>NC_081318.1:36845198-41845198 GCF_026419965.1 Kogia breviceps | reverse complement strand
TATCTCTGAGGTATGCCTGTAGCTGTTAAGCTGTAGGTGAGATTGGAGGCTAGGAGTCCAATAAAGGGTCTATACAGGGCTTCCCTGGTGGCGCAGTGGTTGAGAGTCCGCCTGCCGATGCAGGGGACACGGGTTCGTGCCCGGGTCCGGGAAGATCCCACATGCCGCGGAGCGGCTGGGCCCGTGAGCCATGGCCACTGGGCCTGTGCGTCCGGAGCCTGTGCTCCGCAACGGGAGAGGCCACAACAGTGAGAGGCCCGCGTACTGCAAAAAAAAAAAAAAAAAAAAAGAGTCTATACAAATCGGAAAGGAGATAAGCAGGGTTTGCCTTAGAAAGCAAGTGGAAGCAGGAGTCCTTAAAAAGGCACAGTGGGGGTGCTTGGGTGGATAAAAGTCAAAACCTTCAGCAGAGGTTGGAGCACTGACTGCTCCTCCAGTGAGGGTACAAAACACACATCTATGGGCCTTTGTTATGCTAATCCTTGGCCTTGGAACCTTCTCTCCAGCTTCACCTTTTAAGACTGAGGTTGAATCAACTTCTGTGCAGTCTTTTCCTGAAAGAGTATTCATTACTTCCTCTTTTCCCAGATTCCCCAGGCGTGCCTCTGGTGTGGGACTTGCTGGCTGCTTCACGTGAGCATCTGCCTCATGGACTGGAGTTCCTTCAGGTCAGAGTCTGTGTCCTTTCATTTCCATGTCCTCAGGCGCCAGCTTCCAGGCTCAAGGCCTGGGTATTCGAGGCACGTAGTAGATGATCAACAAATGATTTGCAAACAAAATGTTGGTTGAGTTTCTAGAAGGGGATGCAGAGTTTGGTGGTTCTCTTGTTTCTTGTTCAAGTTGAAGTTTTTGTTTCTGGATACTTTTTTTCCACCATTTTCTTTTTTATTGGGGTATAGTTGTTTTACAATGTTGTGCTAGTTTCTACTGTACAGTGAAGTGGAGTTCCCTGTACTATTCAGCAGTGGACACTCTTTTCTTGTAAAAAAAAAAAAAAAAAAATGCTGATGTCTGGATCCCACTCCCAGGCTTCTGGTACAATTGGTCCGGGTTGCAGCTTGGGCATTGAGAATTTTAAAAGCTTCTCAGATGATTCTAGTACACAGTCAGGGCTGGGACCATGATTGTGATCCAATCTCCATTCCTGAGATTGCTCTTGCATTTCTTAGTCTCTCCTCTCACCAGGAAGACCATGTGCTCTTCATTAAACCAGCTGGGGGAGAGCCAGCCCCAGCAGCAAGGGTCCAGAGTGAAATGCATGCAAGAACTGAAGGATAAAGACTGAGAGTGAACGTGCGTGTGAGTGTGTGTGTGTGTGTGTGTGTGTGTGTGTGTGTGTACACGTACATGCTACCTGAGTACATATAGTGCACTTTTATGGTAATAGCTGTCGTCATGTATCTATCTATCTATCTATCTATCTATCTATCTATCTATCTATCTATCTATCTATCTATATTTTGTGTGTGTGTGTGGTACGCGAGCCTCTCACTGTCGCGGCCTCTCCCGTTGCAGAGCGCAGGCTCCGGACGCGCAGGCTCAGCGGCCATGGCTCACGGGCCCAGCCGCTCCGCGGCATGTGGGATCTTTCCAGACCGGGGCACGAACCCGTGTCCCCTGCATCGGCAGGCGGACTCTCAACCACTGCGCCACCAGGGAAACCCCAATATATATTTTTGAGTCTCATTTTTCTCACCTGGAAAATTAGACTTTTATCTTAATTTCTAAAGTCTCATTTAATTCTAAAATGGTCAGATTTCAACAGGCAAATGTCCTGGGAGCGGCCGCATCACAGTGAGAGCAGAGCGAGAGCAGCCCATAGAGACAGGAGCCTGCAGAGATGGCGGGAAATCACCTATTTGCCTGCAGCAGAGATGAGGCTGGGGTTACATCTGGGGCCACATCTTGGAGACCTTGAATGCCAGGCTGAGGTGAGTGTGCTTACTGCAGCGGGTGATGGGGGTTAGTGAAAGGTCTTATCAAGGAATTGACATGATTGGAGCTGGGTTTTCGAGATGAGTTTGGCGGGGCTGTGCACATGGCTGGGAGGGAGAGAGATGAGCCGGGAGGAGAGACCCAGTAGGAGAGGCCAGTCCGGCACTAGCTAGGAGGGGAACGGGACCTGAGCTACTGTGGACCAGGGACAGAGAAAAGGGACAGATGACGGGGAGGGTGAAGGGGTCCATGAGGCAAGACTTGGCCATGGATGGCTGGGAGGAAAGAGAGAGCAAGGAGAGTCAGAATGACTCCAGCTTTGGAACCTGGAAAGGTTGCTTGAGGCCTCTGTTCATCTGTGTTACCACCCAAGCCCCCTTTTGAAAGCTGCCTGTCCAAATAGGCCTGGCAGCCTTAGTAGGCAGTGTGGCAGGGGTTGAGAGCTTGATTTGTAGAGTAATCCAGATCTAAGTTCAACTCCCAGCACTGGCCTTTCTGTGTGCCCTTAGACAACTGACTTAACCTCTCTGAGCCTCAGTTTCCTTATATACAAAATGTATATTTTATTTTATTTTTTATTTTATTTTTTTATTTTGTGGTATGCAGGCCTCTCACTGTTGTGGCCTCTCCCATTGCGGAGCATAGGCTCCGGACACGCAGGCTCAGCGGCCATGGCTCACGGCCCCAGCCGCTCCATGGCATGTGGCATCTTCCCGGACCGGGGCACGAACCCGTGTCCCCTGCATCGGCAGGCGGATTCTCAACCACCGCACCACCAGGGAAGCCCCCAAATGTATATTTTAATAAGGTTTTTGAGAGGATTAAATGAGGTTGTAGTTATAAAATATATATTTATAAAAGGCTTGGCGCAAGTATACAGTTGAGAGCTCAGTAAACGCTAGCTGTTAGAATTACTGTCTTCTCTCTGGCTCGCGCTCTCTCTCTCTCTCTCTCTCTCTCTCTCTCTCTCTCACTCACACACACACACACACACACACACACACTAGCATTTCAGGGTCTCTTTTCTTTGGCTGTTCTAAAACCTCCAGTTGGACAGGGCAGTGGCCAGGGCACCCGTCCTCCAGCTGTGGGCTGCTGAGGGCTCAGATCTTCCCCCCTTCCCTCCAGAGTTGTCCTTAGCCCGGCAGAAGCCACCTCACCCAAGGGTGTCCACCAACCTGCCTCCCCCACAAGCCCATCTAATGCCTGACAGCGACAGGGTACAAAAGTGTGGCCTCTTTGTCTCACGGTGAAGTCAACTCTGTGCTGCAATTCTTACTCCAAAGCACCCTCTGGGAAGGCTGAAGCGAGATGCCAGCTGAGACTATATTGCCTGCCTTACCCTCCCTCTCTCCCCTTGTCTTGAAAGCATCCCCCCAATAAAGCAAGTGAATCCCTGCCTCAGACTCTTGGCAGGTTTTGGGAGCAGAGCCCATGGCTGATGGTCCTTTGGTTCTCTATTCAGACTTCCCCTCAGACACTGTCAAGCCTGGGCTCCATGCTGCGGGGCCAGACAGAGCAATCCTTGCTCCCAGCCCAGGTGCCTGGATCTCTGGCATGGGAAGGGGAACCAGGTTCCTTCTGGAACAGGAGAGGCATTTGGATAACACTCAAACCATGAAGCACCCAACCCCTCCTCTGACTTCTCCAGGTCGTATTTTTATGTCACCTATGACCCTCTCTGCCCTGTGGAGTTGCTGCTCTGCCCTCCCATTGGGCCGTGAGCATCCATGGGACAGAAACTGAAGCCGAGTGGTTGCTGCACCCCCAGCACTCAACACAGGCCTGCACACAGTAGGTGTGCAGGAAACATTTCAGGAACTGCATTTACTTGGAATGAAAAACAGCTACAGCAAGATCACCAAAGAGAGCAGACAGTAATGGCCAAAGTGAAGGGTCCTGCAGGGACCCATTGAGATCTGGGCCTGCCTGGTGAGATGGAAAAGATTCCAAAGAGAAGCAGCTGTCAATCACCAGGCAGAGTCACAATGCTGCGAGCACTCTCTAGGCTCTCATTTAGTTCTTAAAACCTTCCTTGGTATATCTTACCATCTCCATTTTACTGATGAGGTCCTTGAGGCTCAGAAAGATAAGTAACTTGACCAATATGAAGTGTAAGAATGTGGTGGACTTGGATTTCAAGCCCTTGTCCGGCTGTACTCTTTCCATGATCACAGGGTCTGAAATGATATTCTGAAGAGTTTGGAGTTGTTCTTCTGGGAATCTGCATCCCTACTGACACGAGCTAGAAAGAACTGGCTGGCGACCGTGTTGGAGACAGACTGCTTGGAGGGCTGGATGGAGGTGGGAAAGGAGTTTGGATATGAATACACTCTTTTATCGGGGGACGGCAGAGTCAGGAGCATCACAGTGTGGCTCGGACGACAGAGGCCAGGCTGATGCGGTGGATTGTCCAGCGAAGGGAGACGCCGGGCTAGATGCCTGATTCACTGAGACCTCCTGGCTCTGGGCAGGCGGGAGCCCCCGGCGCTGAGCTGTGTGACTCTCTCTGGGCTCCATTTCTCATCAGTCAAGGGAGCGGGGTGATTGGAAGGTTTCTTCCAGCTCCGGGTCCCTGATTCTCAATCAGTGAAAGGTCTGATGTTTCCCATCCCTCTTTGCTCCTCTCTGTGTAAATCCTGGGCTGCCGACCAGTGATCCAAGCCCCTCAGCACAGCCAAGGCGACAGAAAGCCTGACTTTCTCAGCCCTGAAAAGAGCTGACAGGCTGTTCTCTGGGCTCCCCTCTGCAGGGAGCATTGACAAGAGCTGGAAGAGGAGACTGGTATGGGAGCCTTCTCGAGTTGCTCCACAAAGGACCTCTTCTCTTTCCCAGGCATGATGACAAATACTGCTGCTGCCTCTGGCTGTAAGGGCTGGGGTATGTGGACAAGGTTCCCATGCCTGGGCTCTTAGGAAAATTGCAAGCAAAGAAAAAAAAAATGTGCATGGGCTTTTGGCTGTGCTTTTTTGACTTGATGCCAGATAACCACTGGGTTCAAAATTACATCACTATTGACTATCTGAGTAATCAGAGTAATTTCTCTGTTTGAACATCTTGGAAGAATAGCTACCTTGGCAACAGATTGTTATCAGTTCCTTAATGATTTGTGCTGAGGAACAGTTTCCTTTATGCTGAAAACTGGTGGCCTAAAAGCTGGATCTGGCCAGCTAACCCATCTATCTCTGAGTGGATTGCATAGTATTGAGAAATGGAGCTGGCTTTGACGGCCTACTTTGTCTGTTAAGCAGCAAAGGCCAGGCCAGTGGTGCTGGGATTCCCAGTGTCAGGCCCCCTTACCCCCAGCATTGGACTCAGCTGAGCCTCTGGAATACACAGTCCCTACCCACTGAGGGTTGCTCAGCGCTGCAGGAGGGTCTGATATGACACATCCAGCACTGGCCCCACATGCTGGCCCATCCTTCTGAAGCCACTGGGGCTTCCGTTCCTGATAGAAGTGTTCTGTTGACTCTCCCTTGCTTCTTGCTCAGCTCGCTGGATGTCATGGGTTGGCCTCTGTGCTTCAGATGAATTTCAAAAGCAGGCTGGAATATCCAGGAAGGATCTAAAAGGAACTTCTAGAAGATTCACAACAAAATAGATGGTAGAGAAAGGTGCAGTGTGGTTTTTAATGGTCGTGCAGCGTTGCAGAAAGTGGGAGGGCAGTTGAAGGTGAGGAAATGATGTTCAGAAAGTTGAACTGACAACACAGCTGCTAAGTGGTGAGGCTGGGATTTGAACCTGAGTCTGTGCCTCACTGACCCCTGTAGGAGGTGGGATAGTGGGCTGTCTCAGTGAGAGCTAGTAGAGCCCAGAATGTGCCTTAAAAAGAAAAAAAAGACTGTGCATAATAGCAATTATCCCCATGCCTTTGATAATGCAAGGGATCACAAATGCTGTGGAGTGAATGAGTAATAACGTTTTGTCATGTATTGTGGGTCTGAGGCCCTCTTACTACACATAAGCTTAGAGAGACAAAGCTGCCCTGATCTCTTCTCCTGACTTTGCTCTCGGGCTTCTGGGAAGGAAAAGCTTTCCAGCTCTGGTAGGCCTTCCTATAGTCTCCGAAATGCTTCCTGCAGGTAGCAGAAAGGCTGCCCAGGCCAGCTTCCCCATCATCTATCTTTGGACAAAAGGAGGTTACATTCAACCCTCGAAGTCAAGGGAAGGGAAGTCAAAGGGGACTAGAATTATTGGAGGCCAGCTATTTGCAGGGGTGGAGCTATACTTTATGCATATAATCTCATTTCTAATTTACTGTAACCCTATAAGTAGATATTATTGTACCCATTTTGCAGATCAGAGCACAGAGGTTCAGAGAGGGCAAAAAATGTGGGCTAATAGAATTAAACTTATTTTTATAGCAGATACCAACTTTTTTTTTTAAGAGACGAAATGTCTTTATTTGCTTAGCTACCTTTATAAACACTTTGGGTGGGAAGTAAGGCCAGAAGGGCCAGAGCCTCAGCTAGGACACAAAGCAGAGGCTCAGCTGCCTTCTGTGGGGTAGGAAGCAGGGGGCAGAGAAGAGAGAAGGATGGAAAGAGGGTCAGCAAGATGCCGAGAGAGCCTGGGACTAAGTGACTCCACGTGCCCAGGGAAAATCTCCAACTGCAGCTGCCCGTGTGCTCCCCATACCTGCTTGAAACCTTGATAGAGAATTGTTTTTATGAGTGGGATTTCTTTGCAGAAACTGCAGAAATGAGTGTTTCCTTGTCTGCTTCTGTGTGGTGAAGAGCAGGTTCAGCCTGTGTGGAATCAGAACCCTAGAGCCTAAGGTGGCCCTGAGAATGGGAGATTCAGGCCCCTCCACTTGCAATACTGGCATCAGCAGAAATCCCGACCTTCTCTAGAGGATGGAAGGGATCCTAGCAGACCTCAGGGCAGTGGTGTGCTGGAGCTGGCTTCCCTGCAGAGCCAGTGCCATACATCCCTTCCCAGAACCCCATCAGTGGCACTGTCTTAGCTTCACATCTGCATGGTAGGAGTATTTATACCATGGAAAATGGCAAATGCTACAAATCAGCGCTTTTTTTTTTTTTTTTTTGATAGCTGATTGTTGAACATTTACCAGAACACCCCTGCTTCAGGGGGTCAAGAGACCATTTGATATCTGTTTACCTTCTCTTGCCACGCTGTTCATCAAATGCTGAAGGAAAGTTAAAAGTTGCAAGTTGTGAAGGTAAGATTTGTGAACTGTTTCCATTTCTGAGTTATGAGAGAGTGTTGGCCAGAGTGGGGACATAGAGTGAGAGCTTGTAGGTTTAAAAAAGGAGAAGGGGGGAAATGCTACAAATAATTGCCTTTTGCATGGGAGACTGGAATACTACTCAGCAATAAAAGGAATAAACTATTTGATACCTGTTATAATTATGCTGAGCGAAAGAAACCAGATGGAATATGATTTTATTTATATGAAGTTCTAGAAAAACAAATCTATAGTGACAGAAAACAGATCAGTGGTTGCCTATGAATGGGGGTGCAGTAGGGGTAGGGAGGAGAGGTCAGGAGGGATTACAAAAGGGTAGGAAGAAATTTGGAGGAAGTAATGGATATAGTCACTATCTTGCTTGTGGTGGTGGTTTCATGGATGTATACATGTCAAAATTTACCAAATTGCACACTTTAAATATGTACAGGTTATTGTATGTTAATTACACTTCAGTAAAGCCAATTTATTTTAAAGCATGATTTCATACTAATGCTGCCAATTCTAATCCAACACGACCAACTTCATTATAGCTTTTCCCCTTTCATTATTTGTAATATTTTTCTCTGATAGTGAGAAATATGGCTCTCATTATTCACAATAGAGTTAGATATTTGTTCAATCCGAGTGTACACATAAAGTAGTTTCAGAATTGCCAACCCATGGCGCTGTGGGACACACTTTTACTAACCAGGCTACAGCATTTATATAAGGTCCTATTTGTCTTTGGTCTTACTACCATATTCATCAGGATACTGTTTTCTGAAGTCATGTTAAGGTCCTTCCTTCCCCATTGCCTTCAGTGTGATTATAATATTCACTTGAAATATTGTTACGTTTGTTTGTTGCTATTTGTATTCCTTTTGGGGTTAATCCCATATTCTGGTTGGATTTAAGTGGGGGAGGAGAAGGGTACTTGAAGCATTCCATGATTCTAAGAGTCAAAGTTCTACAAAAAGTATATTGAGAGAAGTGATGCTTCTTCCTCATCCCTTCTCACCCATCCCATTTCCTTCCTCCTTTGACCCCAGTTTCCATCCGTGCCCTGTAGGTAACCAATCTCTTTACTTTCTGGTTTATCCTTCCTATATTTCTTTTGCACCAATGAGCAGATACATGTGTATTTTTTCTATCCCCTCTGTCTCATGCTAGACATATTCTATGGCACTTTGCTTTTTTCCTTAACTGTATGTCTTAGGAATCACTTCAAATCATTTTGTAGAGATTTTTCTGCCTTGTTTTTCATAGCTGCATAGTACTCCATTGTGTGGATGTACCACAGTTTATTCAACCACTCTCCTATACATAGGCATTTAGGTTGTTTCCAATGTTTTACAATTACAAATAATACTATTTTGAGTAACCTTGTTCATATGTATTTTCATGATGTTGGAGGTATATCTTCATGGTAGATTCCCAGTAGTGGGTCAAAGGGTAATTCCACATGTAGTTCTGTTAGTTATTGCCTAATATCTCTCCATGGGGTCATGTCAATTAGCATTCCCACCATGCATGAGTTCCTGTTTACCCACAGTCTTGCCTAGAGAATGTATTATCATGCCTTTCAATTTCTGTTAGTCTGGTAAGTGAGAAATGGTATCTGTGTTTTAATTCACATTTTTCTAATTTTGAATGAGGTTAGTCTTTTTTTTTCATTTGAGGACCGCTTTTATATCTTTTTTGTGTGAATTATCTGTTCATGTCCTTTCCCAGTTTTCTGGTTTTTGGTCCCTCAATTTTTTTGAGTTATTTACGTATTAAGGATATTAATCCCTTGTCTGTGCTATATGTCACAAATATTTTCTCCCAGTTTGTTAGCTGTCTTTCAACTTTGTTTACAAGGTATTTTGCCATGCAAATTTTTTTTGTTTTTATGTCATCAAATTTATCAATCTTTTCTTGCCTCTGGATTTTAAATCATAGATAACTTTTCTTCTATGCCAAGATTATAGAGAAATTCACCCATGTTTTCTTCTAGTAGTTGTATGGTTTCATTTTTTATGTTAAGATCTTTCAACCATTTGGAGTTTATTCTTGTGTGTGGTGTAAGATATTGTACTAATATTATTTTTCCTACACGGCTACCCAGTTGTCCTAACATTATTTCTTAAAAAGCTCCATCTTGACTCCAGTGATTTGAGAGATGGCTCAACTCCATTTGGAGGAATACAATAATAATATTATTAACTGCTAACGGTTTCCCCAGGATTTACTGTGTTAAGAGAAATACAAGCACTGTCTCATTTAATCTTCACAATCCAATTAGACAGTTAATATCAGCAACCCCATTTTATACGTTAATAAACTGAGGCTTTATAAGGTAAGTGATTTAATAAATGTCACACAGCTGATGAAATAAAAACCCAGATCTGTCTGCCTCTTACCCATTCTCTAGAAAAACTTAATCTGGAAGTTAGGCCATTCGTGTATCTATTATCAAAACCCATTATTCACCATCTTGAACTCATAGCTATTAACTCAGGCCACATGCATTTTGGCTGAGGTCGTACTGTTGGTCTTGTTGATTGGCACATTCTTGAGATGAGTGAGGATAGCCTCCTCATTGAGAACAGCAGACTGTGAACTCCTCAAACCTACTGAGGGCTTGCCTCTCAGTATGTTTATTTTAGCGGAGTAGGCTAGACAAAAGCAAACCAACAATAAAGTATCACAAGTGACAAGTCCTTTAATGAAAATAAAATCAGGTGCTTAGTGGCCAGGTGGTCCTTTATATGGATGATCAGGGAAAATCTCTCTGAGAAACTTACATGTAAGCTGGGGCCTGAGAGACAAGAAAGGTCAGGCCCTGGGCATATATAGAGGAAGAGTGTTCCAGGCAGAAGGACAAGCAAATTCAAAGGCCCTGAGTCAGGACCAAGTTTGATGCACTGGAAGAATAAGGTGAAGGCAAGCATGGCTGGAGTAGAGAGAGGAAAGGCCACAATAATAGAACATCAACAGAGGCCATATCATGTAGGGTGTGTGGCCAGGATACAAAATCTCCTCGTGCAATGGGAAATCTTGGGTGGTTTAAATCCAAGGAGTGGCATCAGTTTTGTTTTCTGTACATATGATTCTGGAAGATCTGTAGAAAATGGACTGTGTGGGGCTAGAAGCTGGGAGGACAGTTAGGGCTTTTGCAGCAATCCAGGCTAGTGATGGTGAGGACCCGGGTTAGGGTGCCAGCAGTGGAGATGGAAAAAAATGTCTTGAGACTGAGTCAGCAGGAATCCTTAAATGATTGGGTGTGAGGGGAGAGGGAAAGTTAGTGGGTGGATGATGGTGGTACTTGCCAAGATGGGATAGGCTGGAGGAGAAGCCTTTTTAGGGAGGCTGGGAGAATCAGTAGTTCAGTTTGGACTTGTCAAATTTGGCATGCCTACTGGATATCAAAGTGGAAAAGTGGGCAGATAGACATGAATTTGGAATTGGAGAAAGTAGACGAGCTGCAGATGCAAATGTGAGAGTTGCTGCCAAGTCAAGAGTATTTAAAGTTGTGAATTGAATGAGATTATCCGAAGAAAGTATGTAGATTATATCTAGAACTGATCTCTCAAGGGGAGGTAAACCTCTAGGAGTTCAAATAAAAAATAATCCAGCAAATGGGACAGAGAAAGAGTTCAGTGAAGTAAGATGGAAACCAGAACAGTGGTATAAAGAATGTTTCAAGAAGGGGAGATGAGGGGAGAGATGCAGGCAACTTCGTGGAAGCAGGACTTGACGGGGGTCTTGGAGAACTGAGATGGGAGGTGGAAGGAAAGGCTGTGCTAGGTGACAGGGATCAGGGGCAAAGGCACAGAGACTGGGCTGGACTTAGCTCACCCCAAGACTGAGGAAACCAGCTTGAGTGGAGCAGAGGCCCTGGGAGAGCAGTACAAGGAAATCAATGGGGCGTGCAGGAGGGTCAGTTCCAGGAGGACCCCAAAGCACCAGAGAGGCTGACCCATATGGAGAAAAGGGAGAATCTCGTTGACTTTGGGGCTGGAAACGGCCTGGTGCAAGTGTGTCTGACCAGGTGGGCCTGTGTCAAGGGCTGAGGCGGCGTCTCAGGATGGGAGGGGGTGTGTGGTTTGCCTCCAGAATGAGAAAGAAGGAAGTGTGAGACACTTCAAAGGAAAGTCTACAGGATATGTGAATTAAATACCTCCCTCCAAGCCCTCCACGGCCCCAGTTGCCCAGGACTGAAACCAGAGCGCACCCCAAGCCCAGGTCCTGTCTGTCTCCAAGCTCTGCTGCTGCCTCCCTCGGTGTCTCCGGCTGCTCTTCAGCTCCTTGTAGCGCCTTTCTGCCTACCGCCATCATCTGCCACCTGTCCCCTCTCCTGGTCTCTCGTCTGCCCCTATTCAATTTCTCAGCCCCACCCCCACCAAGGTGAGCTTCCTAAAACCCAGATCCGATCATGCCATGCGCCTGCGTATTTCTCATACCTTCTCCCATCTTATAGGATCTCTTAAGAAACACTGGCAGCTCTATTTAACAAAAGACAAGGTCTGTGTTCTGAAATTCCTAAGAAAAACACGAGGATTCATTTTTCAATGTAAAGTTACACTCTCATTGTGAAAGTCATTTCCCATTCATGGGACCAATATGTACATTTATCTCTCAAGCTCTGAGCATGTTCCTAACATGCTCCATGCTCCTAGCGTGTTCCTAACATGCTCAGGTGAAGGAGGGGGGCGTCCCTTTTGAAAAGTCACTATACCATGTTCCTAGAGCAGCTTTCGGTTTGGCTACCAATTATAATTTATGTATTCACTCATTCATTCATTCACTTGTTCATTCAACAAATATTTATTAAGTATCCACTGTGTGCAGCCCTGGGAGGAGACGGTGGAGGCAAGACGACCTGTTCCCTGCTCTGCCTTCCTGTGGAGGGAGACCAACAGTGAATGAGAAACACATGAGCAAGGTCATTTCTCATGAAAGAAACAGGGAAATATGATCGTTGTTTGGGAGATTGAAGGCAAACGTCTCTGTGCAGAGGGGATATTTGAGTCGACAAGGGAAGGAGCCAACTGTGCCAACCACTGAGGGAAGAGCATTTCTGGCAGAGGGAAGAGCAGCTGCAGGAGAAGCACTTGTAGGGAATAGGGCATTCTGGCTGCTGGATGGAGAATGTGACGTTAAACGTTCAACAGGGGGAAGCAGCCGCTAAATCTGCGGAGAACAGTGTTGGCAGAAGATGGAGAAGGAAAACTCTACTACTTTCAAGAAAGTAATTTAAATCTGGAGACTATAACCTCTGAAAAAGGAGTTCCTTCTACACTTTCTTTACAAGAAGGCCAGTGCCTTGGACACCGACATCCAATGTCAGTGCAGCTCTGTGGCCAAGGGTGCTTGTTGGACCACCGGGGTGGGACTTCTGACCCTGAAAGTGTCCTGGATGAGCAACCTTAAAGCAAGTTATCTATTCTCTCCAAGCCTCAGTTTCCTCATCTGTATAGTGGGAATAATTGCAATCCTACCTCAGGATTATATGAAATAATTCATGTAAATATTATAATCACTTAAGCATTAGCTATTATTATAACGATCCCTTTGAGAGAGAAATGGAAAGCTCCCACCACAACAAACCTGTTGCCCCATATTTTGTTAAAAATGGTTCAGCTTCCTGTGTCAAACCCATTTTCCACTTTATGAGTCATCTCTAAACGCTTGAAATAGTGTGAGTGTTAGAAGTGAACTTTGTTTTTGTTGTGGTAAAAATGTTCCCCTTGCTTTTAATTGGTTTTGAAAGGAAAAGATGATGGAGAAGGGCACGGAGAGCTAGGAGCAGGCAAAGGAGAGGGAGGAGGGAATCCTGAGCAACTGTTGATTGTTGGTGCCTCCTACGGCACTGGGAATCGGAAATGACAGACTACTTCCTGTGTGGCCTCAGTCCCATCACTGACAGGGAGCACTTTAAAACTCTGAATTTAAAAGAGGATAGGGCTTCCCTGGTGGCGCAGTAGTTGAGAGTCCGCCTGCCGATGCAGGGGACACGGGTTCGTGCCCCGGTCCGGGAAGATCCCACATGCCGCGGAGCGGCTGGGCCCGTGAGCCATGGCTGCGGAGCCTGTGCGTCCGGAGGCTGTGCTCCGCAACCGGAGAGGCACAGCAGTGAGAGGCCCGCGTACCGCAAAAAAAAAAAAAAAAAAAAAAAATGCAATCTGCTGAACAGAAACATAGCGCAAGCTTCCTTTTTTTCCTATTTTTCAACTTTTTACTTTATATTGGAGTATAGTTGATTAACAATGTTGTGTTAGTTTCAGGTATACGGCAAAATGATTGTTATACATATACATGTATCTATTCTTTTTCAAATTCTTTTCCCATTTAGGTTGTTACATAATATTGAGCAGAGTTCAGCTTCTGATCAGCAGTTTTAAATCAACAGTGGTCCAAACTTGAGTTTTGTGGCCTCTTGGTAGATGAACTTCTTCTCACTCCCCCAGTTTTTGTATTAAATCGGTCAAATCTCTGGGCTTCCAAAAAACCTTTGGCCTTTGTCAAATCTCCCAGTCATGGTTATGTAATGAGTTGGAGAAATTCTATTCCTCAGGCTTCCTCTGTGAGAAAATACTATATATTTGGAAAGAAATTGTTTGTTCTGCTTCTTAGGAGGGAGAGTAAGGCCCCAAGGACATGGCCAAGCACTGAATATTGTTGCTGAAGTAAAAGGGACCAGAAGGGGTCTAAGCCCCTCCTGAGAGGGGAGGGGAGGACAGTGAGGGAAGGAGTGGGCATGGGAGTTGATTCCTGCCCCCCACACTTTAATATTCACTCAAGGGGCTAACTTCAGGGCATGCTTGGTGCAAGTGGGTTTTCAGTTTTACAGGGTAGAAATTGATGAAGGGGCTAAGCCTTGCACTGGATGATGTAAGCAAAACAGAAGCAGGACATACCCTGAGCTGGAGGGACAGGGAGGCCTTGCTGGAGTCTGGATTACAATTATCCATGGGACGCATCTGCCCTCCCATTAGCACCTCTGATAACATGTGAAGCCCCACTCAAGAGTCAGAGCTGCAGAGAGATGGTTAGACGGGCCTGGCTTTCTGGAGCCAGTTGTACGGACTCTAAGATTATCATCCACTACTACCAAGCAGGACTTTGTACTTCCCCATGGCCCTTGGCTAATCAGAGCCCCATCTGCTTCAAGTCAACACTCCCCTTTACAGATACAGTTAAAGCAAACTTCGAGTTCACTCCAGAGACATGTAGAACATACTGTTTGTGTTTGAATTAGGGCTGGAGTCATTATTCAGTGAGGTATAGAGACCAACCTCCTTCCAAGGGCTTCCAAGACCCGATTAACATTTCATGGGCTGTGTCTCCCACAACACCAACTCAAGGCTCACCCTCCAGTTTCATTTCCAGGTAACCACAACCTTGTCGTAGTCACTGAGGTCAGTCAATGAGAATTTAGAACCCTAGATTGGTTATGTGTGTATATGTTTGTAAAGTATTACATTTATTTGATATAAATATTGATGAGCGTTTTTAGTGCTCGCTTTTCTCTAATTCTATTGGGTTGGCCAAAAAATTCGTTCAGTTTTAAGTAAACACACATTTTTCATTTTTACCAAGAATGTTATCGAACACCGAATGAAGTTTTTGGCCAGTCCAGTATTTCATACCTGAATCCCTGGCTTCACTGCTTCAAATGAGGCGATGCAGTTCAAATAAGGGATGGCACTTGAGTGGCAAGCAAGGAAAAAGTCACAATTAGGGACACAATTAGTTTTCTCCTTTGATCATTACCATTTCCCCAAAATCCTTCCAGCAGGTAGGACACAGTCAGTTGAAAAGAGAGATTCACGTTTGACACTAGTTTCTAATACCTAGAGGCATTTCTAATACATGGAGGTACTTGGAGAGAGCTGTTCTGGGATGAGGAGTCTTCCTGTTGAGTTTCCAGTTCCACAGAAAGTCAGACTTGCTTGACTCCCAGGCCTGGGGCAGAGGTGAATGTGAGTAGGGAAGGAGGCACATACCTTTGCAGGTCAGATATGACTATCCTGAGTTCTGTGGGCCCAGAAATAAAGGGAATCCACAGGTGGTTTCCAAAGGGCAGAAAGAGAAGCAAGACTCCAACCCAAGCATATGGGATTGGTGGAAAAACTTTGTTTAATTATAGGTAGCATCCTCCTGAGGTTAAACGTGGAAACCATTAGCATTTGAGGCAATCATGCTCCTGAGGGCGTGGAGGGAGGGTGGTAGAAACAATGCAATATGGCAGCAGGATAGGACCAAGAGGAGAGAGAGCCAGTAGGGGGCGCCCTTTTGGTTAGATATGGCTGATGGTCTCTAGGGACACTGGGTGGACTCTGACAGTCAAGTTTTAAAGTTTTCCTGTCCTGCCTTGTAATTCTCTTTTGTCACTCTAAATCTTCAGTAAAGTTTGCTGAACACAAATATCTTGTAACAATTGTGTTTGCGAGAATAAAGAAAAGGACCTCTTCCTTTACTTAGGAATATCCTTAGGAATGGGGCTGACCTGGAAGGTGGGCGCAGCACAGAAGAGCCTACATCATCAACAGATGCCTAGACAGTTAGAATCTGGAGCAGTGGCCCAGAGACAGAGGTGACGAGCAAACCTCAAACTTAGACATTACCTTTTGACTTTCCGCTCCCTCTCCACATCATCATATCCTCCCTGTCTCCCTTTTAATTTATACTCCATTTTGTTCTCTCCTTTAAGAATGAAGGTACTAGACATTAGACCTGAAAGTAACTTTGACAAAATCTGGAAGCAAACTCTGGGCCCCCATTTCTCCTCATTGTGCTAGATGGTCTTGGTGTTGCCTTCCCGCTGAAACAGTCCAAGAGCAAGAAGAGCCTATGCTGATTTTGCAAGAATAAATAGTTGAGGTTCAAATAAATCTCTTGCTCAATATTTCGGATCTGGAGATTTTGCCACATGACTGTTCCAATGCCAAGAATTCAATGAGATCTTCCTCTCATCATTTAAGATTTTCAAGAAGATAATTTAACTCGGTGCTGGTTGCCAGATTGACAGCCTTAAAAACAAGAGGTGAAATCCAATCTGGACAGAGCCTGTGCCCACTGTCTATTTTTAGGGAAAAGATTATTCACCCATATGGCCAGCTAGGAATAGAGCATTACTGAGGCTGGGGGGTGAGGTACAGACTTAGAACAGCCTTGACCCTAAATCTCCTGCTCTCAGTCGGGGGGTGGGGGGTGGCTGGAGGCTGGAAGGGACAAGAATTGTTCTGGGTTTAGGGGGGTGTGCAGTGCAGAGCTTCCCGAAAACAATCCAGCATTTTGCAGAGTGATAAAAATAATCCTTCTTCTAAAAATAGCCCTCTTAGAAACCAGAGGCCTGGATTTAATTATAGTCACTTTATATTGACCATGTACCGAGGTACCAAGGCCCAAGCTGGTTCTTTGCAATATTATCTGCTGTAACCGTGCTCCAGACCCATGAAGCAAGCACACAAATGAGCGCATTGAGGACCTAAGAAGGAATTCAAAGCCAGTGTGTCACTTAACCTCAATTGTTTCCATTTTCTTCAAATCTCCTAGGCCAGAAGTTCCCAAACCTGGTTGCATATCAGAATAAATGGAGGCACTTTAAAGAAAAATACAAATTCCTGGGATTTACCCCAGTCCTGGTAAATCATGGTTTGGGGCAGGGACAAATATTTTTTTAAGTTCCCAAGATGATTCGGTTGCACAGCCCTGCTATCCAAGATTCAGATTGGGCGATTCCAGGAGTGCTTGGGGAATTCCAGGAATGCCACCCCTCTTGAGCCCTAAGTGTCCTCCGGCTACCCTGGGTTTCTCTGAATTGCTCCACTGAGCCTAATTCCCTCTGACCTCAGAACTTTCCCCTCTACTTGGAAGGCTTCCCATCCCCTCTGCTTCCCCCTCACATCTCAGTGTCATCACCTCCTGGAGTCAGCCCTGGCCACCTGGACAGGGAGACATGCCTCTGCTCTTTTCTCTCTGAACACATCATGGTCTGTAATTACATATCATGTGAAGTTTGAAAATTAATGTTGGTTTCACCTTTTAGGTGGTAAGCACCATAAAGGCAGGGGACTAGGTCTGTTTCACTCAAAATTGTACCTCCTGGGCCTTATACGTTTGAGGGAGGGAGGGAACGAGTGAATGACCTGAGATGAGAGCAGATGAGGGATCTAGTCCTGGTTTGGTGCCAATTTGCTGCACAACAATCTGGCAAGCTACTCCTCATCTCTGAGATCCTGTTTTCTCCCCTGATAAACAAGAGCTGGATTAGACCCATCAGTGTCCCATCTCACTAAGTGTCAGAGTCGCTAGGGAGCTTGGGTTAAGTGGAGCCCAGCTCTCCTTCAGCAAGTCTGGAGTGGACCTGGGTCTGCATTCTAAATAAGCCCCCAGAGGTGCTGATGCAGGTGGGTCTCGGGGATGGGATGGGGGACACATTTTAATAACAACTGGGTTGGGTAAATTCTGAGGTCCTTTCTAGCTCTGACATTTTGTCATTTATTCAGTTAGCAAACAGCTCTTGTGATCTGGGTGTGAGGAAGACAAAGAGGACTGAGAAAAAAGTGTGACGTCTCAGAACTTGCATTCTTCACATGGCCACCAAGCAATGCTGTCCGTAAGAGGCAGAGTAGAGGCCTTGGTTGCCATTTTCTTCGTAACTCACCATACGTGGAATCACCACTTTTTAATATAAGGAATGCAATACAATGTACTCCATATTAAAAATATCCTGCAAATACTGAACTGTTCTCAGAAGCCTCCAGATAGCGTTCAGGACCTCCAAATGCCTGAGACCATCCTTGCAATGAATGGAAATTCTGGGAGAGGGGGAAGGCCATACAATTCTCTCTCTCTCTCTCTCTCTCTGTCTCCTCTCCCCTGCTTTTAAAAAATTATAAAACAATGGGACTTCCCTGGTGGTGCAGCAGGTAAGAATCCACCTGCCAGTGCAGAGGACATGGGTTCGATCCTTGGTCCGGGAGGATCCCACATGCCTCAGAGCAACTAAGCCCGTGAGCCACAAATACTGAGCCTGCACTCTAGAGCCTGCAAGCCACAACTACTGAGCCTGTGCACCACAACTACTGAAGCCTGCTTGCTCTAGGGCCTGTGAGCCACAACTACTGAGCCCACGTGCTGCAACTACTGAAGCCTGCTCATCTAGAGCTGGTGCTCTGCAACAAGAGATGCCACCGCAATGAGAAGCCTGTGCACCACAACGAAGAGTAACCCCTGCTCGCCACAACTAGAGAAAGGCTGCATGCAGCAACGAAGACCCAATGCAGCCAAAAAAAAAAAAAGAAAAAAAAATATATAAAATGGAAAACCACATAAAATAAAGGTATAATGTCATAAGTTATAAGGTGAGCATTTCTTTTTTTTTATACAACAGGTTCTTATTAGTCATCAATTTTATACACATCAGTGTATACATGTCAATCAATCCCAATCGCCCAATTCATCCCACCCCGACCCCACCCCCACCCCCCTGCGGCATTCCCCGCTTGGTGTCCATATGTTTGTTCTCTACATCTGTGTTTCAATTTCTGCCCTGCAAACCGGTTCATCTGTACCATTTTTCTAGGTTTCACATATATGCATTAATATACGATGTTTGTTTTTCTTTCTGACTTCCTTCACTCTGTATGACAGTCTCTAGATCCATCCACGTCTCTACAAATGACCCAACTTCGTTCCTTTTTATGGCTGAGTAATATTCCATTGTATATATGTACCACATCTTCTTTATCCATTCATCTGTTGATGGGCATTTAGGTTGCTTCCATGACCTGGCTATTGTAAATAGTGCTGCAGTGAACATTGAGGTGCATGTGTCTTTTTGAATTATGGTTTTCTCTGGGTATATGCCCAGTAGTGGGATGGCTGGATCATATGGTAATTCTATTTTTAGTTTTTAAAGGAACCTCCATACTGTTCTCCATAGTGGCTGTATCAATTTACATTCCCACCAACAGTGCAGGAGGGTTCCCTTTTCTCCGCACCCTCTCCAGCATTTGTTGTTTGTAGATTTTCTGATGATGCCCATTCTAACTGGTGTGAGGTGATACCTCATTGTAGTTGTGATTTGCATTTCTCTAATAATTAGTGATGTTGAGCAGCTTTTCATGTGCTTCTTGGCCATTTGTATGTCTTCTTTGGAGAAATGTCTATTTAGGTCTTCTGCCCATTTTTGGATTGGGTTGTTTAGATTTTTAATATTGAGCTGCATGAGTTGTTTATATATTTTGGAGATTAATCCTTTGTCTGTTGATTTGTTCGCAAATATTTTCTCCCATTCTGAGGGTTGTATTTTCGTCTTGTTTATGGTTTCCTTTGCTGTGCAAAAGCTTTGAAGTGTCATTAGGTCCTATTTGTTTATTTTTGTTTTTATATCTATTACTCTAGGAGGTGGATCAAAAGAGATCTTGCTGTGATTTATGTCAAAGAGTGTTCTTCCTATGTTTTCCTCTAAAAGTTTTATAGTGTCCAGTCTTACATTTAGGTCTTGAATCCATTTTGAGTTTATTTTTGTGTATGGTGTTAGGGAGTATTCTAATGCCATTCTTCTACATGTAGCTGTCCAGTTTTCCCAGCACCATTTATTGAAGAGGCTGTCTTTTCTCCATTGTATATCCTTGCCTCCTTTATCATAGATTACTTGACCATAGGTGCCTGGATTTATCTCTGGGCTTTCTATCTTGTTCCATTGATCTATGTTTCTGTTTTTGTGCCAGTACCATATTGTCTTTTTTTTTTGCTTTTTAAACATCTTTATTGGAGTATAATTGCTTAACAGTGGTGTGTTAGTTTCTACTTTATAACAAAGTGAATCAGTTTTACATATACATATGTCCCCATATCTCTTCTGTCTTGCATCACCGTCCCTCCCACCCTCCCTATCCCCCCCTTCTAGGTGGTCACAAAGCACCAAGCTGATCTCCCTTTGCTATGTGGCTGTTTCCCGCTGACTATCTATTTTATGTTTGGTAGTATATATATGTCCATGCTACTCTCTCACTTTGTCCCACCTTACCCTTCCCCCTCCCCATATCCTCAAGTCCATTCTCTGGGAGGTCTGTGTCTTTGTTCCCATCTTGCCCCTAGGCTTTTCATGACCACTTTATTTTTTTTTTTTTTTAGATTCCATATATATGTGTTAGCATATGGTATTTGTTTTTCTCTTTCTGACTTACTTCACTCTGTATGACAGACTCTAGGTCCATGCACCTCACTACAAATAACTCAATTTCATTTCTTTTTATGGCTGAGTAATATTCCATTGTATATATGTGCCACATCTTCTTTATCCATTCATCTATCAATGGACATTAAGGTTGCTTCCATGTCCTAGATAGTAAATACAGCTGCAATGAACATTGGGGTGCATGTGTCTTTTTGAATTATGGTTTTCTCAGGGTATATGCCCAGTAGTGGGATTGCTGGATCATATGGTACTTCTAGTTTTAGTTTTTTAAGGAACCTCCATACTGTTCTCCATAGTGGCTGAATTAATTTACATTCCCACCAACAGTGCAAGAGGGTTCCCTTGTCTCCACATCCTCTCCAGAATTTATTGTTTGTAGATTTTTTTCTTTTCTTTTCTTTTTATTTTTTTTTTTGTAGTACGCAGGCCTCTTACTGTTGTGGTCTCCCCCATTGCAGAGCACAGGCTCTGGACGCGCAGGCTCAGTAGCCATGGCTCACGGGCCCAGCTGCTCCATGGCATGTGGGATCTTCCCGGACCGGGGCACAAACCCGTGACCCCTGCATCAGCAGGAGGACTCTCAACCACTGCGCCCTGTTTGTACATTTTTTGATGATGGCCATTCTGACTGGTGTGAGGTGATACCTCATTGTAGTTATGATTTGCATCTCTCTAATGATTAGTGATGTTGAGCATCCTTTCATGTTTGTTTGCACACTGTATATCTTCTTTGGAGAAATGTCTGTTTAGCTCTTCTACCCATTTTTGGATTTGGTTGTTTGTTTTTTTGATATTGAGCTGCATGACCTGCTTGTAAAGTTTGGAGATTAATCCTTTGTCAGTTGCTTCATTTGAAAATATTTTCTCCCATTCTGAGGGCTGTTTTTTCGTCTTGTTTATGGTTTCCTTTGCGGTGCAAAAGCTTTGAAGTTTCTTTAGGTCCCATTTGTTTATTTTTATTTCCATTTCTCTAGGAGGTGGGTCAAAAAGGATCTTGCTGTGATTTATGTCAAAGAGTGTTCTGCCTATGTTTTCCTCTAAGAGTTTGATAGTGTCTGGACTTACATTTAGCTCTTTAAACCATGTTGAGTTTATTTTTGTGTATGGTGTTAAAGAGTGTTCTAATTTCATTCTTTTACATCTAGCTGTCCAGTTTTCCCAGCACCACTTGTTGAAGAGGCTGTCTTTTCTCCATTGTATAATCTTGCCTCCTTTATCAAGAATAAGGTCACCATATGTGCGAGGGTTTATCTCTGGGCTTTCTATCCTGTTCCATTGATCTATATTTCGGTTTTTGTGCCAGTACCATACTGTCTTGATTACTGTCACTTTGTAGTATAGTCTGAAGTCAAGGAGCCTGATTCCTCCAGCTCCGTTTCTCTTTCTCAAGATTGCTTTGGCTATTCGGGGTCTTTTGTGTTTCCATACAAATTGTGAAATTTTTATTCTAGTTCTGTGAGAAATGCCATTCGTAGTTTGATAGGGATAGCATTGAATCTGTAGATTGCTTTGGGTAGTAGAGTCATTTTCACAATGTTGATTCTTCCAATCCAAGAACATGGTATATCTCTCCATCTGTTTGTATCATCTTTAATTTCTTTCATCAGTGTCATAATTTTTTGCATACAGGTCTTTTGTGTCCTTAGGTAGGTTTATTCCTAGATATTTTATTCTTTATGTTGCATGGTAAATGGCAGTGTTTCCTTAATTTCTCTTTCAGGTTTTTCATCATTAGTGTATAGGAATGCAAGAGATTTCTGTGCATTAATTTTGTATCCTGCTACTTTACCAAATTCATTGATTAGCTCTAGTAGTTTTCTGGTAGCATCTTTAGGATTCTTTATGTATAGTATAATGTCATCTGCAAACAGTGACAGCTTTATTTCTTCTTTTCCGACTTGGATTCCTTTTATTTCTTTTTCTTTTCTAATTGCTGTGGCTAAAAATACCAAAACTATGTTGAATAAGAGTGGTGAGAGTGGGCAACCTTGTCTTGTTCCTGATCTTAGTGGAAATGGTTTCAGTTTTTCACCATTGAGGATGATGTTGGCTGTGGGGTTGTCATATATGGCCTTTATTATGTTGAGGAAAGTTCCCTCTCTGCCTGCTTTCTGGAGGGTTTTTATCGTAAACTGGTGTTGAATTTTGTCGAAAGTTTTCTCTGCATCTATTGAGATGATCATATGGTTTTTCTCCTTCAGTTTGTTAATACGGTGTATCACATTGATTGATCTGCATATACTGAAGAATCCTTGCATTCCTGGGAGAAACCCCACTTGATCATGGCATATGATCCTTTTAATGTGCTGTTGGATTCTGTTTGCTAGTATTTTGTTGAGGATTTTTGCATCTGTGTTCATCAGTGATATTGGTCTGCAGTTTTCTTTTTTTGTGACATCTTTGTCTGGTTTTGGTATCAGGGTGATGATGGCCTCATAGAATGAGTGTGGGAGTGTTCCTCCCTCTGCTATATTTTGGAAGAGTTTGAGAAGGATAGGTGTTAGCTCTTCTCTAAATGTTTGATAGAATTCGCCTGTGAAGCCATCTGGTCCTGGGTTTGTTGGAAGATTTTTAATTACAGTTTCAATTTCAGTGCTTGTGATTGGTCTGTTCTTATTTTCTATTTCTTCCTGGTTCAGTCTCAGAAGATTGTGCACTTCTAAGAATTTGTCCATTTCTTCCAGATTGTCCATTTTATTGGCATATCGTTGCTTGTCGTAATCTTTCATGATCCTTTGTATTTGTGGTGTCAGTTGTTACTTCTCCTTTTTCATTTTTAATTCTACTGATTTGAGTCTTCTCCCTTTTTTTCTTGGTGAGTCTGGCCAATAGTTTATCAATTTTGTTTATCTTCTCAAAGAACCAGGTTTTAGTTTTATTGATCTTTGCTATCGTTTCCTTCATTTATTTCTGATCTTATTTTAACAATTTCTTTCCTTCTGCTAACTTTGGGGTTTTTCTGTTCTTCTTTCTCTATTTGCTTTAGGTGTAAGGTTAGATTGTTTATTTGAGAGTTTTCTTGTTTCTTAAGGTAGGATTGTATTGCTATAAATTTCCCTCTTTGAACTGCTTTTGCTGCATCCCATAAGTTTTGGGTTGTCATGTTTTCATTATCATTTGTTTCTAGGTATTTTTTATTTCCTTTTTGATTTCTTCAGTGATCTCTTGGTTGTTAAGTAGTGTATTGTTTAGCCTCCGTGAGTTTGTATTTTTTACAGATTTTTCCTGGAATTGATATCTAGTCTCATAGCACTGTGGTCAGAAAAGATACTTGATATGATTTCAATTTTCTTAGATTTACCAAGGCTTGATTTGTGACCCAAGATATGATCTATCCTGGAGAATGTTCCATGAGCACTTGGGAAGAATGTGTATTCTGTTGTTTTTGGATGGAATGTCCTATAGATATCAATTAAGTACATCTTGTTTAATGTATCACTTAAAGCTTGTATTTCCTTATTTATTTTCATTTTGAATGATCTGTCTATTGGTGAAAGTGAGGTGTTAAAGTCCCCTACCATGATTGTGTTACTGTCGATTTCCCCTTTTATGGCTGTTAGTATTTGCCTTATGTATTGAGGTGCTCCTATGTTGGGTGCATAAATATTTACAATTGTTATATCCTCTTCTTGCCTTGATCCCTTGATCATTATGTAGTGTCCTTCTTTGTCTCTTGTAATAGTCTTTGTTTTAAAGTCTATTTTGTCTGATATGAGAATTTCTACTCCAGCTTTCTTTTGATTTCCATTTGCATAGAATATCTTTTTCCATCCCCTCACTTTCAATCTGTATGTGTCCCTAGGCCTGAGGTGGGTCTCTTGTAGACAGCATATATATGGGTCTGGTTTTTGTATCCATTCAACGAGCCTGTGTCTTTTGGTTGGAGCATTTAATCCATTCACGTTTAAGGTAATTATTAATATCTATGTTCCTGTTACCATTTTCTTAATTTTTTCGGATTTGTTCTTGTAGGTCTTTTCCCTCTCTTGTGTTTCTTGCCTAGAGAAGTTCCTTTAGCATTTGTTGTAAAGGTGGTTTGGAGGTGCTGAATTCTCTTAGCTTTTGCTTGTCTGTAAAGGTTTTAATTTCTCCATCAAATCTGAATGAGATCCTTGCTGGGTAGAGTAATCTTGGTTGGAGGTTTTTTTCCTTCATCACTTTAAATATGTCCTGCCATTCCCTTCTGGCTTGCAGATTTTGTGCTGAAAGATCAGCTGTTAACCTTATGGGGATTCCATTGTGTGTTATTTGCTGTTTTTCCCTTGCTGATTTTAATATTTTTTCTTTGTATTTAATTTTTGATAGTTTCATTAATATGTGTCTTGGTGTGTTTCTCCTTGGATTTATCCTGTATGGGACTCTCTGTGCTTCCTGGACTTGATTAACTATTTCCTTTCCCATATTCGGGAAGTTTTCAACTATAATCTCTTCAAATATTTTCTCAGTCCCTTTCTTTTTCTCTTCTTCTTCTGGGACCCCTATAATTCAAATGTTGCTGCATTTAATGTTGTCCCAGAGGTCTCTGAGACTGTCCTCAATTCTTTTCATTCTTTTTTCTTTATTTTGCTCTGCAGTAGTTATTTCTACCATTTTATCTTCCAGGTCACTTATCCCTTCTTCTGCCTCAGTTATTCTGCTATTGATCCCTTCTAGAGAATTTTTAATTTCATTTATTGTGTTGTTCATCTCTGTTTGTTTGCTCTTATTTCTTCTAGGTCCTTGTTAAACATTTCTTGTATTTTCTCCATTCTATTTCCAAGATTTTGGATCATCTTTACTATCATTATTCTGAATTCATTTTCAGGTAGACTGCCTATTTCCTCTTCATTTGTTAGGTCTGGTGGGTTTTTGCCTTGCTCCTTCATCTGCTGTGTGTTTCTCTGTCTTCTTATTTTGCTTAACTTACTGTGTTTGGGGTCTCCTTTTCGCAGGCTGCAAGTTCATAGTTTCCATTGTTTTTTGTGTCTGTCCCCAGTGGCTAAGGTTGGTTCAGTGTGTTGTGTAGGCTTCCTGGTGGAGGGGACTAGTGCCTTTGTTCTGGTGGATGAGGCTGGATCTTGTATTTCTGGTGGGCAGGTCCACATCTGGTGGTGTGTTTGGGGGTGTCTGTGGCCTTATTATAATTTTATGCAGCCTCTGTGCTAATGGATGGGGTTGTGTTCCTGTCTTGCTAGTTGTTTGGCATAGGGTGTCTAGCACTGTAGCTTGCTGGTCATTGAGTGGAGCTCAATATATCTGGGAGATTTTCACCATTTGATGTTACGTGGAGCTGGGAGGTCTCTTATGGACCAGTGTCCTGAACTTGGCTCTCCCACCTCAGAGGCCCTGTGCTGATGCCTGGCTGGAGCACCAAGAACCTGTCATCCACACGGCTTTAAGCCATGCATGGTCATCAGCACGATGCTGTGAAGACAGGATCAGCAATGAGAGATGAAGTGCCTCAACTCTGGCAAGGAGTTGCTGCTCCAATGCGACTATAGGTCAGAGGAGGAGACGTGTCCCCTGGGGAGTGTGTGCTGTCATGTGTAGTTTCTGGAAACTGCCAGGCCAGCCTTGTTCCCACACTATGAGGACCTGCTAGTGTTGGAGGGTCTCCTACAGAGGCGGGGGTGGGGGGTGGGGCTGTGTCTCATCATGAGGACGAGGACACTGGCAGCAGAAGTTCTAGTACTGTATTGTCTTGATTACTGTGGCTTTATAGCTGAAGTCAGGAAGTCTCATTCCTCCAGGTCCGTTTTTTTCCCTCCAGACTGCTTTGGCTATACAGGGTCTTTTGTGTCTTCATACAAATTTTAAGATACTTTGTTCTAGTTCCGTAAAAAATGCCATTGGTAATTTGATAGGGATTGCATTGGATCTGTAGATTGCTTTGGGTAGTAGAGTCATTTTCACAATATTGATTCTTCCAATCCAAGAACATGGTATATCTCTCCATCTGTTTGTATCATCTTTAATTTCTTTCATCAGTGTCTTATAGTTTTCTGCATACAGGTCTTTTGTCTTCCTACATAGGTTTATTCCTAGCTGTTTTATTTTTTTTGTTGCAATGATAAATGGCAGTGTTTCCTTAATTTCTCTTTCAGGTTTTTCATCATTAGTGTATAAGAATGCAAGAGATTTCTGTGCATTAAGTTTGTATCCTGCAACTTTACCAGATTCATTGATTAGCTCTAGTAGTTTCCTGGTAGCATCTTTAGGGTTCTCTAAGTATAGTATCATGTCATCTGCAAACAGTGACAGTTTTACTTCTTCTTTTCCAAATTGTATTCCTTTTATTTCTTTTTCTTCTCTGATTGCCATGGCTAGGACTTCCAAAACTATGTTGAATAATAGTGGCAAGAGTGGACATCCTTGTCTTGTTCCTGATCTTAGAGGAAATGCTTTCAGTTTTTCACCATTGAGAATGATGTTGGCTGTGGGTTTGTCATATATGGCCTTTATTATGTTGAGGTAGGTTCCCTCTATGCCCACTTTCTGAAGAGTTTTATTCATAAATGGGTGTTGAATTTTGTCAAAAGCATTTTCTGCATCTGTTGAGATGATCATGTGGTTTTTCGTCTTCAATTTGTTAATATGGTGTATCACATTGATTCATTTGTGTATATTGAAGAATCCTTGCATCCCTGGGATAAATCTCACTTGATCATGGTGTATGATCCTTTTAATGTGCTGTTGGATTCTGTTTGCTAGTATTTTGTTAAGGGTTTTTGCATCTGTATTCATCAGTGGTATTGGTCTGTAATTTTCTTTTTTTCTAGTATCTTTGTCTGGTTTTGGTATCAGGGTGATGATGGCCTCATAGAATGAGTTTGGGAGTGTTCCTTCCTTTGTAATTTTTTGGAAGAGTTTGAGAAGGATGATGTTAGCTCTTCTCTAAATGTTTGATAGAATTCACCTGTGAAGCCATCTGGTCCTGGACTTTTGTTTGCTGGAAGATTTTTAATCACAGTTTCAATTACATTACTTGTGATTGGTCTGTTCATATTTTCTATTTCTTCCTGGTTCAGTCTTGGAAGGTTATACCTTTCTAAGAATTTGTCCATTTCTTCCAGGTTGTCCATTTTATTGGCATAGAGTTGCTTGTAGTAGTCTCTTAGGATGCTTTGTATTCCTGTGGTGTGTGTTGTAACTTCTCCTTTTTCATCTCTAATTTTATTGATTTGAGTCCTCTCCCTCTTTTTCTTGATGAATCTGGCTAATGGTTTATCAATTTTGTTTATCTTCTCAAAGAACCAGCTTTTAGTTTTATTGATCTTTGCTATTGTTTTCTTTGTTTCTATTTCATTTATTTCTGTTCTGATCTTTATGATCTCTTTCCTTCTGCTAACTTTGGGTTTTGTTTGTTTTTCTTTCTCTAGTTCTTTGAGGTGTAAGGTTAGATTGTTTATTTGAGATTTTTCTTGTTTCTTGAGGTAGGCTTGTATAGCTATAAACTTCCCTCTTAGAACTGCTTTTGCTGCTTCCCATACGTTTTGGATCATTGTGTTTTCATTGTCATTTCTCTTTAAGTATTTTTTGATTTCCTCTTTGGTTTCTTCCATGATCTCTTGGGTTTTTACTAACGTATTGTTTAGCCTCCATGTGTTTGTGATTTTTACATTTTTTTTCCTGTAATTCATTTCTAATCTCATAGCATTGTGGTTAGAAAAGATGCTTGATATGATTTCAATTTTCTTAAGTTTACTGAGCCTTGATTTATGACCCAAGTTATGATCTATCCTGGAGAATGTTCCGTGCACACTTGAGAAGAAAGTGTAATCTGCTGTTTTGGGATGGAATGTCCTATAAATATCAATTAAATCTATCTGGTCTGTTGTGTCATTTAAAGCTTCTGTTTCCTTATTTATTTTCGTTTTGGATGATCTGTCCGTTGGTGTAAGTGAGGTGTTAAAGTCCCTCAGTATTATTGTGTTACTGTCAATTTCCTCTTTTATAGCTGTTAGCAGTTGCCTTATGTATTGAGGTGCTCTTATTTTGGGTGCATATATGTTTATAATTGTTATATCTTCTTCTTAGATTGATCCCCTGATCATTATGTAGTATCCCTCCTTGTCTCTTGTAACATTCTTTATTTTAAAGTCCATTTTATCTGATATGAGTATTGCTACTCCAACTTTCCTTTGATTTCCATTTGCATGGAAGATCTTTTTTCATCCCCTCGGTTTCAGTCTGAATGTGTCCCTAGGTCTGAAGTGGGTCTCTTGTAGACAGCATATATATGGGTCTGGTTTTTGTATCCATTCAACGAGCCTGTGTCTTTTGGTTGGAGCATTTAATCCATTCACGTTTAAGGTAATTATTGATATCTATGTTCCTGTTACCATTTTCTTAATTCTTTTGGGTGTTTTTTGTAGGTCCTTTTCTTCTCTTGTGTTTCCCACTTAGAGAAGTTCCTTTAGCATTTGTTGTAAAGGTGGTTTGGAGGTGCTGAATTATCTTAGCTTTTGTTTGTCTGTAAAGCTTTTGATTTTTTCATCGAATCTGAATGAGATCCTTGCCTGGTAGAGTAATCTTGGTTGTAGGTTCTTCACTTTCATCACTTTAAGTATATCATGCCACTCCCTTCTGGGTTGTAGAGTTTCTGCTGAGAAATCAGCTGTTAATCTTATGGGAGTTCCCTTGTATGTTATTTGTCATTTTTCCCTAGCTGCTTTTAATAATTTTTCTTTGTCTTTAATTTTTGCCAATTTGATTACTATGTGTCTCGGCATGTTTCTCCTTGGGTTTATCCTGTATGGGACTCTCTGTGCTTCCTGGAGTTGGGTGGCTCTTTCCTTTCCCATATTAAGGAAGTTTTCGACTATAATCTCTTCAAATATTTTCTCTGGTCCTTTCTCTGTCTGTTCTCCTTCTGGGACCCCTATAATGTAAATGTTGTTGTGTTTAATGTTGTCCCAGAGGTCTCTTAGTCTGTCTTCATTTCTTTTCATTCTTTTATTCTTTATTCTGTTCTGCAGCAGTGAATTCCACCATTCTGTCTTCCAGGTCACTTATCCATTCTTCTGCCTCAGTTATTTTGCTATTTTTTCCTTCTAGTATATTTTTCATTTCAGTTATTGTATTGTTCATCTCTGTTTGTTTGTTCTTTAATTCTTCTAGGTCTTTGTTAAACATTTCTTGTATCCTCTCGGTCTTTGCCTCCATTCTTTTTCCAAGGTCCTGAATCATCTTCGCTATCATTATTCTGAATTCTTTTTCTGGAAGGTTGCCTAGCTCCACTGCATTTAGTTGCTTTTCTGGGGTTTTATCTTGTTCCTTCATCTGGTACATAGCCCTATGCCTTTTCATCTTGTCTGTCTTTCTGTGAATGTGGTTTTTATTCCACAGGCTTCAGGATTGTAGTTCTTCTTGCTTCTGCTCAATAAGTTATTTGATAGATTTAACATACAGTACTGGACACAGAAGAAGAAAATTAGTAAACCTGCTAGTGTTGGAGGGTCTCCTGCAGAGGCAGGGGGTGGCTGTGGCTCACTGTGGGGACAAGGACACTGGCAGCAGAAGGTCTGGGAAGTACTCCTTGTCGTGAGCCCGCCAGGTGAACATTTCTTAATCACTGCTCACATCATGAAATAGAGCTTTGCCAGTCTCCCCAAAAGCTTCTGCACATCCTCTCAACTCATTCCCATCCCTTGAAAGTAATCACTGTCTTGACTTTTAAAGTTATCATTTCCTGGTGTTTCTTTATAGTTCTCTTGCCTGTTCGTGCATTCCTAGTCTCTGTAGTTTCATCTTGCCATTTGTTGAAAACATTGATTACGTCTTTAAGTCCCATCAGGTTCATAGTCCCATTCCTCTAAGGTCGAGGGGCACATAATCTGAAGTTTCTCACCGTCTGGATTTTGCTGATTGCATACTCAGGGTGCAGTTCAACATGTTCCTTTGTGCTCTGTATTTCATGAAAGTTGGCAGCTGAAATCAGAGGTTTGTTTCATGAGTCTCATTTCCAATCCATTTGGCAAGACTATAGGTGGTGGTGTGTTCTTTCATCAGAAAGCACATAATGTCTGGTTTTCTCTCCCTTCCTCTGCCCTCCTCCCTTTCCCCCTCCCCGCTTGTCTCCTCCTCCTCCTTCTCTGTCTTTCTCTCTCCCCCTCCCTCCCTCCCTCCCTTCATGCTGTTGGCCACTGTTGATGTTCATGTTCAGTGTCTGGATCCATTAATTAATTAGGGACTGAAAAAATGGTGACAGTCTAATTCTAACATTTCTTATTTATTCAATTGTTGAACTACTGTAGGAAGAGATGCTTTCCCTTATCTACAATTTGGTTACCTGGTGGTACCCTTCATACAGGGAAGGCAAGATAAATGTTTCATTCTTTCCTTTATTTAGCACTTTTAAAGATAATGAATTACTTCTCTATCATACTCTCCAGGTGACCACCTACTTTAAAAAATATTATGAACTCACATATTAAAGTATGTTAGATGAGCTTTAGTCTATTGGAATTATTATTCTTGCTGAAGCTGAAATTGCTTATCTTTGGCCAGAGGGAACCTCTTCAAGTTGGCCAGCAAGGGTCCTTCCACCCAGTGAGGGGCTCCCTTCTCTCCTTCTCTAATCTGAATATAAATCTTATTCTCCCCTCCTTTTGCTCCTGGGACTATTGAGTGTATATTTGAAGATATCCCTTCCCTTTAGCACTATTTCTATCTCTGGCTGTGAACTTTCTAACAATGAAACACGTCAACATACCTATAGAATGCACCTTTCTATTGCCAAAAGTATCTGAATTTACTTCATAAAAAGTGGGGGTTGGGACTTCCCTGGTGGCTCAGTGGTTAAGAATCCACCTGCCAATGCAGGGGACACGGGTTCGAGCCCTGGTCTAGGAGGATTCCACATGCCATGGAGCAACTAGGCCCGTGCGCCACAACTACTAAGCTTGCGTGTCACAACTGCTGAAGCCCTTGCACCTAGAGCTTGTGCTCCGTAATGAGAGGCCACTGCAATGGGAAGGCAGTGCACCACAATGAAAGAGTAGCCTCTACTCGCCTCAACTAAAGAAAGCCCACGTGCAGCAACGGGGACCCAACAGAGCAATCAATCAATCAATCAATCAATCCGTTTTTCTTTAAAAAGTGGGGGTCAGCTGTCACAGCTAACAGGAGCCTAAGAAGACATGACAACTAAATGTAACATAGTATCCGGGATGGGATATTAGGTAAAACTAAGAAAATAGGATCAAAGTATGGACTTTGGTTACTAACAGTGTAATAATCATTAATTGTAACAAATGTACCATTCTATATGATGTTAGATGTTAATTAAAGGAAACTGGGTATGGGGTGTATAGGAACTCCCTGTACTACTTTTGCAATTTTTCTGTAAATCTAAAACTTCTCTAAAATGAAACGTTTCCTTAAAAGAAAAAAAAAAAAAGAAAGAAATGGAAGTCTAGGTAGCTTTGTAGGCACATTTCCATTGTGCAGAGCCAGGGAAACTCGCCACCAGATTGAACACGCAGATCACAAAGAGATGCAGAGGAAACAGACTGGTTAGGTGAATGGGAAAATCTCCTAAAGGAGCTGAATTATGAACAAAGTCTCAAATTTGAGAGTTAGGGGGTAGGGTGTAAGTTAACCAAGGCAAATCAAACATATATATTTATCTCTTCTTTCTTGGAGACCTTTTAAATGACAGTAAAGAATTTTTAAAGGGTAAACCCAAAGAACAAAAAGAATGGAAGGGTAGGGGAATAGCAGAAAAATAAGATCAACCAAGTTTTGGAAGCTGAGGGGTAGTCAGTCGTTTGGGTGAGGGGAAATTGCTTCAACAGAGAAGAGAAATTCAAACCCCAGTGTTGCTGAGGGGATGCTAACAAAGGGCCGAGGGAGGAAACCAAGAGAGAGTTAAGACATCGGCTCCAGGAAACCGAGGCTCTAACATAGGGCAGCACGTAAGAGGAGTCCCCAGGGAGAGTACTGTGTAGCAGGTGTGAGAGCCACAGTGTGGATGTGGGAACAGGAGGTAGAGGGCTCCAGGGAAAACTCCTGAAATCACAAAAAGAAGAAGAAGCATTTATTAACTCTAGGAAATTTGTTTGAAGTACAAGAGAAGAAATGACCATATTGTTCTCCTTGTCTCAGTTGTGAAAGATACTGGCAATTATATAGTAGAAATGCTGAATACTGATCTTTAAAAATTGTACTATAATTTATCAGGAGATTGGGGGAGGGTAAAAGTGTGTGAAGAGAGTATAAGAGAATTCCATTTTTATCTTGCAGAGTAAAAAGTCAAGAGAGGATTCATAAAAGTGAAAAATTATTTTCACTTAAAAAAAGATTTTTAAAGAAAGAGACAGGTGGAAGAGTGGAGAGTTAAAGTCTATTACCCCAAAGTTATGGGCTGAGTTGTGTCCCCCTCCCAAAATTCATATGTTGAAGTCCTATCTCCCAGTACCTCAGAAATGACTGTAATTAGAGACACGGCCTTTAAAGGAATAATTAAGTTAAAACGAGGCTACTGGGATAGCTCTAATCCAAGGTGACCAGTGTCCTTATTAGAAATTAGGACACAGACACACACAAGACCACGTGAAGACACAGGGAGAAGATGACCCTCTCCAAGCCAAGGGGAGAGGCCTCAGAAGAAACCAACCCTGTCAGCACCTTGATCTCAGACTTCTAGCTTCCAGAACTGTGGCACAATAAATGTGTTATGTAAACCACCCAGTCTGCAGTCCTTGGTTATGGCAGCCCCAGCAGACTAATGCACCCAGGATCCATATATGGAAATGGATGGGAGCAGAGGTGGGCGTGGATGGTCCTGAGGCACTCGGCCTGGGGAACAGGTTTATACGGCCGTGGCCTTGAATGCAGCCACTGAGCTGGGCCCCGATTCTTCTGCCACACGAAAGCCAACAGTTTTAAGGGGTGTTTCAGCTTGCTGGAGCCTCACGTCAGCTAGGTCTGGCTGCAAAGGGCCCTTGGAGTGTGGTTCTCCCACACATTGGCATGACATGGGTGGGCTTCTCAGCATGGACTTCCTCTGTCTTCTCTCAATGTAACCAAACATTCTTCAGCCCCTTTGGAGAAACCATTTGTTTTTGCCTTTTGGGCTTTCTTCTTTGGAAGACACGGAGACACAGTGTCCAAGAGACTTTTGCGGAAGGCAAGCTGCCTTGTTTTTGTTTTCAGTTTTTGGCAGATACTGAAGTTATCTTCCTGTTTGTACTGCAGAGACACTATAAATGTTCCTCTGAGTGAATCTCTGCATGTTCCTGTGAAATTTCATGATCTTCCAAGTGAACAACCTGATAGTACAAACGTGGATATGGAAGGACTCCTGAGACGTCTCACGTGAGGTTCAGTCACATGTGGAAATATGACTTCTGTCATGAATCTGTACATTGAAGACGATAAGGAAACTTCCGCAACTCAAGCAGTAAAAAAATGTTTTCTTCTTTGTGATTTTTTTTTTGGCGGTCTGCTAACAAGTACTTATAGACTGACTACCTGTTCTAGTACAGTTTTGTCTTCTCTGTATGAATTTGGGTGTGAGTATGTATTAGTGCATTTTTAATGTTAATCTTTGTTATAGTGTTTCCAAATACTAATTAGAGATGGAGTCACTCTTCTAAACTGCTTGCTATCGTTTCAAGCACTGGACGTGTTGTCCTGGGAATCCTGTCAGGACTGAAAATTCACTAGAAGAGATAGATTAGGTTCTATTTGTCCTCTTGTCAATCCAAGCTCATGAACAGCGAGCATTAAGAAAAAAGTGGACAGAGGAAGTTGGACATATCAATGGCCTTTGGTTTTGTGGATCTGTTAAAACTTGCTGCTATGGCCAGTTTTGTTGTTGTTATTGTTATTTTTTACTTTATTATCCTGGATTTGAGGGCTTTACATTTTCTACTAAAGTAGTGTGTTTGTCTGTTTGCATTCATGGCCTGAGTTGTCATGGGTGGGACAGGCCTCCTCACTGCTGGTGGGCCCACGCCCTCCTAGCCGTTCACAGCTGCTTTCACAGCAGCACCAAATGCACATAAGGTGGCAGTTGTCTTGGTTCTGTTTTGCAAGTGCTGTCTTTGTGTTTCTTCATTTTTCTTGATAACTCTTCTGTGCCGTTATAATAATGGGAGCCCAGTAGCTGTGTAAGGCAGAACATGTGCCTTTATTTGCTGCACACAGTATTGCAGTGAATGATAGCATCGTGTAGTTCATCCTCATGGGGTATTTCAGGAGGATGGAATAGCTAGCAGCTGTAAATCGCCATTTTATGGCAAAAAGACCATCTCTGGTGATGTTCAGTAAAAAAAATAAAACAGTGATAATAGTGTTTCAGAGCCTCATCTGCATAAGAGTAAAATGCAGTATAATGGTATACTGCCTAAAAATAACAAAATTCCATTCTTTAAAAATCTAAAATGTATTTTCTATATACTTGCTTTCCTCATTTTCATAATGAATTACTTTGGAATGTTCATTTCACCACAAGTCCAGCAAGATCCTGATCATAGCCCATCTAAAGGGTAAACTTGCTTTACATGTCTCAAGAAATTCAGCTGATGAAATAGTTTGAACTAACCAAGAAGTAAAACGCTAATGTTCTAAAGGTGTGCTTTCCCCTCTTTTAAAAATACTGTACTATATTATGAAAATATATTCAAGAAATTATTAAATAACAGTATGTCTTCTGGTAACATGCAAAAATAGGCTGTCTGTAATAGGTATGGCCTATATTTTTGAGCTTTATGGAATACTGAAAACTAACATCACAGAAAAACAGTTTAATTTAAACATATTCTTGCAAATCTGATAGAACTTAGAAAGAAATTAATCCTTGAGACAAAATACCTGGCTCACTTATTCTAAGTATACTGTACCATCATCACATAAACTTTCACAGCACTGCATGGTTGGTGTCATAAATCTGTGACAACCCAGGGCAAGTCATATATTACACAGTTAAAAGTATCATATTGCTGTAAATTTGGTTTGATAAAGCTTTGCATAATTTAGAGGTTAAAAAGAAACATTCACTTTTTATTTTTAACATTTTTATTGGAGTATAACTGCTTTGCAATGGTGTGTTACTTTCTGCTTTATAACAAAGTGAACCAACTATACATATACATATATCCCCATATCCCCTCCCTCTTGTGTCTCCCTCTCACCCTCCCTATCCCACCCCTCTAGGTGGTCACAAAGCACTGAGCTGATCTCCCTGTGCTATGCGGCTGTTTCCCACTAGCTATCTATTTTACATTTGGTAGTGTATATATGTCAATGCTACTCTCTCACTTCATCCCAGCTTACCCTTCCCCCCTCCCCGTGTCCTCAAGTCCATTCTCTATGTCTGCATTTTTATTCCTGTCCTGCCCCTAGGTTCATCAGAACCATTTGGTTTTTTTTTTTCAGATTCCATATATATATGTTAGCATACAGTGTTTGTTTTTCTCTTTCTGACTTACTTCACTCTGTATGACAGACTCTAGGTCCATCCACCTCACTACAAACAACTCAATTTCATTTCTTTTTATGGCTGAGTAATACTCCATTGTATATATGTGCCACGTCTTCTTTATCCATTCATCTGTTGACAGAACTTAGGTTGCTTCCATGTCCTGGCTATTGTAAATAGAGCTGCAATGAACATTTTGGTACATGACTCTTGTTGAATTATGGTTTTCTTAGGATATATGCCCAGTAGTGGGATTGATGGGTCATATGGTAGTTCTATTTGTAGTTTTTTAAGGAACCTCCATACTGTTCTCCATAGTGGCTGTATCAATTTACATTCCCACCAACAGTGCCAGAGGGTTCCCTTTTCTCCACAACCTCTCCAGCATTTATTGTTTGTAGATATTTTGATGATGGCCATCCTACCGGCGTGAGGTGATACCTCACTGGAGTTTTGATTTGCATTTCTCTAATGATTAGTGATGTTGAGCATTCTTTCATGTGTTTGCAATCTGTATATCTTCTTTGGACAAATGTCTATTTAGGTCTTCTGCCCATTTTTGGATTGGGTTGTTTGTTTTTTTGATATTGAGCTGCATGACCTGCTTGTAAATTTTGGAGATTAATCCTTTGTCAGTTGCTTCACTTGCAAATATTTTCTCCCATGTTTTCTTTTTGTCTTGTTTATGGTTTCCTTTGCTGTGCAAAAGCTTTGAAGTTTCATTAAGTCCATTTATTTTTGTTTTTATTTCCATTCCTCTAGGACGTGGGTCAAAAAGGATCTTGCTGTGATTTATGTCATAGAATGTTCTGCCTATGTTTTCCTCTAAGAGTTTGATAGTGTCTGGACATACATTTAGGTCTTTAATCCATTTTGAGTTTATTTTTGTGTATGGTGTTAGGGAGTGTTCTAATGTCATTCTTTTACATGTAGCTGTCCAGTTTTCCCAGCACCACTTATTGAAGAGGCTGTCTTTTCTCCATTATATAGTCTTGCCTCCTTTATCAAAAATAAGGTGACCAAATGTGCGTGGGTTTATCTCTGGGCTTTCTATCCTGTTCCATTGACCTATATTTTGGTTTTTGTGCCAGTACCATTACTGTCTTGATGACTGCAGCTTTGTAGTATAGTCTGAAGTCCAGGAGCCTGATTCCTCCAGATCCACTTTCCTTTCTCAAGATTGCTTTGGCTATTCGGGGTCTTTTGTGTTTCCATACAAATTATGAAATTTTTTATTCTAGTTCTGTGAAAAATGCCATTGGTAGTTTGATAGGGATAGCATTGAATCTGTAGATTGCTTTGGGTAGTAGAGTCATTTTCACAATGTTGATTCTTCCAATCCAAGAACATGGTATATCTCTCCATCTGTTTGTATCATCTTTAATTTCTTTCATCAGTGTCTTATAGTTCTCTGCATACAGGTTTTTTGTCTCCTTAGGTAGGTTTATTCCTAGGTATTTTATTCTTTTTGTTGCAATGGTAAATGTCAGTGTTTCCTTAATTTCTCTTTCAGATTTTTCATCATTAGTGTATATGAATGCAAGAGATTTCTGTGCATTAATTTTGTATCCTGCTACTTTACCAAATTCATTGATTAGCTCTTGTAGTTTTCTGGTAGCATCTTTAGGATTCTTTATGTATAGTATAATGTCATCTGCAAACAGTGACAGTGTTACTTCTTCTTTTCCAATTTGTATTCCTTTTATTTCTTTTTCTTCTCTGTTTTCTGTGGTTAAAACTTCCAAAATTATGTGGAATAATAGTGGTGAGAGTGGGCAACTTTGTCTTTCTCCTGGTCTTAGTGGAAATGGTTTCAGTTTTTCAACATTGAGAACAATGTTGGCTGTGGGTTTGTCATATATGGCCTTTATTATTTTGAGGAAAGTTCCCTCTATGCCTACCTTCTGGAGAGTTTTTATCATAGATGGGTGTTGAATTTTGTCAAAAGGCTTTCCTGCATCTATTGAGATGATCATATGGTTTTTATCCTTCAGTTTGTTAATACGGTGTATCACATTGATTGATCTGCATATACTGAAGAATCCTTGCATTCCTGGGAGAAACCCCACTTGATCATGGTGTATGATCCTTTTAATGTGCTGTTGGATTCTGTTTGCTAGTATTTTGTTGAGGATTTTTGCATCTGTGTTCATCAGTGATATTGGTCTGCAGTTTTCTTTTTTTGTGACATCTTTGTCTGGTTTTGGTATCAGGGTGATGATGGCCTCATAGAATGAGTGTGGGAGTGTTCCTCCCTCTGCTATATTTTGGAAGAGTTTGAGAAGTATAGGTGTTCGCTCTTCTTTAAATGTTTGATAGTATTCGCCTGTGAAGCCATCTGGTCCTGGGCCTTTGTTTGTTGGAAGATTTTTAGTCACAGCCTCAATTTCAGTGCTTGTGATTAGTCTGTTTATATTTTCTATTTCTTCCTGGTTCAGTCTCGGAAGGTTGTGCTTTCCTAAGAATTTGTCCGTTTCTTCCATGTTGTCCATTTTATTGGCATAGAGTTGCTTGTAGTAATCTCTCATGATCCTGTGTATTTCTGTAGTGTCAGTTGTTACTTCTCCTTTTTCATTTCTAATCCTGTTGATTTGAGTCTTCTCCCTTTTTTTCTTGATGAGTCTGACTAGTGGTTTATCAATTTTGTTTATCTTCTCAAAGAACCAGCTTTCAGTTTTATTAATCTTTCCTATTGTTTCCTTCATTTCTTTTTCATTTATTTCTGATCTTATCTTTATGATTTCTTTCCTTCTGCTAAATTTGGGTTTTTTGGTTCTTCTTTCTCTATTTGCTTTAGGTGTAAGGTTAGGTTGTTTATTTGAGAGTTTTCTTGTTTCTTGAGGTAGGATTGTATTGCTATAAACTTCCCTCTTAGAACTCCTTTTGCTGCATCCCATAGGTTTTGGGTTGTCATGTTTTCATTGTCATTTGTCTCTAGGTATTTTTTTATTTCCTTTTTGATTTCTTCACTGATCTCTTGGTTATTTGGTAGTGTATTGTTTAACCACCATGTGTTTTTATTTTTACAGTTTCTTTCCTGTAATTGATATCTAGTCTCATAGTACTGTGGTCAGAAAAGATACTTGATATGATTTCAATTTTCTTAAACTTACCAAGGCTTGATTTGTGACCCAAAATATGACCTATCCTGGAGAATGTTCTATGAGTACTTGAGAAGAAAGTGTATTCTGTTGTTTTTGGATGGAATGTCCTGTAAATATCAATTAAGTCCCTCTCGTTTAATGTGTAATTTAAAGCTTCTGGAAACATTCACCTTTCAATTAAGTAATTTCCATGGTGAAAGTGTTCAAATTGAAATGAAATAAAACAGTTATTTTCATCTAAAAATGTATTATATCACAGCCATAATTCAAGTAGGCTTTAGGAAATGCTGTACTTTGTCTAGTTAGCAATTAGCTTCGAGATTTAATGATTTCCCTGGGAAAGTTATTCTGATATTTGGGATAGAAGGTCATGTTTCACACGTCTGTCTGCCACGTACACAAACCCATGCCTTCTGCCTCACAAACCTTTGCTTTCTATGTCATTTACCCTTGAGGCCAATTTTCAGAACTTTCCACTAGGGCAGAATGGACCTCTTTTTCTCTGAACATCAGCAGCCCATCCTCCCACCCCCTCTGGTAGGGGGTGCTTTAGAAAAAGAAAAGTGAAGGCTCCACTTTGCAAATCCTCACACTCTCCAATTTCACATAACAGTACACCCCTCTGGGAGACTGAGCCAAGAGACTGAAGTCAGACATTTGTTTGAAATCACCAAGTCAAATACAAGCAAAATCTAACATAAAGAGGAGCTTCTGTGACAGCGGTGCAGAACATCAGTGACCAAACGTTTATTCCTCAGCAGCAGCCATGAGGGCCCCGGATCTGTTGGCAGGAGAAGCCTAACTACAGAGGTTAGCTCCCCAGGTGCTCCTCAGGGGTGGGGCTAAGCTGGCCAGCTACTTCGTGCCTTGTATGTTTGATGCCTGTGGCTTAAACACCTCTGAAGTGCCTAATTAATGCCAAAGAACCCAAAGTGCCACTGCCACAGACACCAGTGCACAGACTAGGCTATCCGAGTGTCATCTTTCATGATCTCTAGTGTTGGGCTGTCCTCATGCCTGAAATTCTGCAATTATAGATTCAACCTTTGTTTCCCAGTAAACAGTTGTCCTTGCTGAGAGAGAAAGTGATATGTTGGATCCTTCCTTTATTCCAGAGCCTCCCTGCTGAGCTGAGGAATCATATTCATGACCCAAACACCTCTTTGTCTTGCTATCCATCTGTCTTCAAACTGTATCTCCAAATCTCCTGATTCTTTTGAGTAATTCTGGTCCCAACATTTGGGAGGCAGCTCAGCTAAGACAAAAGTTCTCAACCATAACATTTTTTTTTTTAAAAAAGGAAACCCAAAGCAATTAAAGCTTTAATTTTTTATGACTCATGTTTCTATAAACGCAAATGACTAATAGACATCATGAAATATTAAGCAAGTCAGTAATCCAGGATTACGCATGATGTCAAATTGCTCCCTATCGTCAGTGAAAAAGCTATCAGGCAGCAGTTTCCAAAAACAAACATAAGCTTCCAATTGTCCCAGCAGGGGAGTGAGAGCTCACTGGAGGCCACGTTTTTCATAAGGGCCAGTCTTGAATGGAGGGGAAGGCTACACTGGACTCCAGGGCAGGGCAGAAAAGAGAACTGCACAGGAGGATGCAGGACAGACCTACAGGAAATCTATCAGGGGTTGTGACCTGATGTAGCAGGTACCTTGGCAGGGGGGACACCTCCCACCAGGATTAAATCCTGGGCCCATATGTGTTTATGTAACAGGAGATTATATCAGAGGGAAGGCCCTGCTGGAGACTGAACTTGTTTTATTATTTCCTTTACTTTAGCGCAGTAGGTATGGGCCATGTCCCAGGGTTGTGAATGCTGGGAGTGGTCTTAGGGACATGAGAGTGTCCACCAGAAAGTGTGTTTGGGGGCACCCGAAGTCATGGTCCATGGCCTCCTGTAGCAGGCAGGCTATCGGGGGAGAAAGGGGAGCTCACCCAGAGGAAGGGGACCAGTGGCTGTGGGTTCCAACCATTTGGAACCAGCGTGAGCCCTGGGAAGAGATGAAGCCCTTGGAGCAAAGTTTTAGGAGCAGGACTAGAGCATCCTTTGTTGGCTCAGTGCTCAGGGGCAGGCTTGTCTTCCCTAGAAGAACCGCAGCACCCTGGTTGGGCTTCCTGGCCAGCAGAGTGTCTTCTCGGCAGGGGGTGGGCAGTGTCGTTGTCAGGGAAACAGTCTTCAGCACAACATCGTGTGTTGGGGAGAACTGCCACCAGAACTGAACAGATCAGCTCTAGTTTGCTCTCCTGTGGGTGTGGGAAGCTGGGCCAACCTACTCTGGGTAGCACAAGGACAATTAGGGGTGGAGGGGTAAGAGAGGCCTCAATAGGGAAATACTGATTTTCTGATAATAGGGTATATGGTATGAACAATTATTTTGTGCAAAAAACTGTTGTCCGCTAACCCAGCAATCCTCTAGAAAAGCCCTTTCTGGAAGAACTCACCTCCCATGACAGAGGCTTAAAATGCCAAATACTCACTCTCTCAAACTGTCTTGGTATGTGGTCCAGTTTTTTTTTTTAATTTATTTTTTATTGAAGTATAGTTGAATTACAATGTTCTGTTAACTGCTGTTGTACAGCAAAGTGACTCTGTTATACATGTATATGCATTCTTTGTCATATTCTTTTCCATTATGTTTTATCACAGGATATTGAATAGAGTTCCCTGTGCTATACTAGGGCCTTGTTGTTTATCCATTCTGTATGTGCCAGTTTGCATCTGCTAATCCCAAACTCCCAATCCAACCCTCTTCCACCACCCTCCCCCTTAGCAACCACCAGTCTATTCTCTATGTCCCTGATTCTGTTTCTATTTCATACATAAGTTCATTTGTGTCATATTTTAGATTCTACATATAAGTGATATCATATGGTATTTATCTTTCTATTTCTGACTTCATTTGGTGTGATAATCTCTAGTTGCATCCATGTTGTGGCCAATGGCATTATTTCCTCCCTTTTATGGCTGAGTAATATTCCATTGTATGTATGTACCACACCTTCTTTATCCATTCATCTGTCAATAGACATTTAGGTTGTTTCCATGTCTTGGCTATTGTGAATAGTGCTGCTATGAACATAGGGGTGCATGTATCTTTTTGAATTATAGTTTTGTCTGGATATATGCCTGGGAGTGGGATTGCTGGATCATATGGTAATTCTGCTTTTACGGTATGTGGTCCAGTTTTGATCAATGAGACTGTGGGATAGTTTCCTAGGAGCTTGAGGGGCAATTGTTTTTTTCCTGGTAAAAAGAGAGGGATAGGCAAGGAAAACTTGCTTCTTTCTTTCTTGTCTTAAACACAGTTTGAGTGTGGACATGACATTTGGAGCTGTGGCAGCAATATTGTGACCATGAGGGAAAGCCCAAGAGTATCACATATAAGTCAACTCAGAGCTCTGACACTAAACAGCCTTCAAACCAACTTTGGACTCACCTACTTCAGCACTTTTTATTAGCTGAGAAAAATACCTCCTCCGTTTATAATTTTCTTTTACTTAGGTATTCTACTAGTTGCCATTGAAAATGTTTCCATTGATTAGTAATGTAAATGACAGAAAACCCAGCTAACGCTGGCTTAAGTCATAGGGACATACACTATTTACTTAACAGAAAGACTAAAGGTAGATGGTCCTGAAGTTGGTTCATTGGCTCAGCCATGTTATCAAGAACGCAGACTTTTTCCATATGTCTTCAATAGATTTTGACCTTTGGTTGTTGCCTCATGGTTGCAAAATGGCTGCTGGCAGCTCTAAACATTCCATCTTGGCATAAGATAGGAAGGGAAGAGGAGGGCAGAAATGGATCCGTCTCCCCAGCTACCTCTCTGTTATCCAGGAAGAAAATCTTTCTCGGGATCATATGCCCATCCACAGTCCATTTACTGGCGAAAAGGAATGAGACAGCCATTGATGACTTAAATCAGGTACTGCTGGGCCTCTGCTCTTTTCTTCTTCCTCTGCTCTTCTCCTTTTTCAGCATGTTCACTGCCCTTGCTTGCAACACTCAAAGTCTCTTGGTGATGCTACGTTCTTTGGGTTTCTATTAAAGAGCAAACATGTTTTTTACCCTTTGAGCTTTGCTCTGTCAGTGGGGCCCCAGACAGGTTGTGCGTTCCCTGATGCTAGTGTCTGCAGGTGCTGCTTCCACTGCTTCCCTCCCTAGAGGCAGACCTTAGAGGAGCAGTTCTTAATGAGGCGTGATTTTGCACGCACCCCCCCCACCCCCAGTGGACATTAGGTAATGACTGGAGACATTGTTAGTTTCACAGCTGGGGAGGTGGTGGTGCTACTGGCATCTAGTGGGTAGAGGCCAGGATGCTGCATACCATCCTTCAATGCACAGGACAGCCTCCCACACAAGAATTATCCAGACCAACATGTCAGCAGTGAGAAACTTGGCCCTCGAGGATGCGACCAGGCCAGAAAGCCACCTTTCCTCCTTTTCTTCATGCCTTCTTGCTTTTGTCCCAGGCCCTTATAAATAAGGAGAATGTTCACATGCTATGCCTCCCTCCAAAGAGATGAACTTGCCCCTGGACAGTAGCAGTGACCAAGTAAACACCACAAAGGAGACACCAAGTACTTATGTTGATTCACTGATTAAATAAACTAATCTCTTGAGTCTATTTTCACCTTTGGAAAACATTGCAGCGATCACTATATGACTTTTGTGCAAAATGACAAAGTGTTGCAGCATCAGTAACAGTGTCTCCAGTGGCCATTGCATCAGAGACAGTCACTGTGAGAGGAATGTGGCTGATTCAGTCTATTTCTGTTGATGAGTTTTGGAAGTGAGCAAAAGGGCAGCATAAGAGCATTCTAAAATGAAGACTTGTAAAGAGTTTGGATCTGGGGCATGTCTACTTATTCATCCCTGTCTGCTTTCACATTATTTCCACCAGGCTCAAGTAGTAATACTTTCTCTTTAGAGTTGCCATTTCTTGGTTTCCTCCCCTTTCTATAATATACCTTCTTATTCTTATCCCATTTTCATGCACAAAGAGAGACAGATCAACAAATGAGGGAAGGGAAAGAAATCCCACACACACTTAAGCAGGATTCTCTTCTTGTCAGTGCTGGAGGTGGCTGGTTCTGGGACATATCAGAGTTCTCTCCTTGGAGACTGTAGAATTTAAGATGCAGGTTTGGCTACCATTATAAAGAGATCTCCACCCCTATCCATTGTCTTAAATAAGTTAGAAGTTTCTCACTTACATAACCATCTGTTCAAGTGGTCTCAGGCCCATAGGGTGATTCAGTAGTGTCTAGACCCAAGGCCCCTTTGCTCCACCAAGCTCGGCATTCAGCTTCTACCTCATGGCCCAGGCTGGTTGCACCATCTCCCATTATCTCAACCCACATTCCAACCAGCTGGAGTGGAGCACTCCCCTTACTTTTAAGGGACATTACCTGCAAGCTGCACTCATCCCTTCTGCTCAAATCCAGTTGACCAGAACCTAGTCATATGGCTACATCAAGCTACAAGGGTGCAGACTGGAAAATGGAGCCATTGTGTTGGGAGGCCCAGTGTGCTAACTACAACGTGAGAGTTCTGTCACCAAAGTGCTTGCTAAGTGCCCGCCTCTAGGATTACTTGGTGGAATCCTTACAATAAAAACAGATACTTGGACTCCCCTGGTGGAGCAGTGGTTAAGAATCCACCTGCCAATGCAGGGGACATGGGTTAGACCCCTGGTTCGGGAAGATCCCACATGCCGCAGAGCCCATGGGCAACTAAGCCCATCCGCCACAACTACTGAGCCTGTGTGCCACAACTACTGAAGCCTGTGCATCTAGAACCCGTGCTCCACAACAAGAGAAGCCACCGCAATGAGAAGCCAGTGCACCTCAACAAAGAGTAGCCCCCGCTCGCCTCAACTAGAGAAAGCCTGTGGGCAGCCACGAAGACCCAACGCAGCCAAAGATAAATACATAAATAAATTTATAAAAACAAACAAACAACAAAAAACCCCCAGATACTCTTCTAGTCTCTATGTTACAAATGAAGGAAGCTGAGGCACAGGAAGCTTCCCCCTGCCCCGAAGCAGACCCTGATGTGCTAAGGGAGTGCCAGTGGGGGGAAGGTAAGGCGGGGAGGGAGGCAAGATAGGGAAGGGGAAGGAAGCCAGCAGGGGCTCCAACTCAGAAAAAAATCCCCCACCCCCACCCCCATCCCACCCAACCTGATCCTGATCCTGTTGCTGCAGCACGTGCAAAACCATGAAAGTACAAAAAACTAGGTCTGTGCTGAGGGCCTAGAAGGTGCTGAATGAATGAAGGAGTGAAAGAATTAATGAATGCATGGGCCCAGCGCTTGATCGTTCTCAGGAGGACAGCAGATCAGCTCAAAATCATTACAAGTAGGTTTTCCCTCAAATTACGCAGCCCTCTCCCTCTCATCCTTCTGACCCCCCAGGGGGTTCTAACCCACACTTCCAGGGCAGCAGCCTTGCATGAGATCACCTGGAACCCTCAGGTGTGAAGGGCAGAAAGAAAGGCAGGGAACCAGCACTGTTGAATGTTCTTTCTCCTTCCATCGTGGTCTGAACCTGACCTCCCTGTAACTTGGCTGCAGCGTCACCTCATGAAGTTAGACAAGTTTCAGGAAGCTTCGCCTCCCTCTTTTTTCTGTTGTGGCCTCTCCCGTTGCGGAGCACAGGCTCCAGACGCGCAGGCTCAGAGGCCATGGCTCACGGGCCCAGCCGCTCCGCAGCATGTGGGATCTTCCTGGACCGGGGCATGAACCCGTGTCCCCTGCATTGGCAGGCGGACTCTCCACGACTGCGCCACCAGGGAAGCCCCGCCTCCCTCTTCTGAAACCAGGGAGAGAAGAATAGCTTGTCCTGGTCTGAAAATTACTTGGAGACTTTTAGGCAGCAGATCTCCCTCAGGACAAAATATAAATATAACCTCCCCTCTCCCAGACCAACTGTCCTCAAGGTCAGGTTCACAAATGCCACAAGAAGTATGAAGTCTGTGGGTCACTGAGGGAGGGGCTGGCAGCAGGGGCTTGGGCTGGGGGTCTCTAATCCCCTGAACCTCCGCCAGCACCTGAACAATTAAAGGCCCCCAAGTCTTCTTATTGATTAGCTAGATGAGGCCATCAGTTTAATGACAATAATATGACTCAAGGAAAAACCCTATTTATTTATTTCAAATAGAATAAAAGTAGATCAGCTGGATAAGAGAAAAGATTGCTTTTTCTCCCTGGAGCATTATTTCCTAGGCCCCCTCTCTGAGTCAGGAGCACGTCTCCTGTGAAATCTCACCCTGCGAATCCCCGGGGTCTTTTTTAAAAAAATTATTAATTTATTTTATTATTTTTATTTATTTTTGGCTGTGTTGGGTCTTCATTGCTGCACGCAGGCTTTCTCTAATTGGGGCGAGCAGGGGCTACTCTTTGTTGTGGTGCACTGGCTTCTCATTGAGGTGGCTTCTCTTGTTGTGGAGCATGGGCTCTAGGCGCGAGGGCTTCAGCAGTTTTGGCACTTGGGCTCAGTAGTTGTGGCTCACGGGCTCTAGAGCGCAGGCTCAGTAGTGGTGGTGCACGGGCTTAGCTGCTCCACGGCACGTGGGATCTTCCTGGACCCAGGCTCGAACCCGTGTCCCCTGCATTGGCAGGTGGATTCTTAACCACTGCACCACCGGGGAAGCCCCCCAGGCTCTTCTAATTTCACAGTTCCTGCCTGATGTCCTGTGGAGGAAGACATTTCCTCCAGAGGCCCCTGGGGACTCACTAGGACATTTAAAAGTGGATCCCTCCTTTAATAGCTGATGGGAGCAGTCAGGTGTGAGCCTTGGGGTGGCCTTCACTGACCTTGGTCTCTGTCCCCGTCTTTGTCTGCAGATGTGCCGGGTGAGTTTGGCAGAGTCTTTAAAGTCCTGGGATGATTCACTGGGAGGCACTTGGCAAAGGCAAAACATGATTGTGACACCATCAGAATAATCTCCATTCCAGGTACCAAATATCTGTTGCTAAGAATTGGAAAGAATATTATTTTCTTTCTGAGAATTTGCAGTTTGGCCGGTATTGGGGGAGAAGTGTCATCAAGGAGTGTGGGTAGGGGTGAGGGGTTCTATTCGTGGAGCTACTGTGTTTCTCCTCACACATGCTCATTGCACACCCACATCCACTTGGCTTGTAGTCACATCATTCTAATCTGTCTCTGTCTTCATGTGGCCTCTGTGTGTGTCAAATCTCCCCTTCTTTTCTCTTATAAGGACACCAGTCACTGGATTTAGGGCCCACCCTTAATCCAGAATGATCTCATCTCGAGACCCTTCATTTAAGCACCTCCACAGAGACTCTAGTTCCAGATAAAGTCACTTTCACAGGTACCAGGGGTTAAGATTTGGACATAGCTTTTGGAGGGGATACAATTCAACCCACTACAGGACTAGATGTTAAGTTTGCAGGATTGAAAGAGTAGTAAACCACAGCACCCACCAGGTGATGGCGGCTTGTTAGTCGACCCCTGCAGGGGTCCCCTGATGGGGACCATCATTACAGGAGCCACTGGGACTGTGTAAAGAGTAGGGGTTTCAGGGTCTGGCAGATCAAGCCCTGAGACACTGGACAGGTCTACTTCACCAAATTGAGGCTCAGTTTCCTTATCTCTGAAATGGACACGATAAGCCCTACCTCTAGGTGTCCTCGTGAAGAGTGAAGTCCTTAAAATGCTCGTGAAGTGTCTACTCCATCAATTGCTCCATAAACAGAACTCCCTTCCTTGCCCCCACCTTCTTTTGTCTGGTGGCATGAATGAGGCTGTGACCTAGACTCCTTTCTGAAATCTGGATGCAGAGGCTGCAGTAGGGCCCCTTCGTCCCCGTCGTTAGAGCACTGCGGCGCCAGCCACGGCTGAAGTCCCGTCAGCCAAAGGTCTTCTCTGACACCCAACAGTCTGCAGGGCACCCGCCTGCGTTTCCAGGGACAGGGACCTGATCGCTGGGAACCGCTTCTGTGGACCCCACCTCACCCCACACCCCCCAGCCTTGCCAGTGCCCAGAGAGGACCTCAAACCCTGAAGAGCATTTCAAGATCATCGTAAAACAAAGTGAAACAAAACAGTGTCTGGGATGGGTTTCAAGGCAGCAGCCTAGGTTCCTCTGAACCCTGTGCGGGGCCTCAAACACAGCTCACAGGAAAGCTGGGGGCCTCACCACACCACCTGGCAAGGCTGAGGCTGTAACATCTGCTCTCGTCCTTCCTAGGGGAGCAAAGCCCCCCACCCTGCAGTGGGTCAGGAGGCCGAACCCTGTCTCGTGTAGGATGGTGCTGGTGGATCACTGATGCTGCTCCCAAGGCCTGCTGGTTCCCTTGGAACACATGAGCCTTTCTTTTCATGATCGAGTTTTATGACACAAGGAAGGATTTCAATATCTGTAGGAGGTGCTGGAATATCTAGTCTGTGCACCAGACCCAGCATTTTAATTCTGGAGCTAATAATTTAGTTCTTCACTAATAATACTGCCAGCAGTAAGTTTTTGTATGTCACAGTTTGTTTTAACTTTTGTCACGAGATCTCAAAGAACACAGAGGGGCATTGACTTTTGCCATCTGTGGTGGGACAGGGAGGGGCTGGCTGACTGCTCCCCCAAAACCTAGGGAACCCTGTTTCCACTCCTCCGTGGAAGGGACGTCAGCCAGCCAGCCTTTGCTCCTGGCCGCCCCAACCCATTCTTGTTTTGGAGGCTGCTTTTTGGAGGATCCTTCCCAAACCAGTTTTTTCCAAAGGCAAAGGGCACCCTAACCTGGGAAGCGTCCAGACGTCGGTTTCCTCCACTCATCCTTCTGGCTCCGCCGGCCCTGTGTTCCTGAACCAGGCTCTTCATGATGGCAGGAAGTTTCCACTGCCCTTCTTGTCCTTCCGTGAAGCCATGCTGAGTGGCTGGGGTATGAATGATGACAACAGGGCCCCAGGCTTGGCTATTTAACCTCTGTGAGGCACTAAGCAACCCGCCTTCAATGTTTCACCCCAGTTAACACTTACCCCACTTTACAGATGAGGAAAAGGAGCCCCAGAGAGGTCAGGAATGGCTTCTCTGGGCTCCAAAGTGGTGGAGTTCCATGGCAGCCAATTAGAAGGAAAGGGGCACTGGAGACTGAAGACCGATGCTGCTTATAGACTTGGATGATTGAGAGTGGACTCAACAGGCAGATGGAAGAGGGTGGGACAGAGAAGTGTGGCCCTGCAGGGCGCACGTGGCCATGGAGGGGGAGGAAGCACCAGCTGCTGAGGCTGGGCGGGGCTTCGAGGGTTGGTCTGTCTGGCCCCACCTGGTACGAGTGAATCAGGCCAGGGCATGGCTAGACACATCGCCCTGTCACAGCTCTCCAGGCAAGCACCCTCCTCCCCTAGACTCGCCAATTTCTCCCTGGTCATAGCAACAAGGAACCGATGCAGGGTGGCACCATTAGTCTAGATGCCACCTAGAGTGGCTGCCCAATCCCATATTCCTGTCCTTCCTTTGTCACCATAATGCCCCCCTGACTCTCCTGATTGGAAATGCTCATCTTTTCAGTGACTTGGTGGGACTGGGGCTTACTGGGAAAGCTGGCCATGCATTATTCCACAAAATTACTGCATCCATCTTCTAATTCCCGGACAGCTTTGTCATGTTGTCTTATCACTTTGATTATTTCCCTCCCTTCCACTGGCTCTTTATTCACATGATAACAGGAGTACGCGGCTGGGCCCATGGCCACACCACCCCTGAGCTCTCCACCAGCTCCACACTCTCAGCTGTCCTAGATGCAGGATTCCCGGGGTTGAAACTGGCCAGAATGTTCATTCATTGCCCGAACTTCACCTGGTCTGTGCTGGCCAGTGGGATTCTGAGATGAAAAACACAGTCCCTGCTCCCTTTTGAGAGACAAAGACACTCAAAAGAGGGCTGCGGGAAAAGAGCCAGTTCTCTCTCTCTCTTTCCCCAGGGAATTTTGGAGCAACTTAATGGCAGTGGAAATTCTTAAGGAGGGAATATCAAGACATGTTAGTAATTAATATTAATTATGACTGGGTCATGGGAATATCAGAATGACTTGGTAGCAGGTCCCCATGGCAATAGAAATGCCTTTAATGGAAATGCATTTCTAGTTTGCCCTCAAATCCTCAGTCAAAATCCTAATTAGGGAAAAGAAATGCATACTGGCATCCATCTGGGCAAATGGAGGGCAAAACACCAGCAACACCATGACCAGGAATGGAAGCCCAGATCCAAAGGTCACTTGGGGTTTGAGACTGAGTTCTTAGTGTGCAATTTGCCAGTGATCATGGAAGTTCAGAGAAATGACACCTGTCACTTGACATTAAGTCACACTGTGGCCTCCTCAGTTGGACTAAACTCCCCAGAGCAGAAAATCCCCAGTTCTGTGGCAGTTACTGCTTCCTTGGGATATGTTTTTTGTTGTTGTTGTTGTTGTTAAAATGAGAACAGCAACAGTGGTCATGAGATTTTCTTTATTCTGACGAGGAGTAGTGTTCCAGCCGTCGGCAGGGAATGGGTGTCCTGGCCACAGTCTGGGCTCCCACACTCACCTCCCACCTGCCAGCCAGCACCGCCTACATGGGTCCCACCTGCCACTGGAGTGACTGAGTCAACGGGAAGAGCCTGGGCCAAGGCAGTGGCTGGACTGGCCTGGGGGAGGGAAGGGCTCCCTGTGGATGTAAGATTAGTGTCCAGACGGAGGACAGTGGGACTGCAGGAAGCATGCGAGGCTGTGGGCAATCGCATGACTCTGGGTCTGGACTTAAAGATCTGTCCACAGAGCCCTGAGTCAGCCCATACCTACTGACCGCTGCTGGGCAGACATTGCTGTGCTAGGTCTGCTGGGGCCTCAGCGGGGAGCGCTGTGGACCATTCCGGAGGACCTTACAGTCAAGAGGCACTAGAGAGAAAGCCCACATGGGGGAGAAGACCACTTGAGCACACCATTCCCTCTCATGAGACCACCATGTCAGACCTCCTTGCTAACGCCCCACCCCACCGCCCACCAGTCCCCACCTCAGTCCATTCGTCCTAAGCTGTCATAGACTTACCTAGACCGGCACTTCTCAGACTTCAAGGTGCCTACGAAAGTCCTGGGGAGCAAGTTAAAATACGGATTCCCTGAGAGCCTGCACGTCTACCAAGCTCCCAGAGGAGACCAAGGCTGCTGGTCAGTTGAAAAGTACCTCAAGGCCAGCAGAAGAGTTAAATGTGTGTGCTCGGGGGTACCGGCAGCGTGCCCTTTGGAATGTCCCTCTATCTGGCTCTGCTGTCTCCTTCTCTGTAGGGTGTGGCTGCAGCGAAGGTCACAGGGCTCAGTGGATGAAACACGCCAGGACCAGTGTCTGGTTCTTGGTGCCGGCAAGGATGGCGGCCCTTATCGCTGCTCTGTTGCAACCCTGCAGCTCACCCATCCGTGCAGATCAAATAAGTACCTCGTGCCCCGCCCTCCCTCCTCCACACCTCTGCTTTTCCCTCGGTCTAGAGCACCCTTCTCTCCCTGGTCCGCCAGCAAAGTCCTCTTCATTCTTCCAGGCTCCCAGACCTGAGCCCACCCCGAAGGGAGACTGTTCACAGGGCTAAGTAGCCCCTTGACCGTGAGCTCCAGGGGGACAGGAAGTGTTTTTAGCCTCTTATATCCCAGTCTGTACATTACCTGACACATAGTAGGTTTCAATACATGATGAGTAAATGGACGAGACAGCAAATTCTTCAGCTCTTCCTTCTATAACTTCTATGGCTCTGTGCTCTACCGAGAGAGGCTAAACCAGTATTTCTCAACCTTTACTGCACATCACCATCCCCTACAGTTTTTTTAAGAACCAGAAATGCCTTTGCCCCACTCCAGACCTAACTGAGGCAGCATTTCAGGGAGAGAATCTCAGGCACAGGATTTTTTTAAAAGCATGAACACTCATTTATTTACTTATTTGTTTAGTTATATGAGTATGGACTAGTTATAGTTATGTGTTTTTTTATTCAATGGCTTATAATCCATTATTGTCACTATTTATTTTGATGCCAAAATGTCCCAGATTTAGCCTTCCATCTGGCCCCTGTTCCTTTTAACATGTCCTCATCACTTTTTGAGTAATTCCTTGCTTTCTTGTGTATAAGACTTTCCAGATTCATTTTGTGGTGTATTTCCTACAAAGCACAGCAGGTGATTCTAAAGCACATCTGGGTTTTGGAAGCCATCATTCCAGTTAGTAACCTCAAGTCACCAACAGAGTTAGTTCTGATTCTATAGAGTCAGTACCTTTAGCAAAAGGCAGAGGAATATTCTTAGGCAGGAGCTAGTGAAGGAAGCTCAATGTTCCCTAAGACTCCCAAGCAGCATCCCTGAGGATGGCTGGCTCACCACAGAGGCACAGACGACTCAGGCAAGCTACATGGTAAAGGTTCCCAGGTGCCACCTGCCCAGCCAGTTACAGGTGGCAAATGCCTAGAAGTGCCCAAGGCAACAACTGAGGGAAGCAGGAAGGAGGTGACACAGAGAAGGACTTTCTGGTAGGAATGTGTTTCTCAACAGGTAGAGAGAAGTTGTATTAACTTCACCTGTCTGCATGGGGCAATTAATGGTCATGAGATCTGGGTCTTGCCCTCTGAGGAATCAGCCCCAGGAAGTTCCCAGGGATGGAAAAGGCTGGCAGCGCCCATCAAGAAACACTACAGGGGGGCTTCCCTGGTGGCGCAGTGGTTGAGAGTCCACCTGCCGATGCAGGGGACGCAGGTTCGTACCCCGGTCTGGGAGGATCCCACATGCTGCAGAGCTGCTGGGCCTGTGCGTCTGGAGCCTGTGCTCCACAACGGGAGAGGCCACAACAGTGAGAGGCCCATGTACCGCAAAAAAAAAAAAAAAAAAAAAAAAAGAAAGAAAGAAAGAAAGAAACCCTACGGGGTATTCCTTTGAAGGAGGCCAGGTATCACAAATGCCTTGCACTAAACAGGACTTTTCTTCCCAAGAATGCCAAGCACTTTCACAGATGGCTCATTTGTTTTCAAATAATTTTTACCGTAAAAACATTTGTACAACCTGAACAGAGATGAAAAAATGTTATAAAAAAGACTCACAATTCTGTACTGCCTTGACAAGTTTTCTGTAAATCTAAAATTATGCCACAACGAGTTTTTTGAAAAGACTCATAATTTACAACATCGTGGTAAACAATAATGCCCTTACCCACAGATGTTCACATCCTGGTTCCCTGAACCTGTGAATATATTACCTTACATGGCAAAAGGGACTTCGCAGATACTTAGAGTAAGGTAGGCATCTTGAGGTGGAAAGTTTATCTAGAATCATCTGGGTGGGCCTGCCTGTTGTAATCACAAGAATCCTTATAAGGGGGCAGAGATGTGACAATGGATACAGAGGGGAGGAGGAGGGTGGGGGAGAGAGAGGGACTCGAATATGCTACCCTGCTGGCTTTGAAGATGGAGAAAGTGACGACAAGCTCATTTATAGAAACCGGAAAAGTAAGGAAGCAAATTCTTTCTAGAGCCTCCAGAAAGAGTGCAGCCCCACTGACACCTTGATTTTAAGAACCATTTCAGACTTCTGACCTCCAAAACTGTGAGGGAATAAATTTGTGTTGTTGGCCTAAAACAACACAAATTTATATGTGATTTATTGTAGCAGCAATAGGAAACTAATAAGACACTAATTCAAAAATTCTTTTATGACATTCTCCACATTCCTGTTGTGTCAACCAGCTTGCTTTTCAGTCATAATCTCTTCACTTTTCCATGTCACATTTTATAAACCCTTCCCATGAAAATGCAGCTGTAACCAAAAATATTCTTTCCACTTCTTTCACCACAATCTGAGCCCACACCACCCACCTTTCTGTGGTTGTTACTGCTGCTGTTCTGCACCAATAAGGCTTGTTTGCTTGACATTTCCTACTCAACAGTAGCCTCATGATCTTCTCAATACCTCTGGAATTTAATTGAGCATCCATTACTATCCTTTTCTTGAATGCATATACAAATGGGCATTGAGGTATGCAGGTGCCATAAACCTTCCCATATGCAGACGGTCAACTGTCTGCAAGATATTCCTCTGCAGGTGGAGCATGGATTTCCCCCACCCCCTTGCAGTAAGCCACCGTCCTCTGCCGTGGGCAAATGTTCCCCAAAATGAAATTCCTGGCAGCCCAAAGTTAACCTGGAAAGTGATTCATAGCTCAAAATCCACTTCTCCCTTTCACACCTGGCCACCCGGAAGCTGCAGTAGTGACAGTGGTATGTCCAGAGCACCTGGCAGCAATACCCAGGTAAAGCCACCAGGTAGGCACTCAGTGTCATGTTGCCTGCATTCTCATGTCATCCACAGATGACCCAAATTCCCATCTACCCATCACAGGCCCAGAGACTTCCCTGCCCAGGAGAGGAATGGGCTTTAAAAGTAAGCAAATCTCTATGCAGAATAGCCCTGATTAAATTACAGTCCTGTGGCCAATCTCATGCTGCAGAATAAATTATCAAGTCATTACCTTCAGCACAAATGCACCAAGGACAAATAAATATAGTGTCTCCCATATTTACTTCTAAGCTCATTGAACTAATGGCTGGTGAAACCTTAGCCCTATGTGGCTGTGGGAAATGTTTCAGTCCCTTTCCGCGGACAGCGTCTTCTTCTTTCATTCTCTATTGATCAGCTGTGCCCACACGCTTCCTTTCACCCTTTAGTCTTCCCTGGATGGCTCACCCTTTTCCACAGGGCTTCAAATCTAATAGGACAGGGGGCTCTTTCTCTCTGGTTATAATTGCTCAAAGTCCATACTTTACGGGCCCCGCGTTCAGGAGCCCTAGCTCTCCTGGTTGCTACATGCTACTGCACACATCCGTGCAGCAGTGGATGCTGAGATGTGAGTTCTGAGGGGTTGACTGCCCAGAACCCTGAGACGGCTTCATGCCCTGAGAGGCTCACCCACCCTGACCTCCTCATCTGTCTGAGTTGTGCTGTGTCTCTGGGGAGAATTTTCCCGGCTTTAGATTTGTGTCGCTAAAAACTTCCAGGCTGAGTATAACCTGGAAAAGGTCCTTTGGAGAAGAGATCATCCATTTTGTGCTGCTGCCTGTATTTGGACATCAAGCCTGCCCTGGTTACAGCAAGGTGGGGTGTCACTGTTTTCACTGTTCCATGCCTGGACCCAAGTGGACCACACAGAGAGACTTTATAAAGTTTCAGTGAAATGAACCAGACTGATCTACTTCTTGGACAGGAAATCTACCTTAGGTATCTGGTTACCCTGAGAGCCCTTTGTTATCAAGAGAAGGTTTTTAATTCAGGCGGTACCGAAGGAAGAGAAAGCAATGTTTTCCAAAATAGAAGAAATCTGAGGGGTTTTCAAGTAGGTAAGATCTACTTACAGGAAGCCTTTCTTCCCATTTGAATTTATTCTAAAGGAATTAGGGTGGAGAGGAAGGGGGAAGGATTAGAAAAATCCACCCACTGAGGTCTAAGCCCATACCACACCTGGTTCAAGGTCTGCAAAGTCCCTCCTCATGGGGGAGGTTGCATGAGGAGAGTGGTGCAGGGCTGGGCTGGGTCTGCTCAGGCAGGCCAGGCAAGGCTCCCGTCCCGTGGAGGAAGACGGGTGCCGCCAGGAGGCAGGAGAGTGGCGGGGGCTTTGGTAATGGCCAGCGCACCCGGAAATCTCTATCTGCCTTTGGTGAACCCAGGAGTCTCCTCCTCAGGACTGAGAACTGTGTGTGACATCCAGTGGGGGCCCAGGCTGGACGGAACAAGGCCCAGGAGTTCTGTGCTCACTGGAAAGTGGGCCGCGCCTGCCACTTAAGGGCAGGAGTTGTTCTCCCATGAGCTTGCTCTTGGCTGACAGCCCGTGATGGTGACCCCAAGGTACCTGATCTGACCGGAGGCTCAGCACCCACAAGTTGGACGGGCCACATTCTCTAAGGGCCTTAACGCTGACCACCTTCCAAAACGTATCTTTGCAAACCAGAGCACCTGGGAGAGGAAGCGCCCCCAGGAAATATTCCACCCTCTCCCCTGGACCCCAGCAGAGCCAGGCTGCGTGGGGACTACGTGGGCATCCAGTCCCCGTGGCCCGACACCACGGAAGGGGCCGGGATGCCAAGGAGCTGCAGCTCTGGATAAGCAGTTGAGTGTCTAGGCGGGGAGCCTGGAGCCATCACGGCCCCACTACCAGGACATCCCGCGGTCAGCCAGGGCCAGCTGAAAGCAGGGGATGTGAACCCTGGGGCCTCCTGGAGCCCCCGGGAGGCAACCTCTGACACAGCCACACCACCTGCACCAACCACGGTTGGGTAATCGGACACGATTCCCCAAGGTCTTCTCACCACCTTGCCGCTTCCCACATCATGACCCCGTTCTGGTGGTGGTAACTATCCCTCAGCAAAGACATCTTCTACCCTCCCTCCCCGACCCCAAAGCCCACTACTCTAGCCACCATGGCCTCCTTATTCATCAGTAAAATCCTTCCTTAGCTGCTTTATGGCCAGTCTCAGCTCAAATTGGTCTGTTGGTGTTGGAGGGCATTGTCCGAAGCCCTACAGCTCTATCCAGGCCTTCTACTCCGTTCACAGGCCCCTAACCCGGTGAGGCTGTCAGGCAGGCCCCAGAAAAACCTCGATAGGGTTTCAGACACAGCTAAGATAAGATTGGTTTTCTTGCCACATATACTAGTCTTCACTGCCTTTCAACCCCAAATACTCCTTTTCACAGAAATTGCTGTTTCTCTGTGGCTACTTCCACTCCGTCCCTGATGCCCCAGCCATATCTTGGGGAACTACGGTTAGCAGAAAGAACAGAGATACCCGCCGGTCTTCCCGGGCCAGCAGACAGAGCCAGGCCCTGGGGGAAACAGCTCTCTGGCCCTCACCTGGCCACCTATGAACCAATGGCCAGCCCTCAAACTGGGGGACCAAGAAGTGAGGCCCTTCGAGAGAGAGACTTTGGAACCTGTGGCCTTCTGACGCAAACTTCTGCCCTCTGTGCCTAACTCCTCTTTCCACTGTTCCCTGCTTCCCCCTGCAGCCCCCAGACCCATCAGATAACTGAGGGCAGGAACCAGGAGACGGTGGGGAGGGGCTGGGCCTTCCACAGTACCTCCGTCAAGTTTAACCTTGACCCCAGGATTGGAGGAACCTGGGAAATTCCCACATCCAAATTTCTCCTGATTGTATTGTGACCTGCCGTGGGCAAACCGAGGGAGCCCAGCGCCCCTCTTCCGACAGTCTCCAACAGTCTCTGCGCTGCTGAGCCTCAGCACAAGCCTGCCCACGCCAGGCCCCCGCACCACGTGACTCTGAATGGGAGAGCGGGGCACAAGTATTGGTATTTTTTAAAAGCTCCCCAGGTGATTTAAAGAGCTGCCTGTACTGAGAAGCCAGAGAGAGTCTGGGGAGAGGCGAAGACGTCCCGTCGTGGCCGAGGGGCCAGAGGCTCTACTGAGAAGCACTCAGGCCAGGCCCCCTCCTCACACGGTTCAGCTCCCCCAGCCCCATCCTCACCCTCTGCTTGGAGTCCCCCTCCAGGCTGACAACGCCGGCTCCCACTCTGTGCCTCCTGTCTGCTCCCTTCGCATCGAAGAGCTGGCTGAAGGGTCTGCCTGCTCGTTCCCTTCCTCTTCTGGTTTGAGATGTGACTTAGCACGTTTGCACACCTGGGCTCACGCCCGGCCGCCTCCCACCACAGCCCCGGGCCCAGCCCAGGTTCCCAGGCGCCCACGCTGCAGCTCCTGCCCCGCTCTGAGCCCCCACCCGCCCATCAGGAGACTGTGGGCAGTTTCCCGCAGAATCTCAAGGACATCTTGATGAATCTGCAAGGCCTAGAAGATAGGAGGAGAGCAAAGGATGTCAGCTGAATGGAAAAAATGAATGTACATTCAAAAGCCTCATTTTAATCATTAATTTTCTCTGGCTCCGTGACCCAAACTCTTTCCGAATGTGCTATCGAGCTGCTAAAATGATTGATTTGTGCTTCCCAGAGATGTGCAGCCAAGAAGGAAAGAAGAAATGAAGCAGGAGCTGGCAGCACACAGCAGCTGGGGGCTGACTGGCTGGGCTGTAATCTTTCTGGATTAAAAGCCAAAAGTTTGAAAATACAGGTTATGGAGTGACTGTGGCGTTAGCTGTAGGTTTCTGTCCTGGTCCTAGCTTTTGTTCTGAGTGATGGTTTTTCTGTCCTTATTGCATTAAAGAATAAAACAAAAAGCCTAAGGAAGTAACAGGAGGCCTGACGTGGACCAACAACAACAGAGTGGCATGAACAAAGGATGGTGATTGATCCCTAATCCAGTTCTGTGTACCTGAGGTCCAGGAAATAGAGCTCAGGAGTATATCACACTGGCTCAGTGTCTCCAGCGGCTACAGCAGGCCTCTGTTGAGGGGAAGGGTGTCGGGCTACAACAGTTCCTCCCGTTGGATGTCGGACACCATCATGGCATCCAGAGGGGAACTGGCAGGGGGTCAAACCGAGCAGAGCTTCTGTGTCTAGTGAGAGGCTGCAACCTGCACCTGTATGAGTCAGCAGGTCCTGTTTTTGACACCCCCAGAGAAGGGGGTGTCAGCCTCTGCCTATGAGAACCTGGACATGGGCCTAGAGGCCTGAGCGACTGGCCCTTTGGAAGTTTGCCTGGGTTTGCAGGGCCAGGGAATGGGGAAGGGGTGCCAGGAAGACGTGTTCAGACCTCCTGTCAGCCTGCTCCTCACAGGGTTCCACCCATGGGGTGCTCCAGGCCACGCAGTTATGACATCTCATTGTCTCCTCCCGACCGGGAGCTAGGTTTTGTCGAGGCCAGAGAGTATACAATTTGGGGAGCCTTTTCAGAAAATGAACACAAATTTGCTGACGCAAAAAGCAGATGCCAATGCAAAAGCAGATACTTATCTAGAAGTGAGGGCTACCTAGCTATTTAGCTTTGTTCTCATCACAGTACATTTGGCTCCGGGTGTAGGTATCTTCACTCCCATTTTAAAGGTCATGAGATTGAGGCCCAGATTGGTGAAGTGACTTGTCCAAGGTCAAACGTCAGGCAATGAGTTAACTAGGATTACAACCCAGATCAGTTCCATGTGACCCAACTGGGTGGTAACTTCCAATAACCTCTGATGGTGGTGGTGATAGAGATGCCACTGTTCTAGAAAGACTGGTTATCTAATTTGCATCCTAAACTGATTTATGCCAATCCGGTTGTGTTTATCCAGGGCGTATTTGGTGCCGGTGCGGGGCAGGGCCCTGGGAAGAGATCAGTAATGGAGACAAACATAGGCCCTGCTCCCCAGGAGGTGAATAGAGAATGAATCCCACTACCACCAGCACCTCTGGCCATTGAGCACTGGTGTGGGAAAGGTCGCAGAGCGAAACAGGTATATTGTATTTTACCGGCTGGTCCCAAAGGCCTCAGGGGAGGAACCATGTGTGTTTAGGAAAATAACTCGATAAGCCTTTGGAAGTGGAAGATGAGAGCCTGTGGGCTCGAGTTGGAAGAATACTATGAAGCGGTAGCTGCAGTACTTTAGGTTAGAAACCAGGACACTGCGGGGGGCGCAGAAAGGAGGAGGGAGAGAAAGAGGAGGTGGAAATGTCAGAAAGACTCAAAAAACCCAACAACCAGGTTATCTGTACCATTGTGTTTTTACAATCTCCACATCCCCAAAGTTTCAGTAAAGCTGGACCACACACATGGCCTTGAGGGAATGGTGAGTGTGAGTGTGAGAGTGAGGAAATGTGTGAGTGTGTAAAAGTGTGTGTGTGTGTGTGTGTGTGTGTGTCTGAAGCTGAGTTCCACACCTGGATTAGATTAAAAACCTAATGGAGGCAAGTATAATGGAGTAGAAACAAGAAATATGATGCCTGGGGCTTTACTGGAAATCCTCCATCGGCATTGGATGGGTGGGGGTGTGAGATCATCTCTAGACGTGGAGGGCAGGCAGGTCCCATCTGGCATCTGTGTTGTAAAAGGAAAGGAGCACCATTGAGCCCTCTGTGCACCAAGTCCCGTGGCTCTGCCACACACACTGTCTCATGTAACCTTCCCCCAGTCATAAAAGATGGTATGTCTATCCTCGCTTTGTAGATAAAGAACTCAAAGCTCAGACAGATTAAACAACTTGCTGAGAGCAGTAAAAACTATTAAGAACAGATTCATCTGATGTCACAGCCCTTCCTGATTCCATGGCTCCCTCAGCCTGGCTGTGGTATTCCTTTCACTTTGGTCCATTTCTAGACCCATTCGTCCCAGGTTTCATCGTGAGGTCTAACAGAACACTGGATGTGGACAAGTCCAAGGCAATCAGCTGATAGTCGCCAGGTCCCTGCAAGGCAGCTGCCCAGCTGTTTCCTCCCAACTTCTCCTCTTCCTTCCCTCCCACCCCTCTCCCTGTTAGGATCCACATGGAAGCCAGTGGAATATTACTGACCCAGTCACCTGCTCCCATCTCTTAAGTGGGGACAGTACTCCTCCCCACTGCCCAGATTGTTCCTGAACTGTTGACCAAATGTGTGGAAGCTGCTTTGAAGTGTGACCTCTCATTAAGTGAAAATCCTAGCAGCAAACACATATTACCTCTGTGTGTGTGTGCCTCTTCATAGAAATTGAGAGAAAAACATTTTAAAGGAGTTGTTTAAATAGATGGGGTCTTTCAAAACTTGACTGAAGGCAAAGTACTGGGTCATGCCGACTAATTTTATTTATTTATTTTTATAAATTTATTTATTTTTATAAATTTATTTATTTATTTTTGGCTGCATTGGGTCTTCATTGCTGCGTGCAGGCTTTCTCTAGTTGTGGCCAGCGGGGCCTACTCTTCTTTGCGGTGCATGGGCTTCTCATTGCAGTGGCTTCTCTTGTTGTGGAGCACAGGCTCTAGTCACGCGGGCTTCAGTAGTTGTGGCACGCGGGCTCAGTAGTTGTGGCACACAGGCTTAGTCGTTCCGTAGCATGTGGGATCTTCCCGAACCAGGGCTCGAACCCATGTCCCCTGCATTGGCAGGCAGGTTCTTAATCACTGTGCCACCAGGGAAGTCCCCATGCCAACTAATTTTAACCTGTTGGCTAGCTGACTGCCACTAAGACACAGTTGCTTAGTTTTTTCTTGGTGAAGTGTTAAATAGCTGTCAAGTCAGCTCTTGGGTGATAACAAGCATCCAATTATCACTAAAAATGGAGTCTGGTCCCAGGGGCCTGCCTGTCCTTGGAGACTCGAGGAGAACTCCATGTGCTGGTACAGCTAGACCCACACATCTAGGAGAAACAAATAAAAATGGTTATTTACTGACTGCCTCTTATGTGCCAGCCACCAGGCAAAGCATGCTGCATCCATAATCTTGTGGATTAGCTGCATGGCAGAGCAGGCACCATCGTTATCCCCATTTTACAGAAGAGGAAATTAATGCCATTGTCACCAGCTTATAAGTGTCTGGGGTCATATTTAGGGCTCGTCACAAGCAATCCCAATCCAGTTATCCAGTTCTTCCCCCAATAGGGGTGGGATATTCTTCCCTGCCCCCTGATGTCGGTAACATGTGTCCCTTCCAGGTGGACGTAGTTTCCTCATCTGCAGTTGAGAAGAAATAGTATCTATCCCATAACCTGCTGGGAGGATTAAATGTAGTAATATATATGCAATAATGTATATAAAAATATAGCATAGGGTATGGCATATAGTAAGGGCTTAATAATGTTAGCTGTTATTATTTTCATGATGATGATTACATGATGTTGTTCCTTGAGAATTTTCAGCATCTTCCTCTTACGTATTAAGTCATGGCCAAATGTCTCAGCCGGGCATTCCAGTTGTCACTTCCTTCTTGATGTTTCTGTCATGGCTCAGGAAGCTCTGAGGCAGGCCATCTTACTTAGCACCTGAACTGTTTGAGGGAAGCTAGGAAGCTGAAGACAGGAGCCTGCCCTGAGGAGATGGGGCTGCTTCAAGTAGCCCAGCCTCAGGAGTGCTCTATTAGGACAGCAGCTGCCTCCGCCAAAACCTGATGTGGCCAGAAGGCCCAGTCCAGCAGGAAGAACACAGCTGTTGGGGACTATATGAAGGCAATCCTGGGAGTTAGTGTTGGACATTGTGCCCGTTATTGAAGACAAGGTTTCCTTACTGTTTATAGCATTGGATACAAAATGTATATTTGGGTTCTTGCTCTGGGAAAGATGCAGTAAGCATGCACACTTCAACATGCCTCTCCCACTGAATGCAACAATAAATGTCAGACAGAATGCATGGAGCAGCTATTGGAGGACAATGAAAAGTAAACAGGAGGAGGTGGATTAGGGAAGAAGAACAGAATTTGAAGTACCACCAAACCCACTGTGAGTCTCCCATTTTTACCCCTCTGGGATCATCTGGCCTAGACTCACAGGCAGTCTGAAAACTGGACATGAGCACCAGATGCAAACAGAAAAGGCTGCAAAAGGAACCCTTGCTGTCTGGTCTGAGGAGTGGGAAAAGGGGCTCCTAAGTGTCAGAGAAAGTGAGAAAAGCCCCTGGTTGTTTTTTTTTTTTTTCCATCCTCCCACCCTGACCCCCAGCTAATCCCATGGCAGCAGCAGTGACTGCAATGGGGGCGGCAGCCAGGCAGGTACCTAAAACTTTGAGAGAAGAAAACCTTCCCTCTGACTAGAGAAGTTATGGTCCCAAGAAGGTAGGACAAAATCCCACTGCTTTTTTTCCTCCCTGTCCTTCCACTGCTTGGCCCATACTCAGACACACTCAGGGGAAGTGCACAGCTGAGCAGGGTAACTAAATCCCCAGCTTATAGACCAGAGGGCCACATGGGAGCTGAAAGTGTCAGAATGATCTCAGAAAAGAGAGAGCTTAAGAGAGAAGTCCCATGTGAGCTCCTGGGCTTATTTCTAAGCTCTGTGAGTTATGAGAACTGAACTGTGGATTAGAGAATCACCCAGACTCCCAAATGGCCACTGGGTAGCACATAAAGAACAGATCCAAGTAGCACTGCAAAGATGTTGAAAACTGAACTGAAGTTGAAACCACAGTCCACAGAAGGCGGGTCAGGACCTGAGGCTGGAGCTTAACCATATCAATTACCTGCTAAAATAAAACAAAACAGAATTCAACATTCTCTTTAGGATTTAAATAAAACATAGAGTCTCAGAATATAATATTCAAATGTCTAGGATATAGTCGAAACTACTCAGCATGTGATGAACCAGAAAAATATCAACTTATAAGGGAAAGGGCGATCAAGAGATGACACAAACATTGAAATTACTAGATAAAGATGCTTAAGCAGCTATTATAATTATGCTCCAAGAAGTAAGAGTGAATTCTCTTGAAATGAATGGAAAGATAAAAAATTTAAGCAAAGAGATTGAATGAAGAAATGAATAGAAATTTGGGGGAACTGAAAAATACAATAACTGAAATAAAACATTCACAATAGAATCAATAGCAAAATAGAGAGTAGTCAGTGAACTTGAAGACAGATCAATGGGAATTATCCAATCTGAACAAAGAGAAAAAAATTGAAAAAAAAAAAAAAAAAGCAATGAACAGAGCCTTGGGGACATGAGGGACAATACCCAAAACTTTAACATTCGTATTATCAGAGTCTCAGAAGGAGAGGGAAAAGAGTATGGTGCAAACATTTTATTTGAAGAAATAATGGGTAAAAGTTCTCACATTTGGTGAAAGACATAATCTTACAGATTCAAAAAGCTCAATGAACCTCAAATAATATAAACCCAAAGGAATCCATGTCCAGACACATCATAATAATCAAATGGCTAAAAACTAAGACAAAGAAAAAAATCTTAAAAGCAGCCAGAGAAAATGGTGCTTTATTATGCTCTATAGAGAAATGCTGATTGGAATCACTGTGAATTTCTCATATAAAACAATGGAGGTGAGAAGGAAATGGAATAACATTTTAAAAATGCTGACAGAAAAACTGTCAACCAGAATTCTTTATCTGGTAAAAACATTTTTTCAGGAATGAAGATGGAATAAAAATATTCTCAGTGAAGGAAAACTGAGAGAATCCTTTACCATTAGATATGCTCTAAAATAAATACCAAGGGAATGCTTTCCCCCTGAGACTGGGAACAAGGCAAGGATGTTATGGAAAAAAAAAAAAAAAAAAACGATGGTGATGGGGAATAAATCCGTGGTTGCCAGAGATTAGGCTGTCATTGCAAATGAGGAACATAGGGAGTTTTGTGTATGATGGACTGTTCTGTATCCTGTTGCGGTGATGGCATGAAACTATATATGTGTGAAAACTCAGAACTGTTACATCCAAAAAGAAAATAGAAAAGGAACATGGAAAAAGAACTGGGGTGGGGCTGGGACAGACAAAAGGAGAATGAACTGAAGCTTCCTCTCACCTCCACCAAACTCATTCAAATCCATCCACCAAAGTTCCGAAGATACCTCAGCCACCCATGAAAATCCTGCCTCTGAATTCCCGTAAATTAGGCTCTTCCTTTTCCTATTACAAGAGATAAGCCCAGACTCTAAGAGCAAGCAATGCAACCCTTCTCATTCAGTTTTTCAAAAATGAGTTCTGGAGCATGTACTGTGTGTTCAGTAGCCAGGGGTACAGATGTGAATAACAAGCGTTTAGCTCCCTACCCTTATGAACTAAAGTCTAACAGGATAGGAAGCAGAGCACAGAAAATAAAAACATAAATCAAATGGTGATGGTGCTAAACAGGGACTAAACAGAGTTCTGGGATTCTGGAATGGGATTCTGGGACACATCCACTCTTCACTTACTAGGGGGCTGCTGTGGGCAAGGATTTAACCACTCCATGCCTCGGTTACCTCATTTGTAAAGTGAGGGTAACAATAGTAGCTACCTCCTGAGGGTGTGAGAATTCTGCAAAATAATGTGTATTCCATAGGATTACCGTACCACTTGAACATCGTACGTGATCAGTAAATGTTAGCTACTCTAATTATTAGTAGTTTCAGAAGAACTGTACTTAGAGTTGCTACAAGCTTCAGCAAAGTCTACTGAGCAGGTAGGAATTCCTCTCTTCTCCGCCCCACTTGCTTCATGCTCCCTTCCCATGTATCAAGGAATTAGAGATTTCAGGAACTCTTAGGCTCATTTGCCTCTGCGGGCTCTCTGCTAAGGCGTCCTCTTCATTAAAGGAATATAACCCTTTAGAAGCTCTCCATGGGGACTGTAGAAAGCTCCTGGGATCAGAAAGAGCTGGGTTTGAAGGCTGGCTCTGCTGTGTGACCATGGGCAAGTGGTTTAACTTCTCTGAGCCTCATTTTTCCAATCCATAAAATGTGAATAATCACACATGCTATTCAGAGTTGAGATAAGGTCAGCAAAGAACATTTCATTAGGGTAGCTATTTTTGTTATTCAGAATCTAGGCAAAGGTTTATTCTGGGAATTGAATTAAGCAAGCCATTGGAGCAAGCAGGATGAATAGCCCTGGAGTGGAAGTAATTGATGGGAAGACAACCCCACCTCCATCCTGTCATTGTGCAAGACAGTGGGGTCCCCAGTCATGGGGTTACTGAGGGGTCAGAGCAGAAAGGACCAGTAAATATTAGTGGCCTGACCACCTCATTTTCATACAGGAAGGTGAACAGCAGTGACTTGCCCCAGGCCACAGGGTCCCTTGAAAGCTCAGCTGGGTCCCCTTAAGTTTGGGGATGTCACTGGACTTCTGTAAACACATGTGACTCCCCCACCAACAGTTACTGTGACTAAGGAGGGGTCCAACAGCCACCTCAGTGATGGAATGGGCAGGGTGGGTGACAGTGGGCAAGGGCAGCCTGGACACAGCTCAGAAAAAAGTCAAAGCCAACCATGAGGACGGTCCCTTCCAGCAATAGGTTTCTTGTGCTCTTTGTCATTTTATCACCATTTTGTGGGAGCTTGCTATATATGGATTGAGTCCTTTGCCATATTGTATGTTTACATGTGTACGTGTGTGTACACACACGCATGCATATGTATATGCATACAGGCATGCATGCATGTATATATATAACATATATAAAGTATTTTCCCACAGTCTAAAGCTTGTTTTTTTATTTTCCTAAGCATGCTTCATAATGAGAAGTTTTTAATATTGATGGAATACAATTTACTGCTTGTTTCTTTCATATCTAGTGCTTTTCGTCCAGTCTTAAAAACTTTGCCTCCCCCTAAGTAGAGCATATTTTTCTGCTATGTTTTCTTCTAGAAGCTTTCTAGTTTTAGCTTTTACATTAAGATCTGTCATGCATCTTGAATTCCTTGTCTGTGTGTGGTATGAAGTAGGGGGTCAAGTTTCTTTTTTTCCACGCGATATCCAGTTGCTCCAGCACCATCGGTTGAAAAGACGTTCCCTTCCCCATGCGGGTACGCTGACTGCACTGGGGGTCTATTTCAGAACTCTCTATCCTCTTCCATTCGTGTGCTCAGCTGTCCTTATGTCAACACCACACTGTCCTGGTTACTGTAGCTTTACAGGAAAGCTGGGAATCAGGGAGTGTTAAGGTCTGCAACTCTGACTTATGAATGTCTTGACAAATCTAGGTTCTTTGTATTTCTACATAAATTTTAGAATCAGCATGTCAATTTCTACAAAGTCTTCTGGGGCTTTTCTTTAATACTAGACTGATTTTTTTTAGAGCAGTTTTAAGTTTACATAGAAAATGAACAGGAAGTACAGAGTCTTCATATACCCTCCCTCGTCCGGTTTCCCCTATTATTAACATGGTGCAATAATGTGGTGCTCTTATTAAAACTGATGAACCAATATGGATACACTATAATTAAAGTCCGTAGTTTACATAGGGCTTGCTCTGTGTGTTCTATAGCTCCATGGGTCTTGACAGACGCCTAATATCATGTATCTACCATTAGAGAATCATGCATAATAGCCTCATTACCTTAAAGATTCACTGTGCTCCTCCTGTTCATTACTCTCCAGTCCTAACCACTGGCAATCACTGATCATTTTATGGCCTCTATCGTTTTGCCTTTTCCAGAATGTCGTATCACTGGACTCATACAACATGCAAACTTTTCAGATTGATTACTTTTTTTTTTTTTTTTTGCGGTACGGGGGCCTCTCACTGTTGTGGCCTCTCCCGTTGCGGAGCACAGGCTCCGGACGCGCAGGCTCAGCGGCCATGGCTCACGGGCCCAGCCGCTCCGCGGCATGTGGGATCCTCCCAGACCGGGGCACGAACCCGTGTCCCCTGCATCGGCAGGTGGACTCTCAACCACTGTGCCACCAGGGAAGCCCTGATTTCTTTAACTGAGCATTATGCATTTAAGTTTTTCCATGTTTTTTAGTGGCTCAAAACCTCATTTCTTTTTATTGCTGAATAAAATTGCATTGTATGGATGTACCACAGTTTGTTTATTCACCTAAGGACACAACCAAAGGACATTTTGGTTGCGTCCAAGTTTTGGCAGTTAAGAGTAAAGCTACTGGGCTTCCCTGGTGGCGCAGTGGTTGAGAGTCCGCCTGCCGATGCAGGAGACACAGGTTCGTGCCCTGGTCCGGGAGGATCCCACATGCCGCGGAGCGACTGGGCCCGTGAGCCATGGCCGCTAGGCCTGTGCGTCCAGAGCCTGTGCTCCGCAACGGGAGAGGCCACAGCAGTGAGAGGCCCGCATACCGGAAAAAAAAAAAAAAAAAAAAAAAAAAGAGTAAAGCTACTGTAAACATCCGTGTTCAGGTTTTTCTGTGGATATGTTTTCAACATATTTGAGTGACTACATTACGTCACTCCTTCCCTCCTGTAATCCTTCTGTGATGAGGAAAAAACGTTTTAAGAAAAACAGGAAAATTCCTTTTAGAGGAAAAAGTCTTTGCTGAGCACAATTCCTTTATGGCTGGGAATGGACAGCCTGGGGACATTGCTAGTTGGGCTAGAAGTAGAGAAACCACATATTTTATTATCCAAGCCAGGACACTTTGGAGGGTAAGAGGGGCACTATTAACTTGCACTGGCACGACAGGTATAATCTGTTTTATTCCCTATAAACCTAAGTATATGTTCCTCCTTTTAGAAATGAAGCCAAGAGGTAGCTAAACTTCTGTGCATTAAAGCAAACAAACAAACAAAACCACAACAGGACGGCTAAATTTAAAATGACTGACCATACCAAATGCTGGTGAAGTGTGGTGTGGAGCAATTGACACTCTCATATATTGCTGGTGGGAGTGTGGGAAGGTACAACCATTTTGGAAATCGTTTTGGCAGTTTCTTAAAAGGTTAAGCATACATGTACCATACAACCCAACCATTCCATTCCTAGATATTTATCAAAGAGAAATGAAAGCATGAAACTCCAAGTCTTATACATGAATTTTAATAGGAGCTTTATTTGTTAAAGCCAAAACCAGAAACAACCTAAATCCATCAATAGATGAACGGATAAATTGTGGTATATCCATACAATAGAATACTACTCAGCAATAAAGACATATAAACTCTTAATGCACACAATATTGAAGAATCTCAAAATCATTATACCAAATGAAAGAAGCCAGGGGGGAAGTAACATATTGTATGATTCCAGTTATACAAAACTCTAGGACATACAAGCTAATCTATATATAGAGAAAGAAGATCAGCAGTTTCTTGGGGATGGGACGGAGGGAGGAATGGATTAAGAAGGGCACAAAGAAACTTTAAGGGGTGATGAAAATGCTTGAGGGGCCATGGTTTTATGTGTGTGTATATGTCAAAACTGATAGAATGGGACTCTTTAAATAAGTGTAGTTTAGTGTACTTCGATTATACCTCAATAAAGTTGGAAAACTTCCTAAAAATAAAAAGTAAAATAAAAAGGAATGCTCTTAAAGACCTTTAAAAAAATGAGAGATTTTGGGGGGCAGTTATCATTGGAGTCAGTGGACCAAGGTGGAGAGTAGAAGATTGAGGGGGAGGAAAGGGACGCAACAAGTTGAGTCTGGAGATAACAGAAGAGAAAACCAGTGAACATTCCCCAGTTAGGGTTGGGGCCGCAGGAGAGGGAGGACCAGGCTTTAAGACTAATGATGTCTGACAGTCACTTTTATCTGCTGTGCTGTTGCCCACACTTATGCCCTGAATCTGTAATTAGAAATGTAATGGCCTTGGATGAGTGTTGCTTTGCGGAAATAAAGGAACTGGGTCTCTCTGGGTGGATTCAGGATAGTGAGAAAGGGACAGCTAAAATATGCAAGATGGGAGAAAGATCCAGGATTCACTGGAAACAGAAAATCACAGTCTGAGGTGACCTGGTGAAATATCTGACTTTCAAGAATTCTCACTGAGATTTGGAATGTGGCCAGGAATTACACAGGGAAAAACTCTCAAAGGACAGGAAGTTATAAGGCCTGGCTGACATCTGTGCCACATGAGTGTGTCAAAGGGCAGGGGTCACACTGGGAACCCCCAATTCATAACGAAGTCAAACAGAGGTCCGGGGGGAACCCGGGGACTCACTGCCTGCAGTTGGCATCTGAAGGGGGCAGGCAGTCTTGTGAGACTGAGCCCTTAACCTGTGGGGTCTGCACTAATATGGGGCAGTTAGGATCAGAATTGAATAAAATTATAGGGCACCCACTTGGTGTTCACAGATAACTGGAGAATTGCTCGGTGTGGAAAACCTACACATTTGGTGTCAGAAGTATTGTGATTAGAGAAAGAGTTTTCTTTCATAGACAAAAATTCAAGAAGGAATAAAAGCTAATATTGGTGAAAATCCCTCAAGTGACCAAAGGCCAGACTCGTGAGCTAGAAGGATCAAAACCTTAGGCCAAGCCAAGGACTTATGTCGGTGCCTGGAATTCCACAACAATGGCTCCTTATGAGGTCATAGCAAGAAACGGACCTGTCACTGCTACGGGTAATCCAAAGTAGCTTTCTCACTTTTTGGACTCAAGAATACCTTCACTCTTACAACAGAGTGGGGGGACCCCCAAAGAGCTTTTCATTCATGTGGATTGTAGTGATCAATGTTTACCTTGTTAGAAATTACAACCCGTAGGATGCTTCAGTGGCCTTTTTATTTCTAGTTCACAAAGCTCCAACAATTTTGGGCCTTTAAAGAGCTCATAATGTTGACACCTCAACTATTTAATTCCCTTCTCTTTAAACTCTCAGTGATTGGTCTCAAAATGATGCCACAACTTAATTGGCATTGTGATGCTATATGAAAATGTTCCATTAGATAAGATGTGATACAATACATTATTAACACCTATAAAGTCCAGGAAATGACAGTTTTCACCATGTTTTCATTTCTTATTGACAGTTTTGCCCAGTTTTTAAATTTTTGTTTTTGTGTTTGTGTTTTTTGGAGCAGATGCCTCCCTTCTGCAAGCCAGAGAACTCCCTATGTCCATTTGGGCACCTTTAGAAGTAATGGATGCGTCTGTAAGTCAGAAGAGCAAGAATAGTACTTTCTTTCTTTGAATACTTAATAGATGTTTTTAAGAGCAGCTGTAGGTCCGTAGAAGAGCTGAGTGGAAGGTACAGAGATTTCCCGTCCACCCCCTGCTCCCCACAGGCACAGCCTCCTCCACCATCATCATCCCCTCCAGATGGTACATTAGCTGCAATGATGAACCTGCACTGACACATCATTACTACCCAAAGTCCATAGTTTATATTACATTCTTGGTACTGTACCTTCTGTGGGTTTGGATGAATGTATACTGACACATACTCATCATTATAGTACCATACAGAGTGGTTTCACTGCCCTAACAATCCTCTGTGCCCCGTCTATTCATCCCTCCCTCCCCACAACCCCTGTCAACCACTGGTCTTTTCACTGCCTCCACAGTTTGGCTTTTTCCAGAATGTCAGATAGTTAGAATCACATAGTATGTAACATTTTCAGATTGGCATCTTTCACTTAGTAATATGTATTTCAGGTTCCTCTGTGCCTTTTCATGGCTTGATAGCTCATTTCTTTTTAGCACTGAATTATATTCCACTGTCTGGATGGACCACAGTTTATTTATCCAGTCACCTACTGAAGGACATCTTGGTTGCTTCCAAGTTTTGGCAATTATGAATAAAGCTGCCCAAAACATCTGTGTGTAGTTTTTGTGTGGATATATTTTCAACTCCTTTGGATAAATATCAAGGAACATAATTTCTTGATCACATGGTAAGAGTGTGTTTAGTTTTGTAGGAAACTACCAAACTGTCTTCCAAAATGGCTGTATCATATTGTGTTTCCACTAGCATTTGGTGTTTTAGACTCTGGCCACTTCAATAGGTGTTTAGTATATCTCATGGTCATTTTAATCTGTATGTTATGTTTAACATCTTTTTGTATGCTTATTTGCCATCGTATATCTTCTTTGGTGAGGTGTTTGTTCAGGTCTTTTGCCCATTAAATTGGGTTGTTTGCTTTTCTATTGTTGGATTTTAACTGATCTTTGTATATTTTGGATTACAGTCTTCTATCAGATCTGTCTTTTGCAGATAGTTTCTCCCAGTCTGTGGCTTGTCTTCATGGCGTTGATGTCTTTCACAGAGCAGACGTTTTAAATTCTGCTGGGATTTTGATTGAGATCGCGTTGAACCTGTAGGTCAATTTGCGTTAACATTAGATTACTGAGGAGAAATCGCCAAGCATCAGGACAGCCTGGTATCAGCAGGGAGTGGCAAAGGTTGGCATCCTGCTGGCCTAGGAGGGAGGGCTGATTTTTTTAAACTCTTTTTCTTCTCTTTAATTTGTTTATTTTTGGCTGCTTTGGGTCTTCATTGCTGCGCGCAGGCTTTTCTCTAGCGAGCGGGAGCTGCTCTCCGTTGAGGTGCACGGGCTTCTCGTTGCGGTGACTTCTCTTTGTTGAGGAGCACAGTCTCTAGGCGCGCGGGCTTCAGTAGCGGTGGCACAAGGGCTCAGTAATTGTGGCTCGCGGGCTCAGTAGTTGTGGTGCACGGGCTTAGTTACTCTGTAGCATGTGGGATCTTCCTGGACCAGGGCTCGAACCCATGTCCCCTGCATTGGCCAGTGGATTCTTCACCACTGCGCCACAGGGAAGTCCAGGAGGGCTGATTTTTATATTAATATGTGCTGTCTCCTCTTCCACCCGTCGTCAGGCCTGAGTCATAGTGTCACGGTTGTACTTGTCCCTGTGTACCCTTGGTACAGCTGTGAACACAGCTCTCTGCACAGACACACACACTGGGTCATATAACTGTGAACACTCATCGAGGTTTCCTGGGATGCACCCTTTTATGGCCTGAAAAGGTGCAAACCCAGGGAAAATGCAGGCACTGTTCCTGCCCAGATCAACCAGACTAATTAGTCCTTTCTGCTCTGAAGGGAGAGACCTCGTTTTATGGCCGTAAATGCAGGCAGGACAAAAATAAGATACACATTCCAGAGACTTGTGTCACCCTTCCCAGAGCTGGGTAAATACAGTAGTTGGGCGGTGGCATAAAATGCTGTCACTCAGACACACGGTGCCCTTCTGTGGGTCTCACCCACTGGAAACCCTCCCCCAGTCTCTCCTTCCACCCCGTGTGCTCTCCAAGGGCCTGGAGTTACTGTTTTCCTCCAGCCTCCTCCCAAGCGAGGCTTCTGCACATTTTCTTCTAAATCCAAATTTCTCAGGGATAAAATTAGATCAGATATTTGGGGTTGCCAGGATGCTGCCTGGGGAATGGGTGGCTCTAGGCCATTAACGCTAAGGATAAGTTAAAACAACACTAATTAAAATGATGTTGCTGTGGGGAGAAGAAGCCCTGTCGCCAGTTATCTTGAGAATCAGTTATGTCCTTCTCTGACGCAGGTTGGTTGTCTTTCTGTTTTTATAGCTGACTCTGCCCTCATAACTACATCTACATTTAAACCAAAGTCTGGATTTTCCCATCTGGATGATCCTGCCTTGTCCTTCGCTCCCATCACAGCCTCTGTGGGGCTTTCCCTGACGCCCCCAAGCGCAATGAGCCCCCGCACCCTCGTGCTGTCACTCTGCCCAGGGCAGGCTGCTCTGTAGCCACAGGATTGCGCTTTGTCCCTGGGTCTCCTGCCCCACCCGACAGCGATTCCCCCCCAGCAGCCACCAGACACTTTTGTCTCTGCATTTCATGTCGTTGCACCCAATAAATATTCTTGGAGTCAGAGTTGTGAGCTGGTGCTTTAAATGAAATCTAAGACTAATGCACATGTGACATCCTGCAAAAACCCTACTGCTGGCAAGGAAATTCAGGGGATGTGCCTCTTGGGGGTATGCTTGATGCTACACGTGTGTGTATGTGTGTGTGTGTGTGTATGTGTGTGTGGGTTCATGGGGGTCTGTGAGACCCCCTGCAATGAAGCTGTAACTCACTAGGCAAGAGAAAATGTCCCCCCAAGAGTCAAGGTTAGAAGTGGCAGTTGGCCTAGGTGACAGTTTTCATTGGCATCACCAGCCTCAGACCATGGGAATCAGATGTCAGCTGGTTGCCCACCTCCTGCCCCAATTCCTTGGAAAATTTGATCTGAAACCTAATTAACACCCTGGCTTTGGCGGAGCTGGGCTCTCCCTGTGATTTCTCTGGGGTTTTCTCCTTAGTCTCACACGACTCATCTTGGTTCTGTCTGTCCTTCACCATTTTCCATTAAGAAATCTCCCCACACTCAAGCATTTCATGAGTTGAAGAGATGTGTTAAATTTTCTGGGGTATTAAGAGGGGTCATGTTGAGACCCATATGTGGCCTTTTGTCAGCTCTCTGGTTCCACCCTCCTGTCCCCCCAAACAACAAATTATTCATCTTGTCTAATACTAAACAACTTACCTCACATTCGGGTCCCCTTAAGATCTCACCTTCTAGCCCAAGATCCATTTTTTAAAAATGTTTAAGTTTTCTTACTAAGAAAAGTTCCAGAGGAAAAATTCTTCTTTCAAACTAAAAGTGAAAGCACAGGGGGGTAAAACAAGATTTTGGAAGTAGGAAAATTTTGCTTTCTCCTGCCACCAAGAATAATTTGGTGAAGTTATTCTGAGCCTTGGTTTCCTCATCTGTAGAATGGGTGCAATGATATCTATCAATCTTCCCAGGTCATTCGGGATTCATGGCACATAACAGGTCCTCAGAAATGTTCATTCCTTTCCCTTCTCTGGTTAATGAACACACCGTCATGTTGACAGGAAAACCTGGAGTTTAGTCCTGGCTCTGTCACGAACAGTTGCATGACCTTGGGGGAAACTGCTTTCCCCACCTGGGTATCTGGTCTCCCCTGGAAATAAGAGGTGCAGAAGGACTGGTCTCTAGACTAGATTTTATTTTATTATTAAAATTTTGAAAAGAAGTGTGTTCCACCTAGGAATTTTAGTTTTAGAGTTGAAAAGAAAGAGTCTTAAGAGAAGTGCATCAGCTTTTTAGGGGTGGATTTAGGGATGGGGTGGGGCCCAGGCCTCTGTCATTGTCCTGCTGGGATGTGCCAGAGAGTCACTTAGCATTTTAGGAGTCAACCTCTCCCTTGGTGGAACAGCAAAGAGGGAAGGCTGGTGAGGCAGTGGGGTATTCTGATTCTGGATTCAGGGAAAAATGGGCCAAAACGGACAGGGTTGAAAGAAATTTAGGAGGGAAAATTAGGCAGGTATTCTCCAGTGGCCAAGTTGCTTTTACAATCTCCAAATGGTGGAGCTAGAAACAATTGTTTGAGACCTGCTGGTCAAATCAACCCCAACACAGATGAGGAAACGGTGGCTCTGAGGGCCTAAGGGATTTTCTCAGGTCTCCCCGCAACTGAACTCTGTGATTCCTGTCATACCATGTCCTTTCCACAGAAGCCACTTCTATTTCAGTTAGTCGCGACTCCAAGAAGGGAAACTTTAGTGTGTATTTTGGCCCCCCCAAATGGCAGGAGTAATTTTCTTTAAAAAGTTTTCTTCAGGGCACTGTTAGTCTCATGCAGTTTTAATAGAGGATTGTGTTTCTATTTCCTTGCACTGTTAGTGGCCATGAGTGCAAATTTTCATTTTTTATTTTTATAAATTTATTTATTATTTTATTTATGACTGTGTTGGGTCTTCGTTTCTGTGCGAGGGCTATCTCTAGTTGCGGCGAGCAGGGGCCACTCTTCAATCGCGGTGCGCAGGCCTCTCACTGCTGTGGCCTCTCCCATTGCAGAGCACAGGCTCCAGATGCGCAGGCTCAGCGGCCATGGCTCACGGGCCCAGTTGCTCCGTGGCATGTGGGATCTTCCCAGACCAGGACTCGAACCCGTGTCCCCTGCACTGGCAGGCAGATTCTCAACCACTGTGCCACCAGGGAAGCCCGCAAATTTTCATTTTTAATGTAGCACGATTCACAACAATGCTTGGTTTAAAAATGGAAAAACTTCTATCCTGGCAAGAATTAAAAGACAAAACTAAATGGGGGTAGGAAACAATCATTTCTAAAAAATAAATTAAAAGAAATATTGATTAGGCTTTCATTTACTTACAAGCCCATCAGACCAATTGTTGCTCCATTTCAATTTCTCCACATTATTCTGAATATTTTATTTTTTTATTTTTATTTTTATTTTTTTTATTTTTTATTTTTTTGTGGTATGCGGGCCTCTCACTGTTGTGGCCTCTCCCGTTGCGGAGCACAGGCTCCAGACACGCAGGCCCAGCGGCCATGGCTCACGGGCCCAGCCGCTCCGCGGCATGTGGGATCCTCCCGGACAGGGGCATGAACCCGTGTCCCCTGCATCGGCAGGCGGACTCTCGGCAGGCGGACTCTCAACCACTGCGCCACCAGGGAAGCCCTATTCTGAATATTTTAGATGTTTACCCTTCTTTTTACCTTCTAAATAACCACAAGCTCTTCCAAAGAAATGAGGTAACTGTGTGTGGGGGGAAGGAGCTGGGAAAGTTATGAGAAGAGAGGCCAAAATGCAGCTTTCAGTACAAGCCGTAGAATCCGTTTGAGCCCTTCTTCTTTGGGAAATGCTTTGAGATGAGAAACCTGCCCCCTACACACCCTCTACCACCCTGGTCATGCCCGCACCCCTCCCCATTCTTCTTCACATTCAGTTGATTCATAGCTGGTTCACTCCTCAGGTGTGGGAATCCCCCTCCCTGGGCATCTAGCACAGACACAAGCACCACCTGGTACCCTATCCATGGGGACCCTGGCTATGGGCCATGAAGGAGGCTGATGGGGAGGGGCTTTCCAGGGGCCCCCTAAAGACTACTATGAAGATCTCCTAGTGCCCACTTGGAATTATTGTGCGAACTAACATTTGTAGAGTGACAACAATGTGACAGGCGTTGTGATAAATGCACAACAACCTTAAGAGGATGAGACAATGGTTATTGATATTATTCCCATTTAACAGATGAGAAAGCTGAGGCACAGAGTGGTTAGGGAAGTCAGCCAAAGTCACACAGCTAGTAAAAGGGTGAAGTCCTGTTAAGAACCCAGGTTGTCTGACTCCAGAGTCTAAACTCTTAACCACCACCCAGACTGCCTCAAAAGGACACATCCAGGGCTTCCCTGGTGGCGCAGTGGTTGAGAATCCGCCTGCCGATGCAGGAGACACGGGTTCGTGCCCTGGTCCGGGAAGATCCCACATGCCGCGGAGCAACTAAGCCCGTGAGCCATGGCTGCTGAGCCTGCGCGTCCGGAGCCTGTGCTCCGCGATGGGAGAGGCCACGACAGTGAGAGGCCCGCATACCGCAAAAAAAAAAAAAAAAAAAAAAAAAAAAAAAGGACACATCCAGAGTGCCTGGTGCAATCCATGCTGGGAAACTATTTGGTAGTTTCTTATAAAGTTAAGCAGACGTAAGTCATGTAACAGCAATTCTACTTCTAGTTATAAACCCAGGAGAAATGAGTGCATATAGGTACCAAAAGACATTCACAAGAATGTCCACATGTTCACAGCACTATTCACCATAGCCAAACACTGGAAACCACCCAAATGTCCCCCAACAGTCAATGGTAAATAAATCATGGTATAGTCATACAGTGGAGTACTTACTGTATAGCAACAAGAACGAACAAACTACACACAGGAATAAAGATGAATCTCACCACTGGTGTTGAGAGTAAAAGAAGCCCAACACCAGGAAGTACCTATTGTGTGTCCATATATGTAAACTTCAAAACACTCAAAGCCAGTGCCTGCCACTGGAGGTCAGAGTACGGGTCACCTTTTGGGTGTGGTGCCTAAAAGGGGGCACAAGGGACACTTCTGGGGGTGCTGGCAGTGTTCTGCTACTTGATCCCAGTGCTGGGTACATGGGTGTGTTGTCTTTGTGAAAATTCATCAAGCTATACACTTACGATCTGTACACTTTTCTTCATGTATGTTTTACTTGAATCAATAGTTTACCATTAAAATAAACTGTCTAAGACAATAATAATGTCTGCCAATACAGAGGCCTCAACAACATGAGTTCCTTCCTTCCCGCTCTCTTTTCTTTGTCTGGATGTCCCTTGCTGGTTCCTCTTCTCCAGCCATTGGCCTTCCAATGTTGTCCCTGGGTCTGGGGTCAGGGTTGCTGGGTTATACCGGGATACCCAGAGTCTGCGACCTGGGGTCTATGAGGTTTCTTGCCTGGACCAAGGCGAAGAGAACATGTGTTCCCTCACTGGGGCTGCTCACTGGGTTCACAGGGCGCTGCACGCTCCCTGCCTCTGCAGGGCTCAGAGCCGGCTGCCTTGTAGTGGACCGAGTTCATAGCCGGGAGAGCGTGGCTCGAATTTAGGCTCTGCTGGAAACTGCCCGTGGGCAAGTCATTTAGCACAACGGAGCCTTCACTTGCCCATCACAAAGTTCTTAATGACCTAAGGTAGGCAGAAGTACACTGTATGCTGCAAGTGTGATGGAAACACGTGGCCTCATGAATAATAATGAGGAGTGAGAGCACAGAGAAAGGACCCAGCACAGCTAGAACGGGGCACAGCCTTGCGAAGAATCCACCGTCATCTGCTTTCCCTTGTCTCAGAGTTTCATGCTCCCTCCACACGCCTGGCTCTGCTTAAAAAAGGCTTGGGCTTAACTTTTTGTGGTTTATGTCATGGTTTCTGCAATATTCCCACAGACAAGGCGGCTGCCTGCAGAAGCTTCAGGATTTGGGCTTACTGCAAGCCCCTTTGTGAATACTGCTTCCTAGAATTCCCCGGGTCTAAAAGCAGCATCAGCTGGCTGGTTTCATCAACAGTGATGGCGCTTGCCTTTGTGAGCCGTCAGCCTTTATATGGGAGGGATCGCAGAGGACATGCATGTCCTTTCTGCTGCCAAATCCCCTCCACAACCCCCCAACGAGCTCTTGTCCTGCCTCTGTTTGAAAATCTCCAGTGACAGTGAACTTGCTAATTTCCCCACAGTCCTTCCACAGAGAGACCTTGAAAGGAGAGTGTGGCCTCATCACTGGAATAAGACTCATAAATCTGAGGCTGTGCCATTCTGTTCAGAGCCACTGGGAGGAAAGTGTTCGATAAGAACAGGGCATGATGCTCAACCCATGATGGAAAGGACTTCTGTGGACCATCTAGCAGAGCTGGGCCCCTCTCAGCCTCCCTGCCATGTGGAGCCAAGATGCCTGCTGAGGATTCCCAACCTAGGACGGGGGTGAGACGAGGCTTGGCAGAGGTAAGCTATTGTTGTCACTGCATCCACGGCAGGAAGAAGGCTGGGCTGCGGCCGGGCACAGGGCCCAACCCCATCAGGGAGGTGATCCTGCTTAGTGCAGCCCGTCTTAAGTCTTCGGCTCCCAGGACTCTGATACCATCAAAAAGTATGGAAGATCCTAAAGAGTTTTCCTGGGTTTTATCCATTAATACTAAAAATCAAAACTGAAAATGTTCTTAAATTAGTCAATAATTTGTGGTTTTTTGTTTTTTATTTATTTATCTATTTTTGGCTGCGTTGGGTCTTTGTTGCTGCGCATGGGCTTTCTCTAGTAGCGGCGAGTGGAGGCTACTCTTTGCCGTGGTGCGCAGGCTTCTTATTGCGGTGGCTTCTCTTGTTGCGGAGCATGGGCTCTAGGCGCAGGGGCCTCAGTAGTTACAGCATGCGGGCTCAGTGGTTGTGGCTCGCGGGCTCTAGAGCGCAGGCTCAATAGTTGTGGCGCACGGGCTTAGCTGCTCTGCGTCATGTGGGGTCTCCCAGGACCAGGGCTCGAACCTGTGTCCCCTGCATTGGCAGGTGGATTCTTAACCACTGTGCCACCAGGGAAGCCCCAATAATTTGTTTAAAAGTGTCGGATTCCCTGGATTTGAATCCCGTTTCTGCCACCTAGCGAGTGCTCACTCGTAGTGGTTGTTATTATTATCACAGCAGGTACTCAATACAGACATGGTTGATTTTATTTCTAAAGCACAAGATCTGGAATCTCCCACCATAGGATTCAAACTGGTGACTCAATTTCAGCGAGGAGCTCTAAAGATTAATATTATTGCCATATAAATATATGCCATGTTGTTTCACTCTTGCAAAAGGATTAGAATGGTACCAATCCTGATAAGAGAATGGAACCTTGCTGTAGAGATACCGACTTCTTGGCCAGAGGACAAATGCCTCCCGTTCCTGAGAGATCATGGCCAGCTTTTTAACCTCTCTGAGCTTCATTTTGCCTGTTCTGTAAAAGGAGATGCCTCTAACAATGCCTGCCTCATAGGTTTGCTGAGAGAATTAAGTAAGGTAAGGCACTTGGCTCCCCACCTGGCACATAGTCAGCACTCCATAGATGTTACCTATTATTACTTTTTTTTTTGGTGGTATGCGGGCCTCTCACTGTTGGGGCCTCTCCCGTTGCAGAGCACAGGCCCCAGACGTGCAGGCTCAGCGGCCATGGCTCACGGGCCCAGCCGCTCCGCGGCATGTGGGATCTTTCCGGAGCAGGGCACGAACCCACGTCCCCTGCATCGGCAGGCGGACCCTCAACCACTGCGCCACCAGGGAAGCCCTATTATTACTTTTAACCAAAGGTTTTCAGTAGCATGTCTGAGTCACACCCCTCGGGCTCCACCTTCTAGAAATGCCACAAAGGTTTTTGCTGTTGACACAAAAATGACTCCCTAGATGAGCCAATTAGTGGGGTTTTCGATCAGAAGTTATCAAATTATATTTCTAGTACTATTTTTAGGTGCCGGGGTCATCAGAGACAAATTGCACAACTGGTCAGGGTTCGAGGGGTTTCAGGTGTGTCTGCTCCTTGGACACTGGCTGCACCTGTGGGCATATCAGATCCCCACCAGCTGAGTCACACACCTGGCTGTTCTATCTCATCTGCCAACAGGAGCGTTGTGATGGACTCTGGCCGTGCTCAAAAGTGTAGAAGGCACTGCAGCCTCACCGTGCCCAGTGCATGGAGCCCTTCTCGCTGGGGCTGGTGATGGTTTCCAGAACTGAAGTTGATGGAATTAGCAGCAAAGACATAAAATTCCATTTTCAGCAATGCTCCAAATCACTCTCACTTTTCCCCTTCACGACTCTACGATCTAAATCCTTCCTGATAGTTACTGCATGTGTTTCTTCCCCCTGATAATCATTTATAGATAATCCCCAAATTAAAAGACACGTTTCTTCTGGTTCTGGAAATTCATGTTTCCATCACAGCCCTGTGACCTCTATCATATAACTGGCCATCATCTGCTCTGTGGTCAAATTGTTATTCAGCAGTGCCACAAGCATTTACTGACCTTCACCTGTTTGCCAAACGCTGTGAACAGATACAAGGTGAAAGGGCGAGCCAACTCTGGTCCGGCTCCAGAAGCTGTGTCTTGCGTGACATGCAGACCGCTGCGCCAACAAAGGACCGCAGGGTGGGGTGTGGGGGTGGGGAGGGGAAGGCACCTGGCCAGGCTGCCAGAGGAGGAGGAGTGGCGATCAGGCCTGCGTCCTCCAGGTTGGCAAGGACCGTGTCCCACCGTGTGTCCCCACTGCTTTGCTCTCTCCTCCTTCCCTCCCATCCTTGCATGGCTGGCTCCTCTCGTCATCAACTTTCATTTCAGATGTCACCTCTGCAGAAACGTGCTCCTGTTCATCTGATTTGCAGCAGGCCCTCGTCCCAGCACTCTGTGTCATCGGCACGTTTTATTTTAGTCACAGCATATATCATTTAAGCATTTCATTTACGTGTTTACTTGGACGTCATATGTTTCCCGGACCTAGTAAACACCCAGTGAGCGTTTTTGGCTGAATGACTGGCCGAGTCCCTAAATGAAAATGAATGAATGAACAACATGCTCATAGATGTTAAATCATTAGTCAACATCACATGGACAATTTTGGAAAAGTTAAACATAGCTAATGTCATAGATGTAATTATTATCTTCAACATATCAGAATTTTTCATGTGAATATTAGTCTGGGGGCTTCCATGATTACAGGATAAAGTGGACCCAAATTAACGTGAAAGAAATTTTGTAGTGAGGCCCTACCAATTAGAAACATACATCCGAGTAAAGACTTCAGTTCTAGAGACTTTGGGGGAAAATGACCGTTCGTTTTGAGGGTTTATTCCTTCACAGGCCTGAATGCAGGAATCTCAACCAGATGTGAAAGGCTATTATAGGGTAATGAGCCAGCCATGCCCCAGAGAATATTTCCAGGATCTTCAATCACATATAGATACATGTGTATATAACATACTTACATGTAAATGTATATATTTTAATATATTTACATATACATACACACACAGGAGTAGTAAAAATATGGAGAGACTGTTTAGCCAGTCCAGTTTGAGCTACACAGGTACCCCTGACAGGTCAGCTATCTCCTCTGTCCTAGTTTTTAGGCACACTTACAATGATGCATTCTGGAACATTCTTGGTACTATTGAATCGTGAGTTCATTCGCTGGCAAAAGCGCCACGGACTTTTGAAGCATTACTGCAGACTCAGGCCATGTTTTTGCATTTCTGGAGACTTATTCTTCTAGGAAACATGTGAAGTATATATAGCACTATTCAGTGCCAGAGCCAGTGTAAGAAACCAGGCATGCAGAGAACTTGTATGGACTAATGATGGAAACAGACACACAAATAATTAGTTGCTATACAGAGCGGGGCTGCTGAAGTATACTCAGCAGGGGTTAGGGGACCCATGGAAGGGGTTGTTAATATGACTGGGGTTCTTAGAAGGCCTAGAAGGTTCCATCAGCTAGAATAGGAAGGCTAAGTAGGGGCTTGCTGGATGTAGAGTAGGAGGGGCTGGGGCTCAGGGAGCGAGGATGGCACTGCCAGGCAGAAGGAACACATATGCAAAGGCAGGAGAAAAAAAACCTCCTACAGTGTTGAAGATGCGAGGACGTGGGCAGGGGCCAGATGAGGCTGCAGAAGCAGACAAGACCGTAGCAGCAGGGACCTTGGGTTTGAAGCCAGGGAGTCTGAACCCTGTTCTGAAAGTTAAGGGGTGTCATAGAAGGATTGCCATAGACCTGCCTGTTAGAAAGAAGCCTTTGGCAGCTGGAAAGACGCATCAGGGAATTCCCTGGTGGTCCAGTGATTAGGACTCGGCGCTTTCACTGCTGTGGCCAGCGTTCAATCCCTGGTCGGGCAGCTAAGATCCCACAAGCCAAAAAAAAAAAAAAGAAAAAAGATGCATCAGATGGGAGAAGGCCCCCAGCTCCTAGCAATAGTTCCAGGGAGTGGACACCAAATAGGGGAGATGCAGATGGGAGAGAGTAAAAAGACAGAGGGACCTCAGGCCGTGGGAGACGGATAGGACATCATGAAGAGAGGAGTGCGGAGGACCACTGTGCACCAGGCCTTGTTCTAAGCTTCTGGGCTCCTTAGTGGACAGAATAGAATGACAGCCCTGCCGGATGGCTCTGGCGTCTAGGAGGAGGAGCCAGACAGAAATAAGCAAGACAGCAGGTAATAAACCAGGGCTAAGACCTCTAGAGAAAAATAAAGATAGCGGCCCTGGCAAAGGGGGCGGGCAGCATGGAATGTTAGACAGGTGGCTTGTGAAGGTCTGCAGGGCCTGGGGAAACCAGCCCAGTGGCTCCCTGGGGGAAAAGCATTCCAGAAGGAGTGAACAGCAATGCGAAGGACCTGGGGTGGGATATTTCTGGCATGTTCGAGGAACTTCAAAGGCCTATGTGGCTGGAAGGACCAAGAAGAATAACAGATAAGCAAGCTGCAGGGGTGATGTGAGGGCAAGAAGCACTGTGAGGAAACTTACAGGCCGTTGTAAGAACTTTGGCTTTTACTCTGAGTGAGATGGGAGCCAGTGGAGGGTTGTGAGCAGAGGAGGATGTGCTCAGACCTCCGTTTCTACAGTTGACTCTGGCTTAGGGTGGAGAACAGACTGCAAGGGGCAAGGGCAGAAGCAGGGAGACCTGCTTTAGTGGGGTCAGCAGAGGGGTTGAAAGTCATCAGATCCTGGTTTTGTTTTAAAGGCCAAGCCACCAGGCATTGCTGACAGATTAGATGTGTCTGAGAGAGAAGTAGATGTGACCTCAAGAGTTTTGACCTGAGCAGCTGGAAGATTGGAATTGCCATCTTCCAAGGTCAGAAGGTCAGATGTGGAGCTGGTTTGCAGGTGGGGAGGGGGACAATCATAGGTTTAGCTTAGGGAAGTGATCTTGAGATGGCAGGTGGAGATGTCAGTTAGCAAGGAATTATAGAGGTCTGAGTTGCACCTGGGCTTCAGATGGCGCTATGGAACAGGGCAGGTAGGAGGGCCGCATAGGCAGCACCCTGCAAGGTGTCCTGATGGGACCATCTTCCCATCGCTGAGGGTGTCTGAAATTCTGTCTTTAATGTCATGGTTCCTAACAGAGCTGACCATCATAATCACCAGGAGGGCTTTTTAAAAGAACAGATTCCTGAGTCTCACTTCAAATCTATAGAACAGGAATCTCAGAGGTGGGGTCCAAACCTAGAGAAATGTTGAAAGTCTGCATCAGGTGACTGTGATGAGCACCACTGGTTAAGATTCCGCACATATAAGGGGATTTCTGTTGGTTTCACTGCTGTTTTAAAACTAAGGGGGTCAATGCAATGAGAAGACAAGCCACACTCTCGGCTTGGGAGAAACTGTTTGCAAAACACATATCTGATAAAGGACCTTTATCCAAAATATACAAAGAAGTCTTAAACCTCAACAATAAGAAAACAAATAATCCAATTTAAAAATGAGCAAATACTTGAACAGATACCTCACCAAAGAATATATACAGATGGCAAATGAACATATGAAAAGATGTTCAACATCATGTGTCATTAGGAAATTGCAAATTAAAACAACAGTAAGATACCATCACATACCTATTAGACTGGCCAAAATCCAAAACACTAGACAACACCAAATGCTGGTGAGGATGTGGAGCATCAGGAACTCTCATTCTTTGCTGGTGGGAATGCAAAATGGTGCAGCCATTTGGGAAGAGAGTGTGGCAGTTTCTTGCAAAAGTAAACACACTTGGGCTTCCCTGGTGGCGCAGTGGTTGAGAGTCCGCCTGCCCATGCAGGGGACACGGGTTCGTGCCCCGGTCCGGGAAGATCCCACATGCCGCGGAGCGGCTGGGCCCGTGAGCCGTGGCCTCTGAGCCTGCGCGTCCGGAGCCTGTGCTCCGCAACGGGAGAGGCCACAACAGTGAGAGGCCCGCGTACCGCAAAGAAAAAAATTATGGAGAGGACAGACAGAAGAACATAGGAACCTGCCTTTTGTGCCAGGCACTCAGCAGGTGCTAGAAATGGGTGAGTGAACAGAACAGGCCAATCACTGCCTTCATGGAGCTTACATTCTAGAAACCCTGTTTGAAAAGCATGGAGACGGAAGGGGAAAGCAAGAGTGCCTGGAAGTTGTGCCTAAGACTGATCTTCTGTCTCTGCCTAGAGAGAGGCTCCCGATGGTATAGGGCAGGAGAGTAGCACACATAAAGCTATGTGCCAGGGTAAGTCCCTCATCACCCCACCTTCTCGGACCACAGTGGAATGCTCACCATCTGAGCCCTAGCAGCCCCTGTTTCTTCCTGCCTGCCCCACAGGTGTCTCGACACTCAAAAGAATTGAAAACAGGATTCCAGAGAGATATCTGACACCTATTTCACAGCAGCATTATTCAAATAGCCAAAAATGGAAGCAATCCAAGTGTCCATCAATGGATGAATGGATAAGCAAAATGTGACACTTACATACAGTGGAATATTATTCAGCCTTAAACAGGAAGTTCTGACCCACAGTGCAACATGGATGAATCTTGAGGACATTAGCTAATGAAATATCAGTCATATTTTTAAAAAATTGTATTGAAGTATAGTTTATTTACAATGTTGTGTTAATTTCTTCTGCATAGCAAAGTGACTCAGTTATACATATATATATTCTTGAAATGTCAGTCATAAAAAGACAATTATGCTAAATGAAATGTCATAAAAGGGCAATTCCTTTTTTAAATTTTTTTAAACTGAAGTACAGTTGATTTACAATGCTGTGCCAGTCTCTGCTGTACAGCAAAGTGACTCAGTTACACACATATAGACATTTGTTTTTACATTCCTTTCCATTGTGGTTTATCATAGGATATTGAATATAGTTCCCTGTGCTATACAGTAGGACCTTGTTGTTTATCCATTCCATATGTAATAGTTTGCATCTGCTAGTCCCAAACTCTCAGTCCTTCCCTCCCCCACCCACCTCCCTTGGCAACCACAAGTCTGTTCTCTACGTCTGTGAATCTTTCTGTTTTGTAGATAAGTTCATTTGTGCCATATTTTAGATTCCACGTATAAGTGATATCCTATGGTATTGGTCTTTCTCTTTCTGACTTACTTCGCTCAGTATGATCATCTCTATTTGCACATGAAAGGGCAATTCTTGTATGAGGTACCTAGAGTAGTTAAATTCCTAGAAACAGAAAGCAGATTGCTAGGAGCTGGGAGGAGGGGAGGGAATGAGGAGTTATTGTTTAATGGGTACAGAATTTCAGCTTTGGAAGATTAAAAGAAAGTTCCGGAGATGAATAGTGGTGATGGTTGCAGAGCAATGTGAATGTACTTAAATTCTGAACTGTACACTTGAAATGGTAAATTGTATGTTAACTCTATTTTACCTCAATTTAAAAAAAGGGAGTTAGGCACTTTTCCTAACCAAGACTAGTAGGGTGGATGGGGGCAGCAAGAGCCACGGGGCCTCCTGGAAATGCAGCACGCAGAGCTGATGCAGCCAGGCATCCCCGGAACCAGATCAGGAGCAGCTGTGGCCAGGAGGGTATGGATTGGAACCCATGCTCAACTCTCCTTCTCTGCTGCGCTGCCCTGCCCACACCCCCCACCCCCTGCCCCCAGCCTCCCAGCTTCTGCTCTCTAAGGCAGCTCGCTTCCTCATCTCCCTGGCCTGCAGGGGACCCCTCAGGACTCTCCCTACCGTACTCTCCTGAGATGTTCTTTCATCTTCAGCTTCCCTGATCCCTGCCTCGTCTCTGTAGCCTCCACTTCAAATTTTGAAAGAATCAGATTGATCATCCCATCTGGGGGGGAACAGGCGTATTATGAGTGTCTGGCAGGCTTGTGGGCTGGTGCCCCTGCTCCAGTCAGCTTTGCCAGGTTAGTGGACAGCCTCCTGGGCAGCTCAGTCAGCAGGACTCTGGCCACCTTACCCTCAGTAGGGGCTGTGGGCAGCAGGGATGATGGGTCCTGATGATGGGACTCACTACAACAGCGGTGACCGAATATGAAACCTCCAGACTGACAGGTTCTCTATCCATCCCAAATTCAGCCGTTCTCTCCCTCCCTTCCTATCCCCATAACCTCTCCATCATTTGTTTTCTGTTGCTCATACACTCTGGAAACAGTAAATTACACACAAGGCAAGGCCTGCCTTATTGATTGTTTAGTTTTGTTTTGTTTTTGCGGTACGCGGGCCTCTCACTGTTGTGGCCTCTCCCGTTGCGGAGCACAGGCTCCGGACGCGCAGGCTCAGCGGCCATGGCTCACGGGCCCAGCCGCTCCGCGGCATGTGGGATCCTCCCAGACCGGGGCACGAACCTGCGTCCCCTGCATCGGCAGGAGGACTCTCAACCACTGCGCCACCGGGGAAGCCCTGCCTTATTGATTTTTATATTCCCACATCACTGTATGGTAGCACTCAAATGTTTACTAATAAACTAATTAATGGGAAGATGAAAACATGGAAGGAGCAATGTGTTTGGAATCTGAAGACCACAGCTGAGTCACTCAAGGTCACTTTCTTTGTGACCTTTGAAAGAGCATCTAATTACTCTGGGCCTCAGACTCAATTCTGCAGCATAAATGGGTTGAAATCTGTCAGTAGTTCAACACGTGTTCTACTGCGTCCCCCCAAGGAGTCGAATGGGTGTCTTTCCAGTAGAATTTCTCAAAGTCTTTAATGTGATAATGGGGCTTTACAAACTTCGCAGAGAGCGATTAAAGTACAGAACACTTCCCAAATTCGCTTCTGCATATGGTCCTTTAAACTTGGAACATCCTATGGGACTTGGGCAGGGAAAGATGAAACATCTGTTTGGGATGCACATGATTCTAAGGGCTGATTTAACCTCAGAGAATTTTGGAATTCATATGAGTCTATTTGCCACTGCCTGTCTACTCACCCAGAACAAATTGCTTTGGATTTTCGATTGGCTACTTTAGGTAATTTCCTATGTAAATATCTCAGTCATGGTTGTCTGAGGTTGTTTCCCTCTGTCTGTTTACTCATGACCTGAAGTTAACCAAGGCCACTGAGTCAGATTCTACAAATTGTTCCTCCTTATCTTGGGGTGACATGGTACCTCCTATTTCCAAGAAAGATAAGGCGCTGACACACCAGGCTACTGCCGCTGAATCACCAGGTGAAGGCATCTGAGTGGGCAGCTGTTACCTAGGAAGTCCCTTGAGTTGTCAGATTGCTGCCAGATCACTATCTCAGCCATATAATTAATGGATGCATAATCTAACTTGAGGGTTTATTGTAGGGAAGTTAAATAGCTTTCATGACTTGGGCTAATGGCCAGATACTATAACTTACTGGGGAACAAGACTCACTGTCAAATCAAAATATGGGGTGCTGGGGCTGCCAGATCTGGGGAGTGCTCTCCTGTAGTAGTTTCATGGAGCTGCTGTAACAAAGTGCCACAAAACTGGGTGCCTTAAAACAGCAGAAATGTATTCTCTTCAGGCCGGAAGTCTGAAATCAAGGTGTCGACAGTGCTATATTCCTACAAAGCTTCTAGGGGAGGATCCTTCCTTGGCTCTTCTGGTGGCCCCAGATGATTTTTAACCCATGGCTGCATGACTCCATCCTCTGCCTCCATCTTCGCAGGGCATTTCCTCTGTGTCTGGGTCCAAATTTTCCTCTTCTTATAAGGACACCAGTCACGTTGGATTCAGGGCCACCCTAATGACTTCATCTTAACTTGATTATATTGGCAACGACCCTGTTTCCAAACAAGGTCACTTTCACAGGTACTAGGGATTAGGACTCCAACATATCTTTTGGGGGATGTGATTCAAACCATAACACCCCTCATATCAAGAAAATGTATGTTTAGGGAGTTCCCTGGTGGCCTAGTGGTTAGGATTCCGGGCTTTCACTGCTGTGGCCCAGGTTCAATCCCCGGTTGGGGAGCTGAGATTTCGCAAGTGCAGTATGTTGCATTCATCCCTCTGAGCCCTGTCTGAATGATGACTATCTAGTCTCTCCTTTTGGTTCTATTTTTGGTTTTGAGAGAGGAGAGTCCAGAGTGCAGGCACCTTCAGAACAAAAGGTAGACTTTAGGGCCAAGGATGTCCAAAGTATTTGAGGCCATTTTTGCAGACAAGAGCATATCTCGAGTCACTGTAACGCGGGGCTTAGGAGCCAGCTGGACTCTGGTTTGAGTCCTGCCTCTACCACTTGGTAGCTGTGTGACTCTGAGCAGAGCTCTTGACTGCTCTGAACTGTGGCTTCCTCACAGGTAGATGGGAATGACACCAATCCCCTCCCAGTGGTTCTCACCTGAGGAAGATTTTGCCCCCCAGGAGATATGTGGCAGTGTCTGCAGATATTTTTGATTGTCACAGCTGAGGAATGCTGCTGGCATCTAGTGGGTAGAAGCCAGGGATGCTGCTAACATCCTACAAAGTATAGGACAGCCCCCATATAACCAGGAATTATCTGGCTTCAAATGTCAGTTGTGCCAAGGTTGGGAAATCCTGTCCATCCTTGTGGGGTTGATAATTATCTTTGAAAATGAGGCATGCAAGGTACCTAGCACATGCCTGGCCTTGTGTCAGCCCAATAAATGGCAGGTCTACATATTGCAAAGTAGGGAGTTTGTGATAATCTCATAAAAATATGTGAACTCACTAGAATTTTCAGAGTATGAAGAGGAAAAAGGCTCTCAGATTCAGCGTAGTCCCTGAATTATGAACTCCCAAGAAACATAAGGAATGTAAAAATACAATTGGCTAATGCAGATAATGAATCATATAGAAGGGATAAAAATATTAGTGGAGTGCTTGTTATATCACATGCTGGCCACTTTTTCCTCCATCAGCTCGTTTAATCCTTTTAGCAACATTAGGAGGTAAGAATTTTTATTCCCATTTTATAGGTGAAGAAACTGAGGCTCATGAGAGTTTAGATCTGGGCCCTGGGTTATGTATCTATAAGTGGTACAGCTGGCATTTGAGTCTAAGTCTGTCTGTTACCAAGCCGTGATTCTCTGTTGCCCTGCCCTGATTCACATGTAATCACTTCAACTGACAAACTTATTAGTCATGAACCCAGCAATGTGGATGCTGAGGGACGCAGCCAGGGAAACCCTCAGGAGAATCAGGAACCTGTTGAAGGTGCCTCAGGGATTCCGAGGGATGTCTACCCCTCTAAGATCTCCTCTCCTCTTCCCTGTATTTGAATCCAGGCCCCTCTTGATGCTGTCTCTGGTGATTCTGATAGCTGGACCAGGCCTGCCCTCCAGGAACGATGCAAAATGCTAAAAAATGAACCCATTTTCTTCCCCTCCTCTAGTTTCCCGTGACAAGTCCTATTCCCTCAGGGTCACAGAGCACCAGCATACTACAAAGAAGAGACCATCTATTCTAACCAGAGATGTGACAACAGTAGCACAAAAGTTGGGGGTGGAAAAATGGAAGTGTACTTGTGTAAGGTTCTTGAATATACATGAAGTGATGTGACATCACTTGAAGGTAGACAGTGATAATTAAAGATGTGTACTATAAAACCTAAAACAACCACTAAATTAATGATACAAAGATTTACACCTAATAAGCCACAGAGGAGATAAAATGGAATCATAAACAGTTCACCAAAGAAGATAAACAAATGGCCAGTACGCACATGAAAAAATGTTCAACATCATTTGTTGCCAGGGAAATGCAAACCAACACCATAGTGAGATATTGCTTTATACCAACCAGGAAGGCTATAGGCAAAAAGACAGATATTAACAACTGTTGGAGAGAATGTGGAGAATTTAGAACCTTCATGCATTGCTAGCAGGAATGTAAAATGGGGCAGTCACTTTGGAACAGTCTGGCAGCAACTCAAAAAGTTAAACACAGAGTTACCATATGACCCAGTAATTCTACATCTAGGAATATACCCAGGAGAAATGAAACATATGTCTACACAAAAACATGATATTCATGGCAGCGTTATCCATAAAGTGTCCATCAACTGATGAATAGATAAACAAATGTGGTATATCCATACAGTGAAGTTCATTGATAAAAAGGAATGAAGTAGGGATATGTACTATAACATGGATGAACCTTGAAAACACTATGCTAAGTGAAAGAAGCCAGTCACAATAGGCCCATATTATATGATTCCATTTGTATAAAATGTCCAGATTAGGCAAATCTGTAGGGGCAGAAAGTAGATTCGTGATTGCTTAGTGCTGGGGGAGGGGTAGGAATGAGAGGATTTGGGGGTGATAGCTAAAGGTATGAGGTTTCTTTTGGGGATGATGTTCTGTAAATATGGTGATGGTTACACAATTCTCCGTATATACTAGAAATCACTGAATTGCATACTTTTTAAGTGGGTGAAGTGTATGAGATGTGAATTATATCTCAAAAAAGCTGTTACAAAAAAGTAATCAGGGCTTCCCTGGTGGCGCAGTGGTTGGGAGTCTGCCTGCCGATGCAGGGGACACAGGTTCGTGCCCCGGTCCAGGAGGAATCCACATGCCACGGAGTGGCTGGGCCCGTGAGCCATGGTCACTGAGCCTGCGCATCCAGAGCCTGTGCTCCACAACGGGAGAGGCCACAACAGTGGGAGGCCCTCGCACCGCAAAAAAAAAAAAAAAAAAAAAAAAAATTAATCAATCCAAAAGTAGGCAGAAAAAGAGAACAAAGAGAAAAAGGAATAAGTGGAACAAAAAGAAAAACAGTGAGATGGTCAATTTAAACCTAACCGTATCAATAATCACATTAAATTTAGATGTTCTCAATGCTTCAATTTGAAGGCAGAGGTTGAGAGATTGGATGAAAAAGCAAGAACCAACTCTATGCTGCTTACAGGAAACCCACTTTAAATAAAATAAGGTAAATGTAGAATGACAGAAAGGGATGTACCCTGGTAACACTAAAAATAACCAAACTAACCAAACAAACAAAACACCAGAGTGGATATTAATATAAGACAAAGTAGATATCAGGGCAGAGAACATTGCCAAGGACAAAGAAGTCCATTCCATAATGATAAAATGGTTAATTTGTCAAGAGAAGATAACAATCTTAAATATTTATGGGCCTGAGGCTTCCCTGGTGGCGCAGTGGTTGGGAGTCCGCCTGCCGATGCAGGGGATACGGGTTCGTGCCCCGGTCTGGGAAGATCCCATATGCCGAGGAGCGGCTGCGCCCGTGAGCCATGGCCGCTGAGCCTGCGCGTCTGGAGCCTGTGCTCCGCAACGGGAGAGGCCACAACAGTGAGAGGTCCGGGTACCGCAAAAAAAAAAAAAAAAAAAAAAATTTATGGGCCTGATAACAGCTTCAAACTACATGAAGCAAAAACTGATAGAATTGCAAGGAGAAATAGAAAAACCCCCAATTATATCTGTTATTTTAATTTAAACACTTGTCATACAATAACTGAGAAGGAGGTTTGGAGATTGTCCAACCCAGTCCACTCATTTTATTGTATGAGGGAAATGGGGCTGAAAGAAGTCCATGGACTTACCCAGGGCCACAGAGCTCACAAGTGTCAGAGCCCGGCCATTAGCCTAAGCAACACCAGGGCTATTTGGCTCTGTGAGATTCCCTGCATTATATGGACTCCCCAATGCAGCCTAACACTGTGGTGAGAGACTTACCATCATGAAAAGGTAGAGTCTACTAGATAACTACTCATGGTTACTTCTGTGTTAAGAGACTATCCATTCAGCCCCTTTCATAAATATTTATTAAAGCCTAGGCACTGTTGGAGGTGCCTGGGATACAGCAGTGAAGTCCAACTTCCCTCCCTCAAGGAGGTTATATTTTAGCTAGGAAGAGACAGGTAATGAACAAATCTACAAGTGATCAATGCTATTAAGAAAAATAAAGCAGGTTGAGGGGGATCAAGAGCTGGCCAGAGCTTTAGGAAACTGTGTCTGCCTACTATTTCCCCAAGAAAGGCTAGTCCTGTGAAACCTTTCACATAAAATGTCAAACAAGCACCACCTGTACTGTCTCCTTCTGGAGGTTCCCTGTGTCTGTTAGTAAATTGAAGGCTATGAGAAGTCCTGCAATGATGAAACATTTCCATTTCTCTGATCTAGTACTTTCCAGCTATGGAGGATGCCTTGACGAATGTCCATGGTGCCTCTTAGGCTCCCTACAACATCTTTCCTACCCACTTCCTAGAAGCCAAACTTCCAAGTTTTTGTGTCTTTAGCTTATTCCTCGAAAAGATTGTAGTTTCTTCCAGCTCAGCTTGCCGTTGAGGCAATTACGTCCACCAGAGAGGCAGCATGATGCTAGGGAAGGAGCCCTGCCCCTGGATCCTAGGGGGTGATTCCCAGCAAGTTGCTTGGCCTTTCTAGGCCTCAAAAATAAAATGAGGATCTAGACTTGGTGCTCTCAGATCCCCTCCAGCTCTAAAATTTTATAATTCCTTGGACTGAGATTTTAAGACTGTGGTTGACCTTGGCCATTAAAATAGGTATTCATGTTCCAGATGCTGATCCTGTCACTTTGGTGTGGAAAAAATGTTCTATCTCATTCATACTCCAGTCTAAGACCGGCTTAAAGCACTGGTTCCCAAGCTATGCACCAGAGTCATCTGGAGGTTTAACACATACACCGTTTAGGTCCCACCCCCAGAGTTTCTAATGGGATTGATCTCGGGGAGCGGGGCCTGGCATTTCAGCAAGTGCCCCTGGGGTTCCCATGTGCTGCCACGGTTAAGAAACACTGCCTGTAAAACATGGTCTTTATACTGCAGCCTTTCTTGAATACATTCAGGGATTATTGCCGTATCTGAGCACCATCTGGGCCTGGGGGTGTATGACTGTATATGGAACAGCTGTATCTTTGGCCATAAATAGAAGATACCCAAAAAACATAAACCCCCAAATGGAAAATAATATAATTACATTTTGGCTTACTACGGGTGCCTATCAAGATTCTGAGCCCGAGATCACCGTTTTCTCCATGGAAAGAGATGAACAAATCCGAGAACGTGTTATGGTCACACTGGCCCTGAACTGAGAATTTCCCCTCAACACAAAGTGACGGTCAAGAGTAATGAAAAGGGAAAGATTCCCCACTGAGGGGTTCAATCGTAGTTAATGCTGTGTCTGGGGCCTCCTAAATGTCTGTTCCTCACCACCATTGGATTACATTTTAGGAGATGCTCTTTAAGGCCTTCAAGGTCATTTCTTAAGGGAGTCATTCCTGGAAGTAGGGCTATGAGATCAGGGAAGAGATGATCAGGCCTTACTTTTCCAATACTTAGGAGAAATGTGGCCAAGAAAGAACATCAGTGGCAATGGTGAAAGAGGAGAGAAGGAGAGAACCGGAAAAGTGCGCCATGAGGTTGGACTTGGCAGGGTATGGACGATGGGGACGATGCTGCCAGGTGACCCTGAAGCGGGAGTCAGAGCAGGGGAGGTCCACCCGCTGCTTGTGTACGGAGGAGAGCCCCCCCAGCTCCAGCCAGCAGCACTTCCGCCTCCGGCCCAGGGGCTGGCTGAAGGAGCCTCCTTCTCCGCTCCCAGAAGTTCAGGGTCCAAGGGCTTGCCTGATTCCCTCTTCTGCCTCTGGAGCACCCTGTGCTAAGTGAAGCCTCCTGTTTAGGCACCCAGAAATCAAAGTACTAGGCTCTACCAAGAAGAATGTTCCAGAAACCCTCCAATTTAATAAACAATAAAGAATAAACTGTTCTGTGAAAAAGCGGAAGTCTGAAACTAACTGCAGATGTTGCTTTCAAGAGGAAATGAATAAAGCAAATGGGAGCTAGAGTTCCTAAGTGATAACCATATCGCCTTTAAAAATTAATGAATATTGGGCTTCCCTGGTGGCGCAGTGGTTGGGAGTCCGCCTGCCGATGCAGGGGACGCGGGTTCGTGCCCTGGTCCGGGAGGGTCCCACGTGCCGCAGAGCGGCTGGGCCCGTGAGCCATGGCCGCTGGGCCTGCGCGTCCGGAGCCTGTGCTCCGCGGCGGGGGAGGCCGCAGCGGTGAGAGGCCCGCATACTGCAAAAAAAAAAAAAAAAAAAAAAAAAAATTAATGAATATTATTTTCTGTAATAATAACAACTCTGGGCATTACCTTCAGAAGAAACATAGTACCTCTGACGGTAAATGTTCTCCATTTTGGTACTGTAAATGAAGCCACCTCGTCCCGTTGGGACTTCGCTAGAACAATCTCCAGCCAAATGCTCCATAAGAAATAAAATGCCAGATGTTGGGGGAAATGACAAAAGCCTTCAACTGTCAGCCACGAAATGAAACAATTTATCAGTCAATAGACTATGAGCTTTTTTTTTTTAAACAATGTCTTTTTTTTTTTTTTTTCTGGCTGCATTGGATCTTTGTTGCTGTGCACACGTTTTCTCTAGTTGTGGCGAGCGGGGGCGACTCTTGGTTGAGGTGAGTGGGCTTCTCATTGTGGTGGCTTCTCTTGTTGCAGAGCATGGGCTCTAGGCCTGCGGGCTTCAGTAGTTGTGGCGCGCGGGCTTCAGTAGTTGTGGCACGTGGGCTCAGTAGTTGTGGCTCATGGGCTCTAGAGCGCAGGCTCAGTAGTTGTGGCGCACAGGCTTAGTTGCTCTGAGGCATGTGGGATCTTCTGGGACCAGGGCCCGAACCCGTGTCCCCCGCACTGGCAGGTGGATTCTTAACCACTGCACCACCAGGGAAACCAGACTATGAGCTTTTAAAGGAGGAATTTGATACAAAGAAACCCGAACTGGTACTGCCAAAATTTCATTCCTGCCTTTCAATCCACTTCCCTGGAATAAGGCCAAGTCCACTGAAGGAAGGAGAAATAACACTTCTGGGTTCCCTGGAAGTTGTGAATTGAGGTGCCTGTTTTTAACTGCTTTTGAGCTCTGTTGTGGGCGCTGATGTGAAGCCATCTAGTAATACCAAAGCAGATGCAGGCTTGCACGTAAGAAGGATTGGGAGCTGCTTCCTCTCAACATCCATGTATCTCATCAGAAAAATAGGTTCTTCTATTTCTAACAGCAGACTGGGACCCCTTGGCACATAAGCTGGCACATCTACAAACAGACAAATGGATTGTAAATGGGGAAAGTTTTTTACAATCCTTTCTTTTTACTTTATTGTCATAGAAATGTTTTGATTAATCCACTTTAAAAACTTCATTTCGAAAAAAAAAAAAAGCCTTCCTCAATAGACAATCCGAATAGGTCTGTATCTATTAAAGAAATTGAATCAGTATTAATACCCTTCCAAAACAGAAAGTACCAGGCCCAGATGAGTTCACTGGTGAATTCTACCAAACACATAAGGAAGAAATGATACCAGTTATCTACAAGTTCTTAGAGAAGATAGAAGCAGAAAGAATACTTCCTTAACTCATTCTATGAGACCAGCATCACCCTAATACCAAAGCCAGACAAAAACATTGCATCATTTTATGCAAAGGAATATTTCTGTATAGTATCATGATGTCAGTTAAGTTATGGCATCATTTGAGACCAATCATTCAGAGGTTAAAGAAAAAAAGAATTGAGTAGTTTAAATGTAGACATTATGAGCTTTTTAAAAGTCAAAAATTATTATAACTTTTTAAACTAGAAATGAAAAGGCCACTGAAGCATCCTACAGTTTTTAATTTCAAATAAGGTAGATATCAATTGCTATAATCCACATAAACAAAAAGCTTCTTTTTTTTTTAACAGTAAAGAATTTTTGAGTCAAAAAAGTGAGAAAAAAATCACTGTATATTATCCCCAGCTGTGATAGGTACATTTCTTGCTATGACCTCATAAGGAGCCATTGTTATGGAATTTCAGGCACCTGGGTCCCTGGCTGGGCCTAGGTTTTTGGTCTGTCTAGCCCAGGAAGCTAGCTTTCAGTCATGTGAGGGGTTTTCACCAAAGTTAAATCTTTTCCTCTTTGGCTCTTTGTCTGTTTTGCTTACTACCTTTTCTCCCCCTCCACACTCCCCCATTCTTTCTTTTTTTCTTTTTCTCATTCTTTCTTTATTTTTTCATTTTCATTTTTCTTATTTAAAATGTTTTTCTTTTTAACTTTTCCCTGTTTTCTTATTTTTCTTTATTTTCTTTTTCTTTTCACTTTTTCTCACTTGTTTCTTCTTTCCATTTATTTTTCTCATTTTTCTTTCTCTCACTTTTTCCTTTATTGTGGGAGTGGGTACTGAGCAGAATACACAGTATTCCCTTCTATGGGATGTTTCATGTGGAATATGAAAACCTGCTCAAGAAACTCGTCGCCTTCAGCCCCATCAAGGGAAGCCCTTTAGAGGAAATCATAAAGGATTCACGGATGAACGTGGGCCATGAGGAGGAACTAATGCCTTACACAGAGCTACTACCTGACTGCAAGGATCCTGGGCAGACTCAGCTGATGGTGTCCGTGGGCTACTTATGGGAAGGGATCCATGACTTGTAGATGGGCCGGAAGTATGAAGAACTGAAGTGATGGTCACCTATGTGCTCCTGGCTTATAAAAGATCTGACCTGGGGGGCTATATCATTACCCTGAAGCCCGCTCCTTTGGCTAATCTGACCAACAGCTTGCCCTTCTTACCCATCCTGCAAAGTACAGCTAATCCAAAGCAGCAGGGTTTCAGTGAGCTTGCCATTCCCACCTTCAATTCTTACTCTGAGAGCAGTCAGAGCAGCAGCACAGAAAATCAGTGGCCTGAGGGGGATCAGGAGTTAGGATGGAAGTCCAGCAGCACAGCCAAAGTACCTGCCAATCCCCTACCTGGATGGAGAAGACAACCCCAGCACGCCCCCTGGCATGGCCCTGCGGTCTCCCCCCGCACCAACACACCATCAGCAGCAGTGGTGGAGTACACCCGGATGGAACCAACCTCCCCAGGGGGTATCCTGCAAAGAAAACTCCCTCCACACTGGGCAGCTCAGACGGGTGCCTGGCCACCAGAGTTTGCCTGACAGTGCAGCAGCCAGGGGCCAGTGGGAAAGTGAAGGTCCTTCACCTGCATCCACACCTGTGTTTCAGGTCAGCCAGAAGGAACCCGCCTGAAGCTGAAAGCAGAGGGAACCTCAGGTAGTCCAGGCAATGATATAAACAAGAAAGCACATTGGGAGGTCAAGCGTGCTCCCTGCACTTTACGTGGAGTCTGAAGATCATGAGATCCATGGAGCCCAAGGAGATGGTGTGGGAGATGGGTCAGACACTGCGAGAAAACAGCTGCGGGTGGTTGCTGAGCTGATGTGGGTACACGGCCCATCCTCGAGAGGACTTTGTGCAGTGGAAGATGGAGGTGTGCAACCTGCCTGGCCTTCACTCATGGGGTTCAAATAAGAGGATATCCGGCACCTCCATGGCCTTCGAAAGCATAGTATAGTCTCCAAGTTAACTGGGAGCTCAAAGGACTGCCATGGGGCCACTAGGGAGACAAGAGGAGAGGACCCTGGCTGGAGACGCAGGCTGGCTCCTCCCCCACACCGGGGTGAACTTCTGAGGCTAGACTGTTACCCCCCAGACCCGCCCTGCATTTCTCCTCTTCCCTGCTCTTCTCCATCATGTCTTCCGTGTTTGTGGGGGAGGGGAAATGGCTCAGTAGAAATAAACGCAATCAAAAAACATATGTGCTAACCTATTGTGTTTAAACACAATCATTTTTAAAAACTACCCTGCTTTATTGCTACAGCTGTCACAAGACACTCATCGATCACTTGGCCAGAGGAAGGCCCTTGCCAAAATTCTCTTGTGACCCAACTGAAAAATACAAAACAAAACAAAACACTTTTCTTGGGGGAAATCAAAGTCTGGTGAAACCATCCTAAGAATGAGACAAAGGTCAATGAATTGTAAAGGGGACAACATTTGGAGCTGTGGCATTGGCTTTTCTTGCTGGGAAAACAAGGCCTGAGGATCACACCTATATGATACATATAGCTGTGAGACAACCACTTCAGTATTTGTAAGCTTAAAACAATGACAATGTATTCTCTCTCATGACACCTGCCTTCTGGGTCCCCAATCCTAACTGGGGAATGTACACTGGTCTCTTCTGTTAGCTCCAGACTCACCTTCTTGGACCCCTTTGTTCCCCTTCAGCTTCCTCCTCTCCACCCCAGGTCACATATCCATCCTCCCTAAAATTACCGTCTTTTTATTTTTTTTTTGCATTCAAAGAGCACTCCTTTTTTAAAAAATTTTTTTGAAGATTTCCCCCCAGTCTTTATTGAGGTCTAATTGAAGTATACTAAACTGCACATCTTAAAAGAGTACAATTCTATCAGTTTTAACATACATACTCCCGTGAAACCATGACCCCTCAAACATATCTGTCACCCCCCAAAGTTTCCTTGTGTCCTTTTTTAATCCATTCCTCCATCATATCCCCAAGCAACTGCTGATCTGCTTTCTCTCTATATAGGTCAGCTTGTATTTTTCCCTGGAATCATACAATATGTTCTCTTTTTTTGCATGGCTTCTTTCATTCAGTATGGTTTTGAGATTCTTCAATATTGTGGGTATTAACAGTTTGTCTTTATTGCTGAGTAGTATTCCATTGTATGGATATGCCACAACTTGTTCATCCATTCTCTATTGGTGGATTTGGGTTGTTTCTGGGTTTTGGCTATATACCAAATTTCCTATTAAAATTCGTGTACAAGACTTTGGGTTTTATGCTTTCGTTTCACTTTGGTAAATACCCAGGAATGGAATCGTTGGCTTGTGTGCTAGATGTATGTCGAGCTTTTTAAGAAACTGCCCGACTGATTTCCAAAATCATTGTATCTTCTCACACTCCCACCAGCAATGTATGAGAGTGTCAGTTGCTCCACACCCTCACCAGCATTTGGTATGGTCAGTCATTTAAAATTTAGCCATCCTGTTGTGGTTTTTGTTTTAATGCACAGCAGTTTAGCTTTTGGCTTCATTTCTAAAAGGGGGAACATATGCTTATGTTTCTAGGAAACAAAACCAGATGATGCCTGTTGTGCCAGTGAAGTTAATAGTTCCCATCTTATCCTCCAAAGTGTTCTGGATTAAAAAATAAAATATGTTCCAGCCCAACTAGCAATGCCCCCAGGCTGTCCATCCATAGCCACAAAGGCCCATTAAGGCATTCTGATCAACAAAGATTTCTTCCTCCTCTAAAGATATTTTTCTGTTAAACAACTTTTTTCCCCCCTTATCACAACAGGATTACCGGAGGAAAGGAGTGGCATAATGTAGCCTAGTGCTAGGGTTGGGGAGCAAGTAGAGGAGGTAGAGGGGGTCAGACCAGGTCCTGATGACATCATTTGAGCTGGACGCAGTCACGTGTGACATAGGTAAGATCTATTCCTTAATTTTTCTACACAAGAACCCGGGAATCCCTTAGCTTTTATGTCTAAGCTAGTTTGACTTGGATTTCTGTCACTTGCCATTAAGAGTCCCGACCAGTATACACAGTCAGAAAGGCGATAGCATTTTGCCAAGCCTTGGCTGGCTCTCATTTCACATCTGAAGTGCCTCTGCGTTCCCTGAGAATTGGTTTTTGTTGACCTAGCCTGGGAAATTTAAAGCAGAAGCACCGGTCAAAATACAAGCTGACCTATATAGAGAGAAAGCAGATCAGCAGTTGCTTGGGGATATGATGGAGGAATGGATTAAAAAAGGACACAAGGAAACTTTGGGGGGTGACAGATATGTTTGAGGGGTCATGGTTTCACGGGAGTATGTATGTCAAAACTGATAGAATTGTACTCTTTTAAGATGTGCAGTTTAGTATACTTCAATTAGACCTCAATAAAGACTGGGGGGGGGGAATCTTCAAAAAATATTTGGTTGGGGATGAAACTTCAGAGGTCACTGAATACCCAGGATCAAAGTATTCAACGGTATCACCAGACGGTTTGTTTAATCGAGTACTCTAGCTTCGTGTATCCACTGTAATGCTGCAGGCTCTTTAATCTTTAACTAAATTACCATTTAGTGGTATGATCCAAAAACTCTTCTGAATTTTGGGAAGCAGCCTCCATTTCCAACGAGCACGTTCTTCCTCCTTAATAACTAGATTTAATACTTATAGAAAATATCCATATTTACTCAGTGCGCTAAACGTGCAAACGAGCAACGCTATGTGACCTATGTGAACACATCTCTAATCCGTGGTGCGCGCCCTCTCCTAGTAGCACAGAGTTGCTAGGGCTGTTTGAGGACATCTCTCAGTAAGCAAGGCAAAGGTAATACTCCACAGGAAGAAAAGAGGACGCCGAAAGTGGGGGGCAGAAGTTAAAAAGATCCCATTCAGTCCTCTCTCGAACGTTCTCAGACAGAACTGAGGCGAGGCCCCTGACCCGCAGGGGTGCCGCCCCCACTGGGAGTGCTCTCGCCCTGTCCCCACGCCCCAAAGACGGACTGAACTCGGGCTGGCGGCCCGGTAGCTTCTGCCGCGCTCCTGGGTGCAGCCCACCATAAAGCAGTCGGGCAGGTCTCGCCCCGGGCGAGGCGAAAAAGCCTCCATCCCGCACAACCAGCCCTCGGTCCCCGGTAGCAACCCGGGCTCAGGAGCAGAGGACCCGAACACAGCCTCGCGTTGACCCGCCGCGGTTCCTCAGGCGTCGGCCTCGCCTCTTCAGCCTCTAAATTCCGCCTCCGCGGCCCCGGGGCCGCTCCCTCCGGGAAGGGCCCTGCCTCCGAACTCCCGGTGCCATCACCACCCCCACGCGCTAAGGCGAGCCCTCTCCCAGCATAGCCCCGCCTCTCACACTCCTGGGCCCCGCATTCCTCCACCTCGCGTCCTGGCCCCGCCCCCGCGCTCTTGGGTTTGGAGCTCCGAGGTCCGGGCCTAGCGCTCGGGCCCCGCCCCCACGTGCCCCGGAGTCCGGGGGAGGAGCTGGCGCTCGGGAGGAGGCGTGGCCGTGGTGCCAGCGGAGGCGCGGGCGTTGCGACCGGGACTTTGGTTTTGACACGGACGGCGAACGGGAGCAGTGTCTCTGCTGCTGGGGTGTGGACGCGGTTCTTGCGGATCCCGCGTTCGAGTCGGGGGCAGGACTTTTTGTCTGGATCAACGCAACTGCGGCAACGCAGCGAGTCCTGGTGCAGCCGCAAGACTTGGTGCAGCTGCGGCGTTCGTATTTCACCGCCGCTGCCGCCTCCGCAAAACCCTGCAGCTCCTGCCGATTCTGGGAGAGAGACTCTTGAGAGTTTTTCCAGCAGAAAGAGCTGGGACGCGCGGCCCGAGGCGGCGTGGGAGGGATCCCGCGGCCCGCCCCTGACCCGCACCCTCGTGGGCCCTGGCTCTGAAGGCGGCGGGCCAGCGCTGTCCTGGCCGGGGCTCAGGCCTCGGAGCCGCAGGTGGAAGGAGGAAGCCCTGGAGGAGCGGCTGAGAGGTGGGGCGCCGGAACGGCGGCGGGTCTGGTAGGGGGCGATAAACCCCTTCTCCGTGCCCGCACTAGTGAGGACGGAATTTCAGAGTTGCTGGTGGCGCTGAGTGCCGATGGGGGCTACCGAAGCAGGGGGAGATGGCCCCAGTTCTGGGAGAGTTGAGAGAGGCAGGGACGAGAGGTGTAGGCTGATGGGGATAGGTCCCTTTCCAAGAGAAGCGGCTTATAGCGTTTTTGGACCCCAGTGTGATAAAAATTGGACCTCACCAGAAATCCTCATGGACCAGCCCTCTTGTATATGTGTTTTCAGAGGTTCACAGACAGGCATCAGCCCTGGACTCCTGGCTAAGAACTCCAGTTCTAGGTAGGGAGTGCTAATGCAAACTGATTAACTGACTCGATCGATTTGTATGTTTATTAATTTGTTTTCCAGGTGGCCAAGTGAAAGGTGGTTTGGACACGCTGGGCATGGCTATTTAGTGTTTGTCTGTGGTAACCATTTCATGCCCTGAATCCTGCACCTTCCCTTCTGTGCCTGTGAGCTCTCCTGCGCTTCCTCCCTAGCCAGAGAGTTCTTCTGTGGTGGTGAGGCCTTCCTGGCCCCTTGATCCTGGCTGGCCATGGGGAGCACCCTGGGCTGCCACCGCTCCATCCCCCGGGACCCCTCAGACCTGTCCCATAGCCGCAAGTTCAGCGCAGCCTGCAACTTCAGCAACATCCTGGTGAATCAGGAGCGGCTCAATATCAACACGGCCACGGAGGAGGAGCTGATGACCCTGCCTGGGGTGACACGTGCGGTGGCACGCAGCATCGTGGAGTACCGCGAGTACATCGGTGGCTTCAAGAAGGTGGAGGACCTGGCACTGGTCAGTGGCGTGGGTGCCACCAAGCTGGAGCAGGTCAAGTTTGAGATCTGCGTGAGCAGCAAGGGCAGCTCAGCGCAGCACTCTCCCAGCTCCCTGAGGCGGGACCTGCTGGCAGAGCAGCAGCCTCACCACCTGGCCACCACCGTGCCTCTCACCCCGCGCGTCAACATCAACACAGCCACCCCGGCTCAGCTCATGAGCGTGCGCGGCCTCACGGAGAAGATGGCCGTCAGCATCGTGGACTACCGCCGCGAGCACGGGCCCTTCCGAAGCGTCGAGGACCTGGTGAGGATGGGCGGGGTCAATGCTGCCTTCCTGGACAGGATACGGCACCAGGTGTTTGCCGAGAGGTCCAGGCCCCCGTCCACCCACACCAACGGGGGCCTGACCTTCACCGCCAAGCCTCACCCCAGCCCCACCTCGCTGAGCTTGCAGAGTGAGGACCTGGACCTGCCCCCAGGGGGGCCTACACAGATCATCTCCACTCGGCCTTCGGTGGAGGCCTTCGGAGGCACAAGGGATGGGCGGCCCGTGCTGAGGCTGGCCACCTGGAACTTGCAGGGCTGTTCGGTGGAGAAGGCCAACAACCCTGGGGTGCGAGAGGTGGTGTGCATGACGCTCCTGGAAAACAGGTGAGGACAAGAACCACCAGCGGTGTTGGGTGTGAAGGCAGCTCTTGCGTGGCCTCATTTGTGCATGCAAATGAGTGGATTTTTGGGGTGTAGGGAGAGGGCAAGATTTTTAAATCAGTGTTCTTAAGGCCCCAGCCAGTATCGTGCAGTATTCTGAGTGGCTGAGCTCTTCTTCTGTTCCAGAATTTTCTGAATACAGCTGTCTGGGCTTGAGGTCTGTATCTTGAACGTGGTATATCTGAGATCAGTTCCTAACTTTGGGGTAAGTGGAGATTGTATTGGTGTTACTGCTTTGGAGAATATAGTTTGGCTTACAAGACTTCATGGGGTTCACACCAGATCAGGCACTCAGAGCCTGAGAACTATTGAAGTTTTGCATGTATTTAAGAGCTACTTGGATTTTTTTTCCTTGGGAGGCAAAGTCACATTTGTTCCACCAAATATGCCTATTTGTGTGCAGAAAATCATCTTAAAGGCCAGGTATTTGCAAACATATGTGCTATGTATATTTACCAAAATGCTGTGCATGGATCACTCTTGATTCTTTTCCCTTATTTAGCCTGAAGTTGGTTTGTAGGCCCACAGTTGCAGCCCCAAATGTATGTAACCTCTCCTGTCCCAGAGTCAGAAAAGTCCAAGCTGAAGTGTGGTGAATATTGGCCAGATTTTCCCATTTGAACCGTAGAAGATGAGAGTTGTAGGATGGGCTTTTATCACTGAGTGTTTACATTATTCACAACACTGCTTTCTGTAGGAACTTCCGTTAACCCTCCTGAAAACAAAACAATATTATTGTAGCAGTAACTCCCGCTGTTAGTGCAATAGTGTATTATATAACATAATCAACTTTGGGAAGGAAAGAAATGTTTCTAATGGTCCCTTCCAGGGCAGAAACCCTCTGATCCTGGTCTGGAGGGAGTTGGCCGTGCCACCCCGCAAGACACAGTATGTTTAGGGCCACTCGCTGCTTTCTTTTGCACTGAGCTGTTGGTGAGGCCGGTGAGGTGGCAGTTAGTGACATGAAGTGACTTCTCGGCAGGAAATCACAGTGCATTGTGGCAGAGCATCAGGATAAATGAGTGAGGAGAAAACCAGGTCTCAACGTTTCCCTGGCACCATCCCACTGGCATGCTCCGTCACTGAGGATCGAGGGACCTTGCGCCAGCTCAGGGAATGGGACCTGGGGAACCCCTGAGTGCTCTTCCTGCACCGCCATGTCCTCTGTTTTACAGCATAACTCACTCCTTTTGCAAAATCATCTAGTTCACAGGTGAGAACGGGACTCAGCCTAGGAGGTACTTGTCGGGAATGGCTTGGCAGTTGTTCTCTCCATCCATGGCTGCATGGGTGTATGTATGGGCAAGGAGAAGGGAGGAGGAGGAGGGCTAGCTGTTTAATTCCTATCATGAGTTTTCTTAAGGCTTAGTTTGGGGGGTGGAGGAGGATGAATCAGGATCTGAAGTTGCCCCAATAAGAATGATAGACTGAGTAGCCCTTGCCCACTAAACTATGACAGAGTTTTCAAGCGTGGTCTCTGGACCAACATCAGCAACTGACTCAGAAATTCTGGGTTTCTGTGTTTTCACGCACCCTCTGGCTGGTTCTGATATGCACTAAGGTTTGAGCCCCGTTGTACTGTGTATCAGCAGTCAGCTCTCCCTGTGGGTTGCCCTGTAAAGCGCCTTCCATTGCACTGGCTTTTCTGACAAGGTCTGTGAGTCCAGGCAGAGCCTTCTAGGTACTGTTTTCTTTGGTTGTTCTGGTCATCCTGTTATTCAACCATATGATGTTCTTTCTGGTCGAGTTTGAAGGATTTATTCAGATTCTAGAGCAGATGAATGTAAAGAGTGGAAAATGGGAGAGTGAGCAAGAAACAGCCGACCTCAGAGTGGGCTCCGATGTGCAGGGCAAACCTGGGGCAGCCAGGGGTACACCGAGGAAGAGCGCTAGCTTGTCCAGCGAGGGATTTGTCCCGGTGTCTCTCGTTTGGATTTCCTCGAGGGGTGATGATTTGTTGAAGGTATTTGACTGCTGTCCTCAGGTGAGAGTGCAGGAAGAGCTTACCGAAACCCAGAAGGGTGTAGAAGGGAGTGTCTGGGAGTGACTTGAAATGTGACTTATGTCCCCATCACATTTCTCACACTTGGCCACATCTGTTGTCCTGTGGGTTTGGTGGTTCCTTTTGCCTGTTCACGATGTGTTCGGTATTCTGGGTGCTCCATGCACCTTGTTAGTGTCTGGTAAACCTGAAGTAATTGGCTTAGGGCTTGACTCCCTGCAGAACTAGAGTGGGTCCATTTGCCCATGTGACTGTCCTAGGGCACCAAAAAGAGGCCTGGCTGTGATCACGTGTCTTCAGAACAGCAGTGCACATTCTCCAAGAACTGTGTTCATCCTGATTCACAAAAATCTCTCGCATTCTAGTTGATCCTTTTATTAGTAAGAGGAAATAATACATTTAGTTTGAGCAAGAATGGATGCATGTAATTTTGGGGGTGGCTCTTGATTTTCATACATACATATATATATATATATATATATATATATATATATATATATATATATATATATATATATATGTAGTACAGGAGTTACCTGACTTCTGGGTGTGCCTTCATATTTTCCAACAGTTTTCACATTCATTTGATTTCTTCAGTAACTCTGGGAAGTAGGTAATGCATGCTTTTGTTAATGAGTCTCCATCTCTGGGTGAGGAAACTAAAACCAAAGAAGTTAAATGACTTACCTCCATCCCAGAACTCATTTTAGTGACTCAGCTGGGACTAGGACCCAGAACCTTTTGACTTTAGACTCATGCTCTTCACAGGCGTGATGTTTTGTAAGCACTTCACCTTTATCCTGCCTCTTGTTCAGGCATCCCACACTCTGCCTAACCAAGGGCACTTGCCAAATTGTGTACTAGTCCCATTTTCTTACATTAAATCCATTGTAAAGGAAAAACATGAAAACAAAACAACCCAAAACGAAAACCCTTGGCTCCACCTCTTAATGTGTTAAACTGATGAAATTCCTTAACCTCTCCAAGTCTCAGTTTTTCCATATGTTAAATGTAGCTAATGGGGGGGAAAGCCCACAGAAACACAAACGCTTGAGCACTTCTTTTGCAAAGAGAATAGCTGGCTCTTGTTTTCCTTTCTGTGGGTTTGCTTTAGTAGGTGGGGGACTAAAGCATGCCTGGGTGGGACTCTAATGGGATAGTCTGTTCTGGCCCTGAGATGCTGTTGCATTGGTGGACAAATGTGTATGAGTTACAAGAAATCATGTTTTGCACAGGAAGCCTGAGATAGGACAGCAGAAAGCTCGATAATCACACGATCACCAAGAGCCTTCAGGGACGTCACGCTATGGCACAGAACCGACGGGTTTCATCAGATTCCTTTGCCAAATCTCAGTCTTAGGCAGTGTTTTTCCTTGTTTTCAGTATTTATGGAGCAAGACTAAAAAAGGAATGCTTCTGCTAAATAGTCTTGTAAAATTTGGTGGCAGCCCGCCTATGGAATGAAGATTGTTTCCTTTTTTCTCTTCCAGTTTTACTGAGATATAATTGACATACAGGACTGTATAAGGTGTACAGCATAATGATTTGACTTACAGACGTCATGCAGTGATGACCACAATAAATGTAGTGAACATCCATCATCTCATAGAGATACAAACTCAAAGAAATAGAAAAAAAACATGTGTTTTTCCTTGTGATGAGAACTCTTAGGCTTTACTCTCCTAACAACTTTCATATGTAACACCCAGCAGTGTTCATTATATTAATCATTTTATACGTTAGGTCCTTAGTACTTACTCATCTTTTAACTGGAAGTTTGTACTTCTTGACCACCTTCCTCCAATTTCTCCTCCCTCTACACCCCGCCTCTGGTAACCACAAATCTGATCTCTTTTTCTAAGAGTTTGTTTGTGTGAAGTATAATTGACCTACAACACTAGGTTGGTTCCTGATATACAACATAGCTATTCGATATTTCTATGTATTTCAAAATGATTACCATGATAAGTCTAGTTATGATCTGTCACTATTCAAAGATGCTACATAATTATTGACTATATTCCCCACACTGTACATTTCATACCCATGGCTCATTTATTTTGTAATTTGAAGTTTGTACCTGTTAATCTCCCTCACTTACTTCTCTCCCCTTGGCCCCTTCTGGAAAGCATCTGTTTGTTCTCTGTATCTATGACTCTGTTTCTGTTTAGTTATGTTTGTTAATTTGTTTTCTAGATTCCACATATAAGTGATATCATACAGTATTTGTCTTTCTCTGTCTGACTTATTTCACTTAGCATAATATCCTCCAAGTCCATCCATGTTGTTGCAGATGGCAAAATTTCATTCTTTTTTATGGCTGAGTAATATTCCATTCTGTGTGTGTGTGTGTGTGTGTGTGTGTGTGTGTGTGTGTGTGTGTGTAAACAATATCTATATTCATCTATTAATGGGAACTTAGGTTGCTTCCATATCATGGTTATTGTACATAATGCTGTAGTGAACATAGGAGTGCATATATCTTTCCAAATTAGTATTTTTGTTTTCTTCAGATCTATACCCAGGAGTGGAATTGCTGGATGATACGGTAGTTCTATTTTTCTTTTTTTTGAGGAACGTCCATACTGTTTTCCATAGTGGCTGCACCAATTTACATTTCCCACCAACAGTGCACGGGGGTTCCTTTTTCTCCACATCCTCTCCAGCATTTGTTATTTGTGGTCTTTTTGATGATAGCCATTCTGACAGGTGTGAGGTAGTATCTCACTGTGGTTTTGATTTGCATCTCCCTAATGATTAGTGATGTTGAGAAGGTTGTTTAATTTTAATTTTTTGTTTTTTGCTGAGGAGTTTGTCTATTTTGGAAAGTCCCTTTGGTTTCTGAAAGCATAAGTCCTGTGGGAGCTGACAGATAATCTCCAAAAGAAATTAGGCGGTTTAGCATCCCACTTGTACATTTACCCCATGGCCTCCGTCAGAAGGGAACATGAGTCTCAAAGCCTTGAGCCTTTCTATGGTCTGAATCTGTTTTCTTGCCTCGTGTTTGTTTGCGATATCAAAGCACAAGGTGAATTAGTGCCTGGCAGCATGCACTCATTGTGAAAAAAGAGATTTTAGTTTATCAGACTTGGTTAGTAGGCTCAATATAGACACAACCCATCTTGTCGTTTGATTCATTCACTGAAAAACACCTATTGAATGGCTGCTGTGTACGTGCATATGCTGAATTCCGGAGTTAGACTGGCCCTGTTTTTAAACCAAGTTAAGCAATGTGAATCAGCTTTTATGGCTCAGCCTCAAAACAGTCTGAAAAATCCATACATTTTATCAAAAGTCACTGAGTAGGACTGATACCTGGTTGAATTTTTCCTTTAAGAATAATGGGCTCGGGGCTTCCTTGGTGGTGCAGTGGTTAAGAATCCGCCTACCAATGCAGGGGACATGGGTTCGAGCCCTGGTCCGGGAAGATCCCACATGCTGCGGAACAACTAAGCCCGCACACCACAACTACTGAGCCCACGTGCTGCAACTACTGAAGCCAGTGCGCGTAGAACCCATGCTCCACAACAAGAGAAACCACTGCAATGAGAAGCCTGCGCACCACAATGAAGAGTAGACCCCGCTCGCTGCAACTAGAGAAAAGACTGCAGCAACAGAGACCCAACACAGCCAAAACAATAAAATAAATAAATTTATTTTTTTAAAAAAAGAATAATGGGCTCATCCTGCGGGACTGAAAGGTAGATGGATGCAGCCAGACATAACATCTGGGGGCAAGTGCCCAGCAATCCCCTTAAAGTAGAAATTGTGAAATCTATTTTGACAGCTGTGGAAATGGAGGCTCAGAGAGATTAAATGGCAGCCGTGTGGCCTTTAGAAATGGAGATGATGTTGGAATCAGGTTTTGAAGCCAGACGTTTGTTTGATTTCAGAGCAGGGAGTGGAGGTGTCTCTTCCCAAATTCCATGTCCCTTGACTGACCCCCAGCCCACCTGCTCTTTCCTCCCTGTCTTGGGTCTGAGGCTGGCCAGGCATCAGGGCTTTGCGTAGACTCTCGGGACTGTGTCAAGCCGCTGGAGGCCTCTGCTCCCTTCCTGTTTTTGTTCCTCGGAAGGACAGGGCTTTTGGCCAGAGGTAGAGCACTCCAGAGGGCTCCAGGGCCCCTCCACCCAGACCCTCAAATGTGAGTCTGTGACCTTGGCTCCACTCCAAGGCGGAGTTCCGGTTTTCTGAGCCAAGGAGATCTGGATGGTTTCCAGAGAGAAAGGTGGTCAGAAATAGGACTGCTGAGGATTAATAAGGGAAGAGAGTGTGAATGAAGGGAAGACCTGAGGTGGGCAGATGCAGGGTTCATTTCACCAAAGGGAAAGCTGTTACTTTTGTCTTTCCAGAAAGCTGAGCCCATTTGGGATCTGATTTGGTGAGGGTGGGGCGGGGTTGTGGAAAGTATTGATTCTTCCAGGAGATAGTCATTCCTTTATTATTTATTCATTCAACAGAAATTTTTTGAGCTCTCACTAAGTACCAAGCTCTGTGTCAGGCTCTGGTAATAAAGTGTAGGACAAGACAAAGCTGGTGCTCCTATGGAGCTTCCATTTTAGGTAAGAAGATGGACAAGTCAGTACACAAATAATTATGGGTAGTGGTGAAGGCTGAGGGTGATGGAGGCTTGCTGGGTAGATGGGGGTCAAGGAAGCCTCAGCTGAAAGCTCAAGAGTCAGCTGAGGAGCCAGACATGGAAAAACTTGGGGGAAAGAGTGCTTCACCTGAGGAACCAGCAAGTGCAAAGGCCCTGAGAGTGTTTGTTTTGGAGGGAGTGGAGTCCCAGGAGTGGCAGGTGGCTAGGGCTGTAGGGGGAGGCAGGGCCAGGGGGGTGGGCCCTGCAAGGCTTTTACTTTAACAGTGGTAGGAGGCCACAGAGGATTAGAAGCAGAGGCGATGAATTAGCTGTTACCAGGTTGTTCTGGCTGCTGGGGGAGCTGCTTGCAGTGGGTCCTGGGAGTTGAGTAGAGAGGCTGATACAGAATAAAGGCTGAAAAGGATGGTGACCGGGGAGCAGGAGAAGTGGGTGGGGATAAGAGGATCTTTAGAGGCAAAAACTGGAAAGACTTGCCTGTGTTTTGGTCATGGTGGGGATTAACTGGGTAGATTCCTAGAAGACAGGCTCAGAGGCATGTAAGAAATCCCAGGGCTGACTCACATGCCTCTGCATTGTGTTGGCATGATGCAGTTTGTTGACCTCACCCCTCCATCTGCTGTTGCCTCTGGATAGGCGTGGGATCTTGGTCCGTAGTGGATGGAGGAAGAGGCCTTGTGGTCGTCCGTACAGCCCGGGTGTTGGGCTATACCCCGCAGTCCTCCAAGCCTTATAGTTGCCCAGCCTCGAGACGAAGAAAGAGCCCAGAGACAGTGGCAGAGACATCAATGGTTTATTGGACCGGGGAATCTTACACAAAGGGTCCTGGATCTACACCCCACCTTGTTCGGCAGATGGCGGGCAGGACATGGCAGCAGTCTTTGGTACTTGCTGGAGAAGGAGGCTATCGTTTGTAGCGGGGAATTGATGTCCGGTGTGCTCATCAGTTACCAGGGACTAATTAAGCCCTATAATTAAGAGGATTGGGTAGTCATGTGAGTGAAACAGGGACTGGTCGAGCAGGGGATGTACAGAGAACAAGAGAACAGCCATCTTAAATGGCCTAACGACACACCGGGCATCTGACAAGGCCACTTCTGCTGTTTAGTATCATGTACACGCAGAACAAGGACACATATGGGGAGTTTTAGGTAACGATTTCTATCAAAAGACATTTCCATAAGTTAAATTCAGCACTGATCGAGCACTTACCTGGTGAGGTCAGAGGCACAGGGAGACCCTGCCCTGGCATCAGGGAGGTCACAGTCCTACAAGGAGACATGTTCGCAGGTACTTACTGGGGTGATGAGTGTTTTGAAGGAGGAGGTCAAGCTTAATAAGCACAGGGGTCTGGTACCTGTTTGCTTGGCTCTTGTAGGTGGGTGGAGACCTCAGCACAGAGGAAGGATTGGGGGACAGGACCAAGTCAGGTGGTTGGAGAGGAGTTAGTCCGGAGGGGAGGCCGGGGTCTGAGCGGCTAGGGTCTTGTCGGCGGGCAAGTCGGCCGCTCCCATTGCAGCTGCCCGGTGAGGAGGAAGTCAGAGGCAGCTTCCGACACGCAGGGGTCCAGGCTGGCCCACCGCCCGGGCTCGGCTCTGTAATGCTCATACTGGGAACGTGGCAGGCTCCCACACACGATGCCTCCACAGGAGAGAAGAGCATTGAGAGGTGGGTGTTATTTTTATTTCAAAATTACCCTACCTTACAAAAGATTTTATCCTGGAGTTTCTTAATAGCAATCTCTGCCAGTAACGAATAAAATCATGCATTTCACTAAAATGTGATGTGTTCATCTTGGACACCCTGGTCTGTGTGTAGTCATGTGCAGCTTAGTGGAAATTCCACACCAGTGAGTCTCATCTGAACACCCGGGATAGGCCACAAAAACGCCCTGCTCTGCTTGTAGTCCTCAACAAATATTTAGGAACCTCAGAAACTTCCTGAGCCTATTCCTGATGACTGTACACAGGCCTGATCTGGACAGCAATTCTTATTGTAGTGTTTTGATTGACAGCTGCCAAACAGCTGGACTCCAGTGGGTAGAAACCCTGGGGAGATGTGCTTAGAGTAAGCGGTTCATTATAAAGAAAATTTTTAATTTTAAATTTATTATTTATTTATTTATTTTTGGCTGCATTGGGTCTTCATTGCTGTGCGTGGCCTTTCTCTAGTTGCAGCGAGCCGGGGGGCTACCCTTCATTGCGGTGCACGGGCTTCTCATTGCTGTGGCTTCTCTCGTTGCAGAGCACGGGCTCTAGGCATGCGGGCTTCAGTAGTTGTGGCTTACGGGCTCTAGAGCGCAGGCTCAGTAGTTGTGGCGCACAGGCTTAGTTGCTTTGCAGCATGTGGGATCTTCCCGGGCCAGGGCTCAAACCCGTGTCCCCTGCATTGGCAGGCAGATTCTTAACCACTGCGCCACCGGGGAAGCCGCTAAAGAAGTCTTGAATCCTTGTACTAAACTACTGGGTAAAGAAACCCTGAGTTTTCTTTACTGAGTACAGCTGCCTACCTCTGTTGCTCAGTTGTTTGTTTCCAACAAGCCCTTGTTTCCTGCAAATTCTATTTTGATTCAGGCATTACCTGATTAAACTGTTAAACTGGGCCTTCAATTGTTTTATCTAGAAGCTGCTGTAAACTCCTGAAATGTGATGCCAAGAGAATGTTGTTCACGTGGCCACATTGAAGGTTGTGTGCATTTGGGGTGTGGTTTTATTGTGTTCTAGGGATCTGAATCTGGTTTGCTCACCCAAAAGCTGGAGGATGAAGTCACTACTTCGTGTTTCTCAGCTTATGCTAAAAGCATGGTGTCTTTTATTTATTTATTTTTTTTTAAATTTTTTTTTTTTTTTGGCCGGCGGACCCCGCCCCGCCCCCTCGCGGGGACGGGGGCGGGAGGGGGGGGCGCCGGGGGGCATGGTGTCTTTTAAAGTGGGAGGTCTCAGGTGGATTGTTTTTAAAAATACTTATCCAATTCTCTATGAAAAAAAAAAATTCCCCAGAATGTATTTTCGTTAAGCAAATTCGGTCTGACTTAAATATTTTTGCAGTCTCTGTTTTCTTAAATGGGGAAAAAGTAAAAATTTTAGTGGCCTCTAAGTACCAGTGATTAGGCTTGGGACTCACCTTCTGGTAGATTTGGGGCTTTGTCCTTCCTTGCTTGGTGAGCAGCCTCTGGAACTGCAGGTCATTGTGTCATTTTACCTGTTAGCTCTTTGCAGAGTGGTTCCCAGTTGTTTTTAATTTGAGGACTCATTTTAAACAGTGAAAATACTGTGTGTCCCTCCCCCTCCACATGTGGTGATTATATTTTCAGTGTCCATGACCGTGATGGTAGTAGTAGTTGTACCAAGAACAAAAACAATGATAGTTAACACTGATAATTACTGTGGCTGATGGCTTATACACTGGATACCATCATCAGTCCTCTTACAGATAGAGGAGAGATGACTCAGGGAAGCCGAGTAATTTTCCCCAGCGTCACTCAGCTTTTAGGTGATGGAGCTTGGATTATAATCCAAGCAATTAGATTCCAAGGCTTGATGATAAAAAGCTACTGTTAGTTCACTAATGATTTTCCACAAATTTGTATTTTATTCATCACCCCAGCCTTTTTACTGGACTACGTGCTCCCTTAACCACCTTGGTTTGAGTTCCCTAGTCGTGATCTTTCATAAGTATGCGGATAACAATATCATTTTTTTTTGTGTGTGTGTGTGTATGTGTGTATCCAGTATTTCTTTATTCCAAGTGGAGCAAGGGTATTTACAAAGCAATCTGAGCGTGGGATACTATATTTTTATGACTTTCCAGTCTTTTTACAATCATCTTGCCCACAACTATTTTGACAGCAGTCTCTTTAAACAATTTGCTTTCATAGAAGCTTGGCTAACATTCATCTTCCTTTTCTTAGAAACAACTTTTTCTGCTCACATTCCTGTTTCGACAGTCTCTGTCACATTTAGGAGACCACAGTAATATATACAACTGACAAAAACAAGTCTGGGGACAGACATAGCTGACCCTGGATGATCATGTGATGCCCCACTCGAGAGGGGAAGTGCACAGCTCACCCGCCAGGAGAACTCAGCGTGCCACGGGTGCCCAGCTGTCAGCATGTTTTACAAAGGGAGTGGGGACAGTCTGGTGGATCCCTTGAGCAGAGGTTGGTTAGGAGAACCTCTGTTGCGTTTTTAAGAACACTACTACCTGGGCTCAAGTTACATTATTTCTGTAGTCTAGAGACAGCATTTGCTGTGGTTGTATATTGCAGACCCCTGGCAGTAACTGTGGGTTGTTACTGATGCACTGTTATTTTTTCTAGAAGATTGACTCAAAAATATAACTAGTTATAAGGTCAGGAGTTCATTGACCCAGATTCTTCCCCCAAATCTCGTGCAACTTTTAGAAATAAAAGAGGTGAAGGAGTAATGAGCTCTTTAAAACCTGTACTAGTCAGCATTTTCTTCAGTGCCATAGATGGCCCGCTTATGAAACTCATGAATAACTGTGAGCTGGGAGGGATTTAATAAGCAGGTGGACTGGAGTTGATGGTGTATAAAACACCTTTCCAAGTATGTAACTCTGTACTGTCTTTTTTAGCCACTCTGAATTTAATGTTCGAGTTCAATTTTTGTTCATGTTAAATTCATGTTCATACATGTGAAAGTGTGTAAGAGACTCCTGTCTCAGTACTGACACACTGGGCTCTGTTAAATGCCAGGCAGGACTGTTTAGAGTAGATTTGTAATGTTGAATTGTATTAGTTTTGATGCTTCCAACATTTACAGTAAAAGTGCAAATAGTTGTTAGATATTGTGAGAGTTTCAAATTAGATATTATGAGAGTTTCAGCTTGGAAATAAAAGTTGCTTCTGTCCTTTAGACTTTTGGGTAAATTGAAGAACATCTGAGACTCTAGATGATTGTTCAGAATGTTACTATTTGCAACTATTTATCTAATCTATGAAAATCAGAAATGTCTTGTTATTGACTTACCAAAGCAAGATATAGAAGTAAACTGGGTGATGAGTGAGAGATAAGACTGCAGGATTACCCATAACCCCTGATTCCAGATACATATCTGTGTTCATCAAAATAACTGTGGTATTTTTATTGATGGATTATATTGATAAAGGCTATATGTTTAAATGTATGCAGTTCTTGTGAATCACAAAATCCCTTCCAACCCTTAGGATTTTTCTACAGAGAGGGAAAATGGTCACTATTTCTACCAAATGCCCTTCAATTCAGAGAGGAAAAAGTATTTGTTTTTACAGGTAAGATTGTATTAGTTTGCTAGGGCTGTCAGAGCATAGACTGGGTGACTTAAACAAAAGATATTTATTTTCTCTGGAGCCTGGAAGTGTAAGATCAAGGTGTCGACAGGGTTGGTTTCTTCTGAGGCCTCTCTCCTTGCCTTGTAGATAGCCATCATCTCCCTGTGTCTTCACATGGTCTTCCATCAGTACCTGTCTGTGTCCAAATTTTCTCTTCTCATAAGGACATCGTCTTATTGGATTGGGGCTACTCTAATGGTATCCAAATACAGTCACATACTAGAGTACTGGGGGTTAGGACTTCAACATATTGGTTTTGGGGGACACGATTCAGCCCATAACAAGATGGTATAAGAAAAATCGCCCAAGGACTTCCTTTTTGGCTTTTTGTGAGGAGCAGTGATTTTTTTGATTTCTTGGTATTTCCTGGGGCAGTGATGATTTCAAGTACTTGTTTAACAGTTTAAATGCTGCAGAAAGCTGCATGAGAGTTCCTGGAGTGACAGTCTGCTGGACAAGAGGAACGGCTTTCTGGCCAGGCCACGGCAAGTATACACCAGCAGTTAGGGACTGGGATTTGTTTCCCTTGAACTTCTCTCCTTCCAGCTTGCCAGTCCTTGGTTTTCTCCTGAAATGCCAGCAGTGACCTGAAACCTTCTACCCACCCCCCGCCAAGGCAGCGGCTCCACTTTGCCAAGTTCTCTGCTTGCCCTTGGCTACAAGTAATGGTGACACATGAGTCTGTCTGCCCTTTAGAATTGTAGTGTCCTTTCGCATTGCCGTGGAAAGGTGTGATTCAGAGGGACCACTGTGAAAGCTACTCAACTTCGTCTGTCCCTGACTTATTGTTAAGCACCACAGCTATGGGCTCCCCTATTGGCCTGCGTTTCCCCTCCCATAACAGGCATTCTGTTGTCATTGCCTGTGTGATGCCCTCTGTACTCCTAGACTGTACATACAGCCTAGTTTCAGCACCCTAACACTCAGGAATTTGTGGAAAGGAGAAACGACCCCTGACATCTATTGACTATTTACTTTGCCCCATGTGCTGTTGCTCAGCCTTTTATATTCATTAACTAACTTAATGTTTGCACCATCCCAGTGAGGTTGGCAAAGTATTCCCACCTTACGCATAAAGGAAACTTAAATCATTTAAGTAAACTTGTCCAAGTCACATGGTTGGTGAGTGTAGAGCAGAAGTTCAAAGCTGGGCAGAATTACTCAGAGCCCAAACACTGTTATATTCAGAGGCAGAGAATCCATAAACCTGGAGATGGAACCAGAAGGTTAAGGAAGGGGACAGTTGTTTCCTAGTCTTTTATATCTAGAAAGTGTGAGAGACAGTTTTAAAAGGGAGATGCTCCCTGGAACAGAGCCCAGCTGGTGCTTGAGGAAGTCATCCAATTCTATCATCCAGTGAGGTCAGGAATGCAGGGCTTTGGGGACACAGGATTTTTTAAAAATTGAGATATAATTTCCATACCACATAGTTCACCCCTTTAAAATGTGCGATTCAGTGGTTTTCAGTGTATTCACAAAGTTGCACAACCCTCACCACTCTTCCAGAACATCTTCATCACCCACAAGGATACTCCGCACCCATTAGCAGTCACTCCCCTCCTCCCAGCCCCAGGCAACCACTGATCTATTTTCTGTCTCTGTGGATTTGCCTGTCCTGGACATTTCCTATAAATGAAATTATGTAATATATGGCATTTTGTGTCTGGCTTTTTTTACTTAGGTTCATCCATGTTGTAGCACGTATATTTCTTTTTTATGGCTGAATAATATTCCATTATATCGATATACCTGGCTGATGAACATTTGGGTTATTTTTACTTTTTGGCTATTGTGAATAATGCTGCTATGAACTTTCATGTACAAGTTTTTGTATGACATACCTTTTCATATCACTTGGGTGTATACCTAAGAGTGGAGTTGTTGAGTCATATGGTAATTCTATGTTTAACACTTTGAGGAACTGCCAAACTATTTTCCAGAATGGCTGCACCGTTTTACATTCCCACCAGTGATATATGAGGGCCCCTATTTTCTGCACATCCTCTCCAACGCTTGTTGTTGTTTCTTTTTTTATTATAGCCATTCTCATGGGCATGAAGTGGTATCTAATTAGGGGTTTTAGTTGCATTTCCCTAATGACTATTAGTGATACTGGGCGTCTTCTCAGGTGTTTACTGGCCATTTGTATGTCTTTGGAGAACTGTCTGCATAGCGCTGGGTGGCCTGTTCTCACACCTTTTCCCAAGCTGATAAAGTATATCTTTGTGCTGACTCCCTTTTCACTCCATATTCCCCTCTTCCTTGCCCCTTAGTGACAGGATCATTATACCAGAGACTAACCTAGAATAATTGTTTTGTAATAGGAAAAAATGCCTGCCATCCTACAGAAACAAACCCCCCATCTGGAAAGGAACCTGGAGAATTCCATTTGGTGTGCTTCATTACATATTCTGGCTGGAGCAGTCTGGCTGCACTGGACTTGTAACACTGTCCTTGAGAAGCACTTGGTGTCCTCTGATTTTCACATTTAAATTATGTGTTTTGGATGGAACTTCAGCACTTTTTTACTTTTTTCCAAAGTCAAAATGTAACGTTATCCTATGCCAGGATTTGCAATGAGAGGTAATTTGGAGGTAGTTCATGACAATATCTGCAAATTCCAGAACCCTGGGCCAGGAAAGAACCTCCCACAGGACTCTGCCTAAGTCACCCCAGACAGATGAAATATGTATAATGTTTATTTCCTTATTCTTTTGAACCCAGCTGTAGAGCATTGAATCGTTAGACTTTTTAAGTTTATGACACTCTCTCATCCATCAGTGCTAGGCTCCACTTCTGTTTGGTTTTATTTAAAAATTATCTTCTTCATCCCCCTCCGATAGATTCCCAGTGCACAGTGTTAATATGTCCTTAGACATATCTTTGAAAAATGTAATGGTTTCATCTACAAAAAATCTTGTGTTTTTATGGTTTCCAGCTAGTTCTTTGCTCCTGACTGCTGCTTAGTCATTGGCCACGTGCAAGGGTAGGCCAGCGTCCATCCCCAGGTGATGGCGAACGAGGCTGCCCCAGGCCCCCTGCTACCAGTGAGGCCACCATGTCCTTCACATACTTTTCTAGCCATTTGGATTTCCCCTCTGGGGGACACCTTTGCTCAGATTTTGCCCATTTTGTAAAATTTAAAGTTGCTTTTTTCTTTTTTTTTTTCAGTTGTTTTGAAATGTTCATGCACATTCTAGATGCCAGTCCCCTTTTTGGTCTCAGAGATTGCAGAGCTCTTCTCCCACTTTATCACCCTCTGTTAACTTTGTCTGTGGTGCCCTGCACACAACAGAAATTCTTAATTTTGCTGTGGTTAAATCTATCATTCCCTTTTGGATGCTGTTGAACAAATCCATCTCACCCCAAGTTCATTCTTATATTCTCCTCTTAGCTTCTTAGTTGTGTAGTTTCATCTTTTGCATTTAAGTTTTCACTCTATCTGGAGTCTGCCTTTGAGTAGGTGTGAGGTTGGGATCCAGTTTTCTTTTTTTCAATTTTTCTAGTCCCATCCACAAACAACATGTTCCTTCCCCACTGATTTGTATGCGCACTTTATCATCCTTTATCATATGTGCATGGCAGATTTAATGTGTGTCAACTTATGCGTTCCAGTGCTGTAACCACACTGTTGTTAATACTGTGGCATCTGGTCAGGTAACTCTCCTTCCTTGTTTTTCTGCTTAAAAAATTGCCTAACCTGAGAGAAGGGGAGTGGCTGCCTCGACTCTGGCTTCCCTGGGGCGGTGGGTGCCTGCCCTTGACTGCGGGTGGCTGTGAGGTGAGCGCCCAGCCACTGGGCCTGGTGGGGAAAGCGGGCCCCAAGGGTGAGGCTGCCATAGGGCAGGTGGGTGACGCCATGGAGACCGCCTTCCCTGGGTCGGGGCCGAGGCTCTGAGGTGCGGCCGGGGCCCTTCGTGGGAGGAGACAGTGCCCGGTGCCTGATCCCCCTCTGGAATGGACGGGTGGATGTGGTGTGTGGGTGGATGGGTGCCCTGGGAAGGGTGGGAGCGTCTGCCAGGCTGACCCCCCGGGTCAGGCTCTGATTTGAGGGGCAGTGAAGAGCGCTCACTTTTTGTGCCGGCTCCTGTTGGTTTCTCCGCCGGTTGGGGCTTCAGCCCGCTTCCGCAGCCGCACAGGCGGGGCCGGGGTGGGGTCTGTCTGGTCCGCCATCATCCTGCGCAAAGGCTCGTGGCAGGCGCTCCGCAACAGGAAGGAGAACGTGGGGAGCAGAGCGGGGCAGGGTCTGGAAAGAGCTTTGGAGCCGACTCTGCCAAGGTTCCAAACGTGGCCCCGCCCGTTATTAGCCTGGTGGCCTGGGACAAGCTGCTTAACCAACATTGAACTTTGGCTGCCTCATTTGATAGGGGCTGTCACACTGCAACCTTGCTGGTCAGTGGAGAAGGTCAGAGGTCTATAGAGCCCCTAGCCCTGGGCCGCACGTGGTAGGTGCTCAGTACGTAGGAGTTGTCATCTGGGTGTTACCTGACAAGAAAGTTCTCCCGTTCATTAAGCATGTCCTGTGCCAGGCTGTGCCAGGTATTGGGTGTCCAGAGATGAATGATGTAGCCCCACCCTTGACAAGCTCACAGTTCAGGGTGAGATAGTAGTAGGCAGGTAGGTAGACAATAGCTAACCCTGATACTAAGATCAGGGTGTAAACTCAAGCTGTGGAGGATGCATCCCTTAGCCCAAGCTAGAGGTCCAAGGGAGGCTTTCTAGGAGAGAAGAAGCCTGAACTGAATCTTGGAAGGTGACTGAAGTTAGCTGAGGGAGTAAAAGGCAGAAGGGCATTCCAGGTTGAGCCACTGGCAAGAGCAAAGCATGGAGGCAGGGAGCATAGTGCATGCTGGGAAAAAAAAAGTCTCTAACCAGACAAGTTTTACAATCAGTTTGAGTTTCTCAAATATCCTGTTGGAATTTTGATTGGAAATGCATTGACTTTATACATGAAGTTTGAGACAATTTGACATCATTGAAATAAGTCACCTTTTCCTGGAAAATCTGCGTTTCTTCATTTATTTACGTCTTTTGGAACTTTTAGTAAAACTTATTTTTCCACGAAGGTCCTGTGCATTCTGTGTTAGCTTAGATCTTAGATACTTTGATTCCCTGTTTTTAAAATCCCCAGAGAATAAAGTTCCAAAGTTTTGCACTGTTACTCATTCCAGTATTTAACTGTTCTTATTACCATGATACTCTTCCTTCACTTACTGTATATCCCTTATTTGTAGTTTAGGCCCATTTTTCTAAGTCTTTCCTAGTAGAAGTGAAAACCAGCCAGTCAGAACCTCTCTGAGGCTCTCTCTGTATGTTTGGAGACCTTAGTTCAATCTCCTTCCACCTTATATTCTCACCCTGAATAATTTTAGTTCACTTTGGCTTTCTCCATGATTCATATTTTTCAAGCATAAATCAATTCTTCTTTTTAAATCTCAGATTGCCCTTCTTGTATGAGTAGGTATACAAATATGAGCAGGCCCGGTGGAAGAACCAAAACATGGCTGCTAGCTTTAAACAAAAAAAAAACTAAAAAAAAAAAAAAAAAGTAGTGACCATAAATTATAAATATTTAAATTTAAAATTAATTTTCTTTGTTCAGGGCAACCCTAGCAGTGAGTCAAACTTTATTTTATGTCAAATTTGAGATCAAAGAACTTGGAATTATCTATTATAGTTCAAACATCATTTATTGAGTCCCATTTTTGCAAATCTTTTTTGCTTCTCACATGTCCATGGATTCCTGTTTGACCACAGACATATGTCTGTACATGCCTCCACCCACAGAGTGTCTGGGTATGTGTGAGTTATAAATATACCCATCTTTAAAAATAGATCTTTATCTTTACTGTTAATTGCTTCTTTGCTTCTTCCACTTTCTCAGTGAGTAAGTAGAGTTGGGAAGACCTGTATGCAGTTGGCCGCACACTGCCTTCTAACTAATTATTTGCAGGCCCTCCTCCTTGGTTAGTTTCAGCCAAGCCCAGTGGTACTGGCATCTGATTTCACCTAAAAGCAACCCAGGTGAAAATTAGAAGTTTCTTTCTCTTTAACCAGGTTTCCAAGTGGCCTGGTGGCTGCTCCCATGTCCTTGGTCCTTTGCATAGTTGTAGGCCAAACAATGAAGTTTGTTTTTTGGCATCCAAGTAGGGACCTTTAGTTTTGATATGAAACATTTAAAACATACAAAAATTATAAATAATACTTAGGCCCTTATTCCCCTCTTGTCAATGCATTTTACTTTCTGAGGACCCAGAGCCCTTATATCCCACTGTCATTCTTTTAGGTCCCTTCCACTTTACCCCTTCTGTGCTTAGAAAATTTCTGTCCTTATAAGACTTGATGGGCAGCAGAGTCCACCACCCACGGGGGAAGCTGGAAATGCAAAGGCTCACTTTCGCAACGTCCTTTGCAGCTAGGGCCTGGGCTCTGCAGGTCAGTGTGTCCGTTCTAATCTCTGAGTTAGGAGCCAGTGGCACTAACAACTCAGGAACTATGAAGAGTTCACTCTGAATTTATAAAAATGTCAAGTCTCTATGTTGTGTACCTAAAACTAATATGATGTTGTAAATCAACTATACTTCAGTTAAAAAAAAGAAATATTTAAATACATCCACCCAAACTTCAATTTATAGGGACTTTATAAAAAGAAGCAGAGGAAAAGAAAAAGTTGTTACAATTTAAAAAAAAAAAAAAAAAAAAGCTCACTGTGGCCATACGGACAGTTTGCACAGGATTGTGTGAGAGAGGAAGTATGGCTGGTGACAGGGAGCGATGTCCAGGGCTGCTTACTGTTAGCTGCACAGGCTGCTACATCAAGGATTTGGCATTGAGACAGTGGGGTCCTTTCTACCATAGTTCTGGGTCATGTTTGCCTCTTGTTCCTGATTGTCCAACCCTAGCTCCTTAATATCCTTTTAATGAAATACTTTGCTGCTTAAATCAGCCAGTGTTGGTTTCTGTTTCTTGCAACTAAGAATCTTAACTGGGGGCTTCCCTGGTGGTGCAGTGGTTAAGAATCCGCCTGCCAATGCAGGGAACACGGGTTCGAGCCCTGGTCCAGGAAGATCCCACACGCCACGGAGCAACTAAGCCCATGCGCCACAACTACTGAGCCTGCTCTCTACAGCCCACGAGCCGCAACTCCTGAGCCTGCGAGCCACAACTACTGAGCCGCGTGCCACAGCTACTGAAGCCCGCATGCCTAGAGCCCGTGCTCTGCAACAAGAGAAGCCATCGCAATGAGAAGCCTATGCACTGCAACGAAGAGCAGCCCCCACTCACCACAACTAGAGAAAAAGCACGCGCACAGCAACAAAGACCCAACACAGCCAAAAATAAATAAATAAAATAAAATAATAAAATTCACAAATTTTTTAAAAAAGAATCTTAACTGATACACTCTGATATATAGCCCCTGGACCAGTGGTTTTTAAAACTCTGTTTAGCCAAGGAAGCATTTTTTTAAATGCAGTCTCATCTGGAAGTACAACACATAAAGCCCATAAAGAGGGGGTCTGCTCTGGGTTAGGGGCCCAGGAGGGGCCTGTACCGCACAAAGCCCAGTTGAAACCCACCTGTCCTGGACATTTACTGATCCGGGATCAGTCACTGCCTCCCTGGCCTTGTGACAGGCTGTTCTCTGCCAGGCGGCCACTGGACACATGGAGGGTGGCATTTGCTACTGGTTCTTCATGGTTTGTATTTTCAGGGCTCTTCATGTGCTGCCCATTCCAGGACCCTGGCCTTCTCTTTGCCTTCTGATCGCTCTTACCAGCTGAATGGTTTATATACCCGGCTCATGTCCGGACCCAGCACAAGTGTGGACACCTGGATCAAAGGACATTTATTACATGTCTCTCTTAAGAGTCCTCTTCAAAACACAAATCCATTTTTAAGATTAAAAAAAAAATTAACAGTTGACTAGTCAGTAAGGGCTGAAATTCGCCCTCACATGTAAAGAAGGATGTGTTTTAGAGCAGGGTCTCTCAACCTTGGCAATTTTGAATTTAAAAAATTTTTTTCATTTTGAGGTTTTCATAGATTCACATTCTATTGACACTTTGAGCCAGGTAATTCTTGGTTGTGAGGGCTGGCCTGTAGCATGTTTATTGACATCCCTGGCCTCTACTCACTAGATGCCAGGAGCACCCCCTGCCCCAGGTATGACAACGAAAACTGTCTCCAAATGAGTGTCCCCTGGGAAGCAAACTCATCCCCGGTTAAGAGTCACTGCTCTCGGGCTTCCCTGGTGGCGCAGTGGTTGAGAGTCCTCCTGCCGATGCACGGGACGCAGGTTCGTGGCCCCGTATGGGAGGATCCCACATGCCGCAGAGCAGCTGGGCCCGTGAGCCATGGCCGCTGAGCCTGCGCATCCGGAGCCTGTGCTCCGCAACGGGAGAGGCCACGACGGTGAGAGGCCCGCGTACCGCAAAAAAAAAAAAAGAGTCACTGCTCTTGAGCTATTCATAAGGGAGGCGTCAAGAGCAGTGTGACCACTGTGGGGACCAGGGCCCAACCTGACCTGGTGGCTTTTCCCTGGCTTCAGAGAAGTGCCTGACCTTGGGGCCCAGGCTGGACACGGAAAGAGGGGAGCGAGAGGGGCTGAGAGGCAGACCACCCTGTGCCAGCAAGGTTGAAGAAGTGTGGGTGACTCTTTGCAGCTGGAGGGCTGGAGGGGGAGGTTGGAGGCTGGGACGTGTACAGTTTCAGCCATGGAGTGAGTGGTGTGGATGGAGCTGGTGGGATGTGTGTGGAGTAGAAGGCAAGGCTGAGGAGGTGAGGCCCAGGGACCACTCTACACCTGTGCCCCTCGCTGGGACTTCCAGGTAAAGCAGGAACTTGGGAACTACAGACAGATCCACCTCCCTGGTGATGAGGGTGAGTCCGGGATGGGGCAGGGCTGGGGCTGTGGGAAGAGCAGGGAAGCTAAGCAAAGGCCCCACGAAAGGAAGTGTCCTAAAGAGGGTAAAGAGGATAAAGCAAGGCCTTCCCAGGGAAGGTTGATGCACTTGCTTGAGGGGAAATCATTTCAAGAACGGCCTGGAGAAGACTCCCTTCTTCACACAGCCCAGAACAGAGCAGAAATTTGGAAGAAGGAGAGGAGAGGTAGGACTACTTTTCCCTGGGCCTTGTTTTATGGTAGAAAAATTGGGTCTCATGAGAGCCCAGTAAATTCAGCAAGTTCTCTTATGCAATAGCTATTTGAATAAAATTTGTTCAGATTACAGAATGGAAAAATTATTTCTGTTCAGATGCTGGGAGGTACCACTGTTACAGTTGTGAACAGGTAGGAAAAAATATTAGCAGGGTTTGAATTACTCAAGTCTTAGTGTTTGTATTTCTGTGGGAGATGTTATAATTTTTCCATAGTAATGACCCCCTTAAAATAAAAATGAGCACTTGAAACAAAACGTTATTTTCGTGTACAGAGAAACATCTCACATTAAAGAGATAATTGTATTTGACTCTAGATCGTGCTAGCTTGATATGTACTTGACTCTATTATAAATATACTTGGAAACAAACTGCTAATGCCAGAAAGCAGAGTAAATCATTTTAAGTGAGGAACAAAGAGGTGGGAGGGAAATAGCATATGGTATAAAATTGTACAACCTAAAAATAAAGCTGCCTGATTCTCCTCAAGTAGCTCTTAGGTACTTTGAATGTCTTCAGTGGAAGGAAAAATAATAAATCCCCAAATGATTCAATATATTTTGACTTAAAATGTCACTGCATACATTTTTAGAGACAGAAAGCGGATTTGGTGGTTGGATCCGGGGGTGGGAATAGCGATTGATTGCAAATGGGCACAAGGAGACTTTTTGGAGGATCTAAGTGTTCTAAAACTGGATTGTGGTGATGATTGCACAACTATAGATTTACTAAAAATCATTGAATTGTACACTTAGTGATTTCATGGTATGTAAATTTTATCCCACTAAAGCAATCACAGAGTTACTGCTCTAGGCTTTAGATGGCATCTGTTTTTTTTGTTTTTTGTTTTTGCGGTACGCGGGCCTCTCAGTGTTGTGGCCTCTCCCGTTGCGGAGCACAGGCTCCGGACGCGCAGGCTCAGCGGCCATGGCTCACGGGCCTAGCCGCTCCGCGGCACGTGGGACCTTCCCGAACCGGGGCACGAACCCGTGTCGCCTGCATCGGCAGGCGGACTCTCAACCACTGCGCCACCAGGGCAGCCCTAGATGACATCTTATTTGACTTCTCAGCCATTGTCATGTCTGTTTCATTGGTCCTTTCAAGGAGTGCCTGACTTAATGTAAGTCATTTAAGCTCCCTGTGGCTCATTTTGTCCCAGAAAAGGGGGTGATGGTGGACCTCCCCAGAGGTTGTTGGGGCAAATAATTGAATCAACAGGTGTAAAGCACTGACAACAGCCCCTGGTTCCCAGTATCATCGTCACCATGACCATCATCTGTGTCATTATTTGTGGCTACGGTTGTTTTCTCCTCTCGCTGGCTGAGGCCTGGCTCTGGTCCAGGCCTCCTGCAGAGCCTCCCATCCACTCCACTCCACACCCTGCAGTCAGAGTATGACTTCTAAAAGGAAGACCTAACCTTTCTGAAGATGCTAGTGTGGTAGGTCCCCACGGGGCTTTTACATAGATTCCACACTCGCTGTGCTCACGGGGAGCCCCCCCCGCCACACTCACACTGTCACCCCTCCTTTGTCCCTTGTCTCATCTCGACTTCTCCAGCCATCTCTCAGCCCTTGATGTTCCTGCCAGTCAGGAATTCTTCCAGTTCCCATCTGGGCTCTGCCTGGGACCATCTTCCCGCCCTTTCTCTTCCTGTTGGTGCCAGCACGGGGCCCCTGTGAGGCCCTCTTAATTTTGGGCCCCAATTTTGGGCTCATGGTGGGTACATGAGTAATTATGGAAATTGCAACTCCGGAGGATTTGAAATTACTGTAATTACTCATGTACCCATCATGAGCCCTGCAAGGTAGGGCGTGCCCTGCTCCTTGCTGGTCATAGCTTCCTGCACAGTGCCTGGCACTTGGTCAGAAGCCCTTGAAGATCAGCTGTGTCTCTGAGGCGCTGACTTGCCTTCCTGTTTAATTGCCCCAGGGAAGTAACATGATCCCAGTGTGTGTCCTCTGTGTTCTGTTCATCTGAGGAAGCCTTAGGTCTAGAACCCTTTCTCTCTGTGCCTTTGTTCAAGAGAAAATTCCTGTTTGTTTTCCAGAGGTTTAACTTAAACTGGAAAAGAGGTTATAGCCTTGGCATTTTGCCCGATGGTATTTTTCTAAGGGGAAGATCCTTCTCCCATCTGATCTCCTGGGATCTTAAAACTCTAAATTAAAAATGCCTTCTTTGCGTGAAATAAAAGAGCTTACCCGTTAACCATCTGTTCACCTGCAAACCAGCTTTTTCCTGTGGAGATCCTCTATTTCTCCACACATGCATTTTCAAACTACATTTAAGCGGAGCAATGTTCCCGGGCTTTAATCTGAGAGACTGAGTGGTTTACCTCCCACCCTGGTAATCAGCCTTTCCCTCCCCCCACCGCTGCTGGGCCAGTGGGGACTGGTGATCCCCTGAACTTCTATTTATGTGAATTTTATCTCACCTTTTAAATATTTCTATTTTAGCTGTACTTTATAATGTGCATACTGTTAAATTTCTACTTCTGTATAGTTTACCAGTAAGTAATATATAAGTAGGCTGCATGCTCAGAATTACTGAGAGTGCTGTAAGGATGGTTGAGGTAGTGATGCCTTATTTTAAAATGAGGAACGGGGACTTCCCTGGCAGTCCAGTGGTTAAGACTCCGTGCTTCCAGTGCAGGGGGCCGCGGGTTCGATCCCTGGTAGAGGAACTGGGATCCCACATGCCGTGCGGCACAACCCCAAAATAAAAATAAATAAATAATCTAAAAGAATAGAATTAGGAACACGGTTACGATTATATAGAAACTTACCTATATACAGTGGTTTGCAGGCTTTAAAAATCAGCAGAAGCTTTCCTCGAAGGAAACTGTAGGTAGAACTCCAGAATGTACCAGTACACACACAGACGGAAGTGGCACGGGCTGGAGCCGGGAGTCTCACCCACTTCACTTTCCCGGAAAGTGTGCTCAGCCCTCCTCGTGCGTCACAATCACCCGAGCTGCTCTGAAGACGTTCCTATGCCCTCTTCCACCGAGATGCCCCTCTGCCGGCCTGGGGAGGCAGGCACGGCTGTGCCCCTCAGAGCTCACGCTGATTCTGAGAGCGGAGGGTTGAGAACGCCTCTCCCCAGCCCGGTGAGCAATGGCTTCTCTCGAGATTCCAGCCCAGGGCACCTGGGTATTGGAACTTCAGTGCCGCAGGGAAGACGCCAAGAAGACTCTCTTTCCACCAACAACAAATTCATAGACGAAGGACTCGGGTAATTGGCAGGGCGCAGGATGCTTCGGAGAATTCTGCAACACCTGGAGGAAGTGATGTGAGGTCATTCCCCACCTGTGCAGTATGTGTTCCCCCTTGTCTTGTCACTACCAGGTGTCACGTTGCACTGTACCCTTTTCTATTTGGGGTTGACAGGAGAGGGCAAAGGTCACAGGGCAGCAGCTCCTTTCTTCCTTCTCTCCTTCCTGCCCACTTCCTCATTCCCCCTTCTAAGTACATGGGGGTTTGGAGGAAAGGTGTCCAGAAAGGCTGCAGGATCTCCCCTTCTATACCCTTCCAGAAACCAGGGCCATGGTGCCCCTCTCTGGCACTGCTGTTTGGAATATTGGGGATTCTGTGACTGTACCCATAGCTGTAGCTTGTCATAGATCAGGGTGCTAGGCAGGAGAAACTTTAATAGACGTGCACAGGGCGTGTGGCTTTGTGGCAGCCCCAGGAGGTTTGGATGTATACCTACCTTAGAATGCTGGCTGTGAATTTCAGGAGCCTACATGCACCTGCCTGGGTATCTCACTAATGCCAGCTCATCCTCAGATCCCAACTTAAAAATCCCTTCCTCTGGGAAGCTGGCCTCCACCCTGGGCACATCGGGCTCCTCCCCTGCTCTGTGCCTGTTTGGACAGTGGGCATCAGTTATAAGTCCATTCACTCCTACCCTAACTCTGTCTTCTGCTCTCTAAGCCCATGCCGTCAGCCCCATCAGCATGTACCTCACCTTGTGCAGCATCGTCCCCCTTACTGGTCTCCTGGCCTCCCACCTCCTCGTAACTTGCCAGCTCCAGAGTAACCTGGGTGGTTAAGGCCTGCCCGTCATGCTACACCTCCATTGCCTTCAGCAGCATTTCCTGAAGTCAGGTTGGATAATCTGCAGAATTACTCAGAGTGATTTTTTGTTGTGGATTCCTGAACCCACTTCATACCTACCAGATCTGACCTCTGTGGATTGCGCCTGGGAAACGTGCATTTGACAAGCTCCCCGGTGATGCTGGCGCAGGCAGAAGTTTGAGCACCACTGAGCAGGGGCTGCCAGGTGGTCAGCAGTTATCTGTCCACATTCCTTCTTCACCTTCTGTTCCTACCTCTCGCCCCTCCACAGTCCGCCACCACATCCTGCTGCCCTAAATTCCACCCGCTGCCTCTGTTCCCTTCCACTTGGAAACTCTACAGTCAGTGCAGCACAAGTGGGCCAGGTAACCCCTCCTTGCTGAGGCTCTCTTCTTGTGTCCTGTGCTCATCTCTGTATCTTGGCAACTATCGAACTGCCCATCCCAGGGTTGATGTTTTGTAGGTGAGAGATCATGGGACTTTCCCTGGCGGTCCAGTGGTTGAGACTCCGAGCTTCCACTGCAGGGGGCACAGGATTGATCCCTGGTCGGGGAACTAAGATCCCGCATGCTGTGGGGTGCAGCCAAAAAAAAAAAAGAAGGATGAGAGATCGTATCTTTGCACTCCTAACATCTCACACAGCCTGACATGAAAGGAATAAAAAGAAGTTTTGAGTTGAATTTCCTAGTTGAGGGCGGCCATGGTAAGAAGCACCTTGAGTTTGGCTTGTGTCTCTCAGATCCTTCATGCTCCCAGCCCTGAGCCACCCCTACTCATTTTAGAGGGGAAAGCAGGTACATGTGGAAATACGTTGGTGTAGGAGATAAATAAATATGACAACAGGGTTAGGAAACACCTGGAGTTTCTCTTGGTGTCCCCAACCTCAGAACCAAGATCAGCAGGGCAGTAGGGCTCAAGGCTTCCCTTTTCATAGACTTGTTAAGAGCATTTATTTCTCTATCCCATATGTTCAGCTGTTCTTTTCTCAGCTCCTTATTTGTCAGTGTTAACAAGGAGGAGGAGAGGAAGGCTCAGGACCACGGCACAGTCTTGGCACACACTTTTATTCTTTCTCTAACATTGCCAACCGAAAAAAGGATTCCAAGACCTTTGCTACCCCAGTTCCCATCTCTTGCGTTTCTCCTCAGTGACTAAAGCCATTGACAAAAATAAACATGATTTATAAAATAGCAGCCTGGGGGGAAGGGTAATTTAAATGTCTGATATGCTTGTGGAATTTATCTTACAAACAAACCCGCACACAGCGAGTGAACTCCAGTTAAGGTTGCACGTTGCACGTTTTTCTGTGACAGCAGAGCCTGGAAACAGCCTGTGTGTCCACTGTAGCACATGGGATCCAGCCACACAGGGGGACACTCTGCAGCTGTAACAGAGGAAAGAGAGGGCCCATGTGGAAAGATCTCCATTCTATATTGTTAGGGGAAAGAGTAAGGTAGAGAACAGCATATACATTTGTGTGTAAGAAAGGGAGAGAAAAATAAGGCCGTGTATTCGTATTTATTTGTGAACGCATTAAGAGAAGCTGGGTGAACACCAAAGATCCGATAAAATGGCCATCTATGGTGGGGGGATGCATGGGGGATGGGGTGGGAGCTAGATTTCTCAGTGTGTCTCTCCAAAGCATCTTGATTTTTTGAACTATGTGAATGTATTACCTTCCAAAATTATATACAAATAAATCATTGAAAATATTTTGTATAAATGTACTGATTATTCTTTTATAATTACATTCATCTCCCTGTATCCACAGGTTCCACAACCTTGGATCAAAAATATTTGGGGGGGGGAAATTCCAGAAAGTTCCAAAAAGCAAAACTTGAATTTGCTGTGTGCCAGCAACTATCTACATAGCATTTACATTGTATAATAATAATTATGTTATAAATTATTATAATCTAGAAATGATTTAAAGTATACAGGAGGATGTGCATAGGTTATATGCAAATACTGTGCCAGTTTATATAAGGGATTTGAGCATCCTCAGATTTCGGTATCAGAGGGGGTCCTAGAACCTATCTCCTGTGGAGACCTTGGGACAACTGTAAAACCAAACTGGTCTCAGCAGCTTTTGCCCTGGCTAAGTTCCCACCCAGCTTTCAGGGCAGGATCAGAACTCCTGATCCCCAGCTCGGGGCTCCATCTGTGCTGTTGTGCGATAGAAGCAGAGGCTCTTTCCCGTCAGCAGATGGACAGGGGACCAACAGGCAGCGGTAGGCACTAAAACGGCACCCTCGAGGTTAAATCCAGCATCTGGTACCTTTTCACCTTTTTAAAGTTTTGCTTCATGTGTGTAGATGCTCTTTTGGGTGTTCACAACCTGTTAGCCTCTACTCTTCATGTCATGCTGACCTTTGACCTTTTGCCTCTTCCTTCCTCTGTGGACAGGCATTGCCATGGCAACCCTAAAGCTCCAGTCGGGAGTGAGTCAGGGCTTCTAGATGGACTGGGTCAGGCAGACCTTTGAGAGAAGGCCCAGAGGGATGGTAATCCCTGTTTCTAAGCCCCCACTCCTGAGCCAGTTCACATGCCCAACAGTCATAGCCGTTCTCCCCGAGCTTGAGCAGCTGACCGTGGGCTGTTCTGAGTGTCTTAGAATGTGCACATGGCACGCACATTTCATCATGCTCTCCACGGGTACCAAAACGTGGCTGGCTTGGCGCAGGTTTTATATTTGGCAGACGCACAGTCTAGTGTGCTCCTGGGAGAAGATGATACTGGAGGCCCGGTAAGCCTGAGCATGGTCTCTTTTTGATAAAATGCGGTCACATCTACTTAGTAGACCCGCCTGACAGAGGGCTCCACAGAATTGCCACTTTCCTGTTGTGCTGTCAAATAGTAGAGTCGGCTCGCGTCTCAGGGAGCTGTCTCGGGGGAAGAGTTGTCAGGACATCACACTGGATGACTTCACACTTGATGGGAGAACAGCTTTGCTCCTAATACTGTTATGTTTTTGTTTGTTTTCCTCAGACTACGTGACATTTTCCACAATGGTGTACCTTTCTGCTTTGTCTGCTCAGAACACAGATTGGTATTCCAGTGTTGATAGTTGTGTAGATCTCATGCCCTGGATGGTCTTTCTGTCTGGGCCTGTCTCCCCATTCTAGCCAGAATATTCCTTGTTTTTAAAATTTATACTATAGTTTATTATATAGTCTCATAAGCAGTCATATATTTCATATGAAATGAGGTCCAGTATAAGCACAGAAGCAAATTTTGTGTCTTAGGTTCTGTACCTGACCTGATTTATTTCTTAAACTTTTCTCTAGGACAAGGGAGGCAAGTTTTTTTCTGCAAAGGGTCAGATAGTAAATACTTTAGGCAGTTACTCCATTTTCTGTTGTAGCGTGAAAGCAGCCACAGGTGAATGAATGTGGTTGTGGTCCAATAAAACTTTATGGACACTGGGGCCTCCCTGGTGGCACAGTGGTAAAGAATACGCCTTCCAATGCAGGGGACACGGGTTTGATCCCTGGTCAGGGAACTAAGAGCCCACATGCCGCGGAGCAACTAAGCCCATGCACCACAACTACTGAGCTCACACGCCTCAACTAGAGAGCCTGCGTGCCACAAACTACAGAGCCCATGCGCCCTGGAGCCTGTGTGCCACAGCTAGAGAAGAGAAAAAACCAGCATGCCACAACTAGAGAGAAGCCCGCATGCCGCGACGAAAGATCCCGCGTGCCACAACTAAGATCCAACACAGCCAAAAATAGATAATAATTTTAAAAAATCTAAAAAAAAACTTTATGGACACTGACATTTGAATTTCATTTAATTTTCTCATGTTATAAAATTTTATTCTTCTTTTAATATTTTTCAAGCATTAAAAAAAAAGTCAAAACCATCCTTAGTTTTACAGGTAGCGCAAAAACAGCTGTCAGGCCGAGTATGGCCCATGCGTTTGCAGTTTGCTGATGCCTGCCCCAGCCCAGCGATGTGTTTTGGTCACTTCTAAGAAAGAGGAGGGATTATGTACACTCAGCAGCCCCCAGACCATCTTTTTTTTTTTTTTTTTTTTGCAGTACGTGGGCCCCTCACTGCTGTGGCCTCTCCTGTTGCGGAGCACAGGCTCTGGACGCGCAGGCTCAGCGGCCATGGCTCACGGGCCCAGCCGCTCCACAGCATGTGGGATCCTCCCGGACCGGGGCACGAACCCGCGTCCCCTGCATCGGCAGGCAGACTCTCAACCACTGCGCCACCGGGGAAGCCCCCCCAGACCATCTTTGACTGAGACTTCATCTTATCTGAGTGACAGTCACAGAATCAAGAGTCAGGTGTGCCCTGGGAATATCAGACCTTGGACTGTGTGAGGGCAGGAGAAAGCTCTGGAATGACAACCCTTTGTTTTTGCCTTCCCCTGAACATTTGCAATCCCTTCAGTTTGAGGCATGAATGATTCTATAGTTCTCTCTCCTAATCAGGCAGCTTTTTAAAACAGTATTTTTGGAGCCCCATTGGAAGACATTCTGTACGTTCCACTTTTTTCCTGTGTTAAGGGAATATCCTTGTAATAAAGAGTCTGAGTCTAAAAATAAATAAATTAATTAATTAAAATAGTATTTTTATAAAATGCGTTACTACAAAACCTTTCACAACATATATGTAAGATATAAAGAATTAATGATTCCAGGAATGCTCAAATGCCTACCACCCAAGAAAGAGAACACCGTTATTTTGAAGTTCCCTTTTTGCCCTCCCCCCACAGAGATCACTGCTTGCTGGAAATTTCATCATTGTTCATCATTTCTTTGCTTTTCTGTGGAGAGTTTTGCCACATATGTTTACATCCATAAACAGACGTATCGTTGGGCTTCATATACATTGAGCAACATGCCGTGTATTTGTCTGCAGCTCACTTTTGTTCCACTCAACCTCATGCTCCTGAGATCATCCGTGCGGGTGCTTGTAGTGGTGATCTGTTCGTTTCCCTGCTGTACATTCCACTTTGTGGGCAGTGGGTGCACCACAATTGACTTATCCATTCTACTGGTGGTGGGCATTTAGATTGTTTTCCAGTTTTTGCTTATCACAAGCTGTACTGCTGCAGACATTCCGGTGTGTGTCTCTTGGTGCATGTGGGCAAGAATTTCTCTTGGGAATAGATTAGAGTGGCCAGCTTTTGGTGTCTGATTAAGGAATTTTTATTACATCGATCACACCATCATCAAGTATCCCTGTGCCAGACATGATGTAACAATGGTGAGTGCGTGGATTCCCAGATAACCTTGTCCTAAGTCCCATGGGCTGTGGTCCATTACATTGCTACCCTAGAAAGATGCTGCCCTCTCCAACTCATGGAGGTCACTGGTAAGACATGAGCTTTCTGAGTTGGGGATGGCTCCTGTCAGGGAAAAGAAAATCATGCCTCTGTGTCTGTTCATGGTTCCTAAGCAGCTTTGATGTTTTACTTTGTGCCCTTTGTGTTGGTGGCAGCCTGTTTGTTTCGCATGTCATTAGACTTTGCAGGGATCGTGTATTCTATATCAGGTTTTTTTCAGCTCCATAGAGAGCCTTTACCTTGGTGTAAAAGTGTACGGCGTAAATCAGAATATCCCTTTACCGACTGGCAAAAGGGACCGTGTAACATTGGAACAAGTATAACTGGCTGTTATATTATAAATATTGACACTTGAAGTACATTTACCTTCACTTTTTCCTTTCTAGAGATGTATTTATTTTGCTTGGTTGGTTGGATTCTTCCTGGCATATGCAGAAAATCAGCAGCATGTAATTGGGGCTCTGCATACCCCAGGGACCCAGAGGCCAAATGGCCAACACTTTGTTGGCATCCTGGCCTCACTCCAGCACCTCTCGGGGCCCTCCCCTTCCCTGCTATTTTCCTTCCTTCCGTCTTTCACCCTCTTCTTCCTCAAAAGTATAGTCTCTTATTTCCTTAGGGTTCACAGTGATGGGTGATAATGGCCACTGAGGAAGGGACTTTGGGGCAGGTTGGCTCTCTGACCCCCAGAAAGTTTATCCCAAGCGGGAGCAGTCTGAAATTCCGAGTGTGATTCCCAGAAGGAGAAGCAGAGTCTGTGCCCCTGGCACCAATTCCAGACCTTCAATGGGAATCCATTGGGTTCAGTGGGGAACCCAAAGACGGTTCTGTAGCCTCATTTAAAGACAGCAAAAATGCGTTACCACATTCTCTTGTTGGATTGTGAAATAGCAGCAGCCTACTGGAAGGACCCAATAATTGTCTGTTTTTCCCTTTATGACTGAATTAAAATGTCTGCATTGATCTGAGGGAAGTAGAGTGATTCAAGGCAAGCAATTAAAAGTAACTCGATAAAATTTTAAAAAATAAATAAATGAAATGGATTGAAGACGTTCAACTAAAAAAAAGTAACTCAAAATAAATGTACAGGTAAGGATGCATGAGTGTATATGTGTGTGGGTGGAGGTGTAGGCAAGGTCATTGCTGTGGCTGGGGTAGATGAAAATTTGGGCTGATTACAATTTAGTAAACTCACTATTCTTTCAGTAGTCTTAAGGAAGTATTACTGGAAATGTTAAATACCAAACGTTTTAGCTACAACATGTATTTCTGTAACACAGGTTAACTCTTATGCTGTTATAAGTATGGGAATGATGTCCGTGTAATGTGGAAGTCAGTTGTTCCCAGCATATTAATATTTTACAACAGTACACAAATCCAGCAGAACTCCACAAGGCAAGGGAGAACACAGAACCCATTCACCTTGTTCTCGGTTCGTCTTGGCTGCGTGATCTGTTCAAGAAGTGATTTTGCACGGCTCTCTCTGAGCTGTGTGCATTTTGCCCTTGTCATTACAACTCAGCAGCCTCAGTTCCTTTGTCCCTCCTCTTTAGTCAAGGCACCTTTACCTTTTAAGATTTTAAGTGAAGACTTCTTTCCTTTTTTTTCCTTTTTAAAATTGTGGTAAAATATACGTAATAGACAATTTACCATTTTAGTCATTTTTAAGTATATTGGCATCAAGAACATTCACATTGTTGTGCAGCCATCACCACCATGCATCTCTAGAACTTTTTTCATCTTCCCAGATTGAAGCCACATATTCATTAAACACTAACTCCTCACTCCCTTTTCTCCCCACAGCTCCTGACAACAACTATTCTACTTTCTGTCTCTATGAATTTGACTACTCTTAAGTACCTCCTATAAGTGGAATTATACAGTATTTGTCCTTTTGTGACTGGCTTATTTCAGTTAACATAATGTCCTCAAGTTTCATCCGTGTTGTAGCATCTGTCCAAATTTCCTTTCTTTTTAAGACTGAATAATATTTCTATGTGTGTATATACCACATTCATCTGTCTGTAGACACTTGAGTAATTTCCACCTTTTGGCTATTGTATGAATAATGCTGCTATGAACATGGGTGTATAAATATTATCTGCTTGTCCTATTTACTTATTCATAATTAGTTTTTAACTGTGCTGGTAATTTTTAACTTGTAATTGTTGCTTGCTTTGTTAATTCTCTGGGTACAAATTTGCATCAGTGTTGAACAGTCTCTTTTTTTTTTTTTCATAAGCTCCATTATATTTACTATAGGATTTTTAGAGCGTGTACTTTTTTTTTTAATAATTGATATAGAGCAAAAATGATTATATTTGAGGACGAGGCCAGAAATGAATAAAAAAGGCACTTCCTGTTCTCCCTGCCATCTGTCAGTTATAATGATGCCATTTTTTTTTTTTTTTTTTTTTTTTGTGGTACGTGGGCCTCTCACTGTTGTGGCCTCTCCCGTTGCGGAGCACAGGCTCCGGACGCGCAGGCTCAGCGGCCATGGCTCACGGGCCCAGCCGCTCTGTGGCATGTGGGATCCTCCCGGACCGGGGCACGAACCCGTGTCCCCTGCATCGGCAGGCGGACTCTCAACCACTGCGCCACCAGGGAAGCCCATGATGCCATTTTATCCATCATTTCTTGTGTCTGGCACCTGCCGGCTCTGTGCTGGGGTCAGTCTCAATGGTGTAGTAATGGCCTTTGCTTCCCACGACACTCTATTGAGAAGTAGGATGCTGCAGCCAGCAGCATTGTGACTGCAGCTGAGACAGGTAGGCTGGGTGGCTGTCATCTGGGTCCTGCAGGGAAGGAGGGCCCTGTGATCCCATGGCTATGTATCAATAATCAGCTTCAATAAAAAGCAAAATTTCCATCAGGGCCTTTCCTTTGCTCAGATGAGATCTCCAGTAAATAGGTGGTGAGAGTTAATTCTGCATCCTTTTCCTCTTGTCCTGCTTCCTAGTCATCTGCCAAAATGAGTGGTTTGCATTAAAAAAAAAATAGCTCTGAAATGTATAGATAGCTATTTATAGGCATTTATTTTAAAATATGTTTGGAAAGCAAGTAGATGAATGCTTTTGAGACCCATTGGTTACTTCTGATGTTTCATTATGAAAATGCTCAATGTTAATAAGGATTTATATAATTTCATATTTAGAAATGCTTTACAACAATCTATTATCAAATATTGATTTCCACATTATAAAATATCAGTTTAATGCATGATGAGCTGAGTGTCATTCAGTGGGTTTGATTTGACAGATGCTGTGGATCTTCAGTAGTCTGAGGTAGTGACCAGTGCCGTTGAGAAATTCCTGTCCTTCACCCTGGCCTCTGCAGTGGGTGTTAGCGGGTGTCAGACCATTCCCACTCCCCCAGCCGTCACAGCGTGTGAGATCCAGTGAATAGTGCGCTGCAGGGGCCATGAGGGAGGGGCCTAGAGCACTGCCTGGCACAGTATGGTCCTCCAAAATATATTTGCTAATTGATTAACCCAGTTTATAGACATTTCAGTATGAGTCCTAATCTTAATTTTGAAGGCTGGAACATTTTTCTGGTTGAAAAACAGGGATTTTTAGAAATGCCAAGTCCTAGGGAAAAAATCCATAAATAGTTTTATTTAGTCTTGAAATATTAATACTGACGTTATTATTAAATGTGCAGATAACTATGGTATAACATTGAACTTCTTTACGTTATCAGTGGACATTAATTTCCCTAAATCCTTTTGAAGTGCTTTGGCTGTATTAACTTTTGGAGGTAGACTTGCTGAATGTGAGAATCTTGAAATCTAGGCAGTTGGTCTTTACTGAGGTAAGAGCTCCAGTTGGCACAGGTGCTTTGGGGTTAAAAGAATGTGCATACCCTCCACTTACCATGTTGACAGAGAAGGAAGGCTTCCCAGAAATTACTTATGCACATGGCCTTGCTGAGGTTATTTAATACTGCAGATAGGAGCAGAGGTCTGCAATTAGACTTGGTTCACATCCTGTGCCCCAGGCTAGCTGTGTCTGACAGGTTGGGCAAATTACATAATGTTTCTGTGCCTCAGTTTCCCCATCCATAAAATAAAAGTGACAGGCACCCCTTTGGTTTTGATGACGTGAAGATGAGAGGTGCACACAGGAAACCTGCAGTCAGAGCTGACCACTGTTTTTAGCTTGGGTGACTCTTTTTTTTTTTTTTTAACATCTTTATTGGAGTATAATTGCTCTACAATGGTGTGTTAGTTTCTGCTTTATAACAAAGTGAATCAGCTGTACATATACATATATCCTCATATCTCCTCCCTCTTGTGTCTCCCTCCCACCCTCCCTATCCCACCCCTCTAGGTGGTCACAAAGCACCGAGCTGATCTCCCTGTGCTATGTGGCTGCTTCCCACTAGCTATCTATTTTACATCTGGTAGTGTATATATGTCCATGTCACTCTCTCACTTTGTCCCAGCTACCCTTCCCCCTGCCCCGTCCTCAAGTCCATTCTGTATGTCTGCATCTTTATTCCTGTCCCACTCCTAGGTTCTTCAGAACCTTTTTTTTTTTTTTACATTCCATATATATGTGTTAGCATACGGTGTTTGTTTTTCTCTTTGTGACTTACTTCACTCTGTCTGACAGACTCTAGGTCCACCCACCTCACTACAAATAACTCAATTTCATTTCTTTTTTTAAAAATTTTTATTTATTTATTTTTTTTGCAGTATGCGGGCCTCTCACTGTTGTGGCCTCTGTGCAGAGCACAGGCTCCGGACGTGCAGGCTCAGCGGCCATGGCTCATGGGCCAGCCGCTCCGCGGCATGTGGGATCTTCCCGGACCAGGGCACGAACCCGTGTCCCCTGCATTGGCAGGCGGGCTCTCAACCACTGTGCCACCAGGGAAGCCCCAATTTCATTTCTTTTAATGGCTGAGTAATATTCCATTGTATATATGTGCCACATCTTCTTTATCCATTCATCTGTCGACGGACACTTAGTTTGCTTCCATGTCCTGGCTATTGTAAATAGTAGCTCGTGTGACTCTTGATTTGGCTTATGTGTCCATCCTCCACTCTCAATTCCTGTGACATAATCAGACAAAAGTCAATCTGATCCTGACTAAGAAATGATTCTTGCTTGACTTTTCAAAAGCTGTGCATCATTTCATCCTTAAGCACGGGATTACTTTTGAAGGTGACACAGTGAGAGCAGCGACCAGCACACAGGGTGACCTTTGCAGGCTGGCAGAGGGGAAAACATCTGGCCTCTTCCATCGGCTTCCTTTGTTCCTTCAGGTTTATTTTAGTCCTGAGTCTGATACCTAATGAAAGCCTGGAACATAAAAATAACACTCAACCGAGAACAGATGTAAAACAACCCGCTCTTTGAAAGTGGGAGAGTGGGGGATGAAGCCTGCAGCTTCATTATCCCCGTTATTTTTAGAGAGAAGCCCACCCTCAAGTAATCACACATCCTTCCTGGCCTCTGCCTCCCGGGGTTGATCCGGGCTGGCTGAAAGCATGACCTGCACCCGCCACACCCCGAGTGCTTTGGCTTCCTCATTTTGGTCTCATGCCAGCCGTCTTCCCCTAAGTCATTCTCGGTCATTGACCTCTTCCCCAGAAGAATGCTCAAGAGGTTTCAGAACTCGAAGCGATATCCACATTCGCTTTTATGCAGGAGCTTTAGCATTCCCTTGTTTGGGCTAGGTGGTCTAAAACCAGACCTCCCTAGGAAACAGCCATGGCGGTACCAAGTTATCAAGTGCCCATGGTTTCTGTCCAGGAAACATTCTCCTGAGAATAGTTGGTTTACGCCAGACCTCATTACCTTGGGCAGCTGGGTTGCTGGTCCTCAAATGAAGCGTGTGCTTGGACTGACAAGAGTGAGTTAATAGGATGAGGAGACGGGGCCCCAAGGTCAACCAGTCTGAGACGGCTTTGATTTAGAACCTAAAATCCGCTGTTTCAGCCTCGAGCCCTTGCTGCGGGTGAAACCTTTCTGGCACAGCTGTAGGTAAGCGTGGGAGAGGGTGTATGCTGCACACCAGGCAGACGGGGAGAGGCGGAGGCACTGGAGTAGCCTGGCATGCTGAGTCCCCCTCCCCTGTTATAGCCGAGACGAAGGTGGCACTGGCAGTGGCTAGCTATCGTTTACTTTCCACAGTGAGCCTTGAGTCCACACTGAAGGAGAGAGACGGGCACTCAGACTGGGAATGATTAATGACGTGTTCAGCTGCCTGGTCAAGTGCGAGCCATCCTGGGAGGTGTAAATCTGGGGACTTCTGATTAAAACCATCCCAGATGCCGACGGGGGTCTCTGACCAGATGCACTTCATTTTGTGACTCAAGGTTGCTCTTTTTTGTTAGTCTGAGGGAGCTTATCCTGGGGACAGTTTGTTACCAGAGCCCACAGCTTTTTCTGGGTTAGGAGTCTGGGATCCTGAGGCTGTTTGTGACCCCTGCCCCATGCCCTTGAGAATGCATGGGTGGGTTTGGGAGGTCAAGGTTTGGGGCACCAAGACTCTTCCAGGTTATCAGAACCTTGCAGTTTAAAAGGCCTCATCTTTACAAGTCCCGTACAGGCACATAAGAGCTGAGTTGCATTTACAAGAAGGTGCTGGACACCCAAGTCTCTCACCCTTTTCTAAAAGAGGAGCCCGTGAGCTTTGCATTGCAGATGTGATTTTTATTTTTAAACGCCGGGAGTGATGGTGTGCGAGCAGTGACGCATCCCCTGCCAGCTAATCTGTATTGTGTAAAAACACACAAACCGCAAATTATTTTTAAAAGGGAAGAAAGCAAAAGAACAGATGCAGCAAACTCCTCTTGTCGCGTGAATCGAGGGAAGAACTCTGCAAGAGGCATTTGTGGGCAGCAGCAGAGGGAAGCCCCGTGTGACTGGAATGAACAGGCAGCAGATTCTGCCCACTTGTCTTCTCTGCGGAGCTGACACCTTTCTTTGTCTCTGATTTTCAGAGTGCTGATGATGTCGATTTCTATGTGCACGTGTTCCTTCCTTCTCTTTCCTTAACATGAGTTGGAATAATATTCTTGTGCCTAGTGAAAAATATAGAAGTCAGGAGTGTACAGCTTGTAGTATCATCACAAAGTGGACAAATGTGGGACTTGAGTGGGAGGATTTTACCAGCCCTGCATCTCTGCACTAGGTAATACCGGGCAGACCTGGTTTACTAAAGGCAGAGACTATCATATAACCCAGCTCCCCATATATATATATAAAAAAATTGGTATTAAAATCTAAGAGTAGAAATGATACTCCTTGGGCCACCAGTAGAACTAAACTGTGTTTCCATGAATGAAATTAGAGGCCTTTTGCATCAGAACTGAAAAGTATCAGAGTGGGGGAAGAATTCCTCTTCCCTCTCCCGAGTTCAGGGGCCGGCTGGGCTGTGCATTCTCCCTGAAGACCAGTGATGCCCTGATGCCCCTGGGCAGGAATGGAAGGCCGTGGCACAGGACCCCTTGTGTCCCTCAGTTTCCCATGTGGGGCTCAGGTTGCTGGAGGGAGGGGGCCTGGGGAGGGACTCCCCCTCTCCAGATAGCCGCAGCCTGGCTCTGCTGGGCCCGAACCCTGTGCCTGCTCTGAAGAAACTCCTGGTCCAGTGCTTGAGGCAAGCAGGGCGCAGAGTTCGAAGTTAGCAGCACAGATGCTAACCGAATCTCGGGGTGAGTGGGGTGTCAAGAAAGGGTCCCGGAAGAGCTGATGATGAACGCCAAGCTCCGAAGTGCCCACCAGGAGAAGTTAAATGAAGAAGGCGCCCAGAGAACAGAGGTCACGAGAGGGAGAAAGTGAAGAGGCTTATAGAGTATGAAGGCAAAGTATAGCTGGAGTATGGAAGGGAAGCCTTAGGGGGAAATATGGAGCAGTGAGGCTGGGCAGGAAGGAAGGGACCCCTTCAAGTAGGCCTTGAGAGGCCGTTCAGAGGTGCAGGGTTACCCCGAGGGTGGAGGGAAGCGTGGAAAGAACAGAGGAGGGCCAGGAAGACCAGTGAAGCTCTGGATTTTTCATTAAGTATTGACGGAGTCATGCCCTGAGGTGGCCAGATTCCCTCTCCTTGTAGAGAAAAATCTGGAAAAGCTCCAGGGACCACAGCTCCTAGAAGGCCCTTCCTTTGGACACTGTGGGGTGTTGTTTCATGTTTTATGAGGGGCAGTCTTGTTTAACATGTGCCCAGGTCTGTGTTTCCTGGGAGGAATTCAGGAATCCAGGCCATCAGTTGCCACCGTAAGTGGGTGACCAGTAGCAGCACTCTCATCCTGGTACACTGTTCTTAAGGGTTTTTCTAGAATAATCATCATCTCCCTCTGAGGTGCCCTTTGGGGCCATGTCACAGCGCTAGGTAGATCTGACAGCAAAATTTAGCCTCGGACACAGCATGAGGGGTTTGGAGAGTTTTGTCTGGAGCCTCTGTCTCCACCTGAGTCCTCAGGGCCAAGCAGCCTCCACCAATCCTGAGACTCACCAGTCCTGGGTTTATTTTGTGTGGCCTTTGAACTTCATGTTTTGAGTCCTTTTTGTTCCAGAAGAACTGTGGCTGTTTGTGTTGTGAGGTCAAGAAAAGACCCGAGCTCATATATGAGGGACCCTTCGGGTTTCTGTTTCCGCATGGGGAAGATGATGATGTCTGCAGTGGATGTGGTCCATTGGGCCTGATTTCTGGGCCCTGAGGTCCTCCTTGGGAACAGCTCGGGTATATGTGGAACCAAATTCATGCTTTAGGGTCCGATCCTGGTCCAGGCATGTTAAGTACATACTGAAGGAAAAAAATCCTGGAACGGTGAATGAAGGAGTGAATGCATCAATGAATGAATGCCAGTTCCAGCCTGAGGCACAATTTTCAAGGTGGTGATTTTCATCCCAGTAGTTCTTTTGGCGTCCCTCCCTGTCCATTCCTTGTGGCCCCCTCCAAGGTGAGTATCCCCTGGGGCAGGGGAACCTCACAGGACTTCCCCAGGCCTGGCCCCTACTGCTGCCACCTTCTTTCTGCATCTTGTTACCTCTCACTTCCCTTGCATCAAAATGTAAGTCTTGGGCTTCCCTGGTGGCGCAGTGGTTGAGAATCCGCCTGCCGATGCAGGAGACACGGGTTCATGCCCTGGTCCGGGAAGATCCCACATGCCGCGGAGCAACTAAGCCCGTGAGCCATGGCCGCTGGGCCTGTGCGTCCGGAGCCTGTGCTCCGCAACGGGAGAGGCCACAACAGTGAGAGGCCCGCATACCGCAAAAAAAAAAAAAAAAAAAAAAAAAAAAATGTAAGTCTTCTGAATCACATCCCCCAGAGCTTGTAACTACTTGGCTAAGATCCTGTTCTCATGGGAAAAGCCCCCGTCTGGCTTTCCAGGGATACTACTCTAGTCCAGGTATGGCAAACGGGACAGACTCTAAGTGATTGTTAGTTCTTGCTAGAGCAGTGGTCCTCAGTGTCCCTCTACCGAAGGTTCACCTGGGCATCCTTTTAGATGCGGATTCCCTGGTCCCAATCCCAGAGAGTCTGACCCAGCATGGGATGCAAGCCAGTGGTCATAACCCTTCTAACAGAATCCCGGGTGCTTCTGGGGCAGGTGGACAGCACATGTCGTGCTGGGTGGCAGGGTCCCACGCTACATCTGGACTGGTCTGGGAAGAATGGTGAAGTTGATTTGGGGGCTCCCCCAGGAGAGAAGTGGATGGGAGAGGCGACACTGGGTCCTAAATCAGCCTTCCTCATCCTCCCTTGTCTAACCCTTTAGCTTAGAAGTACACATTTTTTTAAAATATGGGCACGTGATCAGAAATCCACATTCCCTGTGTGCACCAGGATTTGTTAATTGATTCCAGTGGTGATTTGGGTGTGTCTTCACCTGGTCTCCAGTTACCAGAAGCGAATACTTGTGCCCCTGGAGACTACTAAAGTCTTTCTTTTTGAAGCTAATCCCTCCTAATGCCCCAGATAGGGCTCCTGATGCAATCTTTTTCTGACTCATTTCTTCTTTGTGTCCATTTCTGTATTCCTTTAGTGATCAGGTATTATTGGTTGCCTGCCCTGCAGAGACCTAGCTGGGTCCTGGTGATACAGTAAAGCTTGAGGGGCAGGGCCCCACTTCCGAGTGCCACAAGCAGTCGCCCTATTAGTGTGAAAGGTGGGGCTGAGAGGGCTAGCAGGGCTGGCTTCTCGGAGGGATACTGAGGCCTGACAGACTCCGCGGTAAGAGGAGGGTAAGGGGAAACATGTCTGATATGCTCACGGGAGATAAGAGGAGACTCAGAGCTGCCCTGACCCAGTGAGCCCGGGTCAGAGCCAGGCCCAGCGCACGGCTTCCCTGATGGGATGCTTCTGACCGTGAGATCAGGGGTGGGTCTGAAAAATGTTTCCCCTCTTAATGATTCGTAAAAGAAGCTGAGAAAGCCACCCCGTAAGGCCTTACGCCTTTATGAACTGAGTTTGTAGTGTCTTTTCCAATTTTAGTTAAAGAGCTCTGACAAAATGTGCAGTGGTGAGCAGGAAACTCTCTAGGTCTGCACACAAAGTGTAAAGCACTTGAATGCTGGAATATCAAGGCCCTTCTTCCCGGAAGATAAGAAGGAGGCTTTACAAGATTAGACTCTCTGCATTCCTTGTGTGTGGGAACAAGATGGATGCTGTGTTCAATCAAGGCACGGTTGAAGGTTGCTGGGTGCTCTTTTCATGCTTGTCCCCTCCCCAGAGGCCCCAGCCAGAGCTGTCTTCCTGACGACTCCCTGCTGGCTGTGCCGGGAGCTCTCTCCATGAGGGGAAGGACCACAGGGAGAGCCTTCTTGCTGCTTCTCCAAAGCAGAAGAGCGCCTTACACATTTTGCCGGGAGTCTCAGGATTTCACGCTCACCCAGCCAGCCCCGTCAGGACACACAAGTCTCACGTAATGCCTTTGACTGGCATCCCTGCCCAGAAATGCAGGTTTGTCCTCGGGAGATGGGAGCTCTTTTGCTCTCTGAGAAATCTGAAGACAGTTCTCCAGAAGGTGCAGTGTCTTGCCAACACTCAGCACATTCTGCCCTAGACCCATTTACCCAGGTCCTGCCCCTCACCAGCCGTTTCTCGTTGGGTATCAGGAAACTGAGTTGCCTTGGTTTTCCAGTGCGAGGGCTGTCCGGATAATAAGAATTTTCTAGGAAGGGGGGTGTTTGTCATTATTATCGTAATTATTAAAAGCTCATCATCCCCTACCTTTAGAATTTTAGCTTTTCTAATTACTGGCCTGGCCCTCGGAAGGAAGGGGGGAGGATGGGGACTTGCTGAGAGATGGCAGGACACAGTGTTTATGGGAAATGAGGCCTCATGCCTGGAATTAATAATAAGTAATAATTAACAGTAATGTTTGGGATTAATAAGTCTAGGACTTCTGAAACTTCCAGGACTCCCTGGACCAGTCTTGCAGAGCCTTTGGGGGGAAAAAATGAGGTAGAGAGAGACAGCCTGCCATTGGATGGGCCTGGTTCAGATTCCCGTTCTCCCTCTCCTGGCTGGGTGATGGCATCCTCTCTGAGTCTCAGCTGCTGCTTCCCTAAAATGGGCATTATACCCTCTCTCCAGAAGCCGTGGTGCCCCCAGCATCTAGAAAGGGGAGGAACACTTCCCTGGGGGAAGGGAGCTGCAAGCATCAGAACCTTCAGAACGCAGGGGCTTTGGGGACTGTGATGAACTCCCCCCTCACCTGTATAGGATTGTCACAAGCACCGGCCCTGACGCGTGACACACAGAGCACCTGGCCCTTCGTCATTTATGAACGGTCGCCATTATCTATCACCTTGTAAATCTTGAGTTCTTACTGTTCTTTTCTAAGATTTGTGGGTACTTTCTCCAGCATCATATCTTTAAGCATGCCCAGTTTTGCTCAAGAATTAGAGCTCAGTTCTAGAAAGCAGTGCTCACTTTCGAGGAATCATTACCTGCACATTTCCAGTTTTCTAGCTTGGATGCTTTGAGTGCTGGATTTGCCCTTTGGAACATTCCTGCTGGGAGGTTGACACCGAGGGTGTTTTGAGTTTGTGTTTTGGGGTTGTTTTGTTATTGTTGTTGAGATTACCAAATTTCCCAGGCCGATTCATGCCCGAGGCTGAGGCTGGAGATTTGCTGGGGTTTTCGGCAGCTTGTCTGTTGTGCCAGCTAGTGGTCAAACATGTACCCAGGTTTCTCTCCTGGGTACATGAGTTCTGGTTCTCCTCACTGCTTCTCCAGCCCTGTGGCCCTTGAACTTGAGCCCACACCAGAATCACCTGTTCAGACATTTGGGCGGTCTCCAAGTAACTCCTCATGGGATGGTTATTAGTTGCAAAGGGAAAAGTGGTAACTTCGCAGTGGAGACACCTGCGGACCCTACCATGCGGGACATAGCAACCTCAGTTATCTTCTGATATGATACCCCCAGAAGAGTACAACCTCATTTCTGTGGCATCTTTTCTTGGCATGCTGGGGACAGGTGTTTGGTTCTGGGTGTAGATCTGCAATTCCAGAAGAAGGCAGAATGGCAGGCGGGGAGACCAGGCAGAATGTAGGGCGATCGATGCTTGTCATGGTGCAGCTCCTGGTGGCCGGGCTGGGCCAGGATCCAGTTTCCGCACAGTGGCTTTGAAGTGTGGCCACTTTGACAGGGTCTGGGGCGGTCATGGGGTGGGCTACACCTGGGCAGGAAGCAGCTCAGGAAAGCACCGCAGGTCGAGGCCACGTTTTGCAGTCGCTGTTCCCGTTCCGCAGTAATTTTCCTTCCTTTTCTTTCTCCTTTCTTACAGATGAGCATAGGGAAATGGAAAACCACCAGCAACTCTAAATTAATACCCAGCCCGTGTGGCTCATCCTTTTCCCACAACTCCAGTGAGGGAGAAGATGGTGTTTTAAAAACTCTGGTTCTCTTTCAGACTCAACTGAAAGGCTCAGAGGTAATTAACTATTCTAGAAAGACTGTATCATCACCTTAAAAAGCTGTCTCGGGCTTCCCTGGTGGTGCAGTGATTGAGAGGCCGCCTGCCGATGCAGAGAACACGGGTTCGTGTCCCGGTCCGGGAAGATCCCACATGCCGCAGAGCGGCTGGGCCCGTGAGCCATGGCTGCTGAGCCTGCGCGTCCGGAGCCTGTGCTCCACAACGGGAGAGGCCACAACAGTGAGAGGCCCGCGTACGGCAAAAAAAAAAAGCTGTCTTGTGAGAGTAACCATTATCTGTAGTGGGATGGGAACACAGCAATAAAAATAGACCCTGGACCCTCGTCTGCAGGAGCTGAAGGAAACCAGCCAATTGGTTTAATGAAAATTAGGCAGTGGACCAAAAGTTGCCACTCTCTCGCTTTTTAATTTGGAAAAAATCTCATTAAAAGAATATATTTTACTATGAAAATCTAGAGGAGTCAGAAAAGCACAAATAATAAAGAAAAATCACCCTTAATACCACCATTTGGGTGAATTGCTTTCAGCATCTTGGCAAATACACCTCCAGTCTCCATTTCCTTTGTTCATGAATAAATGTTGATTTATACAAAATTGGGATAATAATAATGATGTATAGTTTTATAAATCACTTTTTTCACTCAGTAATATCTGTCTTTTCCTCATGTCATTAAGTGCTGTTTTTACTGGTGAAATGTCTGCATTAGGTAAAGGCGTCGTAGTTCATCTAAGGACAGCAGCAACAAGGATGAAGATGATGACGCGAGTAGGTTTCGTCTAGACGTTGCTTGGGGCCAGGCACTGTTCTAAGCTCTATGGGTAAACTCACTTTATCATCACACAGTGCTGTGAGATAGGTACTCTTGTTATTCCCATTTAGTCTTTGAGGTTTGAGATTTAAGCCTTTCCTTTTAAAAAAAATACGTATTTTAAACAACTCTGTACTAAACATACATGTTTAAACACGTTCTTAGTTTCCCATAGGTTGCTGCTGGGTCAAAGGGTCTGCATATTTTAAAGTTTTGATGCCCGTTCCCCATCATCCTAGAATGAGTCTCCACTCCCTGTCCCTTTTCCTCTTTCCACTTTTTGGTCTGGAGGTGGCCTCACAGGGGCCTGTGAGGTAATAGCAGGTGATTCTTCGGTGTCTGCTGTATGTTGGACCTTGTGACTGAGGGGTCTGGAGAGGGAGCAAGTCTTTAGTCCTGGTTCTTTAGGGCCAATCTCCTAGGCCCCTTGTTTGTTCTTTGTTGCCTCATATTGTTGGTTAAGTCCAGTCTCTTGATTTGGTGCCTCCCAGTCAGACTGAAAAGTTCTTGTGAGCAGAACCATTTCCCATGTGTCTTCTCATAGCTTAGCATGCTACACAGGGGACGTGTTCTGTAAACATGGGCCGATTGAGCAGAGAGGAGAACAGTGTTAGTAGATATGGGTAGACTTTACTAGCGGCTGAAACAGATTTTGGAGGAGGTGAGATCTGACCTCCCCGAAGGCCAGATCTGTGGCGAGCAGGCCTCCTGCATAAGCCCATTGGGTTGCATGGGTGTGGATCATTTGTCCATCTGAGTAAGGTGACCTTGACTCATGGCACCCCCATGAGACTCAGGGCTGTCTGGTCCTCGGGGATTTGCGGCTGCCCCAGAACAGACAGGGAGTGAAGTCAAGGTATCAGAGCTTGGCAAACATGTGGGACCACCTGGTCTGCAGAGACTGGGGCTGCCACATTCCTGTGTGCACCTCCCCTGTCCCCGTATTCTGGAGAGCCTCCATGGAGTTTCTGAAGTAGCTGGACATTACTGTGTGACAGTGGTTTTAAAAAGGTGTGCCCTGGGACAGTGTAGCAAATGTCTATTGATTCCTTCCTAGGTGCCAGATCCCGTGCTGGACACTGGGGGTGTAGGAACGTATAAATCGTGGCTGTTTCCCTCTAGGAACTGGTGGAAAGACCATCTTGTAATGGTTATAAGACAGGGTGAAAGGTTAGCTGTAAATAAAGCCGGGAACAGGGGTCCAAGCTCATTTCTGTTCCCACCAGTGGCCTGTGCACACAGGTCACCCCCCTGGGATCTTAACTGTGCTGATTCTCAGCAGGGAAAGGGTTAGCTGTGCCTGGAGCCCTGGCCCTCAAGGCAGTGCAAGGTGGGTGGGGGGAGAGGGCTGGCAGCTGAATGTGACAAACAGACATCACGTTTCATCAGAAACAAAAGCTAAGAATAGGGTAGAGGTGGCAGTGGTGTGAACTTTCTGTCACTCACTTCTGTGCTCTTGGGATTTTTTTTTTTTTTTTTTTTTTTTACAATGAGCATGCAGCCATGTTTATTGTGTTTGTATAAATAAAATAATTTAGAAGATAAACAATAAGAAAAAATTAATTAGTCTTGGACTCCAAACTCTTCAAGGACTCCTCTCCTTTCAAAACTGTATCGTAGTAAGTCGCTGCGCCATGATTATTTTGCGATGAGGAAGCCATGTCCCGTATTTCACATGGGAGAGGAGGGAGTGGCCTGCAGAATATTTTTGGCCTCTCGAGCTTTGCAAGGGGTTTCAAGTTTCACTGTCAAAGTGGCCCTTCAGTTCTGGGTCCCAGCTCTGTGTGGGGAAGAGTGAAGGCGTTTGTCTCTAGTGTAATTTAGAGAACTGAGCTGCAGGTGAAAAGCACGGAGTGTGAGTCTTTTCCCCCAAATGAGATGGCTTTAGATTTTGTATTGCATGTTTCACTTTTGAAAATGGTTAACAGATTCCCAAAGTGAGCAGGCCATTTTATCAGGATGGTGGAGTGAGTAGCACTCAGAAACCAGAGCTCTAGCTATTTTTTTTTTTTTTAAAGGTTTATCACCTCTGCAAAGTGGCATTTTTCTGCAAAGAGGGAACAAGGATAGCAAAGAGTGTCGAAGACAAAACCCCATAGAAACTCTCTCTCGGACTCTGGGGTAATGGGGCCACTGACCTAAATAAGGGCAGAAATCCTCCAGTACAATGAGCTCACACTGCCAGGACTGGCTGAATTGAGGCCGCGACGTCCTCCACTCACACTCCAGCCCCATGTGCATTCAAGCCCCAGACGACATGCAGGCCGCTGTCCAGAGACAGCCAGACCGCTGCAGACCCTCCCCAAAAGGGTTTCCTGACTCCAGGCACCTGGTTGAAGGCTGGGTGATAACAGGGCTAAATCCCTGGATGGAGACACTAACTAAGGAATAGGGTTTTATCATAAGAATCCCAAGAAATGAGCAGATCTCTTCGGGCTCCAGGGCTGGGTCAGAGAGAACAGTTCTTGGTAGACCATCCAAGAACAGCGCTGAGGCGAAATACAACATGAGCCACATGTGCAATTTTCAGTTTTCTGAAAGCACAGTTTAAAAAGGTAAGACAATAGGTGGCATTAATTTTAATTTAACCCAATATATCCAAAATAGTCACATTCAACATGTATGCACATAATCAGTATAAAAATTACTAATGAAATGCTGTACCTCCTTTTGGTGTGCTCTTCAAAATCCAGTGTGTGTTTTACCCTTAGCAACATATCTCACTTCAAAGCCATCACATTTCAAGTGCCCAGGAGCCATATGTGGCTCATGGCTGCTGTCTTGGACAGTGCAGGTCTAGAAGCTGTATCACTCAACATCTTACAGAGTGAGGCTGAAAGGCTGCCGGGGTGCTGTCTGGACCTGTGGGATCACTGTAACTTTTGGTGTAGGGTCCTCATAGCGTTCTTCTGCTATTAAAAAGAAGCTTTCAACCTTAATAAGTTATAGATAATAATACTTTATATTTTCATAGGACTTTTCTATTACAAGATACTTTAGTATGCTCTCCTTTTCATCACTAAAACCATGAGAGAGGCCAGGCAGGTACCATTCCTTTGGAAAATGTTTATTAAGGGTCTGTTGGGTGCTAGACAGCTCCTGCCTTCTTGGAGCTCCGATTCCAGTGGAGGAGAAAAGCAATTCATGTGTGACTGTAGTTAGAACTGTAGTGGGTATGAGGAGGGGCTATGGAAACACAAGAGAAACACTTCTAATTCTGCCCAAGACGTCAGGGGAAGCACTTCAGAGGAGAGATATTTGAGTAGAAAGATGGAGAATGACACCTTTGCTAGGCATATAAATGGAGGGTGAAGGGGAGACGCGTTCTGAACATGATACATTCGGGTTAGAACTTCTGAACCTGGTATGTCCATTTTACAGCCCAGACAGTTCGGGTCTGGCTGCTCAAAATCCTACTGGGTGTTCATAGGAGGTGGATCCCAGAGGAGTTTGAGTTAGCTAGGCCTAGAGCAGCTATTCATCTGGGAAAAGTGTACCTGGGCACGATCTTTAGGACGGGAATAAGTGGTGGGAAGAGCCCTACCCTGAAACTTAATGATCAGGTGACCTCACTTCCAGGGTCCTTTCCTGTTGGCAGCTACCATTTTTTTGTTTTGAGATCTGACTTAGGAATATTTTGCATACAATTCTGTATTGTCGTTCAGTTAAAGTTCAGTAAGGATGCATGCTTTCAGTGCTGTTTTCAGTGTTTCTGTTGTAGTTACTGGGGAGTCTTGGGGGAGACATCACCATTTCTGGAGGTTTCCAGTCCCGGGTGAACAGACTGCCCATCTGGAATTTCAATGCCAGGATTTTAACCCAGACAGGGAGCTGGGCTCTTGCCTTTTGTACATACAAGGCCATTGGCCACCACTAGGGCAGGACAGAGCGCCCACATGCCTGCCTGAGGCCTGCTGCCCTCCAGGAATGGTGAGCTTCCTCTGCACTCAGCAGTTTTTATTTTTATCTCATCAGCGTGTTCCTGCTTTTAAAGTGTGAATCCTAGTGACCCGAATGAGCTGTCTGCCTGGGCCTGGGCCAGCGGGACCAGGTTACTCCAGTTCAGAGGCGGCCCTGGGCTGGGGTGGCAGGGATGGGGGTTCCCTGTGTGACTGGATGAAGTGGGGCAGGGAGCCAGAGTGGCCTGCCAGACTGACAAGCTCTCAAACTGGGAAAAGGTTACGCTTAAAGTAAAGCGCGCCCTGTATTCCTCCCTCCCTCATCCCCTTCATAGTAGCCCTTTGAAAAGAACAAGGACAGTTTACAAAATTCTGATGCTAATATTTAGAAGCATGAAATCAAGGGTGTGTACCTCTCCAAGTTTGGCTGTAGATGGAATTCAGGCCTGTTGGCTTTGGCGTTCACACACGTGAGGCTCTGCTGAGATTTCATCCATGCTGATGCATCAGAACAGCATGGTTTCATACGTAGAGCTTGAGCGTGTGTGTGTGTGTGTGTGTGTGTGTGTGTGTGTGTGTGTGTGTGTGTGTGTGTGTGTGTGTGTGTGTGTGTGTGTGTGTGTGTGTGTGTGCGCTCTTTCCCTGGGATTGAGGGGCAGCTGCCCCAGGCTCTCAGGGGAAGGATAGGGTAGAGTTTTAGAAACAGGAAGGCAGACGGCCTTCCCTACCCCACTGCTGGCTCAGGGAACTGACACGAATCAGAGGGAAGAAATATAATATCTGTGGGTCCCCTATGCTGTACCAGGAACTGTGTTAAGTACGTTTCCTCTGTAGCCCCCTGAGTCCCACACAGCTGCTCTGTGGGCTTATCATTAATAGAGGCAGCTTTCTTTCCATAGGGCAGTGGTTCTCCAAGTGTGGTACGCGGACCAGCAGTATCACCTGGGAACTTGTTAGAAATGCAGGTTCTCAGGCCGCGCCCATGCTCTCCAGACTGAGAACTCTGGGGAGGGGCTGAGCTATCTGTGTTTTAACAAGCCCTCCAGGCAACCCTGAGGCACTCCAAAGCTGGGGAACCCCTGCCCCAGAGGTGAGAAACGCAGACCCAGAGCTAATCTGGGCTCAAACCTCAGGCGTGTGGCTTGGAGCAAGTTGGGTAACCACTCTGCACCTCAGTGTCCTCATTGGTAGATTGGGGGTGTGAATAGTAACCTGCTTCGTGGGGCTGTGTGGATTGCATTAGGGAATATATGGTAAAACTAGAGTGGTGCTGGCACGTGGTGAGCAGGCCCTAAGTGTTTGCTCTCACTCACTCAGAGTCAGCCAGCTTTGATCCCAGGTCTGCTGGGCCTCAAAGCCATCTACTTAGAATCCTAATTGTACCAGCTGTCCCTTAGAAACCTTATTCAATTAGCTGTCACCACATCTCATTCTGCAAAAAATGTAGGCTGCTCTATGGGCCTAGACTAGCCAGGGGTTCTCCGCTCTCTCTCTCTGCCTTGCTCCAGTTCCTTAGTAGGAGATGCTTGGAACACGGAGAGAAGGATTTTAAGGCCAAGGCCAAGTTTAGCATATGTGTGCCTTTACTGATTAGTGTGTCTGTCTTGGATACACAAGGGGTTGTTTTCTCCTGCTGTTGCTGGTTGTCAGGCAGCTTAGTGGGCATTTCTGATCCTTTCCTGTTACCGGGTTTTAATGGAAGGCTGTTAGGAGTCACCGCTCAGTGCACTAGGCCAGAGGACTGTGTGGGCCGCACAGGTTCAGGGCGGGGCGGCCGGAGGCCGCGTGTGGCTCATGGGCCTTACCTGGCCCAGGAATTAACGTGCTCCTTGGCCTGGTGCGGTCTCTTTTGAGACTTGGGGAGGTGCTGTGGACACAGGAAAGGGCTGGTTGAGAACCGGGATGTTCTGAATCCTGGCCAAACGTCTTTCCATTTTACCATGATTAACAGGCGCTTTTAGCCCCATTTTGCAGCTATGGGAAGGGCTGCCATAACAGTGTACCACAGACTGGGCAACTTGAACAATAGAAATTTTTTCCCTCATGGTTCTGGGGACTAAAAGTCTGAGATCAAAGTGTCAGCAGAGTTGACTTCCGAGGCCCCTCTCTGTGGCTTGTAGATGACTGTCCTCTCTGCCTGTGTTTTCACATGGTCTTCCCTCTGCACCTAGCTGTGTCTAAATTTCCTCTTCTTTTAAGGGCACCCATCATATTGTATCAGGGCCACCCTACTGGCCTCGTTTTAACTTAACTACCTCATTAAAGACCATTCTCTGATTACAGTCACATTCTGAAGTCCTGGGGGTTAGGACTTCAACATATGGATTTGGGTAGAGATGGGACACAATTCAACCCATGATGCCCGGCCTCGGACTATCCACGTGGGTCTTTCAGAAGAGGGAATCCTGTGTGGCAGGTTGACCCTGAGGTCACTGAGGTCACTGAGGGCAGAGAGGAGGGAGGCGGGGAGGGGGGTCGGACATCCGGTGGGCAGTGAAGGTTTCTCAAGCAGAGAGGTAGCTGGAGGTGGAGAGGCGGGGTGGGGTTTGAGGGCAGTGCGGGGAAGGAGGACCCCAGTTTCAGGAGGTGGTTGCTTGTAACAGTGCAGGCAAGTGACAGCGAGGGTCCAGAAATACACGCTGGATCTTCCGGAAGAAAATTTTCCACATTTTTACTGGTAGAGTTTTGAATGACTTGAATACGAGGAAAGGTAGACCAGTTTCTTGGATGAGAATACTGCATTTTGCAAAGATGACAGTTCTTCCAGAGTCAGTGCCTAGAGTATTTAATGATTCCAGTTAAATCCCAGTGGGCTTTTGGGAACACAACAGAATGATTCTAAGAGTCTTTTGAAAGAATAAAGAGCTGAAAATAGTCCAGACAGTTTTTCATGAGGGAGGGTAATGGTGTCTCCTTGAGTTTGTTGCCCACACCCCGTCCCAAGTAACCTTTTAAAAACATGAGTCAGGTCCCATCTGATGGCGTCATCCTGTCGCACAGAACAGAATCCGCCTTCCTTACCGGGACCGGCAGGCCTTCTGGCCCGCCGAGCTCCAGCTACTCGGGCTTCCTCCTTGTCCTGGAGAACCCCTGGGCTTGTGGCCGTCCTCACACTTGCTGCTGCCTCTGCACAGAATTTTTCTCTCTGGTCCAGACTGTCTCCTGCCTCACTCGTTCTTGTGATTCAGGTCTCTGCTTAAAAGGCACCTCAAAGCCTTCCTCGAACACCCTGTCTACACCACACTCTCTCCTGCCATTTACTCTCTGCTGCTTTTCTCTGGATTATACGCTTCACTTACAGTGAGGTGGGCTCCGACCCGCACTGCCTGGATTCATTGTCTGGCTTTGCCCCTTACTACTGTGTGGCTACCTGGGCGTCAGTTTTCCTCGTCTGTAAAATGGGAATGACACTGCCTATGTTATGGGCTGTTGCGAGGATTAAATTTGACACGTGAAGTGCCCAACAGATCCTGGCACACGGAGTAGGCATTCAATAAATGTTGTTGTTATTACTTGTTCAACGTTCATTCCCCCACTAGAAAGGGAAGCAGACAGAGGAATTCTTTGCCTGCTTCACTGGTGTGTCCTCAGTGCCCAGAACTGTGCCTTGCACACAGTAGGGACTTGGTAGATATTTGTTGAGTGAATACATGAAAGCATGATGGTAAAACATATAAATGCACTGTAATTAAATTAGTGATTGGTATATGAGTAGAGGTGCAGATTAAAGGAACAGAATAATACCTCAAAAGCCAACCCTAGCTTTTCTGAGAATTTAAAATAGGATGATGGAGCATCAGAAATCAGTGGGGAGAAGGGATGGATTATTTATTAAGTGACCAATGCAAAATAATTGCATCCTCTCTCACAGCATACACCAAAATAAATTCCAATTTGACATGTAAGTCAAACCATTAAAAAAAAAGGAAATATATGGAAATATCTTATTTTCTAGGGAAGGATTGGCTTTCTAAGCACAAAGCACTGGGGAGAATAAGAGTAAAGAGCAGTGGATTGGACTGTCTTTACAAATTAACTTCTGTATATCATAAGCATTAGAAACAAAGTTTATAGTCAATGTAGAAGAATTGCCACATGTAACAGAAAAAAAGTCCTTTACTATATAAATTGTTGCTTATGTAAATCTGTAAGGAAAAACCATTAATGGCTCAATAGAAAAATTAGCCAAAGGGAAGGTATAGACCATGCACAAAAGAAATACAAGCAGCCAAGTAATATGGGGGAAAATGTTTAACTTATTGGTAATCAAAGAAATGCAAAGTAAAATGAGATACCATTTTTTTCCTATCAGGTTACCCAGCAGGGGTTATGTTGAGAAAGGCACTTTCCCAAATAGCTGGTGGGAGTATAGCTTGATAAAGCTTTTCCGGCTTTATCACAATTTGAAGAGGCTTAACTATCTACATACCTTTTGACCTAGTAAAGCCAACTCTAAAAATGTAGCCCAAGGAAGTAGGTAGAAATGCATCTTATATATGTGCAAAGATATTCATTATTCATAACTAATAAAAATGTGGAAAAAATCTGCACATCCAGCAATAGAGGAAATAGTGAGTTGTGGTACATATACACAGGAAATATCATCCAGCCTTTAAAATTAATTTTTCTAAGATTATTTAATGTATCAGTTGTTAACCAGGGGCTTTTATTTGCATCATGCTCGCTAATGTCCCGTTGGCCAAAGCAAGTCACGTGACCAAACCCTGACTCGGGGGGAGCAGACCACAAAGCGGTGACTACTGATGCCCACCAGTGTAACAATCCACCATCTATATTCATTATATGCTTGCAGTTCCTAAACACAAGACACACAAAGACACATGCATATATGGAAATATGACAGAATGTTATCAGTGGTTATTCTCTAAAACTTTCTTATTCTGTGTATTTTCAAAAGTTCCCATAATAAGTATATATTTTATCATCACAAACAAAAGATATGTATTGAATTAAGAAAGTATGGACTTCCCTGGTGGCGCAGTGGTTAGGAATCTGCCTGCCCATGCAGGGCACACAGGTTCGAGCCCTGGTCCGGGAAGATCCCACATGCCGTGGAGCATCTAAGCCCGTGCGCCACAACTACTGAGCCTGCGCCCTAGAGCCCGCGAGCTACAGCTACTGAAGCCCCACACCTAGAGCCTGTGCTCCACAACAAGAGAAGCCACCGCAGTGAGAAGCCCGCACACCACGACGAAGAGTAGCCCCTGCTGGCCACAGCTAGAGACAGCTCGCACGCAGCAACGAAGACCCAACGCAGCCAAAAATAAATAAATAAATAAAAATTTTAAAAATTTCTAACAAAAGAAGGTATGGCTCTGGGTTTGGAGAACTTAATATATGATAAAGGACAGATTCAGGAGATGGTTGGATGGGTAGAATTAATTGGTGTTCGTGGCCTTTTATATGATACATGAAGCCACCTGCTGGGAGCAGGTGGGTTCAAGAGTAATGTGGCCTTGACTGGATGGTGTCCAAGATGCAGGAAGGGGATGGGGGGCAGATTTCCTTTAACGTGTAGAGTTTGAGGTCCCTCCGTGGCATTGTAGTTAGAATCCAGCAGCTAGTGGAAATACAGAGCTGGAGTTCGGAAGAGAAGTCGGGGCTGGAGAAGGAAATAGTTTTTGAATCACTGGTGGTCATTGTGAGAAACTATGATTGGATCCTTGAGTTCACCAACCTTTAAGGTCCTGGCAGAAGAAGTGCCAGGCCCCTTCCAAGCCCTGACACTGCTTCACTGTAGCTTCACTCAGTGCCTTCCCTGACCCAGACCCGACACCACCACCCCCGCCCCATCATATGCCGTCTCAGCACCTTGTGCTTCTCTTTTGGAGCGCTTGACATGTTTGCAATTAAGTGACCCCGTGTATAATTAATTGATCCGCGGAGGTGCCCCCCACTGGATTGTCAGCTGTGTGAGAGCAGGGCAGGGTCTGTCTCGTCCACTGTTGTTAATCAGGGTTGTCTGGTACAGGTTTTCCAGGAGGGTGAGTGAATGAAAGCACGTAGCAAGCAAACCAGAGAGGTCAACGGATAAGAAGGATTCGGAGAAGGTGTTGGGGGGCCCAGGAGAGTTTCAGGAGAAGATTTTCAAGGAGAGAGCAGGCACCAGTGCCAGACAGAGGTGAGAGGTCGAGAAAGATCAATGGAGAAAGTTTTAGAGTAGGGGTGCAAGCAGGTCCTGGGGGAAGGGAACGTGATCAGTTTTTTTTTTTTTTTTTTCTTTTTTTTTTGCGGTACGCGGGCCTCTCACCGCTGTGGCCTCTCCCCTTGCGGAGCACAGGCTCCGGACGCGCAGGCTCAGCGGCCATGGCTCACGGGCCCAGCCGCCCCGCGGCATGTGGGATCTTCCCGGACCGGGGCACGAACCCGCATCCCCTGCATCGGCAGGCGGACTCTCAACCACTGCGCCACCAGGGAAGCCCACGTGATCAGTTTTTCAAGAGCAAAGGTGGGCCTTTTGGTCTTGGAAAAGGGGATTGGAAGGCCTTCTGAGTAGAAGGGTAATAAAGAGGGTGTGACAAACATGTTCGTCCCTCGGTATCCACGGGGCATTGGTTCCAGGAGCACCTGTGGACACCAACATTCAGGGGTGCTCAGGTCTCATATTAAATGGACTAGCATGATAAGTACAGTTGGCCCTCTGTATCCACAGACACCAGCATTCTCCAAAGAGCCCTCCTCACCAAGTCTGGTCAGGGAAGTCTTAGATGCGTACCACGTATAGTTGGCTGTGTTGAAATCTTCACGAAAGTGGCATTCTTAGCTATCATACCCTAATTCAGTGGTTCTCAGAGTATGGTTCCCAGTCTGGCAGCAGCTGCCTCTCTTGGGAACTTGTTAGAAATGCAAATTCCTATTTAAATCGAGGACCCTGGGGTGGGGCTCAGCAATCTGTTCTAACAGCACTCCAGGTGATGTTCACTAAAGCTCGAGAACCCCTGCCCTAACTCCAAAAACACAAGCAAGTGTTTGTTGGAAATTAACTTGCTCCCCTGACATTTATGCAGGAGCCTCCAAGAGCAGGGATGTCTGTTTTCTTACCGCCTGCTTCCTGGAAGAGATTTTGAAGTTGTCAACTCCAAACCCCCTTTGGAATTCCCTAAGGTTGGAGCCCTGGGCTGATAAAGTTAGGGACCCCTGTCTTGCGGTCAGCAGTTTCTGTTGGGATCCCGGGCGGCTTTCCTGGCCTGACTCTGAACAAGAGTTTCTGAGCCAGCGGTTCAGGGAGTGGGGCCCAGGCGCCTCCTGGGCCTCCCTGAATTCGCTGTTTTAAATTGAAGACAGTGAATGACCCGGGGGGTTACAGACTGGAGGATAAGGTTTCACACATGGCAGCTGGAATTCATAGCTGTGGTGTCTGGGGCCTGCAGCTTTGAAAACTTGGTGAGATGCTGTTGCTTAACAAAAACCAGCCCCGGCCCACCCTCCATCCTGACCTCGACTCGGCACCATGCTGGGTCACCAAGCTTCTAGTGCACCTTGGGGTTCCCTGGACATGAAAGCTTGGTGGCCCTGACTGCTGCTGTTACTTTAAAGAAGATTGACTTAGCTGCAGCTCAGCTCACAGTATGGACACCCAGCAGCAAATGTTAATTGCTGGAGAGGTAGAGTGGGTTTGCTTCTCTTCGTAATTCAGAGGGACAGAAATCCAGAGACCAGCCGGATCCCCACACATTAGAAGCTGACCCCAGAAACCGGGGCTTAAAACTTCCCAGATAACCAAGGCTGTCAGCAAAGCGGAAGTGCCCATTTGCCTCTGCAGCGGGGTGCTCACTGGCCTTCTAAAAGCCTGTCGACACGATGTTTGGGGGGCCTTGCTGCCTGGGATTTGTGTTCCAGACTGTTCTGCGTTGCTGAACAGCATTGTGGGTAGATTCTGGGGAGCTGGGACCGGCCCCGTCCCCTGTCGAGGCTATTCCTGGGTGAGAGGCAACAGCAGGTAAGTGCCTGCACTGTCCCTGAGCGTTCCCTCTCCCTGTCTGGAAAACCTCTGGGCTTCCCTGCAGACCACAGACTTGTGTCCAGTCTAACTAAACTCCTTCTCATCTTGCACACTTGTGAAGGTAAGTCTTCCTTTGCTTCCAAAACCACAGGGAAGATGGGAGCCCTTGGTTCTGGTTCTAGTTTATTCACATGATTTTGAGCCAATGACTAAATCTTTCCAAATACTCTTTTTTTTTTTTTTTCTCTCTCTCCCATGAGAGGGCTTTAATCATACTATTTCCAGCCAGTGGGCCTCTATGTAAAACTTTTGGGACAAAATATTGAAAGTAGTTATTTACCAAGAATATTTGGGAATCTAAAATTTCTATATACACTGTTCTAGTGTCTCCAGAGAATATCCAGTTAACAAAGGAGAGGAGGGAGAGAGATGGTTCCAGAACTTCAGCTAAGTTACAGAGGTCTGGTTGTTTACTGATTACACTGTACAGGGCTGCTAAAGCTCTCGTGGGCCTTCCTGTGTGACTCATAGGTGCTGGAAGACATTCCCCAGGACTGTCCCTGACCCCCGCACCATCATTCACTAGTTCTGATGAAAGAAGAGTTGAAAATGCCAATAGGGCTTCCCTGGTGGCACAGTGGTTGAGAGTCCACCTGCCGATGCAGGGGACACGGGTTCGTGCCCCGGTCCGGGAAGATCCCACATGCCGCGGAGCAGCTAGGCCCATGAACCATGGCCGCTGAGCCTGTGCTCCGCAACGGGAGAAGCCCACGTACAGTGGAAAAAAAAAAAAAAAAAAAGAAAATGCCAATAAAATGTTCCATTTCTCTAGTGGTCAAATAAAAGTAAACTTGAATAGCATAATAACAACTTTTCCACCTATTGGATGAGGGAGGATTTACAGAAATTAACTCAGGGCAAGGGAGTAAGTTGTATAACTGCTGGTGGAAGTCTAAATCTGCAAAGCAGGTTTGCAGAATTTTTTAAGTCTTAAAAATGCACATAGCCATTGACCGCCTGGAAATTTTTTGTTTGAAACAAAGTTATGCAGAAAGTAGTATGTACAAAGTTTTTCACCAAAATGATAATTAGAACAGTGAAAAATTAGAAACGGCCTTGATGTCCAACAAAGATTATTAATTATAACATACATCTATATCTGTATCTATATCTATCTTCATTAAAATTACATAATAATGACATGGAATCATGTCAATTAATAATAATGACAATAATTTATAACTTAGTGGCAGTTTAAAAGTAATAGAAACAGCATAAACATTATGATTCCAATTTTATAAACTATATGTATTCACTTTTTTAAGTCTAAAAGGGTATAAATCAAGATGATAATGGTAATTCCTAGGTAGCAGAATTATGGTTAATGTTACTTTTCTCTCTCTCTCTTTATTTTTTTTGGTATCTTCTAAAATTTCTGCAATAAATATGTGCTTTGTAAATTACTTCTTTTAAAACAATAAATAAAAGATTCCTGTGAAATATACCCCCATAATTGCTGCTTTAAACAACTTCCTTCCCAGAACATCTAACTGGCTGGTTTGCATTACAAGAAGGGATGAACGTTTGCTTTTTACTGATTAATGAGGAGGCCATTGCATCTGACAAAGCACAGAAGTGAATTTCATCTGGCCTAAAAGGAAGAGAAGCCTTGGCAAGAGGTGAAAGGTCAGAACTGAAAGCCAGATAAAGAATTTTGGCTGGAGTATTAAGTTGGAATCACAGACCCTGTATTGTGTCAGATAACTTTCTAATTTCCAGTATTTTCTGAGAGTGGAAATTTTTTTTTCTCTTGCACATTCAGTTAATCATTCTTGCTCTATCCCAGAAAAATGAAACAAGTAACTAAGTTCTGAAGACGGTGGCAATGGCTGTTGAAAGCAGCAGTAGTAAGCCTCACTGGGCACAAATGACACTGCCTGTTCCTACGAGTTGGGTGATGGGCTCGAGGGGTCAAGAGCAGAGCTGGTCTCATTTCCTTTGGTAGTGCACCCGGAGAGATCATTTATACCGAGAACTGTGTGAAAATACCATTCTTCTTGGCTGAAAATATGTGATCAAATGCAAAGCTGAGCTTTAGAAATATTCACTTCATGGTGGCTCGGCACGCTTAGGATGGAAACATTAGACGGTGGGAGAGGAGGGGGTAAGGGTGAATGGCGACTTCCTCCAGGTTAGGAGGGGATAAAGAAAGCGTTAAGGAAGAGCCAGAGAGGAAGGCCCTGGAGGAGAAGCATTGATCCGGGTCTGCAGTAGAGCTGCGGGGTGGAGTTTCACACTGGGACCTGGACTCTGCAGGGAGCAGTTCAGTTGAAAATGAGAATTACTCTGAGGCCAGCCTTTGTGTGAAATATCAGAAACCAAGCCACTGGGCTGCAGCATTACTTTGAAATGCATCAGTAACAAACAAACAAACAAACAAAAAAGATAGATTGGTGGACGGTTAGGAAAAATGTGTGAGAAAGCAAATATGGGAAAATGCTAACGGTTGTGGAATGTGGGTGGTAGGTGCGTTGGGGGGGTGTTCACTGCACAGTTCTCTAAACTCTCCGGAAGGTTTGAAAAAAAAAAAAAAATCATACTTAAAATATTGGGAACAAAAAGAGCAACTAGATGGCAAAACCTAAACTTGTGACATTTACACAGAAAACAGGTAACATGGAATCCCACAGGAATCCCCAAATACAAAAAGGTGGGGAACCAAAACCATGCCCCAGAACCCTTAATTATTGACCTGAGAGCTGGCCAGCATGCATTGAAAATAATGTGTATGTGTGTTTGTGTGTGTGTGTGTGTGTGTGTGTGTGTGTGTGTGTGTGTGTGTGTGTTGCGTCCATTCCCACAGGATTTGATACACATAGAGAAACACCTACAAATGCAAAAGATGAAAATATTGGAAGGAAGCCTAGTGAGTGACAAGGGAAGATAAGGAACTAAGACAAGATCACCCCTGGAGACACACCCCACATGGTTCTGAATGAGTTGCTACAGGAAGACCACAGGAAAGCAAAGGGCAGAAGGGAACAGGGTCCGCTACAGTCCTCACCTTTTGCCGGGTGAGGTCATTCAGGAGGGGGACACAGTCCCCACTGTAGATACAAAAGTGCATTTGATCGGGTTGTTTCTTATACCTCCCCCAGTGAAAGCCAAGGAATACTGTAACCAAAAGGGGTTCAGGAAAAGCAGTTGGGGGAGGGTGGTGACAAGTATTTCTTCCTGCAGGAAAAATTAAATTCTGATGATATTTGCAGCGTTTTCTGATTGTATTAGCCAGATGTCTCCTTCTTGCGTAAACATGTGTTGAAAAAAATTGAGGGGGAAGGCTCAAGTTCCAAGAAGTCCCCAATTCACTTGGATTAGAGAGGTGAATGGTACCAACTTGAAAGCCCCCTTGGTTTAGGGACGTCTGGACCTATGTCATCATAACCACTTAGATTAAAAATGATCAGCAAGGGGCTTCCCTGGTGGCGCAGTGGTTGAGAATCCGCCTGCCGATGCAGGAGACACGGGTTCGTGCCCTGGTCCGGGAAGATCCCACATGCCGCGGAGCAACTAAGCCCGTGAGCCATGGCCGCTAGGCCTGCGCGTCCGGAGCCTGTGCTCCGCAACGGGAGAGGCCACAACAGTGAGAGGCCCGCATACCGCAAAAAAAAAAAAAAAAAAAAAAATGATCAGCAAGAAGCTCATCCAAGGTCTAAGGCTTCATCTCTTACCAGTTGGATGTGACACGAGGGAGGAAGTTTGGAATGGAATCAGGAGGTACCAGCCAGAACCCTGAGCCCGGCTTTGAATAACCACTTTGCTTTTCCTTAGTGAGAGTAAAGATTTTGTTTTGTTCATTGCTCTATCTCTGGTGGCCAGAACCATGCCTGGCACACAGTGAGTACTCAGTAAATATTTGTTGAATGAATAAAAAGCAGTGAGTCCTTTTAAATCGTACAGACCAGGGTTCAGTTCCCTCAATTCCTAGCTCTTGTGTGGGCCTTGCACAAGCCACAAAATCACTCTGAAGCTGTAAAATGGGAGTTGAAATCCATGCCTCTTCAGTTGAGAATAAAATATCCCAAAGCCAGGAGTAAGAAAAATTAATTTTGTAGCATCCAAATTCCTGAGTGCTCTCTAGCTTTGGAATCTGCAGTTTTTTACAGCTGTGTCAGGGAGGAAAAACTTTGAGGTGTGAGTGAAATAACAAGGCCTTAGCAGAGCACCCGACATCTGGAAAACACTTGGTTTCCAGCGTCCCCTCTCTCCCCTTCGTTGATTCTGTCCACATTTCTGTCTGTTCCTGTGTCTTTTCTTCCAAATTTCCCAGGACTAAAACCACCCAGAAAACTACTATAGTTTTCTCTCCTGCAGTTAAACCATGCTGTTAACTTCCTAATGGGCTTTCCTGTGGGGCCTCAGACCTTAGATTAGGCCAAATGTTTTAGTCTTTTTAAAAGTGGCATGAAATAGGCAGTTTGCTGCTGAAAAAGAGCACTGCGGGTTAGAAAAGCCTTTCGCAGTCTCCACCGGGAGCCACCCTCCCCTCCACTGTCCGGCTGTCTGCCATTGGGTCTGATCATCTTCAGCTGTTTTTCAGTTCAAGTCAAGGCTTCCTCGCCCCTGGCAATTCCAGTGGTTTGTGCTTGGGGAGATTTCCAGAGGGCGCTGTCCTGATTCCACACAGAGGGGCTTCCTGAGAGCAGAGGATCTGGGATGCCTGCCAGGTAACTCAGGAGCCTGGAGGCCTGAAGAACCGAAGGTTGAGGAGACAGACCTGCCTTAGGGAAACAGATTCCCTTTGGGAAACTTTTCCTCACACACAGGGTGCAGAGCCCTGCAGTTTGAAGAGGAGCCAGTCTTTCCATCTGCTGAACAAGCCAGTTGCTAAAAACAGGAGACCAGACATCATCCTGCCCTGCAGAGACACTGTCTCTGGAAGCATCTGGTTGTTCTGAAACCGTCTTCCTGTTCATCAGAAAGACACAGGCTCCACCCTGGGTCCAGGTGCCGTGTGGCTTGCAGTTCCTCCTGATTCCTTCCTGATACACCTATGATGACACAGAAAAGTAACAACAGGCTGCCAAAAACCAAGAAGGATTGACAAATGCCAGGATCTTGGAAGCATCAGCTGATGGCAGTGAGAAGACAGAGCTGGACCGCGGGGCTCTGTCCAGGATGTAGCTCATGCTGTGAAGGTTCATGGAGAGGAACCACACCCCACACCGCTGAGAAAAGTCAGAAGGTAGTATAGTTTATATCTTCTGTATTGTTTAGTTCCTGACTCTTGTACTTGAAGCAAATTCCAGCTGATGGGCCTCTTTTTTTTTTTTTTTTTCCTACTCTCAGCTACAGGCCTCAGAGGTGGGCTTTTGTAAATCCATCTCTCTCTCTCTCTCTCTCTCTCTCTCTCTCTTTCTCCCCCCCCCCCCCCGTAACCATGTAGAGAAAGAAAACATGGGAATAAAATCAGATGGGAAATAGGGGAAACTGGCATGATTTCAGTGCATCCCAGTAAGTCTACTTCCCCAAAGCAAAGTGCTTTAAGGAGGGTGCTCTGGGAGCTGTGCATGCTGGAAAATAGAGCACTTTCTGTCTTGAGTTGATTCAGTCTCTGAGGAGGAGATGAACTTTGCCAGAGCAAGGGTTCTGAATCACTGGCAGCTGTGCCTTTGCCCTGTCCCCTCCCATAGTGGGTACAAGAAGGAGACACATCCTTTATGAAGGTGGACAGAAAATGGAACCACTGCCCATCTACTCATGACGTCTGTTGGAATTTCATCATTGGTCTGGGCAAACTTTTTCCTTATTCAAGGATGAATAAAGACAAGAAAAGACTGCGTGGAAAAGTCCTGCAAGACAAGGTAAAGGCAATAGCTTCTAAAGACCCAGAAGCAGTGTCTACTTTTAGAAGATCACCTACAACAGTCTACAGAAGAGAATTTTGGGGAAATGTGTGGCATCCTCAGTATACTACAAAAAGACATGGCCTCCCTGGAACAGGAACAGAAAAACGTAAGGAAAAGATGGGTTGATATGAAAAGGCAACAGAAAGAAAAAAAAGAGATGGATTAAATGAAGAAAGGTTTTGAGGAAATAAAATCCAGCAGCAGAGCTCAAATCCCAATTAGCAGGAGTGTAGAAGGGTATTAATGTGTGGGAAACTGAATAATGCCCCCACCCACAAAGATATCTGTATCCTAATCTCTGGAATCTGTGAACACTACTTGACATGGCAAAAAACGACTTTGCAGATGTGATTGAGTTGAGGATCTTGAGAGATGGAGAGGTTATCCTGGATTATCCACGTAGACCCTAAATGCAATCACCGAGTGTTCTTGTGAGAGATATAGGCAGAGGGAAATTTGATGATAAAAGAGAAGGCACTGTGACCACAGAGGCAGAGATTGGAACCATGTGACCGCAAGCCAAGGAATGCTGGCAGCCACCAGAAACTGGAGGAGGCAGAGAATGGATTCTCCTCTAGAGCCTCCAGAAGGAGTACGGTTGTTCTGATAACTTCATTTCGGCCCAGTGATACTGATTTTAGACTTCAGGCCTCCAGAACTGTGAGAGAATAAATTTCTGTGGTGAGAAGTCACCGAGTTTGTGATAATTTGCTAGAGCAGTCACAGAATACTAATACAAATGCTATGGAAAATCAAACCAGTGATGTGGGTTCAGGAAAAAGAAACTTGAGAAACTATTCTGGAAAACACAAGAAAGAGAAAGAGAGACGAGGTTTAGATGTGGAAGACGGAACTGACAGCCCACATTCAGCTTTGTCGGTGTTGGGGATTATTGGGATGGGTGCCCAGGCATCAGATACGTCCCTGAGCTGACGAGAGACTGTGTATGAATGTAAAGAGCTCACTAACCATATTCTAAACAAACTCAGGGGAAAGAGGCCCACATCGGGGCATACCCCGGGGGAAAATACAGAATAACAAGGATAAAGGGGAGGAAAAAAAGAACATTTCACAAGTGCTCAAACAGAGAAAAGAATAATAAAAATCAAGCTGACTTTAGATCTGTTCTCTATAACAAAGAGTCTGTGTCTACTGAACCTGTCAGATTAGGCCACAAGGGAGTTTTTGTTTGTTTGTTTGTTTGTTTTTAAGTTCAGATATATTCATGCCTATCTGGGTTGGGAATCTGAAACATTTAAAGTTCTTTTGATTATCAAGTAAGTTTGCAAACCATCTATAAAGTTTTGGGGATTATGTTGTAACCCAACTACTTTATATTTGACTGAGATGTCTTCTGTGTATGAAGCCCATCAGAAAGACATTCTCAGACATGCAAGGGCTTGGGAAAATAAGCATGTTCCTTTCTTTAAAATGTAAAGCTATGTTGCAGAAGCCAAAGTGGTAAAGCAGAATAGAGCTCAAGTATAAGTAGCATAGGCACTGTGATCAGTAAACCTAGAGAGCAGTTTAAATTATTATTATTATAAGTCTGGTGATCAAACAAACACAAATGTCAGAAATTGTTCTGAAAATAAGCTATAGAATGGAAAGACAACAGTATGCCTGTGTTCGGGGTCTACACCCTGGAGTGTTGTCAACAGAGATCAGAAAGGGAAGAGGAGGTAAAGGTTTGTTACGTTGCTTGTCTGAAATAGTGTTGGTAACAAAAAAAGTTATTTCCTTTATTATTCTAATCTCCAGAGAAGTGTTCATGGCTAAAGAAGGACTTGGAATAGTATTGGTACCAATATCTGCCATTTTTGGAGGTTTACTTTGAGCTAACCACCATGCTAAAAACTTTACCTTCATCATCTCTACTCAGGGCCCCAGGTGTAGATGCCAGATCCTTTCCCTTCCACCCACTGTTCTTAAGGTTCCTTAAGATCCTGCACCAGTAGGTGGTACGGCTTGAACCCCAGGCCGACCGACTCCAGAGCTCTTCCCTATCCCCTAATATGAAAAACATACAGATAAACACGAGGAGATCCAAAAACAAGTTCTGGAACTTCCCAAACACTGGGGAATAGAAAAGGAAAACTCATCATAAAGTAGACCCCAAAAAATGTATCAATAGTTTGTTTGTTTGTTTGTTTTTGGCTGTGTTGTGTCTTCGCTGCTGTACACAGGCTTTCTCTAGTTGTGGCGAGCAGGGGCCACTCTTTGTTGCGGTGCGCTGGCTTCTTAATGCAGTGGCTTCTCTTGTTGTGGAACATGGGCTCTAGGCGCGCAGGCTTCGGTAGTTGTGGCACATGGGCTTCAGTAGCTGTGGCTCACAGGCTCTAGAGTGCAGGCTTAGTAGTTGTGGCGCCTGGGCTTAGTTGCTCCACGGCATGTGGGATCTCCCTGGACCAGGGCTCGAACCCGTGTCCCTTGCATTGGCAGGCGGACTCTCAACCACTGTGCCACCAGGGCAGTCCCTGAATAGATTTTTTAAAGCAGGAAAGGTACAGGGTACTTTCTCTGACCACAGTGGACTTAGAATTAGAAAATACAAAATTATAAAATTGAAAACCCAAATACCTAGAGAAAAGCACAATCCGAATATTGTGGAGTCCAGTAAGAGACCAAATCTGCAACTGCAGACTAGATGGAGAGTAACAAGAAGGCTAAATAAGGAAATTTGAAGCAAGGACAAATACTTACCTAGAGAAAAATTCATGGCTTTATATATAAGAAGTCATTTAAATAAATGAATATGCAACTTAAGAAGGCAAGCAGAGAGGCTAACGAAAACAGTGGGAAGTTGGAGAAAGGAATTAATGAAGATAAATGTTGACCTTAATTAATTAGAAAAAAAATGGTAGGTTTGATAAATCCTGTTGCTGATTTTCTCAGAAGACCAACAAAGTAGACTGATTTCTCACAAATCTAATTTTTTTAATGAGAAAAAATACCTATACACATTAATGAGGAAGGGGGCATGACTGCAGAAGCAGAAGTTGTTTTTAAGTTAAAAATGATTACTAGTACAATTCTGTGCTCAAAATTAGAAAATCTGAATGGATTGGACAATCTTCTAAGAAATTTCTAAGAAATGGAAATTACTGTAATTGATTCAAGCAGTTGAAAACCTGAGTAGAACAAAAACCACAGGACTGTCATCAGAGAAGTTTCCTGCCCACTGTTTTGCAGACTAGTTCTTGCAAACCTGCCAAGAAGAGTTACCCAAGCTAAATTCTATGTAGACTGTTCTGGTGCTAATGCAATAATTCAGCACTTGGCTTTGGAGAGGAACAATGAGATGCAAGCATGTTTGGCAGGGATGGGATGAAATGCTGTAGAGGACGCATGTGAGAAGAACCCTGCCTTCCCTGGGAGCCAGTCCTTTCTTCCCAGGTGTGCGCCCACCTGCATCCAGAGTCTGATGCCCCGCTATGTTTTCCCACCCCTGAGCCAGTGTTGGAAGACAATAAAGCCTTAGGGGAAGCGAGTCTGAACCTAACACCCATGGCATCTTCTAAAATTTGGTGATCAAAAGAGAGAAGTCTTCCTTACTTTGCTCAGGAAAAAGAAGGTAATGTGGAGCCTTCCTTGAGAAAGAGACGTGTTCAGACAACTGGATTGACACGGTTGCTGAATTTGAATTTTGTGAAATTTCGTAAGTCCCCCGACCCAGGGGCACGTGAGTAGAGAGTAGCCATTGCTGGTGGCGGCCACTGGCCCCGCCTTCAATTCTACCTTCTCTCCATTCTCTCCTCTTGGCCCCCTTTTTCCTTGTTGGAAGGCTGCTTGTCCCACTCCCCCAGTTTTATCCTGTTGTCGCTAACTCTAGTCTCCTGCTGAAGGTGCACGTGGAAACCCTGCTCCCTTCACTGGCCTGGCTGCCAGGCCTGGGGACAGTTTGGGCTGGTGCACTGGGCACAGGGCTTGTGTCCCCAAGAATTTCACGCTCCTTCCCCTCTTTTCCTTCAGAAGAGGTTGTGGAAATATTATATTACAAAACAGAATCACCCTGGCATCGTTTAGGACTTTCTTGACCTTTACTTTTCCCCAAATCATTGCAAATGGTGATTATGCTCTTGGAAAAAAAGCTGGATCCTCTGATGGTACTGTTTGGGGAGGGAGTGGGGAGGGGAGGGGAGGGGTGGTGGGAGGGAAGAAGAAGAAGCCTTGAGAGGGGTCTTGTCCGCACTTTAATAATTCCACGCACTTGATAAGATGAGGACCTCTCGGCTTTGCCTTCTGCCCCTGGTCATCGTGCTGGGGGACTTGCCACCCTACCTCTTCTACCACGAGTTTAATCCCATTATTTCCCCTTCCCCGCCTCTCATCCGTCCGCTCCTCACCTACTGAAACCTGCCTTCTCTCTACCACTTCCTGAAACTTCTCTCTCCCAGAACACCAGCCCCAGCTTCCCTGGCGTTCCTCAGAATCAGAGCCATTTCCCCCCTCCCCCCGCCCGACTTCTTGCATTGCCCTCTCCCCTTGGCTCTTGGACCACGTGCTCTGGGTTTTCCCTCCACCTTCCTGGCGGTTCCTTCTCTCTTTCCCTGACAGGCCCTGTTCCTCTGCCTGCCTCTTTAGAGAGTAAATTTTTTTAAAAAAATAAATTTATTTATTTTTGGCTGCGTTGGGTCTTCGTTGCTGCATGCGGGCTTTCTCTAGTTGTGGCGAGCAGGGGCCACTCTTTATTGCAGTGCGTGGGCTTCTCATTGCGGTGGCTTCTCTTGTTGCGGAGCACGGGCTCTAGGCGCGTGGGCTTCAGTAGTTGTGGCACATGGGCCCAGTAGTTGTGGCTCACGGGCTCTAGAACACAGGCTCAGCAGTTGTGGCGCATGGGCTTAGTTGCTCCGTGGCATGTGGGATCTTCCCGGACCAGGGCTCGAACCCATGTCCCCTGTACTGGCAGGCGGATTCTTAACCACTGCGCCACCAGGGAGGTCCTCTGCCTGCCTCTTAAGTGGCAATGGCCCTTGGTCTTCTGTTCCTCTGCACAGTCTCCTGGGCTCTGGATGTGGAGGAGCTCCATCCTTGTGCTCCTGGTGTCCACACCCAGAGCCCAGAACTTGCTGAGGGACAGCCAGCTGCTGTTCACACCCCACTGAGAGATCCCACAGGCCCCAAAGGCAGTGTGTCCAAGACATAACTCTCCATCAGCAACCCAAGTAGATGATCCCTTCAGCCCCCAGTTTCACAGGCTGGGAGCTGCGAGGATATTTCCCTCACATCCCCCATATCTGTTTCTTCATCAGGTCCTGCCAGCTCCCGATCTGTCTGGAATCAGCTCAGTGCCTTTTCCCTGCACCAGCCTCCATCATCTCTTCCCGGGACCCATCTCAGGTCTTGCTGCCTCCAGTCTTGTCCCCCATGCCTCCCCACCCCCATCCCTTCTCCACATCAGAGCCATTTTTATACCTTTACTGGGCATCTTCTGTGTCCTGGGCCCTCTACCACACCACAGCCCTAAATCATCGGTGGCCACTCCTTGTCCCCAAAGTACAGGCCAAACTCCTTAATATGGCTTAACAAACCCTCTAAGAGGCCTGGCCCTGCTTACTTCTGCAGAATAATCTTTCAGCACCTGCACCACGCCTCAGGCACCCTGTGTTCCCTGGTCAGCGTGCAGTCCCTGCAGGGGCCGTGCCTGACCTCCCACCTCGTTCCTTTGCTCATGCTAATTCCTGCCACCCCACCTCTCTGCCTTGTAAGCCGGAAAGTGTCAGCTTAGCAGTCACTTCCCAGGAAGCCTCCCAGCTTTATTACACTCTTGCAAAGGGCCTCAAAGCACCCCGAGTTTGCCTCTAGAGAGCGCTGGCTGAGTAATACATCATGTGGCTGATGTATTACTTACCTGGTTCCTCCCTTACACTCAGAAGTTTGAAGGCAGAGGCTGCGTTGTATCATTGTATCATTGTACATCATTGTATCCTCAGCATCCAATAGTGCCTGGTACATAATATATATCCCTTAAATATCTTATCTGCGCAGTGAATGTGTGGCCCCATTGTATCACACCCTTTCTGCATTTATTGAAATCTGCTGTATCTCATGCACTATACGATAATAAATGCAGTGGAAACTCAAAGTGCCAGAATCCTCAGAGAAAGGGAGCGAGAGTGAATTCTTGATTCTGGTGCCCTGTAGCTCATAAGCTGTTCCGGAAGCGTGAGTTTCTGTGTAGTTGGGAGTTTACCCTTTAAGTGCTTTTGCTACACCAAGAGAGTTACATTTTATCCGCTTTTTCAGGGGTCACTGAGGATCATTCAGTCTGCAGCTCTAAGGCTGCAGGGGTGCCCTCCGTCTTCTGTCTCTTTAACTTTGCTGCTTTTCTTCCCTGCTGTCAGTGTCTGCCTGGCACCTTCCCCATCACCACTTCAAATTCCGTTACAGACCACCCTGTGCCAGCCACTATCCAGCTGAATAAGACATCTGCCCTCAAGCGCCTCACCTCCTTGTAGCTTACTTAGCAAACATTAATTGCATGCATTCTAGGTCCTTCTAAGTGTTGCCCATCTTGACTTCAGAACTTGGCCTTGAAATGGCCCTTTTTCCAAATAAATCATGGCTGTCAGCTGCTTTTGTGTGATTTGCCTCTCTTCTCAAAGTCAAGTGTGAAAAAGAAATTGCAGCTCCCATCTGATGGGAGCCCTGCTGTTTTCAGAGGACGCTGACCAAGCACCAGGCCACCCGAGAGACATGCCCTGTTTAGCTCAGCTCTGCTGGTCCACGTTGAACCCAGGAGAGTCTCAGAGAGACATAGCTCCCTGGGCTTGTGCCCTAGCAGCGTCCTAGCCCCTGTGAGCCCTTTGAGGGCAGGGACCGTATTGCATTCATCTTTGTTTTCCTGGTGCCTGGTGCCAGTATATATTTGTGGAATTAGCAAAAGGACAGAAAGAGGGAAGGAAGGAGGGAGAAATGGAGAAAGGAAGGGAGGGAAGGGGGAGAAAAGTCGAAACCGAGAGATGAGATTCCCTTCCAGGCTAAGAAGTTAGAGGTGTCGAATGGAGGGTTTGGTAAATGGGCTCACTGCGTCTTCGTGTGTGTGAAATTTCCTCCCAGGGAGTATCTGATGTGCTAGAAGAACCTGATACCATCAATACTGAAATAAATCCTCCAGACTTGAAGAGTTTCCAATAAGGTAAGAACTAACAGTAGGATAGCTATATAACAGGAAACATCTCGAATACTCTTAAAGATTATAGCTCTAAGGAGGAAAAAAACACAACTTCCTGAAGAAATCCAATGTTATGAGCAGCTGTTGCAGTAACTTCTGATTCACATGTATTGTTTCCATTTTGAAACTCAAACCATCTCGATTTGAGCGTCCTATCCTCTTTTCTCCATCTTTTCTCCTTTGTGTTGCTGGGTTTTAGTAGTGTGAAAAGGTTTCTATTTTTTTTCTGCCCCTACCCAATACATGAATCCTATTTGGTATTGGTTTTAGAGCAGAAGTTAAATTGGTTTAATCTCACATGTCAACTTCAGTAGATTGGTTGTGGTTCACTGGAGAGTTCAGAAAGATTCTGAAGCTGTATCTAAGTTAAAAGGGGGTGAGTTCCGTGGAAAGAGGTGAAGAGGATTGGAGAGTGTACAAGTATTTGCCATTCCCGTTCAAGAGGAAAGTAACTGGTGAGAGCAGGACTAACATCCTTCAGGTTTTGACTAAGAAGAGTCAACTGAAGTTGTTTTAATTTCGTCTTCCTTCAGAGCCTCAAACTGTTGGTTTTCAGATCATGTTCTACAGTGGTTTGAATGTAGTATTTTTGTGAATAGAGAGAAGAGAGGGGAGTGTATTAACAGCGTTTAAACCTTTTCTCGAGCCTGTCGATATCTGATATCTGATCCTAAACTGGACTTCATGACCATAGAGAAGGGCAGGAATGAGAGACTATTTTAAAAATTCCTCCGGTAAAAATATTTTCCAGTGGTTATTTCAGAAGTAGTTTAAGCTTCTGAAACTTGATCTACAACTGGAGTCTCCTTAGCCTATAACTTGCTGTCCACATTGATAACCTGGAATCCAGAGGTGTGCATTGGGAATCAGAGCGCACTGAGAAGTAGCCAATAGCTTTGACCTGCCACCAGACACATCCTGGCAGACATTTCTACAAATGCACGTAGCACCGTTCACCCTGGGGAAAACACACACAGTCATCTCATTGGAGGCCTTCCTTTTCAGGTGGAGAAACTGAGGCTTGCCAGTGATTTTAGCTGTTCACACTGATAGCGATTTGGCCTCTAAGCCCCTGGGCCCTGCCTGGCGGCCAGTAAATATTCCTGACTGTCCTTCCTGTGTCAGTTATAGACACTGCAGACGTAGTGAGAAGACCCTTGACGCTCCCAGCGTCAAAGAGCTTCCAGTGCTGGTTGGGAGGAAACAGACAAAAGCACCCTAACAAATGTTTTAAGGTACCTGTAAGTGCACTGAGAAAAAAAAGCAACAACCAAAAACGAACCTGGTGACCAGGGATGCTGCTTGGAAGAGACAGCATTTGCACTTAGACTGAAATGATGCAATGGGATGCAGTCGGTGTTGTCAAGATCTTGGGGAAGACTGTTCCAAGCCAGAGAAACAACAAAAGCAAACCCGTCCAAGAGACGAAGGAAAGTCAGTGATTGGAGTGGAGGGAATGCCCAGGGTCCTGTCCATTAGCCCTGATGCCTGCTAAATTGTCGTTGGTAGTGGTGGTGGTTTCTTGTAGGCCTTGAAAACCTTTGTTGCACTTGCTGAAGTTGCTTTAAAGTAAACCTTTGCATTTGGTTGGACGGTGCTTGCTTAGCTGTGCAGAGAGATTATGAAGAATTCTGTAGATGGAGGTGAATCTTATCATGGGCATAAACCCCTTTTGATGGAGGTGTGTGGTACAGATGGGGCCCATTTCTGCTCCAGAGAACCTGTGCAGCTTGGTGGGGACACAGTGACCAGCGACCACAAGCAGATTAGCTGGGTGGGGAAGTAGCACGATGACACCATCGACCTCTGACCCACCCCTAAACAGTCTCGCTAAGCTCCTGCTTCCTCCTGCGTGCTGGCCTGTCCAGCCTTGGCCGCCCGCTCACTGCGTCCACAAACACTTCAAAAGCAACTTGTCCCAAAAGGGAAAATACCTCCCCTGTACAACCTGCTCCCACGTCTGAATTCCCTCACTTCAGCTGCTGGCTGCCGTCTGGACTCTGGCCCCTAAACTGGAAACTCATGAGTTGTGTACACTCGAGCCCTTTCTCTCCCCTTGGTGCCTTTGCCCCCGCTGTCTCCCTGTGGGTCACCTTTCTCCCCAGTCCCCTCCCCTGGCAAGGCCAACCCGGTCCCTCCTGCAGGAAGCCACCTCTGGCCTTGGCCGGGCTGGGCTCCCCTCTGTGCCCCAGACCGTCCACTCGGCACCCTACTGGTCCTCTTCCGCTCTCCCTGTGGCCTCCGAGAGGCTGTGAGCTCCTCGTGGGCAGGGAGCAGGTCATAGTCATCAGGTGCCCTCGACTACCTGCACACAGTAGGGCTCAATCCATGTGCGGTAACAAATGAGCAGCTGATCAGGCCCTCTTCATAAGGAGCGATTTTAGCTATTTGTTTGTTCTCATCAAAGGGACATCAAGGAAAGATTAATACTGAACATAGGCAAGTATTTTCTTCTTTATATTCTTCTGAATTTATTCAGGTTGCTTACATAAGCAACTATCAATTACTTTTCGAAATTTTTGTGGTGAAATGTACATAACATACAATTTACTATTTCAACCATTAGTAAGTATACAAATCAGTGACATTAATTAAGTACATTCACCATCTACAGAATTTTTTCCCAGACAGAAACTCCATACCCGTTAAATAATAACTCCCCATTCCTCCCTCCCACAGCCCCTGACAACCACTATTCTACTATCTGTCTCTTTAGGTTTGACTAGGCTAGGGACTTCATATAAGTGGAGTCATATAATATTTGTCCTTCTGTGTCTGGCTTATTTCACTTAGCATAATGCCTTCAAGGTTCCTCTGTGTCTTAGCATGTGCCAGAAGTTCCTTCTTTTTAAGGCTGAATAGTATTTCATCATATATAAAATGTGTACCATATTTTGTTTATCCATTCATCCGTTGATGGACATTTAAGTTGTTTTTACCTTTTGGCTGTTGTGAACAATGCTGCCGTGAAAGTGGGTGTGCAAGTAACTGAGTCCCAGTTTTCAACTCTTCTGGGTATATGCCCAGAAGTGGAATTGCTGGATCACATGGTAAAATCACTTTTACAACTTAGAAACATTTTTAATAGTTCTGAAATGGTCATTTCAGTTCAAACCAAAGGTTACCTTGAGGTGGGAGGTGATGCAGAAATGCAGGCTAAAATTTCAGACTTCTGTTCCTGTGACTTGTCTGGTGCTTGGTGATATAAAATGTTTTGTTTTCAAGTGTGGTTTTAATTTTTTCTTACAGCATCAAGCTGCTAGCTGTGCAAGAACTACTTGACAGAGAGGCCCTGGAAAAGGTAAATATTTTGTTCCTCTTACCCCAGATTTACAAACTTAGAGCAGAGTGCCACACACAGGAAAAACTCAACTCCCTGTCACCAGAGACAGCACTTACAGCAGAGTTGGTCTGTTATTTTGTGTTCTTAACAGTCAGTGAACCTTGCAAAATTTTAATCAAAACGCCCCACATTGCTCATAGGCAAATGAGTTCACTTGCAAACTCTTCCTTGCTTGGCTCTTTGAGAGGCTCGCTCTGCTGTGGGCCAAGCTCTGGAGCAGGCTTTCTGTGCCTGGAAATACCGCACACCGGACGCCGCCCACATGCCAGATGCTGTGCTTCCCTCCATCTCTGCTCGTGTGTGTGTGTTCTTATCTGGGCTTATGGGTGGTAGAATTGAGGCAGTGAGGTTAGGGAACTTGCCAGAGGAAAATTACCTAAGTGGCAGAGTAAGGATTTGAGCCCCATAGTTTCATTTCCAAAACCAATGCTTTTTCTGTTTAATAGGCTAGTTCATGAGTTTGAGCCCCCGTGGGGACTACTTCTGAGGACTGGGAAACTCCCTCCCACCTAAGTCCTGGAAGGAGCTATCCAGTGTGTCTCGGTTTTCTACGTTCAAGTCAAGTGCTCAGCTGGGGATCTTTTGCCAGTTTTGGGTTCAAGTTCTGTGTGGTGGGCTCCAAAAACCAGGCTGGGCAGGTGCCGAGGAGGCCCAAGTGCCACCCCACGGGCCTCCCAACTCATACCAAGCGGCTCCCCTGGGTGGCTCAGGACTCTTCCCCAGTTATGTGGCTATGGGCGTTACTTCGAATCTATAAGGTTAACGTAGAAGAAAATGGTTAGAGAGATAAGCACCCAAACAATATTATCTTATTTATAGAATTTAAAATGTTTGGATTAGTGGTCCATCTGCTGGTTGGCACTAAAGCCAATAAATTCTTTAAACACCAAGCAGTGGTGCAGCGGCGGGCGGGGGGGGTGTCTGAGCTCTGGCTCTGAATTTAACGTCACTCCAGCCTCATTGGTAAGACAGATAGAACAAGGGTGGGGCTGCCTGCCTGCCCTCAGAGAGGTGACATGAGAACCAAATGAGTTGGTGCGGTGGATGGGCTTTCTAAATGCCAAAGCACTCCACTCATATTAATTCTTAATTACTCATTGTAATTCTTTAATCCAGCCATGAAACCATACTAAGTCCAGGTTATTATATATGAAGATTCTTTGTATGTTTTTGAAACTTTTAAAAAGTTACTCCTCCAAAACCAATTCTCTTCTCAGTGTTCACTACAGGTAATTGTTTTACTCCTCGATTCTCATCCACCCTGACCAGTTAAAGAACCACAAGGAAAGATCTCTGTAGACCGTAGAGCTTTGCTACTCAAAGTGTGGTCTGCAGACCAGTAGCATCGTAAGCTTGTTAGAAACGCAGAATCTCAGGCCGTACCCAGACCCCCTGATTCAGTTTGCATTCTCACAAGACCCCAGGTGATTCTTGTGCACCGAAGTCCAAGAAGTTCTCCCTGAGGAGTAACATTTACCATCACCGCCACTGCTGTTGACTAGTCCATCTTCACAGAGAACCTCTGAGGTGTCAGCTTTTTGCTTTTGTGGCCGATCAAGCTCCCTTTTTTCACACCAAAAGTGAAGTAAACACCATAAATCTATTTGTAAGAACCCAGTTTTTTTGTTTTCTTGGGTTTTTTTGTTTTTTTCCATTTTTTAAAAAAATTGAAGTATAGTTGACTTACAGTGTTGTGTTAGTTTCAGGTGTACAGCAAAATGATTCAGTTATTCATATATATATATACCTCTTTGTTTTCAGACTTTTCCATTATAGGTTATACAAGATATTGAATATAGTTCCCTGTGCTATACAGTAGGTCCTTGTTGATTATCTATTTTATATATAGTAGTGTGTATCTGTTAATCCCAAACTCCTAATTTATCCATCCCCCTCTTCCTCTTTGGTAAACATATATCTGTGAGTCTGTTTCTGTTTTATAAATAAGTTAATTTGTATCGTTTTTTAGATTCCACATATAAGTGCTACCGTATGATATTTGGTAAGAACCCAGATTTTATCTTTAGTTTGCCTGCTTCTTCCTTTCATTAAGAAAATAGTCTCATTTAATTTAATAGGTAGAGCCAGCAAGAATGACCTCAGGTAAACACACATCCTGCAACCCTCACACCTCTTTTTTTTTTTAATTAATTAATTAATTAATTAATTTTTGGCTGCGTTGGGTCTTCGTTTCTGCGCGAGGGCCCCTTCCAGCTGCGGCAAGCGGGGGCCACTCTTCATCGTGGTGTGCGGGCCCCCCACTGTTGTGGCCTCTCCTGTTGTGGAGCACAGGCTCCGGACGCGCAGGCTCAGTGGCCATGGCTCACGGGCCCAGACGCCACGCGGCATGTGGGATCCCCCCAGACCAGGACTCGAACCCGTGTCCCCTGCATTGGCAGGCACACTCTCAACCACTGCGCCACCAGGGAAGCCCAACCTCACACCTCTTTAACTGTCTTTGCAGCGAGACTTCAAATGGCACCGTGCTTTTGGGTTTTGCAATTACTGAACTCCTGAGGTCCCACCACGGTAGGACTGGTCACTTCTAGACAGATGGTCTTTCTCTTATAAGAGGGAAGCTATTCTGAAGGGGTCATTTCCCTCACAGCTACTTGCAGGTTAAACCTGACCAGTAAAATATTTAAATTATTTAAAACATAATATAAAAGGCTAAAAAGCAGCAGCAGTGTTTTGGAGTCTCGTAGACAATAAGACTTTTAGTGCTTTTTCTCCCTAATATTAGACATCGTTATTATGATCTTAGCGTTTTAGTTAAAAATTACCAGCCGTTTGCCTGACTTGTACTTTCCTTGGCTTTAGGTAGAGAACCTGTCCATTTCTGGAAGTGCCAAGGCTTTCTGGGTTTCTGCAGTGCACAGAGTCTGTTGTAGAAGAGCCAGGGTCCCCTCCCAACCTCGCCTCTGTTTGGCTGTTGGACCTGGCAGAGGGCCTTCCTCGGAGGCCTGGGCCCCTTTCGTTAACCCATAAAACTGCTTTCTATTCCTTCTGTGGTGCCTTCCTCTAAAAGTCTTGGGTTTCACAAATGATCCTTGATCACACTGTGAAGAGGGGAAAATTCTCCTTTTCATGCTCTGTTTTCTAGATTTTTCTCTGCTCCTTGCTCCAGTGATCCTTACTGGTTTGGGGGCTTCTGTGTTTCACCTGCAGGGAGAGGAGAGTGGTGAACACCTGCCCAGTGAACCCCATACATAGATCAGTAGAGTCCCAGTTTTTACCTCTTCAAATGCTTTGTTTTAATTCAGGTGCCACTGACTGGGGTGGAGACTGGGGACACCTGGGAGGTCAAGTCTCTGAATTTCTCTTCTCCACCAACACCACATAAAGCCATTTCCCAGGCAAGTGATAGTGATTTGTCATTTATTTAAAAAGTGTTATAAACCATACAATTTATAATTGCTTCTTTTTCTAAAAATCTGTTAGAACCTTGAGAAGATGGCTTATTATGCATAAATGTCAGGATATGTGACATTTCCTTGAGAAAGTGTTTTGGATTTGTTGTGCTTTTTTGATCAGATATCCTTTAGACACCAAGAGCAAAGGATTGCTCTGAGACAGATGCATGCCATCCTACTCTCTCTGTTCTCTGTGCTTTAAGAGCAGGACGCTTTTGTTTTTCTGAGCTTAAGTCACATAGGCTTGTTTCCCAGGCTTTATAAACAGACCCCATCTAATGCCTTTAAACACGGCATTGCATGAAAGGAAATAAAAATATTGGTACAGCTTGATTTAGTAAGATCATTTTTTCAATGACCCTTTCAAACAGCTTCCTGCAAAGCTGCAAACAATAGTTTGGCCGTTCCCTCCAGCTGGAGGTCACCCTCTCCCTGGAAGGGCCAGAGGGCAGAGCACCGACTGACCCCACCCGAGACCCAAGCCTGCCTGAAGAGCTGCCTGTGTGAGCCGGGCCTCCTAGAGGCTCAGGACGCCCAACTCATGGCCATCACCAGTCCTACCCCTACCTCTACCCACACCCCATTTGCAAAACTGTCTAGGACAAAATGCCTGTAGGTCTTCATGCCTGCTGCTGCTAGATAGTTTTCCTAGAATCTCAGCGTTGAAGTCCCACTCTTAGTCTAGTTTTCCTAACAACTGGAACAGATGATCTCTAAGACTTCTTGGTGCTTTCACGTGAGATAAAGCATATGCATTTCAGCAGCAAGCCTGAGACTAGGAAAATTGCACTTGACATTTGCACACGGTGGTGGCTAGTCAGGGACTCTTCCAGCTGAACCCTAGTGGTGGGCAACATTGGAATTAGAAGTTAGTAGCTTCCTGGGGATTTTCAGAAGGAAATAGGAGGTAAATAATTGTCACACAGTAGTGCATGAATAACCTAAGGATGCCAAGTGCTTGTATCTGTAACTGGTGGTGGTATGTTCTAAACATACATACATAGGCTCTAGCTCTGTTTTTACACACTTTTGGAGTGTTTTTCACTGTGATTTGGACTTCATGTAAATTTAGTGTGTGCAACAATTGAGTGCTTATGCTGTCCTAATTCACACTACATACCAAAGGAGATAAAGTTATAAAAATACATTTGGGGCTTCCCTGGTGGCACAGTGGTTAAGAAATCTCCTGCCAATGGAGGGGACATGGGTTTGATCTCTGGTCTGGGAAGATCCCACATGCTGCGGAGCAACTAAGCCCGTGAGCCACAACTACTGAACCTGCACTCTAGAGCCCGCGAGCCACAACTACTGAGCCCATGTGCCACAACTACTGAAGCCTGCGTGCCTAGAGCCCGTGCTCCGCAACAAGGGAAGCCACCGCAATGAGAAGCCCACGCACCACAACGGAAAGTAGCCCCTGCTCGCCACAACTAGAGAAAGCCTGTGTGCAGCAACGAAGACCCAATGCAGCAAAAAATCAATTAATTAATTAATTAAATTTATTTTTTTTTAATGCATTTGAATGGCATATGTGGAATACCAGAATGTCAGAGCTCAGGGAATCCAACCCTGTCATTTGTCATTTTGCAGACAGGACACAGAGACCAGAGGTGTTGAAGTGTCCTCCTCGTCCAGGGCCCATAACAGTTGTGTTGGTAGTCTACCATCAACCCTGGAGGACTCAGCTCCGTTCCAGGGCTCCCTTCAGTACAGCTGCTGCCTGTCTTCCATGGTCTCGTTTATCCTGGGCGTCAGCTTTAGCAAACTTTGCTGGTGATTCTGTCGCTGCGTATTTCAGGGCTGGGAGCAGATGCAGAGGTTTGGTCCCTGGCCCAGGTGATGGAGAACTGAAACCCAGGTCTTCTAATCCTTGTGGCGAAACAGACATAGGCTTGTGGTGTTTGTCTCCATGAGCTCCCCTTGGCCCAGCAGTGGAGACAGAGAACGTGGGCTGGGGGTTAGAGGAGGAGGGCAGTCAGAGGTTCAGGGCTCAGGATGTGGACACTGTCAGGGAGCATCTGAGAGCAGAGGACCTCTCAGAGGTGTGAGGGCAGCAGAGGGTCCAGGGGCCTGGGGAGGAAGGTGATGAGAAACGTGCAGGAGGGTAGAGAATACGCAGCAGACTCGCCCTTTGTAGGATCTGTGTCAAAATGAATTGCTTCAAGAATCTTAACATAAAATACACCTTTTACAAAACAGTACTCTGTTTTGATTTTAAAGTATCAGAATGAAATTCTTCAGCTCCCTGGGTTTATTTTTCACCCAGGCCTAGTCCTTCACATAAAGCTTAATTTGAATGCCATCTTGAGTGGTCAGTATTCATGTATCTGTTAGATTTTTTTTTTTAAGTGGATTGAGCCAGATCTGTGTCTAATCATGATTAAATTCATTATAGTCATGTTCCTGGCTAAATCCCTTCCAGCAGGCAGCTTGCTACCTTCCTTGAAGGGCTAGTGAGCAGAAATGGGGGCCCCTGTGGAGCTCAGACTCCCCCCGTTCACTGTGTGGAGTCTGGCTGAGGCCCGCAGGGGCCCCCACAGCCAGCCGCTCACCAGCTCTGCTTTGCAAATTGCACACTTGGGCCCTGACCCCGTTCCAGAAAGGGCTCTCAGCTGGGCTACACCGCAAGCACCTCAGCTGTCAGAAAATGGAGCATCTTGGTGAATTATGGGCTAGTCTTCACAGTTCATTTTCAAAAAGGGAATAAGATGCATTTTCTCCTGTTCTTTTAAAACCATCACAAGATACCATGTATATTGAGGGGCTCCTGGTACCTTTCTCTGAGTATGAAACGCTTTTATTTGAAGTGAGCAAAAAGTGGAGTCTCAAAATAGGACTTTTAAATTCCTTTTAGCTTTATTAGCTATGAAAGATCAGCAAATTAAACAATGAGGGATCATTTTAAATGTACCATTATGTTGGCAAAGGTTTCTAAACAATGATATGTAATGTTGAAGTTGTGATAACACCAGTGTCCCCATTCATTGGGGAGGGTAGTGACAAGGCACTATCCTTTTGAAGCTCTGGGGTGGTGTATTTCATTAGCCTTTGAGATGCCCCTACCCTGTGACCAAGGTAGATTCCTAGGAGTCTATTTAAGGAATGAGCCATAAATATGTGGAAAAGGCATTTTACAGCATGCTTTATAATTATGAATCATTACAGGCAGTTCACTGCTCAGTAGGAAGGGTGGGTTTAAACAGTCTGTGGTAGGTCTGCCCCATGGTCTGGTATGTGGCCGTTAAAAATGATAATCATTTAGCCTTGTAGAAATTCGATATAATGTTTAGAAAAAGGAGGATAAGCAGTTGTACCTGCTCTGATTACAACTATGTAAAACTATATGTATTCATTCTTTCAACCAATATTTATTAAGTACTTGTGTCAGGCTTTGTACTAGGCTGGGAGACACATACAGCTGTGACCAAGATGATTATCTTTCCTACCCTCATGTAGCTTACATAATTGGTGAGGAAAATGTTAACAAGTACACAAATACTTATTTAAATACAATAGTGATAAGCAATGCCCCCCAAAACACTAAAACAAAATCAGGTCATGGTTGGGGGCACCTAATGTTCTCGTAGCATCCAAGGAAATAGGAAAAAAACAAAACATAATTAGGTAATTCTTTTTTCCTTTTAAATTTCCTTTATCATTCATTTAATATTCCTGGAATCAACTTTTGAAGATCCCGTAAGACCTCCAGCTATGGCTGGAGGCGCCAGAGGGAAGGAACAAGGTGGATGGCAGGGAATCTGGAGGTTGGGGCTGTGCACCAAGACAAAAATGCCCTCTGAGTGCCCGGGAGTCCTGCACAGGAGGGTCTTTCTACATCAGGGCAAATGATGATGGGCCCTCCAGTCAAATCTGGTGATAGCTAGTTTTTAAACATCAAGTTTTATTAATTTGCCGATGCATCCATTCATTTATTCACTGTCTGTGGCTGCTGTCACATTACAATGTCAGCGTTAAGTAGTTGTGACAGAAAAGGTATAACCCACAAAACCCTGAATATTTATTATTTGGACCTTTGCCAAAAGTTTGCCAACTCCTGTTCTAGATCAGTGGTGCTTCGCTGCTGACCTCTGAAGTATCAGGGGAGAGCTGTACGACCCCATCCAGAAAAATGCACCTATGAACCTATACATGCGGTTGAATTTACATATTCTTGAAGCTTCCCCATGGAGGCCCTCAGGGTCATACTTCTGGGCCCTGGTGTAGGTAGGACTCATTTCTCTACCCCAGAAATGCTGAAATATCTTCTCTCATTACAAAATGGTAGCCTAGTGAGGAAATGTTTCTCAGAGTGGGACAGCTCACCCTTCCCCTGGAGGCATAGTGCCCAGAGTCTGCAGGGAGGGTCCTTCATGTGGTTAGAGGCCAGTCAGATTTTAGATGAGACTGCATCCCATTGGCACAGAAATAGCATCCCTTTGGTTACGTTTTCGTGATTTATGGTTTGATCCCATATTGGTTATTCTAAGGAGATTATCTGGTTCAGAGAGTACCTGTGATCCCATTCTTTACCCCTTTCTTTCTAGCATCATTTTCTTCACTGGTAACTTGAGACATATTTAGGTTTCCTGAAATCTGAAATGTGTTCCTACTGTCCTACTTTCCTCTTTGCTACTGTCCTATTTCTCTTCTTTCATGTACTCATAGGTATCTTGAATGTAAATTCCCACCCTACACAACCAACCTTCATCTCCTCTCAGCTGTCCTTAACCCTTAGGAGCCTAGCCCCTGTCCCAGTTAATCTAATAAATCATAGCTTACCCTAGCCAACTTCTAACCCAAAGCATTTTTATTGAAAATATTTTTTACTTTCTATTGAAAAGTATTATGAAATAATTTTATAGAGAACTTAAAATTTGTATATGCAGTTATCCTTTTCTTGTAATTTCTGGGTACCTATTTCTGTTTTTATACTGCATCCATAATGATTTTATGTTAAAAAACATTTTAAAAAATTTTGAACCCATTTAGATTAGATACAAATAGGAGTGGGAAAAGGAAAGAAATCATTCCTAGAGCTCGTCTTATCTAGGTGAGCTGTACTGCTTGGGGAGTCTGAATCAGCTGCTGTCTTCTACCTGTGATGGTTGTCCTTGGGGACACTCTCCTTGATGGTTCCATTACTTTGTCTTCATACTCTGAAAGCTTCATTATTTCTTAGTCTCCTAATTGATTCTGGACTCATGGAGGAAAAGAAGAGAAATCTTATAATAGCCATATGGATTGCAAAGTCAGGCAGAGGCCAAAGCAAGACATATAACAAAAGCAGAAACATCATTTCATTCAGGTTTGAAAGTCAAGGGGGCCTTGAAAAATCACCCCTCTCCATCTTTTGCTAAGAATCATTTTATCATCAACTAGAGAGAATTTTGCTGGCATCTTCTGGTGGCTCATAACTAGTGGGCTGGTTTTGTGAACTTGTCTAACCTATGATTTAAACATAATGTGTTCATGTTAATATTTTTCTTGTGCTGACTCTCTGCTTGAGAAACCCTCTTTCCCTTTGAGAGGGCATCTGGACATTCCACTTCTTGGTAATGCCAGAGTAGCTTGTATCAGAATAACCTTTCCTCAAATAACAATTATAAACTCTGGGTAAAGTGCAAACAACTATTTGAAGGCACTTAAGAGAAACCAAAAACTGGAGAGATGTCAACCCTCAAAAGAAGGAACTAGCACTGGGTGAGTTCCACATCTATATGGCTTTTCCCCTGACAGCATTCCCCAGTCTGTGTGGGCAGCTAGAGCTCAGGCTGGTTTGGGGGATGTCATGAGTCTTCTCTCTCTTTTTTTCTTGGTCAGTCTATCTAAAGGTTTCTCATTTTTGTGTTGAACTTTTCAAAGAACTTTCAGTTTCATTGATTTTTCTCTATTGTTTTTTATTCCCTATTTCATTCGCTTCTGCTCTAATCTTTGTTGTTTCTTTCCTTCTCCTTAGTTTTTGGGTTGTTTTGGGTCTCCTTGCTTTTTCCAGTGTCTTAAACTGGAAGCTTACGTTATTGATTTGAGAGCTTTCTTCTTTTTTCTTTTTTTTTTTTTTTTTTTTTTGTGGTATGCGGGCCTCTCACTGTTGTGGCCTCTCCCGTTGCGGAGCACAGGCTCCAGACGCGCAGGCCTAGCGGCCATGGCTCACGGGCTTAGGTGCTCCGCGGCATGTGGGATCTTCCCGGACCAGGGCACGAACCCGTGTCTCCTGCATTGGCAGGCGGATTCTCAACCACTGCGCCACCAGGGAAGCCCGAGAGCTTTCTTCTTTATTAGGAATCTACAGCTATAAATTTCTCTCTAAGCATTGCTTTAATGACTCCCATAAGTTTTGGTATGTTGCATCTTCATTTTCATTCATCTCACCATTTTAGTTTTAGATTTCCCTTGTGATTTCTTCTTTGACCCATTGTTTATTTGCAAGTGTATTATTTAATTTCCATTTATTTATGAATTTCCCACCAATTTTTTTGTTGTTGATTTCTAATTTCATTCCATTACATTTGTCATCAGAGAAGATACTTTACTTGACTTCAGTCCTTTTAAATGTATTTAGGCTTATTTTGTGGTCTACCATGTGGTCCATTCTGGAGACTATTCCATGTGACTTGAGAAGAATGTGTGTTTTGCTGTTGTTGAGGTGTTTTGTGAATGTCTGTGGATCTGTTTGGTTTATGTGGTTGTTTAAGTCTTTCAGTTCCTGTTGATCAGTTTAGTTCTATCCAGTATTGAAAATGGGGTATTGAAGTATCCAGCTATTGTTGAATTGTCTGTTCCTTCCTTCAATTCTGACAGTTTTTGTTTTATGTATTTTGAGGTTCTGTTATTAGGTGCATATATATTTATAAAGGTTATGTCTTTCTGATTGACCCTTTTATTATTATAAAATCTCTTGTCATCTCTAGTAACAGTTTTTGTTTTGAAGACTATTTCTGTGATACTAGTATAGCCATTCCAACTTCCTTATGATTGCTGTTTGTATGATGTAACTTTTTCAGTCTTTTTACTTTCAACCTACATGTATCTTTGAATCTTAAGTTTATCTCCTCTATACAGCCTGTGGTTGGATATTGTTTTTTACTCAGTTTGACAGTCTCTGCCTTTTGATTGGGTTGTTTAATCCATTCACATTTAATGTTATTATTGATATAGTTGAGTTTACATCTGCCGCTTTACTTTTTGTTTTCTATGACTTATATCTGTTTTGTTCCTCCTTTTCTCTTTCACTGCTTTTACACTAAGTGAATATTTTCTGAAGTAGCATTTTAATTTCCTTAATGATATTTTTCGCTATGCTTTTTGAGTTATATTCTTAGTGGTTGCTCCAGAGTTTACCATGTACATCTTAATTTATCAGATTTTTACTAACTTAATTCCAATGAGATGTAGAAACATTACTCATATGTAATATGTTACACATATTACATCTAACTATGCTACAGAGCCAACTATATATTCTTACGATCATTATTTTATATACTTTTATGTCTTTTAAAGAAGATGAGAGAAGGGAGGAAAACACATATATTTTAAAGAGTTAACTACATTAACCTTCTTATTTACCATTTCTGATTTCCTTCATATGTTCCTGTGGATTCCAGTTACCATTTGGCATCATTTTCTTATTTTAACTCATCTTTACTCCTACCCAGCTCCTTTGTGCTGGTCAGCTATATTATATATCTATATGTTATAGACCCAACAATACAACTGTATACATTTATTAATATTCATACAATATGAATAAAGGAGAAGAAATATGTATTCATACTGTCTTTTATAATTATATAATTACCTCTATTGGTTCTTTTCATTTTTTTCATGAGGATTTGAGTTGGTCTGGGGTCACTTGCTTTCAGCCTGAAGAACTTTCTTTGGTATTTCTTATAAGGAAGATCTGCTAGGAACAAATTCTCCCTTTTTTTTGGTCTGGGAATGTATTTCATCTTCATTTTTGAAAGATGGTTTTTCTGGATATGATTCTTCATTGACAGGACTTTGAATATGTCATTCTACTGCCTTCTGGCCTTCATTGTTTCAGATGAAAATTTAGCTGCTAATCTTACTAGAAACAAGTGAATTTTGAAAGCTGGCTATATTCCTAGACACCACGTTTACTGAAGGGGTATTTTATTTGGGGGGTTTCTGAAAAGTGGCTCTTACTTACTCAGTGTCCCAAAGCTGGTTCAAATTTAGTGACACAATTTCATTTGTTTGAGGAGACTTCTAAGGCATTATCTACAGAAAGTCCAACAAAACATTTCACTTGGTTTTGGCAAAGAGAAAAATGAAAAATAGCATTTTGATATTCTAGTAAGATCAAAGACTTTGTACTAAGAAATATCTGAGTTTAATTCTCAAACTATAGGTTATGAAATCAATTGAGTAAATTACAACCATCATTTGTTTCATTGTATATGTATATGGATGGACTGATGGATGGATGAGTTGGTGGCTGGATGAACGAATGGATAGGTGGATGGGTGGATAGATGGATACAGACATACCTACACAGTTGGCAGGCAGACACATCGATAGAATATACCAGATTGACATATAAAAATTTATTTATTGCTATGAGTCATGGTCAGAAATGCTTGAAAACTGCCATTCTAAACCATTTCTTGGCTTGAAAGAGGGGAAGACGGCGTGCTCTGGGACTTTTTTCTAGCACTGGAAAGGCTCTGCTTACCTTCGGGTATATCCTAAGCACTTTTCCCTCCTGCCTCGTTAGTCTCTTAACTCTTTTTTGCTTTTGAACAGTTAAGAAAATATGCCAAACTCATTGCATTACCCCCAAAATTGTTGCATGTAGCCATCACCTTATACAAACACTCACACAGCCATGATGACAGGAGTTATATGCAATTTCCTGTCTTATTGGGTCCACCCAAAAATGCTTCTCTTATCAGGAAATGCTAACAATGAGTTGGTACAGAGAGAACTTTCAATTCTCTGTTTTAGAGAATTCTGAGACTTTTTGTGAATGATTCATTCACTCATTTCTTGAGAGCATGACTTTGTATTCAGCAAAGTTCAGGCTAGTTTATAATTTTAAATGAAACGGAAGGGCAGGCAGGTGAAACTGTTTGGCTCAGTTGCTAAAAACATTTATGCTGGATGTTCTCATTAGGTAAAATTATCCTGATTGAGTTGGTCATTAAGGCTTTCTTTGCCAGAATGAATTCAGTGGAGAGATCTATCAGATTGTTAACTACCTACTTAGAATGAGTAATTCCTACAGCTGATAAAGTATTTTTTATTAACCTTTGGGAGGCACTGAAATGGTGAGTTTGGGCTTTAACAAGACTCCAAACTTCTGGGAAAACATCCAACCCACTTTTAGAGATTTTGATCTATCTTTGCAGAAATTCAAAACAGTATACTGACATCCCTTATAAGCATAATCCAAGACCCCTTTCTAGATCCTAGACTTGGTTTCCCCACCACACCCTGTACTGCCGCCCCATTCCTTCTCTTGCGCTGTCTGTCCCCCCTAACCCTTGTCCACAAAATGCAGGCTTATTTTCACATGCAGAGTTAATTAGGTTGGAAAAAGACAGCCAGGGAAAACAAAGCAGCTGTCCATATATGAGTTACTATAAAATTACCTGCCCTCCTAGTTAGCAGTTAGTGGCTTCTTACACAAGTGGCCGGTCAAGAGATTTTGTGACTCTGTAGAATCACTGTTGTGTCACAGAGCATCTTCCTGTTGTGTCCAGCTCTAGGGATCCAGAGGGATGAGAGGTACCCAGGACTAAAACAAGATCCCCAGCATTTACAAGCCAGAGGGCTGAACCTGGAAGGGAAGGTGACAAGTTCTGGGTTTTTGCCTGAATTCCCAACATTTGCACCAGCTCCGAGGTTGAGTGGGGATGGGGGCATTAGAGCCTTTTCTCCCCCTTGATTATGAGATCATGAGACTGTAGTTTTGCATTATTGCTAATCTTCTCTGTCAGGCATGCTTTGTCTCCCTCCCTCTCTCCATCTGGCTGAAACCTCTACTTAGAAAATAAATTGCTGCGTATCGATTGTTCATTTTGTTTCTCATCACCCAGACGTCCTTGTTAGGCACTTACCTTGCTTGGCTATATTTGTGAACAAGAGGGGAAGAAGTAATAAGTATTTCTAGCCTTCATGTTAGGATGTGGGAGGGGCTTTTTTATGTTGTTTTTGGTGCTTAATTTATTTAGTAACAACACTGAATCACCTTTTATTTATGAAAAACAAAATGTGTGTGTGTGCTTACACATCTTCTACATGGACAAAGTTCAAGCCAATTAATTGGTATCTATACTATGACTTTCTAGAAAAGTGAAATGTCTAGAAAATGTGGAAGCAGAGAGAAAAGTTAAAACATATAAAATTACTACTTGGTCTCTGTAATTTTCGTTTCAATCCTTCCTTTGTATGGTTACCAGAGTAACCCTCCTAAAATGCAAGTTTGATCCCATTACTGCCCTCCTTGTAGTTGCTTCAGCTGGAAGCTGCGTGCTATAATGGGAACATGGACATGGATTTGGGTCCTGGCTCAGCCATTTGCCCTATGGGTGATCTTATCCCCATCCAGCCGTACATCTCTCATTTCTTGAGCAAGGAGAATGCCTCCCTCACAGAGCCGTGGTGTGGGTCACATCACACAGCATGTGTAAAGAGCCAGCAGTGGTACTTGGCTCATGGTCAAGTGTTCTAGTAAAGAGGACACCGGGGTTACAACCCATTAATATGGAGTCATCCTGTGCCTGCAGGGCACGGTCATGACCTCCATGTGGCCCCATCTGGTTGCAACTTGATCTTTGTGACACTCCCCTCTGTCCTGTTTGCTTTCACTCCACCCACTCCCGGTAATTTGGAAGGAGCCTGAAAAGCTTGTGAAACTAACATCAGACAGTTTGGCTATTTTTAATTTCCTCTGGCCAAAAATGTGATGGGAAGGGAGGTCGACTGAAAGATAGTTTGGGGATTTGGCTTTCTGTTCTTCCCATTTGCACAAAAAAATTGAGAAGCAAGGGGTCTCAGGACATTCTCCAAAGTGAGGATGCTAGTTTCATGAACTACCACCTGTAGTTCCTGCTGCCATAAAGGGTCTGGGAGTGAAAAATGGCAGGTCTTTCTATCCCTGGCTGCCCACATAGAAGAGAACAATCAAATCAATGTGGTTTGCCCTGAAATAAAATAGGAAATATGCAGGCTTTAGAGACTAGGATTTGGCATAATGCAAATCAAAATAAAGTAAGTCATGAATCTGTAATACTTTCACCCACAGCTTTGAAGTCTTTATGATTATTGCTGCTGAGGACGACAGGCTGCATAAACACCATTTAGAATATAGCTGGAGGCTGGAGTTTTATAAGAAAAATGGCAACCAGAGCAATTTCCCTGAATGGTCCATAAGTACTAATTCTGTTTAATGTGACAGTTCCTAAATAACTCCATTCTTCACAGAAATACGTATGGGCAGTGCTGGAGCCTTGCCGTTTAGAGTCAGTCTAAGAGTGAGCTAGTCTTCAGTGTTTATGGATCGAGAAAATATCTCTCTGGGGTTTTAAAAAAATATGTGGGTGTTCGTGTGGGAGGGTTAGGGATGGGGAGCTGATGTAAACTGCCGGTTTTGTTCTGCTCCTTCATTATTATTATTTGCGGTACGCGGGCCTCTCACTGCTGTGGCCTCTCCCGTTGCGGAGCACAGGCTCCGGACGCGCAGGCTCAGCGGCCACGGCTCACGGGCCCAGCCGCTCCGCGGCACGTGGGATCCTCCCGGACCCGGGCACGAACCCGTGTCCCCTGCATCGGCAGGCGGACTCTCAACCACTGCGCCACCAGGGAAGCCCTGCTCCTCCATTATTTTCTTTGGATTTAAGTACCTACATAATCGTTTCCCACCCTTTTGTGTCAGCTTTCTCTCTCCCTGTCCTTACGCTTTCTGTTGCTCACGGGTAAAAATGCTCTTAGTAATCCGTTGTACTGTGGGATGGTTTGTTGGGGTTTAGAGACCGTCTTTGCTCCATCTGTACCCATCTTACTCATTCTCTGAGCTTGTTTACCTGAAAACGTCAAAGGGAGAAGAAGACTCTAGAAAAGGAAGAACTACGGGTGGCTAAATCAACATGGTTTGTCTTAGGCAATGCTGTCATCATCTTGGGGCAGATGCCTTTTTGCTTTACAAGTAAAATCTTGTAACATGTATGGTTGACATTTCCTGTCGAGTGTTTGGTTCAGCATGTCAGTAGGAAGTACCACATGAAACTGTGTCCTCGACCTTTATTGTTGGCATGTTTTTTTCCAGCGAGGTAAAAGCATCAGCATCTATGGAATGGCATGTTTGGTGCAAGCCATGGCATGGCCGTCCCAGCGTTTCTGCTCGGACTTGTGGGACTTCACTCAGCCTGCGGCTCTCCTACGCTCTTCTAAAATAGCCACAAAATCCTCCAAAACGCTTTGCTATTTTCAGACCTGCTCTCACTTAGAATAATTAGTTTCCAGCATCACTCACGAGTTTAGTGTCTAATTTGGACAAGGGGTTTATTTTATTTGCCCTAAAACTGTCTTTTTTAAACTTCAGAGAGCCTACATTCCAAGAATTACCGGCCTCTGCATGTCTCTCCCGGGTGCATTATATAACCATGTGGAGAGAAGGCTGGAATAACACTGTCTAGAGGCGGCCTCCCCAGGGCTGTGGCCCTGCTTCCCTGCTCCCCACCTGATCTAGGGCTCCGTGAGGGACAGTCCGACTTCACAGCTGTACCTAGAATAGCACGTGGCATTTGTTGAATGAAAGAGTGGTTCCTCTGCTGTATCTTAAATGTCTAGTCCATTGCCCAAGTCACTTTTTAAATTATTGACATAAAATTCTGTACCATAAAATTAATCATTTTAAGAGTCCGCTTGAAAGTGAAAAATTCAGTGGCATTTAGTAGCTTCATAATGTTGTGCACTTGTCACCTCTGCCTAGGTCCAAGACATTTTCATCATCCATAAAGGAGAGCTGGTACCTATTAAGCGGTCACTCCACATCCCTCCCTCCCCCTGGCACCTGGCAACCGCCTATCTGCTTTTTGTCTCTATGGATTTGCCTCTTCTGGATATTTCACGTGAATGGAATCATACAATTTGTGGCCTTTTGTATCTGTTTTTTTTTCACTCAGTATAATGTTTTCGAGGTTCATCCATGAGGTAGCAGGTATTAGTTCCTCATTTTGGGGGGTTAGTTCAGTACTGTTCCAGTGTATGGATATAGAACGTTTTGTTTATCTGTTCGTCAGGTGATGGACATTTGAGTTGTTTCTGTCTTTTGACTCTTGTGAATAATGCTGCTATGAACATTCACATACCAGCATTTGCTTTCAATTCTTTTGATCCAAGTTGTGGTTCTGGAGCCAGACTGCTGGGTTCAAATGCTGGCTCTGTCCCTACTGCCTGTGTGATCTTAGGCAAGTTAATTAACCTCTCTGTGCCTCTGTTTTCACATCCACCAAGTGAGGATCATAATAACATAACACCTACCTTAGAAGGCTGTTGTGAGAATGAAATAAACTCATATGTGTTAAGCACCTGGCACTAAAATGACCTCAATAAAAGTATAATTACTGTAACTTTTAAGAAACATAAATAACTGTGCCTACATTGGCAACCCTACACCCCTCATCCCCAGACTGTAAGCTCAGGGGGGCAGGGAACCGTGTCTCTTTTGCTCGCGGTATAGCTCCAGACCCTAGCCCAGGATACTGACATGGTTAGTGCTTGTTACATTCTCATTGAATGATTGGATGAATCCATTCTCGTGCTCGCCAGAGAAGAATATTAACACTACCGTGTTGCATCTCTCCGTCCATATCTTAGTTTTAGGGGGCTCTGCCTTCCAGCATGCAGTGTGGTGGCACTCGGCTGCAACCCCCTACTCCTGCCCACATTCCCAGCTGCCGCGTGTGGAGAGTCGAAGACGGGGATCCTGTGTCCTTGGCCCTGCGCTGAGGGAGGGCCCAGTCTATGACAACCACAGGAACACGGAGGAGGCTTGCTGTGTACCAGGCCATGTGCACCCTGCCTTATGAATATCCAGCTCATGAGGCGGGAATGATTGCTATCCCCTGTTACAGCCAAGGAAAGGGAAGGCATGAACAGGGGAGCCATTTGGCCAAAGTCAAAACTCTTGGTAAGTGACAGAGCCAAAGTTTGGATCCTGGGAGCTTTTCTCCTGAGTCTGTGCTCTTCACCTCCCCGTTAACTAATGAACATGACCGACTTAAGCTCTGAGAATGCGGGAAGGACTCCTCTACTGAAGGAGTGGAGGCTCCTGTCCTGAGTCTGGACAGCTTTGTTTAAGGCCCCAGAGCAAACAGTGGACATTCCCACTGAGTTCCGGCTTGTGATCTCCCTGGCCCTTCGCACCTGAGGGTCCTAGCAGATAAAGGCTGACATCAGGACAGATTCTCTAAACAGACTTTAAAAACAAAGCTAGAGGGGAAAAAAATAAAGGTGAGAATTGTTTATCTGCAGATGAAAGAAACTACACTATTTACAAAGACTCCTACTTCTTATGTCAGTCGGAGATGTAAAAAAAGAGTGTTACTTCCTGTTTGATGGTACATTTCAGGCGCTTAATGACTGTGGTCATTCACTCTCTAGACCCCTGTGCTGCCATCTGTTTTTCACAAGTATGTATATTTAAAAAAATAAATAAATAAAACCTCTTGATTTACATTCAGAAACAAAAACATTACGACTTTAACTTAGGATCTTTTTTTAAATGTGTGGATGAAACCATTGTGAGCACATAGGGTAGAATGGTGAGGTTTTATTGTTACCATAGTAGGTGATTTTAGGATGTTTATATTGAAATGAAATGAGCCCCCAAACGGCAGAAATTCCTCCCAGCCAACGAAACATCCACCACCAGGAGGATAGCACATAGTGTCCATATGATAGCATGTTAGATGGTGCATGAAGTGAGTTTGGAAGAGTTTGTAATAATGTGGCACAGTTATAACAAAATTGTGTGTCTTTATGAATAAACAGATATATATATATTAATAAAATGCTTAGGAAACATCCTAGAAGGGAATCTACCAAAAATGTTAGCAGTGGTTGTCTTTGCACAATGATATTCTACTTAAATTTTTCTTTGTTTCTTTACAAATTGTCCTATAATGAGCTTATGTTTACTGATACCAGAACATAAGCCTCAATTTAAAGAGAAGGAGAGGGGACTTCCCTGGTGGCGCAGTGGTTAAGAATCTTCCTGCCAAGATATGGGAACATATGTATATGTTTAACTGATTCAGTTTGTTGTAAAGGAAAAACTAACACACTATTGTAAAACAATTATACTGCAATAAAGATGTTAAAAAAAAAAAAGAAAAAAGAATCTTCCTGCCAATGCAGGGGACACAGGTTCGAGCCCCGGTCCCACATGCCGTGGAGCAGCTAAGCCCATGTGCCACAGCTACTGAGCCTGCGCTCTGGAGCCTGTGAGCCACAACTAGTGAGCCTGCATGCTACAACTACTGAAGCCCATATGCCTAGAGCCCGTGCTCCACAGCAAAGAGTAGCCACCGCAATGAGAAGCCCGTGCACCGCAACAAAGAGTTGCCAGCCCTCGCTGCAACTAGGGGAAGCCCGTACACCGCAACGAAGAGTAGCCAGCCCTCGCTGCAACTAGAGAAAGACCGTGCACAGCAACAAAGACCCAGGGTAGCCAAAAATAAATAAATTTATTGTTAAAAAACTAATATAAAAAATAATAAAGAGAAGGGGAGGAGCTTCCCTGGTGGTCCAGTGGTTAAGACTCCGCCCTCCCAATGCAGGGGGCCTGGGTTCGATCCCTGGTCAGGGAACTAGATCCTGTATGCATGCTGCAATTAAGAGTCTGTATGCGGCCGCATGCTGCAACTAAAGATCCCACATGCTGCAACCAAGACCCAGCACAGCCTAAATGAAGAAAGAAAGATAAGGGTGGAAAAACCCACAAAATTACTAGCACAGTCTTAACTCCCATCTCAGATTAAGAGTCTTAGCATCCAGGCCTTCCCTAGTGGTGCAATGGTTGAGAGTCCGCCTGCCGATGCAGGGGACACGGGTTTGTGACCCGGTCCGGGAGGATCCCACATGCTGCGGAGCGGCTGGGCCCGTGAGCCATGGCCGCTGAGCCTGCGCGTCCAGAGCCTGTGCTGCGCAACGGGAGAGGCCACGACAGTGAGAGGCCCACATACTGGAAAAAAAAAAAAAAAGAGTCTTAGCATCCAAAGAGAAGAACCTTTGGAAATGTCCCTGAAGGGCAGAAACAAGGGATGATGAGGACGGTGACGAGGACGGTGGCAGCGTAGGAGTGTGGAATCCCCACGGGGGGTCCCGGGCCCCCCGCATGCCTCTCCTTTCCCGTCCTAACCTGCCTTCCATCTCCATGAATCTTCAACCCCGTCTTACATTCCATTTTGTAATTGCCCTGGTAAAGTCCCCTCCATGCCCCCCCCATGCTTATTTTTAACCATCTTGTTCAGGAAACATGTCCTGAGTAACTCCTGGGAGCACGGAGGAGAAGCTACCAGGACCAGCAGCTGCTCCGATGATGGGGGTGGGGGGCATGTGGGTGTCACTTCCCTTGACTCTGAAAAAGCAGCTGATGATTAGCTGGTTGTGGAGACTGAGGGAATGTCTCCTTGGTTGCTCTGTGTCTTCCTCAGCATGATAAGAATGTTTAAACAAGGATGAACAGTCCTGCAGTATCCTCTCGGGTGCCTATGGAGGAGTGTGTTCATTGCAGCTGACCGAGCTGGGGCTCGGGGGCAGAGTGATGAAAGGGCGGTAAGCCCATTGCTTCTCCGGATGGATGGAGAAGCAGGGGTCTGAGCTTTTAGGGCAAGGGCTGCCCTACAGAGCTCTGAACGCTTGGCTGTGTGTCCCACCGGTCCCTGGCCCCTACCAGGAGGAAGCCTGTAGTCTGATGTGTTGACCTTCCCGGGAGAGCAGCGTCCTCAGGACCCAGGCAGCCTGGCGCATCAGTGAGGAAACTGACATTAGCGGGCTGGTGGTGGTGCAGCTTTTAGCTCCAGAGGACCCACACACACGTGGTCACACAGGGCAGCTGGTTTAATTTCTGTTTTCTGAGCCTTCTCTCCTGAGTTAAGTGCATTTGACCAGTAGAGTTGGCTACCCCAGGTTTAATCCTCCCCGGCGCACTTGCTGGCAGTGGGTGACCTTGTCGTGTTCCCTCTCTGAGCCCTGCTTTCCTCACGTGTCACATGAGAGAATTATTAACTGCCTCACAGGATTGTCATTAGGATCAAATGTGATAATACGTGAAAATTGCCGAATAGATGGCACTTAATAAATGCTGGTTCCCTTCCCTCGCCCTTCCTCCTGCCGCTGGCTCTCTCTTTTTCACAGGGTTCGGAAGCTAACTTGGTCAGGGATTATTGGCCACCTATGTTTTCTTACTATTGCTGGATTTACTCAAACTTAACCTATTAGAATTACTACCTATTAAAAGTAAGCTCTTATTTTAGGCACTTTAGCAAGGAGTCTTCAGATGGGGCTTAGGGCATGTTAAGGAAAGCTGATGCTGGTTTTTGGAAGAGTGGAATCCATTCCACTCTTTGGAAAGTTAACCCAATGCCCTTTCAGCACAATCAGCTTCTTTATGGAGTTCATGTGGCGATTATCACAGAGAAAGAGGGAGAAAGGAGTTTTAATGTTTCTGAGAATCCTGTATTTTCTATCCCAGTTTTATACTTCTCTCCCTGCACCCTCCTGCCTTTCCCCCTCTCCTCCACCCTCTCCTCCTAGTGTTCTAGAATCATGCTGTGTTGGAACTTGGAAGTGCCCTTGGGGAGGGGGGAGTCATCTCCTCCCATCCCTTCACTTTACAGATGGGGAGATCGAGACCCAAAGAGGTCAAATGCCAGGGGTGCCTGGGGTCCCGAGCTCCTCCAAGCTCCTCTTCTTCCAGCCCCTGAAAGTGGCCCTCTGAGAACACTTCCAAAGCTACAAGGAGACAAGCTCAGTTCTTTCTCTCAATATTAGAAAATGACAGTTGTTCAGTGGGCCCCCAAGGGGCAGAGGAATGGCTTTCCTCTCTCCCTCCACGGACTCCAGGGCCTCTGGGAAAGGCTTTTAGAAGCAGTGCTGCAGCAGTGTTGTGTGAGGGGCTCAAAGCGGCCCTGGAGCCCCAAACACACGGCTCTCTGTCCCACCTTGCACCTGGCTCCCCTCTGGGATACGTACCTGTGTTTACATTTGAGCAAAGGTGACTACACCTCATCCTGGCTCTGTGGGAACAATCTCTTTCTCTTCCATACAGATTGGGGGAGAAAGGCGAGTGGAAGACTCTTCACTTTTGCCTCATGTCCATGGTACATTTTGCGTGTGTGCCCTGCTCTGGGGAGAGGTGGACCAGGGCCTTTAAGACGCCTAAGAACCGTTAAGGAACTTAGCGCTTAGTAGGAAAGAACAAAGTGTATTGCTTTTTTGAGTGTATTGCTGCCCCATAGGCAATATGGCTTTACAAAATATCAACATCTTAAAGTCTAAATATGCCCGAAAAACTTTGTAATAGGCTTATTTGTTACAGTTCAAAGGCCAAACATTAATACTGCTCCAGGCGTAATTGGGCTTTTGCACTGCTCAGCGTTCTTTTGAGAGTATGTTGACATTTTTAATGCCCCTAACCATTCCTTGGTTTCACTCTCCACGTGATCACGGTCAGGTACCCATAGATGTGCTGGCTTCTAATGTTGGCTATAACATACATGTGGTTGACCATCCTGGCAAAGATAAGTCCTCGCTTACGATTAACATTTCAAAAAATGTTGTCTGTGTTATTTCCTCTGTTTCCTGTAGTATTAAAATGAAAGTTGAGCCTTTTGACCTTGCCTGACTTAATACAGGGCTGCTTTCTTTTATGATGGCAGTTTATCTTTTTAAGGCACCTGTGCCTCTCCATCCACCACAATACACTGTGTTTCCAAGAGCTGAGTGCACAGAGGGAATTGGTGGTTGACAAGTGGAAAAGTCACCTCCAGACTCAAAGAGAAGTCACCTCCAGAATCAGGAAAGCAAGCGAAATAGCCAACTCAGTGAAGCAACTTCATCTGGAAATTTGACCCAGAGGATTCCAAGTGAAAACATACCCTCCCTACCCCCCAACTCCCCCCACCGTCCAGGAAGCGGGATAAGGGCAGCCATTTGGAGTTTGTTTTAGGAAGGCCTGCCTATACTCTGACATTCTGTCTCCAGCTGACTGTGCAGTCAGCACTAGCAGCATGTCTTTATAACCAGCACACACACAGCCTCAGGTTTCCTTTCACCTTAACTGGATGCGGAAGATGAAGGGACCGCTGAGCTTGGTGGTGCCTGGACAGGCCACTGAGCGAGGTTGGAACACCTTTCCTATTGTTATTTGCCAATCAGGACCAGATGAACTAAGGAGAATTCATTTCAGGAAGGGGGAAGGGTAGAAGGGAAGAAACAAAGTCCAAAGGTCCACAAGCAAAGATCCGTTGCGTCAAGCCTCGGAACCTTTTGTCACTGCAGGGATGAACAGAGTCCAGTGATCCAGGCAGACCCGACGTGCATCACATCCTAAGCGTAGCCAAAGGAATCTTGGCTTTTAGGACCTGCCGTTCCTGAATACCAGTGCCTTGGACAACTTGGAGATTGGAGTTTAAATGTCTGTCTTGAGGCGCCTTATTGCCACAGTGAAGGGTGGGGTGGATTTGGCCTTGACGATCAAGTTCTGCCATCTGACCAGCAGGTTGTGGGACAGGTGCTAAAGGATGGTGACATCACCCCTACTTGATCTGAAGCTCGAGAAACAAGTCCAGCCCATGGGGGTTCTTGTAACTTATCCTGGGAGAGAGAAGCCATAAGGTGGGATTCCCCCAGAGACATGCCTTTGATTTATTCATTCAGTAAATATCCATTGCACGCTTTTTGCCGTACGGTGGCCAGGCTCCCTCTCTGTGTTATCTATCCTACAGGGTGATCTGCAAAGGGCCTCGGTCAGGTGCTTCCACTGGGCAGGGTGGGAGAGCTGAAATGGTATTTATTTGTTTTGAACGATAAAAGCTGCCTTTCCCGACCACAGGTATTAAAAATACGAAGGCCGAGTTCTAAAGCAACAGTTATCTAAGCTTCTAAAACTTTGGTTTAAAATTGCTTGGGGAACTTGTCAGAAGTGCATACCTTGGCTCTAACCTCAGAGATACTGATTCAGTAAGGTGGGCAAATCTGCGGTTTAAAATAAGAGCCGGAGAAATTCTGACGGAGGCAGACAATGGGACTTCAGAAACACCAGTGGCAGGTAGGAGGACTCCTGTTGGGGCTGCATAGATCACAGTAACCTGGGAGGCTTTTTTCCAATCACACTCACCTTCCCCCTCCATTTCCACCCTTTCTGCCCTGGTGAGCCACTTTTACTTATGAGTATTATTTCTCCCTTCTGGTATGTGGGTGAAGCAGAAAAGTTGAAAAAAAAAAAAAAAGAAGAAAAGGAAAAGAAAAGTTGAGAACCAGCCGTTCTTACCGAAACCAAAACCAAAAATCAACTTAAGGCAGAGTTCAGGTTGAGGGCTCTCAGAGGATACTCTTGATTTCCTTTGAAATTTTGGGGAGATAGGATCTAAGGATTGGTAAAGGCCGGTTGGCCACACCCCTTGCAGCCTGCCCGGCCCTGCCTGTTCACCTGTTCTGGCCAGGAGGTGGCAGGTCAGGAGACAGACCTCAGTTCACAACCCCCCTAACCTCTGTCAGCTGTGCAATCTTGAATGTAAACTCACTTACATTTGGGCATAATCTTTCTGGGCTGCACCTCACTCCCGAATAACTGGTAGGATGTGGACTGTCGGGGGAAAAATAGGGGTGGTGTGTACAAAAGAGGAGGGGCTCTGGAGCAGGATTCTCAAAGCTTGCCGAGCCTGTGAATCACCGTGGGATCCTATGAAAGTGCAGATTCCAATGCGCTAGATGTGAGATGGACCTGAGAGCTTGCATTTCTGACAGACTCCCAGGTGATGTGGATGGTACCGGTCCACGGACCACTCTCTGAGTAGCAAGAATTTAAAGATGCCCCCCTCCTTAGGCTTGCTGCAAACTGTTAGTGCAAACAGTCAGCTAAGCTAATGAGCTAGCAATTCTTTTTTCAGTCCTAGAAATAGAAGAAAATACCTACCCCTTACCTAATGCTGATCATGAAAATTGGAGCATAGAATGCTTTCAGCCATAAACACTGCTCTCCCTGGTCCCTTATATTATTAATCATCCCTAATAACATAAGAAATACTGAAGAAGAGGACAGAGGGAGGAATCATCTACTCTGTGGGCCAAGAGAGGTCATCAAGGGCAAGGCTTCAGATGTACAAAGTACAGGCAGCCCTTAGGGTTCAGGAATCATGGTTCCTTGTCTCCCAGAGTTTACCTGTGACAGAAAGGCTTTTAAATATAAAACAAAGAAAGAGGAGAATGTCTTTCCTTCATTCAATAACACCAACTTTAAACTTGAGTCAGAGTCACCTGGAGGGGCTGTTAAAATGCAGATCACCAGGCCCCACCCAGAGACTCTAATTCAGTAGCATTTTAGGTTCCCAGGTGATACGATCACACATCTTTGAGAGCGATGTGCATGGAAAGCAGTGTCAGCCTGTGCCACCCCCTCACAGTTCTGACTCCCCCCATCAAAGTGGCATTGCCAGCAACGGGAATGTTTAAGCTGGGCTGGCGTTTGGGGTGTGAATGGGAGAGTCACCTGTCTTCAAGTGTCTGAAGGTCCTGTGAGGGTCAGGAGAGATGAGCTTTCTGGCTGCCTGCAGATCACTCTTCCCAGCACAGCCTGAACCCAGAAGCCCGGGCTCTCCAATGTAGCCGGTTGGCTAATCACCTCAGGGGCTTTTTAAAACTGGAGCTTCCCAGGGTGCATCCTTAGAGATTCAGGCGAGCAGCCAGGTTCGGGACCCCCTGCTTGGAGAGCTGCTCTCCTTTCTAATGATTCTTAGATTCAGCTCTACTGAGCACTCAGCACGTAAATGATTCCCTGGCAGGAAATTGGACCCTCTGGAAGTACATTTCCTGCTGGATCCCTAAAGTTAGAGTCGACAAATTCCACCAGCATTTTCCAAAGTGCTTCATTTCCTACCCGAGGATGGCTACCAGCCAGGACCATCTGGCCATGGGGATTCATCTGAGGCAAAAGCCCCCCATCGGGAATAACACTGTCCGTGGCAGTGTTGAAAGAGGAATGGATAAAAGTCACTGATGACCAAATCCCAGAGAGAACACTTCCTAGGCAAACTCAAAGTCAGGTTAAAATGGAGGCAATTATTTAAATAATTAGCTTCAAGAAGAAATTCCTCCTTTTGTTTCTCATACACGGATTTGAGGACTGTGGTCTTCCTTGGAGTTTCCAGGTTCACCAACGGAGCGTCACTGGGCGCCATGCTCTGTGCCAGGTGGGCTTTATAAAGGTGACTTGGGGACAGTCCCTGCCCTTATGGTGTCCACCGCTGGGGAGAGGTAGACACGGAAACACATAACTGTAAAAGCAGCATGACTCCTAGAACAGTAACCATCTAGAGAAGCCCTCCCAGCAGGCTCCATCCTTGCCTGGTCTCATTTTCTCCATAGCGTTTGTCACTATGGCAGTGACTGGCTGAGTACTTGCTTATGCCTCGTCTTCCCTCTTACAGCACAAGCAATGGGAGAGCAAAGAACAGACCCTTAGACCCTGGCATCTCTCAGCCGTTGGATGAGAGCCTGCCAGGAAGGGCACGAGTGCAGCTGTCTGCAGCTGAGGCATTCCCAGAGGGGGCTGCCAGCTGACGGCTGTGTGCCCACAGCACCACCTAAATCTGGGGCGGATGCTTAGGGAGGATGTGGCGGCTGCAGTGGTTCTCAGACCTTTGAAGGCATCAGAATCACCTGGAGGGCTTGTTAAAACACAGGTCGCCGGGCCTCACCCTAGAGTTTCCCATACAGTAGGTCTAGGATGGGGCCAGGGAATTTCTAACAAGTTCCCAGGTACTGCTGTTGTTCCTGGGCCCCAGACAACACTTTGAGAACCACAGAGATGGTGCGTCAGCATAGACATCACAGGTTACCCAGTGGATGGATGGAAGGTGGTCGAATGACAGAGAGGCAGGGAGACCTCTACAAGCTACGCCAGTGACCCAAGTGAGAGAAGATGCGTTCTGAAACGGGCCACAACAGTGTGCTGGAGAATAGAAAGAGGGCGCTGCAGACACACGTGACACAGGGTGGGGCCTGGTGAGCACTGGCATGTGGGAGGAGAGGGAAGACGCAGAGCAGCCGGAAGGATGCAAATGCCAGGAACTGAGACGGCCATATGGGGGGGAGGGGAACGGCATGTTCCTTTGGGACCTTCTGGGTGTGTGCTTCTATGGAAACCTTCAGATGGGAATGTTAAAAAGGAAGTTGAAATACAATTCAAAACTCAAGAGAGGAATCTGAGCTGCCAGGTACAGATTTGGGGGCCTTTGGGATAGAGGTACAAGCTGAAGCTGTGGGGCTGAGTGAGATTAGTCCAGGGCAGCTGATTAAAGAGAGAGCAGTGATGCCTCCAGAAGGGAGCCAAGAGATTGGCTTGTAGGGCGGGCAGAGAAAGAGATGAATGGGATGGTCCAAGGTCATGAAGCAAAGGGACAGGAGGGTGTCACCGGGAAGGGGCGGTACCAACTGTCAGAGAATCTCAAAAGAGATGAGCCCCAATCTGACAAATTCTGGGGTCGCCTCAAAAGAACCAGCCCTAAGAGATGGGGTTGTGTTTGAGTCATGAGTTAGAGGAACCGGTCCACATACTCTGAAGCCCGTAGTTTTCCAACTCCTCATTTTACTTTGTGCAATTTTATTTTGCCTTGATGATAAAGTCGCCTTACGGTACTGTACTGGTGGAACACACATAAACGAAAAGAAGCTCACCCTACAAACACACATGGGCGTAGTAACCACAACAGGAGGGCTTTCTTCTCGGAGGAAAACCAAGGTGAACAATGTAGTGGTGCACGCTAAAGGGGGTGGGGGTCAGTTGGTGTTTTTTTAATTGAAGTATAATTGACTTACAATATTATATTAGTCTCAGATATACAACATAGTGATTTGACATTTTTATACCTTATGAAACGACCACTACATTAAGTCTAGTTACCATTTGTCACCATGCAAAGTTATTTCACTATTGACTGCATTCTGGGGGTCAGTTTTTGCACCTCTAATATAAGCAGTGGGAAGACAAGACACCATGTATTCATCTTTTTTCCTCTTCATTTGATACCTATCTAGACCCTCCTGGGACCTTAACCACTGGTTTTACAGGGGTTAAAAGGATTCTGACAACTTGTTTTGAACTATCTGTGGTAAAATGCTACAAAGAGAATCAGTTGCTGTGAGCTAAGAGAGTCCCCCAGTGATAATTGTGTATTTCACGGGTAGACAGTTTGCTTTTTAATTTGTGGCTCCTGTTTTGCCATCCGCATCTTGGCAAACCCTGGTTTCTGAGAGGACACAGGGGTGAAGTCTGACAAGTGCCTGAATCAGGCTGATGAGTCAGGATCACACACCTTCTGGCTCCTCAGGCCGCCTGCAGCGGGAACGGCTTTAGGCGGGAACACGTGCTGACTTGTGCTCTGTCTTTACAGTTCTGTACGGAGCTAAACCAGCCAATCCTGCCCAACATCCGCAAGTGGAAGGGACCCCGAGGATGCTGGAAGGCCGTTGTTTCGGAGAAGCCCTCGACTCAGCTCCAGAAGGTACCCTCATCTGCAGAACTGGGGTTTTCTTTCCATTTCCTCTTCCCCTGGTCACAGACATTTAAAATTATTTTCCTTTGCCCACGTCGTTGATGTAATTTTGTATTTCTGCCCATATTTTAGCTCTTGGCCATTTGTTTCAAAATGCCCTGGTTCTCCTTTCCTGTTTGGATCAGGAATGGACTGCCGCCCATTCGGAAATGGGAGTTAGGGTGTTGGGAGGAAAGGAGAAATCCTGTCTGGAGCCAAGGCAGCAAATGGGGCATTTCTGTCCTTTGTGCTCCTAATCCCTTCTCCACAGTTCTAGCTTCTGCCAAGTTTGTGGAGAGCCCATTGTTCATTGACTGAAAACTTCAGATTCACTTAATTCATACGTGAAGCGTTTGCTTTCAGTGGTAGGAATTGTGCGTATGGAAATGCTCTGGGGAAAATTTCAGCAGATTTTAATTTTGAATTTTCGTTCATTAGTATTGCCCATATGGGTTTGGGTAAATCTCTGTTTGTATACATTTTCACTCCTACCTATGATATTCAAGACCAGTTTTTACTCACTTGAAATATTCAATATCAGTGGAGTTTTAGATTTTTTTAAAAAGACTCCTGATTGTTAATTATGAGTGGATTATAGCATTACATAATTTTCCCATAAATGCAGATGTTATATTTTTTATCTCTAGGATACCTAATATGCTTATAAACACACATAAATTGTACTCATCTGAGTGATATTTGAGATTTGGGGCTTTTAAATTATGAATGCTTACTGGATTAAAACTATCCAGTCACTTCTTGACAATAAGCTCTCTTTTTAGCTACTACTTTAAAGTGTGATGTAAATCTTACTTCCCTGGGTTTTGGGGTATAAGTGGTTACTGCAGGTAACAGCCAGCGTACATTCACAAGGAGGCTGGAAATACAGCCAAATTGGAAGGTATCTGGTCTTTACCACTCTAGCCCATGGCCGTCCCTTCTCAGTCCACGTAGAAATAGTTCTAATACCACCTTGCTTTTTTTTTTTAAATAGCACTTTACACAAATATGTAGGTTCACAGGGTTCTTACAGTCCATTGAACACTCTTTTTTCATCTGTTCAGCAAATCGTTAAAAAGGTTACTATGTGCCAGGCACTATGTTATATGCCACATAGTCACGGTGAGAAAAATAGACGCAGTGACCCAGCCCTGCCCAGGGGCTTGGCTGAGCCTGATGGAGCCTGTTGGAGGGACAGGCCAGGTAACCCTACTCCAGGTCAGGTGTCAAGGCCATTGGAGAGGAGCGTGTGGCTGCCACTCAGATCTCTCAGCCTCAATTCCTTCATCTGTAAAATGGGAGCAGCAGCCCCTCCCTCAACTCACAGGGTGGCTCTAGGATTTTAAAAGATAATGTGCACGGAATGCTTGATTAACGGACATAAGCCAGCGCCTGGCAGGGTACACGTGAGGCGGCAGGCAGGTGTACTGGGAGCTGGTACCCGTCACAGGCTGCAGCTGGTCCGGTCTAGCCAGTTGTTGCCGAGGGTATAAGGAACCAGCAGTGGAAAGAGCAGCACGCACAGCCTTGTGAGGCCAGAAAGGCCCAGTCTTGCTGGGAACATAGGTGAACAGGCATGAAAGGCGGCACTGAGCAGGGAGGTACCCACCCGGAGGGCCCAGAGGGCAGTGGGCAGTGGAGCCACTGAAGGATTTTAAGCAGAAGGGCACCTGAGCAGTACTTTAGGGAGGTTACTCTGGCACCACTGCTTGGGAAACAGTAAATGGGGGGACAGCCCCCTGAAGCCGACAGGGCAAATACATTTCCCTCACTTGCCACCTGAGGAAACAGGTTTAGCAAAACAGAGTGGCTCCCCTGAGGTCCCAGGGCTAAGTGATTCGAGGGGATGAGACCCAGGTCTTCTCACTCTTAAACTAGCACTCGTTCCAGTGGGTGGGCAAGTCAGTCATTAAAAAACAGAAACATGCACGGCACGCAGGACACTTCCTTCCCCCCTCTTCAGCACACGTGTGGCTGGGACCTGAGCTGAACTTGGGGACTCAGCAGAGGCTGCTCAGGATGTGCAAAGTCACTTCTCCTTTCGCAAGAGCATCGCCGGCCCCTCGGATGACGCTGCTGATCCTACGCGGGCAGCAGAGCCTCCAGCAGCTGCGATCGGGGCGGGGGCATCTTTTCTCTTTCCACAAGGCACCCGGTGACAGCAGCACGAAGTGGGCAGGTTCAGAACGGCCCCTCTGATGGCCAGAGGTGCAGGGGGTTATTTAGGCCCAGGCCCTTGACCCTGCCGACACCACCCCCATCCATCTGCCCCACTCACCGGCCTTCTCAGTGCCCTGCACCGGGGCTTCAGACCCCCGTGAGCAGCCCCGCAAGCCTGAGGAGGGCCTTTGACCAGTTCTAAACCACTGGGACTGGTCGCCCTGACCTCTCTTCATCCAGCAGATACTTCTTGAGCTTCTGCTAGGTGCCAGGCCCCTGTCGTTATCAGCAGCAACTAATCAGTAAGCAAAACCACCCCCTTGGAGTCTTATATTTGACCCTCAGCATTGCCATTTACCAGCTGTGGGGTTTTGGGGGAGCTCTCTGAGCCGCTGTCTTCATCTGACAGATGGGCGTGTGAGTGGCTACCTCATGGGAGGTGATGATTAAAAAGATAACTCCATGCCTAGTCTGGGCTGCCCCCAATCCCCCCAAAAGAAGAGCCCAGGCACCCCGGCTGTATGTGAAACTGAAATTGCCAGTCTGAGAAATTTGGTGGGGGGACCGGGAAGAACATGCTGTGGCTTTTGGATGTGCTTTTGTCTCAGAAACAGGCCTTGGGCAGGTAACCCCAGGACCCAGTGTGGAGTCCGCTGCTAACCCCCTCGTCTCCTCCTGGCCTCGCCTGCCGCTTCCCCAGCTCGGGCCTGAGCCCCGCCACCAGACAGACCCCTATGCACACTAACGCCTCGTCTTCTCCCGCAGGGCGCTGGGTTTGCAGGGTTCCTGTGGGACACAGCGGCCGGGGTGGAACTGAGAGATGCCACCTGGCAGGAGAGCTCACCTGGCAATGGGCACGGGAAGCCTGCAGGCCCCAGCCCGTACCTCGTGAGGTTCAAGGTACCGCTTGCTCATGTTGCCGTGAAGGGCCCCTCCTTCTAAAAAGGAGAAGAAGTCCCCTTTTGAACTGTGAGCCAGAGAAGCTCATCTCTTTGCTTTGGTTTTCTTCTCTCTCAGGGCTGGGTCAGCATGCACTCTTGGGGTTCCCTTGGCTGGGAACTTGTCCAGAGCAGGAATGAAAGGGATTTGGGGGGACTATAGCTCTGGTAACTTTGACATCTGGGCAGGAAGGAGATCAGGTGGCTGCCTTTCAAACCTGATAAACAGCAGCATCACCTGGAGAGATTTTCTTAAAATCGGGGTTTCCTGGACCCTACCCTAGACACACAGAATGTTCGGTTTTCAAAAGCACCTCCAGTGCTTCTTCCGTTCTCCCTGCGCTTGTTGAGGATGCTGGGCCTTCGGGAATTGCTGGATTAGAGGGCGGCAGAACTGCTCTGAGGACCCCCCCTTCTCTTACCAGGGAGAGGGGGGACCCTCGAGAGGTCATTTGGGTTTGGAAGGGGCTTAGAAGGAGCTTCTGGGCGGTGGGGTGAGGGCAGCCCTGTAACTGACGCCTCCAGATGAGCCCTGTCTCACCAGAGCCGGGAGCAGCAAGCAGACTGATCTGAGCTGCCTCTTCGATTGCCCTGGACGCCTCTGGGAAGTATTAAGGCACAGCAAACAGTCAGAAGCCGGGCAGCAGGAAGGAGGAGAAGGCAGCAGCCAAAACAGATCACCAAGTCAGCAGTTGGCCTTAACCCCGTGAAGTGACAGGGTCAGCCAAGAGTGGTCCCCAGCGAGCCGCCTGCAGGGTGTCTGGGACACCCCCTTTCTGTATGCTCCAGAGCAGTTCTGGAGCGTGAGAGTTGCCACAGACCTCAGCACAGTCTCTCCCTGGTGGCACGGGGCTGGAGCAGCCCATATGCTGGGGGCTGTGGCGACTCTGGTGGAGGTCTAGCCCAAGCACATCCCTCCTCGCACCCGTGGTTGCAGAGATGCTGGCGTCCCGTGTGCACGCACACGCCCGGGGGTGTCTGCGTGTTGTGCTTATGGTACTGATGCATAAATCAGCTAGGTATCACCTCTTCCCTGGGTCCCTTTTCTATGTAAAGTGACTGTACCGGCTTTGGCCAAGCAAGGCAACAGGCAGAACTAGCCCGTGTCTCTAGGGGATAGGCTGTTTTTAACGGCCAATGAGAAATGCTTTCAGATCACGAATTACTGGCCCAGATCCTCTAAATGAAGCGATCCCCTAGACAGGCACGTAGCCTCCTCTACTTTGTGTCTCATCCTAGGCCAGGCAAGTTGTAGGGACAGAGATGTGGCTTCTCTCTCCAGGCAGGTTTTCCCCGCCCACGGCCTTACGGTGGTCCCCCCGGGGTCAGAGCCACAGCTGCAGAGGGAACTCTCCCGGCTGGGCACTGGCCATGGCAAACTGGGGTCACGTCTGTAAAACGAAACTGGTAGCCCCTACTTGCCGGGGGTTCCCTCTGCACCTCCACTTCCTGGTAGGGTTTGGTGTTTGTTGCCATGACAAACAGAAGGGCGGGGTTGCCAAACCCAGAGTAGCTGAGCAGTGCTGCGGTGCTTGGGAGACCGACCCCGACTTTGCGTTTCCTCACCTGCCCTGCGGACACAGGATGGGCATAGCCTGTGTGCCGCCAGGGTTCGGGCAGCTTTCGTTCTTCACGTGTTTGAAATCAGGTGAAAGTAAGCCTCAGGGTGCAGTGGTCTCTGGAGGGAAGAGAACACATGGGGGAGAGAGAGGGGGGAAGGCGGTAGGGCCCCCGGCAGCGGGTCCTGGCAGGGGGTGGCGGGCTGGCCCCGTGGGGAAGAGCCCCAGGTCTTTGTTAACGAAGCTGCTATCCAGCTGCTAGAGCTGCCTCTTCCTCTCTCATAGCTGCTCAGAAGGAAAAAAGCTACAAAAATTTGACATTTCTAGATGTGCCCAATTTTCCAGGCCCTAAGGAGGAGTAGGGGGTGAAAGGTAAGGGGTACACTGATAGGACAAGACAGGTCTCGGTCCTGCAGGGGCCTCAGAAAACTCTTCCGGTGGCCGCCTTGCCTCCTCTCCAGGGGGAGCTGGCCTTGTGTGCGTTTCTCATGGTCGGTGTTGTGCAGGAAGCTATTCGTGGGGCGGAGGTAACGGGTACAGGCTGTAAGAACATCTCCGCCTGTCCCTGATGCTTTGTTTCCTGTTGCCCAGGTGGGAAGTCATGACTTGACCCTGGTGAACCTTCACCTGGCAGCCCTGACCCTCCCAGGGGGTGAGAACCCAAGCAAGAGTCACAGTGACAGCCACTGCTGGGCTAGCTTCGTGCAGACCTTGCAGGAAACCCTGAAAGGTAGGAAACTGTCTTCCTCTGCGGCTGGGCCAGCAGCCCCCACTTCTGCAGGGCAGGCGGGGTCACCTCTTCGGAGCATCTCTCCCCTCCCTTAGGCTGGCCATCCTGCGGGCGGCAATGCATACTACCGAGTAATGCATGGGAAACCACCACACCGCCTGCATCCTGGGGAGCCCGGCTGCCCCGTGCATGCTGACAGCTTTGTCTCTGTGGGTCTAGCGTGCGGGTTCCACGGTGTTGGTTTTGTGGCTCTTCAGCCTCTCTTTGATGGGAAGGATTAGGGGGGAAGAAACTAAGTGATGATACCCTCCCCTGTGACACCCATCTTGGGCTCCGCTGCCCCGGGTGTGCCCCCGTGGTGGTCCTTCCTGCAGATCTGCACCTGCTCTTCTTGTGAAAGACAGTTGGTGACAAGGGGAGTGGGAAAGTCCTGACGAGCCGTAAGTTGAATTTTTCTCCCTGGTGGGATGCCGACCTCGTTAAAGGAGCCCTGAAGCCGACAGAAAAGCTGGATTTTAATCTTAACTCTTTCAGCTGTGGGACAGCAGTAGGACGTCCGGCAGGTCACCACCCTTCAAGCCCCATCTGATGGGGGCTGACAGTGCTAGCCTCACCGGGCGCCCAGGGGCGTGGTTACCGCCTGAGGGAGGACCCAGCACATAGCAGGGGCTCAGCGGACATGAGTTGACTCACAAAAATGCCAGAGGGATTAAGAGAGCATTGAAAAGAACAGAACTTCAGAAGAAAGGTGGGGCACTCTGCTTTCCAGGCTCCTGCCCCCAGTAACACAGAAGGTTTTCTGTGTGCGGTTTACCAGAAGGAAAAGTTGACATGGCTGTAAAAACTGGGATGTGCTCCGTTGGGCTTGGCTTTTCAGAGCACTGAGTTTCTCCAGGTGAGGGTTCATAGCCGGAGGCCTGCAGTTCTCTCCCATATTCTAGCGTCTTGATCAATATTCCCTCGCTCGCTAAGCCTTGTTTTCCCTTGTTGAACTGGCGCCCGCCCCCCCGAAAGGTGATTTATGAAGATTTGGCTACAAAAATTAATTCAGTCAAACTACACGTTTACAGTTTGAAAAGATTCTTATCGTGGTAAAATATACGCAGCATGAAATTTACTGTCTTCACTGTTTTTAAGTGTACGAGTCAGTGGTATTAAGTACCTTGACATTGTTTTATAACCATCACCACCATCCATCTGTAGAACTTTTTTATCTTCCCAAACTGAACCCATTAAACACGAACTCCCCGTTCTCCCTTTCCTCCCTGACAGCCACCTTTCTACCTTCTGTTTTCTATGAACCTGACTGCTCTAGGTATCTCATGTCAGTGGAATCTTACAATATTTGTCCTTTTATGGCTGGTATATTTCACTGACATTATGTCTTCATGGCTTGTAGTATATGTCACAATTCTTTTAAGGGCCAAAGACTATTCCATTCCTCGGTCAGTGGACACTTGGGCTCTTTCCATCTTTTGGCTGTTGTAAATAATGCTGTTACGAACACCGATAGGCAGCTTACATCTCGAACCAGTATGTGCTGTGACCAGCGTTCTCCTTAAATGATGAGTCTTGGGGCTAAAAAAAAAAGTCAGAAAGATTTTTAAGTTGAGATACTTCATCCGAGGAGCAACTATGTGGGAAATTGTTCACCTACAGCTACTTTCTAACCTATTAAAAAGGACGACTTGATAGCTTTTAAATCTGTGGACATTTCTATTGTTCTTGATCTCAAGCTTTTCCTTTTCTTTACACGGAAGCAGAAAGGAAAGATGCCAGTTCCTAACTTCTCTGATAACCTTAGGCCCTCACTGTTTTTTCTGATATCCGGGCAGGGATCAGGTTTTTGTCAGAAAACCTGGGCAGGGTGTTGTTCCAAGTTGCCAGGGGACTGTTGACCCACAGCCTGGCCAGGCCTTGACATGCCCATGTAAGGACAGTGACTCATGTCCCCGTGTCCCCCTGCTTGTAGCCAACATCCAGTTTGCTGTTAACATGGCAGAGCCGGGGAGTCAGGAAGTGCTGCAGCCTGCCCAAGGGGCAACAAGGGTAAATCGATGAGCAGAGGTGGCTCAGCTAAAACAGAGACTAAGCCTTTATTCCACAGGCTTCTTTCTATCAGAGTAAGCAGAGCCGATTTGATTAGCAAACTCTGGGCCTTTCTGCCTTTGTCTGGAATGTGCACTCAGGTTGAAGTCAGCAGGGGCTGGGGGTGGAGTGCCCATCCTCGGATGGAATTTTCTTCTTTCAGACCCCACGGGGCCTGTTCTGTGAACTCAGCAAGAGTGAAACAGGGCATAGTCATGCTTAACATCTGGGTAAGACCTTCTTCCACTGGGGACTGGCTCCTGCTATTGTCGCTGGCATTTTGTAAATCTAGGGTCTCTGAGGAAGTCAGCCCCAGGCATTCTCCCTTCACTCCTGGCAACTCAGAGAATGACTCGAGAGCCCACCCTGGCGCACAGCTCCCTGGGAGAGATCAGGCGCCTGCACATCTGTGGATTCTTAGAGGCAAGGACTGTCTCGATGTTATTACCAAACCGCTTTAACCAAAAGAAGGTGAGTTGTAAGAAACTGGACCTGCCAGTTCAAAAAGAGCCATTATTTTCATTCCTGAAGTTACACAGAGCTGGGTTTGTTGACCCAGGACACTAGCATCTCTCCTGGTTTCAGAATTGTCTTTTTCTGGCCCGAAGTTTTCAGGTCTGCATCCCAATGAAAACCTCTCTCATTATATGGGGAACCTTCTGCCTCAGTCTTTCCTAACTTCAGTTTTCCTTGATACTCAATAAAGGTAGCCTCTCTCTCTTCGTTCCTCAAAAATACACTGCACCTTAATTCTGCAGTTTTCTTCGTGCTTCGTTCACCTTTTCTCTCCTGCGTGTTGATCGCTCGTCTGCCAGGAAGCAGGCTCTGTTCCAGATGTGTGGGGCTTTTCCATGCTAGCTCTTTGTAAAGAGCCCTGGACTTGAGGGCTAGCTCGGTGACTTTGGGCAAGCCCTTCCACCTCTCAAAGCCTCAGCTTCTTACCTGCAAGAGGGCCCGGCACACGGTGAGGGCTCAGTGGAGGGTCATTAACACTGGCCACGTATGAGTTGTTACCTGTATTATTCTCATGTTGGCTTTCCTGTTGGAAGTTGGCACTGATTTCTCAAGGCAGCTTGGTTGGGCTTGTCCTGCTTTGGGTGCCAGGGTTGTTACGATCTAGCCTGAGGGGTACAGTTACCTCTCTGTTGGTCACACAATGGCAGCAGGAGGGCCTTGCTCCCGTCCCCTGCTGTCCATCACGCCCCCTGGAGGAGGGTGTCATGTGCGGTGCGCGAGTGCCCTCTGCTGGTGGCTTGTATTGTTTCACTTGAGATTTCTTTAGCCATTCTTACTGCAACATAATTCGTGTCCAGGAAGGTTTTGCTGAGTGTCTCAGATGCATTTGGCCCTAGTTTATGAATTGCTTTGCTTAAAGCTTTCCTTACCAGGTGCAACAGAAACGCCACTCCCTATGACAACGTGGCTCCCCGGAAGGGAATCTCGAGACAGGAAGTGACAGTCAGGCAGTGGATGGGAATCCCAGGGAGCCTAGCTGGGGCCCACTGTCCTTTCTGAGTGTCTCCTCACTTTGGAAAATACTTCATAACTATCCCACTTACTCTAGTAAATCAAACTATGAGAGAAATGTTGAAAATACTTAAAGAGAACAGCTTTCCACTTGGGCCCTGTATTAGTGTGCTAGGGCTGCCCTAACAAAATACCGCAGGCTGGGTGGCTCAGACAACAGACATTTATTTTCTCACAGTTCTGGAGGCTGGAAAGTCCATGATCAAGGTGCTGGCAGGGTTGGTTTCTCCTGAGGCTTCTCCTTGGCTTGTAGATGGCCGTCCTCTCCCTGTGTCTTCACCTGGTCTTCCCTCTGTGCTCAATAAATATTTGTTGAGCTTTTGTTAAATATCTGGGCAAGACCCTCAGGGCTTTTTGTGCCATGAGATTTGGAACCCATGATCCGGAGCAGAGGTGATCTCTCTTATCACATTGCCCCCCATTTCCAAATGTGTCACTAACCTACTCCTAAAGTTTGGGGGAGGGGTTTTGTTGGACAAGGAATTTGGAAAAATCGGGAGGATAAGAACCATGCCACAGTCCTAACCCTGGAGAGTCAATTCAGAGAGTCATGATCCCACATAAATGAGCTGTGGTCAGTGTTGTGTTGAACTTCCCACCACCTCTTACATTCCTGAATTTCTTTCTTCCACTTCCAGGCGAAAAAGAGGTGATAGTTTTAGGAGATTTCGGCCAGGGGCCAGACAGCAGTGACTACGATATCTTGAGGAAAGAAAAATTCCACCACGTGGTCCCCGCACACACCTTTACCAACATCAGCACCAAGAATCCCCAAGGCTCGAAGACTCTGGACAACATCTGGATCAGTAAAAGCCTAAAGAAGGTTTTCACAGGTAAAGCACAGGTGCTGTTCAGAAACAGAGTAAAGATCACCTGTCTGAGCTGACAGTTCTGGATTGTCTGGTTGCAGCAAGAGTCAGGAGTGACCTTCCCTCCTCTGTGGGCATTCATCAGGTTATTGCTTAGGTGGCTGTATAATTATCATTCAAACAGAGCCATTTTTAAGAGTGAAGGGGGTGTGAAAAACAATAAAAGGCATTCACTGATCTGCAGCAGGGCCAAAGCAAGTGTGTCTTGGGCAAACCTGGTTCCAGACTGGCAGCATCCCCCCAATTCCAAGATGAGCTGATACCTTAGGCTAATTTTAAGGACACTTAGTCCTTCAGCAAACACTCCTCAAGCCCTGTCACATTCAGGTGCTGTGTTGTGGCCTGAGGAACAGCATTTGGAGGTGAGCTGACATGTCACCTGGCATCACGATAGGATGGAAGAGTTCTTTAGACAGGACTCCACCAGGACCAGGGTGTGGTGGGTAATCTCAGCGCTGAAAAGCACTCCCCCCTGCAACCAGTCACTTGCCGAACAGACTTTGGGTCATGAAACAGTCATAGACAGAACTATGGAAGCAGCAGGTCTTTTGGTGAAGGACAAGAACGGTTGTTCTCAGTTGTACCTGGAAGCTTTACTAAGCACCAGTGGATGCAGATTATACTTCAGTGAGACATCAAAAAAGTTTTTAGGTACCAACGCTGAGGTCCCACTGTGAGACCCCAACGTGCAGCCAAGACTTAGATCCTCAGGACTAGAATTTCCTGTTGGACTGTGTCATGGGAGAATCCAAAGGACGAAGAAAGTAGGTCTCAGAGGGAGTGACGGCCATCAGACTAGGCAAGGTGCAATTTGCAGAAGCGCACTGCTGGCCAGACCAAGGCCAGTGGCAGGCTGCCATGGGGCCCGGTGGGGGGGCAGTGCTGTCACCAAGGGGGCTGGAGCGCCCGAGAGCGCGGGGCCGGGAGGAAGGTAGAGATCGTCTCATCTACCCCCTGCTCTTAAGTTGTAGGAACCGAGATGCAGGGAGGAGTTGCCACCATCCTGGAACTGTCACCTGAGCAGGCACAGCTCACACCAGAGCCCAGGCCTGGGTGCACTTAATTATCCGCGACGGTTCTCACTGAGGGCCGTGCCCATGCTTCTAATCGCTCTGTCCTTGCTTTTGTGACTATTTCATTGTTTCTTAAACGTACCTCCTGCTTCATATATTTCTAAATCTCGACTTTAAAGATACCTTTACTTTCTCATAAACTTCTGTAACTTTCTCTTCTTTGCTCTTTCTGTAGAACTTCCCCCCCCACGCCTCCCCCCCCCACCCCCCACCCCCCACTGCCCCAGTGTCTTTGCTTTGTGAACTAGGACCTTCACTTCGCTTTAGACATCTTTGCAGGGCATGTGTCCCTGTGTCAGACACTGAGCCTTGCTGGTCAGTTTAGAAGTGGTGCATAGTGAGGCGGGGGCCACCACACGTAGGCCGATGGGTGTGTGACTGGGCAGGAGGCCTGGACCCGGGGTAGTTTCAGGGCCTACATGGTAAACCCTCACTTGTCCGGCACATCCAATGGGCTGAAACAGCTCGTTTGCACAGACAAGCCGGCTGACTCGAGGGGTCTTGTCAGGCTTGCGGACATACAGTTCTGGCCTCCAGCCGCCAGCCTGTGACCTCCACCCTGTCCCCCATCCTGATTTCTTGGCCTGTCTTCCCTCTGCCTCCAGGCCACTGGGCTGTAGTGAGAGAAGGCCTCACGAACCCTTGGATTCCAGACAACTGGTCCTGGGGCGGAGTGGCTTCTGAACACTGCCCCGTGCTCGCTGAGTTTTACACGGAGAAGGACTGGAACAGGAAAGAAGGCCCTCGGAATGGCAACGGGGTCACCCTGGAGCGAAGAGAAGCCAGCATTAAGCATGAGCGATGATGACAGCAAATCAGTTTCCACCCCCTGATCCCGGAGCCGACGAGTTCGCCCTTCCTGGTGAAGATGCAGAGCCCGAACTGCCTGCCCTTTGGTCCTTGTTCTGACAGAGCCAGCGCCCGGCCCTTGACCCGCCTGCCTTCCTTGCGGACGCTTTTGGACTCTCATGGGGGAGGGAGCACGTCGGGCCCTCAGGGTGCGGGATGGTCAAATCAGAAGCCCGTGGAGAACTGGAAAGCCTCTGATCTGCGGATGCTGCCAACCTCAGCCGCTGCCCTGGGCTGGCCACCCCGCTGCCTGGACCTCAGCTCGAAGGGAACAGCAGCGGAGGCTGAGGGCAGAGAGGGAGAGCTGCCCGGGCGACGCCGGGAGCTCCTGTTTCTGACCACCAGTCTGCCAGGTGCTGGCTGCAGATTCCGTAAAGCTTTTAACTTGAGCACTCTCCTCAAATGTTTTGAGTGATGGTTTTTAGTTTTGTTTTGAAAAAATAAACAGAGATGAACCTGCCTGGCCTCAGCGAGAGCCTGGGGGTGGGTCCCCTGCTGTGTGTGTTTTGTGCCCCCTTCTGATGCCTCTGGGGGGCGCTGTGGCCTGTAGGGCCCTGAACACGGTGAACCCCGGGAGCTCCTTTTACATCCCCGCCTTGAGATCATGCAGACGCACCCGTCACACCCTCATTGACCCCCGAGACCTCTGTAAAGTCTTTAGATCGTCTCCTCCCTCCCATCCCGCGCCTCATCCTCTGAGCCCTTTGCCAGACCGCCTGTTACTTTGAAGGACCGTTTGTGCCCCCAGACGCTGTGGGGTCCCTTGTGCCGGACAAGCATTCCGTCAGAACGATCTCCCTTCCTCCTTCCCCACCCACTCCAGTTGCCCGGCCCAGCCCTTCTCTACCCAGAGCCTCCTATTCATCCCGAGGAAGAGCTGTGGATTCTGGATCCGCAGGAAGCTGAGCCCCGGGGTGTCAAGGGAAGGAGGGTCTTCTTTTGTGAGGGGTGTTGGGGGCGGCTGGAAGCGTGGGTTAACTGCCACCTGGCACCCTTTTCCTTTCCCAGGTTGGGTTCTCGCTTAGGTCCCCGTGAGACCAGGATTGTAATGCCCATTTCACAGCCGAAGAAACTGAGGCCTGGAGAGCTTCACCTCCTGAAGGTCACACAAGCAGTAAGTAAATAGACGGGATCCACACTCAGTCCAAAGCCCACGCACACATGTCAACCCTGTGCCGCCGACACTGACGTGTGAGAGTGTTAACAGTGAACGTGTGGACCACCGTCACCACCCGTGGAAACCCGGTGGCTTGTTGGGCCCAGGGCCGGATGGGCAGTCAGAGGGGCCCGTTGTCCATCAGAGGCCACCTTTGGGGCCACCTGGCTCCAAGGAGCAACACTGGTTGTGAGCATGGGAAGGAAGCCCCTTTCTGGGGGCTCTGCAGGTACCTGGGCAACAGCCATGCCCACGCCCAAGAGGTGTCTCTTCAGTGGGAGGGTGAGCAGCTCCCAGAGGCCCGGAACCCGTGCCGGCTGAGCCTTGGCCGAAAGCAGCCAAGTTAGAATGAAAAGTCGTGGCGGGTAGGAAAGGGTGCTCCCCAGCTGAGCTGACCTTCTTTGGTGCTTCGTCTAAAATTGAAAGCTCCACCTGCATTCACCAGCCAGATGCCCCAAGTCCTTTTAGCCAGATGTTTGCGGCAAAACTGTGGGAAGGGCTTCTTAAGTAAGGAGAGAGGGAAAGAAATCCAGTTAAACAACCTTTGTGAAGGTCATCTGGTTTGAGCCAGAGGCTGGGGAGCTTAACTGCAGCGGCCACACCTGCTATAATGGAGTTTGTGCAGGACTTCTGCTTAGCCTTGGCTGGACGCAAACTCACACCACAGACACAGAGTGGGGGCACTTGTCACCCGAGGGCCCCAGGAGTGGGGTCTTTGCTCGGTGGCCACAGGCCCGGGGTTTGGAACCAGCAGACCTGGCTGCTGAGAGCCAGCTCTGCCACGTCCAAGGTGCGGCCCCTGCAGGTTGTGCTTGTCTGGCTGAGTCCCAGGTTTCTAACCTATTAAACGAGGATAGAATCCCTCAGGGTTGCAGAGAATAAATAACATCTATAAAGTTCTTAGCATACTGTCTGACCACAGGGCACAACTCCAGGGGGAACCGTTCCCCGGCACACATGGTGAGAGCTCAGTAAGCAGCAGCGTTTTTTTAAAATTATGTTATTTATTGTTTACATTTCATCCCGAGTTCCCCTCAACTGGAACATGAGCTTTGTGGTTTCCCAACAGTGTGTCATCCTGGACTGTCCACTGGTCCAGCTGAGCTCTCAAAAAGAAGGATCCCCACCCAGTGGAGCCTGTCACGAGGACACTGATCATCCGGGCCGCATTCCACTGAAAAAGACCCAAAGGCCCCGTAAGGGTCCAAGACTGCCCCTCACGGTTCCCCCTGGTGGAGAAACTTGGTAGGACACTCAGTAAGTCATCTCCCACGGACGGAACCTGTGATTTGTTCTATTTGAGTTGACAGGAGACGGAGGACTGACTCTGTCTTCCAGAAGGAGTAAAAGCCGGGCTCAGACGTGGCATCTTAAGTGGCATCATCGCTGGGCACACTTAGCCTTTGAAAGTCTCGATTGACAGCCAGGCTGCGGAATGGTGGAGCCTTTCCCTAGTAGAGCGTTAGGCTGTGGAAGCAGCTGTCTGGTCCTCTGCTAGTACCTGGCCGCCTAGTCTCCTCGCTGCCTGGGCCTGTGAGCCTTTAGCCCAGAGGCAGGATTTTCATAAAACTTCCAGAATTAAAAGCTTAAGTTTTCTAGAAGCGTTAAGATTAATTAATATTCAGATGGTCTATGTCTTCCCTCTTCCTCTGCACAGTAAATATGAGAGGATTGAGTAGAGCTTAAAATCCAAAGAATACTTAAATTTACAAATTGTGACTAGTTGTTGAAGCTGGGTGATGGGAACACAGGAGTTCATGTCACTCCTTTCTACTTTTGTCTATGTTTGAAACGTTCTATGATCACAATGAAATAAATGCATAAATAATAAAAGGCCCAAGCCCCCTCCCCCCCAAAAAAAGACATTGTTCGAAGATTTACACTTTTTAACGGAATAAATACTACATTTCCCTGTAGACCAGGTGTGCTGAAGTCCTCACAGCAGAAGTGGATACACGTGAAGGAGATTAAGTCCTATAATTTTTTCTTTTTATGCCATTCCCTGAAGCAGCATTTTGCTAGGAAGGAGTCACTGAAAGTGACAGTGTTTCATTCTAGAATGGGGAAGTTAAAATATATGTATTTGGAGGGTAAATGAGAAGTACCAGAGAGAAGAAAGGGATATTCAAAAGCCCTGGGGACTTCTCTGGTGGTGCAATGGTTAAGAATCCGCCTGCCAGTGCAAGGGACACGGGTTCGAGCCCTGGTCTGGGAAGATCCCACAAGCCGTGGAGCAGCTGAGCCCGTGCGCCACAACTACTGAGCCTGCACTCTACAGCCCACATGCTCAGAGCCCATGCTCTGCAACAAGAGAAAAGTGACCACAATGAGAAGCTCGCGCACCACAACCAAGAGTAGACCCCACTTACTGCAACTAGAGAAAGCCCGTGTGCAGCAACGAAGACCCAATGCAGTGAAAAATAAACAAATTTATTTTTTTAAAAAAGCCTTGGGCTGCTTTTCATTCATCACACATGGTACACCCACCAGGCTGGGCCCTGGGGGTCGGCAGGGGAAGGAGAGGGAGACCCCTGCCTTCCAGGGTCACTCGGCCATGGTCCTGGGCTGTGTGTGTCTGCAGCGTGGCACCCCTGCAGCTGTAAGGACCTGGATGTGTGGGATCCCCAGTATTCTCCATTCTTGGTGAGCCTGGAAGGAGGCAGCAGGGTCTCCCTGGAAGGGGTAGCCCGCAAGGATCTGAGTGCTAGGCCATTGGGAAGCTTGCCTCTCTCTCTCCTGGCTCTGGGAAGCCTCTTGCAGAAGCCAGACAAAGCGATTCATTCCTGCATCTTCCATCTTGTAAGAAAACCATGGGCCCCTTAATAAAACAGAACCCTGAGCCCCCAGGCTGGTGATGCCTGGAGACAGTGCTCCGTGGGAGAGGGCCAGTCCCTTCCAGCCAGGCTCTCTGCCCAGTCTCCTTGCTGCTGCCCCCTGGCCTCAGGGCACTCACCTGGGAGTGTTCCCACCCACCACACAGGTGAGCAGGTAAACAGCCCTTAGCAAAGGCGTAAGGAGGCAAAGAAACAAGCCAGGGAATCGTAAACAAGCTTCCTCCTCTTCAGCCTGTGGGGGCAGGTGGGAGTCTCCCTGCCTCACCCCACGTGGAGAGGCCAGCAGCTCCTGCCCTTTAGGAAGACCCTTGGGTCAGTCCGGACACCCTGCAGGAAGTCCAGAGTGAGGACAGAATGGGCACCACGCGGTTTCCTGCCCGTCGAAGGCTATCATCCGAGTTCCCTCTACTGGCCGGCACCTGGTCCCTTTCCCGGTTGATAGGCCCGGGGAAGAGCCCCACCCCACGCACAGGGGTGCGTGCTTAGCCTAATTGCCGCTGAAGCCGTGGGCAGGCGCAGAGGAGTGAAGGTGGAAAGCGTTCCTGAGCGCAGGAAAGAAGGGCCCAGAGGGGAACGGCCACTGCCTGCTTCCTGGATGTCACACGCCTGGCCAGGTGACCTCCACGGCTAACCTGAGGACATTCTTCAAGGATTCGAGGCCGATGCCATCGCCCCCATTTTACAGTAACCTACCTGGGCCTCACAGCTGGTAAGTGACAAAGTCGGGATTCCGACTCAGCTCTGTTTGACTCCAAAGGGCTTGTTTTTAAAGTTCTTTAAGCGAGAGGCTCATAATTAAGAATAAACACGGGCTTCCCCGGTGGCGCAGTGGTTGAGAGTCCGCCTGCCGATGCAGGGGACGCGGGTTCGTGCCCCGGTCCGGGAGGATCCCACATGCCGCGGAGCGGCTGGGCCCGTGAGCCATGGCCGCTGAGCCTGCGCGTCCGGAGCCTGTGCTCCGCAATGAGAGAGGCCACAACAGTGAGAGGCCTGCGTACCGCAAAAAAAAAAAAAAAAAAAAAAAGAATAAACACAGGAAAACTTGTACAGGAGAGATAGAAAGTGCTATGTGAATCAGAGGAAGAGAGTGTTTTCACCTGGCGGCAAATCTGAGGCGTCTTCCTGGGGAAGGTGTCTCTGAGCTGGGACTTGAATGGGCAGCACTGGAGATGTGGAGGGCGAGCGGGAGATGGCATTCTGGGCAGGGGACTGAGGACAAGGTGTGGAGGAGGGAAGGGTTCAGTATAGGTCACTTTGGCAAGAGTTTATGATGTGTGGTGGGGAGAAGGCTAAATGGAAGCTGAGGCCAGATCTTCAACGGCAGCTGGCTGAGGAGCTGGGAGGCTGCTCTGCAGGCTTTGTGCAAAGCAGAGGAAGAGGCTGCAGCGCTAGTGCACCGGGGAGCCTGGAAAGGAAAGTGCAGGTCATCACACTGGTCCCTGAGGAAGGGATGAGGCTGGGAGTGGAGGAGTGCTGGGCATGGAGGGGCCGGGTCATTGGTCTTCACCTGAGGAGCAGGCCCCTGGAACACTTCCAGGGGGAGCTGGAGGCCCGGCAATCTGGAGGAACTGGTGGGAGGAGAGGAAGGGAAGCTCTGGGAGGGACTAAGAGCTCAGCCGTAATGGGTGTTATAGGCCCAGACTCCTGTTTAAATCCACCTGAAACTTACTATTGGTGTGACTTTGGGCAAGTTACTTGACCTCCCCTGAGCCTCAGTTTCCATATCTGAAAAATGGGGATATTTCTACCTACCTCGTAATATTGTCATAAAGATGAAATGAAATAGTGGATGTATGTGGCAAGCCTCCGCCTCATCACCATCACCATCTGTGGTGGCCAAACTTCTCTGGGAGATGGCGGCGTTTGGGGAGTTCCCAGACCACTTCTCTGTGCCCAGATACAGTGACAGCCCTCAGCCAAGCACGAGGAGGCCCCTTTGCGTGAACAATACCATAAAGGTGGACATGAGTTCAGAGGCCAGGGCCTGCCCAAGAGTGGGAGTGTGGGGAGACCCAGCCACCGCTGAGAAGCAGGCCACGGGCCTAAAAGCGGAGGTGGGAGGACCCTCACTGGGGAGGCGTTTGCTGGGCATAAAATAGGCCACCCGTGGGGATGGGTGGATGACCCTGACTTTCAGGGTCAAACCGCACAAGGCAGGTTTCACCTGGCACTTCCGGTTCTGAGGCGCTTAATGGTGCCGGCTTAGCAAGCCGAGCTCCCATCAGTAGTCAGTGGTGGAAGAGGGGCTCGCCTACCTGCCCTGCTGCCTCCATGATAATGAATTATGGAATTAAACGATTCTCGTTGCTGGTGGGGAGCATGAGGACTCCGGTTTTACTGCGATAAGGAGTGCAGTTGGCCTAGAACGTGTCAAGCAAATAAGGAGGCCTGTGGAAAACAAGTGACCTTGACAAAGGCGGGGAGTTGGGGAGGGTTGGGGGGCGTGGGGGGCTAATGCAAAAGGGACAGGCTCAGGAGCACTTCCTGCAGCCTCCTGCTCTCTGGAAACTGCTTGGGAGGCTGAGTAGCCAACTGACCTGGCAGCTGCCCCAGAGCACACAGACCAAGAAAAGCAGGTGGCAGAGGGCCCGAGTGGCCAGGCCGCCAGTCACTGTAGGCCGGGGCCTGGGCGCAGCCCGGCACAGCAAGGATGAGCTTTGAAGGCAGAGGTGAGGTGTGGTCTGGGGCACCCTGGGGTCTCCGTTCCTCCCTTCACCCCAGGGTAGGGACTGGAGGGGACACACTGTCTTCTCAGATCTGGGTGCCCAGGGGGTCAGGTTGGGCTTGGTAACGTGGGAAGTCTCCCGGTGAGAGCAGTGACATCCATAGGCTAAAGAGCAGCAGGAAAAGAGAGCACTGCCTCGTTCCCAGAGAGCTCGGTCCTGGTGCACAGGTGGTCCCAGGTAGCCTGGGCAGGAGGGAGACAGGGGAGAGAGAAAAGGCCCCAGAAGAGATTTCCCACCTGCTGGCATTCCCTTGCCTTGGGCACACAGGGCAGGCTGCAGTTGGTGCCTTTGGTTCTGGGGTGCCTAAAAGTGTCTGCTTAGCAAGCCGAGATCTCATCAATAGTCAGTGATGGAAGAGGGGCTCTTCTAAGCACCCTGCTGCCTCCATTATGATAAATTATGTAATTAAGTGATTTTTGTTGTTGGTGGGGAGCATTAAGGACTCAGGTTTTACTGTGATGATGAATGGAGGCAATTGACCGGTGTTGTGTGATTGCATCAGAACCAGCTGCTTTGGACTGAGCCCAAGTCTGCAGCTGGAGGAGGGTGTCAGGCCAGTGGGCCCAGGCCCACTGTGTATCCTGTGCTAGTTTCTTTGCTCTGAGTTCAGAGATGTCCTGAAGTGGCATTTTTATTTATTTATTTACTTATTTGGTTTTTAAATTTTAAATGTTTATTTTATATTGGAGTATAGTTGATTTACAATGTTGTGTTAGTTTCAGGTGTATAGCAAAGTGATTCAGTTATACATATACATGTATTTATTCTTTTTCAAATTCTTTTCCCAATTAGGTTATAGAATATTGAGTAGAGTTCCCTGTGCTATACAGTAGGTCCTTGTTGATTTGTCTATTTTATATATAGTAGTGTGAATGTCAATCCCAAACTCCCAACTTATCCCTCCCCACCTCCACCTTTCCCCTTTGGTAGCCATAAGTTTGTTTTTAGAGTCTGTTTCTGTTTTGTAAATAAGGTCATTTGTATCATCTTTTTAGATTCCACATATAAGTGATATCATATGATATTTGTCTTTGTCTGACACTTCACTTGATATGATAATCTCTAGGTTCATCCATGTTGCTGCAAATGGCATTATTTCATTCTTCTTAATGGCTGAGTAATATTCCATTGTATCTATGTACCAGATCTTTATCCATCCCTCTGTCGATGGACATTTAGGTTGCTTCCATGTTTTGGCTATTGTAAACAGTGCTGCAATGAACACTGGGGTGCATGTATCCTTTCGGACCATGTTTCTCTCTGGATATATGCCCAGGAGTGGGACTGCACGATCATATGGTAGGCTCTATTTTCCGTTTTTTGAGGAACCTCTATACTGTTCTCCATAGTGGCTGCACCAATTTACATTCCCACCAACAGTGTAGGAGGGTTCCCTTTTCTCCACACCCTCTCCAGCATTTATTGTTTGTAGACTTTTTGATGATGGCCATTCTGACTGGTGTGAGGTGATATCATTGTAGTTTTTGATTTTTTTGCATTTCTCTAATAATTAGGGATGTTGAACATCTTTTCATGTGCCTCTTGGCCACTTGTATGTCTTCTTCGGAGAAATGTCTATTTAGGTCTTCTGCCCATTTTTTGATTGGGTTGTTTTGATATTGTGCTGTTTGTAAATTTGGAGATTAATCCTTTGTCGGTCGCATCGTTTGCAAATATTTTCTCCCATTCTGTGGGCTGTCTTTTCGTTTTGTTTATGGTTTCCTTTGCTGTACAAAAACTTTTGAGTTTAATTAGGTCTCATTTGTTTACTTTTGTTTTTATTTCCATTACTCTAGGAGATGGATCAAAAAAAAGATGTGGCTGCGATTTATGTCAATGTTCTGCCTATGTTTTCCTCTAAGAATTTTATATTGATAGTATCCAGTCTTACATTTAGATCTTTAATCACATTGGAACTGTGAAGTGGCATTTTTAAACAGAGATTCCTGAGATGGCTTTACCTCTTAGCCAACAGGGCACCATCCCTGTTCTGTGCTTCAAGGAATCCTATGAATTTTCTACACTATAAAATTCTCCCCATTCACTGACTCTAAAAGCCCAGGCACAGGGAGTCAAGAAAGGCCAAGACGAGGCCCAGCTCCAACCACAGACTTGCTGGGTCCTGGGGGGGGGGCAACTTGTGAACTGCGTTTCCCAGGCCCTCAGTTTCTATCCTGCTCTAACGTGTTACATCTTACTGAGCTATCAAACAAGGAGCATTTCTCTCCTGGGCAGTGGGGCTCCTACTTTCCTACTTCAGTGCATGGAAGTTATCTCCCTAGGAGCTCGCTGGCATGCAGGTTCCTCAGCCCTGACTGTGAGAGTCTGATGCTGGAATGCTGATTAGGTCTGCCTGTGGTCCAGCTGGGTCAATGAAGGTGCCCTGAGACACACACTTTGAGAAATACTGACGTGGAGGGGACTTCGTTTAAACAGAGTGCCAAGAAATGTGGCTGAACCCACTATAAATAATACCTCAAGATAGAGATGGGGTGACTGAAGCTTCAAGAAATGCACTAGTTTATAAGAATTTTAGTGTGGCTCTCACTGACTAGGTAAGGGATTCCTTCAGCAGGGATAATAACTACCTGGATCTATGAAGGAGATCAACAGGGCGCTCAACACATGAAGGGTCAGAGGTGACAAACGGCAGGACAGCCACTGTGACGGCGACTGTTTTATCAAGAGTCTGAGTCCTTGGCTTGCTGTCCCAATGGAGCTGGCAGTGAGGATCTTTCATTACTTTAATTACCAAACACAAGACCAGCTTTCAAAGACTGATGATGGCTAAATCCTTATTATTTATAGAACTGGCAAGCAACTGGAGCTCTAGGAATTTTTCTGAACTTTTCTTCTGAGTTTTTCTCAATGTATCATTCTTCATTTACTTATCCAAGTCCAAATTACCAGAGGACTTTTTAGAAGTCCAATCTTTTCATATGTATCTCACAGAGGGGTCTTATGCACCTGCTGGCAAGCAGCCGTCAGACTGAGTGGTTTTGGTGCTGAGGCCAGCTGGTGCAGTGAATGCCTGGGAGGATCAGACCCACCAGCCTTCACAGGCAGCTTCCAGCTGCACTCTGAAGGCAAGGGCCCCGCTTCTCATCGGAAGCATACAGATGTTCATGTTCTCAAAGCATAGAATTGTCCCTGGCAAATCTAGTCACACATCTAACCCCGAAACACCTCAGATGTTTCCCAAAGGCTCTCAGGAATCCCAGTTTATAGGAGACCTGTTTACCTGGCGAAGGGGGTGAGAGGGGGCTAGACCTCTGTGTGATTTCCAGTATTTTATTTGAAGATAACCCACAAGTTTAAAGGGTCTGAAGGCTGCATTGTCAGTGGGTGTCTTGGGTCTGGGACAGAAAACCTGAAGACCCACAGAGCTGTTGTGTATCGAAGCAAGATGGTGTTAAGATGAGAAGTCATCAGTTCCCTAGACTCACCTGTGTGTGATCCAGAAACAATGGGGACTCCAGGTTGTAGGCCATTGTTAGCTACTGAGCTGAGAAATCTCTTTGGCCAGAGGATCTGGTGTCTTTTCTCTCTCATTTCTCTAAAAGGAAAACGCTGGTTTTCCTGAGAAGTACCTTAGGTAATTATGTTAGGAAGCTGTGGTAAGATAAAATAGCATCTGAATATCAAATTGCTCACAATTCACATAGATACTGCTTATTTGAAATAGATACGTTAAAATGTTATTGAAGATCTCTCTCAAGACTGTAAATAGTATATACTTTAGCATAGAATAGACTCTGTATATTTATATACAGAGTATGTATTTTGCTTTTTAGCCCAACTCATCTCAAGGAATTTTATGACAAACTTGTCAGTGAGTGATTTAAATTGTACAAAGAGGAAACAGATTTTGGAACAGGCCTGCAGGACACTTCAGAAGGCTCAAGCCTTCTCTTGAGCTCTTTAAAGTGACATGCAAATCTTTCCTAGAAGTTATGTTTGCTTAAAATCAGAGTGTATAGGGTGTAGCTCCAAGGGTCAATCAGCGAGATTAATCATCTTGAGGGCCTCCAGCCTGAAAAAAGGAAAAGAGTTGCAAGGGGAGGGGAAAAGAAGAGCTTGTGGTCCCTCTGCTGGACAGTTGTGGAGTGGCACCCAGAAATTCACGCCAGAACTCTTTCTGGTGCTCAAATAGCTCACCATCAAGAGAACTAGATCTTCCAACACAAAAAAGAGCTACTGTTCTACTAAATCCAAGGTCAGTTTACATGCAAAATCCAAGCTACGTAACACAGTAATTAACTAGGAAAATACTGTAAATATGATAGAGGTTATTTTTAAAAGGCAAGAAAACCAAATATCTGATTTATCTAAATTTTAGATGTTTACTCCTTAGGTCATCACATATTTGCTGCTCTTAAGAACTTTGATATATATGGTGTTGGGATTTTTTCACATTTAGCTCATCGCCCTGTCAGAAAAAAATCTCCAGAGCTTTACAATCTCTTGAAATTGTCACCCGGTGAAATTCTACTTTAAAAAAAATTGAAATATAGTTGACATACAATATTATGTTCATTTCAGGTATGCTACATAGTAATTTGATATTTGCCTACATTATGAAATGATCACCTCAGTAAGTCTAGTCCCCATATAAAGTTATTACAATATTACTGACCATATTCTTTATGCTGTATATTACATCCCTATGGCTTATTTATTTTACAACTGTTGGTTTGTATCAATACCTCTTAATCCCCTTAACCTATTTCACCCACTCCCCCAACCCATGCCCCCTGACACCACCCATTTGATGAGTCTGTTTTCATTTTTTAAAATTTGCTTTGTTTTTAGATTCTGCATATTGGTGAGATCATACAGTATATGTGTCTTTGTCTGTCTGACTTATTTCACTTAGCATAATACCCTCTAGTTCCACCCATGTTGTTGTAAATGGCCAGATTTCCTTTTTTCCAAGGCTGGATAACATTCCATTGCATATATATACCACATCTTTATCCATTCATTTATTGATGGACACGTTGCTTCCATATCTTGGCTATTGTAAATAATGCTGCAATGAACATTGGGTGCATATATCTTTTCAAATTAATGTTTTAGTTTTCTTTGAGTAAATACCCAGAAGTGATATTGCTGGATCATATGGCAGTTCTATTTTTAATTTTGGGGGGAAAACTCCATACTGTTTTCCATAGTGGCTACATCAATTTACAATCCCACCAACAGTACAAGAGGGTTCCCTTTTCTGTACATCCTTGACACTGCCTGTTATTTTTTGTCTTTTTCATAATAGCCATTCTGACAGGTGTGAGGTTATCTCACTGTGGTTTTGCTTTGCCTTTCCCTGATGATTAGTGATGTTGAACATCTTTTCATGTGTCTGATGGCCATCTGTATGTCGTCTTTGGAAAAAATGTTCAGTTCCTCTGCCCATTTTTTTAATTGTTTTTTTTTTAATGTTGAGTTGTATGATTTCTTTGTATATTTTGGATATTAACTTTTTATCAGATACACTGTCTGCAAATATCTTCTCCCAGTTGGTAGACTGCCTTTTAAAAAAATTATTTATTTATTTATTTATGGCTGTGTTGGGTCTCATTGCTGCATGCAGGCTTTTTCTAGTTGCGGTGAGCGGGGGCTACTCTTCATTGCGATGCGTGGGCTTCTCATTGCAGTGGCTTCTCTTGTTGTGGAGCACAGGCTCTAGGTGTGCAGGCTTCAGTAGTTGTGGTTCACAGGCTCTAGAGAGCAGCCTCAGTAGTTGTGGTGCATGGGCTTAGTTGCTCCGCAGCATGTGGGATCTTCCTGGACCAGGGCTTGAACCCATGTCCCCTGCATTGGCAGGTGGATTCTTGACCACTGCACCACCAGGGAAGTCCCTGCCTTTTTGTTTTGTTGATAGTTTCCTTTGCTGTGCAAAAGCTTTTTACTTTGATGTAGTCCCATTTAGTTATTTTTGCTTTTGTTTCTCTTGATGGAGACAGATCCAAAATAAAAATATTGCTAAGACCAATGTCAAAGAGCATACTGCCTATGTTTTCTTCTAGTGGTTTTATGGTTTCAGGTCTTACATATAATTCTTTAATCTATTTTGAGTTTATTTTTGTATATGGTGTGAGTAGTCCAGTTTCATTCTTTTGCATGTAGCTGTGCAGGTTTTCCAACACCATTTATTGAAGAGGCTGTCTTTATCCCATTGTATATTCTTGCCTCCTTTGTCATAGATTAATTGGCCATGTAAGCCTGGGTTTGTTTCTGGGCTCTCTATTCCATTGATCTGTATGTTGTTTTTTCTGCCACTACCATGCTATTTTGATCACTATAGCTTTGTAGTATAATTGGAAATTCGGGAGTCTTATGCCTCTAGTTTTGTTCTTCTTTAAGATTGTTTTAGCTATTTGGGGTCTTTGTGTTTGTATACAAATTTTAGAATTACTTGTTCTAGTTCTGTGAAAAATGCCATTGGTATTCTGATAAGGATTACATTGAATCTGTAGATTGCCTTGGGTAGTATAATCATTTTAACAATATTAATTCTTCCAATCTATTTGTGTCATCTTCAATTTCTTTCATCAATGTTTTATAGTTTTCCAAGTCTTTTACCTTCTTGGTTAGATTTATTCCTAGATGTTGTTTTCTTTTTGATGCAATTATAAAGGGGATTGTTTTCTTAATTTCTTTTCTCAATTATTTACCAGTGTATAGAAATGCAACAGATTTCTGTGTATTAATTTTATATTCTAAAACTTTACTGTAATTATTAGTTTTAAGTTTTTTGATGTCTTTAGGATTTTCTATATATAGTATCATGTCATGTGCAATCTACAAACAGTGACAGTTTTACTTCTTTTCAATTTGGATTCCTTCTGATTATTTTTCTTGTCTGATTACTGTGGCTAGGACTTCCAATACTATGTTCAGCAAAAGTGGTGACAGTGAGCATCGTTGTCTTGCTCCTGATATTAGAGGAAATGCTTTCAGCTTTTCATATTGAATATGATGTTGGCTGTGGATTTGTCATATATGGCCTTAATATGTTGAGGTATGTTCCTTCTATACTCTGTACTTTTATCATGAAGGGATGTTGAAATTTGTCAAAAGATTTCTCTGTATCTATTGAGATAATCCTATGATTTTCTTCTTCAGTTTGTTAATATGGTATATCTCATTGATCGATTCATGGATGTTGAACCATCCTTGCATCCCTGGGACAAATCCCACTCGATCATGGTATGATCCTTTCAATGTGCTATTAAATTTGGTTTGCTAATAATTTTTTGAGAATTTTTGCATTTATATTCATCACGATAGTGGCCTGTAGTTTTCTCTGTAATGCTGGCCTCGTAGAATGCGTTTGGAAATGTTCCCTCTTCTTCAATTCTATGGAAGAGTGTGAGGAGTGGCATTATTTTTTCTTTAAATGTTTGGTAGATTTCATTAGGGAAACCATCTGATCCTAGGCTTTTCTTTGTTAGAGTTTTGATTACTAATTCAATCTCCTTACTGAGTATTGGTCTGTTTAGATTCTCCATTTCTTCCTTATTCAGTCTTGGTAGGTTGTGTGTTTCTAGGAATTTATCCATTTCTTATAGGTTATCCAATTTGTTGGTGTATAATTGTTCATGGTAGTCTAAAATTATCCTTTGTATTTCTGTGGTATCAGTTGTAATATCGTTTTCATGTCTGAGTTTTATTTATTTTTTCTTAGTCTAGCTAAAGGTTTGATTTCTTCTTTAACTCACTGGTTGTTTAATTTCCACATATTTGTGAATTTTCCAGTTTTCCCCTCATTATTGATTTCTAGTTCATACCATTGTGGTCAGAAAAACTATGTGGTATTATCTCAATCTTCTTAAAGTTTCTAAGACTTTGTGATATGAACTCTATCTTGGAGAATGTTCTGTATGCACTTAAGAATGTGTCTTCTGCTGCTTTTGGATAGAATGTTCTGTACTTGTGTTACGTAAATTTTGTCCAAAGTATAGTTCAAGTACATTTCCTTATTGATTTTCTGTCTGGATGACCTACCCATTGTTGAAAGTGGTATACTGGAAGTCCCCAACTATTATCGTATTGTTGTCTATTTCTCTCGTCCAATCTATTAGCATTTTCTTAATATATTTGGGTGTTCCAATGTTGGATACACATATGATTGTTATATTCTCTTGAATTGACCTCTTTATCATTATATAGTGACCTTCTTTGTCTCCTGCTACAATTTTGGTTTAAAGTCTATTTTGTCTAATATAAGCATAGTTACCCCTGCTCTTTTTGGTTTCCACTTACATGAAATATCTTTTTCCATCCCTTCACTTTGAGCCTATGTGTGACCTTAAAGCTGGAGTGAGTCTCTTGTAGGCAACATATGGTTGGGTCTTGCTTTTTACCCATCCAGCCACTCTGTGCCTTTTGTTTGAAGAATTTAATCTATTTACATTCTGAGTCATTATTGATAGGAAAGAATTTATTAAATGCCATCTTACTGTTTTCTAGAAGCTTTGTAGTTCCCTTGTTCCTTTCTCCCTCTCTTGGTGCCTTCCTTTGTGAACTGAGGATTTTCCATAGTGATATGCTTTGATTCCCTTCTCCTTATCTTTTGTGAATCTACTGTAGGTTTTTGCTTTGTGGTTACCATGAGGTTTACATAAAACACCTTATAGATGTGTCTATTTATGCTGATAACTTCAACTGCATACAAAACCTCTATCCTTTAACTCCTTCCACTTTTACATTTTTGATGTCACAATTTACCTCTTTTTATGTTGTGTATTTATTAACAAATTATTGTAGTTAGTTATTTTAATATTCTTGTTCTTTAACTTTTGTACTAGAGTTATGTGATTAACACACCACCATATTACAATATTAGAATATTCTAAATCTGGCTATATGTTTACTTTTACCAGTATGTTACTACTTAGTGTCCTTTCATTTCAGCTTGAAGAACTCCTTTCAGCATTTATATTATTGAATTTTGAGTTCTTTATATATTCTAGATACAAGTCTCTTATCATATACATGACTTAAAAAGTTTTCTTCCATTCTGTGGGTCTTATGTTCATTTTTTTGATGGTATCCTTTTATGAACAGGAGTATTTAATTAACTTATTTTTTCTAATCACCTTTTCATATTAATTATAGATATTTCCTTATTTTAGGGTTTTTTAAATTTAATTTTTATTTTATATTGGGGTATAGTTGATTGACAAAGTTGTTTTAGTTTCAGATGTACAGCAAAGTGATTCAGTTATACATATGCATATATCCATTCTTTTTCCATATAGGTTATTACAGAATACCGAGTAGAGTTACCTGTGCTATACAGTAGATCCTTGTTGATTATTTTATGTATAATAGTATGTATACGTTAATCCCCTAAATTCCTAATTTATCCCTCCCCTCCATCTTTCCCCTTTGATAACCAGAAGTTTGTTTTCTAAGTGTGTGAGTCTGTTTCTGTTTTGTAAATAAGGTTATTTGTATCATCTTTTTAGATTCCACATATAAGGAATATCATATGATATTTGTCTTTCTCCAACTTACTTCACTTATTATGATAACCTCGAGGTCCATCCATGTTGCTGCAAATGGCATTATTTCATTCTTTTTTAGGGCGGAATAATATTTCATTGTATATATGTATCACATTGTCTTTATCCATTCCTCTGTCAATGGGTATTTAGGTTGCTCCCATGTTTTGGCTATTGTAAATAGTGCTGAAATGAACATTGGGTTGCATGTATATTTTTGAATTATGGTTTTCTCAGGATATATGCCCAGGAGTGGGATTGCTGGATCATATGGTAACTCAATTTTTAGTTTTTTAAGGAACTTCCATATTGTTCTCCATAGTGGTTCTACCAATTTACATTGCCACCAATGGTGTAGATTTTCTCCACACTCTCTCCAGCATTTATTTGTAGACTTTTTGATGATGGCCATTCTGACTGCTGTGAGGTGATATCTCATTTTAGTTTTGATTTGCATTTCTCTAATAATTAGCGATTTTGAGCATCTTTTCATGTGCCTCTTGGCCATCTGTAAGTCTTCTTTGGAGAAATGTCTATTTAGGTCTTCTGCCCATTTTTGGATTGGGTTGTTTGCTTTTTTTTTTTTATATTGAGCTGCATGAGCTGTTTGTAAATTTTGGAGATTAATCCCTTGTCAGTTGCATCATTTGCAAATATTTTCTCCCATTCTGTGGGTTGTCTTTTTGTTTATGGTTTCCTTTGATGTGCAAAAGCTTTTAAGTTTAATTAGATCCCATTTGTTTATTTTTGTGTTTATTTCCATTACTCTAGGAGATGGATCAAAAAAGATATTGCTGTGATTTATGTCAAAGAGTGTTCTTGCCTATGTTGTCCTGTAAGAGTTTTTATAGTGTCAGGTCTTACATTTAGGTCTTTAATCCATTTTGAGTTTATTTTTGTGTATGGTGTTAGAAAATGTTCTAATTTCATTCTTTTACATGCGACTGTCCAGTTTTCCCAGCACCAATTATTGAAGAGATTGTATTTTCTCCATTGTATAGTCTTGCCTCCTTCGTCATAGATTAATTGACCATGTGTGGGTTTCTTTCTGGGGTTTCTATGCTGTTCCATTGATCTATATTTCTATTTTTGTGCCAGTACCATACTATTTTGATTAATGAACTTTGTAGTATAGTCTGAAATCAGGGAGCCTAATTCCTCCAGCTCCATTTTTCTTTCTCAGGATTGCTTTAGCTATTTGGGGTCTTCTGTGTTGCCATGCAAGTTAAAAATTTTTTTTGTTCTAGTTCTGAGAAAAAATGTTATTGGTAATTTGATAGAGATCGCATTGAATCTGTAGATTAGCTAGTGTAGTATAGTCATTTTGACAATATTGATCCTTCCAATCCAAGAACATGATATATCCTTCCATCTGTTTGTGCCATCTTTGATTTCTTTCATCAGTATCTTATAGTTTTCAGAGTACAGGGCTTTTGCCTCTTTAGGTAGGTTTATTCCTAGGTATTTTATTCTTTTTGATGTGTTGGTAAATGGGGTTGTTTCCTTAACTTCTCTTTCTTATCTTTTCATTGTTAGTGTATAGAAATTCAAGAGATTTCTTTGTATTAAGTTTTTTATCTTGCAACCTTACCAAATTCATTGATCTCTCGTAGTCTTCTGGTAGCATCTTTAGGATTTTCTATGCATAGTATCATGTCATCTGCAAATGGTGAGTTTTTCTTCTTTTCCAATTTGGTTTCCTTTTATTTGTTTTTCTTCTCTGATTGCCATGGCTAGGACTTCCAAAACTATGTTGTATAAAAGTGGTGACAGTGGACAACCTTGTCTTTTTCCTGATCTTAGAGGAAATGCTTTCAGCTCATTAAGTATGATGTTAGCTGTGGGTTTGTCATATATGGTCTTTATTATGTTGAGGTAGGTTCCCTCTATGCCCACTCTCTGGAGGGTTTTTATAAATCGGTGCTGAATTTTGTCAAAAGCTTTTGCTGCTTTTGAGATGATCACATGGTTCTTATTCTTCAATTTGTTGATGTGCTGTAATACACTGATTTGTGGATATTGAAAAATCCTTGCATCCCTGGGATAAATCCCAGTTGATCATGTTGTATGATCCTTTTAATGTATTGTTGGATTTGGTTTCCTAGTATTTTGTTGAGGATTTTTGCATCTAAGTTCATCAGTGATATTGGCCTGTAATTTTTTTTGTGTGTGGTTTATCTTTGTCTGGTTTTGGTATTAGGGTGATGGTGGCCTCATAGAATGAGTTTGGGAGTGTTCTTTCCTCTGCAAGTTTTTGGAATAGTTTGAGAAGGACAGGTGTTGACTACTCTCTAAATGTTTGATCAAATTCACCTGTGAAGCCATCTAGTCCTGTACTTGTGTTTGTTGGAATCTTTTAAATCACAGTTTCAATTTCAGTACTTGTGATTTGTCTGTTCATATTTTCCATGTCTTCCTGGTGCAATCTTGGAAAGTCGTACCCTTCTAAGAATTTGTCCATTTCTTCTATATTGGTATATAGTTGCTTGTAGTAGTGTCTTATGATCCTTTGTATTTCTGTGGTGTCCACTGTAACATCTTTTTCATTTCTAATTTTATTGATTTGACCCTTCTCTTTTTTTTTCTTGAGTCTGGCTAAAGGTCTCTCAATTTTATTTATCTTTTCAAAGAACCAGCTCTTAGTTTCATTGATCTTTTCTATTGTTTGCTTCATCTCTATTTCATTTATTTCTGCTCTGATGTTTATGATTTCTTTACTTCTACTAACTTTGGGTTTTGTTTGTTCTTCTTTCTTTAGTTGTTTTAGGTGTAAGTTTCGGTTGTTTGAGATTCTTCTTGTTTCCTGAGGTAAAACTGTATTGCTATAAACTTCCTCTTACAACTGCTTTTGATGCATCTGATAGGTTTTGGATCATCGTGCTTTCATTTTCATTTGTCTCTAGGTATTTTTTTATTTCGTCTTTGATGTCTTCAGTGATCCATTGGTTGTTTAGTAGCATATTGTTTAGCCTCCACGTGTTTGTGATTTTTACAGTTTTTTTTTTTTCATGTAGTTGATTTCTAATCTCATAGTATTGTGGTCAGAAAAGATGCTTGATATGATTTTGATTGTCTTAAATTTACCAAAGCTTGTTTTCTGGCCCCCGGTGTGTGACCTATCCTGGAGAATGTTCTGTGTGCACTTGAGAAGAATGTGTATTCTGCTGCTTTAGGATGAAATGTTCTATAAATATCAATTACATTCATCTGGTCTAATGTGTCATTTAAGGCCTTTTTTTCCTTATGGATTTTCTGTCTGGGTGATCTCTCCATTGATGTAAGTGGGATGCTGAAGTCCCCCACTATTATTCTGTTACTGTGATTTTTTTCCTTTTATGTCTGTTAACATTTGCCTTATGTATTGAGTTGCTCCTGTGTTGCCTGCATATATATTTACAATTGTTATATCTTCTTCTTGGATTGGTCCCTTGATCATTATGTAGTGTCCTTCTTTGTCTCTTGTAACATTCTTTATTTTAAAGTCTATTTTGTCTGATATGAGTATTGCTACTCCAGCTTTCTTTTGATTTCCATTTACATGGAATACTTTTTCCCATCCCCTCACTTTCATCTGTATGTGTCTTTAGATCTAAAGTGGGTGTATCCATTCAGCCACTCTGTCTTTTGGTTGGAGCATTTAATCTATTTACATTTGAGGTAATTTATCAATATATATGTTTTTACTGCAATTTTGTTAATTGTCTTGGGTTTGCTTTTGTAGGTCTTTTTTCTTCCCTTCCTCTTTCATTTTCTTCTCTTGTGATTTGATGACTATCTTCAGTGTTGTGTTTGGATTGCTTTTTCTTTTTTGTGTGTGTATCTACTGTCGGTTTCTGGTTTGTGGTTACCATGAGATGTAGCAGCCTATATATAAAGAAGACTGTTTTAAGTTGCTGGCCTTTTAATTTCCAATGCATTTCCAGTATCCCGCATTTTTATTCTCCTCTACCCACAATTGCTGGTTTTGATATCATATTTGTGTGTGGACAAATATGTATGTTTAATTTTACTGGTGAGCTTTACCATTCATAATTTTCTTGTTTCTAGTTGTAGCCTTTTCTTTTTCTTTTTTGCTGCATTGGGCCTTTGTTGCTGCATGTGGGCTTTCTCTAGTTGTGGTGAGCAGGGGCTACTCTTCATTGCTGTAGGCATGTAGTCTTCAGTAGCTGTGGCACACAGGCTCAGTAGTTGTGGCACACGGGCTTAGTTGCTCCACAGCATGTGTGATCTTCCTGGACCAGGCATCGAACTAGTGTCCCCTGCATTGGCAGGAGGATTCTTAATCACTGCACCATCAGGGAAGTCAGCTGTGGCCTTTTCTTTTCTGCCTAGAGAAGTTCTTTAAGCATTTGTTGTAAGGCTGGTTTGGTGGTGCTGAATTCTCTCAGCTTTTTCTTGTCTGTAAAGCTTTTGATTTCTCTGTCGAATATGAACTAGAGCCTTGCTGGATAGAGTGTTCTTGGTTGTAGGTTTTCCCCTTTCATCACTTTAAATATATCATGCCACTCCCTCTGGCCTGCAGTTTCTGCTGAAAAATCAGCTGATAACCGTATGGGGACTCCCTGGTATGTTTTTATTGCTGTTCCCTTGTTGCTTTTAATATTTTCTGTCATTAATTTTTGTCATTTTGATTAATGTGTGTCTCAGCATGTTACTCCTTGGGTTTATCCTGTAAGGGACTCTCTGCACTTCCTGGACTTGTTTCCTTTCCCATGTTAGGGAAGTTTTAAAGTTACTATCTCTTCAAATATTTTCTCAGGCCCTTTCTGTCTCTCTCCTCTTTCTGGGACCCCTATAATGCAAATGTTGGTGTGTTTAATGTTGTCTCAGTGGTCTCTTAGACTGTCCTTTCTTTTCATTCTTTATTCTGTTCCACAGCAGTGATTTCCACCAATCTGTCTTCCAGTTCACTTATTCTTCTGCCTCATTTATTTTGCTATTAATTCCTTCTAGTGTATTTTTCATTTGTTATTGTATTGTTCACCTGTTTGTTCTTTAAATCTTCTAGCTCTTTGTTAAACATTTCTTGTATCTTCTCAGTCTGTGCTTCCATTCTTTCTCTAAGATCTTGGATCAACTTTACTATCATTACTCTGAATTTTTATTCAGGCAGATTTCCTATCTCCACTTCACCTAGTTGTTTCTGGGGTTTTACCTTGGTCCTTCATCTGGACCATATTTCTTTGCCATCTCATTTTGTTGAACTTTGTTTGTGGTCTCCGTCTCAGGCTACAGGTTTGTAGTTCCTCTTGCTTCTGCAGTCTGTCCCCTCGTGGGTGAGGTTGTTCCAGGGGTTTGTGCAGGCTTCCTGGTGGGAGGGACTGGTGCCTACTCCTGGTGGGTGGAGCTGGGTCTTGTACCTCTGGTGGGCAGGGCCACTTCAAAGGGTGTGTTTAGAGGCAGCTGTGGACTCATGACTTTAGACAGCCTGCCTGCTTTAGGTGGGGCTGTGTTCCCACTCTGTTGGTTGTTTGGCCTGAGGTGGCCCAGCATTGAAGCCTACAGGCTGTTGGGTAGGGCCAGGTCTCACTGCCAAAATGGCAACCTCTGGGAGAGTTCACACTGATGAATACTCCCTGGGGCCTCCACCACCAGTGTCTTTACCCCCACAATGAGCCACAGCTGACTCTTGCCTCCCCAGGAGACCCTCCAAGACCTGCAGGTAGGTCTGGCCCAGGCTCCTATGGAGTCACTACTTTGCAGTGGTTCCCAGTGCTCATGATACCTTGTGTGTGTGTGCCCCCCAAGAGTGCAGTCTCTGCTTCCCTCAGTCCTGTGGAGCTCTTGCACTCAAGCCCTGCTGGCCTTCAAAGCCAAATGCTCTGTGAGCTTCTCCTCCTGATGAAAGACCCCAGGCTGGGGCTCAGAACTCTCAGTCCTGTGGGAGAGCCCCTGTGATATAATTATTTTCCTGTGTGTGTCGCCTACCTGGCAGGTACGGGATTTGATATCACAAGTGTCCCTCCTACCATCTCATTGTGGCTTCTTCTTTGTCTTTGGATGTAGAGTACCTTTTTTGGTAGGTTCCAGTCTTTTTTATCTATGGTTGTTCACCAGTTAGTTGTGATTTTGGTGTTTTTGTGATAGGAGGTGAGCTCAAGTCCTTCTACTCTATCTTGTCTCCTCCTTCAAGAGTATTTAATTTTAAAAATGTCCAGTTTATCTTGGCTTGTGATTTTGGTTTTAAGGTATGTGGAAACAGCAATGCATGCAGAACTATTTACACAATAGTAATCTATCGTTGTAAAAAATGGTGAAGGATGAGGAGAAGGAGATATATATACATATATTTGTGTTTGCCTGTGTATGCACAAACTGATAAGTTTTATAAGAAACTGAAAATAGTAGTTATCTCTGTTGGGGGAGAACAGGGATGGGAGCCACAGGTGGGAAGGAGAATTTGTATCATTTTATTTCATTTATTAATATGAAATTTAAAAAATTTCAAAATGCAGTGATTAAATCTAGAATTCTGCTAACACACTGAATAAAACAAACATGGACTCAAAAATGCAAGCAAAATTTAAAGACCACATGTGCATATAGTAAAGTCAAATAAAAATAGTATGGAGTAAAAGTCTTTCTTACTCCTGACTCCTAGTCCTTCAATGTCACCACTCTTACCTGTGTCTCATGTAGCCCACCAGAGATGTTCTGTGACTATACAAGTGTACATGTACATACACATACCATCCCCCCATCCCTTTTTAAAAAATCAAATAGAAACTGACTTCAAACACCATTCTGAAACATGCTTTTTATTTAACAATAGATTTTGGAGATTGTTCTATAATGATGTAGAATTTAAATCAATATGTACAGGCCTACTTTATTTTTAAATAGGCTATATAATTTTAACATATAAATATGTCATCTAACTAGCTCCTTGCTAATGAATTGTAAGGTTGCTTCCACTCTATTTTTACCACAGTGTTGCAGTGCAAAGATACATATCTTTGCACAAAGATACATATCTTTGCACAAAAATATGTGTACATATATTTTTGCATATGTGTGCAATGTATATATGATGAATAAGTGTGTGATAGTGTGTGTGTGTGTGTGTACTTATTGTGGAATTGTTGGGTTGAGGATATATATGCTTTTAACATTTTCATGTATCTTCTAATAGAGCTCTAAAATCAACTTATCAAAAACATCCTTTTGAGATTGTGCTTGGAAGCACTTCTTGGAAGGCAGATCTAGTGGTAATGAACTCTCTCAGCTTTAGTCTGTGTGGGCAAGTCTTTATCTCTCCTTCCTTTTTTTTTTTTTTTTTTTTGCGGTACGTGGGCCTCTCCCATTGTGGAGCACAGGCTCAGCGACCATGGCTCACGGGCCCAGCCGCTCCACAGCATGTGGGATCTTCATGGACTGGGGCACGAACCCATGTCCCCTACATCAGCAGGTGGACTCTCAACCACTGAGCCACCAGAGAAGCCCTCTCCTTCATTTCTTTCTTTTTTTTTTTTTTTTTTTTGCGGTACATGGGCCTCTCCCGTTGTGGAGCACAGGCTCGACTCACAGGCTCAGTGGCCATGCCTCACGGGCCCAGCCACTCCGCGGCACGTGGGATCTTCCCGAACTGGGGCATGAACCCATGTCCCCTGCATTGGCAGGTGGACTCTCAACCACTGTGCCACCAGGGAAGCCCTCTCCATTTCTGATGGAAAACTTTGCCAGAGTATTCTTGGTTGGCAGTTTTCTCTCAGCACTTTGAATATATCACCCCACTGTCTCCTGGCCTGTAAGGTTTTTCACTGAGAAATCTGCTAATAACAGTATGGAGGGTCCCTTTTAAGTTAAAAGCTTCTTTTCTCTTGCTGCCTTTAAGATTCTCTTTGTCTTTTATAGTTTTATTATAGCATGTCTTGAAGAGGACCTCTGAGTTTGGTGACCTTATGAACTTGGATATCCAAATTTTCCCTCAGATTTGGGAAGTTCTCAGCCATTATTTCTTTAATAAGCTGTCTGCCTCCTCCTCCCTCTGAGACTCTAATAATTTGCAAGTTGTTTCTTTTGACTGTATCCCATAGATCACATAGGCTTTCATTATTCTTTTTCATTCTTTTTTGTTTTCCTCTGACTGAATAATCTCAAAGTTCCCATCTTCTACCTCACAGACTCTTTCTTCTGACTGACACATTCTGATATTGATGCTACTGTATTTTTCATTTCATTCACTGTATTTTTCTACTTCAGAATTTGTTTGGTCCTTTATGATTTTTCTTTGTTAAACTGCTCATTTTATTCAAGTATTTTCTTGATTTCATCAAATTGTCTATTCTTGTAGCTCACTGACCTTAAACAGTTATTTTTCATTCTTTATCAGGTAAATCACAGATCTCCATGTCTTTGGGATCAATTACTGGAAGATAATCATAATCCTTTGGCAGTGTCATGTTTTCTTAAGTTTTGCTTTGTTGTCTTTGTATCTGAAATAGCAGTTGCTTCCTCTAGTCTTTACTAACTGCTTCAGGAGAGAAGTAACTTCAGTCATCCCTGCTAGAGATTCTGAGGCTTCCTCAGATCAGCTGTGGGTAAGCCTGCTCCACACTTCTTGGCCTCTTATGGCAAAATCCTTAAGCTTGTATGTCTTCTCTTGAGTCTGCAATGCAGAAGGTTAGGTGCTGACAATCTCCCTTCTGCTTTCCCAAGTGTGGGTCTAAAGCTCACATTTGTGGTCTCCCTTGGGCCTGCAGATTCAGTTTGGCTTTGTTTTGCATGTTCACTAGCCATCTGCCAAAACTTGCTCTTGATGCTATCAGGAGTGTGACAGGAAGCCACAGGGTGGGGGGGCAGGGGGTGAGGCACATGGAGCACTACTGGTTCCCATGGACTGGTCAGGGAGACCCACAGCTAAGGTGTCCCCAGTGCCATGTGGGCTAGCTTCTTGATGGGACTGTGAGTTAGTAGGCTCTGCGACTCTTTAATGCCCTCCAAGAGTCCTGTCCGCTGTTCTCCTAGCACCTTCCCACCCCCTCATCATGCGGCTCAAGATTCAGTAGTCTGGATGAGGCAAGAGAGAAATGGGCCTCTCCGGCAGCTTCCCACATAGTTGGAGAAGCTGGGTACTCAGTCACTTGCATTCTCCCCTCCAGGAGAAATCATGGGCTGAGAAGGTCTCTCTTGGCCCTGAACTGTGCCACCTTGAGGGAAGGATAATGAGCGTAAAATCAAACTGTTCCTCTTCAAAGCATCTATACTCATTCATTGCTCCAAAAATGTGCTGAAAATTCTCCACTGGAAACCCAGACTTTCACAAAGGTGCTCTTGTCTGTGGGTGATTGTCTAAGATAGTACTTTCTAGGGATTTCCACACTGCAGCCGAGCGGGCCTGGAGCTGGTTTGCAGGCCACTGCAGGGTTCAAGCCGGGACCTAGGTCTGTATGCCTATAAGCCAATGCATGGGCAGGAAAGATTCCTACCAAGTTGCTTGGTGATTCCTACCAAGTTGCTTGGTGTTGGATCCTTAAGCTCCCACCAGGTCATTTCTGTCTGTATATGGATACCAAATTGCTGGGGGTGGAGGACACAAATGAGGGAAAGCTTTTTCAGCCATGCTGATACCACTTCTGAAGCTGGTCGTCTTTTGTTAGGATAACTGGATAGTCGGGAAGAAATGAATGCTTAGTAACCTCCTCTTAGTGGTCAGATTTCTGCTCTTTGCTTTGTCCTCTTTCTTTAGGTACAATTCTTTTCAGTTCTGAAGGCTAGAAGTTCAAGATCAAGGTGTTGGAAAGCTTGATTCTTCCTGAGAACCCTAAGGGAAGGATCTGTTCTGGGCCTCTCTCCTTGGCTTGCAGATGGCTGCCCTCTTGCTTCCTCTTCATATGCTTTTCCCTCTGCATACTTGAAATTCCACATATCTTAAAGCTAGCTAACAAACACTGGTATTTCTCATCCTGGCAGTTTCAAGATATTAATTCCCTTAGCCACCGGAATCAGAGTGAACAAAAATGAATGAAATCATAGCCAGCTGACAAGGCTTTCACAAGTGCCATAAAGGTTTGAATTCAAAGACCAAGACACTTAAAGTGCTGACTCCCTTGGGCATCTGCTGAAGGGCTCAAGGGATCTCCTCAGGGCCTGTGATGACCCAAGCAACTGTATTCTTGGTCTACTCCTTCCCCTAGGCTAAAGTTGCTCAGGATCCAAACAAGTCTTGCAAAGAGTGGTAATAAAATAGTGTAAATACTCACTACTTTGCAAGTGATCTTTGTCTCTGTGCTTCAAACACATGAACAGGCCCGTTTACATTCTTTTGGTAACACTTTGGGTATGGTACTGGCAGTGCTGTAACCTGGGTCTGTGCTACTCTTCCTCACTGGATTGTGGAACATTTCTTGTCTTCATCAGAGGACCTCTGACACTCAGCATAGATTCTGCACCTCAATTGGTTCTGCATAAAAGTTTATTCAATAAACAAACAGAGTAGTAAATTAAGACAGAATTTTCCCTCTCTCCTTTTCCCTATGCCCCATGGGAGTATATGCTGAACTAATTAGTGGAAAGGTAGAGTGTGGCAAATATAATATTTCTCTATAAATAAGAATACTAGAAGACAAACATGATTGATGGTATTTCCAATAATTACAATAAAAAACCCAGAAATACCACAATAAAAATATAATTAGGTTTTAAAAGAACAGAAGTTTGCATGCATATATATCCAAATAGTTCATTTGAGAACCTCAGTGCTATTTATTTCTATTATAGCTAGACACAAAATGCTCAAAGATTGAAAATATAAAGAAATGAAGACTATGGATTTATGTTTGCAGACTATTTTACTTTGAAACTGTCTGGTGTGAAAACCTAACAGTTTATTAGAATTTGTATTTGATACAACTATATGTTAGAATTTCAGTGGAAAAAATTGATAAAATCCTAATGATCAATAGCCTATAGCAAATGACTCTTCTTATTAAAATGAATATGATCTTCAACTATTCTCCTAAGTACTGCTGCTATAATTTTCTATTTATAAAAACTTTCATTTTAGAGAACAAAACTGACCTTAATGCTATTTCAAGAAAGAGAATAAACACTAAATCTTCAATCTCAACTTTTAAAGATTAGAGCTCTTTATTTAAGTATTTCTGCTCATCTTAAACTACTTTTGGTTCATTGCTAACTTTTGAAATATCTTAATGTGATTTAAGGTCTTTTTTTAATCTAGATAGTGCTCATGTTTTTTGTCTTTATACCAAAGCAGTAAGGCAAGAAGGCTTTTCCTTTTTCAGATCATATAATATCTATCCATTTTAAAATTCAGGGACTATAACCACTACAAACAATCCTACCATTAGGAAATTAAGGCTGCTGTGATTTTCCTTTATATTTAAACCATAACATAAGATTAGCAGTGTTATTGCCTACAAATGCTGAATTTATAATCATTTCACCTTAAGTCACAGGACATAAATATTGCCATTTCTGTCTGTACTTCAATTCCAGCTAATAAGACACTATTTTCACAACTACCTTTGATAAGTCTGAAGATGAAATCAGAAAACACTACACAAAGCTGAAACGGGATGACTCTGCTACAAGGAAATAATGCTTGAGAGGACAAGAGCGGTCTTCTGGTGTCTGGTTAGTGTTGGCGCATTGTGCCCTCAGTGCAGGTCACACTCCAGCCAGCATGACACAGGTATGGGCACCTTCAGTACTCTAAAGGGCTTTGCCTGCTACTGCCAAAGGTGAAATGCATGGCTTTGTAAGAACTACCAGGTGCCAGTTAGCGTATATCATGTTTGCTGGAGGTTTGTTGAAGTATATCATTCTTTGAGGCAAGCCCTTCCAGATATGTGAAAGAGAAAAATCCCATAACCTTGTCTGCAAAAGAGTTTCTAAAATGTGAATGTGAACCAGGCTTTGCAGTATACATCTACCAGTGTTAGCACCATATTTAAGTCTGAATTGAGGTAAAGATAAATTCTCAGAAAGACTTTGGGTAGAAATTACAGTAGCAATTTTGAATGGGGTGTTTACAGCAGTATTCTTTCTGATTAAAATAAGTTTGAAAAACTACTCGATCCCAAGTATACCTATTGTACCTATCCAAGTATATACTGAAATTGATAAATTACAAAGCTAGATATAAGCTTTTAGCAGGAGAAATGTAGTAAAACAGAACTCACATTCTTGAAATTCAAAGTATGTCATTATTGGCTTGATGAAGTCAAAGATTTTGATAAAATACTGAGCCAATATCACAAAGCCAGTTTATCAAATGGCAATGCCCAGAAATTCTGTTTCTTAGAGTATACAGTCAAGCTTACTGTAGATGCTACCCAGTCAACATCCAGCTCCTATATGATTTATCCCCTGCTCATTGCTCCATTTAATAAAAAAGGTAAGTAGCTTCTCCCCCAACTATTTTGATTTATGTAGAAAAGCCTCTGAGACTTGGGAAGGAAAGACCCTAAAACTTGGTTAAAATTTTGAAGGTGTCCAGTATGTTTCAGCAGATGAAAACCGAGTTTAGTTAAGGAATAACTGGACAGAATACGGTAATCTTCTACTTTAGTTCCTATAAGCTGATAAGGTGAAACAATAACGTGTAAAATAAAGAACTATGAAAACTTTTCAAATTGCTTTTCCCCTCCCTTTAACATTACTTAACATATAAGTAAATAAGAAATCTTAAATTTCTTATTTTCTAGCTTTTGGGAGCATAACACAGACTAATTTTTCAAAGGAGAATAATTACCATTATTTATTAAATATTACCTTGGAGTTTGAACAACACAGGAATTCCATCTCTAGTAAGAGCTGGTCTTGGTGCTCAGGCAGAAGTTTATCACTCAGTTTGACCAAGATTCCTCAAAAACACCCATCAGCAGTATTTTCATCTGACTCTGTTGAGATTCAGATGAAAAGAAAAGAGGAGTAACTTTCCCCTGTAGCCTATAGAAACATTTTAGGGAAACAGTTTAAAGTCTGTTTTAACCTAAATATTCAGCTGAATACTGCAGACCATTCTTCAGAAAACTCATGTAAACAGTCATTCTTCTTTTATAAATCTGCTGGTGCTAACTGCACCTAATTGGTAATATACATGGAGGTATAGCTTAGCTATGTTTGCAAGAATGCTACTTAATATATAAGATCTTTCAGTTCCCTGTCAGTCAGTTCATTCACTTCCATGATCTTCTCTAAGTGTTCCATATATCGGACATGGTCCTGCAGGAAGTGAGGGACCCTCATGTTTTCAGTAACTGCCAATCCTTTTAAGCGATCCACATCTTCATAAGAGACCTAAAAAAAGGAAGATGGGTTACTTTTTAAATGTGACTACCAGTTACATTTTGAAGAGCAATTTCTTCCTTTGGTCTTAAGTGAAACTTTATGTAGACTGTTTTTGAAATTACTCTCTAATACCTGGAAAATAACAAAATTTACTGTGTTAAATAAGAATGTATTTATCTGCCCCTTCAAACCTTGACCATATTTTTAAAAATCAAAAGTCAGTATTTGATTTAACAATCTATCTTGGATCTATAGTTTGTCTAGAAATTAAACAACTAAACTTAATATATGTGTGTGAAAGACTGAACCTAAACAAATCTCCTGCCTAAATCTAAATATAAGAATTGGGACTTCTCTGATGGTCCAGTGGGTAAGCCTCCATGCTCACAATGCAGGAGGCCCAGGTTCGATCCCTGGTTGGGGAACTAGATCCTACATGCATGCTGAAACTAAGAAGCCCACATGCCACAATGAAGCTCCTGTGTGCTGCAACTAAGACCCAGTGCAGCCAAAATAAATAATAAATAAGAAAATAATTAGAATGTAAATACTGTATTATTAAGTTAGGAAAATCACAATTATACATTAAATTACTTTTTCTATTTAATTTGAGAAATAAAATAAAAATATCAAAATAAAAGCAAGAGAATTTAAGTATTTTTAAAAATTTCACATCTCTTTCATTCACTTGAGGAAGAAGCAAGTCTTTCATAAATATTATATTAAGCTTAGGGGTGAAACTTTAAGTTCTATAAATTATCTTTCAACTTTTAAATTCCAAAACATAGCTGGCTTTAAGTACTATTATCTTCTGATCAACACTCTTCCTGGTTCAGTAGGAAGGCTTTAAATAAATCATGTTCATATTAAGTTTTATTTATATTTCAGTTAAAATTGAGTATTTATATCACTAAGTGTAACAGGTTATAGGAAATAGGTTTGGTGTTGATATTGGCATGGTTTTGTAATTTATCTTAAACCACTCTGAGTTTATTATAAGGAGAGAATGAGTAAATATACTGATGTTGGGAAATAAGGTTCTCATTTTAAGAAAAGAGATACACATATGGAATGGGAAGGGAGATGTAAAAAGATCCTGTGATGTCTGATTTGAATTAGAATGCCTTTATGATTTAAAACAAATATATGATACGCTCATTGAAAAGGTCTAGAAGCATCAGCACTTGAGTAGTGATGTGCACACCTCGTGCTCAAGTCTTGTTTTCTAAATACCATTTCCCACTAAAAAGAATCAAGACTTGGAGAAGCATCTAATCTCAGATTTGGGTAGGAAAAGTGTAAGGTGAGCTCAGAATATTTTACTTTTCTTGAAAACATGTAGACATGTTTTTAAAAACACAGGAGCAGCCATTGGAAGAGCTGAATAAAACAGTGGAGGGAAATGTAACAGAATTCAAAGATCTCTACTTTGCTACCACCTGTGTAGTAACTGATTTGGGCAAAAATCATCAATTGATGTTAAAATCATTTCTGGAAAGGCTGTTAGACAATGGTACATTTGAAGGTATCATCCCACAAATTACTTATTAATGGAGGAAAGGTACCTTTATAGTGGAGAGATCTGGCAGTAACTAACCCAGGTGATTATACACAGTATCACCAATAATGGGACAAAATCTCTCTCTAATGTGATGCACTGAAAAATGCATGACTCACTTTAGTATTCTTGGCAAAAATGTTTAACCTAAAGCTAATTACAAGGAAACAATCTGTTGGTCCAGATTCTAGGAATTCCCAAGGAAATTTTCTAGGATTCTTAATGTCATAAAAAAAGACGAGGGTGAGGGGGACTGTTATAAATTAAGAGATTAAAGATGATAAGTGAATGCAAGGCATAAATCTTGACTGGATCCTGAGTCATGAAAAAGAGCTACAAAGGACATTCTGGAGATGATCTGGGGAATATAAAATAGACCTTTTTAAGATATTATATGGAATCAATGATAAATTTCTTTAGAAAACATATGGTCATGTCAGAATATCCTTATTCTTGGGAGATACATACTGAAGTATGAAGGGGAGTAGGGTTATACCTGCAGCTTACTTTAAAATACTTTAGGAAAATATGCATATAAAAACTAATAATATATTCCCAAACTTCCTATCCCTTCTTTATCTCTTATTGTCCACAAAGAAATATTGTAATTTGGTTCTGTGACAGAACTTCATTTCTTCCCTCCTGTTATCATATAAAGGAAAACTACTCCAACAACAAAAACAGTGTCAACTTGAGTCTTATTTAGTCATGAAATGAGCTGGAGGAAGTGTTGACCTGGTATGTTTGCGGACTCTGTGCCAGTGGTTTCACTCACCTTCCCCAGGGCCGTCAGAAGATGAAAGTCAATGGTCTCTCTATATCGGAGGATTTGCAGGATACCATCCAAATATACCTGGTCTTTACTGAAACACCCTGGAGGAACCAGAACAGTGTTTACCTTCTGATGTTTAAAAAAATTATTAAGTAACTAAATACTAGCCCATTCACTTTACTGTAGGAGTCAGTCCTGTACTTAAAAAATAAATAGGGCAAATTAGAAATTTAACTATAATCATAACAAAATGTAAGGTCTTGAGAAGTACCACGATAACTACAGCCTAGTAGCTTCCCTTTAAGAATTCCTTCTCCCTGGCTCCCCACTCCCCATAATTAAAATAGCATTTTTCCCTAAAGAAACACTAGAGCAGAAACTAACACAACATTGTAAAGCAATCATATTCCAATAAAGATGTTAAAAAAATACATGACTCTTAAAATTATCCCATCTTCACCTCTACCATTTAATCATAAACTTAACACATCTGGGTGGGGAGGGCTGGGAGAGGATAGGTGTAGAGTAGTTAACTTTCAAAAGGGGCCAATGTGGAGACATGGGATTTCAGAAATTCCTGGGGTTTTTATAAGAAATAATACCCTTTACCCCATTAAAGTTAACTGTAGGTGATTTTGATACTATTCCTCCCTACAAAAATAAGAATTAGAACTGGATTTTAAAGCATATGAAAAAATATGAAATAGACATGAAAATTAGGAATAGCTCATGAGATCTGTGCTTAGTTAAAAAATGGTATTCTGCTTACAAAGAAAACCTTTCTCCCATCATGACATAACTTGTGTAAATTTTTAAAAATTTTGCTCTAGAATTAAGTGGACTAGAATTCTACCAAATGGAGAGTCATATAATAAGAAATGATTGTTGAAGAGTTCCCAAGATAGTGGACTAAGAGGACCCTGAACTCACCTCCTCTCACGGGCATACCAAAATTACAACTATTTACAAAGCCAACTACGAATGAGAAAGACTGGAACCTACCAGAAAAGATTTCTATAACTAAAGATATAAAGAAGGAACCACAACTAGATGGGTAGGTGGGGAGAAACTGCAGTACAGTCAAGACCCATATCCTGAGGTGAGAGACCTACAAATGAGAAGATAATTTTAAGTATAGAGGTTCTCCAGAAGGAGCAAAAGGTAGGAGATCCACATCAAGCTCCCCAGCCCAGGGGTCCTGGGCTGGGAAGATGAGACCTTAGAATGTTTTTTTTTTTTTTTTTTTTTGCGGTACGCGGGCCTCTCACTGTTGTGGCCTCTCTCATTGCGGAGCACAGGCTCTGGACGTGCAGGCTCGGCAACCATGGCTCACGGGCCCAGCCGCTCTGCGGCATGTGGGATCTGCCCGGACTGGGGCACGAACCCGTGTCCCCTGCATCAGCAGGCGGATTCTCAACCACTGCGCCACCAGGGAAGCCCAGAATGTTTGGTTTTGAAGGTCAGAGGAACTTACTTTCGGGAGACCCAGAGGGCTGTGGAAAAGAAAGACCTCACTCTTAAAGGGTGCACACAAAATTTCACGTTCTCTGGGACACAGGGAAGCAGCAGTAATTTGAACAGAGCCTGGGTCAGACCTACTGGTGATCTTGAAGAGTCTCCCAGAGAGGCAGGAGGCAAATGGAGCTCACCTGGGGACACAGGCACTGGTGGCAACCATTTTTGGGAGTTAATTCTACCACACTGAAACTGGCGCTGCAAAGCAACATTTTGGAATACTCCCTCTAGCTTATTAGGCGTGGGACCCAGACCCAGCCCTGCCCCCACTCACCAGCCTATAGGCACAAGTACTGGATCACCTCAGATCAAGCAATTAGCTGAGTGGAAATATAAGCCCACCTACCAGCAGACAGACACCAGCTCCAGAACAACCACAGCATGCTATGCCAGGACCTGGCCCAGCCACCAGCAGTTGGTACCAGTCCTAGGACTTGCTGGTCCTCAGCGCCAACCACCAGGGGGACAATAAAAGCTCTGAGACAACTTGGGTTCCTTAGACATTACCCCAGGATCAGGCTGCACTTACCAGTGGGCCAACACAACCTTTGGGACACCCCAGGTCCCATAGCCAGCCCTGTCAGGAACCAGCCAACCCACCAATGGTCCAAAACCAGTTCTGAGAAGGTGGGTCCTGAAGCCCGAGGCCCCAGGACATGGCTCAGCTAGCCAATGGGCCTGCACTATCCCCATAACCCAGCTTTATCCACCAGTGGGCCTGACAGAGCCCCAGGATCTTCTGTATCCTGATGCTGCCCACCAGCAGGCAGACACCAGCCCCAGGATTCACCCAAGCCCTAGCTCTGTCTACTAGCAGGCCACCACAAGCTTTGGGACACCACGGACCCCATACCCAACTGTGTCAGGATCCCTCCACCTCCTGCTCAGCAATCTGACAACAGCTCTGAAATTCTTAGGCCCTGTTGTCAGACTCTGGGACCCAGCTCTGCCTTCCACTAGTCCGACACTAACCCCAGAACCTGGCTTCACCCACCAGTGGTAGGGCAACAGGCCTGGAGTCTTAGGACCCTGATTCTGTCCACCAGTGAGCCACCACTAGGCCTGGGGACCCTGGGGTTTTGTAATCTGCTACCTTGTGACCAGGTCCCACTAACCAGCAGCCAGCAGCATCTGCACAAGGCAGGTGCCTTGCAACCAACTGGGCTAGGGGCCAACCAAGCCTACCGGACCACCCACACAGCTCAGCAAAACAGAAGGACCAATGCAGCCCCCTCTTAGGGGGAAACTATAGAGCATATAGCATGGGTGATGAGAGGGGAGTGCACAGTGGGATGCATAAGACATTTCCTACGGGAGACTACTTCTTCAAGGTACAGAAACATAACTAACCTACCACATGCATAAAAATAGAAATAGCAACTTAGATAAAATGAGGCCACAAAGAAACATGTTCCAGATGAGGAAACAAGATAAAACCGCAGAAGAACTAAGTGAAGTGGAGAGAGGCAATCTACCTGAAAAGTGCAGAGTAATGACTGTAAAGGTGATGAAAGAACTTGGGAAAAGAATGGACACACAGAGCATGAAGTTAGAAGATTTTAATAAAGAGTTAGAAAATATAAATAACAACCAAACATATGTAGAATATGATAACTGAAATAAAAAATACACTAGAAGGGATTAACATTAGAAAGAAATGAAATTAGGACAGTTTAAGAGCCCTGTAGGACAATATCAAGCACACTAATATTCACACTGTAGGAGAGAGAGAGAGAGATAAAATAGACTTTAAAATAAAAAATGTTACAAGGGACAAGGAAAAACACTACATAATGATCAAGGGACCAATCCAGAAAGAAGATATAACAATTATAAATATATATGCACCCAACACAGGAGCACCTCAATACATAAAGCAACTACTAACAGCTATAAAAGAGGAAATTGACAGTAACACAATAATAGTGGGGGACTTTAACACCTCATTTACAACAATGGACAGAGCATCCAAAATGAAAATAAAGAAACAGAAGCTTTAAATGACACAATAGACTAGATAGAGTTAATTGACATTTATAGGACATTCCATCCAAAACCAGCAGATCACACTTTCTTCTCAAGTGCGCACAGAACATTCTCTAGGATAGATCACATCTTGGGTCACAAATCAAGCCTCAGTACATTTAAGAAAATTGAAATCATATCAAGCATCTTTTCTGACCACATGCTATGAGATTAGAAAAGAATTACAGGGAAAAAAAACGTAAAAAACACAAAAACACGGAAGCTAAACAATGCGTTACTAAATAACCAAGAGATCACTGAAGAAATCAAAGAAAATACATAGAGACAAATGAAAATGAAAACACGACGATCCAAAACCTATCGGGTGCAGCAAAAGCAGTCCTAAGAAGGAAGTTTATAGCAATACAAGCCTACCACAAGAAACAAGAAAAATCTCAAATAAACAATCTAACGTAACACCTAAAGAAACTAGAGAAGGAAGAACAAACAAAACCCAAAGTTAGCAGAAGGAAAAAAAAAATCATAAAGATCAGAGCAGAAATAAATGAAATAGAAACAAACAATAGCAAAGATAAATAAAACTAAAAGGTGGTTCTTTGAGAAAATAAACCAAAGCCAGACTAATTGATAAACCATTAGCCAGACTCATCAAGAAAAAGAAGGAGAGAGGGGTTTCCCTGGTGGCGCAGTGGTTGAACGTCCGCCTGCCAATGCAGGGGACGTGGGTTCGTACCCCGGTCCAGGAGGATCCCATATGCTGTGGAGCGGCTAGGTCTGTGAGCCATGGCCGCTGAGCCTGCACGTCCAGAGCCTGTGCTCTGCAACAGGAGAGGCCACAACAGTGAGAGGCCCATGTACCGCAAAAAAAAAGAAAAAAAGAAAGAAAAAAAAAGGAGAGGACTCAAATCAATAAAATTAGAAACGAAAAAGGAGAAGTTACAACAAACACCGCAGAAATACAAATCATCCTAAAAGACTACTACAAGCAACTGTATGCCAGTAAAATGGACAACTGAGAAGAAATGGACAAAGTTTTAGAAAGGTATAACCTTCTAAGACTGAACCAGGAAGTAGAAAATATGAACAGACCAATCACAAGTAATGAAATTGAAACTGTGATTAAAAATCTTCCAACAAACAAAAGTCCAGGATCAGATGGCTTCACAGATGAATTCTATCAAACATTTAGAGAAGAGCTAACACCCATCCTTCTCAAGCTCTTCCAAAAAACTAGAGAGGAAGGAACACTTCCAAACTCATTCTATGAGGCCACCATCACCCTGATACCAAAACCACACAAAGATACTACAAAAAAAAGAAAATTACAGACCAATATCACTGATGAATATAGATTCAAAAATCCTCAACAAAATACTGCCAAACAGAATCCAACAACACATTAAAAGGATCATACACCATGATCAAGTGGGATTTATCCCAGGGATGCAAGGATTCTTCAGTATACGCAAATCAATCAATATGATACACCATATTAACAAATTGAAGAAGAAAAACCATATGATCATCTCAATAGATGCAGAAAAAGCTTTTGACAAAATTCAACACCCATTTATGATATAAACTCTCCAGAAAGTGGGCACAGAGGGAATCTATCTCAACATAATAAAGGCCATATACGACCAACCCACAGCCAACATCATTCTCAATGGTGAAAAACTGAAAGCATTTCCTCTAAGATCAGGAACAAGACAAGGATGTCTACTCTCACCACGATTATTCAATATAGTTTTAGAAGTCCTAGCCATGGCAATCAGCTAAGAAAAAGAAATAAAAGGAAACCAAATTGGAAAAGAAGAAGTAAAACTGTCACTGTTTGCAGATGACATGATACTACACATAGAGAATCCTAAAGATGCCACCAGAAAACTACTAGAGCTAATCAATGAATTTAGTAAAGTTGCAGGATACAAAATTAATGCACAGAAGTCTCTTGCATTCCTATACACTAATGATTCAAAATCTGAAAGAGGAATTAAGGAAACACCCATTTACCATTGCAGCAAAAAGAATAAAATACCTATGAATAAACCTACCTAGGGAGACAAAAGACCTGTATGCAGAAAACTATAAGACACTGATGAAAGAAATTAAAGATGATACAAACACATGGAGAGATATACCGTGTTCTTGGATTGGAAGAATCAACATTGTGAAAATGCCTATACTACCCAAAGCAATCTACAGATTCAATGTAATCCCTATCAAATTACCAATGGCATTTTTAACGGAACTAGAACAAAAAAAATCTTAAAATTTGTATGGAGACACAAAAGACCCCAAACAGCCAAAGCAGTCTTGAGGGAAAAACACGGAGCTGGAGGAATCAGACTCCCTGACTTCAGACTATACTACAAAGCTACAGTAATCAAGACAGTATGCTATTGGCACAAAAACAGAAATATAGATCAATGGAACAAGACAGAAAGCCCAGAGATAACCCATGGACCTATGGCCAACTAATCTATGTCAAAGGAAGCAAGGATATACAATGGAGAAAAGACAGTCTCTTCAATAAGTGGTGCTGGGAAAACTGGACAGCTACATGTAAAATAACGAAGTTAGAACACTCCCTAACACCACACACAAAAATACTCATAATGGATTAGACCTAAATGTAAGACTGGACACTATAAAACTCTTATAGGAAAACACAGGAAGAACACTCTGACATAAATCACAGCAAATCATTTTTGATCCATCTCCTGGAGTAATGGAAATAAAAACAAAAATTAAAAAATGGAACCTAATGAAACTTCAAAGCAGTTGCACAGCAAAGGAAACCATAAACAAAACAAAAAGGCAACCCTCACAATGGGAGAAAATATTTGCAAATGAAGCAACTGACAAAGGATTAATCTCCAAAATTTACAAGCAGCTCATGCAGCTCAATATTAAAAAAACAAACAACACAAACCAAAAATGGGGAGAAGACCTAAATAGACATTTCTCCAAAGAAGACATACAGATGGCCAAGAAGCACATGAAAACTGTTCAACATCACTAATTATTAGAGAAATGCAAATCAAAACTACAATGAGGTGTCATCACCTCACACCAGTTAGAATGGGCGTCGTCAGAAAATCTACAGGGGCTTCCCTGGTGTTGCAGTGGTTGAGAATCCGCCTGCCAATGCAGGGGACATGGGTTCGTGCCCCGGTCCGAAGGATCCCACATGCCACGGAGTGGCTGGGCCCGTGAGCCATGGCCACTGAGCCTGCGCGTCCAGAGCCTGTGCTCCGCAACAGGAGAGGCCACAGCAGTGAGAGGCCCATGTACCACAAAAAAAAAAAAAAGAAAAAAAAAGAAAATCTACAAAAAACAAATGGTGGAGAGGGTGTGGAGAAAAGGGAACCCTCTAGCACTGTTGCTGGGAATGTAAATTGATATAGCCACTATAGACAACAGTATGGAGGTTCCTTTAAAAACTAAACACAGGGGCTTCCCTGGTGGCTCAGTGGTTGAGAGTCCGCCTGCCAATGCAGGGGACACAGGATCGTGCCCCGGTCCGGGAAGATCCCACATGCCGCGGAGTGGCTAGGCCCGTGAGCCATGGTCGCTGAGCCTGCACATCCGGAGCCTGTGGTCCGCAACGGGAGAGGCCACAGCAGTGAGAGGCCCCCGTACCGCAAAAAAACCACAAAAAAAACAAAAAAACTAAACACAGAATTACCATATGATCTAGCAATCCCACTACTGGGCATATACCCAGAGAAAACCATAATTCAAAAAGACACACGCACCCCAATGTTCATTGCAGCACTTTTTACAATAGCCAGGTCATGGAAGCAACCTAAATGCCCATCGACAGACGAATGGATAAAGAAGATGTGGTACATATATATAATGGAATAGTACTCGGCCATAAAAAGGAACAAAATTGGGTCATTTGTTGAGAGGTGCATGGATCTAGAGACTGTCATACAGAGTGAAGTCACAAACAGAAAAGCAAATATCGTATATTAAGCCATATATGTGGAAACTAGAAAAATGGTACAGATGAACCGGTTTGCACGGCAGAAATTGAGACACAGATGTAGAGAACAAACGTATGGACACCAAGGGGGGAAAGCAACAGGGGTGGTGGTGGTGGTGGTGGTGGTGGTGGTGTGATGAATTGGGAGATTGGGATTGACATGTATACACTGATGTGTATAAAATTGATGACTAATAAGAACCTGCTGTGTAAAAAAATAAAATAAAATTCAAAAAAAAAATGACAACAATCCTACAAGACCAAATAAATGAAAAGGAAATAGGCAACCTACCTGAAAAAGAATTCAGAGTAATGATAGTAAAGATTATCCAAAATCTTGGAAACAGAATGGAGGCACAAACTAAGAAAACAGAAGAAATGTTTCACAAAGACCTAGAAGAACTAAAGAACAAAGAAACAGTGATGAACAACACAATAAATGAAAAGAAAAATACATGGGAATGAATCAATAGTAGAATAACAGGCAGAAGAGCGAGTAAGTGAGCTGGAACATAGAATGGTAGAAGTAACTGTTGAGGAGCAGAATAAAGAAAAAAGAATGAAAAGAACTGACGAGTCTCAGAGACCTCCAGGACAATAATGCACCAACATTTGGGTTATAGGGGTCCATGAAAAAGAAGAGAAAAAGGGTCTGAGAAAACATTTGAAGAGATTATAGTTGAACACTTCCCTAACATGGAAAAGGAAATAGCCATCCAATTCCAGGAAGCGCAGAGAGTCCCATACAGGATAAACCCTAGGAAAAACACACCAAGACACATATTAATCAAACTAACAAAAATTAAATTCAAAGAAAAAATAATAAAAGGAGCAAGGGAAAAGCAACAAATAACATACAAGGGAACCCCATAAAGTCATCAGCTGATTTCTCAGCAGAAACTGTGTAGGTGATAAGGAAGTGGCATGATATATTTAAAGTGAAAAAAGGGAAGAACCTACAACCAAGAATACTCTACCCAGCAAGGCTCTCATTCAGATTCCACAGAGAAATCAAAAGCTTTATAGATGGGATTTCCCCGGTGGTGCAGTGATTAAGAATCTGCCTGCTAAAGCAGGGACACTGGTTCGATACCTGGTCTAAGAAGATCCCACATGCCGTGGAGCAACTAAGCCCACACGCCACAAATACTGAAGCCCGCGTGCCCTAGAGCCCATGTGCTGCAACTGCTGAGCCCACATGCCTCAACTACTGAAGCTCGTGTGCTCTAGGGCCCGCATGCTGCAACTACTGAGCCTGTGTGCTGCAACTACTGAAGCCCAGGCGCTTAGATCCCATGTTCCACAAGAGAAGGCACTGCAATGAGAAGCCAATGCACCACAATGAAAAGTAGCCCCAGCTGGCCGCAACTAGAGGAAACCTACGTGCAGCAATGAAGACCCAATGTTGCCAAAAAAAAAAAAAAAAGCTTTACAAACAACCAAAAGCTAAGAGAATAATTCAGCATCACCAGACCAGCTTTGCAGCAAATGCTAAAGGAACTTATTTAGGCAGAAAAGACAAGACCAAAACTAGAAACAAACAAAAAAACCCCTAAAAGCTCAGCAGGAAAGGAAAGCATAGAGTAAAGGTAGGAAATCATCCACACACAAACATGATATCAAAACAAGCAATTGTGAGAAGAGGAGAGTACAAATGCAGGATACTGGAAATGCATTTGAAATTAAAAGACCAGCAACTTAAAACAATATTTTTGTATAGAGACTGCTACATCAACAACTCTTGGTAACTGCAAACTAAAAATTGACAATAGATACACACAAAAGAAAAAGGAATCCAAAAACACAACATTAAAGTTAGTCATCAAATAACAAAAGAAGAGAACAGAAGAAAAAAGACTTATAAAAACAAACCCAAAACAATTAAGAAAATGGTAACATGAACATACATATCAATAACTACCTTAAACATAAATGGATTAAATGCTCCAACCAAAACACATAGACTGGCTGAATAGATAGAAAAACAAGACCCATATATATGCCGTCTACAAGAGACCCACTTCAGACCTACAGAAACATACAAACTGAAAGTGAGGGAGCGGAAAAAGAGGGAGCAGAAAAAGATACTCCATGCAAATGGAAATGAAAAGAAAGCTGGAGTATCAACACTAGTATCAGACAAATAAGACTAAAATAAAGACTGTTTCAAGACACAAAGAACAGTACATAATGATCAAGGAATCTATCCAAGAAGATAAAACAACTGTAAATACATATGCACCCAACATAGGAGCACCTCAATATATAAGGCAAATACTATCAGCCATAAAAAGAGAAATCGACAGTAAAATAATACTAGTGGGGGACTTTAACACCCACTTTCATCAATGGACAGATCATCCAGACAGAAAAGCCACAAGAAAACAAAGGCCTTAAATGACAATTCGACCAGATGGACATAATTGATATGTATAAAGCATTCCATTTAAAAACACCAGAATACATGTTCTTCTCAAGTGCACATGCAACATTTTCCAGGATAGATCACATGCTGGGCTGCAAAGCAAGCCTCAGTAAACTGAAATAAACTGAAGTCATATCAAGCATCTTTTCCAACCACAATACTATAAGATTCGAAATCAGCTACAAGAAAAACACTGTAAAAACCACAAACATGTGGAGGATAAACAGTATACTATTAAATGACCAATGGATCACTGAAGAAGTCAAAGAGGAAGTCAGAAAATGTCCTAGAGACAAAAGAAAACAAAAACACAGCAATCTAAAACCTATGGGATGCAGCAAAAGCTGTTTTTTTTTTTTGTTGTTGTTTTTTTTGTGATACGCGGGCCTCTCACTGTTGTGGCCTCTCCCATTGCGGAGCACAGGCTCCGGACGCGCAGGCTCAGCGGCCATGGCTCACGGGCCCAGCCGCTCCGCGGCATGTGGGATCTTCCCAGACCGGGGCACGAACCCGTGTCCCCTGCATCGGCAGGCGGACTCTCAACCACTGCACCACCAGGGAAGCCCCAAAAGCTGTTTTAAGAAGAAAGTTTATAGCAATACAATCTTACCTCAGGAAACAAGGAAGATCTCAAAGAGCATACTCTAACACCTAAACAACTATAGAAAGACGAACAAACAAGACCCAAAGTTAGTAGCAGAAATCATAAAGATCACAGCAGACATAAAAGAATTATAGATAAAGAAAACAACAGAAAAGGTCAAAGAAACTAAAAGTTGGTTCTTTGAAAAGATAAAGGAAATTGATAAAACTTTATCCAAACTCATGAACAAAAAAGGGGAGAGAGCTCAAATCAATAAAATTAGAAATGAAAAAGAAGTTAAAACAGACACCACAGAAATACAAAGGATCATAAGAGACTACTACAAGCAACTACATGCCAATAAAATGGACAACCTGCAAGAAATGGACAAATTCTGAGAAAGGTACAATCTCCCAAGACTGAACCAGGAAGAAATACAAAATATGAACAGACCAATCACAAGTACTGAAATTGAAACTGTGATTAAAAAACTCCCAACAAACAAAAATCCAGGGCAAGATGGCTTCACAGGTCAATTCTATCAAACATTTAGAGAAGAGTTAACACCTAGCCTCAAACTATTCCAAAAACAAACTGCAAAGGAAAGAACACTCCCAAACTCATTCTATGAGGCCACCATCACCCGGATACCAAAACCATACAAAGATACCACAAAAAAAGAAAATTACAGGCCAATATCAGTGATGAACACAGATGCAAAAAACTCAATGAAATACTAGGAAACTGAATCCAACATACATTAAAATAATCATACAGAACTTCCCTGGTGGCACAGTGGTTGAAATCCGCCTGCCAATGCAGGGGACACAGGTTTAAGTCCTGGTCTGGGAAGATCCCACATGCCTTGAAGCAACTAAGCCCATGTGCCACAACTACTGAGCCTGTGTGCCACAACTACTGAAGCCCACGCACCTAGAGCCCGTGCACCGCAACGAAGAGTAGACCCCGCGTGCTGCAACTAGAGAAAGCCTGAGCACAGCAACAAAGACCCAACAACGAAGACCCAGTGCAGCCAAAAATAAATAAATAAATTTATTTTTTAAAAAAAGAATCATACATGATCAACTGGGATTTCTCAGGGATGCAAGGATTTTTCAATATCTGCAAATCAATCAGTGCATTACACCACATCAACAAACTGAAGAATAAAAACGACATGATCATCTCAAAAGATACAGAAAAAGCTTTTGACAAAATTCAACACCTATTTATGATAAAAACTCTCCAGAGAGTGGGCATAAAGGGAACCTACCTCAACATAATAAAGGCCATATATGACAAGCCCATTGCCAACATCATTCTCAGTGGTAAAAACTGAAAGCATTTCCTCTAAGATCAGGAACAAGACAAGGATGTCCACTCTCACCACTTTTAAACAACACAGTTTTGCAAGTCCTAGCAACGGCAATCAGAGAAGAAAAAAAATAACAGAAATCCAAATTGGAAAGGAAGAAATAAACTGTCACTGTTTGCAGAAGAAATGATACTATACAAAGAAAATCCTAAAGATGCTTCCAGAAAACTGCTGAAGTTCAGTGAACTAGGTTAGATTGCAGGATTAAACAATTAATAAACACAAATCCTTTGCATTTCTAATCACTAACAAGGAAAGATCTCAAAAAGAAATTAAGGAAACAATCCTATTTACCATTGCATCAAAAAAAAATCCCCTAGAAATAAACCTATCTAAGGAGACAAAACACCAGTACTCTAAAAACTATTAGACACTGATCAAAGAAATCAAAGATGACACAAACAAATGGAAGGATATAGCATGCTCTTGCACTGGAAGAATCAATATTGTCAAAATGACTATACTACCCAAGGCAATCTACACATTCAATGTAATCCCTATCAAATTATGAATAACAAGTTTCACAGAACTAGAACAAAAAATTTTTTTAATCTATATGAAAACACAAACCACCACCAATAGCCAAAGTAATCTTAAGGGGGGAAAAAATGGAACTGGAGGAATCAGTCGCTCTGATTTTAGACTATACTACAAAGTTACAATCATCAAAACACTATGGTACAGGTACAAAAACAAAAATATATATCAATGGAAAAGGACAGAAGCCCAGAAATAAACACACAAACCTGTGGTCGATTGATCTACAATAAAAAAGGTAAAACTATACAATGGAGAAACGACAGTCTCTTCAATAAATGGTGTTGAGAAAACTGGACAGCTATAGAAAAAGAATGAAATTAGAACATTCTTTTACACCATACACAAAAATAAACTCAATAAATTATAGAACTAAAGGTAAGACCTGATGTTATAAAACTCTTAGAAGAAAATACAGGAAGAACACTCTGAAATAAATCGCAGCAATATCTTTTTCAATCTGTTTCCCAGAGCACCATATGATTCAGGAATCCCACTCTTGGACATATATCTGGCAAAAACCCTGGTTTGAAAGGATACAGGCACCCCAGTGTTCACTGCAGCACTGTTTACAGTAACCAAGACATGGAAGCAACCTACATGTCCATCGACAGAAGAGTAGATAAAGAAGATGTGGTACCTATGTCCAATGGAATATTACTCAGCCATTAAAAAGGATGAAATAATGCCATTAGCAGCAACATGAATGGACCTGGAAATTATCGTAGTAAGTGAAGTAAGTCAGACACAGGAAAAACAAATATCATCTGATATTGCTTACATGCAAACTCTAAAAAAAATCATAAAAATGAACATATTTACAATACAGAAACAGACTCACGGACTTAGAAAGCACACTTAGGTTAACAAAGAGCAAAGATGGAGGTCAGGGATAAATTGGGAGTTTGGGATTGAAATATACACACTATTCTACTGAAAACAGATAACCAAGAAGGACCTACTGCATAGCATAGGGAACTCTGCTTAATATTCTCTAATAACCTAAATGTGAAAAGAACTTGAGAAACAGTAGATACATGTATATGTACAACTGAATCACTTTGCTGTACAACTGAAACTAAGACAACATTGTTAATCAACTATACTCCAATTTAAAATAAAAATAAAAAAACAAATGGGACCTAATGAAACTCAAAAGCTTTTGTGCAGCAAAGGAAACCACAAACAAAAGGAAAGACAACCCACACAATGAAAGGAGATTGGCAAATGATTTGACTGACAAGTGATTAATCTCCAAAATTTATAAACAGTTCATGCAGCACAGTATCAAAAAAAAACCCCACAAATAACCCAATCAAAAAATGGGAGGAAGACCTAAACAGACATTTCACTAAAGAAGACATACAGATGGCCAACAAACACATGAAAAGATGCTCATCACTAATTATCAGAGAAATGCAAACCAAAACTACAATGAGGTATTACGTCACACTAGTCAGAATGGTCATCATCAAAAAAATCTATAATCAGTAAATACTGGAGAGGGTGTGGAGAAAAGGGAACCTTCCTACACTGTTGGTGGGAATGTAAATTGGTACAGCCAGTGGGGAGAACAGTATGGAACTTCCTTAAAAAACTAAAAACAGAGCTACCATATGACCCAGCAATCCCACTCCTAGGCATGTATCTGGAGAAAACCATAATCTGAAAGGATGCATGCACCCTGATGTTCATTGCAGCACTATTTACAATAGCCAGGACATGGAAACAACCTCAATGTCCATCAACACAGGAATGGATAAAGAAGATGTGGTACATATACACAATGGAATAGTACTCAGCCATATAAAGGAACAAAACAGTGCCATTTGCTGAGACATGGATGGACCCAGAGATTGTCATACAGAGTGAAGTAAGTGAGAAAGAAAAACAAATATCGTATAATATCGCTTACATGTGGAATCTAGAAAAATGGTACATATGAACTTATTTGCAAAGCAAAAATAGTGTCACAGATGTAGAGAACTTACGGTTACCAAGGGGGAAAGGGGGTGGGTGGGACGAATTGGGAGATTGGGATTGACATATATACACTACTATGTATAAAACAGATAACTAATGAGAACCTACTGTATAGCACAGGGAACTGTACTCAATGATCTGTGTGACCTAAATGGAAAGGAAATCTAAAAAAGAGTGGATATATGTATACATATAACTGATTCACTTTGTTGTCAGCAGAAACTAACACAACATTGTAAAGCAACTATACTCCAATTAAAAAAAGAAACCAACTAAATAGACATTTCAGCAAAGAAGACATACAGATGGCAAAGAGGCACATGGAGAGAGTCTCAACATCACTAACTAGAGAAATGCAAATCAAAACTACAGTGAGATATCACTCACACCAGACAGAATGGCCATCATCAAAAAGTCTACCAATAATGAATGCTGGAGCAGGTGTAGAGAAAAGGGAACCCTCCTACTTGTTGGTGGGAATGTAAATTGGTATAGCCGCTATGAAGAACAGTATGGAGATTCCTCAAAAAACTAAAAAGAGAGCTACCATATGATACAGCAATCCCACCGTTGGGCATATATCTGGCGAAAACCATGGTTTGAAAGGATACAGGCACCCCAGCGTTCACTGCAGCACTGTTTACAATAACCAAGACATGGAAGGAACCTAAGTATCCATCAACAGAGAAGTGGATAAAGAAGATGTGGTACGTATGTCCAATGGAATATTACTTAGCCATTAAAAAGAATGAAATAATGCCACTGGCAGCAACATGAATGGACCTAGAGATTATCATGTGCTAAGTGAAGCAAGTCAGACAGAGAAAGACAAATATCATCTGATATCACTTATATGTAGAATTTTTTTTTAATGATACAAATGAACATATTTACACAACAGAAACAGACTCACAGACTTAGAATACACACTTAGGGTTACCAAAAGGGAAAGGTGGAGGGCAGGGATAAATTGGTAGTTTGGGATTGACATATACATACTACAATAATGAAAACAGATAACCAACAAGGACCTACTGTATAACACAGGGATTTCTGCTCAATATTCTCCACGTAAATAGGAAAAGATATTGAGAAACAATACATACAGGTATAGGTATAACTGAATTGGTTTGCTGTACACCTGAAACTAACACAACACTGTTAATCAACTATACTCCAGTTTAAAATAAAAATTAAAAATGGGGGAGACCTTCAAGATGGCAGAAGAGTAAGACATGGACATCACCTTCCTCCCCACAAATACATCAAAAATACATCTACACGTGTAACACCTCCTGTAGAACACCTACTGAATGCTGGTAGAAGACCTCAGACTTCCCAAAAGGCAGGAAAACCCCCATGTACATGGGTAGGGCAAAAGAAAAAAGAAAAAACAGAGACAAAAGAATAGGGATGGGACCTGCACCTCTGGGAGGGAGCTGTGAAGGAGGAAAGGTTTCCACAAACTAGGAAGCGCCCTCACTGGCAGGGAAGTTGGGGTAGAGCTTCGGAGCCACAGAGAAGACTGAAGTAACAGGGGTGCAGGGGGCAAAGCAGAGATATCCCCACACAGAGGATCAGTGCTGACTACCACTCACTAGCCTGAGAGGCTTCTCTGCTCACCTGCTGGGGCGGGTGGGGGTTGGGAGCTGAGGCTCGGGCTTTGGAGGTCAGACCCCAGGGAGAAGACTGGGGTTGGCTGTGTGAAGACAGCCTGAAGGGGGCTAGTGCACCACAGCTAGCCAGGAGAGAAAAGGGAAAGCCAGGGAAAAAGTCTGGAACTGCCTAAGAGGCAAGAGACCATTGTCTCGGGGTGTGTTAGAAGAGGGGCTTCCTGCTCTGTGTGCCCTCAGACGACAGAGCACTGCTAAGTGAGCTCCAGAGATGGGAGTGAGCTGCAGCTATCATCATGGATGCCAGAGGCGGGCATGGAGCGCTACTGCTACTGCTGCTGCTGCTGCCACTAAGAATCCTATGTGCAAGTGTAGGTCACTACCCACACCCTCCCAAGAGCCTGTGCAGAATGCCACTGCCAGGGTCCCGTGATCCAGGGCCAACTTCCCCAGGAGAACACATGGCACACCTCAGGTTGCTGCAACGTCATGCCAGCCTCTACCACCACAGACATGCCCTGCATTCCAACTGTGACTACTGTACCCCTCCCTCTCCCTGACCTGAGTGAGCAAAAGAGCTCTAATAAACCGCTGCTTTAACCGGCTCCTGTCTGGGCAGGGGACAGATGCCTGAGGGCAGCCTACAGGCAGAGGCAAGGCCAAAACGAAACTGAACCTCACCTCGGAGCTGTGCAAACAAAGAAGAGAAAGGGAACTTTCTCCTGAGGTGCAGCCTCAGCAGCAGCAGACTCAATCACCCCAGTCAGATCAGTAAATCCTGGAATATCTGAATAGACAATGACTATTCACAAAATTGAGGTGGTGGACTTTGGCGGCAACTGTGGACCTGGGGTTTGCTTTCTGCATTTGATCTGTTTTTGGGTTTATGTTTATGTTAGCTTACTTTTTAGTGACTGCTTTTATTTGTGTGTTTGTTTATTGGTTTGGTTGCTCTCTTCCTTTTTCTTTCTTTCTTCTTTTGTGAGTGTGTGTGTGTGTATGTGTGATTTTGTCTGTTTAGTTTTGCTTTTACCATTTGTCTTGGAGTTGTCCTTTTTTTTTTTTCTTCCTTTTCTTCTGAGCTGCACAGCTGGCAGTGTTGGTGCTCTGACTGGGCATCAGGCCTGAGCCCCTGAGGTGAGAGAGCCGAGTCCAGGAGGTTGGACCACCAGAGACCTTCGAACACCATGTAATATTAATCAGCGAGAGCTCTCCCAGAGATCTCCATCTCAACACTAAGACCCAGCTCCACTCAATGGCCAGCAAGCTCCAGTGCTGGATGCCCCATGCCAAACAACTAGCAAGACAGGAACACAACCCCACCCATTAGCAGAGAGGCTGCCTTACGTCATACTAAGTTCACAGACACCCCAAAACACACCACCGGATGTGGCCCTGTCCACCAGAGGGTCAAGATCCGCCCCATCTTCTAGAACATAGGCACCAGGCCCTCCCACCAGGAAGCCTACATAAGCCACTGAACCAACCTCACCCACTGGGGGCAGTCACCAGAAATAAGAGGAACTATGAACCTGCAGCCTGTGAAAAGGAGACTCCAAACACAGTAAGTTAAACAAAATGAGAAGACAGAGAAATATGCAGCAGATGAAGGAGCAAGCTAAAAACCTACCAGATCAAACAAATGAAGAGGAAATAGGCAGTCTACCTGAAAAAGAATTCAGAGAAATGATAGTAAAGATGATCCAAAAATCTCGGAAATAGAATGGAGAAAATACAAGAAATGTTTAACAAGGACTTAGAAGAACTAAAGAGCAAACAAAAGATGAACAACACAATAAATGAAATTAAAAATACTCTAGAAGGAATCAACAGAATAACTGAGGCAGAAGAATGGATAAGTGACCTGGAAGATAGAATAGTGGAAAAAACTGCTGCAGAGCAGAAAAAAGAAAAAAGAATGAAAAGAATTGTGGACGGTCTCAAGAGACCTCTGGGACAACATTAAATGTTCCAACGTTCAAATTACAGGGATCCCAGAGAAGCAGAGAAAAATAAAGGGTCAGAGAAAATATTTGAAGAGATTACAGTTGAAAACTTCCCTAACATGGGAAAGGAAATAGTCAATCAAGTCCAGGAAGTGCAGAGTCCCATACAGGATAAATCCAATGAGTAACACACCAAGACACATATTAATCAAACCAAAAATTAAACACAAAGAAAAAATATTAAAAGCAGCAAGGGAAAAGCTACAAATAACATACAAGGGAATCCCCATAAGGTTAACAGTGGATCTTTCAGCAGAAACTCTGCAAGCCAGAAGGGAGTGGCAGGACATATTTAAAATGATGAAAGGGAAAAACCTACAACCAAGATTACTCTACCCAGCAAGGATGTCATTCAGATTCGATGGAGAAATTAAAACCTTTACAGACAAGCAAAACTTAAGAGAATTCAGCACCACCAAGCCAGCTTTACAACAAATACTAAAGGTACTTCTCTAGGCAGGAAACAGAAGAGAAGGAAAATAGCTATAAAAACAACTGAATGACTAAGAAAATGGTAATAGGAACATACATATTGATAATTGCCTTAAATGTAAACAGATTAAATGCTCCAAATAAAAGACGCACACTGGCTTAATGGATACAAAAACAAGACCCGTGTATATATGCTATCTACAAGATACCCACTTCAGACCTAGGGTCACATACAGACTGAAAGTAAGGGCATGGAAAAAGATATTCCATGCAAATGGAAATCAAAAGAAAGGTGGAGTAGCAATTTTCATATCAGAAAATATTGACTTTAAAGTAAAGACAATTACAAGGCAAAGAAGGACACTACATAATGATCAAGGGATCAATATAAGAAGATGATACAGCAATTGTAAATATTTATGCACCCAACATAGGAGCACCTCAATACATAAGGCAAATGCTAACAGCCATAAAAGAGGAAATCTACAGTAACACAATCATAGTAAGGGACTTTAACCCCCACTTTCACCAATGGAGAGATCATCCAAAATGCAAATAAATAAGGAAACACAAGCTTTAAATGATACATTAAACAAGATAGAAACTCTCCAAAAAGTGGGCATAGAGGGAAACTACCTCAACATAATAAAGGCCATCTATGACAAACCCACAGCCAACATCATTCTCAATGGTGAAAAACTGAAAGCATTTCCTGTAAGATCAGGAACAAGAGAAGGGTGCCCACTCTCACCACTATTACTCAACATAGTTTTAGAAGTTTTAGCCACAGCAATAATAAAAAGAAATAAAAGGAATCCAAATTGGAAAAGAAGAAATAAAACTGTCACTGTTTGCAGATGACATGATACTATACATAGAGAATCCTAAAGATACCAACAGAAAACTACTAGAGCTAATCAATGAATTTGGTAAAGTAAAGGACACAAAATTAATACATAGAAATCTCTTGCATTCCTATACACTAATGATGAAAAGTCTGAAAGAGAAATTAAGGAAACACTGCCATTTAGCACTGCAACAAAAAGAATAGAATACCTAGGAATAAACCTACCAAAGGAGACAAAAGACTTGTATGCAGAAAACTATAAAACCCTAATGAAAGAAATCAAAGATGATACAAACAGATGAAGTGATATACCATGTTCTTGGATCGGGATACTCAACACTGTGAAAATGGCTATACTACCCAAAGCAATCTACAGATTCAATTAAATCCCTATCAAACTACCAATGGCATTTTTCACAGAACTAGAACAAAAAATTTTACAATTGGTATGGACACACACCAAGACTCGAATAGCCAAAGCAATCTTGAGAAAGAAAAATGGAGCTGGAGGAATCAGGCTCCCTGACTTCAGACTATACTACAAAGCTACAGTAATCAACACAGTATGGTACTGGCACAAAAACAGAAATATAGATCAATGAAACAAGATAGAAAGCCCAGAGATAAACCCATATACATATGGTTACCTTATTTTTGATAAAGGAGGCAAGAATATACAATGGAGAAAATACAGCCTCTTCAATAAGTGGTGCTGGGAAAACTAGACAGGTACATGTAAAAGAATGAAATTAGAACACTCCCTAACACCATACACAAAAATAAACTCAAAATGTATTACAGACCTAAATGTAAGACCGGATACTATAAAACTCTTAGAGGAAAGCATAGGAAGAATACTCTTTGACATAAATCACAGCAAGATCTTTTTTGATCCATCTCCTGGAGTAATGGAAATAAAAACAAAAATAAACAAATGGAACCCAATGAAACTTCAAAGCTTTTGCACAGCAAAGGAAACTACAAACAAGACGAAAAGACAACCCTCAGAATGGGAAAAAATATTTGCAAATGAATCAATGGACAAAGGATTAATCTCCAAAATATATAAACAACTCATGCAGCTCAATATTAAAAAAACAAACAACCTAATCCAAAAATGGGCAGAAGACCTATATAGACATTTCTCCAAAGAAGACCTACAGATGGCCAAGAAGCACATGAAAGCTGCTCAACATCACAAATTATTAGAGAAATGCAAATCAAAACTACAATGAGCTATCACCTCACACCAATTAGAATGGGCATCATCAGAACATCTACAAACAACAAATGCTGGAAAGGGTGTGGAGAAAAGAGAACCCTCTTGCACTGTTGCTGGGAATGTAAATTGATACAACCACTATGGAGAACAGTATGGAGGTTCCTTAAAAAACTAAACACAGAATTCCCATACGATCCAGCAATCCCACTACTGGGCATATACCCAGAGAAAACCATAATTGAAAAAGACACATGCACCTCAATGTTCACTGCAGCACTTTTTACAATAGCCAGGTCATGGAAGCAACCTAAATGCACATCAACAGATGAATGGATAAAGAAGATGTGGTACATATATACAATGGAACAGTACTCAGCCATGAAAAGGAACGAAACTGGGTCATTTGTTGAGAGGTGGATGGATCTAGACACTGTCATACAGAGTGAAGTAAGTCAGAAAGAGAAAAACAAATATCGTATATTAATGCATATATGTGGAAGCTAGAAAAATAGTACAGATGAACCTGTTTGCGGGGCAGAAATAGACACACAGATGTGGAGAACAAACAGATGGACACCAAGGGGGGAAAGCAGTGGGGGTGGTGGTGGTGGTGGTGGTGTGATGAATTGTGCGATTGGGATTGACATGTATACACTGATGTGTACAAAACTGATGACTAGTAAGAACCTGCTGTATAAAAAAATAAATAAAATAAAATTCAAGAATTAAATAAATAAATAAAAAGAAACGAAATTGAGTTATTTGTAGTGAGGTGGATGGACTTAGAGTCTGTCATACAGAGTGAAATAAGTCAGAAAGAGAAAAACAAATACCATATGCTAACACATATATATGGAATCAAAAATATACGGTTCTGGGGCTTCCCTGGTGGCGCAGTGGTTGAGAATCCGCCTGCCGATGCAGGGGTCACGGGTTCGTGCCCTGGTCCGGGAGGATCCCACGTGCCGCGGAGCGACTAGGCCCGTGAGCCATGGCCGCTGGGCCTGCGCGTCCGGAGCCTGTGCTCCGCAACGGGAGAGGCCACAGCAGTGAGAGGCCCGCATACCACAAAAAAAAAAAAAAAAAAAAAAAAAAAAAAAAAAAAAAAAAAAAAAAATATACGGTTCTGAAGAACCTACGGGCAGGACAGGAATAAAGACGCAGAGGTAGAGAATGGACTTGAGGACACAGGTGTGGGGGGAGGGCAAGCTGGAGCAAAGTGAGAGAGTAGTGTGTATATATATATATATATATATATAATGTAAAATAGATAGCTCCTGGGAAGCAGCTTCATTGCACAGGGAGATCCACTCAGTGCTTTGTGACCATCTAAAGGGGTGGGATAGGGAGGGTGGGAGGAAGGCTCAAGAGGGAGGTATTATGGGGATGTATGTATACATACAGCAGATTCACTTTGTTATACAGCAGAAACTAACAACACTGTAATGCAATTATACTCCAACAGATGTAAGAAATACATAAATAGTATTACAAAGTAAAAAAAAAGGGGGGGAACCTAATGAAACTGAAAAGATTTTGCACAGCAGAGGAAATCATAAACAAAAGGAAAGACAACCCACACAATGGGCGAAAACACTGGCAAATGATGCGTCCAAAAGGCATTAATCTCCAAAATTTACAAACAGCTCATGAACCTCAATATCAAAAAAAGCAAACAACCCAATCAAAAAATGGGCAGAAGACTGAAACAGACATTTCCCCAAAGACAGATAGATGGCCACAAGGCACATGGAGAGATGCTCAACTTTGCTAATTATTAGATAATGCAAATCAAAACTACAATGAGATATCACCTCACACCAGTCAGAATGGCCATCATCAAAAATGTACAAACGTGGGATCCAGAACTCTACTTCCTGTATATGTAAAATAAAAGAGCTGAATAGAACCTGAAAAAAAAGTCTACAAACAATAAATGCTGAAGAGGGTGTTGAGAAGAGAACCCTCCTGGACTGTAGGTGGGAATGTAAATTGGTACAGCCACTATGGAGAACAATACGGAAGTTCCTTAAAAAAATGAAAAATAGAGCTACCATATGATCCAGCAATGCCACTCCTGGGCACATACCTGGCAAAAACCATGGTTTGAAAGGATACACGCAACCCAATGTTCATTGCTGCACTGCTCACAGTAACCAAGACATGGAAGCAACCTAAATGTCCATCAACAGAAGAGTGGATAAAGAAGATGTGGTAAGTATGTTCAGTGGAATATTCAGCCATTAAAAAGAATGAAATAATGCCACTGGCAGCAACAAGAATGGCCCTGGAGATTATCATACTTAGTGAAGTCAGTCAGACAGAGAAAGACAAATATATTGTGATATCGCTATATGGGGAATCAAGAAAATGATACAAATAAAGTTATTTCCAAAACAGAAACAGATTCACAGACTTAGAATACAAACTTATGGTTAACAAAGGGGAACGGTAGGGGGCAGGGATAAACTAGCAGTTTGGGACTGACATGTATACACTATAATAATGAAAATAAATAACCAACAAGGACCTACTGTATAGTAAAGGGAACTGTGGTCAAATTCTGTAATAACTAAATGGGTAAAGAACTTTAAAAAGGATAAATGTATAAGTATAACTGAAGCACTTCACTGTACATCTGAAACTAACACATTGTTAACTATACTCCAATATAAAATAAACATTAAAAAAATTAAAAAAAAACAAAAAGTCAGTATGATGAGAAATAAAATACAGTGTTCAAGATTTCTCCCTATTAAAAGTGGCTAAAGGGACACTGCCACCAAAACTAATGCATGAACCCTGATTGGATCTAGATGTGTTTTTTTTAACACGTATAAGGACATTTTTAGAACAGTTGGTGAAATTTAAATGCCATATATGGGGTAGTTGATATTGCTGAATTACCACTCACTTTCTTAAGTGTGATAATGATACTGTTTTAAGTAGAAGAGAATGTTTTTAGTCTTAGAAGATGCATGCTCAAGTTTTTAAGGAATGAAATGCCAAGTGTACAACTTGCTTTTAAAAAGTCACAGAGAATAGCATCCAGAAAGTGAAAAGACTACAGAGTAGTAGAAAATATTTGTAAATTATTATCTGACAAGAGATTTTTATCTAGAATACACAAGAAACTCTTACACCTCAATAATAAAAAGCAAACCAATTAAAAACGGGTAAATGATCTAAACAGAGAGTTCTCCAAAGAAAATACATAAATAGCCAATAATCACGTGAAAAGATGCTCAACATCACTAGTCACCAGGAAAATTCAAATCTAAACCACAATGAGTTAGCCACTTCACACCCACTAGGGATTGTTATAATATTAATTTAAAAAATGAGGGCTTCTCTGGTGGCACAGTGGTTGAGACTCTGCCTGCCCATGCAGGGGACATCCCAGTTCATGCCCCGGGGTCCAGGAAGATCCCACATGCTGCGGAGCGGCTGGGCCCGTGAGCCATGGCCGCTGAGCCTGCGTCCAGAGAAAGGTTTAAGAAAGGCTTAAAAGCAGGTTGCTTGCTGCTTGAGGGCCAAATGCAAGTTTGAACTCCACTCTCAGAAGACACAAAGGACTCCTTTCCTAAGCCTGTAAATAAGCCCTGCCCTTGGTGCCTAAGGAAGGGCTTAGTGAAAGTCAGCCTAAGAGTCAACTAACTGCTGAACAATCATCAACAAGAAGACACTGGAACTCATCAAAAAAGATACCCCACATCCAAAGACAAGGGAGAAGCCACAATGAGACGGTAGGAGGGGCGCAATCACAATAAAATCAAATCCCATTAACTGCTGAGTGGGTGACTCACAAACTGGAGAACACTTATACCACAGAAATCCACCCACTGGAGTGAAGGTTCTGAGCCCCACATCAGGCTTCCCAACATGGGGGTCTGGCAACGGGAAGAGAAATTCCTAGAGAATCAGACTTTGAAGGCTAGCGGGATTTGATTGCAGGACTTCGACAGGATTGGGGGAAACAAAGACTCCACTCTTGGAGGGCACACACAAAGTAGGGTGCGCATCAGGACCCAGGGGAAGGAGCAGTGACCCCAAAAGAGACTGATCCAGACCTACGTGCTAGTGTTGGAGGGTCTCCTGCAGAGGCGGGTGGTGGTGGTGGTGGTGGTGGTGGTGGTGGCTTTGTCTCACCTGGAGGACAAGGACACTGGCAGCAGAAGTTCTGGTAAGTGCTCCTTGGCGTGAGCCCTCCCAGAGTCTGCCATTAGCCGCACCAAAGAGCCTCAGGCCAAACAACCAACAGGGAGGGAAACCAGCCCCACCTATCAGCAGACAAGTGGATTAAAGTTTTACTGAGCTCTGCCTACCAGAGCAACAGCCAGATCTACCCACCACAGTCCCTCCCAACAGGAAACTTGCTCAAGCCTCATAGATAGCCTCATCCACCAGAGGGCAGACAGCAGGAGCAAGAACTACAATCCTGCAGCCTGTGGAACAAAAACCACATTCACAGAAAGATATACAAGATGAAAATGCGGAGGGCTATGTACCAGGATGAAGGAACAAGATAAAACCCCAGAAAAACAACTAAATGAAGTGGAGATAGACAACCTTCCAGAAAAAGTATTGAGAATAATGATAGTGAAGATGATTCAGGACCTCTGAAAAAGAATGGAGGCAAAGATCAAGATGATGCAAGAAACGTTTAACAAAGACCTAGAAGAATTAAAGAACAAACACCTAGAAGAATTAAAGGACAAACAAACAGAAATGAACAATACAATAACTGAAATGAAAAATACACTAGAAGGAATCAATAGCAGAATAACTGAGGCAGGAGAATGGATAAGTGACCTAGAAGACAGAATGGTGGAATTCACTGCTGCAGAAGAGAATAAAGATAAAAGAATGAAAAGAAATGAAGATAGCCTAAGAGACCTCTGGGACACCATTAAATGCAACAACATTCACATTATAGGGTCCCAGAAGCAGGAGAGAGAGAGAAAGGACCCGAGAAAATATTTGAAGAGATTATAGTCAAAAACTTCCTTAATATGGGAAAGGACATAGCTACCTAAACTCAGGAAGTGCAGACAGTCCCATACAGAATAAACCCAAGGAGAAACACGCCAAGACACATAGCAATCAAACTGGAAAAAATTAAAGACAAACAAAAATTACTGAAAGCATCAAGGGAAAAAAGACAAATAACATACAAGGGAACTCCCATAAGGTTAACAGCTGATTTCTCAGCAGAAACTCTACAAACCAGAAGGGAGTGGCACGATATATTTAAAGTGATGAAAGGGAAGAACCTACAACCAAGATTACTCTACCCTGCAAGAATCTCATTCAGATCCGATGGAGAAATCAAAAGCTTTACAGACAAGCAAAAGCTAAGAGAATTCAGCACCACCAAACCAGCTCTACAACAAATGCTAAAGGAACTTCTCTAACTGGGAAACACAAGAGAAGTAAAGGACCTAGATAACAAACACAAAACAATTAAGAAAATGGTAACAGTAACATACATATCGATAATTACCTTAAACCTGAATGGATTAAATGCTCCAACCAAAAGACACAAGCTCACTGAATGGATACAAAAACAATACCCATTTATATGCTGTCTCCAAGAGACCCAGTTCATACCTAGGGACACATACAGGCTTAAAGTGAGGGGACGGAAAAAGATATTCCATGCAAATGGAAATCAAAAGAAAGCTGGAGTAGCAATACTCATACCAGATAAAATAGACTTTAAAATAAAGAATGTTACAAGAGACAAGGAAGGACACTACATAATGATCAAGGGAGCAATCCAAGAAGATATAACAATTATAAACACATACGCACCCAACAAGGGAGCACCTCAATACATAAGGCAACTGCTAACAGCTATACAAGAGGAAATCAACAGTAACACAATAATAGTGAGGGACTTAAACACCTCACTTACACCAATGGACAGATGATCCAAACAGAAAATTAATAAGGAAGCACAAGCTTTAAATGACACAATGGACCAGATAGAATTAATTGATATTTATAGGACATTCCATCCAAAACCAGCAGATTACACTTTCTTCTCAAGTGTGCACGGAACATTCTCCAGGATAGATCACATCTTGGGTCACAAATCAAGCCTCAGTAAATTTAAGAAAATTGAAATCATATAAAGTATCTTTTCTGACCACAACGCTATGAGATTAGGAATCAATTATAGGGGAAAAAAACATAAACAACACAAACACTTGGAGGCTAAAAAAATACATTACTAAATGACGAAGAGATCACTGAAGAAATCAAAGAGGAAATCAAAAAATACCTAGAGACAAATGACAATGAAAACACGATGATCCAAAACCTATGGGATATAGCAAAAGCAGTTCTAAGAGGGAAGTTTATAGCAATACAAGCCTACCTCAAGAAACAAGAAAAGTTTCAAATAAACAATCTAACCTTACACCTAAAGGAACTGGAGAAAGAAGAACAAACAAAACCCAAAGTTAGTAGAAGGAAAGAAATCATAAATATCAGATCAGAAATAAATGAAATAGAAAGAAAGAAGACAATAGCAAAGATCAATAAAACTAAAAGCTGCTTCTTTGAGAAGATAAAGAAAATTGATAAACCATTACCAAGGCTCATCAAGAAAAAAAAGGAGAAGACTCAAATCAACAGAAGTAGAAATGAAAAAGGAGAAGTAACAACTGACACTGCAGCAATACAAAGGATCTTGAGAGATTACTACAAGCAACTCTATGCCAATAAAATGGACAACCTAGAAGAAATGGACAAATTCTTAGAAAAGCACAACCTTCCAAGACTGAACCAGGAAGAAATAGAAAATAAAAACAGACCAGTCACAAGCACTGAAATTAAGACTGCAATTAAAAATCTTCCAACAAACGAATGCCCAGGACCAGATGACTTCACAGGCGAATTCTATCAAACATTTAGAGAAGAACTAACACCCATCCTTCTCAAACTCTTCCAAAATATAGCAGAGGGAGGAACACTCCCAAACTCATTCTACGAGGCCACCATCACCCTGATACCAAAACCAAAGATGTCACAAAGAAAGAAAACTACAGGCCAATATCACTGATAAACACACATGCAAAAATCCTCAACAAAATACTAGCAAACAGAATCCAACAACACATTAAAATACTAGCAAACAGAATCCATACACATGGTGCATGTATGATCATTATACACCATGATCAAGCGGGATTTATCCCAGGGATGCAAGGATTCCTCAATATACCCAAATCAATCAATGTGATTCACCATATTAACAAATTGAAGAATAAAAATCATATGACCATCTCAATAGATGCAGAAAAAGCTTTTGACAAAATTCAACATCCATTTATGATAAAAACTCTCCGGAAAGTGGGCACAGAGGGAACCTAGCTCAATGTAATAAAGACCATATATGACCAACCACAGCCAACATCATTCTCAATGGTGAAAAACTGAAAGCATTTCCTCTAAGATCAGGAACAAGACAAGGATATCCACTCTCACCACTATTATTCAACACAGTATTGGAAGTCCTAGCCACGGCAACCAGAGAAGAAAAAGAAATAAAAGGAAACCAAATTGGAAAAGAAGAAGTAAAACTGTCACTGTTTGCAGATGACATGATACTATACATAGAGAATCCTAAAGATACCAACAGAAAACTACTAGAGCTAATCAATGAACCTGGTAAAGTTGCAGGATACAAAATTAATGCACAGAAATCTCCTGCATTCCTATACACTAGTGATGAAAAATCTGAAAGAGAAATTAAGAAAACACTCCCGTTTACCACTGCAACAAAAAAGAATAAAATTCCTAGGAATAAACCTACCTAAGGAGACAAAAGACCTGTATGCAGAAAACTGTAAGACCCTGATGAAAGAAATTAAAGATGATACAAACAGATGGAGAGATATATCGTGTTCTTGGATTGGAGAATCAACATTGTGAAAATGACTCTACTACCCAAAGCAATCTACAGATTCAATTAAATCCCTATCAAACTACCAATGGCATTTTTCACAGAACTAGAACAAAAAATTTCACAATTTGTATGGAAACACAAAAAACCCCAAATAGCCAAAGCAATCTTGAGAAAGAAAAATGGAGTTGGAGGAATCAGGCTCCCGAACTTCAGAATATACTACAAAGCTACAGTAATCAAGACAGTGTGGTACTGGCACAAAAACAGAAATATAGATCAAGAACAGCATAGAAAGCCCAGAGATAAACCCACACACATATGGTCAACTAATCTATGACAAAGGAGGCAAGGATATACAATGGAGAAAAGACAGCCTCTTCAATAAGTAGTGTTGGGAAAACTGGACAGCTACATGTAAAAGAATGAAATCAGAACACTCCCTAACACCATACACAAAAATAAACTCATAATGGATTAGAGACCTAAATGTAAGACTGGACACTATAAAACTGTTAGAGGAAAACATAAGAAGAACACTCTTTGACATAAATCACAGCAAGATCTTTTGATCCACCTCCTAGGGTAATGGAAATTAAAAAAATAAACAAATGGGACCTAATGAAACTTCAAAGCATCTGCACAGCAAAGGAAACCATAAACAAGACAAAAAGACAACCCTTAGAATGGGAGAAAATATTTGCAAATGAAGCAACTGACAGGATTAATCTCCAAAATTTACAAGCAGCTCACGCAGCTCAATATTAAAAAAAAAAACAACCCAATCCAAAAATGGGCAGAAGACCTAAATAAACATTTCTCCAAAGAAGACATTCAGAAGGCCAAGAAGCACATGAAAAGCTGCTCAAGATCACTAATTATTAGAGAAAATGCAAATCAAAACTACAATGAGGTATCACCTCACACCAGTTAGAATGGGCATCATCAGAAAATCTACAAACAACATATGCTGGAGAGGGTGTGGAGAAAAGGGAACCCTCTTGCACTGTTGGTAATTGATACAGCCACCATGGAGAACAATAGTATGGAAGTTCCTTAAACTAAAAATAGAATTACCATATGACCCACCAATCACACTACTGGGCATATACCCACAGAAAACCATAATTCAAAAAGACACATGCACCCCAATGTTCATTGCAGCACTATTTACAATATCCCGGTCATGGAAACAACCTAAATGCCCATCGACAGACGAATGGATAAAGAAAATGTGGTACATACATACAATGGAATATTACTCAGCCATAAAAAGGAATGAAATTGGGTCATTTGTAGAGACGTGGATCAATCTAGAGACTGTCATACAGTGAAGTAAGAAAAACAAATATTGTATATTAACGCATATATATGGAACTTAGAAAAATGGTAGAAACGAACCAGTCTGCAGGGCAGAAATTGATACACAGATGTAGAGAAGAAATGTATGGACACCAAGGAGGGAAAGCGGCGGGAGGGTGGTGGTGGTGGTGTGATGAATTGGGAGATTGGGATTGACATATATAGACTAATATGTATAAAATGGATAACTAGTGAGAACCTGGTCTTTTAGGAAATAAAATTCTGCTGTTTTATAAAATAAAATTCAAAAATTAAAAAAAAAAAGACAATTACCCAATAAATCAGAAAATCTACTGTCAAGGGACACACACCTGGTTGGGAGGTATCAGTCCGTCCCCTCTTGGCTCGTACACAATAATCCCATCTTGTGTTGGGGTCCTTGACAAACTTTCCAATATCTTTGAATAATTCACAAAAAGACATGTGGCTGGCTCGATAAACAGTGTAGTAGAGGAGGGCAGCCCTCCATAAAAAGGGGTCTTTTCTAAACAGGACACTGTGAATACTTGCCAGTCCTTCCTCTGTGGGATTGTTTGGCTTTAGCTCATGTTTTTTACGGCCAGTCCAACTGTTCCATGGCTGCTGAAGGTTGTTAATACCTCGAAAATAATGTGTGCCTATGTAGAAGAAAAGGCACATGAAAAGTAAGAAATGCCATTCTTATTTTAATTCTTCTCCAAAAAAAGATTCTACCAACAGTTCTAAAACCAAATTGATGTGTACCTACAAATCAAAACAAAGTAGAAAATGATCTGACACTAATGCCCTTTGGTTTGAAGGAGTACACAGCCTTCAGAAGGATTACATGTCTCATTAGAAGAGGTATAACTTTTACAGCAATTAATTTTCCTTTTAAGAGTCAAATTATAGACTTCATATTTGAAAAGAATCTTAGAGATCACTTAATTCAATTCCCTCAGTTGAAGATGGGGGAACTGAAATCCAGAGGAGTTAAATGACTCTCCAAGCTTAATACAGCTCTATACGGTACCCTAAAAAATCTAATTTGAAATAAGACATTAATATCTTAGCTTTAGTTCAAGTGACACCTAACAATTTCATTACTTTTTGCCAAATATTACTAAGAAAAAATGCATTATAAACGAACAAGTCCTTGAAGTAATTTCTACTATTACAACTGAATAAATGGAGAAGGGTTGCCCCCTACCTATTTCATGCCTCAGCATTCCTTCCAGCCAATGCTCACGTGCGGTGCAAACATTGATGGTCAGTGTTGGACATCCATTTACTACTGTCATGGAAGCTCGGGAAAGCAGGTCCTCAGTAAGATGAACTACAATCTAAGGAGTAAGAGTTAAAAAAAAAAATATATATATATATATATATATATTTACATATATAAAAATTAAATATACAAATTATATATATAAATATATATATATTATATATATGTATATATAATATATATACATATATTATATATTATATATATATATATATGACAAAACGTAGAAGGCAGGGGGAGAAAGTTTTCACGGACAACAATGGACCCATAAATTAACACCTTTTTCTTTTGTTTACACCATCTTGAATCTCCCAGAAACCAAGAAGATGAAATGCAGACCCTTGCAATTTTGAGCTTTTAGGAACTCAAGAACCTTTACTGGATTGAAAGACAAGTAGACAGCTGTGTGGAGGAAGACACAGAGAACTGAAATTGTGCCTCTGCAGTGCTCTCAAATATAGTCCCCCGAGCTGGAATAATGCAAAGGAAGGTACAGGAGCCAGAGTTCTGGTCACTGCTGGGCCAAAGCTTATTTTGAGACTGAACACCAGGAACTGGACATTAATAAGAGAAGTCACTGTGCCAAATCTCTTCATTAATAATTTCCATAAGCCAATTCACATAATCCTACAAGCTATACAAAAATGGTAGTAAGAAAAAAGGAAAAACAGAAAAAAACTGAACATTAACAATTCAATGCAACAAAAACTTAGACTTATATTTAGTAAGAAATCTGGATGACTTATTTAATGAGTAAAATAGTGTTGGGAAAACAAAACCTGCAGAAAAAACAAACACGTGGCAGTGACTGAGAGTTAAAATGCTCAGTCAACTTGTCATGCTCACTCATGATTCATACCTCACCCATGCAGCCTTCTTTCATCATGTATTTCCTAACATGACTCCAGATTCGAGTTTTAGATAGCAGGCTACCACCAGTGGCCTGTTCAAATTTTTCATAGCTTCCATACTTTTGTAAAGTCAGTTCCATAATATTGATGGACTGTAAAAGAAACACAGATAATGAAAGTAAACAGCCTCCTATTACTTCGACATGAGTAATGAGCTAGTTATATTCTTATTTATCATGACCTGTTCTGTGTTTACCGATTTCCAAATTAAATTGCAGCTACGGTAACATATTTTTCTAATCCTAAACAGCTTTTGCTCATTTTCATAAATTTTTACAAACACCTGTGTACATACTTACTTCTTAACACGGAATAAAGGCTCAAGCACTGCACAACTGTCAACATCTAACAGGCTGAGAAGCTAAGGCAGAGTTCTCAGTTTCTCTTGGCTTCTCTAAGACCATCTGGTGGTTTTGCAGGAGAACTCAGAAGGTATGTCTCCAGGCTAATTACTAGAATATAATTACCATTTGGGTAAAGAAAAAAATTCCCAATTTTTAAGAACACACAGAAGAATCAACCATTCTTCTGTGATGATCCTATAGAACCTGATGTTTTCCTGGGCTACTACCCTTTGGCAGAAACACATAGTCTCAACATTACTAAGAACACTTTTATCTTTCATTCTGGGCAGGGTACTACCTAATTTTCATTCTTCATAAATTTTCATATCAAAAGAATATGAAAGTTGAGATCTTTTTCTCTAAGCACAAATATACAGAAAGACTAAAAAAAACTGGTAACAAATCACAGATCATCAGTATCTATGGGAAAGCCACAAAAAAGGGAAAACGTAAGGAAGGATAATGCTATTCAAAGGTCTTCTGGGAAAAAGCTAGAAAATTCAAATATATCTTATATGAATGGTGACAGAAGCTAGAAAATTCAGATAACCTGATATGATATTGAGCCTATGCTTTCTAGCAGTTGTCAGACTAGTGAAGAGATTAAAAGTACAAGCTCTAGAGTCAGACTACCTGAGCTGACATCCTGGCTCTGCCACCTTCTGGTTGTGTGACTCCGGGCAAGTCACTAAACTTGTTACCAAGCCTCCTCATTAGTAAATGGGGATAACAACAATAATGTATACTGCATGGTTTTGTTGAGAAAATTTAGCCAAACTTTGTAAAGCACAGTGTCAGACCTAAGTAGTCAATACATGTCAATTATTACATCATCATCAGTATGTTACCATTCTTTATAAATACCACTGTAGATGACATGCCCAACACAAAAACTACAGTAAAACTCATGTGCTACAAGTTACAAGTAAATATATATATATCCCCACAGGAAAAATATATATAACTAATAAACTAGGAGTGAATCATAAAGTTATCATAACAAGAAATGGCTTCAACAAGTTTGCCTGGCTTGCGTTCCCAAAGCTGCTATTAAAAGCCTTGATATTCAAAGTGTGGTCGAAAAGCCAGCAGCATTGGCACTGGCATTGTCCTGGAAGCTGGCTTCAAATTTGGAATTTTGCCTGCCTCCAAGCCACGTGCATACTGAATCAGAATCTGCATTTTAACAAGATTCCCCAGGTGATCCATGTGCACAGTAGAAAGCCAGAAGGATCTCAGAGAATGGAAACACAGCAAATACCCCAGAGGCTAATTTATTTATATGACAACTAGGATAATTAAAAGAACAAATTAGCACATAATTAAAAGCCCATTTAGCAGATTAGCTAAGGTATTTGCATACACCAGTCTAATGGTCACCAGTCATCAATATATCAGTTAGAAGAATCTGAGAAAATTTGCCTTAATTCCATAAGAGACAGAAGTGGTACCTTCTATACTGAACTTATATCTAGACCTAAAAAAAGTTAAAGAAATTTTTAATTATAACTTGTGTGTATAGGTTTTTAAAAGTATGTACTTAGGATAAAGCTAGCTTTTCTAGCAAATGCTTACTCAGTAGGAAAATGCGGTTATCCGGTTACTACTTATTATAACAGTCTAGAGACTTTAGAAAAACTTAAATACAGGTGACCCTTGTTATCATCAATAAATGGTACTTAGTAGAAGGCTATTAAGTATTCACACTCATTAATAAGTATTCGTTCATATTCATAATAGGGAACAAAGATTTGATTGAAAATTTATCCTGAAAAAGTACCCTATAAATATAAGATTTTTAAAAATTACCTTGGCAGTTTAACAACACTGAGGCAACCTTTATACGTATCAACTAATTATTAGATAATCAAAGAATGAATAAAAATAGTGGGAGCTTTTGGGGGGGATGTAATTTTTCTATCAAAATGATATGCAATAATAGCACATCATTTTTCATTGCGTGACTTACATGGCACCATCATGGCAGCAATCCTTCATGAGAGCTACATGGATGTTCCCAAAAACTTATCTTAATATGTCATGTACAGTCATTCTTCACTGAAGTGCCCATCCTGTTGTCATCTCTAGATATTTTTCTTTATTAGTTTTTCAACTGGTCCAACCTAGACAAATTTGTCAGTGACCACACAGATCTCCAGTATCCTTCACTGACTTCCCTGCATTAAATAGACCCCAGCACAGAGAGAGAGACAGTGGTTGGATAGGTGAATAAATTCAAGTTTTAAGAGAGAAGTCAGGAATGTTTAGTGGTTACTTCATCAGTGAACATTTTTGTGTTACAACAATTTCTGCTTCCTTATGCAACCTCTTGCAGGCCACAAAAATTTTACAAGTATGATCTCAATTTTGGGGGAAAAAAAAGGCAATAAGCAATTTAAAAAAGGCACAAGGAAGCCTGAAAGAATATACCCAAAGGCTACATGATATGATGTTCACGTTTGAGAAGGGATCATGTGTTGCACTGATGTTTAATTATTTGCACTATACAGAAGTTTTCCAAATGGTTTACAATATGCAAAGGAAAAAGTCATTTTTTCCAGCTTCACTGAGGTATGATTGACAAAAATTATATATATTTAGGTTCTACAATCACGTGTTTAAGGTGTACAATGTGATGACTTAATACGTGTATACACTATGAAATGATTACTACAATCAAGTTAATTTACAAATCCATCACCTCATATAGTTACTTTTTTTTTTGGGGGGGGTACGCAGGCCTCTCACTGTTGTGGCCTCTCCCGTTGCAGAGCACAGGCTCCGGACGCACAGGCCCAGTGGCCATGGCTCACGGGCCCAGCCACCAGGCGGCATGTGGGATCTTCCCGGACCAGGGCATGAACCCATGTCCCCTGCATCGGCAGGCGGACTCTCAACCACTACACCACCAGGGAAGCCCTAGTTACATTTTTTTTAATGTGGTGGGAACATCTAAGATCTTAGCAAATTTCAAGTATACAATATACTATTATTACCTATAATCATCACGCTATATATTAGATACCCAGAACTTATTCAGTTTATAACTGAAAGTTGGTACCCTTTGACCCACATCTCCTTACAAGTTTTTGTTTGTTTGTTTGTTTTTACAGGAAAAAAAGAGTTCATCCTCTCCCCCTAGAGCTCAGAGAATCAATATCTGTATCATTTTAAGAATCAAGCTTTCACACACCTCCACATGGTTAACACCTTTAAGAGGGAATAAATTTTACATCCAATCTCTCTTCTCCATTAATATCACCATTTAAGTTAATCAGAAAACTACATCTCCCATTATTACTTGGTGGGAGATTCAAACAAGCAGCAGCTTATTTTTCTCCAATCATCACTTTTCTTTTTTGGCCGTGCCTTGCAGCCTGTGGGATCCTAGTTCCCTGACCAGGGCTTGAAGCCGGGCCCTTGGCAGTGAAAGCCCAGAGTCCCAACAACTGACCTCCAGGTTCCCCAATCATCACTTTCAATTTGCCATCCGGCATATCCCTTTCCTATCTTCAAATAAACCTCAACCAATTTAACTTCCAAAAATGTTCAAGTATTAAAAGAAAAAAAAAGTCCACTTCAAGTTAATTTAACCCAATTTAAAACATAAATCACACATCCAATTAAAGCTCTTTCCCCTCTCCTAGGCAGGGTCTGGCCTGAGGCCTAAAGAACCTTCACTGGGAAAAGAAGGCATAATCAATGATTTGATTCCTTCTCATCTCTCCCCTATTTTCACGGTCTCTCTTCCCCTTCAGTATATTGATAGCTGTGAGGAAGGAACGGACAATTCCCATATAACTGGTTCAGCTGTGGTCCTCCTCCTTTGACTCTAATGCTGGGGCAGGCCTATTATAGCAGGTGCCTCCACTGCACAGCTTACTGACTAGCCTCCTTCCAACAGAATCTATGCAAGAAGCTCCCCTGGAGTGGACAACTACCAAAACTATTTCTATGAAATTTAAAAGCACAAGAGGAACAACCTAAAGATTTAACTTAATCTAATTACTGTATACCCATTGCATGAAATATATGCAGTCAGTTAAAATAATGCTGACAAAAAAGAAACGCTGACAGCTTTTAACGGCATGAAAAAATATAGACATGTAAACAAAAGCATGCTAACTAAACCATGAACATTAGGCATGGAACAAGGAAAACACACTAAAATGTATTTTCCTTTTTTTTTTCTTTAAGTATCATTGATTTACAATGTTGTGTTAGTTTCCGGTGTACAGCAAAGTGATTCAGTTACACATACATATCTATTTTTTTCAGATTATTTTCCCTTATAGGTTATTACAAAATATTGAGTATAGTTCCCTGTGCTATACAGTAGGTCCTTGTTAGTTATCTATTTTATACACAGCAGGGAAAACGCACTAAAATGTTAAAAGTCGTGACCTAGAGGTGGTGGAATTATAATAATTATTCTCTTCTCCATACTTTTCTAAGTTTCTGCACTAAACATATATTTTTATTACAACTGGAAAATACTAAACTGTTTAAGTACCCTCTACTTTGGAATCTCCAGGCCTTTCTTTTCACTATCTAGTTACCTTCTCCCACTTGCCAGTTTAGTCATTGATATCCCTTCTCCAGAGTATTTGTATTTAAAGAGGAAACACATGAAAATATTTAAAAATTCAAAAAATATCTTCTATGGTAGATTTTTAGGCAGAGCAGACTCTGGTAGACAGAACTGGTATGGCTCACATTCTTGAGGTCTACTCGAGCAAGCAGCTACTTCCCTCATCCATGTGGAAATCTAGCCCCAATTTATCCATCAACATCAAATATATTCTCGGCTTCCTTCCATTTCTAAGAATAACAAATATAAACAGTAAACGATGCAACATAAGTTTCGCTAATCAGTTTTAAAACTCCTGGAACCAGAACATCTTAATATATACCTATCCTACTGTCCAGGTCTTGGATCCCTAGTCTGCATGAGTCTGACTTTGCACTTTTCTATTTTCCTACTTAGCCAACTCCTCCATCACTATGTTAGAAAATCATATAATATAATCTACTTTTGAGTTCCATAAGAACAGTTATCAGGTGGGATAATGTTTCTTGCTGAAAATGGATTGAAACAGGCTACCAAACATACTTTTACCTTTTTAAAAACATTGGACCAAAAAGATTACATATTTTTGCTAAATTATGAATCAATATATTATCTCTGCTCACAAATCAATCATTCCTAAATCCTTCCTCTTTATAATAATATTTTAAAGCTTTGTATATCTTACAGGCATCAAAACAAATTGATTTTCAGAGAACTCAAACCTGAAGCACAGAGGAAATAAATGCAAAATGAGCAGTTGTTCAGTGTGAATGAAATGGTCTTATCTCTCTCCAGATCTGGATGTCATACATAATGCTACACAAAACAGAACATCAGCATTCTTCACAATGTTACTGCCAGCTCATGACTTTGAAGCATTCTTATTTTTTTCTATTAAAACAAGAAGAGTAATCAAATTATTTTCAATAAATGGTGCTGGGACAACTGGATACAAATAAAAGAATAAAATTGGACCCCTACCACATATCATACACAAAAAATTAACTGAAAATGGATCGAAGACCTAAATGTAAGAGCTAAAGCTATAGAACTTGTAGAAGAAAGCAGAGGCATACATTTTCATGACCTTGGATTAGGCAGTGCATTCCTAGATTTGTACACCAAAAGTACAAATAACAAAATAGATAAGTTGGATTTCATCCAAATTAAAAACTTTTATGCTTCAAAGGACACCATCAAGAAAGTGAAAAGACAACCCACAGGAGAAAATGTTTGCAAATTTCATATCTGAACAGTGACATATCTAAAATATATAGAGAACTCCAACTCAATAAAAACACAAATAATCCAATTAAAATATGGGCAAAAGATCCAAGTAGTTTTCCAAAGAAGATATACAAATGGCCAATAAGCACATGAAAAGATGCTCAACATCATTAGTTATCAGAGAAATGCAAGTCAAAACCACGAGATACCACTTCATACCACTATGATGGCTATAAAAACAAGAGTTGACAAAAAAAAAAAAAGAGTTGGTAACAATGTGGAGAAACTGGAACTCATATATGGCTGGTGGAAATGTAAAATGATGCAGTCACTTTGCAAAAAAGTCTTCCTCAAAAGTTTAGACACAGAATTCCCATATGACCCACTACTATATGATCTATGATCTCCTACCATATGACCAACTACCACATGATCTACTACTAGGTATATACCCAAGATACCTAAAAACATGTCCACACAAAAATCTGTACACAAATGTTCATAGCAGCATTGTTCATAATAGCCAAAAAGTGGAAACAACCCAAATGTCTATCAACTGGTGAATGGATAAATAAAATCTAAAATATACATACATGGAATATTATTCAACAATAAAAAGCACTGATACATGCTACTATATGGATTAACCTTGAAAACATGCTAAGTAAAAGAAGCTAGCCACAATGCACCACATATCATATGACTCCATTTATAAGAAATGTCCAGAACAGAAAAATCCATAGAGAGAGAAAGTATCAGTAGATTGATGGTTGTCTAGGGCTGGAACGGGGGTGGGGCTGGGGGTGAGTCACTTGTAATGAATATAGGGTTTCCTTTTGGGGATGATGAAATTCCTCAAATTTGATAGTGGTAATGATTGCATAATCCTAAATATATTGACAATCACTTAACTGTACACTTTAGATGGGTGAACTACATGGCATGTGAATTATATCCTCATAAAGCCATCATTTTAAAATGCAATAGTAATCAAACAGCACAGTGTAATATTTAAATCACTAATTCAGAAAAAGAAAAATCTTGATATAAAACTTACAGCATCGTCTTGGATGATATAACAAACTTTGTGAAAAATCTCAACACTGTTTAGTAATCTACTTTTGGTTTACTTGCTGATTCTGTTTGCTGTTTAGCAATTTGGAAATCTGACCATCAATCACAAGCCACTTCACAGTCATGTGCTAAAAACCTATTTCCCTTTTCAAATGCAGTTTTCACTCAATGAAAAACTATATACAATAGGGACACTAATACGATATGAGTCTGGGTGATACTGTGGAAAGACTAGAAGTCAAAAGATCTGGTTTTACGTTGGTGCCCTACCTTTTACTGACTGTGTGATCTTAGGTATGTCATTTTACCTTTCTCAGGTTTAGTTTCTTCAGTGGCAAAGTGGAGATGAAAATCTTTGTGCTACTTACCTCACAGGGTTGGTGTGAGGTTGAAATCAGAGATAGAGACAGAGAGTAAAAGGGGGGGGGAGAGAGAGAAAAAGAGAAACTATGAATGTGTTTTATAGTCTGTTTCCCAAATGACTGTATGTAGTATTTAAGGTAATTGATTTGACCTCTACTCAATCTCAACCCTCTCTTCATCCCTCTCATTTTTAGTAAATTCTAATATCTAGAACTCTGACCCTCTTCACCCCCCAAATACTGAATAACCCCTAGGAGATCACATAGTCCTTTGCTTTAAAACAGTGTTTTCCAAACTGGCTTGTTCTTTTTGGAAAAGTGGTTGAAGAGATGTTATTTTTAAAAGGGTCCCATGGCCAAATGTGTTTAACTAAAAGTTAAACAAGACTCTTCTAAGCCTTTATTATGATACTACATGTGGTGAATATAACAGTTTGTGTTTTCCACCTTATATGGCCATCTTTTTCTCATGCAGTATTCCTCAGAACAGTTTGAAAATGCTTACTTCAGATAAGGATGAGGCACACACACGTTCTGGTACTTTGAGATTCTCAGAATGAAATAAAAAATTCAAAATATTGAATGAATTTTTCAATGGTGGCTATTTCTTCTTGGTAGCAGACTAGGTATATAAAGATTTGGATTACTCAATCAGGTCTTTAGGCCTCCATTTAAGGTACTGTAGCCACAAAATGATGGGACACTAGAGCAGTCATTACACACTCAAATACCTTCAGCTGCAAGCGGTAACCTCTGTAAAGCTACTGAGTATATGATATTCGGGAGAGGAAACAGAAGAGCATCCTTATATACCAATGTTTTAAAAGACACTGAGCTGATCCCCCCCCCCCAAAAAAAAACAGATGTGCAAGCTGAACTTGACCCTTGAGCCACAAATTTGGATCCACTGTTTGCAGACTACTTCACTAAATTTCTAGCATACCATTAATAAGGATCAGTCATTCACTCATCTCTGTGGTTACCTTCTTAGTGCCAATCACTGCTTTTATTTATATATTTTAGAATCTAAGTCCCTGTCTGACCATTAGACAGAGATTACACTGAAATTAACATAATTTAATAATACTCTGTTGGATATATGAATAAAGCATTGTGAAAACATAGAGAAAGGTAAACTGAAGTGGGGGCACAGAGGAAACAGACAGAATTCCAGGTAAAAGGGGATAATATTGTCAAAAGCATACACAAAACAAAGAAAGTGAAATACACAGTTCCTACACCTCCAGCCTAGGAACAAGGAGACTCATTCATTTAGTGCTAAGAACTCTGCTAGATTCTGGGAACAGTTGAAAGACATAAAATACACTTTTATAAAAGAGGTTAGTCTAATGGTAAAGGCAAAAAAAGAAACTTAAGGATGATAACAGTGTGATAAATGTCATGATAGATAATTTGCACAAGATGCTGTGGGAGTATAGAGTTGACTTTGGAAACCTAAGCATGACCCAGATCGTGAAAGATGAAAGGCCTGTAGGCCACGATAAAGATTTTAGACTTTATCCTGAATTATGAGGAGCCCTAAAGTTTCCCGAGAAGGAAAGTGACACAATCAGATTTGTACCTTAGACACTGACAGCAATGTGGAGAGTAGGAGAAACTGAAGCAAAAACACTTTTGCCAATAATTCAGTTTTCTATAAGACAGATGGCAAACTATGACCAGATTATAATAAAGAGAAAAATGTTTCAATAAATTACATTCTACATATGCAGAACCTAGGAAATAGATTCGAGAAATTGAGTCTGCCTTCAATGACGGAACAAATGAAAGAACAAAGTGGGACAAAGAAAAATGTCACTTGCAGCTGTCCCCCCATTCCCCTTTCCCCCTTCTGAACATTTGTGTCATCAGGGTTGGGGGTAGTTGGGATGTACACAATGATAAGTGGGAAAGTGATAGGGTAACTGCTACCAGGAGAAGATATTCATAAATAGCTTAATACTACAAACTCTTCTTTCACTACCTACAAGGAAGAAGCAGACATTCAAACTGTTTTGGAGGAAAAACCCTGTTAAGATAAGAACCTGAGAGTGCACGTTAGGCAAGTTTTCAAAGGCAAATCAATGAAGTGTTGTTTCAAAGAGTCATCAAGGTCATACCTTCTTCCAAGGACATACAATCTGATTGGGGTGTTTCCATCTCTGACTGTAAGAAAATCTTCCTTGCTATTAGGTTAAGAAATGATCTCACTTCTCCAGTCTAAGACACACAACTACTATGGATGTACTAAACTCAAAATAATGTTATAGCTTTAATGTATCTGGGAAAAGTTTGTGATCTGCTAAGCAAAAAAATCAAGTCACCTAGGGAGAGGTACAGTTAAAAGAAGGCTTGCTTTTCCCTCCCCTTCACTGTTTGGACAACTTGAGGTCTACCAAGACAAAATACCTTCAATACTAGTACAATTAAAACTTAGCCTTGGGCTTCCCTGGTGGCACAGTGGTTGGGAGTCCGCCTGCCAATGCAGGGGACACGGGTTCGTGCCCTGGTCCGGGAAGATCCCACATGCCACGGAGCGGCTGCCCCTGTGGGCCATGGCTGCTGGGCCTGCGCATCCAGAGCCTGTGCTCTGCAGTGGGAGAGGCCGCAGCGGTGAGAGGCCCGCGTACTGCAAAACAAACAAACAAACAAACAAAAAAACCCCCAAAAACTTAGCTTTGGACATCCCTGGTGGCACAGTGGTTAAGAATCTGCCTGCCAATGCAGGGGACACGGGTTCGAGCCCTGATCCGGGAAGATCCCACATGCCGCAGAGCAACTAAGCCCGTGGCCACAACTATTGAGCCTGTGCTCTAGAGCTTGTGAGCCATAACTACTGAGCCCGCATGCCACAACTACTGAAGCCTGCATGCCTAGAGCCTGTGCTCTGCAACAAGGCCCCACAGTGAGAAGCCCCCGCTTGCCGCAACTACAGAAAGCTCGTGGAGAGCAAGGAAGACCCAACGCAGCCAAGAATGAATGAATGAATAAATAAAATAAAACTTAGCCTTAAAGAAATTTTATATCAAGACATACTGCTATCAGTGAAGGCACTTGATTTCCAATTGTGTTATTTCTATCAAAAAAGGAAAATGAACACTTGTCTTGCTTTAGAATACGTGATTTTATGTATTTATTATGCATGCATTTTAATATATAAACTCTAAAACCAAGACATTATTTCCTGAGGACCACATTTAAAAGTCTTTATGTTATGCTATCATTGCCCTCAATAAAACAGAGCTTATGTTTAATACATCTGGTCAATCAGAGGTGGCAAACTGGCAACCCAAGGGATGAATGTGGCCCACAAACAGGTTTTCATTGGTCTGAACAACCTTTGTTTGAATTAGCTGTCAACATTTACAAATTAGAAGACTTGGTATAAAATTCAGGTTACTTACCTTCTCTTAAAAATTCTGAGGGTATGATAACACTAGACCCAAACTGTAGCCCAAGTTAGATAACTGCTGGTTTTTAGTTTCCTACTGTGCCCAGCCAGCTCCCTGCAATCATTTATGATCCCTACTCAAATCCTATAGGTATGTGACCCTTGAGATGCCCTAGCTATATAAAGTTTGCTAACTAGGAAGAAAATCAGAATTTCCTAACATAATAAAGTTGGCCCATCTTGGTACTTACTTTGAATATCTGAACTCTATAAATGAAAATGCAATGCTATGCCACAGAATGTTATGCGTTACGTTGTTGCAATGCAGGAAAAAAGTTGACGTCAGAGTTCTTTTCTCTACCTCTGAGATTTTACAATAACTCTATCAAGTACCTTTGATAGCATGGACCATTAACTTCCATTCAGTAATAAAGAAATTTAGGATACTCTAATTACATAAGCAGAACAGTTTTTTTAGTTAAGTAGATGTAGGATATCTTAATATCAAGTAATACCCTAATTCTTAAATAATATGGTTATGATGGAAATGGCCTTTTTGAGAGACATCAAATACCTTTAAGAAACGAACTTTTTCTTGCATCTTGCTTTCCAACTATACTGTTTCACTTGTGGACATAACTTTTTATAAGAAATCAAGTTTACAACACTCAAAGTTTTATTAAGACAATATGCTTGAATTTGGTAAAATTATGACTTTTTATGTCTCCAAGCCGTTGGAACCCTTGCTTGCTCTGAGTCATACAGCACTCCTGATGACTACTCTCCTTCCCAGAAGGTGCCTTGTCTGTACTTTGCCCTCAAGATGCTACTGGACTTTTGGTGACAAGAGTTAATTTTACAAACCAATAATGTTAATGTGTAATACCTTAGTACTAAGTTTCAGTTTCTCACATTGGGGAAGAATAGACAGGTTGCCAGAGAGTCCATAAGCAATTTACATTTTTCTATATTAAAGATACATTGTGAAGTTAATGTGACATTCACGTGAATTTAAGATAAAACATTTTTTTGCCCACACCCTGATTTCCTTGGTTATTCTTTACATTTCTGCTGTTAGGTTACTGTCTTAGTAACCTTAGTTTGAAAAGTATACTCCTGAATTGTCAAGGTCAATAAACATTGTAGGAAGAACTGCATTGAAATGGTTTTTTCCACTAGGTTTTATAGTTAGAGAAACAAGTTTCACTTAATTTGGAAAGTTAATTTTAACAAACCAAAATGTTTGCCAATTATTGGGTTAATAAAGCACTGATGTCTGAAGTAAAAGGATTTTCAGTTAACACAGCTGGCAGAAACTCTGAGCTTTTCTGTGATTAACATGTAACATGGAAGGATAGCTAAATGTTTTTACAAAATACATGACAACCGGATACATAATATGACTTGAAATGGAATCTTGATTAGCCATAGTATTTTGGGGCCTAGAACTTAGGAGAGATGTGTGTGGTCCTAAAAAGGGCTCTCAAGGATCATTTAGTCTATTTCCCTCTCTCTCTCTCTCTATATATATATATATAGGGAAAAGTTTACATGAGTACATAGCATGGGGGCAAAAATAAAAATAGAAACAGACATTCTGTGACATAGTGTGCAAGGGAAACCTCAGAGATCGAGTCCATCTCTCTCCTGTAAAGCAAGAGTCCTAAAAATCAATCATAAGTCAAAGAATATTTTTTAAAAGAAGGCAATTCCTGAATTTCTTAATTACATTTACAAGTCTAACAAACCTCTTATTTAAGACAGTTAATTCTTACAAACAGCTATAAGACCCATTTCTCTATTGGCTAAGAGGGTTATATTTCAAGATATTGTAAAGATTAACAAGAACATCTTTAAGGAGTGCTTTGATATGCTAAGATGGAAAAATGAAAAGGATTTTTTTTTTTTTTTTTTTGCGGTACGCAGGCTTCTCCCTGCTGTGGCCCCTCCCGTTGCGGAGCACAGGCTCTGAACGCGCAGGCTCAGGGGCCATGGCTCACGGGCCCAGCCGCTCCGTGGCATGTGGGATCCTCCCGGACTGGGGCACGAACCCGTGTCCCCTGCATCAGCAGGCAGACTCTCAACTACTGCGCCACCAGGGAAACCCAAAATATTTTACTGTATGTTTTTGACATCGATTCTTTTGCAAATATATCTGCACATTTCTTCTAGTAACTACAAGTCTAACATCTGTTCTTCTTCACACTACCATTCCTCAATACTTAATCCCCCATCTTTCCTAACTGCGTCTTTTCCTCCAGAGGTTACAATATAAGATGCCTGGAACCAAATAAAAGATTTCAAAAAGCTTTCTTCTTTATAAATCACTTCAGTGGATTATTTTCACTTAGATGGTGGACTTTAAACATCACTTCCTTCTACAATCTCCATTTCATGCCACTGTTTGTGGCTTTTGCTATTACTGTGTTTCCTACTTACTATGGCTGGTATAGCATTGCCACACCAGGAAAGCTAAGATGACTGCCCTGATGAGAACTATTTGATAGGGAGGGAACAGGGAATAATCGTTCCATTTTAGCTAATCCATAGAAATATTTCCTTCCATGAATATGGGTAATCAAAAACTGACTGTATTTGCAAATAACTATTTTGAAAAATATAAAGTCTTAGGAATAGGAAAACAATGGATACACTACTTCACTGAAGAAATTTTTGAAAGCTCTTAATTATTTTGTTTCAGTTGAAAATATCTAATTTTATCTTAACCCTCTTGTCAATACTTGGTTGTGTATACTGCACATGAAACAGAAAGGAAATACATGAAATGCAATGATGAGGACAGTGGTCAACAGAGAAAAGGTATATATTGTGGGAGCTGTAATGGAAGGGATGTTTCTGCTTTGTTCCCTGGCAGAGTCAAAGGGGCATGAAGAGAGAAATTAGCCACCTACAACGTGGACAGCCTTTTGGGGGCACCCTTGTATTTGCTTCTTTCAAATATTTACTCAGTTTACAGACTAGGCATCCAGTTTTAACTTTGCTACTCTTCCTAAGGCACTAAATAACTGTACTATGAGCTGAGATTGAAGCTGTAGCTGAAAGATGAGGATGGGTGCTTGAACAGGAAGAAGGTAAATACACTTGTCTTAAAGCTTCCAAAAGACAGTAATAAATAATCGCTATTTCATAGGTGTACCACAAAGAGCCAAAAAAAAATCTTCCAAGTCCCTATAATCAGCTTCTACCAAAGTCATCCTTGCCAGCTAAGTGAGGCTCTTTTGACCTGGTACCCTTTGAGTGCAGGGGGTGCACTGAGGTTAGAAAAGCTTGGTTGAAACCATTTTGTGAAACAGTGGTATGCTGGAGTCTGGCCATGCTGTCTTGTCAGAGCTGACTGAATTTTTATTAATTTGCATGACAGTGATGTTACATTGCTTGAAACTGGTCCTGGTGGAAGTATTTATATTTATACCACAGAAGAAACGGAGAGCTAGTTTGCCAACATACCTTTGTGTGGAAGACAATGGAGTGCTTGAGAAAGACTCCTGGTTCTGCAACTTAAGATCCAAGTCAAGAAACTGACTGCACTTCCCTAGATACTACTAGTATTGTACCTCATAACAGGTGAAAAGTACGCAGCATACAGAGTATCGAGCAAATATTAAGCACTCTATCAATGTTAGTTATAATTTTTCATATATAGATAGTTCATATGACTTTGTCCTTAAATTTCAAAGCAATTTTAATGGAATAACAAAGGTGCAAGGGTCCTGAAAAAATGGCAGTGTGAACAATTTCATAATAAAACAAGTATGCTTTTTTTGGCATTCTTTCTCAGCTACCCTCCATGCAACATTTCTAACTTAGCATACATTTAATTTACTTGAACTTCTAAGACAAATATCATACAACTAAAAAGTATTAGAGGAGTACTGTATTATAATGCCAAAGAAGAACCCCATGCTTATGGTAAACATCAACTCTATTGTATGAATGTAAGGCCCAGGCTCAATTTGTGAATGGCACCCCTTGGAATGGTGCAACACAATAGCCCTTTACAAAGCTGTAAGAAGCCAGACCTTGTAACTGATCAGAGATTTTTCTTCTTTTTCTAAAATCTGAAGGTAAATGCCTTTAAAAAAAAAAAATCAGGGCTTCCCTGGCGGAGCAGTGGTTGAGAGTCCGCCTGCCGATGCAGGGGACGCGGGTTCGTGCCCTGGTCCGGGAAGATCCCACATGCCGCGGAGCGGCTGGGCCCGTGAGCCACGGCCGCTGAGCCTGCGCATCCGGAGCCTGTGCTCCGCAACGCGGAGAGGACACGACAGTGAGAGGCCCGCGTACCGCAAAAAAAAAAAAAAAAAAGATCAACTTAAGCCCACCACTCCCCATTTCTTATATCCAGGAAAGTCTGGAGGAAACAAGCAGCAGCTTCAAATGAGTCTTCTCACAATGAAGTCACAGAATGCAATAAACTTCTCCAGCAACTGAGTTGTAAGAACATGTAAAGATTTGTCTACCAAGGAAACTTATTACACACTCAGTACCCAAGGTTTTTATTAACGGCTGGTCGCATAAGCACCCCTATGCCTAGCACATTCTAAAATTCCAGACCCCCTAAAGAAAAAGAAGTATTTAACATAAAACATACTGTTGGCACAATTTAGGCACAGCAAGCTACTCTTATCATTTAGGGAAAGTTTTATTTCAGTGTAGGAAAGTGTTTACCAGTCAAGTTCCCAGACGCCAGGCTCAGGTTAATCTTGCAAGCAGGCCTTTCTAAGGATAACAGTCTCAGGCGTGTTCTGTTAACTCCTTCTGCACCCCTTTACCTTTTCTTCCCTTACAGACAGAGGGGTAGCCTCAGCCCAGGGTCTCTACCCAACACCGCAAAGTCTTCTTCTCTCCCCATTTACCAATCACTAATGATCCCCACTGCTCCAGTTTTGTTAACAAATAAGAACATAATTCAAACTTTACTTTATCGAGCCAAACAAAAGTTGACTTATTTCCCATATGTTATTAAATATCACTCTACCAATCAGGGCTTCCAATTAGCAGGATCCTAGCCATAATCTACAATGAGACACGATTCCAGCCAGAGGTGGAAAATCAGTAACTTAAACTACCCATTGGCTTTATCACATAAATATGTAATTTCCATTTGACTGTTGGAAATACTGCCAAGGACTCCCAACACTGCCCTGAAGACCCTTCTCATCTCTCACTTCCAATCTTGTTCAACAATGTGCTGGGTCTAAGGCCATATGGATTTTACATCTAGGTTTCCCAGGATGGTCAGCCAGAGAAGTAAGGCAGAAAGTATACTGGCTGCCAGTTGACTGCTCAAATGTAACACTAAGGATTTACTTCTGACCCACTAGTGAGCAGGCACCTGACGCTGGACAGCTTTCAGCATTCTCTCATCCCAGATCCCGTCTTTAGCACCTGGGAAGCACTGCACTCTTTCCTGCAAAGGTCCACAACCTCAGAAAACAGACATTTTCAGTCTCTGTCCCAACGGTTGGGGAGCTGAGGCCTACCATGGCTGCCAGCAAGAGGCTAAGCAGGGTTCAGCAGGCTCTACCTGGAGTTATATTCAAGTCCTGCAGCCCATGCTAGATGCTCTGAACCACCTAAAAGGCCTAAGTGTCTCCTGAGGAACCTACTGCCTGGACCAGAAAAAAACTGAGTTCTAGAACTCCTTGACATTGACAGGGCAATCAATTAGGAATGACCAGAACCTGAGCACTACTTAGTTCCACTATGGTAGACTTATCTCTGCATGGATTTAGCATTGTTCTGCCTATCTGTACACTAAAGAGGACCGCGGTCACTCTCCAACAACAATATAGATTGCCTGCCTTGGAAAGATCCAGATCATGAAACTTGAGAGACTGTCAGCTAGGGATTGGCAAGGCCTCAAGGGTGGAGGCCAGCGATGAATGGGCTACTCAGCCATCCTGGCCTCTCTGCGCAGCGCATTTCTGAATCCTGAAACCAGCCCTGAAGCTGCTGCTTTAGCTTCACAGCTGGGGAGGGGAAGGATGTATCATGTCAGAATTCATTCAGATGATAAGTAGGAACTTAAGCATATTTTATGGGGGTTTTGTTCTGATAAATCTCCCTTATTTGATTAAAGTGGTCTGAAAAGTACATTTGGCATTTGCTGCAATCATTCTCCCAAATGGTGGCATTTGAAGTACCAGCCAGCTAGGATCGCTAGTGCTGTTTAGAAGCCTCAAACAACCCAAGCATCAGAAGCTGGAATTGGGTTAAAATAAAGATTGTAGAGCCAGAAACCAAGCACTGTCAATTCTCAATCTTTGGAGCTGCTGATGCTTCCTAACTCCCATCCAAGAAAATGAAAGAGCATTCATTTTGACCTAATGGTGGGAAATCCCTTTCCCAGCTGGTAGGGCTTGCAGTAGGACTCCAAATTAAAGAAATCTGGTAAAGAAATCTCAGCTGTCTCTTTCAGCATTAAGGGGGGAAAAAAACAAATAGCACTTTTATAATTACCATAAATTTTAAGTGAGTGAAAGCCCTATTCAATCAATTGCAATTCCCACACCAAAAAAAGAAAAAAAATCATAAAATCACTGCCAAAATAATAATAGCTGACCTTTTTATTAGTGTTTAGCACAATTTCATATTTCAATAAAAAGGGAATGTAATACACACTACTATATATAAAATAGGTAACTAATAAGGACCTACTGTATAGCACAGGGAACTCTACTCAATACTCTGTAATGACCTATATGGGAAAAGAATCTAAAAAAGAGTGTATATATGTATATGTATAACTGACTCGCTTTGCTGTACACCTGAAACTAACACAACATTGTAAATAAACTATACTCCAATTTTAAAAAGGGGGGGCTGTACCTTCAAAAAAAAAAGCAGCAGTAGAAAAGGTTTCTTCTAACAAAGGAAAATAAATAGCAAGATTAAAATTGTTTTAATCTTAGAATAAGCTTTACATAATGGCTTTAAAAGACTGGTCAGATTCCATGTAATTTATAACAAACAATAAAAAATTTGCTGGCTGCAAGTCCAAAGAACTTGCACTGCAGCAAAATGCTAAAATAGGGCATTTGCCACAGGCAAATGGAATCACGCAGCTTCACCTAGCCTACAGACAGATTTTCAATCACTGACAAAGCCAAGTTGAACCTAATGCATTACAAAAACCTGTACAAAATTAATTTAACCAAATGTAGTCTGCTTTTATGATCTCAACTCTGTGCCCTGAAGGTAAACATCAGCCAACTTCTCCTCAGATAAAGTGGATTTTGAAGTTTATTAAGACCTTAACACACAAAACTGGGTGCTAAGTATCTAAACTGAGCAATTTGGAAAGTGTTGCTTATATCATCCACATCGTGATTTGCTAACCTTGAAGATAATTTTTAAAATTCCATTATTTTCTCCTTTAAATGAGTACTTAAATATTTGATGATTATTAACAATTTCAGTAAAGCATTAAAAAGTTCTTTGGTAAGTATCAAGCCTAGTCCCCAAAATGCTCTTAGGGCCTAAGCAAGCTGAGAATGTAATATAACAGGGAGAACCGGAGATACTGCATGCTTCATCTAACGCATTCAAAATCAAAAAGAAAACAAACACTTGTCTGCGGGCTGAGGAATGGGCCGTAAGTTTGTAACTCCCAAATGAAAGCTTGGAACCAGAATCTGAAGCTTTTTCCTAATATAGTTGCTTCCTGACACAACGTCTATATAATAGATTCTTTATAGATTTTGATTAGTGCAAAGTAGTTTACATATGAACTGTGACACTCACCTGGAGATTTCTTGTCACATATTTACATGTCCTGGATGGGAGTTAACTATAAATAACTGGAATATTTTAAAACAACTTTTTTTGGCTTTCTATACGATGGCAAATAATTGTTTTCATTACATAAAATGAAATACCACTACTGAAGTAGCATTTTACCTGCTTAAGAAACCGGTCAGTTGCGTTGCTGTGCTTGGCTAACACACTTGGCAGAGAAGGATTAGCATATTCAAACTGAGGATTGTAGGTATAGTCAGACTTAAAGAATCTCACTTTTTCTTTCTCCAAGTTGGTGGGCTTTATAGCACTCAGTATACAAAATTTCTTTCCAGAAAAGTCATCTCCTTTTTCAAAACTTCCAGACAGCTGAGGCTGTGGCTTTGGCTTTGGAAGAGTGGAGAAATGGCGTCGCTTGACCTTTCTTTCATTTTTGGGTTTAGGTGTCAGTACTGTGCTGTTTCCTGTAACAGAGATATCATGTGTAAACTTTACAGGACTTGACACTGAACTAGTGACAAAAACAGCAGGCTGCCTTTCTAGGCAGTACCAAGTATCACTGCTCATCACAGGCAATGGGGCTTTCATCTTGCGAAGATCTTTACTACGTGAAGAGCTAGATTTGCTGGGTTTTCTACATCTTTTGGAGTAGGTGGAAGAAGACTGTTTTTGTGAATGATGCTTTTTCTCCTCTTTGCTCTGTAGTAGGACATTGTAACTACTGGTTCCAGTTGTGAAAATGTCCTTTAGTATTCCAGGAGATAAATGTGAAATGCTTCCTTTGCTGTCAATGATCAAGGACTCTTCTACAATTAGAATAGACTTCTTAGCAAGTTCTTGCTCAGGCCAGTGAAGCTTTTCTGTGTTAATAAACAAAATCAAAACAAAAGAAATAACAAAAGATACCAGATGAAGCAAATTGCTTATTATATGAAAAGTATTCTGAAGGTTCTGTAAACTTTATAATTTTGCAACAAACAAAAAGACTATATTACTAAACTTTGGTCAAGCTAGACACGGTCACTTCTGTAAGAATGTACATATGCTAAATTATCTATAAAAATCCTCAGCTTCAAACCATTTAGATGACCAAAGTCTAATCTAGATGTGAGATAATATACATAAATAATCTGAACACTCAACTCTACCAAGAATGTGGATTTCATAGAAAGGATATAGTTTAATAGTATTACCAATATCAAAGTAAAATGCAAGGCATTTTCAAAGCCAATAAAATCTTGCAATCTGACACTATATATAAAGGTAGCCATCAGTAAAAGGACAACACTGTCTTACGTATCTCAAAAAAAATTTTTTTAATTAAATAAGTGATATGTGCACATTCAAGCATGTTTTAGTAATGTCACTCAATATTTATTAGTTGCTTTTCTTAATTTTAGGCTACAGGTTAAGATGAAAGAAAATCAAGTTTTTTCTTGCCAAGACTTAAAAATATAATTACTATGTAAGACATCAGTATATCAAACGCCAAATTAAGGAGAGGCCAGTTTTGCCTTTAGATCTCAAAAGTGCTTTAAAGAGGTAAGAATAACTTGAAATATTATTGCTTGTGTACTGTTTTAAAACTGTGTTGATTTGCATTCTTTCATTCCACAAATACAGGAATACTGCTAATAGGTACATGGATCTGAAAAACATCTGTATAAATACATTGTTCTTGCCTTCAACCAGCTTCTAATCTGGCTCTGAAGGTAAGGCAGTCCTATGAAGATATGATACTAATACGAGGTAGTATAAGCTTAAATGTGAAAAACAAAAGATACAGAAAATAACCTAGGGTTCAGGGAAGGAAGAGAAACATTTGAGAGGATTTCAGGTAAACCCGTAAGAGCTTTCAGATTCAATTCTAAACTGACAAAGTGTTTTTGTTTTAAATCCTGTTATTTGAACTCCTATCTGACCATGTCTGCTTATAAACCTTTTCTAAATCCTTTCTGCAAATGTGATACATGATTCTCTCAACCACCTCTCTTTTCTAAGTCTCATGGATCCTTATGCCTCTAGCCCTCAACCTCTGGCTCCTACTATGGAGGCAATTTCAACGCTAGCTGACTTGGACAGCTGCCTTCCTTGCCAAGAAAGAGACTATTTAATTCCATTTTTTAAAAAAAACTTTATCCACATAGATCTGTAGCTCATTCACTCAAGATTAGACATTAAGGGATCCTTTCTATAATAAGTAGTAATAACTAATAATAATAGCCACTATTTGTTGACACATTTATGTGAGTTTGGGATTTCACCAAAAACTGTGCATGTTATATCACTTAAGCTTCAGAAATGTTAAGTAATGTGCTCAAGGTTATACAACAAGAAAGTAGTGAACAGCAAACTGTGATTCAAATGCAGATGTGTCTGATAACAGAGTCCATGCTCATTCTATTGTATAAGGTCATTCATTCAATTATCAACAGACATTCAGTATTAAGTCTGCTACACGCACAGCACTACATCTTTTCTTCCTCTGTACAAACACAGCACCCTAGTAAGACACAGTAATCTGAATAACTGATGTATTCAATACTAAAATAGGTACCAGGACCATGTGTTATTCATCTTTCTCTTTCCAACATCTAGCATGGTATCTGGTAGACATTCAATAAATGTACACTGGATAAATAAGTGAATGGCATGATCCTAAACATGCCATTCTCTGACCACTTTAGATATACAGGTATTTGTAGTTCTGGAACCATTCTATATTCCTATGAGGAGATGACTGTAGAAGTGGAAATATAACCTGGAAGACCTTGAACCAGTGGTTCTCAAATGAGAGCAACTGTGCCCTCCAGGGGACATTTGGTTGTCACAATGAGGGAGGGATGCTACTAGCATCTTGTGGGTAGAGACCAGGGATGAGGTTAAACATCCTTCAATACATAGGACAGCCTCCTACAACAAAAATATTCATCCAAAAATAATGCCACAGTAGGGAAACCCTGCACTAAAAGTTTTTAAAGCCCAGAAGTCTTAGGGTTTAGGGTAAAGAAACAGTATGAGGTCAAAAGTAGATAATAAACACCCAAATATGTAGGGTACTTAGAAGTCCTTCTAGTTAACATTTTCTAGGCCAACATATGAAATTTGAATTCTGCTGTCTAAAGGTAACATGAAAGTACAAACTTGCAGGGACTAAATAAAATGTCTACTACATGGACAAGCTGAGAGACAGGAACTAGACTGCACAGGGTCATGTTGAAGGTTGATTGTACAAAGAAGCCATTCAATAATGTGAATAAACAGAACAAACAAAACTTTCATCAATGGCTGGTAAGTCCCAGGTCCTCAGGGGTTTCATACTTAAGTGTTGCCAACTGATAGTCAAAATTGGGTAGGATGGGCAAACATAGGCTAAGGAACACAAGCTTGCAGACCAAATGCCCAGGAACAATGTCGGTTTCCCTAACAAGACACCACAAGTTTAGGAGACAAGAGGTGATAATGAAAGTCAGACTGAAATGGACACTGAAAGGAAAAGAGCAAGAGAACTGAGATAAGAATAAGGGTATCACAAACCTAGAAAAGTTGGGTAAGGACTAGGCACAGCCAGGAAGGTAAAAGGAGGTAATCAGGTTTTTCTCATTTGGTCTTCATAATAAAAAGGGGGAAGTTACCTCAAATTAAAATCAGTTAACAAAACTACTCTGAAGAATTCCTAATTTGGGTGGTTTATTACAGGTATATTGATTAAAAAAAAAAAAGAATATTTAATGTAAAAAGTGCTTTCTTTGGTTCCTAAGACTCAGTAACTCTGTTGATCAAAGAGCTGCGTTCATAGAATTTTCTGTTGTTTTGTCATAAAGCATCTAAATTCATAATTCTGTCCCATCTCAAACAACCTATACACTTCAGGATACTTAAACAAAAGTCCTAAACCAGCTGCCAAAACACTCAAGGAGGAATGGGGGGAGTGGGAGAGAAATTACAGTGTGTGTATGACAGAACCCCTTCCCCCTCCCAGGAGTTGCAGCATTTCAGTTGACTTGCTAATTATCTACTGGAGAAGTTTAGCATCAGTCCTTTTTAAGCTCCATCTGCTTATAAGTAGTCTGGGAGTACTAATGGTGTATCTATTTAGTAAATGTCAATCCTGCCAAATGCTGATATCCCATGAAGTTCATAAATGTGGGGCAGGTGGACCTTCAAACAACTTTTACAAGATAGATATAAATTAATTTCTCAGAGTCATGCTAATCTTATTTTAGTTGTATTAAGTATTAGAAAACCTAAAATACTGTTTTTGTCATTTTAAATACTACTACTGTTTAAGAAAAACAGCCTTTAAAACAGGCTTAAGAACATAATAAAAGGACAAGAAGAAGAGTTCAATGAAGAACATCCTATTCTCCTAACTCCATTTTTCCTGAAAAATCAAAATTTTAGGCATAAGCAGGCTTCTTTGGGGGCAAGTGTAACTCATTTTCTCTCATAAAAGTAATAAAATAAATAAAAATCATACTCTCATATTAAAAGTCACTATTTAATGTAACATTTTAGCCACCAGCAATCTGCTTCACTATAACCTTGGAGAAAATGAAAATAATTTGTTGATCAAAGAAGTCATTCACCCCAAAATGATTACCCATATTGAGGGAAAAAAGGAAAATAATATTACATTAAAATTGATACTATATTCACAAGTGGATAACTATACTGAAATTACCAACACAATGAAAGCTGAATTTGTATCTAGAACAGGAGTAAAGAATACCAGGATTCCTGGCTTCCATTCCCAACTGTTTCAATAACCTCTCTGTAATAGTGGCTTCATCACTAAACCCATCAGTGCCTCCTGATCCTCATCTAAAGGAATGGAAGAAAGAGGGGAACACTGCTCACTAAACTCTTAGTGTTTCACAACTGAATAGGTGAGGTTTCACAACTGAATAGGTGAGGTTTCACAGTAGTTACAAGATCTCTGGCTGAAAGGAAGATCAGATCATCAGAAACAAAGCCTGCTGGAAAATACCATTCAACCAATTTTGACCCATAAAATGGCAATTTCATATGGTTCACTTATACTTATGAAACCTGTATACCACAAAATGATAGGTTGCTTGATTACAAACAGAAGAAGAGGCAAAATACAACAATTCCCAAACAAGATAAACACTTTAGTTTTACCAAGCTGTTCATCATTACTTAAATGATCTAACATCTGTCAACAGCAGAAAGGATGAGTAAATTGTGTTATATTCATACAATAGAATACTATATTGCAATGAAAAAGAACAAACTGAGTTTGCAAGCAACAATATAGATGAATCTCACAGACAATACTGAGCAAACAAAGCCAGATCAAGAGAATACATACTGTATAATTCCACTTATATGTGGTTCAAAAACAGGCAAAACATGGGACTTCCCTTGTGGTGCAGTGGTTAAGAATCTGCCTGCCAATGCAGGGGACATGGGTTCAATCCCTGGTCCAGGAAGATCTCACATGCCGCAGAGCAATTATGCCCGTGTGCTACAACTATGAGCCTGCAGGCCTGGAGCCCGTTGCTCCTCAACAAGAGAAGCCACCGCAAGGAGAAGCCCGAGCACCACAACTAGAGAAAAGCCTTTGCACAGCAATGAAGACCCAATGCAGCCAAAAATAAATAAATTTAAAATAAATTTTTAAAAAAACAGGCAAAATTAATTTATGGTATTAGAAGGCAGAATAGTGCTTATCTTTGAGGGAGGGGTTATAACCTGGGAGGAGGTACCAGGGTACTGGGGGCTAGAAAGCTATCTTGTTCTGTGCAGTGGTTACATATGTACAGATTCATCAGGCTGCCCATTTAAGACACAAGCACTTTACTGAATGTAAGTTACACTACAATTTTTAAACTGGTATATTTAAAAAAATCCGTATCTTTGAAAACATTTATTGCCCAATTTGTCTGCATTATAACAGGTAATCTTTTAATTATAATACCTCCAATTCAACATTACCCAATATAGTTTCTCAACTGTAAGTAAACAGAGAGATGAAAAGGCACTGCTAGTATCATTCAAGAACTGAGAAACTCAACTATACTTCAGGATTCTTAAAAATGTCACAGCCCTGGTTAGGGGGCACTTCAGTGTTACTCTATCAGCAGCAAGGACTCTTATAATGTGATACTATTGTTTTTTGGTGAGAAACTGCTTGTGGTGGTGGTGATGTTGTGTTTTTGCAGTTAGAAGCATGCAGGGTATTCTATAATGCTGGGAAATGATGGTCTGTGGTAAAAGAAAATGCATTCAATACCATCTAAAACAACAGTGAACATGCGAGAAAAACTTCCCCAGGCTTTCCACTTAGGGTGAAGACAAAATCCTAATCATGGCACATGAGGTCACTCATGGTCAGGTCACTCTGCCTCTCTGGCCCCATCATGCACAATGTTCCCCCTTAATCAGTCCACTCTAGCTTCCCTTCATTTTGTCAATCCCTCACACTCACCACTCCCTCTCCAGACACAAAACATCTCCATATTCTGTTCCCTGTGTTTGAAAAGCCCTCCCCTCTCCTCTCTGTTAGATTAATCCCTATTCATCCTTCAGTTCAAGTATCACTTGTTCAGGAAAACTTCCCTGGAAGGTTCTTTGACTCACTTGTCATGGTTGCAGTCTTACATTTGTTTATATGATGGCCTTCCTCATCACTGAAATTATAAGTCCCATTATGGCATACATCTATGTTTGTTTCTGCTCACTCACTGCCCTGAGAGGTAGTCAAGGGAACAGAATATTTGAGAGGAGAGAAAGGATACAGGACTTGAATGCCTGAAGGTTGAGGCAAAAATCATACTAGGACGCATAAAAATGTGAAACAATTAGTGATGTTGAAGATAAATGTTAACGGCAGGTGCCTACTGCTATAGGACAGACAGGAGCTATGTGCCTAAGTGTATTCATCCCACATGGCCAAACACTGCTCTTAAGAGTTTTGTCTCCAGTATTTTTAAACATTCACTTTTGTTACAAAGGAGCTTCATTTCCAGTTGATTAATCACTTCTTGTATCACATACAAGAAACAGGCAGTAGGAATTCATAAAATATCATGATCTTATATGGCTTCTGATAGCATTTTGTTACTCACTTAATGAGCTAGATGTCTTCTTCTATATTGAAAACAATTTTATAGTCAAGTAAAATATGATCTTTCCAGGCAAAAATTACAGACTTGCCTGTGATAAAAACGTAAAAGCACCTGGAGTAAACTATCAGCTAATGTACCACTGATGTTAAATGAGATCCTCATGTTGAATTTTGTGGCTTCAATCAACATATAGTCATTTAAACAAGCGTTCTGACTTTCCTAGTGGTTGAGAAAATGGGCTTTGGAATGAAGCTTCTCTGATTTGAATCTTGGCTGTTTATTAGCAGCTGTGACCTTGAGCAAGTTACTTAACATCTTTGTGCTGCAGTTTCCCTATCTGTAAAATGGGACACTACTACTATATATCTCACAGTATTGGTAGGAGGATCAAAAAAGGTAATATATGTGAAGTGCTGAGAACAATGCTGGCCTGTACTAAGCAGCAGGTGTTAACTATCAGTACTATTATATTCAATACTGTATTCAGCTCCTATAGAAATACTCCATGGAATAATGTAAATGGGAAGGTATTCAGAATCATGAAATTTGGATTTCCAAGGTAAATTTAACATTAAGTAATAAATTCTACATTCTAGAATCAACATTTTAGTGGCTTTAGTATAATAAACCGTCTTCTTTAAAAAGCTATGAGAAGGTAAAGAAATCTCTTCTGATTTGATCCCATTTCAAACAGCATATATAACATACAAATCTTCATTTTATTTTACTACTCCAATCAATTCACCAGGATGTTATATTTAGATTATATTAAATCATGTCTAATAAGTCAATAGTAAGATACTATATTGGAAGTGATTTCAGAAGCAAGTAACTGCTTCAGTTCTGAAATAAAACAATCAGTTTGCTCTATATTTATACCTCTTTTAAAGCTGAAAAGAAATAAACACATTTCCATCAGTACCCTTACCACAAACAAGCATGCTCTTGATGCTAACCAGAAGAACATGGGCTTCTAAGATATCAATGAATGATGGGATAGTGAGGGAAAAGGAGGGCATGCTTTCAGCTAAACTCTTCATAAAGTTTCTGGCCGTTGAAACTGGGTTTTCTGATATGTCAGCAAAATGCTAGGCATGGGGTTCTAGAACTGTCCTTTAAAATAGTCAAGAAATGTATGAAAGAAATGGAGAAACTATTTTGAAAAACAACCAGTCAGTTGTTTTAAATGAGGCTTGAATTGTCTCAAATGACTATTTGAATTTTTATTGAACTACAGAAATACACTGCCAGATTATCTTATCTCAGGAAATGCAACATGCAGAATTGGACTGATATGTCTACTGCCACTAAATTATGGGAAGAGAGTTGAGGCAGGAGGAGTGGGTCTACTATTTTAGAAAGTATCTCTCCTCAAACTTCCAACTCTGCATACTGAAAAACAGGAGATCCAATTTGTATTGCTAACTGGTCAGAATACTCACTTTCTAAAACTAATATTATCATAATTGTATTTTTCCTCTACCATGATATGCTTTGGGGAAATCATCTTAATTGATGTTATTTCTAAATCGTTATCTAATAACCTTCACTAGTATATTTTTCTAACTAGTATATTTTTTCTCCAGGGCAGTGGTTCTCAAATGGGGCGGGTGGGGGTGGGGTTAATTTTGCACTCCCTGAGACATTTGACAATGTTTGGAGACATTTCTGTTTGTCACAACTGTGTGTGTTTGGGGGGGGGGGGTTACTAGCTTCTAGTGGAAGAGGCCTGGGATGCTGCTAAACATTCTGCAATGCACAGGACAGCTCACCGCAACAGTTATCCGCTGATTCAACATTAATAGTGCCACGGTTGAGAGACTGCTCCAATACAAAAAGAAGATATGGTACTTTAAAGTAGCTTTTGGGACTTCCCTGGTGGCACAGTGGTTAAGAATCCGCCTGCCAAGGCAGGGTACATGTATTCGAGCCCTGGTCTGGGAAGATCCCACATGTCACGGAGCAACTAAGCCGGTGCACCACAAGTACTGAGCTTGCGCTCTAGAGCCTGCGAGCCATAACTACTGAGCCCAAGTGCCACAACTACTGAATCCCGCGCGCCTAGAGCCTGTGCTCCACAACAAGAGAAGCCACAGCAATGAGAAGCCCGAGCACCGCAACCAAGAGTAGCCCCCGCTCGCGGACTGCAGAAAGCCCGCGTGCAACAGACCCAAATGCAGCCAAAAATAAAATTTTAAAAATAATAATAACTTTCAATTTTCATTGTATTTTAAAATGAAAGAACAGGATCTACATCAAATCACTTTAAGAAAAAAATTTAATGCCAATTTAAGTTGCTTCTTAAATCTTAGATCTTGTAGTTGTCTATGTTTCCTGACAACATAAATAACAATGAGATAAATTACAGCAATGTCATGACCGCACAAAATCAACTCCTCATTTTATAACCTGGAACATGAAATATAAAATTAAGACCATAAGTATTTTCATTAAAAGTGAATTTCGTTATACAATTTAAAATTTTGCAGAAAAATGGTCTATTAGGTACAGCGATGCCTTAAATTTAAAAAATCTGGTCTTATTTTGAAGCCAGTTTCAAGATTAGATAGACATTTCCCTTTACTCTGCTGTTCTTCAGTGTTTTTAGTCATGATACTAGGTTATCAAGAACGCTGTCTTGCAGGAATGTTAGGCAGAATCAAATGACGGGAAAATGGCCTAGGAAATTATTCTAATATTGTGTAAAATGATTTTTAAATGATTAATATACACAGTTTTTTTCTAAAAATAACAAAAGGCAAATAACTTTCTGACCTGGGGTCTAAACAACCATTTTTTGTGCTTGGTATAATACTTACTATAAAGTGACCTCTTAATATCAACTCAAAACGTTCTGATTTAAGAATGAAAGCATACATACAGACAAAGAGTATAAATACTGATATACAGAGATGTGCTCTTTTGCTTAGCTCTGACTTTTCTGAACATTCTAGAAAACTAGATCCTAGTGCACTACAATGCCTAATTACATATCTAATAAACCTTGAAACAGAATTTAACAATATTTAGATTGTACATTTGTAAGGTCGGTCTATTATACTTTACCTCACTATAGTCCACAGCACGCGCTTACTGATAATAAGTGACAAAAGGAAAAGGGACGGTTTTCTCTCTTCCCCGCACACCTTTTCCCTGAGCACCTTCGGCGCGTTCCACACTGTTCAGGGCGCCGCGCTGAGCACCGAAGCCCACATCCTACCGTCACCTCGGCCTCCGGGTACTCGCCGCAAGCGGCCGGGACGACGCTGGCCGCTCTCGCCAGCCCAGGGGCCACCCTTCCTGGCACTCACCCGTCACGCGAATGGACTCCAGCATCGTCCCGCTGAGGCCGCGGGCGGCGGGCTCCGCGGGCGCTGGCGGCGAGGGCCAGACAGGAACCCGGCGGGCCGCCTCTAGCCTCCGGCCGTGCCTCAGACGTGGGGTCGCGGAGGAAGGTTGCTCTCGGCGACTGGGTGCAGGATAAGGAGGGTAAGGACGAACGGAGACGTGCCGACAGAGCTGCAAGCGGCGTTCCCTCCAACCCGCAGGTGCTGAAAGGTACTCAAAGCCGCCCAACACTGGGCAGCTGCTCTTAGCGCCCGCCGGCGTGACGTTGCCGCTCCCCCGTTGCTAGGAAACGCGTGCCGTCCGCGTGCGCCGTGCTTCACAGAGCCTGCGCGCCGTTGGAGGCGCCAGAGATACTGTGTCCTGGCTCGCAGGAAGAGAGGAGGAACTACAACTCCCGGCGTGCACAGCGCAGGCCCGTGCCTCGGGAGCTTGTGGGCTGGGCCCTGGGAGAGGCTCGGGTCTCCAGCCTTTCAGATAGAGGCATTTTGACTGATCATCCCTTTAGACATTTGTGCGCTGTTCAAGAGGGCGTTAACTCCTCAGTAGATTTTACAAGAGACAGGTGGCGTGACACTCAGTCCCAGCTGCGAATTACAAAGCCAGTCTCCTACGCCTTTTAGTTACCTTTACAGGTGCAAAAAAGCTAACACAACTTTAGATTGAGGGTGGTAGGAATGAAGGTGCTGGAAGCTCAACTACATTTACCTAATGAATACCCTGGCATAATATACTAAATACTAAAATAAAAATTTTAATTTATGATTGTGCAGTTGATAGGGGATGATTGTTGTTTTTGTTCATTATTGCGTGGGAAATGTGGAAACTATACCATTTAACGAACATATTCTGAGAGCCTAATGTGTGCAAGGCTCTGAGACAGGCCTTGAGAACATCAACAAGGGAAATGAAATAAGGCTGGAGCTTACAGTTGAGAAACTCATAAGATAGCATTGGCACTGTCAATTTTCAAAGCCACATTTTCTCTTTATCTTTCCTCAAGGTTGAGATAGGACATAGAAATAATTGTGGGATGTGTTTTCAAACTCAGGAACAAAAGGAAAGTTGAAGTTATGTCAGGAACATCATACTCTAAAAATGACAGAACAAGTGAGAATTTGTATCTTTTTCACCAATTAGGAGCATACAATGGAAATCGGACAGTATCACAGATAGTGGATAACTCCACATCCTAGTTTGTCAGAAAATCCTGTGAACACTATTTTCAGAATATATCCAGGATCCAGCCACTTCTATCACCACTGCCACTTTTCTAGCTGAAGCCACCACCAGCTTTTGTCTGGATTATAACTGTAGCCTCCTAAATGAACCCCGTGTTTCCACTCTTGCCCTCTTCACTTTACTCTCAAAACTCAGTGGCCAGCATGATCCTGTTAAAAAGTCAGATAATGTCAGTTCTCTGTGGAAAACACTTCAATGGCTTCCTTTCTTACCTATGAGGTCCTTTATGACCTAGCCTCTTGCCATCTCTTTGGGTTCATCTCCCACTGCTCTCCTCCTTGGTCTCCTCAAGACACGCTGGCCTCCTAGATATTCGTCAGCTATGCCAAGCACTGTTTCACCTCATGACCATTGCAATTTGGGACCTCCCCTGCCTGGTATGCTCCCCCACCCCCTGCACCCACCCTGGCCTTAAGCCCACAGGACTAGCTCCTCCACTTCTCAGGACTTAATCCAAATGTCACTTCTCACTGAGGCCTTTCTTGGCCACTCAGTTTAAAATTCCATTCCTTTCTCAGATTTCCTATACCCTTTCTCTGCTTTTTTTTCCTTAGCACTTAACATTATATAATTTATTACATATTTTACTGATTTCTTTTTAAACATCTTTATTGGAGTATAACTGCTTTACAATAGTGTTAGTTTCTGCTTTATAACAAAGTGGTTCAGCTATACATATACAAATATCCACGTATCTCCTCCCTCATGTCTGCCTCCCACAATCCCTATCCCACCCTTCTAGGTGGTCACAAAGCACCAAGCTGATCGCCCTGTGCTATGCAGCTGCTTCCCACTAGCTAACTATTTTACATTTGGTAGTGTATATATGTCCATGCCACTCTCTCACTTCGTCCCAGCTTACCCTTCCCCCTCCCTGTGTCCTCAAGTCCATTCTCTACGACTGCATCATTATTCCTGTCCTGCCCCTAGGTACTTCAGAACCACGGGTTTTTTTTTTAGATTTGAAAAAAACTGGACAGCTACATTTAAAAGAATGTAGATTCTTTTTTTTTTTTTTTTAGATTCCATATATATGTGTTAGCATACGGTATTTGTTTTTCTCTTTCTGACTTACTTCACTCTGTATGAAAGACTATAGGTCCATCCACCTCACTATAAATAACTCAGTTTCATTTCTTTATATGGCTGAGTAATATTCCATTGCATATATGTGCCACATCTTCTTTATCCATTTACCTGTCAATGGACACTTAGGTTGCTTCCATGTTCTGGCTATTGTAAATAGAGCTGCAATGAAAACTGTGGTACATGATTCTTTTTGAATTATGGTTTTCTCAGGGTATATGCCCAGTAGTGGGATTGCTGGGTCATATGGTACTACTGTTTTTACTTTTTTAAGGAAGCCTCATTCTGTTCTCCATAGTGGCTGTATCAATTTCCATTTGCACCAACAGTGCAAGAGGGATCCCTTATCTCCACACCCTCTCCACGATTTATTGTTTGTAGAATTTTTCATGATGGCCATAATGACTGGTATAAGGTGATACCTCATTGTAATTTTGATTTGCATTTCTCTAATGATTAGTGATGTTGAGCATCCTTTCATCTGTTTCTTGGCAATCTGTGTATCTTCTTTGGAAAAATGTCTATTTAGGTGTCCTGCCCATTTTTGGATTGGGTTGTTTGTTTTTTTGATATTGAGCTGCATGAGCTGCTTGTAAATTTTGGAAATTAATCTTATGTCATTTGCTTCATTTGCAAATATTTTCTCCCATTCTGAGGGTTGTCTTTTCGACTTGTTTATGTTTCCCTTTGCTGTGCAAAAGATTTTAAGTTTCATTAGGTCCCATTTGTTTTTATTTCCATTTCTCTAGGAGGTATTTCCAAAAGGATCTTCCTGTGATTTATGTCATAGAGTGTTCTGCCTATGTTTTCCTCTAAGAGTTTTATACTGTCTGGCCTTACGTTTAGGTCTGTAATCCATTTTGAGTTTATTTTTGTGTATGGTGTTAGGGAGTGGTCTAATTTCATTCTTTTAAATGTAGTTGTCCAGTTTTCCCTGCACCACTTATTGAAGAGGCTGTCTTTCCTCCATTGTATATTCTTGCCTCCTTTATCAAAAATAAGGTGACCATATGTACGTGGGTTTATCTCTGGGCTTTCTATCTTGTTCCATTGATCTATATTTCTGTTTTTGTGCCAGTACCATACTGTGTTGATTACTGTAGCTTTGTAGTATAGTCTGAAGTCTGGGAGCCTGATTCCTCCAGCTCCATTTTTCTTTCTCAAGATTGCTTTGGCTATTTGGGGTCTTTTGTGTTTCCATACAAATTGTGAAATTTTTTGTTCTAGTTCTGTGAAAAAATGCCATTGGTAGTTTGATAGGGATTACATTGAATCTGTAGATTGCGTTGGGTAGTAGAGTCATTTTCACAATGTTGATTCTCCAAACCAAGAACATGGTATATCTCTCCATCTGTTTGTATCATCTTTGATTTCTTTCATCAGGGTCTTACAGTTTTCTGCATACAAGTCTTTTGTCTCCTTAGGTAGGTTTATTCCTAGGTATTTTATTCTTTTTTGTTGCAGTTGTAAATGGGAGTGTTTCCTTAATTTCTCTTTTAGATTTCTCATCATTAGTGTATAGGAATGCAAGAGATTTCTGTGCATTAATTTTGTATCCTGCTACTTTACCAAATTCATTGATTAGCTCTAGTAGTTTTCTGGTAGCATCTTTAGGATTCTCTATGTATAGTATCATGTCACCTGCAAACAGTGACAGCTTTACTTCTTCTTTTCCGACTTAGATTCCTTTTATTTCTTTTTCTTCTCTGATTGCCATGACTAGGACTTCCAAAACAATGTTGAATAATAGTGATGACAGTGGACAACCTTGTCTTGTTCCCGATCTTGGAGGAAATGGTTTCAGTTTTTCATCATTGAGAACGATGTTGGCTGTGGGTTTGTCATATATGGCCTTTATTATGTTGAAGTAAGTTCCCTCTATGCCTACTTTCTCGAGGATTTTTATCATAAATAGGTGTTAAATTTTGTCAAAAACTTTTTCTGCATCTATTGAGATGATCATATGGTTTTTCTCCTTCAATTTGTTAATATGGTGTATTACATTGATTAATTTGCGTATATTGAAGAATACTTGCATTCCTGGGATAAGCCCCACTTGATCATGGTGTATGATCCTTTTAATGTGCTGTTGGATTCTGTTTGCTAGTATTTTGTTGAGGGATTTTTGCATCTGTGTTCATCAGTGATATTGGCCTGTAGTTTTCTTTCTTTGTGACATCTTTGACTGGTTTTGGTATCCGGGTGATGGTGGCCTCGTGGAATGAGTGTGGGAGTGTTCCTCCCTCTGCTATATTCTGGAAGAGTTTGAGAAGGATAGGTGTTAGCTCTTCTCTAAATGTTTGATAGAATTCGCCTGTGAAGCCATCTGGTTCTGGGCTTTTGTTTGTTGGAAGATTTTTAATCACAGTCTCAATTCCAGTGCTTGTGATTGGTCTGTTTATATTTTCTATTTCCTCCTGGTTCAGTCTCAGAAGGTTGTACTTGTCTAAGAATTTGTCCATTTCTTCCAGGTTGTCCATTTTATTGGCATAGAGTTGCTTGTAGTAATCTCTCATGATCCTCGGTATTTCTGCAGTGTCAGTTGTTACTTCTCCTTTTTCATTTCTAATTCTATTGATTTGAGTCTACTCTTTTTTTCTTGATGAGCCTGGCTAATGGTTTATCAATTTTGTTTATCTTCTCAAAGAACCAGCTTTTAATTTTATTGATCTTCGCTACTGTTTTCTTTCTTTCTATTTCATTTATTTCTGATCTGATCTTTATGATTTCTTTCCTTCTGCTAACTGGGGTTTTTTTTTGTACTTCTTTCTCTAATTGCTTTAGGAGTAAGGTTAAGTTGTTTGAGATGTTTCTTGTTTTTTGAGGTAGGATGTATTGCTATAAAGTTCCCTCTTAGAACTGCTTTTAATGAATCCCATCGGTTTTACATCGTCATGTTTTCATTGTCATGTTTCTAGGTATTTTTTTGATTTCCTCTTTGATTTCCTCAGTGATCTCTTGGTTATTAAGTAGTATATTGTTTAGCCTTCACATGTTTGTATTTTTTACAGATTTTTTCCTGCAATTGATAGTCTTACAGCGGTGTGGTTGGAAAAGATACTTGATACAATTTCAATTTCAATTATCTTAAATTTACCAAGGCTTGATTTGTGACCCAAGATATGATCTCTCCTGGAGAATGTTCCGTGCACACTTAAGAAAGTGTATTCTGTTGTTTTTGGATGGAATGTCCTATAAATATCAATTAAGTCCATATTATTTAATGTTATATTTAAAGCTTGGTTCCTTATTTATTTTCATTTTGGATGATCTATCCATTGGTGAAAGTGGGGTGTTAAGGTCCCCTACTATCTTTGTGTTACTGTTGATTTCCCCTTTTATGAATGTTAGCATTTTCCTTATGTATTGAGGTGCTCCTATGTTGGGTGCATAAATATTTACAATTGTTATATCTTCTTCTTGGATTGATCCCTTGATCATTATGTAGTGTCCTTCTTTGTCTCTTGTAATAGTCTTTATTTTAAAGTCTATTTTGTCTGATATGAGAATTGCTACTCCAGCTTTCTTTTGATTTCCATTTGCATGGAATATCTTTTTCCATCCCCTCACTTTCAGTCTGTATGTGTCCCTAGGTCTCTTGTGGACAGCATATATACAGGTCTTGTTTTTGAATCCATTCAGCCAGTCTATGTCTTCTGGTTGGAGCATTTAATCCATTTACATTTAAGGTAATTATCGATATGTATATTCCTAGTACCATTTTCTTGATTGTTTTGAGTTTGTTATTGTAGGTCTTTTCCTTCTCTTGTGTTTCCTGACTAGATAAGTTCCTTTAGCATTTGTTGTAAAGCTGGTTTGGTGTGCTGAATTCTCTTAGCTTTTGCTTGTCTGTAAAGTTTTTAATCTCTCTGTCGAATGTGAATGACATCCTTGCTGGGTAGAGTAATCTTGGTTGTAGGTTTTTCCCTTTCATCACTTTAAATATGTCCTGCCACTCCCTTCTGGCTTGCAGCTTCTGCTGAAAGATCAGTTGTTAATCTTATGGGGAATGCCTTGTACGTTATTTGTTGTTTTTCCCTTGCTGCTTTTAATACTTTTTCTTTGTATTTAATTTTTGGTCGTTTGATTAATATGTCTTGGTGTGTGTCTCCTTGGATTTATCCTGTATGGGACTCTGCACTTTCTGGACTTGTCTATTTCCTTTCCCATATTAGGGACGTTTTCAACTATAATCTCTCAGTCCCTTTCTTTTTGTCTTCTTCTTCTTGGATCCCTATAATTTGAATGTTGGTGCATTTAATGTTTTTCTAGAGGTCTCTTAAAAGTGTCCTCAATTCTGTCATTCTTTTTTCTTTATTCTGCTCTGCAGTAGTTGTTTCCACTATTTTATCTTCCAGGTCACTTATCCGTTCTTCTGCCTCAGTTATTCTGCTGTTGATTCCTTCTAGAGAATTTTAAATTTCATTTATTGTGTTGTTCATCATTGTTTGTTTGCTCTTCAGTTCTTCTAGGTCCTTGCTAAACGTTTCTTGTATTTTCCCCATTCTATTTCTAAGATTTTGGATCATCTTTACTATCATTATTCTGAATTCTTTTTCAGATAGACTGCCTATTTCCTCTTCATTTGTTTGGTCTGGTAGGTTTTTACCTTACTCCTTCATCTGCTGTGTGTTTCTCTGTCTTCTCATTTTGCTTAACCTACTCTGTTTGGGCTCCTTTTCGCAGGCTGCAGGTTCGTAGTTCCTGTTGTTTTTAGTGTCTGCCCCCAGTGGCTAAGGTTGGTTCAGTAGGTTGTGTAGGCTTCCTGGTCGAGGGGACTGGTGCATGTGTTCTGCTGGATGAGGCTGGATCTTGTCTTTCTGGTGGGCAGGACTGCATCTGGTGGTGTGTTTTGGGGTGTCTGTAACCTTATTATGATTTTAGGCAGCCTCTCTGCTAATGGGTTGTGTTGTGTTCCTGTCTTGGTAGTTGTTTGCCATAGGGTGTCTAGCACTGTAGCTTGCTGGTCGTTGAGTGGACCTGGGTCTTAGTGTTGAAATGGAGATCTCTGGGGGAGCTTTCGCCATTTGATATTACGTGTAGCTGGGAGGTCTGTGGTTGACCAGTGTCCTGAACTCGGCTCTCCCACCTCAGAGGCACAGGCCTGACACCCGGCTGAAGCACCAAGACCCTGTCAGTCACATGGCTTGGTCTGTAGAAGCCAAACCTCTAGACAGACAGATTAAGGGAGTGAACATGTTGATAATATCCAGTCGCATCTTCTTGTTTGCATATCCACATAAGAAAGACAAAGGATAAATAAAATGAAGACCATTTAAAAATCCAATAAAGCATGAATTTTGTTTTAATCTTGTGTCTTAAAGAGATGGAAATTCAACGAAAAAAATATGGACTTCAAAGGTAATCAGGGTATGGAGAGCAGCTCACAATGCAGGATCCAGAGTGATTATTTAATTTCCATATGAGGTTAGTGGCTGGATTATTATTTTTTTTATGATTCTTCTGGCAATTACAGTTTTTGATTTTTGAAGCTTTAGTGGAGGAGGTTCTGTGTAGAGAAGCTGGGGGCTGGCTCTGTCCCTCCATGGAGGACGGTCATTCCCAAAGTGTCCCCTTCTGGCTCAGAGTGCCTAGGCGATAGCAGGGTCTCTGGAGAGGGGTGGCCGGTGGGCAAGGATGGAGGATTTTCCTTTCCTGCAAAGCAGGATTAATAATCCATCTCGGAGAGTTTTGAAGTTTGCGACTCCTTGCAAAGCAAAGGAAAATGCATCGGACGCCAGCACTTCTGGATGGTGGTGCTCAAGAATCACCCAGAAGAGCACTTTCGATAGACCAAAGCCCCAAGATATCCTCTTACACATTGCTCTGGTGGGAGGAGAATCCCACGAAGCTAGGGAAGATGTTCCTGCTCCTAGGGTGTGTATGCACACGTGTTCTCTTTCTGCACACCCCCAAAACTCCTTTACCCCCTCACTCCTAATGCTAAGTCTCTGGTGGAGGCAGCTTCCCACGTCATGTGCTGCAGGAAATCTTACTGATTTATCTTGATTATTGTTTGTTTCCATCTCTAGAATAAAATTTCCACAAGTGCAGTGATTTTTGACTTTTCACTGCTATACTTAGAGCAACTAAAATAGTGTCTAGCACACAGTATGTACTCAATTGTTTGTAAGTTAAGGAATAAGTAGATAATAGAAAGCATGCATATTCAATGATAATTCAAAGAAAAATAGAATGATATAGAATGGGCATGTAGATAAGGAACATATCTTCAGGTTAAACACTTGATATAGTAATATGCAATGAATCCTTTCCATTCAGAAGAGCAGTTGTTCTTGCAACATATGTCCTAAGGAAAAAGCATGTAAATGTAACTTATATACCTAACTTCCTTACATACCTTCCTAACTTCCTTATATACTTTAAACTCTGAAACCTATTTTCCAAGTTTGCTATAAATGCATCTGTTACCTCTGCAAATTTCTAATTTTTCAAGTCACTGCAGTTTAAGAAATGTAATTCTCAAAAAAATAGACTCCTAAAAGATGTTTCCAAGTCATATGTTCAGCATCTAAAGAAATTACTCTGTTTTTACTAAAGCATGGGTAATCAGATTGTCCATTTTCATTATATTTTGAAGAAACCAAGATGTATTATTTTATTAATTTCAGAGCTATTTATTTATATACAAGAGACAGGGCTTAGTGCTTTTAGAGTACATAAAAGACACAATATCCTCAAGACACTTACTGACAAGCATGGAGGGATATATACACACACACACACAATACAAGTTAGAAAATGACGTACACTAAAGGTATACCTCCCTCTTCAACATTTCGTTAAACTTAAGAATTCTAAAAATAAACAATTTGATGCCCCTGTAGTTAGCCCATCTGGAATATTACTTCATTGCTTAAAAATTATTTTTATGTTCACCCTACCAGTATTTTCTTGTGGATCATTTTGATTTATAAACATCTTCAGTGATAAATACTATATAAAGGTGAATATCAATTAATTCAAAGCATTTAAAAAAGGTATTCTTTGTGTACTATTAGGCACTGAAGTACTCTTGCTAACAAATTCATGAAAACAAGGAGTTTATCTAATTTCTTACAAAACTAGTACTGTTATAAGCTTCTTTTACCACTCCAGCCTATGCAATTATTCATCCTCATCAAGCTTTGTGCATCTGCTTTGTTAATTATTGATTCGTGCTATGCCTGTTTAGTATTTCCATTGGGTAAGGCATCTGCAGCTGTCCACATGGCTGTTTTTGAGTCAGCATTGTTTTTACATATCTGCCAGAACAATGAACAATTCCATCTTTTTGAGAAACTTTCCTTTATACCTGTTTCTATATAAACTCCATTTTCAAAGCACTGATTGCAAAATAAAGTTAAGAAGTATTAAAACTGCTTTTAATAATCTGTTTATCTCTAAGGATATATGTCCCCCTTTTAAAGTTTTACTAAACTTAAGTTTTCCAAAAATAGCCAAGAATGCTATTGTAGTTATCCTACTGCAGCATTATACTTCACTTTTTTTGTGTGATACCGCAGGCCTCTCACTGTTGTGGCCTCTCCCGTTGCGCAGCACAGGCTCCGGACGCGCAGGCCCAGCAGCCATGGCTCACAGGCCCAGCCGCTCCGCAGCATGTGGGATCCTCCCGCACCGGGGCACGAACCCGTGTCCCCTGCATCAGCAGGCGGACTCTCAACCACTGTGCCACCAGGGAAGCCCTACTTCACTTTTTTAATGGTTATTTTTATGTTCACTACCAGCACTGTATTGTGGATCATTTCAATTTCTGATTCTCTTTAATGATGATTTCCATTAAATTTTAGATACAAAAATGATAGGAAAATAGATATTTTCAGAGAAATATTGGTTTTTTTTATGTGTGGTGAGATTTTTATGTTATGGATAAAGAACTTATATTTTTCTTATTTTTTTCAGTAACTTTTAATTAACTCATATGTTAATGTGTATATTCCATGTACAAACTATTAATACATGGCACGCTACTCACAGTCAATGGAGTTTCAGGACAAAAGAAGTCAGTCGAAACATCTCTGTAGTTAAGAGAGGATGGGATTTTTTTTTTTTTTTTAAGAAAAACGATCAACATCTTCCTTTTTAAAGGCTTAGAACACATTTGATCATTAACCTGGGTAGTAAAGGCCAAGAAAGAGGAATGGTGAAGACTGGAGAAGGTTGCTAATAAGCATTGGTAGTGCTGGTGGAGAGACAAATAACTATAATATTTCACTTTCTATAGCAAAAGTTCATTTTGTTGAGAGCAGATAAAGTATATATTATGCTTGAAACTGAGAAAAAGTTTAATTTCTTAAGAAGTTATGTCAGTAACTAAAAAAAAAAAAAAAAAAAAGAACATTAAAATATTTGTTTACTTTTACATTTCAGATGAGCGTTTAAAAGAATAAGGGGACGGGCTTCCCTGGTGGCAAAGCGGTTGGGAGTCCGCCTACCGATGCGGGGGACGCGGGTTCCTGCCCTGGTCTGGGAGGATCCCGCGTGCCACGGAGTGGCTGGGCCCGTGGGCCGTGGCCGCTGGGCCTGCGCGTCCGGAGCTCCGCAATGGGAGAGGCCACAGCGGTGACAGGCCCGCGTACCACACACACAAAAAAAAGAATAAAGGGAGGAGAGGCTTCTAGAAAATACTTTTGACTTTCCTCCCTGTTCTCTTGGAAAGAATTTATAACATTCTATGTCATTGGAAATTTATGAATCGAGGAAAATTAATCTGCAGCTTGCCATTATAAAAGAACAGAGAAACTCTGGTTGCAACATCCCAGATTCTAACAAGCATTAAAGGAAGCCTCGGGGCAGCTGTAAACAATGTTCCTTGACTGAAAGAAAAAAAGAGCCAGGGAAAGTTGGTTTCTGTAGCTTTAAGAAATTTTTTTTCAGTGCAGTTTGAATGCTTTGGGGATGTCTGTATTGAGAGAATGGAATGTTTTCAGTATGTCTTTTTCAGGAGAATGAAAAACATGAAGTGGAAGCCAAATAAAAGAATGCTTTGTGAAACTACCTCCACCTTTCACCTCATTGAAAATAGTCAGGACAGCACAAAAATCCTGGGAAACCCTGTGATATTTTTTTGATAGGATGTTTTATTGTAAATGACTGAGGGAGGAAGGATATTTTTTATTAATCAGACATCAAAAATATTGCCTATCTTAATTACATTTTGAAGAAATCAAGATGTGCATTAATTTACTCCTTCCACAGATATTTATTAAGTATTTATGTTACTACTGGTAGTGCATACATACATATGTAAATATGACATACATATATCGGGCAGTCCTTGTGCTCATAAATCAGGGATGCTGTGGTGAGTAAATCAGATAGAGTCCCAGTTCTCTTGGAACTTATACCGGGAGAAACAAATAACAATCAAGTAAACAAATGATGTAATAGATACAAATAGGTACTATGAAGTACAGTAAATCAGAGAAGTATACTAGAGATGGTGACTTGGGGTACAGAGGTGTCAGGAAGAGCCTCTTTGAGGAAGTGACTTTTGAGACTTGAAGGATAAGAAAGAGTCAGCCATGAGAAATTTGGGGCGGCGTTGGGCGGGGGAGACAAGCATTCAAAGTAGAGGGAATTGCAAAGGCAAAAGCCCTGGGATGGGAATGATCTTGTCCTGATCCTGGGGCTATGTGAAGGTCAGCATGGTTGGAGTCCAGTGAGCTAGGGGAAAATGAAAAGATTTCAGAGGTAGCAGGGGCTAAGGAAAGGAATTTGGACTTTTTTCTAAGTACAATCAGAAGCCACTAAAACAGGGCAATGACATAATATGGCTTTTTTCTTTTAAAGATTGCATTGACTGCTCTGAGAATGATGGATAAGAGGATGAGAGTGGAAGCAGGGAAACCAGACAGGAGACTCTTGCAGTAGGTCCAGTGAGGGTGATGGTGGCTTAAAGTGGAATGGAAGCTGCAGAGAGGGAGAGAAGTAAAAGATATATTTGGAGGCAGAGATGATGGTAGGTTGGGTATGTGAATAGAGTAGGAGGAAAAGAAGAACTGAATATGATCCCTAGGTTTTTGGCTTGAGCAACTGGGTAGATAGTGGTGCCATTTATGGAAATGGAGAAGATTGGGGAAAGAATAGGTTTAGTGGGGAAATTCCATTTTGGATTTGTTAAGTTTAATACACCAGTTAAAAGTCCAAGTCAAGATTTCACATAGGTGGTTGGATATTAGTATTCCGAGTTCAAGGAAGAGATCATGCCAAAGAAATAAACTGGGGAACCATCAGTATACAGATGGTATTTTAAGTCAATGGAACTGATGAGATCATCTGGGTGTGTGTGCGTACGTAGACAAGAGTACCCAGGGTAGAATTTAAAGTTCTTAGTTACTTAGTTGTGGGGCAGAGGAAAAGGAGCCAACAAAGTTACACACACACACACACACACACACACACACACACACAGAGAGAGAGAGAGAGAGAGAGAGAGAGAGAGAGAGAGAGAGAGAGAGAGATCTTCTTCAACTTATGATTGGGTTATGTCCCGATAAACCCATCCTAAGTCAAAAACGCATTTAATGCACCTAACCTACCAAACATTATAGCTTAGCCTAGCCTACCTTAAACATACTCAGAACAATTATATTAGGCTATAGTTGGGCAAAATGAACACAAAGCCTATTTTATTATAAAATGATGAATATCTCATGTAATTTATTGAGTACTGTACTGGAAATGAAAAACAGAATGGTTGTATGGGTTTTGATTGTTTACCCCCCTGATCACATGGCTGACTGGGAGCTGCATCTTGGTGCAGCTGCCTAGCATCAGGAGCATTGTACTGCTTATTGCTAGCCCAGGAAAAGATCAAAATTGGGCAGTGTTTGGGGAAGAGACCTGGGAAGGGCCAATGACAGGTTCTGGAAATCTCTGACTAGTCACAATCTTCTTGGTTCCTCATCTGCTATTTTAGGGGGCTGAATTAGATGATCCCTGCCAGCTCCTACTTTTTTTTTTAAACTTCCTTGGCCACCTTTTAAGAATAGATGAACTGGGCTTCCCTGGTGGCGCAGTGGTTGAGAATCCGCCTGCCGATGCAGGGGACGCGGGTTCGTGCCCCGGTCCGGGAAGATCCCACATGCCGCGGAGCGGCTGGGCCCGTGAGCCGTGGCCGCTGAGCCTGCGCGTCCGGAGCCCGTGCTCCGCAACAGGAGAGGCCACAACAGTGAGAGGCCCGCGTACCACAAAAAAAAAAAAAAAAAAAAAAAAAAAAGAATACATGAACTACTTAGCATGTGGCCTCATACAAAAGGGCAGGGTGGGAAGTCAGGGCTAATACATAGGCATGGCTACAAATGAACTATGACATTTTTAATTTGACCAAAAGTTGGGAAAGGAGAATAAACTGAAGATTAGGGTTAGAGGGGACTTGCAGGTTAAGTAGGCGAGAGCAGCAGTAGAGAAAAGATAAGGATTTTAGATTACAGTCAGAAGCCAGTTTGGGGATTTGAAATCTTGGAGATGGAGCACTTCCTGGTTGTGTTTAGCGTCCAAGTGTGGCCATATAGGTGGTGGACAAGTAGAAGAGAGGAGGTCAGTAGAGTTGGAAGGTCTGCAGAATGGTGAGGTCAGAGCGTAGGAGGCTGTGGTCACTGAGAATTCATCAGCAAACATTTCTTGAGGGCCTAGTACCTGCCAGGCATGAATGGTGCTGACAAATGCAGATGGTGTCAGGCTGTGAGAAGCAGGGCAGAGAGTGAAAGCAGATGTCATGAACGCCAACATTTGGAAGGGCTAATGAGCCAAGGGAAGAACCAAGGTCTGGAAAGAGTATGTGAGGAGAAATTTGTGAACTGTTTGGAAGATAAAGAAGTTCATGACAGATGTCAGTGGAGTACAATGAACCTTCTGGTTTCAAACTTAAGGGGAAGATTTTGGGACTTCCCTGGCGGTCCAGTGGTTAAGATTCTTCCTTTCCACTGCAGGGGGCATGGGTTCGGTCCCTGGTCCGGCCCCTGGTCGGGGAACTAAGATCCCACATGCCGCATGGCCAAAAAAATAAAAGGCCAAAAAAATAAAAGATCCCACATGCTGCATGGCCAAAAAATAAAAAATAAAAATAAAAGATTTATTTTTGATGTTCAATAAAGAGATTTTGATGTTTAAGAAACACTGACTTCTGCTATTTTTTTAATATTTAAGAGCTACTTTTTTTTATATGGGATTGCTAAAAAATTTAAAAATAAGTTCTGTGAATATAGCTTTGAGAAATCTAGGTATGGAAAAGTAAAGATAGCATATGTAAATTATAGTGCGATAAGTACATAAAAGAATTCTTCGTCTTTATGAAAGGATTTACCATGGTCCTTTAAATATGAATTCCCTTAATACTGTATTAACCACTTGAGAAAGTAAAAAGGTGATTAGAGCTGTATACATTTTGAAAATACTCTATTGAATAAAGGAAATATGACTGTAGTTGCATTGGTTTTTGGAAACAATACAATATGTTAGAAAGCACACACACGATCTATTTTTCCTCACTTTGGAATATGAAACATTTTCATCGATTAACTTAGAAAAGAAAAAAACCTGATGCTAAAGACCACTAAAACTGTTTAAAACCCTTAAAATATGATGCTAGTGACCATTAATAGGAGATACTGTAACAAATAAAATAGCCCTTTAGTAACACGTATATAACATCTTTTGATAGTCCTTATTTCCTCATTATAATGAATGTGTGAAAGAAATGGCCCTTCAGCCAGATAACCTGAAGCAGAGAATTTGACCTTAATCCTTCTTTCCACTGCCTTATGGTTAGATTTTGGCCTTTTTAATTCCTGTAAAAATAAGAATATTTAGGTCATTGTTTTATTTTGTGAATGAAATGAGAATTGTGTGAATATACTTTGAAAAATTAACTGTACATACATAACATATGGAGTGTCCTTATTGAAGTAAATGTTTTTGACTTTTTGTGTTTTTCAGCCCTCCATCAATTTTATCTGTGAAAACATGATTACTATTTCCTTTGTTGAAAAGGATCTTAGAAGGAGCAAATATTCATTTACTCGGGCTACCTTTAATCTCTAGTTAACTCTTCTTCAGAGCCTTGATTCTATTCTTTTTTTTTTTCAGTAAATAAATAAATAAATAATTTATTTATTTTTGGCTGTGTTGGGTCTTTGTTGCTGTGCAGGCTTTCTCTAGTTGCGGCAAGCGGGGGCTACTCTTCATTGCAGTGAGCGGGCTTCTCATTGCGGTGGCTTCTCGTGTTGCACAGCATGGGCTCTAGGCACATGGGCTTCAGTAGTTGTCACTCACAGGCTCAGTAGTTGTGGCTCACGGGCTCTAGAGCACACAGCCTTGATTCTATTCTTAAATTAATATAATAAGCTGTGGTCTTTACCTAAATAACTTGAGAAATTATGGTTTTTATTTGAATAACTAGAGAAGACACTTTTGATGACTTTCAGAATACTATCATCGTTAGGCCAAACTGTATAACTAACTGGTAATAATCATGTGAATATATTTATTTTCTTTCCTAACTTAGTAGTTAAAATTTTTTTAAAACAATTTTAAGAGAAAAACAGGGTTGCTATGTATTCAGCACTTTAGATATAGCTCAAGAGCACATTTACATCATTATTGTGACTTTGGTGATCAAAATAAATAAATTAACTGAAATGTCAAGATCATAAACAGGATTTGAAGTCAGGCAAATCTGGTTCAAATTATAGGTGATGGACTTAGAGCAATCACTTAGCCTCTTTGCATCTCAGTTTCTTCATCTCTAAAAAAGGAATAATAGTTATCTTACATTCATTCATTCAACAAATATCTACTGAACTCGTGTGCCCTGAAGCTGCTAGGTTACAATAATTACCAACAAGACAAAGTCCTTGCCATTCCATCGCTTACAGTCTAGTAGAAGAGGTAGATGATAAACTTAAACACATATCTAAAATGATCCCACGTAAGTGGTAAATGCAATGAAGAAAATATAACAGAGTAATGGGAAAGAACATGACTTGGAGGGGAGAGAGGAGGGGTGTGGCCACCTGATCAGACAAGTCTTCTTGAGGAGATAGCACATTTGAGCTTAGACCCAATTAATGAGCAGCCAGCCATGGGTAGATCTACGAATATCCAGGGGATGGAAAGTTCTTGAAGCAGGAAGAAATTTGGCCTAATTTTATGACTAGAAAAAAGTCCTATGAGGCTGGAGACTAGTGGAAAAAAGAAGGGAGAGTACTGTAATATCGGGAGAATATTAGTATACTAGCTAGGAGAGGCAGGCAAGGTTCAGGTCATGTAGGGCCCTGTAGGTATGATAAAGAATTTGGATATTATTCTAATTGCAACAGAAGACATAAACTGGCTCAAAATAAGAAATTGACACTGTACAATTTACATTTTGAAAAGCTCCCACTCTATGAATTAATTGCTAAAATTAATAAGATTGCTCAATAGGTTTGCAATAATCATGTTCCTATACATCAATAACAGAGTTTTAAAATATAATTTAAAAGATAACATTTATAAAAGCAATAACAACAAAAAAGATACATAGTAACAAATTAAAGAGTTTAAAGATCTTTTTTTTTTTTTTTTTTTTTTTTTTTTTTTTTTTTTTGCGGTATGCGGGCCTCTCACTGTTGTGGCCTCTCCCGTTGCGGAGCACAGGCTCCGGACGCACAGGCTCAGCGGCCATGGCTCACGGGCTTAGTTGCTCCGCGGCATGTGGGATCTTCCCGGACCAGGGCACGAACCCGTGTCTCCTGCATCGGCAGGCGGATTCTCAACCACTGCGCCACCAGGGAAGCCCAAGTTTAAAGATCTTTATGGAAGTACATTATAAACATTTTTGGACGATATCAAAGAAGGCTTAAATTAATGAAGATATATACATGTTCACGAATGGAAAGGCTTGATATCACAAAGATGTCATTTTCCTCCAAATTATTTGATAAATTCAATATGATTCCAATTACAAATCTCAAGAGGATTTCTTTTTCCTTTGTGGCACTTGACAATCTGACCCCAAAATTTATATGGAAGAATAAGGGGACAAAATTAACCATGTCAATTTTTAATTTGCCCTATCAGATATCAACACATAATGAAAACAGTTCGATATTGGATGAGGAATAGACAAATAAACCAGTAGAGCAGAATAAAGAGCTCCTAAATAGACCTACATATACAGGAGAAGTTGGTACATGACAAAAGTGGCATTAAGGTCAGTGGGGAAAGGATGGACAATTAAATAACTGCTGCTAAGACATTTGGTTATCCAAACAAAAAACAAGATCAATCCAGATAATTTAAAGACAAAACCATGAAAAACCCATGCTTTTTAGAAGAAAATATGAGAGAATATATTTACAACCTCAGGAAAGGGAAGGATTTCTTGAGACATAAAAAGCACAAACCCTACTGGAAAATATACATATATTTAATTATATTAATAGGAAACATTTCTGTACATCCAAGACATCCTAAAGTGAAAAGACAAACCATAAACTAGGAAAAGATATTTGCTAGCCAAAAAACCAAAAAGAGTTATTTTCCCAGAAAATAGTAAACAAACAACAAAAGTCTACAAATCAATAAGAAAAAGCAACCACATAGAAAAATGGGCAAAGGATCAATTTGAAATTCACAGAAAAGGAAAACTTAAAGGCCAATAAACACATGAAATAATGTTCACTTCCATTAGTAATAGGATAAATGCATACAAACAAGAATGACAGAATCTAAAAAGTATCAAGTACTAGGGAGGCACTAGAGTAGCAGGCATGCTCATTTAAAGCTGACTGGAATATAAATTGTTAGAATCGTTTTGAAGAGCAATTTATTTTTAATATCTGGCAATAATATTTAAATATATTTATTGAAATGATCCTCTAATTCCTAGGTATATTATTCTAGAGAAAGTTTTGCATGTATGTATAAGGAGTCATAAAAATATTCATGACATCATGGGGTCTTTGGAATGAAAAACTAGAAATGAGCTAAATGTCCATTAACAGGATAATGGATACATAAACTACAAGTATATTAATACAATAGAATCAATACAATTAATAGTAATTAATACAATAGAATACAGCAGTGAGAATGAATAAAATGCAGCTATACCTGTTGGTGAGGATGAATCTCATAAAGAGAATATTCAGAAAAGAAACCAACTGCAGAAATTTTTACTTACAGTAAAAATAAAATTTATATAAAACACTATATATTGATATGGATATATATGTAGATGTAATAAAAGTATATACATTTCATGGGAATGATAAACATGAAAATCAGGATAGTTTTACCCTGGGGAATGGGATTAAGGAGGAATACACAAGAGACTTCAATTATAAAATTACATATTTTTTAAGCTAGGTGGTGGGTACACAGTTATCTGTTCCATTCATTAATTTTTTGGTAAAGTGGAAATATTTTATAACACAATTTTCAAGAGGAGAAAAGTAATTCTAACTTATAAACTGAAGCGTGAACTATCAGAGGGTAAGGAGGGAAATAGGCAGAACTGTTAGCAGACAGTTGCAGTATTCTAAGAGAGTAGACTTGAGTCTCTAGCACAGCTTCTGGCGCATGGTAGGTGTTTAACGAACTTCAGCTATTGTGTGGTGGTTTGCTATTATCATCATCAGGGTAATGACAGGCGGATTGTGAAGAAAGATAAACTAAATGTTTTGGGTAGTTACATTGAGTGACTTGCTGTATTTATCTCTTTTAGTCTTGCCTAGGATCTGGTCATAAAGAATCTAAGGCTCACAGAGGCCAAAGCCGGAAGGCGCAAGGCTTCATAAATTTCTATTGACTCATTTTCCAATGTCGCGTAAACTTCCTCCTGAACCTGCACCCCTCAATACACTCACCACTTTCTGGTCCAGCACTGGAAAAAAAATCAAGCGGTTTTTCTCTTTGGTTCATAAGTAGCATATTTTGAGTTAAATATTAATAATTCGATACAGCAAACACTTGGATAGGGGCTTATTACAGAATACTTTTGGATCTCTTTTAATTTTTCACCTGACCCTCCTAACTGTGAGGACTGGCAGGGCAGCTGATTATTCCTGTTTTACCGATAAGTAAACTAAAATCCAAAGAGGCTAACCTGGTGACCATGAACTTCATAGAATCATATCTTAAATATTTTGTGATTGAGTGGGCATTTTTCAGCTTTAATTGAACTTTCAAAGGAGACTATGACCCCCAGAAAGGTCTATGAAATACTGAGTTAAATGATTTGCCTAAAGCCTAAGGTCACATGGTCTTGGTGGAGCCAAGACCTCCAGGAATTTCTTCTTATCCCACACTCAGAATTCTTTCCATTACAACGCATAGCACCAAAATTCAAATTAGAGATATTATCAGTGAAATACTTTTTGTAATGTTTACTGACTGCTAAGATGGAAACGTTATTAAATACACCGAAACGTCTTACTTGGGAGAAATAGTTTTGGCCTGTTCAGCCGTTGGGCAGTCACTCAGCAATCTACTCTGTGTTACAAATGAAGAAGTCCAAACCTGTTTGTTGTCTTTATAACAAGCCCTAGTACAGACTTACTAAATAAGAAATGAATCTGATACAGTAACTATAAAACGTACTTTACAATTCTCAGTAATCTACAGAGAATAAACATGAAATACAGCTTGATTCAGCGGTGGAAAGCAGACTATGAGCTAAGAATGGGATTTTCATTTCTCCTGGACCAGTCACTTAATGTCTTAGGGTCTCCCTTCTCTTAGCTGTAAAAGGGAGAATTAAAGTGGGTAGCTTCTCAGCTCTAACACTGCATGCAGTTTGATGGGATTAACATAAAAAGGGACGACAGAAGTTTTGTGTATAAACTCTTTACACACGGTCTGTTAATGTTAACCTTATTTGCCCAATGAGAAAGGCCAGTGCCCAAGGTGGCTAACTGGTCATTAGCCCCAAGTGTCCTTCTTGGTCCTCAAGAAGGCCAAGCCTGCGTCCCCCTTGGAGTGAAGTAGGGGCGGGCGGGCAGATAGACAGAAAGCTATGTCAGGTCTATGGTCCAGTGGGATTTCAAACAGAAGGGCCCTTAATCCTAAATTTAGGAATGAAGGAAAGCGGAAACGCCCAAGCACAGGCGCGAAGGGACCTGCTTAAACAGGATGGGGTGTGCGAGCGTTTGGGGTGGGGCTTGGAGCCGGGAGGCAGTTGAAGGGCCGAGCGCAGCACCTACCTCCGCATCTCCGCCGCCAGGGGTGGGCTATCACTGAGAACTCTAAGCCACCGGGAACCTCCCAGCCCGGGCAAGGCCAAGTGATCCAGCGCCGGTGCGGGGAGAGGCGTGCCGTGCCCCCGCCCCGCCCCGCGCGCATGCGCGCGGCTCCCGGCGCTGAAATTCAAATTTGAACCGCCGCTGAAGGCCAAGCGTGACACTGGAGGCTGTGGGGAAGAGGAGAGTAGGTTGGGAGAGTTCCCCTGCCCCGGACTTTTTGTTTTCTCCAAGTGACACATTGAGCCGGCACTCACTTCTTTTCTTTTTCCGAATTTGAACCACCGTTTCGGTCGTCTCGCGATCGACACGCGAAGCCCGGGGCGATGGACCCGTTTACCGAGGTAAGAAAATTTGCGGGCAGAGCCAGCCATGACCCCTCTCGGCCCCCACCCTCCCTTCCCACCTTCTGTCTACCTCCGGACCCACAGGGCGGAGAGCGCGTGCGCACGCGTGCGCAGAGTGTGCGTGCGGGTGTCGGACTGGGGAAGCCAGGAGGGGGCTGCTGGTTCCCTCTGCTCTGCGGCTGCAGTTCTGCGGTTTTCTTGTTCTTATCCTGCAGATGAAGCTCTGCGGGGGAAAGCTTTGAGTCTGTCCTCAGTAGCAGTAGTGAAAAAACCTCATGTTAGCCCCGGTTATTATATGCCCCTCTGGAGTGGATCCCTGTCCCTTGCGAGGGTGAGGTGGGGGCCTGACCAAAAGATCCCGCTGGAAGTAAAAGCCAGGGTAACTTGCAAGGTGGAGTCGGGTGTCTGAGTGACTCAGTGCTGTGTGTGCAGCCGCCGCCCGGAAATGGAATGGAATGTGATTTGAAGGGTTCGTGTGGCCCGCAGAGGAGCCGTGCATTTAAGGATGCTGTGAACAAAATGACAGCAAAACGTTAAAATAAGCCGGTGCCAGAAACCATTGCATCCGTTCTTATAAAGTCAATAGTTTCTTCAGATTCTATTGCTCAGCTAACTAGCAAAGAAGATTCATACCTGAGATTGATACAAATTGAAAGGAAACAGTGTTAGCCAAATACAAACCAAAATTAATAGCCCACGATTAAAAAAAAGTAGTAAAGAAATAAACCTTTTTGGGTATGTTTATGGAGCATACCATTACAGCAATACTTCACTCATCTTTTGTTCTTTGGAAATTAAATATGGATTAATTACATCGTTATTGTGTTGATTATTTGTCTGGCTTTGGCTTCTTGTTGACAAGGTACTTTGACACACTCAGGAATTTCCACTCTCTTTTCTTCCAGGACAGTTCCTCATTTTTTAGGTTGTTGTGCAAGTTTCAATTCAAAAAATAACAGTTGTTGCAAAGTGAGCCTAAAAATGTCTCTGCACTAGATTGAAAATTTGAATGGAGAGTGGTAATACTTTTTTTTTTTGAGATGTACTTACAATCCTAAGATATTAAAAGTTTCAACAATTAGAGTTTACTTGTGTTTAAACACAATAGTGTTTATTTTTGTTTACAAATTCTCAATCATCTCTGGGGGAAAGCACATCAATTCATTAACCTTAAATATTCTAACAGAAAAATCCTGAACACATTTTTGTATTAGCTTTAAAGAATAGAGCTGGTCGTGCACTACATATTTTTCACTTACATTGAAGTTAAAAAGGATACATTATGTTCCAACTTAGAATAGGATTCCTTAAAATATTAGCCCTATGTGTTCTGAATATTTTCATTCTCCTAGGTAACTGACAGGACAAAGCATTTTGAAAGTTGGCTGAAAATTGTACTTTGTTTTACTTAAAAATGTTATTCTGAAGCTAGTACAAATCTCAGTTGAAAGAAACTTTTCAATTTAGAGTGTGCTCAGAAATACGTATGGTTTATGTTATGAAAAGTTAGATCGGTTGCAGTTGGAATAAACAGCTTTGACATCTTTTCCTTAATTGGTAATGAGTGAACAATTTGAATTGGTTCCAAAGATTAGGTGCTTAATTATAGCATTCATAACATTTTTGCACAGTGAAACTAACTGGTACAGTTCCTTGTCTGAAAAAAAAATTGGAAGTCCGTTAAAATGACTTTCTGAACCAAAGTACCTTAACAGAACCACAGAACAGGGAAAATTATTTGAGAGAACTGTTTTCTCAGTTTTCCCAAGGGTGATTCTTAACCATACCACCCTACAGGCATAGGAGAGGTGTTAATTCATTACATTAATGCCAGGGCGTTAGGGATTAATCCTCTTGGTAACTCTAGTTGAGAAAGGCTACAACTATCCTAAACTCTTGTTTCCTCAGACAAGGCTGTTGTGCAGTGGTTCTCCTCCCTGCTGTCACTAGTGCCGTCTGGCACACTCTTCTCCCTGCCTCTTCTGCCTGGCAAACTCTGTTTCAACCTGCAGCTCACAGTTTGATTCCCCTTCTTCAGAGGGGAGATCACCTTTCACAGTACCCATCTCACTTGTATTTATTTACCCGTTGAACATGTTTTCCGTTAGAATGTAAGCTTCTTGAAGTAGGACTGTTGTTTCCTATTCAGAGAGATGTTTCCCTAACATCAAGCACATCCAATAATGTTCTGCCGAATTAATATGGAAGAGAGCCATTCAGTGCAAATTCTTTTACAGGCAAATAATTATATAAACAGTAACTGTTAGGACACTTTAGCAATATTGTAGAAAATTTCAAATATAACGCATCCACCACCCAGCAACACGTGGCCATATTGTTTTACTGTATCCCCTTCTAATCCCTCCCTCTGAATTATTTGGAAGCAAATTCTAGAGAGTATATAATTTTATATGTAAGCACTTATGTATTTATCACTGAACACTAAAGACTTAAAAAAAATCATAATGCTACTATCACACCTAAAAAATCAACAGCAGTTCCTTAATATCATCAAACATTGTAAGTGTCCAGGTTTCCTTAAGTGTCTCACGTTTTTGCAGTTTGTTTGAATCAGCATCTAGACAGGGTCCACAGGACCACGTCTTCCTAATGTTCTTCACGGACCACCAGACAAAGAATCCATCTTGATTTATGGATGAACAAGCAGTTAAGGCACACGTTTATTATTATGATCAGCAGATAGTATTTAAAAAGTTATGCTGATTGTATGAATTTGGTTAGTTTTGCTGATGATAAGTTCTTTAAAAGACCAATTGGATTTAGTCAAAAGATAGTTTATAGCAAAGTAGTTAAGAGTCCAGACTCCGGAGCCTGGTTCTGAATCTTGGCTTGCCACTGTTTTGTTTTGTTTTTTAATTTTTGTTCACGTTGGGTCTTTTCTTGCTGCACACTGGCTTTCTCTAGTTGCAGCCAGTGGTGGCTTCTCTTGTTGTAGAGCACGGGCTCTAGGCACAAGGGCTTAGTAGTTGTGGCTTGCGGGCTCAGTAGTTGTGGCTCGTGGGCTTAGTTGCTCTGTGGCATATGGAATCTTCCTGGACCAGGGCTCGAACCTGTGTCCCCTGCATTGGCAGATGAATTCTTGACCACCGCGCCACCAGGGAAGTCCCTGCCTTGACACTTCTTAACTGTGTGACCTATGGCTTGTTATTTAACCCCTGCCTGAGTTTCTTCATCTGTAAAACAGTAGTAAAAACAATTTTACCAAATCATATTTTGAAGATGAAATGAGTTAGTGTGTGCAGACACTGAAAGTACTTTATATTAAGTCCTGTATAAGCATTAGTGATTGTTGTGATTGTTGTTAGGTGGTTTTAAAACCATCAACTTACTACTCATGATGTCGGTATTAGCCTCTTAGTGTGAAGATCTGCTCACGAGTGATGGTCATCCTACTCCAAGACTAGAACAGAGAAACCCTGAGCTAGGTGTGCCAAGTCAGAGCTTTCTATGTAGGAACCTTAAAAGAGAAAAAAGCTACAATTAAAATACATAAAGCATCTTTTCTTGTGATATAAATAGACATACATGCTATCACTGTTCTGGATAGAGTTTCTCTAATTTTCCAGAATTAAGCGAAATCTCTCTGATGACCTGGGAAAGAATGCTGCTACAGCATTTTGACAATAATAAGTTAATTGTTATTGAGTCTGCTTTGTTTAAAAAGGCAAGAAAATCAGTAGTATCTCCTAGAAAAAATTTCTGTCAGAAATAGTTTGAGGGATATGAGGCAGAAATTGCTTTAGGACTATATGCTTCAGTTATCTTAGATTCATCCATGTGGATTATGTTAGTAATTGCAGTGTTTTATTTTTTTTAATGCCTCTGTTATTTGAAGCAGGAGGTATGATATTTGAAGGAATGTACCTCATAAATAAAAGATCCCTTAAATTCCTGTTACACTTTTATAAGGAAGAGTGACTTACATTTATTGAGCTGTTGAGTTTAGGTATTTTAGATACATCATTTCTTTACATTAATAATCTTTGGTGCTTATTAGTTTTATTTTACAGATTAGGGAACTTTTTTGCTTATCTACTTTAATATGTTTTAATCTTGAAATTTTTGAATCTAATGTAGCAAAAGAACACTTGTGTATATTTGAATGGCAAAACCACATTCTTCTGTGACCCATTGCTCATAGTAACCGAAGATAATACAGACTCATAAGTATTCTAACTGACCAGAATGGAATGTGGGCGTGTCCATGAATGAATATAGTTAGTCTAGTTTTGTATCTTGGGAGTGATATATTTTATTGTGGGGGAAATTATCAGACATATATGAATTTGTGTAATACTATCACTTTAGAGTTTGTTGAAGACTTTTATTTAAAGGGTGAAGGTCTTGTGTTTTGGAAGGCGTTTGGCTCATAAATTACTCTTTCAGTGACATAGCATTTAGGTTTAGTGTTACTTCTTTCAATTAGAAATCATTCCTAAGTAGAGAGTTGTGCCTTCTTCCAAATTTAGCTCATGCTTCTTTTGCATACTCAGAAGGATTTTAAAAATTATTATTCTGTTTTAATTAAGCAACTAAAAAGGTCAGATGGAGTTTAATTCCTTACTCTGCACTAACTCCTATATCTGTGTTTGCAGGGCAGTCTGTAAACTCCAGCCAGTAATCTGCATGCCTCCTTTGGTTGTGTTCATTTGAAAGAGAATGAATTGTTTTACAGGGTCTTGTGTTTGCTATACTACAATGATTCGAATAGGAGCATACGTTGGGGTTAGCAAAGAGTAGTATTCGCGATTCTATGGAATGGCTAAGATTTCAACTTAAAACTATTTTATTATATATTGATATTTAATTAAATAAAACATAAGATTATATCTTCTGTAGGTCAGAAGTCTGATAGGTTTTGCTGGGTTCAGATCAAGGTGTTAGCAGGATTGTGTTCCTTTTGGACGCTCTAGGGAGAATCTGTTTCCTCACCTTTTCCAGCTGATAGAGGCCACCTGCATTTTTTGGCCTGGGGCCAAAAAATGTCCATCACTCTGACCTCTGCTTCCCTTGTCACATCTTCTCTGACTCTGAGTTCTCGGCCTCTCTTCCCTCATAAGGACAATTGCCCTTTTGAGGCCCACCCAGAAAATCCAGGATAATCTCTCCATCTCAAGGTCATTAATTTAATCCCGTCAGCAAAGTCTCTTTTGCCATGTAAAGTAACATATTCACAGGTTCGTGGGATTAGGACAATGAACAACTTTGGGGGACCATTATTCTGCTTACCATAGTGGTTAAAACAACCACCACGTTATTTTCCATGATTCAGTGGCTTAGCATTTGGACTCAGCTGGGCTGGACTTCTGGTGTCCCCTGCAGTCGTATAGCAGTCTGCAGTGATATACAAATTATCTGGGACTGGATGGTCTAAAATAGCCTTCCTCTGGGCTTCCCTGGTGGCGCAGTGGTTGGGAGTCCGCCTGCCGATGCAGGGGATGCGGGTTCGTGCCCTGGTCCGGGAAGATCCCACATGCCGCGGAGCGGCTGGGCCCGTGAGCCATGGCCACTGAGCCTGCGCGTCCGGAGCCTGTGCTCTGCAACGGGAGGGGCCACAGCAGTGAGAGGCTCGCGTACCGCAAAAAAAAAAAAAAAAAAATAGCGTTCCTCTCAGGTCTGGTGGTTGATGCTGCCTGTCAGCTGGGCCGTGTGTCTAGCAGGCTTAACCCGGGCTTCTTCTTGTGGAGGCGGTGTTCCAAGACAGTGAGAGCAGAAACTGCAAGACCTCTTGAGGCCTGGGACTGGAAGTCACATACACAGTATCACTTCTGCTGCGTTTTAATGGTCAAAGTGAATCATAAGGCCATCCCAATTCAAATAGCTTTTCATGGAAGCAGAAAAAAAATTGTGGCTGTTTAAAATCTCATACAACTAACTTAACACATTTTATTCCCCCTTTAATGTTCATATTATGTCTGTAATTAAACTTTGACATGGGCGTGTTCATTTGATGAATCTTGACTTAATTACTTAGGATTTCACTTTTGAAATGTATTTAACTGTTATCGTACATGATGGCAATTAGTGATTTTAGAAGATACCTGAAGTTTTCTGAACCTTTGACGAAACTTGTGTTTTAACACTCTGATATACATAGAAACTGCTTGAACGAACCCGTGCCAGACGTGAGAATCTTCAGAGGAAAATGGCTGAGCGGCCCACCCCAGCAGCAAGGTCTGCGACTCATGCCAAGCGAGTCAGGGAGCCGCTTTCGGAAGCTAGTAACCAGCAGCCCCTGTCTGGTGGTGAAGGTAAAAGGCTTTGTGGGGAAAAGTAAACTTTGCCTTTTTTAAAAGGAGATAAGCGCCAAGCATTTTATTGTTCATGCAGAAGAACCAAGGTCTTTGGGAGACAGATGGAATAGCCTCTGGGAGAAAGATCAGCCTTTTGTATTCCAAGCCTATTATATTAGGCCTAGAACCTATCAGGCCAGAGCAGAATTTCTAACAAATATTTCAGATTAACTGGTTGAACTTTATTTTCCTCATTCCAAAATTATCCATAAAACCTCTCAGGGGGGCTTCCCTGGTGGCACAGTGGTTGAGAATCTGCCTGCTAATGCAGGGGACACGGATTTGAGCCCTGGTCCGGGAGGATCCCACATGCCGCGGAGCAACTAGGCCCGTGAGCCACAACTACTGAGCCTGTGCGTCTGGAGCCTATTATCCACAACAAGAGAGGCCTGATAGTGAGAGGCGCGCACCGCGTTGAGGAGTGGCCCCCCGCTTGCCACAACTAGAGAAAGCCCTCGCACAGAAACGAAGACCCAACACAGCAAAAATAAATTAATTAATAAATTAATAAACTCCTACCCCCAACATCTTTAAAAAAAAAAAAAAGGACTAGTGAAATTAAACAGAAACAAAATTAAGCAACCCCCCTCCCTACCCCCAACAAACCCACACACACCTGGAAGCTTGTCTGATTCTTTCCTAAATTCTGGCATCCTTAGCCTACGTCAGTCAGCTGGCTTAATCTTTTCCTAGCATTTGGAATAATCTGGAGATGATCATTTCCCTTGGTATAAATTTAAAATACATATAGAAAAGGAGTGTTACTGAGGACAAAACCAATATTACGAAAGAGATGAGGGTATAGTGCTGGCTCCCATTATTTTGTGAGCTAACCATAGGAGTGTTTATTTTTGTGTGTTAATACATTTTGAAGGGAGGGAATACCATATATATTACATAGGAAATAGAGGCCTGGCTCCAGTCCAGGATCTCTTCATTGTAGCATGGGTTTGTGCAATCAAATATTGATTACTATGTACTTGAAAACTAGTGGTTGGAATTGTGTTTTGATGCTTAAATGGAAAGATTTACTGTTATAAGTAATGTAAACTCGAAGATTTCTTTACTTCCAGATAGTGAAGCATGTTAAATAGGAACACATCCAAAAAATGATTAGATAAGTAGTTCGTTGAAAATATACCCTTAAATGAGTTGCAGAAGACTGGAAAGTTTCATGATGTACATTTAATTAGATTGATGTTTATAAGAGCAATCATGACTTCCCACTAATCATACTTTGGTTACTACCAGAACAAGAGCACTTGGTTAGACAGCCAATGAAACTGACCTCTTATGGAATTTACATTCCTACCTTTTAAAGTATTAGTTTTCCAAGAGATATATTAAAACTCATTCTTGGGTAAAAATTATATGCCGTGTGTTTGAATAGCTCCTTTTTCTTTTAGGACTTTTAAATTTATTTTATAGGTGTTCGTGGAAGTTTAAAATGTAAAATGTTGTTAAACACTTGTGCCAGTTAATTTGTTTGGTATTGACCAGATAATTCAGTCATTTTTTGGTTCTCTGCCTCCTAAACCTCAAGCCAGGTGCCCTTCTACCCTTGTTTACTATTGTTCATGAAAGATTGTTTTTAAAAGCAGAAAACTTGTGTCTACCCTTAGCTCAGCTATGTCTCTAAGCAGGTAACTTGATTTCTCTGTGCCTGATTTTTCTTATTTAAAAATGTGGTGATTGGGCTGTATGATCTTTAAAATCCCTTAGAATATTTGCTTATTCTGTGTGTGTGCACTTTTTATTTCCTAGTGTCTTAAGACCACATAGAATATTATGCATATCTCTTGAGGATGTTATTTGAAGATTTTTTTCATTAAGGCTTTTGTTTGTTTGTTTTGTTTTTTGTTTTTTGTTTTGCGGTACGTGGGCCTCTCACCGCTGTGGCCTCTCCCGTTGCGGAGCACAGGCTCCGGACGCGCAGGCTCAGCGGCCATGGTTCACGGGCCCAGCCGCGGTGGGATCCTCCTGGACCGGGGCATGAACCCGTGTCCCCTGCATCGGCAAGCGGACTCTCAACCACTGCGCCACCGGGGAAGCCCTCATTAAGGTTTTTTAAACCATAAATTATGTTTGTTTAAAGAGAAATCTCTTATATCAGATTTCTAAGTTACCGAAAGTAGAATTTTACGTATTTCTTGTTGTGAGTAAAATCATTTAAAGGAACAGAGAGACAGTGTTTTATTAATTTGTACCTACTGTAAGTTTTTCATGCTGTGAGGAATTACAGAATTTTTATTTTTTATTTTTTTGTCCTTTTTAATCTAGAGAAATCTTGCACAAAACCATCACCATCAAAAAAACGCTGTTCTGACAACACTGAAGTAGAAGATTCTAACTTGGAAAATGAAAAACCGGTTGAGTCAGCTTCTGCAAAACCTTGTTCTCCAAGTCCTATGTCTCCTCAGGCGCAGCCACAAGCGCCGCAAGTGCCAGCTAGTGTCAGTGATTCCGCGGCCGCCCCAGCATCGCTGCTGGGAGAGAGGAGAGGGCTAAACTCAAGATTGGAAGGAACTGCAGCCTCCTCAGTCAAAACACGAATGCAAAAGCTGGCAGAGCAGCGGCGTCACTGGGATAATGATGTTGTGACAGGTATAAACTATGTGAATGGTGTGGTCCTTAAATCTGTGTCAGTACGATTCAACTTGGTATGTTGAAAATTTTATGTATCAGTAAACACATGAAAGGTAAATGCTTTTGATCTATATCCTGAGTATCCATTGCTCACAAATGGTTTGTATATCAATATATATTTATCAGCTGGTTGTGTTCTCATCAAAGTAGATGATGATGAGGTTCTTAGACTGGTTCACAAAACCCTGATCTTGTAACAGAACCATCTTATATTTGCAATACAAACAGGAGAGAATAAACTATACTCTTGGCATTATCAGCATTGCTGCCCTTCAGCTCTGTATTCAAGAAATCCTATTTCATGGATTCACTACTTAAATAAACTTGAGTGACTAAGGTATGCAATGCTGTCCAATAGGGGAGAAAGAGAACTTCAGAAAACATTTATTGAGCACCTTCAAAGCATGTTTTCATGCTAAGATGCCAGAGACAGATAAAGTAACCTGATCTTTGCCTTTCATGGGTCCATAATCTGATGGAGAGCTTATCTCCTACCTTGTTACAAAAAAATCCTTGGGATAACTTACAAAAATACCTGTATTAAAAATGGGAAAAATGAAGAAATCAAGGTGAAGAGAAGGAAAAACAAAGTGAAGGTTAAAGTTAGTTTATTAAATACAGGGCTTAAGGTCCTCTTCACTTGCTAGAGATGGTTCTGACCTTGCTAGCAGCCAATGCAGAGAGGTGAAATGCTATCAATTACATGACTAATGTTTATTAAAAAAATAAAAAAAAAAAAAAAACAGAGCTGTGGTTGGCACTAAGACCTAAGAGAACTTTCTTCCCTGGGTCCTAAAGATAACTGTGGGAGCTATAGTGAAGGTGTAAGGTTTCTCAGGGTAGGCAGATAGCTGGCTCCAGGCTCAGTTCAGTAAATGCAGTTCTAAAGTGAGCCAGCACAGTGCAGGTAGACAGCTCGGTGACGACTGGGCCTTACCCGAGGAAGCGTTCTTAAGCTTTGGCTTTCAGCCCAGCTCCTATGTATCAGAATCATTCAGACCACTGGATTGGAATCTCAGGAGTGTGGTGGAGCCCTGGGGTGTGCTTTTTATCCCTCCCTCCCTTCCTTCCTTCCTACCTTCCTTCCTTTCTCTTTTTTTAAAGCTCTGTAGGTAATTCTGACACATAGCCAGAATTAAGACCAAGTGATCTGAGGAAATGGATGGGCTACATATATTTCAGGCAGTCTTCCATAAATATCAATTCTTTTAACTGAAATTTTGATAAGTATTGGATAGAAAAACGTTTAAGATTATCCCTTCTGGCAGTGATGATAATCTCAGGAGCAAACACTTACTGTGTGAAATGTTAGGCATTCTAAATATTTTAAAATTCTAATGTAATATATCATTTAATTCTTACCACAATCTTATGACATACATACTACTTTTTCTTCATGTTGTAGAAGAGAAGACTGGGTTCAGAGAGACTAAGATGCCTGCCCACAGTCAGTAGCAGCTAAAATTCAAACCCCAGTCGTCTGACTCTAGGGCTCAACTTTTATGACCTGCCTGATGTTTGGGGGCATGTTAACAGGGTGCTGATAGTCCACGTTGTAAATTATAACTATTTATTTTAGTAGTGGGTGGGGTTAACCGTGTTTCTTTATAACATCTGAGGAGGCTAACCAGTAAATGTGCCTGAATAGAAGAATGTTCCATTTCTGTTTTGTAGGAAATATCTATAGGCAGAGGAGTGGAGATTTTCTTTTTTAAAAAAAGAAAGAGTGTTGTGATTTAGTGCATGATCAAGAATACAACCAAGGCCCTAAACATTCTAGAGAAGGAAGCTTTGCAGCAGTGATTTCGAATATATTGAAAGCAAATGTTAACAAATGTCCACCTCGGCCTTGAAAATAAATCTCATTAAGGCATCATAGCCTGTCTAATTTTAAGCGTTGAAACTTATGAATAAAGTGTTTGTGATTAATGATTTAGTGAGTACTATACAGGACTGTGGGTATAGCCAATTAAAGGTTTGAGGGATTATTCTAAAATATAATTTATCTGAAGCCTTTCTTTCTGACAAAGAATAGTTAGAGGAGCTAGAGATCTATTAAGCCCATTCCTAAAACATAACAGTAAAACTGTCGTCTACTTAGAGGACAGTGCTTATTCTAAAGAAAATGATGAAGGTATGCAAAAAGGTATTGTAGGGAGGGTGGTGGTTAGGAAATCTTTTCTGGAGGAGGCAGAGATAATTAACCTGGACTTTGAAGGGCAGACAGTGGAGATATTCTAGGCAAAAACAACAGAACGGATGAAAAGCACAGAGATACCGTGAACGTACTGTGTGTGATGGAGAGGAACTGAGAGAGTTTAAGTAGGCAAATGTTTCAGAAAGATCACTCTGGCATCAGAATTGAGGAGGGATTGACGAGGGCAGAGATTCCAAGCAGGAACACCAGTTAGAAGGTTAATGCTGTAATTCAGGCATAATGATGAATGCCTGTGGAAGTGAAGAGGAGGCTGGATTTGAGAGATTTAGGAGGTGGAATCTGTGGGACTTAATGACTGGGTGGTGGATGGTAAGGGAGAAGGGAGGAAGAAGCATGAGGAGGAGGAATGTGTTGGGGGCAGTTTCAACTTCAGATATATTATTTGGGGTGTCCGTGGGATAGTCAAATGGAGGTAGCTGGTAGTTAGAAGGAGACCACGAAGGACAGGCCGCAAAGACAGAACTAATAGAGAATGATGTCACGTGGAAATACAAGGCCCACAAAGTGTGTGGGCATCTGGTGAAAATAGCGAAAGCAACTTCAGAGCAGTGGTGCAGGCAGAAGGCAGGTTGAATGGCGTTGAGTGGTGGGTGAATATAGTGCAGGGAAAGAGGGACATTACCTAAAAGGGGGTATACATTGATGAGAGGATGTTTGGTTTTAGCTTTAAGATGAGAGAGACTTGAGCATATTTATGTGTAGAAAAAAAAGTTTGTAGAAAGGAAGAAGGGGATATTTGGAGCAAGATCCCCGAGAAGGTTTTGGAGGAATAGAATTAAGAATTCAGGCAGAATTATAAGCCTTGGACAGCAGGAGGGCTATCTGTTCCATTGACTGAATTTTTGGAATAGAAAGTGCCATGAACTTTGACTGCCCTATATACTCTTTATGCATACAGGCCTTCGTAAGTTAAGTATTGCTTATTTGAGATTTATCTCCAAAGGAAGTAACTGTGCAGAAAAACATATTAGTCTAACCCTGTGCTATCCAATACCATAGCCACTAGCGATATGTAGCTTTTAAACTTAAATTAATTAAAATGAAATGAAGTTTCTTATTGCTCTTACCACAATTCAAATGCTCACTAGCCATATGTGGCTAGTTGTTACTGTATTAGACACCATGGATATAGAACATCTCCATCATTGCAGAAAGTTCTGTTGTACAGCACTGGTCTAATACATTTTTAAAACAAATACGTTGAATATGTAATCTTAAGTTGTGCAGTGTTACAACATCATAAATTAATCCTAAAAATATAACCTAAATCTATGGTGTCTTATAGATTCATAATCCATCAAATAATTGAAAAAAATAGGTGTAACAAAATGTTCTCTTTTTTTTCTTTTTTTAAATTTGGATTAAGTATCTGATTTGAAAATATTTTGTCGAATTTAAGCAGTTTGGTAGTTTCATGTGTATGAGAAAAGCTTTTTTTTTTTGAGTGATCCCTTTATTACACACACATATAACTCATGAATTTTAACTTCTAAAACATTTTCAGATGATACACACGAAAGCTCACCCATCTCAGCAATGCCGTCAGAGGCTACCTCCCCTCCCAAACCATCCCTTTCAGATGCCTCAGCAACTCCAGTTGGGAGAAAGGGCCGTCTGGCCAACCTTGCTGCAACTATTTGCTCCTGGGAAGATGATGTAAAAAACTCATCTGCAAAGCAAAACAGTGTACAAGAACAGCCTGGTACCACTTGTTTATCCAAATTTTCCTCTGCAAGTGGAGCATCTGCTAGGATCAATAGCAGCAGTGTTAAGCAGGAAGCTACATGCTGTTCCCAAAGGGATGGCGATGCCTCTTTGAATAAAGCCTCATCCTCGAGTGCTGTGGGTGCATCTTTGATTAATGTTGCAATTTCCAGCTCTGGGGTAAGTATATATAATTTTGGTCTTTGGAAATCATTTTTGTTGTTGTTATGAGTAATTATATATATGTGTAGGTATGCATTTTATAACATATATAGGATGTTTATATGTATTTTTAGAGTATTTCTTAGAAAGTAAAAATCATAAATTTGGTATTCTGTCCCAAGATAAATGAGCAACTGACAACTAAATTACACTAATTTAATGTAACTCCAAAGTGTATACTATGGAATGGTGCAACCTCTTCTTAGTCATCAGGGAGAGCCTGAAAATTACTTTCTCTATTAGAATGCTCTATGTATGTGTATAAATACAAGAAAGACATCAAATATCTCTGAAAACTAGTAGCAGTAGTTACCTCTAGAAGGCAAGTGTCAAGGGTGGGCATGATACCTTTACTGTATATCGTTTTGAAATGTTTGAAAGATTACCTTGCCCATGTGTTATCTCAATGGTTTTAAAAACAATATGAAAAAACCAAAACAGAAAAAAATGTTGTGTTTCTGAGCATTATCTTTAAGTGTAGAGCCAGGTTTTGGAATTAGACAGACCTGCATTCAATCCCATCCCTTCCACATAATTAGAAGTGTGGCTTTGGAGAGTTACTTAATCTTGCAAAACTTTATTTTTCAATTTGTAAATTGGGAAAGAAAGGGTTTGGGAGGATTAAATGAGATAATGTGCATAAAGCACTTAGTATGGTGCTTGGCACATAGTAAGTACTTAATAACTTATAGTTCACCTTCAAGTACATGATACGATTTTGTCAAGTTAATATTGATTTAATTAAAATGCAAATATATAGGTAATTTGACCTAATACAGTTAACATTTATAAAGTTACTAGTGTGATAATATAAAAGAAACTGTTTTTTAAAATAGTGAGTGACCCTATCCCCCGTAGTAAATTACCCACCAGTATATTATGCAGACCAAACTACATATTATAATTTGAATAATGGCATTTTCTAAGTTATTTTTTTTCAAACCTTTCAAATTGGTTTGATCTATTAGAGAGTAAGGAGTTTACATAAAGGCTACCGAGCATAGGATTTGAGTTGTTTTTTTATAGGATTTGAGTGCTTTTTATAGAACTACCTTTAGATATTGTGAATGTTGTTATTTACCCTAAGTATTATCATGTTTCAGAAAGCTACTTCTTCTCCAGTGAAATCTTCTACTACATCCATCACCAGTAATAAAAATTGTGAGGTACAAAATCCTGAACTACTTCAAAAAATCTCTGTTAGTCCTCTTAAAACACAGGTGTCAAAATCAAGTGAGAGGTCAACTGTATCCCGGACAGTTCAGCCCAAGGAAGAATTAAACAGAGAAATTTGTCTGCAACCTCAACCTAAGGACAAATCTACAACACCAGGTAACATATTTTTAAAAAAATCTAAAGTATGGCTGACTATTTTCAGTGTGTCTGTTCTTAGCATTTTAAATATCCAGTTGTTCATGGTACAGTGTTGGTTTGCCAGGGCAAATGCTGAACATATCAAGTGAGACTTATTCAAAGTCAGCTTTAATTGATTGAATGCATGTTCATTAATGTAGACTAGCCCAGTTACTGGTCAAAGTGTTTAACTTGTTACATTTTAACAGTTTAAACATGCTTTTTTCTAGAATGACCATGCTAGATACTTTCTTCTATACTTTTTGATGCAGACAAAGCACATACAACTGGAAATCACATTTTAAGGATATAAAGGAGAAGCGTTCTTATAACCAAGCGTGCAAAGCAGTGCTTCTCAAACTTCACTATGAAAGCACCGTAGTAGCAAAGGGAAGGGAATATGTATACAAATGACTCCACTGCCATTTAATTTATATGTGTGTATATTGTATGTGAATGTGTACATATGAAAATTCAATTTTACTATGGTAAACTGATGCTCCAGGAAGTCCATATTTATCTTGTGGTGACTTACACCTTCTGGTATACCCCCGCATGCTATTGGTTGAGAAACATAGGACTAAAAAAGTATGGTTCAAATATAGGGTAATATAGTGTACTTTGAGCTATATTCTTTCATTAGAATTGCTTTCGGAAAGACTGTGTTAATTCTACATTTTAACTTCTTAAAAATATAATCTCTCCAGAAATAATACTTCATCATAAAAGAGAAATAGTCAGAGAGATGAGAGTGGGGACTCCATTAGTTATGGGGTAAGTAGAAACCGGCAGTCAGTTTCCAGATGAGCCAAAATGAGAATTGGAAACAATAGCAAAATCCCCATGTGAAATTGGACTATGACTCCCAATTTTCTAAAGACTTATGGCATAGATAAGAGCGACATAAGGGGCATTGTTGGGAATTCCCTGGTGGTATAGTGGTTAGCACTTGGTGCTTTCACTGCTGGTCATGGGTCAAATTCTGCCCTTCACCTGTTTTTGCAAATAAAGTTTTATTGGAACACAGCCATACCCATTTACTGTCTGTGGCTGCTATCATGTTTCAGTGCAGAGTTGAGTAGTTGTGACAATGGCCATATGGCTCGCAAAGCCCCAAATATTTACTCTTTGGCTATTTATGGGAAAATGTTTGCCAGTTAATGATATAGGTAACCTCCTTTTATGTAGTGCAACCCTAGCATTCTTATAATGGAGGTGGTATATATCCCATTTGTTCTATTTTAAATGTATCTTATACTATTTTAAATGAGTACTGTTTTAAGACTTTATGAAATCAAGACATCCTTTGATAAAGTAAATTATCCCTAATTATTATTTTTGAAAGAGAAAAAGGATTTAATCACTGGATTTTCATGTTAGACTACCTAAAAGCAAGAAAATAAATTGGGCTGTAGAAATATTAGTAGTTGGGTTATCATGGCCAGAATACTTGGTTGTTAGGGTATATTATTAATGCACATACAGTCAATTTCCAATCATCTAGGTTCTGATTATTTAGTTTAAGGGTTTTCTAATCCCTACTGTCCTCTTACTGTACTTAAAAAAAATTCTTCTTCTTGTTTTTTTTTAAAGAATTAAATCCTATAAAACAAATTTTAGGACATGGAATTAAATAGTGTGGTAAAAAAAAAACTCTTTTTAAAAAGTTTTTTGAACTATTTTCTTTCTGTTTACTTTCTGAATGAATATTCCTAGTAGAATAAAAGCATTTTGGAACTGAACTGGATTTTAGAACTTTTCCCATAGAAATCATAATTGTTACTTATTCTAAACAGCCTCCCCAAAATGTGTGCATTTTCTTTAGGAGGAGCAGGAATTAAGCCTTTCCTGGAACGCTTTGGAGAGCGTTGTCAAGAGCACAGCAAAGAAAGTCCAGCTCGTGGCACACCCCATAGAACTCCCATTATCACCCCAAATACAAAGGCCATACAAGAAAGATTATTCAAGCAAAACGCATCTTCATCTACTACTCATTTAGCACAACAGCTCAAGCAGGTATGGCTTACTGCTTTTTTTTTTTTAATTTTTTTTTAAAGACTATTATTTATTTATTTATTTATGGTTGTGTTGGGCCTTCGTTTCTGTGCGAGGGCTTTCTCCAGTTGTGGCAAGCGGGGGCCACTCTTCATTGCAGTGCGTGGGCCTCTCACTATTGCGGCCTCTCTTGTTGCGGAGCACAGGCTCCAGACATGCAGGCTCAGTAATTGTGGCTCATGGGCCCAGTTGCTCCGCGGCATGTGGGATCTTCCCAGACCAGGGCTCGAACCCGTGTCCCCTGCATTGGCAGGCAGATTCTCAACCACTGCACCACCAGGGAAACCCTGGCTTACTGCTTTTAACATTATTCATTACATGGTCTGAGCATAGAACCTAGAAGTCAAACTGTGTGTTCTGACTCCAGTCTTTTTGACTGGAGATAAATAGCATCTTGATTCTCTGTATCACTTATTTCAAATTAGAAATATTATTGTCCTATATTCTGTGTGTATTGTGAATTTTTTAATCTGAAAACTGAAGACAAGGTTAGTAGAATTTGAATTTTATTATTATTATTATTATTTTGTGGTACGCAGGCCTCTCATTGTTGTGGCCTCTCCTGTTGCGGAGCACAGGCTCCGGACGCACAGGCTCAGTGGCCATGGCTCATGGGCCCAGCTGCTCCGCAGCATGTGGGATCTTCCCGGAACGGGGCACGAACCCGTGTTCCCTGCATCGGCAGGTGGACTCTCAACCACTGTGCCACCAGGGAAGCCCTGAATATTATTAAACATACTTTTGGCTCTTGTGTAAAATAGAGCTTTTGATGATTTTAGGAACGTCAAAAAGAACTAGCATGTCTTCGTGGCCGATTTGACAAAGGCAGTTTATGGAGTGCAGAAAAAGGCGAAAACTCAAGAAGCAAACAACTAGAAACCAAACAGGTAACGTAAACAAGAAATGTAAAAGTGAACTTGTTACCAAAGTAGTGCTGGGATTTAACTTGTGGTTCTGTATTGTAAAATAATTCTTTGTATACTGTGTTGTTCCAATTAACTATGCAGCTTTCTATTCATAAACTCCTTAAATGGTCATACCAACTTTGCTTTTCTCTTGTGATATTTTGCCATTTAATGGAACTTTTAGCCATGTTTACTGATGAGCTACTTAAAATAAAATTTAAAAGGTATTCTCATCATTCAATTGATTTCAGATTCCTTTTAACATTCTATTTTGATGCTGGTTTTCAAATGTTTCTCAGAATCTACTTTTCTCATTAATGATTATATATCTCTCCCCAAATACCATGCTTTTAGACTATCTGTAATCTTTCAGTCACCAAATACCTCCCAGATTTCTCTTTACTCATATTACTTTTGGTCAAATTTCATTGATAAGCCTTCAACAAAATCCCTACTGTGTTAAACTATCTTCTGTTTCATCTACATGCCTATTGTGTACAAAATACTGTGTTAGGAGATATACATACACACACACACACACATATATATATATATATATATATATATATATATATATATATATACACACATATTTTACTTTCAGTTTTATTGAGATATAATTGACATACAGCACTGTAAAAGTTTAATGATTTGACTTACATACATTATGAAATGATTACCACAATAAATTTAGTGAACCTCCATCATCTCATTACATCTCATTAAAATTAAAGAAATAGAAAAAAACATATTTTCCTTGTGATGTGAACTCTTAGGATTTACTCTCATAACATACAGCAGTGTTAATTATGTTGTACATTATATCTCTAGTACTCATTCATCTCATAACTGGAAGTTTATACCTTCTGACCACTTTCATGCAATTCCCCCTTCCCCTATCCCCTCCTTTGGTAACCACAAAGCTGATCATTTTTTCTATGAGTTAGTTTGTTTATTTTTGAAGTATAATTGACCTACACCACTATGTTAGTTCTTGTTGCACAGTACAATGATTCAATGTTTCTGTACATTACAAAATGATCACTACAATAAGTCTAGTTACGATCTGTCACTGTATGAAGATATTACATCATTATTGACTGTATTCCCAGTGCTGTACCTTTCATCCCTGTGATTCATTTATTTTATAGCTGAAGTTTGTACCTCTTAATTTTCCTGTGTTAGGATATATTTTTAAGCTAAAAATAATAGAACTATATTTAACGTGGGTACCAGTAGAAATAAAATAATACATTTATCCTTTATTCTTTGAGAAGGATCTATTTGATTTTGTTGTTTTTTTATCAGTTCCCTTGCTTAACAAATCATGTTTCTCAAGGTCCTGATCTCAACCATTTTTTTGTCTCACTTGTCCTGGAACATCTCTTTCCCATCCTCATATCTAGCTTCAGTCAATCACAGAAATGCTGATAACGCTTGGCTATTCTGCCCTCACCTCTCTCCTGAACTCTAGTTGAGCTTTGGTTGGCTGGCAGAGCTTTCTGTGCTTTGCTGGAATATCTTCCCCATGTAGTCTCTGTCTTCACTTAGGGCTTTACTCTATACTTCCTCATCTAAAACAATCTGGCAGTATCTCCTTGGCTCCTTCCTCTTGTTACTATGTCTTCCCACCCGCTAGCCTCTAGCACATGCACACATAGCACACACACATCCAGTGATACATTTTCTAAGTATGTCACCAAGCTTCCTTGTCTTGTGTATTTTCCTCTGCCATTGCCTTAATCACTACCATAGCTTTGTGTGAACACCCTGCTTTTAGTCTGGCTTCTCTCCAGTCCATCTAACTCACTGCTGCTAGAAAAATATTTCTAAAGGGCAGATAGGCATGTATTCCCTTGCTTAAAATCCTGGAGAGCTCCCCATAGCTAACATCAGAAAAATGTCTAAAGTGCTTGGCTTGATATCTAGAATCATTCAGAAATCTGGCTTCTCTTCCCTGCTCCTCCACATGTGTGCTTCAGTCCTGCCATGCAGACTATTTGTAGTCTCTCAAATGTACCCATATTTTCAGATCTCTTTGTCTTTGCCTTGCTAGTCTCTCTGGATGAAATATCTCTGTGGTGAGCTCCTGCTTCATTAAGAATAGGTTAAAGGGCTTCCCTGGTGGCGCAGTGGTTGAGAGCCCGCCTGCTGATGCAGGGGACATGGGTTCGTGCCCCAGTCCGGGAAGATCCCACGTGCCGCAGAGCGGTTGGACCCATGAGCCATGGCTGCTGAGCCTGTGCGTCCAGAGCCTGTGCTCCGCAACGGGAGAGGCCACAACAGTGAGAGGCCCCCGTACCACAAAAAAAAAAAAAAAAAAAAAAAGAAAAAGAATAGGTTAAATTTTAATTCCCTCTGGAAGTTTTTACTTGGCCCTTTTCCCAGTCTCCCTCCTGCTCTTTTGGGCCCATGCCATCCTGTTTTTACCTCACTGGAATATTTATCTTCCTATAATTGTTTTAACTTTGTTTTTCACCACTGTCTATGAGAGCCTTATTCATCTCTGTCTGTGTTCTCAGGGCTTGACTCACAGTAGGAGCACAGTAAATTTGTCTTTGGAAGAAGGAATGAATGGGCTAATCCTTCCCATCAGCATAGAGCAAGCTATTATCTGTGATCTTAAAACAAAAACAACTCTTTTGATCTCCTATTCCCCTCCCTTTCTTTGCCTCTTTTTCATCCAGACTCTTCCAAAAGGGTGTCTCTACTTGTATCTTCCAGTTTTTTTCTTCCCTTCTCTCTTTTTTTTTTTTTTTTTTTTTTTTTTTTTTTTGCGGTATGCGGGCCTCTCACTGTTGTGGCCCCTCCCGTTGCAGAGCACAGGCTCCGGAGGCTCAGGCCCAGCGGCCATGGCTCACGGGCCTAGCCGCTCCGCGGCATGTGGGATCATCCCGGACCAGGGCACGAACCCGTGTCTCCTGCATCGGCAGGCGGACTCTCAACCACTGCGCCACCAGGGAAGCCCTCCCTTCTCTCTTGATCTCTCCATGCAGGCTTTCACCACTACCCTTATCAAATTCACCAGTGATCTTCAATAATCAGTTTTCAGGTGTTTAACTTGACCTATTATTAGCAGCATTTGACATTGTGAATCACTCTCTTCTGTTTGAAGCACCTTCTTCACTTGGTTGCCGGTAGGTCATAGTCTCATGGTTTTCCTTCTACGTCTCTGGAAAATAAAAAGCAACCGTTCTTAAATGATTTTTTGTTAAATGATTCCTGATAAACCTGTGGAATCCCTCCCCAGACAGTTGCACATATACATGTAAAGAAAATTCTGAACACAATAATGGGGAGTTCAGGGGTCTCCCCACCTCAGAACTCATCTATGGTACCCACAGAAAGAGCAGCCTAAAAGATGGGAAGGAAAAGCAGTTGAGTATGCTGTAACTGAAGTCAAGGGAAGAAAGAGCCTTTCAGAAGGGAGGAGTGGTTGGTATTGCCAAGTGTTTGTTGTCAGATGTAGGCTGGACTGAGACCACTGGGTTTTGAAATAAGGCGCTTATTGTGACTTGGCAGAGCCTTTTAATGAAGTGGTGAGGGTAGAATGCAGGTAGTAGTGGGTGAAGAGCAGAGTCCAGGAGTATAGGCAGCCCTCAGAAGTTTGGTTCTAAAGGGAAGGGAGCAAGGAGGTGGTGGCTAGAAAGGGATGAGGAAGTGGCGTGTGGTTTTGTTTGTATTTGTTTTGTTCTTTCTGAGGAGACAATTATTTTTTCCCAGTATGTGGCTTTCACCTGAATTGGTTTATCTAAAGCTGAACTCTGATGTGGATTTTCATTCTGTCTTGCCTACTGGTCTCTAAAAAGGATTTTACATACTATGAATTACCAAGAATATGAACTAGCACCTAGGCCTTTTGTGTTCTAAACATGGCTGGACCCTTTCACATTCATTATCTGTTTTGTTTTGAGGAAGTTTATATAGAACAATGACTCTTAACTTGTTTCATTTAATAACATGTAAAAAGACAAAATTTATAGTTTTGAGAGATAAAGTTTATCACTTCATTTGTTTTTTGCAGGAAATTCACTGTCAGAACACTCCCCTCAGAAAACAAGTTGGTCCAAATACCCCATCACTTCCAGTAACAGAAAAGGTGACAGAAAATCAGACACCAGCAAAACCTTCTAGTATAGAACCTACGGGTAAGCGTTTTCTATTTCTACTTCACTTAAAATGTAGATTTCAGTCTACCATAGTTTGGGAAATTGGATTGGAAAGCAGAAATGCTGTTCTAGTGTAAAAAGACACATTCATTTCTTCATTTCCTCTTACCTTTTCATTTCTAGCCATGCAATATCCTTCTTCCTTAGTTATCTTTCCAGAGTGAGAACGCATACCCTTGATGAGAGTGTAAATTACTATAAGTATTTTTTGGAGAAAAATTCTTGTAAAGTGTGTGTGCTCTGCAAGTGTTTCTGTAAGTTGAATTCTTAGAACTAGTGTGTACAGATGTATGTACAAATATATTAATTGTAGCACCATTTGTAATAGTAATAAGATTTAAATGACCTAAATGCACATCAGTAGAAGACTGTAAATAAATTGTGCTAAATCCATATAATCAAGTATTATGTAGCTGCTTAAAATGAATAAGGTAGCTTTGTATATGACCTTTAATATATCATAGGCAATTAAATTAAAAAAAAACAATAGTGGTAAGAAAACATATTACTGAAATTCGCCATCTTAACAATTTTTAAGTGTATAGTTCAGTAGTGTTAAGTATATTCACACTGTTGAGAAACAGATCTCTGGAACTTTCATTTGGCAAAACTGAAACTCTATACCCATTAAACAGCAACTCTCCTTTTCCCTCTCCTGAGCCTCTGGTCATCAGCATTCTACATTCTGTTTCTATGAATTTGACTACCTCATATAGATTAGATACCTCATATAAGTGCAATAATATAGTATTTGTCTTTTTGTGGCTAACGTATTTAATTTAGCATAATGTCCCAGGGTTCATCCATGTTGACATTGTCACATGTCAAATGTGTGACAGGACTACCTTCCTTTTTAAAGCTGAATAATATTTTATTGTGTAGATATACCATATTTTGTTTATCCATTGATGGACATGTGGGTTGCTTCCACCTCTTGGCTATCGTGGATAGTGCTGTTATGAACATGGGTATGCAAATATCTCTTCGAGACCCTGCTTTCAATTCTTTTGGCTATATACCCAGAAGTAGGATTGCTTGATCATACAGTAGTTCAAATTTTAATATTTTAAGGAACTATTATGCTGGTTTCCATAGTGGTCACACTATTTACAGTCTCACCAACAGTGCACAAGCGTTTTAATTTCTCCACACCCTCATCAACACTTGTTATTTTTTGTTTTCTTGACAGTAGCTATCCTAATAGATATGAATTATTAGCTCATTGTAATTTTGATTTGCATTTCTTCTATGACTGGAAAAGTTGAGCATCTTTTCGCATGCTTGTTGGCCATTTGTATATCATCTTTGGAGAAGTGTCTGTTCATGTCCTTTGCCCATTTTTAAATCAGGTTGATTTTTTGTTGTTGAGTTGTAGGAGTTCTTATATTCTGAATATTAACCCCATGTCAAATATATGATTTGCAAATATTTTCTCACATTCAGTAGGTTGATACACAAAACATTTTTTAAAAATTGAGGCATAGTTGATTGATAATATTATATTAGTTTTAGGTGTACAACATCATGATTAAACATTTTTATAGATTATACTCCATTTTAGTTATCATAAAATGTTTTCCATGTGCTGGACAATATATTCTTGAAGCTTACTTATTTTATACATAGTGGTTTGTACCTCTTAATCCCCTACTCCTACCTTGCCCCCTCTCCCACAAAAGTTTTTAAGTTTGATGTAGTCCCATTTGTCTATTTTTGCTTTTGTTGCCTGCTTTGTGTTATACCCAGGAAATCATCACCAAATCCAATGTCATGAAGCTTTCTTTCTCTCTATGTTTTCTTCTGGGAGTTTTATAGTTTTGAGTCTTACATTATGTCTTTAATCCATTTTGAGTTGATTTTTGGATATGACATCATATAAAGGTCCAACTTAATTCTTTGCATGTAAATATACAGTTTTCCCAACATCATTTGTCCTTTCCCCATTGAATTATCTTGGCAGCCTTGTTAAAGATCATTTGACCATATATATGAAGTTTTATTTCTGGGCTCTCTCTTCCTTTCCATTGGTCTATATGTCTATCTTTATGCTACTGTCATACTATATTGATTATTATAGTTTTGTAATATGTTTTGAAATCAGGAAATGTCAGTGTTCTAACTTTGTTCTCTTTCAGAATTGTTTTGGATATTCAGGGTCTCTTGAAGTTCCATATGAATTTTAGGACAGACTTTCTATTTCTCCAAAAAGTGCTGTTGGGATTTTGATAAGAATTGCATTGAATCTGTAGATTGCTTTGGGTAGTATTGACATCTTAACAATATTAAGTCTTCCAATCCATGAACATGGGATGTCTTTCCATCTATTTGTGGTTTTTTTTAATGTCTTTCAGCAATATTTTGTACTTTTCAGTATACAAGTCTATCACCTCCTTGGTTAGGTTTATTCCTAAGTATTTTATTCTGTTTCATGCTATTGTAAATGGAATTGTTTTCTTAATTTGCTCTTCAGATTGTTCATTATTAGTATATAGAAGTGTAACTTTTTTGTGTGTTGATTTTGTATTCTGCATCTTTGCTGAATTTGTATATTATTCTAACAGTTCTTTGTTGTGGAATCTTTAGAGTTTTCTATATATAAGATCATGTTATCTGTGAACAGAGATAATTTTACTTCTTTTAAAATTTGGATTCTTTTAATTTCTTTTTCTTGCCTATTGCTCTAACTAGGACTTTTAAAAAGCTATGTTGACTAGAAATGGTGAGAGTGGGCTTATCTCTAGCTTGTCTTGTTCCTGATCTTAGAGGAAAAGCTTTCAATCTTTTACCATTAAGTATAATGTTAGCTGTGGGCTTCTCATATATGGTCTTTATTATGTTGAAGTAGTTTTTCTATTGCTAGTTAAGTGTTTTTATTGACACTTTTTAAAAAGTGAAAAACAAAATGCAGAACAGTGTGTATAGTAGGATCACACTATTTACAATAGCCAGGACATGGAAGCAACCTAAGTGTCCATCAACAGATGAATGGATGAAGAAGATGTGGCACATATATACAATGGAATATTACTCAGCCATAAAACGAAACGAAATTGAGTTATTTGTAGTGAGGTGGGTGGACCTAGAGTCTGTCATACAGAGTGAAGTAAGTCAGAAAGAGAAAAACAAATACCATATGCTAACACATATATATGGAATCTAAAAAAAATAAAATGGTTCTGATGAACCTAGGGGCAGGACAGGAATAAAGATGCAGATGTAGAGAATGGACTTGAGGACACGGGGAGGGGGAAGGGTGAGCTGGGACAAAGTGAGAGAGTGGCATTGACATATATATACTACCAAATGTAAAATAGATAGCTACTGGGAAGCAGCGCTTAGCATAGGGAGATCAGCTTGGTGCTTTGTGACCACCTAGAGGGGTGGGATAGGAAGGGTTGGAGGGAGACACCAGAAGGAGGGGATATGGGGATGTATGTATACGTATAGCTGATTCACTTTGTTATACAGAAGAAACTAACACAACATTGTAAAGCAATTATACTCCAACAAAGATGTTAAAAAATAAAATAAAATAAGATAAAATATTGGAAAAATTTTTAAAAAGGATATATACATATGTATACATAGGGAGAAAACTGGAAGAACAAACAATAACCTGGTAATATTAGTGTCCCCTTTCTCTTCTAGGGAAGAAGAGAGAGATGGGAAAGTTAAGAGAAGACAGGTGCTTTGGGGGATTCTCTATGCATTTCTGGATTTGAAATGCATAGCTTTATAATCAGAAAACAAGATATGTAAGATTCCTTAATTGAAAAACTCTAAGTTTTTATATATATATTCATATGGTTTTTCCTAAAATTTTTTTAGGTTTTACTGAATGTGAAATGAGGAAGTCTAGCCCTTTGAAAATAACATTGTTTTTAGAAGAGGAAAAGTCCTTAAAAGTAACATCAGACCCAAAGGTTGAACAGCTGACTGGTTGGTTTTTGTTGTTTTCATTCTTTGTCTCTTATTAACTCTGGACATGCTAGGAGAATTAGTATTCTCATATTCAATATGCAGTGTTCTATATTTCAAAATATGATTTTATAATACTCTTTTTTTTTCTCCCACTAGGAAATACTCTAGCTTTCACAAAATACAGTACTGTTAACAGTTATCTTTAGGTCCCAGGCCCCTGTGAAAATCTGATTAAGGCTATCACTCACTTTCACAGGGAAAGGAAATGTGCTGCCCTTCCACACTCTGCATGTATGGTTAGAGGAATCAGTGGCCCTTGAAGTTTATTTGTGAACCCTGCCCTAAGTGATGTTAATATTTTCCTATTATTAACTGCAATGTGAAAGGGCAGTTCCCAACAATAGAAAAAGAATTATTTGAAAAAATATTTTTTGTAAATCTGAAGCTTTTGGCTATTATCTTGCAGTCTGGGTTTTTAATATTCTTTCTTAAACCCGAAGAATTGAATCAGCTTTTGATAGTTCCCACCTTTATTACTTAGAAAATATTATTGAAACTTTATATTAGTAGTATTCTATTTCTTTTTGTTTTGTTTGTTTAGGAGGTAGTTTTTCATAGGGCTTTTTCTTCCTGTTTATTGAGTAAGCATATGAATGTTAGGTCTTCTCTGTTATCCGTTTAATTCTTAAAGGTCTGAATCACAGTATTTACCTGTTGGAATATTTTTCAGAGGTGGTACGTGAAATTGAGATGAGTGTGGATGATGATAATGATATCAACAGTTCAAAAGTAATTAATGACATCTTCAGTGATGTCCTAGAGGAAGGTGAACTAGATGTGGAAAAGAGCCAGGAGGAGATGTATCACGCAGATGCAGAAAGCAGCGAAGAACAGGAAGATGCACTGAATATCTCCTCGATGTCTTTACTTGCTCCATTAGCACAGACAGTTGGTGTGGTAAGTCCAGAGGTAAGAAAGGACTAAATGTAAACAGGCCCAGCACATAAAGAAACTAAGTAGAATTGGGGTCCCTTTTTGTTTTAGTTGGTACATGGGGATTTGGCACTCTGTAGCCAGGGGTGTTTTGCAAACCTGATGTTAATTCTCTTAAAAGAGAGCTTAAAACTCTTCAGTAGTTTCCTTTTGGCCTTAGATGAAATCCAAACTGTAACATGGCTTAAAAGGCCAGACATTTGGGCTTAAATCCTGGCTCTGCCATTAAGCGATGTTTATGGGTCAGGTTAGTTAACCTCTTTGCCGCAGTTAAATGTTAATTTATGTTAAAAATAGTACCTACGTCATGGGGGTGAAGTGCATATTAGGTCATATTAGTATTTAGCACCAGATAGATAACTAACATTTATTGAGAGCTAACTCAACTGTTATAAGCTATCACCCTAAATTGAATAACTGCACCTTTTTTTGGAGATTGATTCAATTAGAAATATTTTTTTAAAAGAGTTACAAGTGTAGGCTTCAGCTGTGAACTTCAGCTTTGAACTTTTATTCATATACATTTTAGGAACTTATTTAAGTTTGCCTTGTTTTTATGATGAATCGGTCAACTTATTGGATGTTTATTTTCTAGTAATAAAGTCATTCAATTCCTCAGATTTCTCATTTAGAATCAATGTCATCCATAAAATCTAATATCTGATGTGTCTTCCTGCAGAAGTTAGTTTCTTCGCCTAGCTGGGAATTGAAAGACACCAGCATAAGTGATGAAAGTCCAAAGCCAGGAAAATTCCAAAGAACCCGTGTTCCTCGAGCTGAGTCTGGTGATAGTATGGGTTCTGAAGATCATGATCTTCCTTACAGGTGAGAACATCTTAGAAGACATTCACTCACTAGGGTCATGGTTTAGATTGACATAACAAGTTTTGTTATTTATAATTATAGTGTTATTAGTATTAATCTTTATAAAACTTTGAAATAGCTTTGGTAAGCCTCTCTTTCACCCAATGGCATTTTCCATTCTAGTGAAGTGTTCTACTGATATGTTGCAATATCAATATTCTGCTGATATGTTCAACAAAGGATAGTGCTTAGTGTGTCGCTGGATTTCTAATAGAGTGTAACTTATTTCCTGAAGCATTGATGCATATAGATCTCAAAGAGTCAAAGAAACAGACCGTCCTTCAATAAAGCAGGTGATTGTTCGGAAGGAAGATGTTACTTCAAAACTGAATGAAAAAAAGAATGGCTTTCCTTGTCAGGTTAACATCAAACAGAAAATGCAGGTATGTACTGTGGAAAGGGGATTTGGAAGGTTGACAGAACGAGATGGTGAGCTCCTTGAGGACAAGATCCCAGTCTTATTCATCTCTGTATCCTGAGTGATTAGGACAGTGTGTGACATGTAGGAGCTCAGGAGCTTACTCCTGAATTCAGTTTGAGAAAAGTCTTCTTTTTTGGTGCATAGTCTAGAAACTTGAAGAGTGAAACTGTAACGTTTTGACTTCCCTCTCTGGAGATTTTGGAAATTACCCAATTGGATAAGTTATAATTAAAGTTTAAATAAAGTGAAAATGATGATTAAAAATGAGTTTTTTTCCTCCTCTCATTGATTTCACTAGGAACTCAATAATGAAATAAATTTGCAGCAGACAGTGATCTATCAGGCTAGCCAGGCTCTTAACTGTTGTGTTGATGAAGACCATGGGAAAGGGTCACTGGAAGAAGCTGAAGCAGAAAGACTTCTTCTAATTGCAAGTATGTGTGATACACCTGAAACAATTCCAACACAATTTCAAACCAGGAAAAACTCATTCTGTCTAGTATATTCAGAAATTTCTAATTTTAGAGAAAGGGCTTTTTTGATAATCTGTTTCAGCTGATCTATTTTTTGTTTCTTACAAGGTTTGTGAAAACACTACATGTAAAATAAGGTGTAGTTTGCATGAAAAGGTGAAAGAACCTGGAATGCATTTGAAGACATGTAGTGTAAAGAGTATGCTAAGAATGAATACATGAACTCACACACATATATGCTCTGTCTCTGTACCTGTCTATATATGTATAGCTAAAAATAAGTATGTGAATTTTGTTGTGTGTATGTGTGGTGATGGATGACAGGGCATGTTAGGATGGAGAGATTAACCATGGAAGAAAACTGACCAAAAGTTGAAGTATTAAATTTCAAGGATTTTGTGAACAGATTGAGCTATCAAGGTTTTACCTGACTATCTACCATCTATTTATATGAAGGAAGAGTTACTGATTTTGTCTTTGGTGTTGTATACAATTGCCACATGAGTGCATTTTCTTGAATTGGTTTCATTTAGAAACAATTGCAGTTTTAATATTTGAAATATTAACTTGCATATTTCTACATAGCTGAGAAGAGAACACTTTTGATTGATGAGTTGAATAAGTTGAAGAATGAAGGGCCTCAGAGGAAGAATAAGGCTGGTCCCATATCCCAAAGTGAATTTGTCCCTTCCAAAGGATCAGTTACTTTGTCAGAAATCCGCTTGCCTCTAAAAGCAGATTTTGTCTGCAGTACAGTTCAGAAACCAGGTGTGGTAATTTTTATTTACTCACTTCTAGATCATATGTTAAATTATGAACTTCACCTAGATTGGAATTGTGCAAATGGGAACAAGTAGAGCATGCATAAAGACACAAGGCTTGTATCTCGGGCCTTTAGTTCCTTTTATGTAGATGTGTGTATAAAAATAACCAAGGAAAAATTTCATATATGTTCTTACTGATCCGTGCAATAACAGACATAGGTCTAACTGAAAGTAAGGCTTGTTAAACATAATATTGAACATAAAATAAATTACTAAGATGAGTTATTCTGACACAACAGACCATTTGACTTTCATTAATTTTATTGTGGAAAGTATCGGGCATCTAAAAGAACTTATTTTACTTACTCTATTATATTTAAAATTCACTCCATCATGTAAATTTGTTCTTTGAATCCTGAATTACTGGTTGTGGGAGTGAAGAGCATCACAGTGTAGATACTTCTATTGAAATTTTATTCCCTTTATTCCTCTAGATTGAATAAATAAACTTTTCTAAGCTATGTACTCTACTTAAAATCATATTTAAACAAAGTGGGTAAAGGAGGTTATGGCACCAGTATCTGAAAAATAGGACAGGATGGTAACATTCACAGAAATATAGTATTTTAATTTCAGTTTTGAAATAACAAACCAGAATTTACCCTTTTGAGATGTATACTATTAGCTAAAGAATTTCGGGTCAATAGGTAAAATTTGAAGTCAGCAGAAACTGAGGAATGTGTAGCGAAGTTATTTCAATTCACTCAAAAGGAAGAGATCTTGATGATGCTGTTCCAGGAACATGTCTGTCTGCTTACATCTAGTCTTTTTGTGTCTGAAAAGTTGACTTTAGAAAATTTTAAATGAATTTTATGTAAATCAGTTGCAGTATTACTTTATTCATTTGGTCTTCCAGAATGCTGATTAGCTAAATCTGATTTTGCTTGTGCTTATTAGGTAATGTGATTATTTCTTACAGATGCAGCAAATTACTATTTCTTAATTATGCTAAAAGCAGGAGCTGAAAATATGGTAGCCACACCATTAGCAAGTACCTCAAATTCTCTTAATGGCGATGCTCTAACATTCACTACTACATTTACTTTGTAAGTAAATTAGGCTTTTGATGGTTCAAATATACTTTTCTTTTTTAATAGAGTTGATACAGTCTAAGCATCCAGCTAGAATTTATAATCTTTGAAATGCAGTATGTTTATTGTTTTTATATGGACAAATAACTCATTTTTCAATTTGTTGGTTTAACTCTTTTATGTTTCCAATCTTTTCTTCCATTGAGTAGCATGTTTCTTTCATGTGACTGTAGGTATTTGATGTTTTGAAGTGTTTTAACGTATATATTTACTACACACACACACACACACACACACACACACACGTGCAAAATCTGGACCACAATTTTTTAATATATACTTTAAATCTCTTAATATACTTAACAATAAGTCTCAGTGAAAGACATTTATATTTAGTGTCAGAGATTTATTTTGAAACTAGAGTCAAAATCTAGTTTGGAAGAAAAACTATGTTTATTATTTAAGATCTTGAGTTGTAAAATGCTGAAGAAAATGTTTGACCTGTATTATAGGAAAAAGTAGACTGTTCTTACCAGTTTTTATATTCTTTAGTAGTTTATAACTATTGTCTTTAGTTTTAAAACACAGTGAATTCCTTTACTCTCAGTCTTGTAACAGTATTTGTGGCATAATTTTTAATGGCATAATTTGATATTTTTATTTTTCCAGGCAGGATGTATCAAATGACTTTGAAATAAATATTGAAGTTTACAGCTTGGTAAGCAGTTAAACTTTCCAAAGTAACTAATAGTGTATTTTTCTTAAAGACATCAGATTTTAAGTTACTTATGCTTTGGATTTGGGTATAGGTACAAAAGAAAGATCCCTCAGGCCTTGATAAGAAGAAAAAAGCATACAAGTCAAAGGTGAGAATGAAAGAAACCCAGTAGAAATATAATCAGAAATAGGAGATATAATGTCTTTAAAATGATGTATAATTTTGGGCTTCCCTGGTGGCGCAGTGGTTGAGAATCCACCTGCCGATGCAGGAGACGCGGGTTCGTGCCCTGGTCCGGGAAGATCCCACATGCCGCGGAGCAACTAAGCCCGTGAGCCATGGCCGCTAGGCCTGCGCGTCCGGAGCCTGTGCTCCGCAACGGGAGAGGCCACAACAGTGAGAGGCCCGCATACCGCAAAAAAAAAAAAAAAAAAAAAAAATTATGTATAATTTTTAATAATTATCAAGCTTTTGGGTCATTTTTATGCCTTAAATTTCTAGTTACTGCACATAATAGGTATAGGTGTGAATACTGAGAGTAAACTTGCAGTGAGTGACCATGACCCTAAGTATAAGCTACTGATATTACTCAGGCTAGACAATTCTGTTTTCTCCATATCTGCTTGACAACTATTATTATCTCTTTAAACTTTTCTCAGGCCTTTCCTCTGAACTCTTGTCTTACTAACTCCTCTAAACCAGACTTAAGAAGGATGTGGTCACTGTAGGCATGAGGAATAGAAACAGCTTTGTTTCTCCTTCCTAGCCTTTGCTTTTTTGTTCTTTGTCTAAATCATCATTTAAAAGAATTTTATTTAGCTTTAACGAAAAAGGAATAACAGTATGGGTAAAGCCGGAATAAAAGACTCAAGTATAATGTATTGATATTTAAGAATTATTTTCTGTGTGGGAGAATCTCAAGTTTGGTTAGTTTTCGGGGTTTTTTTTTGCGGTACACGGGCCTCTCACTATTGTGGCCTCTCCCGTTGCGGAGCACAGGCTCCGGACGCGCAGGCTCAGCGGCCATGGCTCACGGGCCCAGCCGCTTCGCGGCATGTGGGATCTTCCCGGACCGGGGCACGAACCCGTGTCCCCTGCATCGGCAGGGGGACTCTCAACCACTGTGCCACCAGGGAGGCCCCAAGTTTGGTTAGTTTTAATCATAATGTTTAATAGGAAATATACTAAGTTATCTTTTCTTCCAGGCTACTACTCCTAAGCGACTTCTCACATCTGTAACCACAGTAAGTAGAATTTTTTGGAAGTTGAAGTTCCTTGAGAAATCTTCATCATACACATACGATTGGAAATTGGTTAACCATTTCTAAACCCTTAATGCTTTGGGAATCTTTAAAATATCCTAAAAGGAAAAAATAATGTTTTCTGAAATATAGTCCTTGTAGTGTTTGTACTTAATATTTAAATCTTTGTATCAAATAAAGAAAATAACTTATGTTCTTCTTCACACCTTTTTTTTTAGAAAAGCACCCTTCATTCTTCAGGTGAGTGAATCTTGAACTATTTGAAACATTAGGATATAAACAATTGCAGACTTATACATATAGCCATCTTGATTTATGAGTGTTTACCTTACTCTCCTTTGAATAATATTTTCTGTATGGTAGTAACATATATGATTACTGGTGAGAATAACCTGCTGTCTGAAACCACCACAGGCCACCAAACAGCACATTGCTCAGGCTCTAGCAGGCAGTACACACAGGATACCTAGTCACTTGACAACTGCAACAGGTAGCATTACTCTTCACCCTATCTTCTCTTGTTCTATAGATTTGTTTTGTGCTATCCGCACTGAGGAGTTCACCTGTTTTAACTTTACTGATCATGACTGGCATCGCATCATGTCAGAAAAGCATCTTTCTAGTTCACTGGAAACTGGAGTGCCAGTAGGCCAGGGAAGACTTTTCTAGAGTGGCGTTAGGCCTAAATTTTCCAAAGGGGATTAGGATTGAGCTGGTTTCACTCACCTTTGGACTTTTGATCTCTGTTTCCTGGCACAAGAGAATAACTAAGAAGAACCATGCAGATAAAGTCCTGCTGTTCATTATGTCATCCTAGACTACAGCAATGAAGTTTTTCGTATCTCTGATAGGAAAATTGCTTTTTATGCACACATTTTTAGGTTCTATATCTTTAAAAACACATCTGTCTCAAATGTTAAGATGTGCCTGTACCTCACTTAAGTTAAATATAAATACTTAACAGTTTTCTTTCATTAGGAAATATGTTGATGTTTTATTCCCCCCACCCTGCCCCACCCCCATATTTAGAGGTAGAGGAAAATAAAGCAGTTTTTTCTGTGGCAGTTTAATTTCATTCTGTTAGAGTGAGGTGAGGAATTGTTATATATACTTACTAAAGTCACTCTGAACTAAACTTCCTTTTTCTTTAGTTATGGCCAGTCTTAATGCTGTGCGTACCAGCAACTTTGCCCTTGTTGGATCTTACATGCTGTCATTATCTTCAGTAGGAAATACAAAATTTGCTCTGGACAAGGTAATCCAAATTTATTTATTTATTTATTTATAGAAAAATTAGGTCCATGAAAATGTCCCAGTACTTTCAAGTATTTGAAATCTTTGGCTGAATATGTATGTTCTTAGAATTGTACATTTTAATTAGACATGGGTTTAGCTGCATGATATGTTTTTTGGTGTTGGAAGTATTTCTCTTCTGTATCTTAATAGTTAAGTCTTCAAAGCAGCATATACTGGTTTATTCTAAATGTCAATTCTGACAAAGAAAGTATTGCTTCTTGCATATAGATGTTAAGCTTACAGTTTTAAACATAGTTTCTTGCCCATTTGAAACCAATATTTTGAAATGACTTAACATTTTTTGGATTTAGTTTTGACAAGATAGGGAAAGATAAATTAATTTCTTGGAAAAGTACTCATGAATCTATGGGATTTTCCTTTTCCATACTTTCCTTTAAGACTTCATAGTCCAGATCTGTGTAGTGTCACTACCATATTGAGTGCTTTTTCACCACACTGTAAAGACTAAATATTTAATAGCTAACAAGACCATTTTAAGTAGTAAGAGAAGTAGAGGCAAACTTTAGTCCTAGTGTTGGCTTCTGCTGTATAATACAGACTATTTTAAAATATTATAAGAGATTTCTGTAGTTAGAATATAGTGATGTTTAAAAAAATTCATGTAACTTTTAATTTAGTAATTCAGCTAGTTTAACAAATTGAGTGATTCTGGGTCTTTTTTTCTCTTTGTCTTTTATTTTGTTTGTTTTAGATAAATTATGATGTAAAAGAGCGAGAGCTACTGGGCTATATGTTCCAGGAAAAGGTTGCCATATTTTCTTTGCTTGAAACTAATGAGCTTAAAAATTAGTCCTTAATTTTTGGCCCTTACGTATTTGTTTTACTAACCACTCTCATGTCTTCTTGGTTATTTTGAATAATTAAGGACATTATGTAAATTATTCTTTCTTTAGATCCTTGTAGATGGGCATCATTTTCTTTACTCTCATAATTCTTTAAAGCTTTCTTTAAAAGTTCTCTAGTTTTTTTCATGCCTGTTTGGTATTTGGGCTTTTATACTCTTTTTTCATGTTATAATTCTTTAAGATTCTATAGTCACTTCAGCATTGATTTTTCCGGGTACCAAATGCCAAATTAATAACTATGTCTAAAACTAAAATTTATTCAATATTGTTGACCTCCTCTTTATTGAAAGAACTATTGGTAATGTTTTAAGTAAAAGTAGAAAACCTCTGTGGTCTTAATTGGCTAATAGGTATGTTGCTATGTAGGTGGTGCTCTGTTTATTAATTTTAAAATTAAAATTCATTTAATGCTAAAATTATACTAAATATATTCATATATTTTAGAAATTTTTTTTTAGGATTTTTAATATCTTTGTGAAGATCAATCACAAGCATCTTGTGGGTGTATAGATATGCTAATTTGCAAAATGCTGGATAGTACTTTTTATTTTATTTTAAATTCTTTTTTTTCTTTTTTAATTTTTCTTTTTGGCTACATTGTATTTTCGTTGCTGCACGCAGGCTTTACCTAGTTGCGGCGAGTGGTGGCTACTCTTCGTTGTGGTGCGTGGGCTTCTCATTGTGGTGGCTTCTCTTGTTGCGGAGCATGGGCTCTAGGCACACAGGATTCAGTAGTTGCATTGTGTGAGCTCAGTAGTTGTGGCTTGCGGGCTCTAGAGCGCAGGCTCAGTAGTTGTGGCACATGGGTTTAGTGCTCCGTGGCATGTGGGATCTTCCCAGACTGGGGATCGAACCCGTGTCCCCTGCAGTGAGAGGTGGATTCTTAACCACTGCGCCACCAGAGAAGTTGTATTTTAAATTCTTAAAACAAGATTTGCAAATTAGGTAAACATAAGAACTGGGTTCTGTGAACTGTATTCCTTACTCAGTTGTCCCATAGCCAATTTCTATATATGTAAGAGATTTCATGAATCTCTAAAATGAAAGAGATTTCAGTGACATATGTTAAATATAGACTGATTGCTCTTTAAAAATTTTTTTCACTGCCATTTTAATTTAAAATGTCACACAAATTAAAAATAAATTGTATGTCCATTCTCTTAAAAACTTTTTTGAAATTATAACTTAAATATCCAGCCACCTGATCTGAGTGTAAAATCAAATCACTCAGTGTAATGGTTGTGTCCAATACTGTAAAGTCTCTTCCTGAGTCAAATACAGTACAATTTACATGTAAAATTTGTCACAGATGTGCTTTTTTGAGTGGCAGTGGGGAGCAAATATTTGTTCTAATACCTTGTGGTTATGTAGGAGAATATTTAAGATAGTTAAGTTTAGATGTTCTTTAAATTGGTGGGAAAAATGGAAGACCTTGTATATTCACATAATAATCCCTTTTGATTAAATCTGAGAGAGTAACCAAGTCTCCCATATCCTACCAGAGACCATCAGTGCAAGGGAATGTTTGCTTATGTTACTGGTGTCTTGACCAATAAAGATAAGTCTCGGGGTTATATCTGAGATCCCCTTCAGAATGAGATTTCTGTTGAGGTTAACCCAGAGTGTTTGCTCTATAAATTTAGGATACCACTAATAACGGATTGCTTTCTTGTTTGAGGTTATAGATATCTGATGTAAAGTCTGATGTCCTGAAATTTAAACTAGGAATTTCAGTTAGTCACACTCTCAAATCCTTTCTTTGAATAGAGAATCCAAAATACTCATAGGTTTTACTATACTTTTATGGATAAAGGGAGAAGCATATCCCACAACTCATCTTCTGACTTAAAGAAATGTCATAGATATTTATACCTTCCAGGAAACAGAGATGTCAATTTAAATAGTATTAGGGCAAACACCTGTGAGGTAAAACAACTGATTAGCACTGTAGAATTTTGAGGTTGTAGGAAGAGTGGTTAGGTGTTCTGGTGTGTCCAAAGCTATCCTGGTGCCTGTTGGTCTGGTTTAATTATTAACAGTTATAATTATTCTCGCTCAGAAATATCCTGATATATAAAAAATTACACAGTCACCCTGATTATAGGGTACATTTTACACCTCTTAACGATAATCTTTGAGGTGTTGATAATCTTAAAAGACCACTTTGTTAAACAGAAAACAGAATAGGATCATACATCTTCGCACGTCTCCACACTTGACAGGGCGTAGTAACATTGACTCTTCTGTGAATATTCTCAGTTCATTTCAGGACAAGCTTCTAACCAAGAATATTGTCTACTTTTCACAGCTGTAGAGTAAGAGGGAACATTTTCTTCTCATCTTTCTGAGATTCTTCTTACCAGAAGCATTCTCTGGGCTAAAAGGTAGAATTCTATTAATTAGCATTGAGAAGCTAAGGAACTTAACATTGACAATATAGAAAAGAAAACGGCAAGGGAATTTATAACAAATATAATAATGTGGTATGGGGAGTTAGAACTTCAACATGTGAATTTGGTTAGGGATGGGGAGGGGACACAATTTTTTCTTTTTTTTTTTTTGGCACGCGGGCCTCTCACTGTTGTGGCCTCTCCCATTGCAGAGCACAGGCTCTGGACGCACAGGCTCAGCGACGATGGCTCACGGGCCCAGCTGCTCCGTGGCATGTGGGATCTTCCCAGACCGGGGCATGAACCCATGTCCCCTGCATCGGCAGGCGGACTCTCAACCACTGCGCCACCAGGGAAGCCCCTGAGGGGACACAATTTAGTCATAGCATGGTTTAAGCTATTGCATGAGTTTTGGGTTTATCAATGTAGGAAACATACTTGTTGTATCTAAGGAATAAGGAAAGCTTTATAGATACAGAATGATTCAATTTTAAAACAAGCAATAAAAAAATCTGCTTTCAATAACTTATTGTTGGTTTTATAATTTAGCTTATGTTTATTTTGGTTCAAAGCGATGTGCTTCCAATAAAAGAATCAGATTCCTTTTTACTCATTCCTCAGTAAATGGTTCTGGACACAATGGCAACTTGAGATTTCCATTGAAATCTTCGTCCTTATCCTCACCTTCATCATTATTGTCACCATCGTCATCAAGCTAACAATTATTACCTAACGACTATTGATGTTGAACATCTTTTCATGTGTTTGTTGGCTATTAGTATATCGTCTTTGAAGAAATGTCTATTCAAGTCTTTTGCCAATTTTTAAGTTGGATTGTTTGGAATGTTTTAATTGAGTTGTCTTTTTATTGTTGAGTTATAAGAGTTCTTAATATAGTCTAGATACTTAACCATTATTAGATACATGATTTGCAAATATTTTCTCCCGTTTTGAACATTGTCTTTTTACTTTCTTATGCTTTGATACACAGAAGTTTAAAATTCTTTATTGTAATAAATAATATGTGACATGAGATCTACCCTCAACAAATTTTTAAGTGTACAATATTATTAACTCTAAGCACAATGTTGTGCAGCAGATCTCTAGAATTTTTTCATCTTGGATGAGTGAAATTCTATACCCATAGAATAGCAACTGCCTTTTCCCCCCCTCCTACCAGTCCCTGGTATCCACCACTCTACTTTCTGCTTCTGTTGAGTTGGCTACTCTTGATAGCTCATACAAATGGAATCATGTAGTATTTGTCCTTTTGTGACTGACTTATTTCACTTAGCATAACGTCCTCAAGGTTCATCTGTGCTGTAACACCTGACAGGATTTTCTCCTTTTTTATGGCTGAATAATACTCTATTGTTTGTATGTAGTACATCCCCCCACCTCCCTTGGCTGCCTTCTTTTTTTTCAATAGGAGTTATTTGGGTACTATTTGACAAAACAAACAATGTTCTTTAAGCAAACATTTATTGAATGTCTGGATATGATTTGGCAATAGGATATGGAAACAAACATGAGAAGGACACGATAATTGACCTCAAGGATCTGCTGTGCAGAGGTGTGGGGCTGTGGGTTAGGACACATAAGAAAATATACACTGAGAGTCTCAAGGCCTAAAAGGCAAACTTTGGGCTCTGAGAAGAACAGGATCTGGATGGCCTAGAGTAGTTTCATATACAGAAGTGGGGAGAAAGGAGGCTATACCACATTTTCTTTGTCTATTCAGCTGTTGATGGGCATTTAGATTGTTTCCACCTCTTGGCTGTTAGGAAGAATGCTGCAGTGAACATGGAAGTGCAAATATCCCTTTAAGAGCCTGATTTTGATTCTTTTGAATAAATTCCCAGAAGTGGGGTTGATTGATTATATGGTAGTTGTATTTTTAATTTTTTGAGGAACCTCCATACTGAAAAGTTTTTCATTTTGATGAAGTTTAATTTATCTGTTTTTTCTTTTGTTTCTCATGGTTTAGCATTATATCTGAGAAGCCATTGCCAAATTCATGATCATTGAAGATTTACTCCTCTGTTTTTCTTCTAAGAGTTGTATGGTTTTAGCTCTCACATTTAGGTCATTGATCCATTTTGAGTTAATTTTTGTATGTGGTATGAGGTAGGGATCCAACTTTACTCTTTTGCATGTGGCTATCAATTTCCCCAGCACCATTTGTTGAAAATATTGCTCTTTCCTCATTGAATGGTTTTGGTACCCTTGTTGAAAATCAATCTGGCATATACGTATGGGTTTATTTCTGGACTCTCAATTCTATTCCAATGGTCTATATGTCTATCCTTATGCCAGTACCACACTGTTCTGATTACTGTAGCTTTGGATTGGTTTGAAATTGGGAAGTATGATTCTTTCAACTTTGTTTTTCTTTTTCAAGATTGTTTTGGTTATTTGGGGCCTCTTGCAATTCCATATGAATTTGAGGATCAACGTTTACATTCTGCGGTTCACTATTCTTTATTGCTGAATAATATTATATTGTATTAATATGCCAGTTGGTTTATCCCATCTTCCATCAGGTAGATTCTGTTGATAGGGAATGGATAAACATATGTATTCTCTTCTTAAATCTGTGTTTTCTTTATCACATTACTTGGGAATTAGGGTTCTGCCTTAAGCAGGCTCTACATTGAATGAATTTATTCTTCCAAAGCATTTGTTGCTAAGGAACCACTGGCCTTTGGGCCACCTATTTTATATTCCAGCTTTAGAAAATACTGTGTTTTCAATACATAATATTCTCTATTCATGATTTATACATGTTTTATCAAGAAAAACTGTTTTACAAATAATTTACTCTCTTTCTTCACAGGTACCCTTTCTATCTCCTTTGGAAGGTCATATTTACTTAAAAATAAAGTGTCAAGTGAATTCAAGTGTTGAAGAAAGAGGTTTTCTAGTAAGTAACATCACTGGATCTATATTTTCTTTTTTCCATTTTGTGAAGCATAAACTTGGTTTCCCATAGGAATGAAAGTCTGTGTGACTAAGTGATAAACTGGTTCAGATTTGTTGCATGTCCACTATATGCCAGTCACTGTGCTGGTGTTAGAATATAACAGGCCACAGAAAATGATCCCTGCACTCAGGAACTTTTAATGTAATAGGAAGAAATACAAGTGAACAGTTAAGTACAATACAGTACTATAACGGGAGAAAGCATAGAGTGCATGGGTGTAAATTGGTGGGACACCAGGTCTTAGGTATGAGTGGGAAGGCTTAAAGAAAGGTACTGGAAGTAACTTGTAAACTGCTAGCTGAACAAGTTAGCCAGAGGGAGAGAAGATGGGGATGTGCTCCAGATGAAGGGAAAAGCATTACAAAGATGACACATATAGATAGTGGCAGGTATTTCAGGGTAGCTTAGAGTCTGAGTGTGTGTATGGAGAAGGGGTAGTGAGAGGAGTGATTGGGGAGGAAGATGGGGTTAGGGGAAGTAGAGCCAAGTGTTAGAGGGCCTTTTAAAGACTTCCGAATTTATCCTGAAGTCGGTTGGGTACTCTTGTAGGATTTTAAGCAGAGGATTAACATCAAATTTGGGGTTTGGGGAAGTCATTCTGACTAACGTGGGGAAGTGGACTGGGGAGTGGAAGAACTGAAGAAGATTAGTGAAGAAACTGAGTTGCTCCATGAGAGAGGGGTTGGGGGCTGGCAGTCAGGGTGGAGAGAAGGACCCACCATGGATAGATGAAGGAGGAAGAAATGCAGACCCTAGTGGTTTGGCTGTAGGGGTAGAGAAGCAGAAGTAAGGATGTCACCCAGATCCCTGCCTTGCACAGCTTGTTGGGTGGCAGTGATTATACTGAGATAAGGGGCCCTGGGGGAGGAGCAAGTGTCCATGTTTGGGGTGGAAACTGTTTTTCCCCTAAATTTTATTGTGGTAAATTGCAAGCACACAGCAATATTGATAGAATTTTACAATGAACGCCCGTATAGCCAACATCTAGATTTTGCCTTTAACATTTTTTACTGTCCTTGCTATATCATGTATCTACTACCTAGTTATCCTTCTAGCCAGTCCTGAAAATATCATACTTTGGGGGGAAGAATTTTGAAGTATATTGTGGACATTAGCATGTTCCCATGAATCTTCAGTGTACATCCCCTGAGTTCTGACACAGGCATACATCTGTATAACCCAAATTTCTATTAAGATAGACAATATTACCCCAGAAAGTTCCCTCATGCCCCTTGTCAGTCAGTCCTCACCCAAGGTAGGAAGTTTTAATGAGTTAAGTTTTAAATAACTTGAATTTTAGATGTGTACAGACATGTTTCAGAGTTTGAGTTTGGAGCTCAAGATAGACATTTTAGATGAGGTGAAGGTTTGGAAATCTGCAGCAGAGAGATAGTAATGGAAGCTCAGATGGCATTGAATAGCCAGGAGAACACTAACATTTAAGCCACAGACATAGGAAGAGAGTCTCTCAAGGGAGACTACAGGGAGGGCAATGGAGAACTTAGTATCATGGTTGCCAGGGGAAGAGAGTCTGCAAGAGGGAGTGGGCAAATTAGACACTGTTGGACTTATTAATGAAGTGGTCATTCTAGTCTTGTTGAGAGCAGGAGCTAGATTGCAAATGGTTATAAAGGGAGTGGAGGGTGAAAAATGGGAGTGCAACAACTCTGAAACAAAGTTTGGCTGCAGAGGGGTAAAGAGAGTGTGGTACCTGCAGAGGTATGTAGGGTGAAAGAAGGATTTTGTTGACATTTTATTAAGATTGGAGAGATTTGAGCATCTTTAAATTCAAATGGGTAGCTTCTAATAAGGCCAAAGAGGGCAAAGGTAGAGGCAATGGGGAACCTGCACTTTAAGGAATAACACATGGAACAAGGTCATGAGAGTGAGAACAAATAAGACTGAGGCCACGGTTCATAATCTGGTACAGAATTATACTCTTTCCATTATCAGAGGAGGAACGTATGTGTGTAGAATAAACAGAAGATTGTGGGTGTGGTACCAGAAGTAGAGAAAATCTAATAGCTTTGATTTTCTTTGTGAAGCAAGAATTTGAACTATACAAAAGATATCACAAGTCAATTTGCAGTTGCTGACAAAGGGCACAGAAAGAAGAGCTAGATTGTACAGAAAGTCCAAGCCGCCAAGGTGACTGTAAATCATACTTCATAGCTTTTTTCACATGTAAATCCAGCAGGTGGCACTAGATATTCTTGGAAAAGTGTCTTTATAAATTTCTGACTTGAAAGCAGTGTTTACTTACTGACCTTTTCCTTTAATGTAAATATTTCCGTATTTTACTCTAGATACTGTTAGCCCCTGATATATTCTTATGACATTCATTTGCCTAAAATTTCTGACCTACTTAATGTTTGAGCAGGGCTCTTAACTACTTTAGAGTTAGATCTTTTCATGTTTACTCTATCTTGAATGCTATAGGCCATTCTTATCACATCCACACTTGCAGAAATGTGGTAAAAAAAATTACTCAGGACTCCCCCGAATAACTTCTGTCCCCTGTCTAAGCAATGCCTTTTAATTACTTCTAACCTCTATAAAAAATAGAGGTAGTGATTGAAATGGTTCAGTTGCTTGGTTCAGTTTTCCTTCCTGATGTGCCAGGGACAGCTGGAAGGAAGGAGACTACCAACCAGAGAAACTTGCTAAGTGATTCTAAAATGGTACTAGTCTAACTCTGCCAAGACCTGATGAGCGGCAAGAAAAGTACGTTCTGGTTTAGCTAGAAGGTTCCAGTTCTGCTTTGTGACCGTGTGTTATCATCTGATTTCCTTGGCCTTCAGTTTCCCCAGCTATAAAAATGAAAAAGCTATCCTCTTGTTATTTTTCTCTGATTATAGTAGGGGGTAATGATAACTTGTATTTTTATCCATCAAATTTTTCCTTTTCTATTACCTTTATGATGTAAAAGGTGAACGTAAACACAAAAGGGAGCTGGTGAGTCATTTATATTAACTTGTGCTTGAGATTGAAATAACAAGATTCCTGGCCTTGATACAGAGTAGAATAAAAATAAACTTAAGTACTTTATAAAAGAGAGAAAAGAAAAAGAAAATCATGCAAATAGATTTTGAAGTATGAAATATGTCAACATACTGAGGTTCGATGTATAGAAAACATTTAATTGATCCTCAAGCTTCTAAAGTCAGTATTTCATTGACTTTTCCAGACCATATTTGAAGATGTTAGTGGTTTTGGTGCCTGGCATCGAAGATGGTGTGTTCTTTCTGGAAACTGTATCTCTTATTGGACTTATCCAGATGATGAGAAACGAAAGGTAATATTAATATTGATGGTCAGTGGTGAAGGCCCTAACTGACTTTCAGGGAATATTTCATGCAAGTGTTCCCCGTGGCCCCCATCAACCACCCAAATGCCCCATTAAAAATATTAACTAAGCCATTGAATATGTTCTTGTTGAAAGACTAGTGAGTGTGTGTGTGCGTGTGTGTATTTGTATAAAAATTTTATATCTTATCCATTCCCTTTGATTTGACCACTCTTGAAATACCTTAAGGAATATATTTTTCTTTTTTTTCTGGAATGTTTCATAATATTTTTTAATTGACACTTTTAGTTAGAAATATTTTCAATTCACTTTTGTATTTCATTAACAGTTGACTTACCTAACTCTGAGATAAAACAGAAAGGAAAAACCACCATAGGAATATAGTGGTTTTGGTTTTGTTTCTAAAATTTGATAATAGAATTTTGTAGATACATTATATCTTGTTTTTAAAGAATTTAATGTTATTGCCCAAGTGTGGTAATTTATTATCCAAAAACTGGAAAATAGAAATAAGCAGAAATATAAAGTAAAATCATCTATAACAGAGATAACTACTGTTCACATTTTGCTGTGTATCCTTCTAAATTTTTTAAATGTATAATATGTAATAATAGTTATATATCCATTTATGAATCTTTTTTAAACAGAAAGTATCATGTTTTTTATAACTTAATTTTTACTTGATAATATCCTGATACCTTTCCACATCAGTAAAAATACATCTGTGATATTGCATTAGATAGCTATACGTATTTCATTGTAGCTATATAAAATTTTATTTTAAAGTTTATTGTGAAATATTTAGAACCCTCAAATAGACAAAAAAAAAACAAGTAATTTCCATCAACCTCTGTGTTATCAGTCCAGTTAAAGCTCCTCATGTAATTTTCTCTCCCTCATAGAGATAACCCCTATCCTGAAATTATTTTGTTCCTATGTATTTCTTTAAATTTTTATTATGTATTATATATAGGTAGTATATTATTGCAGTTGCATATTTTGAAGCATTTTACAAATAGATCATACTGTATCTACTATTCTGCAACTTGCATGTTTTAAGTCAACATGATTTGTGACATTAGTCTATACTGGTGTGTGTAGCTCTAGTTTGTAGAGCTGTAGCCATCTTTCTCTGTACCTAAATATTCCATTGTAAGAATGTATCACAATTAATTTATCCACTTCTCCTATTTATGGGCACTTAGATTATTTCCAAGTTGTTGCTATTATAAACAGCTCTGCTGTAACTTAGCTACATGGATCAGAGCTCTTTCTTGAGTTTGTATCTAGTAGCAGAATTGCTGGTTTGTAGGGTCTCGCACATCTTCAGTTTAGCTAGATTTTGTCCAGTTATTCTTGAAATTGGTTGTACAATGTTCTGTTCCCACCAGGAGTATATGAGAGTTCTCAGTGTTCCACATCCCACCAACACTTGATATGTCAGCCTTTTAAATTTTAAACTCTTGTCAGTGTGATAGGTGTGAAAGGTTATTTCACTGTGTTTTTATTTTGGTTTTCCTTGATTGAACATTAAGAGTAAGCATTTTTTCTTATGTGTTTTGGCCATTTATTTCCCTAGTCTTTTGCTTGGCTTATGTTTTAATTTATCTTTATAATATCTTTTCCTAAACAGAAATTTTTAATGCTAAGATAAATCTGTCAGTTTATTGCTTTATTGTTTGCTTTTTTGAGTCTTAGTTAAGAAATCATCTCTATAGTCATAAAGATATTCTCCTATACCTCCTTATAACTTCTGAAAGTTATAAAGATTTATATTTCATATTTAATTTACCTGGAATTGATTTTTTTTCCCCAATCTGGAAACCCAACTGTGCCAGCCGCATTGGATGGTCCATTCTTTCCCCACTGATCCACATGCTGTTTCTGACATGTATCAAGATATCATTATATATGTAGGTCTATATTTAGGCTTTCTATTCTGTTTCCTTTGGTATGTATCTTTCAGTCTCAATTACCATAGCTTTAAAATAAATCTTAATGTCTGGTAAGGTAAGTCTCCTAACTTGTGTTTTTATTCAATAATGTATTGTTTATTCCTGGTCCTTCTTTTTACACACACACACACACACACACACACACACACACACACAGAAATATGTGTACCTGTATATTTAACTTTTTATAATTGAAAATGTTCAAATGTACACAAAACAGAGGGAAATAGTATATTGAACTCCTAGCTTCAACAGTTATTAACTTTCATGCTTCATTTCTCTCTCCACAGCACACACACCTTTTTGTTCTTGTTGGTTTGCTGAGGTATTTTAAAGCCAATATCACACTTCATATTATATCATTTGACCTGTGTGAGTCAAGGTTGCCAGTTCCTAACATTCACTGGTCAGTACCCCAAGGAAGCCAGATTTCAGGCTAGCTTACCATTCTGCACTCTCTCTTCCTCATTGATTTTGGCCTCTGAAGGTTTCTTTCACCTTCTTGTGAGTTCAGTTATTTGGCATTTGGGGAATTATGGGAGGACTTTTGGAGTATTTAGTCTGCCATACTTGCTGGAGACATAATATTATTATTTGTTTAAATAGTCCCCAATTACTGTCATTTAATTTGTTTCAATCTTTTCACTATTATGAAAAAACAGGGACTATACCCATGTAAACATCTTTGTGCACCTATGTATTTGCTTAGGATAAATTTCTTTTAGGTGAAGTTGTAAGATCAGGGTATGCCCACTTTGAATGTTTTTTGATTGCTCTTATCAAATTGTCTACCGGTAGGAGACCATTTGTGCTTTCACCAGCAGTGTATGAGAGTTTCTGTCACCACCCCAACCAACCCACATAGGTTATTACCATTCTTTCCAGTCTTGGCCAATCTAATGTTTTAAAATGGTATATTTCATTCTAATTTCTTCTTAAAATTACTAATAGAGTTAACACTTTTACTGGCTTTAAAAAAAATTGTTTGTGCCCATACTTGTCCCTTTTCCAATTTTTCAGGACCATTTAGTCTTATGAATGTTTATCTTTGACTGTCATGCCATAGGAATAACATGGCTTCCAACAATCCAAAGCAATAGTTTAGCCTGGTCTTTTAGAGATACATAAAAAAATATTTACACATGAAATCTGATGTCTAGGTTTCTGTTTATAGAAAGGGAAGAATTAAGTGGGCTATAGACAAAAGGTGGTTGAATGTGTGTTTCTAATTTGTTAGAGCTGATTAATGATACATGGAAGTTCATTATACTGTTCTTTTTATTTTGTATCTGTTTGAAGTTTTCCATAACAAAAAGTTTGTTTTTTAAGTTGACTAAGAGCTCCAGTTGACATCTTTGGTTTCTATTTTTATGACCAGCAAAAAACAATAATAAATGTTAAATATGTTTCTCTAAACTCCATGTAATTAAACTTTAACCTTTAAATTAATGCCTTTTTAATTTTAAATTTGTATCGACTGGAATACTGCTTAATGCTTACTGACTTAAATGGTCTTGTTTATTTTCTACTAATCATGTTTTTTAAAAATTTGTTTTTAAAGAATCCCATAGGAAGATTAAATTTGGCCAATTGTACCAGTCGGCAGATAGAACCAGCCAACAGAGAATTTTGTGCAAGACGCAACACTTTTGAATTAATTACTGTCCGACCACAAAGAGAAGATGACCGAGAGACTCTGGTCAGCCAATGCAGGGACACACTCTGTGTCACCAAGTACGTATTGGGCTATAAATATTTCTGTCAACTAAGTGATTGTCCACTATGTTCTTACCACTGTAAGAAATATCAGAGATGATCCTTGTCTTTGAAGAGGGTACAGTCTTAATGAGGAAACAAAACACACACACATCAGTAAGAGAGTAAGCTAATAATTAAATCAATATAGTTAAGGAAAATACAGCATTCAAGTTATATCTTAGCTTATTATCATGTTTTCTAGTATACTCACAGTATAGCCATTTTCAGGACAGTTACCTAATATTCTTTGGGCTGAGTTTGAAGATTTCATGTGTAATTGAGAAGTCAAGTATTTTTTAAAGCGATTTGACACATCCCTTCCTATCTATTCCCCAAATACCCTCGATTAACCTGCTGACTTACAAAACAATTTACTCTGCAAATTTCTGGTTGGAGATCAACAGAATAAACTACTGGGAGTGTCACTTTTCATTAACCCTAATCTTAAGTATAAGATGCAAAAGGTTATTGCTAAGAGTCTAAGGTTCTTTTGCTTGGATGCCCAAGAGAAGCTTGCAGACCAACTTCAGTGTACAAAATTATGATTAGGGACAAAAGTTAGAATTTGACAGAATCTCTGTTAATCAGACTGTTGCTGGATATTGCAGACAGGGAGATGGGTAGAACTGGCTCCATGAGTTTCTGATGTGGAAATATCAGAAAGTTCAGCCAAGAGACACTCTGTTAAGATAGAACAAAGTTGCCCAGATACCGCCAGTTGGTTTTAAAACAGAGAGAGAGGGGACGCGTTCTTTGGGAATTCTTGATGTCTAGATTACTTTCAGATTAATTTAGTTGAACTCATCCACTCCTTTCCTTTGGGGGCCTTCTGTGCAGCAGTGACATCAGACAGGACAGGAGAGGCAAATTGGATTTATAGTCACTTTCTTTAGTAGCTACCCTGTTCATGGCCATGGTCAGCGAGGGAACCAACCAAAATTCAGTCCCCAAGTACTTCCTGACCACAATGGCCCTTTTTAAACATTACTCACATTTTTCATATAATCTTATCTTTTACTTGTTACATAAACCCTCCCAGACTTCGACCTTCTCCTGCGGTAGAAATAGTTATATCACATATTACTCTAATTACTCTGTAGTTCACTTGCATGCAGTTTTTCTTATTATAACATTATTGTAATTTGAGTGGACACTTTATCCAAACATTTGAGAGAGGCCCATTCTCAGCTCAGTCTTGGCTGAGTCTTTAGCTTTGCTTGGTGGCTTCTTAAAACTTATTTCACTTTTTGATCATATATTTTGCAGAGTATATACATTTTACAGTTCTGCATTCTCCTTTGTATTATTTATCTGTTTCTCCCCAGGGCCTTTTTGACCTATGCCTTTTATCTAAATTTAATGTATCTCATTTTTATTTCTACTAACCAACCTTGCTATCTTTCCCTCCTTCAATAGAAAATATTTATCATCTGATCAATATTGCCTACTTTGAAATATAAATTATACATTTGAACTAGAAATGTTTCATCACATGGGGAAGCAGTATTATACAGTTGAACTTTGAAGTCAACGGACCTATGTTTAAATCCTGACTCAGTGACTTACCAAATGTGACCATGGCAAGTTACTTAACTTTGCTAGCCCTCTGAAATCTCCTGTGTCAGAGGAGAAGAATAAACTCCACAGAATGACAGTAGAGGTTAATGAGTAGACACACTTAGCATGGTGTCACGCACATGGAATGAGCTCAACGAAGGGTCACTATCATTACTGTAAGTATTGTGTTCTCTCCGTTGACTAATAGATGATCAACTCACTGCTTATTCATGCTTATACCATTTCTAGTACCAATGGGGAGAAATTATAAAGATGGAGTACGAGTACAATACAACATACTTCTAACACCCGGCTGTCCTCTAGAAGAATGGTCTGGCTTGTGAATTAGGGAATTCCCTTTTCCCCCCCACCCTCGCCTGCCACATCAACTGGATATTCAACTTGTAGCTAAATATGGATACAAAGAAGAGATTCCTGATATGAGCAAAGAGTTTAGATTAGGATAGACAGAGTCTTAGGATCTTCAGATCATTTACTGTAAATACTGTGCTCTACTAATACAGTGGGACAAGAATAATGGGTGACAGTACAAAATAGTATTATCTATAAGGCCAGGTGAAGGTTCATGAGTCTGTGATTCCAGCTCTTGGGGACCCTGAGTCTGAGGGATCTGGGGGTGCTCCCATATTCAGGCCTGTGGTGCGCTTGCTCTTCTAGGAAGTGACCCATGCTCAGTGGCTGTCCTGCACCACCAAATTGCCCAGTCAGACCACCTGTACAAGATTAGTTACTGTCTTTGCTGTGAAACTCCGTCATTTCCCAAATGTAATCAGTGTGAGTTATGGTTCAGCTAACCAACGTGCAAGATGATTCTCTTTTGTTGTAATTGGAGAAGCACTTTACTATGGGTCTCTTGATTTAGCATCCATTAAAACAGGGGTCCCCAAGCCCTGGTCTGCAGCCTGTTAGGAACCGGGCTGCACAGCAGGAGGTGAGCGCCGGGTGACCGAGCGAAGCTCCAGCTCCCTCTGCCGTTCCCCATCGCTCACATTACCGCCTGAACCACCCCCCGCACTGGCCATGGAAAAATTGTCTTCCATGAAACCGGTCCTTGGTGCCAAAAAGGTTGGGGACTGCTGCATTAAAAGGTGGTAAAGAGTTACTCCTTTTACTATTTAGGCTCCTCCCCCGACCCCTCCATCCCACCCCAGCAAGAGTACTTGGAAATATGGAATGGGGGAAAGGATCCTGATCTTTTTGTTTGTTCATGTAGGAACTGGCTGTCTGCAGATACCAAGGAAGAGCGGGATCTCTGGATGCAAAAACTCAATCAAGTTCTTGTTGATATTCGCCTCTGGCAACCTGATGCTTGCTATAAACCTATTGGAAAGCCTTAAACTGTGGGACATTTCCAAGTCATATAGAGGTTTTCTGACTTATGTCATAAATGTTTCTTAAGAGCATCAGTTTTGCTGGTTGCATTTTATGCTTTAAATACAAAAGGGTATGTGCCAATATTCATTCACTACATATTATGCAGTATTTATATCTTTTGTATGTAAAACTTCACCCAGTTTCTCTTCTGTTATTCATAAATGATTGGAAGAAAAAATTTATTATAGTTGATTTTGCTAAATTTTAATTTAAAAGCCTCATTTTCCTAGAAATCTAATTATTCAATTATTCATGTTAAAATATTTTTTTTTTAAGTAAGGAATTTTGAGTTGTCTTCCTGGAGCTGTGGGTCTCAAAGTAGAAAGGTCTTCCAGGGTTGGAGACAAGAAACCTCACACTTGATCATTCTTTCTCTAGCCTCAGTACTTTTTTCTAAAGGTTGTGGTCATTTATCGATCATGATATATCTTTTGTTACTAGAGTACTGAAAAAAAAATCTAAGAGACCTTGCAGAAACATTTTTAGTAATGGAGGTAAGAACTTTTTCAAAATAGCAAATGTTTATTAGTCTGAAGCTTAAGGCTGCCTTCAAATAAGAGATGTGGGCATAGGGGATATTATTGTGTGAGATTTGGGGGTTAAATGTTTTATTTAGAAGACTTAATAATCACATGGTTTACATTTACTCAGTTACTATAAATGCTGTGGTGCACATTTTCATGGAATACAGGCTTTTAAAAATAACTATTTTTGCTCTATAGCTTACAGACTCCTCAGATATACTTGGCAAATTAGTTCTTTCTGTTCCTGTAACAAGAACAAATGTAAATTGAAGAATCTTTATATAAGAAAAGTAAACGTTACCAAGCTACTATGACTAATACTTTGCTTGCCTAAGTTCTTGTCTTTTTTCTTTTTCACATCAGTGTATGACAGTGTCTAGACACCCATTATGAAAATCACTTGAGAAACTGTTAAGTCATGTTATTACCTTTAAAAGCCTAATGCCTTTTTTTAAATTATAAAGTATTGTAAATGTAAAGCATGGTCTCAACTTTAAATACACTTTCAATTTCTTCTCTGAATTGTTAAAGTTATTGATGGCCTCATTTATAAACACTAAATTCTGTCACCTCCTGTCATTTTATTTTTTATTCATTCAAATGTGTTTTTTCTTATGTGTATTATAAAAATATATTTCATGATCTCCTACCTAAATAAATACTTGCAAATGGCTTAAGGAATCAGCTATTTAAGAAATATTATTAAAATGTGCCGTGCGGCTGCCCTGCATCCTAGGCTGCGGGCTTCTTGAGGGGATTGTACTGACTTGGTGAGGGTATTTCATTCATCTTTTTACCTCTAGCCCAGTGCTCAGCCCATTGTGTGTTCTTAGAGTCACTGTTGAATCAGGAGGTGGATGAAGGATCCATTCCTGAGGCATTTCAATAGAATATGGTACTTGGATGCACATTCGAGGAGATGGAGGATGATTCCCAAGTGCTTAGCAAAGACTGAGTAGACAAGTAACACCACCAGCCAAAACAGGGTATAGGTTTGGTGGGATTGATGACAGGGCCCCTTTTATTTATTTGTGGATTTGTTTTTATTTTTTAAATTTCTTTTTAAAGACATTTATTTATTTATTTATTTATTTATTTATGGCTGCGTTGCTGTGCATGGATTTTCTCTAGTTGCGTCACGCGGGGGCTACTCTTTGTTGCGGTGCGTGGGCTTCTCGTTGTGGTGGCTTCTCTTGTTGTGGAGGGTGGGCTCTAGGCGTATGGGCTTCAGTAGTTGTGGCGCGCGGGCTTCAGTAGTTGTGGCTCGCGGGCTCTAGAGCGCAGGCTCAGTAGTTGTGGTGCACAGGCTTAGTTGCTCCGTGGCATGTGGGATCTTCCTGGACCAGGGCTTGAACCCGTGTGCCCTGCATTGGCAGGTGGATTCTTAACCACTGCATCACCAGGGAAGCCCTTGTGTTTATTTTTGAATAGGCATTATATGTCATTATACAAAATTCAAAAGACACAAAGAAGTTAAGGTGAAAAGTATGTCTTTTCCTCTTGTCACAGCCACTTTTGCCAATTTTGCCGTGTCTTCCTAGAGAGATTCTGTGCATATTACATCAACATATTTCTATTCTTTTGTTCATTAAATATATTTCACACATACTGTTTGTTGTAAGTGAAAGAAATAGGCATAACAGTATTCCTTAGCAAACATTATATCTTAGTATATATATAAAGGGTATATAAAGTTCAGTTTTAGAAGAAATTTAAGGTGATTGTGGAACATACATTAGAAATACCTCATAAAAGGGAACCTTCTTGCACTGTTGGTGGGAATGTAAATTGATACAGCCACTATGGAGAACAGTATGGAGGTTCCTTAAAAATTAAAACTAGAGCTACCATATGACCCAGCAATCCCATTCCTGGGCATATACCCTGAGAAAACCGTAATTCAAAAAGACACATGCACCCCAATGTTCATTGCAGCGCTAGTTACAATAGTCAGGTCACGGAAGCAACCTAAATGTCCATCAACAGAGGAATGGATAAAGAAGATGTGGTAATATATACAATGGAATATTACTCAGCCATAAAAAGGAATGAAATTATGCCATTTGCAGAGACATGGATGGACCTAGAGATTGTCATACAGAGTGAAGTAAGTCAGAAAGAGAAAAACAAATATCATATAATGTTGCTTATATGTGGAATCTAGGAAAATGATACAGATGAACTTATTTGCAAAGCAGAAATAGAGACACAGGTGTAGAGAACAAACGTATGGATACCAAGGGAGAAAGGGGTGGTGGTGGGATGAACTGGGAGATTGGGATTGACATATATACACTACTATGTATAATATAGATAACTAATGAGAACGTACTGTTTATCGGGGGAGCTCTACTCAGTGCTCTGTGGTAACCTAAATGGGAAGGAAATCCAAAAAAGGGGATATATGTATAGCTGATTCACTTTGCTGTACAGCAGAAACTAATGCAACATTGTAAAGCAACTATACTCCAATAAAAATTAATTTTTTTAAAAAAGAAAGTAATACCTCATAAACCATGGGAAATACTGCTCTGAAAATTTCAGTGTTATGTGCCTAGGGGGATTGTTGAAACCATTAGAGTCGATAAGATCATCCAGGGAGTATGATGGTGGAAAGAGAAGCAAGAACAAAAAGAACATGATCTTTAGGGGAAAAGTGAAAAAGGAGTGGCTGATGATTATCTTCCATGAAAGAGATACAAGAGTGATGTCTGCTGAGACCAGAAAAGGCTCTTAAGATTTGACCACAAAATCAAAAATGATATTAATAAACAAAAATACAAATTTAAATGGCAGTGGGTTATTGGCCCTTGAATTGTTGGAACTAGTCAGTGTTGCTGAGAAACCCATACTCTTGGTGAGAATAGAAACTGCTACAGCCTTCTTGGATGGTAACTTGGTAACCTCCAGTAATCTCTGAGCTAACACACAGGATCAGATTGTCACATCAGACTTGCATGCATCAGAGGTTTTATCCATATAGAGCTTTACTCATAATTTCAAGAACACAAGTGATCAAGGCAATGGCTAAGCAGGAAGTCTACAAAGTCCTGCATACCTCCTGGGTCTTTCATTCCTACTTTGGACAAGTAATAGATACACTCTCACATGAGGTTTGTGGGGCATCTCACACAGCAGGGAGCCTGGAGGTAAGGCAACGTTACCATTTTGTACCCTATATAGTTAAACAGTTTGTGTGACTTTCTCAGGAGTCTTGCCTCATGAATCCATAAATTCTAACTTTATTTACCATAAACAATTCTTCACCAGCCATATCCTACTAAGAGCATTCCATGGATAAGAGATCTAGCAAATATCATTAGTCTATTAGCCAGGAGGTCAAGTTTTCAGCACATGTACAAGGAGTTTATGTGTCACCTGCCTTCTTCCTTTCCTCAGAACCAAAGGCCAGGTACTTTAACTCCTTCTTCCCCACTCTCCTCGGATGAACTTTGAGGTGAGCAAAGCTACGTATAAGGCTGATCATTATGATACTGTTTTTAAGGGGAAAAATAGAGATAACCTGAAAGTCCATCAGCAGGAAAGAAAATTGGAAGTAATCTCAAGCCCATTAATAGGAAATCATGGCGCACCCTTTCTACAACACACCATACAATGTTCAAGAAGAAAAGGAATCCATATATATATAACTTTTCAGAACAACTCATGAGAAAGAGGGATATGCCATGCAACATGAATAAGTATGGTAGAATTGGGGCACCCAAACTATGCAATCATGGAGGACTGGACAGTGATCTGTAGGTTTTACTCCTTATTCATGAAATATGCTGGCTACTGGGAGCCTTGTAGAGGCTGGGGCAACTGCAATGTGGAACATTGCACAACGGTTTTAAATATGAAGTCAGAGCGTGACCAGCTATAGCAGAGCAGGAGACTCTGCACAGGCCTCTATGGTAGTAATCCCTAAACCCTAACAGTTTATACCCTAAAAAGAGTCTGAACCCTAAAAGACTGTATGACCCCTTCCCATTTGCTGGGACCACCAGCAGGCCCCGCCACTACTTCTAACTCCTTTGTTTTTGTTGAAAGCAGAGATATGAGAGCCACCTGACTTGAAAATGGATTTGTTATTCTGCCTTGAGAGTCCAGGAAAACTGCTATTTGAATTGTCCCTTTTCTTTTAGTTTGGGAGGTTTTTACATACCAGGAAAATGACATGGACCTTACTGACATAGTGTGTCTTGTTACAGCTGCTCAAGGGTTGAAGTCCGGGTCCCCAGTTGACTTTTGCTTGGATGGTGGTGGGGCCATGTTTTTTTCTGTGGTGTTTGGCTGGGATAGGGTGGTTATTGTCTAAAAGTTTTCTGTCTCGCTAGCCTGCCTCTTTTCTAGTCCTTCAGCCAGAAAGAGCTTTTCTCGCTGCCATTGGCCTCTCTGGGTTGCCAGCTTCTCTAGCATCCAGTCCAGAATATATCACACAAAACCCGGAGAACTCACCATCGTGTTGTTCCTTGGGTCTCAAGTTCTTTAGATGCGCTACCTTTTTCTTTCCACCCTTCAGGTCTTCTGGTGTTTGTTTTATATGTAATGCCCAGGACTTTGGCTGTACTTAGAGGAAGGAATAGGGAAAAATGCATCTATTCCATCTTGGTCCCACTGATGCAGTTTTAACAGTCTGTAATTTCCAGAGTTCTCAAGCACATCTTGTGAAATTTAATTATGTTAATTTAAACGATCCTCCCTATTATGGAATAAATTTTTTCTTTAATTAATTCTATCATGAAGTGTCCCCCAAACTGATGTTTTTAAAATTGCTTAGGCAATTTTGATAGATTCAACTGACTTTGAATATCTTTCCATGTGTTTATTGGTCCCATGTATTGCTTCATTTGTGAATTCCATATTTTTGTCATTTGTCCACATTTCAATTGTCCTTACTATTTGATTTGTAAGTTTATATGTCAGGGAGATTAATGTTCATTTGTATGTGGCTGCATCTATACTCAGTTCCTTTACTAGCTGAGCATTCTTCAGCTGCAGGTTGAATATGGTACCTTCAGCCACATGGTACCTACCAGATAATCTATTGGGAACATTAAATAAGACAATAAATATTAAGGCCTCAGACCAGTAAAAAGGCAAAGAGTAAATTCCTGAGAAGTGGTAGTGATTGTTTACTGTGGAATTAGATGCCCAAGAAAGTCTGGACAGAGGCAGATATAAATCTGATTGGGCCAGCTGTCTTCCCAACACCAAGATTTCTATTCTTGGCATCTGAAGTTAGATGTTGCTGGGAATTTAAAAGTGTCTAGAAATTCCCTTGGCAATGAATAACACTTTATGGCATTTATTGAAGTTTTGTCACAGAGAAAATAACAGTAATGATACGATTTTAGAATTGCCTCTACTCAATAGAACATCTTTTTCTTGTTTTCAAGACTTCCTTGAGAAGTTAAGACAACTTTCACTTCTATAAAAGTGGAAAGTGGACTTAATCTGCTTTCTTCCAAAAGATAGATTTTTACGGGAGTGAAGTCATTTAAAAAAATATGTACTTCCCAAGATTCAGAGGTTTGGGTGCAGTATACGATGTTTAACGAAACAGGAGACTCCAGGCCAGAAAGATGAAGACTTAGAGGGTATAGAAAATTTATTCTTATGGGAATACTCTAGATGCTCCGTATTACCTATTATTTTGCTCAGTTCTTAAAAATGTTATGTGCCCCTTGGGACTGATAAACAAGGTCCAGTTTGCTTGACTCCACTTCCCACAGTGCATTTGAAATAAGCATTATAGGGAGAGCATCTTCCCATCTTTTGGTTACAGATTGTTGTGGAAATTTGTAATGTAATCTTAAAATAATATGAAGCCCCAGACAATGTATTCTAAATCAAAGCCAATATTAAAGTTGATGAGAAAGAGTTACCATAGCTTTAATCATCCCAGTCAAACGAAAACATTTAGAAATTCAGGAAATCTTATATAAGAAATCTTCTGAGAATAAAAACCAATGAAAAAACACAAACTGATCAAATCACTTATCCACTTTTTGGCTAGTATGTTGAGAAGGGAATAGCATAATGGAAGAACACACCTTGGCACAGAACACCAGGCTAGGAAAGAAAAGAAAGACTTGGGATATATGTTCCCTTTCTACAACCTAATTCTATGCTTAATTTTTTTCAAACTACTTCATTACTCTCAGCCTCTGGCTTCCTGATTTGTAAAATGAAAACAAAACTCTGAAGGTATTCTGATATGAAAATTCTTTATGAAGCTTGACCTGGGGTGTACAGCTGTGAGTCCCAATGGAAAGTTATTGCTCCTTAAGTGAGATGATCACACTGAACATGGTGTGTGGTACACAGTTGGTGCTCAATAAATGTTTGCCAAATGAATGTGCATTAAACCAATTAAAAATCTATTGCTAATTTGCATATAGTCTGGCATAAATAACACTCATATATCTTGCCTATAATATTAGCAGGTAGCACTAGGAGATCTCTAAGGGTCTTTACACAGAATTCTAGTGTGCCAAGTTTAAAAAATGTATTTTAGCAGTGGCCCGGAGTTCCTTTGGGGTAGCAATGTAGGAATAGACCTTTTGTGGGAATTCATAGATATATGCTGAAAGGAGTTGCTTGCTCAGATTCACTCTTCCTCCAGCCTTCAATATTTAATTTTTAAAATTCTTCAAAAATACAGAAAAGTTGAAAGAATGTTACAATGAATTTTACTCATACTCCTACCAAGGAGATTCAATAGCCATTAACATTTTGCTGCATTTGCTTTGCCTACACTTATATATACTTAGAGCTAGATCTATATCTAGAGCAACTTTTTTTCTGGCTTACTATTTGAAAGTGAGTTGCAGACATCATTTTTTCACTCAACATATTCGAAATTTCCAAATTGTGTTTTATGTGGTCACGAGAGGGCCAAAGGCATATTTGCTAAGTGTTTACAGCCCAAGAGTGTGTGTGGCTTGGAAGGAGGTCTTCAGCCTTGGTGTGGGTCAGGTGAAGGAAGAGTACGAAGAAGCAGTGTTACAAAGTGAACAGCAAGGCTACCTGTATTTTGTTGGCCCAAATTAGGGAACTATTTCCTTTGTTCCTAAAATACTGAAAAGTCAACTAAACTCCACCAAATCAGTTCAAAAACATCTGAGCCTATAATGTTGACTGCCGGATATTTCTGGAAAGCCGTTGTTAAGTAGGGTGACCAAGTCGTCCTGTTTTGCCCGGGACTTGGTTTTAGCATTAAAATCCTGGGAGAGCCCTCTGTCCCAGACAAAACCGGGTGGTTGGTTACCCTGCTTAAAATAATTCTCTGACTTAACCTCCCTACTGAAAGAGTTGGCAATTATTTCTTCATTCACTTAACAAACCCTCACTGAACAGCTGTTGAGGTGGACCCCGGGCTAGGGTTAGTCATGTATTGGACGGTGACATGGTCTTTGCTCTGCAAGGATTTGACACTATCTGCTGTATTTGCCATGGGTAGTTAAACACAAATCTCTGTGTTTTAGAATTGAAATTTCTTTTCAGGCTTGCAGGTAAGAGAAAGAATGAGAATGGCTTTACAGAGAGAATAATCTGGATACCTAAACACACTTTGTCCAATTGTGGGGAGATTTAGCTGTCTTAACCTTACATTTCCAACCATGGCTCCTTAACACAGAAAAGTTAGTGAGGAAGTAAATTTGTGACTACAATCTCTCATTGTCTCCTGAGAGCCTTCAAGCTATTAAGTTGCTCAGCATCCTTTGAAGTAAAAGCAGGTTTTTCACAATCCAACAGTCCATTTGTGAAAAAAAAGCTGATGACAGATTCCTAGCAGGTTGTGCTTATGGCTTAGAATCAGTGTCTCTGTCCCTGAAGAAAGTGACAGCGTCACAAGTGCCATATTCTAGGCTTTATGGCCCAGGAGCTTTGAGCTTCTTTACGAAAGGGTACTACTTCTGAGGTAGGAAAATGTTCGCAGCCACCATGTCTTATTGTTTTAAAATGCTGAGAGCTGTCTGATCACTATAAGGCCAGGTGTTGGGTTTCTTCATGCCTGTGTTTCCACCTCCAGCCCAGCACCTGGCTGGGAAGAGGGTCTCACTGAAGTTGGTGTATCAAATAGATTTGGATGAAAAAGGGGGAAAAAAGAATTTAGATCACTTTACTAAGTAAAAAGTACAAATTGAAAAAATATAAGACACAAATATTTCAGTTAAGAGTCTAGCATGGGTGTGAGCGGGCGAGATTGTAGGGAGTAGATGATAATTCCTGGTGAATTTATCCTCTGCTCTGACTTGATTAGGGTTCTGTTGAAAATATTTAAGCAAAGATGCAAAGATTACTGTTCTCTTAATTAAACAAACAAAAGCCCCAGGCAAAAATTTGAAGAGCCTAAATTTGCACATTTTTACCTCTATCGGGCTGCTGTGCATTCTGTTTCTGTGGGTGAAAGGCCAGTTCTATGCTTCAGTTCTCAAATTCAAAACCTCTGGGGAGCTTTCTGCCCGTGGATGTTGCCGAGTAGCCATCGTTGAAGTCTCCCCCCCTCCACTGCCGTCATGTCTAAGTCAGAGTCACCCAAAGAGCCCGAACAGCTGCAGAAGCTCTTCATCGGAAGTTTGAGCTTTGAAACAACCGCTGAGAGTCTGAGGAGCCATTCTGAGCAGTGGGGAGCGCTCACAGATTGTGTGGTAATGAGGGATGCAAACACCAGGTGCTCCAGAGGCTTCGGGTTTGTCACGTATGCCACTGTGGAGGAGGTGGGTGCAGCCACGAAGGCAAGGCCACACGAGGTGGATGGAAGAGTTGTGGAACCAAAGAGGGCCGTCTCAAGAGAAGATTCTCAAAGACCAGGTGCCCACTTAACTGTGAAAAAGATTTTTGTTGGTGGCATTAAAGAAGACACTGAAGAACATCACCTAAGAGATTGTTTTGAGCAGTAGTAGGGGAAAATTGAAGTGATTGAAGTCATGACTGACCGAGGCAGTGGCAAAAAGAGAGGCTTTGCTTTCGTAACCTTTGATGACCACGACTCCGTAGACAAGATCGTCATTCAGAAACGCCACACTGTGAATGGCCCTATCTCAGCGAGAGATGGCTGCTGCCTCATCCAGCCAAAGAGGTCAAAGTGGTTCTGGAAACTTTGGTGGTGGTCGTGGCGGTGGTTTTGGTGGGAATGGCAGCTTTGGTCATGGAGGAAACAGTGGTCGAGCTGGCTTTGGTGGCAGCCGCAGTGGCGGTGGCTATGGTGGCAGCGGAATGGCTAGAATGGATTCGGTAGTGATGGAAGCAGTTTGGGAGGTGGTGGAAGCTACAATGATTTTGGCAGTTACAACAATCAGTCTGCAAATTTTGGACCCGTGAAAGGAGGAAACTTTGGAGGCAGAAGTTCTCGCCTCTGTGGTGGTGGAGGCCAATACTTTGCCAAACCCCGAAACCAAGGTGGCTATGGTGGTTCCAGCAGCAGCAGTAGTTATGGCAGCGGCAGAAGGTTTTGATTACTGCCAGGAAACAAAGCTTAGCAGGAGAGGAGAGCCGGAGAAGTGACAGGGAAGCTCCAGGCTACAACAGATTTGTGAACTCAGCCAAGCACAGTGGTGGCAGGGCCTAGCTGCTACAAAGAAGGCATGTTTTGACAATACTCATGTGTATGGGCAAAAAAACTGAAGGACTGTATTTGTGACTAATTGTATAACAGGTTCTTTTAGTTTTTGTTCTGTGGAAAGTGTAAAGCATTCCAACAAAGGGTTTTAATGTAGAATTTTTTTTTTTGCACCCATGCTGTTGATTGCTAAATGTAATAGTCTGATCATGATGCTGAATAAATGTGTCTTTTTTAAAAACAAAAACAAAAACAAAAACCTCTGAGTAGTCCTATTACCAGCTCCCCTTCCTAGAAACCAGCAGCCTTTGTTACAAAAGCTTAAGAACTGTCAGTAAATAGCTTGGGGACAAAGATACTCACTCACTGAGACTGTTCCATGCCCTTGTTTGACTCTCACAACTATTATTATTCCCTGCAGACAAGGCACTACTATTACTCCCACTTAACAGATGAGGAAGCTGAGCCTCAAGGAGCTTATGTGATTTGCTGAAGGTCATGCAGCTAGTAAGTGATAGAATCTAGGTGTTTTAGTTCCCAAATCAGTGGTCATTCCATCAAGTTTCTCCTATTTTACAGACATGATGACGGATAAAGTACGGTTTTCAAGAAGGAAAAAATCATGACTCATATAAATATAAAATGAACATGTCAAACGTTTTCTGTAACTCACTAATTAATGAGGAACTGGTAAGACACTAAAACCAGTTTAAAGAGCATTGAAGAAGTAAGATATTTCGAGGCAGTGTTTGGTAAGATTGCTGGGTTAGATATAAAACTGGTCAATGTCCAACAGGGCAATAAACTATTGCCTTTGAGGTTATCTATTCTAGTGAACATAAATTATTTACATCTCCACTGAACAAAATTCTACAAATTAACCTCTGTCCCCAAAGATTTGTGAAATAGCTCAATCAATAGGAAGTCAAGTTCAGCACCACAGTATAAGAACACCCTGTAATCTTTTCTGCCTATTTACAAGTTTCAGATAATTTCAGACGGTCTTTCAAACGTGACTTTTGATTGAATTTGACAGATACATAAGAAAAAACTTTTTCTCCCTTTTAAGGAAGAAAGTACTTGTGCCATTCTCCTTACACACTGTAGAGTTTCCTTTCTTATGCCATTATTATTGTTGATATCTGATACATTACTATTGTTGACAAGTGATATACACGCCAGTTCAAAACCTGCAGGAAATCTGTCATCAGCTTTCTTATGTAAAGATAAAGCTGTGAAAAGCCTTCACATTTGGTAAGAAAACTGACTTGTGAAACACTATATGATTACTACCCGAAAAGTCTTATGTTCTTGTAGTAACTCACTGAATTTCTAATTAATTGAAATTCTAAGGACAAAAGTGGATCTTTTCCTATATTAGACAACTAGTATTTACCTGATTAGATTTCTCTGTTATAGTGGAAAGACAGACCAGAGTTGGACTATCTGATTTTTGCCAGTTACGTTAACTTATTTGAACCTTAGTTTCATTATCTCTAAACTGGTAATAATGCTAAACCACATGCATTCTTCAGTTTAAAAGTATTACTACGTGTTCTTTATCTCTGTATCATAAGTAACAAAATATTTAACCCAATATAACTGGACCATTTTGATTTTTAAATATCATGCTATTTTCTGGTAAGATATTCTTGGGGGGATAGAACTGCTTTGACCAACTAGCCATAGCTGATGAGGGTCCATCCGTTTAACTTCCCCATAAAGTTAGAGGTTAACTTATAAAAGCTGATATGGTGTGTGTGTGTGTTTGACCTGATAGAAGATAACCCCAAATGTTATGGTATTATTGCTCTAAAGGAAGTTAATCAGTTTTATAGCTAATCTGACATTCTCATTTTTGCATTCGTTTTCTCACTATTATAGCCTTTATTTCTCAAATGTTCTTCTGTCTTTCTACTGACCCCCTCATTTGGTAGTTAAGTAAAGCTTTGCTTTATGTTTTCTAATTGTATGAAAAGTTGGGGTTTTTTTGGAAGTAGGTTTTTTTATTTTTTATCAGTTTGAGAATTAAGCTTTTTGTGTGTGGGGGTGGTGCTCTCACTGTCGTGGTCTCTCCCGCTGCGGAGCACAGGCTCCGGACGCGCAGGCTCAGTGGCCACGGTTCACGGGCCCAGCCGCTCCGCGGCACGTGGGATCTTCCCGGACCGGGGCACGAACCCGTGTCCCCTGCATCGTCAGGCGGACTCTCAACCGCTGCGCCACCAGGGAAGCCCGAGAATTAAGCTTTTAACAAACTAAACAGAAACAAACAAAAAACCCAACAAGCCAAACTTGATTCTAGAAGCTTGGAAGAACAACACAGATTTTCACCGAATAGTCCCAGAGACAGAGTGGAGGGGATTATCATGCCCAACTGCTAAAACATGCCCTGTAAGTTTCTCTGTCTCCCCAAAGTCCCAGACACATAAGTAGCTGCCTAAATTCTGTTTGTCCCTCTCCCAGCTCAGTCTTCCAGTCCCCACAGTCCCCAGGCTCTGCTGTTCTCACCTCTCTCCCCTCCTCTGGCAGACACACCCTGAGGCGACCCCCCACTGAATGACATTGAAACCTGTGACTTGTTTCTAAGCAATAAAATATGGCTGATGTGATGAGATGTATTCCCGTGACTTCATTTCATTATCTAAGACTGTTTTAGCAGATTGGAAGGAGACTCGCCTACTGGCCTCAAAGAAGCCAGCTGCTATTATGTGAACTGGCTATGGAGAGAGCCACATGGCAGAAAATGGCAGAGTTCTCTAGGAGCTAAGGGCCTCCATCCCATCACCACAAGGAACTCAATTCTCCCGACACCCACTTGAGCTCGAAAAAGGCCCCCAAGTGCCAGGAAGGAGCGGAAGCTGACCGGCTCTCAATGCAGCTGGTGAGACCTTAAGCCAGCTAACCAACCTGGACTTGATCCTTTGTGATCCTTTGTGAGTAGATCAAGTGAGATAAATCCACGGTGAGATAATAAATGGGTGAGGTTTCAAGCTGCTTAGTTTGGGTTAATTTGTTACAGAGCAAAACCCTCTCATTCTTTTGGCTTCTTTCTTTTGCATCCCCATAAACTTCCCCTTCTCAGGAAAACTAAAGGATCTTCCTTAGCACCACACTCCTGAGAAACCAGAGAGTTTGTGTGTGTGTGTGTGTGTGTGTGTGTGTGTGTGTGTGTGTGTGTGTGTCTGCGTGCATCAGAAACAGACCATAAGTCTCACTTCACCATCTCACTATATTAAGTTGCTCATTCCCCTGGTAAAATCTATTGACTAATAACCATCCAGATGCCAGTAGGCTGCTCTCCAATATGTGTGTGCATTTCTGCTTTCACAAGCAAATGGCAGAAGAGTCAATGTTGTTTGTTTCCTAATCGGATCATACCAGTTGTAAATGACGTAGTTAAATATTACATAAACTAAGTGGGGAAAAGGAATTTTTTTTCCCTATGAGAACTAGGAGACGTTCTGTAAGGAAAGTGTGTAGGACCTTAACTATACTTACACCCCTACCCCCCTGGGCAGAAACCGTTCCGAGCAAACAACAAAGGCCTGGAAAACAGGACATGTCTGAGACATGCCCTAACCGTGAGCAAACAACTACGGCGGGGGGATAAGAATGATTAAGCCAAAGAGTTTAAAGGTCGCCCCAGCCAACCATAACTCATGTGACTCAACCCCCCACCACAAAAACACGAAAATGTAAAGTAGGCATCCGATAGCTAACCAATCAAGGAACTAGAGCCAAGTCCCCACTCCGGTCCGGAACAAACAAACCAATGAGAAAAAAACCCTTGATATATCCACACTTTGCATAATGAAAAATGAAAGCTATAAAATGTATGTGATTCCGCTTGGGCGGGGTTCCTCTTCGGCCTCCTGCGTGAGGACCAAGGAACCCCGGTGCACCGGCTCCTAATAAACCTCTTGCGTGTTGCAGCGACTCTCGACTCTTGGCGGTTCTTGGGCGAGCTGGGATCCCTCGGAGACCGTTCAGGTCTAACAAGTGCTGTCATATTAAGTAGAAAAGAGGAAAATAATAGAAATCTAGAAGGATATTGCTCTGAGATTACTTCACAATGTCTTTGAGTTCTGGTTCTTTTTAGAGACCTGAACACTGCACATTGGTTGTTTATGTAAGGATGAAGCTGTATAGCTCATTCTGCACTTCAGTTAAAAAGAAAGGCCTTGTCTTTACAATACGTTTGATGAATGAAAATGAATATTTGAGATGTGTGTGTAATCTTTTATAACGCTTTTCCACTTTAATTGACTTTTTCAATTATTTGATTGTGCTAGATAAAAGGCTCCTTCTGAATTTTAATTTTAACACTTTTCCTGCTGTCACAATAAGATTGCACACAAGAAATTCTGTTTGTAAGAAAAGGAATGTTTTGAGCTTACTGGCTGAAAGTATTTTAGGAAAAATCTAAGGCCTTGTCATAAAGCTAACTCTTGAATTCTACTTTTATCTTAGAGCAGCAGCAAAAAGAGCTGAAAAGTTAAATGAGAGGTTTGACAACAAAACAGGAAAGTTATCTCCACCTGGTGGCTCTTGACATGTTTTCAAATGCATAACGTAACAAGGTTGGAAGATACTGTTATTGCTGACCTTGGCAAAGAATAACTGGCTATTGCAAATTAATTTATAAAAGGTAAATAACAAAGGACTCCCAGAGAGGATTTCCTCCCTCCCTCCCTCGCTTCCTTCCTTCCTTCCTTCCTTCCTTCTTCTTAGATCTATGGTTTATAACCCATATTTATCTTAAGGCATAATGAGATCCCAAACTTATTCCTGATGGCCAGTACAAGCACATACAACGATCATATCCCTGAACTAAAAATTCAGACAATTGGTTTACCAGTGGGGACAGACTAATTGAAACTGGGACATTAACTTCTGCTTTGGATTTATATAAAAAAGGGCTTGTGACTATTGCTAAGAGCATTAAGAATCTGAATTCAGGACACTGCCTGAAGAGTTGCCTGTAATATTTCTATTTTGTCCTTGGACAGGCCTTTGGAGAAGACAAATACCTCTCTTAGCTAAGGGAGTATTCAAAATCCTGCTCCAGAATCTGCAGAAAGGACGCTGTTAGGAAGTGGGAAAAGAGCATAGTAGATTTGCTTCTGAAATTACTTTGCTTTCTGAGATTACAAAGACTCATGGAAGTGGCTTTCCAGACAATAGGCTCCTTCTTGGGCTCCAAGCTCTAGACACCTGTCCCTTCTTGCCCTGGTCTACCTCCAACCATGCAACTCCTCTGTGAGGCCAAGGGGACATGCCCACCCACAGCCTGCACCTCCCCTTCTAGACCATGCTCCTGGCCTCCAGGTCCTCAAAATCCCCACCCCAAAGGCCAGGGTCTGCTTCTGGGGGCTGTGCAGGACTTTCTCCTGGGTCATCCTCTCAAGGATTGACCATGATGCCTGTGCTTCGTTGACTCTGAGGGGTGGCTGTTCATAGGGTGACATGAATAGAGTTTAGAGGTGTGGGTGTCTGCATGTGTGAGTGCAAGGCCCCCTGAGTGTGGGATGGACATAGGGATTGAGAGAGAAAGGAGCAGCTGCAGGCTGGAGGCTGCTCACCATCTTCTGATGCAGAACACTGAGGAACCCATGATTTCTAAATTCAGCCTGGAAGTCCGGGTCCTTATGAAGGTATATTTATCATGGCAGTAGAATAGAATGTACACACTTTATTTAGCAGCTTGTTACCTTAATTTATAAGTTTTACATATACTTTTCTACAAATAGCATGCAGGTCTTCACTGCACTTTGTCCCACACTCTGCATATAGTTGTACTGCTGATAACAATACAAATTAATACAACCCCTATGCAGCAAGCTGGCAACATCTATCAAAATCAGGAGACACTGCTTTGGGAAATGTTCCCGGTGTTCTTCTTACTTGCTGCAAGTAATAAATCCTTCCTTCTCCCTGCCAAAAAAATCTATCGAGATTATAAATGTGTACTCTATGGCTCAGAAATTCCACTTCTGGGAATTGCACAGATGAATTTGTACAATTGCAAAACAAACTATATACAATGCAATTTTGAAATAATAATTGAAAACAACACATGTTCATCATTAAGAGGTAGTTAAATAAGTTAGGGTACATCCATACAATGGAATATCATGCAGCTGTAAAAGAAGATGTGGAAGTTCTCTATGAACTGATGTGGAAAGATTTTCGACATTTATTGTTAAACATAAGAGCAAGCTACAGAGCAGGGAGGGAGAAAAGACAATGGATTCATATTTGCTTGTACTTGCAAAAAGAAAGATTGGAAAAAACTGAATAGAAATTATTACTTTTGTTTATTTGGGGATGTGAGCAAGATTATATACCTTTGTATGTTATTTTTATTTTTCAACTCCATGAATGTATTATCTATTAAAAATATAGGTATATGTTTTTCATTTTTATTTTAAAAATAAATGTTATTTTTCTAAAAGTTAACAAATAAAATATTTTCCATTTTTATTTCTCAAAGGAAGCAATATATATATTATAAAAGAAAACTGATTTCCAAAATGTGGTTTGAGCCCTGAAACTCTCAATAAAATGAGCACCTCTGTAAGCCAAGGCTGGCAGCTCTACCACTGGGAGGGCAATCTCTGACCTCACCCAGGTTCCAGGCAGCACGGGGCTCCTGGGCACACCACGACTGCACTGTACCCTCACTCGGCCCCTCAGTCTTGGGACACCCCCCCCCGTGTCCTGTCTCGTTTCTCCCCTCCTCAAAGCTCCCCGCACCCTCTCTCCACCCAGGGGTTCATGCACAATCTCCTAAAGAGGCCAGAAGAGGGGGCCTCTGAGCAGCTCCTCCTAAACCCAGGGCCTGGTTATCCTCTCGGCATGGGGTGTGGTTGGGAGCCAGGAAAAAGCTCCGAGAACACAAATAGTCTCCTTCATTCTGATTCTTCTGCAGCAGCAAACACCGAGCATGACTGAATATTGGAATAAAATTGTGTACTTTACGCAGACGAGGAGCTGCTCTAGGGGATTCTAAAAGCCTCTTCACAGCCTTTTTGGCTGAGAACATGGACTTAAAGAACTCCCCTGTTTCCAAGAAAACCACTCTTGCAGGGGAGTCGGCTACTTCTGTTTGGCACCCTTGGGCCCAGAAGGGGCCTCTGGAGGCCCGAGGGAGGTGGGTGGAGTAGGACTGTATCCAGGACGCCTGGGTCTCCAGACACTGCCTTGGTGGCAGCTCCCAGCCCAGGCCTCTGGGGCATCCACGCCCGCATCCTGGGCAGAGGCTGCTGGCAGCAGCACATAGGGAGCCACTGAGACCCAGAAACTCAGGACAATGACCATTTTCTCCAAGGGATGCCGATCCCCGCTTCCCTAGGACTCAAAGCAGCATGGAGAGGAGGGGCGGTTAGTAGGAGCACGTTCGGTCTGAGGATTTCCTTCCTACACAAGGACCCATGAGTTTCCCTGCTCCGAGAGGGAAGGGGGCTCGAGCCTCCTTGGTAAAGTTCCTCAGAGGAGAAGCTAGAATTTTAACAGGGCTGGTGGTGTAGAGGGTGGTTACCATTGCTCTAGGTGGGGGTAACACCGCTGGGGGAGGGGGCTTTTTATGCTGTTTTGCACATTTAAATATTGTATGTTTCATTCTATATCCTATTTGTTGTTCTTTCCTTAGTTCATCACATCCTTCTTCACTGTCTCAAAGAAGGATCAAGAGCAGGCCTTTAACAGACTCCAGTCTTGCCTGCTCAAGGGGAACCTAGTGCAGGGATGTAAACCCAGGACTGGGCATTGCTCTTCACTCATGACAGGGCTCCTGCTTCTTAAGATCCAGCTTCCTGGCTGTTGCCTTTGGTGTGAGAGACTGAATATACAAAACAGACAATGACCAGACTACACATACGAATAGAACTCTGACCCACAATCTGCAGCAACCTGCAGAGAAAACCAGCTCGTTATCTACAATAAGCAGCCCAGGAAGCCAGTTTGCTATCTATGGGTCAGACTTGTAGAAAGTCAGGCTGTATCTCTAGTAATTGCTCCAGGAAGCCAAACAGTAAGCCCTGTAACAATTGACCCCAGATGGCCAGGACTTGATTAACAACTTGATTAATAACTGTCCCCACTTCCAATTTAGGACCAACCTGAGAAAGTGAAATATGCACTTCTAACCAATCGTAAGATGCTGTGCTTCTAGGTAGCCTGCCACAGCTTCCCCATGCCAGCTGCCTCCAATGAGGGCACATTGGAAGACTTCCCCTTTTTCCAAAGCTCTCCCACTCCTCTGCCTGCCTTTGAGTCTCAGCCAACACAAGTGAGAGATGGTGGCTGACTCCCTTGCTGGAGCAATCCGTGAGTAAATTGCCTTTGCCTGTTTCACATTTGGGCAGCCTTTGTTTATTTCCATGATTGCCACAGTTTTCCAAATCTCCCTAATTCTCATATCTAACCCAAAGGCAACACTTGAAGGCTAACAATGATTACTCAAAATATTTATGTCTTTATTATTTACTTAATACATGTAAATATTTTTTAAAGTTTTCTGAGGCGGGGGAAAAGGATTAAAAGAATTTGAATGTTGGGAACCTGGAAGTACATACACATGTGTCTGTATTTTGATTCTTATAAAATAGTTCCTCATAAAACTTTTTTCATGTATGTTTTCTTTTAACGTAAACATGACAATATCTCAGTCTACTGGTGTGAATTTTCAGAGCTGATGATAGACATTTTGGAAGGAGGTCAGCACTGGAGGAAATAACACTGGCTTGTTTGTTGATCAGTAACCTCTTTCAGTTTAAGGATCGGGTTTGTAGCCGCTGAAAGTAGTACATACACTGTTGCAGTTTTCAGTTTCACCAGAGGATGGCGCCCCTACTTCTCTAATAGGCTTTGCCAGGATGCTTCGGCATCCTCTCAAGCGGCCTCTGAGACACATTTTAAAGACTGGTTACCTAAACTGTTAACCAAATTAAGGTTTTTATTATTAATTCAGCTTTACATACAGTTAAAAATGAGTATAAGTCTATAACATCTTCAGAACAATTTATGCCAAAGAATAAAGCAGCCTGAAATGAATGGAAAGCTACTTATTTCCTGTAACTGTACTCTCACTTTATATTTAATTTATACAACTTTCAAAAACCAGTTTCTACAAGTCAGATCTTTCAAAATTTCCATTTTCTTGCCATCTGCTGCTTTGTAGATCAGCCATTTAATATTAAAACTTTCTCAGAAGCTGTGCTCTTTAATGCACGTACTAGCTCATCAGGTGATTCCTTAGTTGAGCTGTTTGCTCCTAAGCTGAGAGGGAGAGTGCAAGTCGCCGGTCTGTCTTCTTGGCTTCCCTGGCGGACTTGAGTCAAAGGTATGGTCATTTTCTGGTTTTCTCTTCCTTGACTCCCCTCATTTGTTCAATGGTGTCTTCTGAACAGAAGTGACCATAATTTTTCCTCTTTAAACTTTGTATCCTGGAGACTCAAGAGCTGTCTGGAGGTAGTAGAAGTCTTTGCTCAGAAACTGTGCTTCTCTTTGGGAAGATGACCCCAACCTCACTTATATCGTATAATCCACTCAAAAGCAACCACAATCAACTGACATAAACTCTTTTAACGTAAGTTGAATCCATACATGGGAGGTTTTGATGTGCCATGAAGTGGAAACAGTGAATTTATAAAGTGCTAGTAAAATGAGGATGTCATAGAGGTTCACAATCCTTTATCTGAAATTCTTGGGGTCAGATGTGCTTTGGAATTTAGAATGTTTTGAATTCATAAATTTAATCCAGTGTATATACCGCATATTATGTAATACTCCAGAAGGGTCTAGGGCGACTCTCCATAATCAAAACATTACTACTTCTATGGAGAAACATGAATATTCACATTAACTGGGATGAAGACTAAAGACTCATGTCATGTCATGTCAGGTTTTGCCTTCAAATGAGCTAGGAAAAACCTTTGGTTATAGGAGAGTTTTGGATCTGGGGAATGCAGATAAGGTATTGTGGAGCTATATTAGGTGATTTTCATGTGCTATGTCATTTAATCCTCACAGTTGTCCTATGTTAATCACAAAGAATATGGGGAACCTGAGGATCAGAGTGGTTAAGTAACTTTCCCCAGGTCACACAGCAGAGCCAACATTCAAACCTTGGCCTGATTCCAAAAGGCAAAATGTTGCATTATCTCCCACATTTACTAAAAATACTAAAAAAACCTTTAACTTCCTTGCCAATTTTGTTTTTTTCACACATATTTTGCACTATTCTTTATTTTCTTTGGGGTCCATGACAGAGAATATGAAGGCATAGTGAATTATTCCACCATGATGGATGGAGGTAAAGCCCCTCCCTGGCATCTTCACGGAGCAGACTTGCCTGGTTGCAATGCTGAAAAGCAAACAGTCAACACTGCAAATGGCAGATTTTCCAGTGGTTAGAGATACCTGTTGTTCCCTTGGTCCACACAGCTAATCAGCCTTGACGTTGTCTGCAATATAATCCAGCATCTAATTAATATCTCCCACCTTCTTTTGCAAATTTTGCACCACCCTGGCCTCCCATAAAGGGATTCTGTTTCTTTGAACGGGGACTTCAGAAGTCACTTGGCTTTAATAAAGTTGTCAGCAGGCTAGGGAGGAACTGTTGGCTTTATTCTGTACATTTTCTCAGGATGGGGATGAATTAAGATAATTGTATTTTAAAACTGCTCTCAAGGTAATTCATGAGCCATGTTCTTTTTTTGCATCCTAATTATCCTTTTTTCGCACCCTAATTATCCTTTTTTCTCTTTTCCCTTATGTCTTTCCTTCTTCCAAGTTAGGAGCCCATTTATACTCTAAAGTCGAGGAGCTTACAGTCTTTTTTTCTCTGCTGTTTCTTTCTTGTAATTGAACCAATAGCTTAGCAATTGCATGAACACAAAACTCTTTTTATACGCCTGTAAAAATATTACATTTCAAATAAACTGTGAAACATTTTAATGGATTCTTCCAGTGACATTTTATAGACTTTCAAGATTTGTTTGAAAAATGATTCATCTATAGGTGTACATATATCTATATGTCATCCTTGAGGTATTAAAAAAAATCACACTTGACTTATTTTTATAAAGGTTAATAGCAGATACAGTTATTAATGCTTTCACACCTAGCTTCCTACCTGTCCATAAAATTTACCTACAGTGAAGTGCACAAATCACATTGTACTTTAAATATATTACAATTTTATTTGTCAATTATTCCTCGACAAAATTGAAAACCCCCCACACGATAGGATACAACTTCATACACATTTGGATGGCTGTTATTTAAAATGAAGAAAAAATGGAAGTTAACAAGTGTTGGTTGAAGATGTGGAGAAATTGGAAGCTTTGTGCATTGCTGGTAGAAATGTAAAATATTGCAGCCACTGTGAAAAATAGTTTGGTGGTTCCTCAAAAAGTTAAACATAGAATTATCATATGATCCAGAAATTCCCCACTCCAAAGTATACACTCAAAAGAATTGAAGACAGGGACTCAAACAGATACTATTAGGCAAATGTTCACAGCACCATTATTCACAATAACCAAAAGGTAGAAGCAACCCAGATGTCCATCAACAGATGAGTGAATTAGAAAAATGTGGTTATATGCATACAAGCTGAATATTGTTCAGCTCTAAAAAGGGATACAATTCTGATACAGGGCTTCCCTGGTGGCGCAGTGGTTGAGAGTCCGCCTGCCAATGCAGGGAACACGGGTTCGTGCCCCGGTCCGGGAGGATCCCACGTGCCACGGAGCGGCTGGGCCCGTGAGCCATGGCCGCTGAGCCTGCGCGCCCGGAGCCTGTGCTCCGCAACGGGAGAGGCCACAACAGTGAGAGGCCCGCATATCACAAAAAAAAAAAAAAAAAAAAAAAAAAAAAAAAAAAAAAAATTCTGATACATGCTACAACATAGATGAACCTTGAAAACGTGATGCTAAGTGAAATAAGCCAGACAAAGCAGGACAAATATTGCATGATGCCACTGATATGAGGTACCTAGAAGAGGCAAATTCATAGAGACAGAAAGTCAAATACAGTAGATGTCACCAGGGACTGGGGAAAGGAGGAAATGGGGAGTTATTGTTCAATCAGTACAGAGTTTCAGTCTGGGATGATGAAAAAGTCCTGGAAATGGATAGTGGTGATGGTTGCACAACATTGTGAATGAACTTAATGCCACTGAATTGTAAATTTTAAAATGGTTAAAATGGAAATTATTATAAATATTTAAACAGAATAAGAAGTGAAAAAAGGGCAAAAAGCAGAAAGTTTCTATTTATTTCAATTAAAAAATATACTTAGGGCTTTATTATATGTATATTTTTATTGAGATATAATTTATATATAGCATTATATTAGCTTCAGGTGTACCACATAATGACTCTCTCTCTCTCTATATATATATATATATTGTGAAATGATCACCACAATAAGTCACCAGGTATAGTTACAACTTTTTTTTTCTTGTGATGAGGACTTTTAAGATCTACTCTCTCAACAACTTTCAAATATACAATACAGTATTATTATTATTATTATTATTTTTATTTATTTATTTTTTTTTGTGGTATGCGGGCCTCTCACTGTTGTGGCCTCTCCCGTTGCGGAGCACAGGCTCCGGACGCGCAGGCCTAGCAGCCATGGCTCACGGGCTTAGTTGCTCCGCGGCATGTGGGATCTTCCCGGACCAGGGCACGAACCCGTGTCTCCTGCATCGGCAGGCGGATTCTCAACCACTGCGCCACCAGGGAAGCCCACAATACAGTGTTATTAACTATAGTCACCATGCTGCACTTACAGCACCAGGACTTATTTATTTTATAAGTGGAAGTTTGCACCTTTTAACCCCCGTCACCCATTTTGCCCATTCCCCACCCTCTGCCTCTGGTAACCAACAATCTGTTCTCTGTATCTATGAGTTCAATTTTTTTTTTTTTTTAGATTCCACATATGAGATCATATGATATTTGTTTTTGTCTGACATATTTCACTTAGCATAATGCCCTCAAGCTTCATCCATGTGTTGCAAATGGCAGGATTTTCTTTTTTTACAGCTGGATAATGTTTCACTGTATGTATATATAAAACATTTTCTTTATTCATTCATCCGTGGATGGACACTTAGTGTTTTCCCCACATCTTGGCTATTGTACATAATGCTGCAGTGAACATGGGGGTCTAGATATCTTTTCAAGTTAGTGTTTACATTTCCTTCAGATAATTACCCAGAATTCGAATTTCTGGATCATATGGTAGCTCTAGTTTTAATTTTTTTGAGGAACCTCCATACCGTTTTCCATAGCGTCTGCACTAATTTACATTCTCACCAACAGTGAACAAGGGTTCCCTTGTTTCTACATTCTCGCCAACATTTGTTATTTCTTGTCTTTTTGATGATGGCCATTCTAACAGGTGTGAGGCGATATCTCATTGTAGTTTTGATTGGCATTTCCCTGATGATCAGTGATGTTGAGCACCTTTTCATGTGCCTGTTGCCCATCTGCATGCCTTGTTTGGGACATGTTACAGAGTATCTTCATGCCTTAAATATATTGCGTGTGCTCCACTTACTTATCCCTCCCTACTCCCCCACAACCCCTGGCAACTGTTGATATCCATAGTTTTGCCTGTTCCAAAATGTCATGTAGTTGGAATGATATATATAAAATATGTACCCTGTTCAGGGACTTCCCTGGTGGCGCAGTGGTTAAGAATCCACTTGCCAATACAGGGGATACGGGTTCAAGCCCCGGACCAGGAAGATCCCACATGTCGCGGAGAACTAAGCCCGTGCGCCCAAACTACTGATCCTGCGCTCTAGAGCCCGCAAGCCACAACTGCTGAGGCCTGCGTGCCTAGAGCCTGTGCTCTGCAACAAGAGAAGCCACGGCAATGAGAAGCCCGCGCACCACAATGAAGAGTAGCCCCCGCTCGCCACAACTAGAGAATGCCCGTGCGTATCAACAAAGACCCAACGCAGCCAAAAATAAATTAATTTTTAAAAAGTACCCTTTTCAGATTGGCTTCTTTCACTTAGTAAAATGCATTTAAGTTTCCTCCATGGCTTTTTTTTTTTTTTTTTTTTTTTTTTTTGCGGTACGCGGGCTTCTCATTGTTGCGGCTTCTCCCGTTGCGGAGCACAGGCTCCGGACACGCAGGCCCAGCAGCCATGGCTCACGGGCCCAGCCGCTCCGTGGCATGTGGGATCCTCCCGGACCGGGGCACGAACCCGCGCCCCCTGCATCGGCAGACGGACTCTCAACCACTGCGCCACCAGGGAAGCCCCCTCCATGGCTTTTTATGGCTCAACAGCTCATGTCTTTCTAGCACTGAATAATACTTCATTGTCTGGATGTACCACAGCTTATTTATCCATTCACCTACTGAAGGACATCTTGTTTGCTTCCAAGTTCTGGCAATTATGAATAAAGTTGCTATAAAAATCCATGTGCAGGTTTTTGTGTGGATGTAAGTTTTCAACTCTTTTGGGCAAATACCAAGGAGTGGGATTGCTGAATTGTGTGTGGTTTTGTAAGAAACTGCCAAATTGTCTTCCAAAATAGTTGTACCGTTTTATATTCCCAGAAGCAGCGATGAACGAGAGTTCCTGTTATTCCACGTCCTCACCAGCATTGGGCGTTGTCAGTGTTTTGGACTTCTGTCATTCTAATAGGTTTTCAGTGGTATCACATTGTTTTCATCTGCAGTTCCCTAATGACATATGTTGTTGAGACTCTCTTCATATGCTATTTGCCATGTGTGTATCTTCTTTGCTGAGGTGTCTGTTCAGAGTTTTGGGCTTTTCTTTTTCTTACTGTTAAGTTTTAAGAGTTCTTTTGGATAACAGTCCTGTATCAGATATGTATTTTGTAAATAGTTTCTCCCAGTCTGTAGCTTGTATTCTCATTCTCTTCATGGAGTCCTTCACAGAGCAGACATTTTAAATTTTAATGAAGTCCAGCTGACCAACAGTTTTTTTTTTAATGGATTGTGCCTTTGGTGTTGCATCTAAAATGTCTTTGTCAAACCCAAGGTCATCCAGATTTTCTCCTACGTTATGTATTACAGTTTTGTATTTTACATTTAGGTCTATGACCCATTTCAAGTGAATTTTTGTGAAGAATGTAAGGTCTGTGTCTAGATTCTTTTTTGTGTGTGTGGTACGCGGGCCTCTCACTGTTGTGGCCTCTCCCGTTGCGGAGCACAGGCTCCAGACGCGCAGGCTCAGCGGCCATGGCTCACGGGCCCAGCCACTCCGCGGCATGTGGGATCTTCCCGGACCGGGGCACGAACCCGCGTCCCCTGCATCGGCAGGCGGACTCCCAACCACTGCGCCACCAGGGAAGCCCTAGATTCATTTTTTTGCATGTGGGTATCCAGTTATTCCAGCACCATGTCTGTTGTTTTCCACTGGCTTCTTTCAGAACTTTTCTTTATCTTTTACTTTTTGCAATTTTAAAACGATATACCTCTGTGTAGCTTTCTGTGGTGTGTGGGGGGGTGGCATTTATCCTATTTGGTGTTCTCTGAGTCTCCTAGATCTATGCTTTGATGTCCGACACTAATTTGGGAGAAATTCTTAGTCATCGTTGTTTCAAATACTTCTTCTGTCCTCTCTTTCTCTTCTCCTGGTATTCCTATTATGTGTATATTATACCTTTTGTAGTTGTCTTACAGTTCTTGGATATTCTGTTCTTTTTTTTTTTTTTCTGTCGTTTACTTAGCCTTTACTTAAAAATTATAGTTATTTTAAATTCCCAGTTTGATAATTTCAACATCCTTTTGCCATATCTGAGGTTTGACTGATGCTCACTCTGTCTCTTCAAACTGAGCGGGTTTTTTTGCCTTGTAGTATGTCTTCTAATTTTTGGTTGAAATGCAGACGTGATGCCCTCAGTACTAGTTTCCATGGAGGTTTCTGCTCCAGTGAGTTGTGATTCTCTGTATCTGCCTGTCTATCTCTCTGGTTCTGGGGGCAGTGGTTTGCTCTGTGACCTCAAATTTTCTGACAGATTTAAGAGGAGTTGTGGTTTTCAGTTTGTTCAGCTTTTTTACTTGTTAGGATGGAGCGACAACTTACAAACTCATTATATGCCAGACCAGAAACCAGAAGTCTCTCAGTGCAGTTTTATTTTGTATTTATCTAATTATGATTGAAGTTGAGCATATTTTCCTAGTTTCCTGTGTGTAAGGGTCATTGGATCCTTCTGTGAACTTTGCCCATTCATATTCTCTGCCGGTTTCAACCTTGAATTATCGGTTTTTCCTTCTTTATTTCAAGAACTCTTTATATGTTGGCGAGATGATAAGCTCTTTGTGAAATGAGTTGCATTCCCCCTTCTCCATTTTTCCATTTGCCTTTTGGCTCTACTTATGGTATATTTTTGCCTTACAAACCTTTTAACTTTCAAGAAGTAAATTTATAAATATTTCAGTGGTTTCTAGAATCTGAGACAGATATGCAATCTAAAAGATTTTGAAATGCATGAAGGTAAAGAGGAATTATTTACGATTATTATTGAAAACACCGTCTTCCATAGCCACTTCTGTTTCCCAAGGGAGTGGCGTTCTTTCTCTTCAGAGGAGATTTTTTTGGCAATCTCCCTAATGAATCCTGTAATGTGAAAAGACAGACCTCAGCGGAATAAGGTAAAGAGAGGAGAAATAATTTGCACTGCATAATGAAGTAAGAATAGGTACATTCAGACAGGGGCTCAGGGGAGGAGCTGAAGAAGAGCAGAACTGACCAGTACCCTAGGTGGCAGTGAGCCTGGAGAAGGGCACCCAGTGGAGGATTTCCAGGTGGGGCGGGTCGGAGTGTTGAAAGGGATGTAGGACACACAGTTTTATGTCGTCTTCTATACTGCACTACAGTGCAACCTCCTGCATTACTCCCAAACCATTATTAAGTAAGCACAGACACAGCCAAAATAGAGTGGGGTGAGGTATGATCAAGACAGCAGAAGCCCCAAACAAATTTCCAGAGAGACAGATGAGACGCTGCAGCCTGGGTGACTCAGGAGTTACTGTGAGACAAATTCTTTCCCCCAAAAAGCCTAGAGCCACAGTTTGCCAAACTTGGTTATATATTAGAATCGCCAGAGGGAGGTTTTTTGAATCACAAACGCCTGGATTTCACCAAGGCCAATTAAATTAGGTGCTCTGTAGGTAGGACCCAGGCACCAGGAGGCTTTAGAAAGTTTCCCAGGTGACGCTGATGTACAACCAGGGTTGAAAACTGTTGTTTTAGATCAGTTCCTCCCACACTGAAGTGCTTCCCAAACGATTTGAAGTGTGTGTGCAAATAAATCACCCGAGGCTATCGTTATAATACAAATTACAAATCATTAACAGGCAGCCCAAGATTTTGCATTTTTAACACGCTTCTGGGTGATGCTGATGATGCTGTCTGAGAACCACATTTTCAGTAGCAAGGGGTGGAGGTAGCTGACGTGTGGATTACTGAGACTACTCAATTATCTTCCGGGAGGTTTCTAATTTACTCTGAGTTGAGACTGCTACTTGTCCTACTATGTCCATCCTCCCTTCTCTCCTGGTAGTAGAACTTCCTATTTTCAGCTGCACACTTGTCTAGACAGAATTTTTAGCCTCCTTTAAAGCTGGGTGGTCCTGTGACTATGCTTGGCCTACTGAGGTGCGAGTAGAAGTCATTGTCCTGGAGGGGCTGTGGCCATTCCTCTCCCCGCACTTCTTCCAGCAGGCCCAGGTGCAGTCAAGGCAGTGGTTGCCCAGGAAGCCTTCTTGAGCCACAAAGTGGAAGCTACATGCTGAAAGTGGTGGCAACGAGCTAGAAGGGGCCTGGGTCCCTGGCGACACAGTCTCCTTCTAGCCCTGTACCACCTGCCACTGGAAGTCTTTTACGTGAAAAATAACCTTCTCTCTTTTTAAAGCCTTGTTCTTTTGGATTTCACTCATACGCAGCTGAACCTAATCCTAGAGATACTTATGCCCTCTGGCAGACTGTGTGTGTCTGTATCTTCTCATCCCTGACAACAACGGGGTGAGATGGATCTTTTTTATTTTATTTATTTTTAAAACATCTTTACTGGAGTATAATTGCTTTACAATGTGTGTTAGTTTCTGCTTTATAACACAGTGAATCAGCTATACATATACATATATCCTCATATCTCCTCCCTCCTGCGTTTCCCTCCCACCCTCCCTATCCCACCCCTCAGGTCACAAAGCACTGAGCTGATCTCCCTGTGCTATGCAGCTGCTTCCCACTAGCTATCTATTTTACATTTGGTAGTGTATATATGTCAATGCCACTCTCTCACTTCATCCCAGCTTATCCTTCCCCCTCCCCGTGTCCTCAATCCATTCTCTACGGCTGCGTCTTTATTCCTGTCCTGCCTCTAGGTTCTTCAGAACCATTTCTTTCTTTTTCTTTTTGTTTAGATTCCATATATATGTGTTAGCATACAGTATTTGTTTTTCTCTTTCTGACTTACTCCACCCTGTATGACAGACTCTAGATCCACCCACCTCATTACAAATAACTCAATTTCATTTCTTTTTTATGGCTGGGTAATATTCCATTGTATATATATATGTGCCACATCTTCTTTATCCATTCATCTGTCAGTTGACACTTAGGTTGCTTCCATGTCCTGGCTATTGTAAATAGAGCTGCAATGAACATTGTGGTACGTGACTCTTTTTGAATTAAGGTTTTCTCAGGATATATGCCCAGTAGTGGGATTGCTGGGTCGTACAGTAGTTCTATTTTTAGTTTTTTAAGGAGAACAGAACACCATACTGTTCTCCATAGTGGCTGTATCAATTTACATTCCCACCAACAGTGAAAGAGGGTTCCCTTTTCTCCACACCCTCTCCAACATTTATTGTTTGTATGGCCTCTCCCGTCATGGAGCACAGGCTCTGGATGCGCAGGCCCAGAGGCCATGGCTCACAGGCCCAGCCACTCTGTGGTACGTGCGATCTTCCCGGACCGGGGCACGAACACATGTCCCCTGCATCGGCAGGCGGACTCTCAACTACTGCGCCACCAGGGAAGCCCTGTATGTAGATTTTTTTTTTTTTTTTTTGGCGGTATGCGGGCCTCTCACCGCTGTGGCCTCTCCCGTTGCAGAGCACAGGCTCCGGATGCGCAGGCTCAGCGGCCATGGCTCACGGGCCCAGCCGCTCCGCGGCATGTGGGATCTTCCCGAACTGGGGCACGAACCCGTGTCCCCTGCATCGGCAGGCAGACTCTCAACCACTGTGCCACCAGGGAAGCCCGTATGTAGATATTTTTGATGATGGCCATGGTGAGCTGGATCTTGAAGAATGAGTAGGAGTGTTCCAGTCAGAGAAGGAAGGGAAGGCTGAGGAGACAGCAGATGGAAAGACATGGAGCTGTGAGAGGGCTTGGCCAGTGTTCAGGTCACCATTGCTGCAGAACAACACCCTGAAAAACTCAGGCTTGAAATGAGAAGAGTGTACAATATCCCATGATTCTGTGGGCTGGCTGGGTTCCATGTGGTCTTGGCAGGGAATGCCTATCCGGCTGCATCCAGCTGGTGGAGGGCTGGTCTGGAAGTTCCAAGAAAGCCTCTTTTGCACCTCTGAGGCCTTGGTGTGGGCTGCAGTGCCTTGGTTCTTCTCCGTGTGGCCTCTCTCTTCCACATGGTGTCTCACCCCCAGGGTCTCTTTCACAGCAGCATTGCCTCAACTTCCCTCCAGGATAAAAGTGGCAGCTCAGCTTCCTTGTATTAGGCCTGCATGTGGCCATCTCACCTGCACCTCCTTCTCTGGGCCAGGCTGGCTTGGAGGGGTGGGCACAGATGCTGTCTCTCCCTGGAAGGAATGGTACACGCAGGCAGGGAGGGCAGCCATTGGCGACTTACCCACTGCCTGTGCTTGTAATAAGTTTCCTGTGGCCAGGATGTAGGCTAAAGGAAATGGGCAGGGAAAGAGTGAGCCTGCAGAGGCACAGGCTGTGGGTGTTGATGAGTTCTGGTTTTACTCTATAGACAAAGCAGACTCCAGCCTGCGTGGTGGCTAAACTATACCCTGAGTATAGAGACAATGAGAGCAAGTGTTGATCCATCACTCCTCCTGTTGTACTAGCATTTTCTTACATAATAAAGGCGGCATCACCTCGTGGTTAACAGCACGGAGCCTGGAGCCAGACGGCCTGGCTGCAAATTCCTGATTCATCATTTATTAGCTGTGCTATCTCCAGCAAGTTACTTAACTGCTCTCTGTTTCTATTTCCCTATCTGTAAAAGCAGATAATCATGGCAGACCTGCCTAATGTTGTTGTTGTAAGGATTAAGTGAGAAAATCCGTGTCACATAGCCCTCTGTAAGCATCAGCTCTTGTCGTTAATGCTCCCAGCAGTGCTAGGAAACAGGTATTCTTGCTCTCATTCTAAAGAGAAAGTAACTGAGGCACCAGGAGCTTAAACAAGATTCAAACCCAGACAAGTGACTCCAAAACCTGTTGCTTCCTGAATTTTCCCACCGGTTGTGTTTTGATGGGTCCCCCAGCCAGGAGGCAGCGGGACAGAGTTTTGTTCTTTCCCACCTCTTACTTCTCAAAAGCTCTCTGCTCCCCTAGCAGCTTCGTACAACGCCCAGGCTCCCGCTGTTATTTGCAGAGGTATAATGGGAGAATCACTGTAAAAATACTAACACCTGGTGTTTTTCTGAGCCTGTGCAAAGCGTGCATCTCAGAGGGTAAAGTCTTCAGGGGAGACTGAAAGTCTCCGGGGTCTGAAGCTGCCTTGAGCGTGGGCTGCCATGGAAGCCCTTGGTGTGTCCTCTTGCCCGTCTTTCTGCTGCAGTTTATTGATGCAGCTTTGTGAACCCGTGAGTTATATTTGCAGCATTCTGAGGCCGAAAGGGTTCCTGTAAATACTCCATGTAATTAATTATAAACAAAGCAGCCAGCCAGGAGCACAATGCCCAGATAAATCCTTAGCAAGCCTCGTTGTGTGCTCTTTACCTCTCCTCTGCATTTCTATCCATCCAAGAGCTTCAAAAGTGTAATCCCCAGAGGAATTAGCCTCTAACACACTCGCTGGCAGTGTGAGGAATTTCCCAGGTATATTCAGACTAGAATCCCCACTCCTCATCTTTTGTCTAAAACAGGATGTCTTTGGAATTCTTCTCACTGCAACGACAGCTTTTCTGGTAGAACTAAAAATGACAAAGGCAGCATCTCTCAATGTGTTTCTGTAGAGCATGAAGACCACACAGTGTTAATACCTCTCATAGGAGGAGAAGGGGCTCTAGGTCAAAAATGTTGGGTAAATAATAAGTTGAACACACTTCTCTACTGCAGAACTTTTACCCTGTGACTTTCCAGGAAGCAGAGAAATTATGCTGTGCTTCCAGACTTTTTAGACCGTGGAGTTCTTTTTAGACTGTGGAGTTCTTCCTTCTCAAAGCAACACATCCCAGAACATACAACTCTGTGTGTGTCATGCACCCCCTTGGCAGGCTGGGGAAGCTGGGGATCCCTTCTCAGAATAACGTTTTTTTGTTGTTGTTTTAGTTTTAGTTTTTTTTTTTTTTTTTTTTGCGGTACGCGGGCCTCTCACTGTTGCGGCCTCTCCCGTTGCGGAGCACAGGCTCCGGACGCGCAGGCCCAGCGGCCATGGCTCACGGGCCCAGCCGCTCCGCGGTACGTGGGATCTTCCCGGACCGGAGCACGAACCCGTGTCCTCTGCATCGGCAGGCGGACTCCCAACCACTGCGCCACCAGGGAAGCCCAGAATAACGTTTTTAAGTGCAAAAAATAAAACACATAGGATTACAAAGGAAACCATTTGTATCAAAACCAAATATCACACTACTAAAAATATTTTGAAATATTTAAAAATGGTCATGCATTAATATATGTATTTCTTTTTTAATCGATCTAATAATTACAGGTGTTTCAAAGTACTCATGGCCATAAATGATATTTCAAGATAAGGTCATTCCTCATTATTCACAAATTCTATATCTGTGAATTCACGTACTTGCTAAAATTTATCTGTAACCCCCAAATCAATACTCGTGGCACTTTTGTGGTCATTTGAGCAATGAGAAACTTCAGTCACCTGACCTGCACGTTCCCAACTGAAGTTGAAAAAGGCAGGGCTCTGCCTTCTTGTTTCAGCTCTCACACTGTTAAAAAAAGGTGTCTTTTTCACGGTGTATTTACTGCCACATTTTGGGCATTTTTATGCTTTTCGTTGGTGACTTCACTGTTTAAAACGGTCTCCGAGTGCAGTGCTGAAGTACCACCTTGTGTGCTTGCAGGAGACTGTGATGCGCCTTATGAATAAAATAGATGGGTAGTTAAGCTTCATTTAGATGCGAGTTGTCGTGCTGTTGGCTGTGAGTTCAACATTAATTAATCAACTATAAATTAAATAAGGTGTCTTTAAACAAAAACCACACATTAAAAAAAGATTGTGTATTGATTGGTTGATGATAATGTGACCAGAGACTCAGAGGAATGTAAGCCCATATTTCTGCTAGGCGCAGTGGTTCAGCGTTTGCTAATTCAGTATTCAAGGTGACTATAGCACATAACTGCCCTGAGTAATGAGAATTGACTGTATCTGCAACAAATGTAATGTGATGTGAAAATATTTGTGACAGACAGCTATGAATACAGTTGCAAACATACAGTGTTTTGTAAAAAATACAATGTTTTGTTGTCTACGTTCATAATTAAAGGAAATGGTGAATTTTACTTAGAGGGCAGTAAAGACAATTTTTCCCATTCAAGTTCATAGGCACTCTTAATTCTGGGAGAGGGTGGTTCCCATAGACTGCAGTTCAGAATCCCTTCTTTAGTGGGACTAACTCAGGAGAGGGTAGAGTGGGGTAGCTGGTGAAAATTCCTTGAGGCTCTAGTCCCTGCTATGTTGTGAGTCAATACAAGTCTCAGATAAGATATTTTAGCTGATTTGCTCTTGCTGGGGCGGGGGGGAGGAGGTCTAAAATTTTTTTCCCACCAGGTCCTGAACCCGAAAGGCTCTATGAGAGAAGGTCTTGATAATTATTCATGTGGAAAATGAGGAGTCCCATTCCAATAGCAAAGGGTAAGAGAGGTCTTTAATCTGAAAATAGGAGAAACAAATGACAATATAGTACTGGGGCATTTAGATGAAAAATCTTGTCTTCTGACCAAGGGTGCCCAGAAAGAAAAACATCCCCTGTGTTGATTGCTTTTCTTTCTTACCCTTCACACCACAAGGAGTATGATTCAACGGGGCTAATTCAAATGTGTCAAAAAGAGGCTTCTTTTTTTCCCCTAAATAGCAAGATATAAGGAAGTGTGCCCTGGAGAGCAACTCTAATATTCATTCATTCATTCAATCAGTACTACTTACTGAGCATCTCTCATGGGCCAGGCATTGTTGTAGGGCTGTTGATACAGCAGTGAACCTGACTGGCTTGGTTCTCATCTCTTGGAGTTTCTGTTCAGGTTCTGGCTCTTCTCTCCAGGAGGCCAGTCCAGGAACTGGGGAAGGGGATGGAGAGGGGTGCAAGCCACCCCAAGAAAGACCTTCAGGTGCCTGTCAAAGGACAGCACTCATAAACTATGATTCTGAAAAACTAGAGGCTGAAGATAGTAGCTCAAGGGGCACCAGTGCAGAAATATGGGATAGAAACTGTTCCCCATGGCTCTACCATAAATTCTGGACACTCAGAAGCTATCAGAAGTATATACAACACCTTACAGGGACAGAATATCCCCAAGCCAGGGAGAAAGACATAGTTGAATCTCAAAGAAAGAACATGTCTGGATGGGAGTATAGAAAATGGAGGCAGAAGTGGACAGGTCTCACCCATGCGCTCCCAATCCAGGGAAGTGGGCCTGGCCTGGGACTCCAGTTCTTGTGGAGACAATGGTGATACCTAGTATTTTGTGCAGCATTAGTGTCTTTTTTTTTTTTTTTTTTTTGTGGTATGCGGGCCTCACTGTTGTGGCCTCTCCCGTTGCGGAGCATGGGCTCCGGACGCGCAGGCTCAGCGGCCATGGCTCACGGGCCCAGCCGCTCTGCAGCATGTGGGATCTTCCCGGACCAGGGCACGAACCCGTGTCCCCTGCATCGGCAGGCGGATTCTCAACCACTGCGCCACCAGGGAAGCCCAGCATTAGTGTTTTATAAAAAGATTGAGATGGTAGCACCATCTTCTCTCACCCTTTGATTTCTTGGTGCTTTGCCCCAGGAATGAGGTCAGGGCTCAGAACCCAGGTACCTCCACCCTCCCATCTGAACCTGTTCAGGTGGAGAATGAGGAAGATGGAACTGGTTAAGTTATCCCCAAGGTGGGGGGTTCAGTCTTAAGAGAATTTAAACAGGAAAAAGTGGTAGGGACAGAGATGACATCTAGGGTGGGAGATGGGAGGTGGTCGGGCTCAGGAGGATCCAACCTGGGAACCCCCTCCCTGTACCTTCCAAATCTCCCTATACACTCCCTCTAATTTCCCCCAACTTTTAAAATAACTCTATTCCTTCAGGACCTTCTGGAAAAAAGATCAGGGCCTAAAATGAATTCTCCATCCCCCCAACAACAGCAAAAGCAATGCAAGATTATTGACTTCACTAGTACTTGGAAATAAAAATTAGAATAGCAATAACTTGGAAGCATTTTAAACCAGGGGATTGAATAGAATTTTCTAAAGGAATACAAAATTTTAGTGCACTGTTCTCTGGGTATATTTTGAGACTGAATGATTAAGATTAAAAAAAAAAAATAACAAAACAACACTACAACAAGTATTGGTATTTTACTCCTTAGAAATAAGATGAGATGTTGGAACTCCAAAACCAGGAGGAGATGGATATACCAGGTGTCCACAGCCCCACACCTCCACACCTCACACCTTCAATCTATACTCCGAGTTTGTATTTCCTGCTTGAAACAAGCAGCCTCCTGGGAGCTTGTTGGTCCTCTGTTGATCTGCCTTCTGGGGACATGTGCTGGTCATGTTGAGCCAAGGATTCTGCCCAGGTGACAGAAATTAATGGGTTCACAACATTTTAAGTGTGTTGGCCCCCCCAAACTGAAGCTCACACAAATCTGGCCAGTTCACCTTGTGAGCAGAAGTGGATTTACCATAAGTCTAAGAAAGATTAAATTTTAGGGTGCCTTCCAAAGCCCTGCAAGGGGCCCCAACAATGAGTTCACATGGTCCTATGCTTTGTAAAATTTGCAAAAGTAAGATATTTTAAACACTATTGCTTCCTCTCTGTCACAATTTCCCTTATATCTAGTGGCTCTGGAAAAGCCATGGGAATTTTGAGGAAGTTGAAATGGAGATCTGTTTAGGCTGGATTTAGGTTGGACTATTTATATGGTTAGCTGTCATTTCTGTGCACAGTTAGGGTACCGCTAGCCATTCTGGTGCAGGAAAGGGCTTCCAGGTATGCCCCTGTTGTCCACCAGCACCGTGACAAAGGTTCAGGGCTAGTGGTCAGATCACAGTATGAGAGAGTGTCCTACAGCTCCCGGCACAGGAAGTGTGTGGATCGTGGAAGAGAAACAAGGTGTGAAATGTGCAAAGCCAGAAGCTAGTCTGTGGTAAGGTCTTCCAATCATTGATACGATGAGTGGGAGATTTGGATCACGCTGGTGCCTAGCCAAAATAGAAGTATTAATATCTCCCTATCAGGAATAAATAAATAAATTTTAAAATAATAAAATAATAAAGCATACACAATTATACTCACACTGTCATTATAATTTTGTCTTTATTGAGACAAAGATTTGGGTGCCAGTGGTTTATTTGGGAAGCCATCTCCAAAAGTGGGAAAAGGGAAGCAAAGAGAGTGACACTAGGCTCTTAAATGGGAGAAAAGCACTTTGCAAAGATGCTGCTGAAGAGGGGCCTGTGAGTTTGTGACACAGCCGCCCCCATAACCGTTTATTGAATGAGTTTACCCAAGCTTCTGCCTTCCTGAGCTCCCCAGGAGCAGGTGTCCCTGAGGACTTAGTGCCCCCCTTGGTCTCCAAACACCTCCTCAATCTGGGGGTTGAATGGATTCTCCTTTCCCAGGACCTGGGGCCACTGGAGCTGCACCTTCTTCCAGAAGCGATCTGCCAACAGCTGTAAAGCCACCTGCAAGAGAGAACCCAAAGGAGGAGTAAAAGGGAAATTAAAACAAAGTAAAGAAGTTACCAGCAAGATTTACTCTATTCCTTGTGCGGTGGACAGACTCTAGGATAGTTCCCTAGGATTCCTACCTTTGGGTCTTTGCATGATCCCCTTCCCTTGATGTGGATGAAACCTATCACTTGGTTCTAAGCAATAGAACATGGTAAAGGTGAAAGAATGTCCCTTCGGTGATTATGTTACATTATCTAAGGCTCTGCTTTGCTGGCAGACTTGCTCTGGAGACTCGCTGATGGGCTGATGATGTAAGAAGCCATGTTGGAAAGCCCACCTGGCAGGGAACAGAGGGTGGCCTCCAGCTGACATCTAGTAAGAAGTTGGGTCTTCAGTCCTACAACCACAAGGAGATGAATTCTGCTAACAACTCAAGTGAGTCTGAAATCAAATCTTCCCCAGTTGAGTCTCCTGGTGAGAATGTAGACTTTAGCCTCTGAGACTCTAAGTAGAGAACCCAATTAAACTATGCCAGCGCTCCTGACCCACAGAAACTGTGAGACAACAAGTGTGTATTGTATTAAGCTGCTACATTTGTGGTAATTTGTTATTTAGTAATAGACAGCAAATACACTTTCTCAGAAAGGCATTTATTCACTTACCTGTGGATAGCTAACACTTACTGCAGGCTTAAGGCTTGGGTTTCGGACGTGAACAGGATGAATCCTTCCTTGAAGGAACTCCCAGTCTAGTGAGGGACCCAGACATGCAGAATGACACCACCAAACCCACAGGGAGGACTGTGAGGGATGCACATGGCTGGAAGGGGAAGAGGTGGCAGCTCTGCTGGGTGCGAAGAAAGGATAGATCCTCTCTGAAGAGTGTGATGGCTGAGCTGAATTTTCAAGGAGGAATTCACCAGATGGATCATGAGGAAAGCAGTGTATGTGGTAGAGGACACAGCACATGCAAAAGCTTAGAGATGTGGAAGAGAAAGTCATGGAGGGGGACTACGGGTGCCTGGGAGATGAAGCTGAACCGGTCCCCTGGCAGGGCTGGACTTCTGAAGGAGGCTGTGGGCATGGAGAGAGTGGTTGGAGTGCCAGGGTGTGGAATGTACAGGCTTAATTCACAATAGGCTTGTCCCTCTCTCTCCTGGCCTGATGCCCGCTCTCTGGTTGCATTGTTGTATGTCCCTTGATTCACAATGTCAGCAGGATCCATTCTTGGTTGTTCGGTCCTCTGGCTTGTCATTAACATGCCTTTGATCAGGAGTCTTTCTCTGCAGATAATGCCCTCATTTAGCAAATGGGCCCTGGACAGGGCTTCAGGCCCCAGATGGCTACATCTCCATGGGAGGGGTGTGTGTGTGGGGTTAATGCTGAACGATAAGAGAAACGTGACTGCTGAAGGCCTCAGAGGGGAACACATTGTTCAGGGCAGATGCTCAGGGATGTCCCTGACTTTATACAGAAGCACATGGACATTGTCTTCAAAGGGCACATGCTGTTCATCATTCCAACAAGCAGTGCAGCCAGCTCCCTGTGTGATGCTGGCCAGCCCTCTCCAGCCTTCTTCTCTGGGCTGAAATTCTCTCATTTGCAAAATAAGTAAATGATCTAAAGACTTTTCTGGGTTTAAATTGTGTGTAAGATTTTAGCAGTTGTTAGAAAAAAATAGAACTGGTTGAGTGAATACATTAAATATGGCCAGTATTTTAATATGTTCCTGAGCCTTCTGAGGTGGACCCCAAATTCCATCCATCCAACAATATAATCTTGATCATATCCATGTGGTGTCTAACGCACATACACACCCCACTTGCCACCAACACACACAACACGTACCACATACCACACACACACACACACACACACACACACACACACACACACACACACACACACACACACACACACACACACACACCTCTCAGACCTAAAGAGGCTGATTGTCAAGCCAGCAGGTTTCCAGGAAGGGTCTGATCGTCTCTCACACTATAAGCAGTCATGTCTTCAAAAACAGAGGACTGGTTTTGGGCTGTTTTTCCTGCTACTTCTCAACAAAGTAGGCTGCTTCCAAGTCTGTGGAAAATTACTGGTTCTTCTTTTTTGTTTTTTGCCTTTCACTTTGATATACCTAAGCAGTCTGCCTAACAATTACGTGGTACCAATACATTTGTGGTCATTTGTTTCCCAATGTGAATTAATAAAGGAGGACACGGGGGTGAGGATAAACAGAGGAAAGTTAAAATAAAAGAGCTCAGATTTGAGCATGTGGTAACTATTTGGTTTAAAAGCAATTAGCTGGCTGTCACTCTAATGGAGACTAAAATATTCACGAGTGTGCATTGCCAATATTTTGGATCTAAAATGAGAATGGTATTGTTATTACTATACTAGACACTTGTGATAAAATGACCCACTATAATTATTCATTCATCTGAGAAACATTTACTGAGCACCTATTGTGGGCTTCTCATAACCAACCTCCTCCTGTAACTCCCATGATGCTCTGCACAGGGCAAGGCCCAGTCATCCTCATTACTCCAAGCGAGGCGTTCCTTGAACACAAATATCTTTCGTGCTTCCCTTTTCACAATTAAAAATATTAAAGCAATATCTATTCATTTGGGAAAAAAATTAAACGACAATTAAGCAAAGAGAAAAACAGAATAAAATTTATCTTAATTATAATAGAGATAGTCACTGTTAACATCGAGCCTTTCTGAGGCACACACACATGCACACATACATTTGATCCCTCTGTAAATATTTTATAATCTGCTCTTTTGGAGGTATAATTTACACACAGTAAAATGAACTCTTTTTGGTAAACAGTTCCATGAGTGCTGACAAATGCATTCAGTTGAGTAATCATCCCAACAATCTCTAATCTGCTTTTTATTTACTTTGCTCTATATTACAGACATATTTCTGCGCCACTAAAAGTAGATCCTGTATCGTTTTTATTTGCGGTACGATATTCCATCAGATACATGCAAGCTAATTCATTTCACCGATGCATTTTTTTCGCACACATCTCCCTAACATTTGTCCTCAGGACAGGAGTGGAGTCAGCTTCCTGCTGCCAGTGTGCCCAACATCTGCAGACCAGGAGGGGTTCACAGGCTGCCTCATTTACTAATCCTACTAGACATATGCATGGAAAGAAATCTGGTCCAGCAGAACGCTAGGGAATGTGGAGTTCTGGTTAAGTGGAATGTTCTGGGTAACAGGGTCAGGCCCTTCCTTGTCTCTTCCTTTGCAGTTGGTTCAGCTGCCTGTGCTCTTGCAGGGCCCCAGCTGCAGAGTCCAGGTGGTTGCCACACTGGCGGTGTTGCTTTTGTCTAGGTGCCGCTCAGTTCTAGCAGGTGTGGCCCTTCCTCTGGGTAAGTCCACATCTGATGGGCACTGGTGCTGTTCTGCAGGCATCCCTGCAGCTCCAGTGCTTCTGTGGGGCGTTGCCACCCACCCATCTGTCTACCGCTGCTACTCAGAAGCCCTCATGGTGGCAAAACCATGGGATGGTCATTGGTCCACTGTGAAGTTTTCTCTTTGAAACTCTCATAGAAGGGGAGACAAAGTAGGGCAACTTAACACCCCATGGTCTTATATAAGTTTTTGGTGAAGCAGCTTTTTCAGTTTTTACTTGCAGCCCCTGATCTCCCTAGGATTCAGGCATGAGTCCACGGAGAGGGGAGTTGGAGGGTAGGGACCTGGTGCCATTTCTTGATTCAGCCCTTGGTGACAACCACCATATGGCTTCTAGAATTTCTCTCCCTTCTAATGACTATTTAAAATTGTGCCATGCTTCTTTGCCTCACCATATTTGTATTTATGATGAGTTCTTCACCAGGAGAGTACCGGGTCCTCCAAGAAAATACACCATGTCAGATCCAGCCCACATGCTCATGATCTGCTCACATATCCAGACATGATAGAAGCCCAGCAGTGGTCATAGCTGGACATCACCTGTGATTCCTCCACATTCCCACTTTGTAAGCTAACTGTATGTATTTTGCTACAAAAATGGAACCCTTTAGTAAGGCAATCATAAAAACAAACCCTGAACAGTAACTACATTTTTGTAATATTTTTAAAGAATAAATGCAATTCAGAGCAAGAGTATATAGATTTCACCAACAACTTATCATGACTGATACCTTTTAAGTTGAACCCTTGCTAAATTTAACTCTGGGGTTCTACCAGACCAAAGTAAAAAATCTACTGTGAACAATTCCAGGCTGTCTTGTAAGATTGCTTTTAAACACCTGCAGGGAAGCCCTCACCACAGGGAAGGCACAGTTTTACTTCTCTGGCCTCTTAATCTGTCCAGAAACACAGTCTATTGGACCTGGTTACTTTTGGTCCCAATTAATTTTAAATTTGTAAACTTGTAAACAACATGACAGTGGTGTAAGATGTATTTAAAAACATTTAAGGAAAAATGTTACATTTCCAGCTCTAGCCTGTCTGTGCTGGTTCAGGGTGCCACCACCAAAACCACTGCTACCAGTTGGTGTATAAAGCAAACTAAACCAACATGGTCCCTGATGCACAGGAGGGCCTGCCCAAGTGATTGTTATTTGAGGATTCCCTGGCCCAGGAGGCCCTCCCTCCTCTCTCTCCCCACTGCCAGATTAACTGCCTTTTTTGAGAGGCTCCACCAGTCTGTCAAGGACCTTGGGTCCCAGGGGCTTACATGTTGAGACAAATAAAGACCTAGAGACTGTTAACTTATTTAAAGCCAATCCACTGATTATATATCTGATGTCTGCCACCAGCAGTGTATAAGGGTCAGGGCTCAAGAAAGAAGAGGGGATTCATGTCATGGAAAATTCACTGCCTGTAGGAAGAGTTTTAAAAGGATTGGTCTGAGTTGCTACTTCCATGAGGAGAGGAGAGGAGAGGAGGCTGTTTTGCAGAGAGCTTTGTTGGGCGAAGCTTCTAAGGCAGGAGGTGTCAGGAATGTTTAGCTAGGTGGTCTCAGCATAGCCAAGGAAAGCAGACTTGATGTATGCTCGTGGCTCTTTCAACGTTTTCTGTTTACTGTTGTCTGATTTTAGGACCAGAGATCTTTTACATGCCTTTTCAGATACTTTGCAAAGATTTGAAAAAGTGGGTGTTTGAACAGGTAGAATTGCTACAGCTTCAACAGGCCACAAATCTGGGTCTCAGGTCTTTGCAATGACATTTCTTTCCTAAGAAAAACTTTCTTTGCATTTGGTCAGCAGTTTGACTGCTATTCCCAACTCTCGGATACACCTGCTCTCTCTGGGGGCATCTAGTGATCTCCTAGGACTTCTTTCCAGTGGGTCCTGTTCAGATGGGCAATGGTTCCCACTTTGTGGTAGTCAAACCTGCGTAATCCCTCTCCTTTGAGCGTGGTAGGACTTGTAACTTGCTTTTAACTTCTAAAATATGGCAAAGGTGATGGAATGTTACTCTGTGATTAGGTTACATACAGTAGTGACTGACATAATTGGCGGACTCTCTCTGTTGCCATTTTGCACTCATTGATGAAGCAGGTTGCTCAGGTGGCCTCTGAGCAACAACTGATTAGGAACTGAGACCCCCAGTTCAACAGGTTTCAAGGAACTACATTCTGCCAACAAATGTGAGCTTCCAAGTCAAGCCTTCCGATGAGACCCAGCCCCGGCAGACACCTTGACGGCAACTTGGGAGAGTCAGTGGAGCAGGATACCCAGCTAATCTGTGCCTGGATTCCTGGCCACAGAAACTGTGAGATAAGAAAGGTGTCTCCTACACTGTTGGTGGGAATGTAAATTGGTACAGCCATTATGGAGAACAGTATGGAGGTTCCATAACAAACTAAAAATAGAGCTACCGGGCTTCCCTGGTGGCACAGTGGTTGAGAATCCGCCTGCCAATGCAGGGGACGTGGGTTCATGCCCCGGTCCGGGAAGATCCCACATGCCGCAGAGCGGCTGGGCCCGTGAGCCATGGCCGCTGAGCCTGCGCCTCCGGAGCCTGTGCTCTGCAACGGGAGAAGCCACAACAGTGAGAGGCCCGCGTACCACAAAAAAATAAAAAATAAAAATAGAGCTACCGTATGACCCTGCAATGCCACTCCTGGGCATATATCTGGAGAGAAACATGGTCTGAAAGGATACATGCACCCCAGTGTTCACTGTAGTACTGTTTACAATAGCCAAAACATGGAAACAGCCTAAAAGTCCATCGACAGAAGAATGGATAAAGAAGACGTGGCACATATACAATGGAATACTACTCAGCCGTTAAAAAGAATGAAATAATGCCATTTGCAGCAATGTGGGTGGGCCTAGAGATTGTCATACTGAGCAAAGTAAGTCAGACAGAGAGAGAAATATCGTATGATATTGCTTATATGTGGAATCGAAAAAGAAATGATACAAATGAACATATTTACAAAACAGAAACAGACTCACAGACTTAGAGAATGAAGCTATGGTTACCGGGGGGCGGGGTAGGAAGGGTAGAGGGAAGGGATAGCTAGGGAGTTTGGGATTGACATGTACACACTGCTATATTTAAAAAGGATAACCAACAAGGACCTACTGTGTAGCACAGGGAACTCTGCTCAATGTTATGCGGCAGCCTGGATGGGAGGGGAGTCTGGGGGAGAAAGGATACATGTATATGTATGGCTGAATCGCTTTGCTGTGCATCTGAAACTATCACAACATTGTTAATCGGCTATACTCCAATATAAAATAAAAAGTTAAAAAGAAAAAGGAATGTGTGTGGTTTTTAAGTCATTTGGTATGCAACAATAGATAAGTAAAATACTTTCTCAGTCTTAATTCTCTTTGATCTTTATTTTTCTTCATAATTTGATCCCTTGGGCCAATCTCATCCCTGCCAGTGTCTCCTGCTCTCAGCTAGAAGCTGGTGATTCCCAAACCTGTGTCTCCTGAGATCAGAACCCATAAATATGATCTAATGGCTGGATACTGTGCCGGCACCCCAAATTCAGAATGTTCAAATCTGCTCCTTCTTCTGAGTTCCTTGACTTTATATTTTCACCTCCTTTCATCCAGTTGTCGAATCCTGTGAGTCATCTCACTCTCACCCACCAATCTAATCAATCAGCAAGTCTAGCATTATGTATAGTTCTTAAGATTCTGGTTCTACATTTTGGAAATGAGATGAAAAAGTAAAGCGGTTGTCAGTCTATTGATATACAGGAATTTTTATGTGCTTATTCATTTTCCATTAAAATAAACGTAAAGAATTTAGATGATGAATATAATGTGGCTCAAAATTAATATCTATCAATCATAAATTTGAACTGTTCAACATAGCCCATATTTATACTTAAACTTGTCTGCCTAAGAAAACTGGAGCAGTTGAATCCATAGTGGTTACACACCGCCCCCTGCTTCTCTAGCAGGGTTTTAGGAAGAAATAGGCCAATAAAATAAAGCCTGCTCACCCCTTGGTGGAGAGGGGCCAGTGTCAACTGTTTTTGCTCAAATGTACAGGATTGGTGAGGGGGCACTTGAGAAAGGTCTGAGTCTACTCTTTTGGTTGGTATTATGTCCGTGCCATAAAGATGAGGTCCTGAGATGCAGCCTTGCCCATCTGACTGTTTCAAGATGGAAAAGATGTGGACTCCCTTAGCTGCCCCATGGTCTAGAAGGATCCCTTAACACTGCTTCTGCTGTAGGGCACACCATTGGGGGGCGAGTGTGCAGGGACATCCAGCAGCCCCTCTTCAAGGCTTCAATCACAACCCTGTCCTGATGGTGCTCACATCTGTATCTCCAGCTCAGATCCCATCCTGAGCTCTAAGCTCTTATATTATATGCCGCAGGGACATCCCCATTTGGGCATCCTAGAGGCTCCTTAAATCCAACATGTACCAAACTCGTCTTCAAACCACCCTATCCCCCTAAAGGTGTTCTTCACCTCAGCAGGCAATGAAATCGTCTAGCCAGTTTCCCAAGTCACAAAAGAAGTGTGATGCTTAGCTTCCCTTTTTCTTTCACCTTGACATCCAGTAAGTGACCATGTTCTGTTGATTCAACTCTCTGAATCTCTCCAATACAGGCCTTTCTCTTTCTCCTCACTCTCACTACCTCTGTTCAGGCCATCACCCTCTTGTGCACAGGAGTGTCCACACCCCTGCTACACCGAACCATTCTTCGTGCTGCTACCACAGGTATCTTTTTTTTCCTTTGGTACACGGGCCTCTCACTGCTGTGGCCTCTCCCGTTGTGGAGCACAGGCTCCGGATGCGCGGGCTCAGCGGCCATGGCTCACGGGCCCAGCCGCTCCGTGGCACGTGGGATCTTCCCTGCCTGGGCCACGAACCCGTGTCCCCTGCATCGGCAGGCGGACTCTCAACCTCTGTGCCACCAGGGAAGCCCTACCACAGGTATCTTTAGAGAACAAGTCTAGGTATTTTTCCCTCTTGCTGAAAAACCTTCAACGGCTCTCTGTTCTCCCCAGTTGAAAAGGTCAAACCCTATTCAGACCTTATGGGACCTGTCCCTGAATATCTCTCTTGCTCCTTCTCTCTCCACTCTGCTCTCATGTTCTATGTCCCAGCCACACAGAAGCACTTTCATTACCTCCAATGTGCCATGCTTCCTTTCGTACTCAGGTCCTTGCCCTTGCACTTTCCTCAGCTCAACACTTTCTGCAGCCCCTCCCCTCTTCCTTTCACTTGACTAATTCATGGTCTTAGTTCTGAGTTCCCTCCTCTGAAAATCTTTTCTTGCACCCCTCTCTCCCATTCCGTCCCCCATAATGCTCCCATAGCATCTGTGCTTGCACAATTGGAGGCATTGACTACTTTTTACATTTAATTATCTGTGTATTTGTCATTCTCCCACTCTACCCTATAATCTCCTTAACCGGCAGGGGTGGTTTCCTGTTCACCCTTCTCACTGTGTTTGATTCCGCGTTGGCACTCAATAGACATTCTAGGATGGCAATTTGCCATCTAGACTGCTCAGCTCAACATACATGATAACTAGGCTGGCTTTAGGCATATCTATCCATTGTCACCCACTTTAGATGTGGCTCCACCACTGTTGCCCACTCTATCACCCACTCTCAGCATGTGAACAAACCTCTCAGGAATAACATGAGATTATGACACACCGATTTTCAGCTTTTGACTCTGTTCTCAACAGTCAGTTAATGGCGAAGCTGTTTGAGTGCAAGAAAGAGCCCCAATTTGACAGACCTTGAACCCTAATACTATTTTAAGAGTCAGGGACAGAAGAGTCTTTTGATAGATCAGACAAATATGTCCCGAGGGATACAACAAAGCTGTCTTTGACCCTCTTCTTTTTAGTTTGTTCCTCATTGCTCCCTCTCTGACCATCTCCTCTCGTCCCCATTCTCTATAGAATCAGAAGGGTAAAATTCTGTAATGTACAAAGGATGACAGGAACTACTACCTAATTATTGCCAGAAAGCAGGTCTCCATATTAACTATTCGAAAACCAAAGACATCATTTTTTTTGGTGGGGGGGGGGCAAACTCTAATATTTAACCAGCTTCTAGCCAATAATTCTCTTGGATCAACCCATCCAAGTGATACACAGGAAACAGATATTCTGAGGTGCATTACTTAGATTGTTTGGGTTGTTGTTACTTAACACAGTAAGACGCGCATTTAATACTCACTTTAAAATTTACCCAGCATCTGTGAGGCTCTACTGTCCATCCATCTGATCATGGAGTGGCACTTTTCCTCTTCTTTTTTTTAAAAAAAATTAATTAAATTTTATTTCTGGCTACATTGGGTCTTCGTTGCTGCATGCAGGCTTTCTCCAGTTGTGGTGAGCGGGGGCTACTCTTCATTGTGGTGGCTTCTCTTGTTGCAGAGCATGGGCTCTAGGCGCTCGGGCTTCGGTAGTTGTGGCACATGGGCTCAGTAGTTGTGGCTCGCGGGCTCTAGAGCGCAGACTCAGTAGTTGTGGCACACGGGCTTAGTTGCTCCATGACTTGTAGGATCTTCCTGGACCAGGGCTCGAACCCGTGTCCCCTGCATTGGCAGGTGGATTCTTAACCTCTGCACCACCAGGGAAGCCCCTCTTCCTTTTCTTTTGAGACAGTTCTTAGCCCTGCCCATGGGTACTCATGGGACCTAGAGCTCAGGGGGAGGGAGGACTATGGTTCCCTTCATGCTTCTTAGGGGATGATCAGCCCTCCCTGTGGCCTGGCTGACCATGGAGATCAAGGCTAGAAGGAGTGTTTCTCACGTTTGGACCCTTGTCAATACCACAAAGGCCGCATCAGAAAGACGATAGCCACAGAGGATTGCCTGTGGGTAAATGGCCCATCCCTCTTGCAGGGGACTGGCTTTCAAAATGTTAGAAGCAGCAGAGTTATTCCCCCACTTCTTTTCTATTTTTTATACAAAGAAATATCATGAGCAAGTTCAGTATGTAGAACAGATAAAAGTGGAACTTTCCTGGCTGCAGCCAGGACAATGGACGGGGGAGAAGGAGGGGACAGAATCCCACCATCTAGCTCCTCTTGCTTTGTGAAGAGGCCAGAGTAGAACTACTTTCCAGATTGTTCCTCGGAATCCTAAATGAGAAACAGCTCTTACTGCAGGATACTGCTAAGGACACTGTTCTCCTCTCGTATGGTTCTTTTTTTCTAGAAGGATCCATAGAAGAAATTTCTCACAGGGCTCACTTCCAGGAGTCCTTCTGATTTTTTTTTTGAGTACTTAATTTATTTTTTATCTTCTTAAGGCTATGACTTATGCCCTTCTTTGCATCAGCCGCGTAGGAAGCGTGGAGCTGATTTTGTGGACCCTTGCAGGCAGTTTCTTAGGACTTCCTGGGACACATTGTAAATTGTAGACATTAAGTCAGGAATTCAGGTATCATTTCTCGCTTATCTTCTTTTTACTCTGATTTTCACTTTATTATTTTATTTATATTTTATCAATTTAATTTATATTTATTTATCTTCTATCTTACACATGTGTGCATATTACCTCAAATTCTTTTGGGAATAAAACAGGATAAAAACGAATGCATGGGTGCATAATTATATTACAAAGATAACGTAACCGACTGCCCTCAGCAACCGTCGTGTGACTGCACTTACCTCACTAGGGTGGAATCCATCCACGGGTTCAATGAGCTGCCAGGGCTGCCCTCCGCTCCTCTGCCACTTCTCCGTGACTGCGGGGAGTGCACACGCACACACACACACACACACACACACAGAGGGTTAGAGACCTGCTTTCCTGAGCAACAGTCAACACCCAAGAGCAAGGGCTGTGAAGGATGCTCCTCCTGGGCCCTTGCTTACCCAGTCACGTCTGCCCCTGCTAGGGTCTTTCTGAACAGAAATAATCTTTCCATTGTGTCATTATTTTTTCTCTAACTCAGGAAGACAAATGTGTGAGAGTGTTGGATGAACGTGGTTTGTAGAGTGAGGAGGGTGGTGGAGAAGGGTGAGCTCGAAAATATTCAACATCGATTTAAGTCCATCTCATTTCTCAGTGGCCAGGAGGACAGAATTTCAGGAGTAGGAGGAAAATATTAAGCCTTTTGTTAACATCTCCTTTCATTGGCTGCCATTTGCAGACACTGCCTGCATATGTCAAGCAATCATCATTAAAACTCACACAGTTCGTCAGAAATATAATTACCTAAAATGATCTGGACATCACATTTAGAGTGAGTATGGCTACAGAGAAAACATTATGAGCCCCAAAATGATGAACAGCAATAAAACTGTCCTTCAACAGGGGGGAGACCAGGAATGTCAGTTGCTCCAAGGCAAAGGCATAATGAACTCTACATTATAATATCATACAGTCGGGCTTCCCCGGTGGCGCAGTGATTGAGAGTCCGCCTGCTGATGCAGGGGACACGGGTTCGTGCCCCGGCCCGGGAAGATCCCACATGCTGCAGAGCCTGCGCGTCCGGAGCCTGTGCTCCGCAATGGGAGAGGCCGCAGCACTGAGAGGCCCGTGAAACGCAAAAAAAAAAAAAAAAAAAAGCCTCCAGATATAATATCATACAGTCAATAAGAACTCCTCAAGGAAACTTCAAATCCCTAGAGAGCCTCCAGAGAGAAAAATGTGAAACCTACCACTCCCAGTGTAGCCCATGTCCTCATTTCCCTGGTGTCCAGAGAGGGGAACCCACACAGCTGAGATTCCTCTAGTTCTTTCCTCTTCACTTCACAAAAACTCAAGGGCAGGGATCTGTTCCCTCTTGCCCTCTTTGTTTATCTCTCTTTTGCCCCAAGGGAAGGAATGGAAATGCTATTAGGGGCTTTAACTGGATGAGAGAAGCTGGACTTTCCCAGAGCTGAATCAATACTATGCTGCTTTTGTAATTAGTCCTAATATCATGCCAGGCCATCCACACTTGCTACCCAATCCTTGTCCCCAGAGGGGCTGCAAATACTGCTATCCTTCTCAGAGCACAGGAAACAATTCCTGCTGGTGGTTTGGAGTCCTATACTGGATCACCAATTCCTGTTGGCTTTTTCCCTGCCAGGATGGCCGCCACTGAGCCACGCTCTTATACTTTATGCCTGGGTTTTATTGGAGGTTGCTAGAAAAAGCAGCTGATGGAAAGTGGCCTTTGCATTTCTTGTGAAACTCAAATCAAGGATATTGTCCACTGTGTCTTCCACATGTGGTCTCAAGGGAGAGATTTCTTCATGCTGGTAAATGGTGTATCTCTCTGAAGGAATGGTATGTATCTGCTCCTCTGATAGGAAGCTCAGTATTACAATGATACTGAAACCACATTAACCCTAATGAAGGCTTATTTGTTCTGCTGAACCAGCTTGCAGACCTCACAGTTTCCTGCCATTGGCCCTAGGTACCCCGTAAAAGACAGAGCCTTGGGGAAGCTTGCCTGGCACTAGCTTCAGTTTACCTGGCTGTTCTGTTTTTTAGGCATGACCTCGGAACAGGATTTTCTGCTTCAGGTTCAATTCTGGGTGCTTCACCTTTCCCTCTGGATCTGACACTTTGAAGCACCTGTGGGTCCCTCCTGTCTTTCTGGGTGTGCCATACTGCTCCAGCCCAGCCCTGCTCATTCTGGCTCACCTGTCATGCATTCCGCATGCTTGGTTCAGACTGTTCTTTCTCCCCCTTGGTCGGGAGAGAATGGGTCACTTTCCTACTTGGTTTTTGGGTCCTGCTATTCTACTTTCTAACTTTATGCTGATTCTGTCTCTGTGCCATTTGCAATCTGAACATCCAACCAATAACCCTTAATGGAGCACCAGGCATTGGAAGGGTTTCTTCAATACAAACTCAATGTCACCCCCACTGAGCCCCCTCAGTGCTTTTTGTTCTTTTGTACTATTTGTCTCATCTCTACTTTGCAGCCCCACAGGGTTTCTAATATAGAAATCAACACTGGTGCAGAAAGGTCCAGCCCAGGTAAGATGTCAGCCTCCTAGGCTCCTCTGTGACTTCAGATGTGACCTCGCTTCCATTCTATTTGCACTCCTTTGCTTCACGCAAATCCTCAATGAACTTTTCAATCCTTTCTCCTGCTTCTCCCTTATTTTCAGTTTGGTTTCACCTTATGCTATACAAATGTTAAAAAGAGAAAGAGGGCTTCCCTGGTGGCACAGTGGTTGGGACTCTGCCTGCCGATGCAGGGGACATGGGTTTGTGCCCCGGTCTGGGAAGATCCCACATGCTGCGGAGCGGCTGGGCCCGTGAGCCATGGCCGCTGAGCCTGCGCGTCCGGAGCCTGTGCTCCGCAACGGGAGAGGCCACAGCAGTGAGAGGCCCGCGTACTGCAAAAAAAAAAAAAGAGAGAGAGAGAGAAAGAAAAGAAAGAATGAAAGAAAATCTCAATCAGATGTTAAGTAATTCCCAGGCCTGTTAGACAATGGGAACCAAGCCCAGTCAAGACCTGAGAAAGGGTTGTATTAAAGAGATAGACAGCAAACCATGGGCCTGACCTGGACCACTCACACATCCTCTGACCCAGCAGGGGTAGGAAGTTCCTCATAACACTTTTTGACTCTTCACATTTGCAGAGAAGTTTGAGTGACAAATTGAACCTAAACTTGTGCCTTCACTGGCCAAGAGAACGTTCAGAAAGGAATTACAGTGATCTGGAGATCTGGAAAATCAACAGTGGAAAGCAAATTTGAGCTTATAAATGAAACAGTTTAAGCCAATATCGTGTTCCTGGAGAGGAATGTTTGTTAAGAGCTCCATATTAAAAAGACCAGACTTTCTTATACCCGTGTTTCCTCTAGTGTGATTCAATGCTAGTCTTAACGAGGCTTAAAGTTAGTCTAGGCTGTTTCCATTTTGATTTGAATTTTATGTGCATTACTAACTACCAAACTAAAAACTATGGCCCTTAGAGAAAGGGAGAGGTGGTGATAGATATTATACTTCATGGAACAGATGGACATAATTTAGTCATCAGAATTAATGACTATTTTTCAAAGTGAGAAGGAATGGTGATTCCTTCTACTCCCCTTGGAGGCTTGATCCCATAACGTAGGATATTTTCTCATATGATTATTGTGTCTCTGAGGCTTACCAGTCACTGAATATCTGTAGACATAAGAATTATAACACTTACAGGAAGAGTCAGTAACTCACAGGCAAGAGTTTAAGGTCTTACCTGTTTTTATGACCAGTGCTAGACAGAGTGACCCTTTTTAGTTTGTTTATCTCAGGGTAAAATTTTGCTTTCTTAGAATAAATGCAATACCAGACAGTGGTCTCTACTTCTTCACTGATTTAGACTGGGTGGTCCAAGCAGGGTATTGTGGTAGGTTGGTCAGTTCCCTTCCTGCCTGGGACCATAATCAAAAATAGGCAAATAAATTGCTGTTTGTTCTTTGGAACACTTGAATTAAAGCTCTTGAAGGATCATGAGCGATCTCTTTGGATTTGGTACGTAATGTATTTCCTTTATTTGTAAAGTCAAAGAAGCTCTGCTAATGACCAGTTTTTCAGAGATGCAATAGAAATCACAGGAGTTTCATAGAACATTTGGTAGCTCCTTGATGATTAGCAGATATTTAAAGAGAGAAATCTGAATTCTGGTCAGCACTATGAAGTCACTGGTCATTTTGACAAACATACACTTGAAGGGAACTAAGAACCAAACCTCTAACTGAGTTGTCTTCGAAGCTGAGGGGAGCTGGTGCTATATTTAAAGTGTCAGTGAAAAAATGGCCTTGTCAGCCAAGTGGCATGAGCCCCATTTATTAAATTTTAATGTGTGTTTTAATTTTAATAGATCATCTGTGGATTATGTACAGATGCAGACTCTGATTAGGTATGTCCTAGTTAGGAGTGGGGCCTGGGGCTCTGCATTTATAACCAGTCCCCAGGTGTAGAGATGTTGCTCATTTCGAACTATGTATTAAGTGGCAAGGGTGTGAGGGAATGCTGCTTTTTCCTGGGTGCTGGCTATGTACCAGGCATGGCATTTGGGAGGATTACACATTATTTTACATAATTATCACAAAGACTTGTTATGTAGATATAGTGTCTCCATTTCCAGGTCTGGAAAGGAGAGTTTAGAAATGTTCAGGGAATCGTCAACAGTCCCAAAGATAATAAATGACAGAGCTAGAGATTACTGTGGAAAATGAAAAAGTCTCAAGTGAATGCTAGGCAATATTATATTTTTAAAAACTTTATCTATATCAGGGTGGGTGATGATCAAAGATCACTTGTTGGTGCATTTGTTTGCACCAGGAATTCATTAATGAGGCTTTAACTCTGCATTTTTAATGACAGGTTATTTATCAAAATGTCTCTCCCCGTGAGAGAAATACGTATCACCTAGGCAGGAAATCTAGTTAACGGAGATCAGTCTTGTTGAAAAGATGTTCAGGACTGAAGTACTAGAGTCTACAATGCAAAATGTGTCAGCTAATGTAATATTTGATAATTCATGATGGCCATCTGTCTCTTCCCAGATGCTTGGGCCGGGGGAGTTGGTGGTGGGGAGATAGAGATGATAAACTCAGTATGAGAAATCGTCCATCCTTTGCATACACTGCAAAGCTTTTCATTAGTATCATCTCAGCTGGCAGTCAATCAACAGAGACTTTTCTCTTGCATAACAGTTGCTTAGCAATGAAAATGGGACTGGAAGGATTAAAGTCAATAGATAATAATTTTTCAGAGTCAAAATGTAAAGGATAAATCCAGTAATCATGCCTGTTTTCTTGTGGCCACTCACCAGTGACCCCAATGTTTGGATAGAATGCTAGAAAAGCAGCAGTAATGTCCTCCCTTTGAGACTCATTAGTTTCATCATGTGTGAGGTCTGGGAATCTGCCTTGTTTTGAGTCCCTAGGTAATCCAGTGGCCCCAAGGAGAGGCACTGCCTTACCCCTCATTCCTGTCAAACTCATCTTTAGCCCAGCCGTAAGCGGGTCATTGCTAAACTGTCAAGAATAAGTTAGATGATTCCACTGACTTGTTGGCTCCCAGCCCACAGCTGTTTCCATCTGGTCACTGGCTCTATTGCTTCAGGGATTCTAAAATAATGGTGAAGTAAGGAGGTGATGCTAAGCTTCCACCTTTCCAGAAAGAGTCTCACACTTTATCTTTTTTCAATACTCTGAGCTATTAATGCGTCAGAATGGGCAGAAGCGACCCTGCCCAATATACAGTCTGTTGGCTTGTAAACAAACGCCTTGCCCAGGCAGCCTCTAAACGGTAGCTGCTGCTTCTGACTTGTGTCAATACCTAAACCAAGCAAAACTTACTTTCTTGGAAGTCAAAATCCATGTAGAAAAGATTGAAGTTCATAAATTTCTGGCTGGTTGCAATGTTTTTCAGCGTATTGGAGAGTTGTTCTGCTCTCTGAATACAAAGGAAACAGGGAGAATTTCATGAAACCTAGACTTGGGCTTTAGGGAGACAATTCAGGCAGAACAAAGAAATCAATAGTCCCCACCCCACCCCGACTGCAAGTATCAGCAGAGAGCAGCTCTGCATATTAAATTCCATTCATGCACAAATGGCCAACGAGCATACAAAACTGTTAAAATTCATTAGGAACAAAATCAGTGCAAATTAAAGTATTAAGATACCACTTTCTCCCCATGGGTTTGGGAAAGAAAAGATGAACAATCATGATGATAAAGAGTATTGCCATGGGGTATGTGATTGAGAATGTCAATTTGTTTAACCTTTCTAGAGAGCAATTTGGTGATAGGGATCAAATCGTTAAACATGAGGTACTCTTTGATCCAATAATTTTCTAGGAATTTGTCTTAAGGAAATAGACATGGTACACAAAGACATACATCTTCATATATACAAAGGTTCATCACAACACTATCATAGTGGAAAATTAGAAACAATCCATATGTCCAACACCAAGGGATGAAATAAATCATGGTATATTCATATGCTCTATTTTCTAAAATGATTACAAAATTATGATGTGGAGGAATGATTATGGACATCCGAAGGCACAAAACAATATGTGTTCTGATACTATGTAGGCAAAAACCCCAAAATAACTATCTATGGCTTCCCTGGTGGCGCAGTGGTTGAGAGTCCGCCTGCTGATGCAGGGGACACGGGTTCGTGCCCGGGTCTGGGAAGATCCCACATGCCGCGGAGCGGCTGGGCCCGTGAGCCATGGCCGCTGAGCCTGCGCATCCGGAGCCTGTGCTCCGCAAAGGGAGAGGCCACAACAGTGAGAGGCCTGCGTACCGCAAAACAAAAAAACAAAACAAAACTATCTATGAAAATAATATTGGAAAGACATACATACATATTAATTTGGGGTGGCAGGATTTTGAGTGATTTTTGTTATTTTTTGCTATTTTTTACATTTTCAAAGGTTTTTTAAAAATTGAAATACATTTCCCTTGTAAAAAATGTTTACTAAATTCCTTACAAAGAAATTATTTACCATCTGTGAAAGAAATGTGGGAAACTTTCTCAGAGAGAAAAGGAAGGCTCTGTGGCTCCTGGTCGTCCCCTACCTCGGGAGAATTCCAGCCCTGCGTACACTTAACCTTCTTCACTTCTCTGACTCTACATATATACCTAGGACCAGCTTTCAAAGGTGTGTGTGTGTTTGTGCGTGTACACGCATGTGAGTGTACAAGAGAGACAGGAACACATAGAGACAGTGATCGAGAAACCCAGCAAGAGCTACAGACTCAGCGAGGCAGAGGGAGGGAGACAGGGCACCCCACATTCTCCTGGCTCCTCAAGCATCCGGGAGTTTGTTTCTTTTATTCACCAGCTTGGAGGCCATCGCCCTGCCAAAATCCCATCCCCAGTGAAAGCCCTGCAGCAAACACAGGGAGAGAATGATCAAAGACGGTATCAAAGGGCCTGCGACAGCCCTACCTCTGAAGTGAGAGTCCGGAGCGTCTTATTGGAAGACATCCAGCCGTGGCAGGGGCTGACCTGAGAGCAGGAAAACACTGATTACAGAAGAACAGTGCTGGTTGTGGGAACATAGCTTTGGAACAAGTCAGTGTGAGCTCACCTGGAGACAGCTCAGGAAGGAGTAGAAATGCGCGTAGGTCACGTCCTTGTTCAGCTGGCCTGGAAAACAGAGAGATCTGACATGTTGCATGCACTCAGATATAGCAGTCACCTAGGGACCCTGGTGGGTGAGCCTGCCTCTCTTGCAGAAGGCTGACGCCTTCAGGGACCTGCCCTGGCTTTGCATTCGGCGTTGCTCTTGAAGATGCCTGTGCTTTCCTTCTTTCTGAGCCCTCTAGAAATACAGACCTGGGGTTGTGGAGCGGCTGCAAGGAGTTTACTCCTATCTCGAGCTCTTAGCATGGGCTAGGGCAGGGTGTGAGGGGCCTGACCTTATCTGGACCCCAGGTAGAGGGATTCAGGGCACCGTATGGACCAGAACACCACTAACAGAGGACCTGGCAGAGCAGTGGCTTTTTCCTGGCAATGGTATGAAACGCCAAGTCCCTGTGGGGTCCAGGGAGCATTGAAAGCGTGAGCTGACCAAATCCTCCTCCTTTTGTGTTTATGAAACACTCAGGTCTGACCCGATCATCCCATGCTGAGGACCTGGCGGGACTCTGGAGGGTCTGAAGCTCTGACCATGCACTGTCCTGCAGTTTGGTGAACTGAAGTTTTCCACAAGTGCTTGTGTGGCCATCGGACTGGGGAGGCTAGCATGTTTGTTATATCCCTTCATGGCCCAGGGGTTATCTTATTTGAGCTGTCGTTAGTAGATAGGCTCTATTTTTTTGGTGCAGGTTAAAGAAGTACATAAACATGAAATGGTAAGCGCCAAATGTGAGTTCATGCAGAGCCTTTCCAAATATCAGTTGTAGACCCAGAATCTGGGGGCATTATTTACTCTCTCTTCTCACCTCCCACCACCGCCCCTTCTACCGTATCGCACGCCCCCACCCCCAAACCGAGGCAATTCAAGCTTCATGCTGTGGCTGAGACACAAAATCCAGGTTCTCCCAAATCTCAGGGGTGAATGACCGATGTCTTATCCATTAACACTTCTCTCACGCTTGAAAAAATAAAGGAAAATAATAGGGCCTATCTTAGAGTGAAGAGAAAGATTGAAGGTGATAGAACACAATCTTATTTTTCACTTATACCTCAGATTAGTTAGACTGAAAGATAGATTCAATTTTCTTGTCATAGAGGAAAAATATATTATCTCTCTGTGTGGGTGAGTGAATCCCAGGACTGGAAAAACGCAGGCTCATTATCGCCATTAAAATCACAGTGACATGCTGGGTCTTCTCTGTGCTCCAAAGGTGTCTGCATTTTCACATTTTAGGTGAATCCCAAGCCACTGGCTTCCGTCTTCACTTTCATTTTATGGGCTCCACATGGAGCCCTGAGCTCCATGATCCATCTTTCTCCAAGATCCTGCTTTCTATCACAGAGGCTGCTTTCCCTCTATTTTTTTTTTTTTTTTGGTGTATTCTTTTGTAATTTGCCTCCTTTCTGTATGTGTCCCTGCCTGTCTCAGTCCAGCCCAGCTGCAGTGACTGACACCTTCAACCTGTACTCCCCACCCTCAATCCTCCACGTGCCCGGAGGACTTGGCTCTCACCCCCTGCTGAGTGGCAGCCTTCCCTCTGCCATCTTGTTTCTTTGTTGGGACAGGGGGGCCTTGTCATAGACCTTAGGGAGGTTGGCTGGGGCCCTGACCCCCTGCTTGGCCTTGACTCTCACCTGGCGGCCTCTCTCTTTTCCCCGCCCAGTGGATGAAGTCTCTTCAACCTGCTGGAGGTGGCACCTCATGCCTGACCCTAAATAACACTCCTGCACCCTCTCCCTCCCCACCTGCAAGACTGGACTGCTCTCATATCCAGGGGGACTGGAGTTTATCTTGCTCCTGGATACTGGAAGCTCATCTGCTGGCTCCCCTTTGGGGGCCAAGCTGAGCCATAGGCTCGTTGCATCCCAGCTTACTCCCTACTATCCTTATCCCTACTCCTTACTTCCTACTATCTTACTGCTGAGGTCCCTGAACACGTTAGGATGAGACCACAAGGCATATCCTCCTTCTGGACCAATCTCTGTTCCCTCCCCTTCATGTCCTTGCTATTCTGGCACTGGCTCTAATTGGACCAGGTTGATGGAGGGGAAATTCTTAGGTAAGTAGGTGGGTCTGTGGACAGGATAAGCACACATTAGCTGTAGTTAGAAGAAAACTGGGAAAGGTATAATGGGTTGGTTTCCCTTCTCTCTGGTATTTCTGCCTATTAAAGGTCAGGGTGTCTCTGGGGCTGGTCATGTGGAAGGTTGTCTGGGAGTGCTTGTGATGGGTTTACGATGAAGAGGGAAAACAGTTCTTATGCTTTTCTCCACTGATTGGAACTGTCAGTTAGTTATTCGCTCTTTCTTTTTATGTATGACTTTTTCTCCTTGTTACTTTAATGGTATTCTTCCATATCGAGAAGCCCTGGTATAAAGACTGATCCTACCTACATGTTGTACCTACGTGCAAAGAGGTGTTGTCTGTGACTCCCTGGTTAGAAAGTGAGTCTGGTGAAGAAAGGTGGTCTTGAATGCCCAGGACAGGGGCAGAGGGCTATCCCACAGTGGCCAGGAACCATCAGTGTGTGTGTGTGTGAGTGTGTGTGTGTGTGTGTGTGTGTGTGTGTGTGTGTGAGGGGTGGGAGCCTGTGGGTTAGCCCAGTTGATACCATATGCTCCCCGTGAAGATCAAGGGATCTACCCCAGCTCCTATAGTAGCAGCTCAAGTCTCAGTCATGTGTATGTTCTTTAGGGCAGAATCTTTGGCATTTATTTAATGCTGGGACCACAGTTGAAATTTTAGCTACCGTAAGAGCTTAGATCAGCCACAAAGATCAGCCACACCTTCATGAAATACCATCTGAGTGTATTAAACCTTGGTAAAACCATGTTAATTTAGACAGGGAGGAAGCCAGTAATAAAATTGAAGGTATACTACAAGGTATTTTAAAATACATTAGGTTTCAAGTTTAAGAGTAATTGGGACAAAAGGGAGTTTTTGCGGATATTTTGTGGCAGAGGCCCTTCAAGGAAGGCTGACTTGCAGACTTATTTGTAGCCAGCACTCCCAGATTTCTTGATCATAGTCTAACCCTTTGGATAGCTCCCTGAAGGCATATGGCTTAGAAAAGTGTCATTGGCCCTTGGTAATTTCATTGCCAGGATCTATATACTACTTGTCCTTTCCTTAGAGGACAAGGACTTCATCTTAGCATCATTTTTACCCTCAAAGCACATAATAGTTATCTCAGACATATTAATGGAAAGATTGCCTTCCTCATAGACTGTGCCTGAGAGGAATCATCCGTGGTCAAACATAAACTTTCTTGAAAGATCTATGAATGTATAATCCTAACGTGTGAGACTTACTTTCCGGTAATTCCTCAAAAAGACAAAACATTCTCACCAGGAATTTTAACTGCTGGTAGAGCCTGTGGGGCTGTCACAGCCCTTGGCAGCCAGGCAGTGACTGGGTCGTGACCCACAGACAAGGCTAAGAGGAATGATGCTAGCCCCTTCCTCCCCAGCAGGAGTCAGCAAGACACCCATTCTTGTTCTGGGCCTCCACTACCTGCATATCTGATGCTGTGGCATTTTCTTTGTGTGTGTGTGTGTGTGTGTGTGTGTGTGTGTGTGTGTGTGTGTGTGTGTGTGTGGTATGCGGGCTTCTCACCGTTGCGGCCGCTCCCGCTGCGGAGCACAGGCTCCGGACACGCAGGCTCAGTGGTCATGGCTCACGGGCCCAGCCGCTCCGCGGCATGTGGGATCCTCCCGGACCGGGTCATGAACCTGTGTCCCCTGCATCGGCAGGCGGACTCTCAACCACTGCGCCACCAGGGAAGCCCGATGCTGAGGCATTTAGCCTTCTCTTTCCTGAATAGTCAGGCTGAATTCCCACCTGTTTACTGAGGCAGCAGAGAATGTAATCACTGACTCAGGGCTTCTCCCCTGGCCCCTTTTGCTCCCTGGCCTCTTTCTTAATCCTTAAGGGGTGGCTAAAGTCAAGTCTACAGATTATCATCATCATGTTTCTTGGCTCAAAGGCAGAATAAATGGAAAACCCCTTTTATCTGCTTGTACCACCCTTAGCACAGTGCCCCAGGAATCAGACTCAGGTGTGTGGCTATTGATTAAGATGAGATCCATCCTAACCTGGGCAAAGCAACCAAGCCTTGAGGCTGAGCTATCATTAACCTGCTTCACTGCCGGTTCCTGTCTGTGGGAACGAAGATTCAAAGATTGGATGTGGAACGGGCAGAATGGAGACAATGAGAGGGCAGCAGACCCTGTTCAAGCTTCTCACCTTATGTGAGTTAGGAGCCTGCCAGAGGAGGAAAGAGGATGCTGGGTAAATCCCACCTACTTCCCCAGTCTGTTTAGGAAGGACCCTGATGCTTCGTTGAGGAATTTATGATTTATTTCCCATGGCAACCAGGCAGCAGGGATAATTTAGGATGTGAATAATAACTGAAAAACATTAAACAAATTTTAGGTGGTTATAACTTTCTCCCTAATTGGATTCCCCTACCCCCAAACTAGAGTTGTTTATATAGAACACACTTGTTCCACCTTTTGCTCTTGTGCTGTGAAGTGCTAGTCTAGATCAGCGGCTGGAGGGAGGCCATCTAAGGATAACGCAAAGCCTAGAGCAGGGTTTCTCAACCTTGGTGCTATCGACATTCTCGGTTGTAAGGGGCTGTCCTGTGCACTGTAGGATGTTTAAGAACATTTCTGGATTCTACCCCTTGGATGCTAGTAGCACTCCGTCTCCAGGGGTGATATGATAATGGGCGGGTGGGTTGCCCCTGGATGAGAACCACTGGCCAAGAGAATCCACCAAGTGATTGATGAGTCCCCTGATCAATGACCTTTTTCCTTTCCTTGCTCTCTTCCAAATTACGTGGAGTCATTTTTACATACAATGGTTGAGTCAAGGGAACAGCCTGGCATATCTGAGAAAATTTATGGAGGCAGTCTAACCACAGTTCATGGGAAGGGAATGGGATTTAAAGTCAGAAAACCCAAAGTCGAGTCCCTATTGGTGTGACAGAGTAAATTGGGAGCACATATCCCCTACTCCCAACTTCCCTTCCCCAAGCATTTCTTAGCATGGGAGAAATCTAGGAGTCTGAGAACATCTGTTGGGGGAACTGAACTTTTCATCCCCAAATGGCTCAAAGAGACATGATCAGCCCAAGTGCTTGTCCTTCACATGTCCAAGGCAGCCCAGAATGGAGTCAAGTTCACTGTGAGATCATGTTATCATTTCTAAAGGGTGTGGTCAAAGCCATGTGAATAGGAGGAACATGATTTCCTCATGAGAGGCTGGACAGTGTTTCCTTGGAATAATAACATTTGTGGCACATTTCATAATTGAAGAGGAAAATGACTTCAGTCTCATTTGTGGGGAGCCTGGAATGTGGACATGTTCCATTGTTCCCCAGTGAAGGGGTCAGAGCCCTTTGAGAGCTGGTCAAAGGATCCCTGCTCTTTTCTTATGTGGGGCGGTGTGGAACTTCCTGCGGGAGCTGGTAGGGAGGTTGGCTTAAACAGGAACTACAGGAGGAGGACAAGAGGGGATTGAAAAGACACAAGGATGTTATGTATGCAAAGGAAAGCTCTCCACCTCTACCCACTAAGGAGGGCACAAAGGAAGGAGTTTCAGGTCTTCCCCCTCTGAACTGCTCATCTGACTCATAAGCCTATGTTGGCAGAGATTTTTGACTATAATGTTCACTGATGGTTCTAGTGCCTAGAACAGTGCCTGGCATATAATAAGTATTTTTGGAAGGACATTCTTCCCTGAAACACAGAAAGAGAGCCCTGCTACATCCGGCTTGCATATACAATAAGCTGTGCAACATTTGGCAAGCTACACAACTTCTCTGAGCCTTAGCTTTTTCATCTATCAAATGGAATTAATAGAAACATTTATCTCACAGAATTGTTTTAAGGATCAGCATGGCAGACCTTCCCTAGGTGAATTACTATTACTTTCATGATGTTTTTGAAGCATCTGGCATGCTAGAGATTCTATTAGAAATTTCTTGGAACTTTAAAGCATTTCAGAGCCGAGAACACCAAGACAGTATAGAAGCAGGGAGCAAGCCCTCTGGAGGACCATGTTCTACAGAACTCTTAACTGGCCACCTGGATGCACAGATGTCATTAGAATCCTGGCCACTAGGGGGCACTCACCACTGAGGTTTGGAGAAATCCTTCCCTTTGTCTCCTTCCTATCTTGTTTGGGCTTCATTGCCTCCTAGATTTCACCTTCAGTGAAGGAGTCTTAAACTCTTACCTTTCAGTTTGTCTTAATTCTTTGCCAAATACATCTGCCCTTTCTGACTTTGGATTGGTTCTGGCCACCTTTGGATACTGACCTTTTAGATCCTGTACCTGGGTGCTCTTCCCTTCATCGTTCTGGTGGCATTTTAGGTGTATTCCTATATGGTTTGAACTACATATATTTGAAGTACGAATACACTGATATTGTTAAAGAGTAAAAACATCTTCAAACTGATACCGAGAGGATGATATCTGCTGTGCAAATTATCCCAGAGAAAGGTTCCATCTGGTAAGCCGTATAAAATAACATGGCTGCCATTTGGCAGGTGGGAATCTAGATACTGCAGAGTCTGCATGACCTTTGAGAACAATTTTTCAGGAGTGGTCATTCCTGGGATGGGATCAATCTTCCTGTTCACAAAAGAAACAGAAAATATCTTAGTATATTATAGGATAAATGCATGCAAATATAAGACCCACCCCCAACACACACACACACACACACACACACACACACACACACACACAGTAGTTATTGGTGTTATTTGCAAAATATTTCTGGTTTCTGGACTCCCTTGTGGTTGGGTGGGCCATTGACTGGTCTGGCCTATGAGTTGTGAGCAGAAGTGACATGTGTCATGTTTGGTTGTATGAGAGCCTCCAGGATGCCCTTTCTCTTTGCCACGAGTCTGGGCAATGTTCTAGAAAGCAGCTGCTTCACCAGTCTGAGTCCTGGAACAAAGCTCCATGGTGATCCCTGATGGACAATGTAGTGCGAGTGAATAAATATTTATTGCTTTATGCTACTAAGATTTTAGGGGCTGTTTGTTCCTGCAGCATAATTTCACCTATCCTGACTGTTACACACAGTTAATAGAATCAAAGGGGTCTGGTATTGCTTATTATTTGTTTGACACTTTGAGCTCTGCAACTTGGTCTTTAAAACTTTTCACATATACAATAGTCAGGGAGATGAAATTTCACTGAGAAATGAAGTGACATTATGTGTCCACGTTACATCTTTCAATTCTACAATGAATTTGAACTTTCATGAATTTCCTGATAGACTGCTATTCCAGGCTATACCTCTGCAACAATATCTGTCAACAGATAATTCCAATTTGCATCATTGCCTTTCTCTATATAGAAGTGCATGTGCTCTATAAAGGATATGTGAAATTTTAAATTATATTTTTATCTTCTTTTTCCACAAAATTAGTGAAAACAGAAAAAGGAAGTGCTGAAAGTAGTTATAAGAGCATGGTCCTAAAATGAAAGAATTTAAGACAAAGATGTAAATCATAAGTGAAAGTAGCAAATCTTTAGCTTCATTTAGACATTTACTGAATTTAAGCTGGTTGCCTTATTTTCATTTGGTTTGGAAAAGAACAAAAGTGAGGATTGTACAAAATACTAGAAATACATCATTGAAAGTTCTATTTAAATCTCCCTCCCTCCCTCCCTCCCTCCCTTCCTTCTTCCTTTCTTTCTTGTTATCTTTAAAAGGCAAGGTATACACCTGGAGACTGTCATACAGAGTGAAGTAAGTCAGAAAGAGAAAAACAAATATCGTATATTAACACATATATGTGGAATCTAGAAAAATGGGATCGATGAACCAGTTTGCAAGGCAGAAATAGAGACACAGATGTAGAGAACAAACGTACGGACACCAAGGGGGGAAAGCGGGGGTGGTGATGGTGGTGGTGTGATGAATTGGGAGATTGGGATTGACATATATACACTAATATGTATAAAATAGATAACTAATAAGAACCTGCTGTATAAAAAATAAATAAATAAAATAAAATTCAAAAAACAAAAAAACAAACAAATAAAGGTTTAAGGGAATAAAGAAAACTAAGGAGTGGCTAATTAATTTACATAATAGCATTTCAGAGGGCAATGATAAGGACTATCACACTGAAGCCCATAACCTAAGTGACTGGCAAGTTTAACACTATACTAACATACTTTCTATTGAACTGTTTAATACAACCTTTCCTCCTTCCCTGCCATTAAAGAACACTTTGATGACTCTCATCTACTACAGAATGAAATTCAAACTCTGTGGCTTAGCACTAGGACCCTCTACCATCTGCTCTTCCCTATGTCTCATTTCTTTTGCTTCTCCCAGGACAGGATGAACTGTTAATGCCAGTGTTTATAGATGACCACACCTCATGTTACCCATTTTATTTATTTTTGAAACTGCTACCTGGCCAAATGCTCGGTACTGTGAACTATACTAGTAGTTGTAGTAGGTAAACTACACTCCATGTAGGCAGGGATTTTGTTTTGCTCATTGCTGTATTTCTAGTGCTTGGAGGAGAACATTGCATGTAGTAACTATGTGTTGAATAAATGATGAAAGGGTTGAATCAATAAAAGTAAATACAGGAAAAAAGGCAAGGTATAAATAGGGATTCTAGAATATTTTTTGGCTTTAATATGTAAGTCTATTATTGTTCGTTTTTTGCACCGTTGACTTTTGTACAAAGCCTTCAGGAACATATCAAATTTGAATTAAGATACTAACCTGCATTAACCTGGGAGTTGAAAATAGAATTCCCTTTAGGCTTTAAACTGCCTGTTGTTAACCTAAATGGAATCATGCTATAAGTTATTTTCTATTTTAAGTCCTTAAAATTCCAGATTTACCTAAGGATCCTGGAGTGGACTGAATAGCATCCCTCAGAATGTGACCTTATTTGGAAACAGGGTCTCTGCAGATGTACTCAGTTAAGATGAGGTCATACTGGATTAGGTTGGGCCTTAAATACAATGACTAGTGTCCTTTTAAGAAGAGGAGAGACCCACACACATAGGGGAGAAGGCCATGTGAAGCTGGAAGTGGAAATTGAAGTTATGCTGCCACAAGCGAGGAATGCTGAGGATTGCAGGGAGCCACCAGAAGGATGAAAAGACAGGAAGGATTTCCCCTAGACACTTTACAGGGAGCACGGCCCTGCTGACACCTTGATTTTGGACTTCTAGCCTCCAACACTGAGAAAGAATAAATTTTTGTTTTTTGAACTCACCCAGTTTGTGATATTTTGTCACTGCAGCCCTAGGGAGTTTGATACAGCTTCCAAATAAGTTCATTACTCACAAGCTGGACCCGAGACACAAGAGACATGGGAAGAGGAGACAGAAAGAAGCCCCTAGGGGTTATCCACTATTGTCACTTTTAAGGGAGCTGCTCCTAGATGGAAATTGGTGTTGTCATTTTGGAAGGAATTTTTCAGAATGTGTCAAAATTTGAAGTTGACTTAACTTTTGACCTTGACATTTCTCTTTTGGGAAGTTGTCCTATCATAACATTTCCACAAATGTGCAAAAATGTACATACAAGTATGACAACATTTCTTGGAATAGAATAAAATTGGGAAAAGCTAAAAAGCCTGGCTATATAAATTATAGTAGATCCATGCAGTAAACCTCTATACAGCCATTAAAAAGAATGAAGTAACTAGATATAGGTGATGGTTGTACAACATTCTGAATGTACTCAATGCTACTGAATCGTTCACTTTAAAATGCTTAATTTTACATTATGTGAATTTCACCTCAATAAAACAAAAATTTTTTTAAAGAATAATCTGTATGTCTTAGCATGGAAAAGACTGCTAAAAGGTATTGTTGAGTGAAGAGAACAAATTACAGAGCAGTGAGCATAATATTATTTTATTTCAATAAATATTAATCAGTCTGTAAATTAGAACGTACATAGAAAAAATCTGGCTGCAAATACAGGAAACATCTCTATTGGTTAGCTCTAAGCAGTGGTGGTAGGGTGGTAGGGAGTGATTCTGGAGAAACTTCCACTTCCTAGACCTGTATTATTTGAACTTCTCACAACAGATGTTAGTTTGTAATCAGAGAAACAGTCAAAATGAAAGGGGTTCTCATATCATTTTTATTCTTTGTAAAATGAGGAAGAAAGCTAAATATTAATGGGAGGGGCAGAAAACATTGTAATTTTATGTCATTTCCCCTCCACCTATTTCACTTAGTGAAATAACATGACTTTTCTCATTGTTGCTGTCCAGAGGGTGACAGGCTGACCATGGGTGTGAAGGTCACACGGGTCAGGTTGTGAGGAACAATATGTCGCTGGCTGCGTAGAGGAAACGGTGGAGCGAGTCTGATGTTTGGGGTGTTTGGTGTGGTTGGCGTATGTGCTTCTGCACTGGGTCATGAGTTCCTTGGACTTTCTGAGAGAGAGAAAGAGAGACAAGAGGAAAAAGAAAGAGCTGTCCCATTGTACAAATCCCCAGCATGTAGAATAAAATGCTATATTCATGTTTTTCATTACTTTGGGGAAAATTATACGACTTTATGAATGAAAAGCTCTCCAGCCTGCATAAAAAGCACTCAGAAGGATTTGAGAATAGGTTGCCTACCTACTAGGGGCCAAAGGTTGGTTAAGGCTTTGGCTTGATTTGCAGATGCACAGAGACCTAGAAGGACCCCAGTTTGTGAAGGGGATTCAGGCTGCCTTGTGCGTTTGTTCAGACCAGGAGAACAAGGTTCAGAGTAAGCGGGTTTTATCTTCACTGTGTGTTTGGAGTGTGACAGCAGGGGTGAAACAAAGCAAGTTGGGTGTCTATATCCTGTCTTCAGTCATTGGTAAAGCTAGAAGGCATGACTATTAACTTTTGCCTTGGCATCTCAGGGTTTTTTTTTTTTTTTTTTTCTTTTGCTGATACAACAACTCTTTGGCACAAAGCAATGATGCTGAGCTAAGACTCTCCAACCACCTAAAGGCAAGATGAGTTAAGATGGAGCAAACTCTCCCATACTCCTTATTTAATGATTATTTTTTAGTTAGAGACACAACCCTGATGATAAACAAAGAATCTCAGCTAACGTGCATTTATGAAAGGGCACCTCACAAATTAAGCAAGCATAACCAAAATGGCTAATTGCTAAGCGAAATCAGAATGTAAGCCTTGGTATATATCCAGAGAAAAACATGGTCTGATAGGATACATGCACCCCAATGTTCATTGCAGCACTGTTTACAATAGCCAAGACATGGAAGCAACATAAATGTCCATCGACAGAGGAATGGATAAAGAAGATGTGGTACATATATACAATGGAATACTACTCAGTCATCAAAAAGAACGAAATAATGCCATTTGTAGCAACATGGATGGACCTAGAGATTGTCATACTGAATAAAGTAAGTCAGACAGAGAAAGAGAAATATCCTATGATATCGCTTATATGGGGAATCTAAAAAGAAATGATACAAATGAGCATATTTACTAAACAGAAATGGACACACAGGCTTAAAGAATGAACTTATGGTTCCCGAGTGGAGGAAAGGGATAGTTAGGGAATTTGGGATTGACATGTACGTGCTGCTATATTTAAAATGGATAACCAACAAGGACCTACTGTATAGGTCCTGCTGGACCTACCTATAGCACAGGGAACTCTGCTCAATGTTATGCAGCAGCCTGGATGGGAGGGGAGTTTGGGGAGAATGGATACCTGTATATGTATGGTTGAGTCGCTTTGCTGTGCACCTGAAACTATCACAACATTGTTAATCGGCTATACTCCAATATAAAATTAAAAGTTAAAAAAAAAATAGAAGAAGAATGGAAGCCTTGGTGTTTCTGCTGGAACATTCTCCAGTCATCTTTGCTCCGTCACGTACAGCTAGATGATTTACATACGCGAATTGCCACATAAACCCTGTGGTGTGTATAGCAAAATTAACCAATTCTTAGTTCAGGCAAGGGCAAAAGGGTCTCAGTGACAGGTGGTGGGTCACCTCCTCTGGATGCCATAGATGGTCCCTCTCACTCTGTCCCTGAACAATTCTCAACGCCATTTGATCTGTGTACTCTTTCTCCTCAGGTGATTTTTGAGGGGACTTAGCACTAGTATTTTGGGACCAAAGAGTCCCAGTGGTTTGGGAAACACCTCCTAGGCCTTCCCTGCTGTCAAAGGCTGAATGGGCTGAGCTGAAAGTGTCTAAACCTCTTCACGCAGGTGCTCTGGAGCCCACGTCAGGTTCACTTTGCCATCCCACGTTTGCCTGCCCCGGCAGTGCCCTGCACCCTCCCTCGCACACCGGTGAGCTCACGCAGGTCAGTCCTGGAGAGGTGAGGGGTTGAGGGTGCAGGGCTTACAGGTGAGAACCATGAAAGCCAGGTGGAGAGACATAACGCTCATTCCAGGAAAATAATGGGAGAGAAGATGGTGGCCAGCACCACGCTCTCACACGTCAGGAACACGTGGTGGGCTTGGAACAGATAAAGAGCCTCGTCTTTTGGGTGGCTCAGAGTCTGTCCCTGTCGTAATGAATCGTGCCTGATCACACAAGGTAAGCCTCATGACTTGGGTGCAGGGCCAGACGCGATCATTTCATTACCCTGGGGGTGTTCCAGCCAGATTTCACTGATGGCTGATGGCAGGGGTGCCCCCCTCTCAAGGAAGAAGGCAAACAGCCTCTGCAGAAAACATTGCCCAGAACCAGAGCGAAAGCCCAGAGACCTGCTGTGGTTGAGTGCTCAGATTTCACTCACAGCTAGCTTTCGTATTTTTCGTTATGAAGCATCCAGGTAATAGAGGTAGCCCTTTGCTTCAGGCCCCCCAGTTGTAATCACATTATTGACCTCCCACCCAACCTCCTTGAGGAGGCATCTTGACATAGACTGGGAATGGGGTGGGGTCTCAATGGGCCCACATTACCCGATGCATAGAGATCCTGGGTCCCCTAAAAGAGGATATGGCCTGGAACATGCTGGCTGGTAGAGAAACTCATTATTCCCTTGGCTACCCACACCTTCACTGAGGAGGCTGGGAGAGAAGACGACTTTGAGCAGTAGAGTTCTATCCACTCCCTTCTCTGCTGGTTTTCCACCCTTGACTGGATAGAATGGATTGTTTCCTGGCAGTTCAGGCTCCTTGGAGTCTGTGATCTATCAGCATCTTGACTGCTTCCTCTTAATGCAGTGCTGACCAGCTGTCCTAGGTGACATCTGAAACATCGGCATTGCAGAAAAACACTTGGGAGCCGGCGACACAGACAATCTCTGTAGGGCGGCCCTGGCTCTCTCCATTAGGTGAAAAATGTTCAATTTATAATGTCTAGGTCCACTATAAAAAATGGAACCATGTCTATTTCTGTGGCTAGTGTTAGATGCTTCTATTTTTTTTTTTAATCACATTTCCAGTAATTACAATGTTCTTTTCAGGGATGTTGTAATCAGATATTGGGGAAGGTTTGTCATCGCCGTTTATGACTTGAGATTCTTGAGGCTATTCCCATTTCTCATTGCTGCCCTTGCTACCCCAAGCCTCCGCTGCTGTAGCTCACTCATACTTGCCCTATTTCCAGGAATTTTTCTCCTTCTGTATCACTCACATTCCATAGCTTTTGAAGGCAATGATAGGAAAAGCCCGAAGAAGTTGGGTTAGCTTAGGCCAAATTGAGTAGAGGTACAACAAGAAAGCTAGGTTTGTCTATTTTACCTTTCTTCTTGAATTCCTGATGCTAAAAGCTATCTTGCAATCACAACCTTCATTCATTTAACAAGCATTTATTATCTACATTTGTTTAGAGAATTGAGAAAGAAGCACATGGCTGCATTATTTTAGTAAAAGCTAGCATCGTTGTAAAAAAAAACAAGAGAAGAGAAAAGTCAAGCAAATAGCCTAAAAGTTTTTTCAGGATGGACTTATGCAATTCGTTGCTGGCTTGAGCTTTTATGAAATCACTTTGCTCATTTGGGGTAATCTCCTCCACCTCGACATTCTGGCAGATGGGGAGGTATGCTTGCCATCTGTCTTTATTTTTCTAACCCCTCCACAGGACGTTGCAAAGTGGGCACCGCGGGGACATCCCACACTGCCAACTCCATTCTTTCACCCAAATGCTTGCTGCTTCTCTGCCTGGATCCCCGGCGGGGAGAGAGGCTGGCATGGGTCTCTGGCTGATGTCTGCCTGCCCTTTGGCTCCTTGGAAAAGGAAGAGCAGGACTGGGCTGGAGGGGCCTCTGCATGTACAGCTTCTGCTGAAAAAGTGCAGTTTCAGGGATCTTGGGCTCTTGGACTAAAAGACTCTTTCTGTAGGTGTTTTTTATGCAGTATAACCAGCTTGTTCTCTGTCCCCTCCAGCGGGACAGGATCCAGAGGTTGGAGGGGCACTGGCTGATCTGACCATAGGTTTGTTCTGTTTTGTGGTGGGACTGGGGATTGAAGCTCATTGCTTCTCCTTCCATAAGCTCCTTGAGTCAGGGATGATGGCCACTTTGCCATTATATCCCAGAGCCAGGCACACAGCTTGGCATTTCATAGGTGGTCAATACGTACCTTTAAAAGTGAATTCATAAAAGAAAGCAAATAAGGCAAGTGTGGACTGTAGAAACAGTACAGAATTTAATCAGAGAACCCAGATGGGCTCTCAGCTTTGCTGCTCAATAGCAGCAGAAGCAAGTTCCTTACCTAATCTTGCTGAACGTCAATTTCCTCATTTGTAAAATGGGACAATCACATTTGCTTCTTAGGGCTGCTCTGGGGATGACCTGATATAGAGACTGGTGTGGCTCTTGGCTTTTGGAAGGTTTTGGGGGTGTTTGCTATTTACTGGAGAGTCCCAGGTGGGTCATTACAGGGCTGCCTTGGGTCCCCGGCACGTAGTCGTGGCAGACTTGGGGTTCTACAGACAGTGGGAAACCAGTCTAAGGGCTGCCAAGGCAGGGCATATCAGTATCTCTGGATCGCAGTGTGGTATCTCCTGCCCTGAACTCACTTCACCGTTTAGGCCTACACCTCCTTCACCGTAAGAGTTCTGGAGCTCTCATGGAGGTATCCATGAGGGCAAACACACGTTCATAATATGGAACCATGTTTTTAGCACAGGCTTAGAAACTTGGTGAGTGAAGTATGAGAAAGCAAAAGGTGGGCAGTGAACAGGGTGGCCTGCTTCTAGCACCTCTTGGGTTGGAGTCCAGCTCTGCCATCAGTTGATTAACTGGGCAAGTCATGTCACCTCTCTTGGCTTTGCTTTTCTGTTTTACTAAAATGATGGGTGGGTGGCGACTGGGGAGTTGTTTTAGATCTGATCTCACCTTTTTTTTTTTTTTTTTTCCTTTTTGGCCATGATCGCAGGACAGATGGCATTCACATGTGCGGCATATTCTTAGGGGTATGCACAGACTTCGAGAAGCCTTCCAAAGTGTTGTGGGGGACTGAAGGCATTCAACATTTTGAAATCACTACTGATATTAGCAGTTTAGCAAAACTACTTTCTTACGATGGTCCATGGGCATAAATAGGATTGGCTGTGAATTATGCGCAGTTTCTTTGCAAAATTCCAAGTCTATGCTGTCTCGACCACGTGGGTAAGTAAATCAGAATATGAGTGAGGAAGCTGTTCTTATGAGATAGCTGTGATTTTTGCCTTATTTTATTGAAAAAGCCATGATTCTCAGTCTTGGATTTTTGATTAGCACTAACATATTTCTTGTGGTATAACTCAGAGTTGATCATGACACACTCCTTTGTTATGAATCAGAGCAAAGAATTAATGGGTCAGATATTCTTAAAGTCTTTCTGCTTTGCAGCTTGGTTTTGTTGATTTCACATGTGCCTAGGACTTGCTAAGATAGGGAAATTCAGTTCCACAGCAGGCTACTGTAATGGAGTGGATCGAGTTGAGAGGACAGGGAAACTCAGAGTCAAAGAATTTTCCAAACCTTTCTCAGTAACTCACCTGTTGCAGACATCATTTCCAATCATGGCGTATATGACAATGGCTGGTTGGTCCAACAGCTGGTTCCTAGACAAACTGAGAACCCATCGATGGAATCTGAATGTCAAACACTTGGAAGCCTAGCTGTGAATCTTTGTATGACCATCCTCTTGGGAACTTTTTGCTATTTTTCTTTCATTCCAGTATCACCATTCCCTTTTCCCCTCTTCTTCTCTATAAATTTTAACCCACTTTTCCATTGGGGAAAGACCACATAAATGCATAGAACTAAAAGAGTAGATTGAAGTCTCCCGTAGAGGGACACACTACCATCTTTATAGCATCTTTCACAGAATTTGTCATGAATAAACACAGCTGAATTATCTGAGTTACTTGTGTCCAGACGTGTAGGACATTATTACAGCTGTGGACATGTGGTCAACTTTGAAAAATCAAGGGTTTATCAAGGTTTCTATTCTGGACACCCAAGGCCTTGATTCTGAATTTTAGGTCCAATACAAGCACAAAATTGTTTTCTTGTTCATAAAGCAGGATTAAGAAGCAATACTTTGGCCAGACCTAAGCTTTACCCACTTTGTATGCATTTTTATGGACACATGTAAATTAATCACTTCCTATGGTCACTGGCCCAAGAAGTGACAACTTCCCAGTGTATGGAAAGGGACTAACAAATTATGAATGCTCAGTATAAGTGGTTACTGGGTAACAACAGAGAGTTTTTATTCATTTTTCAAAATAGAAACCTAACCTAAAAACAACGTCTTATATCCCTCCCTCTTCCACTTACCTTTCTATAAATCTCTCCAGGCTTTGGGAAGATGCACCTTAAAATTAAGAAAATAATTAAAGTTAGTAAGTTCAATTCAGCACAATCAGTATGAGAGTTTGATTCATTGACTGAAATCATGGAAGAAGCATCATTGTACACTCAAAGGTCAGCCAAACCATCATGCTGATAGGAATGACTTCATCCTGCAACTCTCCTTAATGGGTCTTCTGTTTGCTTGGCATTATAATTAACGTAATCCTAAAATTTTTAGATTCACAGGTTTCAAGACATTTCCTAAGCATGAATGGGTACACTTTCCAGTAGATGTGAGAAAAAGGTATAAATCTATCAGCAAAGACAGAAGCTACCCAGAGATTAAGGAATGAGTTGAGGGATGAGAGGTACAGTAAAAAAGATTATTTGAGAACTGCCCGTCCCCCTAGAAATCCCCATTTAATTGCCTGCCAGTTTTCCTGCTCACTCCTGAGGCTCCTCCTGACTGGCTGGTCTGTGCAAGGTTTAGATTGTGGAGTTGAAATATTTCAGCTCCTGTAGTGACATGCATAACCATCCTTCCCCCACCCTTCTTACCACCTGTCATGCATCTCCTATATGAAAATTATATTTATTGAATACTCATTTTATTGTAGACACTCTGTTAAGCACTTATATTATTAGTTCATTTAGACCTTAGCACCACTGTACGAGGTAGGCATAGTAGTATTCCCATTTTATAGATGAGGAAACTGAAGCTCACTTAAAGTGACTTGCCCACAGCCACACACCTAATCATTCAGAGAGCTGCAATTCAAACTCAGTCCTTTCTGTGAGGCTGAACTCTGGTTCCTTGTGTGACAGTGCTTCTCTAGACTGGGTGTCTAGAAAGGGTGAGCCCAAATAGGTTTACTGTTTCTTTGTCCCTTGGAAGATAGTCTGCAGCAATCGGTGAGTAATCCTCCGATGGGTGGTACAATTCAAGGAGCAAGGAAGATTTTCCTGTAACTTCCAGCTTTGGAAGCTTGCGGGGAAGGCCAGTGGGTGTTCCTGCAGATCCACATGGGAAAAAGGGCAGTGCACACCCATGAGGAGCATGCTGGCCCATAACCCCTCAAAACCGTGTGACCATGCAGGGACTGCCTCCTTTTCCACATACAGCTAGATGCAAGCTGTATGGGCAGCACTGATGTTCTCTTGGCTGATTCAGGAATGTTAGTATGATAAATGAATATCACTTTATTTCCTCCCTTATTGTGGTAAAATATACAACACATAAACGTAACCATTTTAACCCATTTTGAGTGTGGGAGTCAGTGGCATAAGTATCAGTACATTCATATTGTTGTGCAAACATCACCACTATCCATCTCCAGAATTTTTCCGTCATCCCAAATTGAAGCCCTATATCCATTAGAGAATACCCCTCCCACAGCCTCTGATAGCACCATTCTACTTTCTGTGGGTATAAATGTAACTATTCTGGGTACCTCATATAGGTGGAATCATACCATATTCACCTTTTTGTGTCTGGCTTATTTCATTTACCATGTTTTTAAAGTGCATCCATTTGCAGCATGTGTCAGAATTTCCTTCCTTTTAAAGACTGAATAATATTCCATTGTATGAACATACCACATTTTGTTTATCCATTCATCTGCTGATGGGCATTTGGGTTGTTTCTACATTTTGCTGTCGTGAATATGCTGGTATGAACATGGGTGTGCAAGTATCTGTTTGAGTCCCTACTTTTTAGGTAACTGAAATTGTTGGACCATATGGTAATGCTATGGTTAATTGATTTCTAGGAATCATCATACTGTCTTTGTTTCTTTTTTGTAGTGAGGCGGGGTAGTATTAAATATGCACACAGACATACAAGTTAAGGGCAGTCATTTCATCTCAGCATGCATGCATTCATTCACCCTCTCCATTCATCTGTTGAGCACTTGCCATGTGTCTTGCACATAGTAGGGAATTAGCAGATGAGTTGGACACAGCTTCTATACCTGAGGATTAGCCTCTGTGGGGTTACACACATAACCGAGCACTGGTGAAAGGTTTAATGCAACCAAAGCCAGAAAACTCAATGTGATTTGAGCTTATTATCTCGGCTCAGAGAAGGTGCCAGATTTCACAACACCGAGTCAGAAACATAGAGACTCAAAGTATTTCTGGGTGTGAGATGGCTCCCTCTTGCTCCCAAGAGGGACGAGAAGGAGGGCAGCCATTGGGAGCCTACGATGGCTCACTCATCTCATCCTCTGGGCCCTTCATCCAGTGCCAGTCCCAGGACTCTCATCTTCCCATTTTCAGTAAACTAATAAATCAGGAGGCGTTTAATTCTCACTGTTTGATTTTTCTCTTAATGAGAACTGAAAACTAATGAAAGTTCAAGCCATGAGTGGGAAAAAAAAAATTAAAGGACCAGGTCAGGCCAATAATTGTCCTCATTATCCAGAGTACAACTGGGAATGTGAGGTGTAGAGCACCCACAGAGCTTGAGGAAAATGGAAATGAAAACCTGTCATGGCATGCCACATGGGCAGCCCCTCTCTGGACCCACACCCCTACATCCTTGCTGCTCAGGGCAAAGACGGCAGGCCAATGGCAACGGCTTGCGGTGGATTTAAGAGTAGCAATAACAGGTCTTCCCTGGTGGCGCAGTGGTTGAGAGTCCGTCTGCCGATGTGGGGGAAAACGGGTTCGTGACCCGGTCCGGGAAGATCCCACATGCCGTGGAGCGGCTGGGCCCGTGAGCCATGGCCACTGAGCCTGCGCGTCCGGAGCCTGTGCTCCGCAACGGGAGAGGCCACAACAGTGAGAGGCCCATGTACCGCAAAAAAAAAAAAAAAAAAAAAAAAAGTAGCAATCACAAACATCCACCCAAGGAGAGAGGAAGTGCCCACTCTTCCTTACCCAAATGTTAATTTTTTCTGGTGGGTGTTTATCACAAGAGCACAGAATTTTCTTTGTTCCAGAGTTGTGCATCTTCCACGATTTCCACTTCCTTTTGGAAATCTCAGTTTTATGAGATTATGTAATGAGTTTATGTAATTCCCATGTCACTTTCTCCTTAGTCCCCCTTTCCTGTTGTTCTGCTATCCCTTTGCCAGCTCCATCATCATTTGCTGTCTCTCTCCCTCCCAAGCTCTCTTTTCTCTCTCCTCCTGTGTATAGACTTCCTCTCGGCTGCTGATTTTGTTGCAGCTGCTGCTACTATAACACAAAATACTTAATAAAGTAGTTGGAACAGGACGATGTAATCAGGAGAGAAAGATAGCTTCTAGCCTGTGGGATGAAGTGAAACAAGGTGAGCATTTGAAGAACTGGTGTTACCCTTAAGAGGTCCATACCTGGTCTCTACAATAATAGTTCAGAGAAATGGAAAAGTTTTGACTCTGAAATAGGGACATTTAATTTATTTGTCAAGGTGGTACAGTGGAGAATCTACCTGTCCCCAATTAAGAAAAGAATAGGGTCCTTATTGGCCACAAAAGTCTGAATTCTGGCTCATTCAGTCCCTTTTAAATAAGGCATAGTGCATTGCAAGTAAAGAAGGGTTTCCCATAATCTCAGCACTGATTGTCTTTCATGAGTAAATTTCAGCTTACATTCCCACTGCTGGATCAGTGTTGACCACAGCAGCAAGTGCTTCATATTCTGGACATTCGAATCAACTGATAAGACACTCTTAACGGTCTTCTACATAAGCCTGTAATTTTTTGTTTTTGTGTCTGGCCCAGAGTAAGTGCTCAGTCTCAACTTCTTCATGGGGGCTTCTCTGGTGGAGCAGTGGTTGAGAATCTGCCTGCTAATACAGGGGACACGGGTTCGAGCCCTGGTCTGGGAGGATCCCACATGCCGTGGAGCAACTAGGTCCATGAGCCACAACTACTGAGCCTGCGCTTCTGTAGCCTGTGCTCCGCAACAAGAGGCCGTGATAGTGAGAGGCCCGCGCACCGCGATGAAGAGTGGCCCCCTCTTGCCACAACTAGAGAAAGCCCTCGCACAGAAACGAAGACCCAACACAGCAAAAATCAATCAATAAATTAATGGGGTATATTTAAGTATAAGTATAATAGGTCTTCTTAACTTAATTCATTCAGCAACATTTATGGAGTACTTACTATGTGCCAGGCATTGTAATAGATTCTGGGGACACATCAGTCAATAGAAAAGATATGGTCCCTGTTTTTGTGAGGCTTAGAGTTATTCACAGATAATGAACATCAAGTGTTAGGGATTCTGAGAAGCCCTGAAGAAGTGGTATTAAGCTGAGCACTGAAAGAAAAGTAGGTGCTTCTTCTCTTGAAGTCCTAAGAGAAGAACTTGGCAACTAATTCCCAATAAAATATCTGATGCTCTCTAGACACAACTCAGAAACAAATCTCTAGTTTAGTGCCATCTTTGTTATAACTCTCTGAATAGGACAGGGGCAGATCCAGGTTTTGGATTCTGAAGATTATATAATTTGGAGGACCCTCTCTAAGGAAAAGAACACAAAACACAAAAATGAGACCTGACACAAAAGAGAAGCCAGAGTGCAAAGAGACACAAGTCTCAATCAATTGTGGTTAAATATCTCAAGTCAGTAAATTTTACAAATCCATATGGTTACCAGGCAAGTGAGGGGCCCTCAGCTTTCAGCATCACTAGCTTTATAACTCTGCCTCTTGGCACTCCGTAGACGTCGAGTGCAAAGTCTTGGAGCATCAGCGCTAGGTGGGACCTTTGAGAGTATGTGATCAGGTAGCCCACTTTACAGATGAGGCCCAGTGAGGGGAAGAGGCTTGCTCAAGGTCTAACAGCTAGCAATCAGCATCTCAGCTAGTAACCCATTTCAGGTACCAATTACTAGACATTAGCAATGACTGAAGCAGATTATTTCAGTTCTTAAATGAGAATATGTGAATTATAAGATCTAGTTCTTATATGAGAACCCGTAAAAAGGACTTCGAGGTGCATTTTGCAAACACTGCTATAAAATTTTTTGTCAGATAGTTCCAACATCTGACATCTGTTAGTTTTCTTTTCCCATGTGAGTTGAGATTTTTCTGGTTCCTTATATGCTGAGTAATTTTGGATTTTATCCTGGGCATCTTGGATATTATAAGACTCTGAGCCTTATACTTTTGTCTTATTAGGCAACCCACCCAGTTAGGTTCAGGTGGCAAGTTCTAACTAGCCTTCTGGGAGGTTATGATTTCAATGTCAGTTCCACTCTCAAAGCCTCTGTAGTGTTATTCTGATTTGTCTCATGTCTGTGCCACTGAGTGGCCATTCTGGGACCTAGGCAGTGGTCTATGTCCAAGTTGAGGTCTCAAAGTCTTTGGTATGCAATTAAGGATCAGATCTGTGCATGTGCATCTCCAGAGGAAGCTCAAGAGGAGTTCACACACAACTTTCTGGGGTTGCTTTCCCAAGCTCCTCCCTCTCTAGGAGCTCCTCGGTCCTTTCTAGTTCCTTGGGCTCCCCTCTTTGGTCCTTAAGCCCCAACTTTCTTTCCCCCACTCTCCTGTGCACGTCTCACAAATTAACTAGAGATGAGAGGACAGAGTGAGAAAATAAGCAATGGGGGATCTGCTCCACCCTGCTGGGAGCACAGCTCTTCTAACTGGGGAGACTGTCCCCCCACCCAGAATTCTAGACACCTCCTCACTGCTGCCCCGTCACTGCAAAGAGACCCCTTTCCCACTTCTAGAGTGAGAACTAGAGGGTTTCTTCTGATGCCATCTCTCCATGCCACTGTCCACTTCTGGGTTTGGGGCAGCATTGAGTCTAGGTTGGGAGATATCAGAGGACAACAAAATGCCAACTGCTGCTTTGGCTGTTCCCTTATTCTGGTTTGCTTCTTCAGTCGGTTACTATTTTCTTTCCAGCATCCTCCAATACCTTTTCCATATCTTCTGTCCAGGTTTTATAGCTGCATTCAGTGGGACAGACAGGGTGGAGTCTGCTTACTCCATTATACCCGGAACCAGGAACCAAATGCATTATAGAGAGTATAAATAGTTCATGAAAAATGTGGTGTCATACACTGACCTAAAGTCAGTCTAATAATGCCATGTAACTCTAATTAGATTTTAAATAGTGCAGATTTTGCTTATAAATTTAGGAAGCATTTTGAAGAGTGCAATTTGTATAATCCAGTTAAAAAATCAGCCATGGGAAATTTAAATTCCTTTTTTTCTCAAAAATCTTTGCTTGCAATAAGCAGAAATATTCAGACTAATACATTGACCTTCAGCTCAAAATAGTAGGTACTTAATAAATGTTTGTTGTGACAATTTCTGATGGTGTTTCCACTACTGAAAATGCATTCAAATTCACAAGTGTGGTTCTGAATTTCTGTGACAAACTAGATAAACGATTCCCCCAAACATATATTTTTAAAACAATATAACAGCTTTCCCAGAGCGGCTCTAATCTACCTCCTGGTCTCAAAACTTTACATAATTTCACAAGTAGCCTTCAGCCATGCTGAACTTCTCTCTCTTTCTTCCCTAAAGATATTTTGCCCTTGGAGCATCTATGCACTGAGTCACCATCTCCCCATGGTTTTTGTATTGCTATTTTTTTCCTGCAAGGCTCTCTGCTCAAATGTATCTTCTCTGAAGTTTTCCACTCCTTCTCCAGGCAGAGCTGTGTCTCTCATCTCCAGAGACCTCAACCTACCTCTATTTAATTTACAAGAACCATAATTGTTTCCTTCTTCGTCTCTCTTTTCTGTTTACTTATGATCTCCTTGAAGGCAGGGGCTTTGTCTTGTTCACCTTTCTGTTTCTAGGAGCTATTGCAATATTGGAGAGGAAAGAGAGGGAGTGGTGTGGCAGAATCAAATGGAAAATTAGAGGAAGGGAAGTAAAAGAGAAGACCAGAGGTAAAAGGCACCTCCCAAGATGCTGTGAAACTGACAAAACCCTGGCAAACCCTGGCAAGTTCCTTTAAACTATCAACACACCTAGCAGTGAGCTTTCCCTATGATGTTCTTTATCTCAAGTCCTAAACAAAAGGGATCAATTGAAAGGAGACTCCTTAGGACTTCAGGAGCCCTTGCCATTGACAATTACATACAAAAGTGTAAGATATTTGCTTCTGAATTTGCCCTCTGCAGGTGTGCTGATTCATGAGGTACAGGATGAAAATCTTGATCTAACAGAAGAATAGAAAGCATACACTCTTCATATTATAATCATTGTCAGATGCCTTGCTCCTACTTGGATGAGTTGCATGGAACAAGCAGAAGCCAGGAAGGGCTGCAAAAATAAATCCTAAGAAATAGTCCCATTGGAATCAGAATGTCTCCAATCTTTAATGATTCTTTGGAATTCCAGAAAGTATTAAAAATTGGAATGATGTTCTCTAATAAAAGGAGGGAAATGTGTCCCTCTGTATAAAATGTGTCACACTGAAATGTTTCTCTTTCAAAAGTTTCTATTATAATTAAACATTGTATCTTGGAGATACTTTTGGTCTTTGAGAGAGATAACAAGTTTTGATGCCTGTATCCCTGTAATTTGCCTTTTAGATCAAACATCTCAAAAATCGATATTAAAGTCTTTCTGTGTTGTTGTAACCACACTGGACCATGGCTCCCAAACAGAAATGTCCTAGTTGTTTTGTTATAAGTAATTTCTGTTATCTCCTGTCAACATCTTGGGTTGAGACCAAATATTCTACCCAGTGGTTGGGTTCATTAAATAATTACTGAGGGCCTATTTCTGTTTGGCAAAGGTGACTTCTTTGCTTCTTCTAAAACTCTGTGCCTTTAGAAAAAATTGTCTTAACATTTTCATTTTGAAATGATTTCCAAAAAGTTGAAATAATTTCTAAAACTCAAAATAATTTACAAAAAGTTGCAAAAATAGAACAAAGGATTTGCACATACCCTTTTATCCAGATTCCTTAAATGTAAACATCTTTCATAATCATAGTGCAATGATCAAAATCAGGAAATTCACATTGGTACAATATGTTGTCTACACTAAAGACCTCATTCATATTTCACTATTGCCCCATTAATGACCAGGGCCAGGATCCAATTCAGGATCACATGTGTTTAGTTTCATGTCTGTTTAGCCTCCTTTAATCTGGGCTGATTCCTTAGTCCTTTGTCTCTCATGACCTTGACACTTTTGAAGGGTACTGGCCAATTATTTTATGGAATGTCTTCAATTTGGGTTTGTCTTATGTTTCTTCATGATTTAATTCAGGTTATGACTGAATAGAGGCAAGAATGCAGTAGCAGTTGCTCAGTTAGTTTAAGGTACAAAACATTTTTTCTTCCAATACAGAGATCTTACGGGGTGGGAGGGTGTATAAGAATAATAAGCCCTTGTATGTATAATTGAATTCAGCTAAGCCTGGATTAATACTCATTTGTAGTTTTTCTCTTCATCCTTCTTTTACTTTTTCCTTGCCTCTCTCCCTTTCTGAGAGGACCACTTTTGATAGAGAAGGCTGACGCAGGATGCTGGATCAAGGTATCTAATTCTGACATTCACCTGCCTCCAGGTCAGGTACTGGCTGTCCTAGACAGCAAGATTTGTTTTAGCAGCTATAATCCAAAAGGGGGACAGTATGGCATGGTGGGGAGCAGGGACAGACATGCTCTGGTGTATCTGGTAGGAGACGGACACGAGTTTAAACTCTACCAAGCTAATGGACCTTGGGCAAGTTACTTAACTTTGCTGTGGGGTTTAAATGGGGAAAGAGTATGTAAAGTACTTAGCATAATGTCTGGCTTAGAGAATGTGCTTTCTATGGACCGAATATTTGTTTCTCTCCAAAATTCATACATTGAAATCTAATCCCCATTGTGATGGTATTTGGAGGTGGGGCTTTGGAGAGGTGATTAGATCGTGAAGATGTGCCCTTATAAGAAACAATGCCGTTCTAAGAAGAAGCCAGAGAGCTGGATCACTCTCCTTCTGACATGCCGCCAGGGGATGCAACGGGAAGTCAGCAGTTTGCAACCTGGAAGAAGGCTCTCATCAGAACCTGCCCATGCAGGCACCCTGAGCCTCCAGACCTGTGAGAAATAAATATCCGTTTATAAATTACCCACTGTGGTACTTTGTTAAGGCAATCTGAACTAATTAAGCAGTATTAGCTAAAGTCTATTAAGGTAATAGTATTAGCTAAAGTATTAGCTAAAGTCTATTAAGGTAATAACAACAATAGCCACTTCAAACAACTCTCCAGCTGAAACTGCCCATCCTGCTAACAGATGCCTTAGAGGGCTGTGCCCTGACCAACGGTCCTTGGCAGTATTTCTGAGATAAACACGATTAGCTGCCTGGAGACTGGAAGGACATCAACCTGTTCCTTCTGGCTTGGAGTAAGGCCTGAAGAGTGGTGTCTCTGTGCCCAGGACAAGCTCCTTCGACAGTTCTTGTGCTTGTTGAGGAATCAAAATCCTCTCAGTCAGGCCTAAGAGCAGGACGGATTTCTCCCCCGTGTCTACTCTTGTTAGAGCACCTCCCAGAGGCAGCTTCTGTCCTTCTGCTGGACGCCCAGGGCCTGGTCAACTCTCAGGAGCTATTCCTCACTTTCGCACCCTCTGATCCGTTGTGCATCAAAGTCCTAGTTCACTTTCCCTTGAATAGTCGCTGACCATTAGACTTGGGATGGGGTTGAACTCTCAAATGGCCACAGGGGCCAGGTAGCTAAATCCATGTGTGACTGGAACAGAGTGGGAACCTTGGCCAGACACACAGCACATGATCCACCTGAAGGGGAGGCCACTACTCAGTGCCAATCCATTGTTGCCAGGCAGGAGCATGGCTGTTTATCAGAACTGCTGATTTTCTAAGATAAATAGGATTTTTTTTTTTCTTTTTCCTTTTTTTTTTTTTTTTGTGGTACGCGGGCCTCTCACTGTTGTGGCCTCTCCCATTGCGGAGCATAGGCTACGGATGCGCAGGCTCAGCGGCCGTGGCTGACGGGCCCAGCCACTCCGCGGCATGTGGGATCTTCCCGGACCGGGGCACGAACCCGTGTCCCCTTCATCGGCAGGTGGACTCTCAACCACTGTACCACCAGGGAAGCCCAGGAAATTGGATTTTTATGTAAAATCTCTTGATTGTTAAACATCAGCAATAAACCACATTAAAAAAAACAAAAAACTTAAACATGGAGTGAGTCTGAGGATTGATAGTCTAAGACACTCTGATTTAGGATTTCAGAATCATAAAGCTTGGATGGACATTGATTATCCTGTTTAAGCCCTTTATTTTAGGGAAACTGAGGCTCAGAATGGGGAAGGGACTCACTGAGGTTATAGAACCAGACATCGAGGAGTCAGGACTTGAACATGGTCTAGGCATGCATTAAGATTTAGTCTTTCATCCTCTGTGTCTATTACAGTGACTGGTGCTCAAAAATAACTGTAGAATTAATGAAGGCATGAAGGATCATTCTCATGAATCTGGGGCTCGCCTCTCCTGAGTTTTCACTGGAGAGCAACAAGAGAGAGTTGTATTATCGTGTGGGATATGAATAAGGTTGTTTTTTTTGCTCATGTGATTCACATGTGAATCTCATGTGATTCATCCCAGAGCAGCGATGTGTACAAGAAACCGTCCAAGAGTCATGAGAAGGAGCCCTGAGCTGGACTCACAGTTGTCATGGACACGATGTGATGTCCCACATCCTGTAGAAATCCCGTCTCCTCTTTCATCCCCTCCCCTCACTCTGATTCTGCTCCAAGGCCTCCTCCTCAATTTGCCTTAGAAACTCTTCCCTCACCCCGTCGCTGTCCAACTTTCTCTTCTCCTCTTCACCCCACCCGCTTAGACTTCCTAAGACTTTAACCTGTAGATGGTCTGAGTATGAATTCCACAGGCTGCCCTGAATTTTGCCCCCCTTTTTTTTCCTAGTTTCTCCTGGTCTGTCAGATTCTCTCCCATTCTTCAGATGGTTTAACCAAAGGCTAAACAAGGGAACCAGCAAGATGAAGTGTTTTGGGGGGTGTGGGGGATGGAGGGTGGGTAGAGAATTTAAGAAGTTCAAGATTGAATTTCGTTTGTGGCAAAGGGATTGGGGTGAAGCTGGGTAGGTGAGGCTGCAAACACATGCACTTTCGCAAGTGTTAAAATTCTCCCTTTTTCATATCTATATACTTGCAGTTAGTCCCTTGCTCCCCACTCTCCCACTAAGTGGGTGAGGATATGGGTGCACAGAGAGGGGTGACCTCTCACTGTCTGGATGGGCCCCTCCAAGAAGACATGCTCTTCAGCACTTTTGACTTTCTGAAAAGAAAACAACCCCAAACAGGTGTTGGCACCAAGGTTTTGCTAAACTTGCAAAAATAAAACGAGGAAGGCTGCAAGTGAAAAAGACATTCTGTTTCAAGTCAGTAAAGTCTTGCTTGCAAACTGTACAGAGATCCTTGGTGCAGCCTCTAAGACCACCAGAGTGCCCTCCTCTGCAGGCTGTGTGGCCATGGAGACTCAGGGCTGGGATTTGCTTGTTTTGTAAGCAGATGAGTCTTGTTTATTTTGGAATTAGTTGCCTTACGAATTTTTCTTTACTTTAAAATACATATTGATATTGAATATCATGTTAACATTTGCTTTTCTTCTACCCTTTATTTTAGATGAAGCGTAATCTTGTCACTCATGGTTTTTGCCCACCGTGGAGGTATTCAGGTTGGCAAAAGATTACTGTGTGTGCTTTTCTTCTCTTCAAAGGTTAAATGTAACTCCTGAGAGTTCTTTAGTTTAAAAAAAAAGTGTGTCAGTTTGACAAGTCCCTACTACATGCAGCAGAAGCTCAGCTCAGGGCTGGGAGTATGCAGCTTGTCCTCACCCTCAGACTGGGAAGCCAGACTTAAAGCAAATGACTCAGCTACAGGCGAGGAAATGCAACAACAGAGGCAGGGACAAAGGGCTTATGTGAGGGCTGAATAAAAGCTAATACTTATTGAGTCCTCTCTGAGCACGAGGCCCAAGGCCCGAGACCTTTGATGAGGTCCCAGAGATTGGACCGTGCAGCACGGGGTACAGCAGGTGCTTTTGGGGTCCACGTTTGCTGTGTTGGCCTCCCCGGCTGAATACTGACTGGCGTCCGCACCTGAAGCTCTAGCCTCTGAGGGGCGATCATTGCTGGGGAGAAGATGACACCCCTCATCTGCTTCTGCCTCTTCCAACATGTTCTAGAGCTTCCAGCTCAAGCAGCCGAGGCTTGTTCTCCAGCCCCTTCCACCCACAGCTTCCACCTCTTGCCTCACCCATCATCAGGGGTCTTCCACTGCCCCACCCTCAGTTCTCACACTGTAGCCTTAACCCTGTCCTTGCCCACTGTCTCCTCCAGCCTCTCTAGGGGAGTCCCGAGCCTGCTCCCCAGGCTGCACCAGCTTCCCATTCCTCAGGGCTCCCTCTGCAGTCCCCTCATTTCTCCTCGAGCCTTTGCCCCAGATCCCCTCTGTCAATCTTAGATCTGCCAGCTACCAGTCTCCATCACTGCCCACTCCTAGACCTAGCCCAGCTTCTTCCTCCCAGAGGAAGCCCCTTTCTTTCTGCCAGATTCTTCCGGTGGGGCTGGCAGCCCCTCCCCTATCCCCATTACCTTCCTGCTTGCTACTGTTCCCAGGGGCCAGGAAACTCAACGCTAAATGTCCCTCTTTCTGCCCTTGAACTCTGGGAGCCACAGGCCTTCCCAACATGGACATGTGTTTTTTAAAATTTATTTTTAATTTTTCAAATCTACTTGCTTCTTTAAACAAAACTTTATATTGGAAAAAGTGACTGATTTTTTAAAATGCTGAGTACGTAACAGGACAGGTGGTGGGTGAGGTTAGCAAGAAAGATGGACGGTCAGGAAGCACTGTATATCCCCATTCAACCTTACCACGGCCCAGTGAAGTTCACGTATGGACTGCTATCACCCCCACTTTGCTGAGGGAGCCCCAGCTGGGTTTTGTGATGAATTCCTTCATGTCATGTGACATAGTTTAAGGAATTGGCTTTATTGGGGGAAATGACAAACTTACAGGGCTGGGTTTGTCCCCTGAACCCCATCATCCCACTGAGTTTGGGTGCAGCCTTTCCCCCAGGAGGGTGGGGTGAAGAATCCCATTGGAGCTGGCTTATTGCAACGGCAACAAAGAATGAGATCCTGGCGTCGCCTTGGGCAACTGTGCTCATCTAACCGTGATCCCCATTTTATAGATGCAGAAACGGACTGGAGAAATTTAACAATTTGTCCAAGTCACACACCAATTCCAGGACCTAAATTCAAAACCAGTCTGCTATTTTATACACAAAGAAAAAAGACTTTATGAAGTAACAAGGAGGGGAAGACCTCTGCTCTCTGTTCTCTGGACTTCACCTTGTATCTCTGAGAAGTCAGGTGATATTCTGTGAGGACCCAGCCAACCCGCTGGTGTTTTTTGTTTTTGCGGTACGCGGGCCTCTCACTGTTGTGGCCTCTCCCGTTGCGGAGCACAGGCTCCGGACGCGCAGGCTCAGCGGCCATGGCTCACGGGCCCAGCCGCTCGGCGGCATGTGGGATCCTCCCGGACCGGGGCACGAACCCCTGTCCCCTGCATCGGCAGGCGGACTCTCAACCACTGCGCCACCAGGGAAGCCACCCCCTGGTGTTTTGACACTTTCCCCCTTCACCGCACTCCCTTCTGCTCCCCACCCGAGCCGTGTTGGCACGTTGGGAGCTGTAAGGGCTGCTGCAACCCATCTCCTTTGCCGATTGTAAAGAAGGCTTAGCAAGAAACTTCCTACGCTTAACCCTCCATGCCAGAGAATTAGTACCCAAATTAAAATGACTTCAACAGTTTACATTTTAAAATACCTTATAATCACTGGCAATGGTTCATGGTAGAGCTATCTATAGAAAATTTTGAGATCTTGTACATAAACCTCAAGAGGAAAATAGGAGCTGTTTCTTTAATTCTTATTACACAATTTTTAAGAAACGCTTTCATATTCCATTCAACTCTTTCTTCCCTTTTTCCTCTTTCTCTCTCACTGGTTCTGAAAAATAAGTGTAGACATAAAAATGCAGGCTATAGAAAGCTGACTTTTTCTATATCTAATAAAAACCTGGGGGAGTAATTGAAATAATTTGGCAGTCAGGTTACATGCTGCATAATATCAAAGGAAAAATCCATAGTGAGGAAAGCAGCAGAAAACAGGAAGATGTGCTGGAGAATAAAGCCAGGACATTAAATAATGAGTAACTATGAGAAACTTTAAAAAAATGATTTTTAAAATTACATCCTTAGAAAAATAGTCAAGAAGCATCTTCAAAGAAGTTATACTAGACAAAGTGTACACTCTGTATTTCTAAGGATTTTGAATTTAAAGAAAAGAACAGAAATACTCCTCACCCCCAACTCCACCCCGGCATCTATTCATTAGATAAAAGTCTGACAGAAGCCATGGGTTTCAATCAAATTTTGACACACACGTTTTTTCATGATTAGGCTATCCTCCCATCTCCTTTCTCCCTTTTTATCTCCACGATCTGAATTTTAAAGAAATGCTGTCAAGACAGTGTACCACAAAAGGAGAGATATCTACTATAAATTGTACTGAGTACTTTTCAGAGAATTTTACTTTGGTCTTTTAGATTTTACAGAAGATGGCTGCATTCATTGTGGGAACAAAGTGACGTTGAGATGACACGTCTGGGTCTTGTGAGAGAGACATACTGGTGTCGCAGGCACACGGGGAGAGAGCAGCTTCCAGCCTGCATTTCTGTCTGAATCCTATTCCTTATTCTGCACCCTAACATGGACTTTTGGCTGGGGACCTTGGGCAAGTTCTTTACTGTTCCTTCATTCAGTTTCCATCTAGATTTTTTTTTTTTTTTTGCGGTACACGGGCCTCTCACTGTTGTGGCCTCTCCCGTTGCGGAGCACAGGCTCCGGACGCGCAGGCTCAGCGGCCATGGCTCACGGGCCCAGCCGCTCCGAGGCATGTGGGATCCTCCCGGACCGGGGCACGAACCCATGTCCCCTGCATTGGCAGGCGGACTCTCAACCACTGCGCCACCAGGGAAGCCCTCCATCTAGATTTTTTTTTGGTTGTTATTTCTATATAAAACCAAAATCTATGGGAAACATAAATATTTTAAAAAATGAAAGCTATCACCCATAATTTATCAAACATAATGATTTTGGTGTATTTTCTATCAATTTTCTTATGTATAGCTAATTTTTTCTTTTCTTTTAAAAATATAGTAGAAATTAAATTACACTATCCAATTTTATATGCTCATTTTTCTTTTGGTGGTGTTTTGTCTTTCTAAATAAAAATATATGGACTTTTAGTCCTAATTTCCTAGAGCTGCATAATATTCCACATGGTGTTTTTGTGTTCTTTGTTTTTACAGTCTACACCGACAGAAAGCTTTTGACAGCACTGGGACTGTTTGAATATCTCATTAAAGGAGAAGAGAGAAAGCAACAAGGGGTCAGTATTCACTTTGTGTCTATGATGATTCCTAGCCAGGTTGCATGACAACTTTCCAATAAACTGCTGGTCATATTCATACACAGAGAGACAAGGCTGATTTCTTTCTGTGGGTCAATCTCGGATCATAGACCAGTGACTGTATTATCATTGTTAGTGTCTGAGTGGAGTGCGATAAGCTGGGTACAAATTCCAGCTCTGCAACTTTCTATTCTGTGACATGGACAGGGCTCTTGGTTCTCTCTATGCCTCTGCTTTCTCAGCTGTAACAGTGTAGATATCATTACAAATTCCCAATTCTGAGAAACGTATTTTAATACATTTGATACTGGGTTGAATGCTGCAATCAATGTGTACATTGCCATTTTTCTTTCCTTTTTCCACCATTAACACTCTCCAGAGCTAATACAATCAATGATATCTTTGAATTGAAGTAATATAATATGTAATATAATAAATACTTGCTTTATAGTTTGTTGAAAGGATTTGGTGAATATTATATATTTATATTATACATAAATATATAATACATATATATTATATATACATATAATATATATTATACATAAATTGTTCTTAGCATTTGGTAAGAGATCAACAATCAGCTATTATTTTATTAGTAAGAGAAAAACTATGTTGTCCTTAGAATAGAACATTTGTACTGTGTAGAATATATATGATGAACATATAATACATTATTTGTAGGGCATATATTTAGATAAAACTTGTACTGCTTGGAAAATTCCTTAATACTCTGTTGATTAGAGATGGCATAGGGATGGCAAATAGGTTTAACTTTATGTGCCAAGTCTAATCTGTTGATGATGATTGTCAGCTGTGCTGTGTTGTGAGAATCACTGAAGCAGAATAGCAGACAAGAGTGCCAAGGTGGGTTGGTTAATATCTTCCCCAGACTTCGGAAGATGGAGTGGCAACACACAGACTAAGTGTTTGCCATCTCTGCATTATGTGTCACAAAAAATTACTTGGCAGCTCATTAGGTATTGGCCAGGCCAAGGTTTATCAATCAGGAGTTTCATCAAAATCTTGTGGACTGAATCTGGGTCCAAGGTGGGAGGTGAGAACCACACAGGTAAGAAACAAGTCCAGGAGACACAGATGTCTGGGAAACATGGGAAGCTGATGGAGGCAATACCCTGAAAACACGTTCCTTTTTAAAATGGCTTTGGGGGATTTCAGCCACAAACTTCTAGCTATTTTTCGTAAGACTCCAACCCCAGTAGAAATGTGGGAGACTTTGCACCATGTGGGAGGGCAGAGTCTTTGCAATGACCTTGATCTCGCTCAGCCCTTGTTCTGCAAATGCTCACTTAGGTCTTGCCTCCTGAGCCTGGATGCCCTGCACCTTGGCCTTTCTAGAGCTTTGCTCTTGGATGACTGAGGTGCCCCCATGGTCACTACTTTAACAGCATCATGTCTTGTTCTCCTTTGCTATGGGTAAAAGGCTTTAAAAGGGCCCCTCTCTCAGAAAAGGATATGGTATTGAAAAGGGAGACTGTTCATTTTATTCTATGTTCATTATTATCTAATCCTCTGCTTTTGTGGTACTTATGAAATAAAACCAATCATTAAAGGCACATTGGTGAAAGTTTAAATGGAACACTACATACCATTTCTTGAAATGTTCTGGTAGTCCCTGTGATTGCAGTGGTTTCTTTTCCATAAACGAAGGTAAATAGAATTTTCTTTAACTCTGAAAGAAATATATATGTGTATATTTAATGACAGGACATTCACATAATGGAGTTAAAAGAAACATGGTTTTCTTATGATTTTTTAAATGTGAAAATGAACTCAGAAAATCAAATCTCTGCAAGCACATTTTCTCTAAACTGCCAATACATTATTAGGAATTGTTATAAGAAACAGTGATAAGAAACATCTTATCACTGATGTGATAAGATCAAACTTTTTCTTCTTTTTATGAAGACTTCCAGTCATCCCTTTCTAACCTCTTAACCAAGAGCTGCTGTAAGTCTCTTGAACAACTGGTCATTTTTACCAACTCGGTTATTTCGAATCTGACCATGTTCTCTTTCTTTTTTCGGTTGCTGTGAAGCTGTGGCAGACACTCCTGTTGTCTTTCAGATCCATTTCTCCCCCTTCATCCATTTTAATAGAAGTTTCAGTAGGACATGTGTCTGCCCCGAATGATGACTGCTTTTCTCAGCTTCCCTTGCAGCTAGGAGTGGCCACTTCACTAAATTCTGGACAATAAGATGGAAGGAGAAGTATCCAGTGACAATTTCTGGGAATGTTTCTCAGGAAACAATTGGCAGGTGACCCTTGCTTAGTCCTTTTTCTCCATTCTGCTGCCCACAATAGGAATGCTGTCATCTTGGACTATAGGGATAAGTTCTACACTGAGAAAATAGAGGTGTGAGCTGGAAGGGCCCTGGATCCTTGAGGACCAGTGGAGTTGACCTCCGATATCAGACCTGGACTGCACATGTGAGAGAAATAAACTCATCTGTCATCTTATTTAAACCACCCATACATTGAGTTTCTCCTTTACTTATAGCTGAATCTAATACTAATGGACATAGATTTTAGAGACAAATTTTCAACCAGCATCAGGCTGTAATTGCACATATTTTAAGTCACTTTATTGGCTTCTCTTTGTCCCATCTTTGATTTTCTATCTTCTTTGCCAAACTTTAATTTAATTTAAATGGAACTTAATGTTATGTTCTCTATACTTTTATAGGCTTCCTAAAATCCATTTTGAAACAAGACCAGGTATAAACTAATGAATAATAATTAAACTCAGACATATTTGATTATTACTCAAATGTATTTTATCTTCTCTCCATTATAATAAACTGCATATCTCACAACCTTACATAAATCATCACTTATTTTTAAGTGTTATGTAAGTCTCACTCATTGTATTATAGTGCTTGCCTACTGTCTCAGTGCTTCAGGTTTGGGCACTTAGAATGCACTGTAAGTATTGTTCTTTCTGAAGTCTGAGGAAACTAATAATAATAGAAAAAAAACCTTGTGGTTACCAAAGGGGAAAGGGGGAGGGAGGGATAAATTAGGAGTTTGGGATTAACATGTACACACTACTATATATAAAATAGGTAACCAACAAGGACCTACTGTATAGCACATTCTTTTCCCTTATAAGTTATTTTGTAATAACTTATAAGGGAAAAGAATATAATAAACAAACGAATACAACACTGTAATCAACTATACTTCAATTAACCCCCCCCCCAAAAAAAATGAAACTACTAGTAACATTTCTTAACAGAAGACCAAGATCTCTGAACAATATTTTAATTATGGAATTTTTGCTTTGTGGTAGAGTTCTGAGGTGAGTGATTTATTCTACTTTTTAAAATCAAAGCTACCCATGCACATAGTTTTAAAAATCAAATTCATTTTACTTGAATAATGTTTATTGAGCCTTATTATGTTCCAGACACTATTCGAGGCACCTGGATCCTACTGCTAAATGAAAAAGACAAAGATCCCTGCCCCTGTGTCATTGACATTCTGGCAGGGAAAAAACCCCACTAAGCATCATGAATAGGCAAATTATGGAGCATGCTGGAAGACAGTAAATGCTATGGAAAAAAGGGAGGCAGGGGAGCTAGGATTAGATTGGTCAGAACAATCCTTGTTGAAAAGGTGGATGTGAGCAAAGACTTGAAGTGGTGAGCCTTAGAGAACAAAATAGTTGAACTATTTTCGTCTATAAGGCTTGTGGTGATAAACAGCAAGCTCACACTCCCCATTCCTTCCCATTTCTCCATTCCCAGAGGCAATTAATTTCAACCTTATTTGACTGAGTCTTTTCATATTTTCTTTCTTATCTCTAAATAACATACTTTCAAGGCTACTTCTTGATTTTTAGTCTTTGGCATTATCTATTCACTTCCCACTATCAAGAGGAGGATTTAGCTATTCACAACAGATCTATGATTGCTTTTTCTTCTCTTCACAACACTTTCATTTCCCTGGAGTTAATAGCTGTCTTTGTTTCTTTGTTTAATTTTCTTAAGTGTTTATCATCAATTCACCCTTAAATCTTTTTACAGTTGTTTGATCTCTTTTCAATATGCTCTGATATATCAGATAGTTTATTAATTTCATCTCCTTGTGGAAATCTCTCCTGGATCCTCTTGCTCTGCTTAATCAGGACTTGTTGCCCTCTCACTCTGCTGCAGAGCAGATATCCTGGGAGCCTCCTTCTTCATATCTTAGGGATTCTTTTCTCCTCTTCCTGACTTGTTAGATATCCTATTTCCTGGAAGACCACATTTTTCTTATTTTTGATGGAGAGTACTTTTATGTAACATTTGAAGGATGTGTGTGAAGTAACATTACTTTTTTTAGCATCTGAAAATGTTTTTATTTTTGACTTAGTGAGGTGTAGGGTGGTGAGGTATTGCTGGTGAGGTGTAGGGCGGGCCCAGAAACACAGCTTGCACCATAAATACAAACACAAATAAGGGTTAATAGGACTTGTTGGGGACGAACTTCAAGTAAAGAAGTAGCAGTGTTCACCTGGTCCCTGAACTCTTATTATCTCATAGAAAAGTGTCTTAGACAGGACATAACTAGACTAGACACATATGGGACACCCTATATATTTTTAGGGAAAGCAGGTTCTGGTGTTTATAAGTTGCTATATAATAATAATAATAATAATAATAATAATAATAAATTTCAGGGATAGATAACTATTTTGTTAAAAAGGAGGAGTTCCAAACAGGATGAATCAGCTTCTTGTTAAGTACCAATAGGAAAGAGGAAATGGGTTTCCAGAATTATCAGTTTGCCTATTGTTGACTGGTATGGTAGATTTAAGAATAGCCTCATTATCTTTGACACCCCTACCCTTAAATCTTGGCTGTCTTGTTACTTCTTTGACCAAAAAGATATGGTGGAAGTGACACTATGCCAGTTTTGGCCTGGCTTTTAAGATTCTTGGCAACTTTGGTCTCTTGGAGCCCCGGTCCACCACCTGAGAAGTCTGACTATCTTTCTGGAGACATCATGTTAAAAAGGCCCTATAGTGGAAGCAACAAAGATATCCTTCAATAGGTGAATAGATAAACAAACCGTGGTACACCCATACAAAGGACTATTATTCAGCAATAAAAGGAAGTGAGCTATTATGCCATGAAGAGACATAGAGGAAGCTTAAGTGCATATTGTTAAGTAAAAGAAGCCAATCTGAAAAGGCTACATACTGTGTGGTTCCAAGTATGTGACATTCTGGAAAAGGCAAAACATGGAGAATCAAAAAATCAGTGGTTTCCAGGGGTTAAGAGGAGGGAGGCGGGTATTAATAGGTGGAGTACAGGGGCTTTTTAGGGCAGTGAAACTAATCTGTACAATACTGTAATGGTGGATATATGTCATTATGCATTTGTCAAAACCCATAGAATGCACAACACACAGAGTAAACCTTAATGTAAACTATAGACTTCAGTTAAGAATAACGTATCAATATTGGCTCTTCATTTATAACAAATCTACCACACTAATGTGAGATGTTAATAATAGGGGGAATTGAGGAGATGAGGGAGTATGTGGGAACTCTCAGTACTTTCTGCTCATTTTTTCTGTAAACCTAAAACTGCTCAAAAATTAAAGTTTATTAAAAAAAAAAAAAAAAAAAAAAAAAAAGCCCTACCTGGAAAGGAAAAGAGATCCAGCTAAACTCAGCCTTCTGGTCACCCCTTGTCAGGTACCCACTTCGTGTGAGTGAAGCCATCTTGGACCCTCCAGCCCAGCGCTAAGTGAATACTGTTGTATCCATGGTCAATATTACATGGAGAGGAAAAATTGGCCAGCCAAGCTCTGCCTGAATTCCTGATCTCCCAAACTGTGAGGTATAAAAATGCTTTGTTTTAAGCCACTAAACTTTGGAGTACTTTTTACGCAACAATTGATGTCCAGAACAGATGCTTATAGAATTCTGGGTTAATATCGTTTTCCCTCAGAAGATTGAAGGAATCGATCCATTGGATCTTGACCTACCTCTGTTGTTGTCTGAAGCCATTCTCTGCCTCAATCCTTTGAGATCCTGAGTAGCATCTGTTCCAAGTGTTCTGAAGTGTCATGATGACAGGCTTGGTGTGGTTCTATTTCCATTCAGTGTTAGACACCCTTTCAACCTGGAAATTCATGTCACTCAGTTCTGAGAGGTGTTCTTGAATTATTCCATTGATGATTTCTTCCTTTCTTAGAACTCCTATTATTTGGATACTGGGTCACCTAGACTGGTCCTCTAATTTTCCTAGTTTTTCTCTTAGTTTCCATCTCTTTGTCTTTTGCTCTATTTTCTGGATGATATCCTCAACATGATTTTTCAATACACCCATGAAATTCATCTTTTGTCATTAGTATAATCTCCCAATGATCTTTTTTGGTCTCTGAATATTTCTTTAATTTTAGTATAATGTTTTTATTTCATGAATGTAATATCTCCTTTTATTTTTTTGAAGATATCATTTTAGTTATTTTTATAAGTAGGATATTAATTAAAGTTTAAAAAAATTTCCCCTTGGAGCACTGTCTCTGTTATCTTGAAGTTGTTTTTCTCTTTCTTTTTGTGTTGTTTTTCACATTCAAGGTTGGTCTCAGATATCTGATGATCTTGGGTTGTTGGCTTATGTGTAAAAGTGGAAACTAGCTGAAAACTCAAAAGCTGATTGGAAAGTGGGCCTGCTGGGTGTGGCTTGTTGTCTATGGCTCTTACTAGAGGGTGGACTGGCTGGGCCTTTCTCAGGAAACCCCTGCTGTCCGAGTCTCTGGGGCTTTCCTCTTAGGATGTGCAGATTCCCCAGAGAAGGGTCTTCTAGTGTCCAGCTGGGTTGCCAGCACTCTGGGTCCAGGGGTGGGTGGACTTCAGATTCATCAGGCTTGTGTTTTAGCACAGTGTTCCTACCTCCCCTTGTCTGCTGTCTTCCAGTCTAGAAGCTCTTGATTTTAGCATCTCCAGAGAAGAAACCCTAGTCTTATATCAGAATAAGGGAGGGGAAGAGATACGAGGATTAACTACTTCTTCAACAATCTTTCAACCAAGACTTGTTTTTAGCCTCACTTTCATTTCTAGAGCTACCATACAGAGCCAGTTCCCAAGGCCTCTGGGGTTCTGTGGTGTAGACTGGGTTGCTTCTCAGCTGTCCCTCCTCCTAGTTTAGGATGCAACTTTCTTGAACCGAATAAGTCAGTTACCACTTGTTCTTCTGCTTTCTGGCTTCCAACATTTTGTGGCTGTTGGCTCTTCCTGTTCTCTTTGTCCTTGTGGACAAATTCGTTTACTGTCATTTTAGTGGGGTTTCTCAAGGAAGAGAAGTAAATGCTTTGTTCAATCTGCTATCTTACCCAGAAGGCTGAAATGAATACTTTATACACTGCATCATCTACGCCCTCTGTCTTGACTATTTTATTATATTTTGAAAATGCAGATGGGAAATGGACATTAGATCTGGGTTCAATACTAAAATAATTTCACAGTCAATAAAGAGGGGTTATTTTCCTTTGAGAAAGTAATTATTACCAATATTTAGCCAGAAAGGTATTTTCGATCATTCTAAAAATGGAATTTATGTACTGAAATATTGTTTTGCTCTTGACCTGCTCATGGAGAGTAAACAGTGTGGATATTAATATTATAGACACAGTTAGTCACACATTACAGAAAGAACACAGAAATCTTTATCAATAGGCAAATAGCTCTATTATTATTTCTGACCAGAAATAGCATCTAGAATTTTGGGATTAAGGTTTTATAATACTAAGTACTAGAAACTATTTCACCTAAAAAGTTACTAATTTCTTTCATCCCCATTCTCAATACATAACCTCTCTTATAAATCTTAGGAACTGAATTTCTAATGCAGTGCTCAGGAATTCTGAGAAGATAGAGGGGTCAGTACAATATGTTGAGAAGCTTGTAATACAATATTTGAGTTGCCTATAAATGGAGGAGATTGCTTAATAGAAAGTTATTTACATACAGGGTCAGTGAAACTTGAATTAATAGGCTAAACGGAGGATACCGTGCATAGTAAGGTTAACGGTGATCACCATTCTGGTTTCAAATTCTCCTCTTCTCACTCCCCTCTCCCTACTTGGACTCCAGTTTCCTGTATGATCTTTATTTCTCTTTTTCCTCTGTTGTGCATCAAAACCCAGTCCAACGGGTTAGCAGAAGAGGTAATAGCTTCAGGCCTGTAATTTGAGGGGTGCAGAGAAGGAGTGTTTGAAAGTTCTCTTCCTCACACATTCCCCAGTGTCTAAGGTAGGGGTTCCCTCAGCATTGACAGTAGGCTTGGAGGTTCACCATATTAAATTCCCAGTTTTATAAGCTCCATCTATTGTAGGGCCTGGGAAGTATAGCCCTTTCACTGAGGACACACTAGTCATATTTTGATTTCTAATACCAAAATTCAAAACAGATAAATCTCAGAATATCTACTAGTTGCTTTCCCCAACATGGGCTCAGGTAACACAAAAACCACTTTCTTTGAGAGCCTTCTAATGACCACCCCCCCACCTCATTTTCCTATGGCTGAAAGAAAAACAAAACAAAAGAAAGAGTAAAATTAAGAACAAGCCTCAAGAATAATGTAGACAAATTAAAAGGGTTGTTTTAAAATGGAAAAAATTATCACCTCCTATGTTGATTCCAAGCAGAACCCACTTGGAGAGAGGCAACAAAACAGTTTCCCAAAGGGCTTAGAATATCAGAGGTATTTTGGGATAAACCGAGTGAAATATTATTCAAGCAACAGTGATGTATAAGGTCCTGTTTCTGAGTCTATTTCTGACTCTCTTTAGCAGCACAGCTAGTTTGGGTGTAAATTCTGAGACCCTGTGAAGCTGAATGGGAATAAATCACACAAAAAAGACTGGGGCTTGGAAGGTGAGTGAGAGATAAATGGTAACATTTGATGTGAAGGGTTAGGACAGGGGAGTGGATTGGGATAAAGGTGGATAATTTAGAGACTAGACAGGCTTTATTCAGGGACCTCTACTGCTAGGAAGTTTTAAGACAAGGGTGGATAATTTTCTTTCTGATGTGGATGGAGGTCAGGCCAGCATGGGGCCAGGGAGATGGATTAAAGAACTTTTAAAATTCCTTCTAGCTCTTTGATACTAGCCACATCCCAGAGCCTTGTGTAACCCCTAATTCACTGCATCACAGGAGAACCAAGATTTCAGCCTCAGAGAGAGATAAACATGCAGAATATGACTCGTTGTGTATTCAACGAGCCTGGCAATGGGCTAATTATGCAGGGGGGTTTGCAGGGTGAGGATGACTGCAGAGGAGGTCCCAGGAGTTCAGACATGAAAAGATTAGCAAGACAGCATGATAGATTTTTGAATTTGAGCAGCAAAATAGTAGAGGGAAATAGACTTCAGGGGCATCGTGTTCAATAATTCATAAGCTGCTGTACTCACACAAGGCTTCTTACCTGTTAACTTTCCACTAAGATTCCTTCCTCTGCCCTTCTCTGAGCTTGTGGCATTATAACTCTCTCCATCCTGGCTTTTGCCAGCCTCAGATTTGATTCTAGGCCACTGTATCAGGGTAAACTTTAAACTGTGATAAAACTGAGGGATTTAAGTCTGTGGATGCTTATAAATTTGAAAAGATCATTTGTGGCATAGAAGAAGATTGTTTTAGTAATCTCAACAGTATTTCTCAAAGGATGCTCTGTGCAACACTAGTTTCTTGAGACATATTTTTCTCATAAAACAGACACACATTCTACATGGTTCTGTGGTCAGATTACTTTAAGAAATTATTATATCTTGGAGCTATATACCAAGCTTTTGGGGCTTATTGAAGGCTCTGATAAACCTTACACTGAATAAACCTGTTTCCCTTTATTTAAACCAGCATTTCCAAAACATTTGACCTAGGAATCTTTTTAAAAAGTGTGCATAGTACCTTTTAACATCTTGTGGAACTAGTGTTTCACAGAAACAGTTTTTGAAGAATATTGATGAGGTATCTCTGTGATCTATATTTGAGCTTTATGAGATGGCCTAAAATCTCAAGTTCAGTTGGTTATAAGAATTCTACTAGAAAAATTTGGAGGTTGTACATTTACTTTGATCAATCTAGATTGCTGTAAAATTATATCATTCTGGACAAAAATTCACATCAATGCTTAATTTATCTATTATTGACCAAATAGCAGATCTCTCCTTTGTTTTACTCTTTCTACCTGACTACTGAATTGATAATTTTACTTTAAACTTATTTTCTCCAATTTGTTGACTGTGCAGTTATTTTAATATTGTGATGAATTTTGCTAATTTCTTGTAGAACATTTATTATCGAATCCACTTAGAAGTCCAAGGGCTTAAGTTACACTGATTTATTTTTATATGCATGCCGTTATGCAGCTGGTGATCAAATTCATGCTGTTTATACTCCTCCTCCCATGTTCCTGGTGTTTTCCCTGAAATGTTAATTCCTGCAAATCTGATTTGATTTAGGCAATCTGAGTAAATGCAAGGGAAGGATGTTTGTAGATCATACCACACTCTGCAAATATAAAGTGATGTCACTATAAACTTAGTGATTCTTTTATTGAGTACCTACTATGGTGCCACACTCTGTGCCAGGGGCTAGGGCTCCAGAGCGAAGTCAAGCCGAATTCGGGCACTCAAGATGCTCAGAGTCTGGTATGGGGTGGGTGGAGTGGGGAGACAGTTAGTAAACAGTTATGACAAGTGAGATGACATCGGTATTGAAGGGGCAGAATAGGAGCACAGGAGAGAATGGTACAGTCAGATGGGGGTTAGTATGGAGAGGCCGTCAAAAGGAACTGACCCCTGACTGGTGGTTGTTGAAGCATGAATGGGGGGTAACTAGATAAGACAAAGCTGAGGTTCAGTACCTATGAAAAATGCTCAAACTCACTAGTAATCAAGAGGTTACATATTAGAAGAGCAATAAAATATTTTTTGTTAGATCGGAAAAAAATTAAGAAGATATTTGTCAATATCTGGTATTGACAAAGGTGTGGGGAAACAAGTATTCTTATACAATATTTGTGGGACTGTAAATTGGTGTAGCCTTTTTGGAAGGATTATAAAAAATTAAAAATGTATACATTCTGCTCCAGTAATTTTTTTCTAAAGACATCCTCACATGTAGTCATAAAGAGAACCATAGAATGTTCATTACAGCATTATTGGAATTAAGTTGACTGTCCAGCAGTAGGAGAATAAAACAACCATACTATGAAATACCATTCTGCACAAGAACGGAAAGTGTTTCAAGAAGTATTGTTAAAGCATTAATTTATAATATGTTATGCATAGTATGATGTCATTTATGGGAAAACCCCAACAAAGCATTTATTTCTTTATGTACAAATACATAGAAACGGTCTGTAAGAAACCACACTAAATTGATAACAGGACTTTCTTCTGAGAAAGGGAATGAAATTGGGAGAGGTCTTTGGCTTTTTACATTACATGGCTCAGTATTTTTTGTAAAATAAAAATGTATTCATGATTTGAATAAATTAAAAAATAAAATTAAAAACTAAGTAGGGTCAAAAAGAACCCCCCCAAAACAAAGTAGGGTCAAAGGGGACATCACCGCAGTGGAGAGATTTGTCAGTACACAGCAGGAAGAGTCCTGGGCTAGCAGTCGGTGTCTCCAGGTGGTCCTTCCTGCCCCAGGCAGAGCCTCCATGCGCCTGCATTCCATCCCTTCTTGCCTTGTCTAAGACCTGTTCCTTCCTTTGTCCGCCTTTCTCCCTCTTTTGTTTCTTCCTAACTCCACAAGCATGCTGCAGGATTTCTCATCTAAAAATGTCTCCCTCATCTTTTATTCCCCATTGGCTATCACCTCACTTCTCTGCTCCCTTTGATAGTAAAACTCGCTATGAGTTGTGTATGCTCACCTGCATTTACTTCATCACCTCCTGAACCTATTCTCTCCAATCAGACTTCCATCTCCGTCCCACTGAAACGTTTCTGGTCAAAGTGTCCCCGTGATCACTGTCTGGACACCCAGTGGTCCTTCTCAGTTCTCCTCTTCCTCTTCCTCAGGCACCATCTGGCTGATGAGCACTTCTCCTTTGAAGACACTTTCTTCACTTGGCCTCCAGGACACTAAATGCTTCTAGTTTTCTTTCCCCTTTCCCTCTCTTCCCTAACCTCTACATGTTGGCATCCCCCAGCCACTCTCCTCGGCCACATCTCTTTTCTACACTCACTCCCTGTAACAGAAATTCTCAATTTTTTTCTCTCAGGACCACTTTATGTTTTTAAAATTATTGAAGAAACCGGAGAGCTTTTGTTTATGTGAGTTATAGCTGTCAATATTTATATACTGGGACTTAAAACTTAGAAATTTGAAAGATCATTTAATTAATCATTTAAAATAATAATAATAAGCCCATTACATGATAACATAAATGAAATATTTGTTTCCTGAAAAAAAAATTTTTCCAAACCCTCCCCCAATTAGTGAGAAGAAAAGCATCATTTTACCATTTTGCAAATCTCTTCAATGTCTGACTTAATGTCAATAGAAGACAGCTAGGTTCTCACATCTGCATCGTCTGTTGTGATATGTTCTTTTAATGGAATTATATGAAGAAAATCTTGTCTTAAGTATACATTTAGGCGGAAAGTGAATAACATTTTAATATCCTTTTTAGATAACAACCGATAGACTTCTTTGATTCTACACCAAAACTCAGCAAGCAGTTGTTTCTTAAAGGCTGATTAGTTGCAATATGGAATCTGAAATGGACTTTTTGCATGATGTTGCATTCAAGTGCATTGATTTAGCTTGTACTTTGAATGAATCTTTCACCCAGGCATGATTTCATATATCACAAACTGGTCATTTAGAAAATATTGATTTACTGAGTTATGCAGATATTCCAAATGTTGATGTATCTTATGATACAATATTGAAAATCATACCTGTTGCAAGCACCACGTATCTCATTAGAAAGGACTTGGAGTATCAGGAAGCTGTCAAGTTTATAGTAGAAGACACAACTTTTCAAAACTTCTAATTTTCTCTGAAAGCTCAAATTTTATGATTGGTAATCAATACTGTCAGTTGTTTTCCTTGAAGTGACAAGCTCATTGCATTCATTTTAGATATAACACCTGCCATATATCCATGTCTAAATAACTATAACTTGTTTTCCATTCTTTTTCAGTAAGAAAGGTGTTCCATGAAAAACTGACTAATTCAGTTCTCAACTCTCTCACACAAGTGCTTTTCCTTAGGATAACCATCATATTTCACTATGCAGCAGAAGTGCCCTATGCATACTTTCCGTTTCATCAGATGAAATTATTAAAAATCATGGTACTTACTTTAATAAAATTAATAATTTTTTCCTACCTTATAGGTGACATTTTCAAGGGAAGATGACCCCTCTTTTTTAATCCAGGAGGTGTGGAGGTGAAGACCACAGTGACTACTAATATAGTTTGGTGCTACTGCTTTGATTCATGCTCAGATGTCAGCAGTTTTTTACCCACCATGCTTTTTCACCATCAGTTCAAATGGCTGCACAGTGCAAATGGCAACTACTGTTTTAGCATTGTTGTGAAATAGTTTTATCCTGTGGACCCCCTGAAAAAGTCTTAGAGACCCACCCCCAGGGGTCCATGGACCACACTTGGAGAATCACTGATGTAGACTATCTCTCACTCCAATCAGCCTCACCCAACCTCAAAATGACCAACTCTTTGGCTAATTATTTGTTTTGCAAAGAATAATTATAAGATGGCTAATCATTTGCAATCATATCACATGTAATTTTTGAATAATGGTTTTAATAAGGTTATTAAGCCTATTAGTGCTTTGTACTTACATGTCTTTTTTTTTTTAAACAGGAAATTAGGTTAGCAAATGTTAGCTGCAAATCCCTTCTCTCCAATTTTATGTTTTTAATGTCCCAAGTGACTTGGTTTGGAGTTATACACTGCTTTTCAAAACTGTTCTCTCATATAATGTCTGTTGGGTTGGAGAGAATAGATAACCTTTAACACTCAGATTCTAGGACACCTCTCATCAAAGATGTGTGTTTAAATGTCCTTGAAGAGCATTACTGTGCCACTTATAACAATGGCTTTGTCTATTTCTTTCTAAGCATTTGCTCTGTTTCTGGCCCCAAATAGCAAATTTAAGTCAGAAGCAGAAGGGAGCAACAGTTACTCTAGAAAATTCCATCTAGTTTGCACCCACTTATGTTGACCCACTGGCCTCACTCTTAACTCTCTAGCTTGATGTGGTAACTTTGGTCATTGTTTTTGGTTCTTTTGGCTTTCGTGACTTTTTAGGGCTAACTGCAGACTTACTTTATTTTTGTTTAAGTTGTGTCTGTTGTCCTGCTCTTCCTCCCAGCTTTGAAGAATTTCTCTATCATTTAGCCCCGGCAGGCAGAACTCCACTGACTGGACCGACTCCTGGCCTCACTCTCAGAGGGGGATTTGGAAAACCATAAATTCTCAGGTTAGAGGCATTGGGTTCAGGTGGTTATTTCTGTTAAGGATTTGGAGTCATCTGTTTCCCTCTCTGGGGGTCACTTGGAAGAAATAGTATGGATAAAGGATTATAATGGAGAACCACTTTAACTAATAAGCGGGTCAAACACCTAATGCAGGGCTTACTATGTATGAGCTTGACTTCTATTGCACAGTATCCCTGGCCTTAGAGAAACATGGTTTCTAGAAGATTTCAGGCTCTGACCCATAAACTTAGTCATATCTTTTCTCAAGGCACGGCTAGTTAAGGGTTGGAGAAAGCATATTTGGTGGAGAGAAGCAGGAGCATCTCTCTCCAGCAGTTTTCCCTAATGCTTCTAAATCAAGCAGCAGCATAAAGTAGGATGTGGACTTGAACATCATGTTGCCCTACAACAACCAAACTTGAATATCAGAGAGAACGTCAGAGATCGGCAGGTGCAACTCCACTTCATCATATAAATGAAGTCCAGGGATGCTAAATGTTCCACCTACCAGTCACACAGAACCAGAACCCTTTCACCTGTAAACACAGACTTCTTCCTACTCTACCACATGGACTCCCAATGCTCTGGAATTTTAGATGTTGCATTTTGTTCTTCTAGTTTCACTGAGATATAACTGACACACATCACCATATAAGTTTAAGGTGTACCGCATATTGATTGGACTTACATCCACCATGAAATGATTATCATAATAAGTTCAGTGAACAGCCATCATCTCTTATAAATACAGCATAAAAAAATTATTTTCCTTGTGATGAGAATTCTTAGGGTTTATTCTCTTAACAACTGTTATATATAATGTGTAGTAGTATTAATTATATTTATCATTTGGTACATTACATCCCTAGTACGCATTTATCTTATAACTGTAAGTTTGTACCTTTGTACCTTTTGATTGTCTTCATCCAATTCCCCCTCTCCCTACCCTCTGGTAACCACAAATCGGATCTTTTTCTATGAGTTTGTTTGTTTTTGAAGTATAATTGACCTATAACACTCTGTTAGTTCCTGATACACAATACAGTGATTTGATATTTTTATGCATTTCAAAATGATCACCATGATAAGTCTAGTTATCATCTATCACCAAACAAAGATATTACATAGTTATTGACTATATTTCCCACACTGTACACTTCATTCCTGAGACTCATTTATTTTGCAGCTGGAAGTCTGTACCTCTTAATATCCCTTATCTATTTATGTATTGCTTTTAAACAAGAAGTTCTTCCTTCCTGAAGTTTTGGTATTGCTTTTTATCCTTCTACATGGGTTACTGGGCCTTGGCTTCTTTAACCTAAATAGGATTTTCCTGTTACATTAATTGCTTTTGAAAGTGATCTGAACACAAATAATTATCTTTTATCTTTAAAAAATACTTTTGTCTTCTCACTTATTGTTAGAGTTCTCCCTATTGTCAGGGTCCCAGCCCCCAAGCTGCCAACTTCACAGAGGGCTTTTTGTTTTTTGTTTTTGCCTTTGAACTACTCAATTTCTTTCAGAAAGCACATGGTTTTAATGATATAACATTTTGAATTTTCTGAAGCCTGAGAGTCAAGAGAACAGATTTCATTAATGTTGACTCAACTGAAGGATGTAAAGATTTGTAAAACTAAGCAGTTATGTTTGTCTTTTAATACATGCATGTAATTTCAATTAGAGTTATATTCATCTCATATAGGAGATACTAAATTTTGAGGGGGTGGAGGGCATAATGGAAGAAGGAAAGGAAAGCAACCATCTTCTCTTCCAAACTTTTGCTTTCAAAGGTACTTTTCCAAGGAACATTGTAAATACCCAAAGCATGAGGCTGATCTCAGATAATATGAGGCACTTTCTAGAGATCCAGTTGAATGGAGAAATCCATAAATTCTATCCCATGTTGATAAGCATTTGGACTCAAAGGGACATTTGCTCAAAGTGCCTAGGGCAGCTGCCACATCTGTCACAAACACTGCCTCTAGGTCAGTGTTCTATTTATTCTCCCAATTCCACCAGAAGAGGACCCCCATCCTATGCCAATCTCTCTTTAGTAATTGTTACACGCTTGATAACTCTTTGTTCTTTTAAGGAGACTGGCCTAGCACAGGTTATCTGCAGGTATAATTTACATGAGAGTATATGAGAGTTTAATAGGAGCTACTGTTACAAGGGACATCCTGGATGGTGACACACAGGGACTGTCATGCTGCTGTGTTTTGGGGGGATCCATTGCAACTCTGATTGCAGACAGAGAATTTCCTTTTCTATCAAAAGGAGTTAAATATATTCTTCTCCATTCCAGCTAAATGGCAGAGAACACAGGCACAGTACACAGAAACAGGTGGCAAAAGAGCACTAAGAGAGAGATAACTAGATAACTTGGGCCCACAAAAGCATAGAGAAAAAAAACCCTGCAGGGCAGGTGGCCAACCAGCTGAGGTGTGCATCTCCTTAGAAATGGAGCTGGTAAGGATAATGCTTAGAGTCAACACTGAGCAAGTTGCATGAGCAGACTGTTTTGTAAATAGCAGTACAGAGCCTAATACAAGAAGGTGCTATGTCAGCATAGACTAGCTCATGACAGAGATGATTTTCACAAAAGCTGCACCTAGATGGTTCCCTCCTTCATGCTGTGTGGTCAGAATCTCTCTGCATAGCCCTTATAGGAATTATAAACCATTTGTGTCTGATGACTTACAACTTTTCCTCTCCCTTTTCCCCCACTGCCTTTCTCCTAAGGAAGATCCGTCAGCCTGCTGGGCTCTGATAGGATGATGGGTGGAAACTGCAATAGGATTGGCGAGCTAGCAGGATTTCACATTGATAAAGGAGGAACCCCCTGGTCTGAGGACAGAATAGAGGCAGAAAAGAAAGAGGGGCACTGGCTTCCACTGCCACTGCCCAACAAAAACTGAAAACAACTGAACAGAGTCTGCTTGGGAGCAGGCACTAAGTTTGGGTATAGATTTTAGGAAAATTAGATTTAGGACATGTGGGGCAACTATTGGTGGGTATGAGCTGTAAGTGGAAAAAGATGAGGAAACGAGTTTCCATCATTTTAGCTGCGCATGGGAATGGATTCCCCTTTCATTCTTTGAGTGTCTCCAGTGAAGGTTTAAACTATTTAACCATTAATTTTAAACATCAGACTAGTATTTCTTCAACGGTAACTTCATGAGGCTTTAGGTCAAAAGGTGGGGTTCATATGTAAATTTAAGCTTCCATTAAAAGTATGGTAAACTGTGTCCATTTCTCATTCATAACTAATTCCTTTTGTTTGTCATAAAAGCCTGGATTTAGAGAAATTTCCAAGTACTTCTATACATAGATAGCTGGATTGCGTGGAGGGCACTTAAATAATATTTTCTCAATTTTGATGTTGATAGTGGGGAGATAAACAAGACTGTTGTCCTGAATGCTGCCTTAGCCAGGCTATCTCTGGACATGTTCCAGGTGACAAAGACCACCTTTGGTCTTTGCCAGGGGCCCCAGACCACCAGGACTATAGGGGCCCTAGGAAGGGACAATGGGCACATGATCAACATCTGAAACAATGCATGCCACCTCTTCACGTGGGGAGGGCATCTTTGGTTCTTGGTCATTTCCTCATCCTAGAGCTACACTCTCAAACAAAGGGACAATGGCTAAAGGGGGTCACATTCCCACAGGTAGAATAAAAACAGCACATAAAAGTTGGAAGTTGTGAGCTAGGAGTGCCTTGGCTCACCAAATTATTCTCTGGTTCCATTATTCACAAGGTTCCATGATGGCGGATCCTACCACTTTTTATTCACCTGTGGCCTTGGTCAAGTTTCTTAGCCTATCTACTTAGCCCTTAGATTCCTCAACGTTGAAATGCAGAAAATAATACCACCTACCTTACAAAGAGATGAAATGAGAAAACCTCTAAATAACACTCAGTGCAGTGCTTGGTATGAAGGGAATGCCTATGAAGGTTACTTCCTACTATCTCTATTAATCATACTGTAAGTATTGTTACACTAATGACAAGGACTGACCTATTTTTTTTTACATGACTAAACTTGAAAATCTACACCTAAACTTGAAAACACATTTCTTTTACTTTCCCTTATATTCATGAATATAAGGGAAATTATGATTTCTACATAAATATGAGTGCCATTTCCTGAAGTTTGGTTATCTTTTCTAACTTTTTCTCTACCTTTTTCATTGCCCCCATCTCCTAAATCCTTTCAGGTTTGAGCCCCTTGCCAAACACCCCAAAAGGAGGTGGCTGTTGACCATTTCCATGAATTCTTCTTCCATTATTGACCCCTGTAGCTCTGTGTTGACAGTTGTCTTTTGGCACATCTAACTTCTGTTAACATTGTTTGCACATTTCTCTCACCTGCCCTCCTTGATTATAGTTGACTGCAGAGGCAGGATGAGCCTTATTTATCTTTGAAATAGCTACAGCATCTGTGCCTTATTAGGTAGTAAGTATTTACTAAGTATTTTTAAAATGAGTGAGTAAAGATAAGAATAAATTATTCATGATATGCGATGCCCTCTATTAAATTTAAAAATGGGGTGCTCAAACTCTAAATGGCTGTCCCCAGGCCCCGAGACAACACCCAATCACACAAAGCACACTGGGTTTGTGTGTCACTCAGACTCACCATGCATCTTCTCTACTTTCAACTCCAGAGCATTAAAACCAGGATGATTCTAGGACCTTGAGACTTGCCTGTTGCCTTTTTTTTTTTTAAACAGTTCATGCAGCTCAATATCAAAAAACAAAGAACCCAATCCAAAAATGGGCAGAAGACCTAAATAGACATTTCTCCAAAGAAGATATACAGATTGCCAACAAACACCTGAAAGAATGCTCAGCATCATTAATCATTAGAGAAATGCAAATCAAAACTACAATGCGATATCATCGCACACCAGAATGGCCATCATCAAAAAATCTACAAACAATAAATGCTGGAGAGGGTGTGGAGAAAAGGGAACCCTCATGCACTGTTGGTAGGAATGTTAATTGATACAGCCACTATGGAGAACAGTATGGAGGTTCCTTAAGAAACTAAAAATAGAACTGCCTGCTGCCTTTTAAAATGTTAATATATGAGAGTAAATAAGCAAGTAAACTTCTTTGTCTCTTGAGGTAGAAAAATTCAGTGATGTGCTTGAGTATTTTTCATCGGAGGTCAACTCTAGAGCCCCTGAGCAGGAATACCCCCTCCTTGCCAGCAGGGGTAAAGTCTAATTTGCATAATGCCACCCCACATGGTAGACTCTATGTGAGTGGTGGGTTTGTTGTATGTCACTCATGTTCCAGAAGCAATTTCTAATAATTATCATTTCAACATCTTGGGGACAAATCTCATCTCCTGTTGTTTCCTTACATAGACATATTGAAATGTTTGAGGGTGTGCAAACACACATACCTGCTAGTGGAGTCCAGAAATCCAGTAGCGCCAGAGAGTTGGGGCCAGTCGAGCTCATTGGTAAGAGCTGTTGGTAAATTGAAGAAGGATTTCTAAAGGAAAAATAAAGTAGTAATTAGTAAAATGATCACTTGTTTTCTATAAGGAGTAAGATTATCTAGTGCTCAGACATTGTTGTCTGTCTGCCTCTCTCTCACTCTCTTTCTTAATCTCTTTCTTTAAGGGCCTTTGCATTTAAAGCATATACCTCTTAAGGTTAACCATCATCAGAAAATTCACAAAGATCAGCATCATTCATGAACTGGCTTCCATTCAGCTCCTGGGAAAAATGTAGAACGCATGGCAGCTCATATTCATCCCTCATTTGAGAGAGGTGCTTCAGTAGACAAGTAAACTTTCTACTCTTTAATTTCTGAGATTGTCTCCATTTCTAAGGCTAAATAATCAGAAAATTGACTGTCTGGAAAGTAATAATACCCGTGCCTCCAGCAAATATGCTTTCCCTGAGTTCAAAGCTAGGCCTTCAGTCATTAGGATGGTGCCTCCTGACCTCCTTGAGTGGGTGGGGGGTCCTCAGACACCTTTGAATCTAACTGTGGTTCCTTTCTTCACGAAGATGCACAGATACTCAACATGGCCTATGATTTCAAGGGGTTCACAGAATTCCTGCAACTCTTGCATAGACTCCTGCTCAAGAACTCCTGACATAAAGTGTTGACAAAATTAGAATTCCTTTGAACCACATTCTATGACTTGTGCAAAATCACAGAAGAAAAATGTTGCCAGCTGTGTCTCCTGATTGTTCCTCCTCCCCTCTGGTCTAATTCCTAGAAAAAGTTTATCTAGATTGATGTGTTCAGAATAGGGTTGCCAGATTTAGCAAATAAAAGTACAGATGCTCAGTTAAATTTGAGTTTCTATGAACAAAATGTGGTATATACTTTCAGCAGAACACTATTCAGTCTTAAAAAAGATGGAAATTCTGACACATGCTACAACATGGCTGAACCTTGAGGAAATTATGCTAAGCGAAAGAAGCCAGTCACAAAAAGACAAATACTGCATTATTCTATTTGTATGAGCTATCAAGAGTAGTCAAATTCACAGAGACATTAAGTAGAATGGTAGTTGACAGGGATTGGGGGGAGACAAAATGGGGAGTTGCTATTTAATGGGTATAGAGTTTCAGTTTTGCAAGATGAAGAGTTCTGGATGTTGGTTGTGTAACAGTATGAATATACTTAACACTACTGAACTGTACGTTTAAAAATGGTAAGATGGCAAATTTCATGTTATGTGTATTTTACCACAATTTAAAAAAAGGAATATGCAAAAAGTTGAATTGAAATTAAACAGGGAACAATTTTTAGTATCTGTATGTCCTGGGCAATATTTGGAACGTACTTATACTTAAAAAATTATTTGTTGTGTATCTAAATTCAAATTTAAGCGGGTGTCCTGAATTTTACCTGGCAATCCCAGTTTGGATAAAATCTCAGAAAGCCAATGATCCCTTTTTGCCTTGGCTGACAGGAAACCTCAGTGCCTGGATGCAGGAAGCAGTTTATTTCAGGAAATAATGTCATTTCCTCCATGTGCTCTGTGTTTCTCAACCTTGAAAACCCATGCCCCCTTTGGATGAACATGAAAGCCTTGAGTCCACCTTCAATCTTATTTTAAAATGAAAAAGAAATGAAAGATATTGCCTAAGACAAATCACATCAAAGCAACTGTAGCACTGAATATGACTTTTCAAACGGCCTATGGTCCTGCCCCCTGCTCACTTTCTCACCCATGATCATCCTTACCTTGTCTCCTAGAGAGAATCTGAATATGGAGGCTGTGAGGGAAGGAAAAGCCACATTTCTCTCTCCTTAACCATTCAAAAATGTATCTTTATTGTTTTTTCTGATTACAAAGTAGTACATGCTTCTTATAAAAATTCAAACATTATAGTAATATACAATGTGGAAATGAAAGTCCCCCATCACCTCTCCTTAAGAGATAACTATTATGAGATAACTGCTATTCACACTTTGTATTATTTATATGTATATAATATATAATGGAATCTACTCATTCTTCCTACTTCAGAGTGTGTGATAGTTCCTACTATCATATAGAGAATGAGTACTCAAAAGAAATAAAATGAAATTTGTATTTCTCAGTTTTGGATTGCTACTAATTGGATGTGTTCCCCCAAAAGTTGGGTTAAAGGCCTAACCATCAACATCTCAGAATGTGACTTTATTTGTAATTGGGTCATTTGCAGATGTAACTAGTTAAGTGAAGATGAGGTTGGAGTAGGAAGGGTTCCTAGTCCAATATGATTAGGGGTTCTTATAAGAAGACGAAGAAGAGAAGCTAAAAAAGAGGCATGGAACAGCTTCTCTCTCAGATCCCTCAGGAGGAACCATCTGCTGACATCTTGATCTCCAACTTCCAACTTCCAAAACTATGAGAATAAATTTCCTTGGTTTTACGTCACCCAGTTTGTGGTACTCTGTTGTGGCAGCCCTAGAAAATGAGGACATGACCTGAATTGGATAATTTGCTTATAGTTCTTATGATTCAAGGGTCCAAGATATAAACCCTTCTATTATGCTGACTTCTCAAAGTAGGTCATATAATAAATATATTCCACATGCACTGGTTATCCCATGGTGCCTTGCACTCTTTTCCATGGCTCTGTGAGCTTCCTTCACTCCCCTTTCCTCAATCACCTCCCCCTTACACATGTCAATCCCAAGGTCCCCAGCCTTATTCTTGTCCCAAGCGTGATTTCCAGCACAATAGGGGCTAGAAAGGTATGGGAGGTGGTTGGGAAGGACGCCTTCTTGGGATACATCTGTATTCGTCATGATTTATCCCTGTCAAAGGAGCAGAAACAAACTCATGGAAAGGAGGCTCCCAATAAGTCTCAGAGCACCATGCAATTCCAGTGACTGGCGCTTTGTTCGCCCTTAGCAAGAAGCACCCACCACATTACCATGGTGGAGTTTTGAGCAGGAACTCTCTTTTAGTTTTTGTTCCTCCTGGCACTATAAATCAAATGTTTTCTCTGTTTGTTTATCTTATTTTTTCCCCCTAGGCCTTTCTGCTTATACTGTGTGCTTGCTGTAGGATTTGAGACTATTCAATTCTGCTGGAGAAGACAAGAAAAACACATAGAATAGATGAAAATCATAAGATGTGGTAAGTCAAGATAGTGAGCAAGCAAGTGGTTTGTGAGATGCAGGCAGAATTTATGAGCTGTGTTAAATAAGTTAGCAACCTGTAAAAACATGGTAAAACTTAAAAGAACGATACAACACTCCCCCACACCACCCTCTCACATTTTTCTCAGTCATCCGCACAATGACAAGCCCAGATTTGGGAAACTGGGTTTGGAACTGGGCTTCTGATTCTGGGTGGGTCTGCTCTCTCTTTCAGAAGAAGTTGTTAGGCAAGAACTCTGCTGACATAGGGAGGTGTGTCTGATACCCTCTGCAGCCTGGAATAATAATGGCAGGGATGGTAGTTCTGAAGTGTGCCAGCAAAGTGGGGAAAGGGCTCTGCTCTAGGAATTAGGAAATCTGACTTCTATGTCTGGCTCTACAAATACAGTAAAACTTCATGGTTTGGATATGACCCTCTGGAAATAGGTTCCATACTTCATGCAGCCCCCATTCTCAATCAGGAGTGGGTAAAAAAAATTTATCTCCCTGGTGGGGCAAGAAAAGATGTTGAGAAAGGGGTAGGACCAGTGAGGAAATGGCCAGCCACCCTGTCTTGAGAAGTGGGGTCTCCATGTCCCCAGCATTCTCCCAGCTCAATCTCTCTGGATCAACCTGAAGAAATGGTCTCAACTACCTGGGAGAATCCTGGACCCTTTGCTCTTCAAGAAGCCCTCACCATCTGTGGAATCATCCCTACCAGGTGCTGAAGTATAGCTGGGATCAGGGTGGGTTTGCATTCCATAGTTTGGGCCCTAGAAGGCCCAGGAAGGTAAACTGCATAGGTGTATCCTGGTTATTTGATTAACCTTGAAATAACACAAATTTGTGTTTTCCTGGTTAAATATTTTCGACTTCACTTATGGTGTTATGGCAAGGTTTTACTACTACTACTAACTGTGCAAAATCAAGGAAAATGTAGCTTTACCAGCGTTCCAGCTCTGACGTCTCTCATTATATCCTATCTACTTCAGTAAGACTGTTGGGGGCTTCCCTGGTGGCACAGTGGTTGAGAGTCCGCCTGCCAATGCAGGGGACGCGGGTTCGTGCCCCGGTCTGGGAAGATCCCACATGTCGCGGAGCGGCTGGGCCCCTGAGCCATGGCCTGAGCCTGCGCTCCGCAATGGGAGAGGCCACAACAGTGAGAGGCCCGCGTACCGCTTAAAAAAAAAAAAAAAGAATGTTGGGAGGGTCGAAAGACAGTGAGAGAAGCAGGTTGACAAGCAGGCCTACACTATGTAAAGCATCATGTTTAGGGTGGATCACCTAGTCTCTCCCTTTCCAAATGGACTGTCCCAGGTTTTAAGAAGAAGAAAGTTTATTGCCAGATAATAGAAAAGATTTGAGCAGACAAATGGAAGCCTCAACATATTTGTTCTTCCTTAGGAAATGTGGTAGCTAAAAATGAGAAGTAACAGCCAAAGATTTTATAGACCTTAGCAAAAAGAGAATGTTTAAGTCATATCACATTAAATACTAAAAGCCTTAGTTAAGCAACATTATACTTAAGATATTTCAGGCATTTAAGGCAGGAAATATGCAAATTAAGATCTCCCTCATGGACTCCTGCTTATTCCTCTTAAGCATTTATGTTCTCAGGAAACTCATCTTAAATGTACCTTAAATGTGCATATGTGGAAAGTTTTTATATTTACCAAGAAAAATTTTAAATTTTAAATTTTAAATCAACTACTGCATTGCTTCAAGTTTTCTTCTGATTTTACAATGACATAAAAATGTTTTATGTCATAATTGGCAAGGGTATACCATTTTTTGTGTAATCACTTTTTGAGCAACGACTGTGTATCAGAAGCTGGATATTACCTCTTAAAAAAGAACAAGTACACAGGTCTATGGCTTCCCTGGTGGCACAATGGTTAAGAATCCACCTGTCAATGCAGGGGACATGGGTTCGAACCCAGGTCTGGGAAGATCCCACACGCCACAGAGCAACTAAGCCCGTGTGCAGCAACTGCTGAGCCTGTGCTCTAGAGCCCACGAGCCACAACTACTGAGCCCATGTGCCACAACTACTGAAGCCCGTGCTCCTAGAGCCAGTGCTCCACAACAAGAGAAGCCACCACAATGAGAAGGCCATGCATCGCAATGAACAGTAGACCCCCCTTGCTGCAACTAAAGAAAGCCTGTGTGCAGCAACGAAGACCCAACGCAGCCAAAAATAAATAAATAAAAATAAATTTAGAAAAAAAAAAAAGAACAAGTACCCAGGTCTCATACAAACAGCAGTAAATTAAATGACCATGCCTCAACCCAATTAGAGATATTGGAAAAGGCCCTTTTAAGATGGCACCTCCCATCACTCATTCTGGTCCACAGAGGATTTCTGTATTTTCTGTTGGTGGAAGAATCCCTTACATTGGGCAGCAGGGCCCAGAAAAACTACTGAGAAGGGAACTTAGAGGGAATTTGGATAACTTGCTAAAGTCACAGAGCTGGTAAACGGTGGTGCTGGGGAAGCCAGGTTCTGGTGGAACTAAGAAAGGAGAGGCCTTGGAGCAGACAGGGATCCTCATAAGCTCAGCTTTTGATAGTCCTGTTGTACCTGGTCCTTGCTTTTCCCTTAAGCTGCCAGATCTCCTGGAATCACAACATTGGCTAAGCTGGGTTTGCTAGTTTTTGAAAATGAGGCTTCCTGATTGCCTGCTGAGGGGACTGTCTCTCAGACACTGCTTTGGGTAAGAAGTTCAGAAGCCTATAGATATCTCTAGAGTTGTCTCCAACTTTTCCTCCTCTGTGTTTCTCTTTTATGGAAGCCATGCATAATTTATAAAGACTGCAGAATAAGTGTTCTGGGGATAAGTACTGAAATGATATGTGGACCCTACACAGACACCTACACACACACCCCGCTCACATTCCCAAGGCCTGTTCTGGCCTGACACATGCTGGGGAAAGGCAGCCACAGAGAACAGTACACTCTACTGCTCTGGAGGTTTATCTTCCAGTGGGCCTGGCAGATGAAGTTCTGGGAGAACAAGGAGAGAACAAATCATTGGGTTTCTGTCTCTGTAAGCTCAGGCTTAACTAGACCAGGCAGCACTGTTCACTCAGCTAATGCTTTGATAGAGACAACTTTAAGAACATAATGTAACTCTGAGTTAGATTTGTAAACTTTAGCAACTCATGTGCAGTGAGATGAGTCTGCTGTTGAGGTCCCTGTGGCCCTATAATTCATTACATACAGAGAGAGAGAAGATAGAAGGAGATTGAGAAACACAGCAAGTGCCAGACTGGCATTCTGTTGACCACTGTGCCTTATTTGTGGAGCTCACAGTCTAGAGGGGAACAGAAAATAAACACTTCCCCGCTGAGTAACCTGGAAGACTTTCTTTAACTCCTCTGTGTCTCACTCAGTTTCTTATCTATAGAATGGAAAAATAACAGCATCTATATCATTGGGTAGTTGAGAGGATTAGAAAAGATAATCTGTGCCTAAAGTTTAGAATTGTAAGTGCTCAATAAAAGTTAGCTATTAGTGGTATTGATAAGAAGTCCAGGGTAACAGAAAAGATGCCACATGTGGAGATTTGGGGAAGGAATCTTGAAAGAAATGTTATCCAGTGTAAGTCCTGTAAGGTTAGTAGGAGGGAGCTAGCGGAAGAGGGGCAGGGAAAAAGAGTTTAAGCATTGGCTATGCCATATGTAAGACCACAAGGCTAAATCCATCATATTATATACAAGGAAGAAGAACAAACTCCCCCACTCCGACCAACCCCAAACACAAAATTTGCCAGTTATCTATTGCTATGTAACAAATTACCTCTAAATTCAGCAGCCTACAACATACTACATATAAGCAGATCAGTAACAGTAACTGCTCAGCTCCAGGGATGATGTCTATTCAATGCACATTTAAACTTCGACTTGAGCTATATAAGTGATCTTCAGGGAAAAGGTATAGAGTTTCATCTTTGACCCTCTGCCAGTCCACAAACTTATGGAGCAGTGAAGATAAAGTCAAATAAAGAATTCTAGCAAATAGGACCAGTAAATATAAAGAGGACAGAATGGCAGGCAACAATCTTTCATCATTTTGCCTGAAAATAGCTCTTTTTTATTTTTACCTTGTCAGCTCCTCTTAGTCTTTTCCTTTTCCTTTTTCTATTATTTACTATTTAACCTCTAACCCCATGATTTATTTATTCAATGAATGAGTGGAGGGATGCTTTTATCTAACTGCCCCATATCCAGTGAAAATGCATTGTGTAGTTGGGCTTTTTCTACAAATTCAATTCCTTCCATCATCATCTTCAGAGGGATTGGAGAACTGTATCCAAATTCATAAAAGTGAGAAAACAAGAGTTTAAAATGTGAGCCTGCCTGCCGCAACTAAGACCCGGTGCAACCAAATCAATCAATCAATCAGTCAATATTTTTAAAAAATGTCATGTTCACAAATCAATCTTTCATGGGACCAATGAAAAAAATTCTTTCACAAACAGAAAAAAATAACTCCTCTAAGGGCCAGAAACAGCAACAAAGGGTGCTTATCATAAAAGTCTACTCGAGATACCATCATTGGATTTTGCTAAGGTTTAGTCATTCCTGAAGCAGTAGGGCTGCTATTTGTCTGAAGTGGGGGGTAGTTTTCCTTTGAGAGGTAAAATCCAGGCTTAGATTCTAGAAGAAGCCCAAAGTCCACAGTCAAGCTACAGAGGTGAGGACATGGGAAGCCGTTACGGGGCCACCTAATGACCAGGCCTGAGCTGGGCTCTCCAACCCACTATCTCACTCATAAAAATGATCTCATTTTCTTTCTCTCCTCTGTTTCACCTTCTACCAAGAAGCTGTCACAAAACCTTGCTCTTTTTTTTTTTTTTTTTTTGCGGTATGCGGGCCTCTCATTGTTGTAGCCTCTCCCATTGCGGAGCACAGGCTCCGGACGTGCAGGCTCAGCGGCCATGGCTCACGGGCCCAGCCGCTCCGCGGCATGTGGGATCTTCCCAGACCGGGGCACGAACCCATGTCCCCTGCCTCAGCAGGCGGACTCTCAACCACTGCGCCACCAGGGAAGCCCAACCTCACTCTTTCTATCCTTCCAACTTGAGTTAGTGCCACAGTCTTCAGCGGTGTATCCCAGAATCTCATGGGGAGTTTCTTTAAAATATGGATCCTGTTTGGATAGGTTTGTGGTGGGGCCCTAGAATTCTTATTTTTAAGAAGTACCCTAAGTAACTGCAGTGACTGGCCAAGTTTGGGAAAGGCTGCTCTACAGGCTACTGCTGCTATTCAACATCATCCTCCATGTGGCACCAAGTGCCCCAGCCTCTCCTCCCTGCCCTGTCTCTCCCACCACTCAACCACCTGCAGCCCCTCAGACCTCCAGGCTTGTCACAAGCTCTTCCTCTTCCTTCACTGTCTTTATTGATCACTTGCTACTCATCAGGCAAGAATTAGCTAAATGCTGACCTTCTTAACTGCCCTGACCTTTCTCTGTGAGGTACCCTCCTCCGACTCTCGTCACACCTTATTAGATGAGATGAAAGCACATTTCTATCTTAAGTCACTAATTTGGAGATTCTTTCTTTCACAGCAGCTGAGCTTATACCCTGCTTGATTAATAATTAGTCCTTTAAGAAGTGCTGACCTCCCCTCCCTTCTTGCTGGCTAATATGTTATCAATGTGAGAGCATGACCTCTTTGGTTCTTTTTTAAAAAATTGAATTATAGTTAATTTACAGTGCTGTGCTAGTTTCAGATGTGCAGCAAAGTGATTCAGTTACACATATATACATACATACACATATATATTCTTTTTTAGATTCTTTTCCATTATAGGTTATTATAAGATATTGAATATAGCTCTCTGTGCTATACAGTATGTCCTGTTGTTTATCTATTTTACATATACTAGTTCTTATATGTTAATCCCAAACTCCTAATTTATGCCCCCCATTCCCCTTGGTAACCATAAGTTTGTTTTCTATGTCTGTGAGTGTATTTCTGTTTTGTAAATAAGTTCATTTATATCATTTTTTAGATTCCACATATAAGTGATATCATGTGATATTTGCCTTTCTCTGACTTACTCCGTTTAGTACGATAATCTCTAGGTCCATCTGTGTTGCTGCAAATGGCATGATTTCATTCTTTTTTATGGCTGAGTAATATTCCATTGTGTATATATACTCTTTGGTTCTTCTTGATCTACTTACGTTTGGGTTCTTTATCAATTAGGCTTTAAATTCTTAGTGATGCTGTCCTCAATTTCTGCTTCTGGAATCTTTGAACCTTGTATTTCATAATTTCCCTCTAGGAATGATGGTTTAGCTCCTACCTTTGACCAATCCTCCAGTCATTGCCTTAAGTAGGAAATCCCCAGGAAATCACACAGAAGCCAGTCTTGACCCCCAGACCTTGGCAAGGGCTGGGCTGGGTAATTGCTGTCCTCATCATTCCCCCAGGAGTGGCATGGAGGGAACTAGTTGAAGGAACCAATGAATGAATGGTATGTAGCAATCAATTCCAGCTATCCAAAATTATTTTTAAATGCTAGGATTGTCCTCTTCCCACAAGCCAACTGATTTGAGATTCTAAATGTCCCGTTATGAAGAGTCACTTCCATGAAACCTATTTTATGGCTGAGGAACTTGAGGGAGAGTGTAGCAAAATGGTAGGTATAATTAACTAGAGGGCAAGAGATTGTCCTCTGGTCTTAGCAACACACTGGATTGCACAGGTGTTTACTGACTCACACTATCTCTCTATGCGGAGATGTCTATCTAATGTGCTGGGGGAACAGGCATGTGGGCTGAGTGTCTTTCAGAAGTATGGAGCTTAAAATAATTTCCTCTTATAGTTTTTCATAACAACCAGTGTTTATGTCTTTTTAATTCTTGCAGAAGGCAGTGAGGGCTAAGATCACTGATGTTTTCAGAAGAATGAGCCTGCAAGAGCCCCTGACTTTGCTGGCAGGTAAGAGACCCAGATGCTCACCTTGAGCAAGAAGAAAAGGGCATTGAATTGATCAGGACTCAAGACAACAGCCCGTTTGGCCTGTGCCTGTGAACTGGGAAAGGGAACACAAGAACATTCTGTCTCTTGTGGCCTGATTGCTGTTGGAGGAAAGCATTCACCATGGGGCACACAACTCTCTTTTTCTGTCAGAATAAATGAGAAATAACTAGGATTGGGGCTTTTCTCCTCATTGTTTAGCATATTTGATCTGCCAGCCTGCAAGATGTCTGAGGAGCAGAAGATGTAATTTTGTCTAGTTTTACTAAACAATAGCTTTTCCTCATCAGAAAAAATAATTTAAAAGTACTCTAACTCTTAATATTTCTGGAGTTGACATGACATTAGCAGAGATAGAATTTCCATATTTTATTATGCACCATGAAAATCAGCCGTTATGCTTAATGGAAGCTTTATGCTCACTGCTAAATCCAGAGAGCGGAGGCAGGACGAGTTAGTGAGAGGCAGGGTGAGAGCTCAGATACTGCCTGTGTCACCTGTGGGCTAATAAAGAGTAGCCTACGCTGATTTACAAAATCATCTCAAAGAGAGGAAAAAAATGCATAGGGGCTTGAAAGATGGGAGCCGCTTTGCTCTCAGGTGAATATGCATTTTCTGCAGCCAGATTAAGGATACATTTTGTCCTTGACACAGCACGAAATTCAATCTGTGCCTACTTACCCTACAGACAACAGCTTGCCAGGGGTCGTGCTAAGATTTTATAATAGTACAGGCAACAGCCTTTGCTAGCAAAATAAACATTTGGGAAATTGTATTTCAGAATCACTTCTCCTTCCTTCCTGTCCGCCTCCCCACAACTCGACATGCAATTCTGGTTCAGTGAAATGCAGCATTTAATATTTTGGAAATAATTTTCAAGCAGATGGGGAAGAGGCAGGAGGGCAGCATCTACTGCTGGCCTTGATGATCTCTCTACCTCCCCTTCTTCTGCAACAAAGCAACTCAAGCAGTGATTGTTTTTCCTTTGAAAGAAAAAAAAATAAGACAGCATGAAAGTGTTTTCAGATTTGCTCTTTGTTTTTTGTTGAAACCTTTCTAAGTTGAGGTCTTCTGTGTGATATGGGAAGCCCATTCTGAACCTGACTGCTAAGGACATCTTGGAGAGATGCTAAGGTGTTTTTAAGGCAGAAGAGGGCAGAGTGAGGCTCAGAACCCTTAGTTTCTGTGGAACCATGAGGGTGATTCTTCACACTCTCTTTATTGAACTACAGATATCTTTCCAGATGAACACACTCCTAATCTAATTAGCTGTAAACAGGCCTCTCGGGTGCCGCAATGCTTTAACTAGAGGATGGCGTGAGCAGGAGGGGAGGGGGGCTGGTGCAGGAAAGATACCCAAGACTGTGAATTCCTTTTTGATGGGTACAGTTGGGATGGAGTGATGTATCTGCAGGAGTGTTTTCTGCCTTATAGGGAGACAAAAGCAAAGACATGTTGACTAGTCTCATAAAGGGCAGGCCTATTATGAACAATGAATACTTGTTTTTCTACAGCACTTACAGCTCTCCCCAGAATATGATTTACCACTTGGTGCAGCAAAGGAATGGCACCAAAAACGATAGGGGTTCCTGAAGGGTCTTGGTTGATAATATGCATTCCCACGGTCAGACCCCGAGAAAGGCCACTCAGCCAAATGTTCACTTTGGAAGAGGTGGTCCCATTACCATTCCTCATGGAACACGAGATCGTGAGGGGATTATAGGGTGGGGTTAGGGGTCAGCGGTTACTTTCAAGTTTCACAGTCAGTGGTACAGAATCCAAATTCAGAACCTCTTTCTGCTGAACAGGTTGGAGAAAGGTCCCACAGTTTCATTTTAAAAGACAACTTCTGGCTGTTGCCCTCTTCTGTCATTTTGGGAAGGATTCCTAAAGGCAGTTGAGGAGGGGACAATCTGGCATTAAGTGAATAGCAACCAGTGTGCATGCTCCCTGGGTGAGGCAGGTCCCAGGTTAATAAGGACCTAAAGAAACGAGGCTTTACTGGGTTGAGGCCATGCTGACCACCAACCAGGCCTCTGATTCCACAGGGCCCATGGGGTTGAGTAATCATCACTGGCCTCTGACAGCTGTTTCCCTTCAGTCACCCAGCCTTGAGCCAACACCTGAGATTTCTGCTGCACTTCAATGCCCTTGGACATCTTTGCCTTCTGGTGCCCAGTGCTGGCTGGAACTGATTCCAGACTTGATCTGAAAGGGTTTGAGAGGCTTGTGCTGGGTAAACACCAATGACCTCTGGGCTCCAAGCCCACCCCTCTAATCTCTGCTCTGTGCTATGGGGCTGGACTCTACAAACTACACTTCCCAGATTCCTCTGAGTCTCCCTGCCAATGAGAGGTGCAGGTGGAAAATGGGCAAGTGGGGGTGAGAGAAGGAGAGGAGGAACTATTTTCTGGTGTCTAGTTGAGGTCAGCATCCCCAAGCAGCTTCCAGCCTCCAGCCTTCTGCGCTACTTCCAGCTCCTCTCCATACTCCTCAGTGGTTCAGTAGCAGCTGGTTTGTGTGCCCTCGGCAGTCAGAGTACAGGCTGTGCAGTAGTCCAAACACCAGCTGCACCCCTCCCTCTAGCTTCTGGTAATATCTCTTCCTCCTTGCTGTTCCTTAGCCCTGCAGTCAGCAGCTGCTTCTTGCAATGATTAATCTCTGATAACTTCAGCATCCCCCTTTTTGTTCTAATACCTGTGTAATCAGTTCCCTGTATTAAATCTACCAGGGTAGCCAATCCCCTATATTAAATCCCCTCTGTTGGAATGCTTGCATTTTCCTGACTGACCCCTCATAAATGGTGACTCTGACACTGACAAGAAACCCAGTTTAAAATGGTTCCACATGCTGAATTAGCCAAAATATTGGAGGCTTTCTGTCTTTGCAGTGACATCACTAAAAGGCTCTCAAATAGGGGAACCTGTGGGCAGAGTGAGGACTGAGGATAGTCTGATGGGCAGAGATGCTCTCTTGGGGAACCTTGCATGTTCCAATGTTCTCCAGAAATACTTTGGTTGAGGGACTAGCCCATACTATGCTGATGGCTTCCCCATTTTGCCCTGCAGTGGTCTATCTCAGAGTGCAAGCTCTTCTCTGACATGTGAAGAATTTTGAAAACTACATTGCAGTACCCCACAACCACATCTTTCTTTTGTAAATCCTCAAAGTTTGGACACTGGAGGCAGTGGGAAAATGCTATGACAGTGGTTCTAAAAGTCTGGGGACCCCTGGGGATCCTTGAGACCCTCAGAGAGTGTTCATGAGATCATTATTATCATCATAATACTAAGACTTGATTTATCTTTTTTATTTTAATTCACTCATAAGGGTACAATGGAGTTTTCAAGAGGCCACATACATGGATACAGAAATAGATTGAAGGCAGAAGCAGATAGGGGAATTTAATTGTCTTCTATCCAGATATCAAGGAGATTCACAAAAGTAGAAAAGAATGCTATTATTTTAGCCTATTTTTTTTTGTTTCAGAAAATAAAGTTGTTATAAAAATATGTTATTTATGTTAATGTGTTTCTTATTGTTATTTTCTAATGAATTAATAAATCCCATTGTGGAGTTGGTACATTCCCTTCACCCTCACGAGCCACTTAAGTTTCATGCTCCAGCCCCTGGTCATCTGGAGTTTAATCCCCACATTGAGGTCAAATCCAGGCAATCCTCTCCAGGATTTTCAATGGCCCAGGTTGGCTCTCCCTTCCTGGGGTCCATATCCTTGCCCCAGGACACACACTCTTTCTGTCCTGATGACTCAGTCACCACCCTTACATTACTCACAAGAGTGTCAGACTCCAGCTTTTTAGACCCCAGTCTCTGAAGACACCTGTCCAAGTCTCTTAGTGGCCTCCTACAGTGAGGGGAAGCATCCTACCCTTCCCCCACGGGGACAGCAGAGCCTCACTGCCATACTGACACTAGTGATTCTCAGCCTCAAGCTACAGGTTGCAGAAATGATTTTCACTACCTTCTTCTGCAGGACCTGCTGAAGTCCTTCTAATATTTGACTGTGGAAGGTGGGACTAGTTGGCCCACATTGTCCTAGGGTCTCACTTGAAAGTTAGGTAGAAATAAACAGTCTAGTTTTTTTTTGTTTTTTGTGTTTGTTTTTTTTTTGCGGTATACAGGCCTCTCACTGTTGTGGCCTCTCCCATTGCAGAGCACAGGCTCCGGACGTGCAGGCTCAGCAGCCATGGCTCACAGGCCCAGCCGCCCCGCGGCACATGGGATCTTCCCGGACTGGGGCACAAACCCACGTCCCCTGCATCAGCATTCGGACTCTCAACCACTGAGCCACCAGGGAAGACCAATAGTCCAGTTTTTAACATCTGTTATAAAATCATCCTGAATTTCTAATGAAATATCTATCATTATTTATATTTTATACACAAGGAAATTAAAGCTCAGAGAAAATAAGTAAAGGTAAGTGGCTAAGCCAGGATTTGAACACAGGTATGTCTGATTCAAAGTCCAAGAGTATTTTATACAGAGATAATTTAGGGGTTGGAAATTCCCCTCTGGGCTCATGGTGTCAGTTTCACAAATGGCTTCTGTGTCATCAGTAGGGTGGGTATATATCCCAATATGTCTGGGCCAGTATGGGCCTATTGTCCTCACATAATTAACAGTAATGATCCTTCTTCTCTCAAGTTTGGGCAATAAATTATAAGACCACCACAACTGCTAGGGTTAGGGGAGTTTGGGGCAGAGGAACCAGAAGCACCAGAAGTTTTGTAGGAGGGCAGACTCTTCCAGTAGAGTCTCCCAAGCCTGGCTTAGACCCTGCAGGGAAGATATGCACTGGGGAGATGAAGTCCAGGCAGCCTCCCCAGATGCAAGGATGCTGGGGATAGCCCTGGGTTAACCGCAGCCTGAGACATCTGGCTGGAGGAGGGTGGTCTATTCAGAAACTGGATGTAAAGTCCACAGAGCAGGCAGGGTGTGAGAAAACTACATATCCATTGTTGATTCTAGATAACTTCTAAGTTTGTCCATTTCTTTTCTTCCCAATGTACTCTTCTAGCTTAGGACACTTTTACTAGAATAATAACAAACTCCTAGCTGAGTTTCTTGCCTGTTCTCCCTTCCTCCCCCACGCCCCCCACCAATGTAATCCATCCTGCCCATTGAATCCGGAGTGATTTTTCTGAAATTCAAGTCAAACTGCTGCTTTTTCTTAGTTTAAACCCCTTTGACAGCTTCCTATTGCCTTCAGGATAAACTCTGAGTTCCTTAATGTGGCTTTGAGGTCCTTTGAGATCAGCTCCTATGAACCTTCCTAGGCTCTTCTCTTACATTCAGACCTTGTGCTGGATCAATGTCAGTTCAGCCCCACCAAACTTCTCATAACTCTGCACCCTCTTACTTGTGAGCCTTTGCACGTGCTCTTTCAGCCCCTAAGACACTCCTTCCTAGGTCTGCTGGGACAGATGCCTCCAATGCCTTCTTCCTCCCTGTTTGGGAAGCACGTGTGCATCACAGCAGCTCACACTCTGGAATTGCCTATTTGCTTATTTGCATTTCCCCACAAGGCCTGAAACTCTGAGGACCTGGGCTCTTTCCATCCTCTTCACCTCTATGTCATTAGCTCCTATCACAGGGTTTGGCACGTGTTAGGTCCTGGGTTAGGATTTAGTGATATTTTGCTTACAAACATTAAAAGCCAAATAACCAAAACAGGAGACATCTGAGCTCAACATACATCATGGGTGTCCACTAGGCATGGTACTTACACCTAACCTGATTATCTGTGCAAACAAAGAGACTCTATAGATAATAAGTTTTAAAAACTGCAAGTCTTTTTTAAAAAGGAGCATTTAAAAAATATTCCATATATGAATGAAATCATATGGTATTTGTTTTTTTCCATCTGACTTATTTCACTTAGCCTAATACCCTCAAGGTCCATCCATATTGTGGCTAATGGCAAGATTTCATCTTTTTATTTTTATGGCTGGGTAGTATTCCATTGTATATATATACCACATCTTCTTCTTTTTTTATTTCCTAATAATGGTTTTGATCTTTATTATCTGATTGATCTTGGGCAGGATCCTTAAGTTCTCTGTGCTTCCATTTCTTTTCTTTTTTTTTTTAACATCTTTATTAGAGTATAATTGCTTTACAATGTTGTGTTAGTTTCTGCTGTATAATAAAGTGAATCAGCTATATGTATACATATATCCCTATATCCCCTCCCTCTTGCATCTCCCTCCTACCCTCCCTATCCCACCCCTCTAGGTGGTCACAAAGCACTGAGCTGATCTCCCTGTGCTGTGCAACTGCTTCCCACTAGCTATACCTATTTTACATTTGGTAGTGTATATATGTCAATGCTACTCTCTCACTTCATCCCAGCTTACTCTAACCCCTCCCCGTGTCCTCAAGTCCATCCTCTACACCTGCGTCTTTATTCTTGTCCTGCCCTTAGGTTCTTCAGAACCTTTTTTTGTTTGTTTTTTAGATTCCATATATATGTGTTAGCGTATGGTATTTGTTTTTCTCTTTCTGACTTACTTCACTCTGTATGACAGACTCCAGGTCCATCCACCTCACTACAAATAACTCAATTTCATTTCTTTTTATGGCTGAGTAATATTTCACTGTATATATGTGCCACATCTTCTTTATCCATGCACCTGCCAATGGGCACTGGGTAAAGGAGTTCAACTGTATGATGATGGATAGAAACTAAATTTTTGGTGGTGAACATGCTGTAGTGTATACAGAAGTTGTAATATAATGTTGTACATATGAAGCATATATAATGTTATAAACTGATGTTACTTCAATAAAAAATAATAAGTAAAACAAAAAGGGGTATAATCTATACTGGCCAGAAAATGAAACCATGAATCAGCTTAATATCCAGTCGTGGATCATGGTTTGTACACTGAAAAGGATAGCATGAAACACTGACAGACATAATGAGTAAAAAGACTAAGTAGCAATGTGGAAAAATGATTATGATTAGTACTAATTTTTTAAAAAAGGAGCATTGCCAATTGCTTACTTGCTGTTCTTGTGACTACATAGTGTGTGCGTGTGTGTGTGTGTGTATGCATAGTGAGGGTAGAGTACTGGGGAAGAGAAAAGTTCAAGATAGTGGGGATAATTTTTTTTAATATTCTCATAATTGGTTCTAATGTTGACTTTATATCTTCTTTTTTCCCCAATAAGAAGAATATTAAAAGAATATTTCAAAACAAATCTGATACTCCAAAATGTTAAAATGATTCTCTCTGGGTGGTAGCATAAGGGAAATTTTAATAATTTCTTCATAGTTTCTGTATTTGCTTATTTTTCTCCACTGAATATTTAACATATCTGATTAGATAAAAGCAACAGAGCAAACATTCCCTCTCTTCCCTGTTTCACTTTGGGCAGATTACTTCCTTCCCTATTGGTCTTGGCCTTGTGACTTGCTTTGCCTATGGGTTGATGGTGGACATGATGCAGCAAGTATGTTTGTGTGAGGGCCTTGCCCTCTTGCACTTCTGACATTATCTTGAAAAGTGAATGCTCTGGATAGATTGCCCAACCAAGGAAAAATGAGAGACACGTGGAGCAGACCTGGACCCAAGCTTCAGCTTGGAGTGAAGACCAACAGAGCCCAGCCTAGAACAGCTATGTGAGTGAGAAGAAATGACGATTGTTTTAAGTCATTGAGATTTGGGTGGTGTATACAGCATTATTTTGACAATAACTCAGTGATAAATCTTCATTTTCAACATCAACTTTCTGAGTAAAATCTCTGTCTTTTATTCTTCTTGTCCCATCTTTCATTCTTATCAAATGGTATCCCACAGAAGTGGCCCAGGCTGGGAGTGCCCAGGCTAACTTTTAGCTTGGAGAGGAATGTTAACCTGGAGAGATATTTTAAGAATCCTAGAACATCAAAGGCTTGAAATAGATGACAAACTAACACTAAAACTGTAGTGTTGTCTCTACCATCAGTAGCATTATTGACATATTGATGAAACTAATGAATCCCAGTTACCATTATCCCCAGTATGGGTTCCTCATTGCCATTCTCATAGTTATTTTTCAGAACAACTAATTTACTGCCAAAAAGGGATGGGTGTGGGGTGGGAAATAACCCAAACCCAAACCAACAACTGCTGATCTGCAATTATTTCAATTCATTTGTTGTTGCAAATAGCAAATAAAAAATTGCTACAATCCAAATTCCAATTGTCTGGATTCCAGGATGGGGCTGGCTACTGGGCTTGTGGGAATGATTTCTTTTTTTTTTTTTTTTGCAGTATGCGGGCCTCTCACTGTTGTGGCCTCTCCCGTTGCGGAGCACAGGCTCCGGACGCACAGGCTCAGCGGCCATGGCTCACGGGCTTAGTTGCTCCGCGGCATGTGGGATCTTCCCGGACCAGGGCACGAACCCGTGTCTCCTGCATCGGCAGGCGGATTCTCAACCACTGCGCCACCAGGGAAGCCCGGGAATGATTTCTTTAAAGCATCTTCTCAATGGGTCTTTCTCTTCCCCAGAGACTTAGCACACTGCAGAGAGAGCTGCCAGCTCCAGTGAGAGGCTGTCCTCCCCAAGGGAACCCTAAAGCAAGAGGCACCCCTCATCTCAGCCTCCAGAGGCCAGGTGTGGGATAGGAAAGTCAAGCATGAGGACATCGACCAGCCTGCTTAGCTACCACCACTGGTAGCTCACTACGTGAGCTGTGTGTCAGTCTACTTTAGTCTGGTTTGAATCCAACATACAGTTTCCAAAGCATTTTCACAGACCTTAGCTCACTGAAGCACATGGCCTTCCTTCATCATCTACAGAGTTTCTAGTTAGGTGGTTTGTTCAAGATGATACTGACAGGAAGTGGTTTTGCACCTCTTACCTGTGTGATCTTAGGCTATCTACTCAACATTTCTGAGTACTTGCCTGGAAAGTGAGGCTATGTTGTAATAATACCTACCTCAGAGGGCTTTTATGAAGATTAAAAAAGTAATGCTTTAGTATTCTTTAGCTGGTTTCCTTAGCTATTTGCTTAAAAATCAAACAAAACAATCCCTCAAATATTTGGTACAAACATAACAAAAATTCATTGAAGAAAAATTAGCAAAAAAGTTATCCAGAATTCTAGAGTCCAAAGTTAACATACTGATCTACAACCTTCAAATTATTTTCTTTGTCTATACACATGAACACACATATATTCATAAAAACTGGCCCATATATTACTATCTTGTAACCTGGTTTTGCCACCTAACAAATTACCATAAACATACTTTCTTGCTAAGAAATGTGTCTATAATATGTGTATTGACAGTTGCATACTATTTCATTTTGTGGATGCAATATATTTTTAAATATAGAATGCCCTATATTTTAAACATCTTTATTGGAGTATAACTGCTTTACAGTATTGTGTTAGTTTCGGCTGTATAACAAAGTGAATCAGCTGTATGCATACATATATCCTCATATCCCCTTCCTCTTGAGTCTCCCTCCCACCCTCCTTATTCCAGCCCTCTAGGTGGTCACAAAACACCGAGCTGATCTCCCTGTGCCATGTAGCTGCTTCCCATTAGCTATCTATTTTACATTTGGTACAGTATATATGTCAATGCTACTCTCTCACTTTGTCCCAGCTAACCTTTCCCCTCCCCGTGTCCTCAAGTCCATTCTCTATGTCTGCATCTTTATTCCTGTCCTGCCCCTAGGTTCATCAGAACCACTTTTTTTTTTTAGATTCCCTATATATGTGTTAGCATATAGTATTTGTTTTTCTCTTTCTGACTTACTTCACTCTCTATGACAGAATCCCGGTCCATCCACCTCACTACAAATAACTCAATTTCATTTCTTTTTATGGCTGAGTAACATTCCTTTGTATATACGTGCTACATCTTCTTTATCCTTTCATCTGTCGATGGATGCTTAGGTTGTTTCCATGTCCTGGCTATTGTAAATAGTACTGAAGTGAACATTGTGGTACATGACTCTTTTTTTTTTTTTTTTTTTTTTTTTGCAGTACATGGGCCTCTCACTGTTGTGGCCTCTCCTGTTGTGGAGCACAGGCTCCATACGCGCAGGCTCAGCAGCCATGGTTCACGGGCCTAGCTGCTCCACAGCATGTGGGATCTTCCCGGACTGGGGCACGAACCCGTGTCCCCTGCATCGGCAGGCGGACTCTCAACCACTGCGCCACCAGGGAAGCCCCATGACTCTTTTTGAATTATGGTTTTCTCAGGGTATATGCCCAGTAGTGGGATTGCTGGGTCATATGGTAGTTCTATTTTTGGCTTTTTAAGGAACCTCTATACTGTTCTCCATAGTGGATGGATCAATTTACATTCCCACCAACAGTGCAAGAGGATTCCCTTTTCTCCACACCCTCTCTCGCATTTATTGTTTGTAGATTTTTTGATGATGGCCATTCTGACCGGTGTGAGGTGATACCTCATTGTAGTTTTGATTTGTATTTCTCTAATGATTAGTGATGTTGAGCATCTTTTCATGTGTTCATTGGCAATTTGTATATATCTTTTGGAGAAATGTCTATTTAGGTCTTCTGCCCATTTTGGGGTTGGGTTGTTTGTTTTTTGGATATTGAGCTGCATGAGCTGCTTGTATATTTTGGAGATAAATCCTTTGTCAGTTCTTCGTTTGCAAATATTTTCTCCCACTCTGAAGGCTGTCTTTTCGTCTTGTTTATGGTTTCCATTGCTGTGCAAAAGCTTTTAAGTTTCATTAGGTCCCATTTGTTTATTTTTATTTCCAGTACTCTAGGAGGTGGGTCAAAAAGGATCTTGCTGTGATTTATGTGAAAGGGTGTTCTGCCTATGTTTTCCTCTAAGAGTTTTAGAGTTCTGGCCTTACATTTAGGTCTTTAATCCACTTTGAGTTTATTTTTTTGTATGGTGTTAGGAAGTGTTCTAATTTCATTCTTTTACATGTAGCTGTCCAGTTTTACCAGCACCACTTATTTAAGAGGCTGTCTTTTCTCCATTATATACTCTTGCCTCCTTTATCAAAGATAAGGTGACCATATGTGTGTGGGTTTATCTATGGGCTTTCTATTCTGTTTTTGTGACAGTACCGTACTGTCTTGATTACTGTAGCTTTGTAGTATAGTCTGAAGTCCAGGAGCCTGATTCCTCCAGCTCCATTTTTCTTTCTCAAGATTGCTTTGGCTATTCAGGGTCTTTTGTGTTTCCATATAAATTGTTAAATTGTTTGTTCTAGTTCTGTGAAAAATCCCATTGGTACTTTGATAGGGATTGCACTGAATCTGTAGATTGCTTTGGGTAGTAGAGTCATTTTCACAATGTTGATTCTTCCAATCCAAGAACATGGTATATCTCTCCATCTGTTTGTATCAACTTTAATTTCTTTCATCACTGTCTTATAGTTTTCTGCATACAGGTCTTTTATCTCCTTAGGAAGGTTTATTCCTAGGTATTTTATTCTTTTTGTTGCAGTGGTAAATGGGAGTGTTTTCTTAATTTCACTTTCAGATTTTTCATAATTAGTGTATAGGAATGCAAGAGGTTTCTGTGCATGCATTTTGTATCCTGCTACTTTACCAAATTCATTGATTAGCTCTAGTAGTTTTCTGGGAGCATCTTTAGGATTCTCTGTGTATAGTATCATGTCATCTGCAAACAGTGACAGCTTCACTTTTTCTTTTCCGATTTGGAAACATACTGTAGCAAGTTTTTTTCAAGAGTTCTTTTCTTTGGAGACCATGAACATTTTTTCTATGTTCAAATGTTTCTCTGTTTACTCATCTTACAAGGGAGGTCTGTGTTTGCCCAGTTTTAGAACTTGGGAGAGGTTCCATCAGAGAGTATTCAGGTTCATGTCTGATTTCTTCAGTGTGAGAAAAGGGATCAAAGAAGAATGTATAATTCTTGTAGTTTAACTTCCCTGGATCAGCGTTCTCATTTTATAGGAGGTTGAAGAGAGAACTACATCCCGAGGTGGCTGTACAACAAGGGCTTCCCCACTATGCCCAAGTTTTCTTTCCACCCGGCAGGGGCACCATCCTCCTTCTCTAATGGATGAGACAGCTCTTGTTATGAGCCTGTTGTTCTTATCACAGTGTTTGAACTGAACTGAACTGAAATGGCTGTGGATGTGCCTTTGATGGCAGATTGTGCTGAGAAGGGAAATTTGCACCTGTTTGGATCTGGCATCACATTTATAGAGAGCAAGGGGGAAACAAACACAGAGGCCAGAACATCCCGCATGATTACTGCCAAAATTACTTACCAAAGACATCTGTGAAGCTGTGATCCAATCGGGAGGGATGTGAAAATGAGCCCCAGCTGAGTCTCCCAGCAAAATGATTCCCCTGGGCTGTGAACCTAGGTGGCACAATTTATTTGCATTATTTATGCACTCAAGTAGTTTTGAGCCTCCAGATTGGGTAGTTAGGTGAGCACATACCCTGGTGTGTATTCTGTGCATAGAGCATCGTAACAGTGATGCATTGTTACTTTTCGAGTGTTGGAGAGTGAGGGTCATAGCATTTAGGAGCTGAATGAGATTTCCAGGCCATTGAAACTGCCAGCTAAGCTGTACAGATGCAGGTGTGCTTCCTAGCTCAGCATAAAACAAACTTCTGTGCAACATCTTGAGTGAATGATAGATGAATAAAAGCATCAAAACTTTATCTGAACTCAGAAATATGCCCTAAATTTTGGTTCTGAAAATTGTTTTTTCTTGCATTTCTGTTAATAACCACTTTAGGAATTAGTAATCTCATGGAGCAATTTTGATTTTTTTCAAAGATGTTATGGTCTTTTAATGTCCTTAATCTATATATACAAATGCACTGGATGGACAATTATGGCTGATTAGTGGGGAGATGAAGAGATAAAATCTCTATGCAGCCCTGTATGTTTGGAGGTTAAGAATCACTTAATCTGATTCTAAGGCCATCTACACGAATCATTCATCCATGGGTGATGCACGAACTCTTCCAAATCCCTTAAGATCCTGAAAGAATCAATCAGTGCCTCTCAGAGTCAGAGAGGAGAGCCTACTTCCTCCACCTCCAAAGGCCCCAAATCAAGCCGAGGATGGCCCAGCCTCACTCCAGTGGCTCCCTATCTCGGGACTTTGTGACAGTTAGCACTTGGCCACACAAATGGGGACTGAGAAGGCCCAGGACATTGAGGAGGGGTTGGGATTTGGGGAATCCAAGAGGCTTCCCACAGTGAACCCAGAGCCTCACACCAGGATTTCACTTAGATCTGGGTTTACTTATTCATTTGTCTATTTGTTAATGCATTCCTTTATTCATCCAACAAGCATTTCTAAACTGTATTACTATGTGTCGGGTCCTTACATTTTCTACCTCCATCCTGTCCTTCTAATAGCTTACAGAAAATTAGACTTTAAGCTGATTGAGGGCAAGGACTGTATCATGTCTGTCCAAAAAAACTCAGAGCCAAGTATAGCCCTTGGTGCATAATAGGAATAGGTGTTCAGGAAATATCTGTTGAATGAATAAATGAATGAATGAATGAAATGCTTCTAAATGTTAGGGGAAAGCATTGTCTAAACATAAAACAGTGATGCTACCATAGGGTCTTGTTTGAGACTATTTGGGCATCACCAGGACCATGTTTTCATTACTGTGTAGGTGGTAATAGGTTCCTCCTAAGAACACTGGTAGCCCAGGTGTATGTGGCATTGGGCATTTAGAATACAGAGCTTTTGCTCAGGTATTTGTGGGAACTCTCAATGGCTATTGCTTGGAGGTCTCCCTCAAGTCACCCAGATATGAGTCTTTAGCCCAGCTGACACAAGGACTCTGTCAGTACAAGTCTAGACGTCTGACCTTGTAGTGTATTGAGGACACAGAGAAGACTGAAAATTATCACCTCCACTTATTTTTTTATTTGGAGAAGTGCTGGATTTCAGTTACCCTGTTATCTATCTTACAGCCTTTTCTAATATTATCATTAAAGTTTCCAATTCCCCCAAAAAGGAATGAATTAAACAAATTCAGTTTTGCTTTGTCTTGATTCTGCCTCATTTCTCTATAATCTTTTTTCATGTCATTTTCTAATTTGTCATGAAAATAAATGTAAATTGGTCAACATTATGTTGTAGCATCATGCACTTCCTCACTTGGATGGTCTATTTGCTTCAATCTGACTCAGATTAGAAAAGAATATTCTACTGGAATAAGTACACTGACTTTTATAATTCATACCTTCACAGAATTTCTTCTCGTATGGAATTCCATCTTTTGGATCAACACCCTTTAAGAGAAATGATGAAATTAGCAGCTTGCCTTTAAATTTATGAGACACAAACACAAAATCCTTCCCAAATGGCTTTAAAAGCACAAAAAAATATCAGTAGATAAAATCCTTTAAAGTCTCTTGAGCCCTTAATCCAACATAGCAACATCCTAGGTAAGTGAATTGGGCTTTAAGGAACTGGGGGCAGGAATAAGGAGAGATCCAGAAACTGGACCATCTTGTTCAGATAGATGCAGGGCAGGGCTCTGAGTGCTGGTAGTATCACCCGGAGGGAGCCCTGAGGGTCCATTCAGTGACTGGGACATAGGGGCAGAGTGGGTTCAACAGTCTCTGAGTTGGAGCTCTAAGTGTCCTGACACCTCCAGTGCCTTAGGGGGTTGATGCTTCTAGAGCAGAGATTCTCAACAGGGCTGATTTTGAGGCACCCCTCCCCCACCACTGCCCTACAGCCATCCGAAGGGACCTTTGGCAATGCCTGGAGACATCTTTGGTTGTTACAATGGGGGGAGGGGGAGCTACCAGCATTTAGTGGGGAGAGGCAGGGATGCTACTGACCATCATACAATTTACAAGGCAGCCCAAACCATAAAGAATGATTCCAAATGTTGATATGATGAGACTGAGAAACCCAGAAGTGAGGTTGAGCCTGTGAGTGGGACAGAGTTACCACAGCTGAGGGCACTTCCTAACACTTAAAGCTAAGTCTGTGCATTAGTGGAACAGCTGGTCCTTGGAAGGTTCGAGCAGAGTCTGTATAACTTTTAAAAAGTTAAAAAATATATATATATAATTTTTTTTCTTTTGTTTGCCAAACTCTGGTCTGGAGAGCACTGGCATTCCACTAGATATTAATGGTATTAACAGTATTCTAGGAAGAAAGAACCTGATGGTCAGAGATGTACTGGAAACAGTGTGTTCACTGTCTTGGTCTTGGGGACTCCCAACATGCATTAAAACATTAAAGATGCTGAGAAATTCAGAAGTAAAGAAAACTGTTCAGGCTTATTTGACCCAGTACTTTCCAAACTTTGCTATAGCGCCTCTCCTCCCTTACCTCTTAACCTCTCACTCAACACTGGAGTTCTTGGACACAGTTTGGGAAATGTTGGACTTAGTGATTGTAAAGTCCTCTCTGAGTTTATGATTTTGTGATTCTGGGAGTCATTTTTCCTCCATGGAAAGGGACAGGTATGAAGATCATGTGTCTTTCTCCTGTTACTGATGATAAACTCTGAGTCTTGGCTCCCTGGGCTCCTGTTGGTTTTCCACTGGTCTAGCACAGTCTCTTATTGGCCTTCCTTATGTAGGTGGGCTCCCATGTCAGAGGCAGGGATGGGGTCATGGAACCAAGACAGCAGCTTCACACACTAATAACCCCCCATGTCCTCCAACATGACAACTAAGCTTGACTTTATCGAACAAGAGCTGCCTTGGGGGTCTTGACACCTTGACACCTTAAGATCTAGGGGACATGTCTTCCCCTCCTCATGAAAAGGCAGTGTGACTGATGATAGGGTGGGTGGGTAGGGCTATACCAGGATACAATCTGTCTTGCTCTCCATATCTCAGAAGAAATGGACCTTCAGTGTCCTGGAGAGAGGAAACTATTTACAGAAACTTTCTCCTCTTCATCCAAGCAGACAAATTAGGCAACCATTCAGAGGCAATTTATCTTGAAGCTGGGGCATCTTAAACTTCAAGTCTCCTTGTTTGTACGATCCCTGCCTGTGTGAGTGCTGGGAGCTATAGAGTGTTTTAGGTGGAGAGGAGCCAGGCTGCACTCAGAACAATATTTCTACATAAGCACTCCTGGTAAATTGGAAAAGAGATCTCAGAAGAAAGGGACCTGAATTTCTAAGACTCCAGGAATTTGTTAAAATTTCTTTTATTGTTCTAATTAATTATACTTTTATTCTTGATTTTGTATTTGTATTTGGTATTCTTTTTCTTCATGAGGACCCCTCAAATCCTATAAGCTCAAGACCTCACAAAACTGGGTCTGCTGTCATTGCCGTGCTAAGATTAAGTGTTTGGCTTTTCTCTTTCCTTCCCTTTTCTCTACCTGGAAGCTGCTAATTTATTATTCATAGGGAACTGGGGCACCAGCATTAGATGCCTCAGGATGTGGGTAGTGGGGTAACTAGAGGTAACTTCCACTCTGCCTGACTAGCCTTATGAAATAGAAAAAAATGGCTGCAATGAAATGGTGACAGCATGCGGTTTGCTCCAATAGCTGTGTGGGTTGCTATAAAACTTTGCTAACACCACTCTCCATTTAATTTCACACTGTTCCAAAGAGAATAAAGGGATTAGATGTGAATGACCTTAAGCAAGACTTAAGTGGCTGTGACAGAGACAGCCTCAACTTTTATTACATCATGGACACTCTTCACATGTGATTGGATTCTATGCCCCTCTTCCAAACAGCAGAAAAAGAGTTGCTGCAGCCTACCATCTTCTTCCTTAGGTCTGACTGAAGCAAACAGGCAATGGGTTTTTAAGGAGGGTGGAAAGCAAGAGAACAGGGTTAAATTTGAATTTAGTCGCTTACCCAAATGCCATTACAGTTTGAATCCTGATGTGTATCCCAGTTGTCTGGCCTATGAAGAAAACATCAACATTGGTCTTCAGCATGTATTTATCACTCTGAATGTCAGCTTCACAAATGAAGGGATGAATGAATGAGTGCTACACTAAGTGTCTTCAATAGACAACAGTTTCTTCAGGGAAAAATGCCACACATCACTGTGTGTTGTGGCACACAGAAGCCTCGCTTGGCCTCTTTGCCATTCTCTTGGCTTTGGATGTTTGCTGGGAACTGTGGACCAAATGCAGTCTTTTCACAATTGACTATATTCATGGGAGGTATTGTTGCGGAATGATGCTGATGAGAATAATGAACACATCTGCAGTCCATTTCATTTAGACAGGTGACACCATTAAAGTTATGCCTCTAAAGTCCCAAACATCTGGTTAATGCTTCAGCACTGTAGTCACAGCTAAGATGAAGGCTGGCAAACCCAGTTTGAAGTCTGAGATGTGATTGACTGAACACCAGCCTGGGTCTAAAATATGACCTGTGCTCTACTCTCTGCCCCCATTGCCCTCTTCCTGCTGGAAGAGGATACTCTTTCTGGGCCCAGGGCTGCCTGTAGAACTCGTGCAGGAGGATGGATAAACGTCCACAATAACCTGTCTACTCACATGTTCCTCCCACTAGACTGTAAACTCCTCGAAAGGAGGCCTATTTCTATTTGTTTACCACCCAACATGATGCAGAGTGCTTGGCAACGCTCTATGAGCATTTTTTGGGCAAATGAATGAACAAACACTGTTTTTTCATTGAGCTTTTTACTCAATTAGGACATGGAGGTCCCTTCTCTCTGTAAGCACAAATCCCCTAGGCTGAGGGAGATAATTATGCCTTCTGCTGTAATTTTCAACATCAGTGACCAGCAGAGACCGTTACCTTCTGCCTGGGTATGCCATCTTATTGCTGTCATTACAGTCTCTCCCTCGCCAGTGAGAGCCCCGCAGTGTCTGAAATTGAAGAGCACACACAGGAAGGGTCAGTTTTGCTTTGACATTATCCACAGTGAAGGCCAATCAGAGCTGTCTGAGGGATACTGACATCTGCCATTTTAAATCCAAATACAGTCTAGGAACACTAGAGATCACTAAGAAAATTAAGATGATATGTTAAGACCTCCTGTGTGAGGTGAAATGTAATATGGTACCAGGGCCAATCACAGATGAAGTGTGTGTGTGTGTGTGAGAGTGTGTGTACGTGTGCGTATATGTATTGTTGGGTGCGTGCTGATATGTGAGTGTATGGGGGTGCATGTGTGTGAATGTGCATGTATGTGGGCATGTGTGCATTCCCATGGGTTTTATGTGAATGCATGTTTTATACACGTGTCTGTGTACATGTGTTCATGTGTATGTGTCTATGTGCACTTCCACAAAGAGCAGGACCATCCAACTCCCTGAACTTTCTCTATCAAAGGCTCCAAAACAATTGGTTTATTTGGTCCAGTGATTAATCATTTTGCTGGATAATTTAAAAAACCTCTAGCCAAACTGGTTAGTTGTGTGGATTTATTATATTTTTGACATGTCTGATTTGAAAGAATCAAGAGTCATGATAATGTCAAACAGTGTTTTTATTTCTCACATTCCCAGGTAGACTATTTGAGATCCCACCTACTTTGGAGAGTTTGTGACATCTGTTGCTTGCTTGTTGAACTTCGCAGAGAACACTCTGACAGCCTAACTGTTCTAAATCTAACATGTGTACACAGACATAAACACACACACACACACACACACACACTTTAAAAAAGTAAGTTAAAATACGTTTAAGAATTTTGAAAATAATTCCCAACATGTTTCAAGATAACTGTTATCCCCTTGGAGAATTCCAGCTGGGAATGGCTTCAGGAAACGAAAATAGTCTAGGACTAAGATCCACTTTGATGGTCTATGTATTAGTAAGATACCAAAAAGTCTGTAAACATCATAAAATGGTGTATTATCACATTAATAATACAGTCATATGGCATTCAATCTTGTTTTATTAAAGGAAAGAAATTAATAGGAAGCGACGCAAAGTTAGCGAACATCTGGTTAGTCTTAACGATACTTACCGGGAAAACACTGTATTTGTCTGAATCTACATCTTTGAATGGTAAAGAATTTTGTATAGCCCTAGAAGAAAAAAAACAAAACACCTGGTGAGCTAAGAAAAAACAACTGGTGTTTGTGAAAACAAATAGAGACATTTTTAGATATGGCTGTGTTGAGTTTATGTGACAGAACCCCATTCTAAAAATAAAATTAAGGACCTAGGGCTTCCCTGGTGGTGCAGTGGTTGACAGTCCACCTGCTGATGCAGGGGACACGGGTTCGTGCCCCGGTCCGGGAAGATCCCACGTGCCGCGGAGCAGCTGGGCCCGTGAGCCATGGCCGCTGAGCCTGCGCGTCCAGAGCCTGTGTTCCACAACGGGAGGGGCCACAACAGTGAGACGCCCGCGTACCACAAAAAAAAAAAGAGCTTCTCATCAGTTCTGAGAGTCTCAAGTCAAATGAATTCAGCCAGAGCCAGCATGGAGCCTAATTGGTGGTATGGAACCTGTCTTATGAGTTCTGAGATGGTGGACCCACCACAAGTCCACATTAATAGACCTCTTGGGAGATGACATCTCCTGTAAGACTAGGTAGTTTTCTCCCATGTTATTTGACCTCTTGGATAGCTATTTTATGTTTCTAGATGAGAAAAGGAGGGAAGACACAGAGGGAGAGGGAGAGGGAGATGGAGAGAGAGAAAGAGGATGAACAGACCCAAAGAGCCATATTTTCAGTCTGAGAAAAGATTCTGGGTGAAAGGTCTCACTGAGGATGACAAAGCTACCCCTTTCCACCTTTGCCATCTCAGGGATAAGAGTTTGTCCTTGAAGGAAGGAACAATGAGTTGTCTCTAGAATTAGAAAGTTAGTTCATTAAATTAAACTTTACCTGCTTATTTTAAAGGCTTAGAGTGACGAACCAAAACCATACATTCTAGACAGGAGAGGGTAGATTGGTCATCATAAGTCACATAAATTGCAATTTACATAAACTCCACAATCCCTTATTCACAGCCCCCAAATCCAAACAGGTCTGAACACCAAGAGTTGTTTCTTATTTTCAACTTTGCAGCTAACACATTTGGTGGCAAAACTTGACCCAAACTGGTCTAAGGTAATTCATAAGCTATACCTTATTTAGTGTGACTATCCATATATTTCATTGCTGATATATAAATTTGTTTGATTAGGAAATGCTGGGAGTGTTAGGTGAGTTATGGTATATGCACCGTATGTTACTTTCTTAAAATCTGAATTCCAAATCACATCTGGCTCTGTTTTGGATAAAGTATTGTTGACTTTCACTACTATTACTTCTGCAATTGTATCTAAACTTGATACCTTGTGTATTCTTACAGGTATCTGGTTGTATGCTGAAATATTTATTCATTCATTCATCCATTCATTCATTCATTCCACAGCCATTTTTGAAGTCCTTGCATGTGCTAGGCATCATATTAGATATTAGGGCTGAACATAAGATGCATTTCCTATGCTAGAAGAGCTTAATGATGGGTGGGGGAAAACAAGGCATCAACATATAACCACAGTGCTATGGAGAAAATTCTATAAGAGGGTTGTGCACCCAGAGGGAAAACATTTCTAACTCTATACAGGGAAGGAGGTGATATTAAGGTGAAAGCTAAAGGATGAGAAAGCATTTTCAAAGCAAGTAATTAGGTGATGGGTGTGGGTGTTCTAGTAGGAAGGAGAAGTATGGGAAGCCCCTTAACATAGCTCTAGGTTATGAAATTAGATTCCTTGGATTTGAATCCCAGGTCTGCCGTCTACTTGGTATGTAACTTTGGGCAAATTATTTAATCTGTTTGTACATCTGTTACCTCATTTGTAAACGGGGCCAGTGTCAGTACCTGCTTCCTAGGGCTGTTGCAAAGACTAATAGCGTTGTTATGTGTGAAGCAAGGAAGATCTGTGCCAAGCATGTGATAAGTACTTACAGAATATTAGCTCTTTTCATTATTATGTGCAATGCTAACAGTTATTCCAAGGATGGTTTCTAGGATTGGGCAAACAGGAATCAGGTGTTTGCTCTTATGACATTTTAGTTTCTGGAGACATCTCGAATCCAATCCATGGACTCTCTTCAGATTTTCAGGTTCCCAGACACACAATCTTCCGTCCAGTTATGTGTGTCCATTATTTTTAGGTATTTTTACCATAAGCACCTTTGCAGCAAGCATTTTTGCTATAAACATTTTCACTGCATAACTAATTGGCCATAAGACAATTTTGCCATAAAAGGTAAAATGACTGGTTCATAGTTTGTTTTGATATATATCATACAAAAATCATGACAGATGATGATGATTTGCCCTAAGAGCTGGTTTCTGATTTTGAAGCACACTACAATGGAGGAGAAAGAGGTTGAGGGCCTGAAAGTTGCAGATTTGAACTCGCATTTCCCATAGAACTTTGGAATGTTTATCAACAGACATGTTATAAGATGCCAAGAACACACAACAGTGTAGAGGCTTTCACAACACAATACAAAGCTTAGGTATAAACATGCATCCTGGTATCTGGAAACTGATACCTCTCCTAACGAAGGAAGAAATCTTAGCAAAAAAGAAAAAGTGTGATGCCAAATGAGGAGAAGAATCAACAAGAAAAAACACCGTGTAAAATACTAAGAATGAGAGACCTGGAAGACAAGTGCTTATGTACAAGGCACGAAATAAGATCAGTCATTTGCGCAGTATTGCCATGAAATATACACACACTTTAAATATATTCAGATATTTTGTATTTAGCAATAAAGTCTCTTTAATTTTGTAATTCATTTTTCATGTTTCATGATGTCCTTCTTAATGTCTCTCTTATTTTTCATTGTTTTATCCTTTACAGCAAAGTCATGGCTAATTAGTTACGTGGCAAAAATGTTTGTGGCAGCAAAGCTGTCTAAGGCAGAGAAACTTACAGTGAAAATACCTAGAACCCCAGTTACCACGTTGGCTGGTGCAGCTAGTCACCTGCTTGCTGCCCCTGCCCTATGACTATCTGGGGTTGGCCTAGCAGGTTTGACCCAGGGAGCAATTGTGATTGCAGCTGAATGGCATTCGTTACATAATGGTGAGCTATTCAAGTTCAAAGTGCCTAAAATTATGTCATGAAACTGGGACATTACAACAAAAGAAAGCTAGGGGGAATAAAGTTTCCATGTGTATCTGCCTCATATTTGAGTCCCAGGCAGTACTCCAGGGCCAGCGTGACTGTTTCATATGCATGTGGATGCATTATGTGCATCCCTGTAAGATAAAATGAGAGCAGAGGACACATCCTGACGTGTTTACACAGTTCACCTTGTGGTGGGGACAAGGACGATGTGGGTGGAAAGAGCAGGGCAGGGGCAAGAAGGAACAAATGAAAAAAGGCAAAGAATGATGAATTAAAAGCACAGTTAACGTAAGATAAGGTAGTCTGTGTGAATTTATGTGAAATAATACATATGTGGGTTCATGCATTTGGAAATTCAATAAAAAGAATAAATTAGTAAGAGGGGACCCTCCTGTCCTACCACTGCTACAATAGAAAATAGGCAGTATATAGGCACTGTGAATTCTGATCAAAACAAAACAACAACCCAAAACTTGGTTGCCCCAACGTAGTAGCCTGGTATCCTAAACATTTGTTTTTCTAACAAAGTAGTGCTTTTTCTTTATTTATTCCCTTGTTTCTACAGAGTCCCTACTAAAACTAAGCAGTGTGGTAGGAACCAGGGATAAAAAGTTCACCAAGGAATGGTATCCCCACTCTCCAAGAGCTGTCGGTGGGTGTGGGAGACTGATGGGGAAGCAACCAGAGAAGAACACGGTGCAGGAGTAGGCACCAGTGAGCACCGAATACGGAGGAGGACAGCCAAGCGACCGAAGCTAGGCTGGGAGCTGGAAAACTTCCCATGGGTGGAGACACCTCCATTGTATTTTGAAGGCATTAGACCAAACAGGATGGGGACAAGAGAGTCACAGAGCCAGAAAGGCATTCTTACTGGAAGGGATTTTAGGGAAGGACTATGTAACAGAAGACACATAGGTCTTTGTCTCTACCACCTGCTGACTGTGCTAGTGGGTCAAGCATTAAATAAACTAGAACCGACTTGCTCATCTGAAAGTGAGGCTCTGAGTCAAGGGACAGGCAATGTTGTGGCTCTGAGCCTGACCTTTGTAACCAGGCTGCTGGGTTCAAACATCATATTTATCCATGACTAGCTCTGTGACCTTGGACAAATGGCTTTACATCTTGAAAAAGGGGACCAAAAAAATGTTGTCTGTCTAACAGGGTTACATTTATAAGAGCTCCTGGTGCAGAGACAGTATCAGATAACTTTTACTTGTCATTATTATTACTGAGCCACAGGTTGTTTTAAAGAATAAACGAGGCTGAAAAAAAAAAAAAAAGAATAAACCAGGCTGAATTTAAATGTGCTTTATAACCCATGCAGCACTGAATAATTTGTGACCCGGTACGAATTATGCTAGAAGCACAATGATTTTTAGAAAAAAGAGAAACATACTGCTTTTGCTTTTTCATGAAAATATTTCCCTTTGAAATTGGGCCAGGAAAATCCCTGGCCACAGATGCTCTTGAATTCAGGTTTTCAAAGGTGGTTCAATTGAAGAGTTGTCGTTTTAGGTCCTGAGGGCCCACGTTTGGTTTGACACAGAAAATGCAATGATGCTTTCAGCAAGGAGGGGACAGGGGTCTCGATTCAACAAGAGCTAAGCATGATGAAATGGTCGGGAGCTTGGGACCTGGCTGCATCTTAGCCTCCCGCACTTTCTTTCATGTCCGATATTTCCCCTCTACTCCTCATGTCCTGATGGTCTCTGCCTCCACTTCTATTCATGAAAAGCGGGATTGATAACTGTTCCAGGATTCAAGTCCGCACTTTGCACAGTTGGCTTGCAGGAGCTTATGTGGGCAGATGAACCAGGAAAAGTTTTTAAACTCTTGCATCCCTAAGAGGCTCTGAATGTGGGTCAGATGCACAGCCGCCTCCTCTCCTGAGATACTTTCAAAGCAGACGGGGGATGTTCAATGTGTTTAGAGTCCATGAAGCTCATGAGATGAAGGATGGAGGAACATAGGCAAAGTGCCTCTATTGTGGGTTGAACTGTGTTCACCAAAAAGATATGTTGAAGTTCTAACCCCTGCTCCCTGTGAATGTGAACTTACTTGGAAAAAGGGTCTTTGCAGATGTTATTGAGTTAAGATGAAGCCATAAGTGTGGACCCCAATCCAATATGACTGGTTGTAAAAGGAAAAACAGACACACAGGGAAGATGGCTCTATAAGAAGAGGAAAGCAGAGATTGGAATGACACAGCTGCAAGCCCAGGGCTGCCAAGGATGGACGGGCACCACCAGAGCTAAGAGGCAAGGAAGGATTCAACCCAGGGTCCCCGAGGGAATCTCAAAGGGATCTGGCCAACACCTTGCTTTCAGACTTCCAGCCTCCAGAACTGGGAGAGAATATATTTATGTTGTTTCAAGCCACCTAGCTTGTGGTATTTTATTACAGCAGCCTTGGGAAACCAATACAGCCTCTCAGTCCAGATGTTCAGCCTGACTCTCACCTCTGGGGAGTTCTTCCCTCTAACTCCTCACCATGAGAGCCAGGCTGGACCGGAATGCACTCAAGTGATAGGAACTGCCTATGGGAGAGTGAGAATAAAAGCAACAGGGGCCAGGGCAGACGGAGTTGTCTCTGTGCATGTCTCACAGTGAAGGAACATTATTTTGAGTCATTAAAGCATCATCTGTACAGGTAGCATCTGTGGTCTGGCTCCTGAAATAGAATGTGAGCACGCTAGGGAGGACACAGTCAACCAGGAACCTAGGAACATGCCACGCTGTCCCACCAGGTCTCAGGCCAAGGAGCCTGCATTTTTAAAACTTTCCAAATGGGTCTGTAGCTTGAGTTTAGACATGGGGAAACTGAAGCTCAGAGACATTCAGTGGCTCAAGTCTTCAAAGTTGGCTCAAGAGGCAGCATTGCACAAGAGTCAAGAAAGTAGATGTTTCTAAAGAACAAGTGGGGTCCAATATACCTGGGGGTGTATCTTGGGTCCTCATGGCTGGGAGGAGTTACTTCTGTAAGACTCAGTTTCCTTCTCTGCGAAATGCAAATAACGATAATCCCTACTTCATGGAATTGTGAGAACTCAGTGCAGAAGTGCCTTGAAAGTTCAACATCTGGAGCCCAGAACAGTGCCATACACTGCCTGGCAGCAGCCTCTGCCACAGTCACATAGGAAGCAGCCAAGTGGAAGGTGGACCTATGCTATTTTGCCTCTTAGTCCAATGTGCCTCTCAGGACTATTCCATCTTTTAATGTTTTGGACAGTGATTACTATAACATCCAGCATAACCTCAGACTCAGAGTGCAGCTGGTGGGAGCATGGGATTTTAAACGGAGACAGGAGGGCTTGGGAACTTTGGACAGTGTCTCTGTATTAGGAATCCTGTTCATACATAGCAGAGCTAGATTTTCTAGGTGATAGGTTGGGCTCTGTGAAAAAATGGTCCTTTTCCAGCCTTGTGAGTGCCTTGCCCTAAAGATGCTCAAAGAGTCCCTGCCATAACAGGTGGCCAACCTTGTCTGTATCTTACACAGCAAGGAGGAGCTGTCCTGTCCCCAGGGGTGGTGTAAGCATGCACTGAGCCACTCACAGGTCTCACTGGCAGGCAGGCTGCATTCCAGTCTGGGGCAGTAAGTCAGGTTGGAGGTTCAAAGATGCTGGTATTCAGTATATTTCCAAAATGATTTGTTCTGAGCTAATTTGTCTTCTAGTTTCTGTGCAAGTCATGAGCAAGAAACACTTTCACTTTCAAAAAGATGCCTTTTAACTTGAAGATCATTTTAGTCATTAGAAAACAGGGACAACCAAAGACGCTATCCCCTGCCAGTGCTTAGGAAGGGGAACTTGTATACGTACAGTTTAATCCTCTGACAGATCTTGTCCAAAAATGGGAGTGAACAAATATCAGAACCACTTCTGGAATATGTCTGGAGAGAAAAACAAAAACAAAAAGTTGTTTAGTTCAAGGGATGATTTTCCGACTTCTAAAGGCCCTTCCTCTCCTCTTGGCTCCACAGTTTGGATTTCTGGACTCTTCTTTCTCCAGAATCTGGGCTATTTTACTTAACTAAATTTACCTCTTGTTCCTGTTTCCACGCTCCATATTCATTCCACCTGTGTGCCTTTGTTCATGCCGGCTCCTCAGCCTGAAGGCTTCCCCTTCTCCCCCAGCCAGCTAGTCCCACCTTCATCTCTTGTCCACCTCTTCCCAAAAGGGTCTGGCCCACCTTGGTCCATTCTACTCAGCCAACGTTCCTCTCCTTACTGTCCTCAGTGGCTTTAAAAAAGGATTTGAAAATAAAGACTGTTTTCAAATAAAATAATTCCTTCCTGTTATGAGATAAAATAAAGACTAACGGGAGAGACGCTGACTTAGGAAGAAGGAAGAAGGAAGGTCCCTTCCCTGGGGGAGGAGGGCTAGGGGAAGGAGGGGTGTGTAGATGAAGCCCCTCAAAGCTTCCTGAACAAAGGGATTTCAGACAGCAGTTTCCATAAGACTCTGCTGTGGGATAAATTAAAAGCCCTGGCTTTTTACTAAGTAATGATTTTAGAAAGATTGCAGTTCCCTTGATGCTTTTCTCAGACAAAAGAAAAAAATCAACAGGGTAGAAAAAGTAAGGAACCAGCATTTACCAACAAAGGGAGAGATAGTTCACTTTTCAAAAGTTCGCTTCACACCACTTTGCTTCTACGAAAGACCTAGGTTACTCCCTACTCACGAACTGAAAGCAACCCAAAGAAGTTTTTTGCTCTCACACACAAAAAAATGCAAAAAGCAAAAATAACGTTCATCGTTTGTTCTGCAGGAGCCTGTGGAGAGGCAGCGAGAACCCTGAACAGTGAGGGGGCACCGCCCAGCTCCTTCCCTGGAAACAACACTGAGCAACTCAGCATCAGGCCACCATAGCTTTGAACTGGGTCTGTGAGCCTCTGTGCTTGATCTCAATTTATTTTATGCATCTGTTAGCAAGATGTGTCCTAAGGTAATTGCTTCTTTGCCTTAGGAAAGACTTCATAGGAATGCTCTACTTTTGGATAGCGGGGAAACCTGTAGTGATTCCCTCTAGCCCCAAAAGTCCTTCAGATGGCTGTGAGTGGTATTAACAGCATTGGTAATATTTTGACACTAGCAAAGGTAAACAGGTAACCTTTTCTGGTTATAAATGAGGTTTTTAAGGATCTTCAGGATGCTTGCTGAACTTTCTAGGATGAGGAAAAATCCTGATTAGCATGCAAGATTTGGAGACAGAAAAGACTGTCGTTGTTGTCACGCAGTTTACTGTCTAGTGGAGCGTCGCGGTGAAGAGCCCAGCTCTTAGCATGCTCTGTGATGCCTGCGGTGGTCCAGGCATTAATACGGCTTTCTGGGAACTGGAGGAGGAGGCAGGTAAGGACCCAGAAATCAGATAGGAGGCAGGTGGGAAGGAAGAGACAGATGCTCTATGCTTTTCAACTCCAGGTACAGCTTGCAGACTTGTTACAGTTGTAATTCATGGGCTCCCCCCAATCTAGTAAATCAGAAAGTCTGGGGTAGGTCCCAGGAATCTGTGTTTTCACAGCCTCCCAGTCATTCTGACACTTACTAAGGTTTGAGAACCACTGCTCTAGGTTCTAGCTGATGAAAGTGTGATCGCAAACCAGGAGCATTGAGGCCATCTGGGAACTTTCAGGACTAAAGTCTCTGGCCCCAGATTCAGTTGACCTGCTGAATCAGAATCTGCATTTTAACAAGGTCCCAGGTGGCTGGAGTACACACCAAAGCTGGGAAAGCACGGCCACTGGTATAGAGGGAGCACCCTCGCAGTGCTGTGGGCACATGAGCAGGGCTGGCATCTTGGGGGACTGCCAAACGTTTCAACCTGGCTGGAGTATAAGGAACTGGGAGAACACGGTGAACCGTGGAAGGAAGGAGACATGAGGACAAGCCTAGGACACTGCACTACGTGCTATCTTGAGGACAGTGGGGAATCCTGGAAGGTCTTAAGCAGAGAGATCACATTTGTAATTTGGAAAGATACCTCTGCAGGTGACATGAAGGCCTCGAGGAAGCAATATGGGACAGAGAGACCTGTTGGTAGATAAGGATCTGAGACGTGCTCCCGGGGTTTCTAACAGCACTACTGCCATTTGGTCCTGAATAATTCTTTGTTGTGGGCTGTCTTGTGCATTGCAGGATGTTTAGCAGAATATCTGGCATCTAGCCACTGTAGGCCAGCAGCCCCCAAATGTCTCCAGATGTTGCTAACGTTTCCAGGAGAGGAGGAGGGGGGACAACATTGCCCCTGGTTGGGAACCACAGATGTGAGGTGGGAGGAGGAGGATGGGGGTGCAAAGGAGGGGTGTTTAGAGACCTGGTAACTGATTGAGATGAGCAGTGTAGATACACTGTAAAATAAACACCAGCGTGCAATTATACCACAACATTGGTGGCAATTTGGAAAGAGACACATTCTAAGACCCAGAGTCAGACTGCATTTGAATGTGTGAGCTACTTCTTTTAATATTTACTTTAGTCTGAAGGCCTTGATCTAATTAACGTAATGGCAATGTAGATTTTAACACTGATGATAACCAATACATCAAAAAATTTATACAACAGCCTGATAATTACTATACGAGAGGTACAATGGAATAAAATGTTATAATTGCACAGCTGTTCACTGTCAAAATTCAGCCTGAAGGCTGCAGCTGTCTTTGACATTCATTGTGCAGAAATTAGATCTAGGATGTTGGCAATAGATGATGCAACTTGTCCAGGGACCCCCAGAATTCCTTCTGTTTGATCATGCAGCCTTTTCATCACACAGTACGGGAAGGACTAACCTCTTCTTACAAACTTGCAAAGGGAACTTAGATGGACACAGAGCAACAATGCAGAGGTCCTCACTTGCACGTTTGACAGCTCCTTCCTTTCCATTCAAACCTTACTAGACAGAGGCAGAATGTGGGCTGTTATTAACTCAGCAATGGATTTAAAACATCACATCTGACTGCATGTAATCCCATCTAAAATGAAAGTCTCAAATCTGGGCTGTCCCTGGGCACAGGAGTCAGGCAGCATCTTTATTTTGCCATCTATTTAACCAGCTTCTGCTTGCATCTGGAGCTTTCCCACCCCAGGATGTTAAATGAATACAGAACAACAAATAGGGGTTGAATAAATGGAATGAGGTGAATGGGGTAAATAGAAGGTCAACGCGGGAGCATAACATCTCTTCTGTACACAGCCAACTTAAGATTGAATTTCTGTGTGATGAAGTGCTTTTAAACCATTGTTGTGTATTATTTTACTTGAATTTAACTTGGATTATTTTACTTGGGGCAAGTCTGAACAGCAGCAATTTTTAAAGGCTTTCCAGATGGTTCTGTTGAGTAGGTAAGTTGGAAATCAGGGCCATCACGTACAGTAGTACAGGTTGTTCACTACAAGATTCTAATATTCACATAGCCTGTGATGTGAATGGTGCTTCCTGAAATTCAGTACTGAGGAGGTCTGGTTGAGAGCTATTGGAATAGTGGAAGGGGTAGAAACTTGGAAGAAGCTAAATCTGGATGTAAATGATGGGTTTCTCACTTATTAGCTATGTGGAGTGAGGGAATTACTTAACCTCTCATCCTTAGTCCTCTCATCTGTAAAATGGGGTTGATAACAGAAATATGCTATCTACTTTGTAGGAGTTTTTGTGATAATTAAATAAACTGATGCCATGACTCAGGTGTTCTAAACCCTCAGATGCTTAGTGTTCTGCCAAATCCACGAAGACCCCTCCCCACCCAAGGAGCCTCTCGGGACCTCCTTGAGATGCAGATCTTCTCTGGAACATTCCATTCCCTTCAGTAACACTAAACTCTTCCCCAGTCTGGATTCTCCATCTGACAGGCTGTGCTGAAATGACATGCAACCTACTCTGTGTTTCTCTCCGCATTCTGGCTAGGTCGGCAGTTATATCAGCCATCACAATGGAGTTAATTGCAGCCAATATCTTCTGAGCAGTTTTTCAGAGATGCTTATTTGCATTTCCTGATTATTTTTTCCCTGACAGCTTTAATCTAGATAGTAAATAAATTGGAGGAGGTTTTTGAGGAGTTTTTTTTTTAATTGATGAATTGTTCAGTTGATTTTTTTTGCAGGGGGGCTTCTTGTAAGTCATGATTAGGATCCTGACCCATGAATTATGCTAGCAATTCTGGTGACAGAAATGAAAAATTGTAAAATCCTAATTAGTCTTTGAGTTAATGCCAAGGCAGTTTGTACTAGTGAAGTAAACAATGCCCTGAGAATAAGTTTTTAGATGCATGTTGAGAAGAATAAGAGAAAAACGGCATTATTCTCCAGTCTGTTTAGAGTTCTGAAGGTGGTGGTCAAGGGTTTCATGTGATGTTTCAGTTTCTTATTCAATAACTTAAGCAGATTAGCTGAACCAGCTATGGTTGGCCTTTAATTATGCACTGAATTAAATAATAATTGGAGATGCAGGCATTGTGATTGATTAATCAATTGTGCAGAAATGCCTGCATACTGTCATCCAACATGTATCATCAGCCTGTACATCAAAACCCATGTGCCCACCCACAAGTAGGGTTGCCAAATAAAATATTGTACTGGACATACTTATACTAAATAATTATTCATTATTTATTTGAAATTCAAATTTAATTGGGCATCCTCTGTTTTTATTTGCTAAGTCTGACAAACCAAGCCATGAGGAAGTTTCCTCCCCTTTATTTCCATGTTGCCAAATCAATACTACTTTGAATGTATTGCATCAGTGCCAGCCAAGGACCAAGGTCATGCCCTCTCATCTCTGATGAATGCTTCCTTCCTGCCAGGACTGCTAGCATTAGGGAGACACTGTTCCTTAAATGTTTACCTTTCTACTTCCTCTTCAACTGGGGCTGATTGGCCACCAGGGCCCAAGTCAACTACTTGACTTAATGATAACTGATTTGAACTAGCCATTCTGTTGAATAAAACTATGATTGCAAAGAGGAAAAATTAGAGGAAAAGAATAATAATGGTGATGATTTTAGCTGGCATATATAGAGTGCTTGATAAGTTCCAGGCATGATACCAGACACCCCCCACACATCAACTCTCTTAGTCCTGACATCCATGCTTTGAGAAAGGAACACTGTTATTGTCCCTACCTCACTGATAGGGAAACTGAGGCTCAGCCTAGATCACATATATAGGAAGTGGAGGAGCAGGAGGATACAGACTCCTCCAGTATGGTCTACTGGAGGGCAGCAGTTTTCAGTGAGTACCAGAGGATATTTGGCAATGCCAGGAGACATTTTTGGCTGTCACAACTACTGGCGGGGGGGTGCTGGCATCTAGTGGGTAGAGGACAGGGATGCTGCTAACATCCTACAATGCCCAGGACAGTGCCACAACTGGAGTTGAGAAACGCTACTCTAGAGAGAAGAGAGGAGAAAAAAGAGGAAGGGACTCATATTCCTATTCAAACCCAATTCAACTGTGGCATGTTGTGTTCTGGATTTGTGTCCGGGGTAGCCCCTGGCCTTTGGAGGTGAACGTGCCAAGGAAAACGCTGGCATTCTCCCCGTTGGTTGCTTACCAGAGTTGGCGATTTCTTGACAATCTGTCTTGCCTTCTCTAGTGTCAATTTCCATGTCTCCTATAAAAATTAAGATAGACAATATTACAACTTGTGTCTCATCTTTCCTTTCTCCGTGTTTTCCAAAGTTAGGTTTTTTTAAGTTCGTAACCTAGCAATAAAGGAATCATTCCATAAATTTCTGATAAAATAATTCACAAGAAAGCAATTTCATGTTAATAACTCTTTTTGAGGGGGGGGGGGTACGCGGGCCTCTCACTGTTGTGGCCTCTCCCATTGCGGAGCACACGCTCAGGACACGCAGGCTCAGTGGCCATGGCTCACGGGCCCAGCCGCTCCACGGCATGTGGGATCTTCTCGGACCGGGACAGGAACCCGTGTCCCCTGCATCGGCAGGCGGAAGCTCAACCATTGCGCCACCAGGAAAGCCCAATAACTCTCTTTATTAAGGGATTTGTACTGTGCCAATTGCCACGCTAAGCACTTCACAAATATTATCATATTTAATCTTCACAGCAACTCTGAGATACATGACCTTTTTACAGATGAGGAAATTAAGATGCAGAAAAGCTAAGAAACTGTCTGAACATCTCAGAGCCAGTGTCTGACAGAGGTGCCATCTGAACCTCTGTCTTCCTGCCCGCTATGCTTGCCTGCTATGCTAAACTCAGTAACTTGTTTTTGGATCTGAAAGCCTCAAGGCAGGAGGCGGTCGACAGACAACCTGAGTGCCTTGTGCTGCAGGACAGAAGAACGGATGACAGCTTCCATTCGAGCTGACTCCACCTCTTGTTCACCTCCACTTCTCCTGCTTTGACGTCCCCGTTTCTAGAGCACCCAAGGGCATCTTCTGAGTTTACATTGCAAGTATAAAATGTTAGCTAATTATTACCAATAACTTTTGTTGTGGAGCTCCGTATCTGTGTATTTGTGGGAGGGTTGGGAGAAAAGTAACCTGGGGCAGGGGGTGGGGGAGGGGAAGTATTCACTCCCAGCACTGCTTCCCAGAGCTTTGGTCCCCCCTCCTCAAATGTCCTGACCCTGCCATATTCCTCCTCAGGCTGTCTCCTATGTGGCCCTAATAGAACTTGGGTGATGGTTTACATGCCTGTGTTCAAACTCCAGCTCTGCTGCTGACTAGCTGTGAATCCTTAAGCTAGTTATATTCTGAGCCCCTCAGTATCCCCAGAATTCTTTGACTAAGAAAGCCCTATATTCATTATCTGCAACATGGGAATTATAGCTACTGACACAGCACCCTGTGAGGATTACAGGACATCATGTCAGGCCTCTAGTCCAGGGCCTACCCTGATAGCCCCTGCTCAGTCATTGATAGTTTGATTGGAAAACTGTCTTTCAGCCCCAGCTATCCCCTCACCCAAATCAGTAGGGAAGCTGAAGTTCAGGGAGAGTGCCATAGTTCTCAGTCCAGGTAACTGGGAACGTTGTCCTTGCACCTAAGAAGAAAATACAGGTACTGGGGTAGGACTTGGAGCTGGCTGGTTAGCAGGAGAGGCCTCTTGGGAGATGCTGGCCTTTGTTGAGGAGTTGAGTCCCTACATGATCATTCTGCGTGTTCTTCACCCTGGGAGCTGCCTTCCTCCACCATGGAGCCCCGTGTGTTCTGAAGACCTCAGCCACGTTGTGTGTACATGAGTGGAGGTGTGACTGCTCAGTGGGAGCCTGGGTTAGAGTGAATTTTCCAGGAGTTTCTTTAGGAAGGAGAGGGGCAGAGCCAGCTGCAGCTTGCCCCCCATGGGCTAGCTCTGAACCCCTCTCCCTAGTGTCTGCCCCAAATCATATTCCACCTGCTCAAGTTCAAAGGATGGCAAACCACGGCTCTTGTGTCAGAGGCAGCAGGCCCGCTGACATCTAAGAGCACACGTTAGCAACTTGAGAAAAGAAGTTGCTCTCCAGGTAGGTCTTGTGGCCAGGATGCGCTTGTACAGTGTATGCTTCTTAAACCATTGAGGCACTACTGTTCCAGCTGGTGAGCAGCTGTGTCCCTGAGTGTCCCCCATCACTGCCTTGGCCATCCAGCCTCTCCTTAGGACTCCCCAGACCTCCCTGTAATCAGTCAACGTAGGGGCCAATGTCACGGTACAGTCTGGTGAACATCTTCAGACCTTGATCCAACATGGCACCCAGTGTCCATTCTGATTGGGTGGCAGCAGGGCCGAGACAGTTCATTACAATCCTCTTTTTTAAAACATCGATGTCTTTAACAGAAAGACTGCTTAGGAAATGGCCCCATTCAAAAACTGACCTTACTGACTGCCATCTTGTCTTTTTCTGGAATTTTGATAAATCCTGGGAAATTTCCTAATGTATCAAGTAAGTATTTCTGGTAGGGTCATTATAAGATACTAGATCTAGCTGCAAATTTCTATTATGGTGTCCTTTTTGGCTGCCCTTGTTAGCTTAAAGTTCATTGCCACAATATTGAAGGTGGAGCTCCTCTGCCTTAATTATGGGTCCCCTGCTTCTCTGCTTTGGAAATACCCCTTTTCATTTTAAGGTCCATCTCAAGCATCTACAGGGCCTAGCACAGTTCCTACTACATAGTAGGTGCTCAATAGATACAGAAATAAAAGTAAAAGATATTTACATTGTGCTAAGCAAGGAAAAAACAGGCTATCAGATTTTACACATACAAAAAAAATTCTGCAAAGAAATATGCCATAATAACTGTTGTTGATAACTTTTCCTTTTGGTTCTTTTCTGTGTTTTCTAAATATTCAATAATGAACACAAATTAAGCAATACATGCTTTTAAAAAAAAAGAACTCAATACATGTTGCCCTGTTTCTTCCTGAAAAAGAAAATGATTTGTTCCCAGCACAGGGATGTGGTGAGGATCCTGGAGATCTGGGGGTAAACAGGCACGCCTGCCCTCCTATAGTTTCTGGGCTGGCAAGGAGACACCAGGAACTAGTACAGTAAATACAGTAAATAGAAGTGAGATGAAGCAGAGAGAGGGCATTGGCAATGTCTTTTTAGGAGAGGCCACTTGGGTCTCCTTGAGATAACTGATTTGATTTTAATCCAGCTCAGTTCTTAGGGGAGATCAATGTTTAGTGATGGATAAAGACAAGTAGAAAAAAAAAAAAAAAAAGAAGAAGAAGTGACAAGGGCTTCACCAAATGCCTTCTGATCCCTTTAGTGCTGGGCACAGTTGCTGCTTTTGGGGTCCTCCCTGGAATGCTGAGGGCAGATTTATCTGGTCTTGGTTTGACCAGAGCACCACTGTCTCCCACAGTTTAAGCGCACTAATACCAACATAAAAAAAAAAAGTCGTTAAGTGCTTTTAAAAAATGCTTTGGTAAAGCTAAATCCTATGTATTGAAAAATAGCCACTGTAGGATACAGTGCAAAGCAGATATAATAATAGACCAGCAAATTCTACCCAAAGGCCCGACACGCCACTATCTGATAAAAAATTATAAGCAGTGGAGCTTCCTACATTTGTCTTTGTACCTAACAGAAATGGCCTCAAAGCCCTTTTGTCCTTCTCTCTTAACTCTTCTGGTCTGCCTTCTGCTGCAGTTATTTATGTGCTTACTGCCTTCAGGGGGCAGTCAAGTCCATGGGGATGGCTTCGTTCAAACCTTGCTCCATTTGTAAATCAACTTACGCCATGAAATCTGGGGGTGAGGAACAGCCTGTCCTAATAAACTTCTAGAAAAGATCTGGAGTAGATCAGAGATCTTCTCCCCACCCTCAAACCCCCTCATAAATGCCTGCTCTTTGACAATAAGAAACTCACGTCTAAAATCATTTCACGTCCCAGGGGCTCTCTCCTTTGTGGAGCCTGTCACTGCTGTCAAAGTAACACGTGAACAAAAGGCACTTTCTGTAATTTTCAAATCTACTGCTGCTATAATTGATAGCAGAGAACCCCATCATTAAAAATTATTCCCTGTAGAAACTCATGCCTAAAAATACAATTTTTCTTTATTTCCTTCACTCCTGAGTGTACCAGAATTCAATTCTTTAACATCACGGAACCTGAGAAGGCCCACTTTGTGAATGTGTCCTGTCCAATTCACCAATACTCCTGAAAAGTCGAGGGACATTGTGTTGAGTTCTGGAGCATCCCCTGCACACTACATTCTCTGCATGTTTTCCCATAGTTGTCAATACAGTGCAGTGTGCATTGGCTGAAACATTTGAATGTTTGGGATATGCCTTTCTAAATAGTATTCCTTACCACAAAGTGGCTCAAAGCCTTGAATATGCTAATATGTGCTGTGGCTCTCCCAGCAGGACATTTAGTTTACAGATTTCCCAAACTTTTAAAACTTAAAACAACAACAATTTTCTTTTCTAGCACACCTATTAGCATCTCCCAGAGTGGGAGTAAGAGCAAGAATTTTTGTGTCAAACAGGTCTGAATTGAATCTGGACTGTGCCACTTATTGGCTCTGTGACTTTGGGCAAGTTATGTATCCACTCTAAGACCCAGTTACCTCATCTATAAAATAGGGATAATAGTAATTATTACTTAATACTTTCTACATTGTAGTCTTATCACAGTTTGCTGTCAAGCTTCTCTCCCAAGTTATAAAACCCTTGATGAGAAGGATTATGTGTCATTCACTATTACAGCCCTAATATATAATTCATGGCATGACATAGATACTTAATAAGTACTTGTGAAATGAATGAATAGAATGAATGAATAGAATGAATGATTACACAGAGAAATGACTAGCTGAATGAATATATCTTTCTTCTTTCATTACCAATCATATGCTTACAACTGCATTTGTCCCTAGGTTACATGAATTTCTACACATTTGCGTAGGTGCATGGCATACAGAGCCAGAGCTCTCCCCGAACCATGTGATTCTCTGCATTAAGTCATCCACACTCCATAGAGGCTACACTTGCCATTCCCCTGAGCCTTAGTGACCTCATGAGTCATATTATCTGGCTTGTATTAAAATTTCAGGAAAATATGTGGGAAGTGGTGGGAAAGGTGCTGGAGTCCAGAGACCTGAACCACCAGCTCTGCTTGCAGATGGCCATGGTTAAATTATGTAACCTCTGAGCGTCTGCTTTCTATCTGTAAAACTGGATGGAAGGACTCAAAGACATTTGTTAAAGCTAATTTTGTTTGCTTGTCCTAATGACAGGCAAAGGGGGAAAATTGTAAGCAACGTGAAAATGAAGATAATTGCTCTCTCTCCTTGGTAACCTTTTCACTGTCCGCAATCTAGCATTTAAGCCATTGTTTCTAAAGTATGAAGACCACGCTTCCATCTTCTGAAAAATTACAACTTCAGAATGGAGGGTGCAACTGTTATCAGTGGTTGGAGAGAAAGTTGGGGAATAGATTGTGAGCTGGATATAAAACTCTCCTAGTTGCAAGCTGTAATGATGTTTCTGACTCACTGAGAGCAATCATCTGAGGCATAAGCAGATTCTCCATCAACAATGAGGGGCTTGGTTCTGGAAGTATTCATTTGATCCTGCAATTTGTTATGGTCAAATCTTTTCAGCTTCTCATTACTTTCTCCCTTTGATTGTAATGTTTCCTTATTCCAGTTTCAAATCCCCTTCAGAGTCTATTTAACACTCTCATGAGTGAATTGCAGAGGAAGCCATCACACAGGCTTACAGAGATATAAGCCCTCAGCCTAGGGTCTTACAGCCCAAAGAACCATGGATATGTATATTGCATTTCTTTATTCAAGGACTTGGAAAATTCCAAGGACAACATGGCATGGCTCCCTAGCAGTCTACAAAAGGGGAGAGGTCAACTCTTTTCTTGATCATCAGAATACACAGCAGCATATACCCATGATGGTTTTGCTCATATAAGTGTTAATCAAATAGTGGCATGTCTAGCTGCCACTAGACATTCCACCATAACCTACAGTGGCTATTTTCCAATACATAGGATTTAGCTCTATCAAAGCCCAATTTGATTTTCATGTTCCCACATTTCCCAGCTTTATGACTTTAAGATACGTGGAAAAAAATGAAATCAGTGCATGTCATTTTCTTCTTCTGGAGACCAAAAAAGGAAAAAAAAAAAAAGGAGAGAGAAAGAAAGAACTGTAAAAGTAACAGAAAACACCACCACTTTTGAATGCATTCCCTTATATCACTAAATGTCTTTTCTTCATACATATTTTACCATTAGCTAAATTTCCTCCTTTTCTTCTCCTGGACCAATTCTGCACAGTGGAGCTATTAGTATCATCAGTACATTTAGTCACACTGCTTTTATCCTTTTCTATAGGAAATACCTATTAAAAAAAATCTTATTTTAAATAACACTATTCCCACCCCACAACTTTTCCTGACATAGTTCACTGATTTTACTATAACCACTGCCACTGCCATCATCACTACATACTTACAGAGGTTCTTCTATGTATCAAGTTCTCTATCAGGCACTGTATATACCATATACCTACTCAGCAAGGTAGGAACGAACAGTTCTTAACCTTACTTTATAGTTAAGAAGTCCACAACCCAGTACAGTTTAAGTGAATTGTCCAATTCACGATGAATTTTGTTTCATTTTGACAGTTTCTTCCCTAGTATCTGGGCATGTGCCCAAGTTCTCCATGGATGGACTCCATGGGCTTTTCTTATTATTTGATATTGTCCTACTCTTTTAAACACATGATTTCTGGCAAATAATTGGGTTCATCAGTTAGTGGGTGTGGTTCAGTCATTGGGTTGTCTTGGGTCAAGTACTTTGTAACATACTATTCTAATTTTTTACTGTTATTCTATTTGCATTCAGGTTCCTAGATCAGTCTTGCCTTATGTTACACAATTAATCAATTTCTTCATCTTAGTCTCCTACTGTTGCCATAACAAGTTACCACAAATTTAGTAACTTAAAAACAACACAAATTTATTCTTCTTTTTTTTGGCCATGCCACTCGGCCTGGGGGATCTTTAGTCCCCTGAGCAGAGATCAAACGCGTGCCCTCTGCAGTGGAAGCACGGAATCTTAACCACTGGACCACCAGGGAAGTCCCCACAAATTTATTCTTTTATAGCTCTGGAGGCCAGAGTCCTAAATGAGTCTTAGGAGGCTAAAATCATGTGTCAGCAGGGCTGGTTCTCTCTGTGCTTTCCAGGGGGAGAATCTGTTTCTTGCCTCTTCAGTTTCTAGCAGCTGCACACATTCCTTGGCTGATGGCCTCATCACTCTGACCAATACGTCTGTTGTCACATTTTCCTCTCCCATGCTGATCCTCCTGCCTTTCTCTTATAAGGACCCTTGTGATTACACTGGGCTCATCCAGATGATTCAGGATAATCTCTCCATCTATAGATCCTTAACTTAATCATGCTTGCAAAGCCTTTTTTGCCATGTAAGGTAACATTCACAGATTCTGAGGACTAGGATGTGGACCTCTTTGGGGAGGCCATTACTCTGTATACAATACTGCTCATTGAACAAATATTTATTGAGCAATTAATATATGCAGTGAAATGTGCTGGGCTCTGGGGAAGTCAGGGAACTTGAGAAATAAATCAGCCAGATTATCTGCTTTCATGGAGCTTACACGTTAACAGAACAGACAGACATTAAATAATAATTTTACAGTTATTTATCTTATTGTACAACTGTTTAATTACAATTGTGATAAGTTCTGGAAGCATGGAATGCCATGAAAGAAGAGGAATCCTAGAGGACCTAACTTAACTTGGGGCATCAAGGAAAACTTCTTAGAAGAAATGACTTCTGATCTGAGCTCAGATGTGGGTGATTAATTAATTAAGATAAGGGCCAAGAGTGGAAGCTGAGAGACCAATGATTAAAACTTTAAAACTCAAAGTATCTTTTAAAACTTTTCAAATTCAATAGGGTCATTAGCTTTTCTTGAGCTAAGGGAAGAAAGCATATTCTCAAGAGATATATAGTTGTCATTATTTTTTAACTTCTCAAAAGCAGGCAAGAAACATTTCCAAATTTGAATACCGTATAAGTAAGTACCTTCCTTGGAATTATCTGATTTCTTCTACTTATCAGAAGTCAGGGGTGACTTAACATTTGCATTGTTAGTGCTATCCACTGAAGATTCTTGGGATCGCTAAGAGCTTAATGACCCCCAAATAAGACTTTAAATAAGTCTGAATAGATACATTCTCCAATATTCCAAATATAGACTTAAACCAAAATACGGCTTGGAATGTCTGTCAAATCCTTTGAAATGCTGGAAGAAATGACTGAATAGCAGACTATACATCCAAGTATGGTGTTAAATGCTGTTCTAAGTTCTGTTAGAGTTTTAAACCTTCAAGTCTTCAGGGAGCAATTTAATTTAGTGGTCTCTGATATTTACAGCCTTTCTGTTTCTGTGATAATTTCTTGTCTAATGAACTTCAGAGAGTTTTGCAGAGGCAAAATACATAAGAGGTAGATGAAATCTCATTTAGTTTTCACTTTTTTAATTATGAGAAAAGGATCATGATATCCCCCTGTCATTTTTGGCCCCTTGATCTTCTTCTATAGACCAATTTTTTTTGCAGCCTTTGCTCTGTTTTTTCTTTTTGATTTTGTAAGAGCTCTTTGAATCCTGGAGAAAATAATTCATAGTGTGGCATATTACAAAAACATTTCCCAGTTTGCCATTTGTCTTTTGACTTTGTGTATGCCAGGTTTTTATAAGTTAGTTGTGTTCATATTTCCCTTTGTGACTTTGGGCAAATTATGAATAAAATTGCTCAGGTTTTTCTTCTTTTATGGTTCCATTCTTTATGATTCAACCTTTAATTTATTGGGGATTTATTTTGCTATAAGGAATAGATAAACACCTAGCTTAAATTTTTTTTTTTTTGGTTTTTGTGGTACGCGGGCCTCTCACTGTTGTGGCCTCTCCCGTTGCGGAGCACAGGCTCCGGACGCACAGGCTCAGCAGCCATGGCTCACGGGCCCAGCCGCTCCGCGGCATGTGGGATCTTCCCGGACTGGGGCACGAACCCGTATCCCCTGCATCGGCAGGCGGATTCTCAACCACTGCGCCACCAGGGAAGCCCCTAGCTTAAATTTTATTCCCCAGATGGCTAGTCTTTAATCCCACCCATTTACTGAATAAACCAGTGTTTTGCCACTGATTTGAAAGGCTATCTTTTTTATCAAAAACAAGAATCTCAAATGCATTTGGGTTTATTTTTAGATACTATATTCTGTTCCAGTTTAAGCTTTTAAGCTGACTTTTTTGCATCTAGATGGCTATATTCCCCTGTAATTTATCTCACTGCTCATAATTTCCTGAGATGTTTAAAGAGGAACCTTAGAAATATTGTCAAGTAAACAACTCCACAACCAACAATTTACTTGAATTTTGATTTCTCATGTATAAAATTGGGATAATGGAATAACTTTGCAATTGTGTGGGAGGATTTTAGATGATGTATGATAAGTACTTAGTCCAGCTTTTGGTATGCTATAGCCACTCAGATTGTGGTTGTCAACTGCCTTTTATTTTTCAGCCCCTAATCGTACAACAGGGGCTTAGTAAATGTATATTATGAGACTAAGAGAATGACTGTCCATGCCTTGAAAGCCTATCAGTTTTAGCCAAGGCTCTTTTCACCTTAGTACCATTTCTGGCCTCAGTTATCAGAGATATGGTTGTCTTCCAGACACAGCTATGAGTTTATTAAGTGAGGTAATTTGGAAAACTTTATTAAGTCTTCCAGAATATCAAGGTACACAAAAAATGTTCCAAAGCTGTAGGTTATTCTTTCTCAGATGTTTGTTCCCTTCAAAAATAACATTTGATTTGCTAATCATTTGCCAAGTCACAGTTGAAGGATAGCCATCACTCAAGAAGGAAATTTCCTTAACCTAAAACTCTGATGATCACACAAATGCCTTCTTTCTTATTTAATAATTTGTTTTCTCGTAGGCCTGGATTTGTGAGAAAACACTCACATACTATACAGAGTTAGGGTGGAGAACAGGAGAAGAGCAAATACAAGCTGGGTGGGTTGACCAGACAACTGAAGGAGAAGAGAAGCTTAATTTTTTCTATTTAGTTCAGGCTTTGAGCTACTATTTTGCTAGAGTTGTCCATGGTAGTAGCCTTGGAGGCTCCAATGTAACCATGATGACAGAGGAAGCAATTTCCTTTCCTTGTTTGACACAGAGATTCTGTTAAACTGAGAACACTCAATCATTTTTATTTTCTATGTACCTGCCACAAAAAAGCCAAGTCATAACACAGATAGGTTAAAGAAATTTACCCCCCCCACACACACACCATGTTGAACAAAATGGAGCTCAGGATCAGAGATTACTTTTCTTGAACAAGAACAAAGGAATAATTGATGGTTACTAGAGAGCAGTTTGGTTTTAAACAGAGGAGATGCTAAACTCCAATCCTCTTGCCAATTTGACCTCACTGCTCATTCATTAATTCATTTTATTAAAAAAAAATCACCATTTATTGAACATTTACTTGATTCCAAGAACCGTGGTAGCCTCTGAGAATATGCCTCCAAGACTATTCAAGTTTGAGGCTCCTATTATAATGAACTCTAGGCTGTCTCAATAGGGGAATAATGCAGAGATGCATTTCTGGGAGATAACTATGGCCTTGGTCAGAGTGGAGAACTGGAAAGAACAGAATGGATGCCCATGATGAGTCATCTGGAAGATTAGGGGCAGGAAAGGCCCAAGTCTAGATAGATAGATCAAGACATCTTTTTTTTTAATTAAAAAATACTTTATTGTTAAAAAAAATGGGATCAAGACGTCTTAAGGCTTATGTTTGGTCTGTAAAAAAGATAAAGAAGAAGATGCACTGGGAGTACAGACTCCAGCAAGTGCTGAGAAGGAATGTAGAGAGAAGGGGTATTATGAAGGCATTACTGTCCTATTTTCTAGGAAGAACTGGGTTCAAATGTAAGCCCATTCATTCAATACACATTTATTGGGCACAAGTAGTGTGCCAGCCTCCTATACCCATACCAGGCAGTGGGGAGAGACAGCTGGCTCAGGTATAGTCCCAGCTTTACAATTAGTAGTCCAGCAGTCAGTCTCTTAGAGCCAGACACTTAAACTAATGACTAAAAGGCAACACCAAAAGTGCAATGATAGCTGTTAGGACATGGTATCTTGAGGACAATGAGGAAGGGAGTCTAATCCTCACTGGAGTGGGAGCATAAGTGTTAGACGGTTTCTAGCAGAAGGTGACAACTGAGCTGGGTCTTAGAGGATGACTCAGGGAAAGGGTATATTATAGGTATAGGGGGAAATAGAGCAATAGGATGTGATGGAAATGATAAGAAGTGTTGAGCTGCTGGAGAGAAGTAGGTAAGGCAGTTTCTCCAAGAACAAGGCTGGGTAGGTAGGGACAGGCTAGCTAATGGAACTCAGACCTCGTCCTGACCTTGATGGATGGCTTTGAGGGATTTAAGCAGGAAAGGGAACATGGTCTGATTTGCGTTTGGAAACATCACTTTGGTGCCTGGATTTGAGGATTTCAAGGCTGGAGGTAGAGATATCAGTTACAAAGTTGTTGCAGTACTCCATCCTAGAAATGATAAGCCCCTGAATTAGGCAGGTGGAATTGAGGATGGAGAAGGGGGATAGACTAGAAAGAAGCATTTAGGTGGCTGAAAGGTGGTTTCAAAACTGAGATATGGAATATGGGAGGAATAGCCAATGTGGGGAAAAGATAATAGTCCAGTTTCTGACATGTTATGTTCAAGGCGTCTTTGGGACCTACAAATGAGGATATTTATCTGGAAGCTATATGCACTGGCAGAAGCTCTGGGGAAAGTCTTGAGCTTTATTTGTGAGGCTTACAAGAGCAAACATTCTGTATGTTTATGATGATCAGTCACTATTCTAAGAATTTTCACACATATTAATTTATGTAATCCTCACATTAGCCCTTGGAGGTAGGCTCTGCTATATTCCCCATTTAACATATGAAGAAACACAAGGAAGTTAGGTGATATATCTCAAATCACTCAGCAAGTACACGGTGGAGCCAGGGTCACCGACGCCCTCAGGCTGGCATCTGAATCTCTGTGCTTAGCCACCAGGCTTTCCTGCCTATAATCACGCAGGGAGAAAGCCCAGAGTGATCAGAGTCTTGGCTGGGTGGGTCCTGGTGCTTAGGAAGGGAAGGGTAACCCTCAAAGGGACAGAGTAGTGCAAAGAGAACCAGGAAAGGGCAGAGGAGTTTCGGGAGAAACTCCCGAAACAGTGTCAAATGCAGCAGTGTCAAATGCAGCAGATGATGGATAAGAAGGTTTTTGGATTTGATGTTTAGGAGGTCATTGGTGGCCTTAAGGAGAGGTGTTTCATTAGAGTGATGGGGCTAGAGGCCAGCCTGCAGTAGCTTGAGAAGCAAATGGGAGGTGAAGAAAAGCTCTGCTCTTTGAAAAACTTGCTGGATGCTGCTGCTACTGCTGCTACCACTTAATTAATACTTATTATAAGCAAAGCACTGTCCTAAAACTCAATCCCCTCCCCCCTCAGACAATACACGTACACACTTATATGCATGTATGCGTATAAACACACATAGAGATATATATCAAATTGTTAAATATTCATAACAACCGTATGAAGTCTGAGTATTATCACCATTTTATAGATGAAGAAACTGAGACCCAGAGTGATTGAGCAACTTGCTTCAGGAGAGACAGAGTAAGAAATGCAGCCAGGCTTTGAGCCCTGGTGGTCTGGCTCTAAGATCTGTGCTCATAACCACCCTATTGAACTGCCCCTCAATTAGAGGCAGCAGAGAAATTTGATTGTAGCTGGAGAGGAATGGGGGTTCTGGAAGGTTTATTTTTATATTTAATTTTTGGAATGGGAGAGACCTGAGCAGGTTAATAGGTATACTAATTTTCTTCCTTGGGTGTAGATAATTTCAGTGCAAACTTGCCCAATTAGCACAATGTTATGAGAAAATCCATAAAAAAGGAGTGAACTCTAAATAGATTATTTCTAAAACCTCCAGTTCCCTCAGACCTTCTATGAGGCTTTATTCCCAGGGGACTGGAGACTAGAAACCCAGAAACAGAGTTTGTTAATGAATCCATGAGAAAAGGGGCAGAAATAAGGAACCAAGGATAATGCTACGGGATAAGTGGAGACACGTGACTTTGGGTATCTGGGAAGCTACGAGAAGACAAAGAAAAGGCCAGTAGCAGGAGGAGAGACAATACTTTCAGGCTTGTTGATGGCAGCTTTCAGGCTTGAGCCAACACTTCTCACCGTTAATGCTCATCAGAAGCTTTGTAGAAGTGCATAGGCTCACCGCAGAAATACTGAACCAGATGCACTGAGATGGGACTCCACACATATTTCTGAAAACTGCTTCACATTCTAAAATAAGCTAAACCTTTTACACTCTGGTATATTCCATTGAGACCAGATAAATCCTCACAAGAGAGGAAGTAAAGCAAATACATGTTCAGAATTGCCCTTCCCATCTTATCTTTCATTTAACAAATCTTATGAAGCACCTACACTGTACCGGGCATTGCACAGTCCTGGAAACATGACGGTGAGCAAGAAAGACATGGTCCCTGCCCTCCAGTGCTATGAAAGAAACAAAGTGTTATGTGAGAGCACAAAGGAGACCTTCTTCAGATGGGCGGTTCAGGGAAGGCCCCTGTGAGGAGGGGACATTTCAACAGAAAGCTGAAGGAGGAGAAAGTGCTGACTGTGCAGAGAACTGGAAGGGTTCTGGGCAAAGGGCCCAAGAACAAGGCGCTGAGACAGGCAAGGCCTGGAGTGCCGTGTCAACACTTACTCCACCTTGAAGACAGTCACCTCCACTCCTTCCCAGGGAGGGCCCAGCCCTTCTCTGCTGAGCTTTCTGTTCCTCTTTGCACCCGCTGTTGGAACACTTGTCTCTTCATCATAGTTTGTTTACAAGTTGATCTCCCTGTCTAGAATCACTCTTTGCATTGCAAATGCCTGCCTCATTTGCTGGAATACTGTCCTACACAGTTCATTCTCTATAAATATTTGCTGCTGGAAAAAAGAAAACAGAATCATTCTGTAGAAGCTACAGGACTTTAGGCAAGTCTTTTAATCCTCTAGGTCTCAGTAGACTTATTTATAAACAAAATGGGGGAATCATATCTGTCCTGCAGATATGTGATGGTTAAAAGAGATAGCTTAATCAGGGTGCCTCACAGCGGGGCTGGCACACAGTAAGTGCTCTAGAAATGTTTGTTGAGGCGTGACTGACTATGGGAATGACTGACTATATGATTGAACTGGTCATGAGAAAGTTGGGATACTTGTGCAAGGTTCTTGGAAATTAAGCTCTTCATAATATTTCATTAAAGCTAAAACCAGAGCTGTGTTTACTTTCTGACACTGAGGACTGGCTACTCTGAATGTTCTTCATAATTTATGCCAAACACAGGTGTGCTGATGTGAAGAGCTGCAGGTTGAGTTCAGGTTCTACTCACTAGGTATGAGACCTGGGTCAAGACCTTAAGCCTCAGATGTAAAATATGTTTGATAACTATACTTATAAAATAGAGTTTGGCCCTGTAAAGTTGGAGACATCAGTATGAACGCATGTCCACACACACACACACACACACACACACACACACACACACACACAGATGGGTAGATTCATGGCTTACATGCATACAAATATACTTTACTAAAGTCTCCTCTAGGAGGATCTAGAAGCAATGTCATCCTAGTAACAACAGGCACACCCAGCAACCAGATCTCAGTTTCTAAACACCATTCTCCAATTAAAGGAACCAGGTCTCCTTTGAAAGTGGTGGATTGTAGGGTTGGGGCAGGAAAAATACAAGATGACCCTGGATCATCTGGCATTACCAGAAAGTAAGGAAATTCTAAAGAAAGAAAGGAAAAAAAGAAGGAATGAAGAAAGGAAGAAAGAAAGAAAGACAACAAGCAAAGAAAAAAAAAAAAAAAAGGAATGGAATGGAGCTGTGTCAAAAGGACCAAGGGCAACCCAAAAGAGCTCCCAGTGGCCAAAGCTGAAAAAAATCTGAGCAAGAAAATAAGTAACATAGTACTGAATTATAACTCAAAGTATGAAATACATATACACAAGTCTATATTGACATAAATGAATAACTGAATACATAAATAGGGAAGGGGAGATATACCTTTGCAGAAGAATTCCAAATAATATACTCCCTTCTCCAGGAGGTGAGCTTAGAGCCCCCATCCTATTGAGTGTGGTTTGGACTTAGTGACCCAGTTCTAAAGAACAGAGAAAAGGAAAAGGGAAAAATAGTGACTTTCCCGTGAGGAAGCCTGGCAAACACCACCTTAACAAAGTGATCAAGGTTAACATCCCCCTGGATGTCATGTGGGTATCAGGTACCCCTGATAAAATGTGATGAGAAGGGCACTTAACCTCTGTGGTGTTCCTTCCAAAAAAAAAAGACTCTGTCTAATCAATATAAAAACATCAAACAAATCCCAATTTGAGGGGCATTTAATGAACATACTTAACCAGTACTCCTGAAAACTGTCAAGGTCATGAAAAGCAAGGAAAGATTGAAAGCCCATCATAGACTAGAGGCGACTAGGGAGACCCTAAATGCAACATGTGTCCTGGATTAGATCCTGGAACAGAGGAAGGACATTAGTGGAAAAGTGGGTGAAATCCAAATCAAGTCTGAAGTTTGGTTACTAGTCACATACAAGGGTAATGTTGGCCTCTTTTAGTTTTGACCAAGTAATGTTAAAATGTTAACATTAGGGGAAACTGAACTTGGGTGAGGGTGTACTCTCTATGGAATCTTCACAACTTTTTTGTAAACCTGAAATTATTCCAAAATAAAAATCTTATTAAAAAAAATGGAGTTTGGGGGCGATTAAATGGTAAAGCATATTGCAAGCTCACAGAGCTAAGCACATCATTATGAACGGAAGGGCACTGTCCATTGTACAGAAGGAAATTTAGTGATTGATGAAACTTAGAAAATGTTAAATTTCCTGTCCATCCATAATTTTTTCCTAAACCCTATTACCTCCCATTAAAAGGGCCAACAGATATTTTATCTGACACTTAATGTTTAAAAAATATAAATTTCTGAGGTCAGATGGTTTATTCCTCAGCTGAACGAGAATTTGTCCTGTGTCACTTTCTCATAAAAAGTGCTAACTTTCTCCTTTCCAAACCCATTTATGTCGGCTTCCTGGTAGTTTGATTCCAGGGAAACACGAATTCCGTGTACATGCACACACGCCCACACACTCAGCACTGGAGAGCTTCTGGTTCCTGCAGAAATCGGATTTACTGTGGGAAAAGCTGTTGCAAAGTCTGGATTGCTTTCCTAAGGCAGCAGGTCTCTTTTGCAGTCATTTAAATGGGTTGGAGGCCCCAGGGAAATAGAAGAATCTATCTCCACTAGCACACACATTCTGAACATAATTCTCTTGTAATGTGGATCAAAGTGGTGTGAAGTAAGTCTTGCCTATGCCTTAGAGATGTTGGTAAATACAGCCCGTCCCTCCAGCTCAGGGGTGGTAAGGAAGGAGGTCGGTTCAAAGCCACAGAGTCTGCTTGGGGATCTCAGAGTTAAGGGACCCAGGAGGGAGCAGCATAAAACTGCAGAGGCTCCAGGCTGCACCGGGCCCAATCGGGGCTCATACATGGTAACCCTCTGATCTAAAAATGAGAGGTTTAAAGCAACAGGGCACACATGAAGAAACCACATCCAGTTTTCAGCTGGACAGCTGTGGTGTCAGGATCGTGCTCATGCACATGCACACACAGACACACCCTGGCAGCAGGCAGGGCCTTGCTTTGTGTGCAAATGAGAGGGGGAATGCTATAAATAATCCCCCCAAAGTAGGTAGCACAAACCCATCTGGGTGGTCTTTACAACACAGTCTGCAATTTTCTTTTTCCTCTCCTCTTCCCTCTCCTCCCCTCCTCTCTCCTTTCTCTTTGTCTTGTCCTCCTCTTCCCTCCACTCCGCCTATTCCCACTCCATCCTCCTCATGCCCGCTGAACACTGTAGGGTGTTTGTTGCTTCATTTAATGATGGAAGGAGTTTGTCATTTTTGAACGCATGGTAGAGAAGGATATGGAGATATGACTAAAGGACTGGCGAGAAGTGGGCTGGAATTTCAGCTTTGCTGTAGATAATGAACACGGGTTCGTTGCAGTCCCTACATGCTGTCCCACCTTTTGCTTTGGGCCCCACTAAAGTCAGGCACCTGTTGCTCTGCACTGCGGGGCTTTGCCCGTGCAGGCCCCTGGAGCAGAGAGACCCCTTTGTCCCTCTACTCCATAGCATGCATTTCGCAGGGACGATGGCTTGCATCATACTACATTTTACCAGAATCTGAAACACATGAAAAGCAGGACATTGAGGGTGCAGAGTCCTGCTTGTGAGGAACTAGCTGGCCCAGGAGCAGTGGTTTGACTCAGAATACCAATACCCCAGGGGTATCAGTGAGGCACAGAGCCCAGTGGTAAGAACTTGGGCTTTAAGGACAAACAAACCCAGGGCTGAATCCTCTCCTTGCCCCTTACTAACTGCGTAACCTAGGCAAACTCCTTATCTTTTAGTCTCAGTTTCCTCATATGCAAAATAAATATACACTCCCAAGAGCACTGCTAAATGAGATCACGTATGTAAAGTGCAGTGCCTGGTACATTACTCTCATACCACGTATGTGCCTGGCAAGATGGAGGAGACAAAGATGGGCAAGATGCAGAGCTGCTGCCTGATATATTTACATTCTAATAAGGAAATCTATGTAAACTTAATATCTCTGTGACTCCCTTTCCTCATCTATAACGTGTGGGTGACGACAATGCTTATTTCATAAGATTGAATGATTAATATACATGAAACATTTAGAAAAGTACTGGCACATTGTCGTACTCGAAAAGGTATTTCATGCTGATGGTTCAGAGGAGAGTTAACTTTTTGTGGAGAGGATTAAGAGTTATTTTACAGAGAAGGTGACAATGAGAAGAGCTAGAAGGATGGCCTTGGTGTTGACGGGGTAGAAGGAATGTTTAAGAGGTGCAAAGGTGCAGGGTTGGGAAGGTTGAGATGGGTTCAAGGGGGAGCCAATCACTCCTTTTGGGCTACAGCATGAGCTACACAAGGATAATAGTAGAGGTCCAGGAAGGCTTTTTGAGAATCCTAAAATGCTAAGTGAAAACGTGTACTTAATTGTGCAGGCAATGTGGAGGTCATAGGCTGGGGGAAATAATGATTAGAGGTATGCAACAGGAAAATTAGTGTGGCCATGAAGTACGGACAATTAGAATTTCCATCAGCAATGCAAATGAGAAACTAGTGGCACTTCATTTATTCATTCAACAAATATTTCTTTGTTATGTATAAGGCACCATCCTAGACATTGGGTATACATAGATGAACAAGATAGAATCTGACCTCCTGGAGGTTATAGCCTAGTGGGAGAGACTCACAGATGATCATGCAGGCATATCATTCAAGACAAGGCAAGTTCAAAGAAAGAACCTACAGGAGCTTTGACAAGAAGAGTGTGTAAAAGGAGTCAGGGATGGCTTCCTCATCCTTCAGGCAAAGATTTTGGGGTGGACAAGATCATATCTATTCTATAGAAAGACATTTCTAGCATCCGTATGGAAAATTTATTGGAAAGAGGTCAAGAGGAGATTTGGTTGAACTAGTTGGGAAGCTATAGCAGGAGTAACATCAGAAGATGATTGTGTGAAAACTTCATGCAATGATACTGTTACTTGTAATAACACAGTTGACTCTCACAGACAAAAGAAACCAGACACAAAGAAGAATATACTGTATTCTTCCATTTACATGAAATTCAAGAGTAGAACTTTATATAAATGAACTAATCTGTGGTGGTAGATTTCAGAGTAGTGGCTGTATTGGTGGGGGTTATTGACTGGAAGGGTCATGAGGAAGCCTCTGGGAGGCTGGAAATGATACCTGTTTCTTTACTACTAATTCACACCTGCTTTGTAGGTGTAATTTGTGTGCCATGGGAATGAAAAGTAGGTCTGATATGTACTATTTAAAAAAATGCATACTCATAATGTAATGTTAAGGAGGAAGAGTAGGGTAAAAATTTGTACATATAACATTATCATAACTCTCAAAGAAATTAATATAATTTATTTAAAAATTAAAAGGAAACTCTCCAATATTTTAATATTGGTTATTTCTGGTGGTGGGATTTCAGTTGACTACTGTGAAGAGATACCCCGAGGGGATTTTCAAGAAACACTGACACAAAGGTTGAGAGACCAACCAGCCTCTCTGAGCAAAGGACAGGGATGTGAATCTCAGTCCTGGTCTTTCTCAGGGGAGTGACTTTCAGCAAATTCTGTAACTTTTTAACCCTCAGTTTCCTCAGTCTTAGAAAAGGGGTCATAATGGTGCTTCCACACTGGGGCTATTTGGGGGACTAGACAGGATGAAGAGTAAGCACAGTGAATGATCAGTAAATATCAGTTATTGCTATTAAAGGAAATTGTGGAGGCAGAAGAGGATGAAGCTGTCCACATTTGCACCAACTGCCCCTCTTTTCTGGGTCTGCCGTAGAGATGGAGGCTGGCGATGGGATTTGAGGGGGAGAGTGGAGGCACCAGAGAGCACGCCCCGCTGGGGTGGAAGCTGAACATTTCTGAGATGAAATCCTCTGACTTCCTCCCAGCCAGAAAGGATGGTCGAAATGTTCCCAAGTTGGGAATTGAAAAGGGGGTGGTGATGGGAGGACAAGGAAATGCTATTTCGAGTATAAATTCTACAGAGTATAAAAATAAAGAATGTCATTTTAAATGGGATAGTTTAAAGTTGAACATTTTGTGACTATGTATAGCTGTGAGTGTGAAAATATATAAAATGATGTTATTTAAGGAAATCACAAAAACCCATATCACTTGCCTTTGTACATAGAGACACATTACTTCTGTACATTATCAAACAGTGAATATTATTATATTCATATGCTATTTGAATACATGGAAAAAAAAATTTTAATTAAAATTAACTCTTCTAGAAATCAGTGGAGACCACATCTTCTCAGGTAGAATTAAGGGAAATTTAACTGGCGTTTAGTCAATAATCGAGGTAGCATGACATGCACATGTACCCCCAGGTATTTGCATCTCTTTCTTCCTGTTCAAGGAGACAGCCTTATGATATTTAATATTACCACTAACCCAAATCGTGTTCACTGGTTAGGCCAAAAAGTGTTAAAATGACTTTATTTCAATAAGAATAAAAAGGAAATTACAAATAAAACAGAAGCCTGTTGTGTTATATATAGAAAGACTATAATTCTGGGAAAGGGGGCACAGAATTTTATTTTTTTAAAAATATTACTTATTTTGTTTTATTTTATAGGAAGTTTCTGAAAATCATTATTTTGAGGCCTAACCAGATCTAATATCATACTCTCATTCGTAGCATGAGCAGGAAATTGTGTCCACATTTGTCTGTCTCCATCTGCATTCCAATTCAGAATTGTCAGGACTTCCCTGGTGGTCAGGTGGTTAAGAATCAGTCTTGTAATGCAGGGGATGCCGGTTCAATCCCTGGTCAGGGAACTAAGGTCCCACATGCCGCAGGGCAACTAAGCCCACACACCACAACTACGGAGCCCACATGCCACAACTAGAGAGCCCTCGCACCGCAACTAATGAGCCTGTGCGCCACAACTAGAGAGAAGTCCATGCACTGCAATGAAGAGCCCACACACTGCAATGAAAGATCCCATGTACCACAACTAAGACCCAATGCAGCCAAAAAATAAATATATAAATAAATATTTAAAAATAAATAAATAAAAATAAAAAATTGTCCAACATGATATAATGCACACACGGTATTCTGAAGAGCTACCTCTGAATAATAATGATATTGGTAATAATTACATTAGCTACCATTTTTATTAATATTTATGCAGCAGGTATTGTGCTAAGCATTATATATATATTAGTTCACCTACTTCCTCCAACAAATCTATGAGGGAGGTGTTTTAGGTATTTTGTTAGACTGATTTTATGGGTGAGAACAATAAAGCTTAGACTGGGGGAACAACTGCCCAAGTTTTCCCAGGATGTGGGACTTCCAAGTGCTTATACGAGGAAAGTCCTGGGCAAACTGCATGAGCTGGTCACTCTATAAAAGTAACTTGCTTGATTTTTAAGGGGTAGAGAGGGATTTAATCTCTTCTCACCTTGGCTGGTAAGATTTCCTATGTACTGCCAGCCCAGCTCTAGAATACAGTCTAAAATAAACAGCAAAGACATTCTTTGGTGGCATGGGGGAGGGATCTAAGTTGAAGTTTGGGAATATTATTCCAGGTGATGTAATGGAAAATGTCATTTTTCCGGTCCCTGTCCCCAGACCACTGAGCCAGTGAAGCTGAACCTCCTTTTACCAGATTTCCAAAGGGTTTGCATATCACCGTAATCTGACATTCAGAATGAAAAAGCACTCACCTTGGGAAGGGGATAGAGGTGACACAAGGGTTGGCCAGGGTCCTGTTTACAAAACTCCAAGGTGTGACACACCACATCGGCATTCACATCCGCTCTGAGCCTGGAGGGAAATAGGGCAAAACAAAAGATATTTAAAAGCTCTCAGGCATTAGGAAACAAAAGCTATTTCAAAAGAAGGTCAGTTCCCAGAATGGATTCTAGTATGGCCTTTGAGTCCAGTTCCATGCAGCTGCTGGATCATAATGATTTCCTGCCACTTGCTCTCTCCTACTTTTAGAATAAGGTCCTGGGGGTGGGGAGAGGGGACTCACGGCACTGAGCCGTGAGCCGGCCTCTCACACCAGCACTGTGATGCTTTTCAAGAGAAGCCGCAAATAAAATTGAGAAAGGAAAAAATGGACAGGGGTGTAATTTCATGGGAACAACATTATTTTTTAAAATTTATTTATTTAATTAATTTATTTTTGGCTGTGTTGGCTCTTTGTGGCTGCGTGCAGGTTTTCTCTAGTTGCGACGAGTGGGGGCTACTCTTCGTTGTGGTGTGCGGGCTTCTCATTGCTGTGGCTTCTCTTGTTGTGGAGCCCGAGCTCTAGGTGTGCGGGCTTCAGTAGTTGCAGCCTGCGGGCTCAGTAGTTGTGGCTCACGGGCTCTAGAGCGCAGGTTCAGTAGTTGTGGCACACAGGCTCAGTTGCCCGGAGGCATGTGGGACACTCCCAGACCAGGGCTCAAACCTGTGTCCCCCTCATTGTCAGGCAGACTCTCAACCACTGCACCACCAGGGAAGCCCCAGAACAGCATTTTAATGTTTGCTGAGCCTTATACCAAAAAATCTTTGATATAGCCTTTTAAACACCTAAAATTATTTTCTTAGGTGTAATCCAAATCACCTCTTTTCCTTTTAAAGTAAATATATTTATCTTTGACTTTTTCCCCTGAGTATGGTGTAAGGATAGTGCTCTTCAAACATTTTGGTTTATGTCTAGGTTTGAAGGGGTTAAAACAAACCTTCCATATTCATTTTCTACATGCCACCCCCAACACTCTTAAACCAAGAAGAATGAGTATAATGTGCTGCTTCAAATGAAGGAACAAGTCATGTGTGGACTTTCAGTAACTTTTCCAAGTAAACTACTGATTCAAACTCAAATCAAAACAACAAAAACAAAGACTCCAGAAACATACGTTGGTAATATCTAGAGACTAATCTTGGAAGGACAGTTATAGATTCTAGAAGCTATTTTGAGGGGTTTCTTCTCAACTCACATGATCACTTAACTGTCCCCCTTCACCTGTAGGGGTGGGTTCCTGGCAACTGTGTATATACTTCATATCTCCTGCCAGTTGATTGGTCCTCATTAGACTGCAATTCAAGTAGGACCAATCAGATTCTCTCTCAGGGAAATTTGGAATTGGTATTAAAAAGTCTGACTTCATTCTGGGCTGTTCCAAGAATAGCAGGAGTTATAGTGACTGGGGACTGTAATGTTATTTCCTGCCATGAGGACAGAGCATTTGGAAAGCTAGTCTGTAGGATGGGGTTCAGGGGGCAGAACCCAACATGTGCAGTGAGGAAGACTCTGTTCCTGGTGGCTTCCCAGTCCCTTTTCCAGCTCTGTCTGAAGCCTGGATATTTTCCTGCCTTTAAGTTCCATGACATGCTTTGGGTACCCTTGTAATAAATCTGCTCTAACACCCTCCCCCTCCAACTATTACAGTGACTATCTCTACAGCTACTACAATCACTACCACCATTCTCTCCCTGACCCTCCTCCTCTTCCTCTTCCTTCTACTTCACAAGCAAAGCTAAGTTGCTTCTGTTTTTTTGTCTTTTTTGACTGAATGCAGTCACAGCCCACGCATGGGCCAGCCTTTGAGAGGCACTGGTGAGCTTGGCAATGCTTGGCCTTGTGACCAGGGCCTGGATGTAAGTCATTGGATCTGCTCCCTGCCTTCATTCCTGTTTCTGCTTTATTTCTACAATAACCATTCCAGTGACCCTCCATTAGGTTGCCCACTCCTCCAAGAGAGTTTTCTACCTGGACATGCAGAATAAAAAATGAGATTTAGAGAGGTAAAACAAAAGCAAGGCGCAAACAAAACAAAATAAAACAGAAACGCATCCTGGTTTCACTTAGTGTGCATAAGTAGCACTTTTAATAGTTGCTGAACATTGAAACATCTTTAAAAGCTCTAATAATCTTAACTTTGGACTGTCAAGCAAAACGTGTGAGGAAGGGCCTTGAGTCTTAATTTATATCATGAAACTTCTTGCAGAAAGAAATGCCCCAATATTAATGAAAAGCCTATCGGAGAAAGAGAGTCCATCTCAGAGATCTTTAAATATTTTGATGTGATCCAGGAATCCCATTCCTGGGCATCTATCAGGAAAAGATGAAAACTCTAATTTGAAAAGACACATGCACTCCAATGTTAATAGCGGCACTATTTAGAATAGCCAAGACATGGAAGCAACCTAAGTGTCTATCAACAGGTGAATGGATAAAGAAGATGTGATATGTGTGTGTGTGTGTGTGTGTGTGTGTGTGTACACACACACACACACACACACATATACACACACACACCTTGGAATAAAAAAGAATTAAACAATGCCATAAAAAAGAATGAAATAATGCCATTTGCTGCAACATGGATGGACCTAGAGATTATCATACTAAGTGAAGTAAGTCAGAGAGAGAAAAACAAATGTTATATGATACCACTTATATGTGGAATCTAAAAAATAGTACAAATGGACTTATATACAACAGAAATAGACTCACAGACATAGAAAAGAAACATGGTTACCAAAGGGGAAGGGGGAGGGATAAATTAGGAATATGGAATTAACAGATACACACTACCATATATAAAACAGATAAACAACAAGGTTTTACTGTGTAGCATAGGGAACTATATTCAATATCTTGTAATAAACTATAATGGAAAATAATAGAAAAGAATATATGTATAACCAAATCACTTTGCTGTACCCCTGAACCTAAGACAATATTGTAAGTCACCTATACTTCAACTAAAAAAAGAGAAAATATTTTGATGGTCACTAGTATGTGAAAACATAGGCTGGGATCATGGCTTTCAAATTTCATTCCAGCTGAATGAGACTTAAAAATGTGACTGGCTAAATGGCTTTTCAGCTTTTTGTGAGCATCTGAGTTAAGACAGGAAAGTGAGCTCATCATGAGAGTCATCTGCTTGGCCCCAGGGTTCCTTCATAGGAGGTGGAGGGGAAGGTAATGTAAAGGTAACTAAGCTGTGGGACAAGCAGTTTGTGACACACAAGGTCCATTACCAAAGTAATGTCTACTAAGGGTCAGTAAATCAGGAGAGGGTGGCTGTTTTCACACATCTGTTCTCAACTTAATGGTTCATTTATTTAGTTGATGACTGCTGTCTTTGGGGAGATCTGGTATTTTGTGGACTCGGGAGGGTAATAAATAGGGCTCTGCTTAATCTTTTTTTTTTTTTCAACCTAAGGCCAATATCCCATCTGTGGCAATTCAGAACCACCAGAGCTAACTCATCATATGGTGTCCAAGATCTATTCTCTTTCCCCTGTAAACAGAGCAAAATTTCAAGTAAGTGAACTTGAATATGGGAGTGGGGATGGGGGCCCCTCATTCAGAGAGTGAGACTTGTGTTCTCTGAACTGAAAAATAGAAGAGGGGAACTGGGTATGTGGTTTCCCTCCCCAATCCTCTAAGATGAGAGCTTTATCATCAAAAGACTGAAATTGAGAAGCACTCCTTTGGACAAGAATAGAATGTGCTGAGCCTCATACATCCAGACAAGTGTAAGACCATGACAGTGTGCAACATGCAAAGAAGTGGCAAAATAGCATGTGTGCTCTTACCCAGCCTTGGGACAGAAGGCCTAGGCTATACATAATTTGTGAAATCCTCTGGAAATCTCCAAACCCTTAATAACTATTCCCATCCAACATTGCCTTCTTTTTCCCGGAGCTGCAAATAAGACCAAAATGGTCACATTTCAATTTACATCCTTTACTACCTTTACAGGTAACAGAGTTGTACAGGAGTGAGTCACGTGGGGAGGAAGCTTCAACACATTCGGCAGAGCTAATTAACAACTTTAATTAGGATCATGGTAGAAGGAAGTCAATGCTGATGATTGTCATTATCATAAATCAAAAGAAGGGGGCACCGTCAGGGTTAAGTTTGAACAGACAGGTAGAGAGAGTGCTAGCCTTATGGCAGGGAGCAAGGACAGGGCCTTTCACACAAGAAAGCTCTCAGATTTAGACCTTTTTTTTTTTTTTTCTTTTTCAGTACGCGGGCCTCTCATTGTTGTGGCCTCTCACGTTGCAGGGCGCAGGCTCTGGACGCGCAGGCTCAGCGGCTGTGGCTCACGGGCCCAGCCGCTCCACGGCATGTGGGATCTTCCCGGACCGGGGCACGAACCCGTGTCCCCTGCATTGGCAGGCGGACTCTCAACCACTGCGCCACCAGGGAAGCCCCAGATTTAGACCTTTAACATCACTTTCAAAGGAGAATTTATACATTAATATATAAAGCCACAGAGATACACTCACAGCATTGAAAGATCTTCCTCATACGACTTAACACTTTTATCTCACTTCTGGACCACACTCTTTAGAGTGTACTAGGAATTTAATCATTTCTATAAATCTTGTCATTACCTTGTCAATGGCTCAGTTGTATTATTGTACTTTATATTTTTGCTATTTAAAAATATGTTGGGCTTCCCTGGTGGCGCAGTGGTTGAGAGTCCACCTGCCAATGCAGTTGTTTGCTATCAGCAAACAACTAATATGCGTCCTGGAAAATTACACACAAACAAAACTAATAGTGGACAGAACCACAAAGGGGGATCATTTATTATATCTATCTTTCTTCAAAGTGGCCTCCCCCATACTAATGAGAATTAGTCACTTATGATTCTCAAAGGAAAATCTTTCTTCCCCTACCCACCACCTATTCAGCCTCTTTCAGTGGCTTGCCAGGCCCATTTTTTCTCAACACCCTGTGTCCACTTATAGTTATTTGAGGTGGGGACTGTCTCTTGTACAGTCCACACCTGTAGTTAGCTAGTACAGTGTCTGTCTGTCCTCTCCTTGATCCCATGCTTAACTAGCTCTTGCACTCAGCGCCCTCTAGCCAGCTACAGAAGAGCATTGGGTTTCTCAGTGAACCCAGGCCACTTCCCTATTTACTCCCAGCACACTTGGTAGCTAATCTCTGACATCCCTTTTGCATATCTGTGTGTACTGCCCTCTTTGGCTTCTGTGACTGTTTTCCACTTACTTCTCTGGTTCCCTGATCTAGGCCCAGGAAAACCTCTCTGGCCAAGCTGATGTTTCCCCCAGAGCACCTGGCTCAGACTAGGTGTGTAAACAGATTCATTGAATAGGCTAAATTGTTTTCTTTTCTTTAGTTCATCTGTAGTGATAATTTTATTTTTATAAAGAATTAATCAACTTAACCAATGATTACTAAAGGCTTTCTATGCTCAAGTATTGCACCAAGCCCTGGAGATACAAAGCCCCCTGCTTCCCCTTCCTCCCTCCCTCCCTTCCTTCCTTCCTTCCTTCCTTCCTTCCTTCCACATATTCAGTATTTTGCTTAAGATGAATAAATGTAGTCTTAGTTCTCAGAAGTCTTTCAATCTAGTTAGCAACTCAAAAAAGTAAATGAAGAATTAAAGTACAAACAGACATGATAAGTGTTGTTTGCAAGTGCTAGGGGTTTGCACAGGATAGGAAGAATGTGTGTGTGTGTCTGTGTGTGTGTGTTGGGGGTATCTATCTTAGCCTAGGGAGGGTCAGGAAAGCTTCCAGAGGAAGTGACCCTGGAGCTGAGGTCCAAAGAAGTAAGATTTGTTTGGGGTACAGGTTTTGGATGTGCCAAGCTGAGCGAACAGCTCATACAAAGGTCCTGAGGCAAAAACCTTCTGATGTGTGGGGAGAATTACAAGTGGTTTGGAGCATGGTGTGCTGTGGAGCAGCTAGGGATGAGTCTGAAAATGTCCTCAGGGGTCAGTTCATAAAGAGCTTTGTGTAGGGGGCTAAAGAATCCTGCAAAGGGTGTGAAAATTTTATGTTGGAGATTGCCATAATTAGTTTCACATTAAAAAGCTATCTAGCCAGCTAGACTGTGGATTATGGACTTGCAAGGCAATGGGCAATCCTGCAGGGCTGGGGTCCTATTAGGAGGTAGTGGCAGTAATAGAGATATGAGCTAAGAAGAAGGGGTCCCTGCCTTCCAAAAACTCCCAGTCCAGGGCCCGTGAAAAATCACTGACCACAGTAGAGGGAGGGCAATATAAATACAGGCAGGTGCACAGCATGAAGGAACACCGATCATCCCTCGGGTCTGTATCATTTTAAGTTCCTTTTGTCTTTAGAATTCTGTAACTGCAGGGTACCCTTCTGTGGAGTTAGCTTCTCTGAGCCACTCTGCTCTGAGGCTAATATTAGGCATATAAAATAGGAACCATGTAAGAATGTTCACAGTAGCACTGTTCATAAGTGCCACATGTGAACAGTGCAAAACCAGAAAACAACCCAAACATCCGTCAATGGGAGAGTGAAGAAATAGATTCTTTTTTTTTAATTTTTTTTTTTTTTTTTTCTGTACGTGGGCCTCTCACTGTTGTGGCCTCTCCCGTTGCGGAGCACAGGCTCCGGATGCGCAGGCTCAGCGGCCATGGCTCACGGGCCCAGCCGCTCCGCGGCATGTGGGATCCTCCCGGACCGGGGCACGAACCCGTGTCCCCTGCATCGGCAGGCGGACTCTCAACCACTGCGCCACCAGGGAAGCCCAGAAATAGATTCTTGTAGAGACACAATGGAATACTGTGTGCAATCAGGGTGCACGAACTACAGCAGTGACACAAATCTATGGATGAATCTTAGACATACAAATTTAAGTGGTGAGTCCCCAAAGATTATGAACAATGTGATACTTTCTTCATAAAGTAAAGAAATAACCAGAATTTTAAAATATGTTTTAAAGGAATATATAAAATAAATATATTAATAATTATTTACTGTATTAGCATATATTATTTTTATGATTATAATTTATCATATTAATAAAAATATACATATATATAAAGACTATTGACAAAGGAAACAAGAGAAAGATAAACATGGGATTTATTACTCGGGTGGAGAAAAGCTTGAGAATGAAAAGAAGGACTGTGTGGTCAGGGTAAGTTATTGTCAAGGACCTAGAATCTGCCTTGGGTGGTAATTTGGAAGCTAATTACAGTATTCAAAGTAACTAGGTAAATAACTAAATAAGAAACACAAGAAAGCCATGTATGAATCCTTGATGAGAAACTGCCTTGAACAGGAATATGATTTATCTGATCCAGTGCTCTGAGCTCAAAAAAGAGAAAAGAGAGAAAAGAAGCAGACAGGTAATGATAATGGCCCACATACAGGATTTTGAGGGGTGGGGCTGGAGAGAAGGCCAGGAAACCAGCAGGTGGGAGGACAGAAGGAAAGAACCTGAGAAGCACGTGGCCGGCCCGAGAACCCAGGAGGGAGTGTAGGGCAAGCTCAGGAGAAAGGGTCAAATTCCCATGTCCAGCCACTAGGATCTTGTCATTTGGTGGCATTATTGGTGAAATTCCTTCTGAAATCCTCTTGGAGAGAAACTGAGCCAGGCTGCCACACTGTAATTCAAAGGGAGCCTTTGCCTAGGATCACAAAGGATCTGAGTCAGGTTTGAATTTTCCACTATTAACAAGAACTGGATAGAGATTACACCCTTTTACAAAAAGTACATCCAACTGGAAATGAAGCCAGCTACCTCCCAGTTTTCCTGCTTGCCCCCCATCATGTCCCAGCAAACAAATCAGATTAATGTGCTGGCATACTCACAGTTTTATGATGTCTGGTCCAAATATGCCTACCACTAAATAGCAGGTGGTCTTCAAGAACAGTTTTTCTAAGAAAAATCAGGGGAAATAAATTATTTTTCATTATGATGAATTTGACACATGAGTTAATAATGATCTTTACTAGGAACTGAAGTTAAGTGCTTAATTTATTATTAATTCAAGTGATTAATTGTAAAGGTTTGGGAGAAATGTTACAATTAATATACCCATGAAAATATCATTTCCATCTCAGGTTTATGTAAATGGCATTTTGTTTACTGTAGATGTTAAAGACCACTAATTTTTGATAAAAATCCAGTTAAATTCTGGAGTCTCATTTTCTTTTGTACAGCAGGGAATGTCTGAATGTTGGTAAGGATCTCATTTGTTGATGATGACAGAAACAGGACTTGCTTTAAAGTAAATAATCTGAAATACTGCTTTGTTAAAAATATTCTTCTCTGATGTTCATTTGGGGAAAAAAGACTTTACTTTGGCTATTTAATTTTTGCTGTTGGTATTCCAGACATAAAAGGATACTAACTGTCACAGGTGTCTCTGCATTGCCATCTACAACAGAGAACACACACACACACACACACACACACACACACACACACACACACATGCAAACCCATGGCCTAGACAACCTCCTTCTCCTGCTTCCCCTGTTATGAAAATACAGGAAGGCTTTATGGATTGGTCTGTTTGGACAAGGAAACCTGTTAAATCTCTGGTCCTGTTTCTCCAGTTTGTCAGCCGACTGTGGAACCCTGGTAATTCTGTGGAGGGCTTTTGCATGATTAGGATGGATGGACTGTCCTGGGGACAGATGGGAAACCCTCCCTGAGAAAAATTTTTCTTGTCATACTTACTTCAAACTGGGCTACCAGTTGCTTGGAGAATAGGCACTATTCAGGATAAATATGGGAAAACTCTCTGGTACTTCAATTTTACTCAATGGTAAATAATGTAAATATTACTTTTATATTAAAATAGATAGTTTCATGGGACGTTTTTTGCAATAAAGCATGAGACTTCAGACACATTATGCTTTTGAAGTAGGAACTTAAAACTAATCTCACATTACTATTGACCTTACAGAAATAAAAAGAATGATAAGGAAATACTATGACATCTGCATGGCAGCAAATGAAAGGCAAATTACCAAAAGTGACTCAAGAATAAATATACAATCTTAATAGACATACAACGAGATTAAATTAGTAATCAAAAATGTCCCATAAAGAAAAGCCCAGGACCAGATAGCTTCACTGGTGAATTGTAACAAACGTTTTCAAAAATCATCTGAATAGATGAAGTTATACAAATAGCCAATAAGCACATGAAAAGATGGTCAACATCATCAGCTATTAAAGGAAATGTAAATAAAAACCACAGTGAGATACCACTTGACACCCACGATGATATGTGAGAATAAAAATGACAGATAAGGGTTTCTCTGGGAGCACAGTGGTTGAGAATCCACCTGCCAATGCAGGGGACACGGGTTAGAGCCCTGGTCTGGGAAGATCCCACATGCCATGGAGCAACTAAGCCCGTGAACCACAACTACTGAAGCCTGCGTGCCTAGAGTCCGTGCTATGCAACAAGAGAAGCCACTGCAATGAGAAGCCTGCGCACCACAACGAAGAGTAGCCCCCACTTGCCACAACTAGAGAAAACTCGTGTGCAGCAATGAAGACCCAATGCAGCCAAAAATAAATTAATAAATAAAATAAATTTATTTTAAAAAAGCAGTGGTTACTTTTATTTTAAAAACTGAAGGATAATAACAAGTATTGATGAGGATGTGGAGAAATTAGAATCCTCATATTCTGCTGGTGGGTGTATAAAATGGTACAGCAACTTTGGTAAACAGTCTGACAGTTCCTCAAATGGTTAAATAATGAGTTACTCTGTGAACCAATAAGCCCACTCCTAGGCCCAAAAGAATTCAAATATTTATATACCCACACAAAAACTTATACATTAATGTTCATAGAGGAATTGCATAAAATAGCAAAGAAGTGGAAATACCTCAACCTAAATGGCTGTTAACTACTGAGTGGATGAACAGAATGGGCTATATCTACACACAACAAAATATTATTCATCTGTAAAGAGTAATGACTTTTGGCGGGGAAGATGGCGGAAGAGTAAGACGCGGAGATCACCTTCCTCCTCACAGATACATCAGAAATACATCTACACGTGGAACTGCTCCTATAGAACACCCACCGAACGCTGGCAGAAGACCTCAGACCTCCCAAAAGGCAAGAAACTCCCCCACGTACCTGGGTAGGGCAAAAGAAAAAAGAATAAACAGAGGCAAAAGAATAGGGAAGGGACCTGCACCAGTGGGAGGGAGCCGTGAAGGAGGAAAGGTTTCCACACACTAGAAGCCCCTTCGCGGGCGGAGACTGCGGGTAGCGGAGTGGGGAAGCTCCGGAGCCGCGGAGGAGAGCGCAGCCACAGGGTGCGGAGGGCAAAGCGGAGAGATTCCCGCACGGAGGATCGGTGCCGACCAGCACTCACCAGCCTGAGAGGCTTGTCTGCTTACCGGCCGGGGCAGGTGGGGCCTGGGAGCTGAGGCTCGGGCTTCGGAGCTTAGATCCCAGGGAGCGGACTGGGGTTGGCGGCGTGAACACAGCCTGAAGGGGTTAGTTCACCACAGCTAGCCGGGAGGGAGTCCGGGAAAAACTCCGGACCTGCCGAAGAGGCAAGAGACTTTTTCTTCCCTGTTTGTTTCCGGGTGCGCGAGGAGAGGGGATTAAGAGCGCCGCTTAAAGGAGCTCCAGAGATAGGCGCGAGCCGCAGCTATCAGCGCGGACCTCAGAGAGTTGCGTGAGACGCTAAGGCTGCTGCTGCCGCCACCAAGAAGCCTGTGTGCGGGCACAGGTCACTATCCACACCTCCCCTCCCGGGAGCCTGTGCAGCCCGCCACTGCCAGGGTCCCGTGATCCAGGGACAACTTCCCCGGGAGAACGCACGGCGCGCCTCAGGCTGGTGCAACGTCACGCCGGCCTCTGCCGCCGCAGGCTCGCCCCGCATCCGTGCCCCTCCCTCCCGCCGGCCTGAGTGAGCCAGAGCCCCCAAATCAGCTGCTCCCTTTAACCCCGTCCTGTCTGACCGAAGAGCAGACGCACTCAGGCGACCTACACGCAGAGGCGGGGCCAAATCCAAAGCTGAACCCTGGGAGCTGTGCGAACAAAGAAGAGAAAGAGAAATTTCTCCCAGCAGCCTCAGGAGCAGCGGATTAAATCTCCACAATCAACTTGATGTACCCTGCATCTCTGGAATACCTGAATAGACAACGAATCATCCCAAATTGAGGAGGTGGACTTTGGGAGCAACGATATATTATTTTTTTCCCCTTTTCCTCTTTTTGTGAGTGTGTATGTGTATGCTTCTGTGTGAGATTTCGTCTGTATAGCTTTGCTTTCACCATTTGTCCTAGGTTTCGGTCTGTCCGTTTTTTGTTTTACTTAAAAAAATCTTTTTTTCTTAATAATTATTTTTTATTTTAATAACTTTATTTTATCTTATCTTACTTTATTTTATTTTATTTTATCCCCTTCCTTCCTTCTTTCCTTCCTCCCTTCCTCCCTTCCTTCCTTCCTTTCTTTCTTCTTTCTTCTTTTCCTCCCTTTTATTCTGAGCCGTGTGGATGAAAGGCTCTTGGTGCTGTAGCCAGGAGTCAGTGCTGTGCCTCTGAGGTGGGAGAGCCAACTTCAGGACACTGGTCCACAAGAGACCTCCCAGCTCCATGTAATATCAAACAGCAAAAATCTCCCAGAGACCTCCATCTCAACACCAACACCCAGCTTCACTCAACGACCAGCAAGCTACAGTGCTGGACAACCTATGCCAAACAACTAGCAAGACAGGAACACAACCCCACCCATTAGAAGAGAGGCTGCCTAAAAACATAATAAGGCCACAGACACCCCAAAACACACCACCAGACATGGACCTGCCCACCAGAAAGACAAGATCCAGCCTCATCCACCAGAACAAAGGCACTAGCCCCCTCCACCAGGAAGCCTACACAACCCACTGAACCAACTTTAGCCACTCGGGACAGACACCAAAAACAACAGGAACTATGAACCTGCAGCCTGTGAAAAGGAGACCCCAAACACAGTAAGATAAGCAAAATGAGAAGACAGAAAAACACACAGCACATGAAGGAGCAAGATAAAAACCCACCTGACCTAACAAATGAAGAGAAAATAGTCTACCTGAAAAAGAATTCAGAATAATGATAGTAAAGATGATTCAAAATCTTGGAAATAGAATAGAGAAAATGCAAGAAACATTTAACAAGGACCTAGAAGAACTAAAGAGGAAACAAGCAATGATGAACAACACAATAAATGAAATTAAAAATACTCTAGATGGGATCAATAGCAGAATAACTGAGGCAGAAAAACGGATAAGTGACCTGGAAGATAAAATAGTGGAAATAACTACTGCAGAGCAGAATAAAGAAAAAAGAATGAAAAGAACTGAGGACAGTCTCAGAGACCTCTGGGATAACATTAAACACACCAACCTTCGAATTATAGGGGTCCCAGAAGAAGAAGAGAAAAAGAAAGGGACTGAGAAAATATTTGAAGAGATTATAGTTGAAAACTTCCCTAATATGAGAAAGGAAATAGTTAATCAAGTCCAGGAAGCACAGAGTCCCATACAGGATAAATCCAAGGAGAAACAAGCCAAAACACATATTAATCAAACTGTCAAAAATTCAATACAAAGAAAACATATTAAAAGCAGCAAGGGAAAAACAACAAATAACACACAAGGGAATCCCAATAAGGTTAACAGCTGATCTTTCAGCAGAAACTCTGCAAGCCAGAAGAGAGTGGCAGGACATATTTAAAGTGATGAAGGGGGAAAACCTACAACCAAGATTACTCTACCCAGCAAGGATCTCATTCAGATTTGATGGAGAAATTAAAACCTTTATAGACAAGCAAAAGCTGAGAGTTCAGCACCACCAAACCAGCTTTACAACAAATGCTTATGAACTTCTCTAGGCAAGAAACACAAGAGAAGGAAAAGACCTGCAATAAAAAATGCAAAACAATTAAGAAAATGGGAATAGGAACATTCATATCGATAATTACCTTAAATGTAAATGGATTAAATGCTCCCACCAATAGACACAGACTGGCTGAATGGATACAAAAAAAAAACCCATATATATGCTATCTACAAGAGACCCACTTCAGACCTAGAGACACGTACAGACAAAAGTGAGGGGACGGAAAAAGATATTCCATACAAATGGAAATCAAAAGAAAGCTGGAGTAGCAATTCTCATATCAGACAAAATAGACTTTAAAACAAAGAGTATTACAAGAGACAAAGAAAGACACGACATAATGATCAAGGGATCAATCCAAGAAAAAGATATAAATATTGTAAATATTTATGCACCCAACATAGGAGCACCTCAATACATAAGGCAAATACTAACAGCCATAAAAGGGGAAGTCGACAGTAACACAATTATAGTCAAGGACTTTAACACCCCACTTTCACCAATGGACAGATCATCCAAAATGAAAATAAATAAGTAAACACAAGTTTTAAATAATACATTAAACAAGATGGAGTTAATTGATATTTATAGGGCATTCCGCCCAAAAACAACAGAGTACACATATTTCTCAAGTGCTCATGGAACATTCTCCAGGATAGATCATATCTTGGGTCACAAATCAAGCCCTGGTAAAATTAAGAAAATTGAAATTGTATCAAGTATCTTTTCCAACCACAACAATATGAGACTAGATATCAATTACAGGAAAAGATCTGTAAAAAATACAAATACATGGAGGCTAAACAATACACGACTTAATAATGAAGTAATCACTGAACAAATCAAAGAGGAAATCAAAAAATGCCTAGAAGCAAATGACCGTGGAGACACGATGACGCAAAACCTATGGGATGCAGCAAAAACAGTTCTAACAGGGAAGTTTATAGCAATACAATCCTACCTTAAGAAACAGGAAACATTTCGAATAAACAACCTAACCTTGCTCCTAAAACAATTAGAGAAAGAAGAACAAAAAAACCCCCAAAGTTAGCAGAAGGAAAGAAATCATAAAGATCAGATCAGAAATAAATGAAATAGAAAGAAAGAAAACAATAGCAAAGATCAATAAAATTAAAAGCTGGTTCTTTGAGAAGATAAACAAAATTGATAAACCATTAGCCAGACTCATCAAGAAAAAAAGGGAGAAGACTCAAATCAATAGAATTTGAAATGAAAAAGGAGAAGTAACAACTGACACTGCAGAAATACAAAATATCATGAGAGATTACTACAAGCAACTCTATGCCAATAAAATGGAAAACCTGGAAGAAATGGACAAATTCTTAGAAAGGCACAATCTGCCAAGACTGAATCAGGAAGAAAGAGAAAATATGACCAGACCAATCACAAGCACTGAAATTGAAACTGTGATTAAAAATCTTCCAACAAACAAAAGCCCAGGACCAGACGGCTTCACAGGCGAATTGTATCAAACATTTAGAGAAGAGCTAACACCTATCCTTCTCAAACTCTTTCAAAATATAGCAGAGGGAGGAACACTCCCAAACTCATTCTATGAGGTCACCATCACCCTGATACCAAAACCAGACAAAGATGCCACAAACAAAGAAAACTACAGGCCAATATCACTGATGAACATAGATGCAAAAATCCTCAACAAAATGCTAGCAAACAGAATCCAACAGCACATTAAAAGGATCATACACCATGATCAAGTGGGGTTTATTCCAGGAATGCAAGGATTCTTCAATATACACAAATCAATCAACGTGATACATCATATTAACAAATTGAAGGAGAAAAACCATATGATCATCTCAATAGATGCAGAGAAAGCTTTCAACAAAATTCAACACCCATTTATGATAAAAACACTGCAGAAAGTAGGCATAGAGGGAACTTTCTGCAACATAAAAAAGGCCATATCTGACAACCCCACAGCCAACATCGTCCTCAATGGTGAAAAACTGAAACCATCTCCACTAAGATCAGGAACAAGACACCGTTGCCCACTCTCACCACTCTTATTCAACATAGTTTTGGAAGTTTTACCCACAGCAATCAGAGAAGAAAAAGAAATAAAAGGAATCCAAAGCAGAAAAGAAGAAGTAAAGCTGTCACTGTTTGCAGATGACATGATACTATACATAGAGCAATCTAAAGATGCTACCAGAAAACTACTAGAGCTAATCAATGAATTTGGTAAAGTAGCAGGATACAAAATTAATGCACAGAAATCTCTGGCATTCCCAAACACTAATGATGAAAAATCTGAAGTGAAATTAAGAAAACACTCCCATTTACCATTGCAACAAAAAGAATAATATATCTAGGAATAAACCTACCTAAGGAGATAAAAGACCTGTATGCAGAAAACTATAAGACAGTGATGAAAGAAATTAAAGTTTATACAAACAGATGGAGAGATATACCATGTTCTTGGATTGGAAGAATCAACATTGTGAAAATGACTCTACTACCCAACGCAGTCTACAGATTCAATGTAATCCCTATCAAACTACCACTGGCATATTTCACAGAACTAGAACAAAAAATTTCACAATTTGTATGAAAACACAAAAGACCCCGAATAGCCAAAGCAATCTTGAGAAAGAAAAATGGAGCTGGAGAATTCAGGCTCCCTGACTTCAGACTATACTACAAAGCAACAGTAATCAAGACAGTATGGTACTGGCACAAAAACAGAAATATAGATCAGTGGAACAGGATAGAAAGCCCAGAGATAAACCCACACACATATGGTCACCTTATCTTTGATAAAGTAGGCAAGCATATACAGTGGAGGAAAGACAGCCTCTTCAATAAATGGTGCTGGGAAAACTGGACAGTTACATGTAAAAGTATGAGATTAGAACACTCCCTAACACCATACATAAAAATAAGCTCAAAATGGATTAAAGACCTAAATGTAAGGCCAGAAACTATCAAACTCTTAGAGGAAAACATAGGCAGAACACTCTACGACATAAATCACAGCAAGATCCTTTTTGACCCACCTCCTAGAGTAATGGAAATAAAAACAAAAATAAACAAGTGGGACCTAATGAAACTTAAAAGCTTTTGCACAGAAAAGTAAACCATAAACAAGACCAAAAGACAACCCTCAGAATGGGAGGAAATATTTGCAAATGAAGCCACTGAGAAAGGATTAATCTCCAAAATTTACAAGCAGCTCATGCAGCTCAATATCAAAAAAACAAACAACCCAATCCTAAAATGGGCAGAAGACCTAAATAGACCTTTCTCCAAAGAAGATATACAGATTGCCAACAAACACATGAAAGAATGCTCAACATCATTAATCATTAGAGAAATGCAGATCAAGGCTACAATGATATATCATCTCACACTGGTCAGAATGGCCATCATCAAAAAATCTAGAAACAATAAATGCTGGAGAGGGTGTGGAGAAAAGGGAACACTCTTGCACTGCTAGTGGGAATGTAAATTGATACAGCCACTATGGAGAACAGTATGGAGGTTCCTTAGAAAACTACAAATAGAGCTACCATATGACCCAGCAATTCCACTACTGGGCATATACCCTGAGAAAACCATAATTCAAAAAGAGTCATGTACCAAAATGTTCATTGCAGCTCTATTTACAATAGCCAGGAGATGGAAGTAACCTAAGTGTTCATCATCGGATGAATGGATAAGGAAGATGTGGCACATATATACAATGGAATATTACTCAGCCATATAAAGAAATGAAATTGAGTTATTTGTAGTGAGGTGGATGGACCTAGAGTCTGTCATACAGAGTGAAGTAAGTCAGAAAGAGAAAAACAAATACCCTATGCTAACGCATATATATGGAATCTAAGAAAATTTAAAACGGTCATGAAGAACCTAGGGGTAATACGGGAATGGAGACACAGACCTACTTGAGGATGTGGGGAGGGGGAACGGTAGGCTGTGACAAAGTGAGAGAGTGGTATGGACATATATACACTACCAAAGTTAGAGTAGATAGCTAGTGGGAAGCAGCCGCATAGCACAGGGATATCAGCTCGGTGGTTTGTGACCACCTAGAAGGGTGGGATAGGGAGGGTTGGAGGGAGGGAGACACAAGAAGGAGGAGATATGGGGATGTATATATATGTATAACTGATTCACTTTGTTATAAAGCAGAAACTAACACACCGTTGTAAAGCAATTATACTCCAATAAAGATGTTTTAAAAAAAAGGCAAAAATAAAAAAGAGTAATGACTTTGTGATACATGCTACAATGTGGATGAACTTAAATACATTATGCTAAGTGGAAGAAACATATTTCTACGATTCCATTTACATGAAATGCCTAGAATAGGCAAATTCACAGAGGCATAAAGTCAATTAGTGGTTGCTTAGCGCTGGGGAGAATGGATGTTTGGGAGGTGATAGCTAAGGGGCATGGAGGTCCTTTTTGGTATAATGAAAATGTTCTAAAATTAATGGTGTCAATGGATGCACAACTCTGTGAATATACTAAAAACCACTGGATTATAAACTTTAAATGAGTGAATTGTATGGCATGTGAACTAAATATCAATGCAACTGTTATAAAATAAAAACAGCACCCCTTGGGTGCTCCTCTTTAGGGGTGTCAAAAAAGCTCTGATGTCCTAAGTCTCAGACACCAGGGTTTCAGCACCAGCTGACTGGCTTCTGACCTTGGTCAGGTTGCTTCCCCTTCTGGGTTTTAGTTTCCTCATCTGAAAAATGTAGGAGTAGGATTCAGTTCAGTTCCCTTCACTGTCTTGGAAGCTTGGAGGATTATGTAACTGACATTCAAAATTACGTGAACTTGCAAAGCACTTTGGAAATGAGTTTCCAGTATCGTTAATGTAAAACTAGTTTAGCTGAGAGCAGAGCAATTTAAAAATCGACACCAGGGTGTTCTTTGATACTTGCAGTGCTGCCTTTCAGGCAGAGAACATTTTTCTTTTTTTCTGGTAAAATAAGAGGTGTTTGCATGTGTGTGTGTGTGTATTTTTTATAGAACATTATTTTGCTCAAGTTGAAGTGAGTGGCAGCAAAGTTCTCCTCACCCTCTGTGCAGGGCCATCTAAACAATCAGTTTTCTCAAACAGGTTCTGTGATGGTTAAGAATGAGAGGCTCCTGCAGAGATGGCTAATGTGGGACAAGAGATGGGCCTCTGAGAGCTAAACTCTAGATCAACACAGAAGGGTGCAGAGCAGAGAGAGGCAAAGTCTCTAGAAAAAGCCAGACAGGGCCCAGTCAGCCATGATCAGATGGTAACCTGTTACTGCTACAACTGAAGAAAAGACTGGTACTAACATAGTGCTAGTAACCTATCTGATGTAAAATATATACAGTTAAACCTTGCCCGTGACCTGGAAGGTACAAGAGCATTTAATTTCTACAGAATCAAAAGGACTTGGAACAGCATAGGGAAAAAGAAAAGTATGGCCATTCCCAAGGGCAAAGGAAGGTTAAAAAAGGAACAATTGGTGTATCCACATATATGGGTGTAAATAAAACCTAGAACATCCCAAGTTGTAAGTCACTTTTATGTTTATCATCACGTCGTTTCTCATAAGAAACTTTTGAGGGGGTGGTTATTTTTACCCTCATTCTATGGGAAGGAACTTTGAGGTTCAGAGAGGTAAGGCTGCCCAAGAGTACAGTGGTTCAGTAAGAGATTAAAGTCTTCTACCCCAAAAGCCCAAACTATTTGTAGTATGCATTTCAACATACTTAGGACATTTTATTTGATGCCTCATCTCCCTCAGGTATGGCAGGTATACACTAACTACTGATTAGAAATTTGCAGCACAGTGAGGTGAACTAACCACTGAGATAGTTTTGTAGCTATGTGTTCTAGGCTGCATGTAGATTTTCAGAACCTACAGAATGTGAGGAGAGCTGCCTTCCTCATTTTAAGACGACATGAGTTTTTAGCTATCATACTCCATGGAGATAAGATTTCTGCACAGGTGACCCAAGAAAGTGAAATTCTAGCAAGAATCTGAGGGCATATGAGTCTACTGACCCCTGGTGAGAAGATTCCATTAATCATTTTTCCATTAACAATTCTGAGATTCTTCCAAGGTGTTTACTAATGAGAGCCAGAGGCAAATGCAGTGGGTGAAACTGAAGGTCAGAAATACTTTGCACAATTCGAAAAAATTGTCTCCCCAGGTATCGGAAAGGCCCGCATGATTTACTGAGTGATTATTCTCAAGAATGTTGCTTGCATGATTTCTCTGCTAAGGTTATGTTTTATATACTTGTTAGCTTTGGAGATAAAAGCAGTACTACTTAAAAATAATTTTTAAAATAATAACTGTTTGTTGCTGTGCATATTTTGACTTCCCCTCTCCCATTCTCACCAGACAGAAGGCAATACTGGGTGCAGGCAGTCACTGTGGACCAGGCCTATTATGTTTTCTAGAAGGAGAAATCTTTAGCTAAGGGTCAGACTATCTTTGTCACCCTATACAATTCACGTGAGCATTCTGTGCACTCTTTCATATCCACAAAATGGAAACAGTAATGCCAATCCTGCCCTTATGTCTGTCAGGTGAAAGAGCCTTTAATCCAAACTGAGTACTTTATTTCTATCTAGAGGTGAATATTAATTAATAAAATGAAAATAACTCCAAATAGCCTTACTAATCCTTTGAAATTCCTCCAATTAAAAGGTAACCCTCCACTGAAAAACTGAAATACCAACTTTCCTTCCCTTGGCAAAGTGCTAGCTTCTATTTTACCAGCATCTGACTTTTCAACCTCTCATTTTACCTCAGCAGACTCTAAAATTTTCCGTTATGAGTCAAAACACCAGCAATCTTGGTTCATGTTGTTTTGTATTTTGCTGGTACATTGGGACAGGATCATCTGAGAAATAAGATTTTTATTCAGCCTTTCATCTTTGAACAACACAACTTTGCTTAAAAAGAGAAAATCAAACTCAAGGTAAAAATGGTGATATCTGTCAGTGTGGTCTATTACACAGAAATGACAACGATCAAAACAAGTCTTTTTTTTTTTTTTTTTTTTTTTTTTTTTTTTTTTTCGGTATGCGGGCCTCTCACTGTTGTGGCCTCTCCCGTTGCGGGGCACAGGCTCCGGACGCACAGGCCTAGCGGCCATGGCTCACGGGCTTAGTTGCTCCGCGGCATGTGGGATCTTCCCGGACCAGGGCACGAACCCGTGTCTCCTGCATCGGCAGGCGGATTCTCAACCACTGCGCCACCAGGGAAGCCCCAAAACAAGTCTTAATGATGATTATGACTTTTTAATTTTTCTTCCTTTTTGTAAAATGGTAATAACATTTTCTTCTTTCTCTAATTCAGAGATGTGAAAATATAAAGTAAGTTTTATAATAGATTTTGAATGTCCAATAAAAATGGGTATGGATAAATAAAATATGGGGCATTTATATGGTGAAGGACTATAGAGTAATTAAGAGGCTTGACTTAAGTCTATATATGTCTTGACACATATAGATCTCAAAAACATAATGGTGAGTGAAAAGCAGAAGTTGCAGAGTGGTATATACAGTAAACATTGATGTAAAACTACAGTCCCCACAAGGGAGGATTCTGGAAAGATGATAGTGGAGGCAGCAGAGTTTTGGAATTTCACTGAATCTCTACCAAAAAAAAAAAAAAAAAATAGAGCTTCTAGATAGGAAAACCAAAACCCCATGGACAATACTTACAACAAAACTAGATATCTCCACGAGTCCCAGAATACAATTAAGGCAACGATAAACCACTCACAATCATGAGACTTAAGGGTTATCAACATCAGTGTGGGGGAGAAAGTAAAGGGAAACAAAGGGATGAATAGCAGAATCTCCAAAATAAACCACAGGTATTGACGACAAAGTATGGTGGGCCGGGCTTCCCTGGTGGCGCAGTGGTTGAGAATCCGCCTGCCGATGCAGGAGACACGGGTTCGTGCCCTGGTCCGGGAAGATCCCACATGCCGCGGAGCAACTAAGCCCGTGAGCCATGGCCGCTAGGCCTGTGCGTCCGGAGCCTGTGCTCCGCAATGGGAGAGGCCACAACAGTGAGAGGCCCACGTACTGCAAAAAAAAAAAAAAAAAAAAAAAGTATGGTGGGCCAATGAAGAACATCAGCTGAAACTGGGAGGAGTTTTGCCCTCTGCAGTAGCAGATGAGTGTAAAGGACTCGAGGTTGTAAGGACTAAGGGGTTTGAGTGGTCAGGCATTTACAAATTCTAGAAACTGATCTACCAGACCTCCCTTCCAGGACAGGGTCCACACTGAGAGGAAACTAGTGGGTTTGGAATCAAAACTGAGTTGGACAGAAGCAAAGTAAAGAGAAAATCCAGGTAAAAGTGTGCAGAGGGACAGAATCAGAAAATTTCAAAATGCAAGCAGCCATGTGTTTATTTACTAACTTTTCAACACTACACAAAAACAATGGAAGAAGGAGTTCTGTGCATTTGGAGAAGCTACCCTAAGCCACTTCTCTTTCTAAGAGTTTTTGAAAACTAATTTCACATAAAAATGAGCAACAGATATGTATCTAGGTCAACTCCCATACAAAGTTATTATAAGAAAAAAAAAAAGAATAAGGAACAGAATCACATCCTTACAGATAGCAAAAGCATGCCAGAAAATCATGCCAAAAAAAGGATTAAAACATAACAGTATTTTTAAATGAGTGAGAAGCATTAATAAAATTGTATAAGACATGAAAGAACAACAGAAATCAGAATTGGAAAAACTCAGGTACAGAATAAAAGAACTCAGGGAAGAATACAAGTTTATAAAAGTAATGAAATCTAAATTAGAATGAGCACAAGAGGAGGGGAATACCAATAGCTGACATTTTAAGAGAAATAAAATATGAAAAAGAGGAAAACTTTCAAGATAAAAAATAAATGAAGTGATAAAAAGTATTCATTCAAGAGATAGGCAAAATCGTGAATACAGGCAAAGAAGATTTAAAATATGGTTATTAGAAATCCCTGACAAAGAAAACCAAATCAAGGAAACTGACCAAATACTAAAAACATTCCTGAAATTATAAAAAATGTATTTGAAACCACATATTAGTTTCAAAATGAGAGAATGAAAGCACACTGCATGCCTGAGAACATCAATATACAACAGCCGACACCAAGACATAGTCTAGTTAGATGACTAAATTTTATAGAAGAAAAAAAAATCCTTTGAACTAGGCAAAAACAGCAAGTGACTTATAAGAAAAAGAAAATTAGATTATCATTAGGCTTTTAAATAACATATTTAAGTCACTTAGGGAAAGAAATTGTGCCAAGGTTTTTTTTTTTTTTTTGGCCACACTCTGTGGCATGTGGGATCCTAGTTCCCCAATCAGGGATTGAACCCAAACCTCCTGCAATGGAAGTGCAGAGCCTTAACCACTGGACTGCCAGGGAAGTCCCTGCCAAGGATTTTTATATCTGGAAAAACACTGACTTTCTAATATAAAGGACAAGCCAGCTTGTTATCCATGTGCAAGAATTCAGGGAATATTGTTCCCATGAGTCCTTCCTGAGGAATGAACTTTAGACAGCACCTCGACTAGAGAGACATCTGCATAAGGACTGGTGGTGAACATCAATCTTACAGTTGCTGATGGAACTAAAACTAAATGAAGATAAAAGGGAATGTATATATTGTATGTAATGGCCATATACTCAAATAATGGAGAAATGAGGCTGTCATATGTGTAAAGAAGCATAGGTAAATGAGTAATTATGAGATATTTTAATTCTATCAATCCCCCTCTCCTTGAGAGTTAGGACTTTGAGTGTGGAAAGAAGAAGATACAGATATAACACAGAAGAAACTAAGAAAAAAATCCTGCAGTCCTGAATTTGAATTGTCAGAATGAACTCATATATTTTATATTAAAATAATATATGTAAATGTATATATGTATATTTTCTATCACTGTCAACAGAAGAAGTCTAGAAAGAATGACTAACTGAGTAGCAATGACATTCCTATGCACCCAGATCATGGTCTTAATACTATTTCCCACTAAAAGAAACCAGAGCTTCTAAGAGAAATGACTGATTTCAAGCCTGGGGTTGGAAATGTACAAGACAGGCTGGAACAACTTGACACACTAGTTAGTGAGGAAGCTACAAAGACTACTTAGACTTATTTCAAAAGGACCCAGGAGCCAACTTGAAGAAGTTCCTACTGGTCAAAAATGAGAGAATTTGAGCTTTAAAGGGATAATAATTGAAGTAGTCTGAAACTCATCAAATGTGTATAAATTCATGAGTTCATAATGATACTTTAAAGGAAACCAAGTGACTACTTCGGGATGATACTACAAAGGCAATGAGTTATTTGAAAATTGGCAAGTAAAACAAAAGAATCAAGCATTTATCTTGCCTTTCTTAAAATGAATAGTAGTACCATTAGGAACTGTGGGGAAAAACATCCCTAAACTATGATGATGATGATGATGAGGGAAACTGTCTCTAACATATTTCAACAACTAAAGGAAATATAATTGATAGATTAGAATAGCACCAATTTGCAACCTCCAATGAACTGATAGACCTAGTCATAGAGCATCAACAGCTGCTAATATCACAAAAATAAAAAAGAGAAAACCACTTATGATGGCCTCCTGTTGAAAGAAAACACCATCACTTATAGCGTTGCCAAAGAAATCAAACTGGAGTCTCATCAAGCCTCTGGATCTAGCTGCCAATTTTCAGGAAATACAGAGCACAGAGAATCATATTCAATCATACCACAGGGATGCCATCAGCAAAATGCAGAAACTCTACACGACAGATTCCACAACTAAATTACAAGAAAAAGGAAGGGATGGAAAGGAAGCTGGTAGATTAAAATCGACTTAAAAGACACATCAAAAATTTAAAAACTGGGCAAGACTATGGTGTCTGGAGATATGCAGTTGGGTGATAAAGCTATAAAGCAATACAAGGAAATGATTATAGTAATCTTCAGGATGTTGTGTTTTTAGGGGGGAGGAGGAACTTATGATGGGTTGGGGCATGTGGATGGGACTTTTGGAGCAGCTACCTATCTGTTCCTTCTTGACCTGTGCTATGTTTACAAGGGTGTTCAACTTTCAATAACTGATAAAGCTCTACATTTATTTGGTGTGTTTCTCTAATTTGTTTCCTTTTACCAAGAAAAGGTTAAAAAATTATCCACAGACAATACTACACATAGTCTATGGATTCATACAAGTGAATGTAAAAGTATAAAATTTGCCAAACCCAATGCCCATCAAATTCCTATGAGTGGTTCCATCTAGCGAGGTGGTAGGAAAATGTAACTGGGAGTGGGGAGGCCAAAGGGTGTTTCAAGTTTATTTGTTACCTTCTAATTCTGTGAAAATATGTCAAAATCTTAGCAATGGTCATACTGGGGCATTGCAAACACATGAATTTGTGTATTATCCTCTCCCAGTCTTTATTTTTGAATTCTAAAAAAATGAGCTTATGAGTATACATTGAGACTGCATGCAATAAATTTTCTGAAAATGTTTTGATGCCATTGACACAACATCCGTTAAATCAAATATAAAATCGTCATAAGTCCAACTACCTTACTTAAAAATAATAATGTAGGCATCTTTGAAGAATTAATTCCTTAACATTAAGTGAATGAAAATTTGACTCTCAAAGAAGTTTATTCATTGTGATTGTACACCTAACAGTATTCTATAAGAGAAATAGCGTCAATATTTTCTTTCTGCTGAGAGTGTAAAAAACTATAAAATTTGTTTAAACCACCAATCATTTCCTTCTTTTGCAGGATGTGTAAAGGATTTTATAGAGATCCAGTTCAAATCAATGGAATGTCCCCAGTTTATTTCCCCATTTGGAGTTTTAAGATCCATTGTCTCCTCAGCCTAAATAAAGCTCTGTGTTAGAAAGGAGGTGCTTGAATCTGAGAATGTGTATATGGTTAAATTAACATAAATCATTGAAAATTATTCATTATTCATAATTTTCACCTTCTTGCTACTTATGGCCATGATCACCAGGTGGGCAAATCATTATAAATGTGACACATAAAACAACAATCGGCCAATCTACATTTAATTCCCTAAATGTCCACAACAATCTCATTCTGCCATGAGAGAAAATGAATGTCAGGGGGAAGAAAATTGCCTCAAGTATTTTTTTGTGTCTTCCTTTTAATTTCTATGAGCTCCATAAGAATATCAACTCACAGAAATAACACAATCAGATTCTCCTCTGTAAGCACATGTAGGGTATAAACTCACTCATGATGGCTCATGAATGAGAAAAAACACAGACCCACAGCCAAGTGAGCCTTTCTGTATTTACCAGGCAAGTAGCTGCACAGTCTCTCCATTGAGGTCTGGACCGTTGAGTTGTGAACTTGAGCAAGCTGTTGGATCACAGACACCACCAGCACACACCCTGAAAGGAAGCAGAAGTCAGCCATGTCACATGGAAAGCTGTGCTGGAGGGTTGGGGGAAAGAAAGGAGATATATGTGTGTCCTTAAAAACACAAACCTTTCTAAAACAGAGAACTTTTCTTTGCCATGCTTTTTATAATCAATCATGTGTGTAAATGCACTGAGTTGTAGTGAAACATGAAGTGTGGTAAGAAGATTGTGTATTCGGGGGTCAGAAAGACTGGTTATCAGCTTACCTTTGTCACTTGTAAGCTATGTGACTTCGGGGAAGTAATTGAATCTTGCTTTATTTCCATTTCTTTTTGATCACTATCTCCTGTAAATGGGGAGATAGTGCATGGAAAACATTTACAGGAGATAGTGCATGGAAGACAGCCAACACTGAGGAGAAGCTCAGTGGACAGTGGCTCCTTTCCTGTCCCCTCTCCTTCCCTTCTGCAGGACAGCTTCACTGTGAGTAAGATCATTCTCACCCTACACATTCTCAGCCTATGACCTAGGGTCAGATTTTTAATTGTAGAAAAGCAGTGGAAATTACCCAACATTTGGAGTCAGAAGAACTGGGATTGAGTCTTGCCGTTGAATCCTGGACTTAACCACCCATCCTTTCTAAGCCTTGTTTTCCTCACTGCAAAGTAAATAAGTTTCCCAAAGGGCTGCTGTGATGATTAAATGAAATAAAAGTGCAAGTGAAGGTGCCTTTGAAATCATACACTATTGTAAAATATTATTTTACCTCCCAGCTATAAAGCACTCTGCTTGAAAGCATGTACCAATATAATAAGTGTCTAGAAGGAACCTTGGATTAAATTAGGAATATATTCCTTAAGCTACCTTGATGTATGATAAGTGTGAAGGCTCAGAACTGCTAGGCTAATACCCCTAGAAGTTTCTATCACCAGCCTTGATCTCCTAAACTGCTAGGGAAGCCCAAACCTCCTTTGTCAAAAGGGAGAGGACTCTTCTATACACAGGGGTTGGTTGGTCAAAGATCAGTAAGCCTGAGAAGAAATTGTTAGGCTTCATTTGGATAGGAGGAGTAGCACTTATTGGCAGAGGTCGGTTTCCAAGAAGACAAAAGAAGGATTACATCCAAAGTAAAGAAGTTCTAGGGTGCCTAGCCCGGAAGTAAGCTCACTATTATCCACCTCCTCAAGGAGCTGGGGACCCAAGTTCACATGCAGTGTCATTAAAACCAAATTCCCACTAGGAATCCTTGAGGGAAAGTGGCTGATAACAGATGTGAATAGTACAATTGGGCATTTCTTTAAACCTCCCATAAAATGAGAGATTGCCAACAAAGAGGGAGAGATTTCCACCTTTCTAGACACTGCAACACCTGACCAGGCTCTGGCCTCGTTTGTTCTGTACCCTCTGGTAAAGCGGGGCAAAGCTGGGCTCACCAAATCTGAGACAGTTTGATCTTGATAACCATAGTCTTACTGCTCTGGGAGCACCTACTTCTGGGACAGTTACCAAGGTTGATTGGATGTGCTTTTAACCTAATCCATGCATTGAGGGTTTTATTTCATTGCAATGAATTCAGTAGCTGATACTTATTAGCACTTTACAGCCTAAAAAGCATTTTCATATATATTTTGTTTTATTTTTAAAATAACTTTTCAAAAAAGATAGATGCAATGCAATCTCATTTCAGAAAAATTTTAAGATATACAACAGTGTAAAAAAGATAAACATCACTTAAATCACCCAGAGATAAACCAATTTCACTTTTATTTTAAATATATAAAATATGTTTAATATATGGGAATATTTTCAATATTTATAATGCACTATTACACCTTGATTTATGTCCCTGCTAATCACCTGCTAAGTTAGGTGGAGCTAAATACATTTTAATAACTGCAATTGAAAATAATTATAAGTAATTATACTGCAATGTGACAAGAGGATGCAATGTGGTATAGTTGAAAAGGTAGAAGCTTTGGAATAAAAAAATAAACTTTTTTTTTTTAAACAAGGTTCAAATACTGGATCAGTCACTTAAAATGGTGTAACTTTGAACAAGTTACCTACCCTTCTGGAACCTCTTTTTAAGAGTTTAGAGTTAGAGCATAAGTTCCTTGAGGGCAGGAAAGGGGTCTTAGTATCTCTAACTTTGAGTGCCTGACATAAAAGCCTGGTTTGGAGGAAGAAGATAAGAGATGTTGGCTGACTTGAAGCCAGCTGACTGGAGAACCAACCAAGGGACATTTCAGTTGTCACTTGCTGGGGACCTCCAAAGGAAACGGTTAATGGATGCAACTGAATTTGTGTTCTGGCTCAGTCATCTCACTGATGACATTGCTTACGCTTTGTTCCATCTCATTAAAGGAAAAGGCTCCACTTTTCATCCTGGTGTGAAACAACCAGCACCCTCTCTAAGTCAACCAGCAGATTCTATAGCAAATTGTCATGATGTGCAGCTCAGTATCAAAGAACGCGGTGGAGATTGGGTTGAGATCTTGAATAGCAATCACTTCATACGGAGTCTTATCAATGAGCTGCAGCATTTGGCACCCAGAATGGACTTGAAACACAGGTATGTATTTATTTTCATCCTTGGCGTGGAAGGATGAGTACAAAGAGAAATGTGCTGCTTGAGACCAACCTGCTTCTTTGTACTTACAGATATGGGCTTTTCTTTCACTCAGAGCAACCCCAACAAGGACTCATGACTTTTGTGGCTCCTTAGCACTGCTGGCTAAAATTGGAAATCATTAGATAAATAAAAAGGAACCAAAAAAAGTCAGCTGTCTCTGAAGATTGGGTGGATCTTGTCACTATCGCCACTCTGCCTAGTGAAGAGTTATTATGATCAAAAGGACCCTGCAGAAAAGCAGGTAATGGGGCTTGAAATATGTAAATGCCCATGTTGGGCTCAGCTTTGATTTGAGTCCTGCTCACTTGGACATCCCTGCCCGTTTCCAGCGAGCTCAACTCCCATTGGATTGTTAATTTAGGGTCTGCAGTGAGGTGCGTCCTGAATCCTTTAGCAGCAAGAATGGAGAAATTGACTTTGCTATAGTTTCTAATAAGAGCTTTTAATGTCTTGACAGGCTAAAAAAATGTTTTTCTTTGGAGAAATGCATGGGCAGAGTAATTTCCCCCATTATAGACTATTCTCTGGCTGCTAATAAAAGGCCTGGGTCTGCTAAAGCAAGTTTGTCCAAGCAACTGTTCATTTAGGAAGTGATGAGAGTGGGTGAGAACTATGTATTTTGCTCAGTGGTCACTATCTGAAATCTCCCATATGGAAAATCTCTTCTCACCTGACAGCGGAAAATAATGAGTATAATAGAAACAGACACCCCTGATATTGTAGGAAAAGAAGCAAAGAGACCAGAATAAAAACACCTGCCACAGGAATCTGCTTCTAGACACACATCTCAGGTAGACTGCAGACTGTACCACGGAATCCTTTTGAAATGAAACAGAACTCTTGAAACTCTAATTATAATCATATCTATGCTGGCTGGAAATTCAGCCAACTGCAGAGAGCAGTCTAGTAGATTTCTCATTTGTCTGAAGACTGCACTTCATTGAGAAGCCTTGAAAGCATCTGGAAGTTGTCAGAACCAGGGTCGGCATGACTACACTACATTTTTGACCCTGAGTCAGGGCATAAATAATTCATCACATGGCTAGAACGTTCTCTGCAGATTTCAAAGGGTTTTGAGTACACTATCATCTCATTCAAACTTCTGAACAACTCATAGACGTAGGAATTACTGTTCTTATTATTGTATAGACCAGCAATCGGAGACTCAGAGAGGTTAGATGCCTTGCCAATTATGTAGCTAGTGAGCAGGGGAGCTGGGAGGGGAACACAGTATGTATTGAGCCCAGGCACCATGCTGAGCTGTGAGTACACGCCAAGAACAAACAGATATGATTCCTGCCCTCTCAGAGATCATACTCTATTAGGGAAAAGTGATTGCAAACATGTAAGCACACATGCAATTATAAATAATTTTAGGTACTATGAAGAAAAGGAACAAGGTGAAGTAACAAAGAGCAACGAGGACGAGGTGGTATAAACAGTAACTAGAGTTGATAGAGAGAGAAGGCTTCTCTGAAGAACACACACAAAAATGGCTCATATAATGGAAAGGAGCAAGCAGGGTGAGCAGCCAGGCAGGCTTTGTAGGTAGGAGGAGCTGGCGCTTACCTTATGGCAATGAGACTGGGAAAACCTGACATTAGGAGATGAGGTGCAGGCATAGGTGGAGGTCAGGTCTGTGGGTTTTGTAGATGGCAAAAGAGGTAGGGATTCAACCTGAGAGGAATGGGAAACTGTGAATGGGCTTCGTGGAGAGGGCTGCTGCTATTTGATCTGTGCCTTTAAAATATCATGCTGGCTGTCATGAGGAGGAAGGATCTTGGGGGCGGAGAGAAGAAGGAGGAGGCTATTTTGGTCCTGGAGAGAGGTGATCGCTGATTGGACAGAGTAATGAGTGGCAGTGGGGATGGAGGAAAATGGGCAAATCTGGAATCTGTTATGGAGGCTGACCTGCTTGGATTTATTCATAAATTGATGAGAAATGTGAGGATGACTCTTGTTTCCGGTTTGGGCCCTAGAGAAGCGTAGAGCACAGGTTTTAGAGAGCACAGGTTTTAGAGTCACATCACACCTGGATTTGGGCCCCTGCACCCCTGTTGGACCAGCATGACATTATCAAGTGCGTTCCTCACCTGACCCCTCTCTCCCCACTCAATGCCCCTCCCAAATTCTGTTCTCAGATTTCGCTAATTGGGTGGGAGCAGAGGATATAGTTTTATATGTTGTAATTCTAATCAACAACTTTTATCCCAGACCTTCCTCATGTTGGTGAAGAGAAAAGGAAATAAGAAAGAAAGGTAGGAAAACAATCACCCAAAATGATCCTACAGCCAGCTTTGTTTCCCTAAGATATTAGTTATCAAGCCAGAGATGGCAGCACACAGCCCAGGTATGAACACTGAAACTTCACTTTTTCTTCTGCATCCTACTCTCAGTCTGGACATGGATAGGGAGAGTGGGTAGGAGAAGAAAAGAGAGTGGAAGGGAGGAAAGAGAAGGGAGAAGTTATGGTACAGCAGAGACTGAAGAATTTGTGGTTCAGACAGACCTGGATTCAAATCTTGCTTCTATTACTTATGAGTTATTGTATTTGGCAGGATGGTTAAACTCTCTGAACCCAGATTTTGGTACCCACAGAATAGAATAATAAAGCCCTCTTGTGTGGTAAATTAAAAATGGCCACAGACTTTTTATACTTCCTCCCATGAAGAGGTGATATCTATTTTCCAGGCTTTGAATCTGGCCTTGTGACCTTGTTTTGATCAGTAGAACATAGAAGTGAGAGCATGTCAGATCCAAACCTAGACCTCAAGAGGCCTTGCATCTTCCCTTTTGCTCTTTTAGACCTTCACTGCCCTGAGCTTGAGCTAGCCTGCTGGAGAGGCTACATGAAGGGAAGCCCCAGTAACAGTATGCCAACTACCAGATTCATGAACGAGGCCATTCTAGATATCCAGCCCCTCTCATTCCACCATCTGCCAACTGAGTGCAGCAGCAGAAGTGAGCCTAGCTGAGATCAGCTAAAGGGCCACCCAACACTGCCCAGTCAAAAAATGCCAACGCACCGGATTGTGAGCTAATAAATGATTGTTGTGTAAGTGTGGAGTGGCTTGTAATTCAACAAAGGCTATCTGAAACGCCTGGCAAAGTGTTGTGAAGATTAAATGATACAACGCATAAAATGCACATGGTGCCTGACAAGGAGCAGATGTCTAACAAATGTTAGTTTCTATCCTACTTACTGAGACCACCACAGGGCAAAGACGTATTCTCCATGACTCTTTAAAATAGAAGCTCAGAAACTTATTTTTGAAAAACATGTTGTATTATCAACAATCTTTTTACTTTTCTATGGTTGAATTTTGTTTTATTGCAGACATCTCTTATTTTCAATATATTTGGGCAGATTAGGCTCTGTGTCCTAACCCAACCATCACCTGGAACATTGCTTTTATGAGAAAACGCTCAGTGAGTTCCAAACTGCCAGCTCTCCCAAGAACATTGGCAGTGAGACAGGCACTATACTGGACAATTACTGGTGAGAACAAGGCTAAGGGCATCCAAGGGAGAGCAGAGCCCAAGCAAAAGCAACAAGAGAAAATTCGCAGACTGTGCTGAGAAATGCAGAAAGGTGGGCTTGGCTAATTTAGAAATATATAAAATATTAAAAATTTAAAAATGAGAGTGAAGACACAGGGAGCCATTCCATCCTGTTCTTATTCAACACTCCTTACTAGTACCCACTATGTGCTCAGAAGATTGAGGATACAAAGGAGAATAAGAGAAGCCACAGAGCAGTAGGGAACACTGAGGATTAGAAAAACAGTCTAGTCATTGTAACCTGTAAGTGCTTGGTGGAGGGACCTGTTAGTGCTTTGGGAGCACAGAGGAGGAAGAAACTAGGAAACTGTCACTGCCTTGGGTAAGCAGTGACAGTTTCCTGGAAGAGCTGACTTTTTTTGTTTTTTAACATCTTTATTGGAGTATAATTGCTTTACAAAGGTATGTCAGTTTCTGCTTTATAACAAAGTGAATCAACTATGCATATACATACATCCCCATATCCCCTCTCTCTTGCATCTCCCTCCCACCCTCCCTATCCCACTCCTCTAGGTGGTCACAAAGCACCAAGCTGATCTCCCTGTGCTATGTGGCTGCTTCCCACTAGCTATCTATTTTACATTTGGTAGTGTATATATGTCCATGCCACTCTCTCTTTGTCCCAGCTTACCCTTCCCCCTCCCCATATCCTCAAGTCCATTCTCTAGTAGGTCTGCATCTTTATTCCCGTCTTGCCCCTAGGTTCTTCTGACCATTTTCTTTTTTCTTTTTTTTTTTTTTTTTGATTCCATATATATGTGTTAGCATACTGTATTTGTTTTTCTCTTGATAGGAGGAACTTGTATGAAAGAAAAAAGGCAGGAAAGGCCTTCAGGGAGAGAGTAGTAGCATTTCTACTTGGATGTGAGAAGAAGAGTTGGCCAGGACTAGAGCCCAGGCTGCATGGGAAAGAAAGAATGAGAGTTAGGAAGGTGTTAGAACATGAAAAGCCTTGAAGGTCAGATTACAGAGCACCAGCTTCATGCTCTAGAGTGCAAACCAATGGTTTTCAAACATTTTGCTCTGAACCCCCAAAAGAACTTTGAAAAACTATGTATGCTTCTACATTTTAATGGATGTTAAAATATTATTAATGGATATCAATTTCATTAGTTGCAAAATTCCAGGAAGATTGTAAATATTATAATAGAAATATTACATTAGTCTTCTATATGTTTCTGAAGGAATCTAAATATTACAGTGATTTATACCAACTTTCATCTACTTTAAAAAATATATGAGCAAATTCTTCTTTCACAGTGAAAAATTTACTTTGATAATTCCTCTCCTTGAATTCATATTTCAATAAAAATCTACTTCATTGACTTTTTCTTCCACTAGAGTTTTATCCCAATGTAATGTATTTTTATTGTTGGAAGTATTTTTTCACACTATTATACTTCTTAACACTAAAAATATATATAAAATTTAAATAAAAACTTTAATTTCTTATGAATAAAACCCTAGAAGTACTTTAAAAATTATTCTGGATAGAGTTTTCTTTATTAGTAAAATTAACTTATCTAAGCAATATGTATTGTCAATTTGATAAACAGTTTCTAAATAATAAAGGCAAAAATTTCTTGGAATTAAATCTCTTAATGAGATGGTTGGACTCTTTAAATTAGTACCTATATCTGTTAAAAAATACTACTTATTCATGTAAATAAACAAGGTTCATGTCAAATATCATGTCTGTTTTTCTTTTTTTCTTTTCCTTTTGTTTAATTGAAGTTTAGTTGACTTACAGTGTTGTGTTAATTACTGCTGTACAGCAAAGTGATTCAGTTATACATATATATATTCTTTTTTTAATAGATACTTTTCTATTATTGTTTATCATAAGATATTGAACATAATTTGGGGGCTATATGGTAGGACCTTGTTGTTTATCCATTCTATACATAAAAGCTTACATCTGCTAACCCCAATGTTTTTATTTTTCATTTTTAAAGACGTAAGTTCTGAGAAAACATGCTTACTTAAATAAGTAAATGAGAATGGAAGGACTTTTGATATGGCGATGTCACTCAATTCTTTAACTCCTTCTGAGTTAAATGTCAAAAATCTGAGAGTGATCTATCATTGAAAGTTATTCAAGTCTCCCTTCAATTGTGTTGAAAGCAAAGAAGTAGAAACCACCTGCCTCGCATAAACGTTTGTTACCCAATCAATGGAGTCTTTTGCTTTCTCAATTTCTGAGAAATATTTTTAAAAAGTTTTACTAAGACTTATCTTTTAATTTTACCTACTACAATTTCATTGAGTGAGGCCTTGTTAAAACATAATATACTCAGAAAGAATTGGCAAGTTGAAATATTGTTCTTCTCAACACACTTTTACCTATACAATATTTTAAGTAAAATTCTTTATCTTATTGCATACTTCATAGATATTTTTGTCAAATGTTGGAGCTGCAGATTTAGTTCATTCAAACTATGAAAAATGTCCTCTGTATAAACCTAAATAGCAAAGTCAGATCTTATTATCAAGGAAATTAACCAATCAGATTTTCTTTCAGAAAAAGTATGACTTTATTTTTCCATTTACTTCTGTATTTGAATTCTAAGATAGAGGATGGATGAATAGAAAAAGATGAGTGATTGGGTGAGTGGGTGCATGGATGAATGAATAGATGGATGAATAGAAAGAAGAGTAGACAGGGCTTCCCTGGTGGCGCAGTGGTTGAGAATCCGCCTGCCAATGCAGGAGACACGGGTTCGTGCCCTGGTCCGGGAAGATCCCACATGCCGCGGAGCAACTAAGCCCGTGAGCCATGGCCGCTAGGCCTGCGCATCCAGAGCCTGTGCTCCGCAATGGGAGAGGCCACAACAGTGAGAGGCCCGCATACCGCAAAAAAAAAAAAAAAAAAAAAAAAAAAAAAAAAGAGTAGACAGATGATGAGTAAATGGATAGATAGGTGCATAGATAGAAAAATAATCTTAGACTATGCCCAATCATTTTTATCCACTAACTTACCTGCTAACTTGAAAAGTTCCCACCTGCCAGCAAAGGCTTACTACTGCCAAACTTCTTACAAATGTTTTGTTGAAAGAAAAAGATGTTTAATTTTAGATTGTCTACTTAACAATTCAAACTTAGAAGTTAAACAAAACAATAAAAACAAGATCCAAACTCTATGAATATAAACCTAGATGGTTTTGAAAGGAAATATACCCAAATATCAGTAGTGATCATCTGAGCTTTGGGATTACAGTTGATTTTATTCTTTAAAAATATTCTGTATTTTTAAAGATCTCTATAAAAATTATATATTCTTTTATAACTAGAAAAAAAACCAATAAATTGTATTTTATCAAACAATTTCTCATTGATACGCGGGCCTCTCACTGTTGTGGTCTCTCCCGTTGCGGAGCACAGGCTCCGGATGCAAAGACGCACAGGCTCACGGGCCATGGCTCATGGGCCCAGCCGCTGCGCGGCATGTGGGGTCTTCCCAGACTGGGGCACGAACCCATGTTCCCTGCATCGGCAGGCGAATGCTCAACCACTGCGCCACAGTGGAAGCCCTAATGTTGACTTCTACCTCAATAAGTTTTAGGAAAACATGAAAAGACCTTTGGACCTTTGCTCTTTCAGCTCTCCACTAGGTGTTTTCACAAACTATATCTCATTTAATCCTCACAGCACCCTCATAAGATTGTTACTTCCCATTTTACAGATGAAAAATATGAGACTCAGAGAGGTTAAGCAATATATCTAAGGCCTTTCAGATAAGCAGTGATTCAGCTGCTCACTGGCTAGCTGGTAATTCCAATCCAGATCTATTGAACCTTGAAATTTATACACTGCTGAGTGTCAGACTTGGATACACTGCATACATTAAAATTTTGAATTTTGAAGGTGAAAATTATCAATCATGTTAATTAAAATAATAATTGAGGGCGGGCTTCCCTGGTGGCGCAGTGGTTGAGAATCCGCCTGCCGATGCAGGGGACACGGGTTCTTGTCCTGGTCTGGGAAGATCCCACATGCTGCGGAGCGGCTGGGCCCGTGAGCCGTGGCCACTGAGCCTGCGCGTCCAGAGCCTGCGCTCCGCAATGGGAGAGGCCACAACAGTGAGAGGCCCGCCTAGCGCACACACACACACACACACACACACACAAAATCATTGCTATACTGAAGTCTATATGATTTGTGAATATTGTTTCCCAATATTCTTTTCACTTTCTAGTGTTTAAATTTAATAAAATACATGTTATCAGTTTTTTTCTTTTTGTATAGTTCTTTTGATGTCATATCTAAGAGTCTTTGCTCAATCCAAAGTCACACAGATTTTCCTCTTGCACTTTTTCTAGAAGTTTTTAGTTTTAGCTTTTACCTTGAGGTCTATGATCTATTTTGAGTTAATAATTGTGTGTGATTTGAAGTAAGGAATCAGATAGTGTCAGTTCTCCAACCGTGTTCTTCAAAAGTTTTGTCTATTCTGGCTTCTTTTCATTTCCATATAAATTTTAGGATCAGCTTGCCAATTTCTACTAAAAAAAGGATGTTACAATTTTGAATGGAATAGTGTTTCGTCTGTAGATCAATGTGGGGAGTATTGCAATCTTAACATTATTGAGTCTTCTGATCCATTAGTGGGACGCATTTCTCCATTTCTAGAAAACATCCTTTAATTTCTCTCAGCAATGTTTTGTAGTTTTCTGTGTAGAGTAATTGCATTTCTTTTGTTAAATTTATTCCTTAGCATTTTTTATTGTATCGTGAATGGAATTGTTTTCTTAATTTCAGCTCTTCGAGCTTCCCCTGTGGCGCAGTGGTTGAGAATCCGCCTGCCGATGCAGGCGACACGGGTTCGTGCCCTGGTCCGGTAAGATCCCACATGCCGCGGAACCGCTGGGCCCGTGAGCCGTGGCCAATGAGCCTGCACGGCCGGAGCCTGTGCTCCGCAACGGGAGAGGCCACGACAGTGAGAGGCCCACGTACCGAAAAAAAAAAAAAAAACACTTTCAGTTCTTCAATGTTTGTTGCTAATATAAATAAATATAATTGATTTTTTATATTAATCTTGAATCCTGGGACCTTGTTAAACTCTTTTATTAATTCTGGTAGTTTTATTGTAAATATCTTAGGTTTCTCTACATTCAGGAACATGTTGTCTGAAAATAGACAGTTTTACTTATTCCTTTTCAATTCACATGTCTTTATTATTTTTCTTTCTTTATTGAACTGAATAGAATCTTCAAAACAATGTTAACTACAAGTGGTGAGAGTGGACAACCCTACCATGTTTCTGATTTTAGGAGGAAAGCATTCAATCTTCCATCATTAAGTATGACGTCATCTGCAGGGTTTCATAGAAGCCCTTTATGAAGTTAAGGAAGTCCCTTTTTCTTTCATAACTTGTTGAGAGGTTTTAACATGGGTGGGTGATGGATTTTGTCAAATAATTTTTCTGTTTCTATTGGGATGATAATGTAGTTACAGCCTCTATTCTACTAATTTGGTATATCCTATTAATTGATTTTCAGATGTTAAAACAACCATGTATTCCTAGGATAAGCCCCACTTGGTCATGGTGTATAATCCATTTTATACGTTGCAGGATTCAGTTTGTTAAGATTTTATTAAGGATTTTTGCATCTGTGTTCACAAAGGATATTGATCTGTTATTTTCTTTACTGTGATGTCTTTGTCTGGATTTGGTATTAGTGTAAAACACAGAATGATCTGGGAAGTCTTCCTCTTACATTTTATGAAAGAAAGGAAATGTATTCAAATGGGTTGGTGAATACATTCAAGGTTGCATCTAGTTCTTAAGTCTCCTCAGTTTTCACTTTTCTTAGGCTCTTTCAGGTCTTCCCAACACATGTACAGTTTCCCAATCAATCAGGGAGGTATGGAGACCTCATCTTAGCCCTTCTATACTGTTCACATTACCAGGGTCTCCTTGTTAAATTTCTGGCTGATCTTCATTGTCCGATCTAGGGCCAAAACTTTGAGTTAGCAAAGCTGCAGTTTCTCCTTGTTAATTCCCAATGAAGTCCATCACTTTTAGCCAACAAAGCCAGGGATCTTTGAATCCTGGTTGAATCAAGTCTGCCCCATTAGCAGTAGACTTAACTGGTTTTTGCAGCCAGTTTCACAGTGATGAAACTACTGTTCTCACTAAGCTGAGGGCAAGTGGAGATGGAGCAGCCTCAGGCAAAAAGGTCAGAGTCTTAACTGTTGTTCTCCCTGAAGTTCAAGCAGTTTTTCAAGAATAAACATTCCTCAATTCACTGTGTGCCATTGGTTGATTTTTAGTGTCCTGAAATGGTTGCTTGTGACAGTCTTTCCAGTTTTATGCTTGGTCTTAGATGGACTTTGTCCAGGGAAAGATTCAGATGGGGACTTTGTCCTCTATACTAACATTGAAAAACAACTACTTTATGAGAGAAAGGGTATGGTAGTGGAGTAATTTGCTTTCCTTTCCAAATTCTGAGTGGGAAGGCCAGGAGAAAAATCTTGAATATCAAGCCCCTCTCCCTCAAAAACAAAACAAAACAAAAAATGCATCAACCCACAGCTTACTCTTCATCTATGAATTTCTACTATATAGTCGTGCCTATTTGGTGAATCACTTTGGGACCAAGTCACATCAATTCTCTTTTGCAATACTATCTGGTGTTTAGTTTGAAGACTTTTTCTTTTTTAAGCATTTCTGTGAGTGGTAGGCAGAATGATAAGATTACTGTTTCCTGATGTAGAGGCCTTACTTAATCCCCTCCCCTGAGTGAGGGAAGAACCTGTGAATGTGACTGGATATCACTTCTGTGATTGTGTTATGTTGTATGATGAGAGATCTTGTAAATTAAGGACTCTGGTTAGTTTACTTTGAGTTACTCAAGGTTATCCTGGGTGGACCCAACATAATCAGGCGAGCCCTTTAAATGTAGAGAGTTTGCTCCAGCTGTTCTTAAACAAGAAAGAAATAGCTACGTTATTAACTTCCTTTGCAAAGGGGCAGCCTCTCAGAGCTGAGTGATCCTGGCTGACAGCTTGCAAGCACATGGGACCTCAGCCCTGCAAATCCAAGAACCTGAATTCTTCCAACCACTAGTGAACTTGTGAGAGAACCTGAGTCTCACATCACGTGCAGCCCCATGTGACATCTCGATTTCAGGCTTGTAAAACTCTGAGCAGAGAACCCGGTAATATTATGTCCAGACTTCTCATGTGCAGAAACCGTGAGATAATAAATTTATGTTGTTTTAAACTGATGAACGTGTGGCAATTTATTATACAGCAATAGAAAGCTAATACACTATGAAATCTTTTTTTCATAAGTGAATCTTCCCTTAAGATATCCAAGACTTGAGAATTTGTATTTACATAAGATGTAGATTCACATGTAATTATTCAGTTTACTCAGGCCTCTTTGCCTTATGATAGGTTTAAATGCAGGACTTCCATAGCTTATTTTCAATATTTTTGTCCTGATTTCCAAAAGAATACATAATCACTACCCCTTTACTTAGTATGTATCAAGCACAGTTCTAAGTCCTTCATGTGTATTTACTCATTAGCCTTCCACACCACCCAAGGATGCAGGTCCCATGTAATCTCATCTTACAGATAGGGGACACAAGGTACAGAGGGTGAAACTGTGCCCTTAATGTCACATATGTACAGAGTGGCAGAGCCAGGATTCCAATCCAGGCAGTCTGACCCCAGAGCTTAAGCTCTTTTGCCCTTAACCAACATGTCTTACTATTGTTTTTGCAAGCTCATCTAGAAAATGTGGAAAATTCAGAAATGCACTGAAAAGAGATTACAAATCATTTGTAACCTCATCACTCATAGATAACCATACAACTATTGGCATTTTGCTCTTCATGCTATCTGGAAAGACAGCTATATAAATAGATAGGCACATTATATATAATTTTATGGGGATTTTACTCTGTTTAATGCTTTGCAACATTCTTTTCTTCCCCTCTTTCTCATAGTACATTTACACTATGATCTAGTTTACTGCCCACCCCTTCCCTCCAAAAAAGAAATTTTTCACTTTCTCCTTAAGGAAAAGCATACTGCCCACTTGGATTCTTTTGGTTTTGCTCACTTTGGGACCTTTCACAGAGTTGTGGACCTCTCTCTAGAGTGCCTTTGTGGTCCTTTTCTTCAGGGTTATGCCCCAGAACAATCCAGGAAAAAAAAAAAAAGGCAAAGGTGAGTTTAGTGAAAATTGAGATGATCAGAAACCTACCATCTGTGCCAAGGTTGGGATTAAATTCTGTGATAATCTAAAAATAAAAGTAGGAGATTAAGGAGAGGGCAAGTCTGAAGAGTGAGGGACAAAGTGCAGAGGGCTACAGCTGCAGCTGGGAACCAGTGGGCATCTGGCTACACCTCAAGGGTCTGCAGGGCCCGCGAGGGTAGAGTTGAGCAGCTTGTCAGCAGGGAGTGACTGTGGATTCTGTTGAGAACAGCCCATGAGCTGCACCAGCCATGACACTTCACTGTGGGAGTTCTGAGGGCCGAGAACTGTGTCAGGGTGATGCACAAGCCCTCCCCAAGGACTGAGAGCAACCCTCAGGCAGGGGAAAAAGAAGAGAGCCCTGAATTATCCAGAGGAGACTAAATTTAAACACATGAGTGGAAAGATGAAATGTTTTCTGCCCTCAGCAGCAATGGTGGTGGATTATGAACAAGTGTTCAGATATAGAGAAATAGAGAAAATGAAATTTCTGTACATGTAAATTGTGATCATAAATTTTCAACCTTCTCTGCTGGCTCTGTCTAAATCTTTCCTATTTTTGTCAGCGACATTGTCATTTTACCATTCAAGCTGGTTGAAAGCTTAGGATCATGTCTTCCCCTTTATCTTTCAAACTATAAAGTCACCTCTGACCACTGTGTGTGTCATGTGGTTCGGGGGGAGGAGGTTTTATCGGACTCTGAAGGCATTGTATATATTTAACCAAACATGAATGAGGGGAAAAAAATTGTTTTTAAGCACTTTAAAAAGCTTCCTTGAAAAAAAAAACAAAAACAAAATTCAGTGAATTAATTTCAATGTCAATGACTTAGAAACATAAGAATTACTTTCCCCCTAAATCACCCATGTAAAGAAAATAATGTTTTGCAAAAATGAACATGGCTTATTATTGATTTCATAACATTTGAAAAGTGGCAGAAAGAGGCCCTTGCTGTTCCAGCAGAGTAGAATCAGAGTTTACTTAGTGATCAAATGAACGTACAATTCAGTGCAAAGGAATTATGGTAAATTGAGAAAGAGGCCACTGGAGCTTTGCATAGCTTAGTTCTGATTTTGGAATATGTTCAAGGCCATGCCCTCCAGATCTGCTGGTTGGTTCCCCACTGCAAAGATTCCTCTTAGCATAGGAGCTAAGGTTGTTTGTTTATGATGGGGATGTTGGCTCAATCACTCAATAACTTCTACAGTGGCTCCTTGTGGAGTATCTCTCCAGTCACAAGAGTTCCCACTTCTGTGAGAGCAGCCCCCTCCCTCCATGACCCTGGCAGCCACATCTGCACTGGGAGCTCTCCTCACTCTCCCCTGCCTCTTGTTCAGTGAGCTAAAGACTTAGCCCAGATTCTCTCTGCCAGGATGTTAGATGACAGAAGAAGAGTCCATCTGTGTGTGGGCTGACCTCTTACGTGCAAACTCTGGACTATGGGAGCCACTGAATTGGAAGGCATGTGTTCCTGCTTTTCGTTTGAAAGTTGTTGGGATTAACAGAAGTCCAAATGACAATTCCTCCTCTTCTCCCACCCCCTCCATGAGGCTCTTCTTCTTACCACTAGCTGCGAGTAAGCTTACTTCACTGCTTCCTAAAACACTTCCACATTTGGCCAGTGCCTAAGAGCACCCCCAAGCCCCCTTTCAGGAGACACCTCCAATCCCCACAGCTGCTGGGCATGCTGGTGCTGAAGGTGTACACTCGACCCACAAGATCGTGGTATGACAAAATGGTTATTTTAAAATTTGTTATGCAATAATAGATAGCCAGAACAACCACATCCTAGAATCCCCTCAACACCTTCTAATTCTCTATGCCCCATCAGTGGGAATGGGGCAGAGAAGGGAATAAGTATCTCATGTCTACTTTATAAGGGTGGAGGGCCAAGTATCTCAGATGATGCAACCATCCTAGAAGTAGGACTGATTCCACTTAAGCCTTTCTCAAGTGCATTTCCATTTGACAAGCTTCAGGTGTCTGTTTTGAGAAAATAGAAGCTGGTAAATAATTATATGATGGAACCAAACAGTGGGTGGAGATAACCTCCCAGGCATGGCACCAATGGGGCCACAGACCTCTGCTTCCAGGCCTGTGGAGAATAGATTCGCAGGGAATCTGGGTCTTAAAGTTTTAATTTAAAAGAAGACCTTGAAACCAGAGATGTGTTCCTTAACATGTATAATGACTGGAAATCATGGTTTTTCAGGAAATAGGACTAATTCAGATATTTTTCTGTACTATCTCCAGAAATAATTCATATGTATCATAATCTGTATCCAAACTTTTCATTTGTAAGAGATGGCCACCATACTTATCCCTCGAGTTCTTTTTCTGGCTTCTTAAACCAGGATTTTATTTTGAGATCTGCTCATTGAATAATTACTACTCAGACTGCTGAGTATCCTTGGCTCCATGGACTGACCCAGTGAAAGCCCTTGGCCCTGTTCAGGAATCTCCAGGTATAATATGAATATCAAAGGTCTTACCCTACTTTTACTCCTCTCCAGAAAAACAAACAAAAAACCACACACCCCCGCCAAAACGAAAAACAAAACCCAAAACACCAAACAACAACAACTACTCTGAAGTAAAATACTTCAATAAAATATAAGTGAAAGAGCCATGTCTCAGTCAAAGTTCAATGTTTCCAGGTGACTGTCCTTTTATTGCCATCTCTGGACTCACTGAGAGAAGGACGAAAACTAAGATTGTTGAATCCTTACTGTGTACAAATACCATAAATTTACACGCATGATCTCAATTCTCACAACATCACCATGAAGTGGGTATTATAAGCCTCGTTTCATCCCTTAGAACACAGAGGCATGGCAGTGTTAAGTAAGTTGCTCAAAGTTTCAGAGTGTAAGAGACAGAGCAGAGGGGGAGGAGGTGGCAGCAATTCAAAGGTCAAAGTCCATCTTCCTTCTACTGTGTAATGCTGCCTACTGGCCCGAAAGGTGGTAAGAATTTCAGGCTTTTATAGTTGCCCATCCAGGTGGAAAAAATTCCAATCACCAATGAGGTGGAAGACTTTTAATTCAAACTAGCCACTATATAGCATGCTTCTATACAGACATATGCGCATGTAGTGTGAACACTTACTCTAAGAAGCAAAATTTTTCTACACTGGTAAAGTTATTGGTGTCTTACTTGGAATCTTATAACTATGGATGTCATTAAATAGGTGATTTACTATGCAAGCCAAGGAAATGACCCCATGATATCCACATTAAAAATACACAGAATATTTACATACCTACACAGACTTGGCCATTGGAGCGTCTGGTGCCACGCTGGTGGTCATAGGCTGGAGAGGCCAAGGTGTGAAGGGTCAGGAGAAAGAACAGAGGAGTGGCCATAAGGATTTTCCAGGGTGACTTCATCTTGGAGCTACTGCACCAGAAGACACCAGCCTGGGGACAGAAGTGGCAGACTAAGGGATGCTGAAGTTGAGGCCGAAGAATCGATCAGTCTCTCTCCCCTTCTCTTTCGTTCTCTAACACACACACACTCACACATACACCACACTCACATACACATTTTTCACTATGGCAGAACCCTGAGAGACAGCCACACTGGCCTGGGTCTGGGAAGGGCTGGAGTCCCTTGCACACCGCTCTTCTAAGCTACAAACTGCAAGACAAGGAAAAACCCAGGCTGCAGCTGAGGCAGCAACAAGCGCTTCTGCACTTGCTGGCTGAAGTCTGTGGCCGTGAACCCCAGGAAACTCGAGGCTTGCTGGAATCGTCCCGCGGCCTGGTTAGGCGGCCCTTCCTCTTCCGTTCTTACAAAACAAAACTAAATTAAAAGTAAAACCGAAGAAGAAAACCTCAACCACAAAAACAGCAGCCTTTAGCAATTTGATCAGCAGTGTTCACAGGCTGTAGAAATTATCATCCGTTGTATTCAGAAGTTTAGTTTTGCTCTAAACAGTTTTCTATGGTGAGGTTGGTCTCCTTATTTTGTTGTTAAAGAATATTCTGGTAAAGTAGTTATTTTCCTCTGGAGAAGTTGGATTATTCCTTGAAGGGTCAAGTTTTCCCAAGACCATTCATTGGTGTTCAGAAAATGAATAGTGAGACAGTAATGGGGCAGTCAGAATGGCTGGATTTTCAATCTTATAAGAAAAAAGATGAGCTGACATTAACCAATTCATATTTACTTGGCTGTGCATTTCTTTCCTCCAGAATTTCAAAGTCTGTTTACATCCCTCACCTGCGAAAGATTTGTTCTTTTTTTTTTCTTTTTTTTTTTTTTGCGGTACGCGGGCCTCTCACCGTCGTGGCCTCTCCCGTTGCAGAGCGCAGGCTCCGGAAGCGCAGGCTTAGCGGCCATGGCTCACGGGCCCAGCCGCTCCGCGGCATGTGGGATCCTCCCAGACCGGGGCACGAACCCGTGTCCCCTGCATCGGCAGGCAGACTCTCAACCACTGCGCCACCAGGGAAGCCCCTGATTTTCTATTTTGAAGATGAGAATTGAAAACTGTTTTTCCAAGAAGAAAACAAACGAACAAACAAACAAAACTAAACGAGATCATAGATAGAGAAAAGACATACAATCTAAATGCTTTGTTCTAAAATAGGATACAGCAAAGTCACAAGCCATTCTCTGACGAGATAAGGGGAGTGGGGCAAAGGCCCGCACTCTAGATAAGTAAGACTGGGGGAGCATGCAATTAACATTCTCCCTGTTTAGGCTCTGAGGAAAGCTTATCATAAACTTTATAAAATATTATAAAAGCTATCAAAATTGGTAGACTTTTCTTCTCCTCCTCCTGCTTTTACTTAAGGAATAGCATTTTAAGCAGCGGGTAGAATTTTAGAGTTGTATTCTTTCCAGGATGTAGGAAATACCAATTTTTATAGTTTGAAGACTTCTTGGGTGAGCATTAGTTTAACAAACACCAATATGTCAAATCTCTGAAACTGTAGCAGAGATATCACACACCAGAGTATTTCCCTACTTAAGCGTCCAGCATTGGTTAGGCCAACGAATGCCTTGGATGTCCTTGGTCACCGTGGACCGTGGCTTCCTCTGAGGCTGAGCTGCTGTTTCACAAGGTCTCTGACCCTGTGGCCAAGGGAAGCTCTGGAGGTCACCAGGACCAACAGAGGGGTCAGGGCATAGAGAAATTCCAGAGAATTCCTCAGCAGGCAGGATAATAGAGTTATTAATAGCACTGACTGGAAAGACAAAAAGACACATGTTCAACTATCCTATCCATTGTTCACTTCTGAGTCATGTATTAGACCAGTGATGGAACCTTTCTATACTTTCTTCTACTTCCTCATTTATATTGGAATTGTAATAATATTTGTCAGGGTTGCTGGAAGGACTAAAATGACAATGTATTCATACTATAGAGCAGTGTGCCCAGCAAGAAGATTTGGTAAATCAAAGCTTTGGTTATTATCCCAGCAGGAATATGATGAAATCTGCACCCCAGGCCAGATTTCAAGAGAATTCTAAGACGCCCATGGTAGTTGCAGGCCAAGGTATAGGAAAATGACACTGGCTGCATTTACTGAAGGCTGCATTTATCGAACACCGTCTGTGTGCAGGGCAGCCCTCCAGGAGCAGAGTCTAGTTTGTTAACCCATAGGTGGGTGAGGAATCTTCACAGCTTCAGCAAAAGCATTTGGCCCCAGTTCTGGGCCTCCTGAGGGTCTCCTGGTCTGTGTCTATAGCTGCGAGCAGGACTGGGACACCTCAGGGTAAGAGGCATTTCTCACTGTTAGGCTGTGTACAAATTTTAGGCCCTTGGTCATGTGTGTGTGACCCAGGTAGTTCCACCCACAAGCACCCCAGGGACGGCGGTCCTGAGGCAGCCTGAGATGCTGCGGCTTCGGGATGGGCTGGCTGCCCTGGGAACCCCGGGCTTAGCTGTATAGCACTGAGCCAGTCCCTTACCACTTCCAGGGCTGAGATTCTTCAGCTGTCAGGGAATGTCATGGTAGTATTTGACATATAGTAGGTTTTCCCTAAACGGAAGTGATTTTCATGCTTGAAAGGTGAGTTCTTACTTGGCAGGGTCAAAAGAGGAACACAGAAGTCAGGAATCGATTTCGCTAACTGATACTGAAGGGAGTGTGTGAGCTCATGTACCACTAACAAACCCTCCCTCCGGTCGCTGAGGCGAAGGTGCAGGGCTCCTACTCTTTGCACAGGCATCTCTCAGACTGCCTGGTCTTATCTCCCCGACATGGCTGCCTGTGCTCCTGGAGCACTGAGTGCACTTGACCTATTAAAATCTCTGTACAACTTGCTGAAAGGCCCTGGACCAGGCAATGGTTTCTAACGACTTGTTGGACCCTGTACCATGTCTTTTGAGGACACCTGTGTCAGATGCTCCAATTTTGAGTTTCTCGAAATCTGCTTTTGGGAAATGAGATTTCTTCCTTGGAGCACTTTGTTACTTACTTCACTTGGAGAGTTTCAATTCAAATCACAGTCTGTCCAGCTGCTACAGAAGGCTGAGGGTTTATAATTCTCAAATGTTACACCTGTGGTTCTGGCTTGCTCTGTTTGAATATGCTTCCTGACTATTTTTTGAACTGCATTGGCCTCAAACATCTCATTCACAGCAAGTTCCTTCATCAGAAAAAAAAAAACAACAAACCAAAAAAAAACTGACCTGGGTGACAGGACATATTGTAAAATCTGGTGCTCTCTCAAAAGCGCCTCTTCTCTTCGACTTCCTCCTCTTTCAGACACCAAGGATCCCTCCCCTTGCTTCTGGCTTCCCAGGATTCTCTGCGGTGACCCTTGGTTCACACCAAGCTCAGATCCTTTGCTGACCCCTCCTCCCCAGTCAGGGCTTATTTATTCTACCTCACGTCTCTGCTAGGGAAACGGTAAATTAATCCATGACAAGGGCATATGCCGGCTAATTAAAAGAGTTCTGGGCTTAGGATCAGGGGCACTTTCATCTTAATCATAGTTTCATCACTTACTAATTGTGTGTCCTTGGGCAAGCTGATCCACCTCTCTGGGTATCAGTTTATTTAACTACAAAATGGGATATATGATGCCAATATTATAGGGAAATTATGAGGATTAAAGAGACAACATGAATGAAAAAAACCTAACAGTAAATGATAGGTAAATTTAAAGCTAACAATGAGTTAACACTATCCTTCTCAAGTATTGGAATTTTAACATGTTTTGCTTTATATATTTTCTCGGAATCTTTAAAGGAATATCCATTGTAGTAATGCACTTAAGTAGATACAAAGTAGAAATTCAGAACACCCCAGAGGAGTGGCCACTCATGTGTATTATCACTGGTAGGAGAGGACCTTGCAGATGTAATATAGGAAATAACCACATGGTGAGAAAGAATGTGGAAACCCACCTCCCAAGAGGTACACTGGAAGTTTCCAGCAGGAAGAGACACCTACCAGGAAATAAACCAGTGATCCTCAATGTGTTAACAATGTAGCAATGGCAAGGGTGCAGAGTGACCCAGACACACAGGCGGATCTTTGCTCCAACACTCCTTTCCCGCTCCCCATACACCCCTCCCACTCCTTCATGCACTCTGAGGTTCTTAAGAGTTTTAGAGCTAGGTTCACACTCACTGGCAGAGGTTTGCCATTTACAACTACAACTGCCTTCTTAGGAGAGTAAATTCTATTAAATAGAACTTCTTTTGTCTGCCGGGCGCCTGAGAGTAAATTTGGGTAATAAAGGAGCTGTGGCACATGGGCTGCTTTTCATAAGTGAGGCAGTAGAATTTGGATGTAAAAGGACGGAAGTAGAAGCAGAGAAGGGAGAAGCAGGATCACATGAGACACTGGGGTCTTCCTGGCTGAAGCGCCAAGAGAGAAGTGCTGGGAAGTGGGGTGGCGAAAAGACCTGAGCTAATAGGAAGTTCAATATAGATCAGCAAGTTGTTTGCTATGCATGTGAGAGATGATATTTTGCCAAGATCCTGAATGGATTCTTGAGGAAATCAATGAGGAAACGAGTTTCATGTTTGGATCAGAGCAGGGCAGAGCAAGGGAGGCACAGGTAATAACAACTCCAGAAGCTGAGGGACTAAGAGTTTACATGCTCAGGGATTCACGGTATCTTGGGGAGGGCTTTGGACTCTTGTATATCAATCATAGATTGATTCTCATATGCTTTAGACTCCCGTATGCTATAGACTGGGAGGAAGGTAGACTTGAACTACTTTTACTTAGATCTCCAACGTGTAAACTTGAGTTTGAATGCACATATGGAACAAAATAAAATAAACATAGCTGAAATAAGCTTGAAGCTCATTCATTCATTCTTTTATTCCTTTTTAGATAAAAGAAGTCCAGGGGTAGGCAGTTCAAGGCTGTTATGGTTGTCCCATGGTGTCTTCAGGTGCCAAAGCTTTTAATTTTCTGTCCCACTACCCTATAACTAGTAGGACAGAAAATTTTAGACCTTAGATGGCTAAAATAGCTGCTAGAGCTCCAGCCATCATGTCTATGTTCCAAGCCAGCAGCAGTAGAAGAAAGCAGAAGACGGCTAGTGAAATTCACACCTTTTCTTATAAAGAGCTTCTTCCCCCAAATCTCCCAACACTTCTGCATACATCTCAGTGGCCACACCTGGCTACAAGGGGTGCTGGGAAATAGAGTCATATGACCACTCCTAACTAAGGGAAGCTGCCATCACTTATTCTGATGGCAACATGCTCTGCTCAAAATCAGGGTTCTAAACAGAAAGAGAAATAGAATATTGAGAGGCAACTGCCTACCACGTATATTATACATAAATACATGTGAATATTTTTCTTTCTGAATTGAATATGTAAGATTACCTTGCATTATGAGTTTTTGGAAGGTGGAATGAGGCACACTGGCCTGTCCTATTCTTCCCAGTGGGGTTTTCTTTGAATCATGGGCAGCAGATGCTCCCTAAAAGCACTCTTCTCTCCAACTCTTGTCCTGGACTGCTCATGGAAACACAAATTGGCAAAAACCAATATCACAGCTGAGACTGAAATGAGACAGGCTAACCTGTGATCAGGGGACTATCGTGAATAAGACAAGGTCCTGACTTACTGGGGAGTTTGCCACTATATTAAAAACTATGGATTAGTTAAATCTCTTCTGGGGATATTTTCATGGAGGAAGCCTAAGTAAAATGCACTAAGCTTCAAGCTAACTGTGAACAAAAGGCTAAAAAGCAGCTTCAAGGTGCGTGTGGAAGGTATGGGACATTGCAGTTGCAGAAGACTAGAGCAGTCATGGTCAAATGGTCTGAGAGGTGTAGTGGTTAAATATAAGATCACCTTAAGAACTTGCCTTGAGCTGAGTGTACACTATTTTACTGCACAAGCCCCAGATGCACAGGGTGAGATCAGAGCAGTATATTACAGGCTTCTTTGGAGTTCTTCATTCGGTTCAAAGCTCTCCCAGATATTCCCAGTCATTGTGTTAAGAGTTAGTGGACAGACAGTAAGGGGAGAGGCGAGAAGATCATGAAATTGCTTTACACGGTGCCTGGCACAGAGCAAGTGCTTAAAATGTTGTAAGGAAATCCACATCCAAACTCCTGCCAAGTGCTTCCAATGGGAGGGTGATGGAAGGGAAGAGAGGGTGAGGATGAATATACTTTTATAGGTTTTGGAAAATAGATAACCAGAATAAATATTATGGGTTTAAAGAAAAAGAAAGATACAGGGAGTACAATTAAAGGTAAAATTAGAGTTGAAGAAAAATAGCAATCTTAGTCAAAAACACAATAGATCATATTACCCTGATGCTTACAACCCATCAAAGCTCCCTACGGCCCACCAAATAAAGAGTGAATTCCTTGGAAGAGCCCACAAGTCTTCTCATCGTCTGGAGACTTCATCCCTCCAGCCACATTTCTAACCACTTTCCCATGTGACCTATGTTCTGGTGGCACCAAATTACCAGTGATGTCCCAGACATGCCCAGCTGTTCATGCCTCAGTGTCTTTGCATGAGCTGTCATTCTGCCTGAAATATCCCTCTCCTGATAAGAGTATTTGTCTCCAGGACAACTTCTTTTTGTTCAAGTTCTCCTCTTCTCAAAAGCCTTCTGTGTCCCTTGCCAAGCACAAGTGTTTGCTCCATCCTCAGTGCTCCCAGGACACTCCAGGCAAGCCTCCACTGGCCCTTGCCTCTGTGCCATGGCCATTAGTGTGGGCACCTGATTCCCCCTGCCCCCCATTGGATGCTGACAACATCAGCATCCAAGTTATTTAGCTCCATCACCATAGAACATGCACCTGACTCATGGCAGCTATTCAATAAATTGTCATGGGGGAAAGAAAGGAGCAAGCAAAAGGCAAAAAAATTTAAGATATTATACAATTTTATGAAAAATTTAAAGATATATTATGGCAGTACAGTGAAACAGATGAAGCTATTTTTAAAAATGCTCTCAGGACTATTATGCAAAAGGAAAAGCATTAAAGGCAGTAAATTTGGGGTTTAGTACTAAACCCTAGTGCAAATGCTGTGGAATCAGATCAGCAAAGGATGAAATAAGGGCCAAGCATCCAAGTTAGAATTTGAGATGCAGTCCCACAGCTGTGTAGAGAGAAAACAAGAAGTGAGAGTGTTATGTTGTCAGGGGGTGAAGTCTAGAGTCATGCAATTTCCTCCAGTTTGTCATGGTTTTTGTAATAAGATGGCAAAGTTGATTTCTCTGAAGACTGCAGACCTGCCCAGTTTGCTCTGACCAAGACTGACCCTTCTTCAGACCCTCATCCCTCTATCTCCTCCTGGGACTAGACCCTTGAAGGCCATTAATTAGACCATCTGCTACACTGGTGTTCCCTGCTTTGCTGGAATACATTTTAGGAGTGGTTTAGCCTCTCTGGAGACACCACCTCCTCACTGCTTTGTAACAGCAATGCATCTACCTTCCCAGTATACAAGCCAAAAAGAATGGGACCATCTAACTGGGTGTTTCCTGTAACATGGCTCCTTTGAAGGCATCTCCCTGCAAACTGACCAATGAAGGTAAAGCACCCAGCCTGTGTCTCTTTTTAAAAGCTCTGGAGAGACATCTCTCCAAGAAGTTAGCACACCTTATGGCTGCAGGCCATGAGATAAGAAATCCACTTAGTTTTTGATTCAGAAACTTCCCTTCTGCTCTTTGATGTTAGAAAGTGCTCAGACTTTAAAACAGACCTGTGGGTTTAGAAGGCCAGCCTGACTCAAGATACCCATGTGGAAATGATCTGTGCCACGCTTAAACCAGCTATACCAAAGACAATCCAATTAACACACAGCACGATGAAGGACATCCCTGAATTCCACCATGCAGGGAAATAGTTCATTCTCAACCAGCAACAGCAGAAGGCTTTCATCCTGTCATTGTTAGCTCTGAAACTTAGAGCTTTTATTTCCATGGAGTCAGAGGTCCTAAATTACATGATTATGAATGCAAAGAATCAAGTAGTGGCCCTTTCTCCCCATTTTATTTCATATGTAAATTTTAATAAAAAATAAGGAAATACTGCATTGATGAAAGACGAAATTTTTCAATGAACAGCCTTCAGGCTTTCAGAATGAAAACAATTATAATAAATATGAAAATTTTTGATTTAATGCCAATATGTGGCTTTTAATAAAACCAAATAAATTTATTAGTGGTAAAATAAATTTAAAAGTCAGCCTAGGAGACCTTCAAAATGGCGGAGGAGTAAGACTTGGAGATCGCCTTCCTCCCCACAAATACATCAAAAATACATCTACATGTGGAACAACTCCTACAGAACACCTACTGAACGCTGGCAGAAGACCTCAGACTTCCCAAAAGGCAAGAAACTCTCCACGTACCTGGGTACGGCAAAAGAAAAAAGGAAAAACAGAGACAAAAGAATAGGGATCGGGATTTGCACCTCTGGGAGGGAGTGTGAAGGAGGAAAAGTTTCCACACACTAGGAAGCCCCTTCACTGGCGGACTGTGGGTAGTGGAGGCGGGGGAAGCTTCGGAGCCACGGAGGAGAGCGCAGCAACTGGAGTGCGGAAGGCAAAGCGGAGAGATTCCCACACAGAGGATCACAGCCGACCAGCACTCACCAGCCTGAGGGGCTTGTCTCCTCACCCGCTGGGACGGGCGGGGGCTGGGAGCTGAGGCTCCGGCTTCAGAGGTCGGATCCCAGGGAGAGGACTGGGGTTGGCTGCGTGAACACAGAGTGAAGGGAGCTAGTGCACCACAGCTAGCCGTGAGAGAGTCCAGGAAAAGTCTGGACCTGCCTAGGAGGCAAGAGACCATTGTTTCGGGGTGTGCGAGGAGAGAGGATTCGGAGCACCGCCTAAACAAGCTCCAGAGACGGGCGCAAGCCGTGGCTATTAGCATGGACCCCAGAGATGGGCATGAGACGCGAAGGCTGCTGCTACAGCCACCAAGAAGCCTGTGTGCAAGCACAGGTCACTACCCACACCTCCCCTCCCGGGAGCCTGTGCAGCCCACCACTGCCAGGGTCCTGTGATCCAGGGACAACTTCCGCGGGAGAATGCACGGAGCGCCTCAGGCTGGTGCAATGTCACGTTGGCCTCTGCCGCTGCAGGCTTGCCCCACATCCGTACCCCTCCCTCCACCCCACTTGCCTGAGTGAGCCAGAGCCCCCTAATCAGCTGCTCCTTTAACCCCGTCCTGTCTGAGTGAAGAACAGATGACCTCAGGTGACCTACTCGTTGAGGAGGAGCCAAATCCAAAGCTGAACCCCAAGAGCTGTGCGAACAAAGAAGAGAAAGGGAAATTTCTCCCAGTAGCCTCAGGAGCAGCAGATTAAATCTCCATAATCAACTTGATGTACCCTGTATCTGTGGAATACCTGAATAGACAACGAATCATCTCAAAATTTAGGCACTGGACTTCGGGAGCAACTGTACACTTGGGGTTTGCTTTCTGCGTCAAATTTGTTTCTGGTTTTATGTTTATCTTAGTTTAGTATTTAGAGCTTATTATCATTGGTAGATATGTTTATTGATTTGGTTGCTGTCTTCTTTTTATATATTTATAGATATATATATTTTTTTCCTTTTCTCTTTTTGTGAGTGTGTGTGTATATGCTTGTTTCTGTGATTTTATCTGTACAGCTTTTCTTTTGCATTTGTCCTAGAGCTTTGTCTGTCCATTTTTTTTTTTTAGTATACTTTTTAGAACTTGTTATCATAGGTGGATTTGTTTATTGGTTTGGTTGCTTTCTTCTTCCTTTCTTTCTTATTTTCATTACTTAAAAATTTTTTTAATTTTAATAACTTTATTTTATTTTATGATTATTTTTCTTCTTTTTTTTTCTCCCTTTTCTTTTGAGCCGTGTGGCTGACATGGTCTTGGTGCTCTGGCTGGGCATCAGGTCTGTGCCTCTGAGGTGGGAGAGACTAGATCAGGACATTGGTTCATCAGAACCTCCCAGCTCCACCTAATATCAAATGGTGAAAGCTCTCCCAGAGATCTCCATCTCAATGCTATGACCCAGCTCCACTCAATGACCAGCAAGCTACAGTGCTGGACACCATATGCCAAACAACTAGCAAGACAGGAACACAACACCACCAATTAGAAGAGAGACTGCCTAAAATCATAATAAGGTCACAAAAACCCCAAAATACACCACCAGACACAGTCCTGCACACCAGAAAGACAAGATCCAGCCTCATCCACCAGAACACAGGCACTAGTCCCCTCCACTAGGAAGCCTACACAACCCACTGAATCAACCTTAGGCACTGGGGGCAGACACCAAAAATAATGGGAACTACGAACCTGCAGCCTGCGAAAAAGGAGACCCCAAACACAGTAAGTTAAGTAAAATGAAAAGACAGAGAAACACATAGCAGAAGAAGGAGCAAGGTAAAAACCCACCAGACCAAACAAATGAAGAGGAAATAGGCAGTCTACTTGAAAAAGAATTCAGAATAATGAAAGTAAAGATGATCCAAAATCTTGGAAATAGAATGGAGAAAATACAAGAAACGTTTAACAAGGACCTAGAAGAACTAAAGAGTAAACAAACAATGATGAACAACACAATAAATGAAGCCACAGTAACACAATCATAGTAGGGGACTTTAACACCCTCCTTTCACCAATGGACAGATCATCCAAAGTGAAAATAAATAAGGAAACACAAGCTTTCAATGATACATTAAACAAGATGGACTAATTGATATTTATAGGACATTCCATTCAAACACAACAGAATACACTTTCTTCTCAAGTGCTCATGGAACATTCTCCAGGACAGATCATATCTTGGGTCACAAATCAAGCCTCAGTAATTTAAGAAAATTGAAATTGTATCAAGTATATCTTCTGAAACCTGTAAAAAATACAAAACATGGAGGCTAAACAATACACTACTAAATAACCAAGAGATCACTGAAAAAATCAAAGAGGAAATCAAAAAATACCTAGAAACAAATGAGAAAGGAAAACACAATAACCCAAAACCTATGGGATGCAACAAAAGCAGTTCTAAGAGGGAAGTTTATAGCAATAAAATCCTACCTCAAGAAACAAGAAACATCTCAAAAATAACCTAACTTTACACCTAAAGCAATTAGAGAAAGAAGAACAAAAAAAACCCAAAGTTAGCAGAAGGAAAGAAATCATAAAGATATGATCAGAAATAAAGGAAAAAGAAATGGAGGAAACAATAACAAAGATCAATAAAACTAAAAGCTGTCTTTGAGAAGATAAACAAAATTGATAAACCATTAGCCAGACTCACCAAGAAAAAAAAAGACTCAAATCAATAGAACTAGAAATGAAAAAGGAGAAGTAAAAACTGACATTGAAGAAATACAAAGAATCATGAGAGATTACTGCAAGCAATTATATGCCAATAAAATGGACAACCTGGAAGAAATGGACAAATTCTTAGATAGGCACAGTCTTCTGAGAATGAACCAGGAAGAAATAGAAAATATAAACAGATGGATCACATGCACTGATATTGAAATTGTGCTTAAAAATCTTCCAGCAAACAAAAGCCCAGGACCAGATGGCTTCACAGGCGAATTCTATCAAACATTTAGAGAAGAACTAATACCTATCCTTCCTAAACTCTTCCAAAATATAGCAGCGTGAGGAACACTCCCCAAATCATTCTACGAGACCACCATCACCCTGATACCAAAACCAAACAAAAATGTCACAAAGAAAGAAAACTATAGGCCAATATCACTGATAAACATAGATGCAAAAATCCTCAACAAAATACTAGCAAACAGAATCCAACAGCACATTAAAAGGATCATACACCATGATCAAGTGGGGTTTAACCCAGGAATGCAAGGATTCTTCAATATATGCAACTCAATCAATGTGATACACCATATTAACAAACTGAAGGAGAAAAACCATAATGATCATCTCAATAGATGCAGAGAAAGCTTTCAACAAAATTCAACACCCATTTATGATAAAAACCCTCCAGAAAGTAGGCATAGAGGGAACTTACCTCAACATAAAAGAGGCCATATATGACAAACCCACATCCAACATCATTCTCAATGGTGAAAAACTGAAACCATTTCCTCTTAAGATCAGGAATGAGACAAGGTTGCCCACTCTCACCACTATTATTCAACATAGTTTTGGAAGTTTTAGCCACAGCAATCAGAGTAGAAAAAGAAATAAAAGGAATCCAAAGCAGAAAAGAAGAAGTAAAGCTGTCACTGTTTGCAGATGACATGAAACTATACATAGAGAAATCTAAAGATGCTACCAGAGAACTACTAGAGCTAATCAATGAATTTGGTAAAGTAGCAGGATACAAAATTAATGCACGAAATCTCTTGCATTCCTAAACACTTATGATGAAAACTCTGAAAGAGAAATTAAGGAAACACTCCCATTTACCACTGCAACAAAAAGAATAAAATACCTAGGAATAAACCTACCTAAGGAGATAAAAGACCTGTATGCATGGGGCTTCCCTGGTGGCGCAGTGGTTGAGAATCCGCCTGCCGATGCAGGGGACACGGGTTCGTGCCCCGGTCTGGGAAGATCCCACGTGCCGCGGAGCGGCTGGGCCCGTGAGCCATGGCCGCTGGGCCTGCGCGTCCGGAGCCTGTGCTCCGCAATGGGAGAGGCCACAGCGGTGAGAGGCCCGCGTACCACAAAAAAAAAAAAAAAAAAAAAAAAAAAAAAAGACCTGTATGCAGAAAACTATAAGACAGTGATGAAAGAAATTAAAGTTGATACAAAGAGATGGAGAGATATACCATGTTCTTGGATTGGAAGATCAACATTGTGAAAATGACTCTACTACCCAAAGCAATCTACAGATTCAGTGCAATCCCTATCAAAGTAACAATGGGATTTTTCACAGAACTAGAACAAACAATTTAACAATTTGTATGGAAACACAAAAGACCCTGAATAGCCAAAGCAATCTTGAGAAAGAAAAATGGAGCTGGAGGAATCAGGCTCCTGGACTTCAGATTATACTACAAAGACACAGTAAACAAGACAGTATGGTACTGGCACAAAAACAGAAATAGAGATCAATAGATTAGCATAGAAAGCCCATAGATAAACCCACACACATATGGTCAACTAATCTATGACAAAGGAGGCAAGGATATACAATGGAGAAAAGACAGCCTCTTCAATAAGTGGTGTTGGGAAAACTGGACAGCTACATGTAAAAGAATGAAATTAGAACACTCCCTAACACCATACACAAAAATAAACTCAAAATGGATTAAAGACCTATATGTAAGACTGGACACTCTAAAACTCTTAGAGGAAAACATAGGCAGAACACTCTATGACATAAATCACAGCAAGATCCTTTTTGATCCATCTCCTAGAGTAATGGAAATAAAACCAAAAATAAACAAATGGGACCTAATGAAACTTAAAAGCTTTTGCATAGCAAAGGAAACTACAAACAAGATGAAAAGACAACCCTCAGAATGGGAGAAAATATTTGCAAACGAATCAACAGATGAAGGATTAATCTCCCAAATATATAAACAGCTCATGCAGCTCAATATCAAAAAAACAAACAACCCAATCCAAGAATGGGCAGAAGACGTAAATAGACATTTCTCTAAAGAAGATATACCAATTGCCAACAAACACATGAAAGGATGTTCAACATCATTAATCATTAGAGAAATGCATATCAAAACTACAATGAGGTATCACCACACACCCGTCAGAATGGCCATCATCAAAAAGTCTACAAACAGTAAATGCTGGAGAGGGTGTGGTGAAAAGGGAACCCTCTTGCAATGTTGGTGGGAATGTAAATTGATACAGCCACTATGGAGAACAGCATGGAGGTTCCTTAAAAAACTAAAAATAAAACTACCATACCACCCAGCAATCCCACTACTGGACATATACCCTGAGAAAACCATAATTCAAAAAGAGTCATGTAGGGCTTCCCTGGTGGCACAGTGGTTGAGAGTCTCCCTGCCAATGCAGGGGACATGGGTTCGTGCCCCAGTCGAGGAAGATCCCACATGCCGCGGAGCAGCTAGGCCCATGAGCCATGGCTGCTGAGCCTGCGCGTCCAGAGCCTGTGCTCCTCAATGGGAGAGGCCACAACAGTGAGATGCCCGCATACCGCTAAAAAAAAAAAAAGTGTCATGTAGCACAATGTTTACTGTAGCTCTATTTACAATAACCAGGACATGGAAGCAACCTAAGTGTCCATCGACAGATGAATGAATAAAGAAGATGTGGCACATGTATACAATGGAATATTACTTAGCCATAAAAGGAAACAAAATATAGTTATTTGTAATGAGGTGGATGGACCTAGAGACTGTCACACAGAGTGAAGTAAGTCAGAAAGAGAAAAACAAATACTGTATTCTAGCATAGATACATGGAATGTAAAACAAAACAATTGTTCTGAAGAACCTAGGTGCAGGACAGGAATAAAGACGCAGACATAGAGAATGGACTTGAGGACACGGGGAATGGGAAGGGTAAGCTCAGACGAATTGAGAGAGTGGCATGTACATATATACACTACCAAATGTAAAATAGATAGCTAGTGGGAAGCAGCCGCATAGCACAGGGAGATCAGCTCAGTGCTTTGTGACCACGTAGAGGGGTAGGATAGAGAGGGTGGGAGGAAGACACAAGAGGGAGGATATATGGGGTTATATGTATATGTATAGCTGATTCACTTCGTTATAAAGTAGAAACTAACACACCATTGTAAAGCAATTATACTCCAATGAAGATCTTAAAAAAAAATCAGCCTAATATAATTGGACTCACAGTATTCATAGAGTTCTAGAAAACTCTTTATTGATTCTTTAATTCAATGCATATTTCTTGATCACTTATTATTGACCTCCTTATGGCCAGGCAAGGTTGTAGCCATGAAGTTAAGAAAACTCACAAAGATTCCCACCCTCTCTGAGTTTACATTCTGTGGACTCGAAGTGCCACCTGGCATTTCAGTTTATTTGAATATAGCTAAATCACTTTTGCTTTTTGTCATGATTCAATCACATGATAGTACAGGCAGCTGTATGGAAAGCCCCTCCTTGGGAAACTCACGAACCTACCAGTTCCACAGGGCAGGAAGCTGGCATTCTTTGTATTACTCTGCCCTTGAGCGGGTGCTGAGGCAGAGCTCTAGAGTTTGCATAGATCAGTTCCTATGTTGATTTTTAAGTACATTTCATAGATAAAATGAAACTACTTCTTGTATGAGTAATTAATGACATGAGGCCTTTTCTCTATTCCTTATTGATCACCTGATATAAAAGATCTTCTATTTTATAGACTCACAGACCCGTTTGGAAATCTGATGAAAGCTATGGATCCTCTTCCTGGGAAAAAAGCACATATACAAACACTAATTTGTACATGTGAATTTTAAAACATCATGGATTCTTGAAACCTATTTATTTATTTTCTGGGGGTTCATGGATCCTAGGTGAAGAGCTCATGTTTTGGAAGATCTTACTTTTCTCAACTTCTTATTACATATTCCACAGATGGGAAGTACCCATGAACTGACGTTTTCCTCTTTAAATTTATCCCCTTGGATTGAGAAATTGTGTAAAGTTTGGGGCACCCCTATTTCCATATTAGCATCATGATATAAGCTTTTACTGTTGAACAAGAGCGTGAGAGCCAACATCAGCCCTGTGTCTGGCTGCTGTCATGAGGCAATGTGTGGGAAACCCCAGCCCAAGGGCTGATCATTCCCCACTCCAGATGCCATATACTGGCTTTCATTTCTTCTTTTCGGTTTGTAACAGTAAAGCCAAAGTTCTTTTGTATATTTACTTTACATATTTGAGTGAGCTCTTTTATTTCAGTTTGTATTCCTCTTTTTGCCTTTTGTAAAATCTGCTGAACACCTTATCTTGGCCATTCGGAGAACAGGTACTGGGCTGCCTCCCTTTTCCCTGCCACGAGGGAATACATTCAGAGGATGAAATGGTGACATTCATTTAGAATTGGTTATGAAATTCATTTTTCAGTGTGGTAGCCTGGATAATAGCCCTCCAAAAATGTTCATGTCCTAATCTGGGAATATGTTACCTTACATGACAAAAGAGATTTTGCAGATGTGATTAAGCTAGAGAACTTGAACTAGGGAGATTACTCTGGACTACCTGAATAGGTCCAACATATTACGAGAGTCCTTATAAGAGAGAGGCCAAAGGGCAAATTAAGAGTAGGAGATATGACAATGGAAGCAAAGGTTGGAGTGATGTGAAGAAGGGGTCACAAACCAAGAAATGCAAGCAGCCTCTAAAAGCTGGAAATGCAAGGAAACAGATTCTCCCCAAAAACCTTCACAAGAAATGCAGCTCTGCCAACACTTTCAGTTTAAACTGCAAAACTCAGTTTGGATTTCTGAGCTCCAGAACTGTAAGACAATAAATATGTGTTATTTTAAGCTACCGTTTGTTGTAATTTGTGACAGCAGCAATAGGGAACTAATACAATCATTGACTATGTCATTCAAAAAGAACAAAGAGGTAAAGTGGAAGCAAGATCAACCTTCCTGAGGAACCCACCTGTGCTCTGTCCCCTAAAACATCTGGACTACAGGTGCCTGGATATCGCCCAAGTGAATATGGTTGTTTCTCCTCGCTGGCTGACTCTAGATGGCTATGCCTTCATAGTTCTTGTGTGCACTTCTCATAGTCTTTTTGTCTCCTCCCTCACTTCTTACAGACAGTGTACATGCTTCCTTGCTCTCATTTGATACCTTCATTCTTTTGTGGGCTGAAAACCAAACAAATTATGATTCACTTTTACAAAAAGAGAAAATAGGCTTTGAATGAGAGCTCAAGGAAATCTATCAAAGGACCACATGATCTTTTTTTTTCTAATTTTATTTTATTTTTATTTTTTGGCTGTGTTGAGTCTGTTGCTGTGCACAGGTTTTCTCTAGTTGTGGTGAGCGGGGGCTACTCTTTGCTGCGATGTGTGGGCTTCTCATTGCGGTGGCTTCTCTTGTTGCAGAGCACAGGCTCTAGGCACTCAGGCTTCAGGAGCTGTGTCACGCCGGCTCAGTAGTTATGGCTCGTGGGCTCTAGAGTGCAGGCTTGGTAGTTGTGGCACACAGACTTAGTTGCTCTGCGACATGTGGGATCTTCCTGGACCAGGGCTCGAACCCGTGTCTCCTGCGTTGACAGGCGGATTCTTAACCACTGTGCCACCAGGGAAGTCCCAGGGACCATATGATCTTTAAAGGTTTTACTGTGGCATCTATTTTGACCCTAAAGCCTCTGTAATTTGTCATCTATATTCAGAATAGTTTGATATTCTGGATAAGCATTCCCCAAATAAACTAGAGTTAGCTGTGTATTGTTAGATATACACCTCACAAGTAATTTTATATCGGTCAATAATTACTATGGTGCCATGTCATACGCAGGTGAAGAGAAAGTTAACTGGAAGTCTGCTTACGTTGTGTTGCTTGGGCATCTTGATGCAACCTGAACCTCAGTTTCTCCCTCTGTAAAATGAGCTTCACAGTACTTTCTCTCTCTTCTTCTTTACTTGATTCTTACAACTGCCAGATGAGATATTATATGATACTGCTATTATTTTTAGCTGCAAAGTGTGATAGAATAATGCTTGATATCAAAAGTCACAGTGAAAGTTTTATTTATCTCTACTAGTGTACTAGTGTTTGGATATATCAAGATTTTCTTTAGGTTGTTTGGTAGAAATTCATTCATCCATTCTTTCATCATTCATTTATTCAGTTAGTACTAGCTGAGCATGTTTTTATTTTTATTTTTGGTAATCGTTAACTTGTAATTGTCCTGCAGCTTTCATATTGATTGAAACCTAGAGAATTTAGCATGTAACTCCTTCCAGGGACCCTTTGCCTAGGGCAGCCAGGCCTCGAGATTTACTGGCCTAGTAAGTAGAAGAAAATGACACAAGAGGGTTTCAGATCAGACAAAAAGGAGAAGGGGAAGCCTGTCCCTCCTAAGCCAGCAAAGTAGAGGAGAAGGACAGCAGAGATAGGTGACCAAGCAGTCAGACATATATAATACAACTTCTCTCTCTCCAGCCAAACTGAGGGTCCTAGGTGTTAGAAAGATTGCGGGGGCAGTCAGGAGCAGGGAGGTTTTCACCTTGCTTGCTGTTTGGGACTGTGAGAGGACCCCATCACAGGAAGCTCTCAGCTGCATGAGGTGACTGTGGCAGACTAAAATGTGGGGTGCAGCAGGTCTGCAAGGGAGGAGGTCTGAATTAGAATTCCCCAGTTTCTTTCCCACCACCCTGAAATCTCATTTCCTCACACCCAGATGCCATCTTGAGAAGGAGAAGGTAGGGGGATCTGGAAGGTTGAGTGTTTATCCAACAGACCTGATCACCCCAGAAAGATCATTGAAACTCACAGAGACTGAGAGTTTACTCATTGGCACGTTTAAAGTGTGACCTCAATGCACATTATCCACAGGATGAAAGGAAGATTCCATCATTAGTAGAAAATAAGGAAGCTGTATCTTATTCACAAAAGCTGGCAGTGTGTGCAATTTTTGACCCCAGTTAACACAGCCATGATAACAAGAATGAAGGGGTTTGTAATGGGGGGGACCCAGTCCTTGCTGGAATAAGATCAATTAGTTCAGGCTTGTGAGTGACCGCAGGCTGAAGGACTAAAGGCCATGGAAGAATTATGCCAGGAGGGCCGGGGAGCACAGAGCCAAAAGGTGGCTAACTCAGCTCAGGCAGCAGGGGGGCTTCTCTGAGGGGGGGGCGGTGCAGTTCCTGTGGGCAGGGAATGTGCTCACCTCTTACAGGGAGTGAGGCTCTCCGAGGCCACGAAACTGAGCCGCAGAAGCCTGGCACCATCCTTAAGCGCTCCTGGTTATAAGTTACAGGAATCTGTGGGAACCAGCTTGAGCAAAACCTAAATTTCAGTGGAAGGGTATTACAGAAGCTCATGGATGCCAAGGGCAGAGAAGCCACGGGACCTTAGGAAGGCATAGGACCGGGAACTATAAGAAATCCAGAACGATATCCTTGCTGTTTTTCTCCGAGCCTCCCCTTTATTATTCCCTTTGGCTTTGGACTATCTTCCCTTCCCAGGTTCAGCCCTGAAAGCCACCAAGAGCGCCTGAGTTTACATGTTGCAGAGCCAAGTTTCTCTCCAACTCAGTTACAATTCTCCACAAAAGGACTCATTTGCCTTCTCTAGACCCATCAACTGTGGCTGGGAGAGAGGGCGATCAAGTGCAAAACCCTCTCCCAAAGCAATGTTGTGGATGGGAGGGGTGGGGAGGGGAGGGGCCAGGTATGAATAAGGAGGCTAGGTTCCTCTCTCCTTCCTGGTACCCTCGCCGCTGAATTCAGCAGATTCTAGAGCGCAGACTGAATGGCCGGGAGGAGGGGATTGGTAGTGGGCAGAAGACAGCCCAGTACCCATGGACTTGGGAAAGCAAGAGTCAGCACTCTCCCGGTAAGTCAGGAAACAGAGCAGTAGGGGGTGGCTAAAGGACCACGGGCACATTTTATCTCACTTTTTTATTATATCACCTTGAAGAAATTAAGTGAAACTGTCAGTGAGGAAAACGAAATTAATGGTGGGGAAATAATCCAAAGCTAGAAAATTGGTTAAACATTACACTGGGATTTCACAACAGGTTGGGGTACTGGTTTTCTCATGGCTCCTTAATGAGTCTTATGGAAAAACTCGTGGTATAATTTTAATGTGATTTTGATTGCTTTGTTCTCAGGTCAGCCTGAGAAGTTTCTCATGATGCAAAATGATTCATTTTTGTAAGAAGCTTGCATAAATAAAAGTATAAGTACTGGGCTGTCTGAGAATTTGGGGGAAGGTGGTGGAGAAGATAAGTGTGGGGAGAAAGTGAGAGGTGGCCAGAAAGAGGGGCTTTCTCTCTACTCCATCAGAGCCAGAAGTGGAAGTACTCCTGTGTTTGGTTTTTAATTGATTCAATATCAGAGATCCATTCAAAATTCAAGATGAAAAATGTAAAATATTTTGTGTCATTTTATGGATGTTTTAATTTTTCTGCCTTCACTTTAGAGGTATAATTGCACACAGCAAAATGTGCACATCTTAAATGTGCAGTTCAGTTAGTTTTGACAGATGTATATTTGTGTAACTGTATCATATAATTTTTAAATGTTTTTTCTTTATATGACCTAACTCAATGAACACTAAAATAGCTTTGGCACAGTAGTCAAGATTCATAAATCAAATGAATTTTCCTGATTTGGAATTTCGTGAGGTTTATTGAAGCAACTGTGTGAATTACCGTTTTAATGCCATGTTCCCTACACCAAGCACAAAACCATGCCTGGCTCATAGAACATGAATAAATGTCTTCTAGATTGAAGTAAATTGTTGGCTTTATTTTTAAAATTAAGTTGCTCAAGTCTTTGCCTTCAGTAATAAATAACATTAAGTGTGGCAATTTTGTTTGAGTTATTTTTTAACCACTTTTTATTATAAAAGTAAATCATTTTTATTGTTCAAAGATGAAATAAATGTAGAAAGGCTTCCCCACCAATTTTCTCACCAGTTCTATTCTAGATATAATCAATATTTATAGTTTGGTACATACTCTCCCTGGTATTTTATGCCTATAAATTTTTTAAATAAAAAAATACTGTCATACTTTTTTTTTCTTGCGGTACGCGGGCCTCTCACTGTTGTGGCCTCTCCGGTTGCGGAGCACAAGCTCCGGATGCGCAGGCTCAGCGGCCATGGCTCACGGGCCCAGCCGCTCTGCGGCATGTGGGATCTTCCCGGACCGGGGCACGAACCCGAGTCCCCTGCATTGTCAGGCGGACTCTCAACCACTGCGCCACCAGGGAAGCCCTGTCATACATTTTTATAAAATGTTTTCCCTTTACATTTACCAATAAACATTTGTCTCATATCCACAATTATGTGTCCATACTTCCATTTTAAATAATGCATACAGCATATTGCATGGAATTTACTTAAAAAATACCGTATTGTTAAAACTTTGGATTATTTCCATATATTTTTTATTAAAACCCACACTATGTTATACATCCTCAAAGTGAAAACATTTTTCAATCTACTAATTATTTCCTTAGGATAAAATCATACCAGAGTAATTGCTTAGTCAGTGTTATATACATTTTTTTAAAGACTTTTTCAGGTAGCAAGGTTTCCCGTGAGAAATTCTTTGACAGTTGGGCTTCATCAGATGCATAGGATAGGTCTTTATTCCCTCCTCACTACGCCAACAAAGACAGAAAATATGTCATTGTTTTAATTTGTATTTCTTTTGTTTCTGTTGAGGTTGGGACTTTCCCCCTTATGTTTATTCTCTCTACATATATTTTTCTTTTGAAAAATGCTTGTTTATATATTCTTTATCTTTTTGGACTGCTCATGTATTTCTTACTGATCTGTAATAGCAGTTTATATATTTTATATATATATATATGCACATATATATTATGTATATGGAAACCATTGCACTTTCATATATGTTACAGACACTGTTCCCTGTTTGTCTTTTGCCTTCTGATTGTGTTTGCAGTTGCAGTTCTCATGAAGCATCACAGGTCAGCAGTGCAGAGCCCCAAGCATGGGGTGCAAAGCAGGAAGGAGGGTCTGAGAGAGCTGAGGCTGGAGAGTCAGGCACAAGCCAGCTCGCTTAAGGGCTGGCTGCTCATGCAAAGGACCTCAGAGGTTCTACTGAAGAGGGAGGGATTTTAAAATATCTAGGGAGTGAAGTCTTCAGGTTTTGCTGACTAGATGAGGGACGTGATCGTGAGGGACGTCTGGCCCAAGCAGTGAGGTGGAGAGCGATGCCTTGAACTAGGTGAAGGCCACCAGGTGGAAGCATGCCTGGGAGGAAGATGACGAGCATTATGTAGAGTTATCATCTTTGCATTGTCTGCAACACCCAAGTATAATGGGCCTTCAGAGCCCTCAGCTGAATTCAGTCCCTGACACATGGTGAATTGCCCAGGGGGTTGGGTTTACTTGAAATGAATTCATCATCAGCCTGCATCTAGTAGGGTGTTCTCCTCTTTGGTGACTTTTGACCTCTGTTCTTGGTGCCACCCCCTCACAACTAATTTTAATAATCTCAGTCTGCTTCTTTGGAACCCACAGATCCCAAAGAGAATAAAGGTCACAAGTGACATTCCCTTTACATCTGGCTGAGGGCCAGGACCTTCCTAGGGGCTTTGTTTCTTTTCTTTTTCTACTCTGGGGTTTGTGTGGCTTTCTTGACTAAGATAAGTGTTTCTATGGTTCTGCGTGGATTTTCTGGTAGAATCCAAAAAGTGGCTTTCTCCCCTTTTTAATCTTCAGCAACTTCTTTGGCTCAGGTGGAGCAACTCGTTGTGAACTCTCTTTCAGCCTCAGAGAAATTAGACAGTCGCTAGAGAAGGCATTGCTCTGATCAGCCATGGCATGAAACGCCACTCCCACACAGCAAGTGCAGGGAGCTGCAGGTCATCCTGTGGCTGCTGATGGGTGAGAGAGACAGTGTTCTAACTCTGGGGGAAAACAAAGGCAAGGGGGTTGTTGGGTGAGTGGATGGAGCAGGGCGTGTTAGAGGGATGGCTCTGAACAGAAAAGCTTGCAGGAAATTCAGAACAAAAGCTACTTAATTCTGCAGTTTCCAATATTCACAGCTATTATAAAGCTCACATTTGGGCTAATTCTACAAGTTATTAATCACCCCCTACTAGCTGTATAGGGTCTGTGATCACACAGAGCTTTACAAGCAATTAAAACTTCCCCCTTGCATGTAGAATGGCCTGACTATAAATCTCAGGATGGTTGGTCCATGTAGAAGAGGCAGCTGCGACAGTTCTCTACCTGAGATCCCTGGAAAGCCTGCACCCATGTGCTCTTTATTCATCCACTCACAAACAGCTCTAAAGGTTATGCAACCTGTGGGCAAGCAAGCTTTTTCGCAGGTGCCAGAGAGGGCTTGGTCGTGGGAGGAAACAATATGGTCTACCTCATAAGTAAACTTTGCATCCCTTTGATATTTCATACTATCTCTTCTTTTTCATCCACACTGAAAACATTATTGTGTACCTACTTTGTGCTATGCCATGCCAGTCATGGACAACTGAGAGCTGAATTAAAATACAGCCTGTGTCCTGGAGAAGCCAATGGGCAGGAGAAGACCATAGGCACATCAGAACTTAGACTCCAGTGCCATTGTTGTTGTTCAGATGCATGAACAAGTCCTGTGGGATCACAGAAAAGGATGCAAGTAACTCCGTGTGTTGGGTCTTCACAGAGGTCTATGCAATGAAGACTTGTACAGGTAAGAAGGATTTCAGTAAGAGGAAAGTGTGGAGGGAGAAGCTTTGCATGCGGATGCACGGAGGATTCCTGAAGACAGTGGCTGGAGCATAGGGTGCCCAGGAAGAGAGAGCAGAGCTGAGAGTGTAATGTAGGAAGACGGCAGCATGGGAAGAATTTAGAGCTACGTGTGTGCATTTTCTGCAGAAGAAAGGAGAAACATTGTCCCTTGGGTCATCTTAGGTTGTGTGTAGGGGGCTCTGGAAGACCATGCAGGAGTGGACAAGGCATAGAGTGTTACTTTCCATCCTTTAAACAGACAGTGGTTGTAGAAACAGAAGAGTTTTCCCTCTTAGCTTTTACTTCCATTTCATCATCAACAACAAATATTTATGCAGCCTCTGTAGGGAAGTGAGTCCCACAGACAGTGACGGGTAGGAGATACAGAGGTTATTCAAAAGACGCAGTCCTTGGGGCCTTTTGTTTACAATTTAAAATGGAAACACATGAGAAGAATTAATAGTAGGACAGATGTACAACATTTCTGTTAATCAAATGTTAGCTATAAGGCTTTGCTTTGTTCTTTTATTTTGTCTGAACCTTAGCATAGTGGCTTTCAAACATTTTTAACAATGACCCAAAGGAAGAAATACATTTTATGCTGTGACCCAGAACAGGTAAGAAAATTTCATCAAGTATGTTGAGATGCACTCTGATATTTTATATCGTCTTTTATTATTTTTTTAAAATGCTGGTCACTGACCCTCTAAATCAACTTTAGGACCCACTGCTGGGTTATAAGTTGAAGCTTGAAAATTCCTGTCTTCCCCTGTCTTTGAGGGGGTGATGTGTGTGTAGGGGAGCAGAATGAGATCACAGATCAGGGAGAGAAAGAGTGAGCATGTCCGTAGTGAGGAAAGGGGCAGCATGAGCAATCACCACAGTGACTTTCTGTGCCCGAAGAGGGGAGAGAATGACCAAGGGGATTCGCTAAGAAGGGGGATTTATTTGCTCCAACTTAGAAGACAACTTTTTGATATTTGGTAAAGGTATAGAGTAGCATGGATAAAATTATGTTATGTGGAACATAACATAGTTTTAAAGAATAATGGATATTCTTTAAAAAATTGTTGAGTGATGAAATAAACTTGAGTAATGTTAAGCTTGAGTAATCATCCCCAATTTGGATGGCCACAAAGCATATTTAAAGAGCTGAAAACATTTCCAGTAACAAAATAATTTTATACTTTTTAAAAAGCCCAGGATTAAAAACAGAAATATAGATCAATGGAACAGGATAGAAAGCCCAGAGATAAACCCATGCACATATGGTCACCTTGTCTTTGATAAAGGAGGCAAGAATATCCAATGGAGAAAAGATAGCCTCTTCAATAATGGTGCTGGGAAAACTGGACAGCTACGTGTAAAAGAATGAAATTAGAACGCTCCCTAACACCATACACAAAAATAAACTGAAAATGGTTAAAGACCTAAATGTAAGGCCAGACACTATAAAACTCTTTGAGGAAAACATAAGCAGAACACTCTATGACATAAATCACAGCAAGTTCCTTTTTGACCCACCTCCTAGAGAAATGGAAATAAAACCAAAAATAAACAAATGGGACCTAATGGAACTTAAAAGCTTTTGCACAGCAAAGGAAACCATAAACAAGACGAAAGGACAACCCTCAGAATAGGAGAAAATATTTGCAAATGAAGCAACTGACAAAGGATTAATCTCCAAAGTATACAAGCAGCCCATGCAACTCAATATCAAAAAAACAAACAACCCAATCCAAAAATGGGCAGAAGATCTAAGAAGACATTTCTCCAAAGAAGATACACCAATTGCCAACACATGAAAGGATGCTCAACATCACTAATCATTAGAGAAATGCAAATCAAAACTACAATGAGGTATCACCTCACACAGGTCAGAATGGCCATCATCAAAAAATCTACAAACAATAAATGCTGGAGAGGGTGTGGAGAAAAGGGAACTGTCTTGCACTTTTGGTGGGAATATAAATTGATACAGCCACTATGGAGAACAGTATGGAGGTTCTTTAAAAAACTAAAAATAGAACTACCATAGAACCCAGCAATCCCACTACTGGGCATATACCCTGAGAAAACCATAATTCAAAGAGTCATGTACCACAATGTTCATTGCAGCATTATTTACAATAGCCAGGACATGGAAGCAACCTAAATGTCCATTGACAGATGAATAGATAAAGAAGATGTGGCACATATATACAATGGAATACTACTCAGCCATAAAAAGAAACGAAATTGAGTTATTTGTAGTGAGGAGGATGGACCTAGCATCTGTCATACAGAGTGAAGTAAGTCAGAAAGAGAAAAAAAAATACCGTATACAGATATATATGGAATCTAAAAAAAAAAAAAAAATTGGTTCTGAAGAACCTAGGGGCAAGACAGGAATAAAGACACAGATGTAGAGAATGGACATGAGGACACGAGAAGGGGGAAGGGTAAGCTGAGACGAGGTTAGAGAGTAGCATAGACATATATACGCTACCAATGTAAAATAGATAGCTGGGGGAAGCAGCCACATAGCACAGGGAGATCAGCTTGGTGCTTTGTGACCACCTAGAGGGGTGGGACGGGGAGGGTGGGAGGGAGACGCAAGTGGGAGGAAATATGGGGATATATATATATGTATAGCTGATTCACTTTGTTATACAGCAGAAACTAACACAACAATGTAAAGCAATTATACTCCAATAAAGATGTTAAAAAATTTTTTTAAAAAGAGCCCAAGATTTAATTCATTAGATTAAAGAACCATTTGTGTTCTGTCCTATTACTGTCTTGCAGAAGAGTTTGTGAAACGCAGGTATAGACAGGCATCATTGCAGAAGACAAAACTGAGGGTGCAAAGTCAAATGACAGAGGGTTTGTGTTCATGGGGACCTTCCTACTTGTGAAGGGTCTAAGCCAGGCAAATGTCTTCTGTAAAGAGCCAGGTAGACAAGATTGTAGGCTTTGGGAATTCTCTGGAGGCCCAGTGGTTAAGACTTGGAAATTTCACTGCCATGGGCCAGAGTTGGATCCCTGGTTAGAGAACTAAGAGAAAGAAAGGAAGAAGAAAGAAAAGAAAGGAAGAAGAAAGAAAGAAAGAAAGAAAGAAAGAAAGAAAGAAAGAAAGAAAGAAAGAAAGAAAGAAAGAAAGAAAGAAAGAAAGAAAGAAAGAAAGAAAGAAAGAAGAAAAAAGAAAGAAAGAAAGAAAGAAAGAAAGAAAGAAAGAAAGAAAGAAAGAAAGAAAGAAAGAAAGAGAAAATTGTAGGCTTTTTTCTCCATTGCAGCTACTCAGCTCTGCCACTATAATGTGAAAGCAGCCATAGACAATACATAAGGGGGTGAGTAGGCTGTGTTTCTGTTCAATTTTATTTATAGACATTGAAATTTGAATTTCACATGATTTTCCTCTGTCAAGAAATCTTATTCTTCTTTGTATGTTTTTCCCAACCATTAAAACATGTAAACACCATTCTTAGCCTGTGGGTTATACAAAAACAGGCAGCGGGCTGGATCTCATCTGTGGGTCATAGTTTGCCGGCCACGGTCTAAATCTTTAGGTTTTACCTCTTTGCAACTCAAGGGAGAGTCCAAGAGTCCAAGTGAGGACCCAGGAAGACCAGGAGGCTGAGATTTCAGGGAGCCCATGCTAAGAAAAGCTGGCTGGAGGACATCTGAGCAGCTAATATCTGGGTTACAATTGTGTTATAACCCTCAGGAGCTGGGAGACTATTATTAGAAGTCAATTGTATTAGTTATGGTAACACTGGCTGCTGAAACAACCCCTGAACATAATAAAAGTCTATTTCTCACTTTCCAAAATAGGTGTTTCTGATGATCAGCAGGTGGCTCTCTTCCAAGTGGAGATTAAAGGACCTAGGTTGCTTCCTTCCTGTGTCCCCATCACCTTTATCACTCAGTTCTCCTGGTACTGTGGTCCCTGGCAATAGTCTGCAGAAGGGAAAGAGCTTGGAGGATCTTGTCTGGGAGGTTCTTATAGATCAGGCCTGGAAGTGGGACACCTCACTTCTGCTCACTTTCTATTGGCCAGAACCCAGTCACATGGCTACAGCTGACCTCAAGGGAGGCTGGGAAATATAGTCTTACCTGTGTGGCCAGGAAGAAGAGGAAACGGATCTGATGAACACCAGTCAATGAATAAGTTAGGGAAGGCGTTCCAGTAGAGGGGACAGCATAAATAAAGGCATGGAGGGGGAAAACAGGTGAAACAGGGAACTACAAGCCATCTGTGCTTGTCAGAAACGTTTTCAGAAAGGAGAGGTTAGAGATGGGAACCTTGTGGTACAGTGCTCAGCCCTAACCACCCTCTACCCCGAACTCTACCTTGCATAGGATAGAGATGGTTTGGGCATTTAATGGGAAGAGTGAAATGAGTATTTGTACAGGATGGGTGGGAGGTGTTCTCTGCTCTTCTCTTCCCTGCCTTCAAAGCAGTAAGATCAGTGATGTCAGAGTGAGTGCGGGGGGAAAAGAGGCAAGGAGCAGGGTGATCGGGCTCCCGTTCACTTAGGTTCCAAACTGCTAGGCTCTGCATCTTCATGCGCTTCCTGACAATTGAGTGTCTCAATGGAATGGACAGAGACGGGGAGCCCACGCTCCAGGTGTAAAGAATCAGCATTGGTTGGCATATTCTTTGCCTTCTTTCCCCACAAAAGCTTCAGATGCACCAGTGGATGACTGGACGCACTAAAAGGAGACAGCCACACTCACCTTGTGCTAAAAGCTTTCCGACTCCTGCTGTGCTGTTTTACCTCCTCTTTCTTTCACATGCCTGGAGAAAAAGTGCAGACCCTTCCAGGGAGACTGTGACATCCTCCTGGGAACACGTCCAAGCCCAGGATGAGGTGTATTAAAGGGTGAAGGAAACTGCCATCTGCATTAACTAAGTCTAGTCAAGGAAATTGTTTCTGTTTGCCCGGGCTTGACAAATCAATCGATCTATCTCACTGTTCCCTGGGTTTCCTGGGAGCAAGCTCTCAGCTTTTCTGTACAAATATATCCCAGTATTGGGCTCGAGTAATAGAGAGGAGGTTATCAGCAATCATATGAGAAAAGAACCTTTCTCCAACAACACTTCTTAGCCCTGAATTGCTCTTATCCACCCAGCTTAAAAGGAGGAACGTGCCTTTTTACATTAAGCATCCCTCCTCTAGTGACACTGTCCCTGTTTTTCCTCACAGGCTGTGTGATTACACCACTAAAGGACACTGGTTGATGCCATCATCTCCCTTTCAGACCATTTTCTCTCTCCCTGCATCCCTTTCAATGATGTTCATGCACCTTCTTCTCAGCCTCCACCCCTGCCTCCATCAGGTCACAACCAAAACATCCGAAAGCCACTTGAGATGGTCCAGGCAATCATGGACAGGATAGCTGCAAATTACAGCTATGTAATTTTCAGGCCCCTGTGCAAAAAGAAAATATGGGGCCCTTGTTCAAAAAGCAGGAAACAAGGACCATATGTTGATTTTGTCATGCCATGAGTAACGGGAGAGGTTTAGTCCTCCTGTTTTAGTTTGCTAGGGCTCCTATAACAAGATGCCACAAACTGGGTGGCTTAAACATCAGAAATGTATTTTCTCACAGTTCTGGAGGCTGGAAGTCTAATATCAAGGTGCTGAAAGGTTCGGTTTCTCCTGAGGCCTCTCTGCTTAACTTATAGATGGCTACCTTCTTGCTGTGCTCTCCCATGGCCTCTACTTTGAGTATGGGCCTCTCTGGTGTCTGTTCCTCTTCTTATAAGAACACCAGTCTTGTTGGATTAGAGCTCCACCTTATGACCCCATTTAACCTTAATTACACTTCTTCAAAGGCCCTGTCTCCAAAAACAATCACATCTGATGCACTGGAGGGTTAGGGCTTTACCATATGAATTTTGGGAGGACATTATTCTGTCCATAACACTCTCCAAAGTAAAATGTGGTGTTGTCACCAAATGAAGGGGAAAAAGCTGCCAGGCAAATGCAACAGATGGCTCCAAACTTGCTCCTCTGGACCCTCATCATAACACAAATGTGTTTGCCCAACCCCTGCTTTTCTAAAAACTTGTTTGGATACAATTCTGTTTTTTTTAATGGTATAACTGTATTAGGGTTGAGGGAAGAGATTTGAAAGCCTAAAGGAGTTAAGGCTCTTCTCAGTTAATCTCAGACCCATTCACCTCCTCCTCTGCTGTAATACTATAGGCTGAGAGAAGAAAAATAGATTCTTAGCAAAGTGGGGGAGACCCAGGTTTATCAACTGGACCATGTGAGCCCATTTCAAGTGTTGGTTACTTTTCTTCATTAATCCTTAAGGTAAATAATACATTGATACTTCTGTGAGATTTACTAGAACAACAACCAAATTCTTCACTGGCGCTCTCTCTTTTCTTGACATAAATTAAATCTTCCTCCCTCTTTATCTCCTCTTTCTATACCTCAGCTTTGTCCCAAATCCTCTCTTTAAAAACCTATGGAAGATTAGAGATTTATCACTATATATCAGCTCTTAGGTTTGCCTTTTTCTCTGTCTAGCTCTTTCCCATTATCCACAACTCATTATTTGTATTCAGCAACATATATTTATTGAACACCTACTTTGTACAAGGCATTGTTCTGGGTAATTTGGAGCCATCAGGGAACAAACCAGATGAAGATATCTATGCTAGGAGAACTTACTTTCTACCAGAGAGATAGTGAGAGAATTTACCACAAATATCATAAATAGGTAAATCACATGTGGTAGATGCTGATGATGCCATTGGAAAAGAAAAGGTAGAGCAAGATACAGAGGAGGGGGAATTCCAGGGCTTGGGGACATATTGATATATTAGATTTCTCAGGGTGGGTCTCTTGCTGAAGATGATGTGCTGGATAGTCTCCGTTAGCCCTTCCAGATCTATTATTTGCCTTTCATCCTGCTCTGTGCCCGGGGAGGATGACTTATATGGGCTGCACCAATGGGCCCTCTCACTCTCTGACTTCCCATTGAGTTGGGCCAAAGGATGACACTGGCAGGGCATTGGAAGGTGGCAGTGCATTGAAGTCAAGGTATTTATTCCTCTGGTTGCTTCCTCGCTAGGTTACAGGTTGGCAGCAGCTACAATCCTTGCTGAAGTTTACAGCTCTTTCCAGGTTCCCTCCCTTGAGTTCCAAAGGGTGCTCCCACTGTTGCTAACCCTGTTGTTCTTCTCTATCCCTTATTGGTTTCTATTAAATCTTCCCACATCTTTGTAAAATATCCCTTTATTACACTCTCCAATTACCCCAATTTGAATGTACTACTTGTTTCCTGCCAGAATCTTGAATTACATAGTAATTAGTACTGAGAGAAGTGCTGCTGGGACACAGCCTCTTAAAATGAGGTTCTGTGATTGGGTTGCCTATATTTGAGGAGGGTATAGATAACCTCCACGATGGGAGGAGAGGGAAAGGGATAAGACACAGATAATCCTTGGCATGCAAAAGTGTCTCCTCTTACCCAGTTCTCACCCTCTAGTTATTTTCCCACTCCTAAAAGTATAGTGAGAACTGATGTACTCAACTGGCAGAATACTCACATTAGTTCCCTATGGTGTGGAATGAGGATTATATTGATAGGAAGAGCCAAGTAGAAGCCCCAAAATAATCAGCTTAAAGTAATGTGGCATCCCTGGAGGAACTGTAAAGTTTAATGTCATCATCAGAGACTTAGGAGGTGCAGGAGTGATTATACCTACTGCATTTCCATTTAACTAGTCTGTTTGGCAGGTGTAAAAACCAGATGGGTCTTAGATAATAATTGTAGATTATCCCAGACTTAAGGAGGTGGTTATGGAAATCACAGTTGAGATTTTGGATGTGGTATCGTTACTGAAGCAAATTAATAATTACTCCTGGTGCCTGGTTGTTAGCTACTGACATGCAAATGCTCTCAATAGACAGTGGGAAAGGTGGCTGTCGGTCACTGTCCTTCCTCGGCAACATTGGTGCTTGTTCAATGAGCTCATGTAGAGAGTGGCAATAGAGACAAAGATGGAGGCTTAACATGGACTTTCATTCTTAAGGTTGATTTGATGAGAGCCACTACTGATTGTCCAACTTTCCAACATCAGAGGCCAACTTTGAGTCCTAATAAAACACCATTCCCCAAAGTAGGCAATGATTTGTCCTTACAGGAATAGGTATATATCCCAGATACACATTTGCCTTCATTTCTCGAAGTGCTTCTGCTGGCATTCCCACTCATGGGCCTACAAATGCCCCATCCATTGACATCGTATCCCACAAAATGTTGCAGCCATCTAAGGCATTTATTTGGTGGTGAAGGAGGGGTGGCAAAGGGCTCTTGACTTTGACATTCACTACTCTCTCCTGTCACCCAGAAACAGATGGCTTGATAGATTACTGGAATGGTCTGATGCAGATAATTCCTTACAAGCAGTTACCTTAAACCAGTGGACAATATCTGGTGCCATCTTCCCTAGAGCCTGAGTGCATGGGCCTAAGAACCAAGAGAAATGAAAGTGGCTGGAGTAGTGTTTGGTAGTATCCTTATCTTGAGATCTGTATTCTAGGAAGGAATGTTCTGCCTGAAATCAGAGTCATAGTTCAATTAAATTTGGAGCTAAGCCTACTCCCAGGCCATTTTAGGGCTCCTCTTAACCACTGAACTAACAAACAAAGAAGGTGTGAAGTGGTCACTGTTCTGGCTGGGGGACTTGATACGGGGATCTTGTAAAACTAATTTCTGAAAAGATTAGAATAAAGTCACAATCAACTGAAATAAATGTTTAAGCAAACTGAAGCCATCAAAGTATCACAAAAGGAAGTGGTTAATGTAAAATATATCATCAAGGACTTCTCCTTCTTTAGAGAATTAGAAGGTAAAGTCCCTAGAATCAGTAGGTAATTATACTATTCTCTCTCTTCCAAGAGAAGAATCAGCCAAGATGTTTTCCCATCCAGGCACGTATTCCTTTGGAATCTGCAAGGCTTTCACAGCCATCTTTGTAATTTGTTCTTCATATTCAACATAATCTTTATTCGTAGTCACATTAAGGTTTGATGACTGGACCATAAAGTAAACATCACGCCAAAAACATAAAGGCTTTAGCCAAGAGAAGAAATTGCCAAAAATTATTGTTTGGGGAAGAAGGCAGTTTTTTTTTTTTTTTTTTTTTTCTATTGACATCAATGTTCTGCTGCTCTTTGCTGCAGGAGGCTTTAAGTATCATGATTCTACAAAAACACTGCACTGACTTGACATCAGCAGGAATGATCACTAAATCCCTTGGCCTGCTGGGTATTGGTCTGCCAGACATGGTGAGACTGAGATTCAATGGCGTCAAGGTCATGGCTCAGGAGTGGTAAAGCTGTATCAGTGAGACAATAGCATTGTCTGGAAGCTGGGTTATTGTCCATCATTGGAGACAGACAGCTTGGCAAGGGAATGATATGACTGTCCTTTGGCTCAGTGTGTACAATCACATCCAGGGAATCTGCAAAGCTGCATGAGGAGCCAAGGGCAAAGGAAAGCTGTGATTATACCAGCTAGACCATACCCATGGCTCTCTTGGTTTCAATAGTCACTTGAGTGCTACTGCCAGCTTTTGAGATGGAGCTACCTGCCCAACACTGCTATGCTTGGCCAGATCCTACAAATTTAAATGGTCTTTGATGATTATGCCCTCACTGTCCATATCTTCTGACAAAGACAATATTGCCAGTTGCTTGGGGTTTGAGTTAAGGGTAAAAATCCTAACTCTGATATCTACCAGTTGTGGGTCCCAAGGCAAGTTACATGATATTTCCCCAATTCTCAGATTCTCACAAGAAAAAAAAAAATGGGAATCATAGTATCTACTTCATAAGGATGTTTGTAAGAATTAAATGAGATCATGTTTGTAAAGCACCTTCAATAGAATCCAGTACCTAACAAGGCTCAATAAATGGTAGTGGTGTAGATCAGCATTGTCATCACCATGAAGGCAGTTTATCCAGAGTCCAGAGGGGCAGAAGATTCAAATAGCCTTGGGACTGGACTTCTTTTTAATGCATTTTTCACAAACTAGGCTGGGCAATAGAGATTCCAAGATGGTGAAAATGAGAGATACATATTTGAGTCATTGGCATTGAGTGTAGTCATGACTATGAAGACTGAAGACCACCTGCATGAGAAAAGGAAGAGATATAATAAGTAGCATGAATACTCTTAGGAAAATGACCAAAGTTAGAGGAACCAGAGGAACAAGAAGAAGAGAGAGAGAGACAGAGAAAGAGAGGGAGACTGGGAAGAGAGCCTGAATGGTATTTCCAAAAGTAAAGGAGAAGTGATTTAAAGAGGTGATGGTTATATATACTACCAAATGTAAAACAGATAGCTAGTGGGAAGCAGCCGCATAGCATAAGGAGATCAGCTTCGTGCTTTGTGTCCAGCTAGAGGGGTGGGATAGGGAAAGTGGGAGGGAGACGCCAGAGGGAGGGGATATGGGGATATATGTATATGTATAGCTGATTCACTTTGTTATACAGCAGCAACTAACACAACAATGTAAAGCAATTATACTGCAATAAAGATGTTAAAAAAATTTTTTTTTTAATGAGAAAGAGGTGATGGTTAGTGGAAGGATCATGCAAAATGAGCACTGAGAAAGTTGTTGAATTTGGCAGGAAGGAAGTCTCAGTCTCATCAAATGAGCAGTTTCCATGAAGTGACACATGTATCAGTCAGGGTTCAATTAGAGAGGCGAAACCAGTAGGACACATATGTTGATTATAAATATTATAAATTATAAGCTATGTATTATAATTTATATAATAATTATTAATTTTAATATGAATGTGTTATTTATTGATTATATCAATAATATATTATCAAGGATAAACATTAATGTTTATATTATGATTATACTATAGTATTACAGTATTATGTTAATTCTTATTAATATATTACAGTATTTATTATAAGGAATTGGGTTACACAATTGTGAGGACTGGCTCAGCTAGCCCAAAGTCCATAGGGCAGGCAGTCAGGAAGGAAAGACCTCCAGCAAGCTGGAACCCCATGGGGTCAAACTGAAACTTGTTCACAAGCAGGCAGAAAATAGATCCAATGGGAAAAGAGAGCAATTGCAGAGCCAGCTGCTGTTTGCAGACTCCAGTTCAGGAAAGGCCTAAACCCTCTTTTAGAGGGCTTCCAATGGATTGTCAGGCCCATCCATGATAATCTCCCTTTTAATGAACTTAAAGTCAACTGATGAGGCAGTTTACATCTGTAGAATCTCTTCACACAGCTTATCACACTAGATAATCTGGTAGTATCTAGATTCATGTTTGTTTGTGGAAGTAACTGGGAGAACATGGGAAAACAGCTGCTTCCTCCCTCAGTCCTCCAGCTTACACGAAGGAATATCCCTTGCAGCCTGCCTTGATTGGAAATACTAGAGGAAGTATTTTCTGGTGGTTCAGCTTAGCCTAGTTGAGACATCAACGAGCATTTCTAAGAACTCTGGGGAGAAAGTGGGAGATGTCTGCAACAAGAAAGAGAAAGAACCTGAAGAAATATGTGCAAGGGATGATTCTAATGGAGAGCAAAAGTATGAAATCGCGGTTGGAGAGGATAAGTAGAAACGAGACCTCAGTGTTGTCAAGGGAAGGACTTGGCGCTGGGAAGGGCAGTCCACCATGGACCCTGAGCCTCCCTATATACTCCTGCTGGGTATGCCCCAAATGGAAGGCCCTGGCCACTCTTTACCTAGGCCAGTTCTCAGAGCTGTGTTTGTAGTAGGCAGTCTTGAGGGATGAGGTAACATCTCCCCCAGACAAAGAATAGGCTTGCTTCCACTTCCTATGAAAGCAGCAAATCCCCCAATTATAGTGTCCCTCTCCCATAATGCAACTCATGGCACGTGTGGGTACCCACCATGGCCTCTCTTCGTCACACTCGTGGGACTTGGTGAGAGCATTGGGGCTGAGAACCAACTAACACAAACCAGTGTACACCTCTGGCTACTGCTTCTGCCATGAGTAATAAGGTCCTTGGTCTCTGACTGGGAGTCTTGTGTCTTCTGCCAGCATCCATAGAATAGTAACAGTCTAGATTATCCACTTTTAAGTGAGGTAAAATCCCAGACCCTTCACAGTTCTTGACATGCAGATGAGGAGACACAAATTCCTATTAACCACTGAAAGCACTAGACTTTAAAACTGGCAGAAAGCCACTCGCAACTAACTTTTAAAAATTTAAATAAATTCTGAGATTCATTAAAATATTTATTGATTGGTTCTTATAATCTGGAATGAAAACTAAGCATATCTTCATCTAATCCCCAAAGTCTACCTTCAAATGTATTATCAGTGTGTAGTCTAGTGATTCAATTGTAGAATCATAAGACCTGGGCTTGAATGTAAGTTTTGAGCCTTATTTTCCTCAAATGTGAAACTCGGACAATAATACCTGACCATTGCAGTATTGCTTCATGGATCAAATGAGAGCTTGTGTGGTGCACAGGTGAGATATTGTGGACACCTCACAAACACCGGTTCTCTCTTCTGTCTCTTCCTGCTCTTAACTCACACACAGACTTAGAATTGTTTTCTAGTTTTCATAGAGTTTGCATATGTTTCTACGTAAACCAGTGAAATTCAGTATTGTCAGCTCTTTAGATACTTCATAGAAGAATCAACCATTAACTGAGTTCCATATTCCTCTCTCAAGAGTTCAGCTACTTATGGCTTAACGTTACCCTTCTAGTCTCTATTTCAATCCATAGTCTTTTAAATGTGCTGCTTTCTGTGTAATAAATGCCATTTGCAAGCACTTAACATTTACAAAGAGTGCTCACATTTATCATCTCAGGTGAGCGTCCCGCTGTGCATCTTGTTACATATTGCAGCGGGATCAGCCGTCCACTCCGCAGATCATTAAACAGAAATGTTAACGCTGTCACCCAAGAGCACACCTTACCACGGTCATTGGTAAATGGTAGAGCTGGAACATAAACCCTGGTGCTCTCTGAGTCTGGTTCTCTTCTCACTTTGTCTTGCTGCTTGCTGTATCCACCCTTCTCTCTTCCTTTTCCTGTTTTGTCCACCTCTGGGATGGATTTTCTGAGGTCTCTTTTTGCTAACAGTGTTTTTGCAATGACCCTGTGTATTAGCCAGGGCTCTTTCCATTTCAAGTGACAAAAAACCCACTCGAAGAAGATTTATTGGTTCATGTACAGAGAAGGATGGGGAGTAAGTGGTGTCGGGCAGTGCAGGATCTGAGGGCTTACAGATATCATTAGAGTTTTTCTCCTCTCCATTTCTCAGCCCTGCTTCTTTCTGGTTTTTGGCCTCATCCACTTTCTGCAGATGTTTCCTTTTTGTGGTAGCAAGTATGGCAGGCCACAGCTTCTATGTATGTCTCCACTGCGTGTTATTCAAGAGGAAAGAGAAAGTTGTGTTCTTCATCTGTCTGTAAGAAATTAGCTCCATTTGAGTCACGTGCCTATTCATGGGACCAATCATGGGTCAGGGAGTAGGGTATTGTGATCGGCCAGGTCAGTGTCACATGTCTATTCGATCAACCAGAAGTTGGGGTTCTATGTTTGGCTGCTCACCAGAGTCACCTGATTAGAACGGGAGAAGCAGGGCTCAGAGGAAAAGAGTAGGGGGATGCCTGAGAGCAAAGCAAAGCAAAACAAACACCCACAGATGTCAACAAACCTTACATTCTAGATTGTCATAGATAATGCAAATTTCAAATATTATAAAAACTGATATATATTTTCTTTGAATTTTCACTTGAGGTTTTATTCTTTGCAATGAAGATTATCCACTGAATTTCATGTGATTTAATTTAATACCCATGAAAACCTTTTCATAAAAATAAATTAAAACTCAGGAGAAAACACATTTGTCAGACCACACATCCCAATTTGGAGCTCAGTAATCGTGGTCTTGGTAAGTAAGGACAGCAGGGTCTATGGCAGGGGGTGTCTGTCATCCTTCCACCTACAGGACTCCATTTCTTGGCAGGGAAGCCAGCTGCTTGAGCGCTCATTGAATATATATTTAATGGTGTGACATTTACACGATGCCAAGGAGACTTTGAAATGACTAAATTTAAAATAGATCTTAATACCTAAAGTAAGAGAGAGAAAGCAGAAGGAAATGAAGTACATTTTGTGAGTTTAAAAGACACGTGACAACAGAGCTAAAATCAAATATGCCTGTAGATTTCCAAAAGAGACATTTATTGTTTTACTTTGTCTTTTTTCCTTTCCAGGCCAGACATACTAGGCAAATTAGTGAATAATAATAACAATGATGATATTATTAATAGTAATTAACTACTCTTTATGGAGTGCTCACCATGGGTCAAGCACTCTACCAAGATCTTTAGATATAATATCTAATTCAATCCTCAGAATCACAGAATGAGTATTATCCCTTTTTTACAAGAGGAAATTGAAGTTTAGGGAAATTAAATATTTTGTCCAAGTTTATTCACTTGATAATACTACTTCTATTAGTTTCTGATTTCTTCTGCAACAAATTACCACAAATTTAGTGGCTTAAAAAAACACACATACTGTTCTGGAATTCAGAAGTTTGAAGTGGGTCTCATTGGGTTAACATCAAGTTGTGGGCAGGGATACACTCATTTCTCGAGGCTTTAGGAGAGAATTCATTTTCCTGCCTTCTCCAACTACAAAATGTTGCCCACATTCCTTGGCCTCTTCCCATCATCCAAGCCAGCAACCTTGGATTCAGTTTTTCTCACATGGCCGTCTCACTGTTTCTCTATTTTCTGCCTCAATCTTCCACTTATAAGGACCCTTATGATTACACTGGCCCAACTGGGATAATCCAGGATAATATCCTTATTTTAAGGTCAGCTAATTAGTAGCAATCTTAATTCCATCTGCACTATTAATTTCCCTTTGCCATGTAGCTGAACATAGTCACAGTTTCAGGGGTTTAGGACATGGACATCTGTAGGGGCTACTATCTGCCTTCCGCAGTACTGTCCTGGTTACCCTACTCCTGACCATTCTAGTTTCTCCCTTACCCCTGATCCTTGAACTTGGCATTTGAACGCCTACCTCCAGTCCCTCCCTCAACACTCTCTGAAGATGCTGGCTACACTTCCAGCGTCTGACTCTTAGGCTCCTGGTACTTTCGTTAAGATGGTTCAACCTCAGACTCACGTACAAATATTTGCAGATACATACAAACTTTCTCTAGGTCCACTTGGAACATCATGAGCGTCCCTGACTCCTCACTTGGTACACATTTGTTGAAGCCCAACTATATGCCAGAGATAAAAGATAGACACTGCCATCAAAATGCTCACAGTCAAGGGGAAGACACATAGGACAGCCAGTGATCACAGGACCTTGTGGTAAAATGCACAGGGTACTGTGCGGACAGAGAGGAGTGGGGTGAGGAGAAGCATGTTAAGGAAGGATTTGAATAGAAGCCAACACCTGACTGGAATCCTAAGGCACAGATAGGAATTATTCAGGCAGAGGGAAAAGGGGGACAGATTCTAGGCAGACGGAACAGCATGTATATAAACGTGGAGGGTAAAAGAGTGCGGAACATTGGGAGCATGCAACAAGCCTGGTATGGATGGAACACAGAATCCACCTGGAGATGAGGGCAACAAGGTCACGAGAAGGCATTTAACTAGTTAGAGAAAAGGTTAGGGTAGAGCAATAAAGGATCCCAAAATACAACACCCCGAATAAGATAGATTTTTATTTCCTTCTCACACTACTGTCTTGCTAGCCTAGGTGATAGGGAGCTTTGCTATATGGGAGCCATCTTATCCCTCTACCTTTGCACAGCTGAGGATGGGTCACTGCCGTGTCTGGTTCCAGCTTAAGGGGGTAGAAAGTGAGGAAGTCTGGGGCAAGCTATTTCCTTTTAAATAGGTAAAGCACAAACTTCATCACATGGCCACACCTACCCTTATGGGAAATGTATTATAGCTGTTAGATGGAGAGTGCCAGGAATCAAGAGGAGATTGGTTATGGGGGACATGAGAGGAAGGCAGGGCTAGGTAAGGACATTGATGGCCATGTGACAGCATTTACTTTTAAAGCAACGGGATGTCATTAAGGGATGACAGATTTAATTTCAAAAACGCAAACTCCAGCACAAGCAAGGACAGTAGACTGGACAAAGACATGATGAAGATGTAGGAATTCCATTTAAGCTGTACTTAGCAGTAACCCAGGGCAGAAATGATAGGGAAGGAAAAGAATAGATGGAATTGAGAGCTATTTGGGGGAATCCACTAGGCTTGCTGATTGTCTTACTGTGGAAATTGGGGTAGAAGAAGGAATAAGGATAATTCTAAAATTTCTGTCTGAGTGAATGCAAGTGGCATTCAGCAAGATACCTAACTAGATGGAGACATAAATTCGGGCAGAAAAGAAATAAAATGAGGCAGTTAGATTTAGATTTTGAAGCGCAAGAGAATGATCTGCACTGAAGATACAGATGACTGTGCCCAGTGTATGAGTGGTCACCCAAACCATGGGAGTGAATAAGATTTCTCAAGGAGAGAGGATCAAGTGAGCGAAGGCCCAGAGATGGAACTTTGCAGAACAGAAATGTTTAAGGAGGCAACATGGAGGAAAAATCACTCCAGGAGGAAAACTGAGAATGTGCTTCAAGAACAGCAGCAGGAAAACCAGGAGACAACAGTTTGCGGAAGCAAATATTGGAGAGCTTAAAAAATGAGGACGTGCTAAATTGTTAAATGCTGCAAAGAAGTCAAGCAAAATAAGGGCTGAGGACACATCTGATGGATTTGGCATTAGAAGGTCATTGGTCAGTTTGGTGAGAAGAGGCTCAGAGGAATGTTGACACAGAAGAGGGTGGAGAATTGGAGATAAGAAATATAAACAATTCTCCAAGACATTTGGCTTTGAATGGATGAAGACGTATAGGGTGGTAGCCTCCTTTTTTTTTTTTTTTTTTTTTTTAATATGGAAAAGCCAGGAGAGGGAAAGATTGAAGACAAATGTGACCAAAGAGTAGTTAATGAAGCAAAATGATTAGAAGGACAGAGAGAAATCAAAATGGAAGGAATCAATTCAGTGACAAAAGACAGACCCAAAGAGATAAACCAAGCCATTTTTCCCTTGAATTGAGACTCTTAGAGAAGATGCTAGAGTGGCCATCAACTGTCAGCATAAAGGTAGAAAGGTGGAAGACAGTAAACCAAGGGCGGTGAGATCTGTCTGTGATCTAAGGATATATTTCTGATTTGGAAAGCTAGGACTACATGCAGGACATAAACCAAAACCTGTATAATTAGGCAGTTTTCATGGATTAGTCAATTTAACCACAAGGCAAGATTACAATATGAGTTGAGTCTAAGTATTACCATGAGATGTAATTAATTCCCTGCAAGTACAACCAGAATTATCTTAACAGAGCAAAGAGATGAACTGGAATGTCAATTTGCTTTTTTCCATTCCTCTTATACCCCTCCTCCCCAAAAGTGTTTTCCCCTAAAGTGGATTCTGTATGTACTAAATCATCTTAATGATGGACCCTCTCTGACTCGGTTGTTTCTCTCCCTGTGGCATCCTTTCCTGGTTTCCTAACTCACTGAGTTTCACTTTGTTGTCTAAGCATTTCCCTGGGGAGCTTTTAGGCTTCTATATCCTAATTTCATTTTAGTACCTTCACTGTGTCTTTTGCATTACATCAATAGTCTGTTAGTTTTGGACTTTGCCTTATGGTACCAAGTTGATTAATATATGATTTTCAAAATATAAGTACACAGACATGCAACAAAGTACATCAGAGTCCAAAGAACAAAGAAGCAGTTTGTGTTTGCCTACAGGCTGTAAAACAATGCAGTATGGTAAGCACTGAATCTATAAAGATGAACCGGACTCGGTTCTTTCCCGCCCAAATGGTATTTGTGAATTTTCCACAAGGATGAGGTCATCACAGGGTTGTATTCAGACTCTGGTTTTCTTTCTTCCTTCACTGCCTCACAAAATTCACTAGCAAATGGGGGAGACAAGCATAAGTAAATACTTGTAAAAGGAGGGGAAGGGAACTTTAAAGAGACGGAACTCCATACATGAAGGAGCAGACCCATGAAAGAGCACATAGCATGCAAAGAAGAGTGAGTAGAAACAAGTCCACTCTGCAGTCTTCTCCAGAGCCTTGTTAACAACCACATTTAGATTTGGGGAAATCACTTTTACTAGCATTTATTATTTTGGGGGATGGGGGCCCCTGGATTAAGTTATTTTGTTTCAAGAGATCACCAAACAAGGATCTAGGATCTAGGCTATTAATTTTTGCAGCAGAGGCCAATTTTTTTTTTTTTTTTTTTTTGCCAAATATAGTCTAGATTTCATTCCTCAATGTTCCTCAGTAGCAAACTTTTGGTAGCATTTGGGAAACACACTCTGGTATATGACACATATTACCTACTAGCCCTGTGATCCTGGGCAAGTTACAAAATCTCCCTTCCTCAATTGCCTCATTCTCACAAAGTTGTTTGGATTAAATAAGATAACTATATAAAGTCTCTTGGCACAACGTAATTGCTCAATAAATGGTTGTCATTTTATTATTATCATTATCATTATTACTAAATTCCTTTCTAGAATCTGCTTATGTATGTAATTATCTAACCAGTGGAGAACAGTAATAGGAATTTCACTTAAATACTTAAATGCTGGAATTTCTCACCTTCTTTTGCAATCGGATTTTCCCCCAGCTTTATTGGTATATAATTTATGTACAATAAAATGTATGCGTTTTTAATGTACAATATAATAAGTTTTAGAAATTGTATACCATCATGTAAACATGCCAAAAATTAAGATATAGACCATTTTAATCGACCTAAAAAAATTCCTCATGCCTTTTTTAGTTGATCCCTTCTCTCAACCTCCAGCAGCCAGTAACCACTGTTCTGCCACTGTAGTTTTGTCTTTTTTCGAATTTCACATAAATGGCATCATACCTCATGGAGTCTTTTGTATCTGACTTTTCATTTAGCACAATGCTTTTGAGACTTATTCACTTCGTTGTTTTAATGGATATTCTGTTCCTTTTTATTTCTGAGTTACATATCATAGTAAGGATATACCATGACTAGTTATCTGTTCACCAGTTGATGGTCATTTAGATTGTCTCCAGTTTCTGACTCTTATGCATAATGCTGCTGAGAACATTAGCATACAAGTCTTCCTACAGATATGTATGTTTTCATTTCTTTTGGGTAAATATCTAGGAGTGAGACTGCTGGGTCATTGTGGCAAGGTAAGTTTAACTTATGAGACACTATCATAATGCTTCCCAAAGTTGCTGTACCATTTTGCATTCCCAACAGCAGCAAATGAGAGTTCTAGTTGTTCTACGTTCTTTCCAACACTTGAAGTTGACAGTCTCTTAAATTTTAGCCATTCTAGTGGGTGTGTTGTGCTATCTCATTGTGGTTTAGTTTGCATCTTTTCATATGCTTTTGGCCATTTGTGTATTTTCTTTTGTTAAGTGTCCATTTAAATCTTTCACCCATTTATATCAGATTATTTGTTATTTTATTAAATTGTAAGAGCTTTCAAAAATGTATACTGGATATAGTCACTTAATCACAGATACGGTATGCAAATATTTTCTCCCAGTCTAAGATTTTCTTTTTAATCTTCCTAACTGTATCTTTTAAAGAGCACAAGTTTTTAATTTGGATGAGGTCATTATCAATTTTTAAATGGTTCATGCTTTTTGTGTCTTGTTCAAGAAATCTTTGCTAAACCAATAAATATCACAAAGATTTTCTTCTATATTTTCATATAGAAGTTTTATAGCTTTAGTGCTTACATTTAGGTATTTGATACATTTTCAGTTAATTGTTGTATATAATGTGAGGTAAAGTTTGAGATTCCTTTTTTTCCAGTTGTTCCAGCACCATTTATTAAAAAGTCTATCTTTTCCCTCTTGGTAGCTTTGTCAAAAATCAATTAACTGTGTATGTATATATATGGATCTCTTTCTGTGTTCACTATTTTGATTTATGTGTCTAAGCTTACGCTAATATCACAATATCTTAATTACAGCACATTTATAGTAAGCTATCTTAAATCTGATAATGTAAGTTCTTTAGTTACTTTTTTTTTTTTTAAATTATTTTGTTCACTCTAGCTCCTTTGCATTTACCTATAACTTTTATAATCCACTGGTCAATTTTTTCAAAAATAAATCCTGCTTGGATATTTATTGGGATTCCTTTTATTCTATAGTTTGAGTAGAATTATTTTCTTAACAATATTGATTCTTTCAATTTATTAACATAATATATCTCTCCGTTTATTTAGGTCTTTAAAATTTTCCCTTGGTTATCTTTTGTATTTTACAGTGTACAGGTCTTGAAAATCATCTTTCATCAAACTTATTCCTGAATACTTTTCTATACTATTATTAATGGAGTTTTTTAAAATCTCATTTTCCAATTGTTTGTTGCTAGTATATCAAAATACAATTTATTTGTGTGTATCAATCATGTATCCTGTGATCTTGCTAAATTCTTTTATCAGCGCTATTACCTTTTTCTGTCGATTCCTTAGGATTGTCCATGCACATGATCTTATGATCTGCAAATAAATACAGTTTGATTCCTTCATTTACAATCTGTCTGCTTTCATTTATCTTTCTTAGTTTATTGCACTGAGTAGGATCTCCAGTATGATGTGGAATAGAAATGATAAGAGTAGAACTGCCTTCATCCTGATCTTAGATAGAAAACGAGTCTTTCAGTATTGAGTACTGTGATGGTTAATTTTATGTGTCAACTGAGTTATGCTAAGTGACCTAGACATTTGATCAAACTTAAGTCTGATATCATTGTGAAGGTATTTTTTTAGATGTGATTAACATTTAACTCAGTAGACCTTGAATAAAGAAGATTACCCTCTGTACTGTGGGTGGGCCTAACCCAATCAGTTGAAGGCTTTCGCTAACAAAGACAGGTCCTCTGAGAAAGAAAGAATTTGGCCTCCAGACTCCAGCTGCAACAACAACTCTTCCCTGGGTCTTCAGTCTGCTGGCCTGCCCTGTAGATTTTGGACTTGTCAGATCCCATAGTCATGTGAACCAATTGCTTTAAATAAATAAATGTATGTGTATATGGTATATGTATATGTACACATACACCCTATTCTGTTTCTCTGGAAAACCTTAGTACAAGTATGCTATTAGCTATGGTCTTTTCACAGATGTCCTTAAGTAGAGGAAGTTTGCTTCTATTCTTAGTTTGCTGAGATTTTTTTAAAAATCATGAATGGATTTTGCATTCTGCCAAATGCTTTTTCTGAATCTATTAAAATGAAGTATTTGTTCTTTAACTTAGTATGATAAATTACCTTAATTGATTTTCAAATGCCAAATCAGGCTTGCATTCTCAGTAAAAACTCATTTGATCATGACTTACTATCTTTTAAATATACTGTTGGAATAATTTATCACAATTTTGTTCAAGGATTTTTATCTTTATGATCATGAGGAATATTTTTCTGTAATATCATTAGGGTATCTTTGTCTGTTGATATTGAGGTGATATCACAGAATTAATTGGAAAATATTCCTCCTTTATATTTTTAATCTCTAAAAGAGTTTGTGTATAATTAGCATTATTTCTTATATTTTTGATAGAATTCATCAGAGAAGACATTGGGGTTTGAAGTTTTCTTTGTGGAAGGGTTTTTTTTAAATTACAAATTGAATTTCTGTAATTGATATAGAGTATTCAAATTTTGTATTTGTCCTTGGGTCAGTTTTGGTAATTTGTGCCTTTCTAATATTTTTCCATTTCATCTAAATTGTCATATTTATTGACTTAAGTTGTTTGTAATATTCCTTCACTATCTTTTTACATCCGTAGGTTTTGTCCCCATTTTCACTCTCAATGCTAGTAGTTTTTGTCTTTTCTGTTTTCTCTTGAAAAGAGAAAAGTCTAGTTAGAGATTTATCAATTTTATTTGTCTTTTCCAAGAACCAGCTTCTGGTTTCAATGAATTTTTTTCCTCTATTTTTTGTCTACTTTCTATTTCATTGATTCCTACACTTATCTTCATTATTTACTTCCTCATATTTAGGTTTAATTTGCCTTTTTTGTTTAATTTCTTAAGGTAGGAACTTAGATAATTGATTCTATACCTTTTTTCTTTTCCAGGACTCTGTGAACTTTTTCCATAAAGGTTCACATAGTAAATACGTTAGGTTTTGCAGATCACATATGATCTCTGCTACATTTTTTCCTATTCTCCTCCTCCTCCTCCATCATTTTTTACAACCATTGAAAAATGCAGAAACATTCTTAGCTCACAGGCCATAAAAGACAGGCTACACACCAAATTTGTCCCAAGAGATGTGGTTTACCAAATCCTCTTCTAATATAAACATTAAAAGCCATACATTTTTCTCTAAACACTTCTTTAACTGCATCCAACGAATTTTGATATGTTGTGTTTTAATTATCATTCAAAATATTTTTAATTTCCCTTGTGACTTCTTTGATTTGTGGAATATTTAGAAGTAGGTTTTTATTATTTTTGAAATTTAGAGGGGTTACCTAGATACTGTTTGTGGTTTCTAATTTAATTATGTTGTGGTCAGAGAATATACTTATAAATCTTTTCAAACTTACTGAGGCTTGTTTTATGCCCAGCTTTTGTTCCATCTTGGCAAATAAATCATGGCAGTTTAAAAAAAATGTGTATTCTATAGTTGTTGGGTATATGTTTTTTAAAATTAATTAATTAATTTATTTTTTATATTTATTTTTGGCTGTGTTGGGTCTTTGTTTCTGTGCGGGGGCTTTCTCTAGTTGTGGCAAGTGGGGGCCACTTTTCATCGCGGTACGCGGGCCTCTCACTATTGCAGCCTCTCTTGTTGCAGAGCACAGGCTCCAGACGCGCAGGCTCAGCGGCCATGGCTCACAGGCCTCGTTGCTCCGCAGTATGTGGGATCCTCCCAGACCAGGGCTTGAACCTGTGTCCCCTGCATTGGCAGGCAGATTTTCAACCACTGCACCACCAGGGAAGCCCTGGGTATATGTTTTATAAACATTGATTACTGCATAATGGTAAAAGTTTTGTTCAGTCCTATGATTTTACAATTTTTTTACCTAGTTTTTCTATCAAAGACAGAAAAGTAGTGTGTTAAAATCTACAATTTTGATTATGGAATTGTCTGTTTTTTCCTTTGAATCTATAACTTTTTGTTTCGTGTATCTTGAAGCTCTCTTATTAGACATATACATAATTATGATTGCTATGTCTTCCTAATGGATTGCACTTTTAACATTTTGAAGTGTTCCTTTTTAGTTCCAGTAATCATTTTTGTTTTGCAATTTCTTTTCCCTCATATTGGTATTGTTACTCTGGGTTTCTTATGTTTATTGCTGCTTGTTATATCTATCTTTATGGCTCAACTTCTGTCACTTTTTACTTCTCTGTCTACTTTTCTGCTGCTTCCATCTACTTCTCTGCAGATCTGTCTGCCTCATAGTATCTTCAGCTTTATAGCTTTTGCTCACTGCCATTCTCTGGGTTTCCTGCCTTCCTTCGCTCATTTATTCCACAAATAATATTACTATTCCTACTACTACTACTTGCTAGCACTCTTAATACCACTTATAAAGCACCTACTATGTGCCAAACACTGTCCTAAGTGCTTGACATGAGTTAACTCATTTAATTTGTTGAGTTTCTACTACAGCAGACAGTGTACCTTTGGGTGTGAGTCTGTGAGGACAGGGACTCTTCACTCTTGTTTACTACTTTAACCTGAGCATTCACCACAGTATTAGGCATACAAAGGGTGCTAATAAATATTTTTTTTGAAATGCATGAACCTCTAAGTATTTTGCATTGAAATCCCCAAATGAAAAGTTCTAGCTAATTTGATAATCACTCTGCAAAAGACAGGCTCCCTGCCAGCAGAGATGCTAATCAAGCAGCTCTCTGAGCCTCAGCCAGCTGTAGATGGGTACTTTGTACCAACTATAGTGAATCTATGACTCGCTTGGTTGTAAGCAGGATAGTGGGGTAAGTAGTACAAAACACATGGTGACCTATGAATTCTTTAGATAGGAACAGTAAAGACAGCATAAGCCACCCAATAGAGACATTCAGCCATATACATATGCACTCTCGTGCATATTTGTGAAATGTATTACACATCGTACATAGATGAAGGTATGGGATGCATGTATCCTTTCATTTTACCACTTTGTATTCATTCAAAAAAAGAAATACTGAATAAAATAATAACTAGTGCCTCAAGATTACCCTGTCAATATTGCAATGTGTGGGGACAAGGCTTTGGGTAGCAGGCAGGACCTAGGTTTCAGCAATGGCACTGGATTGAACATATAGATCCTATCCCTTCAAAACTGAGCTTAATCTATGATTATCATATTTTTCTGTAATCAGAGCCATAGCTCAGAGGTAAGAAGGGTAAGCAATTGCTCTTACACGAAAAATTTCAGATAATAACAATAACCCTGCTATTGAAGTAGCAAGTAATTATAGAGATTATCTTCTACAGCATTGTTTAAAAAGAGGAATATTGGAAAGAATCTAAATGTCCAACAGTTGAGAATTGGGTAAGCAAACAATGGCAAATTCATACAACACAATATTTTTCAGCTATAAAAATGATGCTGCAGAAGGGTAGGCAATAACTTGGAAAGATATTAAAACGTATTATTAAGCGAAAACAGCAAGTTATAAAACATCTACATTTGATTAGATTTTTGCGAAGAAATACCTACCTATTCACTTAGCTAGCCATCAATCACCATCTACTGAAGGATATTGTCCTTCAGTGTATAAACTGGTTATCTCAGTATTTGTATATTGAAACATATTTAAGTAAGATCGCAATGATTAAGATTTTCATATTTGGGGAAGGGATTTTTATACTTATAGCATTATTCCTTAATGTTAGAAAGTATACATTCAAAATAACTTTAAATCTGGTTTTCCAATTCTTTTCACTTTTCTAACTTTCATTTGTTAGGATAATGAAAAACAAAATTTAACTTGCCTGGTTCAACTGAAGATTTTAATGAAGAGATGGTGCTATGGGCTGAATGTTTGTGTCACCCTATAATTTTTTTTTTTTTTGGCACGCGGGCCTCTCATTATTGCGTCCTCTCTTGTTGCGGAGCACAGGCTCTGGACGCACCACATGGTGGCGCGGCCATGGCTCATGGGCCCAGCCACTCCGCAGCATGTGGGATCTTCCCGGACCGGGGCACGAACCCGTGTCCCCTGCATCGGCAGGCGGACTCTCAACCACTGCGCCACCAGGGAAGCCCCACCCTACAATTTTTATGTTGAAATCCTAAACCTCAAGGTATTAGGAGGAGGAGGCCTTTAGAAACAATTAGATCATGAATGGGCTTAGTGTTCTTACCACTAAGAGAGATTCCCTCATCCCTTCCACTGTATAAGGTGACAGCAAAAACAAAACAAAACAAAACAGCTATCTAGGAAGTGGACTCTCACCACAGAATCTGTGGATGCTCTGATCTTCAACTTCCCAGCCTCCAGAACTGTGAGAAATAAATTTCTGTGATTTAAGTCACCCAGTTTATGGTGTGTTGCTATAGCAGCCCAAATTGACTAACACAAATGGTTTACTAAGATGTGGGCAGAGTTGAAGAAACCAAAAACGATGTGGAGACATCCGGGAACCAGCAATGTGAGAAACTGTTATTAGCCTTACGCCTAAAGGGGCAAGAGGAGGAAATAATGTCTCTGGAAGCCAGTGAGACCTGGTGCCATGGAAGAGGGGCCGCCCTGTGGGAGCTGTGGTTGTGGACGGTACAGCCACCCCAGAAGCAAAGTGCAGAAGGAAAGGGGAGTGGAAAGAGCTACGCAATGTCTCTTTCCATCTTCTGACCCCCCCATTGCCGGTATAGCCAGCAGGCAGCCATGCAGCACAAATGCCTGGGTGAAGCAGTCTACAGGGGTCAGGACAGAGAATTGCAGAAGAGGAGGAAAAGCAGAGAACGAATGGCAAGGGAGGAAATGTAAATAGTGTATTCACTCAGCAAATATTTTTTTAACTGATTGTTCTATTCCAGACATTGGGCTAAGTGTACTTGACGCGCTAAGCTTTGTTTCGCATTTGTAAGTAGATCTATTGGGCGCAGATCCAGAGGCAATTTCTTTTTGCTTGAATATTATTTCTATTTACAGCATTTCAATAGTGATGGCTCTGTGTGGATTAGACTTCCAATGAGGTTTGCTCCCCTTTGCTTCTGCCTGCTGCTCTAATAGCACACTTTGAAAAGCCGTAGGTATAGAATAGGCACAACTTCTTACAATTAAGCCGAGGAGTAAAATACACAATTGAATTTTGGAAGTTTTACATAAGGGAGTTTTTCAGGCTCTTTGTTGGCTTTAAAGAAAAAGCAAAAATAAGGATGCAAAACATAGGAGACAGGAGGCAGGAACAAAAGCAGATAAATTAATGAGCTAATCAAAGGGGAATTCACAAACTCTGCTTCCTGAAGCCTTAATGAGAAAGATGGAGGCATTTGGTTGAGGAGTTTACATTATCACTGGGAATGTGTTGTATGGAGAAAGGCAGTTGATTCTCAAAGGAGAAGCATTCTGATAAAAATTCTAAATCAGAAATTAAAGAACGTGCTTCTTTATCCAGAGCTACACAATCCAGTCTGTGGAGCATTGCATGGACTTGCATTTCTCTCTTCTACCCTCTGACAATTTTAGAGGCCATTCCTTTGCTTTTTAAGCACTACCCTCTCCCTTTCCTTCATAGATGCCAAGCAAGAGAATTTAGATTGTACTAGTCTATCTTATATGATACAGTCGATTAGTTCCTTTGTTACTTTATATAAATTGGTATTTCTTAATGAATGTATGAAGCTTGGGAATTAGAATGTCCATCTTCTGATTCAGGTTCTGCCACTGTGTAAACATGGGCGAGTCACTTAATTTCTCAGAATCTCAGAGTCCTCATCTGTGAAATGGGCATTTTGGGTGGGGACCAAGTGGAAAACAGAGGGTTTCCCTGGGCTTTGGGAAGTCATTGATTGCACCAATTGTATAGAAAATTGTATCTGTACATATCTGTGTGTTCACATTCCCATTTGTGAAGAGATAATCAGTGTGTTTCACTAGATTCTCCAAGAACTTTGTGGTCCCTAAAAACTATTATGCAAATTTAAACCAAAAAACATTAGGTAAGTCTTTTTTTTTTTTTTTTTTTTTTTTTTTTTTGTGGTACGTGGGCCTCTCACTGCTGTGGCCTCTCCCTTTGTGGAGCGCAGCCTCCGCGGCCATGGCTCACGGGCCCAGCCGCTCCACAGCATGTGGGATCTTCCCGGACCGGGGCATGAACCCGTGTCCCCTGCATCCGCAGGCGGATTCTCAACCACTGCGCCACCAGGGAAGCCCAAGGTAAGTCTTATTTTAAGCTAAAAAATTCTACAGCTTCATAAACATCTTTGGTTTAGATTGCAATTTCAGAGCTGCATCGAGTTCTTCCCTTGAGCTTCAATTGGTAGTGGCTTTGCCAATTCTAGGTTTAAGTTTCCACTTTCTTCCCTATTTTAATGATCTATAAACACATAAATCAGATTCTTATCAAAGACATAAGCCATCAAATATATTAGAAACATTCACATTTAAAAGATTATTTTTATGATGTGAATATATATGCCCTATTTTATCTGTTATAAAAATCACCATTTTAAAATTTGGTTTCCCATAATGTACAAGGAACTACAGCTTGAGATATTTAATAGGATTTCAGAGTAAAAGAAGATCTTGCAACAGTATTGTCCAAAAGAACTTTCTGAGACTATGGAAATGTTCTATAAATTTGTACTGTCTAATATGGTGACCACTAGTCATAACTGAGCACTTGAATGGTGGCTAGTGCAACTGAGGAATCAAAATTTTAATTTAATTTTAGTTTAGTCACACGTGGCAAGTGACTACCATACTAGACAACACAGTAGTGGAGAACGTCCCATGTAACCCATATCAGGAGCAGAAAATCTCATAACCCCTCCTAAAGCAGGGGTTTCCAACAGCAACACTGTTGAGCGGGGCCAGATAATTCTTTGTGGAGCGTGGGGAGGAGTGCTGTCCTGTGCACTGCAGGGTGTTTAGCATTATTCCTGGCCTCTATCCACTAGATATCATTAATACCCAATCCCTAGTTGTGACAATGACTTCAGACATTGGCAAATGTCCCCTGAAGGATATAGTCGCACCAGGTTGAGAACCACTGCCTTTGAGTCAGTTGTCCTTGAGGTTTTTCTTGAAAATATCCAGTGACCAGGCCTCTCACCAGATAGATTAATTCCATCTTGAGTTCTTGAAATTATTAGGTGGTTATTCCATATGTATGGCTGCCCACAAATTATTTTCTCTCACTTGTTGGCAACTTTGGTAAGGAGGAGCTTTGATCGGCAACTTTGTGGAGGAGGAAAGTGGAAATGAACAGTTGAAATGCTTATTAACAGGAAACACAACACATAGTTGTTAAAGAGTGTGAGCTCTAGAACTAGAAAGACTGGGTTCAATTTCCGGCTTGGTCAGGAATTAACTGGGTGATCATTTGCAAGTTAATTCAGCTCTCTGTTTTTTAGTTTTATTGTTAAATAAGAATAATACTAGTAACCAGAGTAGTTTTAGGATCAAATAAAATCATGTTTATAATATGCTTGGTTATTATTACTACCAATAATAACAATGATACCATTTTACTTTCCTGTTGTGCTAATAGTTGTTAAATTTTTTATTTTTTTTATTTTTATATTTTTTGCGGTACGCAGACCTCTCACTGTTGTGGCCTCTCCCATTGTGGAGCACAGGCTCCATATGCGCAGGCTCAGCTGCCATGGCTCACGGGCCCAGCCGCTCCGCGGCATGTGGGATCTTCCGGGACTGGGGCACGAACCCGCACTGTGCCACCTGGGAAGCCCAGTTGTTAAATATTTTATCACATGCTATCCTCCCAGTGATTTTGTTATTCCCACTTGATAAATAAAAAATATTGATGCTCACATACTTTAACTAATGTGCCCAAGGTCATGCCTGGTAAGAAAGCTGGGATTTAAATCCAGTTCACCCACTCATATGTGGAATATAAAAAATGTTAAAACAAACAAATGAACAAAAACAAAATAAATGAACAAACCAAACCAAACAAAAACAAACACACAGATACAGAGAACAGAGTAGTGGTTACCAAAGGGGAAGGTGTCGGTGGGGGAGTGTGAAATGGGCAAAGTGGATCAACTGTATGGTGACGGATGGAAAATAAATTTTGGGTGGTGAGCAGGTTATAGGATATATAAAAGTAGAAATAGAATGTTATACACATGAAAAATATATAAGGTTATAAATTAATGTTACCTCAATAAAAAGAAAAAATAAATCCAGTTCATCCAGTACCACTTTTAGTGTTCTTTCTGCCATACAGAAAGAACTCTGCCAGATCTCATGATCTCATATTTTTTGTCTGTGAGAGATCAGTCTATGTGCTCCAGGTATGGAGAGTTTTACATAGTAATTAGGGATTTATGTAACCCTTGGAAGAGCCAGCGTGCAAAGGTGAGAGAAGCCACCAGCCAAAGATCTCAGCCTGAAACACTAAAGCCAGAAGTTTTCAGGAGCCGGTGGGAATCTGCTGTGAAGCTCCATCTGCCTAGGTGTCTAGATACAACCACCTCTGCAGGATAAAAGCCTCTGCCTCTCTCCTTCCTTCCAAATGTCTCTCACTGATGCTCCCACCTGGATCCTGCAGGGAATGGCATCCTGGGAAATGTAGTTCCTGCTTTGCTTCTGCAATGCAGACGAGACCTAGATGGGGATGGTAGCGATGCTTAATTGACACCCCAAAATCCAGCACACAGCCAACGGATTCATTCAGTCACCAGTAGATTATAGGAGTCAGGACGCTCTGTGGGAAAGTTCCTGAGTCCAAATGCCCTCTTTGGCACCATAGTTATGAGTGGGCAAGTTACTTCACCTCAGGCTCTTTGCCTATCAGGATTATGGAAAATAACACTAACTAAATGATTCTCACAGAGTCTGGAACAGAATGAATGCTCAGTATTGGTTCTTGGTCCTGCCAGCTATAAACAGACTAGTGTATTCTGAGAGCTATTTGCCCTTAGTACTCTTAAATAGTTCAAGGCAAATAACTCTTTGGGCAGAGGTGACTGGTTGCCCCGATATCCATCCACCTTTCCCTCTTCCATAGTGATAAAGGCCCTGTGATGGTCCAGAGGAAGATCACATTTCCGGCCTCTTTTGAAGTCAAGGCTGGCTGCACTTTCACATATGGCTGTGGAGGTGGGGTGGGGGAGTGATACATGCAAATTCCAGGTCTGGTCTGGAAAGGAACCGGACCTGCACCTCCCGCCTCTCTCTCTTTTTGCTACTTGGGATGAGGCCACATCGATGAGAGCCAGGACAGTGTTTTAGACCATGCGTGGGCTGGCAGCCATGGACTGAAGGCAGCAGAGCACCAAGCAGAAGGAATGGGGCTCCTTGTCGCTCTGGGACTGCTGTGTCCAACAAAACAGCTGGGGCTCAGACTACTAGGTGAGTGAGAAATAAACTTCTGTCTTGTTGCCACCACTGAGGTGTCTTTGCTGTAGCCTGTCTTCTAACTGTACACCATTGGATTCAGACGCTCCTACATAATTCCTCAATTATAAATATTAAGGCAGCTTTCTATAGGGGTGTGAGTGCTCACTTGAGGCAGATTTCAAGCCTGCATGGGCAATATCTCACTTAGCCAGCTAAATGTATTTTGAAAGATAGATCCTGAAAATTGTGGGTGAGCAAAAGAAGTGCAAACCCACTTCTTTTGAGCGTCAGGAACCCAACTCCAAAGGAGCTTAGATGCCCTGCAGAGGAAGCTGAGACCCTATAAAGCAGCAATGTACGCCGCCCAGGATGACAGGAGCCCTGATAAGAAATGCTTTAAATGCACAAGTCAGTGATATTTCCTGGCTCTCATGAATACTGCTGCTGTTAAACAAAAAACCAATAATCTGATGCCTGGGTGATCATCTGTGCTTAGCAGAGCAGCACGCATGCTTCCACCAATAATCATAATTTAAAGATTGCAAATGATAAAAGCATCACACTGAAATAGCTGTTGCCTTTACAGATACGAAGAACTGGAAGGTACCACCACAGTCATTGGGATCTTGGCTGGCATGTTTATCGTGGCATTAACTACATCGTAACCTCATCAGTTGTATAGATGTCCTTTCTCTAGACTGTGAGCCCTCTGTGAATTATTTGCCTTTGTACGTTCTGCTCCTAGGATGGTCAATAAATATTTAAATGGTTGAATCTGTTCAACCTCTTCACTTTGTAGTGACCTGTTCAAAGTCAAAATTAATAATAGAAAAAAAACTCTGCTTGCTTTTTTTCTTCTAAGTAGAGAGTTCTATTTCTATTTTCCTCATGGCCTGGATGGTTGTATAGCAACCTTATCACTTGTATAGCACTCTTATTAGGAGTGCTATAACTCAGATCCACATGTACACACAAGCACAAAAACCACATACACACAAACACACAGGTACACAAACAAACCCCAAACAGCTATAAACACAGAGGCCCACATAAAACATACACAAACGCACACTTGGGTTTCACACTTGAATTTCAGGTAAACAATGAGTACTTATGTTAGTATAAATAAGTCCTAAATATTGCATATACAAATACATATGGAACATATTTATGCTAAAAGTATTCTTTGCTATTTATCTGAAATTCAAATTTAGCCATGGGACCTGGATTTTTATCTGCTAAATCTGGCAACTCTAACACAAACACACACATAGATACAACTTAAAAATACATACAGACACACATAAGCAAGCACACACACACGTACACACCCAAGATTTAGTTGCTCCTTACAGCCTGTCACTACTGAACTGGTCATTAGAACACCAGTTCTAGCTTTCCCTCGGAGAGCTGGGGAGGTGTCAAGGAGGCTTGGGAAGGAAGCAGGCTTCCTGCAGCGGGGAGGTAAAGCGGGTCCTATTCTCCAGTGATAGAAGCAGCTGCCTTAGAAAGGGCACACTTCCCCCAAAGATACACACACACACATCTCAGCGTCTGTAACAGCTATCAACAATTCCTTCTACATGATTTTGTGAAGAGATTCAAGCTCGGGAGAGGAGCTTTTTTTTCACTAGAAATCTATGATGCTGAGTTTAGAAATATGCTTGGCAATGAATGAGTGGGTGGGTTTGCATGAAATTCGACCTCTGTTTAGGGTGCTACCATGTGCCCCTAACTTAGCCTATGGGTAATTTCTGGCTCTACTTTATTGCCCCCACCCCATAACCATTTTCCATTATACACCCACTAATGTCTATTGAGTTCACCTCAGAAATGTCTTGGGTAGGCTTTTGGCCCTCCATTCCCATGGCACTGGCCATCCTTAGCCCCTTACCATATCTCACCTGAGGACAACCTCAGCCCCTACCGCCTAACCCCCCAACCTACCAACAGATTCATCATGGGAGAAATTACCAGAATGAGGCAACAATGTGCAAATGATAATGCCCCTCCCTTCCTTCAACTCCCTTGACGGGCACTCCGTTTTCTCCATCATAAACCCAGATACCTTAGCATGGCCTCCAAGGCCCTTCTGTATCAGAAGCCATTCCAACTTCTGTTTCCACTTTTCACTTCAGACATTCAGTCTGATCCCCACCAAAATGAATTATTTTCCCCACAAACTCTCAGTCACTTTCATTGCTCAGCCTTTCTTCCATTATTCCTAACCTCCTTTCCTGCCTAGTGAATCAATTACCCTTTGGACCACTATATATATCCTCTCCAACCTCATCCCACGCTGCCTTCCACTCCTGTGGAATTAATCACTCCCTTTTCTGGGTATCCCCAGAATTTTGCATATATGTACTTCTTTCCCACTTACCATTATAATAGTTATTAAGTAAGATTTACAAGCCACTCTCCTCCATAAACTTGTGAGCCCTTCTGGGGCAGAGATTAACTCACCCTAATTCCAGCATCTTCAAGAAAGGTTCATGGGGCTTCCCTGGTGGCGCAGTGGTTGAGAATCCGCCTGCCGATGCAGGAGACACGGGTTCGTGCCCTGGTCCGGGAAGATCCCACATGCCGCGGAGCAACTAAGCCCGTGAGCCACGGCCGCTAGGCCTGCGCGTCCGGAGCCTGTGCTCCGCAACGGGAGAGGCCACAACAGTGAGAGGCCCGCGTACCGCAAAAAAAAAAAAAAAAAAAAAAAAAAAAAGAAAGGTTCATGAGTTCCTGATGCTGAGTTCTGACTTTGTTTTCTTCTTTTAATTCTGTGACCTATTCCAGTAGAAATATAGGAGTCTTCCAACGGACAGCCCCTGGAGGACTGGGGAATCCTTTGAATATATTCCAGAATCAGCTTTTTAGATTTTTTGCAACTCTTAAGTTTTTTTTTTTTCCTTAAACTTAACAGAAACACTTCATTTATTTATTGTAAATCTTTCTCCCTTAATAACAAAAGCATTAAATGCTATGAATTTCCCCTGAGTACAGTTTTCACAAGAATGTGATATAGTTATCATTAGTATGTCCTACGTAGTTTATAATTGCATTTTGATTTATTCTTTGATCCCAGAGCTATTTAGGAGGAATATTTTTTGAGTTCCCCCAAACTCAAAAGCTTGATGATTTTTGTCTGGCTTTTTTTTTTTTTTTTTTAATTTCTAAATTTTCTGGCTCCATCACCAGCACCTAGCATACTCCTTGGCAAATAGTAATGTCCATTAAATATTGGATGGATGAATGAATGAACAAATGAATACATGAGAAAATGGGGCCTGTAGAATTTCTATTCTTGAAGTATTTTTAGCCAATATTGGTAAACTTTTGTAAATGCTTTAGGGATAATTTTAAAGAATACATTCTTTGGGTAGGGTAAAAAACTGTTTATTTATTAAACAACTTAAGTGTATATTTCACAGCTTCTGAATCCTCATGTATTTTTGTCTATTTGATCTCTCAGTTTATGAGAAAAAATGTTTAAAGCAGTCCATCATGTTTTAGTAAGTGTCAAAAGTACTGTAGAGATTATTATATTTCTGGGCAAGACTTAATGTGAAAATCTTTTAAAGGCAAAGGTATAGAGGTTTGATGGTCTCAAAAGACAGAGTCCAATCAAAGCAAGAGGAGACTAAGCATATAGTACCCAAATTGCTTCAATCTCTCTGCTAAGAAAGAAAAAGAACTGTTTTTCCCTACTCCCATGCAATCCCAAACTCCCATGTTAGTCTAGTTTCCTTAAATAAAAGGGGGGCAACAAGAAGTTTGCCTTGACCCAGGAATTGCCATTGATGGGCTGTACCAGGTGGCTAGTTCAAAGAGTTGTAATTCTGGGCTTCCCTGGTGGCGCAGTGGTTGACAGTCCGCCTGCCGATGCAGGGGACACGGGTTCGTGCCCCGGTCCGGGAAGATCCCACATGCCGCGGAGCGGCTGGGCCCGTGAGCCATGGCCGCTGAGCCTGCGCGTCCGGAGCCTGTGCTCCGCAACGGGAGAGGCCACAACAGTGAGAGGTCCGTGTACCACAAAAACCAAAAAAAAAAAAAAAAAAAGAGTTGTAATTCTGTCCCCTTTTATTATTTCTCCTGGGGTGGAATTAGAGGGCCTAAGGATGACATCGAATCATAATGCTGTCAGATTTGAAATGCTAAGGGACCATCTTTGTTTGTTTTTCTTTTTCTCTAAAAGGAACATTAAACAGCAAGCAAACATCATTTCCAGACAGAGGTGAGTGCTCGGAGGAATTTTGCAAACGTTACATGGTTTCTCTGGGAAAGAAAATGGAGCTTGGAAAAACTACCACACTTTATTAATTCCATTTGTTTTCAAAGAGAAGGACGGTTTTTCACATGGCAGTGCTAAAGAACCCCAGCCCATAAAAAGACTTTCCAAGAAGTTTTCCTATAGCACATCCCAACTGTGGCCTTTTGATTTTCTTGTCTTTTTGTCTTTCTGTTTGTCTATTTCTAGGTTATGTTATTTGACATGGACAGGTGCACACCTGCTGTATTTCCATTGTGAATTGTAGGCTTATCCATTAAAAATAGATTCTTTGTTTTATTTAATCCTTTTGCCTTAGATTCTACAATGTCAGATAATACCACCACTCCTACTTTTTTGTGTGTTTGTGTTCACTTGGTAGATCTCTGCCTCCCTCTTTCATTTAAAACATTCTGGTTATTTGCTATTAGATGTATCTCTTAAAAAAAATCTGGTAATAATGTGAGGATCCTTGTCTTGTAATAGGGAAAGTAATCTGTATTGTTTATCTCATTCTTGTCTTCTCTAAGAATTTAATTTTTTTCTATTTCTACAGTAATATATGCTTTTACACTTTTAATGTTGTATATTTCTGTTCGTTGTTTCCTTAGTCTGCTCAGAATTAAATCTCTTTATTTATCAATTGTTCTGTTTCAAATTTATACATTTCTTAGGTTGATATTGATAAAAGCATAGGTCATGTATTCTTATTCTTCTTGAAATGTCTTTGATATAGCTTTGGCTATACCCAATTAAAATTTGAGATTCATTCTAGTTATTATAATCACTTTCTAAGTCATCCTTAACTGCACTTTTTTTTTTTTTTTTTTTTTTTTTTTTGCTGTACGCGGGCCTCTCATTGCTGTGGCCCCTTCCGTTGCGATCTTCCCGGACCGGGGCACAAACCCGCATCCCCTGAATCGGCAGGCGGACTCTCAACCACTATGCCACCAGGGAAGCCCCTTAACTGCACTTTTAATTTCTTCTTTCACTTCAGTGTTATTTAGCTGTGTTTTTTCAGTTTCCAAGTAGAATTTTAAAAAGCCAGTTGCTATTAATTTGCAGTTTTATTGCATTGTCATGAAAAATTGGCTAGTATGTAGTATCTTTTGGAATTATTGAGATTTGCTTTGTTGTCCTAGATATGAATTTTCATAAATATACTATGGATAGTAATAAGTGCAATTAATGACAGATAGAATGATAGATGGTTAGATAGATAGATAGTAGAGATCCAAGCTTATAAATTATATTAAATTTTCATATCCTTAGTAATTGTCTCTACTACTCTAGATTCTAGGACAGGCATGCTAAAATTTCCTATTAGATATATTTTTTGCCAATTTCTCCTCCTAATATAGTTTTATCATTTTAATGCTATGTGAGTCAATGAATAGGTTCAATCATTATTCATGGGAATTATATCTTTATTGTAAATATATTTCAAAAATATGAAACAAACCCCTTTTGTCCCTTTTAGCAATTGTTTCTCTTTGTTTCAACTTAATTTGTTATTATTATTGCCATTCCTACATTCTTTTTTGGCCCAGTGTGTCTTTATCTAACTCATTATTTTTAACCTTTCTTAATTAATTTTAGTTAATTTTAGTTGAGTCTCTGGAAAATCCCATATAATTGAATATTTTATTTAACTAAATCTGAATTTTTTTGTTTTTAAGATTTCTATTTAATATATTTATATTCATTTTAATAATTTGTATCACCTTGATTTTGTCATCTTATTTTGTACTTTTATGCATTTTTCCTCATCTTTCACTTTTTTCTTTTCCTACTTTTTTTCACATTGGCCAAATTTCCCGAATTTTTTTTTTTTCTATTTCTTTAGAAACTAAAATTTGTAATTTTGGTCTACCAGTGATAGCCTTTAAACTAAAAAAGATATATTTCCCAATTAATATCAAGGATAAGATAATGTGTCTTTCGATACCTGTATAAACTGTGGGAGATTAACACCCTCATACTTTCTCCTGCCTTCCTCCCTTCTTGACTTCCATTTCTCTTTGGTTTTGCCAATGGACAGTGGACTTTCCACCCAGATTAATGAAAATAATATTTTTTTTAATGTTATGAACATTAAATTTAAAGAACTATTCTTTTTAAAAATAGAAGTATAGTTGATTTACAATACTGTGTTAGTTTTGGATATGCAACAAAGTGATTCAGTTATATATATTTTTTCAAATTATTTTCCATTATAGGTTATTACAAGATATTGAATATTGTTTCCTGTGTTATACAGTAAATCCTTGTTGCTTATTTATTTTATGTCTAGTAGTTTGTATCTGTTAATCCCCTAATCCTAATTTATCCCTCCCCCCTTTCCCCTTTGGTAAGTATGTTTATTTTCTATGCCTGTGTGTCTGTTTCTATTTTGAATATTGTTTCGTTTGTATTATTTTTTAGATTCCATATAAGTGATATATATAATATTTATCTTTTTCTGTTTGACTTCCTTCACTAAGTATAATATTCTCTAGGTCCATCCATGTCTTAAAGAATTATTCTTGGTGTTTGCATTGTTTCACTCCAAGCTAATATTAGTTATTTAGACTAATTCAAAATTTTACTTATTTTATTGCTCATCACCATTAATTTCTTATCCAACCTCCAGACTCAAATTCTTGGCTTGGAGAGTTTGTGAATCAGTATTTCTTCACATAATTTTTATTAAGGAAAATATGTGGATTCTAAGCTTCTTAGTTCTTGCATGTATGAAACTCTCTTCTGATTTTCTTGCACACGTTAAATATCATTTCATTGGATGCAAAACCCTTAGGTCACAATATTTCCCTCTCAAATGCTCTGGTTATTCTTTGTTAACTTCTGGTATTTGAGATTTTTTAAAGAAGTCTGGTGCCAACTGAACTTTTTTATATGAACAACCACCTGTTTTTAATCGCTGAATGCCTGTAAGACATTTTTTGTGGTCATTTTAGTTTAAAAATTCTACCATATAAATATGCATTTCTTTTGCCTGGTATTAAAAACCTTTTGCTCTGAGCTTCTAGTCTTTCCACACCAAGGAATTTTTCTTCATTTATTTGTTGTTGACTTACTTTTAATAACACAAATAGCAGATTAATTCATCTCATTGATAAAAGTTAAAGCGAGTCAAATAAAATGAAAACTGCCCTTAACATTTCCCCAACTTACTTCCCTTCCCCAAATTAGAAAGACGTATATACGTTTCTCTATCTTTTTCTATGAATTTACACCCATATAGAAATGTATGCTTTTTTTCCCACTATTATGTGCATGGAAAATTTCTATTCATACTGTTTCTCATTTTGCTTTTTTCACTCAACAACAGGTAGTGGAGGTCTCTCCACGCTGGCTTAGGTTAGGTTTCCTGGGAAACAGAAGCTGAGATGGAGATCTGTGTGTAGGAGGCTAATTAGCTACTGCTCTTAAGAATAACACCTGTGGGGGCTTCCCTGGTGGCGCAGTGGTTGAGAGTCCGCCTGCCGATGCAGGAGACACGGGTTCGTGCCCCGGTCCGGGAAGATCCCACATGCCGCGGAGCGACTGGGCCCGTGAGCCATGGCCGCTGGGCCTGCGTGTCCGGAGCCTGTGCTCCGCAACGGGAGAGGCCACAACAGTGAGAGGCCCGCATACCGCAAAAAAAAAAAAAAAAAAAAAAAAAAAAAAAAAAAGAATAACACCTGTGGGAGAGTAAAGGGAGCAGGAACGATGAGAAGAAGGTCAACTGTAATGCAGCCACAACAAAGCTCACAGCCATCTCACAGTCCCAAACTGAGGTCGGGGGGCTTTATCCACACATGCACCAGAAATTGGATGTGAACTGCTCCTGAAGGGGCCATCAACTGGTACAAGTCAGCTCCCCTTTGGCCAAGGACAGCTCCTGGGGAGGGATTCAGCTTTGAGATATTAGCAAGGAATTCTCTGGGCAGATAAGGAAATAGTCCCTCCGTCCTGAAGGAGGACACAGACAAAGCATTACAGCACCCAGCACACATGCCAATACTTACAGATCTAACATCAGTAAATTTGTGTGGGATAACTTTGGGAGTAAGTAGATCATCCAAAAAAGAATACTCTGTTCTGGTGGCTGCTTGTTGTGATAGTAAATCAGATCGTAAACACTCTGTCCATTTTGACTGAGATATTACTGATACAATAAAAATGTTTAACATAAACATTTTCAAACACCAAAAGGTAGAGAGAAAAGAACAATAACCCTTATTTACTTGGATTCAATAATTTTCAAGATGTTGCAGCATTTTCTTTACCTATTCGATTTTTGTTATTGTTGAAGACAAAAGTAATCCCATCTAAATCCAGCATGGTGACTGTAATTAACAATACTGTGTTATATACTTGAAAGTTGTTAAGAGAGTAGATCTTCAAAGCTATCATCACAAAAAATTGCTAACTATGTAAGGGGATGGAGATGTTAACCTTATTGTGGTAATCATTTCATAATTTGTGGTATCAAATCATCACAATGTACACCTCAGGCTTACATATATTGTATGCCAATAAAATCTCAATAAAGCTGGAAAAAATAAATAAAAAATAAAAACGATCCCAGACAGCGTCATTTTACCCCTGAATATCAAGCATGCAAGTCTAAAATAAGATGGACCTCCCTTTACATATAACCACCATGCCACAATTACATCTAATAAAATTGACAAAAATTCCTTAGTATCACGCAATATCCAATTTCCTAATCAAGATTCTCTGAATGTTTTTAAAAATGTCTCTTTGCCATTGGTTTGTTTGAATAAGGATGGCAACAGGGTCCATGTACACCATTTGTTTGCCTTTTCTCCTAAGTCTCTCCTAGCCTAGGCAGGCCCTTCTCTCCTGGCTTGTTTTCTGCCGGGGAAGTTGTCTCCCCACACCCATGTTTTCTATAAGTGGCTAACTTTTAAAAGATTCTATTAAATTCTCTTTCACTTCTTTTTGGCCAGACTCCATTAAAGGTGGGGCTGTGTGCTTCCCATGGCGTCACATCTGCAGGTGCAGAATGCCCAGATGAACTGCCTTAAGTGATGCTAAGGTGATCACTAACACTGTTAGTCCTCACTTCAGCCTGAGCGCTCCCTTCTTTACAAAGTTCCCGGCAACCTTTGCTCTCCTGAAGCCATATTGTCTGAGTCAGGCTATGCACTCAAAATCCACTCACCAAGTTTCTCATATCCAAGTAATATTTTCTCTCATCATCTTGATTCTCTTTCAATGGAACAACATTCTCTTGCATCCTGTCAAGATGCTGAAAATACATTTTTCAAAAATGTATTTGTAAGTGGCTATTTTCAGTTTGTCATGTATTTTCCTTAATTTTTTATATAAAGCTCCTTTCATTTGAACCACTGAAACTTGTCAAACATCTGGTGATTTTTCTTTAGAGAGAGATGTCTCTCTCGCTGAAGTATGGATAGTTGTGATTTCAGTCCCTGCAAAAAGAGACAGGCGGGCTTCCCTGGTGGCGCAGTGGTTGAGAGTCCGCCTGCCGATGCAGGGGATACGGGTTTGTGCCCCGGTCCAGGAAGATCTCACATGCCGCGGAGCGGCTGGGCCCGTGAGCCATGGCCGCTGAGCCTGCACGTCCGGAGCCTGTGCTCCGCAACGGGAGAGGCCACAACAGTGAGAGGCCCGCGTACTGCAAAAAAAAAAAAAGAGAGACAGGCATTTCAAAGGTGGTGGAAGGGAGGGCTACAGTCAGGAGGTGAATGAACCGCACTCTTGGTACTTCCACGTGATTATGGGCTGAAATCTGGCACTGCCCGTGTGCCCCAGGGAGTCCCCTTGGCCAAGGCATTGTAGCCAGTGAGGGTAGAGTTGGGATTTGGACCAGGTGAGTCTGCTGCAGAGCCAGAGCTCAGGTCACCAGGCTCCACCCCAGCTCTGCCTGTCACCTGGGGCCTCTCCGGCTCCTCCCCTTGCCAGTGTGTGATCCAGAGCAAGTTGTTTCCCTCTCTTTGCCTTCCTTTCCTCATCCGACTAGGAAAAAAAAAGCCATCTCCCTTGCAGAGTTTTTATGAGAATTCAAGGAGGTAACAGCTGTAAAGTACCTGGCACGTGATAGACACTGTGAATATGCATCTTACTTCTGAGATAACAAGAACGAACTTTGTAAAAATAGGTTGGTTTGCAAGTAAGATAGATAATTATTTACATCCCCAAATCTTTTTGTTTGTTTGTTTTTGAAAAGGACATTTGGAAAGTTTATTTGAAACATATTTCGGGCAGCTTTTCTCAGAAAAGAATAAGGTTTTTGGCTATACACACCCACTACTACTTTTAATAAAATGTCTAGAAATGTACCCATCATTTCTTCAAATCCTTTTCATTGAAACTGTCACAACTTGAAGCCATTTCTGCTATGTTCCTTACTTATGCAGCTCCCATGGAAATCTGCTTTCTATTTACAAAGCCAAACCCACCGACCAAGAGCTGGTTTGATTAATTAGAAATTACCGTAGCAGGATGCCTTCCCCAAACACAGCAGCGAATCTCTTTTATCCTCTCAATAACTAGCTCGTAGCCCTCAAGTTAAAGCATTTGGCCTTCATAGTTGGCTGGAGGGGCTTCCTGTGCTACTTTGGGGAATGAATGGCCCAAACTGAACCTCTGAGAACCTTGGAGAATCAAAATGCAGGAACCTTGATATTTACAAGGAAATAAAGCTGAGCTCATAGGGATAGCAAGTGCAGGGGAATAAAGATTGGATGAGATAAATGAGTTATTTAGAGCAGACAACTACTTGTGGCTCTGCACACTCTCTGTGTAACCTGAGCGGATCACAACTTTCTAGAAAACAGCACTCACCTTCCCAGGTTGCTATGAGGTTTAAATGGAATACAGATACAAAGTGCTGTAATAAACTCCACCCACACTGAGAGTGGCATGCTATTTTTCCAACAACCATCTTACTAAATGGTACAAAGATTCCACAGGGTAATTCACCAGTGTAGACAACAGCCAGAGGCATAGATTTGGCTAAAGTTATTGTCAGAAGACCCTTTGATTTTCTAGAAAGTGAGAATCCAGTAAAAAAGAACTAAATCCCTACTTCCATAGTAGGAAGCCAATTTATGCTGGCTAACACTGAACAATCACAAGTAGTGCTAAAAAAGTGTGTAGTTTATTGAAATACAGGTAAAGAAGAGCAACAGTTTATAAAGTTGCAAAAGGTGGTCCCCTAGAAATAAAAACTTGAGATTGTGGGTGATGAATAGGGGTTTGTTTGGGTTCGGTTTGATTTTGGTAATAATTCTGGTAGCACTATTTGACTCCATATGTATACATGTCTAACTTTGATAAAAATAACAACTGAATTATAAAAATTATGGTATTTGACTTGGGGAGAAGATCAATGACAATATCCTCCTCTTCCCTGGTAATTTATTGTTCTGTATGGACTCTAAGACTGAGTAAAGCAGACAAATTCTTTCTGCATGTGATCACACAAGTATACTGTGTGTTTGTGTGTGCACACGTGTGTTCATGGCCATGAAACATGTGCTTGTTCACTTAAATGTGCTGAAATGAAGGGAGATACATTCATACATATTAATGCAGACGGCCTTATAAGAAGCAAGAGGGTAAATAATATGATGCTTATAAAAAAAGACAAGAAACAATCTAAAGTAATGGAATTCATTAAAGGAGCCATAAGCAGAGATTAAATTTTTTAAATCACACAAAACAGTTCTTCTTTAGAATGTAGCAGCATTGCTTAGATGAAATAATTGAGACTATAGAAATGAATAAACCTTTATTTTGCATTTATTTTCTATAAATAGAGAGATCTGATAATTATCATTGTTAAAAATTATCTATTATTCATTATAAAATTTAAAAACAGAATTAAAAACAAGGTCTTGTCAGTTTCTAGAACAAATCAATGAAGGAAACACTGAAGTAAATAAATATTTAAATGTCATCTGATATTTTTAAAAAGAGAATTGGTATTCAAAATGTATAAATTTGGTTGATTAAAAATTAACAAGACTCTTATAAAGATTTGTGCAGTAACATGGTATTGAAGACTTCTGCATAATCCCAGAAAGAAACAACCTTTGTCAAGATAGAATTCTGGAAGGGAAAGTGTGCACTTGATTTGAAACCTGGAATATTAACTCACTGTCTTCTGGGAACCATGCAGCCCTGGAATCTTCTAGCTCAGGCGGGATGGAGAACACCAAAGATGAACCCAACCCATTAATGAAAACCACATGGCTGACACACATGTACACGCATATATATAAAAAACAACCAAAACATGGACAATGAACTGGCTACTTCTCCCTGAGAAAGTAACACAGCCATTCTTTGCTGGATCCTTCCTGGGTGTTACACATTGCACTTGAGTCATAAAAGAGATGACCAACTGCTCTCCTTTGTTTTCAAACTTTATTAAGAAGCTTTAGTATTTGGTTGTGTTTCCTACAAATACCATGTTTACATTCTGAATCTTCATCACTGATTTCTAGCATGGGCATTTCTTGCCTCCAATTCACTTGGCTGACGCTAGCTGTGGGTGTAGATTCTTTTTTTTTTTTTTAACATCTTTATTGGAGTATAATTGCTTTACAATGGTGTGTTAGTTTCTCCTTTATAACAAAGTGAATCAGCTATATATACATATATCCTCATATCTCCTCCCTCTTGCGTCTCCCTCCCAACCTCCCTATCCCACCCCTCTTGGTGGTCACAAAGCACCAAGCTGATCTCCCTGTGCTATGCAGCTGCTTCCCACTAGCTATCTATTCTACATTTGGTAGTGTATATATGTATATGCCAATCTCTCACTTCTTCCCAGCTTACCCTTCCCACTCCTTGTGTCCTCAAGTCCATTCTCTATGTCAGCGTCTTTATTCCTGTCCTGCCCCTAGGTTCTTCAGAATCTTTTTTTTTTTTTAGATTCCATATATATATATGTGCTAGCAAACAGTACTTGTTTTTCTCTTTCTGACATACTTCACTCTGTATGACAGTCTCTAGGTCCATCTACCTCACTACAAATAACTCAATTTCATTTCTTTTAATGGCTGAGTAATATTCCATTGTATATATGTGCCACATCTTCTTTATCCATTCATCTGTAGATGGACACTTAGGTTGCTTCCATGTCCTGGCTATTGTAAATAGAGCTACAATGAATATTGTGGTATGTGACTCTTTTTGAACTATGGTTTCCTCGGGGTATATGCCAAGTAGTGGGATTGCTTGTTGTATGGTAGTTCTATTTTTAGGTGTTTTTGTTGTGTTTTTTTGTTTTGTTTTGTTTTGTTTTGTTTTTGTGGTACGTGTGCCTCTCACTGTTGTGGACTCTCCCGTTGCGGAGCACAGGCTGCGGATGCGCACGCTCAGCGGCCATGACTCACGGGCCCAGCCGCTCCGTGGCATGTGGGATCTTCCAGGACCGGGGTATGAACCCGCATCCCCTGCATCGACAGGGGGACTCCCAACAACTGTGCCACCAGGGAAGCCCTATTTTTAATTTTTTAAGGAACCTCCATACTGTTCTCCATAGTGGCTATATCAATTTACATTCCCACCAACAGTGCAAGAGGGTTCCCTTTTCTCCACACCCTCTCCAGCATTTATTGTTTCTAGATTTTTTATTATGGCCATTCAGACTGGTGTGAGGTGATACCTCATTGTAGTTTTGATTTGCATTTCTCTAATGATTAATGATATGAGCATCTTTTCATGTGTTTGTTAGCAATCTGTATATCTTCTTTGGAGAAATGTCTATTTAGGTCTTCTGCCCATTTTTGGATTAGATTGTTTGTTTTTTTGATATTGAGCTGCATGAGCTGCTTGTAAATTTTGGAGATTAATCCTTTGTCAGTGGCTTCATTTGCAAATATTTTCTCCCATTCTGAGGGTTGTCTTTTCAACTTGTTTATGGTTTCCTTTGCTGTGCAAAAGCTTTTAAGTTTCATTAGGTCCCATTTGTTTATTTTTATTTCCATTTCTCTAGGAGGTGGGTCAAAAAGGATCTTGCTGTGATTTACTTCATAGAGTGTTCTGCCTATGTTTTCCTCTAAGAGTTTTATGGTGTCTGGCCTTACATTTAGGTCTTTAATCCACTTTAAGTTTATTTCTGTGTACGGTGTTAGGGAGTGTTCTAAGTTCATTCTTTTACATGTAGCTGTGCAGTTTTCCCAGCACCACTTATTGAAGAGGCTGTCTTTTCTCCATTGTGTATTCTTGCCTCCTTTAGCAAAAATAAGGCAACCATATGTGTGTGGGTTTAACTCTGGGCTTTCTATCCAGTTCCATTGATCTATATTTCTGTTTTTGTGCCAGTACCATATTGTCTTGATTACTGTTGCTTTGTAGTATAGTCTGAAGTCAGGGAGCCTGATTCCTCCAGCTCCGTTTTTCTTTCTCAAGATTGCTTTGACTGTTCAGGGTCTTTTGTGTTTCCATACAAATAGTGAAATTTTTTGTTCTAGTTCTGTGAAAAACGCCAGTGGTAGTTTGATAGGGATTGCATTGAATCTGTAGATTGCTTTGGGTAGTAGAGTCATTTTCACAGTGTTGATTTTTCCAGTCCAAGAACATGGTATATCTCTCCGTATGTTTGTATCAACTTTAATTTCTTTCATCACTGTCTTATAGTTTTCTGCATACAGGTCTTTTATCTCCTTAGGAAGGTTTATTCCTAGGTATTTTATTCTTTTTGTTGCAGTGGTAAATGGGAGTGTTTTCTTAATTTCACTTTCAGATTTTTCATCATTAGTGTATAGGAATGCAAGAGATTTTGTGCATTAATTTTGTATCCTGCTACTTTACCAAATTCATTGATTAGCTCTAGTAGTTCTCTGGTAGCATCTTTAGGATTCTCTATGTATAGTATCATGTCATCTGCAAACAGTGACAGCTTTCTTTCTTCTTTTCCAGTTTGGATTCCTTTTATTTATTTATTTTCTCTGATTGCTGTGGCTAAAACTTCCAAAACTATGTTGAATAATATTGGTGAGAGTGGGCAACCTTGTCCTGTTCCTGATCTTAGAGGAAATGGTTTCAGTTTTTCACCATTGAGAACGATGTTGGTTGTAGGTTTGTCATATATGGCCTTTATTATGTTAAGGTAAGTTCCCTCTATCCTTACTTTCTGGAGGGTTTTTATCATAGATGGGTGTTGAACTTTGTCAAAAGCTCTTTCTGCATCTATTGAGATGATCATATGGTTTTTCTCCTTCAATTTGTTAATATGGTGTATCACGTTGATTGATTTGTGTACATTGAAGAATCCTTGCATTCCTGGGATAAACCCGACTTGATCATGGTGAATGATCCTTTTAATGTGCTGTTGGATTCTGTTTACTAGTATTTTGTTGAGGATTTTTGCATCCATGTTCATCAGTGATATTGGCCTGTAGTTTTCCCTCTTTGTGACATCTTTGTCTGGTTTTGGTATCAGGGTGATGGTGGCCTCATAGAATGAGTTTGGGAGTGTTCCTCCCTCTGCTGTATTTTGGAAGAGTCTGATAAGGATAGGTGTTAGCTCTTCTCTGAATGTTTCAGAAAATTCTCCTGTGAAACAATCTGGCCCTGGACTTTAGTTTGTTGGAAGATTTTTAATCACAGTCTCAATTTTAGGGCTTGTGATTGTCTGTTTATATTTTGTATTTCTTCCTGGTTCAGTCTTGGATGGTTGTAGTTTTCTAAGAATTTGTCCATTTCTCCCAGGTTGTCCATTTTATTGGCATATAGTGGCTTGTAGTAGTCTCTCATGATAATTTGTATTTCTGCAGTGTCCGTTGTTACTTCTTTTTCATTTCTAATTCTATTGATTTGAGTCTTCTCCCTTTTTTTCTTGATGAGTCTGGCTAATGGTTTATCAATTTTGTGTATCTTCTCAAAGCACCAGCTGTTATTTTTATTGAACTTTTCTATTATTTTCTTCATTTCTTTTTCATTTATTTCTGATTTGATCTTTATGATTTCTCTCCTTCTGCTAACTTTGGGGGTTTTTTTGTTCTTCTTTCTCTAATTGCTTTAGGTGTAAGGTTAGGTTGTTTATTTGAGATGTTTCTTGTTTCTTGAGGTAGGATTGTATTGTTATACACTTCCCTCTTAGAACTGCTTTTGCTGCATCCCATAGGTTTTGGGTCGTCATGTTTTCCTTGTCATTTGTTTCTAGGTATTTTTTAATTTCCTTTTTGATTTCTTCAGTGATCTCTTGGTTATTTAGTAGTGTATTGTTTGGCCTCCGTGTATCTGTAATTTTTGCAATTTTTTTCCTGTAATTGGTATCTAGTCTCACAGTGTTGTTGTCAGAAAAGATTGATACAATTTCAATTTTCTTAAATTTACCAAGGCTTGATTTGTGACCCAAGATATGATCTCTCCTGGAGAATGTTCCATAAGCACTTGAGAAGAAAGTGTATTCTGTTGTTTTTGGATGGATTGTCCTATAAATATCAATTAAGTCCATCTTGTTTAATGTATCATTTAAAGCTTGTATTTTCTTATTTATTTTCATTTTGGATGATCTGTCCATTGGTGACAGTGGGGTGTTAAAGTCCCCTACTATGATTGTGTTACTGTTGATTTCCCCTTTTATGGCTGTTAGCACTTGACTCATGTATTGAGGTGTTCCTATGTTGTGTACATATATATTGACAATTGCTATAACTTCTTCTTGGATTGATCCCTTGATCATTATGTAGTGTCCTTCTTTGACTCTTCTAATAGTCTTTATTTTAAAGTCTATTTTGTCTGATATGAGAATTGCTACTCCAGCTTTCTTTTGATTTCCATTTGCATGGAATATCTTTTTCCTTCCTCTCACTTTCAGTCTGTATGTGTCCCTAGGTCTGAAGTGGGTCTCTTGTAGATAGCATATATACAGGTCTTGTTTTTGGATCCATTCAGCCAGTCTATGTCTTTTGGTTGGAGCATTTAATCCCTTTACATTTAAGGTAGTTATCAATATGCATGTTCCTATTACCATTTTCTAAATTGTTTTGGGTTTGTTATTATAGGTCTTTTCCTACTCTTGTTGTTCCTGCCTAGAGAAGTTCATTTAGCATTTGTTGTAAAGCTGGTTTGATGGTGCTGAATCCTCTTAGCTTTTGCTTGTCTGTAAAGGTTTTGATTTCTGTGTCGAATCTGAATAAGATCCTTGTTGGTTAGAGCAATCTTGATTGTAGGTTGTTCCCTTTCATCACTTTAAATATGTCCTGCCACTCCCTTCTGGCTTGCAGAGTTTCTGCTGAAAAATCAGTTGTTAACCTTATAGGGATTCCTTTGTATATTATTTGTTGTTTTTCCCTTTCTGCTTTTAATATTTTTTTCTTTGTATTTAATTTTTGATAGTTTGATTAATATGTGTCTTGGCATGTTTCACCTTGATTTATCCTGTATGGGGCTCTCTGTGCTTCCTAGACTTGATTGACTATTTCCTTTCCCATATTAGGGAAGCTTTCAACTATATTCTCTTCAAATATTTTCTCAATCCCTTTGTTTTTCTCTTCTTCTTCTTCTGGGACCCCTATAATTCAAATGTTGGTGCATTTCATGTTGTTCCAGAGGTTTCTGAGACTGTCCTTGATTCTTGTCATTCTTTTTTCTTTATTCTGCTCTGTGGTAGTTATTTCCACTCGTTTATCTTCCAGGTCACTTATCCATTCTTCTGTCTCAGCTATTTTGCTATTAATACCTTCTAGAGAATTTTTAATTTCACTTATTTTGTTGTTCATCATTGTTTGTTTGCTCTTTAGTTCTTCCAGTTTCTTGTTAAACATTTCTTTTATTGTCTCCATTCTGTTTCCAAGATTTTGGATCATCTCTATTATCATTACTCTGAATTCTTTTTCAGGTAGACTGCCTGTTTCTGTCAGTGTAGATTCTGTGATTACCTGTTCTGGCTGTTACACCCCATGCTCTCAGCTCTGATGACCATGTGGTTGGCATACTGTAACAAGTTGAAGGATGCTTAAAATTCCTTTAGAAGGGAAAAACCATTTCTGTCTTGGAGCTGGAGATGAAATCCTCCTTTGCTGTAAAGAAACACAGGCAACAAGATATTTTCTATGCAGCACAATTACATCCTCCCAGGAGCAGAGATTGCACATGACACTGCTCAAACATTCCAAACTTGGTATCATCCAACTTGCAGCAGGCTATTTAAGCTTTTCTCTTTTCCTCTTTCCATCCTGGACAGATGATTGTATAATGTTAGCAGTTGGCAATTTCTCTGTGGTGCACAATGGTTTTTCCATTCTCCTTCCCCTATATTCTGGTAACAAAACTCCCTTTACATTTGAGAACCCATTCCATGAGATTTAGAAGTCTGGTTTCCCCAACTCCCTGCCCCCACAGGGAAAGGAAAAAGATGCACTTTAGGCATTTAGTGAGTAGAAAGAGGGGGAAAGCCATTGTGGTAGGAAATTCCATCCTCAGGACTTTACCGAGTAAGAAGTTACAGGAACAGGCAGCATCTCATTTGCTTCCATGACCTCGGCCTTAGCACACATAAATTCTGATATGACTGTTTCAATGGCTCTTCATTACTTCCTACTTTTATTTTAACCTACCCCAACTGTTTCCAAACTTTTTTGATGATCAGGCTCACCTCAAGAACTTCAAAATCAAGAAGATTAACAAAATGAATCCAAATATTCTGGAATGAGATATAGGAAATGGGTATTTTTCAGAAGCTGCCCAGATGGCTCTTAACAGGAGCCAACTTTGGAATTCACTGGCCTACATAAACAATGGCATCCATTAATTAAACCATCAATTAAGTGATCAAATTTCTGATCACTGCAGAAAGGTGGACCTCAGACAGAGTCACGTGATGTTTTATGGCATCCATGTGCATGCCCGCTGCAGGGCATGTCTTCAGCTCATGTCAAAGAGAGCAGAATAAACTCCACTTCCCACTCTACAGATAAGGCTGAACCTAGGACAAATACTGACATTACAGAATAGAGATGCTCCAATCACAGAGCAGAGAGGCTATATCTTGCAACAGAACTTAGTTTAGGATAAAAGGAATTAGTGGCTAATGTTTTTCAGGCTGTATTGGAGAGATGGTATTACTCACTTCACTAGACAATGGAACTCCCTGATTCTTCATACATGGTACCTTTTAATAAGCATTTTTTATATTCTTAGCTCATTATCTATCTGTTTCTCCCAAACTTTGAGAGAATTGAGAGTTTTGGAGACAAGATCAAGCCATTATCTTACCCAGTCTCTGGGGAAGCAATCCTATGGCCCACAGTCTCAGCCCTCCACACCTGCTGTGTGGATTAAGGAGTGCCACTGGGGCAAACACATGTCATTCTGACCTGTGCCTCTCATTCCCTTGCTGTTGCTAATTCTCCCCTTGGTCCCGTTTTGTGAGTGTTTCCATGCTTCATAATGAAATGTGCTCAGAAAGCTTCCCATCCTCAGGAGATGCAGCTGCTGTGCTTTGTGAGGGTGTGAGAATCTCTGATGTGCTGGCTAGCTATTCCAAGCACCCAGTGAATCATTCCTTTCTTGACAATCTGGTTGTGCAACTCTGCCTGATCATATTATTTAGCAGCAGATAATTTGGAAAGAGAGTACGTTTTGCATTTGCAGTGTGACACAGTATCAGAATCAATAATCACTATTAGCTTGATGCAAATATTGTGTATATCAGGATGAGCCAGGAAGGCACCATGACCCTTGGAGAGGAGCTGGCTTTTGTACAATCTTTCTGTTTCATGTGACAGTGCAATGCCGTTGAAAATCTGGCTAATTTGTCTTTCTTGCCCCCTAGACTCCCTCTGACATAAATTATAGTGATGCTCAAAGTGTCACCAGATTGGTAATTGGAAGGACACTTGGCATGTTTGAGAAGAGTTCGGATGGAGAGATAAATCTATTGGAACATTGTTGAGCTGCTCTTCCTAGAAATTTCCTTACTCCTGCTTGGATGGTTACAAATTGACTAATAGAGTCATAAAATATGGTTTATATTTAGACAAAAAGACACAGATTAAGAAGTCAAAACAAATTGTTTCCACAAATGAGAATGATGTACAAGCTGGAAAAGAATTAGAGATACAGCCAAAAACAATAAATTGAAAGACAACTGTGGACCAGGTTCTTTTAAAGGCTAACAGAGAGAAGTATGTGATCTCTGCTAGGTGTTGGCAGACTGTATGCTATGATTTGTTCCTTTGTTCTTATTTCCATTCAGATATCTCTGATACATTGTGTGCCTTTCCTGATGGGGCCATAACAGAGATATATTCACCATTTTGTATAAAGTTGATAATTAATAAACATTTCAATATCAAACACATCAATATTAAGCATATTAAAACACAATCTCATGACCTTGGGGTAGGAAAAGCTTTCTCAAACATGACGTATAAAAAAATTACTAACCATAAAGGAAAACATTTGTAACATGGACTACATTAAAATTAAACTTTGAACAGTCACTTCAGAAAAGAAAGCTTTAAGTGGCCAATAACTATATGAAAAGGTGCTGAACTTTATTAGTGAAATAATTTTTAAAATAGTGTGATACCAGTATACCTCCACCAGAATGACTGAAATGAAAAAGATAATACTCTCTGTTGACAAGGATGTGAAGCCACCGTAACACCCATACACGGAGGGTGAGATTGTAACTTGATATAATCATTTTGGAAAACTATTCCATAGTATGTATTAAAAGTGAACATATATGCACCTATGAGCCAGCAATTCCACTCCTAGATGTGTAACCAACAAAAATGTGCACATATATTCACCTAGAGACTGTAAAACACTGTGAGCAACAGCAAAAAAATGAAACCCAAATATCCATCAACAGTAGTATTTACACAATGGAAAACCATACAGCATTGAGAAAGAATCAACTGTAGCTATATGCCACAACATGGATGAATCTCACAGATATATAGTTGAGTGAAAGAAACCAGACACAAGAGACAGCATAGAGTGTAGGATTTCACGTGTATAAATTTCAAAAACAGGCAAAACTAATCTGTAGAGTTAGGAATTAAGATAATGGTGATATTTGGAGGGTACTTAGGGACTGGAAAAGGGCCCAGTGGGGCTTTTGGGGTTCTGGTAATGATCTGTTTCACAATGTGAGTGCTGATTACTCACTTGGTAAGAATTCATCAAAGTGTATAATTATCATTAGTATAATCTTTTCTGGGTGTATTCCATAATAAATTAAAAGCTAACATTAAAAACCCTCCACAGATGAATGGATGACCAAAATGTGGTATATCCATGCGATGCAATATTATTCAGCCATAAAAAGAAGCGAAGTACTGACACATGCTACAACATGGATGAACCTTGAAAATGTTCTGCTAAGGGAAAGAAGCCAGTCACAGAAGGCCATGTGCTGTATACTTCCATTTACGTGAAATGCCCAGAATAGGCAAATCCATACAGACAGGAAGCAGATTAGTGGTTGCTATGGGCTGGAGGGAGGACAAATGTAGAGGGACTGCTGATGGGTATGGAGTCTCTTTGTGGAGTGCTAAAAATATTCTGGGCTTAGATAGTGGCATTGCACAACCTTGTGAATATACTAAATATCACTGAATTGTATACCTAAAAAAAGACTCTTACCGTGTGTGAATTATTTCTCTATTTTGATAGATCCTCTGGAGTGTTGGCATATTATATGCATGAGCCTGCATTTCCACAGCCATCAAGACACATGGATCCTTTAGTTTATTGACTAGCTGACACAGCACATCTGGATCATTCAAACTATAGATTCCACATTAGTTTGACTATCCTGAGTCAGAAACCTTAAACTTTTCTTTTATATAGAGCATGGCATTATCACTGAAGGCTTTGTGGACCACCGATCAGTAGATTGGGGCTAGTCAAGTGTTATGTACATTGAAGAGCATTAAAGCTCTGCTATTTCTAATAATTTGTTATTCATATACCCACAAACACATATCTGTTATAGAATGTTTGTCTATAATTGGTCATGCAGTGGGAAAAACCTAAGACTTGCCTAATGAATAGACATAAATTAAGGTTCTCAAAGTAGGATTACTCTTTGACCTAGTAATCTGACTTCTTGGAATCTATCCTAAAGAGATGATTAGAGATGCTTGCTCAAATTAAATGCCCAAGCTATAAGGGAAGAGCAAAGAGGGGTGGAGGCAGGGCCTTTCAACACACAGGAATGATTCTGGGCACAGGGTCTGAGGGAGGCAACCTGCTCACCCTATCTCCAACCCCACACACATACCCTGGAGTTTAGAGAAATGCTGATAATGGGATTTCATAAATATTGAGCCAGACATGCCACAGGCACTAATCCAGGTAGTCCACCAAGTATGTGATAGCAGATTTCCTGTCCTCTCCAGTCTTCTTGCCATCCTTATGCCAGTTGCTCAGGGCCTGACCCTGGCTAAAATCCCTAAAGACTACACTGACAAGCTCTTGGCCTTGACCAATTAAAGTTAGCTGGGGAGCCTTGATCCGGAAATCTCTCTAGAAGTGGCATGGGGCTGTGTAAATAAATGTTTGGCAATAGGACAATGAAAGTAGTTGGAGTGTTAAAACAAGGACAGCCTCACTCATTCCCACCAGTGAATTCTCTGCCAAATGTTTGCTCTCCATCCTGTAGACATGTGGAAGCTAAATGAAAGGAGTGGAAGGAAGAGAAACTGGGTGACCTCATCCCTCCTTGTTTGTTTCCAGTTCTTTGAAGAGGAACATGGCAGGGCCAGAGCAGGTAAATTTCCTATGGTGGCACTCCACGGAATTCTAACTCCTGTCTTAATGTAGTGAGAGGCAGTGTCAGTATTTTAGAGGCTATGTACTTGTAACTTGTTCTACTTTCTATCTTAAAGTCAAAAGAGACTCTGACAGCATAAGAAAATATCCAAAGGAGTGTGTAATAACTTTAAAAATTATTTAATTAAAACTATTGCTACAAATGTAGCAAATGTTTATTATTTTAAAAGTTATATTTGCCCCACCATTCTGTCTCACTCCCCGGAAGTAACAATTATTCATAATAGCTTCAATGGTTTTGTATATACCTATATGTAGATATAGATAGGCTTTAGCACAATAAAGCAATTGTTCTCAAACTTTAATGTAAGTGATCATCTGGGAAGCTTGTTAAAAATGGAAATGGGACCCAGGCTGTTTTACAAACAACCTGGAAGATTTTGATGCAAGTGGTCTGCAGAGCAGACCATTGAAATCCCTCTCTTCTATTGTTCTTTGAATTCTTTGGAGTCAAAGATTATAAATGCCATGGCTTTTTATAATGTGGTGAAGTGATACGTCATTCCAAATCTTCAGATGTACATCTTCAGAGGCAGCTTTCTTGACTGGGAAGGGATTTCATTTTATAAGGTAAGAGGTGTGTGTGTGTGTGTGTGTGTGTGTGTGTGTGTGTGTGTGTGTGTTTGCATATCTAATTTATTTTAGAATTCACTTCTAAAAACGTCAGGGCCAGACAGAAAGGAAGGAGGTATACAGTTAGAAGGGAAAAGACGTCTAATCTCTGTTTTGCATGGGAAATAGGGGAATTATTTCCAGAACCTAATGCAACAACAAAACCAACAATAAACAGCGGGAGAAATGATAGATTTAATGTTAAGAATAAATTTAAAAAGAAATTAAAAAGAGAAAACCTAGTAAGAAAATGATTGTGAGAGATGGGCTAAAAATTTAAGGGTAGAAATTTTGAAAATGAATAAAAGACAAAAATATTTTTTAAATGAATCAATAAAAGGATTAAAGTAAAAATTCAAACAGAGGCAAAGGGAAGGATTTTTAGAGATAAAAATTTAAACACCTTCAGCTCTAAAGCTAAAATGAAAATCAAAATGAATCCAAATTTATGTAATGTAATGTAAAGTAGAATGTTAAAAATAAAAACAAGGAAAAATAATAAAAAGGGAAACTCTGGCTCTGAGCTCAGAAAAGGTCAAATATCGAACGGGAAATCAGCTAGATAAGACTAGATACTTCAAAAGGAGGAAAAACACACCAAAATGACATAACAAAAAGCCATTTTAAAGTTGAGATATTAAAAATAACAATAATATCAACAATGAAAAGCATAAGCAAACAAGTAAATTGCTGCTGAGGGAGGCTGTGGACTCTTCCTGGCCCCAGGCAGGTGTCTTTTAGCGGCGAGACTGAAGTCTTCACCACTGAGCTTAGATATCAGAGCTGCAGCCCAGATGCTATTCCAGAATGTGAAGACTGAGTCCCTTTCGTCAATGTCAATTTTGGGTGGGTCTGCAAATGCAAGGAAGAAACCAGTAGCCTCCTTCTTCTCCTATTTCCCCCACTGCCAAAATTTTTACTTTAAGACCCTGGCTTGCCCCATTTCCTTTTAGGTCACCTTCCGTAATCTGTGTAGACAATGGAGCAGAGATCCAGCTTGTTGGAGCAATTGGGTTGTGGCAGAGAGAGCTCGTCTCTTCTCCCGGCACAGGTCTTGGGGTGGCCCTGGGTACTCAAACCTCCATGACCTAAACTGAGTCACCCATCTTCCCCTCAGATGTGTTCCTCCCACCCCGAGTTCATTCTGCTGCTTAATGTGTAACCATTGCCCTGATCAATGAAGCAAGTCACCTCACGGTCACTCTGGACTGCTCCCTCGGGTTCACTCCCACACTCAGTGGGCCACAAGGTGCTGCCTCTTCTACCTCCCAAATCTCTCTTCTATCTTCATCAACCCCGCACTTTTCAAGCCCTCACTGTAAGTGAGATGGGTCTGAAGAGATAAGCAAGGATTTTATGTTCCTTGTTTGGGTGCTGGGAATTAATGAAAACAGTAGTGTGCAGAGATGTGTACCATCACAAAGGGGACCATAAAGAGGAGCGGGGAAAATTGAGAGTCAGAAAAAAGATTGGTTAGCACTGGACCCAGGCCGATGTGCAGATGCCAGAATTGATTCCACAGCACTGGCTCTGCCCTGTGCTGCCCCCTTTGGCACACTTTTCTGAGTGTGGTGTCATCTTAAGCAGCAGAGGTGGACGGTCAGCTTCTCCACTGATTGAAGAGGGTCTGAAGAGTTCCTGTCTTGCTTAACATATGTTTTATTCAAAGAAGGACCAGAAGGACCAGAGACAATGGAAAGCTTGGGGCCGAGAGGCTTTTTAATAATCCGTGTCCATCCCCCTCGCCTTTATCCTTCCACAATAGGGCAGAGGTGGTATAAATCACATATTACTATTATTAACACAGAAGCTTCAAGTCAAGGGACGGCAGGACATGACCCAGATCCTTTTCTCATAATAACCTGATTAGATGCTCAATCTTCCTCTGTTCTCTGATTCAGGCCAATGCTTAGACACCATGGCATGTCTGGGCTCCTGAGAGAAGCGCTGCAGCTTACTTTGCGTCAAGGTGCTTTGAGTTTAAGATGCTGCGAACTGACGGTGTCTGGAGGGAGTTACAGGGGTGGGAGAGGAACATGTGGCTGCAGAGACTTCTGGCCACAAATTCCGACACTGACATCCCCAGGAAAACACTGCTGCTTGTTTGAAAAGCAGCTCCAAGTGGATGTCGTGCTGACGGTAATCAGATTTAAAATTAGCCTTAACATGCCTTCATCAAGGGAGGCTTAATTGTAGGGCCCAATCAGTAGACAAAATATTGCAACGACAAATGTTGCTGACAAAGTAATTCTAAACAAACCATTTCAAAGTGGGTAAAATATTCTCTTTGGAGTCACTCAGGTTTTGAAGTCACTCAAGCCTTCCTCCCTTCAGACCCATCACCTCATTCTTCAGGTTTTCCGATTTTAAATGTATAAATTTAGAATTTGTAAGATTTCCTTTCTCCAAACTCTAGGAACTCTTATTTTTTGGCTACATACAGCACTGTGGAGTGGGGAGCGCTCCGATTACCTGCTCTGTGGTCCTGGGCCAGTTACTTAACCTCTCTGAGTCTTGGTCTTCTCCCCTGTAAAGTGAGCGAATAAAGCTTACCTTGAAAGATTGTCGAGAGGTTTAAAAGAAATGAGTTATGTGAATCCATTTTTATTTCCTTTCTCTTTCCCAAACCCAAATGGCCCTGATGTCCCTAAGGTCATTGCTGCTGGAATTTTTTTCCAACGATTTGCAAATAGGATTATTTTGCTTGATGTCAGCAAGCGGAAGAATATCCCCCTGTCCCCATCCCCCATATCGAGTTCAGTAATTCTCAGTTGGGGAGAATCTCAATTTTGCCCCCCAAAAGTATTTGGCAATATCTGGAGACATTTTGGGTTGTCACAACTTGCTGGTCGGGGTGGGGTGGAGAGAGGTACTACTAGAATCTAGTGGGTAGAATCCAGGGGTGCTGCTAAATATCCTACAAAGCCCAGGACAGCCCCGCATAACAGAGGATTAACTGGCCCTAAATGTCAGTAGTGCCATGGTGGAGAAACCTGGCCCTAGAGGATGGTATATATTCTTATGCATGAGTTCCTTGAAGGTAAGGAATATGCCTGATATATCTTCCTTTCTCATAAAGAGGGTTTGAAAGAGAGTTGGGAAAAATACCCAAATGGGATAGCTCTTACTACTGAGTGTAGGGGGAAGAGTTCTATTCAGCCTGACGTGGCCTGCATTTCTTTCCTCTTTGGTCTTCAAGTTGGGCTCTGTATTTCTCTAACATCCTGCATTATCTCATTTCCTTTTGACTTGAAGTATGTCCTTCAACTTTTCCCCATTTGATATATGGGATTTACTTAAGTTGGTTATTCTTCTCATCTGTTCATACTGGATCCTGAGAAACACAGAAGCATGTATACAGGAAACTTAGAGAGATATCCTGGTATATGAAGTTGAGGGTGCCCAGACTGACCATGGGACATTTCCAGAAGTCCTGAGAGTGGCCATGTGAAATAAGATGCCAAACATTAGAAAAAGCTAAGGAGGATCACTGGATGAGACCCCAAGGAATCCTGGCTACAATGAGGGCAGAGTTGTATGGATAGACTCATTTTTCCTGGTTGATTCCTTTCAGTTGATGATACAAATACATATAAATATGTGATATATTCTCAATTACACAGTATCTATCTAACTATCTATCTATCTATCTATCTATCTATCTATCATCTATCTATCTATCTATCTAACAGATGGAGAAATGCCTGGAAGGGGTGTGTATTAAAATATTGATGTGGTTATCTTGATTAGAAGTCATTTTTTTCCCTGTATACTTGCTTTTGAATATTCCAAATTTTCTAAGAGCATTTTAGAAGTTGAATAACAGTAGACAAAATTTCAAAAGAATTTGAAGAGCCATTTTCAACACATCTGCCTGAACCTTATATTCTGAGGATTTCTCCTCCTCTATAAATCACAAGTGAGATGTTGGCAAGCTGCTGCTAAGAGATAAATTGCTCTCCCACTGCCTCAGCTGAGAGTCATGTCTGGGTAACAGCTGCTTCGATAATGACTTTATTTGGTGATGGATGAATTCGTGGTTGCTTTACAGATGTTGAAATGACTTTGGCTAAACAAAATTGCATGTATGCCTGTTCATTTCTCTTCACCCCTCTCACAGTGGGTGTGGGAAATAGATAGCCCACTGCAGGACAGATGGATGGCGTGACCTGACCTTCCTGTCCAGAGGCAGTATCAGCCTTGGGTGCTTGCTCTTTGGAGAGCCACACAAAGCTGTCAAATGTGCCAATGCAGCAATACTGCCCCACGGCAGGCTCTGCTGGGGTACGAAGATCCACTCCCCAAATGGCTTTTACTCCCTCTTCTGCTTTGCACTCTGCAGTGACTGGCAGATCGCTCTTTTCCAAATGTAAACAGGAAAATGCAAAATCCAGTCTTGTGAAGGAATGATCTCACTTCTCAAAGGGCCACTAGTCTTTAAAGGGGAAAGTGCTGGAAAGCTATTTTATAGGAAAAAACACAGATGTTCCTTGTCATAGGGAGTGATCCTATGGCACTCACTGAAAAAGCAAACAGGCAGCTCTCTTTTGTATTTGGAGGGATTCCTCATAAATTCTGGGCATGTACTTTGGAATTTGACCTTAAAGAGCTACCCTGGCAGCTTGCAAGGACCACAATGATCCCAAAGAAAATGGGGAGGTAGCTAATAGAAAAAAAACTTAACTAAGAGCAAGTATAAGAGAGAGAGAGATGGGCCAGGAAGAGAAGAGTTGGAGAATCCAAGATAAATCAATCAAGGCATGTAGGGAATTTTAAGAACAGTGTGAAAGTTCTCTTACAACTTATGACCAGAATAAGGCATTACGCATCCCTGGTGAAAAGTCTAGGAGAACTGATGCAGCTGGAGAGAACCTGCTCAGGTATGAGGCTGAGCAGGTGATGCACAGGCTGAGGGACCCTGACAGCAACGGCCGGACCTTAAGCAAGCTGGTGTATGGTGCGCAGCTCCTAAAAGAAGCTTCTAGAGAAGCTTCATGTTTCAGAGGTAAGGGATTCCACCAGCAAAATGCAATGACCTGCTCCTCCTCATCCAGGACAGAAACGTGAAGTCCCAAATTTAGGTTCAAAAAACTGTATAGCATAAGAATTAGAAGGTGAAGGGGTCCACCACACATTGTCCTTTTGAATCAGTACAGGGCATTGTGTCAGAGGAAGCCCCAGATTCAACTCTTTCCTTACTATGTGACCTTGGGTAGTTATCTAAACTCTCTGAGCTTTGCATTTCTCATCTGTGAAATAGGTAACAATACCAGCCCCCTGGAGAGGAAAATGATGTACTGCAAGGAAAACGTGTCGCCCAGCGCCTGCCAACCACGTGGTCAGTACATGGCAGCCAGAAGCACACAGGCAGCACACTTCTCACGTCCAATAAAGGTAGATACAGACAGTTCCCCATTATTCCTGGTGCCACATGGAATACCCCTTGGCTTTCGACCTTGCTCTTGCGGTTCTGCCCAACTCCTTCATGTTGACTTAGTTTCCACTTTAGCTCTATTCCTGCAGATTGGGCCACTGATCCTGGTTGTGCAGGTAAAACCCAGGGTCTGGCCCACTTGTTCAACATCCACTACTACCATACAGGAGAGTGGGGGTAAGATCTGAATGGTGGAAATAAGACAGTAGCAATTCATGAGGGCAAAGTGTGAAGGGTACAAGAAGATCCACATGGTCAGCAGCTAGCCTGGGAAGAGGGTTGGAGTGTGGCCTTATTCTCAGGCTCAAAGGGATCCAAGTGGATGTGTTTGATTTTTGGGCATCAGAAAAGTCTAGCTGTGAGTATTCACTATTTACTATTTTTTGAGTATTTACTATACTCAAGGCACTGTCCCAGGAAACTTATAAACATGATTTAATATAATCTTTCAATAGTGGTTATAAAACAATTGTATAGACAACATTTTACAAACCAGGAAATAACTAGGTCACACAGAGAGCAAGCACTGGAACTGGAATTTGGCACAGGACTTCACAGCTTATATTTTCTTAACAACCGTGCAACCATGATATTGCTCCAAAGTTAGGCTTTTCCTCAACATACATGTACATTCTCATTTTCTCTCTCTCTCTCTCTCTCATATGTGTTTTTTTTGTTATCATATTTTGTGCTTTTGTTTTTAAAAATTATATTTAGTAGCATCAGACCTTGCTAAATCTCTTAGAATTTTTGGTCGATGGTACTACCTGTTTCCAAAAATGAAATGAAGTGAAATGAAATAAAATAAAATAAAAATCGCCTGTGTTAAGTTTTAATTATGCAAAATTTCTCTGCAAATTCAGTAAGGTCTTGTTTGCTGGACTGTCACAGTTTTAGAAAACTGTGATTCGTTTCAAGTGACTTTTTTTTTTTTTTTTTTGCGGGACGCGGGCCTCTCACTGTCGTGGCCTCTCCCGTTGCGGAGCACAGGCTCCGGACGCGCAGGCTCGGCGGCCATGGCTCTTTCCGGACCAGGGCATGAACCCGCGTCCCCTGCAACGGCAGGTAGACTCCCAACTACTGCACCACCAGGGAAGCCCTCAAGTGACATTTTAAGTGGAACACCATCAAACCAGAGTTTATTGAAAGTGAGCTACAAACCATGTGTCTCAGTCTGTTCAGGCTTCTATAACAAAATACCACTGACTAGGTGGCTTATAAGAACAGAAATTTCTCATAGTTCTAGAGCCTGGAAGTCCAGGATCAGGATGTCAGCTAGGTCAGGTCCCAGTGAAAGCCCTTTACCGGTTAGCAGTGACATTAGATATTCTCATCAGTCATATCAACATGGTAAATTATATCAATGTTAAAGAGTATTATAAAGTTACTTTCTTTTTCCACAGATTTTTATCTTCATTATACTTTCCTGATATTTATTTTCTCCCCTCCTGCCATCTCTTTTCCTCATGTGAAACTGTGGCTTTGTATCTGCTGGTATATCATGCTCACCTCTGTATTTTCAATTATTCTGTGTCATTTTATTTTAGGCAGATATCTTGCAACCAGCATTTGTCCAGATTTTGTTTGTTCAGGCAATCTGGGAAAGATCTGGTCTTGTTTCTATTTTTGTATTTATACATTAAGCTTCAATTATACATCCTTTTGCCTTTAATTTTTCTGTCTTTGCAATGATGATCATTTCACCTCTTTTACAGCACACACATATATTCTTTTCTGAACTCAGTTTGATCCTAGTAATTTGATTGATTGATTGATTGATAAGCTCAGCCTTCTTAAAAGTGAGGCACCTTTACTTGCAACTGTAAAAGAAATAAGTCATGGGATGTAATATACAGCATAGCGAACAGAGTCAATAATATTGTAATAACTCTGTATGTGACAGGTGGAAACGAGACTTATTGTGGTGATCATTTCTTAATGTAGAAAATATATCAAATCACTATGTTGTACACCTAAAACATATAATATTGTATGCCAATGGCAATTCAATAATAAACAAATAAACAAACAAACAAATAAATAAAATGGCTTGCAAAAGGAATTAAGAAGGAGAAGCTGGAACCAGAGAATCTGGATTCAAATCCTAGTTTTACCACTTATGTTTCGGCCAAGTCACTTCTTCTAGTAAGGTGTTAACTGCTGCATTTGCAGAATGTGATAGTGATATTGCACTTACATAAATAGAAAAAAAGAAATTAAAGAAAAAAGAGTGAGGCACCTTGGAAACATGTTTAGCCTGGTCTCCCTGCCTCTGGACCCACTCTTCCTCAACTTGCCTTTTGTGCTGCTGTCAGTATGAAAGTGGTGATCTTAAAATGCAAATCAGGTTACTCCATTCACCTAAGTATCTATGTCAGTGGCCCCGGCCACATAAAAAAATATAGTTCCAACTTCTTGGTCTGCCATTCAAGGTCCTCACTCTCTTTTCCAAGATTATCTCCTACTTTTCTCTCTCCCACACTCATGTCTGTTCCAGCCATAACCCATTTCCTCTTTCTATTGCCTCATGCTGTTACCCCTTCCAGAAAAGCCCTTGATCAATTCTCTTAGAGCTGATGGAGTGCAGTTAGGTGCCTGGCACTGGGCTCAGGGTAGGGCACGAAAGTGGTGAGAACAGATGGCCAGGTGCCCTCTTTCATAGGGTCCAAGGCAAGTGAGGAAGACAGTGAAATCTCAATGACCATAAGTAAAAGTGGCTCTGGGAACACAGAGCCGGAGCCCCCAACCTTGACTTTAATGTCCAGGGAAAGCAATGATCATACTGGGACCCGAAGGATGAGTAGAGAGTGAGCCTGGCCTTCTTTCCCTTGTCACCTGGTGGCTTCCTGCTCATCCTTCCAACCCTCTCTCAGGCCTCACTCCCTCCAGGCAGAAGAAGTCACTTCCTGCTCTGTGTGCTAGTTCAGTGTTCTCTACGTTAAGATCCTTTTAGCTCTGGATTGCATTTATTTGTCTGTCTTTCCTGTCCTAGGCTATGAGACTCTAGAAGGCCGAGTCACTTGTTGACTTTTGTATCCCTGTGCCCTGTGCATGCTGCATAGTGAGTGCCTGATGGAAGTGCAAGGGGATTCAGTTCCTGGATCCTGCTTGTCTGTGCCCAGCACCTCTCCTAGCCCTGGACCCACCCGGTGCATTCCTGAACCTCTTTGTCTGGCCAAGCTTTCCTTGGTTGCTCGACTTCCAGGCTCCTCTTCTGATTCTTCTATACTTTGTCCCTAAACTGACTCTAGCATTCAGAAGTCCCCTTCTCTGGTACCTGTTTGCTTCCATCCCTCAAGGGGCTTGGGGTGGGGGCGGGTAACTCTTTTCATTAGCAAAACAGAGTAGCAGACAAATAGCACCTACTAAGAAGTGTTTATTGAAGGTGTTATGTGCTTTTAATAGCATGTCCTCTCCGAGATTTGGTGCCTGGGAAAGGATATTTGCTTATGAGGTGATAGAAATTTAATTTAAAAAATGAGAGCTATATATCCCAATTTGCTTCCTTATTTACATTGGCTTCCAGGAAGCCCAGATTTAGATTTAATGTTCAAGTATATCAACTACACATCATGTTTCTGGTAGAATTATTTCCTTCCTTCATTTGGGTGTGTTCTGATTAAAAACATTTAACTTTCATTTTACATTTTACTGTCAGAAAAAAATGTAATTCCATTAAAAGAAAAATATAGGGTACAACTATATTTTCATATAGAATTATACCTTATATCCTCCGCCCACCCACCCACCCCCAAGTTTATTTTAAATTGTGGTTTCATTGCAAGTTACCTCAAATATTTATTTCAAGAGTATGTTCAAATTTAAATTTTTCTCCTTTCTTCCTCTCCTTTGCTTATTATTTTCCTTTTTCATAAAACAGGCTGAATTGGTTGAAACATGCCGTATAGTTGAACTATACTAAAGATCATTCAACCACTGTGTTATCATAAAGGAAGGGAGAGGACATGAGGGAAAGGGACAGGGCATGGATGGGGGACCAAAGGGATGGGAGGGGATTTACTTACTGAGCGATGACAATTTCCAGGCCCCTCATCCACAGGTTTCTCAAGTCATGAGACTTGCATTTTAGAATGAGGTTTGGCTTCCATTGCTTTGATTAGAGAAGTCCAACAAGCTGTCTCATGATCTCCCCTCACTTTTATTTCTAAAATCTCCCGTTTCTCCTCTCTTCCTGATTTTAGGTAACAACCTTGTTATCTGCTTACTCACCCATTCCAGAAACTCAGGAGTCATTGGCATTCTTCTCTCTCCTTCACTTAAAAGGCAGCTAACTCTGCTCTTTAATGGCTTTACTCTCCTCCCCTTTCCCATTGTTTATACCCAAGTCTGGGCTCAAATGGTTCTTGCTTGGGACTATGTTGAGATCACCTTCTTGCTAATATCTCTACCTTCCATTTTTCCCACATGGGTATTTTGTCTTTGTGATATTTCTGAATGGCAAATCTGACAACATCACTCCTCTGCCTAACACTCTTTTGCCCTCAAGTAAAATCCCTGGCCAAACATCTCAGGATTTTCATGATTTGTGCCTCCTACATCCTCTGCAGTCTCCTCTCGCTTGCCCTCTCATATCCATGCTACATACCGGCCATACTGAATGTTTTACAGGTTCTGGAATAGTCACCAGTTTTCCTGCCTCCAGGCTCTGTTTGTATGTTTTGCTCTACTTGGAATGTTTATCTCTTGCGTGGCAAACAGCTTCTCTCTTTCAAGACCTAATTCAAGTTTCTACTCCTCTCTTGGTTTCCCTTACCCCACTTTCAAGCATGTTGAGTACAACCTCCTTTCTACTACTCTATGTTGTACGGTTATATAGTATCACTTCCACACTGTGCTGCAATTATTTGGTTTTATGTTCGACTAAATTACTTGATTATAACCTTCCAGATTTTACAAATTTTATTCTTGTTGCATTCCTAGTGTCTAGCTCTAAGCATGTTTTTGATTATGATAGGAATATTTTATTTCCTTTAAGCTAAAGGTTTATAGTAAGTTAAAGATTTCATAACTAAGACAAAATCGATAAAAGGCATGTGTGTCAATGGTACAACTGATCAGTTCATTATAAAAGCAGGTAGGCAGGAAATGCTTTAGTTGTTAGTTGGAAGGTGGTTTAGAATGGATTTGCAAATAGACTCAAGAAACATTCAGCCTTGCACTTTTTCTTCTGCAATAATCATCAGATTTTCCTGCCCTTGGTCACTTTTGTGTTTGAGAATGCCAATTAATTACCCTTTCCCCTATAGGTTCTGAATAAGAATAAGAGAGGAATTAAAATATCAGTAGATTAAAATTCAATGATCAGTTTTATTTCAGGTAAAGCTGAATTGGAGGATGCATCTTAGGCTTCACGACAAAACTGGGCTCGTCCTTCAGTGCTCCCTTGGCTTTGGCTGATTTGTCCAAGCTTAGAAACCTGTGGCGATGGGAGCTGAGCTGGCTCTGGGAAGCCCACTGGCTGGGAAAGTTGCCTTTGGCAGCCTAGGCTGAGAAGATGAGGTGGCCAAATGTGGACAGCAACCCTGCACCATACTACCACAAGAGGAAGGAGTGATGTCACACTCTCAGGACCTCACCAGTCCTCGAGAGGAGGGTCTACAGGGATGAAGCAGAATGCTTTCTTTAATAGCCCTGAAAGGGTTAGTTTCTATTTAATAATCCAAAGCAGGAGCAACAGAAGAGAGAAGGGCTTGTTCTTCCTAGCAAGGGTCATAGGACAATCAATCTCTTAAACTCAGTGTCCCAGGACCTCAGATATCTTGGTCCAAAGAATTCCCCTGTTCATGGATGGAATCAGTAATTCCTAAGTAAAAAACGGTATGACTCTGCTTTCTTTTACCTAACATTTATCATTTTATCAGGATGATGGGGAGATCAGTAAGTACTCCTGACATGAAGGACATACATGTTAATATCATCAAAGCTTAATGTAAAGGAAGTATCAATTTGACACTCAGGTGTGAATGTGCTGATGTAAAGCATAATCGCTTGGGAATTACTATGGGTTATAAAGGAGGTCTTTTTTTTTTTTTTTTTTTTTCCTGTAACGTCATCTCAACCCAGGTCAATTTGTAATTGCACAACTGAGTAACAATAAACAGCAGTGACCTGAAGGCATCTAACACTTCTATTGAGAGTCGAGAGTGGCTTGTGCTGTAAATTCTGCATCACTGGGACCTTTCTGATATCCCTTCCAGCCCTTGGAGCTTATGATCCAGATATGTCTCCAATGGAACTAACCTCAGAAAAGTCCTTTGCTGGGCTCTGACCCATATCTCATTAGTTCATAGTTAGATTCATTTAGTTCTGGCTTGACTGATTTCTGGTCTATGGGTCTGCATTCTTTTCCTTTGCTAACTGTACTCCTTCAAAGTGTGATGTGTTTCATTTGGTCAGTTACATAAATTATATAGTGGTAAGGAAGAAAAAATAAAAGAAAAAGTCACTGTCAGGAGGCAACAGTGTAAAATGAATAGATCATATTATTACATAGTGGGTCTGATTTTTTTAGATGACTTGAGATGGTCTTCTTAGAAGGATCATTCTTTACTGATGTGCAGAGCCTATGGTGACACAGCAATGGTCAGGAGTCCTCTAGGCCAGTGCTTTTCAAACTTTAATATGCACGTGCATCACCTGATTCTGCAGGGCTGGGGTGAGGTTTAAGATTCTGCATTTCTCACAAGCTCACAGGTGATGCTGATGCCTGAGCAGCAAGAAGCTAAATTACCAAATCAAAACACCAGCCCCACAACTCATCACAATTAATTTTATTCCACAGCATGTTTAGGGGAATGTTATTCTCAGGAAGAGGTTTAGGATTCAAATAATTAAAAAAAAAACAAACCCTGGAAAGTACACACCTTTATGTATCTTTTCTTTTCATTAAATATATATCTGTTTGGCAAAAAATGTTAGACTCTTTTGTACAAAAACAAAGCAAAGAAAAAAAAAAAACAAACAAAAAATACACCCCCCTCCCCCGCCAAACCAACAACCCTGAACCCTTGCAAACTGTCAATACCTGTAATAATTACAACGATGTAAACTTGGATACTTGACCATCCTGTGGAAACCTGTGTTCAGCAGAACCACCTGGAGAAGGACCACCAAACCCTTAGTTAAGCAACTGCCTCTCATCAAGGCTTTTAGACTTAGTACATTAGAGATGGAGCAAGGTGACTGATTTCACCATTTGTGCTTTCAGCTAAGGGGCTGGAATGGTGTGTGGCAATGAAGAAGGCAGGTCTGGGCTGGGGCGGGGACAGGAAAGCCAAGACTAGCTGGGAGGCAGGAAGGGTGGTCACAGTCACAGGGCAGACGTGAAGTGGCCATGGGACCCACAGACTGTGTCTGGAGACCCAGCGCTGTCGCGAGAACCAGGAAGAAGCTGCTGCTGCTCTTGGGACCAGAGAGGAACAGGGCAGGCCAAGGCCGGGATGCGGGAGGGAGGGGGTCTGGAAGCAGATTTCAATTCACATGGAACGGGTGGTGTGAGCGGACTCTAGAGAGCAGGGCAATGAGGAGGTGTTTGGTCTTCTCAAGTAGCTAGACTGTTTCTTCCAGACACAGGCCTCGGGCACACCCCTGGGTCTGGCTGTAGGTTTGGGGGCGGTCTGGTGCTGCTGGCTTTCAGCCTCCAGGAGGGGAGGGCTTGCCTGCCAGGATGAAGATGGAAGGGCCCTTTGGCTCTCTTACTGGCAGTGGGTTTTGCTTTTCTCCCACCTTAGGCTGCAGCAACGGGAGGTGACCTAAAGCAACGGAGTCTAGAAACGGAATCAGGGCGGTAAGCAGGACGCCAGGGAGGGGCAGGAAGATGCCGGGGCTAGAGGCACTGGGGCCAAAGGAAATGTGGGCCACAGCTTTCCTCTGCCACAGCGGATTCCAAGGCATGGGAGCGTTTTCATTCTTCTCTCCTGTTAGCTAGCTCTTCCAGTTTTGGAGGGGGAGCTTCTGGGCCCCAGGCGCTTCAGTTACAGTCATAGACAAAGTCATAGTTGCTGGGCTCCTTGGGGATGGGTGGAGGTGCATCGGGGATCTGAATGTTTTCCAGGTCCAGGAGGCGGAGCTTGATTTCCATGCTGAGCAGCGTGTCCAAGTCATTCCTCGTCAGGTCACTCATCATATCTTTCCCCAGCAGTGCATTCAGCCCATCTGTCCAGATACAGTACTGGTGGGAAGCGAGGTGACAATGAGAACTACTGATGACAATAGCAAGAGGAGTAGCAATAGCTAACACTTACTGACCACTCAGCATGGTCTAGGCTCTGTGCTAAGTGCTTTGCCTACACCATCATTTAATATGCACAGCATCTCCATAAAGCTGACACTTCTGGTAGCATCTCTGCTTTACAGATGAGGGAACTGAGGTGGTGAGAAATTAAGTCACTTGGTAGTACGTGGAGTGGGTGGGATTTGAACTTACGCAACCTGCTTCCAGTGCCTGCACTCTTCTGTGCCCATGATGTCTCCCTGTGGCGCAGCAGGAGGGTTTGGGTTTCCGTGCATGTGCAACTTAATATCTCTAACATCCCACCAGTGAGTCAATGAGTTTAAGGTATTGGTAGAATATATCCCAACACTCCTGGACTCAACATCAGGTCAAGCTTGCTCCTTTCCTCACTCCAAGTATGGTTCCCAGTCTAGTAGCTAATCTCTGTCTATCCTGTCTGATTCCCAGCACTCACAATGACAGCCCAACGGTAGTCCCACCTTTGCATTTCTTAGCAAAAGGTCTAGGAAATATCTGAGTGCTGCCCAATGTCTGGTGGGCAAACTGGCTAAAATTATTGGGTGATCTTAACGGAAGGTGGCTTGGCTGCCGGTCTAGGGACCCCTTCTGCCTGGGTCTCCAGGTTCCAAGGTTTTTCTCCTCCAGGTCGCTGGAGCCTGGTCCCTGGGGACATCACCTGTTTTGGAAAGCACTCCATAGTACCCAACCAAGAATTTGGTTCTTCTCCTCATTAAAATTAATTGTGTCCTTTGCCTCTCCAGTAGACTATGAACTGTGCTTCGTTTATCTGAGGACCTGCTTTGCTCTTGTCAGTTTCCCTCCAGAGGCTGAAACCCTGCCCTGACCTGGTATTAGAGCCATGATACCTGGTGGAAGAACTAGCCTCCGCTGCCAGCATCTCAGAAAAATGCCTGCATTCTGGATGCTCTGCTTGCTCACCTTTTAGGATGTCCTAGTCCTATATAGGACTTCTTTGATAGCAATTTCTCTGCTTTTCCTGCGGGACTGGTCTTCCTTCTAGAACATGCTCTAGATTCCCCCCTCTCTTGCCCTCACTGGGTCAAGCTGAAATTCCAGACCCTACTTAGCTTGTCCTTTGCACTGTGGTTACCTGGGCTATGTTCCAGAATATGATAGCAGATTTCAACATAAAAGTACTACAAAAAAAAAAAAAAAGTACTACAAGATGGCAAGCAGTACACACATCTTAAGTCATAGTGAGGTGATAGAAATCTACCATGATGCACATTGGTGGCACCACTTTTTAAGCCAAGCAGGTGTACCATGGGTGTATTACGAGGCCCATGTCTGAGTAGTGCAGCTCTGAACTGTAGAGCTTTGGTTCTGCCTTGGCTGTGTGATCTCAGCCAAAGCATTTAACCTATCTAAACATTAGTTGAGTGCTAAAGGATTTCTGGAAGTATTAGTGTCCTCATGAATACCTTAGATAGATTCCAAACACATCGAAACATTCGTTTACTCATAAATAACTTTAATAAAAATAGATACCCAGGTCCTATCCTGCAGATCCTGATCTTATGGATCTTGGGTCAGGAAATTTTATTTGGAAAAGCTTCTAGCTAATTCTGATGTACCTCCAGATAAGGGCACGACTGAACCCCATGCTCTTTAAGGCCCCCTTCAGCTCTGGCACTGTTTCATTGTAAATCCCTACGTGCTGGGGATTACTGCTCTTTGTACACAGCTTTCCCAGTCCTGGCTAGCTTCCTAGTACAGATTAATTTAACCCACAGGAACACTTCTGTGGTGCTTTTCTTTTGAGAAGCAGCAAGTACAGAAAATTTTATTAAAAAATACATCAACCAATAAATAAGAACTCTGTAGTACTGAATCCGAGTTGGAAGTATCAATATGAACTTACAGTGTATTTTATCTTTAAAAAAACATAACTCCAAGCTCTGTCTACAAAAAACCTGAAAATAATGACCAACCCAGTGGTGACAGGCACACCTAAGGTCCAGATTCTGGTTGCTGAATACCAAAAGGAGCCAAAGCTCCACAGAGAAAAGGTAGGAAATGTACAAGATGAACCTGGAATATCTTGTCATGCCAAAATGCCTGAAAGCTCCCAAAGACATCTGTCAATAGAACTCAGAAGCTAACCAGAAGGTGTTCCTTCTTTCTCTAGATAAGATAATTTGGACACTGACAATGACAATAACTGCAACCTATTGATATACAAATACGTTAAATCCGTAACTTCATAATGATACCCAAACACCAAAAATCCTTCACTGGCCTCCTTTGAAGATGCTCATGATTTTGAAAACTGGTAAAGAGAAGCAAGCATTATCCTGCCTATCATATGTACGCTGTTTAACCTCAGGGTAACCAAAGAGTTGATGAGGCCAGTTTCTCTTTATGTAACTATAATAGAATTGGAATATCAACCTTTTCTGAAGTCTACTAGATCCAAGGATCTAGGCGATAATCATCAATGGCTGCAAACATTTCCAAAAGAGAGACAACCAGACATCATGGAAGACCACAACACAACTGCTGCTTAAAGTAGAGCCTGAATTTGACGAATCGTCTAACTATCACTTAATAGGAAATACAGGAAGCAGATAGACACGTGAAATGATACAGCAGGTTATGGTAGGCAGAATAGTACCCTCCTTTTAAATCAGACCATGTCCTAATCCCTGGAACCCGTGAGTATGTTAGGTTACATGGTGAAGGGAATTAAGACTGCTAACTATCTGATCTTAAAACAGGGATTTTTATCTGGAATTATCTAGGTGGGCCCAATGTAATCACAAAGGTCCTTAAAAGTGGAAGAGGGAAACAGAACAGGAGTGAGAGAGGGGGAGATTTGAGGATGGAAGAGGCGGTCAGAATGATGTGGTGTGAGGACTCAACCCACCGTTACTGAGACGGATGGAGGTGAGCAATGAGCCAAGCAGTGCAGGTGACTCTACAAGTGGAAGGGGTGAGGAAATGGATTATCCCCTAGTCCAGAAAGGAGTTCAGCTCTGTTGATACCTCGAGTTTAGCCCAGAAAGACATGCATCCGACTTCTGATCTCCAGAATTGTAAGAGAACATATTTATGTTGCTTTAAGCCACTAAATTTGTGGTCATTTGTTACAGCAGCCAAGGAGACTAATACACAGAATTAAAATCAGCAAAATCTAGACTACTGGCTCTTCTACCAAACAGATGAGCTGGTTTCTTCAATGAATAAATTGCAAGGAAAAAAACCTCATACACATGTTCGTGAGAGAATGAGAGAGGAACCTATAGATTCAAGGAAACTGAAGAAACACGTGAACCAATTGTTATGTATGGATCTTATTTGGATTCTGATCTGAACAAAGTATAAAAGAAAAATAGAAAACCAGAAATGAGACAGTTGGAGAAAACTGAAAACTGACTGCAAATTGTGGTATTAAGACGTTATAAAATTGGGTGTGATCATGGTATGATAGTTATGTTTCCAAGTGGACTCCTTATTATTTAGATGCACATGGGAATATTTACAAATAAAATGACATGATATCTGGATGAGCTTCGAAAATAATCTGGGGTGTTGTGGCAGCTGGGTGTGAGTGAGGGTATAGGTGAAACCTAATTGGCCATGAGCTGATAATTGCTGAAGCTGGGGGATGGGCACTGGCAGGAAGTCATGAGTCCAGGTCCCGGCTTTCTTCCTTCCAAGCTACACAGTGCAGAGGCCAAAGAGAAAGTGTTTCTGGAACAAGACCCCTGTGGTTTAAATCCAAGCTCTATCACTTACTGCTTGTTTCATCTTGGACAAGTTTCTTAACCTCTCTGTGCCTCATTTCCCTTTTCTATAAAATGGGAATAGCATTAGTTTGTTCCTTAAGAGTTACAGAATGAGGATTGAGAGAGGTGAAACACATAAAGCATTGAATGGTCCCTGGGTATTCCGGGTATAATTACTATTACCAGTACTATTGTCGAGTTATTCAATTTTGGGAGGCCTCTCTCTCTCCCTTTGATAAACAAGGAGATCTGTGACAGAACTTTCCATTTTACGGAGCGATTATGCAAGTAAAATGAGGTAATAGGTACAGAAGTGGTCTGAAGAATACTTTTAATTTACAGAAGTGTATGGCATTTTTCTCCTCACTACATCAGTAAAAAATGGCAGATACGAATAAAAATTTGGCAGTCCCAGAACATTTATCCTTATCTGGAATTCATGTACACTGGGAAAAACAGCGTTGTATAGATTTAAATAGCATCCACAGTTCTACCATTTTAAGTAGTTTCCTATACATCCATATATATCTTGAATACGGTGGCCTGTGTACAACCACAGTTTTATTTAAAAAGAGAAATGGTAGGACACAGTGTCTATTTTCAGGAATATGAAGACAAAGTCATCCCCTTCTGTGAACGAAATGTCAAGTAACACAGAATTATATTTAAGCACCACTCTAAATGCAGGATTTGCATATAATCTTTCTTCTCTCTTTGGGATGTACAATTTTATTCAAAAGCTTCAAACCAGTGAAAACCAAATACAGAATAACTTCTAAATGAGCTAAGTCTCCCAGGGGAAATGGGGAACAAAATTCAAATTCTATTAAAATGTTCCTTCCTTTCTAAAAGCTTTTTATGTAACCACATGCACAACAAAAATTTGAATGGTATCATCTAAAAATAAGAGTTTCAAGCATGATGTTGGGTTCTAGTTTACAAGAGAAAAAGTTAAATCAACCAGAGCTGCTACTTCATCTTACAAATGCATTTTCCTGGATTTATGCTAAATATTTTAAATATAGCTGACAGCATGTTTCAAGAAGAGAAACAAATTATACATATAACAAGATGTCAAAAGGAATAAAAGCATCTCAAAAATAAAATTCCAACAGCAGAGACAGCCCTAAACCTCTTAAAATAACTTAAAGAAACATGGTAAAAAACCTACTTCATCAAATGTTTTAAAGAATAGAAATAAGTTTATCATGGGAAAATTCTGACCCAAAACTAAATATTCAAGGAAAACCAAAGCTATATGCCAGGGCTGATACTTCCTTTGGGTTAACAGTTATGCCCTTACTGAGTATGAAGCATTTGTACATTCTTCTTCTTTACCATAAACTCTTTATTTTTATTTTTTATGTTTTTGTTTATTTATTTTTTGGCCACTCCGTGTGGCACGTGGGATCTTAGTTCCCCAACCAGGGATTGAACCCACGTCCACTGCATTGGAAGCGCGGAGTCTTAACCACTGGACTGCCAGGGAAGTCCTTACCATAAACTCTTGATCAAGCTAAGAAGAAGTTGAATCTGTTACAACTTGCAGTTTTTCGAGAGGTTTCCATTCTGTTCCAAGTCAACAAGATGTACCTTTGCTCATGATTTTTCTCAGGTAGAGTTATTTTTTTGGCGGTACACGGGCCTCTCACTGCTGCGGCCTCTCCCGTTGCGAAGCACAGGCTCTGGACGCGCAGGCTCAGCGACCATGGCTCACGGACCCAGCCGCTCCGCGGCATGAGGGATCCTCCAGGACCGGGGCACGAACCCGTATCCCCTGCACCGGCAGGCAGACTCTCAACCACTGCGCCACCAGGGAAGCCCACAGGTAGACTTTTTTTAAAAAATAAAATTTCTTTCTTTCCAATATTTTTTACCTGCTTGTTTTTCTTGAGAAAATAGGACATTCTCTCATAAATTAACCCCACTGAGACCCTTACCTCATGCTTGTCAGGAGCTATGAAGTTCAGCTGGCAGTTTGAGTCATACAAGATGGAGAAAGCAAGTTCAAGCACCTCCTAAGAGAGATTAGAGAAAACGCCACATTGAGGAAAGTTGATACATTTGTTTTGTAGTCACAAACGGCTACAGATTGAACATGGAGTAGTGCCTACAGGGTGTCCAGGCAAGAGGAGCAGCCGTGAGGCTGACGGGAGAGGAAGGAGCATGGTTTCAAGGCTCACAGCACATTTCCTTCTCTCTGTTCGGGGGGGTCTGCATGAACCGCCTCATTTAATTCTCAAGACAGCGCATGGAGCAAATGTTCTCATTCCCCTTTTATGTGAAGGAGCTCAGAGAGGTTAAGTGAGTTGTCCAAAGTCACATAGCCCCAAAGCTGTGCTACTCTCCTATCTTCAGCATCTCGCTCCCAGGGAGACCATGAAAAACAGTAAACTCTTTCCCAATCAGCAGCATTATGGGCTGCTCTATCTTCTATCATTTGCAAACAGACAGGTGTCCATAGGGGTATAAACTTGCTAAAACATGGAAGCTACGTAGGAGGTAATGAGGCTTCTGGATAAACCCATTATCTGTAGGTAACATGCCTGCCCTTTGACGTCTGAACTACTGTAGAGCAAAGGCTACACAAAACCTAGCTTCATCCTATAGTGGCTGTGGGGTATAAAGGAGAGCATGAACCCAAGTGGCAGAATAGCTGGGTTCATTCATTGGTGAGTGTTCATTCGAATGTCTGGGTTCATTCATAGTACAGACTATGAGACAGACCCCCAGGACCAAGGACTAAATGACACTGTCATTTCATTGTAGCTGAATGACCTTGGCCGAGACACTCAGTTTCATGTCTAATATGTATGTTAATATATGCTTCTCAAATTGTAGGTACTGTGCAATACTGGATACTATGATTATTCTATTGGACTGATAGCAGGATACAACCTATGGAAGATGACAGTCATTGCACATCTCAACACCCTAACAACTCCTAATTTGGAGGGAAGAGTCAAGTGAGTCCACATAGGTGCTCTGCATCACTGTAACACACATGCTAACCTTCCTTCTCTGTGTCTGTTAGGCACCACTGATGACTGCCCCTTTCTCTTGTGCTACGATCTGGGAGTTGCACTCTCAGTAACTACCCACAGGCGTCCTTTCTTAGGGAGGCAGATCTCTCCACATCATTCTCTACCTCAACATCTGTCAGAGGATTTGCCTTTGGCCAGTAAGTTATAGCAAGAATGCCCCCAGAAAGAAGACAGCAGGCAGAAAGATGAGATCAATGCCTTCAGATTTCAGAATTTCAGATGAGAAAGAATTCTTCCAAGTGAACTCCAAAGGCCCAGCATTAGCTGGATGCCTCTTCTGACCCAGCCAACCATCAGGCTATTTGTGGCTCTAATGGATTTTATCTGTGTCTGGCTCACCTCTAGCTGTCCCATCATTAAGGGAAAGCAGCTCTTGTTCTGAGCCCAGACCTACCAGTATCTCATACTCTTAGGGCATCCTCGCCCTACCAGAAATAGAAACAAGTAAAGGAAAGAATGCTGAGTCATAGAATGGGATCTGTTCTGCAAAACTACCCCCCCTGCATTTTTCATTTTTTTTTAAATTTATTTTTGGTTGTGTTGGGTCTTCGTTGCTGTGCGTGGGCTTTCACTAGTTGCGGCAAGCTGGGTCTACTCTTCATTGCACTGTGTGGCTTCTCATTGCAGTGGCTTCTCTTGTTGCGGAGCACAGGCTCTAGGCACGCAGGCTTCAGTAGTTGTGGCACACAGGCTCAGTAGTTGTGGCTTGTGGACTCTAGAGCATAGGCTCAGGAGTGTGGCGCACAAGCTTAGTTGCTCCGTGGTATGTGGGATCTTCCCAGACCAGGGATTGAACCCGTGTCCCCTGCTTTGGCAGGTAGATTCGTAACCCCTGCACCACCAGGGAAGTCCCTGCATTTTTCATTTTTTTCTTCCTTAGGATTCCATTCAAGCCTGCCCAGTTAAGATCAATAATATTAAAAAAGAGTTTGCCAAAACAAACAAACAAAAACAATTTTCCCATAAGTTTGGCATCTCTTTTGGGTCTTTTAGTTTATAATGAAAATGGTCATGGGCCCTAGTAGTGGTACCATAATTGGTGTCATCCTTTTAAAAAAGTCAGTAAGGCAATCCATATCAAGAACCGGGGGTCCCACTCCTGGGGTTATTCCTAAAGAAAATTCAAAAGGAAGCAAAAGCTGTATATATCATTATCTGTAATAACATACTATGAGAAACTAAATACATGTCCTCCCTTCTTTGGGTAAACCATCAAAAAAATCACAAATTAGCAACCCAGAGAAATACATGCAGCCAGGCATCCAGTATAATTATGAAAACCTGATCTTAACTGAAAAAAAGCAAGAGAAATGAACACTATATACATACAAATCACAATTATGAACAATGTCTTCCTGTGGTTGGAAACTGGAAGCAAACTGTGAAATGAAAATAATTATGTTAAGGTGCTAGGATCACAGGTGATTATTTTCTTTTAAAAAACTGAAAACATTTTTTCAACAAAATGTTAAGCTCTCATCTCATAAATTCATAAAGATTGTTCTTAGATGAGAAACACTGATATAAATGATGATTTCTTTATTAATCTTAGTGTCATTCATTAGGAAAAGTCTTAGACTCATACTTGAGAGACTGGAGAGAAAGGAGAGGACAGGCTTTGCTTCTGGACACCCAGTCAGTACATTACAGCAGCACCACGTGACCTTCAGAGGTCAACAGGAAAAGGTGAAACTGACAATGGCTTTCCGGCTGACGTTGGACCATGACTGCCACTTTGCTTAGGGCAGGCACATGGCTAATCCATCCCCTTGCTTACGACAGCAGGCGTGAGCATCCCCAGAGCCCAGACGTGGCCTTTTGACTAGGTGCTGAAGTCACTTGAGACCAGAGTGTCAGTGTGGTTGTCCTTTGTGACACTTTCTCTTCTGCAGGGCAGGGAGCAGGAAGAAAAAGGAGGGGGCCTGCAAACTTTGGGTTTTGCCCTTCTAAGGCATTTACCAGTGAAGATGTGAATGGGCGGAGCTGTCATGACCTAGATTTCTGATAAACACAGGGAGGAAATAGGAAATTCATGAGAATATCATTCCCCACTTTAATTTCACCAAAGCTGCCTGGGAGGGGTTGGAGGAATTACTTCCCTGACCCACATGCCTGCATTAAAGGCTGCTATCACTTATAATGAGTTTTACTGACATCCCTGGCCGGCTGTCATTGAGGTATTTGTGGAGGTCAGCTCTCCGGTACTTTGAGCAGGCAGACTGAGGAGCTGGGAGCGGTGGCCTCTCAGGCTAACACTCCAGAAGCTGCCACCTGTCCAAACTGTCTGTGAGGGAGACAGGTGCCAGGAGATGGTGGAGCAAGCAGTCATGGATCTGGGGCAGTGTCCCCCTCAGGGGCTTCTTGTCACACACCCCAACACTTTCTTAGACATCTGATGCTCTGGGGCTTTGCTACTCACTACTTAAGGTCTTTTATTCCCTCTGGATTTAAGTCAGTGGAAAATCATGTCCAGGAACAGCTTATTTCCATCCTCTGTTCCACTAATGCACATCTCCCACCTCACCATGTGGAGGAAGGCCTGGGATAAGTGAGTTCTGGGGTTAGAGGATACGGGAGGAACTGATCCTATGGTCTCTGACCCCATATTCAACCCTCTAGCTCTGTGACTAGAGACAAGGCATGTGGGGTCAGCGGGTGCTCAGAGAAATTCAGGGCATGATGGTGCCTTGGTTTGGGGATTGCCGTCTTCCAGGGGTCAGATGATGGGTTGACTGAATACGAGATTAGAGTTTTATACAACATATTTTTGGTGTATAGCATTGGCCGTCATTCCTTACGTTGCTTTGGGTGACTTACCTCATTTGGCCATCTCGCCTGGCATTCGCTTTAATTGTGCTGGCTCTCCACCATCTATCTACGTCATCTTGAGGTCAAAGAATTTTGATTAAAGATGTAGGATATAACTTGGCATGTGTGTGTGCTAAATATAGCCACAGAACTAGATTTCATAGCTATGAAGCACTGTTGCTCACCTGTATATCTGTGAGTTTGAGTTTCTATTTTAGAAGGCAAAATCAGTCATTCATATAGTGTGTAATAAGATAGGATCTTGCCTTCTATAAGCAGCTATAATGTTCTGGTCCCCAGCTATCTTAGCATGATCAGCCAATAGTTCTCTAACCCATTTTCTTCTCTCTGTCCCCACCAATCCTGTACTCTGAATTCAATGTTTCTCAATCAGAGGATGCACTTTTTTACATGTCAAAAGGCCCCATGTGCCTTTTCAAATATTGTTTCCTCCTCCTAGAAAGTCTTCCCCTCACTTCTCCTTTTCAAAAGCCAGCTCAGACATCATTTCCTCCACAAGCTTTCTCAAGTCTCCCAGGCTCTCCTGGTATTTAAATTTACTGGGGCATAGGCAACATTGGATTGTAATTTCATGTTGATACTTAAGTCTTATATCTGTTAGACACCCAAGGACAGGCGCCAGGTCGTATTTATCTTTGGATTCCCAGCACCCGGCACAGGCCTGGTATAAAGAAGATACTCAATACATTATGAGTATGAATGGTGAACGAAGTAAATCTGAATAAAAGGCTTTTTGGTTAAGACCAGGCTTTTCAAGCTGAGGCTAGAACATCAGCTTCTAGTATAATCTGCTTCTTATTTCAGGTACATGAATCATACTGGAAAAATAAAAGCTGGGCTCTGGACATGGTGAGATTCAAGCTTCTTTCATGTCAAATATATTCCTATCCCTTTCACTGAGATCTGGTCATATCTTCCCTCTGGTGATTACATGTTAACTGTTTTAATTCTTAAGGCCCAAATCAGTGGGATAAGTACCAGGAATGCCCACTTTCAAAGATACGGTGACAAATCAACTTTATTTTATGAACCACAGAGTTTAAATTTAGAATCCTTAATCCTCGAAAGTCAAATTCTTCCAATTGAATTTGCATTCACCCATGATAATTCTTTTCAAGTGTTAGACACTTCCTAAGTGTTAGACATTTCCTAATCTCTCTGTGAAGAAGCCAACACTTCTTGTGTCCACAGAAATTTGTCTGTTGCACCAACCTCTTTGAAACACGTTGGACTCTAAGCTCCAGGAGGACAGGGCCATGTCTGCCTGTTCATCACTCTGCGCCCAGAGTCTATCCTATCTCAGGTGCTCTAATGCTCACTGAGTGAATGACTCTATGAGCAAGCCTTAGACCATGACTGGCATGCCAGATGTTGAATGAGTGAGAAGTACTATCAGTTACCAACATCTTGCTATTAACAAGTGTCTGCCTTACAGATGCTAATGTCCCAGTTTGCCCTGTTCAGAACCTACTCTCTAGCTGGAAAAGCTGAAGAGCCAGCAACACGCCTTGTGTGCTGTCTGTCCACTGCCATGCACTGACAGACCTCCTGTGGACAGATTTTGGCCAACTCTCCTTTTAAGCTGCAGGTCTCCCCTCTCCTATCCAGAAGTCCCAGATGTAGGGAGGAGCAGGCCTCTGGAGCACTGGGGAAGGGGTGTGGGTGTGGGTGGATTGAGGAAATAAATTATTAGAACTGTGGGTTTCCTTTCTGCCTTTTGACGTTTTACCTGATGAACCAGATGTATGAACGCTATTACCGTTACAAGACAAACAATTTTCATATGCATACAAATGAAAGAGCCAGGCTGGTAGAGATACCACTGCTTCTTTCAGCCCTCAAGGCAGCCTAGAAGAGCTGGGAGGGGCTGGAATATCTCTGCCAGTGAATCCCAGGAAGTAGCCTCTATTTGAAGTCTTAGTCTTATTTATGTGTTTATAGCAGTGTGCTCCATTATCCATCCATCCATCCATCCATCTGTCCCCCCACCCGTCCAATTTTCTATGTGTCATTTACAATTTTTTTGTAAAAGTTTGGAAATGTCATTTACTCAGTTTGTTTTGTTGATCTCCTCTAAGGGGAGAGGAATCTCCTACAAGAAGGCCAAAACTACCCACACATATCCTAGGCTCAAATGAGAATATCATCTCTACACCTGTTTTGATATTGTTAACTTGTATCTTCTTTCATTTTCTCTCGGTTAGTCAGGCTAGAAATTTATCGATTTTATTTATCTTTTCCAAGGACCAAGTTTTGATTTTGTTGATTTTCTCTGTTTTCTTACTTTCAATTTCATTCATCTCTAATATTTACTATTTCTTTTCTTCTGCTTGCTTTAGGCTTAAATTGCTCTTTTTCTCTAGTTTCCTAAGGTGGAAACTTTATTGAATTTAGATCCTTCCTCTTTTCTAATATATGTATTTAATGGTACAAATTTCCCACTATGCACGGCTTTCACTAAAACCCACACATTTTGATGTTATATTTTCATTCTATTTAGTTAAAAACATTTTGTAATTTCTCTTTAGAATTCTTTAAACTATGGGTTATTTGATAGTGTGTTTTCAATTTCCAAACATTTGGGGGATTTTCCATCTATCTTTCTGTTATTTATTACTAGTCTAATTCCATTGTGAAGTAGAACATACTTTGTATGATTGCTCTTTTAAATTTGTTAAGATGCATTTTATGGCCCAGAATGTGGTCTATCTTGGTGAATGTTTCTTGTGAGGTTGAGAAAAATGTGTATTCTGTTGTTGGGTGGATTTTCTATTAATGTTAATTGGATGTAATTGACTGATGGTGCTGTTCAAGTCATCAATATCCTTATTGATTTTCTTTCCACTTGATGTATCAATTACTGACAGAAGAGTAACAAAATCTCCAGGATAATAATGGATTTGTGAATGTCTCCTTTCAGTTCTCTCAGTTTGTCTCATGTATTTTGATATCTTTGTCCATCCCCTTACTTTCACCTATCTTAGTCTTTATATTTAAGGGGTTTCTTGTAGAAAACCATATAGTTGGTCTTGCTTTTTATCCACTAGGACAATGTCTGTCTTTTAATTGGTATATTTATATCATCGACATTTAAAATGACAATTGATATAGTTAGATTACATCTGCCATGTTTGCAACTCTTTTCATGTGTTGTATTTGTTCTTTATTTTTAATTTTCTCCCTTTTTTTTTGTCTTCTGTTTTGAGTATCCCAATTCTTCCCTCCTATCCCTTATGACTTTGCTGTCATTCACTTCACTGATCCATATGCTATAATCATCTAACATAGTTTACTATTATTATTTTAAGCAAAGAGTTATCTTTTTGATGAATTAATAAGAAAAAAAATGTTTTTATTTTACCTTCACTTATTCCTTCTCTGACATTCTTCCATTCTTTATGTAGATTCAAATTTCTAACCTATATAATTTTCCTTCTGGGTGAAGAATTTCTTGCAGAGTAGGTCTGCTGGCAATGAATTTCCTTGGTTTTGGTTATCTTAGAAAGTGTTTCTCCTTCACTTTGGAAAGATACTTTCACTGGATATGGAATTTTAGGTTGGTTTTTTTTAAAACACTAAATATTTCACTCAACTTTCTTCTTGCTTGCATGGTTTCTGATGAGAAATCTACTTAAGTTTTAATATTTGTTCTTCTACCAGTAAGATGTTTTTCCTTCTCTGGTTTAAGATTTTCTCTTTGTCTTTGGTTTTCTTCAGTTGGAATATGATATGCCTAGGGGTATGTGTGTGTGTGTGTGTGTGTGTGTGTGTGTGTGTTTTGGTATTTATCCTGCTTGGTATCTTATAAGCTTCCTGGATCTGTGGTTGGATATCTATCTTTAATTTTGGAAAGTTCTTGGCCATTATTGATTCAATATTTCTTCAGTTCTATTCTCTTTCTTTTGGTATTTTAATTATACATATATTATACTTTTTGCCATTGTCCTTCAGTTCTTTGATGTTCTAATTTTTTTCCTTTTTTTACTTTTGGCATTTCAGTTTAGGAAGTTTCTACTGACTCATTTTCAAGCTCATTAATCTTTTCCTCAGCCATGTCAAGTTACAGTACTTTTTATTTATACCCTTTCCTTCTGATTCATTTCTAGAGTTTCCACATCTCTGCTTATAATACCCATGTATTCTTTCATGTTGTTTACTTTTTCCATTAGAGCCTCTAATCCTTTTAATCACAGTTATTTTAAATTCTCTGTCTGATAATTCCAGCATTTGTGTCATATTGCAGTCTGGTTCTGATGATTGCTTTGTTTTATGAGGCTGTTTTTTAATTGCTTTTTGGCATGCTTGTAACTTTTTGCTGAAATCCAGACATGCTGTATCAGGTAATAGGAAGGGAGATACACAGACCTTTAGAGTGATGATTTATGTTAATCTAGCAAGGAATTGGGATATGTTAAATGTTTGCTATACCTGTAAGTGCCAGAGGCTTCAAATTCCTCTAGTGTCCCTGTTTTTGTCTACTCTACTGACTTTGAGCTTCCCTAAATACTCCTCCTCAGAGAGAGGTTGTATCTTGCAGAACTTTCAGGTATAATCCAGTGTTATTATTTTGGAATCTAGTGGTATAGTGTTAGGATATGGGTGAGGGATAGCACTCCATAACTTTCCAATTAAATCTCCATCTTTTGGGGGTCCTATGTCTTGTGACTGTCACCTTCTCAAGTGTATCTCCAGTAGTATAGCTTTCCCAGTAGCATAGCTACAGAGTTTCCTACTGATTTCCTTGAGGCTCTGACTGCTGTTGATTATGTCTCTCCCAACCCCGACCCTGTGGCTGAGATAAGAAGTCTAAAAAGGAATGCAATGGGAGAAATTCCTTTCCCCTAGCTGGGATAAAGGTTTGGAGAACAGGGCTTCGTTATGGAGAAGGCTCTGTCATATTCCATGATTACTCACCTCTTTCCCCTCCCAGAGCCATGATGGAGGTGAGCAGTGGGGGTGGGGGACTCTCTATAAGATCTTCACTGAGAGAATCTGCTAGGCTTATTGGAAGTAAAGCCCATGAAAGTATGCCCCCACAAGACTGCAACCCCCAAGAGTTTCTCACTCTCATACTAGCAGTCATCAGAATTGCCAGCTAAATGATCTTACAGCTTACGGTTCCAGTAGATTCTGCTTCAGGTGAGCAGATCTGGCTGTGACTCTCTGGATGTACCTGACTCTCCAGATTCCATGGCTGTGGTCTCCCCTGCAACATCAGTTCTCTTGGTAGTTCCAAGAAAATTGTTGATTTTCACTTTATTCAGTTTCTTCTTACTGTAAGGATAGGAGTGACAACTCCGAGGCTCTTTACAGGTTGGGGTGAAACCAGAAGTTCCTTCACACCTGTTTTACATAATTTGTTGTCCCAATCAGAGTGCTTGAGCCCTGCAAGTTGCTTGGCTGCCAACTACACCCCTTCTAGCCTTCTTTAGGTTACAGACTCTTGTTGCTGCCAATTTCCTCACACCTTGTCCTGCTCAGCTCCAAGCGTTATATAACCATGGGGACCTCAGCTGGAGCTGAGCAGAGCCGGTGCTCCCTCTGTTATCAGGTGGTCTTGAAGGAAGGCAGCCCCACAGGAGGCAAACCGTGAAGGCTGGGAACTTGCTGCTTTAGTTAAGGATGCTCTTCTGGAATATGGTGAGCTGTTGAATCCCTACTTCCCCATATCTTGGAGAAGAAAGAAATGCTGTGTAACAGATGACCTACAGACTCTAAGGCATGCCCTTATGTCACTCAGTGTTTTATATGATAGCACTGTGACAGGCTTGACACAGAAGGATTCATATGGACTTGAGGTGAGTTATACTTATGTAACTTAAGAAGCAAAAATCTTGTTATCTGTCTCCTTGGCTGTATCCTCTACCTGTTTTCTTCCTAAACAGTACTTTTTTTTTTTTCAAACTTTTTTTTTTTTTTTTTTTTTTTTTTGTGGTACGCAGGCCTCTCACTGCTGTGGCTTGCAGAGCACAGGCTCCGGACGCGCAGGCTCAGCGGCCATGGCTCACGGGCCCAGCCGCTCCGCGGCATGCGAGATCCTCCCGGACTGGGGCACGAACCCGTGTCCCCTGCATCGGCAGGCAGACTCTCAACCACTGTGCCACCAGGGAAGCCCCCTAAACAGTACTTTTGTAGTGCTTTTGATTTTCCTTAACCATAGATAGGGTCATCTTATGCAGACCTGGATTCACCTTCACCTTATAATGACTGAAATTAAAGGGCAGGCATTATTCACTTCAACACTGATTGATAAATAGGATGTGTATAATGTTTACATTCCTCTTAGATAATGACACGGGACAATAAAGAAGCAACCTATTGATCTATGTGACATTTTTGGCACCAAGGTGTCTGAAGCATCCAGATGACTCTGATTAATTTTGTTCATGGACAGATACTATGTATCACCAGATGCCAAGAAGTAAAAAATTGGCTCACTGATGGCCCCTCCAAGGGCAAATACCTCCAAACTGGGGGCAAGGGAAATTCCTCCATCTTTTCAGAAAACGCCACCTCCCATACCCTCTGTTATGGAATGTAGGCTGTCATGGGGAACAACATGATGGGGAGGGTGAAGAATATTGCAATGTGAAGAGTATTTAAGCAATATTCACCTTTGGGAAAATTTTCTCCCTTAAGTTGGGTTTGAACTGTTTCACAGTATTTCCCATGACGCTGAAGAACATCAGGCTTTTAAAAGTTTTCTAAGATTTTTTTTGAGCCATCTAGTCTCTCCTCCCTTTCCCAGACTTCACTGAGACACCAGGCGGGTAACTAAGAAGGAGGAAATGAAAGGGATTGGAGTGAAGTGCAGAAGGGAGAATATGAACATAAACAGAAGGTTAGGAGAGGCCCAGAGGATGGACGGAGATGAGCGGAAAAGGCTTGAGAGAAGACTGGTGACAACAGAGAGGGCAATTCCTAGGGCTGTACGTAGAAAGGAAGTGAGAGAATGCAAGACATGGTGGAGATTCGACAAGTGATCAGTGAGAGAAAGAATAAGACTAGGTAAGAGATGTAAAAGGAATGAGGACAGGAAAAGGAGCTGAGTTTAAGAGCTGTGTAACTGTGTGTGCGTGTGTGCATGCACACACACACACAAACTCACAAACACACACCAACCACACAAGCATAGCTACCAAAGAAGGGCTTGGCCCACTGCAGTCAATAACTGTATTGAGCAGATAGAACTATTTGCAATAACTTGGAAATCATACCTTGTTTTGTTTAAGGGCACCTTTCTCTTTCATATGAGGGCAGTCCTTTCCCGTCACCACAGCTTTGATATCTGCCACCGGCACTGCAATTCATAAGAGAAAATCAAAGTAACTACATCATGTGACAGCTTAAGTGTCCATAAAGTAGCAAGACTAAGCATCGAGTCTGCTGCTATGGCTGCTATTCCCAGACACTACCGCTAGAAGAGAAAAGAGAGGTGAAAAGAAAAGAGAAGTCAAGCGGTGTCCAGGGCTAGGAACTAAAATATATCCTTATATCCTGGTAAAAAGCATCCCTGGGGAGAAAAATCTATGTTCATAGTAGAATTTGGTTCAATAAAGCAAATACCTAAAAAAAAAGACCAGAAACAACAACAGACCCATCATAGTTGCATTAAATGTGATGGTATTAGAAGCAGCCATAACAATACTAACAGTGCTACTGATACTGATTTTATGGAAGACATCTATGTGCCAGGAGCAATGCCAAATGCTTCCTACAGATGGATATCTCCTGCTACAGTTGCTACATCTCTTTAGTTTCTGAGTTTTGGATAATGAGGGGAAGTAACCTTATCACAAAAAAATTTATCTGAATCGAAACCATCCTGAACTCTCATTCTTCAAATTCTCCCTCTTATCATCTCATTACTTCTCACAACCATTCTGTGAGGCAGGTTTTATTATTCCTATTTTACGGACGATGACATTAAACTCAGTTAAATAAAGAGAACATTCCTTTCTGATAGGGAAGTGGTAGCTGGTCTTTATCTTGGAAATCCTGAGCATAATGCAGTTTGATAAAATGATGTTATCTCTCATCTTACTCAGAACTTGGGGGAAGATAAAAGATGTGGAAAGGTTTGGGCATTTAAAGCTTTTGTTAAGATCATCTGATGGAGAGAAGGCAGGAGGATGGTTTGGAAGCTTAATTTAAAAAACTGCAAAGTCATCTGTCCCTTTCCAATTCCTAATCTTTCACTCCTGTAAGGGACTGTGAATTTAGGAGCTCACTTAGGATCTGCAGAAGCTTTGAGTCATCAATTCCTTAGACTCCTCTAATGATGAAGATAATGAGAGATTTCATGATTAAAGGTCACCTATTTTTATTGGGGCATTGGGCTTGGGGGTGACATTTAGGTGAAGAGAAAATTATAAAATATATAGAATGTCAAAATGACATAACAGGAAGGCTCTTTAAAAGCTAACGTTGTCCAGGTACCCTAAAGTTGCTAAGAACTTTGTAGAAATCTGTGACACCTCTAGAGCTCTCTCAAACCCTAGAGAAGAGTGAGGCTGTGAGCAACTCTTCCAGGATTCTCTGCAGGCACCCCCTGCTATCTCTCCCACCACGTCTGCCCCTTCAGCTTGCAGTCCTGATTCTAGATCTCTTTGGTAGACCTGACTTGTACTCACTCATAACTGCCTCTCCTCTCCTTCCGGGCATATGGAAGACTACTCTTCCCAGCAACTTCTGCAGTTAGGTGGAGCCATACGATTAGCTCTGGTCAATGAAATGTGAGAGGAAATGGCCTGTCTCTTTCTTAGCTGAGGCAGTGGAAAATCCATGCCGACCAGCCTCTCTTCTCCAGCCACAGGGACTGATGAGGTCACACGGTCCATCCAGATGGCACAGCTCTGGGATGGCAAAGCAGCCATTGGCCTGAGTCCCTGTGATTGTGTGGAGCAGTCCTTTGAAAGCCCATGTCAGTTATGTAATGTGAGGAGTGAGAAATAAACTCTTGTTGTCCTGAGCCACTGAGATTTTGGAGGTTATTTATTGTTGCAGCAAAATGTAGCAATGCAGCCTCTCTTGAATAGCATGACCTTTGACCTTGGACAGCTTTCCTTCTCTGCCTGGCTGCTCGAGATTGGCATCTTCTTTTAGACGGTCCTTGTGATTCCTGAACCTACCTTTGACCACAGCCTCTGACTTCAGTTCTCCTCAAAACCATTTTCAGAACCAACAATCAGCCCTGTTCTCAGTGGCTGACCTGGCTACCTAATCACTACCCGGGGAGGAGAGATTTGGAAAAAGCTGCGTTTACTTAAGATTTACTTTTCAATGAAAATCCACCACTGAAGTGAATTTGTGATATAATTAACATACCAACTCCAGAAACCTCCTCAAGCTTCAGATGGAGTTTGAGTCACAGGGCACTCTTCTGTGGTATAATATGTAACACGGTCAACGAAGATCCATAAATAGGAAGTTACCCCTTGGCTTTGAAAACTGGACAAGATTAACTTGGAACAGGACAAGAGTAACACTAAAGTCTGTCGTGGGAGCACTCTTTAGAATCTCTAATGAGAAGGAATCAGCAGATAAAAAGCACTCTTCCAACCGTGCTTGTGGCATTACATATTTTATGTATTTTATATGCATTGTCCCCTGTCAAGGAGACGAGCTGCTATATTACTCACAGGATTATGGCTAAAAGGAAAACACAAAATTCTAAAAATACCGCATGGCTTTTAAAGGTTGCTCTTTACATAGTTTGTCTCTAGATGCACTGGAAGATTAGGCATCAGAAGGGCTAAAATGCTGTCCTCTCTAAACCCATGAGCAGAATCAGACTCATATCCTTTGAATCTACACTCTTAAGAGGCAACAGAGGGCCCCCGATTCCTTCAAAGCAGGGCCGGTGTTTCTAACAGGCCCTTTTTTGTAGGAGCAACATAACTAAGTGGGGTTCAGAGATATGAGAACCAGGAGGGTCACCACTGGTTCCCGAACGCCCACTCTAACTCCTTGTGTGGCCTGGCCTCATTTCTTTCAATGCTTTTTTCAGTTTGAGCTGGATTGAGACAAGCTAATTCAACACTCCCATTTTATAGATGGGAAGACTGAGGACTAAAGAGAAGAAATAAATCATACAACGTCACACAGCTAGTGAGGGACAGAGCTGGGACTGCTGCTCTTTCTTCTGTTCGATGGTCCCTTGCTAGGCCATGATTTTTCCCTATGTTTGGAAGATATCAGCCCCCCCAAATCATGCTGAACACAGCCCAGGAAGTGGTTATCACTTCAGATATGTTCAGGAAACTCTTTGATTGCTATTCTCTGGGGAAGGAACTTTAATTGTGATTTTTTTAAAAATGCCTTTGAAAAAGTAAATGTGGCCACCATGATAAAAATTGTTCTAGCTTTCACCCCTGGGAGCCAAGTGGAGGCAGAAATCACCCCAGGAAGTAACCAGTAAGCCATGAGCACTTGCTGTCTACACAGCTCCATCGTGGAAGCTCCTATGGGCAGAAATACAGAGGAGGGGCAGGCTGATCCCAGTACAGTTTAGTAAAGAATCTGGACTCTAACTTGGAAGCCTGAAGTGGTTGGAAGGGCTGTGCCTTTAGAATCACAGAGCCTGGATTTGAATTCTAGATGCACCTACTGGCTATACCACTTTGGGCTTAAGTTCTTGGAGCATAAGCTTCCTTGTCTACAATGTAGAACTATAACATCATCCATCTCATAGGGTTGTTCTGAGAAGTAACTCAGTGCTGGAGCCAAGATCATTGCTGGCTTTGAATCTAGGTGGTCTGGAGAAGTGGGTAAAAATCTAGGCCATGGAGTTGGATGGCTGCATTCAGATCTTTGCTCTATTATTTATTGGACATGTGACCTTCAACAGGTTACTTAACTTTTCTGTACCTCATTTTCCTAATCCTAATTTTCCAATGATACCTGCCTCTTCAGGTTGGGGGGAGGATAACTTATTATGTAACGTAGAGCTCTTAGCACAGTGCGTGGTGTCGAGTAAACACTCAAAAGCTGTTATTTGCTATTATTCTCATTACCAATAGTCAAACTTATTTCTCTCTGTAGACTGAGGGGCCTGAATTATTCCCCACACTTCAGTGACCCAAACGGCCCACTTTGCTTTGCTGTGGTCATTGTTCCTCTCCTCTGCTGTAATAGACCTAATGGCCTTGTGTGAGGAAGCAAAACCCTTTGATGTGGGAGTGAAGAGCCGCTGGCCTAGATTCTTTCAAGGGGAGTCTCTGAGGGGCCCAGGCACTGCTGGAAAGCAGAGGAGTCTGGTGTTTAGTGGGGGTGATGAAGAGTCTCTAAACCTGGTGGGAGGAATGTGGGGCGAAGGGAGGTTAGGAGATGTGGATTTTCAAGGACCATGTTTCCTGCCTAACAAAAGGAATACGAGAAGAGAGATTTGCTAAACCTTTAGACATGAAGACATCTAAGGAGAGGCCCTCAATCTCCACTTGCACTCTCTGGATTAAGAGGATTCAATTATGCTATTTGATTCACCAACATCTCAGTATTCAACACTGATTAACTCAAGGGGTGGAAGACAATTTTCCCCTTGGTCGCAAGAGAGGGCAATTTTACACGGCAAGAGCAAGGGTACTTGAAATGAATTAAAGAAATGTCTCATTTTTCTAGTGGAATGAGGTTTCTGACTAAGGGCTTCAAGAGGATGGACTATTTTGCTCCAGGCAGGATGCAAACTGTAATTAAATGCAAACCAGATGGCAGGGCTGAAGCAGCAAACTTTAGTTTCCTAGGCTGGGACCTTCTCATCTCAGGCACATAATAGTTTCATTTGACTTCATTACATGAAATATACCCCCTCCCTGGCACACATGTGCATACAGATATAATCTCCTCAACACATACACACACACACACATACACACACCACATCTTCTCATATGCACACACCTGCACAGGTACTCATTCTTGGTTTGCCTCGTAATGGACAAACTGTTTACGGAGCAGCTCTTCTGGAACTCTGAATTACTAGACTTCAAAGGCTGCAGAGGAAAGGAGTGGATGAGTTTCACAGCCACTGTCAGAGGGACTGATGCAACCCTTTCCCAGAAGCAGCCTCACTCTGTGGCCACGACCAAAAACTGTTTGGAAATCTGCAGCTCTGTCCTGGCTCTTCTGCAATCACGCTGGCAAGCTGGCTCTCCCTGGCATCAGCCCTCAGGTTTCTAGCCCAGAGACCATCCCTACTCAAGGCTCAGGTGCTGTCCACGCCTTGACCTTCTCTAGGGGCAGGGCTACTGACTTCCTAAGCAGCACAACCAGCGAGAATGAGAGTGCTGCATTTAAAGCTACAATCCACACCAATCTAGTGCCTATCTGTGGGTTGAGGAGTGGATTAGATCTCTATAACTATGGAGATAAATAACACACCCAGTGAGTGGGAGAGCCGATTCTCTGGGCCATGTGGGTTAGGAATGAATCCAGCTGTGGTTTTTTTGTTTTCCTGCCCAGACCACTTTCCCTATTTCCTGGTCAGGTTAAGAAGGAGGCGGTGAAAGACTTCATAGAGAGCCTGTGGTTGCTTTGACCTCTCACTTTTCATTTTACTGCATTAGAGCAGAGATGCCAAATGGCTGGCCTCTGGACAGTTCCGAGTTCACGAGGGAGGTTTCATCAGTGAGTTTTTTCACCAGTTAATAGCAAACAGAGGAAAATGAAGACACTGCTGTGAGTTTTTCACACAGCTAATTTAATTTAGTACAAGGGACTGTCCTTTATTCCAAGATGAGGCCTTTCTAGTCTTTCCTTTTGTTTGATCAAGAGCCCTTTTTAAAATGAAAGGAACGTGATATTAACTTTTCGTTAGATTTTCTTTTATAATAGCCTTTATTTCTGCCAAAACTGAAAGTTGGCAACCCACTGTCAATTCACTTTTCTTGTTCTTTTAAAATATTCACGTATTGGTGAAAGCCAAAGTTAGGGACTCACTATGCAGCGTGTCAGGCAACGTGTGGCTCCACACTTCTCAATCTGAGTGTCCATCAGAAACACCTGGAGGGTCTGTTAAGACAGAGGTTGTTGGCCCCATCCCCAGAGTTTCTGATTCATCAGGTCTGGGAGTGAGGACCTGAGAAGCCACATGTCTAGTAATTTCCCAGGTGACGCTGCTGCCGATGGTCCAAGGACCACACTCTGAGAACCACTGGTCCAGCTCTGTCCATGGTGGGATGCGGAAGGCTTTCTGAGACCTGAAGCGAGGGTCCTTATCACAGGCAGAGGCCTGGGGAGACCCCATAGCAGGAATGCATAGACACTGCCCCAGACTCTGCAGTACTGGGTTTCACGTAATGTGGGCTGAGGAGGCAGTGCTCCCATGAGAGGAAGTAAGATTGCCTTCTGAACTAAATGACACTACAAAGACCAGACTGTCCCATTTTTAAGCTGGGGGAAGCGAGAATGTTCCAAGCTGTCCGTCTGATATGTCAGCCCAGAGTCTGAGTGTGTCAGGAATTTGCCACTTGTGGTTTATTTTCCCCTGGGATGGCCATGAGCTGCAAGGAAGACAGTATAGATTTGACTTCCAGAGGCCCTGGGGTGACAAGGGGGAAGGTGCTAGGACCTGGAGGTAAGGATTCTGCTTGCGACTTGTTTATATGACTCATGCAGGGTCAAGGTGATTTTTAAAAGTTATTTTAAAGTGTCTTTACTTTTTTCTCACTCTTTGATTTCTCTACCTGAGATATCCTCTGAGGCTATGTCTAACTTTATCTCACTTCTCTTCCAAATTAATCCATTACCTTTGTGTATTTTAATATTTCTGTAATGCTTTGTTTAATTAGTATACTTAATGCTGTCTAAAAAAACCTGGAACCTGCTTTGGTGTTGGGCTAAAATAATCTAGCGTATGACTGGCTCTTTAAAAGACATGGTACAGAAATAGCAAATCGGTATAAATAATATGTATTTTGGGGAATATTTAGGAAACCATAGAAAGTTATTGAGTGTCTGAGTTACTTCTTTGAAGTAAACTAGCCATATGTGGATCTGCCATTAGCTCTGCATTGTAAGTGTGGGATACAGTAAACTATAATGCATAAACGTGGTAGGATCAAGCACATGATTTATGTGAAATTATTCTGGGTCATCAGAAAAAGACAACTGACAATCAAGTTTATATTGTTTTTGCTCCTTAGAATAACACCCGGACAAGTAACGTAAAAGTGGGTGTTTGAACCCCAGGTTTACGTCTTTCAGGGAAGATAGGCGAGCATTCCTTTTACACCCTCCCCTCTTCAGTCCCAAACCACAAATGCATCAAGGTCTTATGCTTGATGAGATGGTTCAGGCCAGGACTCACAGCTAGATGAGACACGCCTAATGGGTTTACTTAGGTTGATAGTCTTTCTGCATGATATTCTGTGACCAGGAAACCAACAAGCAACCAAAACTCAGGCCTCCAATACAGGAGAGGCACTTACGTTTGTCCTGCAAGGAATCGTGGGGCACTTCTCCCTGAGGACTTTCTTCCAAGTCTCCATAATGCAGGACCTTGTGGTTTGGTGAAAGCCGACAATACCAAAACTTGTCTGGGGGAGAAAAACACAAATTTACCAGGTAAGCGATTCTGGTTTCCAAAAACTATTGACATCCTCATTTTGTCATAGTCTTGCCTGGGAGAACACGCAGTTCCTTCGATTTTAAGTCTTCAAGAAGGAATGACTTCTAGAGCCCTGGCAGTTAGTCCCTTCTCGATTTTGATATTTAGTTAGCTCCTGTCCTTCTTGGTAGACATTTGGTACCACTGGGAAAGTTATCAAATCCTTTGAGGACAATGGCAACAGGGTTTCTGAGGTGGTGGCTTCCAGAGGGTTATTTCATCAGTATCTATAATGACTAGGGGATTATTCCTTATTCAGCTGGGTGGGCCTGACAAAAGTGGGAAGGGAGATGAAGAAAAAACAGCTTTCTCAGAATTTTTCTGCTTCCACTTGCCTCTGTGAGATTTTAAGACTGATGAGATGGTTGTGCCATATCTCAGTTGGCATATCAAACCCCTCACCCCTGAGGCCTAGGCACACAAACTAATCAATGAATAAATTGTTAGGAAGCTAGTGATACACACAAGGGATGGAGTTCATGAGGAAATACACTAATAATTCAGAAATTTATCCAAGAATGAGGATATTGCAATCATCTCCTCTCTCATTCCTAGAATTAGTTCTCTTAAATAAGTGTGACCAGTACCTTGGGATCATTCTTATAAATAACTCCTTTAAGTTGACTTCCCCAAATGTAATAAAAATTTTTGAATAAGCTGGTGAGGCAGCAAGAAGGAGGCAGAGAGTGCTTTTTCTAGATAAGAAACTTAGATTGTGACAGCAATCTTTGTGCAGCTCTCAGGGCTGTGCTAGATGCTGCCTCCTCCAGGAAGCCCTCTCTGATTACTGCAGCCAAAGGGACCCTCCCCATCCTCTTAGCTGCTCCAGCATCTCCTTGGATCCTTGATGCTCCCATGTTAAGCCCCTTAGTATTCCCCATTATCTGCCACAGACCCTAGGTAAGCAACTTGCCCCAGTGGGTGCAGTGTGAAAGGTTACTGACAGAAGAGGATTCCAGGACACACATCAGCCCTGACAGTGTGGAGAAGCCAGGGCACTCTGAGGACAACCACTGTCTTCACAATTGCACTGCACTGGTCCCTTGGCACAGTGCCTGGCACGTGGAAGTTACACAGCTGCTGTTGGCTAAATTGATAAATGAAGACCCAAGGGGACCCGGTCAAGATGCTTAAGACACAGAGCATCTGTGACCTGTAAACCCATTTGTGACATTATGTAATTGGCAAACACAGTGGCCTTGGTCAAGTCACCCCATTACTGTGTCTACAAAAACAAATTATTTTGAAGCCACTCTGACCAAAAAGGTCTCTATAATGTTTAAGAAAAATGTTCTTCTACCTAAAATTGCTTTCACTGCAAAACCACATTTTAACTACAATTCTTTTTGTAGGAAAGAAAGTTTTAAAACTGGAAGTAAAAGCCACACAATGAACAAAGAAAACACCCAAAATGGATCCACAAAAGCAAAATGCCTCTGTGATTTCTTTCTCATCTATAAACAGGGTTTGAGAATTCCTGAATGTAGCCAAAATATGGCAATCCATATATTTAAAAAAAATCTAAAGGCTGGTGGGAAAATTTGAGAGGAAAGAAACAGTGATTTGAGTGCTAGGAAAACATCTAGAATTGCTAAATTTTCAAAATTCTGTTTTATATATATATATATATATATATATATATATATATATATATATATATATATATATATATATATATATATATACCTATACACACACACACACACACACACTCAACAGCACAGGTCATTCTTCTGGGAGAGCATTCCAAAGGGAGAAAATAAAGTTATTCCCTGAATAATTCATAACCATTTCAATTAGGCAGTTTTCCATGAGGAGAACACACTTGGGAATTTGACTTGTAATTCACAATAGGAACTGCAGTTCCAAAGGAGAGGGCCCAGTTTTGGCCACGAGCACCAACAGTGCTTTTGGGAACCTGGCATGAGAAATTGTAGAGATTTCTTCCCCACAAAGGACCTTTCACCCTGTCTAAATGAACTGTGATGGCCACAAAGCCAGCTGGGAAAATTTCCTAGAGAGCTCTCCTTCCCCTGTTACCTCTGAGGTGGGACTTTGGCTAAGTGAGCAACTGAAAAAGGGTGACAGAAAGCTGGGAAGGAGGTTGGTGAGCTGTAGTGCTTGGACACACTGGTCTTATTTTGAGTGAGGTCTTAGCCTGTTCTTCCTAGAAATCCCTCACTTTTCAAACCGGAGTAAACTCTAGGGATTGGCAGTGGTAACCTGAAGCCTAAGGGTCAATATGGCACAAATGGATCAATCATCCTCAATATAATTGGGGCAGCATTGAGAAATTTAAGTGGTACAAACATATACTGTGGAGTAAAATGCACAACTTACATTCATTTGCAACACTTCAAAAATTTGCTGCACATACTTTCATAAGTTGTCTATTTAGTACGTTATGTCTATTTCTCCAGTGAATATTTGCAGAGCGCCTACCGTACTCTACTGGGTGTGGCAAAAATTATTAGGATGAAAGGCAGACATGAGGGACAAAGCCAAGCAGCTCAAGGAGAAGGAGCTCCCTAGCTCTTAGTGGCAACTTAAAGAAATATGGTGGAAACACTTGTTTCCCAGGTCTGCGAAGTAGGGACCGTGACTCAGTAACTCCGCCTATACTACAGGGAAACACAGGAATAGGGAAAATCTCTTGTGCAACACACTCCTACATTCAGAAACTACTGAAAACAGTGGCTATTTATCAGGGTTCCGGGTGGTAAAACAACGTCTTCCTTGAAAAGCTGTAGTCACTGTTTGTTTAAAGAAACACAAAAGGCTACTTGGAACCTTGCCATAACAATACAGGGTATAGCTGACAGATGTTCCTCTTTCCAGAGGCTTAAATTCTCTTGACTTTTACGACACCACCAGCTTCTGGTTTTCCTCCTACCTCTGCTACCTCTTCTCTTATCCTATAGAAGCTCCTCTTTCTCTGTCTACTACTACAATGGTGGAGAGCAAAAGATCTGTGCATCATTGATGTGAGTGATGTGTTCTGCCCCCGCCATCAAATAGGAAGTCTTGGATGGATGACAAAATATTGGAAAAGGGGCTGAACGGCTTGCGAAGGTTGTTTTGACTCATAAACAAAGGGGCGGATACTCAGCCAGTATCTCTCTCAGGATAAAGGCTGGAGTCGTTACCTCTGCGAAGGTTTAGAGGCATCATAACTGATGTGTGGCTGTCTTGAAGGCAGAGCCTCTATAAAGGAGAGCAGAGATGCCACCTCCGACCAGCACCGACTTGTTGGGTTAGACAGTTTCAGTGTCAGCCGCAAGCGGCAGCTTGATTTGCAGTTTCTTTTATGGTAAGAAAAATGTGTATTTTCTATTCAAAACCCAGCTTGATGTTACTAGTTCCCCAATCCCTCTGGGCAATGAATGAGTGGATTGTGTCACTAAAAGCAATTAGGAGGAAGCAGTGAGAACATTAGCAAAGATTGTTTAGTAGCATTTAAAGAGAAAACAGGAGTTAGTATAGAGGTCTTTCAGTCAATTAGAAATGTTAGCACGTTAATAGCCATCCTTTCATTCCCCCAACTCAAAAACTGAAAATATGGAGATAATTTTGTGTTTCACTCTTTTGTGTGTGTGTGTGTGTGTGTGTGTGTGTGTGTGTGTGTGTGTGTGTGTGTGTGAAGGTTCAGAGGGAAAAGCTGGTTTCAAAGTTCACAGCCTGGTAAGAAGGTCTCCAGGGCTGATTAAAGTTATTCCCAATGTCACATAGATCATTATGGAGCTAATCACCCTTGACAACTGTAATTCTTGCAGCAATGTTCGACAGAACTTTCTGCAATGATGCAAATACTCTGTACCTGCTTATTCAATAGTAATAGAAGAAATATTGAATTTTATTTAATTTTAATTAACTTAAATAGCCATAGGTAGCTATATGGAACGGTGCACCTCATTGGCTCTCTTCATACCCAGGCTGGAGACAAGTGTTGGGTCGGCCAGCAGGTGTTTATGGGAGATGGGCAAGCTGAATAATAGCTACCACTGTTGAGTGTGAAATGTGGACTGTAAAGTGAGGCACAGGGCACAGCAAGAACCGAGTCCTGATCGACTCTGCCATGGACTCAGGGGACATCTTTGTCTTGTGCGCAAAGTCCGCAGTTGGCAGCTGGCTGATGGCCCAGGGGGCCCTGAAGGTTCTGTGTTTGGGAGATAGGTGGCCTTTACTAAAGTGAAATCTTATGGCACTTCCACTAGGACTTTGGGTCTTTCTTAGGTTAACCTAAAATGTGCAAAATCTTCAGTGTGCTCAGGGGAAGGTCTGCTTCCTGCCTAGGGTCAAACGTTTCCAAGTCACAAACCATGAGGAACCCCAGCGATGCTTTTATTTTATTTTATTTTATTTTTTGCAGTACGTGGGCCTCTCACTGCTGTGGCCTCTCCCGTTGCGGAGCACAGGCTCCGGACGCGCAGGCTCAGCAGCCATGGCTCACGGGCCCAGCCGCTCCGCGGCATGTGGGATCCTCCCGGACCGGGGCACGAACCCGTGTCCCCTGCATCGGCAGGCAGATTCTCAACCACTGCGCCACCAGGGAAGCCCCCAGCAATGCTTTTAAAGGGAAATGTCATCTTCCAGGTGATGAGATATAAGATCTCTCTGTTGGTCCAGTAAAGGAAGACAACAACTATGGATACAGAATGAAGGTCATTCCGCCTTTCAAATCTTCCTCACTTCACTGAACATTCTTCAGAATGAGATACTCTTGCTTTGATTCAGAATTCTGTCTCCCTGGAGACTCTCCTTTCATAGCAAAAGATAACTCCAGAGCCCCCAAGTCATTTTAGAGATGGTTTGGCCTAACTGATACTTTGGAGTCACATAGACCTGAGTTACACACCTGGTCTTGACACATCAGCTATGAAGTCTTGGTCAAATTATAAAAACCTTAGGGAGCCCTATGGTTCCTTTGTTAAGTAACCCTAAAAATTATATGAGTAAAACATATATAGAGTATCCATCATGCACCTTCCACAGAGCTGGCTCTCAAATATTAGTGCCTTCCTAATCTTCTAGTCAATGGTAACCCCTCTCATTCACATTACTGGTCCCTCCACCTTTTGAGAACAATGATTATCTGTTATTTTGATCTATTGCAAAGTGATGTTTTTCTGAAAATCATCTGGCTTTTCTTCTTTTGAAAAAATGCATTTATTTATACCTGCCTTTTTGTAAAAATGAGTTATGATAAGGTTTAATTAAATATTAAAAGAAAATTTCAATCAAAGAGGAAGAAACAACCTGCTCCCCCAAAGGGTTCATATGGTTACTGAAATGGCCTGAACGTACCGTTCGGCTCTAGGTCTTCTGAGCGAGCTGAAAGAACAAGGCAGGTACACTGCCCTTGGCCTCAGTGCTGGAACATGCCAACTCCTCTGGGTACACGTTTCACTCACCAGTGGGTTTCAGATTAAGTCTGTAGTGTTAATGCTTAGAGAAGGGATACTGGTCAACAAAATGGACACTGTCTTCAACGAGAAGCAAAAGTTTCATGCTATCATTTCTTGAAAATGATACTCCAATGTGTAGCCCTGGGCTCTTATCAAGACTATTCGATGGAAGTGATTCTTAAAGACCCTAATCTCTGAAAAGAAAGGAAAATAGGAGGCAGTTCCTGAGCTTGTAGATTCTCATGAAGCATATAACGGCTCGAACATAGACAACTTCTGGGATTTCATCTTAACTCTCTTGAGAAGTTCAGGAAACACGGAAGCAAGGCAATCTCATCATGAAGGATTGTGAACAAGAGCCTTTCATATTCCATAGAGAATGCGGGACAGAGTGAAGCAAGTATGTGACAGCCTTTGCCACTCTATGGCCTGTGTTTAAAAACCTATATTCTGAGTAACTGTAAGCTAAAATTAATACTAAATACCATTAATGAATGTTTGGCCATGTGCTGAGCACCAAGTGCTATAGACGCATGATTTTATTTAACCCTTGCAATGATTTGATGTAGGAACTGACATCATCCCCACTTGACAGATCAGGAAACAGAAGCACAGAGAGATTTATTAGGTTGTCCAAGGCTACCCAGCTAGGGGGTGGGGAGGCGGGGACTTGAATGCAGCTTGGTGTGTCTCCCATGATTTACCGCCTCTCAGTTCTACTGTGGTCAGAATTCCCAGAAATCCGGATTTGTATATATCTATATTGGACTAACCAAGTAGCAGGGTTGCAAAGGAGGCAGGTAGAATGATGGGCGAGTAGCAACTCAGGGGCCTTCTAGCCAAACATGGCACACTGAAGGGCTCTACATCTGCTCTCTCCTTTCCAGTTCTGTGAGACAGGAAGCTCTTTCCTATTTTCCCCTGTAAAGTTAATACTTAAATCCACTCATCTGTGTTTGACTCACTGTTGGACAAGTTTAGAGGGAGTGTGGTCACGCACGGGCCCTTTGCGCACGTGCTTGCTCTTTAACCTGGGATGGCTCATGGCTGTTCCTGTCTGAGATCTCACCTTTCTAGGAGGGATTAAAATGATTTTACACCATGTCCTCATTAATGTGGGTAAATCTAAATGGAATGTTTTGATGGGGTGACAGGAAACCAATTTCAGCACAGTCTGCTTCGAATCCCTATTTTTAAGCACACAGAGCTAGTCACCAGATTTTAGATCAATTTACCAAACACCAAAAATCCTTCCTTCATTTGGAAGGATGATTTTATTTATTTATTTATTTATTTATTTATTTTTTTGTGGTATGCGGGCCTCTCACTGTTGTGGCCTCTCCCGTTGCGGAGCACAGGCTCCGGACGCACAGGCTCAGCGGCCATGGCTCACGGGCCCAGCCGCTCCGCGGCATGTGGGATCTTCCCGGACCGGGGCACGAACCCGTGTCCCCTGCATCGGCAGGCGGATTCTCAACCATTGCGCCACCAGGGAAGCCCTGGAAGGATGATTTTATACTAAACACAGATGGTCGTGCTCCCTAGGGAGTTTAACTAATAAATTTATAATCTAGATGCTAATATTTTTTGCTCAGTAGGTAATTCATTTTTAGAAAACTGGAAAAAGTGGCATATTTGGGTCTAGCACTTCTTTAGCCAAAAAACTGTAATTATGACATCTAGAAACAGGATTCTTCGAGTAGAATCTACCCATTTCAGCCTAGAAAGGGAAGTCTCATGGTGGAGTAGACTGGAAGGTCAAAGTGGGTTCTCGGAATTAGGTTCCGAAGGATTCTAGCTAGGCATGAGCGGAGGCATTTGGTGGCACGTGTCTATTTGCCACCTCTCTCCTCCCCCCACTTCTGTGCCTTTTGCCCAATGTCAGGTAAATAAAAACTCTATAAATCACCTTACGTGGGCAATATATCCTGAATACTGATTTTGCCAAAGGCAATGAGGAGATCAGAGCATATAGCAGGCAATCTGGCTAACTGAACTAATAGGTCATCTAGTCCTATTCTCCCACTTAACAGGTGAGAAAGTGTGGCCCCGAGAGGTCAAGTGTTCTGCATAAAAACACCCACGTGGTTAACTCCGCAAGTACAGAGTTGAGAAGCTTGGAACGAAGTCTACTCACCCCCAGCTCATTGTTCTTTTCTACAGGATCGTCCAGAATAAAACAGTAGCTACCACCCCTTTTTTTTTTAAAGCTGCTTTCTAAGAGCTGCATTCATGACCACTTTTCTTCCTCACAATAACTTTAGGGGACAGGCATTGTTAACCCCATTTCAGATGGGGAAAGTGCTCAAGGTCACAGGGCTGGACAGGGGCAGAGGTAGGAAGGTACCCCCTTCATCTGGCTCCAGGGCTCTTGTCTTCCTCCCTGCGCCACACTATCTTCTTAGAACAGCATTCGCTCTGATGAAGGTGCCCAAATGCGAGGACTGCAGTGAGGAAGGAGGGGGCGAACCGCTCCTCTAATGGCTGAATGGGAGAGATGAGTTCCTTCTTCCTAATGTGAGCCCTTTGTCAGTCCCAGCTGTAACTCAGCCCTTTCTTACTCTGCCCATTGTCCTCCCCTGACGCCCAGCCTGAAGCTCACTGTCATGGTTTCTTATCCTCTGGGAATAACCTGCATTTTCGTTCGTCAAGGAAGTTCTGCCTTTGGACATTCCTTAATATGATTTTTAATGCTTACCTTAGAGATACGTTGAATTTACTCAATATTCAGCACAAAGCCATTAAAAGTAAATGGCCGGGAGGATGGGCTCAGCATAAACATGAAATGATGTTTGTCACTAGTGGGCGAGGTCTGTGTCTGAGCAGGGCATCCATCGGGTTTCAAGAATATCTGCCAGGGTTTCTCTGGGGCCATAACTGATGTTTGTTCTTGGTGCAGCTGCTAATGCTTATGCTTGTTCCTGACTGTTCCCCAATCTCTTCACCTCTCCCCAAATCTTATCTTTGAATTTTATTTTCTGACTATTTGTTTCCAGGACAGTATGATATGAGTACTTTGCAACGAGCAGTATGTCAAGAAAGCAATCAAGGGACTTTACTTCCCTGGTTAAGAAACAGCTGGAAAGTCTTTCCACCTATTGGAAGTAGTCTAATGGCATCCATTTTAACTTGATATTGGGATTAAAGTTTATAGAGACAATTCAGAAATTTGTCTTACAAAATAATGAAAATTGATTCTATCCCACCTTGGTTCACTGTTACTTATATCTACAAATAAAATAATTCTGACTTGGAAGAGAATTAGTATGGGGATTTGAAAATCAGGGCCATCCATGCTGAAAATGTCAAGATCAAATCCAACAGTGGGTGCCAGCTCTCCTGAGAGCATAGTGAATCATTAAAAGTTAGAGCCATAGGGGCTTCCCTGGTGGCGCAGTGGTTGAGAATCCGCCTGCCAATGCAGGGGACACGGGTTCGTGCCCTGGTCCGGGAGGATCCCACATGCCGCGGGGCGGCTGGGCCCGTGAGCCATGGCCGCTGAGCCTGTGCGTCCGGAGCCTGTGCTCCGCAACGGGAGAGGCCACAACAGTGAGAGGCCCGCGTACCGCAAAAAAAAAAAAAAAAAAAAAAAAAAAAAAGTTAGAGCCATAGAGCTGCTGGAGTATAAACCCCTGCTCTTCTGTGACTTTGAACAAGTCACTTCGCACCTCACTGCCTTAGTTTCCCTATCTGTAAACTGGGCGTAATCACAGTAGCTACTTCATAGGGTTACTGGGAAGATGAAATTCATTAACATAGGTAAAGTGAGAGCCTGGCACACGGTTAGCTCTCAATAACATTAGCTGTTGTTGAACCACTACTGGCAGACTTGACGCACGAAATGGCACAGGTGGCTCTTCAGTTCCACAGGTCTCCTGGGGATTCTAGATTTTGACCCTCCCTGGGTATACATGGGAAATCAGAACTTACTTGGACTGCTAGTCCTGTCCTGAGTACAATGCTGCATAGACTACCCTTAAACCAACACCCATGCCCATGTGATTCTGCAGGGGGCAGGCCACTGTTCTTCCTTGCTGGGTCTGGAGTGGCCCCAAACAATACCTTGCCTCCGCCGGCAGTTGAGTTTCCTAAAGCAGGTCCCTTCCACGAGGCGGTTCAGGCGTTGTTGTTTGATCAACTCCAAGATTTCTGGCTGAATCTTCTCCTTTAGTTCCCTGTGAAAGGATAAACACATATTCCACAGCGCGCCTTGAGAACAGCACTTGGCTGAAAAGGCGCCATGGGCAGATGAGGGAGGCGAGTGCAAGCTGCAACTTTTCATGAACAACCTGATACTCCCAAGTGGGTGCTTTAGAGAATCATTTATTAAGCATCCGTGGAAAGGGTTATCTATTCTAATAACACTATAGGTTCTCTGACATCTACAGATTCCCACAAGACATCACTTCAGTGACGTTTTCTAGACCAAGGTCTCCCGAGAAGTTTCTTCTCTTGTTTTACAAAGCCACAGATATAAATTTATGCACAAATTCACTCAGCTCTGCTGAGACAGTGAATCTCTGGTCATATTCCGCCCCCCTACAGCAGATAAACTCCTAGACTGCATTTGTGATCTGACCAAACTGGAATGTTGGACAACCACATGATGACTATTCCACAGCAAACACAGTATCGGGCAAAGTACAGGACCACATTTTGCTTTGGATTCTGTCACTTACAACTGGGAACAACACATTGACCCAGATTGTAGCCCACAGAGATTGGGATAATGAGAGGATAAATTAAGGCATATTTGCATCTTGTCTCAGGCTAATACAATGTAATTTAGGTTTAGATGTACTATGCTGTAAAGATATGATAATAGAGTGCAATGGGTTTTAAATCTTTTATTTCAAGAGCAGAGATTTTTTTTTATCATGTGAAATTTTATGTAGTGCCCTAGCATTTGAGTCTAGTAAAGCTAGAGTTGTTCTACTTGAGGATGTATAGAGAGACCCACAGTCCAGCCCTCAGAGCAGCGTTGAAAGCCCTGACCCAAACTCAGAAGGCTAGGACTTCAGTCTAGGCTCTGCCCATGACTGGCATTTCAGGTAGCTCCTGTAAGTCTCAGTTTCCTCATCTGTAAAATGGGAATAAGAATCTTTCCTGTCCCAGAGGAGACAGTGTGAGTGTAAGTTAGCTGTAAGCATTGGGCAGGAATGCAAGGTGTTACTGAATTTGCTTTGATAATATTCTCTTCTTTCCTCAAGCCAAACATTCCTTGTGCCCATATTACACTGTAGTCAAGGCTCACGTTTTCGTCAGCTTCAGCCTTAACTCTGGGCTTGCTCTGGATTGTAGGCAATCTGTCTTCACATGGTGTTCTGTTTCCGGGTGCGGAAGGTACAGACACTCGGTAAGTGTGTGCTATGAGCCAGGCAGTGTACTATGCAATTTTAGCTCACTTAACACCCCTTCCCTCCTCCCCACCAAAAAAATGCCAACTTTTGGGAACAGGTATTAATATCATCATTCCCATCTCACAGATGGGAAAGAGTTTACAGAGGTGAAGCGCTGAATAGGGGTACAAACTCAAGTGTTTCTTGTGCAAACTGAGTCAATTTACCCATGAGAAAAAAAAAAGAATAAGAAGTGATAGAAAAGGATCTGGCCATCTAACAAGATATTCTAGAAAGCGGTTAATACATATTTTGGACTTCAATGGCCTCAAATGCCCTGTCATTTGATACTGTTCCAACTGACTCTTTATAAAGCCTAATGTGAAGATTCAGCCCCAGAGGTACAGCTTGGTGCATTTGCTTTATTTGCATTTGCTTTTCCAGTGTGGGTCTCATGGGGTCTCATCTCAGGCTTTCAGATCACTAAAACTATCTATTATCAGCATTCAGCTTTTGTAGAATGGACTCAGCAAATTGCAGCTTTGATGAACCCTGCTCCAAATGGAGAAGAAGGTGGGGAATTGCCAGCGCAGTTGCACACAGCAATAAATCACCACTCCTGGCTTCTGAGTTGGGGCGACGGGGAAATCATGGGAGAGAGAATCTGGCAATTTCATCAAGTCTTAGGTTAGAGATGTATCTTTAAGTAATAATTTTACTAGGCTAGAGTTTAGTTATTAAAATGGAGATGAAGATGCAGAGACAAGGACCAAAAGGAGGAAATAACTAAAAGAACTTGATGATTCATGATTTTTAGTGTAAGACCCAGATGTGCTCATCATGACACACCATTATGAACCATCTTCGGAGACAGACTATCAGAATAAGTGGATCTGCTGCTACAAGAGTTACCTTTTCTTGTTATGAACCCCAAAGGACTCCAAAACATGATTAGGCAATGCAGGAAATGGAACAGATTTTTTTTTTTTCCCCTAAATTAGATCCTCTTCTTTCCCTGCAAATGGACTCAGTAGTTACCGAATTCACTCATATTAGGAAACCATATGGAATCCCTATACGGTGTCTCTGTAAATGAGATATGACCTCTGGGGTAATCCAGGTAATAACCATGGGCTGGAATTGAGTTTTGAAATTCTCAGCTTGGGGCTAATGAGGTCAAGGTCATGCGTTCACTGGCTTTGCTTTGATAAATATTCCCCTAATTCTATCTAAAAGCCCTGTAAATAAATAAAAGGAGGAAGATTAAAGGAGGGAGAATAAACGAGTGTGTGAAGACCAATTCAAATTCTAACACTTTCTCCAGAACAGAATCCCATGTCCAGGCCCAATGAGGCCAGTGCCATGCACAGAGGACAGACAGCACCACTAGACTAGTCAGACTCCTTCCTGGACCTGGGGTCTGCCCTGCTGAGCTGCCATCTGGTGTTCATCTAGAACACAGGTTGGCAAATGTTTTCTGTAAAAGGCCAGATGGTAAATGTTCCAGACGTGGTGGGTCATACACTCTGTTGCAACTACTCATCTCCGCCATGGTAGAGTGAAAGCAGTTGACAGCATGTAAACAAAGGAGCGTAGCTGTGTTCCAATAAAACTCTATTTACAAAAACAGATAGCGGGTCAGTTTTGGCCTAAGAGTTATAGTTGGCCAATCCCTGATCTACAAGGGCTCTGGGGAGACTTTGGGCTGAGTAACAGTGTCTATTTCATAGAAATCGATCTGTTTCTGTCTTATTACATGGTCCTCAAGATCATTCCTTGCACCTCTTCTGGTCTTTATATTTCAGACTCATGACTTTAAACACCAACTTTCTGCTGATTACATCCAAATTTATAATTCTAACCTAGACCTCTCAGCCAAACTCCAAACTCATCAATCCAGCTGTCTATTTGGATATCTCACAGATGCCTCCAACTTGACAGGTCCAAAACTGAACTCTTGATTCCCTTGTCCAAGCTTGCTCCATTCACTCTGTCCTTTAGTTGTTCAGGCCCCAAATCTGAGTTCATCCTTCTCTTATACCCTGCAACTAATTGATCAGTAAATACCTTTGCTTCTTATCTTCAAAATCTATATAATCTATGACAGGGACTCTAATCACTTCTCATCACCTCTTGCTTGGATTACTGAAATAACTTCCTTCCTCACTGATCTCTCTGCTTCCAAACTTGCCTCCTTGGAGTCTATTCCCCATACAACAGCTAAAAACCCAAGTCAGAGCACACCAGCCCCCGTGCCAATGGTTCCCCACCAAGGCCCCACAAATTCAGGCTTCTGGCTACCCTTCTGGCCTCACCTCCTATTGCTTGTTCTGCTCCAACCACACTTGCCTCCTTGTTACTAATTTGAGTGCCCAGACCTACTCTGACTTCAGGGCCTTTGCACTGATCGTGATCCTCTCTGCTGGAAATCGTTTCTCTCACATATACACATAGCCTGTTCCCTTAGTCCTTTATACATCTTTACTCAAATGTCACCATGCCAACTAGAGAGACCTACTCTTGCCACTTTATTTAAAATTGCAAACTCCCCATTTCCCTTATTCTGCTTTTAATTTCCTATATCCTCTTTTGGAAGAATTTTTTTTTATTGAAGTACAGTTGATTTACAATGTTGTGCTAATTTCTGCTGTACATTAAAGTGATTCTGTTGTATATATTCTTTTTCATATTCTTTTCCATTATGGTTTATTATGGGCTATTGAATATAGTTCCCTGTGCTATACAATAGGACCTTGTAGTTTATCCATTCTATATGTCATAGTTTGCATCTGCTAAAAATATGGAACACTTCACGCATCCTTGCACAGGGGCCATTGTAATCTTCTCTATATTATTCCAATTTTAGTATATGTGCTGCTGAAGCAAGCATTCCTGTATCCTCTTTTAACATGCTACAATCTTATTTACCATGTTTATCATCTATTTCTCCCCATTTAAATATAATCACTACAAGGGTGATAATTGTATCTGTTCTCTTCACTGCTGAATTATCAACACACAGAACAGTACCTGGCAGGTGGCAGGCACTTGATAAGTATTTGTCAAGTGCACTGAACACTGGCTTTAGCTACGAGAGCCGTGAGCAAAGCTTGTGGCCAATATTTAGCAAGGATGCAGGTTTGCAGGATTAGGCATTAGCCTTATTTCTGGCTCTATTTGCTTTTACTTTTTCTTTCTCATCTACTTTTACTGTACATTCTGAGATAAGATGAGGTATACACAAATACATTCACAGTGTCAGTTTTACCATTTACATATTGACACTGTGACATTTGTTAAATTCTGGTTATCAGCTCATAATAAGGGTGACCATTTCTCTGAGTGGATGTTATGTGCGGGGCATATGCTATGGGCTTTTCATGCACTATTTCATTGAGTCCTCCTAACAACCCAAGGATGTGGACACTTTTTATCATCTTCACTTTTAGACGTAAGAAGAACAGGTTTAGAATGGGTGACAGAACTTGACTAAAGAGCCAGATTTGCAAATGACGGCCTTGGAATCTGTTCCTAGGTCTGTTAGCTCCTGGGTCTGGATTTTCCACATTTTGCTTCTCTGCTTCCCTGGTGTTTGTCCCTGCAGCTCCCCTTCCCCCAACATCATGGTAAATGACCTATTTTGGGACTATTCAAACTTTTTATATCCATTAACTTGGATTAATTGTGTGGATGGACTTATCCTTCCCATAAAGTCACACTAAGTAGAAAATAACAAATACCTCCTTCTGAAATAATTAGTCAAGAGCTAAGAAGTAAGAGTTTCTTCAACCCACTGAATACACAGTCTCCCAAAATATTTGGTCACTTGGAGTTTGCATTTTCCTTCTCAGGAAATATAAACATTTTATAAAAACAAGACACATGCCTAAGGGATCTTCATGGCACTGAGATTTGCCTCCGTGCTGCGTGCAGCAGCCAGCTGATGGGGAGAGGGCAGCCAGCGGGGTTCCACATCAGCAGTGAAGTCCCAGCCAAGCCACTGTCCCTGTCTGCAAAATGAAAAGCTTGAACTGGATGACCTTAAAGATGCTTTTCAGTTCTAAAATTTGAATATCCTAACCCCTAGGCTTGGGTTAGATGCGTTTCCTCTGTGCTCTAGTGACAACCCACCCGCCTGTGTTTCCTCCCACCTGGCACTGAGCACAGTCCCTGATAATCCCTCCAAACCCCAGCTTTAAAGTCTGGCACAGGGACAGCCAAGTGTCTCTGGTTCTCTGCCTGTCCCAGCACCTCAGGCTGGGCCTGGCGGGTAGGAGTCACTCAATACACATTTGTTAAATGAATGAATAAATGAATGACTGAAGACTATTGTACATGGTCTATGCCTTTTCTTTCTTGACTTGGGCTTATCCTATAAGCCACTGTGACAGCATTTGGACTTCATCTAACCCCACATTGAGCTCCTGTCTAGCAGATCATTCTAACAGACAGAGCATCGCTGGAGAAGAAGCTGGAGGCTGGTACCCTCCTGCCTGTTTTAAGGGCTCTGGGATAACGACCAGGCTGGTTCATGGCCTCCCCCGTGAAATGCTGTAGCTCTGACAAGTCTTATGACTTTACTGCAACTATACCCGGAGTTCCGGTGGACCATGGTGATTTTCAGTCCTGTAGCTGAGTGATGATGCCAAAGTTACATATAACAGGAGATTTCCTTAATGTTTCCATTGCTTCTCTCTATAGTAAGCATTAAGTAAGAGTTTCTTATAAAGGGGAAAGAGACTTCAGAATGTCACAGGCAGAGCCTTAGGAAGTAAAGTTATGAAGCCAAAGCAGGAGCAAAGTTTTCATATTTGACAAGCAGTTAACAGTCTTACTTGGAACAAAGTCATGGTCAAACATTAATTTAGAATCACTTGGCCTTAACTGAAGTGTCCCTCAAGTCTCCCTTTAGGTTTTTTTTTTTTTTTTGCGATACGCGGGCCTCCCACCGCCGCGGCCTCTCCCGCCGCGGAGCACAGGCTCCAGACGCGCAGGCCTAGCGGCCATGGCTCACGGGCCCAGCCGCCCCGAGGCATGTGGGATCCCCCCGGACTGGGGCACAAACCCACGTCCCCTGCATCGGCAGACAGACTCCCAACCACCGCGCCACCAGGGAAGCCCTCCCTTTAGGTTTTAAGAATTGTTGTCAAAGGCACAATAAAATCTCCTTGTGTTCACACATCTGCTGAAACAGACTTTATGATATCCAACATTTCAGTACTGTAGGCCCTGGGATGGGGCAAGGTGTCACTGTCCCTCCTTGCAAGACAGAAACTGCAACAGGTATCACCTCACATTGGTCAGAATGACCATCATCAAAAAATCTACAAATAATAAATGCTGGAGAGGGTGTGGAGAAAAGGGAACCCTCTACACTGTTAGTGGGAATGTAAATTGGTGCAGCCACTATGGAGAACAGCATGGAGGTTCCCTAAAAAATTAAAAGATAGAGCTACCATATAATCCTGCAATACCACTCCTGGGCATATATCCAGAGAAAACCATAATTTGAAAAGATACATGCACCCCAGTGTTCACTGCAGCACTGTTTACAATAGCCAGGACATGGAAGCAACCTAAATGCCATCAACGGAGGAGTGGATAAAGAAGATGTGGTATATACATACCATGGAATACTACTCAGCCATGAACAAAATGAAATAATACCATTTGCAGCAACATGGATGGACCTAGAGGTTATCATGCTAAGTGAAGCCAGCCGAACAGAGAAAGACAAATATTTTATGAAATCACTTATATGTGGAATCTAAAAAAAAAAAGAATGATATAAATGAACTTATGTACAAAATAGAAATAGACCCATAGACATAGAAAACAAACTTGTGGTTACCAAGGGGAAAGGGGAGGGATAAATTAGGAGTTTGGGGTTAACATATACACACTGCTATGTATGAAACAGATAACCAGCAAGGACCTACTGTATAGCACAGGGAACTATACTCAATATTCTGTAGTAACCTATAAGGGAAAAGAATCTGAAAAAGTATCTATCAACCTATCTGAAACTGAATCACTTTGCTGTACACCTGAAACATTGTAAATCAACTATACTTCAGTAAAAAGATTTAAAAAAAGAAAGAAACCGCATCTCGGAGGAGTCATTTATTCAAAGTTCTTTCTGCTTGGTATATGGGGCTGTTAACTTCTAGTTCAGGACCAAAGCAAAACCCAGCTCTGCCTCTCATGAGAGCTGCCTGCTGCCCAGTGTGGGTATAGTTTAATGCAGATGTGAGCTGAAGACACTGTGGAAGCATTTCCCCTCCCCTGCTGCCTAACTTCATCCCCACTAAAGCCTGCAGTTCTGCTCTGCAGCTTCTAATGGTGCTTCTTAAGGCTTGAAAATAAACACAAAGTAGACACTATTGCTTGGCTATGGTTTTTACTGTGCACTTTTTTTTTTTTTTTTTTTTTTTTTTTTTTTTTTTTCGATACGCGGGCCTCTCACTGTTGCGGCCTCTCCCGTTGCGGAGCACAGGCTCCGGACGCGCAGGCTCAGCGGCCATGGCTCACGGGCCCAGCCGCTCCGCGGCATGTGGGATCTTCCCGGACCGGGGCACGAACCCGTGTCCCCTGCATCGGCAGGCGGATTCTCAACCACTGCGCCACCAGGGAAGCCCTACTGTGCACTTTTTAAAACTTCATCTTAGTCTTTTATTTGGCAAAGGAGCTCTGGTAGGGTAGATGAAGAATTAGCTAAGGGATCAGTGGGCTGGAGTTAAAGTCCTGGTTCGTCCACTTGTCAACAAGGTCCTCCCTTCTCTAGACTATATCCTGGTCCTCGAATGGGAATGAGATTGGCCTACCTCACACAGGTGTGAGGAAATGAAATAGCATGAGGAGGTGATTTGCAAATTGCCAATCATTAAACATGTCAAATATATGAAAGCAAGAAACAGAAAGGGGGAAGAAAGAAAAAGAAAAGATGATACAAATAAATGGAGAGATATACCATGTTCTTGGATTGGAAGAATCAACATTGTGAAAATGACTCTACTACCCAAAGCAATCTACAGATTCAATGCAATCCCTATCAAACTACCACTGGCGTTTTTCACAGAACTAGAACAAAAAATTTCACAATTTGTATGGAAACACAAAAGATCATGAATAGCCAAAGCAATCTTGAGAACGAAAAATGGAGCTGGAGGAATCAGGCTCCCTGACTTCAGACTATACTACAAAGCTACAGTGATCAAGACAGTATGGTACTGGCACAAAAACAGAAATATAGATCAATGGAACAGGATAGAAAGCCCAGAGATAAACCCACGCACATATGGTCACCTTATCTTTGATAAAGGAGGCAAGAATATACAGTGGAGAAAAGACAGCCTCTTCAATAAGTGGTGCTGGGAAAACTGCACAGCTACATGTAAAAGTATGAGATTAGAACACTCCCTCACACCATACATAAAAATAAGCACAAAATGGATTAAAGACCTAAATGTAAGGCCAGGAACTATCAAACTCTTAGAGGAAAACATAGGCAGAACACTCTATGACATAAATCACAGCAAGATCCTTTCTGACCCACCTCCTAGAGAAATGGAAATAAAAACAAAAATAAACAAATGGGACCTAATGAAACTTAAAAGCTTTTGCACAGCAAAGGAAACCATAAACAAGACCAAAAGACAACCTTCAGAATGGGAGAAAATATTTGCAAATGAAGCAACTGACAAAGGATTAATCTCCAAAATTTACAAGCAGCTCATGCAGCTCAATATCAAAAAAACAAACAACCCAATCAAAAAATGGGCATTAGACCTAAACAGACATTTCTCCAAAGAAGATATACAGAATGCCAACAAACACATGAAAGAATGCTCAACATCGTTAATCGTTAGAGAAATGCAAATTAAAACTACAATGAGATATCATCTCACACCGGTCAGCAAGGCCATCATCAAAAAATCTAGAAACAATAAATGCTGGAGAGGGTGTGGAGAAAAGGGAAAACTCTTGCACTGCTGGTGGGAATGTAAATTGATACAGCCACTATGGAGAACAGTATGGAGGTTCCTTAAAAAACTACAAATAGAACTACTATATGACCCAGCAATCCCACTACTGGGCATATACCCTGAGAAAACCATAATTCAAAAAGAGTCATGTACCAAAATGTTCATTGCAGCACTATTTACAATAGCCAGGAGATGGAAGCAACCTAAGTGTCCATCATCGGATGAATGGATAAGGAAGATGTGGCACATATATACAATGGAATATGACTCAGCCACAAAAAGAAACAAAATTGAGTTATTTGTAGTGAGGTGGATGGACCTAGAGTCTGTCATACAGAGTGAAGTAAGTCAGAAAGAGAAAAACAAATACTGTATGCTAACATATATATATGGAATCTAAGAAAAAAAAAAAGGTCATGAAGAACCTAGGGGTAAGATGGGAATGGAGATGCAGACCTACTAGAGAATGGACTTGAGGATGTGGGGAGGGGGAAGAGTAGGCTGTGACAAAGTGAGAGAGTGGCATGGACATATATACACTACCAAACGTAGAATAGATAGCTAGTGGGAAGCAGCTGCAGAACACAGGGAGATCAGCTCAGTGCTTTGTGACCACCTAGAGGGGTGGGATAGGGAGGGTGGGAGGGAGGGAGATGCAAGAGGGAAGAGATATGGGAACATGTGTATATGTATAACTGATTCACTTTGTTATAAAGCAGAAAGTAACACACCATTATAAAGCAATTATACTCCAATAAAGATGTTAAAATAAAAAGAATTAGAGAGAAAGGTTTAAGATGAACTTCATGACACCTATGATGTAAGATAACTTCATCGAAAGCTCAGAAGAAGACTGTGTCCAGTCTTCCAAGGGAACAATAAGAATAAATGTCAAACACTTTCCTTACCCCCAACCCTGTTTCTTATTCCCTTCCCTATAAATAATAAAGTTAACAGTGCTGACCTATCTCTTAGAAAAGAACAAGGGAAGATAAAGAGGGCAATACTAAGAAAGATAAAGCAAACAAAATAATCTAAAACAGTGCTCCTGTTCAAGGTTCAGAACATCTTAAAGATGGAAATTCATGAAATGACACAACCGTTGCAAGTGCATCTAATACAAAGTCCTATAGAAAGGGGCCCCTTGATTCTCCACCTTAGGCCTGTGGGTTGATAGTCACAAAAGCCATAAGAGACGTTCTGACTCAAAACTGAGCCAATGGGGCAGGGAGAAAGTGGGTCTCTCTCTTCCTCTCAAGCTGGCTCTCCCTCCCTCCTACTCATGATACTTCAATGTTCATATTGCTTTAATTATTGGTAGGCCTCACTCTGGCTGGGGCAGAACATCTTGCCACTCAAGGGTACCTACATAGAATATAGCTTCATGGGCAAAACAAAATTGTCCCAAGTATTACAAAAGGTTTCAAACTTTTCAGCTGCAAATTCTTAGAGGACTTGTCAGTAACTGGGTCACTTCTTGGTTTAGATCCACCTGCTAGCACCTGTGCCCATCTCCTCCTAGGCCACCCCTGCCCAGCTTTTCTCAAGGAGTTTCTGAGACTTCAGGAACTGAGTAGAGCTCTTTTGTTGGCCTTCGATAAAGAGCTCACAATACAGCCCAGCTGCGTGATAAGCTTTCACTCTAGAAATGGTGCGTCAGAGCCTTTGAGAAGGTAGAGGTCAGGGGTAACTTACAAAATCGGGCGAGACTGGAAATCTTCCTGGTTCATCCTCTCAGACTGGCGGATTTTCAGGATCTCGGTGTAGCTCAGGTTCTGCAGTTTGCTCTTGAACTGGTCCAGGGAGCTAGGCTTGGTTGTAAGAGCTCTCATAACCTGCTCCTTCACCACCTGCATTACCTGTGAGATTAAAGGAAGACCATAATTTTCCTGGGGATTGACCTTACCCATTCAGAAAAGTCTTCCACAGATAATGGTTCCCTACCCACTGATCCCTTTAGTTTGTACTCTCAGCCCTAACTTCAAGAGTGCTTTTCCAAAGAGTCAACTACCATGATGTACAGCTTCTATTTTCTCCTGTACCGCTGGAACCACAAGGAAGGAGGTGGATTGACTAACTATGAAATTGCGGGGGGACAGCGGGAGACTTGGGGTGGGAGGATATATGCATATTCTTTTGCTTGATATATTATGTGACTGTAAACAATGTAAATTCAAGAACGAAAGAAGTCCAAGCAACAGCTAGAAGTCTGCATAATCATTATTTTTTTTTCCAGGAGAAAATCGCTGAGACACAATTAACTGTGGAAGTTTGGTTGGCACCAGTTCAAGTGAATGTGAAATAATACCCACACCCGCCCCTCCTGGATTGCTTTCCCCATGTAGTTAAGGCCTGAGTGTTCATACAAATGATGTATTTGGAAATGTGCATGTGGTATTGCCTTTGAGCCAAGCACTAAAAAAAAAGGTCTACTGAATTAGAATAGACATATCCCATTGGAAGCCTCAAGAAAGAAGAATATGGTAATTTTCTGCTTTAGGACAGGTCCAGCCCACAAGGAGGCAATTAACCATTGCCTCTGTTAATGTGGATTCATCTTCATCAGAATATCTAGAGCAGGAAAAGACCAGAAAACACACAGAGTAATCCAAGAGACTGTAATCTTGCTGCTTCTTTTTTTAATCTTACATTACAGATGAGAACAACAACTGTTACGCTTGATAACGTACCTACTATGTGCCAGATACTATGGAAGATGCTTTATATATATTCCTTCTCTTAATCTACTCAAATCCATGAAGCAGATATTATCATCTTTTACATTTCCATATGAAGAAACTGAAGCCTCAAAACCTTAAGTTAACTAGTTCAAAATCATACAGCTGATTGGTAGGTGAGTGAGCTGAGATTTGAACTTAGGACTGTAAACACTGTATTATAATGCCCCCCATACCACCATTTTTGGGTCATTTGCAATTTACAAATAAGAAAAAAATCACAAATGCACCTCAATTATGTGCTAGGTTCTGTGCCAGGCACTTGGCTGTTCATCACCTCATTTAATCCTCTTTCCAATACAGTAGTGTAGGTGTTTTTAAACACTATTTTAAAGATAAGAAAAATGGACTCAGTGCTCTGTGGGAAAAGGATCTGAAAAAGAATAGATATATGACTATGCATAACTATATCATTTTGCTGTATGCCTGAAACCAACACAACACTGTAAATCAACTATACTCCAATATAAAATACAAAATTTTTTTAAAAGGTAAGAAAATGGAGACTGAGAAGGATTGAGAACTTGTCCAAGGTCATAGATACCTAGTTGAATTCTAAGATACCCGTATGGTGGACAGAGCATACATTGAGTGTTGAACAGCCCTGGGGTACCTCTCCTGTCACTATAAATGTGATCTTAGTATACTCCTATGGCTTCTAATCAGTTGTTCATTCAACAATTCATGCATGGCGGATACTTCAGTAATTGTTCACTGACTAGTCCCACCAAAATGTCACTTTCATGAAATGTTATTGTAATAGAAGTAACGGTTTTACAGCATGGAAAAGACTGTGGCAATCCAGAACTTTCAAACCTGCCTGATGGCCAGGTGATGGGAAAAATCTCACTACCTTGGGACATATTAGACAGCTGAAATATCCTCCAAACATGGGACAGCTCCTTGCACTTGCTGAGCTCTGCTTAATGGTGCTGCCCCCTCTCTGATGGTGCAGGTTGCTTTCTCCAAGTGTGTGTCTCTCCTATAGCTGTCCTATCATGTGAGGACCTGTCCAGTGATCTGCTGGGGTCTACAGACATCGGGAGGCTGAACAAGAAAGTCAGTCCTCCTTGGTAGCAAAACCCAATATGCCTTCAGAAAAACCTGAGCATCAGGGGAACCCACAAGCCCATGAGTCCCCTCAGCTCAGGGATGCCCCATATCCTCACTCTTTAGTCATCTGCATACACATTGCTTGCAGTGTCCTCGTGCAACCAGGAATCCCATGTCAACTGCATTTTCCTTTAGTCAACTGAACATGGCTGAACCGAGGGTAAGATGAGTCATAGGTGGCTGAGAGACAAACAGGTCTATCTCTTTTCAAGTGATATCAACCCTCATTTTTCCTTATATGCTTCTGACCTTTAGGAATCCATGTTCACAGTTAGAATACTCTCTACTAGGTAACCTATTTGCATTTTAATAGGGGCTATCTGGGAAGCAATATTTTATTAGAAATTAAAAATAGATTAGAAATAAATCTAATGGCAGGAATCTCGGGAAACTTCAGACGAAACAGTGAAGGATAACAGATCTGTATCGTCCACTTATGGATCTGCTTTATCCAGTAGGCACCACTATTCTCAGACGACCTGCGTGCCATGCTTGCCCTGCGAAGAAGAGGTTGCTGGTGACAACAGTGATATAAAGGCATGAAGGCAACTGTCTTCCAGACCACTGACTCATGGGAGTTTCCAGGGCCATGGCTGGGTTGCTCTCTTTGGTATAACTCAACTGGTTATTAGCTTACTATAAATCCGACTGTATTGATAGAAGCTATTAACAGAAAATTGCTTGAGAAGCATTAATTGTGACTTCAACACAGCAAACGTTGCTGAGTGTTTACCATGTGTCTATACTGGGTGGACCGTATAAGGGACATTAAGGACCTTGCCTTAATGTGAACGAAGGGTCTAATAAGAGAGCCAGGATGGACAAAGATCATGACAGCAGAAGTGTGGACAAGATAGAGCAGGTGGAGTGATGAACGCTGCTGGCAGCGTGGGAAGGTATTTCAGAGTAGAAGACATCACATGGATTTTGCAGAAAGAATGGCTGTTCGGTGGTGTGGAAATAGGTAAATAATATGGAAATGACCACATCTTAGCCACTTGGAACCTGGGCTGTATCTGAATTGGAACCAGTTACATAAACATTGTTTCATGCCCCCAGCGTAACGGCAGAGAGGAAAATTTCCAGTTGACCCTCCACCTGATCTGCTTCTTTATTTACTCAGGCAAAATGCTAAATTTGGAATGCTTCACAAATTTTGAAATTGTTACCGTCTCATGTCATGCAGTATAAATGGTGGCTAAATTTGGTCCAGGCTGAATTATAACACTTTTTAGTTTCATGTGAGGGGCACCACAGGAGCTGCCCCTTTCCTCATTTAGAGAAACTCTGAGTTGAGCCAAGGAGGTAACTGTCATCTCCTAATGTTATTTGACCTTCTGGGGAGGTAAGACATGTAAGAGAGACAAAGATATAGCCATTTGAATGCCAAAAACGAAGACGAGATTTTAAAATAGAATCAGGTTAATGCTGAGAGAGTTTTAGAGCTATCTCCACTTCCTTTGTTTTATAGATAAGAAGACAGAGGCCCAGAAGGCCAGGTGATTCCCCTTCTTCATGTGTTTCTTAAGGGGTGTCAGAGATGACAGCCACCAGACTACATGTGGCTAGATACAATGATCATGCTAGTAAATGGGCATGTGACATGAACTGACCAATCAGCATCCTTCTCCAGACTTTCCTGACTTGACTTGAAGCAGAGCTGAAGCATGCTCTTTTCCCCGCAAACTGAGAACTGTAAGACTGTCCCTTAATATTCGGGAAAGTGGAAGATAATGAGACCAATGCCAGTAGAATCAGACAGAAGAAAGTGTGTGTGTGTGTGTGTGTGTGTGTGTGTGTGTGTGTGTGTGAAAGAATGTGTTAATAACGGTGACGCCATATTCAACCACAAAGTCAGTTCAACCCTGACATTTGCTGGTTTGGTTACGTAAGCCTTTCTCTTTTCTTAAAATGGTTTGAATGGGATTCTTGTCACTTTCAACCAAAGATCTCAACAAATACATGCAATGAAGTATGCAGGAGTACCAGCTTACGGGGCCGAGGTTGCCCAGATTGGAGAAAAAATAGGAGAAGGAAGCTGGATAGAAACAACAAACCTGCTTTGGTAAGAAATAACTTAAAAAATCATATTCATTTATATGCTCATGGTTGTACCTTTGCATGGAAATGATGATAATCTCCTACGTAAGTATGGGAAACTTTGCAGCTCTTACTTTTATCTTATGCTTAAAATCCAGTTAGTTTCATTTCTCTAGCTTAAGACTTCGATCCCTGCTAGATGTAAGCATCCATAAGTGGAACAATCCTTTAAATGCCCAGCAATCATTTACACTTCAATTTGAAGAAAATATAGCCCATTTTCTAAGAGTAGGTTGATAAGGGAGATGAGGTCTAGAGGGCCCCGGCCCTAGGGAAAGGGATGCAAGTGGTAGGTATACAGCATAAAACAGCAGCCAAAGACTGGTTTTGTCTACTTCACAGTTTTGCTTGGCACTGGCCATTGACCATTGTACTATGGTCACTCCGTGTGCCAAGCACAGTGACCCCCAAGATAGATGTTATTGTTTTTTTAAGAAGGGACAAAATAGTTAAGTCAACTAGTCTTCTACTCCTTTGCAAAGTAGCTTCTACAAGGATGAGAATTGATGGTATAAAGTCTCTGTTAATGCTCTATGTGTGCGATTTAAATCAACACTCTCACAACCACCATCCTTAACTCTGTCCTCTTTGGAAATTATCAGACCTTTAAACACTGTTTGAAAAACCCACAGATGGTGCTGCAGAGGCATCAGTAAATCAATGAACTTAAAACTTCTTAATTACAACATGTGCTTTGCTACAGTATGTTTTCAAAGAAAATATACTCTTAGAATCTGAATGTGGTATTGACATTATTTCATCAAGGCCCGAAGCATGCCTGCGGTCTGAGCCATGCGTTTCTGGAGTCTTCCCAGCTCATGTTTGCTGTAATAATGTCACATGTTAGATACAAAAGAAGTGGGGGGTCTCATAAGACACTTGTACTTCAAATGGAGAAAACCTTTTGGCTCCTTAGAGTGGATTAAAGGTGTAAGAGCTGGGGATCCCTGAATAGAATCAAGCATGCTGTTGGGCTAACTGTAAGCTCTGGTTTCATTGTTGTTATAACTGAAATGTGCTCCTGACCCACTGAGCCTCCATATGCTTGTGGTCTCGTCACCTCTTTGACCCTGCCTTTAGAAACACAACTTTATCCAGTATCATTCATCCATTCATTCAACAACTGTTTTTGAGCACCTACAATGTACAAGGCCCCGTGAGTGAGCGCTTGTGCTGAACAAACTCCCTCCTGGTCTGGGAGAGTGAAAGACATGCACATACTTGCCTCCCCCAAGAGAGGACGTGACATCACAGTGGAGCAAGGGCAAGGTGTTTATCCCCCCAATACTTACTGAGCCCCTCTCAAGGGCCAGCGGGCTGAGGGTACAGCACTGGGACTTTGGCTGGGGCTTAAGGAGAAGCAAGATGTGGACACAAAGAGGTGCAGGGAAGGAGCCAGTCTTGGTGGGAGAAACTGCATGAGCGAAGGCTCAGAAGGAGGAGAGTACAGCTCTGGGTGGGGAAGAGTGGCTGGTGGTTTCGTTTAGTTGGACAAATGAGGTGGGGCTGCAAGGCAAGGCTGGGCAGATGGTAGATGGCTTTGCTGGTTAAGTTGAAAACCGTGGATTGTTTCTTCTGTTCCTAATGATAAATCACCAGAGGATCTGGGGAGGTATGATGGGATTCAATAATATAAAGTATGTTGGGACACATGCGAAGGAATCTTTATTCCTGGTCCAGCTGGGGAAAGGAGGGATGTCAGCAAAGTCTACATGGTTGATACAAAATTGTCGCTGGGACTTGAAGGATGAATGGGAGTTACGAGGTGAAGGAAGAGGAAAGGGGAATCCAGGCAGAGGGACCGGTAAGAGCAAAGGCAGAAGGTAGGCAGTGCATGACTCAGGTATTAAAGAAAATATGCTTTTGGAGCCCATGTTGGCAGTTTTCAGCAAACAGTTGGGTACTGGTTTCAGGATAGTTTCACAGCCTTTAGAGCTCAGCACACACAATTTTGAAGCCAGGCTGCAGACTTCCTCAAGATACTCAATCCCTCCCAGACTCATTTGCATCATCTATAAACTGGGAGAACGAATCATTTGGGATTCATCAGGTTATTGTTAATGAGATGAAGCCTAACGCCCTTTAAGGTACATTGTAGATATTTAGCAAACCTGAGTTCCCCTTCTCAAGCCTTAGTTTGCTCACGCAAAGCGGAAGCACTGACATAGTAGCATGCATACTACTTTGCATGCTGCTATGTAAGCATAGTACTGATTTCACAGGGTTGTTGAAAAATCTATTCAAGATATTACAAGCAAAGTACCTGATACATTAAATGGAACATACTAGAATCACAACAAATGTGAATTCTCTTACCATCTGGTAATGAAATTATGTCAGAGGTTTCTCCTATAAAAATATTCCCAGACCACATCTGTATCACCTGGGAACTTGCTAGAAATTCAACTTCTCAGCCCACCTCAGACCCACCAAATGAGAAACTCTAGGAGTGGGCCTAGGAATCAGTGTTTCAACAGCTGCTCCGGGTGATTCTGATGCACCCTCAAGTGTGAGAACCTCTGATCTCAGCAGACATCCAGCACCACTTCTGAGCCTTCAGTATGGCCTCTGTAGCAATTCTTGTCATATCACTGTAAAGCAGTTAAGTTAGTGATTGGTGTACCTTTCACCCCATCTAGATTGTAAATCCCTGGAAAGGAGGCACCGTTTCTTATTTGTATTGTGGCCCACGGTACTTAGCAAGTATCTTCCAGACTGTAATGATTCATATGTTCAATATCAAAGATCCTCAGGCTCCTACCTTTCAATCTGTAGAATTAAACAAATGCATCCTTAACAGAACTGTAAGACTGTCACCAGGGTTTTCAAAGAGCACTTTTATACAGCCTAAAGAATAATGTTTGTGGCTTTGAGATGGTGTCGTAGGGTTCCAGAGGTCATTCTGGGCTTCCTTCCAGAGCTGAGCTGGAAGGGGCTGATGTGAAGCCGAGCGGAGGGTTTCTGCAGAAGCCACAGCAGTACACCACTAAAGGAGGGTCATTGTTTACAAAACAGTGCAATTTCCCGGATCCGCGGTGCCCATTAAACGGATTTATCTTCATAATGGAGAGAAAAGGCTGTCTTGGAGAAGACAGATGCCAACGCAGTCCAGCTTTAAAATGACTCATGGGGGACAGTTCTCATCACTGGGCTTCAGGACTGGATCAGTTTTATTCCCAAGAATGTTCTTTACACAAAACAAAATGACAGAAGGCTCACAAGGACCAAAAGATTGGAGGGAGTCATCCTGAAGAGGGGTCTTGGGGAAGGAAGACCCCAAGTACTCATGTGTAGGCAGGATACCTTCCTGGAGACTGGGATCACTTTGGGGGGCTACTCTCCAAGGTTAGAATATGGGGAGAAGTGGCCTTGCCCAGAAAAAGTTCGAGAAGTTAGGGTAAAAACTGGTGACTTACCTGGCAGGGACAATTACTGACCCAGATGTAGGCTGTCGATTTTCCCCTCCACCCTCCAGAGGTCTTTAAAATTAGGACAACTGGAAACTAAAGATGATTTTTCTTTGTCGTTTTGCCATGGCTGGGGAGTGGACTGCCTAAGCCAGTCCACGCAAACGAGAGTTTGTGCTGTGTAGTGTCAAGTGTATTGACACTTGAACAAAAGAGTAAAATAAAAATGCTTTCTGGGCCCAGGGAGCAGCATTTAAATTTTCTGTATTTATTTTGGGGGCAGTTTGGCATAGAGCAGAGATTGGAAAACTTCTCTTAAAGGCCAGGTAATAAATATTTTAGGCTTTGTGGATCATATAGTGTCTGTAGTAACTAATCAGCTCTGCTGTGGTGCCGTGAAAGTGGCAACAGATAATATGTAATGATGAGCGTGGCTGTGTCCCAGTGAAACCTGATTTGACAAGACAGGTGGTGGGCTGGGCTTGGCCTGCAGGTGGTTGTTTTCTTATTTATTTTATTTATTTATTTTTTTGTCGTTGGTACGCGGGCCTCTCACTGTTGTGGCTTCCCCCGCTGCGGAGTGCAGGCTCCGGACGCGCAGGCTCAGCGGCCACGGCCCATGGCCCCAGCCACGCCGCGGCATGCGGGATCCCCCCAGACCGTGCACGAACCCGCGTCCCCTGCATCTGCAGGCGGATTCTCAACCACTGCGCCACCGGGGAAGCCCCGGTGGTTGTTTACCAAGCCCTGGTATGGAAGAAAAATGCCTGGTTTTAGAGTCAGGCAGCGCTCATTTCAAAGTCTGCCTCGGTCACTCACTTAGCTTGGCAAATTGCTCCAGCTTCTCTGAATCTGTTTCCTTGTCTATAAAGTGGAGGTGAATAGCTTTAGTTAGGATTAGAAGATGCACAGCATTGACCTCAATACATTATACCCATCATTATGAGGCTTCCTGTGAATCACAGTCCTAAAGACGGCTTCTCCAAAGGAAAAAAAATCTTCCTTGCAGCATGCAAACAACCTCATGACCATCCGGGGGGTTCCTAACATGTGCAGGGCAATTCAAGATTATATTTACGTTGCATTGAGTACAATTGATTCAGACAGATTAAAGAGTTGGCTTTTTAAACAGTGTTCTCAACTCTCCCCCTGAATGGTTTCAGGGACTGGAAGATACTTTGGCCCACTTTTGCATCTTTCTGCCATACCTCCCACTGGGGTTTGACCAGTGCAGTCCCCTGCTGACGGGTCTGGCTCTCCAGGGCCCCTTGGGGTCGGCTTAATGTAAATGAACAGAAACTGTTCTGAAATCACAGAGGGTCAGCTCAGTTGGTGTGCAACCTCCAGCTCATCCTCGATTTCATCATATGTCCTCAATTATACCAGATGAATTTGAAATAGTTTGTTCATTAATAAAGGCAAAAAAGTGCCTCTGCACTTCACAGAGGATGTGATCTAATCCTGGCATGCAGTAATCATAAGAATCAGCAAGCTGGGGCTTCCCTGGTGGCACAGTGGTTGAGAATCCTCTTGCCGATGCAGGAGACACGGGTTCATGCCCCGGTCCGGGAAGATCCCACATGCCGCGGAGCGGCTGGGCCCGTGAGCCATGGCCGCTGAGCCTGCGCGTCCACAGCCTGTGCTCCGTAACGGGAGAGGCCACAACAGTGAGAGGCCCGCGTACCACAAAAAAAAAAAAAAAAAAAAAAAAAAAAAGAATCAGCAAGCTATTTAACTTATCCTTGTCTCTGTTGCTCCAGTGGGTCTTAAAAGCCCTCTGAGGTCTAAGCTCCTGTGGGCATCCCTCTGAGGGGTTGATGATGACCTAATTCTGGGCAAAAGGCCAGTGCTGTGTGTGACGCGGGCAGTGAGGTCACCATGACTGCTCTTAAGATGGCATTTCCGAACCCAGCAAATACTAGGCTTGTTATGCATCACATTAAAAGCCGAGATTTGTACCCAAGAGCTGAGAATAAGAACAGTTCGCTGTAGACTGGGACTGTCCATTGGTTTCACTTCTCCCAAGTTAGAGTCTGGAATGCAAACTGCTTATAGCCAAGGCCTGTTCTCGGGACGCCACGTATCTGTACTATGCCCGTAATGCAACTCTGGGTTACATTATGTCTTTGGTGAGTGATGAAAAACTAGGTAGCAATGATCAAAATAATGGAACCACCTGGGCTTAGGAACCTGAATGTTCATGAAAGTTGGGAACTTTGCTCTGAGGATTATCGTTTTCAGGAGTGGTGTGATGTTTACTCACCTCTTGAATATCTGTTCCTTCCTCTACTTCACGTCATTCTCACTGACTCGTCCCTGGACCCCTGCCCCATTACCTGTCCATGTTTACCCAACAACCTCTGACTTCAACTTTACCCCTTCCAGCCCCTCCTCACGGAGGCCAGATTATTTCCCAAATGCAAATCTGATCACATCATTTGCTTGGTTCAGCACTGCCTGTGGGTGAAGACCAGCTCCTCTAGTGTGACCACATGGGCCCTCGAGGTTACCTTCCGCTCCCACCCCCCCAACCGATGCCTCCTACTTGGAACCACCCTTCAGACCCCATGACCTAGCCGCACTGAGATCCTCTCAGTGCCTTGAGCTTCACCCCGTGCCTTCATTTGTGCTCTTCCTTCCACCTGTGACTAATGCCCTCCTTTCTAATACTTGCTCATTCTTCAATTCTAGAAATCCATTTCTGACCTGCAGCCCTCCCCCTAAAGGCAATGTAGGACCACATATTCTCCCATCATAGGACTGTCCCATAATGTCATGGGCTGTGTCCTTGGTTACTCTTGCATATCCAGAGTCTGCATGATCCGATCACATAGTAATTGACAAAATGTCTCTTTAATTTATGACTGATGGACTTGACAAATGATTAAAATAAAGAAATAGCCTCAAAATCAGTAATTCCCAACCCTCAGTCTACAACAAAATTTAAAACGTACCTTTGCCTGGCCTCACCCCCAGAGATTCTGATTCATCTGGTCTGGAATGGGTTCCAGACACTGGTCATGCTCTACAAAGCTGCCCAGCGGGTACTAATGTGCAGCTGGACTTGAGGGCTACTGGTCTAAATGAGGAGGCCTAAGAAGGTAAGAAGGAGCTATGATGGTTGCCATTCCTAGGAAAAGAGAAAGGGACATGCGACCTTCCCTCAGAAATGTCAATGTAACTTACAGATGAGGAGCCCAGACCTCAGCTTGTTGCTGCCCTCAGTTCCCCCAAGGGGTGGCCTTCAGGTACCAGCTACAGTGGGGACAAGATGAGTGCTCTCACCTGGGAAGTTACAGAGATGGTCAGGAGAGAGTGTCTGCTCTGAACATGCTTGGGCAGGGCTCTTAGAAGCCACCTCCACTCGGTGGGCTGCTTCTCACCGAGGCAGCCACAGCCACTGTGGTGAGAGCACCTGCCTACCTGGCTCAGGTGCCACCTAAGGGCTTTCTTTAGCAAGGGCAGCCGCCGTCTCCCCAGTAAACCCACAATCCCCTGGGCATCAAGCAGCATCAGTGTTTCCGGATACAGGGCAGTAGCCTGAGTGCCGACCCTGAGCGGGCAAGCCTGTGGTCCAGACGGGCCTGGGGAACCTGACAGAGGATTATTATTAGAGAGAGTATAGAAGATGACTTTTCAGACTCACCCGGAGAGCAAAGCAGATGGCACCAGAGCAGTTAGAAAGGGAGCTAGCTGCTTGGTACTGCTGTTTGCTTGCTGAGAACGTCCCCTGGTTTTAGCTACAAATAAAGTGGGAATCAGATAGCGGGGGTAGTGATGCTTTGGCAGCTTCAAGCATCCTGAGAATCTGATCATAATCCAAACTGAGAGCTCCGAGGGCTTTGCCATTAGCCCCCCAAAAAACTCATTCCACAATGCCTGACCTGCGATTCCGCCCAGGTGCTATCTGGGTGATTTCACATTCCAAAGTCTAAGACACAAAGAGCTGCCCTCCTCCTCACAAGAAGGCATTTTAATTTAAGGTTTCAGGCATGTTTATAGCCAGTAAAAGAAATAAACCTTTCAACCAGCAATTAGTCTTAAAATCAATTAGTGCTGGGTTTGTTGAAGAACAAAGGATATGGAAGAAACATCCTTCTCACTTTCTACAGCAACCACAGGAAGCCAGCTCAAAAGAGGAAACAGAAAAGGTGACTTTTGGGATCACTGCCTTCCCTCTGTATCCTGCCCTTGAGGGGAGAGAGATCAAGAGGCAAACAGTCCTGTGACCAAGCCTGCTTTCCCCACTGAAATGGGGAGTCAAATTAGTACAGCAATCAGGCTAGATTTGCAGGTGAGCTAACTGAAGGCTCTGTTGGACAGCAGGAAGCTATTTTCACTAGTGTCTGAGGATGCTGGCCTCAGGCAAGCAAAATCCACACCAATCATATTAGTGGGTGGCATTTAATCCACAGCTTTGAATAAACAATATGTCAAGTAAGTCAGTCAAAATATGGGACCATGAATGGTGAGAAAGGCAGAAGCCAACAGGGCTGGTTTTCTGGCAAAGAAGGTTGAAATAGTCTCTTCCAATAGCTTTGAGGGAAAATGGCTACAAATTTTTAATAATTCTGCTACTGTTGGTTTTCTAATGCTCGTTTACCAAACTTAGCCATACTTTGTCAAGCTCAAGTGTTGAAAGCAAAGACTTAGGCAAATCTTCTGAAAGTTACAAAGAATGACCTTCCCAACGGGCCAGTCTCCCAAACTAGAGTTGCTACTGAGGTGCTGTGCTCCAAGGTACCTTGGCTGACCACGGTGGGGGGTAGGGGCTGGACTGCCGCTCTCAGGAGCTCCCCAAAAGCAGGGGAGGAATTTTATGGAAGAAGTAACTGAGCGTGAAAGGAGTTTTCTTTTTTAAGTTCCACAATGATGATGCCCAAATACACGGTATTAAATGATAAGCAATTTCCTAGGTCTATTCATGGATAAATGGCATCCACAGATATCCCTTTAAACATTAGGGGCTGTTTGCCAACAAATCTGAGATCCAATCACTGCCCTTCTTCACTCATTCATGGGTAAGATGTGAAGAAAAGCAGTGAACGGTGACCGTCTGCTCATGTGCTGAGCTTCCCCCATGTGTCTCAACCTCTGTGGATGGTGGGATTTTATCTAATTCATCTCTGTGTGTCCAGCATCCAGTATGAGTTTCAAAAATATTCGCAGAGTGAATGAATGAGCTAAACGGAAAATGGACAGAAAAGATATCAGATAAATCAGCCCCAAACTACTCTAAAGTTAGTCACCATTAAGAAATAAATGCATTGTCTACTGTCTCACACGGAGGGGGAATCCTGAAGCCTCACACATTCGGCTCCCCCAGCATACTTTGCATAAGCTGCTAAACAGCGACAAACGAAAGGGGACAATGTGCCCCTCTGGAAGGGAGATTTAATAAACTTTTCGTAAGCAGACTGCTCAGGCAAGACCACAGGGGATACGCGGTGGGAAAGGCAAGGTCTGGCTTCTATAAGCCAGCTCTGCCACCAGGCAAGTCTCCCGAACTCAGAGGACATAGGAATCGCTGCTTTGGCAAGTCACTCTAGAAGGACAGTGCCACCAAAACGAAAGTCTTGGTGGATGCTCCTCAGCACACACACCGGGCAGGGGGGATGGCCATGCAGTGGGACTTAAAGTAAGCAGAGCCCACTGGTCTAAACTCTGACACACAGGGAAAGAATGTTCTTGCCACACTTGTCCAAATACTTTTCCCCTTCAGTATGCATCAAATTAAGAGTGCGATATTTTTTTCCCACTCAGTAGTCTTACTTCATAAAAAAAGTAATTATAAACTTTAAAATTATGAAATATTTCAAACAGAAAATAATACGGCAGATAATCATCCAGCATGGCAATTTTACTTATGTCAACATTTTGCCGTATTTGTTTTAGATGTCTTTTTTAAAGACACAAAATGCCATAGGTGTCATTCTTTCCTCATTCTCCTATTGCCAGAGATATATTCTTTCTGTAGATATTTTTATAATTCTACATATGCCTTACCCATAAATAACATGTAGTATTTTCTTGTGTTTTTACAGTTTAAAAATGGTATATCGAATGTTTGTTTCTATAGTTTACAGTGTGATATTATAAGTGGACCATTCTTTGTTGAGAAATTTAGAACACTATGGTATGCTTTTTAATTTCCAAATAGATTCAGCTGAATCATCAACAAACACCTTAAGAGGAAATATGTTTTATTTTCTAAATTTTCTCTAATAAGTTGTCAATTCTGGGTATTGCATTAGAAGCTTTAGAAGTACAGTTGACCATTGAACAACATGGGTTTGAACCCTGTGGATCCACTTATCCATGGATTCTTTTCAACAGTAAATACTGCAGCACTACATGATTTAGAGTTGGTTGAATCCTTAGATGTGGAGCCACGGATATGAAGGAACTGCCCAAACTGTATGTCATATGTGGATTCTGGACAGTGCAGAGGGTTGGCGTCCTAACCCCCATGTAGTTCAAGGGTCAGCTGTATATGTTCAGTCCTGTATTAGCTCAGCTAGCATTTGTCAGGCATCTAATACATGCTAATCACTGGCTGAAGTGCTGGCAACACAAAAACCAGATCCAATGCTCATTCTTGCAGAACTCAAAGGCAGTTAGTGGGAGGTAGGTGTATAAACAAATAATAACAGTGGCCCTCAATAGGCGCTATTATGGGTATGAGTTACCAATATAATTTGGGGGCAGGGAAAGCAAAGTGATGATTTAGCACACTACTGGTTTTTACGCATACAAACATATTTCTATTCTTGCCCGATTGTTTCAAGGACTGCACTTCTCAGAGTGTACTGAAATTATGTATTCACTACTGGTTTCCCGTAGGACCCTGAGTCCTTTGAAGGAAGAGACTATACCTCATTTTTCTTTTTATAACTAGTGGATTTTAAAATTTCTCATACCTGGGAAATTTCCCCCTCAGTCTAGTAAACCGAAGGTCAATTTGACTTGACCTGGGGTCAAACCTGTGTGATGGTTTTAAGCAGAGGGAAAGAGGGTGTTTATAACAGTAGCAATGATAGATTAACTCTGGTTAACACACTAGTGTACCAACATCCTGCTGTATTTCTCCCAGATGGTTGTAAACTGTGACATCTCATAAATCCCCAGGCCTTTTCTTTTCTGTGGCTGGTTATTACACAGTCCCAGGGCAGAAGAACACTTCCCAAACTAAAGTAATTGTGAGTCATCTTTAAAGGAGAACCTGTCAACCACCACGGCCACAAAGCTCAGACAATTAAAACAGCCCCAAATGCCCTGATTCTGCAAAATCCTTAGTCATTTGGTGGTTTGGAGCTAATGCACCCAAGGAAGATCTGAAATGGTTCTTGTGTTTTTTCCACTCAATACCTCTTCCTTTCTGCTCGTTCACTATATCTCTCTCAGTTGGATGAAGGCAGCTATTGCCACAGTTTCCAGAAATCCACTGGGTCTGCCATGCTTTCACCTGAATGTGATTCCCCCCTTACTGACGGGTCCTTTGGAGGAAACAGCATAGATGGCAATTATATGGCATATATACCATCATTCTTCTCTCCCATGACAATGGCCGACATGACTAATCTATCATGGCACTTTTATTTCCTGCTGAACCAGGACTCTGTCTGCAGGCAGTCCCTACCAATCAATTGAATTTGGTATTCACAAGAGCACCCACCCATCATCTCTGAAGCAACTGATGTTGGTCAGTAATAGTTAACCTTATCTAATACATTTGACTGTTCAATAACTTTGCATTAGACTTTCTTAAAAGTCCCAATGATCCAGACCAAATTTTTTCAGGGCCTGAAATTATGTTCAGTTTTATGACCTTGTGAAAGTTGTTCAGCCCAATAGCTAAACAGTATTTCTATCTCACTTACCATCTTGGCAATTGAAGCCAATACTAACACCTTTGGAAATGATGTACTGTCCAGGGAAAGGACTTAGTCATGGGCCTAAGAACAGTGCCAAACACTCAGGAGGGCCTGACACATTTGTTGAATGGATAAAATAGTGGGAAGACATGGGTCTCCTTGTTCAAACTGTAGGCCTTCTGATGTTAAACATAATCGCCTTTTCCCTTCTTTTCAAATTTCAATTAGCATGAACATCTGACAGGTGAAAGCTAGAGTCCAAGAATTTTCTGGGGATTAGCGGGGAGGAAGATGATATCTGTTTTGCCCAGTGGTGTCTGCTGATGGGATAAGCAGAATCACTGTCTCCTAAAGGAATGCTTGAGGACCTGCAGGAGCCAAAGATTTTAGGACCGAAAGGGGACAAGTGTCATGAAGACGGTACAGAAGATGATAGTCCTTTGGAACCAAACTTGAAACCTGGTGACTTCAATTAATTGGTAGCCATCCATTTTTCTGTGCAGGTTGGAAACCATGGGCTGCTATGCACAGGTGCACAAGGATTGATGAGTTGCTGAAAGAGCCATGACACAGAAAATGTTACAAAGTGTTTATTGGTATTTGTCCAAACTTCTTTTTCCAAGATCTCATATTGTCAGAGTGACTTCTCCTTCTGTTTTATCTGCTTTGAGTATAAGAAATGAAAAGTCCTTGCCCTCAAGGCATTAAGTACTGCCCAATAACTTTTCCCAAGCCAATAACTATATTGTCTAAAAGTGGAGGTGAGGCTTCTAGGACATCTCAAGAAGGATCATGGAAGTTACAGAAAAATTCAGCCCTAGCAATAAATAAATGAATGGATGACTAAGTGAATAAAAGAGACAAACAAATAAATGGGAGTGAGTTAGAACTGAAGAGTAGATGCGTCTCTCCACAATACTATCTGCTGTGCCCCTCTTTCTACACAGGGTACTGTACTAGCCAGTAGAAAATGGGGGTGAGGTAGGCAGAGAGATACAGGACTCAGCACATACAAGAAATTATATATAACTTCACAATTCTACAACTTTTGATTGGGTAGAACTATAGAGGTCAGGTTGCAGCATATGCCAAGGTAGAATTAAGTGACTTACTCAAAATCACACACTAGACAGTGGCACAGTAGCAATTTGAGCCGAAAGCTCCTGACTCCTACCTGGCAGGGGAGATCACTTCCAGCTGGGGTGGTTAGGAAGCATTGTATGAACAGGGCAGGTTCTGGGTGGGGTCCTGCAGGATGGGTATGATTTAGATCTAAAAAGAGAAGTGAGGGGGATGGGCTTTCGAAGCCAATAGAAAGGCAGATGCTCAAGATCACTTTGGCTTTAGTGAAAGGAAAACAGCAAGCCCTGGAGTCAGGCAGAACTGGGTTTGATTCTTGGCTCTCTCACTTTTACCATCTATGTGTCCTGGAGCAAATTTATGAATCTCCCTAAGCCTCAGGTCCCCAATAAACTGGAGATTACAGTGTAGACCTTGCAGTGTGGTGTAAGGATTAAAGGAATGCTTGTTGAGCAGCTTCTTTGAGACTAGACATACATGATGGTTATTGTTTATTCTTATTCACTTAGGGAGAGGGGTAGGAAGTAAGCTGTGAGGGACAGGTCAGGATCAAACTATGAATGCCTGTAGCTGCCAAGTAGAAGAATCTGAACTGTATCTTGAAGGAAGTGATGAAAAATTAAGATCTTTGAGCAAAGGAACAAAGTCATAAAGTCAAACATTAATAACTAAACCAGGATACCTAGTGCCTACCTAGCTTTGCATTTTTCTTCTTATCCTGTCTCCTGTGTAACTTTGGGCTCATCCTCTCATCTCTATTTTCCCCCACAAACTGGATTTGGGCATCCTTGTAACTTTTGAATTGAGCATTTTGGATGGGCTAGTGAAAAAATGCCCTCTAAAAAGGGGTTTATTTATCTTTTGGAAATAAATATTCCTAAAGTCTCGGGCCAGGAGTTGCCAATGGAACTTCAGAGATGCTTTCTGTCAGTAATAGGGAGAGAAGGTCCGTTCTGGAAAGTATAAAACAAGGTGCTGTGCCCAGTTTGGGGATACCACTAAAAGGCCAGCACTCTAATTAGCACTGAGACATTTTCTCTATAACTTCAAGATCAATGTAACTCTTCCTTATTGTCCCACCTAAAGGACAGAAAGAGGCAAAGAGGCAAAATCTTGAGTAAAGAAATGGATGTCAAACCAACATGGAACAGCAGGTGAATGAAATGAGAAGGAAAAATAAGGTACAAAGGCAAGAAAAACATTACCCTTAAAACTCTGTGTGTGTGCGTGTGCGCATGTGTGTGTGTGTGTAAAGTTCATTTGGTAAAGAAAATGTAAAGCTATAGATGCTTGTTCTTTGGCATAAGATCTTCAAAAGGAACATCTAAAGATACTCACTGATACAAGTGCCTTTTGTCTGAAGGTGTGGCTGGGAAGCAGGTAGGCTCCATCAGCAAGTTTATAAATAGTGAGACCCAAAGCACAGAAAAATGATGCAGTTGTACAAGTATTATACATCAGTAACATGACTTACACTGAATCCGGGATGCCTACCAAGAAACCATACCCCAAGGCTTTTTTTTTTTTTTTTTTAACCGCAGAACCTCCCTCTTCCCTAGTTAAGACAACCAAAAGTCATACGGATGTTTCTAAATGACTCCCCCTCTCTCAAGAGCACACCTCCTGTGCTCCTATCGGCCAAGTTCCAGCTATTTGTCTTTGGCTAACTGGGTTTCTAAGATGGCTCTGAGAATGGCTCTCTCTGGGTACATCATTAATCAGTGCCAAACTAAACAGGCTATAGTCCCAGCTGAGAGTACAGCGGTTGGCTCATCACCCCAACACATAATGAACAAACATGAGTGATGACACCATGCAGAGAACGCGAGTCACCTCAATGAGCCTTGCTTTAGACGTTATACCTAGGAAGGCTGTCTGACAGATATTGATATCCCAATTGTTTCAGACTTATAGTAATTTTCCAACGAGGTGAAGCTTGCTGGCTTTTATTTAAAGTGTTAAATTGTAAGAAGGTTAAAATTTGGGTCGTTTATCGAGTATATCCAGCTACTTGTGTGACGCTGGATAAATGGATCTGAGCTGTATTAATTCCCATCCAGTAAAGGAAATTTAACTAAGAGTGGCTTTGTCAGTAGTTTTGTTAAAAAGGACATTAGAAGGCCTTGAATTATAAGAAAAGGTGCCTGCCACGTCTATGTCTTATTAAGAAATGTTCACACTTTAGAAAAAAGATGGCATGCCCGTGGAAAGTCATCCTGTAAAGGTAGCAAATTTAATTATCTCTAATGTTAATGCTACCAAGGATTGAGGAAATCACAGGAGAAAGATAGGAGCCAGTTGCTGAGCCACATTCAAAGGGATTTATTTTTGAAATTGCCATAATATTAATGATAGTTAAAGCTGGTAAGGGACAAGCACTAAGTATGTTCTAGGGTATGTACTGACCCATAAGGGGCAGGGCAAAATTCATAAATGAAGTTGAGAGAAAACTGGAACACTGAGCAGTAACTAAATGAGTATATTCTGTCTCACTTTATTATTTTGATATATTTCCTAAGGTCCTTTTAGCAATATAGAGTGGAAATATCGTGAGTTTTACAAACAAGGAGATCTTCGGTAATTTGCTTATCATCTCTGAGTCTTAATTTGTAAATTCAGTTAGAAAAGCCTAATTAAGCCTAAACACAGGTAGGAGCATTTAGTTAGAAAGTGTAAATGAAAGTATCTAAAATAATCCCTGACACATAGTATGTACTCAATAAATGCTAGTTTCCCCTTTGTTTTTCTTCATACTTATGGCATGTATCACTTCTACCTCCCATTAAAGCTTATTTTGTACATCTTTGTTAAGCCGTCAAAGTTTCTCAAATTCGTCCAAGTATATATCCCCACAGCACCGTGAAGCCCAGTCAGGAGGGGTGCGACAAATGCTCACAGAAAAATGACTGAAAAGACTCAACCCATCAGATAAGGGGTACCGCAGCATGCATATTATGAGCTCCTGGGTTCGAGACCTCTATTAATGCAATGATCACACTGTATGTAATTTATAAATCTACATTTGCCTCTTTCGTTAGACTGGAAACCCTCAAGGGTCTAGACCTAGCCCATAAGAAGTACTCAGTAAATATTAGGTGACAGAATCCTTTAATGCACCGTTGTATCTGCTTGGGGGACTCTGTTGATCTGAAGGACTATTTAGTGCATTAGAGGAGAGGAATGCCAACATTCCTCAGCATGAGAACAAAATGTGTGAAAAAGTTTATTGCACATGAACATGTATGGAGCTTGTAGAAAAAGAGTTAAAATATGGAGATGAAAGCTGTGGGATGTTTACATTCTTGTGAAACCAAAAGTGAGTTGAGCGGAAGATGAAGTGAGGTGGTCCTCAGAACAGCATCCTCGCCTTATGATGATAATTAATTGGGACAAGAAAGACCACATTTGCATCAATAAATAGTAAGAGTCTTAACAACTTGTGTCCTATTAGCTCCGCTTTGGGGGAAAGTCTGGGGAGGAGTTTATGACACAGGCAAAGAATGGGGTCATGAGAAAAGATCTAAGTAGTATACAGAAGAGTTAAAATGAGACTGTGTGCTCCAGTTTCTAGGTATTGTAATTACTTTCTGATCTCCCACTGACTTGTGTTGATAATAAACCATGTGGTTGCAACTGGACTCCTCCAGTCATATAGCAATAGGAGAAGATCCCTGACAGTCAATCAATATGTGACTTGGCTGCTCTGAGATTTATATGGAGTTTTAAAGCTCTAAGTCCCATTGAGAGCAAGTAGCATTAACTTGGAGCTCTTCAAACTACCTGAAATTTTACGTCATGTTTTATGAACGTGTGCATGTGTGTTTTTCCACCCCGAGGGAATCCGTTGCTGTCATCAGATTTATAAAGTTGGTCATGATGAAGCCCCAAAGAATCACTGATTTAAAGAGAGTAGCATGAGAAAAAAAAAAAAAAAAGCAAACCAGAGCAAAAGCTGTATGTCTAGCTTTGAGATACAAACTGATTTCTTTGTCTGTAAAAATATTGTCTTAGAAGTGTCCCATAAACACCTCTCACACATTTCTAAAACTCAACTTATTATCTTCCTCTTAAAACTGTCCTGCCTGGAGCCTGCCCTATACGGCTTTATGGAGTCCTCCTTCAGACCACAAATAATGAAGTCATCTTAGACACCTTTCTCTTCCTTAACCTCTGTGTCCAATCCTCAAGTTGTGACTCCATCTTCTCCATGTTTCTCAGCTCTGTCCTTTTCCTTTCACTCCTACTTTCTCTGCCTGTTGAGGCTCCACATCCCTCATCTGGACTACTTCAGAAGCCTCCTAACTTATCTCCCTCACTCCATGTTCAACTCCTCCCAACCCTTCTCTACAGTGTTATGAACTCAACACAAATCTGACCATTTGGATCCAGGTACTCAGCAGCATAAAAGCTAAACTTTTTGATGTCAGAAAACATGTCCGGGCTTCCCTGGTGGCACAGTGGTTGAGAATCTGCCTGCTAATGCAGGGGACACGGGTTCGAGCCCTGGTCTGGGAAGATCCCATATGCCGCGGAGCAACTAGGCCCATGAGCCACAACTACTGAGCCCGCGCTCCGCAACAAGAGAGGCCGCGACAGTGAGAGGCCCGTGCACCGCGATGAAGAGTGGCCCCCGCTCGCCGCAACTGGAGAAAGCCCTCGCACAGCAACGAAGACCCAACACAGCCAAAAATAAATAAATAAATAAATAAATAATTTTGAAAAAGAAAAGATGTCCTCCATCACAGGGCCTCTGCCTATATCTTGCCTATTTCTCAAGTTCAGACACTGCCTTTTAGAAACACCAAGTTACTGGTGATTTCCTCGTTCTTCCATGCTGATGTCTCTTTTTGAAATCCTCCCTCTTTAACAGGCTAACTGCTCATCCTTCGTGCAAGCAAGCTTGTCTCCCATCACAGCCCGGAGCTCATTGTATTAAAAGGCTTAGTTCAAGTGAACATCCCCTCTACTTCCTACCATATTGTTATATTCTCTGGGCAAGGACACTTCCTATTAACTGTGTTAGCCTCAACACCTAGAATATTGCCTAGCCTCCTGAGAATCCATGGTGTGCCTGTTTTCTTCTGGTTGGGGGATCCTGAAAGCATGATGGCTGCTCTGAAGGCTTGGCCAACAGAACCAGCTGTAGGAAACCATCTCGAAGGGAAAACAGCTCACAAATAAAGGCTCTACTTCTGACATGGAGAATATCAAACCCTGCTTAATTCCATGAATCCTGCCCCTCTGATACTGTCCTGAGTGTCAGCCAGCTGAATGACAATTCAGTCTTACCTCAATTTTTTATATGCACCAGCTTCTCCCAAAGTAAAATATTATATTATTTCTTCACCAACACAGCATTGTTTGTGGCAAAAGAAGCTAATGACTTGCACGTGCTAGGTCTAGGTGACTCTGCTCTATCTCCTTATGCGTATATTTGTTTTTCAAAACGAAGGCTCTTTTATAAAGTTTAAGGCTCCTTGCATCTGAATTTACTTACGTGAAACAGGGATGATACAACCTACCCCATAGGGTAATTAAGGTAAAACAGACGATACATCTGAAAGCATTTCATAAAGTGTAAGGTGTTATGCAAACATACATTCTTGCTCTCCATCATTTTAGAATGATCAGAAACATATGAGTAAACTGCCTCCTGGTACAAAATGCAAGAACCCAGAAGCACAAGTTGTGAATACCAGACAGCTTCCATTTAACAGAGCACAGTTTCATTGAAAGATTGGCCCTAGTAATAAAGGATTAAATAAACCTAGTTTTGGTAATTGTTCTGTCTTGCTCAGAACACTAGTCATAATATATGCATATTTGAAATAAAACTACTCAACAACGTTATTCAATATATTTATTCCTTTATTCAAGAGATAGGTGGGGAAAGGGGTGATTGTGTACTTTAAGGGATTCTGGTCAGAAGAGTGAAAACAAAGATAACCAAAGCTGATACCACATTTGGCCCCTGTTTGTGTCCCAGATATACACCCTCTGAGAAGAGAGAAGAACCTTTCAATCATGCAAACCTCCTCAGCTTGCAGCCCAGAAAGAATTCATGAATGGAGAGAGAAAGCCAAGTCGAATCAACAACTTGGAGAAGCAGAAGGCTGGACTGCTGTTTTCCAATCTTCCTATCTGAGGCAAGACCAAAAATAGCATGGGCTTGTGTTGGAAACCCAGGAAATCAAATCAGAAAAGATGCTAACAGCTGAGTCATGGCAAGTGACCTCATCAACAAGGAGGCTGAAAGTAGCTATAAACGACAGATGATGCGGCTTGATCCAAAAGCAGGAGGTAAAGACCAGAGGGAGGGAGAGGACCAAGGCATTGATGTGATGCCCAGCATGAGACAGAATGACTCATGAAAAACTTCCTTCCAAATATAACTGCTTAAATGAAGTTCAAGGAGGCTGATTTTTAAAAGAAAGATGCAATGTTTATGTGGAGGTATCCTTATGCAGTGGGAAGAGCCCTGGTTTTGGAGCTGGAAAGCTCTGAGCTTCAAGCTTTTCCACTTAACCTGAAATGGTTCACTTTCAACACCTTTAAAATGGATATAATAATACCTCCCTCCCAGAGTGGCTGTAAGATTAAATGAAATGAGGCACCTAGCATGGTGACTAGACCAGAGCAGGTGTTCAAGAAATGTGTGGAGTCTCTCTTTCTTTCCCCAGCAGACAAGAAGCTTAGTGTAGCCAATTCTTGTGATGTTACTTTCTTCTCTAAGCATTCCCAGTTATAACATCTTTGCACAAACAGAGAGATTAGATATCATCTAGTTCTACCTTCGACCCAAGCCGTTGATAATCTCTACTATCTCTTGGCATACGGCCCTTCAGCCCGCCTGCTAGAACAGGTGCTGCAAGATGGAGCTTTTAATTGTGAGAAAATTGTGCTGCGGCTGCTGTTGAAATATGCCTACCTCACACAGAAATAATGTCAGTGTTTTTCAAAATGTAAAGCACTATATAAATGTAACATGAGCAGAGAGATGAAAATATATCAGTTTATATTAAGTAGTCTACTTCTCTAAGGCAGTGCTTCTCCCCCACCCTCCCTTTATCAGTAGAATCCCTTTTCAAATAGATCTGACATATCATCCAATACACACAACAAATAAAGGCAAAGCTTGACTGGGTTAAATTGGAGGTAAGGGCCTGTGTTCAGGGTCCTTCCAGACTGCAACTCCCTCCCCCATTTCTCTTACATTATGAGACACATGAGCTGTATCCCAGGGCTCCTTGGAAAAAGGCAGCTTGAAATCCCTGGCTTTAAGGAGAGACAGAGCTCTGATATCAGCCTTGTACTTTCCTAGAAAAGGCAGAGACATCACAGAGAAAGGACTGGTTTACAGTGTTATTTGAGCAAAATGGCTCAATTTGAGTCCAAGTAGTAATTAGCTTAATGAAGGCCAAAGATGTAATTATGACCAGCCTGGTTGTAAAGCAATTTGAGACACTCTGGAAGAATTTCGGGGCAGGAAGGAAAATTTAGTGAAATCTGAGGGAAACAAGCTGCAGACTGGAATTTTTGAGAGATCTCTGAGTGAAACTCACAGGATGTTTTCAGTGCAAATAATACTTGATTGGTTTAAAAGTGTTGTGAACACCATGATCTCATTTATTAACAGCTAATTATTAATAGTTTCAAATCACACTAACTGATAGTGTGAGCTTGGGTATCAAGACTGTGATCCCATTTCTTTACCTACAAAAATAGGAATCAAATCCTTATTCTGGGTGGGAAAGTACTTCATAAGAAAGATCCTAAAATCATTAACCATAAGATGAAAAATGGTTGGATTTACCTACATTAAATAGTAAGGATTTTTGAAAAAAAATTGGTAAGTTATCAGACAAATAGCTAACTGGGAGTTAATTATTGCAGAAGCCAGAGCTGACAAAAGATTAATACCTAGAATATAAAAAGAAACAGAAAAGTAGATAAAGGACATAAAAATGCAATTCTTAGAAGGAAAAATCCAAACAGGTAAGAAGCACATGAAAAGAAGCTCAAATTCACCAGTGACCCAAGGTATGAAAATTAAAACAACAGTGACATGTGCTCTCAGCCATCAGAATGACCAAATGTCCACACCAAATGTTGGAAGGGATGTAGGGAGGTGAGAATACTCATGTGCTCTTTCCATTTAGGAAACCGGTCTGAAACTAATATGCATCTATCATATGACTGCGGGAACAAACTCGTGGGTACGCATCCCGGAAATAATTCTCACACAGGTCCCCAAGGTTGCAAATGAGGATGTTCGTTGCAGAATTTTTTGTGACAGGGGGATCGGGAGGTAGCATGGGTGTATATCAACTGGATGGACAGAAATAAAATGGAGTGAAATGCAGACAATGAAATACTATGAAAATGTTGGTAGTCTACACGGTAACAGGGATCTACCTGAAAATGTAATGTTAAGTAAAAACTAAGAAACATTCTTACTTTTTATAGCCTATTTGTACCACAGATTTATCATTTATCAAAATAACAATATACACATACACAAATAAAAAGATAGATTTTATAAGGACACATGTATATTTGAGTTCCATCATATTTAGGTAGTTCTCTGTTGGGGAGGGGAATGGGTTTGGGAGCAAGGGTGAAGAGGAACAATAACAAAATAAAAGGAAAGTCTTACATGGACTTATGCTGATAAGGTATGGACTGAGGAGTATGTATAACTCAGATCTGAGGGTTGATGCTTAAAATGTCGGTGAGTTCTTGTGAAGATTAAGTGAAACCTATAAAACGATTTTCCTGGCAATATCGGAGATGCTCAACACCTCTTTGCTTCCCCCATGACTCTTAGGAAATATAAAAGGAATGGAGTTTTCTTTCCTTCGTTTGTCTAATAATTTAATCGATGAAAATAAATGAGTCTCAAGAAAACAAGGTACCAAGAGTAGGACTCAGACATGGGTATAGAAGATTGGTTCTCAAACCTGAGTGCATAACAGAAGCACCCGGAGGATTTACAAAAAATACAGATAACCAGGCTCCACCGCCACATCCCCCAGAACAAAATGGATCATCACCTCTACACAGGGGAGGCAATGGGGACCAGGGCTGGGGTCTGAAGAGTAGAATTTGAAAAGCATTGCCGTTGTGCCTGTCTGTCCACTATGATCTCAGCCACTCATGTTCTTTGGATCATTGCTTTTAAAACCTTCAACAGCTTTTGCTAAATAAAGCAGCACTGAATTGCTCAAAAAGAAATATATTTCAAAATATATGACTAGTGTGTACAGTATGGTACTTCATCTGCTCTTCCAAAATACTTGAGTTTTAGAAAATAATGTGTAGATAGGTCTATAAATTGCTTCCTCCCACAAAACAAAGTAGACTCGCTTCAGGGGGTATGGGAAAATATTTTTTCTTTTGGTTTATCCACAGATAAAACCTTATCTGTAAGAGCAAGCAAACATGCCTTCATTCATTCAGTCAGTCAGTCAGTCAACACCTGAGGATGGTTCAACTAACTCAAAGTAATTAGGCATCTGTAATAAAAATAACTTGCACAAATTTAGCAACTTTCCTTCTCTTAGCTCAACATTCAAGCAAGTAAATGTGCATCTTGGGCTGGAAGATCCTAGAAGGCAGAGAATGCAGCTCTCTCTGTTGGGTGTCACTGTGTGCTCATGGACTCCAGCATTTGGTTAATACTGACTAGGACAGTCATTCTTTTGTGTGATTCTTTTCTTTCCCACAGCATTTAGTACCATGCAGTCTCTGCCTTTTCCAGTGCTGTTCAGATGCTGGCTGGAGACCTTAAGACTATACCTGATAAATTCCTGAACCAATCTCTTTTGCCAATGAGGGAGGCTTGGACTGGCTCAACAGAAGCAGCATTTAGTAAAACAGGAAAAATATGGGCTTTGGAGTCAGGTAACTCTGGGTTTGAAACTCGGCTCTGTCATCTACTGACTGAGTCTCAGTCTCTTCATCTGCAAAATGGGATAATGACATCAACTTGGCTGGGTTGCTGTGAGCATCACATAGTGAAAGTACAGTGCCTGAAACTGAGTGGACGTGGAAAATATGGAAGTGAGGCTGCTGCAAGTGTATTGCTACAAACCCAGGATCTAGTCCTCTTGTGTGAGCTCTGGCCCCCAGTGCTCACAGAGCTCTAGTTCACATCTCTATGCTCTGTGATTCGTGCTGGGCTCATGTGGAAGAGTTTCTTCAATCTAAAGCTCTCACAAAATGGAGCCCTTCCTGAACCCCAATACCATCTTACCTGCAACTGGAACAACCTATCTGGCCATTTCCAGCCCTCTTTCCCTAGAGGCCTAGCCCCTGTCATCCCCAAAGCGCTAGCCAATGGAACTGAGATCTCAAATTCTGTGGACCATTCAGAGCTGTACTGTGTCACTACTGGGAACTCTCCATGGGGTGCCAAAAGCCCCCCACCCTCTTTGGACACCAGCAGTAATCTGATCAGGATGCTTGGCTCTTCCCTCTGGGCATTCTAGCCTAGGCTAATACATGTCTAGTAGCTTTCCCCTCCATGGGCCAGCCTTACACTTCATCCTGTTGCCTGGTCTCTAAGACCCAGATCTCATCCCTTCTACTTTGTGTAATATGCCCATTGGCCGAGCCATTCAAGAGCCAACACAGGGCTCCGGACCTACACAAAAAAATATCTGTTGAACCTAAGAGTCAGTGATTTCATGAAAATGAATGATGGAGCAAATGAAGTGCGTCATTCCTCATTTCTAGATGAGATTTGGATTGGCTGGGTAGCTGGTCTGTTGCCTAGTGCAGGCAACCGTCACGTGGCACTGCTTCTGGGGACGCTGACCTCACGGAGCTCCTAAGGGCTCATGTTTTCCCATTCTGCTGATTTGTGGATATTTAAAACACCTGCCACAACGTCCAGAACTAAAAACAATGTTCCTTAAAACTGAGTCATAATATAGTGTTCACTTTAAATCCTAAAACATAATCTCTCACCCAATATATTAATTTATATATCTACAAAATGAAATTTATGCATATATACGTGCACATATTTTAATGACTATCAATAGATTATGATTTTATGCATAAAAGGTTTTTTAAAATTTGGCATAAAACATACGCATATTAGGACCTCCCTGGTGGTGCAGTGGTTAAGAATCCGCCTGCCAATGCAGGGGACATGGGTTCAATCCCTGGTCCGGGAAGAACCCACATGCCGTGGAGCAAGTAAGCCCATGTGCCACAACTACTGAGCCTGTGCTCTACAGCCCATGAGCCACAACTACTGAGCCTGCATGCCACAACTACTGAAGCCTGCGCGCCTAGAGCCTGTGCTCCGCAAGAGAAGCCACCGCAATGAAGAGTAGCCCCCGCTCTCTGTAACTAGAGAAAGCCCATGCGCAGCAACGAAGACCCAACTCAACCAAAAAATAACTAACTAACTAAACAAATAAATAAAGTTAAAAAAACATATGCATATTAAACCACTCTCCACAATGGTAATTTATGAACAGAATTTCAGGTTGTTTTCTGCCTTTTAACTTTTTTGTTGTTAGATTGACTATCTTGTCTCTCTTGAACTGTCACCTCTTTTGACAAGTCACTCTATTCTCTGTCACCCAAAGCTCTTTTTATAGGCCTCTATGAGCACATTTAGGTGATCAATTTCCATGTCCTTGAGAAGCAGTGCTGCCTTGTGGTTAGGGGCTGGACTACTGGACCAGACCTGCCTTTAGAACTTGGCTCTGCCACTTAGTAGCTATGTGGCTTTATCAAGTTACTTAACCTCTCTTGGCCTCAGTTACTTCAACTGTAAAGTGGGGATAATAACGGTACTCTACCTACAAATAATAATAGTAATAGTTGTTGCTGTTATTGCTATTACTATTATTACTACTACTCCCTTCTCACCTAGTCTGTAACCTCCCTGACAGCTGATGAGGGTCTGTTTCTCGCACTTGGCTCGAGTCAAGTATAATCATTGGTATACCACAGGCATTCAATAACTATCAAACGAGTTCTCTAAAATCCCTTATTTTCAACACAGAAAAGTTCCCAAAATGTTCTTCAATGGAGCAGCAAGGGTCCAGATAAGATTCTGTTTTCGTCTGTTTGAGCTATTATAACAAAATACCATGAACTGGGTAGCATATAGCCAACAAAATAGAAATTTATTTCTCACAGTTCTGGAGGCTGGGAGTTTAAGATCAGGGTGTCAGCATGCTGGGTGGGGACGCTTTTCCTGGTCCATAGCTGGCATCTTTTCATCGTGTCCTCATATGGTAGAAGGGACTGGAGACCTCTGTGGGGCCTCTTTTATAAGAACGCTAATCCCATTCATGAGAGCTCTGCCCCCATGACCTGAGCACCACCTCCCAAAGCCCCCTTTCCTAATACTATCATCTCTGGGGGGTTGGGTTTCAACATACTAATTCTGGGGAGATACACGTGTTTGGACCATAGCGGATTCACTGTAAAAATCCCCATACTTAAGGTAGTCATTTATCTTTCAAGGTTGTATGTCTCTTGAAAAAGTCCTCTGAAGAAGGATCACATTGACTCTAGGGCATTTGCTGGGCTTTAGCTATGAGAAAGTGCACAGGTAAGGTCTCTTTAAAGAGTGGTAGGGGGCTTCCCTGGTGGCGCAGTGGTTGAGAATCCGCCTGCCGATGCAGGGGTCACGGGTTCGTGCCCTGGTCCGGGAAGATCCCACATGCCGCGGAGCAACTAAGCCCGTGAGCCACGGCCGCTAGGCCTGCGCGTCCGGAGCCTGTGCTCCGCAACGGGAGAGGCCACAGCAGTGAGAGGCCCGCATACCACAAAAAAAAAAAAAAAAAAGAGTGGTAGGACTTCTCTGCATGGGCCAGATCTCCTTCCCTTTCTTATGGAACTTTTCTCACTCTCCATCAAACACTTGGAATTCTCTATATTTGCTCCTTGCTAATTGCTTTTTTCCTGTTTTCTTATGAGAATGAGGCAAATTTCAGGGAAACAAAGTAGGGTATCTATTTAGAGTAAAGCGCTTAAAAGTTCCAATAATAATAAGTAGGTGGTAGGTGTCCAATTGTCCAACTGAAGCAATTTAATGTAAGAGAAGAGGCTAAGTTGAATGATCTATTCTTGAAAGCCAAGCTACTGACTCATTAGTTATTTTACTATGAATACATTTTCTCTCAGCCTCCAAATTCACAGACGCTCATGAACTTCTATTTATTATTTTACTTCATATCCTTAAAAAAATTTTTTTTTTTTTTTTTACCATTTTTTCCTTTTAAAGTCAGATATCACAGACTGAAGAAGAAACAACAGATTATTGAGTTTCTTTTATCAGCCTCCTCCACCAGGCACTTTAAGAGACATTTTATTTATTCCTGGCTTTTGGGAAAATTTCAGCCTACAGATTGTCATTTTTCTCATTTTGGTCATTTTGTCATTATAATTAGTTTTATTCTTGGATTCTGGGATCTTTTCCTTCTGAAAATTAAGAAACCTTCCCAAACATGACAGAGAAGGAAAAGAAAAGGAAAACAAGGAAGACAAAGAAAAATATGAAAACCTCCATCTTACAAATGACTCTGGCTTAACGATTAACTTGCTTGTGCTGGGTATCAAGGCGCAATGGGTGGCTGAGTTCCGGGCGACAGCACACGCTTCCGTTGTGGATGCCGCCCTTGGCTCTCAGCAGGAATCAAGGTCTAAAAACCTCCATTTCACATTTGTCTTTCATGATAGCTTTTTAAAAAAAATGGCTGGGGGTTCGCTTAAGACTTCATCTTAACAATGTGTTTCCTATGGAAAGTGCTCACGGAGCTTCTCAATGTACCTTCCATCTTTCTTAAGGGTGACAATAAGTAAGAAGAATCACAATTAAAGCGGTCAGGGAAGATGAATGAGAAGAGGATGTAATCAAGACGGGCACCCCACAGGCATCCAAGGATTTCACTTTCAGAACCCTCTGTGCAGTCTGTCTGGGCTTCCCTCCATGCTCTCCCTCCCTCCATCAGGCTTTCCCTATTCCCAGCACACGATTATGAGAGCATGTTTTTCGAGCAGTGGAAACATTAGATAATGATCTCACTAGACTGTGAACCCCTTGGTGGTGGAACTATACCTTTTTCTTTTCTACATCCCCTAGATGCCAATTAATTAATTAATGAAAATAGAGAGAGATTATTCAAATTCCCAGAATAGAACGCAACTTCGAGAACTAATGGGTTTGTTAACCTAACAATGGGTGAAATTTCTTCTGAATTTGGACTCCTGTCTTGCAGGAAATTCTTCTATGTCAGTATTACATGCTCAGGTAGAATAGCAAAGGTAAAGAGGAAACTTAGTTTCAGTTTAGAGAAAACAATCCCAATGATGCTACAGCAACTGAAAATCACAGAAGAGGGGAAACCATGACAAAAATCCGGTGATGGCTGGATTTGCAGCAGCAGGGGACCTGGTCTATGCGCTTAGATTTGCCTAGGCTTTCCAAAGAGGAAGAGGTTGGGTGGGGACCTTGGAATTTTCAAGGCACCTCCTGGAATTTAGAACTTCGGTGAATGCATTTTTTTAAAAAAAACTCTTCTCAAGAACAGCAAATTCTAAATAACTTTTTTTGGTACTGGGATCATGCATTAGTTCATTCGATTACGTTCAGGGGGTGTCTACTTTGTTGTCAGTATTGGAAACTGAGAAAGGAACATAAATAATTGTAATATATCATGAGAAGAACCATAATATACCATAGGTTATTAGGCAGATAGGTAGCACCAAAGATAAGATCTTTGGAGTTAGGTCAAGAATGATGCGTAGGAATTTCCCAGGTGGAAGCGAAAAGAGGAGGGACATTCCTGGAAAAGGTATGAAAAAGCCTGGCATGTTTGGAAAACTGAAAATAGTTCTGTACAGCTGGAACACAGACAATGAGGGAACTGGCCAGAGGAAAGACTGGCGATGAAGTTTCTGTAGGCAAATCACAGAAGCCTTCTGTTCCAGGCCAAGGAGGATGGATTCCTTCTGCAGGAACCAAAGCCTCTTTGAGTGAGATGGCCTTCCGAGCTGTGTATTAGAACAATTGTTAATCTAAATTCTACCTGTTCCAGTTAGGTTTCACTTCCAATACTAAATTTAGATCTTACTAAACATGTAGATCTCAGACAGTTGTCCAACAGCCCTGGTCTTGACTTCATGGTTTAGCTCATCTTTCCTAGGAGAAATGTTCTTCTTTCTTCTTTGGAGGTATGTTGGATCTGGGAACGAGAAGCTTGCAAGTCCATGGGCTGGAACCTGTGGCCATTCAGTATGAATCACCACCACCTTATATGTAGGTGCTCTGGGGTGAGAGTAAAAGAAATCTAAGCTGTACCAAACAAACAAACAAACACAAAAACAAAAAAACCCCAAAACAAAAACCCAGAACCACAGAGATCTCAGGACAAGTATGTCCTCTTGGCGCTGCCTTAAAAAAAACACACGTAAACAAAACCAAGTGGAAACACTGAGTGGAAATGTGTTTTCTCCTGCTGAAGCAGCACATTTGGCAAACTTTTCCTTAAAGAACATATATTTGGTAAATACAATGCAAATATTTCATGACAAGAACAGTGTGCATTAAACTTACTGCATATTATGGGGGATAAGAGGAGGGTGGAAAGCATTTCGTCTTGGAGGTGATCAGGCAGTGGAGGGGGAATACTGCCCCCGCAGGGTGGAGAAGTGGATACAAAGTGGGCACAGGGGAGACCAGTCGTCTGGGGGATTGCTGATCAGTGAAGAAAAACTGAATGCAGGGGCCATGGGAAAGGTTGTGTTTTCCAGGCAGTGGTCTCAACTTGGGATAATTTCGCCCCCCATGGAACATTTGGTAATGTTTGGCCACCCCAGCTGGAGGTGGGGAGGTGCTACTGGCATCTATGGTGTCGAGCCCAGGGATGCTGCTACACATCTTACAATACCCAGGACAGCCGCCCAACAAAGAATTATCCAGCCCCAAACATCAATAGCCCTGAGGCTGAGGAACCCTTGACACCTTACAAAGTTTCCTGCCTGCACCCATCCTTGGCTGCACTTTCCATGGCTTCATTTGAAGACAACTGCCAGTAGGTTGTTTTTAAAAAAACACTGTAATATCTAAAAATAAAATCATTTTTATACTTCAAGGAACAAACAGAGCGATCATTTTTTTTCATGACGACTCTCTCAGTAAGAGCAACCCTGCCTTCTATACATAGCTCCCAGATTCTCGGATCCTCCCTGTACAGGGCGTTGCCGTGCCTCTCTGGGCTAGCTGCTGCTGCAGCAAAAGATAAGACCTTAAATTATAAAAGGATGCTATTCCTGGCAGGTAATGGTCAGAAATTTCCAGGAAAAGCGTCCTCCCTTATACCCAGCATCCCTCCCACCCCATCATTCAATCCCTAGCATTTGGTCCCTGTATTGCCCCCTACTCATTTCAATTTTCTTGGCCCCAATTCCAGGCCTGAAAGCCCAGCAAGCTTTTTTGCCTTTTCTTTTCACATTGCCCCAACCCCTCTGACTCTGATTGCAAAGACAGGACAGAAAATGAATTCTCTAACAAGCAATTTTTTTAAAGGCAAAAGGTCCAAGTGCCATTAAGAATTTGGAGCCCGGCCTGGCTATTACCTCCGACAAATCACCTCCTTGTAATTTTCTTCCAACAAATGTCTGCGAGGGCTGCCAGGCTGCAGCAGAAATTGATTTAATGACAGTCTCTGGAAAATTAAACACTCTGAGCCATGGTGATGGATGCATCTCCCTCCCAGCGGCCCCACCCCCACCCCCATGGCATCTTTTCCAACCCAGACCCAGCAGCCACATGGAGGACCGAATACGGATGAATGCCCTGGGGCCAGAGGACTCAATCTCGATTTTACGTGCGTTCCGTTCCTTCCCATTTCCTTCTGAGTCCCCTTCATCTTCGCTCCTCCATCGCCAGAGCCCAGCTCAGTACTGGGTTGGCTACAACTGTGGGGTAATATTTTTACCTTCCTGCCCTCTTTTTCCTGACCGAGTTACATAAGGAAGATCCCGGCTGCCCAAGGCAAGGAGGCGGAGGGAGGGAAAAACTCTGAATTCGTGACCAACAGAGACTCTGTCCTCATTTCTACCTTGCTGTGTACGCCTCAGCACAATTCACTGCTGTCAGGACAATGCAAGACTGTCCCACGGGAGGGCAGGGCTAAGACTCACGCAGGTCCCCTTGTTTTACAAAAGCACTAGGCTTGGACCTGGAGTGACTGGCTCAAGGTCACACATTCTGATAGTGGCGAGATTAGGGCCCAAGTCCCACTGGACACCTGCCTCTAAAGAATATGGTAGGCAATTTTTCCTTTTGTCTCACATGTGGCAGTGTTAGGGTAAGTTTTCTCATGGGTCCCCGGAGTCCCATGGGGGAAACAACCCACTCAAACCAGCATTGTTAACTTCAGGTCTTTGCCTTTTTAGCTGTGGGCTTCACTCAGAATTGTACTTAAATCTCACATGATTAAACCTTCCCCTCTCCTCCTCCTCGCCTTACTGTGAAGAAAGAGCGGATGGAGAGAAACCCAGTAGTCAATGCCTTGTTCTTACTCTACCGAAGGCTCCATTCATCTGTGCTTTCAATATGGAGGGTCAAGTGGGAACAGTATGATCTGCCATTGGTAATTGGTACTTTTATTTCACACACTAATTTCTTTTTTTTTTGTGGTACGCGGGCCTCTCACTGTTGTGGCCTCTCCCGTTGCGGAGCACAGGCTCCGGACGTGCAGGCTCAGCGGCCACGGCTCACGGGGCCCAGCCACTCCGCGGCACGTGGGATCTTCCCGGACTGGAGCACGAACCCGTGTCCCCTGCATCGGCAGGCGGACTCTCAACCACTGCGCCACCAGGGAAGCCCTCACACACTAATTTCTGAAGCCAGAGGTTGTCCTTCAATGTTTCTAAACTATTATGTTCAAGTTCCTATTTGACTCTCATGATTTGTAATTTTCTATATATCTAATGCAATGGAATCCCATAATTCACCATGTTTCCTGCCAGTTAAATTAATTTTGTCCTAATTCCACACATGCTGGAGAAGAAGAAATCCCTGTAACTTATTTTGAAGCAAACAACAAACAATTAGGCCTGAAGAGATTGGTCCCTATAAAGTTATCTGTAGGTGCTTAGATGCCCCGTCTTTTAGTTTCAAAAATTATAATAACAATAATACTGCCACTTAGAGAGCACTTACCATGTACTAGGCATAGTTCTAAATGTCTTATATGGTTTAATTCATTTAATTGTGTCAACAACGCTAGGAGGTAGATACTATTATGATCCCCATTTTACAGATGAGGAAACTGAGGCAACTTGCTGAGGGCCACACAGATAATGAGTGGCAGAGTAGGGGTTTGAACCCAGACTATCTGGCTCCAGACTCCTTAATCACGAGGCTATCCTGCCTCAAGAGATGCTCCATGGCAACAAGTTTACTGGCCAAGGAAAAATACAAAGGATATATTGGAAATCTATAAACAACTAGCAAATTCAAGATTCTTTGCTTAACTTAGTGTTTCCTCAAACTTGTTGGATCACAGAACACTGCTACCTATTATACCTGCTTGCAAAATCCCGAACATGTATTCCGTGGGATGTAATTTAGAATCTGCTGCTCAGCAACAATCCCATGTACAGGAAACCTTGTTTAAATTAGTGCTAGTAAAGTTCCAGAGTCTTCCTAGGCTGATTTTTACACTAACACCAAGGGGGTAGCTATAATAACCTTCCCTTGAGAGAAGTCATTATTAACTATCCACAGTATGGCTTCATTATGCTCCTTGCTGTCGAAGAGCCATGCAGATATCCTAATTAACCTACTGATTTCCCTGGATTCACTCCACCATTTTTGGCAGAGTATCTAGAAAAGTGTAAAAGGTACACTCTGTTTTCTATCAAACCAAAAAATGGGGGGACCAGGACTTGGGAAAGACCAAGGAGTGATTGAGACATTTCATGTGTGTATGTTCCCCATTTCTTCCTCAACTCCCCTTGACACAGTGGAAAGTGCTGCTCTCATTTTCCCTGAGTGGATTTTCACTTCCAGTTTAAAGAAGCTGAGCGATTCCTGCCAGATAAGGCTGGTGAATAGCACGTTCCGGCCCTCACCACCTTTGGCAACCAAAACCCATGTCCCAGCCAATGGGAGAGAAGAGAACTATAGGCCATGCTGATGGACATGGCATCCTTGGAATATGGCTCCAAGCTCACGTCTGGGGCAGCTGCTGCTGTTGCTTTTTTGAAAAATCAATTTCCATTTTTCACCTGCGAGAGGGACCCGCAGCTAATAAGATTCACTCAAAACAGTTCAAATCACCAGTTGTAAACCTTAGCAGACAGCTGTAATTTGGGAGTTTCCAGGTGGTTTCTGAGCTCTAAGAGGGATGCTGCGTGACGTACGGGCACGTGCATGGACACATGTCAGGCAGAGCTCGAGGCAAATTCTAAATCCACCACGCTTAGTTGTGCAACTTTGTGTAAGCGGAGCACAAACTTTCTCATGTGTATCTTCGAAATGTAATTTTGCAAATTCCTTTTTGGTATGATTTGAGTAAAGGCTAGAGCTGCCTTTTCTTGCTCCCAGGACCAAAACCCCCTAGCACAGTACCAGACACAGAGCAGTAAATATTCAGTGAATGAATGAAGTCTACGTTTATGAGCACCCAGTCATCCCCCCAGTATAGCTGGGTCTTCTGCTTCTCTCTTTCATCTGCAGTCTACTACATCTCATTGTTGACCGGGAATTACATAAAGCTCGAAGCTGGAGTAGCAGATTTGGAAGCTTACAGTACACAGGTAGCCTAGAACTACCCACTGTGGTATCACATTCAGTCCTATTTTTGGGAGACAGTACCAAACTGCTTTATTTTTTTGCAAAACACATTCCCCTTCCTCCCATCCAATGAGTATAACTAGAGAAATCAAACTTGAAGGAACTAGTTCATACCAGAGTATGAATGATTGATAGAGGTCCACAGGCTATTTACATATTTAAAGGAATTGCTTACTTCTTAGGACTGTCATTTCAATTACTGTAATAGGTTCAAGGGGGAGAGATTTTGGGATTCAAATGCAGAAAATAGGTGACTGGCTCTCAACTCTTCTAGGAAGCCAGACTTAAATTCAATATGAATAAATCATAACAATCAACTTCTGATTATTCAGAAATCCAAACTTCATCTCTTAGTGCTTTATCATTTTCCTTGGGTGTTGGTAAATCTTTGAAATCTCAAAAGGCAAATGAGGGAAAAGAAGGTTCAAAAGTTTAATTTTTTGCCACTTGTTAAGCTCCTTTGGTTCAAGTGAGGCTTCAAGATTAACTCCAGGATTCATAAGTGTGTCTTTCCTCTGCCCCAGAAAACAAAAAGCTGGCGCTGGCTGTCTCTTGCCACCTGAACTTCTTTCCAAGAATAGGGTTATTTTAAGACATTCTGACTCTCCTCCTACCTTCTATCCTGCAGACTCCAGGGCTTTGACAGTAATGCTTACCCTTCTCCATCCAATCAATAGGACTTTAAGCAAATCATTCAGTGTAACCAGTCAAAAAGAACCATCTGTATAAATCAGATGCAGAAGGCAATTCCAACAGCATCAGTGACACATAAACAGCATTCTATATTTGAAAAGTTGAGTCTCTGATAAGAACGGTGAATTTTGCCTCTTTTTTTTAACCCCGATCCAGGAAGCCCTGACAACAAAAGCAGCAGGGCAGTGACACCCTGTAACCGAAAGATAATGTCGACATCTATTTCAGGCCCTGCTTGGTTCCCACTGCCTGATTAATAACACTTGCCTCTAGAGTCGGACAACCATCCCCCATCCCTATTCCCAGTCCTGGCTGTAAATACTAACTGTGGTCTAAAAATGCTGCAGCCAATCATCCCATCCATCGGGCTGCTTGGAGAGGCCCCAGGGAATCAGACAACCCCTGCTGAGGAGCCTCTTCCTACTAGAGTGAATGTGAAAGAGAGCTTTTCTGAATGGCAAGAACGTACATTCTATACATCTGACACATACAGAGCTGCCCAGTGTGTGTGCGCACTTGTGCACGTGCACAAATGTAGACCATGCACTAGGAGAACAGGAGTGACAGACAGCAGGGGCAGCATAGCCACTTCAGCCACTGGCGACCAGCACTCATGGGACGTTTTTTCTGGCCAGCCATTGAGCTAAGTGCTGTACCTGCTCTAGTAGTGGAGATGTTAACATCCTCACATTACCAAGAAAGGGCAATTGAGAGAGTTAAGAGCTTTACTCAAGGTTGCACGGCTAGTAAGTAGCAGACTGGGAACCAAACAGAAGATGTACAAGACACTAAAGCCCATAGTCTTTACAGCTGTCTTGGAGGACTGACCTCAGTGTGGGTAGCTGCAGACCGGGGTGTGGACTCACTTCCCAGTATCCAAGGCCAGCCATATTGCTGAGCTTTGCCCTCCCCTCCTGTGTGGATGGAAGAGGAGATGCTGCCATCTCCTTTTTTTTTTTTTTTTTTAATAGAACAGGAAGACAAAAAAGTTTAATTATTGATTTAAATTCAGTATATTAGACATTACATTATATGTTAAGGAACTAAATGTTCCAATTAAAGCACAAAGGTGGTCAGGCTAAATTTTTTTTACGTATACGCTGTTTATAAGAGATATGTAAAACACTCAATATAATTAACCAGATAAACATAATAAAGGAGAAAATCATAAGATTAGTTGATAAATGCAGAAAACTGCCATCTCTTTTTAATTTGCTAGGATCACTTCTCTTGTGCAGCCTCCTGCCTCCCATATCTGAGTTTTCTGAAAGAAGGTGAATACATTTTAAGACACTAGTGAAAATTTCTCACTCCAGGTTGTAATTAAAATTGTCAGGACTTTCCTGGTGGCACAGTGGTTAAGAATCTGCCTGCCAATGCAGGGGAGACGGGTTCGAGCCCTGGTCCGGGAAGATCCTACATGCTGCAGAGCAACTAAGCCCTTGCACCACAACTACTGAGCCCGTGAGCCACAACTATTGATCCTGTGTGCCTCAACTACCGAAGCCCGTGTGCCTAGAGCCCGTGCTCTGAAACAAGAGAAGCTGCCACAATGAGAAGCCCACACACCCCAACGAAGAGTAGGTCCTGCTCGTCACAACTAAAGATAGTCTGCACATAGCAGTGAAGACCCAACACAATCAAAATTAAATAAATAAATAAATAAAATTGTTGTATAACTATTTCTTAATGGGCAAATATACCACGACCTCAGTAGCACCTTCTAAACCTTTATTAAGCACCTTAAAGTCCTCAAGCTTCAGGCTCAATGTGGTCCAGCTCTGAATGGTGGGGACCCAGTCAATACTTGCTGAATGAATGAACAATGAATGGTTCAATCAGCTGATGAATTTTAAAGAGGGTATGTCTTAAAGTCACTGTAGCAGAACAATATAAAAGTAGCTGGCAAAGGCATACTGTCATATTAAGTATTAAAGTTATGGTAGCCAAATCCATCATATTGGTTTCCAAATGCATTTGAAAAACACCACTGCCCCATGAGTCCTCTAAAGAGGGCCAATGCTTATCTGGTCAATGACTGACTCCCAAAGTGTAAGTAAGGAGGTTCATCAGCTTTGCACACCCCTTTGGGAACAATTGAGAAAATGAATCGTCTTCTGCTCCACGAGATCTGAGTGGCCTAATGAAATAATGCATTTACACAAGGGCCTAAATTATGTTTGGGGATTATGTTGCTCATTAGGTAGCATCCCTGCTGTGAGGAGAACTGGTCAACCCAAAGGAAAAAGAGGTGGGAAACACATTTAGTCACTGAGCAGCCATGAGCTCGCTCCCTCTCTCTTGTTTCTCTTGCAAATGAACTTAATGAACCATGGTGTGCTGGATTCCTCCACCTACAGGCCAGCTGCCATTGACCAGGGAGTATCCATGGCCCTGGATGTGTCTAGAAATTCTAAGTGGGCTATTTGGGGCCCAAGGCAGTTTTGTTAATAATATCAATAGCAGGTCAATGTTAGGAAATTCAAAAGCTATATCTTGCTTCCGAATTACAGATTCAGTGAATTTTATTCCACATGCATATGTTGTAATATTTTAGGATGTGCCTTTTTAAGATGAAAAGAGTTGAAAGCCTACCTCCCTGCAATTCCCTCAAGTTAAAGCTATTTTAAATTTCCTAACCTTTGAAGGTTCGTTTCTCTGTGCTGTCATTAAAATTACTTATGCTTTTAATTTGATGAGTTGCATTTAGTGGGAAGCCTCCCAAGCCACATGCCGTGCTTCGTTACTCACTCCGCGTTCCAGGGCACCGTTCCCGTAAGAGTAAACCATAATTGAAATACCCACTAAAATAGGATAAAATCATCTTCTACAGAGCTTGCCCAGGTACATCACTTTTTAATGTTCTGCTTTTAGAAACATCTCACTGATTTTTAAAAATAAACTTAACTGTGTTTCCCCCTCTCACTGAGAAAGTCTAACGTTCCAATCATGTCATATTTAGAATTTCAGCTGTTTTCCAACCAGGCAAGTGGAAGAAAAAATGGTCAGAGCATGTTCTCCAGGGTGGGAAGGGCATGCTCCCTCCCCTTCTGCACAAGGAGGGCATGCAGACAAATTCAGTGGGCATTTTCAGACAGGCTCACGTGTGAGATGAGAATGTGGGCACTTTTAGTTTCTTTCTCTCTCCCTCTATCTCCATCATATTATCAGTCATTGGAAGGGGTCAGAATTAAAATGAGTTTCTGGCTTTCCTACTGCACTTGATCCATTAATGTCAGTTTAATAGTTGATGCATTTATTCTTAATGCAGAATTTGAATAACGTGGAAACTTTGGCCACTATCACACTATTAGGAGCACCATCTTACAGTGAGAAATATACATGCAAACTTGGAAAGAAAAATGCCTCCTTTAGAACATGTAAGGCAGCTTTTGAGGATTCATCCTAAAGGGTCCATCTCCTAGGACTAGTACTAGTTGCTTGAGCTGTAAGAAGCACTACTGGAAAGGGGGCCTGTCAGTATGAACTCGTGGCCTTAAATAAAACCCATTTATCTTCTTAAGGCCTCAGTTAATCACACCGTTAATATAGACTCTGAAGAGTTGTTGTAGGATTAAATTACAAACACACAGACAACACCTAATGGCACATCCAACACACAGCAGGTCCTCAACACACGTAACCTGAACACAAATCCAAAATGTGAGCTGTGACCTTGGGCACACATACAATAATCTCCATGAAAAGGAGAATGGTCTTACCTATTTTACAGAATGCATTTAATGACTATCTGTATGTATCAATTAGTAACTGAACAAATTTTATGTGCCAGCAACTTTTGTGTATATGTGTCTCTCTTTAAGGATGTGAATAAAAATCAGAAAAGTCCTGTATGATATAAGGTACTGTTTCAGGTAACCAGATACTATACCCAAGAAGTTATATGGGCCCAGGTGGTAAACATGTGCTGAGATGTAAAATGGCCTGCTCTTTAGAGGGTAAACCTCATTCAAACATAAAACATTTATTGTGGGTATTAAGAGGCAGGCAAGGCACTAGTAGACCCAGTTTAATAAAACACAGCCCCTGTCCACACAGGGTTCCCACACAGTTCTTGGCTCAGTATCCTTCATAATCAGTGTCAAGTTTCCTTCTTTTCCTTTCTCAAGGAGATCTCTGATTAACTGGGAAACAAATGAAAATCAGTTCAAGGATTGGGTGATAAGTGCTAAAAAGAAAGGAATGTGCCAAATACCCTTCTGTCACTTTCAGATTCATGGATGGAGGGGAAAAAATATATTAAGATTGAGGAGTCTATCTACTTCTAACTGGGTATCTTGAGATGCATGGATAAAAAATGTCAGGTTAGTTCAGAACCTGCTAATTGAAAGTCTTTATAATTTAGAAAAAGATTAACTGTGCTTACTCTTGTAGAGCTAAGTGGGGGGCGGGGAGAAAGAGAGTGCTAAGGAAATACTAAGTGAAACAAAATTGGAAGGTTTTGCAGGGTATATGTTTCTGTTGATTGAAGAAAGTGTGCTGAGAGGATGCAGAGAGCAGAGGCAGGGAGCAAAGACAAGAGCTGATTTCATTCTTTCCTTTATGTCTTAACATCCAATCGTCTCTTGGATGTTCCTAAGATGAAATGTCCCCATAATTCTTCAGTCTGCTGAGTTCAACTTGACAACACTGTCCCGTGAAATCCATTCATCCTCGAGTACCCAGCCTCAAGCTCAGTGGCTGCCACAAAAAAGACTGTAAATGTATGTTGACTGGACAGATGAATGGGAAAGGCTTGCTTCCCACCTCAGGGTTCCTCCTGGTGCTGCAGAGACAGTGGATGGAGAAAAGCCTTCTCAAGGCTGGTGCTCCAGACAAGACTCAAGGATTTTGCTTGGATTTGCCCCCAAAAGGCAAGAACAATGAGTTCTGCCTTTTTTTTTTTTTTTAACATCTTTATTGGAGTATAATTGTTTTACAATGTTGAGTTAGTTTCTGCTGTATAACAAAGTGAGTCAGCGATACATATACATACATCCCCATATCCCTTCCCTCTTGTTTCTCCCTCCCACCCTCCCCATCCCACCCCTCTAGGTGGTCACAAAGCACCGAGCTGATCTCCCTGTGCTATGCAGCTGCTTCCCACTAGCTATCTATTTTACATTTGGTAGTGTATATGTGTCCATGCCACTCTCACTTCATCCCAGCTTACCCTTCTCTCTCTGTGTTCTCAGGTCCATTCTCTACGTCTACATCTTTATTCCTGTTCTGCGCCTAGGTTCATCAGAACCATTTATTTGTTTTAGATTCCATGTACATGTGTTCACATATGGTATTTGTTTTTCTCTTTCTGACTTATTTCACTCTGTATGACAGACTCTAGGTCCATCCACCTACTACAAATAACTCAATTTTGTTTCTTTCTATGGCTGAGTAATATTCCATTGTACACATGTGCCACATCTTCTTTATCCATTCATCTGTTGATGGACACTTAGGTTGCTTCCATGTCTGGCTATTGTAAATAGAGCTGCAATGAACATTGTGGTATACGACTCTTTTTGAATTACAGTTTTCTCAGGGTGTATGCCCAGTAGTGGGATTGCTGGGTCATATGGTAGTTTACTTTTAGTTTTTTAAGGAACCTCCATACTGTTCTTCATAGCAGCTGTATCAATTTACATTCCCACCTACAGTGCAAAAGGGTTGCCTTTTCTCCACACCCTCTCCAGCATTTGAGTTTGTAGATTTTTTTGATGATGGCCATTCTGAGTAGTGTGAGGTGATACCTCATTGTAGTTTTGATTTGCATTTCTCTAATGATTAGTGATGTTGAGCAACCTTTCATGTGTTTGTTGGCAATCTGTATATCTTCTTTGGAGAAATGTCTATTTAGGTCTTCTGCCCATTTTTGGATTAGACTGTTTGTTTTTTTGATATTGAGCTGCATGAGCTGCTTGTAAATTTTGGAGATTAATCCTTTGTCAGTGGCTTCATTGGCAAATATTTTCTCCCATTCTGAGGGTTGTCTTTTCAACTTGTTTATGGTTTCCTTTGCTGTGCAAAAGCTTTTAAGTTTCATTAGGTCCCATTTGTTTATTTTTATTTCCATTTCTCTAGGAGGTGGGTCAAAAAAGATCTTGCTGTGATTTATGTCATAGAGTGTTCTGCCTATGTTTTCCTCTAAGAGTTTTATGGTGTCTGGCCTTACATTTAGGTCTTTAATCTATTTTCAGTTTATTTTTGTGTATGGTGTTAGGGAGCATTCTAATTTCATTTTATTTACATGTAGCTGCCCAGTTTTCCCAGCACCACTTATTGAAGAGGCTGTCTTTTCTCCATTGTATATGCTTGCCTTCTTTATCAAAGATAAGGTGACCATATGTGCATGGGTTTATCTCTGAGCTTTCTATCCTGTTCCATTGATCTATATTTCTGTTTTTGTGCCAGTACCATACTGTCTTGCTTACTGTAGCTTCACAGTATAGTCTGAAGTCAGGGAGCCTGATTCCTCCAGCTCCATTTTTCCTTCTCAAGATTGCTTTGGTTATTCGGGGTCTCTTGTGTTTGCATACAAATTGTGAAATTTTTTGTTCTAGTTCTGTGAAAAATGCCAGTGGTAGTTTGATAGGGATTGCATTGAATCTGTAGATTGCTTTGGGTAGTAGAGTCATTTTCACAGTGTTGATTCTTCCAATCCAAGAACATGGTATATCTCTCCATCTGTTTGTATCATCTTTAATTTATTTCATCAGTGTCTTATAGTTTTCTGTATACAGGCCTTTTGTCTCCTTAGGTAGGTTTATTCCTAGGTATTTTATTCTTTTTGTTGCAATGGCAAATGGGAGTGTTTCCTTAATTTCTCTTTCAGATTTTTCATCATTAGTGTATAGGAATGCAGGAGATTTCTGTGCATTAATTTTATATCCTGCTACTCTACTAAATTCTTTGATTAGCTCTAGTAGTTTTCTGGTAGCATCTTTAGGATTCTCTATGTATAGTATCATGTCATCTGCAAACAGTGACAGCTTTTCTTCTTTTCTGATTTGGATTCCTTTCCCTCTCTGATTGCTGTGGCTAGAACTTCCAAAACTATGTTGAATAATAGTGGTGAGAGTGGTCAGCCTTGTCTTGTTCCTGATCTTAGAGGAAATGGTTTCAGTTTTTCACCATTGAGAACAATGTTGGCTGTGGGTTTGTCATATATGGCCTTTATTATGTTGAGGTAAGTTCCCTCTATGCCTGCTTTCTGGACAGTTTTTATCATAAATGGGTGTTGAATTTTGTTGACAGCTTTTTCTGCATCTATTGAAATGACCATAAGGTTTTTATCCTTCAATTTGTTAATATGGTGTATCACATTGATTGATTTGTATATATTGAAGAACCCTTGCATTCCTGGGATAAACCCCACTTGATCGTGGTGTATGACCCTGTTAACGTGTTGTTGGATTCTGTTTGCTAGTATTTTGTTCAGGATTTTTGCATCTATGTTCATCAGTGATATTGGCCTGTAGTTTTCTTTCTTTGTGACATCTTTATCTGGTTTTGGTATCAGGGTGGTGGTGGCCTTGTAGAATGAGTTGGGGAGTATTCTTCCCTCTGCTATATTTTGGAAGAGTTTGAGAAGGATAGGTGTTAGCTCTTGTCTAAATGTTTGATAGAATTTGCCTGTGAAGCCATCTGGTCCTGGGCTTTGCTTGTTGGAAGATTTTTAATCACAGTTTCAATTACAGTGATTGTGATTGGTCTGTTTATATTTTCTATTTCTTCTTGGTTCAGTCTCAGAAGGTTGTGCTTTTCTAAGAATTTGTCCATTTCTTCCAGGTTGTCAATTTTATTGGCATAGAGTTGCTTGTAGTAGTCTCTCATTTTGCTTTGTATTTCTGCAGTGTCAGTTGTTACTTCTCCTTTTTGATTTCTAATTCTGTTGACTTGAGACTTCTCCCTTTTTTCCCTGAGGATTCTAGCTAATGGTTTATGAAGTTTATTTATCTTCTCAAAGAACCAGCTTTTAGTTTTACTGATCTTTGCTATTGTTTCCTTCATTTCTTTTTCATTTATTTCTGATCTGATCTTTATGATTTCTTTCCTTCTGCTACCTTTGGGGTTTTTCTGTCATTCTTTCTCTAATTGCATTAGGTGTAAGGTTAGATTGTCTATATGAGATTTTTCTTGTTTGAGGTTTTTCTTGTTTTCTTGAGGTAGGACTGTATTGTTGTAAACTTCGTTCTTAGAACTGCTTTTGCTGCCTCCCATAGGTTTTGGGTCGTCGTGTTTTCATTGTCATTTGTTTCTAGGTATTTTTAAATTTCCTCTGTGATTTCTTCAGTGATCTCTTGGTTATTTAGTAACATATTGTTAGCCTCCATGTCTTGTATTTTTTACAGTTATTTTCCTATAATTGAGATCTACTGTCATAGCATTGTGGTTGGAAAAGATACTTGATGTGATTTCAATTTTCTTAAATTTACCAAGGCTTGATTTGTGACCCAAAATATGATCTCTCCTGGGGAATGTTCCATAAGCACTTGAGCAGAAAGTATATTCTGTTGTTTTTGGATGGAATGTCCTATAAATATCTATTAAGTCCATCTTGTTTAATGTGTCATTTAAAGCTTGTGTTTCCTTATTTATTTTCATTTTGGATGATCTGTCCATTGGTGACAGGGGGGTGTTCATGTCCCCTACTATGATTGTGTTACTGTTGATTTCCCCTTTTATGGCTGTTAGCATTTGCCTTATGTATTGATGTGCTCCTATGTTGGGTGCATAAATATTTACAATTGTTATATCTTCTGTTTGGATTGATCCCTTGATCATTATGTAGTATCCTTCTTTGTCTCTTGTAATAGTCTCTATTTTAAAGTCTATTTTATCTGATATGACAATTGCTACTCCAGCTTTCTTTTGATTTCCATTTACATGGAATATCTTTTTCCATCCCCTCACTTTCAGTCTGTATGTGTCACTAGGTCTGAAGTGGGGCTCTTGCAGATAGCATATATACACAGGTCTTGTTTTTGGATAGATTCAGCCAGTCTATGTCTTTTGGTTGCAGCATTTAATCCATTTACATTTAAAGTAATTTTCAATATGTATGTTCCTATTACCATTTTCTTAGTTGTTTTGGGCTTGTTATTGTAGATCTTTTCCTTCTCTTGTGTTTTCTGCCTAGAGACATTACTTCAGCATTTTGTTGTAAAGCTGGTTTGGTGGTGCTGAATTCTCTTAGCTTTTGCTTATCTGTAAAGGTTTAAATTTCTCTGTCGAATCTGAATGAGATCCTTGCTGGATAGAGTAATCTTGGTTGTAGGTTTTTCCCTTCCATCACTTTAAATATGTCCTGCCACACCCTTCTGGCTTGCAGAGTTTCTGCTGAAAGATCAGCTATTAACCTTATGGGTATTCCCTTGTATGTTATTTGTTGCTTTTCCTTTGCTGCTTTTAATATTTTTTCTTTGTATTTAATTTTTGATAGTTTGATTAATATGTATCTTGGCATGTTTCTCCTTGGATTTATCCTGTATGGGACTCTGCGCTTCCTGGACTTGATGGACTATTTCCTTTCCATGTTAGGGAAGTTTTGAAGTATAATCCCTTCAAATACTTTCTCAGTCCCTTTCTTTTTCTCTTCCTCTTGTGGGACCCCTATAATTCGAATGCTGGTGTGTTTCATGTTGTCCCAGAGGTCTCTGGGACTGTCCTCAATTCTTTTCATTCTTCTTTCTTTATTCTGTTCTGTGGTAATTATTTCCACTATTTTATCTTCCAGGTCACTTATCTGTTCTTCTGCCTCAGTTATTCTGCTATTGATTCCTTCTAGAGAATTTTTAATTTCATTTATTATGTTGTTCATCATTGTTTGCTTACTCTTTAGTTCTTCCAGGTCCTTGTTAAACATTTCTTGTATTTTCTCCGTTCTATTTCCAAGATTTTGGATCATCTTTCCTGTCATTACTCTGAATTCTTTTTCAGGTAAACTGCCTATTTCCTCTTCAGTTGTTTGGTCTGTTGGGTTTTTACTTTGCTCCTTCATCCGCTGCGTATTTTTCTGTCTTCTCATTTTGTTTAACTTACTATGTTTGGGGTCTCCTTTTCACAGGCTCCATGTTCATAGTTCCTGTTGTTTTTGGTGTCTGCCCTCAGTGGGTGAGGTTGGCTCAGTGCTTGTGTAGGTTTCCTGGTGGAGGGGATTAGTGCCTGTATTTGATGGGGAGGGCTGGATCTTGTTTTTCTGGTGGGCAAGGCTGTATCTGGTGGTGTGTTTGGGGGTATCTGTAAACTTAGTATGATTTTAGGCAGCCTCTCTGGTAATGGGTGGGCTTGTGTTCCTGTCTTGCTAGTTGTTTGGTGTGGGGCATCCAGCACTGGATTTTGCTGGCTGTTGGGTGGAGCTGGGTATTAGCGTTAAGATAGAGGTCTCTGGGAGAGCTCTCGCTGATTGATATTATGGGGGGCCAGGAGATCTCTGGTGGTCCAATGTCCTGAACTTGGCTCACCCACCTCAGAGGCTCAGGTCTGACAGCAGGCTGGAGCACCAATACCCTGTCAGCCACATGGCTGATTATAGAGACTGAGAAGTCCAACAATCTGTGGTCTGGGAGCTGGAGACTCAGAAAGCCAGTGGTGTAGTTCCAGTGTGAGTCCAAAGACCTCAGGAGTGCCAATGGTATGAGTCCCAGTCTCTAATATTTTCTACTGATTCAAGTGGGAATGCCAAGGTATTCTTGCTTCCAGTTTGATTCAACCTGCAGATACGGATCAAGCTTGGAGCAAGCTACTTAACACGGCTATAATGAGTCATTCTTAATACATGTCATGTTGGATATTGTGCATAAGTAATTTGAAGCCAAGTCATATAGAGAGTCATTGAGGGCTCTAGGGAGTCTGGTTGGGAGAGGCATAAACACAGAAAGGGCAAGCACCTCCATGCCCTTTGGGGAGCTTGACTTTGGGAAGCCATGCTCTATGCCTTCTATGATGCAGGTCTTAAATTCTTAAAATATATTTATTGGATTACTTTTCCTCCACTCGGTATGAGGAATGCTTGCCAGTGAATTAAGGTGCGAAAAAGACACAAGGCATAAATACTATGTTCAAAGCACTTTGCTCTGCTTTGATTTCCTTGTCCTCGAGAAGCACACAGTCCACGCTGAAATACTGTAGGAATGGTAGGCATCAGAGGCAGAGGAATGTTGGCACCTGAAGTAAGCATCCAAGAGACCCAGCAGTGGAGGTTATTCATGGACTCAAGACCTCTAGGATCTCCATTATGATGGCAGACTGTCCTGTGCAAAGGTGTTGCGTGCAGTGCCAACTCTCTGGTTCCACAGAGCTGCCTTGTTTTTTACAGCAAACCAGAGAAACACTACCGTGGTAGAGGCACATCAAGGTGTCCATTTGGCTTAGTTAACCCTGGCCTCAAAGAGCGTATGGGACTGGAAATTACCTTTTATGCCACTCACCATACCTGGAAAAGATTTTACAAGTCCAGGCTGCAGGCTGGGAATGACTGTATTCCAAGCTCACTTAGATATGACTATTCACAATGTCACAGGCTTTGTATAGCTAGAATTTTGTAGGAACAGAGTGCAACTATGACATTTTCAAGGACACTAATCCATTTGGTTCAAGACACCCCAGATAGGAATGACTAGTCACTTTCTTCCAGGAAGATCAGGTCATTTTCTCCTTGAAGAACAGGAAGGACCCTAGGTCTATGTGCTTCTTTTGGAACTTGGGTGTGGGAAGATGCACTGTAGCTCCCACCAACCCTCCAAGGTGAGAAGTTAGTGGTGAAACCACAATTGTATGAACAACAGTGATCCAAACTTGTCTATACACACACCTTAAAAGCTTTCTGGGAAATACTTTCTGTGCTCCGGTGAGCTACAGTGTCAGGTGTATGACCAACACAAGCCCTTGGGAGGAGAGAACTCCAGAATCAGGGCAATAGAATGAGGGTAACACTCTCATGCATGCAAGGGCTCTGTCTCTGTGAGAAGAAGGGTAATTCAATGGGAATCTTCCAGACACATGAAAAACTCAGGGAGTCCTGGGGTCTCCAACTACTAGGCAGAGAAGCAGGGGGCAGGAGAGCAGAATGCAGGCCAAGTGACAGTCCCAGCCACACCAGAGGCCTCTTGGTTTCAGGTCTGTGATTTTTACACTGTGTTCAAAAGAGATGGAGGGATTCACCTCAGAGAACCAAAGGGCAGGACATCAAGTTGTTCCCTCCTACTTAAGTGAGAATAGCTCTGCTTTTAAGTTTCCCCTTAGCCTTTTCTCCCTTCCTTCCTTCCTTCCTTCCTTCCTTCCTTCCTTCCTTCCTTCCTTCCTCCCTTCCTTTCTTCCTTCAAAAAGTTTTGACTGTGGAAATGTTTGGAATATGTGAATCTAGCTTTCCTGGTAGGATCCCAGGAGATTTGAGTGGGTACAGGGGCTAGAGAGAGCCCTGTGGGAGTGAGGCCAAGGATTGAGGGCAGGTCTCACTCTTGGAAGAAATGTGTATCAACAGGGAGAGAGAGTGAGGTCTTGTAGAGATTGGGATAACAAGACAAGGAGCAGGAATGTGGAGAACTAGGGACAACTCAGATGGCAAGTCACATTCCTGGCATCCTGCAAATCAGGCTTATTATGTGCACATTTAATGCAGCCCTTCTCCTAATGGAGACAGAGGGATTGAGGCTGCTGAAATCCTTTCCCAGTTGGCTCAGGAGCCAGAGTGGTCTGAGGAGTGGACAACATCTGCCTTTTCTTTAGAAACTCTGCAGGTAGGGAAAGGCACCAGCTTTACAGCATTCACAGTATTTCCCTCTCCCTGAACACACATGTGAAACCAAACCTGGTGGGAGTGCCTTCCAAGGGAAAAGAGAACCTTCAGGCATGGGTAGGTAAGGTCAAGAGCTGTTTACTTTAGGGCATTATAAAAGTTAATAACATTGGGATTATTTCTGCTTTGGATGCAAGTAATTGAAATGATTGAAATGGAAATGAAAACATGTGTTTTCGATGATTAGGAGATGAAAAAAGAAACAATTAGCATGAAGGTTAATAATGGGCAAAACAATTTTTTTTCCTTGACAATACAGATGCTCACAGAGGAAACGTCCTTGAAAAAGTTTTGGATTTTGCAATGCTCCATTGGTGTTGCTAGAAAAAAACTTGATATAGCCAAGGGCCAGAGAAATGCTAAAGGAAACTCGGTAGAAGTAGTTCAACTAAGGGTTAGAGACAAAGACCCAAGGTCTGAGTGTGAGGAAACTCATTCCTCATTTCTCATCACTTGAGTGAGATGCTGGGCAGGCAGGAAAGTTTCAGTTCTGCCATCTTGGACACTAATTGTTCCTGCTCAACCATAATAGACACTACCACAGTTTCTATCATTGCAAGTTCCTCCTGAGAGGTTATAAAGGTATTACCTTGTCTCTCCCAGAAAAGAACCCAATACCCAACTGGTCTAACTGCAAAGTTGGAGGGAGTACCTTTCTCTTCTTTCTCTCTCTCTCTCTCTCTCTCTCTTTCTCTTTCTCTCAGATATTCTTACTTGGTGAGCCAGCCTACCTGTTATCTTGCTCAGAGTGCATTAAAGCATAAAGCACAAAAGGGAAGCTAACAGTCCAGTACTTCTATTGAGGCTGTCTATTCAGGTGTGGAATCCATCCTCCCAGCACAAGCCCTCCTAGAATTCTCTCTTGCCACTCAACGCCTCAGCAGCCTTATTCATTCACAGAAGCACATCACAGGGGGCTCTTGGCACTCTTATAAGAAGGTGCACAATCAAGGGTGTGGAGACCAGGTTTCTAAGAAGCTGAGACTAAATAACTACTCCAAAAAGCACACAAAGAGCTCAGCCACTCCCTTACCACCAGTAAGGGAACTGGTGGTAGCCTGCTACATGAGAAAGTCAAAGACATTCGGTGTTGAATGTTAGTCCGACACTCACAAGCTATGTGATTTTGGAAAGGAGTGATTAACTTCCCTAAATCTTAGTTATTCATCTGTGCACTGGTCCTGCTGAGGTGGGCATTACTGGTGACTTACACGGCGATTGCCCTCCTCCTCCTTCTTCGTAAGAGAACCCTAATTTTATTTAGATATCCACCTATCCTCCAGGCAGTCCCTGAACCCGGGTTAATGCTTCCCCTGCCACCCTGACTGGTTTGAGCCCACCCCTCCCCCACTCCCCGCCCCCTTTTTTTTTTTTAACAGTATTTTGCTCAGAACAGGATGTATGTTCAAATTCAAGCCAAGGAGACAAGGAGACAAGCAGAGGGTTGCCTGGGTGCTTCTATAAATGATCTTGCTTCTTCTGGGATCATATCCTAAAGTGACTCCCTCTCTCTTTCACGGGATGTTGTGGTGTGCAACGTTCAGCACTAAAGCTACCACACAGACGAGGGCATGAATCCAGGGAATCACAAAGCTGTGGAGGCCAGGGAATCCAGAGGTACAGCCCCTGGTTTAAATCAGCCCTGAATTCTACAATTCTAGCTTCTAGTTATATGAGCCAATACATTTTATTCTTGTTAAAGATAATTAACAATTGCAAATTTTCTGTTACTTGAAAATTAAAGTATATAATTAATAGACTACTATAAGAATTTTGGGGAAGATAAATAAAGTATTAAAAAGTGGATGTGCTGTGCTTAACATAAGACTAAATACAGGGTGTGCATTCAAAACCTGATAGTTCCTTTCACCCTAGTGTCTTTTCTGGCTATACTGCCTCACTTTGATTAAGGGATTCTCCCAGAGACCTATTTTGGTTTTATTCAAGCACAGGGACATCGCTGGCATCATAAATGGTGAGAGGCTTTGTTCTGTTCATTGGCAATGTCTAGGAATTGTGCGGAGTGCAGGGAGAAGAACTATATCCAGAAAATCCTTAGTGTCTCTTATGAGTCGAATTGTGTTCCACCCAAATATAGATGAAAGTCCTGATGCCAGTGCCTCAGAATGTGACCCTACTTGGAAATAGGGTCATTACAGATGTAATTAGATAAGATGAGGTTACACTGCAGTAGGGTGGGCCCCTGGTCCAATGTAATTGGTTTTCTTATGAGTAGATGGCAATGTGAAGACACAGGCACACAAGGAGAACGTCATGTGATAACAAAGGCAGAGATTGGAAACATGCAGCTGCAGGCCAAGGAACTCCAAGGAGTGCCAGCAAAACACCAGAGGCTAGAAAGAGGAAAAGAAGACTTCCTTTACAGCTTGCAGAAGGAGCATGGGCCTGTTGACACCTTGATTTTGGACTTCCAGGCTCCAGCACTGTGAGGTTATAAATTTCCACTGTTTTAAGCCACCTGGTTTGTGGTGCTTTGTTATGGCAGTTCTAGGAAATGAATACACTGCCTATTCAGAAATACTTAATGGAAAGAAATCAGGTGGAAAGCAGGCATTTTAAATCATCTCTCTTTTTAAAAACTTTAAAATGTTATCAGGTGTCCTCTATCTATGGTGGTTTATGCCAGGCTGCTAAAAGTCTAAAATTTCCTCTCTAAAAGCCTCCCAGTAGCCTTTACTTAAAGATACAATCATTCTCTAGATCTTCTCTTTAAAAATGAAATCAAAGGCAGTAGTCAGATGTATAAAACACATAAAAGTGCAGCTCCCACAGTTGAAGGAAGTTAGGGAGATTCAGACATGCTGCCAACTCTTTCTAATAACCCCTGAGCCCCCCAGTAAAGTCATCAGGGTTCCAGATAAGAAATACTGCTCTAGGGGATGCAAATAATGGGTGCTTATGGCCACATTCAGGAGTACAGTAGGAGTTCTCTTAACTGCTTACTGCATAACTGACTTGCCATATTAAGAAACGCTCGCCATCCTTTCTGTTAATATACTGACTGACACCCAAGCTGATACAAGCTAATCGTCTAACTGCTGGTATGCCCCTGTGCTTCTGCTTCTACCAGTTGTGATGTGAGATTTTGGGATCTGCCAGTTATACTTGTTAGTATAATTATGCAATTTGGTCGCATATTATACACACTGATGAAATGTGGGTGTGAAAAAGAAAATGCTCTAAGTGCATGCTTTAGAAGACTGAGGGAAAAAGTTGCTAAAACAAAATCAAACCTGCTGTCGAGCCAGGTGTGAGTGGGTCAACCACAACAGACTGGAATATTCTGTACTTGGATTGCTTCCTAAGTGCCTTCAAGATCTCATTCCACTTTAAGAAAACTGAAACTGGGAATTGCAGATGATGCCTTTTAGGCATGGTGTATCTAAGAATGGTCATTAAAAACTCCAATTAGCAAACCTAAAAAATGCTTTAGTCTCACATTTTAGAAAATGGTGAGGGCTTCCCTGGTGGCGCAGTGGCTGAGAGTCCGCCTGCTGATGCAGGGGACATGGGTTCGTGCCCCGGTCTGGGCGGATCCCACATGCCGCGGAGCGGCTGGGCCCCTGAGCCATGGCCGCTGAGCCTGCGTGTCCAGAGCCTGTGCCCCGCAAAGGGAGAGGCCACAATAGCGAGAGGCCCGCGTACCAAAAAAAAAAAAAAAATGGTGAATTAATATGCATTTATATGTTTCAAGTTAAAGTAAAATATTTAAGGTACACTTATATCATGTTATGATTAACCAAAACCATTTTCATGGTCTTTTTTATTAACTAATTAGCTGCCAGCTCCAGCAGCATGGGGTAAGAGGGTCTTTATTGCAGTTGCTTCATTTTGGATGCTATGTTTTTGGATGGGCAAATGCTGGTTTTTTACCTTAGTTGTCGTCAGTGGCCACCTAGATGTAAGCTCCATGAGGGAGGGAATGCTTGCCAGCTTTGTTCAGTAATGCTCATTTTTAAAAATTCTATTGATTCAAAACATCATAGGCATTGTTAATTTTAAAAAAAGGAACATGTGTTTACTTGCATAATTTTTAAAGCTATTAAAAATGGAAAATGACCCATAAATCACCTCCTTTTGGATATAATTATACCTTAGGCATGAGTCTCAGGAAGGACTTTGTTGATTTCCTGGCCACATCATATCTAGGTCAAAGACTTTGTCACTTACCAGAGACAGAAGTCTGAGACCTCTCCCACTCCTAACCCTGTCAGGTGAGGGCCAGGACCCTTATATAGGCTCTGCATGTTTCAGCTCCTGCAAGTAAAAGTCTACAGAGTGTAGGTCCCACTCCAACTTGGATTTCTGTTTCTATTCCATTCACTTACCATGAACTGTGTTTTCTGAACATTCTCAGAGATGATGTGGTAAATAAAACATACCAGCAGTATTGCAATGGTTCTGGACTGTTCCATATGCTACAAAAGTCCCCATCCCCATTCAGACTGCAGATAAACTCTTTCCCTGGGGAGCTGCACCCACTATGAGAAAGCCAGATCAAGCAGGAGAGAGCAGGAAGTGCCACAGCCCACCCTCCTGCTTTCAGCTGAGGAGACTGAGGGTCAGAGGGGCCAAGTGGCTGGCTTATGGCATGCATGGGGTGGTATCTGATCTAAAGTGAGAACTCAAATCTCCTGTTCTAATCTTCACCATACTCTATGCCCCTGGCAAAAGAAAACCAGGAAAAAGAAGAATCAAAATGAGTGTGAATGAGTTCTTAGGGCCACCCTGTCCTTACATGTGGCTTGTGCCCAAAAGATACTGGCTGGTTTGACTTCCTGACTCGACAGGTGGCAAAAGGCTGAAAATCATCCGGTGTGTAAATCATCAAGACTTTGTAAATGAGAAAAATCTGGAGTGGCATATGTTGTTGGCATCCTCCTAACCCCATTAGCAGCTGGGCAAGTGGAGAGCAAAGAGACAACCATTTCCCAGTTCTGAGCTGTTCTTTCTGGAGGGACTTTCTAAAGGAGAACACTGCCTAAACTGGCAATTAACCCAAACTTAACAAGGGCTTACAGTCACAGCAGGGCATAGCTGGTGAAAGCAACCTCAGACAGAACAGGCCAAAGAGGGCCTTCTACACTCAAACTGTAGGAGAAAAAGCAATTGGCTGGTGGCCTATAAGTCTTTCATTTATGAGGGTGATTATCTCTACAGTGGGACTCAGAATGGAGAACTACAAAGGTACCACTGAGGCTACTCTTTTGGATTGTATTTGTCTATTCATTAGCCCCTGAGAGGATGACACTTAGTGATCTGAAGCACAGGCTTGGGCAAGAGACACCCATAGTTTGGAATACTGGTTCTGATGCTGGGCAAGTTACTTAGCATTTCTTAAAGCCTCAGTTTCTTTATTTGTAAACTGAGGGGAAAAGGTATCTACCTCAGAGTTTTGTTGTGAATATTAAATGAAATAATCAATGCCAAGTGCTTAACACATAGTAGATGTTTAACAAATATTGGCTAACGAATAACAACTAAGTAATAATAACAATAATAACAGTAAATGAATAATCTCAAGGAAATATGAGAAACTCTACCAAGGCAATCATCTTAGTGTCTAGCACATGCATGCTCTCTGCTAGGCATTGTGGGGCTCTACGAAGCAGTCCACAAAAGGAGCTTCTCTTGGTCAGCAGGGGAGATAAGCCATGTACACAATTAGTTCTTGAGTGAGGTGGAAAATTATAAATGCACAAGAGAGGCACAGTTAAAGTGTGATAAGAGGTTGGGAGAAGGAAAAGACAACTTCTAGCTGGGGAAGTCAGAGCAGCTTTATGAACAAGGTGGCACTGGCCCTCAGCTATGCGGTTTATGAAATATCCCTAAGCAATGTAAACTAAATTCTAAATTAGTTTCCAATTATATAGTATATATTCTTGGAATAAATTCCACTACTTTTATCCATATTGGTTCTAGAAAAAATAGATTTCTCAATTTATTTTAAATAAATAGATTTCTCAAATATTAGCTAAACAGATTTCTCAAATATCAGCTAAACGGAGACTATATAGGAAAAAAACCCTACTGCTTCAATCACCTTCATTTACTACTTTGTAGTATATTCAGAAGTCATGTATTGACACTTTACACAGTATTTGGTATTTGACATTATCTATGACACCATGCCTTTCTACTAGCAAAGGTATAAAAAGCTAAGGGTAGTTTCTTTAGAATTCTTTGCATCAGCATTTTTCAGAATATGCTTTGGGTTACACTAGTTCCATGATATGCCGGGTGGGGTAGGGGAAAGGAAGTTGGATGTATAGTTGGATCACATTCTGTGATGTACAGTTTTGAGAAATTTCATTTTTTATATCTCCCTTCTGGAGCCTCACTATATATATTAGCGTATATGAGTTTAATCTATTCAACTTACTAAACCTAGGATATCACAAACATATTTGGTCATGTAAGACTTTTAATCTCTTAGCATAATACCTACTAATTTTCTAGTTCATCTTGGAAATTGTTGCCTTGAGCAATTGGCATGCAATACCAAAGGGTCATTAGAATAGCATGTCAAACCTAAACCCATTCAGGCAATCTGGAAAGAAAGTCTGTGGCTTCTGGCTTTGTGACCTTGTGGCCACATCCAGGGAAGATGATCAAACATGCACTTCCAAAGGATTTAACTCATCTTCTCCATCTTCTCTACAAAACACCTTTACACGGCCTTTCACAATGCCTTGTGAGGTGGGCCTTATTTCTCTCCTTTTCACAGGTGAGCAAACTAAAGCTCAGAGAAGGTAAACCAACATGCCTAAGACTGCACAGTTGGGAGGTGGCAGGACTTGAGTTCTGTTTCCTAAGCCTTCCTGGTCACTCTATCCCAGCTGTCTTGGATTCACAATAGTGCTGGAAAGCTAGTATCACCTTAGTTTAGTGCTGGGTGACTCTAGGGAAAAAGGTTTTAGGGACAGAGGTAAATAGCAAACTGTAATTTACATAAATCCAACGGACGATACAGTCATCATCTCATCAACAGATATTCAGAGACAGATTTTTTTAAGGTACAACAGTCCAAAGCACTCCCCTGTTAGGCCAGATCTCCACACACTGGTTCACAATATGGTGGACACTGACCAAAGAATCACAGAGTCGCCGAGCCACATCCAACCCTGACTCACTAAGTAGTCACCTTCTCTGCCACATCTAGAGAATCTTTCCTGTTCCACCAGGAAGTGCAGCTGCACGTTACTTCTAAGACCCCTCAGCTATATCTGGAAGAAACAAAATGATTTTTCCAAAGCATCAGCCAACAGCCCTTGAAATAGAAACATGAAGTAATTACAAGTGACAGTCCTCAAATTGTGCTAAGGCTCAAAAGCAGAGCTTTCTTGGTCTCAGGAGACAGACCATGTGGGATGGGAATTTCAGGAGAGTTATGGAGAGGACATTTTCTTTGCTGTAGACAACGAACTGTCATAGTTACATGAAAACCATAGATTTATACCATGAATGAGAAAATCTGGATAAATGGCATGACCTCTTAAGGGAAGTACTTCCTTCAATGGTGGGTTCACTGTGTTTTAGCTTGAAGGAGTCAAAACATGAGATCATACATGGCCTTGCATGCTAATTAGGAGATTTACTGCCCCAGCCAGGATATTTTTAGGCTCTGTGAAAAAACCTACAGGTATGATGAACACTTGCTGAGAAAACGAACACACAGTACAGGAAGCCCAAGAGTTGTTATACTAACTGGTAAGATGTTCCCAGAAGGATGGAGGAAGATGCCCGAAGAGCTGGAAGAAAAAAGGCCACTGAGAGCTTCCAGAGTTCGCTTGCAGGGATAAATCACCATGACAAACCACCTTCAGATCACAGCAGCAGCAGGCTGGCCTAGCAGGACAGTGCACTGAGACGGGGATCCCAGCCACTTCCCATCTCACAGGTGTTCCCTATGAGTGGCTAATCCCTTATTCTCTTTGAGCTCCAGGTTCTTCATTTGTACATCAGGGACACCCTTGATCACATGATTAGAGGACGATGAACATGCAAGTGAGAATGAAACAAATTCACCAAAGCCCTTCCGATGTACACATTCATGATCACTTACTTAGACTGGTTATGTAGTTCTGGGATTGTCAACAATATTTTTTCTTTAACTATTAAGAAAAATTCGAAGTAGCACTGTTGTTTATATAAATTCAATCTTCCTTGCCCCATGTCCGCTGTTAAGCTCTGCCTTAGCTAAGGTACTAACTACACCAGTCCTAACATGAGGTTAATCACCTTCCCCTTGTCTACAGTTCCCTCTTGGTATTCTGGATCATCATTCATAAACAGACCTTCATTCAATTGCTTGTGTCATCAAAATTTCATTAATTGACATTGCCAATTTGATTGGAGCTTTGGGGGCAAAGATAGTCTTGCTCCTACTTCTATCCCCAGCACCTGGCAGAGGACCCAGTGTACAATCACTGCATAAGAGAGTTTGAATGAATGAATGAATGATTGGAGTATATATCAACAACTTGAATAAGTGAAGTGCATTATATGCCTCTAAAAAATACACTCACCCCTTACTAGGTAAACAAGCATATTAGTTTGGATTTGGGGGAATACTTTGCAATTTTTTTTTTCAATTAAAGAACATATGTTCGTAACAAAAGAAAAGCAAAACCTTAACTCCAGCTCTGCATAACAACACTCACCCCCTCTCCTTCCTGGGGCCTCAAAGGCTTCCTTTTTGGCTTTGTGTGGAAACGACACAGGTGCCCTCTTGGTGAGGCCATATGTATTAGACAAGAGCTGTGCAATCCTTTATGAAGTTGCCAATAGTGTGGCTGGTTCCACAATTAATAATATGATCAGGAAATTGTTCAGAAAGGCACGGGGAGAGTAAGAGAGTGGGATGGAGGGAGCAAGCACCCCAGGCAGGGCATCTTTTCTTAGTGCCATCTGATATTGTCATAAGCACATGTTGAACACTTGTACACCATGCTGTTCGAAGCACTTTATGTATATTAATTATTTATTCATCACAGCAACGCTCCCCATTTTAAACATAAGGACATTTAGGCACAAAAAGTTAAGGAATTTGCTACAGATCGCTCAGCTAGTAAATGGCAGAGCAGGGAAGTGAACCTGGAAATGTGGCTCCAGAGTTCCTGCTTTACAACGGTGACATTATACTGCTTTTTGGAGGTCACAATCTTGAGAACTTGATGATTATTTTCGTCTATACTTTGCAAATGAAGAAGCTGAGATTCAAACAGAATCAAAAACTTGCCCAGAGTCAGCCAATTCACATAAGGAATGCACAATTCAAAATAAAGTCTGTCTGGTTACAAAGCTCCACTTTGTAATTACACTTTCCACTATCCTACTGGGGCCTCCTGTAAAATATATGTTCTCTCCTTCTCACAGTTTTAGTGGAATATGACTCATTATTTTCTATGCTGAATACCCTGTTCAGCTATACTATTGAATATCAAGTTATAATTTTACCTGGGAAGAATTTTTCTGGTCTCTTCCCCAATATGGAAATGAGATTCCCTGATAACCAGAGCTCACTGAGTTGGCTCCACTCCCCAAACACTGGTGCCTGTTGCCTGCTGGCTGCCGGGCACTGTATAGACTGCTCGGGAAGCAGAAAGCACTGGACAAGCCCAGCCTACGAGGCGTTCAAAGCCCTTCTTGGAAACATAGGCCTTTATGCACGGAGACCAGACTTGGGAGAAAAGGCCCAAAGCCCTAAACCCTAATAAACTAGTAGTCTGTCTGAATGTGGAAGTATAACTAGAAGGTAACCCCAGATAAAGAAAAAGCCAAGGAAAACTCTGCTAATGGTGATCAGTTGCCTATGAGAGCAATGAAAAGTCCTGAATTCACTCTGTGAACGCAGAGCACAGCAAATATACGTGCTATACTTTATACCGATGGCTGATTCCCGTCAGCGTTGCTCTCCTCTCTTGGGATAAGGCCAAAGGGAAAAACCACAGACAACTCTGCTTTGGGTGGGACGCCAACACTGCTTCATTATTCACGTGTTGTTTCCCATTGCAGTTCTCCACAAATTTTTCCTCCTCGTTCATTTTCTGTTTCAAATTGTTTAATTGCATGATGTCTATTATTACCATTTGCTTTCTCCAAACTTTTGTGGAAGGGGAAAAATAATGATTTTTTGATCACTACTGCTATCTTAGGCACCTTCATTTGACTCACTTTATATGATTTATACCATGTCTACTTCCAAAAGAGACTGAAGAGGCTTACAATAGAACGCACTAGATCAATAAGCCCAGAGAAATAAGAAACAGGAAAAAACAGTAGGGAGGGAGGGAAGTACAGGCATACCCCAAACCAGAGCCCAGCCACAATGACAGAGCGTTTAATTTAGCACAAAGCTTTCTGGGCATCCTTAGAATGATCATTTAGAATGTCTTCACTTCAATCAGCATTATTTCAGCTACGGCCTCTTAGCCCACTATTTAAGAAATAAGAATGCCGGGCCTTCCCTGGTGGCGCAGTGGTTGAGAGTCCGCCTGCCGATGCAGGCGACGCGGGTTCGTGCCCCAGTCCGGGAAGATCCCACATGCCGCGGAGCGGCTGGGCCCGTGAGCCATGGCCGCTGAGCCTGCGCGTCCGGAGCCTGTGCTCTGCAACAGTGGGAGGCCTGCGTACCGCAAAAAAAAAAAAAAAAAAAAGAATGCCCCCGTATTTTTCCAACAGTGGCTCATTACATTCCCGTTGGCTCTTGGATGCGGTGAGATGGCCCCTGGGCAAATTTTCCCAGGAAGATGACTTGTTGTTGTGAGTGATCCTCCACCCCGCCCATTCTCTTTCAGGTCAGCATCCATGGCATGCCCACAGGCAGCAGCCCAATGTCTGCCCAGAACCCTTGAAAGCATTATTTTTAGCAATGCAGCCACATAGCACACAATCCAGGGTGACTATGTGTCTCACTTCACCTGATTTTCTTTTCAATAGGACTAACTTAAATTAGAACGGGCCAACAAATCCCCATATCAGACAAATTCCCACTCTGACTGCTAAACATGAAAAAGTGGCATTTTAAAGAAACCCCTTTGGAATCCTGGAAGGAAAGGCACTGGAGGCAGGTTATTAAAATGATTGATTTCCACCTGTCCCCGCCTCTGCCTGCCAAAGGAGGATGGGACGGGGACAGGCTCTCGGCACAGCAGAGGCGGCCTGAGCTCACAACGAGAACAGCAAAGCTGACAGCTGTGCTTTTCTGCACCGAACACCCTGGGAAAATCAATGCTTGGGCAGCCGTGCTGCCATCTGTGGAGTTTCTACAGCAGACAGGTTATTTATAGAAACCTGTTTGTGCAAAGCCAATATTTACCTGTCGGGGCTGTCAAATTTACAATTCATCTGTGCCATTAGCCTGCCATTTTCCCGCCAATAATGGAAATTTCCATCATCAGGAAGAGAGGCTTGGGGTAGCTACATGGGCTACACTCCCTTCCGGTAGGTAGGGGAATGAGTACTGTTACTGGTTACAGGGAAAGTGCACCTGCTGTCCAAGTGGCCACTGGACACTCCTGCTATGTTGTGAAGATAAAAGGCTGTCTGGACAGAAAGGTGGAATTGTCCCAGTCACTTTTTTGTGGTTAAGGCTTCAAAGACACCCCCGGCTAAAACCAAAATGGCATTTGCTGCCAGCAACCTCTATGTGTGTGTGTGTTGCCTATGTGTGTATGTCGTGTGTGTGTGCCTGTGTGTGTGTGCACAGGAGTGCGCATGCCTGTGCCTTCCAAAGGAAGGCTGATACCTACAGTCAGAATGGGGGTAGGGTGGTTTTCCAGAGAAACCTACAATTTCCTTCTGAAACCACCAGGACCCCCTATTTTTCACTGAAAGCAGCCTTCTCTTCTACTTCTCTAATCATCCTCTTCAGTGTCTTTGTGAGTTTGCCTTCATCTGCACATCCCTTAGATGCAGTTACAGATGTAGAAAATAAACTTATGGTTACAAGGTGGGGGTAGGTAAGGGGGGGAGGGATAAAATAGAAGATTGGGATTGACACATACACGCTACTATATATAAAATAGATGACTAATAAGGACCTACTGTATAGCACAGGGAACTCTACTCAATACTCTGTAATGGCCTATATGGGAAAAGAATCTAAAAAAGAGTAGATACATATATATATATATATATATATATATATATATATATATATATATATATATAACTGATTCAACTTTGCTGTACACCTGAAACTAACACAACATTGTCAATCAACTATACGCCAATAAAAATTAAAACAATTAAAAAATAAATGCAGGTGTGTAATCCTGGGCCCTCTTGCTTTTCTCACTCTCCACCTTCTGCCTCGGTGGTCTCCTTTATTCAAATGACTTACAGTTCTATCTCATGCTTGTGACACCAATTTTACAGTTGTTCTATCTCATGCTTGTGAAACCAGTTTTGTACCTCCAGCATGTCCCACTCACCTGTGCTCATTAGACCGTCTAGCTTTGCATAGGACATTATTCCCATGTGGATGTACCCAAAGCACTTCCCACCTAGTTCAGAAACTGAACTCATCTCTCCCCCAAATCCCAGTTTGCTCTTACTCCCATATTCTCTATCTTGGTTGGAGGCTCCAATATCCACCAGGAAATCATGCTCAATGTCTCATTCTCCAACTGACTCTCACTTACATCCAAAGAACCACCCAAATCTGTTGATTCCACAGCCTAAACATCTATGGACTCCGTTCCCATGTTCACCACTACCTGGATTCAGGCCCGTATTATGTCCTTCTTAGATTAGGCAACCACCTCCTAAACTGGTCTCTCCTCTGGTCATCTGGGATTTTTCAATCCAGAGAGTCCTCTTTCTAAAGCACAAATCTGACCATGTCTCTCCTTGGCTTAAAATATCCCTGTAGTCTTTAATAACCCTGGGACAAAGCCCAAACTCTCCACAGCAGGTTGTACAAAGCAGGTTGTACAGCAGGTTGTACAAAGCCCTTCTCAAGCTGACCTGGCTCACCCCTGTGGCTGTACTTCTTGCCTTTCACCTGCTCACACGCTGACCAGTGACCTGGAAGCATCCACAGGGGAGCATCCACATTCCTCTGCCTGGGATATCCCACAAGCACCCCAGCCCCCAGGATGCCTATCCTCCTTCAGGATGTAGCCTGAGTATGTTGATTAAATAATATGACAAGATTCATGAAGGTAGGGCTCAAGTGACAGAAGATGAGCGAACACTTGTCTGTGAAAATCAAGTAGAGGATTATGTGTTCTTTGACTTAATTTCCCCAGCTTCTATGATAGTTCCTAGCATGAAGTAGATGCTCAAGAAATGCAGACTGAATAGATAAGGGGTAAAAAGTGGTGAAAAACGTAACTAGAATGAATAGGCTCTTGATTTTATATGAAACTTATCTTAGAGCAGCTTATAAGCACTTTAGAGGACATTTTGTCCTTATAATTGTTTGGTGAGATAGATGAGGGAGAGAGAGAGGGATTTGCTTCCGTGCACTGATGGGGAAGGTAAGGGAAACTAAGGCAACATGTGGGATCCAAATGCACATAACTGTGTGCAGAAGAAGCTGAACTCCTTCGGCTAAACTCTGGAGCAAGGAGAGGATCTGGCATCTGGTTAGTAAGTCAGCCAGGTATAGGCACTTTGCATACATTATCATTTTATCCTTACAAAGCTTCTACAATGTAGATGAGAAATACAGAATTTTCATTATGGCCAACTGGATGCTCCATAAATGAGCTGGGCTTACTTACCTCTGCCCTGTCTGTCTGCCACAGCCCCCAGCTCTCCCACACCACCTCACCTGGTGCCTTACACATAGATGGGGGGCAGGGAATATTTGCTGATTTCCTAAGAGACTCAGACAAAAGCTGGAATTACAGGTGGGATTTCTCGGAATTTTCTCATCTTGGTCCTTTGACAAGAGACCAGCAGACAAGCACCATTCCCCAGTGTGGATGTCATACCCTCTTCTGGTGGCAGGCATCGGACCACGCTTTCTTATTCTGTCCTCCTCACATGGTACAGCCTAGGGTTTTTCAACCTCAGCACTACTGACATTTTGGTGCAGATAATTCTGTGTCATGGAGGCCATCCTGTGAACTGCAGGATGTTTAGTAGCACGCTTTGCCTCTACCTGCTAGATGCCAATAGCAAATTCCACCCTCTCCCACCCCTACCCAAATGAGACAAAACTGTCTCCAGACATTGCCAGATGCTCCCTGGGGTAAATCCCTCCCCCTATTTGAGAACCAATGGTCTCAAATGTTTATCATGTAGAATGTAAACATCTTTCCAAAGCAAATTCCCAGAGCTCTCCTGCCTACACTGATTCTACTGGATCAACTTCTCACCTTCTCAGGTCATGGCTCCTTTGGTCAGAGTTCCCAAGCTCTCTTTTTCCTCCCATGCTTCTTTACATTCTTTTATACCCCCCCTGTCTATCTCACCAATTTTTTCAGAGTTTAATTCTAGAAGATGAAACCACCTGCATATCCCAAACAGACACAGTAAATGAGGAACATAATACTATGCACAGCGTACAAGCACTAAGGCATGTGGACAATTGGAGGTGACCGACTCCTGACTGGCTGGATTGGCTGACATGCCCATTATTCACAGATGTGAGAGAGGAGGTGACATTTCCCTTAGCCTCATAAGCAATACTCGGGAATTGAGCAGCCCACAAGAAGCTTTTTATGTAACCAGCCCACCATCTCTACAGGAGATGCGAAGAGTTTAAACATCTGTCTTCCTTGCTATTCCCCTCCTGCAGTTCACTCTTCCTGGTGGGTAACTGGGCAAAGGTCACTCGCCACAGAGCCCCAGATTTCTCCAATTTCCTTCTTTGCCCCTGGCCAGAAGACTCCTGTCTTCTGCTTCTGTCTTTTGGTTCAAGCCCCACTGGATTCCAGGGCCAGCTGCGCTTCCTGACCCCAGGCAATTTACCTCTCTTTTCTCTACTTCTTTTCTCCTTCCTAAGGTGAAGGTAGCAAGTATGCACCTCTTAGCAAGGCTGGAGACTGACTTAATCCTTTTCCAACAGGAACACCGCTCTACATGCAGACATAGCCATTTAGATATTCCTCAAACCTTCACGCACACAAGACACTGTGCCTTAGGGACAGAGTCCTTATGGGGACCAGTCCAGGGGCTCCTCTGTCAAGGGTCTGGGTTGGACTGAGGATGTAGCCCGCAAGTCAAGCTGAGGATAGGCTCTAGGAAGCTGTTACAGTGGGATGCCTGCCCAAACAGGTTAGGGGGCGGGCGTCTGAGATAAAGGCCAGGAAGGCATACTTACCCTATCACCCCTCCAGAGCAGTAGATGACACCTCCATCCACCCAGTTACTCAAGGCAGAAACGGAGGAGTCGATTGTGACCCTTCCCCACTCCATAACAACTCCCCACCCATAGCCGGACTGTCAACTTCTCTCTAAAAAGATCTTGGAATTACTTTCTTACCTCTATCTCCTACTGCCTTAGCCCAGGTCACCACCACCTACTGCTTAGACCAGTGCATCAGCCTCCTAACTGGTCTTCCTATGTCCACTCTTAAGCTGCTTCAATCTAGTTTGGGCTCAGTAATGGAGATCATCTTAAAAATACTTCAGATCAGTGCATGGTATTGCTTAAAATGCTTCAATGGTTTCTCACATTAGCTAAAGTCCAACCCCCTTACCTGGTCTACAAGGACCTGCATGATTTGATCCCTGCCCACATCAGACACACCATCTTCTGCCACTGTCCCCCTCACTTTGCTCTGGCCAAAGCAGTCTTGATTTCACTTATCTGAACAAGTCAAGCTCTTTTCCGTCTTGGGTCTTCTGCACCCCCTGCCTGGAATGTACTTTCCTCTACACACTTTCACATAGCTCTACCTTGTTAAACACAGACTGCTGGGACCGCCCCAGAGTCTCTGAATCAGAGGTCTGGGATATAGTCCAAGAATCTGCATTTCTAACAGGCTGTGGGTGTTGCTGGCGCTACTGGCCCAGGGACCACAGCTTTCTCTGACTACACTGTTCGAAAGAAGGTTTCCCCACCCCTGGGAGATTCCGTCTCTGCCCCTTTTTTGTTTACTTCATAGCACTTCTTACATTTGAGACCATTTTGCTTTGTTTACTCTTGTTTTGCTTTTGCTTGTCTTCCCTGCTAGACTGTAAACTCCATGAGGGCAGAACCATGTCTCTTTGGCTCAGCATTGAGTCCCCAGTGACTGGTGCAGGGCCTGGCACGTAGTAGATGCTCCATAAATACTTCTTCAAAGATTAACAACACAAAGCGGGATTTAAAGGCCAGAGACAGAGACTCTGAACTTAAAGACCTCTACATGAAATCAGCAAGTAGATTGGAGCAGGAGCTGGTTGGGAACCAAGGAGGAGGGTCTGGGCACCAGCAGGATGTCCCCTGTGAGGTGCAGTGACTGGTGAATAGGTGTGTCACCCTGGCAAAGCCCACAGCATATAAATGCTCAGCGTCAGGCGAAGGTCCATCTCCACCCCGGGGGCTGCCATCTGGCTCAGGGTAGAACATGGATCCCGAGAAGAAGCTCCCAGAGGATCCAGGCAGATTTGAAAGGAAATCAGTCAAAGAGGCCATCAGAGGCTCTTTAATTAAATATTCTGCTTGGTAACTTCTTAGTGATCTTTCCCTGTCCCTGGTGGGGTGGGGGGTGTCAAACACTGCACCTGGCCACAGGAGGTGAGAGAGAGAGATGTAGCCACAGCTACGGAAGCATCGGTGGCATTTTAACGAATGCCGCAAAGAGTGAGCAGGGTAGGCAGACAAGAGCAGTGAAAGATGACGCTAATGAATCTTATCCAGCTGGGTGGGTTTGTATGATGAATGCCCAGTGCAGAGCAAACATCTGATTAATAAGACAGCCCCTCCGTGTCATCTCTCTCACCTTCGAGGCTCCAGGTAAAGGGACGTTTGTAAAGGGACTGGTATGCTTTTAAGCAAGGTTCAAAGAAAAGGCAATCACTCTAGACTCAGTTATGAAAGTGAATGGAGGGAAAGTGAGAATTGTAATGGTGCTTTAAAAAAAAAAGGAAAGAAAAAGACTTAACACATTCTCTCCCATCACAGAGAGTCTCAAGAGAGGTCCCCTTACATAAAAGAAATTCTACTGGCATGTGAATAGATGGGGAGGAAAACAATACAGACATTGTAGAAGACTGGAGTTCTTTCCACTCTTGGAGGAGACAGATCTCTTTGTTACCTCCAAAGTATTGCTTAGGGGCCCCACAGGAAGATGACAGGACTCTCACGACATTTCAGTATCACGATGTCAGGTGTCAAATGATGGAAGATAGGTACTGCCCTCTTCACATAAACATGAACATCACACAAAAGCCCCAAATTAGCTGCACAAATATTTTTTAGGTCTGCAGTTAATGTCTGAAAGCCCTGACTGTTACAATCTGTTAGATATATTTGTTTATTACACAAGTATGTTAAATTCAATGTAATTAAGTTAGAAAGAATAGATAGCAATATTTTAAAAAATGATCCTTAATCCTACCATCTACAAAAAAAAAACACTGTTAAAATTTTTGGTGCATATCTTTCTAAAAGTTTTCATGAGAATGGTTTTAGTAAAATATTGTACATACTGTTTTTAAAAGCTTTTTTTATATAACAACATAAATACCTTTTCTATGTAAATATCTATGCTAATGCATCATTATCTTTAAGGAAAGCACAGTTTTCTATTTATTTAACTTTTTTCCTACTGTTGAACATGTAGGTGATTTTCAATTTTAGCCTGTATGAAATGGACCCATGGAGAGTCTGGCATCTCATGGGTGTGAGTGCTACCATGTTGCTGAGTGAACGACTAGATTTAACCCTTCCTTGCTCCAGACCTGGGACAGTATGTAGTGTGTGTGTGTGTGTGTGTGTGTGTGTGTGTGTGTGTGACCTGTAGGGAAACTTTGGAAAAAGGGGAATTAAATGTTTCAATCCAAAGTTACCATCTTTATTTAGAAGCTAACAGACTTGTACTGAAAATTTTAATGCTCTTGACTCCATGCCTAAAACTTGGACCCTTGCTCTGACTCCTAGGCAGTCTTTCCAAAGATACTGCTGTTGCTCATAAGAGCGTAAACACACAAGTTTCTGGGAGGCAGGAGCTCATCACCGTCTGGATGGAGAAGCCCACACAGCAGGCTTACATAGAGCATTTAGCCATCTCTCTTCATCTTCATAGCAGTGTTGCAAGCTAGGTGTGTCATCCTCATTTACAGTTGAAAAATGGAAACTAGGAAAGGAAAGGAATTGCTGGAGGTCACAGAGTCACTAAGTATCAGGATTAGAGTTCAGACTAAATGCTTAAGGTACCTTCTACTAATGGCAGATGCCCTTGGGGCAGGGCTGGTGGAGAAGTAGGGGAAGGATGGACATCTCTGGAAGGCAGTTAGACTGATTCTCACCATGGGACCCTGCTGCCGAATAAAGGCTCAACACAATAGGAAGGGGAGCCTGTGCTCGGTAGCAGGTAGGGTAATTGGGTCTTCTATCCTCCGCCCCAAACACGATCACGGGACTTCAGAAAGGTGGTGCCTTCTTGATTTGGCTCAAGGTAGTGAGGCAAACTTCAGCTGTGGCACCCAGTCAAAGAGAACCTCAGAGCTCAGCAAGGGGTATGTGTGCACGTTCTCTTGGAAGGTAAGAATCCAGGGTTTTATTAACAGGCTGGGAACTTTCTGGCCTGATTTTGCTGGGTGCATATATCTTTTCAGATCTTTTGGAACAGTTTCTCTAAAAATGGTCTCCTTGGATCACCTTCTTTGGAATCACATAGGGTATTTGTTTAAAAAGCAGATTCCTAAATCTTATCCCTATTAAATCCTACTGAATCAGAAATTCTGCAGGTGATTCCACATATTTGGCATTTTTACAAGTATAACAGGTGAGAAATGTTTCTGAACCCGAACATCTGCGAGTCATTCTCTAAGTTCATTGTACAATTTACGACCTTGGGGTCTTAACAAAGCAAAGTTCACAACTGAGAGATTACTGTCACTATCAACTCTTGTATCTATACTTGCTGTCTGATATCTCAAAACAACTCATCGGTTCCCCCTACACAGAGGAAGGAATAAATGCCAGGAGGGCACATGACTTTAGTCTCCATCACATAGCTCCTAACTGCTCACACTAGGAAGTAAACCCTCCTGTCTTGTCTCAAATCCTCTGCTTCTTTCTTTACACCATCTCATCTCTCTTAATTCTCACCTCACCACTACACCCCTTGGTCTCATTCCTAAAAGATGGAGAATCCAGTTTTAAGAACAAATTCCTGAGTAAATGTACTTGGAAAAACAACACGCTGAGCAGGTAAAAGCCTTCCTTTATGAAAACACTCACCAAATGAATTATTTCGACTCATTATAGAAAAATGGTCTAATTCCATATTATTTCAGTAAAATAATTTGATTTCTGAATGTCTCTGAATAACAAATAAAAATGAGCATTCTTCATAATGTCTTGGAAACATGTATACATCTTTTTTTTCTCCCTATGTTTGTCAAAGGTACAAAGAATCTCAGTCAGAGTTGTGACATCTTTCTGCCCTTGCTGCCTCCCCAGGGTCCCACAGGCTACCCTATTCCTGCCTCCAGTCCTCTGCTTGGGCTGTGGCTTCCTCTTTGAATTCTCTCTCAGATGACCTCTACCCCACTCCTATGGATGTGGCAAATTCTCTACCATCTTCGAAAGTCCCAGCTCCCCACTGCCCCATCCACTACCCACCCACTTTCTTTCTTCCTCCATGAGGATAAACTGATCTCACATCCTCTACTTAAGTCTAATGGAATTCAACAGGGTTTATGTCTGTCCCCATTGCTAGACCATCTGATGCTTGAGACAAGATCCTTTTTTCATTTTTATGTGTCTCTCTCTCTTAGTCAGTGCCTGATTCATAAATAGATGCCTGATTCAAATTTATCTCTCAATATCTGTTCCCTTCTTCAAAACCTTCTTTTGTCTAGGGTGTCCTTAAGCCTATAAACATTTTGATTCAGGAACAGGTCAGGACAAAAATCAATAATTCTCTCCAAATTCTGAATCTGCCTTCTTCTCTTTTTTTGAAAGAAAACAATTAAGTCAGAAACTTTCCAAACCAGGCCTTGGTTTCCTCTATATCCAAGAAGTAATTTTAGACCCAAATGCCATCAGATCAATCAATGTATTACATGTTCGTAAAGGACAATTCTGAAATCAGCTAGATTGCATATAAGAAGACAGGTCACTTTATCCAAGAAGTTTTATTTTACAGCTTAAAAATGCACTGAGATGTACAAGAAAACTAATTAGACTTTAAGACTAACAAGTGAGGCCATCTTGCAACAGCCTGTAGAGACAAAGCTTTTTAGCAGTTGTTGGAAAGACCATCATCAAAAATATGTGGTGCCTACATACAAATCATCAGCCTGCATAAAAATCATCAGCTGGGCCATTTTTCAATGATGACTTTGAAATGGGAAAAGCAGGAAAGCTAAACTTACAGTAGGTAAATAATGAGTGGTCTGTAGATTGGATTATAATGCAGGGGAAAAAAATTACAAGAAATGACTCACTGAAGCGAGTCTCTATTGCCCTTACGTATTAGCTACTTCTCTGGTAGTGTGAGTTTCCCAAGTCCAAAATGTCTAGTGGTGAGCAAAGAAAAATATCATTTCCAAGTTATGTTCCAAGTAACGTTGTCAATTTCCCACCAACTGCGATCTCCCCAAGAGATAGCCAAAGCTATTTAAATGCTGTCAGCCTTGTTTCTGTGGAGAGGATGGCACCAGCTCTTTTCCAATGTAAATTTGAAGTTCTCTCCATAAAAACAGTACTTATTGAAGGATTCAACCAACCTAGTAATTCTGAAATACATTCAGGCAAAGAGCCTGAAAATCACTGGATGGTGATTTTCCAATCTAGAGAAGATAATGGACAACTGAGGAGTATGGCTTCTGGAAACCTCGAGGTTGCTCTTGACAGGATGGAGGCAAGATCCCTAGGGCTCTGCAGCCCCTGTCAGACCAACTCTCCTTGGCATCCAAGGAGTCCTCCAAGTGCTCCTGGCTTCTGCTGCAGTTTCTGCTTCGCCTCCTCCAATCCTTCCCACCTCCTCATAAGAACCACCAAAGAGACCAGTCCCAACAAATAACTGCTTTCAGTGCTGAGTATCCCACTCCTGAGACTCCATCAGGATCAGCCTGTCACATCTCTCATTTCTTTGTACCTCAGTCATGACTCCAGCTCATTCCTCATCTCCCAGACTCTCACAGATCTGCATTCGCAAAGGTTCTGCTTATTCCCTAATCTGCTTGAAGCTCTGGCCACCCCTCCTGTCATCTTCAATCCTTTCCAGTGTGCCCTCTGAAACCCAAGGTCTGTCATGGGTAAATTCTCCTGTATCTTCTCTAAGCATTTGTTTCTCTTTCTTGCCCTGATGGAAATCTGGCTGACTTTCTAGGAGATTGTTTCTCTTGTAGATTTCTCAATTTCTTCCTCCTACCTCTTGGTTCTACTGATCTTGGAGGTTGGACAGGTTGTCCTTGCTCCTCCTTGCTGCTTCCAGACCACTGTTCTTTCTACTCCCTAACCCCTGCCCAGTTCCTTTGACATGCCTGCCATCAGACTATGCTACTCACTATCCCTCCTTATGTTATTTACTCTCCTCCTGGTCATGCCCACAATTCATTGAAGATTTTCTTACCTTTTTTCCCTTTGCCATCATTCTGTTATTATTCTCAGTAATTTCAATATGCTCACAAACGATCCATCCAACATCTAGCTTCTTAGTTCCATGGCCTCCTCAACCAATGACTTGTCCATTATATACTCCAAAGCCACTCTGCTTTGGATACTCTTTGACTGTATCCTAAATGTTGTCATTGCCGATACAGAACATTCGCCAGAGTCTCAAGATTACAACTATTATCTCATCTTTCCAACTCACTCTTTCTAATATCTCCATTCCAAACATTCTTTGAACCTACTGTGACTTTTTAACCTTGCCATCGTTTCCTTTGCCATTCACATCTTCGCTTTTTTACCTAATCTCTAATCCATTATAATTTTAATCACTCCCTGACATTTACTCCCAAATACCCAGCACCTCTTCCCTCCATCATATTTGCCCAGTAAAACACTGATCTTCCTTAAATCCTATCCTCTGCCTCTGCCTATCTACATAGTTGAGTGGCTGGAGGAAAGCATACAGTGGTGCTGTCTGGTGTCATTTTAAATCTATGACCTCAACTAACAAGTGAGTTCTTAACTCTGTTGGCAATCCTACTGTACTTACCCAGTTGATTCACTCTTCAGAGATTCTCCTCTATTCAAAAACCTCCAAGGCCCCTTCCTTCCTTCTCAGTTTTCATCATATAACTGATTCTCATTTCACTAAGAAACTAAAACCAATCACAAGAAAACTTCTCTAATTAGGCAGTGAATTACAACGGAAACTGCTTTAATCATGAGCACCAATGACCTCCATAAGGCCTGTTCTGATAGATAATTTACAATCTTCATTCCACAAAGCGTTTGAAACAGATGATTACTGCCTCTTCCTAAAAAAGTCTTTCTTCTCCTGACACTCATGATGCCACATTTTGTTGTGGTGGTCTGTGTACTTCCTATCTCCTTCTTAGTATCCTTTGTTGAGTTTTTCTCATCTCTCTGATCTCTAACTGTTGGGAGTGCCCCGAGTTTGGTCCTTAGACTTCTATTTTCACTCACTCCCTAGATGAGCTAGCAACTCCCAAATTACATTTCTGGTCCCAACCTCTTCCTAGGAGTCAGATGCATCTATTGCACTGCTCTCTCCACATCTGCACTTGGATGTCTTTCAGCCGTCTCACATCCAACAGGTCCAAACTCAACTCTTTCTTCCTCTTCCCTCACCCCAAATCTGTTCTTTTCCAGTGTTCCTCACATCCATAAACAATGCCATCAAAACCCAGAGTCATCCTTGGTTTCATTCATTCTCTCCTACCCCACGCCCAACCTATCATACCCAGCCAGCATAGCCTATTGGTTGCGCCTTTAACACAAATTCAGGATGTGAGCTTGTCATCTCCAGTCCTTCCACTTTAGTGTAAGCCACCACCCATCCCTTGCCTGATCTGCAGCCACAGCCTCCTCTCCGGCCTCACTTCACCTTTACTCCTTTTCAGTCATAGCTATCCTTTAAAACCTATCAGATCATGGCACGCACGTGCTCACAACTCTCCAACCAAGGGTTCCATGTCTCACTCAAAACAAAAGCCAAGGTCCTTTCCATGGCCTACAAGGTCCTGCAAAATCTGGTCCCTGGCTCTCTGACCCAGTCCCCTACCATGCTCCTCCTTATCCACTGCCTTCCAGGCACACTGACTGCCTTGCTATTTTTTAAACACCAAGCTTGCTCTCATCTCAAACTTCTTGAGCCGAATCTTTTCTCTTCCCAGAATGCTCTTTCCCAGCTATAATTACATAGCTTTCTCTCTACAACTCCAGTGTCACCTCCTCACAGAAACCACCCAAGAGAACTCTGACCAAAAAAGCAGCCCCTACCTTTCTCTAACCCTTTAGCCTTGTTTATTTTTTCTATGACGTTGTTACTATTTGACATGACATTATATATCCATCTATATAAATATAATTAATTATATTATTTGTATTAATTATTATCACATAAGTAATTATTGGAGAAATAACCATACAACAAACTGAAAATGATACTTTTTTTTTTCTTTCTTTTTTTTGGCGGTACACGGGCCCCTCACTGTTGTGGCCTCTCCCGTTGCGGAGCACAGGCTCCGGACGCGCAGGCTCAGCGGCCATGGCTCACGGGCCCAGCCACTCGGCGGCATGTGGGATCTTCCCGGACCGGGGCACGAACCCGTTTCCCCTGCATCGGCAGGTGGACTCTCAACCACTGCGCCACCAGGGAAGCCGAAAATGATATTTTTAAAAGGTAGTTTAGAGATTCCTTTAAGTAGATAAGACTTTGATGAAGATCAGTGCTGTTCAAGGTGTGGTTGTAGAGCCGTGCTAGTCTATGAATTGCTTGAGATCCAATCACAACAAGATAAAGAGCTTGCATGAGAATGCAAGTCAATGTGCTGCTTCCTGCATGAAGAAAGTCTTACCAGGGGAAAGGTATAAACTGAATTAAACTGTGTGCTTAATGACATAGTTGATTTACATTCTGTTGCAGATCAGTTACAAAGAGCTCACTGACCGGCATTTTGAGTAACACTGATGTAGATCATCTAGCCCAGTATCTCCTGTAATTTCTTATCTATGGTTTTGAAAACTACTTTTTAATCTCTGAACATACCTGGAGATAACTGTGTTATGAGGAAGATGCCCCTTCCACATACATATGACATATACATTAGTGACAATTTTGGAATATATGTATTGATTATGTGTATCAAAAGGAGGAGAGAGGATAGATATGAAAGCAGACAAAATAGATTTTCTATTGAGAATCATGTTGCAATGTTCATAGCATGATCATAATTGGATAAATCAGGTGGGCTAGAAAAAGAGGTAATTGCTACTATTATAAGCTTCCTTCAGGTAAAGGATCAAATTTCCCTCTCCTTTTATATCTCCACAGAGGAGTATGTTACACAAAATCTTCACTCTTTGGCAGGCAAACATTAACTTAACAGATACTTACTGGTGCCTACCATGAACCAGGGGCTGGGGATCAAGTGTGAACAAGAGAGAGACCCTGTCTTCATGAAAATTACATTTTAGTGGAGACAGAAAGAAAAATAACCAACATTGTTTTAAAATCCCAACTCTGTATCTTCCATGTGTAATATTAATGATATTAATGACTATGTAGGGTGTTCACATTACCTGGCATGACAATTAGGGAGTTTTAGTCCACCAAACTCCTTGAGGATTCGCAAGAGATGAGATGAAATAAACTTCTATTATAGCAATATCCTTTTCAGTCTCACAAGTGTACTGTTTCTTTAAAAACTTCACCATGAATCCCAAGAAAACATACAACTGTTCCAAAATCTTCTTCTTTTCTTTTTTTAAAGTTTGATGATGTGTATGAATATCATTTTCTATAAGGAATGCAAATAATTCAGTGGCTTTGCAGTATTTCTCTAAGAAAGCTAGATTTTAAATGTCTTAATTTTAAAAAAAAGTTTCACATGGTGCTTTAACAAGATTTAAACAAAATGCCCTCTCGCCCCTCTACCTCACAGAACAATACTTTATACTCTGGACTTCGATGCAGCCAAGCATGTAGTAGTCTCTGGAACCAGTCTCTAATTTCCACTACCTATTTTCTATTAGCCAAGAAACAAAAAATCCAGACTCAGCAGGAAAAAGCTTTTATAGCTTAAAAATTGTGTCAATTAAATTAGGCTTCCTAAATGGAAATGATTTTCTAATCTATACTCTTTGGAGGAATGCTTTTGAAATTTTTCCTAAAATAATCACACTGTGCTGAATAATTTTAAGCCGTGGCTGAGGGAAGTTTCCAACTGTAGCTGGCCTCCTGCTCTATAGTGGGTTCCAAGCAGACCAGTGCTTACTATGTGCCCATCCTGTGACTCATGAAGGGCCAAACTCCTTGCACTGCAATCACAGAGAAGGTTTGAAACATACAGATTCTCAGGACTCAGCTTGGGTGACTTGGTTCGGAAACAGAGGCCTGTATACGAAGCTGCAGGCTCAGAATTTTATCTAGAAAGTAGTATGGCACGATAACAAACTTTGAGGCAGAGTGTGGCAACATCAGATTTACATTAAAATGAAATATGAAAGATGGATTAGAGGGTGAGCCAAACCCAAGAAGAGGAGAGCATTTAGGAAATTCTGTAGGAATCAGGGTCAGTGATCAGGGCCAGATAAATTAAGTGGGAGGAAGGCAGCATACAGATTCAGGGCATTTTTTAGGAGGCAGAACTTAAATAACTTGGTGACTAATTGGATGTGGTAGGTATTGAGAGAATAGAAGTTGACAATGCTCTCCATCCTCTGGCCTGGATTATTGATTTAAGGTAATTAATGGGATTGGGGTGGGAAGAAAGGAAAAACAAATGAGAATCTAAAATTCAGGGACTCACTTGGTGCTTTGAAGCCCTCTTCCCTCTGCCTAAAAGATAGCTTAGCATTGCCTGAAATTACAGTCAATCAGCAAAGGTCTGAAGGAAAGGCTTTGGGTATGTATGTGACTCTGTTAGAACTAGGATAGAGCTAGCTAGGATAGAGCTGATCTCTGTGCTATACAGCTGCTTCACACTAGCTATCTATTTTACGTTTGGTAGTGTATATATGTCCAAGCCACTCTCTCACTTCATCCCAGATTACCCTTCCCCCTCCCCATGTCCTCAAGTCCATTCTCTACATCTGTGTCTTTATTCCTGTCCTGACCCTAGGTTCTTCAGAAACTTTTTTTTTTTTTTTAGATTCCATATATATGTGTGAGCATATATTTGTTTTTCTCTAACTTACTTCACTGTGTATAACAGACACTAGGTCCATCCACCTCACTACAAATAACTCAATTTTGTTTCTTTTTATGGCAGAGTACTATTCCATTGTATATATGTGCCACATCTTCTTTACCCATTCATCTGTTGACGGACACTTAGGTTGCTTCCATGTCCTGGCTATTGTAAATAGTGCTGCAATGAACATGGTGGTACATGACGCTTTTGGAATTATGGTTTTCTCAGGGTATATGCCCAGTAGTGGGATTGCTGGGTCGTATGGTAGTTCTATTTTTAGATTTTTAAGGAACCTCCATACTGTTCTCCATAGTGGCTGTATCAATTTACATTCCCACCAACAGTGCAAGAGGCTTCCCTTCTCTCCACACCCTCTCCAGCATTTACTGTTTGTAGACTTTTTGATGATGGCCATTCAGACTGGTGAGAGGTATACCTCATTGTAGTTTTGATTTGTATTTCTCTAATGATTAGTGATGTTGAGCATCCTTTCAGGTGTTTGTTGGCAATCTGAATGTCTTCTTTGGAGAAATGTCTACTTAGATCTTCTGCCCATTTTTGGATTGGGTTGTTTGTTTTTTTTGATATTGAGCTGCATGAGCTGCTTGTATATTTCAGAGATTAATCCTTTGTCAGTTGCTTCATTTGCAAATATTTTCTCCCATTCTGAGGCTTGCCTTTTCGTCTCATTTATGGTTTCCTTTGCTGTGCAAAACCTTTTCAGTTTCATTAAGCCCCATTTGTTTATTTTTGTTTTTATTTCCATTTCTCCAGGAGGTGGATCAAAAAGGATCTTGCTGTAATTTGTCACAGAATGTTCTGCCTATGTTTTCTTCTAAGAGTTTTATAGTGTCTGGCCTTACAATTAGGTCTTTAATCCATTTTGAGTTTATTTTTGTGTATGGTGTTAGGGAGTGTTCTAATTTCATTTTTTTACATGTAGCTTTCCAGTTTTCCCAGCACCACTTATTGAAGAGGCTGTCTTTTCTCCATTGTATATTCTTGCCTCCTTTATCAAAGATAAGGTGACCATATGTGTGTGGGTTTATCTCTGGACTTTCTATCCTGTTCCATTGATCTATATTTCTGTTTTTCTGCCAGTACCATACTGTCTTGATTACTGTAGCTTTGTAGTATAGTCTGAAGTCAAGGAGCCTGATTCTTCCATCTCCATTTTTCTTTCTCAAGATTGCTTTGGCTATTAGGGGTCTTTTGTGTTTCCATAAAAAATTGTGAAATTTTTTGTTCTAGTACTGTGAAAAATGCCATTGGTAGCTTGACAGGGATTGCATTGAATCTGTAGATGCTTTGAGTAGTAGAGTCATTTTCACAGTGTTGATTCTTCCAATCCAAGAACATGGTATATCTCTCCATTTGTTTGTATCATCTTTGTTTTCTTCAGTGTCTTATGGTTTTCTGCATACAGGTCTTTTTTCTCCTTAGGTAGGTTTATTCCTAGGTATTTTATTCTTTTTGTTGCAATGGTAAATGGGCATGTTTCTTCCCTAATTTCTCTTTCAGATTTCATCATTAGTGTATAGCAATGCAAGAGATTTCTGTGCATTAATTTTATATCCTGCTACTCTACCAAATTCCTTGATTAGCTCTAGTAGTTTTCTGGTAGCATCTTGAGGAAGTATAGTATCATGTCATCTGCAAACAGTGACAGCATTACTTCTTCTTTTCCAATTTGGATTCCTTTAATTTTTTTCTTCTCTGATTGCTGTGACTAAAACTTCCAAAACTATCGTGAATAATAGTGGTGAGAGTGGGCAACCTTGTCTTGTTCCTGATCTTAGAGGAAATGCTTTCAGTTTTTCATCATTGAGAATGATGTTTGTTGTGGGTTTGTCATATATGGCTATGGCCTTTATTATGTTGAGGTAATACCCTCTATGCCTACTTTTTGGAGAGCTTTTATCATAAATGGGTATTGACTATTGTCAAAAGCCTTTCCTGCATCTCTTGAGATTATCATATGTTTTTTATTCTTCAATTTGTTAATATGGGTTATCACATTGATTGATTTGCATATATTGAAGAATTTTTGCATTCCTGGGATAAACCCCACTTGATCATGGTGTATGATCCTTTTAATGTGCTGTTGGATTCTGTTTGCTAGTATTTTGTTGAGGATTTTTGCATCTATGTTCATCAGTGATATTGGCCTGTAGCTTTTTGTGTTTGTGTGTGTGACATCTTGCCTGGTTTTGGTATCAGGGTGATGGTGGCTTTGTAGAATGAATTTGGGAGTGTTTCTCCCTCTTCAATTTTTTGGAAGAGTTTGAGAAGGATCACTGTTAGCTCTTCTCTGAATGTTTGATACAATTCACCTGTGAAGCCACCTGGTCCTGGATTTTTGTTTCTTGGAAGATTTTTAATTACAATTTCAATTTCAGTGCTTGTGATTGGTCTGTTTATATTTTCCATTTCTTCCTGGTTCAGTCTTGGAAGGTTGTGCTTTTCTAAGATTTTGTCCATTTCTTCCAGATTGTCATTTTATTGGCATATAGTTGCTTGTAGTAATCTCTCATGTTCCTTGGTATTTCCCCAGTGTCAGTTGTTACTTCTCCTTTTTCATTTCTAATTCTACTGACTTGAGTCTTTTCCCTTTTTTCTTGATGAGTCTGGGTAATGGTTTATCAATTTTGTTTACCTTCTCAAAGAACCAGCTTTTCGTTTTATTGATCTTTGCTTTTTTTCCCGTCATTTCTTTTTCATTTATTTCTGATCTGATCTTTGTGATTTCTTTCCTTCTGCTAACTTTGGGGATATTTTGTTCTTCTTTCTCTAATTGCTTAAGGTGTAAGGTTAGGTTGTTTATTTGAGATGTCTCTTGTTTCTTGAGGTAGATTGTATATGCTATAAATTTCCTTCTTAGGACTGCTTTTGCTGCATCCCAAAGGTTTTGGTTCGTCATGTTTTCCTTGTCATTTGTTTCTAGGTATTTTTTTATTTCCTCTTTGATTTCTTCAGTGATCTCTTGGTTATTAAGTAATGTGTTGTGTAGCCTCCATGTGTTGATACTTCTGACAGATTTTTTCCATTGATATCTAATCTCATAGCATTGTGGTCGGAAAAGATACTTGGTATGATTTCAATTGTCTTAAATTTACCAAGGCTTGATTTGTGACCCAAGAAATGATCTATCCTGTAGAATGTTCCATGAGCACTTGAGAAGAAAGTGCATTCTCTTGTTTTCGGAAGGAATGTCCTATAAATATCAATTAAGTCTATCTTGTTTAACGTATAATTTAAAGCTTGTGTTTCCTTACTTATTTTCATTCTGGATGATCTGTCCATTGGTGAAAGTTGGGTGTTAAAGTCCCCTACTGTGATTGTGTTACTGTCAAGTTCCCCTTTTGTGGTTGTTAGCATTTGCCTTATGTATTGAGGTACTCCTATGTTGGGTGCATAAATATTTACAATTGTTATATCTTCTTCTTGGATTGATCCCTTGATCATTAGGTAGTGTTCTTCTTTGTCTCTTGTAATAGTCTTTATTTTAAAGCCTATTTTGTCTGATATGAGAATTGCTACTCCAGCTTTCTTTTGATTTCCATTTGCATGGAATATCTTTTTCCCTCCCCTCACTTTCAGTCTGTATGTGTCCCTAGGTCTGAAGTGGGTCTCTTGTAGACAGCATATATACAGGTCTTGTTTTAGTATCCATTCAGCCATCTATGTCTTTTGGTTATAGCATTTAATCCATTTACATTTAAGGTAATTTTCGATATGTATGTTCCTATTATCATTTTCTAAATTGTTTTGGGTTTGTTACTTTAGGTCTTTTCCTTCTCTTGTGTTTCCTGCCTAGAAACGTTCCTTTAGCATTTGTTGTAAAGCTGGTTTGGTGGTGCTGAATTCTCTTAGCTTTTGCTTGCCTGTAAAGGTTTTAATTTCTCCGTCAAATCTGAATGAGACCCTTGCAGGGTAGAATAATCTTGGTTGTAGGTTTTTCTCTTTCATCACTTTAAATATGTCCTGCCACACCCTTCTGGCTTGCAGAGTTTCTGCTCAAAGATCAGCTTTTAACCTTACGGGGATTCCCTTGTATGTTATGTGTTGCTTTTCCCTTGCTGCTTTTAATATTTTTTCTTTGTATGTAATATTTGATAGTTTGATTAATATGTATCTTGGCATGTTTCTTCTTGGATTTATCCTGTATGGGACTCTCTGCGCTTCCTGGACTTGATGGACTATTTCCTTTCCATGTTAGGGAAGTTTTGAAGTATAATCTCTTCAAATACTTTCTCAGTCCCTTTCTTTTTCTCTTCTTCTTCTGGGACCCCTATAATTCGAATGATGGTGCATTTCATGTTGTCTCAGAGGTCTCTGAGACTGTCGTCAATTCTTTTCATTCTTTTTTCTTTATTCTGCTCTTAGGTAGTTATTTCCACTATTTTATCTTCCAGGTCACTTACCTGTTCTTCTGCCTCAGTTATTCTGCTATTGATTCCTTATAGAGAATTTTTAATTTCACTTATTGTGATGTTCATCATTGCTTGCTCTTTAGTTCTTCTTGATCCTTGTTAAACATTTCTTGTATTTTCTTCCTTCTATTTCTGAGATTTTGGATCATCTTTACTATCATTACTCTGAACTCTTTTTCAGGTAGACTGCCTGTTTCCTCTTCATTTGTTCGGCCTGGTGGTTTTTACCTTGCTCCTTCATCTGCTGTCTTCTCATTTTTCGTAACTTACTGTGTTTGGGGTCTCCTTTTCACAAGCTGCAGGTTCATAGTTCCCATTGTTTTTTGTTTCTGCCCCAGTGGTTAAGGTTGGTTCAGTGGGTTGTGTTGGCTTTCTGGTGGAGGGGAGTGGTGCCTGTGTTCTGGGGAATGAGGCTGGATCTTGTGTTTCTGGTGGGTAGGACCATGTCTGGTGGTGTGTTTTGGGGTGTCTGTGAACTTAGTATGATTTTAGGCAGTCTCTCTGCTAATGGGTGGGGTTGTGTTCCTGTCTTGCTAGTTGTTTGGCATAGGGTGTCCAGCACTGTAGCTTGCTGGTCGTTGAGTGGAATTGGGTCTTAGCATTCAGACGGAGATCTCTGGGAGAGCTCTTGCCGATTGATATTACGAGGGGCCAGGAGGTCTCTGATGGACCAATGTCCTGAACTTGGCTCTCCCACCTCAGAGGCTCAGGCCTGACACCCGGCCGGAGCACCAAGACCCTGTCAGCCACACGGCTGCTGTGTAGGAGACATGGGGCAGGTCCTCCAGGCTGGCAGAATGATGTCACTGCTGGCTGGTGAGCAGCTAGCTTTCCTGTTCAAGGATGGTCTTGGTCATGCCCACAGATACACGATAATGCTAAGCTGTAGCTCTTCCTGCTAGTGTTGGAGGGTCTCCTGCAGAGGTGGGGGAAATCTGTGACTCACCGCGGGGACAAGGACACTGGCAGCAGAAGTTCTGGGAAATACTCTTTGGCAAGCGCCCTCCCAATGTCCACCATTAGCCCCTGCAAAGGCCAGAACTATATTTTAAATTCTCAGTCCCACTACCTATTACTTCATTCTCCCTCTAAATGGTCTTGAGCTTTTATTTGAAAGCTCCTGTATTTAGGCAGCATATATATGTTACCTCAAAGCCATTTAGGAAATTAAGGGAATAAAAATATAAAGAGTTTAATCATAAGTGGGTAATAATAAATAATTAAATGAAGATTAAAAGTAAATTTAAAATAAAATGAGAAATACAGAATTTCCATCATGGCCTAGTAGATGCTCCCCCAACAAGCTTCCTTAACTTTGACCTCTCTGTCAGCCACAGCCCCCAGCTCCCCCATAATCCTGCTGGGCTCCAGATGCCTGCCTGTCAGACATGCCTTGAATACCCTTGCTTCAGGGCTTTCAGGAGCTTTCTTTGCCTGAAACACTTTCAAGCTCTGTATGTGGCCACTCTCTCTCAGCATTCTAGTTCCTTACCTGACTGTTCTTCCTATGTTAGCCCTCATCCTAGGACCCCTCCCTTCATCCATCATTCTTTACTTTCTTCATATCACCAACCACCTCCTAATTACCTGGCCATCTCCCTCACTATCTCCCTGAGAGAAGACTCTCGGTCCTTCCTGTTCACTGTCACATCCCCAATGCCTAGAAGAGGGCCTGGCTTATAACATCACTGAAAAAAATATTTATCCCAATAAAGAATGAATGAATAATTAAAGGCATTTTCCCCCGCCTAGGTTATAAATAAGAAACCTTGTTCTTTCTCCCAGAAGACTGTTTTCAAACTTGGCTATGGGAAGATGTGAGGGATGCACTGGAAAAATAGCTCAGTTGGGGAGGGGACCTCTGAGATGTCCAACCTCGTTTCCATCACAGAGCTGTACTTTCATGTGCTCTATAACTAGGGGTCCACTCTGTTTAGAATAAAGGTTCTGTGGCTAACATAAAATGTGAAAAGGAATAATCAACATAAATAATAAGCCTGCAAAAGAATCCTGTCTCTAGTTAGTACTGAACATTGGAATCAAGTTGCTATAAAAAAACATAATCCTTATCACTATATGATGCAGTGTAAAGACGGCAGTGGAAAGGTTCAAATGCTACTGAAAGCCATTCAATACATCATTTCCTCTGCATTACCTAGCAGATCATTAAAATCTCTTTAAAGCATCACGTTTGCCTGTATGATATAAGCTTAGCTGGAACCAGGCATAACACACGAGGAGTGCTGGGCTATTAAATATATACTGCTGGATAGAATGCTTACATCTTCATGTTTTGATCCCCCCATACTGCCTGTGTTAGTATTTCATTTTTTTTTTCTTACAGAATGTCTTCAAAGAAGAGCTCTGAAGGAAAAATGAATACAGTTCATTTATTTTTCAACTCTGCCAAATCATATCAGTCAGGCAATAGAAAGGAAAATAGGAAAGTACTTGGTGTAATAGAGCCATATTTTTTCTGTAGCTCCTCCATTAATTCTCAGGACCTCTGGCTGCCTTCCTTTCAGAATGCAACACCATTCAAATCTTACATTATCTTGCCTATTTGCAGCCGTTATTTATTACAGAAGTCATGCCACAATGGCATTCTGCCAACATGAGTTTTAATGTCACTTTTATATGACCTAACTGTATACCTTAGAAACCACTTGTGAAATGGGAATGAGACCTGAATCGATGGGTCAGCTCAAAGGTTATTTATATTTGGAATCCTTTGTTTAGCACTGATACTAGGACCACAGGTTTTTCAGGTGGGACTCCTGAAAACTCGATCCACATACACCACCCCTCAAATAATGCCATTTCACACGATGAGAATACTCCTTCCCAAAGCAGAGGCAGCAATGGACACCACCTGTCTGTGGTTCCTCAGCAAGACGGCTCTTTCCTCTCTTAATCAATAATGATGACAAACCAATTCTCTAAAACTTTAGATGCAGATGATAAATGATTTGGGTAATGTGTTGATATTAATATGAATAGCCTCCTCTTCCCTGCAAGTACTATTAACATCAATGAATCAGATTAATGTGCCATTTGACAGTTCTGAACAAGGAAGTGGTGAAAAGGGATCACCAAAAACTACAGAGAAATAATGAAAAGAAACTTTGACCATGAAACAGATGATTTTATGAAAGGGACCAGAGTAGAAACACCAGTTAGAATAAGGGCCACTTTTATTTAAGAGACCCATTAAAAAATCTGGAAAACATGATAAGCAGCATGTTGATGAAATCAGCAGGCTGTTCTGAATGGGCTGGCAATCTAGAAAATGGAGAGAGAAATCTAAGGTGTGGAGGATGTTTAGAAATATGAATAGAGAATAATGAAGCAACAATGCTCAAGTACAACTGGATTGTTTGTAATTTATACTCCCATATATTGGCAGGTAGCATAAGGAAGAAAAGTAGCAGCAAGCGTTCTCGCAAATGTTCACTGTAGAAAATTAATACAAACACCTCTGGCTCCTATGCTTTTTGGAAATTATTACTAAGTTAGTTTATAAGAATTTCTTCTCACATTGCCCATCTTTTCTAAATCATACAGAGATATACAACCTAGGTCAATAGACACAAACTTTAATTATTTGGGCTGCTTGTTAGAAGAGTAATATATATTCTGAGCCACCCTTCTGATGTGGCGCCCAGCAATGTGTTTCATTAACAACCGCCTCCATTAACACAGGCTGGCATGGCTTTCAGCCCTGGCTCTTGGGTAAGCCATTTTAGGAGATTTGTTAAATTGCCACTAGGGGGAGTGTTTGCCAAATTTTGCACTTCTGGTAAAGGGAGGGTGCTGATTGCTTCCAAAAGCTCAGACTTACAGAAAGAAAGGATAAAGGGGCAAAAGAAGGAAAAGGAGTCAGTGTTCCTGGGTGAGTAAGAGGTATTTTTAGTAGAGGTTTAAATATCTGGCAAGGAACAGCTGACTTCTTAGGGGTTAATGATAAAAGGCCCATGATGGAAGTACTGGGACACCAAAGACCTCAGCATTTGGAGGGAGAGCATGTACTAGCTAGAATCTTCTCCCTCCATCTTTCATTTATTCCCCCTTCAAGGAAATGGAAAGTACACACACTACCCACTGAACATTAGAGTCCTCCGTGGCATCCTCAGTCTTGTTATGCCATGCATACATGCTTTTAGTATCACCTGTGCACTAACTGAGCATTATCCATTATAGTGGCATTTTGCCACCCATCAAATTCATTAATAATGTTTTAGTCACCTAATGCCTGTTTTCACCTTGTTTTCAATGATAAGTTTTTAAATTCATGTTTCCTCTATATTTTCTTTGATAAAATTGTCAATGGTTGTTAGTTACTTAATAGAAGTAGTTCTTGGATTTACTTATTGTTTCTATTATTTCTCTATTTTCTAGTTTACTATTGTTTATTATATCTTTCCTCTTGCCCCTTTGCTCTTTTGTTGTTGTTTTCTAACTTAGGTCCTTAGTTCATTTATTTTCATTCTTTTTATAAAAATAATGATTTTTAGGGCTATAAATATACTATTCGAGGACAGCTTTGGCTGTATCTTGTAAGTTTTGTCATGCCATCTTCTCACTGTCACCACTTTCTAAATAGCTTTTATAGCAGCTTTTATTTCCTCTTTGACTCAATAGTTATTTAGAAGCCTGTTACTTTCATAATTTATTAAGAACATTTGGCCATGTGACATTTTTTTTAAAAGCTGCATGGATACTTGAAAAGAAGGCATACATTCAGTGTAAGGTGCCAATTGAATATGTACCTACTGGTTGACAATTCTGTTTTAAAAATCTATATATTTTAAAACCTATATATTTTATTTGAAACATAATATAGTAATAATGCAATGATGTTTTATAATAGCTATATTTTTGTCCATTCCTTTTTCCTTAACTTTTCCTTTTTCTTTTGATGATACTGATATGTTGTGAATAAAGATTCAGGACTTTTTATTATTTTAGTTTGAACATTTTATCTATGAAATGATTCTTTGTCCCATTTGATGATTTTAGGCTTAATTTCTTCTTTGATGTCCATATTGCTATTCCTATTTTCTTTTTCTCCAACTTGTGTGCTATATTTTTCCTTCAAAATTTTTGTCTGTCATTTATTTAGGTAGTTATTTTGTGAGTAGAACATGGTTACATATTGTTTTTTAATCCAATTTAAGATTTTTATCTTTTCTCAGGAAGTTTAACTTAGTATGTATGTGGCCAAAATGTGTGGCATTTGTCATCCTTTCATTTCCTCTCTAGCTCTATGCTTTAACTTGGTGCACATCAGAATCACCAGAGTAAGTTGTTGTTGGTGGTGGGGTGCGTGTGTTGTTTTTAAACACACTTAATTAAGCCCCACTTGCAATTCTGGTTTATAAAGTTAAGGTGATCCAGGGGCTGGGTGTCTCAATTTTTAAAAGAATCAATAGGTGATTATAATGTGCACCAAGGAATGAGAACCACTGCTTTAAATATTTCCAAAACAAACTCAAAATTACATTTTTCCCATAGTTAAATTCAAGAGTAAATACACTTTCCTATATTGATAATATTGTAAAAGGTTTTTATTTTTACTAATATTTTATTAAGATTTATATTTTTTAAGAATTCACTTTGATGATTAAATTAAAATAAATATAAAAGTCAGTGTAACTTACAGCCAAAATAAGTACAGAAGAACATCATATTAAAAATAAAAGTCCTCTTCTGGGTTCCCCAATCTCATCCTCCAGCATTAACCATTCTTGACATTGTCTTATTCATTTTCCAGAGTTTCCTTACATATGTGCAAACACACACATACATTCATACACCTAACACACACACATAGACCCACATACACACACATACCAGGGATCATATGCTGTGTACTGTCCTCCTACTTTCTTTGTTCACTGAGAAATGTTTCTTGTTCATTTTTCCTGTCAAATATAGTTCATTCTGTGTAATTAACTCATATTATCATAATTTATTTAGAAAGATGCCACTTGGGTATCAGACAAAATAACTTGGTTTGGGGAAGCCCACGCAAGTAGAGTGTGGTGCTCCTCACCATGGGACATTTTTCCAAACATACTAGTGACAGAATGGTGGCCTAGGACTGTCCTCTTGAAGCTCTCAATTTTGTTATTAACTAGATAATACTGTTCAATATGGTTTACTATCTTGTAAGCTTTTCACTCTATACTAAGATCCCTGAGAGCAAAGTCTAGACTGTGTTCTCTTTGGATTCCTCCTATTTACCAAACACAGTGCTAGACACTTAGTATTCACTTGATAAATGTTTTGTTGAATCAATGAATATTGATGACAATGCAAAATGATCACACTACTCTTCTGAAATAAGAGCTAAACCATTTCTTATTTTCTGTTTTCTCAAATGCAAGAACAAAAACCAAAACCCAGTGACTTAGGTATGTGGTTGTTCAATGTCAGAGCTGGTCACTCTGTCTAGAATCCCTTCACCAGAACTCTGCCTTGTGGAATCAGGAAGAAGCAGTGGTCACTCAGAAGAATACAGATGCACAGTGTAAGGCTGCCCATGTGATGAGTCGTCAAGGGAGAAGCCAACAGAGCTGAACACCAGGATGGGCACATCATTCCAGCTGTCACTACCAAGGGGATGGCCCCGCCCCATGGAGAAGCTCCTGCAACTATTGAGGACTTGCTGGTGAGGCCATCTATGATTTTATAGTGTGAGAATAATTTCAACTGAAGGGAGATTGAAAAGAATTAGCTGCAGAGGTCTTCTTTAGCAAAGAATGAAAGATTTTGAGTTTCACCAAAAACTATCTAAGAGGATATGATTATTATCTACAAGTACTTAGCAAGCCTTAGCACCAAGATGAGGCATGAACTGTGTAAGGTGCCTTCTAGAGGTATGAGAAAGGCTTGGCAGGTAGTAGTATTAAAATACATTGAGAAAAATTGCATTTCATCTGGGGATCTAGGCAAGTCTCTCTTATCTGTTACACAAGAGTCCCAAAGGATATGCTTAAATCATTTAAAGTAAAACTGGGCCAGTTATTTGAGGACACAAGAGAAGAAATAATTTTAAATGGGAGGGTGTTAGGAAGGGAGGACATAGCTAGTTTAATTAGTCACATTTTTCCTATTGCTTTGAAGGGTTATAAACACCTCACTTTCAAATCTAGCTGGGAAAGACATCATCGAGATTCTAGTGACTCAGAAAAGCAATATCATCGAGAGATCTAAGTAAGCTTGGCATTACTTACCCACCGAATTTACTTTAAAATGTGTTTGGTCAGCTGTGCTTGGCTTTTGTGACTAGCTGTATTTGCCCAAAGGCTAATTAGCTGGAAGGGTAAAAAGATCAGTGAGCTAATCCATAATCTTGAGTGACTGATGAAATCTACCTGCCAACTGGTACCAGAGCAGATACTTTTTCTTTAAAGGATTAATAAGGCATGCTGGCTATTCTCAAATATTAGCCTTTCCAAGAATAAGACAGGATAAAACAAGAAAAGATGATCAGAGATTTTTTTCAAACCCCCCCTTCAAACATGTATATGGTAATTTCACAAATAAAACTTCAGAAATTCCACAGGAACATGCGGGTAGTACTTGCTAGGTGATTCGTGGGTCTGGGGTGGTCTTAGGCAAAAGTTGTTCTTCTGGTTCCCAGTAATGAACACTTCACTGTTGAGTACTTACTATGAGCCAAGCACTAAGAGTTTTACATGTTATTAACTCAGTTGGTTCTTACAATAACCTATCAAGGCAGGTAGTATTATTCTTCTATTTAACAAGTGAGGCTATTTGGGCCCCAGGTCACTTGGCTGGTAGGATTTAAAACCCAAAATCGCTGGTTCCAGAGTTTTTGATCTTAAATGCTCTGCTGAACTGCTCTAAGGGAAAGGAAGGAGACTAGGGGCCAGGGCCAGAGTCTTCCTGGTTCCAGTCCTCCATCCTTACATGTACTCTGATAACAGCTTGTGTCTTCTCCCTGTGTCTTTTCACATTGTCTTCCCTCAATGCATGTCTTACCTCTGTACCCCAATTTCCCCTTTTTTAGGGACACCAGTCTTTTTGGATTAGGGACCATTATAATGACCTCATTTTAACTTGATTAGCTCTGTAAAGACCCTGTCTCCACATAAGGTCACATTCTGAGGTGCTGGTCTTATCTTTTTTGGAGGAGGACACAATTCAACCCCTAACATGTATCAAGGTTGCTAGGCAGGTTTAAACGTCCACTTGTCTGGTACACCCCACAGTCAGTGCAGCTGGAGCACAGCACAGGCTCCCATCAAGCCTACAGGTACATCCTGAAAAGCCCAGCCATCTACATTCTCAAAGGGCACTGCTGGCTGATAGAAGGGCCAACATAGGGACGCTTGAAGGATTTTCTGATCTGTAGGACTGAGCCCAGATGTTTAAGAAATCACTCTTTGGCACTGTCTTATTAGAGTTCCACATTTCCATCAGCTAGCCCTCGAGGTTATGGGAGAACAGCTTGATTGAGGGGTGAGGTACACACTTGGGGTTCAATTTGCCCCATGAGAAGGAAACAAGCTCCCATTCATCACAGGATGGCCTTGAACTATGGAAAGTCACATCCCTGATCCTGTCTTCTAGGGCAGTGGTCTCCTAACTCTCTATTTTTAAAAATCTACATACCCTCTTACACATTTTTAAATTGACTTTGAAATTTTTTTATCAAAGTTAAAATAGTTGCAAAGAATATAATTTTCAGTGTATTACAATATTGATTTTTTTAAAATAAAATGGTTGCATCACTTTAAAAAATGTATCCTTGGATATACATACAAGAGTGATTTGATACCCATAACTGCTCATTTAAACATACATGAACAAACTCTTCTTAATAGTTGGAAATTTTACATCCTCATTTTTCTCCTTTAATACAGGTCAGCAAACTTTTAATATAAAAGGCCAAATATTATTTTAGGCCTTCCAAGCAGTCTCTGTCATACCTAATCAACATTGCTATTGTAGCATGAGAGCAGTCACAGATAATATATAGACAAAAGGGCATTGCTGTATTCCAATCAAATTTCATTTACAAGAATAGGTCATGGGTTGGATTTGAGTCACTTTTGCCAACCTCTGTCCTAGAACTCAAATTCCCATTCTGCTTCCAATATCCCCCATTCTATCTTGATTCTACTCATATGGAATTTTATCATAATAGAATTTTATGCTAAAATGTCAGCTCTTAATCATGCTATCATACTTCTATGAAACATAAACATATATATATATATATATATATATATATATATATATATATATATAACTTGGAAGTCATACACACACACACACACACACCTGGGAGTCAGACAGCCCTGGATTTGGACTGCACTCTGCCACTTACTAGATGGGTCATAAGCTAACTCTTCTACATCTCTGTTTCCTTATGTGTAAAAGGAGATATAAGGTCTTTTAACATTGCTCTTACCACTGTACTGAAACTATGTTAGGAAAAAGGATAGATACCGAGAATCAGCACTAAAAGTTCCCCGATTCCCTACTTCCATTCATCCTTTGAGTATATGGGGATGCACTTTTTTTAATAGTAATAACTTATGTTACAATCCACAAAAATAGACCATGGCATGTGGCAATTTAGAAATAATAGTTACACTAGAAATATTTTTTAAAGGTTTGGGAAATTCCATCATAAGGACCTATGCATATGCAAAGTGCCTAGCACAGAGAAGGCACAATTCATATACCCACCAGACAGTGTTTCTGACATTGCTGTGGCCTTGAAGCAAGTGACTGAGAGTGAGCTTATGAAGGACAATTAACCAGGGATGGGAGAGGGAGACAGATCACCACACACAGTTAGTGTGATTATTGTATAGTTACCTACAGTGCTCAGATTTTGGGCTAAGAGATTTTCCTATCCACTGCTATTTACACCTCTACCCAGGTGACATGGAATTGCCACAGTTCTCAATCACCATAGTTGCATTCTTTGTCCTTTGATAATTCTAACAGTTCAGAAACCTTTGGTAAAGTGAAAAAAAGTTGGTTCATCTAAATTTCACCTTGTAAGTTCTTTTGCAAAACTAAGATAGTGTACAGTTCTTGAGTTTGCTCTTATAGTTCAGATTTTCTTCTGTGTTCATTTCCAACTCTGTGCCAGCAAGGCCGTAAAAGGAGGCTGGGAGGAAGCAAGGCAGAAGGTAAGGGCAGTTACTGGTCAATTTGTTTTCATCAATTTCTTTCAAATTGTTTTCAAACAGCTCTTACAAAGCCCCAATTTTTGAAAGTGGATATTTATTCTTTATGTAAATAGGCATGGAAATAAATGCATAAGTGAATGCATGAATGAATTAATGAATATATAAGTAACTAGTCTGTTGGAAATTTTTCTTATCATAGCCTCTGTATTCTGGGCAGTTCCAACTTTGACACCAAAGATGGCATGAAAAATAAAGCTCCGTGCAGGTTAATTCATAGATCTTCATAGATTTTCTATGTTCATTGATAATACCAAGGCCTAGAACTTACACACAGTAGGCATTCAGCAAGTATTGGTTGTTGAATAAACTGAGAGAGCAATGAAATGTGGTTATTGTCCCTTGTTAACAGAAATATATTAGCAAGTCTATTAATTTCTCTGAACCTCCCTTTCTTTACCTGTAATAAGGTAACTGCATGCTGCTGCCCTCTTCTCCTTGCCCACGGGACCACTGAGCCCAGATGTAGAGCCTTGGGCAGCCACCACCAGTGCACCCAAGCTGTCACTAGATGAAATTTATTTGCCGCCCCAGGACTCAGGTTTCCTCCAGATCTAGGATGTTATGGGATTTCAGTAAATAGAGCACCATTGATACAAAGGAAGAAATCACTTCTTCTCCTCTCTTGACAGAATATGTAATTCAGGGGGTGTGAAGTGCCTGGCTGGAGACAGTGGTGGTGGGTAGGGGAGGGGAAGAAAGCTATCAAGAAGTGGCTGAGAACGTGCATGTAGAAGAATCCAAAATATGAATGCTTTTCAAAGCTTTTATGGTGTTTTCAAGAAGAAGAAGGACAGAGCTGGTGCTATATGGCTAAGGTTTGGCTATCCAGAAAGATTTACAGGCCATCTGCAGAGACCAAGAACATTCTGACTTACAGATGTAAAAGCCACTAATTATTTATGGCAGTACACAGCCTCCCTGAATGCCACAGGCATCTGCCTAGAAGCACAATATCATTTGATCTTGACTGGCTTCCAAAGTCAGGAAAGTATACATCACCATCCTGGAGCTTCTGGTACTCTGCCTCCAGAAACATCTTCCCAATTATCCCTCCTCAAAAAACAAGGCTGTTGTTAGGAGATACTGGATTTGAAATAATAATAGTAATAACTTATGTTACAATCCACAAAGCACATGGAATATGTTAATTCATTTGTCCTCTAGACATTTCTATATGTCAATTTAGTGTAGATAATATCTATATTTTATCCATGAAGAAAAAAAATACTAAAGACTGGAGAGGTAACATGGAAAGACCTAAACCTTGCTAGTGGCTAAGCTGGGACTTTTACCTCAGGCTTCTGGTTCTAAGTGAAGTGCTCTCTTCTCTCTGGGTGGCCTCCAGTGCTAGCAGGAGTTGGGTAGTCTCTGAGGATTTAGGAGAATGATTTGAGAGCAGACAGCATGCACCCTGGTTGTCCAATTAGAGAATCTTCCATAGCCAAAGAGCTGAGCTAGACATTCTATGAGAAATGGCTGCTACCCAAGGAATGTAATCATACTATTTTCTCATTACATAGTATATCGTGGCATACTAATCATTCACACAGACATCACTCTAATTTTCATTCAACAGCCCTATGAGCTATGTACCTTTACCTCCATTTTTACAGATAAGGAAAACTAGGGTTCAGAGAGGTTCAGTAGTCATCTACACAGTGCTTGGGAAATTTAAGGTGGACAGGGATTGCCTATAAGGTGATTTTTGCAAATCTTGTTGGGTCTAATTTGCAAAGGCATTTGAAGCTGGCTCATGGAATCTAGAATGGGGGCTTTGCCCCTTGACCTCCACCCCTCTCCAAAGCTGGAAGGGTATGGCCCTGCTATCACTATTGTGGGTACCAGAATGAGTGTCAATGGACAATACTAACATAACACCTCCAGAACCCGACTCCCAGATTAAAGCCTTAAAAGTTGAGGAGTCTAGGTCTAAGGGCAGTACCAGTGTTGATGGTTTTCAGACATTTCCTGATTTGATATCACTCTTTGTAAATAATAAAGCTTCTGAAATGCAGATTTCACACTGCTGGCCCATTAGACATGAGTGGGCTCTACCTTACCTGCTGGGACCTATGGACTGGCTGGCTCTAGTTAGAAATGATTTGCCCCAAGAGGCCCTGACTGCATGAAAGCCATTAGATGATGGGTGCTTCATTACAACTAGGCAAGTGGATGTTAGAATTGCCCCAGATGCTATCTCGAACGTTCAGCTAGAAGAATTCCAACCAAGTCAGAATGAAATTTTATTTCATTATGTTCCAGGTCTGGGAATGATGCCAGTGAACTGCTCTCCTTGACAGGTCTCTCATCACTTATAGCTCAAAGGAAGAGAAAAGTGAGCTCCCAAAGTGCAGACTGCAGCTCTCCTTGTCAGATGGCAACACCTCCATGGAACAGCTGAGCAAGGGGATGAGTAAAGAACTGTCACTCCCTTATCGTTGGAACCCTGCGTACTGATGATAATTCCCTGTTATGTTCCTTTCCAAAGCCTTGCACAAGGCACAGAGCTGAGGAAAGGACCTAAGAGAGGGATGAAAAAATCATTTCCAGCTGTAAGCCAATTCTGATCATTTGTCAGTGACTGGCTTAGAGCAGTGTTGAGAAGGATCCCAAGGCTCTATCTGGGTATAGTGGGAAAGACTGCTATGATCAATGGAGCATGGGCCATGGAGGAGAGATTGTTTCGAAGCTTGACATATACAAGCCTTTGGAAGTCACCAAGTCTGAACTACTCTTTACCCATGTGAAGATGCTGAGGAGCATAACGGTTAAGTGACTTGTAAAATTTCATTCTTAAACTAGAGACAACAATCCAAGACTACTGCTCTGTCATCTATGCAAATACTTTTCTAGTTCTGTATTTCTAGCAATATCACAGATTGTTTGAAATAAGCTAGAAAATTAGGGAACTTCAAAATCCTGTGATAATGCAAAGACAATTACTGTAATGATAATTTTACTCATGTAACAGACAGCTAGTTCCCAGTGTCTCTGCAATCACTGAAATCCCACAGCACTTCTTTCTGCTCATGACTGATTGAGTGTATTAGCTGTTGGCTTGGCCAAATATCAGCAGATTCACAAAGCAAGTCATCTTGCTCTTAAGATTCAACCCTGCCTATGGTTTAATCTACTTGGTTTGCCACTGTTGCCTCAGAAAATAAGATTAAGTCATGCCATGAAAAGAAAGAAGTTGCAAAGGATCCACACAATTTAATCCAACAAACATTTGTTGAGTGCTAAAGTGCACAAGGCATTCTCCTTGGCAATTCTGTCCAACATGCTAGAAATGGATAGAGTTGGACCAGAAGGCATCCCTGATACTAGGGATGGTATTGAACTCTATGGATATTTTTCCTTTCTCAGTGTTTTGTGTTATTCCTAAAAGAGCTCTTTATTAATGGAAGGTTTAAGAGCACCAAACTTGGAGTGAGCTTTATCCTTCCACTTGCAGATTTGGCTGAAATTGCAGGTCATCTTTAGGAGGCTGGGATTGGATGCCTCTAAGAAGGCTTTGCAGCATGTTATTGAAGAGGTTGACTCTGTTTTCATGGTTGCTTTTATACTAAAAAAAGAAAACTTTAGATAAGGATGTTATCTGATGTTGAAGGTAAAGATTTTAAGACCAAATTAATTGCAAAAACTATTCAGTCAATAATTTCTAGTTAAACAAAATTTGTAGAATTGAATAAGATGACATCAATTAAATCATCCCTTAGCCTCAATTTATACTTGTCTTCATAAAGAATTAACTGTTTGCAGCAGATTTACCTTCTTACTCTGGTTTGCTTAGCTCATTATTAAAATGAAACCCACGTTCCCTGAACATACTGAGTTGAAGGAGGTAGTTCCAAAGCACAGAGAGTGGCAAGGCCAAGATATCTGAGGACTGAGAAATGCCACAGATGGTGTGTTGACTTTCTGTAATGGGAGATGGCACACCTTTTAATTCCCCCATGCAGGACAGTGCAATGGAGAAACCAAGATTTAGCCACATGCTGGGTTTGACACATGCAATGGTTAAAGGCAAAGGTAAACACATCTGTGAATACTAGTGTTCTATTTCTCTCTTTGTTACCAGGGCAAGTCTGCCAGGTATCTAATGGAGATAAAAGAGAGGAAGATGCCAAGGAGTGATGAGGAAGTGAGGAAAGTAGCTAGCCTAGTTTAAGAGGAGAGTTAGGGTCCAGAACTGCACTGTCTGGTAGAGTAGCCACTAACCATACATGGCCATGGGAACCTTGAAACACGTGGTTAGTGTGACTGTGCAATAAAGTTTTTTTGTTTGTTCTGCTTTTTTGTTTGCTTTTGAAGTTTTAAATTTTATTTAATTTTAGCTAATTTAAGTTTTAAAATTGATACTTCAGTTATTGGAAAACTTTTAAAGAACAATTTCCATTCCTGAATCTACTTTTGTAACTTGTAAATCTTGTGAAATCTAAATATAGATTTCCTGTGAAAATTCAGTATCCAAATTGTGTTGTGCTGTAAGTGTAAAATATATATCAGATTTCAAAGACTTAACATGAAAAACTGAATATAAATATTTTGTTAATAATTTCATAGTTGCATATTGAAAGGATAATATTTTGGACATACTGGGTTAAATAATATATATTATTAAAATGAATATATGTGGGGTTTTTGTTTTACTTTTTTAATGTGACTACTAAAACAATTGAAATTACATACATAATTTGCATTGTATTCCCACTAGACAGTGCTGGTCTAGAAAGACATCTGCCATATTGTCCCTGTAGGACATTATTTATTGAACAGTTATTTAAATTGTCTTCTACACATAGGCATAACTGGTGTAATAATAGAAACTACATAACATTAGGCATGCATAACAAATAACCCACGTTGTTAAAAGCTGCTACTAAGACCCCTACTGATTCCTTTTCCATATAGCATTGAGGGCTGGCTTATATGCTCTGGTCTTTCATTTCTTTATATGTCAATTTGGAAAGGTTCAGATCAATAGTTTTTCTTTTTCCTTCTAGTAGCCTAACCCTCCCTTTCATTTTTCATTAGTAAGTCTTCAGTGGGGATTGCCAGCTTATAAAACAGACAGAAATGGAGATGCTCTGGTTAAAGTGGGAGTGGAAGACTCACCACCCCCAACCACATAACCCCTGTCCCCTCAATGACCCCAACTCTGGGGGGCATATTTTGAAATCTATGTCACTTGATGATTTCCAGGCCTAACCTGAGTCTTCAGTTGCTCCATCTTTTTACGTCCACTATTACTACCTGGAATCTCTTTCTGAGCTGGGATCATCACTCCTGTTTACAAGGTCTTCAGAAAGCACGGTAGCCCTGCTAATTCCCACAGCCACTGCGAGACATGAAACCCCCTAACTGGCTGCCCTGTTGTTCTGGTCTGTCATGACCCTCACCATTGCTATGGCAACTGCAAACCATTCCCGGCAAATGCAAGCAAAGGGCAGCCATGAAACTGGCGACCTTCCACCTCTCACAGATGGCCCAGGAGGAGTTGGTCTCATATAGAAACTAACCCAGTTCACACCAGTCAAATAAACACTCTGCAGAATAAGGTGGCACGTCACACAGGAACACAAGGGGGCGAACAAATGCAACACTTTGGTGACAGGTTTTAACTTAGTTCAAAATTTTTTTCTTAAATGGCGTTATTAATAATTCAACCAACCACCCCAAAGTACCTTTCTAATTTGACTTTAATTACTGCAATGACTGTTTCGCTCAACGCCCTGTGGCGTGACTCCACTAGTCAGACTGATAGCCTAGGAGACCTCCTTCCCTACCCACTCAGACTCCACCCATCCATGAATACAGCAAACAAGTAGATCGACTGTGTGAGCACACCAAGCACTTGCCAGCCTCTAGCCAGATAAACGTAAACAAGTTCTTTAAAGTTTTGGTGACTCCATTTCCTCCTCTAGGAAATAAGGAGTACAAGTAGTGCTGTTGGGCTGTTATAAAGATTCAATGAGTTATTACATCTACGTAAAATGTATTGAACAGTGCCTGGCACACAGCGAATGCTCGAGGCAGGTTAGCTATTCCTGTTGTGATTGATTTTATTTCAACTGCTGGGAGAACGGAGGAATCCTATGATTCCAGCTCTCAGTGCTGAACTTCAGGGATTAGATTCAATGTATTTATATTCACTTTGACTTATACTGGGAAATTCTGATGGTCACTTGAAAATCTAAGGGAATTCGCTTTTCTTTGTCTTTACATTTACCTTTCTAATATGTCCCACATCCTGCAAATGCCAGGAAGAGACAGTGGGAAGAAGCCTTCTCTCCCAGGAGCAAATAGAACAGTTACAAGCACGCAGTTAATTCTGGTCCCTGAAAGAGCATTTTCATTTCAAGTCCCATAACTACAGCTTCACCAACCCTCCAAGCTCAGGAGTGAGAAAACCACCGTGATCTAGAATCATTTCCAAAACTTCTTAATTCAGACTTTAATTGAGAATGCCCAGGACCTCATTCAGGCACTGAAGCCACTGCTTAAGCCAGCAGCTAAATGAGATAGGGCTGTGGCCATATTCAGTGGACCCATTTGCAAAAAGGAGATAATGAACTTGAGAGTACAATAAATTCTTGGCTAGTCACTCAGGGCAGAGATCTTACTTGACCCTGAAATGGGCTGTCACTAAAGTATTATGTGATTAGGCATAAATGTGTTTTCTTAAGGCCAGGGGAGAGTTTCATAGCTTTCAAATTCTTAGACTTCCATGATCCAAAAATAGACTAATTAACTACTCTTAATTTTTTTTTTTTTTTTTTTTTTTTTTTTACATTTTGACTGCTTCCATAAAAGGCTGTTTCTTCTCTCATTCTTGCCAACAGGTGCCAGCACTTCACTCATGTCAAGTGACACTAGTTGGGGAGAGAAGAGACCAAAAGAGGATGGAGGGTCATTCTAATGAGATGACTGTCACTTAATGCACAGCCACTAGAAAGCAGACTTCCTCCAAATTGTGCCTGTATTGAGGTGTACTAAGGAGTGAGATGCAGCAGGGAGGGATGCTCACGTTCACCTCCCATCAAGTGGAATTCTCAATCCAGCACACCATCTTGAGCTTCTTGGGATCACAGGACAGCCTACATTTCTAGAGAGGTTTCAGCTAACAAACAGGACACTGACTTGGTCTGGCCAGCTTTCCCCTGTGTTGTGTGCAGTCACCCAGAGTTGGGAAACTCTTCCTCTCCTCCGGAGAGTCAACCCCATCTCTTTACTGGTCACAGAAGTAGAAGGTCTCTCCTAAACACCCAATCGCCCTCACCCTGCTTTCGAGTCTTCCACAGGCAAAACATTCCTAGCTCTTTTGTTTCTTTACCCGTTCATCACAGAGCCCATTTAGGACACAGCAATTTCCATTGTAGAGCCGTGTAGACCCACAACACTATTCTGTCAATAGGACATTGTTTTTTAAAGGACAAGCCAGTAAGATTTCCCATATATGACTCTTTCACGTGCATGTATTTATGAACCAGATGATAATGATTTTTTTTTCCTCTATTGTCTCTGTTATTTGAACCCAAGTGGACTGTAAACAGAAGACATCAAGTGTGCTGTCAGCCTCCCCGGCACGTAACATAGGAAATCACAAAATCAGCAGACAGAGACGCTGGGGAGAGAGAGGTTCTTAGGCAGAGCTGGAAGCCCCAAGTTCAGCCGCCACTCTCTGCACCCAAACCAAAAGCAATGCCTCTCCTCTTCACGTTTGGAAGGATTATAGTTCCTCTAAAATCCTACATTTGAGTGTAGTGCTTGAGTTCTGTCTTGCCACATATATTTTTTAAGTTTGCAGCTAGAAGGGTCCCTAAAGGAAAAGAGTTTCTCCTTTCACATGCTGTCCCCCCATTGCCTGTTTACAGCACTGCCTTCTTAGTCTTCCTTCTTCTACCCAACAAAATTGAAAATTTCATCACCAGTATCAGAAAATTAAACCCTAGGGAGCAGAGCAATAGCCCAGAGCATCCCTTCCCTGGCAAAGAGCCAATCCTTGAATACAACTTTGCAAACCCTCTCTGGTTTAAAAAGATGCAAAACAGAGTCATTTAGAAGCATGGTTTTTGACAGCTAGAATCTCTCTGACTGTACTCTTAACTATTTCTGCAAATAATTTTTTAAAAAGAGAGAGAACATATTTCAATTTGGAGACTGGTTTCACGAAAGAAGAAAGGGACACAACCTAGCTCAGTTGCACAGTTCCCGAGCAGAGAACGGCAGCACACCCAGAAGAGACGCTTCTTTCTGTGGCTCAGGGTCTGAAGAAGTGTTTGACAGACCATTGTAATAACATCTCCCTTCAAAATGCAAACACCAGCAACACAATCAAGCAGCTCACAGCTCAGCTCCGTTCCTGCACCTTTCTCTCTCTTCCCAGAAATGCACAGGGTTGACTCTTATAAATTTAGTTTTAAAAGCATCTTCTTTTGAAATGGATCAGTGCCCAGGGAGATAATGCAAAACTCCACTCCTCACACTGATCCTAACTAGACAAACCAATGTCCCAGTATAATACACAGTCAACTACAAATGCGATCATACCCAAGCAATGCATGCAGCCTTTGGAATACAGACGCTCACACATCACAGGAACCCCAGAATGCTTGTTCTTCCATGTGCTTGTTCCAATTCACAGTTTTCTCGGCAGACAATAGGACAAAGCTACATTTTAGCTCAGGCTGCTAATACCAGCAGACAGATGTGTACGACTGAGGTTTACTCACCAAGCTCCCGTAAGTCCATCTTTCCCAACTACAAATACTGCTTCTAAGCTGCTGTTGTCACCAAATGACTTAAAGTCGACCCCCAGAAGAACAATGTGCTGGAATATCAGATGGTTCCTGAGTAAGCTTATTCACGAAACAGGTTTCCAGTTGAGCCATGTGAATGGAGACCCGCCGCACACCTTTGAATGGTATACACTTCAAGTCCAGAAGAATAAGCATGTAGCTTTGCTTATGTTTATGGAGCTGGAGCCCAGGGGTGCTCTGATTGGCAGGAATCGTAGAAAGATCGGCCAATCAAAGGGAGCCTCCATTTCAGGGAAACTCCTGCTCATTTATTTAGCATCTTCAGAGATCATTGGCTTTTCTTGGAAGAGCTTTTCTCTTATAGTATCACAAGAGAAAACAATAACTTCATTTAATTTTAGTGCCCTATGCTCTTTCATCAATAAAGAGACAGCTCCTTTTCTTGGTACTACTCAATACTCTCCCCTTATAAGGAACTAAAAACAAAAGAAAAAGAGGAAGAAGAAGAAGAAGAAGAAAGAGCTGGTGGTGGGCTGGAGATGGTTCATATTCATCAGCCTCCACCTTGTTGGGAGAAAGGAGGGGGGAGCTCCCGGGCTCAATAATTACTGATTCTGTTGCCATGGAAACAGACTGGCTGCAGCGAGTTGGATTCATGTAGAACATCTGCTGCCAGACCCATAATCAACTGCAATCTCATCTCTCCTCCCTACTTTTATTTGATTGTGAGTTTGCTTTCTCCCTCCTCTTCTTCACATACAGTTTTTGTCCAGAAATGTCATGTAACAGCCTCACTCTGTACACATAGCACACGCATGCCGGGGTGCTCATATACCCATAAATGCCTTCATGCACGAGTGAATCCCAGCAGGGTTCCCACGGGAGGATCCATTCTCTGATTCCTACTCAGGACGTAAACAAACACACACAGCCCCTCCTGTGCCTCCACCTCTAATTAAAATTTACTGTAAGTTACTGAAAGAATTAGTGGAGTAGCTTTTAAAATATTTGTCATCTAACAGCCCTAAAAATCCTCAAATAGAAGTTTGCAATGGCATTTCTCGGAGGGCACTGCAGCGATTCCTAGCAGACCTTTGGAATAAAGCGACTAAACCGGGTGCTTGTAGAAGAAAGCTTGCACATTTAGGCTCAGCTTCTCTGTATTAGCACCTCGCCAAAGCACCCTGAATGCTGGAGAATCCCCCTGGGGATTTCCTCAGTCCATTTACATCCCCTCTGACTCCTCCCCTGCTTGCTCCAAATTCTTCTGGTTGCATGACCAGAGTTATGTCACACTTTGGATATGCTGCTACATTTCTCTTTAACAACAGGGGCCGCCACTGAGCAACGAAGGGCTGCTTGCTTGGCCCGGTCAAACCCGGGACGGGGATCAGATGGTGGTAATCTCCCACGTGGGTCTGTGGGAAGCCCTCAATTCTACAGAAACTGACTGAAAATGGCAAGTGGCAAAGAAGGCTATGATTCCGGCTTAAGTCTGAGAGAAAGGAATTATTCTCTGTCCCATCATAATGAATCTCAAGGAGAACCTTTTCTTTCTTAATGGTCTCTGCAAGTCTGGTGTCCTCAAACTATCAATGACACAGACCAGGGCTTCCCTGGTGGTGCAGTGGTTAAGAATCCGCCTGCCAATGCAGGGGACACGGGTTCGAGCCCTGGTCCAGGGGGATCCCACATGCCGTGGAGCAACTAAACCCGTGTGCCACAACTACTGAAGCCCACGTGCCTAGAGCCCGTGCTCCACAACAAGAGGAGCCACCGCAATGAGAAGCCCGCGCACCGCACCGAAGAGTAGCCCCAGCTCGCCACAACTAGAGAAAGCCCGCGTGCAGCAACGGACACCCAACACAGCCTAAAAAAAAAAAAAAAACCCAGACACAGACCAGGCTTCCGAGCGAGCTGAGGCCGGCTCTTTGCATGTCTCTGGCCCTTGGAGGCAAGGTGAGCTATTCATTACCACACACCCAGTGTCTAATAAGCAACAGTGGCCCTGGACCTCCTTTATTCCTCAATGACTCTTGCTCCAAACCATGTCTCCAGGTGCGCAGTTCTGGCCCAGTGGTCTTGATGTTGTATTTGCCCTCTGCAAAATCTGAGTCCTGGCTTTCCATTTTGTCTCTTTGTGCCACTGGGAGCTTGGGAAGGAATTCTCACCCCAGCTCTGCCTTCCAGGGACCCAGCAGGCTTTCTCAGCTCTGTCCAGACTACCTCCATGCTCCAGGGGCGTGGATATCTCAGGTCTCCTCTACCACCTTTCTGGAAAGTTTCTAACCTCGCCTGCCTACCTTCCTCTGCCATGAAGACACCTACCCTTTGCCCTCTCACCCTCCTGAGACTGTCCAAATTGCCACTGCTTTTATGCAGAAACATATCATTCCAACCAGGTCTTCCCTGGTTGGAAATTTAATCATTTGTTTAACAAATATTTAGTGAGTGTTCATGTGCCAAAAAAAAACTATGCTAGTGACAAAACAAACTGGCATGCTTTTTGCCTTACAGCACAATGACCCTAGCAGAGGACACAAAAAGTATTAAAATGTAACTTTCACATGGGGGATGAAGGAGAGCTATGTGCTATGATCACAAATAATAAAAAAGACTGAACTTTAGTGAGGTAAAGAAGAATATCTCGGAGGAAGTGATATTTGAGCTAATATTAATATTGGTTAATATTAGTTAATCTGGATTAACCAATTTAAGCCTCACAACAACCCTATGAGGTATTATTATTATCCCTATAATAACCATGAGGAAATGGAAGCATAAGGAAGTTAAGTAACTTGACCACGGTCACGAAGATAAAAAGCAGCAGAGCTGGGATGTGAACAAAAGGATTCTAGCTCCAGTTTCTATAAGTGTGATGTACAGGGACCACCCGGGTCAGAATCACTTGGACTTCTCAACAAAATGCAGGTTGCTGGGATCCCATTGCATCCCTCCTAACCCACAATGTCAGGAGTGGAGCTGAGGAACATTTACCCAAGCTCTCCAGGGGATTCTTATATACACCACAGCTTGAGAATCACTGCTAAGAGAGGTTTAAATAAAGGAAAAAAAGACTAACCCTAAATTAATTTTTAATGTATAAAATGGAGAAGGGCATTTTTTTTTTTTTTGAGAATGGGGGCATCTCACTACTCCAGGCCACCCCAAAGGACCCATTTACATCAGAACAAGGTAACGTTCCTTTGACTGACTACCAATTTTAGAGTTGAGGGTGGGTACGGTAGCACAGTTGGAGCTCAGTAGCTATGCTGGTGAGCAGGTATGTGAAGAAAGAACACGTGAGCTCCTGAAGACCAGAGTCACCAGGTAGTGAGAGATGCTATCAGACCTGCCAGCAAGAAGACAGGTAGATCACGTATTAGCGTGAACAATCACATATTATCTTTGGGTAATTCTTTTCTAGAAAATTCATTTTTAAGACAAAATTGCAAGGAAGACAGAGAATACTTTTTGGCCTTCAGTCTGATCCATTCCCCTCCTCTATTCAAAAGCTAGCAAGCAGGAACTTTGGTTCACCTAGCTAGTCACGGTTTTAGTTCTGGAAAATAAACAGCTTCATCCACATTTCCAGAGGGGTCACTTTATACAGAATAGCTACAGAGTCTTTGGAAAATCTTCCCAAAATTTTTCCCGTGGAAACTTGTCTCGTAGTTTTGTTACTGAGATCACAGACTGCGTGAGTTAACTTGGCCATTATTGGGTATTCTTCCCTTTCTAGGCTATGTAATGAAATGAGCATATACAAGCTTAGAGAGCTGTTGATGTATGCAAACTGTTATATAGAGAATGGATAAACAACAAGGTCCTACTGTATAGCACAGGGAACTATATTCAATATCCTGTTCTAAACCATAATGGAAAAGAATATGAAAAAGAATATGTATGTATAACTGAATCACTTTGCTGCACAGCAGAAATTAACACAACATTGTTAATCAACTCTACTTCAATTAAAAAAAAAGAAAGCTGCTGCTGGACCTCAAAAAACAGGGAAACCTGGATTTTATCGGCTTGATATTTGAATTTCTGCTTGTCAAGTCCCCAAGAACTGGCATGAAGCATACATTTAATGGACTTGCACGCTGGAGGCTCAAAATGTATTGTTGGTAGTGTATCATCAAGCTTCCGAACACATTCAGATTTATGATGTGTTGTCTACAGACAGAAGAAGGGAATCACAGCATCAAATACCTGGAAAATTCAGGGAGAAGTAATCATGCCAGGGCATCTGAATAAAATCAGAAGAAATCTCTTTCCATTTCACCTACACGTTACAGCCTGTACTCTCTGCTCCGTTCCAGGTAGGCACTGCCGGTACCATTTATCCAGCAATTTCTTAGGGAAAGGTTCAAGCTAATTAAATTCTATTCTTTTCCATAAACATGGTTTAATAAATGTATTATTACCAAATTTGATATAAGTCATATAACTTTGTAATGCTTTAAAAATAAATATACACCTCAAGAAAGAATTACATTAGGGGACAATATATTTGGGGATCAGAAAATATAGTGACTATTGTGGGGTGATTTCTAAATTTGCTGTCTGCATTTTCCTTAGTCTACCTACAGGCTTTAACTAAAATGAGCATCATTTATATCGGGCATTTGAAAGAGAGCTGAAGAAGATTCTACTCACTGAGTTATAAAGAGGTGGCAATAATAGCAAATTCTTCTATTTGCCAACTCTTGGTCCCAAAGAGATTACTTCCACAAGCTGGGCATCCGTTTCATCAGGATTCATGTTCATTTCTGGCAATGAATGTGATGGTAATGACCCCCTTAATTCATGACATGGCCACACTGAGTCCCATTTTTGTTTGGTTGATTCATTCTTAAGAGGGAGGGAGGTCATTAGGGTCAAATTGAGCTACAAGTAAACTTCGAACAAGTAGGGTGCATAATGCACAAGGCTCACCTCCAACTACATCTTAGCCTTCTTAAGGCACCCCCCTCTCCCTACTGTGAGAACACCCACACAATGACTTCAATTCTGCCCTGTCTAACAGAAACAGTCCCAGTACAGACTGGACCAGACCATATTCCCCAAGCGTGTGAGGTCAGAAGTAAGGACTCTGTCTTAACAGGTCAGAAGTGTAATTACTGTTGGTCCGTTCTGCAGCTTTATTTCATTCAAGACATATTGAGAGATGTTTCTCTAGTTGGTTGGGCTGGCCAGTATATAGTTAGCTCTGATTTTTTTTACATGGTATATTTAAAAATGAAAACATATGCAAAACCTCAACTAAACATGGTCTGGATAACTTTTACATATTCTTTTATCCCCAAGGGGAGATAATCATAGTAACATTCCATAGACAAATCCCCATACACAGACAGCCACTTCTTTTTTCTCATCTTCATGATGAGGTGATCATAAGCAGAACGAAGCCTGTTATAATGCCTGTATCTTTAGGTCCCAGGACGCTAAGCTGTATGTGACGTAGCCTCAACATCCATGGAAAGATGAGAGAAATAATAGCAAATGCATATGCAGAACCTACAATCGGCCAATATCATAATAATGCCTGTTCTCCAAAAAGGGTATTAAGATCCGTGACATTAAAGTAGAATGTCTACAGTCGCCATCCAGTAAATGGTAGACTCAGGATTCAAAGTCAGGTGTCTGTCTGTGAAGCACCATGAGCAGTACACTGCACCATGCCTCAGGACTCCCGTAAGTAAGGAGTCGAGAGCAGGTGAGATAGTCGCACTAGCATCCTAAGACTGCGTTATATTTTATAACTCACATTATGAGGCATTCGTATGAAGAAGTTTATGTCCCTGAACTTTGCTATTTTTGTATTTCCCTTAAAAACGCCTAAAATATAAGCAAAGCCTACAAACACTGAAATAAAACCAGGTCCACGAAATGCAAACGCATCTATAAACAAGTCTCCACCCCATGCATTTCTTCTTTCCTCTTCCAGAGTACAGACCTCTGATAGGTGGTGGCCACGATTTGCACTCATAAGGTTGGAGAGTCAAGCTCTAGAAGTCCTTGGGGTGTGAAGGACTTGACCAAATGGGATGAGCTGACCTGAGAAGACCGTGGGGGCCAGAAGAGCAAGGCCTAATATGATGCATCTCTTATAATTCTGACTGCCTTTAAAGGAATAGTTGGTGAATTCTGAAAGCTTATGGTCTTGCCAGCTCAAATTTTTCAAGTACACTATGGAAGCGCATTCCAGAATTGCAGGATGATGAAAACTCATGCCAAAAAGAAAAATGAAAATGCCAAAATCCCCAGCTCAGCCTTGCCAAGGCATGTCCACTGGCAATATGGTGGCAAAAAGCTACTGGGCCAATGGTAGGTTATTCTTTAGACGATGCAAAATGGGGAACAGCTTCTTCATCACTAGGAAAAGGGATGCTTCTGGGCTGTCATCACATTCTTCTTGATTTTCAGATCTAATGCATAAGTAAACCTCTCTCAATTCTGAAAAACATAGAATTTCACATGCAAATAATTCTACCTTTTGAGAAAAAATTTAGTTTCTGATATTCTCAATAAAAGGACCAATTTCATTGCAGTCGGTAGAGATTAAATCTATTGTTTCATCAAATGGTTGACATTTGATGCCCTCACTTTCTCTGCTCTTTCTGCTTACAGATTCACAGATAAACTATGTGTCCTGGTCTCCTGTCATAACAGGGATTATACTGCAACGGAACAGGGTAAGCCAGAGATGAAGAGGAAGGAGAGAGGGTTTGCTGGGCAAGAGGGGAGCCAAGAAGATCAAGAAGATAAGTAGATGCGGTTTATTCAGGCAAGGAAGGAGGAAGAGGAAAGGCACTAGAGATTTAGTCTGTCAGATTTCAGGAGGTCATGATCTGATGTGGAAGGGGATGGGCAAAGCAGCAGAGTCTGAGGGCCTGGAAGAAGGTCCAAGAGGTCTGTACAGAGCCAGGTATGAAACCACAAGGTGAGGACACCCACAGGACCAAGGGGGTCACCGTATGAAATTCTAGGCTGAGTTCTGTTTGATCCCAGTTATTTTTACTTTGTCCCTTGATAAAGAAGCTGGCTTTGTCAGAAGCCAGTCGCATTACAACGATGTGCCCAGTGCTTCAATATCAGCAATAACCCAGTGCTTCTCTAGGAAAACCAACTCAGAGTGTGACCACTCATGGCAAACCGGCATTGCCACCACAAGGACAGGCTCATTTTTAATCTCAGTCCTTCAATATCATCAGCTTGTCAGAGCCAGATCGCTTGCAAACTGTTCTCTATTCTAATTCCAATTAAAGAAAGCTTTTTAATGTGAACCATGACCCCTAGGCAAACGATATTAACAGGTTATTCCCAACTCTCACAAAGAATGAGCTTTGCAACCTAATTTGTGCAGCAATTAAATTCAGACCAAAGTATAATTTTATTTTATTGATCAGTACTGGCCTGCATTTTTAAAGCCAGTAATTGCAGGTAAGAGTTAATTTGATAATATAAATAAAAACTGGACCCAAAGGGCAATAATCAATGCATTTTAAATGCAAAAATGCTCTCCCTCCAAGTCATCCCACAGCAAATACAAAACATGATTTCCAAAATGCATTGCCCATAATTCTCTTAATGCAGTGACAAGCATGAGAATTGTGAAGCAAATATTTCAAATAATGACATATGTTCAACCATGAATAAGTGCTCTTGTTTATATTTTGGGGGAATCTATTGTGTGTCAGACATCTCAGTTGTTCTGTACATGCACTGAAAAAATATCTTTCACCAAAAAAGTCTAGTTTTTAAGTAAGGAATTTGGGCCTCCACTCATTCAACTAATGTTTAGGAAGTACTGATAATGTGCTTTCACATGTTTCTTCATGTTTTTTCTTTCAAGTCTTGGGAACCCAATACAACCTTAAAATCTTGAAAGCAAGAGAGCTTCATTTATTAAGTTTTCTCTTGATGTATTCATTCTATTTCATGTCTTTTCCAAGTCAGTTCTCTTCTGCTCACCTGGTAAGCTTCTATTCACACATTAAAACCCTCCTAAGTAGAGTCCTCCTCCTATATAATCCCTCCTTTGAATTACTTTCATACAATGTATGGACTTTTGCTATTGCACACCACGTTATTTTGTAATTATCTCTTTCCAGGGCTGTGCCCAATGCTGTGAACTCCTTAGAGTCAGATTTATTCACACAACACTAGGAATACCATCTCTACATGTCTCTGATACCTTAGCCAAAAATACAAAATCTTTTTGCAAACCTTTACACTTAGGGAAGTGATAAAATCCTTCTGAGTACTTCTCTGTCATTCTACCCAACATCATGGATAAAGTTATGAGATGAGTATATCTTTGAAAACATCTCAGTGACTCATCTCATGTTTTCTCCCATTCCTCTTTCCTCCCACTCCTGCATCCCCAGCCTCAGAGAGAAGAGGGTACACTGGAAAGCAGTTGGAAACCTCCCCTTTGCAAACCCATTTTATAAGCAGCCCAGGTGCTGGGACCCGCTCTGTCTGTGATCTGGTTCACTTTTTCAAGGATGTAAACATCTGCTCAGAACTTTTTTCCAGTTAATGAGTCTTCCTCAAATGGAGCCTCAGAGGGTTTTGATCTTAGTACCTACCAATCAACTTCAGGTTGAAGATGCAGGGCACTGGCTCAGCTGGCACAGCTGGCTCAACCCCATGCTTTATTTTAAGGAAGACTAGGGCTTCCCTGGTGGCTCAGTGGTTGAGAGTCCGCCTGCCGATGCAGGGGACGCGGGTTCGTGCCCCGGTCCGGGAAGATCCCAAATGCCGCGGAGCGGCTGGGCCCGTGAGCCATGGCCGCTGAGCCTGCGCGTCCGGAGCCTGTGCTCCGCAACGGGAGAGGCCACAACAGTGAGAGGCCCGCGTATCACAAAAAAAAAAAAAAAAAGTTAGACTAAACAAACTTAGCCTGAATTTATAATGTGGGGTGTTGAGGTCAAAGAATTCCCTCTAGACCTGTACCACTTAATAGACTACAACTGGAGCTTAGTGACAGTTCTGTACCCCCATACTTTAAAGTTCTTTTAAAATATGACTGTAAGAACATACATGCTCAGTAGAGAACATGTTAATATTATAAACTTAATAAAAGAGAAAAAAATTACAATTAATCACACCGTGAAGAAGAAACCATTGTTAAAATCATTCAAATTTAATGTTAAAAGCTTTTTCGTTTGTAGTTTTACTTGGTTAAGATATAATGTTGCATCCTGCTCCCTCACTACATTTGACATAATATTAAAAAATGTTTTCTTATGTTTAAATACTATTCACAAATGTCATTTTAAATGACTGAAAAATCTGACATCTAAATAAATGTGGCCATAAATTAATTTATAATCTTCTCATTGTTAAATTGTTGGTTTAATTTTCATTTTCTTGCTTGTGTAAATAAAAATGACATTAAAAAAAAAAAACAATGACATGAACATCTATACACAGACCTTTCGTTTTCTCACTGGAATGTCTATGATTCTAACTAGATGGATTGTATTGCATGGCTTTATAAATGAAGGTCATCAATTGTTGGTGAATTTCCCAACAGGAAATTTGTCCCAATTTGTTTCTTAAAATTCTCTGAAATGTCAAGGTTTCTGCCAACAAAATGGTAGCAAGGGACCCTTTAATGTCACTGGGAATGCCAATTCCTCCTTTCTTTTTTGCAGAGGGAGCTCCAGGTCTTCCACCTGATATAAAAAAGCAAGGGAAGGATGGGAGGTAATCAACCTCACAAATAACTGGAGGCTAGGCCTCCCAGGCTCAGCCACAGCCTGGTTTGGGTTGTGAATGTGTTTGTAGCATCTCAGGCCCTGGTCTCTGTGCAGGAGCACACAACAGCACAGAAAAATCAATTGGCTTTTGTCAGGCACTAAGTACCACGCAAACAAAATCTAAAGGTGTTTTTAAGGCACACACACGGAATTTCTTTTCTTTCTCTCCTGGAAGTGCCTTAATTTTTTTCCCAGTCCAGAAAGAAATTGTTACTCTGAACTATCACTCCTTCTCCTGTCTCATTGTAGCCACACAATAATACTTTTCACTTAAGAATGAATTTGTTCTACAGTTTGCAAAGTTTGTTCTGGGATGTGCTTTTTTTCATTTTAAAACATGATTATCTTATTAAAAAAATAAACATTATCAGCTTTTTTCTTTTTTTCCATTAGTGGAAGGATCAAGATTCAATCCATGTAACGTCTGTTGAGCAACTGGATAATTTTTGGTAGGCACCTTGGGATAGAAAGATGAGGCAGAATTTGTCCTTATTCTCAGGAGTAGAGTCAAGAAGGAGAGAGTCCAGGTAACTAACTATAATCCAAGACCATGGTTTTCAGTGGGTCCTTCCAGGATTCCAAAGTGTTGCCTCAAAGTAGCCATAAGGTGGGATAAGGGGTGGTAAGGGACCTGTTTGAAGCAAGCTAACTGGCTAAAAGAAGTTTTCAAACTCAAGGTATGGCCAAGCGTGTTAAGTGATACAAGAAAGGGAAAAAGAAAGTGCACCTAAAAGAAAAAAATTAATCATGCCTCCTTGGAAGGGCTCTGCAGAACCCATGGGCTGGGCCTTGAAAGGATGGGTAGAATTTCAACAGAAAAAGTGAAGGGTCTTCCTTGTTGAGGGAACATAGGTAAAGATAGAGACTTGGATGTGCAAGGCATGCTTGGGGAGCCATCAATATGATTAATTACAGGTTAGTACGGGGTGTTTTGCAGGGTGCAATCAGCATTTCATTTAGAAAAGTGGTTTGCAATAGAATAGTGGAGCTTTTGCTATCATGCTGTAAGAAGAGGAAGCCAAAGGTTTTTGATTACGGATGTGTTGTTAGAAGACTTGTGTTCTAGAAAGGTGTTTCTGGCAGCTAGGGGAAGGAGAACTTATAGGTGGGCTGAGTCCAGATTCAGGGAGAACATTAAAAGACAAACACAATCTCCACCAGAGGTAATGGTGGCAGGAAGCAGGGTAAGAGCAGTTAAAGCCAGATGACCCTTTATCATACATTGCTGGATCCATAGGATCTGGGGACCTGTCAGGAGAAGAGATGAGGAGAGCCGGGCATTATTGCAAGGTTCCAAGTCTAAGAGACAAGGTGCCACTCGTGGACTCGATGGATAATTGAAGATGAGAGGCTGTGGGTAGGGAGGAGGAAGTGATAGGAGAGAAACAAGAAGAAGGGCTGGGGGAATGCCTATGCTTATGGTGTCACTGAGAGGTGGTCTCAGTGTTTTGGGAGTCAAGGAATGGAGCGGATCCCAGGAAGCACAGGTGGGGACATGAGCCAGGGCTTTAGGGCCATGGAACAGGATGAACATAGGGAACAGGCTGTCAGATTGACACTCAGGCGCTGACTGCTGACCTAAATACAGCAGTCTCAGTAGGTGGACTTGGGTGAATGTCAGACCACAGCGAGTGGAGGAGGTGGGCAAGGAGATTGCAATCTCTCTTGGAAAATTTGGCCATGCAGGGAACAAAAGAGACTGTGAAGAACTTGAAAGAGGAACAGGGGTGAAAAAAACAGGACTGGAGAGAGTTTTAGGTGAAGAGAAGAAAATGAAGAGGGAGGAGGGAGGGTGCCAATAAGTATAAAGGAGTAAGGGATAAAAGATTTATTTTTATAAATTTTTTGATGTCTTTTTCATCAGAACAGAGATTCGTAAGAATGTAACTTCTTTCCAGTCTTAAATTAGAACAACTCAATGATTCCTCTCCATCTCCACTTGCCTCTTAGAAATTATGTCTTTAAAGAGGTTTTCGAGCATTCAAAATGTGGATTAGTGCATTTTAGAGTCATATTTCTCTTCTTGAGCTGTTATATTTTTAGTTACCTTTAAAAATTTTTAAAGGTAACTAAAAATTACCTAAAATATTTTCTAAATATATTTTCTAAAAATATCACTAGTAACTGGAACAACGATAATTATTTTATTTCTTCCTTTAATATGTATAGTGCATCATGTATGTATCTTGTGTATGTGTTCATTTCCAAAGCCACAGTAAGATAGTTTTTAAGAAGAGAGTGGCTAACAGGGTAAAGTGCTCCAAAGAAGGCAGATAAGACAGAGATTTTAAAATGTCCATCAGAGGTCATTCTTGACTTTGTCAAAACTGGTGGCTTTTGTGGCTAAAGAGGTTTTCAAGTATTGACAGTATAATTTAATGCTTTTTAGAGTCCTATTTCTCTCCTTCTACTGAGTTATATTTTTAGTGAGGGAAGAAGACAGGTTGCAGTGGATTCATAAGTTAATGGCAAGGGAAAAAAAGAGATGGTACATAGAGGCAACGATTTGAGGAAACCTGGCTTGAGGTGGAGAGAGAATTGAGAAGGAGTTATTTATTTGTTTTTTTAAAATGCAAGAGATTTGAGTACATTTTTATGCTGGTGAGAAGACAGCACCCAAGAGGACGAGATTGATGATGTGAGGATTAGAAAGGAGACTAGTGAGTAGAGTCCTGGAGCAGGTATAAGAAGCGAGAGAATTCAAAGCACAGATGGAGGAATCGTCTCAGGTGCCACCTCTGTCTACAAAGGAAAGAGGTGTTGAGTGCAGGTGTAGGAGAACCGCCCAGGGTCATGTACTAAACTAAAGCCAGAACTGGACTAGAATCCACGCCTCCTACGGCCTCGTCTGGAGCATTGTGTAATCCTCATGGGAATGGCCCAAATGCTTTATTAGGATAAACCACATAGAATTTTCAGTTTTGCAATTCAGAAATGGTCAAATATCGGCCATTTCATACGATCACGTTCATATTGGCCCATTTAACCTTTAAGGACAACTATATTAAGTTCCAACTATATTATTTCACAGATGAAGAGACTGAGAAACAGAGCAAGGTAATTAATCTGTCAAAGATCACTCAGCACTAGGGTTTGAATCCCACTCTGGGTTCAGGGTCAATGCTCTTGACTTACTGAACTTATTGACTGAACTTCTTGCTTCTTTGTGAATTTCCAGCCCCTCCTCTTGATTCCTCAGTCATGGGAGGGGATTGGGAGTGAGGTAGTGAGGGCACTGAGGAGGGTGAAGTGGGAAGCCAAGGCTGAGGCTAGGTCTGTGGCAGCTTCTGGGCTCTTTCATCAGCCAAGTCTGTCCTAAAGAGCTCTATAACTTGAAAGTGTAATGAATACAAAATTTTGGTAAGCTGCATCAAAAACCCATCAATATCTTTTATTCACAGTCTTATGTTTTCTGGTAGGTGCACCACTGAATTTTCTCGGTCTGAAAAAATTCAAAAACTACTCTACATTCCTGACTGATATCTGCCTAGTTGAGGCTTGGAACAAATATCCAGGGTTGCCCAGTGCCCAATAAAACAAGCCAAGCAGCTTTTTCTAACACACTTGAGGGCAACAGCATCTCCATTTTATATATACTTCTTATCGCAATAGACACATTTTAATAGGAAGAGCATCTCTGAGATGTGGTTCTTATCCTTTTCTGCTTCTGCTTTAAGAACACACAGCGGCCTGGGAGCTTTCAGACAGAATTCCATGCTCTGTGATTCAAAAAATGGAAATCTGGCATTATATGCCAGTGACATTTACTTCTGTGGCAGCTCAAGCAGCAAAAAGCCATATGCCACACACCTCGAATCAAGCCAAGCCACGCAAACGGATATGTGAAAGAGAAATAAGGAAATCGGGACCAGAAGAGTTCCAGGGACTTGACTTCCTCCAGCACTTAAAACACACAATCACTGTGGCACGAATCAAATCTTCCTGCTCTTAAGAGACTCTTGAGGAACGCAACTTTTTTTCTAATTTAAGAGAAATTTGGGAGGTAAAGGTAAAATACAAAAGATAATTTTTGTGAACTGCATGATGTGTTCATGTTTACTATCTGACATGCTATACAGGCACATGTTTCTTGGGTGTGCTCAGGGAGAGAGGACTCACCTAAATGGGATGGACTGCTGGAAGGCACGTCTGTCCTCTGCACTGGAAATTCTCTTGGTGGCCATCTTGTGAAAGGATACATGCCATTATTGGCACTATTTTCCCCAGTGGCCCGGAAACAAGACTAGGGAGAAACAGAGTACTCCCCAAATGGCCAGGGCATGTGAATTAAGCAGATCTAAGAGTGATATAAGAAATGAGTGAAGGTGAAAAAATAAAATAGAGGGATTTTTTTTTTTAACTAGGGGGTCCAACCACTCTCCTTGGAAAAAAGAAATTCAGTTTATTTTGCAACTGTTCAATGTCTTTGAGGCTTTCCATCCAGCTTATATAAAGCTACAGATGTGGGAAAATAATTTTCATTTTTCTTAAGAAACGAATGGCAAAATCCATTTGTAACTCCCTCAAAGTTTTGACATCTGAAGAAGAGATTCGGAAAAAAGAGTCTAGAAGTGTTTCTCAATAAGGTCTGTTGGAATTTGGGGCAAGAAAATCCTTTATTCTGCAGAATTGCAGAATACTTAGTACCTATAGTCTCTAGGAATAGAACGACAGTGACCATATTAAGATTTAAAGCTATAGCTCTTGCTTCCAATGACATGTTTACTTAATTTAGAAAGATAGATTTGTAAATAAACTACTAGTCTATAGTTCAAAGATATTTTCCAAAAGAAATTTTGAATTCCATGCTGTGAAGGCAGAGGGGCAGAATTTCATTCTGAATGAAAGGGAGATGGTAATCATCTTACTGGGGTGGCACTTGTGCAAAATCCGAAAGTAGAATTTCAACAGGCAGATGGATGAAGACATTTCTGGCAGAGGGAAGGAGGATGAGCAAACACCTCAACTAGGAAAGCATGATGGCATATGCAAGGAATGATGGGCAGTTCAGGATATGCAGAGCTTAGGACAGGTGCAGGGTGAAGATATAGGGATGAAGCAGGAAAAGTATGTTAGGCCAATTAAAGAGAAATCTGAATATCTTGCTAAGGTTATGAAACTATAAGGCAGGCAATGGACAGCCACAGATGGGGATTAAATCAATCAGATCTGTGTTGAGAACATTTGGAAAGTGGGAAGGTTTTGAAGCTGGGAGATAAGTCACTGCAATAGTTGGTTTCTTAGTCAGCTATTACTAGTGCTGTGTAACAAATAATCCCAACAGCTAAGAAGCTCTTCTTATACTCACAGGTCTATAGGTCAGCTAAGGTAACTGTTTTAAGCTGTAATTCTATGGGCTAGGTAAGGAAACTATAGTCCATATGCCTCATTCTGGGACCTACAATGAAGGGGTACTGGCTGCTCAGGTTATATACTTCACCTCATGATGAAGGTAGAATTAAAGAACCCAACCCAACCACATGCGCCATAGTCAGGCCTCTGCTCACTTCACATCCATGAATATCTCACTGGCCCAAGCAAATCACTTGACCAAGTCAAAAGTTGAAAGGCAGGAGAAATACACTTCACTCACCATGATGTCATGGCAAGGATGTGGAGATATACCACTCCCATGGAGCAACGAAGAATTGCAACCAGCCATTTAGTCTACCAGATTTGGAAGGAAGAGGAATATCTGAACCAAGGCAATGATGAGAAGGCAGAGGACCTAACAGTGATTGTAGTGACTTTGATTACTGACTAGTTTCACAAAGAGGGTCTAGTCCATAAACTGCCAAATAGAAACTCACCAGACTGCCAGCTCCATGAGGGCAGGAACCATCTGTCTAGTTTACCTCTGTATTCCTGGTGCTTGGGGCAGTGCCCACTGTGTTGTGAACACACAATAATGTTTGTTGAAAGGATGGACAGCATTTAAAGTTTAGGTTGGATAGTAACATTATTAACCAAAAGTGGACCATTGATGTGGCCATGCTGTGTATATGATGGCTGTGGGACAGTAACACTGAATACCTTCTATATCCCAGATATTGAGTAGATTCCGAGAATACAGAAAAAGCAAGGCTCGGCTCACTAGAAACCTGACAGACAATTGAAGTTCACTGTGGTAAATTCTAGGTATGGGTATTCACAAGGACAGAGCAAAGGGAGCACCTGAAGGGGATCTGAATGAGTTGTCACCAAAAGAGATAGCTGTGGGCTTCAGAACTTTCCTAGGGAAGGCATTGGCTGGGTGTGGGAATAATATCTGAACTGTCTACCTGCCTAAATGACTTCCTCTCACATAGCTGCACTGAGCACTCACTATTATTTTTAATTTTACCAGAACTGCATGGAAAATACACAGCAACAATGCAAGAATGGAGAGAGGAAGGACAGGAAAAGAAGAAACTAGCAGTTTGGCATTCTCATCTCTCAAATTCAAGTTTCCATGCTGATTTTTCTCTGTATAGCAATCAGCTGTAGAAACTGCTGTAAAACTGAGTATTACTTTGGTACCCTCTTTTTGTCTCTCAACCTTCGCTCCTGCTTTTCACCTGTTAGACTCAGTGGCTTATATCTATGCCTGGAGATGGCATGGGCAGACCAGCATCTGGTGTTGAACCATGCAGGTGAGTGCTTTAGCTGCTGTTTGGGAAAATGAAGGTGGATAGTCTTGACCCATCATTTACCACTGTTCAGATTAAAAGCATGATTCTGAAAAACCTGCACAGGCATACAATTAGTGTAAATGAGAAGTTTAATTATGTACATTTAAATAATTAAGTAAATATTTTAACTCCCGACCCCCCAAGATCTGGTATTTTTGCAGAGGATATTTGGAAATCTCACTTGGGATCTTCTAACTTATCCCACCTCTTCTATTTGAGTCCTAGCAAATGGCTTCTGACACCACCATCTCATTCTGAGTCCTCAGTTTATCTAGGGCCCCTCTTTTCCCTCCATCCCCCACCTCACCTCAACATTTGGTACCCTCAGTTGGCAAGAGGAGAACCTATATGACACTACCTTATGTACTTCTTTTCTACCTTTGGAAACACATCCCTCTGTAGGAGTGTATTCTCAACTCCCTTTTAACATAATTTACTTTGCAATTACAAGATCAATGTTTTCTTTTAAATCAAAAAGGACTTGGAATTTTTTGAGAGATTCCCATCTAATGGTACTCTTCTTAGCTTTCCAACTCTGTTTCCCATCTGCCCTTTAATTTAAAATGCCTAAATCTCCTTATGCCTAACTTAAAATGTAGGTAATTTCCTTCTAATTGGACATATGCTAATAAAATGGTTTCTGTGTCACTATCAAATCCCTCACATAATCCACCATGGAATATGGAATTCAGGTCAGAGGAACCAGTTAGCAGTGCATGCAGTGCTCTAAAGTGTAGTTAATGAAAGGGAAAAAAATTTCAAAAGTCATTGAATAGAGTTATAGAGAGCAGTTAACTTAAAGAGTTGTCATTATTTTCATGTTCAGGGATGGTCTGCAGTTGAACCAAGGGACTGAAGTACGTGGGGGTGTAATGTACAGCATAGAAAATATTGTCAATAACACTGTTATAACTCTGTATGGTGACAGATGGTAACTAGACTTGTTGTGGTGGTCATTTCAGAAATGTATAAAAATATTGAATCACTATGTTGTATACCTGAAACTAACATGACATTGTATGTCAATTATAATTCAATAAAATATATGTATATTAAAAGAAAGGGGGCTTCCCTGGTGGCGCAGTGGTTGAGAATACCCCTGCTGATGCATGGGACACGGGTTCGTGCCGCGGTCCGGGAGGATCCCACGTGCCGCGGAGCGCCTGGGCCCGTGAGCCGTGGCCGCTGAGCCTGCGCGTCCGGAGCCTGTGCTCCGCAACGGGAGAGGCCACGGCAGTGAGAGGCCCACGTAACCCAAAAATAAAAAAAGAACTTTAAAAAATAAAAGAAAGGGACTCATGTGTCTTACCGCTGTCCAGCAGAAGAAGCTATCAATTCTTTGCTTCTCATAATTGAGAAGTTTAGCACATGTTACACATTCAGAGAAAGATGCATTGATTCTAAGAAGACCTTGGTAATAAGAAGAGCCCTAAGCCAGACCCTGCACACAAAGGAACCCCCAATGTATACTTACTATTGTCAAGCTTGTCCCAAAATTATTCATAAGACTCAATCTCGGTAAATATCATTTTTTATAAATGCTCCAGTTATAGAGAATGTCAAGAAAGCAAAACATGTTAGCAGTGTTCTCAACCAACTAAATCTACCAGTCAACTTTTAAACAGATTTTAAACAGTTTAACTATTTCTAATGGAAATTACAAGAACAGAGTCAACAAAACCTAAGTCTTTCTGGATGACTCACGATCCTCATATAAAACCGCTTCATAAGGAGGCACACCCAGGCTCTTAGTGGCAGGAACCCCAGGACAGTCCCTGGAAATGAACCACTTTACGGTCGTCCCTGTTTTCTCATAAAAGTTGCACAGACGCTGTGCAGCTGGGACCACTAAGACGGCACTCTGAGATGGACATTTCTGTTAAGTTAATCACTAAATCCGCGGGAAAAGCCTGAAAATGTTTTGCCGTCAGCTTTGCCATGAGTATCCTTTTCTTTTTCAGAGGGATTTAGAGTCTTGTGTCACCTGGTGCTTGCTCCAGGCCAGACGGTCCAGGGCTCAGAGCCCGCCTACCCGTGGTAATGTTCCTGCCCCACCTCACAGATGAGGAATCTGAAGCTGACAGGGCTGAGTCCCCTGCACAAGATTACCCAGCCAGCAGTGGGGGACCTAGGCTTTTGAACGATCAGCGTGCCCCGCCTCTGAGACTCAGCTAAGCTCCCCGTATCACCTGCAGCATATCTTTGGGCAGGCTGGGGAGAGCGTCCCTCACCACTACAAACCTGCACTCTTAAGAGGACTTCCACCTCACATAGAAATTTGTCCCCACTGTGGTCAAAATCCCCTTTTGCAGCTAAAGTTCAATGGCTCCCCTTACAGAGGTATGGGGGAATGTATATTTATAGATATTTGGACTAACGACCTTGGGAAATCAAAGCAGCTCAATTATACTGCACAACCAAGTGCAAATTACTATTTGTCTGTTGAGATCAGCACCTCCCATTTGTATGTGGCAATTTACAAAGCCTACCTTTGAGGACCTAATTTTCACCGTGATTCAGGGAAATACCATTGCTATTATTATCATTTTTGTTATTATTGCTATTCAGCTTACGGATGGGAAGGCACTTGACAGCTAAAGGACATGCTCAAGGTCACACTGCTGGCAAGGGACCATGCTGGGACTGCCAGCAGACTCTCCTGCTTCTCTCACCCTGGGTTCTTTCCTCTCCACCTTGCATTCTCAATGGGGCAGGGGACAGTGCCCCCAGGGGTGAAAATTGGTTCTTGGAGGAGCAAAATTCTTAGTCTTTTAAGTATAAAGCGCAGATGTACATACATTATATAAACAGATAACAACATATCTGCATAATTAAAATTTCAGGAGGAGGGTGATTAGTGGAAAGATATCTACAAAACCTCCTTAATGGGGCTGTGATGCAAAAGAGTTGTAGAAATACTGCTTCACACCACAGCAGCCTCCCTGTCTTGGCTAGGACCGTTACTTATAATTAATACATTTCTTCTTAGAAAGTGTAGACACTGGGGTCTGTTTAAAAAGATAACTCTTGGGCTTCCCTGGTGGCGCAGTGGTTGAGAATCCGCCTGCCGATGCAGGAGACACGGGTTCGTGCCCCGGTCCGGGAAGATCCCACATGCCGCGGAGCAACTAAGCCCGTGAGCCATGGCCGCTGGGCCTGCGCGTCCGGAGCCTGTGCTCCGCAACGGGAGAGAGGCCACAACAGTGAGAGGCCCGCATACCGCAAAAAAAAAAAAAAAAAAAAAAAAAAAAAAAAGATAACTCTTGAAAACAATAAATTAGTGAAGTCTGTCTCTTTCTTGGTCTTTCCACTGTCTCTAAACTGCATAATTGATATTGATGAGGACATGCCGTGATTTATGTCCTACAGAAACTGGCAAGTTACATGAAAAAGGGTAACACTACCTTCAATGGATACCTTAAACACAGTCAAACATATATACACACACACACACACACACACACACAAACCATTTGCTACCTCTCCCACGGGAAACATCAAAGGAAAAAAATAAATCAATTCATGTAACACATTTGCCTCTAGAGGAGATTTCACTTCCTTAGTTCCGAACCTAAAGATCTTTGTGAAACATGAGATGCTTTTTGAATAAATACTTGTAAATGTCCCAGACAGATGAAAAATGGATAACCTCATACGACATGAGGGCCCTTTAAAAGACTTCTCCTCTACTTAAATATTCATGTTTCAATTAAAACATACACCTACTTTATTAACCACACCAGGCCCGGGTTCAGATCAATAACAGCAGCACTAGATGGAATTCTAATGAAGATAAACAACGCCGAGTCCTTCCCAGCTTCCCCTGGGCATAGATGCACAAAGCCTCCTTTCACAACTTGCTCCAAGATATTTTACAGTCACCTGCCTCATGCAAATGAAGAGCTTCATGTTTATTCATGGTGAGAGTTACAGACCACCTTTCATTCCCTAGGCCAGCTCAGCTAACAGAGCGCCCTCTGCACCACTACGCGGTTGAGCTGGCCTAGGAAGGGGACTTCTGAATATCTAATTGTCCCCTGAAAAGCATGCATAGAAAGTCAGTAAGCTGGAAGCAGTTTGGGGAGCAAACATATTTCCCTTTTTCATTCATGCGATCCCTGCCTTTAAGCTTTCAAACAATCCCTTTCCTATACCACACCATAATCCATTAGATGTGACGAGTTAGAGGTTATTTTCCGTGGATAACCTTCCAGGGGCCTTCTCAGGATGTTTCCTCTGTCCTGTGTCCTGCTCTCCGATTCTTCCTACTAAATTGATATTTTCACCCATAGACTCGGAAGAAGTTGGTAGCTTAGGCAGAGGCAGCTGCAGCTTTGTTTGATGGGCCTGGGTTCTCCCCGTGCACAGCCTCTCCTCTTTCAAGGGATGGGTTCTCATCTGCGAGCATGTGTGCTTTGCTTCTTATGCTGCTGAGTAACGTTTCAAAATAGTGCTTTCACTCTAGAGTGACTACATTTTTCAAATCATTAGTTTCTTCCGTTTTGGTAATTTGAAAGCACGGCAAAGTCATTTGATCTTGGTTTTTAATGCCCATTCTGATAGTATCTGAGGTAATACTAATGCTATGAGCAAATATTTTGATAGTATCTAGAAGGCTCAGCCATCCCTGGAGAGGTCTGGGGAACTAGATAATTTCTGGAGAGGCCTTAATTCTTGCCAGCCATTAAGTACATGAAAACTGTGGGACCTGCTGATTTTTAGGCTGCTACTCATGGTTTGTCACGTGGAAAACCAAGGTACTTAATAAAGTTGTTTGGAGAAAGATACCACCAAATTTTCAGCTGAAACCTTATTTCCGCCAAAGTTAAATGAGTTGTTTAATTCAGTTCAGAACTTAATTGGGGGTACATAGACAGCTTCACTTTTCTTTCTTCCCTTTTTTGTAACATAATGGCCAAAAAATGTCTTCTTGTGAAAAGGGCAATTTACTCACATTGTATAGACAGGATCTATCTTATTACATACAAAAAGAACACTTTACAACTGCATACAATATTTTACTTCCTCAAAGTCTTTTTACATTTATTACTTCAACTTAAGATCACACCACCGTAAGAGACAGCGATGGAATACTGGTATCCACTTTTTTTTAAAAAACTTTCAGGCATAGAGCTCCTGAGTAGAAGAATCAGGATTAGAGCCTGGGCCTTGCAGACCAATAGACACACTACTTCATCAATGCATGCCACGAGTTGGTGACGTGTTACATGTATCAACTGATGGTAATTCTACAGACACAATTCACTTTTAGTGATCAAATCTACCTTAGTGAAAATCTTCATCGATAGCATTGGCTCCACCCCAAGGATTTAATTGGCATGTGGTGCAGTTGGGCACTAGAATAACAGGGCTTTCCAAAGCCCCCGAGGTGATTCTAATGTATAGGTAGGTTGAGAAACACTGCTACACACAGGTACAGATTTTGACATGTATACGTTATTAGAATTTTTAAAGCAGAGCAGTCAGTCACAAAATCATTAAATGAGATTCCCATACCTGAAATAACCAAATCACTTGCATCCTCTTTCCTACACCCTGCCCCCACTCAAAAATAAAGGCTTTGAGAGACCTTCAAGATGGCGGAGGAGTAAGATGTGTAGATCACCTTCCTCCAGATAAATACGTCAGAAATACATGCACACGTGGAACAACTCCTACATAACACCTACTGAACGCTGGCAGAAGAACCCAGACTTCCCCAAAGGCAAGAAACTCCCCACGTACCTGGCTGTGTGGCTGACAGGGTATCGGTGCTCCGGCTGGGTGTCAGACCTGTGCCTTTGAGGTGGGAGAGCTGAGTTCAGGATATTGGTCTACTAGAGACCTCCCGGCTCCACATAATATCAAATGGCGAGAGCTCTCCCAGAGATTTCCATCTCAATGCTACGACCCAGCTCCACTCAACGACCAGCAAGCTACAGTGCTGGACACCATATGACAAACAACTATCAAGCCAGGAACACAACCCCACCCATTAGCAGAGAGGCTGCCTTAAATCATAATAAGGTCACAGATCCCCCCAAACACACCATTGGATGCAGTCCTGCCCACAAGAAAGACAAGAACCAGCCTCAACCACCAGAACACAGGCACCAGTCCCCTCCACCAGGAAGCCTCAACAACCCACTGAACAAACCTCAGCCACTGGGGGCAGACACCAAAAACAACAGGAACCATGAACCTGCAGCCTGTGAAAAGGAGACCTGAAACACAGTAAGTTAAGCAAAATGAGAAGACACAAAAACACACAGCAGATGAAGGAGCAAGGTAAAAACCCACAAGACCAAACAAATGAAGAGGAAATAGGCAGTCTACCTGAAAAAGAATTCAGAATAATGATAGTAAAGATCATCCAAAATCTTGGAAATAGAATGGAAAAAATACAAGAAATGTTTAACAAGGACCAAGAAGAACTAAAGTGTAAACAAATAATGATGAATAACACAAGAAATGAAATTAAAACTTCTCTAGAAGGAATGCATAGCAGAATAACAGAGGCAGAAGAACGGATAAGTGACCTGGAAGATAAAATAGTGGAAATAACTACCACAGAACAGAATAAAGAAAAAAGAATGAAAAGAATTGAGGACAGTCTCAGAGACCTCTGGGACAACATTAAATGCACTAACATTTGAATTTTAGGGGGCCCAGAAGAAGAAGAGAAAAAGAAAGGGACTGAGAAAATATTTGAAGAGATTATAGTTGAAAACTTCCCTAATATGGGAAAGGAAATAGTTCATCAAGTCCAGAAAGTGTAGAGAGTACCATACAGGATAAATCCAAGGAGAAACATGCCAAGACACATATTAATCAAACTAACAAAAATTAAATACAAAAATATTAAAAGCAGCAAGGGAAAAACAACAAATAACATACAAGGGAATCCCCATAAGGTTAACAGCTGATCTTTCAGCAGAAACTCTGCAAGCCAGAAGGGTGTGGCAGGACATATTTAAAGTGATGAAAGGGAAAAACCTACAACCAAGATTACTCCACCCAGCAAGGACCTCATTCAGATTCAACGAAGAAATTAAAACTTTTACAGACAAGCAAAAGCTAACAGAATTCAGCATCAAAAAACCAGCTCTACAACAAATGCTAAAGGAAATTCTCTAGGCAGGAAACACAAAAGAATGAAAAGACCTACAATAACAAACCTAAAACAATTAAGTAAATGGTAATAGGAACACACATATCGATAGCTACCTTATATGTAAATGGATTAAGTGAACCAACCAAAAGACATAGACTGGCTGAATGGATACAAAAACAAGACCCATACATATGTTGTCTATAAGAGACACACTTCAGACCTAGGGACACATACAGACTGAAATGAGGGGATGGAAAAAGATATTCCATGCAAGTGGAAATCAAAAGAAAGCTGGAGTAGCAATTCTCACATCAGACCAAATAGACTTTACATAAAGACTATTACAAGAGACAAAGGACACTACGTAATGATCAAGGGATCAATCCAAGAAGATGTAAATACTTATGCACTCAACATAGGAGCACCTCAATACATAAGGCAACTCCTAACAGCTATAAAAGAGGAAATCAATAGTAACACAATAATAGTGGGGGACTTTAACACCTCACTTACAGCAATGGACAGATCATCCAAAATGAAAATAAATACGGAAACACAAGCTTTAAATGACACAATAGACCAGATAGATTTAATTGATATTTATAGGACATTCCATCCCAAAACAGCAGATTATACTTTCTTCTCAAGTGTGCATGGAACTTCCTCCAGGATAGATCATATCTTGGGTCACAAATCAAGTCTTGGTAAATTTAAGAAAACTGAAAGCGTATCAAGTATGTTTTCTGACCACAACACTATGAGACTAGATATCAATTACAGGAAAAAAATCTGTAAAGAATACAAACACATGGAGGCTAAACAATACACTACTTAATAACCAAGAGATCACTGAAGAAATCAAAAAATACCTAGAAACAAATGACAATGAAAACATGATAACCCAAAACCTATGAGATGTAGCAAAAGCAGTTCTAAGATGGAAGTTTACAGCAATACAATCCTACCTCAAGAAACAAGAAACATCTCAAATAAACAACATAAGTTTACACCTAAAGCAAGAACAAAAAAAAACCCAAAGTTATCAGAAGGAAAGAAATCATAAAGATCATATCAGAAACAAATGAAAAAGAAATGAAGGAAACAAGAGCAAAGATCAGTAAAACTAAAAGGTGGTTCCCTGAGAAGATAAACAAAATTGATAAACCACAAGCTAGAAAAAAAGGGAGAAGATTCAAATCAATAGAATTAGAAATGATAAAGGAGAAGTAACAACTGACACTGCAGAAATACAAAGGATAATGAGAAATTACTAGAAGAAACCATATGCCAATAAAATGGACAACCTGGAAGAAATGGACAAATTCTTAGAAAAGTACAACCTTCTGAGTTGTGAACCAGGAAGAAATAGAAAATATAAACAGACCAATCACAAGCACTGAAATTGAGAATGTGATTAAAAATCTTCCAACAAACAAAAGCCCAGGACCAGATGGCTTCACAGGCAAACTCTCTCAAATATTTAGAGAAGAGCTAACACCTATCCTTCTCAAACTGTTCCAAAAGATAGCAGAGGAAGGAACACTCCCCCACTCATTCTATGAGGCCACCATCACCCTGATACCAAAACCAGACAAAGATGTCACAAAGAAAGAAAACTACAGGCCAGAATCACTGATGAACATAGATGCAAAAATCCTCAACAAATAACAGCAAACAGAATCCAACAGCACATTAAAAGGATCATACACCATTATCAATTGGGGTATATCCCAGGAATGCAAGGATTCTTCAATATATGCAAATCAATCAATGTCATAAACCATATTAACCAACTGAAGGAGAAAAACCATATGATCATCTCAATAGATGCAGAAAAAGCTTTTCACAAAATTCAACATCTATTTATGATTAAAACCCTCCACAAAGTAGGCATAGAGGGAACTTACCTCAACATAATAAAGGCCATATATGACAAACTCACAGCCAACATCATTCTCAATGGTGAAAAACTGAAACGATTTCCTTTAAGATCAGGAATGAGACAAGGCTGTCCACTCTCACCACTATTATTCAACATAGTTTTGGAAGTCCTAGCCACAGCAATCAGAGAAGAGAAAGAAAGAAAAGGAATTCAAATCAGAAAAGAAGTAAAGCTGTCACCGTTTGCAGGTGATGTGATACTATACATAGAGAATCCTAAAGATGCTACCAGAAAACCTCTAGAGCTAATCAATGAATTTGGTAGAATAGCAGGATATAAAATTAATGCACAAAAATCTCTTGCATTCCTATACACTAATGATGAAAAATCTGAAAGAGAAATTAAGGAAACACTCCCATATACCACTGCAACAAAAAGAAAACAATACCTAGGAATAAACACACTTAAGGAGACAAAAGACCTGTATTCAGAAAACTATAAGACAGTGATGAAAGATATTAAAGATGATACAAACAGATGGAGAGATATACCATGTTCTTGGATTGGAAGAATCAACATTGTGAAAATGACTCTACTACCCAAAGCAATCTACAGATTCAATGCAATCCCTATCAAACTACCACTGGCATTTTTCACAGAACCAGAACAAAAAGTTTCACTATTTGTATGGAAACACAAAAGACCCCGAATAGCCAAAGCAATCTTGAGGAAGAAAAACGGAGCTGGAGGAATCAGGATCCCTGATTTCAGACTATTCTACAAAGCTACAGTAATCAAGAAAGTATGGTACTGGAAGAAAAACAGAAATATAGATCAGTGGAACAGGATAGAAAGTCCAGAGATAAACCCACACACATATGGTCACCTTATCTTTGATAAAGGAGGCAAGAATATATAATGGAGAAAAGACAGCCTCTTTTTTTTTTTTTTTTTTTTTTTTTTTTTTTGCGATACGCGGGCCTCTCACTGTTGTGGCCTCTCCCGTTGCGGAGCACAGGCTCCGGACGCACAGGCTCAGAGGCCATGGCTCACGGGCCCAGCCGCTCCGCGGCATGTGGGATCTTCCCGGACCGGGGCACGAACCCGCGTTCCCTGCATCAGCAGGTGGACTCTCAACCACTGCGCCACCAGGGAAGCCCAGACAGCCTCTTTAATAAGTGGTGCTGGGAAAACTGGACAGCTACATGTAAAAAAAAAAGAAATTAGAACACTCCCTAACACCATACACAAAAATAAACTCAAAATGGATTAAAGACCTAAATGTAAGGCCAGACACTATCAAACTCTTAGAGGAAAACATAGGCAGAACACTCTACGACATAAATCACAGCAAGATCCTTTTTGACCCACCTCCTAGAGAAAGGGAAATAAAAACAAAAATAAACAAATGGGACCTAATGAAACTTAAAAGCTTTTGCACAGCAAAGGAAACCATAAACAAGGCGAAATGACAACCCTCAGAATGGGAAAAAATGTTTGCCAATGAAGCCACTGACAAAGGATTAATCTCCAAGATTTATAAGCAGCTCATGCAGCTCAATATCAAATAAACAAACAACCCAATCCAAAAATGGGCAGAAGACCTAAGTAGACATTTCTCCAAAGAAGATACATAGATTGGCAACAAACACATGAAAGGATGCTCAACATCACTAATCATTAGAGAAATGCAAATCAAAACTACAATGAGGTATCACCTCACACTAGTCAGAATGGCCATCATCAAAAAATCTACAAACATGAAATGCTGGAGAGGGTGTGGAGAAAAGGGAACCCTCTTGCACTGTAGGTGGGAATGTAAATTGATATAGCCACTATGGAGAACCGTATGGAGGTTCCTTAAAAATCTAAATATAGAACTACCATAAGACCCAGCAAACCCACTACTGAGCATACACCCTGAGAAAACCATAATTCAAAAAGAGTCATGTACAAAAATGTTCATTGCAGCACTATTTACAATAGCCAGGGCATAGAAGCAACGTAAGTGTCCATCAACAGATGAGTGGATAAAGATGTGACACATATATACAATGGAATATTACTCAGCCATAAAAGAAACGAAATTGAGTTATTTGTAGTGAGTTGGATGCACCTAGAGTCTGTTATACAGAGTGAAGTAAGTCAGAAAGAGTAAAACAAATACTGTATGCTAACACATATATATGGAATCTAAAAAAAAAAGCGGTTCTCATGAACCTAGGGGCAGGACAGCAATAAAGATGCAGACATACAGAATGGACTCAAGGATATGGGGAGGGGGAAGGGTAAGCTGGGACGAAGTGAGAGAGTGGCATGGACATATATACACTACCAAATGTAAAATATTTAGCTAGTGGGAAGCAGCCACGTAGCACAGGGAGATCAGCTTGGTGCTTTGTGATCACCTAGAGGGTGGGATAAGGAGGGTGGGAGGGAAACGCAGGAGGGAGGAGATATGCGGATATATGTATATGTATAGCTGATTCATTATGTTATAAAGCCGAAACTAACACGCCACTGTAAAGCAATTTTACTCCAATAAATGTTAAAAATAAATAAACAAAAGGTTTCGATGAAATAATTATGGGGCCACTTGCGTGCCAACATATCCAGCTCTGGTTTAGCTCTTCCCATGACAATGAATAATGCATGCTGTGAAATATTGGTAATAAAAGGCAAAAGCACTGAATACAAACTCAGTGGTCTGAGCCAATGGATTACTCTGCGGAGACTACTATATTGAGAAACTGTAAGAAAGTACCTTTCAAGGAATAAATATTTTAACCACTCTCTAATTCTACTTCTCTTAAATAAATACAAAACATTGCATCTGCTGCTTCCCAGGTCTGGAGGAGCAGGAAGACAGCTGCTTTTCCAAACACTCAATTCCAGCAGCAGCATTAAGTACCAAGCACTAGGTATCTGCCAACTAGTGTCCCCACCAAGGTGGGTTGTAGAAGAGATTCCTGTGTCTGCTGGAATCTGATATTGTTTGTTGGAAAAAAATCACAATTTTAGAGTGAGGGATACTGCTTCTCCAGTACTGAGCTAAAGAAGGCAGATAGCTAAAGCCTTTCTTACAGAACCCTGGGTGTCAGGTCAAAAATTAAATCCACCATCTATGCTTCCATTCAAAGTGGTGAAAACCTGAAAAGATGTCCAAGAAAGTTAAAAGAAACTGTGTCTCATGTTGGGCTCTTTTAAGATACTTCTGAATTCCCATTTGGACAATCTTAGGAAACAAGAAAAACGTTAAATCTACCAGTAACACCAAACCCACATTTGTTCCTAAATTCAATCTCTTCTGCTACCAAGTTAATAACAAGAAGAAAAGTGAACGGATTAAAATTCCAGCTTTTCTCTCTTTTCCAATTTATTATCTGGTAAAGCAAAAGGTGGCTGATAGGCAGCAGGAAAAAATCAGAAAAGACATTCTTCACATTCAACTAGAGGCCCTCACACAGGATCCTTTTTGTTGTTGTTAAGGCCAAAGATACAAAAAAGAGAAATAAAAGAAAAAGGACATAATTATATCTGAATTTGAGCAACCACTAGCAGAACTCTGCAACAGGTATTATGCTAGTCTACCAGCCAAAAGAACAACAACAAAACTCATCTGTCCATGTTTCATTAATTTAAACTGATGATACCCACAGCTACAAATCTAATGTATTTACAACTTAAATACACATTATGGTAAGCAGAATAATGGCTCCCTGTTGATGTCCATATTTTAATCCCCATAATCTGTGAATATATTTCCTTTTATGGCAAAAGGGAATTTAGGTTGCAGGTGAAATTGAGGTTGCTAATCAACTGACCTTAAAATAGGAATGATTACCCTGGATTATCAAGGTGGTCCAATGTAATCACAGGGGTCCTTACAAGTGAAAGATGGAAACAGAACAGGGATCAGAGTGATAAGTAACGTGGAAACGACTGAACCTGCAGTTGCTGGTTTTGACGATGGACAAAGAGGGCCATTGAGACAAGGAATGCAGGCAGTTTCCAGGACCTGGAACAGGCAATGAAATGAATTCTCCCCAAGAGCCTCCAGAAAGGAACATAGCTCTGCTGACACCTTGATTTTAGCCCTGGGAGACCCATTTTTGGCTTCTGAATTATGGAACTGTAAGATAATAAATTTGTATTGTTCACGCCACTAAGTTTGTGGCAATATGTTCCAGCATTATTAGGAAAGTAATAATACATGTGATAAAAAGTACATCACTTATAAACTTTTCTGGTTACAAAAGGAAGGCATGCATAGTATTAGAAAGAGAAAGCAGACATAGTTAATGTGGAAAATTGAAATGCCTTGTCATACCCATCCCTGATCCTCCTCTGATATCCATTCTTAACCAATGAATGGACTTGTGGAGTGGGACCCTTTACCTCTCAGGCCTCCAGCTGCCTGCCCACGGCCATAAACTACCATCCCTACTTGGCAGCAGATGTGTAAAATCACAGCTAGTTTACAATTGTCCAGTGCAAAAAGATGGCACTAGGGCCACAGTAAGAAACTGTACTGGAACCTGGCTCTTAGATCTTGCGGCAGGAAGTTTTTGCAGCCATATAAGTTAATTACAAAAAGGTTTCAGCATGACCCTTTGGGGGGCCTGCCATCACCTAGCAGGACCTCACCCTGAGCAATGAGAATATCACCTCCACCAACCCGAGCACACAGCCACCATGAATAACACGGACCTGAGAGCCATGCTCGTCTCCTCCCTGAAGCCCCTCTCAGCAACTCCAGACTGAGGCCTCTGGTTTCCTTTGCTAAGTGTATGTATTCTTGGGGCTTCATGTCCTAAACTTGTAAGTTCCACAGAAATTAAGTGTCTAAGTACTCATTCCCTTGAGCCATTCCTTTGCAGGAATTTGGTAACGTTTTCTATATACCTTATCTGTGCATAGATCAACAGCAATAATATTTGATCTTACCACTTACAGAAATGCAGATTTCTGTAATTCTGGAGAAGCGGGATGAATGAAATGCCCTCAGCAGATGGAGAGCTCAGTGCCAGAACACAGGAGTCAGTGAAGTCTCCTTCTCTTGGAGGAATAAGTGTCCCAGGACACAAGAGCTGAGGACTGGATGGCTTTCAGAAGCAGTGCAGTATGGGAAGAGTTGAACTGATCCAAAAGCAATGTGGCCATAGCAATTTCAGACTACTGATTTAACGTTCCCCTTTTTTGGGGCCTGATTGAACACAGATCTCTGTGCTCTTTCTTCCGTCTCTCCCAAGGATAATTGCACCTGAACTGCAAAGTCCCTCATAATCAAGTGAAGTATACTCAGGAAGCTGCAGTTAACAATCATAAGAGAATTAATGGGCTTCTTTCCTCTACCTCCCCTCCTGAATCATGTCTGACCTTGGCTATAGTTGCTCAGACACTTGCAGCTCTAGCATGCAATTTACAGATCAGTGTTTTCCACAGAGGGGAGTCCCTGCGGCCTATTTCAATGAGTTAAATAGATGGTCCAGACAAATATATAAAAGCACTGAAAATCACTTAGGCCAGTACACAGAGTAAAACACAATCAAAAAATTTTGTAAGTGATTATAACCACAATGAACAGCAATAGGATAAACATGAAGATGTAAAGTAGGGCATCAAAATTACAAATTGTAGGGGAGGGGAGTAAAACATGTAGATCTTTTAGAATGTGTTTGAACTTACACGACTGAACTTATCAGCCTAAAGCAAGTCGATACAGTTACGATACTCGAAAACCATGGTAACCACAAATCAAAAACATGCAACAGACTCACAAAAACAGAAAAGAAAGGAACTGAATAGGTGGCTCAGAATGGCTGGGATGGAATGGCGTTCTCTGCTACAACTGCAGGTAAGATCATTATATATATATATATATATATATATTTTTTTTTTTTTTTTTTTTTTTTTTTCCGGTACGCGGGCCTCTCATTGATGTGGCCTCTCCCATTGCGGAGCACAGGCTCCGGACGCACAGGCTCAGCGGCCATGGTTCACAGGCCCAGCCGCTCCGAGGCATGTGGGATCTTCCCGGACCAGGGCACGAACCCGTGTCCCCTGCATCGGCAGGCGGACTCGCAACCATTGTGCCACCAGGGAAGCCCAAGATCATTATATTGATGGAGACTATCAGGTTCTAACCTTGGGGAAGGCTTGGGGAAGGCTTGGGAAGAGTGTCCTCTTCCCAGTTTTCTTTCTTTTTAACCAATATTGGTTCAAGATGCCATGGACCAGAAATATGGTGGGAAAGAAGGACCAGATATAAGTTCAGAAAAAAGAGGACTGGGAGGCAGAGACCAACAAGACCATCAAGTGATGCTGGAATTCAGATATTATGTTATGCCCCAAGCACAAACCCATGAAGGCCCCACGGGATGACTGTGAGACCAGACACTGAGACTCTTAGAAACAGTTATGCCCCCAGTACCAGGTCAGCAGGCATGGGTGATGGGGCCAACCAAACCCAGAGTCACATACGATAGCAAACCAGAATGATTAAAGACCTAAGCATACCTGTCCCAACCATCAGGTATTACTAGCCATGTCATGATTGCTAAAAAGGCTTTGATCTAAGGGTAAAGATTTTGTTTATCTTGAAAAGTGTACACGATGCTTCTGCTTTCTTTAAGTTGGTCAGCACCCTTCTGTCCACCCAACATTCACTGACAAACAGAAATGTGAAATTCACACTCTTCAAAAAAACCAAATGCTTTCTGTAAACCAAGACACGTTCCATATAAACTTACTCAACTCTCTGAAAGAGGTCTTGCATTTTAATACTCGTTGTGACAGAGCAAAGGGCAGTTATCTCAACACAGTCATAACCCACAAAGAAACCAAGGGACCACAGAAGCCTTCCTCATCTCATTCTCTCCCTGGCAGCCACCTGCACAGGTGGAGTGGAGGCATTTTCCCCACTAGATCTGTAATAACAAGGCATCCCGGACCAAGGCCTTTAAAGGAAAAAGTTCATCTTATCAATATTTCTCAAGAAAGGGTCTCTGCTGGTGGCCCCTGCTAAGTAAGCCAAAAGGAACAAAGCTGCTCCAAGCTTATCCCTAGAGCGATGAGAATCGCTGGCACACAGCTTCCTGTCTGTATAGGTATGCCTTTCTTTCTCCATCCTTAACGTCACCTAAAATCACAGTCGTCCTCATTCTCCTTCCACACGCAGCGAAGGGACCATGCCAAGGTAGGTGGGCCTCCCCCGGGGACACAGGCAGCTTCTGTCTCTGCTTCAGATTCTCCTTACCTTGTTGAAGTCTTCAGAGGTTGCCCTCATTTCCTTCCACGTCTTGTTCAGGAGCTGGATACAGATGCAGAAAAACTCCTCGAAGGATCTGTCGTGGGTGAAGAACATCGGGTGGAAATCGTTGCAGGTCTCACTAGCTGGAGGAAAGAGGAGGGAAAGAAGGGAGGAAGTCTGAGAAGGGAAATGAGAGGATACAGACACATGCTCCAAAGGGAGATGATGAGAGGCATATTTGACTCAAGCCACAGTGGGAAAAAAGGCGTTTTGAAAAGGCAACCAAATGGTAGTCACCGTGAAACTTCACAGTTTAAGGTGAGATGGTCAGACCTACCCTTAGGCGCATGTTTTGACTGAAGGAAGTGAGCTCCTAACTCACTCCATGATATGATCCTTATGGCTTTGGTCCAGGATCCCTGGTGTTGAATATGGGCTCTGCATCTGCCTTCTTGACCTTATAAAGGTTATTCAAACTGCCCTGTCAGTCACAGCTCTTCCATCACCCTTAATTTCCTATTTCTCAATAGAATAACTGGCAGAGGATGAGTTTTCCCGAATACACACTTAATTGCAACTTTGAAAATAGCATCCTTGATTATTTCTCCAGGGAGCTCTTTTTCCTCTTATGGCATTAAGTAGGGGATATTTGAGATCATTAACCTCAGACACCATTAACCATTTGTTTTACATTATCAGACACAGATGGCTGGAGGTCAAAGCAACCCAAGTGGCTCTGAAGGCTGCAACTGGTTCAGTCCTGGACCAAACCCTGAAGTCAGTCAGACTGCCTTCAAGCCACCCCATTACAAAGCTTCCTTTGTAATGGTCAGACCCAGTGCTCTGAGTTCTAGGTATGGCCACCTCTCTCCTCCTTCCCAAACCAGTACACCAGCCCCTTCCTTCTCAGCTCTCTGTCAAGCTGACATTTTTATAGCCCTTTTACGTACATTCATTTGATCTTTAGAACGCGTCTTACTGTTCATGTCTTAAGGGATGAGGACACTGGAGCCCAAGGAAGTAGGCTTTGTGAGCCCCCAAAACAAGATTCTAAATTTTTTTTCTTTAAATATAAGCTGTTACTTACAGTGAAAGAATTCTGATTTTAATTGGAATCTATTTAAAGACCAATTCGTCTTCAAGACCCCAAATGACAGAATTTTAAGCTCTGGAAGCCCAGGAGAGGAGGATGGAGTGGGGCGGGAGTAGGGTTTACAGCAGAGAACTTCTGTACTTGGGGAAGACCCTGGTGCCCACCGTGTAGTTGAACATGAATTCTACTTAGAGAGGATACTCAGGTGAAGGCCCCTAGTGAGTGAACCATGATCAAACCTAAGAGGACATGCTCTGCTTTGGTAGGGATACACTTAATACACAAACCTCTTCTATCTTCACACTTTATCATAGTAAATGCTGTTTTCTTCCAGAGAAGGTAAGGGCATAGGCTAGCAGCAGCTTGCAGTCATGCAGAAAAGGTTTGGGTCTGAGGGCAGAAGGTTTGAGTTCAAGTCCAACCCATGACAATGAGAAGCTAGTCACTTCACCTTTCTAAGCCTTGATTTTCTAAACTAAAAAATGGAAATGAAACCTCCTTTGCCTTCCCCATAGGCTATGGAGAGGCTCAAATGACACGATTCACAGGAAAGTGCTTTGAAAGGATAAAAGTTGGAGCAAGGCGCTGGTGATAACAATGAATGTCGTGCCAGCATATTGTTTCCAGGAACATAGGCTGTTTTTTGATTCCTCCAATTCTTAGTCAAGCCTGTTACATCTCAGAAATTAGAGGCAAGAACATGTAAGTCACCCCACTCCAGCTCATTACCAGTAGAGATGGCAAAAGTGAAGTTCTGACCTGATACACAAAGCTATTTAAGGAACTTGAAAAGTAAACACAGGATTATGTGTTTCCTGCCCTGGGCAATGAGCTGTCACTTTCATAAGCACTGAAGCCAATAAAATTTACCAGTCTACAGAAGCACTTTAAACCACTATCGCCATACAAAACCTCGTTATTAATCACATTATGGTGTTATCTTTTGGGGGGCTAGTGTGATTATATGTGTACTTTATGCCCTACTTAAAGTTCTATGGGACTACTGGAGCTGAGCTAGCCAAACAAAACTGAGACCAACAAGCCCATCTCTTGTTTGGGTGAAGAGGGAGGGAAACAACATCGTTAATAATAGGGATTGGTGGGGACAGAAGATTGTGTATAACTCACCAAGGGCTCTACAGGCGTTATCTTCACAGCAACCCAGGAGGTAGCCATGAGGCTTATCCTCATTGTATATATAAGAAAGGTGAAACTTGGAGAAATTAAGCCTTCCATCATGAGCCTTTTTTTAGGTGGCTCCAAATGAGCATTGGGAACCCACAGTTTAGTTGACACAGCAGCAGCTTCCTGCCTTAGTTGATATCAAGAGCTCAGGGCATTTCCTTGTGATTGCTACTTTGAAACCTAATTTCTCCACCCACACTCCTAGATCTCCTTGGATTCCTCCTTCAACAGAAACCAGCATCCTGACCTGCAGTCCAGTGGGGCTCACAATAAGTGCACAGCCAGCACCTGTTGATGGACAACACCTGGCCATGTGACAGTACCGACAGTGCAGCCACATGCCGGGCACCATTACTGTTACTTATTACATCAAGCTCCTAGGAAGATAACATCCATTTCTTTTTATAAAATTAGAAATAGGAGAGTTAGAAAATTGTCCAAGGTCACATGGCTTTCAAGTGGCACAGCTGGGATTCAAACTCAGGTCGACTTGGCTCCAAAGCCCATCATTGTTGCAGTGACAGGACCAGGAATCACACCCAACATTCTGCACCAGAGGCAGTGTTTTCAACCTCCACATGAGGATGGCTTTGCCATCATCCTTAAGATTCTTTGAGACTCATCCCTTGGGATGAGGAATGGGCAAATAGCAAATCAAAACAATTTGTTCCTTGACATGTTACAAAAGAAACAATGAAAAGACTGATATATTGGGGGATTTTACACCCTTAAAAGGATGTTCCTGTATTAGAGGCAAGGAAAAAGTAATAAGCATTAATACTTTTTTCCTCAAAAACATTCAAATTGCAGAGATTCAGAATTGAGGATGATCGAGCAGGAAGGACTGGTCCAGATTATCTGATTTGTTTCCCTCTTTTATTTTGCAGGTAAGAGTGGTGAGAAAGGCAAAATGGCTCGCCCAAGAGCTCATGATGGTGGAAAAGGGGCAAAGATGCTGGGAGCCAGGCTGCCGGGGTTCAAATCCTGGTTCTTTTGCCTACTGCTGAGTCACCTGGGCAAGTCATTTCATCTCTCCGTGTCTCGGTGTTCTCATCCGTAAACTGGGGGCAACCGTAGTATAAACTTCATCAGGTGGCCATGGGGATTAAAAGGGAACAGTGAGTATAGGGAGTAAGCTCAGTGCAAGTGTGAGCCAACAGGATTATGATGCTCCTCATCATATAGCAAGTGGACCCTGGCCTAGGCCATCCCAGTGATAAACGTGAGCTTGTATCAGCTCACAGGGATGGCCTGACTCGCATGAACAGGGTCCTTAATTCAGAGGTTTAAACAAACAGATAAAAACAGAGAGGGGGAGGTTTCCTACTGCTTTTTAAGGAAAATAAAAACACTTTTTGAGGAAAAAAACAGTGTTGAATGTGTAGGCAATGATTTTATACATGAAATTTAAAGAGAAGTTTTCAATGGGACAAAAATAGCAAGACTTTTTAAAAACCAAATTTTTTTAAGCACACTCTTTAACACAGTGAGATTCTCTTTTATAAAAAAAGAATCAACTTACTGGTCTTTTAAGTCTGGAATATTAAGGTATTTTCAGGGCTGAGGGTAAAATGGGTTCTTATTAATTTACTGACATCTAATTCATTTATAAATAGGCCAACTTTGAAAGCTTCTATAATCCACACACCTTTGTTTTAAAAATAAAAAATAAGAATGCTATACACTTATGTAGCATCTTGCCTTTCAAAGTAGGTTTGTTCCCATTTTTCACTGGATAATGTGAAGTGAGGCAGGTATCACCATTGGAGGCTCAAAGAACAAGGGCTACTGCAGTGCAGCAAGTAAACAATGAAAGGTGCGTACAAAGAAAGCGTTCTAGTGCTGCCTTGTGACCTTAGAAGGTCACCTCAGCTCCAGGGCTCCAAGTTTCTTACCTGTAAATGGGCTGGTAAGGTTCCTGCCAAGTCTAAGATTCTAAGACATTACACATACGCACATACAAACACACACACCACGTAATGTATTTTTAAGTCCCTAATATCCATCAATAATTATAGAACTTGGAGATTACACCTGCATTTAACCTTATGTCCTGAAGTATTGTTTCCTTGAATGACAGGATGGCTACACATTTCATTTAGGGTGTTAGGGCATCAAAGTGGCATTTGATAGGCTTAGAAAATGTTTGATGAGCTAGTATTTACTCTTCCTTTCATAAGAAACTTGTTATTTGTTTTCAGCCCCTTTCAATCTATTAATATCACCTAATGCAGACCATTACATAAGAAAATTACAGACTAAAGATAGAATGACAAGATGGCACAGGCAAATGCACATAATTTCTGCACTTTCACGGGAATTTTCTTAGACAAACATAATTTTTGACATGCTGAAAAGCTCTGTCCCATGCTTTCCGATGACCCTTGTTATACTGAGACTGTGAACCCATTTGCAAGTGAATACAGGGACACATGTTTTGGAGGCACTAGGCAAACTTTGAGTATTTTTACCATGAAATAATGAGCTATTTCAACTGCAACAGTGTTTGGAAATGGTGCACTTTGAAAGAGAGATAAGCACTGGCCTAACACAAAAGGCATTTTGTTTTAAAATTCTGAGCTGCAGGAAGAAGGAGATAAATCATAAACACAAAAGCATTTAATACATGAAAGCTACCAGAATGGTTGTAAAATCTTACTAGGTATCCACAGCGTGGAAACTCAAACTAGAACTCTTTGTGGCTCTAGGGTCAGTCTGGGTAATATACCCATGAATTCTCAGATGCAATGTCTCTTTATACCTTTGCAGAAAATCTTACCCTTGTGACCTTTGAGTTTCTATTTTTAGAATGGCTATTCTTTAATAGCTTGGTTTTGGAGTTTTGGTGCTGTGTAGGAAGATGCTAAAAGTTCAAAACCTTTTGTAGGTGGGAGAGGTGAAAAGGCAGCAGAGAGTGAGGACAAAGAATGTGAAGTTCCCCCACTGCTGAGTTCTGCTAGTGTAGAAGCTTCCACCCCTGCTATTTCAGGACAGGGGATCAGAGGCTTGAAAGCTGCTCAGCTCTTCCCAGCCCCTGAAACCTCGTTTAATAGAACTCTGGATATTCTTTTCTATTCTCTCTCATGCCTAAAAATAGTATGAAATCAACACTAAAAAGACACCGTCTAATCCAATGCTTCATTGTTCACTTTCCTTCTGGGCCTTTTTTCATGGACATGGAGAGAGAAAAAAATACCGACTAGTGTTAGGACTGAAAATCAGACACTAACATCAAAAGATAGCCGATTCACCAAGAATGACCTGAGGCCACATCCCAGGCACACAGTTATATGTTAATAAAAGAGCAGGTTCTAGAGCAAGGTTGGCCTGGGTGCAAATCTTGGTGTCACTACTCAATAGCAATGTGAACTTTATCAACTTACCCTTCCTCTGGGCCTCAATTTTTTCATTATAAAAAAAGAAAATGCATCTTATCAGATTACTGCTAAGATTAAATCTAAAGTGATACATGATTCACATAATAACTGAGATAAAACAAGCATCAGTAAGTGCTAGTTGTTACCAGTTTTAATAGCAAAATAATTATTATTGTACTTAGGTAAAATGACAAATTTGGAGGAATTATACATGAGGATAAAAAGACATTATAAAACTATAATAATTAAAACAGCTTGATATTGGTCCATGAATGGAAAAACAGAACAATAGAATAGGATAGGGAGTTCAGATATAGTCTTTTTTTTTCCAATATCTTTATTGGAGTATAATTGCTTTACAATAGGTGTCTGTGTCTGCTTTGTAACATACTGAATCAGCTATATATATATACCTATATCCCCATATCTCCTCCCTCTTCTGTCTCCCTCCCACCCTCCCTATCCCATCCCTCTACGTGGTCACAAAGCACAGAGCTGATCTCCCTGTGCTATGCGGCTGCTTCCCACTAGGTATCTATTTCACATTTGGTAGTGTATATGTGTCAATGCTACTCTCTCACTTCGTCCCAGCTTACCCTTCCCCCTCCCCATGTGTTCAAATCCATTCTCTACGTCTGCATCTTTATTCCTGTCCTGCCCCTAGGTTCATCAGAACTATTTTTTTTTTTTAGATTCCATATATATGTGTTAGCATATGGTATTTGTTTTACTCTTTCTGACTTACTTCACTCTATATGACAGACTCTAGGTCTATCCACCTCACTACAAATAACTCAATTTCGTTTCTTTTTATGGCTGAGTAATATTCCATTGTATATATGTGCCACATCTTCCTTATCCATTCATCCAATGATGGACACTTAGGTTGCTTCCATGTCCTGGCTATTGTAAATAGAGCTGCAGTGAACATTGTGGTACATGACTCTTTGTGAATTATGGTTTTCTCAGGGTATATGCCCAGTAGTGGGATTGCTGGGTTCTATGGTAGTTCTATTTTTAGTTTTTTAAGGAACCTCCATACTGTTCTCCATAGTGGCTGTATCAATTTACATTCCTACCAACAGTGCAAGAGGGTTCCCTTTTCTCCACACCCTCTCCAGCACTTATTGTTTGTAGATTTTTTGATGATAGCCATTCTGACTAGTGTGAGGTGATACCTCATTGTAGTTTTGATTTGCACTTCTCAATGATTAGTGATGTTGAGCATCCTTTCATGTGTTTGTTGGCAATCTGTATATCTTCTTTGGAGAAATGTCTGTTTAGGTCTAATGCCCATTTTTTGATTGGGTTGTTTGTTTTTTTGATATTGAGCTGTATGAGCTGCTGTAAATTTTGGAGATTAATCCTTTGTCAGTTGCTTCATTTGCAAATATTTTTTCCCATTCTGAGGGTTGTCTTTTCATCTTGTTTATGGTTTCCTTTGCTGAGCAAAAGCTTTTAAGTTTCTCAGATATAGTCTTGTATATACAATCACTAGATTTATGAAAAAGGTGACACCACAGTGAAAAGAATTTTCAATAACTTGTGCTGAGCCAATTATATATGCATCTAAAAAATGAATTATGACTCCCTACTTCACACCATCTACAAAAATCAACTCTAAGTAGATTATAGGTCTCAACATGAAAGAAGAAACAATGAAGCTTCTATAAAATACAGGAGAATACATTCATAACCTAGAGGTGAGCAAAGATTTCTTAAACAGGACCAAAAAAAATCATTAACCCTAAGGAAAATGTTCATTGGCTTATATTAAGATCAAGAACCTCTGTTCATCAAAAGATACAAAAAGGATGGCAACTTCAGGGTAGGAGAAAAACGTGCAACATTACCTGGCAAAAAAACCTGGTATCCATAATATATAAATATCCCTATAAATGAATAATAAAAAGAGAGACAATCTAGTAGAAAAATAGGCAAAAAGTAAATAGGTACTTCACAAAATAAGATATCTAAGTGTCCAATAAACACATGAAAAGATGCTTGGCATTTTTAATCACCAGGGAAATGCAAATTTAAACTACAATGAGATATTTTCAAACATCAGCGGAATGGCTACAGTGAAGAGATTTTTAAAAAAGCAAAAAACTAAGTGTGGATAAGAATGTGGAAAAAATGGAATTCTCATAAACTGTTGTTAGGAGTTTAAATTGGTTCAACTACTTTGAAAAGCAGTTTGACAGTATTTAGTCAGCTAAAATATTCATAGCCAATGACACAGCAATTCTACCCAAAGATATAAACCCAAAAGAAATGCATACACAGGTGCTACATAAGAAAGATACCTGAATGTTAATAACGGCACTACTTGTTACAGCCAAAATCTTGAAGTAACCAAAATGTCCATCCAATACATTAGATAAATTATAGCTTACTCATATAGCAATATAATTACTACAAAGAAATAATTTTTTAAAACTATGCTGCACACAGTAACATGAATGAATAGAAAACACAATGTTGAACAAACAGAGCCCTCTACAAAGGACAACATACTATGTGGTCCTATTTATGTAAAGCTCAAAATAGAAAATTTATTGATGGTGGTAGAAACAGGGTATTGTTCTCTTGGAGACAAGAAGAAATTGGGGAGAGGGCAGCCCACAATTGTCTTTGGTGGTTGCATAATAGTCTCTATCTTGAGCTAAGGAGTAGCAAAATGGATAGCTGGTGACTGGAAAATTCACTGAGCTGTGTTGTGCTTTCAGGATTTGAACACTTCTATTTATTTAAGTTATACTGGCATAAAAAAGTTAAGTTTAAAAAGTAGAATATGAGCTTTCTAAGCAAATAAAAAGGAACAACAACATTTCAGACAATGTAAAACTGCAGATACTTTTGATGGGCTTTCAGAAGTAGTGCTATATTTGCCCTGCCTATCACCTCTGGAGCCAGGGATTGGCATTTCATGCAGCCAGGTTTACTGGGTGGATCAAAAACATATAGCCTGTCTCTACGCAGGCATCCTAGTCCAATCACCTAAGTGGTATCAGCTTAATATGTTGTTCAGGGGTACCTCTCCACACCTGGACTTTAGTTCAATTTCATCCGTTAGATGGATAAAAGAGTATATGTGTGCATTTACTTTTGTGAATGGGGATCCTGATCTCCTGAATAGTATTGCAGATGCTGATGGAAAAGCTATAATCGATTTGACTAGTTGTATATAAACTCTAAGAGTCACAAATCTCTTTGAAATTAGTTTCCTCCCTGCCTCATTTACTTCCTTCATTCATTTATAGATCCTTCCTTCCTTCCTTCCATCCACGCATGTACATGTCCACCTAACTGTCCATCCATCAGTCCATCAATGCATTGATCCACTCATCCATCCATCCACCAACCCATTCCTTCATCTACCCATTCATCCATCCACACATACAACTAGCAAGGTAGTTAAAAGCGTGGCCCTGGAGCCATTCTGCCTGAGTTTGGATCCTAGCTCTGCCACTCATTATGTATATGACCTTGAGTTCAAGGACAAGGAGAGATGAGTAAAAGATGAGGCTGAAGAAGTAGGCAGGCATCAGATCATCTAATTCTTTGTAGACCACATTAGGGAGTGTGGGCTTTATTCTACCTGCAACGGGAAGCCATTAACAGGGTTTAAATAGGAGTGGAATAAAGTAACAACTTCCTATCGCCTTTCTTCCCCTACCATTTATTTTTATTTTTATTTTTATTTTTGCGGTACGCGGGCCTCTCACTGTTGTGGCTTCTCCCGTTGCGGAGCACAGGCTCCGGACGCACAGGCTCAGCGGCCATGGCTCAGCGGCCCAGCCGCTCCACGGCATGTGGGATCTTCCCGGACCGGGGCACAAACTCGTGTCCCCTGCATCAGCAGGCGGACTCTCAACCACTGTGCCACCTGGGAAGCCCTCTCTCTCTCTCTTTTTTTTTTTTTAGCCCTCTCTCTTTTTAATGGAATTAAAATTCAGGTAATTTGAGGATTCCTGTTATTCTGTACTCCACTTACTTGACACTTCAGTGTATTAAGGACGAGTGATGAATCACATAAAAATTTCAGTTCTAAGTGGTTAGGAGTCAGGACCGCGGCTAGAATTCTTCCTCTATACCTTCTCAGCTAAGTCCTTTAATGCCACCAAGTCTCTATTATTATGATGATAATAACAGTAATTTATATCTGTAGATGTGAGTAAAGATATAGTGAGAGGATTCCCATAAAACACTTAGCATAGTGCCTGGCATATAATAAGCACTCAATAAATGGTAGCTATAAAATGTTGTGCAGAATACAAATATGATGCGTAATTTTCCCTGAAATCTTGAATTTAGTACAAGGTTTAGCTTGTGTGAAACCTTATTCACTTTAACCTCCTTTCATGAAGGTATCAGTTCACCTGGAAGATTATAGAGCAGCATCTCATCATTTTATAAGATGTTTAAAAAAATGACAAAATGTGCAGAAATTCCAGGAAATTAAGATTTCTGATAAGAGTGAGCTAAGTGATTCCTAGAAGTTAGCTTATAATTGAAAAATGGTCTTACTGACATGATCTGTGTGCTTCTTCTTGGTCCTCTGGCCGAAACTACTAAGAGTTGCAGGAAAACAGAACCTGGATCCTTGACACCTTACCTCTTGCAAAATAATTGTTTCTGGATCCACTTACAGGTCTATGAAAGGTCTCTTTCTTAGCCCAAAGAGAAGGAAAGAATAGGAAAAAAAAAGAATTCTTTGGAAAGGAGTATCAAGTTTGTGGTATATATTAGTAATGTAAAACCAAATGTGAAATATATTTTACCTACCTTTTGGGGGTGGTGTGGCTGCAGCATTGGGAGGTACAGTGGAAGATAAAGAGGAAAATTCTAGTTGGGTGGTAAATAGTCCAAGGCAGGGCAAAGGACAGCACATTCAAGAAGCAATTTCTGCATGCCCTTATTGAAATTTCCTTTATAAGGAAAATTATTCTAAGAAGTGACACATTAAGAGACTGTCATATAGCAAATTTAGCATGGATATAAATAATTGCCTGTTCAACCATGTGAGATGGGCACTGGAGGGTTATGTCGGGATAGAGGCTGATTAATGAGCAGCTGGGATGTGCCTCACTGAAGACCCAGCCAGTACTGTGTGCCATCACATGACCATGGATGACATCTTGACCTGAGGCTCAGAGCCTTAACCAGAGCTGGGGAGCTGGCAAAAGGGTCTAAAAATAAGTAACCCTAAGTCCGATAAATACGAAATTAAGGAAAGAGGACAGGCCAAGACGTTCTTTCTTGTCTTTCGTACTCAGTATATGACTCCCCTTAAAAACTCAGTGATTACCTGTTGGTGTTAGGATAAAATGCAAATACTTTAGCAAAACATTCAACACGTCCCAGTCTGCCCCTACTCCATTCTCCTAACTTTCCTCTGACCTATGACTGAATGCTAAAGGCAGCCACAGTTTCTACCTCTTCACCAAATAAAACACCCCTGCTTATAGCTGCACATGTTAAGCTCTTGGGTTTCCCTCTTCACAGAGTCCACTGAGTCATCCTCCAAAGCCCATGCCTTTGTTAAAGCACTTCCCTCTAGCCCTGCCCAACTTCCACTTCCTTTGTGTTTCCACAGACCTTTTATTTCCTCTACCTGTTCGGAAGCCCCACACTTGATTACGACCCTACAAAAAACAGGAATCCTGATTTAGTAATTTCTGCATTCTTCATGGTTCTCACACGGCCAGCCTTCCACGGACACATGCCCACATTCCCTTCCTTGGTTTCCTTCCTCCTCGTGCCTCCCTCAACATGCTTTTCTTCTACATGGTTTCTATTATGCCGCACTTCGTGCACTTTGAATAAAACGGGATGAGGGATGTCAGCCAGCTTTTGCACAGCACATGTCTCAGCACTCTTGCTGTGACAGGGGCACTTTGGAAGGCTCCACACATGCTTCACCCACTGCTTTAAAATAAATATTCCAACCTGCAAAATAACCCAGTCCTCTGCCTTCTCTCCCCCAATTTTCTGAAATCCAAATATAGGTGTTCTCTTAATAAAAAAATGAGGAGGGCCTCCCTGGTGACGCAGTGGTTGTGAATCTGCCTGCTAATGCAGGGGACACGGGTTTGTGCCCCGGTCTGGGAAGATCCCACGTGCCGCGGAGCAATTGGGCCCGTGAGCCACAACTACTGAGCCTGCGCTCCTCAACAAGAGACGCCGCGACGGTGAGAGGCCCGCGCACCGCGATAAAGAGTGGCCCCCGCTTGCCGCAACTAGAGAAAGCCCTGGCGCAGAAATGAAGACCCAACACAGCCAAACATAAATTAATTAATAAACTCCTACCCCCAACATCTTAAAAAAAAAAAAAAGAGGAACTTTATAAAGAAAGCAGATTAATTACACAAATGCACAGAAAAGAAAAAACCAAATCTGATATGTACCCAAAGTACAGTAGGTAATCCTCCTCTGTAGATCAACTGCCAACCAACAACTAGTTGTGTTGGGGAGGGGGGTCACTTACGCACTCCCCACACGCCTCATTTACCACACGTGGCTTTAAGCCAGGAGCACTAGGGCTTGGTGCCCATCTCAGGTCCGTGCCAGACTCTGTCACAAGGCATGTATGGCCTCAAGGATTGCAGAACAGTGATAACAATGCATACCCCCCGGATGGTGGAATTAAGGGAGACACGGGGATACTGAGGGAATCATCTATTGACAGTCATGCTTTGGCCAACATGGGCTTTGAGAGGATGAAGATTTATATTAGTGAACAAAATAGAGTTAAATCCCTAATAGTTTTGTCTATATATAGTTCCATTCAATCCTCTTAAAGAAGAGCACATGATCAGGAGCATGGCTCTCTGCTACCCAGGATCACGTGGGCAGGTTTGTGCAGAGGACCCTCTCAGTGCACAAACAGAATGCCAGGCCCCAAGAAGCATATCCTCAAGCATCGTGTAAATAATTTAGGAAAAGGTCAAGCTTCACACAGGCACTGGACTGAGATTTACCAAAAAGAAAGGAAACTAAAGGATAAGGCATTACATATCAGACGAGTAACAGCTGGCTGGAAAACTTGAAAAGGACATAATCTGAATTATAGGACACTTGGGGAATTTATTTCAGCAAATTAGAAGGTGAGCAGCCTAGAAAGGTAAGCTATTTACTTCAGAATATTGCAGTGACCATGTACAAGAACTGTTCTAAGCTCCTTACAAGCATCTTCTCATTTAATCTTCATAACAATTCCACAAGGTAGGTAGAGTTATTATCATCCCCACTGTACAGATGAGAAAACTGAGGCACAGAGGAGTGATGTAGCTTGGTTCACAGAGCTAAGAAGAGGCAGCGCCAGGGTTTAACAACAGTTTGGGTCCAGAGTCCCTGTTACCAAGCCACTCAACAGACATCAATTTCCCTCTGTGGAAGATTTTTAAAGCAGAAAGTTAATACTTTCTAGAACGTCTGTTTACTGTGATTTAAAAAGAAATTTAATTCCATTTCTTTCTTCTCTGATCCATTATTTTAATGAAGACTTGATCTTGCTAACTAAGGTAATTTTGGGATATGCAGTTCCTATAGTTGGTAAGAACGCTGCATTTTCCAATTTATCTATGGCAGATGTGTATTCACATGAAAATGTTACTGTTTTCATGCCAGAGGGAAAAAAAAATCAACAATTCACAGACTCTTAGGGACATGTTATTTGTTCATTGGCTTAATAGATCCTTGTCTTAATAAAGAAGATACAAAATTTGTCTCTTTTAATGCAAGACTAATATCCTGGAAGATTAAGAAAATCAAACTAATCAGACCAATCTATTTTTTGTCAAGCAATTATATAACGCTTAATATATACCAGCCAATGTTCTCCGTGCTTTACAATTATTAAATCATTTAATTCTCATATGAGACAGGTTTGATTCTCATCTCTATTTCACAGTGAGGAAAATCAAGGCACAGAGAGGCTAAGTGATTTGTCTGCAGTCACACAGCCAGAGAGAGGCAGAGGCAGAATGTAAGTGTAGGAGGCATTCAGCCTGCAGAGGCTATTCTCTGAACAAAATATGTGTGTAATCAGTGTACTTGGAGGTCTCCTTGCCCCAGTGGCTTTTCCACTGCACAGTTACTTCCGCTGCTGCCTTAACCATTACGCAGCTAGAACTTTCCCAGTGTTCACATAATAAAGCCATTGAGCCCCTTTGACCCTGATGGATCACACACATACCCATGACTACCCCAAGATGTCTCATATTTAGAATAAGTAGCCAAATTATGCTACTTCTGTTCATTAAAAATAGCCCTATGGGGGGCTTCCCTGGTGGCACAGTGGTTGGGGGTCCGTCTGCCGATGCAGGGGACACGGGTTCGTGCTCCGGTCTGGGAAGATCCCACATGCCGCGGAGCGGCTGGGCCCATGAGCCATGGCCGCTGAGCCTGCACATCCGGAGCCTGTGCTCCGCAACGGGAGAGGCCACAACAGTGAGAGGCCCGCGTACCAAAGCCCTATGCACTCTATGCACTCTGATTTCTTTAAAATATTACGTTAGGACTGGATTTCTATTTCACAGAAATAGCCTCAAAAACAAACAAACAACCAGGTATTTGGTGGTATTTTGGGAAATATATTTGAGTAAAATGTGGCACATTGACCAGGACGTGTTCCCAGAGTACATCTCATTGTCTTGAATACACAGACATCCTAGAAGTGAATCTTGTTTTGCAGTTGATAAAATTATTTTCACTATTAAAGAGCACTAATAAAATTAGGTTTAAGCTCTTGTTACTGCTTTAATGAGACTAGTTTTTCATCTTATAGATTGTGTGCTAATTAGTATTCCAAGGAATGAAACATTGGTTTCTTATTCCTGGGCCTCTGGGATGGCCACACATATAGATTCTGCCTCAGAAATGTGTGTCTGTGAAGAAGTCAGTCTTAAATTGATGGGTGAAGATATATTTTAACCCTTTGTTATCCATATTCTTCTTATAGTGAATGTCTACTACTTTCCGTCCCTGGTCTTGCTGACATATAATGATAATTAACTCCTGAAATTTCTATAATATCCTTGTATTTTCAGGTGGTTGTTATCCAATCACAGACTGCCTCCAGCTGAATTTGTCCTAAACCAAATTCAACAGAGGTTATTTTGGCCTTCAGCTTCTTGGCCATCATCGCTCTCTCTCTCTTTCTTTTTAAACCCTCACCAAGAAGAGGTCATTTTAGATAAGAACACATCTTAATGTAGAAACGAACTAAGGATGAGACTAAATATAAGATGTTTATAACTTCAGGAGGAAGATTCTGATGAAAATTCTCAACCCTTCCTTCCATATGAAATAAAAGTTAATGCTCTCAGACACTTTCATTCCCCTTCTTTGCAGACAGTTATTTTATTTTACTTTTTGGTCTTTTGATCTTGTTCTTGATGTTTTGCAACAGTTTTCTCCCTATCCCGTGACAACTGCATTCAGGAACTTTCATTTTATAAAAATTCCCCAATTCTCTAAAAACAGAGTGTTTCTGATATCACTACCATTCACTTACACGTACACGTACGTGATCAGGACATCTCATACGGTCACTGGAATGTACATAAGATACCCAGCATGGCACTACGTTTCCTGGTAAAAAAGACATTATATCTAGCATGTATATATGCATATGGATTCCTTGTGAATGCTTTCAAGATGATTTGATAGCCATTAAGACCTCAGAGGGGAAAAAAATAATGACAACAGCCCGCTAGCACTGGATAATTGTTTTTCTTCTCAATCTCACTGCTCTTTCTTGTCTCCTCTGTAGACGTGTTTCTTTGTGATTTTTGTTTGCTGGGGCGGGGAGGGGGGGCTTCTTTCTGCCCAAGGTTCTGTTCTCATCTTTCTTTTCTTCTCTCTCTTCGCTCTTACCCTAGAAGAACTCATCTAGTCCTAAGGCTTCCATGCTCACAGTTGCCAAAACTCTCTTTTTGAGCCCAGAACTTTTCCCTGAGTTTCAGACAACCAGCTCCTTACTGGACATGTCCGCCTGGATGTCCCTTAGTCACCTCAACTCAAAATGACCCACACTGAACTCATTCTCTCTGTCTGGGCTAGGCTCCCCGTCTCAGCTGTCTCGTCCGCTCAGTTGTCCAGGGTAGCCTGGACTCCTCTCTCAGTCACCTTAATATCCTGAATACATTCCCGCCTTTCCCTTCCCGCTACGACTGGGCTGGGTTCAAGTGCTCATCACTGCTGTGCCAGATGGTGATAAAAGGCCTGAAAATGGTCCCCCACCCTTAAGACAGATTCATTTTCCTCACTGCCACGCAGGAGGAGTTCATGAATATCTAACTATAGCCACGGCAAGATACAGATAGAGCAGTAACAAGCATTTAAACCTAGTTTTATTAGTGCTTTATCATAGTGAAAATAACTGAGCCACTCTGCTTAAAATCCCTCAAAGTCCCAACTCCTCCCAAAGTCTTTACCATGTGTACCCTGCCTAGCCCTGAAGACACCAATTTCACATTTAAAAAAATAAAATTTCCAGAATGTATTTATCAAGTGAGAGGGAGAAAACAGTTTCAAATTTTGAGAACAAAACAGAACGACCAAAACAAATCAAATCAAATCAACTGTTTGCAAGCCTTCTAGACTTGAACATACACTTTTCCTCTGCTTGAAACACCCAGCCTCATCTCATTCCCCTACTTGGTGGTTTAACTCTGAAGGTCTTTCAAGACCCAGTGCAGTTGTTACCACCTGTATGGGATGCCTTGTCCCCATTATCTTTAGGCCGACACATCTAAGTGTCTCCATCTCACCCTCTGTCAATTCCCCAATCCTATGTCTCCTTTTGTGTCTCTCCACAGAAATTCAAAGACTCCAGAGACCCGGGACTACTTCTCTGTCTTTGTACTTAGAGTTTCCAAATATGTTTGTTGAATGCATGGTTAGATGTGAAGTGGTACCTGTCCCATGGGGCAACATTACTGAAGTTGCAATATTCAAAAAGTCTTCATCTCCTTACACTGAAATATTGCCCGGAAATCTTGTATTCTCACCGGTGCCAGTTAATCACTAAACATTTCTCCCCACTGACAAAACAAAACATGATCACAAGAGAAGGCTCCGCAAAGACCACGCCCACATATTTCAATGCCTAGGCTAAAATAAGCATGTAAGTATGTAGGACTCATCATCATACTGTCCCAGGAAACATGCCCTCCCGTATTTAAAAATACACTTGTTTGGCTTGATTCAGGCTGCTCCTCATTCCAGGCCTACATGAGTCACTGGAGAAACATCCTATTAGAGTGCCCCCCCACGGACTGGCTTCCTTTGCATGTTTGCAATGAGTCAGGAGGTATGAGTCACAGTTCACTCTTATGACAAAAGGAACCTGCTCTCCACCTATTCATTACCAATATTTTGTGGGCTTCATTGGCACCTTTTAGAAACATCTAAGGGAGCCAGGGGCAGCTTGAGAATGAGTATTATTTATTTTTTACAAGCTACTCTACTTAAAGCACCTTTCATCAGAGCAGCAGGATACTTTGGAGGTCTGACACATCCAAAGCTCACCTGGGAGGCCGGTATCTGGCCATGTTGCCCTGCCCTGTCATCAACAGAGAGCAGGAAGGCTCGAAGTTGGTAAAGGCACTGCACGAGGTCCCTCTGCATGGCTGACACTTCAAACTGGTCTCCCAGAGCCACTGTTGATAAATGGTTAGCTGGCTACTCTTTCTTGGTTATGATATGCAAATGCTTGGCTAAGGAGAGAGACATTCTCCAGAATAATCAATGGCCAAGTAGTGAACATGAAGCAAAGTGGAAGGACAGCCAAAGGACTGCAATCTTCTAGATGTCATCCAGGGCACTCAGAACCTGCCAATGGAAGAATTTTTAAGCTCCATGATAGTTATAAACAATAGAGGTTAATTCCTTTCATTCCATTCCAGAAAACATTTTAAGTGGCTATCCACAGAGGGAAATCAAGCATGGAATCAGCTGCAGAATAAAGTACAGTGAGTTATATACCACAAAGGAAGAATACGCAAAGGGTAGGAGAGTCCGGGGAAGTGTAGGTTTATTTTCTTAGAGGAACTGGCATTTGAATTGGACCAAAGGATGGGTAGGATCTAATTCATAGTTCTGACTGTGTTTTTCATTCAGAACAATTTCCCAGCCAGGCGCATTTCAAATTCACTTACATTCAGATTCCAAATTCCATAATCAACGTCTCTTGGAAGCCATTTAAATGCATGAATGTAAGTCTGCCTGCAAGGGAGATGTTTCTATGCAGTTCTATCATGAATAGTTTTACAGTGGCCAAAGAATTAAACAGAGCAGAGACTCACTAAGTCCAGATCGCTCTGCTTTCCAGGGGATCATGGTGCAGTGAATTCTGCCTCTGCTTTAATAGAAGGTGATAAAAATACTTGCCACCCACTTACCTCAGAGGAACACTGCAAGGATGGATAATGTTCAAAGCACTTTGAATTTTTAGGCAAAAAGTGCTCTGTGAAAACAAAGCTGTGTTATCATGAATGTTGGGTAAAAAGGAAGCAAAAACAATGTCTAGATCATGTGTTTAGGGGGGAAAAAACAGACACTAGAGTATAAGTTTCAAGAAAGTCAGCATTACACAGTCAAGGCCTGAAAGTCCTTTCCCAGGAGGTAGGACCATAACTATTCATGGTACACTGAATATATGAAGAAATGATGTAAATTTGGTATCTTTGATAATAGAGGTTTCTAAGAATAAAGAATCCGGAAAAGGAATTGCAAGGCAGTTTGTCCCACGATGAGGTATTGGGGACATACATTTTGGAGGCCAAGAGAATCAGAATTGATTCTTAAAAAGTCAAGAAAAGAACACACAGAGGACACTGAGAGAAAAACCTTTCAATGCCCAAGGCCAAAAGGGGTGAGTGGTATTCAGTGATGCAGAATAAAGACAACAGATGATAAAGGAAAGGTGTAAACAGTGAGTAACGCTCTGAATTAGATTACAGCGCTATGTAGAAGGAAGAAATTAGACACTTAGAAGCCTTAGGTAATAGTCCACTCTCTGGTACCAAATAGACATATGTTTTCTGGGGGAATTACTTAATTTCTCACAACTTCACACAGCTGAGAGAGTCAAAGGAGAAAATATGAAAAAGTATCCTCAGAGATGTTCTGGTATCATACAAATGTCAGGGATGGTGATAACTGAGCTGAGTTCGTGGGAATGATGAAAAATCAGGAGAAAGTCCACAAAGGAGAGCCATACTTTTTGGTGGTGGAATTTCTTCTTCTTTTTAAAATACATGCATGATACTGAAGTTGGAGGGAAGCTTCTGGAAAAGATCTAGTAACCCAGAAGTGATATAACCAGGGTTTGGACTTCCATAATAGGGAACTACTCATGACAGGTTTTCAACAAAATTGAATATAGAAGATAAAAGAAACAAAGGTCACGTTGAGAGCCTGAGTTGGCAGAAATCACAGGAGAATAAAGTGGCCAATGAAAATGGAAAGCTGGGGAAAGAAGGTGGTAAAATGGTGAGGAGTAAGGATTTTGCTGGTGAGAAATGCCAGTGGGGTTATTATGGAATAAAAGGTAAGCATCTAATAAAATTATAAAATGAAGGGTTAAAATTTATTTGTGGAATTCTCTGCATCCACTAGTCTCACAGCAAAGAAAATGGAAACTCTCCTACGGAGAAAGAATAGCATATGCCCTTTAAAATGTTTTAACAAAAGCAAATCTGCAACAAAGAAGTGTCTCGTGGGATTAGGTTTGACGCCAGCAGTTCCTGTGCCTGATGTGGGAGAGTCACACATGTTTTTCTGTTATTTTCAGTAATTTCAAAAGCTTTTTGTTTTTACTCCAGATATATGTTTGCGTTTCCTTCTCCAATTTAGCCAAAATCATCCTCAGAGTGCAAAACTAAAGTCACGCAGAAATAATTTGAGATCATTTTACTCATCAGAGGCCCCTGTGGCACAGGTTGAACAGGTGACATTGTTAAAAGTAGCTGTGATACTGTACAAAGAGTTCTTGCATAAGTCTTCCAATCCACAACCAACAGAAGTGAATCCACATGGAAAGGAGTTAGTATCATTATGACAAAAACATTAACTGCTACAGAAATAACAAAAATATAAACCCTAGAGCACCTGGCTGTGATGAGTATTTGCCTGATGTGACAGGGAACACTGCAAGAGTGGCAACCCCCCCCCGCCCCCGCCACCAAGATATGACTTCATTGATAGTGAGCCCTAGAACAAAAACTGCCAGGCCCAAACTTGAAGGAGTGTATGTTTCTCACACCACGTTGCCACCACTTGGTGTATTTCTCTGCCAGAGAAGGAGGAATAGGACACTCCCCTACCCAGCTCATCAGTCAAAATTGGTGGGTATAAGAAATAAATGCTGTGCCTTCCTTCTACTTGTACATTATGATTCTATATAAGTCTAAAAGCTATTTGGGAAGAGAAAGTTGGGGAGATCAGAGGAGAGAGTAGCATATATAATAGGTAATGTCAACATTCTGTATAGGAGAGGAAATAAGGAGAAACAACACTAAGGTTACATGGTTGCACGACCTTGGCTGTCCCTCTAATGTCCTTAGGGGAAAGGAACAATGTGAAGATTAATGTTGCCATTTGTCATTTTACAGCCATAAGCCTGAACACATGAAGGCCTTATTCATCATGCACAGATAGCAGGCCCCTGAAATATATAAGGTATATTTCAAACAGCAAGGTCTTTGCCTACTTTGCTGAACTACTGTGGGCTCTTGAGTTATCTTCAGAACAGTAGAGGTCTGTGTGTGGCAAAGAAAAGCAGAGGGGGGCCAAAAGAAGGCTTCTATTTCAGGCCTAGAGAGGACACACACATTTACAATGTTTGAGTGTGTGTGTGTATAAATATATATACATATATTTCCCCCTCTGTCCAATTTCTCCTAGAAATTATCAGCTACAGTAAGTGAGTGGGGAGTAGAATATAGGCATTGTTTGAAAAGCACTCCCAAAGAGACACGAAAGATTGAGTTTTTGACATAAGTTTTAAAAATGCAGCTAACAAAATGAAGTCACAACCCCTGAAATACTGGCCAAGGAAAGGAGAGTAAAAATATGAGTATCGAGCCATGCACAGTGGTGACCTTGCCCACAAGAACACAGTAAGGCAGAGCAGCCACCCACCCAGTTGCACGTCCTGAGAACTGTTGTCTGTCGAGTTACCCCAAAGTGGTCTTAGATGTCCTTGATTTTGTTTTCTATCCCGATGAAACACTTGTAGCTAATTACACTTTCAAAAATAAAGAGGTTTGTGATTTACGTTTCACAACATACGTAACAGCTTTCATGTATTCTTGACAGTTCTATTTTGTTCAAGAGAGTTACATGTTCCCTGGGACTTTAAGTTTTCTATTTTATCTTACATTTCACTGTAAAGGCATATTCAGAGGCAGGTGTTTTTGTAAAACCAAGTTTATTTGGGGCCAGTTTTGTAGTAATTAATCAGAAGTTTCCATATTAACCCTATTCCTGCTGCTAGGCACTGATTTCTCTTAGTTGTAGCCTTATTTCTTTCTTCCCTGGGTTAATATGCAGCCCAAGCAGAGCTGCTCAGTTGCCATGGTGGGGATATCGGGGTTATGGCTTAATGTTTTGGGGCCCAGAAACCTATAATTCCAGGCAGTGACTGGTGATATGAACAAAAAAGGATGCAGGTTATATGGGGAGAGGCAAGGAGAAATCTATCACAAGTGATCAGAAATTCATTTCCAAAATCTGAGACACCCTTGCTCTTTCTCTCATATCCCACACCAAATCCACTGCCAGTGCAGAGGAGCCCCCTCTCAAAGGCCTGTCTCTAAAAGTCGATCTGAATCGGTCCACTGCTCTCCCTCCCCAGTGTTAGGAGGCCACTGTCCTCTCACCTCACCAGCTTCTTAGCTAGTCCTCCTCATTCCCTGTTTACCCACTCCACCTGCTACAGCCCATTCTCCACACAGCACCCAAGGTGATATTTTAAAATACATCAGAGCATGCTCTTTCCTGCATCAAACCACATGCCTATCACACTTGGAATGAAATCTATTTGGATGTCATTCTGCAGACCCCAGGAGCTCTGACCCCTGCCCACCACCCCAACTTCACCTCTACCACTCTCCCCCTTGCCCCTTCCTCCAGATGCACTGGGTCTTCCTTCTGTCCCAACCCTCACAAATCTCAGTTCCAACTGTAAGGCCTTTGCACTGGCTGTTTCCTCGGCCTGCGATTTTCTTTAATTTTGCTTGGCTACTTTCCTCCAGACATTCAGGTCTCAGCTTAAATGTGACCTCTTCAGAGAGGCCCTCCTGGACCACCCAATCTAAAGTAGCGTCCACGCTGCTCTACCATATCACCCTGATTCTGTTCTGTGCGTGGTGTTTTCTACTACGTGATATTTTCTTCTTTGTAGAAGTTTTTATTTGTTCATTGCCATCTCCACCCACTTGAAGTAAGCCAGAGTTGAGCAGGGGCGTTGTATATTTAGCTTACCATTGTGCTCATGATGCTAAGAACAGTGTGGACACCTAGAAAAGACTGCATACATATTCGGTGACCTCACACTGCTCACCATGGGAGGTATGCTCTCCCCAGGCAATGCCTCTGAGCCTCTCAAACACTCCATTCCCTTCTTCCACTATAAAAACAAAGAAACAACCACAGTGGGCTTCCCTGGTGGCGCAGTGGTTGAGAGTCCGCCTGCCGATGCAGGGGACGCGGGTTCGTGCCCTGGTCCGGGAAGATCCCACATGCCGTGGAGTGGCTGGGCCCGTGAGCCATGGCCACTGAGCCTGTGCGTCTGGAGCCTGTGCTCTGCAACGGGAGAGGCCACAGCAGTGAGAGGCCCGCGTACCGCAAAAAAAAAAAAAAAAAAAGAAACAACCACAGCAAATCATAAGCAATAGATTGGTCTTCTCTCAGCTAATAAAGAGAGCATAAGTTTGAGATAAACTGATGGATTTCCTGAATATATTAACAGAACACCTCAGATTTCCTCTCCTGTGTCCCTGAATTTTATTAAAGACTGGTAGACAGCTCTACTGACCACGGTTCTCGACCCTGGCTGCACACTAGAATCATCTACCTTTAAAAAATGTCAGTGCCACAGAAAACAAATGAGTAGCCTCCCGGGTCAGGGGGTTGGGGGAGAGGTTTTCTGAAAGCGGCACAGTGAGTTTTTGCGGTGATACAAATACTCAGTGTTTTGACTGTGGTGTTGGCTGCATGACTGTATGTGTGTATGTCAAAACTCAGAGAACTGTACACAGAAAAGTAAACTCTACCGTATGTAAATTACATCTCAATAAACCTAGTTGCAAAAAACTACTGATGTTTGGGCCTAACCTAGATGAATTAAATCAGACTATCAGAGTACGAGCCAGGTCATTACTGAAAAACTCCCTAGTGATTCTAATGCAGCCAGGACTGAGACCGATGCGAGTCTAGGACTTGTGGCAATTGGACAGTCACACGAAGAAGGGGAGGCTGGCTAGAAGCAGCAGGGCCGAAGGCCAGCTGTGCTGCCAGCTCTGGAGAAAGAATTCAGGGTTCTCAGTTTTGCGGTTTGTGAACTATGTTCTTCTGTCTCTTCATTACAGGGCTGCCGTCCCCATCACCCAGGGAGGGACTAGAAACAACGAGTCTTTTTTATACGAATTAGACAGGCTCAGGGGGTGTGTTGTGAAGCACGGGATGTCTGTAAGAGAAAAGTGCTACAACTCACTCAGTTTTTTTTTTTTTTTTCAAACAAAGACTTAAAATAAACAGGTGCTTATTTGTTTGGTTGGTTTTGCTTTTTTGGTAATACAGCAAATAGGCTATTTTGGGGCTAATGTGAGAATCCTCCATGAGGTGTGGATTGGGAAGAGCTCTGTCCCAGAAACCTTAATACTGATACTTCCCTCTAACCTCTCTAAGGACAAGTGTCCTTACTATTCAACAAGGACAAAGGTTGTAATGGCCATTCCTCTCCCTCAGATCTCTCAGGAGGCTCAGAACAGCCAACCTACATGGAAGTGATCTGTCAACTGTATCCCATTAAACTAGCTAACGTGAATTGCACATTTACTGTGCTAAGCACGTTCGCATCATTATATGCTAATCCTGACAACATCATAGGTAAGACTATTACTGTCTTCAGTTAAGAACGAGGCTATTATGGCTTTGCCACCATCTCCACACTACCAAATCCAATGGTATATGCCAAGTTATCCTCTTATTCCTCCTGAACATCACTCAAGTCTGACGTGGTGCTCACTTTTCCCCTTGCGGGTGAGACATCACTTCCTCTTGGCTCTTCGGACAATTGATCTCCTGCTTCACTGGTCCTTCCTCCTATTCTTAACCTCCAAACCTGGGGCTAAGTCCTGCACGTCTTGGCTTCTCTACCTGTACTCACTCCCTGGGTGATGACGTCTCCTCTAGCCTCTCGGCTCTGAGTCCTCTCCCTGCAGCCAATGCATATTTTCCACTGTCATCACCATTCAGATGTCTCACAGACACCTCAGACAAACAGCCAAGACTGGATTCTTGATTTCCCTCCTCAAGCCCTCCCCTCCCCCAGCCTTCCCTTCTGTAGTAAATGGCCAAAGGCCTTGAGGCATCTTTGACTCCTTTTTCTCTCAAACCTGTATCCAATACAACAGCAGATCTGGCTGGCTCTTGAAAATAAATTCAGAACCTGACTACTGGTCACCATCTCCACCAATACCTGGTTTAGTCACATCACCTGCTTCAAGTGGTCTCCTAACGAGACATCCTGTTCCACCCTTGCTATAGTCTCTTTTCCATGAAGAATCCAGAGGGATCCTTTTATAATGTAAATAAGATTATCAGTACAGGAGAGAACAGAATGTAAGCTCCACAAGATGGGTCTCTGTCTCATCTGTTGATTTTGTACCCTCAGTGTCATCACAGGCTGGCTGGTGCTTAGATGAATATTAGTCAAGAGGATGGATGAGTTCACGACGGCCACACGTCCTGCACCAGGTCACAGTCCTGACGCAGGCTCTGCCAGAATCTGTGCCTTTCTTCCCCAGGTGGTACGGCCTCTCAGGTGGAAGAGTAAGTCACAACTATTGAGTTGTTTGAGTACTTCTAGCTTTAAAAAGATGATTTACCATGCATCTACATACTCCAAAGAAATGTTCTAGAAAAGTTCCTGTGAGCTAAGCAGAGCCTAGAGTTAGACACTGAGCTTTACTACTGTGTCCTTGAACACATGTACACTGTTACTATTCTCAACATAGGCCTCTTTACTCGTATCATTATACTGAATTCAAAAGCTACTAAAACCATTAGAAGAAGAATACTTTTATCCTCACTATCTTCTGGGTCTTCGGTCTGAGATTTATTCTAGAGTTTCAAGTAGCCCTCAGCTATTTATAGGTAAAGACTCATTCTGAGTCTGAGTTTGAAGCTGAGCGTTCAAAATATTCGATGGTGTCACAGTGGTTAAAAATGCGGGTGAAAAAAAATGTGGGTAAAATCAAAATAAATAAGTATGAATTAGAGAAGTAATGCTAGAAGTGATGTGCATGAATGTGGTTGGCGCTCTGTCATTTACTGCAACTGTTCCAGGCTATTTTTTAAATTTCCGTGCTAAGTTTTTGCCTCTGCTTTGCTCAGACAAAGTGGCTACACAGTTGAGCTCTGGGATGGAGGTAACATTAGTCTCCCAGTATGAGGCTATGAATGCTGTACTAGGATGATCAACAGAGACCCTTAGAAAGAGTAACTAGTTTAACACAGAGACACACATATAGACACACTACAAGCTAGGAACTGTACTCTGGGCCACCTAGAGTATAAATCAATGACTAAATATAAAGTGTGTTCTGGGTAGGCTCATGGAACAGAAAAAGAACATTTGGTAAAAGCCAAGAAAATCTGAATAAAGTATGGACTTTAGTTAATATTACTATTATTAATGGAAACAAATGTAACATCTTAATGTAAGATGCTAATGATGGTAAAAACTGGGTACTGGGCATATGGGAACATTTTGTACTACTTTTGTATTTTTCTGTAAATCCAAACTATACTAAAAAATCAAGTTCATTAAAAACATTTAGTGGCACAAGAAGCTAAGATTTTGCATTGTCTACTTACTGCCCCAAACATATAACATATCACTATTATAAAAAACTTTATTTTGATAACACGGTACATATATTTTTTTCAAATGACAATAGTTCAAAAGCTTTTTTAAAAAGGCTTTCCCCCAGTTGCTGACTGCTTTTGCTCTGCAGCAATTTTCCTTGTCCTTTATTCTCTATTAAATCTTAAAAATACCACTTATTTGGGAGGAGAAAGAGTTATTTATATATTTACGAAGTCCCTCATTCTACAAAGGAGTTAAGAGAAAGGGAAAATGGTTAAATAAAGTCTTCCTTTTCCTAGTTTCCCTAAAATCGCCTAGGATGACAAAACAGCCTATATTTCCATGATAAAAAGTATATTTTATGCAGTATTTCACAGTTAACAAAGCATTTCCCAATACATTGTCATACATTAGGTAACTACTGTTGAGGTTTAGAATTATATCTATTTTAGGGACAAGAAAACTGAGGCTCTAAGCGGCAAAGTAAAACCTTCCAAGCCATTCAGGACTGTCTGCTTCCTGCAGACCTTATGGCTTCTCTTGCACACTACTGGTCCTGGAGCCACTGCTGTCACACCAGACGCAGCCTTCAATGGATTAAACCTACAGAAGCACCTTGCCAAATTCTAAATCAATCCCCAGTATATAATCATGATGTCCACTTTTGCATATACATCACTTCCCTGCTTCCTGAATATACATAAGCCAAGAGCCAGCTGATCTTTCCTTGCCACCTAAAACATATATTTTACTTGTCTCCTTTTAAAATTATACAGTATGTATAACTGTCCAGCAGTTACACACAATTTCAACAGACTACCTCAAGGTCAGCTTTGGAAAGAGAGAAAAATGTTTTCTATACATGTATAGTCATATTTGTTAGAAATCAGAACCATCTCAGATGACTCTGCCAGAAACTTCAAGCATTCTTCATATTTTTTCCCACAAGGAATCCCAAGACATTAGTACTTACTGATGTGAGAGAAACGGGGCCCAGGCCTCTGCCCAGCCACCTTCTTGTTGGAGAATTCAGCGCTGGGAGCAACCCACTTGGAGCTGCCTTCTGGGCTTCAGTCAGCTGAGAAAAGAACCCTGGTGTGTCTGCTCTCATTAGAGCAGCAGTTTAGGTTTGATGTTTTTGATATTTTATAATCATCGAGGAATCAGATGGGGGAATGAGAATGATGGAAACAAGACAAAACAAAAATATCAAAGCATGAGACAAATCAAAGACTGAGGCAAACGTCTACAGTTAACCCTGACGCTCTGAAACTCATGGAGAGATCAAGGGGAAGGCAACAATATGTACCTTGCATGAGATTTTGACAGACCGGGGAGGGAGATCTTTGAGAGATCAAGGGAGTCTTCAGGAGCAAAATAACAGCTAATGTAAATTCACTTTCTGATTTTTTAAAGGGAATCCGGGAACTCTCTAAGCAATTCCAGCACAAAGCACAAAGGGGTTTTTTTCAAGATCCTTTAAGCTTGTAGAAGGGGCTGTGAAATACTGGGAACAACTCACTATGCGCTCACTAATGAAACAAATTCTTCTTCCATGTTTACAAGTCACAGACTGCCATATTAAAAAATTATCACTTAGGATCAGTCAAATGTTACACTTAAAAAAAACAGTCTGCACAGTTTGTTATTGGTAGTTGCTGTTGCTGCTTCTTTAACTTGCAAAGGAGAAAGAGAAAGCACTGAGCCACAGAAATGAATGTCTAGAGGAGCAGGGCTCTGCTGGCTCACCTTCCTGTCCCCAGACTCTAGCACTTTGTCTGTAGGACGTGTCTGTTGAATACAAATGACCTGGCCTTCCATTTTAGAGGCCAATTGAACAAAAGAGCTTGTTAAATACAGAAATAGCTTATCAATCAATGTACCTGTCTGTCAGAATTTCCTCTCTACATTTTTCTGATTTTTGTTATCTTGTATAAGCTTTGAAACACAAAGCTGAGAGAGCCGGACGCACCATGAAAGCAGGTTCGGGTTCATCAATGAACAAGAATGCCAGCTTGGCCTCAGTTTTAGCTTATGAGAACTTGAGGTATTTAAAGTGTATAGAGGAGAACAAATACCCGGTGAGCAGATGCAGCTACCCACTCTCACTTGCTCCCCATGGGATTAATACATCACCATTCAAGGATCTTCCCCAATAAGAAAACTCTGGCTGCACCACAGTGGCAAACTCTTCCTAGCTGGGTCATGTGGCCTATTCGAGTTAAGTACCATAAGCATAACCATGCCTGCCACCACAAACAAGTTCTGAATTGTGTCTAAATTAGAAATAAACATACTCTGTGCCTGAGTCTGAGAGACTTTTCTAAATAAAGTATATGAACTTTAATGCTTAAACTTGATGTTATCTATTTATCACCAAGAGATCTTTACGCACTCAGTTGAGGCTATCAGACAAGTATTCCCTGGTATGGAATTCCTATCACAGTTTTCTCTTTCCCTATCCTCTTACTAAGGGAAATAGCGATTTTTTAAAGGTATCTTAAAAAAAGAGAACCTTGCGTTCTTTGATCAGAATATATCACTATCTTAAATATTTACTCTGGCAGTTTATCTGAAAAATCATCCTACTTTATCATAAATCATAGGTTTTGCCTTATTGTAGTAAAATTTCACATCTTGACTAAAAATTGTACTGATTTAGGCTGGAGTGTTTCAGCCTCAGTACTACTGACATTTGGGGCTGCATACTTCTTGTTGAGAAGGGGCTATCCTGTGTATTGAAGGATGTTTAGCAGCATCCCTAGCCTCTACTCACTGGGTACCAAGTAGCAGCCCTCTCACCAGTTGTGACAACCAAAAATGTCTCAGACATTACCCTGGGGTGTAAAACGGACCCTGGTTGAGAGCCATTGATTTGGCTATGAAAACCTACTTTATTATATATATTATACACTTACAAAAATAGCTTTTCTTAAATTATAAAAGTGAAATGATTTCTCTGCACTGTAGCAACTGATTTTAATTCTTTTATAAGAAAGCAAAGGAAAAAACTTCTCCTGTGCATTTGCACAATAATTAGATTATTCTGTTATTTGAAATATTGAAAAGACTTTTGATATGAAAGAGTGGAAGCCTCTGTCTTGGGATCAGCTACCCATCCAGCTCACAAAATAAATACGTACCTATATTTCAAAGTTGCTATGCAAAGACTTAGTCTGAACACATGTTTAAAAATATTTCATCATCATCAGGGTATCATCAGTGATTCCTATATAGGTCCTTTAACATTTTCCAGGTGCTCCCCATGCATTGTCTCTCTTTAGACTCATGTAGCCACTGTCTTCTGTAAGATTTTTTTTAAACAGAACCTAGGTAGTAACCTATTTGGATAACTAAAAGTTCAGTTGACCTGGAACATCCTGCATTCACTGAAAGTGCTTGGATTATGTGGGCAGCTTTCTTTTTTCTTTCACAGATGTGAAGATGGGGTGGAAAGGGTTATTCTCAATGAGCCTAATGGAGACAGGCCCACCGGGAAAGCAATCACTTGCTTGTTATTCTAATCTTTTAGTCCTCTGATTTATTTGTAACTTTGCTTTACTCATAGCAATTTGCAATTATTTAATTTCTCTTTAACTTGTTTTCTCTGTCTTCCAATTGGCATGTCAGCCTTGATAGAGACCACCACATTTATCTTGCTAATGGATAAATACAAAAGCACATACTGTACCACCTCAGACACAGCTGGCACTTAATACATATTACTGAATGAACTAGTTAAATAAATGCAGGATCTGAGTTGGGGGACAGTCACTTCCTGCAGCCTGACCACTGCCAATGTCGCTCTGGGACTCCCAGGATCCTCTCCCCAAAAAGGTCCTTAGTTCAGCTTTCTGGCAAGGATTCTCCTCTGACTGTATCTCCTCTCCATAGAAAGAGCATCCTGCCACAGAAAGGATTCAGCTGGTGGCCTTTTTATACTAATTAAGATATGGGGCATGTTCAACATCCTTCTTCTTTGTGCAATTCAGCTTTCCTATTCTAAAGGAAACCAGGTGGTGAAGGCAGGGGTGGGGGTGCGGTGAGTGGGAGAGTTAAAGGTGTAGAACTGTCCTGCTTTCCTTGAAGAGCTTACAAACTTTGTCTGATTTCCAACCACACACTTGCGTAAATGAATTAGCTGATTTTGGTCTCCAGATCAGCTCAAGGAAAGAGTGAAGAAAGGCAGGCTTATTGAGAGAAAACAATGAAATCAATTTCCTTTAATACAGTTTTGGGGGAAGAAATATATCCTGAAATGGAATGGTCAAGTTTTCTCTCACAAGGGTTTCTCAAAGGCGCTGAACTTTCATACTGAAGACTTCCTTCTACTAATACTGTGAGCACCATCAAATCCCCCATTTCCAATGACTAGCATTGCTGAGGGCTTTCTCTAAGTTAAGCATTCTGGTAGATATTTTACATACATTATCCCAATTATCCTCACAAAACTAGGAGAAGGTACTTTTTATCTCCATTTTAGAGATGAGAAAACTGATGTGTAGAGGTATTAATGAGATAGCTTGCCCAGGGCCACCCAACTATTAACTGTAGAGTTATGGGGATCTGAAAAGTCTTTTCATCCTCAATACCTATGCTGTTGGAAAATACCACCTTTTCATCTGTTAAAAAATTAATAGCTTTATTGAGATACAGTTTACATAACATGAAATTCACCCACCTAAGTGTGAAATTCAATGTTTTTTAGTGTACTTAGAGAACTGTGCAACTATCATCATTATATAATGTTAGAAGATTTTCAGCACAACCAAATGAAACTTCACACCTATTAGCAGTCACTCTCCATTCTCTTTTTGTTTTTAAATCTTATTTTTCCATCTTCTATCATTCTGGCCACTGAAAAGCATTTTGTTTCCTTTAATAAATTTTAAATTTAGAACCATAGCAATCAATAGACACTTGCCTCTCCAAGTGTGGCTTTCTCTTGGGAATATTTTATCTTATCATTTTCTTTAGAACAACTGGAGAAACCAAGAGCTTAGGTCAGCAGCCCTATTTGCCACATCCAATCATGGGATTCAAAGAAAGCTGCCCTCTGGACTTCCCCTCAGGAGGAAATGGATTCATCATAGACTTTGCTTAGATATAAGGCCTTCAGGGACAGATGATACCTCAGTGTTTGGCAAGAATAATACTTACTTCCCAATTCTCTTTTTTAGTAGTGTTTAATATAGCCTTGAAAGAGAAGGTGGAAAGAAAACCAACAGTTATTGTGTCCCTACAATGACCCAAATGCCTTAGAGCTACTCTACAAGGTAGTTAACACAACCTATATTTGATAGATGTAGAAGCCAAGTTCAGAGGCTGACTAGCTTGAAGCGTTTTTATGAGTCTCATCTGTGCTTCAGTGGAAGAAAGTCAAACATTGGTTGCTGATATTTAGCCTGTTCTAACTGAGGTTAACTACCATCCAGGGAGAAAATTTAACCACAGAAGATAGCACAAATGGAGGGCTTGGTTTACCCTAAGGGCTCCGAGCAGGATGCCCTGCCATAAATGTGGAATTTCCCATAACAATTCTTCCTTTGACATGATCAGCTTCTTTCCTCCTCTGGCTATTACAGACTGCTTGATCAAATATTGTTTTCTTTCAGAAGAACTGCGATGCTAAAAAAAGGGGGGGGGATGAGAAACTGGCTTTATGTACTTGGCCTCTTAATCACATTGGGTAAGATATGATATTAAGAGCTTTGCAAATGGACACTGGGATACCTTTGCTCTGGAGAATATTTTACTCAGGAAAAAAAAAACTTTCAAAGAGAATTATTAAATAAATAGACCAGCTCTTTAGTAATCTGTATAATTTTTTTAAGTCTAATAAATCTGACCTTGAATTTGACCAGATGTTAAAAAACTGGTCTAAATTTTGAATGAGCATAATTTCTTTCACCTCAAAGTTCTTTATGTGAATTATTATTTAATCACAAAACCTTACAGGATGAATCTAGAGAATAAATTATATCATTTGTTATATTTCCTGAAACCATGTTTCTATTTTTTCCCTTAATTTTAAGGGGATTTTTCTCTTTCTACCAAACCTACATGTATCATAGAAAGCATTTACTAAGTGCATAACTGGGTACAGCAATGTTCTATAAGTTATAACTAGTGAACTTTCAATAAATCCTCTTCTCAATGAATTCTACATTTAAAATCTAGCTATATAATTTATGAATCTTAAATGGTTTGGCTTCTATGCAGGTTTTTATATGTTTTTATCATTAAATATCTGAGATTTTCAGACTTTTCTCTCCATTATGTTTTATATCCCTTTTCTCCATTAGTAGTTCCTTTACTTCCTTTTAATTTTAGGTTTCCAAAATTTTCTCATTTGAGCTCAATCCTAGATCTCTGAGTCTTCAGAGAACAATAATCACATCAGTCAATTTCTCTGTGTCTGGTGAGACCCCACAGGAGGACAGAAGTACCTTTCCCTGGTTGGTTCAGTTGTGTCATCCTCTCATCTGCAGAACATGACTGTATATTCTGCACTGACTGAATTTATCACATCTCTCTCTGTTTCTTTTGTCAAGATGTTCTGTCAGTGCGGTTCCTCAAGTTGTCATGTGATGACCTTTACTCAAGGCATTTCATTCTATGCAAAACCACGTTAGTGTAAAGAACTGATATCTCCAGCCACCAAGAACAGGGCTTTGTATGAAGACAAACAAAAAGTGTAAAGAAAAAATTCCAGTTTTAAAATCTAGTTTATCAGTAATGTAATCAAACCCTTAAGACCCTCTTTCTCAACCAGATACCCATCTTATTCAATATTTGCCTTCACGTCTAAGTCTACCAAGAATAAATTAATATACACCATGAGATGATTTTGCACATTATTAGAAATGTAATTGTTTAACAGGTCAAGAGAGATATATGAATGTCATGTTTCACCTACTGCAGCTCTCTCAAAATCTCAATCTCTTCCATAACTCACCTCTCTTGAGAGATCAGTGGATTGAGATCAAGGCAGGCTGGGTGCCAGTCAGATTTAAGAAAGGCAGGTAAAATTATCAGAAAGCTTGATGTAAGGGTGTGATCTATATGATATGGAGCCATAATACTGAGGGATAACAACAGGCAATAGATGCAGCCTGAAAGGCCCTGCTTTGATTCAGCACCACGGAGAGCACCAAGCACATGCCTGGCTTATGCAGGTTCCCTAATGATGACAATCTAGTCTCCTCCACAGAGAAAGCCTGGAACCAGCATCTGTGGTTTATGGGATGTTCAACAAATGTCTTGGGGTGGGTTGGGTATCAGGTAAAAATATTCCGGCTCTCAGTTTTTCTATCCTTGGAAGTAGTTTTGTTAGAATATATCTCTAAGAATCTACATTTCCAGACATGCGGAAAACCCATTTTTAAAAATTTCATAATTAGCAACATCCATGAAAGACCATCATGTAATTTTTGGTTAAAAGCAATGCCTCACAACTCTGCAATACACTTTCATTTGTTTAAACAAAAACAAAATTCATTGCCTAATTTCCTAAAACTCTACACACATTGGTCCTAGTTTACCTCTAGAGTTATATGCAGTAAATCAGATAATTTTTCACTTGACAGTCCTTGAAATATTTGAAGAAAGTTCTTATTTCTCCTCTTAGCTTTCTCTACAAAAGGCTAACCATACCTCATTTCTTCAACTGTTACTTACAGACATCATTATTTTCTTCTATATATGCTCTTATTTGCCAAGGACCTTCTTAAAATAGGTGCCCCAGAATAATCCGTAGTATTGCAGGAACTGTCTGAGGTAAGTATATTTACCATGAGACTATTAACTCTCCTTGTATTTGGGAACTCTGTTTTGGTGAGTGCAGCCTGAGATTGCATTGGTTTTACTTAACAACCATTTACCTTGGGCTTAACTGACAATGTCATCAACTAAAATGCTCATGTTCTTTACCCAGAAAGATTGATCAAAGTCATCTCCTTGGTTTTAAACTTGTGCAATGGATTTTTAAAAATTGAAGTGCAGAATTCTGTCAAAGTTAAATTAATCTCGATATTTGTCCCACTGTTTCAGCCTACTAGGACATTTTAAAATCTTTAATTATGAAATGCTCCTCTTGATTTGGGTATTCTGAAAAGTCTGATAAGTATAGTTTGCATGCCTTTATTTAGATTATGGATTCAAATTCTTAAAAAGATACAGCACCCTCCAAGAAAATGATTCTAAGAAATTCCTAAAACGTGCCCTCTCTTAGAAACTAGATACACTATATTTAGGGCACCTATCTAATTTATCATGTTAATATTTATGACAGAAAAGAAAGTAATTTTTGGTAAAAATTAAATTTAGGAACACAAATGACTCCAAGTATCTGTTACTTTCTCTTGTAAAAATCAAAAACTAGTCTTTTTCAATAATCCACTTAAAAATGTTTTCAGTGATAATAGTTTTCAGAATACACTTTTAAAGATAATGAAAATAATAACATTCACCCCCAGTTCCTTAGCATACACTGATTAACTGCCTGTCACAAAGATGCACAGTAAATGGATTCTATTTTCAAAGATGTGGAAAGAATGGGGAATTGGTTATGGGCACAATTACATTGGGGTTAGTAACAAAAGGCGAAATATGTTAATATTTTATTAAATAGGAAATCATAAGGGATGTGAAAACAAAGTTTTTAGCATTTTGCATAATCTCATTTCAAGTTAAATTTAAGAATTTGTGTTTATTTAAATTATGCTTAACATATCTGGGGGATTTGTATAAGATATATTATGTAATATTTTACAGAATCATAGGATTTCAAGATTGGCAATAATGTTACACTCCCCTTGCAAATAGCACGCAAGCCTATAGTAATTTGGAAGAAGGCACCACTACGTAGCAACCTCCAGTTTCTGGCACCTCTCCCATCTTCATTGAAAATCTGCTAAAAAATTTCAATTTTCATTGCCTCTAAATGTGAAACAGACAAGCTTCTTTGGTTCAACCATCTTTCCAACTATTCATGCACATATTAGTATATGTATCGCATTTCTTGTCCTAGCAATAATGCTACTGCTTATAAACAATAGAGCTAGGCATATTCCATCACCCAGGGAGCAGATTTCTAAGGAGCTTATCATTTAGCTTCCCCCAGGTACCCATGTCTCCCTGTCAGCTATGTCAAAAGCAGTTGTGACTCATCCTGAAATGTGAACACTGAACATTAAAATGAATATGAGAAAATGGCTTCTGCAGCCAGTGGACAAATACATAGAGACAATAACAAGAAACCAAGAGCTGGAATGTCTATAGAAAACACTTACCCAAACTAGAAGCAGCAGAGTATACTGCAAAAATCACAAGCTTTAAAGATTCGGGGGAACTCTATCTCAACCACTTACTAGATACGGGAATTTGGGCAAGCTGAGTCTCTCTCTGAGCCTCACTTTCTTCATGTTTTGACAATTGACACTATAGCAGAGGCCAAAGACCCCTGGGTCCATTCAGGTATGTGTGTAAGCCTAGAATCAAAGCATTCGCAGTCAAGATACCAACCCACGCCCTATAGACTCATAGTCCAGCTCTTCTCCCCAGAACCAACAAAGCATGGTCTCCACCATCCATTCATGGGATCTGCTCCAAACAGCCTGTGAGTCAATGTTCAACAGGGTGTTAGCTCCAGCCCTCCAGCAGGTGGAATCTCTCATTAGTTCTGTCTCCTGAGATTTTGAGGGCGAGAAACTGTCTGGGGAATGCATCTGCCCACCACATCTGTATTAAGTCCTATTAGTCACAGGTCCTGCTGTGCCCACAGCTGCATTACTGTGTACAGTTGAGCTGAGCCCAATTCTAGAGGGCCCCATAATCAACACAGGCCATGTGAATGGTGCACCCTTACAGCTGGGCAGTACCCAAGCATACACAGTGGACTGCCCGCCGCCATCTTTCTAAGGGGGATGCCTGCTCAGAGTCTGGACTGAAAGAGCAACCCTAGATTTTCATGGTTCGTTCTGTACAATCCATTAAGTCTTAGCATTGATCTTAATATTAATCAGCAACCAATTAATCACAAAATATTCAGTAAACATTAGTTAGTGCTCTGAGGGGAACAAAAGAAATGTAAAAGCCCAATCCTACCCGGGAAGAATTTACAATTTACGATAGTCTTGTCTCTCTCCATAATATTTCAAGAAGATTTTAGTTTGAGTAAAATTTGTGGAGTAGTTTTTATACTTCGGAGGAAAGGTGATTTATAAACACAAGCTATTTTTATTGACTCTAGATCCCGAGCCAGTTCTTTATGAGGTCAGTGTACCCACAAGGAAAGAAATGCAGTGATTAAAAAGCAACAACAGTTGCAGTTTCTCCTAAGTGACTTTCTTGACAGGAGCACTGGGCAGGGAGGGTCCGCTTTTCACTCATCAGTTCACAATGAGATAACTAACTCTGGGAGCGCCATCATTCAGAATTCCTACTGGGTCCACTGTAATCAGACCAAGCACAGCTCCCATGGAAAAGCTGAAATCGAACTGTGGTCCATTAGATGGAGGGTCATTGCCTGTTAGAAAACAAAATAGGATAATCCCTACCACAAATTAGGTCTACTTAATCTGTCCATTTTTTTTAAATACAAAAAGGATGATATGGTAAAAGAAAGAAATATGCCCTCGCCTCTGGTTCCTTCTAATCAAGCAGATTTGATTATATGGTTTAGTCTGAGCTGTAAGGCACCAGAATGGGTCCCCTGTGGACACAGAGGAAAGGTGTTCTTGGATTATAGCAGATGGAATTGCTCACCAACAAAACAGCTTCCTTTGACCTTGTGCGGGTGTGTATGTGGTGGTGGGAAGGCAGGAGGAGAAACGCAATGATACACTCGGGGCCAGAACAGTGGGGCGCAATGTGAAGGATGGGGGCTTGGAGACAGAGACCTGAGTTCCACTTGTTATCTGGACCCCTTGTTGTGCTGTGCAACCTTGTGACAGTCACTGTACCTCTGAATAACTTCTCTCATCTGTAAAATGGAGTTTAAGATTGTACCTATTTCTTAGGACAGTTTAAATATTAAATGAGATAAGAGATGAAAAAAATTCTTAGCAAAGTGTCTAGTACATACCAAGTAATAAAAAATATTGGTATTGTATCTTTAGTATGTGAGGTATAATACAGAAAAGAGGAGGAGAAGGGTGAATAATCAATGATGGTTAAATGGATTGAAACAAATGTAACAAGACAGATGTGAATTATGACCATTTTGAGGGAAATTATATTACCAATGGCACATTATACATTTTTTTATTCCTTTTATACATTCTTTGGTGGGTTTTACATCCTGGCTCTGATTTAAGGCTAAAAATCAATGATAGTATGGGGCAAATTTGTCAAGTTTTTGAGAAAAAAATCAGTTTAACAATGATTTATGCAAACACCGAACTTTATAGGAGTAAAGAAAATGAAGTGTTAGAGACTGACTCTCTTAGTGACCTCTGTCAGGCACAGCTTGCTTTTCATAGGCTAGGTGTCCTGCTGTGTTACTCCAGGTAGAAAATGGTAAAACCATTTGGGAGTAGAAATCGAATTCTCCCAAAGTTGTGAGGCTCTCACGATATAGTCTACAAAAGAGATTCTTTCCTGACCTTTATTCTTACAAGACTTTCCTCATTCTCCCTTTCAGATGTCTCTTATATACAGAGGCGCTTACCCAGCTCTGTAGCACACCGCGAGCCTAGCAAATTTAGGGCATCAGAGGAGGAGGAGAGGCTAGTCTAAGCTTCTGATGTACAAGTGTGTGCACACATGCACATGTGCACCATGAGTTGACCTCTGTGTCTATTAGTGAGGACACTTCTCACATTTCTGAGCTTCTTCTGAAAACCTGAGTTTGGTGGGGAATGGGTGCTGGCAGTTCTGCTAGATAATGATCTCTATTTTGAGCTTTCTCAGACTAACAAACATTTTCTTTTAAATTTGGGAACTGACATAATGTTGTCAACTCCCCTTTGTGTCAAGTAGAACCATCTACAGAGTCCTCTACCATTACCACCAACATTTAATAAATAACAAGTCATTTTTAACCCTAAAAATGTTGGCAGGACACAGATAGAGAAAAAAGTTAGTCCCGCTGTGCTACAACAGACAGATGGCAACTTTATACTAACATACACAAACACATATAATACATTACATACCACTGGTTGCTGAACAGTGAAAATTCTATCCCAGGCCAGTAAGGTCCTCAGTCCAGAGTCCCTTAGACTCCCGTATGCTAAAATTCCTACTGATTCTCACTTTCTTTGATTCTGTGGGGCTGGTTTCACATACGTGTTAAATTCTCCAAGATATATCACTCAACTCAAATGAGCAGAGTTGCAAAATTTTTAAATAATCTCCTGCTGCTCTTGTGGGGGACTTTTTAGCTGGTTCATCACATTTTCTTTGCAGATTTACAAATCCACTTTAAAACCTGAGAGGCAAGGAGCCATGTGGCATCTGTTCTCTCTCCTACCCTTGAGGGCACCCCTATGCTGCTCCTTCACTTTCCTGCCAACTGGGGAGGGTGGGCAGGTCAACCAGAGGGGAGCAGGAAAGAAAGTGAGGAAAAGGAATCCTGCCAACCTTTCATCAGACTATCCAGAGGAACTGATGGGAAATGACTTCGTGTTGCCATGAGGGTAAATAAATAACTTCTGCAGATTCAGCAAGGGTCAAACACCTTTTACCAGAGTATGATATGACCTCGCCTTCAGAGAATCTCAATACAGGAAACCCTGGGGTGGTTCCCCAGGACCAGGACCGCCTCTGGGTATTGAGCGCAGTATAGAGATAACCCCTAGAAACCAAGAGGTCCTGATTCCACACGGGCAATATCCCTATCCAAGAACACTTGGTGGAAGGATTCCTCAAAGATTGTGAACCATTGGAAAGTCTAGAGTTGGTGGTCTAATTTCATCCTTACCCTAAAAGGATTTTTCAGAGACTTCTGAAACCCATGGTAAGTTCCTTCCTTTCTAGGGGGACTTCCAAGAAAAGACAAAGGGGAACTGTGGGGAGGGACCTATATCATCAGGCATTGTGCTGATATCCATGAGGCATCCTATCAGCTTGAGATTTCCTACCAGGGCCACCTAGGGCACCTCAGGTCTCCCTGTGGTGAGAGTCTCTAATAAGAGCTGGATGCTGGAATCTTTCCCAGTGCTCAGTGAGCCACACTGAGACAGCTCCCTTACCTTTGCTCTTTTGTATTTTGTGTACTGATGAATTATCTTAATGAACCCAAGTTGTGTGTTGGGGGGTGGGTGAAATTCTGATCTGCTCAGGGAAACTACCACATCAGTTAGGCGGCTTTTACAGGCAGATGTTCTGTAAGACAGGGAGCCTGACGGGCTACAATCTTCTATAGTGCCTGTTGTCATGAGTATCTTAAAATGATCTCAAGGCAGGAATATGAGCCTAGAGCCAATGTATCAGCTCTTTGCATATAGAACAACATAAAAATTGGATAACTTACCTTTATTAAAAACTAACAGTTTACGTGTCAAACTTTTAGTACACAGTAGCAGAAAATATTTTGTGGCCTGTTAATTAGCTGCTATATTTTCCTCTTTCATTGTATGGCAGAAGCCGTTTCTGTGTTTCATTGCTTTTCAGTACTGCCATCAATAGTATCTCACAGAGCCAAAAAATGATTCATTATTATGTTAATAATTAAGAATTATTCGAACTGGCAAGGAGATTAAACCTTTAACTCCCACTTAAGGAAATGTGGCTTTGAAGTCACGTGAAGGAGGCCCTAGATAGCACAGCTTAATTCTAGGCAGGTTTCTTTTTTTCCTTTTTTTCCTTTTCCTCCCTCAAATTTTCCCACATGAGACCTCATGACACCAGAGCAATAATGATAGCAATGCCTTCCATTTTCCATTAGTTCCCAATGGCTCCGAATTACCAATCTGAGCTGGAAATGGAAAAAGGCAAATTAATGATGAATAAATGACTTGCGCAAGGGCCGGCATAGACTTATACCTTGGTTACCTGCTGGTATGTTAAGCTTTGACAACTGTTACTTTTAGAGGTTTCTGTGATACCATTGCAGGAAGAGGATGGCAACGAGGAGAGTTACGAACAAGAAAAGACATGTACTGAGCACCTTCTATGGATTAAGCCCTCTTAATCCATAGAAGCCCTCTTAGGGGCTTTCACATCTGTTCCACAGTTTCAGATATGAAACTGTGAGATAAGAATCTCAACAGAACTGTGAGATAAAAATCATTACCCAGGCCTTTAGAGGCTGATGCAGAGGGCTTATGAAAGTACTCATCTGAGGTCACAGAATCAGCAAGAGGCAAAGCAGGGATTTAATCATCTAACTTGGACCCTGGTGCTAAGAAAGCAATAGGAATGTCCTTACTGAGGCATAGTTCCTATCCCTTTGTCTGGTTAGAAATGGGTCTGCAAAATTCTACAACAATCAACCAAAACAAAAAACTTCAGTCAACAATTCTTGTGTGCTTTATAGCCCATATAATGTTAGATCACTGGCTTTATTTTATTTACAGTATAACTAAACCACGTAAATTTACTTGTCAAAAATGTAGGTTAACATCCCAAGTCACCAGTTCCAGCCCAATCTGGTGATGGGCTGGGGTCAGAGGCACAGAAGAGGAGAAGCAGAGAAATCAGACACAGAAGGTTTCTGGCCTCAGAGGCTCCTCAAGCTGAGATTCAGATTTCCTAGTACACATTTGAATGATCATTCTGAAGAATGACTGGTTTTGACCTCCAAAAGTTGCTTATTGTTTATATTTTGGTTTTGGAAAGTAGATACCTGCCATAATATCAGGTTTGTTTTAGCGTAAAATGTTTCACCACTAATTTTCACTGGCTAACATAATAGAGAACTCAGAGAACCAGAAATAGTTAGAATAAGGGTGGTAGGGGGATCATTTTGCATGGAAATCCAGTAGGACAGGGGTTTTGAAGAAGAAGGGGTTAGAAAGGAATAGATTTAAATGGTGATAAAGACCTTGGTCGGCCACCTAGTTTTTATTACCAGGAGATATTTACAGAGATAGTCTCCCTTCAAAGCACTAGATACAGTCAATATTTAAGATGGAAAAATATATGTTCTAAAGAGAAGCCTTATTTCTTTCCTCATGCAGCAAGCCTAACAAATGGTCAAAGAAAGTGACTAGGGCTGCCCAGAATTCAGCCTCATGGTGGTAGCACTTACTGACCCATCCCCTTCCTCCCTCTATCCCTCCCTCTCACCTTTCCTCCCTGCCTCACTCTCAACTCCTGTCCTCCCTCCCTATCTGCCTTCCTTCCTTCCTTCCACATTGCTTTCTTGCCACCATATATAGGACAGACACTGAGTTGGACTCGTGGAGAACAGAGTGATAAAGCAGAGAGTGGTCTTCAAGGATGCATGTCAGTAAATGAATGAAGTCTTTTTGCAGTGGGGTGACTGAAGAAGTCTGTACTGTCTGCTGCATTTTAGTAAGAGCATGGATTATTTTAAAATTAAAAAAAGAAAAAGAAAGTATGTTTGAATAAGTACAATGAAAGAGATAAATACTCATGGGACTTTGTGACTCAAACATTTAGATTAATTACCAACATTAAGAGTTTCCTCATTCTAATATTTTTTCAATCAGGGTTTTATTCTTTTAATCCCTAATATTCTGCAACTAATATCATTCCAAGTGTTAGATTCTTCATCTAATAAAATGAAAATCACACTGAAAGATGACACGTGACTTTGGACGGAAATAAACCCTGGCTGTGTTATATTTCATTCTATGGAAAGTGTTCAGCATTCAACCTGCAGCATCCTAGTTGACATAGCAGCATCCTGTAATTACCCCTAAAGCCCATTTGATTTGATAACATATTCACCACCATGTATAATTTACATAATGTTTTACAATTATCCATTAATATGCAAATGTTAGGCTAAAGATTATGTGGCCTAGAAATGCAATGCAAGTACTTCTCTGATAGTCACACTCTGTGTGCATATAGATATCTAACCCAAGAGGCCTTTCAATTTTAGCAAAGACATGATTCATGGTGGTGAAGACGAAAGGTGAGTGAGCACAACTTATCATCGTACACAAAGCCATGTGAGGTTCAGTCATCAATTATTCAGTTTGGGGCACCAAGTTGGACACCCAGAGTATGATGGTGAACAATATTTTTCTCTCTTTCTGCAAGGGCCTCCATGATGCTAGAAAGCCTGTCAAAAGTAGCACCAACCAAAGGCGGGAGGTAAAGTTTAGACACAGGCATCCTTTGGATGTGTAATTACCATGAAAATAACCTGCAAGGTGAACATTGAGACACACTAATCAGATAAGCCAGCGTGTGAAATTCAATCCTCCTCTCCTTTCCCCAACAGTAATCCATCTAAAAAGGGAAAAGGAAATGAAAGTGGGAAAAGGAAGACATACCTATGTCACTATAGCGTCACTGTTGATGTGTTAAATGTACTAATGCCAGGAAATTCAGTTACTGTTCCTATAGCAACTGCACCTCGCCTCCTGGACCTGGTAAATTAAGTTATGAAAATTAATCCTACTTAGAGCATGAGGAAACACTGCCCCTAAGCAAGTGAAACCACAGTTAGGTTGATCTTCACATTAAGGGAGTAGCCAACTCACCTCAAGAGGAGGACCAGGGGAAAAACACTCACATTAGTAATTCACTATGGGCTGTTGCGCAGGGGAAACAACACTTGTATTAGTAACTCACTAGAGGCTATTGTTCAGGAAGAGAAATGTTTCCTTCTACCGACACCACTTGACCAGGTGAGGGTACAGTGCACACGGGCCCAGGAATTCCAGAGAGACGAAAGAGAATAAACAGACACCTTTGCCCTGCACGCTAAGGCATGGGATGCAATTTTATGTCATCCACCCAGTAAGAAAAGGATCCACAAAATGTGCAATGTAACATACTATTACTTGCAAATGCCAATTCCCTTTAGGTTTGATGAGAGTCCAAGAGAGAAAAGGAGGCATGGATCTGAAACTTATGTGAAGGGCAAAGTTTTAGTCTTCTGTGATTGTCAATGCAACTGATGATGTTCACAGCTGAACAGAGTCTGATTGTATTACCTGAGAGGAGCTGCAGATTGCATTTTAAATCAATAAGTAGCTTCTAGGGAATAACTAAACCTTGACTAATATTAATCCAATTAGGATTTCTTTATTATGCCAGCACTCATTTTCAGGTTCAGTAAGGAATCTAAATCTTTAAAAATGATACTAATGAAAGGTCCCAAACTCAGTACTGGACAAAGTTTAAAAATGTATAAGACATGCTTATGCTTTCCCTCTCTGACGAATACAACCAACCCGTATAGTTAGTGAACTGCAAAATTGTCAACTAATGTCAGCCATATCCAAAGGTCATTCATACAAAGATGTTAAATGATGTGTTATTTAATAATAAATACTCTAGAACCAGGGTCACAGCCTTTCTCTTCACCACCACTTCTGCCTTCATCCTTCATCCTTAGATCCATATGTATGACCCGTGACCTCTGTGTCTTCTGGTTCTGCCCCTCCCCCTCCTGCCTCTTTCCTTTGTGTATCCTCCTCTTCCTCTATGTGGTCCACATAGAGGAAGGTTTCCCATGGGTCTGCCTCTGGACCTCCACGCGTCACACTCCAAATTCCCTGCAGACAACCTTACCAATGCCATGATTTTACCACCAATTCACATGGCAATGACTCCCAGTGGATTATCTCACGCACAGCCTTTCCTCCTGTGTTCTCTGATCTGAATGTGTATGTATTTTGACAGTAAAAACACTACAATCCTAGCAGACCTGGAGGAACAAACAAGAACAGGAACACTGCCTGCCTTGAACAGCAGTCAGGCTATCTGGGAAGAAGGGAGAGTCAGCTATGCAAGTCACTGAAGGAAGATCTGGAGCCAAATCTGCAGGGCACGGAGTTTTGAAGTTACCATCAGAGGGACATGTCCATTAATGGAAATATATAGGCATTCATGCTTGATGCTTTTGAATCTAGTATTTAGCACTTTGAGGGCAATGGCAAGAACTAGGCAAAATGCAATCTCTCTTGGCACAAAGTGACTATTGAGGAACAGGGACCCTGGATGCAGACACAGGGGTGTCTGTCAGCACCCAGCACCCAGGCTTTCCGGAGTCGTCCTCTGAGAAGGCATTGTGACTGCAGGTCAGTGGGCCTTAGTGCCTCAAAGAGCTACTGACACTGAGAAAACTGGACTCAAGGGCTCATATTAATTTTAGGGTAGAGCAAACTTAATTATAAAAATAAGAAACTGGAGGGCAATGTATTAGTGATTTGCTCCTGACACTTGAAAAGCCACTTGCATTACCCAGTTAGGAAAATCTAGTAGGGTACAATCACCTGCAAGAAGATTTACGACTGATTGGACAGAGATGCTGATAAAAAGGACTTGGGAATACATTTTCCATCTGAGCAATTCTAGGGGTGGAAAGATTCTGCACAAGCTGTATTTATGAGGCAAACTTTGTCAGAATTTAAAGAGGATCCCACAAAAATTGGGATCCATGTATTCTACAGAAACTCATCCATTCATTTTTAGATGAAGCTCTTAAATTTGCAGATGTCACCCATTAGTTGCCAGTATATCTGCAATGCCCTCTCCACTAAGGCATGCACATTTTAACACTTGTTTGAGTAAAACATAAATAAGAAAATTAACTTTACAAAAGAACAAAACAGTTACATCACAGCTAGCTCAGAAATCAACATGATACACCATATTTAAGCTTGCAGAACTGATGGAGTAGGGCATTGACAGAATGAAACTCAGGAACGTTCAGGCTGGTTTACAAAGGAGGAGATGGAGCTGCTGACAAAAATGGGTATCTTGAGGGGTCCTAGAGAAATCCCCTTCACGAGGTCTAGGCCCCTCAAGCAAATATTGCTCAGTAATGATTCTGCCCCCTAGGTCATCATATGGTCCCCCAAATTATTTGAAGGCCGAAGATCTTAAATATAAAGGTGGCTGATAGAAATTAATTATAAAATACCGGTTTGAATTTAAGTAACAATTCTGCCTCTGAAATACGAAAGTGTTAATGACCTCACTTTAAAATGATTGATGGGTCACTTGTTTCCAAATGCCTGATCCCTCCCATTGAAAGTCAGGACTGTACCCTGACAGTCTGGCAGTGACCTCTCTCCCAGGAAACGCCACCTATCACATGTCTACTGTTGCAGCTGCTGCTGCCTGGGGAGCCTCCAAGTGTGGAAATGACTCCACTCCAGTTATGCACTGCCTGAAGTGATGAGAATTACCACGTTTACTTTTTACTCCACCATTTGGACAGCATCTCTACCCTTCTTCCCCACTGGGTCTAGCTAGGGAAGATGGGGATTCATATGAAAGCTTGCTTTATCCATACCTTGCAATTTTGTTCCTAAGACTGATCTATTTAGAAGAAAAAGCATCTCTTTCTAGATCCAAACCACTGGAATTAGAAAGTTAATCTTCAATCAGACTGACAAAGAAAAACCAAATTCTACTCCATCACTTCCCAGCCCCTTCGCCTATAGACAGGATAAACATCCAGAACCACAGTAACTAAAAGCAGAAAGGTTTGTGGGCTGCAAGTATGAAATGAAGAAATCCCAATTCTCAAATTGTGCCTTAGTGCAGCAAAGAAATGTGAACTACTAATAGGTGCTGAAATTGCTAATGTCTCACATCTCATAACATTTCCCCAATTTTTAATTTATTTCATAACAAGCAGTTTTAGGTCAATCTTTGGGAAAATTATTCCAAATGGAATTTATCTCCAATTTCATACCAAAAGTTAATGAGAAAGTTGATCTCAGAATGTTCCTACTCACTCTGTCAAAAAGTATGAATTGGAAGAATTTTGGAATCTGATTATGGGTTATATTCTATTTTGCTCCATCTCGCCAGCATTAAGTCGAAATCTTTCTTATGTGAAATTGGTCTGATTTCACCCTTTTTAACTTTTAGAACGAGTTAATTTGCGTGCTCACTCTGCATATTTATATCTAAATCCTAGATTTGCTTGGAAATGTGAATTTTATCAGTTGTCAGAGGCAACTCAACATGGGATGGTGAGATGGGGAAAAAAATCAAATTATATTCACACGAAACTTAAGCTGGCTCCCATCTGGCTAAACTTTAAGCTTAAAATAAATGCAATTCTCTCTTCTTCACCTCATCCGATTAGACATGGAAGACATTCCTCTGGGGGGGGGGTGAGAAGATAGTAATCAAGGGGGGTAAAAGAGAGGAAGCTGAAACTGCATCATTTTAAATCCTCATTACCCTTACTTCGTGGCACCATTTGACGGCAGAAGAGGCTGTACTGCTTAACTCCCTTCACTCTGTAGTGCTTCCAGAGCCTTCCACATCTTGCGAGTGTGATAAACAGACTTAAAGAGGATACGGTACGCTGAGAAAAACTCATACAAAGATGCAATCTTCTTTTATTCTTTATTTCTTTATCATTGGTAGGAGAGCGCTTAGACCTATAAAAGGGCTTATTTATCAACTTGGTCAGTTCACTAAAAATCACACCCTTTCTTGACTTCCATGGACATCTGTGAACTTTGTGGGCCTGTGTGTGTTTGTGTGTGTTATACATAACCTGTGTTTAAGCATCAAATTTGGATAATATCTGTAAATTAGGAACAGTGATTAGCGAATGAGATGGGTTTACCCTCACATTGTCATCTGTAACCCCTTGTTTTCTTGAACAAGGCTTTCTTATTTGGTTCTGGCCATTACTGACTTCTAGTTAAAGATGATGTAATGAATTTCAGAATGATGGGCATGAGTTTTGCTTTGTTGTCAGGGAAAGGTTCTGGCCCATCCCAAGGAACTACCATACTAAGATTAAGCAAAGTGTGGTAACCCAGTGGAGTGGAACACATGCCATCTCTCAACTTTACTGTGACATTCCTTTCTATATGATTCACAAAGGGTGGGGGGGACACTCTCATCAAGGAGTAGTCATGTGATTCTGAAAGTTGAGTAGGTAAGATTACTGAAGGCTGATGGCAATCAGATTAGATATAACTTCACCAGCTCCCCCTGGTGACCCCTCCACTCTCTATTGGTTAAGGACTATTGGTCAAAAGCAAAATAAATTGCCAAGATAACACTTTTGGGGGAGATGAAAATAGTCTCTATCCTGATTGTGGTGGGACATGATTGTACACATTTATCAAAACTAAAGAACTGAATACCTGAAAAGGGTGAATTTTTACTGTGCTAATTATACCTCAATATGCCTGACTTAAAAGGAGAAGGGAAACAAAACAAAACAAAGCTCACTTAGCATTAAAACAGTTAAGTGACAACCTGGATGACTCTCAGAAACATTATATTGAGTGAAAGAAGACAGACACAAAAGGCTACATACTGTATGACTCCATTTATATGGATTGTAGGTAGAAGAGGATGAATCATTCATCTCTTCCACCCACATACACACACGTACGCACCTCATACTCCTCACCACACTCTCAATCCTAGAAAAAAAATTATATTTTTCCCAAAGCTGGCTTCATGCTTTCAAGAAGAAACTAACAAGGATTTCATAACTGTATTTCAGAGTCTTGAGTGGGACTATTGTTCAAGAATAGAATCAATTTGGACATTCTGATTAACTCTCCTAGAGAGAATTCTAGAGACAGCTCCTTGATGATGTACTTTCTGCTTATTACTCTCCTCCCCAAATTTAATTGGGCTCTAAAAAAAGAGGAAAATTTAAGTTTGGTATCATGTTCCTTTACTTGGCATAACTTTAATAAAATACGCATGCTACATTACCTTCTCTACTAACATTAGTCAAAAAAGGTCATCTCCTGGGCCCCTCAATTTCTCAAACCGATTAAAGTAAACAAAATTCCCTGCAGGTAAACCTAACACTGTTTGTGTTCACATTTCAAGCATTATATTAGGTCAGACATTACTCTGGAATATTACCCAGCCATTTAAAATAATGAGTTCTATAATATCACACACACACACACACACACACACACACACTCAAACTACACACAATACATTAGTATATGCAATCAGAAAGGACTAGAAGAGCCCATCAAACCAAGGTTATTGCTGGGAGCTGGGACCCAAGAAGAAACAAGATGAGGATGGAGAGGGACATTATTTCTCTCTATTTTAAATCTCCTATATAATATAAAGTACTTTATAATATCATGTGCTACTCTTTTAATAAAGGTATTAAATAAAAAAGAATCGAAAACCTTAACAAATTAAATACTACCCTATAGGCTTTTGGCAACTCAATAAAGAGAAAACTGTCCCCCAAAGTGGTTGAAGCGCCTACAAAAGGGACTTTTTTTTAAAGGTCTCTCTGACAATAAGAGTTTGGGTCTCCACAACTTAACTTATCATTTCAGAAGGCAAGTTCATGCATAGCTCCTCTAAATATTTTAAAAACAGTCTGAAATATCTAAAGTAAAATGATCACCCTATATATGTTCCAAATTAGAATCACCCATTCTCATTTATTTCAAAGAATCGATCTTCCTAGTCCCTAAACTCAAAAACGTGTCACCTGATAATGTCATTGGTTTCTCTGATTCATATAACATAAGGCATGCATGGTTCTCATGCAATTAAGATTAAGATAGAACCAATTTAGATAGAACCACTCATTTTGATACACAAAATGTATATGGCCAATACATACATCAAAAAATGTTTAACACTTCTCATAAAATAGCCAAGAATGAGCCAACATTTTGAACTATCAAGTGAATGATGAGATTGCTTGGTTTTGTTGTTCTTTTTATGACAGTAATCAGTGTGGTGAGCAGACACTCTCTCACATTCTGTCGAGGGGGATGCAAACATTGAGATAACCTTTTCAAAAGGGAGTCTGGCAACAGGTAACCAGAACTTAAGGGTGTACATGACTAGCAATTTCACTTCTAGGAATTTATTCTAAGTAAAAGACTAAAGATGAATGTAAGATTTATCTGCAAGCATGATCATCTCAGCGGTGTTTATGATAGTAAAAATAAGGAAAAACCTCAACATATAAAAATAGAGATCTGTTATATAAATTATGATGTAGCTACACAGTGGAATGGTATCTAGTCATGAAAGAATATATCCCTGAAGGATATTTCAAGATAAAGTTGTTATAGATATAATAATTCTGAGTGAAGAGAAAAAAACAGGATTCTGAGGCAGTATGATCTCACATTTTTAATATATGAAGTATATGCAAACATATGTATATTTACAGATAACATACAAATATTAGGGCTTCCCTGGTGGCGCAGTGATTGAGAATCTGCCTGCCGATGCACGGGACACAGGTTTGTGCCCCGGTCCGGGAAGATCCCACATGCCGCGGAGCAGCTGGGCCTGTGAGCCATGGCCGCTGGGCCTGCGCGTCCGGAGCCTGTGCTCCGCAATGGGAGAGGCCACAACAGTGAGAGGCCCCCCAAAACAAACAAATATTATACAGTGAGGATACAAATACAGATACAGTACAGGGTAGACACATACCACTTTGCCTATAGCTGTTATCAGGGGTGGCAAAATAGTGAGTGTCTTTAATTTTCTTTTAAAAAATCTTTCCCATTTTCTGGTCATAGTACCCAAAGCAATCTATAGATTTAATGTGATCCCTATCAAATTACCCGTGACATTTTTCACAGAACTAGAACAAATTATCCTAAAATTTATATGGAACCACAGAAGTCCCAGAATTGCCAAAGCAACCCCAAGGAAAAAGAACAAAGCAGGAGACATAACCCTCCCAGACTTCAGACAATACTACAAAGCTACAGTAATCAAAACAGCGTGGTACTGGCACAGAAGCAGACATATAGATCAATGGAATAGAATAGAGAGCCCAGAAATAAACCCACACACCTACGTTCAATTAATGTTTGACAAAGGAGGTAAGAATATACCATGGAGAAAAGACAGTCTCTTCAGCAAGTGCTGCTGGGAAAGCTGGACAGTCACATGTAAATCAATGAAGTTAGAACACACCCTCACAACATATACAAAAATAAACTCAAAATGGCTTAATGACTTACATATAAGACATGACACCATAAAACTCTTAGAAGAGAACATAGGCAAAACATTCTCTGACATAAATCGTACCAATGTTTTCTTGGGTCAGTCTCCCAAGGCAATAGAAATAAATGCAAAAATAAACAAATGGGACCTAATCAAACTACATGCATCTGTACAGCAAAGAAAACAATAAACAAAACAAAAAGAATACCTATGGACCAGGAGAAAATATTTGCAAATGATGCGACTGACAAGGGCTTAATTTCCAAAATATACAAACAGCTCGTACAGCTCAATAACAGAAAAACAAACAACCCATTCGAAAAATGGGCAGAAGACCTAAACAGATATTTCTCCAGAGAAGAGACAGATGGCCAACAGGCACATGAAAAGATGCTCAACATCACTAATTATTAGAGAAATGCAAATCAAAACTACAGTGAGGTTCCACCTCACACCAGTCAGAATGGCCATCATTAAAATGTCTACAGATAACAAATGCTGGAGAGGGTGTGGAGAAAAGGGAACTCTCCTACACTGTCAGTGGGAATGTAAACTGGTGCAGTCAATATGGAAAACAGTATGGAGCTTCCTCAAAAAACTAAAAATAGAGTTGCCATATGATCCTGCAATCCCACTCTTGGGCATATATCCAGAAAAAATTATAATTTAAAAAATACATGCACCCCAATGTTCATTGCAACACTACTTACAATAGCCAAGACAAGGAAATACCCTAAATATCCATAGATGAATGGATAAAGATGTGTTATGTATACACAATGGAATATTACCCAGCCTTAAAAAAGAATGAAATAATGCCATGTGCAGCAACGTGGATGGACCTAGAGATTATCGTACTAAGTGAAGTAAGTCAGAAACAGAAAGACAAATACCATATGATATCACTTACATGTGGAATCTAAAATATGACACAAATGGACTTATCTCCAAAACAGAAACAGACTCATAGATGTAAAGAACAAACCTGTGGTTGCCAAGGGGTGTGGGGTGGGGGGGGGTGGATTGAGACTTTGGGATTAGCAGACGCAAATCATTATATAGAGAATGGATAAACAACAAGGTCCTACTATATAGCACAGGGAATTATATTCAATATCCTGTGATAAACCATAATGGAAAGAATATGAAAAAGAATCTAGGGCTTCCCTGGAGGTGCAGTGGTTGAGAGTCTGCCTGCTAATGCAGGCAACACGGGTTCGAGCCCTGGTCTGGGAAGATCCCACATGACGCGGAGCAACTAGGCCCGTGAGCCAAAACTACTGAGCCTGCGCGTCTGGAGCCTGTGCTCCACAACAAGAGAGGCCGCGATACTGAGAGGCCCGCGCACCGCGATGAAGAGTGGCCTCCACTTGCCACAACTAGAGAAAGCCCTGGCACAGAAACGAAGACCCAAGACAGCCAAAAATAAATAAATTAATATTTTTTTTAAAGTAACAAATGTTCAAGTACAATTGGTGTCTTTAAAAAACAAAATACTCATTCTATAAAAAAATAAAGAATCTATATGTATCACTGAATCACTTTGCCGTACAGTACAAATTAACACAACATTGTAAATCAACTATACTTCAATAAAATAAATTTTAAAAAACTTTCCCATTTTCTAAAATTTCAACAGTGGACATGCACTGTTTTTAAAAATTTATTTTTAATGTGTTGATTTTATAATCTTTATATATATATACATATAAATGTGATATGATGCTGGTTTATATAATTTTCTGATAGAGAAATGGCAGAGAAAAATCAAGGGCAATTATTATGTAACCATTTATTTAAAAAAATAAAAATCTGATCCTCTATAAAATGTATAATATCATAAAGGATATTTAGACATAAAATACATACTATAAAATATCGCTTGTCTAAACAATGATAGAAACTAAAGGATACCTTTGGGGGAAATAGCCTTACTAGTCTTTTATTTTGTTTCTATAGAACACTTTGTTGAACATCTTAAAACGATGCATGGGGATTTTGTTATAGCTCTAATAAATAGTTTTATTCACATGGCTGCACTGAGAGCACAAAGATAATTCCACAACTGACTTTTAGATTATCTTCAACAGATCAGCAAAGTTCCAATGCCTAGAACGAGGTGTGGGACATGGTAGATGCTCAAGACATATTTGTCTAATGATTCTGAACTTTGGCTTCTCTGGAGGGAGAGATGATGAAGAAGCATGTATGTTTTGAGCACAGTTCTTGAATTGTGGTAAGTGCCCTACAGAAGCACACTGAATTCAAATTAATCAGGAGGGTCCCTAAAGGTTTTGTGCCAATAACCTGGACCACACAGGCTGGGTTGATACTAGACCAAAAGCTGTTGTGAGGGAAAATGCCAAAGAGCCAAGGCACAAATGAGGTAGTTTGACTTGTTTAAGGAACTGCAAATGGGCTATATCTAAACAAAATGCAAGCTGGTTGTGGCAGTTTAGGGGTTTTTTTTTTCTTTATTTTTAAATTTTTATTTTATTTTTTGAATTGTACACTCAGTTTAGAAAAGCAGACAGAGGCCAGATTATGAAGTCTTTAAAGGCCCAAAGCAATAGGGGATTGTCCACAGTCCTAGGCTTGAGTGGGAGTGAATGACTGTTCAATGATTTTATTAGTCAGAACCTCAAAATGGCTTTCTCATGCCCCACTTATTCTTATTCATGTTCCTTCGATGGCATGAAGGGAGCTCGGGAGGAAAGAAGGACATTTATCACGTAGCCAGACATTTCTGCTCCAGTTTTAGATACAGGTTTTTACATAAATGGTGGTTGAGGGCTTTCCATTTAGAATTGTTTAAAACAGAATACTGTCGTCTTTCAGATACAACACTGGTAAAACACTGAAATAAATCAGGAACACAAAAGCTGTTTGAAGGCTCTAGTCATTTTTGGCACAAAAGACCGGACACTGCCCTTTCATTTAAAGACATATCTTGTGGCTCCCTCTTATGTACACGTAGGAAATACCACGTATACAATTCTCATTTTCTAATCTGTAGAGAAGCCCTTCTAAGAGGAAAGAACCTAGAAATTTGGGGATATCACTAAGAGGCAGAAGCGGTACCAAGAGAAAAGACGTGAGCAGGAATCATGCAGGAGATGCTTACGGGAGATGATCAGCCTCACTTGGATCCTTGTGAGATAGGCACCTCATCCATTAAGATAAACTCTGATAGAATAACACATTTGAATTAAAAACTCTGTAATGCATATATATTAGTGTGAAAGCAGATTATGCTCTAGAGTAATTTCAAGGTGAATTGCCTTATGACGGGGCAGGGGAGGGGGGCTTTTAAACTTCTTCAACCATGACCTATAGCACAAAACACATCTTGCATTGCATCCCAGTATACATGCAGGTCAAACTTATATAATGGAACACTTGGCTTTGATACTTGTGAAGCGGTCTAAAAATTATTTTATTCCGTTTTTTAAAAACACTATTCAAAATACACTAAAGTGATTTCGTTACCATGATGAGTCACTATTCACAATTACTTCAAGAGAGTAATCCATTTGACTGCCTCCTTCCAGATATTTTCTTCCTATTTCTTCAGATAAAATGCTTATAACCACATCTCATGAACAATTAAAGTTAGAAATCAAATGACTCATGACCTAGAGGAATTTTCAAAACAATAGAAATTATGGTATTATCTTAAGCATAAATGCAGGCAGCCAGTTGGTATAACAAGTGGTTAAAAAAAAAAAAAAAAAAAAGGTCCAAGGGTCCCCTTCTTACCATCTTACCAGCTGCAATGACCAATGTTCTGAGAGAGAAGCAAAATGGGTCAACAGCTAGAGGGTTAGATTTATTTGGGTTTTTGTTTTAGTTTATTTCCTCATCACCTGAAAACCCAACCTTCTAGGCAGCCAAAATAGCCGTAAGTGTCACTGCTTATACTTCTGACTTTTTCTCAAGGCCAAGAGCAGCAAAGAAATTTGGGCTCCACTCTCACATAAAGAGAACACAGATCTTGCTTCTATTGGTGATGATCTAGACACAACAGGACTCACCTGCTGGTTTCTGACCTCCATCTGACTGACAGTGTCATATCAATCTGGGGCTGCTCCACCATCCAGCAGGCAGGACCCAGCAGAGCAGAGGGCAAACCCTGGTGGGCAGATTCCCAACTGGGATAAAGGTGACAGGCAGTATCTGCTGAGCTCTTCCTGCTTGTCATACACTATGGCTAAGACCCATCCCACTGTCTTCTTCATCCCACATGACATTGCTTGTCCTGATGGGGAGGTTTTGTTGACTACTTAATCTGTCCAAATTATGGTCCCAGAGCCAAAGGATTCAGCTTTATAACAAAAATTGTCTTCCCTCCAGTTCTCTATGGTACCCACTAGCTGCCCCCCATGTAGCCTCTCCACACTTCTCATCTGTGCTGGATTAATGGACAACCTTCTACAAGAATCTGGATGGAACTGTACTAATTATGAAGCAGATGAAGCTGAAGGGAGCAAATGTGCAAAGACAGACAAGTAAATGTCATTTCCATGTAGTGTGAGATGTGCCTCAATGGGGGAAGATCAGGGGTCAAACCCAGCCCTGTGGAAGGTTGCTGTCAGGGAGTGGGGGCTGAAGAGTGAGTCTGAGGTAGGGATGCAAAGGAACAAAGGATGGACGTTCTAGGAAGGAGCAAGTGTGTGCCAAGGTCCAGAGTGAAGAGGAAAAACGTCATGCTGCGATTTCTGGAGGGTGAGGGTGGTAAACGGAAGTTTGGATTTTACTCTGAGAGAAAAAGGGAGCCAACAGGAGCCATCTCATTTTAATAAATTGGATTGAACAGATCTGATTTATGCCCTAGATAAAGCCCAGGTTGCAGGATGGAGCAGGGGTGGATTAGAGGGGGCAAGTGTCGAGGCAGTACCATGGTGATCTGAATCAGGATGATGGTAGTGGAAACACAGAGAAACAGGCAGACAGAAGAAATCTTTAGTGGTCAAAAGGTACAAACTTCCAGTTATAAGACAACCAAGTTTAGGGAATATAACATACAGCACGGTAACTATAGTTAACAATATTAGAGTTAACAGTATTGTATATTTGAAGAATGCTAAGAGAATAGCTCTTAGAAGTTCTCATCACACACACAAATTTGTAATTATGTGAGGTGCTGGATGTTAACTAAACTAATTCTGATCATCATTTTGCAACATATACGTACATCCGCTTCCTTTCCCAAATCATTATTTTGTACACCTAAAATTAATACATGTTAGTCACTTGTATCTCAGTGTTTTAAAAAAGAAAGAAACCTTTAAGTGCTGACTTGACAAGACTTGGTCATTGATTGGCTGTGGACATGAGGCTGTGACTAAGGATGACCGCAAGTTTTAGGGCGGACAACCAGGTAACTGGTGGCACCAGGGATGAGAAGTAGCAGCAGGTTTGGGAGGAAAGCCAGTGAGTTTTTACTTTTGCTTTTCTTTACAGCAGGAACCAAGTCTTCCATTACAGCCCACTGATAGGGAGGAAATGGGATGGAACCTAAGAGAGAGGAATGTTATCTTCTCCTTTCGTGGGTAAAGTGAAGCGAAACTACTTAGGGACCATGAATATTTATAAATTTAGTCTGACATTTTTCTCTTGTATGTTTTGGTCATAAGACATATCTATTCATTATTAAAAATATTAAAAGGACAGAGACGCATAATCAGGGCTAATCTATCCATGGGGCTTGGCAGGCACAGTTCTGAGGGCGCATGGTACTTTCGAGCCCATGAAACTGTTTTCATCTTAATTGATTCTAAAGTCAGAAGAAAAACATAAATAGGATAATAATGAACATACAATAATGAATCCAGCCTGGATTACAGTCATCTTTATAACAACGCAGGCTTAAAATATAAATTTTAATACGTTTTACAGCGGAAGCTGCCCACAAAGGTTAACTCACCTGGGGCTCGTGAAAGTCATAACGTGTGGCTGTGGTAGAGATAACTATACGTCATGCCTTGACCTACAAGCCTCTATCAGCTACAATACATTTATGAGATATAGGTCCATCTATCTCTGAACATCTCCCTACATATCATCACCCCAGATCCCACCATCTCAGTTAGGTTTCTTCCGCCACCCCCAATTCTTTCAGTAGTTTAAAAAACTGTGTTAAACCTTGTATCTAAATCTACATGACTGCTCAGTGGAGTGCAAACGCTTCATCCTTTCTATGGGTAAATTGTAAAGGAATAAAAAGTTATAAATGTTCAGACCATTTGACACGGAACTTCTACTAAGAGTTAATTCTCAGGAAATAATCAGATGGAATTACAAGGATGGTCGTCACAGTGCTATTTCCACTAAAAAAATGGAAACATCCCTAAATATTCTGTAATAAGAGTCTGGTCAAATTAATTATAGTTGATCCACACAATGAAATATTAAGCAGCCATAAATAATGATACATGTAATTATATATTTATTGTTGTAGGAAGATAGTCACAATATATGAAATGGAAAGGATAGGATATGTTAAATATTATGGTTTAAGCTCATTGTAATGGAAAATATATATACCAGTCAATCTTGGTGGTAGGATAATGGATAATAATCAATTTTGCTCCTCTGCATTTACAATTTTTTCAACAATGAGAATATATTACACTGAATTTAAAAATACTAAAAGCTTATACCCTTTGATTCAGGATCTTTTGGTAGACACTTAACTAAGAAAATTACTAAAGATGTGTACAAAGATGAAGCCACCAAGATACAGTTTCCTATCATCAAGTCCCGCACCCTGAGTGGGACTTGTCTGTATTCACTGTCCCAATCCCTCTACTCTCTCTTGCTGTCAACCCATCCAATCAGGCTCTCTTCCCCACCCCTGCATGGAAACCACCCTTGCTCAGGTCACCTCGGACTTCCACGTCGCTAAAATCAATGTTCGATTCTCAATCCTTGTTTAACTCCACGGTCTGCAGCATTTCATACAGGCAATCTCTCCTTTCCCTTTAATTGAACCTTCTCTTGGTTCTCCTCCTACATCCCCATGATTCTGCTCCTAGGTCTTCCTCTTCTCCTCAACCTTCAACTTTGGGGTGCTCAGGGCTCAGTCCTGGAGCCTCTTCACTGTCCTCATCCAATCTCATAATTTTAAATAGTATCTATATGCTGATGATGCCCAAAGTTAAGTCTCCAGCTCAGAACCATCCCATGAACTCTAGACACACATTCAACTACAAAGTCAACATCCAAAGTCAACACTGGGATGTCTAAAAGGCATCTCAACATGAACATGACCAAAACAGAACTGGTGATCTTCTATGCCCTACACCAATCTCAATGACAATTTCCTGCTTCTAGTTGTCCATCCCTGACTCCTCTTTTTGTTTCCTGGAACCCAACTGCTTTTCAGTATCTCCACTGCTAACACTCTGGTTCAAGACACCATTATCTCTCAGCTTGCTCATTGTCGTAGGGTGCATTAACTTGCCCTCCCCTATAGTCTAATCTCAATAAATAAACCAAACCATTCTTTCAAATTGTAAGTCCTATAATGTCACATGCATACTCAGTCCATCCCATGGCTTCTCTTTTCACTCAGAGTAAAAGCCAAATTTGTTACAGTGGCCTACAAGGGTCTGCAGAATCTCTCCTTCCTCCAACCCCCTTTATCTCCTGCTACTTTCCCCCAGGTTCTCTCTGCTCCTGCCACACTGGTCTCCTTACACTTCTTTTCCAATGTTGTATACTCCTGTCTCAGGGCCTTTGCACTGCTGTTCCCTCTTTCAAGAAAGCTCTTGACCAGATACTATGTTGGTCCACCCCCTCACTTCCTTCATATTTTTGATCATTGTCATCATCTCTTTGAGGCAATGTCATGCATCCTCCCTTTTCTGTCTGATCTGTCTCTGTTGCATTTTTTACCATGTGACGTACTTCTCCAATTGCTTACTGTTCGTTTTTCTCCAAGTAAAATATATGCTACTTAAGAGAAGGGATAGTATTCTGTTTTATTTTACTGCCACAGCCCCAGTGCTAAGACTCTAAGTGTATTTACTGAGCAAATGTTCATCCTGATGCCCTTTATAAAAACAAAAATCTGTAAACAATGTAAGTATCTGCCAATAAGAGACCCACACTTTCAGAAAATAGGATACTATTTATATCTATATCCACAAGATGCCCATACATATGAAATGGAATACTCTTCAACTGTTAAAAGTTTGCATAAACTGCAAATGAATACATTTACTAAAAGGAAAGAGGTCTGTAACACTTTAAGATAAAAGTATCAGATGACAAAGTAATCTTTGTAATATAACATTAGCTCATTTTTATAAGGAAAATTTGTTAAAGTATATGCATTAAGGTAAACTCCTAATCCAAAACAAAAATTCTTTAAATGATCAAAACAGTCAACTCCACGAGGCCTTAACTTTGAGATTTCCTCTGATGACATTAATGACACAGAAGAACAGCAGGATTAGTTCTAACCTGGCCACGTTGGGATGGTCTGTGCACTTTGGTAGGATTCTACGGGCTCCAGTGCTAAGCAATTCCTCAAACCATTAAACAGCTAATAAAAGCCATAGAACCATTAGAGCTGTGCTTCTTGGAGTGGGGATAGATATGACTTGCAGAAATGTTAGGTAGCATTTGGATTTAGGCTTGTGTCTTCTTCCAAGTTTCAAGATTATTTAAACACTCCTGTTTCCAAGTAAAGACGGGTGAGGCAGCTGCTCCAGCCCCCGACAGCCCCACCGCATCATGGCGTGAGGCAAAAGCCACCAAACCCAGCTGAGAGGATGACAAGGTGGGAAAAGACACGGTGAAATCAGCTAGGCAGGGAAGAATGAAGTGAGAGGAATGTTTTCTTGCCATTTCCTTTATCTTTTCTGGCAAAATTAAGGCTTAATTCTTCTCAAAGGACACTTTGCTGGCAATAAAGTTGATACTTCAAAGGAGGAAAACATTCAGAGAGGGAAAAGCATACTTAACAAAAGTTTCTGTTCAAAAGGAGAGAGCAGTCGTATCTGCAAGTCTTCCGGTCTATGCTGGGAGGTTGCCTTATCACTAGCAGCCCCTCCTCACAAGGTCTTTGGGCATCTCTTTAATTCTCTGGCACAGTATCCACTAGCCAATCTAGGTTATATACATGGCACTCGAGAACTGATGATGGCAAAGTTCTAATTAACTAATGCAGTGGTTAGGGTCACCTTACTGGGTTGATAAAAAGGACTCTGCTTAACACAGCAGTTTTGGACCTGGCAGCCACCTGGGCAATAGTAGTGTTTTCACCAGAGGAAACTGAGGACATAGGAGACAAGATTTATCTAGAGCTGGTCAGTAGTGGATCTAGAACTAGATTCCAGGTCTTTTAGTGCCCAGTCTAGAGCTCTTACCACCCCATAAAGATAACTGTTTAACCATGACCCAAATTAGCACGAGGGAGGCAGAGGGGGTTCAAAAGAGATTCTCAGACCTAGGAGAGGCCGGTCTGGCTGCCTAGGAATGCACTGGAGAGTTTATAAAACACGCTGATTTCTGGATTCCATTGCAGGAATTTACATTTCACAGAAGTTCCCCCAAGTCAATCTGATGCATGGCCAGGTTCAGGAATCACTGGCCTGGATTATACAAGACAGAAGAGCAAAGAAACCAGCAGATTTCTATTAAAAAATGCAAGTCATTCTTCTCACTCACTCTATGAAAAAACAACATGGAAATATGCAATTATAAAGCTCAAAATAGCTTCTTTAGGAGAAAAAAAAAATGATTCACATTTCTAAAGACGCTCAGGCCACAGCTGCAATCTGTTCTTGTGGCCAAAACCCTTGGAAAGCCCAATTAAGGGAAGCCACATTGGGCTTGATTGCTGGGACCCAAAGCTCTGTCCTGCTCTCAGGAGAGAGGGAACGGCCACACTCCAGAGAGACACGCAGGCAGCTGGCACTGACCTTCAAGGAGCTAGCAGCTTGGCTCCCTAACCTACAGCTGCCATTCCATGGAGCCTGGCTCCCTTAGGGTCCTAGTGGCTGGACGCACCTGCTTGGGCAGGAGGCGTCTTGGGAGGAGCCGTTTACTGGCCTCTCACTAGAGTCCAAGCTCTGGACTGGTTAAAGTCTGCCCCGTTTCCCATAGCAAGGGGATGGGTAGAAAAGAAGAAGCAAGCTGAGAACTGTCTGGAGGCAGATGGGGAATATAATAAATTAGGAAGTCACACAGCTGTGTGTTCTGAAACATAAGATTGAAAATAGATAATTTTTTCCTCTTTGGGGAACATACTGTAGTGTTGATATTTTCTAATTCAAATTTGGACCTAGGAGGCCCTCTCATCAAATTACCCCGAGAAGGAGGAGGGACGAAGAGGAGCCCTTTTGCATAACTCGTTCTCACTTTAGAAGAACAAGGGATGCTGTTTGAGAGGTTTTGGGATAAAACACAGTGTTTGTTCATAAAAAATTTAGTGATGTCTGAAAAATATTTTTGGAACTGACCCTGAAGCAAATAGAAAGCTACTCTTTTCATGCAGTAAATACTTATTAAATTCAGATTTGTGTAAAGCACCAGACCAGAGGCTAGGATGGGACATGAATTCACTCTGAGTCTAGTCCTCGAAGTGCTTACAGCCTGTAAGGAAGAGAGGATATTCTTTTAAAAATGAAAGCAGTGGTTGATAGTTTTGCACAGTAGTTATATGTAAACAGCACAGCAGTATTCCATAATAGTTAACCGCATCTAATGTTTTGTGACCTCACTCTACTTAACCTCCGGAGTCCCAGGTCGTTCATTTGTAAATGGAGATACTTAAGGGTTAATAGAGTATTGACCTTATAGAATTGCCTGCCAAATAGAAAGCATCTAATACATGGTAGTGGTCTTGTTTTTTTAAATAAATTCTTTCCACTCATCTTTAAATCAACAGTGGTTTTTGATTGAAGTTCAAGTGCCCAGGGTTGGGAGATTCCACTGGCATCTATCTCCTAATCTACTGCAGCAACCAGGAAAAACTCTCCATTCAAAGGCCTCAGGTTAAGGATGAGATGTTTTAAAAGGGATCCTAGAGCTTCCTGTCCTTTGCTGCTCTCCCAACCAATGGGGACTCCCTGGGGGTCAATCCAACACTGTAGGAATTACATTAAAGACTGAAGCTGTGGATATGCTCCTGGGTTTTTGTTTGTTTTCGTTTTGCTCATGTACATTTTGGTTTTAAAAACCTTATTATTTAGCTTTCATCACCATTTCAGTGCAGTATGGCATCCTGACTCTGTTGTTTTAATTCCTTTCTTTTTCTGATCTATTTTATTCCGCTTATCATCTATTTGAATCTTCCAGAATTCTGCTTATACTTTCCCTCTAATTTCATGCCTCTAATTTCACCCCTCCCAAATTAATATTCTACTTTTACAACATCCTAGGTCCTTTTAGCTCAAAACCTGCTGCGACACAATCCTACCGTAAGTGCTAGGAAGTGTGATTAATGCTCAGGAGAAAAATAGCCTGTAGGTCCAAGCCCGGGGTTTGGAAGAGACAGACATCTGCAGAACTAGGGGAAGATGGTTTTCACCCTTCACATGATTGGAATGAGACTAGTAACTAATACTAGACTGACTTCCCAGATGAGGAGTGAAGACAGCCTGCTTCATCTACTGGGATCACTTTACTTTTATGGGCTTTTAAAAAAATGATGTTTCTGCTTATATAAGAAGCTGGATGTCCTGAAATCCATGGTTTTTCATATCTATAACCACTGGATTTTACGTAAGCCACATCCCCAGTGTTGCAGAAGAACAGAGGGGAGGTGATGAAACTTTCGTCATATATTCCCCTGACCTGCACGGAGGAGGTAACGAGTAGCAGTGAGACTCTCTCAGACATCCAGCGGCGAGGTGAGCAAATGTTCTGAGCTAGGCTCCCACCACTGCTTCCACGATGATGCCTTGTCCAGTGACACCCTAACCTTCCTCCCACAGCCATCCTAGGAACCCTCTTGCTAGGCAGGGCTCCTAGCACATTTTGCTCTCTCTAAGAGTCAACAGACCAGAGCTGGATCCAACTTAAAATCATATTTTTAAATTTATTTTGATTTTTTTCTTCAAATTATATTAAAGTCTTTTTCTGCCATAAAACATATTTTTTTTCAAATTTTTCACATACCCCCTATTGTGAATGTGTGTATGTGTAGAGAGAGAGAATGGTAAAGCAATTATGGCAAAATGTTAACACAACAGTAGGTGAACCCGAGTGAAAGGTATATATGAATGAATTCTTTGGACTTTTTCACAAAAAAAGTCTTTAAAAAATATATATTTTTATTTCCACTCATTTATCATTGCTCTTCTTTATCAGTTCTCCTTCCCAATTTTCACGTCCTTATTCTTCCAAATGAACTCTACCATCATTCTGTGAAGTTTCCATCCTAGATCCCACTGGTATTTTGGAACGAGATATGAGCCTGCACATTGTTTGGGGAACTTAGATCTTGATCAAAATATTAATGTTTTCCTCCCAGGAATAAAACATTTGCTTGTTTATTTATTTGAAACTTGTGCTGCATGTCTTAGTAAAGTCTTAAGTTTTCTTCACATTAGTCCAGGATGTTTTCCATTAGGATTATTCCAAAAGCAGTTTACATTTTTATTGCCACTGCTAGAAAAACTCTCCTTATCCATTTTATAATTAACTAATTACTGCTGACATATGGAAACGATACTAAGGTTTGTTTACCCACTATATAGCTACTCTTCTAAATTACATTCATCCTAACAGCTTTTCCTTTGTTTCTTCAGGGATTTCTAGAAAGTTTTATTGTCTCTAATTTAAAATACTTTCTTTCTATCAATGTGTTGTACCTCTATTCTATCAATGTGCTGTCTAGTGAATATCAGCATCCTTTGCATCCTACCACATTTCCAGTTTTTAATGGCAAAGCTGTTTCGTTTTTACCATTTTAAGTATCATGTTGGCTTGTTGCTTTATAGTAGTTTAAAAAATGATGTTAAGAATATATCCTATTCCATCTTTAACAAATGGTAATAAATGCTATCAAATACTATTTTGGATTAATTGAAATTAGCATTTCAGTTTTCATATAGAGTTTATTCAAGTGAGATGGGCAGTGATCTGTTTTCTTTTACTGAACTTCTTTTGCTTCCTTGGCACAAACAAACCTTTGAGCCAAATTCAAGGTCCATTGCTAGTTAATACAAAGGTCTTTATAACATACTTTGCAAACCTTCATAATCCATTTTTTCAGTTTTATTTTTTTAATTGCCTTTGTTTTCATCATTTATTTATTTTTAAATTATATTTATGCTTTTCTATAAACCACCTCAACTTGTAGGGGAAACAGGGCCACAAATTAAAGGAAAAAAAAAAACCACCTCTTTACGCAGTAGGAAGTACAACAGAAGAGACACAGATAAAGTGCTACAGGGGTTTAGAGGAGGATGTGATGCCCTCCTACTGTTGGGGTCAGGGGGGGAATCAGACCTGTCACCCAAATGGGATGTTTAAGATGAAACTGGAGGAAAAGTATTTCTACAAAAGGCAGAAGAAGACAACAGGCAACTGTGTTCTTTCAACATGTCTGCATCTCTCTTCATCATGACACTGGGCAAATATACCAGTCTCCCCGCTCAATCTATAACCTAAGAAATAACAGGAATGGATACTAATTGTTTCCAGCTATATATCTTTCCAGAAATAACGTAAAAAGGAACAAGTCCTAAAAAAGGCTATGGTAAATATAAATTATTTTCATCCATTAATAACTGAGATATGCTTGATACATCCTTTCAAACTGCCAAGTTTGTGTAATTTCTCTCAGCAGTCATTTCTAATGGAGACAAATGTCACACTGTGATTCAGAAGGCTCTACAAGCACTGCTTCAGAATCACCAACAAACCATCACAGAACTTGAGATTCTTACAACGGCCCCTAAATGCACAGAAAGCGTTGGCTCTGCTATATTAGTTGGGATACATGTCAGGCTCTCTGAATCTGTGCATATTTGAGATAATACTACTTCCTTCAAGTAGAGAGCGTTTGACAGTTAACAAAACAACTTAACAACAAAACAATTCTCAGTTGAGGAGGAGGAGGAGGAGGAGAATGATAATTTTCCCATGTTACAAATGGGAGACTAAGGAGCAAGATGGCTAGCCATCTTGACAAAAGACAAAATCAGTTATGCCTATTACCCAGGGCTTCTGATTCCGAATCCAAGAATCCGTCCCTCTGTTTTATGGTACTACTATTATAAATCCTGATAACAGTTTTATAACTATTCTAAACAACCACTCTGGAATGACTTTTATACTCTCTCCTATGACATTTTAAACTGGGGCCCAAAGTGCACATAATCCAGGCTCAGGCCTTGAATATTTTTTGTTTGCTTGTTGCTCTTACATTAAACTTAAGGTTGAAGTAGAGTAAGAAAGCAGTAGTAGAGTATAAACATTTATGAAATAGAAGTGAAGAAAATGACAGCAAAGATCAATAAAACTAAAAGTTGGTTCTCTGAGAAGATAAACAAAATTCTTAAACCCTTAGCCAGACTCATCAAGAAAAAAAGGGAGAGGACACAAATCAATAAAATTAGAAATGAAAAAGGAGAAATCACAACTGACACTGCAAAAATACAAAGGATTATTAAGAGACTACTACAAACAACTATATGCCAATAAAGTGGACAACCATGAAGAAATGGACAAATTCTTGGAAAGGTATAATTTTCCAAGACTGAACGAGGAAGAATTAGAAAATATAAACAGACCTATCACAAGTAATGAAATTGAAACTGTAATTTAAAATCTTCAAACAAACAAAGTCCAGGACCAGATGGCATCACAGGTGAATTCTATCAAACACTTAGAGAAGAGCTAACACCAATCCTTCTCGAACTCTTCCAAAAAATTGCAGAGGGAGGAACACTCCCAAATTCATTCCATGAAACCACCATCACCCTGATACCAAAACCAGACAAAGATATCACACAAAAAAAGAAAATTAAAGATCAACATCACTGATGAACATAGATGCAAATATCCTAAACAAAATACTAGCAAACAGAATCCAACAACGTACTAAAAGGATCATACACCATGATCAAGTGGGATTTATCCCACTGATGCAAGAATTCTTCAATATACTCAAATCAATCAATGTGATACACCACATTAACAAATTAAGGAATAAAAACCATATAATCATCTCAATAGATACAGAAAAAGCTTTTGACAAAATTCAACACCCATTTATCATAAAAACTCTCCAGAAAATGGGCATAGAAGGAAACGACCACAACAGAATAAAGGCCTTATATGACCAACCCACAGCAAACAACATACTCAATGGTGAAAAACTGAAAGGATTTCCACTAATATCAGGAAGAAGACAAGGATGTCCACTCTCGCCACTCTTAACCAACATAGTTTTGGAAGTCCTAGTCATGGCAATCAGAGAATAAGAAGAAATAAAAGGAATACAAATTAGAAAGGAAGAAGTAAAACTGTCAATGTTTGCAGATGACATGATACTGTACATAGAAAATCCTAAAGATGCTGCCAGAAAACTACTAGAACTAATCAGTGAATTTGGTAAGGTTGCAAGATACAAAATTAATGCACAAAAATCCCTTGCATTCCTATACACTAACAATGAAAAATGAGAAAGAGAAATTAAGGAAACAGTCCCATTTACCATCGCAACAAAAACAATAAAATACGTAGGAATAAACCTACCTAAGGAGGCAAAAGACTTGTACTCAGAAAACTATAAAACACTGATGAAAGAAATCAAAGATGACACAAACAGATGGAGAGATATACCATGTTCTTGGATTGGAAGAATCAATATTGTGAAAATGACTATACTACCCAAAGCAATCTACAGATTCAATGCAATCCCTATCAAACTACCAATGGCATTCTTCACTTAATTAGAACAAAAAATTTTACTATTTTTATGGAGACAAAAAAGCCCCTGAATAGCCAAAGCAATCTTGAGAAAGAAAAATGGAGCTGGAGGTATCAGGCGCCCCGACTTCAAACTACATTACAAAGCTACAGTAATCTAGACAGTATTGTACTGGCAGAAAAACGGAAATATAGATCAATGGTACAGGATAGAAAGGCCAGAGATAAACCCACGCACACATGGTCACCTAATTTATGACAAAGGAGGCAAGAACATACAATGGAGAAAAGACAGTCTCTTCAATAAGTAGTGCTGGGAAAACTGGACAGCCACATGTAAAAGAATGAAATTAGAATACGCCCTAACACCATACACAAAAATAAACTTAAAATGGATTAAAGACCTAAATGTAAGGCCAGACACTATAAAACTCTTAGAGGAAAACATAGGCAGGACACTCTATGACATAAATCACAGCAAGATCCTTTTTGACCCACCTCCTAGAGAAATGGTAATAAAAACAAAAATAAACAAATGGGACCTAATGAAACTTAAAAGCTTTTGCACAGCAAAGGAAACCATAAACTAGACGAAATGACAACCCTCAGAATGGGAGAAAATATTTGCAAACGAATCAATGGACAAAGGATTAACCTCCAAAATATACTAACAGCTCATAGAGCTCAATATCAAAGAAACAAACAATTCAGTTAAAAAATGGGTGGAAGACCTAAATAGACATTTCAACAGAGGAGACATACAGATGGCCAAGAGGCACGTGAAAAGATGTTCAACATCACTAATTATTAGAGAAATGCAAATCAAAACTGCAATTAGGTATCATCTCACACCGGTCAGAATGGCCATTATCAAAAAATCTGGAAACAATAAATGTTGGAAAGGGTGTGGTGAAAAAGGAACCCTCCTGCACTGTTGGTGGGAATGTAAATTGATGCAACCACTATGGAGAACAGTATGGAGGTTCCTTAAAAAACTAAAAATAAAACTACCATATGACCCAGCAATCCCACTACTGGACATGTACCGTGAGAAAGTCATAATTCCAAAAGAGACAAGTACCACAGTGTTCACTGCAGCACTATTTACAATAGCCAGGACATGGATACCTAAATGTGTGTGTGGGGGGTGGGGTGTATGTGTGGGTGTGGGTGTGTGTGGGTGTGTGGGTGTGTGGCCTAAATGTCCACTGACAGATGAATGGATAAAGCAGATGTGGCACATATATTAAATGGAATATTACTCAGAAAGAAACAAAACTGAGTTATTTGTAGTGAGGTGGATGGACCTAGAGTCTGTCATACAGAGTGAAGTAAGTCAGAAGAGAAAAACAAATACGTATGATAGCACATATATATGGAATCTAAAAAAAAAAAAAAAAAGGTACTGATGAACCTAGTGGCCGGGCAGGAATAAAGATGTAGACAATAAAGATGTAGCACAGGGCTTCCCTGGTGGCGCAGTGGTTGAGAGTCCACATGCCGATGCAGGGGACACGGGTTCGTGCTGGTCCGGGAGGATCCCACATGCTGCAGAGCGGCTGGGCCCGTGAGCCATGGCCACTGAGCTTGCGCATCCGGAGCCTGTGCTCTGTCAACAGGAGAGGCCACAACAGTGAGAGGCCTGCGTACTGCAAAAAAAAGATGTAGCACATATATATGGAATCTAAAAAAAAAAAAGGTAGTGATGAACCTAGTGGCAGGGCAGGACATTGAGGTAGACATTGAGAACGGACTTGAGGACACATGGGGGATTGGGGGAGAGGAGGGGGAAGGGGGCGAAGTCAGAGTAGCATCGACATATATACACTACCGAATGTAAAATAGTTAGCTAGTGGGAAGCAGCATCATAGCACAGGGATATTTGCTTTGCTATGACCTAGAGAGGTGGGATAGGGAGGGTAGGAGGGAGATGCAAGAGGGAGGGGATATGGGGATATATGTATGCATATGGCTGATTCACTTTGTTGTACAACAGAAGCTAACACAGTATTGTGAAGCAATTATACTCCAATAAAGATCTATTAAAAAAAAAAAAAGTCAAGATTTGAGAGGCTTCAACTTTCCATGGAGCACAGGTACAAGCTAGTATTAGGAGGAAAAAATGTCCTTAAGAGGTTTAATTGTTAACAGCTAATTTTCTTGCGTTTTCTTTAGCCACGATGTTCTAAGAATGAAAGTGATGGATGGTACTTCTCAAAGTATGAAAACATCAATGTCCCAGAGTTAAGTGTCTATTCTAATTGCTGTGCACTCCAAAGAGTCCTTCAGATTGCTCATCTGTGTTATTTTTACTTGCTAAAGCAGAGGTGTCTGGGTGATGAATTAAACAAGGTGCTTTCACTCAGCACCACTGGCGTGTTATAATAAATATTTCCACTGAAAGACAAAGTAAGGAAATGCCAAACATTCTCATAGTGTGTGATATAGATTTCATTCTTGTTTTTTTAAAGATAAGTAGTTATTAAATTTTAATCTAATTATGTATGGCCATACAGGTGAAGTTGGCAAAACTGTTTCAGAGAAATATGAAGGCTTCAATCACAAATGTATGTTCATTCTGCCCTTCAGAACACACCTGAGAATAACCCACACACAAAAGCATAATTGAGGACGTGGAAATATCCATTTGCTAAAAGGAAAGTAAGGTAGTGGAGCCCTAGTAGCGTAGTGATGAAAAATGAAATACGTTATAATCAAATTTCAATTTCCATTTTTCTGCAACCTTTGATACTGCTACTTAAAAAAATACAATGCATTTCCCCAACTCCCAATAAAAGCAAAATGACAGAGGGCTGTAATCTGACTTCTATTTCTTATGGTTTTTTGCAGCAGTAAGGAAACTGCAGAAAACACTCTTCTGGGTAAAGAGACAGAATTAACGTTTTCGAGTCGTTTTTCCTTATCTTAACAGAACCCCAATTTTCTTCAGCTACCTACCATCCTATGGCCACTCAAGGAAGGTTGGTTTCAACCTTGGGAGAAGCTAATGACTGATTTGACCCTCAGAAGGTTCCAGTCCCCTCTCAATGACTGAGTTAGGCACAGGCACAGGCCATAGTGTTAGTCAGTGATAACGAGAGAAAGTTTGCTGAAGGGCTTTCGGGTCTACGGCCATACCACCCTAATGCGCCCCACTTCGTCTGAAGGGCTTTTGGAAACATTTTCACACACCTAAAAGAGACTCACTAGAAGAGAAAGCCTCTTGTTCACCTGGACCTTGTGATGGTAGCCGCCATTTTGTTACCAGCATGAGGACAAATTTGGTACACTAAGAATGGCAGAACCAAAAGATGGAAAGAACTTGGGTCCTTGGTGACATCACTGAACAGATAACCCCAGGACCTACTCAACTGTGAAACTGTGACACTCAATAAATGTGCTTCTTACATTGACCATTTTGAGTTGGGATTTTGATTACTTGAAGCTGAAAGCCTCCTAACGGACTCCCAAGCTGATTATTATTAGGTCAGGGCTAGAGTAAGGTAAGCTTGTCCCTGGTCCTGGTACTACACATTATCATACTTGCAAGTTATTGTCACACCCAGAAAATGTAATCCAATTTTAGAATTTTATGCCCAGGACTGGAACATTCCTTTTTGTCATTAAAATTCTTCTATTGGTTCCCACTGCCTGGTGAAATCCAAACTCCTCTGCACCGCAAATCCTTCTATCTTGCCTCTTGCCTCTTCTTCCAGCATCTCCTCCATTTGCCTGTTCCCTCAAGCCTTCTGCTTTAGCCACACTGAAGTACCACCCCTCAGTATCTGCAGGGGATTGGTTCCAGGACTGGCTGAAGCCGAAGACGCAGAACACTGAGATACAAAGGGTGGAATGTAGAATTCTCTGAACCTCTGGGTTACTTTCACCTACAGTTCTCCCTGCCCAGAATTTTTACCAGCTGCTACCCACCATACACACACACACACACACACACGGGCCTGCCTGGTTATTCTTCTCTTCATCTTTGTGACTTCACACTCTCAAATATCTCTTCTTGGAACATGTCACATCGCTTCCTCAGCCCACCTGGCTCCCCATGAACAAAAAAACCTGAACACTGCCTCCTAGTGACATTAACATAATTTAAATGTAACTTACAAATAGTAAGATGTTTTATAATTATTTGTTTATGTGAAAGATTCTCCAGTCAGCATGTGAACTGCCTGAGGATGGAGTGTGTGTTCTAAGTCCTAGTCATCAGGGATTAGATCCTGACTCATAGAGGAGGAGTCCTAGTTATTGAATGAATGAATGAGAGACAAAAAGAAATATCCTAGTTCTGACTATAACTGGAATGTAACTGAATGAGGTGTTACATACTCAAAAGATAAGTAATTAATTTATTTATATCAGAAATCAAGTTTTTATTACCTCCCTCAATGATTTATTATCGCTTTGGAGACAGCACTACAACAACAAAAAACAACAGTAACATTTTTAGCTCCTGTTAGGAGCAGGGTTTCTTCGTGAGGACTTCATAGCTGTTAACAAGTCTATCGATTTATCTGTGTTATGCCTCCCTTCTTTGCTAAGAATACCACTTCCTGCTTCCCCCGACCCTCACCCACTCCACACTCACAAGCATACCTCTTCTTTTGAAAACTTGCTCCTCTACTTAATCTTGTTCTTCTAAGTGGGGCTGACAATTCTACAACACAGGCAATGGGGATATGCGACTACATCCAGGTCAACAGTATTCTTCTTTGTGATTTTAAAAATTGAAATTAAGAGAACACAAGTGCCTGGCTCTCAAACGAGCCTCATGAAGAAAGCAGGTTAAAAGAAAAAATTTAGTCATAATGTAGAGTGAAGAAACAAGGGACGCTGTTCCAGGTCCTGGTTCCAGCTGTCACTTAAACCAGGGCACTCTCCCTCCCTCGCTTAACCTGCAGTTTCTTTCTAGAAAGTAAGATCCTACCACTTGCCAAAAAACTATCCCTCTTCCAACTAAAGCAACATCCATTATCTCATTTAACCCTCTCAGCAAATATGTGCAGCAGCTATTATCTTTATTTTATGGATAACGAACCAGAAACTCAAAACAGAGAAGAAGCATGCCCAAGGCGTCGGATTAACAGCTGAGCTGTGATTCAAATGGGTCATTCAGATGCCAAAATGCAAACATTCGACTTTCGTGCCTCTTTCTGCACCCTTCTTTGGGCAACCTGAACACCAATTTGAGCTCAATGACCCTAGACAATATGCAGTAAGTACAAGTCTTCTCTTCATTAATAAACATAGGGCTTCCCTGGTGGCGCAGTGATTGAGAGTCCGCCTGCCGATGCAGGGAATACGGGTTCGTGCCCTGGTCCGGGAAGACCCCACATGCCGCGGAGCGGCTGGGCCGCTGAGCCGGCACGTCCGGAGCCTGTGCTCCGCAACGGGAGAGGCCACAGCGGTGAGAGGCCCGTGTACCGCAAAAAATAAATAAATAAACAAAATAAAATAAACATAGATGCTATTGATCTTGATTAACTCCTTGGGGGTGTTACAGACTTCAATTAAATAACCGTGATAAAGTGCTCTGAGTATATAAGTAGGCATTGTTTTTTAGGCCACACTATTAAACATCTGCATCTTACAATGCCAATAATTGGGATGCAGAAAAATAGCACTTTTTAAAAAGTAATCTAAAAAGAAAATATCTGTGCATAAATATTTGGTATTAGTAATTTAACTGAACATTATATGTTTGTTTTAGACACCAAAATATAATTGGTATTTCAGAAGTGGGTTTCCTCAAAAGAGCTTAAGTTAAATCAAAAGACAAAACATTTCTAGAAAATTCAATCCCTCCACTTTTGTAGAAAAATCAGAATTTTAGTTGGATACTTCTTTGGTCTCAGTACTTCCTTACAGATGTAATGTGACCATGATCTTCCAGGTCAATTATTAACATGAATCTGGGAAAAACTATGAATTTAGGAATTGAGAAAAGCAAACACACACAAACCAAAGGAAGATGGATCTGTGTGTGAACCTAATTTTCCTCAGAAGAAAAATAGATATCTCCTCCAACATAAGGGTTCACTCAGATTTACTTTTCCTCTTAGTAACTTATTTAATATGGCAATGAACAAAAGGCAATCCATTAAAAAGCAATTTTCCTCTTACTACAGGGTGTTTTATTCATTTGATGTCTAGCACTCAATCAGAATGTAGCAATCCTTTAATATTTTATGAGCAGAAATCAATTAATTTGGGCATTTCTGAATCTGTAGATTTCAGAAATGTGGGAGTCTTTGGTAGGCCTTGCAAAATGTCAAGAATGGCCTCTGCAGTCAGTAGAGGGCGAACACAGGTCAACCTGAAATCTCAATCAAAATATTGGAAAAAATATGCTTTAGAACAGATAATGGGTAGATAGATAGATAATATATATATATATATATAATATTTATATACACCTTTGTAACCAATAGGAAAAAATATCAGTCCCACCTCATTCTTACACTTTCCCAAATGGAAGACTGACTCTTGGGGATGGAGACTGTATCTGGTTCACCTTTGCACCTGCAGTGTCCAGTACAGTCCCTGGTACATTGTAAGTAATCTGTAGATTTTTATTAAACAAATGAATAAATGCATTTGTCATCTTAGATGAAGGAAGCCTGCCATGAGTATGTCATGTCCCAGCTGTCTAAGCCCAACCTCATTGCAGAGACCAGACCTGACCAGGTGCTAAGCAAACTGTGGCAGAATGTTGAAATCCTTCTCTGCAACAGAAGGGTCTCACCTTCTGGAATAATATATAGTGCAAGAACAGCATCTGGGGCACCTCCAGAGATCCCAAAGGTATTTGCTTTCATCCCCACTCGGTTACCTCAGCCCATACGAGTGGGATTCTATCCTGGCTCCTGGCTTGACTACCAGGTCTTCAAAAGTCTGGGAAGGCTGCTCTACACCAGCTAGAGGTCAGCCCCTACTCTGTACCAGTTCTCTCCCCCAAAGCACAGAGTGACGTCCACCTGAGCAGCACTGTCTGCTCAGATTCCTGCCACCAAGGTTCCCATCTGCCCACCAGATGGGGCCCCATTGACAAGCAGGAGAGTCCAGATCAGATCCACATTTACCTTGCCCACTCACAGCCTGAAATTTGGCTATATTGTCCAAGTTCGTTCCCCTAGGTTGAATACTATCTGTTCCCAGGATACTCCTCTCACGCCTACCGCTGCAATTTCAGCCACCAACGTAACTTGTGATAGAGACAAAATGAATGCAACTACTCAAATCATGACCTCAAATCCTACCAATCTATTTCTGGGGAAATGTAGGAATATAAGTGCACAGTGAAATTTATGAGTACATTACCCAAGGACACAAAAGTCATAAGTGGCAGAGATGGAACCAAGCTGCCCCTTGTCCCCAGTATTCTCCTTCTTGTTCACCATATCTCTGTTCTGTGCTAACTTTTAACATGTCCATTAGGCAGAGGAGAAGAGCAGAAAGCTGGGTATGGCAGTCAAAGCACACAAGAGTATACCTTCTACTGCCATCAAGATGAGAGCTAATAGCCAAAGCAGGCCATTGGGGAAGATGAAAATGAAAGTAGGGCAAGAAAAGGACATTGCAGGGCAATAACCTGGACACAAGAAGTACCAGCCAAGCAGAGCATGACTCTGCTTCTTCTCCAGTTTCTCAAAATCTTGCATGGTCTTGCAGTGCTTTTAAGCAAGTGACGTTCTACAGTTTTCCCCATCAAATTGGAATGAATGCAAAATAGACATGGTTATCAGACTGAGGAATTCAGGAGAAATTGTTTGATTCAGGACTTTAATCCTTCAGTGGACTACACAGTAAGCTACATAGCGGACATAAATCTCCACAAGTTAGTCAAATGAGGAGTAGGAAGAATAACTCACTTCAAGCACCCAGATAAACTGAAATGTTAACATTGGTGATAAGTGAACCCGAGATCAGAAATCTCTCAGGTCAGGCTGCTACCCTTAATGCAAAAATACCCTAATTTGGGTTCACTAGTAACGAACTTCCATGGCAGTTCCACGTCCACTTCAACTTCTTTCCCCCACCCCCCTACATGGGAGGATGATAACATCTTGGTCAAACAGCTCAAACTCTCAGCTTTGTCCTTATTAAGTTTTAACTTTTTAAATTTACCTTAGCAGTGTGTGTAGTCAGTTCTACACTGTAAATAAAACATAACCCCCTTTCCAATTTAATCTTTAGATTCTTTCCCATTAATCATTTCAGACCATTATTTTAAGCTCTCAAGCAGGTGACTAAATATTTACGCTTTCACAATAACAGCAAACACTCGACATTTCTCTGGTATAAACAGCCTTCTCAGGTGCCCATGTTATTTAGCCTACAAGGAAATATTTATCTGTGTGTTAGCTCTATAGCTGGTGGAGGGAATAAAATTTACCCACTATAGGAAGACCCAATGCTGACAATGATTGCAGGCCAGGTTAAATCTTATTTACCTCAACAAGTTAAAGCGAAATTATGCCAGTGAGCAAAAGGCAAGAAAATTAACATGCTCTCTATTTCTAGGTATCCTTTCCTAAATTTTGTAATATAAGGAAGAAAAAGAGCAATAAGCATATCTCTGACCACATTTTTCATGATCATCTACCCATTTCTTCAATAATTCCTTCTTTCAAAGAGAAAGCATTCTAAACAAGTAAAATAGTGAGAGCAAGAGCAATCATTAAGGTATCCAATTTTTCTTTACATAAAAAAAATGTTTCAAAAAAAAGAAATTCAGCTTTATCGGAACCAAGATGGCAGAGTAGAAAGATGTGCTCTCACTCCCTCTTGTGAGAACAGCAGAATCACAACTAGCTGCTGGACAATCATTGACAGGAAGACACTGGAACTCACCAAAAAAGATACCCCACATCCAAAGACAAAGGAGAAGCCACAATGAGACAGTAGGAGGGGCGCAATCACAGTGAAATCAAATCCCATAGTTATGGGACTCACAGACTGGAGAACACTTATACCACAGGAGTCCACCCACTGGAGTGAAGGTTCTGAGCCTCATGTCAGGCTTCCCAACCTGGGGTTCCGGCAACAGGAGGAGGAATTCCTAGAGAATCAGACTTTGAAGGTTAGTGGGATTTGATTGCAGGACTTCAACAGGACTGGGGGAAACAGAGACTCCACTCTTGGAGGGCACACACAAAGTAGTGTGCACATCGGGACCCAGGGGAAGGAGCAGTGACCCCAGGGGAGACAGATCCCAACCTACCTGCTAGTGTTGGAAGGCCTCGGGCAGAGGTGGGGGGTGGCTGTGGCTCACTGTGAGGACAAGGACACAGGCAGCAGAAGTTCTGGGAAGTACTCCTTGGTGTGAGGCCTCCCAGAATCAGCCACTAGCCCCACCAAAGAGCCCAGGTAGGCTCCAGTGTTGGATTGCCTAAGGCCAAACAACCAACAGGGAGGGTACCCAGCACCAACTATCAGCAGACAAGTGTATTAAAGTTTTACTGAGCTCTGCTCACCAGAGCAACAGTCAGCTTTACCCACCACCAGTCCCTCCCATCAGGAAACTTGCACAAGAATCTTAGATAGCATCATCCACCAGCGGGCAAACAGCAAAAGCAAGAAGAACTACAATCCTGCAGCCTGTGGAACAAAAAGTACATTCACAGAAAGACAGAGAAGACGAAAAGGCAGAGGGCTACGTACCAGATGAAGGAAAAAGATAAAACCCCAGAAAAACAACTAAATGGAGTGGAGATAGGCAACCTTCCAGAAAAATAATTCAGAATAATGATAGTGAAGATGACGCAGGACCTCAGAAAAAGAATGGAGGCAGAAATCGAGAAGATGCAAGAAATGTTTAACAAAGACTTAGAAGACTTAAAGAACAAACAAACAGAGATGAACTATACAAATGACAATGAAAGCACGACGATCCAAAAACTATGGGATGCAGCAAAAGCAGTTCTAAGAGGGAAGTTTATAGCCATACAAGCCTACATCAAAAACAAGAAAATCTCAAATAAACAATCTAACTTTACACCTAAAGAAAGCAGAGAAAGAAGAACAAACAAAACCCAAAGTTAGCAGAAGGAAAGAAATCATAAAGATCAGAGCAGAAACAAATGAAATAGAAACAAAGAAAACAATAGCAAAGATCAATAAAACTAAAAGCTGGTTCTTTGAGAACATAAACAAAATTGATAAACCATTAGCCAGACTCATCAAGAAAAAGAGGGAGAGGACTCAAATCAATAAAATTAGAAATGAAAAACGAGAAGTTACAACAGACACTGCAGAAATACAAAGCATCCTAAGACACAACTACAAGCAACTGTATGCCAATAAAATGGACAACCTGGAAGAAATGGACAAATTCTTAGAAAGGTATAACCTTCCAAGACTGAACCAAGAAGAAATAGAAAATATGAACAGACCAATCACAAGTAATGAAATTGAAACTGTGATTAAAAATCTTCCAAAAAACAAAAGTGAAAGACCAGATGGCTTCACAGGTGAATTCTACCAAACATTTAGAGAAGAGCTAACACCCATCCTTCTCAAACTCTTACAAAATATTTCAGAAGAAGGAACACTCCCAAACTCATTCTATGAGGCCACCATCACCCTGATACCAAAACCACACAAAGATACTACAAAAAAAAGAAAATTACTGAACAATATCACTGATGAACATAGATGTAAAAATCCTCAACAAAATACTAGCAAGCAGAATCCAACAACACATTAAAAGGATCATACACAATAATCAAGTGGGATTTATCACAGGGATGCAAGGATTCTTCAATATACGCAAGTGAATCAATGTGATACACCATATTAACAAATTGAAGAATAAAAACCATATGATCATCTCAATAGATGCAGAAAAAGCTTTTGACAAAATTCAACACCCACTTATGATAAAAACTCTCCAGAAAGTGGGCATACAGGGAACCTACCTCAACATAATACAGGCCATATATGACAAACCCACAGCAAACATCATTCTCAATGGTGAAAAACTGAAAGCATTTCCTCTAAGATCAGGAACGAGACAAGGATGTACACTCTCGCCACTATTATTCAACATAGTTTTGGAAGTCCTAGCCATGGCAATCAGAGAAGAAAAAGAAATAAAAGGAATACAAATTGGAAAAGAAAAAGTAAAATTGTCACTGTTTTCAGATGACATGATACTATACATAGAGAATCCTAAAGATGCCACCAGAAAACTACTAGAGCTAATCAATGAATTTGGTAAACGTGCAGGATACAAAATTAAGGCACAGAAATCGCCTGCATTCCTATACACTAATGATGAAAAATCTGAAAGACAAATTAAGGAAACACTCTCATTTACCATTGCAACAAAAAGAATAAAATACCTAGGAAAAAACCTACCTAGGGAGACAAAAGGCCTGTATGCAGAAAACTATAAGACACTGATGAAAGAAATTAAAGACGATACCAACAGATGGAGAGATATACCATGTTCTTGGATTAGAAGAATCAATATTGTGAAAATGACTATACTACCCAAAGCAATCTACAGATTCAATGCAATCCCTATCAAATTACTAATGGCATTTTTTACGGAACTAGATCAAATCAACTTAAAATTTGCATGGAGACACAAAAGACCCCGAATAGCCAAAGCAGTCTTGTGGGAAAAAAACGGAGCTGGAGGAATCAGGCTCCATGACTTCAGACTATACTACAAAGCTACAGTAATCAAGACAATATGGTACTGGCATACAAATAGAAACATAGATCAATGGAACAAGATAGAAAGCCCAGATATAAACCCACGGACCTACGGTCAACTCATCTATGACAAAGGAGGCAAGGATATACAATGGAGAAAAGACAGTCTCTTAAATAAGTGGTGCTGGGAAAACTGGATAGCTACATGTAAAAGAATGAATTAGAACATTCCCTAACACCATACACAAAAATAAACTCAAAATGGATGCACGACCTAAAAATAAGACCAGACACTACAAAACTGTTAGAGGAAAACATAGGAAGAACACTCTTTGACATAAATCACAGCAAGATCTTTTTTGATCCACCTCCTAGAGTAATGGAAATAAAAACAAAAATAAACAAATGGGACCTAATGAAACTTCAAAGCTTTTGCACAGCAAAGGAAACCATTAACAAGACGAAAAGACAACCCTCAGAATATATTTGCAAACGAATCAACGGACAAAGGATTAATCTCCAAAATATATAAACAGCTCATGCAGCTCAATATAAAAAAAACAAATTACCCAATCCAAAAATGGGCAGAAGACCTAAATAGACATTTTTCCAACGAAGACACACAGATGGCCAAGAAGCACATGAAAAGATGCTCAACATCACTAATTATTAGAGAAATGCCAATCAAAACTACAATGAGGTATCATCTCACACCAGTTAGAATGGGCATCATCAGAATATATACAAACAACAAATGATGGAGAGGATGTGGAGAAAACGAACCCTCTGCACTGTTGCTGGTAATGTAAATTGATACTACCACTATGGAGAACAGTATGGAGTTTCCTTAAAAGACTAAAACTAATTACCATATGACCCAGCAATCCCACTACTAGACATGTACCCAGAGAAAACCATAATTCAAAAAGACAAATGCACCCCAATGTTCACTGCAGCACTGTTTACAATAGCCAGGTCATGGAAGCAACCTAAATGCCCATTGACAGACGAATGGATAAAGAAGATGTGGTATATATATAGGATGGAATATTACTCAGCCATAAAAAGGAACGATATTGGGTCATTTCTTGAGATGTGGATGGATCCAGAGACTGTCATACAGAGTGAAGTAAGTCAGAAAGAGGAAAACAAATATCATATATTAATGCATATATTGGAACCTAGAAAAATGGTACAGATGAACCGGTTTGCAGGGCAGAAATTGAGACACAGACGTAGAGAACAAACTTATGGACACCAAGGGGGGAAAGTGGTGGGGCGGTGGGGGTGGTGGTGTGAAGAATTGGGAGATTGGGATTGACACGTATACACTGATGTATATAAAATTGATGAGTAATAAGAATCTGCTATATTAAAAAATAAATAAATAATTCAAAAAAAAAAAAAGAAAAGGAAATGATCTACTGGTAGTGTAAAAACTGGAATTTTTAAAAAGAAATCCATAGATCTTTTTCCTAAGCAGAGTAATATACACTCATTTCTTAATATATACTCATTTTTATAATATCTGAAATTCAGTCACAATACCTGCATATTTTTCTTTCCCTGTAGAATTTAATAACATTTATTCCCAGAGCAGACATGAAGAAATGCATACACTGGAAACCTGAGCCAAAGAATGTTTGGTCCACGGGGATGCTCCTGCTTAGCTGTCATTGTCTTGGGAACCCTGCATGTAGGTCAGGGCACTACCCTGGAAGCTGGGTCTCTGCCAAGCCTCACACCCTGTGGGAAATATGTGTACTTACGCAGCTCGCCCACTTTCAAGATCTCACACAGCATCTTGGTCAGCTCTATACTACTGCGGCCAAAGGGACATTCATGCTTATCTTCTCGGCTACTGTTCTCAAGCACAATCTGCAAGCAGGAAAGGGAACAGGTCAGAAAGGAAAGTCAGTTTGTAGAAAACATCAAAAATGTTGGCTCTACTATAACAGAGAAACAGATCCACTTCAGACCACCAAACCAGGACTCTTGGGGGCAGAACAAAACTGTACTTTAAGTATATTCTCTGTAAAAGGACTGAAAACTCTCATGTTTTCCAAATCTCCTAAAACCATTTTCAACTCTGTAAGAGGATATTTTGCTCATTGGTTTCCACTTACACAGAGATGCCCATGGAGAGTTTTTAAAAATAGCACAGTAAAGACTTTTTACTTAAGTGACAAAACCACTCTCTTTTCCCCCCAGTCATGTCTTCTCTTTCCTGGGAATAGCAACTCTCTTTCTATGACTTCAGCTCCTACATTTTTTTCCTTTTCTTAAATATTTTTTTCTATTTATGATAGGATATTGAATATAGTTCTCTGTGCTGTACAGTAGGACCTTGTTGTTTATCCATTCTATATATAGAAGCTTACATCTGCTAACCCCAACCTCCCACTCCAACCCTCCCCCCACTTGGGAAATACCAGTTTGTTCTCTATGTCTGTGATTCTGTTTCTGTTTCAGAGATAGGGTCATTTGTGTCATATTTTAGATTCCACATGTAAGTGATATCATATGGTATTTGCCTTTGTCTTTCTGGCTTCACTTAATTTGATAATCTCTAGTTGCATCAATGTTGCTGCAAATGGCATTATTTTGTCCTTTTTTTTTTTTTTTTTTCTTTTTTGCAGTACGCAGGCCTCTCACTGTTGTGGCCTCTCCCGTTGCAGAGCACAGGCTCCGGATGCAGAGGCTCAGTGGCCATGGCTCTCGGGCCCAGCCACTTCGCGGCATGTGGGATCTTCCCAGACCGGGGCACACACCCGTGTCCCCTGCATCAGCAGGCGGACTCTCAACCACTGCGCCACCAGGGAAGTCCTATTTTGTCCTTTTTTAATGGTTCAGCTCCTACGTTTAATCACATATTTCCCACAGGAGTTTCCATGTTCTTACAAGATCTCACCCTTGGCACTAGTTGACCGAACCACACCTAAGGGACACGTGACACAAACTGGACCAACCAGAGTCCTTCCCTGAGACTTATCACACAAAAAGGGAAAAACTGGCCCAACTATGCTGACAGTACCCACGAGGTATGAGTGTAGGAAGTACCTGAAATTGAATCTGCAAGAAAAAAAACAATAAAAGAAAAAGGAGAGCAAGCCAAAATGCAAGGGAAAACAGAGAGGAGAGGCAGTGGTAGCACTGACAGCGTTTGAGCGGCTGGTCCCACGTGTTCGTGGAGTAAAGCTACTTCCCTAACCTTATGGTTTATTTGCTAAACCCTTCTGCTGAAAATCCTTTGGGCTGTCCAATAAATTCTCCTCTTTCCTTAAGCTAGTTTGAGATATTCCTACCATAACTAAGGGAGTCATTCTGCACATGTATTAAACAAAAGTAAAACAAAACAGGAAAACTCTATTTTAAAGTTACTAAAGTTCAAAAATAAAGGGGAATTAGCCAATTGTTCTAAAATGCACAAAAATTTTTTTAAAAAGGTTGCTAATCTTCAAATTCATATGTTGACAAAAGGAATAATCAGCATATCCATCTTTGACACCACCTCCAACTTCCTCAATGGAGTTGTCTGGAATGTCCTCAAAAGCTACACCGCCCTGAGTAGGTGTATCCCAGTAGCATTTACAACAATGTTGTGCATCGACTTATGTTGTTTTTCCCCCAGACTATGACCTCTTCGGTGGCAGAAATGGTGTTTTATTCATTCAATCAACAGTAGTAATTGAGTACCTATTGTCTACCAGGAAGATGTCTAGGCCTATAAAGTGGAGAACAAGACCAGTGCTCTGACTTATCAGAGCATCCATTCTAATTGAGCAAAACAGATAAAACAAAAGAGGTAATTACATTTTATAATAAATGCCATGAAAAAAAGTAGTTGAGGTGGCAAAGAGTAATAGGGAAGACTTGGGGAGGAGAGTGTAGACAACTAGGTGACTTTTGGGAATCAAAGGGTGAGAGAGAGCTTGCCATGTCAAGGTCTGGGAGAAAGAATATTTCAGGCAGAGATCAAGGACAGAGCCCCTGAGTTGAGTAAGATGTGTTTTGGACACAACCTCTGTACACTGCCTGGCCTACCATGTGGAGGAGTTTGGAATTGTACACGGCAGTGTTCAGGTTCCAGGAGCCTGAGTGGAGCAGAGTGAGCCAGAGTGCATAGAGATGGGATGAAACCATTGCTGCAGGTTGCATGGGGGGGTCATTCGCAGATCCTGAGATGCTAAACAGGAGGTGTAGACAGGTAAGTGATGTGACCTGATTCGTTTTGAAAAGATCTGCAGGTGTAAAGAATGGATAGTAGGGACTAAGAAAGAAAGTGCAGTCCTTCTGGAGGGGCTGCAGCATCCCTGGCAGAGAGGAGGGTGGCGCAGACTGGGCCTGTGCAGTGCACTCAGCACTTGGTAAGTGATCAAGAAAGGCAAGGAGTATAGACAAGGAACAAAGAGGGGAAGGCATTTAGGAAAGAGAGATAAAAGGAAAAGTATTTGGAAGGAGGGAAGAAAAAAGAAGAATGTAAAAAGGGGAGAAGGAAAAGTAAATGAAAGTTCTGTTTCATTGACACAAACTGAGTTCCAAATAGTGAAGTAATGTGAGGTACCGCAGAATAGGGTGAATGGTTTAAAACCAAAGGAGTGATTCCTTTTGCAAGAACACCAGAATCACAACTAACTGCTGAACAATCATCAACAGGAAGACACTGGAAATCACCAAAAATATACCGCACATCCAAAGACAAAGAAGAAACCCCAATGAGACTGTAGGAGTGGCACAATCACAATAAAATCAAATCCCATAACCGTTGGGTGGGTTACTCACAACCTGGAGAACAATTATACCACAGAAGGCCACCCACTGCAGTGAAGGTTCTGAGTGCCATGTCAGGCTTCCCAACATGCGGGTCAGGCAACAGGAGGAGGAATTCCCAGAGAATCAGACTTTGAAGGCTAGTAGGAACTGATTGCAGGACTTTGACAGGACGGGGGGAAACAGAGACTCCACTCTTGGAGGACACACACAAAGTAGTGTGCGCATTGGGACCCAGGGGAAGGAGCGGTGACCCCATAGAAGACTGAACCAGACCTACCTGCTAGTGTTGCAGGGTCTCCTGTAGAGGTGGGGGGTGGCTGTGGCTCAACATGGGGACAAGGACACTGACAGCAGAAGTTCTGGGAAGTACCCCTTGGCATTAGCCCTCGAAGAGTCCTCCATTAGCCACACCAAAGAGCTGAGTAGGCTCCAGTACTGGGTCGCCTCAGGCCAAACAACCAACAGGGAGGGAACCCAGCCCCAACTATCAGCAGACAAGCCAATTAAAGCTTTACTAAGCTCTGCCCACCAGAGCAACAGCCAGCTCTGCCCACCAGAGCAATAGCCAGCTCTACCCACCACCAGTCCCTCCCATCAGGAAGCTTGCACAAGGCCCTTAGAGCCTCATCCTCCACCAGAGGGAAGACAGCAGAAGCAAGAAGAAATACAATTCTGCAGCCTGTGGAACGAAAACCACATTCACAGAGAGATAGACAAAATAAAAAGGCAGAGGACTATGTACCAGATGAAGGAACAAGATAAAACCCAGAAAAACAACTACATGAAGTGGAGATAGGCAACCTTCCAGAAAAAGAATTCAGAATGATGATAGTGAAGATGATCCAGCACCTTGGAAAAAGAATGGAGGCAAAGATCAAGAAGATGCAAGAAATGTTTAAGAAAGACCTAGAAGAATTAAAGAAGAAACACCTACAAGAACTAAAGGACAAACAAAAAGAGATGAACAATACAATACCTGAAAAGAAAAATACACTAGAAGGAATTAATAGCAGAATAATTGAAGCAGAAGAATGGATAAGTGACCTGGAAGACAGAATGGGGAATTCACTGCCATAGAAGAGAATAAAGAAAAAAGAATGAAAAGAAATGAAGAGAGCCTAAAAGACCTCTGGGACATTAAACACACCTACATTAGCATTATAGGGGTCCCAGAAGGAGAAGACAGAGAGAAAGGACCCTAGAAAATATCTGAAGAGATTATAGTTAAAAATTCCCTAACGTGGGAAAGGAAATAGCCACCCAAGTCCAGGAAGTGAAGAGAGTCTCAGGCAGTATAAACACAAGGAGAAACATATCAAGACACATAATAATCAAACTGACAAAAATTAAGGACAAAGAAAAATTAATAAAAGCAACAAGGGAAATACAACAAATAACATACAAGGGAACAAATAATATACAAGGGAACTCCCATAAGGGATCTCTCAGCAGAAACTCTGCAAGCCAGAAGGATGTGGCATGATATTTTTAAAGTGATGAAATGGAAGAACCTACAACCAAGCTTACTCTACCAGGCAAGGATCTCATTCAGCTTTGACGGAGAAATCAAAAGCTTTACAGACAAACAAAAGCTAAGAGAATTCAGCACCACCAAACCAGCTCTACAACAAATGCTAAAGGAACTTCTCTAAGTGGGAAACACAAGAGAAGAAAAGGACCTACAAAAACAAACCCAAAACAATTAAGAAAATAGTCATAGGAACATACATATTGATAATTACCTTAAATGTGAATGGATTAAATGCTCCAACCAAAAGACACAGGCTTGCTGAATGGATACAAAAACAACAACAATTTATATTCTGTCTCCAAGAGACCCACTTCATACCTAGGGATACATACAGACTAAAAGTGAGGGGATGGAAAAAGATATTCCATGCAAATGGAAATCAAAGGAAAGCTGGAATAGCAATACTCATACCAAATAAAATAGACTTTAAAATAAAGAATGTTACAAGAGACAAGGAAGGAAACTATGCAATGATTAAGGGATCAATCCAAGAAGAAGATATAACAATTATAAATATATATGCACCCAACATAGGGGCACCTCAATACATAAGGCAAATGCTAACAGCAAAAAAGAGGAAATTGACAGTAACACAATAATAGTGCGGGACATTAACATCTCACTTTCACCAATGGAGAGACCATCCAGACAGAAAATTAATAAGGAAACACAATCTTTAAATGATACAATAAACAAGATGGACTTAATTGATATTTATAGGAAATTCCATCAAAAAGCAGCAGACTACACTTTCTTCTCAAGTGCACATGGAACATTCTCCAGGATAGATCAGATCTTGGGTCACATATCAAGCCTCAGTAAATTTAAGAAAATTGCAATCATATCAAGCATCTTTTCTGACCACAACACTATGAGATTAGAAATAAATTACAAGGGAAAAAATGTAAAAAACACAAACACGTGGAGGCTAAACAATATGTTATTAAATAACCAAGAGATCACTGAAGAAATCAAAAAATACCTAGAGACAAACGACAATGAAAACACAACGATCCAAAACCTATTGGATGCAGCAAAAGCAGTTCTAAGATGGAAGTTTAGAGCAATACAATCCTACCTCAAGAAACAAGAAAAATCTCAAATAAACAATCTAACTTTACACCTAAAGGAACCAGAGAAAGAAGAACAAACAAAACCCAAAATTAGTAGAAGGAAAGAAATCATAAAGATCAGAGCAGAAATAAATGAAATAGAAACAAAGAAAACAATGGCCAAGATCAATAAAACTAAAAGCTGGTTCTTTGAGAAGATAAACAAAATTGATAAACTTTTAGCCAGACTCATCAAGAAAAAGAGGGACAGGACCCAAGTCAATAAGTTAGAAATGAAAAATCAGAAGTTACAATGGACACCACAGAAATACAAAGCATCGTAAGAGAATACTACAAGAAACTCTATGGCAATAAAATGGACAACCTGGAAGAAATGGACAAATTCTTAGAAAGGTATAACCTTCCAAGACTGAACCAGGAAGAAATAGAAAATATGAACAGACCAATCACAAGTAATGAAATTAAAACTATGATTAAAAATCTTCCAACAAACAAAAGTGCAGGACCAGATGGCTTCACAGGTGAATTCTATCAGACATTTAGAGCTAACACCCATCCTTCTCAAACACTTCCAAAAAACTGCAGAGGAAGGAACACTCCCAAACTCATTCTACGAGGCCACCATCACCCTGATACTAAATCAGACAAAGATATACAAAAAAAGAAAATTACTGAACAATATCACTGATGAATATAGATGCAAAAATCCTCAACAAAATACTAGCAAACAGAATCCAACAACACATTAAAGGGATCATACACCATGATCACATGGGATTTATACCAGGGATGTAAGGATTCTTCACTATATGCAAATGAATCAATGTGATACACCATATTAACAAATTGAAGAATAAAAACCATATGATCATCTCAATAGATGCAGAAAAAGCTTTTGACAAAATTCAACACCCACTTATGATAAAAACTCTCCAGAAATTGGGCATACAGGGAACCCACCTCACCATAATACAGGCCATATATGACAAACCCACAGCAAACATCATTCTCAATGGTGAAAAACTGAAAGCATTTCATCTAAGATCAGGAACGAGACAAGGATGTGCACTCTCGCCACTATTATTCAACATAGTTTTGGAAGTCCTAGCCATGGCAATCAGAGAAGAAAAAGAAATAAAAGGAATACAAATTGGAAAAGAAGAAGTAAAACTGTCACTCTTTGCAGATGACATGATGCTATAGGCAGAGAATCCTAAAGATGCTACCAGAAAACTACTAGAGCTAATAAATGAATTTGGTAAGGTTGCAGGATACAAAATTAATGCACAGTAATCTCTTGCACTCCTATACACTAACAACAAAAGATCAGAAAGAGAAATTAAGGAAACAATCCTATTCACCATTGCAACAATAAGAATAAAATACTTAGTAATAAGCCTACCTAAGGAGGTAAAAGACCTGTACTCAAAAAGCTATGACACTGATGAAAGAAATCAAAGATGACACAAACAGATGGAGAGATATACCATGTTCTTGGATTGGAGGAATCAACATTGTGAAAATGACTATACTACCCAAAGCAATCTACAGATTCAATGCAATCCCTATCAAATTACTAATGGCATTTTTTTCAGAACTAGAACAAAAAATCTTAAAATTTGTATGGAAACACAAAAGACACCGAATAGCCAAAGCAGTCTTGAGGGAAAAAAAACGGAGCTGGAGGAATCAGGCTCCCTGACTTCAGACTATACTACAAATCTACAGTATTCAAGACAATATGGTACTGCCACAACAAGAGAAACATTGATCAATGGAACAAGACAGAAAGCCCAGAGATAAACCCACGGACCTATGGTCAACTCATCTATGACAAAGGAGGGAAGGATATACAATGGAGAAAAGACAGTCTCTTCAACAAGTGGTGCTGGGAAAACTGGACAGCTACATGTAAAAGAATGTAATTAGAACACTCCCTTACACTATACACAAAAATAAACTCCAATTGGATTAAAGACCTAAATGTAAGACCAGATACTATAAAACTGTTAGATGAAAACATGGGCAGAACACTCTATGACATAAATCACAGCAGGATCCTTTTTGACCCACCTCCTAGAGAAATGGAAATAAAAACAAAAATAAACAATTGGGACCTAATGAAACTTAAAAGCTTTTGCACAGCAAAGGAAACCATAAACGAGATGAAAAGACAGCCCTCAGAATGGGAGAAAATATTTGCAAACGAAGCAAGGGACAAAGGATTAATCTCCAAAATATATAAACAGCTCAATATTAAAAAAACAAAGAACCCAATCAAAAAATGGGCAGAAGACCCAAATAGACATTTCTCCACAGAAGACATACAGATGGCAGAGACACATAAAAATCTGCTCAACATCACTAGTTTTTAGAGAAATGCAAATCAAAATTACAGTGAGGTATCACCTCACACCAGTTAGAATGGGCATCATCAGAATATATACAAACAACAAATGATGGAGAGGATGTGGAGAAAACGAACCCTCTGCACTGTTGGTGGTAATGTAAATTGATACAACCACTATGGAGAACAGTATGGAGTTTCCTTAAAAGACTAAAAATAATTACCATATGACCCAGCAATCCCACTACTGGACATGTACCCAGAGAAAACCATAATTCAAAAAGACAAATGCACCCCAATGTTCATTGCAGCACTGTTTACAATAGCCAGGTCATGGAAGCAACCTAAATGCCCATTGACAGATGAATGGATAAAGAAGGTGTGGTACATATATAGGATGGAATATTACTCAGCCATAAAAAAGAACGATATTGGGTCATTTCTTGAGATGTGGATGGATCCAGAGACTGTCATACAGAGTGAAGTAAGTCAGAAAGAGGAAAACAAATATCATATATTAATGCATATATGTGGAATCTAGAAAAATGGTACAGATGAAGTGGTTTGCAAGGCAGAAATAGAGATACTGCTGTAGAGAACAAATGTATGGACAGCAAGGGGGGAATGTGGGGGTGGGGTGGTGGTGGGATGAACTGGGAGATTGGGATTGACATACATACACTAATATGTATAAAATAGATATCTAATAAGAACCTGCTGTATTAAATAAATAAATAAATAAATAAGTTTAGGTAGTAACAAAAAAGAAATTACCCAGCCTATAAAAACTAACCTCCCCATACCCCGGGGCCTCTTGCCTTCTGAGATGGCCCACACTTTGTGGAGTGTGTTTCTCTCTAAATAAATCCACTCCTTACCTATCAGTCAATCAATCAATCAATCAATCAATAAAATAAAACCAAAGGTTTTATTTTAAAGTAGGTTTTTGATACAAATGTGCTCCCATTGTTATCCGCACAAACACTGTAACATAACACACACATACACACACACATAATTATTGTATGCACTGACAGTACCACACTAACAAATCAACCATTTCCATTTGGGGATGTTCCTTCCAGCATTGCACGTATACCTAACCCTAATCACAACCAAAACAGTTCCACTTGCTGAATCAGGGCAGTTTTCAAAGTTCATCATTGTTGCTTTATCCCCCTTATGATTGTCCAAGAAGTCGATGAACCATCCCATTTTGTGGGGCCTGTCAACTGTCAACTGTTTGCAGCACATGCTCACATAAATAATTATGCATTGCATATCAGCATGAACCTAGCCTTTGCTGTCCTTGGGATTTATTATAAAATTCTTCCTTACAGTCTCTTTAGCCAATACGTGTTCTGAGTTGGTTGTTTTTCCTCTGAGAAAGCTGGTCATAAAATCCAACTAAATCCCTTCTCCTGCCAAGCAGGAAGGACCAGTGCTGGGGTCCTTGAAAGCCTCTGCCCCTCTTCATGATCTCTTTTGGAAACTGGCCTGGATGTGAATAGTCTCATTCGACTGAGCCTGAATCACCCTCTTCCTTTTAGGAGAATCCTTTCTGGTTCTAATCAGGAATTCCAGTTCAGGAATGCAGGAGGGAAGAACAACTAAGTTCCCATCCATCAGTGAATCTTTATTTCTCTTTGAAAATGTTTGTATCTGAGATTGCCCCCATCAAGGAGCAAATCTGAATCTCTTGATGATGGGAAATGAGTGGGGAAAACAGAGCAAGAAGACAGAACATAAAGAAAAGACAGGAGACAGGTAGTCTTCAGCCGGCCCCCAGCTCCCAGCGAGGACATTCCCTGGCATTTCACATTAACAATTAACATTTCATGAGCGCATCAATATTTAATGAGGATGTGATCTGAATACACTGTAGGTGGAATTACTGCAGCCAATAAATGTTCCAAAAACATTTCCAAAGCACTGTTTATTAGCAGGTACTAAATTAAGGAGTAATTTAAGTAACCAATACATAAATCAGCTTTGAAAAGCCCTTCTCTTTACTCTTGAATGTACCATCCATCTCTAGGGACTACCTTGGTGGCACAGTGATTAAGAATCCGCCTGCCAATGTAAGGGACACAGGTTTGAGCCCTGGTCCAGGAAGATCCACATGCTGCGGAGCAACTAAGCCTGTGTGCCTCAACTATTGAGCCTGCGCTTTAGAGCCCTCAAGCCACAACTACTGAGCTCGTGTGCCGCAACTACTGAAGCCCGCGTGCCTAGAGCCCGTGCTCTGCAACAAGAGAAGCCACCACAATGGGAATCCTTCGCACCACTACGAACAGTAGCCCCCACTCAGCGCAACTAGAGAAAGCCTGCACGCAGCAACAAAGACCCAACACAGCCAGAAATAAATAAATAAATAATTTTAAAAAGAGTCCTATGAACAAAGATCTGTTTTTTTTTAAAAATGTGCCATCCATCTTATTATATTTACCCACCTAAAGAGAAATAGACTCTCCTTCCTGATTGGTTTCTTTAGACAAAGCCAACACAAATCTTTCAAGTTGCCTGTGTAAGCTTTAAGGTCAACACTGTCACAGAAATATTCAGAAAAGACTATGGTTATGAATGTTACTAATAAGATATTACTACAGTGAGAGATCATTCTTAGACTAGACAACATAGTATAGACAGGGAGTAGGTTTTTTTTACTTAATACCTACACTAATATATCTATTTTCAATTTCAACATTCTGGTATTCATCATGTTTACGTGAGATATTTTGAGCTCTATCTGGAAATATCAAAGCATATTTTTCATCTTTATTTTTTTCCCTCACTCTGGTTTTAAAAGCAAACATGCTGGAACAGAAACCTCGATGGATGGAGTACATATTAAAAACTGCTATTATCACTCATTTTAGAATACTTCATATACCAAAAGTAGTTGAAACCATCTGCATATTTTATAGAACACTTGATATTTATGCAATATTAAGTATAAAAACATTTTATTAAATACTTCAACTTTACGGAGTATATTTATGTATTTTCTATCCACTGATTCCCCAACAAGTCCATACAATGGATAAGGCAGGTATTATTATTATTCCCTTAAGAAAGTTAAAACAAGAGGAAGAGGTGACCTGCTTAGATCATAGCCTACGTCACTCCTGGAATTCAATTTTTAAGGTCTTCAATTTCCAAATCTCTTCCTTCCCCATTATATTTTACAAACTGCCTTCACATACACATTGCCATGAAACAATGGATTTCATGTCTCAAGAGGCTAAGGGAACTTTGATAACTTTCCTCTATCTCACTGAAGGGGGTTTATAAACCCCAGACCCTTCTAGACAAAGGTATAAAGTTCTCTCTTATCTCATCTATCCCCTAAGGGTCAGCAACAATTGCTCAGGGTTAATGACTTTGTGTGGAGGGTTTCCACAGGCTTTACTTCCATGCATTTTGAGTTCTTCTCCATTGGTGACAAACTTATCTGGCTTGGGAGTTACCATTAAGTGCCAAGTACATGACCAACCGCACTCTAGTACTTGCCTCTTAGCTTCAGCATCATGTTGCTGACTTATATTCAGCTGGTTGTCCTTGTCACACTTTCCTCCACTTTCTCTTAAGCTCTCCTCATCTGGGGCAAGTCCAGTCCATTCTGCTTTCCCTGTAGCCCTGGACCGAGCCTCAAGGGCTTCTTCCATTTCCTCTCATCTGTGGAGGTTTCTTGTTCAGGCTGCTTTGACTCTGACGGTCTTGTGAAGCTTAGTGGTCTCCTCACAGACCAGCAAGGACAGTACGTGAACCTGGACCGTGTTCTCTCCAAAGAGAAGGGTTGGTCCGTCTTGCCCCAATTCTGACCCAAAGCTGCTGCGGGAAGCATGTATAACATAGAGAGCCTGGGCCAAACTACTGTAAGCTTGCATGAGGCATTCCGTCTTTTTGTGAATTGTACACAAATTCCAGAAAGCCCACTTCATAGGACTGTTGTGCATCCTAAATCACAAAGCAAAGGCAAAATGCCTAAAGCAGACTTGACAGAGTTGGTGTTTATTATCGTTTTATTGCCCTCCCTCTTCCTATTCCCTTGAGGCCCTTGGCCAACATTTACCAGCAACTAAATGAAAATCATGACTGCAGTGAGACTAGCTCTTTGATGACGGGCCTCTGGGGACAGATGAAAGCAGTGCAGAGGCTCTCCCATCATTCTAGCATGAGAAGCATAAAAATGGTGTCACCACCTACTTACACCAGAAATGCAAGATAGGAAGTCCCATGTGCTCATATCCAAGCAGGAATCTTCCACAGGAATACGGGGTTGTACAAGTGCAGAGAATGAGCAAGGACCCCAAAGAATAAGTCATAGCCTGAAAGTTTTGGCAATAAAGTCCCAATACTAAACAGTTACAGCCACCATAGGACGCCCGTCCTCGGGGTCTTGTCAACGCCACAAGCTCTATTAAAACTTGTCTCGGGCTTCCCTGGTGGCGCAGTGGTTGAGAGTCCGCCTGCCGATGCGGGAGACACGGGTTCGTGCCCTGGTCCGGGAGGATCCCACATGCCGCGGAGCGGCTGGGCCCGTGAGCCATGGCCGCTGAGCCTGCGCGTCCGGAGCCTGTGCTCCACAACGGGAGAGGCCACAGCAGTGAGAGGCCCGTGTACCGCAAAAAAACAAAAGCAAAAACAAACAAAAAAAACTTGTCTCTTGGGGCTTCCCTGGTGGCGCAGTGGTTGAGAATCCGCCTGCCAATTCAGGGGGCGCGGGTTCATGCCCCGGTCCGGGAAGATCCCACGTGCCGCGGAGCGGCTGGGCCCGTGAGCCATGGCCGCTGCGCCTGCGCGTCCGGAGCCTGTGCTCCGCAACGGGAGAGGCCACAACAGTGAGAGGCCCGCGTACCGCAAAACAACAACAACAACAACAACAACAACAAAAAAAAACTTGTCTCTTGACCCACCAGAGGAGATGCCCGTCGTCTCGCATGTTAAACCAATAAATAAGAAATAAAAATCTTTATTTTATCAATGAGCCCCCTCCCTACCCCCAACACAGGGGTACTTTTACATTAGTAACAGAATCAGGGAACACCCCAGACTGAAGTGTTAGCCCTTAGATCTCATCATCAAGACACAGACATCTTCTGAAGTCAACATATAAGGCCACAGTGGGGTCCTCTCACAGAGACTTGGGGGCCAAGAGGGAGTCACCTTCTGTGTTCCCTTTGGTACTAATGCTAATGGTGATTGGTCTCAGAAAGCCAGAGAGAAGCTTTAGAAAGAGCACTGAGCTGCCTCAAGGGGGTTGCACAAGAGCTTAATCGTGATCATGAATATTGAGCAAGTCCCTAAAATCAAATAAACATGCCAAAGCCTTAATATGATTTTAAGTGGTCAGAGAACAAAGAACATTAAAGTGATAGAAAGTATGCCAAGCAGGAAAATAAACCAGAAAAAAATCAGAATTCCAGGCTGTTAGTCCACCTGATCTTCCACTCCTTCTTCACAGATAAGGATAGTGAAGCCCAAAGTAAAGAGCTTTAACGGCACAGACAAGAGGGCAGAGAAAGAGAAATCGCAGCTAATATTTATCAAGAGCATTTATTTCCCAGGTCTCGTTCTAAGTGTTTTCAGTCATTATCTCATTTAAGGTACATGTACTACCACATGACAGAAATACTGCACTATCCCACTTTACAGATGGAGAAACTGAAGCAAAAAGATGTTGTATAATTTGCCCAAGGTTCACATAGCACAGAAATAAACACACCCAGCTCAGGAACTTAGGTAGCCTAACTCTAGAGCACACATTCCTGGTTGCTGATTCTTACTGAAACACATGATACCTACGCTTACTGAAACAGAAGAGGATGAAATAATAATAATAAAGCTTTGATCAGGAAAGTCCTTAACATGGTAGCAGATGACTGGATAATGTGGCTTTGGACAGAGATGATTTTCCTAGATCTACGTCTAACAGACTTGGTGACTTGAAACACATTCCTTAACCTGAGTTTCCATCTATAAAAATGGGAACAGGAATACCAACCTACAAAGGGCTGTAAAGATTAAATGAAAATTAAAAATGGAGGTAAAGATCTCTTAGTGCCTGAGACATCTCAAATACTCAATGGGGGAGACGATTGATCTACTATTGCTATAATAATTACATGAGCTCTTTCTTGATTTACAGAAATATTCTTATAACTCTAGGGCAAAGATGTTGATAAAAACCACACACAACAAAAAACCAAACACAACTTCTATCGAAATTATTAATCTTGCTCTTTGGCAAAGTAAGGACTCAGGTGGAATAAATACTATTTCTGACTTAGGTGGGTTTCCTGAACTTCTTTCAGCATCTTTTTAGAACAGTGGCTCTCAAACTAGAGTGGGCATCAGAATCATCTGGGGGCTTATAAAACCCAGACTGCTGGGTTGCTCCCCAGAGTTTGATTCAGCAGGTCTGGGATGGAACATAAGAAAACATAAAAGCAAGCAAACCAAACTCTAAATTCTTCTGAGACACTGGGGGGATTGAGATAAGGAGTGTTAGTAAGGCATTTTAGAGGTCTTTTAAAAATTATTTTTAGCAGCATAGTCTTTAAAAAAGAAAAAAGCTTCTTCCCTGATCCTTAATTAGCCCTTTAGAGAGAAACCACTGTCCATGGTATGGCCAGGGTTGAAGAGCTGGGCCTCCAGGCCTTTGGAAGGGCCAGTGACACCAAGCAATCCAGACGGAACAACCAGTTAAGAGTGAGTGTAACAGATCACCAGGGAAAAGACCACCCAGAGAAGAGTTTGCAGAAACTTGAAGAGCTGTTTCCAAGGGCAAAAGAACAATGCATCCCAGGAAAGGGAGAAAAAGCATGTACAAAGGGTCAGATTGGTGAAAAAATGAGGTGGAAAGCACACACAAGGAATGGAGATAAATAACAATATGGACAAATGAGAAGAATGGTATAAAACCCAGCTAATGGGGTGAAATTCTTCCAGAATAAAATTAGGCAATTGCACATGCAGAGGCATAATATAGGCCATAAAGACTGGAGGTTCATAATAGACCTCAAATTGAACATTAATCATTCAAAAAGAAATGCTGCCTGCACTTTGATATAGTGCAACAAAAGCAGGATGTGTGAAATACAGCAAGCAATCACATCCACACGCTGCTGAAAAGTCCTCCCTTTGAGTATGAAGTAGCACCAAGAGGGGAAAGAATTAAATAACAGCAGGGATGATTTGTATTTGTGCCTTTGCCTGCACGGTAACCCTGATGGCACTGGAGGAAGCCTAGACAACAGCTCTGTTGACTGTTCCGAAGGCCAGAGTAAAGCAGGAAAGATTCCCTAGCTGATGCCTGCATCAAAGAAACAGGGCTGGAAGACCTCCTCTCCTAGGCCAGTACATGTCTTCCTGGGCCCAAGCATGGTACAGGTGTGTGTGAAGGCACCTGCAGGCATCCCTAGAGGCTTGGAGAGGTAATATCTGATTTATTTAAAGCAACAGTTCTCTAACAGAAGCATGCACTAGAATCATCTGGAAGCTTATTAAAACACAGATTGCTGGGCCCCATCCCCAGAGTTATGATTCAGCTGTTCTGGGGCAAACCCAAGAATCTGCATTTCTCACAAGTTCCCAGGTAATGTGGATGCTGCTAATTTGGGACCACACTTTATGAACCACTGCTTTAAAGTTATATCACATCTCTACTTCCAGTTTCCATCATTAGCAAACCTCCTGTTTTTCAGGACGTGGAAAGCAATGAAAGTAGACAGAAGAAGAAATAAATCTGAGTTTTTTTGGTTTGTTTGTTTGTTCTGTGACTAATAAAAATATTATTAGTAAGAGTTAAAATCCATAGAAAGAGAATGCAGATTGGTAGTGGCCAGGGGTTGGGGGGATGGAGAATGGGGAACAACTGCTTAATGGGTACATGGTTTCCTTTCAGGGTGATGATAATTTATGTCTTGGAACTAGGTAGAGGTGACGTTTGCACAACATATCGTGAATGTATCAAATGTCGCTGAATAGTTCACTTTGAAATGGTTAATTTTATGTTGTGTGAATTTTGCCTCAATTAAAAAAAGAGTGAATACATATGGACTGATTACCATGTGCAAACTCTCAAGTGTTTAACTCCTTTAGTCCTCATAAGTCATCAAAGCAGGACGCGTTACAGATGAGGAAACCACACCTTGGACATTGAATAACATGCCTGCTGTCTAGCAGCTTAAATGTGACGTGCCAGCATCCTGAGTCAACAAGCAAGGTTTCTATGTGATTTCTACACTGTGGTTTGAACTGTTTCTTGGGTGAAGTGAAATGTGTCTATTTCAAACCGGGGTTTAGGACTGACCAGATGTGGGCCCTAGAGGTGATGGTCTGGAAATGGCCCAGGATGACAGTCCTACAGGACACCCAAGGACAGCTTCACACCCAGGGAGTGAAGCAGGAAGGCCTTACAAAGTCTTTCGGTATACACTGATGGATAAGGCCTCCACTGCATACTGCTTAAATGCAAATCACATGCCTTTCCTTGCATTTATTTGTGAAAGCTCACATTTAAATTATATTGCAGATATACAAAGGACAACCGTAATTTGGCTCAAGCTTTAAAGCACTCAGGGATCACCTGAAGATCTTGTTAAAATGCAGATTCTGATCCAGTAGCCTGGGATAAGCCTGAGGTCCTGCATTTCTAACCAGATCCCGGAAGATGCTGATGCTGCTAGGCCAGGCACCACATTTTGAAAAGCAAAATACTCCCCCAAAGCTACCAGGGAAATTCTAGCCCCACTCTCCTCCACACCCTTTGATTAATTCATTTATCCAACAAAACATTTCTTTAAGCCTTGATTATTGCTAAGTAACTTGCTGGATGCTAAAAATACACATATGAGTAAAATACCATCTTTAGGGGCTTGCAATCTATTTGGAAGACATATGGGGATGGGATTTGTAGGACAGACAGACTTTCATTTGCTATGTACCTCTTCTGTGTCCTAAATTGTTTTCATTTTTTAAAAGGAAGTACGACTTTCTGGGATGAAGGTTCATGTGAAATGCAGTGGGCAGGCAGGCTAAGCCTCATCAAGAGGGTAAAACTTGAAGGAGAAGAAACTGATTCCAGACTCTCTTCCAAGGCATCTTTTTGAACATTCCAAACCAGAGGTGAGCTATGGACTGGAATAAAGATTAATTGCAACTGGGAAATGGATACCGAATGAAGGCAGAGAAGCCCCTCTGTATCTTGGGCAATGTTAGCAATAAATCACACGATCACAAGTCAGAATTTTGACTCACTCAACGTTGCATTACTGAATACAAATGCCTCCTGTCTCTTTCAACGGAATACAAAGACACCAAGATGTTTGGCATTGTCTGACAGTCACCGTTGGATGAAAAATCAGCCTTGACGTTTCTCAAGCCTGACTTCTTACTGAGAAATTGTCACCACTTGTCTTAACAGTTATTGCAGTCTTAAAGCTATGTTACACTCCACATACATTTGTCTGAAACATATTTGGATGTAACTCACTTTTCTAAACAAACACATTCTCGAAGAGCTAGTGGTAAAATGGATTCCTGTAAGTCAGATCACACCTGACTTTTCTTTCATTTTCTCACTTGGCTCACAGATTTATAAATTCACTCTGGTTTGGGAGAATGGACATGAGGGGATGAAAAGGTGAGGAAGAGAGAAATATTTTCCATCACCCTCTTCTGGACAGTAATAATCTGCCTTTGCAGAAACATTTTCAAACAAAAAAAAATGTCCATTTTCCAATTTGACACATATTAAATTAGCTACAATGGAAAAATTATTTATTGAAACCTAATTAAGAAATTAAGCCATACATTGTTTTACTTCAAGTTAAAGGCATGTGAAAAGGAAATCTTTATTCTATTAAATCTCGCTTTTTAAAAGGAATTTATCTCATTATATCTAATTCTATATAAGCATCCGAAATTTTGGCTAATTCTGCCAAACGAGAGATCTCTGCTGTGAGACAGCCCTCCTACAGGGGTAGGTCCATATGTGGTTCCTTCTATGGGAATTGCTTCCCCTGACACCCGTCCACCCCTACCTCTCCTCCCATGCCTGTCTAAATTGTCCTTCTCCTTTGGCCCCAAGCCAGTGTCACTTCCTTCATAAAACCTAATGCAATTTCTTTGTCTAAAAACCCACAGTCCTTTACCTGTATCTTTCTCACAGCAATTCTCACTTTCTGCTCCAAATTGTGGTGAAATATATGTGCCTTACTTCCCCTGGTGGGGTTGAGTCCTTGAGGTCAGGAACCGTATCTCAGTCACCTGTGAATTCCCTACACCGCAGCATACACTAGGCGCTTATTAATGAACAATGAACACTAGCTTGCCTGGTTTTTTTTGGCTGCATTGGGTCTTCGCTGCTGCACATGGGGTTTCTCTAGTTGCGGCGAGCGGGGGCTACTCTTCGTTGCAGTGCGCGAGCTTCTCATTGCGGTGGCTTCTCTTGTTGAGGGGCACGGGCTCTAGGCGCGCGGGCTTCAGTAGTTTTGGCATGCAGGCTCTAGAGCGCAGGCTCAGTAGTCGTGGTGCACGGGCTTAGTTGCTCCGTGGCATGTGGGATCTTCCCAGACCAGGGCTTGAACCTGTGTCCCCTGCATTGGCAGGTGGATTCTTAACCACTGTGCCAGCAGGGAAGTCCCTTGCCTGGTTTTAATATGATAATTTCCATAATCTATGATTTATATACATTCACGTGCATCCTGAGTTCCAATTACCTCCTTATCTCTTGTCATCCACATTCTCCATTGTATTTCCCTGTAGATTTTATCAGAAGCAATGACTTCTGTGATGCTCCCGGCAACCTCTGACCTCACCCTGTCCTTCACTGAGGGGGTGCTCAGGACCCAGAAGTTACCTGGAGTCCAGCCATGTGGCTAGGAATCCAAGCTGTGGAGGAAAACTCACTTAGAAACTCTCTGAGTCTACTTGTGCAGGGACAACATGGCCAGATGAAGGACAAACTCAGAAGGGAATTCTCTCTGGGCCAAAGCCCACATATCAAAGGCCTGCTTAAGGAAGCTGCATACTCACCTTCTTTGTGCATTGGGAAAACAAACATTTACAGAGTTGGAATGTGGGGAAAATGTCCTTAGTTGTATGTTTATGGAAAACACTTGGTAATTATTTGCTATAAACACTTCCTGTAATGCTGAGAATGAAAACCAGCAGGAAAAATTGTCTGAGATGATAGGAAGCCAACTTCCATAGCAAAGGAATGTGCCCTCCACATACCCCTCATGCTCCACTCCTCACCCTCCTGTTACCATGAAGGGGGACCCAGAATCTGGGTTTGCGTGAATGAGGGCAGGTTCTCTTAGTCATTTTCTTATACAGAACCCTTGTCTACTCATGTAACATATACTTATCCTCACGGCTTTCATAACTGAGATTTTAGGTGAGGCTGGATACCATGTGCTCATCAGTCCTAACAAACTGGCCACTTCAATGACCAACCCATTGAAAGGCAGATTTCTTCCAAGTCTGATTTCAGTTTTGATTCTCTGACAAATATCACATATGGCCATGAAGGACTTCCGAGGGGAAAAGAGAGAAGTAACACTGGTCAGGGATTCGACATATCAACTCTTTAATCCTTCATTTAGCGAATAATTTAAATGTCCCAGTGCCAGACAGTGAGGACAAAAGACCAAAAAAAAAAAAAAAGAGAAAAAGGTCCCTGCTCAAAAATGTCATGTTTGAGAGAAATAATGATCAAATAATAAAACATGTAATTATATAATTCCAAGTTGAGTCAGTGCTATAAAGGAAGTAACAAGGAAAGAAAAGCAATAAAAGAGGAGCCTTCAGGATGAAGTCCTAAAGAATGAATGAGAGTTACGTGGGCAAGTAAGTATGGGCAGAGAAAAGGGGAGCTGAGACAACAGGAACAGCATGTGCAAAAGCCCTGTGGCACAAAAGCATCACCATTCAAGAAACGAAAGTTCAGTCAAACTCACTTTCCTGATATTGGTAATCACAAGTTTGTAGACAGGTATGAATGACATATATCAGGGTCTTCTAAAAGCCACCAAGTTCAAGGCCACTTGTACTTATGTACAGAATAGCATTTGATAAACCAGCCAGAGACAAATTAGTTGTTAGGGCTGTTATATCTGTTACTAACAGTGTTTCAGTTGCTCTACCAAATGTAAGAAAAATATTGTCTATGATTTATGATTTATACTAAATTTTGGAATCTTGGGTTTTACCAAGGCAGAGGAAAAGTCGATAAAATTAAGGTCAATGTAAAAATAAAGTTACCTGACAGTGTCAAACACCCCTGGGTGTACCAGGTGTACTGCCTAGATCTTAACGGGAAAGCTATTTTTACAGAATACAATGAAACATTCAGGAACACTACCACCTAAATTCTATTATACCAATACAAATTGCCTTCTGATTTGGTAGGCAGATTGCTAATACTGGCTGGACTCTGGTCACATGAATACAATTTAAAAATGAAAGTCAGCAGTGATTCACCCAAGTATAAGCATCAGCATATCTGGGGCAAGCCCATTTTGGGCCACACCAATATAACTGCTAATTTGGTTTCCATTCCAGAATGCACAAAGGCCAGAAGGACAGCTGCACTCACGGAGATTACAGCATATTCCAGATAAAAACATGTTCTGTGGTATTTTACCTTGGGGTGACTGGCGACCCGGCCAGAAGGCAGAACACCAGAATGCACTCAATTCAGATACCGATTTAAGATATGTGCTGAGTGCCTTCTTTGTGTCTGCCACTGCACTGGCACTGGGGCACAGGAGAGATGCAGTACACAGTCCCTGCCCTCATGGAACTTACACACTTGTACAGGTGAACAGGAAATAGACACAAAGGTAAATTTAGCGTACGTAAACAAGCATTACATTTGGAGCAAAACAAAAGAGGTAAGATGGACAGGGAGTAAAGGGATGAAATTACGGCTTTATATTTGCTAATGAAGAAAGGCCACCCTGCGCCTAGAGCAAGCGAGGGAAGAAGCTCCCTGGCTAACTGGGGAGCAGATTCCCTGGAGAGGAAGAGGCAAGTACAGATATACCTTGGAGATATTATAGGTTTGGTTCCAAACCACTGCAATAAAGCAAATATCAAAATAAAGTGAGTCACACAAATTTTTTGGTTTCCCAGTGCACATAAAAGTTATGTTTATACTATACTGCAATCTATTAAGTGTGCAAAACAATGTCATCTTTAATTAAAAAACACTCTACTGCTAAAAAATGCTGACCAGCATCTGAGGCTTCACCAGCATCTGAGCCTAATCTTTTTGTTGGTGGAGGGTCTTGCCTCGATGTTGATGGCTGCTGACTGATCAGGGTGGTGTTGTGAAGGTTGAGGTGACTGTGATAATTTCTTAAAATAAGACAACAGTGAAATTGGGCCCATGGATTGATTCTTCCTTTCATGAATGATTTCTCTGTACCATGCAATGCTGTCTGATAGCATTTCACTCACAGTAGAACTTCTTTCAAAATTGGAGTCAGTTCTATCAAACCCTGCCACTGCTTTATCAATTAAGTTTATGTAATATTCTAAATCCTATATTGCCTTTTCAATAATCTTCACAGCATCTTCCTCAGGAATAGATTCCACCTCAAGAAACTACTTTCTTTACTCATCCATAAGAAGTAACTCCTCATCTGCTAAAGTTTTATCATGAGATTGCAGCAATTCAGTCATATCTTCAGGCTCCATGTCTAATTCTAGTTCTCCTGTTGATTCCACCACATCTGCAGTTACTTCCTCCACTGAAGTCTTGAACCCCTCAAAGTCATGCATGAAGGCTGGAATCAGCTTCTTCCAAACTCCTGTTAATGTTGACATTTTGACCTCTTCCCATGAATCACAATGTTCTTAATGGTATCTAGAATGACAAATACTTTCCAGAAACTTTTCAGTTTTCTTTGCCCAGATCCATCAGAGGAATCCCTATCTATGGCAGCTATAGCCTCACAAAAATGTATTTCTTGAACAACAGGACTGAAAATGGAAATTACCCCTTAATCCATGGGCTGCAGAATGGATGTTGTGTTAGCACGCATGAAAAAAAACCATTAATCTCCATCAGAATTCTTGGGTGACCAGGTGCAGTGTCGATAAGCAGAAATATTTTGAAATGAACGTTTTTTTCTGAGCAGTAGGTGTCAACAGTGAGCTTAAAATATTCAGGAGACCATGTTGTAAACAGATATGCTGCCATCCCGGTTTTTTCTTCCATTTATAGAACACAGGCAGAGTCAACTTAGCATAATTCTTAAGGGCCCTAGGATTTTCACAATGGTAAATAAGCATTGGCTTCAACTTAAAATCACCAGCTGCATTAGTCCCTAACAAGAGAGACAGCCTGTCCTTTGAAGTTTGAAACCAGGCATTGACTTCTCTAACTATGAAAGTCCTAGATGATATCTTCTTCCAATAGAAGGCTATTTTGTCTACGCTGAAAATCTTTCGTTTGGTAGAGTCACCTTCATTCATTATCTTAGCTAAATCTTCTGGATAACTTGCTGCAGCTTCTACATCAGCACTTGCTGCTTTACCTTGCACGCTGATGTTATGGAGATGGCTTCTTGCCTTAAACCTCATGAAGCAAACTCTGCTAGCTTCAAACTTTCCTTCTGCAGCTTCTGCACCCTCTCAGCCTTCACAGAACTGAAGCAAGTTAGGGCCTTACTATGGATTAAGCTTTGGCTTAATAGAATGTTGTCACTGGTTTAATCTTCTATCCAGACCACTAAAACTTTATTCATATCAGCAGTAAGGCTGTTTCACTTTCTTATCATATGTGTGTCCACTGGAGTTGTAGTTTTATTTCCTTCAAGAAGTTTTCCTTTGCATTTACAACTTGCTGTTTGGTACAAGAGGCCTAGCTTTCAGCCTATCTTGACTTTCCACATGGCTTTCTCACCAAGCTTAGTCATCTCCACCTTTTGATTTAACGTGAGAGACATGACACTCTTCCTTCCACTTAAACACTTAGAGGGCATTGTAGGGTTATTAACTGGCCTAATTTCAATATTGTTGTGTCTCACGGAATAGGGAGGCCCAAGAAGAGGAAAAGAGATGGGGGAATGGTCAGTCGGTGGAGCAGTCAGAATATACTTGTTTATCAAGTTCACCATCTTATACCGGTGCAGTTCGTGGTGCCCCAAAACAATTATAATAGTAACATCAAAGATCACTGATCACAGATGATCATGACAAATATAATAATAATTAAAAACCTTGAAATATTGCAAGAATTACCAAAATGTGACAAAGAAACACAGAGTAAACAGATGCTGTTCAACAGACTTGCTCAATACAGGGTTGCCACAAACCTTCAACTGGTAATAAAACACAATATCTGTGAAGAGCAATAAAATGAGGTATGCCTGTACCAGGCCCAGAGGTTGAAATCACCTGGGATGTTCAAGGTAGATAGAATGCTATGAACTGATCTGTGTCCCCCCCAAAATCTGTATGTTGAAGATCCAACCCTCAGTCTCCCATGATGTGACCGTATTGGGAGACAGAGCTTTTAAAGAGGCAAGTAATTTAAAATGAGGCCATCAGCATGAAGCCCTAATTCAATATGACTGATGTCCCTATAAGAAGAGAAAGAGACACCAGGGATGTGAGTGCACAGCAAGATGACCACGTGAGGACACAGCAAGTAGGCAGCTGCCTGCAAACCAAGGAGAGAGGCCTCAGGAGGAGCCAACCCTGCAGGCACCTTGATCTCAAACTTCTAGCCTCCAGAACTGTTAAAGGATATATTCTATTCTCTGAGCCATCCAGTCTATAGTGCTTTGTTGACAGTCCTAGCAAACTAACACTGAGGTTCATCAACTTGATAAAGAACATCTATAAACTCTACAGCTAACATCATACTTAATGGTGAAAAACCTGACTCTTTCCCCCTAATATCTGGATAGTCCTTCTTACTACTACTATTCAACTTCTTATTGGAAGTTCTAGCTAATGCAATAAGATAAGAAAAGGATATAAAAAGTATAGCAATTGGGAAGGAAGAAATAAAATTACTGGTACACAGATGACATGATTGTTTATCTAGAAAATTTCAAAGGAACAACAACAAAAAAACCTCCTCTAACTAACAGGCAATTATAGCAAGACTGTAGGTTATTGGTTTCATTAAATCAAACAAAGTACCACATTAATGCAAGATGCTAATAATGTGGGAAACTGTGTGCGGGAGAGGGACGAAAGGGGATATGTGGGAACCCTCTGTACTTTCTGCTGAATTTTTCTGTAAACCTAAAACTGCTCTAAAAAATGATGTCCATTATTTAGAAATAATTAAAAAGCCAGTGAGGTCTATAACGCCTTCCAGTTCGAGACACACAGAAGAGAGGGGATTCCCAGAAATCTTTCCCCTCTTAAAGGGACAGGCAGATGTGAAGGGCAGCTCTTGGAACTTCTGCTCTACAACATGGCACAGCAGTTGCAGCAGAAAGGGGAGAAGCCACAGTAAACCAGCAGCACAGCAGCTACTGAGCCCTCCACAATGAAGGTAGAAAATGCACAATTAAAGGGGGAAGCTTGGTCAATGACAGCAGAAAGGAGGCAGCTTGTCACAGAGAAGGTACTCAATAAATGTTTATTTGTTTAACTAATTTAGTGACGCCAAAAAAATAGACAATGTGGACTGAGAAAGAATCAGTTTGGAGAAACAATGGGAAGATATTACTGGGTCTAACACAGGGACCCCAGGATAGCCACTGTTGACTAAGGGTTTTGCTGGTGCCCTAACGAGGGACAGTGTCATCCACACATAAGGCTGTCTGTAGTTTCTAACCTTGTAATTCACACTGGGCCTAGGTTTGCACTGTGTCAACTGCATATAGTTCATTCTATTGGTTGGTTACACTTTTTCTCAAGCAATCCATCAATGTGTTTTAAAGTCCCACTGTGTTTTAAAGTTTAAAAAAACAGAAACAAAACAAAAAACCCTTCAGATAGCTAAGTAAAAAATTCTAAACCTAATACCCAGCTTGGGCTGGTAGCAAAGGAGAATGAAACAAGTAACTACCATGTTTTAGACCTGCTTCAGACTCCAGGCACTGAAGCCAGTACCAAACGAATTCAGGTGGCGAGAACTCAGAGTATAAACACTGTTATATCCAGCAGTCATTAATGGATGTGGAACCTGCCTTCCCTCCCTCCGATGATGGTTCTTCTGAGATAAAATGAAGCCCATGCTGAAAAATGATCTCATCCTGAGGCCTGAAGCGTTCCATTCAAATCACTGGTTTTCAAAGTCAGAAATTCTGCTTGCCAGCGCAATTAGTAAAAATCTAATCACATATATTCACACTCTCAAGGGGTCCTGATTGTTTGGCAATAACAGCTTGGTTATTCACAATCAACAAAATTAATGCCACTATTTTTAAAACATGAAAGAAAACTAACATAAAAACAAGCCTCCAAGCTGTGGACCTTGGTCAAAGAAAGAAAAAAAACATTAAAAGTAAAGAATAAAGTATTTAAATGAATTATTAGACAAAGATTCATTTTAAAGTCCCAGCAAGGCTTTGCCTTGAGGTCCTTGTTATTCTATGGATTCTGTGCTCCAGATCACCTAGAAGGAAAATGTCACTCAAACAAAAAAAAAAGGTTCCTTTACATGAAACTGTGTGTTTAACTGGCAACATATAATTTCATTTTAAAAAAATTAGGAGCAATTGCTGCTGAAGCCATTCCAGGGACAAGGGGAGGGAAGGATGTGTCAGCACTATGGGAACAAAAAAATGATGTGCCACCAAGCTTTATTCCAATCATTTGCTTCATAGTTAAGTTTAATTACACATTACACACTGTCTTGTAATTATGTCGCTTGGGAAACTGCCAATTTCCCCCTTGAAATGTTAAAAGTTCCTTAATTTATTTTAAAGGCTCAGCATTGCCTCCATCAGCACCCCCTTTAGCACATGAGGGATACTTGGTTTCTGTTCCCCTTAAAGGGCAACAAGAACTCCATTGCGTGGTCTGACACACAGCACAGAGGGCTGACTGTCCTGAGAGCCCCAAGAACACTAGGCCTGTGTATTTATAATAGTATCTGATGACTTTTTATCTTTACTATTTACAACCAGAGAATTTGAGAAGCATGCCTAATCTTTTCCTCTACACTTGGGAGGTTGAAATTAAAGTCCTTTAGTCTCAGCAAGGGAACAAATACCCAACACTACATGAAGCACCTGCTCTCCGGGAGTTGACAACAAGGATGAAAAGACAACAAACATTAAGTGCAGAAATATGAAACCACAAGGAGAAGGGACAGTAATCAAGTACAACTTTATGTGGAAAAGGCAAAGGCAAGTAAAAGAAGTTAAGCACCTACTGTGTGCTGACAATGCATTCAGAACTTCACAAAGGTCATCAATATCATGGCCACTAAGTCAAGTCCCTCAAGTACCAGGCAGATAACTAGAATTCATAAAGCAGCCAGACAGAATATAATAGGGAGTCCTGGGGTTCATGGTTATTTGGAAAGGGAGTTCAGGTAATTCAAATTCTCTTCCCTTTAAAAATACTGTGCCAGTTGAGCAAAATACATCCTTAGAACTTACTTGAACTGTGGCTGCAACCCCTATATGAATCTATGAACTCCTAAAATGCAGAGTGTGGACACTGGAAGCAGACTTTTATCTTAAATTCAGCTCTAGCACTTCCTTAGCTGTGGGTAATCCCTCCTGTGTGTCAGTTTCCTCATCCACAAAATGGAAATAATAACAGTGTCAACCTCACAGTGGTGTTGTGAGATATTAATGAAAGTGTTTAGCATACTTGTTATCTCACAGCAAGCTCTATGTTTGCTATTATAACTATGTTTCTGCCCTCTGACACAGGAAAAGTTGAAGAGTTTCCCTAGAATAACTTTGAACTTGAGGTGGGCCTCAATGGACAGAGAGAGAAGGGGGGTACCAAAGCTACCTTATCTTCCCACCTCTGGGAACACTAAAGAGAAGATTACAAATAATGTATGTGAAATATTCAAAATACAGTAAAGACTTAAAATATGGCAGCTTTTCTCATGCTAAATCATCTCACAGCATTTTCTTGTCTGTACTGCCTCAAGAACAAGGCCTCTCATGTCCCAGCAGTAAGTTAGGGTCTAAACCATTATTTCTCCCAACTATTTGTAAAAAGTATTGTTTACTATGTATGCATTATGAGGAGGAAGAAAGGTTTTAAAATAGTGTAAACATACTTAAATTTTTTCATCTGTTTAAAAATGGCTATCATAAAAGAACCTTGAGAAAACAACTCTTAGGTACAAATAGCCATCTTTTCCCATAATCTCATTTACTTGACATATTATAAATATTTCTGTTCTGATTTGGTATGAAACTAAAAACACATGTGCCCTGGCTCACAACTGCATGAAACCATTGAAATACATCTTGCTTTTGAAGACATTTCTATTTTCCCCTCTCAGGAAATTCATTCTCTTCTATCACAGTCACCCAGTGTACAAATATCTTCCAACTGGATGAGATGTGGACCATAAATTATGAGGGATGTTGAGGCAAAGAACTTCAGGGCACATAAAGAACAAGCCGTTTCCAGAATTTACTTTTAATTTTGTTACTAGAAGCCTTGAGATCTTATAAATTGTGTAATTAGTTCGGGAACAACCTCATTAAGGAAACATTGGGAGTTCCCTGGTCCCTAGTGCTTAGGATGCCGGGCTTTCACTGCCGTGGTCTGGGTTCAATCCCTGGTTGGGGAACTGAGATCCCATAAACTGCATGGTGTAGCCAAAAAAAAAAAAAAAAAACCATTTTATTTATAACATAGCACCACACCAAATAAAATATACAAAAAGGGTCAAGTTTGTTCTTTTCCATATGCGCTCAACATCAGAATACTTATCTAAGAAGCAGTGCCACTGTTTAAAATTAGGTCCCTGGGGAAGGAAGCAAGTCCTAAGTGATCATGATATGGTTAAACAGTATGATAATTTATAAAACAGTGAAATGTTTATCTGCTCAATATAGTGTAGAAACATGCAAATAAATATCAAGTAAAATGGTTTTATGACTTGATAGATGTGCCGAGGATAGGTCACATCTAAAACTTCAGAAGAAAAGTTTTAAAAACCCAAGGGGGAAAAGATAAAACAAAACAAAACAACAACAACAAAAAATTATACTCTCTTCCTTTGCTTGCTGTTCTATATTCTGTTACCCAAGAACTAGACCCTGTCGTTCTTATTGACCACCACTGCCCATATCTCACTGCCTACTAGAAACATCCACCTGGACAGTTGTCCCATATGCATATAGTATCTGGATGTCTCCAAATGACCAACCCCTCAGACCTGCAGATCTAGCTCATCAATGACACCACCATCCATCCACTCAAGCCAGTATCTCCCTTTTCCTTGGAGAGAGTCTAGTTTACCTTAGCTCCAAAATAATACATTCAAACTGCTTCTCCCCAATGTAACAGCCACTACCCTCATCAGGTTACCATCACTTCTCTATAATTTCCCCAATTTTATTTTTGCTGCTAGTCTTGATTTCTCACATTTGTTTTCTGGCAGGAGAGTAATTTTTCTAAAATTAACTCTCATCATCTTTACTTAAAATAGTTCAGAAATTCTTCACTGCCTTTGGGTTAAGGCACAAGCGAGCACCTTAATACGGTGTGGAGGGTCCCTAATGAACTAGCCCACATTTGCCTCCCAAGCCATGATTATATTTGCCACTCCCTGTCTTAACCATGCTGTACTATTTGTGTGGTTCCTTGAACAAAGCACACACCTTTATGCCTCTGTTCACATGTTTCCCTCTGCTTGGAGTACTCTCTCACATCCTCCTTCCCCTCACCTGATAACTAGGACTATCCAACAGGCCTTAGTGTAGATGCCACTTCTTGAAGGAAGTTTTACTGTCCTGACTCCCACATCTGTGTTTATGACTCTCCTCTGTGCCCCCAATATCACTCCTGCCCAATCAAAATCCATTCTAAGTGGCTTGGAAAGTGCTGGCATTTAACTCTTCCTCCAACTACCCCTCCTTCCATCTCTAGACAGTAAAATCCTCAATGAAAGGACTCATGAGTGACTTGCTCCTTGGGGAATCTCTATCCCCTCCCTCACTGCAGGCCATTTGATAGTTACTCAGTAAACATGTGCAGCTTGAGTGCCTGAAAAAGAAAAAAGACCCACAGACAGGGTCGTGAGGATTATGTGCATTTGATGGGCAGGCATAGGGAGAGAAACCCATCAGAGAGACTAAGAGAAGCAGCCAAGGAGAGAACCAAGACGGCCAGCAAGGGCTGCAGGCAGAAAGGGAGAACCGGCCAATGGAAACAGTGTCCAGTGTCAATGGGAGGACAAAGAAGATGAGGAAGAGGAGAGGGCTCCCCATGTAGCAGGAGAACAGCTTCTAGAAAGTGATGGGTGCAAAGTGTTGAAAAGGGAGCAGCAGGTGAGCTAGAACACGGGATAAGAAGACAACTTGGAAAAATATACATTGTTTGAGGGAATAGGATAGCTGGAGGGTGTGGGTGTGTCAAGGGCAAAGAGGGAATATGTGTGTGTGTGTGTGTGTGTGTGTGTGTGTGTGCGCGTGCGCGTGCTGCAATTCCTTTTGAAAATCTCGACCATAAATCTGACTGGCAAAGTGAAAAGTGAGACTATAGATTTAGGTACAGAATACGTGTTTATTGAATGAAAGATATAAATAATAAATGAATAACTGCATTCAGACAGGAAATTTACCTCATCAAAAAAAGGAAATTTTATCAAAATGTGAGTTTATTAAAAAACCAAGAGCCGGGGTTCCCTGGTGTCGCAGTGGTTGAGAGTCCACCTGCCGATGCAGGGGACGCGGGTTCGTGCCCCGGTCCGGGAAGATCCCACGTGCCGCGGAGCGGCTGGGCCGTTGAGCCTGCGCGTCCGGAGCCTGTGCTCCGCAACGGGAGAGGCCACAGCAGTGAGAGGCCCGTGTAAAAACCAAAAGCCCATCTTTATGTTTCAGAAAAGACCACTAAGGTTATAGATCAAAATTTAATTAGCTGTCTGGGATGACCATTTTCATTGTCTCCATCACTATCTCACTACCACTGGGACATCTGTTTTCATAGTCACCACAAAGCTTCCTTGCAGAATGCCTCAGCTTTATATATGATCCCCTAACCCCATTCATTCATGTAAATAGCTTTAGCTTTCCATGCAGCATTTAATGGTCCCAAAGTCAGATGGGACACAGAACACATTAGGAAAGGAACACTTTTGAGAAAACATTCCTTTCTCAGTCTAACCAGAAAGTGCATGTGGACAAAAAAGTCCACACCTTTCTTTTCAAATAGGATTTTCTTTTAAGTTCCCATCAGATATAAAGTTCTGTCATGTTGCCATGGTATTAATTTCACTTATGACAGTTTAGAGAACACATTGAAGAAAATGGGCTTAAAATATTAAATTACTCTTCTTGAGACATACACTTCTTATGCAATTAACAATACATTCAGAATCAGTACTCTCTAACTTTAGAAACATTCATCCACAAACATTAATCAGGTAATGCTAAATTCAATTTCTGCTAGGTTTCTTCTTTTCACACTCAACTCTCTGAGGCTATACCACAAGGTATCTCAAAAATATTAATTTACTTACTGTGAGAGCAGATTACATTCCTAGAAAAAAAATCTGTGCAATAAATATATACACATATAAACCAAATTAAACTTTTATGAAAAAACAATTTTCTTATGGAAAATTGCATCTCTAATCAAATACCTGAGAAGCACATGACACCAGAGAAATGCATAAAATCCTTCATATAATTAAAGTACAAATAATGTTTCAATATAAGTCAAAGCTTGTCAAAGTCAAACTGCATATACAGAAAACCAGATAAAGTTAAAATATAGTGCTTACAGGGAACTCAGACCTGGCATGACTTTTTTTTCAAAGGGTAGGACAATTACTGGGTAGGACAATTTTTCATGGTGCAGACTGTCCCATGTTTTAGAGGGCAGTGGCCAGTAGCACCCCAATGGGCATGGTGACTACCGAAAAAACATGCCCGCACATTTCCAAATGCTCCTGAGGGACTAATGCATCCTAGTTTGGAGAAGAAACTATAGCCCAGTCAAAAGGAATGGTCCCATTTGCATTACCAGGTAATGACAGTGCCAGGTCTTGAACCCTGGTTTCCAGAAAGCCAGTGCCAAGAGGGAGCCAAGAGAGAATATCAGAGGCACAGGCTCATACCTTACTCTGATTTCAGCTTTACTCTTCCTGAATTAGGATATTCATTCATCGAATATTTTCTAAGCTTACATCTAGTCATCATTTTAACCACTTGCCAATGCCCTTGTCCCATTTATTCATATCCTCCTTCATCTCAATCGTGGATCTGTATCCCTCGCCCGACTGAATCTGGGCTCCTCTCCCTGGGGACAGGGGACAGGGGTCAGCACAAATCCAGGGCCTCCAGTGGAGCAGCATTGACTCGCAGGCCTTCTCTATCACTGTCCCTATGCTCCAATTCATTCACATTTTGTCCTTTCCGCCCCTGCTCTGCATCGGCAGGTGGCACCTTCTATTTTCCTCAGCCTCACCCACAAAGGCATTGCCTTAGTAGCTGGAGTTTCACTAATATGTTATGAAATGAGAGAAGGCATTTCTCATCCCTCCCCGTCCTTCCCACACTTCTCTATCTGATTGTATCTCCAGCATTAGATTGAACAGAGCAGTGCTGGACAGAATCCTGGGCCTCTTTTCAAGAAGCCAAGTAAATCTAAGTGGTTTTCACTAACATTGGGATCATGCAGGTTTTTGATAGATAGTTTGTTTCTCTTCTTTGTTATTTAAGGCTAAGAGTTTTTGTCATAATCAAATGAACTATATAAAATATTTTTCCAATATCTAATATATTTTTAAATGTCACGTGAAAAAATTAAAAGTTAAAAATCTCTATTTTGGTGCTCTTTAATTTCATTTAATTTTCTTTTTCTTTTTTTTTTTTTTTTTTTTTTTGCGGTACGGGGGCCTCTCACTGTTGCGGCCTCTCCCGTTGCCAAGCACAGGCTCCGGACGCGCAGGCTCAGAGGGGGCATTGCTCACGGGCCCAGCCGCTCCGCGGCATGTGGGATCTTCCCAGACCGGGGCACGAACCCGTGTCCCCTGCATCGGCATTCGGACTCTCAACCACTGCTCCACCAGGGAAGCCCTAATTTTCATTTTTTTTTTTTTTTTTTTTTTTTTTTTTTTTTTTTTTTGGTGGTACGCGGGCCTCTCACTGCTGCGGCCTCTCCCATTGCGGAGCGCAGGCTCCGGACGCGCAGGCCCAGCGGCCACGGCTCACGGGCCCAGCCGCTCCGCGGCACGTGGGATCCTCCCGGACCGGGGCACGAACCCGCGTCCCCTGCATCGGCAGGCGGACTCCCAACCACTGCGCCACCAGGGAAGCCCCTTAATTTTCATTTTTACTTTACTAAGTGACAAAAGCCAATCTCTGGGGCCACTTATCTAAAAGTAATCCCTCCATATCCATCAGTGTGAAATTTGAATTCAGTAGGAAACCTACAATAGCTGAAAGGGGCTGCGTGCTTACCCGAATGTAGGCATCCTGGTGGTGCTTGGCAAAGTAGAGCATATTGTCCAGAGCTAACATCCCAGGAGGTGTCTGGGTAAAGTCCATGGCAGGGTTGACATGATTCTGTGATTAAAACATAATGTTTCATCAGGTTAATTCTTCAGCAGATTTCACCAACAACCAGAGGTCTGATTTCCCTCCAGAAGACCAAAGTACCACAAGGCAAGCTCCGAATAATCAAGTAGGATGACATTTGCTATCTCCATGTGAACTGATCAGGGTGGCAATGAGGGCTTCCTTCTACAAGTGGAGCAAAACGAGCTTCTAGACCCAGGGTTGGGAAACTCAGCTGAAGATCGAAATATGGGATTATTCTTAGACATGTGACACTGCAGGAAAAGAAAATAATGTAAAAACTGTATTTTTACATTATTGGCTGTGCTCTAGCAGAACCAACAGCATTTGGGAAGAAAAACCTGGGATGAAACCACATCTCTGCCATTTACCTTTTTTCACCTTAACTTCCTCATCCTCGTGTGTGAGGGTTAAGTATGGACACACCTGTCCATGGTGTTTGTGAACTTTCCAGACTTACACAGTCTGTAGGTCTCTGAGAACAGGCACTCTATAAAATTCAGAGGTCCACAGGGTCCTAACATCTGCCTACTTGCACGGAGTGTTCTGGCCTTGTGGTCACCCACACTGTGCCAAGAACCACAAAGACAAACAATAGTTATTAATATCCCAACAAATTCTCCATATGCTGGAGATCACTCAGTAAACACCACGAGACCCCTATTCAGGGCAGGAAACCACTCTCCACCACTAATTGTCTAAAATGATGACCAAGATCTATCCTGAAAATTCAGATCTAAATGGCTAATAATTTAAGGGAAGTCATTCTTATATTCAAGAAATGGAAAAGTTAAAGAGATATTAAAGAAAACTGTTCTTACCTCATAATCTAGGTAATTTTTATGAAAGGACATATTTTTGTTTTCTTCCTGAATATTTCTTAATAAAGAGCTTGGCTCTCTGATTTGCCAGGGAAATTTTGGTCAACTGTAATTTTTTCTAATTTAAGTACAGGAAGGACATTTTGTTCACTCGTTCAAGGTTCAAACAACCCACACTTTTCTACATTATTCAAGAGTACACAGAACCTGTCCTTTCCATGCTGATTTGAAATTTTTTTATGAGCTAATAAACAACATCTAAAATTATAGGGCAGTGGTGCTGTCTACTGGACACGGTTCCACAATTTCCAGAGCACTCCTGTCCATATCTGTATAGCAAGTTGGGTCAGTGTAATGATTTCAATATTTTATTTTAGCATTTTATCCTGATTTGTTTGTTAAGATGTTGGAAAATTTTTTAAATACAAAAGTATACTACTTATGATAAGAAAGATATATTTCATAAAATAAATATAATTGTAACAAAAATGAAAATCACTGGGCACATCAAATGCAGTGGGTTTCAGCTTTAATTTGATACGGCTCAGGCCTGTATTCAATAGTGAGGGGAAAATCAAAATGCTGGCAATAAACGATCAGAGATTTAGACTCAAAAGTAACTTGCAATGAAAGATTTTATGATATCTCAGTTCTTAAGAAAAGAATAGTGGAACTTCCCTCATTATGCATACATTTATTATTTTGACTTTGATACGTTCGATTTTCATGAACACAAGTAACATAAAAATGTTAGAATTTGCTGAGTACTTTCTTGGGGTTAGCACTAGTTTGGGTTTCACATGTGTTACTTCATCTAATAGGTGGTGGGCACTATTGTTACCCCCATTTTATTTTATTATTTATTACTTGTTTTTTAATAATATAACCCTGTTTTATTTTATTTTTTTAATTCTTGAGTACAGTATTCCAAAATGTTAAATGGTTATCTCTAGGTAGTGGAACTATGGGAGATTTTTATCTCATATTTTTTTCTTAGCTGTAATTTTTATTGAAGTATATAGTTGATTTATAATATTATATTAATTTCAGGTATACAACATAGTGATTCAATATTTTTATAGCTTATATTCCATTTAAAGTTTTAATAAAATATCAGCTATATTGCCTGTGCTGTACAACATATCCTTGTAGCTCATTTATTTTATACATAGTAGTAGTTTGCAACCCTACGCTGCCCCTCCCTGCTTCCCTCTCCCCACTGGTAACTACCAGTGTGTTCTCTATATATCTGTGAGTCTGCATCTGTTTTGTTATACTCATTCATTTGTTTTATTTTTCAGATTACACACATAAGTGATAGCATACAGTATTTGTCTTTCTCTGTCTGACTTATTTCACTGAGTATAAACACCTTCCAGGTCCATCCATGTTGTTGAAAATGGCAAAATTTTATTTTTTTAATGGCTGAGTAGTATTCCACTGTAAGTGTGTGTGTGTGTGTATGTGTGTGTGTACACACATACACACACACACACACACGCCACATCTTCTTCATCTATTTATCTGTTGACAGCACTTTGGTCGTTTCCATATCTTGGCTATGCTGCTATGAACACTGGGGTGCATGTATCTTTTTGATTAGTGTTTTTGTTTTCTTCGGATATATACCCAGGAATGGAACTGCTGGATCATACAGTAGTTTTATTTTTAGTTTTTGAAGGAACCACCATACTGTTTTCCACAGCGGCTGCATCAATTTTATTGGTGAGGAAACTGCAGCTCAGATGAGATAAGAAGCTTGCCCAGGACCTGGCAACTTGAATTTGGCAGAGCAGGCAATGTCTTGCTTGGACAATACGTTTCAGCGTGCTTCTGTCCATACCTTTTTCCTTACCACCAGTTTATAAGTTGAATGCATCTGTTCTAGTACTGCCAGCATTTAGACTTTATATAGCCTGAGAAAAATTGATTTGAGGAAAACGTAGGCTAATCAATATTAACTGCTACACAGCATGGTCCAACCAACAGAGGAGAGTGTGCCAAATATAAGAGAGAAAAATATGACATTTATTTCAGAGCTATTTCTAGTGTTGGTCTATGAATCTATTCCAAAAATAAATATACAAAAAGGAAATCAAATGAGAAAAATTAGTTTCTCTGAATCTTGTTTGAACAACCCCCCAAAGCTATGTGTTAGTGAAGTTGACCAGGGAGAAGCCCCCCATGGGTTAAGAATCATCAGACTTGTTTGAATTATGCTCCCAGGATGCCCTGGAAGCCTCTTTGTATCAATCACACACCTCCTCCTTAGGCACACAATGGGGTATCAAATAGGGCACTGCTGCTTTCTAAGGTTAAGAAACAGTATAACACATTTTTAGAGTTATTTTAAAGATCCATATGGCTATTTAGCAAATAGTCCTAATAAAATAATGCCTGCTATGTGGCAGGTGTTATATAAAGCACCTTGCATATGCTAACTTTTAATCCTCATAAAATTCCCACAAGGCAGGTCCTATTATTTTCCTCCTTTGAAAGAAGGCAACTGAGGCACTAAGCATCTGGGTAGCTTGCCCAGAGTTTCAGAGCCAGTATGTGGCAGAGCCAGAATTTGAACTCAGAGTACAGGCTTTTAACCAGGGTTTTAGGGTCAAGGTTTTGCTCAACCAGATGCCACTGGGAATTTCACAAAGATGCCCAGTGTACGTTCCCCATATTGTTGTGGCTCTCCTCAATCAACATGCTTTGCTCAGGCAAACTGGGTCTGTGATCCATCCTTTTCAATAAAAGCTATAATCTCTCCATCCCTCCCAGACATAACAAAGTCTCTCTCAAGTTCAACAAGCCAGGTCCTATTGACTCCAACAAATAGGCTCTTAATTAAACAAAAGCCAATTAGAAAACTGCCTTCGATTTTCTATGACTTGCTCTAAATCATGAAGTGTCACACTGCATTTTAGATGAAAAAAAATTTTTGCAGTTGTGGGTGAACTATATTCTTTTTTTCTGTCTCTCTCTTTTTTTTTTTTTTTGTGGTAGGTACGCAGGCATCTCACTGCTGCGGCCTCTCCAGTTGCGGAGAACTGGCTCCGGGCGCGCAGGCTCAGTGGCCATGGCTCACGGGCCTAGCCGCTCCGCGGCATGTGGGATCCTCCTGGACCGGGGCTCGAACCCGTGTCCCCTGCATCGGCAGGCGGACTCTCAACCACTGCGCCACCAGGGAAGCCCTGTCCCTCTCTTTTTTAACTCTGAGTATCATTTTCCCAGCCTCTCTCTCCTTGAAATGATTGTTTCCTTTTTCTCTTTTGGTTTTAACAGCCAGCAAAATAATTTTACAAGCATAGATTTTGATAACGGAGACAGTATAAGAATTACTTGCAAAACATTTGAGAGCTTTCTGTACTGTTACAAAAATACTCTGAGAACCCGGCAAGGCCAACAGACCCCCACTCCTTCCTTATTTATGAGATGCTCTGGATACAGATTTATTTTCTTTTCTTGTTCCATGTCATTTTTTTCCACCTGTCTTGAAATGGAAGTTGCAAGAGCTTTCATAAATGACTTGAAAATATCCCTTGTTTTACTGCAAAGCCTGTGTACCTCTGTACATCTTTCTGAAATGCCATTTGTTAGAGCCTGTAGAAGTGCTGCTCTGTGAATCACATCAGACAGCTCTCAGCCCCTGGAGAAAGGAGGAGCGGCCACCTCCCTTTCCAAAGCACCAAGGTTTTTTTACACTTTCGGAAAATGGTACCAACCAACTGAAGATAGCACTATTTATTTAAAGTGAGCATCCTATATGGGGTTTGTGCATAGAGTTCCTAGAGATCTGTTTCTCTTCTGTTACACACATGCCATTTTTTTACTTGAATTATTTCAATCACACATTCAAGGCCTACGACAGAGAATCTTTCAACCTTCCAGGACCATACACTAAGGCCATTGGAGAGCTGGAGTGGACCTCAAGTATAAACTAGGCTTGTCACCTTATTTTGAAGTTGAGAAAACTGAGTGCCTGGAGAACAGCGGTGCTCAAACTTGAGCAGGCATCCGAATTCAATCTCCGGGAGGGTTTGTCGAAGCACCAATTGCTAGGCCCACCCTCAGAGTCTCTGATTCAGGTGGGTTGGGGAGAGGTCTGAGAATCTGCATCTCTAACAAGTTCACAAGTGATGCAGATGCTGCTGTCTGAGGACCACACTTTGAGACCCGCTGATGGCTGGAATGGCACATCTCACATAGCACGGGTAATATCAAAGTAAGATCTAGAATCCAGATCCACTGATCTCTTGAATCCCATGCAGCTTCTACTATAACATGCTTTGAACTGACTGGTTCCAAAGTTCAATGTATTTTAAATATACTTGCTGTTTATCTGCTTTGTGCTTTGGCCTCATTGAGAAAACTGAAATTTCCTTATTCAGAAAAAGGAATTATAATTTAGAAGCCTCTCACTTCTCCTACTGTTCAAATTTCTGACTAAAATAATATTATTAGTACCTCCACAGGGAAGACAGGAAACTGTAATCAGTCAATATTTTCTACTCTTGAATGCTTCCTGGTTGGGGAAGCAGTGCCGGTACTAGCCTGAATGATTTGTAAATGATCTGTGTTTCTCAATTACCAATGCCATGCTACTCCTTCATTAGTGTGGATAATAAAGAGATGATTACAATAATGCCTGCCAGATGGCATATCGCAGGGAAAGCCTTGGAGGATTTAGGAGTTAATATTTGTGCTATACAAGCGCCTACATTTGCTGAACAAATATAGCATTAAAAGCAACCTTTAAAACAAATCACATTGAGTGAATATTCATTCAGTCTAGGAAAGGCCCTATCAAAGCTCTTTCTTGAGGCTGGTAGTTTAAGGTCATGTTCTCCAAGGGGAAGCAGGGTTTGATGGTTGCAGCAGATCCCTTGGGAGCTGTGCCAAATGACACGTACCTCCCACTCCTCCCCTCCCCACTCAGGAGAAAGGGTATGTGGGTGTTTCAACAGGCTCCTAGAAGAGCACTTATCCACCTTGGATGCCCCTGAAAGTCACCTTGGGAGCTCTGAAAAATCCTGATGTCCAGGCTGATACCCAAAATCAGTTAAATGAGAAACTTTGTGGCAACTGGAGTTTGCAAGCAACTGGCCTTTTAAAGCTCCCCAGGTGATTCCAAAGTCCAGCCAGGGTTGAGAACACTTTCCCCAATCAGTGGGTCTCAAATTTAAACGTGATCAGAATCTCTTAGAGGGTCTGTTCAAACAGATTGCTGGCGCTGTCCCCCACCCTTCCAGAGTTTCTGGTTGAGTAGGTCTGGGTTAGCCCTGAGAATCTGCATTCATACATGTTCCCAGGTGCTACTGATGGTCTCTGGATCATACTTTGAGAACCTCTGCTCTAAAGCCACAGTAATCCAATGCAAGAGCATTCTAGGGATCTATACCCAACAACTGATGGAGTTGGAGCCTTGATTCCCTGTATCGAATTGTTTGGTTTGCAGCGGCTTTTACTGGGATGCCTGCTTTCGGGAGGACACGTACTCTCTGAGCTGACACAGGCCCAGCACTCTCTCACCTGGCTGCTTCACACATTTATATAAGGAGGTTCTTGACAGCATCTGACTTTGTGAGCCCCAACATGGATCAATGTTCCAAAGAGTCCTAGACGTAGTCTTTAGACATCTTCGGATTCTGTTCTTGGTCTCTCTCCAGTAAATTCAATAAAAATGAATAGCTTGGATGAATACAGAGAAGGCAGCATACTAAATCTGACCTAAGAGTGGGCAAGGTGGTATGCTGAGGAGCAGAAAATTAACTGTGACCAGGGATAGGCAGGCGTTGTGCCAGGCACTCCAAAGGCGTGATTTAATTTAACCTTCCTAACTACCCAGTGAGGTGAGTTATTAATGAGGTAAATGTTATTATTCTCTTCCTACAGATGAGGGTGAGAACTTGTGACTTGTGCAAGAGCATGGCAGAGAAGTGGCAGAGTCACCACTTCAGCTCTGCAGCTTTTTTTTTTCCCTGTTTAGGTTCAAAAGGCCTTTGGAGAATAGGAAGTTGGGCCCCATTAGCAAGAAGAAGTTTAACCAGAGAAATGTAACGTCCCATAAAAAGATTTTTTTAAAAATTCAAAAACACATCTACTACAGAACAAGGGAAATCTGGCTTACAAATAATTCATGAGATCCCAGCTCCACATCATTAAAATTTGATTCTTTTAGGTAAAGCAAAAAGGATCTGCATGAAAGAAATACCCAGGAAGATGTTAAGGGTTCAGGTCAACAGATTCTAAACTACCTGGTTTCCGTGCTGTACCTCCCTCTCAGCTGTACATTCTCTTCTCATTGCCTGGCCTCTGGAACACCTCTGCTAGTCTCTCTAATGTCATTCATCCACCTGCTACCCTTTCGTTCTCCTGACCTTCAACCTGGCTCCATTTTCCCTCCTTTGGCAGGTCCACAACTAATCTTTTGGGGAATACCTCTGGTTCTAGAGCTCTGGGACCATCCACAACTACCCACTATCACCAGGACCCCCTCCCTGGGCTTGTTCAGCAACCTAGGAGAGTCCATGACCAATCCTATTATTAAGAACTAAGAGTTTGGGCTTCCCTGGTGGCGCAGTGGTTGAGAGTCCGCCTGCCGATGCAGAGGATGCGGGTTCGTGCCCCGGTCCGGGAGGATCCCACATGCCGCAGAGCGGCTGGGCCCGTGAGCCATGGCCGCTGAGCCTGCGCGTCCGGAGCCTCTGCACCGTTGCTCCGCAACGGGAGAGGCCACAGCAGTGAGAGGCCCGCATACCGCAAAAAAAAAATAAAACAAGAAAAAGAACTACGATTTAGAGTTGGCAATGTAAGTCCAAGATGAGTCAATTTTGAGTGGCAGTCAGGAGGCTCTGACAGGCTGGGATTTATTAACAGGAGAACATCAAGAAGAACAGAGGAGGGTTCCACCAACAGGGCCCAGCTGAGGCCACATTTGGACACAACACACAGTTCTGGGGGCTACACCGGGAGCCAGCTCCTGACACACAGGAAATCATGTACAAAAGCGTGGCCAGGAAGAAGCAGAAATATCTAAACAGTAGGGTATATCAGAAAAGTTCGAAAAAAAACCTTTAGCTATTTAGCCCGGTGAGGGGGGGCGGGGGGAGTGTATGTGGTGGAGGTAGGATGGGGGTTGTGAGTTGGACCACTACTGTCCTTAGGCATCTGATGGGCATCATATTATTGTGTGGGCAGCTACAGGAAACAGGATTAGCAGAGAAGTGAGTTTTTAGAAATATTGAAGCAGGATGTGCAGCAGGAATATTGTCCAGAGAACTAAAGGGTGGAGAATTGGAGCAAATGACCTTTAGATACTTTGCAGCCCCTGATTCATTCCTGCTCTCATCAAATAATTTTGGATTTCTACTACTGTGCAAGGCACCATGGGAGACATACATGATACATTTCATCCAGAGATTAATTTAAAACAAAATAGTACTTGTCTTCACGAAACTTCGTCTCAGAAGTGAATTATTAAAAGCCTTAACAAGAAATTCCCTGGTGGCGCAGTGGTTATGAATCCGCCTGCCAATGCAGGGAACACGGGTTCGAGCCCTGGTCCGGGAAGATCCCACACGCCAAAGAGTAACTATGCCCGTGCACCACAACTACTGAGCCTGCGCTCTAGAGCCCGTGAGCCACAACTACTAAGCCCACATGCCACAACTACTGAAGCCTGCGCACCTAGAGCCTGTGCTCTGCAATAAGAGAAGCCACCACAATAAGAAGCCCGCGCACCGCAACAGAGTAGTCCCTGCTCGCCGCAACTAGAGAAAGCCCAAGCGCAGCAACAAGACCCAACGCAGCCAAAAATAAATTCATAAAAGAAGTAAAAAAAAGCCTTAATAATATAGCTTTGCAATATGCACGTGTGCACACACATAGACACACACCACACAGGAATAAGTAACTTCACACATGCACACTGTGGAAGCTCTCACATAGAAAATTCTGGATTTTAGGCAAATTTCCTTAGTTAAAAAACAATGTCCTTTTAAAAATTACTCTCAAAAGGTCAGGAAAGGCCGTGCAGTGCTGTGTATTCAATTCATGAAAATCTGGACTCACTCTCACTTCATTATGTTGAAGAAGCAGAGTTGAGACTTACCGAAGAAAAGAGTAAACTCCAATATTGTTTATTTGGTATGCTGATTTACCAGTCAATACAAAGAATTACCATGAAGATGCAATTAAAATGACTTGGGAATAAATCTCCTTTAAAATGAAGCTGGTTATGGCTAAAAAAACTAAAGGCTTCATGAATAATGAAATAATGCTGTCAAGGTTTATAAAGATATCTGCAATTTTTCTACTGAGCTGAGTGCATGCCAGATTATGAACAACTCAAGCACTGTGGCTTGTGCTAGCAACACCCTACTCTTTCTTCCCTTAACTCCCAGCTCCTTTTTCACCAATCTTTTTAGAACTCCCTTTTTGCCTACCTTTTGTAGTTTTAAAACAGGAAGTGGACTACACCAGTTATGCACAGTGGGTTTCTCTGTCTCCCTTTTTCACTCATCCCCAGGAAGAGCTCAGGCTAAAAGTTCCATCGAAGGACACACAACGTGTGCTACCGTCACTCCAGGGCTGGTCTAGCTAGTCAAGCTGGAAACCTGTTCCCTCCAGCCCAGCAAAGCTCTCCAGGCAGCCTCTGGTAAGGGAACCATCCATCACGTACATGGGAGATGAAACCTCTTTGCCAAGATGGAGCCAGGAGCTGCTCAAGCTGCTGCTGCTACTGATGGACTCTCAGGAGGTCAAACGGATGCACGGGCTTGTGTACTGCAGCCCTGCCCTCCTCCAGGGCCTAGCACTCCATGGTGCTAGGGTAGAGACAGTGATGATGGTGATAACAGCTTTAATCATGGAAGTAGCAGCTAACACACACACAGCACTTAATGAGTGCCAAGGACTGTTCTAAGGCATGGCTTACTTTGGCCCACGGGCTAAATTGGGTTTACCACTCAACTTTGTAGAGTTGTGAGTTTAAAAGCTTCATGTCTTTTTTTTACCTTTCTAAAATCTTTTTTTTTAATCAAAAGGAAAATACTTCTCTCAGACGTGAAAATTACATGAAATTAAAATTTCAATGTCCATAAAGAAAGCCTTGTTGGAACACAGCCATGCTCATTTATTTACATATTGTCTGTGCCTGGTTTTGCATTTGGCCTACAAAGCCTAAAATATTTACTTCCTGACCCTTTATAAGAAAAGTTTGCCACCCCCTTTCTAAGTGTTTGTTCTCAAGGCAATTCAATGAGTTAAGAAAATCAGTCCCTCCTTAACCAAAGTTAAAAATCTCAATTAACAAAGAAATGCTAATGTTTTGCTTCCTGGACAACATGAGCCCTTTGTAAATGTTCAGTGTTTTGCTCCCCTGGATAATATTGTAATGATTTTAAAGATTCCCAAGTTTTAGCTGGACAAAATTCTGTGTCTTGCAAATGTTATGTTGAGATGAATCTTTTCAGTAGCCTTAACTTGTGACTCAAGGCCTCATCTTGGTGTCTTTGGTCCCCTTCCCCCTGCTGACCAAAGGCAAACCTCGGAGTGGTTCTTTTATACACTTTTATGTAAGACTTTTATACTTTTATATACATTTTTATTATTTTATATACCTTTATATAAGACTACCTGCAAGTTTGATGAGTTAGGGATCTGGATTGTGTCTGGTAAGCATTCTCCTGCTTTCCCCCTTCAGTGCAGCTCTTGTAAATGACAAAGTCTTGGCTTTTAAATTTGGACACTGTGGTCCCTTTTTCCATACCAGAATAAGTAGAATTCTTATGCTTATTTTAAAAATGAAGAAACTGAGGTGTAGAGAGGTTAAGGATCTTGCCCACATTCACACCATTATGCTTGAATTTGAACCCAGATGTCTAGAGTCCATTTCTTAACTACTAAAAAGGAGAATGGTTACCTATGCAGTAGGGGGAAAAATTTAAAAAAAAAAAAAAAAAATCACTTGATGGAATACTACACAGCCTTTAAAAATTATCTTCATAGAGTAATTAGTTATCATAAATGAAAAAAATAGGAATATAAAATATATGTTGTAGTTTATATAGAATTTCAGTAGTAGTATATGTTCCTTGGCATTGTGTATTTTATAGAATACTCTCTATATAATACATTCTTATTACATTATATATATATATAACATATATATGTATGCAATATCAAGATATATACTTAGCATGTAATTGTGAGTTTTCTAAAAAATGCTTTTAAAAACTGGAAGAAAATTTACCAAAGTGTTAATAGTAATTATTTGTGGTGGCGGGAAGATGGAAAATTTTTTTCCCTACCTGTCCATATTTTTCTCATTTTCTCTAATGAGGATGCATTGATTTTTACTTATATTTGATTAGAGGTGTGCCCACTGTTCTCTAAAAGGAAACAGAGACCATCCTGCAGGAGAACATGAGATACAGTTTGGATTCTTAGCCTAGACCCTCCCAAGCCTCTGCTGAAGCCCTCCCTGCAGTTCACATCCAGCTGTGCCCAAGGGATGTACTCAAGCAGAAAGGCTCATCTCCACCTGCCCAAGTAAGTCCTATGCAGGCAGATGAACAGCCTGGATTAACAGCATTTCAGAAAGTATGTAAATTCAGACATTTCCTTCAGATGAAGAAGGCCAGGAAGAGGTACTTGTCTGATCTGATCTGAGCTGCAGGGTGTTTGCTCAACTTGCCTGCCCTACCAGGGTACAGCCCTCTAGGCTTAAAGGACCCCTCTCCTTTTAACATAACCCCTTTAAGCCAGCACCTCCTGAAGCCTGACAGTTCACAGCACACTTCACTTCATCTGTCAGGAAACTGTATGATCATAGCTTCGGCCTGGATGAGTCACTTCACCACTGAATGGGCAATCCTGGGCCAGCCCAAGGGCGATCACCTGTAAATGCTGAGAGTTGGGCAATCTTGTTGGGACCTTCCAGCTCCAAAGCTGAATTGTAAATGTTCAGAGTTCCCCAAATATGTAGGGTAGAACCATTGAAACTGCCAATATCTGACCATTTATGACCTACCAAAATGGAATTTCACATGGTTCAACCAAAAAATAGTCAAGCTAAATAGATGCAATCACCTCCAGTCATCTCAAAACTTCTTGAAAGGAGATGGCCTTCTGGAGAATGCAATGGAAGCAGTTCCAAAGGGAATCAGCAGGGGGCTGAGGATAAAAAGACCTGAGGGAGTGTCATAGTTTTATAGTTTGAAGATAAATATTAAAATTGATTTTTTAAATGAATTTTAAAAAGTGCATCTTGTAACACACCTCCCGCCTCTGTGAAATCAGCAAAGACCAAGGGGACATATCTCCCCTCCTGGCTGTGACTCATAGGAGGCCAACAAAAAGCGGGCAACCTCTCTTTGGTTTGGTTTTGCCATATAAATCTACCCATCTGCAGACACAGTGACTGTGACTTTCTCAATCCTAAGAAGAAGGATCTGAAAAATAAGAATTTGAGACCGCTACTCATCAGAGAGCAATAAACCCTGAAAGAGGATGAGAACTCTTGGAAATATTAGATAAGTAGCATGTGAATGCCAGGTTGCCCATAACCTTAGCAAACAGATTAAACAGAATTAAAAACTTCCATGTTGGGCTTCCCTGGTGGCGCAGTGGTTGAGAATCCGCCTGCCGATGCAGGGGACACGGGTTCGTGCCCCAGTCCGGGAAGATCCCACATGCCGCGGAGCGGCTGGGCCCGTGAGCCATGGCCGCTGAGCCTGCGCATCCGGAGCCTGTGCTCCGCGACGGGAGAGGCCACAACAGTGAGAGGCCCACGTACTACAAAAAAAAAAAAAAAAAAAAAAAAACTTCCATGTTAAAAAAAAAAAAAATAAAAAAAAAAAACACCTCTCAGTTGTCTTGCAAACCTCAGATGCTCTAGGAACTTTGTCCCAAAGGCCCCCCACACGTGGAAGGACCTGTCAGGTTACTCAGAGGCTGAGGGCAGTAGGATGGGCAGGAGAAACTAGAACTAACCTCTTAAAATCTAATTTATTTTTTGGTAGTTATTTTACTAACTTCAACCTCCTCTAACAAGTGGGTCTTTGATAATTATACCCCACAGAAAAAAATAACTTAAAAAATATACATTACGGCTTTAAACTGATGCTATCACAAAATACATTTGTGAAGAAAATTTGACTCGAAATTTCCACAACCATTTTTTCAAAGTACAAAAACATGCAAGGAAATAATAGGTATCTGCATCACGATAAGACAGAGGAGGGATGAAAAGGGGACAGGCAGGGAGAGACATAGACTGAATATGTAATTTCCTGTTTCGTGTCCCCTCCCCAAATAAAGATGTTTGAAGAAAATATAGCAAAATGTTACCATATATTAAATCTGAGTGGTGGGTACATACATGAATGCCTTTTATATGCTGTTACGTTTCTCCGATCGCAATAGTTCATAATTACGATTTAAATTTAGAGAGTCTACATTTTATTAATTCTATTTGACCACAGCAAACTAATGTAGGTTTAATAGCTTTAGGACTTTGCACCTTAAATAGTATGGAATAATAAAACGTAAGATGAAAAGTGGTTGCTGCCAGAATCACAAATGGGCACTAACATTTATTACTTTCATACTGATTATGCTTTTTCCTCTGCTGTACGCTGGCATGTAAAGGAGAACTAAAGTGTATTTTCAACAACAAAAGAGGAAGCCAAATATTAAAGAAGACCCTTGGAGATCAGTTTTCATATTACCTTTCGGGAAATTCAGTAGATGCCTGTTTCTCTTAGGTGAGGAATATTAATAGGAATATTTCAATCCTCTGCAAATGAATCTTTCTTGAACAGACTCAGTGCATACATGGGCAGTCTGTAGAACCATTCGGAGCATATTTATATAAATTCCTCCCTCGTCTACAAAAGAACATGATTTCCTCTTCCAGTCCCCATTTTCCAGTCAAGGATCAATTTTTTAATTCAGCGCCCTGATGGGAAGGAGCTTTGCCGAGTTCTCACGCATCAGACAACAGGCAGAGGCAGCAAGATGAGTCTACTCGTTCACAAAGTACTCACTCTTCACCAGTAAAGCTGGCGTAGGTGGTACCTCCCTCAGTGGTCCCAGGTGCAGGGGGTGGGCTGGGAAAAATCAAGGAACAGCTCAAAGGGAGCACAGCTGGCCCCCCAAATGACGCTAGAGAGGCCCCCTCCTGGGAGTACAGTGTCCTGCAGGAAGAAAGCCTACCTGGGTCTTGTGCCCACCATGTTCACGGGGCTTATCCTCCAAACGTTCCACCCCAAGTGTCTTTGTACAGACAGGAATGTCTCTGGTCCTTCAAGTCTGACAAGGACTTCATCAGTAAAGAGCCTGGCTAACCTCAAAGGGCCAAACAAGCACACGTAGGGGGCAGCATGGCGTGGTGGTAAGCAGCCCAGATTTGCAGAGACACCAACGCAGGTTCCAATGCAATCTTCAAAATTAGTTGATGCTCTTAGAAAAGAAACTTCACTTTCTAAAACCCACTTCTCACCCATAACACTGTGTAGGCATTGCCTCTCTCATTGGCCTGGTTAAGATCAAGCAAGATGATGTAAAGAAAACACCCTGAACAGAGCCCCAGGTAAGCCTCAGGGAAATGGTAGCTGTGGGTTATTCACTTTCCATCTAGAGTTGCATCAGTGTCCTCCCCTACCTTCTGCCAAAGATCCTTAGTTCAGAAATCCTGGTCATTTTTCTAGGTCTGGTTCCCCTCAAGATATCAAGGGACCTTGAACTCATAGGCTTCCTATGCAATTAATTCGAAGTTCAGCTTTCTCACTGGCCCCACGAATCCGATTCCCTAGACTATGCTCAGCCCACACTTACTCAAGGATCTCACCAATACCATGCTACAGGGGGCCTCCTTCCCGACACTGTTGAAAAGATCCCTAACCCAGGAATCTTCCAACAGGATCAGACAACAACTAATTAAAGAAGCAAAAGCTCCCCAAAGATCCTGGGGGATACTGTACCTTCCCTAACTCCCTGCATTCAAGAGTGGAAAATTTCAGTCTCCCACCCGCATAGTAACTTGTTCTATTTATAGGCACTTCTGCAAAGAAGATTCAATAGCATTTCTCCTCTTCCACTCATTTATAAATTCAGCAACATTTTACCTGATTTCCAGGTGCCAAGTTACATAAGATAATGCAGCATTGTACTTTGAGTATTCTGTCACTTCAAAATTAGTGTCCCTAAACCACTTCAAATATGAGATACTTTAATTACCATCTTAGGAAAATGGCTTAGGCACACCAGAGAAGGTGATCAATGCAGTGTTCAAATACATAGGAAATTTCACTCTACTGATCTGTGTGTTTCATTGATTGGTATTTACTGTGAAAGCTGCTTCTAAGACATTATAGAAAGCCTTGAAGTAAGCAAATAAATGTATATCTCAGTTAAACATGATGCCATACCGCTCCAAGTCAGGGAGCATTCCTTAATGGATAGAGGGGCAGAGAGAAGAAAGGAAGAAGAAGAAAAACAGGAATGACTGCAGGAGAGGTATAATGAGAGAATAATCAGGGTGTGGGAGGGTGACATGAACTGAATAAATTTAATGTATGATAGTCCCCGAAGGACAAGGGTAATAACTCCAGGGAACCACTATGTACATGGTTGAGAGCTTAGAAAACTCCACTCCTGGCGCTAAAGGAGTAAACACAAAATCTGCCTCTGTAGGGCACCCCTGCACCCTGGGGCTGTTTCCTGAGATGGCTCTCAGACTTCTGTATACAATTCCAGCTCTGGCTAGAATCTCACAGGTCCTTACACAAGCCCAGCTCCAGCTCCTGAAACTTCCCCATCCACACAAGAAGAATCATTTTCTAATCACATTGGAATCACTGGATAAAAGTCTAACTCATACAGCCTCAGCAATCTACTTTTGGTAGATTGCTGGTAAACAATCTGGTAAACATGCATCACCATGCTTTCAGGTTACTATGAACTACTACCACACACACTTGTCAATCTACAAATATATATCATAGTGCCTGGTAATAACTCTGTTTCACGAGACAGATTAAAATCTTGACAAAGGAAAATGGTCAAAAATTTAATAACAGGACTCTTATAAAAATACAGAATAAACACGTATCGAGATTTACTCAGCTCAATAAGGATGAAACCAGCAGGAGGATAAAGCTGGTTCAAAGAGCATGTGAGGGGGAAGGTGTTTGTACATTTGCAAAAACAATTTGAGTAAAAGACTGGTAGGTTACTTACAAAGCTGGTTAATGTCCTACAGAGCATTATAACATTTGGGGTAAGCTTTCCTACTGGGCAGCTCTACCAGCTAAAAACTACACATTAACATATCATTTCCCAGTATCTAGGCTCTAGTAGCAGTAAACAACCAAGTCAAACACAAGGATGCTCTCCTGGAGAATTAAATCATCCTCGGACAGACTTTATTTTTTAATGCTCCACTACTACATTGAAAGGATATGCCACTCTACATTTTGCCTACTTACCAAGTTTTGAATTTTTTTCGTAGTAACTTACTGATCATAATACAACACATTTCACAGAAGGAAAAAGCTAGCTTGAGTCAAGTTGAGTTGCAAATGTAGACTTTTTCCTCATGTTTTGCCCTTTTTCAATTAGAAGATCATCCATATATCTGATCTCTGAATTTCTTACAGTAAAACAAATAGCTGACTCAGTAGAGGAGAAAAGGAAAGAGTTTTTAACCTGCCACGTAAGTATTCAAACTGACTCACTTCAGATGTTCTGAAAAAGAAATGTATCGTCAAGATTTGTGAACATACAAAGTAAGGGAAGGTTCACAATTATGAATCTAAGACATTTCAAAATCTCAAAGCGTAATCTTTTCCGACCACAACACTATGAGACTAGATATCAATTACAAGAAAAAAACTGTAAAAAATACAAACACATGGAGGCTAAACAGTACACTACTAAATAACCAAGAGATCACTGAAGAAATCAAAGAGGAAATCAAAAAATACCTAGAAACAAATGACAAGGAAAACACAATGACCTAAAACCTATGGGATGCAGCAAAAGCAGTTCTAAGAGGGAAGTTTATACCAATATAATCCTATCTCAAGAAACAAGAAACATCTCAAATAAATAACCTAACCTTACACCTAAAGCAATTAGAGAAAGAAGAACAAAAAACCCCCAAAGTTAGCAGAAGGAAAGAAATCATAAAGATCAGATCAGAAATAAATGAAAAAGAAATGAAGGAAACAATAGCAAACATTAATAAAACTAGAAGCTGGGTCTTTGAGAAGGAAAACAAAATGGATAAACCATTAGCCAGACTCATCAAGAAAAACAGGGAGAAGACTCAAATCAATAGAATTAGAAATGAAAAAGGAGAAGTAACAACTGACACGGCAGAAATACAAAGGATCAAGAGAGATTACTACAAGCAACTCTATGCCAATAAAATGGACAGCCTGGAAGAAATGGACATATTCTTAGAAATGTACAACCTGCCAAGACTGAACCAGGAAGAACTAGAAAAAATGAACAGGCCAATAATAAGCACTGAAATTTAAACTGTGATTAAAAATCTTTCAACAAACAAAAGCCCAGGACCAGATGGCTTCACACGCAAATTCTATCAAACTTTTAGAGAAGAGCTAACACCTATCCTTCTCAAACTCTTCCAAAATATAGCAGAGGGAGGAACACTCCCAAACTCATTCTACGAGGCGACCATCACCCTGATACCCAAACCAGACAAAGATGTCACAAAGAAAGAAAACTACAGGCCAATTTCACTGATGAACATAGATGCAAAAATCCTGAACAAAATACTAGCAAACAGAATCCAACAGCACATTAAAAGGATCATACAACATGATCAAGTGGGGTTTATTCCAGCAATGCAAGGATTCTTCAATATATGCAAATCAATCAACGTGATACACCATATTAACAAATTGAAAGAGAAAAACCATATGATCATCTCAACAGATGCAGAGAAAGCTTTCGACAAAATTCAACACCCACTTATGATAAAAACCCTGCAGAAAGCAGGCATAGAGGGAACTTACCTCAACATAATAAAGGCCGTATATGACAAACCCACAGCCAGCATCATCCTCAATGGTGAAAAACTGAAACGATTTCCACTAAGATCAGGAACAGGACAAGGATGCCCACTCTCACCACTAATATTCAACATAGTTTTGGAAGTTTTAGCCACAGCAATCAGAGAAGAAAAGAAATAAAAGGAATCCAAATCAGAAGAGAAGAAGTAAAGCTGTCATTGTTTGCAGATGACATGATACTATACATAGAGAATCCTAATGTTGCTACCAGAAAACTACTAGAGCTAATCAATGAATTTGGTAAAGTAGCAGGATAAAAAATTAATGCACAGAAATCTCTGGCATTTCTATACACTAATGATGAAAAAATCTGAAAGTGAAATTAAGAAAACACTCCCATTTACCATTGCAACAAAAAAAATAAAATATCTAGGAATAAACCTACCTAAGGAGACAAAAGACCTGTATGCAGACAATTATAAGACACTGATGAAAGAAATTAAAGATGATACAAATAGATGGAGAGATATACCATGTCCTTGGATTGGAAGAATCAACATTGTGAAAATTACTATACTACCCAAAGGAATCTACAGATTCAATGCAATCCCTATCAAACTACCAATGGCATTTTTCACAGAACTAGAACAAAAATTTCACAATTTGTATGGAATCACAAAAGACCCCGAATAGCCAAAGCAATCATGAGAAAGAAAAACAGAGCTTCAGGATTCAGGCTCCCTGACTTCAGACTATACTACAAAACAACAGTAATCAAGACAATATGGTACTGGTACAAAAACAGAAATATAGATCAATGGAACAGGATAGAAATCCCAGAAATAAACCCATGCACATCTGGTCACCATATCTTTGATAAAGAAGGCAAGAACATACAATGGAGAAAAGACAGCCTCTTCAATAAGTGGTGCTGGGAAAACTGGACAGCTACATGTAAAAGACTGAAATTAGAACACTCCCTAACACCATACACAAAAATAAACTCAAAACTGATTAAAGACCTAAATGTAAGACCAGACACTATATAACTCTTAGAGGACAACATAGACAGAACACTCAATGACATAAATCACAGCAAGATCCCTTTTGACCCACCTCCTAGAGAAAGGGAAATAAAAACAAAATAAACAAATGGGACCTAATGAAACTTAAAAGCTTTTGCACATCAAAGGAAAACATAAACAAGACCAAAAGACAACCCTCAGAATGGGAGAAAATATATGCATACAAAGCAACTGACAAAAGATTAATCTCCAAAGCATACAAAGCAACTGACAAAAGATTAATCTCCAAAATATACAAGCAGCTCATGCAGCTCAATATCAAAAAAACAAACAACCCAATCCAAAAATGGGCAGAAGATCTAAGAAGACATTTCTCCAAAGAAGATACACCAATTGCCAACAAACACATGAAAGGATGCTCAACATCACTAATCATTAAAGAAATGCAAGTCAAAACTACAGTGAGGTATCACCTCACACAGGTCAGAATGACCATCATCAAAAAATATAGAAAGAATAAATGCTGGAGAGGGTGTGGAGAAAAGGGAACCCTCTTGCACTGTTGGTGGGAATGTAAATTGATACAGCCACTATGAAGAACAGTATGGAGGTTCCTTGAGAAACTAATAATAGAACTACCATAGAACCCAGCAATTCCACTACTGGGCATATACCCTGAGAAAAACATAATTCAAAAAGAGTCATGTACCACAATGTTCATTGCAGCTCTATTTACAATAGCCAGGACATGGAAGCAACCTAAGTGTCCATCAACAGATGAATGGATAAAGAAGATGTGGAACATATATACAATGGAATATTACTCAGCCATTAAAAGAAACGAAACTGAGTTATTTGTAATGAGTTGGATGGACCTCGAGTCTGTCATATGAGTGAAGTATGTCAGAAAGAGAAAAACAAATACCATATGCTAACACATTTATATGGAATCTAAAAATAAATGGTTCTGAAGAACCTAGGGACAGGACAGGAATAAAGATGCAGACATAAAGAATGGACTTGAGGACATGGGGAGGGGGAAGCTTAAGCTGGGACGAAGTGAGAGAGTGGCATTGACCTACATACACAATCAAATGTGAAACAGAAAGCTAGTTGGAAGCAGCCACATAGCACAGGGAGATCAGCTCCGTGCTTTGTGACCACCTAGAGGGGTGGGATAGAGAGGGTGGGAGGGTGATGCAAGAGGGAGGGGATATGAGGATATATGTATACGTATAGTTGATTCACTTTGTTATACAGCAGAAACTAACACACCATTGTAAAACAATTATACTCCAATAAAGATGTTAAAAAAAAAATCTCAAAGCTTGGTGTTTTTGACTTATGGCTTTGATTTATGAGCACTGCCAAAGTCTACAATCTAGAGGTAATTCTCATCTGAAAGATTAAATATTCTAGAAATTCTATTTTTTATTAATAAGATTCAGAATTAAGGTTATCAATTGTAAGATGCACTTGTTTTTCTTTTCTTTTCTTTTCTTTTTTTTTTTTTTTTTGCCGTACGTGGGCCTCTCACTGCTGTGGCCTCTCCCGTTGCGGAGCACAGGCTCTGTACGCGGCCATGGCTCATGGGCCCAGCCGCTCCGCAGCTTGCGGGATCCTCCCAGACCGGGGCACGAACCCGTGTCCCCTGCATCGGCAGGCGGACTCTCAACCACTGCGCCACCAGGGAAGCCCTGTTTTTCATATTTTAACAGTTCTAAATTTCAGTAGAATTTCATAATCAATGGCATGTTTCAAGTGTTCTCTACCAGACATCCGTTACAAAGTAATTTTCTTTGCATGAGCATGTGTGAATATTAAAAACATCAGCATCATGATAACAGAATGGGTATCAGGGTCTGCAATATAAACGCTGAGACAATACTGGAGCTTTTTTAACCCTAAGCATCTGATGGTTGTCGGAAGTGTAGGAGCCAAGGGAAACCAAGCATGCTTCAATACATTTCCAGCCCAGTGATAGCCAGAAATGTGTTAATTCTGCAAAACTGCAGAAGTAAGATAGCTTAAGAGGTCAGCACCAATGACTTTTAATTCATTTTTAGATACTTTGTAAAACTGTATCACCAATGCTCTTGACAGCACACAGGGCAAATTGTGTGAAAAATACAGTTAATAAAAGTTGAGGTGAATGATTCATAGGAGTTGGGTCCGTGGGTAGTAATTTCAGGAATGAAACTTATCTAATTTATTTTCCTGCTATTTCTTTTCATGCGTTTACAAGAGTGTTGAATGATAAGCATCTATGTATCAGCAAGTCTAAAAGAGCCCTTTAAATAAATATATTATTTTTAAAAATATTAAGTAGTATTATAAATATGTACAATTAATATTGTAAATAAATAATTAAATAACAGGAAGTATTGGTTAATAGTTCACTGGCTAGGGTTTTTTTTTCATTTGTAGTTGTACCTAAAATGTATATCTACCACTCAATGGCATCTTGGACAACGAAATATGGGCATGTAAGTGTAGATACAGTAGCAAGAAGATATACCCAGGAGATTTCTAGGTAAACTTATGTGATTAGCTAAATATAATCCATTAGTTTATTACTATAGCCAGGCCTTGCTTTCTCATCTAATACATTTTAAACTGATGGGAACCAATAAAGCACATCTAGCATAAAGAGCTACTTACACTCCATCAGCTCCTAAACACAATCAGATTCAAACTAAAAGATAAAAATAAACAAATAAATGGGCAGCAGTGTTTGCCTCTGAAGAAGGGAAAAGGGAGGCTGGAGAAAACAGGTGGAAGGAACAATTTTCACCATTTTTTACCTTCTGTACCTTTTGAATTTTGTACTATTATCTACTCAATATATAAGAAAGTTAGTAAGGATTTTTTTCAATAAAAACTTATCATTTGGAAGAACACATTTTCACCAATTAGAAGATATAAATCATGGAACAACGATAGAAGTTAGGAGCTAAAAGAGCCTCCAATGACCATTCTGCAAGAAAATTCTCAAAGATGGAGCTGAGTTTCTAGAGCAAAAGAAAAAGGAATTCCATATGGAGAGTTTTAATTTTAGATGGCTTCTCTTGTCAGCTTCATTTCTATTTCTCCTCTCCTTTGAAAATCTGTAAAGGGTTGAGGGTAGAAAGAGAATTGTCTGTGCTTTCATTTTTAAAAAAGTCATTTCATACTGAAATCCTCTTCTGAGCCACTTAAGATATTTCAGAAAAGAAATTTACTCTCAATATCTAGGAAGTGTTTTCTCAGTATTTCTTTTAACATAAGAAATGCTAAGTGAGACATTCCAGTGCATCCCTCATTTTGTTTCCTCCTCACACCCCTACCCAAAATATCACTCACCAAAACCAGCTTATTATTCTCCCTATCTTCCAATAGATTCCATCAGCTAAACTAAGAAAAGGTAAGATTTGATGTGACATTTATGTAAATTTAGGGTCTAGTCTGCTATCAAGAGGTACTAATGGACTTAACAATATTACGATTACAATATTAGAGTCTACAGCAATTAGCCAAACACCTTATCTATGTGGAGGGCACATGACCAACAATACCAGAAACAGAACTCGAGTTAACTACTCAATTACTGTCAAGTTAGTGCACATATATGCTATACCTAGAAGGAAAATGGCCATCTTAGTTACAACATTGGAGCTAAATAAATAGGTTCCATGTATGCATGTTAAGTACCACATACTTGATACAGCAAACAGAGGTTTCCATGGACTACTTTCATTGAGCCCAAATTTCCCACAACTGGAATAAGGCACTTAGTCATCTCAACAAGCTCCTAGCAGATTAGATATTCTACTGTGCAAGGAGTAGAGGGCAGCAGAGAACACAGATCCTGAAACAATGAGAAAATTAAGTCAAAACAGATGCACAACAATCTTCTGTTATAGTAAGCAACTTTCACAAGACTTGACTTTCCTCCCTGATGAAATGTGAAATAGCATTTCCTGTATCTTAATTTAATCTGCCTAATAAAATGTCTCAAAGGATTACATCATCTGCAACTGTTCAGAATTTAAGGCAAACTCATTTAACTCTAGAGATACACTCTTTGAAATTAGATCTACTGGCCTCAGTAATATCCCCCTATTCCCAGACCTGGCCAGCATGGGCACATGGGAAGGCATACACGTCTTCTTATACCCCACCTGGAAGCCCCATGTCACCATCCGAGGGTCCAAAGAAAGGGACCACTGAGGTGGTAGGAGCCAAGTCACAACGTTCCCCTTTGATGGAAAAAAGCAACGAAAGGGGTGACTGAAAATCCTTCTGATTTACCTCTGAATGTGTTATTTCAAATCTGTTGATTTTTACATGGAGCCAATTATCAGAGAATCCATTTCAAAGTAAATAGTGAAACTAAACTGCAAAAGCTTGAAGAGCTCCTAGCCCATGCTGACCTCCTCTTCTAACCCCGTGATAGCATCTTTCCGCAGGCAGCCTCAACGCATAAACGCAAGGTGAAATCCTTCTGTGATGCCATCTCATGTTAAGCTCAAAACTCATTCAGAGAAGAGATAAGAAATGTTTTCCTTTTAAAGGACCTCTCTCTCTCCTTCGGGCTCCTTTCAGGACCTCCCCCACCCCCAAACTCAAAAGCACAGCACAGCACCTGCTCTGTTGGCTTTCAGGAGGCTGGACAAAGAAAAACCACAATAGTGGTGCCCCATCCCAAGACTCCTGGAATTCCAAGAGTTACTAATTTACTACGTGGCCATCTCTGCCCATCTTGTTGTGAAACCAAAGTCATCTGGTTTGTGTCCTGAATAACATCTTAGTGATTATTGGAAGACTGCTTGCACTCAGCCCCTGAATCTGTCTGAACAACCTTGCTGAATCCCTTAATTAGTAAATGAAACCATGATTGGGGGCTGTAAATCTTCTGTCTTGTACCCCTCCCCACTCCACCTCAACTTATTTTATGCATCTCAAGCAAATGAGCGTTATCCATTCCATGCTTAATACCCTCCCCACTTCTTATTTTCTGTGCACGTGCCTGGCAGTCAGCTCATTCTCTGTTAATCAATACACAACACAAAAGCCATGAAAAGGGCTGAATTCAATGCAATACTCGTGGAGAGAGGCAAAGCTACTTCACTATATGAATCTCTATGCAAGGTGTTTGGGGTTTGGGGAAATCTATTCAGAAGTCTAGTTTAATCACCAAAAATTAAGCCTCCCAAGCTTCATCTGGAAAATAAATTAAAATGTATTCTGATTATTTCTAACAGCCAACACAGACGCTGAGGCTAAAGAGAAAAGGGTCAGTTTGCCTCTGGGCTCCTGGACACGTCAGCCTGAAGCTTCAGAGCTCATCCGCCATCTGTACTGAGCAGCTGTCTAGGGATGCATGTCAGAGCTCTCATAACCCAGCATCAGGCAATTGAGTTTAAATGTCACTCCTGGCATACCCCATGCCCACTAGGTCCTATGGATAAGACAAACTTCAGGCATCAGTATGTAATAGTATTCATTGAGCCGCATTCACTTTATGATCTGTGGCTGGCACACTGTTAATTACATGGCAAAGAGAGGTCGAAACAGAATCCAGAGACGAAAATGGAATCCAGCTGTCCCACAACATAATCAGGTCCATCTGAGACACGGAGCCACCACCCTTAAATCACTGCCATAAGCACGAGCTCCTGCAGCCTCTCTTTATCGATAAGCCACAAAATGCAGTCCCTGAATCCTGCAGTTTTTCACTGTGAAATGACCTTCCCTTAGCACACTCAAAATTTAAAGCCTATTTTCCCAAAGGAAAAAGAAAGGAATTAAGAATGGCAGATACTAAGAGGGAAGGGGGTTCTCAAAATGAAGTGAGGGAAGCGGGGAGAGAGGAATGATATAGAAAATGAAGAGGAGAGAGGAGGAATGGGGGGGAGAAGGGAGGAAGGAGGAGAAAAACCGCACTGGAAACATCAGAAAAGAGACAATAGAGGGCAGAATAGGGATAAAAGGACAGAGAGAGTAAAAGAAAACGAAATTTGGGGCAGTTTTTGAGAAGAGCATATTAATAAAATGTTTATCACTTCCAAATGTTGAACATGGGCTTCAAATCAAGTTGTCATATACTATCATCACCTCACCCATTACAAATTAGTAAGTACCCACAGCTCTTTAAATTCGTTCAGCAAATTTTCACTGTCTGATTGGAAGGGGATCGCAACGGTAACCCATCACAGAAGGCACTGTTGGGCTAGAGTGAATCTTCCCCTTAGGACCCCTGAAACCAAACAGATTTTAAGAAAGAGGACCCTATGCTGGAGTTATATCAAGGCTCATCTTCAATCATCTCTCAACCCTACAGGGACACTGCTTTCCCTCTGCTCCATGCCCAACTCAAAACCCCAAAAATGCCCATGGTCATAGTAGAAGACAGTGTCTCTACTCTCTATGAAAAAGAATGTAGCTATGCTTAATTGCAAGTTGGACTGTAATACCTGAAAATTATTTTCCACAGCAGATTGAGATTCCGGTTAGACGTAAAACTTTCAAATGATATTTGGAATGATATACAGGACACCAAGCCAGCTTTTAAAATAGTCTTTGATATTGTTGAGAATATATTGTTACTAGAAATAATTTCAGTATAGATTACAGTGGGCTGGCAAATGAATTTCCAATTGGCCTTTTAAATCACAACGATTTGATAAGCTCCCCGAACACTCAATGGCTGCTTTGCTTTCACTATCGTTTCCTAAAAGAACATCTTCAGAACCCCAACAATAATCTCACATAAAAAGACTGCTTCCGGGGCTTCCCTGGTGGTGCAGCGGTTGAAAGTCCCCCTGCCGATGCAGGAGACACGGGTTCGTGCCCCGGTCCGGGAAGATCCCACATGCCGCGGAGCGGCTGGGCCCGTGAGCCATGGCCACTGAGCCTGCGCGTCCGGAGCCTGTGCTCCGCAACGGGAGAGGCCACAACAGTGAGAGGCCCGTGTACCACAAAAAAACAAAACAAACAAAAAAAAGACTGCTTCCGAAATGGACTTCCTTATCATCATCTGATCCCAAGACATTGGCAAAGTGCCTTCTTTTTTTAATTTTTTTTTTTTTGGCAGCGCTGCGAGGCATGTAGGATCTTAGTTCCCCCACCAGGGATAGAACCCATGCCCCGTGCATTGGTAGCGCAGAGTCTTAACCACTGGACCACCAGGGAAGCCCCAAAGTGCCTTCTTATAAATGACATTGTGCTAAAAACAAGCACAAAAGAAACACAGTGTAGAGCCTGAGAACAATGAAAATCTTCAAGCACTTTGGTTAGTGATCTATTTCAGTGAAATAATTCAAAAGAAAAGAGAAAGTCATAAGAACAAAGATGCACAATAGAATATTATTTATAAATAGAAAAATACTGCAACATTAAATGTCCAGCAATTAAAAATATCGAAATACATGACAGTGTATCAAACTCAATGACATAAACAGTCATTAGGATGATGGTGATACAGCAATATGAAAAAAATCCTTATGATATAATGCTTCAAGTAAAATGTGAAGTAATCTGTCCTTTAGTATTACAGTTATGTAAATATTTACATGTATGATCAAAAACCAGAAACAGAACAAAAATTGCTGGTCCATTGTAAGTGAACATAGAACTGATGTTTCTTCTGTTTCCTTATTACTATTATGCTGATGTTTGTGCAATAAACAAAAATTGAAAAAAAACTAAAGAAGGAAAAAGGGGAAAACAGATCACAGCTTTTAGAAGAATATACTATCAATATCAGACAATACAGACATAAACCAAGATGGAGTATACAGCTCAATGAGAAAGCATGGAGACGGCATAGCAATTAAAAATGCTAAAGGAAAAAAATGCAGATGTATATTCCAGTGGAGAAAGAGACCAACTCAGAAAGAGATATCTCATGTTAAAAAAAACATGTGATAGAAAGGGAAGGAAGAGTTCTCAGTGGAATTGAAATTAAGAGCTTCAAGGAATTACAAAAGATCCTTTCCAATTAGAAAGCTCACTCATCAACACTCTAGACATAGCATGTTCTAGTAGAAGATTGTGAGTGCAGCAGATCTGAGATTTTCTCTCTGCCCTGTCAGAAAACCTTCTGAGCATATGTGGCTTAGGAAAGCTCATGATACTCAACTCGATGGCAATGGCTGCCAAATACATTCACACATCAAGCAAGAAATACTAGCAATTAAATACATCATCTGCACAAGAAAGCACTGAGAAGTGGCATGGAAATAGTGCGTTTCAATAGTTCTCGAACTTCAGAGCTAATTAAATTTTATTTTTCCTCCCAATCGGAAGCATAGGTAATTAGCAATATTCAAGCTACAACACAATAATTTAGAATGTGTTCTGGGAGCCATACTTAGAATTAAATCATAAGAAGTAAACAAGGGTGATCTTCCTTCTAACGATTAGCTTTAAAAAAAGAAAATTATGTATTTGTTTTCTTTTGTTATGTGTTTTATTTTATTTGTCACTCTATGTTCAGGAGGCCATTACTATAAAGATTTTATGCATTATATACAAAACATTACGTTGTACACCTGACACTAATATAATGCTTTATGTCACTTATACCTCAGTAAAAAAGGGGGGTTTCTAATTAGAGGAAGCTCAAGAGAAACAGTTTCAGCTACTGGTGGTCACACATTGATTATGGTTTGTGGATCACTTAGGCCCTTCCTCATTTTGATTCTGGTTTTTTTTTTTGGAATTTTATTTTATTTTATTTTTTTATACAGCAGGTTCTTATTAGCTATTTTATATGTATCAGTGTATACATGTCAATCCCAATCTCCCAATTCATCCCACCCCCACCCCCACCCCGCTTCCCCCCTTGGTGTCCATACGTTTGTTCTCTACATTTGTGTCTCCATTTCAGACGTGGATGGACCTAGAGACTGTCATACAGAGTGAAGTAAGTCAGAAAGAAAAAAACAAATATCATATATTAACGCATACATGTGGAATCTAGAAAAATGGTACAGATGAACCGGTTTGCAATGCATGACTCACTGCTTAAACTGAATATTTCTGGGACCCAGACAGTTCATGAATGAAGGGGACATGAGAGAAAATCCACACCCATGTTATTCCCTGTATTGGAAGGGGAAAGTTTTATATTAAGATTAAAATCAGCTTTCTGAAATATCCACAGATGCTTTGAGCCAAACAAAGCCCTATCTCTGAAACTCAGAGAGTCAAATTTTGGCTTCGGTAGGAAGTTAGGCACCGCGGAATGCACTCAAGCCCTTCTACGTCTCTGGCATGATTTGTTTCAGTGCATGAGTCTGGTTCACTAAGAATAACCTTAAAAGAAATCTCAAGATGTGCCATGTTTTGTCCAAGACTCTCTAAACACTTATAAAGGGGCATACCCATGCTTTTCAGGTGGAGTTGAAAGGCTGAAAGTATCTGAGAAAGAGGAAGCAATGCTCTCATCTGATTTTTTTTTTTCATGGACATATCCTATGCTTACAGAAAACTTAAGGAGTTCTGAGGATTTTTTGTGAACAACCAAGTAACTGACCACAGTATTCAATTTTTAAAAAACGGCTGTAGGGCTTCCCTGGTGGCGCAGTGGTTGAGAATCCGCCTGCCGATGCAGGGGACACGGGTTCGTGCCCCGGTCCGGGAAGATCCCACATGCCGCGGAGCGGCTGGGCCCGTGAGCCATGGCCGCTGAGCCTGTGCGTCCGGAGCCTATGTTCCGCAACGGGAGAGGCCACAACAGTGAGAGGCCCGTTTACCGCAAAAAAAAAAAAAAAAAAAAAAAAAAAAAAAAAAAAAAAAAACGGCTGTAGTAGCACAAAGAGGTATTATAAACTGCAAAACAGAGAAAGAATATAAGAAAATTATAGAAGTCAACAAAGATATCACATATCCCAGATATGAGGTAATGAAATTCTGTGATGAGAATGGGACTTCATCTCCATCATATTCTTTCCTAAAAACCATAACCCCAATCTAATCATGGGAAAATATCAGACAAACCCAAACTGAGGTTGTTATAAACAAGGAAAGATTGAGAAGCTATCACAGGTTGGAGGAGACTAAGAAGACATGACAACTAAATGCATCCCAGGATCCTGGGAAAGAAAGAGGATATTAGTGGAAAAACTGGGAAATCCTAATAAATTCTGTAGTTTAGTCAATAGTATCATACCAATGTTAATTTTTAGTTTTAAAAAAATATACTATGTTTGTGTAAATGTTAACATTACCGGCAGCTACATGAAGGGTTACAGTAACTCCCTGTAACTATAGTTGCAACACTTCTGTTAATCTAAAATTATTTCAAAATAAAAAATTTAAAAAAGAAAGAGAAAAACAGAGGAATTTTTCTTAGTGGGAACAGACTGGTAAGGGGAATTTTGTCCATGTGGCTTAAAAATAATCTAAATTTAATCTGCATATATTTGCATATAGCTTTTTCATTTCAACTTTTACAACAAAAGCGAAAATTCTTTTAGGAAAAGCTGAGTTATCAAATACAGCAGGATGGGGAAAGGAAAAGCAAAGATTTGGGGGAGGCTGGATAAAGGGAGGAGAAAAGAGCAGAAAGGAAGAGTCACTTCCCTGGGTCTGCTTCTAATAGTAGCTATACCACTACTAATAAAATAGTCTTAAGAAATTAGACATATATCAAAATTGACATTGTTGATTTGCGTTTTACTCTCAGCGTAGTAACGTGTTTTTTCTTGGAGAGGGAAATGCCACTGCCAAGGAAATGAAACGCTCCATCCTCTCTGGGAAGGGGCACAAGAGTCAAACAGGCAGCCTTCTCCATACCCTAGAAGACTCGCTTAATGACCCCAACAATTTACATTGCAAATTGTCGTTTTCTCACTCAACATCTGACATCTGAGGTTGAGTGTCATTTTCTCACTCAACATCTAACTGTTCAACATACAGTTAAACTCCATTTGGCTCCATGATAACAAAGAACAATGATTTTTAACACAGAGGGATACACAACATGATTCTCAGCCACTGCCTTCCAGTCTTGAAGCCATAAACCTCCTGTTAAACAATTCCTGAATCCCCATGCTGCAGATGTCTGGTGGTCTCAGGGAAATTAAATCCAATATCACTGGAGCCCGCAGGGTTAGAGCATCTTTACAATGCAGAGCTAAAAAATGCCGTCTACAAATAATTTCTGGTTTTTGAAGAGACAGTATGAGATAAACCATGTTCCTACGTCTAGCGTTTGGAAATCAGCACTCATTTCTCCATAGTATGGTATGAAATATAATGAGAACTTGAATCTAATCATGAAAAATATTAACCAAACTCAAATTGAGAGACAATGTACAAAATAACTGGCCCGGAATGGTATTGGGAAAGCTGGATATCCACATGCAGAAAAATGAAGGCGAACACTTACCTCACACCACACACAAAAGTTAACTCAAAAAATAAATAAATAAATAAATAAATAAATAACTGGCCCATATTCTTCAAAAACCATCAAGGTCAAGGAACAGAAAGAAAAGCAAAGGAACTGCTCCAGATTAAGGGAAAGCAAAGAGGACAACAATTAAGTGCAACACCTAACTGTGGATCTGGACTGAATAAAATGGTTTAAAGGACATTTCATGAAATTCAAGTAAGGACTGGATTACAAAATAGTATTTGTATCAATGTTAAATTCTGAGATTTTGGTAAGTGTGCTAGGTAACCTTTTAGGAAATATATACACACTAAAGTTTTAGGGGGAAATAAAGTTTAACTTGCAGTTGAGACATTTGTTCAGCACTGCAGTCCTGGCAAAGGGAATAGGTGCTCTCAGTAGAGGAAAGAACTCTATAATACACCGAACACATCCGTTTGTATAAAGAACCAAACATTTTACTGTGTATGCTAACATACAAGGGGTATTCCCTCCCTCTTGCTGACCTGCCCCTGAAAATTGATTTGCACTCACTTTGCCCAATTAAGATTGGGTCATCTGGCTTGGAAAATAAGAGGTGAAGAGTGACCAGGTTTAGGGTGAACTTGATCACAGCATGCCATGGCCCACTGCCCCAAACGCCCACTAAATTGGAAACTATGTGAAGATGCTGCCACCTGGTGTCAGCACAAGGCAATTAGCAGAGCACAGTAAAGACAGGAGTTTCTCATCTTCTAGGCAGTTTTATAATAACATGGACCGTGCATCTTACACACCGCTGAGTTTTACACACTGGCAGATACTGGAGGGTAGATTCAGATAACAATCCCATAGCTATTCACTTGCACTTCAATGTGCTCTTGATAGTAAGAGAGAAAAAGGCAGCATAACAGCTCTCAGGAGAAGGAAGAGGTGTGTGTGTGTGTGTGTGTGTGTGTGTGTGTGTGTGTGTGTGTGTGTGTGTGTGTGTGTGTGTGTGTGTCTTAAAAATTATTACACAAAACCAACCACTCATGCTCTACAACCACCTTCTCATTTGCATTCCTGAGTTCTCTTAACCTTTTATTTCAGAGAGATACAGTATGGTTCAGTGCCAAACAACAGTGGCCTGGGGATGAGACAAAATTATCACTGACTTTCTGGTGTCACTTCTTACCACCTGTGAGACTCTGGGCAGCTTATTTAACCTCAATATTTTCAAATATAAAATAAGAGCCAAACCTCTGTTTCACAAACTGGTTGTGAAGATTAAATGAGGAACGTGTGTCAAACACCCAGGAGAGGCCCTGGCACAGGATAATAAGTAGACAAAAGATGTCTCTCTAGTTCTTCTTTCCCCACTGGGGTTGGTGATCCATAAAGAGAACTCATATCTCTGCTACTTGCTCTTTTTTTTTCTTCAAAGCCCTACCAAAAAAGTGTCAAAAAATAGCTCACACACTGAAGCCAGACTCAAAATGCAATGACTGGGCTTCCCTGGTGGTGCAGTGGTTGAGAGTCCGCCTGGCGATGCAGGGGACATGGGTTCGAGCCCCGGTCCAGGAAGATGCCACATGCCGTGGAGCGGCTGGGCCTGTGAGCCATGGCCACTGAGCCTGCGCGTCTGGAGCCTGTGCTCCGCAACGGGAGAGGCCACAATAGTGAGAGGCCTGCGTACCGCAAAAAAAAAAAAAAAAAAGCAATGACTAAGATGCATTTGATGAAAGTGATTGGTGTGTAGACATACTGCCATGGCAACATTTTAAAGGGGACTATTTTAGAGATGGACATTATAAAACCTGCCCAGAAGGACTAATAAAGTAATAGAAGATGGAACAGAGGTGTGGAGGGGTAGGAGGAAGGACAAGTCTATTTATAGTGAGTGACACTTTTATTTTTACCATGATTAAATTACACTGTGCAAAAATAAAACCTGATGATTAAGAAAAATGGCAAACATTCTGCCAGTGTACTCAGTAAATAATATTGCTTCAGTAATTATGTAATTTCTTGTAAATCACCCAAAAGCATTTGCAATAAAGACATGATAATTCCAAGAAAAAGGCAAGGAGATGACAGCAGAAACTGAGGGACCCAAAAGCTTTATTCATTCACTCAGTGCCCATTCATTCCACTCCTATCAGGGAAAGAGAGAAGAAAGACCTAGAAGCTGACCTCCTATTATTCAGGGCCCATCAGGGGAGAGAGATAAATCAGGAGATGAAGTGGAATTTGCTCTATGAAAATAGACAAATCTGTGCACAAAATATAGAAAGTAGCACAGAAGAGAGAGGGGTCAAGGGTGTACACTGTATACTCCCCAACTCCCTCAACTTTCTCACTTCACTACTCACATTCCAGAACTTTCTCTTTTCCTCAAGGTTAAGGAGAATAAGGTTTAGAAGAGGAAAAGATGGTTAGAATTGCCCTATCTGCTTCTATTTCATTAGTAAAAATGTAATAAAATAAAAGCAAAATGCTTTATCTTTGTTCTTACAAATAATAATAATAATAGCTTACATTTGCAGAAGATTTATTTTGTACTGGGAATTTCAGAGATTGTGTTTTTTATTCTAGAATGTCCATCTCATTCTTTCCTATTGGTTTTATTTCTCTACTGAGACTTCTAATTTTTCTGCTAAGATTTTTATTCACTGAAAACATGGTTTGCTTTTTTTCACTGTGGACAGTTTTCATGATCTTTTTAAACTCCTTGTCTGTTAGTGTCAACATTTGCTTCATCTTAGAGTTGAATTTGATAGATTTTTTGTCTTCGTTCTTCATACATCAGGGAATTTGTGATTGTATTCCAGGCATTATGAACATTATGTTGTGGAGACTCTGGATTCTGTCATTTTTCTCTAATGAGTGTTGTTTCCTTTGTTTTAGAAGATGATTCTCTTGTCTGTGCTTGAACTGCAGATTGTCTGGGGGGCTGCTGCTCTGGCCTCAGTTCAGACCCTTTGTCTGTAGCTAGGCTGCTCTGAGTCTGCTCCATGCACGTGTCGTTCTGAGGACAAAGATGAGGGCAGACAGAGTTTAGGATACCTTCTCTGGCTGCCGAGGTGGTCTGACTTCAGGCACTAGAGCTACAACTGCAGACACCTGTTGATATGGGTCCCTCTAAATTGTTTTATACAGTGAGGGCAGAAAACCTAAAATGTAGCCTGGGAAACCTACTCCCTACAGGATAAAAATATAGCAAACATTCACCCAAATCTACCTGCATTTGTTGGAACTTCTACGTATGCTTAAGTCCATCACAAATCACGAAATCATCTTTTTTCTCCTGATCTACATATTTGACTGATCTTCATGTCTATTACATTAAAATCCTCTCATCTTCAGAAGTCACAACATATGAAGATCAAAACTTATAATTTCTCCATTATAAGTAGGTGGATAAACAGAGAATGGGCTACTGTGAGGCATTTCCCATTTCCTCTCCCATCATATCATTAAAGACTTTCTAAGGAACTGAGTTATTCTGAATGAACTCTAATAGCCTAAAGGCAAACAAACTGCATCTTATGTTGAATTTGTTGTCCATCTCTATTTTTAACACAGCAGCAGTCAAATAGAGTTTTAAAATAGAAACCATTTCTATACTTTTTAAAGAGATTACAATGGAATTTGATACAGGACCAGCATATTTAATAGGGAGGTCTAACTAGTATCATTTATACAAAAGTAGTCTTTGATAATACTTAATTGTTTCCATTTACTACTTGTTAAAGTAACACTGTGTTTTAATAATTACAAAGTAAATGAATATTCCTGAAAAAATAATAAGTATCTGTTTTTCTCTTTCTGACTTACTTCACTCTGTATGATAGACTCTAGGTCCATCCACCTCACTACAAATAGCTGATTCACTTTGTTATACAGCAGAAATTAACACAACATTGTAAAGCGATTATACTCCAATAAACATGTTAAAAATAATAAGTATGTGACCTCCAAGTTCCAAGCAAAGGTCCACTTGCTGGGCAGGGAGCTACAGTGGACACTCTAATCATCTACACCCTGTATACATCCTCTTGTTGGAGAAACAGTTCTGGATATAATCTGGAGGGACCCACTACCTTGGGCAGGTCTGACTGGGCGAAGGTGGTCATTTGACTCAAATTGGACAAGATTTCCATCCAGAAAATTTGAAGTACTTCTCTTAGAAGCCATGAGTCATCAATGGGCACAGGATTGGGTATGTTATGTAAAGCTAGAGATGGAACAGCCATTGCCTTCCCTGTTCATGCTGAAAACCGCGCTTCCAATGCAGGGGGTGTGGGTTTGATCCTGGTAGGGGAACTAGGATCCCACCTGCTGCAGAGCGTGGCCAGAAAGTAAAATAAAATGAGCCTTTAAAAAAAAGAAAGAAAGAAAAAGCGGTCTGCAGAAGTGACCAAAGAAGCAGATAAGCAGAGAGATGCAAAACTGCTGGCCTGCAGTCAGATGAAGATGGAGCAAGGTGGTACCCTGAGGGCTAACTGGATGGCAAGAACTGGATTACTCACTATCCTAAGTTAAATGAGTTATAATCCTTTATTCGAAGGGGGAAAAGTGCTTAGTTCTGGACTGTGCTTGTTGTTAGAAAGACAAAATCACAGGCCAGTGGGAGAAGATTAAAAAAAAAAAAATGATAAGTAAGAGCAAAAGAAGACTCTAATAGGCAAATAGGAAATGTGGCTGTGGGGATATAGAGAAAAGGAATCTTAGGAGATTTTTTTTTTTTTAATTTATTTTTTTGGTGGTACACGGGCCTTTCACTGCTGTGGCCTTTCCCTTTGCGGAGCACAGGCTCCGGATGCGCAGGCTCAGCGGCCATGGCTCACGGGCCCAGCCGCTCCACGGCATGTGGGATCTTCCCAGACCGGGGCACGAACCCGTGTCCCCTGCATCTGCAGGCGGATTCTCAACCACTGCGCCACCAGGGAAGCCCAGGAGATTTTTTAAAGCTTGTGAAATTAGTAAAGACAAAAGTCTTCAGAGTTATTGAGGATTCAGTCAAATGGGCACTTTCTAAGGCTCACGGTGGAAATGTAAATTGTTACAGTGTTTCTTCTAACAAATTTTGCAATATGCATCAAAATCCCTAAAAACACTGCATGGCTAAATCTTGTTGGGGACAAAGGCACGGAATTCTTGGATGTGGCCACAGAAGCCACCCATGACTGGTCCTTCTGGGAGAAGCTTCTATGACTATGTACAGAAAAGGCAGGCTTCATCAATAGTGTGGCTTAGCTCCTGTATTTTTAAGATTTTCACTAAGTTTCTGTCAGATAAAGCTAAGCATATACTAAAATGGCATAATAAATTCTACTACGTTTTCACTAGAAACATTAAAATAAAAATTCACTTTGAAAATTAAAAAAACCATAGGATCACATTTTAGAGAAAGCATACTTATTTATATAAGCATAGAAAATATATGGAAAAATGTGCACCAAAATTGTAACCATTTTATTTATATATGAAGGAATGTGGCTTATTTTTTTCAGAATCATTTTGATTATATTTCTGAATTCTCTGCAGTTTGTCTTGCTTTCAGAATTAGAATAGTTAAAAAGAGTATTCAAATAATGTAGTTAGAAACAATGTGAATAAAAACCATTTCAAGGAAACCAAGAAGAATTTCAAAATAGGAAGTACAAATAAAAGAAATTACAAATGAGAGCTTTTATTCTTAAATTTTGACCGAAGTGTCTAAAAATGTCTCCTAAGGAAATAATTCTAAATGTGGACAAATATTATGCACCATATGTTCGTTGAATCATTTTTGTGATTTATTTTAAAATATCCTTAATTATATGGGAGAACACCTAAGTCAATTATGGTTCAATCACTTATTGCAGTGCTATCCAGCCACTACACATGACTTTTATCAAGGTTTACTTGTGACAAACGGAAATGATAGGAAATTGAACATAAAATTTAATCTCAACTATGTAAAGAAAAGAATCCATAGGAAAAGCAATAAAGGAAATATACTAAATAGTAGCAGTGTTTGCTAGTGGAGGGTGGGATTACAGGGGGTTTTTTGTGGTTTCCTGTGTGTTTTCTTTGCTTCTTCACAATTTCCTCTCCTCTCCAAAGTTTCCACAATAGGGAAGTATTAAGTTGACTAGCAGAAAGAAAGACTGTTAGAAAGTGGAAATAGAAAGTCCATGAGGTAAAAGTACAAAAACCAAAACAAAACATTGCAGATACGTGTTTAGACGTGGAGAAAGAATTTTTTTGAGGGCTTTGAAGGATTCAACCTGACAAGTAATTATCCATTTACCATGTTTGCTCTTGTAAAAACTGCCAAGGACTCCATGAGTTCTTTGACCACCTCCCCCTTGCTTTCTCCAGGAGAAAGGAGAAGAACACACGTGAGAACTAAGGCTGGGGGCAGTCAAGCAAACGCGAAGCCCCCATACCCGACAGGGATTCCAGTGCAAAACCCACAAAAAGATGCTCATCCAACCAAGGCCCCTGGCTCCCTGTACTTCTGCCAGGCTGATGTTTTCACAGAAATCTCTTTTAAGACAGAGGTAATTTTTTCTGACATGTAAACTGAATGAACACGACAAGCTGTTACATAAGCAGCAGTGGAGGACAGAAAGGACAGACCCTTCACCCACTGGGGTAGGGACATGCTCTGCCGGGCTCAGGGTGTAACAGAGAAGGACAGAGAGACACGAGCCACCACTCTGGGAGGGTCCCTGCAGGACTGGGAGCTTGGAGGGGGAGCACCCTTGCTAACCAGCAGCCTTAGGCAGTAGACTCACACCCAGCACTAAAAAAAGGGCAGTACTATATATACAGTATTGAGTCACTAGGAAACACTAAAAATAGGACAATGCAAAAGGCTTTTTATAGGAAGAGTATCAATTTTGTTTCCTAGCTATAATGGCCTATAACACAGAGAGTTCCTGTGTTATAGGCCATCCAATTTCAATTTTCTCTTCTCATCACTTTCTCTCCTGCTGGCAGATGGGCACACACATCTGTGCACACACAGATATACACATACACATGCACACACATAAACTCGTAAATCTATCACGCATCCTCTGCTCAGAAGAAACCACCCTGGGTATTCGAATCGTGCTATAGCAGTACTCCTGCCACTGGAAAGCCTACAACATCCCCGTGTGTATGCAGATAAAAGAGGCTGCAAGAATCTACTCCAAAACGGCATCTTCTCTATTACTGCCACCAAAGTGAAATCCTCATGTTTAACCACATAATCTCCTAATTTAAAATGATCAAATATCATCCAAATACCCAGGTACAAATCTTTCATGGCCTGTCGTCAAAGGAGCATTTTCTTCACAATCTCCAGTTGTCCAGCCCCTGCTCCTCCTCCAGGGCTAATCCGTGCCTGTCCCTTCGTTTGCCGTCCAATTCCCGCATGTCCAAACACTTCCCATTCTATAAGGCCCATCTCAAATGTCCCCACCACACGACTTCATCTCTAAAATAGGAAAAATAATGGCTGTGCCTTGTGCCTTGCAGAGATGCAATGAGACCCTGCATGGGAACCATTTGGCCCAGGTCCCAAGAAGGACTCAAAATGCTGCTGCTGGTGGGGTGCCACTGTGGCTGTTTTGTTACTGATATAAAACCAATGGAAACCCCAATGGGCCAACCTGAAAATGATATAGACTCAGTAGGCCAATCAGTTTGATGAACATTTCAAGAGAAAGGGCAGGAACACTAAGAAAGCAAAGGGTTCATAAATACCCATTACCCTTTTTTAACTACGTTGTCTCCCATCTCAGGAGCTTGTGTCATTTCTCACTGGGAAGTCTGTGAGTTTGCAAGAGTTCACGGAGAATTCCTCCCGTTTCCCTTTCTCTCCTCTTCGGAATGAACAAGTACAGGAAGTGTGCCGAGATGCCTGTGCCGGGACGGTTCTTATATAACCACGTTATTCTCAAATTGGTTCTGGTCCCTTCCATTGGAAAGGTTTTGACAGCCTTCCTACACCTACAAAATGCCATGCCCAGATTTAGAATCCCACGCCATGGAGCCAGCTCCTGGTGTATAAATTACTTCCTCCCAGACATAAAACAGGTCTGCGTGGCGTGTTCACACCTCCTCTCCCGAGGTCACATCACACCGAATTCAGAGCTATGAGACACATCAACAAATGGTGACCATTTGCAAAAAAGGAAAAAAAAAAAAAAGTCTCAGGAAAAAGGATGAGAATAGAAGGCCCACTAACTTGATGTGGAGCTGTTCAGCGACTGTAAAAGGCAGGGTCTACAGCAACCAGGCGACTGCATCAGGGGTCTCTGAACTGGCATTTCTTCACCCTCTGGCCTGCACCCCAGAAGAGCCAGCACTGCTCTCAGAGGTGCTTTGATAGGATCCTACCAGGGGCGAAAACCATGAGGCCAGGGACAGCAGAGCACAGCAGGAGGAGGTGCTGGAAGTTTACAACAATCCATCATAGGTACCAGAATCCCATAACTGCTTGTCCTATTTTAGACTCTGATCTGGTTCTGGCTCTAACACTGTCTAGCCTAAGTCCAAGGTACTCTAAAGGGTTACCCTGGATAAAGTCAGCCAACTGAAAGGTGCTTCCTGCTGTGAAGAGCAAAATTAATTTGATTTATATAATGATTTTGAGCCCTCCCATCTTTTGAAAATTCACACAGGAGCAGGTGCCTATGAGAACCATATCCTTAAGGACATGCTTAGGGATGGGCCTGCATGCTAGCTCCTGAGCTGCTACTCAAGGCAGAGGAAAAGGAACCACCCTCTTCACTAAAGAGGCTTTTTGAAGATTATAAAATTCCTGCCCTGCCAAGCACTTTTATAAAAATTCTCTTGAATTCATGGACTTTGGGAGGTATCACCCTTCAGAGTAATCTAGCTCCACTTTGAAGCTACATATTTCTACTCTGTGATCCAGCTGGCTATGATCAAATGAAGAACTATCCCAGTCAAAATGCAGGCCCCATACTCACTGCGGCCACCAGACCCAAATGGTAACATCAATAATTAGAATTTATTAAAATTCCCTCAGGGCTTCCCTGGTGGCGCAGTGGTTGAGAGTCCGCCTGCCGACACAGGGGACACGGGTTCGTGCCCCGGTCTGGGAAGATCCCACATGCCGCGGAGCGGCTGGGCCCGTGAGCCATGGCCGCAGAGCCTGCGCGTCTGGAGCCTGTGCTCCGCAACAGGAGAGGCCACAACAGTGAGAGACCCACATACTGCAAAAAAAAAAAAAAAAAAAAAATTCTCTCAATGCCAGGCAGGTTTCTAAGAACTCGACTTTTATTAACTTATTAATCCCCACAACAAAGCTCAGGTAGGAACTATTACTAAACCATTCTTACTAATGCAGACACTGGGATATAGAAAGGTTAGGTAAATTGTCCGAGGTCACACAGCTGAGGAGCTGGGATGGAAAATCAGGCAGTCTGGTCCCAGAGGCTGTATTCATAAAAGCTGTGCTATATTAGTCTCAGATGAACTGACCTGTTTATATGTCATAAGCCCACATTCCCTCTGTAACACCCTTGCACCTGCTGGACGGTGCTCCTTTGCTCCAAAGTTCTATGTACAAAGAAAGGATGCCAGGAAAGGGGTACTCTAAGGGGTTAATGACTAAAACTGTTTAATAAGTTACCACCCTCTGCCACAGTCTTGTTTTAAAGGGGACAACATTCTTGAGGGTTTTAAGCTAAAAGTGTAAAAGGCAGAAGGTTTCGGCTGGGGAATGGTTCTTCTGAACCTTTTAAAAATTACCCCTTTAAGTACTCCACCTTCTCAGAGCTGCTCTTTATAAAAACATCTTCAGCCTGCAGAGTAATGAATACACATGCCTTTGTTAGGAGCGCCCCCTAGTGACTAGAAAACAGATTCAGCACTAACAGGAGATAAACGGACATCAGGCTTCACAATGGGTGCTGAACAGGAAAGGAGGGGGAAAGCACAGAGGAGGAGAAACCCATCTCCTCACTCAGTTTTCAATAGTCACCTCTGAGAAACTTTGCCTAGAGTTAAAATTAATTACATTAAAATACAAGAAGAGAATGAAGCTCAAATATTGTCATAGCAATGAATCATAGTTCATTTGTTTTTAAAAGTTTTCCTTTAGAATATTTCCTTTAAAAATATCAAAGCATTTCAAGAGCACAATTATTCATGTGCCCCTTGTAGGACTGATGTACTTTTCACCATCTCCACATGGCATCTACAGCAGGTAACTGCTGGCTCTTTGGACGCTGATTCTGAGATGAGATTATCCCCAGTTCTCACTGCTCCTCCACGCTCCCTCTCCTGCCACGGAAGGGAGAAGGGAAGTAACCTGTCACATATGTAAAGCCACCAACTTGATGGAAATGGCAGCGACAGCACAAGCCCTGATGCAAGAGGCAGGCAGTGGAAATGGACCTACTTGTCACCTTTGTCAGCAACGGAGCACACGTGAGGGCTGCCCCCTGCAAGCCAGACACACTGTGCCTGTTTGGACGGTCCTTTCCCACTCCAGCCGGACAGCAAAGGAGGGACAGGGAAGAAAAGTCCTGCAAGTGATCTACATGGGACTTCTTGGTATCTCTCTGCATCACTTGCAAGTGAGATGACGCTACCCTGAGATGGAGGCGGCCCTACGAGGCTGCGGATACCAACATGAAGAGCCCACCATGCAGGAGCTGTCTGCTGATCTTCTCCCCTGGGTTCAATGATGGGGAAAGAAAGCCCGATATCCAATCTTCCTGGGTTCTGCCAGAGACTTTCCAAAGCTAACTTTTCCTTTTCTTTATGTGCAGCTACAACTTCAACAAAGCTATGGTCCCTGTGCTTAAAACCAAATGTGAAGGGGGCTTCCCTGGTGGCGCAGTGGTTGAGAGTCTGCCTGCCGATGCAGGGGACACGGGTTCATGCCCCGGTCCGTGAAGATCCCACATGCCGCAGAGCGGCTGGGCCCGTGAGCCATGGCCGCTGAGCCTGTGCGTCCAGGGCCTGTGCTCCGCAACGGGAGAGGCCACAACAGTGAGAGGCCCGCGTACCACAAAAAAAAAAAAAAAAAAAAAAAAAATGTGAAGACAGCACATGCTATGCTATATATCATTTACCGAAAACATCCAAGAAAGACACCGCAGAGCCCTCCCTGGCCATGGTGGTCTTCTCTTCACCTGTAATGAGGAGTCACTGGAAAGACAGGACTCGCACCTGCCAATCAAGGAAGTGACCAATAGAACTGCCTGCAAGTTTTGTCTTAAACTATGGGAATCCTCAAAGAATGCTCTCCTTGGGCTGCTTTTCCTCTTATCACCCCTCTTGCTATTTGTTGAAGTGAGGAAGGGCAAGACAGAGATAAAAGGAAAAAATGTCTAAGAGGCTCAAGTACCCCCTACCATCAAGACAGAAGTTTCAGTGATATCTCTGAACATTGAACTCCGGAAGTGGCTACTTAAAAGAAAAAGTTGAAAAGTGAATCTCTAAGTTTCTACTCACCTGAGAAATACATATGAAGAATCAGCTCAAACTTCCCCAGACAGCTTTGTACCACGTCCCAGTGATGCTGGTTCATTTTGACTCAATTTACCACTCCTACCCCCTCCAAGTTACTGCTGTCACACATTTTAATTATGTATATTTTTTAATCCCCAAATACATTATTATTATTGTTTCTACAGTGAATATTTATTTGGATATTCTATTTCCAGTGCATCCTTTCCTGCATTTCCATGTTAAGAGAGAAGAAAATATTAGACTGTATAGATTGTTATGCCCCATATAAAAGACTTTCACTGCAGCATAACAAAAAATAATTGGGAATGAGAGTCAGGAGATGTGGGTACTACATAAATAATCACCTGCCATGAACTTCAGGCCAATCTCACTTAACAAGGAGGCCAGCTGGGCATCTTAGAATGGTCCTAGCTTCTGCAGGGCCTTGAGGCTAAACAGACCTCCCGAGGAGATCCTAAGGCCCCCTGTCTTGGTCCTACAACTTCACACTCTGCAGGCTGATAAGCAGAGCTGTAATGCAATTGGGTGTCCCAGTGGCTGGTCCTCCAAGTCTGGGGGGAGGGGGGCGGTCTGGCTGTGAGTCATCAACGGCTATGGTTTTGCACCGTCTAGTGGCTGACTCTAATGCATATGTTTTCTCTTTAAGGCCCACTGCAGCCTCCTACACTTAGGAACCCTGGACAGCACTTGAGCACAATGCTTGGGGGCCATTTTAAACAGCAAAATCACCAACAGAAAGCACAAGGTTTCAGAAAATGTGGTCCCAGGTAGACTGCCAAAAGGACGCTTGTTTACAATATGAGCTGAAACAAGAAGGCAGAGAGCCACCTTGTCTGACCTCATGGTCCTGCCCAGTAACTCAAATTTTTTGCCACTCTGTGCTTGTCTGCAAACGCCTATGAAAGCACCACAATGGCTGATTTGGGGGTTGCGAATAAATTTTAGTGAATAGGTGAGTTTGTGGATATGGAATCCATGAAGACTGACTGCATATTTCAACCCGTCTGAATTTAAAATTCTCTGTGATCTGTCTCTTGCTTGCAGTTAAACTCTACTTCTCTGTCCCCAGGCAACATAAACACTGGCCATGACAAACTACTTGCAGTTTCCCAAGCACGCATTATTCCTTCAGCTTTCACTGCAACTTTGAACCATGCACTTTCTCCCTATCTTCCTGGGACAACTTACAACTCTCACATTCTCCCATCACTGTGTGTCACAGTGTCATGGGACACTGGGCGACATTCCAATAATAATATTAATAGTGGTTGTAACATCATCATAACAGCCTCCAAATTCATAGTTTGCTTGCTATGACCAGGCACCGTTCTGTATGATTTATATCTACTCATTTAATCCACACAACAAACCTATTGATAGAAACAACTAACATGCCCCATTTTTAAGACAAGAAAACTGATTCATGACGATGTCAAGTACCTTCTCAGAATCACTCAGCCTGTGAGTGACGGAGTCAGGAACAGCCCTGGACAAGCTTAATCCCAGTGTCACACTCTCCTAGTAGCTGTTGAATTCTAGTAGCATTTAGACTAAGATGCTTTCTTCTGTGATATGGGAACAGGGCTGGAGATGGAGATGGAGGAAGAGATATATAAATATGCATCTCATTTCATTCCCTGCCATCTGTATTTAAAAAATATATTAAAATGACACCAAGCACTGCATATGTAATTATGTAGAATTATATACTTGTGCAACTATGCATAATTGTCTTCTATCACCTAAGAAGGTTAAAAAAATCCTTTAAAAATTTGAACATAAATCTGTATTAATCATGTTTTTTTTTCATTTTTTGTACTTTCTGATGCTTTGGTATCTTAGGTCCTTACTGACATTAGAGGGACTGCCCTTTGCAGGGTGACCTACTTCCTAGAGATAAGCAGCCTGCCTTTCATATGCAAACCAACCAATCCAGGTCCTATTCCCCAACAACCTCCTTTAGCGGGCTTTTGTACTATGGGCCACCATCCTCCTGCCCTAATGACCACAGGGCCAGGTACCAGACAACCAGGGGTAGCAGGTAGGCTCCAGAACCCAAGGAGATTATTAAAAGTAGCCAATTCTGAACCTACTTACCTTCTGTGCCTCGGTTTTCCCGTGGAAATCACAACAAAGGCTGTTGCCTGTGTTTTCCCCTTGCTCCCTGAGCCTCCTGACCAACCCTGGGGCTTCCCTTGTGTCCCTGTGTGATGTGACATGCTCCCTCCTCTTGGGAACTATGAATAACAAACTGTCTTTTCAACAGCAACCATCTCCAGGGACACTGTTGGCCTTACCATACCTGAATACAATAAAACCTACATTTTCAAAGAGTCTTGGGCTTCCCTGGTGGTGCAGTGGTTGAGAATTTGCCTGCTAATGCAGGGGACACGGGTTCGAGCCCTGGTCTGGGAAGATCCCACATGCCGCGGAGCAACTAGGCCCGTGAGCCACAACTACTGAGCCTGCGCGTCTGGAGCCTGTGCTCTGCAACAAGAGAGGCCCGCGCACCACGACGAAGAGTGGCCCCCACTTGCCACAACTAGAGAAAGCCCTCGCACAGAAACGAAGACCCAACACAGCAAAAATAAATAAACTCCTATCCCCAACATCTCCAAAAAAAAAAAAAAATCAGAAGCACCATGTATTAAAACAAAAATTTTTTTAAAAACCCAAACTAGCTGATTATGGTTTAAAAAAAAAAGAGTCTTAATTCTGAAATAATATTTTGCCCATTACCTTTTTCCACCTTTACATTTTAGTCACCTTTTTCTTTTAGGACAATCTGAAAATGTTAAGGGAAATGTTTATCAAAACGTTTCATATTAAAGTACATTATATTGTTCAGAAGCAGTTTCTTTTTTAAACTGTGCTTATTGTAGCCCCAGTCAAGCTAAAGAAAAAAAAAAAAAAGGAACTCGGAAAAAACCCCAGCTTTGTCCAATTTTAACGTCGGCCTTGGTCCAAGAGGGCTCAGAAAAATGAACTACAGACATCTCTTTTTTAATGTTTGTCCAATAGACTGGACAAAGGTAAAATCCACAAATAGAGAAGCTGTCAATTCAACATCAAGATAGCTACATCCTGAAGGGTCTCTGGCCAGGAATTCAACTCTTCACAGAGTATGAAAACCGCGTTGCACAGCTTCTGGTCATTATAATCAACAGGGCATCGTTGGTATACAGGCATTTCCCCCATTTTCAAAATAAAATCATTCTAAAAATAAGAATCTGCCTTCTATCACCTTGAGAAGTACACATGCCCCTCCTTAGACATTCCAATGAGATTAGTATTAACTCAGACAATGACCCCTTCCTCCTACCGGGGAAACCTACAAAGGCATGTCCATTTTGCAACTAAGAAACCATTAACTAAGAGATCTCAGAAGAATAAGCAGCTTTGCTTTAAAAGCAAGTGCTTTTCCGTGTTAGGACTAAACATAGAAGCCATATATAGCCACTTCAGACTGAAATTTTAGAATGATTTCACCAGAAAAATCTGCTCTGTTGGGATGCTGTGCCGAGAAGAAATGTGAGGCCCATGTGTCTTCTCAAAGGTGTTGTGCTTTATTATCCTGTAACAAACTGTTCTTCTTGCCTTGTTGGAGCAATGGCCCTTCTACTTTGGAAAACTTGAAAAGCTGACTATGATTTCCTTGCTCTCCAAAAAGCAAGGAAGGGAAGTGCTGTCTGCTGGGTGCATCCGCCGTGCCCGGCAGAATGCCAGCTGCCCACAGATGGTCTCACAGGGCCCTGAAACAGCCGCAAAATAGAAGAGCGCCTGCCCAGTTTCACACTGAGGAAGCTGACACCCAAATAGGTTAAATAAATGTCCCAGTGGCCAGTTATTAATAAATGGCTTATTATCAGTAAATGGCTTGGAAGTAGGCAGGAGGGCATTAAACTCTAGGCCCACTCAACTCCAAAAAGTTGTCACTTCACACTTCCTGGGCACTGCCTACTCTGGAGACATGAAATAAGAAATAGCAATCTTATGTGAATTGAAGTTTCCTTCAAGAAGATCCAAAAGGTTTTCCAAATCTCAAATTGCTTCTGAAGGAGGTAACAGGAAGGAGGTCAGTAAGGAGTTAACGGGCAAGATTATTCCTCCTCTGGAAGAACAGAGAGAATCTTTCACCAGGGCAGCTTCCAGCATCCAGAGCTTTCGTGGCCAGACACTTGAGGTCCTCAACCAGCTTTCAGCGCTTTGCACAATGGCCTCTAGGTGGCACAATGAACATGTGTTTCCATCACTGCAGCTTGTCTCTTTCTGGTGACTAAGGGTTAGTCAAAAGTGAAAATCTCTGCTTGTGAAAGCAGCTGCCTCATTTCTAGCATTAGAAATCATTACTGACTAGTCTTTCCAATTTCTCCATTCTCTGATACAAGATCGTAGCCTGGAAGAAGTTTCACTGAAAGGACTAAAATTGAAAACTCAAAAAAGAACGGGGGGCTTCCCTGGTGGCACAGTGGTTGAGAGTCCACCTGCCGATGCAAGGGACACGGGTTCGTGCCCCGGTCCAGGAAGATCCCGCATGCCGCGGAGCGGCTGGGCCCATGAGCCATGGCCGCTAAGCCTGCACGCCCGGAGCCTGTGCTCCGCAAAGGGAGAGGCCACAACAGTGAGAGGCCTGCGTACCAAAAAAAAAAAAAAAAAGAACAGGGTAAAAACTAAGGACATCGACACTCTCCTTTGGTTATTTTCTGTTCAAGGCCTTTGCTTTTTCTAAAATGACTTTTCAAGTCCTTAGAGTGGAGGCCACATAAGTACTAAAGGCCTTAAAACCACATCAAATTAACTTTCAGCTTAAAAATGCATTGTTTTTAATAAAGTACTCATGAAGCACAACACTCATCTGACACTGAAAACTAAGACAGTAGGATATAACCTAATAGCAAACTGTGGAAGGAATTAACAATCATGTTAAGACAGATGGAGCTCCATTGACAAAAATCACTCAGTTTGGCTCATGGGATATCGCAGCGATTTCACACAGGACCAGAGCATGAAAATAAAAGGAGGTGCTTCATACCTCCCACCCCCATTATGTATATCCTTCCTAGGGACCTGTAAGAACCTGGGATAATCCAGGTCCCACCAAGTGGTCTTTCCCCAACTTCCCTCTCTCCTCCATCCCTCATACACATGCCTAGGAAAGGAAATAACACCGTGCATTCTGGGATCCAACTGCCCCCAACAAAAACTACTAGGACCTGGGGTAAAGACACTTCAAGTCCAGGGATCAGTACTCATAAAGAGATAATTTTCCATTTTCTACATAGTTCAAATGCACTAGAACTACAAGTAAAATGGATCCAAGTAAAATCCAAGTAAAAATGAAGTGGCAGTAACTCAGGTGTACCCTACAACCAGGCTCTCCACCAGGACAGAATATCAGGATCAAGGGGAAGCATTGTGAAATGTACACACCTTGGTCTCTTCCCTGGCCGTTTTTTTGTTTGTTTTTTTGGAGGGGGGTACGCAGGCCTCTCACTGTTGTGGCCTCTCCCGTTGCGGAGCACAGGCTCTGGACGCACAGGCTCAGTGGCCATGGCTCACGGGCCCAGCCGCTCCGCGGCATATGGGATCTTCCTGGACCGGGGCACAAACCCGTGTCCCCTGCATCGGCAGGCAGATCCTCAACAACTGCGCCACCAGGGAAGCCCATTCCCTGGCCATTTTGATATGATTTGAGGGTAAGAGATTTTTGCTAAAAACTTTTTGCTAAAATATAGAAAAATAGATTCAGCTAAAAGATCAAATGGAATGTCAAAGTCAAAATTTGGGATATGACAGTATAAAAATGATGTCATAATACCTCTGTAAAGCAAGTTGCAAAGCTAAATACAATGCTTCACAAGTATTCTTATTAGAAAAGACATGTTAAGACTACCAGTATAAAAGGAATAACATCAAATTACTAGGTTTTTTTTTTTTAGTTTAATAAACATTGGAGAGGTTTATAAAACAGTTACTCTGATCTGCCACTGGTTAAAGTGGAAATTATTCAATGTTTGTGGAAAGCAAATTGATATTAAAAGCTTTAAAATTATATACCATGGAAATGCCAGCCAGTTCCACTGATTTATCCTAATAACATGATCATGGATGTACATAAATACTGGGTGGCAAAGATATTAATTATGGACTTATTGGTAATTTCAAAACACTTCAACACTCAGTAAAAGAGCTTGGTTAAATAAACTGTAGTACATCCAAATAATAAAAACTCTTCAGTAATGATAAACAACCAATGTAACTGATGTGGAAACATTTTCGAAGACAATTCCCATGAAAGACAAGGTTTCCCAAATAACAATAAGGCATGGATACCAATGTGTATAAATAAATATTAATATGTGTGTATGTGTGAATTCAAGAAAAGAGTATTTGCAGTTATAAAATAATGCCTGGGTTGGAGGAACCAAGATGGCGGAGTGGAAGGATGTGCTCTCATTCCCTCTTGCGAGAACACCAGAATCATAACTAGCTGCTGGACAATCATCGACAGGAAGACACCGGAACTCACCAAAAAAGAGACCCCACATCCAAAGACAAAGGAGAAGCCACAGTGAGATGGTAGGAGGGGTGCAGTCACAGTAAAATCAAATCCCATAACTGCTGGGTGGGTGACTCACAGACTGGAGAACACTTATACCACAGAAGTCCACCCACTGGAGTGAAGGTTCTGAGCCCCATGTCAGGCTTTCCAACCTGGGGGTCCTGCAACGGGAGGAGGAATTCCTAGAGAATCAAGACTTTGAAGGCTAGTGGGAATTGACTGTAGGACTTTGACAGGACTGGGGGAAACAGAGACTTCACTCTTGGAGGGCACACACAAAAGTAGTGTGTGCATCAGGACCCAGGGGAAGAAGCAGTGACCCCAGGGGAGACTAAACCAGACCTACCTGCTAGTGTTGGAGAGTCTCCTGCAGAGGTGGGGGGGTGGCTGTGGCTCACCATGGGGACAAGGATGCTGGCAGCAGAAGTTCTGGGAAGTACTCCTTGGCGTGAGCCCTCCCAGAGTCTGTCATTAGCCCCACCAAAGAGCCCAGGTAGGCTCCAGTGTTGGGTTGCCTCAGGCCAAACAACCAACAGGGAGGGAACCCAGCCCCACCCATCAACAGTCAAGTGGATTAAAGTTTTACTGAGCTCTGCCCACCAGAGCAACAGTCAGCTCTACCCACCACCACTCCCTCCCATCAAGCCTCTTGGATAGCATCATCCACCAGAGGGCAAACAGCAGAAGCAAGAACTACAATCCTGCAGCCTGTGGAACAAAAACCACATTCACAGAAAGACAAACAAGATGAAAAGGCAGAGGGCTATGTACCAGATGAAGGAAAAAGATAAAACCCCAGAAAAACAACTAAATGAAGTGGAGGATAGGCAACCTTCCAGAAAAAGAATTCAGAACAATGATAGTGAAGATGATCCAGGACCTCGGAAAAACAATGGCAGCAAAGATCAAGAAGATGCAAGAAATGTTTAACAAAGACCTAGAAGAATTACAGAACAAACAGAGATGAACGATACAATAACTGAAATGAAAACTATACTCAAGGAATCAATAGCAGAATAACTGAGGAAGAAGAATGGATAAGTGACCTGGAAGACAGAATGGTGGAATTCACTGCTGCGGAACTGAATAAAGAAAAAGGAATGAAGAGATATGAAGAGAGCCTAAGAGACCTCTGGGACAACATCAAACACAACAACATTCGCATTATAGGGGTTCCAGAAGAAGAGAGAGAAAAAGGACCGGAGAAAATATTTGAAGAGATTATAGTCAAAAACTTCCCTAACATGGGAAAGGAAATAGCCACCCAAGTCCAGGAAGCGCAGCGAGTCGCATACAGGATAAACCCAAGGAGAAACATGCCGAGACAAATAGTAATCAAATTGGTAAAAATTAAAGACAAAGAAAAATTATTGAAAGCAGCAAGGGAAAAATGACAACATACAAGGGAACTCCCATAAGGTTAACAGCTGATTTCTCAGCAGAAACTCTACAAGCCAGAAGGGAGTGGCATGATATACTAAAAGTGATGAAAGGGAAGAACCTACAACTAAGATTACGCTACCCAGCAAGGATCTCATTCAGATTCGATGGAGAAATCAAAAGCTTTACAGACAAGCAAAAGCTAAGAGAATTCAGCACCACCAAATCAGCTCTACAACAAATGCTAAAAGAACTTCTCTAAGTGGGAAACACAGGAGAAGAAAAGGACCTACAAAAACAAACCCAAAACAATTAAGAAAATGGTCATAGGAACACACATATCGATAATTACCTTAAACGTGAATGGATTAAATGCTCCAACCAAAAGACACAGGCTTGCTGAATGGATACAAAAACAAGACCCATGTATATGCTGTCTACAAGAGACCCACTTCAGACCTAGGGACACATACAGACTGAAAGTGAGGGGATGGAAAAAGATATTCCCTGCAAATGGAAATCAAAAGAAAGCTGGAGTAGCTATACTCATATCAGATAAAATAGACTTTAAAATAAAGAATGTTACAAGAGACAAGGAAGGACACCACATAATGATCAAGGGATCAATCCAAGAAGAAGATATAACAATTATAAATACATATGCACCCAACATAGGAGAACCTCAATACATAAGGCAACTGCTAACAGCTATAAAAGAGGAAATCGACAGTAACACAATAATAGTGGGGGACTTTAACACCTCACTTACAGCAATGGACAGATCATCCAAAATAACACCTCACTTATACCAATGGACAGATCATCCAAAATGAAAATAAATAAGGAAACAGAAGCTTTAAATGACACTACAGACCAGATTGATATTTATAGAACATTCCATCCAAAAGCAGCAGATTACATTTTCTTCTCAAGTGCGCATGGAACATTCTCCAGGATACATCACATCTTGGGTCACAAATCAAGCCTCAGTAAATTTAAGAAAATTGAAATCATATCAAGCATCTCTTCTGACCACAACACTATGAGATTAGAAATGAATTACAGGGAAAAAAACATAAAAAACACAAACACATGGAGGCTAAACAATATGTTACTAAATAACCAAGAGATCACTGAAGAAATCAAAGAGGAAATCAAAAAATACCTAGAGACAAATGACAATGAAAACACGCCGATCCAAAACCTATGGGACGCAGCAAAAGCAGTTCTAAGAGGGAAGTTTACAGCTATACAAGCCTACCTCAGGAAAAAAAAATCCAAAGTAAACAATCTAACCTTACACCTAAAGGAACTAGAGAAAGAACAAACAAAACCCAAAGTTAGCAGAAGGAAAGAAATCATAAAGATCAGAGCAGAAATAAATGAAATAGAAACAAAGAAAACAATAGCAAAGATCAATAAAACTAAAAGCTGGTTCTTTGAGAACATAAACAAAATTGATAAACCATTAGCCAGACTCATCAAGAAAAAGGAGAGGACTCAAATCAATAAAATTAGAAATGAAAAAGGAGAAGTTACAACAGACACCACGGAAATACAAAGCATTCTAAGAGACTACTACAAGCAACTCTATGCCGATAAAATGGATAACCTGGAAGAAATGGACAAATTCTTAGAAAGGTATAACCTTCCAAGACTGAACCAGGAAGAAACAGAAAATATGAACAGACCAATCACAAGTAATGAAATTGAAACTGTGATTAAAAATCTTCCAGGGCTTCCCTGGTGGCACAGTGGTTGAGAGTCCGCCTGCCAATGCAGGGGACACGGGTTCGTGCCCCGGTCCGGGAAGATCCCACATGCCGCGGAGCGGCTGGGCCCGTGAGCCGTGGCCGCTGAGCCTGTGCGTCCGGAGCCTGCGCTCCGCAACGGGAGAGGCCACGACAGTGAGAGGCCCGCGTACCGCAAAAAAAAAAAAAAAAAATCTTCCAACAAACAAAAGACCAGGACCAGATGGCATCACAGGTGAATTCTATCAAACATTTAGAGAAGAGCTAACACCCATCCTTCTCAAACTCTTACAAAATATTTCAGAAGAAGGAACACTCCCAAACTCATTCTATGAGGCCACCATCACCCTGATACCAAAACCAGACAAAGACACTACAAAAAAAGAAAATTACAGACCAATATTACTCATGAATATAGATGCAAAAATCTCAACAAAATACTAGCAAACAGAATCCAACAACACATTAAAAGGATCATACTGGGCTTCCCTGGTGGCGCAGTGGTTGAGAGCCCGCCTGCCGATGCAGGGGACGCGGGTTCGTGTCCCGGTCCGGGAAGATCCCACATGCCGCGGAGCGGCTAGGTCCGTGAGCCATGGCCGCTGAGCCTGAGCGTCCGGAGCCTGCGCTCCGCAACGGGAGAGGCCACAACAGTGAGAGGCCCGTGTACCACAAAAAAAAAAAAAAAAAAAAAAAAAAAAAAAAAAAAAAAAAAAAAGGATCATACACCATGATCACATGGGAATTATCCCAGGGATGCAAGGATTCTTCAATACATGCAAATGAATCAATGTGATACACCATATTAACAAATTGAAGAATAAAAACCATATGATCATCTCAATAGATGCAGAAAAAGCTTTTGACAAAATTCAACACCCATTTATGATAAAAACTCTCCAGAAAGTGGGCACAGAGGTTACCTACCTCAACATAATAAAGGCCATATACAACAAACCCACAGCAAACATCATTCTCAATGGTGAAAAACTGAAAGCATTTCCTCTAAGATCAGGAACAAGACAAGGATGTCCACTCTTGCCACTATTATTCAAAACAGTTTTGGAAGTTCTAGCCACGGCAATCAGACAAGAGAAAGAAATAAAAGGAATACAAATTCGAAAAGAAAAAGTAAAATTGTCACTGTTTGCAGATGACATGATACTATACATCGAGAATCCTAAAAATGCAACCAGAAAACTACTAGAGCTAATCAATGAACCTGCAGTATAAACAAACACACAAACAAAAACAACTAATACTAAACTTTCTTTGGGTTATTTGTATGAAAATATGTTAATATAAATGTTTCAGACATTACATGAAATTTCTAAAAATCTTGTATGTTCTGGTATAATGCTATAAGTCAATTCTAGTTATTACTTTAAAATGTGTATCTCAGAAATAACTAAATTTCCTTGTCAATTGCATTATTATGAACTTTCAACAAATCTTTAACCATGGTCATTTTTAAGTCTTTTGCCATTTACAGACAGTTCTGGGTGTACTCTGATGATTTTGCAAAAATGTTCCTATAAAAGGGTTTCATCTTCAAGGAATTCATGGAAAAGACTGACATGTACAGGTTTCTGGTAACTGACTATACTGCTGAACTGAATGAATAAGTATTTTCAGAACTCTAATGGAAAACTGATGAATTCATAAAAGTGCTAACAAAAGATCAAGATAAAAAAAATTAATCACATGGGACTGAGTGAACTGATGAGAATGATTATAATTTTTGTGACTTTCTGTTTGCATTAAAAAAAAAAAATCCCAGAAGGACTCAGAGGCAAAAATATACAAATCGATTTTCACTGCAAAGTAAAGGAGCTGTTACAGTGGAGGATCACTGGACTGAATGTCAGTATTATGACATAGTATGAGTGTGTTTCGTGTTTGGTAATTGCAATCATTGTTGCTTTTGTTGTGGTCATCCATTTACAATGCTTGGTGTCAGTTTATCTCTTGTAAAAATAAAATACAATGTGTGTGTGTGAAAAAATTTAAAAAAAAGTAATGCCTGGTGATTTCTAATCACTGAAGGCAGAAATCTCATTTATGATGCTTATGAAGGAGGTAAAAAAGAAACCCAAATTTACACCTGCAGAATTTGAGATTAATTAGCCAAAGGTCATATAGAAACGTGATGGTGATAAAAGCAAGAATAGACCAGAAGTAGAAACAAAAACAACAGTTTATATTCAGGACAAGCTGTGTTCTGATTTGCAAACTGAATAAAAAGAAAATCTAGGAGATATCAGTATCCGTAGCAAGACAAAACTTTTAGGAAAATATAAATTGCATAAAGCAGATTGTGATTAAATTTCAGGAGACTCAATTTGATTTTGATATGAAATCGATGTATGTGAATAATCCAATCACTAGCCCAATAATAAGATCCATCCCACAGTTGCCATCACCCATTTAATTCAAATAGAACCTTAAGCCTCTTGTGAAGTAGATTTAATGAAGTCTAGATGCTTTCCGGGCTAACTACTCTTGGTTGCACTTAATCAGAACTGAATAAACAAACTCAGTATTAGTCACACTTGTGCAAGTTATTCCATTTCACTGCAGCCAGAAGAGATTTTCATGTGATCTTGTTTAAACCAGCTAAACATCTGGAAAATGTGGAAACTATTCTGTAAGGCACAAGAGGACCACACGCTTGGAGGAGACATCAGTTATGTGGCTGAGGTCAGGCCCCGGGATGCTGGAAGGAGAACTTACTGGAGATGGCTTACTTACAATGAAGCCAAGTTTTTTATAATCCCGGGTGTACATGGACTTGCGCTTCTCCATGCTGCCGCTGCTGTTATTTGGTTCAGACTCTGCATCAAAAGCAATTCTTCGAAGTTCAAATATAATGTCCCGCTGAGCCTGAAGGGGTTAGGGAGAAAAAATGGGAGGGGGAGAGAGAGCTGCTTTCACTGTGTGACATTACATCTACTCCCTCGTTCCCCAGGGTCTAAATGAATCACTGCATACAGGCAAAAGAAAAAACAGATAAAAAGCAACCAAGGTCCTAAGTTACAGCTCTGTATACTTCTTTTCCTCCTTCCACTCTCCCTGCTGGTCAGCCCTGGCTTTATTCCACAATTACCCTCACAGCCAAGCCACTTGGAGCACTGATATGAATTGCCTCATGAAGTTCTAAATGAGAGCCCCAAATATGATGGAAGGCTTGTGATTGGAAAAAAAAAAAAAAAATAGAGGACCTGGGAGTCCTGTACTGTCAGAAATAAAGCAAGAGGCACGTAAGGTTTATGAACAATATGTAAGTGACAAGTGATCCCTAACTCCACTGAGAAGTGACTTCATAGAAACAAACCTTAAAAAATGGCTAAAATGGTAAATTTTCTGTGAGGCATATTTAACCACAATAAGAAAAAATATATCTTTTAGATAAAAGGAGACAGTTTCCAAGCAGGGAGGGCTGTTTCACCGTAAGACACATTGCCTTTCGTACTAGAAGTAGTAAGACAGTCGCATCTCTCTGGGATGATCGCACTTGGTCTTGCCAAAAGAGTGGGGCATGTTAGACAGCTGCTTGAAGCCTCTCCATCATTCCTAATCTCATGGCCTCATGCCACGAATGAAGTGCTGCGGTGGCTACACACTTTGCATGTGCATCCACATCTGCTAGAGATCAGACCCTCACGTGCCAATAATGAGTGTTTTCCTTTCCAAAGCTGCAGCGCTATTTAAGTTGAAAATGTGCTACAGCAGGGCTCCCAGCTGTTTCCTCTCACTCCGTCCTCACACAGTAAAGTTCCCCCAAAGCATTTTGGATTGAGACTTAACTTTTCATGCACAACAACCAGAGACCTAGACAGAATTACAGCAAAGAGACAACTGACAAAGATGTAAGCCCAGAAATCAGATGTAACCTGGGACCTCCACCCGTGGCACTGATCACTGGAGAACGGAAATTACTCCTTCAGCCTGCAGAATCAATCTCACACAGAGCTACCAAGTGGCTATGTGTTCTGGTAACTTGACTCCAAAGCTATCGCCGTTGAAAGTAGTGGGGCCAAGGGCCAATGTCTGCAGCCATGTGACGTCAAGCTTTCTTATCCAATAAAGAAAGAATATGCATGTGTTTGATGCATAATGAAATAATTCAGTTATTTTATTCTCTGATCCTAGATTCATCTAAATTTTAAATCCATTCCCCTAAGTTCTGAGATGATAATAAAATAATATTATCATCATCATCTAAAACCTCCTGGTTTCCAAGTAGCCCAAGAAAAGACTTTTAATGACACTCTTTCCCTCATGTGCTTTTACCATTGTCTAACGAGCACTCACCTGGTCCTGAGGATCCATCTTGGTCATCATCCTGTCTTCCAAAAGGTTAAAGGTTAGCACCTGCAGCACGTACAGCTGGTGTGCCATTTCATTGTTGATGGCCCGCTGAGCTCGGATGACATGCTAGAGAGATGGTTCACAAGTGAAATTTTTTAAAACAAAGGAAGAAAGAAAAAGCAAATAACCTAAGTTACCCCCCGTCATGATGCCAAGCAGAACCTCAGAAGTCCTTATTTGGGAGCATGGGGGATGTAAGTGGGTGGAGCCACCCTTCAGGAGAAAGAAGAGCACACAGGTGACCCTGGAGCATTCCTTTACATCTCAGGGCCCAGTAAGGTTCCTGATCTTTAGGCCAGAAGTGGAGAAAAGACCTACTGTGTGCAGTGAAGAGTGGAGGTGGGGAAGGAAGTGGAAATTCGGTGGTGATTACATCCATATAAATCAAGAGAAGGTGTGCCTGAAATGAGAGCACCTTGAGAAAAACTGTGGATTTCTACAACAGAAGCATTCCTCGCCTGCAGTAGAGAAATAAATGGTGCATATGTATTGTAAGCAATTTTGCCATCATCTTAACCCTGCAACTGTCTCTGGCAAGTGATTCCACTTGTCAACGGGGAAAAGTTTTAAAAGCATCACACAAAAGCAAAGTGCCTATCAGGTTCGTAGTTAATTCACCGTGGAAACTGTACAGTAACTACTGTTACCACCATGCAGTGAGTAAATTTATGTATATTACTTTTTACTCACCTGTTAACAATTAATTTTTTTTTTCAAATGACCCTTCCCCTTTGAAACAGAACCAAAATGGAGCAAATAAAAAAGGAGTGGCAGGAGACAGATATGGGGGCCTTCGCCCACACCAGGGTTGGGTTTGAAACGGGAGGCAGCATTTGGGTCTAATATACATCTGATTTGTCAGAGACCACCGTTGTGCCTTAAAACTGCCAACCAACCAGTCAAAGTGGTGAAACACCTGTTCACATGAGTTATTTTGAATGTGCCAGATCCAACCACATCTTGCTTTCTCAAAGAACTTTCTCTGGGTGCCCCCCAACCTGACATGCACCTGGACTCCTCAGCCAGCTCTGAGCACCATGTCAAAATAAGCAATTGAAGAAGGAGGTGTGGGGTGAAGAATGAGGAATAGAAGGAAGTGGCTGAACCAAAGTTATGGAGGTTGGGGGCTGGGAAGCCAGGCAAGGGGATGGGGGGAGAATCAAACCTCCTATCTTCCAATCTTCCCAATAGAATGTTAATTCGTAGTATATGTGGAGCATCCGAAGTGTATGGGTACTAGAGCATATGGGTATCTATTTTATTAGCAACTCAAAAGTATCTGCACTCCAAGTTATTGCCAGAGAATACCAACCTTGAACTTCCAGCCATCAAAATCTCATATGAAAAGTCCCATTGAAACAAACTGATCTTTGAGACATGATGGCTACAGTCATTCCACCCACCCCAACTCTGGGTATTCTAACTCCAACTGCCTTACCAAGGCGATACCAACAACAGGCCAAGACCTTAATTCCAAGTTTCTACTCCTTCATCTCTCCACTCACCCTCCCTGCACAAACACCTTCACTGCACTATGTTTTAAAATCACTGCTTCAGGGGGCTTCCCTGGTGGCGCAGTGGTTAAGAACCTGCCTGCCAATGCAGGGGACATGGGTTCGAGCCCTCCTCTGGGAAGATCCCACATGCCGCGGAACAACTAAGTCCATGCACCATAACTACTGAGCCTGCACTCTAGAGCCCGTGAGCCACAACTACTGAGCCCGTGTGCTGCAACTACTGAAGCCCACACGCCTAGAGCCTGTGCTCCACAACAAGAGAAGCCACCGCAATGAGAAGCCCACGCACCACAACGAAGACCCAATGCAGCCAAAAATAAATAAATAAATAAATAAAATCACTGCTTCCACCTTTATTGAGAGCCAGTATAAAAAATAACCGTATTATGAATCCCTCTGTGATTTCTAAAAAGCCATTCTTGGACCAAGAATCTATTAGAATGTTCTAACAATACCCATTTCAGATTCCAGTTCCAGGGGGCAAAATATGTCATCCCCCGAAGAACTGGGGTACCTGTTTTATCAAACAGTGAAAATTACACTCATATGGTTTCTCTTTATCCTTAACAGCCAGGAAGTTTAACATGAAACTTGATGACAAATTGTAGTCATTATTATTGGCTTTGGGTTCTAGAATATTTATTTTCTTTGCCCTCATAAGGTTTTTAATTTTTAAAGGCTTCATTGTATTGGAGTGTGTGTGTGTGTGTGTGTGTGTGTGTGTGTGTGTGTGTGTGTAACTGTAAGCTTGCAGAACTTCTTGTCAGAATTACACTAGCACTTTTTTTTTTTTTTTTGGTAAGCATAAGAATCAATCACACATGCTTCTTTCAGCCTTTGGTTAAAAGTCAAGTAGCAGATAAGGCCTCAGGAAATCTTGCTATATGATTTATTTCTAAACATTCACAACGTAACATGTAGAGCTTCTTTTCCACTGAGGTTTCAGGTCTTTTTCCCATCACCGTTAATGAGTGGGTTTCACGTCTGTCTTTCCTGCCTTTCTCTAGGAAAGGGGCCCAGGAAAATGATGGTCGAAATTTCAGGACTTCTCTCAGAGTCTGATATGTTTCCAGCTAGTTTCCTCACTAAAAACAGTATAAGCTCATACTGGTGGAATTTTTAAAGTCAGGGAGCCCCTGATGTCCTTAAACGCAAAGCTAAAGCTTCAGTGAGTATAATAAACCTGCCCCACCGAGAGAGATTTCCAACCCTTCCTGACAGAATGCGTTTCTCTCTAGAGCAGTTCCAGAGACACTCTCCCTCCAATCATGAGGCCATTCCTGTGGGAAAGTTCTATTTATTCCATTTCCAAAAGCACACTTTTTCCTCCTTTCTAGTTACTACTGCTTCACCACAGAAGCAAGTCACAGAACAAATCACAAAACCAAGCCAAAAGAGGAGATGAATAAATACACCAGACCATTCCTTCCCAACAAGATGGTCACAGCACATAGGTACTCACTGTTAAGATGATGGAACGCAGTTGCTTCTGAGCCAAAATATTCGCCATCTCCTGTGGAAGAAAAACACACGGACAGAAAAGCTTTGGTTAGAAAGATACATTTCCACATAGCCCCAGATGACTTTATCCTGGGGTGTGCTTCAAAACTGGATATCAGCAGTATTTCTTACCAAAGAAAGGACTCAAGTGGACAGAAGTATTCAAATTACTTTTTGAATGTTGTTTAGATAACAAAGCAGTAGCCAACAGCAAAGGAAGGAAATCTGGCACCTGCAAATTTCTTTTTTTTTTCTTTGTTTTCTTGGGAATTTCCTCCTTCCAGGAAAAGGTAAGTGCTGAATAAAAGTCAAACACTCCAAATGAAAGCAATGGCTCCCCACTGGAATGGCTCATCAGCTTTTATTAGACTGTATATGTACAGAGTTTTTACTACAAGGCAACATAACGCCTGCACAGAGGAGATTCCAATACTAGAGAGCCATCACTTTAAAGGTCTAAGACTTCTAAAAGCCATCTCGTCTTAATCTGTGCAAAACCAAAGAGTGAGTAGTACATACCCCAGGGCTTAATAGTCTATGCAAACGAACTGAGTGAAGTTTTAGCAAAGGACAAACATCTGGGCAGATGCAAAGCCCTTGGGGCCACACTCAGCATTCCTGGGCCTCAATTCTGCAGGCTGTGCTTTGTGCTTTGGCCTGCCTGACTGGCATAGAGGATTTGCAGGTGCTTTTATTAAATGAAATGATTCACAGATGCCCTTTCTGAATATTGTCGAACAGATACTAAGGGGAAATGAAATAGTTGAACACAATCTTGGTACAAACATCCCAAAGGAAAAATACTGCTCATATTCAGGAAGTCACTTGAATGTTGTTTTCTGGTGTGGGGGGGTATTTTTAGTGTCACTACTCTTAATGAGTAGAGAAGAAACTAAGCTATGATTTAAAAACACAACGATGAATTCGATCCAGGTCAAAATAAACTTGGAGATAGCAAGGAGAACTCAGAACACAGGGAGGAAGTACGAGGGGGCGCACAGGCAGGGCTGGACGGGGGAAGAATGGGAGTTCAAGGCCCACTTTGTGCTGACAAAGGGAACGTGGGGACTTACAGTCAGAGGACAATCAAGGATGTCAACACTGCTCTCTACACCAACCTAACGGCCATCGCCACCACAGAAAGGAAAGCCAGCAGGAGAGAAGAAGGAATGGAAATTCAGAGTACTCTGTTAGACATGACAGCTTAATTTTAACGCCCCTGCTGACCCGCTGCATTGAAGAGAAAAGCACACATATACGCTAAGGTGATCTAAAAGGGCTAGATGGCATCAAAGTCAAAATCCAATACTATATTACTATATATAAAATAGATAACTAATAAGGACCTACTGTATAGCACAGGAAACTCTACTCAATACTCTGTAATGACCTATATGGGAAAAGAATCTAAAAAAAGAGGAGTGGATACGGGTATACGTATAACTGATTCACTTTGCTGTGTAGCAGAAAGTAACCCAACATTGTAAATTAACTATACTCCAATAAAATTTTTTTAAAAACGACAACAAAAACAAAATCCAATACTAAATAAAAAATTTTTTAAAACGACAACAAAAACAAAATCCAATACTAAGTCCTCTTCCAACCTCTTGAAAACAAGAAGGCAAGGACGAGGACATCATCGGAAATAAGTTAAATGGCCATCCAGAAGGAACTGCCCTTCCATGGGTCACAGAAAGCCATGCTTTCTTCCTGATCAAAACAGAAAGGTCCATCTTTTTTCTTCTTGGATCAGATGAAAACAAAAGGCCCAACGTTCTTTTATAATTCCTTTTATTTAATAAAAATGAAATTATTGCTTTATTGACGCACAAACAAAAAAAAAGAAAAAAATTCTCTGTGCCTATGTCAGCCTATCAACTTAAAATTTTTTAAAATAAGTTAGAAGGGACAGTATATTTCCAACATCTACTACAGCAATTATTATAATGATCAGTTTATAAAATTTATCTTCTGCATAAGAGTGTGGTCTTCTCAAGGGCACAAAGACTGTCCTTTTCATCTCTGCATTCCCAGCCACAGCACAATGGTTGGCACAGAGTAGGCAATGAATGTTTCATAAAACATCCGGCTACCCTCCTAAAGGAACAGGAACTTGATCAGAGAGAAAACAGAAAAATCCTTGTCCACACCATGGATTTTTTTTTTTTTTTGCCCCATATTAAGGAATGGTTTGAGTGAACTTGAGAATCTATGGAGAATATTTTATACCATTAGGATGATATAAAAGTATATATATAGATATGAATATGGATATGGATACAGGCATACCTCAGAGATATTGCAAGTTTGGTTACAGACCACCACAATACAGCAAATACCACAATCAAGTGAGTCACACTAATATTTTGGTGTCCCAGTGCACATAAAAGTTATGTTTACACTATGTTGTGTCTATTAAGTATGCAATACATTTTGTCTAAGAAAACAATGTACATACCTTAATTTTAAAATACTTTATTGCTAAAAAATGATAACATCATCTAAACCTTCATAAGAAAATGGGCTTGATGTCTTTCAGGTGTCAGGAAGTTCTTTACCAGGCAAATACAAGGCCATTCTGCAGGTGATGTCTCCTTGACTGGCATTTAGTGGGATGCTTTGCAGATAAGAGCAAGAAGGAGGTTGGGATTCTAGCTTTGACTCTTATCAGCTCAGCAATCGGTCAAGCTCTCTACTTCCTTTGACTCTCAATTTCCTCATTTATAAAATGGAAATAATAAGACTTTCTATAGACATGGCAATTAAATGAAATGACATAAGACACTGAACATGGCATTGGTGCATGGCAAACCCTCAAATATTATCATTGGTGATAGGCTTTGGGAAATTTTCCTATTTGCCAAAAAAATTCAGACCTTTCAATCTTTCAAAACATAAGCCAATAACAATATATAATATACAGCAAGATGTCACCAACTAGCTTGATCTTCTGCTTTAAAGGCCTCCACTGATGTTCAGAAATTAACAACAAATAAACTTTTCTTCATTACGAACTCGAAATAATTTTGAGCCAACTCTCTCTTAACTCACTAAAATGTACTTTAAAAATTAAAAATCAAAATATTCCTTTTCTTGACCAACAATAATCACTGATTCACCTTAAATTCAACATAGTTTATAAAGTCCAAGTTAATTTTCTATCGACAAGTATCGTCATTTTTATTTCAAAGACTAAATTGGTCATATAATACTTTGGATTTTCTGCTGGTTGATATACACCCTATCTTTCTTAGTTGAATTGTTTTCTTAAATGGTTTAATGTTATTAGACTACCCTTTGTGATTTATTATTAATATAGCAATATACAGCCAAACTGTACCATGTTGGTCTCATGGAGCCTAATTTTTCAAAAATAAAAAAAAGATTTGATTAGCAGAATCCAAACCTAATGTTAATGGTATTCCTAATATAATGGTATCCCATTATGTTTTCATTGTTATCATTGTCCTGGAGTCAGTATAGATTGGCATCTAATTCCCTATTTTTCCATGGTCATTCAATTCCAATTCAACAGATTAATAGTAGTTTCAGTGTAACAGAAAGATGCAAGGTGTATGCATCTTACTCGTGTCTAGATGCAGAGATCCAAGTGAAATCGTAGCACTTGGGGTGAGCATGAGCTTTCATTTCCTCTAATCCAGCCACAGGAAAAAAGACAGTCTCAAGAGGTCTGATCAGCGTTCTGGCCTGGCTCTTGACCCCACTCTACAAGCAGTCATCAGGGGCCTGGCCAGTTGAAGGATCAAGCTTCTCAATGCTCATGTCAGGCTTATGCATGTGCTGCCCATGTCAAGCTTGTGAACATTCACAGGCAATTTGCTAGGATGATGGGAATTATCATGAGCCCAGTATTTAGATATAAATATAAAAGGAGCGGCCCTACCCATGATCCCACTTAAGATCTGCAAAGCCACCCTTAAAAATCCAGCCTGGAGCATAGGCATGGGAAGGACAGGCACCTCCTGGCTCCAGCCAACACCAAACCAAAAGCACAGGAAACTATAAAGCCACTCTACTTATTGTGTATACATAGCCCCTAGAAATGAGCAAACAATCCTAAATGGAAAACAAACCAGAAACCTTCACATTTAGCCACTGAGATTTAAAATCCTTGGCAATGAAAGAATAAAGTAAAAAAATAAAATTCTTGACACAGTGTTCAGTAGCATGCTAGCTCTCTAAATTCTTCTAAAACAATTTATTGGTAACTGTCATCAAGCTCCCCAGTACACTTTCTAAAGGCTGAAAAATCTCATATTTCCATCCAGTTTGTAAATGAAGTAAATTGTGACCAAGGTAACAAGTATGTTATGTTGATGGAAAAAAAAAAAACCAGGAATGGATTCTGAGGTGTGAACTGAATTCTAAGACATGCAAAAACCCACTTCTTCTACAACCACTTTATAATAGTCCTTTCCCTAGTTGAAGAAGAACCAATATCAAAGGGTAGATTTCACGGAGGTCCATTTCAGGGGTTCCCTCCTCTTGTTTGCACACAGGAGGGGAAATGAATTGCTCAGTCCTCCTGGCCACATCCACACATAGAAGCAGAAGTATCACCAAGCAAAGAGCCCCTCTCACAGATGAACAGTTATCTCAACCTGTGTAGCAATTTTCACCTTCCCTGTCCTGCCTTCTCACCTTCCCATCTCACACCTCCCTGGGGAAAGCGTGACAACTCTCAGGGTCTACGTTTTCTCATCAGGCAAATGGGGACAATCCCTCCCTGGACCCAGTGAGTATCCAATGAAATGACAGAAGATCACAGGGGCTTCTAACTCTGCATCCACCACAGAGGCAGAGTTTCATCTTTATTTCATCTTTTTGTTCTGGGCTTCTATGTTGGGTTTCATGTGATGAAAGGGCTCTACCGCTGGAACAGTCCTAACTTTCCTCATCCGACACGGGCTTGCCCATCTCCACCTAGTTCCCACTGGATCTGTGAATGATCCCAGGCTGTCCAGGAAAACCACTGAGCAGCAAGGAGCCCCACAGGAGTTCCTGGGATGGGAAGGGGAAGGCTCTCTCTGCACCAAAAGTTACCAGCACAACTGGGCACAGTCTTCAAGACAAAACAAGTACAACTTACCTGCCTCTTCTCATCAGGAGCCTTCAGGAAAAGTGCATTAATCACTGCAATGGTATAGGTTTGGATTTCTTGATCTGTCCTGTAAAGACACACAGTAATACAGAAAGTCAGAAGAGGTTACCCCTGAGTTAGACCATGATAAAGCTCATGATTATCTCCCCCCAAAATTGTGAGAGAGAGAGCCAGGACCTAGAAAACGCATTCAGCACAGAAAAAATATTTCGACCATCACGAGGCTGGAAACACAGTGAGGGGACAATTACTATTGCTAGCCAGACAAAACACGCTCAGTGGAGATCACCCAGACATACAGGTGGCCAGCTGGCTCTCTACGCTTCTCCTCTATTAGAGTCAAAAACATGGACCAGGGGATGTATGTGTGTATGTGTGTGTGTGTGTGTGTGTATATGTGATTTTCTGTCTGATGCATGAAGTATACCTGGGAATAGTCCTGGGTATCCCTACATTCCTGGGCTTATGATAAAGGAAACTATTTTGTTGCCATGGCAATACTATTACATATTCTAAAAATCTACTTCTCAAATACAAATTTTTAAAATTTAACATCTTTATTGGGGTATAATTGCTTTACAATGTTGTGCTAGTTTCTGCTGTACAACAAAATGAATCAGCTATATATGTACAATATATCCCCATATCCCCTCCCTCTTGTGTCTCCCTCCCACCCCTAGGTAGTCACAAAGCACGGAGCTGATCTCCCTGTGCTATGCAGCTGCTTCCCACTAGCTATCTACCAAATAGAAACTTTTAAGTAACAAAAGAATAGGTTTTTATGTTTACAAATTTGCTTTTCACAGGAGTGAAATCAGAAATTTCAAATGAAGCCAAGATCTAATGTTAGCTGCATGGTAAACAGTAAATAAGAAGAACCCAAGGCTAAGGACCAGAGGCCTATAGGCTACATTTAGAGATAATTTAGGAAGAGGCAGAGCTTAGAACACAGCCTTTGGCAGGATGAAATTCTAAGCCCAGTACCCCACAGGCTGGCTGTGTGGCCTTGGACAAGTTCACGGGGTGTCCCTACACAGTTTCCTCATCTGTAACACTGGGTAAAAACACTCTTATTTCAAGGAGCTGCCTTTAGGATAAAATGAGGTAATGCATATAAAATCTTTAGTACAGCAACTTGGCAAATGAGAAACTCTCCACTTGGCAAAGCGCTCTATAAATGCACAGTGATGCCCTCGAGATTAAGAGAAAAGATACAGACTTTTAAGTTGATACAGCTCACATTCAGGGACATGTGAAACTGGTATTATTTCCATAGAGATTTCACACAAAATCATCATTTTAGAGCCGGTGTTAATTTTCCCTGAGGACACAATCCATAGACTGTGCGACTTAACATTTTACATTCTAGTCACCATCCCCCCTCCATGTGAAGGAAACCTCTAATGCACTTTGGTAGTTTATATTATAAACACAGTCAACATTTTTGGTATATTGAGAACTACTGAATACTCCCTCGCATCCCCATCCTACATCCCCAACCCAAACAGGCCAATCAGGTTTATTCTTGAAAATTTGCCAATGTGACCTGAGAGACCAGGGGCAGCAGTTACTGGGAGCCAAGTCACATGACTGCCCGCCAGTACACTAGAGAAAAGGCCTGTTGTGAGGACTCCAAGGAGGCCATAGTTTCTGTCCTTCCCAAGGCTTAGCTACTTAAGTCATTCCTCGGTTCTATGAAGTGCGCCAGTATCCTTTCAATAAACTCCCTGTCCTAGCTCAGGATGCTTCTTGCCACCTGCAATCCAAATACTTTAATTGATAAAGTGGCATCGTACAAGGGATTCCTTCTCAGGCTTGTATCATCAGAGGCAACCTTACTAGTTACCTAAGCATAGAGAGAAGGAGAGATCCCCAAAGACCGAAGGCTGCTAGGGCAGCTGTCTCACAGCTCAAGCCTCTTAAAAAAATTCGTGTATTATAGAATACACCAATCAGAGGTCATTGTAATCACCTGGAGCCTAAGAAAGAAGCCTGGTTTTAAAAATTCCTAATTAAGTATGAAAATTCTCATTATATCACAGAAAGCACTATTTTATATGATTAAGGATAAAGACACTGTTGAGAACTTAAGAGAACAAATTGTCCTATTGTGTCTTATTAAAAGTCAAACTCTACCGATATCTACCAACATTGATCAGAACTGAGTGCCTACCAAGGCACTGGGGGCAGAGCAGTCGTAAGAGCAGGCAAGGGGGGCACCCAGGGGCAAGTAACTGTGCCATGTCAGTGTGATGGGGGACAAGCATGGGACATGGTTTGATTACATACCAAATCAAGATTCTTTTTCTGTATATTAGTCAAACCAATATGAAACCTTTCCCAGCGGGTTATGGTGGCTGTCCACCTGAAGCACTTTCCCTTCCCACTGTGGTGGAGTCAATCTTGCTTACCCTTGAAGATGGGGAATGAGTTGGCCAATAGTGATTTCCTGTGCCACCTTCTGGTAGAGGTCATGGCTGTTGAGCACCATGGACTCCAGAATGGCCAAGGACCGCTGCAGGATGGAGACGTCTATGGCTGACTTGTTGACAAAACTTGCTATCTGAAAACCCAAGCGGGACACAACTCATGGTAAGCAGAGCAAAGAAGTAGAGAAGTGAGCAAATCAAGTAAATCGGGAGCTCATTTAAGAAACACCAGACACCGAGGACCAAAAGTACCTGGAATAGTACTATTACAGAAGAATAGTCAGAAACGCATGGAGTCAACAATGATTGTTCACCAGCTTATTACAGACCACTATTTATATCCTAGTTCTCTAACTCAGTAATAAGCAATCTTACAAAGGAAACAGCTTCAAAGAATTATTCTGTCTGGTGTTTCTGGAATGATTCTTCTGAGTTTCAGCTTTCAGGGGCAGACAATTTCAACATATATGGTAAGAACTCTTGTGTTTCTTTGAGACAGTAATTTCATCATATACTAATAGCCATTCCCTTCCATTTCCAGGCTACTCCTTCACCCACAGGATCTGTGGCTTTTCTGTTCTTATTATGCTCCTGTTACATTCTTAAGGGACTCACACAAATCACACTTGTCAACGCAATGCAACTGGCAACTTTTCACTCACTGGTTACTCTCCTTTTTATTCAATGAAACACTCAATGAAACACTCTTTCCCCCATTCTTCCCATTTCTTCTGGTTAAAATAAATTCTTCTCATCTCTCTCAAATTTAGCAAACAGGAAAACACTTAAATTAGAAGTGTTAAAAGTTAAAATAGTCGTTTAAGCTCTAAAATACATTCCCTAAGGAATTAATCACTAAAGCCTCAAACATAATAAATCACAATGTAAGAGGGAAGTAAAATAAAGGTTAGAATAATGGATCACAGTAACCCAAACACATGGGTACCATGAAGGTTTTATTTTAGAGGCCTCATTAAAAGTTATTACTGTCTGTTGACAATTCACACTAAAATGCTGTTATTATATCATCATAATGACTGCTTTCTTAAAAGCTAAATAATTTGGTTTCATGACAAATTGACACTTACTGCTCCTCCCCCATCAAAACGAATTTCTCCCTTTCTGCTGTCCCACTGTCCCCTTCTCCTCATTCTCTCTCCATCATTGTACAAGATAAAATGCAAAAGGACCATGACAACTGACAGTTACCAGCTCAACTGTTTTTAGCCCAATGACTCCCCAGTGAAAGTAGGGGTGAGGAGTACAGATATCAACACCCTCTGTGCCTCCAGATACACCTGGAACTCAGGGGGTGAAAAATAAATGACATGAAGAAATAAAGTAACATTATGATTTTATATTCCCCAAAGCTATTATTTTATAATACAGACTACAGGAAGAGTATGAGAACTTTAAGATTCTCAAAAGAACTTTAAGATTCTCAAAAGACCACCTTTCACAGCTAGTAAACTTCTCTAATGTGTTTACTGCCCCTGCCAAGCCCTCGCCTTAATCCTCATAGCCTGGGTCAGCTCCCCTATGATATCTATCATGCCACCTTTCCTTCTCTAAGGCCAACTTTCTCTCCCCCAAATGCAATGACCCTCATACCGTGCTCATGGTTTAACACCTAACTTAGATCTCTTCTAAACAGAATATAAACTCTTTGACTTCCCCACCAGCACCACCCCAAACATTTTTCATTGTCCCAGTATAATTCTTGGCACTTATTAGAAAACTGAAGAACTCACAAAGAAGTGCATTGACAATAACTGATTTCTCTGCACTAATTCTATTCTCCTTCCATGCTCCTTTTCTTGTCTCCATTTAGTAAATTTGGATGTATCTTTAAGACTCCATGGAGAATCCTCCAGCTGAAAGCTGATGGTCAACCACCCCCCCACTCCCGTCTAGCCTTCATCCCTTCTTTGCATTCATTTAAGTAATATGTATTGACCATATGCTATGAAACAGGCTTGCACTGACCTAGGATCTGGAAATCAAGAGATGAGCAAACACACATGATTTTTAACTTCAAGGCCTTTATAATCTAGCACAGACAGACAGATTAAAAAGTCATTTACTGTGAAGTATGTTATGTGCTTATTCTTGGCATCCAGAAGTATACCTCCACTTAGACATTCCAACAAAGCTTAAAATTAAATGGGCTAAAAATCAATCTCATTGACTTCTTATTCCTGCCTTCTCAAGTATCTCCCTTCTCGAAGTTTGCTATAATCATTAGTGATTAATAGTCTTAGTTCCCTACTTTCTATTTCCATGGACACATTTGCAATGTCTCCCCTATGATACACATTCAGTTGTATATACACAACACTGGCCCATGGTCCAACTCATTCCTGGGTTACTAAGACAGCATCTTCTTCAGTTTCCTCTATATTCAAGATTTCCCTATAATACAAATTTACCCTTTACTTCCATAAATATCCTGTGACAGTATTTCCTTTCTTGAAATACTCAGTCAAAACTCTGAATGTTTTCCTGGTATGAAGCACACTTTCTTATAATGGGTTTTAAAGTTCTCTGCAAATTATTAGCTCTCACCTGCTCCCAACAGGCTTATACAATGATGGCAAAACAGGCTATGCCCTTTGCTTTCATTCAGACATTGTACCTCACATACATATTCCATTTCCATTTGCCATTTTTATATATTTCTCTCTCATGAAACTAATCCATTACCTTCCTCAAGGTATTGTTTAAAGTTACTCTTTTCCATCACTTCAGCTCTTCCTTGACACATAGATCCCATCTCTTCAGCAAGCCTGAAGCAGGGTACAAAATTTTGTGTAACACACTAAGCTGGCAGAGAGCAGGCACACAACTCATTAGAGTCCTATGCACAATTCTGTAGGAGATACTAGTCATTTTTTGAAACTAACTTCTATCTTTTGCCTGATTTGTCAACAGTTTTAACTAGACATCTAAATGACCCAATATTGTCAACTAATGAGTACTAATAACCAAGGCATCAGGGCTGATTGAGCAAACATGATGACTGTAGACAGGCTCCTTACTGGTGCATGGGCAAATGTGTGACTGTATAAATGTTATTTTCTACGGCTAGTTTAAAAACTATAGGTCGTAGTATAGCTATAGAAGGTTAAAGATTGTCTGGTTAAATTTTAATTTTCCTTGTCTCCCCAAAAGTCAATAATGACTTCCTTTGCCTTTAAATTTTTCCCAGCTCCATTTCTGTACTTTTGGTCAACACAGGTGAGCCAGCCTATATCAATCAAAGGACTGCTTCTTGAAAGTAGGTCTGTATCAAAGGGAAAAAGAGGTAGGAGGAGCTAACAGTAATTATATATATTACCTCCACATGCTTCCACTCATTTAAAAGTGCTACCTAAATAAAACATAGGAATATCTGGGTGACTTTTAAGAAGCTAAGGGTCATCACATGAATCAATGATACAAGTTATTAAAATTACATAAACACTTATTTGAATCACTTAGATTGAGATCTTAAAATTATCCTAAGTTATCAAAACTAAAAAGATCCATAGAGAACATGGAGCTCCACTCCCATATTTTAAATTATCTGGGCAGAGGCCCATAAATCTCTCGTGTTTTTTTTTTCTGGCAGTACGTGGGCCTCTCACTGTTGGGGCCCCTCCCATTGCGGAGCACAGGCTCCGGACGCGCAGGCTCAGCGGCCATGGCTCACGGGCCCAGCCACTCTGCGGCATGTGGGAACTTCCCGGACTGGGGCACGAACCCGTGTCCCCTGCATCCGCAGGCGGACTCTCAACCACTGCGCCACCAGGGAAGCCCTCTCAAGTTTTTAAGAGGCAAAAATTATTGGGTCTCTAAGCTGAAACTGGCTGGATGTTTATCCAGGCACTGAAAATACTGCAGGGTGAACCAGGCCCTCCTGCAGAGCTAACGTTTCAAGAGCATTTGTATAAAACTTTCCTTCCAAGAAAAATCACTGATATTATACTTGGCTAGGGGAAAACCAACTGGTAACACAGAAAGTTCTAGGTTTTTTTTTTTTTTTTTTTTTTCATTTCTTTCCTCTCCATGCCTTCTGACTCTCTCCCTAAGAAGCCAAGTCTTTCAAAAGCAACAACGTTATAAATTGGCATCAAGGGATTCCAAGTTTCAAAGTGTTTATGAAATGATATTATTTATTACAGAAAAAGTTTGTAAACTAGAATCTAGATTCACACATAACGAAATAGATAGTGGAGAAGGAGACCAAGGCTGGCAGGGGAAAAATATTGCTCCAAAGTCGTATGAATTTGGCATTAATAGGAAGCCAAGTCTGGACCACAGAGATAGGCATCTTTTGTCAGCGCATTTCCTAGTTGATTTTTGTCTAGATAAAGCTCCATTTAAAAGACAGTTGCCTGTATACAATTCCTGGGTTGTCAAAGTGCTGAATTTGATCCAGCTAATGAATAAAAAAGTTAACCTTACAAAAACTATCAATTATAAAGTCATTTTCTGATGACCATTTTTTTTTTAATTCACATAAGGAGCTGAGATTTAAGTAGCAATGCAAAGGAAACAGAATGACTAGGAAAGAGGATGGCATATATTAAACGTGCTGCCTTTTGAAAAATATTTAATTTTTAACTGAAACTGCCAAGACTGCTAGTCTTTGCTTCCTTAGATCTAATATGATTTTTATTTAATTTCAGTGAATGAAAACTGTTTTCATAAGCAGTTAGGAAATTAGATTATTGTCATTCTCTCTAACCACGTCTCACATCATTTAAAGAAAGACAGCTTTGTAATTCCTTTATATTCATAACTGAAGTTTTAATTGAAATATATTTAAATACAGTGGCACAGTATTCTTCTTTTTTCTTCAAGTTCTAGGGTTTAAAAAAATGCTTCCAAAGCAAATTTCACTCATTCATTTCACAGAAATGTATTAAGGTCTTACTCTATGCCAGGTTCTAAGGATAGAGACAGGAAGAAAGCCATGGTTCCACCCTCCAACGACTCATGGTCTCTTGGGAGAGCCAGTCAAAAGAACAAGAAGTCCTCAGAAATGTGGTAAGTGCTGGAACAGAGGCATATACAAGATCCAAGGAGAATGGAGAGCAGAAGAAATCAGTTAACTCTGCACCAGTGAGGTCAGGGAGGACTGAACAACAGGTAACGCTGCTTCAACAAGACTATACTTCAGGAACTGTTCTTTCCATCACTTAAAACACAGGTGCAAGATGATGGGGGAGGGAGCCCCGACCCGGGGGACCAATGACACCCCGCTCTCTATAACCTCACTCAATCTCCCCAAGCCACTGTGTCCTCATCTCCTGACCAGGAATAGCAAGACTAACTGCTGTGTTCTGCAAAGGATTGCTGTGGGGATCAAAAGAGATAACGTGGGTGAAAGCATAACATAACTTCAAGGAACTCACGTTCAGAACAGCACTGTTTTTATAGCAAAAGAGGCTCTAATATCAGAAAAGCAAAGCAATTTGGATGTAGGAAAGAAAGGCCTGCCATAAATTCAGAATGAATTGAAAAATTCTGTTAAGTATAAAAAATTTGCAAAATCTAGCATTTTTAGATTTGAACTTACTTCCCTAGAACTTTTGTTTTAAATTGAAGTCCAGTTGATTTACAATATTCTGTTAGTATCAGTATAGCAAAGTGATTCAGTTTTATATGTGTGTGTGTGTATATATATATATATATATATATATATATATATATATATATATATATACACACATATATATATTCTTTTTCAGCTTCTTTTCCATTATAGGTTATTATAAGATATTGAATATAGTTCCCTGTGCTCTACAGTAGGTCCTTGTTGTTTATCTATTTTATATATAGTAGTATGTATCTGTTAATTCCATACTCCTAATTTATCCCTCTCCCCTTTACCCTTTGGTAACCATAAGTTTGTTTTCCATGTCTGTAAGTCTGTTTCTGTTTTGTAAATAAGTTCATTTGTACTATTTTTTATTTTATTATTTTTTTGTGGTACGCGGGCCTCTCACTGTTGTGGCCTCTTCCATTGCAGAGCACAGGCTCCGGACTGTGGGAACTTCCGGCATGCGGGAACTTCCCGGACTGGGGCACAAACCCGTGTCCCCTGCATCGGCAGGTGGACTCTCAACCACTGTGCCACCAGGGAAGCCCTGTACTATTTTTGAGATCCCACATATAAGTGATATCATACTTGTCTTTCTCTGTCTGACTTACTTCACTTAGTATGATAATCTTTAGATTCATCCATGTCGCTACAAATGGCAATATTTCATTCTTTTTATGGCTGAATTATATTCCATTTCTCTAGAACTTTTATCTTGGAAAGAAAACATACAGCAATTTGTTCTCTGCATTCATAATCTAATGCTTGCATTTCCTGTCACCACCAAAGGAAAGTACTTCCTAACACATCAGGATTTTCTTGGCTTTCTCTTCTAGTCATTTCTCCTTTTTTTTAGCAATTCATACCACTGACAAATACAGGCAAAAAGAGGCTTCATCCTTCTTTGTATGTTTTCTAGGTGGTTCCCATTACTTGTTTCTCTTGGCTTTATGCCCTTATGTAGGAAAAAAGGAGTCAGAGGTGCGTCAAGAAGGCCCTGGGGGGCTTCCCTGGTGGCGCGGTGGTTGAGGGTCCGTCTGCCGATGCAGGGGGCACGGGTTTGTGTCCCGGTCCGGGAGGGTCCCGCGTGCCGCGGCCGCTGGGCCTGCGCGTCCGGAGCCTGCGCTCCGCAGCGGGAGAGGCCACAACAGTGAGAGGCCCACGTACCTCAAAAAAAAAGAAGGCCCTGGGCTCCCAATTGGCCCTCCTCTGAAAAAAATAGGCAACATCATGAAGGCGTTCAATCTGTGGGGCTTCTGTTCCCAACACCCTCAATGAACAGACTAGGGGAGCTCTTCTATGCTCTTCAATTCAAGGCAGTGTCTCCCTCCAGGTACTGACTATCTTCAAAAGGAAAAGAGATAACTTCACAGTGGGGACACCCAGAAGATACCACCTTATCCACATAATCAAGGTCAACATCACCATTAATAAGCATATTAACATCTCATACCCCAATGTGATGCTCTGAAAAGGGCACAACATTACTTCTCTAATATTCTTGCCGAAAATGCATAACCTTAATTTAACAATGAGGGAAATATCAAAACACCCAAACTGAGGGACATTCTACAAAATAACTGACCAGTATTCTCCAAAATTGTCAAGGTCATGAAAGACAGGGAAAAACTGAGGAACTGCCACATTAGAAGACACTAAGGAGACATGCCAACTAAATTCAGTCTTGGATCCTGGATCTGGTCCTTAACCAGAGAAAGGAAATTGGTAGAAAAACTGCTGAAATCAAATAATGGTAACAGTATTACATCACTTTTAATTTCCTAGTTTTGATAATAATACTATTATTATGCAAAATGTTTAGGGAAACTGGTTGAAGGTTATATGGAAGATTCTGTACTATTTTTTTTGCAAATTTTCTATAAGTCTACCATGATTTCAGAATAAAAGCCTTTAAAAACTCAAGTGATTCATACTGGATTTTGCTTTGATTTTCCAGCATTTGCACAGACTCTCTGAAATTCTTTATTTTAGACAACCCTTCACAGGAATCTAGACCTATACGATAAATGTATGAATTCCAAACAACTCCTCATTCCAAAAAACAGCAGGAAGAAAGATGCCAATACATTTATAAACCATTTCACAAATACAAAGAGAGGAAAAATAAGTTAACAAATTAATAAATAATAATGATTCTTGATTTAATACTACATTTAATAGTTACAAAGTCGGGGCTATTCACTTTTGGTTAGAAGATTGGAAACAGAATTGTAAATTTGCAGACACGTCTTTATTACTATTCAAATGCTGGGAATGGTAGGGGCCTCTTCTGCCCTCTCTCCCCAAACCAGGTCCACCTTTGCCTGTACCTTCGTTAGTTTCCTCCTAAGGAAAGTGGGAACCAATCAAATTAGTTGATCCCAGAGACATTTACTGCACCAAGATTACCAGTAAGCAGGCTTACTCGGCCTAAGAGGCATGGATCCAAGCACACCTTCTTCTCTTACATTCCTGCTTCAGACCCAGTCATATAATAATCAGTATATTTTGCCTCTTTCCCTTTGCCTGCACACCTGGTTAAGGGGGGAAGGATCGGGAAGGACAGCAGGAACTCTATTTAGATCTTGAGAACAGCAGAGTCCAGAACAGGGGCTCAGCAGACGCTTCTCTGATTTTAACATGTCACTTTGATTTTCCTTGACTATGGGTTCTCATGTATTATACAATCCCTTATGATCCCAGTGGGGAGAAAACATCATTTTTTTTATTTTTTATTTTTTTAGGGTACGCGGGCATCTCACTGCTGTGTCCTCTCCCGTTGCGGAGCACAGGCTCCGGACGCGCAGGCTCAGCAGCCATGGCTCACAGGCCCAGCCGCTCTGTGGCACGTGGGATCTTCCCGGACCAGGGCACAAACCCGTGTCTCCTTCATCGGCAGGCGGACTCTCAACCACTGTGCCACCAGGGAAGCCCGAAAACGTCATTTTTCGTACAGAATTTAGGTGCCCTGACCCCCACATACATAATACTATCAAAAACCACACTCACACTTTAACACAAAGAACTAAAAGAAACGACTCTAAAATATGCTCAAATCAGAGAAAAATATCTGTAAAAGAAGGAAGTGATTTAACCTTGGGAAGCACAATCTGAATTACCTTCTTAATGAATGCCACCGAAAACGTATCCCAGGACACTATTCCGTGGTCCATCAGCTCCACAAAGGCCGTCAGGGTGAAGGACAGCATGTCTCCAAAGCTGGAAAACACAAGATGGTATAAGGGTGATGGGCCCAAGAGCTAAATACAAGGGAAGACAGAAGTGAGAAAGCTTTAGAAAGATGAATACAAGCAGAACTGTAAGAGATTGTTGGGATAAGCAGCTGGGCCATAGGCAACGTCCTCGCAAACATGAGTCAGTAGGCAGGAGGCAGATGGCTTCACAGAGGGGAGCCAGGGCCTCCGTGGGACACACCTGGGCTCACACTCTCACTCAGGTGAACTGTGTTGTACTGGGCAGGTCCCTAATCTCCCTGAGCCTCTGTCTTCTCCGCTGAAAAACTGGATAGTGAAATCTATTTCATCACAGGGCTGCTTGTAGAGCACTTAATAAAATGTGTAACAAAGAAGCATTCAGTAAATGGTAGCTTAAAAAAGCTTCCCAGCAAACAAAAATTAGGAAGAGGGCAATATGCTTCTTTTATTATCTCTGGGTATCCAACAGGGAAGATTATAAATAATTCTATTAACAGTATTAGCACTTTGCAAAGGATTCTTGTGGTCTATATTTGTGTGTGTGTGTGTGTGTGTGTGTGTGTGTGTGTGTTTGGGTGAGTGCATTTACACACACACACATAGATACAAACATATATGTAAGTAAACATATTCATTTCTATATTACACTGGCCAGCATTTTATCTTTAGTTAATAGGCTTTATATAATATCTTTCTAGAATATTATAGATAATAACTGTTTGCTGGCCATAGGCTTGCTGTGATTCAAAAGGCTGTAGGAAGGGTCTCATGAGTGGGTTAGAAGTCTAAGCAGAGGTCAGGCAAGCTCAAGTAAAAGAACGGCCTTCTAAAACAGCTCCACCCGTGACTCTCACCAGACAATACCTTGATTTCTAGTCCTTTCAAAACAACACTGAGAATCTTTTACAGAAACTCACCTCTATTGTAAATTATCACCATAATATATAGTAACTCAAAACTCTCAAGATAAGTACTTTCTCTTCAAGTACATTGACACCCATCAGGATCTCCACACTATATACAACCACACTGATTCATATGCTTTATTTTTTAAAAATAAAGTTAGTTGTTCAGACTTTTAATCTGTAGACTCTTATATATCACAACTGCTACACTACAAAGTCTCATAAAGTGTTTAGACTGAATCTTCCCATCCATTTTCAATTAATAGAATAGGAAACAAGCTCATATTTCTTTTAAAACAGCTTCACAATTTCCCTTCTTCCTAGTGTTTTCAGCCCAGCCTCAATAACAGACCTGGAAAATTCTGCATCATCTCCGAAGCTGTGATGCTGAAAAGAGACCTACCAAAGAGGAAGCGGCTCTCAGGAAAGGACCGTGATCCCAAGCTGCCAGAGATCAGAGGGGATGAGGTGTGCCTGATAGAAATGGTTAAGTGGTTGGTTTCTGGAGTCAGACAGCAGAGGCTACCCTCCAGCTGTCAGTGGACAAGGACACATTGTATGCCTCATTTTTATAAAATGAGGATGACAGTGATGCTGGTGGTGGTGGCGATACCTAACTCAGAGGATTGCTGGGGAAATGAAAGGAGCTACCATACTTAGAGACCTCTAAGCATTGTATAGGTACATGGAAGGCAGTATGCAAATGTTAGTTATTATCATTATGCAAAGTGGTATTTTAAAAAGGTACATAAAGCTCATGATTTTCAAATGTCTGTCTTCACTGTGTCAAGAATTCCCTGTCCTTAGAGAGAGAAAAAAAAAAAAAATTGCAAGAAAAGCCAAATGTTTCAAGCCAGAGAGAAAAGCAGCAAATATTTTTTTTAAGGCTTTTCTGAGTCACAGGCAGGCAATCCCAATCATACAGGGTGGCATCAGAGAATCATACCCCAAAAAAGAAATTCCAAGCCAGAAAACTCAAGCTTATTTTAAGAAAACAAAAAAATAAAAAGTAGAAAGGTGGAAAATGGATTAAAAATACTAGCAAGAAAGGTTATATAAAAATTCCAGAATGGCTCTTTCTACAGACAATGAATCCTAAGAAAATCCAAACATTAGCTTGCAAAAAAAAAAAAAACCAAGCAGGAAATTGCCTCAGGAAATAAAAGCAATTAGTAAGATTTATTAACAGATTATGTAGGCATTAGTATTACTGTGAAAATATTATTACATAATAATGTATAGAATTATTAGTAAACAATATTAGCTAATTTATTATTTTATTATATTAGTGATAAACCATATTAGCAATTTTTTTACTTAAAAAAAGGAGAAACAACCACCAAGTGGTAACGAATGGCTGACATTTGTTTACACCTGGCATGCTAAAAGACCTCAACTGCTATAAGATGCCCATCTATAAGACATTGGAGGATGGCATTTGTGACCTCCACACGTGCAAAAATACTGCCTCAGTATTGTCACTAAAAGAATAAGCAATGGAACAGGCAGTGCAAAAGGAGTAACACGTTGCTGAAATCAAACTCTTCTTTATATTCCCTGTAGCTGGGACTAGAGATGATATTAGTCTTCATTAACTGCATTAAAAGCAAACGATAAATTGTATTTATGCTGTCTAATTATCTGAAGGCAAAATGACTCTGCTCCTTGCTCAATGGACTCATAATCCAAATGGCCTTAGTAACATCTGGGGATTGTCCCTCCTCCATAAGTGTTCCAGAGCTCTGCCTACAGGCTCCTCAGACAGGCTGCAAGGACCTGGGAAAAAGATGGAGAAAAAGGGAAAGAGTGTTGTTTTGGTTTCCAAATCTCCAAGCTGCTTTTGGGACCAGGATTTAACTCTCCAAGGCTGTTAAGGAGTTGGAGCACCATTTCTGAGACTGCAGCTAGGGCTTTCTGTGCTTTGTAATCACCCATTAGTGTGAACGACTGACAAATGAGAGAAGCTTCTTCACATAACACCAAGGTGCCCAGGAGAAGGATAGCTCTCTTGGTTCATCTAATGTTTTATATAAATGTTATATAATTTATATAAATATTATCTAATAATGTTTAATATATTTAAATATATAACTATATACTCTATGGATATAATGTTATTAGACATATATATTATATATAATCATATATATGTATATGTATCTTATATAATATATAGATATAAATATATTAGATATACTATGTTTATATGGTATATATTATAAAATATATAATATGCATATATACTATATTATACATATAGCACATATATGACATATATAATTCATTATAACTGGTTGCTGGATGGCATACTAGGTTTACATCAGGGAGAATTTTTTTCAAAATTCAACTTCAAATCCTTAGTTGCAAGAAAAGGAGAGCCATGCTAAAATTTTGTTACCTTCCAAATCAACGGACTCAATCATCTCATTTCAAATGAGGCAGCTATAAAAGCTCTTATTGAACCCTGACACAGATGCTTATTTCACTGCTAGAGGAGTGATTCAGGCTCCAAGAGGGAAGGCAGGAGCCAACGTCCTGTCTCTGAAATCAGTGCTGGGTGCAGAAGATCAAGGCTAAAAGGATTACAAATATAAAGCAACCACACGGCACATGCGGGGAGCATTTTTATTTGTTTGGTTTATTTGTTTTTTATAAAGTGCCAAGCTAAAGATTCTGCAGTACTGACTGCCACAAATTAAGCCGACTGCAAACTTCACATGCTGGTTGAGAGGCATGTCACAGCCAACACACCATGTGTGCTGGAATGATTCAAATAAATATTTCTCATCAATTCAGTAGAGACCCTCTTCTTTCCAACAAAATTCAGCCCATCTCAAAGCATTTAAATTTTATGCTGCTAATTTTATAAAAGAATAGTGCCTCCAAATGTCTCCATTGGGTGTCATGCCCAAAAGAGAAGCAGAGAAAAAATGAAAATAAAGACCAGTTTCAAAGTTATTAATAAATCATACTGAATATATCCCTAATTGCCAGAATTAATGAATATAGTTCCACCCTGCCCTTTGAGTTTTTCCTAGTATTTTATTTTGTTTCTGGTAAAACTTATATACACTGAAATGTATGGATTTCTGTTGCCCTTCAGACATTCCCTTACCCTTTAGAATCATAGCATTACTTAATGTTAGCATATATTCTTTTGGCTCTTTTGTTGAAAATTTAACTGTGGATCAATTTTGGACTCTATTCTATTCCATGGAGCTGTCTATCCTCTTACACCAATATCATATTGTGTTAATAACTAACTTTACAGGAAGCCTTGAAGTCAGTTAATGAAATCTTTCAACTTTACTGATTTTTATGAGTTTTTCAAGACTGTTTTGGCTCTTCTAGGTCCAGTGCATTTCCTTTAAGTTTTTAGGATTGGCTCAAAATTTCTTTTTAAAAAATTTTATTTCACTGAACCTAATTTGGAGAGAATTGCTATCTTAACTATATTGTGTCTTCCAATCCATGAAATGGTGTATTCTCCATTTATTTAGGTCTTCTTTAATTTCTTTCAGCAATATATTTTTTTTCAGTGAACAGATACTGATGTCTCTTGTTAAATTTATTCCTTAGAATTTTATGATTTTTGACACTTTGTAAATGGAAATTATAAAATTTCATTTTCTAGTTATTTGCTATTAAGGTAAAAATATATGTCCCTTTTATATACTCATGTTACATCCTGAAACTTTGCTAAATTCAGTTATGAGATCTAGCAGTTTCTTTGTAGATTCCTTAGGATTTTCTATGTAGTCAATCATGTCCTCTACAAATAGAGTTGGTTTTACGTCTTCCTCTCTGATCATTATGTCTTTTATCTCTCTCTTGACTTATTGCTATGGCTAAAAACTACAGCACAAGGTTGACTAGAAGTGCTACATATTTGCCTTATTCCCAAACTTTATTGGGGGGGTGGGATACAATCTTCCAACATTAAGTATAATGCTTTTTCTTTTTTGCAGATAGTCTTTATCAAGTTGAGGAAGTTCCCTCTATTCCTCGATTGCTGAGAATTTTTATGAATGACTGCTGGACGCTATGAAATGCTTTTTCTGTATCTATTATCTACTTTCTGTATTTATAAAGATGCTTTTTCTCTTTAAGTTTTCTCCTTTATTTTGCTAAATACTAAATCACAGTGACTGATTTTTCAGATGTTAAACTATTTTTGAGATAAATCTTTACAGGCCACAAATCTTTTTTATACATTGCTTGATTATATTTGTTCATACGTTTCTGGGGAGTTGTGCACCTCTGTTCATTAAATCGTCTATAATTTTTATTTCCTGCATTGGCTTTGTCAGGTTTTGGTATCAGAGTGATACTGGCCTCATAGGCCCCATAAAATGATTGAGGACTTTTCCCCTCTACCTCTATTTTCTGAAGCCATATGTGTAGATTTGGTATTTCTTCTGCATATGTATAATAAAATTCACCAGTGTTACCGATTTTCATCGTGTAAAGGCTTTTGAAAATGAATTCAACTTCTTTAATAGATGTGGGTATTCAGATTTTCTATTTCCTCATAGGTCAGTTTTGTGTCAGTTTAGTCCTCAGTTAATGCTGAGATGGAGTAAGGAGAGCAAGAGGTTTATTGGAAGATAGGTGGTGCTTGTGAAAGATAAACAGGCACGAAGCAAGACTGGGTAAGAATACCCTTCAGACAGTGAGGTAGATCTGATGCCTGTGAAAGGAAAGAGGACGCAGATGTAGATCTGACAGTCCCAGCCAACCCAAGAGGAAGCTCAGTATAAGTACGGACTGTTAGAGGGGTCCCACAATGGGCAGAAATGGCCAGGCCCTGGTATGTGTACCATGCTCATCAGGCTCACTGACTAGGGGCTGCCTAGAAAGAGCGTGTATGGTCTTAGTTTGAAAGCTGTTATGGATCCTGAATGTGCTATAGCGGGAAGCTATCAGCTAACTGTATTCCTCAGGGCTGATTAGCAAATTCTTTCTTGAAGGGAAATTAGAAATCAAAAAAGAAATTAGAGAAGAGTGTTAAAATCTCCAACCATGATTACAGATTTGTCTATATTTCTCTTTAGTTGTCAGATTTTGCTTCATGTACTTTGAAGCCTTATATTAGGTACAGACACATTTAACACTTTATGTCTTCCTAATGAGCCAACCATTTTTTATTGTGAATTATCTCTCTTAATCTTTGATAATATGTTGCCCTGAAGTCTAATTGTGCCTGATATTAATAAAACAACTGTTTTATTATTATTTCCAGTTACATGGTACATGTTTTTCCACTTTCAAACTACATGTTCTTTTATATTTATAGTATATCTCTTGTAAACAGCATATAGATGGGTCCTGCTTTTTCAAATTTGATCTGAAGCCTCTTAATTGAAGAACTTCCTTCATATTTCCTGTACTGTGTATCTGCTAACAATGAACCATCTGAGTTTTCCTTTATTTGAAAGTGCTTTTATTTCACCTTCATTTTCAAGATAGTGTTATTAGAAAAGAATTCTGGGTTGACAAGTTTTTTTTTTTTCTTTCAGCATTTTTAAGAGGTTGCCTTCTGGCCTCCACTATTTCTAATGAGAAGTCAGCTCTCATTCTTATTTTTATTTTCTTAATGTAATAAGTTGTTTTTCTCTGGCTGCCTTCAAGGTATCCTTTTCAACCTTCAATTTCAGAACTTTGACTATGATGTTTCTAGGCATAGTTTTCTATATATCCCACTTGGGTTCAACAAGCTTCTTAGATCTAAAAATTTATGTTTTTTCAACAAATTTCAGAAATTTTCTGTCATTATTTCCTCAAACATTTTTCTGCCCCATTATCTGTTTCCTCTCTCTCTGGGACCCCAATTAAATGTATTTAAAATCAATTGTTACTATCTCACAGGTTAATTATTCACTATTCACTTTATCTAGTCTTCAGATTGGGTAATTTATACTGATATATCTTCAAGGTTACTGTCTCTTCTGCCATCTTCAACTCCTACAGTGAATTTTTCATTTTAAATATTATACTTTTCAGTTTCATAATTTCCAATTGGTTATTTCTTTTTTTTCTTTTTTTTGCGGTATGCGGGCCTCTCACTGTTGTGGCCTCTCCCGTTGCGGAGCACAGGCTCCGGACGCGCAGGCTCAGCGGCCATGGCTCAGGGGCCCAGCCGCTCCGCGGCATGTGGGATCTTCCCGGACCAGGGCACGAACCCGTGACCCCTGCATCGGCAGGCAGGCTCTCAACCACTGCACCACCAGGGAAGCCCCAATTGGTTATTTCTTATTTCCATTTCTCTGCTGAGACTCTCCATCTGCAAATTTAATATGCTAATGCTTTTCTTTAGTCTTTTAATATATTTATAAACATGGCTTTAAAATTTTCATCTGCTATTTCCAACATCTGGCTCATCTCAAGGTAGGCTGCTACTACTTGCTTTATTTCTTTTCTTAAGTATAGGTCATCTTTTCCTATTCCTTATATACCTAGTAATTTTTTACTGTATTCTGAACATTGGGAATGAAACATTGTCAAGGCTCACAGTTCAGTTTTGTTCTTCTTTTTTTTTTTTCGGTACGCAGGCCTCTCACTGCTGTGGCCTCTCCCGTTGCGGAGCACAGGCTCTGGACGCGCAGGCTCAGCGGCTCACGGGCCCAGCCGCTCCGTGGCATGTGGGATCTTCCCGGACCGGGGCACGAACCCTTGTCCCCTGCATCGGCAGGCGGATTCTCAACCACTGTGCCACCAGGGAAGCCTTGTTCTTCTGAAGAACTGGTTTTTGTTCTAGTAGGAAGTTAACTTGGCTAGAATCAGACTCCAAACTCCTCAGTGAGTGGCAGTTTATATCTCTTCCCAATTCTTTCCATTTCCAGTTGCTAATTTTACCAGGTCCCTTTGGGGCTCCCATACACACGTATATTCACACTTCAGTGATCAGTGATAGATTTGGCAGAGTTTATATATAGATATGGTGTCGTCTCATACCCTCTAAGCCTCCTTTCTTTCATGGATTCCCCTTAATAATCTAGCTGCTCTGCCAGCCCCAAACTATATCTTCTTAGTAAATTACTAAGACTGAGGGTTCTTGTCACTCCATGCTACCTCGATGAGCAGGAATCCTCGGGCAAAAAGCTGCAAACACACAAATCTCATCTAGGGCTTATTTGTTCTCTCAAAGATTGACTTACTTCTTCTTTCTGTCTGTTTTCAGTTGCTATACAGTTTCTTCAAACACTTGTTTTTAGATGTTTCTGTTTGCAATATTTTGTCTAGAGTTTATAATTATTATCTATGGTACTTAGTCTGATTAAGCTACTTTGCAATTACCAGGGCCCTGAGCATTGATTTTGTCTGTGATTGATAAATGGAAATCATGATTCATGCTTAGTCACACTTCTAACACCTCTATATACCAAAAGATTAAAACTACTGGCAGATAAATTTTAAGAAATTATTTTGGCTTCAGAGCCCAAAATTCTTCTGCATTAGCAAATTGTATGAGGTTGTTAGAGAAAAAATCAGTTTGAATGCCAACACCACCTCATTTTAACTTGTTCATAAAGGAAACAATTCTAATTTTACTCATCTTGTATGGTGGATAAAATTGTGAATTAGAAGTAACGAGTGTAAACATTGAGACAATGCCCAGGACAGAGTAAATTCTCATAAAAGATGGCTTCTACTGCTATTACCATTAAGTGCTTCTACTATATTAAAAATATATATCAAAGGTAGGTTTAAGAAGCTTTACCCTAAAAACTCAATATTTCTACTTTATTAGAATTTAATAACTTAAGAGTTCCTGCAATTAATACTTCTTCTAGTGGGAGGGGTAGGGGAAGATGAATGATTTGAGACCACTATCATACACTGATCAGAATTTTCTCTGAAGGCTTAAAAAATAAGGTGCACATTTTCAGATACTGTTCAGTCTTCCTTCTCAAACTGAAACTGTATGCTTAACAACTTAGCAAAATGGGACTTTGTTCAACCTATTACAGAGAGTTTGTTAGATCCTCTTTGGACTCACCTTATTTAGTGGATAATAAAGGCACTGAGGAGGGAATACTCTAAGAAGTTTTGAGATTTCCAGACATAATTATCAGGCAATTCACAAATATATAGGTGGTTGAACACATTCTCAGACTGAAAGTAAATAATTTTCATTCCATACTTCAGCCCTAAATATATTTTTTAATGCGGATCTTTTTCTTACCAAGCCATTGAAGAAAATCAAAGACTTTTGACTTTGAACATCACATAGGCCACAAAACAGAAAGGTTTTTTTTAAAGTAATACATAAAATTATGCCTAGCCTTGCTCCAGGAGAAGGGTAGCAATCCTGATGTGATCATTTTATGGTTACAAACATAGAATACTCTTTCTACCACAAAGCAAAGAGAAAAGGGAAATAAATTTTTAAAGAACCTGTTCATAAGAACATCAAAAAGGGGCTTCCCTGGTGGGGCAGTGGTTGAGAATCTGCCTGCCAATGCAGGGACACGGGTTCGAGCCCTGGTCTGGGAAGATCCCACATGTCGTGGAGCAACTAGGCCCGTAAGCCACAACTACTGAGCCTGCATATCTGGAGCCTGTGCTCCGCAACAAGAGAGGCTGCGATAGTGAGAGGCCTGCACACTGCGATGAAGAGTGGCCCCCGCTTGCTGCAACTAGAGAAAGCCCTCGCACAGAAACGAAGACCCAACACAGGCAAAAATAAATTAAAAAATAAATTAATTTTCTAAAAAAAGGACATCAAAAAGAAAGCAAAAATAAATCACTTACTCAAAACATCTAGACACATAGTTACACAATCAGTCAGGGGACAGGGCTTAATTATGCAGAGAAGAAGGAAGTGTTATATCATCTGTATCAACCCATCAGAAATTCTTACCAAGGCTTCATGATCTTCTGCAATTTCTGGTATCGTCTGCAAAATTCAAAAACAGTCATGTAAGGAGCATGTGTGAAAGCAATTAGTTTTACACAAATTACAGATCACGAAGAAAGCCCATGATGAGATATAGGGCAGATTTAACAGTCATTAAGAGAACTTAATTCATTTCAAAACATTTCTCCAAGCAATAAATTGGTGTTTTTTAATGATACAAAACAATCAAAAGATGAGGATTAAACCACTGGAACCAACCTATTGCATTTACTTATGAGTAAAGGCAACAAGGACACTCCATTTGGCTCAGAATGGGTATATATTCAACAGGGGGAAATCCCTAGAAATAAGAGGGGCATATTTTCAATGAAAAAGTAGAGCCAAAAATCACTAGTCCAGTTGTTCTTAAGTACATGCTCAACAATGGAGAAATAGTTGATTATCTTTCTTTGGTAAAATGCCCACTAATTCTACTTTCTCTTTTCTTAAGAGAAAAAAAAAATGCTCCTTCTGAGGGAAGACACCATGAGACATTGCAATAATTCCTGGACCACAGATGGGACCCTGGGATAGCAGTCTGCAAAAAAAGTGCACAATCAACGATACATGTCTGTAAGAAAGGACAATTATGCTTCTTTAAAAACTAAAGATTAGGTCAAGAAGATTAGGCAACAAGTGTTTCTAACCTTATCAAACCACTTCCCATTCCTCAAGTCTGTCACATTTCTCTGGCATTAAGTGTGTTCTTCCCTCTGCTGGGGGAATACCCTTCCCTTCCTTGTCAGACTAGCTAAGTCCTACCCCAAATTCATCTGATTTGAGGCTCCTCTGTGAAGCCTCCCTGACTTCTGATTTCCCTTCCTTGACCAGACTGAGGGTGGCGCCCATGTCCAGAGTGCTGAGAATACATCAGCTGCATGACTTAGGACATCTCACTGTCCTTCCAGCTACCTGAAGGCAAAGGCTTGCTCTGTAACTCAACTACTATAATGTCAGGCACGTGCAGAGTAAGTACTCAATTCGGAAGAAGTTAAGTTTCATATTTTCAACCACATAAAACGTAACCACTTCAGAAACCTAACTGACCCTGAGAAGATCAGATCTAGTATTTGATAAAACTGGGGAGTTAAAAATGTATATAAAGTGATCTTCCTCTTCCTGCTCCCTTCCCCCTCCTTAACCTGCCTTTATTTAAAAATATATATATACATATTTATATATATATTGAAAAAATGCACTACCTAAAATTTGAGAATTATATTTTATTCGTTGGAGTTTCTGAGGACTCAATCCCAGAGGCAGCCTCTCAGATAGTGCTGAGGGAGGGCTCCAAAGAGGAAAGGAAGGAGCCGGGACACATAGGAGTTTTGCAAAAAACCAGGGAGTCAGAACATCAAAAGATTATGGTTAAATAAAGAAAAACCAGACATCTTAAGTTAACGGATTTAATGCTTTTCCATATACGAAGAGATGCAACAGTCTGGGCTCATTGAAATCATTCCTTTGACATGTACCTTAGCAATTTAGGGCCAGTATCCTGCTTTTCTTCACCCTGAACCCCCTCGGGGGAGGGGGGCAGCTGTAGTGGCTGACGGCTTGATGGCCACAATGTCCTTTGCTTACTGATATGGCAGGCAGACATTTTTCATCCACATATATATTAGCTTCCTTTCCTTCTCCTTCAAATAGCCATTAGGCAGAATGGAAGAAGTAGGTGGCCATGGGGAAGGAAGCCTGAGCAGAGTTTGGGCCCTTTTGCAAGAGCCAAACACTACCCTCCACTAAAAGGAACTGGGCCTCCTTGGAGAAATGACTTGGTCCAGGGCTGGAAAGATCTAGATAAGCCTGGAACATTTCGCTGAGCCAAAAAGTACAGAAATGCTCAAAGAATAATGGGAGACAAGGCAGGACACAGAATACAGCTTGATGAAGTTTCCAAAGCCATATCTGGGACAAATCTGACATTAAAATAAATAATAATAGTGATAGATTATAGCCCAATGAATAAAACAGGGAACAAATGGCTTACATTGCTTTAAAGAGTGGTGTGCTAGTATTGTTGAAGAGCCAAATCTCTGGGAGAAAATATACAAACCTGATTTGTACCACTTTCCATTTCCCATGGTGTAACTACTCCAAAATTATTTCTTAATTATTTACAAAGGGAGGAAATTGAATTACAGGGAGATACCAGGAAGGCGCTATCTTAACAAGTGGTCAAAGTGAACATCAGTAATAAGACAAAGAGACATCATGTGCCATTAATAGGATGCAGTGCAATAAACACAAGCATCTGTGATATTCTAGCCAAAGACATATGTTTTCTAAAAGAAGAAAACACTGGAGAAACCTGTAGAAAAAGGACTTCGGGTTTCAATAGGAAACTATGCAGTCTATGGCTTACTCTTCTGGGTTACCAGATTCCAGCCCTGTTAATCTTTAAGTTGTAGGTAACTGATGCACATGTATATTTTGTCCTGCCTAGTGGTGATTTAATTAACTTCCTCCCTGCAGGTGAAAAACCAGTTTTGTTTCCATTTGCAATTCATTTCGCCATCGCTCTATTTCATATAAATGTGTGCCCTTTTTTTTTTTTTTGTGGTACGCGGGCCTCTCACCGTTGTGGCCTCTCCCGTGGCGGAGCACAGGCTCCGGACGCGCAGGCTCAGCGGCCGTGGCTCACGGGCCCAGCCGCTCCGCGGCATGTGGGATCTTCCCGGACAGGGACACGAACCCATGCCCCCTGCATCGGCAGGCGGACTCTCAACCACTGCGCCACCAGGGAAGCCCTAAATTTGTGCCCTTTTGACTCTTCCTTCGAACCAGTGAAAACATCTGCCTGGTTCCCTCATATCAGATGAGTAAAATACATTCTTTTAACACATATTCAATTTTATATCTCTATGAAAGCCATGCTTTTATCTTTCCCTGATAATTATCTTTTAATTAATTACCTTTTAATAAACCCCAATTGGGGAATATTCTAAAAATGGCTCACCAATAATCTCAAAAAATGTCAAAGCCGTGAGAGAAAATGAAAGACTAAGGAATAGCTCCCGACTGCAAGAGATTTTGTTAGGGAACCGTTGACTGAAACCACCCGCCTTAGCCAGGCACGATGATAAGCACTTGGATGAGTTGTCTGGCAACAAGAGGTCCTGATGAGAAACAAGGTGCTGCCACCAAAAACTAACTGGGAGAATTTGGGAGGGGCCGAAAGGAGGGAGGAGATGCCAGTCCATATGTCCTCTCAACCTCGCAGAATCTTTCTCACTGAAATCCATCTTGGCTGAGAGATGTACGTGCCACCAGGAAGGACCCTGAGGCAGACCAAATATGGGCACAAGCAAGATGAGTGGCCAGAGACCACTTGGAAACTAACCCGATTGCCATAAAACCTGAGATCGTGAGGCACGTGGAAGAACAGCTCTCCCAGGTTCCCTTACCCTGCTGCTCTCTGCCCGGACTCCCCTTTCCAATAAAGTCTTTTGCTTTGTCAGTACATGTGTCTCCTAGGACAATTCATTTCTTAGTCTTAGACAAGAGCCCACTCTCCAGACCTGGAAGGAGTCTCCCTTCCTGTAACAATTAGGAGAAGAAAGGACAACTGGGTGCAAGGGGCTCTCTGGAGTTAGGTCTTTGTAAAGGACACAAACAGGACAACTGGTGAAACTTGATCTTGCAACTTTTCCATTAAGTCTGGAACTGTTAAATTAATTGAACAAGGAGGCCTCTAGACCGGAAGGGGTTCTAATGCTCTGGAGGCCTGTAAAAGCAATCTAAAACCCCAAACCTGCAAATGCCTCCAGGTTAGGAAATGGAAACCTAAGGACAAGCAATCACAAAGAGCCAACTAGACTTTAAACTACAGCCAATCCAACAACTCCCTTGCTTTACTTCAGCTTCTTCTCTACAAGGGTCGCCCTTCTCCCCCACCAGCCGGGGTGGGTAGAGTGTTCCTAACCACTTCCAGTTTGGCACTGACCAATTCTAACTGATTTTTGCTCAAATACACTCTAAAAATTTTTAATATGCCTCAGTTAATCTTTAACAGAACTGCTACAAAATTAATGCTTGTGGGGTGTGTGTGTGTAATATATAAAGCAATCACTGCAATTTTCCAAAATAACTTTCTCGCCTAGGGCCTGAGCATCCTTAGGTTTAAATATGTGTTCTACCCCCTGTAGCAGACCCTGGCCTTAGAAAGTGCTCCCTGACCAGAGTGCAGAAAGAAATTCATTGCCTAAACAGTGTTACAGTGTTTCTTACTTCTCGACTTCCTCACTTTGGCTTCAGAGTAAACATAAGCAGAAGATGAACTTTTTGTTGTGAGTGATGTTTGTTTTCCTGAGTTTCTCTCTCTCTCTCTCAATATATACCCACTTTAAAAAGAAACATATCTGGAGAACAAATGATTCTCAAAAGACTGATGTTTCACAGTGATCAGAAGACCCTCACCTCAGAGCCCAAGCTATGGCATCTTTTCCCTAGCAGAAGATAATCTCTTCTTTAAATAGGCTGTGTGACCCCTTCTCATTTACATTACCGGAGTGATTGACAAAGACACAGAAACAAAGCAAAAAGGGATGGCAAGGCAGAGTTCCAGCATAAGGGATTTTTCTGCCACACAACCCCCGACAAAGCCCTAGACGGCTGGCCCCTTTGGCGTTTGTGATGCAAATTTCTGGCAGGGCCCCAGAAGGGCTGCTGCAGTTGGAACTCCCTGAGCTCTGCTAAGTGCAGCTCCAGGAAGGCAGGCAGAGGGAGATGGGAAGACACAGCAAGCTTCTCAGCTGGGGCCCACAGACCACACAGAGCAGGTTCTTTCCGACTCTGTCTGGGGAGCTACTTGCTCCTCCCCATGGCCTCTGTCCGAGGTGAAGTGCAAGACACACATGGTGTGACCTGTGCTTGGCGGCTGGCAAAGAGTCGCTGATGAATGTGGCCTGGCCTGGACCTTCCAGAACCACCAAGGCTTATAAGAGACACTGAATTCTCAGAAGAGACAGCATGAGTTAGAGCCAACAATCCATGTCCATGGAGGTTAACAAAGTTACTTTCAAAAAAGAAATTCATCTTTTGTATGAAGACAAAATTTCAAAAAATGTCACAAGTAGTCGCAAACTGTCATATGCATGTTTGTATTTTCTACGCACACACATACACCCATGTGCCTAAACCCAGTGTCAGGAATATTCAGCACTTAAATAATATATACTTTGCTAAATGAATAGAACCTACAAATCCATTCTCAAGTGTGGGTGCCAGGCAACATCAAAGCCAAGACATCATTTCAGGGTGCTTAATTCAAGTCATAACTCAATTTTCACATCTCCTGAGAAACAGTCACAGCTCTGATTCCAGCCAGGAGGAAACAATCTGAATATTAAATTTCATATTAAATTTTAATATGAATATTAAAACAATCTGAATATTAAATTTCATATTAATTTCATATTAAATCGAAGTTTAATATGAAACTGTTCATGTGCTAACAATGACAATTTTTATAAACACAAACACACATAGCTATACGTACACCCAAACATCCTCATCTGTGTCATCTATATGACAGAATGGGGAGGGGATTGATAGTTTATACAGCAAATGTGGTTTGTTTTTAAGACAATTACTTAAGGGCTTTACATATCTCTAAAACAACTACGGGACTCTTTGCCCTGTTCCTAATACAGTCAATTTTGGAGAAATAACCAACCAAGCAAATAAGAAGTACTTATAAATTCCCCAGATTAGTGAAAGCTCCTCAAATACCTCACTGCTATCTTTCTTAGGAAAGCTAGAATCCCTAAGGAAATGCCAGCCCAGTATTGCCCAGGGTGCTAGGAATGGACATACCCCCTACATGAATGGTAAAGTACAAATTAGGACACATCAACAAGCTATGGGTCTGTTCTTATTTTAACACAGCTTCAACATGTGTATTTCCTCTGAATCAGGAATTTTATTCCAACAGAATAAATATTCACAGAGATTCTGCTGAAAGGAAAACTGATGAGAGAATGTTCATAATCCTGAAAAAACCTGAAAGCAGTGTAAATATCCAACAACAGGGGAATGGTTAATTCTACTCTGCATATCCTTCAAATTCTCCTATTACATTGCATATCAACTGTACCTCAACAGAGCTTTAAAAATGAATTAATAGGCAGATAACAAAAATGATGAGGGGAATAATATTTAATCACATGGGAATATTGTTAGGTGCAAAAAGCAGGCTACAGAGAGCATGAATAATTCTCCTTTGTAAAGCCAGTAAAGCCAGTGTGTGTGTGTGTGTATCTAAAAGAATATACAAAAACAATATACACCAAGATGTTAAAAATATTTGTCTCTGGAAAGGCAGATTACAAATGACTCTTATTCTCCTTCTGCTTATTTACATTTATTTTTTAAACAATAAATATATCTTTTTTATTAAGGAGAGAAAGTTAATTCAAAAAAATGATTTTTTGTAAATACATGAATTTAATTTCTTTCACTCTTAACTTTTCTGCCAGGGTGTTGCTACTGCTTAGTCATATTCCAAGGGCATAATTTTCCTGTCATGTTGCCAAGTGGGAAACTATAAGGATCCTTTCATTCTTGGAAATGTTCCCCCTGTTCTTCTGATGATTGACCAGTAGAAGGGCACAGGGTAAACTGTCCAATTGTCTATGTGCATAGCAGCATAGACAAAGAACACAGTGTTTTATTGAAACCCAAAGAAAAGCAGTGTTATTCACTACAGTGGATTTAGAGTTGCAGGTACAATATTTTTTCTTTCAAATAAAATAAAATATATAATTTCTGAGAAATCTTCTAAAAAAAAAACCACTGCCCATTCCTTAATGGGCACCATTTCCTGGCTCAGGTTGGGGAAACAAGTTTCCCCACAAATTTATTTGCTTCTACATTGATGTTTCAAGCTGAAACTAGACATGGAATTTCAAAATTCCATAAGAATGGAAAAATTAAAATTCAAGTTTTAGACACTGTGTTCTGCCAAAGTGACACTTCCCCTTGCTCCTTTGTGGCTAATTTTTCCATCCATCGTGGCTCCTGGTACCAGCTGGAGAGAGACATTTAAAAGCTCAGCCTTGGGCAATGGCAAACAGGCAAGTCTCTCTTTGAATCTCATTACAGCTCAAAGTAAGCAGAAAAATTCCAGCTACATTTCTTCAGTGTTTCCTAAAAATTTCCACAGGTCCTGCTCAGGAAACCTCTGCCTTTCCCAGCTGGAAGTCTGCCCAGGAGTCATAAGTAAATGCCTTCCAAATTGTAGGGTCTATTTAATTTGTGCAGTTTATATTCCAGAGGTTTCCTGTTAATTAATTAAAGTCTTGTTTAAGTTTAATTGAGAAGCCAGGTTTCCTTATAAGAAAAGTGTCTTGCTCTTTTCTTTTTCATCTGAGTAAAAGATCTGAAAATAGCTGTGCATTAAATGAGCAGCTTCTTAGCATGAGTTCTTAGTTCCTCCTGCAGAAGCAAGGGAGGAGGTTGTACAGCTCCAGTGCCCTCTTTCCTCCATCCCTAAGTGTAGCATGACCTAAAACTTATATAAAATGGTGATGAGGGCACACACCAAGATGATTCAGAGAAACATCATCCCTTCCCAGTAACATAGCGTGATGGGAAAGTGTAAGAGGCAATGCAAACTGGAACCCACCCAAGATCTGGTCTTGAGTTCTGCTCATCTGTCTGAAATCTGGCTGCATGTAACAAATTGGGATGGCTTACAGATTATAAATAATTAAAATATTAATGAGGATGATACACTATAGGAAAAAAAAAGAATTCAGTTACTGTGGTGCACATAAAGTAAATTCAGTATTGACATGTGAAACATAGAGATATAATTCAGACCTCCTGTCCCCAGTGATCAGTCTTTGGGGCACTCAGTAAGTCAAGACGAATTATAGCTTGGCAACAGCACAGATGAAAAGTCCTAATGTTGACCAGACAATACATAGTATCAGTTTTTACTCTTTCTCTTCTGGAGCACAAGGTGGGAGTGTCCCTTTGATGAGTCTTACCGGCTGAATTGCACCCCCCCCCCCAAATTCATATGTCGAATCCCTGCTCCCAGTACCTCAGAATGGGACAGTATTTGAAGATAGAGCCTTTAAAGAGGTGACTAAGTTAAAATGAGGTCATTAGGGTGTGTCCTAATCCAATCTGACTGGTGTCCTTATAAGAGGAGGAAATTTAGACACACAAAGAGACACCAGGGATGCTTGTACTCAGAGGAAAGATGATGTGAGGACTTAGGAAGAAGGTGGCCATTAGCAAATCAAGGAGAGAGCTGCAGAAGAAACCAAGCCTGCCAACACCTTGATCTTGGGCTTCCAGCCACCAGCACTGTGCGAATATAAATTTCTGTTCTTTAAGCCACCTGGTCTGTGCTATTTTGTTATGGAAGCACTAGCAAACAAATATAATGCGAAACTAAAAAAGTAAAGCCCCTAACATGCATTTTTCCTGATTGTCAAATATATAACTGCCAACCTCCAGAGGTACTGGAGCTCAGCTCCAGTCCTCTATTCAGGGTGCACATCACACGGACTCTGGCTTTCAGCATATGTACCACTGTAATTGTAATTATGCAATTCTGATAAATTTGGAAGCATTAACACAATGTCATTCTGAATATTCCAGAGCTTAAGCCCCTGGATTCTTAGGTATCTGTGGCAGAACCACCTAATATTAGCAGGTTCCATTATGACTGGCTCTGATGCAGTGTTTTTGACCCATCAGTGGCTGGGACTTAGATAAATCAATAAACATGAGGACAGTTTTACATTTTAATCTAACCCCTTGTAAATGTGATGGAGGCAGAAGCTCCCAGGGCTCACTGTCCCACCAGAAGCAGTGGTGGGCATGAAGAGGGGCCTACCACATGTGGTAGTCCTGTGAAGCTGTCCACAGTTACCGGGGAAGGTGGTTGTAATCACAACTCACAATTCACTGCTCACTAGTAACAAGGAATGAGGGATCTGACATGCTCTAAGCTAGATTTCAGCAGGAGCTTCCAACAAAGAACCCTCTTTCTCCTTTTCCTTGGGCCAGTCTCTTGGATCCCTAAACTAATTTAACTTCCCTCAAGCTGTTTCAAGCTCCAACCCCAATTTTTCAGTAACCACTTTGGATTCTGATAACACCCAGAATTTGAGAGTCTCTGCCCTACTCTAAGCTGATGTTTGCCAAAAATGTAATGAGCAGAGTTTCAGTCCTCATTAAAAAAATAAATGATACCTGTCTACAATTGAGCCTTTCCAGATCACCCAGTCCTGCTTGCCAGTCCTCTTGGATTTGACTCCCCTGCCCCCATTCACTCCTAGATATTTTCTCTACTTCTTTATGAAGGCCTCCAACTCCACACTCTAGAGAACATTCTTATACAGGAGATATTCTTGCTGTTATAAAACATGCTCTCTTTGAATGAGAAAAAAAAGAATCTTTCATTAGTGCCAACTACAGAGGCTAAATAATGCCAAGTGTAGGAGGAGACAGGAAGGAAGAAAGGAAGGAAGGAAGGGAGTGGGCCAAGACAGGTCTCTACCATGTACAGTCAGCAGGTCATTGTTTAAATCACCACGTACTGAAGAGAGATTTAACTGGCCCAGGTTTACACCCCAATTCTAAATGCTATTTATTCTTTCCTAACAAATACCTATCTCAACTCTGCACGTTATTTATTTAGCATATTACTATGTAGTTAGCTGGCCCAGCATTCTCACATGCTCTAACTGGCATGCTCTAACAGTCTTCACCACTTGCACCTGACTATATGGAAATGAACAGCGTCCTGTGGACCCTACCCTGGTATTCTGTGGTCAAGGGAATTATCTGTCCACACATGTAAAAGCTAGACCCATCTGGCTCTGTAGCCAGAGAATCACACCAGAGATCAAACCCTACCCTGAGAACGTGAGCTCCCCAATGCCCATTCCTTCCTCGCTCATGGTAGAACTCAAACTCCTTCAAGGCCCATTCACTGATACCTCCCCCAACCCATAAGGTTCCATGAGATGTAACTGGTCCAACCTCTAGACTCCCAGCCTTCAGGAGGAATTGTACCTCAACTGAATTCTGCCTCCATAAATATTTAGATGGCAAGGTTCACATCATTTAAAATTTTCCCAACTTCCACTTTTCTGCCCACAATGGGTACCTAATAAATGTTTATTGTACTTAATGATAAATAATTAAGGACATGCATTTCATCAGTCAAGTGTTAATTTTTTTAAAAAAATTACTTCAGGGATGGTATTTCGACCTGGTTTAAGACTTTGAAACATAAGGAGGTATTCTAACTTTTTTAAAAAATGGAGTCAGAGAAGGAAAAATTTTTTTTAGGGATAAGCAAAGGTTGTGAGGGATTTACATTTTGAAGAATTATAATTTGTGTTGGAAAGGCCCTTAGAGATAATGAGTAATATTTTTCCTTGTAAATCTAAAATTTCAGAGATTGTCTTAGATAATGGCTAGTTGGTGGGTGGAAAACATAGTGATACTAACATTATGAAACCACAGCCCACACATTATCTTAAACACCATTTTTTTTTCCCCCTGAGCCTAGACAATTTCTGGCATTTAAAACTAGAAATTGCAAGTACAGGCGCTTCCCTGGTGGTGCAGTGGTTGAGAGTCCGCCTGTCGATGCAGGGGACGCGGGTTCGTGCCCCGGTCCGAGAGGATCCCACATGCCGCGGAGCAGCTGGGCCCACCGCTGAGCCTGCGCTCCGCACCGGGAGAGGCCACAGCAGTGAGAGGCCCACGTACCGAAAAAAAAAAAAAAAAAAAAAAAAAAAAAAGAAATTGCAAGTACAAGAAAAGTAACAAATACCCAAAACGTTATAAAGTACAGGGCAGATTGGAAGTCTAGGTAAAAGATGCTTACTCAGTGCCGCTTTCCACCATCTGCGTGAGGAGAGAGATGCCATCCAGATTGATAAACTCCTGGGCAAACGTGACATCCCGGGAGAGGCTGGCCAAGTCCTTCAGGGCCTCCAGCTTGGCGTCCATACTCGACGACTGGATTCGTTCATGGAGCTGGTGGGCGTTTTGAGCCTCACCGGGGACAAAAACAAAGCACAGTATTCACAGAGGAAACCACAACACATCTCATTGAGAAATGAAGACTCAAAGGCCAAAAGCACAAGACTAGATGAGTATTACAAACCAGGGGCAGGTTTCCAACCATAATGACTCCAACTTCAGGCAATGCCTGTCAATTTCACAGCGGGAATCAGTTGCCCTCTTTTGACAGGACCCATATTCCCATCTCAAGGAAAAGCAAGAACCCAAGAACAGTGAAACCCCAGAAATGGAGCGGGTATGGCAGTGCGGAGGGGGAAATGGGGAGAATGTTTACTTTTTAAGTAAGATTATTATCTATAAATGACAGAAAGCTATTTGCTTAATTAAGCAATTACACAAATTTATACAGCATGTTCACCCATTCAGTCAATACTCTGAGTAATAACTGCCTACACACAATGTTCAAAAGCTTCATTAGACACCCAAATAATCTTTTGGGGTTACTGAAAAAGTCTTCCAGCACAACACAATGGCGCTTGTAAATTCCACTTTTCAACAACACGAGTTTCACATGCATTAGCTATTTACTGCCTGTATTTAAAACAAAATAATTAGGCAACCAAATTAGCAGTTTTGTCTCCAGTTAAAGTTCCCCTTTTTAAGGCATTTGCCTGTTGCTTCTATATGCAGGACAGAAGGATACTGGAGGAGCTGAATGTCTAGATAATAATGTGTCTTCTGTATTTCTCATTCACCCAGTAAATGTTTCCATATCTACCTTTCAGTTGGGACAGACAGTAGGAAAAATAAGATAATACATTTTTCTGCCTGTGTTTTTGCTTAATAGAAATAACTGAATATCTTTGCAGTTATTAACTCAAAACTGCAATGGTTGAAGCACTCTGCCATTCTTATATTCTCCTTTGAAACTTGTCATATTTCAGAGAAAGGGGAAGAAGGTATATTTGACCCCAACAATGAGGCATCTTCTCCCAAACAGAAACTGATTAGAAATATCAGAGGAGCCCCATGTGAACTATAACAGGGTTAAGATTGCAGAGCAGAAAAAACAGAATCCACACAGGAACTAAGAGCAAAGGGACTCCACCCCAAGTGCCCCCTTCCTCCCTGTCCATCTCCTGTTTACTGTCACCTGGAAGCAGCCCCACAGAAAGAAGGGGAGTCACCTGGGAAACCAATGCAATTCTTCAGTGACCAAGACAGATGAAACCCATACTCCTATTACTTGGTCAGAGACATATACTGTGGTCTCCCATGTAATGATAACCCAAACTTGACACTCTGCATCAGAAACTAGACTAGTAGAAGAAAGTAAAGGAAGGTGCAGGAGACTAAGAACCTTTCCTACTCATTCACTGATACCCACATAGCTGACAAATGGCTCAAACCCTAAATTCCATTTTTTAGAAAGGGGAAATCACTTTATTTATCTTTTTACATTGTTCAAAGATGTACCATTCTCCAAAATTTTCAAATGGAGATACAGCATTAACAGTAACGTACAATATTTAAACCAAGTGAGTCACTTTGAATTCCTTGAAAAATACATTTTTCTCCCAGCAGGAAGTCTGTATTTACTATAGAGATTATGATAATAATGAGGACTCAAAAATGATTTCATTGTCATAATTAATAGTGTTTGGTGCTGTTAATAACACTAATAAAAACAGCTGACAGTTACTTAGTGATTTTCAGTTTTTGGCCGCACTGCATGGCTTGCAGGATCTTAGTTCCCCAACCAGGGATCGCATCCAGGCCCTCGGCAGTGAAAGTGCGGAGTCCTAACCACTGGACTGCCAGGGAAGTCCCACCTAGTGTTCTTTATGAGCCACTATTCAAAATATCTTCCTGAAGGACTTCATTCAATCTATCAGGCAGGAGCTTTCATTATCTTCATTTTGCAAAGGAAATGGAAGTGTAGAGAAGTTAAGTAACTTGCCCAGGGTCACACAGCTTGTCCACGCTGGAGCTAAGATACAGCCTGGGCAGCTGGGCTCTGGGAACAGGCTCTAAAGTAGTGCACTGTGTCGTGCATGAGAACCCCCTGGATGGCTTCTTAAAACATGGATACCTAGGCTCCACCCAAAGTTTTTGCTTCTGTAGGCCTGAGGTGGAGTCCCCTAAAGTTCATGTTTAATAAGCTCCCAGGTGCTGCTGCTGATGAGCCTGGCATCACATGCTGAGAACCGCTGTTCTAAAACTCCCACGATACTGCGTCTCAAAGTGATGATGGAGGTGTGGACCAGCCCCACAGGGCTCATGGGCTCTGCCTCGGTCTTCTAATCACCACCTCGTCTTCTCCAGCTGGGGCACCACAAGCCCCTCCTGGCTTCCTGTAGCAAAATGACAATCTACTCGCCCTTTTGAAAGGGTACATTTCTCAGCAGAAACATTTGCTAAGAAAATAGAAAGAATGAGTCAATAATTATAAGATCTAGGGAGATGATATTTATTATACCATTCTTTCCGCTTTTGTATGTGCTTGAAATGTTACCTACTTAGAAGTTCATGAATGAATTAATTGAAAATAGTAGAAGTGAAGAGAGACAACAACAGAAACCTGGAAAGGACAAGTGTCCCGAGCAGAAGAATTAAGACTCAACAGCCCCTCACAGATGTAGAGAACAGACCAGTGGTTGCCAAGGGGGAAGATGGCTGGGGGAGGGGTGGGCTGGGAGTTTGGGGTTAGCAGATGCAAACTAATATACATAGAATGGATAAACCACAAGGTCCCACTGTAGAGCACAGGGAACTATATTATATTCAATATCCCGTGATAAATCAAAGTGGAAAAGAATATAAAACAGAATTTATATATATGTATAAATATGTATATATGTATATATGTATGTCTATATGTCTATATGTATATATTTGTATATATGTATACATATTTATGTATATATATTTTTATATATGTGTATATATATATATATATATATATATATACATACACAGCAGAAACTAACACACGTTGTAAATCAACTATACTCCAATAAAAAAATTTTTTTAACAGACCAAATAGTCCCAAATCCTAGGACTGCTAATCAGTTGCTGCTGTGGAAATCAAAAATATTTTACGGGGACAGTCACACAACAGTACAACAAAGCGATACTCTGACTTGGGAGGAACCCTTGTCATGAAGTCTGCCTAGAGAAAGTTTGCTCCATAGATGTTAATGCCCTATGTGAGCCCCAATCAAAATATTATTATACATCAAACCGCTGGGACATTTTTAATGCAATATTTTTCCAGGTGGAACCAGAACAGGTAGAGAAATGTATTCTCTTTACCTTCTTTAATTTCTAAATAACATGGATGTGAAACTTCTATTAGAAAAAATAATGTGAGAATAAGTTTTAGTATTAAGATACTGGGGTTGTGTAAGAAAAACTTACTTTTTTGGCATCAGTTATTTGCCAAAGATTACTCAGCACATAATTTCACTTGGCCTATATTCAGACAAGTCTTTACAGTTATCCATGAAGCTATGCCCCTTCAAAATCAAAGACAGAATCCTCACTCACTGATTCAACAAATACTCCTGGAAGCTTACTCTGAGCCAGGCACTATTCTATATATTTAGGATTCTGCAACAAACAGGAGGCAAGCTTCTTGCCCTCCTGGAGCTTACGTCCTTGAGGTGGGGGGCAAACAATAAAACAAATTAACAGTAAGAAATTAAAAATCGATGAGTTCAGAGCAAAACCTAAAAGAGGAATGAGATAGTGACGGGTGGCTTTTTAAGACGGAGTGGTTTTCGGGGACAAGTAGCCTAAGAAAGCAACATTGATGCAGACATCTGACTGACAAGGAGTCAGGCACATCAGGCAAGGGCTGAGGAAGATATTCTGGGCAGCAGGAATGGTTAGTACAAAGGAGGAACAAGCCTGTCATGTCTGGAGGGACAGAAGGAGGACCAGTGTATCTGGGGTTGGAGAGCAAAGGAGAAAGTGGAAGGAGGTGAGGACAGGCAAGCAGACTGGGCCAGGCGGCCTAAGGGGTTCATGAGCAGCAGAGCTGGAGGAATCCTGGGTGGTGATGAGCATCCCTGACTGAAAGGATGCATTTAAATATCTAGACAGATGTGTGGTACCTTTGGAGCTCTCAAAATAGCATTATATTCAAACCCTGGAAGCCACCAAAATGTTCAACAATAGGACAATGGTTAAATAACTCATGATATAGTCATAGGATGAAATATCATATGGAATTAAAAATGAAACTTTCAGAGAATATAGGATAGCATGGGCACATCTTCCTGATGGAATATTAGGAGAAAGGGTAGGATGCAAATATATTTTATTGTTTGAGGGGCAGAGGTATATGTATATGGGTGTGGGCGTGTATCCAGTGGAACGTAAAGGAGAAGAAGAAATATGTCAGATTTGCTCACCACTTTATTTCCGGTACCTAGAACAGAGGCTGGCATTTACCAGGAGTTCAAAAAAGTTCCACTAAATGTATGAAGAAATAAATGAATACATATGCACACATATTTGCATAAACACAACCCAAGGAAACAGATCGAGATATGACCCATTGTTATTTATGAATTGTAATATTCTACATAATTTTTTGTAGCAAGCTTCACTTTTCAAATATTCCATGAGTCTGCAATATTTTTATGTTTGGGGGAAAATCTACATTATTAAAAAATAAAATAACCTTTGTTCTGATTTTTCAAGCAGTTAGCACAACTGAAAAGAGTCTAGCAGCTATATGGGTGATTGTATCAGATAGTAAGTTTTATTTTCTGGCACTGTCCTAAGGATAGAAAACAAGTTTCGCCTTGAGCCCCATAAACAGCTCAGTGTGACTGCCTGATGTCCTGGGCTGAGAAAGTTCTGGGACCAGGCTCAGAGGGAAACAGCCTCAGAGTGATCACAGGTGAACACAGAACGGATATGTATGGTAGAAGTGTGCCAGGTATTTACCATCTCTATTCTTTAAGGTCCTACTTAAAATTATTCCCAAGAAACTTCTAGAATGGTTCCGGGTCCGTGATACCAATTAAGAAGTAATCTAAAATGTCCTTAGGATCACAGGTTTCACAGATATTTTCAAATGTACACTCAATATTGCCCAGCAATCAGACTATGCTTTCCTAGAATGTCTGCTATGTCCCTCCAAAATGACTCCTTTACACCTTTTCTTCTCTCCTTAAACTCGCCCATCCCCTGCTTCCCTCACACCAGTGATCTTGCCTCACATTTTACTGAGGAAATAAAGGCAATCAGCCAGGAGTTCCTGCACTTTCCTACTTCAAAAAGCACAGCCACAGTTCCTTCATCTTCCTATTTCCAAGGACACGGCCCAAGGTCTCTACTCTCACGCTTTGCTTCTTCCTGATTCTATGCACCTGGCCTCTATTTCCTATCCAAGGTCAATCTTTCCCTGCAGCTCTAGAGCCCTTCCCCTCTCACCTTCTCAGGTATTCTGCTTCTACTGTGTCCCCCTTTCACGTGTACATCAGTTTCTCTCCCTGCAGTGGATCATTTCCAGCTGCAAACATCTCTAATAGGTCGGTCTGTCTTAAAAAAAAAAAAAAACAGAAATGTACAAACCTTTGTACATTGAGCCAATCAATTCACTTCCAGCCGGGCCCTCATTTCACTGCTTCCACTCTCTGCAAAAGTTCTGGAATAAAGAGTGGGTCTAAAGCTGCAACTCACCTCACCTCATACTCTCTCTTCTCCTCACCTCCACGAGGCTTCCACCCTCACCCCTACCTAGGCGGAGAGCGGCTCCATGATGCTACCAATACCTCTGTGCAGCACACCCTCCTCGCTCATCCGATCTTCCTACTGTCTCAGCATCCTTCAGCACACCTAAGTGTTCCTTTCTCTCTCCTTGAGGCACTTTCTTCTGTTGGCTTCTTGGCCAGCTCCTCCTCCAAACCTGAGAGAGTATGCCCAGGGCCCTGCCTTCCCTGTGGCGGACAACCTCACCCAGCGCATGGCCTTCCACGCCACGCACCTGTGATGGCTGGCACACCTGTATTCTCCAGGCTGCCCGACACACATTCCTAACTGCCTGGTTGACGTGTTGTGCACATGGGCACATAACAGGCATCTCGAACTCTTCATTTTCCCCTTCCCAAACTTTCTATTCCAGTAAACAGCACTACTGTTTATTGTGCCCAAATACCGGGCCGTCCTCGCAGCCTCTCTCAAGGGGCACCACATCCGAAGTATCAGGAAGTGCTAGGGCTTGCCCTCTAACACTCCTGCAGACCCTCCACGTCCTTACAACGCAGGCAGCCCGCACCATCTTCATCTCCTGCCGGGACTGCCGCACTGAACTCCTAACCTGTCCGCCTGCCACCTACAATCTGTTCTTGGGTAGCAGCTAGAGTGATCTTGTCACTCCTCTGCCTAAAAGCCTCCACTGGCTTCTCTCTAAGTTAGGCTCATAGGGCAATGGAGAGAAATAGAACTTAATACAGCTTACAATTCTTTTCAAGTTTCTCAGCTCCGTGAAGAGAAATTGGTTCCAAAAATTGTAATGGCCTCCCTGTTAAGAATCTCTGATAACTCGAATCCACAGAGTGACTGAGATAACACTGCTTTTCTTTTTGCCAGGGTAACTGGCCCCCAAAATCAGTGCGACAAGCCCTCTGACGCAGATGCCTCTAATATCATTTCCCCAAACGAGAGACAGCAGAAAGGCAGGGTTTATGCTTAGAGCTGACAAAGCAACAGTAGATACTTGAGGAGCAGTTTTATTTAATATGTCCACACGGGCCAAATGAGGGGATAAAAGGCAAGAAGAGTTCAGGTCATATATAAAACGGCTCTTAAAAATCTAATGGTTTGCGGGCTTCCCTGGTGGCGCAGTGGTTGAGAATCCGCCTGCCGATGCAGGGAACACGGGTTCGTGCCCCGGTCCGGGAAGATCCCACATGCCGCGGAGTGGCTGGGCCCCTGAGCCATGGCCGCTGAGCCTGCGCGTCCGGAGCCTGTGCTCCGCAACGGGAGAGGCCACAACAGTGAGAGGCCCGCCTAGCGCAAAAAAAAAAAAAAAAAAAAAAAAAAAAAAAAAAATCTAATGGTTTGGAATACTGGAATGGTTTTCGCATGGAATGTTATGATTCACCTCTTGTATACTGTAGTGACATTATGATATGTATTTGTGTGTGTATTTATTTAATTAAAAATAACACCAGCACACGGTATAGAAATATGTGAGTACTACCAGAAGTTACAAAACGATAAAGTTAGCCTAATGTTAACAGCTTCTTGCGTTATCCCTTGAGAATCATTTTTATCCTTTTATCAACATACATACACCTCCTTTCCCTGTGCATAACGCTGTCACTCCATACACAATGTTCTACAACCTGCTTTTGCACTTAATAATAAAATTTTTAGATGCCTCTGAGGCAGCACATGACACATTCTTTTTTACAGCTACACAGTATTCTATCACATAGTTATAACCTAATGCATTTAACTAGTCCCAACTGATAGTTAACAGGTTTCAGTTTTTGATTACTGAAAGCAATGATGCATACAGCCCTGTATGGGTGTGTATGGAGTGTGTGTGTGTGTGTGTTTATGTGTGTGTGTGTGTGTGTGTGTGTGTCCTGCAGTGCTTTTGTGAGTCTATCTGTTGGATAAATTCCCAGCAGTAAAATTGTTAGGACAAAGACAAATGTATTTTAAGCTTGGGTGGACACAGCTAAATTGCCCTCCAAAGAGGCTGTACCAATTTATACTCATGACACCACAGCATCTTTGCCTCACACCTTGATTATCTAGGAGTGTAGATTTTCAACTCTTTTGAGAGAAAGATTGAGTTTTTTCTTTCATATGTATCTATATCTATATAGATCTATACAGCTATAGATAAATAGCCATATATAGATCTATATAGATCCATCTATCTATATATATCTATAGATAGATGATATAGAGAGATTTATAGATCAAGAGAGAGAAAGAAATCATTTTTCTTTATAGCTTTTGGCCATCTGTTTTGGGGGCAGTTAATTTATTCTTAAGAGATCCTGCAAATTGAGGAATTAGCCCTCTATTTATCGTGCATGTTGCCAATTGTTTTCCTTATTTCGCTGTTTTTGACTTTGTTTCTGGAATTCTTTCCAAACATGAAGGTTTTATGGGGTTGTTTTTATTTTTTGATAGTCAAATTTATCAGTCTTTTTCTTTACAACTTCTGGGCTTTGTGTCCTACTTAGAGTGGCTTTCCACACTCCAAGACTACAAACATATTTACTGTGAAAACTTTTTAAAACAAACATTTCAGGAAAGTGAAAACAATGGTCTGGGAACGCAAGCTTCTTCTAATAGGAACAATAGCCAAAATTTATGTAAAATATGCTTCATGCAACATGTGACCTCAGGTTAGATTTCCACAGGTATTATTATCATGGCAGGTACAAGGGAACACTACTTAGCTGCACAATCTGAAGGTCTCCAAACCCTGAAATGCTCAGAAATTCACACACATTTGCACACATTCCCTGAGTTTGTTCGTGGCTAGATTTTCATGATACTGGAGAGATGGATAAGGATAGGACACCTAAAAAAGATACATGTTTAAGATGGTCACTAGAGAGATTGTCTAAAGATGTGCAATGCAGAGGAAGACCATCAGCCAAGTGTTGGACTTTTAAAAGAATAAAAATGCAGGGTTTTTTTTAGATCTGCTCTTATTAATGCCTTATTTTGTTAGGAACAATCCAGAAAGGATAGTTCTATATAGAGGAGGACTGAAAATAAATCCATCAACAAAAATACCATCACTGATAGAGTGGAGGTGAGACTCAGCACAGCTGCACATTGCCTAAAACAAGAGTGTGTGTGTATGCATGTGTGTATGAGTGTGGGCATGCGTGCGTCTTTTCTGGCTACAGGGAGAGTTCAGCTGAGGTAGATGAAAGGACTTGTAAAAGCTAGCGCAACACTGCTTGCCAGTTTCTTTATGGTACTCTAATACCTCCTAGCAAATTTAATAGAGACAGCTATTTTTTAAAATATATTTTTATCGTGTATGTAAAAAGTGAAAGAGTTAGCATATGCTGACCCATATTTTTCAGTCAAACACAAAATAATTTTTAAAAAAATCTACCAGCAACAAGTGAAGTTTACAGATCCAAACTATCTTGATTATAGAGTAATTTCCAGCTCTATACCCTGTGGCTACAGTCAAACCATAAATGCTTACTTAAACTGCAGGTGCCTGGACCCTATTCCTAGATACCATTATTCAGCTTCTCTTTAAAGGCTCAGACATCAGCATTTTAAAAATTCTACCAATGATTCAGGTTTGGGGACCACTGTCCTCTGGAAAATGTAAACCAATCTCTTGTAGTGAATTCCATCGTATAATATTGCCTTGTGCACTGGCTTTCACATCTCTCCATTCACCGTGCTGGGTATATGAAGGGCACAAGCTCCGTTGTCCCCAGTGATGCCAAGTCATGCCATGGTGTTAGTACATTGACTTTCCAGATGCTGACAAACTGCACCCTGCCAAACACCTAACGTTCTTTCAAGGAGTAGCTTAGCGCTGCAGAAATTTTGTTCATGAACCCATGGCAAATAAAAAAGAGAACTGACTTCATTTAGTGAAGGCCTAGATTTTTTTTTAAAAGTAGTGCCTTTCTAATTCTGAGATGAAACAAAAGGCAAGGTGTACTCTTTCTAGCCATCAAGCAGATGAATAATTTTAGCAGGACAAATAGGAACTACAAAACCCAAATGAAACCATGTCTCTAAAGGTCAAATTAACATGAAGTCATGCAGACTAAAGTAAGAAGATCAATGCTAAGGCAGACAAAAATGTCTCAGTTCATCATGTAGCCACTGAAAAATGAGTATGAATGATAATTCCCATTAAGTGGAAAAGAAGGTACCAAAAGACAGTTCAGCCAATGCCAGCAGCATTTTCTTATGGAGTCCATCACTGTGTTTAGGCTCAAAATGTTACTGGGTAAAATGTTCAGGAGTTTGTAAGCCTCTCTAATGTAATTTTCGACAAGAGGAATTTGTGGTGGTTACAGTACCCACAATTTAATTTTAGCCAGATGCTTTTCCCAATTTTTAAATTTATTTTTAGCCTACCACATGGTTTCAGTAGAAACTGAAAATGAGAGCTAGACACAGTTTTCATCACATATGCAGAGTGAAAATAGTAACACTTGGTGTATCTTGTGCAGATTATTTTTTAGGAAAGCGATAAAATGCACTGTGAAAAATACGTAGTTTAAATATGCTAATGTTACTACCCAAAGTATCTATAAGCCAGCAAGAAAGATCAAGATAAGCAACGCAGTCGGCTAGAGTAATCTAAATATACTGTAGCATTTTGTTTAGCAGCTTTTATCTGGAAGACTTTAAAGTGTTTTGGTTTTTTTTTTTTTCTAGAATCAGCTGTCAGTGAAACAGCATAAGTGGCAAACACTTCTTAAACTATATTTTTATGAATTGTCATAATAACTGACCAAAACTAGAAAATGCTTACTCTCTCTCTTTCACACACGGACACACCCTCTGACTTCAAAGGGAAATAATGGGCTGTCTCTAGTTTTGTTTCCTTTGTTTGTTGTCTGAATTTGTTCAGATGGCCTTAGGTGGATCTGTGGACAGGTAGGTAAAACCGATCAGCAGGTCTGAGTTATCCCATCTGTAATATGAGAATTGCTGAGATGACCCCAAAACTCAAACTTTAAGGTCAATTTACTTGCACATAACCTGGAACAAAAACTGCCCTTTCTGTAATGGGAAATACAAGGGAAATAGAAGGAGGTGCATTCCTGCCAGTCCAGAATATGAGGACCGTCCAAAGATCTTTTGTTTCACACAAAAGTCACCGTGAAAAATTAACATCCCATAATCCCTTTAACAAAATGCAGATCAAAGACTTTACTAGAAAGCTAAAAACAAAGATCAACTTACTGGAGATGTGGTTAACCGAAGGATAGTTCCATTTTTTATTTCATTGCGATTCTGGAAAAGGAAAAAAAAAATCTTTGTAAATCTTCAAGTGGACGCTTGGGAAAGAAGAGAACAAAGGTAAATATAATCTAGCAGAGACTCTATATAATAAGCATTCATATGATTCAGTTTATTCTCACTTGATTAATTTTTAGTTATTTCACAAAGAACTTTAAACAGGGTCCCAGATGCATTAACTTAATATTTTTCCCTTCAATTATTTTTGTTTAATTTAATTTTTATTTTATTTTGGAGTATAGCTGATTTATAATGTTGTGTCAGTTTCAGGTGCACAGCAAAGTGATTCAGTTATACATATAACCATTCTTTTTCAGATTCTTTTCCCATATAGGTTATTACAGAATAGTGAGTACAGTTCCCTGTGCTATACAGTAGGTCCTTGTTGATTATCTATTTTACATATAGTAGTGTGTATATGTTAATCCCATACTGTTAACCCATCCCTCCCCCACACCGACCTTTCCTCTTTGGGAACCATAAGTTTGTTTTCAAAGTCCGTGAGTCTATTTCTGTTCTGTTTCTTTACACCAAGTCATGGACAGCATTCAGTACACAGGAAGTGAATATAAACCCAGAAAACAGGAATATGGGGCCCAAGGAAAGCAATCAAAAGAAGCAATTTAAAAAGGTTATTAAGGGAATATGACCCAGAAATACCATTCCTACATATACACCCAAGAGAACCGAAACTACATGCCCACATAAAAACTTGTACATGAATGTTCATAGAAATGTTATTCATAATAGCCAAAAGTGTAAACAACCTGAATGTCCATCAGCAGATGACTAGATAAACAAAATGTGATAAATCCATATAATGGAATATTATTAGGCCATAAAAAGAAATGAAGCATTGATACACACTACCATAGGAATGAATCTTGAAAACATCACGTGAAAGAATCTAGAGGCAAAGGCCACATATTTCATGATTCCATTTATCAGAAGAGGCAAATCCATAGACACATGAAGCAGATTAATGGTTTCCAAGGGCTGGTGGAGGAGGATTTGGGAGTGAGTGCTAATGGGTGCAGGGGTTTTTGGGGGGTGATTAAATGTTCTAAAATTGATTATGGTGATGATTTCAGAAATCTGTGACTATAGTAAAATCCAATGAATCGAACACTTTTTTTATAAGGTGAGTTTTTTGGTACGTGAATTATATCTCAATAAAGCTGTTCCTTTTTAAATGAAAGGTTAGAAAGGAACCTGGTTTCTTAACATTTGCTGGTCCCTACTGCATTTTGCCTTGACGTTAAGAACAAACAGCATAAATGAGCAGATCCCAAATCGGTCCATCTCCGCTTGGCAAGTGTATTTGAGGTGAGTGTCTTGAAACTTTCACTTAGCATCTTTGGCATTGAAGGGAGAATTTCACTGGTAGTTTTCTTTTCTGCCACCAGAGTACGCACCATGCTCAGCTTTCAGGAGCTGGCCTTCTGGGAGTCACAATACTGCATCCCTCACCCTGGAGCACTGAGGCCAGGAGGTTAATAAAGTGCCTCGTGGGCCCTTCTCCTGTACCGTTTCAGACAAGTCCCAAGCTAGAATTTGCTCAGGATGCAGCAGGCACACTGAACTGGTGGGAAATTTCTCAGGATGAGATGCCAAAAACCCATAGAACACTCACTCTCTCCCTCAGCCAATTCTGACTACTTATTGGAAAATGAATTTTATAAAAGAATTATCTGAAAGCGAACAGGCTTCAGGCCAATACTCCCTCCCAAAGAAAACCTAATCTGAACGTTTTATACTGAGTTCAGGCCTGAAAACTCCATACTGCCAGATCCAAACCTTCCTCAGGCAATTTCAGCACAATCTAGAGCATCCCCAGCCAGACAACCTGGGCCACCTCTTGAGAGAGCAAGGTCCTCCTCGTTACCCGAAGTGTGCAGGCAAGGGCTGAACAGCCACCTGGCAGGCAGGCTCAGGTATGAGATGGTGAAATGAATTCCAGTCTTTAAAAAAAAAAAACTCCTTTCAACTCTAAAATTCTATGCCTCTATGAGAACTGGAGAGGAAGACCACAAATAGTAATTATAGAATTAAGGAAGCCAAACACTTAGCATACCTCTTTCCTGTCAGGTTCTAAATGAAAGAGAGTCAGAAGATGAAAGACTAAAATACCTCCTTTATTAGTGATTATGGAACACAAGGCTGAGGGTGAGAAGCAGGAGACAGATAACTAAACCCTCAGATTAACATACCCGTTGAGGTAAGACCAAAGGCAAGTTCCTTCCCAAGAGGAAAGGGGGCCCAGTTTATTCTTCCCAAATAACGAATCACGTAGGGAAAGAGGGTATGAAGAAACCAGGAGGGTTTAGCAATAATCTCTCCTCATAAAAATTAGTGACGGCGAAGCACTCCTAATAAAAGCAATAAACTAACATTTATTGAAAGGCACTGGGGTGAGGGTTTTTGGTTTTTGTTGGAATGCTTATTTAACCATAATAACTTGATGCTCACTTTAAAGATAAGAAACCAGGGCTTCCCTGGTGGAGCAGTGGTTGAGAGTCCGCCTGCCGATGGTTCGTGCCCCAGTCCGGGAAGATCCCACATGCCGCTGAGCGGCTGGGCCCGTGAGCCATGGCCGCTGGGCTTGCGCGTCTGGAGCCTGTGCTCAGCAACGGGAGAGGCCACAACAGTGAGAGGCCCGCGTACCGCCAGAAAAAAATAAAAAAATTTAAAAAAAGATAAGAAACCAAAGCTTCCAAGAGGATAAATTATTTGCCCAACATCATGGAGGGGGAAGGGCGGACTCACACTCATCAGGGTGGGGAGCATATCTGACACCAGATGCTGTGCTCTCTCTGGAAAGGTAAGAAGATCTAGATCTTGCATTTATCTTCAAGAGGGGAGCTCATCACCTGGTCAATATATATGAGAGCAAAGAAGTAAGAATGGTAGTAACGAATGCTCTGCAGATTCCCAGGTGTTCCCTGGGATGCCCCGGGCATGGGACACCGGGTGGGAGTATGGCCGGGGTGACCTCAAGCAGTTGACTTCCAGGCCCCCATGTTAGCTCCTGCAACGTTGACTCCTGACATTCTGGGACCCAAGTAGGAGTTCTTTGAAGAAAGGGTCTTGAGGATTGTTTAAAACAAAAGCAGTGTTAAAACCACTGACAGGCAGGGCTGGATTCAAACAACCTCCGTCTTGCACCAACTGTGTGTGCTCAGGGCGAGCTACTTAACCACTCTGATCTAAGTTTTCTCTTCCCTGATATGGGAAGAACAAGTCATTGCTTAGAGAATGTAGTAAGAACCACAGGTAACAGATGATCTGTGCCTGGCCTAGAACTGGTTCAAAATGAGAGCAATTGGGACTATTACACCTAGAGCAGCACGCCTCCCTTCCCAGTAGGCAGTCCATTTGCCCTCTGTCTCTTCCTTTTCCCTAAAAAGATGTTTCTTAATCAGCATTTTGTATTTTGGAATAAAAAAGATAAGTAGAAGAGCCACTATTATATGCATTAAAAACGTTAAGGTCCCGACAGAAAGGTAGATCAAACTGAAAGAAGTAGGCAATGGTAGACATCTGCTTCAGAGACTATTCTATCAGGAAAATCACCTGGATTCCACCTCATCTGCCACAGACTTATGACACCCTTTGCTCTCTAAGGCTGCCTAACTTGTGATGTAGACAAAGGAAAAGGCTTGGACTTACTCTTAATTTCATAAGTTCCATCCAGACACTGCAGCATCACTTAAGAGTTGAATTTCCAGATAGGACAGTCTCAATTGGATCCACATTTTACTTCTTACCTGGGGAATCTGCTACAAGTGACACAGCTGCCCTTTGTGTCAGCGTGTTCAAGTGTAAAATAAGGAGAGCACCTGTCTCCTAAGGCTGTTCTGAGGATTAACTGAAATAATCCATTTAAAGTGCTTAGAACAGAGAATGGCAAACACCTTGCAAACACTCACGAAAAAAAGTTAGCTGTTTATCGTTAGTGCAAAAATAACATCTAAAAAGCACAGTGCTGCATATGCTTATTTGTTTTTAGCTAGTCTCTATATGTAATCCAATCAGTAAAAATAATAGTGCCATCTATGTTATCCTGAGTCTAAGGCTTTAGGAAGTCAGCAGCACATATCCAGCAGAATAACAGTTAGCAACTGTACGCCTCTTCTATCAGCAGACCAGCATGGCTGACGAGGGGGGTCTGACACACAGCATGCTCCGCATCAAAGGCTGGGGAGCTGCCACTCACTCTTTTATCATAGTCTCAGGCCTCTAGGTCTGTTTCAGAGGGGCCTTCTTTGATGCAGTCCTCCAAGCATTCAATAAGGGCTGTGTGGGGTGAGGGGGGCGGTGGTTGTACTTCCTTATCCTGTCCATTGGCTGCCGCCCTCTACCCGCTGACCATCACCTCTCATTGAACCCTGACCAATACACCTCTACCTGCCGAGGCGCTGCCACAGCTTGGCCTGGCACTGTTCTCCCTTAGTGAGGTGACTAATACACTGGCCAGCTTTGCCTCATCAACAGGTTATGCCACTGACCTTTGGGAAGCAGCTTTCAACAGGACCTATCCATCAGCATTCAACAGAGTCAAGGTCACCTCTCTCGGGCCAGACAAGGAACACCACTAAATGACATATAAAAGCACATGGGGAAGGAACAACAACAAAAAAAAGTGAACTCCCTCCCTTCAACTGGAGAGGGGGATTCTGCAATAATGAAGAAGGTATCCATCAACTCACAGAGCCAAGAAACTGTCCCATGCCCCTCTCTAGGAAATCAGTCTTTAATCTCCAATTCTCATGGGATCGTCATACCACTGGCTTTAGAATCACCATGAGTATTAAAATGCAGATTTCTGGGACTCCCCAGCTCGCCAAGCCCACACTCAGGGACCTGGGGCTCTATACTTTCACTATGCTCCCAAGTAATTCTGATGTACAATAAAGTTTAGAATCATCCCAGTCTAATTCATAAGACTATGCATCACATTTAGAGTAAGTATTCTGAATTTCGAGGTAATAAAGTGAGGCAAACAAGACTAATGCCAGCTCCTCAAAACTGAGGAGGAGAAAGCAGCAGAAAGAACCTTTCTGCGGGGTAATGTCCTAACGTCACACAATGCACAGGAAGAACGACAAGGGGCCCAGTGAAAGCCCGCTAAAGCCCCGCTGTCCCATTTACTCCTAGCCAGCAGTGGCAGACTGTACTAGCCCCTGACATTCACAGGCGTCTCGATAGGATGTCTTTGTGTTTCTTCACAGAATCAGCTCAGTGACTCGGCCTCTGTGTGGACTGGATAATAAGATCCTGCAGAAAAATGTCACTGTTGTCATATTTTTCCCTCTGAAATTTATCTCAGTATGCCAACTTTCTATGTAGCCAGACAAATTAGGAATCATTCCCTGGTCAAAAATTCCAAATTCTACCCCTCTTCCTGCTATTGAGCAAGGAAAGCAGGAGGTGGGAGGGGGAGGGGAGGGGGAGGGGAGGGGAAGGGAGGGGGAGGGGAGGGGAAGGGGAGGGGAAGGGGAGGGGAAGGGGAGGGGAGGGGAAGGGGAGGGGAAGGGAAGGGGAGGGGAGGGGAAGGGGAGGGGAGGGGAGGGGAAGGGGAGGGGAGGGGAGGGGAAGGGGGAGGGGGCACTTACAACCCCACAAGTCCAGGAAGCTCCAGGATCTTTTCTTTGGCCCCTTCTTCTCCTTGCTCTGTCTTTGTCTATCACTGTCTCTCTCTCCTGATGTGATGCGGCCCTTACTTTAGATGTATTACTAGGAAATAAGGCTGTTTTTCCCATCCATTGCTCAGTCATCACAAAGACTGATTTTGCATGTAGACCTGATCCTTTCCATCCTTTATGTGTCCATGTGCATGATCTTCAGATCTCTGGGCTGAAGGAAATAAGTGAGGACCGCATATGACATGCCGGTTGCTAGGTTACAGAGCAATGCCTCTAGACGGAGGACTACAGGTCTAACATTTGAGGAGGAGGATAGAAATACCCTAAAATAAATCTGAACCCGCAAAAGCCAGGAAAAAAAGGCTGAGAGGTGAGGTGGGGAAAAAGGATAAGGAAGAAAGGGTGGCAAACTATTCTAAATGTACATTTTCCATAACTAATACTTCAGCCTTCCCCCAGGGGTCCTTACCATCAGGGACCATGTTCCTCCCCCCACTCCTCAGCCCCGTATGGCTTTAGCAGCTCATCACCACCCGTGGATTTGAAGGATCTTGATTTGACTTCTGTTTCTTTAATCATTTTACTTTTCACAGCACCCATGCACCATTTACACAATTCCCCAAACCAAGAGAAGACAGACAAGACAGGTGTTAAGTAAGATTCTGTTAACTAATTATTTGTGCTGTGTAAACACAGACGGGAATGCTTTGCTCTCTTTCTACCTGTAATAAGACCTAGGTGGAAGGAGTGGAGCGAAACAGGTAGACAGCCTGCAGGAGCCCAGGGAGTCTATGGGGTGTGGTGAGCCCAAGGGGAGGAACAGCAGGAGAATGCCTGTCCCCCTTAGCATTTTAATCTACTGCTTGTAGGAGACAGAGAAAAAGAACAGTGTTTTTCTGGAGAAGAACATGCTTATCTTAAAGCAACAGGCACTATTAGATGTTTACTGCTGCTTAAAAAGAGGCACCCTTGGGCTTCCCTGGTGGCGCAGTGGTTGAGAGTCCGCCTGCCGGGGCGGGGGACACGGGTTCGTGCCCTGGTCTGGGAGGATCCCGCGTGCCGCGGAGCGGCTGGGACTGTGAGCCATGGCCGCTGGGCCTGTGCGTCTGGAGCCTGTGCTCCGCAATGGGAGAGGCCACAACAGTGAGAGGCCCAAGTACCGGAAAAAAAAAAAAAAAAAAAAAAGAGGCACCCTTTTAGAAAGTCAGGGAAGATGCTTGTTTCCCCAGCCACTTTCATATGGCAGGAGTGAGCACACACCTGCCTTCACCTGGTGTCCAGGCCCCAGGACCAAAAGCTCAGGGTAGAACCCAATCCATGTCTGTGTCCCTCTAACATCCTAGGATAAAAATTGACTGAGTCCAATCTGTTAAAAAGTAATAGGATTTCCTTGGCAGTCCAGTGGTTAAGACTCCACGCTTCCACTGCCGGGGGGCGTGGGTTCAATCCCCGGTTGGGGCACTAAGATCCCACATGCCACGTGGTGTGGCACAAAAAAAAAAAAAAAAAAAAGTAATGGCAGGTCACTATTTAGATGGAATCCACCTTAAAGTCAGAGTAGCCAGTCCCTTGAGCACAGAAGGTGAGGGGGATCCTTTTGGCGATACAGATGGTGGGATAAGCACCAGCAAAGACACAGTATGAGTGTCAAAGGATGAGGAGTATATTCATAGACTCTCTTTCACTACAGGTGCTGTGCTGGGAGAACAAGGTGGTGAGGACAATTGACCAGCAGGGGTCTGGGAGCCTGGAAAGTGCAGTGAACTGGAAGGAAGGAAGCTCCCGGTTGAGCCTGGACCAAATGACTTCCCATGTGACCTTGGGCAAGTCCATTGGCTTTAGTTTCCTCATCAAAAGAATGGAAGCAAGGGGCCCAACACCCAAGGTCAATTCTCTTGCTTCTCATTTATTCTCAATACAATAAACAAAGAGGAAACATTTAAGGCTTTTGAGCATTATGCCCAAGGGGATGTTTCAGAGAAATAAATCTGTCAGCAGCAGTGAATTAGAATGGAAAGGGAGTAAGTTAAGGAGATTGGGGGCAAGGTGGCGGAGAGTTCCAACAACACACAGCTGCCTCCATCACTGCAGGGCTTGGCACTTAACTAACCTAGACCCCAGGCTCCAACCATAGGACTCCTGGCTCGGAGCACTTCCAGTCTCCAAGTTAACAATCAAATAGATAAACCCAAGAACCGAAAAGCTAGTAAGTAATAAGTTCTATGACAAAAATATGTGCCTTTCCTCCCACACATAACTTGAAGGACAGTAAATAGAGACATTTTTCATGGGTAATTTTGTAATGTTTAATAAAAGCCTTAAAAATCAAAATCAAATTTTATGAATTTTTCCTTTGGAAACATCAGAGAGGCAGACATTTTACAAAAGATGTCCACTGAAACACTTTATAACAGAGAAATACAACTAAAAGCAAGCCCAAGTGTTTCAGTTGTTCATTTATTGTCTCTCAACCCTAAATCCAACATTCTTGGTCTCACTCTGTATATTGGAGCTGGACCCTGCAAGCATTTCCCATTTGCCATCGTAGGAGAATGTTCAGCTTTACCAAAACAGAGCGCTGGAATGCTCCTGCCTGGTCAGAGAAAGGCAGTTCTCTTTTGAGCCACCATTGTAGTAGTAGTAGTCATAGTAGTAGTAGTAAATGTAGAAGTCCACAGGTCTGATCCACACTCAGGCCCTACTCCTACCAGAAGCCACTTCCAAGCACAGGCTCTGGACGCGCAGGCCCAGCAGCCATGGCTCGCGGGCCCAGCCGCTCTGCAGCATGTGGGATCTTCCCGGACCGGGGCACGAACCCGTGTCCCTGCATCGGCAGGCGGACTCTCAACCGCTGTGCCACCAGGGAAGCCCCCATGCTCTCTTTGAAGAGCCCTGGGGAAGGGGGCCATGCCCCCTGGGGGGTCTTTAATCCTTAAATTGTCCTCTCCTCCTCAGACTAGAGGCCACAGCTGCTTTGCTACAACTGCTCCTTCTGGGGACCCACCAGAGTCCTTTTCTACCCCTTTGCTCGCAGTTAACAAATTCCACTAGTTACTGATGTTTAAATTAAATTTCCCCAGTTCAAATAATGATATTTGAACTGTATCCTGACTGAACCCTGACTGATATACCAAATCTACCAAATGTCACTTAATATGAAGGAAAATTTAAATAAAAATGGTAAAGCAGGCCAATGATACATAATATAGCCATTAAAGTGTTGGTATGAAAGAGTGTTTAATAATATGAGAACATGTCACACTGTATTGTGAAGTATGTGAAAGGAAAATAAAAATGGAGTCCGTATTGCGAAGAGAGCTCTCTAAAATGAAGCTGAGGGCCTTTAAGGAAGTGTGACCTATGCACATGTCAGACTGGATGGAATCTGACCTTTTGACCTGATGAAGGGATCCAAAACAACTGCCAGAAATTCAAGATACTTACTGGACCCTTATCCTAAAATAACTTGTGATGGTCTGTCAACTTATTGGACCCCTATCCTAAAACAACTTGTGGTTCCTTAAGGACAAATATTTTCTGATTCACGTCAGAGTCAACCACAGTTCTCACCCCAGGCAACTTTAAACAACCTGGTGGCTTTTTGTCTTTATAAGCCCCTGACTCTTTCTCTTCCAGAACACTCTTTCAGGGTTACCCCAACCTGTGTCTTCCGAATTGCAATTCTTAAGACCCCAAATAAACTTTTCTTATTTGCAGCCTCCTGCATTATTTTTTTAGTTAGCAAGTGAAAAATGTAGGTTGCAAAACAGTATTGCAGCATGAGTTCAGATTGATGGAATATGTGTGTATATACTGATAAAATGATGGTGCCCAGGTAGATAATCAGGTGAACAATGCTCTTCACTTGCAACATGTGAAAAAAGAAAAGAAATTAAGAAAAATGCCTGATACTGTATTTGCCCAACCCAGCTAATGAACATTGGCTATGTTTCTAGGGGAGAAAGCAACCTCCCTGGTTTTGTACAGAAGGACTTGCCCAAGCTGGGGTGAACCACGTGGACCAGGCGTTGCCCTACAGTCCCATTTTTTTATTCATTTGAAATAGAGACTTGATTGCCAGGCCCTCCTGCTATCAATTTTAACCTACCCCCCAATCAAATGACATGTGAAAATGTTTAAACCTGGGTTGTGATGGGCAAATTAGAGCCTGTGGTCTTAGAAATCCACAAAGTGCTGGAGAAGAGAGCTGCACTTACAGGAAAGAAGCTCATGCTTGCAAAAAAGAAAGATTTTAAAGGGCCATTCCAGTGGCATTGGCAGGGATCACTAAGGTTGCTGCTACAGCTGGGAAAATACCAACTCCATGGTCTATTCCAGACAAAGCCGATGCAAACAACAGACTAAGGAGTGAGAACGAGACATAATAAACCTTTAGAGCGGAGGAGAGCTATGGAGCAAAGTGGGATGGAAACACAAGAGAAGGAAGAGTGACCGAGCTTGCTGGCTGCTGGCTGGCTGGCTTCGAAGAGACAGTGTGGCGTCACCTGTCATCCTGAACATCACCTGCTGTGATGTGAGCCTCCCCAACACTGGCATCAGACAGGCCTGATTCAAACCTTGGCATCATCACGGACAGCTTTGTCACCCGGGCATTTGGCACAGAGCCTGGCATATAGGAGGTGCTCAGTGAACATTCGGTAAATTAATACATGGGCTTGACAACACCTCCGAGCCTCCCTCACCACTGCATGAAGACCATCACACCTAGACCATATGGTATTGTCATGGGCATTAATTAGACAGTCCTAATAAAGACCCTGCCTGGCACACGGGAAGGACTCAAAACATCATCCATAAAGAAGAAGCAGCTTACGTACTGGGTACTGAAAACATGAAAAATCTGCCAGATCAAGAAGGGGGAAGGCAGAGGAAATACAGGTCAAGCCGTTTTGTCTCCCTGCCTGGAACACTGCAGGGCAGGGATTCTTTTTCCTTTCTTTTTGCCCCCTGGTCATGGATGTTTTGGCCGTCTGGTGAAGCCTATGGGTCACTTTTATAAATAACGTTTTCAAATGCATAAAACTCCTGAGCTTGCAAAGAAACCAAGTTACCCAATTTTTAAAATTGTACCATAGTAATATATATGCTGCTTTATCAGTACAGGTATCAGCAAACTTTTTCCAGAAAGAGTCAGATACTAAGTAGTTTAGGCATTGCAGGGAAAGAAATTTTCTGTTGCAACTATGATACATAAATGAATGGGCAAGGCTGTATTCCAATAAACTTTATTTACAAAACCAGGTGGCAGCCTGGATTTGGTCCACAGGCTATAGTTCACTGGTGCCTTTATTAATGCATGAAATAACAAGATACATTATAAGCGCTAATAACTACCATAATTTCTAATTAGTTAATGATCATAAATGACATTTTGAGATCACTGCAATAAGAGTAATAAGTGGAAATACCTATGATTTCTACCAGTAACATCAATACAGATACCGTTTATACTATCATGGCTGGTTGTCTACATTCATCATTGAAATAATGCAAAATTTTTATTTTCATACTGTTGTAACTTTCTTCCTACACAAGTTCACGGAGCCTGGGTTAAAACAGTGGCTTTCCACTGTACTTAGAAGAAAATCCCTATTCCTACAATGGTTTAAAAAACTCCCGATGTGGCCCTGGCCAACCTCTAACAATCATATCTGATACTCCCCCACTCCCCAGCCCACTATCCTGTTCCCTTTTGTTCCTTATCACACCAAGCCCTTCGTGCTTCAAGGCTTCTGTACTGGCTGTACCTTTTCCTGCAATGCTATGATCTGCCTCCTCGTGACTCTCAAGTCTTGGCACAAATGTCACCTCTTTAGAAGGACACTCCCTGATGCTTTACAGCAATCTTGGCCACAGATGGACATCTGGGGCCTTGCAGAGAGACGCACTTTGCCCCAGAGCTGGCACAATCCCAACGTGAAGACCCAGAACCCAGACATTAACCTTGGGTTATACAAACCCTGACAGCAGAATTGCAGCCTTAGAGCAGGAGTATAAGTTCATTTCTTGGGGTGCACGTAATTGGAGGAAGAAGCCCCCAATTCTGGAAACCATACCCACTCTCCTGTAGCCTTATTTCATCCATATCTGGTTATTTGGAAATTTAAACCACGTCAAGTCATATTTCTGACCCGTTCTTGAACCTAAATTACATGGCTATAGCCTGGCAGACTAAGCTCAACAGCAATGCCTGCCTACCACATTCTGCCCCCAAATCTTTATCGTGCTAATGTTACCCCATTTATTCCTTCACAGCACTTACTCCAATCTGAAAATACCTTGTTCATTTTTTTAAAGTCTCCACCCACACCCATGAGAACATATACACGAGAGGAGTGGGCATCTTCAGGTTTTGATCATCACCAGTGTCAAGAACAGTGCCTTGTATGTAAAACATGCTCAATACATACTTTTTGAATGAATGGAATGGATATTTTAATCGTAATAGGACCTGAAGCAATAGTCAGAATATATCTGTAAACTAAATGTTAACTGGCCACTTATGTCTTCAAAGACAGAAATACTGTCCCTTTCTTCCTCCCACAATTCAGATAAATCTCAGACCATCTTTCCTTTCCTTCCCTAGTCTACAATCTTCAGTCAACCAGTGGCTATTTATTTCAGGTCTACTAGGAGGCATGTGTATCATTAAACATTTTTTAAAATGGGATAGCTGAGATATAATTGCTCGTGTCCCACTATCAATCCTTGTGTCCTCAATAATGTCCTGAATGGAAGTGAACCAAATTCCACCATATTGTTCACCTAATCCACAGCATCAGGCTGCTCTAGCACAGAAGCAGAGTTACAAACAGCCCCAGACATCAACAACTGAGCTCTGACACTCACAAAACCATCCAGAACCACTCCCAGAAACTCACCTGTTTCAGCCCTAAGAGGTAGGGCCCAGTGATAAGAGGCCAGATAGACGCCTTAGAAAAGCAGGATTGGCCTCAGTGTTGGAAGTGAAAGTACCCAGCAGGACACCCTAGAGAACAAACGGGCTTTAGCTTGAATCCCCCTAGAGGTTCCTCCCTTCTATCCTATCTCTTCTTCCTTCTTGCACTAGGAGAAAAATTAGAGTTTAAGTAGACTTCTCCAGAGAAGTCAGTATGGATGATAAATGAAAGAGGAGGGAATTAAACAGTCAAAACTTTGAAAGTATTAGCATAAAAATTCTAGAAGAAAACATAGGCAGTAAGCTTCTTGACATGGGTCTTGGACTTTTTAGATTTGACACTATAAGCAAAGGCAACAAAAGTAAAAAAATAAACAAGTGGGACTACATCAAATTAAAAAGCTTCTGCACAGCAAAGGAAACCATCAACAAAATGAAAAAGCAACATACTGAATGGCAAAAACTAATTTACAAATGATTTACAAATCATGTATCTGAGAAGGGGTTAATATCCAAAATATATGAAGAACTCTTACAAGTCAATAGCAAAAAAAAAACAATCTGATGAAAATAAATGGGCAGAGGAACTGAGTCGACATTTTCTTCCAAAGGAAAATGGCCAAGAGGTACATGAAAAGATGCTCAACAACCCTAATCATGAGGGAAATGCAAATTAAAACCACAATGAGATGTTGCCTCACACCTGTTTTCATTGGCTATCATCAACAAGATAAAATAATAACAAGTGTTTGCAAAGATGTGGAGAAAAGGGAACCCTTGTGCACTGCTGGTAGGAATGTAAATTGGTGCAGCCACTATGGAAAATAGTATGAAGGGTCCTCAAAAAATTAAAAATAGAACTACCACATGATCCCACAATCCCACTTCTGGGTATTTATCCAAAGAAAATGAAACCACTGACCTGAAAAGATATATGCACCTCCATGTTTACTGCATCATTATTCATAATAGCCTGGATATGGAAACAACCTAAGCGCCCACTGATGAATGAATGGATAAAGAAAATGTGGTATACATATATACAATGAAATATCATTCAGCCATGAGAAAAAGGAAATCCTATATTAGTTACAATATGGATGGACCCTAAGGATATTATGCTACGTGAAATAAGTTAAAGATAAATACTGATATCTCACTCATATGTGGAATCTTCACACACACACAAAAAAAGCAAACAAAACTCTAGTTCATAGATGCAGAGAACAGATTAGATTGGTGGTTGCTAGAGGCGGGGAGTATGGGGTCGGAAAAATGGGTGAATGGAGTCAAAGGCACAAATTTCCAGTTACAAAATAAATAAGTGATGAGAATGTCATGTACAGCACAGTGACTACAGTTAATAATACTGTATTGCATATTTTAAAGTTGCTAAGAAAAAAATTGTTAACTACATATGGTAAGGGGTGTTAACCAGACTTATTGTGGTGATCATTTCACAATATACATGATGTTGAATCATTACGCTGTAACCTGAAATTAACATAATGTTGTGTCAATTATACCTCAATTTTGAAAAACTTTAAATGTATTAAAAAGCTCATCTAGGGCTTCCCTGGTGGCTCAGTGGTTGAGAGTCCGCCTGCCGATGCAGGGAACACGGGTTCGTGCCCCGGTCCGGGAGGATCCCGCATGCCGCGGAGCAGCTGGGCCCGTGAGCCATGGCCGCTGAGCCTGCGCGTCCGGAGCCTGCGCTCCGCAACGGGAGAGGCCACAACAGTGAGAAGCCCGCATACCGCAAAAAAAAATAAAAAATAAAATAAAAAATAAAATAAAATAAATAAAAAGCTCATCTACATCTTAGCTTTTCTTCTTTTTTTTCACTGGAGCATCCACCCTGCACTTGGACACCAGGCCTTGCCTCTAGAAGTTGTCTGTCTTGTCGGGAGGACTCACCCTAAATTCCTCTAAGCACAAGTGAAGTAGTGAGCAAGAAAACGAACACACTAAGTCAATAAGGACAGGTGTTTTCCTTAAGAGTTGATCTAAAAATAACAGCCAGAGAAACATTTATTTTATAGACTTATTCTCTGCCATAAATGTGTCTATCCAGATGAATTAACTAACTGGTATGAAGGGACTTCTACTTGGTGAAATAAATGCCTTTTTCACATAGAGACTCTGTAATGAGATTTTGGTTTTTTACTATAAAAAGATATTGTGAAACAAGATGACATACATCAGAGAAACATTAGCTGATTTAAAAGAAAAGGCTTTTAGCAAAAGGTAAAGATTTAGATAAAAGATTTAGATAAAACAGTTAAAATCTAGGCTGTACAGTTAATCATATATAATCATCAGGTTACTTAATCTCTCTGATATTTAATTTTGTTAATAATAAAAAACAAGAAATACACTGATAGATACATCTCGTTGTATTTGCAGAAATTAAGCTCACCAGAAAGCCTTGTACACAGCAAACACTCCATAAATCGTACACAAATAGTCATAAAGAGTGGAAGTGCTTAAAAACAGATATGATTTATGATAGATACAAAATTATGAGGTACCTAGGCACATATATTACTAAATATATGCAAGAATTTTGAGGTAAAAATTATGATTTTGTTGAAAAAGTTTAAGGAACATTCTAATAAATGGAAAAATATATTGTTTTTGTGGATGAGATCAACAATATGCTAATGAAAGCAATTTCCCTCCAAAATTAATCCATAAGTTAATTCCATTTTAATCAAAATTTTTACAGGATTTGACAAACTGATGCTAAAAATTCATTTGGCAAAGTAAAAGACTTACACTATGCAGGGTGATTTTGATAAAGGAAAAGAAGACAGATTCATCCCACTAAACATCAAGTCTTATTACTGAGTTATAAGTGCTCAAAGCTGTATGGTAAGGAACAAAACAGAAAAGCCACTGAGATGCCTATAATCACGGAAACTTGACTCACTACAGAGGTGATGGATGTAAATCATGGGGGTGGGAAGATGGGTAATGAATTACTCAATTAAAGGTGCTAGGAGGAAAAAAATAAAATTAGATCCCTACCTAACATTCTCTCTCTCTCTCTCTCTCTCTTTCTCTCTCTCTCTCTCAAAATGGATTAATGGGGCTTCCCTGGTGACGCAATGGTTGAGAGTCCGCCTGCCGATGCAGGGGACACGGGCTCGTGCCCTGGTCCAGGAAGATCCTACATGCCGCGGAGCAGCTGGGCCCGTGAGCCATGGCCGCTGAGCCTGCGCGTCCGGAGCCTGTGCTTCGCAACGGGAGAGGCCACAACAGTGAGAGGCCCGCATACCGGAAATTAAAAAAAAAAAAAAAGGATTAATGATCTATATGAAAATCAAGACTCTAACTTCTGAAGGAAAATAAAAGAGAATACCTTTATAATACATGACTAGTGGAAGTGCTTTTAAACAAAACATAAGTAGCCCAAGCAATAAAGGGAAAAGTGATCAATCTGATCATATTAAAATGGTCTTATTAACTTCTGTTTGACGAGAGACACCATAGAAAATTAAACAGTTATGGACTAGTGGACTAGGGGGAGCTAGATAAAAAAACAATTGTCCATATCCTATAAAGAACTCCTAGAAATCAATGAGAATAAAACACTCCCCTCTCACTATTGGACAAAGACTGTACAGGCAGTTTGTAGAAGGGAAATCTGAAGCATAATAAACATAGGAAATAGGCTCAGCCTCAGCAATTTGGGAAATACACGTTAAAGCCACAAGAAGTCGCATGCCCCCCACCCCCGCATCCAGTTGGCTAGCATTAGCATTGTTGACTCTGACAACAAACACAGAGTGAAAAGAAGAGAAGAGGAACTCTACTTTGTGGGTGGCACCAGGCTAGCAGAACCGCTCTGGAAAGCAGTTTGGCAACTCCTAGTTCAACCCAACAGCTTCCTACTTTCTATTCTAGAGAAACATTCAAATGGAATCACATGAATACATGAACAAGAATATTCATGACAGTACTATTTGTGATACCAAAAGTGGGGAAACAACTGCTTATCAGCAGAAAAAAGGATAAATCCACTGTGCTTTATTCATGCCATGGGACATTATTCATTATTTATCTCAAAAATATAACTGAGTGAAAAAGTTAAATTGCAAAATGTTACCTTCAGTATGATACCAATCATTTAAATTTTAAAGTATAAAACAATTCTCTATATTATTCATGAACACATACATATGTAGAAAATCTATAAAACATTCGTGAGAATAATATACATCCATTTCAGGCTAGTATTTACCTCTGGGGAGGGAGGAATAGGAGGAGAGACAGGAGAAACGATAGAATAGCGTTGCAGCTGGATTTGCACTTTTCTAAAAAGGAAAACCTGAAGCAGTAGGCAAAATGTTAACCTCTGTTAACATCTAGATGATTGGGTGTACGGGTATCAGTTATATCATTTTCTGTACTTTTTGAGATGTCTGAAATATTGCATGCTTTAGAAGTTTTAAATTACTATTTAAATGACTTCTGATTTTAAAACAATCACTACTGCAAAACTCATCTGTCTAAATCAAAAGTAGTGGCTGGATTTCTTACATCTATGAATTACTCTGTAATGAAGGAACAATTAAAGATAAACATATATTTAAAAACAATGTGCTGACTATAAATTAGCCTTGCACAATCCCGCTCTTCTTTTCCCTGCCAACAGTTACATTCTTAAACCAACCAAAATGCAGTCTTTTTAAAAAGTGCCTATTAGTCAAGCCAGTGGTTTTCAAATAATGCAATCTTTTTGTTCTAGAAAGGGAAAAAATTCCCTCAGAACCTAAAATAGACAAAGAGGTATTGTATTAATATTAACATATTTTATGAGCTTAGGTTTGTAAATGTATATCTTTTAAGGTAATCAGCAGGAATAATGAGGTTTTTTTTATTAACATAAAAATTTAATATCTGGCATTATGGATGATCATTACAATAATATAACAAGCTTCCACATTCAATTTGCTTTTGTGTTCTGTTAGCCTATTCAATGTAGAGAAAATCTGGATACATTCACACAGTGTGCTCATTTTCTATTGTTACAAAACAAATGACCAAAACCTTAGAAGCTTAAACAAATGTATGATGTCACAGTTTGTATGGGATCGGGAGGGTAGCACATTTTAACTGGGTCCTCTGCTCTGGGTCACACAGGGCTGAAATCAAGGTGTCAGATGGCTGCATCCTTATTTGGAACTCAGAGGCCACTTCCAAGTTCATTCCAGTTGCTACTTAATTGGTTTCCTGTGGTTGTTTGACTGAGATCCCACTTCTTCCCACTTCCTCCCATTTCCTCACCAGCTGTTGACCAGGGATCACGCTCAACTCCCAGAGGTTGCTCTCAGGTCCTTACCCTGTAGCCTTCTCCACAACCTGGCAATTTGCACCTTCTGAGGCCAACAGGAGAGCATTGCTTTAATGCTTCACCTTCTTTAAAGGGCCCATCTGATTAAGTCAGGTGCACAAGGCTAATCTCTCTTTTGATGAACCCAAAGCCAACCCAAAGTCAAGTGATTCTGGACCTTAACTGTATCTGCAAATGCCTTTGACAAACTGTGATGTAATCACCTGAGTGACATCCCTTCAGATTCACAGGTCCAGACCACACTCAAGAGGAAGGATTTGTATGGGGCATGCAACAGTAGGGGATGGGAATCTTGGGGGCCACCCTAGAATTCTGCCTACCATAGCCAGATATGTAGTTGTCAATGGTAACCTTTAAATCTCAGGAGTTTCTCCAGATGCTTGGAAAGGGAACAATAGGGCCTTTTTTTCTTTCAGATCTGTATGACTAACATCTAACCTCAACTCTCATTCCTCATAATAAATACTGGAAGTCAGGCAAAAAAGCACCCCAAACTTACATAAAGGAATAAAATTGGGTCTTCCCCTGTTACTGGACACCTGACATGCGGCCAAGCCGAGAAGCCTGAACTAGCCCTGACTGTACATGAACCAGGCACTCAGGTGTGGCACAGGTAAATTTAGTTAGATGATTTTACTCGAGAGGGTAGATTCATGCCTGATTTAAAATAAAACACTCCAATCTTCCCAGTGAATGACACGTTTATAAGAAGTGTAAATGTATGCATAAGGATGAAGGAAATAAAATGCTTCATGTTGAGGTCCACCTAAAGTCAACTTAACCCAACAGCTTAAGTTAATAAAAATAAAGCTATTATTACAGTTTATGTTGATCTTTTCTTCATGTTGAAACAGTTCAAAATAACCATTTAAAAGGCCAGATAAATCAAATACTTCTGCAATTCATGAACCATCCCTAAAATCCCCTGAAATGAAACGTTCTTCACAATAATATTGAAGATCTCAGTTTCAGTTCCAAAGATGACACTCATAGTTGTGTGACGTAGACTCCAAAACCCCCCAAGACCTCTGTGAGCCCTAAATGCTTAAATGAAATCACTCATGAAAGTGCCTGGCACCCAGGGGGTCCTCAGTAAGCAGTGGCTGAATAAGTCAGGACAACCCAGTTTGACTCTTCATTCAACTTCTATTGATATTTTGTAAGGAAATGGTTAAGGAATTACACAAAGACTCAGTTTAAGGAATGGACACTTTAGTGTTATTTAAAGAAAAGAGAGAGAGAGAAAGAGGAAGAAAAAAAAAGCAAACAATCTAAAAATCAGAACAAAAAGAACTGACTTAGAAACTGAGTTCTATACTTCTCAGCCATTACGTTTGACAAACAAATAGGAAATATGACTCACTGAGGGATGACCATGGGCTAAGCACCTGACAAAGTGTTTTGCCAGCATTATCCAATTTAATCTTCATTACATAGTGAAGTAGGCAGAGTACACTAACATGTTAAGATGCCTGCTATGTATTAGGTTAAAATGCAAGTTATGAAAGAATGTGTATGCTATGATCACATTTTACAAAACAAATTCAAACTCAAATTTTGAAGCATATATACTAAAACGTCAGTGGTTTTCTCTGAGCACTAGGATTCTGACAATTAAAACAATTTTTACTCTTTTTTTTTTACTTCTAATATGTCTCCAATGTGCTTATCTGTTTATGTAAAATTTTTTTTTTTTTTTTTTGTGGTACACGGGCCTCCCACTGCTGTGGCCTCCCCCGTCGCGGAGCACAGGCCCCGGACGCAAAGGCCCAGCGGCCATGACTCACGGGCCCAGCCGCTCTGTGGCATGCGGGATCCTCCCGGACCGGGGCACGAACCCGTGTCCCCTGCATCGGCAGGCAGACTCTCAACCACCGCACCACCAGGGAAGCCCCCTATGTAAATTTTTTAATGGAACTTGAGATTTCATATGTTTGCTTAGGAGTAGCGGATACTGAAAAAAGGAAAGTTTTATGTAAGTTGCATTATATTAGTCAAGTGGCACCTCACTATTTTTTTATACCTAAAAATCTAAACCTAACTACAGTGCTTGCAAGTCTAAAGTTTCAAGAGAGAGGGCAGCTAAACATAGAGGAAAGAAAGAAAAGTAGATGAACAGAGACTAGGAAGAGAAATTTTAAAAAGATGTCTAATAACCTAAAAAAGGAGATGGTAGTGAGGAAAGATGGAGTGAGAGAAAAATAAAGTTACACACTAACAGAAAGGAAAGAAGGAAGGAAGGAAGGGGTCAGCAGGAAGAAAAAGGGTCAGAGGAGAATTAAAAATAAACAATAGGGAGCAGACTAACAATGAAAAAAGAGAAGAAATACATTTAAAAAATAAGAATAGAGGAGGAACCACCCCTTCCTATTCATCTCTAAATGAAATGGAAAAGCTTAGATAAGATCACAATGAATCACTTTTAAAGTTATTTTATAATTTTTTGTATTTTTCCTCTATAAGAGTGAGAGGTGATTGAAGAAGGTACTTGATAACCAAGGTTAACCTGCCCTGCACCAGCCCTAGAGACTTGATAGGACTGCAATTAACAAACCAGGTATTTTTCAGCTTTCTCTTTAGTCACAGTACCAAGCACAAGACTGTCTGATAAATGAAGAGCAGTTACTGGTTTACAAGTGGAGTTGATGGTAACAAAGCATTTATTTTTTAACTTTAATCTTCAGACATGGCAAAGGAAGTAAACCCATTTCCCCAAGAATTATACTCAAAAGAAGGTGTAAATATCAAGGTGCCTAATTCCCTCTAAATTCCTCTGAACACTTGCTCAATTTACCCAGCTTCCCCTCTCCACCCTTAAGAAAAAGAACCAATAAATTGCTCCTCCTCCTGTATCTTTTATCAATGTGGCAAATCACCTCATTGCTGCTCTGTTTTAATGCTGTAAACTTCCTTCTATATTTATTTTAACTACCCTTTCTTCTTCCTCTTAGCTTAAAAAGTTGAAATCTAGCAAAAGTAAAAGATAAGTTTAATCTTTGCATAACTTCTGGAAAATAGTAACTCTATCTAACAGCTTTTTCCTGAAAAAGAAAGGTAATGGGATATAGCATATGGTGGTTTAATTAAAAAGCCTCAAAGTTGTTTGCCATCCTTTCCATAGAGAGGAGGAGCCCATGTCTTCTCCCCTTGAATCTGGGGAGGGTTATGACTAATTTCAGCAATAGAGTACAGCAGAAGATTCTAGAGAACTTCCAAGGCTAGGTCATAAAGAGCCATACAGCTTCTGCTTGGTTCTCCTGGAATATTGGCTCTCAGGAAATGCCCTCTCAGGGAGCTTCTAGGAACACTGCCACCATGCTGTGAGGAAGCCCAAGCCACATGGAAAGACCACAGGTAAGGCACTCCAGTGTACAGTCCCAACTGAGCTCTGCCTTTGCGTCATCCCAGCCCAGGAGCCAGACATGTAAGTGAAGAAGCTTCCAAATGATTCCAGCCCCCAGGTATTCGTGCCTTCCCAGATGAGACTCCAGACATCATCAGAGACAAGCCATCATCCTTGCTTTGCCATGTCCAAATGCCTCACCCAGAGAATTAGTAAGTATCATCTCCACTAATAATGGGTTTTCCTTCAGGTTACTAAATATGGGGCATTTTTAATGCAAAAATGAATGGAACTATGGAGATAAAAAGAAATGATCATGCAATAGTTATTACTGTAACTTAACTCTGATCACAGTGGAAAGTGTGTGGGCATCCTAGAACCCCAAATGTCACAGAGTGCCATATCCATAAAACCGCTGCAGGCATACTACCTTTCTTTGGTTGAGGCGAGAGCTCCTTCCTCTGCCCTCTCCCCATTCTTTCTAACAAACTTTGTATCTTTCTTTTATTTCTATTCTTCCTTTTGTTCATGCCTATCCCTCAAGTCTGCCCTTGAGTCACTGATTTACTGTTGTAGTGGGTATTCATTTTTTCATTAAATAAATATTTTTTTGAGCATTGTTCTAGATACTGGGATAGTAAAGTGAGGATATCTAACTTTGTGACATTGTACAGCAAAGAATGTAATGAAATGCTTTTCACACTATGGATCACAATCAGTAATAGTCATGAAGTCATCCTGATGGATCCTAGCAAACATTTAAAAAACATAAAACAAAATAGAAAATAATATACTAAAAATAACAACGATGAAAACGCATTTCAGTGACTATTGTTTCATGACTTTTTTTACGTTTGGCACAATGTATATATTTTGTCTTCAACTTAAAACTTTGAGAAACATAGTCCAATAGCTATTCAAAAATAAACCTCATTCCTAGAGTATAAAAAACATGAATGGGATTGTACTTAGGAAATTTGCAATTAGGTTTCTGGCTTTGGAACACAATGTAAGAGTCACAGAGCCATTCTCAGAACTAATCTCCTCTACTGATAATGGGTTTTTGCTTTTTACTGTTGTTTGTTTTCTTTAGAAGGGGTGTTCTGGTGTTTCTAGGATCATTTCTGGTAAACAAGTGCCTGTCTTTGCAGGGAACCCATGTGTCATTCATCCTGTATCTGAGCATTACACAGTTAAATGTTTCAGTACTTGAGTCAATCTATTCATTTGTTTAATAGATGAACTGGAGAACATGGAATTATCATGACCTCTGGCATTTATCTTTGCCTGCAATTCTAGAAGCAGTAGTATCTTACCAAACACAAGCTAGGGAGCCTAAGCAAAAAAGTTAGCCGCCTGTGCAATCATCCTGTTAGAGCCTCTATCCAACAGTCGGTGGTAAACATTAAATAACATGACATAAAACCCACTGACATCTGAGTAATGCTGGTGGCAGTCAATACCCTCCTCTCTCCTGCGCCCTCTCATTTATATTACTCAACTTGGACTGTCTTTTTTTTTTACTTCATCCTGAAATAAGTATATACTCTTCAAAATCCTCTCTAGAGGAAAAGCACTAAATGATTTAAAATGATAGCGCCCATCCAATTCCCAAACTCTTAATTAGAAAACTCTAAAAACACCCCAAAAATGTTTTTAGAGACTTCAGAAAGTTTAATGCCAATTTAGTCTGAGTCACTAAGAGCAAAGGTACCAGGAGAGAGGTGGGGCGACATTCCCAGAAAAGAAAACAGCTGGCTCAAGCCTAATAGCAGGGCTGGATAGCTCCTGGGAAAAGTTAGGACAGTCTGATGCGTGTATGCATGTGTACCAGTGTGTGAGTATACTTCAATTTTCACAAGTTGGGCTTGATGAATTGAGAAAGGGCTGAGGGAACCCAAGAGTAGTACGTATCATTCTATCCCAAACAACATCCCAGGAACCAAATACCCAAGTATGTCATGTGGCTATCATCCTGCCCTCAGTTCAACCGCAGCCTTTTGTCTTTGACGACTGAATTGGGAAAAATCCAATATGTTCTTAAAGTAAATATGAATAATATTAATAATCTTTCGGTTCTTGGCTGGGAGAAACTCAAAATGTAAGGTCTGGGGGATGATAATAAAACTTTCTTGGTTCACATGTGGCATGTTGCTATAGACTAAATGTTTGTGTCCACCCAAAAGTCACTTGTTAAATCCTAATGCCCAGTGTGATGGTATTATGAGGTGTGGCCTTTGGGAGGTGATTAGATCATGAGAGGGGAGCCCTCATGAATGGGATTAGTGCACTTATGAAAGCTGCCTCTCCCTCTCTGCCTTATGAGGAGGTCACAGCGACAGACGGCCATCTATGAACAAGGAAGCAGCCCCTCACCAAGCAGTGAATCTGCCAAGTGCCTTCATCTTGAACTTCCGGCCTCCAAAACTGTTGCTTGTAAGACACTCAGTCTATGGTATCTTTGTTAACCAAGCTGAAAGGACTAAGACACAGCAAACACAATATGACAAATTCCAAAGTGCTTTTCCTGTTGCTCAAGATTCTTGCTACAACCTCTGTTCTTAGTGACTGGCTTTCACCGTATGTACATATAATTCCAACTGCAAATACTTGCATTCAGTTGTTCCTTGGCTATTGGAAAATGTGTCACCACAGTGGAGTGTGACTATCCTAAGTTTCTCCTTCATTTAATGAAAAAGAGTATATGGAGTGGGGAGAAAATGCTGACAAGGTTTTGAAGTCACTGCCCATGTTTTCCTTCATGGAAACTCTAAAGCATGTATTTAAGCCTAGAAATCTCTCTACTCTTCCATGATCACTGCTTCCACAGAGCCAACTGCCGGAAATAAAGAACCGAAGGTGGGTGAACTACGAGAATATCAACGGATCCCCCAGGGTGAAATAAAGTAAAACTCACTTTCTCAGAATTGAACAACAAAAATCATAAAATTGGGGGGTAAATTATCTGTCAAAACTACAGTTTGGTTCTTAGAAGTTGTTGTTTGCTATAATGAAAATAAAAATGATGATGCTGACTTTGAAATTGCATTACTCTTTGATCATCTGCCTAATGAAGAATTATTTGTATGAGGTACCAGAGGGTCTCTTATTTTTCCCTCCCCATAGCTATTGCTGTGAACTAGAGATAAATTCATACAGCTGACCAAATTCTGAGAAACAGGTCATTTATTCTAAAGAAGGAGTACTTAAATCCATGGGACTGGGTTTAAGTATTGTCTTATGAAATCTGATGAATCTTTAAAAATTTTAGTTGACATCCAGCACAGTATAAATATTATGTGTGTGTATGTATGTGTGTACGTACTTATTTTGGAAAAGATAATTAATCAGTCCTGCGATACTAAAAGCCAACTTTTTAACACTGATTTAAGACTCTAAGAGGAGCATTAAGATTCATTTACTCACTCCAAGATCCCTCCACTGTGAATAATCTGAAAGTTTATGTGCATATTCTGGTAATTGAATTAGCCAACATCATACATAATTTATTAAGCAACTAATTGTACCTTTTATCTTAGAGAGAAAACTGCATCACATAAAATCCACAAACATCTTCGAACACCTGAAGAATATGTTCAAGGAACTGTGACACACTGCAGGGGCCCCAGAGGGAGAATGAGAAGTTTTTGCTCTAAGGCACTTGCAACTCCAGGGAGGGGAAAATACAAAGTAGCACACAAATAGTTAAGTACCACTTCAAGGCAACAATAAAGACATAAAGATACTGCTTAGCTATCAAATGAACCTAAGAGACAATAAAAAGACAGTAATTCCTGTAGCAGAAGAGAAGGGAAGAGATTTAGAGCTGAAGGACTGAATGAAGACACTAATCTCCAACATCAGTATTAAGATTATTTCAGGCTATGGTTTGTTCCAGCTCAGACAATTTAGGATTGGGAGGGAGAGGAGGGTCAGCTGTCCCGAAATGGCAGTTGTTTTAACGGCATTACTTCCTGGGTGTGTTTGTTGGTAAGACTCATCTCCCCCAGAAGCAAGGAGTCTGTCATTTCATCTCTTTATTCCCAGCATCTAATCTAGTGCCTGAAACAGAATGGGATGGAGGGAGGGAGGGTAGGCAGGACTGAATTCCAGGTGAGTAAAGCTACATTGGGGGAGACAGAGCAAGGTTTATTTGGAGAACATTAAGGCAATTTGACTACAGCGGAGAGAACAAGAAAAAGATGGCAAATTGAACATGTCGACTGGGGCTAGATTGTGACACACCCTGATGGCCAGGTTAAGGAAGGAAGTTGGATCTCGTTCTCTCTCAGCAACAGTGGAAACCAAGCAGAATGATGTCCCCACTTCAGGCAGCGCACAGGACTTCTAGCCGATAAGAATTCACAACATGGGTTTTCTTCTGCAGACAAAAAATGTTGCCTGCCATTTCAGTAAACAAAGAATGTTGCCTGCCATTCTGGTAAACAACAGATGTTGCTGCCATCAAGCCATCAGCCACAGCAGTGGCCCCCATCCTGTGCCCTGAGGGGAATTCAGGATGTAGAAAAACAGGATACTGACCCTAGTTGGTTAAGATGCATATCTAAGGAATAATTTCAGTGAGCCCAGACTCTTGAATCCTCCCAAATGTAGAAAGCACTAAAATCATTAACTTGAGATGCCTGTTTTTTTGTGATTAGCAGTAAATCTTTTGATGTTTGACTAAATGTTTGGGGGTTTGTTTTTTGTTTTGCAAAAATTCCTCTATATCGTGGCTCCTCCCTTCCCTCTTTGGAACAGTTCCTCACAGCTACCTGAGAGGCTGTCTCCTGGGCTATAGTCCTCAGTAAAGTCCCTGAATAAAACATAACTGGCCTCTTTTAGGTCGTGCGTTTTTCTTCAGCCGACACATCGCATGCAGGAATAAAGAGACAGATCCAGAGGCTGCCCACATTTCTAATGGGTAATGTTCAAATGGGGCACTAGTATCACCTGGACTTGTTAAAAATGTTTGAAGTGCAGCCTTAATCTAGTGGATCCGCATGTCTAGATTTGAGGCTGTGATCTCCATTTACATCTGAGAGCTTCTGGTTTGTAACTTGAAAATACCCTGAATAGAAATGACACAGCTTTACTATCTAAAAAATAAAGTACTGTACAACTTTGTAAATAGGCTAGAAGCCATTGCATTGTACACTTGAAATGGTAGTTTTTATGGTGTATGAATTATATCTCAATTAAGATGTTAAAAGCTTAGCACAGAGCTTGGCACATATGGGAAGTCAGTACAAGTTTCTTTTCTTGAATACATGCATGAATGGCTCTTTTCCTCCTGGCATGGCTGGGTTTTTTTTGACAGCCCTGGATTATGAGCTGGCAGATCCAAGCCAAGCAGCCTGTCTAGAAGAGTCCAGTGCTTTCTAAAGGCTGGTGACAGGCATACAAGCAGCCCGTAGAGCAAGGAGCATCCATGCCAGAAGTCAGGTTCAGTTACAAATCAAAAAAGAAAGAATTCAGCAGCAAGGCACAAGTGAATGTGGAGTCTTTAACAAAGGGAGAGCAGGCAGCAGGGTATGAGAAAGGCAAGAGATGGGGCAACAGTGCAGCATGAGAGAAATGCTGGGAGCCAGGAGCCCCAGAAGAGATGAAAAGCCAGGGCAAGATGAAAAGCAGGACCGTCTTTCTTTGCCCATTTCTGCCTGCTGAGAGCCAGTCCTGGAGGCACTGGCCCAGATCAGCAGGTGGCAACCCATGCTCATCACACCTGGCTGAGGGAGAACTTGCTGAGGCAGCCACAGTGGCTTCTGTTGAACAAATCCAGAATCCTTTACCACAAGCAGCAGCAGAAAAAGGAATGTCGGCATAGGATGTGTGGCTAGGTTCGGAAATTTACAATGTTCCTGAGCTCTGGTTTGTTCAAATTAAAATGCCTGTCCCAGTGAAAGTTCTTTGATGAAGAGTAACGGAGACCCAAGTACAGTGGTTTCAGGGGAAGGACTGAAAAGCCACAGGATATCCTCTCACAGGGATGCAAAGACAGGAAACAGAAAGCAGAGAGGAAATCAGGATTGGAAGCCGCTCACTCTCCCCCTTCTCTGACTCCCTCACAGGCCTTCATCCCCACTTATCTCAATCCTTTTCTGCAGACTGGTGTTACTCTGTGTACTTATGGCTGGGGCTGCTAAGCCTTACGTTCAGCTTGTAGGAAGACGCATCTGCCCTGACATCACAGCAGCTTTGACTCCATCTCTCCTTCCCGTTCTAGCAAACATCATCACCCAACTCACCTCTCAATTTCAGATTCCCAGAAGAGAAGCACGGTGCGGGGGGCCAAGGGGGCTCAGCTAGGGTAAGGTGTCAACTTCTGGTCCCCCTAGCTGTTGGGGGCAATAGAGAAGGGACACATGGCACCAGGCCATAGGCTGCCCCTCCTAGGAGCCAGTGGACCAGCAGCTCCCCAGGAAAAGACATGCCTCAGTCTGCTTTGTTATTTTGTTTGGTGCTGGTGCTGGTGGTGCTGGTGTGTGTATTACCTTCTTCAGGGAAGAACACATTCCAAACACGAGGCTTCCTTAAACTACTTAACATACAGCACTTGCATTTATTCTCCCTAGTTAATCCCCCACCTCGTAAATATTTTCAGTGACTTTCAAACATTTTTGACCCCAGGGTAAAAAATAAAACTAAACATGTATTACATATGAAAGCACATGAAACAAATATTTCACAAAACAACACATGTAACACACTCTGATTGTTTTCTGTCCTGTTACAGTCCATTTTTTAATCCTCCTTCAACCTACTAAATTGATTTACCACCCACTAACAAGTGATGACCAACCGTTTGAAAAGCCCTACTATTTTATTACCTCTATTGTCCTGTAATTTTATCATTCAAAAACAATTTTACACTCTTCACATTATACTCACATAGAAGAAAATTCCCCAATCCTTTCCCAATAATACCCCAAACCCCACAATATTTTAGCCACTTGTAAAAGATGAAGCAAGTGCACCAGAGATGTCTAGTGCATTGAACTGTTTTCATTACAGTGTCCTTGAGGCAGTCAAATGACACCCCTGTGCTCAATTTGTTTAGTGACCAATAAGGACTCACGCCCTTGGGTTGACCAACCCAGCTGAGAAGCACCAACCATTGTCTCTGTGCAAAGCCAACCTTCCCACACAGGGATGGAACCAGCTCCCTTGGGCTCACCAGCCTCATTCCAAATGGCAAAGAAACTGTGCTGGTAATGTGTGTATCTCTGGCGAATTTCTAAGGCAAATTGCTTTGCTCAGCAATGCTGATGCAATTGGGTTATTGGGTCATGGGTGTAAATAGGATCAAATGCTTTTTGGAGGACCAAGAGGTAGTAGAATGAGGACTGTCAGTAGAGGAAACCAGGGAGGTAAAATAGAGGATGGAAAGATGGATTTCCACCTCCTGCACCAAGAACTGGTGTGCCTTCCATCTGTGGCACAGCGTGATGAGAACTGCCGAGGATCCTGCCTGTCCCGCGGCATGGCCTGAGAGCACAGGACACTGGCTCTGGAGCCAGGCTTCCTGTGTCCATCGCTGCTCTGTTGCTTACACCCCTGAGCCTCAGTTGTGCCCTCCATAGAATGGAGCGGGTAACAATAAAACCTGGTTCACAGGCTTCCTGTGAAGACTCAAGTACAACAAAGAGCCCATGTGAAGCGAAGCGTTTAGCTCAGCGCCTGCCACATAGCAAGCATCCAACAAATGTTCAGGACAGTTGTTACCATCCCCGCGACTAATGCCCCAGCTGACCTGTGAAGGTGCCTAAAACTCACAAACAGAATTCTGTCTTTGAATGAATACTTTTCCCGTTAGTTTCTCAAAGTTCAGTTCAGACATGGTTAGCCCACTCCAGGGCCCTTTTGGATTCCTCTTCTCTTCTATAATCATTTGGTTCCTTCCTCTTCTTCCTCAAAACCTGGGCCCACTTCAAGGTATTCTTCACCCACTAGACTCTGAGATCCATGGATGCAGAGAATGAAAGGGATTCATCTCACTGAGCTCTTTGTAGAGCCCAGTGCTTAAAGTGTGACAGGTGAACTGAATTCCACACGATTGAGTAGTCTCCTGACCCGGGTTGGACATACAAGTCCCAGGGATACACAAGCCCCTTCTTCCCAGGGATTCGGGGAAGCTCAAGGCCTGTCTGAGAACACAGAGCACCTAGGAAGTGGGAATGGCATTAAAAAGGGGTGCCCTTCAAATGACCCCACTTCTTTCCCCAAAAGTTCCTGGGGCCAGGTTTGCAGAGAGGGCCTGGATGAGAAATGGATATCTCTATTCTTACAAAATAAAAACTTATAGAAGTAAGATACTGCCATGGTATATCACTGTACTTCACACATTCTGAAGTAGGTCTTAGCACAGGGGGACCAAAATACCATCCTGAAATCGTGAGAAAACTTCAACTGTCCACAAGTACACGATCTCCTAAAGGTGCCCTCTACCATGCCCCATGCTTTCTGGGGACCTACCTGTCTGCATGCTTAGGGTTAAGGATGACAAGGCAATTTTCCTGTTTGCCTAAAAAATATGGTATTAATGCAATAATACTACTTTAGACAATTATACAATCCAGACCAAAGGCAAATGAAAATGTGTTTTGCTAACCCCCAGTGAGTGGAAGATTATCTGTTATAACTTCCTCCAAGCCATCCTCTTAAGGAATAAAAAGGTCACAGACTAAAGCTGGTAACCAATGCTCCCAGGCTGTAACTTCCTATATTTCTTGTCCTGAGGCAATTACCATCAGGATCACTGGCCTGGTGTCAGAAAAAAAAAAAAAAAAAAGGAGCATCATAAACAAACCAGGGCCCAGGTAGTGGGGACAGAGGGTTTCCAGGAGGTAGCATAGACAACTTTGGAGGCAGACCCACCTGGGGCCAAGCCTCAGCTCAATCACTGCCCATCTGTATGACCTAAACAGGCTGTTGCATAATCTTTCTCTCTCACTTTCCTCACTGTAAAATGGAGATAATAATAAACTGCCTCATCAGACTGGAATGAAGATAATGGACTAAAGCAACGCTTAGCCTTCTCTCTATATAAAATTCTTTTTCGGAAGACAAATTCCACTGGAATACTTAAAGAAACAAATGGGACTACATCAAATTAAAAAAGCTTCTACACAGCAAAGGAAACCATTGACAAAATGAAAAGGCAATAATATGTGGAAAAGAGAGATATATCTGCAAATCATATATCTGATAAGGGGTCAATATCCAAAATACATAACAAACTCACACAACTCAATAGAAAAAAAAGAAAAGAAAAAGCCCAATTTAAAAAATGGGCAGAGAAAGTGAATAGACATTTTTGCAAAGAAGACATACAAACAGCCAACATGTATATGACTAATCAACATCACTAATCATCAGGGAAATGCAAATTAAAACCATAATGAGAAATCACCTCACACCTGTTAGAATGGTTATTATCAAAAACAAAAAAAAGAGAGAGATAAGTGCTGGTAAGGATGTGAAAAAAAGAGAACCCTGATACACTGTTGGTGGGATGGTATAGGCACTATGGAAAACAACATAAAGGTTCCTCAAAAAAATCAAAAATAGTACTACAATAAGGATCCAACCATCCCACTTCTGGGTATATATCCAAAGGAAATGAAAACATGATATCGAAGAGGTATCTGTATTCCCATATCCACTGCAGCATTATTCACAACTGCCAAGATATAGAAACAACCTAAGTCATGTCAACGTATGAATGGATAAAGAAGATGTGGTAGATATATACAATAGAATATTATTCAGCCATGAGAAGGAAGGAAATCCTGCCATTTGCAACAACATGGATGAACCTTGAGGGCATCATGCTAAAGGAAACAAGTCAGACAGAGAAAGACAAACACTGCATGGAATCACTTATCCATGGAATCCTAAAAAAAAGTCAAACTCATTGAAACAAAGAGTAGAAAAAAATGGTTGCCAGGGGCTGAAGGGTTGGGGGAAATAGAAAGAAGTAAAAGGGTACAACATTTCAGGTTATAAGATGACTAGGTCTCAGGATCTAATGTAAAATATGGTGACTTAGTTGATAGCACTGTATTGTATAATTGAAATTTGCTAAGAAAGAAGAATTTAAATGTTTTCACCAAATAAATAAATAGCGATGATGGATATGTTAATTAACAGGATGAAAATCCTTTCACAATGTATATGTATATCAAATGACCATGACATATGCTTAAATGTCTCACAATTTTGTCAATTACACCTCCATAAAGCTGAAAAATACACAATTCACTTTTTATTTTGTATCTTCTCTCTCTGTCTCTGAGACATCACCCTGAAATATGAAAGTTTCTGGGGCAGAATTTGAACTTGTAAATAGCTGAATCTTAACTTTCTCTGAGGCATTTGTATGCTATGCTTCTGCTGAACGCTGCTCAACAACGTGACATTTTTTTCCCCTGCGATGAAAAACAGAAGTTAATGGCCCAATAAGCAAATGAAGACAATTTCAGAAAATGGGCTTGGATAACATGAGAAAAGCAGGGGAGGTGCCTTCCTGAGGATCTTAGTAGAGAATCACAAGCATCTATCAGTTACAGAATATGTTAGCTTGTCCAGCCAGGGCTGGAGAATTTTTCTTCTTTAAAATTACAGGTGATATTTTACCTGTGTCAGAGGAAGGGAGACCACTCACATACAAGGGAAAGTCATTAACTAAGAACATGCACAAGTTTCGAAAATTAGTCACCGGTTACCATGGTAACACAAACATCACCTAACAACTCACTGGGCTGTAAGTAACCAAGATGATGCTAAATACATTACTTAAAAAAAAGGGGGGGGGGGAATGGGCTCTATTTTTAAGAATACTTGCAAAGAACTAGATGGACCTAACCGCAGACTGAAGGCGGCCCACGTTTGCCCCTGTGAACCCAGGATTCAAGGTCCATCTCCTGCCCTTTGTGTGTCATGTTCTGGGTCACATGCATACACTGTGCTCAGTGACAGTTGTAGGAGGAACAGTGATGACATTTTACTTACAAACAAAGAGCTGCAATTGGGAAAATGAGCCTTCTCATTCCCTAAACTTTTAGTAAAGGAAGTATCCTCACTACTGGCCAATGAAGAGAGACAGACAGATTGATGACAGATTTAGGTGGCAGTCCCTTTAAATTCAACATTAAGGATTCCCTCAGGCCAAACAAGATGTCTCAGAAAATAACTAGGATGCCCAATAAAATAATAATTTTCCCATTGTTCTGAGTAGTTTGAGTTTTCTGATATTAATGTTAATATCAGAAAATTAGATATTAATGTTAATTAGAGTAAATGAATTTTTAAATTATTCTAAGAAGTGGCCGCCCACAAACACCCTCCTAAATGAAACTTAGCACTTGACCTCTGTTCATAGTGCACAGTGCCTGGGACACTCGGGTCCCATCTCTTCAGAAAAGTGGCCCCAGAGCAGTGTTCCTCCAAGTGGTCCCTGGGTATCTGCATCAGAATTCCACAGAGGGCTCTTAAACTGCAAAATCCTAGGCCATATCCAAGGCTTGCTTATTCTGAGTCTCTGGGGTTGCGATCTGAAAAATCTACATTTTTAAATGATTCTCCCTGTGATGCTTATGTTCTCTAGTCTGAGAATTCCATCCTTAGTAATCACCAATACATTGAGGTCTCCTGAGAATGATGACAGAAGACAGGTCAGCCACCATGGGACACAAGCCAATACAGTTAATTAAAGGCAGAGCTAACTGTGACTCAATGGCTCTGGGGGAACAGCCTAGGGTAAAAAACTAGCACAATATACTAGTATTATACACAGGTGTCTGTGTGACATAAGTTTTTCAGAAACAACACAGGTGATGTACTGTGACCTATTCTACTCTATTATATTCCAATTTTTAATGCTATGAACACCAACTAAATTGATTTCACTACCCATTAAATGGTGATGTTTGAAAAACACCATTATAACTTCTGCTGTCCTATAATTTTATCACTTAATAATTTTTAAACTTTTTCAAATTATATCCTAAATAGTAGACAGCCATCCAATATTTTCCAATCCTACCCCAAAAGTCACAATATTTTAGTTACCTTTAAAAGGTAAACCAAGGTAAAATGAGACAGTCTTCTGTATAAGGGTATCAACAACAATACATTCAACTGCTAACATTTAACTTTTATTTATTTATATCCTCTTTATCTCACCAAGAATAGCATGCAGATTATAGAAATATAAAAGGAATGAAAAATCTGAAGAAAAAGGAAGCAAGGGGGAAGTAAAGACAGAAAACTGTGGAATGAATCAAAGCAACAAGTAAAAGGAATAAATACAACACAGGCCAGGAAATCTAGTCCACTTGTTAACTCAGCTTTCTGGCAATCAGTGTGCAGAAGAAAACATGATCAGTTATGAAAATTCCAGGGACCATCTGGGAAGAATAAAGCACTTTTTTCTGTGGTTTATTACCCCTGAGACATTGGCCAAGCCATCTGACTTCTATGATTCAGTTTCTTATCTGTTAACCAAAGGCACTGTGGTTTCCATCACAGGTTAGTCTTGAGGACAAAATCAACAGAGGTAATGTCCTTGGCCCAGTTCCTGGCACATAGTAGGTGCTGAATAAATGTTTGTTTTCCTTTCTCTTATCAGGGATCTCTAAGACATCAATTGTACGTGCTGCCAGAGCCACTGTAGTCTTCACAATTCCCTCCTTCTCCTCCAAGCTTCCTAAAGAGTTAAAATCACCCAAGAAGAAAGCAGCGTTCCCAAGAACCACAGAACACTCAGTGCCTACACAATGTCACCTTCGAAATGGTTTCCTGCCATTCTTTCAATAACTTTAAGCAGGGCTTAGAGGTTATTCTGAAAAAAAAAAAAAGTCTGAGAAAGGAAAGCTAGACTAAGTCATTAAGTATCAAATAAATGCTTGAACTAAGCAATAAGAAAGAGAGATAATTAGTAAATTCACAGTTAGAAGGCAAATGCTGTTGCTAAAACAGGAGGCAGAAACATATTTGGTCTTCACTCTTGAATGGGCTAAATATCCCCTTGTTAATACTAAAGTAGCAGTTGTTTGATTTTGCAGACTCTATTTTTGTGGATGGTAGAGATGCAAAATTTAGACCGGCATGTTTAGTCCTGAGTAGAGGAAACATCAGTTATGTTTTAATTTCCTTTAAATTTAAGTGTCCCAGATTAAATATAAGTGTCCCAGATTAAATAATGCGGTTGACCTACCTTTTCTGTGATATAGAAGTTTGAACTATCAGCATGCTGCAGTGCAAAGTATTCATGGTTGGCAAGGGACCACCTGAAAAATACAAGCATAAACTGATCAGAAAAACAAAAATGGGTCATTTTCTTGTTTATAGTTTGATAGAGTTAGATGAAATAAACACCCTATGATTGGAATTGAGCCAGTACCCAAGATACCCACAGTGCAGTTCCTAAAACAAAATGGCATTAGCCGCCCTTTCCTGACCCTGAGACCAACCATTTCAGATGTGGGTCATCTAGGTGTTATTCCAAGCCTATGGCTCACCTTTACGCATTTTATCTTCATGGCTTTAAGGGAAGGGTATTTAAATACAAAGTTCCATTCCTCCCTATTATGAAGGACTGAGTGGAGCAGAGAGAGGAAAACAAAGGAAATGAGTGCAATTTAAATTTCTGATAATTGTTACATTTCAATTGTCTCTGTTGTCTACAGTCCCCAATCGGTATGCATGCTGTAGCTGGGAACATTCCAATTAAGGATCCCAAGTCTTAAATAAATTCCAGGTAATACTCTATTAACACTTCTGCTTTAAAAATAAAAAACCTCATGCAACTTCTATATGAATGTGCTTTTCCTTTGGATTGTTAGAGCAACCCCAGAGAAGCAGGAAAGTTCACTATCATTGTGGAGTTCCACACGGCAGCACAACCACCCATTGACCTTTTTTTTTTTTTTTGGCGGTACGCGGGCCTCTCACTGTTGTGGCCTCTCCCGTTGCGGAGCACAGGCTCCGGACGCGCAGGCTCAGCGGCCATGGCTCACGGGCCCAGCCGCTCCGCGGCATGTGGGATCTTCCCAGACCGGGGCACGAACCCGCATCCCCTGCATCGGCAGGCGGACACTCAACTTACTGCGCCACCAGGGAAGCCCTGACCTGTCTTTTAAATTATTTTATCTTCTATGGGGACCTGAGTGGCCCTCTCATTTTATACCAGATGAAGTATGTACTTAACCTCAGGAACTTACACTGCTCCCCAGTTGGCAGGATGAATGAACCACAACTTTTCAAAATAAATAATATCAATTCCAGTGTCCACATATCAGCCATTCTACACTTTCTATTCCTTGAGAAACAGTGATAATTTTTTTGGTTGAAAAGGCATGGAAATCTTACATAGCAATTATTGGTGTCTTTTGGCAGGTCAAATAGTGAATTAGTGAATAATATTTAACGATTGCTCAAGAATAGTTTATTTGCCTTTCAATTTGTGGACTGGAGCTCCCGGGATAAATCCTGATTAACACTTACCCATCACAGACTTCCTTTATTATTGCAGACAGTGGTTTTTTCTGAAAAATAGAAAAAAAGGAAATACTTTCTGTCAGTTTCATTTCACCATTTTAAATTTTTAAAAAAAGAAGAAGAGGCCTAATAAAGAGATATGTAAGTAAGAAGAATTTACATTTGCTATTCTTGGTTGTGTCAGTGAGTGTGCTGTTTTTCTCAAGGTAATAATCGACCAGCCATCACCACCAACTGTATTAATGATTTATCACCCTTGTGGTCATTTTTTCTACACTTTAACATTGCTAATTGGAAAAAAAAAACATATATCATATTTAACTTAGCCACATTAAAATCAGGATGAAACATAGCTTTTGTCAAAGATCTCACAGGCAATGACAATCCGCAAGGTCAAATGATAACCAGAATTCCTCAAGAGTAGGACATGAATCGGGCAACCAGCAGCTTCATTTTATGCAAACAAGCTTGGATGTGGGATATTTTTATGAGAACATGAGGCAAATGGAATAGGAAGCATGGTGACATTGTTCCTACAAAGTACATAGAATTCTTCCCCCAACTGTGGCCCATGCAAATGTCAATCATGCAGCAGCTTGAGCAGGACACACTCGAGTAATGGGACCATGACACCATGTGCCATGGTGTCAAATGGCGGCTGACTACAGCTGTGCTCTTGGCCTAACAGCCACAGCTGTGCTCCGCCTGCCTCCAGATTAAAAGAACGTAGTGAAGAGACACATACAGCTTGCCCAGAGATGTCGAAACTCTCTGTTTTGGATGCAAACAGACCCTGGCTATCTCCTGGGATGGGCAGTAGTGTGTCAACCAAAGGAACACATCACAGACAAGAAACAAACGGGGAAGAGAAATCAAAGAAATACAACACATGGCCCTGGATTTTCAGATACAACCATAGAAAAGCATCTAAACATGTTCTCCTCCTGTCCCTCTGAGGGACACTGTCATATGGGGGAAGGAATTCTGAATCAAGCAGACTCAGTTCAAATCCTAGCTGTGTCAACCTCTTGCAGTGAGACCTAAAATTTCCTTAATTTGCTGAAGGTCAACTAACTTACCTATAAAATGGGCAGAGGACCTATCTACTCCTCAGGGCTGTTGTAAATTAAATTAAATGAGAATTAAAACAAAGGGCAAAAGATTCAAAAAAGGGTTAGGGCCCCACTTCCTTACCCTCTCACATCACTAGAAGACCTTGATTTCCTCTTTGCATCCTTGCCCTTGGACCCGATGCTGCTAGGTCTGCCCTCTTCATTAGTTCTGAGCACTCTTCATAGTCCTTTCTATGAAGTCCTTCCTTTCCCTCTAGGCCCTGATAAAAGCTCCAACACAGTCCTCAGTGTTCCTCCAATGCTCTACCTCCCTCTGGAGCTCTAGGGTCTATGACTAAACCCACCACTATGTTTTCAAAAGAATGTCTGCCTACCCCTACAACTTTAAAAGCAGTGGGCAGAAAAGAAACCTAGAATTGTTGAGGGGTGGAAAGATGGTAAGTATTCCTGACATTCTGAGTTGGTCTCCTTTAGAATAAGATTGGAAATGGAGATTGGGTTCTACAGTGAGGTTACAGGTTACACAACTCCTAGACCTTTGCAAGAACTTGTCCATTGTTTATGGCTATGGCTGTGAGACAAGGGGCAAATGTGCTCTCACAACCAAAGGACAAAGGAGTTTAGAAACAAAACTTTTCCCATAAGATGAGGATTTTGCACTTCCAGTTGCCAGAGACCTCTCCAGGCTATCGGTATTTCATGAGGACCTACTGGTCTCCTACATTCCTAATCTTACTTCTTGTACCCTCAAAACTGAAATATAAATAACAGGGCTGGGTTTCAGACTTAAATTACATTGAAAGGACAGATCAGGCCAGGAAAGTATTGCTCTTGATGTAGGAGAACGCATTTAAATTACAGCTTTCAGAATTAGAATTCTTAGTCTAGGTAACTTAAAGAATTTCTCGGATTTTAATTCAGGTCTGATTCATAGATTCAGAATCAAATTTGAAAAGACAGAAGTCTATGGGCTTCTAGAACTGTCATATCTAGAACATTCTGAAGTTGGATATATGAAAGGAGTAAAGACTCTGAAAGAACAAAACTTAGAGATTTAATAGAGAAAGATTAAAGAAAAACTTTAAACCACAGAGGAAAAGGAATCATAGTTAACTGAACATAATGCACTCATAATGCAGCCTCACCAATTAAAACGAATGTTATGTAAGGACAGGGCTGGTCCCACGCTCACTTCCTACACCTGTCCCCTCCGTTCTGTATCTGTTCCCATGAAACGCTGGCTCCACCGCCCAAACCTAATTCCAATGACTTTTCACAATTCTCATCTCCCTTAATCCATCCACCTTATTTGACAATATCATTACTACCTTCTTTTTGAAACACTCTTTCCAGAGCTGCTATATTTCCTTCAGTCTCCTACAGTTATAATCAATAATCCTTCAATAAAATTCAAGAGATCCTTCATTATTTCTCTTTTATCTCTAGCTTCCTAACTCCAAATTTCTGTTCCTATCTCTTCTGTTTTTACTTAATTGGTCAGTTCCTCATTCATTTCAACTGCCCAAGGTCTATAGCCTGATCCCAAACACCCTTGCAAATCTCTGACAGTTTGGTAGAAATAGCATGTTAACTCTCCTTCAAGCATTTCATTAAATATACAAACAAAAAATCATCACTCTCACCATTCCCTACCCATCAATCTACCCCAATAATAGCATGCCCCTGCCCCCAAACTCCCTCCATCCCAGCCATGATTTCTGTGTCTCATTATGACACCACTACCAGCCCAGAGCATCATTAACCTTTATTTCTTCACTCTCCAGCTCTGATTTGTTACAGGTGATGTAGCATTTTCCCCTGTGACATTCACATCATTACTTCTCACCTCCTCCTAACCACTCTTCTAAACTCCTGACACTCCTCCTTCCAACTCCTACCAGATAAGTCATACCCCAATTCCATCACCCTTAATTCTGCTTCCTCAGCCCCAGTGCCTTTCCTGAGTACCAGCCCATCATTACTAGCACTAACTACTTGCCATAAATTTCCAATCAAATGCTCCACTGGTCTATCAAACTCAGATTCCTATCTTCCATTAGTTCCTGCACTTGCCTTGCCTATTTCTGGCAGTTCTTCCATGTACACTTCTAGGGAACTTATCTTTGCCTTCTCTATTCTGTGACATACGGATATTTACAAGACGCTGAGCCCCATCATTCCCTCCTCCACAACCTCTCTCCCCTTAAACCTTTCCAGATCTTACTACCACCTTTGATTAAGAGTTCTCAGGATCTTGGTGCCAGATACTTGCAAATAAGTCCTTGCATCTCCAGTTTCTTTGTCTCCAAACCCCACGTTAACTATAATTAGGCAAAATCACGCTTTCCCCACAAACTTTACTCATGTCATTCTTTGGCTCCAGTATCCTTCATAGATCCCCCATGACCATCACCTATACAGTATAAATCCCATAGCTTGTCATCCAAGGCCTTCCACAATCTGGTCTTAAACAATCAAGCTTTACTAATGTTGTACATGTTCCCCATGCTTCTGGATTAGCTGATGATTCATCCAAAAAAATCCCACCCCCATACTTTCACTTAATGCCATTTGTTGAAATGTCCATCTCCTCCTTTCTGTTCCAACTCTAACAATGACACCTCCTCTAAGGAGATGTCCCTGATTTCCCCAGATAGAGATCAGTCCCTCTGTGCTTAGCACATTAAATATATCAATCCTAAGGACTTAGTATATCTGCCTCATCTTCTTGTCCCTTGAGAACAAGGCACCTTAATTCATCTTTGTAATCGTCTCCACCCCTCAGTACTAGTTGCACAGTATACAGAGGAGACTCATTTCAGTGAAATGGAAAAGCCACACATTCACTAACTTGCCTTTCAAAAACAAACAAACAAAAAAGGCTTGACTGTAAAGTAAACCATTTCGAAGGATAGCCTGGATTAATCAGCATATATCCCACTTCCTACCAGGTAAACCACTGTGGGGTGGCTCTAAGCAGCTGCTCAGACACGTGAAGGTTTTCACTACTCCTCTCAGAGAGCACTCTGTGATTCCCAGCTTGGAAGAGCACTGAGTCAGCCAGGTGATGAAGAGTATAATTCAACAGGTATAACTGTCTCCATCCATTAGCAAGGCCACACAGGTAAGCAGGAACTACTCCTGTAAACAGGGACTGAATGAGATACCCCCAATACACTCTTCTGGTAGCAGTGCTTTTCTCACTTCCTATACAAAGCCCTCAATTTGACGTGAGCCCCTTGCTTGACTTAAATTCTAAGCCAAAGGTCGGCTCTATGTTTTAGTTAACATTTGTTCAGGTTACATAAGATGTTTCTGTCTATCTGCCCAGTTCTCTATGACTTGGGAGTAGGGTGACAAGTGCAATCCTTTTTGTAGACCCACGGAATAATTGGCCTTTTACCTCATTGAGACAAAAGCCCAGGAGAAAAGAAAATTTGATCTAAAAGGATGAAAACTGGTTCCTCTCCCTTTGATTCCATAAACTCTAAAGGAAGGAAAACTAAGTTCTACACTCGATATGAATATATTTGGATGTAGAATATTGAGGCACAATTATTTTAATTGCCTGAGCATGTTTTCATAACTTAAAAAAATCGTAACTAAATCCCTTAAGCTTTTTGTTCTGAAGGCCAAAACTGCCTTCTCAGACTCAGCAGTGAGAAGGGAAGAGCAGGAATGTTTTTAAGGATAACCCAGAGGGTTAGACAGTTACCAGATTTCCTTGTGCAGGGGATTGGGGATTATGTGCACTCTCTACCCCGTTCCCTTTAGCAACGGTGAGGTCATCTTGCAGCATGAGAAAGTATTTCTTCTCTTTATATTAATCTGGGAAAATCTTAATGATGGCACAAAAATTTTTATTTGTCAAAGTATGCATTTCCATATGAATTTGATTGGAAAGGTACCATGTGCCAACAGTTCTATTCAAGGGGTAAGCTTTTATTGTTGTTTTTTGGGGGAAATTTATTCCTCCCTTTTTATTTTTACTCTTATTCTCCAAAAGGATTCCATTATTCAACTTAATTTATCAAAGAGTAAGTCCAGAAAGCAAATTTTCTGTACAAAAAGATTTATCTATTTTTCATAAAATCACCTAGGTTCCTGAGAATGGCCAAATTCCCCAGCAATTCATTTGTGATCTACATCTCTGCCTCTGTCCTCATATGGTCTTCTCTCCTGTTCTTATAAGGAGGATTTAGGGCCCACCCTAAATCCAGGGTGATCTCATCTCAAGATCCACAATTAAATATGCAAAAACCCTTTTTCCAAATAAGATCACCTTTGCATATTCTGGGGGTTACGACTTGGACATACTTTTTGGGTCCACTATTAAACCTACTGCAATTGGGTAAGAAAAAAAATAGTTTTTTTTTTTTAAGGATTAGAGAGAGAAAAGAATATATACTATTTCTACCTAATCCTTAAAGTGGATGTTGATCCTTCACTTTCCTTTCTAAATTCTCTCCTACCTTTAATGAAATGCCAATGTCATAAATTCCTGAATCCATGTCACCCACTGTGACCCTTCTTCTAAGGTCTGGTCCTCTATTCCCAACAACCCCTGGTGGATGTCCTGCCACCCCTTCAAGATTAACACTTCATCTTCTTCCTCAGTAAACCAGATCCTCCCCCTGCTTCCCTTTCATCTCTTAAAAAAAAAAAAAAATGATCACTCTCCCACCCAAAGCTCATGGTGGCTTTCAGGCATGAGAGAACCCCAAGAAGAAACATCCTTGGGAGTCCCCAGTTGTTTATTTCGGAGGTTGTGGAGTCCCACATGCCTTGAGGCATGTTCTCCGGACACGACCCAGCTGCTGTCCCTCATCAGTGTCCCCTCCTTGATGAGTTGAGCAGTTCCTGTTCAACCACCTGTTTCTGCCCATTGGCAGGGCACCCAGCCTGGGGATATTACCCAGGCCAAATGCTCACCTCGGAGCTCTCAAGTCCGCTGCTGCCCACACTGATGCCTTGACACCAGCCCATGGAGGCTGGTAGCTTCCCCATCCGATGTGACACATGCCTGTCAGCAACTACGGATTGTGGGCTGCAGTTCCCACCTCTGACATCTACTTCTCAGGCCCAGGTCTGTCCTAAAATGAGCATCATCCCAAAAAGAAAGCTTGGCTTCACTGAAATCTTATTGATTTCAAATGTTTTTAAAGACATGAGGGGAAAAATGCTTATGAGATGACAGTAAGTGAAGGGACACCAGAAAAGCATTTTGAATGCTGAATTTTTATCAACTAGCTTTTCTATACCTTCCCCCAACTATGAGCACTTGAATGACTTTAGAAAATGACTTCCTGGGGTTGAACCCCAACTTCTGCAGTCCTTAATTTTGTAGCTTTAGGCTTTTTACTTCTCCTCTCAATGTTTCCATTTTCTTTTCTGAAAATAAAAGCAGCATCTTGCACATTGTAGGGTAGCGAAGATTAACTGAGAGGATGTACGTAAAACCCTTGAAATTGCACCTGGTACATAGCAAGGCATCGGATAAATGTTACCTATGAATAGGTTCTTTCATCTCTTAAATCCTGCTTGGATGCTTTGCAGGTACTTTTTTAAAAAGTTGGTTAAAGAAATTAAATACATGAGTGAACGAGTATCCAATTCTTCCTTCTTCCTCAAGTGACTCCAACTCCCAGTGCTGCCTTTGGCACTCATCTCATCCTGTTCTTTATTCTTCAACTCATTTTCCTTTCTTCTGCTAACTAGATTATACTCGTTAGGAGGCAGAGACTGCCTCCGAGACACCTCTGTCACCTCCCAAGCGAATGGCTGCTAGGCCACAAGGGTGCAATTAATGAACATTTTTTGATCAAGAACACTTCTTTTTTCAGACTTTCAGCTTCTTTCCCTTTCTTCTGGTCTCTTCCCACTGCCTCTGAAGCTCAGGCAGGAGCTATAGATGGAAGACAGACAGCAAGAGGAAGACAGGAGCAATCCCTCATCACCACCATGCAGCTGCCCTTGCGTGGTGCCACCGTCATACAGCCCTGTAATTGCAAAACCATTTTCCACAAAGACTTAAAGTTTTTGGTCCGAGACTATTAAAAAGCCTTTCTCTAGTGCTTTAAAAGAATGTGACAGCTGCTTTATTTTGACAGTTAGACAGCACTTGGGATTTTACTTTGCTTTTATAGATGGAAATTCATTGAACATATTCTGCACAGCAGTTATGAGTAATGTTGGCCCAGAAAGAAAAGAAACCCAGCTTCTAAATGTCAGGACACCTCTGAGAAGGGATATGCGTGGTTACTACGACTTAGCCTAGAATGTGACTTGGAGAAAATTTCATGTGCAATAACCCTTCTGGTTCCCAGAGGTGCCTCCTGACACTGTGTCAATGACACCAGTCATTTTACAACAGCGTTATTCCTCCTCCATTGAACCCGGTGACTACTCTCCATGCTTCTGAGCCATATAACTTTAGTATGGAGGAATCCAATATGTCCCGAGAGGTGTGTATGCATATTCTGCTTTCTTAACAGCTGCCTAAATAATCTGAAAGTTAACGACAAAAACCACACTTTCCTGAGGCAAATTTAGCTGGTTCTTGGAAAGCAAGTATTTTGACAACAGTTCCAATGTGAATCACTGACACAAGACTTCAGGGACTGTCAGAAATGACAAAGGGGGAAGCTCACAACTACATCTCCAAAGTAGTAAAACTATGTACCACATTAATTTTAAAAATTGAAAGATGACAGGCTATGCCACCTTTTTCTTGACAAATGATTTGTGTCTAAGTGGTTTACTAAAAATGATTTGTTTCAAGCTTCATGAAACTAATTAAATATTAGATTCAGCGAGACAAAGTACAGTCTTTGCATCATAAACATCACTGGACTATGTAAGTGAGCAAAGACAAAAAATAATTAGTACTCTCACGTATTAGTGGGTTAAAGAGGAATAGAAACACCTCCTTCTCTTTTAGGAATTGTGATATACTTCTACTCAGTAGAAACTGTGTTCCCCTTCAGTTGGAAGGGAAACTGCAATTTTAGAAAAGGACAGAAATGTAGAGATGAACAATGCAAAAATAAAGCCCTACTCATATCAGTTATCTATTCTGAGTCTCCTTCCTTGTCCTTGACTATTTTACATTGTCCTAATATCAATGTTGCTACGGATATAAAATCTTTTTCCAAATTTCAATATCTCAGGCAGCAAAAACAACAAATTTCCCAATTCCTATATCCCTCTCTACCTTCCTTAATATCCGTCTTTTCCAAGAAGTACTCCCAGATGACTCAGGCCTGGCTGGCAGGCCATTTCATTCCACCACAACTTGAGTCAAGTGTCCTTTTTATGTGGAAATGAGTGATTCACACTGTGACTCAGTTCAGGTCTTAAGGTTTGCCTGTCTTCACTCCTGTGAAATAGTCTTATTTGTGTCAAGTTCATATGTGGAAGGTCAATCGTATTTATGTGCATGGTATGAAAGTAAAAAAGTCAGACAGGTTCGGTAGGATAAACAGAAATGACTGCTGACTCTGATACACAGGGTGATATCAGACGAGGTGGATAGATATGAAAAAGCCAGATAAGCTCTGAAGGCAAAGTAGAGTTCAAGTTCAACTTAAACACAGGATTATGAAGGTTTATCAACTTCGAAGAAACTGAGATTGGGTGTAAGACAGCTGTCAAAGAATACTAAGAGGAACTAGTGGCAAAGGGAGTATTAAGAAGTGAGTTTACTTTTTAAATTTAGGGCTTTTTGTCCCCTTTTACTACTTGTCTCACTTTGCCATGTAGTTGCTTTACTTTGTTTGTGAGTGGATGCACTAATGCCTATTCATCCTTCTTTCTAGAGTGCTAATGGAGTGCTGAGATATCTGCCAGCAAGTAGTGGAGGAAGTGAGCTTCCAGGTCTCAAATATATGTCCCATGAATGTCACCACAGCAACCTGAGGCTAAACCACAGCCTTAAAGAACAATAAAACAGGCTCTTCTGGAAGGGTCTGGAATATCCAAACAATGGCCACAACCTCATGCACTTTCTAAAACTCCCTTACCTTTGACATATCATCAACCCAGACTTTCATGATCTATCACCACTTGGCTAGCCCTTCTGATAATAATGATAATAGCAGTAGCTACTATTTATTGAGTGACAACCATATATCCCCTACAAGATGATGTTACTAAGTCTACATTACAAATGAGAAAACTGTATGAGGAACTGGAGACGTTAAGTAGCTTGCTCAAAGCCTCACAGCATATGGGGCAAAGCCAGAATTTGAACCCAGACCTTTATAAATCCAGAACCCTTGCTCTTTAACTCTGTCCCAAATCTGGAGTACTAGCAACCATCAACAACAAGCCCAAGGGCCCAGAGCTAACACCTGAGGGGAAGGCAATGAAATTCTGGGCCTCTTAATTCCTGGCACATAATGAGCTTTTGAAAACTGTTACTTAAGGCTCAATGTTGTAGCACTACCATGAGAATAGTAGATGATCCTGCTTCATGGACTATCCACATAAATTATGATGAACTCCCAAGTCAACACTGCAACTTCTGATATCCTGGGGAAGAACTCTCTGCTCCAGCTTTCTTCTCACTTTTGATGCTCAAATCAACACCTCCAGCCCTGACTTCTCCATAGCCCCCTTCGGTCTCAGGCCATTTTAACTGGAGCGTGTATCCTTCCATAACCTCAAATTCAAATCTTGCTCCAAAATTCTTTTCACTTTTCAACTTTTAGTCATCCTTTTCTAGTCTGCCGGAAAATAACCTTGCGATCAATGTTACGTCTTCCCTCTCCTTCATGTTTGTTCTTCTTCAGTCCTGCCAAGTCAACCTCAGAGGTTACTCTCTAAACTTCTTTACTCTGCCCATGGGTACAGAGAAGCAATTAAAAATAGTTGCTATTTGGATTACTTAGGACACCCATAAAGGCACAGTAAGTGGATGTTCATGTTGCACATGGAGGAGCTGACAATGTCATATGCGTGAATGAGAGAAAGTGGCTAGAAAGGCAAGCTGGAGGCCAAAAATGACTAACTCTTGACAATTTGGACTCATCATAGGTTTTTAAGCAGGAAAGTGACACAATCAAATGTGCCTTTTCTAATGATAGGTGATTACACTGGAGGTCAAGAGACAAGTTGCCCAGTGTATCAAAACACAAAGGAAATCTGAAAGGAAGTCCAACCATATGGATAAGCTGCCATATTTTCCTGTACCCATTTGTAAGTGTTCCATGAAGAATGTGACTCCACCTGAATATTCCTCCACTAGTGTTTTCTATCTTGGTAGCTGTCACCAACATTTGCCCAGTTGTTCACAAGAAATCTCATTATCACCCTTAACATTTTGCTTTCGCTTACCTCCCAATCACCAATTTCCTGTCAATTTAATCTTCTCATATGTCTCGATGAGACATACATCTGAGTTCTTTTTGTCTCCTCTGTCACTATCCTAGGCCATGACATAATAACCATTTCTCACCTGGGCTACTGCAAGAGCTGTCTAACTTATTTAGTCTCTCTTATTTCATTTTACCTTCACAAAACAATTCTCAAATTTTGACCTTCCAAAAGTACAAATCATACCATGTCACTCCCCTGCTTAGAAACCTTCCCTTTTTTCATGACTCTTAGACAGAGTATTAAGTCCGTACAACTCCTCACAGCAGAGCCTCTATCCATCCAACCAGCCAAATCCAGAGCCCCTTTGGAACTTCTTTCACTTCCAGAGACATAAGATATTAGCCAGGATCCCCTCAAATATCACCTCTCCACCATGCCTTCCGTTCTTGTTCTTCATTAATAGGATTGTCAATTAAACATAGGATGGAACTTCTTCACATGTCCTTTCAACACAACTTCACATTCATATATATTTTTCATTCCTTATCTTTTGGAATATATTCTGGATGTATTCCTTATTTTCATCTTCCAAGTTACTGGTTCTCTCTATAGCCAAATCCACTGTAGAGTAACTCTATATGTTTTATTGTTTTTTTCCTGTTGTAGGGTTTTGGGTTTTTTTTTTACATTTTACTTACTATATGTATATTTTTTATTTCTGAGATTTTTAATTGTTTCTTTCTCATATTCCTCTATTCTCAATTTATGTCTACCTACTTCATGTGCATAATTTCCTGTTTGTGTAGATACTAGTCTCTCTCTTCTAAAGTTCTTCCTTTGAGGATCTATGACACACTTATTTTTTAAGTCCTCCCTTGATCTCTATGTTCCTCCACACTGACCAGAGGGAATAGGGCCACCTACAACAGCAGCAGCAGGTGTGACAAAGAGGGGCCAGATGCAGGTAAGTTTTCTGAGGTAACTGATTGGAAAGAAAAGCTGAGGGAAAGAGAAGAGTCTAGGAAGACATGTAATTTCAGCTTCAGTAAACTGGGTGTATGTTCATATGTCACTGAGAAAAGGAAAACGTGAAGAAAAGCAAAACTGCACAGGCTTGGGGTTGGAAGGAACAATGAGGACTGTTTTGAATATGTTGAGTTTGAGGTGCAAGGGACATCCAGATGCGCATGACAAGTAAGCAGATAGGTAGTTGTTTATACGGGTCAGGAGGTCAAGAATGAAGTGACAGCAGAAATTATGAGCATCTTATGGTGACGAGGCTGATGAATGCAAATAGATCACCACAAACTTGTCCCAGGGTAATGATCCATCTATAATCATTTTGAAAATTGATACAGCTTATCTCAAAGTCATTTGGTTGTCTTTTGATTATGGATGACTTTGATGGAAGGACAAAAATAGATCTTCATAAAATCAATTCATAAGATATAATAATACATTTAGAATGCATGGTGGGAACAAGGGAAGGGATGTTCTTCTCACCAGGGCCACTCCTTTCATAATTATATTTAATTGTATCATAGGACAGAAAAAGTATGAATATCACCTATTTCCTTTGCTCACATTATTATGATTTTACCACATATCAGGCCCTGTCCTAAGCATTGGGAACACACTTGGCCCGTGCAGAACATCACACCATGAATAAGTGGAGGCATATACGATCTTAGAAGTGCATATAACAAGGGCCTTCGTCTGATGTAAGAAATCTGAAGACTTAAGCAGCTTACTCTTCACCTGGGATGAAGAGTGAACAGGAGTTAGATAAGCAGAGAAATGAAGGGGCGGTAATTTCCAGTTAAGAGAAAAATCACATTTGTAAAGGCTCTGAGAACTATGCATTCATGAAAGGAAAAAAGTCAATTATAATGAGAACCAAGACAGAGGAATTTGGGGGAAGCCACATTGACTCTAAGCAACGCTGGTGATGTAGGCAAGAGCTGAGGATAGCAGGGTCCTAATAGCCACAGCAAGGACGTCTGGAATTTATTCTAAGTGCAGCGGGAAAGTCACTGAAGAATGCCTGGGAGAACGCATCAGAGGGGAAGTAAGAGTGGTGACCGGGAGGCCAGCTGAGGAGGTACGTGGAGACAAGCGAGAGCAGTGGCAGCGAGGATGGAGAAAAGGTGGACAGAATCAAGAATCATTTAGGAGGTAACCCTCACAGGACGTGCTACTTGAGAGACTCTGGGAGCTGCAGGGGAGGCTGTCCAGTGCCACGCTGGTACCGCTGACTTAGTTAGAGGACCCGCAAGTACATCTGATGTTAATTCTAGAAAAAACAACCTAGAAGAGCACATATTTTCTTTCCCTGAGGCTGCTCTCATTCCCTCGCAGTTCTGGGCACACTGCACAGGTCTATATACCCCTAGAGACAAAGTACAAGCTGCCTTTCTGTAGAACAAAACACCTTTTTCTGGGAACCCAGAGTCCTGTTTAATGCTGAAATCTACATATTTATATACCCCGCCACAATCTGCCAGTTGACCTAACAGGAAAATGAAGTACAAAGTGTAACATACACAAAAGGTTCTAGAAATGTGAGATGTCTTAGTCACCAAAATCTCAAGAAAACACGGTTGATAAAAGGCTCTGTCCTGAGTTACCCAATGTGCTCTTAGTGACAGAGTTGGGGAAGGGAAATAGAATGCAGGAGACTATTACCCCTTCCTACCCAGAAAGCAAACTGAAATCTGTAGTTCATTTTCAGAAGAAAAAGCAGATCACTAGAGTTCATTCCTGTGCAATTAAACTGGGTGCTCAGCTGAGGGGAGACATATGTTTTCTGTCTTTCTCTTCCAAAGCATGGCAAACTAAGATTTTATGAAGTTACATACACTCTCACATACAAAGGGACAGAGCTAAAACCAGAAAGGGAAGTATTTCGGTCACTTTATAGTAAAGGAAGTTTAAGAAATAGTTGTTACAGGGGCTTCCCTGGTGGCGCAGTGGTTAAGAATCCTCCTGCCAATGCAGGGGGCACAGGTTCGAGCCCTGGTCCGGGAAGATCCCACATGCGGTGGAGCAACTAAGCCCGTGCGCCACAACTACTGAGCCCGCGAGCCACAGCTACTGAAGCCTGTGAACCTAGAGCCCGTGCTCCGTAACAAGAGAAGCCACCGCAGTGAGAAGCCCACACACCACAACAAAGAGTAGCCCCCGCTCGCCACAACTAGAGAAAGCCTGCGTGCAGCAGGAAAGACCCAAAGCAGCCAAAAATAAAATAAATAAATTTTTTAAAAAGAAATAGTTGTTACAATACCAAATCCAACAGTTGCAAAAATCAGATGAGCAATGACTATTCCTGTCCCAATATCATTCTACCTGATTATGACAGCACAGAAAGTAGCAGTGCAACATCACCGAGGCTTTCTTAAGTGGAACAGAAGAAGCTCTTGAAGGTGTTATGTTCATACTCTCTGTAGAGTAATTAAAGATGAAGAACCATTAGGACCATTTTACTGATGGAAGCCTTTGAGGTACTCCCTAAACGTTACTGTGGGAGCCAGAGGTATCACAAGCAGATACAGCTAAAAATGTAGTGGGGTGCAGAGACAGTAATTTCTAAATCTGGGTCCAAGAGCATCAGTATCGCCACGGAGCTTGAAAAAAACAGGAATTCCCAGGCCTTGAACCACACCTACAAATAATCCTCTCTGTGTGTTCAATATGCTTCATAAGCAATTCAGATGCAGAACCAAGCTGGGGCGCCACTGATTTAGTCCATCTTTAACAAGGGGAAATTTGTCCCCCACCCTGGGGACACTGGCAATGTCTGGAGACATTTTTGGTTGTCACAACTGGGGAAGGGAATGCTACTGGCAACTAGTGAGTAAAGGCCAGGATACTGCTAAATTCCTACAATGCACAGGACAGCCCTCAAAACTCAGAATTATGCAGTCCAAAATGTCAATAGTGCTGAAGTTGAGAAATCCTGATGTAATCTAACCACTTAGGAAAGAACAGTCCAGAAAAATTACATGACTTTTCATTTCTGCAGGGCAAGGTTGGAGCTTCACTTTCCAGAAATTCAGTCTCATTTTCTTGATTCTATGGGATTTTTTATTACTATTATTGTGGTAAAATATACATAACATTAAAACTACAATCTTAACTATTTTTAAACATAGTGTTCAGTGGTATTAAATACACTCAAATTGTATATTCTGTGTGACTGCATCTGAATTCAAGACTCTTTATTTGGAGCTCAACTGTCATTTTAGTTCACCAGGCTCTCAATACTTAAATGTCTTGGGAATTATGGGTTTTCAGGCTGAAGAGCTAACTTTAATGCATTTAAGGAAAAGTTTGTATTATTGGTTCCAGTCTTGCTTGAAACATAAGAAACTTGTTCTATTCTATGTATGACTTAAAAAAATCATAATTGGCTCCTAATGGTTTCTATTATTAAGCAGGGCACTGAGTGATTACCTCACCGAATCCCCACAATGCCAGGAAGGATGTATAAATATTGACAATTCTTCCTTACAAAGCAGGAGGCTTGTCCCCAGTCACAAAGCACTTAGTGGCAGCCCAGATTTTGAGTCCAAATAAGTCCACCCAAAGGCCATGCCCATAAGCACCAGGCCAGCCTGCCTCGCCCAGTGTCCAGCCCCAAAGAAACCTGCCTTTCAAGGCTCTGTCTCACTTCAGGTGGGCTCCTTCTGTAATAACCCAGACCACTCGCTATATTTTCCCTAACTTTTAAGGTAATACAACCTTGGCTTTCATAATACAACTTGTCCCTGGGAAGTCGCATTGTCAGTGGATGCAGCAGGCAAGCTGGCAGTGGCATAGGCATCTCTTCAAACCACCATTAAACTGAGCCCTAAGAGATGGAAAGACTCAAAGAGAACTACCAAACACATGAAATAAGCCAGACAAAGAAAGACAAATACCATCTAGTATCACTTATATGTAGAATTTACAAAACAAAAATCAAACTCATAGGAACAGAAAGTAGAAAAGTAGTTGCCAGAGGCTGGAAGGTAGGGGAAATATGGAAAGGCTGGTCAAAGGATACAAACTTTCAGCTATAAGATGAACAAGGCCTGAGGATCTAATGTAAAACGTGGTGACTGTAGTTGCTAATACTATATTGTATGATTTTAAATTTGTTAAGAGAGTAAAACTCAATTGTTCTCACCATATGTCAATTATACCTCAATAAAGCTGAAATGAAATAAAAAAAGAACTACTGAACAGATTTATGATTTTTCACTGTTGTGGCCTCTCCCGTTGTGGAGCACAGGCTCCAGACGCGCAGGCTCAGCGGTCACGGCTCACAGGCCCAGCCACTCCGCGGCATGTGGGATCTTCTCCTGCATTGGCAGGTGGATTCTCAACCACTGCGCCACCAGGGAAGCCCCAGATTTATGATTTAGTAGAAACTATCTGGGTTTTAGTGTCACCCAGTGCTAGACTCAAATCAGGAGCTGCCTAACTGTGTGATCTCAGGCAACTCACTGAGCCTCTGAACAATTATGAACTGGGAAGTATAAAGCCTGCCTTGCTGGGCTGTAGGAAGGGGATGAAATACTCTGTGCAGGGCACTTAACACACTGCCTGGCACATAATATGTGCTGATTACTGATTAGATGGTACATGCTATTATTATTACTACTACTCCTACTAGTGTTATGTACAGAATGAGTTAAACTCCTAGGTCAAGCACAAAAACTTCAATGTACTTTATGTATTGAGCTTTAAAAATGAGTGAGCTTTATGGGTAAATCAAATTTATATGTATTGAATTATATCTTAAATATATTACAGAAATAGGACAGCTGAGGGGAAACTGTGGGCAATCATTTTATACATGTCTGCCTAAAAACACATGCATCTATGTTTCTTTGAGAAAAATAAAATCCGCAACCATGTACGAGAAGGAGTGCTATTGTAATTTTTTTCTGTTTGGACAATGGAGAATAACCAGTGTTTTATTCTTATCTTTACTACTCACAATTCAAGCCAAAATCAGACCCACGTAAACAGAGACCACTGTGATGGACCACAGGATACAAATGTAGTATGTAAATCAGGCTGTCCACCAAGAGCTTAAAATAACATCTTATAATCTGTTTATAATCTACATCTTATAATCTACTTCAAAAGACATGGACATATGTAAATAATATCAGGCACAGGTTATATTACCTGTAAATAAAATCTACAGGCAAAGAAAACGGTATAAGAAGGATGGAGAAACAACTACATTACATGATCAAAAAAGACTTGAGCAGAACGAAGGCTCTCCTCAGTGCTAGCAAAGCCAGGATTTAGAGGAGCAGAGAGGGGAAGAGACAGCAGGAGGAATCCAAGCAGGCTGGCTGTTAGAAAGAAACTACAGGGCTTCCCTGGTGGCGCAGTGGTTGAGAATCCGCCTGCCGATGCAGGAGACACGGGTTCGTGCCCTGGTCCGGGAAGATCCCACATGCCGCGGAGCGGCTGGGCCCGTGAGCCATGGCCGCTGGGCCTGCGCGTGCGGAGCCTGTGCTCCGCAACGGGAGAGGCCACAACAGTGAGAGGCCCGCATACCGCAAAAAAAAAAAAAAAAAAAAAAGAAAGAAACTACAAGACATGAAAAAAAAAGTGCAAAAATGTGCAGGGACACACTCCTAAAGGGGCAGCTTCTACAAAGCAAGAGGGTACTTGAGAATTGCACGCAGCACCTGCAAATACCCTGAACTTGGGATAATGTAAAGGGAAATCACGGCAGGACATGAAGGCAAGCTAAGGAATCTGACTCAAGTCTCAGGGATACTAGAAAGCTCAAGAATCATCTGTGACTTTTTCTTTTAATTGTGGTATACTTTCTTCGAACAAACTCTTTCCCCAAAGCATCTAAAAATGAAAAGAGGTCCATAGCAGCTGCTGTGGCAGGAGTGAGCGTGGAGAGCCTGGAAGCCCATGGCACACACCCCTCACCCCTGAATCATTTGAGAAGAATCTGCAGAACTAAGATTGAAAACCATGCATCTCCTCCCATCATCCTTTCTGGGCCTGAACTTGCAGCATAGCAGTCTGCCCAAGTGTTTGATGCACAAGTAAGAGAGATGATCAGGGCTCCTTGCCTGCCAAGATGGCCCATGCTGGCTTTTCTTGATTAGAGATGAGATCTATCTTGCTGTATGGAGAGGATGGAGTTTGTACACTTGGGGCCATAAATAACATATCTAATGAACCCCATTCTACATGAAATAACTTCCCAAAAGTTGGTAATACCTATCAGACTCCCTTCCTTCAGGTTCACACATGAGCAGTTTTACCAACCATTTGCTTGTATTCTGTAGGCAGCTGAAGGTTTATAGAGGAAAACAATGCATCCATTAAACAGAGAGATGAACTGATGACCAGTTAGTAGGACAAGCTGGTGACCAGAGCTGGTATTATTCAGAGAGAAGTTACACTTAAAGCCATGAAAGAACATGGAATCTGAGCCAACGAGTGTCACCGGTGAACAAGTAGACCAGAGGGCTAAGCACTGAGGTCGTGACTGATTTAGAAAGAAGGAGAAAGACACGGAACCATGCAGGAAACCCACAAAGACTAATCAGACAAGGAGGGAGAATCTCAGAACTGAAGCTTAATGAAGGGAGGGGGGTAGTTTCAAGAAGATACGAACGAGCAGCTTTGCCGAGTGACACCAAGACAGAGTGAAGACCACACCACTCGATTTAGCAAACGGGAGGGCATAGGTGCCATCAAAGACAGCAACACCAGAGGGAGGGAAATTGTTATTCATCCTAAGATTAAGTAGATTCCAAGCAACATGGATGATATATACTGACAGCACTTAGATCGGCTTGGAATGGAAAGACAGAAAAGAAATTATACTCCAGCAAGAGAGTTACTAGGTCAAGAGGAGGATTTTCCAAGGTAGGTATAGAAGAGCTTCCTGTTGAAAGCAGAGGAGAAAAGAACAAATGAAGGGGATTTTGATGGGCAAAGCCTCAGGTAAGGGGAGAGGACAAGTCAAAACACAGGTGGAGCAAAAGAGATGGGGGTTGGGACAGGCTGAATGCCGTAAGAAGAGAGTGGGGACACGTCTTCCCTCCTCTGCTGGCAGTGGAAAAGCAAGACAGCATGACAGGAGACAAAGGCATCGAGTGGTCTGTGGAGGTGTGCAAACACATAGCAGAGAACTTCTGAGGCACGGATAGGAACGGTGGCTTTCTGGCTTCAGTGTACTCCTCGTAAAGAAAGGCATGTGGGGGAAGGACAGAGGCAGGAGAGACTGGAGGACCAAAGAGCATGTGCAAGGAACAGAGGGGCTGCTTCCCAGAATATTGGTGGGTGGCCAAGAGATGGGAGAAAATATTGTGGAGGAGTACTAGGGAGCCAGTGAATATTCCATAGCATGAATTGGCTGCATGTCCAGTTAGCATGCTCCTTTATTACTAGCTGATGCCTCCCTCCCACTTGCCCTTTAATTATTTTTCCTTCTAGACATTTACAAAGCTAGGCAGAGAAAGGAGAAAGGTGGGAAACTGTGCACGATGGAAGGGCAAGTAAATACAAAAATGAGAGCATCTAATTTTCTAATTTCATGAGGACTTGCTTAAACTAGCAGCAATAATGCCTTTACTGAGTAATTACTCTGAGCTGACAGTGTCCTATATTCTTTTTATATATTTTCTTTAATCTTCACAACCATCACAGAAGTGGGAAATTATTATCTCGACTTGACCAGGCCAAGATACCAAGGCTCATAGAGGCTAACTGGGTTCTCACAGAAAGGGGGGCTCCAGGGCCCACACCCAGATTTAAATGTCCCAGAGCCCATACTGTGTCTGTTAGGACAAACTGCCTCTCAGCATTATGCCTCATGTCAAAAGCGCTAGGGGTTCGACACTCTTGACTAAGAAATACGCTGTTCAAAAAATATTAGGTTAACAGGAAGAGTGGATGGGGAGCCTTTTTGGCTCTGTGTATCCAGACAATCATCACCTATAGCCTCAAGGGGCTCTTGAGGTTGAAAGCCAACAACAGACAGTGAAGGCAGGAGCAGAGGCTGCCGCCCGTGAACAAAGGAGCTAGCTGACAGCTCTTTCGAGAGCCTCATATGACACAGCAAACTCCAGTTGAGAGAAGCTCCTCGGGGCTTTTCCTGTGGAGTGGAAACACAGAATTGTCTCCTCAAAATTCAGAAGGAAGATAAACCAATCCACTCCAAGCAGACATCCCCTTGAACCTCATGGGCACCGGCTGAGCAGAACTGATCCCACTCAGGAAGCCCCCTCTCCTGGTTATTCATTAATTAAATAATCTCTTCTTAAGGAAGGTTGTTCACCAGGCACTAGAGAAACAGTACTCAAAAATGGAGTAACTCGGGCTCATGGCTGTTTCTCACGAGCCCCTGCATGATGCAATGTGGGAGGCCCTGCTTTGGACTCACCTAATGCTCGTCACAAACCAGATTAAGGACCCATCCCTGGTCAGCAGAATCACAGTCTCTGCAGCTGGGCTGGGCATGTGCGTTTCTCACCAGCTCCTGGGGTGACTCTTGGGCACACACAGGGTTGAGGACCACTGGCTTAAGTTGCTTGACAAGGACAACACAGTGTGACAAGTGGAGGGGTACTGGAGGTTTGGGGAGAAGATGGGGCAGCCATGCCTGACCCAACTTCCAGAAATTCCTTTTAGTGAAATGGTAGCTAAGAGCAAACAAGCAAAGGTAATGTGCAATGGGAGAGGAACAGGTGGTGTGACCTTTATTGAACACGGTAGAAGATTAGGAGAAAACCCCAGTAATAATCACTGCTCAAGTCTTCCTTGTTTGTGCAAATACATTTCCAATTCTTGTACCAACTTCCAACTCGATCAAGAAACAGGACCTCCCTGGTGGCCCAGTGGTAAAGAATCTGCCTTCCAAAGCAGGGGACGCAGGTTTGATCCCTGGTCAGGGAACTAAGATCCCACGTGCTGCAGGGCAACTAAACCCGCGCACCACAACTACTGAGCTCACGTGCCTCAACTAGAGAGCCTGTGCGCCGCAAACTACAGAGCCCATGCGCCACAAACTACAGAGCCCATGTGCCACAAACTACAGAGCCCATGCGCCCTGGAGCCCGTGTGCCACAACTACAGAGCCCACGCACTCTGGAACCCGTGTGCCACAACTAGAGAGAAAAAACCCACATGCCACAACTGGAGAGAAGCCCGCGCGCCGCAATGAAAGATCCCACATGCCTCAATGAAGACCCTGCGTGCTGCAACTAAGACCCGATGCAGCCAAAAATAAATTAAATAAATAAATAATAAATCTTAAAAAGAAAAAAGAAACAGCACCTGATACCAACACTGCCACTCTCCAACTTCAGCGGCTGCAGGGCAAAAAGGGACTGGGTCTCTAACTCTTTGTGGAGGTCACCATACGGCATTTTTAGCCAATGGTGTAAAAGTTCAGTCTTCAAAGTACAGGAGGCCTGGGTTTGTGTCCTGGTCTCACTGACTAGGAAATCATCTAATTTCTATGGACCGCAATATTATCATGTATAAATCTAGAACCATCACCAAGAAGGAGACAAGGAAACTTCATGTGCCTCTTGATATGATGCCCTGAAGAGGACACAACTTCATCTCTCTTGCCTGTCTGCCAAAAATGCAAAACCTGAATCTGATTGGAAGGAAACATCGGAGAAACCCAAACTGAAGGACATTCCACGAAACAGCTGTCCTGTACTCTACAAAACTATCAAGGTCACAAAAGATGAAGAAAGACTAAGGAACCATTCTAGATCCATGAAAAGCAGAGAGACATGGCAATAAATGTAATACACGATCCTGGAGGGATGTCAGACTGGGAGGAAAATACCTATCAAGGACCTTATTGGGATACTTGATGAAATCTGAATATGGGCTTTGGGCTTTGAATTAGAAGATAATGTTGAACTAATGTTCAATTTTCTGGTTTCTTTAAAGAGACTGTGGTTATGTAAGAGAATGATTTTGTTCTTAAGAAGGACACATTGGGGCTTCCCTGGTGGCGCAGTGGTTGAGAATCCGCCTGCCAATGCAGGGAACACGGGTTCGAGCCCTGGTCTGGGAGGATCCCACATGCCGCAGAGCGGCTGGGCCCGTGAGCCATGGCCACTGAGCGTGCACGTCCGGAGTCTGTGCTCCGCAACGGGAGAGGCCACAACAGTGAGAGGCCCGCGTACCACAAAAAAAAGAAGGACACATTGAGTATTTAGGGGTAAAGGGAGATGGTGCTGCTAAGTCACCCTCAAATAGTTCAAAAGGGGATCGGTATACTAGAGAGAGAAAAAACAATAAAGCAAACGAAGCAAAATATTAATAATTAGTGAATCTAGATAAAAGGTAGACAGGAATTCCTTTGTACTATTCTTGTCATTTCTGTGTGTGAAATTGTACTGAAGTAAATAAAGTTACTCTTCAAAACTATCAGGCCATGAAAAACAAGGGAAAGACTTAGAAATTGTCAAAGACTGAAGAAGACAAAGGAAACATGATGACTATTAGAATGCAGTTGGTATTCCTGCACTGGATCCTGTAACAGAAGGACATTAGTGGAAAAACTGATGAAATCCTAATAAATCTTGTAGTTCAGTTACTAGTAACCTACCGTAGTTTTGGCAAATGTAACGCAGTTATATTAAGATGTTAACATCAGGAGAAAGTGAGTGAAGGGTATACAAAAACCCTCTATACAATCTTCATAATTCGTCTATAAATTTAAACTTGTTCCAAAATAAAAAGAATATTAAAAAAAAATTATTAAGACACACATACAGCAAAGGCCATCCCCAAAGGCAGGAACAAGATACTGACTCCACAGGCCCCTAAGAGTATATGTCAAGAGCTACTGCCTTAAGGAAGAGGTTTCTAAACATCCTGGGCCATGGCAGAAGCAAAAGGAAATAGTCTACCTAAACCACTGACTTAGAATCTTTGGGGCTGGGGCCCCAGAGAACATTTGAAAAAGGGCCCCAGGTGGTTCTGATGTGGCCTTGGGCTTGGGTACCTGGTATCCAGCTCAGCATTTCTCAGACTTAACTTATAAGTAAATCCCCTGGGGATCTTGTTAAAATGCACATCTGGGTCAGAAGGTCTGGGTAGGGTCTGAGCCTCTGCATATCTACTGAGCTCTCAGGGCATATCTACTGAGCTCTCAGGGCATATCTACTGAGCTCTCAGGGCATATCTACTGAGCTCTCAGGGCATATCTACTGAGCTCTCAGGTGACGCTCAAGCAACTGGTCCTCAGCCCCACCTATGGAGAAGGCAAAACAACAAGACAGAAGGGGCCTGGGTCCATGTCACTAGAGCGTCATGCCAGCCCAGGACTGCCACGTGGACTTGAGAGGTCAACTTCTATCTCTTTGAAACCGTTGTCCTCTTGGGTTGTGGACAAACCTAATCTTAACAACATTTAGTCTTCACCAAGTAGTCCAGCCATATTTTAAAGTAACATTCAACACACATCCTCCCTCAAACAGCATGTGAAAAAAAGGTAAACAACTATTGTCTGACACAAATGTGTATAAAATTACTGGGCGGGCTTCTCTACTTTCATGGGTTGCTTCTGAAGTCAACAAAATCTGCCTCAGAGAACAGTTGAAATGACTATGACATGCTGGTCAGATGACACCTTTTTTGAAAACAAACCTAAAAATGTACCCTTTCTTACATTCATGCTCAAACTCAACTAATTCTTATTTGACCTTTATAATTTATTCTAATGAATCCTTTGGATCCACACAATGCCATGTAAATCTTGCAGTGGTCTTCAATCAGATAATAAAATCTGACCAGAAAAAAAGTATAGATCATAAAATAGTATCAGAAAAGTATAGATCATAAAATAATATCAAGAACATAAAAAGTGGAGTTGCCATGGTACCCTAATTTTGAAAATGTAGAAAGCCATCTAGAATCCTATACTATATGCTTCATGAAACCCTTAAGCATACACTAGGCCTCAATTTTTTTTTCCTTTAAATCATTTACATTGACAAAAACCACCTTCCTGAGATAGCCTGTAATCAATAGTAAATGAGAGTTACATCATAAGACTGTCAGTACACAAACTAAACGATGCCTCTATAGGTAAAACCATTTAAAAAATCTTCTTGATATTTTTTCATTCAGTAAAAATGTACTGAGTATTTATTACATACCAGATCATATACTAGACCCAGAGTGCATTTTACAATAATAATAAAATTACAACTGGCTAGGATCCAAGACCCACCCCCCCTCTACACTAATTTCATGACCAAACTATTTTTTCTTTGTATACAGCAGGTTCTTATTAGTCATCCATTTTATACACATCAGTGTATACCTGTCAATCCCAATCGCCCAATTCATCACACCACCCCCACCTCCCCGCCACTTCCCCCGCTTGGTGTCCATACGTTTGTTCTCTACATCTGTGTCTCAATTTCTGCCCTGCAAACCAGTTCATCTGTACCATTTTTCTAGGTTCCACATATATGCGTTAATATACGATATTTGTTTTTCTCTTTCTGATTTACTTCACTCTGTATGACAGTCTCTAGATCCATCCACGCATGACCAAACTATTAATATGACAAAGTAGCAACATACTTGTTGGCTGCTTATGCAAAAAACAGAGAGAAGAGTGATTCTAAAAATTAAGATTTGTGTTGTCTATGATAAAACAATCAGCACATAGTCATGAGTCTCTGCAAGGCAGAGCTGGGACAGCCTCCTCTGTGTCAACTGCCCAGAGTCTAGTCCTCTTGTCCCTCCTGCCTCCTTCACAGCTTCAGACACAAACCCTGTATTGACACACTCCAAGTAGATGTTGGATGAGTATAAAAACCCCATCCATCGCCACGGCATGCGGTACAGAAATCAAACTACGCTGCAACTATTATCGCACCAATTTTTCAACACAGCCAGAGAGAGTACAGGAGAAAAAAGAGCTATCTGAAGTCTGTGTAAATTCAGAATAGAAGGGAAACTAAAATAACCCCTAAACGACTGCCAGTATTACTAACCTGGTCGATTTCCATGAGCTTGGGGTAGGCGCCCGGCCATTCTATGGCCACCTTGACGATGTCTGCAGGTGGCGGCATTGCAAATCCCCGGAATGTCCAAAGCTGGTGGAAGTGGGATCCTACAGTGTAGATGGCCGCACGTGTCTATACCTAATGAGGAATGACAAAAAGAGAAAGAGAAGTCGCTCAGTGCAGATGCAGGGCGAATTTTGTTTTATCACTTCCTGTTTTCACTGGTGGTTTTGGTACAAGAAACGGCTCTGGGTGCAGAAGACACAGGGTGCCAACTGCACCATTCATGGGTGGCTCCAGAGGAGAGAAGGCAAAGGAGGGGAAGGTGCCAATGCCCTGGAGTTGGAGACAAGGCCCCAGAGAGGCAACAGCCTCCCAAGTCCTCAGTGGGAAGCAAGGCATCCCTTACTGCCTGCTTCTACTCTGAATGGTGCCCAGGGTCTGAATGAACCTGGCTCACTCAGCCCAGAAGTGCATGCAAACTCCTCGTGCTCAGCAGCCTCCGGAAGGACAGATTGCCCAGGAAGTCATGGCCAGGAAGCAGCATATCTTTAAAGTGTTTTCTGTGTGTCACAAATAGAGCTCCTCCGCACTACAGCAACCAGGATATCATAGGAAGGCGCAATGCCCCAAGGTTCACACACATGCACACACACTCCCTCCCCAAGGCCAGTTCACAAGATGAGAAGAAAATTAATTGTAGCGGCTAGTACAGCATTCAGAACAGACCTTGAATTCTCACTGGAATGGATAGTGTTGCTTACACAAAGGAAGTAAGATTATCCTCTGCTGCCCCTCTCTCCCAGACTCACTCGTTTCTTTTAGGATAACTTTTTTAACTTAATATTTTGGGGGGCTTCCCTGGTGGCGCAGTGGTTGAGAGTCCGCCTGCCAATGCAGGGGACACGGGTTCAAGCCCTGGTCCGGGAAGATCCCACATGCCGCGGAGCAACTAAGCCCATGCACCACAACTACTGAGCCTGCACTCTAGAGCCTGAGTTCGCTGCAACTAGAGAAAGCCTGAGTGCAGCAACAAAGACCCAACGCAGCCAAAAGCAAATAAATAAAATAAATTAATTAAAACAAATAAATAAATAAAAACTTAATATTTTTGAACAGGTAAAACACTCATGTGATTCAAAACTTGAACATGTGTGCATGTGCATGTAAAGACAGTGTAGAATCTCCCTCCTCCCGAAATGATACACCCACCCAATATCCACTTCTATCCCCACCCCTCCACTTAGCCACCGTTACTAGTTTCTTATGTATCGCTCCAGAACTTATTCAGGTATGTAAGTCAAATGCAAAAGCATATTATATTTCCCACTTTCTTTAAATAAAAGGCAGCATTCTATACCCTGGTCTTTTTTCATTTCATGTATCTTCTAAATCCTTCTATATTAATACAAATTTTGTATCCTGGTTCCTTCTACAGCTGCATAGTTGTTCTTTGTATGGAAGTATCTTTTTTTTAATGTTTTATTTGATTTCTTTTTTTATGTTTATCAGCCTTTTATTTTTTTTTTTTTACATCTTTACTGGAGTATAATTGCTTTACAATGTTATGTTAGTTTCTGCTCTACAACAAAGTGAATCAGCTGTACGTATACATATATCCCCATATCCCCGCCCTCTTGTGTCTCCCCCCCCACACCCTCCCTATCCTGCCCCTCTAGGTCATCACAAAGCATCAAGCTGATCTCCCTGTGCTATGCAGCAACTTCCCAGTATCTTATCTGAAGAACCAGTCCCCTGTCGTGGGCCACTGGGTGATCTCTCACCTTTGGCTGTTATAAACAAGCCTCTGGTGGAAAACCTTATGCATACATCATTTTGCTCATGTGCAAGTATATTTTTACAGTTGATTCACAGAAGTAAAATTGTTGGGTCAAAGAGCATAGGCAGTTTTAGATTTTGATAGCCATCTCCAAATATATCTCCATAGTGAGAGTTGTACCAATCTATACTCCCTTTAGCAATGGATGAGGCTTGCCTCTTTACACACAGACTCACCAACAGATTGAACTTTTGCATACCTGATGAATTGAAAAAAAATGTATCTCAATGTACTTTCTTTTTATTTTATTTTATTTATTTTTGCCTGCATTGGGTCTTCATTGCTGCGTGTGGGCTTTCTCTAGTTGCAGCGAGCCGGGGCTACTCTTCATTACAGTGCGTGGGTTTCTCATTGTGGTGGCTTCTCTTGCTGCGGAGCATGGGCTCTAGGTGCACGGGCTCAGTAGTTGTGGCTTGAGGGCTCTAGAGCACAGGCTCAGTAGTTATGGCGCACGGGCTTAGTTGCTCCACAGCACGTGGGATCTTCCCAGACCAGGGCTCAAACCTGTGTCCCCCACATTGGCAGGCAGATTCTTAACCACTGCACCACCAGGGAAGTCCTCAATGTACTTTCAATGTCTATTTCTCTTATTGTGAGAGAGGATGAATATAAAGATGCAAAGTCCCATGTCTACTTTTCTGTGAACTGTCCAAATACTTTGCCTTTTTTCTACTGGGCTCTTAGTCTTTTTCCAGAAATTGATCTCTGTATGAAGATGCTAATCAAACATGTGCCTTTGGTTCTTTATCAAACCAGAGTGGGCCTTGTCAGTTATTATCCCTGATCTCAGTGGCCATTGGATGTGACTAAGATGATAGAGATAGCAGAGTTCATAATGGCAGCCTCATGGCAGTTAATAATAACAACACCAGCAGTTATATGAATAACTAACTTCACCAGAGCTGACAAGTAAAGGAAATGACCCAAAACAGAACTGCTGTCCCTTTGGCCAAGGATGATGAAGACAGCCTGGTGTGAAGATAATGAGTGCTAACCAGCAGAAGCAAATCTTCAAAGCAGTGGTTCAACAGCTCGGTCAACAAATAATTATTGAGCTCTACTCTGTACCAGCCCTGTTCTCAGTGCTGGGGATACAGCAGCAAATCTACACGTTAGGTGGCATCAAGGGACATGGACAGAAATGAATCAGGGAAGGAGAATCTGAAGCATGTGAGTTTATCTTTGTGGGAGGGGCAGGACTGCAGTCTTAAATAGGGAAACCAGGGAAAGCTTCAGTGAGACACAGCATCTGAGTGAAGACCTATGAGAAGTGAGGAGATGAGCCATGTGGACACCTGAAGGAATCATGTCACAGGCCAAGGGAACATGTCGACTGAAAAAAAAAATGCACAACCTAAAAGTTGAGAGTTATGTTTTATTCACTGGACATTCTTAGGACTTCAAGCCCTGAAGCAGCATCTTAAATAACCCTGAGCAAACTGCTCTGAAGAGGAAGGGGGGAGCAAGGATATATAGGAGTTTTTGCAACAACACCAGGAAGTCAGAACAAAGATTACTGTTAATAAAAGAAAACTAGATATCTCAAGTTAAAGAATTTAATGCTTTTCTATGTATGGGAAGATGCAAGAGTCTGGGCTCACTGAAATCATTCCTTTGATATGCACCTCAGCTATCTGGAGCCAGTAGTGTTTCCTCATCCAGAGTTTCCTCAAGCTGTATCATCGGGGTTGGCTGTAGTCTGATGACTGCTAGATGGTAAGTGTCCTTTGTTTCCTTCCTGAGTGCCTCCAGGGCTCACAATCAGGGTGGCTGTCATGTGGTAGCTAGATCCTTTGTTTACCAATATGGTAGGCAATATTCTATTTCTCAAACAGCAAGTGCAAAGGCCCTGTGGCAGGAGCATGCCTTGTATGTTCCAGAAACAGGTGAGTGGCCAAAGCCAAGTAAGAGCTAGAGTAATAAGAGAATCAGTTCCAGCAGCTGTTGGATCATAACTTGGTAAGTTCATTGACTGTACTCTTGTCCCCCCTAGACACTCCTACCCTAACTCTTGGTCGTGATTTCTAAAGAAGAAAGTTCATGTCCATGTACATCTATTCAGAGTATAAACTGGTACAACTTTCCAGAGGTACTTTTGGCAGACTGTACCAAAAGCCTTAAAATTTTGTGTTCCCTTTGAGTGATTTTACTTTTCTAGGATGTTTCCTCAAGAAATAATTATTAATTTAACCATAACAATGCCAACTGCTGTTTTGGTTGTAATTCCCCAAACTTGAAAACAATTTAATATTCAACAACAGGGACTTGCTACATAAATTATGGATCTCATAGGTACAAATACAAGCAGACAATCTGCACTGGGACAGACTTCTTCATAGTCTCTACACTCTTTTAATTCACTTGAGAATTCCAAGGACAGTGTATTTTACCTGTACCAAGTCACTTCAATTCAAGATATAGATTCAATTACACTTCCTAGAGTAAGAGTTAAGAAAACAGGTTCTAATGTGAAAACAGACTCAGTATAAATATCAGGTAACACTATTCAAAACAAAGAACACATAATCTTGGTGGTTAAGAGAGTAGATAATAGAAATAAAAATGCATTTTGAGCACCTTCCTCCCAACTCTACACAAAATAGTCTAGAATTACACTGAAAGAGGTCATCTGGCCTTCCAGGAATCAAAGGCCAAGCGTGCTTTTTTCCTTTTTAACTGATATTTATTTCTCAAAGACTCTTCAGACAAAACCTGTTGAACAGGTGAGAACAGAATAATGCAGTTCTCCCTGTGTCTCTGTGGAGAACAACATAAGAGCAGTGTACAAAGCAGCCATTGAGAGCAAAGAGGCGAGGGTGCATCCCTTGGGAACTCACTTAACCAGCCAAATTAGACCTCATCAGTTTTCCCCACGTTAACAAATGGCACAGACAGGGTGCAGCCAGGCTCCCATGGGTAGAGTCAGGTGCACAATTGCAGAATGAATAATCTGATCCACATCGTTATCCTCAGAAGTCCACTTTTTTTTTTTTTTTTTGGCGGTACGTGGGCCTCTCACTGCTGTGGCCTCTCCCGTTGCAGAGCACAGACTCCAGACGCGCAGGCTCAGCGGCCATAGCTCACGGGCCCAGCCGCTCTGCGGCATGTGGGATCTTCCCGGACCGGGGCACGAACCCGTGTCCCCTGCGTCGGCAGGCGGACTCTCAACCACTGCGCTACCAGGGAAGCCCCCAGAAGTCCACATTTTATCCTCTTGAATTTATATTTCCAAGAGGGAACAGTTAGCTCTGAGGCTTCTATATATAGTCACTGTTGCTACTGATGTAATTCAGAAAAGGAAGTTGCTAGCTCAGGTTTTCTTGCCCTTGGCACTGTTAAGTGTTTGGGGCCATAGTCCTTTGCTGTGGGGCTGTCCTGTACATTGTAAGATGGTTCGCAGCATCCCTGGCCTCTACCTACTAGAGGTCAATACTCCTCTTTAGCTGTGACAGTCAGAAATGTCTCCAGACATTGCCAAAAGTCCTCTGCGGGGCAAAATCATCCTCCAGTTAAGTTGTGAGCTACCAAGTTCTCTGGGCAGATTACTAATGATCAGGGAAACCCATGGCTGAACTTCACACAAGACAAATAGTCTCATCAGACTCTCCAAGAAACATCAACACGCAGGCCCAGTGCTTGGTCAGGCATAACTGAGATGGAAATGCATTTCTAAATTTCAGTCAACAAATGCAATCTCCTAGAGCCTTTGCTTCCCCAGGCACATCACTCATGGCACTTGAGTCTTCTGGTCAGCCTCCCCCTACCACAGCTGGAGCACTCTTATGGCAGGGTGCACACCCTGAACACAGTTACATCACCAGGGCACACAAGCATCTCATTCACGGTGTTGGCTGAATGCATACTTTCCACGACTGACATCTCATCAGAGCTACTGGCGATAAAACCAAGTCTAGTCAGAATTGCCCAGTAAATATAAGCTGCATGAATTTGTGTAATAAACTCCTGGACATGATAATTCTTATGCAAACTAAAATTTAAGAACCACTAAAGGGAAGAATAGGCTAGACCTTCCAACCACTCTGCCTTGTGGTTCTCCCTACCTAGGGAATGAGTGGAGGATTCTACAATGTTCCTGCTTGACTGCTGATTGATTTACTTTATTCCAGTACCAAGATTCTACAACCTTAATATGCATGCCAAAGGGATTGTTTATAGTTGAGTGAATTAAATGAAAAAAAGAAGTCACTTCTCACTTGGGAGTTAGTTACCAAAATCTGCATGTCAGATGTGACTCTATAACCCCTGAGCAAGTTGAAATTGTCTTAATCGTTCTGCTGAATGTCTCCTTCTTATCTTTGGGTTATGTCTCCAAGACAATGGAAATAAACCACTCTTGATTCCCATCTAGAAATCTGTCTGTCGCTACACATTGTTCTAAACCCAAAGCGCTACGCGTCTGTGTTGGAAACTCATCTCACTAAAGTCTCTGAAAGATCTGTTACATCTCTCCCTGTTTTTCCAGGCAGCTTGATTAGGTTTTGGAGTTCATAAAATTCCCAAATACCTCACACATTTTTTTCCGCTGAATTTTCCATATGGTTTTGGCTTTGGGTCCCTGAATGGCTTTAAACTCTTTTATCTTATTTCTACACTTTCTGTTACACCAGCAAACCCTATTAAGAGAATAAAAAGTTAAGCCTATGAGGATGTTCTATAGGACCTGTGTAGTGGGAAAACTAGCACGATTGCTCTGGTGAACTGTGTGCCGCCACAAACTGAAAAAGCCTGACAGATGGATCAGTAGAGGCCAAAAGGCAGATCAATGGGAAAGAAACACCAAACAGCTGGAGAAATGATTCGCTTCAACTCCTCTGTCCCTTTTTCTCCATAGGCAAGCTGTCCTCTGCCCCACTGGCCATCATTATCCACTTATGACAGATAATAGGTTTATAATGATTATGGGAATGAATAGTGGGAAGGGAGAACTAGTCCCATATTTTAAATGTTAAGTGGTCCTCAATAGAAAAAGAAATAGACAACGTTTTCCCTTGGCATTCGAGTTACATACAAAGGAAAAGGACTGAAAGTGGCACTGAAAGCAGCCTTTCTCTCTGTACTATGTAGAGGAGGGGGAAAAAAAGAAATCAAACAACAACAACATAAAAAAACCTTTCCTCAATCCTCTTAGGTTCAGTAGCTGAGGCATGCAAATTAAACTAACAAAACAAAGATTAACAGGAGAAAAAAAAGTTTATTTATTCATGCAATGCCTGTACATGCAGAACTCAGAGATGAGTAACTCAAAGAGATGGTTAAAAGTTGGAGCTCACAAACCATCTTAACAAGGGGTGATAAAGTGTGGAGAAAAGGCTAGACAAAGGACGAGGGGGTTAGGGCTTCTTGGGTGAGGGTGGGGTGGAAATGTATGTTGTGGAAAGGTAACTTGGAAATGTAAGAAAAGGTTGTTTAGTAAGGTTTGTTATGCCATCTCAAGTCCTCTCAGGTGACAAGAGTTGTCTCTGGAATAGTTCTCTTTCTCGTTTGGGAGAGAAGGACATTTTTACAAATGGAAATTTATGCCCTGCTTTTAAGTATAAAGAAGAAGGGCAGAGAGCTCCTTCTGAATATACTGTTTATTAATTGCTTTCAGCTCAAAAATAATCCTTAATGCAAAGTGGAATATTTTGAGGTGGCATCTTCTAATCTCCTTTGACTACCCTGTCTGCCTTGAGCTCTTTAGTTTTCTATTTTGAAGATACTGCCTTGCACCATACACTGTGCCTCAGGAAGGCTCACTGGAAACAGATCTGGATAAAAGTTTTGTTCCTCTATTCTTTGTACAACATTCTTTTCATTCCAAATAGACTTCTAGTATCTCAACACCCTAATTGTCTAGGTAGAAGAATACAGGAAATAGGAGCTGTCAGCTGGACATTACTTGGGATGTTGTGATCATTCAGACTTGCTGAACTCTGCCTTTGTTTCCCTTCCCAAACATATATCAGGGATGGACAGACATTCCTCTTTACCAGTCACAAAGGTAAGCAATGACTGCCAAAGGTAGTGGGCATGTGCCCCCTGCACTGGAGGGTCCGTATGGAGCGATAAATGGTGGGGCTGCCATCTCAGATTCTCCACCTGCGTTAGGGAACTGATGGCCATCGTGAGAAGAGTGGAGGGCCAAGGAAGAAACTTTACGGCTTCAGAAATGGGGGAACACTGTGCAAGACACAAGCATTCAGACGAAAGTAAAGAGAATTGAATCAAATGCAGAAACCCAATATTTCATTTTATGGTTATGCTGTGCACAAAAGCCTCATGTGGTAATCTCACTATTAACTGGGCCCATTTACTTGCCAGGTGGGGAAACGCGAAATTAGATACTCTTGGCTTACGATACGTTGCAAACTTGCAGAGAACAGTGCTTTCACAGCATCTTGAATTCTCATCATGGAGGCTATGGGATAATTGGCAGAAAGTGGCAGGCACGAGGTGAGAGCAGGCACTGAATTGGGCACTTGAAATACACACTCTCTCACTTATTCTTCACCCCAGCCCCGAGCAACAGTTGGCACTATCTGAAGTAAATGAATGAAGATGCTAAATCTCAGCAGTTTGAATAACTTCCTCCAAATGTTTACATAGTCTCAAGATGATGGAGGCCTCTCTATCATGATACCTATTGTGGGCTATTGTATGTCCCCCTCCAAATTCACATGTTGAAATTTCAACTCCTAGTACCTAAGAATGTGACTGTATTTGGAGACTGGGCCTTTAAAGAGGTAATTAAATTAAGATGAGGTCATTAGGGCAGCCCTAATTTCATCTGACTGGTGTCCTTATAAGGAGAAGAAATTTGGACCCAGGTACAAAGGGATGACCATTTGAGGACAAAGGGAGAAGAGAGTCATCCACAAGCCAAGAAGGGAGGGCTCACTTTACCAACCCTGCCAACACCTTGATCTCAGACTTCCCGCCCCCAGAACTGTGAGGCAATAAATCTGTGTTGTTTAAGCCACTCGGTCTGCAGTATTTTGTCATGGCGGCCCTAGCAAATGCACAACACCAAAAACAGAAAACATAAGAGGCTGATAGTTTAACACAAAGATGCTTAAAGTCTTCTGCATTCCAAAAAGCACCATAAAAATTTAAAGACAAATAACAATCTGAGAAAATATTTGCAACAACTATGACCCAACCTGGCATAAATATCATTAATAATATAAATTTATAAGAAAAAAATACTTGGACAACCTAAAGGAAATAAAAAAAGAGACAAAGCAATTCACACAAGAGGAAATATATGATCAATAAATACCTAAAAACTTCATGCTTAATAGTAACAAGAGAAAAGCAAATTAAAATACAAAAATACCTTTGTTGAATATCATATCGGTAGAAAAGAAACAAACACTTATTGACTGGTGACACAGCAGGCAAAATAATATTCTCATATATCGTTACCATCAAGGAAAAAAAAAGTAAAAGCAAAAGTCCTTTTTTTTTTTTTTTTTTTTTTTTTTTGCGTTACACCGGCCTCTCACTGTGTGGCCTCTCCCGTTGCAGAGCACAGGCTCCGGACGCGCAGGCTCAGCAGCCATGGCTCACGGGCCTAGCCGCTCCGCAGCATGTGGGACCCTCTCGGACCGGGTCACGAACCCGTGTCCCCTGCATCGCCAGGCGGACTCTCAACCACTGCGCCACCAGGGAAGCCCCAAAAGCCCTTTCAAAATAAAAAAATTAATTTATTTTTAATCCATAAAATTTAGAGTAATAAATTCGGCTGTTATAATTTCGGTTCTGATGAAACCACTAAAGCAGCATTTCTTAAGCACTGCACTAATGACATTTTGGACAAGATCCATCCTGGAGCCTGCAGGATGTTTAGCAGCATTACTGGACTCTATCCATCAGAGGCCAGTAGTACCTCCCAGTCGTGACAATCAAAATATCTCCAGACATTGCCCAATGTCCCCTGGGGGACAAATTCACCCATGGTTGAGAACCAGGTCACTCAGGTGACTGATTCTAATCTTGCTTTTAAAAAAAAACTTTTTATAGAGACCAACTTTACAAAGTGGATATTAATAGTCATACATATAATATTTTAACTGCAAAAACGGGAGCTGAGATATAGAGCAAGGATCAACTGGAGAAAACCAACAGGAAAAAACATGAATACCTGATACCACTTGAGGATAATTTTGGAACATTTTACTCCAGCGTTATTTCCTTCACACACAGCTCTAGCAATCTCTTGTGGCTTCAGTTTTTGTCCGTCTAGTGGTCTAGTGAGCTTTTCCATCTCTTTTCTTCAGGTAGCAGGCCCTGTCCCACTGGCTACTAACCAAGAATAGGCATGTGGCAGGCCTGGCCAATGACAGCACCCATCTCCCTGGCAACAGTGATTGGTCCACGGGACAGACATGGTCCAAGCAAATTGATTTCTGGGGATTGATTTATGAGGCCTTGGAAGGAGAGAGTTCTCTCTTTCTGCAGGGCTTGTTAAGCTGAAGCTGTCAGCAGCCATATTCCTTCCAGATAGGGAAGGGCCATCTGCTACAGGGAGGACTGAGGCAAAGAGAAGCAAAGACAAGTAGAGAGGAGAGATAGGAGGGAAGAAAAGAGGCCGGGAGTCCTAACTATGTTGAGTTTCTGTCTCCTACATGTTTCCTTCCGGTCTGTGATCTATCCTAATATTCTTCCTAGATTTATGAACTCTTAAATTCCCTGTTATGCTAAGTGAGTTTGAATTAGGTTTCCACCACGTGTAATTGAGAAACTCCTAACTAACAAATCAACCCTACCATAACATTTTACTGCCCTGAGTTAGAATCCTGCCATTCCCTTAGAGATGACTGACACACAAAACACACTGAAGTTACACAATCTAACCTCGCAGCCTAGAGGGAATGATACTGTGCTCCCCAATTCTAGAGCTCTGATACCTGTACATGCATATTCCTGATGGAGCCCTCAGTGCCTAGGAGCTGCCTTTGCTCTGCTGGACTGCTAACAGAAGTCATGCCTGCAATTCAGGAATTAGTCTTAGTCCAGCATTTCCCAGCCAGCACATTTCTTTCAGATATTAATTAACTTAATGCAAAAAAAAGTCAAAGCTCTTGTAAAACATTGAATGGATAATAGCTAATAATAATAACTACTTCATGGACTATATACTTTTCATAACAACCTTATGAAATAGGTACCATTTACTAAATCATTTTACAGACGAGGAAACTGAAATGCAGAGACATTTAAGGAAGTTGCCCAAAGTCTCATAGCCACCTATGGAGCCCAGCCAGAACTCAATCCACATCTGTCTGATTCCATAGCCCATGGTTTTAATCACTATACCATATTTTGAAAAGGGTTTATTTACTAGAGAACTTATCGGGCCTTTAATGTAATGTAGGTGTACTCTGAAATCTACATATACAATATACAATATTTCTCAAATGTATCTGTCCAGAAAACTCTTTTATCTTTTTTCTAGAGCATCCAGTGACACCGGTTTCTCATGGGACACACTTTGAGAAGTGATGCTTTGAGTCCATTTGCCTCCTTTGTCTCTCAGGAAAAATGAACTGTTGAATAGTCTTGGCCAGAAATATAGCAGAAAGTGGCAGAGAAAACTCTCTCCTTTAGTCCCGTATTGAATTATCATCACCTGCGTCTATGGGATTGTCTCCAGGAAAGCAGCCCAGTTCTTTGAGTAACTCTTTCCAATTCACAGAGGAATTCAACTAACCACAGCTTCTACTGTGCAAAGCGTCAGAAGATAAATAACAAAAGAAAGAGATGATTTGTAATTGTGATAGCTAGAATCTGAACATCTCACTTCTTGCTTTAAATCTCTGGAAGGTGATTCAGGGCACATAAACCCTTCTGGCTCCAGCCTGCCTCTGAACACCACAACTCCAGTACACCCGTCCCCACCAACTGTATCCCTGCGTCCTACCCCCACAGACACAGGCAAAGACTGTAAGTCAGACATGATGACAAACAGGTTTTCCCTTAAGATCATCGATACAGTGCTTTTGCAGTGGCTGATAGGAGCACTGCTTAAAGAAGGCAAGCCCCAGACTGGCCAGGTCAGGATCAGTCTCCGAGTATACCATGATCTACTGAGTGCAGAGGGACAACACCGAGTAAAATGTTGGCTATCTCTCTCCTCATCAAACTGCTGGCCATTTCCTGGGCTTGCCAAATTCTTGTGGCTCCTGCCTCTGTTTATAATGTTCCCTCTGCGCTCCAGAACGTCTCTTCCTCTCCCCTTGTGTTGGCTTCAAAAATTCCCACCTAGACTTCAAAGCCAATTTCATGTGCCCACTCCTCTGAGAGATCTCCCTGACCCCAGAGCCTCCAAGGCTAGAAGTAACTGCCGCAACACCTGTCTTCTTAGGTGCTTACAGTGCACCAACCAGAGCACCTTTCTACACCTTATGCTATTAGTTTATGAGTTCCCCGAGGGCAGGGGTCATATATCTTACTCATCTCTGTACCTCTGTTCCTGACCAGATGGCATGGCAAACAGCTGCTCAATAAATATTTTTCAGACAAGTGAGTAAATAAACGAATGAATCACTCTTTCCTTAAAAGCAAATTCAGAGATTTTTTTTTTTTTTTTGATGAGAGATTACTCAAGCCAATGATGCATTTTTAAAATCCAGAATTCTCTGCACAGAAAACCTTTAGGAGTTTCTTCAAGCAGCACCTATTCATTTGTCCCACTGGACAGAAACAGAAATGGAGATGCTCACAGGTGACAGCAGGGCTGATTCAGATTCATTTTCCTCCCAGAGAAATTCTGTCAAAAACAAGATGAGATCATAGCCGCTGATTCTCATTCCCTTCAACTCTGAGCTCTCTCTCTCACACTTAGGGAATCAGCATCTCAAACGGAAAGTTCATTATTTTCAAACTAACGTACACACTTCCTCCCTCGTTCTGGTTTTTGGATATTTGCTTTCCAAACTCCTTTTCAGCTGCTGTAATGCCGGGACTGCTCCCCTCCTCTCCCCAGCATCTCTCCCAGCTACCCTCTGCCGGCAATCCCTGTCACTCGGTGATGTGTGCTGACATTCCCCAGTGGGGCAGGCAAAGCTCAGGCTTAGTTCCCTATCTCAGAACCCAGACTCGAGGCCACAGGAAACGCTGGAGCATTTCCACCATCCTGTGAGCCAAACACTCAAAGTTTCCAAACCTGCTGATCAAAAAACAATACGCAAAACCTCTCTCCTTCCCTCTGCAGCAACAGCAGAGCCCTAAAGGCCACCCTAGGAAAATCGATTGCATCAGATTAGCAGTGAGGGCGTCTGCAGAAGGCGGGTGCTGGGCTGTGCTTCCACAGGCTTCCACCTGACAACTCAGCACAGAAATTAGTCATACTGAATGGCAGTGCCTGACGCAATGCCGCACGCCCCATGCACGCAGGATGGCAATAGCCTCTGCCTTTTCCTCCCTCCTCTGGCGTTTTAGGTTTTATTCTTCAGATGAGCACAGGCGTGTGAGTGAGTGTTGTCAGATGTCTGCCTGGGTTAACCCTGGTTCTCCATGTCCACAGCTCTGTGACTCTGGACGAGTTACATAACATGGATCACACTCAACGTCCTCATCTGTAAAGCTGGAGCAATAGTAGAGCCTCTCTCATAGGATTGCCGTGAAGGCTAAACACATAAAGCAGTGAGAACAGGGTCTGCTGTGGCATTATGATGACTATTAATTTATCAGGAATGAGGTACCTGGATGAATAAACTGGGTGATGCTGTCTGTTGTCTCCTCTAGTGAAACACACGCAGGTCCCACTGCATGGCAATTATTTTTCCCTTAAGCATCATAATAGAGGTGGACAAACTGTTATGAGAGTCGAGAGGGAAATATGATAACTCAGCCTGAATGTCCACGGAGGTTTTATAGATTTGAACTTTTTTTTACTGGGTTTTAAAAGATGAGCAAAAGTTTCTAGGTAACTGACCAGGTTGGGAGGAATTGGAAGAGGAAGGTTAGGGTTAAGATCCTGGAAGGATTAACCTGCACTGCAAAGGCAGGAAGTCACAGAGCAGATAACCTGCTGAAACAGAAGAGACCCATTTTCTCTCCTGACCACAGGCCCAGGTCTCCCAGGAAGGTTCTCTTAGTATTGGGAGGTGACCGGGACTCGACTTCTTCTAGAGCCTTTCTCTGCAAGGAGAAGTGGATGAGGTCTTCAGTCATGAGGGAGTTAACAGTCCCCAAACAAGGACCAAAGGGGTGCTCTCTGCATAGCAGGGGGGCTTGGCCCAATTACTGCACAGCCTCCCCAGCTGTGTGTCCTAGCAGCTATGCAGACGCTGAGGTTTCAGTGGGGATAAAGGCACAGTGGCCAATGATTACACAGCTCCTCTTGTGGCTCTAAACAGAAGAAGCTCAAAACGTTTCTTAGGAAAGATTTTGTTAGAAAACATGAATTTCCACCATTTTCAGGGTTTTAGGTAAGTTTATCCCTCTGGTTACCAGGCACAAACCCACACACCCCAGCAACACAAACAGAAACAAAAGCCTGCAGGTTTTTCGCTATCTCTTTCACCTTAGGAGGTGCTATCAAAACTCCCTGGATTGTAGGAGAGAAGTCTCTTCCTTCTGGTTTTTATCTGGGTTCCCTCACAAGTTTGCTGCAGTTTATCTTAAGATAAAATACTATCAGGGGACGTGCTAGCAGCAAGGACAGGTGGCCACACTTTGAAGAGTGTTTCACACAAACACCAAGATAACAGTGGATCCAAGGGGCCAGTGTTCCCTGTGGATAGGGGAACAAAAGGATTGCTCTTCCACACACATATATATATGAATCCAGAAACTCCTCACCATGTTTATTTAAAAATAAAACCCGTGGGGGCTTCCCTGATGGCGCAGTGGTTAAGAATCCGCCTGCCAATGCAGGGGACACGGGTTCAAGCCCTGGTCTGGGAAGATCCCACGTGCCGAGGAGCAACTAAACCCGTGCACCACAACTACTGAAGCTGCGTGCCACAACTACTGAAGCCCACGTGCCTAGAGCCCGTGTTCCGCAACAAGAGAAGCCATCACAATGGGAAGCCCACGCACCGCAACGAAGAATGGCCTCTGCTCGCAGCAACTGGAGAAAAGCCCGCACGCAGCAACAAAGACGCAACGCAGACAAAAATAAAAATAAATACATTTAAAAAAATAAAATAAAACCAGGGTACAAACCGGGGGAAAGGTGGCCTGCAGTTCTATTCTGAAAGCCAGTATTACTGATTACACCTTGAGGTTATTGATATCCAGAAGATTACATCTGGATGGATTTTTTTTTTAAATGCTTTTCTCCTTCACTTTTCACTGGGCAGAGCTTCCCTACAATCTGTCTGCATGCACTGGGAAGCAGTGAGATTAAAAACTGATAAGAGGAAGATAGAAGGATTCCAACTCAGTGCTGGCAGTTTGCTAACTGAGTACCTTTTAAAATTTATGTTGGTTAATTAACAGGATGCTGATGATTTACGATTCTTTTTAGTTAGCAGATGCAAACTATTATATATAGAATGGATAAACAACAAGGTCCTACTGTATAGCACAGATAACTATATCCAATATCTTTTGATAAACCATAATGGAAAAGAATATAAAAAAGGAATGTATACATATGTATAACTGAATCACTTTTCTGTACAACAGAAACACACACAACACGGTAATTCAACTATATGTCAATTAAAAAAATTTTAAAGATTCTTTTTATCTGTACTCAGTTCTACCAAACTTCAGACTCAATCTGCTAATATCTGTTTTGATAAGGACTCAGTCATACAAAAAACTAACCAACAAACCGATAATAATAAAAACAACCCTGCACACACACACAAAACCTAGCTAGATTAGTGAAGGAGATTGTGAAGAAAATTAGAAAGAACTGCCCTGCATCTTATGTTCCTACTGTAATATACTTTGCCTTGCCTAGAAAAAAGGTCAGATATAAATCTTTGTGGAACACTTGAGTTCTGCTGACAGTTCTGGTAGTGGGGTCAGATACTAGGGCCTAATTATCTGAAGCATGAATTAGGTAATTTATTAAATTTATTTAATTTAATAAATGAGGTCAAAGAAAATCAGATTCCACTTGATACTTAAGAATCTTACTTTTTTCAGCTTTGCAAATCAAAGCCAATGGCTCCAAACTTTATAGAGGCAAGATGGCATAAGAAAGAGGATGGGTTTTAGAGTCAGACATATCTGGATTTGAATGCAGAAGTGGGTGGTGATGTTTTAAGTCAGGGCACAAGACAAGTAGATTTGCATTTTGCCTCAGCCTATGGGAGAGCAGACTGGAATGGGGCAAGGATGGACTGGTAAGGCTTGCTAAGACTGATGGCAATGGCTTGGGCTGGGGTGGTGGCCTTGTAGATGGAGAAGGTGAAGGATTTATGAGCTGTTTTCAGAGATAAAAATCAACAGAAATTGGCAATAAGCTGGATCCACAGGAAGAGGGAGAAGCTGGAGTCAAGAGTGAGCCAGGATTCTGACTTACACAACAATAGATAGTGATGCCATTACTGAGCTAGGAATACTCCAAAAGGAAGATACATCCCAGCCAATTTGTTGACCACTACCGAGTAGACTCACCTCGAGGACCCAGTAGTAAAGTCCAAGCCTCTAGTACAAGAGACACCCCTCCTCCTCTTCTCTGTAAACCTAATCTGCTTTACTGTCAATTACCTCTAAAACTCATGGCCACTTCCTTCTTATTGAGAGGCAGCGGAGTATAGCAGTTATGGCCACAGATTGGACTCAGATTGCTTGTATTCTAATCCTAGTTTCACTGCCTCCTAGCCTGAGGCCTTGGGAAAATTGCTCTCTGTGCCTCAGTTTACTCAACTCTAAAATGGAGAAAACCACAGTAACTATCTCACAGCTTTCTTGAGATGAGTAATAAGATGATGATGGTAATAGCTAATATTTCTATAACTTACTATGTGCCAGGTACCCTACTGAACAGTTCACGTATTTTAACTTATTCAGTCTACCCAACAGCCCTGTGACATAGGTGCTATTATAATCCCCATTCTAAAAATGAAGAAATGGAGTCACTGAGGAAACTAGCCACTACCTTGGCTCATTAGCAATCTAGCCAGTCCGAAGTCTGTGCTCAGAACGATTATATTCAACTTCCTCTGACTTTAACACACACAAAGTGTTTAGAACAGGGCCCGGCACAAACTGAGAAGCGGCCGCCATTAGCCCTATGAATCAGCAAATCTAGGCTTTTACAACCAATATGGTTCACAAGAAAGAAGGCATTAAACGCTTTTTCCTTCATGGATCCTTACAGCACCTTCCCATCTCATACTTACATAACATGGACGGTGACTTCCTGAACTTGCTCTGACTTTGACCACGTGGACAGGAATCATACAGCCTGAGTTTCTCAGGCTCAGCACAGACATACCTCTTGATGCTGTGACAGAACCTGAAACTTGAAAGGCACTCTGAGACACAGCTCTGCAGGAAAAGTACCCCCTGACTGCGATCATAACTTCCGGTGAGTTTAGACAGAGATCTTTTCACAACCTCTATCTTTTTCCCTTTTCACTTAATGGATAAACTTTGTGTGAGTTTATCCCTCTCTCCCCTAGAAAAGGGACAGAAGGATTCTTTTTTATAAAAGAAAAGCAGGTAAAATGATTTTATTTCCACTAACAAGGAATAATCTTAATTGACATTTAGTTCTGTCAGAGTACAGCCTCAGAACAAGTACTCAAAACTGAAATAATGACTTTTTGGTAGCAGGCCTCAGCATTTAATGAGCTTATTATGGCAAAGAACCTAAATAGCAAATCAATTTACTCAGGTACAAGAGAGTTCACTGGGGAATTACACAGCTTAAAATGAAAGTTTATGAAATTCCGCTGAGATTTTTTTTTAAAATAAGGCAGACATTTCAAACATCTACTTAAAAAATTTCCAGGCAAAAGTTAATTCAGGGACTTCCCTGGTGGCTCTGTGGTTAAAACTCTGCACTCCCAATGCAGAGGACCTGGGTTCGGTCCCTGTTCAGGGAACTAGATCCCATATGTATGCCTCAACTAAGAGTTCACATGCCACAACTAAGGAACCGGCGAGCCGCAACTAAAGAGCCCTCCTGCTGCAACTAAGACCCAGCACAACCAAATAAATAAATAAATATTTTTTTAAAAAATTAATTCAGCCATGCATTAAAGCATAAAACAAGCTTAGGGGCCAAGAGACACAAATTACTTATTTTGAGAAAAATCCAGGATCTGCTTGAGGGTACTCCTTGGCATTCCCACCAGGAGGTAGGTGACTGTCTATTCAAAAGTGGGATCAAATTAAGCTCCTCAAATTTCAAAAGGATTTCAACCCAATCCCCAGATCAACTGACTCATTAAGGCATATGTGGTTGCAAGTAACTGCCAGGAATAAAGAGTAATTGCACTCTGCACCCTTATCAGTAGGAATAATATTGAACTCACTACCATCTACACAGTTGGTGACTGCATTGCTTTCAATGGGAAAATGTTATAAACAGACATAAGGTTTACTAATAGGAAATTGATTGAATCACTTATGGTATTCATAAAACTTTAAGATGGAATAAGCAGTGGTAAAGGATAATATCCTCTCAGCATGCCAAACTGGAACCCTCAATACATTTTTCCCTTAGAATCAAATTCTCCAATCAGTTTTTATCTCTTTCTTTATTAATACAAAATGAGGGCTTCCCTGGTGGCGCAGTGGTTGGGAATCCGCCTGCCGATGCAGGGGACACGGGTTCGTGCCCTGGTCCGGGAGGATCCCACATGCCGCGGAGCGGCTGGGCCCGTGAGCCATGGCCGCTGAGCCTGAGCGTCCGGAGCCTGTGCTCCGCAGCGGGAGAGGCCACAGCAGTGAGAGGCCCGCGTACTGAAAAAAAAAAAAAAAAAAACAAACAAACAAAAAAAACAAAATGAGGCTTCAGAGATACTCAGGAGACCCTCATATAGCTGTGTGTCTAACATCAATTCTGCCAAATATAGTATTGACTCTATGACTAAAAGTGTTCCAAGTTTCAAACAAAGATCTAGAGTGTTAAAACAGACTTATGCTTAAATTAAGGATCTTCTGAAGAGTTTTACTCAAACTTGACTATTTTTGCTTTCACCTAAATGTTAATCCAATTGGGAAAAGAGATTTCTTCCCATATTTATTTGTTTGTCTCAAAAAAATCTTTAATGTATAGGAAAAATAATGGATGAGTTCTATAAGACATGCTTTAGTACTTTAATTCTGGTCTTTATTTCTGCTCTCAAAATTTTTTTCCAGAATACTTACTTTTAATAATTAAAATTGAAAGAAAAGTTCACGTCAAACCAAATTTCTTCTTCCTTTCATTTCACCATCTTAAAATTTGGCAAGTTTTGCTTGATGGAGCACACTAGAGTGCTTTTGTGGACACATCCTGTTTTTCAGGTGCAAGACAGCTCAGGATATTTCCTGTTGCACCACCATTGATGGAAAAATAACTCAAAAAGTGAATCCTATTGAAAGTGGGTCAGAAGCATCTTCTTAACAAAGCTCAGAATGTTTTTATAAACTCTCATTCGTCTCACACTTGGAACTTGCTAAAGGTAAGCTCTGAATGGTGTCCAAAACATCTTTATATTTGGCAGTTGTGAATGACTATCATAACTTGAAAGGTGAGAAGTGCAGGTACGTTTTTAGCTTTTATCAAATAAAAAGTTCTTCACTCCCACAGGTTTACATCTGAGCCTGCATGAAATGGGAAAGCAATCGTAGTTTTCCTGTCTACTGCCATCGATCGGTAAACACATCCACTTTTATTGAAATGACTTATAATATCAGGGCACATTTCCACTTTGTGTTTTAAATTCTAAGTTGTGGTCCTAAATTCCTAGAGTAATCAAAGGCTGTGAAACTTCACAGAATGAAGAGTCTTTTAAAAGGACACCTGAAAATAAAAGAAGTTGTTTTGGTGAACACTGATCAACTCCCAAGCTTGCTGCTGCAGGGGATCATGTTTGAAGTATGAAGAGACAGGAATGAAGCCAGAAGCTCAGCTCTCAACAGGGAAGAGACATATCCAAGCTCCCTCCGGTTAGCGCTGGCCAGCACCAAAGCAGCTGCAGGATACAAAGGCAGCAGGAGGTCTGCTCAACACCAGTACCTGGAGAAGCACTCCTCATTAGAAAAAGCAGAAGAGAAGACGGTCTTCTACCACAGAACTGACAATTCTCAAATACCAACTACTCATCTCAGTCATTAATTCTTAAGACCAAACCTTTGATCTCAGTAATGGTAAAAGTTCAAACCCAGTGTGAAGACACAGAAAAAAATCTGGCTTCTGAGGTAAAGCAAAGAGCTGAAGAACTAACCAACCAGTTAATCAATGCGGTGCATCTGAAGATTCTTCTTTTCCTCAATAGTAGATTCTTTTCTCTCCATTACTTGTAATCATTCCAACTCATCACCTATCTTTTGCTAGGCAGATAGAGACATAGTATAGTATCACCATGAGCACCGTTATCCTTCCTGTGTTGTAATATCAACTACATGCAATGATTTTAAGCTTCACAAGTATAAAAATGTAAAATAGTTAATATTCACTGTATAACCTACTAAAGATTACAACAACTACGCTGATAAGAAAACATCATATGGATGAGTCACCAAACTAGATTTCTCTTCCGTCCACCACTTACAGGGACCTCTCCACCAATGAGATTCCTACCATTATTAAAATGACCTAGAAGTTGTTTCTAAATTCTAAGCAGAAAACCCCATCAACCTCAAAGAGGCTAAAGGATGAGAAGGAAAATTCAGAAAAAGTATCCTTACTTTTGCCCCTCAATTTTCATAATTGTGCCATTCTTCTAAAAGATGAAGGAAGAAACCATAGTCATATTTAGGTGGTCTCAATGGAATGTCCAGTGTATTTTTTCTTCAAAGTTAGATTATGTTGCATACAACAAAAATAAACATTATTAGCAATAACTATTTTATATCAGACTTTAGCATTAGCTATTTCTCACATATTAAGACAGACAAACCAAACCTTCCAACATCCATCTCATTTCATCACACATAGAATCTCTGTGAGACAGGGAGGCAAATACTGTTCCACAGGCAGCAGACTGAAGCATAGAAGTTAAGACCCAGCTCAAAATAAGATTAGTTGCAATCTCCTCACACCTAGTGTTCAGAACAGTAGCTGAAGTAAGACAAAGTTATGGAATCATGAACGAATCATTTGACTAAGTTATATGTTATAACTTGAAGAGAGGAAGTCAGACTCTGAGAATTTCTAACCCTCACACTAACGAGCCCCATCCATGGAGCATTTCAAGGCTAGGAAGACAATTAGCTTACACCTGCACTTTTCCAAGTTTCATTCCTCTAGAGTCCCTGCAGAACAGCAGCATGTCCCAGCATGATGCCAAGAAACTGCCCCAGTTCAGTGACAGTGTTCCCCATACACCTCTAAAGGAGAAAGAGAGATTCTCTATTTGTTTCATAAATATTAACACAGGTTTTTCCTTCCATCAATCATGGAACCAGGATACCCTGACACTAGAGTGAAAGAAACTCAGGCTGCTGCTCTCAAGGAGTTTACATTCTTATTCTCAACAACTGCATAATGGGCTGAAAGAGTAAAAGAACAAAAAGATACCAGATGCTTCTGAATTACTTTACACCTACCTAATTCCATTATGGCAATCAAAATAGGAAAGCAAAATCTATCTGATGAGTTTTTACAAGCCCAACGTTTTCTGCCCTCTGCCTCTTTCTCTGTCCCCACCTCCTACTCTGCTCCTTTTTGTTCAATCTCCTCTGACCACCGAGGAAGTCTTGAAGATCTTCAGATTTATCACACTTCCCACCCACTGTTCCCACAACTTCCCATAGCTGGCATGTTCACCGAATTCAGGACTCAGCCCAAATGTCATCTCCTCGGAGAAGCCTTCTCTACGTGACCTAATGCCAGTAAAATTGGCACACACACCTCAGCACACACATTCTCAGTCATCTTCTCCCTCTCTCTCTCACTCACCCCCCTTCACTCATCACTTATCACTACCTTGCAACATATTATATAGTCAATCTGTTTGTTTATCATGATTCCACACCAGAGTATAAGCTCTATGAGGGCAGGGATGCTGTATTCTTCACTATTATGTCTATAGTCACATAGTATATTCTCAATTAATATTTGGTGAATGAGGAAGTGAATAAATGAATAAATTGATCAGATTCTGAGGAAGTCATTTATTTCTTAGACGCTTTAAGGCAATTCCTCAGAAATACAGTGAAAAATAATAGGTTGCAGATTAAATTCAATAAGTGTGTGAACTGGAGAGACTGGGGAAGGCAATAGAAGAAACAATTGGTTACTTAAGAATGGTGCAAATTAAGTATCACCAGAGTGTAGTCGGAAAAATTGGTGGGCATCAGACCTAGGTTCCAGTCAAAGTCAAGGAATCATAATGCTCTAAACAAGAAAAAAAGCTGGGAATAATAACCAAAATGAGGTGATATATGTGAAATTATTTTATAGCAATATAAACAAGTAGAAATAAGCATACAGCAATCATGTTACTTCTCCCTACCTTCCCCTCTCCACTAACAACCACGGCAGGCATCTTCATCAATCATGAATAATAAACTTAACTTCTCTCTGCCATAACTAAACAGGGCATCAGAATCGCCAACACATAAGTAAATCATAATTTTTTAAAGCCTTTTAGCAAAGTAGACAAATTAGGAGTAGAGCGGAATTTTCTTCCCAAAGGATGTCTACAAAAAACAATAATCATTCTCAATTATGAACCATCAAGCTTTTCCTTTAAAATCAAAAACAAGGCAAGGAAGTCAAATAGCACAACCTCTATTAAATATTGTACTGGAAGTCTCAGCCTACACAATAAGACAAGAAAAACAAACAAGCATTATAAGGATTGGAAGGGAGGGAAAGCAGATTTGTCATTATTTGGATGATATGATTGTCTACTAGAAATGTTATTAGTATTAATAAGACATTTGTCAAGGTTTCTGCATAGAAGATCAAAATACAGAAGTGATTTGCATTTCTACACACCAGCAACAAAGCATTAGAAATAGCAGTCTTTTAAATATACAGTAATAAGAAAAGAGATTTTTACAAGATCTTTCTGTATAAGATAATAAAATTTATTGAAAAATATTAAACACCAAAATAAATGGAGAGATATCTAAAGTTTACAAATAAGAGGAATCAACATTGTAAAGACATCAACAAGGACATATAACACACATAAAGGCTGGAGAAAGGTCTACAGACAGACAGAAGCTTGCTATATGCTAAGGCTGACACTGCAGACCAGTGTGGGGAAAAAAGGAACTATTTAATAAATGGCTCTGGAACAATGAAGGAAAATATTAAATTCAAACCCTACCTCACAATTTACATTAAATGGATCCATTCCTGAGATTAAGTATTAAAATGAACAGAAAGAAAATCTTAAAAAATATATACAAGAACATCTTAACTATCATAGGATAAGAAGGATACCTTACACAAGATATATATAGTCCAAAACATAAAGAGAATGATCAATTAACCTATAATATAATTAAAAACTATATATCAAAAGGTACCATAAGAAAAATATAATATAAAAATGTCACATATTGAGAAGATATTATGTAACATAATGAACAAAGACTTAATACATATAATATATAAAGAACTCCAATGAATCAATATGAAAAGAATATGCAAGCCAAAAGGTATACCCAGGCACTTCATCCAAGAGAAAATATGAAGGTCAATAAACCTATGAAAAGATGGTCAACTTCATCAGTAATTGAAGAAATGCAAAGAAACCTCAATATAACACCATTTTATACCCATAAGACTAGAAAATTTATACAACCTCACAATCTCAAGTACTGACAAATAGGTGAAGAAACAAGAAGTTTCATATAGTCCTGGGAAGAATTTAAATTAGCACAACTACTTTAGGAATACATTATCATTGCCTAGTAAAGATATAGGTTGTACACACTAAAACACGGCTCCTCCTCCTGGGTATACATCCTGCAGAAATTCTTGATCATCTAGAAGTGTACAAAAATATTCACAGCATAACCGTAACAGCAAGAAACTGGAAACAACTCAAATAAATGTCTAACCCAAGAAAAATAAACTGCAGCATATCCATAAATAAGAATATACTATAAAGAGTGAAACTGATCTACAGTTACCAATACATGCATCAACATGAGTGAATCGCACAAACATAATTTTAATGTTGAGCAAGTCACAGAAAAGGTCATAAAGAATAATTCCATTTTTTATAAAGTTGCAAAATATAGTTTATATTTGTGTAACTCTAAAAATAAAAAACAAAGAAATCATTAATAACATATTCAAAACAAAGGTTACAAGGCTGAGGGAATGAAATGGGATCAGGGCTTCAAAGGCACTGGTGATGTTCCATTTCATAGGCTGGGTGGTAGGTACCTGGGTATTAATTTTATTATTCTTCATTAAACAATATATATCTTTTATATATCATGATTTGTCTATATAGTGCACTTAATAAAATTATAGAATTCCATCATAATTTATTAAAATAAAAATGTTAGATCTAGAGGAACCAAGATGGCAGAGCAGAAGGATGTGCTCTCACTCCCTCTTGCAAGAACACCAGAATCACAACTAGCTGCTGGACAAGCATCGACAGGAATACACTGGAACTCACCAAAAATGATATGCCACATCCAAAGACAAAGGAGAAGCCACAATGAGACAGTAGGAGGGGTGCAATCACAGTAAAATCAAATCCCATAATGGCTGCGTGGGTGACTCACAGACTGGAGAACACATACCAAAAAAGTCCACCCACTGGAGTGAAGGTTCTGAGCCCCATGTCAGGCTTCCCAACCTGGGGGTCCAGCAATGGGAGGAGGAATTCTGAGAGAATCAGACTTTGAAGCCTAGTGGGAACTGATTACAGAACTTTGACAGGAATGGGGGAAACAGAGACTCCACTCTTGGAGGGCACACACAAAGTAGTATGCACATCGGGACTCAGGGGAAGGAGCAGTGACCTCAGGGGAGACTGAACCAGACATACCTGCTAGTGTTGGAGGGTCTCCTGTAGAGGCAGGGGGTGGCTGTGGCTCACCGTGGGGACAAGAACACTGGCAGCAGAAATTCTGGGAAGTATTCCTTGGCGTGAGCCCTCACAGAGTCTGTCATTAGCCCCACCAAAGAGCCCACATAGGGTCCAGTATTGGGTTGCCTCAGGCCAAACAACCAACAGGGAGGTAAACCAGCCCCACCCATCAACAGTCAAGCAGATTGAAGTTTTACTGAACTCTGCTCACCAGAGCAACAGTCAGCTCTACCCACCACCACTCCCTCCCATCAGGAAACTTACACAAGCCTCTTAGATAGCCTCATCCACTAGAGGGAAGAAAGCAGAAGCAAGAAGAACTACAATCCTGCAGCCTGTAGAACAAAAACCACATTCACAGAAAGATGGACAAGATGAAAAGGCAGAGGGCTATGTACAAGATGAAAGAAGAAGATAAAACCCCAGAAAAACAACTAAATGAAGTGGACATAGGCAACTTTCCAGAAAAATAATTCAGAATAATGATAGTGAAGATGATCCAGGACCTCGGAAAAACAATGGAGGCAAAGATTGAGAAGATACAAGAAATGTTTAACAAAGTCCTAGAGGAATTAAAGAACAAACAAACAGAGATGAACAATACAATAACTGAAATGAAAACTATCCTAGAAGGAATCAATAGGAGAATAACTAAGGCAGAAGAACGGATAAGTGACCTGGAAGACAGAACGGTGGAATTCACTGCTGTGGAACAGAATAAAGAAAAAACAATGAAAAGAAATGAAGACAGCCTAAGAGACCTCTGGGACAACATTCAACACAAGAACATTCGCATTATAGGGGTCCCAGAAGGAGAAGAGAGAGAGTAAGGACCCGAGAAAATATTTGAAGAGATTATAGTCGAAAACTTCCCTAACATGGGAAAGGAAATAGCCACCCAACTCCATGAAGCAGAGCGAGTCCCATACAGGATAAACCCAAGGAGAAACATGCCGAGACACATAGTAATCAAATTGGTAAAAATTAAAGACAAAGAAAAATTATTGAAAGCAGCAAGGGAAAAAATGACAAATAACATACAAGGGAACTCCCATAAGGTTAACAGCTGATTTCTGAGCAGAAACTCTACAAGCCAGAAGGGAGTGGCACGATATACTTAAAGTGATGAAAGGGAAGAACCTACAACCAAGATTACTCTACCCAGCAAGGATCTCATTCAGATTCGATGGAGAAATCAAAAGCTTTACAGACAAGCAAAAGCTAAGAGAATTCAGCACCACCAAACCAGCTCAACAGCAAATGCTAAAGGAACTTCTCTAAGTGGGAAACACAAGGGAAGAAAAGGACCTACAAAAACAAACCCCCATGGGCTTCCCTGGTGGCGCAGTGTTGAGAGTGCCTGCCGATGCAGGGGACACGGGTTTGTGCCCGGTCCTTGAAGATCCCACATGCCGTGGATCGGCGGGGCCTGTGAGCCATGGCTGCTGAGCCTGTGTGTCTGGAGCCTGTGCTCCGCAACGGGAGGGACCACAACAGTGAGAGGCCTGCGTACCGAAAAAAAAAAAAAAAAAACCCACAACAATTAAGAAAATGGTCATAGGAACACACATATCGATAATTACCTTAAACGTGAATGGATTAAATGCTCCAACCAAAAGACACAGGCTTGCTGAATGGATACAAAAACAAGACCCATGTATATGCTGTCTACAAGAGACCCACTTCAGACCTAGGGACACATACAGACTGAAAGTGAGGGGATGGAAAAAGATATTCCCTGCAAATGGAAATCAAAAGAAAGCTGGAGTAGCTCTACTCATATCAGATAAAATAGACTTTAAAATATAGAATGTTACATGAGACAAGGAAGGACACCACATAATGATCGAGGGGTCAATCCAAGAAGAAGATATAACACTTATAAATATATATGCACCCAGCATAAGAGCACCTCAATACATAAGGCAACTGCTAACAGCTATAAAAGAGGAAATCAACAATAACACAATTATAGTGGGGGTCTTTAACACCTCACTCACACGAATGGACAGATTATCCAAAATGAAAATGAATACGGAAACAGAAGCTTTAAATGTCACAACAGACCAGACAGATTTAATTGATATTTAAAGGACATTCCATTCAAAAGCAGCAGATTACACTTTCTTCTCAAGTGCACACAGAACATTCTCCAGGATAGATCACATCTTGGGTCACAAATCAAGCCTCAGTAAATTTAAGAAAATTGAAATCATATCAACCATCTTTTCTGATCACAATGCTATGAGAATAAAAATGAATTACATGGAAAAAAAACGTAAAAAACACAAACACATGGAGGCTAAACAGTACGTTACTAAATAACCAACAGATCACTGAAGAAATCAAAGAGGAAATCAAAAAATACCTAGAAACAAATGGCAATGAAAACACGACGATCCAAAACCTATGGGACCAGCAAAAGTAGTTCTAAGAGGGTAGTTTTGCGCTTCCCTGGTGGCGCAGTGGTTGAGAGTCCACCTGCCAATGCAGGGGACACAGGTTTGTGCCCCGGTCCAGGAAGATCCCACATGCCGTGGAGCGGCTGGGCCCGTTAGCCATGGCCGCTAAGCCTGCGTGTCCGGAGCCTGTGCTCTGCAATGGGAGAGGCCACAACAGTGAGAGGCCCGTGTACCGCAAAAAAAAAAAAAAAAAAAAAAAAGAGGGTAGTTTACAGCTATACAAGCATACCTCAAGAAAGAAGAAAAATCTCAAATAAACAATCTAACCTCACAACTAAAGGAACTAGAGAAAGAAGAACAAACAAAACCCAAAGTTAGCAGAAGGAAAGAAATCATAAAGATCACAGCAGAAATAAATGAAATAGAAACAAAGAAAACAATAGCAAAGATCAATAAAACTAAAAGCTGGTTCTTTGAGAACATAAACAAAATTGATAAACCATTAGCCAGATTCATCAAGAAAAAGAGGGAGAGGACTCAAATCAATAAAATTAGAAATGAAAAAGGAGAAGTTACAACAGACACCGCAGAAATACAAAGCATCCTACAATACTACTACAAGCAACTCTATGCCAATAAAATGGACAACCTGGAAGAAATGGACAAATTCTTAGAAAGGTATAGCCTTCCAAGACTGAACCAGGAAGAAATAGAAAATATGAACAGACCAATCACAAGCAATGAAATTGAAATTGTGATTAAAAATCTTCCAACAAACAAAAGACCAGGACCAGATGGCCTCACAGGTGAATTCCATCAAACATTTAGAGAAGAGCTAACAACCATCCTTCTCAAACCCTTACAAAATATTTCAGAAGAAGGAACACTCCCAAACTCATTCTATGAGGCCACCATCACCCTGATACCAAAACCACACAAAGACACTACAAAAAAAGAAAATTACAGACCAATATCACTCATGAATATAGATGCAAAAATCCTCAACAAAATACTAGCAAACAGAATCCAACAACACATTAAAAGGATCATACACCATGATCAAGTGGGATTTATCCCAGGGATGCAAGGATTCTTCAATACATGCAAATCAATCCATGCGATACACCATATTAACAAATTGAAGAATAAAAACCATATGATCATCTCAATAGATGCAGAAAAAGCTTTTGACAAAATTCAACACCTGTTTATGATAAAAACTCTCCAGAAAGTGGGCATACAGGGAACCTACCTCAACATAATAAAGGCCATATACGACAAACCCACAGCAAACATCAATGGTGAAAAACCAAAAGCATTTTCTCTAAGATCAGGAACGAGACAAGGATGTCCACTCTCACCACTATTATTCAACATAGTTTTGGAAGTCCTAGCCATGGCAATCAGAGAAGAAAAAGAAATAAAAGGAATACAAATTGGAAAAGAAGAAGTAAAACGGTCATTGTTTGCAGATGAGATGATACTATACATGGAGAATCCTAAAAATGCAACCAGAAAACTACTAGAGCTAATCAATGAATTTGGTAAAGTTGCAGGATACAAAATTAATGCACAGAAATCTCTGGCATTGCTATACACTAATGATAAATATATGACAGAGAAATTAAGAAAACATCCCCATTTACCATTGCAACAAAAAGAATAAAATACCTAGGAATAAACCTACCTAGGGTGACAAAAGATCTGTATGCCAAAAACTATAAGACACTGATGAAAGAAATTAAAGATGATACCAACAGATGGAGAGATATACCATGTTCTTGGATTGGAAGAAACAACATTGTGAAAATGACTATACTACCCAAAGCAATCTACAGATTCAATGCAATCCCTATCAAATTACCAATGCCATTTTTTATGGAACTAGAACAAAAAATTTTTAAATTTCTATGGAGACACGAACGACCCTGAATAGCCAAAGCAATCTTGAGGGAAAAAAACCCAGCTGGAGGAATCAGACTCCCTGACTTCACACTATACTACAAAGCTACAGTAATCAAGACAATATGGTACTGGCACAAAAACAGAAATATAGATCAATGGAACAGAATAGAAAGCCCAGAGATAAAACCCACACACCTATGTTCAACTAATCTATGACAAAGGAGGCAAGGATATACAACGGAGAAAAGACAGTCTCTTCAATAAGTGGTGCTGGGAAACTGGACAGCTACATGTAAAAGAATGAAATTAGAACACTCCCTAACACCGTACACAAAAATAAACTCAAAATGGATTCGAGACCTAAATTTAAGACCGGACACTATAAAATTCTTAGAGGAAAACATAGGAAGAACACTCTTTGACATTAATCACAGCAAGATCTCTTTTGATCCACCTCCTAGAGTAATGGAAATAAAAACAAAAATAAACAAATGGGACCTAATGAAACTTAAAAGCTTTTGCACAGAAAAGGAAACCATAAGCAAGACGAAAAGACAACCCTCAGAATGGGAGAAAATATTTGCAAACAAATCAACGGACAAAGGATTAATCTCCAAAATATATAAACAGCTCATGCAGCTCCATATTAAAGAAACAAACAACCCAATCCAAAAATGGGCAGAAGACCTAAATAGACATTTCTCCAAAGAAGACATACAGGTGGCCAAGAAGCACATGAAAAGCCGCTCAACATCACTAATTATTAGAGAAATGCAAATCAAAACTACAGTGAGGTATCACCTCACACCAGTTAGAATAAGCATCATCAGAAAATCTACAAACAACAAATGCTGGAGAGCATGGTGAGAAAAGGGAACCCTCTTGCACTGTTGGTGGGAATGTAAATTGATACAGCCACTATGGAGAACAGTATGGAGGGTCCTTAAAAAACTAAAAATAGAGTTAACATATGATCCAGCAATCCCACTACTGGGCATATACCCAGAGAAAACCATAATTCAAAAAGACACATGCACCCCAATGTTCATTGCAGCACTATTTACAATAGCCAGGTCATGGAAGCAACCTAAATGCCCATCGACATAAGAATAGACAAAGAAGATGTGGTACATATATACAATGGAATATTACTCAGCCTGAAAAGGAACGAAATTGAGTCATTTGTTGAGACGTGGATGGATCTAGAGACTGTCATACAGAGTCAAGTAAGTCAGAAAAAGAAAAACAAATATCATTTATTAACGCATGTATGTGGAACCTAGAAAAATGGTACAGATGAACCGGTTTGCAGGGCAGAAGTTGAGACACAGATGTAGAGAACAAATGTATGGACACCACGGGGGGAAACCACAGAGGGGTGGGGATAGTGGTGTGATGAATTGGGAGATTGGGATTGACATGTATACACTGATGTGTATAAAATTGATGACTAATAAGAACCTGCTGTATAAAAAAATAAATTTAATTTAATTTAAAAATTTTTAAAAAACTAATACTAAACTTTCCTTGGTTTATTTGTATGGAAATATGTTAATATAAATGTTTCAGACATTACATGAAATTCCTAAAAATCTTATATGTTCTGGTATAATGTTATAAGTCATAATTCTAGTTATTACTTTAAAATGTGTATCTCAGAAATAGCTAAATTTCCTTGTCAACTGTATTATTATGAACTTTCATCAAGTCTTTAACCATGGTCATTTTTAAGTCTTTTGTCACTTACAGACAGTTCTGGGTATACTCTGATGCTTTTGCCAAAATTTTCCAGGGGTGAGAGGAAAAAAAAAAATTTCCTATAAAAGGGTTTCATCTTCAAGGAATTCATGGAAAAGACTCTGACAAGTACAGGTTTCTGGTAACTGACTGTACTGCTGAACTGAATGAATAAGCATTTTCAGAACTCTAATGGAAAACTGATGAATTCATAAAAGTGCTAACAAAAGATCAAGATGAAAAAAGATTAATTACATGGGACTGAGTGAACCGATGAGGATGATTATATTTTTTGTGACTTTCTGTTTGAATTTTTTTTTTAAGTTAAATTTTGGTATTTATTTACCTAGCAACTTCACTTATGTGAAAGGCCAAATTTTAGCATAATAAAAGAATGATGCATTCCTTTACTAATTAATAAACATTGGAAGTACCTTTAAACTTTCCTGTATATATTTAACCTAGCTATGTCTTAAGAAACTATGCATAACACAGAAGAATCTATAATCTGGTAAAGAATGAATAGTTTCTTTCCTAAAGAAGTAAGGAGCATATTTTCTACTGATGTAGACTTTAAAAACCTTCAGATTTGAACAGGACAGAATGACTGCAGTTTCTTCCTGATTGTCTTAATCAGTGGCATGTTCCTTATTCCTTGCCTGAAATTCCCTCCTCTCATGCACCTCCTGCATCACTCCCTTGATGAGTTGATGGCCTGTCGTGTGATTATTTAGTTAGTCCAGGGGATGATGGGCTGGGGGTGGGGTTCATACAGAGAGAAATGAGAAAGCAGTTGAGATGTAGGCTCAGAAACACCTTTTTTCCATGTCCCTGTTACTAAAACTAATAAAAAGTAACTGTCAAAAGTAAAATCCTGAAATGACTTAAGTCGCTACAAATACTTGCTAATAATTGCCATTTAGTCATTCTCTTGACCTTCTGTAGTGAGTACAGGATGAACATTGGCTCATCTCAATTTCAGTTAAAAAAAAAAAAAGCAATGAGCTTCTAGTTTCAAAACTCTCTGATTAATCACAAATAATCTAGTCCTGATCCCTAATTTTAAAAATAAGAAAACTACCCAGAGAAGTTAAATGACAGAAACAAGAAACATATCTTCATATGTTTAAGACCATAACTTCTGAGGTCAGAGGGCCTGGGTTGGAATCCTGACTGTGTCACTAACTAGCCAGGTGACTCTGGCCAAATACCCTCCCTTAAGCTCTCCAGGCCTCCAATTACTCATCTGTAAAACGGGAATAATACTGCTATTTCATAAGGTTACTATGATGATTAAATGATGCCAAGTGCTCCCATGAGAACCTGGCACACAATAAATGTTCAATAAATGTTTATTATCTTTATTTCCTAAGGTCATAAAGCCTGGTAGTTCCACAACAGGATTTTCTATAGATTTCTCTTTCTATCCATCCAACCCTAACCTACACATCTCATTTTTAAAGTTATAGCAGCTTAATAATTAACATTTTTTATAACTTTGAATTGTACTAATATACTTTTCTCTCCTCCCCAGGGCTAACTGGAACATATGCAAGTGCATTTCAAACTAATAAAATTGCAGTAATTCAATAAATGTCAGCCTACTTTCTGTCAGTCCCTTCAGTCTAGTTTACACATTTAATGGGTATTTTCAGCTGTGTTTCTAGATAAATCTTTCACTCATTAAGGGATCTGGCAGTTGGCACTTCTCTTCATCACTCTTTTTTTCATAATTATCTTTCTTTTCAACCTGGCATAGAGCAGAAGGGAGCTTGAGATGATCATGACACATCTCCCCAGTCAGACAGGCTTTTATGATGGCAAATGAAGCTAGAAGCCCATCCTGAGGCTTGTAAAGATCTGCTAATCTTTCACCCAGACTCTCAGTGCTGAGAAATAGTCACAGTACGCTATAACATCTCTCGGAAAAGATCACCCCAAATATCATCACCTCAAATCCCGCCTCACCATCTGCTTTGCAAGTCAGCATTTCATATGACAGCAGGAGAGTCAGGTGTAAAACAGAAGATGGCACTAGGGGAGGTCTGTTCTGGCAAAGGCACGCTTATTTACCCTAAAGCCTAAAGCAAATAATGTAACTAAGCCAATATGCAAAGTGGTCGTTTAATAAATATACACTTTGTGGCAAATGCCTCTGTTGAGTATTTTGCTTCATTTTTTTTATTACAAGAAGTCTAAGGCTTATTTGCTCATGGTGCTATTTTAATTTAAGCAATGCTTTTTTAAAAAAAACAACTTCACAGATTATCATAAATGCTTAATGGCTATGCAAACAATTTTTACTCACTTTAAGCCAAGGCAACTACCAAAAGAAGCTCAAAATGTAAGTAGAATCAATGCATAATCCCCAGTTCTCTCCTTTCCCTGCTGCCTTAAGAGGCCCACTCTGAGCTCAGCAAAGGTTCATGTTTAAGGCACTAACAAAGCAGGAGCATCCAATCAATGAGAAAATAAAACATAATTTGTTACTTAATAGTTCTAAACAGAAAGCTGAAGTCTACATCATGGGAAAATGTACACTGTGTTGGATTTCCTGACACTATGATTTATTTTTCATTTCAATTATAGCTGGGGTATGGGTACCATGTATGAAGTTCCCAAAGAGCTCATATGGCCCTGGCCCAGCTTCAGCCTGCTTTTCCCAAGAGCTGTAGTTTATACCCTAAGATCACATTTAAAATATTTAACACAGACACAGGGTGCACGCTGGCCAATCAGAATGGACGCTGGCCATGAGGGACCAGTATACCAGTGAGTCCTGGCTGAAGGCCAGTGCCTTGAACACCCAAGCAGTCCAGGAAGGAAAAAGAAGGTGGCTGCTGAAGCTTTGCTGTTGTTATACAACCATTTGTATCTAACTGTATAGGCATCTAGCTCCCATTCCTCCACGTTGTCCAAAAACTTAATAATAAATTTTTGAAAGTCTTGCAAAAGCTCAATATACTATATATCCAGAGCATCATTATCACTTGCCAGATAAAAAGAACATTACTTAATTGTTTAAAAAAAATCTAGAAGTTTTACATAGTAATTTTTGGTTCTTTGTTCCTATCTCCCCGATGCCTCTAACAGTTTCTCTCCTTGGAAGCAAAGCAGTACTCAAAAGCACACATAATCCCACCTTAACAGGTTACCATTTCCCTGCTAAAAACTTGGTAACTGAAAAAGAAGGAAACTCTTTCTGTTTTTATGAACCAGTAACCAGATATCAAATTTTTCCTAATCAAAAAGGACCAGTTCATGCAGCCCAAGAGGGAAAGGCTGAATCAGCTCAGCAAGGTTTAGGATTATACCTTTGAACAGAGACCTGGCCTTATAACCACTGTTTTTTAAACATTTTTGTTTATCCAAGATCAAAAAGTTGCAAGAAATCTGTGAGCCTTTAAATCACAGCATCCCTTAATTATCCATTAGCTAAAAATCTCCATATCCACAGGATGTGGCAGGTCTTAAAGTTTCAAGAAAGGGAAGCTGCCAGGCCATGTGTCTGTCTTTGGGTCTGCAAACTTAGGTCACTAGAAACAGATCTTAGTTCAGGGATGAGTCAACTCTGTGGCCTCACACAGTTATGCAAATGAGGGATGAAACACTAGAACCTCACTAGGAAAGGGAGGGCCATGACCTTCTGTGACCTGAAAGGGTTACCCCTCCCAACAATCCTTGGTAGGCAGAGCAGTTCAAAGGGGAGAAGGTGGGTAAATTTGCATAAGGATAGAGGAGCTGCCAGGAAAAAGAGGACCCAGAACCCTTCCTTTTGACATTCAACTTATTAGACGTTCAGATGGGTAGGGATTGTCCTGAGCAAAAGGAAACCTAGAGTTTGAAGGGATTAATTAATAGCCCACCAAAGTGGTATTAAAATTACTTTAAAGTGAAAACATCAAAACAATCAGCAGCTACAGAAAAAAAAAATTATCTAAACTTAGAGCAGATCTCCTCAAAATACAGTTGCCCCTGACCTCCCCTTCAGAGGGAAGAGTGACCCTTACCACCAGAAAGTATGAATTCTGCTTCCATTAACATCAACAAGCCCAACAGAACTTTCCATACTTTCCCACTGAAGCTCTAAGCCCCCTACCTTTTTTTCTTAAATTGGTGTATAGATCTTTACCTCTGAATATTGACAAACTACTCCTTACTGAGTACTACTGCAAGCACAAGTAAACAAGGTTTCTCTTTTCTCCTGTTAATCTGGCTATTGTCAGTTAATGGGCAAGCCCCAGACCAACCTAAGTGGGTAGAGGAAAAGTTTTCCGTCCAACAGGTCCGCCCAACAGAAGGAAAACTCAGAAGTAAAACCCAAGTTCAAAAACAGGATCTGGAGAGTTCGTCCACAATCCAGTCATGCTGGCTGAGGGAGCCTGTACTCGGGCAGCAGCTGAGCTCAGATGTGTACATATAAGAACTCTGACATTAGAAAGCTACACTGGGGTACCATGTGGACTGCGCAAGGATCTAAGCCAGTTCTGGCTCCCAGTTCTCTCTCTTCCTGACACCCTGAATCAGATCTGAAATGTGGACCAGATACACCCCTAAAGTTTTCAGATAGTGGTAGCACTGAAGAGATGGGGTGTTCACTGACTTCCAACTAATGTGCATAAAAGAATGTTCAGAAAACTGATATGAAAAATGAAAGAATACTGACCAAATCTGAATGTCACACAAACCCACAGAGAGAAACAGATGGAGAGAAAAAAAAAAAAAATTCCAAAAACTGCTACGGCTAGTATATAAAATGGGAAAAGAAACTAGTATTTACCCATGGTGTTCTATGTAAATACACTTACATCTAATTTGCTAAATTCTTGATTAATTTATTTATTTTGGCTGTGTTGGGTCTTCGTTTCTGGGCTTCGTTTCAAGGGCTATCTCTAGTTGTGGCAAGCGGGGGCCACTCTTCATCGCAGTGTGCGGGCCTCTCACTATTGCGGCCTCTCTTGTTGCGGAGCACAGGCTCCAGACGCGCAGGCTCAGTAGTTGTGGCTCGCCGGCCCAGTTGCTCTGCGGCATGTGGGATCTTCCCAGACCAGGGCTCGAACCCGTGTCCCCTGCATTAGCAGGCAGACTCTCAACCACTGCACCACCAGGGAAGCCCCCAATTTGCTAAATTCTTGACTCTGCTCCCCACAATGTTTATCCTTCAACATTTCCCCTTTCAGGAAGTGGAACCTCTAGTCAAGCAATCTAAGAATCATTCCTAACTCTTTTTTTTTTTTTCCTTATCCCGCTCATTCACATTCACTGTCAAGACGAGCAGATCTGACCTCCTATGTATCTCTCCCAGTTTTCTTCCACCTCCACTGCCACCACCACTTCCACTGGGACTTTTTTTTTTTTTAATTGGAGTATAGTTGGTTTACATCACTGGGACTGCTGCCGTAGCCTCCAAACTGGCCCCTTGCATTCACTTGCTCCTCCTCCCTCCTCCAATTCCATTCACTACTGAGAATTTTTAAAATATCTTATCACTTCCCAACTCAGAATCCCTCAATGGATCCCCAGTGCTCCTAGAATCTTCACCATGACCTTATCTTGTGTCATTCTCTCCTTGTTCGTTACTTTTCAGCCACTACAGTCTTTCTGGAAAGGGTCAGGCTTTATCCTACCTCACTCTCTACTTGGAAAGATAAACTGAAGATCATCTTCTGATCTCGGATTAAATGTCACCTTTTCAGAGACCTCTTCCTCACCTTTTTACCTGTGGATGAAAAATGTCGCCTGCCATATCAGTAAACAAAGAATGTTGCGGCCATCAAGCCATCAGCCACTACAGCGGACCCCAACAATGCACCCTGAGAGGACTCAGGACAGGAAAGAACAGGATGCTGGCTCCAGATAGCTAAAGGTGCATATCAAAGGAATGATTTCAGTGAGCCTAGACTCTTCCATCTTCCCATGCATAGAAGAGTACTAAATTCATTAACTTGAGATGTCTGGTTTTCTTTAATTAACAGTAATCTCTTGATGTTCTGACTCCCTGGTTTTTGTTGCAAGAACTCTTATATATCCTGGCTCCTCCCTTTCCTCTTCAGACCAGTCCCTCAGCACTATCTGAGAGGCTGCCTCTTGGGCTTGAGTCCTCAGAAAGTCCACCGAGTAAAACATAATTCTCAATTTTAGGTTGTGCATTTTTTTTCAGTCGACACACCCAACTTCAAAATTAGATATTTATTCTCTACAATTAAAACCTATAGAACTGGTTGTAATTTTCTTTCACAGAATCAGTCAAAACATGTGACAATATACTTATTTGTGTGCTTATTCATTCATGTCCCTTCTTCCAATAGATAGTAAACTCCATGCAGGCAGGGAACATGGTGATTTTGTTTACCACTGATAGCTATCGCCCAATACAACACTCAGCTCCACTGGAGAGGATGAAGAAATATTTGCTGAATGCTACTGCAGTTAGGTATTTTAATCTCCACATTACCTGTGATAGGATGACTATATGACCCAGTCTGCTCGACACAGTCTTTTTTTACATCTGTTGAACTAGGATAACGATTGATAAATTCTCACCTTGGTTCTGGGCTTTATGAGTAATATAGTCACTCTACCTATAAGGAAGCTGAGATTCGGAGAGATCAAATAAGGAGTCAATTCTCCTTATTCGTGGTAGTTATGCTCTATAGAGTCTTCGTGAACACTAAATTAGCAAATGCTGAACCACTGCTCCAAGGGGAAATGAAGAATTACGTTCCCTCGAGCTAGTGACTGGCCACAATACTTCCTTCAACCAATCAATAAATAACTTGGTTTCATGCGTTTCTGTTTAAAGACACCTCATTTAATATATATTGTTGATTCATTAACATTGAACTCATGGCACAAAATGGTCACTCATGCATGTACAAAGATAATTAGCATACATATTTTCTCTTTAAGGCATAGCATAGGCTTCTTGCACTTGGGAACACAGAGAACTCTCTATCACTGTGCTTTGGGCTAATTTTAAACAGGGAAATTACAAACAAAAAGCATAAAAATGTGGAAAACATGGCATTAAATGACTATGAAAAAAGGACATCTGTTTACAGTACAAGAGCTGAAAAAAGAAGGCAGAGTGCCTTATTTGACTTCAACTGGGAACTTGTTCACTGGGTAACTCCAAATGTTCACTGCTCTCTTCATGTCTGTGAATGACTACAAAAGCACCATAAGCACTGATTTGAGGTTACTACTCTCAAGTAGGAAAATTCACAAATATGGAAGCCCCCAATAATGAGGATGGACTATAGCTTGTATAAGGTTATACAGATACGTTAGAGTGAGGACAGACCCCAGAAAATGTCCAACTTCACAGCTTACATCCATTCATTAGATGAGTATCACCAAGGAAAGAACTGCTCTTTCTAAAGCAGGGTACCATTACTCTAGCTAGATTAATTGTAATTATTAAGACTCCTAGGTTGCCAGTTTATCAAAGTTCCAGTGGAAAGTGCAGAGAGAGGCAAAACTCTTTTTCACAGAATGGATACAAATCTGTATAAAAGTAGTTAGCAATCTATGATTCTACACTACTGAAGAGTTTAACTGCAGGAACTAGCTACTAATAAGTGACAATTCACAAGGGAGCACCAAGATACTTGTAATAACAATGGGTGATTTCACAATGGGAAGTAGATCCTAAGATTAATAAAAAATGTAAATTTGTGGGACTATAAATATTTTTAAGAGTCAAAACTTGAATCATCCACAGACTAATGTCCAAGTATATTGACATGCAGACCATGAGAAATCAAGTATCTGTGCCTCTTCCTAGTCCACAGGGGAGGACTCGTCAACAAGGTTCCAGTACATAATCACTCTCACTTTTCAGGAAATCCCCTCTACGGTTTCTCACTTCTTAGTACATTTTTATTTACTCTTTTAAAACACATTCAATGACAAGGGTTGAGATCAGCCTGTAAGTTTATGAACAGTATGAGTAAAAATATCTTCAATTACAGACTAGTTTTCTATTTAAGAATTTAAAAGACTATTTAAGACTATTTACAAATTCAGCATTAGAAAAATACTTCCTACTGGTCCACTTTATTCTAAGTGGCTCTGTTAGCATGTCAAGACTCACACTACTCTATGGATAGAAGGTATAATGTCTGAAATATTTTTAGCTAATTGATATGAATTTAAGGCAATCTCAAAATCACTTGCCTTATACTTAAAAAAGAAGAGTCTTCTTCCTACTATTTAGAGACTACTAGCTTAGAAATGGTTTTGAAGTTTGGGAGAAAATTAAATGTTCTCTCCTAAACTCAATTTAGAGTTCATAATTTGAAATAATTTCAGACTTACATAAAAGTTCCAAAATGATCAAAAAAATAAACAACCCAATTAAAAATGGGCAGAAGACTTGATTAGACACTTTTCCAGAGAGGGCAGGCAGATGGCCAACAGGCAACATGAAAAGATGCTCAACATTGCTAATCATCAAGGAAATGTAAATCAAAACCACAATGAGATATCACTTCACACCTGTCAGATTGCCTATTAGCAAAAAAAAAGAAAGAGAAAAAAACACAAATAAGTGTTGGTGAGGGTTTGGAGAAAAGGGAACCCTCACACACTGTTGGTGGGAATGTAAACTGCTGCAGCCACTGTAGAGAACAGTATGGAGGTTTCTCAAAAACTAAAACTGGAACGACCATATGACCCAGCAATTCCACTCCTTGGTATATATTCAAAAAATAAATAAAAACACTAATTTGAAAAGACGCATGTACCCCAACTTTCAAAGCAGCAGCATTATTTACAGTAGCCAAGATATGGAAGCAACCTAAGTGTCCATCAACAGATGAATGGATCAAGAAAATGTATTTTATATATATATATATATATATATATATATACACACACACATATATAAAAATATATATGTATATTACTCAGCTATAAAAAATGAAATTTTGCCATTTGCAACAACCTGGATGGACTTGGAGGGCATTATACTAAGTGAAATAAGTCAGACAAAGACAAATACTACATGATATCACTTATATATGAAATCTAAAACATACAACAAACTAGTGGATATAACAGAAAAGAAGCAGACTCACATATATAGAGAACAAACTAGTGGTTACCAGTGTGGGTGGGGGAGCCATATAAGGGTTGGGGAGTGGAAGGTACAAACTACTGGGTATAAGTTTGGCTACAAGGATGTATTGTACAACCTGGGGAATATAGCCAATATTTTGTAATAACTATATATGGAGTATAATCTTAAAAAACTGTGAATCACTATATTGTGTACCTGTAACATATAAAATTGTACATCAACTATATTTCAATTTTAAAAAGTTCCCAGATGAATGTGAAGTATATCCTTCACCCAGATTCCCCAAATACTAATGTTTTATCTCTTTTTTGTATTATTACTTTTTTCTGAATTGTGAAGTAGTTCAGAGTACACCACCCCAAAATGCGCCACTCTGTCACAAGGATTGCTTTGACCGAAGGAAATTTCTTAAAAAGCAGACACAGGATGAGCTTTCTGCCCTCTGCTGATCTGCTTGAAAACAGAATAAAAACCTTAACACCTGAGATGAGGTGGCACCAGGTAGACCTGCACAAACGAACCTTATTAAATTGACCCTTACCTTCCATTAGTTTCCACATACATATATCTTCCCACAGTTTGCCACCCTTGGAAACCTAAAGCTCCTTTCCTTTGTCCTATCACTTTTCTAAAATTTATTGTTCTTTGTTAAGATGCTATACAAACTCAAGTCCTAGCCACCCCTTTGAGTCACTCATCACTGAGTTTCTCCCTTGTGTATGCATGCTGCTTTTGTCAATAAACTTGTTTTTCTCTCATTATTCTGTCTTTTTCAGTCTAATTTGCAGGGCCCCAAGTGGAGAAACTAGGAACATAATGGAAAAAGAATAGTTTTTCCTCCCCTATAACTGTATATGAATAAGCTATAGATGTGATGCCCTTTTACCCTAAATACTTAATAAACATGTTCTTCTGAAGATCAAGAACATTCACTTACAGGGAATTCCCTGGTGGTCCAGTGGTTAGGACTCCGAGCTTTTACTGCCAAGAATACATGTTCAATCCTTGGTCAGGAAACTAAGATCCTGCAAGTCTTGCAGCGCAGCAAAAAAAAAAAAAAAAAAAAATTCACTTACATAAACAAAGCACAATTATCAAAGTCAGGAAATTAAAACTGATACAACACTGGTATATGATTTCCTATTCAAATTTCATTAATTGGCCCAATTATTTCCTTTATCGTACAAAAACAAAGAATTTGCTTCCCTGGTCTGGGAGCCAATCCAGTATTGCTTACAGAATTGAGTTATCTGGGACTTCCCTGATGGCGCAGTGGTTAAGAATCTGCCTGTCAGCCAACACAGGGGACACGGGTTCGATCCCTGGTCTGGGAAGATCTCACATGCAGGGGAGCAATTAAGTCCTGGAGCCACAACTACTGATCCTGCACTCTAGAGCCCATGAGCCACAACTACTGAGCCCACATGCCACAACTACTGAGCCCGCGTGCCACAACTACTGAAAGCCCACGTGCCTAGAGCCCGGGCTCCGCAACGAGAAGCCCGCACAGTGCAACAAAGAGCAGCCCCTGCTCATCGCAACTAGAGAAAGCCCACAAGCAGCAACGAAGACCCAACGCAGCCAAAAAAATTAATTAATTAAAAAAAGAAAAACAATTTAAAAAACAAAGAATGCAGGTTTCCTTTTCTTTGGAAGCCTATTGAATGTTGGGCTTGTTATGAGCAGACTGCTGGGGAGGAAGAAAGGAATAAGGAAAGAGGAATCAAGGTTTGGATAACAGGTATAACGTAGCAGGGCAGATTATTCCTGTCTAGGGAGCCTCACTGAAGAGGAAGGGGTTGCAGAAGAGGATGGCAGGGTTTCCTGATACATCTTCCAATAGTCTAACGCTGGTCTCCCAAGCCCTGAACTCAATGCCTTCACACACAGCCTCTCACTGAACTATCATGTTACAGACTGAATGTCTGCATCTCCAAATTCCCTCTGTTGAAACCTAATCCCAGTGTGATGGTATTGAAGGTAGGGTTTGGGGAGGTGATTAGCTCCTGAAGGTGGATCCCTCATGAATGAGATTGGTGCCCTTTCAAAAGAGACCACAGGTGAGGACACAGCAAGAAGATGAACTTACTGTCCTGACAATCACATGCACATCTGTCTGTTAAAGGCCCTGGAAAAGTCCTTCAGTAAAGCAGTCTTTTGGCTTTCTTTTTCCTAGTGTCTCTCAAATTTGACTGTGGAACCCTTTAAACATCACATCTGTTAATGATCTGTGGAACACACTTTAGGAGACATCTTAGATGTTTGTGTGGAATGAGTCATGACAAATTAAAGCCTCAAAGGAGGGTGAAAGCGTCAGCACCCAGGAATGGACAGTCTGATGTGGAGTCATGGGTCTCTCCTTGAGCAAATACCCACAGAAACTGAAAACAAAAGACAAATGATCATAACTTGCAATTTTTTTAAGTGTTGTGATAAACAATCCTGACTTTTGTTCTGCAATTTGTGTAGCTGATTTTCTGTAATATAATAAAATAGTTCATGTGCCACCACACTTTGCAAAATGACATTTCAGCCTTCTGGGAAGTTGACTTTGGGGAAAAGACTATCATAATTTGGGGCAAGACATGTTGTGACTGGGGAAACCAAATGTCATCCTGGCTCCCCACCAGTATCGAGTTATTGCGTAGAACTAAACAGAAGCTGGAGAAGGGAGCCTTGGACTTCTCCCCCCCCCCTCCCGCCCCACCCTCCAGCCATCAGAAATCTATTCTGTACATGACATGGTACTGTATTTACACAAGAGACCACACAAAATACAGCTGCCACCTGCCCAATGCAAAATACATTCTGAATTGCAACAAAAACTTTGGAAAAGGGTAACTTTAAGTAGCACACAAAACAATCCAACACATAGTGTGGCTTCTAAAAATAAAACCATGTAATATGCATATTTTTGAAGCAGGATTTGCTCAAATAGTTCCCTGCACACAGGGAACCATAGGCCATTTAAATACTGAAAGGCTTGAGTTTTTCAGGTTTCCTCTTTTGAGCAAAGTAGACTTTCTTTTTTTAAAACTTTTAATTCAAGAAAGAAATTACAGTGCAACACCAAAGCACTACTTTCCACAGCAGCAAATTAGAGAGGGGTAATTTGTGGACACAGCCGTGCCCTGTTATCTGTACCTTGTCACTTTAATTTAGCACAACCAAAACCTCACCATTTCTTTCGTTTTTACTTCTCTACATAGCAGAATTTTAGCCTTCATGCTGGGTTTCAAAGAGTCCAAAATAAAACCAGCTCACATTAAGCAAAACAGCCATGTAAGACCTTTCCTTTATGTTTGGAGAGAAAGACTTTCAAAGTTCAGGAGGAGGATTTTTTTTAAAGGCACTGAGTAGTCTTGGTAATGCTTTTTAAAGTCTATTTTAAAACATTGAGATTTATTTTCCACCACTACGTTGACATGAATGTGGACAGTCAGGTGTATTGCCTCAAACAGAAGCAAAGAAGATGTTACTTGAAATCTGTACACTTTAATCCATTGTTAAAGCATCTCAGCTATGCAAGAATTTCTGAGTCACAAATTATCAAAGTTAAAAGATACACCGTCCATCTTGAATTAAAAAGCAAGAATGACAGCTTGGGCTAAGGGCTAGTCTCCAGATCCTGCTCTTACAGTAGCGAATCCAGCCATCCCTCAACCCTAGGAAATAGACTGTCAAGTTGTACTAGATCCAAATGCTTCCACCTCCACCTATGAGCATGCATAAAGCATGAAGCATGGGTGTCCCCAGGATCCTTTATTAACTCTCTGGCACATGCAACCCTCAGTAGGGAGAGCTGCTCTCTGCAACAAAAATTAATCATTGTAAACAGAAATACATGTTTTCCACAGCCTCACAGGCTACACCCAGCTTCCAAAATCTCATCGCCTTCCTTCCCCATACCACCCACCTTTCTCATCTCTTGAAATTCAGAGCACACTCCGCACCACTTTCATCCCACAAGGAACAAAGCCTTAAGTATCTATCACCTGTGCTCTCATTCCGCAAATCATTTGGCTAGAATTCTTAGTAAAGCTAGGTGGTTTGTGACCACCTAGAGGGGTGGGATAGGGAGGGTGGGAGGGAGGGAGACGCAAGAGGGAAGAGATCTGGGAACATATGTATGTGTATAACTGATTCACTTTGTTATAAAGCAGAAACTGCCACACCATTGTAAAGCACTTATACTCCAATAAAGATGTTTAAAAAAATAAAATAAAAAAAAAGAAAGTGGATGGCCGTGCATCAGCTATCACAGTGCCAAGCTGTAAAAGAGCACCACAGACATGGAAACGTAGACGATTTTGAAACTCAAATGGTATTTGGAATTCAGAGTTAGCGCCCCACCAGAAATCTGTACTTTGCAGCTGTCACTGAGAGTAAAAAGTCTGCCTTTTGACTGAGCAGGGACCCAAAGCCCATGACAGGGAGCGTTTCCTTACACAGCTGTCAGCCTCCAGCCACTTGGCCACTTGGAGGAGATCAGTTTCACATCCAGTTCCCACCCCTCTCTCCAAGGGGGATGCCTGGCAGAGCTGGAGAGGGCAGAACTATTTCCATCAAATAGGAAATCTGACTGACAGAGGCACAGCTTAGTAGGAGACCACAAAGGACACATTTCTTGTTATTGCCTGCCTCTCCCCACCACCCCAGCCCCTACTCCCAGATGCAAGGAGGCCTAGCGACAGAATGCAAGTGAAAGTTACAGGTCCCTAAGCAGACCACAGGCCCTACCTGCTTTGAATGCCATCTTTCAGGTGATTCTACTTCTAATCCTTTACACTGGTCCACAGAGGTGGGTACTCATCACATCGCCTGACCCAGTAAAAAAAATCACACAGATAGCAAGACTAGTGCCAGAATTCACATGGGGCTTTTTGTTTTGTTTTGTCTACAAATGGAAACCAAGTCTCTGTTCCTTGAGCCTTGCAGGTGCTCACCACTCCACCCTCTAAGCTAGTGTTTCTGTCCGCCAGGTGCTAAGGGCCACGAGCTCTTCATGAGGCAGCACTTTTAGATGAGAGGATGGTCCGACATCTGCCACAGAGCACAGATGGCCAAGCCAGGACTCAACAGCTGACCTAGTGACCGTGTAGACACCCCAACTGAACACGTGGTTCAATGTCCACAGTGTAGAAATGCAAATCAGTCACGTTCTGGAAAAGGAGTAGTTATTTATAAAGGCATCTGTATGAAAGGCTTTATCATGGTGTGGGCAAAGGGGTAAACAAAATAGAAAATTACACTAAACTGAAGACCCTGAAGTTAGACCAGTGTGGGACAGTCCATATACGTATGTGTGCTTCCTTTGTAAAAATCAAAACAACCTTCTAAACTTCCTTTGAAGAATACAGGGTTCATGTCTGAGGGCTCCCATGGTCTTTACCACTCACAGAAGGACCCAGACCCTCTTGGCTGGTCTCTAACCAATGAGCCATACAGAACCAGTGCTTCTGGACGCAGGCAGACTTAACCTGCATGCCAGGATTCGGGTTTCCAGCACCTCTTCAAAAACAGGTTCTAGCACTCAAGAGCCTCAAGGTTTAGTGCAACTGCCTAACACTCACCAGGAAACAAACGGCCTTTACATAAGGAGCCATTTGGGACCACAGGTTCCAGGGCTAAGTAGCCTGGGGCCTTCAAGTATCTGGAGAAGATATGGCCACCTGTGGGAGAAAGAACAGCAAACCCTCCAGCGGAGGGGGGATTGAAGGGGCAGGGTTGGGCGGGGCGGGGTCTCACCCCTGAGACAGCACTACTCAGTCGTAGAAAGTGAACTGTAATCTCCACCCACATCCAACAGCCCTGCATGGACTTTGCACCAAGGAACCAAATTCCTTTGGTTCATAGCAGGGGAGGGCACGCTGGCCTCAACAGGGAAAAAATATCCATTTGGGCTAAATCTCTAAAAGAAAGCCTGCAACCCAGGGAAGTTAGAGGATAATATGATAGTCCAAGCAGGTAAGCCTCTTTACAAAAAAAAAAAGGTCTTTCCTTCCTTTTACATGGCTGCAGACTTAAAAAAATAAATAAAAACAGAAAGAGGGATGTTGCTACTCTAGAGTGCAGTCTCTCTCTAACACAGTTCTCATGTGGCCAGTGGATCTCTAAGGAACCTGAACGAAGAGGGTGTATGTCCCTGAGAGTGAACGTATGAAATCAACCCAGAAGGAGGCAACACAGAATCCCACACAAGCAAAGACATTCAGGGGTCCACAACCTGGCTGAGGCTATTACCGTATCTAAAGAAAGAACACAAGTGGAGAGGTGGTCACCCATGAAAGCAGACAAAAACTGAAGCTTGGGAGGCCACCCCAGCTCTGCCCAAGGGAGGGCAAGCCCCGCTCCTGACTCACGCCTCCACGTGGCATTGCCAAGTATGAGGCTCAAGGGGAGAATGCAGAAATCAGGCTGCCCTGGCCAGCTGCCTCTGGATGCTCTTATCACACTGGTCAGCTCCTCTCACTGTGATTCCCTATTTACCAGGCAGTCTCCTGATTGCCACCTGGCTTCCCCCTTGAAGTCTGCAACAGGGAGGAAATCCGCTAGTCAAAGAGTGCCAATGGCCTTGAGTACGTTTCTCACACTAAATCATCAAGTTGGCATCTTGCTCCCCAGTCCCCAGAAACCTGCTAATTGTACTTGCCCCTGGGAGGTCGCTCTCCTGGAGCTGACAGTCTGTCTTCAGAGAGCTGTTTTCACTTGCTGAGAGCTGCTGAGATGCAGCCTTGCTCTTGGCTATGCCCCTAGGCTTCACCACCTCTCCACCCCTAAATCTTCTCAAGTAACACCAAGGCCCCTCTTCTGCACATTTCCCTCAGCATATAATGCAGATCGAATCTCATCAAGACAACTTGTCCATGAGAAAAAGTCCAAGTTGGTTTCTTAACTTCTTTCTTTTAAAAAAAAATGTTTTTAATTTTCAAGCAATCTCAAATTCACCAAAAAATATGGTAAGTCATGTACAAAAACCTTTCTCTCTTTCTGGAACACTTGAAAGTAACTTGCCAAACAGAAGCCCCATCACTCAGTGATACTTTAGTGTGCATTTCCTACAACAATGACATTCTCCTCCATAGCCACAACACAACCATCAAAATCAGGAAATTAACATTGAATACATGTTGCATTTGCTCCTGGACCCCATTCAAATTTTACCAAATGTCCCACTAATGTACTTTATAGCAAAAGGATCAGAATCACACAGTGTTTTTACTTGTTAGGTCTCTCTAGCCTCCTTTATTTTAAAACACTTTCCTCAGTCTTTCCCTGATTTTTCTGACCTTGACAGTTTTTAAGATTACAGGCTGTTTATTTTGGATAAAGTGTCTCAGTTTGGCTTTGTCTGATGCTTCCTCTGATTAAATTCAGGTTATGAATTTTTGGCAGAACGTCATGGAAAAGTGATGCTACATCCTTTCCCTTGAATGTCATTGAGTGGTACATGATTTTGGTTTCTCCCTTTGCTGGTAATGTTCAATTTCTTCCCCCTGCTTGTCTGTGTGTGTGTGTGTCTGTGTGTGTGTGTGTGTGTGTGTGTCTGTGTGTGTGTCTGTGTGTGGTGTTCAAATCCCCACAAGTCCATGAAGATTGGCCTGCATAACCCAAGGAGAGGCTGAGCTAGGGAGGGTCTGGGCATATCTTGGTTTGTACCTTCTCTGCCCTCTATCACAAACAGTGCCCCTGTGCTCTCCCTCTCCCTTGCGGGGGACTGTAATGATGGCAATGACGGCAGATTCACAGAGATGCATTTACAGAGATGAGATACAGAGAAAGGAAAAGAAGACAAATGAAATGCTTTTGCAGATAAATAATACAGTTCCTTAGGTCCTACTCATACAATTTTTCCATAGAGGTAAATTGCGTTCATTTCTTCATGCAAAAAAGGTCCCACTTCACTCATTCATTCATTCAACCTACAAACATTTATGGAGAGCCTCTCCCTGTTAGGCACAGGGACACCAACACACAGTGGACACTGCCCTGCCCTGAAGGACAGCACGGTCCCTTACAGAAATGTTATTCAATGTAAATAAACAGCTACAGTGCAGTATTGAGAGGGATAATCTAGTCCATGTTGAGAGGGAAGCAATCCAGCACAGGGACTGGCTGGCTCAACACAGTCTGGCGTGTTCTGCTGAAAGCAGATGTAAACAGATCCCAGATCAGCCTGAGAGCAAAGGTGAGCTGCAGGAGAGGGGAGATTGGAGAATGGGGTAGACAGGGACTGGGTCAGAAAGGCCTTCACAGGTTCAGCAAGACTCTGCATACCTTGTCCCTTAAGCCATGAGGAACCACTAAAGGGTCTGAAACCCAGTGACAAGATCATGCAGATATTGTTACAACAACGCAAGGAACCATCTACAGAGAGGAAGAAGGGGGGACAGAAGGGAAGCTAAGTACACAGAATAGAGTGAGGAGAAAATTGCAGTTATCGGTCAGACCAGAAGCTGATGAAGGTCAGTCCAGGAGAGGAACAATGAGGAGGAAACAGGGGCCAGATTCCGTAGAAACACAGGATGCAGCATCCATGGGATTTTGCAGGAGTGTGAGAAGTAGAGGATCAAGACATACAGAAAAGCCCGGGGGCTTCTGGATTAAGTGGATGTAAGTGGGATGCCTTTAATCAGGATCCAAAATAGAACAACAGTAGGTGTTGTTAATGACACTTCCAGACATAAAACCAATTTCCCAACCTCTTAAATCTGGAATTCTAGTGAATTTATACAAATCGGGGTTAGTAGAGGATTTCAAGGACTGTTTGCTGTTATAGATAGATACCACAGCATGCTGAGTTTCAGCCCTAGTATTTTAAATACATTTGAGTTCCTAACATTACCTACTGCAGTGATTATTGTGGGCAAAGCTGGGGGTAATTTTACAGTAAGAGAAAGAGAGAGAGAGATGTTTAAGACTTCTTCATCCTTTTGCCTCTCTCACTGCCGCCTACCACTTATGTTTCCCTAATCATTTCCAGAAATTTTGGACTTGAGGCAGCATACCGTTGACTTAATGTCGTAGCACACCTCTCATATATTTATTTTTAAGTAATGTGAATTATAACCAATTTTATTTTGAGGACTTTATGCGATCCTTGAGAAAAACTGAAAACACCCTACAGGGTTCAAAAGCTAAGCTTAGGAACTATACCTTTTACACAGTAAAAGGTGAAAACTTGATGTCTGGCCAAAGTCTGGAAGCACTTATGGGTCTTCTCCCAATGTTTTGTTTGTTCTGCTAATGTAAAGCAAGCGCCTCTGCTACTTCTTATTTTTTACCTACTTCTCTCCATACACCCAATAAGCAAATATTCAGGTCTGAAGTAAGAGATGGGGACTTTCCAAGTAAAATCCATCCAATGACTCAAAATAATTGCACACACATTTTACACACTTTCTTTTTGATTTATGGGGAGAAAAAAACCCCAAGAGTATCATAGTTCTTTTGTAGATAATCTCAGCCTTTTATCCTTCACTTATTTCTTCCTTTTATTTATCTATATTCTTTTGTGCACAGTATTGGGTCACACTCAGCCACACTTTGTCACCACTCTCCTTGGTGGGAAGCATGTGAGTTTTCCGGGCAACATGGTGAAATATGATCAGCAGTGGACCTTGATTGATATAAACCTGGGCTAATTTGGTGCCTCCACATTATACCCTGTCCATCCTGAACTAAGTCACTTGAACACTCTTGAGCCTGTTTCTTCCTAAGCACAGTGGAGACAATGATAAGCTCACCTAAGAAGATGTATGTGAATATTAAATTGCATAATACACATAACAAAGGTCCTCTCCTTGCCAAACTTTAGTCAGGCTCCTCTGAGCTCTCTGCTTCCATCTCTGTCCTTGTAGAGTCCAATTTTAACAAGAATCCTGCTAAATTGGCTTAGAAAGAATCCTCACCCTCAATACCTGATCAAATTCCTCATCCTCCAGGTGAACTGTGATCACCCTGGCCTGCCTTCAGCAAGAATCCTGTTGAGTCGGTTTAGCAAGAACCCCCCTATTTTTAATGTTTCCCCTTAGTGATTTTCCTTCCACTGACCACTCCCCAACCCTGTTCCTTGGCTATAAATCCCCACTTTCCCTTGTTGCATTTGGAATTGAGCCTAGTTCTGTACTAAGGCTTTTTTTCCCCCCTATTGCAATGGTTCCTGAGTAAAATTGGTTTTATGGCTTTAACTACTGTCCAGCTCTAGTTTTTCTTTTGACACAGGTGAAAGATTCTAACATTGTTCCTAGTGTAAAGCAACTTCCAAAATGTTAAAAAATGACCCTCATAAAATAATTACATATTAAAGATGTATTTAATTCAATGAGAAAACCAACAGAACAGAAATATTGTTTCAAAGGATTACAAAAGAGAAATACTTATATATAGTCGCTGAAAGAAAGAATGCTGAAATCAGATTGCTAAAGTAGATACAGACTTTGTTTAATGCCTTGCAGAGCATCGAAATTATACTTTGGGGATTATCTTTTCTAGTGGAAAAGAATCATTTGCATTGCACAAGTTTCTATAGGTATTCATCCACCCTTACAGATTTGTAAACTATTTTACAACAGTAAATAGTAAATCAAAGAAAAGCAAAGAAAGGCACACAGGCCTAGAGAATTAGATAATCCTTGGGTAGGGACTATAATCCAGTATGACTTTGAAGGGACACGCAGTTATCCTTTTGCCTATTTGCCTGTTTCCAAATTTCAGGTATTTTCTCTCTTCACTAGAACGTCACAGGTGTTCAACGTGTTGTCCAGAAACTAATTATTTTGAGAAAGCTATATACGAAATCCTACAGGACAACTCAGGCAAAGAAGTAATAAGAGGTAAAGTCAGAGCATCAAACGATTTCATTGAACAAGAAAAAAGGGAAAATAAAAAATGACTGCATCATGTTATGAAGGATTATTTGTCTAAATCTGATAGCATAACCCTAAGAAAGACAGAATGGTATAGACTGAAGATAGGAATTTTCATCAGAAAGAAATTAACTGGCTGGAAATATAAAATTAGTCATACTCTTAAACTCTAATGAATGGTAGAATATCTGCAAAATGTATAGCCAATTGAATTTTATTTAACTTATATATTAAAACAAGAATATAAGACCTAAGAGAAGCTCAAAATACTTCGTAATTTTTACAGCCTCTCATAGTATAAAATTTCTTAATTTCATTTCTTCTTTATCTTTCTATCCCTTTGAATAGCAATGCTTAAAACACTTCATGCTCAAAATAGGAAGATTCAGTTATCAAAGACTAAGAAAGTTGAAGGTAGGTTCAAGCTCATCTTTGAATCAATATATGAGGAATATATAGGGTAAAAGTAATGACTATAAAAGATATCTGTAAGACAGTCCCATCTGGTAGCACAGCTGCACCAGTAGGGTTAAGAACAGCATGTTTGTGAAGACAGAATTGGAATCCTATAGGTCCATTTACCAGTGATTTTCCTGTAGGCAGCCCACATGATGTCTCTGAACCTCAGTTTTCTCATCAACATGGCCAATAATACGGATTTCAATAGGACTGTTGTGAGCATTAAATGAGCTCACGTCCATACAAACTGCAGCACAGTCCCTGACATATACTAGACACTAGTAAGTAAGAACTACCTTTTTCTGTTCCCAGGGTCATTTTTGGGGGGTGATGCATAAATACATGAAAAACAGTAAAGGATTTTTGAACTGTATTCTCAGTCACCTAGAAAGTAAGGAGGTTACTATTTTTTTTTGTTTATTTTTATTTTCACTTCCTACCTCCAGGACTTCCAAGTTTCTTTCACATGAAAATTCAATCTATATATTTATTTTAAAGTAAGGGTTCAATTAATCATGACACGCTCTTTCCTCTGAAGCTCTCTTCACTGCTTAATTCAAGTAACAGGATAAGGAAATTCAGATGGGAACCAAAAAGGGACTGATTTCACCAAACTTGTTTATGTTCCTGCTTTGTTTCCATTATTTTATTTACCTCCTGACATGATTCCTGGACATTTGAAACAAAAGAAAACTTTTCTAAGTAAGGAAACCAAAGGGCAGAAGGTTCCTCCCCCAGGGAAATGACAAAGAAGGGCAAGAGACCAGAAGATAGCACAGGCTCTTGTGTACTGCTGCTATTGTCACATCACGGTTTTCCAGCCCCACCTTCACCCATAAATCCCTCTTGGAAAATGGAAAAAAGGATGATCCTAACTGAGGCACATTAATTCTTCTTGGACTCAGACCCATGATAGACCTGTTAAACAGGTCTGTGTCCCGTGTAGGAGGTCCCTCCCTCACCACCCTCAACCCCGACCCAGAGGCACAGTAGGGCTTCTTTCAAGGGGCCCTATTTTATCCCTGGCTCCTCTCTGGGAAAACACCGTGCTCAGCTTAAGGCTCTGACCTCCTAAGAGAATCATCCCCACCTTCCTAGCATATTCTAACCCAGTACCGACTTTTAAGATACACTGGATCACTAGAGGGACCTGGTCCAAACACAGCTTCATTAATGCTAATACTTAGTGTGACAAGGAGCAGCCACCTCACATATACCCTCACCAACCCAACAACTGCTGGACAGACATCTGCCCCTGAGACCCTCCAGTCTGGACACCACATTCTGCTGTTTGGCTGGACCAAGATCCTCAGTCCCCAGCTGGTTTATGCCCTCCCGTCTGCAACCCACCTCCATCCAAGAGGCACATCCATTCCAGGTTCTGGCTTCTCCTTGATGTCATTACCCCCACCCAGGCTCTGCCAGGACAGGACAGTGAGGGCTGGGATCATGTCCTTGATTCAACAAACGCTTAGGGGAGAGGAGAACGGGAGGCAAATGAGTCTCTTCCTAGACTTGGGGAAATGGAGTGTCAGGCAATTTCAATCTAAATTCTATGTAGAGATGTTCAGTCAGTGAGTCCTTGCTGTAGGGACCACCGATTCTGTATTTCACCAGGGCCCTAACCCACTCTCAGGAAGCCCTGTGGACAGTTACAATGTGCCAACACATCCTACCCTCTACTTTAGCCCCAATGTCAGCCCGATGCAGGCAGAGAGGGGGAACCCAAGTACTCTGACTATGAGCCACTGTGAAAGTGAGTGGGAGAGGAGGAAAGGCTGACCTTTTTATCTTTTTCTTCCAGTAGACAAACATTCACCATCCTTTTGGACAAGGCACGGCATTGTGCCTTCTGTAAAAGGAATAAACTGAGTGACTCTGTTTGCGGGGGAACTTTATACATCCACGGAGCCCAGAAACCTATTATCTGGAGTTTCCTGTAGTATCATTATTCCAACATCTTGAGCAGATTTTCACATGTCCTTTAAAAGACCCATTTCCTCTAAAATTCTCAATTTGCTGTGACATAAAATGGGGATAATACTGTAACAACCACTCCATGTATTGGCATAAACTCTCTTTCCCCTAGGGTTGATGTGAAGATTAAATATCTTAAAATATGCAAATTATCTGACCCAAAAAAGTATTCCAAAAATTGATCATTCTCTTTCCCTGCCTTTGTGTGAGAAATGCCAATTAATTGTAGAAGGGCAGAGCAACTGATTTAGTGGCAAATGTTCAGGCTTCTGGGGAGACTATAGCTCCAGCTCTGCCATTTCCCCTGTAAAATGTAATAACTTCTACTTTGGAGGGAGTTATGCATCGTAATGACACATGACTATGTAGAACATCAGAGGGCATATGCTCCCTTAGAACTGAAGCCCTTTGTCTTGCACACAGCAGGGTTCCTCTGTCTAAACACTGTACCAATAAGACCTGAAACGCAGCATGCAGTCCAGGATCAGGGGGGCATTCCTGGATGGAATCTGCATCAGCATGTTGTCCATATATCACAAAGTGCTGTGCCAACTATGAAGCCACTGGAATTATTTCCAAAACAAACAAACAAAAAAGAAAAGTCAGCTTCACACAGAAGTAGATTCACCAATTCGTCCTTAGGGAGCACAGACCTAGTTTGTTTGTTTTTCTTTTTTTTTTTCCTTCCAGTTTCATTGAGAAATACTTGACATGCAGCTGTATGAATTTAAGGTGTACAGCATAATGATCTGACTTACATACATCATGAAATGACGACCACGATAAGTTTAGTGAACATCCATCATCTCACATAAGATACAGAATTAAAGAAATAGAAAACATTGTTTTCTATGTTTGTTTGTTTGTTTTTGAAGTATAACTGATCTACAACACTATGTTAGTTCCTGTTACACAACATAGTGATTTGATATTCTATACATTTCAAAACTATCACCACAATAAATCTACTTATGATCTGCCACCGTACAAAGATATTAGGTAATTATTGACTATATTCCCCCACACTACATATTTCATACCCCTGACTCATTTATTTTGCAACTGGGAGTTTGTACCTCTTAATCTCCCTCACCTATTTCTCTCCTCCACCACCCCTCTTCCCTCTCTGCTTTGGCAACCACCTGTTCGTTCTCTGTATCTCTGACTCTCTTCCTATTTTGTTATAATTGCTCATTTGTTTTGTTTTTTAGATTCCACATATAAGTGAAATTATACAGTATTTGTCTTTCTCTGACTTATTTCACTTAGCATAATACCCTCTAGGTCCATCCATGTTGTAGCAGACGGCAAGATTTTATACTTTTTTAATGGCTGAGTAATATTCCATATATATATTCCACATCTTCTTTATCCATTCATCTGTTGATGGGCACTTAGGTTGCTTCCATATCTTGATTATTTTAAATAATGCTGCAATGAACATAAGGGTGCAATATCTTTTTGAATTAGTGTTTTAATTTTCTTTGGATAAATACCCAGAGTAGACTTGCTGGGTTGTATGGTAGTTCTGTTTTTAATTTTTTGAGGAATCTCCATACTGTTTTCCATAGTGGCTGCACCAATTTACATTCCAACCAAAAGTACATGAGGGGTTGCTTTTCTCCACATCCTTGCCAACACTCCCCATTTGTGGTCTTTTTGATGATAGCCATTCCAACAGGTGTGAGGTGATAGCTCAGTGTGGTTTTGATTTGCATCTCCCTAATAATTAATAATGTTGAGCATCTTTTCACGGTGCCTGCACATCCTCTTTGGAAAAATGTCTATTAAGACCCTCTACCCATCTTTTAAACACATACCTACTTGTGGTTTTTTTTAATGTACTTTCTCTTCCTAAACTTTCACAAAATCACTTCAGGGGACAAATATAAATTACAAAGCATTTTAACTGAAATAATTTTAAAAGCCCACAACATTTTTCACTATAGATGAAATAGTTACATCAAAGATAAAATGTCCACCTGAGAAGTCCATATTTCACATAAACATGGAAAAGAGTTCAAAGAGCATAGAAGACAACACAAATCATCCTCTTCAATTACTCAGGAACACTTGATTAACTGTGTTTGAAAAGATGAAGGAAGATCAAATTTTTCACTTTTTAGGGGTAACACTCAGGCTGTTGACCATCTTTTTATCTTCCACCTCTAGACCATCTCCTTGTCAAAGGAGGGGTAAGATTTAAACCACTTTACAAATGGCAAAGTCCTCCTCCTTTAGGACAGAGGACAACATCTCCGTACAACATGTACATTTGGTAAAATTTTCAAGGCAAAAATCCTAAGAATTTTATGAAGCACTTAGGAAGAGACTAATAACCTTGTCTCACTTTCGTCCAAAAGTCTGACTCTTAGAATGGAACCATTCACCATCATCTAACCCAGGGTGCTTATCCAAAGGAAACCCTCCAGGAGCCCTAACCTGTGAGGAAGCTGGGAAGTGTGCTTATCCAGGAAGAAGTGGGAGGCCAGAGCCTGGCTCATTGTTCCCCACTCCCACTAACTCCCCCTGCAGTGACCTCTAAGCCCATCTTCAGAAAGTTTGGTCCCATGGAAGCACAATTTGAAAGTGACTGATATCGCATATCATATCACAGATGAGTGAGGATGCTGAGGCCAAAAAACGTGACAAGTAGCTCATGCAATAGTCCCCGAGATAGATGAGAGAGGCCTGAGCAAACATTCAAGGGGCTCAGAAAAGCCACTTCCTGGCCTCTGTGCAGCTAGAGTGACTAAATGAACCATTTGAAGCCAAAAAGACATCAGAAGATATCTGCTAAAGGTCACTTTTCTAGTGTAAGAGACAAAGGGACAGGAGAGCTGCTGATGTTTCCCCTTCCTCTTTCTTCCTGTTAAGGGTGTGAGGACATAGTGCCTGGTGCTGCAGCAGCCATCTTGAGACTATAAGTGTGAACAAAAGACAAAAGGCCAACATACTTAGTATGGGAGAGCAGAAGAAAAGATCTTGGGTCCTTGATGATTTCCTTGAGCTACTTAATGAATCTGAAGCCACCTGGCCCTGACCTCTGGTTAAGTAAACAATAAATGTCTTTACAGTAAGAGACTGTTGGTCAGGTCTCCACCTACCATATTCTACCTCATACAAAACACTTCTCTAGGTATTTCAGAATCCGTGTACTACGATTTAAGTAGCACCTGCATTTTCCCACAAATTATTTCTAAGTTCTGCTCCCAAACGAAAGTCATGTGGAAAGTTCAAAAGCAAGGAGGAAAGATACAGCCAACTTGGAAGACAGTTGCCTCTTACAAAGCCAAACATTTAGTCTATATCCTACAACCCAGCAACCGTGCTGGAGCTATCAAGACATAAAATAATATGGTGACTCTTCAATGTATATTTCTAAGTGAAGGAAGCCAGTGTGAAAAGGCTACAGGCAGTCTGATGCCAACTACATGACATTCTGGAAAAGGCAAAACTATAGACACAGTAAAAAGATCAGAAGGTGTGTGTGTGCCAGGGGTTTGAAGGCTGCGAGTGCAAGTGACGGAGAAGGGAAAGCGTGATGAACAGGTGGAACACAGGGGAATCTTAGGGCATTGAAACTACTTTGTATGATACTATAATGGTGGCTACATGACACATGCACTTGTCAAAACCCACAGAATGTACAACACAAGGAGTGAACCTTAATGTAAACTGTGGATGTTAATGGCTATTAATGTATCAATATGGGTTCATTAATTTAAAAAAATGTACCACACTCATGCAAGATGTTTCTAGTAGGGAAAACCGTGCAGAAAGGGGATTGTATATTGGAACTCTCTAGACTATCTGCTCAATTTTTCTGTAAAATCTAAAACCGTTCCCAAAAAAATGAAGTCTATTCATAGGGAAAAAAGAAAAAGGAAAGAGGCAACTAGGGGAGGGGAAGAATCCCTAAAATTATCATAGTTTTCTTCTCAAATCAGTTCAGAAACTTACCCAATTTAAGGAGCGTGTGGGAAGGTTTGAATGAGCATCTTCCACCCTCACCTTTCAACAAACGACCTCTCCCCCTCCCACCAAGACCCAACCCTGAATTTGACCTTGGGCGGTTCCTCCCCTGCACCTTCACTTCACTCCAAGGAATGCACTTTACTGCCTGCCGCTCCCTCAGCTTTCCAGGGCATCCCTAGGCTTCTCACTTATTTTTACTCTGATAATGACATCTCCAGAAAAAAAGGCATCATTCAGAGGCTTCACTGCATTAATGGAAGTAACAACCTAGTTAAGTAATAAGTAAATTCCCCGGGTCCTTCAGGTTGTTTCCATAAGGGCTCTCTTATACCCAAACATTGTCCAACGACTCCTCATCTGCAGGGCCCAGAATTCCAATCAGTGTTGAGATCTAGCTTCTCTGCAGAAATGTAGCAAAGATTCTGAATTCAGCATGAAAAGAAGGAGGTCTCACACTCCAGTCCCAAAAGTTTCCTGGATCTTTTTTTCATAGTTTTCTATGGACTCTGAAAGGCTAACTTAAAAGTTTAGTCCTAAATAGACTGAGGTTGTAGCTAGATAATTGTTACTATCAAGTACTATTTTCATCAGAAAAAACAAAATATCTAGTAAAAAAAAAAAAAAATCAGCCATTACTTGGCTCAGATTTCTTCCCCTCTTTTTTTTTCCCCTTTTCTTTACTGAATAAAAATGCAAACGGGTGCATGATCAGGAGTCCTCCCTAAAAGTGTAGACGCTATGAAATTGGCCGGGGAGAAGGCATCCACTGAGCAAATCCTCCCTGGGGAGAAGTCACTGTGGCCAGATCACTGAAGCTTTGGTAATGGGGGCCACCAGCTAGGGGGCTGAAATGCTTGTGTTACACAGCATAACTTGGGGTGGTGAATAGGATTTTATCCAACTGAATCATTCTCATAAGCAGGGCATGGGTGTTTTAATACACCCAGACCAAACAACAAGAATGAATAATCACTAACAATTCTTCCCAAAAGGTCAGGCTTTCTCACAATCCCCAGCCTTTGCACATACTGTTCTCTCTGCCTGAACGCCCTCCCCTCCCAGCCCAACCCAAGTCTCAGCCCCGCCCACACCCCAATCCTTGTCACCCTCACACATCATTCAAGATACAGCAGAAATGCTCCTCCTTTGAGGAAACTTGCAAGTTCCCCAAAGTGGTTATTCAGTTCTTCCTCTCTGTCCCCTATTGCCTGTACCTGGCTCCTTTCTCAGTGACTATCTGTTTGCACGTCTTCGTCTCCACTTGACAGAGGGCTCCGAAGACAGGGTCTTCCTTAGTCCTCTTTCTAGCTCCAGCAACGTGACTGTATGCTGCCCGTAATAGGTCATCAACAGATGCCTACTCAAAACACAAATCACAGAAGAACTGAACACACAAATGGGCTTTAGCGCATCCTGCATGCAGTGGCTTGAAAAAGCCTCTAAACAGAGTCTCTTTCAGCAAGAAATATTTTTCAGCTTGACAATATATTAACATGCATTACGTGCACCATTTAGCATAAAAATAAACTCACAGAGTTTAACTCTGGGGAAAGCTGGCTTATCTGCAGTTATTCTCCCAAATCACAAAATAAAACAAATATATTTCCATGTTGTTTTGACTGACACAAATACCTGTCATGAAATGGATTACACAGAACCGCAATGCTAGCCTTGTAGGTCACGTGTTCCTTCATTTCCCATCTGAGGCAAGCACATAGTAATTAAACTTGCCTGTGCGTGGGGCACTGAAATCATGTTGGACATGCTTACTGGGACTCGGGATGCTGCGTTCATTACTGGGAATGAGGTTTTCAGGAAGATAGGCTTATTAGAGTCGGGCCAATTATAACACAGACAGGCAGGACCTCTTCCAGTCTGGAGGCCTTACAGAGGAGACAACGTGTCCTTCAGGGGACAGTGCCCAGGCTGCTCTGCCACGGAGGGTCAACTCTGCTAGTCTCAACAGCTGGCATCTAGGAGGCTGGACTCAAGAGGACTGACCCCAGGAGCGTGGATCAAAATTCACAGGGGAATCCATCCAAATAGGGAAAATAGTGACATTTCCTACCACTCTTAGTAATTCCCAGGTCCACTGAGGCTGCAGGCACAATCAGGAAATTAAACTCAAGATGCAGAGGAGATGAGAAAAAAAAAGCCTTGGATGCTTCTAGAATCTTATCTTTTGCTCATTACATCTTAGGGTTCATTCCATCATTCATGTATACACCTGTGTGTCCTCCTTGGTTTAGGTCCTGTGCCTAACCTATAATAAGTTCAGTAAAGTGCCATCTTCTTGGGGTGGCTGGTGAAAAACAATATTGCAAGGAGGAAATCTGTACTTTCAAAATCTTTCATTTTTTTCTCTATACATTTCCTGCCTTCCTTGCAAATGTGAAAGGTTTCATTTGATTTGCTACTGAATTCAATATTACAAAACAATGGGGGACATAAAACAGTGAGGCAGAAAAATATTCTTAGTGAAGAAAAGTAAAGGTAAGAAAGAATTAAGAAAATATTCTTAGTCTTGTTTTCTTCATCTTTAAAATATAAGTGTTGACTAGAAGACTCCAAAGTTCCTTCCAGGTTTAAAACTTGATGACTCACTAGTAATCAGGAAAATGTGAATTAAAACAGCAATAAGATACCACGTTCACCTTTCAGATGAACAAAGATTAAACAATTCTACAACGTCAAGTGTCAGATATGGTGTAAATAGGATCGCATATACTGCCAATTGGGAGTATAAATTAATATAACTTGTTTGGAGAACAATTTGGTCACTTATAGTAAAGTTGAATAAATTCTAGAGGGCTTTTATTCAATATCTAGGATGATCACATACATGCTCAGGGTGACATGGATAAAAATAATCACTGAGGAATAATTTTTTAATGGCAAAATTAGAAACAACTTACATGCCCATCAATAGATAAATAAAATGTGATACAGTCTAAAGGTGACCCAATATACAGCGATTAAATAAAAATAAACTATTTATATACATGGCTGAATCCTAAAAACATTAACAAATGGACAAAAGCAAGATGCAGAACAATATACACACACTACACCATGATGTCCACTGGGAAATAATACTATATATTTTTCAAGAATATATGTGTTTGTTTATATATATATATATATATATAATATAAAACCAGTGGTTCTCAAACAGGAGTAGCTCCTCCTCCCATGGGGACATTCGGCAATGTCTGGAAACATTTTTCTTTGACATAAGTTGGGCAGGGAGTGCTACTGTGGTGGGTATTGGCCAAATATTCTGGTAACTTCCTACAATGCAACGAACAGACCCCAACAGAAAAACTTATCTGGCCTAAAAGGTCAGTAGCACTGAGGTTGAGAAACTCTGCTCTAGAACAATGGAATGAAGTTGTTTTTACAAATTAATTATTTAACTAATAATCCCCCAGCACAAATTTAACTTTCCCACCATATATAGACCTCTTAAGTGGCCACTGGCTGGAGTCTGAGGGCAGTAAACTCCAAGACACAAAATGCTGTGCTTCCTTTTCCTTAAAATTAAAAAAAAAAAATGTTAATAAAAAATCACCAGTGATTTCTGAAGTACACTTTTCTCTCCTTTGAAATGAGAGATTAAAATGTTCCCAACACCCTCAATAAATATCTTTCATGGGCTCTAGCACTATTGTTGAACACCATTCACCAGGCCTGAAACAGGCTCACGTTCACAAGGACTCCTTCCTTCTCCCACCTTGTGTTGTGTCTCTCATGACTCTTCTACTTCCTCACAGTGCTATCATTTGCTGGTTAGGAAATACCCATTGGTATTTCATCTGAAAAAATTATTTGTAAATTATGTTTCAGGAAATTGAATCATGTATTCAGTGAACTAAAGTAGGTCATTACTTAAAGGAACTTGCTAATAAAACTTTTGCAACATTATAATAATATACATATATATAATATATAATAAAAATAATAATGCAAGCCTACTTTTTATCTGCTGCATAAGGACTCATGACTATACTTCAGGATCTGCAGCAACAAGCCTGTCCCAAGTTCCTGAAGTGTCCCCATTTTATTCAAATTCACTGAACTGCAACTGTTTGTGTTACCCATTCAAAACCTTGCAGTGCACTCTGCAAAATTTCTTTATACCCAACTCTAAGAAGAAAAGATTCCCGTTCCAAAAAATACATGAAGATACACGTGCTCATTCTAACTAACCTGGGACCAGAGCCATAAATATCAAAGTCAAAAGGAAGATCGATCAATCAATAACCTTCAAACTATACTGATGCAGAGACAAAACTGCATTAATAACACCAGGGCTAATTTTTAAAAGCATATGTCTGACCAGTGGTCAATAGAGATTGGGGCAAGGCAGGGTTTGGAGGAGCATGCAACTACAAAGGCAGAGCTGAAGGGAGTGTCTGTGGTGACGGATCAGTTCTCTATCTTGATTGTGGCCGTGGTTATATGAATCTACACATGCAATAAAATTTCATAAAACTGGATGCACACACAAAAATAGAATGAGTGCATGCAGAAACTGGTGAAATTCTAGTAACACCTATAGTCTAGTCATTGTATTGTGAAGTCTCAATTTCCTGGTTTTGATAATGTTCTAGTTAAGTAAGATGTTACCATTGGGGGAAGCTGAATTAAGGAACCTCGCCATACTATTTTTCTGCAATTTCTTGTGAGTCTATACTTAGTTCAAAATAAAACTTTTAAAAAATAAAAATTAAAAACATGTCGTATATGAAAAAATTATCAACATTGTGTTTCATTAGAAAATTACAAATTCAAACAACAAGATAGCACAACATACCTATAAGAATGGCTAAAATCCAAAACACTGACAACTCTACATGCTGGTGAGGATGTGGACCCATAGGAAGTCTCTCACTCGTTGCTGGTCGGAATGCAAACTGGGAGAGCCACTTTGGAAGACGGTTTGGCAGTTTCTTACAAAACTAAACATATTCCCACCATAGGATCTAACAATCGCACTCCATGGTATTTACCCAAATAAGCTGAAAACATGTCCACACAAAAATTTGCACACAAATATTTATAGCAGCCTTATTAATTGCCAAAACCCCAAAACAACTATGACATCCTTTCAATATGAGAGTGGATAAACTGCTGTCCTTCCACACAATGGAATAGTATTCAGCCTTAAAAAGAAATGAGCTAGCAAGCCACAAAGAAACAAACAAAAACCATGGATTAATTTTATAGGCATATTTCTAAGTAAAGAAAGCCAGTCTGAAAAGGCTATATACTGTTGATCCCAACTGTATGATGGCCTGGAAAGGGCAAAACTATAGAGACAATAAAAAGATCAACAGTTGTCAGTCAGGGGCAGGGAGGAAAGAAGGGAGGAATGAATAGGTGAATCACAGGGGATTTTCAGGACAATAAAACCTATCCTGTATGATACTGGAATGAGGGATACCTACATTATACATTTGTCAAAATGCATACAGCTATACAAAACAAGTAGTGACTCCTAACGTAAACTCCGCACTCTGGTTAGTAATAATATATTGTTATTGGTCCATCAGTTGTGACAAATGTACCATAATAATGCAAGATGTTAATAGTAGTGGACATGGTACAGGGAGAGAGGGGATGAGAACTTTCTCTACTTTGTGCCCAATTTTTCTCTAAAACATAACTGCTCTAAAATATAACATCTATTAATTTAAAAGATAAGGTAAAAACCTATCGCAAGTCTCTTCATAAGAAAAGCTCACTTTGGTGAAGAATAGTGAATACTACATTAAATACCTATAACTTCATAGAGTTTAAATCTGTACCATAATTGTATCCTCATATTCTTCATATGAAAGAAACAGCCACCATATAGCAAGGGTTAAATAAAATAATGCTTGTAAAACTGCTCTGAAAGCAATAGAGCCTACAAATAGAGGTGTAACTCCAGGTTACACAACAGATATGCCTACTGAGGTTGAAACCCCCAGTTAGAATCCAGGCAGCCTCACTACCTGATTATGTGTAACTCTCTTAAGATATGTTGGAAATAAAGATGGCAATGAACACAGATTAAGCCCCTACCTCTCTCAAATGCACTTCAAAGAGATTCTGCTATTGGTGGGAGGGGAAAATAATAACAGCAGAGCCATATTTGCGCACCCATGTTCACTGCACCATTACTCACAACAGTTGAGAGGTGGAAGCAAACTAAATGTCCACTGATGGATAAAGGGGTAAACAAAATGTGGTATATATGTACAATGGAATATTACTCAGCCTTTAAAAAAGAAGGAAATCCTGTCACATACTTCAACATGAATGAATCTTGTGGACATGACATTAAGTGAAATAAACCAGTCACAAAAGGACAAATACTACATGATTCTACTTACAGGAGGGAGTCAAACTCTTAGAAATAGAAAGTAGAAAGTAGAATGGTGGTTGCCTAGGGCTGGGGGGGGGATGGAGAACAGACGATGGGGAGTTGTTGTTCAATAGGTGTGAAGTTTTAGTTTTGAAATATGAAAAATTACTAGAGATCTGTTGCACAGCAATATTCATAGAGTGAACAGCACTGAACTGTATACTTTAAAATGATACATTTTATGTTACTTTTTTTACTACAATAAAAAAAAGAACATTATGAAAGTTTAAACATTGATTACAAGTCTGGTTATGACACTGAAAGCCTGAGTGAAACTCTGACTCAGCAGAGGACAGAGTCCAGCACAAAGTCAGCATCATAAACCCAGGAGAAAAGGACTCTAGGAAGTTGACACAAAACAGATTTTGCAAATGACAAAAAAGTGAATAAAACAAGTTCCCTAAAACCTACTAGATACCAGAAGTTCTTGGGAGGAACTTTAGGTTGTGACCTCACTTTGAATTAATGCTGATTTTCATTAAATATCTTCTCAACTACCAACAATAATGAAAAGAGCAATCATTAGTGAAGCATTAGTTTTGTGCTGGTTTATACACATCATTTCACTGACTCTTCTAACAGCCTTATATGGCAAATGTCCTGGTTATTTATTACTGTGTAACAAACCATCCTAAGACTTAGGGCCTTCAAACAACAACAATCCTTTACTTTGCTCATGAAACTACAATTTGGCAAGATTGGGCAGGCATGGCTGGTCTAAGCTCCACGTAGAGGCAGCCAGGGCAACTCATGTGTGGCGTGCTGCAGGATCCACTTTCACGAGGGCTCACTCGTATGCTGGAGAGTTGAGCTAGCAGTCGGCTTGGAGCTCAGCCAGGCCTGTGGGCCAGGGGCCTCAATTCCTCCTACTGGCAGCTTGGGCTTCCTCACAGCATGGTGGCTGGCTTCCAAGAATGAACAACCACAGAGCAAGATGGAGATGCATAGCACTTTTATCATCTAGCCTTGCAAGTCATATAGCAACACTTTTGCTATACTTTGTTGGTCAAGGTGGTCACAACATTCCACTCAAGATCAAAGAGAAGGGACATAAACTCTATCACTAGATGCAAGGACTGTCAAAGTGATATTGTAAAAAGAACATGACGGATGAGAGATACTGATTTGAACATCTTCAGAAAATACAATCTGCCACAGTAAATATTACCAATATCATCCCCATTTTGTAGATGGGGAAACTGAGTCTTGGAGAGGAAATTAATTCCACCCCCACACACCCCGAAAATCACACAGCTATTAAGTAATGGAGCCAAGAATCCAACCCAGATATATATGACTCCCAGAGCCTGAGCCCTTAATTACTCTTAACTATTCTGCTTCCCACTTCCACAATTCCCACTCTAATTACTTCCCTTCCAAAGGTCTTTACTTTCTTTGCATATGAAGGGCTTATTCCATGTAATTAACATGAAAATAACTTGAACTTCCCAACTAGAGCAGTTTACTGACAGACACAGCTCTCTAAATGTTTGCTAAATTAGATATGTCTTCTTTCCTGTACTAAACTATGAGCTCCTTGAAAGAAAGGAAGTTTAGTGAAACCTGACATCTACACGATATTTGGTTCACTTCATTGCATACCACAGGAGGTCCATAAGTGCTTATTTGAAATGTACCTACTTGTTTAAATGTCTATCTCTCCAACCCTCCACCAGACTGTGAGATACTAAAAGGCAGAGACAAAGGCCTGGATACCTAGATCACAGTAACCTCCCTGCCCACACCTCACCCCAACACACACACAGCCCTACACAGTGGGCCCATAATAAATGTTATCCTGAACAAATGAATGAATGAACGGCATATAAAGATGAAAATAGAATGAACAATAATCCAGGTTTATAATCACTTTCCTCATTCAAACAAGAGAAAACTAACAGAGAAATGAGATCCCATCATTGGTCCTGCTGGCCTAGGCCTAAATGATGTCAAACTGACTTATATTTTGGTGGAGAAAGAAACAGTGGGTTGCATGTTGGGAGAGAAACAGATAAACCTGCAAAGCGAAGAAGACGTAAGTGGAAAAATGTTCAGCTGCGTGAAGAAAAGATGCAATTTATAAGCATCTTCTCTGACACTTTTTGACACCCTCCCAACTTGGATGCTGAGGTCAGTGCAAATACACATGAGAAGAGGAGGAAGGGAATTCATGGTTACAGATGCTACTCCATGCCAGGCACTCTGCTAAGAGCTCAGGCTTCCACTCCCACAAATACATTTTCACATAAAACCTAGAACGGCAGGAACAGGAGGTAGGGGCAAAACGTAGCATGGCATTTTACTGGCTCATAGAAAATCATTTTAAGAAATAATTGTGGAGATACAGCAACTAATTCTACCTTAGCAATATTCTAAATGGGAAATCGCACTGGTATTAATACTGATGGTCAATGGATGAATTCACTGAGCAATCATCACTTTCCACACACACATCTTTGTAAAAAAATAGTCTCCCTTCTCTCATTTAGCACCCAGCCTCTGGTCTCTGCTAGGCTTTCTACATCTGCTACAATACTTCTTTATTTTAAAAAGAAATCAGAGCAGCAAGCTTTACGTTCTTTCTTTTCCAGGAATGCGTGGGTAAAGTGGATCGTAGCAGCAATGAAAGTGGAAAGTGGTAGTGGAGAAAAATTAATATCTTCATGCTTTTCATCCTCAAAATTCTTTAAATAAAACTTAATTTTACTGGCTATTGCCCTTTTAATGTGCTAAATTAGAGAGAGGTAATGCACTCTGCTTTTCCAATTTCTCTATTGTATTAAAGAATCTCTTTTCCTGCAGTCTACAGAAATGGCTTTTTTGCGGGGGAGGGTGGACTTTAGCAGTACATTATTGTGTTGAGAAAACTACTATTCATATGACTAATAAGCATATTTTTCCTTACCTGGTTCATGAAAATTTCTTCTGTTACTTCTGGTAATTATCAAAACACTCACACCAAAGCACACACATTCTCCATTTCTCAGAAGTTTGCCTCCCACTCCAACAGCAATATCGCGATGGTTTGAGGTCACATGGTCATGGATAGCTTTTAGTTTTGATATCACACGAGAATGGTGGGCCCTGTCTTTCGTTGCTGTAACCATCGCTTCATGTTTGACTCCCAAGTGTGTATTTAACTACTATGTGCTCCACAGAGGGGAAAAGTCTGTTCCAACTAAAGTCCCCTCCTCACTCTCAACCACCTCCCACCATCACTCACAAAGCACACATTTTGAATAAAACAATACTCACCATCATTCAGTGCCATGGCTCAACCACATTATTTAAATTACAGAAAATAATTCTTATGATTAGAATACACTTTACAAAGCAATTCTGAATACCTGAATGGGGAAGAGTTCTTCAAAAGAACAAACTGAATTCTCAAAGAAAATGGAAAAGGAATTGGATGGATCCATGGTATGGCTTTCAAACCGAGTGCCATTCTCAGGGTCCAAGGTGTCTGTGGGGACTTCCTGGGTGCTGCTGGGAGGCTGCACCCCTCCTCCACAACCTCAGCCTGAGTCACTTCTGCTTTATCTCTCTTATGCAGTAAGTTTCTGCTATAGGAGAACTTTTGAATAAATTACCAATTTTTATTTTAAATTACTAGCTTAGTAGATGAAAATATGCTTTCGACATTATTTACACCATAGTTTACCAATCAAAACAGTCTAGCATGCCCACTAAGATGAGTAACGCTGTAGTAGAAAAAAACTAAAGGGAAACCACTGCAATGCAATATTGCTTTTGCTTCTGTCATTTATTTTTTCAGGAACAGTAGTGGTTTTAAAATTATGTGTGCACATTCTTAGACACTCCTCCCTTTAAAAAATGACTCCTAGTTCTCCCTCCCCTTAGACTGGCCTTTTCTAAAACATAGAATGCTTAGGAAATGATGCTTTGTGATTTCCAAGACTAGATCATAAAAAGGATACAGCCGCCACTTGACTATCTCTGTCTCAAAAGTTCACTCTGGGAGAGGCCAGCTGTCATGTCAAGAGCCCAAGTACCAACTTACCAGTTATGTGAATGAACCACCTTGGAGCAAATCTTCTAGCCTTAGTCGAGCCTTCAGATGACTTGCAGCCCCAGCTGACATGTGTCTATGACCTCAGGCCAGACCCTCAACCAGAACCCCTCAGTCAAGATGCTCCTGGATTCCTGACCCACGGAAACCATAGAAGATAATAAAGACTCTTGGTTTTAGCCACTAAGTTTTGGGCTAATTTGTTATACAACAATAAATCACTAGTACAAGAATTCTTTTTTTTTTTTAAACTGCTTCACAACATTTAGACTCTAACCAAACTAGATTATTTACCTTTTTCCTAACTCTTCCTCTGTCTGAAGGCCCCATTCTTCCCCCTTCCTCCACCAACACAGGACTCCTCATCTCCCCAGGGATCTTTCCCTCCTCTCAGCCCCTTAGACTTTTTTCTCTGTGCCTCCCTCCACATTTGATCCTTTGTATTAGTTATTTGCATGCTTGTCTCATCTCCCTGACCAGGCTTAAAGACTAGGAAGCCTGCACTTCTAAGGAAAGTCTCCCAATCAACTTAGACTCCACACAAAATACCTTGCACAGAGCAGACACTCAGTCCATTTACTGAACAGAAGGAAATACCAGTTGTTACAACGTGGCAAAAAGGGCAACCACCAAATGAACCAAGTCATCTGAAGGCATTTCTCACTTCTCGGAAGAAATCCCCAGGGCCAAAAGTGACTGTCCCTGTGACATGCAAACTTACAGTCCTTAGTTCTCTTTTTCTTGCTGTCTAAAACCCCAACCTGTCATTGAGTGAAACAACCTTCAGAACTTTTCTGAGAACTGAGGGAAAACCTGCAAGTAGTAATGTGAAAGAGTAAATTAAGAGAACTCAATTTACATCCACCTGGATATTTTAATATCAAAATAATATTAAGTGTAAATAAGAATCATACAGCAAGGAATGGGTAACATATCATAATGACATTCAATTTGCTAAGAAAAAATTTTTTTTAATTTCCTGGGAAAAAAATTTTCTTAGATGTTAGCAGCCAATACTAATATCTTATCAGGTCTACAGGATTGCTATATGGGAAACTGAAATATGCAGAATGCTACCTCTAAGAATGCTGCTGGAAAATTTTTCTGTGTTTAGAGGTAGCTATAGAAATATTCACTGAAAATACCTGAGGCAGGGAAAAAGCCTACACAGTATGTGTGAAATATCAATACATACAAGGTGAAGAAGAAAGGAGATTAATATCTTCATTAATCTAAGTTAAGGGTACCAGGTCACTGGCCACAGTGGACATTTGTTGGCTGCCTCTCAAACACCCATGCTCCCATTCACTCTTCCTAAAAAGTATCAGATTTTTGTCCTGCCATTCTTTGGTGATCACCCTGCTCATTAGCTAGGGGAATTTGCCCCTTGCCCAGCTCCAAAGTTCAACTCTGGCAGAAAGAGAAAAACAAAAAGAAACCAAACCCTAAAATGACCTAGAGAGTGGCTGAACCAAGCTGTTAATTAATTCTATATTTCCCTATGCCTCTAACCTTTTCACTTACATAAAGTTTTATTGTTTAAACCTCTCGTGGCAGGGTCTCCTGTTACTTCCAATCAAAGTCATCCTAACTGCTAGACTGGAAAAATCTAAAACAATGCATCATGGATGCATTACGACAAATCTTGTCTGCCAGAACAAATGAACAGTCAAATAATTGTCAGGTACATGCCAAAAACACTTACTACTCCTTTTTTTTTCTTCTTGGAGATGGCAATGCATATAGCATACATATATTAAAGGCCTGGAAAATTTTCTGAAATAAAAAAAAGAAACTTGTTTAACTTTTTAGGCCAGTTATCTAAGTTGATTTAATAAGGTAAACCAGTTATTTAAGTTGATTTTGCTATTATTTATTACGGAAAACCAAGTAACATCCTATGTTCTGAAACACATACTATGGGCCATAGTTTTCATCTTCATAACAAGTGAGTCAGTCTCAAGGTTATATATGAAGCCTGTGAACATCTTAACTCCATGCTAACATATCTTGCAACCCAGAGCCCTACTGGGGTATCTCCCACTGCTTTCAGCTACTGCCTGTGCAAATTAGCATGATGCCAACTTGAACAAAACAAATTAAGCAAAGTGAATCAATCCACTGTCCCGAAATTCATATTACATGAAAACGCAGAGCCCTTCTGAATCACTGGAAAGTTCTAGATTGCATCTGTAGTTCTCTCCTCAAATGCAAAGATTTGCCTGTATCTGCAATATGAAGAGTGTAGGGTTAAGGAGCAGGGGATTCAAAGCCAGAATACCTGTGTTCAAAGCCCGGCTGCACCACTCACAAACATGTAACCTCGGCAGGTTTGCTTCCCCAGGTCTCAGATCCTCATTATAAAATGTGAATTCTAATAGACATTACTCAAAAGTCTAGTATGGATAGAAAAATTAAATAATAAAAATCTATCTAAAGCAGTTAGCACGGCGCCTGGCACATAATAAGTGTGCAATAATGTTCATTGCTGTGTTGTAATAATTAATACTGAAAAGTAATTAATACACAAAAAGGTTTATCTTCCCAAAGATACATCAGAGCTTCAAGGGAAAAGAAACATGAATTAGAGTAATAATAACTCTCAGTATGAAGTAAATGGATCCCACTTAAACATTAATCCTCAATTTTTCACTTTGGGAAGAAAAAAGAAGGGAGTATATTAAAAATAAATAGCACCTCAACAACTCATCAACAACTCATACACCTCATAGCTACAGCACACCTTCAACACATCTTAGAGCAAAATTCCCAGAACACCAATAGACCCACATACAAATTAAGTTCAAAGTATACTCCATAATGAAACTATAACCTTTCTAATGACCAGCATTTCAGATGATCAGCACCACTAAATGAGCATGCAGATTTAAGCCTGTATTTTCAGATTTGCAACTGACTTGTACCAGAAATAAGTGAACTAACTATAAATAATTCCTTTATTGGACTTCAATCTAAAGCTAAGCTTTATTTAGGCCTTCAACTTGTAGCATCTATTTCCTAAATCAGATGTGCTGCCAACTATAAAACTGATGACACCAACCTCACAAAGATGAATCAGGGAGAAAAATAACAATTTGACTTGCATTCAACTCTTAGGTTTTATCCTGATGGATAATGTAATAGACATATGTATTCTCCAAAGGGATGGACTACTCTTTAGAATCTTGGGAACCCCGTTTCTATTGAATAATTAAGCCAGCAGAATGTGGTTCAAGTTTCACACCATGACTGCTGCTTGAAAACCTCACACAACCCCAGGAAGGACCTGGGGCCACCACGCACAGGGTTCAGGCATGCAGCAGCATTCACACAGATCACGATATGAACTGCACCCTGGAGCTGAGTGGTGCACAAGCCAGGTGTCTTACAGGACCACCCTGAAAGGACAGACACATTTGCTCAGTCCAGCTAGGGGCCAAGATTTTCTAGAACTTGCCCAACAGGGTTACTTTGCATTCACTTTTTTTTTTTTTTTTCCCGGTACGCGGGCCTCTCACTGTTGTGGCCTCTCCCATTGCGGAGCACAGGCTCCGGACGCGCAGGCTCAGCGGCCATGGCTCACGGGCCCAGCCGCTCCGTGGCATGTGGGATCTTCCCAGACCGGGGCACGAACCCGTGTCCCCTGCATTGGCAGGTGGATTCCCAACCACAGCACCACCAGGGAAGCCCTGCATTCACTTTAAAGAGCAGCATAGGAGATTTCCATCAAGCAAATACTTGAGCAAAATTAGTGGTGACAACAACCTTGGAAGCAAAATTTGTATGCAGGTGAGTCCTGTGCACTACAGCATCGAAAGAGTTAACTTCTGCTTTACCATAATGTTACTCTGTGTGTGGCTCATTCACTTCCTCAATTTCTCCATGAACTAGCTTCTGAAATCCTAGGACTGGAAGTGACAGGCCTTAAAAGCTCACCCCTCCTGAGCACTTTCTATAAGCCAGATAATATCCCAAGCCTTTTCCCATTTAATTCTCACAGCAATCCTATAAGAAAGGCACTATTATTATCTCCACTTTACAGCCAAGAAAACTGAGACCCAAAGCAGCCTTGCTGGTGTCCATACCAATGAAGCGGGCGCCGAGAACTGGATCAGAGGCAGTAGTTATGGGTTGAATTGTGTCTTCCCAAAAGCTATATTGAAGTCCTAACCCTCAGTATCCATGAATGTGACCTGACTTGGAAATAGGGTCTTTGCAGATATAATCAAGTTAAGATGAGGTCATTAGGGTGAACTCTAATCCAATATGACTGGCATCCTTTCAAGAAGAGGAAAACATCATGAAAGACAGACACACATGAAAAGAAGATGGCCATGGGGAGATAGAGGTAGAGATGGGAGCTATGCTGCACAAGCCAAGGAATTCCTGGAGCTACTAGAAGCTGGAAAAGCCAAGGAAGGATCCTCCCCTAGAGACTTCCCAGGGAGCAAGACCCCACTGACACCTTGATTTTGCGCTCTTAGCATCCAGAACTGTGAGAGAACAAATTTCTGCTGATTTAAGTCACCCAGTTGCAATTTGTTAGGGCAGCCCTAGGAATCGAACCCAGCTGTCCAGGCTCTCACCGACTCCTCTTTTCCCTGCCCACACTTCCACTTAACCTGATCTGTCTGTTAAAGAAGAGAAATGAAAACTGCCATTCCACGATACTTTCCCAGACTTGAGACTGTTACAAGTAGAAAGTGCAACATATTTTAAACTGTCTTAAAGAGTATTTTTAATCAAAATTGAAATAAGAGTATCCTACCCTGCTCCCTAACTTCCAGCGCCTCCAGCAGCCTGCAGTTCTGCTGTCCTCCAAGCGGTTAGCAACTTAAAAAACAGACTGTCTTTTCAAAGCACAGTATCTGGTGACCTGGCCCAGATCACCGCAATGAGGTAAGACCCATGGGAGATTCCAGAACCTGGAACTGGATCTGCCCAGGCCCCAGGAGTGAGCAAGGCCGACAGCAAGGAGAAAGGCAGCTGAGTAGTTGGAAGGGAGTGAACTACCCCAATGGAACTCTGTACCTGCTGAATATCAAGGCAAGGATGCCTTAAAGTCAGCTCAAGTAACTGGGTGCATCTGCAGGTCAGATTGGGAATAAGAAGCATCAGGCAAGGCCAAGTGTAGAGAGGGCCAATCAGAGAACACACAGCATTCCCAGGTACAGGCAGGTAGCCAGAATCAGACTTATAAGGTGGTGTCAGGCACCTGGCTAGGGCAGGAGGCAAACTTCAGGTTCTGCAGTGGAGTACCGGGCAGGAAGGAAGGAGGGGCTAGCATGAGCCCAGGGCCAGCTCTCAGTGGGTTCTTCTAGAAAGGATTCTGGCACTTGGAACAAAGCAGAAGCCAGGTACAGAACACGAGTCAGCCAGAGGAGAAGAGCATCCAGGGTGATCTGATCAGGAGGTGTTGGCCCCCCAGTCTTAGAGACTCCTTCATCAATCCCACCCCCATCTTCAAGGGCTGGGCCTGCAGGGAAGGGGAGGGTGGGGAGCACAGAGCAGAAAGCAGGCAGGCTCTGACCCAAAGTGGACTTCTCACCTCCATGAAATGCAGGAAGCGTTTTTCTGGTAGAACAAGGCTAAGGTTCCAAGCTCCATTCTAAAACTTCTATGAAGAAATAATCCAAACCAATACTGTGAAAATACTTGTAATTACAAATCTAAATAGAAAACTGTATTAATCTAGATGGGAGTAGGTTTTTTTTCCTTTGTTACAGTGCTTGGCGAACTGCAGAATTAATTAGGGGAACATGAGGCAGGAGATGGAGACTTCTGTGACGATGATGTCTGGAAATTTCAACCAATTCAAAGTTTTTAGTGGTTGGGTGGGTTTGTATTGTTTGATCTGTTTTCCATTAAAAGCGTGTTTTTCCTTTGTTGTTCCGTCAGAATTGTTGTGAGGATGAAATGTGATGTGATCGCACTTTGGAAACAATAAAATATAATATTAGGCAAATTTAAGGCTGCAATATCGGATTTATAAGGCAGGATCAGCAGTATCACTATTTAAATAAATACTATTTGCCCGATGCAGAAACTATAAAGATGAGAATAAAGTTTGGTCATATGTCTATCACCAAGAGATGAGGAATGCTAAGGTTTTCCTAATTTCAATGTTTTTTTAAATTTACTCATGATTTACATAATTCAGATCATACCGTTTCATATCATTCTGTTTTCACTTATTATATGATATGCATTTATCCTTGAACAAAACATTGTATCATCATTTCTAGTTACTGTAATCGTCCTTTGCATGGAGACATAATTCAAGCATTTACCTGTCATTGGCCAATTAGAAAGCTTTCATTTTCTTACATATGGCTAATGCAGATTGAGCATCTTCAAACATAAATCTTTGCCTAGTGTGATGATAGTAAAAAATGGACAAAATGGATGAAGTTCTTGTTAACTTCTAGGCACTAAGTTAAGTACTTTCAATGCATTATCCCAGTTAATCTTGATACCATCACAGAGTTATGTGCTTTGCTATGCCAACTGTATAAATTTGGCAGGGGGTTGGGGGAGGGGGAGGGCAGAATTTTTAGTTTGGAAAAGCTAAAGAACGTGGAGTAAATGGTGGCTGGGTTCTGAACAGCCTGAATCTGTATCTATACCCATGCCATCAGCCTCTCACAGGCATGCAAAGGCAAGACCACTGACTTACAGCTGGAGAACGTGTCACAGGCTCTCAGCACGGATAGCCAGCCTACTGGCTTCCCAGAAAGGCTGGAGCAGTTTTCACTCTGAAGGGCAATGTGAGGTAGCTGGCCTGGGACACCCTCACTAGCACTAAGTGCCTCCATGGGGGCACCGAGCAAGTTGGGGAAGAATACATTTTATATGCAGACATCTAAGAACAGAGACATTTATCATGGCGCTAAGCAACCTTAATATTCAGGGCCTCTCACTTGATTGAGTCCTTCCCATCCTCCTTCTAAATAAATATTCACTTGTGTATCTAATTCTGTGTAATTTTATAACGTAAGCCCCAGACTTGCATAAGCTTCAGATCCCACAAAACCCGAATCCACAACTGTCTAGGAAGAACATTTAGGGCTGTGGCAGAGATGATACTAAAAGTTCCGTACACCAATTGCATTTTCCACAAGCACATGGCATAAGTACATTTCCCGGTTTCCTCTGCATTTGGCCACGCCTGTGATTGAGTTCTGGCTAAAGGAAGACAGACTCTAGGTAGTGTATTGGGTAGATACTGATGCCTAGGGTGACCCCGTTGGAATTTAAAGTGATCAAAAGTTACATTCTTATTGTGTTGCCATTGATATCTGGGGGTCATTGTAACAGCATTCAGCATTAGCTACTGGGACTAAAGCAAAGGCGTCATACCTTTGATGGCTCTCCTTGCATACCTGTGTCACAATTATCTTGCTAAGTTGGCACCTTTCCTTCTTATTTCTAACAAGGCAAGTAAAGCTGATTTGCCTCAAGTATGCACACTTACGTCTGACAGCCTTAGATTTCATCTCTCGGAACTCCTCTGCCACGTGGTATGCAAAAGTAAAGCCAAGAGCCATAAGCCACGTCTTCCTTTTAAAAACACACACTGGGCTTCCCTGGTGGCGCAGTGGTTGAGAGTCCGCCTGCCAATGCAGGGGACACGGGCTCATGCCCTGGTCCGGGAAGATCCCACATGCCGCGGAGCAGCTAGGCCTGTGACCCATGGCCACTGAGCCTGCGCGTCCGGAGCCGGTCCGCAACGGGAGAGGCCACAACAGTGAGAGGCCCGCGTATCGCAAAAAACAAACAAACAAACAAACAAACAAACACACACTAAGCAGTAGAGACTCAGCTCTTAAGGATGAGACAGAGTAAGTGGCAGTTACTTAGTTTCCCCCAAACACTTTAGAATCCTGAGTTTTCTTCAAAGGAGCACAGATGTTCATATCTCTGACAACAGCTAGAAGCTTCCTGCCAACACATGAGCCCATTTCAAGAGAAAAACAGACACAAATACCAAATATATGCCAGATTCTCTCTAAATAGCTTTCTCCCCCTATTTCCTTATTTTAGCCAACATGACTCTTTCTACCGTACCCACCACACATTTTCTGATTTCTTAGGGCACATATGTTTTGCGATTATCAGCCAACAGGGCTCAAGATTGCTTGTGCTCTTCAGAAACCTACTCTCTTCTACATGCAGCAACCTCCTCAAGGTGCTGTTTCCCCAGAAGCCAGGAATCTTTCCCTGTGAGGACAGTCCTCCAGATTTCAAAGCTAAGCCAACTCAAGGCTGGAAACCCTCTACTATAATCACATCCTCCTCTAAACTGCAGGCCGTTCTGAATCTGTCATCTCATTTCAACCCCAGCTTCTTTGGGGTTGAATATTCAGCAAATGGATGAAGCTGCAAAAGGAAAGGATGGAAAATTAAAGGCTTTTTCAAAATTGGGAGCTGCAATTGATTTTTCTGAATGCTCTTCCAACAGACAAAGATGAAAGAGCCACGCCTCATAAACAGCAGCAGGAGAGGGCCTGCCAGAAGGGTTAACAACTTTCATTGGCCAAAATTGGCCCCTGCACTTGGGGCTCACAAATGCACCGGGATTTAACCACAAGGAGTTGGAGCCAATAAGGATGGGTAGAGGTGTTTCTGACCTGAGTGAGACCAGGGAGCCAACCTATGCTCCCAAAATGCAGGCAAGAGGTGCCTCTGTCCCCATACAAATGATGACCCTTAAAGACTGCAGCTCGCAGGGGCTTTCCTGGTGGCGCAGTGGTTAAGAATCCGCCTGCCAATGCAGGGGACGGACACGGGTTTGAGCCCTGGTCCAGAAAGCTCCCACATGCCGCGAAGCAACTAAGCCCGTGCGCCTGCGCTCTAGAGACTGAGAGCCACAACTACTGAGCCCACGTGCCACAACTACTGAAGCCCGCACGCCTAGAGCCCGTGCTCCACAACAAGAGAAGCCACCACAATGAGAAGCCCGTGCTCCGCAACCAAGAGTAGCCCCCACTCGCCACAACTGGAGAAAGCCTGCACGCAACAATGAAGACACAACACAGCCACAAATAAAAATAAATAAAATAAATTTTAAAAATAAAAAATAAAAATATAAAGACTAAAATAAAAATGTCCAAAAAAAAAAAAAAGATTGCAGCTCACAAATCCAACTGCATTGTGCAACTGAGATATTTGTGGCCTAGTCTGGCTGGTTAGCTCTAATGGTTAGACCATCTGGCTAATAAGATTACAGCCAGTCCCAGCATAAGAAAATTAGCTTTCCTCTATTTCAACACAACAGACTCATCCTTATCCCAACTTGAAACAATTTCACAAGGCAAGCAAATAATACTTATTGATTACCAATTACATATATAGCATCCAGAGAAATAAATTCAATAAAAAGAGGAGTTTGCATTATTTATCAAAGTCTTTTCCAACCCTGAAAATCTTACCTCTGTGAGTTTAGACAAAGAATTTACATCTCTCTGGCCAAGAGGCTGGATGTTATTGGCTTAACTCATCAGACATTTTCCCCCCAAATCTGTGCTTCCTTTTGGCCTAAGGGACCTGGTACAAGTCCCAACACATCAACAGCATTAGTAGAGAGAAGCTCATGTGGTTTTCCTGCCTCTTTTAGAGGATTCGACTGTTGGCAGGAATATACACATTTAGGGAATTTTGTTTAGTCATGAAGCAATTAGCTTTCATGACTTTAAATGTTTTGGTGGATTTTTAAATGCTTAAACAGGTGTACAAATAGACAGATGAAGCAGACAACACCTGCCTTCCTATTTAGGTAAAGGGTTTTAGAATTAGTTAACTGATTGTAAAAACTCTAAAATGTGTTCCAGTAATGATGCACTATATGATTTCTTTAGAAACAAAACTGGACAAGCATGATGCCACACTAAGTTAAGTCACAGGGTCTACAGCACCTCCAGAGGGCATTTCAGAGCTCCTTTCCAGGTGTGGTGGGCACCACTTAGATACTTTCCTATTTATAGTTCCTAATAAAAGCTACCATTTATTGGGCACTCCTCATGTGCCAGGCCTATTAAGCACTGCATAGCATCCTCTAGAGGTCTGTATTATTATCTACGTTTTACAGCTGAAGAAATTGAGATTCAAAAATATCACATAACTTGCTTAAATTCCCATATCAGGTAAATGGAGAATGTGGGATTCAGGCCTGGCTCTTTCAAGCTCCATATATCATGCTCTTTGACCTGTACCAATGTCTTCCACATTACAGCTTATTTCCTAAAAATATGGAAGGGAAAGAAGTCCACCATTTCCCTTCAAGTCATTATTCTATGTAGTCAGGCATTCCTTTCATAGCCTACAGTAAACTCCTACAGATATGATTAAGCCTGTGTCTCTTTACCTAATCTCTTACAGCTTTGCTTTCACTTCTGAGGATAAATAAAACTTGCAGTTTCCCATTTTATATTACTTCTAAAACATCTATCTCAATTCTTAACCTTTTTATATAAATATTTTTTGGCCTTTTTTGCCCAGAAATGTCTGATTATGCTGTGATCCATAAAGCCACGTAGAATGAAATAAACAATTCCTTCTCAGGAAAATACTCTCTTGGGGAAATCTAGATTTCCCATGAGAAACCTAGAAATGAGTTTGACAGATAGTGTCAGATTCATTTCCGTTTCTCTTCTTTTAAATCATAAATGCCCTCTACCAGAGAGGTTGCATTTCTTTTTTTTTTTTTTTTTTTTTTTTTTTTTTGCGGTACGCGGGCCTCTCACTGTTGTGACTGTTGTGGCCTCTCCCGTTGCGGAGCACAGGCTCCGGACACACAGGCTCAGCGGCCATGGCTCACGGGCCCAGCTGCTCCATGGCACATGGGATCTTCCAGGACCGGGGCACGAACCCGTGTCCCCTCCATCAGCAGGCGGACTCAACCACTGTGCCACCAGGGAAGCCCAGAGGTTGCATTTCTAACCATTAAAATACCCCTATCTAAAATTCAAGATACCCTTCTCCTAAATTAAATGCTCTGCTTGAGATGAAGTATTGCTTCCTGAGGGCTATGCAGGTGGAGCTGATGGGTGAGGGCCCCTCTGAAGCAGGGAGTCCCCTGTGGAATGCAGAGCAAGGTCCAGCATGGCACGTCCCCCTTTCCCAGGACAACAAAGCAAACTGTAAAGAGCTATGAGCACCAGATCATCATTTCCTCCATAGCAAAATGATCTTCTTCAGTCACAAATCCCTTAGAGAAGGAGATATGCAAGAGGAAAAGCCATTTGTTTGTTGACCTTCTTTATCTTCCACCTGGGCAGCTCAGAACCTCTAGCCCAGTGGACTCATAGACCCCTCATACTGTACCAACACCAGCCATTTTTTGTATGCTTGAAATGTATGATGCAACAGAAGCTATGCATCCTTCCATGAGTCCTCTTCAGTATTCATGAGCAGAGATTTACAAGGCCACAGTGTGCTATATAGTTCAGAAAATCACCAGATGGACACATTGCCCAGTACCCACAGGTAGTTCCTCCAAACAGAAGTTACGACAGACTAGCCATCTGATAAGATTCTGTGTCCCATCTCTATTGTAACTAAACAAACTATATCCTACTTAGGAATCTGTCCATATTAGCAATTTGGGTAGAGCCTTAGAGATTCTGGCACTGTAGCAACATGGCCAAAAGCCCAGGAATCAACAAACAGATGTGATATGAAAATTCTAGCCAATGAAACAATTTAGCAATGCTGAGAAGCCTATAGAGATGATTTTCCAACATGACTGCTTTCATAAATAATCTGTCTTCTAAGGACTGTCTAAGGTCAATGGTTTCAGAATTGGCTTTTTAGCAAGGATGACCAATAGACTCACTTCAACCTAGGGACCTCTGGAACATTTTGTTTCTAACGTACCAAAGAGTAATACACACCAAAATTGATAGCAATTATAGTTACATACACAAGATGTACATCCATTGAATGAATAAACTAATGACAAAAACTCTGCCAACAACTAGTTTTGACTTTGACCAAGTCATGGGCCTCAGATTTCTCATGTGTACAATGAGTTAAAAGGATTAGGTGAGATCACAAACGGGTCCTCCACAGAATATTGGTTCTGCAAAATGGGATAGGTTTTATTTGGAGAAAGAAGGAAACTGTGGTTAAGTAAGTTTGAAAACCAACATGTTACAAAAGAAAACAGATCTCTGGCTGCAGACTTCTCAGCATTTAACATGCTAATTCATAGAGAATCTCCCCAAGAAAATCTTACGAAAGTCACTCACTCCAACAAGGCTACAAAACCCTTAATTCACAAGGGTTTCCAGGCAAGTTTCAGTTAGTGCCTGGTGCCTAGCAGTTCAGCACACTTTTAAGCTCTCAACAAATATTTGCTCCACAGGTCTTCAAATCTCCTAACAAAAGGATCCCTTCTTCAAGGTCTTCTTTGATGTTAACTATTCTCATTGACCTAAGATCAGCTGACATGCACTCCATCTTTCTCTTCGGTTCCGCCTCTTTCTGGGCAAGCTATTCACCCTCTCTAAACTTTCAGTTTTCTGATCTATAAAATAAGAATATCAATAGTAGTTAACTCAAAGGACTGTAGTGAGAATTAAGTGAGATAATGTGTATAAATCACTTTGCATCACACACAGTAAACACTCAATAAAGGTTAGGGGTCCTTGTTATTATTCACTAGTGTAACACACCGTTTGGATTTCTGTCCCAAAGTCACCACTAAGCAGACTTTGGCATGTTGGTCCCTATCTAGCCTCATCACTGGCAAAAGGCAGACTTTGGATTATATCAGCATTTCCCAAACTCTAGCTCTTCAAAGACTATTTTCCAGCCCTATTTTACTTAATATTTCTCTTAAAATTATTTCACCTCAGTCTCACCCTACGCATGAAAATCTGCGAAATCATATATTAGATGCGTTTGTTACCTTTTTCCAATATGCATTAAAATGAATGAACAATTATTTAAATACCTTTAAAAAGCCAGCATTCATACCTAAATCATCTTCAACACCATACACTGGGAGGCAGTAACTCAGGATCTCCAAGATCCTTTCAGTAAAAAATGAGATATCATCTCTCCTGAAAAATCACAAACAAAGCTTTGCAAGTGCCAACAGCCACCCAGCCCCAGCAAGGGACCATCATGGTTCAGACCATCGAAGGGATCCTTTTTAGAAACTAGATTCAAATCATTTAACAGCTGGAAATCAGAGATGACAAAGGGCATGGAGTTGCCTGGGACTTTCCAAAGCAAGAATGACCTTCAGAATTCTCTCCCAAGTTCAGATACATGTACTCTTTTCCTCTGTCGAGCAAATTAATGTGTGTACTTATTTGGAACAACATCATTTGCCAAAATGGACAACAATCCTCTAGTTCAATTCACAAGAAAAAAAAAATGGCATCTCTAGGATGTGCTACATTAGCTGAGAGGTGGGGAGACATTTTTAAGATATGTTTTGGGCTAAGACTTTTTTGAATTCCACAACTGAAACTCACAAAAAGCATATAACAGGCATAACGACACCCAGCCAAGCCAAGAACAAGAGCACCTGCTCTACCCCCATCCCACCCCCCAGAAAAAGCACATGTTAAAAGAACTCTAACACTCAGATAAAATAACCCCCAGTCACCTCACCCCAGGTTGGCAGCAACCAATGCTGAAAATGTGTCACAGCTCCCTCCAATGTAATGTCACCCTCCTTCAGACATCAGCAAAACCAAAGCCACTATGAAATGGAAAAAGACATAAAGAGTACTGTAGACTGGTCATAAATAGAAAAGACCAAGGATACTGTTTTGTAAACATTTTATGGGCCCCAATATCCAGCCCTTCCAGGAGTAGAAACAAGTATAAGTGTTAGTCTATAATATCTTTGCTGTAATATCTTTACTTTTAACTGCAATCATTCTAAAGCCCTTTTAATAGCTGTCACTTATTCATTTCTAGGCTGTAGCAAATTATAGTTAGAGGAAATGGCTGCTGACAGCTTCCCTTCTTCTGTGAATGGCACGCTCACTCATTCTTGCAAGCCCTGTGGTCCTCCTTCCTGGCACATCATCCAGGAGCATGAAAGTCCTGCTTAAAAGGAACAATAAAGACAACAGTGCCCAGGTTTGCCAATTCAGAGACGTTGGTTTCTCCAGCTCTGTCTCACAAGGCCTCTGTTTATTCTTTCTCGTTCTGAAAAGAGGAGAAAAATCAGTTTTCCCCATACATGCTCCAAAGGCAGTTTAGCAACATGAAAGATGCATGTTTGGGAAGGAAGGGTGTGTGTGTGTGTGTGTTTGTGTGTGCGCTGGATGAGGGTGGGGCAGTGATTTCACTTGAAAGGGATTAATATTCCAGGTATTACTAATATCATAAACCTCATCCCCTCAGGACACACATCCCAGGGAAAAGAGAACTGGGTCAAAGGCACAAAGCAGTCCACAAAAAATAATAATAATAATTTTGAATCTAAAATAGTATTTAATAAGAAAACTGAATGATCACTTCTGGCACCTGGAAAGTGGTTCAGCCTGTCCCCAAATATTAAATTGGATGAATACAAAAATAACTCTTCAGAAGAGCTTTCAGAACTCAGGCTAATGAATCCAGTTATGTTGCTTCTTAACAGCCTTAGTTAAATGGGAGCATTCGACTCCAGACGGGATGGGGCAGAAGCAGTGAACAGTAGAGTATACGCTTAGAGCCCTGTCACATCTGTGTCACACGGACGGCAATCAGGAACCAGAACTTTATGATGACATTTCTTTCTTTAACATTGGTTCTTTCTCAAGTCAACATGTAGCTTAAAGATCAAAACAATTAAGTGAGAAGACACACTGGAGAAACCCCTAGGAAATATTTTTCAGTCTTTATGTTTTCAAAAATTCAAAGACTCAACAGATGAAAGTACAGCAATACACAAATTAACTGCTGCTCAGAAGATGAGCTTTTTATTTTTAAATTAATTTTCTGTCCTTAACCCAAAAGCAGAAGTAAAACATACAATGTACAATGCTTTCGCACCTCTATGGCGAAATGTTACCGTTTTCCCTCAGGCTTTCTTTATCCTCCTGAGAATGTGTTTAAATTTAAGACGCAGTCTTGGCAGTGTGTGTAGCTCAGTGATGCAAATAGTGTGGGATGGCGCCACCCAGAACTCTGTGAGTGGGAGGGCAACCAGGAAATCAACTTTCCTTTTCTCAGTGTGACTCTGTTCCGTCCAGAGGATGATTTGGGCACACATACTGTCGGTTGTCTTTTTCAACTGGGGAAGGGAGGAGGCATACAGAGGGAATGCCAAGTCATATACTGGAAGTACTTGTATTTGCAAAACCCCTGAGTTTAAACTGTTAATTTCCAACTTGTCTTCCTCCTCCCACTTCTCTCAGTGATTCCACGTCCATCCTGGGGGGTCTTGAAAGGAAGGGGCCAGCATAGATGAACCAACTCAATGGGCAATGGCAAACCTGTTGGAGCAATTTGTTTGAAACGTCTCTTAAACCTTTCCCAGAAGTGCTAACGGGCAGAGAGAAGGGCTGATCTTCAGTTTCATACTCTCCCATCTTGCTGTCTTTAAAATGCCCCTTTGGGCACATTCCACTTGCCAGGCAATGGGCAGGGCACAGAGGATGTAAAGACAAATATGGTACCTTCATTATACTCAGGAGCCCCCAGGCCAACAGAAGAGACAGAAAAGTAAACAAGCACAAACTGATGAAGTTTGTCTTTCTCTTTTTTGCACAGATGCATGAATTAATTCTCTATGGAGACCAATCAGTCAGAGGTCAGAAGGCTTTCTGCAGGAGACATTTAAGAGGGCAACAGGTTGTAAAGGATGAAGAGCAGAACTATAGGGGAAGAGGCCCCTAGAAGTCATCCAGGGATTCACCAAAGGGGCTTAATATCACAGCTGGCTAGGGCAGGAAGTCTTTGTACAAATATGGATTCCAGAACCCACCCAGAATCAGAATTTCTGGTGTTGAGGGCCAAGAGTCTAATTCTTTGTAACTACTGAGATGATTCTGAAGCAGCTGACTGATCCAGAGATTTCTGATTGGGACCCATTGATTACATCTAGCCCCCTTCCTCCATATTATACAGCTAAGAAAACTGAGGCCATCAAGGTAGGCACAGATTATAGTCGGTTCAGCCCCAGGACCAAGACTCTGGCCACTTGACCCTGAATTCCATGCCTGGACCACCAGAGCCTGCAGAGCTCATGAGGTACAACATCTTCCATGAAGCAGGACGTTGACCAATAGTGACAGTGGTTAGTGCCTGCATGACAGTACCAGCCACACTGTGTTACTGGTGTGTCCATGACTGCCTCCTGCCCCGCAAAGGGAGGAAAGTCAGTCCCTGTGTATCACCACTTCCCTGGCACCGAGTGTCTAAAGAATGAGTCAACGAATGAAGTCCACTAGTGGGGTCCACAAACAGGACTCTGCATCAGGGAAGTACTGAGAAGGTCACCTGTCCTAGGGACCTTATTTTCTCTAAAGACAGAAAAATAAGACCCAGGAATCAACTCTGGTAGTGGAAAACACAGTGAACTTTAAAAAGTCATAATGCAAAGAACAAAAAACATCATGAAATTTTCCTGTAGACATAACCTATTCTAATGAAATGGCATTTTTTTTCTACAGAAGTTAAAATCGAGCACGTGTTTCAGAGTCAGCAAACCTGAAGGGTGTGGAAAGATACAGGAATGGTGTATCTTGTGAGTTCATTTGTGATTCCTAATTCCATCCCTTCTAACCAACTGTTGGTCTTGAACACACAATTTTGGAGGAGAGGTTCAAAACGTATATATCCTTTCACATCTATTCCACACCCGCTGGAGCCAAGGAACTCTGTTCCTTGGCAACGTGTTTCATTTTACCATGGCATTACATGGACACCATTTCCATTTATACAAGAGGAAATGGAAGCTATGAGAGCTTAATGAATTTGCCCACAGCAAGTAGAGAATGAGTAATTTCAAACTCCATCTGTTTAGCTGTGGAGATCCTGCCTCTGTCACTCCCCCAAGGCAGCTCAGCAAAGTGTCTAAGGGAGCGAGGGCGTCAGGCCTCCAGCCAGTCAAGGGTTCTATTTAAGTACCTTCTAGTGTGGCGTGGTTCCCATATAGACAGCAGAGTCAAAGCAGCAATCAGAACAGCCAGATTCGCACAGACCTATGGTGTTAGCTAGTTAATCATGGTGTTTCTACAAGTGAAATATATAGGAAGCCTACTACATTCTTACTGGATTTGTAGAAGCAGAAAAGTTCTAGGTCAAGTGAATGAAAGTCTAACCTGAACCATAAAAACAGAGTCATGGCCCCTCCATCAATTCCCCAACTTGAACCACTTTATAGACCCAAAATCCCTTAAATGAAGGGGAGGCTGGGCCCCCTTGAGGAAGGACCCTGGTACATTGCCAAAAATATATACTGTTAATCTTTTTCCCAGTCTTCCCCCAAAGGGACCGGCAGCGTCTTACTAAGAAGACTGTGCAATGCGGGATAGGAAATAATCAAACCTTTGGGGATTACTGGTCACAGCCTCTGAACTGACACTAATTCCAGGAGACCCAAAATGTCCCTGGTGGCCCACCAGTCAGAGAAAGTGCTTATGGAATTCAAGTGATCAATGGAGTTTCAGCTCAGATCCACCTTGCAGTGGGTCCCCAAACCCATCCTGTGGTTATGTCCCCAGCTCCAGAATACGTAATTGGAATAGACATACTCAGCCACTGGCATGATCCCCACACTGGGGAGGCAAGGAGTTGTTTGGTTATTTAATTGAAGGAGAAAAGGGCTGTGGAAGGCCTGAGAATGTGGCTCCAAAGGCCCAAATATGCTCCACTTCCAGAATGAACTCAGAACACTAAGTTTGGGGTTTACTGTGTGTGTGCTGTTTGGCTTAAAAGTAATGGGCTCAGCTCAGCACTTGAACATCAGGATAAATGGTTCCAGCAATGAAGAGCCACGACACCTATCAAGTTTCAATTGCTAGCTGAAACCTCTGATAGCTGCTAGAAAAATAATGTGCAATTTTAGCCTAGAAACATAAATTATAAAGGCCACGGTGCTCTCAGAATATAATAAATAAAATGTAGGTAACCACGTATGTGGTAAGGATCCCAGCCCCAGTTTGTGTCATGAATGCCTGGTCGCCCACAGGCCCTGGGAGGAAGGAAGAGAGAAACATATTCTCCAGATTCAACATTGGCTGAACTGTGGATGAAGGCACAGAGGGGGTAGAAGTTTCAGGGTTTATTAAGCCAAGAAATGTATTCTACATTCTTCCAGCTTATGCTCTTCTAATATCTCTGCCCCATAGGATTTTTTGGTGACTAGGAGAGAATTACAAGCAGACACACGAGGTATAAATACTTCTGCAGACAGTAATGTGATGACAACGTTTGTGTCCTCCTCTGGAGCGTTCATTACACGCAGGGTTCAGTGGAATGACAGTATAGCAGTAACCACTGCCACCACAGGATTAGGGCACTGCAAGGCCAGCGGCCGTTTGTCCTCCACATCTGACATCTGGTCTGGCCCCCGCCTCCATCACAGTGACCTCAGGCAGGACTGGTCTTCAGCAAAACTGAGTGCAATGAGAGTTACACACCAGCCATCCCCCGAGCCACGTGGCCCTGCGGCCCTGACTCAGGGGCAAAGAAGCCATTTTAAAGGGTTCTTCCAAAAGGACGCAGTGCTCACATTCACATAGCCTAGTTCTTCTCCCTGCAAGCACTGACTGAGCACCTGTTGTGGCCCCAGCACTGGGAATATCTGCCCTCAGGACCTCCAGTCTACTCAGGAACAAAGACAGGAAGCAGAGTGTAAAGAGGCACAAGAGGCACGGTAAATGCCAGCACAGGGAAGCACTCCGCGTGTCCCAGGAGGGGATACCAGGAAATCAAGGAAGGCTCCCTGAGGAGGTGACTACTGAGATGTGTCACATTGACGGGGGAAGATGTGGGTTCAGGGCACTTCATTCTCTCTTCTCGCGCCACCAATTGCCTGATGCCTTTTCTGTCCTAAGTTTACTCTTCATATTCATTTCAACCTGATTTCACTTGCGAAGGCATTCTGGGCTCTTACACTCCCTGGGGAACAGCCGTGAGCCCACTCTCTTCCTCATGATCGGTTTCTGAGCAGAATTTTAAGAGGGCACTAGAGAACAGCTTTAAAGGAGATGCCCTCCCCACCAAAGTAATCCTCCTGTATCCCTGGCCCTTTATGTCCCTGGAAACAATTGCACATTGTGGCAACTATGGTCTGGTCTCTCCCTTGTACAATGTGCTCAGTCTCCTGCTTCAGATGGCAAAGTAAGCAAAACCCATGGAGGGGCTTCTCACCACCCTCCTCGTCGGATCAGGCTTCCGCACTACCTCCCTGCCTCGTGGCTTCCTTCGGCACTTACATAAGAAGATTCTTATGAAATAGCTACAAAATGAAAACTAAAATATCAGAGACATAGAAGTAGTAAGCCACAGATCTGAGAAAATAGCTGCTTATGAAAGGATTAGGAAATAAATTAGAAGAAACTCAAAGGATTTAGAATCCATTTCAGGTGCACTGCAAGAAAATGCTGCCAGTGTGGGGAGAACAGGTCCAAGTTAAAACCCAGGCAATAAGGAGGATCCATCCGTTACTGGCTGCCTGATAATGTCCTACTTTGAGGTTTATCATTCTTCTTTCACTCCTTAGCACTTTCTAGGACCAGGCCCCTCAAAGTGGAATCAGGACCACTTGCATTAGAATCACCTGACAGACTTGTTAAAATGCAATTTCTGGGTCCCCAGCGATTCTTAGGCATTTTGAAGTCTGTGAACCACAGATCTCCGTACTATATCATTCTTAAGTGGTTGCAATACCCATGCTAAATCACTCAGTTAAATTGCTCTTTAAAATGTGAAGGAGACACTAGTGGCTCAATTGATTCTTTCAGAAATTGTTAAGATTCTAAAAGTAGTAATGGTGTAGTCACATTGTGACCGGTTTTAAATGATGTAAAAGTTACACACTGAAGTCAGAAAGATCTTTGCAAAACATAAATGTGGGCACATCACTCTCCTGGATAAACACTTCAGTGATTTCTCATTGCTCTTTTGGTAAAGGCCCGGAGCCCCCCTCCTTAGCCTAATCCAGGCCTGGAGTGTCCCCTGCCCAGAGTTCTGGTCTTCAGTTCCTTCAACACCCAGGTCCACCCTTCACATGACCTTCACACACACACACTAGCCACCCGCAGGGACTCTTCTTTCCCCAGTAAAATCTGTTCTTCCTCTTCCCAGATCTCCCTGACTATATTAATCCCCCTGCTGTAGGTTCTCCCAGCATCAGCCCTTTCCCCCACAGCCCGTGGCACAGTTTAAATGTCACATTTATTTGTGCGATCCTTTGAGTAATGTACATTTCCTCCACTGGTGTCTAAGTAGTCCATGACATCAGCTAAAGGACTATTTTGTTTTCTTCTCTAGGAAGGAAACCCACCATTGTTTATGTATCACCTAGCACACCCATGGAACATAGCTGGTGATCATTAAACATTTGTGAATGAACAAAGGAATTAAGGGTATCTAAAAAGCAAACACTGGAGGCAAACGCAGACCCACAAAGCCACCAGGAATTTAAAATACACTCGTATCCCTCTCCTAAAAGATAAAAGCTCCAGGGTCTCTCCAGCACCCTGAAGACTAGGTCCTATGGCAGTTTCCCTTCTCCTGCATATGATACCTAGATACCTTCTTTTGCATTTACTACTTCAAAAGGATGAGCCCAACTCTTTCTAATGCAATTCCTGGATTTTGAAAGGAGAGTGAAGTTCAACATTAAAACTGCTATTATGCCATTTCTCTGGGCCTTGCATTGATCTAGTTATGAAAAATTACCCCAAAGCCTATTCATTGTCTGAAAGATATATGTTGAAATGAAAAGAGACCTGGTGGTTTCCATGATGACTTACTTCTTATATTTGTGTACACTTTCGTGGGTCTTACCATTCTCGGCTCCAGGGGCCAATTCTCAGACTGTTTCATGGCATTTTTAAATGCTAGAATTGTTAGCAGCATATCTGAATGATTTCGAATGGCCCTCAATAAGTTGGCCATAATTACAACACAATCTCTACTACAGTGGAATGATGTTTCACGGGGATATAAATGAATCAACCACTACTGCCCTCTTTTCTCTGCCATCTTGCTGGCAGTAGGCCCTGGCTCAGGTAATGAATGGTTTGCTGCCCTGACTGTGCTCTTTTACATGTTCCTGAAGCAAAGCTCTCACAGCAAATTGTTCCCAGATAAACTCAATATTCCAATGTAATGGGTTCAACTGAGGCCAAAATGAATTGGACAAATGGACGGAGACTTGGAAGCAAGAGAGCGTAGCATTCGGTGCGCTGCAGAAAATTCCTGCATTTTGAAAGAAGAGTGAAATTCAACATAACAACTGCTATTATACCATTTCTCTGGGCCTTGCACTGATCTGGGCAGCCAGCCTCCCTGACAAGTAAATTTCCTCATCTGTAAAATGGGTCCAAGGTGAATTAATATGTTTGACTCACTGTTAATCTGATACATATTTTGGTATGGATATAATTCTCCAGTGATTTACTGTAAATCTATATTTCACTATAAAAAACTTTTTATGGGTCTTTAAACACTTATTTAACACTGCATCCTATTTAAAGCTCCGCACTAATCCTGATATACAGTAAAGAGGCATCATCACACAACTGACAATCTAGCAGCTGAAAAATTCATACTTATCACCCTGTCTGGGAGAAGAGAAAGTGATGGGGATTTTTATTGTACACTGAAGAGAGTATATAATTTGTCAGGTACCAAACAAGATTTGATAATAGTGATTAGATAAGTGACTTTTCATGACTATAGTAATAGGAGGTGCAGGGACTATACTTTTCAAAGCACAAGCTTGGAGAAGTAGTTTTCATTTGGCACATTTCTCTCCTACACCCAGACTTCATGGCAGTTTAGTGTCTACATTGAGGTTGTTTTTTTTTTTTTTCGACCCACTCCATAAAAGCCATTACCAGGTGGCGGGTACATGAGCCACTGCTTAATGAGCTGGTGAGCCTGTCAGCTTAGTTGTTGCCTTCCTGAAGGAACAGAAAGTAGAAAAGGCATTCAAACAAACTGGCAATAGCCAGACAGAATGAGTAGAAATGGAAACAGGTGGCTTCTACTTAGGTGGCCATAAAATGAATTGTCCAACCTGGGGCACTTTTGAAAGAGAAAGTTGGTACAGTTAATCATGCTGAGATGACAGAGCTATACTGGGTCTGTGCACTCAGGATTATAGACGTCCTACTTTTATTTTTCTACTTTTCATCTCCAGAATATTCTCTAATCTGATTTCTAGGCTCAGGTTAAAGAAGAAAAACTAATACTTTCCTACCACCCACCCGCCAATGAACATTTGAACCGTCCCCTACTCATGGGAAGTTCCAAATGATTCAGAAAGGGACATTTACAAAGCGTTATTGGAACCATTGAGCTAACTCCTTAACATACAACATAATCATATGAAACCCAGTTCAACCGAATTAAAGTCCTGCCAAATGCTCCTCCACTACTGCTTCACAAACTGGGGGTTTCTCACTGGGCTCCAATCCACGCTGGACAAGTACAAACAGGCCCCAGAAGGCTGGATTCAAGGAAAGGGAAAGACCCCCAGTTAGTAACCTCCATTCTCTCTACCCAAAGTAAAATAATAATGAAGCAGTAAAATCCCAGGTTAGCTGTCAATGAATGGGGAATAGAGATCCATTTACAAGAGGTTTTATTTGAGGACCCCACGTTGCTAACATGATTTGTTATGTCAGTTCTTTTAATTCACAATCGATGGTAATTTTACCTGACCTGTTTTTCAGCAGTTTACTTCTGCTGTATTCTTGAAGAAAAGATATGTAAATCAACCTAAGTCTAGTCAAGATTTTAGTAGGAATTCCCCAAGCTATTTAAAGAAGATAAAATAATAAATGTACGTCTTCAAATGATTTTAGCAACATATTTGAATAAAAAACTTGAATAAAAACTACTGAATTAGTACTAATAACATCAACAATAACAGCAAGTCCAACCCAATGCTTTCGGGGTATCCTACTTTACAATTATTATTATATTTAATTACCTCAGCAACTCCAAGAGGTAGGGACTTATATTACGCCCATTTGAAAGGTGTAAAAACTGAGGCTGAGAAAGGTAATTAACATACATCAAGTCAACCAGCCAAGAGAGTCCAAAAGATAATTTGAACCCTCAACCAACAAGTATGTATTTATTTAGCTTTACACCTCAAAGACTTTTCCCTTTTTCCCCCAAATCCATTCAGTCAGCAAATCTTTTTTTCATCAACGTCAATATCCTTTCCTTCTGGCTTGAATCCAGCTTGTGGGGGGGGAGGGGTTGGCCCTCTGGAAGTTGTCTCTTTAAAGGAAGAGTATTGGCCCACTACTCAGACTTGAAGATGGAGTTGCACTTACACAGGAAACACACTGCTTTATTTATTCATTTGACCAAGATTGTGTCTTTATTTGGGTAGGCCTAGAAGGAAAGTGCTTACAGCTTCCATCTTTTTTTTTTTTTTTTTTTGCAGTACGCGGGCCTCTCACTGTTGTGGCCTCTCCCGTTGTGGAGCACAGGCTCCAGATGCACAGGCTCAGCGGCCATGGCTCACAGGCCTAGCCGCTCCGCAGCATGTGGGATCTTCCCGGACCGGGGCACAAACCCATGTCCCCTGCATTGGCAGGCGGATGGACTCTCAACCACTGCGCCACCAGGGAAGCCCACAGCTTCCATCTTTCCTTGACACCTCCCTCCTGCTGTACCATCTAATCTATCTTCCATGTGGCCTTGGGACTTAGATTTCTTATTGAATTCCAACTGTGTCTTTTCCTTGCTTAAAATCCTTTAGCACTCCTTTCCACTCAATCCAGATGCCCAGCTCCCAGAAGAGTTGACACAAGGTCTCTCTCAAACATTCTCCCACTACCCTGATGGCTGTATTCCCTGGTCTTACCAGGTTCTTTCTTTTAACACTCAGCTTTGCAGATCCTTCTCAAAGTCGCTTCACTGTGAGCTCCTTCCTCTGTGATCTGCACACACTGTAAACACACATTGATCACACTCTATAATGACTATCTATTAATGGATCTGTTTCCCCTCCAGCCTCTCTCAGCACACTGCTCATATGAAGCGGGTCTTATAATGACCAGCAAGAGACTTGACTACAGGACATAAAATGTGATCAAAATGTCTGCTGAATGAATGAATTAATGAATGAGTGAAGTATTATGATGGGTGCTGTAAGCCCAACAGTATTTCAATTTAATAATATTTATATGCATATTTAAGTATATGGCACACATTTTTTAAATATACTAAAATTAATAAATAAATCTTTATTGTGCTTCTCTCATATTAATCCAGGCAAATGTTTCTCAAAACTCTCAAAGAATGGACAGTAATTGAGAAAGTAGTTCTAACGAGTTGAAGTCACTTCTTGGCAGTAAGGTAAGTCTAAGGATGATGGAAACATATTCATTCCTTGAGAAAAGTTTTGATTTAATGTGATTTATACTGACTTGCTATAAAAGTGATAAGCACTGGAGAAAATAGGATTTAGCAGGTGATGTAATAGTTTCTTTGCTCCTAAAGACCTTCCAATATTGGGAGACCTACATGGATATATGTGTGTGTATGTGTGTGTGTGTGTCTTTCTCACACGTACACATACATACACAATACACACTTATTATTTAGTGTATGAAAGGATCAGTCCTATTCCCCCAGATAGAAATTTTTGAATACTTGGTCACTTCCTATGAATGGCCCACAGTTGGAATAACTAGGGCACAGGGTCCACTATAAAAATGCTATGAAAATGATGGGGTGGGGCAGTGGTGAGGGTGGGCAGGAGTCAAGTAAAAACCAGCCTTACTGAGTGTTATTGGAATTCACTCTTCACTCAGCCAAAAATACGCAATCTAACCGAAGTCCCTCCACTGGCTCAACCTACCAAGCCACACGCCTTCTGGTGGGCAAGGGCAAAGCCAGCTGTGGCTCTGCATCTGGATTAAAGAGCCTGAAAACAGAGAAAAAAAAAATTATTTTGAAATGCACTATGCTTCAAAATTAAGGGTAATTGTGTGTAGCAGCCTGGAAAATATAGCTCATCCAGGACTGCTCAGCCACAGAACCCCACACAGCACAAAACGCTGGCTTTCTAAATGCAATCTCAAGCTAAAAAAAAAAAAAAAAAAAAAGGCACAAAGGGCGGAAGGAAGGGTGGAGGTTTACTGTAGGGCTGTGACTTATAAGAAGGCGAATGCCTCGGGGAGACACAGCTAGTACACAAGCTGGACAATATCTCTCCATCCCTTAAGCCCCTAGATGCTACTCTGCTACAGCAGCCCAACAGCGAAGGTAAATAACAGGTCGACAGATAATTACATAAGAAAACAAATGTGGCAAGATTAGGACAGAAATCTAATGGATAGAGTGGAAAAGGACTCCACATATAGCAATACCTTAAAGCAATGTCCTGGTCATGCTAATAAAACATCAATATCTATTACTACCTAACTAGCCAAGGCGGATTTTACCAGCAGAGGAGGCATTTCAACCTGTTAACTCATTCCCAAGCAGACATTTCCTTAATCTTGTGACAGAGCCCTCTGAACAAGCCCAGCTGAGCTTTGCGACCACCTCCCTCATTTCATTTATCATATTCGCATTACGTGGAGGTTATAGCTAACGACATAAAATCACTAGCTACCGTTTTTTTCAACCAGAGGGTGCCAGGAAGAAAAATACACATGAAACTCAGACTTGAAAGCAATCTGGGTTAGGGAGACAACTGCAATTATAGGAGGAGAGGAAGCTAGAGAGGAAATTTGGAGAACTAGAGGAAATAAATGAACATAAAGGATGAAACCACCCATCTGTGAATAAACCACCTGAGGGCAAAGGAATAACGAATAGAAAACTGGGGCACTTAAAACTGCTGTCAAAAGTCTAGCATGGGGCTTCCCTGGTGGCGCAGTGGTTGAGAATCCGCCTGCAGATGCAGGGGACACGGGTTCGTGCCCCGGTCCGGGAAGATCCCACGTGCCGCGGAGCGGCTGGGCCCGTGAGCCATGGCCGCTGAGCCTGCGTGTCCGGAGCCTGTGCTTCGCAACGGGAGAGGCCACAACAGTGAGAGGCCCGCATATCACCAAAAAAAAAAAAAAAAGTCTAGCATGTCTGATAGCCCACAGTTGAACTAATTTATGCAAGAAAACAAAATTGTGGTTCTTACTAGGAGAAGGAAGTTAGCAATTGGCAACATCTGGAGACATATTTGGTTATCACAACTGGGTGCTGTTACTGGCATCTGGTGGGTAGAGGCCAGAGAACCTAGTAAACTTCCTACAAGGCACAGGACACCCCCCCCCCTCCCCCGCAACAAAGGATTATCCAGCCTCAAATGTCAACAGTGCCAAGGTTGAGGCTGCCTGATATAAATGGTCAACAGAGAATGGGCAATAGCCTGCAGGAAGAAAAAGAGAATCAGCCAGCAGCCTCAGCATCACCCAAGGGAGAAACCATCCTCGTTAAGAACTCCAGTCTCTGGTTCACTTAGTTGGTATTAATACATGGGGCAGGAGAAGCAGCAAAAATTATGACTAGCTGGAAATTACTCTGTTAAACGTATTCCCTCCCCCAAATTGGTCCCCCCCCCACAAGTAGTTCCATGCTTTTGCTTTCACCATGACTCATCCACAGAGAAAAAAAATGCTGGCTAAAGAATATGTGTCTATTCCCCTCGGCAAACATCATTCTCATTTTTGATTAATGAATTGCATTCTGGCTTATACGCGTCAATATCATGAGCTTGGGTGATGGGCATGCTGTCCCTGAGAGAAGGATCTCTGACTCCCAGAACTAAAGAGGTCAGCTTTAGAATGGGATATCCAAAGGCAGGCACTGAAAAACTTGGCCTCGGTGGTGGCAGACACATGCCACGGTAACCCAGGGCACATCCATCAGAACCCAGGGCATTTCTACCAGCATACAGGAGTGAAGGGTCCCCTGGGAGGGCCACAGCATAGCTCAATGTGGGGATCCTGGCCTCAGACCAGGCTAGTCCAGGAGAACCAACAAGAAGAATAAGTATTCAACATCGGCGTCATAGGGCACAGGCAAGAAACAGCAGGGTAAAAAGAGTCAGAAAAGGTGGGTGTAGGCTCAGATCTACTCTCCAGATATACTAGTGACATTGCATTTCTCCAAGCCACTTCTATAAAATGGGATATGAATATTATACCAGTTCATCCCCACCATTTCGAAAACAGCATTCCAGGAGAAAGCATGTCAGTTGTCGGCACAAGGAGGAAAATGTTGCATGGATCCTGTGGCTTCAAGCCCCCTGGGGCAACGCTCAGTCAGGGCTTACTCAGTCCTGCCACCCTCAAACCACTGCTCCTTATCCGGCAAGTACAACCCACCCAACCCATAGCAGTCCTGGAGCCCAGCAATTAGTACGGACGTTTTCCAGTGTTTTCTACTGAGGGAAGTTTTGCTCCCCATATTAACTGTTAGAACGAAAATAGCCAAAACTGTAGCCTCAAATCCTAAAATTGAGGTTCCAATAATAATCTTGCTCAGATTCTGGAAATCAGTGTTTGCGGGGGCCTAGAACACTGACTGAGACTCATCATCTCATTCTATTTATACGTGTGACTAATTTCTCTACTCAGCACTAGGCCAGGTTGTTGCTGTGGTTAATTCTGTTTGATGAGCTAGCATCCCTTCTCCCGCATGGATTCCTACACAATACTTGGCTGTTCACCCCACCTTAGGCCAGTGACAAAAAATCTGCTCAAACAGACCTGCACTTATCCTGTGAAAGCTTAGAAAGCATAGTTCTAAGTCACAAGTTAAAGTAATCATGGATCAAAAGCGTGATTTGAGGGCTTCTCTGGTGTCACGTGGTTGAGAATCTGCCTGCCGATACAGGGGAGACGGGTTCGAGCCCTGGTCTGGGAGGATCTCACATACTGTGGAGCAACTGGGCCTGTGAGCCACAACTACTGAGCCTGCGCGTCTGGAGGCTGTGCTCCACAACAAGAGAGGCCGCGATAGTGAGAGGCCAGCGCACCGCGATGACGACTGGCCCCCGCTTGCCGCAACTGGAGAAAGCCCTCGCACAGAAACGAAGACCCAACACAGACAAAAATAAATAAATAAATTAATTTTTTTTTTTTAAGGTGTGACTTGAGAGCTTCAGTTCTGGCTATTATCTATAAGTTCCAATTGTTGACACTCAGACAACCTAAATTATCCAGGGAACCGAAAACTGCAACCAGTGTTGCATTGTGCTTGCAGGCTGGCTTTGTTGTACCTAAAAATGCTGTGCTTGGCGTATTCAAAGGCTTTCACGGGCCACACGCATTTCATGGGAGCCACACTCTGTACCCTGGATGGCTGGTCTTCAAAATCCTGATGTTTTGGACAGTGCTGAAGTTCTCAGCCTTTTTCTCCTTTGGTTAGCCAGTCCCAAGCCCTGGTCAGCTAAGAAGCTTAATCTGATTGTGTATCACAGCAGTGTGGCTGCCACCAGAAGAGATTACTTCTGTCTTTGCAAACCTCTGAAAGTAATTAAAAGCATGCATATGGGGACCGTGAGGCATAAAATTTGAAAGGAAAAGTTCAGTGAAGTAAGGTTCCAAAGACCTCAAAAGCTTAAAGATCTCAAAAGCTTAAACTAAAACTTGTCCAGAAAAGAGTTATTTTCACTCGTTTTATTCTAACTTAAAGAGTTATTACAGAGAATCTACTGTCTCTCCATATCACTAAAGTGAAAAACATACTTGGCTCTCCAGCTTTGCCAAGACGTCAGCCTCGGGGCCTAGCAGACCATCAAGTTCTATAAACAGTAGTATTTTAAAAGTTAAGTCAATGACTGATGCTTTTACTGCATCTGATTCAACATTTGGAAACAGCATCTCTTTCAGGAGATTAAACCAATAGCATTTTGGGGGGCAGGGAGCTAAGTGTTTTTTAAAGTATGGCCCTATGAACCACTTTCATCAGAACCCCTGGCAAATGGTTTAAAATGTACATTCCTAGGGCCTCCAGAATTATTAAAACAGATTTTTTTCATCATGACCCACATTAAGTGATACATTTGACATTAAGATTTGGTGTCCGTTTTGTAAAACACTCAATTTTCCATTGTACTCTCTTCTGTTTCTTCTTTTCAACTAATGGTCCGGACCTAATAAATTGATATTATGATCCATTCCTAGCCATAACGCTAGGCTTCAAAAACACTAGACTAGTTAATTAGAAGAAGCAGAACTGGAGTTGCACAATTAGCAGCAAACACTTGAGGCTTTGTAATGCAGAGAGGGTTTAGTAATTCCGCACCTTTTCTAAGTTCAACAAAATGAATGTCTTGTAAATCAAACTACCCACCTGGATGGTTTCAGGCATTGAAAAATGGTTGCAGGCTTCAGTTACAAACCCTAAGGGTACCCACTGTCTTAGATACGGCCAGGAAATGTCCTCGTAGTAATGATTACCCCTAAACCTTTAGTGTTAAGAAAGATAATAATGTCAGCAAAGTGTGTACTCAGAGCCCCTCGGCGCACCCCTAGCCACATCCTCTCTGCACAGCTTCAAAGCACTCCCTTCCTCCACCTTTCCCCATCCATTCACACCCAACACCCAAAGGGGTATATTACTTTAAAACACTCAAATATTGCCCTATCTCAATTTAATAAACGCTTATGATTTAGCAGCACTGTAGAAACCCCTCATCCATTTTCTCTCTTTCATTTTTCTTCTCCTGGGCATTTCTCATCTCTCTTCTCCCCAGCATCTGCCATCCAGCCCCTTTCTGTCCCCTTCTCCTTCTTCCCTTACTCCTCTCCTCTCCTTGTCTCCCATATGCTGGGGAAGTAGAGGGGGAAACAGTGGATGTCTTTGACTTCACTCCACTCACAGTAATTCCCTTCTTCCCAGGGGAGTCTTTCTTTGGCTAAAGTACCACACACTTTTAAAAGACATTCTCCAAGGAGAGTGATGACACAGACAGCAGATCTGAAGCAGTTATGTGTTATTAATAAACTGTTCTGGTTTTCCACTCCCCCAAGGAATCAACTCTCTGTTCCTTTCTTCAGGCTGAAATTCTAAGGGGAGGAGTTTACTCAAGGTAGAAAGGGATCTGCAAGAAGTGTGGCTGGGCATGGGGAGAGGACAGAGGAGAAAAAGCAAAAGCCCATTACCTGGGCTTCTTACTTGCCCCTGATGCTGCAGTATTTTGTTGGTATATTTCCCTGGTGAGCCTCTCCCATAAAGGCGTATCTTAGTCAGTCAACAAGTATTTCTTGAGCACCTACTATGTGGGAACCAGTCTAAGTTCTGGACCTGTAAACAAGACAAGGTTCCTGCCCTCGTGGATCTTCCATTCTAAGGGGAGAGACGAACAATAATCAAACAAACAAGTGAATATATAATGCCAGAGGGTGATGAGTGCTAAGAGGGAAAACTGAGTGACTTAAAAGGACCAGGGAGTGGCTGGTTGCTATTTTATATGAGGCAGTCAGGGAAGCCCTCCTGCAAACTGACAACTGGGCAGAGACCTGAAGGGAGCAATGGAGTGAGCCAACTGGACACGGTGGGGAGAGGCTCCTTGCGCAAAAGGAATAACACGTGCCAAGGCCCTCATGAGAGAACTTGCTGAAAAAGAAGATCGTAAGGCAGTCAGAGTAGCTGTAGTCAAGAAAGGCAGAGAGATGAGACACGGAAAGAGGGGGATAAGGCCATCAATAGGACCACCCATCCTGTAACCCAGTGACTGCTCCAGGTCCTGAATTCCACCAGACCCAGGTCTGGGCCAGCCTCCCAGCGCGTCCCTCCCTGACACCTACCAAGCTTCTTCCCCAGTTCCCTTCCCTCCTCACACCATCTCCCCTGCAGAGTCCCAACATTCTAGGTCATTCCCTCACAGTTTCCCCAGAGGAGGTACAATCCATCTAATTAAAAACAAACAAAAGTGAGTAATAAGTGTGGTAAGAAATCAACATGAAACTTTAACCACAGCCCTTAAGAAATAGGAAATGTACCATAGTAAAGAGCAGGTTCAGAAGGTCAGCTGTAAGGAAGAAAAGTCTGCTACTTGACAGCAGGGGATCTGACCTTCTGACTTACAGTGCCCAGTTCTGTAAAGCTGATATATAAATACGGGTCATTAATTACTCTTATTTACTAGTTCGGTTAGGGTTAGACAGTAACTTTTATTTTTTTAGAGACAAAAAAAAAAAAACCAAGAACAACTCAGAAATTCTTCCACTGCCCCACACACCACCCCCAAGTCACTGGCAGTCGTAAATGAGGAGCCTGTGGCCTCTGCCTCCAGAGGCAGAAACCCTTGCCATAGGTTCTCTGAAATCTTAAATATAACGAACCAGATCCGCATCATTTATGGCCAGAGGTGTTAGCAGGCCCTACGTCTGGGACACTGGGCATCACGAAATATGCCCCGCGAGTCCCCGGATCTGTCCAGAGGCCCGCAGAGCAGGGTCACTACCGGGGGCCAAGCGCTAGGTTTTAGGTCAGCGCAGGTCCCGCCGCCAGCAACCCCTGCCCGGAGCAGCCAATTTCAAACAGCCCCTAGGTGGCAGAGGGTCACTCGGCTCCGGAGCCCCTCGCGGTCACACACAGACACACACAGACACACACACACGCTCGCCGCCCTCGCGCGCGCCCGCGGCACCACACGGACTTCCCAATCCTAAACACACGCGCGCACCCCCGGGCCGGCTGAGTTCTGTATTTCCTCTTCCTCAAAGCTACTCTTGCGATCTCGGCCGCCCCTCTCTGCTCGGATTCCAGGGCCCCCGAAGCTCGGCTGCCTTCCTTCTCTGCAGGCACCCGGTGCGCCCCCTCTCTGATGCAAGGATCACCCATCGAAGCCCCCCACCTCCTTTCCCGGTCCCAGCGGGGACTTCGGCGTGTCCCCGGGAGGCGGGTATTTACTAACAGTCGCCCAGGGCTCCCAGATGCCCCAACCGCCCCCTCGCGTCCCTCCCGGCCCTCCACGCCTCTAGACCATCACCGCCCCCTCCCAGGAGCGCGCTCGCCGGGGGATTCCCTTCCATCTGCGAGTGCCTGAGAAAAGCCGGGAGTCCTAGCTGCCAGTCCCTTCTCTCGCGCAGCCTCTCGGGTCTCCAAGCCCACAATCCCACACTCCCTGTCCCCAGCCCCCCGGCGCCAGCAGCCCAGCCCTCGGTCAGCCCCATGCAGCCCGCCCTGACTGAAACATCTCTGCGGGTTCCCTGGCCACCGGCCGTGCGCTCCCTCGTCTGCGCCCCTCCCTCCGCTCCCACTCGCCCGCCCGCCGCCCCCTCCGCCCTGACTTCCCCAACTGGGGCTGAGTGCCCCACGCGCCCGCAGCCTTCATCCCGGCGGCCAGCCCCCGCCTGCGCCGCGGCGCCCCCAGGGAGAAAACAAAAGTGTCTCCGCGGCGCCCAGAGTCCCCCCGCGCAGGAAGCCTCCTCCTTGCCCCAGCTCCCTCCCCGGCTGCGCTGAGGTCAGCGAGTCAGGGCGCCGCGCCAGCCCAGGAAACTTTACGAACCTGCCCGGGGTCGCAGGACGGCGGCGCCGGCGGCGAGGGTTCCCAGCAATCAGAGCTCTGGTGACCCCGCGACCACTGAAGGGGGACCGGAGGGTCTGTCGCCCAACTCGGGGCCCCGGCGGTGTGAGTGGCTCTGCCTCTATCCCTTGCCCATCCTCGCCGGTTCGCGCTCGCCAGAGCACACGCACTTACACTCCGAGTCGGCCGGCTGCTGCGCCGCCGGCGGCCGCTGCTCTCACTTCCTCTTCCTTCCTCCTGCTGGCCAGAGACACATTTTGCATCTGCAAGGCATCCCGAGATTAGCCGCGAAATCTCCTCCCGAGCGTACGCTGCGGAGTGGCCGCCGTCGCCCCCCGCACCTGCGCCCGGACACGCGTGGTTGGCGCGTTCGCCTCCAGCCGGCGCCCTGACGCCGGCCCACTGCACTTTGCCTGGGGGATGGGGGTGCCCACGACTTTTTGAAGTCCCCCTACTTAAAAAGAAGAAAATGTCGAACACCGTGCACGCCTCAGTTCTGCTATAAATAATGTGTGTGCAGAGTATGACTTCTCGAATGAGCTCACAAGCGGCGTTTTACAGGCACTAACTCCGTCACCCTCATAGCGCCACCTCCGGGAGGCCGAGAGTGCGCGGTATCTTTTTTATAAGCTTTCAATTTGGGCAACTGGTTTGGAATTTTGAGGAGAAACTTCGGTGGGCTGTTTTAAAGCTACCTTAAGAGGCTGATGTGTTTGTTTTGACGTTCTGCCTCGACCCTTGGACGGCGCGACGAAAATAACAAGAAAACGTTTCCTTCTCCTCAGTCACCCGTGCATTTACCGACCAAAGGATTTATTTCTCATCAATTAAGCCAGGGACTCCCTGATTTTGCATAACTTTGCATAAAGCAAAACGTGCTGCCCCCAATTTGGTATTTAGGGTACATTATTTGATTCATACAACCTACTTCAGTCCTTTTCAAAGCAGAAATCAAACACGTTAACTCTGAGTAGCTGCCAGGAGGGAAATGACAGTTGTTGGAAGGTTGCAGGAGAAACACCTGTCCTCTCCAAATTCAGAAATATCTATGCTGGCTCTACCAGAAAAGGCAAAGGCAGTTGCTATACATTCCCTGAAAAATGACAAAGGAGGTAAGTCGGGGGCAGGGAGGCATTAGAATATAAGGTGGAAGCAAACCTGTTCTTTAAGTTTCAATCCCACACCCTAGCCCCTCAAGGAGACTTAAATTTTAACCATGTGCCGACTGTGCCAAGAGTTCCAAGCAGCTATTGAACGCCTGAAATGTGGCTAATGCTGAGATGTTCTGTTAAGTGTAAAATGGACACTAGACTTCGTAAGAAAAACAGAATGTAAAATAGCTGGTTAATAATTTTAATGTTGATTACATCATTCCAACAAATGATGATAGTTTAGATGTGGTGACTCAATTGGGTTAAGATATAAAATGTATATTATATTCACTAAAAATAATTTCACTGGTTTGTTTTTACATTTTAACACGACTACTAGGAAAAGTAAGATTATACACATGGTTCTCATTAGCGGCTTACATTATATTTCTAATGAACTGCCCTGATCTGACCCCTTATTATATGCATAACCCCAGGAGGCAGTATTAGTAGCTGGAATATTCGGGTCCAGATCATTATAAACCAATAACTTAAAACAGGATGATTCCAGGAAAGTAATTTCACTTTTTTATTTCTTCATCTGCAAATGATACAATAATAACAGTCAACAGGGCAGCTATCAAATGAGGTAATTTAATAAGCAGTCAGTAGATGGAGCCTTTACTAATAATGATGAGACGCTTATAGTGATAAGTATGAATCTGATCCACAACTTTCTAGCTAAGGCACATAAAGGCCTTTACTTTAGTGCAGACACCATGAATACTGGGTAAATGTTAGGTGTCATAATTGTTCCAAGGGTAGACAGGGAACTTTGCACAGCAGTTAGGCACATCCACCTCCCTGTAACCTTTGGTCCCACAGCTCTGCCCTCTGCAGTTAACACAGAGTAAGTCACACATCCTTCCTGCAAGAGATAATCATTCAGATCTTTGAAGATAGCCCTAGAATTCTACCTCAACTTTCTCTTCCGAGGATTAAACAGTCTCAGCTACTCTAACTCCTTTTCATGTGATATGGCTTCAAATCTCTTTCACCGTTTTTTAAAGGACACCTGTTTCTGCCTTTTAAAAAAGTTAGTTTTCATATAAATTAACTAGCTAACTAACTAACCATTAAAAACAATTTATAAGCTCTTGTCAATTATTTTCCAGATACATCTCACTGTTGATCCCAGTGCAAGGGCAAGACTGGAAACTCTTTGCTGTGTTACGATTAGGCCGTGTCCATGCTTATGAGGTTAGTCTTGGAAACCAGTTTCTGGTCCACCTTCTCTAAGTCTCTTTGGATTTGACTCAGGCATCCAGTGTCTCCCCATGTTTGGGTTCACTGTTTCATTCAGTTACTAAAGACCTTCTTAACTGTGCAATTACCAAGCCTTATTTTTCTATTGTATTCATAAAGACATCTTAGATGTGTCAAATGCCTTAGAGAAATCCACCTTCACCCTGAGCTAGCTGGTGGTCTGCAGTGGGCACTTTGTGTAGAGCGGGCAGCGTGGTGGTAACATGTAGAAGGACTCCATCTCTGGACTTGGTTGTTGGATATAAATTCCAGCATTGCCATTTACTAGCTGCATTACCCTATGCAAGTGACTTAACTTATGGACTAAAACCATACCTACCTGGGAGGGTTGAGTGAGGATTACATGAGATGATACAGTAAAGCTCTTAGAACAGGGCTTGGCACATAGAAGCACTCACTAAATGTTAGCTTAGCTATTACCTATAACAGCCCTCTAATCAGTAAATAAGAGCAACATCTCCTCCCTTTACCCACGCATCAGTTTCTACGCATAGGGCAGTGAAAGAGCTAGTATCTTGACTCTGATTTTATTTCAGCTCCTGGTCAGAGACTGGTCCGTTCAATCATCAGGTCATGCTGTGGTAGAGAGGGTGGCCATTTTATAATAAGGATCAGAATCCAAGGGCGGCTCATCTCCAGTACTTGCAGCAAGTCCACCAGGGCAGGGCTAGGCTCTCTGCCGGTGGGCCAGCCTCATCTACATCTCAAACGGTTGGGGAAGTGGACTCAGGATCTCCCCTGTAGGACCACCCATCTCAGTTTCAAGATGGCTAGGAGAAAAGGAAGCATGGCAGAGAGAGCTGGCTAAAGAACAAAATTCACTGAAGCCTGAAGTCTAAACTGCTTCCCGCAACCATGCTTACAAGACAGCTTTGCATTGTTGATGGATAGAGGGGTATTTGGGCGAATTTCCCAGATTTAATAACTCGATCCTGTGTTTCTAACATCTTTATTCTTCCTTGTGTTTACAGAACTCCAAGAGAGGAGGGATGAGTACCCAAATGTCACCATGAAACCCCAAATTGCAAAAATGGCCTGTTATATTTTTAATCAATGATGACTCATGTTGATCAACTCTTTCCTTCCTAAGCATTCACAAATATTCATTTCCAATTCATTTTTAAAAAACACTTACTGAACTGAAAATAAACCCTGTGCATTTAATAATACATTTCATAATTTGCTTCAGAATTTTACCTCAAATCAGCCTCAACTTCCTTGATCTAAAGCTTGAAAAATCTATTCTCTTTTCCTGTCTTAGAATCAGGCTCATGATGGCTTGACTCCAGTCTTGAAACAGCTCTGGGGGTAGAGAGAGTGACCTCAGCTCCAGGAAGCTGCTGTACCAGAGATAACAATGTCTGGGTAGCAGGCAGACAGACACCTGCAGTCCAGAGCCACTGGGGTCAGCCCTGGGACAAGCAGAGTGACAAGGGGGTCTGTGTGCCAGGGCCTTCCTTCTCTCCATCATTCCTTAATTCAGTGTGCACTGAAGGCCTTAAATGTGAGCTACCGTGGGAGGAAGGGAGGCTACAATGGTGAGCATGAGAAGCATGGGGGGCCCCTCCTGGCACTTCCAACCTAGTTAAGAAGACAGAATGTAGTAATAGTAATAACCCAATATTGGAGTACCATGTGGCGGCAGGGATGCTACCATCACCTGTAAGTCTCCCTGGGAAGCTCTGCTAGAGTTGAAACCTGAAGGGTGAGTGAGTATATGTTAGCCAGGACAGTGGGGGAAGGCGGTGGGCTGGGTAATGGGGAGGGGTTCTAGATCAAAAAAAGCAGTTTGCACAAAGGTCTATAAGGATCATAGTGCAGGCAAAACCTTAAAAAAGTCAATCTGGTTAAAGTGTGAGAATATCAAAATTGAATCTAAGAGCACAGGGCAAAAGCCAAAATTTGGAAGCCCTTGGCAGTCATACTGAATATATTAAGGATAATGGGAAGGCACTGAAAGTTTTTTGTTTGGGATTGTTTTGTTTTGTTTTGTTTTCCAAGTGGAATATTTTAAGCAAGAGACTATCATGGTTGGTTTTTTATTTGAAAGGTTCATCCTACCGAATAGAGAATGGATTAGAGGGGAGACAAAAAGGCACAGATAGGGAGTTATTGCAGGAAGCTAAGGCTAGAGAAGATGGAGCCTAAGTCACCAAAACCAAGGGGCTGGGGAGAACAGGAGGAACGGAAATGTTACAAAGGAAGCAGAGGGCCCGTAGAACAGATGGTCGGTCATCCTAGTTGTAGAGGCCCACAAACAAACAATTTGCTTTTGCCTTGCTGCCTCAGCCCAACCAAACACTGAACTTGGTTGTCCTTGTAACCCTGTGTCCAACATGGTACTACCTGCAACACTTGCCCCCAGGTCAAGGATGGGCTCGAAAAATGTAAGAGGTGACTCTACTCTTGTTTGGCTACTGATCATTTCTGTGACACCATTACTCTGGGTTCATGCCCAGCAGATCCCCATTTCATAGTCATTAGAAATTGTCCAGTGGTGGAGGACACCCATCAAAACATGTAAACTTTACTCCCTGCACCAGCTCACTCTGCTCTAGCCATCCCACCCTATTTTTAAACAAAAAATGTCTCCATGGACTGTCAAGTCATCCATTAACCAAATGCATTCTCCTGTTTGGATTTGTGTTTAGCAGGGCATTTATTAGATCTATATCCACTCTCTACCTCCCCTTGCCCAAAGAATGATGGCCAAAGAAATTGCATTGATCAATAACTCAAGGAATCCCTACAGTGTTACAGTAAACACTGACAAGAGGATTGACCCGCCAGTCTCATCAGAGCAAAATCTGCAAAGTATTCAAATGTCCAGGCTTGCGGAGTTAACAGATATGGAAAGAAATCCCAGCTCTACTTCTTAATAGCCATGTGACCTTCAACAAATTATTGTATTTTTCTCTGCGCCTGTAGTATGGAGTTGATTATATGATGATACTTCTCTCAAGCAATGCCTAGCGAATAGTAAATACTCAGTAAATTTAGCCAAGATGAATGTTAACCACTCTGCACTAGTAATTGCTATTAACCTCTTCTATAATGGTCAGGTGGAAGTACAATAATCTTTATTTTTTCTTTAAAAAAAATTCTTAAAGAAATATATGTCAAATGTTTTTTAAAAATATAAAATAGTAAATGAAAAGTAAAGTTCTCTCCCCTCCACCCCCACCATCTCCAGTCCTAGTCCCTAGAGGTCAACACACTTAATCATTTCTGTTTTTAATTATTTAGGTGATTAGTGCCATGGTTCTAATTGTCTATCCTATTATCTCTTGGTTTATCAATTTCATACAGTATCTATTTACTCCTTTCTATGAAAGATTTCTAAAACTTTGGCTTACCCCCTCTTTCTCAATTCTTCTTTCTGATTATAACATCACATTTTGGTGTTTTATTGATGACAGTGTTTTATTTATTGACACAGACCTTCTGATATTATCATTGTGTCACTTCACTTTCTCTTATTCTTTTTATCCTATGAGTCTTTATATTGTCCTCTAGGAGAATACACTGGCTCTGTCTTCCAGCTCGTTTATTCACTCTTTAGCCTTGTCCATTCTTCCCTTTCATTTATTTTAGTTTTTTGTTTGTTTTTGATTATCAAAATTTTAATTTCCAGATTCTCTAATCGATACTTTTTATAATTACCTCTAGTGGATGCTGTGTGCACCACATGAACCCCTTCCCCTTTCCTTTCTACCCTCCACCCCCACCTCAGGACCAAGGTCCTCAGTTGTCAAATCACCACCCTGTCCCTGATCCCCCCAGGCTGCTGAGAATATCGGTGTTGATACCTCATGCCTGAGTACCTTTCCCTGAATTGCCTTCCTTTGCTCAGTTCAGAGCATCTCTTCAAGGCCATCCCAGCTCTAGAGCCAAAAAGAGATCAGCTGAGATTTCCTCCCATTTTAATTTTCTCTATATCTGATCCAGTCTACTCTCCAAAACTCTGGTGGCCTTTCTTTCTCCTTCCTTCCCTCCCTCCCTCCCTCTTTTCCTTCCTTCCTTCCTTCCTCTTCTGGTGTGGCTACAAACTCTTCTTTTTAGCCCCAGGGGGGTGAGACTAGAGGAGGACTAGATGTGTGTAATTATGACATATTTCCAAACTTAATACTAGTTTTACATTTTCAGTGTTCATTACATTTATATTCTGCTACCTTCTTTCCTGACACTATAATGAAAGTTTCTTTATATATTGCCTATTAGTTGATTCTAAAAATTTTAAAGCAGAGTTTACAGTATTATATCATATGTTATTACACATGGCAGAGCCAAATAGCATGACTGCACTGAAAGAGAAGGAATATAATCCTATGTCATTAAACCTGTTACCCCTGAAGAAGAATGTGTGAGGAGTCAAGACTGAACAGATTCTCTCTTCTAAAGTCTGTCAGTTGTCCACAATTTGGGTATATTTTAACTTACTTCATGGAGGCATCGTGACTTTATGGTTTTTTCCCTCCTTGGAGTCTGAAATTGCCAAAACATATTAAAGTCTTCCATGTCCTTACACATGGAATCCACTTTACTCTTGAAGATATTCTCCACAGAGCCTTCAGATTTTCTGTCCCATTGTCGCCTACTCCCTCACTGTTTTCCTAGAATTTCTTTCCATTACCCTCTAGTTATGTCCCCCGTTTCTCGAAAGCTTGTCTTCTGCTTTCTAAGACTCTTTTTTTTTTCACTGAAATACATAACCAAATTATTTTTTTTAGAAAGTGTGAATGGAAGGCCAACATTTCTGAGAACCTTCATGTCTGAGACTATCCTTACTTTGCAGTTACATTTGATTGGCAGATTAGTAGCCATCAGAACTCTTAAAAACATGGTTTCCTGTCTTCCAGCTGATAAGAAGTCAGAGGTCAAAACCATCTTCTTTTGTGGTTTGCTTCATGTAACTGTGTGTGTGCCTATGTGTATGTGTTTTCATTTCTAGAAGCACTTAGAATATTCTCTTTATCCTTGACATTCTGAACTGTTGTCAGGATGGAAATGGGTGTGGGTATTTTATCACCATTCCCTCTTGGCACTACATAAGCCTTTCAAACAAAGACTTGTCCCTTTCAACCTCGGGAAATTTCTTTCTGTATTTTCTTCATTTTCATCTCATTTTTTATATTCTCTTTTCTGGAAGTTCTATCTAAATCATTGTTGGACCTTCTGTATCACATCTCCTTATCTCCTACGTTTCTTCCCTTTTTTTGCTCTGTGCTTTTCTAGAAGATTCCTGACTTTATCCTCTGACCCTTTTAGTGAATTCTTTTAGTATCAGCCATCATGGTTTTGTTTTTGTTTTTGTTTTTGTTTTATTTTATTTTTTTTTAGTATTTCTGATTGTTCCATTTTTCATAGCAGCCAATTCCTTTTTTAAGGACGTCTTCTTGAACCTCTTCCAAGATTCTAATTAAAAACTGTTTTGTTTTGTTTGTAAACTCTCTCTCTGTTTCCAGAATTATCTGTTAATTTGAGGTTCATTTTTTCTCTTTGTTCACCTTGGTTCTTGTCCCTGGGACTGATGGTTTTCTTTGATTGTCCAGTGATCACAGATTATCAGTTTATATTTCCTAATATTTATGTCTGTGAACATGGATAGTATATGTGTAGGTATTTTCAGGCATATCTTTTAGTTTCTTCAGACACTAGCTTTCCATTTTTAACTAAGTGGTAAACAGTATTGATGCTGGTCACCCTCTAAATATAGGTGGGACCCACTGACCCAGCTGTTCTGTACTCAGTCCTGGATTATTGCTTAATTAAATTCCTTGATTACTGCTCCGTAGTCCATTCTCGTTCCCAGTGCCTGCAGCCTCTGAGCCAGCATAAGGTTTGCTGGACAGATCTGCCCCTATGTCTTTGTATCATCCTTCCCCTGAGTCTCTTCTAAGTAGCAGCTCCCTCCACTCTGATAGATGATCACGAAAATCGAGTCCACCTTCCATGCTACATAATTTCATCAAAACTCTGGCCTCTGTTCCCCCATTCTATTCTCTCTGTGGTTACCTATTGATCCCCTTTTGTATACCTTTACTGTTATTTCAATGGGATTTTTGGACAAAGGTGAGAAAACCCAAGTGTTCAGGCTACCATCTTCAACACAAAGCTCCCTTAATTTTCCAAATCACTTTACTCTAATTTAGCACCCACTTACTGAGTTGGCTGGAGATCCAATCTCAGTTGATTATATAGGTCCATCACCCCCTCCACGATTATATGAGTGGATGAGAATGTTTATGGGTGACCCCCAAAGAGGTCTTTTGGTCTGTGGCTTCTTCATGTTGGAGCCTCCATGTTGAGGGCTGACAAGTCTGCTGGCGTTGCAGCTCACTCTCTGCCACGCATGGAGATCTTGCTTGCCGTGGTTTCCAAAGCCCTGGCACTCAGTTCCCCATGCTCTGGCCCCCATGCAGCCAAGCTTTCCCACTCCTCATGAACAGGAGGGCTTACCTGGATTTTTCAAAATGTCAATGTCATGAAGATTTAAAAAAGAAAGAAGAAAAAACCAGTGAGGAAAAAATAAAGAGATTATTCCAGACTAGAAGAGATAAAAAATGTTAATCACACATAAATAATACAATGAGTAAATTTTGATTAGATCCTGATTCACTGGGGAAAGCTACAAAATGTATTATTGGGACAACTGGGGAATTTAGTCACTGTATAGTAGATGATATGGTATTTTTCACTTTCTTGTGTATAAAAATAGTATTGGGCTTATGGAGGAGAATGTCTTAACATATATATATATATATATATATATATATATATATATATAAATGAAATTGGGCAAAATGTTAACAATTATTGAACCTACAAGGAGGGTACAAAGGCATTTATTTAAATAGCCTTTCAAATTTCCTGTATGCTTGAAATTTTTCAAAATAAAATGTAAGGGACAAAATTATGTTTTTTGGAGGGAGCAGTCCTGAGTTATTTTATCGAAAGCCAGCAGGGACTTAGATTTACCTGTATTGGCCAGCTGATGCAGAATACTTGGGCTGATTCCACTGAATTAATAGATTTCTCCTGTAAGGTGCTCTCCCTGAGCCTTAGAATCTTGTCTACTGGAATGAAGTGAGGTCTACCAAGTTCTTGTAAAAAGCTACAAGAATATCTGAAGAGACATCTTTTATGTGAAACTCCATAAGGACAACAAAAGGACAAATTGAAAGTGACTGAACTCGTGTTGAATAAAAACTATACATATTTAATTGTTTAGTCAACATGCATACTTATATTCTACAAATGCTATAGCATGAAACCCTGGCCTTAACCTCCAATTTTTTTCTTATTAAGCACTGGGTCTAAAGATCTATCTGGAGTTTCTTCTTTAGTCATCTGAGTTATAACTTGTCAATTAACTTTATCTAGGGCCTACAGTATTAGGAGGTGAAATGCTCCCTTCTATCTAGAACTATTACTAATTACTATTACTAATGATGTATAGGGTACAGGCAAATCCTCTTATAGAACAGCAAACACTCTGGATTTGCCTGTTACCTATGGTGTCATTTTATTTATCCCTCTATCCTTTGTGCTTCTGTAGGAGTTAGGTGTGATGAGCTTCAGGTTAAACATTTTTGGCATGAACACTTCATGGGTGATACGGGTGCTTGATGCTGCATCACATCCTATATGCATTGTCAGTCTGTGACCCTCTTGGGAAGGTTGTCACCACCAGCTAGACTAGGTCAGTGAAAAAGTACATTTTCCTTTGACAACTAATAAGAAATCTGTGGGAGGATATTTTATACTGTACAAATAGCCTATTCCAGAACAATCTTTTACCCAGTGATTTTAGCATCTACTGATAATTCTCCCCAATTACAATTTAATTCCAGCTGGCTTCCTATTTACTTTAGTTTATTTCCCCAATTCTGAATTCCAGTAACCATATCTCACTTCTCTTTCACCTACAAGTCCCCTGGAATGGACGTTTTTACCTACTCTCACCTGGATTTGAACCTCCCTTCTTTTGTTCTCTTTCAGACTCAACTCATGTCTCTAGTCTTCCATTGTCTTTGCTCCAGTTTCTTTCCCTACAACCCAGGTAAGTACTGTCTCCTTCAAAGGCGGAAAGAATTTGGCATATATGGTGCCATAAGGGCTTATTTCTATCTAGGCATGCCATTTACTACATTAGCACTAAATGCTTTTCAGAGGGATAGAGAGGGCTTCCAAAAGGATCTTGGTGGAAAATATGACAATGTATTTTGTCATGAAAGGGTCCCAAGAAAAGTGAAGAAACTGTTCCTTGTTTGCTTTCTGTTATTAGAGGTAATTTCATGTCTTTACTAATTAGTGGAATCAGAGACTTTTCCTGTCAAAGACCACACCTGCAATCTCAACACCCTTTCCTTCTGCATTTACTGGGCTAACTTCTCCTGCAGGACCCAAAGAAAGGCAGACACACAGCTGTGTAAAGATCACAAGCCAAGGAGGGGGAATTTGCATACTACAAACTTGATGTCAAATAGATGAAGCTCACATCCTCATGTTACAATGTTCCCATCAGCCTTCTGCGGTTTGAAGCTTTGATAAGTTTTTTTCCAAGTTTCCTCTGTTGTCACTTTGGGGTTCATTATTCTTCTATACCTTGGTTCTTTGGGCCTCTATTCCTACTTTACTCTTTTTCCTATCCTCCATAAACAAATTTAATTTGCAACAGTTTCTTGATTTCTGTGAAAGTAAGGCCCTTCTATTCTGAGCAGTAGTTTCTCTCCAGGTTGCAGGTTTAAAATGTTCTCTTAAACCATGAAAAGTTTTCTTGTGCCCCTTTGCAGTCAATCTCTCCCCTCCCTTCACCCAGCTCTAGGTAATCACTGATCTGCTCTCTGACACTATGGATTAGCTTTACCTGTTCTAGAAATCCATATAAACAGAATCATAGAGCATATACTCTTTTATGTCTTGCCTTTTTTCACTATGTGCAACGTTTCTATTAGTAGTTCACTTCTTACTGCTGAGTAGTACTGCATTGTACAAATATATCATTATTTATTCATTTATTTACTCATCTGTGGTTGGCCATGTGGTTTAGTTCTAGTTTTTAGATATTATGAATTAAACTGCTACAGAGGTTCATGTAGCTTATGTGTGAACATATATTTTCTTTTCTCTTGGGTAAATGTCCTATTTATTGATTATGACAATGATTCCAGGGCATATCGATTTGTCAAAACTCATCAAAAACTTAAAATCAGTCATTTTGTCATTCAGTAGGGGGCTGGCTAAGCAAACTGGTCATCCATACCATGGAATAATACTCAGCAATATAAAGGAATGAAATATTGGTGACAACTTGGATGAATTTCCAGGGATTCATGCAAAGTAAAAAAGAAAATCCTACCCTAAAAGGTCACACATCACACACTGTGTGATTTCATTTAAATATCATTCCTGAAATGACAAACCTATAATAATGGAGAACAGATTAGTGGTTGCCAGGGGTCAGCAATGGTGGATGGGAAAGTGAGGGAGAAAGGAGGTGTATGGTTATATAAGGGTTGCATGCGGGATCCTTGTGATGGAACCACTCCTCTTTTCTACTGTATCAATGTCAATATCCTTGTTGTGATATTGTACTCTCTATATATTTTTAATATATCTTCTTATATAGTACTATATTTTATAAAACAATATTGTGATACTTCACTATAGTTCTACTCATCTACTAGCTTGGGTAAACAGTTCATGGAATCTTTCTGTATTATTTCTTACAACTGCATGTAAATATACAATTATCTCAAAATGAAAATCTAAAAATTTTAAAGGGGTGAATTTTTTAAAAGGTACTGAGTAGATTGTGCCTCGTTCAAGTTGATTTTTTTTTTTTAAGTTCTCCTTTCAGTCTGTAGAACTCAGTTGCCCCTCCAGAGGCCAGTCAGAATTTTCCTGAAACACTGTTCCCGCTTTGTCGAGGCACATGACACATGAATCAGGCCCTCTAAGCCATTTCCCTCATCCACTTCTCTCCTTGATCACATGGTCTCCAAGAATCACAATCACATCTTTCAGCTTCCCCTCCTGGGTCACCACACGCAACTCGGGGCCAGCACACCTGAGCTCATCCTCTATACCTGGAGAAATTTAGCTCATCTATGATTTTATATACATTGATTTTTTTTTGGATTGAGGTCCCAGATTTTGACTGAAGGTTACTTTCATAAAGATCCTCCATGACATCTATTTTATTTTAAGATCAAAGTCCCAATTTTTGCAGTTCTTTGTCAACACTCTCTATTGTTTGCCCCCAAACATGACCTTAACTCTTCTTTCATTTCAAAGGAAAAGGGGGGGATTAAATGTGAAAAGATAATTTAAAGACAGTGTAGTACTTTTACTATTAATTGCCAATTTTAAGGCTTTGGAGTTGATGAGATTCTTGTATTTAAATTTTTTTAAAATTTTTGCTAGATTCTTGGATAAAATTTGGAGGAACAACATGAGGTTTTATGTTAATACAATAACATTTATTACCAAGTACAGTAATTATTCACTTCTAAGCATGTGAATTTATTCCCCTAATGAGTCTAGTATTTGGGACATGAACAGGGAAAGTAAAGGGCAAGTGAGATTCCCTATATATTTGCCTGAAGGCAAAAATCTTAAATAGCATTTTGTTTCCATGAGCAAAACGTTTTAGATGAATCGAAAGAAGGTAGGCCCTCTTTTCTGGAAAATGCATCATGGGTTTGAAGATAAGTTCAAGGTAGGTTACATGAATAACATAATTATGTTATCTTGAGTACTCATAACTGAGGGGAGATCTTCAATTTGCATATGAACTTATGAAAATAGGAAAGTTGTGTAATATTTGGGGGAAATGATCTGTGGTTTATTCCAAAAAGATTAATTATAAAGAGAAAACAGTTTAGCATTCTAGATAGTGGGTTGTGGCTTTGTTACTTTTAAGTAAGATAAAAAATAACTTTTTCTAGATATTGATATTCCTTGTCTGAAATTTCTAATGTGGAGTAGCAAGGATTAAGTAATGGAAGGGCTTTTGTTTGTGTTCAGTTAGTTACACAACAACTAAAGGAAAGATATTTTATTATCCCCATTTTAAAGATGAAGCAGAGACTCAGAGGGGTTAAGTGACTTGCCAAATTTATACAACTGTAAAGTGACAGATGCAAATTGAAAGCAAATTTCTCAATTCAGAGCCAGGATCATTCTGCTATAGTAGAAATCCACACCGCATCTCTCTAGCGAACCTTATGGGGACTGTTGAAGACTTAAGTTTGAAGCCATCAGATGACTAACTGTATTTGGAGAAAAGTGCCTTTGCAGTCATTGATATGAAAAAGAATTGGTATATTACTATGTATTACTCTACAGAACACAGAACCTGCACTAATTTAACATTAGGCACAGACTTACTGAGTGCTATTTTGCATCAGGAACTGTGTATAAACAAGCCCTGGCCCTTGTCCTGTTTTACTTCATTCCTTATAGGAAGGAGAGAGGAGAATTGAACCATTGTATTTTGTGAAGTTTACTTTAAATAAGATTTGCTTTAGAAATCACCACTGTGATAACGATCTTACAAGCATCACCAGGATAGGATGATATATGGATTAAAGTGAAGAAGGAGGCACTCTAAATGTAGAGTATTTAAGTATATTTAAGTATATTATGAAGCCATTTCAAAGTTCATAAATACAGATTTACTTCATGATACTTAATCACTTCACAGTATTTCATCTTATGAATTGTTGGAAGTTTAGTTTTTACATTTTCTTTATTATATATGGCAATTCAATGAACATCTTTGAACATACAACTCTAAACACTTTCCCTATTATTTCTTTAATAAATTCCTAGGAGTGAAATTGTAGGGTCAAAAGATGGGTGTATTATATATGTTGCTGCATTATTACCAAATTGCCCTCTGGAAATATTGTGCCAAAACAATGAACTCATAACTGAGCTTTCTGCTTCTAGTTGGTCTCTCTTTCCAATCCAAACTGCACGTTCCCAGGCTAATGTTCCCAATAAGCTACTCTACTCATGTCTAAAACTTTTAGATTACCCATTATCTACAAATAATTCTAACTTTAACACTAATGCCTTCTGCTGTCAGGCTAGCCCATCTCTTACAGTTTCATCTCTGCTACTTTTCTATATGATTACCAGGATTTAGTCAAATATTTTACCAAACAGGCACATATTGCAAAAGAAAGGCCTGTGTTCCTTTAACATCAGTCCCATAAACACTTTCAATTTATTGATCTCTTCACTCATCTTTACCTATTTTATTTCTTTTTCTCAGAAAGAAATATTGACCCTACTTCATTCCATATTTTAGTTAAGTTTAAATATTTAAATTTAAACATAAAGAAACTTAAAGTTGTATCAGTTAAACCCAGAAGACCACTGAGGAGGGTCTTCCAGGAGTCCAGGAGCTGACTGAAAATGTCTTTCCCTCTAATCCATCCTCCTCCCTACCACTAGATCTTGATTTCTAAGATGTAGATCTGATTATGTCACTTTTTTTAAGCCTCCAATAGTTCATCGCTACATACTAACAAGAATGTGAAGTAGGAACCATACACAGCCCTTACCAGCACACTTTTCACCCTCATCTGCCAGAATAGAGGCATACATGTGTCTAGAAACTTGACACCCACCTGAACCCTCTTCCTCCCAAAGTGATGCTTCAATGCATCTCTGCCTCTACTTCCTGTCCATCCTGTGGACAGGAAGCAGAGACACAATTGAAAGGCAAACTGTTAGTGAGGGAGATATTTTGAAATATTTGTTAATAGGTATGGTATTGATATACAATTAATTCAAACACATCATTAAAACACTAAAACGCCAAAAAGCAAATGAGCAAGGATATTAACAGTTTATAAAAGGGGAAATGCAGGTGGCTTATGGAACATTAATGGAATTTAAATAAAATCTCAAAGAATTCAAATAACTATGACTAATTGTTTTCCTCATTTTTAAAGTTAGGATGATAGTGGTCCAAAGTTTAATGAGACAGACACACCTATACATTCCTTGAAGACGTAGAAATTGCTGCAGTTTTTCTGGAAGGTGATCTGACAAGAGCCTTAAAAACGTTCATATCTTTTGACCCTGAAGTTTCACTCACTCCTGGTGATGTATACTTAAGGAAATAATAAGGGATAGAGACAAACATGAAGGCTTCCCTGGTGGCGCAGTGGTTAAGAATCCACCTGCCAATGCAAGGGACACGGGTTTGAGCCCTGGTCTGGGAAGATCCCACATGCCACAAAGCAACTAAGCCCGTGCGCCACAACTACTGAGCCTGTGCTCTAGAGCCTGCGAGACACAACTACTGAGCCCGTGCGCCACAACTACTGAAGCCCATGTGCCTAGAGCCCATGCTCTGCAACAAGAGAAGCCACTGCAATGAGAAGCCCACGCACTGCAACAAAGACCCAATGCAGCCAAAAATAAAATAAATTTATTAAAAAAAGAAAAGACAGGGCTTCCCTGGTGGCGCAGTGGTTGAGAGTCCGCCTGCTGATGCGGGAGACGCGGGTTCGTGCCCCGGTCCGGGAGGATCCCACGTGCCGTGGAGCGGCTGGGCCCATGAGCCATGGCCGCTGGGCCTGCGCGTCCGGAGCCTGTGCTCCACAACGGGAGAGGCCACGGCAGTGAGAGGCCCACGTACCACAAAAATTTAAAAAAAAAAAAAAAAAAAAAAAGAAAAGACAAACATGATTGGCACAAATGTGTTTATTCCAGCTTAGCTTATAGCTACAACGATCAAAAGTTGCATGAAACTCAAATGGTCACCAATAGGGCAGTGCTTTAATAAGTTACAGTTCATCCATCCATATAATGGAGTATAAATGATCATTAAAATGGCCTGTATATATGAAGAATTTTTAATGATGTTAGAAATTATATCATGTGGTATGAAACACTACATATCATTGAATGAAAAAAAGAGATAGATGTTTGTATGTACATTATATTTCAACTGTATAAATACATATCCAAAAATATCAATGCTCTCTAAGGATGAATTGTGTTTGTTTTACTTCTTTTGTTTGTAATTTAAACATCGGGCACATATTTCCTTTAAAAATTGCAAAAAAATTTTTTTAAACTATGCCTTGTATTCATTCATCCTAATGTCACTTTTATGTCTATCACTCCTATGGCGCTCAACAAATAAGCCAAAGAACTCATCTCTCCATGAAGATCATAAATTCCCCAAGAGCTTGAGCCTCTTCTTTTGCCATGCTGAATGCTTAGAAAAACTCAAAATCATTTGTGAGATGACTAACTGCATGTATGATTGAATGACTGTCTGCCTTAAACATCTCTTAGAGTTGAGTTGTGTCACTTTGCTCTCTTAATGCATAGAGCATTGATTTGAAGAGCCATATGGGTTCTGTTTTAAGGGGGCATCCATCCTGTGTATGCTCACACTTCCTGTGTGTCATTTCTTGATGTTTATGCATTTGGTGATCTCTTTAGGTAATGCATGTGACTCAACTTTTCTACCTGGATGTTGCCTTAACTACTGATGGAAGTTTGTCAAACGTTTGCAGAACCTACTTGCTTTTTAAACATGCCTAGAAGCTACTGCTATAAGCACATTTTCATAAATCCAGTAAATAAAGCATGTACTACTACTTTTACTCAGACACTTCTCTTATGAATATCTGGGGCATATTGTCAGAGACCTTATTTAGAATATTGTCTTCAGTATTCCAAATTTAGTAGGAAGTTCACAGCGTTTCCTAAATCCCTTTCCTTCTAGCACTAAAAAAAAAAGGGAAGGAATCATACCTAAGGCCTTCATTCATTTATTCTCAGCTACCAGCAGAATTATTGAAATTACTGCTAAGGATTATTCAACAAAGCCATTCATCTTGTTACCAAAGTTATTAGTGAATTGAGAAAGACCATTTTTCTTTAAATGAGTATGGCTAAGATTGCAGTGTTTATCCTAAGCCATTAATACCTTCTTTCTTATCTCCACCTTTTGTTTTGCAAAGGTTGTGAATGCAGACGTTAGAGTTAGAACTTGGGTATTCATTCTGCCTCTACCACACACTAGCTCTGTGGTCTGATGTAATCTCTTAACTCTCTTGGATTCCTCATCTATGAGATGGGATAGTCAGAGTATCTGTCTCATAGGGTTGTTAGGAGTATTGAATAAAATAATATTTTAGTTGGAAAAATATAATTCCCTTTAAGATGTCAGCTATTGTTAACTTAGCTGTGTAGGATAGTACAGAAATGAACGAAAAAGCACTGTAACCAAGCAAGGGCTCATGTGCCCACGGCACAGAAAGCCAAACTCTGACGGCAGGTGTTTGAAGCAAAGTCAGGGTTTATTGCAGGGGGCCAAGCAAGAGAATGGGAGACAAGCCTCAGATCCACTCCAGCTTGGTCTTAGAGTTAGGGATTTTTTAAAAGGGAAGAACAATGAGGCTGGGGGTAGTCATCGTCTTGTGACATTTCTTAGGTGTAGTTTGGGGAGTCAAGATGCCTACAGTTTAGGGGTCTCTGGTCTGGTGGTCCATGACTGGGGGCACGGAGGGGTTGGTCTGTTAGCTCGTCTTGCCCAGGAGAAGCAACCTGAGTCTCAGCACATTAACAGTGTTATCGACACCAGCAGTGTTATTCATCTGACTCTGGATGTTTTGCATTCAGCATTCAGTTAGCACAGTATGGAGGTCAGAGGGGATAAGAAAAGGAATAAAATTTTGGATAAAGAAGTTAATCATAAACTTGGCAGCGGAACTCAGTCTTAGGGGAACTTGGGTTTCAGTACGTGATTAAAAGAAGACTTCTCCCAACCACACCATTTCTTGTAAATATTTCTGTTTGGTCAGTTGATGCTTGCTATATTTTGAGCAGTAGTGAAGAAGAAGTTATAGTGTGTTCAAAACCTTATGTCCTGTATGTATTATGGAGATAGGTAGAAAGTGACTTCTCTGCTCCCCTTCACAGCAAAATTTGTCTCGAAGGCCAACTCCCTCACTGTCTCTCCTTTCTCACTTCCACTCTCTCTACAATCCATGCCAACCTGACTTCTGTTCCCTCCACCCCATCAAAACTGCTTTTGACAAAGTGGCCAACCACCTGGGATTTATCAACACAGAAGGACATCTTGTATCCTCCTTCACTCACTCTGCCAGCATCATTCCACACAGCAGGCTGTTTCCTCCTTCTAAAATACTCTCCTTTTGTTTCCCTTCAAGTCACACTCCCCCAACATTACTGGCTTCTCTTTCTTGGACTCCTTTGCTAGTTTTCCCTCTTCCATCTGACCTTTGAATGATTGGTTGCCTCAGGACTTGACCTGGGTCCTATTCCATTTCTTCCAAAATAATCTTTTCCTATCCCATAGCCTGAAATACCATTAGATGCGACTATCTCCTAAATTAAATCTCTGAGCCAGACATTTCTCATGAAGTGTGAATTCATAAATCTGCCTACCTACTTGATTGTTCCACTTTCAAACACATGGTGTCTAAAACCTACCCCCAGCCCCGGAAACACACTCCACACCCCACCTTCTTCCCAACCTTGGTAAACAGCACCACTATCCACCCAAAATACGTCTTATAACAATCCACTTCCACGGTGATCTTTTAAAAATAGAAATGAGGTAATGTCACTTCCCAATTTAAAACTCTTGAGTGGGAACTCATGGCCAATGGAATTAAAACAAAATTCCCTGCTGGCTGCAGGGCCAGCGTTATCGGGGCCCCCCTGCCTGACTTCAACTCATACCACTCTTCTCCACTGGGGGTGATTCTCACCCTCTGCTCCAGGCACACTGGCCTTTTCCTTGAACAGAGCAAGCTTCTGCCTTCCTCAGGGCCTTTGTACATGCTCTTCTGTCTGCCGGGAAGGCGCTTACCTGGTTCTCCGCATGGCGAGCTCCTTCTTATACTTCAGACCTTGGCCTTAGATTCCCCTCAAGTAGGTCTGCCTTGATCACCTATCAGAATAGACCCTTCCTATCAAAACAGACAGTGCACGTATTCATTCTATTTTGGTCACAGCTCTAGCAAAACTAATCTTTATCTTATTAGACAAGCTTGGGAGCTACTTGAGGACAGTACCTTGTCACTGTTACTTGCCTGTTCAATGCTGTACCCTGGGGGTCTGGTAGAGGACTTTGCACATGGTCAGCTCTCAGTAAATTGGGTTTATTGAATACTTGTATATCATAGTGTTCTAAGAAGGGGGCTGGGTGTAAAGGAGACAGGTGCTGCCCTGCTGGAAAAGCATTAGCAATAATGACCATACAGTGTGCAATGAAAACTCATAGGGAAAGAAGCTTCATTGAAGAGGTGACATCTGAATTCAGACGAGTATAAATATGATGAGGGGAAAGGAAGGGAAAGGAGGCTTGGGCCAAGTGAACAGCATGAGCGAAAGCCTGGAGCTGTGAAAAAGCATGTCATGTTTAAATTACTAGCTCAAACAAGTTTTCCAAAGAAAAGTAAAATTAATGCAGCTATATAGAGCTTGGGGGAACAAAAGTCAGGACCTAAATAAAGTCAGATGATGGAAAAAGTTTTAAATGTAAGCAAAAAAAATGCAATTTTACAACTATGGTACATTTTAGCTACTGGTAATTAAAAGCATATATAGTAACAAACACCACCTGGGTTTTGCAGGTGTGAGTAAACTTTAAAAAAAATTGGAGGGAGGAATAGTTTGAAATTGCCCAAGATGCAACTAAAGAAAGCTGAAGCTGTGAGTTCAATGCCTTTCATCCAATAATGGGAATGAACATGGTGATGGCAACAACCATGTGGCAGAATAATTTCATTTATAACATTTCATTTCACTTCAATGGAACAATCATATATTCAGGTTCTGGAATAGGTAGTGGGAATCGGAAAAAAAAAATCTTGGGCCTCCAAGAGACCATAGTCTAATCCAAGACAAAGGCACATGAAGAATTGCCAATCTAGAATTTAAAGAAAAGAAGAACCTTCTATATAACCTCAGTAAATGTTCAAAATAGTTATCTAAAGCAATTCAGATTATTTTTTTCCAAAAATCCAACTGAAGTTTGTACTAAGACCATTTTCTCATAGGCTTTTGAATTGAGTCTGCCCATGAGGACCGTTCTGATGGTGAATTGCACAGAATAAACAAATGCTGCTCATGGAAACTGGTTGGAAAATGCCATTGAATTTCTTTTCATTCATGTATGAGAGACATCTCTTTTTTAAGAATAAAACATTTTATATTTAAAGTTAATATAAAATTAACTTTATTTATTATATAAATATAATATTTATAGTTATATTATATAAATATATAATTTGTATTATTAATTATCAATAATTAATACTTATTTATATTATTAATTAATGCTGATTAATCATTAATATTTGTTTAAATTATTTATATTATATAATAAATATATATTTATTTATCCATATTTATATTTATTTTAGAAAACACTAAAAATTGAAATGAAAATAAATACATGCCTATTACATATAGATTTTAATAGACTTTTTTTTACACAGCTATTGTGTCTGTTTTTAATGCATGTATAAAAATTGCTACATTTAAATATATTTTCAAGTTTACTTATCCCCCAGTAAATGTAAAGACATACCAGTATTGTGAGGGATACCAATGTATTTTCTTTTCCTTTTTTTTTTCACATCTTTATTGGAGTATAATTGCTTTACAATGTTGAGTTAGTTTCTGCTGTATAACAAAGTGAATCAGCTATATTTCACATATATCCCCATATCCCCTCCCCTTGGGTCTCCATCCCACCCTCCCTATCCCACCCCTCTAGGTGGTCACAAAGCACCGAGCTGATCTCCCTGTGCTATGTGACTGCTCCCACTAAATATCTATTTTACATTTGGTAGTGTATATATGTCAATGCCACTCTCTCACTTCGTCCCAGCTTACCCTCCCCCTCCCCCTGTCCTCAAGTTCATTCTCTACGTCTGTGTCTTTATTCCTGTCCTGTCCCTAGGTTCGTCAGAACCATTTCTTTTTTTAGATTCCATATACATGTGTTAGCATATGGTATTTGTTTTTCTTTTTCTCACTTACTTCACTCTGTATGATAAGACTCTATGTCCATCCACCTCACTACAAATAACTCAATTTCATTTCCTTTTATGGCTGACTAATATTCCATTGTATATATGTGCCACATCTTCTTTATTCATTCATCTTTCGATGGACACTTAGGTTGCTTCCATGTCCTGACTATTGTAAAAAGTGCGGCAATGAACATTGTGGTACATGACTCTTTTTGAATTATGGTTTTCTCAGGGTATATGCCCAGTAGTGGGATTGCAGGGTTGTATGGTAGTTCTATTTTTAGTTTTTTAAAGGAACCTCCATACTGTTCTCCGTAGTGGCTGTATCAGTTTACATTCCCACCAACAGTGCAAGAGGGTTCCCTTTTCTCCACACCCTCTCCAGCATTTATTGTTTGTAGATTTTTTGATGATGGCCATTCTGACCGGTGAGAGGTAATACGTCATTGTAGTTTTGATTTGCATTTCTATAATGATTAGTGATGTTGAGCATCCTTTCATGTATTTGTTGGCAATCTGTATATCTTCTTTGGAGAAATGTCTATTTAGGTCTTCTGCCCATTTTTGGATTGGGTTGTTTGGTTTTTTGATATTGAGCTGCATGAGCTACTTGTATATTTTGGAGATTAATCCTTTGTCAGTTGCTTCATTCACAAATATTTTCTCCCATTCTGAGGGGTTTTTTTGGTCTTGTTTATGGTTTCCTTTTCTGTGCAGAAGCTTTTAAGTTTCATTAGATCCCATTTGTTTATTTTTTTAAAATTTCCATTTCTCTAGGAGGTGGGTCAAAAACGATCTTCCTGTGATGTATGTCAGAGAGTGTTCTGACTATATTTTCCTGTAAGAGTTTGATAGTGTCTGGCCTTACATTTAGGTCTTTAATCCATTTTGAGTTTTTTAATAGGCATTTTTAAAACTAAAACCAGGATCACATTGTGATATGTTTGCATTTATCTTCCCTGATTTGCAGGTCATGTGTAGTGCATTTCATGTTGCTGTTGGTTGTCTTTAAGGTTTTTTTTTTTAAGTAACATTAAAAACTGTAGTCTTCTTACATCAAATCAAGAATGGGGCTTCCCTGGTGGCGCAGTAGTTGAGAATCCACCTGCCGATGCAGGGGACACAGGTTCATGCCCCGGTCTGGGAAGATCTCACATGCCGCAGAGCGGCTGGGCCCATGAGCCATGGCTGCTGAGCCTGTGCATCCGGAGCCTGTGCTCCGCAATGGGAGAGGCCACAACAGTGAGAGGCCCGCGTACCACAAAAAAAAGAAAAAAAAAAAAGAATGGATAGCAGTCTTCTGAGTCCTCATATGATATGTGGGATTTAAAACCTTTTTCCTACCTTAATTGCCCTAATTCTTTTGTAACACAATTTTAAGTTTTTGACTTAAATTTTAAGAATTAAATTATTCTTTTGTCATATATACCTTCTTTTTCAAAAAGTTTTTTTAGTCTTGTCTTTGACATTGTAACTAAATTCTCAACAGTTATTTGCACTAAGTGGTTCCTGTCATTATCAGCTGACTTTTCACACCATAAAATCTAGTCACAGATTAGTGTCACAGAGGCTAACCTGATTTTTATCCTTTGCACATAACCCACTTTTTGGCTTACAGGCTTATATATATTTTTTCCTTTCTGTAGTTCTTGTATATCAAGTATTTTGTCAAGATGTACTAAATTTTCTAGGAATGTGATGAAGCCTACCGAGTCAAATTCTCCAGTTTTTTTGATCTGAGGAAGTGTCACACATTTCTGTCTGATTCTTGCTCTTGTTCTGTCATTGTGTTTCCTTCCTCAGGTCCACCACACAATTTCTCAGCTGACTCTCTGTCCTAGACATTTATCATCCTCTTTCTTATCATTTTTTATTTCTTTATTTTCTTTCTGTTTTCCTGAAGAGTTTCTAAATCTTGCCTCCTCTACACTGATTTGATTTTCTGACAGTTTCGGGTTTTTCCCAGTAATTGTTGTGGTTTGGGGTTCTGCTATTATTACATTTTTAGTTTTCTTGAATACCTTCCTTATCTCACCCAGTCCCCTTTTCACCTCAGACTCTTCTATTCCTATTCTTTTCCTGCTTCATTTCCACAAAAGTTATATCTTTCATCCTGTTAAGGTTGACAGTTTTTAACAATTTCCTTTGGTTTCTGAAATAAAGCCATTTTGGAGGCTTATTTTTCCTCTATAGTTTTTAGCATCAAGTCTGACATCCTTTATTCATTGTTAATACATTTTTTCCATGGGCATATTTTGCTTCTGTTTTTGCTTTGCTTGTCTATCCATCCCAGAGAAAGATAAATCTATATACCCCCTCTTGGGTTCCAGCAACCAGGGTATAAACAGTGCAAGAAGAAAGCAAGCTCTTCTTACCGTTTGGCAAACTGGTATTCATTGAATGAGCCACTGATTATATTTTTCAATTAAATTCCATCAGCCTTAGTGCTAGAGAGAATTCTTTCCAAACTCCAGTAATATGCTAGTAGGAAATCTTAATTTTTAGTGTGGTTGAACATTCCCCCTTCTTTTGACATCTTCATCTGTATTTTATTTTTGGAAGTTAAGCGCCACTTGGGGCCAATAACCTGATGTCATTTTTTTTTTTTCACTCCAGCAAAGTAATTTCCTGCAGACCCGTTTCTCCAAGACTCTGAACTTCTATTGACTGATAAGAGCTTCTACTATTGATGTACTAGGCTGGATTTTCACCTTGCCATGGAGAGAAAATCTCCCTGTTCTCATCAACAGTTCCTAAACCATCCTTTTCCTTCATATTGTGACAACTTAACCATCAATAATGAAATATAAAGCATCCTTCTCCTGAAGCATTTTTCTTAGTATTCAGAGGGGGCAAATCCCCAGGGTAAGGATGAGGATGGTTTCCAAGAAATAGAAGCAGTTTATTCACGTTCCCTATGGGACCCTTTTTGGTGTTTTGGGTTTTTTTTTTTTGCGGTACGCGGGCCTCTCACTGCTGTGGCCTCTCCCGTTGCGGAGCACAGGCTCTGGACGCACAGGCTCAGCGGCCATGGCTCACAGGCCCAGCCGCTCCGCGGCCCGTGGGATCTTCCCGGACCAGGGCACGAACCCACGTCCCCTGCATCAGCAGGCGGACTCTCAACCACTGCGCCACCAGGGAAGCCCCCTTTTTGGTTTTGGATTTATAGGGAGCCTGACCTTCCAAAAACTGGAGTTCCGTGCTATGATGGAAGTCACCACGTGAAATGCTTTACTAGTCCAGTAAACTCAATCTATGCAAATGCCTCTTCTATGAACCACGTCTTTTATTTTCTGTGTTCTTATGCTTTCACTTCTAGGGCCTTGCTGACCTTGGAGGGACTACCCCTCCGGGGGCTGTAGGCGATTCCTAGAGCGAGTGAACAACGGGACAGTGAGCACACCTTTCTAATGCAAAGCGACAAATCCAGAGTCCTTATCCCCAGTCACTGCCTTTATCCAGCTTTCACATTCTGGGCCACTGTCCACTTGCCCTAATCTCCACAGGGTCAGGTACTAGAAAACTGACAGACTAGAGACAGACTCTGTGCCCCAGATCCCATTGAAATGGTCCAAATTAGCCAATCCTAAGTCCGTGTACCATGCCAGACCCATTCCTCCCTTCAGAAATCATAATAGAGGCTCTTGCTCACAATTTTCCCCTCTCCCTCTACCTCCTGACCAACCCTGGTGCTTCCCTATGTAGCCCTCCGTGATGTAGTATGCCCCTCTTCCTGGCATCTGTGAGTATAACAAACTATCTTGTCAGTGGCAGTTGTCTTCTGATCTGGAGGCCTTACCATACTTAAAGCATAATAAAACCTATATTTGAAAGCACCTTTAAATGACAGAATTAAAACTGTTTTAGCCTCCTACTTTATGTTTATTCCTCAAAGCTGAGGAAGTCAAAGAATAATTTAGAGATAAGAGTCATAGGAGTTGGGACAGGGAGAAAAGAGAAAAAAAGAAGGCCCCAGAGCTACCTTTAACTCCATGTGGACTTCAATCCCCAATCAGTACTCATGACATTGGTGCCCTTTCCTAAAATAAATAGGTTCTAGAATCAACACCAGGAGGTTAGTGAGTCTTCCCCACCTTGTCTGGATAGCGGGAGGCAGGTGGTGTAAGTGTGCAGAGGGCGGTGCCCACACTGGCAGGCGGAGAGGTATGTGCAAAGCACACTGCCGTGGGGGTCGGTCTCCCTAGTGCTTTCCGCTCACCATGTTTCCCCCACGCTTCATTCAGTTCACCTCTCTTTAGTCTCTAACCTGTCTATTCTGACTTTAAACACAGTGTTTCTTTTGTTCCCACTGAATTCTTTATTTTTTACAAACTGAATTCTCCCAAGTGCTTCAATTAATGCATGGCTTTAAGTAATTATTTTGTTTTTGCTGTCAGCACCACTGACAGGGAACCCAGCTCTGCTCTGGCAGATGAGCAGACTTGCTAGCACTGGCTTCTGGTGGGCAGGGAGAGGATGCGGGGCCGATTCCTTGAAGGTCATGAATAAACAAAGTTCCTTTTTATTTAAATTCCTTTGCTGTTAAATGGCCTATTCTTTCTTTCATCGAGCTCCTGCTTTTATTCCTCTAAGTTCTTGGTGAATTTCATGACTAAATTCTTTATGAAATTATTTATCCATCAATTATTAAAGAATTCCATGCCTAAATTCTCTTCAAAAACTAAAGTGCAAGTGTGGTTAGAAGCCAGTTGAGGTCCTATTGATTTTTTTAAAACTAATTACATACCAACATTTAAACAGTGAATATTGAGTGTTTACTCTATGGCCAGGCACTGTTCTAGGTACTGGGTGCACATCAGTGAACAAAATAGAATTCTTTCTATCATCATTTAAATTTAAGATAATTTCACCATAGTATTGGCGCATAGAAGCAATATTGCCAAAAATATAGAGATAAAAATCTAAATATCCGGGCTTCCCTAGTGGCACAGTGGTTGAGAGTCTGCCTGCCGATGCAGGGAACACGGGTTCGTGCCCTGGTCCAGGAAGATCCCACATGCCGCGGAGCGGCTGGGCCCATGAACCATGGCCGCTGAGCCTGCGCGTCCGGAGCCTGTGCTCCGCAACGGGAGAGGCCACAGAGGTGAGAGGTCCGTGTACCGCATTAAAGAAAAAAAAATCTAAATATCCAATTTTTTTCTACCTAGGTTGCTCTGAAAAGATTGACTTATTCTAATGCTTTGACCTCCCAGATGGAGTAAGGCAAAAGAGCACTTGTCCAAGTTATGGTTGTGGGAGAGACTCAGATCCCTGAGTCAGGGTGTAAGGCCTAAGGTTTTTTCATTGGTTCTGCCAAAGCTGGTTTCTTCCCTACAAATATTGAACACCACTAATGAGTTAGTGCAGTTGCCATACATACTCTGGTAATGGGTGGGTTGTCTGTCTGAGGGTTCATTGTTCTGAGTCCCCATGGGTATTTTAGTGGGAAGCTGGGTGAGGCCAAGTCAGAAACTGCTAGTTAGATTCCACATGAAACCAGCAACGGCTGGTTTTGGAAGTTAGATTTTCAAAAGCCTGTTTATTCTGCAAACAGCAGATAGTCCATTAATATTAGAAACCCCATAGTCTAAAGCTACATGATGAAAATCTAGCTTTATCTCTGACCTAAGACGATCGTTTTTTAAGAGCCAGAAAATCTTCTTGGTATGTATTTGTGTTGGAAGGATTAGGGAGAATCATGTTTCCTCAAGGAAACATCAAGGTGTTATGGCATTTTTCTTTTTTTTTTATTAGTAGCTGGTCAAAAGTGACTGGAAAGATAGGCTGCTTCTCATGGTTGGAAGTGTTAGTATTGTCTGGTCAAAAAAACTAAGTCAAGGATGAGGGAAGGGCAGGAACTCCTCACCTGAAGCATGGCAGATACTTGCATTGTGCCAGGCACAGAGTTGATGCTTTTTGAGTGAATAAATGTTGACTTGTTCTTGAGAGTATGCAAAATGCCCCCAGGACCCTCCCAGAAATATATTGGGTGAGGGTCCTTTGTAGGAAGCAGGTCTTCTGTGAGCTGGTGAGGTTTCCTCTGTGAGTGATATCAGGACCTGAATGCGATCTATTTTTTGCCAAAAACCTTGTGAGGATGCTTCTGTGAATTAATATGGTCTAGATCCCTAGGTTTCAATACTTGTTTTAGCCGAAAATCTGCTAAATCTCTTCTTTAAGCGGAAACTCTGTATTTAGAACAGGTAGAAGCTGAGATTCTCTGGGCGAGGCCCTGAAGCCTATCCTCCTGGGCTCTCTCCCCACAGTAGCCTCCACAGGGCACAGTTTGAAAACACTGGCCTAGAGATCCATTCTGGGCTGATTAGATTCCATGAACAGGTTGAAGTATATTTAATCTTTGCCCTTACTATCCCTGATTCAGGAGTTAACATTTGGTCATTTGATCTCATTCTTGAGATACACTGATTTCCTAATCAAATTCTGGGAGATTACTCAACAAAAATACTATCAGGTTTAGGCTCCGGAGGTTGAACACTGTGACAAATGCCACCTGGTAGTCAGCCATTTGACACCAGCTTTGCTTTGAGGCTTCCAATTTTCAAGGCAAATGTATGGAGGATCAAAGTTCTGTTTGAGGAAGAAAATCTCACTTATGTAAGAGCCCAACATTGAAATTCACATCATGGTGCATGAGCTTTAGGAAATGGATTAGAGGTTGGGATGGGGTTTCATGTGAGCATTTTCTTTTCATTTTGTTCTGTCATTTAATTCACTAACAATTTCATTGATACAGTTTTATTTGATAGTTTGAGCTTCTAACAGAGTCCAAGATCATGTTGATTGCTTCATTTTTCCTTTTTCTTCTCTCTTCTTTTTTTTCTTTTGCAAAGTATTGTTGAAATAATAATTCACATACATTACCCATTTAAAGTACACAATTCAGTGGTTTTTGGTATATTCACAGAGTTGTGCAACCACCATAATAGTCAATTTTAGAACATTTTTCATCACTTCAAAAGGGAACCCCATATCTTTTTAGCTGTCACCATTATATTCTCCACAGACCTAAGCAAACACTACTCAACTCTCCATCTCTAGAAATTGGCCTATGTAGACATTTTATATAAATGGAATCGTATGATATGTGGTCTTTTGTGACTGGCTGCTTTTACTTAGCACAATGCTTTCAAAGTTTATCCATGATATAGCATGAAATCAGTACTTAATTCCATTTTATGGCTGATTAATATCCCATTGTATGGATAACCTCATTTTGTTTGTCCATTCATCAGTTGATGAATATTTGGGTTGTTTCTACATTTTGGCTATTATCAATAATGCTACTATTAATATTTGTGTACAAATTATTGTGTGGACATGTGTTTTCATTTATCTTGAGTATATATCTGGAGTAGAATTACTGTGTCAAATCTCAATTCTATGTTTAACTGTCTGGGGAACTGCTAAACGGTTTTCCAAAGTAGCTGTACCATTTTACATTCCCACTAGCAGTGTATGAGGGTTGCATTTTCTCCACATCCTCACCCACACTTATTATTATCTGACTTTTGAGTTACAGGCATATCTCATTTTATTGTGCTTTACAGATAGTGCATTTTTAAATATTGAAAGTTTGTGGCAACCCTGAGTTGTCAGATGATTAGCACTGAAGTATTTTTAAATTAAGGTATGTACATTATTTTTTAGACATAATGCTATTGCACACTTAATAGACTGCAGTGTAGTGTAAACATAACTTTTACATGTACTGGGAAATCAAAAAAGTTGTGTGACTCCCTTTATTGAGCTAATCACTTTATCCCAGTGGTCTGGAATCAAACCTGCAATATCTCCAAGGTATGCCTTTATTGCCATTCTAGTGAATGTGAAGTGGTATCTCATTGTGGTTTTGATTTGCATTTCCCTAATGACTAGTGATGTTGGGCATCTTTTCATGTGCATACTGGCCATTTGTTTATCTTCTCTGGAGAAATGTCTATTCAAATGCTTTGCCAATTTTTAATTGGGTTACTTGTTATTACTGAGTTATAAGGGTTCTTTATATATTCTAGATGCAAGGCCCTTATCAAATACATGATTTGCAAATATTTCCTCCCATTCTGTGGGTTGTCTTTTCACTTTCTTGATAGTGTCGTTTGAAAGTACCTAATTAATTTCAAAGAAGTGCAACATATCTATTTTTTCTTCTTACCTTGCTTATGTTTTGGGGTCATATCTAAGAATCCATTGTCCAACCCAAGGTCACAAAGATTTACCCTTATGTTTTCTTGTGTGAGTTTTATAGTTTTGGCTCTTACATTTAATCCTTTGATCCATTCGGAGTTAATTTTTGTATATGGTTCTTGTTTTGTTATTTCTTTTTTCTTTCACTTTTAGGTCTTCAGAGATGTAAAATTCTAATTTGTTTAAGGCAAATTGGCTAAGTAATATGTGGAAATATTAATAAATTGGTTATTAGTGTGCTGAAGGGGGAAATTTAGGCAATGGGGTTAGTTGGTTTTGAATTTGTATGATATATTATGTGATCTACACATCTAAATCTTCCTGGATAAAACTGTGGTCAAATGATATTCAGAATTTCATCTTCACTTCCTCCTTGCAAATGAACACTTCTTCCATTTTACTTATGAATATTCATACCTTGTTTCCATTCTTGCTATAAAAGCCGTTTCGAACCATGCTGCTTACATAACCCAGCTTTTGTTTCTCATTTAAAAAAAAAAATCTCTTTTCTCCATAGGCATACTGTTACACACACACACACACACACACACACACACACACACACACAGAGATACACACACTGCTACCTCTTCCCAATATGCTCATGTGTTTGCTGGCACAGATGTCCCTGCAATTCCCCTCTTCTTGTCACTCACCTTTCAAGTTATATACACATCTGAGGTTTCTCTGTTATTTTTACAGTCACAGTTCAGCATGGGGGCAATCTGGATGATAAGAAAAAAAAATCACAATGGAAAGGAAGGGCAAGATAACACACTAGAGTATTTAGTCATTCCTTTGTGTTTTAGTGTAGAAATGTAGGATTTAGCCACGGAGTAAGCATAGTGCGTAATTATCACATTGGGATGCTAAACACAGACGCTGCATTCACTCTGTGCATAGAGTAAAATCTGGTTCATGGAAAAATGCAAAACCTGCATTTTTCCAACAAAATAAATGAGTGGGGGTGGAAGGAGACTGGCATTCTGATGATTTTTTCAGAATACTAATGCCTACCAGAGGCGGTGGCAGGGTTGGCTGGTCTCGACTGCATTATGCTGACAGAAGAGTGAGGGTATCCTCTCCCTCTTTAGATGTCTCTTATGGCAGCAGCCCAACAGGTACTTTTGACCAACCAACAAGTAATTCTTTTGTATCTCTATGGAGGAAAACATTGTCCAAGTGCTCAACAAGAACCCAGCCAGGAAAACTAAAGCAATACTCATGAAGTAATTGGAGGACAATTCAGCATCAGATTTTGTGATCCTGAATATGAGGGCTGAAGGAGTACAGAAGAGGGAGGTCAGTGAGCCTTAGAGGTGGGAGTAGTCGGGTGTCAAGAAGCTTTCATGGAGAATGTGTCGAGAAGCTTTCATGGAGAATGTGGGTTGGGATTGGGTTATGAAAAATGAAAACAATTTTTAAAAGTAAAAGGGAAAAAAGAGAGGGTACGCCACATGCAAGAAAAGGACAGAAACTCAGCCTTACGATGGACCAGGCACTGGGCAGAGCCCTGTTATGATCTCACTTAGAATGCTGAACAATTCTGAAAGTGGGTGTTTCCTCTTCGAGTTTAATGACTTGATCCTGGTCACACAGCTTCTAAGCAGTAACATGGTGTTTGAATCAAGAGTCCTGAGTCTTCCCCAGCAACACACCCTGTAGCTGCTGTCCTACAACCACAGAGACTGGAGTTATGATCAGTGGTCTCTGGATCAGGTCTAATTCCTCCCTACTGTTCTCTCTCTGACCTACCAGACAACAAAGAGATTGATAATCACTGCTTCAGGCCATGAGTTCCCAATTTGCTGATCCTTAGCATTATCTTAGTAGTTAAAAAGAAAAAAAAAAACAAACAGTGACCTGTTTCTAAACCCCACTCCAAACCTAATGAAACCAAATATCCAGAGATAAGACACTTGAGTCTTTTCCAGTTGTACTCCATCACCTCATAAGTACCTTGGATAAAGTGGGCAGCAATAAATGGCTATCAAATGAATGAATAATTAATGCCGTAGCTAAATCATTGTTTTATCTACTAATTTGATGATTTTGAGTTCCTTGTTGCCTTGGTTTATTTCTTCTGTGTTGCACCATGGTCATTCTTTTGTGGAAACATCTGTTTCTGAGTGATGAAAATGAGGACTTACAGGGTTTTTCCTGTCTGGAGTCCATTGTGAACCCAAAGTACATTTTTAAAAATTGAAATACAATTGACATACAGTATCATATTAGTTTCAGGTGTACATCATAGTGATTCAATATTTATATACATTTCGACATGGTCATCACAATAAGTCTAGCTACCATCTGTCCCAAAGTACATTTGACCAGGACTTAGAGAAAGGCAGATGCATATCTGTAGAACTGAGTGAAAACACACTGGCTGTCTTTTCATCCTAATCTGAAAAACCGCTGTGTTAAGACCAGACTTGACTGTTTCTCTTTTCCCAGAGTTAAACATCAGGGTTTGTTTTTTTTTTTAACCCTCTTTACAATTGTTGTGCTATAGAATAGAAGGGTGATTGATAGACCCTTGCTGATTTTCCTAAAGTGGCCCAAATCACCTCTGGTAGTTGAGTTTCATCAAGGGGAGGAAGATGGAGACAGGCAAGTAAACTTACTTGGTCTTTATTAATTCCATTTGTAATCTGATTTCTGTCAAGTTCTAGATGTTTTGGGTTGGATTGTGTTCATCAGGATGATTAAAACATTGCCTGATTTGGTTCCAAATTGAAGTGCTTGATAAAGTGGTCTGTGATTTTCCCATCACTTTCTTCCATCCACTTCAGCATGCTGCCAAGGCTTTTGCACTGTATCATCACATTCTCATATAGACAAGTGATTGGAGACATGTGACACCATGATTAGAAATGCTGAAGTTCTCGAAGTTTGAGTGCTTCAGTCATAGCCATAATTATTAGCGCAATAAAAACAGGAAAAATCTAATTGCGATTTACCCCTCTTTAGCATCCAATGGATCTGAGATGATATTTCAACCTTGCTTCATTTTCCCTTCTGCATTTATTATTCCATTATTATAAAATGTCACTTTGCCTATAAAATATTTTGCCTTGCTGTCAAGTTTTATTTGGTTCAGCTTTTAGGTCAGGAGAGTTTGTGGCTGATCGCTCCAATCTGTGCCAAAGGAATTTTCCAAGCTATAGTGTTTGTTAGTTTTGTAAATACAGACACTGTTTTTAAGGTAGTTTGGAAACAAACATTCGCTTAAAACAATCATACTTAAGCAAAAGACACACATTCACAATTTTTCTTGGGTCTGAGGGGAAGATCCTCTATCATATAAATTGAACTTTAAAAATTGCTTTTAGAATTGATTTGGGTGGAAGAAAAGGGCCAATAATCTATGCCATCCGTGGGACAGTTAGTCACCAGGGAGAATAGCAAACTGTTTGAAACAAAAAGAAAAGAGTTCCTTAAAAGCTTTAACACACATGAAATGATTCAGTTTTGCCACATTATCCTGGTCTGCTCCATTCTCCCACCCACCATTTCAATTTCAGTGACCTTTTCCTTATCATCCATCTTTGAAAACTGTCATCCAAATTTCCAGCTGCTTCTCCAGCATGTAAAACCCTAGCCAGCCTGGTGGAAGCTCCAACTGTTGCCCTTTCCTCCTACTGCGTCTTCTGAAATAGAAACTCTTCATTAAATTAAATCTCTCCTTATAGTTTGATGAGCAGCAGCTTGTTAGCAGGAGCACATCCTCAGTCTTTGAAAAGGAAACAAATTAAAATACTGACTGTTTTGAGATGAGAAACCATTGTAGGAAAAAAAATCCAATAAGAGCTCTGGTTAATTGATGCACTCAGTGTGTTTTAGTTCATGCTTATGAGATTTGCATGACCACACAAATTTAGTGTTCTGTCTGCAGTCTACCAGATTGCTTTTCCCATAAAATAAGCCTTCTTTATTGCTGATGTTTGCAGTGCATCCCTTCCAGGCATAGTAATAGACATGAATTATTTTTGAAGAAAGCCAACGATTCCCATCTAAATCCAGTTTTCAAGTGTTTTGTCAATAGACAAGATAGCTTACTATTACCTCTAAGGACATCAGCAGTTTTTTTTTTTTTTTTTTTTTTTTCCGGTACGCGGGCCTCTCACTGTTGTGGCCTCTCTCGTTGCGGAGCACAGGCTCCGGATGCGCAGGCTCAGAGGCTATGGCTCACGGGCCCAGCCGCTCCGCGGCACGTGGGATCTTCCCGGCCTGCGCCACGAACCCGTGTCCCCTGCATCGGCAGGCGGATTCTCAACCACTGCACCACCAGGGAAGACCCGACATCAGCGCTTTTGATAAAAGTGTAAGAAGTTAATAGATTTTCCTTTTTTTCAGGGAAAGAGCTTTGCTTTGATGAGGTTTTGTCTTTGCTAAATTCATCGTGGATGGAATACTACCTTTATCACAGCTCTGGACATGCTGCTTAGACCACCCTTTAGAATGTGTCACAATGACCACCGTCAGCTTTCAGTAAAGACAACAGATGAGGACCAATGATTTATGGCCAGTACCACTCTGATCTGTGTGTAGTTACAGACTGTCTCCATTTCAGACTCCCTTGCTGTCAACCAGCTTGCATTAGAGATCGTTCACTATGATTGAGTGACTATATGTGAGGTTGCAACATTACTAACCCAAAGTAAAGAACCAATGGAGAAGGAAAACCCCAAATCAGATGTACTAAAAAGATCTTACATTTTTGATTAATTTACAATATAATTGGAGGCCTTATGATGGAGCCCCAGTCAACTTCTCACTGAAAAGTGAGGATTTGGGAGCAGAAAGCATTTCACTTGATCATTACCAATGCCCAGGTATGAGAACTGACAGATATCAGAAGGAAAAAGGGAAGAAATGTGATGCCAGCTGAAGGAAGGAAAAAAACCTAGGAGGAATTTAATGCCACAAAAAATAAGTCACGTGGAAAATACTGGGCCGCCACACATGCTCTGTGACCTGTTCTTTTTTTTTTTAACTTACTGAAATTTTATTTATTTATTTATTTAGGTTATATGTCTCTTTTTCTATTAATTTTTATTAGAGTATAGTTACTTTACAATGTCGTGTTAGCCTCCACTGCATAACAAAATGAATCAGCCATACACATACAGATATCCCCGCCCTTTTGAACTTCCCTCCTATTTAAGTTACCACAGTACCTTCAGCAGAGTTCCCTGTGCTATACAGTATGTTCCCATCAATTGTCTATTTTATACATAGTATCAATAATGTATGTGTAGCAATCCCAGTCTCCCTGTTCCTCCCACCCAAACCCTTTCCCCCTTGGTATCCATACCTTTGTTCTCTATGTCTATGTCCCGTTCTTGCACTTATATTATTCTTTAATACTTTAGACCTTCAGGGCAAGAAATGAAGGTGAAGGTGAGGGTCAACAACTTTTTCAGGTGATCAACTTTACGGTTGAGTTCAAGTGCCAAGAGACAGTGGACATCCCTGACTCAGTCATACAGATAGATGCCCCTTTAAGGGCAATTTGCAAAGGTGGGTTTCTGTACTGGGTCCAGTTGCCTTGGTAGATAGTGGAGCTGATGAAAACCTCCCGGCAAGGAGCTTGTGGTAATTGAATAGATCCCCAGGCTGGCTGCCATCTGGGAATATGGTCCCAGACACCCACCTGGCAGGGTCAATGGGTAACTTACCCCGGTCAGGGGTGCCCCTGCTCCCAGAGCTGGAGGCTGCATTCTCACTATAAAGGAGTCTCATATACCCATTTTACAAGAGCAATTGCATTCAGCCTTCAGTGTGCCTGGGAATCCACTGAGCTTGGCTTGATCTAACTCCTCCCGTGCACAGAATGGACTGTGATTTAATGTGGATTTTCATTTCTGCCTCAACAGAATGGGTTTCCTGCATGAATCACCTTTATTGTGGTTTTACTCTGGGCCACTTAGCCATGTTATAAATGATATTTAGAAGCATGAAATAAATCTGCTGCCCCTTTGATTCACCAATCCTACAAACCAAAAAAGCTTAGGCTTATTTAGCAATCTATTTCCAGAGAAGCCAACAGGGCTTTTAGTTGGCTGACGGCAGAAGACGGACGGGCAGTTTCGAGGCAGCCTGTGAAAAGGCTCATGCGAGAGCTCCTTGTATTCCTTGCCCTGTCATTTGTCTTCCAAGATTCTGTTAGCAGATCTTCCATCTCTGAATTCATGCTGTGTGCAGCATGAAACTATCTTTTCAAAGTTGCAGCCTTTTTTCCGAATACTACCTTTAACAGGTTCCTCTGCTACCGACTGGAGACAAACCTTTATTGGCACAGCATTTCTGGGCAGGATGAGCTAAAGTGAGTTCCAGGAACTTCCAGGATCAGCCTCATTAACTAGATGAAGCTACTGAATCCTTTATTTCCCTCCTCTCCCTCTTAAAAAAAAAAGGCAATGATCGTATTTCAGACAGGTGCCTCCAGAACAAATCTTTCAATGTTTTCCTTTAGCGTCCTTCAGTTCTTCACATCAGTGTCTTATTTCAGCAACTGTTCCTAGTTGCTCAAGGAGTTGCTCAAGGCGTTTTACAGAGAGTAAACTTCCTGGGTGATGGGGCCTGCACCCTCCTGAGGCTCTGCTCAAGGCTGGCCTGCGCAGGATTGCTTTGCTTTTCTCTCTATTGCACACTCTGTTCCTGGAACCCAGCAGCCCTGCCATCTGTCCTTGTCAGGATTTGAAACTGATACATTTCAGTAAACATGCAGAGGCAGCAGTCAGGTGAGGAGTTTGGCTAATTCCTCCCTTGCAGGAAGGAATCTCCGGCTCATCCTGTCACACGGTGAGTTCTTCCTGTTCAGGGGTGTTAGTAGCACCAGAGATAGCTGGGATTCTTCCACAACGGGCTGACTTTCATTTCTAATGAGGCTTTTCAGAGGCAGACTGGCCCTCAGCTGGATTCCTGGAGAAGAGCATGTGATTGACCCTCTGAGGCAGGTTTATGGACACGCTCTGTTGTTCCTTGTATGCTAACAAATTGTGCCCGTCTCACACATCAGTGATTCTTCAAACCAATGGCCAATTCGCCAAAAGGAACCATGAAAGTTACCAGTTGCAAAAATCAGAAGTTCACTTCCCAGGCAAAATGGAGATTTGGCAATAGTTTAAAACTTTTTTACTTTGAAATAATTATAGACGGATGAGAAGTTGCAAAACCAGTACAGAGAGGTCCCATGTTCTTATCACTCAGCTTTCCCCAATAATGCCATCTTATATAATACAGTACGTTAACACAATCAAGAAATTAGCAATGTTTTTATGGCAAGAGAGAATGGGCATCAAAAAGCCTGAGAGGTACACTTAGTATTTGGAGTTCTGGTCCACTATTTGCTTAAAGAATGGCTATAAATTAGTCACACACAGACATTCCATGTGTCATGAAAAAAAAGGATCCCATTAAAAGCTATTCCGGGCCACCTTGAACTCTATTCCCACACAGAAAAATTTCTATGTAAAAGGTGGTGCATTACTCTGAGGGAGGAGGGGTCCTTTATTCCAAAAATAAGAGACCTTCAAACAGTCTTAGTTATCTTTAAAGATAAGTGATCTTGGCTAATTGGGTCACTCCTGGCATCTTTTGTGGGATCATTTCACAGATATCTTGAACACTATGTTGGCTGAATGAAGCTTAGGGAAGGATGGAAGAGTCACCCTTATTAATAGTCATGTACCTAGGATGGGTTGGCAAAATGTGGTTGATATTTATTTATTACATAGGAGTTAGGAGCTTGAATCCTGAACTCAGACAGATCAAGTTTAAGTCCCAGGCTTGCCCCTTACCAGAAGGTTAACTTTAAACAAGTTACTTGACTCTCTAAGCCTCATTTTTCTTATGCATGAAATGAGGACAACACAGCACCTGAGAAATCAATGTAAGTTGACTGGAAACTCTCAGGCATCTAGTAGGTGCTCAATAAATTTTAGCTGTTGCTATGAATAATTATCTCTGATTAGGATATTCTGGGAAGTGATTTTTATTCCCTTCAGTTTCTTGGATTTATTTTCAAAGCTGGTCCAGATAATTTGTGAAATATCTTCTAGTCTTGTGGTATGAAAAGTAGCTGGATGAGAGTGACTGTTCATTATATTTGGAAAACCATTTTGATTCCCAATACAGTTATTATTTTAAAAGAGTAATTGCTCACTATCCTATAATGCATTATAAATCACTGTGTAACTTCCACATTATTGACTGTTTGTTGATAAGTTACTTACATTATAGAATAGTCTAAAATTGGATCAAAAAACAGTTGCAGGATTTTAAAATCTAAAGTCAGTAAAACCCGGGTCCATATAGCTAGTCTAAAGTTAACGGGTCTAGATCTATAGTTATCTAGACATTAACTTCTTAAAAAATGTTAACAGAGGCCATTGGAATTGCTTGTGACAACTAGTCAAACATTAAGGAACATTAGTTGTTTTTGAAATTTTTTACTTGTTATGAAAAGTAGATCTCTCTGTTACCGTGGTTGCCTGTGTCTTGTTTATAATGATAGGTTTTCTTTTCCTGGCACATCAGTAACCAATAGCAAATCTACCCTTTTCAACATCAGCCCTACTTTAGTTGATAATTAATTAATAAATCACTGAAAATTGCATGTAAATAATTTTAGGCTTAGATGTTAGAGTGGATGAAGAAGCTTTGCACTGTCTCCCCCAAATATGTTTCTTTTTAAACAGAATATTATACTCCCAAATGTGTTGATACAAGTTAGTAGAATGAAGAAAAAGTGGTTTATATCAAAGTTTTTACGTGAAGAATTATCAGCAAATAGTGTTAGCAAAATGAAAGGAGCCCTAATTGTGGCATTAGGAGGCTTTGTTGCCAATTAATGTGATGCTTTGTAAACAAAGACTACTCTACAGTGATCTAGCTCAGAAGGCAGATATTTCTGATTAGAACTACATCCTGTTAGGGCTTAAATTTTAAAAGTAACACCTCATGAGTAACTCTAGTCTTTTGGCGTCTTATACGGAGAACCAGTCCAAGTGTATTACAGTGCCAGGAAGGGGGAACCTACGTTGGTGACACCAAAACAGAATGCCTGGAACCAAAACCCAATCCTTTGTATCAGATTGTCATCAGCAATGTGTACCTATGCTTTCTTTGTTTTCCCCTGCTTGGTGGGGAGGGGTGGGAGGGGCAGACAAAATTGCTGCCTTGAAATTTCTATGAATTGTGTTTTCAGACTACCAAAAATATTAGAAAATATTTGTTTCCACTTTGATTCTAACAATGCAGTCTCAGACAAATAGAAGAAACCCGAGGCTATCAGTAAGATTTTCCTTTTCCAGGAAAGGAAAATTTAAGTTAACATCGATCTGGTATCTGGATGTGGAACTACTTTCTGGGCATAAAAGAGATGGAAGGAATCACAAAGAGAACTATCAATATATTCGACTGCTTAAAAATGAAGAAGTTTCATATATCCAAAATATCATAAATACAATTAAATGCCAAACAGGAACCATATTTAACCACAACAGGCACAGGCACAGACAAATGAGAATATTTTTAATACTTAGTAAGTTTATATTCAAGAAAAAAGTCACTAAGTAGCAGATGATGGAAACACACAATTCACACTGGAAGAAAAACAACTGGCTGAATAACTATATCAGCAAAGCACATAAAGTTGCTAATATTAAAATAATGAAACTTAGAAACAACAATGAGATACTGTTTTTTCTTCTATGAAATTAGCAAAGAATTAAAATACTGGATATAAGGTGTACCTTTCAATGCTGCCATGGATTCCTTCAGTATAGTGAGGGCCAGGGCTCTGGTGTCAGATCACTGGGTCCAAAAATCCGGTTGTATGACTTTGGGGAAGTTATGTAACCTCTTTGTGCCTCAGGTTATCATCTGTAAATGGGTATAAAATAATACCTACTTTACATTGTTATGGATAAAGTTAAATGAGATAATACACGTAAAGCATTTAGCATGGTATCTGGCAGATAATAAGACTTCAACAAAAAAGGTAGCTGCTATCAGCTGCTATTAGAGTCTCATTCACTGCTCATAGAAGTTTAATCTACTAATTGTAATAAAACCAGAAAGCAATATGGCAATACTTAATCAAAAGCCTTAAAAATAATCAAGTATATTTTTAGGAAAGTGTTCCAAGAAAGTACTCTGATGTTCACAAACATTATGTGCAAAGATGGTCATAAAGATAAAATATTCCATATGACCTAAATACTCAAAATAGAAAAATGAATTTAACTTGATTATGGGGCATCTCTCTATGGTAGAATACAACATGGCTATCAAAAGTATGCTTTTTTAAAGAGGTTTTAATGATATTGCATATGCTTAAGAAATAACATTAACTTTAAAAGCAGAATATGAAATTATATTTACAATATCCAATTATGTGAATGTAGATATAAATTAAAGATGTAAATACAGAAAAATATAAGGAAACAACAAACATTTTAGTGTTATTTCTGGGCAGTGAGATTATAGGTATTTTCAAAAATATACACTTCTGTATTTACTTTTTCTACAGTGAGCCTGTATCACTTTTTCTACACTTAAGATGAAACCTGAATTCAGAGGAGATTTTAGATGGCATAGTGGAACATGTCATTTGCTCCTCATGAAATTTAAAATATGTTTTCAAAGCTATGTGAGGGGAACAAGAGGAAATGTATCAGTAAGAGACACACAAAAAATCACATTTATGTTGTGATCCAACAGATCCCTGTAATAGCTAACCTTAATCTCCACCCACAGATGAGTTTCTGTTTGTAACTATCATCAATCAGTTGATGAACAATGTTAGTGTGGGCCTACTGTGTGCCAGGCACTGGGCCATGCTAGACAGACCATGTTGAGCAAAGCAAATCCTGTCTTCATCCACCTGGAGCACTTGGTCACATAGGTATTTAGTAATTCCAGATAAAAGTCCCAACAAACAAACTCATATATTTAGAGATTTATAAATTTACCAAAGTTGTTCTTTAGTTAAAAGAAAAATAATAAGAAAATGCTAATATTTTTCCATTAGAAGAAATGTTTTTGAAAATCAAAAAGAAATAGTAAGATCCTCAACGTGTCTGAGTTGCTGGCACTGTAGACGTGGCTGGAGGAAAAGTCAGCACGGGAGGGAGTTACGTCTGAGCATCCAGGGTTGCCAGCTGTAGTCCAGGTCACAGAGAATGCCATTGTTTGTTCTGGGAAATGGCTACTTTTGTTCAGCAACTCCCCTATCCTGCCCCAGAGAGAGCAGACAAACAGTTCCAGTCCTGGTGTACTGATCCTTTGTAAAGTACCCTCATTCCTGCTTTTGTTGGCATTTCTACCTTTTAGTGACCTTGATAAAGATAATTAAGCAATGAAAGTTAACTCAGAGAAAGCAGATGCATGTGAAGTCATTTCCCAAAGTGGAAGAATGAGCTCCTTTTTCACTCTGCCCCATATTAAATACACACTCACATATGTGCATTTATATGTGTATGCACATATACATATATGCCTAGAAAATAATACAGATATACTTTCCTATCAATGAAAACTCTGAAGCACATTTAGATTTATTTAAGAAAGAAAATACGCTCTACTATTATTAAGAAGACATATAATTGGAGGGGGTCACAAATCTTTTCTAGAAATATTATGATTATAATCACAAGTAAAGTAGATTAGGAAGATTTGCTTGAAATAATAGTTCAACTACCCACAATTCAACTACCTGCAGTTTCACCTTTTAGAAAAACAGTCAAGAATGAGAAAATAATTAGAAAGCATTGGCAGAGTAGATATTGCGAAGTATCTGCCACTTCACTAATGCAGCATTCCTTAACGCCACTGGACCCCTACTCTCCTTGTTCTATACACATTTCTAACAAACTAAATGTGGTTATCACCTTCCAAGGCTTCTGCAGGTTAGAAATAGAAAGAGTCCTCCCTACTGCTTTGGTGTATTGATAGTGACATGAAATAACAATTGAAAGTAAGGAAAAAAAAAAGAAAACCATAGGGCTTCCCTGGTGGCGCAGTGGTTGAGAGTCCGCCTGCCGATGCAGGGGACACGAGTTCGTGCCCCGGTCTGGGAAGATCCCACATGCCGCGGAGCGGCTGGGCCCGTGAGCCATGGCTGCTGAGCCTGCGCGTCCGGAGCCTGTGCTCCGCAATGGGAGGGGCCACAGCAGTGAGAGGCCTGCGTACCACAAAAAAAAAAAAAAAAAAGAAAACCATACAATGTAGGTACAAATATTCAAAGAGCAAAGATGCCTGGGTTCATGTACTGTAGGGGCCAATAGTCCTCAGTGGGCCCTGAAGAAGCCACTACTTCACACTCTGTACAGAATATATTTTCACACGGATTGTGCTAAGTCTTTAAGCAATGGTTATATTTTATTCTGTATACTCAGTTGAAGTTGGAGTGGTTATCTTAGTATATTATCCATTTAAAAATATTTTAAAACAGGTGAGTTTAAAAGAGCAAGCTTTTGACTGTACCAAAAAATTCTCATTTAAAATAAAACCCAGAAAACTCATTTCAGGAGGTTCTAGAGAGCACACAAACACACATGCACGCGCGTGTGCACACACACACATTACTCACGATAATTAGCTGCAATTCAGGAAGATGTTTTCCTTTGTGACTCAGACTAGAGGAAGAAAACTGCTTTGGTTTTTTAAAAGCGGTTTTGAAAATATCCACAGGGAATAAGCAATACATTTCTCTAAACTCCAGAGATCAATGTAATTACTTCGAAAAGCAGATCAATGTGGTTCGACTTTTGAATACCTAATATAAATACCACCCATTCCTCCCAGAAGAGATTCATTTTCACTGCATTTCATAGAACACATTTTTCCCATTCTACAAAGCTCAAACTGCTTTCCGAATATTTTATTACATACAGGGTTGAACCTGACACTCTGAATTTTCTTGGAGTGATAGTAACTTAGTAAAAGTTCATCTGGAGATTTTAGAGTGAAACCTACAACGGCTGATCTTCAAGATACAAGCTATAGCAGGGGTCTCCCAACCTCCCACACACCCCGCGGGCCACACAGCAGGAGGTGAGTGGCAGGCAAGCTAAATGCCGCTCCCCATCGCTTGCATTATCCCCTGAACCATTCCCCACTACCCCATCCGTGGAAAAATTGTCTTCTACGAAACTGGTCCCTGGTGCCAAAAAGGTTGGGGACCTCTGAGCCATAGGAAGCTGAAAACAAAGTTTTTGAACATCAAGAACTTGTCAACCAACTGGGGTTTCTTACTACTAGACAGATTCAGGTCTCTAATTCATCCTCACCAGTGCGATGCAGTAATTTGGGGTGTGCCAGTGTGCCCTAGGAATGTTTGTTTTAACCAGCTCTCCTGGTGGTAGGTGGCTTACTCTTGGAGAATCCCTGTTGAGAGGTATCCCCAAGACTATTTGAACTACTTTTCCATACCTCTCTGACTGTCTCTCAGTCTGTTTTCTTTATCAGACACATTGGAATTCTTTATAAGATGGTTACCTCTTTCCAAGTTTAAAATTATCCTCTCCGTTTCTTTTGATCTTACTAAATCAAATGTATTCATCCATTTGATAGCTTTTTCTGTTCTTGAGTACACCACTTAGCGCGAAAGGTGGTAATTACAGGTTCTCCTGAAAATGCAAAATGATTTGAATGCTACTTTAGGTAGGGATTTGAAAACCGGACTTTTCAAAAAAAAAAAAAAAAAACCGGACGTTTCTGTCCAACATTTCAAAAAGATATGGACTCCCTATAATTTCCTTACAGCATCTTTAAATCCTAAGCATTTAGCAAATGTATATTTAATCAAATATTGTAAATTATTTATTATTTCTGGAACATTCAGTTTAGGGTAAAATTTCTTTAATATTTAGACTGGCATTTCATCATTTTGTATATGATACATGTATATTTTATGGCACACTGGGCTCCTCTGTATAGTTGGTATGTTCAACACATGTACAATTTTGTGTATTATGTAGTTATGCCTACTTTGTGGGACATAGGGCAGAGTGTTAACCTTTTGAACTATTACCAAAGTTAACAGTTGAGTCTGCATTTGTGATAAGATGATGGTCAGAGAGATTGTCTGCTCTGCACTTGGTCAGCGTTATAACTCTCAGCATGTTCCTTCTCCTTAGTGACAGTTTGTTGCGTGACGTAGGCATGCAGTGGTTTTAAAGATGGGCTGCCTTTGTAAGGGATGCAGGGAAATTACTGCTTTAAAAGACAAATGACACCAGGCAGAAAACTTAATCTTGTGCTGAAGATGAAGCCACAAACAAATGATAGTGTAGCATTTCCTGTGTTGATTTCATGAATAAAGTAGAAGCCAAATTGTCCTTATTCCACCCAAAATTGTAAATTAGGAGTGCATTTTGGTACCTACTCCCCAAATTATGCTTTAATTTAAAAAACACCTAAATGGAAAATATATTACAAATATGATACTATACACAAATACAAAATAAATATAAAAATATATTAAAAATAAATATGATATTATAAAGAAAGGGGGTGCCTCTCTGCCCTTTCTTCCCTCCTGTTTGTGAATCATCATCATCTCCCAAATTGTCTCAATTAACTGCCACCCATAAGCATGACTGTTGTCACAGATGGGTACTTTTAAAAATAGATAACAATCCATTTACACATGCCCCAAAAGGAGAAAACATTATTCATTGAATTAGAAGGACTGCCTATGAAAGCAGAGCAGAATTTTTAGTATTGGAAAAGAAAAGATGGATAGTCCTCCAACAGAGTACCACTTGGAATGTGTCTGTTCCTTCTGGTTGTGCTATATGGTAAGAGCATAGTCCACTCCAGCAAAAATCTTCCATCTGTGCTGGGACATCTAGGTCTGACCTCTCTGCCACATTAGCAACTGGCTGGTTAGAGTAAGTCATGCAACATTTCTCAAAATGTATGTCCACAGAACTCTACTTACTCTGAATGTTCAGAAGTGTACTTGACAAAATTGGTGTCATGGTCAGGTAACTATTGGAACCATTGTGTTCAATGATGTCTGCAATGTTCTTAGTGTAGGATATCTCAGAATATTTCAATTTTCCTTTTTTCATTGAGTAGCTCTTGAAACAAATGTTTCTAGAAATTTGCTTTAGAAAATGTTGGTTTCATGGGTTATTTTAACTTAGAAGTATTTTGTGCACATACACACATACGATGTGCATGCATATGTTACACATGAATTTAGAACAACTGAACCATTGTTCTCTGTGCTCTGTAATTAACTACATAGTTTACTGTTAATTTGAGGATAATGACATTTTAACTACCCATTATAAAATGGAAATAATCATTGCATGGTGAAACCTTGAGTTAGGAATTGCTAAACAGCACATCAGCTCTGTCCTGAAGACCTTGGCGGAGTGGGAGCTGTGAAAATTAAAAGGGAAATTTCATGAAAATGGAGTTGGGAAGCCAGAAGGGGGAGCTCTCATGCACCTACCACTTGTATCAGTACAGATCCCAATAGGGAGAGATACACCTTCTTAGATCTCTGGCAGAAAGTGACATTACTATCGCCAGCAGGAAGAAGAAAGGTTTTCTCCTTGCCTGGCAACAGCTCAGCCAATAAAAAACCACTATACTTTGAACTCCCAGTTCCCTCCAATGAACTTTTTGTTTATAACAGCCTCTCCCACTTCCCCTTCTCCTCTCCCTTGCTAAACCTGACATGCATATGGTTCGCCATAAATGCGTGTCTAGGATTGCAATTCTTTGCTGCTCCCAAGTAAACCCTGTTTTGCTGGTAAAATAACTGGCTCTTTTATAATGTTTTAGGTTAACAGCAGAAACAGGGGAAGAGATAGCTTCAATGTAATGTGAAGAGGTTTTTGAACTACTGCTACAGAATGCTCTGGAACTCCGTAAGACTGGGTTTTTAAGTCATTCAATGGACTATGGGTCTTGGAGGAGACAGTGTTTGAGCTGAGTATTGAAGAATAAACAGTAATTGAAAGAATTGGAGTCAGGTGGGGCACGTGAGCCTGAGGCATAGAAGATCATGTGGTATAATAGGTGGGAAGTTTGTTTCATTAAGAAGGAAAAGGGTAAGATGAAAGTGCAGGTAGGGAAAGGCCAGACCATGAAAGGAGTTTGAGCACAGTGGTTCTTTTTTTTTTTTTTTTATGACTGACATTTAAAAACAAACAAACAAAAAGCAACTTTGTATGTATTTTAGTGGAAAATAGGAGAGTCTCTCAGGGACTGCTAGCCAGATGTGAGTTTTAATCAATTCTTTTGAAAATTTGTAGCAAATAATGAAACCCTGGAGCTATTTATCCCTTTAGAAATGAGCACAGCTATTTATTTGACAATTTCCACATGAAAAGCTTAATTTTTAGAAGCATATTATTTTTAAAAAATCACTGCACATAGAATACTTTATACTGATGTTTATATCCACTTGGACCTTGCAATTCTGAATTTAGTGTTAATAGCTACGCTGACGATTGCTTCACTTTTTTTCCAGATAAACCTCTGATGCTGGGGAGGACTCTTTATGAAAGGTAGTGTGCGTGTGTGTTTGGGGTGGGGAGGGTAGGTGGCTAGCTTATAAAATCTTGCTTAAAATAGCAGATAAATTTCAGTTCTAACTGAAGATCACCTAACCAAAAATGAACCTATGGTCAGCCATTTTCCATCCATAAACATGCCAGAGATTCTAGGATAGATGGAGAGGTTGGCATTTCTGGCTTGAGTGAGGAAAATAACAAGGCTAAAGTATTGAGGACACAACGTTCTGTAAGAACAATTGCATTCTACAAGGTCACCGTGCTCAAGGACGTCGTTAAATAGCTATTGCTTTATTTCAGTAAGGTCTCTGGCTCTTACTTGACTCCAGTTTTTTAAAAACAGTTTTGTCTCCAAAACAACAGCATTGACTGTCGTTTTGCTAAACTATAGCCACCAGAGTGCCTAAGGGTGAATGTCAGCTTGGCATTCCCTGGAGGTGGATATTTATATATATATATATGTATGAATTTTTTAAGTTAAGTTTTCAAGTTTAATCACCATCCTATCTCTGTTGATTTAAATGAATAAAATGTCACCTTATTTATAGGATCATACTGTTTCAAAATGTTTTAATCTAACATAAATGAGCCTTTGTAAGCCAAATGATTTTTCAGCCTACATAGATAGATCTTATTCAAAGAAACCTGCAACTTAGACATTATTATCATCCTCACTTTATAGGTGAAAAAGCTGAGGACCAGCAGGTCCCAGACCCTTGGGCGGTGGAACACAGGAGGTAAACACTTCCTGTGACAAAGGTTTTGGGTTACTAATCCAGGGCTTTTTTCACCATTGCAATGGTCTCTGAATCTACACTCTGCTAGGACTTTTTTCTCCTGGATTGGAAAGGCTTCCTTTGTCTTAGTTTACACAGTAACAGCTTAGAAGATATCACTTTATTTTAAAACTTTATAAAATCTGCCTAACAACATTATAGCACATTTATTTAATATATAGGGGTGGGGAAGGGTTTTAATGCCAATGTGGAGACCCACTCAGATGTCCACAATTGATATGATGATTATTTTAGTAAAGACATTTTAGATCTAACAGATGCAGAAAGAAGCCTTCCTTTACCATGAAAAGCAGAAACTTCTGGGAGTCAGGCTGCCAAGAATCCCCTACCCCGGGAGCTTTATGGACATGAAGAAAAAAATCTGAAAAGATCACTGCCATTTGCATAAACAGACATTATCACAAACTTTCTTATCTCCCGTTTGTTCCCCTAGAAAACCATTTGTTCATTTCATAGAATATTTTTCTCTCCTTCCCCTCTTCCCCTGCCATTACAATAGTTAGGTATATAAACTCCCATTTTTAGCTGTTTAGAGAGCCACTTTTTGGTGCATTCCTTGTTAAGCTATAAGTTTGTTTAATTTGCAGACCCCCAGTACAAAACCTAAGAGGGTAGAGGAAAATATTTCCACCCCTACACCGTTAGCTCAAATCAGATTGTTCTTTTTTTTTTTACTGTGGTAAAAAACACATAAATCGGATTCTTATCTTTTTATATATTTAAATCCAGTCTTGACATTTTTCTAGAATTTGCAGTAGATCTGTACCTTTTTAGATATATGTAATCATTCATTTAGATACAATTCATTGAGCACTACCCGGTGCCAGTAAGTGGGATAAGTTGTTTCATATTTTAGCCCATTCAATTTTCCCAAATCTTTAAGGTAGATGATAGCTCCCTAATGGCATGGTACCAATGAAATATGGAATGCACAGTTAGCCCTCAGGAAGGCAACCATGCACCAGCAGTGTATTTAATATTAGATAGAAGGTCCACATGCATATAATAAGATAGTGTAATTCTCCCATTTTACCCCTCCCCAGTTGGGTTTGTGTTTGGGCTTTACAAACCAAAAAAGCAAAACTTTGAAAATAGTTCCATTAAGGAATCATAAAGTAAAGCTCATGAATCAAAATCTGGAGAGGTGAAATGATTCAGCTGGGAAGAATCCTTGTGGTCCTCAGGTGCCGTGAGAAACAGGACCAACTCTTCTGGATGTGGGATGCAGTAAAAAGGGCACAGGTTTTGAATAAGATCAAACTGACTTTGAACCTCAACTCTTTTACCAACTTGCTGTGTGACCCTAGGCAAATACTGATCTCCTTGAGTCTCAGTTTCCTCATCCGTAACATGGGGATAATATCCTTTTCAAAGAGTTGCTAGAAGGAATAAATGAGGTAACGTGGTTAACATATCCACAGGAGGATGATACTCACCAAATTCAGGGTGGCACCTTTTCAGGGAAGGAGGGAGGGAGAGGAAAAGGACTCAGGAGGGGAGCAAAAGGAGCTTCTGTTTTAGCTGGAATATTTTGTATCTTTTATACAAACGCATAAAGATCTGAGCCAAGGAGAATACAATAATGGCATTTGTTAATCTGGAGACAGTGCTTGTTAAATTATTTTCTGTACTTTTATTTTAAATTTCTAATTAAATTTTATAGTGTCTGGCATATAGGACACACTAAATATGGATTCAGATCCTTTTCCACAGCCCTTGTCAGAAGGACGAAGTCCCTATTGTGATGAATTTAGTTGTGGCCCAAGGAAACAAACCCTTCTGTGATCCTGAGCTGTAGTGGAGTGTGCCCTGGGGAGCTGGGCACCCACCTTCCACAATGGAGTTCAACAGACAAGTTCACCCTCCTGGTGCAGCCTGGATGAACACAAGCATCCTTATACTGTCTTCTTTAGCTTTACCACTCAGTGCAGAGACATGGTGTTTTATGTGGTCTACATTCTACAGCCAGATTACATTTTCCATATGGGATTCTCTATCAAGGAAAGCTGTTTACATTTTACTTTACTGTAGCATGCAGCTCCTGCCAACGCATGTGTCACCATGATTTCCATACTGGAGCCTTTCCTTAACCACAATGATGTTTATTTAGTCTGTACAATTTGTTTAGATTCTCCTCATGGAAATTCGAGATTTAAGGTTATGAAAATAACTCTTACAGAGCTCCTAAATGTGGTCAATTCCACATGAAAGTGGGTTTTCCTGAAGCTTATTGTAAACCAAGCGATTACCATGTACAGAAGGGCAACTGAACTTAGAGATGACATTGACCCATCTTTATGTTGCCACAAATATTCACATAGCACACAACACAAGGTAGCTCAACGCAGAGGGTTTTCAGCCTCTGAAAGAACTCAGGGCTGTTCAGCTGTCTAGTTCTTTTTTGATCTCCTAGCTTCCCATCTCTGTGCCCTCCCACTCTCCCTTCACCTTGACTCCGAGAATGGAGAAGGGAATGTTCTGAAGACAGAAATTAAATGACTTAAGCCCATCCTAGCACGCGTAGGGACAGGCTCCCCCATCATTTCTATTCTATAGAAAAAGGCTCATTGTTCACACAAGCGGGATTTTGTGAGCAGTATTCTTCCACTGCCAGAGAAAGAGAAAAATAGTTCTTTTTCTTTTCTCTCTAATTTTTTTTTTTTTTTTGGCAGAATTGATGCAGGGGACACGTGGCTGTCAGCTCACTCGGGGTATGCACAGAGGAATTTCAGAATGTTTTAGACGTTATAAAATTGCAAGTTAACAGCTGGCAGAGGTATTTACGGAAATTAGACAGTCTTTCAAATCATTTATCAGAGCGCTTACAATTCCCGTTGCAAGGCAGGTGAAATAATAACGGATATTTGGGACTTGAATCATATTCAATGCAGGAAAGAGAAAGCTATCTGCATCCAAATTACCTGAAGAAAAGGAAGAACCATAATTGCCTGGGCAGTTACTGCTGCTGCCACCAGCTTTAACACGATGCCTAGCAGCTGCCAAGGGAGAAGGCGAGAGCTAAAGCTCATCGTCATTAAACAAAACCTTCCTCTCGAATCCACATACCAGCCCTGCGACTCCCAGGCTGTTTGAAACCAGACGTCAAGAAACAATCCGCAACCTTAAATGCGGCTTCCTTTAAGAGAGAATTGAGAAAACCCTTGTTATAAAACTCTGCTCTCTTCCTTGAAAATTATTCCCTTGGTGTTTTAACATAATAAAACGGCAATATCCTTTTAAGCCAGAAAGCAGTCTCCCCAAAGTAATTACTGCCCATCAAGGATAACTAACTATGTTGTAGGAAATCAAGGTAGGGAGAAAATCAAGGGAAGGAGAAAGCTATTTTCTCAGTTAAAGTGAATGTGAATGGCAGCACCTTTACGGTATTTGGTTATGGCAGTGTAGCTCAGCTGGGAGGAAAGAAAACACCTACATACCTGAATCCCATTAATTTTACAATAGTGTTTCCACTGAGACAGTGCAGTTCTTAACTGTCCTTTCTGCGAACACCAGTACAGTTATTCATAGAGTACTTTGTAAAATAATCCAGGTACAGGATATACACACAAAACAAAAACGACTAGTTAGGTTGGGAACTTGGTACCACCAGAAAACCCAGCACAGAGCAGTTATTTCCATGTGATAGTTTAAATGATGTGATCATTTAACTCAGTGGAAGAGTTGTTTATCCTCTGTCCTCTAATGTGGTTGTCTTAGAAAGACTTTCACTTTTAAAGGCAATAACATTTAATTAAGACAGCAAATTAGAAAAGAAAGAATGATCACAAAACCAAAATTCCAGGCGAAATACCTCCTTGACTCTCTTCTGCCCTCTGCTGGGTACTGTGTGTATCCTCTTTGCCGGGGGGCGGGGCGGGGGTGGGAGCATGTGTATTTTCCCACCTCGGTTCTTCCTAAAAGACAGTGTTGAGGTAGGTGGGTCTGGATGTGACAAATATTTCTATTCTGGTGGATCTTGTAGGTAAGTGTCTCGAGAGTGAGTCAGGTGTTTATTTTCTGTTTCTATTTTTAAAATTATGATAAAATATACATAACACAAAATTTACCATTTTAACCAGTATACAGTTCAGTGGCACTAAGTACATTCCCATCATTTTGAAACCATCACCACCATCCATCACCAGAACTTTTTTCATCTTGCAAAACTGAAATTCTATACCCGTTAAACACTAACTCCCCATTTCCCTACCACCACCACCCTCCCTGGAACCCCTGGCAACCACTATTTTATTTTACTTTTCATTTTTAAAATACATTTATTTATTTAATTTTGGCTACATTGGGTCTTCGTTGCTGCGCTTGGGCCCTCTCCAGTTGCTGTGAGTGGGGCGTTGCAGAGCACGGGCTCTAGAGCGCAAGCTCAGAGGCCATGGCTCACGGGCCCAGAGGCTCTGCAGCATGTGGGATCTTCCCGGACCAGGGCTCGAACCTGCATCCCCTGCATTGGCAGGCGGACTCTCAACCACTATGCCACGAGGGAAGCCCAGCAACCACTATTTTAAATACATTCTGTCTCTATGAATTTGATTACTCTAAATACCTCATATAGTGTTTGTCCATTAGTAATCAGGTGTTAATTTTTATTACGTATAAAGAAATAGTAAAAGTATATATAAGTAACAGTGAGGGGAGATGAAACAGAGTATATAATTAGTACATAGTTGAGGAGCAAGGGAAGGAGACAGGCAGTCAACATAAACAAAGTGGCAAATAGATAGAAGAGCGGTGTAGCAACTCCTGGCAGGTGCTTCACTGCTACGACCCTGTGGTTCAAAATAAAGCCCAAATAAGGAAACTGCACAAAGGACCACAGCTAATAGGTGGCAGAGCTTGGTTTGAGTCTAGGATTAACAGATTCCAAAGTTTCACTGCATTGATATTTTTAATCAACCCATGTCCTCCAGTGCAGTTCCTCACCTTTTATGACACTAAGAAATTCCCCAGGGGTAAAGAACATGCTCTTTCCTCACTGTTCTCTCATGGGTGCAGTCACCTAACATTTCATTGAATATGTTTGACCTCGAGACCTTGAATCCCAAGTGTCTCTCATTATCTCACTTTTTGTCTGAAACACTATAATGGAAGGGTGGCTGCTGACTTAGATTGTGGGCTCACTCGAGTCTCCAGGATATCGACAGTCATTGTCATGTGGGTCCACGCCATTTTGGAAAGATTCTTTAAAGGTGCTCGAGCGGTTTCTAAACTGGAGGTCTGCAGAATTGACAACAGAATTAGCTGAGACAAACTGAATCTACAGGAGCTTCCTTTTATTAAACACAGGTATAGCCAACGACCAAACAACAAAAAGAAAACCAATTTCGCTGTGCTTCCAGGGTTGACGAGCAGCACACCTTGTCGCATGTTGGAGCACTGGAGATGTTGCATAGATTCTGCGGCTGCCACTTCCTTGCTCAGCTCAGAGGCCCTCAGAATGGGACTCTAGGCATCTGGATCCTGTGCTTGGGGTTTTCTCCCTGCAAGGGCTTGAGTTCCCACTTAATGTCACAGAGTCTTTACTATCTACTGCATTTCTAAAACTCTAGTTGTTGGTGTTCCTGTTTGCTCTTGACAAGTCTGTGCAATTGCCGGAGAGGTGAAGTTCTCATCCTGTAAATCTACTAGCTGTTTAAAAACAAGCAAATAGACTATCCTTCTCATTGTTGGTGCTGGCAGTGTTGGGGGAAATTTCTAGTTCTATCAGATTTTCATGGAAAGAGATAAGTTCTGATCTGGAAGAGTATTTCCCAGACACTGCTCCCTGGTGGGCCCTTACTCTGTGGTGGCTTCCCAGGCAGGACTGTCAGTGCCATTAGATTCAGGACTAGAGAAGAGCATATTAACTAGATTTAGGACTGTTCTTTGCTGCTCCTACCAGAGTTTATTTTGGTGTTTAACAATTTTATGCTTACTGATGACATTTACAACTGAGTTGTAGTTTCTTAATAAATGGTTAGTGGTTGAATAAACCATTAGAGAGGACTTTAGTTAAAATATTTAAAGCAATATTTCTCAGAATATGATCAACTCTCACCCATATATATATGACAATAAACTGGCTCATAAGAATCAAAGATGAGTTACAGAGAACATTTTTTTTTTTGAGGTACGCGGGCCTCTCACTGTTTTGTGGCCTTTCCCGTTGCAGAGCACAGGCTCCGGACACACAGGCTCAGCGGCCATGGCTCACGGGCCCAGCCGCTCCACGGCACGTGGGATCTTCCCATACCGGGGCACAAACCCGTGTCCCCTGCATCGGCAGGCGGACTCTCAACCACTGCGCCACCAGGGAAGCCCACAGAGAACATTTTTATTTTAAATTAGATTTGTAGGCATAACATTTATCTTCCCACTCCAGTTTACTAAGACCAGAGAGTACATTATAATTAATATGTAATAGGGAGCTACCTCTAATATAAGCTGAGAAGTGTCTTTATTTGGTCTTGGTAGGACCTCCTGGAGTGGTCTTCCTCAGATGGACATCGGTTTTCATTGGTCCTTACTGAGCTGGTCAAGTGAACGCCCCACTTGTTTCTACTCTGTTGATGAAGCTGCCCACCTCGGGAACAGTGCCTGTATCTTTAGCTCCATCAGCACGACACTTGGCTTCATCAGCACAGCACCTAGACAGCTGCAGCTGACTTTCTATCTCAACCTTCTGAAAAGCATAGCAAGTGGTTCAGAGCCCCAGCTCTGGCCTCCCACAGAAAGGCATTCAGACCCCAACTCGCCCTCTCACTGGCTCAAGGACCTTTGCCAAACGACTTCCCTCTCAGGGGGGTTGGGAACACCCAACGAGGTGATGCTCTAAAGCCCTAGCTCAGTTCCCATACCAAATGCTCACTTTGTGCATAGTAGCTCTCATTGGACTTCTGAAAGGTGGCTGGGTTTCCAGGTTGGGGCTCTTGCTTTTGGCTCCATCCCTCATTCTTATTTTCATCTTTCTTTTTAAAACCACTCTTTTTATGAGTGAGGCCCTGCCACTCTTTTCCTTTGTAATCCAATTCTAGGCTGAACAATGGCTTGACTTTCCGGAGACATATTCACTGATTACCACATTTTCAGTTATCATCTTCCTGGATACTTGAGACTTTCCAGAATACAATGATCTTTTAAAATGACTGAGATAGTCTCTAAAGCAGCAACATTGGACTGCTTGGGTCCCCACTCCAGCTCTGCCTTTTAAAGTCAGGATGAGTTTAAGAAAGTCCCTTCTCTTCTGTGTGCCTTAGTTTACTCATCTGTAAAATGGGAACTAACAGTGCTTCACAGGTACCGTTGAGGATCTGACAACGAGATACATGTAAATCGCTTAAAACAGTACCTGGCTCCGTGACTAAACAGGACCATAATTGTTAATGCCTTTTCTAAACACAAAGTTCCAATATTGGGTTGATTGGTAATGAGATTTGTGGAGGACACAGAAGGAAGTAGGGGTAGAAAACAGGGAAAGAATAGAGGCAAATGAGGCCCCAGGGAGGGACCAAGTAGAGTGTGACACAACAGGGATAACATGTCATCCCCAGCCTGGGTCTGATGCATTCATAAATCACAGCTTGTTCTCCTTCCCCCAAAGGCTGACTTGGCTGCAAATGACCTACCCAGAGCAACTTGTCTTGGAATTTTGTCTATGCTCGTGGTGATGAGAGGACATGAGATGTTTGTAGGATATTTCTGTGATTTACCGGTTTGTGGACTGACTTAAGGGGCCCCTGTTAAACACTTGTTTTCCCTAAGAGCACCTGTCCTTACTGTTTTTCTTCTAACTCCTTGAAGGATAGTTTAACCAAGAAAGTTACTTCATGCAACTTTCAAATACCTGGTTCCAGAAAGCAATATACCTAATTCACTCAAAGCATCTTATTTAGGGGCGAAATTCCTAACATCCTCTTCTGTAAAATGGAGGTGATAATACCTACCTTGCAGAGTGGTGTGAAAGGTTAGATAGAATTACATTTCCGCTCAGCGTAGAGGTTGGCATAACAGAAGAGGTCGATGAATATTTCTTGCTGCGGGTGCTGGTGAGGATAATGGCTGTAACTGAGGTGCACACCCTGTGAGGACACTGAAACAAGCACGTGGATGGCCTCCACCAGGCTTAATACCACACCCGAGAACGGTGCTTTTCTAGTAATTTAGTAGAGTTTACAAAGTACTGGCATACACCTTATCGTATTGGATCCTCCTGACAGCAAAACGAGGAAGATATGGGACAGAATAATATTCAACCAGCCACAGGGTAAGCCATGAAAATGGGAAAGAGAGGCGTAAGGAGGTCTACAGGGAGAGACATGCATCTTTCCTGCTCCTGGATTCTTCTGACCGCTTGGTAGAGTCACCAAGTAGGCATGTTTAAAATTTCGTTAGAAATTTGGGAAGGAGGGACTCAATCCCTTGTTTTTTGGACACCTCCATGCTCCCGTTTGCCCTTCACCCTCAGCTCTTTCTGTTCTGAGCTTCCCATGGCAGATGTTCAGTACCTGTTGGTGACCTGAACCACCTTGGCTTTGTCAAAGAATAAGCTCAATCGAGGGCTTGTCCCAGGATTGATCTTGCAAAAGCCACTCTCAGAGAACAGAGAGATTGGTTCCTCTCAGAATCAAGAAAAGGCCAAAGACTTTTTCTTTTGGAGGCAATGGGAAATCAGTTCAGAAGGACTTAGGCACTTCTCTGTTTTAGTCATGTGGCCTGGAACAACCCCCCGTGAGCCTTGGTTTCTGCATCTGTAAAACAGAAGTAGTATTAACTCTCTTGTTTTAGAAGAATTAAAGATAATGCCTGCACATATATTAGGAGTGCAATAAATGGCAGCAACTGTAATTATATCTGCACCCCCAAGGTGGAAGGGTGAAGGGGTGGAGAGGGAGGGAAAAAGAGTTGTGTCACAAAGATATCAGAGGCTAGGCACTATTTATGTTTATTCACGGCCTATCTATTTTCTGAAATCCATCTTTTATCTTACTACCTAGTCTAGATTATCACGAAAGAAAAATAAAACACCCCACTAAATACACACCTTCCCCAGGCTTAACATTAAAGCGGTGTGTGTATTTATCAGAAAGCAAGCTGAGCTTTCTGTTAAATGCCCGACTTGAGCCCCATATTGCAAGGACACCTCCACAGCTCCGTACCGTAGATCATCCCCTAGGAAACCCAGCAGAGATCTCTGCATGCTTCACGGTGCTCAGGTCCTCTCCATTTATAGCTGACCTAATTTTTCTCCTGACGAAAAATGCACACGCCATGCGGCTCTGCGTGCAAGCCGACTCCGTTGGTTGCAAACCGATGCTCCTTCCGTCCTGCTGCCCAGCCCCTGGGTTCCAGTGCTGTTACCACACACCTGCCCGGGCCGGGGGCGGGGGACTAACAAGATGGAGAACATTTTATTCTCTCAGTGGTTGTTGGAGGGTTCCTCTTAGGGAAGATCTACCTTGGTGAAGAAATGCTTTTAAGATTTCCACTTGGAGCAGAAATAGTTCCAGCGTTGGAGAAAGGAAGTGCGTGGAGGGGGAGAAGCACTGACTAGGTGGGCGTAGGGGTGAAGAAATGAGAAAGAGAGGCGGAGGGAGAGGACCGATGGACTGGGCTGGGTAAAGTGAGCCTTCCCTCGCATGCATACCCCGGATCTTAATACATGGAACAGCCATAAACTGCTAGTTGTGGTTAGTTTCTTATAAAAAAAACTGTGATAGGTTAACTCTTGGCTGTCACCAGGTGAAACCAACACAGTAAAGGAGGATGAAGGGGCTGCAGTAGCAGGTCGTGGGGAGTGTTAGGCCCACAGGGACTTGGGGGAGAGCTTTAAACTTTCCCAGGCGTGGATGTTATTGGCCACAAGAAAATGTCTCCATTCGGTTCACCTCCTCTCTCACTGATGTCTCCCTTGCTTCCTCTGCACCCCAACACTGGCCTGCTTGCTGCTGCCCAGCCCTGCACAGGGCTTGGTACCTGCTGGTCCCTCCCCTGAGTGCTTTGCCTCTTGTTCGTCCATCTCCCTCAATGTGACCTTCCCCAGAGGCCTCTCTGCTGCCTCATCTAAGATTGCACCTGCCATTATCAACTGTGAACACACCCCGACTTTAATTGGTTCATAGCTCTTATTACTCTCGGACGTCTATGATATATCAATTTATTTATCTCACATCAGTTTCCCCCGACTAGTAGATTCGCTTTCTGGGGGCAGGGCTCTTGCCTTTTCTGCTTATTTCCACGTCTCCAGTTCAAGAGTGCTCAATAAATATTGGTTGAAAAGTGACATCTGGGGGCACACTATTGAAACCAGAGGCCTTCCTCAGGGTAGATCATATTCAGCCTGCTCAGACTGTCACCAAGCTCATTTCTCAAGGGCTCCCTGCTGACCTGGAAGAGGATGTGGTTATTTTCTCTCTTTTCTCATTCTCTACCCTCCTCAATATATTTTTGCGTTTAGAGCTTTCGGGACCCTGTTAGCCCTTTTCCTATATGCTCCGGTAGGTATCCCTGAAATACACAAAGACCATTTCAAGTCTCCTCTTCAAATCACTGACCCCAAGCTGCCCAGCATTCGCCTGACTGGGCACAAGCATATTTCAGTGACCTTTTACCCCCTGATTAGGAATTAGCAGTTTGAAGTGATCTGCTCTGGATTTGAATCCTGGCTCTTAGCTGATTAGTGGTGAGACCATGGAAATCACTCACCATTCTCAGTCTCAGTTTTCATAACTGAGTCAATGATTTTATGGACCTCGAAGGATGAGTGAGATCCTGCCCAGTGCTCTTCCCTGAATCGGCACAGGGCTTGGGAAGCGACAGTCATTGTCGTTTTCCAGCCTCTGGAGCACCTGGGGAGTTCCCACACAGGAAGATGGAGGAAGGGTGACATTTAAGCCTACCTTCTCTTAATAAATTTTATCATAAAATACGTTGACACTAGCCAGGCATTGTGGAGGATCTAGCTTGTGTCCTTAGCATCTTCCACGGTTGTCCTGACATTCACACTCATCGTGACTCATGGCCCCCTTCCTGCAAGTGCCCCCTTGGTTCTGCCCCCAGGAAGAAGAGTTTCCAGCTTAGAAGGGGAAAGAAATAAGAACCTCTCACCCAGAGGTGGACTCTGAGGCAGGAACCCGGGTGCTAGTGGCTTATTGGGAGGTGATCCCGGGAAGAGAAGCAGTGGGTGAAGCAGTGAGACAAAGAAGGAGAAAACCAACAATGTGTCCACAGGTGAGGTGGCTGGGGGCACAGTGGAGACTCAGATCCCAGGGACTCTGGAGAAACTGTGGAATATGCCTCAGAACTGTGCCACCCAAATATGGGAAGGTGGGCGTTTATCCTGGGTCCTTCCAGGGGTGTTAACTTCCATACTCCCCAGTTGTACCATTTTGCTAAGAAAGCCCCAGGCAGTGATGCCAAGAAATGCAGGTGCTCAAGGTTGGACGCTGTCAGTCACCAGATCCTCAGCCTCAGCTTAAGTCAAAACGGAGGTGGGTCGAGGGACATGGGGATGGCCACAGGTTGGATTCCAGGAGGTGGACTCTGGGGTAGAGATGAGTATGCAAGAAATATTATAGAGAGTTTTCTTAGGATCAACACCTGCAGGGGACGGAAGAAAGCAGGCGTGAGCAGAGGGCGAAGTTTGTTTAGCGGTGATGCAGTTCTAAGGAAGGTGCAGCCTACCCCTCAGGGAGCTTTTTTTTTTTTTTTTTTCTTTTGCGGTACGCGGGCCTTTCACTGTTGTGGTCTCTCCCGTTGCGGAGCACAGGCTCCGGACGCGCAGGCTCAGCGGCCACGGGGCTGGGCTGGGCCCCGTGGGCTGGGCCCAGCCGCTCCGCGGCACGTGGGATCTTCCTGGACCGGGGCACGAACCCGCGTTGTGCATCGGCAGGTGGACTCTCAACCACTGCGCCACCAGGGAAGCCCCCCTCAGGGAGCTCTGAAGCAAGGATGGCTCTTCAGAGTTGTCCTGAGTTGGGGCAAAGGGGAAGGGTCTTTATATCCCCCTGTGGACCAGTCATTGGATGAGGGCTGCCCTGGGCAAGGTGACTCTCTCCAGCCAAGGCAATTCCCCGAGAGGGCTCAGAGCTAAGCGCTGTTGGCCAGCTGCCCACTGAACAGCCAGGAAAATGAAACCTTCATTCCTCAAGGGAGATCTGGGCTGTACATCACAGCATCTTCCATGGACATCAGCAGAGTCTGCATCATGTAGTTTGGAAGGGAGGAGTGGAGGTGGAGAGAGCTCAAGGCCACAAAGCCCAGGTCTTTGACCATGAATCTGGGCTGGAGGCCAGCAACTGAGAGCTTGCTTTTCCTTAGAATAAGAAAATAAGCAAAACCCCACTCCTTTCCTGATTCTAAATATGACATACTCACCCATCTAGGATTCTCAGAATTATTTGGATCCACCACTTGGTGTGACAATAATAGATCTGGCTTCTCTTAATTAATCATCTGTGGTGGCAGTGGTGGCAATGCTGATAAAAAGTCATGAAAGTCACGGCAACAGTGGGATGAAGCCAGGCTGCCCAAATCCATGACGCGCCATCTGGTTTTTGTGTGTGTGTGTGTGTTTTTTTTTAATAAATTTATTTATTTTATTTATTTATTTTGGGCTGCCTTTGGTCTTCGTTGCTGTGCATGGGCTTTCTCTAGCTGTGGCGAGCGGGGACTACTCTTCGTTGCTGTGTGCAGGCTTCTCATTGCAGTGGCTTCTCTTGTTGCGGAGCACGGGCTCTAGGCGTGCAGGCTTCAGTAGTTGTGGCACACGGGCTCTAGAGCGCAGGCACAGTAGTTGTGGTGCACGGGCTTAGTTGCTCTGCGGCATGTGGGATCTTCCCGGACCAGGGCTCGAACCCATGTTCCCTGAGTTGGCAGGCGGATTCTTAACCACTGCGCCACCAGGGAAGCCCCAAGCCATCTGGTTTTGATGTGGCTTCCAATAAATGTATTTTCGGGTGGCCATTGAGGGAGGCATAAGAGTGAAGATCTAGAGGGGACAAGTGGGCATGGATGCTTAGGTTTCCTGGCAGAGAGGATGGCACTTGTGGGCTTGTGGAAAGAGTCTTAAAGTGATGAGTGTGGTCATTCAGTTGCCTAGAGGTGCTAAAAACCCATGTTTCCATAGAATTCTTCCCCAGCTCCCCTAAAATTCAGACTGGATTAATAGATGTTGGAGATTATCTCTGAGCATTTTTGTAGTTGTTTCATGGCCAATGAAAAATGTATTTTGTTGATACAAACAGCTGCAAAGATGATACAAGTATTTTTGTGTCCTGGGCATCCTTAGAGGACCCAGAAATGCCTGTGAATCATCTTATTAGCATTACACATCTGCCTTCGCCTCCATTGGCCCAGGGCACATGTGCATTTTTATATCACATTAATGGTTTCTCGGCTAATTTTTCTTGAGCTCTATGCAGTGCTGCAAAGGTTTCCATGATTCCCAAGCTTGAAAAAGCAGTTGACAAATCTACGCAGGTAAGGTACCACCCACACTGAAAACTATTTGTGAAGTGGAAACTCTCTCTCACCATTTGTGATTCATTCATTGACGCTTTGACCAAAATACTGTGTCACAGGTTAACAGAGGATATGAGGGGAAAAGATGGGCAAGAAACATGCTCGTTTGCACAATTCTCTGTTTGGTGAGGTGGGAGTGGGGGCATCCCAGGGGCCGTATAACTGTGTGCTAGTCTCGACAGCTCAAGGTGGGCTTTGTAAAATGAGGAGAACTCGATGGCTTTGAGTGAGGCCTCGGGATGCCATGATTACAATTCTTAGTCCTAGAGGGAGGGCAAAGGTCATCAAAGGTCACTCCAACCCACCAGGAGCAAGGAGGGAAGAGAGAGAGGGAACAGTTTTGTTTTTTTGGTGGTTTTAGTTTAGGGCCAAGAAGAGCAGAACATCTAATCACAGTTTGGGCCTTGGTTATTGTGTGCTCAGTGATATTAAAGTCACTTTTATGCTAATTTTTACTTTAGCAGGAGTTTGGGTCCATTCTGGAAGTGAAGGTTTGGGGTAGGCAAGAACAAAGTGTTTGGAGTATGATCTAAAAGGTGCTGATGCAAATACTCCCTGGCTGCTCCTCTAGGTACTTGGCCATAGTCCCTGAGAGGCGGTGTTTCAAAGGAACCAAACACTGGAATCCTTACAAAAAGCCTCTGCTGTGCCCATTAGAACAGCATAAGCAATTTTGGAAATACAGGGGTAGGATTCAAGGTGGCAGCCACATGAGGGGTTTTCTCCCCATCTTTATGATCTCTTACACTGTTGATTGTCATTTTAGAGCACTGTCACCTAGTCAAGTATTTCAACACCACAGGCAGGACAGGGGGCAGTGGTATCCTCTACCACAGACAAGGAAATGGACCTGAGAATGGTTGCAGTTACTTGCTTTGGGCAGAAAAGTTGTAAGTGCCAGAGCAGGGCACAGAACCAGGACTCAGATTCCAGTGTGTTGTGCTTTCTGCCAAGTGGTAATGACTTTTTGTCTCTTGTGTGGTTCAGCCTTGCCTTCCATTTCTGTATACCCGAGTAGCTCTCTCTCCCTTTCTCTTTTTCTCTCTCTCCCTGTCTGTCTGTCTGTCTATGCATCTATCTCCTGTTCTATCTATCCATCCATCCATACATGTAAAATAGGGCCCCACATGGCAAGTTAGTCTTTTAAATAAGGAATGAAATTGACTGCTGGGCAATAGTCAAATAGCCATTGCTGGTGAAATATTTATTTCATTTAAGCTACACAGATTCATCAATTTGCTGATAATTCACCCAAAGCATAATATGAGCTATCTGTCAAGATGAAAATAATTAGTGAGAATTCAATAAAAGGGGACAGTTTTACTGGACAGGTACATGTAAAAGTATGAAATTAGAACACTCCCTAACACCACACACAAAAATAAACTCAAAGTGGGTTAAAGACCTAAATGTAAGGCCAGACACCTATCAAACTCTTAGAAGAAAACCTAGGCAGAACACTCTATGACATAAATCACAGCAAGATCCTTTTTGACCCACCTCCTAGAGAAATGGAAATAAAAACAAAAATAAACAAATGGGACCTAATGAAACTTAAAAGCTTTTGCACAGCAAAGGATACCATAAACAAGACCAAAAGACAACCCTCAGAATGGGAGAAAGTATTTGCAAATGAAGCAACTGACAAAGGATTAATCTCCAAAATTTACAAGCAGCTCATACAGCTCAAATATCAAAAAAACAAACAACCCAATCCAAAAATGGGCAGAAGACCTACAAAGACATTTCTCCAAAGAAGATATACAGATTGCCAACAAACGCATGAAAGAATGCTCAACATCATTAATCATTAGAGAAATACAAATCAAAACTACAATGAGATATCATCTCACACTGGTCAGAATGGCCATCATCAAAAAATCTAGAAACAATAAATGCTGAAGAGGGTGTGGAGAAAAGGGAACACTCTTGCACTGCTGGTGGGAATGTAAACTGATACAGCCACTATGGAGAACAGTATGGAGGTTCCTTAAAAAACTACAGATAGAACTACCATACGACCCTGCAATCCCACTACTGGGCATATACCCTGAGAAAACCATAATTCAAGAAGAGTCATGTACCAAAATATTCATTGCAGCTCTATTTACAATAGCCAGGACATGGAAACAACCTAAGTGTCCATCAACAGATGAATGAATAAAGAAGATGTGGCACATATATACATATACATATACATATATGTATATACACATGTATACACTCAGCCATAAAAAGAAATGAAACTGAGTTATTTGTAGTGAGGCGGATGGACCTGGAGTCTGTCATATAGTGAAGTAAGTCAGAAGGAGAAAAACAAATACCGTATGCTAACACATATATATGGAATCTAAGGGAAAAAAATGTCATGAAGAGACTAGGGGTAGAACGGGAATAAAACACAGACCTACTAGAGCATGGACTTGAGGATATGGGGAGGGGGAAGGGTAAGCTGTGATGAAGTGAGAGTGTCATGGACATACATACACTACCAAACGTAGGGTGGTTAGCTAGTGGGAAACAGCCGCATAGCACAGGGAGATCAGCTAGGTGGTTTGTAACCACCTAGAGGGGTGGGATAGGGAGGGTGGGAGGGAGGGAGATGCAAGAGGGAAGAGATATGGGAACGTATGTATATGTATAACTGATTCACTTTGTTGTAAAGCAGAAACTAACATCCCATTGTAAAGCAATTATACTCCAATAAAGATGTTAAAAACAAAGAAAAAAAAGGGGGACAGTTTTAATTTAGAAAAAAAATTACAAACATTAACGAATTCATGCAATTTTTTGTTGCTGTATTTAAACAATTATTGTGCTAAATACCCTGCCCATTAAAGCCACTTTAGCAAGGTGTAAGTGTGAAAACACTCGGTTGATTATTTGTTTGAGTGACTCTATGTACTAGAGTATGATGTTATTAAGTGAAAATGAACTTGAGAAGATAGGCTATTATTAGAAACTGTTATTCTATCATATAATTAATCAGACCCCAGCCTTTATTATTAAAAAGCAGAGAACAATAGCCCTCGGAGGCCAGGAGATAATGCCATTTGGCCTCCAGGGAAGGTATAAAGCTCCTTTGCATTAACCCCACTGCATCCCAGGTCAGAGGAATCTAATGTGAGTGGATCTGATTACAGATATTTAATAACTCTGAGCACTTGGAGGTGGAGAATTTTGAGAGACAAGAAAAGAGGTTTGGATTCCAGATCAGAATGGAAAGTTTTCCCTTTTCTGCAAATTTGCTCTTTTCTTCTGGGATTGCTTCTGTGAAGAGGGTGAGGGGCTGTGTCCTCTTACAAGCTGTTTCCTCGTCCCCTCCTCCCACCTCCATGGGCTTGTTGGTCAGATTCAGATTCCACCTCCCTCTTCCTTGCTTTTACTTGGCATGGTTTTCCTTGGAATGGCCTTACCTGGCCATTTGACTGGCAATAATTAGAGGGCTAGACTGTGAGTTTGGGCCTCAAGGAAATGCATAGAGGAAGTGTCTCTCTCAGCGTTGTCCCTAAGTCTCATAGCTGCCAAGTGTAAGCAAGAGAGTCACGGAGTCTCCATTAAAGGTTCCATATTGGGTCTGGTCCCAAAGTCCCACTTAGTGAATAAGAGATAACTTTGCTTAGTCATATGCTCTGTGTGTGGATTCATGCTGCCCTGATTATCTATTGCTACATTATAAATTACCCAAAACGTAATGACTTAAAACAGTAAACATTTTTTGTCTCACAGTTTTTTGGGGTCAGAGTCCAAGCAGCTTTACTGGGTGTTTCTGGTGGGGCCCTCTCATGAGGTTGCAGTCATGATGTGGGCTGGGGCTACCATCATCTGAAGGCTGGACTGGGGTTAGAAGATGAATTCCAAGATGGCCCTCTCTGTGGCTGTTAGGAGGAAGTCTGGCTCGATTTATTGCTGGCTATGGGCAGGAGTCTTAAATTCTATATCACCCTAACCTCTCTATAGGACCATTTGAGTGTCCTCCTGATGTGGCAGCTGTCATTTCCTCAGAGTAAGTGATTCAAGAGAGAAGACAGAGTAAGCAAGGAGGAAGCTACAATGCCTTTTATGACCCAGTCTTAGAAGTCACACATCATCATATGCATTTGTTAGAACTTGAGCCCACACTCAGGGGTAGGGGAATTAGGCTCTACCTTTTGAAGGGAGGAGCATCAGACAACTTGTGGGCTTCTTTTAAAACCACTACACAGGGCTTCCCTGGTGGCGCAGTGGTTGAGAATCCGCCTGCCGATGCAGGAGACACAGGTTCGTGCCCTGGTCCGGGAAGATCCCACAGGCCGCAGAGCGGCTGGGCGCGTGAGCCATGGCCGCTGAGCCTGCGCGTCCGGAGCCTGTGCTCCACAATGGGAGAGGCCACAACAGTGAGAGGCCTGCATACCGCAAAAAAAAAAAAAAAAAAAAAAAAAACCACTACACAACCCAAAGACTGCTAATGCTCCCCAACCTCTGTGTGTCTCCTGTTATGTTGGGCACAAAGCTAAATCTTAGATCCTCATCTCTTTCAGTCAATGGAGTCAATGGAATGTGAGCAGAAGTGACGCACACCTTCTGTCCCCACAGAAGCTCACTTTACCCTCTTCCCCTTCCATAGTGACCTTGGAGACACATCACAGATGTTGCCCCGAGCTCCTGGCATCACAAGCTGGAAAGAGCCCTGGAGTGAAAACCAGAATCTCTCTGTTGTCAGCAATGGTCTGTGATCTGAGAAAGCAATACACTTTTATCATTTTAACATGCAGATTTCTGGGTTTATCTTTCAATAGCACCTAGATTTATTTGGTTTAACAGAATATCTTCAACAGGAACTTACCGAATTGATGTAGGGTATGTGTATGAGAGTATGAAAACTGTAATTTTTGGAAAAATATAGATTACAATGTTAGTGATAATTTAGGGATAGTTTTTACTTCTTTTGAATATTTGTTTTTGGGGTATTTTCTGATGTTTGTCATAAAAATATAACCTACCTTTATTTTAAAAAAATGTATTGAGGCATAATTGACATATAGCATTATATTAGTTTCATGTGTACGATGTAACAATATATGTTTATAGATTATGAAATGAGCACAACAAGAAGTATAGTTAACTTCCATCCTCATACATAGTTACAAAAAAATTTTTTCCTGTGATGGGAACTTTTAAGATCTACTCTCTTAGCAACTTTCTAATATGCAATAGAGTATTATTATCTGTACTCACCGTGCTATACATTACATTGTCCAGGACTTCTTTATATTATAACTGGAAATTTACACTTTTGGACCTTCTTCACCTATTTCACTCACCCTCTACCTCTGGTAACCACCAATCTGTTCCCTGTATCTATGAGCTTGTTTGTTTTTATTAAAGTATTTCACATCTAAGTGAGATCACACAATATTTGTCCTTCTCCATGTTCCATATTTCACTTAGCATTTTGCCCTCAATGTCCATCCATGTTTACTCAAGAGTCAAGATTTCCTAAGATTTCACTCCCTTTTATGGCTGAGTAGTACCTATCTATATCTATCTGTCTATCTATCTATCTATCTATATATATATGGGCCATATGTTCTTTATTCATATATCCATTGATGGACACTTAGATTGTTTCCATATCTTGGCTATTATAAATAATGCTGCAAAGAACATGGAAGTCCAGATACCTTTATGAATTAGTGTTTTGATTTTCTTTTGATAAATAGCCAGAAGTGGAACTGTGAGATCATATGGTAGTTCCATTTTTAATTTTTTGAGGAACCTCCATACTGTTTTCTATAGTTGCTGCACCAATTTACATTCCCCAAAACAGTGCACAAGTGTTCCCTTTTCCCCACATACTTGCCTACCCTTGTTATTTCTTGTCCTTTTATTATTTTTATTTTTATTTTATTTTTTTGCTGTATGCAGGCCTCTCACTGTTGTGGCCTCTCCCGTTGCGGAGCACAGGCTCCGGACGCGCAGGCTCAGCGGCCATGGGTCATGGGCCCAGCTGCTCCGCGGCATGTGGTATCTTCCCAGACCAGGGCATGAACCCGCGTCCCCTGCATCGGCCGGTCTTGCCCTTTTGATGATAGCTATTCTAACAGGTGTCAGGTGATATCTCACTATGGTTTTGATTTGCATTTCCCTGATGGTTAGTGGTACTGAGCATCTTTTCAGTACTTGTTGGCCATTTGTATGTCTCCTTTGGAAAAATGTGTATTTAGAGCCTCTGCCTTTTTTTTTTTGTGGTACGTGGCCCTCTCACTGTTGTAGCCTCTCCCGTTGCAGAGCACAGGCTCCGGACGCGCAGGCTCAGCGGCCATGGCTCACGGGCCTAGCCACTCTGTGGCATGTGGGATCTTCCCGGACTGGGGTACAAACTCATGTCCCCTGCATCAGCAGGCACACTCTCAACCACTGCATCACCAGGGAAGCCCATCTGCCTATTTCTTAATCAATTTTGTCTTGCTATTGAATTATGAGAGTTCTTTATATATTTCCGATATTAACTCCTTATCACATCTATGATTTGCAAATATTTTCTCCCATTCAGTAGATTGCCCCTTCATTTTGTTGATGATTTCCTTTACTGTATGGAAGATTTTTGGTTTGATATGGTGCAGTTTGTTTATTTTTGCTTTTGTGGCCTATACTTTTGGAGTCAGACTTATAACTTATTATCTTTAAAACACGAAATGCATATTTTGTAAAGATAACCAATCTTTGCCTCTGTTCTTATTTTTACTACTCTTTTAATTTTTATTTTCTCTCTCTTTGATGACTTATTTTCTTCAATTTTTCAGCATCCAGTTACCAAGATGCAGCTGATTACCTACCCAAGAAGGCTAATTACATGCTCTTCTTATCACCTTCTATCTCAGCTGTGATTCTTCCAGATAATAGAGATTCCTAGCAGGGGTGGGGCTAAGTCAGAAGATCTGCTGGGACTCCTGTAGCTTAGACGGGGCAGGAGGAAGAAGCCAGGGCCTGATGTGCCAGGTGGGGAAACACAGCTGAACAATAAGAAAGAGGTTTTTATGGCTCTAATTTAGTCTTTGTTTTGCTTTTGCATTTTGTAATTCCTTGCCTTTTTGCATGTTGTATTTTTTTTTTTTCCAGTTCCACAAGCTCCTGTCACGTCTCTTCTTTCATCACAACCTCTTCTGTTCTTGTGGTTCCCTGATCCTGTTTCCTGGAGGTCATGCCCTCCATGTCTTTTTGAAGACATCAGGCTAATGTCCTCTAAAATTTTCTTTGTTCTTCTTTTCTTCCTTCTTCCCTCCCTTCCTCTTTTGTTGTTTTGTTGTATACTTTTCTACATTTTTAGGGAACATTACCTTTTCCATATGCTTCAACATATTTTATGAATCACCTTGTGTTTTTCATTTGTTTGTTTGTTTCCACATATTTTAATAGGAAAAGATTTTTCTAGGCAAACAGCTAATATGCTTGGCCCTAGAGGATACTAAAGAGATTCAAAGAAGAATAAGAATGGTACCTACCACCTGGGCCCATCATCTCAATATGTGTCAAGACATCCTAACAAAATGGAATATTAAACCTCACTTCAAAGGGACTCCTCGAGTATTCTGGGGATGTAAAGGAGGGAGCAAGTAATACTGCTTAGAAGCATCAGGCAAGCTTTGAAAAGAAGGGTAAATTTGACCCAGATGTTGAAGAATGGGTCATAATTCACTCAGCAGAGTAGAGGATGAAAGAGTATATGCAAAGTTATGGAGATGAAGACAGCTTGAGAGTGAGTAGTTTGGGATCTTTATTGTGTGGGGTGATGTCTGAGGGCAGGAGATGATGGCAGAGGGGTAGGCAAAGGCCATCATGAAGGGACTCATGCATGGGCCATGCTGATGACTGTAGCTATAACGTTGAGGGCAAAAAAGAGCAACCCTCGGGAGTATGTGAAGAGTTGTGCATTTTATAAAGCTCTCTGGGGGGCATGATGGCAGTGTAGAGAATGTATCCAAGAGGCTGCCACCGGAGAAGGGGTGATTTCCCACATTCCTGAGGGCCTCCTATAGCTGCAAGTGTCCCTGGGCAAGAAGCTACCAATTATTGTGAAAATACACTTTAATGGTCCTTCATTCAAAAGAATCCAATTAACCATTTTTCTTCCTTCTATGTAAATGTAAATATTTCTATCATATGAAGCATTTAAGACAGCCCTGGATTGCTTTTCCAGTTAAAAACATATTTTATATGCCTGTACCTTGTTTATAGGCTGCCTTTGCCTTTGAATAATCTGAAAACCTCCTCAGTGGTTAAAGCGGTGAGAAGCATTTCATTTCACCTTAAAGCACTTTCATACCAATTTCACCTCTGCGTCTCCCATGTCCTGTTCTCTGCACTTTGGGGACGTTAACATGCAGGTCAGTGTTTGTCTGTCACCTGTGCTCTGCCTGCTGGGACCTGGGGAAGTGTGTAAACCTGCCAGTTCCCGTCCCAGGAACTCATATTCTTAGCCCCATTGTGGCATCTGCCAGACTGTGTTTGTTCACTGGGACTTTTGGCAGTTCCAGCTGCTTGTGAAAATAAGATCATTTGTGTTAGACAAAGAAGTGCTGCCAAAATGTGGAGCTTTGTGCTGTGTCAGGTGGCGGCAGGTGCTCTGCATGGAGCGGCAGCCATGTCATTAGCAGTTACCTTATGGCAATTTTGTTATGTGGGTAAATCCTTTCTGCAAAAGCCCCTCTTTGCATAGGAGCAGAGATGCCCAGAGAGTGAAATTCTCTGGCTGTGTTCCATGATCCCTCCGGGAGTCTCTTAGTTGAGATTGGATGATGCCTTTCCTGTAGATGATCTTTATTCCACAGGATGCTTAAAGTCAGCAGGAAGGGAAGCTTCTCCTTGAAACACAGAAATCAGTGGGTGAGGAATAATCATTGGGGCAAAAGGTGTCCCAGAAATGTCTTTCTCTGAAAAAGCGTGTGGGGAATTTTACTGCATTGTTGCAATTCCTATTAGTTGTTGAGTGGACCTGTTTGGACCTTTATGGTCTATATTAGTCTGCTAGGGCTGTCATCACAAAATACCACAGACCGGGTGGCTTAAACAACAGAAATCTATTTTCTTGAAGTTCTGGAGCCTGGGTGTCCAAGATCAAGGTGCTGTTGGTTGGTTGGTGGTGAAACCTCTCTTCCCACCTCTCACTGTGTCCTCACTTAGCTTTCCCCCCGTGCACGTGCAGAGAGAGAGGGAGCTCCCTGTTGTCTGTCTCTTCCTCTTCTTTTAAGAACAACAGTACTATGGGATTAGGGCCCCACCCTTATGACCTCATTTAACCTTAATTATCTCTCCAAAGGCCAGTCACACTGGGGGCTAGGGCTTCGATGTATGAATTGGGATGGGTGGGTAGGGTCACCAATTCAGTTTATACCATGGCCTGACTAGAAAAATGAACACAGAGCCTGGAGGTTGTGAAGGCCAGGCACTGGCAGCTTGAGCTTGGACCTTAGGACCAGTTGGATTCCTGGGCATTCTGCTGTAGCAAACCCAAGGGCAGACTCTACCACCTCCTCAAAAGGTTTCCCTAGGGGAGGGTGCCCTGTTGGTCCTCGGCAGGGCCAAAGGAAAGGTTGCATAGGATAGAGATGGGTCTTGTCAAAACAGAAAGAGATGGTTTTGTTAAAATCTTGTGGATACCAGGGCAATCTAAGACTAGTTTTGAGTTTAGGGTCCTAAGGGAAATATAAAAGGAGACAGGCATTCTCTTGCTTTATACTTGGACTGTAAGATGGTTTTGGTGAAATGGGGAAAATATGGTGCTGTCTTACTCGTGATAGCAGAGGTGGCATTAGCAAGCCTCATCCAAGATGTCAGAACACAGTTGGAGAGAAGGTCCATACCATATGTTAGTAACCAACAGGGCCTTAATGTATGTGATATTCCAAGGAGTTCCCTACAATAAACAGATTCTGGGGAAGCTTGGCAGTAGGTTGTCAAGTCCTATAATAGCAAGCGGGGAATAAAGATCATAAAAGAATAATAATTACTGTGAATTTGACCCTGCTTTGAACTCCAGCCTTTATTCTGGGGAAATTTTCTAGGGAAACAAAGATTATAAATGTGAACAATTAATATGTTGATGTATATATATATATGTATATATCATGATAGTAATCTGAATAAAGAGATTAGTCATTGAAGTAACCAAGAGCTATGATTTGTGTCAATTACTCATTCTTTTTTATAATGGCTGATGCCAGTTCAGCACATCAGCACCTTTTTTCAGAGTACTATTGACATATTTGCTAAAATAAGTAAACATCCCCGCTCTTTGCATGGTGTTCAAGAACATTTCCTCCGGAGTTAGATAGCCCAGGTTCACACCCTGACGCTTCTACTTACTAACTCTGTGAGCTTGGGCAAATTAGTTAATCTCTCTAATCCTCAGTTTCCTTATCTATAAAATGGACAAATAACATTGCAAAGACAAAAAACACAGTAGTTTTCTGAGGGTGTGCAGAGAGGGGGCAGTTGATTATGATGGGATATCCGTAAAGTGTTCTTGGACTGACCAGTTCTCAGCAGGCAGTGAAGAGATAGAGGAGAAGGATGCTTGGAAAGGGAGGTTGGAGCCAGATAAGAGAGGACTTAGGACGCCATCCTAAAGGGTCTGCATAAACTCTGAACAACCCTAATACATCTGTACTCTTCAGCTACAGAGTTGAAACTACCTGAACTCTAAGAACTTGTTGCTATTTTCTGTCTGTGTATGCACCTAGTTGGAAAGAGTTCATTATTCACAATGTTATAGAGTAATGCACTCTTTACCAAGTCATGTACAGCTCAAGTCATCCAACACAGCTGTGAAACAACAGGGGCCAAACAGGCCTCTACATCTTTCGGTTGCAAAAGGGCCTTGGAGCTGCCCTAGGATTTCCTCCATCCACTTGCCCTCCCACCCACCCACCAGTGCATCCCCTCCATGCCACAAATACTGTCTGCTCTGTGGAAGGCCCTGCCTGGGGTATTGGGATGTGGATATGAATAAAATATGATACCTATCCCTAAGCAGTGCACAGCCTAGTTCAGGACATGTACATACAAGCAGATGTGCCATGACCCAGTGGGCTAAGTGCTTTACGACAGGTCAGAATAGAGAGTCATGGGGTCCCTGAGGGAGTGAGTGGGGGAGAGCATCACTGAAGGAGAATTTGAGCTGGGTAAATAGAATTTTCCTGGCACTGGTATCTTGAATGTGAATTGCATGTAAAATAACACATCTTATTTAGTTGTATTGACTATTTGTTTTCATGGCAAAGGAGGGAAAGCAGCTAAGATTTGCTCAGAGCCTGAATGTGCCAGGTACTCTGCTAGGTGCTTCTTTACAAGTCTTCTCATTTTACTTTTGCTCCACTGTGAGGTAAGTACTATGCTTATCCTCTTTTTACTGATGAGGAAACTGAGGCTCAGAGATGGTAAGTAAATTGAATCAAGGTCTCACAGCTAAAAATGGCTTAAGGAGGAAATAAAAGTAGCTTAACGCCTTCTATTTGGGTTTAGAGATAATAACAACAATAATTTATTGAGCACTTACTATGTATCAGTTATGGTTCTAAGCACTTTCTGTGTGTTAATTTGTATAATTCTTACACTCACCCGGAGAGGTAGGTGCAATTATGATCATCTCTATATTTTAAATGAGGCAGAGAGTTGAAATAACTTGTACTGTACTATTTAGTGACACAAGCAGGGCAAGGTCTTGAACCCAGGCAGTCTAGCTCCAGAATACTTTCTCCTGACCTGTAGTTATAGGATCCACACAGGGGTGAGAAGAGCTCAGCTAATCTCACGCTATCTGCCCCTCTCTTTTCCAGTCTGCACTCATCCTACTAACCCAGGGGAAACTGTAGTTCAGGTGAAATCAACTCATAATAGATGTTTGTAGATAAAAATAAGCCACAAAAGTACAACCTGGGGGATGTACACACTTTGCTGGACAAAGTGTGTGTGTGTGTTTGTAACCACGATTGCAATGATTTGCCATCACAATACAGCTGATGGGGTTTATGTACATAAAAGTGTCTCAGACTGCTTTTTGCACCACGTTCTTTTTCCTATTAGCTGCTTCCCTGAGTAACTGTCCCAAGGTCAGTCCAAACCCTGGGTTAGGGACAATTGTCCTAGCTCACCTTATACTGGAAATTGTTCTGTGTCTAGTAATGTTGACCCAGTGTGAGTCCACAGGTCATCTAAATCATGATTGCATGTGTGTGCGGGGGAGAGGCACGCACCTCAGGCCTCAGCCTGAGAATTGACATGTCCTGGGAGTGAGGGCAGGGCTGAATTTGGAGCAGTGCTTCCCCAACTTTAATGAACTCATGAATCACCTTGGGATCCTGATAAAATGCAGACTCTGCCTCAGTGGGTCTGGGAAGGGGCCCAAGACTCTACATTTCTAAAAGCTCCTAGGTGATGCTAATGCTGCTGGTCCAAGGACCACACCTGGAGAAGCAAAGGCCAACCTGCTATAGACAGAAAGGGTGATGAGCATCACTTCTGACTGACAGGCTAGCGCCCTCGAGAGTAGCTGATGGAAGAAAGAAGAGCAGATGAGCCAGGATGTAGTGAAAGCCAAGCTACCCTGCCCATTTCTTTCACCCATGACAGCTCCCAGGATAATAAGGATAATAATTAATATTCTTGAGGAGATAACCTTCTTTTGAAAATCAGGTCATTGTCTTCTGGATTGTACATTGAATAAATTTGTAAGGTGTGAAATATCCGGTAAAAATATTTCCATCAAAAATTGCTACATTCGGGCTTCCCTGGTGGCACAGTGGTTGAGAGTCTGCCTGCCGATGTGGGGGACATGGGTTCATGCCCTGGTCCGGGAAGATCCCACATGACGCGGAGCAGCTGGGCCCGTGAGCCATGGCCGCTGCGCCTGCGCGTCCGGAGCCTGTGCTCCGCAACGGGAGAGGCCACAACAGTGAGAGGCCCGCGTACCATAAAAAACAAACAAACAAACAAAAACAAAAAATAAACAAAAAAGGGGGAGTTGCAGGTAGTGAACATCTGTTGGAAAGAAAAAAATACCTCGGCAGATTTCCCAAAGGATTACGTAAATAAAGCATTATTTAAACTTGTAAAACCATTTGCTAAGGTCTTGTGGTGCCACGGGTTCTGCTTCAGTAAGATAAAATTCCAAGGAAACAGCAGATGCTCCTCCTTGCCTCAGTTTGCTTGTTGCCCCCAGATCACTCACCCATTGAATCATCCATTGCTCTGGGAGATGGTAGATTCAGATCAGTCAAGGTTCTGAAGAGAGTCAAGTATTTTGAAAACTTCTGGTAATAGAGCCAGAGCCAAGATTTGGGTAGAAATTTTTTTTTTTGAGTTTTTAGAGATTGGGGAAGAATTCAGTATGATGGAAGAGCTTGTTTCACCTCTTCAGGGATATTCAGTCAAGTGAGATTCATTGGTAGAGGAGGATGCTCAAGGCAGACAGGAAAGCTTCGACTCTGTTCTTTCAGCAGTTTGGCTGCAGTGGGGTCAAATATGCCTGTGAACAAAGATCCAGCAGGACAAGAACACTGTCATAGATGTCAGCCTGTGATGGGCCCATATGGAGGAGAAGACCGGCCCCTCACACTGCACTGTAACTTCCATGCCCCAGGAACTAAGCTCACCTCCAGGCAGAGGGATGTGGAGTGGGGTAAAATGTTATATTGACCATTTATCCAAAGGAGAGCCAGCGGAAAAATCCAGAAAAGAAAGGTTTACCTTGAAATGGAAAGTTCTAGATTCTCTCAACCAGTGAAAAGTGGGGGCTGAGAACAAAATAAAATGCAATTATTGCAAAATAGTTTCATTTTTACATACCCAAGTTGGTGACTTTAAATCTTGTACCTGCACTAGAATTTGGTAGTCTGAATAAAGTAACTGCTACATAAATCCCCATTTGTATCCAGTGATTTTTATTGAATTCCTAGTATGTGCCAACCACTGTTCTAGGTGCTAGAGAGAGTGTAGTGAACAAAATAAGTTTCTGCTCCCTTGGGTGGGAAGGACAGACAGTAAACAAATAAATCTATATGCCAGGTGTTGAATTCTATGAAGTCAAATAAGGTGGGTATGGAGTGTGCACTTGATGTGTATCCTTGTGTGGTGTGAGTAGGGGTATGTCTGGACGGATGTGTGTATGTGTTTGTGTGTGCACACGCCCCCGCGCTGCATGTTCTCTTGTACAATTTTCTATCAGCTGATATGGGAAGACCTCACAGATAAGGTAGTGCTTTATCTTGGAAAAACCAAATCACTCTCTGGGGAAAGTATTCCAGGCAGAAAAAACAGCAAGTGTCAAGGTTTGAGTGGACTTGAATGAGTGAATGGCTGTATTTTTCCTTAAAAAAATCACTAATCCCCTCTCACCCAAATTTATTGTTTGGTTTTGCCTATTTTTGAACTTTGTACATTTTCTTCTGTGACTTGCTTTTTTCCCCTTGCTTAATATAAAGCTTTTGAGATTGCTTCATGGTGACATGTTGCTGTAGTTCACTGATACCCCTACTGTGTCCTATTCCACTGAATGAGCACGCCACCATTTATCCATTCTGTTGTCGATCTTTTGGGTGTTTTCTGTTTGTTTACTGTTATAAAGAATGCTGCTATAAAATACATTCTTACATACTTTTCATGCAAAATTTCTCTTTAATGCCATGCTTCCCAAGCCATCATGGTGCATCAAAAAAGATGGTATTTGTTCTTCATATTGGGGTAAGCTGCAGGGGATTTGGGGGCATCTCTATAGGTACGGGTGAAAAAAGAACTATTTTTATGTTTCATAATTATGTTAGGAAAGTGATTTTTTTAATATTACATAATTGTGTTAGGAAAAAGTATAACACTTCTATGTAGACTCTTTTCATTTTTTAAAAAAAGAAGCTTGAGATTTCCTCCTTGAACATACTTTTCTAAAAAATCAGGTTTTATGCATGAAATAGTTACATGAAATTTTGATCAAGATTTTAAATGATGATCTCTTTAAATTTTTGATAGTCTTCATGGACAAAAGCCATTACTCTCAAGGTTAGGAATAAAAATTTTAAAACCATGTAATAACAATTGAAGAAGGATACTTAAAGAATCAAACAGCTCTTCCTTTTCTTTCATTGACAAATGTTAGGTTGAAAAATCCCTTGATAATGCAACTGGATTTCAAATTCAATCGCGATTTTTTATATCAACTATTACAAAATAATGAGGAAGCTCTTATTTGCTGAGGAGGCCTGCCTCGTTCGTGCAGTCACCCTACAGCTATATGGATGTCATAAAAGGGAACAACATCAGCGACTGTCCGCTGGCAGCCCCCAATTTAGAGACCTCTGACTAAAGGTCCACCTCCTGGGAGTCCCGCCACTTCCCCCCAGCCTTCACCTCCACAGCGCAGAAAGCCCTATCCTCAGCTGTACAGTTTGAGCACAGCTACCTAATTGGTGTAGGGGAAGAGGTCATGGCTGTGCCTTGGGCCAGATGGGCTGCTGGAGGACTTTGCTTTTTATGTGGCACAAGAGGTAGAAATCCAGAGTGGACAGGACCCCTCTCCTGCAGGCAGTGCCTGTGGAAGGGAAGCTTGTGAGGGATTTTGCTGACCATGCTTGTAGCCTTCTAGGTGTCTCATCAAACCTGGGCCTCTTCCTCTTCAGCATCCTCTGAGGAGCAGCTGAAGGTCATAGGCAGGGGGTACCCTTGGCTGGAGAGCTTGGCTGCACATGGGAATCATCTGGCTGCTTTAAAAAATACTGATGCCTTGGTCTCACCCCCAGAGATTCTTATTTAAATTAATCTGGGTGCAGCCTGGGCACAGGATTTCTAAAAGCATGCCAGGTGATTGTGACATGCAGCAAATTTGGGGATCCACTCTTAGGAGTGGACTTAGGCTGTAGGGTTGTGGGTTTTCAACTCTACTTACCAATACCTAGTTGTGTTACAAAATGGTTATACCCACGCACTTCCCACTACCAGTGCATCTGAGCCCCTGATCATTGCCCTCTAGCCATGCTTGGTATTTTATCAACTTGGTAGGTGTGAAATAGCATTTTACTGTGATTTTAACTTGCATTGTCTTGTCTTCTAACAGTATTGAGTATACTTTCATATGTTCATTAACTTTCCTGTCTTCTCTTCTGTGAAATACCTGTTCAGTTCTTTTGATAATTTTTTGTTAGGTTGTTTACTTTTTTCTTCTTGACTTATGGGCATTCTTTTATTCTGGACATGAATCTTTTGTCAGTTAAATGTGTTACAAATCTCTTTTCCCAGGTTGTGCCTATCTTTTCAATATTTTATGGTTTCTTAATGAGCAGAAGTGCTTAATTTTAATGTAGTTGAATTTATTAATAGCTTTCAAAAATAGTTTCACCTATTTTTGTCTTTAAAAAAAGGTCTCCTATTCTAAGGACAAAATGATATTCTCTTATGTTTTCTTCTAAAAAATTTAAAGTTTTACCTTTCATGTTTAAGTCTTTAATTTATTTCTGTCTATAATTGATTTTTGTGTATGAAAGTAGGGAAGCAGGGCTCTATTTTCATTGCCTTCCCGTTGGGGCCACCAGCTGTCCCAGCATCATTATTAATGTATTCATTCTTTCCTCACTGATCTACAATAGCCTGTCTCTCAGGTCAGGGGATAAGCTATTGCATGTCAATCCCACGGCACACATGATTCAAATTTGTGCTTCCAAAAAATAGTAAATACCATTAGCTCTCACCTATTCACCACTGTTCTAATCCTCACAAAAATCATATGAAGAAGGATCTTTCTCATGTGCTTTTTACAAAAGGGAAAAGAGGCTCAGAGAGGTTGTCAGTTTTCCAAGGTCACACAGCCAGGGTTCAAATGCAGGCTGGCTCCAGAGTCTGTGCCTTGACCACTGTGCTGCACTGCCTCTGTAAATGACTACATATTCTGAATTTTTACAGTTCCACACTCATAATTATTCATCATTAGTGCCTCTACTGTATTGATAAATGACACAGAAGTTTAAATATACAGATTAGGAAACATGAGATAGATGATTCCTAAATGATGCTCTTTAAAAAAAAAAAATCACTGTTTTTTGTTTTCTGTTTTTTTTTTGCGGTACTTGGGCCTCTCACTGTTGTGGCCTCTCCCCTTGCGGAGCACAGGCTTCGGGACGCGCAGGCTCAGCGGCCATGGCTCACGGGCCCAGCCACCGCTAAGCGGCATGTGGGATCCTTCCGGACCGGGGCACGAACCCCTGTCCCTTGCATCAGCAGGCGGACTCTCAACCACTGCGCCACCAGGGAAGCCCCACTGTATTTTTAAGCATTCAAAAAAACCGAGAAATCTACAAGAGGCCTTCAATTCTCAGAGTCTCCTAATGACTGTAAACATCCTGTCACTCAAGCTGGCAGGTCACAGAGTCCACAATTATGCCTCCTTTCAGCCAAGTTCACCTTGACAGTTAGCACTGCAGCTCTTGGTTATTTTCAAAACCAGAAAAAAATAATCACTTCTCTGTTTTAAAAAAGAAAAACAAGTTAGAAGAGACCTGGCTCCTCTGAGCACTGACTGGGCCTGGGAGGCTGGGGGCAGAGGGGTGGGGTGGACCAGATGCCAGAGGGGACGCAGGACTTTGGTTCAAAGGTGCCGACTGGGCTGAGATCAGGTCTCTGCTGCTGGAGGGGTTGGTTGGAGGCCTGTTGAAGTCAGAGCATGAGGAACATCTGTTTCTTTCTCTTTTCTGGAAGCTGGCAGGCGAGTAAACTGATCTGCGACCAGAGGGTTTTTGTGTGTGATAATTGGGTTCTCCTGCAAACAAGTTGGCATGCAACATCGGCTGTTGGCAAGTCTAATGACCTTTTGGACGACTACAGAAAAAATTGCCAAATGGCTCTAAAATAACTGGGTATCCTGACGTCTTCATCAACCTTTTTCGGAGCACTGTTTCCAGAAGAAAATGAGTAGAATGATATTCATGCCTGGGAAGCCTGTTTACCTCCCCTAAGAAGTTATTCTGCCCCACTACAGCCTGAAGAGGCAAGGCGCCATCTACCTGTCTCCAACTTGCACGTCAGCTCCAAGGGAGACCTGGTTCACAGATGTTGGAATCACAGTTCATTTTCCACTATCTTTATTGACACCAGTTGCTGCCAGTGCTGGTGGGCAGGCAAGAGTTGAGTATTTAATGCCTTTCTCTCGCCACTCCCACCTTCCCAAGATGAGAAACAGTCACACATAAACAAACCCATCCAGATGTCAAGCATGAAACCAAACGTTAAAATTCCAGACCTTTCTGGAATCACCATTCCTGAAGATGGGGTGGTGAAAATAACAAGCCTTTGTTCTACAAATGGAACTCATTTTTACATTGAAATTCCGAAAGACTGGGACAAGATGCATTCTTCCTTTTGTTTACCTTTCCATGAGGCTTAAAATTAATGTCTTCCTTTACATAGAGAGGAAAGGATTTTGGAAAGAAGAGATGGGGCTGGACTGTGGAATCAGCAATAGAGATTGGTTGGGGCGGGGGAGAGGATTCCTGTTTCTCACTAATAAGGGAGAAGTGAGTGGTCATGGGTCCCACTCTGATTTCCTTGGGTAGATGAATTTAATGTAATTTTGCTCTCTTTTGGTCAAGGCAATTAATTAGAGGTTTAACTAAATATGATTTGATTGTCATATTTTTCAGATCTTTTGAAAATTCACAAATCTCTTGTGAAACAAATTGTGTGTTTTTAGTCAGAAAAATGTACACTGTGTCTACCTGAGGCCCTTCTATCCCAGAGCCCAAGGATGGGCTCGTCCAAGACCCGCGGGGCAGTTAAAGTCAGGATCAGCACAACACTGCCGAGATAGCCTCTTCTTTCTCATAAGGGCTGGGTGAAGGTGCAGACTAAAGCTTGGGGGCCGGTGGTGTGTGGCCATTCATAATGAGAACGTTAGCAAAAGCGGTGGGAAGGGCCCAAGGGGCTCTCCATGAAACCTCAGCACCACCTGGGGACTCGGGAGAACCATGGTTTTAGTGGGGAGAAGAGAGGGCTCATGATTTGAGATCCCCTTCTCACGAGCCATATTTCTCCCTAAGAGAGGATAGTCGTGCATCTCCTGTGTTGCCTTTGTCATTCCATCACTTTAACAAAAATGCACAAAACCAATTACTATGAAGACATGGAAACCCAGACAAATTGTCCCAAGAAGTATCACTTGTTGATGGCAGAGCCAAGTCTTAATTAAAAGCTGAGTCTCAGGACTCCCGATATGAGGGCACCCGCAGCAGGATACTGCTGAGTGCTAACTGCCTCATGTCACCTTTAGGTCATTTTGCTGTAGGAGCTTAGCATTTATACCAAGAAACGACAGGCTTATTTTGGCAGCTGGAGACAGGGAGGACAAAAGAACATATAATAAAGGTAATATTTCTTTTGTTAGTAGACTTCAGAGCTAGGCAGAAGGGACTGGGGAATAAATAATTTAAAACCATGAGACATGTCTAAACCCACTTCTTCCTGATCTACACGAAGCTCGCGTCTGTGACTAGACATGCGGCTTCCATCTGTCTGGTTTCCTTTGGGTAGTTTTATTCTATGATTCTTCCTGCTAAAGGAAAGATGCTTATTACGCAGTTCAGTGGCACTTAATGCAAATTTGAACTATGTGAATTTGAAACAGCGTGACCTGGAAGTAATAACAAGGTCTCAACTGGTTACTCAAATTTGAAATTTTAAAAAGCTATAAATTCCTCAAATTAAAACAAATTCACACAAATGATTACCTTTGGCATGGATAAACAACAAGGCCCTACTGTACAGCACAGGGAACTATATCCAATCTCTTGGGATAAACCATAATGGAAAAGAATATTTTAAAAAGAATGTCTATATGTGTAAAACTGAGTCACTTTGCTGTACAGCAGAGACTGGCACAGCATTGTAAACCAACTATATATACTTCAATAAAATAAAAATTCTCACAATTTCAAAGCAGGGGGCCTGTATGAATTGCATCCTGTGTTCACACTATTGCCAACAGGCGACAGTGTCACTTCAGCTGCTTAATGGAAATACCCTGCTTTCCCTGTCAGAGGGCTGTGGATCACCCTCAGGTTTGCATGCACCAGAATTTCTGCAAGGGGCTTTGATCCCTTTTGTGCTGTTATTTTAATATTCATTGCTACTTAAACATTTAAAAATTTCTGTATCACATAACTGTATCATCCAAGATGTCACTGTCATATTGCCTGTGCAAGTGCTGAAAATCAGGTCTGAAAATCAGTACCTTTGCAGTGAAATTTACATAAAATGCCACTACATGAGCCAAGTGAGCACTGGGATAGGCCAGGCAATAAATTCAGTGAGTCCCCAAAGGAAGATATTAGAGAAGAGACTGAGAAAAGAAAAAAATATATATTAAAGAACAACACGATAAATACATCTTGAGATAATTGTCCCTCCACCTTGCCCTCAACTATTGTTTTTCCTTTAGAAAAATTAATTATGAAAGCTTTATATCATATGAGGTTTTTGGGAATCAATCCTTGATATAAATAAGGATACACTGTACCTAAGTTATGGGTTAAGTTGTGTCCCCTCCAAAATGTGTTGGAGTCCTAGCCCCCAGGGCCTGTGAATGTGACCTTATTTGGAAATCGGGTCTTTGCAGATGATCAAATTAAGATGAGGTCATTAGGGCGGTCCATAATCCAGTATGACTGGTCCTTATAAGATGTGGAAATTTGGATGCACAGACAGATATGTGCAGAAGGAAGATGATGTGAAGACACAGGTAGAAAGCCATCTACAAGGCGAAGAGCTCCTGAGGGTAGCACAAGCTGGAGGAGAGGCGTGGGACAGACTGTCCCTCACAGCCCTTAGAAGGCAGCAACCCTGCTGACATCTTGTTCAGACTTCTGGCCTCCAGAACACTGAGATAATAAATTTCTGTTGTTTAAGCTACTCAGTTTGTGATACTTTGTTATGGCAGCCCTAGCAGACTAATGCACTGACTGACTTTTGTTTAAATAACTTATTTTTGAAAAGAGTGCAAAGGATCCCAAAGTTTTGGCCAACAGAGGAGCCTGAGGAATGCCTGCCTGTTAGGTTACCAGTCCCGAAGGGAGAAGGGAGAGCCTTTGCTTTCTCACCGTCATTTACATAAGTCCATCAGGTAAACTTCGAGGTTGATTGATTGTACAGCAAAAGGGAGACCTTTGATTCGGGTGAGGACACTGCAGGGCGATTTGGAGCATTGCCTGGATGACCAGGCGCAAGTTCCCGCTTACAACAGAGCTGGGGTACATTGGTGGGAACAATCAGGAAGGTTGAACTTTGCCTAAGGAGGTCCAAGGCAATGTCAATAACCTGCATTTTGGTCAAGAGCCAGGGGTGTACAGGTACAGAAGAGCATTGGCTATATGGAGAGGTGAGGGCAGCGGTGGGCAGGTTGAGGGAAAGAGTCAGAGCTGAGGCAGTGAAGGGGGTGCAATCAGATGTACCACAGTTTAAAGCGCCGCATAGAGCCAGTACCCCAAGGGGGATGAGGCTGGAGTTTTTGGTGGACAAAGACCAGGTTGGTGGGGACAGAAACAGAAGCCCTTCCCTCTGTGCTTGGCAAAGGTGACTGGCAGGGCCATCCCAGGTGGAAGGGAGGGGCCAAAGCAGCCTGGGCGGTCTGCACTGGGCAATTTTGGAGTAACGTGTCTAATCATTCACAAAGCAAAATGGTTTCTTGGGGTGATGCCTATTTCATACACAGGTTGGTGATTTGCAGATAAAACCAAGTGTCAGGGGGCTTCCCTGGTGGTGCAGTGGTTGAGAGTCTGCCTGCTAATGCAGGGAACACGGGTTCGAGCCCTGGTCTGGGAAGATCCCACATGCCGCGGAGCAAGTAGGCCCGTGCACCACAACTACTGAGCCCGCGCGTCTGGAGCCTGTGCTCCGCAACAAGAGAGGCCGCGATAGTGAGAGGCCCGCGCACCGCGATGAAGAGTGGTCCCCACATGCCACAACTAGAGAAAGCCCTTGCACAGAAACAAAGACCCAACACAGCAAAAATAAATAAATAAAATTAATAAACTCCTACCCCCAACATCTTCTTAAAAAAAAAAAAAAAACAAGTGTCAGTTAGGCTGCTGTGATTTCTGAAGCAAAAGTGTCTAATGAGGACTCTGTGTACAGAATATGAAAGAGAGTTCATCAAAGAGGTTGGTACACAGATGCATCTCCTAGTCTTGGAATGGCTTGGACGCCTTCTGATCCGCGGGCTCCAAGTCTGTGCTTCCATTTCTTCCATGGTCTGCATCCCTCCCTCAGTCAGCATATGAGCAAACATGGAGGCGAGCAGACCTGGTGGTGGGGAGGTAGGGGATTACGTATCTTTGGGGGAGGGTGGTCAAGACAACAATCACAATAATAGCAATGGGAATCACAGTAACGAATATTTCCTGAGGACTTTAGATGTGCCAGGCCCAGAATTAAGTACGCTGATTCTCACTGTAATCATGCAAGAAAACTATTATTATTCCTTCCCCATAGATGAGAAGCCAGTGTTTCCCAGACGTCAAATAAATGCTCTGTGTCACACAGATGGTAAGTAAACTATAATAATATATGGTATTATAGCAATATATAGTAAATAGAATCCGTGGCCTGGGTTTTCCTCACCACAACTCTCATAATAAAACAAGAGATTTGGGCTTCCCTGGTGGCGCAGTGGTTGAGAGTCCGCCTGCCGATGCAGGGGACGTGGGTTCGTGCCCCAGTCCGGGAATATCCCACATGCCGCGGAGCCGTGGCCGCTGAGCCTGCACGTCCGGAGCCTGTTCTCCGCGAAGGGAGAGGCCACAACAGTGAGAGGCCCGCGTACCGCAAAAAAAACCCCACAAGAGATTTGAGCCACATTAGTCCCTTGCCACAAGCTGTGACGGGTAGGGAGGGAGAGCTCACAGGACAGCTAGCTCTGTTTTTCCTAGAGAGGTCTAGTAAGTGGCTGTGGAATGAAATGAGAAGTGGGCGTAGTGTGTGTAAGTTTCAGGGGAGGGAAAGGGGCTTGCTATATAACGAAATTCAGATTTCCTCAGTATGCCCAGCAATACCCATCATTAGAAAAAGGTAAGGCAGGGGCAGTAACGGCAAAAGAAATTCATGGTTTGGTCTACTTGTTATTACTGTGAATTGCTATTCCTTCCTACAGAGTGAAATTCTGAGGTTATCAAGATGAAATTTCAGAAATGGTCTCTTTGCCCATTATGTATTGCAACTTGGAGAGCAACGTTTCCTTATCAAACACTGTTTCAGGGAGGTTGATCACATTTGAGTTCCTCTTTTGCTCCATTTTCAGCTGGCAAATGCTGGCCGAGCTTTGGTGGTATTTGTGCGTGCAGTCATAAGCTGTCATTTGGGTAATAAAGGGGAGGGAGTCTATCTTGAGAGTATGTTCTCCAACAGAGCCAGGAGCGTTCTGTGCAACTAGAATTACCTGAATTATTAAGCTTATAGCCGAGTTAGACTGTAGCACTTGGCTGAGGTCAAGGTGGGCTTGAGGGTGGCCTGCATGAGGGCATCTGAAGGCTAAGGTGGTGCAGTTGAGTGGAGGCCCAGAGGAATCTGGGCATGGGCTCCTTGCTTGGGCTGCAGAAATGATCCTGTGTCAGGCAGAGAGTCTGAAGGGCAGGGGAGGCTGGAAGGAATGGTGGGGACCTGGGCCAGTGTCCTCTGCAGAACCCACGACGCTGACTCTTCCTCTGGCCAGCCTGAGCCATTCTGTGCCCACCGTTAGTTCAATAGGCTGCTATATTAGTTTCCCAAGGCTGTTGTTAAAATGACCTGAAACTTGGTGGCTTATAACAAGAGACGTTTATTTTCTCATGTTTATTTTCTGGGGGCCAGGGGAGGATTCTCCCCTGCCTCTTCCAGCTGCTGGTGGCTGTCAGCCCTCCTTGGCCTCCTTGGCCTGCATCAACTCCAACCTCTGCCTCCATGGCCACAATCCCTTCTCCTCTTCCTGTGTCACCTCTCCCATCTCTCAAAAGGACACTGGATTTAGGACCCACCTGAGTAATCCCGGATGATTTCATCCCAAGATCTTTAACTTAATTACTTGTGCAAACACCCTTTTATGAAATAAGGGAACATTCACAGGTTCTAGGCATGAAGAAATGGAAAAGTCTTTTTGGGAACCACCATTCAACCCATCCTACGTGCCAAACGAGGGAACTGTGAGGACCTATATTTTTGTTGTTTTTTTAAACAAATGTTTCTTGGTCTCTGTGTCACACGTATTGCCTGGGCTTGAATTTTTGTGGGTGGCATTTAGTGGCAAAGGGAGCCAAACTTCAGGGTGTCTTTTAACCAAAGCTATGCTCCTAGGTGACCTGTAGGTGACTCTCCTCTCTCGGGAGCCTCCCAATCGAATACGCTGCAGCTCTTCCTCTTCCTGTGCCCTTCATCCCATGGTGGGCACATTAGGCTCAATAATTATTAAGAATGCAAGGGATGGGACTTCCCTCATGGTCCAGTGGTAAAGAATCTGCCTTCCAATGCAGGGGACACAAGTTCGATCCCTGGTCGGGGAACTAAAATCCCACATGCCACAACTAAGCCCATGTGCCACAACTACTGAGCTCATGGGCCTCAATGAGAGAGCCCACGTGTCGCAAACTACAGAGCCCATGTGCCCTGGAGCCTGCGTGCCACAACTAGAGAGGGCCCCGAGCACCACAACAAAGAGACCGCGTGCGTAACGAGAAGATCCCGCACGCCTCAACGAAGATCCCATGTGCCACAACTAAGACCCGGCACAGCCAAAAAAAGAGGAAAATAAATAAATATTTTAAAACAAAGAATGCAAGGGACTTCAGAAACCATCTAATTCGCGTGGGTTCAAGTGCTTAGCACAACTGTAACCGGCTCTACCCTAGACTCATGACAGATAATAATTACTTATCGTGACACCAGTCCAGCTGGAGCCTCAGACTTCTCAGACCGGCCCTCAGAGCAGCCACTGCCACAGGTTAGAGTTAGCATGTGAAGGGAAATCTCTTTGTGATCTCTGACCCAAAACTAGCCTCCTTTTCTGGATAAGGAAACTGAGACCCAAAGAGGAGGTGAGAATTGATAAAAGTGGTGCTCTACCCAAGAGCTTATTTCAACACTTCATATCCCATCTAAAAAAAAATCAGATTAACAACCCCTAGATTCTTAAATTATGATTTTTTTCATCTTCATTAACACCTAAGTGTTGACTTGATTTTCTTTTTATTTTTTTAACAGCTCCCTACCCCATGCAGACACATGGAACCTGTCACTCTACCAACTTGACTTATGACATACCGCACAGCCATTCTGCTCTGCACGTTTCAGGCCCCATCTGCTAACCCATATAAAAAGCAAAATTTATATTAAATAGTATTTTAGAAAAATTATCATGGCCTAAACTGAACATCATTTGTCAGGAAACAAAGCATATGTTGACAATTTTGTTTTGGATTCTTGGCTTGGGGCCATTTGAGTCCTAGGGAGGAGAGCCCCTCTTGGGGGGTCCCCATTGTCCCCTGCAGTGTTGTCCCTGACACCTCCTTTTCCCATGAGCAGTTCCCACCGTGAGGCTGAGTGGCTGAGATGCTGACCTCCTTAGAAATTCAAATTGGCCCTGTTAAGACCTATTGTTAGAAAAGAACAGCCCTAAAACATCACATTCAACTCAACTTCTCCAAATAGTTCTTGGGGATGCTACAGTCTGGGGGGAAATAGGCAGCATCAGCTTGGGAAGGGTTAAGAGAACAGGAGTGAACATATCGTGTTTGGAAAAAAAAAATGAAGCAATAAGGTTAGAATCAACGTTTAGGTTGGTTTATTTGCTTCTAAGGGACTAGTCCATTTGAAACATGGGATGAAGGGACACTGAAGGGGGTTTGGGGTAGAAGGGACTGCAGTTTTCAGTGACTGAAGGGCCATGTACCATAATATTCCATATTAGCTGCACAACAACCCTCTGGGATAGCTGTTCTTGCTTCCACTCGACAGAGCAGGAAACAAAGGGTGGGAAAGTTTGTTATTTGCCCAGCATCAGTTAGTAAATGGCAAGTGAAGTAATGGATTTTCAGTGTTTTTTTCTAATTAAGTAAGGTATACCAAGAAGAATCTGTAATAATTCCTCCGGCTGTTTTCCTTCTTGAATATGCATTTCCCTAGAAAAAGAATCTAGGAGTAAATGAGATAGGAGCAATCATTAAAAGGAGGAGTCGAGGAAGGCATCATCGCAGGCGGAGAGCTGAGATGGAGTACAAGATACAAGAGGACAAATTACATGATGATGTGTATTTCCTTTGTACATCCCAAACTGGAGCTTATTGAATTCCTGAAGTCCTTCTCGAGTGCTCTTCTGCTAATCTGAATTTTGCAGACCTCAACAGCATTGTTTGTTACATTTTTATCATATTTTGAGTGACTATTAGGGCCACCATACTAGGTGCTTGGCAATAGCTAAGACTGATATCTCATTTAACCCTCACAATAACCTGGGGTGGATGGAGTAGGTACTGTCATTTCCATTCTACAGATTAGGAAATGAATGCAGAAGGTTACATAGTTTGCCCCAAGTCCCAATCCTAGGGCAGAGTGGGATTTACCTCCAAGGTTATGACTCTCCAGTGTGTTCTAGGTAACATTCTCTGGTTTGAAACTCTGCTGAAGGCAAGAAGAGTGGCTTGGTTTTCATTTGTTAGTTTCCCTTTAATTGGGGAAGACTGTATCATCAATGAGTCCCTTTCTTTGTTCCCTGCTGCTTTTGTCCCTTTAATATCTACAGTCCTGGCTCATTCCATTTTGGTTTGTATTTCAACCAACTGAAACCTAATCCCTGATACTCTTAGCTGAGACAGAGCATCAAATATTAATCCTCCAGGGAAAGTGTTTTAAAAACGAGACTCTGGAAGGGCAAAAGGTCTTTAAGACTCAGATGCTTTACTAACAGAAACTGAAGCAGGCTGACAGGGAAGATGCTTTTGAGAGGAGAGATCTCAGAGCTTCAGAAACAGGTAGAGAAAAAGGTGTGGCTTATGGACATGCAGCACTGACACCACTTGGGAGCTTGTCAGAAATGCAGCATGTGGGGTCTGCGCTTTCACAAGATCCCCAGGTGATTTGGGAGTACATGCATTACAGTTTGAGAAGCACTGGTCTAATCCACACTCTGACTTCTTTGAACTCAGGCAATGGACTGAGTTCAGAGCTGGAACTGAAAGATAAGCTTGAACCATCTTTTTCAGGTGATCAGGCTGAGAGGGAACTTCAGGCATGAGTAGAGAAAATCAGATGGGGGCCTACAAGAGCTGGCAGTTCGTTGGGAAACACAGTTGACCAATTCAAAACCAAATAAATGGGCCAACCTCATCGTGTTGTGGCTGAGTTAGCAAAAATCTACCCGTCAAACCCAGTCCAAAGTGTTTTAGCTTTAGATAAGCAATATCTAGCTAGCTCATCTAGCATTCAGGGCAAATGTAAAATAGGCTAAAGTTTGTATTAACAGTTGGAGAGATGGTCAGATCCCTTTTCCTCTGGGAACCAGTGCATTCATTTCTCTCACAGCTCAGTTCATGAATTAACTATTTCCCCTGGAACTGAAACTGGAAGAATTTCTCTGAGCAAAAAGCAATTTCGTTCCCCTCTGATATTTTTCTAAATGCGGGTTAGCTTGAAGCTGCCCTGCTCTTCAGAAATGCTCTAAGCTGACCTGTTCCTCTCTTTCCACAATGTCATCTCACAGATAAATCAGAGCCTAAGAATCAGCAGAAAAAGCAGCCCCAGAACTTGGCATTTTCTCAGTTTATCACACTGAGTTTTTGGTAAGTCTTTTAAACTTTAAGTGTTTAAAATTTTCCCTAATATAATATCATTTACCTCACCATCTTCTCCAGCGGTGGAGGTTAATGAGATGATGCAGTGGCTTTGATCTCATGGGGAGAAAAAGAAGCCTATAAATTTATCACACACAATGACTAGGTATAGACAAGATTTTTAAAATAGAGGATAAATCATTAACACAATTACAAAGCCACATTAACATGCTGCCACTAGGCTGGTCCTATTTACAGGTGTGGCCATCAGAGTTATTCCTATGAATGAGGGTTCTGGCTCTAACACAGATGATGCTTTTATTCTCCCTGGGGCACACCTTGTCACATGTCCCCATTGCCTTCTGAATTACTTCCCAAAACTTCAATTTTTGTGTTTTGACCTTTGCTCACCTTTTCAAGCTCAATTTTTATCACTGCCTATCTCTCTTTTTGCTGTAAAGCCATTTTTCTATTCTCATCTAACACACCAGGCTTTCTCTCTCTCTCTCTCAGGGCACTTTCTTATGACATTTACTGTTCTTTTTGCTCAGAATACTCTTCTCCCATCTTCCCAATATCATCACCTGGCTAGTCCTCATGGCCCCTTAGGTCTCTGTTGCCTCCTCTGGGAAGCCTCTCAGGGTCTTCCAAGCCTGGGCAGAGAGGGTCTCACGTGGCCCCATTGCATCATGTGCTTAAATCTTGCTAGTAATTCCCTGCTTATGCATCTTTCTCTTCCCCTAGACCAGTGGTTCTCAGCCTTGGTGGCACACTTAGAATCACCTGGGGACATGTGAAAACTCCAGATATCCAGATCACACCCCAGACTAATGAAATTACAATCTCTGGGGGTGGGATTCAGGTATCAGCTCTCCTGGTGATTCCAAGGTACAAGTCAGTTTGAGAACCACTGTACTAGGCTGTAAACTCTGGAGAGTGGGGAGAGTCACAACAATTACCGTAATGCTTGATACATGATTGGCACTCAATAGAACTTGTTGAATGAAAGAGTGAATGAGGTGTCGGGGCCTCAGCTTTGCAGATCCTGGACTTTGTTTCCTAGGTCACCACTGGAGGATCAGGTTGTTAGGTACCTGAGGCCCTGAGATTCATCTTCGACAGAAACCAATTAATTTTATTTTCAGGAAATGCAACCAAGTTAACCAGATGCTTTTATCACCCTTCCTCCCCTGTTCTTGGTCATTAGCTCATTCTTTTCCCAGTAAGAAGGCCTCCTTAGAAAGCCAGATTAAGATTAGATAAGAAAAGGGAAGGAAGCTGAAGGTCTTACAGGATGTTTTTATTTGGCTCTGATGCTGATAAACATCAACTTTCTACTATAAAGATCCCACGGATATTCTGGGTATTTGATATAATTTATCTGAAAGGGCTTTGAAAACTATAAAACATCTTCGTTGTTATTATTATTGCATTTCACTTAATTCCCATAACAAATATTCAGAGGGTCTTTATGATTGCACTAGATTATAGGAATATAAAACGGAAAAAGGGCCATTGCTGCTCCTGTGGAGAGAGCATGCTAAAGTATTCCTCCGAAAGGGTCATTGACACCCATATAAATCCAGGAACTCAGAGAAAGGAGTGCTATCCAGCTGTGGCTTCCCCTGGAAGGTGAGTACTGTAAGAGGAGAAGCCATCCTACTTACTTACGTGCATTTCCTCAAGGCCTCACACAATTCCTGGCACATAGTAATTATATCAATTATCAAGGTAAATAATGGGCCATTTGGTAATTAGGATTCTTTTTTTTTTGTGGTACGCGGGCCTCTCACTGTTGTGGCCTCTCCCATTGCGGAGCACAGGCTCCGGACGCGCAGGCTCAGCGGCCATGGCTCACGGGCCCAGCCGCTCCGCGGCACGTGGGATCTTCCCAGACTGGGGCACGAACCCGCGTCCCCTGCATCGGCAGGCGGATTCTCAACCACTGCGCCACCAGGGAAGCCCCGGTAATTAGGATTCTTTGAGTTCCAGGTATTAGAAAACCAAATAGACTCATCTAAGCATAAAAAGATACATTGGACGGATCAGGGTAGTTCAGAAAGTCAAAACCAGTATCAGAAAAATACCACAACCTAAAAACAGAGCCTCAGGAAGGCTGTACCCATGGCTTTTCTAAGGACTTTTGTCACTGGAACCTCGGGCCCCCTCAGTGTCCCTCACCTCTGCTTCTTTTGTTTGTGTCAGGTTCCTTCTCTCCTCCTGCAGGTGGGCTTGGGACAGGCATTAGGCCCAGGCGCAGCTGATGGCTCTGGACTCACACATTCCCAATCTTACCTCCAGAGTGGAAAGGGCTGTCTCTGGCGAGCTCAAGCTACACAATTCCATGGGAAGGGCTCTGATTGCCCAGGATGAAGATGTGGCCCAGACTAGTCACTGAGGCAGAGTATGTGTGTCCACCTGTAAGAGGACCAGGGTGTATGGTCCTCAAGGAAGGCAGATGTTCTTCTCAGAACAGTACCACTCGCTGGCATGTGGTTGTTACAGGAGACCCCCAAGTCCATCAGATAATGTTTCCCAATTATGAGAAACAGGATTAACAGGCTGAGGCTATTAGTTGCAGATTTTTAGGAAAGGAACAAGGAGTTCTACTTGCCACTCTATAGGCAATTACAATTACAATGAAGGCGAATATAACTTTTGCAAACCCTAGACTAAAATTCCATCTGTTTAGAAATCATGCTTACTTGCTTTTATGTTTCTACCAAAATTAGGATGACATTTACCCCATATTGTCCCAAATCTGGTAAGATAAGTTATGATCATACCTTTGGGCCTGGATGCAATAGCAAGAGGGTAGAGATGGCTAGAGGCTACCCTGCCCTGGAAAGGGTCATGCTGGTTGCTCACAGCATTTTGGTTGCTTCGGGGGCCATCACCAACTGCTTGGGGCTCCCTGCAGGTCTGCAGCTGAAGAAGCCCTCCTTTATCCAGGAGTGCAGGTGCTATTTAAATATCACCTGGTACTTCATTTAATAGGGGATTGGAGAGTGAGACCTTGAACAAGTTTCTATTTCTTATTGTCCTGAAATTTCCATTTTAATGCAAGCAAACGACTCCAACATGCTCTTGCTCAGAACAAAGAGGCATTTGGCTGGTCTTAGACCAGTAATATTTCCGTGGTTCTTTCTGATGGTTCAAAGTTCCAGAAGCAAGGCAGAGAGTGCACTCCACTCAAAGTGGAGGATTGGAATAAGACTCTGGGAAGAGACGTCAACTCCCAGTGCGAGTTGGGATATTGGAGGAAGAAACGACGGGGAAAGGATGATGTTCCTCAAGGTTTTCATGTGACCTTTGGAAATTGGGACTGGCAAAAATGATATGAAGGCAGAGGTCACTGAATCCTGCTCATATGAAGCCAAACAGATTAGATGGAGTGGGGACAATGCACAGAAAGCAGATTTTCCAGGATCAGGGTAGATTCAGAACAGGTCCAGGACCCTGGCATAGGAAGTACAAAGTCAGGCCCCCAAAAGGAGTTGAGATCCAGGTCAAAAAGTCTGAACAGAATTGAAGAGACTGAATAGAGCTGTTGTGGGAGGGCTGAGTCAAGAATACCAATGATGGTTGGGCAGATCACTGGGCTGGGGAAAGGGGGTGGGGATAGTCTTCTTTACATTGTCTCAATTGTCCTGTCGCCGGCTAGTGACCCAGGAAGATACGATGACAGTAGCATTCCTAGAGCTCATTTTAAAGAGGACTGCCTTTCTTCAGCAGGCCAAATAGACAAAGTTCCCATACAAATTGCTACTGAGTGTTTGCCACATTTTAAATAGGGTTCTTAAAAAAAAATAGGGTTCTTCGGTGAAGCCACAGTTCAGGGTAGCAACAAGTTTTCTAATTGCTATTTAAACAAACACTGCATCTATGCTTTTGCCCTCTGCTAATATGATTGCTCTCGGGGGCAAATGATTTTTTGCTTAACCAAATGAATTAATAGATTTGTGGCTCTATTGAGTGTAGCTCTCCCTCCTACCACTCACATAGACACAGGGTTTGAAGGCAGGGGACAGAATATAGAGAGGACTGAGTGGCGTTGCATAAGAAATTGAGTTGAATTCAGAGTTTGTGTGGACAGAGAGAGGGAGGGGGTGGAGGAGGAAAGGGAATCAGCTGAGTGCGTGATGGGAGGCTGGGCCTTGAGGAGAAAAGAAAAGCAGCAAAAAACCTTAGGCTGGCCCTCCTGGTAGTAGGACTGGCCAGGGGACTTCTAGAAACAGCAATGGCCACCTTTCAGTTGTCTTACTTAATTGAAAATATGACTTCAAGAGTAGGATATTAAAGTGCATTACTCATTTTAAAACCATAAAGGAAAATGGTGTTTATAAGTTTGATTGAAAAATATTCCATTTTTTGGGTGGAAGACCTAAATAGACATTTCTCCAAAGAAGACATACATACAGATGGCCAAGAAGCACATGAAAAGATTTTCAACATCACTAATTATTAGAGAAATGCAAATCAAAACTACAATGAGGTATCACTTCACACCGGTCAGAATGTCCATCATCAAAAAATCTACAAACAATAAATGCTGGAGAGGGTGTGGAGAAAACGGAACCCTCTTGCACTGTTGATGGGAATGTAAATTGGTACAGCCACTATGGAGAACAGTATGGAGGTTCCTTAAAAAACTAAAAATAAAACTACCATATGACCCGGCAATCCCACTCCTGGGCATATATCCAGAGAAAACCTTAATTTGAAAGGATGCATGCACCCTGATATTCACTGCAGCACTATTTACAATAGCCAAGACACGGAAGCAACCTAAATGTCCATCGACAGAGGAATGGATAAAGAAGATGTGGTTCATATATACAATAGAATATTACTCAGGCATTTAAAAAGGAATGAAATAGTGACATTTGCAGAGACGTGGATGGACCTAGAGATTGTCATACAGAGGGAAGTCAGAAAGAGAAAAACAAATATTGTATAATATCGCTTATATGTGGAATCTAGAAAAATGATAGAGATTAACTTATTTGCAAAGCAGAAACAGAGTCACAGATGTAGAGAACAAACTTATGGTTACCAAGGGGGTAAGGAGGGTGGGATGGATTGGGAGATTGGGACTGACATATATACACTACTGTGTATAAAATAGATAACCAATGAGAACTTACTGTATAGCACAGGGAACTCTACTCAAAGCTCTGCGGTGACCTAAATGGGAAGAAAATCCAAAAAATATTGGATATATGTATATAAATATGACTGATTCACTTTCCTGTACAGCAAGAAACTAACACAACATTGTAAAGCAACTACACTCCAATAAAAATTAATTTAAAAAAGAAAAATATTCCATTTTCATCTATTCTTTTTTTTTTTTTTGGCGGTACACGGGCCTCTCACTGTTGTGGCCTCTCCCGTTGCGGAGCACAGGCTCAGCGGCCATGGCTCACGGGCCCAGCTGCTCTGCTGCGTGTGGGATTCTCCCGGACCAGGGCATGAACCCGTGTCCCCTGCATTGACAGGCGGAGTCTCAACCACTGCACCACCAGGGAAGCCCTTCATGTATTCTTTTGATGCTCTGTAACGTAAGCCCTGCCCCCAACCATTGCCCCAGGATCTTTTGTCAAAGTGATTGCACACACTTGCCTTGTGTAGGGAGTTTTGTGGGAATCAAGGAAGAAGGGGTCATATTCCATGTTTGGTCTGTGTCAGGTGTAGAGAAGGGAGCATCAGCAAACCTGAGGAGAGAATGATGAGAGGATGTGGCAGGTGCAGGAAGTCACAGCAAGCAACGCCTGGGAGAAATATGGAAGTGTGGCAATTTCCCACTCACTGGGCAAGGGCCTTCATGAACTTTTTTCTTGCTCTTTATTATTTTTAAAAGATATTTCAACCTTTTATATTAAATCAAAAGTTTCAACATCCTGAAATGTTGAAAGAATAGCACTCTGACTTCCTTAAGCCCACTACATGGAGTCAAGGATTATTAACATTTAGCCACAATTGCTTTATTTCTCTTTTTCTATGTATGTTTTAAATTTTTATTATTCACCTTATTTTTGTAGGAGCCATTGGCATATAAGGTGCAGGGCATCATGACAGCTGAACTCTATAGACTGAAGCATATATTTCCTAAATAGAAGCCACTGTCACTTAAATATTAAAAGGCAGGGTCATCCCTAAAAGCTGAGGAACTTGGAAATCACTGGTGGTTGGCATCTTAGTTACAAAGCAAGGGACAGAGAAAAGGCCTCCACCGCACCTCTCAGGGAGTCTGGCCCCAGCGTAGGTGAAGCAACATGGGGAGATAACCCTCCCACACCTTCCCATGTCCGCTCCCAGCAGGTTTACTTTGTAATGTGAAAATGGCTTCCCAGAGAGATTCATCCTTGTCTCAGCATCACCCTGTCTCTCTCTCTCTTCCTTTTCTTCTCCCCATGGCTATTTTCTCATGTTCTCTTTTCTTGAGTCTGTTTCTTACTCTGTGGAGCGTCTCCTTGTCACTGCCATCCCAGGCTGGGTCCAACTTGGGCATCCCGAATCTTAGAGGGCAGATGTGTTTTGGGGGAGGGAAGAGTGAGGGAAGTGTAGCAGGGGAGCAGAGGAAGTGGTGCTTGGGAGGAAAAAAAAGGTCTTGGATGCCATTGAGCCCAGCACAGCCCCTGGCCCTCACTTGGGTGCAGGCTGTCTTGGACACACCCTTTCTCTCCCCGTGTCTATCTCTTCTCTGTCTTTCTTTCTGGCTGTCTCTGTCAGGTCTTTATATCTGCCTGTCTGTCCAGTCTACCTCCTCTCTTTACCATTTTTTTTTCTTCCTCATGTTCAAATGATGCTGAACTTGCAGAAGGCTGTTGAAGCAGGGACAGGATATGACCCTCAGCAGCCTCTGCTCTTTTGTTCAGGATGTTTGTGTCCAGACAACATCTGAGAAGTGTTTTGGTGCCTTTTAAAGGAAGGCAGCATGTGGCTGTGAAGAATAATGTTGGAAATAATTAATAAGGAGAAAGGCATAAACAACTTTGTAATTTTATGTTTGTTTCCTTTTGGGTGTAAGTACTCATGGAATACATAGGTGTCATTTCAACGGGCAGGATGCTTTCTTTACCACGCTGCTCTCTGTCTCCCTGTGGCCTTCCCAGGAGGATGGAATCTCCTCTGTGCCAATTAAGGAATTAAGGAAGACAAAGGCACTGTATTTCTAGAGTCCTGCAGAGCAGGTCTGCTAGCCATCAACCTGAGGGCTGTGCAGACAGCCCCCTAGGGTCTGCTGGAGCTGTACAAGGACAATTTATCAAGAAACTGGTAGTTCAAATGGCATCTAAGCAGGTGCATCTCCCAGTAACGTGCCTTTCAAGCCCATAGTTCACCTCAGAACACCCAGGCCTCTGGTTATTGTTACACTGGACGTGGCTGGCACCCAGGCACAGCTGCTGAGCTGAGGCATATGAAAGAAAATCAATGGGACTTTTTCTATCCAGCATCGTTTCATCCTTCAAATTGGGTCTAACATAAACACATAATCTGGTTGGGCAGGCAAGTTCTTAATCAGGTACCGGAAGTAACAGGAGCCACTTACAAGACAGCCATGCTGGGTTTGCTACCTTTCAATTTTGTGTTAATCATTAAAATGTGATTTTCCCATTTTCCAGGAGAAACCTCCCAAGGATATTAAGGTTAGCTGCAAATAAAGTTACAGACCCATCATCTTTAAATTCAATGTAACTGATATTTATTCGAAGCCAGTTCTGTGCCCTGCGTTGTGCTGGGTCTGTAGAGAGATGCTCAGTTGGCTGAAGATAACCTCAGACATGAGACAGGTGACAGAAGCCCAGGGAGAGTGACAAGAATTGGGAAGGGAATTGGGAAGCCCTCCTACAGCAGGTGGGATGGTAGGAGCAGAGACACAAAGAACACAAAGGACTTTGGTGGGTGGGAAGGGGACGTCCAGAGGGAGACAGCCAACAACATGAAATGCTGCAGACTAGAGCTGTTCCTGGAAGTGGAAAGTAAGATCAGATCAATAGTCGAGCTGTTGGGTGGGAGTCTGTGAAAGCCTTTCTGGGGGTTTGGGTGTTTTCATCGTGTCATGGGAAACCATTAAAACTTCCTCTGCTTTTTGACATCAGCATGAACTGAGTTTATGTGGAGGGCTGACTTTTGGAAATGGGAATTTTGTTGTATGCTTACACTTTAGCAGAAAATGCAGAGCTTTGAGGTCAGAGAGACTTGGGTTCAAATCTGAAACTGAACATTCAAAGAGAAATGAAATAACCCTGAGGACTGGGCTGTCCCTCCCTCCCTCCTCACCTCCCTTCTCTGCTAACAGACTTAACTTTCTGAGTTGTGTTTTTCTGCAGTTTGGTCAGATAATACTTACCCCACGTGAAGTCATCAAGTGTCTAACATGAACTCACTTAACCGGGAGCCCAGTCAATCATTCCCAGATACATTGTTTACCTTAACCATGTGTGTTTGTCAAAAGGCCAACTTTTCAATCTTCTCATTCAGTTCCTTCCCTGGGTTTCAGTTATCCTGGATGGACTCAAGTACCTCTTGCTTTATCAATCTTTTCCTAATGATTCTAATTAATAGTACACACTTGATGTAAGGGGTGTGTGTGTGTGTGTGTGTGTGTACATGGGATGCAAAGGGAGTTTGTGAGCAATGGTGAAGCGAGACAGAGTTGTCCAGGCAACACTGTGCCTGCTGCCAAGCACTACCAGATTGCCTGGCCATTGCCACAGTGGATTTAACTCTGGTGCTTGTTCCAGGCCCTTCTTTGCTGCAGATACTCTTTAAACCAAACATTCTAAATAAAGCCTTGGTAGGTAGGCAGCCACCTGGATGAAATTTTTCATTTCAAATCTGAAAATAAGGGATTTCCCTGGTGGTGCAGTGGTTAAGAATCTGCCTGCCAATGCTGGGGACACAGGTTCAATCCCTGCTCCGGGAAGATGCCACATGCTGCAGAGCAACTAAGCCTGTGCGCCACAACTACTGAGCCTGAGCTCTAGAGCCCGAGAGCCACAACTACTGAAGCCCGCGCACCTAGAGCCCGTGGCTCCGCAACAAGAGAAGCCACCGCAATGAGAAGCCCGTGCACTGCAACGAAGAGTAGCCCCTGCTCGCTGCAGCTAGAGAAAGCCCGCGCCCAGCAACAAGGACCCAATGCAGCCAAAAATAAATAAATAAATTTATTTTTTAAAAATTAAAAAAATTTTAAAAATCTGAAAATAAGATGCATTGCAGTATCAACCGCAGAAGCAGAAGACTTTCTAACTGAATTTTAAAATTCTGGCCAGGTCAGGTCTAATAAGTTTTTTGCCTCAAGCATTTGGCAGGGAAAATGTGTCAGTGTGAGCTCAGGCAGGGCAGGCATTTCACAGATTTACCAGGGACCACAGTGTCGAGGTTTGGAAGGTGTGGATGTCTCACCCCAGAGAAGCTCCTGTGACCATGCTCCTTTTCTTCAGGGCGCTCACCTTGGCTTGTAATTATACACTCATCAGTGTGATTTCATCTTCCTCCAAGACCGCGAGCTCCGAGAGAACAGAGACTCTGTCTAGCAGAGTGCCTGGCACACAAAAGACTTTCCATCATGGGAAGGAAGAAAATGGATATTCGCTCACTATGTATATATTTATGAGTTCGTGCCAACTGAATGCTAAGTAGACAACAAGTACATCATTATCAAATGGAGCTGGGGAAGAACATTAATGTTTGTGTAATTTGGATTTGTAAATGTTATATCAAGCCCTAATTAGCTTTTCTCCTCCAAATTGATATTCTAAATAAAAATCCCTTTATTTGGATTTTGAGTTTGTTTGCCCTGGTGCTCCAATAACAATCTTGCATGCAATTAAGATATGCACATACAGTAAAAGAACAGGGCTGTGGATTTTAATATTTTTCAAGATATTAAGCAGAGGTAGCTGCCCTTTTAAAAAACAAAATATTTAATTATTGCAAACATCTATTTCTCAGCTGTAGCACAGTTAAAGGTTTTTTGTAGAAGGAAATGAAATACGAAGGTAAGCGTGAATTGACCAAGAATCACTCAGAAACCAAAGAAAACTAAATGTAGGGAACAAAGGGTATGATTCAGGCAAGAAAAATTTCTCAAATCCATTTCATCCATGCTGAACTAGAAATGGAATAATGACGTGAATAAAGCTTCATTGATGAAACATGAGAGTTATTGAAATAGATGGAAAAGGCAGGGTATGAGATCAAATACAATTCACTTGTGCTGAAAAACAACTTTAGTGGCAATGTTTCATACCATGGTTAATATAAAATAAGTCATTATTTGAAAAGAAGAAAGATAGCTCACCTTATTACATCACATCAATAATGCATTTTCTAGAAGCTCATCATGGTCCTTTCCATAAAGGCCAAATAACACAGAGAAATCATCTTTTATGTCTGCTTCTGCCTTCCTGCCTAGAAGGGTGCATTTCATTATTCTGTTTTGGTTCAACCTATCAAAATTCTCAAGGGGTTTCAATGCAGATGAATCCAGGCACTCTATGTAGACATCTAAAATAATTCAAGATGAAAAGAAAAAAGTAAAATAACCTGTTTCTATTTCCACTCTCAACCTCATCATAGCAAAGTGCTTTTTGTTTTAATTATCTCATTTCTTCACTTAGTTTTGACTTTATAGAAATGGCCACAGACTGTGAGTGCACTTTTATTCTGTAATTTTTATCACTTACTACACTCCAGGGGCTGCTGAGTGTGATCCAAATTCCTAAATTTTTGGTCTCTTTAGCTGAAAAGGGGCGCATAACCCCTGCCTCATAAATCTTGGTTAGTATTCAATGAGATAAAGTAAATGAGATGTCCACAGCAGGATCTGATACACAGAGGCTGATTCCATTTGTTTTCTTACTCATTCATTACCTCCTTTGACAACAATAATTGTTGATCACTCACTAAATGCTTCCCTATAGGAATGTAGAATCCAGTGTGTGAGAAAGACAAGCAAACAGAAAATGGTGTGTGATTAATGCAATGATGTAGGCATGCACAGGGCACCTGACCCACCAAGCTGGGTGGTGAAGGTGAGGGAGTGGGAGGGTTCCAGTAGAAGGAGCTGTGAGAAGTCAGGAAGGGGCATGTGGGCAGGAGCAAAGGCCCAGAGGGGGAGGGTGAGCTTTATTTTCAGAGAACTGCAAGTAATTCTGGCCAGCCTTGGACTGTGGTAGAACAGATAGTGAGAGATGTCTCATGGCAAGTAAAGGTGAGATCATGAAGAAACTTACATACCTTCTAATGAACTTTGGACTCTATTATGAGAGCAACAGAGAGCATCTCAGTGTTACTTTTTAAAAAATAGTATTTGTTTCTTCAGATTGCAGTTTATTTGTTCATTAAATGGAAACACAGAAAAGTTTATAAATGAAAAAAGCCTCCACAGTCCTCTGATCCTGGGATAACCATCATTGATATTTTGGTGTAACATTATTCACGATAAATTTTATTGCTTTTTGATATTGTTATAAATGTTGCATATTAATTATAAAAGGAAATTACAGATATTGAAACATAAATTCAAAGATTCATTTGAATCTTCTCTGCGTGTCGATCTTGTTCTTAGTCTCTGTTTGTCAACCTCTTTAATGTTTCTTACCCTGTATGTTCTTTTTAATATATCAGGAGAGTATTTCCATATCACAAAATTTCATGTATAGTATAATTAATAATGAGAGAATAAACTATTTTTGTATAACAAAATTATTTAACCAATTTCCTGTTGTGAACATTTATGCTCCTCCAAATTTTTACTCTAAATAACAATATCATGACAAAAATTTCATAGCTAAGCCTTTCAGAGATCTCTAAAAATTTTTATAGTATAAACATTAGCAATGGCATTTAAGGTATTTAATATATTATATACTGTTTATAATATATTGTGTATTATATACTGTTATATTGTCCACTGAAAAACAGTTTGAGTTTTTCTCCTAGTAGACATATATGTCTGTACCCCAGTCATTGATGTCATCAGGTTTTTTAATATTTCACAGTTTTATAGGTAAGACATGGTAACTCATCATTGTCAATTTGTATTCCTTTGCTTAATAATGAAGTTAAGCATATTTTCATGTATCAGATGGTTAATCTTCTCTTCTCTTCCAAACTGTGTTAATGAACCTTTGCCATTTATTGTATTAATTATTCTCTAATTAAATCTTACATCAAGGAGATTTACCCTTCGTAGTATATATTGAAAAGATTTTTGTTAGTAAATAGTTTTTTATTGAATTATGTTCATAGATATTTTGTTGCTTGGAAGCTATAGCAAAAAAGTTTTCAACATTTCAATAACTGAATTCATCAATCTTTTCCTTGATGCTCCTTTACGCTTGTATCATTGGGCTTAGAAAAGTGTCCCCCCCACCGCATGACTGCATGAGTATTACCCATGATTTATCCTGGCAATTACATTTTTTATCCACGTGGAATTTATATTTACGTAGTAAGTGAGGGAGAAGTCTAATTTAGTTTTCTTCCCCCCGACCCCTGCTGTGCCATGCTTAGCCAGCATCACTCTATGTGTTGATCAATCCGACCTTTCATCCTTCATTTAAAATGCCACTCATGGCTGACTCATTACTAATCATAAACATTTCTCATTGTTCTTTAGACTAATAGAACCCAGTTGTTGGGAGCGACAGGCACATATTTCCTTGCAGCTGACTGTGTGTGCCAGAGAGCAGAACAGCTCACATTTTATGAAGCGGTGGTCTCACTGTTAAGTGTCATTTCACCTTTTTCCTTCCTTGTTCCTGAAATACGAGGTGGATGCTGTTAGTCAGTGAAGTTACCATCTTTCCACCCTCAGGCAAATCCACCTGCTGAGGAGGGTGGGACAGGAGGTCAGAGAACTCTGACCCCAGGTGATTTTCTGGAATAATCATGCTAGCTCTAGACATCTTGCTTGTGAGAAATCGAAACTCCTCTTGAGTGAATTCTGCATAACTGGATTTCTTTTTCATGCAGCCAAATTTATCTTAACTGATAAGTCAGTTTCATAATGAATGTATTTTTATACATACTAGAAGGTGTTTCAAGGCCTTCTAATATGTGTCATTGATTTGTATACCCTACATTATTCTGATAGCACAGTGTGTTAAATAATGTGGCTTTAGGGCTTCCCTGGTGGCGCAGTGGTTGAGAGTCCGCCTGCCGATGCAGGGGACGCGGGTTCGTGCCCCGGTCGGGGAAGATCCCACATGCCGCGGAGCGGCTGGGCCCGTGAGCCACGGCCACTGAGCCTGCGCGTCCGGAGCCTGTGCTCCGCAACGGGAGAGGCCACAACAGTAAGAGGCCCGCGTACCGCAAAAAAAAAAAAAATAAAAAAAATAAATAAATAATGTGGCTTTACATCTAGGATTCCAAGTCTTCCCCACTCTATCCCTGATTGTTTTTCTTCAAAAAGTAACTTGTTTCTTTTCCTTTGTTTTGTTTTCTTAATGGTGAACATTGCTCTTCACACAGATGGCTGCAGAGACTCTAAACTATAGTCCAGGCATACACAAGCATACAACCCAGACCAATTAGCCAGATCTAAAGTAACCTGGTTAAAGTAACCCACAACTGCCCTGTAAACATTACAACTTTCTTTCCTCCAAAATGATCCTAATCTCATACAAAAACAGTTACTGTGGGGTAACCAGGAATCTGGCTTTGTAGCCAAAAGTAAAATAAAAGCAGGAAATTCTGTGCCTCCCACTGGATTGCTCTGCTTTTTTTTTTTCCCCGGTACGCAGGCCTCTCACTGTTGTGGCCTCTCCCATTGGTTTGAATACGCCATCTGAAACTTCTTTGGAGCTCACCACAGTGCTGATCTGCTTTCTCCCAACAGGAGTCTTAACAGATACTTGTCCCAGGGCCCAAAGCCCTCCACAGAACCTTTCCTTGGGGTGGATTTTGTTCGACCATCACATCATACTCTTTCAGGGCGATGAACTAGCTGCCCAATAACCAGCAATTCTGGTCGGGTCAGGTCAGCTCTGTAAGGAACCATCCTGGCCCTGCTGGCTCCCCCTCATCAGCCTACTTGCTTTTCTTGTACTGCATTTCTTTAGATAACTTGATATTTGCTTTGTCAGAGTCATGTTGTCTATCTAGCTATCCAAGTCTTCATTTATGTCCCTCATTGGAGTTGAAGCATTTTGTTCAAGTCCAGGATACTTCTTTTACTTTTTTCCTATTTACTTCCTATATTTTGTGGTTATGGAAAATTCTTCCATTTCCTAATAGTTTTTTTAAATTAATATACTTTTGAGCTTTTCTTTGCTAACTGATTACCTTGTTGAACGTTCTTATGATTTCAACTTTTACTGGTTGGCTCTTTGAGTTCTTTTCCTGATAACCAGTCATTGTAAACTAACACTATATTTTTCCCTCCCTGTATTTGTGTCTGTTATTTCTTTTCTTTCATCAGTACCCCAGTGGGAATATATAAGCATTCTTACATAAGTGTGCTGAGTCTTTTTTTCTTTTTCTGACTTTAGCAAAAATGCCTCTAATCCATCATTGTGAAATTTTATGTTGGCTCTTAGTTTTGAAGTACACTCCTGTTCTGGGTTTCCCAAGTGTTTTAGCAAAATGAATTTTGTCATTCCCTGTTTTACCATCTATCAAAATGATCACCTGCTTTCCCTTGATTTCATCTATTGACATTGCTGAATATTTCTCAAACTGAGTTATAAAGCACATCATGTCTGGCATTAAAAAAGATTTTATAATCAACTAAATTTGGAAAGACTGAAGATAATTGCTCCTTCTTGTATATGAACAAATTAAAGGCAATGAGAAGACTTGAAGCCAGGAAATGTCTTTGACTTTTTTCAATTCAGCTTTTTCATGAAAAAGTTAGAATTTCAATCTTATTTAGGGTTTGTGCATCAACATTTATACATGAAGATTCAATATGTTTTGTTTTTACCCTCTGTGTGTTATTTCTATTAGGGTTAGGAATCAGGATTATGTTAGCTTTTTAATATTAATAAGGAAACTTTATAAGCTCAAAAGGAATCTAAACAGCAAGGACATACTTTTTAGAATCTGAACAAACTTGCCTGAGAAATGGCTCCCCAGGGGCAGCAGCTTTTGCGCTTTGAAAGCTTCATCTTTTTCTTTCATGAATATTGTTCAGTTCAGGTTTATTTCCTTTTCTTGTTTTAATTTGGTTTCTTATTTTTCCTAAAAGGTCATCAGTATCAATGAAATTTTCAGAGTTACAGCATGTAATTATACATAACATTACCTAGAACTTAAAACAAAAAATACCCCTTTGTATTTTTAGTTATATTCTCTTTCTAATTCCAGATGTTTCATATTCATATTTTCTTTATTTTTATATTGATTTGATTTTCAGAGATTTGTTTTGATGACTGGTATATTCAAAGAATCAATATGTATTTATTTCTTGCAAATTTTTCATTTTCCAATTAGTTACTTTCTGCTTTTATCTTCATTAATTCTTCTCACCTGCTTTTTTAATGGTTATTTATCATTGCTTTTCTAACTTCTTCTTTAGAATATTAGGCTATATATTTTCATTCTCATTTAATGGTAAGTACATTTAAGGCTATACATCTTTCTCTTAATACAGGTGTAGCTATACCTTGCTGGATGGCAGGGCATAAGACTTTCCAGGAGTCTGGTCATGCTTGGAGGACCTTTACACTCAGGTGGGAAAACAATAGCACTAGTGATCTTAGGAAGGCTCACTGCATTTTGGAAACAGCAGAGATTCTCTTCCATGCCCCCTCGCTCCATGCACAGCTGGGTAATTAAATGTTCAGTTTCTGAATTTAGACTGCCCAGGCTGGCATTTCAGCTTTGACACTTAATAGCAGAATAAGCTACTGAAGGTTTAGGGGAACAATGCAGCTCATGGGCTTACACATGGTTCGTCCCCTCTCCAAATTTGCTGTACTGCCCTTTACTCTGATGAAGCCACCACTGTTTGGAGGCAGAGCAACCTGCAAGGTGGTCTCCTCCCAGAGTCCAGGCAGGAAGTGGGAGGAAAGCCCCTCTGCCCCTGGCTTTCCCCTAGCCTACTCTGGGACTTCACACCAGAAGAGGAGATAGGGATCCAAGTGCCTCACTACTTTCCTATCCTTCAGTCACTTTCTTCCATCTATTTTAGGGACCAGAGTGCATTTTTTTTTTCATACTCTCATCCTCCACTGAGGCTTCTTTATATCAGGCCTCTCCCTTCTCAAACCAAGCCTTTCGTATTGGCCAAGATACAGGGAGACACAATGATTCACAGTTAGAAAAAAACAAATCAGAAAATGTTTTTAAAATACTGTACCCATTACACAGACACCGAGTACCATTTCTCTGAAAAATACGTATGTATATTATTTCTTGAATTCAGAGATATCAATGACAAATTCATCACCAATAAAAAAATCCTATTAAATAAACAAAAACTGATTTACCAATTAACAATGGCATACCTTTAAATGTGAGCCACTCTCTTTAGTTTCTCAATCAAAGTTTAGGTCTATGATTTTTTTCTCATTAAAAGTCAAAGGTTTTTCTGAAAAATTTTGGCTATGAGCAATTGATTATGTACTATACCATGAAAATAATATACTTTTTTACAACCCAGGTGACTGAACTTCAATAATTTAGAAGATTTAGGTTTAACAATAAAATATAAGTCTTATCAAATAACATTACGGTTTTTATCTGCATTTCCTATTCTATTAAAGGGGTTGTTTTGCTTTTTTTCCTTAACTGAATTATGTCTAACAGTTAGTTAAATAGCTTCTATTGAAAGTCAGTCAGTAACTTCTGACAAATAGAAGTTCATTTCCTGATTGGTCTCTGTGCATAAACAGGTCACTTCCACATATTTGAGCATTGAAATGTGTCATATATTTAGAGATACCCAGCAATGACCAAAATAAAGGCAGAAATTAATTAATAAAGAATTTCATGACTACAAAAGTTTGGTTGTTGAAAGACTATTAATATTGATAAACTTTGGCAAGACTGATAAAGACAAAGAAAAAAGAAGACAGAAATTACTAACATTAGGAAGGATAAAGGAACATCAATACAAGATCTATAGGTATTGAAAGGTGATAAGAAAAAACAATGAACAAGTTTACACCAAAAAATTTAACAACTTAGATGAAATGGAAAACTTCCTTGAAAAAAAACCCCACAATTTACATAAAATTAAATAGAAAAAATGAATAGTCTCATCTCTATTAGAGAAATTGAATTCATAATTAAATGCTTTCTTTCAGAGAAATGTCTAGGCTATTGTGGCTTCAGTGATGAATTCTAACGAACATTTAAAGAAGAAATAAAACTAATATTACCCAAGTGCTTTCAATAAACATAAGATGAGGAAATATATCAAAACTTGTTCTATGAGGCCAACATAACATATTGCCTTTGATGATAAGACAAACATATTAAAAGATATTATAAGAAAGGAAAATTACAAACTTATAGTGTCATTAACTTAGATAGAAAATTCTTAACAAAATATTGGGATATAAAATCCAGAAATATATAAAAAAGATAATACATTATAACCAACTGAGTTTTATTGCAGCAATACAAGGTTAGTTTAACTTTTGAAAATCAGTCAATGTAATTCATTATCTTAACAGAATAAAGGAATAAAACATATGACCATTTCTATAAATACAGAAAAATATTAAATATCTATTTATGACAACACCTCTCAGCAAATTAGAAATAAAGGGAAGCTTTTTTTAACCTGATCAAGGACACCTGCAAAAAAAAACTACAGCTAATATACTTAATGGTAAAAGACTTCTTTTCTCCCTAAGTTTAGAAATAAGGCAAAATTTCCCACTCTCATCACTTCTATTTAATATTGTACTGGAAGTCCTAGCTAGTGCAATAAGGCATGAAGATGAAATAAAAAGTATACAGAGGAAAGGAATAATAAAAAACTATTTTTGTTCATAGATGACATGATTATATATGTAGAAAACTCTAAATGAATCCACAAGAACAACTGAAATTAAAAAGGGAATATAACAAGCTCACAGGATAGAAGTCAAGATGCAAAGTTAATTTTATTTACATACACTAGCAACAGCCAATTAAAAAAATCAAATTTAAAAGCCAATACCATTTAAAATAGTCAAAAATTCAATATACTTACAAATGACATGTATGACTTCTATGCTGAAAACAATAAAATATTGCAGAGAGAAATTAAACAAGACCTATACCATGGATGTATATCTATCCTTATGCCAATAGCATACTTTATTAATTAGTATAATTTTATAATAAGATTTAAAATCGTATGCTTGTAGTCTTCTAACTTTTTTCTTCTTTTTCATAATTATTTTAGCTATTCTAGGTCCTTTGTATTTCATTATAAACATTAAAATCAACTTACTAATTTCTACCAAAATGTCACTGGAATTTTGAAAGGGATGACATTGACTCTATTAATCACTTTGGGAAAGATTCACTTCTTAATTGAGTTTCTCAATACATTAACATTGTATTTCTTTGCAGTTAACTTAGTTTTTCTTTCATTTCTCTCTGCACTATTTTGTAGTTTTCAGTGAAGGGGGCCCATTTTCATTTTGTTTCATTTTATGTTGTAACTCTTTAACAATGAGATAATCATCTCTCAAAATCCTTCACATATTTACTTGTTTCAATTCCTCTGGATATAACCATGGATATAACCAATCTCCTGTCACTACTGCCACACCTCCTCCTCCATGCAGCTGCCTTTCTACAACATGTTACTTGGCCTCTGACACCCTGTGCTGGGGTTCCCCCCAGTGTGGACATCCTCTTCTTCCTGCCTGGGCTTCAACACTGCGTTCCAGGCCAACCTTGTGTGCGTATGACCTCCTCATTCTGCTTTGGCCCTGATGTTTTATACTTTGATTCCCAAACATGTAAATGTCCATCTTCCTTTGTTGAGTTCTCACGCCTAACACTGGGTCCTCCTAACCAACACACAAACACACACACACACACACACACACACACACACACACACACACACACACACCCTTCAGGCACAACCCGAACTCTGATACCCTATTTAAGGCCTTTCCTCTTTGAGCCTTCTCACTCTACTCAGGCACTGCCACTCTGTGTCACATGGGGACACCCCACTAAATAGCTTTGAAAGTGTATTATTCCAAAAATGGAGGGAAAGGAAGGGAAGAGGAAGAAAGAGGAAGATCAAGGTGGACTTCTTAATAAATGATATTGGCATAATTAGATACCCATTTGGAAGGAGACAAATCAATTTATCCCTCTACTGTGTACTAGAATAAATTCAAATTTATTAGAAATTTAAATGTGAAAAATTATACAAATACTAAAAGAAAACATGGACAAATTCCTCTATGGATTAGGAGTGTGGAATACTTTCCTCTTACGACTCAAATTCCAGAAACAACTTTTACATGATAAGGCAAGTAAAAAGACAAATGGCTGACTTGGAAAAATACTTCAACTTATATCACCTCATGTATAAAGGAATTCTAGAAATAGAGAAGAAAAATTTCAACAAATCTTTAGAAAAAAATAAAAGTAATGCAAATGGTCCTGAAGTGTGAGAAAAGATGATCAACCTCACTCAGAATATGAGATATGTAAATTAAAATTTCACTGAGATATCATTTCTCACATACCAGATTGGCAAAAATCCCAAAGTACGACAGCATGCATTGTCAGCAAGGCTGAGAGAAAGGAAAAACTCTCATTCACTATTGGTGATATTTAGCAAAATTACATATGCATTTACCCTTTAACTCAGCCATCTCATTTTTAATAATCTATCCAGAAAATACAATCGTAAAAATATAAAAAGATATATGTTCTAGACTATTTATTGCAGCACTGTTTCTGATAAGTAAAAGCCTAGAGACCAGCCAAATGTAGACTAGTAGAGGAATAAGCCCTAGTAGGTCAGGACACTGGAGGACCATGCTGCATAAAGAAGATGTACAAGCTCTCCGTATATCACTATAAAGGGATCTCTAGGATTTTTTATTTAATGAAAAAAGCACTCTGGAGACAAGCTTGCAAACTATGCTAACTTCTACCTAAGAAAGGAGAGGATACAAATATGTACCTACATTTGCTTATATTTAAAAACCAGTGGAAGGATAAACCTAAGAATAGTTATCTCTAGTGGGAGGGAGAAAATACATTGGAAGGGGTAAAGACAGAAGCTAGAGTTCTTTGCATGTATCTTATTTAGTAGATTTGATTTGGAATCATGTATATTCTTTATATTATTATTAACAAAATTAAGTCTAAGTAGTAAAAGGTAAAATGACACAAATGAAACGAACTCTGTATTGAGTTGGTGGTTTTATCAGTGAGAGAAAAATTATTTCATTGATTGTAAAACACAGTAATTTGACAGTATATCCTTTGTGGAATAGATCCTATGGACAAAAAGAACAACAAAATTTAGCTGTTTTTAGTAACCATAGTGTTAATGTTATTGAGATTTTTTTTCTAAACCAATGTGTGTATAATAGGGGTGTGTATGCATGCACACATATGTGTGTGTGTATATATATATATATATATATGGATAAAGCAAATAAGTAATTATGTTAATGCTGTTGAGTCAATATTTTCAGTATAAGAGGAAAGAGATACAAATATAAAATCAAAGAAATTGTGTAAAAACCCATAGGCCTAAATTTGAATTGGAAATACGAACTTTATAAAAACCTGATGAGTTTTCTCTTCAAAAGTTACATAATTTCTAAGTTTGTCCACTGAAAAGGACTAGAAAAAACTACTAACCCAGAGCAAAGATCATCCCAAGCATCCAGACTGTAGTCCCTGAACACTCATTTCCATAAAAGGAACAAGAGCTCTTTGAAGAGATAGCTGATTCCAGGTCTGTGCCAGCAAATGTACAAAATTAGCCTGAAATCTCAAGGAGATTTCAGTGAGATTATTGAAAATCACTGGAGCCATATCAAAAGGACTCAAGAGGCAACTTGAATTGGCTTCTACTTGTCTCAAAAAATGGGTAATTGAACCATCAATAGGGATAATAACTACAGTGAATTGAAGTGTATTGAACATGTTTAATCCATGAGTTCATAATGCTTTGAAGAAAAACAAACTTGTGATCACTATTAGCTGCTAGGGAACCAATTCATTCTGAAAACTGGTAAACAAAGGGAAAGCATTTATCCTGCAATTTGTATATAAACTATAATGAAGACTAAATATACATACATATTCATATTCCATTGAAAAGAAAATGTCCTTTATAAAATAATTCTAAATGATAAATGTAGAAAAAATGAGAGAATTAAAATACCAACATTTCACAACCCCTAATGAAAACTGCATCTAGGCAAAGAGTATCAAAGGCTATTAAAATTATTTAGTTAAAACTAATAAAAAACTTTATAGTGGACTGCTCAGGTTGGCAACACTTGAATCTACTGATCAGTTTTAACACAACAAAAAAAAGAGATACAATCAGATACTGTGTGACGGCTAAAGTGATGCAAAAGGAAGTACAAAATACCAGCTATGAAGTATTCTTGCCAAACATCGAAAATGAATCTATCAAGCATCTAACTACAACTGTACAGGAAACACAAGGGACAGAAGAGCATGTTAAACAACACTGATGACATATCAGTGAAATCCAGTACGTGGAAGACTCTACAAATGACCCACTTTCTTCAAAAGATAAACAAAATACAAATAAAATTACAAAGGAGGGGGAACTATTGATTAAAAGAGACATAAGGGATATATCAACCAATACAAGATATGGATTCTGTTTGGCTTCTGATTCTAACAAGCCGACTGTAAAAACAAACAAGTAACAACAACAAAAACCAACCAACCAATAAACAATAAAAACATTTATGTGATATATTGTGATACTAAGATACTAAGGAATTATAGTTTTTAAGTATAACAATGGTATTGTGGATATGTTAAAAAGAGGAGTCATTATATTTAGGATTGGCACATTCATTGAGGAAATATTATAATACCAGTGATTTGCTTCAAAATAATCTAGTGTTATGGGAGAAATGGTGGGGGTATAAATGAAAGATTTTTCATGTGTTTAAAATAATTGAGGGGCTTCTTTGGCAGTCCAGTGGTTAAGAATTCGCCTTCCAGTGCAGGGGGTGTGTGTTTGATCCCTGGTTGGGGAGCTAAGATCCCACATGCCTCACAGCCAAAATAACAAAACATAAAACAGAAGCAATATTGTAACAAATTCAATAAAGACTTTAAAAATGGTCCACATCAAAAAAATCTTAAAAAAAAAATTGAAGTTTGAGCCATGGGTGCATGGATTTATTGTATTATTCTTTCTACTTTTGTACTTATTTGAGCCATGGATTTATTGTATTATTCTTTCTACATTTGTACTTATTTGGAATTTTCCATCATGAACATACAAACAAAATCTAGAGGGCTTACCTATGGTGAACTCAAGCAGATTTCTTAGGTAATGTCTTTGGAGGTAGGTATCACATGACAAGCATCTCCTTATTCTTACCTATTCAAATTTGGTTATCTTATCTTTTCACAGTTAGCTAAGAACTTATCTCAGTGATTAACACACTCTTAATCGCCTTTTACTTCAACACTTTCTACTGTAGCACTAACCAAATGTATATTTTTTTTAATTTTCAGAATTTTATTCCAGCTACAGTTCTCTCTTCTAAATCACATGTACATAAAATATGTCCCCATAAGTAACCATAGTTTTTGCTTGTCTATGGTTGCCTGCACGTCATAGGATCCCCCTTTTCATTCATGCAATTTTTTTTTTTTTTTCGGTATGTGGGCCTCTCACTGTTGTGGCCTCTCCCGTTGCAGAGCGCAGGCTCCGGAAGCACAGGCTCAGTGGCCATGGCTCACGGGCCCAGCTGCTCCGTGGCATGTGGGATCTTCCCAGACCGGGGCACGAACCCGTGTGTCCCCTGCATTGGCAGGCGGATTCTCAACCACTGCGCCACCAGGGAAGCCCCATTCATGCAATTTTTTAAACAAGCATTAATAATTAATACAATGCTTGCTATATGTTCTAGAATGACATAGGTGCCTTAGGCAACACGGAATAAACAGAATTACATCCTTCCCTTCAAGGAAATGGCATAGGTAAAATAACTGGCACATCACAGGAGAGCTACAGAGGTTGATGCCCTTCCCTTCCTGTGTGCCTGGTGTTGTTCAGAAGGGCAGGGTACACAGTCGTGGAATAGAAAGCACAACTCGTATTATCCTGGGTGTTGTATTCATGCTGCCACCATACATAGTATGTGAATTAGGTTTAACCTAAGGATTGACTCTAAGGTATCTGAAAAAGCATCCTTGATTTTTCCCAAGACCCTGGCTATTCTACTCACTATTCCAGTGAATACCCCTTTTATAGGGACATTTTAGCATCACCCTATGTGGAGTTGAGGCTTAGGAATATTTATGAGAACGATTTTTTTGGTGGGTCATTACCAATACTTTATTCACTCAACAAATGCATGCATGCTTACCATGTGCCTGGCATTGTACTTAGTACAGTGATATAAGGAGAAGAAAACAAAGTCTTTATTATTCTGTAGCTTATAGTGCTGAAGACAAGACAGATGTTTATCAAGTAAACACACACACACATATAATTGAAACCCGACAAGTTAAAGAAAATGTACAGTTTTTGTTTTTAGAATGTATAGCAAGGGGACCCAACTCTCCTAAGCAGCTGGCTGAAATCTGAAGACTGCCCAGGACTTAACTAAGAGGTGGAATTGTGCAGAGGCTAGGGGGAGGGGTGGTCCCTAGGAGGTAGCTGGCAGTGTTGCAGGGTGTGTATTCAAGAGCTTGAGATAGAGAGGACAGCCTTTGTAAAGACACTGAGGCAGAGAACAAGGGGGATAGTGCCCGGAGGTACCATTTCAGGCATTGTGAGATGCAAATTATAGATAACTCTAACCTGGGAAGTACAGCAGACCCTAACATAAAGATAATCAACTCAGCTCGGCTGTTAAATATCCACTGAGATGAGGGAATGTTGTGGGCTGATGAACAGAGAGGGTCGCAGGAGAAAAAAATTGAGTTTTAAGAGAGTAGCATGCATTCAGGGGAATGCTTTTTCACTCATCTCTTTTTCTTTCCCCTGAAACCCTCTGATTCCAACTGTTTACAGTTTTGAGAAGCCAGTTACTTAGATTTAATAGAAACATCTAAGTCATTGTTCTTCTAGCATAAGATAGAAATGATAATTTCTTTAAACAATCAAAATGTATTTTATTATTTATTTATTTACCTTTGGAAAAGTCCATTCTTTTTAAAATTGGAGTATAGTTAATTTACAATGTTGTGTTAGTTTCAAGTGTACAAAGTGATTCAGTTATATATATATATATATATATATATATATATTCGTTTTCAGATTATTTCCATTATAGGTTATTACAAGATATTGGATATAATTCCCTGTGCTGTACAGTAGCTCCTTGTTGTTTACCATTTTTATATATAGTAGTATGTATATGTTAATCCCAAACTCCTAATTTATCTCCCCCCGCCCCTGCTAACCCCTTTGGTAATCATAAGTTTGGTTTCTATGTGTGTGAGTCTATTACTGCTTTGTAAATCAGTTCATTTGTATCATTTTTTTAAGATTCCACATATGTGATATCACATGATATTTGTATTTCTCTGTCTGACTTAACTTCACTTAATATGATAATCTCTAGGTCCATTCATGTTGCTGCAAATATCATTATTTCATTTTTTATTATGGCTGAGTAATGTTCCATTACATATATATACCACATCTTCTTTATCCATTCATCTGTTGATGGACATTTAGGTTGCTTCCATGTCTTTATTTTAAATAGTGCTGCTATGAACACTGGAGTGCATGTACATTTTTGAATTAGAGTTTTCTCAGGGTATATGCCCAGGAGTGGGATTGCAGGATCATATGGTAGCTCTGTTTTTAGTTTTTTAAGGAACCTCCATACTGTTCTCCATAGTGGCTGCACCAATTCACATTCCCACCAACAGTGTAGGAGTGTTCCTTTATCTCCACACCCTCTTGAAAACTCCATTCGTGATCAGGCCAGAATGCTGATCTCACAGGCACAACTTCCCTCTGGTGCTGAGGTAATATTCCAGTGTTATCTCTACTTGGGCTGAATCAGCCTGTACTGGCACTTTTGCCGCAATGGGGAGGGAGGAGCATGTTGGCTTTTAATTTATTTTTTTAAACATCTTTATTGGAGTATAATTGCTTTACAATGGTGTGTCAGTTTCTGCTTTATAACAAAGAGAATCAGCTATACATATACATACATTCCCATATCTCCTTCCTCTTGTGTCTCCCTCTAGGTGGTCACAAAGTACCGAGCTGATCTCCCTGTGCTCTGCGGCTGCTTCCCACCAGCTATCTATTTTACGTTTGGTAGTGTTTATATGTCCATGCTACTCCCTCACTTCATCCCAGCTTACCCTTCCCCCTCCATCTATCCTCAAGCCCATTCTCTACATCTGTGTTTTTATTCCTGTCCTGCCCCTAGGTTCTTCAGAACCATTAAACCATCAAAATGTATTTTAAATCCAAATCAATATAGAAAAATGGATTTCAGAGGCATCTCAAGCATTGGAAATCTCAGGTTGAGATAAGACAAGAGAGCAGAACAAAAAGAACCTAGGTCTCCAGCATTTATTGTGTGTTTGAATGAATGAATGAATGAATGCATAAATACTGTTAAATGCTTTATATGTATATAGTATTTGTAAAATATTTATGTATATAAAATACATACACATACAGTTTCTGTAAATTTTCCCAACAGCCCAGTAAGGTTATCATTGTAGTTGTTATTATTTTTACCAAAAGTTTACTGATCAAGAAAGGTAACTAATTCAGGTTACCTGCTTAAATATGTGCTATTTTTTACTAAACCTCCTAGGAACAAGGATTGTGTAAGTTTCCTTAGCTGTTCTGTCTTTCTTGCCCATACTGGCCATTTGGCTCAGTACAGGGCTTGGCCCTTACCTTGCCCCCTGTAAGAGCTAACAGCCCACATTAACCAGTGTCATGGTAATAAGAATGCATGTCCTCCTCTGCCAAGGCCAGTCAGGAAGCAGGTCTTTGTGTTCTTACAGTATTGGCACTTCTGTTTGCAGAAGAGGCTGAATTTTTGGTAGATCTTGCTTTGCAAAGCTCTGATTCTTCCCTTGGGGCCTCACATGTATATACAGGCCAGGCGCTGCTTATGAGTCCTTTATCATCAATTTTTTATTAGGTTTTCATACCTTTGGTGAGTCATTTAGATTACAAGCTGAAAAACTTATTTTTAAAACTGAAGTCCAGCCAGCATATTATCCCTCCAAAGTGTCTTTTATTAAAAACAAAAGACACACACATGCCCCACACATAGAAAAAACTCACACTGCCAAAAGACTCATCAAGGTCTTATTGTATATTAGAAGCAAGGCACTTATTTCTCCAGGCAGCATCCTCCTGGTCTCCCTGGAGACCACCAAGAGGACAAAAGCAACGTGAAAGTCATAGGAGCTTCATGGGCAGTGGAATAACAAAGGCTGATTGTAGCCTTTTCAGGTGAGGAGCAGTCCAGAAAAACAACACGATTCAGATACAGGAGCTGTAATTTTGACTTTACCACTGACTGGCAAAGGAGACTTTGCAAGTCACTGAATTCTTTGTGATTCAGTTGCCTCATCTAAAAGTTAAAAACAAAAGATATTGCTTCTTCCTTCCTAAGCACTGATTATAGAAACGCTTAAGAGGAAAGACATATTTTCCAAGTGATTGAATTTGGACGCTAAACAAAGGACTCCAAGGGTTTAGCAGTCATTAGACGATTTAATATTTGGCTTTTCTGAACCTCATGTGTAAAATAATCCTCAGCTGAGATGAGCTCATGTATTTGAAACACATACCATGTAATCAAAGGGTAAACACACTGGCACCCAGTAAACATTTCCTACACAATTGTTAATTATAAGACAGAGCATGGTGTAATGATTTTTATAAACCACATGGTTTAGAAACAGACAAGCCTGGGTTGGATTCCTAGTCTGCCCTCATTTAACCTTGGTACAATAATAAACCTTGCTGTTTGAACACTTTTTAAATGGGGAAATAGGTTTTTTTTTAAACATGTTTATTGGAGTATAATTGCTTTACAATGGTGTGTTAGTTTCTGCTTTATAAAAAAGTAAATGGGGAAATAGTTCTATTGTGAGGAGTAATTATGTAAAATACTTAGTGCAGTGTCTGATGCATAGGAAGTACTCAAGAAATGGTGGCTTCTATCTGTCTAAATATTCATGCACCCATCCATTATGTGTCTATATCTACAGTGTAGCTTATCATATTCTGCAATACCTGCTTCTCTGAGACCAAATCACATTGGAAATGTTGACTCACTGAATTCACAGAGCTGCATCCAAAGCTTAACCATTTTGCACAGGGGAATATTAAGATGAGAACATGCAACAAAAATACCTCCTTGAAATACTACCAGGTTGGAAAATTAAGGGCTCTGTGCACACTCTGTCCTATGAAGTGCACAAACAGTAGTAGTTGCAGTATTTGTGGGTAATTATTAACATTTATCATCTCTGTTTCTTTGTACCACTATCTCAGTCAGTTTTCTGCTATAAATCTGGATTTTTTTTTTTTTTTTTTTTTGTGTGTTTTTTTTGCGGTACGCGGGCCTCTCACTGTTGTGGCCTCTCCCATTGCGGAGCACAGGCTCTGGACGCGCAGGCTCAGCGGCCATGGCTCACGGGCCCAGCCACTCCGCGGCACGTGGGATCTTCCCAGACCGGGGCACGAACCCGTGTCCCCTGCATCGGCAGGCGGATTCTCAACCACTGCGCCACCAGGGAAGCCCCTGGATGTTTTATTTTTTATTTGTGGTAATAATTTGGCCTGGCATCTTTGGAGTTCTCTGTTTTTTTTTTTTTTTTTTTTTTTTTTTTTTTTTTTTTTTTTTTTTCTCTGTTTTGCTATTACTTAATTACAGGTAGTATCACTGAGAAAAAACACTGGAGTTTTTGGTCCTCTAATGTCTGAAATCAATTTATGAAACTGGGACCAAGCCCCATGGTCAGCACATAGTAACTGTTAATGTTCCCTTTCCCCTCTAACCTAATTTCGTTGTCAAGGAAAGATATGTAGTGTGATTTAAGCAAAAGGATGATTATCTGAATAGGTGGAGTCTCATTACAGCCAGCATAATGGCCTGTCATACTTGCTTGGTTATATCTGGAGTCTGTGTAAATGGGTATACATTGCCATTATATATAATGTACTTGATTTTAAAACATTTCCACAGATGGTTCCTGTAACTACTTGATTTTTTCTTTCCTTAACTTTATTAATCAGCCCTTTCCCTGATTTTTACTTACCTAGAATTAAATTATACTCTTATTAGAACAAAAATTTATCTGTCCTAAAGATATCTGATTTTCGGATCCTGAAATTTCTACAAATACTTTGCAGAGCTTATCACATTAAAAACTCTTACATTTTAATATTGTTACAGCATAAATGCTAAATATAAAAATACATTAGTTTTGATATTAGTATTGAATTCAGCACCTATTTAGCAGAACTATGTGTACAAAACAAAACAGAACAATGCATTACCTTCTAATAACAAGGTAATTAAAACATGGGCTTTGACTTCAATGAATATAAAGTCCTAGGGGTACCATAGTCAATTAAAAATTCTAAAAAGCCATGTCAACTGCATCTGCTAGTATAGAATTTTTAAAAATAGTATTTTTATCATTGGCTCAGCAAAGCATTTTCCCTCTAGGCTATCTAATTCTGAAAGCACACACAAAATTAGGTGTTAAAATATTTGATAAAATGAGTTTCAAATGAGATAATCCCGGGTACAAAAATGCAGTTAAACACATTGTGTAAAGAAATTAGTAATTAGAATTAAAGTCATAAATTAAAAGGATGAATTTTGCTGATGGAGCTAAAGCTGATACCTGAAGTATAGACTATAAGGCTAAAAGTAAAATATCGCGTTACTTAGTTTAATAATGAAATAGACATCAGTAGGTTTAATCCCTTTGATTTAGCAACCTGAGAATGAACTCATATTTACAAGAAAACCGCAACTTTTGTATTTGTCTCTTGCTTGCTATCTGTTGTAGTATCTTGAAGATGAGAGATAGAAAAAATTGCTTAAAAGTTCAGACTATAGTTGATAAAACTGTATTGTATAATTGAAATTTGCTAAGAAAGTAGAACTTAAATGTTTACCCCCATAAAAAGAAAAGATAAATATATGAGGTGATGGATACGGATGTGTTAATTAACTAGATGAGGAGAATCCTTTCACAGTGTATACATATATCAAATCACTATGATGTACAATTTATCTTACAACTTTATATGTCAATTATGTCTCAATAAAATGGAAATTAGAAAAAAAGTTCAGACCTTCATTTAAGCTAATAATGTAATAGCTTTAAACATCTATTATGAAATTAATGGCTTTCTATTTTTATTAGGAATTCTGAGAACCTGTGCTGTTTCCCACCCCCTAATTCTCTGCCAGAGGCTTTGAGTTGGGGAAGGAGGTTTTAAAAGATACAGCAAGATTTCCTGCTCCACAATAAAACAATTAAATGAGAATTTCTGAGAAGTTGCCAAGAACAAACCAGAAAGATGTTGCTTTTTCTGCAGAACACTCACTGAAGAATAACATTGCATCTTAGTCAATGAGCAGATTCTCATTATTTATTTAGATTTATCTGGCAGTTATTCTCTGAAGGGCTCATTAGAGGAAATTATTCCAAGATCATATACATTTACAGACATGTTATTTATCCCTATGTTTACTTTCGTATTTTTTCATATTTTACCCACAAATATATCTTGAATCTAGTCACATTTCTCTATCTCCACCACCGTAAGCTTTCTTTTTTTATTTTTGGCTGTGCCCTGCGGCATGTGGGACGTTGGTTCCCTGACTAGCGATCGAAACTGCGCCCCCTGCATTTTAAGCGTGGAGTCTTAACCGCTGGACCACCAGGGAAGTCCCTCACCACCCTAAGCTTAATACAGACTATCGTCTTTGACTTGGATGAGTGGCATTACCTGTAAACTGGGTTTCCCACCTCCACTCTTGCCTTCTCCATCTGTTCTCTACTCCACAGTCCCATGATGACTTTTCTGCAAAGAAGCCAGCTGGGATTTTGATAAAGATGACATTGACTCCATAGATCAATTTGGGGATTATTATCATCTTAAGAATACTAGGTCTCTGATCCATGAACATATTTACATTTTATCAGTTTTCTTCTAATTTCTTTCAATGATGGTTTGTAGTTTTGGCAGTACAAGTTTTGCAATTCTTTTGTTAATTTTACATCTAAGTATTTTATTCTTTTTGATGCTATTAAGTAAAATTTTTAAAAAAATTTTCATTCTCAGATTATTCATTGCTGCTATTGAAATACAACTGATTTTTATAGGTTGATCTTGTATTCTGTAACCTTGCTTAACTCATTAATTAGTGATTCCTTAGGATTTTCTACATAAAATATAATGCCACTTGAAACTAGAGATGGTTTTACTTCTTTCTTTGTAATCTGTATGTCTTTTAGTTCTCTTTCTTGTCTAATTGCTCAGTCTAGAACCTCCAGTACAATGTTGAATACAGGTGATGAGCGTGGTCATCCATATTTTGTTCCTGACCTTAAAGGGAAAGTCTTCAGCTTCACCATTAAGTATATTAGCTGTGAGACTTTTGTAGATGCCTTTTATCAGAGAGGAAATACCTTTTATCTCTAGTTAAATTTTTTTTCATGAAAGCATGTTGAATATTGTTAAATGTTTTTTCTATATGTATTGAGATTATCATGGTAGCTGCAGGGGATTGGTTCCAGAACCCCTGCAGATACCAAAATCCAGTAATGTTCAAATATTTTATATAGAATGGTGGAATAGAGTCAACCCTCCGTATCTGGGGCTAACATGCTTCTTTTAGCTCTGATGTTTATAATGGCTGCTTTGAAGCCCTCAAAGGCAATTTCTGTTGTCTACTCTTTTTTTCTGTTTCCGGGCAACACTTTCCTGTTTATTTTTGTCTTATCCTTTTTTGTTGAAAACCAGACATTTTCAATAATATATTGTTGCAAACATGAATACAAATCTGTCTCCTCCCTATTTTCTTTGGTATTCTTATTGTTTGCTTGCTTTTTTGCTTGATTATTAATTTAGTGACATGGCTGGGCTAGTTCAGTGAAGTCTATTTCCCATGAAGTATGCATGCTCAGATGTCACTCCCTAAAGGGTGCAGCCTTGGGCATGTGCATAGTTTCACTGACCTCCTTCCCCAGGGATGAATATGGCTTTAGCTGGTTCTCTTTGACTGTTTCTTTCCCTGAACATCCTGTTAAGCTTCAGGCAGGTTATCACACCAAGCTGTTAGCCTCCACTATTTGCTGGCTGATTTCTCTATTGTTTTTGACAACACCTTGGGTCATAAATTGCTCCACAGTCTGATTCAATTAGAGTTGGGCCCCTTTGCAGAGGTAGCCTTTGATTTACCCCAGGAGAGCTCTTCTTAGCTATCTTGTTCTCTGGTTCTCTCTGTTATACTTCTAGATGCTTTACCATTTTCCTTGTTGCTATCAAGGAGACTCCTCTTAATTGCTTACCTCCAAGAATATTGCTTTAATCAGTATCCTTGAGCTTGAACAGCCTCATGCTCTGTTATAAAGAGGTACCTTTCCTGATTTCTCTATTTTAACTTACATTACCTGTCACTCTCTCTTCATTTGCCCTACTTTATTTTTCTTCATAGCCCTTGCCTTGACCTGACATTACATTACATATTTATTTATCTTATTGTCTATCTCCTCCATGATAATATAAGCTCCCTGAGGGCAGCTTAATACTGAATGCATGATTCCCCGTGCCATATGCGTAGTTCCTATAATTCTGCTTAACATACAGTAGGCATACTAAACAGTGGTTGACTAAGTGATTTAGTGAATAATGAAGGAATAAATAAGTCAACAAACATCACTATCCGCTGAAAGGAAAAGGGAAAATTCGCAGCAAGAGTCAAGTCATTGCATGCAGATGACTATTCAGAAAGCCAAGAAGTCTATGATAAAAAAAAAAAAAACATGTTGAGAAAATGAAAATTACAGTGAGATGAGTAGGTCTAATGCCCCAAATGAAGATGAACTCAATAATAACGATGATGATGATGATACTAATGACAATAACCACACAGCTAACATGAACTAATGCTTATAGGAGGCTGAGCCCTATGCTATGTTTGAATCTATTATTTCATTTAATACTCACAATGATGCTTTGAAGGAGGTACTGTTTTGCAGATGTGTACAGTGAGCACACAAAGGTTAAGGAGTAAATGTAGGGCAGTAACACAACTAGCAAATGACAAAACTGGGTATCCAGACTGGGCAGTGAGATTTCAGAGACTATTTTATTAAATAAGCTATGATAGTATGCCTAAACATACATGATATTAGGAATTAAGGAAATGGTTAAAAATAAAGGAAATAAAATCAGAATCTTCACAGATCCCAAGAGCTGTGGGTAAAAGTGAGGCCATGTTCATATTAATTCTCAAATTATTTTGGCTTATTAACTTATTTCTTGGTCTCCTGTGAAGTCGATTTCTGCAGCCCCCGCCTCCCACAAAAGTTCTGAGGGATTCCTACAAGGTATGTCATTTGTCTCACAATTATTACAAATGTGGTCTAGGTACTGCTCTTTTTCTTCACAAGTTTCCAATGGGCTTACACCACCTCCTGCTGGACCTCCTGGTCTCCATGGGTGTCCTGTTACTACTCTGTGGCCCCCATCATCAATGCACTAATTCACAGGACTAGAATCATGATAGTTAATGGGTTCTGAGAAGAAACAAGGACCATGCTCATTGTACTCACTCTGTGTTTCACTTCATCTATGGTCTGGAAATCCAAGTTACCCTACTCATGCCTGAAAGTCTGAAAGTGTTCCTCGTAAAAAGGGATCTTTTACCCTCTGTAAGACTTAGAACTGAGCCCATGGACTCAGTCTTGGGAAGATACTTGAAGTTGCTTCCATTAGCCCTTTTTAAACCTTTATGTATTCATGTAAACCTGCATGTACAGCCTCCTTTCTCTTCTTAAACCAAAGCAAAAGCACTAGCCCAAATGGATCTATGTGAACTGATATGCTTTAAGTGCTGTTTGCTAATCATGATCAGACTCTTGAATTCCAGCACTGGTGCAGCCTCAGCTTTAATTGATTGCTTCTGTTTGTCTCCAAAGCTGTTACTCCTGACATTATATTTTATTTTCACATCTGGTTAATTTTCCAACTTGTATGTTATCCTAAGTTTGTCGACCACCAGGGAAGCAACTAGAAAAAGCAAAACGGAGACATGTTGCTTGTCTTCTCTAGGGTTCTAGTCTCTAAAACTCATTGCTAGAGACTTCTGTGGGAAATAGTTACTGAATACGCAAATGATCACTTGGGGAAATGTGTCAAGCTAGAGGAAGGGGATTGCAAGAGTATGCAGTTTCCTTACATTGCATTGGGAGGGAGTGATGTCTTAACTCTAAAGAATTAGAGCAGTTGTCAGCTCTGATGGAGAATGTGGTGAAAACAATGTATACTCTGAAGTCATACAAACTTGGATTAGTGTCCTGGTTCTTTCACTTCAACTGACTTTAGCAAACATGCATTGAGTGCCTACTGTATATGTCAGCCACTACTAGGCACTAGTGACAGAGATGAATAAACGATTATCCTGAAATGATACAGTTCAAAGTCTAGATGGTGTAAATCACTTAAGAGTATAAAAAATTAGATAAAATGATGTACTAGATCAGGTGTAGTACAAAGATACCTATTGTTTGAAATTATATCAAGTTAATTGTTCTTAAGCTTCAACTGAATTTTTCATCCATAAAATTGATCATAATACTTTAAAAGATCATTTAAGGCTTGGAAAAATATAAATATATGTATACACATACATACACATACAAACACACACACACACACACAGAAAGAGACAGACAGAGAGTAAATGATAAAGCAAACCCACACATCTTTACCAAGATTTGCCTCTTGTTAACAAGGTTAAATAACCTCTTCAAACTACTGCTGTAAGTTGAAGGATTCAGCACTTGCACCTCTTTTCTCTTCTGTCCCAAAGTTCATTGACAGATCTGAAACATGTATTTTAAAAGATATAATTTCCAACAGTGATGGGGAAAAAAATGAAAGTCTGCTATCAGTAGAGCAGAAGTCTTGAGGTATTGCAATTATGAATCAGAGCTAAAAGAGTACGACCCAAAATACAGGCTGGAGAAAAGTATCTCAGATGGGATTCTTTCCTCTTCAAAGAGATCCAGAGAAATTTTAAAGACAGAGTCAACAAATGCAAACAAGGCAACCATTGGGGTAAATTCATTAAAGATCTTCCTTCAAAATAGCTGAGCTAGTTGGGGGCTGCTGCTTCTCCACTTACACTGCCCGCCAGCGAAATCCCTGGGGAGACTGGGCTGGACCAAGAGGCAGAGCAGAGGTGGAGATAAGGCTCTACCTTTGGGTGACAGCTGGGAATTAAAAATGGAAATGGAGCAGTAGACACCAGGCTTTACCCCTAGATTAAAGCCAAGGCAGGAACTGCTGTAGAGAAAGTTCTGACATAGAGATTCCCAGAGAAGCATTTGGTTGACAGGAAGAATGGACAGCACCGCTCTACTCACTTGACCTGCCCACTCTACCCAACCTCATCCCCAGCCCCTCCTCTCAACAAACACCACTAGTCCATGATCAGGACTTCTAGCCACAGCAGGGGAATGAGAACTCTCTTTGGGGAATGAAAACAGACTCGTGACCAACAGTGTTTTACGTCTAAACCCTCAACTCAAAGTACGAGCACAGAGTTCTAAATCTTCAAAATTTCAAGAAGGCTAATAGTGTGAAACAGAGGCACTGATAAGATGAAGACAAAGGAAATATTCAAGGAAGCAGAGTTAATGGGGGAAACAAACCAACGAACAAAACATTAACAAAAGAGAATTCATAGATGTTATAAATTGAGACAGAGTCCTTGGAAATTAAAAAGAAAGCAGTAGATGAATTGAATTGCAAAGCTGATATGAGTAAAGAACAGATTAGTGGTCTGAGAGACTGAAAGAAGAGTCTCCCAGAATTCACCGCAGAGGGAAAAGTAGGCTGACATGGTTTGCAGAGGTTGGCTCTGACGCTATGCAAAAAAAGTTATTCTCTGGGGCACTGTCACTATCAACAAAGCTGGTGTTTGCTCTGTATTTCAGAAGCTAAAGACCAAGAAGGTGTTTGAAACCCCAGTCCAGCTGGGTTTTAGTATTAATTGGATGGACTTTGTACTCCATAGAATTCATTTTATTTCATGTTATTTCCTTCTCCATGTTAAGGCTTTATGGCTGACCAAGAAAATGAGAGCCTGGATGTGTTTGCCACTGCAAATGGACCATCAGCCTCCACCATCTGTTGCTCACAATTCTTTCCTAAGATCAGCCAGGCAATTGATGTGAAAGGTCTCCTAGGGAGAGTTATTTCTAAATGTCTTCTGGTGGATAGCTTTATAATCAATATAATCTGGAACTCAGAATAGCTTTCCTGTACCTGGTACCCAGTGAGGAGGAAAAGGTAAACTCAAACTCTCTGATCTGCTGGGGCTCATAACCCATGGTGGGATATAAAATGCAGATGTTGTGTTTTATTAGGGAAACTGATAATTTTATGACAGCAACTCTGACTCATACAGGAGTTTGCCACAGTTTTACGCTGCAGTAGGATGCTTCTGCAAATGTTATGGGAGTGTGCTGTAAGGTCGTTAAAGCAGGGCTGGGTCAGCGTGTGTGTTCCCAATGAGCCTCCTGCCAAAAGTTAGATACTTGTCCGAACCTATGCCTCAAGACAGGTCTTATCTGAAAGAACTCTCTCTGATGTGATAAATACATGCTTTCTGCCTAGACTGCTTATGTGAATAAAGGTGATTTTTTTTTTTTATGACAAAGTTTTCTAAAATTACCGTGGCACAGACACTTTTAAAAGAGATTTACTCTTTTGGGGAGGGGGGGAATGAGCAGCCAAAATGGGGGTCAGTTTTATTTTGGAACATTTTAAGGAAAGGGATGGGAAATTGATCAGGGAATAAATTTCAAAATCTCTTAATGTGTGAGTTTCTAAAATCCTATATATAAGGAGACAATTTTGTTTGTGATGACTCAGTTACGGTAGGAATAGTTGACTGACTTAACAAGACCCTAAAATTTAAAATGGGTAAGTTTACAGCTTAGAACTCATTTCAGAGCAAAGTGTCCTTCAAGGTTATAACTGGCTACAGACACTCATACTGCAATTCGCCGTCACTCAGGCTAATTCCTGAGAGGCCTGGGAGATTTTTTGCACCATGGCTGGCAAGAGAATAGTCATGAAGCCCACAATGTACCAACTGAACAGATGAGAGCGCTTAAGTTGAAAGAGAAATTTGAAAAGTGTTAGGAGAAGTATCCAGAGCAGATGTTTATTTTGGCAAAATTTTTAAACTAGAGGTTCTGCCCATTTTCTATGCTCAAAGATAATGCAGAGGAAAGAAAAAAGGAACCAGATAAATTTCAGAAGGTCTACACCTGTTCACACACAATTTTCCTGGGCAAGAAGTAAAAGTGGCAGTGCTTTAGTGAAATGTCTGAGGTGGCTCAGAATGTTTAACAATTGGATCAAGATTCCAACGATTTGAAACCTTTAGCAGTCTGAAGATGGATCAAAATGGATTTTATATCATACTCTTCAGAACTGCTTCAAGTTTGCTCTAGAACCCTGCATCTAACTACAGTTGTTTCTGTTAATAGCAGAAGGCCACAAAATGTGGCCCACATGCCAAATCTGACCTGCTGTCTGTTTTTATAAATTCAGTTTTATTGGACCACAGTCATTGGTTTATTGTCTATGACTGCTTTTGACTTATAAGGGCATATTTGAGTAGTTGTGGCAGAGCTCATATGGCCTGCACAGCCTAAAATATGTACTATCTGGCCATCTACAGAAAAGGTTTGCTGACCCCTGCCTAAAGCATCCCATAAAATGGTATATGTGGGCTTCCCTGATGCTGCAGTGGTTAAGAATCCTCCTGCCTACGCAGGGAACACGGGTTTGAGCCCTGGTCCAGGAAGATCCTGCATGCTGTGGAGCAACTAAGCCCATGAGCCACAACTACTGAGCTTGTACTCTAGAACCCACAAGCCACAACTACTGAAGCTGGTGCACCTAGAGCCCGTGCTCCACAACAAGAGAAGCCACCACAATGAGAAGCCCGCGCACCACAACGAAGAGTAGTCCCTACTCACTGCAACTAGAGAAATCCCACGCGCAGCAATGAAGACCCAACGCAGCCAAAAATTAAAAAAAATAAATAAAAAAAGATGTATGCTTCCTGAAGATGCTTATTCAAACTAGGACACAGAGTGGTGAATAACAATGTGTTACAAAAGATAATGTGTGCATCAGTATAGATAAAACTCAACTCAAATTAAACTTTGCTGTGAGCCTGTCCAGTGGAGAACCTAAAACCTGCTGGGGTCACTATTGTGACACTGGCCCTGTTACAGGATGTACCCACAGATATTCCAGTCTATTGGCACCATAGCTACAGGAGGTTTGATTCTCTGTATATCTACATGGTTGTGATGCAGCATCAGCTGGTTGGAGACAAGCCTGTACCACTGCAGAGCTGTGTCCTGGGCTGCAGTCAGAGACATGACATGATGAGGATCATTTTTCACAAGTCTCACTGGAGGTGGCAAACAGCCATCCTTGCAGCATTACCACATCAGGATAAAGGCTGACCAGGACCAAGATATATCATTTAGATTTATATTTTCAAAAAGGTGAAATATTTAATAAATAGAAAAGAAATATAATTTTCTATAGTTATCCTAGGGCCACTCTTATTTAAAGCAAAGTTTTTGAGGAGAGTGATGTGGACATAGTGGTGGCAAGAGTCATTCCCTTTTTATCTTCTTTTTGATTCACAACTAACCATAACCCATCAAAAGTGCCTCTGCACAGTACACCAAGACACCCAGGAAAGCCATCTTTCCACCTGTGAGAAGTAGATAGGAAGTGGATAGGACCTCAGAGGAGGATGTGGATCCAAGGGAGTCATGGCCTGCCCACCCCCACTTGCTATCAAAAGGAAGAAGGTAATCTGGAGAGTGCAAAACTGGGCACTCATGGGAGATAGAGAAGTTGTAGAGGTGTAGCCCACCTGACAGGAGAACTCAGCAAGCCATCAGAACAGGATGGAGAGGAGTTTGGAGGCGGAGGAAAAGGCCAGGGGAGCCTCACAACCCAGACTGACACTGCCACTTGCTGGGATTGTGGTGGTGGCAGGGGCGACCTCTCTGGCAGAGGAGGTGGAAAGTGAAAGTGTGTAGCATGGAGAGTCTGTTCAGTAAAACAAACCAAAACCCTGTGTTATAGCACCATCTTCTGGAAAGCAAAAGAAAAGTTTCCAATTGCTAGATTGTTGAATTGTCAGAATCAAAGTAAACAAAGCCTTCCTTCTGTAAATAAGAAAGGTATCTGATATTTCACATGCAACAGAAGAGGCACATTTCATCAACCACTATGAAAAATCACGTTAATACAGTGTCACGAAAAGAAAATTGGAATTCTCCAGCAGTAAAATTCAAATGCATGAAGTATTGCAATTTAACTGATAAAAGTTCAAAATAGCTGTTATGAAGAAATTAAAAAAGCTACAGGAAAACTTGGAAAGAAAAAGTTAATGAACTCAGGAACAAAATTAATGAACAGAGGGAGTACTTTACCAAAGAGATTGGAATTATTAAAAAGAGCCAAACAGAAATTCTGGAGCTGAAGAACTCAATGAATGAGATGAAGAATGCATTAGAAAGCATCAGTAGATCTGACGCAAGAGAGAATAAGTAACCAGGAGGATAGAAATTTAGAAATGATTCAGGTGGAAGAGAAGAGAGAATTAAGATTTTTAAAAAGTAAAGAAATCCTGTGAGAGCTATCAGTCTCTATTGGGAAAGTTGATATAAGAATAATGGATCACTATAGTTGATAATACTGTACTGCATATTTGGAAGTGTCTAAGAGTAAATCTTTAAAGACCTCATTACAAGGGAAAAAATGTATCTATTTAAGGGGACAAATGTTCACTAGACTTATTGTGGTAACCATTTTTCAGTATATATAAATAACAAATCATTATGTTGTATACCTGACATAACAATTAGTTATATGTCATCTATACCTCAGTAAAAATTTTTAATAAAAATAAATAAAATTAGGAATGATGACATTAGATGAACTTGATTCATAGTTGTGTCCTCATCACAAAAACACCACATTTAACTAGCTATTTAATTGTCTGAGATGGTGTGTAAGAGAAATATATGTATTTTTTAATACTATCATAGCTTGTCAAAACCTTGTGGTCCTATCCTGACCACTATCCCTACTGGGAGATAAATTCAAACTAATTTAGTGATGACAATTTAGTGGTCCAGAAGACTATCTTTCTAGTATTGAAGAACTGAAGGAGCAACTGTAGATATCTACTGATTTTATTTGCTTTGGGCAATACTGTTCCTAGAAAAGCAGAAGCAGGGGTTCTTTGTATGCTTTACCTCCTGTGTTGGCCATGGAGAAAGAACTGTGAATAAGTGAAAAGGTAGCTTTCACATCTTTCATTCAGAGTGTCATGCACCTATAGGACACTTTTGGATGTGGCATTAAAAAATATATATAATAGGGCTTCCCTGGTGGCACAGTGGTTGAGAGTCTGCCTGCTGATGCAGGGGACACAGGTTTGTGCCCCAGTCCGGGAAGATCCCACATGCCGCAGAGCAGCTGAGACTGTGAGCCATGGCCACTGAGCCTGTGCATCGGGAGCCTGTGCTCCGCAAAGGGAGAGGCCACAACAGTGAGAGGCCCGTGTACCGCAAAACAAACAAACAAACAAACAAATACATAATAGACATAATAATAGCACTATTCTACAGTTATCTGAGGACTATATAAGATAATGTGAGGAAAATACTTATTGAAGGCATAAATATCCAATAGATGCTAGCTAACAGGATTACTAATCATGATTAAACATTAATGCAACTCTGACTAACATGATACCAAGTAATAACAATATTGCTGTCCTGGGTATATACCCAAAGAAAATGAAAACACCAACTCAAAAAGATATATTCATCCCAGTGTTCATACAAGCATTATTTACAATAGCCAAGATATGGAAGCAACCTAAGTGTCCATCAGCAGATGAATGGATAAAGAAGATGTGGTTTATATATACAATGGAATAATACTCAGTCATAAAAAAGAATGAAAATTTGCCATTTGCAACAACACAGATGGACCTGGAGGATATTATACTTAGTGAAATAAGTCAGACAGACAAATACTGTATAATATCACCTATATGTGGAATACAAAAAATAAAAGAAATGAGTGAATATGACAAAAAAGATTAACAGATATAGAGAACAAACTAGTGGTTACCAGTGGGGAGAGGGAAGGGGGAGGGGAAAGGTAGAGGGTTAAGAGATGCAAACTACTATGTATAAAATAAATAATCTACTAGGGTATATTGTACAGATAATATTTTATAATAACAACAAATGGAGTATAATTTATAAAAATTTTGAATCACTATATTGTACAACTAAAACTAATATAATAGTGAAAATCAACTATACCTTAATAAACAAAATAACAGTATTACTGTTAACAATAATCTTGGGAAAGTTATCAAAATATTTCTGAGTTTTTTTCCATCTGTAAAATGAGACTAATGATTCCTTCTCCCTACAAATGCTATGGGGATAATATAATTATTGATTAGTTTTAATTGAGATATAATTGACATATAACATATTAGTTTCAGGTATACCACATAATGATTTGATATTTGTGTATATTGTGAAATGATCACCATAATAAGTCTAGTTAACATCCAACCCTGCACATAGTTAAAAGTTTTTTTTTTTCTTGAGAACTTTTAAGATTTACTCTCAGCAACTTTCAAATATACAATACAGTATTAACTATTTTCACCATGATGAACATTACATCCCCAGGGTTTATTTATTTTATATAAAATTCTTAGTATCTGCTGCTTGGCACATACTAAGCAACCACCCATCCATCCATCAACCCATCCACTCACCAAGCAATCATTTATTGAGTGTATACAATGTGTTTTGTGCTGTTGTGCTAAGTTTTGGTCAATTGGATGTAGATAACTCACAGTCCCTAATTTCATGGATCTCATCTTCTGTTGAACTGTACCTGACATATGGATATTGGATTAAACAAATGAGTTTATTATGGTAGGGACATTAAGCTTTTGGTGAACAAGTTGGGGATGATAGCAAATGAGAGAGAGTGTGTGAATGGGAAGACTTGTATTCCCAGGTGAAGGAATTCAAAGACAAAGAGACACTCTCTAGCAGAGTGCTGGCCCATGTGACGAGGCCCATAAGTGATGTTGCACAAGCAGATGACAGGTTCCCCAGCAAAGGCAAGAATCAAACTAACATGCAGCTTCTGGAGCTATGCTGTTAAGTACAGTGCCTGGTACAATAAGTATTCATTGAATAAATTAATAAATTTATCCTTCAAGAAAAAAATGTACTCTGGAGACACGGTGACCTAAATAGAGAACTGAGACCAAAATGTTAAGTAAACAGAAAACCTGGGGAGATTTTTTTCAACGAGAATGAAACTTTGGGGGCTGCTAAAGGAAAGTTCTATTGCAATTGTCTCTTAAACTTCTCTGGCAAGAGCTGGCCATTCTCAAGTAAACTCTCTCAACCTCTCACTTGAGGAGTGAGTGTTAGGTAACCAAGGAAACCATCACTGATGAGTTCCAGGGCAGGGCTCAATCAGGTAGGGAGGCTTCCTGGAACTGAAAAGGCCAAATCTACCTTAAGGTACCAGGGGCAAGCACAGATACACTAAGGGGAAGACAAAGCCAAACAGTTGGGAGCTGGGTGTACATAGAAACGGATGATGAGGCAAGAAGTTAAGGTTAAGATCAAGAGAAAAAGCTCAAGACTATTTCTGTAAACGGGGTGGGGATGTGTGAAGCTCAGATTAGGTGCTGGCCTGGCTTAGCCGAGAATAAAGGTTTCTGGTGATCCAGTTACTAGATCTATTTGGGGTGTGTGTGTGTGTGTGTGTGTGTGTGTGTGTGTGTGTGTGTGTGTGTGAAATTTATTGGTGAAAATACATTGAAAACTGAAATTCTTCCCCAATGTTCTAAGACTTCCTGCCTCAGTCAAAATACCATTAGATTTCTTATCTATTTATAGGAGGCAGTCTCCTACAGTGCAAGGGCTGATGCTCTGCTTCTAGAAAAACAAGTTCTGTTTTAAAAATGGCACCATGAAGCTTGTTTCCTAGGAATTACATAGACCTTGAATCTAGTCCCTTGCTGAGAGGAAGTATAGATTTGAGGTACATTTATGTTTCCTCATATAATTCATTTGTCACCCTAGCAACTGCCCTGAAATGCCTTATAATATCCTGACATGCATATAAATTGAACTCCTCATACTATGAGAAGCCAGGTGAGTGTTATTAGTTATTCCAACAACAGAAGTATTATATGGTGTAGACTTCAGGGTGGGAGCCACAGTTTGAATATCAAGACATCATCACCATCATTGTCATCCTATGGTTGTTGTCAATCATCATTACCTTCCTGTATAACAGTACTTCTTTACAGGTGACAACTTTTTTTAAATAACTAAATATAGTGTCTGAATGCATTAAATAGTAAAAACCTTGGGCCTTTGCACTCATGGGGATGTCTGATAGTCTCTGTTTCAGAACATTCTGTATGTGGAGTTTGCAATTCATGGGATAAATTTACAGGGAAAATGCTGCTTTAGACAAAGTTCATGCACATCATAAAACAAATCAAAGCAAAATTCTCCAGCAGAGGCCTAGGCAATTAGCCTGTTGTCTTAATTAGCAAAATGAGGCTCAGAGAGTCTTTGTGGTTTTTTCTGAGGATACTCAGTTAACTAGGTGAAAGGGAGAAACTGGAACACAGATGAATTTCCAAATCCTTGTGTTCTACTGTGAGTACAGAGTCCACATGCTAATTCACGTGGCTGGAAAGTTAAATTGTGACAGGGATATCTTGGACATGTTACCAGAATGAAGATGAACAATATTCATTAGACATAGGTTATGGTTTTCATCTAGGCATTCAGCAACGTAGCTGCTGGCCATGTTGACATTCTGGAATCCTAGGCTGTATGATATCTGGAGAATGGCTCTAGCTGAAGGACACACATGAATGGACTGTTGCCCAACTGGAAGCTTTCAGGTGGCTGAGAGAGGCCTTGAACTTCAGTTATGTTCTGTTGGACATCTTGAATGACGATGTGGTGATTAGATTTAGTGTCCAAAAAGTTATGGAAAAGCCTGGAGCAAAGTAAAGTTTAGCAAAGATCAACGCCAAGGTCTTCTCTTGGGTCTAAACCACAGGATAGTGGAAAATGTGCTTGTGGGAAGCTCTTAAAGAAAGTACCGGGCTTCCCTGGTGGCGCAGTGGTTGGGAATCCGCCTGCCGATGCAGGGGACACGGGTTCGTGCCCCGGTCCGGGAAGATCCCACATACCGCGGAGCAGCTGGGCCCGTGAGCCATGGCCGCTGAGCCTGTGCATCCGGAGCCTGTGCTCCGCAACGGGAGAGGCCACAACAGTGAGAGGCCTGCGTACACACAAAAAAAAAAAAAAAAAAAAAAAGAAAGTACCATATAACAAAGAGACATCATTTCACAGGTCAGAGTACACTGAAGGCATTGGGTGCCATTTTGGAATAAACCGTGAAGAAGGAGGAAGTTAACTAAACTGAAAGGTATTGAAAGCAGAGTGGCCAGGAGGGTGGAAGAGCTCAAAGCCACACCACGTGTGTATTGTTTTAACAGAACACAGCTCCCAGGCATGGAGAAGAGAAGACTGGACAAGTCAAGTATTATCAGCACTTACAGTTCTGTCATAAAGAAAAGGGATTAAGTTTTTCTCTGTGGAAGAGGGGGAATTGAACATGTGGGCAGATGGTATAGTGAGACATTTCAGCTTGTAAGTAATGAATAGCTTTAAATGTCAGAGCTGTCAATGAACAGGTAGAGACAGGATGATTACGTGGAAGTTGTTTATAGTGTCAGTGCCTATGTTCAAACACTGAGATTTTGTGCTTCATATCCCTCTCCTGTCCTTTAAATATTTGACATTTTATTGACATTTTTTACCAGCCTCATTTTTATATGGGGTGTCAATATTGGAAATCATTCTTTTTATGTGATTAAGATGATTCTGAAGATCTGCAGCAGATTCAACCAAAGTGTACTTTGCACATTGATTTAATAGGTAAGAGCTGGAAGCTCACAAATGCCACATGCAAATTTTATCTTAATGAGCTCTAAATATGGATTTGGAGCTAATTGTTCTGGCACTTATTTCAGTGGGGATGAAGCACTGACCAAATATATTTCAAAGTGAGGAAGAGGATATATTAGCATCATATCCAGGAAAATGAATAACAGCATGCAAGGAATTTGGAAAAAGAGGACATTCCATCTCAAGCCTCAAGGAAGAAAGAGACTGTTGGCCTTATGTGGAAATAATAGAACTGTGAAAATAATTAGTGTTAAATCAAGTATAGCACCGAATTTCCAGTGAGGGTCATTGTTTCAAAAAAACTTTTATTGTTTCAGTATAATGTACAGACAGAAAAGTGCACAAATTATAGTAGTACAACCACAGAATTACCAGGAGCAACCACCCAGACCAGGAGATAGCACATTAGTCCCCCTTCTTTCAGTTACTCCTCTCATTTATCCCAGAGGTAACAACTACCTGATTTATAATATCATATCAGTTTTGCCAGTCTTTAAATTTTATATGAACATAATCACACAGTGACTTCTTTTGTGTCTGGCTTCTTTTTATCAATACATTGTTTGCAAAATTCATCTATGGTTTTGCATGTAGCAGTACTTCATTCATGTTCATGGTAAGAGCAATTCTATACATCCCACTTTTTTCTGATAATACGTTTTATTTTTGATTGACATCTGGGAGATTTTAGACTTGGGCTGTTATACCTACTGCTGTCTCAAACATTTTTGTAACATTTTTTTTTTTTTTCGGTATGCGGGCCTCTCCCGTTGTGGAGCACAGGCTCCGATGCGCAGGCTCAGTGGCCATGGCTCACGGGCCCAGCCGCTCGGCGGCCATGTGGGATCTTCTCAGACCGGGGCATGAACCCGTGTCCCCTGCATCAGCAGGCGGACTCTCAACCACTGCGCCACGAGGGAAGCCCTCTTGCAACATTTTTTGGAACACATACATACGCATTTTTTGTTGGCTGTGTATCTAGGAATGCAATCGCCAGTTCATGAGATACGTGTATACTCAGCGTTAGAAGTAAAGCTTTAGTTGTTCCATGTTTCCACTCCTTCTAGTAGTATATGAATATTCTATTCACTCCATACCCTCTGCAACACTTGGTATTGTGAGTGTTTATTAACATATATATACTAATATGTATAAAATAAATAACTAATAAGAACCTGCTGTATTAAAACTTTTTTTAAAATTTCAGCTATCTGGTGTATAGTTAGTGATATTCCATTGCAGTGTTTTTTTTTGTTTTGTTTTGTTTTTTGTGGTACGCTCGGCCTCTCACTGTTGTGGCCTCTCCCGTTGCGGAGCACAGGCTCCAGACGCACAGGCTCAGTGGCCATGGCTCACGGGCCCAGGCGCTCCGCAGCATGTGGGATCTTCCCGGACCGGGGCACGAGCCCGTGTCCTCTGCATTGGCAGGCGGACTCTAAACCACTGTGCCACCAGGGAAGCCCTCCATTGCAGTTTTTATTTGCATTTCCCAAATCACTAATAAGAGTGACCAACATTTTGTGGGTTTATTGGGAAATTTTTTGCAAATTGTCTGTTCATTTATTTTGTGTACACTAACTTTATTGTATTATCTGTCTTTTTCTTATTGATATATATTTGATATGAGTCCTTTGTCAGTTATATGAACTAAAAAAATCTGGAATTTTTATGTATAAAGTCAGGGCTCTTGCAAATAAAGATAGTTTCATTTCTACTTTTCCAATACTTATACCTTCTATTGATTGTCTTGCCTCATCACACACCTCATCACACTCATCTAGGATCTAAGAAAGATCCTAGATTAGAATGCAATGTTGAATAGTATTCTAATAGTCATAAGTCATCCTTAACTTATACCTGATATCAAAAGAAAAGCTTTCAATATTTTCCATTGAAGCATGATGTTTGCTATAAAATGTTGTAAACATCCTTCTATTCTTAGTTTGTAGGTTTTCTTTTCTAAAATCACAGATGGATGCTGAATTTTATTGAGTGATCTTTCTGCCTCTATTTGAGATGATTATGATTCTTCTCCTCTATTCTGTTGATGTGGTGAATTGCATTCATAGATTTTCACATGTTATACCAGCTTGCCCTCCTGGAATAATTGTATTATCATTTTTATATATCACTGGATTTGCTTTGCTATCATTTTGTAAGAGTTTTGTATCTATATAAAAAAGAGAGTGGGCTCCCTTAGGTCCTTTAATGTAATGTTCTTACCAGCATTTGCTACCAAAGTTACAATGACCTCAAAATATGACTTGGGAAATTTTTCCTCTTTTTCTGTCTCTCTGGAATAGTATATGTAAAATTGATTTTTATTTCTAAATGTTTGGAGGAATTCACTAGTAAAACTACCAGGCTTGGAAATTTGTTTTTAAAGGATGTTAGTTACAGATTCAATTTCTTTACTACATATTAAACTATTTGTATTTTGTATTTCTTCTTGTGGTATTTTGGCAGTTTTGGAAAATTATGGCTTTTTAAACCATTTAACTGTTTCATTGAAATTATTACTCTAAAGCTGTTATGATATCCTCTTGTTTTCATTTTCTTAACTGTGGGATATGTACTGAAATCCCTCCTTTGAATAAAATCATTCTTGATATTCGTGTTTTGTGCCCTCTTTCTTTTTTTCCTGACCTGTCTTTCAGGGATTTATCAAATTTTAAAACCAACTTTTTTTTGTAAAACCAACTTTTATATTGATTTTCTCCAGTGCATGTTTGTTTAATATTTTATTGACTTTTGCTTTTATTTTTATTATTTGTTTCTATTTGTTCTCCCTAGGTTTATTTTTCTTTTAACTTTTGGAGATGGATGCTTGGAGAATTTATTTTCAGCTTCACTCCTAATATAAGCATTTAAGTATGGTGTTAATTGTGTTCTGAAAGATTTGACAAGTTGAAGTTTCATTATCATTCAAAGAAAAAGTTTCCTAATTTTCATTTGTATTCATTTTTTTTAGCATTTGAATTATTTAAAAGTACTTATATCAAGAACTTTTCTAACATAAGAAAGTTTTAATATTATCTTTTTTCTTATTGATTTCTAGCCTAACTGTACTGTTGTCAGAAAATATACTCCGTATAATTTTAGTTTTTAGATCTTTGTTGAGATTTCCTTTATACCCATCACTTAGTTAACTGGCTTTGACATTTGATGTGAATTTTGCTCTTGCTGGATATAGGGTATGTATATTAGATCAAGTTTATTGATGGCATTTAAAAAAATCTACTATATCCATATGGAATTTTTGTCTGTGTGGTCTATCAGTTACTAAGAGACATCTGTTAAAAATCTCCCTATGACAATGGATTTGTCCATTTTCCTTTTAATTGTGTCATCATTTTGCTTTATATATTTTGAAACTACATTATTAAGTGCAAGAAATTTAGAATTGTAATATTTTAGAAAGATTGTTGCATTTATCATAATGAAATTCCCATTGTTTATTGCCAATAATGTCTCTTACTTTATTGTCTAATATCTCTGATAAATATATAGCTATACTGAACTTCTAAAAAATTTTTTTTCATGTTACATATTTTTCATTCTCTTATTTTAGCCTTTTTGTGTTGTTGTATTTCAGGTGTGTCTCTTTGAAACAACATTGAGTTGCATGTACTTTTTTCCATCTGATCTAAAAAACTTGCTTTCAACTGCTCACTTATTTACATATTATTATTATATTAAGGGTTTTAAAGTTACTCACTCTCTGTTTTCTACTTGTCAACCCATTCTTTTCCTTTTCTTTGGGCATTTTTTGGATTAATATTTTTATCATTTTTTTTCTATTTTATCTTGTTAATTATATGTTATGTCTTTATTATTTTAGTGGCTACCCCAGAGATTACAATGAGTATCCTAGAGTGATTAAAGTCTAAAATAAATTTGTACTTTTACCACCACCAAGAAGATGCAGGGATTTTAGGACACTTTAATTGAATTTACCTTCTTCTCATGTTTTACTCTATTATTGTCATGTATTTTGGTTCCCCCAATATTTTGAACCTCACTAGGCATTATAATTATTGTTACCATAATATCTTCAAAATGTATTTATCCCACATGTTTATTCCTCCTTTTGCTCCTTCCTTTCTGCTTGCAGTTCTGGCTTCCATCTTGGATACATTTTTGCTCTTCCTGAACAACTCCTGTTAGTTTCCTTAGTTCATGTCTGCTGGTTACAAATTATCTTATTTTTGGTTTGTCTGGAAATGTTATATATTGCCTTCAAGATAACTGAATAAAGAATTTTAAGTTGGCAGTTATTTTCTTTCACAATTTTGAAGGTGTTCTTTCATTTCCTTTGGGTTTCATTGTTGAGGAGTTTGTTTTTACTCTTATTGTTGCTCCTTTAAAAATAATTTTCCCCCCTCAAACTGATTTTAAGATTGTTTGTTCCATTTGTTTGGTTTTTAGCAATTTTTCTAGATATAACTAGGTGTGGATTTTTCTCGTTTCTACCCTGTTTGAAGTACATAGTGCTTCTTGAGTCTATGTCTTTTTAAAATTATATAATTCAAAAATTTATTACCTTTTTAAATATCTTTTCTGCCCAATTCTTTCTCTCCTCTCTTTCTAAAACACCAATTATGGACATGTTAGAACTTTTCCCTTTGTCCTTTACATGAAAAAAAAAATTAGACCTTTTCTTGTGTCTTCTATTCCCTCCTCTGTTCTTCAATCTGATGTTTTCTACTGAACTATTCTAATTCTCATCTTCTGGGTCTAATCTTCTATTAGTCCCCCCTCCAAATAGTCCCCCTATTTTTAACTAGGTATTTGATTTTAGTTATTTTACCTCTCAGTTTCAGTATTTTATCTTTCAGTTTCAAAATTTCCATTTGATTTTAATTAAGGATAGATTCCAGTATAAAATATTAAAACCTCTGTATTTTACCTAATTTCTTCAAACTATTAATCACAGTTATTTTAAAGTCCCTCAGCTCTGTATCTCCTTGTGCATGTTTCTATTTTCTATTTATTTTCATGATTTTGGTTACTTAGTCTTATCTTCTGACATGCCTATTAACATTTATTGAAATTTGGACATTGTACATAAAAAATTTGAGAGAAAATTTGTTGATCTGCATAGTGTTATCATCCTCCAGAGATGACTTTTGTTTGGGGCCGGAGGTAGGCTGTTAAAATGGTGGTGAATCCCCTAATCTGTTCAATGATTATCTAATCATCTAATTTACTTGATTTAAATTGGGCTTCAACGTTGTGACGGCACAGTATTTCTAGTTAATGCCTTCTCCTAAGGTGTAGCCCTGCAGGGGTTCTACCTGAAAGCTTAAGGTGACTATAAGGGCACCACCTCCTTGGTAATTTCTAGACTCTAATTTTGCTCCCTAATCAAGGTACCCTTCACTTCTGTGCTCCCTAGCTAGCCTTTTCTGCTTGATTTCTCTGCTTCCCAGTGGCCAGTTATAAACAGGAGCACCTTGAGTAAAAAAGAGTCAAAAATCAGGTTCACCTTTTGTGCTTCTCTTCTCCTGGGGATTTGGTTTCTTCAGGTTCTCACTGCCTGGCCAGCTTTCTAAAGCCAATAGAATTTATATGCTATCCAATTTTTTTTAGTTCTTCTCAGAGGGTGGGTTTGTTCATAACAGTCTTCCCTACCATAACTAAAAATTGAAATTCCTCCAGCATGAGTTATTTTGAAGCATATAACATTTTTATTCCTATAACACAAATGGTGCACACCTGCCAAAATTGAAGACTTTCCAGATGTAGAATACCTCCCTTGCAACTGAAAAAACAAAATCAGGTGCATTTATAACATTATGTTTGAAATGAGAAATGTGAATAATGAGTAACAAGAGCTGCAAAATGTTTGCTTAGAATATTAGTATTCCAGCATTGCAAAGGAGACCACAAATCATCTGAAGTTGCCAAAATCATAATTCTAATTCGGGCCTTTAAAGTAGAGAGAACTCAGGGAGGGTACAAGTTTGATGCTCCCGTATTTTAAATAAAGAAATGTCAAATAGAGTTTAAAATTTCGAGTGGTGTTTAAAATGTTGATATTTAATAAATTAGCATTTTAAACTCACAGATTTCTATATGTTATTAGGTGATTTACAAGATAATTACAATATTGATAAAATATTAATTTATAGTGTTGCAGAAAATGGCAGGCAAGTTAGAGCAGTTTGAGGAACTTAGTTTTCTTTCAACATTTGCAGTACATCTTTATGACTGTGTGCAGAACTTCTTTTGAAGGTAATGTTAAGGGTCTAAAAAACGAGGCTGTGGACAAACACACTCCCCTCCTCTGGCACTGTAATAGACTCTGGTTCACATATGCTCTTTCTTAACTCTAATTAAATGAGCTGATGTTAGTGTCATGTTTTAGTCAATATTATATATCAATGACAGAGCTAATCACCAAAATACATTATAAGAGTAGGAGTCCTAGGTTCCCAATGGGGTATAGAACAACTCCAGAAATTTTCTGAAAGGAAATTATATATATATATTTTTCCACCCTAAACACAGCACACAGTTCATCTTCTCTTTGCAGTTTTGATAATATCACTGTCTTTCCCCCCCATTCTCTACAAAATTCAGTTTGAATAATTTTTAAAAAATGGATTCTCATAGTAGTCCTAAAACCTTAAAAAAATATTTCTTGACAGTTGGCCTTCCTATAATTTTGCAACTTGGACTGTTCAGCTTTAAGAGCTTGGTTTTTCAATGTTAGTGTGTTTGAAATGGTCTTGAGGTTTTGTGGTTGCTGTTGATTCTTTGCAGAACTTAACTTAAAACGCTAGCTTCCTTTTGTTTGGTGAACTGGCCAGGCCCTGTGAGTGCGTGCAGACCGTGGAAGTGCCCAAGCAGCCTTGCCATTAAAAAAGAATCCGATTTGGAATTCAGACAGATGCCCTAACTCTGCACATTTCCCTGAGAAATCTGGCTTTTTTAGGTAAGTGCAAAAGACTTGGGCTGGGGGGCATGTGAATAGAGGTTATGCATAAAGAGAGCATGCCAGACTTACCAACATAGTTCTAATTCAGAATCTTCAGACAGTCTTACTGTGAAAAACAAGCTGATGGGACGAAGTGAGAGAGTGGCATGGACATATATACACTACCAAACGTAAAATAGATAGCTAGGGGGAAGCAGCCGCATAGCACAGGGAGATCGGCTCCATGCTTTGTGTCCAAATAGAGGGGTGGGAGAGGGAGGGTGGGAGGGAGATGCAAGAGGGCGGAGATATGGGGATATATGTATATATATAGCCAATGCACTTTGTTATACAGCAGAAACTAACACACCATTGTAAAGCAATTATACTCCAATAAAGAAAAATATTGGAAAAAAAACCAAGCTTATCTACTCTGACCACAACTCCTCCTTTATAGAAACAATTGTTTTGTTCTTCCTGTGTAGTACACACTACTCTGAGTTTGACACCTAATTTTTATTAGTGGTTAAATATGGACAAAAATGTTTTCAAAATCGATCAAAAAAAAAAAAAGGACTCTGGCTAAAACCCTCATAGAAGTCTTTAGGGGATCTGGTATTGCTTTCACATATTATTCATATGTTTATCTTTTAAGTAGTTTTATTATTTTTTATTATGAAAATCTTTAAACTCTATTATTGCTAATATTGTCATATATAGCTTGAAACCATTCTGGCAGCCCTAATCGATAGAAGAAAACAATCAGTAGCAATCAGGTACTTTGAAATTTCTAAAAGAATATATTCAAGATAGCATGTGTGATTTTGTGATAATGGTTATCATAATTCTTTGCATTCCATTTTTACAGTATTACATGACAGGAGGAATCTGAAAATAACTTTAAAAATCACTTAATTAGAAGTTAGCAACGGCATCTGTTCAAATATTTTCCTTAAGTAAGTTCCTTCCATACCCTTATTTCCTTTCACAAGAAGTATTGCATTTCAAACATGTGGAATGGAAAATAATGCAAAGTTTAAAAAAGTAGTCAGTAATGCGCAGCCTGAGTTTCATAGCTGAGTCTTGCTTCATTTCCAATCCCGGTTCTTGGCAATGATTTTTTTTTTTTTTTTTTTTTTTTTTTTTGTTGCGGTACGCGGACCTCTCACTGTTGTGGCCTGTCCCGTTGCGGAGCACAGGCTCAGCGGCCATGGCTCACGGGCCCAGCCGCTCCACTGCATGTGGGATTTTCCCAGATTGGGGCACGAACCCGCGTCCCCTGCATCGGCAGGCGGACTCTCAGCCACTGCGCCACCAGGGAAGCCCTTTGGCAATGATTTTTAAGAGTTATAAAATGGAAGATATAGACTAGATCATGTGACCCCAAAGGAGTTTATGGATGATACTTAAGGTAATCCACCAATCCCCTAACATTGTATACAAAGATCTGAGTGTTTGTAAATATGTGCTTTTTTTTTTTGCAGAGATCTCTTTGTGATCTCTGACCCAAAACTAGCCTCCTTTTCCGGATAAGGAAACTGAGACCCAAAGAGGAGGTGAGAATTGATAAAAGTGGTGCCCTACCCAAGGGGTATTTCAACACACTTCATTTCCCATCTTAAAAAAAAATCAGATTAACAACCCCTAGATTCTTTTTTTTTTTTTGCGGTACGCGGGCCTCTCACTGCTGTGGCCTCTCCCATTGTGGAGCACAGGCTCCGGACGCGCAGGCTCAGCGGCCATGGCTCACGGGCCCAGCCACTCCGCGGCATGTGGGATCTTCCCCGACCGGGACATGAACCCGTGTCCCCTGCATCAGCAGGCGGACTCTCAACCACTGCGCCACCAGGGAAGCCCTGCGCTTTTTTAATGGGAAAAAAGTTCTACAGATTTCATTAGATTTTCTAAGTGCTCTAAAACCCAGTTAAGATTAAGGACCACAGGACTAGCTGATTCCTAAAAATTCCAAATCTAAAATTCAAGGGAACGCTTATTGGGTGTCTACCATGTCTAAGCCTCTGTGCTGGAACCATAAGAGATGTTAGCATATTATGACTAAAATAACACATCAAAGATATTTTAAAGAATATTTGAATATGCACAAATCAGTGATATCCTTCCAAGTAATAACCTTGAGAAAAATCCTGTAATTGGTCAAACATTTCTGAAAATAGTGCTTTGCAAAATGTCTTCAAATCTATTATGAATTAAGTAAAAATATTCATCAAATATTCTCATTGTCCTATCTTGTTTTTGATGACAATAGCATTATTCATGACAATCATAATCAAACTTCATCTAAGCAGAGTCTCTTTCCTAAAAATATGATTTCCTTAAGGGCAGGAACTATGCTTTTTTTAATCTTTGTATTCTGGAAAGGTGTTTGTCCCATACTGAGTACTCAACATCTCTGGAATGAATATATGAATGAATGAAAAGATAAAGACACTGTCATTAAGATTATGTACAATAAATACAAAAGGCTTTGAACCCCAAATGCTCTAAAAACAGTAGTTACTGAGTCCAAAGATTGCTTTTCTTTTCAACTTTGGACGTAACTGGGATTTCAAAATACTTGGTCAACTAAAGATTGCAGTTCCTGAAGATTAAGCCATTTTTTAAAAGAGTGAAGTCTGTTGAATTTAATTCACATGTTACAGATTTTCCAGTAACTTAGCCTCTGGGATCGAGGGACTGGAGAGTGAAGCTTTGTTAATGAATAGCAGCATTCTCAGCATCAGGTAGGAAGTTGTACCAGCTGAGCATTACACATAAAAGGAAGGTTTTCCTGGGCAATCCAAAAGTCAGATCTAATAGAGTTTAGGATATCACTCTGCTCCCTGATAAAGAAGTTCAGCCTGACCTCCAGTGCATGGTTAATTGACGATGCCCAAATCTGAGCACTGTTGGCTGGGGAGTCCCCAAAGCTACAGGGGGTGGGAAATGACTTGAGATCCAAACATACCTCTCTTCTCTCTCTGGGAATAATTTCATTTTCTGAAAGAGAAATTCAATCTACAATAGCTGGTTTATGGTTCATTCAATTCTTTAGGGAAATTTAAATCCTAAGATTGAAAAAAAAATTAAGAAATGTTTAAAGAAAAGACTACAGAGATTTGTATAATCTGGTGCTATGCCTGAACATCCTTATTCTAAAGGGTGCGTCCTCTTCCTCCCCTCCCTTTACTCCTCCTCGGCCTCAGAAACTGAGGGAAATAGCAACTTGTTGTTCACTTTGGGGTGTAATTATAGAGTGTGCCAGTGCAGTATCTGTCTTAAGTGATATCATTTGTTCAATTATCAATATTTGGAGGTTTTGCATATCACTGGATATCCTTAGAGATTAAGACTAGTCAGACAGAGTCCCCAAACCAGAAGCTTCATACATGGAATCTCAAATATATAGCTCATTTCTGTTCTTGGTCCAAGGTCTCGCTTAAGTGATGACGAGGAGCTCAGTCCCCTCCTGAAGATTTCTGGAGACCTGGTTTACACGTTCTACAAATCCATGACAGTGGGTGCCCCTCAGTCTAACTGCTGCCCTCAGGTCTATCTGAATATCATCTCTCCACCTCTCTGGTCCACTTTATTCCAACAGGTGGACAAGGTCCCTTCGGTTTCCTCTCAGACACAACTAACTTGAATCTGTGACACGCTTTTGGGGGGCAAACTCTTTCTTAAAGGACTAGATAATCAATATTTTAGGTTTTGAGGGCCATACAATCTCTGTTGCAACTACTTAGTTCTCCAGTTGTAGTATGAAAACAGCCAGAGATGATACATAAATAAATAGGCACTGCTGTGATCAGATAAAAACTTTACAAAAACATGTGGCTGGCCCATGGGCTATAGTTTTCTGGCCCATGAATTATATGAAGGCTTGATAACAGCTTAAGAAATTACAATGTTTTAGACAGAAATGAAAAACTCAAAGTTAGAGATCACCTGCTAGAGGCATCAGCACTTCTTCCAAGCAGCCATTCTCATTAGCCCTGGTTTGAGGCCATGCTGCTGGGGCCTACTTATCATCCTGGGCAGAGGTCTTCTCTCCTCCTTATCTTTACATCCACAAATTTAAGTCTCTTCCTTCCTACGTTAATCCTCAGTTAGAGGGTGTCAAAAATAAGTTCATATCATAATTATCTCAGAAGAGCAAGACCCATTGAACAGAATTGTGGTCCATCTGGGTCTGCAGCATCTTCAGTACTCATAGTGTCACTTACCTTCCATTTGTACAGCTAAAAGGCTCACCAAAATTAGGCTTTCTTGACTAAATGGAGAGTCCACCCTAAAAAACTCTTTTCCTGTTTCTTCTTAAAATTTTGGTAAAGTATACATAACAGAAAATTTACCAATTTAACCATTTTTATGTGTACAGTTCATTGGCATTAAGTACATTCACATTATTGTGCAACCATCGCCACTATCCATCTCCAGAACTTTTTCTTCATCCTGAACTGAAACACTGTACCTTTTAAACAATAACTCCCCATTCCTCCTACCCCAGCCTCTGGTAACAACCATTTTACTTTAAGTCTCTTTGAGTTTGACTATTTTAAGTTATTCACATAAATGGAACCATTATATCTGTTCTTTTGTGTAAAAAGCAAATTCTTGCTTCTATTCTTAGAATCACATGAAAAAATAAACTGCCTATCTATTCTGGCTTCCAGCTATCTCTGGTCTAGAAATATTGGGGACTAGTCTGAGAACACCTGACTGTATATTTTTCATAAATTATATCCCACTATTCTCCAGTCTCTTTCCTCTGCATCAACTACTAGGACATCTCCTCTTTCCTCAAATGCACATCACACATTATTTTCTTTGGAATATTGTGATCCACACCTTTAATGCCACCAAATTACAATGGCTTTAGGAGCTCTGTGAACCAGGGGCAGAGCAATATGTTTATTTCTTATTATTTCACAGCAGATACAGTGGCATTCATGTAATTAATTCAGCATAGACTGCATAAGATTATTTTAGTGCAGGTCTTATCTTTTCCTATACTGTAATCTCTTTGCAAAGTAATGACCCTATCAAGCACAGACTGTATTCTATGCAAGGGCTTAATTTAGAGAAACTTTAGTTGGTATTTGAACATGAGATTCAAGAATTAAGAAAAGAATCATCACATTCATCAATTCCCTCCCCCCTTTCTCCCTCTCTCTCCCTCTCTCTTTCTGTCCATACTCCATTAAACATAATCTAACCTAAAAATATCTCTACCAAGAGCAAAATTGTTAAACTGGTCGTTTCAGATCTCTTCCCATGAAGAAAATTTGACATAAAAACACTTCAGTTTCTCTTAATTGAATTTTCAGAAAAAAAATATAATAGGAATATAGGAATTATTATATCTACTTCACTCCTTATAATATTATATAGAGAAAGACATACAGAAATATTCAAAGATGTTTATGATCCCTGCTTTCCAGGAGACAATAATATAGTTGGAGAGACACAATTTATCCATGTAAAACAAATGCAAAGGTCATAAGTCATTATGAGACTCTATTTTTGTCAAATGCTTTGTAGCTTATAAGGAGGAGGTAGGTATATTAATCTTTATTTTACTATTAATTTTTTCAGAAAATTTAATTAAGAGAACGTGAAAGTTTAATGTCAAATTTTTCTTTAGGTGAAAAGATCTGGAACAGACCAATTCTAAGACTTTTCTCTTGGCAGAGGCAATTACAGAAAAAAAAAAGTGGTTAGATAATGTTTATTAGATCACATAAAAGGAAAAAGAATAAGTGCAAATCATTGGTCAAATGATTGGATGGGTGACTAGTTTTCTAAAACAGGTCTTTAATACCATTAAGTCTTATTAGAAAAAATTTAAAGTGTTTTATCAAGAAAGCTATTGCTTTCCGGAAGAACATGTGAACTGGATTACACAGAAAACTCTGTCCTAGGCCAGGTTTGAGACTATTTTTCCTTTATACTGCAAATGATGAAATCAGGCTTAAGGTCACCTGGATACCCTGGCAGATCAGGAGAGTGAATTTTGTCTTCAAGTTCTGAATTTTCCCCATCAGCCTCCACACTCAGGCATGAGTTGTGTGATGCAGACTCTGAGTGCTGGGGTAATTCAGTGAGGAGGAACGTCCCTGAAGACGGAGAGGTCTGAAGGTTGAGACTCTTAAATGAGACTTGATGTGTGGATGAAATTTGGATAAACAACAAGGAATATGACACTCAGTTACATTAAAGTAGTTATTCTCAAGGTGAGTCTGTATTGGAATCGCCTGAACAGCTTGTTAAGGGTACCAATATCGAGGTCTCCCCATAGATTCTGATCCAGGGGTCTGAGGTGGGGTCCCTCTGGACATCAGTGGTTTGACTGATCTTCCTAGGTGATTCTGAAGGCTTGTGGTTGGATGGTTGGTTCTTTTTCATCCCATATTCCTAACCTTGTATTTTAAGTGCTAACAGCAGGGACATAACTAACAGCTGCTCCAAGGGCTTAAGTCTAAGAGAAGGAGGAATGGAGAAGTTTCTAAGATGTTCAGAAAGACAATCTATACATCCTGGCCCCAGTGCCCAGCACTGTGTGATACATACAAGAGAGGCTGTCAGAGGGGGAGACATAGGCTTTATTCTTTACTAGATTGGCTTTCTTTATAAAAAGTTCTGATTCTCTCAGCCGTTACACACTTCTAAGTGACACACACATCTTCCATGCTCCAGACCATGGTCAACTTCAACAATCCTTAGCTTCTTCTGTCAGTAAAAGGTAGATCACAATATCTAACTCATATAAGAATTATAAGAATCGAAAGAAATAACGTTTGAAAAATGCCTAGGACATAACACTATTCAATAATTATTACTCTTCTTCCCTGCTACCACCATTATACAGTTTATAGTTTTTATAATACAAATAAAACAAACTGAAACTATTCATATCTCACTGTCAATGACTTTCAGCCAAAGACCACAGGGACACCTGTAGTTGGACAACTCGGGTTTATGATTCATTGCAGGGAGGGAAAGCACACACCATGGGGAACCATGGGCACCTCAGTAAAGCAGTGTTAGAAACAATCTATTATAGGGTTTGAACTTTCATGGGGGTGATTCAGGGGAGTGTCTAAGGATGTGGGGCTTCATTCTGTACTGGATGCTGTCATAAGGCAGAAAAAATTTTACCCTCAATGAAGAAAAAGAAGTCATTAATTTTAATCAGGAAAGGGAGTATTTGGTATTTTATGGATGGTCCCATGACCTTGTTTTTGTCTATGCTTAGATAAAATTACACAGGGACCTTGCTTTGTTTTTTTTTTTTTTATACAGCAGGTTCTTATCAGTTATCCATTTTATACATATTAGTGTATACATGTCAATCCCAATCTCTCAATTCATTCCACCACCCCCGCTTTCCCCCCTTGGTGTCCATACGCTTGTTCTCTACATCTGTGTCTCTATTTCTGCCTTGCAAACCAGTTCATTTGTACCATTTTTCTAGATTCTATATATATGTGTTAATATACGATATTTGTTTTTCTTTTTCTGACTTACTTCACTCTGTATGACACTCTCTAGATCCATCCACGTCTCTACAAATGACCCAATTTCGTTCCCTTTTATGGCTGAGTAATAGTCCATTGTATATATGTACCACATCTTCTTTATCCATTTGTCTGTTGATGGGCATTTAGGTTACTTCCATGACCTGGCTATTGTAAATAGTGCTGCAAGGGGACCTTGTTTTGTTTGATTCTATCAGAGTGACTTTACCTGAGAGGCCCCCCTTTCTCTTTCTTTCTTCTGAGATGAAACAGAATAGAAATTTAAATTTAAATAAAAATAAAATAAAAAATAAATAAAAATAAAATTTATTTCTATTTAAATAAATTTAAATAGAAAGACTGAGCATTTTGGGGGCACTTACTAAATCATGCTTAGCTTTAATCCTCCCAACAATCTCACATGTATATTATCTACATAAGGGGGGATTTGAAGCCAGATCTGACTTCTAACTATAGAAGCTTCCAGTCTGGTGTGCTACCACCTTGTTGAGCTGTGCTTTGGTCACCACCGGAGACCATGAATAAATTCCTGCCCATCACTCTAAATGGATCACACTCAAGTTTACTTACAACAGAAAAAAATCCTTTGATCTATAATCAAAGACTGGCAACATTTTTTGTTGTTGTTATAAAATAACAGATAGTAAATATTTTGAGTTTTGTAGGCTATACCATCCCTATCATGACTACTCAACTGCCACTGTAGCAAGAAAGTAGCCACAGATCATACTTGAACAGATGAGCATGGCTGTGTTCTAATGAAACTTTACTTATAAAATTGGTTAGCAAGTGGGATTTGGCCCTTGGGCTGTAGTTTGCAAACCCATGCTCTAGATTACAAGTAGCCAGAAATCCCAAATCAATTTGACTTTTTAAAATTGTATTTTACATTTTGAATAATTAAATATGTGTAAATTGCTAATTTTAAAAATTGAAACTATGTGTAATAGTTAAATATTTATAGATATAAATGGGTTTATTTAGTCCGGGGTTTGTTTATTTATTTAAATAAACTGCCAATTTCTAGGCATGATAAAGAATCAGGATGGTGCCTCATACCATTTTCTTCTCTGATCCTGTACAGTGAGAACTGGAGCTTGAGAGGCCAAAGGGCCTAACAGGTAGTCCGTGCCTCCTTTCATTATTTCTTAAAGGATAACTCTTGTTAGCTAAAATGAAGCTCAGGGAGTTGAACACTTGTCCTCAATTAACCATATTATGGTAGAGCTGGTGTTAAGCCCCACAGTCTTTTCACTACACCCTATGCCTCAATTTTAATAAATTATTGAATTGATGGCTTGGGAGCATACTAAGATGCTTGGGTTGCTTTCTGAATCATCAAAGAAAAATTATATGATCAGAATAAACTTAGTGCAATGTGTATTTTGTTACAGTTTAACTCTTTGAAAAATTTGGGTTAGGGGGTGAATGTGGAAACTGAAATTCAGTAGCATAGCATTGGAAAGGCATTGCATGTCCAGCCTCAACATCCAATTCCCTTTTTATAGATTTCTCTTTCAGCAAGGCATAACATAGTGTCTGAGCTAAAAAAAAAAAAAAAAAAAAAAAAAAGATCACCTACCATCAGCGTGTCAGATTGTCTTCATTTGTGACTTGAGGGTGGAAAGATGGGGTGAGGCATATCACAGGAGATGTTCTACTCTGAATCTTCCCAAGCACATGTGATGCCACTGCTCTGATGAAAAGGGATTTTTAATTAGAATCTCCCATTCTTCAAATGTGCAGAAAAAATGCAAGTGTGTATGGGTAATTGACATATGTATTTGTATGATTTCATACTTAAAATTGAATATCACACAATGATATTTTTCATGTAAATTAAAAGTCATATAATTTAGACATTAATTTATACCATTTACCCAGCTCCTACATATTTCTATGATACAGCCTACTAGGCAATATTCTTTTTTATAGAAGAGTCTAACCTATGTTCTTTTCCTCCCATAAAGCTTAATTTAAAACCCATCTGCCCCAGGAAATCTATGAATAACCCAGCCTGGGTTTTTCATTCTTCCAGTCCAACCAGGATTTGTACCCTCAGCTTAGACTGTGAAGCAAATGTGGACCCCAGTGATGCATGAAACTATGTGGTTGTGATGAAACATTTTTACAGTAAATATACCCCTAAGAATTCCATTTGAAAACTTAGGGACAATAAATCTCACAATTCACTAGTGATTTAGCAAGTTACAAATAAGTCCTCCAAGGGCTCAAAATGGAATATAGCAAAAAAGAGAATGTATTAATATTTTTCCTCAGTTTCTTTCTCCAACCTCTTATATTGCTTTGTGACATAGTAATAATAATGTAAATATTATATAGTCTTATATAGTAATAATAAATATAAATAAATAACAATTAAGAAAATGATAGCCTATATATTTCTTTGTATGTTTGAATGGGTTGTCGCCAGAGGAATGAAGGGGAGTCTTGCTTTGTGACCCAAGGGGAGACTTCTGATAAGCACCGTCACTCAACACAACTCCCTCCCTTTTATTTCATCCCTGCCTAGAGTTGCCAAAGTTAGAAAACAAAAATACAGGACTCCCAGTTAAATCTGAATTTCAGATAAATTATAAATCATTTTCTTTTAGTAAGTATGTCCCAAATATTACATGGGATACTTATATAAAAATAATCACTTGTTGTTTATGTGGATTTCAAACCTGAGTATGCTGTATTTTATCTGTCAACTCTACACACAAAACCTTGAGCCTCAGTTTTCACATAGTGAGTTTTCTGGTTTGAAAGAATTTGACAGACCAATCACAAGCCCTGAAATTGAAACTGTGATTAAAAATCTTCCAACAAATAAAAGCCCAGGACCAGATGGCTTCACAGGTGAATTCTATCAAACATTTAGAGAAGAGCTAACACCCATCCTTCTCAAACTCTTCCAAAAGATAGCAGAGGGAGGAACACTCCTTAACTCATTCTATGAGGCCACCATCACCGTGACACCAAAACCAGATAAAGATGTCACAAAAAAAGAAAACTACAGGACAATATCACTGATGAACATAGATGCAAAAATCCTGAACAAAATACTAGCAAACAGAATCCAACAGCACATTAAAAGGATCATACAACATGATCAAGTGGGGTTTATTCCAGCAATGCAAGGATTCTTCAATATATGCAAATCAATCAACATGATACACCATGTTAACAAATTGAAGGAGAAAAACCATATGATCATCTCAACAGATGCAGAGAAAGCTTTCGACAAAATTCAACACCCACTTATGATAAAAACCCTGCAGAAAGCAGGCATAGAGGGAACTTACCTCAACATAATAAAGGCCGTATATGACAAACCCACAGCCAGCATCATCCTCAATGGTCAAAAACTGAAACGATTTCCACTAAGATCAGGAACAGGACAAGGATGCCCACTCTCACCACTAATATTCAACATAGTTTTGGAAGTTTTAGCCACAGCAATCAGAGAAGAAAAGAAATAAAAGGAATCCAAATCAGAAGAGAAGAAGTAAAGCTGTCATTGTTTGCAGAAGACATGATACTATACATAGAGAATCCTAAAGTTGCTACCAGAAAACTACTAGAGCTAATCAATGAATTTGGTAAAGTAGCAGGATAAAAAATTAATGCACAGAAATCTCTGGCATTTCTATACACTAATGATGAAAAATCTGAAAGTGAAATTAAGAAAACACTCCCATTTACCATTGCAACAAAAAAAATAAAATATCTAGGAATAAACCTACCTAAGGAGACAAAAGACCTGTATGCAGACAATTATAAGACACTGATGAAAGAAATTAAAGATTATACAAATAGATGGAGAGATATACCATGTCCTTGGATTGGAAGAATCAACATTGTGAAAATGACTCTAGTACCCAAAGCAATCTACAGATTCAATGCAATCCCTATCAAACTACCACTGGCGTTTTTCACAGAACTAGAACAAAAAATTTCACAATTTTTATGGAAACAAAAAAGACCCCAAATAGCCAAAGCAGTCTTGAGGGAAAAAAATGGAGCTGGAGGAATCAGGCTCCCTGACTTCAGACTATACTACAAAGCTACAGTAATCAAGACAGTATGTTACTGGCACAAAAACAGAAACATAGATCAATGGAACAAGATAGAAAGCCCAGAGATAAACCCAAGCACATATAGTCACCTTATCTTTGATAAAGGAGGCAAGAATATACAGTGGAGGAAAAAGAGCCTCTTCAATAAGTGGTGCTGGTAAAACTGGACAGGTACATGTAAAAGTATGAAATTAGAAAACTCCCTAACACCATGCACAAAAATAAACTCAAAATGGATTAAAGACCAAAATGTAAGGCCAGATACTCTCAAACTCTTAGAGGAAAACATAGGCAGAACACTCTATGACATAAATCACAGCAAGATCCTTTTTGACCCACCTCCTAGAGAAATGGAAATAAAAAGAAAAATAAACAAATGGGACCTAATGAAACTTAAAAGCTTTTGCACAGCAAAGGAGACCATAAACAAGACCAAAAGACAACCCTCAGAATGGGAGAAAGTATTTGCAAATGAAGCAACTGACAAAGGATTAATCTCCAAAATTTATAAGCAGCTCATACAGCTCAATATCAAAAAAAACAAACAATCCAATCCAAAAATAGGCAGAAGACCTAAATAGACATTTCTCCAAAGAAGATATACAGATTGCCAACAAACACATGAAAGAATGCTCAACATCATTAATCATTAGAGAAATGCAAATCAAAACTACAATGATATATCATCTCACACTGGTCAGATTGACCATCATCAAAAAAATCTACAAACAATAAATGCTGAAGAGGGTGTGGAGAAAAGGGAACCTTCTTGCACTGTTGGTGGGAATGTAAATTGATACAGCCACTATGGAGAACAGTATGGAGGTTCCTTAAAAAACTACAAATAGAACTACCATATGACCCAGCAATCCCACTACTGTGCATATACCCTGAGAAAACCATAATTCAAAAAGAGTCATGGGGCTTCCCTGGTGGTGCAGTGATTGAGAGTCCACCTGCCGATGCAGGGGACATGGGTTCGTGCCTTGGTCTGGGAGGATCCCACATGCTGCCGAGCGGCTGGGCCCATGAGCTACGGCTGTTGAGCCTGCGTGTCTGGAGCCTGTGCTCCGCAGCGGAAGAGGCCACAATGGTGAGAGGCCCGTGTACCGCAAAAAAAAAAAAAAAAAAAAAAATCATGTACCAAAATGTTCATTGCAGCTCTATTTACAATAGCCAGGACATGGAAGCAATCTAAGTGTCCATAGACAGATGAATGGATAAAGATGTGGCACATATATACAATGGAATACTACTCAGCCATAAAAAGAAACGAAATTGAGTTATTTGTAGTGAGGTGGAAGGACCTACAGTCTGTCATACAGAGTGAAGTAAGTCAGAAAGAGAAAAACAAATACCATATGCTAACACATATATATGGAATCTAAGAAAAAAAAAAAAAGGTCATGAAGAATCTAGGGGCAAGACAGGAATAAAGACACAGACCTACTAGAGAATGGACTTGAGGATATGGGGAGGGGGAAGGGTAAGTTGGGACAAAGTGAGAGAGTGGCATGGACATATATACATTACCAAATGTAAAATAGCTCGTGGGAAGCAGCCGCATAGCACAGGGAGATCAGCTCCGTGCTTTGTGACCACCTAGAAGGGTGGGATAGGGAGGGTGGGAGGGCGGGAGACGCAGGAGGGAAGAGATATGGGAACATATGTATATATATAACTGATTCACTTTGTTATAAAGCAGAAATTAACACCATTGTAAAGCAATTATACTCCAATAAGATGTAAAAAAAAAAAAGAATTTGATACAATTTCCTGTTCAGCCACGTATGAGCCCTTAGGCAACCTATTTAACCTGGAGGTAATAATTCATATTGTAGATACTTGTCATAAGGATTGCAAGGAGAGAATGCAAATAAATCGTCTGGGTTAGGGCCAGGAATAGGCAGCTGCTCAACAAACATTGCCCAAATGTTTATTTCCTTTTCTTCCTTCAACTTCTTTCAATTCTTCCCCTAACCTTTTTGGGAAGAATTAGGTGCTACTCCCTTTTCCCTCACAATAGGCTGTACCTATTTCATATGGCATTTATTATACACAACTTAAGGCCTGTTTTGTAATGAATAGATACATTAATTTCTTGTTTCCTTCTTCCCTTCCTCCTTTCCTTTTTTTTAAAATTAGAGTTACCTTGCATAGCATTTTAATTTTTTTTTCTTTCAAACTTCCCAGTTTCTCTTATTTAATATGTATCTAAATAATGGACTTCTAATGGATTTTTAAACATAAAGCTGATAATCTTTTTAACTGTAGAGTATGGTCCACTTAAATGAATTATTAATGAAAGGTGCATCTAATTTCTACCTTTTAATTTTTTGCTTTCTATTTGTATACATTTTTGTAGGTTTCATTTTTTCCCCTCCCTTCCTTCCTTCCTCCTTTCCTTCCTTCCATCTTTGTGTTCTTTTCTTTTGGACTAATTGAACTTGCTTTTTCTTCACTCCATTTTTCTCCCTTTACTAGTTTGGAAGCTATACATTCAAGTTTTATTCTTTTAGTGCTATTAAAGAATTATGAACTTCCATGTAATTTAAAAACCCTGAAGTTAAACAATGTCTTACTCTTTTCCTAAGCAATATACAGATCTTAGAATACACTGACAGAGAACCCCCTTCCAACACTTATATATGATATTATTGCCCAATATTTTAGTATTATCTTGTATTTTAACCCAATAAATTAGGTACCCTTATTATTGTTGTTTTATACAAAATCTGGTTAGATTTACCATATATTTAGTTTCCATGATTAACATTTTTTTCCTTTGTAACTTAGAGTTTCCTTCTTGTATAACATTCCTTCTTCCTTAAATATATCCTGTACATGTTCCTTTAGAAAGAATAAGTTGGTGTTACTCTCTTTCAATTTTTGTTGTATGAAAGGTCTTTTTCTTGCCTACATTCTTGAAAGACAATTTTGCTGTGTCTACTTTGTAGGTTGATGGTTATTTTCACTCATTGTTTAAGGTAATATCTTACTATATCCTGGCCTCCACTGCTGCTTTTAAAAACCCACCTGTATCTGTAAAGGCTTCTCTTTTTAGGTGATCTGCCTTTTCTAACAGGCTGGCTTTAGAGTCAGCATCTCTTTTTCCTTAGTATTCTGCAGTTTCACTATGCTATGTCTAGGTATGGATTTCTTCTTATTCACCTTGCTTAAGATTTTTTGACCTTACTGAATCTGACAATCGATGTTTTTCATCAAATCTGGAAAATTCTCAGCAATCATCTCTCAGAAAATTCCTTTACTTTGCTCTATCGTCTATTCTAAAACAAATTTAACCTCCATGTCACTTCTTTTTTGTGATAAGAAACGTATACAGTGTGTTTGCTCTTATTATTTTCCTTTCTGAGCCGCACTCTAATTTTTTTTCATATCTATTATATAGTTCACCAATTTTTATTTTCTTTGTCGAACATGTCTTTTGAGATTCTGGTTCTATGGGTATATTTTTCATTTTCAAAATACAATTTTGTTTATTTTTCAAACTGCTTGATCAATTTTTAAAAATCACTTATGTTAAATACTTTATTTCTTTATATTTTTACATTTGCACTGGCATTTGTGTCTGCCATGTACTTTCAGCCAGATATCCAGAAACCCTGAGCCATTTTGAAAATTGCTTATACTGGCCTTTCTTCAATTTGTTGGAAAACACTGAGGGAAGGGATAGAGGAGTCCTCTGACTTGATTAACGTGATTTGAAATGGTAAAAAGATGAGGGGAGTGGCATGGACTTATATAATACCAAGTGTAAAACAGATAGCTGGTGGGAAGCAGCCACATAGCACAGGGAGATCAGCTCTGTGCTTTGTGACCACCTGGAGGGGTGGGAGAGGGAGGGTGGGAGGGAGACACAAGAGGGAGGAAATATGGGGATATGTGCATATGTGTAGCTGGTTCACTTTGTTATAAAGCAGAAGCTAGCATACCATTGTAAAGCAATTATACTCCAATAAAGACATTAAAAAAAAAGATGAAGGTCTGACAGAAAAGAAATCAAACCCTGAGGTTGGGAATTCAATTTGAGATTGAGACAGTGGTTTTCATCTTTGGCTGCCCATTGGAAATATTTGAAGAGCATTTAAAAAATATGGATACCTAGGCTCCTTCCCAGAAGTGGGAGCCATGCATCAGTCCTTTTCAAAAGCTTCCCAGGCAGCTTACCCTTCCCCCTCCCCATATCCTCAAGTCCATGCTCTAGTAGGTCTGTGTCTGACGAAGTGAGAGAGTGGCATGGACATATATACACTACCAAATGTAAAATAGATAGCTAGTGGGAAGCAGCCACATAGCACAGGGAGATCAGCTCGGTGCTTTGTGACCACCTAGAGGGATGGGATACAAGGATGGGAGGGAGGGAGATGCAAGAGGGAAGAGATATGGGAACATATTTATATGTATAACTGATTCACTTTGTTGTAAAGCAGAAACTAACACACCACTGTAAAACAGTTATACTCCAATAAAGATGGTTAAAAAAATAAAAATTTAAAAAATTTAAAAAAAGCTTCCCAGGCAATTCTACTGTGCAGCCAGCATTGATGCAACAGCCAGAGTATCATGGAAAAAAAAAAAAAAGAAAAGAAAAAGAAAAACACAACACTCTAGGTGTTCCAAACAGGGAGGAATTTAATGTAGAGGATCAGAGGCTGCAATTATAATCAGCAATTATTTCTCAGAAAATTGCCTTTACTTTGCTCTCCCTATCATCTATTCTAGAACAAATTTAAACTTCATGTCACTTGGAGGGCTATAAGAATAGAGATTCTATTGGAAGGGCTATAAGAATAAAGATTCAGGGCATCTGCTACATTTTTTCTGGAAATCAGGAGGTACAGGAATCTCAGAAAACCACCACTGAAGACGACAGCCATGTATGCTCCAAGGATGGTGATTCAGAGGAAGACTGAGACCCTCCACTAGAAGGGGTTGTCTGCTGTCTCCTAAGCCCTCGGGCCTGGATGCTGTTGACACAGGAAGAGTCACAGCTTCTCTTCAGTTTCACCTTCAGATTGCGATGGGGATATTTATTATTGGTGGCATCTAACACTAAACCCTCTGGGAAGGGATTCTAGGGGATGCAGAGAAGGGGGGAAATGGTGCAAATCTGTCAATAGATTGAGAATCACTGGTTTGGGATGGGTAAACTTCCAAAATTCAGAGCACAAAGGGACTCAGGCCTATCAGTAATTCTGAACATCAAAATGCTTGTAAAAGATCCAAGAAAGAGGCTTGAGGTTAAACTCTCCCAGTGGAGAGAACTTCTCTCAATACGCCAGATTTCTGTAAGTACCAAAAGGAAGTGGAAATATCTTTTATCACGCTACGCCTTTAACTTTTCTGGCAGTGATAAGAATTCACAAATGAATTGAAAAAGGAATCTATAAGAAGAATCTTAGTCACATGAATCAAAAGCTATACTTTGCAGAGACAGCTGAATCTGGTATTCAAATGGAGAGGTTTAATGATGGGTACCATGAAAATGCAACTATAAAAAAAGGAAAATGCATCTGATACCAAAGCTCATGTTCTTTTTTTTTTTTTTTTTTTTTTTTTTGCGGTATGCGGGCCTCTCACTGTTGTGGCCTCTCCCGTTGCGGAGCACAGGCTCCGGACGCACAGGCTCTGCGGCCATGGCTCACGGGCTTAGTTGCTCCGCGGCATGTGGGGTCTTCCCGGACCAGGGCACGAACCCGTGTCCCCTGCATCGGCAGGCGGATTCTCAACCACTGTGCCACCAGGGAAGCCCAAAGCTCATGTTCTTTGTTCTTCATGCCATTGCCTCTATATAAGCAAGTGACAGTTTGAATATTGTAAGGCTCTTTTCTTTCTTTCTTTCTTTTTCTTTTTTTTTCTTTTTTTTACAGAAATCTTATAGAATGTAGACTCTTGCAAAGAGACTGGCATGGATGAAGGAAAATAAGAGAAAGCCCTTCTCTTGTTGGTAGCTCTTCTCCTCTTTCCTCTTTCTGAGAGTAATCACCCACCTGGTGTGTTCCTTAGTTCTCTGTCACGGCTATGGCCTCTTCCTCTTTCTCTCCTGTGTTTCCCCAATCTTCTTCTCTTCTTCCCTTTATCTCTTTCCTGTTAAAGTGTCTGGGAGTGGAGCCAGGCAGAGATGTGGTCAGATCTGTGTGGGGTTTCTCAGGGGTGAGGTAACCTCAGACCCTGTGCTTAGGGAAAAAATATCACCCTAGATTCAGACAGCTGTACCCTAAACCTCCTAGACCTTCTCCTGTCATAATAATACTGAATGTTTACTGTTTGTCAAGATGGTCCTAAATGTAGTGCTTAGAACCATGATTTGTACATATTTAGTACCTTGGTATAGCACCATTACTAAAATGTTCACAACAGCCTTATAAAGTGAATAATCTTATTATTCCCATTTTATACATGAGGAATCTGTAGACTTTCAAGAGACTGAATAACTTGCTCAATTTCAAATAGCTAATACACAGATCAAGTGGTGAGCACCCCACTGTGTTCTGAGTTTTCCTGATTATAACATGTTTATGCCTCTTTATTTATTTATTTATTTGCTGCATTGGGTCTTCATTGCTACATGAGGGCTTTCTCTAGTTGCAGCAAGCGGGGGGCTACTCTTCATTGTGGTGCACGGGCTTCTCATTGTGGTGGCTTCTCCTGCTGTGGAGCAGGGGTTCTAGGCACATGGGCTTCAGTAGTTGCAGCATGTGGGCTCAGTAGTTGTGGTGCATGGGCTTCAGTAGTGGCAGCATGCGGGCTCAGTAGTTGTGGTGCACGGGCTTAGCTGCTCCATGGCACGTGGGATATTCCTGGACCAGGGATCGAACCCATGTCCCCTGCATAGGCAGCCGGATTCTTAACTACTGCGCCACAAGGGAAGTCCCCCTGCCATTAAAATTTAAGAAGGACATTGGCAAACTAGAATGTTCAAATAATCTGGCCATATGAGGAAGGTGCTGGAAACTACACCATCTTTATCACCATCATCAACGATGAACATTTATGGAGTGCAACCTCTATACCAAGTTCTATGTGATGTGTTTTATGTAGACTATCCGCATGCAAGTAAAACGTTTAGTACAACAACTTTATGAAATATGTACCATTATAGTCATACAACTGACAGACAAGGAAAATGAAGTATGGGGATAGTAATTAACTTGTCCAAGACAGCCCAGCTAGTAAATAATAAAGGCAAGACTCCAGTGCCAAAGCTTATAATCCTACACTATGCTGAAAACCTTAGTTACTTGCCTGAATAAGAAAAGATGGCAGGGTACTGACAGAAAAGAGAGAAGGTAGGAATATTCAGTTGATGAAGAAATATCATTTAAAAAGGAAAAACAGTTACACTGTAAAGACCCCAAGAACAGAACTCTAACTGTGGTGGTGTTGTTAGAGGAGGGTAGCCTCTGTACGTACAATAAAGCACCTTCTGACTATTATTTTTGTCTAACAATACCACAGACTGTCTCGAAAAATAAAAATGTGAATTCTGTGAAGCTGAAAGTGTCTGGCTGGGTATGAAAGAAATTTCCTAAATTGAAAAGAACCTTGGAATGTGAATGATCTCTCAGATAACATGTGACCTCTGAGATGCTTTGGATCTAGAAGTTAGCTCATTTAGACCATCACAGCAGCCCAGCGGATTTAAGGCTATAATTTTATAAGTGGCCATACATAAGCATGATGAGGAAAAATGGCTAAACCTGGGTAAATAACTAATTTAGTCAATGAACTGAGCTCTGAATCTGGTCTTTCATTCTGTCAGCATTTTTTTTTCAAACTGTCTCCTAAATAATTACTTGGCAAAAAAGCTGGCCAAAAGCAGTCTGTGTTCCAATTACGCAGGTAGTTGTTATTCTTCCTGAATTTATTTTTGTGCTAAGAGACACATTTCTTCCTCCACAGTTTAATGGGAGTTCTAACAGGGTGGTGACTAAAGAAGGTTTCATTTGCAGGGAGTAGTGAAAGCTAAAACTGCCCTTGTAAGACCTGGAAGTAATAAAGTCATGTCTGAGAGGAGCGCTGTGCTTGCATGAAAGGCATGTGTCCCTCTCGGGAAAGGGCAGATGACTTCAGGAAACTGATGAGGGGGAAGACGAAGGCATGTGCAGGGACTGACCCCGGATAGCCAGGATTTATTATGTATAACCCTTGGCTGTATTATGCAAGAGGGTTTGAGCAGCAACAAAATATCAAGGTCCAAATGCCTTGCTTAAAGTACTCATCCAAATAAGTAATAATAATGGCAATTTGACATAGTTTACAATGCATGTTCAGGTACGGTATATTAGCCATGTGTTCTCAACATTTTACCTACAAAGGAAACTGTGAACTTAAAGGCTTATAAAGACCTTTTAAACATTGTGTCTCTTTTATCTTCAAAATGACCTTGAGATGAAGGTGTTATTAAATTATATTTTTAACTAAGCCAAGGAAAACTATATATAGACGCACAAGCCATAGCCCCTATTCTGAGTATATCTAAGGCTGTTGTTTGTGTCTGTCATCAAAGTCATTATTATCAGGCAGTTAAGAAATATAGGGCAAACAATAAGTTCCTACTGTATAGCACAGGGAACTATATACAATATCCTGTGATAAACCATAATGGAAAAGAACATGAAAAAGAATGTGTATATATATCTGAATCACTTTGTTGTACAGCAAAAATTAACAAAACTTTGTAAATCAACTATACCTCAACAAATTTTTTTTTTTTAATTTAGAAAAGAACACTGAAATGAGAAAGGAAAAAAAAGAAATATAGGGCAATTTTGCATGATGGAGGGAATATTAGAAGAACTAATCGTTTTAACTGTTTTAAAATATGTTTATAATAATGAAAATTTATTCTTATTATTGAAGAAAATTTGGAAAACACTGAAAAAGTCTGCAGAAAGAAATCAAAATTATTCATGATCCACCTGCCCAAGGCAACTACTCAAATATTTGATAAAGTCACTTTCAACAAATACAGTGTATAAACAGTCTTGTCTTCTTTATTTATCACAGGAATTTTCTATTTTATTAAATATTTCTTTATAAGCATTATTTTAGTGGCATAGTAGGTCATATGGGTGTAGCAGAGTTAACTTACCGTTAACAAATCTCTTTGTGTCTAGTGTATACATTTTGTACACATTGCTAATGTTGTTCTTAGTAATTCCTAGAAGAGGGATTACTGACTCAAAGAGCATGGTTGCTATTCATGAACTTGCCATACACTGCCAAATTGATTTCTATAAATGTGGTCTCAATTTCAAGTCTAATGAGCAGTGTTACCTTATCTTTGCCAGCATTGAAGATTGTCACAATATTTTACTTCACTAGATGAAAAAGATCTTATTGTTGTTTTGATTTTCACTGACGGCAATGGTTTTCAAATACCTTGCCAACACAACTCATTTAAGGCACAGATAAAAGAAGTATCTGTAAAGGGATGTCTTGAACTAGATGTTTCCCATCAAGGGTGAAGTTCAGACAACCACAAGTAACCCCCAGTGTGTGTGGTAAGTACTTAAGGGAGAGGGAGGCTTGGGAGTTGAGTGTAAAAGCAGGGACTACAGTGTGTCTGTTGTGTGCGAGCTGGTCTCTCTTCCCTCCACCAGGCGTGTTTTTTATTGAGTGAATAGTCATAGAATGCCTGTGTGTACCCAGCACGCCTGCACTAAGTTTTCCCTCTGCATTTGTCTCACAGCGTGGATTCTCTGTTCACAAAGCCCTCTCTGCAGAGGGTAAAATGAGGATGGGTTCTTAGTAGAGAAGCTGAGAGTACTTGGTGATCTGGAGGGAGTCCCACTGGCAATGTCTCCTTTCGAGGCATTGAATTTTATCATATTTACTCCTCATAACAGAAAATGGAAGTATATCTATCTTTCACCATTATTTGTCTTTTTTAAAGAAAATGTTTTCTGCCCTTACTCTTTTTTTTTCAGATTACTAATTAGAACTGTTATTATGGAAAATTTGAAATATACAGCACAGTAGGGAGTAGTGAACCCCATAAGGCCAGCTACAATGATGCAACTCGCAGCTGCTCTGGTTTGATTTATTACACCTACCCTGAAACTGGATCATTTTGAAGAAAACCCCAGATGTAATATCATCTTATCCATAAATATTTTGATATGTATCTATAAAAGACAAGGATTCTATTTAAAAAATAACTCTAATACTATTATCTTTCCCAAAATATTTTTTTAATATCGTCAAATAGCCAGTTACTGTTAAAATTGTTTTTCACACAACCTTTCTCTGTGTCTCTGGATGACGTATCAGGTTATGAATCAAAGGCCATTTTTTTAAAAAAACCATAAACCTGATGCCTGAAAGATGGCAAAGAGTGGTTACATTTCTGGTGGCAATGCATGAGCTAGATGGGGACATTATTTTAAAAAACAAAACACCTATTACTGCCAGCAAAATGCTGTGTGATATGTCATCCCAAGACTCAATAGCAAAATGAGCAAGTGTTTATCCTCTTCCACCTGTGTACTGGTTGAGGGTCAGCCAATTGGTCTAGCCCCAGATGGTCGGCTCTGCAATTATCAGCTGGTCTTGCTCCAACGTCCTGTGTCTGCTGTCTGAGGCTGGGCTCTCCTGGATGATTTAGCTCCACTCCATGTGTCTTTCATCCTCCTTCTGGGACCAGGGTCTAGCCCAGGATTCTGTTCTCAGGGTAATGGCAGAGGCACAGGGAATGGGCAGAAATACCGCCTCTTTAGGTCTAAGTGTGAAACTCTCATACTGTCATTTCTACCTTAATCTTTTGGCTAAAGCAAGTCACCTGGCCAAACACAAAGTCAAGGGAGATGGAAATAAATTAGGGACTTCAAAGTCACAGGTCGGAGGGTGTGCATAAAGGGAAGGGTGAAGAATTGGGCAAACAATGCCCTGCCACAAATATACACAGTGTGATACCAATCAAGTCAAACAATTTATATATAAGAAAATTCAGATAAAATATCATTAGATTCTGATGCTAATTTATAATGCTTTCTTATGGATAAACTGTTAAAAAAAACAACACAGAAACCTTAGCCAGTGTCTCCAAGGCATATCTCTTAGGTCTTGTTTAGATTTCTCTTCCTTTTTGCTGCCTAGATTCTAAGTGCTTTTCTGGGTTCCACATGGTTCCAGGGTTACACTTGTCTGCGTTGAGCCTTATTACTTAATGAAAGTTCCCAGACTCTATATCTGCAATTGTTCCATCACTTTAAATATATGTCGTCTTCAATATATGCTGCCTTGTTGCTAAAGAACCTCCAGTTCACTGCACAAAATACCCATTAGTTACATATTTACATGATTGAAACCTTATTTCTCTATTTGACTATTCTGTGTAATTGTAGCAACCATTTATTAAGAAGTTCTTAATTCAAGCCTCTAAACTGGACCCTTTACATCTCGTTCTCTCATTTAACAATTCTGCAGTGTTGTTAGCGTAATCTCCATTTATAAATAAGGGAACTGAACCCAGGGAGATTAAATAAATTGCTTAAGTTCAAATTGATAATAGTATCAAAATTCAAATATGGTCATTTTTGTCTGCAAAGCCAATGGCTTTTCTATTATTTTCTGCATGTCTTTTGTTTCATTCTCTTCTTCCCTCCTGGACCTGGGTTTCTAGATTTTCCTCTGAGATACAATGAAGGACAGGTTTTATGCCAGATATTTTGGTGGCAAATGTTGGTGGGATCCTTTTTTTAGTCTCTTGAGAGTCTATGTGTTTGGCAGGGCATGTATTATTATCTTCTATAAAGCTGAGGTGGTAATATTTTAAAGTGAAGAGATGTACACAGCCAATAAATGGCAGAGCTAGGACCCAGGCTCAGGCTATTTTTCTCCTATACATATCCTTTAAATTACTACATTTAATCATGGTAATCAAGAGTGATAGTCTACAGTTTTGCTAATGGAACTAATAGGTTAACTTGACTCCAAAGGACTGTATTTTCCTATAAGGCTCTAAAATATTTCAGGAATAGTAATAGAGTGGGTTTTCCTCATATTACAACAAAATAAAAGGTAAGTTGGTAGAAGATAATTACAATGCAGGCTTACAGTCTACTAAATTCTAGAGCATTATGTTTGTAATAGGATTTTTTAATAACTTAGAACTCTTGGTAACTAACTGCTGGTTACCCAACTTCTTAGGCAATTCAAGGTAAAGAACAATCAAAAAAGAAGCAAACTCGAATTTATCCAAATAACTTTGAATAAATCAAACTGAAGTTTATACCTTTACATTACCCTTATTTTCCAAAGAATACTTTTTACTGTAAAGGTCTAATTTGAGAAATCAAGAGTTTATTTTTCTTTGTGTTTTAACTTGCCATTTGTGTAGCAAGTACTGTTACACCATGGCTTGTTACTATATTGTGTAGAAACAGGATGTAAGCTGTTAGGTTCTTTGCAATGGTTTCCCATTAATCAGTGTCTCAAGCACTAGGAGGCTCAAAAATATGAGTCCTGGTATGGGTTAGTTGTATCTTCATGAAAGTTGGAAGATGAAGTTTCGTTCCTGAGTATTATTTATCTTTTTTCTGAATTCTTCAGAACATGCTATTAGAAGAATATCAGGTTATTGATATATTTCAGGGTTTTACTGGTTTTTTTTGTTTTTTTGAAAAAGACCTCTAGATGGGGAAGAAAAGAAAGGGAAACTATTGAGATTTATGGAGTGGCTGCTCAGTGTCCAGGCCCATGCTGAGTGCTTTACATAATTTACCTCATTATTGGTTCCATATTACAGATGAGGAAATACTGTAATAGCATTTTATGAATGCAAACTGGATAAAACTTTAACTTCTTTAATTATCAGATTTTAGTGGTTCAAAACTTGATAGGGGATTTCGTCTCCTGTTTTTTTTTTTCCTATTAGAACATATTTCATATACCAGATACCTAAATGTCTACTGACAAGCTACCACTAATCAGCATCATGAGCCTAATATATGTTGATTTCTGTCATGGTAGTGAAATGACTGCAACACTTCTAAGTCTAAATATACTCATCTACTTAGTAAAAACAAGAGAATTTGGGGAATTCCCTGAGAGTCCAGTGGCTAGGACTCCGAGATTCCACTGCAGGGGCACAGGTTCGATCCCTGATTGGGGAACTAAGATCCTGCAAGCCACATGGCACAGCCAAAAACAAAAAAACTAGAGGATTTGCCTTTGCCCAGCATTCCCAGAAAGAGTCCTGAAATTCTTTCTGACTGGACCATCTGAGGTCATATGTCCATCTCGAACCAATAATTGCAAGTATGTGTAAGATGGGGGATGAAATGTACTACTCAGTTTACCTTAACCCAAGTATAGAATCCCATCTTTGAAGTTGAGGCATGGAGTCAACTTCTTGAGAATGACATAGATCCTGAAATGGAAATGATGGGCTTTGAGGAAGGCAGAAACGGAGTCTGAGGAGGCAGACAAACACATCTGTCCACAAATCATTCATTCTTTCAATTAACCATGTAGACAACAGTCTTGCTAAGAACTATGGGAGAAACTGAAAAGAATTAGACACAGTTCCTGCCATGGGTATCCATATTTCATTATAGAGAGGGAGAAGCTAAAAGAATGACTATAATGACACCTTGAAATGATGTGAAACAAAACTGGTAAAACTAAGCATTAGGGTGGGAAAGATTCCTTGGAGAGGAATAATGGAAAATTCTTAAAGGAAATGAAAAATGACTTAGAGCATAAAGGACTACTGGTTTTTTTTTTTGGCCATGTATAATATGTTGCTGAGAGAAATTAGGACCCAGGAAAAAAATAAGATTTGTTAGGGAATAGGATGGACAGAGATTAGAGGAAGTAATATCCAGGGCTTTAGTATAAAATGTCATACCCTAAAGAACAAAAATTATCCTATTTCACTGTTTTACTTGGATCTGTTTTTTCAATAAGAATGGTAAAAATAAATTAGCGTGTGATCAAAAGTATCATTTCTTGTTGGCTGAAAGTGGTAACTTCTGTATTCTCAGGTGAGTTAGTTCTGTTGCTCAGGAATCCGTGTACTGCAAAGCATGTTTTTCTTTCAGTTTACATGATTCTCTTCTTAAGAATTTCTATTTCTGAATGAAGTTTCAACTTTATTTACTTGTATCTCATTTGTTATAAAAGAGGACATACCATTGCTGAACTTTCAGCTAGGTTTTCAACTCAAACTCTTTGTATCTGAGCATTAAAGTGAGGGTTTTCCCTTACAGACTAGAGCTGCATAAAGTGTCTCCCACAGGGCCAAGGGTGTTGTGAGCATTTATTGGACCCAGCTCTATATAAGGTGCCCAGGAAGATATGTGGAAGGTTCCCTAGCCAAAGATCCTCAATTTTCCATGATGGATATTATCACAATGGAACAAGGCCATGGGTAAACCATGGCTATTTCTGATTACAGACAGGTCTTCCTAATTGTGTGTGTCTCTGACTAAGATTAAAATTTTCATCATTTTTATAACACATAATAACTGTCAGCAGGGAGTATGGCCCCAGAAAATGTGGACTGAGGCTTTGTGAGAAGAATGAGAAGCTGCTTCCAAATCTACGAAAGGGAAAAGCTACAGTTTTTTCGTCTAGTATAAAGCATATGGTCTAAAACAAAACAAGAAAATAGAAATACAAACATATCTCTTACTGTCGCTGCCCTTCTCTCCAAAAGTTAAATGCATTGAGGACATCTCTGAACAACCAGGACTAGATCATCAAAATCTATGGAGGTTGTGTGTTTGCTGGTTGACACATTCAGGCCGTAATGGAGAGGACCATGTTGCTCCTTAACAAACCCTTCAAAGTTTGTTGTCTGTTCTTTGTGGTTCATGCTGTTCCATCCCTTGACATTTCCAGTCTCCTCCTCCTTTCATCTACTCTCCTTCTGTCTGCAAAATCCTTTCCATCCTTCAGTTCCATTTCAAAAGCAGCCTCTCCTGTGAGGCCTTACTGGATTCTTCCTTCTCCCAGTGCAGCTTGTTCTCCCCCCCACCACTGTGCCCTCAAAGCACTATCTCATTCCACCTGCACGTATTTCTACTACATGCATCTGCCCCCTACACTAGATTATAAGCTGCTTGAGGGCAGGCCTGTGTCTCCTTTTACTTTGTGTCCATCATTCATTACTATATAATCTTTACATATCTCTTGGGAAAACATACGCATCTTAAATATAATTATTCAAAGACAATAAATACACCAGGAAATGGATCCCCTGGTCTCATAGCTTTGCAATGTATTTCTTTTTCTCTCAGGGATAAAATACATCAATTATATTGAAAGTTTCCACCATTAAAAAGTTTATACCGAGGGAGGGAGACGCAAGAGGGAAGAGACATGGGAACATATGTATATGTATAACTGATTCACTTTGTTGTAAAGCAGAAACTAACACACCATTGTAAAGCAATTATACTCCAATAAAGATGTTTAAAAAAAAAGTTTATACCTAGTAAGGGAGATTGGAAGTCTTAAATTCAACAAATAATCAAAAAAATATTTAGCGTTTACTATGGACCTTGCATCATAATAGTGATGGACTAAATAGTCATGGTCACTGTCTTTATGGAGATTCTTGCCTAGTGAGGAAAATGGTCAATAAATATACAAATTAACAGATACATTAACAGACATTGTATTAAATGATACGAAGAAAGTGAATGATGATTCTGGATAAAATAGAAACTTTAGGGAAAATGTGGGTTAGAAAGTCTCTTCTGCTGGTGAGTCTGATTTGAAGCAAGAAGAGTGACACCCATTCAGGGAACTTCTTGAAAGAGCCACCAGGAGGCAAAGGAAACAGGACATTTGCCAACTGGCACCTCATCCACGTAAATCTTGGCTCTTCTGAGGTCTCAAGGCTGGTAGAGAATATGAAGATATCTCTGACTCATAGGACCTTAGGGAATTTTTTAAAGTTTTGGATGTCCATCAACAGCATGGAATTTGAAGATACATAACTCAAGCAGAGCTCAGATTCATAATACTCTTTTATTTTAGACTTCCCTGATAAGTGGTGTGTGTGTGTGTGTGTGTGTGTGTGTGTGTGTGTGTTGAGGGGGTGCAATATAGAGGCATGAAGAGTCTGTTTTACTATTTGTAAATGAGGAGTTTCATCAGATGTTCTTAACTTCCTTCTGCAATCTGCGAAGCCAGTGGTATGGAACACAGCCAATTTGTACTTGAAAATGTTCACACAAATCTGGGGGTTTCTGACATTACAGACTCAGAGGTTCTGCCACAGTTCATACTTTCTTCTGCTGGTGTTAATGTAAACACCAAACTAATATCCACCTGCATTAGTTTCCTGGGGGTAACATAGCAAATCAACACAATCTTAGTGGCTTAAAACAATAGAAATTTATTCTAACACAGGTCGGAAGCTAGAAGTCTAAAATCAAAGGCTCACAGGGCCGCACTCCTCTTGACGGGTCTATGGGAAAATCTTTCCTTGCTTCTTCCAGCTTCTTAGAAGCTCCAGGCATTCCTTAGCCTGTGGCTGCATAAAGTCCAATCTCTGCCTCTGTCTTCACATGACCTTCTCTTCTTCTCTCTGTGTATCTCTCTTCTGTGTGTCTTTTTAAAAAAAAAAAATTTATTTATTTAGTTAGTTTTGGCTGCTTTGGGTCTTCATTGCTGTGCGCAGGCTTTCTCTAGTTGCGGCGAGCGGGGGCTACTCTTTGTTGTGGTGCGCAGGCTTCTCATTGCGGTAGCTTCCCTTTGTTGTGGAGCATGGGCTCTAGGCACACGGGTTTCAGAGTTTGTGGTACACAGGCTCAGTAGTTGTGGTGTGTGGACTTAGTTGCTCCACGGCATGTGGGATCTTCCCCGACCAGGGCTCAAACCAGTGTCCCCTGCATTGGCAGGCAGATTCTTAATCACTGCGCCACCAGGGAAGTCCCTGTGTGTCTCTTTAAAGGACACTTGTCATGGGATTTAGGGTCCACATGGATAATCCAGGATGATCTCATCTTGAGATCCCTAATTTAATGACATCCACGAGGATTCTTTTTCCAAATAAGGTCACATTCATAGGTTTCTGGGATTAATAACTGAACATATCTTTCTGGGTGCTGGCCACCATTCAACCCCACTACACCATCTTACTCAGAAAACATGGGAAAGGCAAGGCATTTGTACTTTCATTGTACGTAGCTGTAGCTTAAATAAATGAATACAGAATATTAGCCACAATACTAGCATGTCATCTGAGATGAAAAAACATCATCCAGGGGAAAAATTTTGAGGACATGTCAATGACACAGGTTTTCGATCTCCAGTGAATGCTTTTCACTGTTGGCCATTCTTGGAACTTGAAAATCCAAGTCCTTTTTGAGTATTCTATCTTAAGAATAATTCTGTGGCCAGAATCCAGAGAAGCTACTGATACTGGTATTTGGTAGCTTTAAGAAGCTGAGGGTGAATCAGAGCCAAGAAAGAAATGCCTTTGGTTGTTTGGTCATCAGACCATCACAAGGCAGTTCTGTTGTCTGAGCCTAAAGCGGAAGTCTGGGTGAGCTAAGAGATGGAGTTAAGATAGGACTGCAAAAGTCCTGTCTTTGTTAAATTATGGAATCTCAGGATTGGTCATCTTATCATCAGATTCAGCGATGAGTTTTCTGTACAACAATCTGCCAAGAAGTTTTCCAATCCATGTTTGAATATCTGACGCCTCTTCTTTCACCTGGCATTAATGGTTAGTTGCTTCTTCTACCCATTTTAACTTCTAACATGGATCTCACCCTGTGTTTAATAAAGGACAAAATGGTCCTCTTTTCCTGTACAGAGGACCAAAATGCTCCTAGCAACTTAGTAGTTCCTCTCTTCGAAAATATTGAAACGTACCCTTTGCCACACGTATCTGAGAGTCATGAGTCATTTTTGTAAGAAGGGACTAAATTATCTAATCTTAGAATTCACCTTGACTATGGTTAGAATATGCAGTTCAGAGGCAGCTGGGTAGCAAGTCAAAAACAAAGGAGTGGGGAGAGCTGAGAATTAGATGGGAAACTGAGGAAATAAGTGGCACCTCCTCCTATGCTGGAATTTCTGCAAGAACTTACTTTAGCCCCTGTGGGATGGGATAGGGGATAAACTTTGAAGGAAAGAGGTGAGGGAATAAGAGCATAAGGCAAAGCTTGAATTCTTCCAGAGAATCCATTAGAAATGCAACGATGAAGGGAGGCAGGAGCAGCCCTTGGAAATAGGGGCCAAAGTGAATAACAGAGGGAGGAGTCCCTAAAGAACTTTAGAGCCAGGCTGGAATCAATGTTTGAGGGGCTGCCTGGTCCTGGGAGGGACACATCTAAATTAATGCTACGGCATGGAGTGAAAGACAGAAGCAGCAGAATGTGAAGATGTTTTTTGGGTTCAGAGAAACTCAAGACCAAGACGGGGCTGGAAAGCAAAACCAGGAACTAGGCAAAAAGCAGTCAGAGGAGAGGTGTGGTATGACTCCAGCCTGACATTGTTAGGAGAAGACTGTGTCCCAGATGTTCATCAGGGATCCCTGGGCACCGGGCAGCAGGCACTTACATAGAGCAGCCCCTTGTGTCCATCGATGGCTAGACATGGCTCTCCCTGGGCTAGATTCATCTGGGGTTGAGCAGCTGGTCAGACCCACTTTAACCATCTCTGAGTGTGATTTCCAATCTTAAAAAGGGGGAATTATGGACTTACAGTTCAAGAAGTGAAAAGGAATTAAGAAAGGGGCTCAGGACTCTATCTTCAGGACAAATCAGATTTTGGTAATTAAACTTTAATGTGGTTTTGTTTTTCCATTATCGTGCAACCTGATGAACCACTTCTCAAAAATTTATTGGCTTTAGGGAATATCAAGTGGGCCTATTTAATTACTTCTCCAAGTCTTCTGCTAGTATTCAAATTAGCTGCCTTTAAATACCCTGGTCACTGGTCATAGATGTGTAAACAAGTGCAGTGGAGAAACAAGGAACAACTATCTAGGAGAATCCCCACCTCAGAGGAAAGCAGGCTGCAGCAGGGTGGAATGTCCACCTTTTGTCACAGGAGGAAGACTTTTGTACCGCTGCAACTCTGTGAACTGGCACTCAGCATTTGGGATTCAGTGCTGCCACTAGTTAGCTGAGTGAACCTGGGAAAGTTGCTGAGCTTTCCAGAGCCTCAATTTCTTCATTAAGGATAAAAAAACCCAGATCCTAGACTTCTTGGGAGGATTATACATAACATAGGTGACATTTCCAAAACGAGGAAGAACTGAGAACATGGTAGCTCTGTTACTGACAAATTGTGCTAGAATCGACATGTCCATTGTTGATGAGAAAGCACAGACCCAGAGGCACCTGGGACTGAAGATGAGAGAAGGGGGAGCCTCAGCAGATTTGCCTGGCTAATTTCCCAGTAGCTTTGACTTGTGGAAAGCCTTGCTGCTCTAAGATATTTCACATTCGCCTTGGAGGTATGGTGCCTTCCAACCATAGATGTTGGTGAGTTCTCAAATGAAAAGCCATCTTTCCCTTAATAAAGAGACTCAACATTCTCTAAAGTAATTTCCCATTCTCAGTCCTCCCTAGATGTTCTGTTGGCAGTGGCATCTTGACTTGTTGGCAGATTAAATTGAGCTCCAAGACAGAGGTCAATGGTTTTTCCAGAGCTCTATTTAGATGTGAAGCAAAGGCAGGATTTGAACAGGAGAATACCTGTAGAACTTCTGGAATACTTTTCTTTCGTTGTTGGCTTAGCTTGCTGAGGGCTGAGGGTATGGTTTCAAGGGGCAATGAGTTACTTGAGGATAGCATTTTACCCATAGTTCCTCATTTTGCTCATTTCAGAAGTCTGCCCACAAGAACAATGAATAAAGATTGCTGGCTGATTGGAGTCATTTGGATAAAGTATTTTTAAAAACCTGCTTGATAGTAACAGCTTAAATTAGAAAGTAGGAAGAAATTTTTTACTTTAAATGAATATTTTGTATCCGTCAATGTAAAACAATTTGGCACTGTAAATCTAGATCCATAAATATTTTCATGTCATACGACGACTCTTTTCTTGGATGCCAGCTTCTGGAAATAATCCAAAATATGTAAAATGCTTAATTCACAAAAATGTTTATCATAGAGTTATTTATAACAATAGTAAGTTGGAAATGTCCCATTGCTGAATATTTGGTTAAATAGCATTTGAAGATGACCACTTGATGGGATGTTATGTAGTCATTTAAAAGTACAGAAGCTTCAAGGTTAAGTCCTTCAATATATCACTAGTGAAAAATATGGGTTGAAAATTGAGGTACAATGTAATTATATCTATCTCACTAACATAGATGAATAGAAAGATACTAGCAGAAAATATACTAAAATATTCAAGAGAGTGGAAAAATTCTGTTCATCTAATTTTTCTTTAGTTTCGTTGCCTTTTTCTGTAATAAAATAAAACACAGAAACACCGAGAAAAGAAAAGGAAACAAAACCATTGTAGTTATTATGAAGGAAAAAAAATGGAGAAGATGAACAAGTAGATAGTTAAGCACCAAAAATGGTCAGAGTGGTGTTGAAAAGAAGAAAGCCTACTTGTGATACTCTTGATGAAACACATTCAGAGTGAATCATGTGAAATGAAAATGTGAAAAGCAGCTTCTTTAGTGATATCCTATCCTTACTTTGTTATGTTTCAATTCTTCATTGGGCTATATGAAAGCTTAGAGGAGAGGAAGTTACTAGCATGGCTGACTACCGAGTTTTGTCTCTCGGAAGCCCTCCTCCCTTACTGGTTACCTGACAGGTTGTTTCTGTCTTTGGGGCTAGGGTGGATTAAGGAGGCCAGGTCCTATGATGAAGGTGGCAAGAAGACCATTACAGCCTTGGGCATAGGGGATTTCCAGGAACACACTCCCACAGGTTTAACATTTTCTGAGAACACACAATCCTTGGGCAACTAGGTACTTCTTTGGAGCAAGATTTCCAGTAAGGTGGTGAGGGACATATGTGAGCATCAGAATTCACAGGACATTTTAATACCAACAGACCTAGATATCTGAAAAAAGCTCCCCCTGGGAATGGAAAGAACTCACAGATTGCTCTTTATTTTGGAGAAAGTAGGTGGTGAAATAGTGTGCTGAGGTGGCTTGCAGGGCAGTGTGGCTCTTACTCTATACAAACACAAAGGCTCTGAGTTTCACCCTCATGGGGATCTGACCTCAGCTTTCACTTCCTTATGGGTCACCAGAAGTTATCAAGTCAGGAACAAGGTTTAACTCCTCAAGTTTGCAAAAATAATAGCTCAAACCCAGAATGCTGTTGTTTGTTGAAACTGAATTTTTTCATCCGTGAGGCTGCAGATCTTTAACTTTACTTAAAATTGCCCAAGCATAGATCAATGGAACAAGATAGAAAGCCCAGAGATAAACCCACACACCTATGGTTAACTAATCTATGACAAAGGAGGCAAGGATATACAATGGAGAAAAGACAGTCTCTTCAATAAGTGGTGCTGGGAAAACTGGACAGCTACATGTAAAAGAAGGAAATTAGAACACTCCCTAACAGCAAACACAAAAATAAACTCAAAATGGATTCGAGACCTAAATGTAAGACTGGACACTGTAAAGCTCTTAGAGGAAAACAAGGGAAGAACACTCTTTGACATTAATCACAGCAAGCTCTTTTTTGATCCACCTCCTAGAGTAATGGAAATAAAAACAAAAATAAACAAATGGGACCTAATGAAACTTAAAATCTTTTGCACAGCAAAGGAAACCAGAATCAAGACGAAAAGACAACCCTCAGAATGGGAGAAAATATTTGCAAATGAATCATCAGACAAAGGATTAATCTCCAAAATATATAAACAGATCATGCAGCTCAATGTTAAAGAAACAAACAACCCAATCCAAAAAAGGGTAGAAGACCTAAATAGACATTTCTCCAAAGAAGACATACAGATGGCCAAGAAGCACATGAAAACCCGCTCAACATCCCTATTATTAGAGAAATGCAAATCAAAACTATAATGAGGTATCACCTCACACCAGTTAGAATGGGCATCATCAGAAAATCTACAAACAACAAATGCTAGAGAGGGTATGGAGAAAAGGGAACGCTCTAGCACTGTTCCTGGGAATGTAAATTCATACAACCACTATGGAGAACAGTATGGAGGTTCCTTAAAAAACGAAAACTAGAATTACCATATGACACAGCAATTCCACTACTGGGCATATACCCAGAGAAAACCATAATTCAAAAAGATACATGCACCCCAATGTTCATTGCAGCACTATTTATAATAGCCAGGTCATGGAAGCAACCTAAATGCCCATCGACAGACGAATGGATAAAGAAGATATGGTACAATGGAATATTACTCAGCTATAAAAAGGAACAAAATTGGGTCATTTATTGAGACGTAGATGGATCTAGAGACTGTCATACAGAGTGAAGTAAGTCAGAAAGAGAAAAACAGATATCGTGTATTAACGCATTTATGTGGAACCTAGAAAAATGGTACAGATGAACAGGTTTGCAGGGCAAAAATTGAGACACAGATGTAGAGAACAAACGTATGGACACCAAGTGGGGCAAACGGTGGGGGTTGGGGTGGTGGTGGGATGAATTGGGCTATTGGGACTGACATGTATACACTGATGTGTATAAAACTGATGACTAATAAGAACCTGTATAAAAAATAAAATAAAATTTAAAAATTAAAATAAATAAATAAAATAAAAATTCCCTGCCTTCTTGTATTCATAATGGATCATCTCCCTGGAAGCAGAAACTATAGGCCTTACTTTCAGGTCTTACAGAGGTCAGCTGCACTCTTTTGCAAAAAGTTCATATTATATTAGACAATCAAGTGGGTAAATAAATATATTTGTATTATTTCCAGGTAGAAAGACTTTGATGCCAGGAAGATATTAGTCAGCTCAAGGCCTGCAAGTGATGACAGCATGGCTGTTTGGGAACCTTAGAGCCTGTCTTCCTCTTCTTCCTTCTTCTTCTCCCCCTCTCCCTCCTTCTCCTTATTCTTTTCTTTTTTCCTCTCCCTTCTCTATTTTTTCATCCCCCTTTTCCTTGATTTCTCTCTTTTTCTTTCACTAACTCATTCAATCACTACAGGTATACTAGCCACTTACCATGCAGTAAATATTGGGCTAGTGCTCACATTATTTTTTTCTACAAAAATTGGGTGTGAGGTGGAGTCTTTAAATAATAATAACTAGTGTGTCTCAAACATTCGATCCAGGTATCTTCTAAGTTTCAGGCTTTTTCCTCTTCAAAATGTCTTTGTCCCAAAGCACAGGGCAAATTTCCAAACCTGAGCCTGAATATTAAAATATCCAAAAACATAGCATCTAAACTTGACATCCAGGGGAAGAAAGAGAACTTCTCGTTTAATAAGAGAGTATATATTATCTGCAAGTGTTTATTGAACCTCACTTGTCAAGTTCTATATATAACACATGTCAAAGCCCTCAACTGAGCTTGCCCTTGAGCGCTATGACTGCGGGTGGTGGCTCAATTGTTTCAGGTCCCCAGGTCCTGCCTGTGGTGTTTGTCTCCCAGGCTCGTCTGTCACACAGCTTACTACTTCTCTCAGACATCCTCTCGGTTTTCCCAGTGTAGGACTGTTCTCATTAGCAAGCTATTATTCTACAGTGATGCACTGGAAGCATTTCTGAATGGTATTTACTATTTTTGTGTGGTTCAAAGTTTTTGAAATGAAGGCATTTCTTTCCAAGGTTTTTAAGCTTTGAAATTCCAATTTTGTGCAAAAACTTGAGATATCTTCTATTCTTTGTGGGTGTCCAACTCTAACACATAAAGTAATAGGTTAGGAAACATTTAACCATCTAGGTTCAAACAAATCCATTTACTTTGGTTGAACTGATGTTGCTATTGTCACTGAAGGAAACCACTGTAAGGAAATTTGACAGTAAGAAAAATATGACATTGCTCATAATTCAAATGGGAATTGTCTTCAGATTTCAGTTTCAACTTCAATTTGGAGAATATAATTGTCTAAGGTAATATTGATAAAATAATGCTATTCATCCATGTGCCTATCTCGTCTCAAGTATCAGGATGTTGTGAACATGCTGCAATGCCCTGTCCCTACACAGATGGGAAAGTGACTGATAGTGTGGTATTGGACATACACAGTCACTGCCACAAGAAAGTCATGCATGTAGGAGAATTAAGTGTTTGTCTGAGAAAGAATGAAGGAGAGGAGAAATAAAATTTTTATGCCAACTAATTAAAATTTTCTATTAATCACTGGAGTCATATCCCACATGCAGAGGAATACTTCTTGGACACACCTTTTTTTTTTTCATTTTTTTCCCTGGGAAGAAATTGGGCCCAAATCCCTATCTGATCTCCCTTACTACCTATGACTCTCAAAAGCCTTTACTGCTTCATTGTCTTCTTCCTCTAGGCTCCATTCTAGTTCTGCTTGGCTTTCAAAAGTTGATGAGCCATCTTGGTGGAGGAGGACAATTGTGTGGAATAGAGCAGTCTTCAAGAGAACAAAAAAGAGAAAGTGTCATGTAGAAGGAGGCAAAGAGGAAGAGAGTTTTTAAAAAAGAAACATCCTCTAGGAAGAAAGAGCCTTTTAACTTCTCTTCTCATTGTGTTACCTAGGCCACAGTGGAGATGGTTTCCTTGGGAGTGATGTGAGTGAGAGTGTGCCCCCTGCAGGCAGGCTGAGAGAGTGCATGGCACAGCTTAGCCAAAAGATAAGGCAGAATGCAGCAGCTGGGATTTAAGGCAGACCATCTGGGAGCCTACACAATAACCCTGATGAACACGTATGCAAAAATCCTTGAAAAAATATTAATAAACCAAATTCAATGGCACATTAAAAAAATCATACATCATGACCAAGTGAAATTTATCCCTGTACGCAAGAATGGTTCAATATACATAAACCAATCAATGTGATACACCTCATTAACAGAATGAATGATAGAAGTCACATGATCATGTAAATAGATGCAGAAAAAGCATTTGATAAAATTCAACACTGTTTCATGATAAAAGTTCTCAAAAAATTATGTGTAGAGGGAACTTACCTCAACACAATAAATGTCATATAGTTAACTTCAGAATCAATGGTGAAAAACTGAAATCTTTTCCTCTAAGATCTGGAACAAGGCAAGGATGTCCATTCTTGCTGTTTCTATTCATCACAATACTGAAATTAAAAAGAAATTAAAAGAGCAGTTAAAAAGAAATAAAAAGAGCAAGAAAAAGAAATAAAAACATCCAAATTGCAAAGAAAGAAGTAAAATTATGTCTATTTGCAGATAATGTTATCTAATATGTAGAAAACCTTAAAGACTCTACAAAAAAACCTGTTAGAACTAATCAATGAATTCATTAAAGTTGCACTATACAAAATCAACATACAAAAATCAGTTGCATTTCTATAAGCTAACAATAAACTATCTGAAACAGAAATTAAGGAAACAAACCCGCTAACAATAGGAGAATAAAATAGAATAAAACAATCAGGAATAAACTTAACCAAGGAGGTAAAAGACTTGTACACTGAAAACTATAAAACACTGATGAAAGAAATTAAAACACAGAAATAAGTGGAAATACTCTGTATTAATGGATTGAAAGAATTAATATTGTTATAATTACTATTCATAGTAATCCATACTTGCATAAGTGATCTGCAGATTTAATATAATCCCTGTCAAAATCTCAATGACATTTTTTTTTTTTTTTTTAGTGGTACGCGGGCCTCTCACTGTTGTGGCCTCTCCCATTGTGGAGCACAGGCTCCAGACGCACAGGCTTATGGGCCCAGCCGCTTCTCGGCATGTGGGATCTTCCCGGACCGGGGCATGAACCCGTGTCCCCTGCATGGCAGGCAGATTCTCAACCACTGCGCCACCAGGGAAGCCCTCAATGACATTTTTTACAGAAAGAGAAAAAAATCCTAAAACTCATGTGGAACAACAAAAGACTCTGCAATTTTGAGCAAGAAGAACAAAGCTGGAGCCATCATATTTTCTGATTTCAAAACATATTACAAACCTACCATATAAAGCTGTAATACAAAATACATTACAAAGTAATGCAAATTGTATGGCATTGGCATATAAACAGACACATAGACCAATGGAACAGAATAGAGAACCTAGAAATAAACCCATGCATATATGCCAACTGATCTTTGACAAGGATACACAATGAGGAAAGGGTAGTCTCTTTAATAAATGGTCTTGGGAAAACTGGAGGCAAAAGAATGAAATTGGAGTCTCATCTTACACTACACACAAAAGTTAACTCAAAATGGATTAAAGACTTAATCGTAAAGCTGAAACCACAAAACTCCTAGAAGAAAACATAGGAGAAAAACCTCTTGATATTGGCCTTGGAAATGAATTCTTAGATGTGACATCAAAAGCATAGGCATAGACATCAAAAGCAAAAACAGACAACTGGGATTATATTACACTAAAAAGCTTCTGCAGAGCAAAGGAGACCATCAGAAATATAGATCAATGGAACAGGATAGAAAGCCCAGAGATAAACCCACACACCTATGGTCAAACTAATCTATGACAAAGGAGGCAAGGATATACAATGGAGAAAAGACAGTCTCTTCAATAAGTGGTGCTGGGAAAACTGGACAGCTACATGTAAAAAATGAAATTAGAACACTCCCTAACACCATACACAAAAATAAACTCAAAATGGATTCAAGACCTAAATGTAAGACTGGACACTATAAAACTCTTAGAGGAAAACATAGGAGAACACTCTGTGACATAAATCACAACAAGATCTTTTTTGATCCACCTTCTAGAGTAATGGAAATAAAAACAAAAATAAACAAATGGGACGTAATGAAACTTAAAAGCTTTCACACAGCAAAGGAAACCATAAACAAGATGAAAGGACAACCATCAGAATGGGAGGAAATATTTGCAATCAATGGACAAAAGATTAGTCTCCAAAATATATAAACAGCTCATGCAGCTCGATATTAAAAAAACCAAACAACCCAATCCAAAAATGGGTGCAAGACCTAAATAGACATTTCTCCAAAGAAGACATACAGATGGCCAAGAAGCACATGAAAAGCTGCTCAACATCCCTTATTATTAGAGAAACGCAAATCAAAACTACAATGAGGTATCACCTCACACCAGTTAGAATGGGCATCATCAGAAAATCTACAAACAACAAATGCTGGAGAGGGTATGGAGAAAAGGGAACCCTCTTGCACTGTTGGTGGGAATGTAAACTGATACAGCCACTATTTACAATAGCCAGGTCATGGAAGCAACCTAAATGCCCATTGACAGGTGAGTGGATAAAGAAGATGTAATACATATATACAATGGAATATTACTCAGCTATAAAAAGGAACGAAATTGGGTATTTGCAGAGACGTGGATGGATCTAGAGACTGTCATACAGAGTGAAGTAAGTCAGAAAGAGAAAAACAGATATCATGTATTAACGCATTTATGTGGAACCTAGAAAAATGGTACAGATGAACAGGTTTGCAGGGCAGAAATTGAGACACAGATGTAGAGAACAAACGTATGGACACCAAGTGGGGAAAATGGTGGTGGGGTGGTGGTGGGATGAACTGGGAGATTGGGATTGACATATATACACTAATATGTATAAAATGGATAACTAATAAGAAGCTGCTGAATGAAACAATAAATAAAATTCAAAAAAAATATAATTAAAAAATTAGAAAAAAAAGAACATGGAAGGATATATTATATTCAGTGATTAGAAGACATATTTAAAAGCTATTAATATCTCTCTGAAGTTATCAGTATCTACAATTTTAATGAAAATCCATTAAAATCACTAGACTTTTTTAAAGCAGATTCCAGAACTTATATGGAAATGCAGAAGGTCAAGTATAGCTCAGGTGATCTTAAGGAAAAGAAAGCTAAAAAAATTGCACTACCTGATATGAAAACTTACTATACTGCAATAGTGATTTAGACAGTGTGGTATTCGCACATGTATAGAACAATAAACCAACGGAACATACTGGAGACCTAAAAATGGGCTAAATTGACTCATATGTGGTCACCTGATTTATGACACAGTTTAGTGCAGGTGAGGATGGTATTTCCAATTCCGTGTCAATTGGTTATCTGTATGGGAAAAAATAATCATGGTCTCCTACCTTACTTTATATTAAAAAAAATCAATTCTAGATGAATTGTATATCTAAAAATTTAAAAAAAGAAAGTTAAACAGAAGAAAACACAGTATACTATCTTTAATACTTTTGAGTAGGCAGATTCCTTAGCTACATAAAGAACTACTACTGATCAATAAGAAAAAGGCAGACAACCAAATAGAAATATGGTGAAAGACTTTCAAAAGGCACTTCACAAAACAGGATATGCAAGTGTCCAACAGATACATATGAATGTGCTCATATTTATTATTCATTAGGTAAATGCAGGTTAAAACCACAATGCAATACTACTATAACCACTACAATGGCAAAAACAAAAAGGAAAGAAAATTCTGAATGTTCTCGAGGTTGTGGAACAACTGAAACTCTCATCTACTGTTAGTGGGAATTTATTTCAGAAACTGCGGTTTTCACTGAAACTGAACATATACATACCCTACAATCCATCAATTTCACATTTAGGTAAATTCCCAACAGAAATGCTTATTTTCACAAAAGATATTTATAAGAATGTTCAGGGGTTCCCTGGTGGTGCAGTGGTTAAGAATCCACTTGCCAATGCAGGGGACATGGGTTCGATCCCTGGGCCGGGAAGATCCCACCTGCCGAGGAGTAACTAAGCCCGTGTGCCTCAACTACTGAGCCTGCGCTCTAGAGCCTGAGAGCTACAACTACTGAGCCCGTGTGCTGCAACTACTGAAGCCCAGGCACCTAGAGTCCATGATCTGCAACGAGAAGCCACCATAATGAGAAGCCCGCACACCGCATCAAAGAGTAGCCTCCACTTGCCGCAACTAGAGAAAGCCCGAGCACATCAACGAAGACCCAATGCAGCCAAAGATAAATAAATAAATTAATTATTTTTAAAAAAGAATGTTCAGAGTAGCATTTATTTTTCATTTTTATTTTATATTGGAGTATACTTGATTTACAATGTTGTGTTAGTTTTGGGTGCACAGCAAAGTGATTTAGTTATACATATACATATACATATAGTTACTTTTTTCAGATTCTTTTCCCATATAGGTTATTACAAAGTATTGAGTAGAAATCCCTGTGCTATGGAGTAGGTCTTTGTTGATTATCTATTTTTTATATAGTAGTGTGTATATGTTAATCCCATACTCCTAATTTATCCTTTCCCCTTTAGTAACCATAAGTTTTTTTCTAAGTCTGTGAGTCTGTTTCTGTTTTGTAAATAAGTTCATTTTTTAGATTTTGCATATAAGTGAAATCATATGACATTTGTCTTTCTCTGTCTGACTTACTTCACTTAGTATGATAATCTCTAGGTCCATCCATGTTGCTGCAAATGGCATTAATTCACTCTTTTTTATGGCTGATAATATTCTATTGTATATATGTACCACATCTTCTTTATCCATTCATCTGTCGATAACATTTAGGTTACTTCCATGTCTTGGCTATTGTAAATAGTGCTGCAAGGAACATTGGGGTGCATGTGTCTTTTTGAAGTATGGTTTTCTCTGGATCTATGCCCAGGAGTGGGATTGCTGGGTCGTATGGTAGTTCTATTTTTAGTTTTTTAAGGAACCTCCATATTGTTCTCCATAGTGGTTGTACCAATTTACATTCCCACCAACAGTGTAGGAGGGTTCCCTTTTCTCCACACCCTCTCCAGTATTTAGTATGATTGTAGACTTTTTCATGATGGCCAGTTGACTGGTGTGAGGTGATAGCTCATTGTAGCTTTGATTTGCATTTCTCTAATAACTAGCGATGCTGAGCATCTTTTCATGTGCTTTTTGGCCAACTGTATGTCTTCTTTGGAGAAATGTCTATTTAGATCTTCTGCCCATTTTTTGATTGGGTTGTTTGTCTTTTTGATATTGAGCTGCATGAGTTGTTTGTATATTTTGGAGATTAATCCCTGTGGGTCACATTATTTACAAATATTTTCTCCCATTCTGTGGGTTGTATTTTTGTTTTGCTTATGGTTTATAGCATTATTTATAAGAGCCCTATAAGTGGAAATAACACTATTGTCCATCAACAATAGATTGGATAAATTGTGAAATATTCATACAATGACACAATATACTAAATAAGATAAAACCATACACATGAATGAATCTTAAAGCATATTGTTGAGTGAATTAAACTAGATACACACAAAAAAATGACACTGAGTTTATATAAAATTCAAAGTAGACAAACCTACTATGTGGTTTTAGTTGTCAGGATAGTGATTACCTTCAGTGAGGGTATGTTTATTATGTTAAAATTCATTGAACTGTATACTTATATTGGGGCACTCTACTATAAGTATGTTAGTTTTCAATAATAATATTTACATTAATTTAAATAACTTCATTAGATTCTATGAATACAAAGGAAAACTTGATTCTTCCTTGCTCAGTCTTGTTTGGAAGGAAGAACTGAATTATGGTCTGTGTGATAAGTGCCATAATAGAGGTAAGCATGGTTGGTGTATTCCATGGGACAAAAGAGGAATGACATCCAACCTGAATTGAGAATGCATATTAGGAAAGGCTTCCTGGGAGAAATGATGCCTCAGTTGATTCTTAAAAGACCATAGGAATTAACCAGGTATATCAGGGTTGTTAATTGCAGACAATAGAACCCACTTTAGCTGGTTTAAGCAGAAGGTGTTTATTAGAAGGTAACAGTTTACAGAATATCATGGAATGTCTGGGAACCAGGCTTGGCTGCTACAAAGACATACTCCATGTAGAGAAAAATATTCAATACTACCATTGGATTAATAGCAGAAACATCACTAACTATTGCTTTCTGAAATCCATGATGTATAGTTCTGGAGACCTGTGCCATTGCTGTCCCAGAGCAACCAGACATTTCCACTACTGTCTTGCCAAATGATCTAAACTCTCTACACATTGATATCCTTCACTTTGCCTCCAAGTTTTGCAGTAGTGCAACAAACTAGCAGAAACTAGGTCACATACAACCACTATAACTGCAAAAAATCTGTACAGAAATTTTCTGGCAGACCAGAAAAGGTTAGAATGGATGTTGAATGAGCTAACTTATGGGATCTGCTGTAAATTAAGTAAAGGGAATAAGAAAATAAAATCCAAAAAGAAGGAAGAACAGGGACTTCCCTGGTGGTCCAGTGATTCCAGTGCAGGGGGCGCAGGTTTGATCCCTGGTTGGGGAAAATGGGATCCCACATGCCACATGGCACAGCCAAAAAAAAAAAGAAGGAAAAGCAGCTTTTAAGATATACTGGCATACAGCTATGTGAGTAGAACCAAATTTCGTCAATGGCCTCTCCCCTTCTTATGTTAAGATTTAGAAGCTTGGGCTTAGGAGATGCATAACGTGCTTCTCCATGACTTACAATAAGGAGTGTGTGTGCGTGCGTGTGTGTGTGTGTGTGAGGGAGAGAGAGAGAGACTTTGGAGAACTTGGCAAATGATATCCAGACTGGGGCTCAGTTTCTTTATTTGAAAATCAGTATAGTGATACATATACAATACACAGGACTGCTTTGAGGGTCAAATGAGACTATGTTCAGGCAAGCATCTCATGTAGTACCTGGTACATAGATGAGATTTAACATGAGCTTCTTAAATCTGAAAGAGAGAGACCATGGCAGTTGGTGATAAGGAAGGACTTGAGACAGATGATATGCAACTGATCATATTTTCTGCTTCTTTTAGAAGCTGGTCTTTCTAGGTAAATAGCTGAAAAAATTGATGAGCAGAACTTATGGTGGCATGTTCATCCTTGATTCAAATATGAACACAGTATAATTTCACATTTACCTGATGGAACTACTTTTCTACAGAGAAAAATAAAAGGCAAGTACAGAGATTATACATCACACAGAACCAGTATAACATGAGGCAAGCTTTAAGTTCGGCTGCATGGAAATTCTATTCCATACCCAGGAAAGTAGAGGCTCTCTGAGGCCAGGTTATTATAATTTTTTAATTAGTCTTATTGAGGTATAAGTTCTATGCAAGAAAATTCACCAATTTTAAGTGTACAATTCAATGAGCTTTGACAAATAACTACAATTGTAACCAACACAATATAAAACATCCCATCACCCCATAAATTCCCCTATGCCCCTTTGAATTTAATCCCTTCCTTTGCAACTTGGGCCCTGAGCTACACTGATCTGTCACATGAGTTGTGATTTTTTAGAAAAAGAAATCATTTGGCATGTAGTCTTTTGTGGCTGGCATCTTTTATTTAGTATAATGTTCTCAACTTTATTATTGCCCTTCTAAAGAGCCTTTTTAGACCTATTTCCCTAATTATCTCTCTCCCTCTTATGAAATTTTAATACCACAGATATGCTGTTTGTCTGTTTATGTACTATATGTATATCTGCATTTTATACAGTAAAAGTAAGATTTTTCACACTTCCAGAACAAACGTTTGCCCCCTTGGGGGCAATATTACCCTATTGAGAATACATGATTTAGTATAATGCTTTATCAATTCATCAGTATTTTATCAGTAGTTGGTTCATTTTTATTGCTAGGTAAGCTTGATTGTATGAAGAGATATTTTAAAAAATGAATAAGAATAATTGCAAACGTGTTACAAAGTGCATAATTATGAAGTGCATAATTCAACTACTGCTCTTCCTTAAATTTGAGCCTCAGTCTTCCTGATATCAGTAAACAGACCTCTTATCACCCTGTTGTTCAAGTAAGAAATCTGAGAGTGACTGAGACACTTCTTCTCCCTTCATTTCCCAATATACAACTCATGTCAAGTCCTGTCAATTTCATCTCTAGATTATTTCTTGAATCTGGTCTCAAGGGATCAGATTTTGCCACAACTCAGAATATTCTAAACATGCAAGAATTTTGATTTTTACCTTAGAAGAAATGGGAGGCCATTGAAGGAATTTAAATAAGAAAGTGAGGTGACCTGATTAGAGTAAGTAAAGATTAATAAGTATTTAGATTAATATGTCTTTATTATTTACTATATTTATTAATTAGTAAATAATAAATTAGAATGTGGATAATAATTAGAAGGGACCAAGACTGTATAGGGAAAGGATCTTTCAGGAGTCCAGAGGAAAAATGATAGTGGTCCTTTTATGAATTTAAAGGTGGGGGAATGGGAGAATTGTGAGACATGCAATATTCTCAGTGGGGCCAATGATAAGAACTTAGCCAAGGTCTCACTTTTAGATGATAATATAACTGTGATGAGAAATTCAGATATACCCTCCTATTGCTTGCTGCTGACTTGATTTAGCCAGTTTTTCAGCCAAACTCATCAGTATCCTAAAGGAATTAAGCATAAATATTCTTGGATCATTTGCTGATGAACTGGAAGGAATTAGAGAATTACAATGATACATAAAAGAAAAAAATATTCCATGTATTTAATGCATCCACTCAGCTTTCTGTCCATCTTAAGATTTTTTTTTCTCCAGTGGTTGCTACAGTAATAGTATCCATGTATCAGCTTCAAATGGTCTGCAATCAGTTTTATGCAAATAGTTTTGATTGTGTAGATATACAGACCTCTTGATGAGGTCTTTAACCATTAAAGGTCAAGAATCAATGACTTAACTGTGTTTTCAGTGTAGAGTACACAGAAATGCATATGACAATAATCTTCATTCTTAAGGCACATAGAGCTTACATCATGTAAACAGATAAATGACAAAGTCACATTGCCAGTGCTATGTGAACAAAATATGAACAAAATTCTGGAAGTTTATTAGTTACACTGGTGCTTTGCCTCTTCCAGGTGACTCCTGAAGTATGGCTGACCACAACAGTTCCTCCTGCAATAACCCTATAAGGTCACCCCATTTAACCAGGCTCTACTTCGTAGTGCTCTTTGGAGGGCTGGTGGGCATCATCTCCATTTTGTTCCTGCTGGTGAAAATGAACACCCGGTCTGTAACCACCACAGCAGTCATTAACCTGGTGGTGGTCCACAGTGTTTTCCTCCTGACAGTGCCTTTTCGCTTGATCTATCTCATCAAGAACACTTGGACATTTGGGTTGCCCTTCTGCAAATTTGTGAGCGCCATGCTGCACATCCACATGTACCTCACATTCCTGTTCTACGTTGTGATCCTAGTCATCAGGTACCTCATCTTCTTCAAGTACAAGGACAAAGTGGAATTCTACAGAAAACTGCATGCTGTGGCTGCCAGTACTGCCCTGTGGCTACTGGTGATTATCATTGTGGTGCCCCTGGTTGTTTCTCAGTATGGAATTCATGAGGGTTATGACAAATTCCACTGTTTTAAATTCCACAAAGAACTTGCTCACGCATATGTGCAAGTCATCAACTATTTGATAGTCATTATTGTCATAGTTATTGCAGTGATTCTCTTGGTCCTCCAGAGCGTCATAATTGTGTTGATGGCGCGGAAGCTACACCACTCCTTACTATCCCATCAGGAGTTCTGGGCCCAGTTGAAAAACCTGTTTTTTATAGGGGTCATTCTTATTTGCTTCCTTCCCTACCAGTTCTTTAGGATCTATTACTTGTACACTATGGCACATTCAAGTGACTGTAATGACAATGTTGCATTTTATAATGAAATCTTCTTGAGTGTAACAGCGATTAGCTGCTTTGATTTGCTGCTCTTTGTTCTTGGGGGAAGCCATTGGTTTAAGAAAAAGATAATTGACCTATGGAATTGCCTTTTGTGCTGTTAACCACAAAGTGTAGTATTCAGAATTACTTCCTTAATATTGAGAGTGAAAACAGGAATGGTTATTTCATTACTTGATTAAAACCATGCCTTAATACAGCCAAATAAAAGGACTATAAAATGTCAGAGCATTCATTTCAGCCCTTATTTAATTCCTACCATCTCTGAATGATACATATACAAACACTAGTAATGTTCAATTTACCTGGTGTTGCAATACTGCATTATTTTCCAATATAAAATAACTACTTGGCCCACCCAGGTACCATGGTCTAACGGTATCTGAGTTTTACTAGCTTATTTTAGTTTCCTCAGTTTGAAATATGGTCTTTTCCTAGGCTTTGGACTGGACTCAGCCCTCTAGTTCTTTTCATTCCACTTAACCTTAGGTAAATTAATCCTGGTCATGGTCACTTCATGGTCACTTGGCTAACCAGATGAGAGGACTATTCAACTTGCACCCTCACAAAAAACAGATAAGGGGCGAGAGTAGTAAAAAACTTTTTTAGACTACCATAACTTTGGTGGGAAGTCACTTATCTAGACATCAAGAGAAACAGATCTCTTTGTGGCCTTCTGCTATAATAATTGTCTAGATTTGTCCTTTGAAAGGTCAGGTTTAAGGACATGGGATCAATTCCCTCAATATCTCCAAAAATCATTTAAAAGCTTACTGAGTATATCTAAATAATGGTGAAACTGTAACTTAGACAATATTTCTGACCAATATGCTGCTAGGCATTAAAATGAGTTCCCAAGGGAAGTGATTTAATTTTCCCCCTTTCTGTTTTTTGAAGGATTTCTAGATATCCTGGGCCACAATTTAGATTTCCCTTGAAGATAAAGTTATACTGAAATCTTAGAGTTCCCTCCCACCCTTAAAGTTATGTGTCTTTAATTACTTAAAAACAATATTCTAAAAAAAAAAAAAAGAACTCTTGAGAAATATAAAGGAAAACCATTAATTTAGGCTATGAGATTGGGCTGCTAAATTGAAACATAGGCTTATGGATATTTTTCCCTTGTGCCCATATTTCTACTATTTCCCTCAAAGTTTTGCAATCTTGAAACTTTCCAAGCAACTGATCCAGTTTCATATTTGAGCCTTCAGAACATGGTAGGAAGAGAAGAACGGAATGAATTAAGGTAACTTTTTTCTTTCCCCAGCAAGATAAATGTTGAGGATTTAAAGATTTTTCTTTATTTGTTATACTCTATGCACCCACAAACTCATCAGATGAATAAGAAATATCCCTGGAGGTTTTATGATCACTAAAATTGCTGAGTCATAAAAATTAATTTTGAGGAAGAAAAAGCAACAACATACATACATGACTTATCCAAATTTTTTCCTGCTTTAAACTTTCATTTATTCATCTTTCTTTTTAAGTTATAGTTTTTAAATTTCTTGTCTTCTTTTCCCATCTTTTCTTAGTTTTTTCCTTCTAATTTGACCCATAATATTTGTAAGAAAATTTCTAAGACCCCAAAAAAGTTGTGAGAAAATTTGTTACACCCATAAAATGTGTAAGAAAATAATTATAGTAAAATATTTTAAAAATTTAAAAATTATTTGAGAATTACATCATTTCTCTTCTTATATACCCATATCTTACTGTCATAATATCTGTTAGTTTGTATTACTCTTCCAGACTTTAAATTATGTTGAGGTCTGGCAATTATGCTTTTCTCTGTATTATCAGATATTATAATAAAGGGCCTATTTTTGTGGACCTATAAGAAATACTGTCCCAAATATAGAAATACAATATATAAAATATCTTTTTCATTAATATTTACAGAATAAACAAAAAATCTCAATTTGCCAGTTTTTTGTCTCTATTTGCTTTACAAGTGAATCTCATGCAGGAGTGGGGGTGACACTGGCCTCTCAGGCCACTTTGGCTATCACTATTATAAGAGAGTACCACTGGCATTTGATGGCTGGGATCAGAGGCTAGACACCCTGCCTTGCACACAATTCAAAATTATCAGGTCTTGCTCTGTTTTTGAATGTTCTTCCAGACATTAGTGAATTGAAACATATGCTCATAATAATCAGAGCAGTTAGTTAGGTTTTATTCAGTTTTCATAAACACATAGTATTTTCTTGATATGGTTTTAATTTTCTGAAATTTCCAGAAATGTAGCTACCATAGATATTGAGGAAAGATTTTACTCTGTTTTCCTCAGAACTTTAAAAAGAATTGTTCATTCCTTTGGAAAATCACATAGTCAATGGCAATATCAAAAAGTGACATTAACAAACAACACAACACACCTGTAAACAATATTTGTAGTTGTTGTATTCAGGTTGATATTAGATATAGGTGCCAACATGAGACTGCCTCATTTTGTCTCCTTTTGTGATCATGTCTGAGCATTTACAAAGAAATACATATATTTTATTATAAATAACTTTCTCTTTCACTACTCATTTATATTACAGTTAGAACATTACATGTATGGAAGGGTTGTATTATCTATGAATTTTATTTTAGAATGGTAAAAATGTTGCCAAATATTTGCAATAAAAAATAAGGCATTGGGTCTGCAAGGATTGAGAACCACTGAGCTACCACAAACAGGGTCAGTTTAAAAGGGAGAACTGCCAGTTACAACATTATGGACTGGAAAAATATTCCTATATTTTGGGAATACTTAACCTCAGTGTGATTCAATTATAAATTATTTCTTTCATTACTGTAGTGATTAAAAGAATAAATGCAACTTTTAGGAAAATACAAAAAGAATATGTATGTATTTTTCCTTTTTGAAAAGACAAAGGTATTTCCCTGAGCCTCACAACTCCCAGGTTGGCTCCTGGTCAATATCTACCAGATTTTGAACCCACAGATAATGGCAATTTTTTTTAAATGAAATGAGCTTTGTATGAAATGATTCAAGATGTGTTGAAAATCCCCAAATCTTCCCCAAATCCTTCTTAATGGGACTGCCATTAAAACTGCATTCCTAGGTTAATATGGCACTTCTTCTGAAGGAGACCAGCAGTCCAATCCACTCCAGTCATTAGCTCTTGAGCATGAAGACAATGAGGTGAACCTTTGTGAAACTGCCATTTCTCAGATTTGGTAGATTTTGCCCACTTAACCTCTAATAAGATAAGGCATAGACCAAGGACTCTCATACCTATTGAGGCTGATAAGAACAAGGAAACTCTTCTTGTAATAGGGGCTGACTAAAACATTTTGAAAATAGTTGGTAACAAAAACCCTATGTTAAAGGGGCATGGTAATGGTGGATTTATTTGAATAATGCTGAGAAATCTCAGGAGGCCAAAGGGCATCTATAGATATCAGAAACCAGGCATCAGCCAGGGAACCTGATTTTGGTCTTGGGCATGGCTGAGCCCTATTTCTATGATAGAACAAGAATGCTAGGCATTTACCAGGACAAAACTCAGAAAAATGAGCAAGTTCTATTTCCTGAAGTGATACACACGTGGACTGGAACTTCCAGAGACAGGAGCTGGGCCCCAATGTCAAAATGTACCTGATGGAGGCTTCAACATGAGACATATTGTAAAAGCTATAGTAATCAAAACAGCATAATGTCAGCATAAAAACAGACACATAGATCAATGGAAGAGAATAAAGAGCCCCAAAATAAACAAATGCATATAAATTAGTTTATGACTAGGTGCCAAGAATATACAATGAGGAAAGAATAGTCTCTTCAATAAATGGTGTTGGGAAAACTGGAAAATCACATGCAAAAGAATGAGATGGGACCCCTATCTTGTACCATATGTAAAAACCAACGCAAAATGAATTAAAAACAGATTCAAGATCTGAAACTGTAAAACTCCTAGAGGAAAATATAGGGAGCAAGATCCTTGACAGTTGTCTTGGCAAAGCTTTTTGGATTTGACACCAAAGGCAAAGGCAACAAAAGCAAAAATAAACAAGTGAGACTTCATCAAAACTTAAAAGCTTCTGTACTGAGAAGGAAACCAGCAACAAAATGAAAACTTACAAAATGGAGAAAATATTTGCAAATCATATATCTAATAAGGGGTTAATATCCAAAATATAACAAGTACTGACACAGGTCAACAGCAAAACCCACAACGATTCAATTAAAAAATGAGCAGAGGAACTGAATAGACATTTTTCTAAAGGAGACATACAAATGGCTATCAGGTCCATGAAAAAATTCTCAGCATCATTAATGCAACCAAAACCACAATGAAATATTAACTCACACTGTTAGAATGGCTATCATCAAAAAAAATAATAACAAATGTTGGGGCTTCCCTGGTGGCCCAGTGGTTGAGAGTCCCCCTACCGATGCAGGGGACACGGGTTCGTGCCCCGGTCCGGGAAGATCCCACATGCCGCGGAGCGGCTGGGCCCGTGAGCCATGTCCGCTGGGCCTGTGCGTCCGGAGCCTGTGCTCCGCAACGGGAGAGGCCACAGCAGTGAGAGGCCCGCGTACCACCAAAAACTAAAAATAAAAAAAAATAAAAACAAATTGTGACGGGTGCTGAAAAGTAGAGACTCTACAACAATGTGGAACCGAAGAGTTCGTGGGGCAAGCGAAATGAACCACCACCAACCACACCAAAGGCCCGTCTTCATCCAAAGGTGATGTTGTGTATATGGTGGGATTGGAAGGGAGTCCTCTATTATGAGCTCCTTCTGGAAAACCAAACGATTAATTCCAACAAGTACTGCTCCCAATTAGACCAACTGAAAGCAGCACTCGATGAAAAGCATCCAGAATTAGTCAACAGAAAATGCATAACTTTCCATCAGGATAACTCAAGACTGCATATTTCTTTGACGACTAGGCAAGATCTGTTACAGCTTGGCTGGGAAGTTCTGATTCATCCACCATATTCACCAGACATTGCACCTTCGGATTTCCATTTATTTCGGTTTTTACAAAATTCTCTTAATGGAAAAAAATGTCAATTCCCCGGAAGACTATAAAAGGCACCTGGAACAGTTCGTTGCTCAAAAAGATAAAAAATTTTGGGAAGATGGAATTATGAAGTTGCCTGAAAAATGGCAGAAGGTAGTGAAACAAAAGGGTGAATAAGTTGTTCAATAAAGTTCTCGGTGAAAATGAAAAATGTGTCTTTTATTTTTACTTAAAAAACGAAGGCACTTTTTGGCCAACCCAATATATCGAATTGCATGTTATCTACCTTAAATATATTTAACTTTTACTTAAAAAATATTTTAACTATAGTATTAGCTTCTAACTTTTGTTATATTGAAAATACTATCAATACAGAAGTTTTCAAAAGGAAAAGGCAAATGTGTTCTTTATTTTAACACTAGATGGCAGCCCAAAGTAACAATTGTATCTGTTTTCAAAGCTTGTTACTTGAGTTTTAAGCTTAATTTATTTAAAAAAGGGGGTGGGATAGAGAAAAAAAGAAAATGAAATAATAATAACAATCATATTGTCTTCAAAACTCTGCAATAGATTCTCAGGGGTTTTTTTTCCTTAAAAGGGATATTTCATAGTAACTCTTCCTGTGTGAAGTCGATTGAGAGGATATTGTTAAAATATAACTCTTTAGTTATAAGGGCAAAAATAATTCTGAAAGCAAATATTTTGGCTTAGGCCATATTTAGAGATTTTCATGCTTTATTTCAATAACAGTAGCTGCAACCAATTTTTGAAGCCAAATTATGTTAATTCTTGCAAATAATTTGTAGAGGACAGTTATTTTTGTAGAGAATTGAGATTTAGGTGACCTATTATTATTTTTTAATGTCTTCAATTTGCATAACATTTGAATGACTTTAGCACAGGATTTCAGGAGACTTCTCTACATCTTAAATCCTGAAAAGGCTGGAGTATATGAGGAACAAGCCAGTACCTTACTGAGGTTTCCCCTTCAATGACAGACAGGCTTTGATTAGCTCAGAGAAACTTTTATTCTTCTGACTTGTAGATAGTGTGATGAAATATTTCTCCAACTACTATGCTATATGATTTATGACTGCTGAAACCTATGTCAGCCAAAAAAAAAAAAAAAACTAGGAAAGAGAAAGCAAGTTAAGATTTATCCTCTCTGTCACAAGGTTGAATATGTGGTGTCCATTGAGTGCCAAGTAGAGTGAAGTGTTCAGATTACCAATGTGAAAAACTTGGTTGTTGTTGTTTTAATAATCTCAAACTTTCATAACAATTACACATAGAACACAAATAACTTCTTTTTCTGAACCATTTCAGGGTAAGTTGCTGACCTGAAGCCCCATCACTTCCTAATATTTTAGCGTGAATTTCCCACAAACAAGATCCGTGTCTCCTACAAGTCATTATACAACCTCCAAAATTGGGAAATTAATGTTGATTCAAGACTACCATCTAATCCACAGATGCCATTTAATTGTCATATTTCTAAAGTCTCTTTCACTCTGGAACAGTTCTTAAGTCTTTCCTTGCCTTCCATGAACTTAACATAAACTAGATTTTTTTGTAGTTTGTCCCTCAGTTTGGGTTTGCTTCATGATTAGAGTCAGATTATCTATCTTTGGTAGTAATATCACAGAGGTGATGCTGTTTTCTCATTATATCTCATTGCCATGAGGTGGTCCACAATTTTAACTTGTCTCATTACTGATGGCATTCACTTTGGTCACTTAATTAAGGTGGTATCAGATTTCCCCACTGTGAGGGTTTTTTTCTCTTTGTAATTAAGTATTTTGTGGAAAGCTATTTTGAAGCTATGTTTAATCCTATTCCTCATCAAACATTGGCCAGCTATCACGAAAATATGCTTACTATCACTAGCATTCAAGTAAAAGCAAAGAAGATAACAAACGTTTTTATCATAAGATTTTTTAAAAGTTTGAGAAAAATCTCTTAATGATAAGGGTGAAAGGCAATATTGTTAGAAGTGATATTAGTACTGCTTTTTGGAGTGCAATTTGGAAATAATAAAATAAGTTTTAAAGGTATATATTTCTTGATATAGTAATTCTATTTCTATATGTCGTTCCTTAAGAAATCCACAGAAATGGACTGTTGGGAATTCCCTGGCAGTCCAGTGGTTAAGACTTGGTGCTTTCACTGCCATGGGCCCAGGTTCGATCCCTGGTAGGGGAACTAAGATCCCACAAGCCAAGTGGCGAGGCCAAAAAAAAAAGGAAAAAAGAAAAAAGAAATCCACACATACACAAAGATGTATGTTCAAGAGTGTACACTGCATCATTATTTGTATTAGCAAAAAGTTAGAAATGACCTAAATCACTTCAAGTGGGGTGATTAATTAATAAGCTATGGTATATCCATGTTCTGGAATTCTTTGAACTAGTTGAAAATAAATAGAGGTATATGTTTTAACTTAGAAGACTTCCATATTATTAAGGGGAAAAAAAAGTGAGTTGTATCCCTTCTCCATATCTTATGCTATATGCAAACATCCAGTTTTTCACCAGATCTTGTCAAAATATATCCTGAATCCAACTACTTCTTATCATCTTCACTATTATCATCCTGTGCCATTCAAGGCCCAGCAAGAAACAGGTGGCTCATTAAAACCAGGTAATTTGAGGAGGATATATTGAAGGGATTGTTTAAAGGTATGAGTAGAGTTTAGGAAACTCAACAAGGGATAGTATAAAACCTTGGGGTTACCAAAGCACAAAGCCTTATCATTATAGGTTTAAAGAGGCAATTGATGGGAGATGTTACAGAACCGGGAGAAAACAGATGTTTGGACAGGGGCTGCCCAGGAGAAGCTATGGTAGAGGAATGGACCAACTCCTGTGACCCTGCAGGGAGTGAGCCTGGAGAATTAGTACCCTCCTAACTCTCCTCCTGTTCTTCAGTTTCTGCCAGTATCTCCTATTGGCTGAATCAAACCAGCCTTCTGGGCACAAAACACCGGTGAAGGATAGAAAGGGTTCTGGAGAGGCAAACAGAAAATATCCAGCACACACCCTAGTCCAAGGTGCTATCTTCTCTTGCCAGAGCCTCCTAACCACTCCTAATTGTTCTGAGAGCTTTCTCTCTTGCCTCTACTGTCACTTAAGAAGGAGTTAAAGGGTTTCCTTATTTCTCTGCTCAAAATTCTTTAGAGGCTTCTCATCACACAATAAAATCCAAAGCTACTGGTCATCTCTCCATCATCATTGCCAACCATTCTTCTCAAGGTCACTTGCTGTTCCTGCCTGGAACATTCTCTCCCCAGATATTCCTTTGGTTTTTCCCTGTTTCATTTGCATTTCACTGCAGAGATGAAAATGTCACCTCCTCAGAGAGAACTTCCCTGATCATCCCATTAAAAATATACTTATTATACTCTATTCTATACCTTGTTTTATTTTTCTTCATGTTAATTTTTACCCTTGGACATTATATTATATGCTTATTTGAAATTTTAAAATCAATTTTCTCTCTTCAAATTGCTTTAAAAAATTTTTTTTAATTAAAAAGATTTTTTTACTTATAAAATGTTCCTAAATTTTTATACAGTTTTAAAGGTTACTTTCTATTTACAGTTATTACAAAATATTGGTTATATTACCCATGTTGTACATCCTCGAGCCTATCTTACACCCAAGTAGGTCGTACCTCCCCCACCTCTCCCCTTCCCTGGTCCCCCACTGGTAACCACTACTTTATTCTTCTCTCTTCAAATTGAACATAAGCCTCAAGAGGGAAGGAATTTTTGTTCCTGGTTTGTTTACCATTGCAAACTCAGAATATAGAATAGTTCTTAGCAATAGATGCTCATTAAGTACCTGTTAATAAAGGAATGAATGAATTAATGAATCCTCCAGAATATAGGAGGAAGCAAGAGTGTTTGCAATGCATAGGAATAATCCACAATATACCTTTTGATATATACACAAATAACCAAAAATAACAGCTTTTAAATTATGTTTTTTATTGAATTACAGTGTAATCATGTCACAAAACAATTTGGTCTGCTCAATGAGTAAAATATTTTTTATATTTTAGTAACCTCAAGAGATAAGATAGATTTTCTACTCGTTTCCCAACAATGGTTGCCAAATACAACAAGCCACTCTACTACTGACATAGGACTTTGTATATCCAGAGAAATCAACACTTTCTAAAATGGTCATTATTATTAACTGATTTATGTATTTATCTAGCTATCAAGCTTTGGGATAGGTATAATTTAGTGCTTACAAGCCATTTTCTTTAAAAAGTCTGCTCAGTAGTTAAAGGCTTCTGTTAAGACCACAGAAAAAGACTTGAAAAATTGCCCTTCTGAGCTAAAAACAAGGCTGGGACTTTAAGTCATTCAACTCAGTTTCTTTTCAGTCGGCATATGAGCCAGTTAACCTTCTCTTTATTTTCTTCAGTAATCTGAACAATTTTGATAGTACCGCTTTAAAGCTAAATAAAAAGAGCTCACTTTATAGAAGCATGGTATCCATATGAGGCTTACAATAATTTTTAATATGCCCCAAGGAGATGATTCTTTAATGGCAACTATTTCTCTACATTATTTTTGTTTAAGGAGAATTATCCTTGCTTGAGCAGGAAAGGAATCAAGGACTTTAGATATTGACCGTGTTTTCTGTTGCTATACAATTATTCTTCATTAAAGAATAAAAAGGGAAAAAAAAAAAAAAAAAGAATAAAAAGGAATATTAAAGACTCACAATAAACATATTCAATTATTTTACATACACTTTCCAATTAAGTTCTCACCAAGCCAAATTAGGTATTAGGCTTTTACTAAAAGTAATTTATGATCCAGGATGTCCTTTTTAAAGCACTAGAGATTTGATTACATTTAACAGTCTTTTGTGTGTGTGTGTGTGGTATGCAGGCCTCTCGGTGTTGTGGCCTCTCCCGTTGTGGAGCACAGGCTCCGGACGCGCAGGCTCAGCAGCCATGGCTCATGGGCCCAGCCACTCCGCGGCATGTGGGATCCTCCCGGACCGGGGCACGAACCAGTGTCCCCTGCATCGGCAGGCGGACTCTCGACCACTGCGCCACCAGGGAAGCCCTAACAGTCCTTTTTATTTATATGTTTACCTTTGTTGTATTGCTTATGATCCTCTTGGCTAAAGCAGCTTGCAAAGCTCAGAGTGACTTTTAAGTTACAGAGGGCTCCACGTGTACCCAACACAAAGCCTTTTTACACTCCAGTAAGACAGAATTCTCTCAGGAAGCAAATCCCCTATCACAGATTCATTCAATCACAAAGATTTGTTTCAAAGCAGTCTGAAATCTGAACTAGCCCAGTAAGTTTACCAGTCAAAACCTCACAGCCCTACCCTTCCATCACTACTCAAACATTTCCTTATACTTGAAGACGTTTTTATTTTCTCTTCAAGATAATACTGAATAATCTAAAAGTCCTGTTCATTATAGCATCTTGAACATAAAAATAAGTCAGAATTGGCTAAAGATCAGAAAGAGTCACTCATCTTAAACTGAAATAACTGTGTTAGAAAGACCTTTTATAATTTTAAGAGATTATAAACCCATTCTCGCACTGTGGAGAGGCACGAAGTTGCCTAGGATATACTACTTAGCATGACAGATTTGGTGGTGGCATTTTTCCAGATCCTCTCTCAACTAATCTGAAATATTACAGCTGTATTTAAAAGGCCAGATAATAGGGATGTTTGCCTCCATTTACATAATAGTCATTGTTCTGGTTATCTTCTTCTGTGTCACAATCCAGAACTTAGTGGTTCAAAACAACAAGCACTTCATTATATTTCACAATTTGTTTGGTCAGGTATTTGGGCATGGCTTAACTTCTTCTGTTCCATATGGCATTGATTTAAGTCACTTAGTGGCATTCAGCTGGTAGATGGGCTGATCTGGAGGGTTCAAGATGACTTGACTTCATGTCTGGTGCCTTGATGGGTATGGCTAGAACATAGGCTCAGACTATATTGACTGGAGGACCTTCGCACGGCTTCTAGAGCATGAGCTCAGATAAATCTGCCTTCCTACATGGCAACTTGTTACCCCAAGAATGAGTGTTGCAAAAGGCCCAGGCAGAAGCAGGGCTTTTTATGATCTAGCTTTGGAAGTTCCAGAACATCATTTCTGTCACATTTTATTCATCAAGCAAGTCACCAAAGCTAGCCCAGATTCAAAGAAGAAAAGGAACGGGCTCTTTCTTCTGTCTCCTGATGGGAGTATGGCATGCTTGTACAGGGAAGGAAGAAACTGATAGTAGCCCTCCACCATCACAATGGTACTAGGATCATGATGACTGTGGACCAACACCAAGCAGTCCATCTCCAAATGATTATTTTACAAAAAGGAAGTATCTTTAAAATACTGCAATCTGTAGCAGCTATGATTTTTCATTTTCAATTCTAGGCCTGAAATATATCCTAGTATTTTTGATACTTAGTAATTTTGATACTGAATTATTCCAGCCCAAAATATCTAAGACCTATATGTCCTAGATTTTCATTAGTAGTATTTTTTATCCCAGTAATAGTTTTGATCCTTTGTCAAATAAAATTTTGTAAGATATTCCAGGTAAATGTACACATGGGAAAACACAGTACATTGCAAATCAGAAGTTAACAGTAAATCATGCCATCTTGAGCCAGCAAGATATACACTTTATCACTGGGGCCTTATTTTCCCACATGAAAAGGGGATTAAAGATGGTATTTAACTCAGGGGTCACTTAATAACAGGAACAAAAGGGGATAGATATGATTACAGACCCTACAGGCTTTAAAAAGATAATAATTGTAATGAACACCTATATGCCAATAAATTTGACAACTTAGATGAAATTAACGAAGTCTTTGAAAAACACAATTTACCAAGACTAGTACAAGATCACAAAGAAAATCTGAATAGTCTTGTTTCTATTTAAAAAATTGAATTTGTTTCCAAAAACTTTTCCACAAAGAAAACTCCAGACCCAGGTTATTTTGCTGGTAAAGTCTACTAAACATTTAAGGAAGAAAATGAGATAATCCATGGTCAAAATGATCAACAATCTTCTAAATAAAGGACATTGACATAGAATGGGTTAAAACAAAACAAAATTAAAAAGAGTGTTTAGAAATGAGTGTGAAACAAACTTTCCATAGGTTCTCTTTAAATCCCACATTGTAAATGCAGTAAAACAAGTTTAGGAGGAAGAGATAATCCAAAAAAATTGCTAGAAACATGTCTCAGAAAATACAGTTCCAAAGTATATTTTGTTTCATTTTGTCTTACTTAAAAAGATATAAATTGCCATAGTTTATGTGGAATTTGATGCTATGTTAAAAAATAGGCATATTGCTAAGAAAGACAAAATTGAATTAACTCTAGAAAATGAATTGATGTAAGATTTAGGAAGATCAGTAAATGAAGCATAGCACTATTCATGCTATGATGTGGCATTAAGAAAATCCATATTGTGTTAAAGTGTAGTGAAAATGACTTTTCATGTCTAAATACATGAGTATGGTTCCCAGAACAATCATAAACAGTAAATATGTGTCACCTCAAAGGAGTTAGCAGCAAACATCTTATGGCAATAAGATTGAAGGACAGTTTCTAAGTCTCAGAGTATACTTATTTTGCTCCCAGTTCAATCATGAAAATTGTGACTAACTGAAATATTTACAAACACTTCTAGGAATAATATATCTGTGAAGATATAGAATAAAATGTAGGTGGAGTATAAACTTCATAAAATAAAATCCAAATCAAGAGATAAATCACTCAAGATGAAGATAATTGTCTAGAAAAATATCAAAGGCTTGCCTTAAAAATTTCACTTTAGGGAGTTCCCTGGCAGTCCAGTGATTTGGATACGGCGCTTTCACTGCCATGGCCCAGGTTCAATCCCTGGTCAGGGAACTAGGATTCCGCAAGCCACGCGGTAAGGCCAAAAAAAAATATTTCAATTTAGAATTCAGATAAGTCCAACATAAGGAAGATTTACGAATAGCCAATAGGTCACGTATAGTATTATTGGGTTTTAGATTTTTTTTAAATTTCATTTATTTTGTAAATATTATATATATTGCAATTGAAAACAGAAGTCTTGGAGTAAATATTTTGTGACTTTCTGAGGGATGCCTCAAATTGAAAACAGTGATATGTATATTTTTAACTATCTTAAACTTCTTTGCCCCCATTTAAATCTTTGCTAAGGTTTTCATCTCTTTTGACATGTAAAAGTATGAAATTAGAACACTCCCTAACACCATACAGAAAAATAAACTCTAAATGGGTTAGAGACATAAATGTAAGACCGGGCACTGTAAAACTCTTAGAGGAAAACATAGGAAGAACACTCTGACATAAATCACAGCAAGATCTTTTTTGATCCACCTCCTAGAGTAATGGAAATAAAAATAAACAAATGGGATGTAATGAAACTTCAAAGCTTTTGTACAGCAAAGGAAACTACAAACAAGACGAAAAGACAATCCTCAAATGGGAGAAAATATTTGCAAATGAATCATCAGACAAAGGATTAATCTCCAAAATATATAAACAGCTCATGCAGCTCAATATTAAAAAAACAAACAACACAATCCAAAAATGGGCAGAAGATCTAAATAGACATTTCTCCAAAGAAGACATACAGATGGCCAAGAAGCACATGAAAACCCGCTCAACATCCCTAATTATTAGAGAAATGCAAATCAAAACTACAATGAGGTATCACCTCACACCAGTTAGAATGGGCATCATCAGAAAATCTACAAACAACAAATGCTAGAGAGGGTATGGAGAAAAGGGGAACCCTCTAGCACTGCTGTTGGGAATGTAAATTGATACAGCCACTATGGAGAACAGTATGGAGGTTCCTTAAAAAACTAAAACTAGCATTACCATATGACCCAGGAATCCCACTACTGGGCATATACCCAGAGAAAACCATAATTCAAAAAGACACATGCACCCCAATGTTCATTGCAGCACTATTTACAATAGCCAGGTCATGGAAGCAACCTAAATGCCCATCAACAGATGAATGGATAAAGAAGATGTGGTACATATATACAATGAAATATTACTCAGCCATAAAAAGGAACAAAATTGGGTCATTTGCAGAGACATGGATGGATCTATAGACTGTCATATAGAGTGAAGCAAGTCAGAAAGAGAAAAACAAATAGCGTATATTAACGCATTTATGTGGAACCTAGACAAATGGTACAGAGGAACCAGTTTTCAGGGTAGAAATAGAGACACAGATGTAGAGAACAAATGTATGGACACTAAGCGGGGAAAGTGGGGGTGGGGTGGTGGTGGGATGAATTGGGAGATTAGGATTGACATGTATACATTGATGTGTATAAAATGGATGACTAATAAGATCCTCTTGTAAAAAAGAAAAAAAAATCATCTATCATTCAAATACCACCACTAGAAATAGCATATTATCAGGTTTTTCCACAACTTAATTGAGGGCTTACTAGGTGCTTAAGGCATTCAAAGTATAATACCCCAAAATATACCATTTTGACTAAGGACTGTTTTGAGCTGCAGGCAATTGAGAGGATACAGATACATAAAAAACTGTCTGTCCTCTTTCTTTCTGTGAGGAAGGACAGGAGGATTCTTAACCACCAGAGACAACCCCAGACTCTTATAGGCACCAGAGGAATCTATATAACAAAGCTTACTTAAAGAGCCTTTATCTGCCATTCGTCCCCTCCCCCAGCCCCATATATTCACCTACCCACAGTTTGCTGCTTCTAAAGACCTAAATCCCTTTTCCTTTGTCTTGTCACTTTTCCTTGTTAAGAAACCATATAAGCCCCAAGTTCCGCCCATAGCTTTGAGTTACCCATCACAGTGAATTCTCCCATGGGTATGCTGGATGGTAGAGGGTATAGGGATTTCTTCTCCCCTAAACCGACAAAGATAAGTTTTGGTCCCCACGTCTTAGGAACGTGCAGTCTAAACAGAGACTGATACATAAGGAGGTAACTGTGACAAGGAATGATTTAGTTATATTAATGATATGAATAGAGTCTGCAAAGACAGAGTGAACAACTGACTGGTACGAATATCTGTGTATGTGCATCCGTGTGTGTGTGTGTGTGTGTGTGTGTGTGTGTGTATGTCTGTGTGTGTGTCTGTGTGTGCTGTTACCTCTTGGAAAAGGTAACATTTAAACCTGTTCCTCAGTGATACATAGGACCAACCAACCCCCCAGGAAGTTCTGGTTCAGTTCTTTCCAGATTAACAGAATGAAGACAAAAGACAGATGAGATGTGTGGGACCACTTTGTCTAAGTTGGAAGCAATTTCTCCCATGACAAACACTATGTGTTAAAACCAGGGTCCTCCATTTGCTAGTATTAGCAGCGGCATCTCTTTGCCGTCAGCATTTTGCTGTTGCTAACAAAGGAGTGGTTTACCTCACTGTGCCTTGGACTGGCTTTTTGTCTTTTTTCCCCTCATTAAAAGGCTTTGTTGGGCTTCCCTGGTGGCTCAGTGGTTGGGAATCCGCCTGCCAATGCAGGGGACACGGGTTCGTGCCCCGGTCCGGGAAGATCCCGCGTGCCGCAGGGCGGCTGGGCTCGTGAGCCATGGCCGCTGAGCCTGCGTGTACGGAGCCTGTGCCTCGCAAGGGGAGAGGCCACAGCAGTGAGAGGCCCGCGTACCGCAAAAAAAAAAAAAAAAAAAGGCTGTGTTTTCAGAAATGCATTTCTGTGGTTTTTTCCACTAATGTGCTTCTGCCTAATGACAAAGAAGACTAGAATTTTATTACTCGGGAAACTGGATTTTTCAGGTCTTCTGAGTCCTACCTCTGTCCCTCTCCTATATCTCACTACATTATTTCCCTTTGCATTTTATCATTTCCCAAATTCATGAAACTAAACAGGTGAACTGAAAGTTGATATGCTGAAGGATGTTTCAAACCTCCAAATCACCAAATTTTAACAAGATAATAAATATCTCTTTAACATATTAATTGATGTTCCAAGGAGAAATAGATACATGCTTTCTTATTTAATGACTTTCTGGGGATTATTTGAATAATCGGAATGGTGTCTTTTTGCCCTTCCCTCCTCACTCTCTCAAAAATTTCTTCTCATAGTTTAATACCACATCATTGAACTGCTTTTTCATCTGTGGTTTAGATATGTTCTAGTCTCATAACAGTGAATTCATTTTTACCTAGACTAAGCAAGGTTGAAAGCTCAATAAAATTAACCTCATTTCACATTTATGATGTTCTAGTCCACTATGCATATTTAAACACAATGCCTTTTTATTAATGGAAATCCTAAATCATGCACTGAAAAAAAAAAAAATTAGGCTTGCTCTGAATTTGGCTCCTGCTCCATTGCTTCTCATTTTGAATTATATTTCAGCAACTAAGAAACAAACGAATTGAACTTACACAGTATTTTCTAATAATTAAAAATAACACTTATTTAATATCTGAAATAAATTTTCTGACATTCTATATAGCAATTTGAACAATTAAAATTTATTTTCCATAAAATGTGAAACAACACTGGTCTAAAACTCATAAGAACTCTTGTGTAGAATTCACCCAGCCTGCTTTTGGATATGGGTCAATTTTTCTTTCAGTCCTAGTTTTACTCCCGATGAATAAAAATCACAAAACTGAATTGGTGGTTTTTGTGTACTCAAATCTAGGGTAGTAGCTTTCCCATCTCTATGTTTCAAGGTTTTTAGAGAATAAAATAGGTAAAGAGCTCTACGCCTCTCTAAAAAATGGCACAGTGTGAAATTTAAGGCAATACTGCCCTGACCAGTGCTGTTTAAAGTTTTTGGAATCATTTGTCCCTTTCCTAATTTAACAGAAATTATGGGTTCTCTTTCCTGAAAAATTCCTGCACACAAAATTTTGCATTAAATTTTAGGGCATCCAGTGACCTTCCTAGAGGCTTCCCAAAGACCTCCAAGTTATAAAACACTAGCCTAGAAGGAATGCTACTTCACCTGTACTAGGTACTGTTTATGGCATGCCATAAAAGATTTAAAATAGCATTATTTACATTACAATTCACGTCAATAATTTAACAGAGCCTACCTGAATAATGGGGTAATAATATACTCATGGAGCTGCAAATTGGTTAATTTATTTGGTGGCTGTCTCAATGTGGAGCCAGAATTAGACCCAGCAAATAGTTCCTGAAATATGGTTTAGTAGGTGCTGTTACTCACTTGACAAATATTTATGGAGCTCCTATTATGTACTAGGAATTGTGCTAGGCAATGAAGGCAAAAAGCTTGTAAAATAAATACACGTTAAGGGTATGAAAACTTACATTGGGGGTATGAAAACAAGTAAAGAGCAATAATGATACTAGATGATAGGTATTATGACAGGGTAAGTAAAGGCGGCAAATAGAGTAAATAAGAAGGGATAGAGTAAATAATTTGAAGGGCATCTGGAAGGGCAAATGAAGGCTTTCTAAATAAAATAATGAACAGGTCAGTCCTGAAGGATGAATAGGAGCTAGCCCATATCTCTTACACATGTGCTTAAAATGTCAGCATTTCTATGCGTCTTGTTACAAAAACTGCTGTCCTTCATTACCTGCTCCCTGGAGTCAACCCCTTCCAACGATACATGCTTCTTTGTGTATTACCTCAAAATAACACACTTAATTTGCATTTTAAAGTTTTTACATTTAGGCATTATCTTTTGATATCCTACTATGGTTGATGAGGATTTTGCTCTCTTTAATTACCTCATCTTCCAATCCCTTGTTCCTGGCCTTAGCATAAACATATGCACACATACACACATCCCTCCCATGCCATACCTCATCTTCCCATTCTGTCAGTGTTTACATTGTATTTATAATATTTTGACCACGTAAATGCAGTTATGTACTAAGATATGATGGCTTGAACTTTCCTATACATTTTGCATCAATATTTGTCTGTCTGGATAGTTTTCTCTGTACTTAATACTAACTCCACTCTAAATTCTACCCTAGATATGTAAGTTTCCTCTGAAGATGTTCAACACATTAGTTATTCTATCAATGTTCATCTTCTTGAAGAACTCTATCCCTGAGCCATCTGATCTACTACAATTTGGACTGATGGCTCTCTAGGTCTGCGGTCCAGCTGTCATGTTGGGACTGCCCTTCACCACCAACTTGGGATTTCCTTTGCTTCTTTCTTGATTTGAATTTCCTTTTTCCTACTTTTAATCTCTTGATCAGTTTAATGATAAATGAAATCATTCTAGATTAACCATTCTCTTGATTTTCTTTTATGGCCTTATTTCCCTAGGACATATTTTCCAATAGCGTCCTTGGAAAGGGTACAGAGGAGGCAATATTTTGAGAATTTGGATATAGAATTTTATCTTAGAACTCTTTTTTCCTCATAATTTTCAAATCATTGATCTCTTGTCTTCTTGCTTCCAGGGTAGCCATTCAGGGGTTTGAAGCTGTTCTATTCTTGAACTTTTGTGTTGCATGTGCTTTCTTGCTGAAGTCCTCTTTTTGTGTCTAAAGTTCTGACCTTTACAAATAATCTGCCTTGGTGTATCTATTTTCATCCACCATTTTCAGCACATGATGGGTCTATCTGGAAATACATGTTCAATGTTAGAAGATTTTCTGGTACTATTTCTTTTACTATTTCCTTTGTTATGAATTTTTAAAATGACTATTATTTGGATAACCAACTTCCTATATGTATTAGTTTTCTAGGACTGCCATGATAAAGTACCAGAGACTGAGTGGCTTAAACAACAGAAATTTATTTTCTCACAGTTTTGGAGGCACGACCAACGTATCAGCAGGTTTGGTTTCTCCTGAGGCTTCTCCTCTTTGTTTGCAGCAGACTGCCTTTTCACTGTGTAACTCACGTGGTCTTTCTGTGCTCTCAAATTCCTGGTGTTTCTGTGTGTTGAAATTTCCTCTTCTTATAAAGACTCCAGTCAGATTGGATTAGGGCCCACTCTAATGGCCTCATTTTATTTAACTAAATCACCTCTTTAAAGGCCCTATCTCCAAATACAGTCCCAGTCTAAGGTACTGTTTTTTAATGCTTCAACATCTGAATTCAGGGGTAGAGGGACACAATTTAGCCCATAACACTGGACTTGTTTATTTGAAGTTTACTGTCACTTTTTCATTTGTGATTCACAGAAATCAACTTCTTTTTCTCTTTATTTCCATACCTAACCTCCTCATTCTTGACCATCCTTGTCTGTTCCTAGTATATATCCTCCATTTCAGAACTTTCCTTTTACTCTTTAGCTATATTTATCATGACAAAGTGGAATAGAAAGATTCAAAAAGAATAAATTGCTTTGAACTTAATAATACATGATGAAATTCCATTTCATTTTTACTCCATAACTACTCCAGGCTTTATTTATTTATTTTATTATTATTATTATTATTATTTTGCGGTACACAGGCCTCTCACTGTTGTGGCTTCTCCTGTTGTGGAGCATAGGCTCCGGACGCGCAGGTTCAGCGGCCATGGCTCACGGGCCTAGCCGTTCCGCGGCATGTGGGATCTTCCCGGACCGGGGCACAAACCCGTGTCCCCTGCATCGGCAGGCGGACTCTCAACCACTGCGCCACCAGGGAAGCCCCAGGCTTTATTTTTACTTTTAATCCACATATACATTCATTCATCATTTAGAACTTTTCACTATAGATTTTATTGGATTGTTGGTACATATAATACTGGCATTGTTAAAGCATGACTACCTGAGTTATAGTACCAAGACACTAATCAGTGACCATTAAAAACAGTCAAATTTATTATTTAGGAACAAAAGATTAACATCTTCTTTCAAAAGAAAAAGTGGCATACATTTTAATGCCTAAGATGAAAATAATCACATTTAAGTCATTTTTAAGGGCAGAATGTTGTTTTGGGGGCAAAATCCACATCACTCTTAATCCAGCACATTGTGAAAATCCACTTTATAATCAATATATAATATATAATAATCAATATATTTATCATATTTTTCTCTTAAATATCAAATAAAGCATTCATTTCAAATATACAGAAAAATCTAAATATGTGTTTATTAATATAGCATCCCTGTGTGATTATCAGAGAATTAAAAAGTAGTTTTAATATTTTTATCCCCTTAGGTAATATACTTTACTAAAAATAACTCAAGTAAGAGAAGAATATATTGATAGTTCACCCAACATAAGATATTTTGCTAATTTGTTAGACAATTTAAGTTAAAGTTTCTTAATTTAAAAGATATCTATAAGAACATTTAAAATACATTTCTGGGAATTCCCTGGCAGTCCAGTGGTTAGAACTCCACACTTCCACTGCAGGAGGCATGGGTTCAATCCCTGGTTGGGGAACTAAGATCCCACATGCCACATGGCGTGGCCCAAAAATAAATAAATAAAATAAATAAATAAATCTCATATATTTTAGAATCTGTAGCTTCCAGTTCCGATAGTAAATATTTGTCACATTTCCATTACCTGAATGTATTGTAATCAAGCCCTTCTAAAACATAGGGTCATTCAATGACCTTACACCTGACAAAAATACAACACTATATTACAATGCCTGAAGAGAAGACAAAGCACAGATAGTCGTGAATGGAAAAGCTAACACTAATAAAACTAACAGCACAGATACACGAGATAGTCATTACCATGGCCCAAGACTGGGATCCAGGGCAATCTGGAGCCCTTGGCATAAGTGTGGGGGACATAGAGAGGGAGTCTGAAAGGCAATGACAGATGAAAATGACAGTCTGAAAAGGTGACAGATTAATGATGGGTTGTCCTTAGGGTTTCTCTGAGATTGTGAGTAAAGTGAGATTATTTTAAAGCTTCTTTTATTAAAGTATTAAATATGTATAATGTCATATTAATTAATAACCTAGGTTATTTCAAAATTGGGGATGGAAATAGCTTTAAATTTATTATAAAACAATTTAGTTGATTAGTTCATATTAGAGTGTGGGAGACATAGAAGGAGAGTCTGAAAAGCAATGTCCATTTGAGGGAATGAATTCTCTCTAGTATAAAATATAAGAAAATGTTTCTTTTCCATTATCCGGAAGGTGTAGAATTTACAGAGAGGGAATAGGTGATTAAGTTCACTAATGATGCAGAACAATAGGTCACCATATTTAATTACACAATGCATACTATTTATATACATGCCATAGAAAAGACTATTAAATACCTGAACCTTGGAACAAAGCCACTGAGGTGTTGGTGACAGATTAATGATGATTAATGATGGGCTGTCCTTAGGGTTTCTCTGAGATTGTGAGTAAAGTGAGATTATTATGTTAAAGCTTCTTTTATTAAAGTATTAAATATATATGATATCAATTAAACCTAGGTTATTTATTTCAAAATTGCGGATGGAAATAGCTCTAAATTTATATTAAAACAATTTAGTTGATTAGTTCATATTAGAGTTAAACCTACTCTCACACCTGTAAAGGTTTTATGTTATCCTCTCCAGTACTGCCTGGTTCTTATTTTCTCTGGGAATAGAGAAGTGGGCCAGTGCGTCACTACAAGCTCAGAGGAGAGACATGAAACTAGAATTTGCTAGCAAGTGGGAAAATGACATGCAAAATGTCATCCTCATTTGGCTCACATTTTACTGCTGCAGAGGACTAAAGAAGTCAGTAGCTGCTCTGTCTCCCCCCACCCCACTCCATGCCACTTCAACCACTCATTAAAAGGGAAATGGCCCCTTTTCAGAGTTTTAGTGAGTTAGAGGAGCATTCTTCTGCCTACCATAGTGCCTAACTTCAAACCCAAGTTTATTGAATCCAAATCATCAAGTCTTTCACTGTAAATCCCCACTCCCCCTCAAATGCTCTTAAAACAAAGAGCAATCGTAACTATAAGAATGACGTCTAGTCAGAGTTGACCTTTAGTTACTTTAATAAGCCTAACACGCTCTTTTGTCATTTCAACTAAAATATGTAATTTTAAATTCTGAAACATTTTAAAAATAGTAAAGCAAACCTGTACCTACTTTTAAGTAGATAATATTTTGTCATCTTTATTTTAGCTCACTTTTTTTTTTAAAGAAGTGACACATAAAATCTCTCCACCGTCACCCCTTCTTGCCTCCTCGGAGGTAATCATTATCCTGAAGTTAGTGTGTTTTTATCCTTCACATAGGAATGTAAATATAAGCAACATGTATTACTGTTTTGTGTATTTTAAAATTTTAATTAAGTAGTAGACTGTTACCAAACATTTTGCAACTTACTTTTCACATAGTTTGGGTATTTATTCATGTCGTTGCATGTAAATCTAGTTCATTCATGTTAACTACTGTATAATATTCTATTATTTTGGTTTATAGAGGTGTTTATATATGTATTTTTTCAGTGAATCATGTGATGAGATCCTCAGCTTGGGGGAGGAGGAAGGGGTAGTAGGAGGGGAAGGGAGCAGTGTGAGGGAGAATTGAACTGGAGATAGAAGTAGAACTACACAATCAGCTCTCCTGGTTCTTAGGCCTTCAGACTTGGACTAGAACTACACCAATGGCTCTCCTGGGTCCCTAGCTTGCCAACTGCAGACCTTGGAATATCTCAGCCTGAAGAACAGCGTGTTTCTCTGGAAAACACAGCCTAAAACACTGCCTAACGATCCACCCCAAAAGAAACATTTTGCTTACAATTTTGTGGTTAAGGAATTCAGGAAAAGCTTAGCTAGGTGGCTGCACTTGCTGCATTTTGAGTCTCGAGTCGCTGGGGCTGGAGAATCAGTTTCCAAGGTGGCTTCTTTGCACGTCTGATATCTCATTCTCCAGAGTTTCTCCATGTGACTTTGCTTTTCCAGCATGATCTCGGGGTTATCACACATCTTACATGGCACCTGGCATTCCGAGAGGAAGCAAAAGCTCCAAAGAGGATGTGAAAGCTGCCAGGACCATTAAGGGCTGAGTCTGGAACTGGCAGTGTCACTTTCACTGTATTCTATTGATCAAAGCAGTCACATGCTCTTCCAGATTAAAAAAAGGTAGAGAGAGCTTCCCTGGTGGCACAGTGGTTAAGAATCCGCCTGCGAATGCAGGGGACATGGGTTCGAGCCCTTGTCCGGGAAGATCCCACATACCACGGAGCAACTAAGCCTGTGCACCACAACTACTGAGCCTGTGCTCTAGAGCCCGAGAGCCACAACTACTGAGCCCACATGCCGCAACTACTGAAGCTTGTGTGCCTAGAGCCTGTGCTCTGCAACGAAAAGACACCGCAATGAGAAGCCCGTGCACAACGAAAAGTAGCCCCGCTTGCCGCAACTAGAGAAAGCCCATGTGCAGCAAGAGACTCAACGCAGCCAAAAATAAATTAGATTAATTAAAAAAAACAAGGTAGAGAAATAAACTCCACCTCTTGATAAGGGAGTGGCAAGGTCATATACTGCGGAAGAGAATACAGGATGAGATATATTTTGTGGCCATTATTTGAAAAATAGAACCTACTACAGGGATGATAGACTGTGGAAGAGTGGTTGGTTGCAGTGTGAGTTGTTCCAATAACTGTGCTAAACAATAGGTGGTGGTCAGAATGAGGAGCTTGAAGTTGACATTTTTCAATGGGATGCAAGTACTGGTGATGATAAAGGTCTACCATTGACCATAGAAATGAGGTGGCTGAAGAGGAATGGAGGAAAAGTTCACTGGAGATGAGGTGGTCAAGTAACCAAAAAGCCAGAGGGTGGAGAATAGGTTAAAATGATAAATGAAACAGACCCTTCCTTGAAGGAACTTATCTCTTATACAGATACATCTTGTCTCCCACCCCCAACCCCCAACCTTCTCTGTAGCTTTTTCCCTCTGACAATTGTGAATGTTTCTACCCACCCACTTCTACCCAGTTTCTACCCAGTCCACCCACAAAAATACAAAATAGCATAATCTAAAAAAGTATGTACTTGAACACCAAATTAGTTGGCAGAACTGTTCTATTTAGCTAGAAACAGAAAAATTTATCTGCACATTAATATTCCAACTCTTAATACATGGCTGATTTTTTTTCAAGATGAAAAATATGCAGAAAAGTTCCCTGCTTGATGTTTTTATTTTAAAAAGTTTCATTCTGCATATTTATAAAGTTGAGATTTTTTTAATAACTGCAAAAAAAATTCAGCCACACCTAATGATTGATTAACAGAATGCAGTGGTGTATTATCTAAATAAATTGTGCTGACATGCCATAATAAATTGTCTATTAGTAAAGAAAATACACTTTAGGGCACAGCATCATATCACAAATTACAGTAGGGATACTTTGCAAGAATTTATTCAAACTAGAGAATTGAGTAACTATCTTTTGAATGCAGCACTTAAAAATGTAACAACTCTGTGCATTCTTTTTCTTAAAAAAAATGACCTTGTGTGTGTCACAGAAGTGCTTTATTGCTGCAGAGGTCAAAGTTCAAGGCTCAAGAGGTACAGGAGAGAATACAAAGGTAGCCTTAAGAAAATTGGTTTTGTTTATGTGTAAAAAAGAAAGTTTATAAAAGTTAATTTACAAACCAAGAACAAAGTGGTATGCATGCCTTATGTATAAGCATCCTTGAAATGTCAAAATTTTTGAAATGCATAGCCAAAAACCAAAAAACCACCACCGCCCCTTGCCAAAACCTGCTTGATGTTTAGATCAACGTCACAAATTATTTATATGATGAAGTCTTTCTAAATTTGACTTACCAATCTCCCTGACATGTAGGCATAAACAGCTTCCTTAGAATTATTTCCTTTTTAACTATCAGATAAAGTAGGAAATAGTCTGTGGTGGGTATAGCCTTTTACAACAAAAATCAATTAATAGGTGGCATAGCCGATAACTGGTAAATGGTACTGCCCATTGGAAACATGGAATGTTTTAAAGATTATATGAAGATCTATATCCTTCCCTAATCATTCTCAAGGTATCAAGGATATATTTAAGAAGGTTCTTGATTTTAGGTGACCAGAACCAAGAAATTCTAAGTAGACAAATTCAAAATATTCATTCCAAACATTTATTGAGTTAATATTACATTGTCAAAGAAACAAAAGTGAATAAAAATTCTGCTTTCAAAAAGCATACAGTCCAGTCAAAGAAAAAGCCATGGATAACATCATGATATACAAACCATGTAAACACTGTTACGGTGTTACAAAACATAGCTCTGTGTTATATAAGACAAAGCCCTGTAGGAACAGAGAAAAAACAATTTTGACTGGTAAGAAGGGATGACATTCCAACAAAATCGAAATACAATTTTAACAGAGTGGCTGAACTTAGAGAATAAAATAAGAAGACACAAAAACAAGTACCTGTCTAGCATGTTTGAGAAATGCTAATAAGTCCAGTGTGGCTAGAACACAGGATGAACAGAATCACAGAGGATCACGTACATGATAGTAACAAGTTTTGCTTTACTCTGTAGGTATTAAAGAGTGATTACAGATTTCTGAGCTAGGAAAGTTAGGTGGTGTGCAGGTGATACAGCTAGATCTATAGTTTAGGTAAAAAGCTGATAGCAGAGTCCAGGAAAATATGGAAGCAGGAGATTGAAAATATAGGTACTATTAGTTAAGAGGCTCCTATAAGAATATAAGTAAGAAATAAAGTTGGTCAGAACCCAAAATAAAATTTATTGGTTAACTAAATTAGAGGGAACATTCTGAACTGAATATAGAAAAGCCAAGAAAGTATCTTAAATACTTAGAATTTAGTAGTTTAAAGAAACACCACTAGTTTAAATTATTCCTGAGTAAACTATAACTTTAAATACAAAATAACTACAATGTACAACATATTTTATAATGACTTAAAAAGGCTATTTACATCTATATTATTTATTTTAAATACCAGCAAAATGCAACTTTACCAATTATATACACGTAATTTATGCAAAAATTTTAAGGATTTTCTGCCCCACAGTCACACAATAAGGACACCTCTAATCAACTTTTTACGATTAGCTGACACACATTCATATAATACTAATTAATTTTATTAGCCTAAAAAAACTAAGTGAAATATGGTCCCAAATAATCATCCATTTACAAAACAATTAGTATACTATTTGCTGCGTAGTCAACTAATATTTATTGAGCACCTCCTATTTTCTGGCACCAAAAACACATTTACTACCTTACAGAATTCAAAAAACCATCCTTCAAAAAAGGCAACAGTATTTGTTATATTAACAGATGAGAAAACTAAGAATCAGGCTGACAGGAATTTGCTTAACACCATAAAAGGTAACATATTTAATTATATTAACTGCCAATTCTAAGGGATCATCTATTTTTCACATTTGTGTTGCTACGACTATGTCTCTGCTTTTACGTTTCATTTTATTTCTATCATCATTATTTCTCTTTCCTACTTGTCTCTCCAAGGTCAATCACCACCTATCTATAATTTCTTTTACTAAAATACATATAAGTGGGAAGGTGTAACATTAGGTATTACTCTCTCATTCTGGAATTTTAAATCAACATAAGCACATATTTTAAAAAGTTACACATATTAAATAGATAAAAACCATAATTTAAAAAAAGTATTAAAAAAACCTCATTGAAAATTTTGGTTTATAAATGTAACCTTAAATACAAGGTGTCAAGAAGCTTAAATGACTGTGTATTATGATGGTCTGCCACATATAAGGTACATATTCTTTCAAGTTTAAAGTACCTCTCCTAAGAACTGGGCTAATGGTTGATTCCTTATTTTAGTTCAATTGGAATAAAATTGTAACTGGAGTATTTTCCTTTATAACACAAAAAACTATAGCCCAAAGGCCAAGCAACACATAATTTAATAAATATTGAGAAGAATCCAACAGTTAATAATATCAAATGCTAGCCAGCATCTAGTTTTATGTAAGTATAAGATTATCATATAGAAAACTTCTTCTATTAAAAGTATCTAACTAGAAAGGGAAGAAACTATAAAGAAACAGACTATGTTAGAGATCTAGTTAAGTGCCCTCTTTTTACAGATTAGAGACTAAGAATCTTGATAAGTAACTTGTACAAGTCACATGTCAACGGTAGAACCAAGACTGATTCCTGAGCCTGATTTCTATTCTGGGCTCTTGTTTACCATATCCGTGTTCTCTCATTTTATGACTTAATCATATTATTTATTCACTACATTTTAACTTCAAATTTGGGAAAATTAACAAGTAATGAAACTTCTTCTACCCAACAACTCTCTAGTTTTTCTCAAAAATGAGCATTATAAGAACAGGACGCAGTTCATAACATTAGAGCACGTGCTTAACTTCATTAAGATAAGAACTTTACACAGGAAAAAGTTCACTTTACATATAATTTGGTTTGGCAAACAAAAAGCTTACATAAAAGTCACAGATTTAAAACCTCTTTATCCTATATCATAGTAACTTCATACGTTGTGAAATGGTTTTCTACAATCTTGACATTTTCTTCAGATAGCCGGTTTTCCTGTTTTAGCTGCCTTATAAGAGCTTCCAAAGACTTCAATCTTCCTAGAGTTTGTTGTTCTTGTAACTCAAGGAGAGTTATCTTTGAATGTAGTTTAGAGACTTTCTGCCAAAGATGTTCCTTACTTACGTCTTGTCTGCAGTAAGAATGCTCAATCTGTAAAACTTCCATCTCATAGTCTACATCCTTATATGAGTCTTCAACATCTATGTCTTCTTCCATTTCCACCTTTTCTTTGGGGGCAGGTATAAAAGAATTAATTGTAGGTTTGGAATTTTCTGTAGGAACAAAAATGGCAATAACAGATTCTTTATTTGTGTTTAATTCTTCAATTCTTTGAGTAACTGTGCTGAACAAGAATGGATTTTCCTGTGCTGACTTAATTTCCACAGAATTATTTGTTAAATGTGGGTTAGCAAGATGATTGGTAGTTATTTCAAGCACTTCTTGGGCTTCCAAAGACTGCTGAATACCTTCTGAATTTGAAGTTGTCAAAGTAATAGTTGTAGAATTTAGATTTTCAAAAGATGTGTGAAAACCACCTATACCTATGTCTTGATTAACTGATGTTTCCAAGGTAGGTTCTGATTTTCTGGTATCTTGTTTAAGCAGATTAAGAGTTAATACATTATTTTGTAAACTTTCTGGTTTTGGATCTGGTGGCTTTACCAAGGCAGATGAATCAAGTAATTCTGCATGTTCAGGGGGGACATCTGTGTCAACTGTATTCTTCTTTGGCTCATTTGATGAAAATGACTCTTCTGACTTGGCTTTTAAGCATACTTCTTTCTCATCTTTCAATTTTTCCTTCTGAGATATTTTTTTGGAAGGGTCTTTCTCCTATAAAATAATATTTTCAAATTCTAATAAAGATGTCCTTACTAGGCTTATTCCCTTATTAGTTAGTGCTGACTATTTCAGTACAACTATGAGCAGTATACTGGCCAAGCAAATTTATTCAGTTAAAAAAGTGTTTTCAGGGCTTCCCTGGTGGCGCAGTGGTTGAGAATCCGCCTGCCGATGCAGGGGACACGGGTTTGTGCCCTGGTCCGGGAGGATCCCACATGCCGCGGAGCGGCTGGGCCCGTGAACCGTGGCCGCTGAGCCTGCGCGTCCGGAGCCTGTGCTCCACAACGGGAGAGGCCACAGCAGTGAGAGGCCCGCGTACCGCAAAAAAAAATAAAAATAAAAAAAATAAAAAATGTTTTCAGTATATAACAGCTCAAAATATACTTGAAAGCATTTTTTAAAAAACATTATGCATAATTAATATATCAATATAATGGAAAAAAATCTTAGATCACTCACAAGACCAGTTAAAAATCTAGATCATTCATTTACATTAATAACTTAACTTGATAATTTATGTACGTGTTATCCTTGGCTCCTCTGAAGCTATGTTTCAAAACGGTTTAAATCTTTAAAGAATCATTATACTTTCAGAAAAAGCACAAATTAGTTTTTTTTTTCTCAAATATGTGTTTTCCCAGCAGTTATCTTTCCCTCTCATCCCCTCTACCTGATTACCTGCCACCCAGTAATCTGCCACCATGCTCAGCATTATCCCCTTCTCCCCTACTCCCTGCCTCCAATACCTGATTGTCTTCAGGCAAAGAAAATATTGTTGGAATTGCAGTTTGTTTCAAATAGCGAATACCCCATCTGATGTCAAGAGAGTCAGGAGTAAAATGGTCACTACACAGGAACTGGTATTTACTGGGAACCCATGAATCTCGCTTCATGTTCTTTAACCATTTTTCAAGTCTTTCTTTGTCATGTAGAGGAAACCTGAAAGTAAAAAAAGGAAAACTTTGCTATATTTTAACAATTTTGCCAGATTCCAGGCCTGCACACATAGGTAACCTATGGGTCAAGTGCCACAAAAGCAAGACCACCACTCCTACCATACAATAGCATCTTCATGACAACTACTATCATATCATCTGTGCAGCAAAGAGACTAAGATATGAGATGTGTAGCCAAAGTTTTTGTCTGAGAAGAGTGGCTTGTAAAACATAACTCAGAGTCCCTTCAAGTAAAACCTATGTTACTACAAAGGATAAAATCTATTCATATTTCCTATGGATTACATTTCTTTTTCATTCTGTTGTGTAGTTTGCCTAGAACTAGTGAAGTTTTAGTGCCTAGAACTAGTAACTACAAAGTCCTATTCAAATATACTTCATAGGGCTTCCCTGGTGGCGCAGTGGTTGAGAATCCGCCTGCCGATGCAGGGGACACGGGTTCGTGACCCGGTCCGGGAAGATCCCACATGCCGCGGAGTGGCTGGGCCCGTGAGCCATGGCCGCTAAGCCTGCGCGTCCGGAGCCTGTGCTCCGCAACGGGAGAGGACACAACAGTGAGAGGCCCGCGTACCACAAAAACAAACAAAAAAACCAAATATACTTCATAGTAATATAACAAGTCAAACGGTTTCTTGTCTATAATTCAATAAGTATTAAACTTCAGGCTCTTACATTAATATTTTTAAAATACCGGGACGTTAATTCAAACAAATGGTTTAGGTGACATAAAATGAATACTCAATCTTATATAACTTCTAATCCTCCATTCTCTTTACTGGAATCAGCCTCAATTCAACCCATTTGTAATTTACTCCAATATCTCTAGTCTTCTACAGCTGGTAGATTGGGAACTCTAACATTCAAGTACTCAAAGTTCCGAAAGAGAAATTGACACAAGAACTAAATGTGTTAAAGGACAGACTCAGATGTTTTATAATATGAAACAAACAGAAAAGATAGAGAAAGGTGAAACAGCTCTTTATACGTGTTGTTCCTGTTCTGAGAAACCTGGATTTTTAGAGTTGGCTCTAACGTACTACAGTGTGTTTTATGGGTAAAACTGGACTAACGGCAGAATTTGACAGAAAACTTTATTCTACCAGTCTAATCAGGTTTGAGTTAAACTGTATTAAACAACAGTGATTTATACTTCTTTGAAGATTTTACAAGAACACAGTCCAAGACACATACTACATAGCAATTTCCTATTTTTAAAAAACAGTAACATAGAAGGTCCTCATACAAAAAGCAGCTGTTATACATTCCTCCCAATCACAACCATTTATGCTTTGCAGTAGCACGATTTTTAAAAATAAATATTGAAAAATTTATAAGATGCTCGATGAAAAGAGTCTGGGTACTTTGTAGGAAAAAATTTTTAAACCTGATATCCTTCCGTGGAAAACTCAGATTATCTGCCTTTGAAAGTTTTTACCACAGATATAATATTCATAGATGGTTTGAAAATTTTTTAACCTTACATATATCAATGACTTAGGTTATAAGTATGATAGGCCTAATGAGACAAGGCATTTAATGGCACAAAGAATTTTCTTTTCAGAGGACTTGGAACTCTGCTATCCACAGATAAGTTTATACCTTTTCTGTTATAGCTAAAATGAGAATATGCCTTTTACAAAAAATTTTTTAAATGTAATTTCATGTATACGGATGCTGTTTGTAAATTATTTCTATTGTACCTATATGCTAAGTTATCAAACAATTTAAAAAATACACTTTGTGAATGTCTTTATTGGTAATTGTATTGCAATGCTTTCTTAACAGGTAAATCTCTAAGAACTCTCCTAGAATATGTTTCTGGAACAACTTAGTATCTCTACATTGATTCAGTTTGTCTGACTGGTAATTTTGTTTCTCTGTCTTATTAATTCTCCCCAAAACATAAAATAATCACTGGTATAAACTGGTCACCATATGTATATATTCACTGAATTCTCAAATTAGTATAAATTTATTTTGCAGCTTGCTACAGTGTATGAGAAAATTCAATTCTTCAAGTTTGGTGCTATCAGGGGAATAAAACTAATTCAATTTTTAGTTTGCTAATTACACATGAAATTTCTAAAACTCATTTAAAAACTCCCCTTTCAGTAAATTCATTTTGAGGAAAAAATTCTTTATAATTGACTTCCTCTGGCATTATTATTTTTCCCTCCTTAAAAACAGTAACTACGAAGTCCACAAAGATTAAAGTATTTTTAGTCTGAGGTTATGATGCCCCCAAATCCAAGGCCAAGTAAACATGGAAAATATGGGGTTAAATCAAGCTCAACATGATCCTTTGCTACAAACCTCCTCAGAGCCAGGGCCATTAATATACTAGCATATATTTCTCCCCCTAAAATATCTTTACAACTTGTGGAAGGGCTTCGAGGAAGATAATCCTGGAAATATTGCCACATGGTGTGAATTATTTGGAGTTATCAGTTTTTTTCATTAGTTAAGATAATGGAAAGCAGCTGAGTCATTAGTGAACCGAAAGCTTCAGGTCTAAAGTCAAATAAGCTTCACAAAATAGCTAGTGAAAACTCAAAGAAAGTTAAAGACAACCAGGTTAGGGCTAAATTAATTATTTTTAAATAAAAGAAATAAAGGAAACAGAATATTCTAAATACGTTGACTTTCATAAACACTAAGCACGTTATGAGTGCCAAAAGCCATTTTACGTTTTACACGCTACGTGCGAATTAGGTATCATTAATGTCTCCACTTTACAGATGGTAGGTCTTAGCTAGAAGGGTTAAATAATTTACGGAAGGTTATTCAACTACAAAGTAGTGGAGCCAGTATCTGAACCTAAGTCTGGCTTTGGAGTCTGGCCTCTTACTTATTACACAATACTGCTTCACTATTCTTCCAAATAAAAATGGGTACTTCTCGGCTTCCACGAAACTATTTCGTGGCCGTAGTAATTTGGAATACAGGTATTCCCCACTTCTCCAAAGTTCGCTTTTTGCCACTTCACTTTTAGGAAAGTTAGGTCTAACCGGTACTGATGCCCGAACAAGATTTTCGCTTTTACGGAAAAAAAAAAAAAAAAGGCAATTGCTTCCTCGCTTAGGAAAGGTTTCAGAGTAACGCTCTACGTCGGGAGAGCGGGGAAAACCTGTTAGCCCTTATTTACCCTGCTCTCTGAACGAATGGAGAGTATCTAGAGCCCTAAGCAGGAGGTAGGTTATAATTCTGGCTCTGCCACAAAACTTTCAAGGTCACTTACCTAACCTTTCTCAAAGGCCTCGGTTTCGTCAGGAGAAAGTGGAATTAAATAACAACTATAAGACCCAACTCACTGGAAGTGTAAGTTAACTTTAAGTGCACCTTTCCATTTGGCACATTTGATGCACCTGAAGTAGTGGTTAAGGTCGTCAATTAGATGAGGTCCGGGGAGGTGGGGAAACGCTCTGAAAACCACGGAGCATCGCGCAAACGTGACTGCTTTAGGCGCCCTATGAACACTCCAACAGGCCCCAACGCCTCGCCACACGCCCAAAGACCTCCCTAGAAATGTCAGAACATTTCCAGGTAAACTGAACTCGAGCCTTCGCGCCCTCCTCCCGCGGAGGGGCCGAACACGGCCGCAGAACCAAGCACGAATTTACAGAGCTGACAGGAGATACGCCAAACCCCAACCCCAAACGCCACAAGGCTGCGACCCAAAGGCAAGCTGACGCTTCTGCGTTAGGGACAACTTACGGGTAAAAACTCAGCTTCCGGTCTTTACTGTTTCGTCCCCGGCGGTTCTTACAGCAAATCGCTGCGCAATAGCGGGGCATCGCTGCGGAGGAGACCCGGGCCGCCGAGGGGTACAGGGGGGCCTTCCTCGCTGAGGCGGGGCCGCAGAACCAGGCCGCTGGAGGCACCGCGCCTGCGCCAGGCTGGGAGGAACGGAAAGACGGTGCAACCCTCGACTCACTTCCGCTTCTGCCGGCCTCAGTACGGCCCTTTCGGGGGTTGGGGCCGGAAGTGACGCACAGGCCGAGCAGCCACAACAGTTTTCCACGTGCGCGTAGGGCGCCAGGGTCAGGTGGGCAGACGGGAGCCAATAGGAAAGCGTTTCGTGTAGGTCTCCTCCTGAGGTGGTGGCGCGAGCACCGGCCGGCCCTTCTGTGGGGAGCTGGCTGTGAGGGGAGGCGGTGGTGACGGCAGGAGTGTGAGGTCGGTGGACAAGCGGCAGTGGGTGCGCACCAGCTCCCGGAGGCCACGGAGGCCGGGGTTGGGTGGGCCGAGCCGCGCAGCCTTGTGGAGTAGCTAGTCAGCATCGCCGGCGCCTCCGCTCTTTGAAGGAGCAGCTGCAGCTGGAGGGTGCGAATGAGGGATGAGGCCGGGGTCTCCGGGAGGGGGTTTAGGCCTCGGTGTCCGCCACGGTCGCCGCTAGGGCTTCGGGTTGCCTGGTGTTCTTGAGGAAGAGAATAGGAGAAAGGAGATGACCGAAGCACAGTATAGTGCGGTTTTTTTTTTTGTTTGTTTTGTTTTGTTTTTGTGGCGGGGGGGTTGTGCCGCTGGCTTTCTCGGGTGTCGGGCAGCTCTTCCCAGGGCCGGACCCCGAGCCGCGGACAACCGGACGGCGGCGCAAGGTCTGACAGGGCGAGTCCAGCCCAACCAGCCACTGGCTCTGGGGAGTAAGGCCCAGGCTTGCCGTCCGCCGGCTCTCTCTTGGGAATAAGGAGTCAGTATAACGCAGCAGTCCGTCTTTTAGGAGAGTATGGTATATTCAACTTGAAACTGTGGAGCAAGGTTTATGAAATTGGGAAGATGCCTCCCTGTCAGTTTTAGACCCGCCCTTTGACTAGGGATCAGTCACAGTACGCTCTCGGTTTGTGTTCTTTAAACCAGGAGTTCGTACTTGATCCTTGATTCGGGTGACTGTGAGTAACTCGCTAGGAAGAAGTAATCCATCTGCTAATTACGCTCCAAACAGGCCAACAGGAGAGGAACGCAGGCAGTTTGCACAAACCAGAGCGTCTTTCGTCCGCTGTGTTATGTCATCCTAGGTTCTTAAGGACTCCTGTGGTACGGTGTTCAACAAGCAGGGTCGCTTGAATCCCAAGTCATTTAATCTGTACTCAGGAATTCTCAGTTGAATTCTAGGTTCAAACTTCTTTAAGGTTAGAGAAACAATTTAACGACTCCTGAGACGTTAGAAAGAATTTACCCTATCTAAAGTACAAACTATGAAAGTTCATTTTTCAGTCAGCTTTCGCAGAAATCTTAAATTCTGTTAATTATGAGTTTTTAACAAAACTCATTTATCCATGCTTTTTTGTTAAATATTTGGGATCTTATAGTTAAAAAAAAAAGATTACATTCTGTTGTGTTGCGTTGTCAATATTATGTAATATTGAGATTCTCTGTGTGTAATCCTTGGCTCACCTTGCTGAAATGAAAACTGAAAGTTTCTTAGGGAGGGAAGATTACTGCTAATTTAGACATACTGGGCTGATTACCTTGGTAATGTACTTTTTTCCAATTAAGTTAAAGTTTTTAAAAAATCCCTTTAGAATATGAATTCTAGAAGGGAAGATTGAGATATTGAGATAATTTTAAGCTATATTTTTGTAACTACTGTGTTTATGGTCAGAGTGTTAGTGGAAAGGCAAAGCCAAGAAAGATTTTTCTTAATTTGGTTTAATTATATTTGCTCTCAAGATTACAACCAGTTTAGGGGTAGTGCAGCCTGTATAAGTGAAATAACATGGAAATAGATACAAGATACACTATATATGCTTAACATTTTGATACTGCTTTAGTATACTTTGAATCCTAAAAGCTCATTGTTTCTTTTAAAAGAAAAATCTTAAGATTAGTTCCATGGATAATATTTTTTTTTCTTTTCTTTTTTAGGATATTAGAAATGGCTACTCCCCAGTCCGTTTTCATCTTTGCAATCTGCATTTTAATGATAACCGAATTAATTTTGGCCTCAAAAAGTTACTATGATATCTTAGGTGTGCCAAAGTCAGCATCAGAGCGCCAAATTAAGAAGGCCTTTCACAAGTTGGCCATGAAGTACCATCCTGATAAAAATAAGAGTCCTGATGCTGAAGCAAAATTCAGAGAGATTGCAGAAGGTACGTAAATGACTATCTCCGAGGTCTCACAGGTATTAACTAGTAAAGGAGAATGATACCTAAGAAGTTTGTGTGTATTTGAAGGTTTTGTGGAGGTGGGAGGGAGACTGGGATCTACACATGAATATAGTGAGAGTGAGATTCTGAAGGCTATTTTCTTATAAGATATTTTGATCCTGGATATGTGGAAGTATATACTTCTATTGGCATTCAAGTCTGAAAATGTTGAAATGTATTATTTCATTTTTTTGTTATTTATAAAGTTGCTTATTGTTTCTATGTCAAAAGGAATTTTAAATACCCAAAACTTATGAATTAATTTAAGAAAGTTTTTTATGAATTATGGAAATTAAATATAAAAATATTAAGCATAAAAAAATTAAATAGACTCTAAAACGCCTTGGTTTTTTTTTCTTTCTCACTTGGTATACATCTTTCAAAGCCACATTTGTCTTTAAAGGAAAAATATGAAACAAGTTTTGACTTAAGACTAATTCTAAAACAAATTGCATTTCCTGAGCATTTAGTAATTAATGGTGGGTGGAGGTAACTGAGTAGGGAGTTGGAGTTAAACATTTACTTCAACTAGTAGGTGAAAAATCTGAATTCCTCTGGATTTGCTCATTAAATTCTTTCATACAAGTGATGATTTTGTGCAAATAATAACTCTGAAATTATTGCCCCCATATTTATTTGTATTAATAGTAGCATTGATTTAACAAATATTTATTGGTTATTTACTAGAGGCAGGCATTGTGCTAACTGCTGATAGTATGCGGTGAATAAGACAAAGTCTCTGCCTTTTGTGACTTCTAACTTTTATGATAGTAGCATTTGGTTTTATTTGTGATGTGAAATACTTTCATAAAATAAAGAGGTTTGGGTATATGTAATTTTGATTACTTTCAGTTACTAAAGTATTTTTATTTCTTTCAGCATATGAAACACTCTCAGATGCTAATAGGCGAAAAGAATATGATACACTTGGACATAGTGCTTTTACTAATGGTAAAGGACAAAGAGCTAGTGGAAGTCCTTTTGAGCAGTCATTTAACTTCAATTTTGATGACTTATTTAAAGACTTTGGTTTTTTTGGTCAAAACCAAAACACTCGGTCCAAGAAGCATTTTGAAAATCACTTCCAGGCACACCAGGATGGTTCCAGTAGACAAAGGCACCATTTCCAGGAGTTTTCTTTTGGAGGTGGGTTGTTTGATGACATGTTTGAAGATATGGAGAAAATGTTTTCTTTTAATGGTTTTGACACCACCACCAATCGACATACAGTACAGACTGAAAATAGCTTCCATGGATCTAGCAAGCACTGTAGGACTGTCACTCAACGAAAAGGAAATATGGTGACTACATACACTGACTGTTCAGGGCAGTAGATTGTCCTTTTTCTGTTCTCTTTAAACCCAACTAGTTGACTCTTCTTCAATATCTTTGATGCAGAACCAATTTTTTGTGAACTATTTTGACAAGTGCATGATTTCACTTAACTTGATATAGCTCTCAAATATATTTAAATTGTTTTTGAGAAATTCTGAACATTCAGTTAGTAGAGAAATAGCTAGTTATTAATTTCCCTGATTAGGCAAGGTTCTTTAAAAAAAGATATTATAATTCTGCCTGGTCTTTTTTCTCTACCTGCCCTTGGGCTTATTAACATGACCAGTTTTATTACCAAGGAAAAAATGAGTTTGCCTGCCTTTAAATATTTATTTAAAGGTTAAATTTTAAAAGTTATTGTAGATTTAAGTTGTGTGAACTTGAATGATTTTTTTGCAGTGAAACCTTTGCTAATTTAAAATTGCATGCTCTGTAGCATCTCTGACTTGGGTCGCAAAATGTATGTGAAACTGTATAATTGAGTCGTTCAGCAAAGGATAGCAAGCAGTATCTTGGTTAATTTCCACTGAAAGCTTCAGAAAGGTATGGTTTAATATTTACCAGAGAACCATGCAGAAGAATTTGAGTAAAGGAAATGATTGTATTGCTCATAGTCATTTACACTCAAAGAAAGTTGAAAACTTAACATTGTCCAGAGTTTGTTACATGTTTGGTCCCTGGCTAATGATTTTGTAGTGTTGAAATCATAGCTATTTTACACATCTTTTCACATTTCTTTCTTAATTTTTGACGCTCTAAGTCTTATTATGGATTTATGTATTTTTGTGTGTGTGTGGTTTTTCTTCTTTGCCCTCCTCTTTAGAGATTGACTAATACCTCATTCTGTTTATAAAAACAGCCAGTAATTTCTGTGCAACCTTATTATGTGCAATATTTTTAAATCCTAAGAAATGTGTGCTTTTTTTTCAGATAGACTTATTTCTTTAGTTCCGCACTTTTCCGTGTTATACTCCACATAAGTATTAATCCTATGGATACATATTAAAACTAGTAAATATCTCATACACCTTTGTGAGAGAAATATAATATTTACAATATGATCTCTGTTGTCATTTTATTGTTTAAAGTTTATTCAGCAATTCTGCAGATAGGGAGGGTATATAAGCAATTGGGCTGCTTATACTGATCATAGACCATATTCTAGAAGTTACTTTTCACTAACCAGAAACCCTGAGGTGACCTTGTTAGATTGCTGTTTTGTAATTTCTCTTGCTTTCTTATCGTCCTCCATCCTCCTTCCCTCACAGTTTTTGGTAGCTTGAAGATTTTGTTAATTATAATTTTGGTGTATTTGCTTGCTAGGAACAAGTATTCTTGCCCCTGCTGCTTTCCTCTTTAGGTCTGGTTGGGAAAAAGCAGACTTTGCATGAAGCTGTATTTGTTAGTGATCCTCTTTAATTTGACATCTGTGAAGAAAATGAATTTATTCTATTATATTTATGTACCTTAATTATTTCCTGGAAGTTATACCTACTACTTTTGTTTGATAGTAAGAAAATAGCCATACGTTGTATTTTGGTCTGAGGATTATCTGTGGCCTATTAAACAGAACAAATGAGGCAAAAACAAAAATTTCAAACGACGATGAACTTCAAGGATTATTTTAATATTGCTGGCATCTGTACCCTTGATTATCTTTCTTGTTTTTCCCATTTTAAACATTTATTTGAACCCCTTCTTTTTTTATAACCTCCCATTTGGCTCTTTGGCATACTTTTTGCAAGGAAAAATGTAGCATGAATCATAACTCTTATGATACAAACTAAACATAAAGACGCTTAGGTAATCTACAGGTATGTGTGTGTGAGTAGTTAGTTATATAAGCAACTAGAAATTAGACCAGTAATCAACATGAAAGTTTCCTCAGTAATTTAAAATTTTTCTTCTTTATAGTTTATACAGGTTGAATGCACAAGGAGAATGGTAAACTCCTGTAGTTATGAAATGACCAAGACAGTAGCTTAATCTACACTCCCTACACAAGTAAACACATGAAATCTATCACTTTTTTTTCCTTGGCATAAAATAGTAATATTCATAACATGACTTAATCTTTTTCTTGAACTAATTTCTGTAATTTTTCAAGTTTTCTGGAATGAGTATGTCTTGCATTGGATGCTATAGTGCATGTGGTCGGCATGAAATTCTTTTGGTGCTCCAGATTGGTAGGTAGTTTTGTGCTCTAAATTTCAGGTCCAATTCTGAGATTAGTTCTGTGAAAATTTAGGTTGCCCAAGGTCAATTAAGAATTTATACAATCCTGGAGTAGTTATTCTAATTTTTTTGAAGTAAAAGCAAATAAAAACACACTAGAGGAAATTGAGACCATTGCCAAACAGAATAAAGAAGAGATTGGTATCAGCAGTAGGTCTCTAAGGTTTTATATTTTTCATGTTAATGCTGGCATCTCTTTAGTTCCAGGTGACAGGTTGAATAAAATCAGTCATGATTGTTTCCCCTTTTGGTCCCAGTGACAGAAAATATAATAATGAAGTTGTAAGCATGCTGTAAAACAACATACAGAAGTTTTGAGGCATGATATAAAGAAAAAGTATAAAGCAGAAGAAATTGAATTGAGAGGGAAATCAGAGAACCACAGTCAAGGTGTCCTGGAGAAGCTTTTAAGTCTCAGATTTTTAAGGGGGTGGGGAAGGGGAAGCAAAGTGAAAGAATGGGCCAGAGTAGAACTTCATGGGGAACCCTTGCCCTTTTCTCTCTCTTTCAGGTAAACTGTTGACAGCTTTTTCTTCAGGTCAGGGACTTAGGATAACTTCGAAGAAAGAGATTATCCCTGGGCAGGCTCCTCATTTCAGGGTATTGAGATGCCAAAAAAAGAGCAGAGGTGAAGTGAGTTTTCACTTGGTGATGGAGTGGGTGTTGGTGAGTAGTAGCAGCCCTCCACTCCCAGAGTAAATAAAGCCGTATTACTTTGGTATGTGTAGGGAACAATAACTTCTGCATGCTGATGACATACTCACCTCCAGTTGCCTGCAGGTTGAAATAACCTGACAACTTACAAGAAACCATAGCTCCTATTCAAAAAGGAGCTTTAGGGCTTCCCTGGTGGCACAGTGGTTGAGAGTCCACCTGCCAATGCAGGGGACACGGGTTCGTGCCCCGGTCCGGGAAGATCCCACATGCCGCGGAGCCTGCTCATCTGGAGGCTGTGCTTCGCAATGGGAGAGGCCACAACAGTGAGAGGCCCGCGTACTGAAAGAAAAAAAAAACAACAAAAAGGAGCTTTAACACAGGCGTACGTAACTGCTGAAGAAACTGCTTTTCTCATCTCTCTGTGCAAGTTGATGTAAGTCCTTCATAAACACATAACAGATGCCTAAGGAATTCAGACATTTAAGGAAAACCAACAGTAAGGAAGAGAAACCCTAAATCCAACCCTGTGTTTACTGACATGCACCAGTGGATCAGGCATAGGTCCTTATCTTACCTTACCTGCTTACACCAACGTTTCCTTCCATTTGGTGATGGTGTCAGACAGGATTTGATGAAACAGTATGAATCCACATTTAGTTTACATTTACATCAACCACAGCCAAAGTCAGTGGAAGATACAGCAGATGTGCAGTGTGTATGTTCCCTATTGTTAAAAAACAAAATTCACATGAGTGAATTTTAAAGATCTTATTGGCTTTATTCAGTGATTCATGTGTCAGGCAGCTTTACACCTAGCTGATAGAAAGGAGCTCTGAGGAACTAAACAACATGAAAGACTTACAGGCAGGAAGAAGCAGGACAAGGAAGTTATACCAGCAAAAAGTTGTCGCAAGGTCACCTTCCTTTAGGGGATGGCACGGATCTGTCAGGCAGATTATGTCACTAGTGCCCATCAGGTATTTCCTGATTGGGTTGAGATTCCATTTCTGGGAGAGCTGATACAGTACTTAAGCCTTGGTTAGGTGTTGTGGGGCTTAGCATAAACAACTCCATTTTGGGCCTCTTATTTTTCACCCTACCATGCAGGCCTTTTGACTATATTCTGTGAAATTCAGATTCTTCCTCTTAGCTGAACTTTGCTACTCAAACCACTCTCCATCTTCTCTTCATTCCTTGCCCTGTGGTTGAACTACCCAGTGAATGGGAGCAGAATTTGCCACCCCAAAAATATGGCTCTTTGGCATAAGGATTATCTTACACTGATTATTGTAAACAAACAAAATTGTAGGAGAAGCTCAAAAAACCAAGTAAATGGTACCCTTCTATAAGAGATGTTTACATTTATAAGGAAATTTTCATTTTTAAGTGTGTCTCCCTCTCTGGACAAGGAAGAGGAAGATGACTAAATCTCTAGCAACTCTTAGCAGTGGGGAAGGCACGGGCTTAAGTCAACACAACAACCATATCCTTGCTTACTGTGCTTTGCCTGAAAATCTCATATAACTTGCCCCCCACTCCAAACATCTTTTTCATCTTATTGTGTCTTTCCGTAGGTGATGGCTTGGGCCATTCCTGAGTGTTACTCAGTTTTCCTGTCCATCTCCCATATATACAGAAGGTACATGTTATTAAACTTCTTTTTGTTTTTCTCTTGCTAATCTGTCTTTTATAACCTGGGTGGGGGCGTTCCTCAGCAAAGAGGAGGACCCTCTAAGAGGGTAGAGGAAAAATAATTTTTACTCCTGTACGCTAGATAATTTGCTATGCAGTTTTATTTATTGTCATCGATAATGTAAGGAGTATGGGGTGCAGGTGCTTACATTCTCTTCAAAGGAGATCGGTAATAACCATAAAAAAATAATTACTGTTGACTTAAATAGACTGCTAGTAATTTCTCCAGCAAAAATGGGTTTATTTGGGGGCTTCCCTGGTGTTGCAGTGGTTGAGAGACCTCCTGCCGATGCAGGGGACATGGGTTCGTGCCCTGGTTGGGAAGATCCCACGTGCCGCGGAGCGGCTGGGCCCGTGAGCCATGGCTGCTGAGCCTGCGTGTCCGGAGCCTGTGCTCCGCAACGGGAGAGGCCACAACAGTGAGAGGCCCGCCTAGCACACACACACACACAAAAGTGTTTATTGGGGATCAACAAAGAGCTGCCATTCAGATTCTGTAACCATGGCAAACCACATCCAATTCCCCAGCAAAAATGGAGAGGAGAATTATTTCATAGGGGGAAAAGGAAGCCAAGAGGGTTATAGTAAAGAGTCCATGGCTTTTCATTGGCTGAGTTGTGACAGTCTCAGGCGAGCTCTTGTCAGGAAAGAGTGGGAAGTCGTCTTCCTGTTGGGCTCCGCTATGGTGGTAAGGTGTGAGAGCTCACATTCTGGTCTACCCATTCTATTTAAATAATTGAGATTTCTGTTTATTAATTTTTTACACTCTACAAAAGAAAGGAAGTATAATACAGGGAAGGATATTGGCAGGGCAGGCAGGTCAAAAACATGTTGCAATTTTCAACCGGATGGTCTGTGTAGGCTTCATTGAGAACGTGAATATGCAGGCTTGAGTTATTTGTATGGAAGATGGAAATGTGTGACAATTTCTAGGAAAAGCAAAGAAGCCAGTGTAGCTGGAGGTCAGTGACACGGGGGAGTAGTTGGAGATGAGTTTATAAAGATAGTGGGGTAGGGGGCAGGACAGATCATGTAGGGCTTTGTCAGCTTTTGTAAAGGGTTTGGCATTAGAATGTGATGTGATAGCTGAGTTTCGAGCAAATAAATGACTTTATCTTATATATGTTTTAAAAGGATCATACTGGCTTCTGTGTTGTTAATAGACTATAGAGGGGCAACAGCGGAATAGAGAGGCCAATTAGTCTATTTCTGTATTCCAGGATGAGAAATTGATGCAGCTTACACACTACAACCAGGAGGGTAGCGGTGGCAATGGTGGGAAGTGGTTGCCAGTAGGAATTGCTTACCGGTTGGATATAGACATGAAAGAGGAGAAAAGGACTCCAAATTTAGTGTTTATAGAGAACCAGAAGGATAGTTGCCATTAACTAAGATGGGGATAGTTGCAAGAAGACATTTAAGAGGGAAGATGGGAAATTCAGTTTGGACATACCAACTTAGCGACAATGTGTAGACGGTTGGAGATAGGCCTGGAATTTGGAGAGAGAATGGAGCTGAAGATGTGTATTTTGGAATTGTCAAAATATAGGGAATATTTTAAACCATGAGTGTGTAAATGAAATCACCAAGGGAATATTTATAGATATAAAATGAAACAATCCAAGAACTGAACCCTCAGGTGCTCTAAAATTAAAAGTACAAGGAGAAAATGAGGAACCCACAATGGCATCTGAGAAGAAGCAGCCAATGAGTTAGGAGTTTTGTGTCTTGAGAGAAAGTGAAACAGTTTATTAAGAAGTAGAAAGTGGTCAACTTTGTAAAATGCTGCCACTGAGTCCAGTAAGAAGATGCCTGAGAAGTAGCCATTGTTCTTTCTAACAATGTAGAGCTCAGAAATGAACTTGACAAGACTAATTTTTAGCAAGTGGTGGGGGTGTGCCTCATTGGAGCAGGTTTAGAGAGAATGGCAGCAAAACTAAGTGCTTTTAAAGAAATTTGGAAAATAATTTATACTGAATACATTTTTGGACAGAATTTTTAACATGGATATTTTACTAGAGTTTCAGTTATGACTCCATACTTGTAGCAAATAGCTTGCTCTTCAGAATGAGGTTCTACAGGTTGATAATAAATATGCTATGAAAAAATAGCATGTTCAAATAGATTTGTGAAATGTAGATTAAGATTTGAATCTTGTTAAGTGTTCATAAGGGTGTTCAGTATTGTGATTTATAAGAAATACATGCTTGGTCATTTAGATGATCAGAATACATTTTTCATGTATACAGTTGACCCTCAAACAATACAAGTTTGAACTACACAGGTCCACTTATACACAGATATTTTCAATAAATACTTAAAATTTATTTTAAGTACTACACAGTCTGTTGTCGGTTGATTCTGTGGTTTTGGAACTGTGGAAAAAACAGGCTGACTGTAAAGTTATACTCAGATTTTCCACTGCGTGAGGTCAGTGCCCCTAACACCCATGTTGTTGAAGGGTTAGCAACTTGGCTTTCATTCAGTTCCCAGTTCCCAAAACCTTTGGAATTTCCTGTGATGACAGCAAAGCAGTGTCTCTTGTTATGCTAACAATGTGACTTTTGGACCATACCTAACAATGGGGGCTGGTTGCTAGAAGTGGTTAGAGGGTTAGAACTTTCAGTCCCACCCCTAGGCTTTTGGGAAGGGAGAGGAGCTGAAGATTGAATTGGTAACCAATGATTTAATCAATCCTGCCTCTGTAATGAAGCCTCTATAAACCCCCCCCCAAAAAGGAGAGGGTTTGGAGAGCTTCCAAATTGGTGAACACATGGAGATTAGGGAGAGTGGTGCACCTGGAGAGGGTGTGGGAACTTGGTGCCCTTTCCACATATCATGCTCTATGCACTCCTTCTATTTGGCTGTTCTTAGTCATATCCTTTTATAATAAATCAGTAAGTAAAGTGTTTCTCTGAGTTCTGTGAGCCTCTCTAGCAAATTAATAGAACCTGAGGAAGGAGTCCGGGGAACCTCCAGTCTGTGGCCAGTTGGTCAGAAGCACAGGTGACAGTCTGGGCTTGTGGTTGGCATCTGAAGTGAAAAATAGTCTTGTAGGACTGAGTCCTTAACCTGTGGGATCTGACCCTGTCTCCAGATAGTGTCAAAATTGAGTTAAATTGTAGCATACCCAGCAGGTGTTAGGAGCATTACTTGATGGTGTGGAGGGAAAACCTCCCCAAAACATGTTGGAAATTTGGGTCCTTGAATACTCATTTATTGGGCTTCTCAGAGTTTTTAATATGCTAACCTATATTGTGAATCTCCGGTAGAGATACTAATTATTGTTTGGACCGTAGAATCATTTTTATTGAGTACCAAATCCAGGTGTGCCACAGCAAAAGTTTGGTGAATACTGACCTAAATAAAACTGAATAACAAATGATAATGAATTTTTAGAACATGTTCATGAACGCGTATTAAATAGTACTTCAAGTGGAGCAAGGATGATAGCATATACTATGCTTGTGCTCCCATGCTCTCCCTCCCTTTCTCTTTCTGTCTCATCTGTTTGAATTAAATATGACCTGAAAAAGATTATCCATCAAACCCATTATTTTATTGAGTGTAGCTTATATTTCATCAACATGCTTTTCTTCTTTTGATCACCACTCTGAATAACATTGTTTTTTTCAGAACTATTTTATACCTGTAAAAGCCATCATCAAGCAAATATGACAGTACAATTTATGTAAGTGAAAAGCTCCTTTATTATTCTTCCAAGAAAATAAAAACTAGTCATTATTGTTTCTATATTGTATTTTAAAAATAAGACGGTATTTGAGGACAGAAGAGTCAAAGTGGATAAAGAGCGAATGATTCTTATAGTCTCATCTGTTTACTTTTGGACTAGTATTAGGAACTGGTGCTATCAGACAGGTTCTGACAGTGAAGAATGAAATAATTACAGGCACACACACACCCCCATACATATTTTGCTTCTTGAAATATTCTTTGGCTATGTCTTCAGAATAATGGGGTACATGGAAACAGATCAAAATACTAACATAAGTGAGTAGTTTGTCACAGTCTTGCAAGAATCATCTATTCTTTTTTACTCTGCAAATATGCCTAAATTTAAAAAATTACTGGTCTTATTCCTAATGTAAACTTTTACGGTAAACTTCTGGTGAGATGGTCTCATCTTGTGGGGGTACATAAAGCATCCTTTTCTCACCCAACCCCGACCACACCAAAAAATAAATTATTACAAAAGGGTGACAGGGAGGGAGAGAGAGAAGGAGAATGGAAGGGGAGGAGCTGAAGATACCAAATCTAGAAAAGCAGTGTGTAGAGTTTTTGGGGGAAGAGTTACAGAGAAATGGGCAGTATTAGGTGGGGAATGTGGGGTGAAAAGTTTCCTACAAAGTAGCAAGAATTCGCTTCACAGACATGGGGAAAATAATAGCAGATGCTGAAGTGGAATGGAGTAATGTCTCCAAATATCTGAGGGAAAAATGCTTTTGAACTTTGTAACCGAATAAATATTAATAGAAGGTGAAGCCAAAATAGACATTTTAGAAATGCAAGAACTCAAAGATTACCATCCACATACCCTTTATGAAAAAAACTACTGGTTTTTTACTCTGAATTACAATGTACAAGAAGGGTTACAACATGGGAAACTAGACAATGTGACTGAGTATATACCCTTATGAAGAAATAAAGCTAGAAAGAAATTGAGAGCATACATTAGAATTTGACACTTGGGAATTTCTCATTTGGAAAACTGATATTGTTTCTTTTATTACTCAATTTACAACAAATTTGTTTATATAATATTATAAATGTTTTTCAATCTATAAACGGTACACAAAAGATTTAATTATATTTATTGGTTAATGATGTAAAATGTACATCACATTGTGAAATAGAAGAAAAAAAGGAGAGGAAAAGGCTTAGTGTACTAATTCTATAATCTTTCACGGTAGGTGGTTGATTCTGTCTAAAGCTGATAAAGACCATGATTAGGTATATTATTTTCAATTTTAAATGACAACTACCAAAAGATCTGCTAATAGACACTGGTTACATGATAATTTCTGAGGAGTAGTACTGGGAGGTCAGGGAAGACTTACTTTGCATTTTATATCAACCTGTTGTGTTTGAATTGTTTGTGAATGCATTTTTTTCTACATTAGTATATTTTTAAAGAAAAAAAGCCTGGTGTATCAGTTAGGATGCCTGCAACTAACAGAAAACCCCTAAATTAAATTTACTCAAGCAATACAAAGCTTATTCTCTTCTTTAACAAGGAGTCCAGTGGTCAGGCAGCTGCAGGAGTGGTACTTGCCAGGAATCTGGTTTTGCTTTTTCATAGCTCTCTGGGCTCTTATCTCTGTGTTGGCTTCATCCTGATGGCTGTTAAGAGCCATGAAAGCTTCTCTTGAATGCCCTCAAAAAATTTTTCCCTCCCATCTTATTGGCCAGAAATGTTCTATACTGTTACATGTTCACACCTAAACCAGTTGTTAATAAGGAGAATATGACCACCATGCTTGGTTTGGGCTAGTCAAGACCACCTGCTGGGGCTGCGGATATTCTCCCCTACAACTCATGGTCTCCTGGAAAAGTATTGATACCTGGTGAGAAAAGTGCTTTATTAGAGAGGACTTAAGAGGATGGATGGGAAGGATGTATACATTACAAGCAATTGAATATTTAAACTTAAAAAAAACACTTCAGTGGTCTTGCATGTTTTTACTTCCTTTATAATTTATTCTTCACCATTAGATTTTTTTTTTTTTTTTTTTTTTTTTTTTTTTTTTTTTTTTTGCGGTACGCGGGCCTCTCACTGCTGTGGCCTCTCCCTTTGTGGAGCACAGGCTCCGGACACACAGGCTCAGCGGCCATGGCTCACGGGCCCAGCCGCTCCGCGGCATGTGGGATCTTCCCAGACTGGGGTACGAACCTGTGTCCCCTGCATCGGCAGGTGGACCCTCAACCACTGAGCCACCAGGGAAGCCCCCATTAGATGTTTTTAAAGAGGATTGGGCTTTTTCTCTTTGTACCCCTAAATGATAGCTGAGTTTTTGTTTCAGTTAGGAACCAACCCCACCTTAAATATTGTAGAATCGTGGCATTGGTAGGTTTAACGTTTATGGTTTCAACTATTTGGGACAGACCCCAAAGTTCCATAATATAAGAATTTGTGATTTTTCTGGGGTATAAAATAGAATTCCATACCTTACTAGTCTATCATTCAGGATATAGTCATTTAGGTAGTAAGGCCTAGTCACCTATTCAGCATCTACATATCAAAATATCTTTTTTTTTTTTTTTTTTTGCGGTACGCGGGCCTCTCACTGTTGTGGCCTCTCCCGTTGCGGAGCACAGACTCCGGACGCGCAGGCTCAGCGGCCATGGCTCACGGGCCCAGCCGCTCTGCGGTATGTGGGATCTTCCCGGCTGGGGCACGAACCCGTGTGCCCTGCATCGGCAGGCAGACTCTCAACCACTGCGCCACCAGGGAAGCCCCTCAAAATATCTTTGAATAGTTTGTATTTATCATTATGTAGGCATTTTAAGAGGGAAATTATTTGCTAAATGGTGTTCACTAAATTTGAGATATAAGTCTCCTTCATCAAGTCAAGGAAGCCTATTACATTCTTTTTCGTGTGAAGATTGGTTGCTAACCCTCACCCATTTACCTGATCAAATCTTTTGCACCCACCCCTTTCTGTTCTGCCCCATCCTGCCTCTGTCAAACCTCAATTTTCCTCATTTATTTGAATACTGGCTTTGAATTTTAACTACTGGCCTGTAGGGAGTCAAATCTACACCTGGATCATTTCCCTTAGCTTTGGCCCTGCCAATTCATTGTTTTCACCTTTCCCCCACCAAGCTATGCTGCTGACATCCCAGAGATGCCTCATGGTAGTCTTTTTTTGGGTTACAACACATTATGTAATTATCACTCACAAATTAGCAACTTAGACTTTCTACTATTTAATTTTTTAAACTTGATTTCCTATTATTCAAATATAATTTCACATAGTAATAATCACTTGAAGAATTACATGATTCATTACACATATTAGAGAAAAGTCAGTAAAATTCTCTGCTGATATTTTACAGTTTACTTTTAGTTACAACTAAATGTATTAATATGTATGTATTATTTTAAAAAGCAATAACATTTTCTTGTTTTAAATGAGTTTTCTTAGCATTTTCTACATTATATTACATGTTTCATAATTAGAAATGGAATGAACTGGTGTTTGCTAATGTATATTATCTGGTTATTTATTTGTATTTATTCTTAACATTTAGATAATACTGATTCTCACTCCCTGATGCATAGATCAGGAATATAGACCCACATAGATCTGAGATACAAGATATGGAAAAAAACATTTTACTTTGCTTTTCAGGGAGGGTTTTGATTCCTTCATCTCCGTTCCTTTCCCTGTGTAGGCAGAGGTGTTATGTTAGTTGGCATAGACTGGTCTATGCTGCAGTAATATATTAGTCACATTCATTTTCTTAAGTATTGGAATAGTATCAAAATAAATATGCCTAGTGACTATATTATGTAATGCTATATTTTTGAAAAAGGAATATCTGTAAACCAGCTTTTCCCAAAGTGTGTTATGTGTGTGTTCAGTGAAAATAAGAGTTCTATAGTCACGTATGGGAAAGAGTAGGTTTCCCCATTCTCCTAAGACTTCTCAAAGTCTTTAATATGCTAATTTTTACATTGCATAGCTCTAAGAAGCAAATAGCGTTTGAGGCATTTCTAAAATCTATGATCAAAAAATGGAGCGGCTAGGCCCATGAGCCATGGCTGCTGAGCCTGCGCGTCCGGAGCCTGTGCTCCACAATGGGAGAGGCCACAACAGTGAGAGGCCCGCGTACTGCAAAAAAACAAAACAAAACAAAACAAAACAAAACAAACAAAAAAACCCACGTTTTTTCTAGGAACATCTCTTTGGACCAATTAAGTAAGAGAAGAATTCTGTGTAACACTCTTTGGAAACTCTGGGCTAGAAATACCTTTAAATCTAATTAAAGAACAAACTTTTGTGGAAAAGGCAGGCTTTTAAAAACTCTACTGTAAAAGCTTTCCATGAATAAGTGTTAGGACTAATGTCCCTTATAGCGCTACTATGGGCAGTAGAGAAAATTTATTACAAGAGTGATTTGAAGAGAGTCATGACATTAAAAGTGTAAAGCACATGTATATAGTATTTCCTTTCTTTGTTATAAATGTTACAAAGCTCTGGATTAAAGTTAGATGTTGGTCATAAAGACAGAATACCTATGATTAAGAGATACATTATGCATGGTAATGCATCTTAAGCGCTAAGAGCCTAAAAGTCCTCCTTATCGTATTCTCAGAATGCTCACTGACTTCTCATTGTTTGCCACCTGGAAAATGACATAAAAACTATGAATATAGTAAACTAGTATTGGGGAAATCAGAAAATTCACCTAAATGGAAAAAAGTGCAAAGATAAATGCATCCATACTCATTCATAGCTGGCAATCTTCTTTCTTCATTGAGAAAATGGAAGTAGTCTGAAAAGAACTTCCCAAGTTTCCCATCATCTTCCTATAGCAGCAGCTCCACTTTCTCTGCCTTTCCATGAGCCCAGCTACCATCAATAAGCTCCTCATGTTCCCTCCTAAATCCAACCCCTCCACCATACACTGGATCACATCACTCAGAACATTCAAAAATACTTTCCCAAAAATTCTTCCTTCCTGCTCCTGTTACCAATTTTTTGCTTTTCATTCAATAATTCCTACCAGAGAACAAACCTTTTGCTCTTTCTCCTACATTAAAAACAAATTCTTGTCTTGACTCCACTTTTCCAACTAATTGCTATCTCATTTTTTTGCTCATCTATGTAGCAAGACTTCTCCAAAGAGTTTCCATTCCCACCACTCTACCAGAACTCTCGTCAGGGTTATTGATGAGCTCCACACTGCAAAATCAATGCCAAATAACAGACAAATTGGCCACTTCTCAGGCCTCATTTTACACACAGTTCAATATTCTCCTCCTTAATATTCTTTATTTGCTTAGTTCCCAGAACACCAAACTCTTCGTTTTTCTTGTCCCTCATTGGTTGTTGCTTCTCAGTTTCCTTTGCTGATTCTTCCTTCTCTCCTTTGCATCTTCTCAGTCCTGGTTCCTCCCTCTTTTCTTTCTTCTCCCCTCTTCTCTCTTCCCTTCCTTTCTCTTCTCTTTCCTCTTCTTCCCTTCCCCTTTCATCTATTATCTCTCTTCTCTTCCTATTACACGTATTCCTTTCATGTCCTCTTTTCATGGTTTTAAAGTCATCAGTATACCAGCCACTTCCAAATTTCTGTCTCTGGACCAGATCTCTCTCCTAAACTCACATTCATATATTCAACTATCTAAAGTACAGTTCTACTCAACATATCTAAGATAGAATTCTTCATATTCCAACTCAGATCTGCTCCATCTCAGCTGATTGTCAATCCATCCTGCCAGGTGCTCGAGTTGAAATCTTGGACTGATTCTTTTTTTTTTCTTAACATTTTTATTGGAGTATAATTGCTTTACAATGGTGTGTTAGTTTCTGCTTTACAACAAAGTGAATCAGTTATACATATACATATGTTCTCATGTCTCTTCCCTCTTGCATCTCCCTCCCTCCCACCCTCCCTATCCCACCCTTCTAGCTGGTCACAAAGCACCGAGCTGATCTCCCTGTGCTATGCGACTGCTTCCCACTAGCTATCTATTTTACATTTGGTAGTGTATATATGTCTGTATATACACTACCACTCTCTCACTTTGCCTTGGACTGATTCTTGATTTCTTTCTTGCCCCTGCACTCCCACCCCATAGCCAATTTTACTGGCTATATCTTCAGAATATTTTCAGAATCTCACAACTTCTTATCACCCCAATACCAATACCATCATCCCTCATATGGATTAGTGGGTAAAGGTAAATTTCCATCCTTTATTCCTTATATTGTGTTATCAAACCAGCAACTAAGATTATCCTTTTAAAAGGTAAGTCAGAACTTGTCATTTCTCTGCCCAAAGCTTTCCATTTACTCTATTCTCATTCACAGTAGAAGCTAAATCCTCCATAATATTCCACAAAGTATTATACAGTCATCCCACCCTCCCCCTTAGCTCACTAATTTTATCTTCTACTCCTTTTCCCCTTGTTCATTCTGTTCCTGCCCGACTGGGCTCCTTAATCTTCCAGGAACATGCCAGGCATGCTTACTCCTTAGGGCTTTGGCACTACCTATTTGCTCTCTTTGGACCACTCTTCTACTATACGACCAACCCTTTCACCTTCTTCTAGTCTTAGCTCAAATGTCACCTTTTCAGTGGAACCTCCTGGCCCACCCTATTTACTACTACATAGTGTCCCTCTTCCTCCACCCTCCCCATCCCTTTCATCTCCATTTTGTTTTACACACAGTATTATTTGCTTACTTATTATGTTATTATGTGTTTCTTCTTGATAGACTGTAAGTTCCATGAGGCTAGGAATCTTTATTTTGTTCACTGATGTATTTTAAGTGCCTAGATCTGTGGCTGGCATAGAGTGGATACTCAGTATTTACTGAATGAATGAATTAGACATCTCAACGAGATGTGCATATCTAAGCAATTTGATTTTTGGAAACATTACAGTATTTTCATTTATCTCATAGGGGTTAATCTGAATAAGGACATTTTAATTATACCAGATAAATGACATCTGTTCATAAAGATATTGAGACTCTAACATAGTCATCTAGCAGATTTTTTTTTCTCCCAAATGGTAACATCTCTTTTGCTATAAATTTTTTCTCATTGTTTTTCTTTCAGACATTATAGTGTTAGAAAATAATATTCTGTTCAAATACCATAGTCCAAGCTCTCAGAGATAGTATCTCCTAAGAAATTATTTTTGAAAGGAGATAAAATCAGTTTATATATTGATACTGGTGGATCTTCAGATACTCAGAAAACTAGGATATGGCTCCTCATTTATAAGAAGATCAAAGGGGAACTTTGAAAGAACTTTTATTGAGTTAAGAAGTTAAAATTAGCTGTTAACTCTCTTTATATAGACACTCTTTACTGCATGGGAATGTGTGAGCTTATTTTTCAAAAACTTTGAAAATAATAAATCTTCCTTCTCCCAACCCCTTTGAGCTGTGTGCTCAGGGACCTAAACATGCAATTTAAATTTTACTTTAAAGTTATAATAATGGTGTACTGAAAATGTCCCCTATTTGGTAATTACAAATAAGCAAAATAATTCTGTTTTTTCCAACACTTCGGAATATTTTTAAATTGATCATAAAGTAGGTAAAAGAAAATCTCAATGAATTCATGTTTGGACAATTTATAGAATGTGCTTTCAGCCGAGACTGCTAACAGAAAGAATGATGTGAACTTGATGCTGCCAAGGGTTACATTATGACAACAGGGAAAGGGCTTCCATGGAGGACTTCAGAGCCATTTAACCCAGGATCCAGCTATGCCTGAAGCCAATACTTGCCTTGGACTCCTCGGTTATGTGAGACCAAAAAAAAAAAAAAGTCATCTTTTTACATTAGTTAGACTGATGTAGTTGAATTCTAGCAACTGCCACTCAATTAAATCCTTCATCAAGTGTCAGGTGCAGTAAGGAATCACATTGGCTTGTCCCAGAGAAGGAAGGGGGAGGACAGGAGGACAAAGGAAGATTATGCTTAGATAAGAAGATGGATATGCGCTGGCCTTGTGAAGAGAGGGATCCTCTGGGACTGGGAGGAAGCAGTGGTGGCAGATTAAAGATGGCAGATCTTCCCTTCCCACTCAGCTGCCCTGGAAGACTCCATGGAGACTGTGCATGCAGGTCTATGGTTTGATCCCTGAGTGTCTCAGTCTTAATAGCATTTTTGTAAGTCCCTGTGACCAGTCCTGTGGTCATTATACAAATGACCCAAAGTTGTGCTGAGGCATGACAGGGTTATCCAGTTGCCCCAGTATGCTATAAAATATTTTCATTTTCACTGAATTCCCTGATGTAAAAAAGAGGTTGGAAAGCACTAGAGAGGATTACATTGTGGAGCTTCTATCGCAGTGTCTGTGGTAGGTAAAATAGTGGCCTTCCCAAGATGTCCATGTTAATTCCCTGACCCCGTGAATATTAGGTATGTGACAAGGGAGAATTAGGTTGCAGATTGAACTGTTTGTTAATCATCTTTTACATAAGGAGGTTATCCTGGATTATTTAGGAGGGGCTAATGTAATCACAAGGGTCTTTAAATGGATCAGAGAGAAGCAGAAGAGTCAGAATATGAGAGATGGTGTCCCGAGAAGGACTTGATTTGTCATTGCTGGCTTTGAAGGTGGAGGAAAGGGCTACTAATCAAGGAATGAAGGCAGCTTCTATAACGTTTGAAAAAGGCAAGAAAATGGGTTCTCCCTTAGAGCCTCCAGAAAGCCTCCACAGGCCTGCCAGTGCCTTGATTTTAGTCCAGTAGAGTTCATTTCAGACTTCTACCCTCTAGAACTATGAGATAATAAATTTGTGTTGTTTTTTAGCTGCTAAGTTTGTGATAATTTGTTGCAGCTACAATAGGAAAATAATACAGGGTCCTGTAGAGAACAGAGGTTCAGTGCTTGATGGAAAAATCAGGCAGCAGATGGTGGATGATGATGACATGTGGACTGAGGGTCAGCCCTGCCCCATTTTGCTGTCACCATCTTAGTGTCAGGATTCTCGTACATTTCTCAGAGGGTGGCAGGGTGTACCAGTAATGGTATTTACCATCCCATCAGCAGGTAGGTGGGAGATCCAAACCAGATTTAATTTTATTTGGAAAATGAGGTGCTTGCATCAGAATATCATGGAACAATGAAAGTGTTGTTTATCAATTGTGTAACATCAATTTTGAGTTTTGTTCATTTATACTGTTTTGAAGTTGCTTTTTGAACCAATTACCAGTGTCACATCTTTAAAACTGTCTATAAAACCCCCAACTGTCCTTTTCCTGGAGGATTTCTATTGTATGAAGTTCATACATTTCTCCCTTTTGACGTTATTCTCACCAGCAGTAGCACTGCTGTTTATAACCATCACTAAACTTTCATGAGCTCTTTTTCAACTTGCATTTGCTTTGAGCAGTAGCCCACTCACTACGAATCTAGTCTCTTCTGTTCTCGACCATCCCTCCCACCTCAGTGAACGCTGTTGGGCCCAAACCCTTCTCTTCTTCCCCCTTCCATCCTCATCTGAAGACATCCTGTTGTCTTGTTATCTTAAAGGTGCTGATCGTCATGAAAGATCATGAATTTATCCTCTGTTAGGATTCTAACTAGTCTTCATACTCTTTAAACACCACCCATTATAGTTTGTTAAAACCTTTCTTTTTATTGCATTCTTTGACCTTTACATATATTTTCTTCTGTTACCTCTCCACTGAATTCTGTGTACCACATTATTAAAAATAATTATCATTTGTCTATCAACTTCCCAAATTTTGAAATTTGAAGTTGATATGAAACAGTTTTTGGCATATAATAAAAATGCAAAAACAATTCAGTGTCATTTCAAATGGAATCATACTATGAATTAGGCTGATAAACTCTTATATTGGTGGTACCTGGTCACATCTTTTTTCTTTTCCCACCTATTCTCAGTAATGATAGGAACTCTCAGACATTTAATTTTACTTGTTGACTGTGTCTTGGGTAGTCAGGTGCTATTTTTCATATATCTTAAAGTATTTTCCACATTAAACTGTAACATAAAGAGTGACTTTGCAGACTTTAGTGCTGCTATTATTTCTCATAAAAATCACTTGGTATATATTGGTTGAATTGTAGTTTAAGACATAGTCTTTGTTTTAATTAGATGGATTAAAAAACGTATTGCCCAGAGGTGAAAAGACTTTCTTCAAAATGATGTTTTTCATTTTTTCCCAGTATTATTAGGAAAGAAGAAGAAACTACTTTTATTCTGTTTAGCTTACTGCCTGAAGGACAGATTTTCTTCATTTAGTTTTACTGATGCATTAGTGTTTGTGATACAGCAGAAGCTGGAACATTACAAATGTCTTCAATTGTTTGCATTGCTGTACGGAATATAATGTTGTTAATATCTATTACTGGACTAAATGAATGAATTAAGTAGCCAGAAACAAATATGATTGTCAAGCGTGATTTAGTTGGCGTATAGCTTTAGAACAGCTGCCAAATTTAATATTGGGGGGGGGCGTGGAGGAGGGTTTCATATCATTTGCAAATAACATTTTGCAATGTCGGACACCTCTGTTTTTCCACTAGATGGAGGCCTTGCTTTGCTTTAAAGCCATGGACTGCTTGGGTGCTACAGTGTGGTATAAAATGAATAAAAATCTACAATTTTTCTTTTTCCTTCTTTGTTCCATTGCTTTTATTGTTAGCTATCATCTGTGCCTTGTGCATGCTTTTGTCCCTTGGAGGGGGCTGTAAAAGAAGGAGAGGATCAAGTTAGAAGCGGGGAGAGCAGGGAAATAAGAGGTTAAAACTGGTGCTAACACAAGCTGCACTGTGAGGAAGGCTGAGGTTTTCCTTTATTTCCTCCCATTTTAGTCATCAGCATCGCCTACCCTGCTCTTGGACACACAGGATACACGGGGCCTCACTTCCTTGTGCATTCCTGATATATTTATTATCAAGATACACCTTTTCAGTGTCCTGTATCTTCGTAAGGATTTATATTTGTGTTTTGGTTCTTCTAATACTGTACTCATTGAGGCACGGTACTAGGAGCTTTCACATCAACCATCTCATCTCATTCTCACCAAAAAAAATAGCTGTTAGCTATTCTGGCAAGGTAATTTGCTAAAAGGTTTTCCAAACTGATGTGTTGTGGGTATTTCCACAATAGTTCAATATTGTGGTTCAGTAAATTTGGAGTACATTGTGATAGACACTATTAAAAAACATGTATTTATTGCAGGATTTCCCTGAGTCTTTAACAGTGACCTCTGGCTGTGAGAAGTCCTCACTCCCTCACCCATCAATGATATTTCTGCTACTCGAGGGTGCTACCCTTTCTTCTGTGTTTGGTGTATAAGGATCTCCTGGTATAGAACAAGCATTGTTCTTGAAGATCAGCTGTTCTCATTAAAAACACTACTTAGGACAACTGTAGCTCTAGCTAACACCTCCACAGAATTATGGGGAAGAAAGGGATTAGGAGGGAGCTAAATCTCCAGGACAGCAGATGAACCTTTGCCTTCCTGGCAATGAGTAGGATGGAAGCATCCAGCTATAGCATCTCTTTTGTGTCACCTTTCGTTGCATGTATATTAAAAGTTGAGTACCTCCTAAACCTGCCACTGGTTTACAGGCATTACCTGTAAAGTTCTTCTCCTCTATCACTAATTCCTGGATTATAGATAATGGCTTTCAATTGTTCCAAGTTGTCCCAATCTAATTGTTCATATTTACTGGAGATCATGGACATTAGCACATACTTTTTAATCTAAAGGCTAACTTGTATAAGATACTAATGGATAAAAATGTTTCAGTAAATTAAATATTCCGTGTCACAGTGGGGCTCATAGACCTGGGGAAAATTAAGCCACAAGTTTCGCAGTTCTCCAAGGACAGGGATCTTTAGAGCTCTGCCGGATAAGGATCTGCCAGCAGAAATGCTGGAGCCAGCCTCATATGAGACCTAATATCACTACCCCACTAATTACCTGAATTGGTGCTGGCCCAGCTCCCTGGCTCTTTTTCTCTCTCTTGGTGATTTCTTTAAATCACAGGCCTCTTGGCCTTCTCTGGCCCTGACCTTTGGTCAGTGCCAGTGTAGTCCACAGATCTCAATGGCTGAATCTTGAGACAGAAGGTTCGATCTTGATTCCTTCTTTCCTTAGAAGGCTTCCATGCTACTTACACAAATTTATTCATACCCTCCAGCATCCTTCAGGAGTTTCTCTTGCTGTGTTTGCCACAACCCCCATAATATACATGTATATTACTTATTACAGTTCTGCATCATTGGACATCTTATCATCAAAAGCCCCAAACAAGCAAACAAACACCTCTTAGATCACTAAATGCAACTCTTGCTTTTGCTTCAGAGGAGGGCAGAGGTTTCAAAGGCTGGGAGCAATGAAGTAGATGTTAAGTACTACCAGCAGGGCTTCCCTGGTGGTGCAGTGGTTGAGAGTCCGCCTGCCGATGCAGGGGACACGGGTTCGTGCCCCGGTCTGGGAAGATCCCACATGCCGCGGAGCGGCTGGGCCCGTGAGCCATGGCCGCTGAGCCTGCGTGTCCAGAGCCTGTGCTCCGCAATGGGAGAGGCCACAACAATGAGAGGCCCACATACCGCAAAAAAAAAAAAAAGAAAAGGAAAAAAAAGTACTACCAGCAAAGGGCAGATGTGCTAAGATGTTGTGAAGTCTGGTTCTGCCCCCATTTTCCAATGCCCACCTCTGGACTGGGAACTGGGAACCAAGGGGCTGAGCAGGAAGTTGAATAGCACCCGTTGGAGGAGGCCCCCAGCATCAAGGGAACTACAGAGAAGAGGTCCTGTGTGTGAGTGCATGTGTACATGTATGTGTGTGTCTCATGAGGAGTGGTCTCAGAAGAGCCTACCGAAGAAGTCCTCCACAAAACAGTTCTTTTTGACCACCTGCTCAACTCAGTGAGCACCAAAGCAATAAGACAACTGTACCCAGGCTTACCTGCCCTTCCTCCTTGTCCTTCTCCTCTCACTCTGGTCCCTGCTGAGGGGTCCCAGAGGGTAGTAGCAACTAGAGAAAGGAAGATGAAGGGGTCCACCATGTCCTGGGCTTCTCACTGCAAGTTTTCTGGCCTCAGGACCATCTATCTTGCAGATGGAGGAAGTGGGGAGTGGGGTGGGTTTGGAGGGAGTAAAACTGCATAGAGAATAAAGTTTTAGTATTAAATTTGGTAAGATGTTCTATTGCCCAAAATGCTTAAGGGGCTTAAAATTTTTTAATGATGAAATATACATAATATAAAATTAACCTTTTTTTGTTTTTGGTGGTACACGGGCCTCTCACTGCTGTGGCCTCTCCCTTTGTGGAGCACAGGCTCCGGACGCGCAGGCTCAGCGGCCATGGCTCACGGGCCCAGCCGCTCCACGGCACGTGGGATCTTCCCAGACCGGGGCACGAACCCGTGTCCCCTGCGTCCGCAGGCGGATTCTCAACCACTGTGCCACCAGGGAAGCCCTAAAATCAACCATTTTAAAGTGTACAGTTCAGTGGCATAAAGTACATTCACATTGTTGTGCAACTGTCACCACTGCCCATCTCTAGAACTTTTTCCTCATCTAAACTGAAATTCTATACCCATTAAACAATAACTCCCCACTCCCCCTTCCTCCAACTCCAAGTAAGCACTATGCTACTATTCTGTCTCTGTGAATTTGACTCTTTGGGTATGCACTGTATAACTGGATTCATACGGTATTTGTCCTTTTGTGAATGACTTATTTCACTGAGTATAATGTCCTCAAGTTTTATGCATATTGTAGCTTGTGTCAGAATTTCCTTCCTTTTTAAGGCTGAATAATATTCCTTGTATGTATATACCACATGTTGTTTATCCATTCATCTGTTGATGAACACTTGGGTTGCTTCCACCTTTTGGCTGTTGTGAATAATGCTGCTATGAACATTGGCCTACTAGTATCTGTTGAGGTCCTGTTTGCTTTTGGGGCATACACCTAAGAGTGGAATTGCTGAGTCATATAATTCCGTTTAACTTCTTGTGTAATTGCCAAACCTTTTTTCTCAGCAGCTGCACCACTTTGCAGTGCCACCAGCAAAAAGACACAAGGGTTCCAATTTCTCCACATCCTCACCAATGTTTTAGAAGGCTTTTTATTACATATACTGAGCTGAATATCTCCTGGACCAGCCCATGATTTCCTTCAAGGGCTCAGAAGAGCAAGCTGTGAGAGCCAGTGTAAAGGGTTGAGTGGAGTGAGTGTAACTGAGCAGGACCCTATGGGGCCTTCCGAGGACAGACCCCTCCCCCCATGTCCTCTGCAATATCTCTTCTCCAAGTACCTAGATAACAGTATCAGATGCACATTTCCCGAGTTACAGAGGCTAAAACCCCCACCAAATGGAAGACGTTAACTGCTTGATGACTGTGAGCACATAGCCCCCAGACCTACTGGAGCCTAAGGATTGATAATGTTAACCCCTGTGACACTGCCCTGTTACCATCAGCCAGTCAGGGAATTGTGCACAAGCTGATCTCATACCCTGAAAATCCCCTCCCTCGCCTGGCCTTTAAAAATGCTTCCCTTGAGCTTCCCTGGTGGCGCAGTGGTTGAGAATCTGCCTGCCGATGCAGGGGACACGGGTTCGTGCCCCGGTCCGAGAAGATCCCACATTCCGCGGAGCGGCTGGGCCCGTGAGCCATGGCCGCTGAGCCTGCGCATCCGGAGCCTGTGCTCCGCAGCGGGAGAGGCCACAGCAGTGAGAGGCCCGCGTACCATTAAAAAAAAAAAAAAAAAAAAATGCTTCCCTGAAACCCATGGGGAATTTGAGAATTTTTGAGCATGAATTGTCCTGGACTCCTTGTCTGGCACCTTACAATAAATGCTGCACTTTCCTTCACCGCAAGTCAGTGTCAGTAGATTGGCTTTACTGAGCGCACCTAGTGGACCCAAGTTTTGGCTTGGTAACATGACGATAGCTACCTTTTGCTTGCTCTCTACATCCTTTGGGGTCCAGTTTGGAAGCAGTCAGATGGCAGTGACTGTTTGGAAGTGGCTGAGGCTGGTGCAGTTTCCTCTGTCAACAAAATCGTGAGGCAGTAGGCTTTGCTTCTTAAGATCTGAGAACGAGGAAGGCCCAGAGCTCTGGGTCATAGTCTTACCTCTTTGTATCTTCCATGCCTACAAGTGGGCAAGGTGAGTAAAACCAAGGCATGCAAATCGGTTCTTTACTTTGTACAGAATTGTCCTTTCCATTCTTTTCAAAAAGATAGGAAGAGTTACAGAGCTAGACCCTCATGACTCAGAGATTATCAACCCACTTTTGCAGACTGTTTATTTTTGTCTTCCTCTTTTATCATATGGCTAGTTTTGAGGTCAGAATGAAGACTACTAAAACCTGCAACATTAATGGTCATGGTTTCTTTTCCTCTCATTGTCCACCTTAATCTTCCTTGGAGCTTCCTATCGAATACACAGTGGTACATGGGTGCCATCTCCTATTTCCTCAGCTTTATCAATGGTGAAATTAGTCCTAATTTAGCCCTTTTTATGAACTTACTAATTTCTTCATAACGTGTTCATAAACTTCTACAGCCATGGTCCACAGTTACGCAATTAAAGTTGGATAAAATGAGCATTTTCTGGCTGATAAAAGCTGAATGAAGTAGCTAAGGGCCTCAGGTGAAACCAAGGGTCCCCTACCCAGCATTAATCAGCAACATTAATTGATAATCCTAGCAGTTATCCTTAGCACTTCACAAGCATTAACTAAACCTCACAACATCTTGTGAAGTAGATATTGTTTTCTCTGTTTTTACAGATGAGGAAATGATCTTAAAATGACTAAGAAGCAAATTGCTTAGAGAGTATCTGCCTAAGCCTTTGACTTTTCAGTCATGTGGTGGGGAAAAAGTAGGACGGATAGATGGTTTCTCCTTCTCCACCTTCCCTTCCTCAACTAAAAGGCTGCTTGGAATTTCAAAAACATTTTTGAAACAACACTATTATTATTTTTTCCTTTTTGCCAAGGTCTTTGAAGACTTTAGAAATCATGAAAAATCTATTTCTGTAATTAAAATGTGAAAACAAAAGCTATTTGTAGCCAAAAAACATCCCATTAATGTGATTTCCTTGTGGTGGATTGACAAGTTCAAAGCAGGAATGTATGTTGCCATGGCCACCAGATTGTATTTGCTCTGCTGGTTCATTTGACTTAGCTGCTGGAGGAGGGTAGCTTTCAGCCAGGAATCACTGAGCATTGTTAGAATAGATTTGTAATTTTTATGTAACACCTTCTCTTTATAGATCTACACAGGTTAGCACATTGTTTACAGTCACTTTAGGGACAGAGTTTTCAGAATCTCTCAGGAATATAAACGGCAGAAGGGGGCATAGGAGAATGCCTTTTCTCCCTTCTCAAACATCTCATCCGTAACAGGCTGTAAATAAATATTTGTCAAAAAGATGGGGGGTGGATGAATGGATGACTCATTTTCATGCACCCTCTGCCTGAGTTAAACTTTGGGTTTATGGGGAGGGAGGTTGGGAAAAGAAGTTGCTATACAGAAGAAAGGGAAGGGGAAAAGGGGATGTCAGGAGAGAGAAGGAAGCAGACATTCTGGAGTGGTTTGTAATCTTTCAGATACAGGGGTGCAGAATGAAAGCTGTCCTTCTGCAGTGACAGAGGGAGAGGGATTAAGAGTGAGTGGGAGAGATTATGTGTGCTAAACTTTCCTAAGACCACTGAAGTCAAATACACAGAAAGCAGTTAAATCTTATTAGCCCGATGATGCTCCCAACCTCCTCTGTCTTCTTTTACTATGGTTATAGGGTCTAATAGTAACTGAGAAACGGTTGGGGAGCTCCCCGTCTGGAGGGGCAGGGGTGGTTTCCTGGTGCGGAGCCAAAGAATGAAGTTTTGCTTCATTTATCAGGGCCAGGTGACTTTCATTTTGAATTATGCATTTTCCTTCCCTGATAAATGAAGCCTCCTGCCAAGGCCTTCGGATCAGAAAAGGCTTCTGCTCCTCACATACAGCAGCAAGCATTCACATTGTAAAATGATGGTTCCGGAATAGCAGTGGAAGTGGCAATATTTCATAGTGAGTGGTTTTCTCCCTTCCTTCTCACTGCTACCCCATGTTCAGTGTTGTCTAAGCAAATTCTGGTGGTGTCTTTTGTGTCTCTATATGCCTAAGTAAGCAACAGGCAGGATAAAGTAAATATCTTCCAAACCTCCATTTATCATGAACACAGATTATAGTTTCGGCTCTTTTGCTTGATGCAAATAAGCTGACAGATGTATATCCATTGGCAGCAAATCTTATGGCTGACATAGCTGCTGAATTTATGTCTGTATTTTTCCTGGGGAGGGATAAATTGTGATATAAAATTTTTTGGTGCTAATGCTCCCTGACTTTTCTGCTTCACTCCTCCGATTCAGCCCTGAAAGTACACCTTTTCAGAGCTCTAGTCCCATTTCACGCATTTCCTCCTCAACTTCCTCAGCCTCCACCTGCCACCAGTTACATCCATTGCTCAGTTATTCCATGGCCCTTGTGGGTAACTGTTTGATCATGATAACCTGATACACTAATTCACAACAAGTATTTATGGATGATAATAACGAAGTGCATAATTTCTCAAATGTTTCCACTAAGATAAATTCACTAAAGTGAATAAGTATCTCTAAAGGGGCTGAGGGACAGGTGGGAGGCAGGGATGTAAGGTTGGGGGAAGGCAGGCCGGAGGGGAAGTGCTTAAAAAGTCTATTTTAAATGAGTTATCGTTTAGGTTACTTAATGCTCTAGCACATCTGAAATTCCCAGTAGAATACACTGTCTACATGCCTTGTTCATCCTGTACTTTTGCAAGCTTCCAGCACACTGCTGTGCACTTTTGAAGGTAAACAGAGGTAAATCTTATTCAGATGAATAAATCTCTGTTACCCTTTATCCCATCCTTTAAAAAATTATTAGTATTAATATATTATAAAAATAATATTTGCTTTTGTAAACTTCAAGTAATACAGAGGAGTATCAAGAAAAATGTCCCCTATTCTTAATTCCATTCTTTTTGGAGAAAATCACCGATAATAATTTTCTGGTTATTGTTTTCAGACTTTTTTTTTCTTTTTTGGTAAATGCATATCATTATACGATCTGTAATGTGTGCCTGTGTTTTAGCTTTAATCAATACCTTAGGGTTGATTAGTTAATCTTTGATGTACCCTAATCAAGGTAAACTTTCAAGGAATGGTTAGTTACCATTGAAAGACTAATCAGAAGTCCCCACTCTGGAGGAACTAGTTCTCCAGTTTTTATTTTTTAGTACAATGGATATTAGAAATAATATTTCCTTAGTAAGACTATTAGCATTAAAGATATGTGAATTGGTTACAAATATTATATAGGCCCTCCTGCCCTTGATGAATAGGGAATAAGAATTTAAGTGCAATCCTATACCATTTGCTTGGCACTCTAGGTTGAGGATTTTATTCTGTCTTTTGGGCACTTCTTTGAGCTAAGAGAATTGAGTGTAATTGTGTTTGTGCCTGCCAACTAATAAATTTTTGTCTCCTGAGCAAAAGTCGGTGTGAGACCTGCTTTCATTGTACCAAATACCCAGTGGCGGGGTAGTTGTGGGAGAAGAGTCCTTTACTATCAGCTACTTCTAACCTTTAGAGCCTACAGCTCTCTATGAAAAAGAACCTGATGATTGTGAACAGGTTGAGTTGGGTCAGTTCCCAATGTGTGTATAATAATATAAATAAATAATAAGTAAACAGATATTAAAGTATATACTCATTTAAAACACAAAAAGAAATAGGATTATAAATATATACTGTCTGCTCAAGATATGTTGTTGAATAAATTTCTAATTATAGGAATTTTGTGTACCTGCAGAATATTGGTAGAAGAGATTTTGGGGTAAGATGGACTTTTACAAATCTTCTTAAATTTCTATCACATAAGGGCTTCCCTGGTGGCACAGTGGTTGAGAATCCGCCTGCCGATGCAGGAGACACGGGTTCGTGCCCTGGTCCGGGAAGATCCCACATGCCGCCTAGCGGCTGGGCCCGTGAGCCATGGCCGCTGAGCCTGCGCGTCCGCAGCCTGTGCTCCTCAATGGGAGAGGCCACAGCAGCCTAGGCATTTTAAAATATTTACTTATTTCCTGATTTTAATAGTAAAATACATTAGTCATGGAAAGATCAAAAAAAAATCCAGAAGAAAATAAAAATCATCCCTAATCCTCTCATTTGGATATAACTGTGTTATTGACAGTTTGGTGTGTTTCCTTCCAGTGTGAGTGTCTGTGTGTATATGTGTGTGTGTACATCTGTACATACTTATAAATAAAGTCATACTGTAAAATTATACAGTTTTGTGTTATGCTTCTTTCATTTTAGCATTATATAGTGAGCATTTCTGCAGATCATTAAGATGACTTGAAAGCATAGTTCTGTAATTGTCTAATAATTCCACCTTATAGATGGACCATAGCTAAACCATTTCCCTGTCATCGGATATTTACATATCTAGATTTTCTGTTTTAATATTATCATATTGTGACATATTTTAGACCTAAAGTTTTGCCCTCATCTCTGATGCTAGACTTCCGCGTATAATTTGGAAAGCATAGTTTATACATGACCTATTTCATCCTTCTCATTCATCTGTCATCCTCCAAAAATAAACAAAAAGAAACTCTGTGACCTCATGCTCTGTTGTTTAGAAATATTTGAAAGGCTTTTATGGAAAAAAAATAGAATGTTCTAAGGAAGAGTACTGTTGATGTTACAAGCTGTGCTTTTGTTTTGAAAAAAGAAAAAGCCACTTTGTTTTCTTTCTAATGGCTAGTTTAGGAAGCATGGGTTTAGGATTCTAGTCTGACTTGACCATCAGAGTAGCTCCTTGCTCAGTGCCATTCTTTCCCAATGGACCTGGCTTGTTCTGCCATCATAATGCCATCCACTGAATGCCATCCCTGCCATCCCTTCAATCTGACCTCAAATGATCCTTTCTCCTTTATTCCTGTTCTTTTTGTTGTTGTTGTTGTTGGAGGGGAAATAAACATTTAAAGCTTTTGTGTGGACCCCAGCAGGTGCCAGTGGCATCCATGGAGCACCCCAGCCCCAAGCTCTACAAAGTAAGAATGAGGTGGTGCTGGCCATCTTGCTTATTGGTGAAGCAGAGAGAATTCACAGCTGTTCCCTGCCAGCCTTCTCATCTCATAAGTCTGTGAAGTGACAGTTTCCATGGGCTCGAAGTAGATGTTAGGAAAATTTTTAGCGTCCTGACCCTGGAAGCTGCTAATTAAAGTGCCACCAAGATGTGTCCATCGGCTCTGAGCTGGTTACACATACATTTGAAAGAGCTGCCCTTTCCCCTTTCTGTCTCTTGTACCCCATTGTGAGTGCTGTGGGTGGTCAGCAGATAATAACTGATAATAACCCTCTCCTATCCTTTCAAACCTCTACAGAAATGCAAATTTCTGCCTTCAGAAGAAAGCACACAGGCATATGAATTTTATATCAGCAGGGATTACCAATGAGTCATGCTTGATGTTGTTGTATAAACCATTCAGGTGGGAAGGCTAGCACTGCAATAAGAGAATACGGTGGGGAGTGTCTCTCTTTCCTGAATGTTCAATTATCAGAGAGCACACAATACACACGCGTCCCAGCCCACAAAAACACAATTACATAAAATGTATGCCAAAATCTCCACAGGGAGGAAAGCTAAACTCTTCAAAATCAAATGTTTATCACAATGCAGAAGAGAAAAAATCTGGAAGGTGGTAAGCAGAATTAATACCTGAGCAAGTTCCCAAACTCATACAGATGTGTGTTATTTATACCCTTAATTGTTATTTCCAGTAGGTTTCTGGCTGCCAGTGCACCTGAGTTAAATACTGTAAAATAACAGATGTCACACATCACAAGAACGATAGGGAGTCAACATAAGCAGCAGCATAAATCTGATTACCTTAGGTACTAGGGGAAAAAAAAGAGGAAGTCCACAAAAACGGATGAGCCCGTGGCTGTAATTTATAAAACAAATGATCCCATTCAAATATGTTCTACAATAATTATATATCTGCACTGAATATACTGAGAGACAAGCCATCCTGAAATAACAGCCGATTTGGGTAACAAAATTTCCCTTCATTTTTAAAAGGACAAAGGAAAGGGGAGAATGAGAATGAATAAGAGGCAACAAAAGAAGAGAACCAAGTCAGCCAGTGCCATTTTGTAGAGAAAGACACGTGGGACGCAAGAAAAAGACTGAGAAGAACCTTCGATGTAAATTTAAAAAGCATCATTAATGATTCAGCAGAGAGAAGATGTTCCAATGAGCCTTACAATCTAGCACCAAATGATAGTGCTGAGAACACCACAGACTGAGATAGTTTACAAAGACTTAAGGGAGCTCAGAGATTTGAGAAAAAAAAAAAAAGAGTACAGGATACAACTGAGAAAAGTGAATACAAACACACCACCTGGGAAAAAAAAAAATCTTAAATAAGGATACCCAGTTGGAGAAGAACTGTGTAAAGCCTGGATGTGGAGTGAAAGCTGATTGCAAATTCTATCAGAATTGCAAGGTATTATTTCAACAGCTCCAAACGGTGAGAGTTCTCTCTTGGAGTTTTTAGTGAAGAGGTGTCTTTTTTATTTTATTTTATTTTTTTTTTTAAAACAAATTTACTTTACTTTTGGCTGCGTTCGGTCTTCGTTGTTGGGTCTTCGTTGCTGCACGTGGGCTTTCTCTAGTTGTGGCGAGCAGAGGCTTCTCTTTGTTGTGGTGCGTGGGTTTCTCATTGCGGTGGCTTCTCTTGTTTCAGAGCTCAGGCTCTAGGCGCACGGGCTTCAGTAGTTGCGGCACATGGGCTCAGTAGTTGTGGCTCACGGGCTCTAGAGCGCAGGATCAGTAGTTGTGGCGCACAGGCTTAGTTGCTCCGTGGCATGTGGGATCTTCCTGGACCAGGGCTCGAACCCGTGTCCTTTGCATTGGCAGGAGGATTCTTAACCACTACGCCACCAGGGAAGTCCTGCAGAGGTGTCTCTTTATGAAGCATTGACAAAGGAACTCATGTCCCTCTTTACTAACATAATGAGATCTTCATTACATAGCTGACTAAATGAACTTTGATCACGGTGTAGAGTACATTTGGGGTTGTGTAAATATGCACATGTGGCTGAAACTGTTCTGATTCTATCATTTCTAGTTAAACAATTTAACAGAAATTTGATTATACCAACCTATAATTTTCAGAGCCTAAGAAACTATTTAAGGATAATAGCATTTACTAAATACCAGGCATTGTTGTAAGCACTTTACATGTTTAACTAAATCCTTATAACCACCACCCCCCAAGTAGGTGCAGTTGTTTTCCTCCTCATCAGATGGGGAAACCAGGATGCAGAGCTTAATGAAATATCCCTAAATCATACATTAATAAATGGTGATTCTGGGATTCAAACCCAGGCAGACTGTTCATGACCTTTCAGTACTACACAGAATTTCTGTGTATGGGTAGAAAAAGAGGCTTACTCCATAATTCTCTTCAATTTGTCAGATAAACTTTATCTCTGAATAGGACTGGAAAGGCTGATGATCTACCATTCATCCTCCTGCATGCCTACATGTCTCCTCACTCCCAAATACCCAGTTCCCTTACAAAGTTGATCCAAGTGGTCTGCCAAGACACGGGGTCAAAGGTTAAAGTCTGTAGCTCCAGCACTGGGACCTTTTTCATCTTTGGCCCATTGAGCTGCGATGGTCTTTGAGAGACATGGACATGCCAGAGACTATGAAAAGCTTTTATAGATCTAAGTATCCCTCGTGAATTTTGTCATTCAGTTGAGAAATTAAAACTAGTTAATTCTGGGAGGTTACTAAAAACAACTGAAGTAATACAATTTTTGAAACATACTCCATGAAAACATACATTAGTATATATTATTTATGAAACGTTGGTTTCTTTGCAAACACTCTTTGTCCCCACAGAACGATGAATTACAGATCGCTGCCCCCATCACAGTGTTTTGAAGGAATCAATAAAATTGTGACTATCAAAGAATACATTTCTCACTGGGCTGCCATGGTGCTATTCTGTTTTCCTCCCTGTCTTGAGTCTCCCAGCATTTAGAGTCATGACTTTTTACTGGGCAACAAAAGCACACTGCCTCTGAAAGAGCATCATTCAAATCCATGTGCAAAGCATGGTGAGTGTCTTGTAACTGACCAAGTTCCCTTCCCTGCATTGGCACCTGTGAACCTCAGAGTCAGAGTTGTGACACAGCCTTGATAAGTGTTGCTCTTTATTCTCTCACCATCTTTCCTATTCTTAACATTTACCCAGTCTCTTGACTTATTACTTTACTGTTGTGGGCTGAATTGTGCCCCACGAAAATTGGTACATTGACATCCTAACCCCCAGTACCTCAGACTGTGACTATGTTTGGAGACAGAATCTTTAAAGAGGTGATTATGTTAAAATAAGGTAATTAGGGTGGGCCCTAATCCAATATGATTGGTTTCCTCATAAGAGGAAATTTAGACACAAACATTTACAGAAGGAAGACCATGTGAAGTCACAGAGAGAAGATGGCCATTTATAAGTCAAGAAGAAACCAATCTGAATGGTGAGAAAATGAATTTCTGTGGTTTAAGCCTTCCAATCTGTGGTACTTTGTTAGGTCCACCTGTTATGGACTGAATTGTGCCCCCCAAAGCCAGGAAGACAGGCTCAACCAGAAACCAATCCTGATGGCACCTTGATCTTGAAATTCTAGCCTCAAGAACTGTGAGAAAATTAATTTTTGTTTATAATTACTAAGCTCTCGTTTCTCTGAGTGGGGCTTAGGAGTAAACAAGTCAATGGAAATGAACCCTTCTTTTGAGAAGGATGGAGCAGATGGACCAGAAAACAGAGTCTGAGCTCCAACTGGGAACTGCTGTGTTTGGGTCATTGCAGTGGATTGAATGTTTGTGTTATCGCAAGTTCGTGTGTTGAAATCCTAAGCCTCAGTGTAGTAGCATAATGAGGTGGAGTCTTTCGGAGGTAATTAGGTCATGAGCCTTCATAAATGGGGTGAGTGTCCTTATAAGAGAGGCTCTTGCTCTCTTTTAGCCACGTGAGGATACAATGAGTAGTTGGCAGTCTGCAACTTGGACAAGAGCTCTCACTAGAACCCATCCATTCTGGCACCCTGATCTGGGGCTTCCAACCTCCAGAACTGTGAGAAATAAATTTCTGTTGTTTATAAGTCAAGCCACGCAGTCTGTGGTACTTTGTTACAGCAATCCACACTGACTAACTGACTGGACTTGCCTCTTCAACCCTAGCATGGGAGCCTTAGTGGTGACCCAGCCCAGTGATCGTCCAAAAAGACTTGTTTTAGTGTGAATCTGCTGCCAGCCACATCCACCCTGAGCCGGAGTGTCCCAATCCCAAGGATAATTTTCCTTGGGACTGGGAGAATTGGAGATTAGATAGACTATAGGTTTGGTACCACTTATTGATTCTTTTACTTCATCTGAGAAATACCTTTCACCTTTTAAGAGACTGAGATTGAATTCTCAGTTCAGTAGGTTTATGTGATGAGATCAAAAGGATTATGCTCAACATTTTATGCTTGTTTCATGTCTCCTGGCTCACTCAGAGATCATCCAGAATGAGAGGCTGGAAATAAGCTGATAGAATTAAAATGTAGTGTGTGGCATATCCAGAGAAAAATAAGTTCTAAGACAGAGTTGTGTGCCTGATTCTGCCTACTACAGGTGTCTTTAATCAGTCAAATGAGATACCTGGCATAGGTTTTCTAGTATAAGAATACCTAGATTACCGGCAGCACAGCACAGGGAGATCAGCTCGATGCTTTGTGACGACCTAGAGGGGTGGGGAGGGAGACACAAGAGGGAGGGGATATATGTATGCATATGGCTGATTCACTTTGTTGTACAACAGAAACTAATACAGCATTGTGAAGCAATTATACTCCAATAAAGATGTATTAAAAAAAGAATACCTAGATTATTTAGTTATATACATATATATTATGCAGCATATAAAAAGGTTTATTATATATATGCATATATATACACATACACACACACACACACAGAGGGAGAGAGAGAAAGAGAGAGAATGTTATTGGAGGGATTCATCACAGCATGTATAGGCTTAGACATGTGATGGCTTCTACACAATCCCAGAGTGAAAACGGAAACCAGGGCAGTCTGGTAGGTCTCTAGACAGTGGAAACTACCTTGACCATCTTTTACAGGCCCTGCTTCTGGAATGAATGTGATCCAAACTTTATTTTTTTAAGCTAAAAAAATATCACTCTTCTCAAAGTTCAAAGTCCAGAGAGAGAGGGTCACACTCCATGACTTTGTGCCAAATCTCTGCTTAGGGTAAGGTACAGTTCCACTAAGACTTCACAGAGAGGTGAAGAAGTCATTCCTCTAAAGGCAATTAGGATAACAGTAGAAAGAGGGAATGAATCTCGTTTAGCCAAACAATGGTAATAACAACGACAACAATAATGACAACAAATGTCCACTAGATTCTAAGTCCTTGTTTCAGATCTGGTGATCTGCCCAGGGTGACTCCTTTTAGTGTGTTTCAGGCTGTTCTTGGCACCCTGTCTGAAAGAGGATGTCTACCTCTTGCTTTAAAAATCTATGTAACTGATCATAAAGAGTTGTTAGCATTATTTAAGCTCTGGCCCAGAGCATAGTTTTAAGGACTGAATTGCCATCTGCTGATGTTCAGGGCATGGTGTCTTATCACTGTCTTCCCGACTGTGCTGGATGTGCTTTGCTAGTTCATGGAGGAAGCAGGGTGGTGTGAAGCTGCCCCTCTGCACCTTACTCTGTGTCTGTGTGCTTTTAGCTGGCCGCTCTCTTGTTGTCAGGCTACTCTGCCCCAAGGCTAGGTGATGAGGGCTTTCAACTCATCTTGCTGGGAACGACATTTAGTTTTGGTTTAGGCACAGCCTGTCCACATCATGTAGGCTAGCATATGTTACTTTGGAAGGAAGAAGATTCTGAGAGTCCATAGTACTCCCAGGAATGATGTTTTCTCAAATTAATTAGCTGTCACTTTGAAGGGGAAGCAAAGTAGTGATAAACTGTGGGTGGATAGGTAATAGTAACAAGTATACAGGAAGGCCACCTTCATGAGTCCCTGAGCAGCCCCAGGAATGCAGGGGCCTAGAATGGTAGGGCTTCCTCACTTCACTGTCAGAGCATTTATGTTCACTCTCACCCCTCAGCACTTCACTTCCCTTATTAAGTACCCAGAATCCTGCTGCTCTTTCTCAGGTCTTGTTAGAGCAGACCATAGGTAGCTTAATAAACACCAACCTACACCAAGGTGCGAAGAACTGGGTGGACTGCTCTTCCAATGGAAACGTGCATTTTTAAATGGTAGAGCAATTTGTAGCACAATGGAATCAACTCTTTTGGTGGGATTTAGTTAACATAGTAGGGGGGGGAAATATTATTAGACAATGGAGGTCTTCTTCTTATCTTTTTTTTTTTTTTTTTGTGGTATGTGGGCCTCTCACTGTTGTGGAGCACAGGCTCCGGACGCGCAGGCTCAGCAGCCATGGCTCACGGACCCAGCCGCTCCGTGGCATGTGGGATCTTCCCGGACCTGGGCACGAACCCGTGTCCCCTGCATCAGCAGGCACACTCTCAACCACTGTGCCACTAGGGAAACCCTTCTTCTTATCTTTGAAAGTGTACTTTATTGACCATTTCCTGATTCTGAACATGTGCAACCTTAGCGCGGGGACATACAGCTATTGTGGAGAGAGGGAAATAACACTGATCAAGAAAGGGGCCCAGTTTCCTTTGTCTGCAAACAAGTTCTGTGCTTTAAGGGAAGGGCTAGTGGAAGAAAAGCTGGAAAAGCTGGTTTGAATGGCATTTAGCTAACAAAACTCTCTCCTCTCTTAGCTCTCCTTAACTCCAGGAGAGATCACACTTTTTACCATCATACAAAGACCAAACCGGTGAATATACACTTAAAGAGCCTACGCAGATAAACCATAAACTAATCTAGGGCAATGATTGTACTTTCAACTCCTTTGTATAACACCATCCACCCTCATTTATTCAATTCATTAGCAAACATTTATTGAGTGTCTACTATTTGCCAGACACTATGCTAGATGTTAGTGATTCTACATGATTAAGTTGTGGTTTCTCTCCTTAGAGAGTGCACAGTCTAGCAAGGAAGACAGATGGGCACACGATAGTTTTAAAACAATGTGTGAAGTGCATTCTTAGCTGTAGGAATAAATTGCTATCGTATCATTGAAGAGGAAGAACTAATTCTGTCTAGCTTTAGAGACACTGGCATTTGAGCCAGTCCTTGAAGAACAAGAAGATTTCTCAGTATCTCATTAGCTCAGCATCCTGAATATAGCAAACGTTTAATAAATGTCATTGTCTAACAATCTAAGAGATGGAGGAAACTAGAATTCCTTGAAAGTGGAGTCCATTGTTGTTTCTCTCAGGTTTCGTCTGGACTGAGGTTGAATCAGTTCATCTCATTAATGAGACCCCTGCATGGTTCTAGCATGGCATCATTTGGCCACATAATCAATGTTCCTGAGATTATCACACAGACACCGTATAGGAGTTGAGAACTTGACCTACTATGGATGCACATGTAGTTAGGTGTTGAAATTGTCATTTCTCCTTTTTTCTTTTTACTTTCGAGGGGTTTTGTATTTTTAAGTTGTCAGTCTTGATACCACACTCATAACCCCAGTAATTCAACCCAAGTACATCCTTATGGGTGACTGAAATGTGTTGCTGTGGTGACACAATCTGACACCACTGAGCAGTCAACTCTAGAGCTGCAAATTTTAGATTTTACAATGAAATTTTGATCAAACTGGGCTTTTTTTTTTCTTCTAGTGATAGTTATCCATTAAGTAGAACAGTATTTACAAAATAAATGGTGAGAAGCCCACCACAAATGCTCTGTGTAGTTTTAGCGACTTTATTTTTAGCAGTAACAATCACATTATTCTGATGTATTGAATTTCTTTTTTCGGGCACTCTAAAAAAACTAACAATTGAATGTTGTTTGAAAAATATTATTGACTGGTTTCTCCCATCAGTTGTTTTCATCTGCATCTAGATAAGGAAAAGAACAAATCCTACCAACTATTAGGTATTTCAGAAAGATAGGCATTTGGATGATATACAGAAACAGTGAGATGACTGAATCTGTCAATTTCTATTTAAACTTGATACTGGGTATAAAATAAGCCTTTGCTGTTCACTGTCAACCTTTAGATTTCAAAAATAGTAAAATTCTAATTTTTACCACAAGGAGGAAGTAGAGCACTAAGATTGTTATGAAATGGAGCCTAATGAAAAATATACTGTATTTGTATTAAGAAAAACTGTAATCTGTAGCAAAAAAAAATAAGAACTTTAAAAAAAAAATCTTGACTAGAATTTAGTAATCTTTTTGGATTCATATTCACATTAATTTCAGCCTCTTTATAGTTTGTAAATTTTCTACAGATTTCACCTTTGAGCTAAACATATGGTTTATGAAATGGACAAAGAAAAGAAATAACAATTATCAGTGAAGGGAAATACTTCACATTTCATCTTGAATGATAGCATGTATGTTCTCAAGTATTTTGGGGTAATTATCAATATTTTTTTAAGATGGCTGGGTGGGAAGTGTATATTTTTGAGGCTGCAACATCAACGGAAAATATTCAATAGATCCGCCAAAGTAGTTGCATGATAAGGTTTAGCATTTAAACAGAGCCTAAACTTCTTTGAAAAGGTAAATATTTAATCTGTTTTTCTGGTCTTGCTTGTAGTTCAGGCAAACCTTGTAATCCTTGTCAAGTCTGATTAAAGGTTCTTTTCCTTCAAGAAACATTCCTGATCTCATTGGACCTGAAGCGAATGACTTTTCTTTCGTGTGCATCAGAATCCCCTGGAAAAGTTCTGCAAACAGATTGTAGGCTTCTTCCCCCAGAGTTCCTGGTTTGGTAAGTCTGGGAAGGGGCCTGAGAATATGCACTTCTAACAAGTGCCAGGTAGTGCTGATGCTGTGGGTCTGGGACAACACTTTTGAGAACCATTGTTTTAGCATGTATTCACTCAGTTTATGCTATCACATACTATTGCAGCAAAGTAAAGAATGTTACCTATTTGTTTGTTATGCTGGAATTTGGTTTGGCTCAGTATTGTTTGAAACCAGGGGGCTGTTGACTGTGGCTCAGTAAGTTTTCTCAGCCCTGCAGTTGGATATATTTATTAGGGTTTGACATGAATATTGCCCTACATCTTTGGGTATACTGGTTTCTCAGGACATTGTGTGTGTGTGTGTGTTGTGTCTTTCTGAGCACACTTGAAGTCACTTGAAGTGGGCTGGGCCTTTTGTCCTGTGCTTGCTCTTAGAGCCCCCTAGAGCTAATTACAGTGCTTGTTCTATACCATGTGTGTACCCAAACCTTCATGACTGAAGACAAGTTAAAATATCAGTACATATGCTATTTAATGAGTAATTCTTGCCAGAAATACTAGTACTGATATAAAATGAGAATTAGGGAAGTGTTTGGTCTGAATCATTCAGCCTATATATCTATAGTCATTAGTTAATTGGAAATTGTTAATTGTCTATATTTCTTTACCTTTTGCCTCAGTGAAAGAAAAAATGAGCCAAACATTGTGTTGGGTATCAGCAGACTTCTAATTGTTTTGGTCTGAGGTTTATTGAGTACATTGTAGCAACGTGATCTTTAGCCTTCCAGAGTAAGATGAAAATAGCCCCACTTACCTAAATAGATCCATTGAAAATACAACCAGCAGCAGCAACAGCAAAATCCTTTGTAAATATAAAGTGCTATAAATATATTTAGTAAAGAGAATCAATTCCATATTATGGGTTTTACTGATCAGATCTATTTCTTTACAAACCACACTTCTAGAAATAGAAGAATTATAAGCAGAAATGCATGGGTCCACTGAGGACAATATAATACAGTGGCAACAATTTAAATATACTGAAGATTAAAGCTGGCTATTTACCATCATGGCATAATGGGTATAGGACTTTATAAGGCACATGTTCTAGTTGCTTAACAAATCAATGCAGGCAATGCGATTAATCTGGTAGGCCCCATACACTCTGCCACTGATTCCTTGATTCACAGTAAGCAACACATCCTTTGGAGGTTCTAGAAGTATGTGTAATCCCTGCAAAACAAGCTGTGGGATTCCAATTTCTAAATCATCACTGTCTTCTCTCTAGCCTAGGTGAAAGTACAAGATACCCTGCAGGGTTGTAGGAAGATACTGGATTCTTCTCTAATATTCCATCTCTAGCTTCAGGGCACTGAATAAAAAGGATTCTTCTGTGAGGGCCACTGTGAGAGTGTTTATGAAATGTTTTGAGACCTCAGATGAAGGCATGATATTCCACATGTTGGTACGCTCTTGTCAAAGCAAGATTTTCCATATTTTTTTTTAAATGAGGAGAAATGAAAGAGTTCTATTTGACCTGCAGAATGTGTTCTTGAAAGATCCACGCTTACCAAGATGGCTATTTCTAGTCATCCCAATCTGATGGTGGTTTGTAATTACAAGTGGTTAAAGAGGGACAGGTCACACCTGCTGGATGAGGCTGAGCACAGGCTTCCAAAGCAGCATCACACACCTACCTGCTGGTCCTGGCTGTGGGGCTCAACCTCTTAAACATTTGTCCACTGACTCCTTTTACCCCTCCCTTGATGTTTGACTGATTCATTTCGGTTTCCCTGCTCATGTTTGCCATTTCCTCACTTCAGCCAGTGCTCCTGAGGGCTTCTGGCAAAAGCATGGGCCGTGAAGTTATATTGCCTGGATTTGTTTCCGATTCCACCACTGGCTTTCTGAGTCTCAGTTTCCCTCTCCCTAACAGGGAGATAGAAACTATCAAAGGCTGCTGTCAAGATTTGCTGAGATAAACACAATTCCTGGCAAATATTTGTGCTCAACATATGCCATTTGTAGTTATGACTAATTAGGTGTTAGTGCTTTTAGCTCCACCCTGTGTTACTTTGGCCACAAGACCTGTGCTGCCTTCTCCTGCCCAATTCTGTGGCACTGATGTCCTGTCCCAGCTTTTCTTGAGCTGGGTGTATCCTCTGCTTCTCTTATCGTCCCCTTGCTTCCTCTCTTGGGGTTACAGCTCCTGGGGTTAGGAGAGCTTCTGCTTTTCTGTTAGCACCAATATCATTATGCTTCAATCTCAAACAACAGCAAGCACTCTTCAGATTTTACCACATAAGGGGCCAGATAGGCAGTGGAACTGACCCATTGGTTTTGTCATCTGAGTAAACAGATGATCAACTCCTGAAAGATGTGACTTTAGAAATCAATATTCATTATCAATGTGGTTAAAGTGATTGAATGAGTTGGCTATTGTCCCACTGATTACTCATTGATTAATTGGTGGTATGACCTCAGCATTCCTATTTTGTGAACAATTATTCTAACCCCAGCAAAGCAGACATTAAACTTCTTTTGTCTCCAGCCAAGTTTTAGGTGTAACCATTATGTGTTTTAATTTTATGCATTCTTTTAGAGAAACCTCATTCAGTTGATTAGCTTGAAATATTTTTTGTGCCCTAAAGCCAACTCATTTTGCTATTCTGTAGGTTAGAGAGGTCAGGCTTCTGGATTCTGGAAAAGGCAGGCAACAAAGCTCAAAGAATTTATTTTCTGCTCATACAGAACCAGTGGATGGAGGATTTCCCCCTTGTGAAACTTTGTAGGACACATTTTGGCACTCTAGAGAATTGGCAGGGAAAAATGTAGGGTTAAATAATGAAGAAAATTGCACAGTGTGGAAAAAAAGAGCTTAAAAAAAGATTTTTACCTAAGGAATAAGGTATAGCAATGTGGCTCTGTTTTCAGATGAATCGATCTTAGCTTGTCCTTTAACAATAAGTAAATGAGGAACTTCAGTCTCCATTAATTTGAATACCTGTGCTACATCACTGTAACCAATGGTTTGTTCTTTTGTCCCATGAATGAGCTGAACACAGGGCCTTACTTTAATATAAAATGTACTGATTTTGTTGGATTCTATTGCATTCTCATGCTGCTAAAAAGTCTCTTTCATGCTCAAATTCCACTGTGTTTTCAATGTCAGATTTTCTTCTTTCAAAAGGAAAAGGGTCCCCTGTGGAAGTTTATGAAAGCTGACACATTTTCTTGTAAAATATCCTTCTGAGACCATATGGTTTATTGGTAAACACATATTTTGGGACCCTTTAAAGTTAGTATTATGAAATTAATGTGAGATGTTTTTGGAAAAGTGAATGCTGTTGACTCAGTAGGGCAGAATGCCTGTCTCCTTTGTGGTTATTACTCTTTATAATTCCCTGCAAAAGGCATTTTCAGATAATTAAAAAAGGTATTTGGAGCAAAAATACTTATCAAAAGAGGTTATATAACACATGCACAGCAGCCACTTGTCAAAGTTAAATATACCTGTTTCTTTCCCCCCAAAGCCATTAGATCTATTACCACCTAATTGCTTGGAAAATTCATTTTCTTTTTCTCAAATCACAGCCTTAATTGAGGTCTGAAAGCTCACCAAGTGCCTCTTAAATCAGTAAACCTAACTTTTTTTTTTTAGTTCTTCTATAATTTATCTTTGTGGCTAAGGGCATACTGTTTTCTTTGAGACAGTTATGGCCGTCAGTACTGGGAGAAAAACCTCTTACTTTGAGAAATAAGAAAACCGGGGAGCATGTCTCATGTTTCTGATAATGTACACTGAGGCCAAGAATTCACAGCGAAGTGAATTAAATGTTGATGCAAGCATATTATTTAATCACTGAAACCAAAAGATTTTTAACCAGTTTATGTATTTTATCCTTAATGTCAAGATGTGAAACTCAAATCTGTTCTTCATTCTGACTATGGAAATCTGTCCTTTATGTAACCATCATCAAGAGTATCATATGTGTAATATATACAACTTTATTCCTTGTTATATAAACCCTGAAGAATGTACATAACAAGAAATGATTTTCCTTTTTTGTAGATTTTTTATAAAATTTATTTTTTATTGAAGTATAGTTGAATTACAATGTTGTGTTAATTACTGCTGTACAGTACAGTGACTTAGTTATACATGTATATATACTCTTTGTCATATTCTTTTCCATTATGGTTTATCACAGGATATTGAATATAGTTCCCTGTGCTATAAGTAGCACCTTGTTGTTTATCCATTCTATATGTACCAGTTTGCATCTGCTAAATAAACCAAAGCTGAAAATTATTTCTTGGGATTAGCAGGTACAAGAAATAATTTTCAGATTTGGTTTATGACATATCAAGCATCAATGGTGATTAGAATATCTAAATTGGTGTCTGAAACTAGAATTAATTTTAATTATATAAAACAGATGAGAATAAATGTGATTTTTTTTAATGAATATAGAAATAATCATTTAGTTTAGGGTTGCTATTTTAAGGAATTACCTTGGGAAGCTATAAACAAATATGAAAAAAATCTGTTTTTCAAAATGTTTTTAAAACCCTCTATCAGAATTGCTTCCAAGTTAGTTTATGACCTGTTTTGCCTTATTACTTTATTTATTTTTCAAAATTTGAAGAGTTTATTGGAGCAAAAAAGTCAATTGGAATTTGGCAGTGCCAAACCAAAAGTGGTTAAGAGCTCAGGGAGATGCTTTTCTAGGGAAGAGGGAGAAATGGCCTCCGTGTTGAATTAATTTAACAATTCCCCCATTTTGGTCATCCTCTGATACATGAGATATTGACCAAAAATTTAGTATTAGCGCCACTCTCAGTCACCATCAGAGTTAAGTTGCTCTTGTCTCATTGTGAAACTCATAGGTTACGATGTCAGATCTGTAGAAGAGATTGTTTCTGCTGTTCATCTTGTTTCTGTTTCTCCAAGCATTGTGAGACCATCTAGTGTACTACTCGTGGCTGTGGACATGCATTTAAGACTTTTGAGAGAACATAGTGCACCAGGGAGACTACAATGATAGCTATTAGGAAGATAATACCAAGAGAATGATGTATATTCCTTAGCCAGGGCCCCCGTGAACCAAACCAGTTGGTATCAAATAAATCAAAGAGTATACCTGAAGGGGCAACAGCCTGTTTTAGCCAAGTGGTTTATTAGTTTATTTCCTCTATTTGCTACAATACCACAGGTGTTAATCCAGGTAGAGCAGAAAGTATTTGCTATGGCACAGACTCCTCTTTGTTCAGCCAAGAAGTAATCTAAAGCAATCCTATTATCTAAAACCACCTTAGCAAGAAAATATAGGCACTTTTGTTCAGCTATGGGCTTAGCAGTAAATTAAGCAACATTTGCCAAAGTTAAGGAGCTCTGTCTTCCCGTGCACTAACAGAGAGAAAAACCAAGTAGTGAAAAGGCAAAGGAATAAAGTTTTATATTGGAGATGAAGATCTTGATCTCTGAGTTTGGGAGAACTGTCTACCTCAGAATGCCATCTACTTCTGGGGAGGAACCTCCCTAGACTACTTTAATTTTAGATCTCCAGCTAGTGTGCAGTTCCAAGAGTCTAAAGGAGCCCATTTTAATTGGGGGATGTGGACCCAAGGTTCAAGTCCCTGAAGTTTGGCTGCCTTCTGAACCGTGAGGGGTACCTGGTATGGTCCCTGCCAGGGAGGTTAAAGGGCAGTCTTTGTTCTTAGTGATTCTAATTCAAAAAGGGTGGGAGAAAATTGGAAATGTTAGCCTGGAGAGTTGTAGCTAGATAATTGAGGATACTAGAAGAATTCAGGATCTAGTTTGGTTTATAGATATATAACAAAACCTCAAAGACAATAAGTGGAAGTAGAATCTGATATCCACAAGGTTGTGTTATAATTTTCTACTGAAACATAATTTTTTCTACAAACACCCTCATTTCTATCAAAGATAATCACAGCAAGACTAATTTGTTTGCAAAATTAGTCTAGTCTCTTTACATTTGGCCTGCTTATTTATGTAAATGTAGCAAGAATAGTGATTGACCATATATATTCATTTAAAATCTGCTTTGCTGGAATTTTTCTTAAGTTTTATTGGCTCCTTAAAGTCAACCTTAGTTCCTTGAAACTGTTTGGTCATATCTGATTTTATGGAATTCTCAAATATGATATTGCAGTCAAAGCCTTGGTAATATAACCAATGTTTCCAATCATGTCTTGTTACAAGGAGAACAGATCCTTATTGAAGTTATGCAAACAACTATATTGCTATGAAAAGAAAAATACTCAATAAATTTCTGAATTCTGGAGGGATTAGGTAGGGAGAAAAAGTAAATATTTCAGTTCTGTTTACAGAGGTGTACTTTATAAAATTACTAAGTCATAGGTATCTTAAGAGAAAAAAGAAAAAGTTTTCCTTAAATCTGGAAAAATAAAACATTAAGGAACCAGTAATGTTTCAAAGAAAAAGTTGTAAAAAAATCATAATCATCCTCATCAGTTTATTCAGTCCCATATTATTAATTTTATTCTGCTTGAAGCCAGTTTTTCCTAATGGAAATTCTTACCCAGTTCTGTTTTGTGATCTTAAAGTTTTCAGAAACCTATATTCTAGAATATTTGTCAAAGTCTGTTCTGTGAATCTCTCTGAAGATTAAGTACCCCAAAAAACATCAGAGTAAAACAGTAACTATATGTAAATGAAAAAAGGCTAAAACATGTCCATGGTTAAAAATCTGATGAGAGTTCATTTGACAAGGAAATTTAGTTATTTCTGTGGCATATAATAATTTTAGACAATAATTGGACAATGACAGTATTGACAAATTTCTAAAGACTTTAGACAATTTCTGGAATAGCTATGTTAACAACATATATCCCTATACAGATAACATAAGGAGGATTATCATCACTTCTTTTTTTTTTTTTTTTTTTTTTGTGGTATGCGGGCCTCACTGTTGTGGCCTCTCCCTTGCGGAGCACAGGCTCCGGACGCGCAGGCTCAGCGGCCATGGCTCACGGGCCCAGCGGCTCCGCGGCATGTGGGATCCTCCCAGACCGGGGCACGAACCCGTGTCCCCTGCATCGGCAGGCGGACTCTCAACCACTGCGCCACCAGGGAAGCCCCATCACTTCTTACTTGACAGTGCTCCCATGTAATTTAACATACCAAATAAATCTCATTAGCTTAACATCTCTCTTTTACAAGGTGAAAGACAAATTCTTTGAGGTTTTTCAGAGGTATTCTGGAAAATCTCAAAGTTGCTTTAAGGTAAAAAAGACTCCATTTAGAATTTGATTTTGGGAAGTTGTCAAATGTCAAAAGGTTTGAACATTTGACTATGTTGGATGTAAGATTATAAAATAATACTAAATTATTTATTTAACCAAAGTGGTAATAAAAGACTTTAAAGGCAAATACAGAAGGTTACATATTGGTGAACAAAACTTAGTTCTTTTAATATTCAGAAGACTGGGCTGATAAAGACAACATGAAGCACAATAAGTTATTTTGGTAAGACACAGAACCTTTGCTTTCCAAGTAGATTACGTGGAAAAAAAAACAACTTTCACAATCTCTTATGAAGATCAGACCAATAGTCCAATAAAACTTTGTCCTTTTGACAGAGAAAACCAAATTCAAATTTTGCACCAGTGTACTTTTGCTATTAAAACTCATTCTTTAAAAACTTAAATAAATCCATTCCAGTTTTAGTTTGTTTGATCACTCATAAAATTCCTTTTCCATACTCCTACAACAAATTTTTTAAGATAAATTTATTTATTTTTGGCTGCGTTGAGTCTTTGTTGCTGCGTGTGGGCTCTCTCTAGTTTGTGGAGAATTGGGGCTACTCTTTGTTGAGGTGCGCGGCCTTCTCACTGTAATACCCATTCAGGTTTTGTCCTATGGTTCTTCTCTTTGTCATTTTGGAACAATCAGTCATGTTATTTTCCTTACCTACTTTTCATACATAGATGTTTCCTTTCACCCTTATTATTTCTAAGTAGTTTTAATTAAACACATTGATTAGATTTCTTAAATCTTAGAATCCTTTATTTCTAGTGAAAACTAAGAAGTAAGTAATTGTGGACTTTTTTACACTAACATTCTGTAGATTGGCTAGTTTTTTTTTTTTTTTTTTTTTTTTTTTTTTTTTTTTTTTTTGCGGTATGCGGGCCTCTCACTGTTGTGGCCTCTCCCATTGCGGAGCACAGGCTCCGGACGCGCAGGCCCAGCGGCCATGGCTCACGGGCTTAGTTGCTCCGCGGCATGTGGGATCTTCCCGGACCAGGGCACGAACCCGTGTCTCCTGCATCGGCAGGCGGATTCTCAACCACTGCGCCACCAGGGAAGCCCAGATTGGCTAGTTTATAAATATATTTTACAATTTCTAGAAGTATATTCTTCCTCATAGTAAATTTTTCAATGTGGCACAAAACATGTTTACTTATAGACCAGTATATCTTTACTTCATCTGTAAAAGGAAGCCAAAAGTAGATAAACCTATGTTCAGCAATTAACGTTTCAGTATTTTATCTTGCTTGGAAATAATCTAGATAGTCAATGAATATCTATCATTCAACTTATCTCAGTATAACTTTAAGGTTTCAAATTACCAAAAAGATTTTGGAAATTATTTTTAAGTAGACATAAAGCATAATTATTGTTGAAAAGTTTATTTATAAACTTATCTTACTTACATCTATTTAATTTACTTGTTCTTAATAATAATGTTTAGACCATGAAAATTTCATGAGACATTAGACAGCTAACCATCATCTTAAGTCATCTTTCTTGGGCGCAAATTCTGTAACAGAAAAAACATGAGCTTATCTGACTTTTAGTAAACCTAGGTAGAATAAAAGTATTATATTTAATGCTTATAACTCTAAAGACAAGCCCATTGTGATTAAACCAATAAACTTTAGCTTTTATCCTAGATCATGTGAATTTGAAAAAAATTTGGGTTAGTTTCTATATTTCTGAGAGTATACTTGATTTATGTAAGTTTTTGTTTGTCTTTAAGTAAATTAAATAAAGCTCTTGACAAATTAATTTTGGCAATATCATCCAGAGGTAGAAAAATTTCACACAGCTATAACATACATACAAAGATATACAGATGTGTTGATTTTATAGTTTTTGTTTTAAAATCTTACCCATGAGACAGGTGCAACAGTGCAAAACTCTCTAGTTTATAAAAGAATGGTTGGTTGTATTTCTGGCAGATAGAATAAGTTAAGGTTACCTGCTCAGATGGCTAGAGTTTTTACTACCAATACTTGTGAAAAAAACTTGAGACTTTTTATTCACTTCATTTCCAAGTAGCTTAATTTTTTTTCTCTGATAAGAATTATCTCTCATATTGCATTTCAAGAGCTGTCTCTGGGTTCCTAAAGACTAAGAACATTTACATCTCAAAGGCACAGGGAAAGGCTGTAAGTTTCTCCAAAAAGGGCTTTTGTTTCCTAAATTCAGATCTTTTACAACATCTGCAAGCCTTTTGAGATAAATAGGGAAGTTTGGGGGTTTGGTAAAAAGATAGGTAGGTTTTGAATTGTTGCTACAGCTGCATTTCTGTTCTTGTAAAGACTCAGTTGTAAGACAAGTACAATTTTTAAAAATTCCTTAAAGAATTGGGTTGGAACCTAAATAATTTCAAGGTGTTGACCCCGCCGTCCAACCACATTACCCTCAATTTCCTCTTATATTGGGGAGAAGATTTTCAACTAAGATGGGAATCAAAAGATTCCTATGTTCTAGATTTAGAGCTGTGATTCTTTGGAATGTTTTAGTATTCCTTCCACAGTGGCTTCAGAATGTTTTTCTTTCCCTCTGGGTACATAGTTTCATTTTAGATTAGGTGAGAAGGTCTACAAAGCAGTTCCTATCAGGCTCTGAATGTCACCTTCCAATTAGATCAACTTCTGACCATAGAGCTACTTAAACAAACAAACAAACAAACAAACAAACGAACGAACAAAAAACCAAAAAAACCTCTTGAATAGCAGTAAATATTCCTGGAAGTATTGAACAACCCCATGGACACAAGAGGGGTCCCCAACGAGGGTGCAAAAGATACTACCCTTCCAAGATCTAGAGCCACTCCCAAAGATAACCAAAAGAATGAAAGACTTAGACAATTCCCCTGAGAGCTGGGAACAGTTGGTAGGACCCTAGCGGCAAATAGAGTGCGACTCACATTTCTGTCTGGCCATATTTTGGGGTCCTGCAACCTGATGGTTGCCAAGCCAACCTCTCAGGACACAAAATGAGACAGGAAGACAATAGCTGCCCCTGGGAGAGAAAGGATCAATAATCAGTGATTTCTCCTGCCAATCTAAATTTGGAAAAGAAGGAACTACGTAAAATTTTAGCTTCCTCTTTTGACCAGGCACCACAGAGAGATCTGGGGGAGCTGACTTTGGTGAGAATTCTCACCCTTTGCCGGTTTCTGCAGTTTTCCCAGGATCCCATCTGCAGGTCGCATCCTGGTCACCAGAAACTGTAAAGGAGGAAAAATAATTTCCCCTCTATTCTTTTTAGCAAGTGCCTGAGTGAAACTCCTTTGTCTCAAGGGCAGCTGTGTAAATGGATAAGCCTACCTAAGATGGTTAAAAGTTCTCTACTGTAGATACTGTAATTCAAGATTATCTTTGGTAAAGTTAACCTACTTGTTTAGTCTCAAAATAATTTTATTCACCTGAGGCTGCACACTGCACCCAGTCCAGTTTTAAGCTGGATCCAGTCCAGATCATGTCCAGTTTCTAAGTTGAACTTAGTCCAACCCCAGACCCAGTCTAACTCTGGCCAGGTTCTGGACCCAGTCCAGAAAAAGAAATGCTCAAACAAAGTCTGAGCATAATGCAAAAGCTGTGGAGCTCGGATCCAGAATCCTGGAGGGACTTACCTATCATCTCCAGAGACAGTGAGATCAAGGGGCTCATGAGGTCCTACACCTGGCTGCTCATTGCTCTTGGGGGCCATTGGGGGTCTCCTTTGGTTCCCTCTTTGGACACCAGAGCTGTTAAAAGATAAACTGAGGTATATTAGAAAATGTAAGAGATTGTGCAAAAATTGATTCCAGTTGAGTAGCACCAAACCAGAAGTGGTTAGGGGCACTCCCTATTACTGTAGTTACATTTTTACTACTTAAACCGAGCAGGACCCTGTAGGGTCTCCTGGGCATGGGGAGCCTTTCTGTTCAGCCTCCATGACCTTTCGTGAGTTCCAAAGGGCAGATTCAAACAGTTGCTAATTCCGAAAGGGAAGGGATACAGAATCAAGGGAGGAACAGCCAAGAAACAATAGTACAGCCTTGGGGCAGCATCCTGGTTCCACCTCAAGGGACACACATAACAATATCTTTACGCCATTTTATAGAATTAAAACCCAACAATTGGAAGATTCAGCATTTTCCATGCCAGAGAAGACCACCTGAGGCCAGACTAAAGGAACCAGAGAAACTCATCAAGAATATTGCCTGAGAGACTTCCCTGATGGAGCAGTGGTTAAGAGTCTGCCTGCCAATGCAGGGGACACGGGTTCGATCCCTGGGCTAGGAAGATCCCACATGCCGCAGAGCAACTAAGCCCATGAGCCATAATTACTGAGCCCATGTGCCACAACTACTGAAGCCCGTACTCCTAGAGCTCGTTCTCCGCAACAAGAGAAGCCACCACAGTGAGAAGCCCATGCACCACAATGATGACTAGCCCCTGATCATCGCAACTAGAGAAAGCCCGCGTGCAGTCAACGAAGACCCAATGCAACCAAAAATATATATATAAATTTAAAAAAAAAACGATTACCTGAGGCCAGATTAAAGGAGGACAGGCCCTACACACACCCTATCTTATCAGCAACCCCACTCTTGAATTATTGCTATAAAACTCTTCATCAGATCCTCCTGGGTTGGGACATAGTTTTCTAGGGCAGGAGCCCTCTGTGTCCCCCTTTGCCTGGCAAAGCAATAAAGCTATTCTTTTCTACTTCACCCAAAACTCTTGTCTCCTGTCTCTGAGATTCAGTTCAGCACCAGTGTACAGAGAGGCTGAGCTTTTTGGGGGGCATTATTTATTTATTTATTTATTTATTTTTAACATCTTTATTTGAGTATAACTGTTTTACAATAGTGTGTTAGTTTCTCCTTTACAACAAAGTGAATCAGTTATACATATACATATGTTTCCATATCTCTTCCCTCTTGCGTTACCCTCCCTTCCACCCTCCCTAGCCCACCCCTCTAGGTGGTCACAAAGCACAGAGGTGATCTCCCTGTGCTATGCGGCAGCTTCCCACTAGCCATCTAATTTACATTTGGTAGTGTGTATATGTCCCTGCCACTCTCTCACTTCGTCACAGCCCACCCTTCCCCCTCCCCATATCCTCAAGTCCATGCTCTAGTAGGTCTGTGTTTTATTCCCGTCCTACCACTAATCTCTTCATGACATTTTTTTTTCTTAGATTCCATATATATATGTTAGCATATGGTATTTGTTTTTCCTCCTTCTGACTTACTTCACTCTGTATGACAGACTCCAGGTCTATCCACCTCATTACAAATAACTCAGTTTCATTTCTTTTTATGGCTGAGTAATATTCCATTGTATATATGTGCCACATCTTCTTTATCCATTCATCTGTTGATGGACACTTAGGTTGCTTCCGTGTCCTGGCTATCGTAAATAGAGCTGCAATAAACATTTTGGTACATGACTCTTTTTGAATTATGGTTTTCTCAGGGTATATGCCTAGTTGTGGGATTGCGGGGTCGTATGGTAGTTCTATTTGTAGTTTTTTAAGGAACCTCCATACTGTTCTCCATAGTGGCTGTATTAATTTACATTCCCACCAGCAATGCAAGAGTGTTCCGTTTTCTCCACACACATTACTTTTTAATTGTGTCACACGTGCATTATCTATGTAAGCTTGGGCCAGTGCATAAGAGATATTTTTAATATTCTGTTTGTGATTACGTAGCTTTGAGCGATGAGGAAAGGGGAAGAAGTGCTTTTTGTTTATGCATAGCAAGCACTGTGATGGGAAGCCAAATAATGTTGGGCGTTCTTGATAGCAGTGATGTTTTACCTCCTAGTGTTACAAAAATTTGCCTCATTAAACAAGATGAAACAAATGAGCCAATAAGAAGGGAGCCCCATTTGGAACAAGCAGGCTTTAAGAAAAAGTAACCCGAAGAGAAGTGAGTTTGTGATGGTAATGTGAAAACCTTGGGGAAGATGAAACAGACATGATTCAGGCCTCTATTTCAAATGATAAGTTTGAAGACAAAAGAATCCATATTAAGTCCTGGTTCCAGGACCAACAGTTTAGGTAGTATGTATCCTGCTTGCTTAAATGACTTGACTTTTGAAAAGACAGAAATGGGAGATATGTAACAATCTAGTTACAAGTCCAGATGAACCAGTATCACCAACTATATCAACCAAAAAAATCTAACATGTTTATACTACTTACTATATGCCAGGTAGGGTAACCAAATCATCCTGGTTTGCCTGGGACTTTCTAAGTTTTAGCATTGAAAATTCTGCATCCTAGGACCCACTCAATCTCAGAAAAACCAGGATGACTGGTCATTGATGCCAGGTTCTGTTCTAAACATTTTATATTTAGTAACACATTTAATCTTCACAACAGCTCTCTGAGGGAGGTACTATTATTATTCCTAATTAATTAATTAAAAATTATTTCTTTGGCTACTCCAGGTCTTTAGTTGTGGCATGCAGGATCTAGTTCCCTGACCAGGGATCAAACCCAGGCTCCCTGCTTTGGGAGTTTGGAGTCTTAACTGCTGGACCACTGTGGGAGTCCCTATTCCTATTTTACAGGTGAGGAAATGCTTGCATAGAGACGCTAAGAAATTTGCCTAGGGTTCTACAGCCAATAAGTGACAGAATCAGGATTAGAAATCAGGCAGTCTGGTTCAGTGTCAGTCTGCCTCTAAGTGGACTGCCTCTAAGAGTGTCCTGCTTTGTAATTGATGGAGAAAGAGAGATTGTTGGGGAGAGAATAATGGAGAAAAGCCTAGTCCCACTCTCCTGGTGCACATGTGGGATATATAGGCAAGGAAACAGGCTGTCACAGGTCTGGAAAAGAAGAGAAACCCTTTTCAGAAAGTATGTAGAGTGAACCCTAGGAGTATGTTGGAAAATTAATTAACCCAAACTGCTTGGTCAGGGAAGGCATGAGATACTATGTGAAGGGTCTAGCCTTCTGCTTGACATATGCTGGTTGGTTAATGAGCAGAAGTTTGTCATTAGCCTTCAATAATGGCAATTGCAGGAGAATTGACAACAATGACAATGGCTGCAGAAAAGTGGAAACTATGGCTAAGGAGGGATATGAACTGCTCAGGGCTTCCAGACAGCAGAGGTCAGGATAGGGAGATTAGGGTAGAATCAATCACGTTGTGATTGTCCCCAAGGCTGCGGTAGCATTTGTCTGTAGGTCTAGGTGGTCCATGGAAGCCTGGGTTAAATGAGTACATACAATTGAAGGTTTCTTGGCATGGAGATTCATAGGTATATCCATGATGGGATGGCAATATGTTAATGCAACCACAACCCAAAAAACAAAAATTAAAAACAAATTTGGAATCATTTTTCTAAAAGGTAGGAACTGTTCTATGTTGTGCTATGTTACCCAGGGATTAGCAGGTTTCAGAGTTTTTCCCTGATTTGGAAAATAGTAAGCATTGTCATTTACTATAAGCCTGATCAATAAGAGAGTAATGTAACTGTTACTAGTAGGTTTGCCCATGACTCTCTTTAATTTAGCATTGAAAGTCCCACATCCCAGAAAACCACCTAGTCCTGGGCAAACTGGACAGTTGGCTACTCTACCAGTAGGCTGGCTCTGGAGCCACTCAATTCTAACTCAACAGCTCATTCCAAGCTCTGTGACCTTGAGAAAATTACTTCACTGCTTTTAGCCTCAGTTTACTTACTTGTAAGGTGGTAATGGTAAGAGTACCTATCTGTATGGTTACTATGAATATTCATACACAATGTACCTGTCTTATCCTTATTGCAGCCTCTTGCACATAATAAGTGCTCAATAACTTTTAGCTATTATAAGGAAATAGAAAAATTCCACAAAAGACAGAGGTTTGTCTAAACCTCCCTAGTGCATTAAGCCAACTCTAGCAATGTGCTGTAGTTAGTTTTGTTGCTCACCAAATATTTCTAGTTCTTTGTTTAGGCATGTGGTAGGATTGATGTCAGGTGTGGGTGGCCATATGACTTGCTTTGGTCAAAGAAATAGGAGAAGTGGTCTGTGTAACATCCCAGTGGAAGCTTTAAAACTGTCACATGGAACATGATGCTCTCTCTCCCAGGAAGGTTCCAAACAGTGGCTACTCTGTCATTCAGGGTCCTGAACTAAGGACCAAAAAGAGCAAAGCTCCCATTGACCTATGAGAGACATGAAGCAGGAGTAAGAAATAAGCTTCATTTATTTAAGCTGCTGAGGAATTCTGGGTGTGTTAGCACAGCACTAACTAGCCTGTACACTAAGGAAGGGACTGATATTTCCTGAACTCTGCCAATTGTGGAGAACTGCAGTCAGGCCCAAACTGACTGACTTAATACAGTTACTGTTATATTGTAAACTTAAGTTCACTTTTGGCTTCAGTTAGGTTTTCAGTTTTGTTAAACAAAGAGTGAGTTGACTTAGCATGCTTTTTCATGGTTTGTCTTGCATTGGCAATGATGTTATATGTAGCACGCTGTGCTTTTACTCTATTTTGCCTGTATTTCTTTGCTGTTTGTGTGTAATGCTTCAGTTGGACAAGCATTCATAACCCTGGTTGCACATTAGATTCTTCTGGGGCCTGTAAAAAATATCCATATCCAGACCCTAGCTAGACTCTGGTTGTTTTTCAAAAATTCCCCAGGTGATTCAAATGTGAAGCCAGTGGTTTGGCCCTGAACCAGATCTTTAACTTCTTATTGAGGGACTATGACCTGAAATTGCTGAATATCCTCTTTGTTTTAAGTAGGAGCCCAGAACACAGAGGGCCATGCAGCACCATGACCAAGAATGGCTGATATGGCTTAGTGGAGACTATTATGCCATACTTCTTTTTTTTAAAATTTAATTTTATTTATTTATTTTTATACAGCAGGTTCTTATTAGTTATCTATTTTATACATATTAGTGTATATATGTCAATCCCAATCTCCCAGTTCATCCCACCACTACCAGCCCACCCCGTGCTATACTTCTAAGTGGTATTAGCCAACCTAGAACAAGCACTCAGTGGGGTCTGACATCATCTTTCTGGAAGGGAATTCAAGGCTGTAGGTGCCAGTTCAATGTCTGCAGAATTAAGCTTGTTACAAGTGTCCACATTGTCAAGAGGATGTAGTCTCTTTAAGAAAGGAAGGGATCATCTCTTAGCAGGTATACTAAAGGAAGTTCATTACTTTTGCAAAAGGGTGATACCAGTCTACAAGCACTTAGGGAAGTGACATCTTGTCTCCTACTGTTCCTTTGGCTTCACTTGTAACAGATCTCAGCTCTCTTACTATTGGATCAATTATTCATTATCTGTTTGATACTACCTACCTCCAGCTGAAATGTATACACTAGTACAGGCTCTAGGATTTTATTTTTGCTTCTGTCCTTATTCATGCTAATGAATGCCCTCTATGGTATCATTAGCACCATATCCCAGTGGTCGAGTGGAACCAGCACTTGCTGAGCCATGGAGGTCTGGCCAGGCTCTTCTCTTTGTTGCTTTGCCCACTTGGAATGTTTCTATTTTTTTGTTCAATTTACCAGCTCATGCCCACCTAGGCTCAACATAGGCAGAATGAAGGCAAAATCCCCTGCTTTCTGCAGCTTTTGTTGTCCTCCTTGTCCTTTGATACCTGTAAGTCGATTGAGAGCTGCCTTATTCCAAGAGGAGCCCTTTGCCTCGCTCTGACTTCCTACCTCTCTCACCTTCTCTGAAGATTTAAATAGATCATAGGCAGAAGTTAATTGGAGATAAAAGTTTACAGTTAAGCAGGCAGGTTGTAACACAGTATCAGTATAATCTAAAGTAACTGGGGCTCCCTCAGGGTCATTGAAATGAACAAAGGTATTCTTCCAATGCATTTTTAAAACCTAGACAAATTGTGTGTCATATAAAATGCATTATAAAAGGTTTCAATTGAGTCATTGGATTAAGTGAACATTTTAACACCTTTCAGAGGAAAAGGATTGTATTTGGTATGATAAAATAGTCAATGCTTGGCTTCACACTTAGGTGATGCAGTGGTCATCAGGGAACACTTTACTTCAAACAAAAAAATAAAAAGAAATAAATAATCAAACCCTGACTTTATATCAAATATAAAATATTATTATTTTAAAAATCATAGCTTCCAGGATATTCTCAGAAAGAAAAATGATATTTAAAGCTTCTTGTCTTCTGACCCACTATTAAAATGGTATCTAATCTTCCCCCCCTACCCAATATCCGCTACAGCTATTAAGTACTTGATCACTCATATGCTAAAAGCTGTGTGATTTCTCTCGTTCCTTCAGTAGCCAGCCAGTGTTACGTAAATTCTGCTAAGGTCACAATTAACAGGAAGCCAGAAGCCAATCTCTGACCAGTGAACTAATACAGAAGAATGAGAACAGATATGATTAGTATGTTAGAAAGGGTTTCCTCATTCTTTAGTTTTCTTTATTCTGAATCTATTTTTTAGAAAACTATTTAAGAGATTCAGTTTGGAATCCATTTAGATAGTATCATATTTAGAGAAGAGTTTAAGGTCACTCTTAGAGATGCTTCATTTCATTTGAAAACATTGTACTATCACCTTTATGGAGAATATCTAATGAGAGACAATTGGAAGGTAGAGATGTTGAATAATATTCTCAGAACTGAGAATGAACTTTAAGGCTGAAAAACAATGAAGCAGGCAACTCCATGAAGTGCAATGATGAAGTTTATTGTGGGTGACTTACATACAGGCAGAATTGGGCCAAGGATGATCCAGAGACATACACTAAAAGGGATACAGAGGGATTTAAAGGGGCCAAAGCTAAAAATAGAATCTGACAACTGAGGGAGAAGCACATCTGCACGAAAGGAACCAGGGGTTTTTCCTCCCACCGTGGGTCTCATGACCATTAACCTTCCAGTTTTCATATCAGATGAAGGCAAGGGTAAAAGTTGACAAGGAACTTAATTGGCTTGGGTGCATTCCTTATGAGTAGGCTAAAGCTCAGCCACTCAGAAAGGGGAAGAGCAGCAGGACTAAGATGGAGCCAACAAAATGGAGTCAGTATGGCTCAGCCACACAGAGACATTCCCGAATCCTACATTGCCTAAATTCCAAAGTCCACTTGTCTCATGCCTTGGCTTCCCTCCTCTCATGCCTTGGCTTCCCTCCTCTCACTTTCAGACTCTCTGTGTCTTGACCTTCCCACTGATTAGTCTGTGGCATCCTCAGTTTTCTTTTCAATTTAAAGGTAACATTTTGTTTAGTTTTTCTTGTTCCTCATTTGTATATCTATACCATGAATATTTTTCTTAAAATTTAAAGTATCTTTGGGTAGGAGCCTTACTCCTGCTAAAATGATGCTCTCAGATGGTGATGATGATAAACTAAAATAAGAAATCAAATTTCTATATGCTAAAATGGTTATAAGAAACACTGAAATCTTTGGATAAAACTTACATTATGATGTAGAGCAGAGCATCTTGAAAACATTTAAAGATGCTGATAAAGTTAACATTTATAAACATGTTTTTTTTCTTCTTGGAACCTTCTATTTAAATTTTTATTGAGCAACTACTTTGTACTTCATACTGACCTAGCAACCCCAAGCGGTCTTTTTATTCCAATCCTACTTGGATGGAATCCCATATTTTCTTGCAGGACCCAGAGGGGACTGGGGGGAAGAGTAAATTAGCTGGGATTCTGGCATGCCAAGGGTTGCTATGGCAGAGTGGAGGTGACCTTGCAGCTGAGTGTCATAGGATAAACCACTGGGCCAGGACCAGATGTTCAAGGAGAGATAAGAGGGGCTTAAAGAGGATGAGGCTTTAAGGAAAGCAAAAGAGGTCAGGCCATAAATCCCACTGGCTGCCAAATTTAACAGCAGATGCCAGCAGAACATCCCAGGACAGGCTCAGTGGTACTTCTATGATTGCTAGTCCAGAAAAAAAGCAAAAGGACAGAGAATATAAATCCCAGACCTCTTCCCCCTACTGTCAGGAGGACACAGGAAACACACCTCATATACCCAGATGTTTCCCTGGAGAAGAGAAGGGAGAGAGAGTGCATCTGAAAGACTAGACATTTATCCCCCAAATGCTGAGTTCTCTAGAGAGAATTAGATTAATTTATAAGAGAGGAATAAACTCAGTTTTATCACCACTCAGCAGGTGGGTGCTCATGAAGAAGATTAAATTGGTTACAGATGAAATAAAGAAGTTAAATTTTCTCTACACATTTGTGTGAAGTGAGGGAAATTTTGGAACCCTCTGCTGTGTGTGTGTGTGTGTGTGTGTGTGTGTGTGTGTGTGTGTGTGTGTGTGTGTTTGTGTTAGTCAGGGAAGGTCCCATCTCAAAACCCAGAGAGGAAGTAGTGATATAGCAGGAAAATTTTAGAACTGGTTCTTGGGTGGTCCTGGCAAGGAGTGACCGGCATGCCCCACCGTTATACATGACCATTCCCAAAAGAAAATAGAATAAGGGCTAACAGAAATAAAAGCAAAGAGAGTATTACTAATATTATTAGTCTTTAGTAGTATTAGTAATTTAGTATTTAGTATTATTTGTAATACTAATACTCATCCAAAGAGAGTATTATCGACACAACTTGGGGAATCATGAATGGCTTTATTGAAGAGGTGTATCCTGAAAGATGAGTAGAATTTCAGAAGGAACCTAGAGACTGTCATACAGAGTGAAGTAAGTCAGAAAGAGAAAAACAAATATCGTATATTAATGCATATATGTGGAATCTAGAAAAATGGTACAGATGAACTGGTTTGCAAGGCAGAAATAGAGACACAGATGTAAAGAACAAATATATGGACACCAAGGGGGAAAATGGGGGGCGGGGTGGTGGTGGGATGAATTGGGAGATTGGGATTGACATATATACACTAATATGTATAACATAGACAACTAATAAGAACCTCTTGTATAATAAAAATAAATAAAATTAAATTAAAAGAAAAAAAAAGACTTTCAGAAGGAGACTGTTCAAGAGCTCCAAAGCAAGGGGGTATGAAGCATGCTTAGTGAAAAATAAAATGTCCAGTTCGTCCAGGGTGTAGAGAACATGGGCAGAAAGAGTTGACAAGGTGGCTGAAGAGGTAGGGTGGGGCCAGGCTGCCAGGGCAGGGGGTCGGGATCTGCAGATGGGTTTTGTTCACCTCACTCTCCTGCTGAAACTCCTTAGACAAAAACTTCATATCCTAGAATGGGTTTAATAACATGTCCTGCCAGGTGTTCTATGGAAAAAGAGGTTCCAGGTCAAATAAGTTTGGAAAATGTCTTATATCAAATTCTCCTCTTGGAGAGTCATAATACACATTTGCATATTAAAAGCTCTGAGAAATCCTACGGTAAAGAAATCTGTTGGTTATTGTTTACTCTTTTAACCCAGCATTTCCTGGACCTGTTTGATTCTGAAATGCTTTTTTTTTTTTTTTTTATACATCACCTCCCACCCCGTTTTTTTTAACATCCTCTAAGAGTAGTGTTTTTTTCTCTTTGACTTATTCTCGAATTCCTCATATGAAAACTTTTCATGATCTGGTCCTCTTTGTGCAATGAACTTCTTTTCCTTCAGCACTTTTTGAGCTGCTATATTTCTCAAGACTCACCTATTTCCTCTTTAGAAACTTCTTTGTTTGCTGACCAGGGAAGAATTGATTGTTCTTTTTGAGGGGGCTCCACTGTACCTTTTATGGTATATATTTACCATTATTTGTTTTCTCTACTGTTCTTTGAGTCCCTTGAGAATAGAATACATACCTTATTAATTTCTATATTTCCATCATCTAAGATAGTGTCTGGCACATAACAAAGACTCAATTTATGTTAAATAAATGAATAATTCCATCTGGTCTCTACAAATTGTTCTGGCAGAGGTGTGGGAGATGAATCTGAAGAGAAAAGAAAGTGGAGACAAAGAGCCTTGTGGGAACCCACTGCAGTTGTGAGAGAGAACTTAGGACTGAACTAGAGTCATAGCAGGGGGATGAAAGAGTGGGGCTAAGATTTACTGAACGTCTGTTATATGCCAGTCACTAGACAAGCTGTTTGCACATCTTATCTGAGCCTCACCAGCACCTGTTCTGTGCAGGTCATTCAAGCGAGTGCTCAATCACACTACTCTCTCCTGAGAAACCTCCGAGGGCAAGCCTGTCAACAGTTCTCTCTGCATATGTACCCATGCTTTGTCCATGTGACACATGTTAGCCACACTCCAGTGTATCAAGATGAGCATCAGTCTCCAAGGCAGCCATCCACAGGCTGAACAGGAGTCTATAAGGGATAGGCATCAAATTCTGTGCCAAAGTAGAGTTTTATTCTGATTAGTAAGTGGATCAGACCTTGTCTCTTAGGCAGCTTAAAAATGAAATACACAAAAAAGAATGCAGTGAGTCGTGGAAGCAGTAGAAGAGAAATACACAAAGAAATGGCCTTAGAAAGAAGGCAATAGTAGAAGTAGGAAGTTATCAGGAGTCGTAACATGGGGAGTAGAGAGAAATTAGTTAGTAGTAGAATAGAATGAAGCAGGTGGGAAAAAAAGAAGGGGAGAGAGAGAGAGAGAGAGAGAGAGAGAGAGAGAGAGAGAGAGAGAGAGAGAGAGAGAGAGAGAGAGAGAGATTGTCACGATTTTGGCAGAGGTTGCTAGTGTTAGGAGAAATGAACTCTCATCTTCAGGTGAATTTGAGTCCTGATGGGCCATCACAGCAGCGCCTGCCCTGTTCTGAGTAATGATGAACAACGTGCTGATTATCAGGATGGTGACTGAGACAGTTTCCTTTTCGTCTTTATAATATCTTGAGGTAACTGGAACATATCTCTTTTCCTTAAACCTGAGAAAGCCCAGCACAGCATTATTATTCTGATTTTTTTACATAAGGAAACCCAGGCAAAAAGAGACTAGGTATTTTGCTCAAGTTCACAAAACTAGGAAGCACTGGTGTCAGAAGCAGAAGCCAGATTTGTCTGACTCAGAGCAGATATCTTATCTAATTCAATACAAAGCTTCTGCCAGCTGGGAAGCAGAGAATGGATTCAAAAAACACTGCAGAATTAGCATCCGTGGTGCTTGGCGACCTAGTAACTGTTTCATTTGCATATCATTAAACAAAAGGTCTTAGAATGTTTCTTTTCCTCTTTGCCCACATTTTTTTTTAACCTCTATTTGTGCTGTGGGAAGGTGACACAGAATCACAGAATCAAAGGGCTGTGATGCTGTTGAGTCCGGTTCTTTTTATAAAGTTTCTGAAACACTTGTGAATTTGCTTCAACTTAACAGCAGAGACTTCTTAAATATAATAACTCTTGATTTTTGGTAGTGATGAAAAGAGAAAGCTTTCCTGCTGCTCACCAGTCTAGATGGAAGATGGAAGCACAGCACTCACCCCCACAGAATTCACAAAAACATTCCTTACCCTCCACCACTGCAATAAGCATTTTTGTTGACAAATTCTCGTCTAACCCTTGTTCTGCTTTCAGGAAGGACCCCACTAACCTTCCTCTGAGGGGACTTCCAAGCAAATTTTATTAATTCTGTCTACACAAATTTAAAGACAAGTGAATAAGACACAAAGCAGTCTGAAGTTTATCCTGTATACATACATAAAAATAATTTTCTTGGGAAAAATGGTATGAAGAAGATTGGGATAAACAGTATGCCTTCTGTAAGTAGTGTTGTGGGGAGGGGGGAATGTGGACCTAGTCAGTGTCTGTTCTTAAGTTCTGAGCTTAATACATCATAAGCTCCACAAAGTCAGGGACCAAGTCTTTTTTGTCCATCACTGTATTTCCATCTCTGGTATAGTGTCTTCTGCCTTTTATGGAATGAATTATGTCCTCCCGAAATACATATGTTGGAACCTAACCCTCAATGTGACAATATTTGGAGATAGGGCCTTTACAGAAGTAATTAAGGTAAAATGAGGTCATAAGTGTAGAGCCATAATCTTATAGGACTGTGGCCTTATGGAAGAGGAAGAGACCAGAGGTCTGTCTCTCTCTAGCATAGAGGAAAGGCCATGTGAAAACACGATGAGAAAGCAGTCATCTGCAAGCCAGGAAAAGAGGTCTCACTAGAAACCCACCTTTGATGGCACCTTAATCTTGGACTTATTCAAAACCTCTGGAACTGTGAGAAAATGCAGTTCTGTGGTTTCAGCCATCCTGTCTGTGGTTTTTGTTATGGCAGCCTGAGTGGACTAATTCACTGCCCAAAAAATATTTTTGGAAAGGAGAGGAAGGAAAAAAGGCAGGTAGCAGAAGAGATCTGACTTTTCTATTGACTAGATTGTATGGTCTTTGGTGAATCATTGCAAATGTCTCTTTTTGAGCTTCTATTTCCTAATAGATAAAATATAGATGAAAACAAGGTCCATATTTTAGGGTTGTGTGGAGGAGTAAGTAAGAGAGTATATGTAAACTACATGATACTATTCAAGTACTAGTTGCTCTTGTTTAAGATATTTTACCCCAAATATTAGTCACTTCGGCAAAAAGACTAACTCGATGACTTTTTTTTTTTTTTTTAAATATTTACTTATTTGGTTGTGCCAGGTCTTAGTTGCAGCAGGCGTGCTCCTTAGTTGCGGCTCACCAGCTCCTTAGTCATGATGCGAACTCTTAGTTGTAGCATGCATGTGGGGTCTCTTTCCCTGACCAGGGATTGAGCCCAAGCCCCCTGCATTGGGAGCACGGAGTCTTATGCACTGCAGCACTAGAGAAGTCCCTCAATGACTTTTCTTTTTTTTTACAAAAGTTTTTTTTATTTTGAGGATGTCCAATTTAGTGTCCGGGCTTACATTTAGGTCTCAAATCCATTTTGAGTTTATTTTTGTGTATGGTGTTAGGGAGTGTTCTAATTTCATTTTTTTACATGTAGCTGTCCAGTTTTCACAGCACCACTTATTGAAGACACTGTCTTTTCTCCATTGTACATCCTGGCCTCCTTTGTCATAGATTAGTTGACCATAGGTGCCTGGGTTTATCTCTGGGCTTTCTATCTTATTCCATTGATCTATGTTTCTGTTTTTGTGCCAGTACCATATTGTCTTGATTACTGTAGCTTTATAGTATAGTCTGAAGTCAGGGAGTCTGATTCCTCCAGCTCCTTTTTTTTCCCTCAAAACTGCTTTTGCTATTCGGGGTCTATTGTATCTCCATAAAAATTTAAGATTTTTTTGTTCTAGCTCCATAAAAAATGCCATTGGTAATTTGATAGGGATTGCTTGAATCTGTAGATTGCTTTGGGTAGTATAGTCATTTTCTCAATATTGATTCTTCCAATCCAAGAACATGGTATATCTGTCCATCTGTTGGTATCATCTTTAATTTCTTTCATCAGTGTCTTATAGTTTTCTGCATACAGTTCTTTTGTCTCCCTAGGTAGGTTTATTCAAAGGTATTTATGCTTTTTGTTGCAATGGTAAATGGGAGTGTTTCCTTAATTTCTCTTTCAGATTTGTCATCATTAGTGTATAGGAATGCAAGAGATTTCTGTGCATTAATTTTGTATCCTGCAACTTTAATAAATTCATTGATTCGCTCTAGTAGTTTTCTGGGGGCATCTTTAGGATTCTCTATGTATAGTATCATGTCATCTGCAAACAGTGACACTTTTACTCTTCTTTTCCAATTTGTATTCCTTGTATTTCTTTTTCTTCTCTGATTGCCATGGCTAGGACTTCCAAACCTATGTTGAATAATAGTGGCAAGAGTGGACATCCTTCTCTTGCTCCTGATCTTAGAAGAAATGCTTTCAGTTTTTCACTATTGAGAATGATGTTTGCTGTGGGTTTGTCATATATGGCCTTTATTATGTTGAGGTAGGTTCCCTCTATGCCCACTTTCTGGAGAGTTTTTTTTTTTTTTTTTTTTTTTTTTTTTAACATCTTTATTGGAGTATAATTGTTTTACAATAGTGTGTTAGTTTTTCCTTTACATCAAACTGAATCAGTTATACATATACATATGTTCCCATATCTCTTCCCTCTTGCATCACCCTCTCTCCCACCCTCTCTATCCCACCCCTCTAGGTGGTCACAAAGCACAGAGGTGATCTCCCTGTGCTATGCAGCAGCTTCCCACTAGCTATCTAATTTACATTTGATAGTGTGTATATGTCCCTGCCACTCTCTCACTTCGTCTCAGCTGGAGAGTTTTTATCATAAATGGATGTTGAATTTTGTCAAAAGCTTTTTCTATATCTATTGAGATGATCATATGGCTTTTATTCTTCAATTGTTAATATGGTGTATCACATGGATTGATTTTCATATATTGAAGAATCCTTGCATCCCTGGGATAAATCCCACTTGGTCATGTTGTATGACCCTTTTAATGTGTTGTTGGATTCTGCTTGCTAGTATTTTGTTGAGGATTTTTGTATCTATATTCATCAGTCATATTGGTCTGTAATTTTCTTTTTTTGTAGTATCTTTGTCTATTTTTGGTATCAGGGTGATGGCCTCATAGAATGTGTTTGGGAGTGTTCCTTGCTCTGCAATTTTGTGGAAGAGTTTGAGATGGATGGGTGTTAGTTCTTCTCTAAATGTTGATAGAATTCACCTGTGAAGCCATCTGGTCCTGGACATTTGTTTGTTGGGAGATTTTTTTTTTTTTTTTTTTTTTTTTTTTTTGGTGGTATACGGGCCTCTCACTGTTTTGGCCTCCACATGCACAGACTCAGCAGCCATGGCTCACGGGCCCAGCTGCTCCACGGCATGTGGGATCTTCCCAGACCAGGGCACGAACCCGTGTCCCCTGCATCGGCAGGTGGATTCTCAACCACTGTGCCACCAGGGAAGCCCCCCAACATATTTTTAAATAGCAAAAATATAAAGTACAATAATACAACTGAGCCATTGACAAGGTAATGACAAGATTTATAGAAATGATTAAATTCCTAGTACACTCTGAAGAGTGTGGTCCAGAGGGTGGGAGAGAGGGTGATGCAAGAGGGAAGAGATATGGGAACATATGTATATGTATAACTGATTCAGTTTGTTGTAAAGGAAAAACTAACACACTATTGTAAAACAATTATACTCCAATAAAGATGTTAAAAAATAAATATTAAAAAAAAAATAAAACAATTAAAAAAAAAAATAAAGAGTGTGGTCCAGAAGTGAGATAAAAGTGTTAAGTCGTATGAGGAAGATCTTTCAATGCTGTGAGTGTATCTCTGTGGCTTTATATATTAATGTATAAATTCTCCTTTGAAAGTGATGTTAAAGGTCTAAATCTCGGGCTTCCCTGGTGGCGCTGTGGTTGAGAGTCCGCCTGCCGATGCAGGGGACACTGGTTCGTGCCCCAGTCTGGCAGGATCCCACATGCCGCGGAGCGGCTGCGCCCGTGAGCCATGGCCGCTGAGCCTGTGCTCCGCGACGGGAGAGGCCGCAACAGCGAGAGGCCCGCCTAGCACACACACACACACAAAATTAAATACCCATAGTTATTTACTATTAGTATGTGTATGATTATGCCACTGCACAAATTCTCAAACCATGGAGTAAAATGGACCTACTGCTGTCACTTCTTGTTCTGCATTGATTTTTGTTTAGTTCTTGATTTTTATCACAACAACTGCTGAAAATGTTTCACAAAGATATGACATCATTGCAATATATACATATACCAAATCATTATGTTGTACACCTAAAAATAATACAGTTATGTGTTAATTATATCTCAATAAAACTGGAAAAAAATGACATCAAAAGGAATGTACATGTTGAAACTGAACTATCTCAGAGCTGTTTTTTGTGTGGTGTCTAACAGATGTTGCTGTGCTTCCTTTGAAAATTAAAATATCCTGTGGCACACTTGTGAATTTGCTGCAGCTCCCTGGGCGGCTCTGTGAGTTTCAGAAGGGCAGCATTTAGGACAGTATATTTTTAGAAAGCTTTATAATACATCTCAATAGTTTAACTACCTAAAGCTAAATTTCTTGTTAGTGTTCTCAGTTCTTGAACTGACTGTTAGTCATTAAGTGTTAAAGAAGGTATTGGCTATATTCATATACTCAATAAGTATCGATCTGTAATAATGACTTCTATCTATTTCAGGAATAACACAACATTTTGCATGATAAATATCTGTTGGAAACACTGACTTATTTTAACTTTCCAGAAAAGCAGTTATATACTTATATATATGCTTTTTTTATATATAAGCAGCCTTCCAGTGGATCAGAGACCAGGATGGACCCAGTTGTAGAGTGGAATAAATGACCAGATGAAAGAGGGATATCAGCACTCCCCATTTCCTAGACTATTTACCTGACTCAGTTGCCATAGCATTTCTGTCTTCTGCTTTGTTTGGAATTCCCATCCTTGTAAATGCTCCTTCGCGAACACAAGAAACACAGGGCATGGGTTCAAGAGATTAGTGCTAAAATAAACATATCATCTTGAGGAATAGTGGAGAAGCATACAGTGGATTTGGTGTTCTACCTGTATCGTTACCTGCACTCGAGTATCAGATTAACTGTCTATTACCTAGAGAAGAAGAGAGTTGTGAGGAGTGGATGGAGGACAGGTAAAATTTAGAGTGCAGATTTAGAGTCAGAGTGGATCAAACATGAAACAGGCAGAAGGCAACATGAGGGCAAAATAGGATCTAGGTTAGGGGAGGATGGAAGAGACTAGGATCTGCAGATCAAGTATGCCCATTCGAATGGGGGAAACTGGACTAGTAGGGGTAAGCTATTTCCAATTGGTTACAAAACAATTCAATTGGATAGTCCTTAGATTCTTGACTCTTAGAACTAATAGTGTGCTAGATAGTCTCATACATAAATCTTTGTGCACATTTTTGATAGTTTCCTTAGGGCAAACTTATAGAAATGCTAGATCATAGAATATAAGTATGTTAAGACTTTTGGTACACTCTGTCAGAGTATTCTTCAGAAAGGTAATAACAATGAAAAGTCCATCATCAGTGTATGAGAATAGATACCAGAAATGGAAAGTTCCATTTCATTTGGCAAGCTCCACCTAGGACAGTTATACCTGTACATAGCCATGAAGAGATTCTGCTTAAAAGGCCAGAAGTTGATTCACTGAGAAATACTAGATTTACAGTAAAAATTTTAAAATAAGCAAGGTAGACTAAGAATGTTGATTAATGAATATTGCCAAGCATCTGTGAACACTCTACAGTGAGATTCTGGCTATAAATTCTAATTCCTCCTCAAGAATGGGAATACCAAGCCAGAGTGGTACTGAAGGAGTGGTGTCTGTTTGTTTTGGTCTGGATACTTTTACTTTGCTTAACATAACCTTTAAAAATGACCTCATTATTTTTACTCAAAAATCTCCCCTTCTTTCTGAATTTTCCTGTCTTTCCTAGAACTACCATCCCCACATTTCACCAAGCCAGACCTGGGAATAATATAAAAAATACCATTTTAAACCCCACCCAGATCCAGCAGGCAATTGGTTACCAATTGCTATCATTCTATTCTCTGAATATCTTCCAAACATACCCCTATTCTAGTGCCCTCATTTACACCTTTGTCATTTCTTGTTTCCTAATGTTCTTGCTACCTTCAGCCTTGTATTTCTCCAGTCTATCACACTGACACTAGAGTGGAACTTCTAAACTACATGTCAGATCATGTCAGGTTCCTGCTCAGGATTTTAGATAGATTCCTATTGCCTACAGAATAGAAACTAAAACTTCTGTTCAGTCTTACAGGGCCCTATTCACCATAAAGCCCATTGTTATATCACATAGCTGGTGTCACCCATGTACTGGTCATGGTTTTCATCCTGAACCTCTTGCCTTCATCCATTTGAGGTGCCATATCCTGACTTGGGCCTTATCCTTCACGCTTTTGGTGTATGACTTATCTTCCTAGGCACAGCTTCTCATTCACCTTCCCACCTCATGCTCAGCACTGTGTCTCTGGTTTTGACCTCTTGTATCCTGCCCTGCCTATTATTGAGAATCTCCCTTTCTCCTGGTTGCTACTGTGGAAAAAATATATCCAGAGTTCTACTACGATCAGTGCATCAGTTCAGAACAAAACTCTGTCCAGAGGTGGCCCACAGCCTGGGGAGGGGCAAAACTTGCCAGAAGGGGTTCATCTGCTTGAGTTTCAGAATTGAGGATCTCTAGCACCAAAACTAAGGCCTGCCATGGTTCTTAGAGGGAAAATTCCATCTCAAAGTTCTGTCTCATTTGTGGTTTTTCCAAGAAAGCTGTCATAGGAGTGCTGTAGAGAAAATGAAGCTTTTAACAGAATTCCTTCTACAGGTATAGAAAGAATGGTTTCTATTTGCTAAACTATTTGCAAATGAGAAATGGTTTACGATTTGAAAAAGCAGAAAAGCACTTTATCCTGACTGAATCTTCGTATACCAATAAATAATAAGGTGACAGCTGAATTAAGCTGGTTATCCTAATTTTAATATTTTCCCTGCGGAAATGTAATTGGTTAATGAAAGGAAACAAAACCTTGCTCATATAAATAACACAGACACATATTTATCTTATTAAAATACTTCTTATTGTTTCTGGTTAAAGAAAATACACAGAATAAATTTATTTTAAGAAAATAAAAATTGATAGTACTGTTATTTACCTAAATAATATGACTAAAATATTTATAATTTACCTATTGAGTCTAAAGTGCTTTGCTGAAAATTACTTTATGTTTGATTACCTTTTGCATGGAAATAATGACTATTAAATTTTCTTATGTGCATGGAAGATGAATATATATATTAAAATAAAGCAGTGCTGTAAAATGTGTAAATAGGCCTTACAAGAATCAAACTTGTATTTATATCTTTGTTACAGTTTTTTAGAATTATGGTATGTAACATTTTTAGATTGGAAAGACTTTTATTGGCCTTCAGTCATACAGTGTATGAATAGATGAGGATGAATTAATTGGGAAAGTATCTGAACCCCAGACAGAATCATAGTACCCATTTTGTCAGGGAGACATGGGAGATCAGAAGGGGGTCTCAAAATGGAAAGAGAAGGCAATAGTCATGCAGATCCAAATCTCAGACAGGCCATAAAGAGATGTTCTCAAATATTTGTTTTAAATGTATGATTTATATTTTCATTGAGTATTGAATAAATATTCACCAGATTAACCATTAATAAAACATCAAAGAGTAAGAGATTCCATTTTTTCATGGAAAAAGAGAGAAAATATTTTAGGTAAATTGCCAAATGTTTAGGCAAATGTTGATTATGAAACACGTTGTGAACTTTTTCCAGATCTAAATAATTGCCTCTCACTAAGAAAAGCTTTCACTGACACCCCATCTTGAGTAGTCACAAACATATTGTAAAACCCATCCAATTGATTAATAGTTTTTGGCTTTTAGGAGCGTTTTCAATAAGATAAAGAGATTGGAGTGAAGTGGAAGGGAGGCCATCTGTTTCAGTGTTGAATTTTAATTTTCCATTATTAATATAACAATTAGCAATTGATAATTATTCCAGATAAAAGCTGTGTTTGTAAATATTTAAAACAAGACAAGTGGGTGGGTTGGTTGGATAACTTGGAGGGGATTTGGATAAATGAAACCAGAATTTAGTGGTTATATGGTTTGTGTTTCCTGTTAAATTCTGGAATGGTACTGGCATATAGAGCGGCATTAGATTAATTTCTTTTTTCACTCTCATTTTCATGCAATTTCCCACATTATACCCTTTGCTATAAAACGTGCCATGTTCAATTAAGGTATGCTAGTATGTTGAAGTATTTTTCAACAACTCTGTTGAAATCTCATGAATGAGGTCAGTTCACAGGGTCAAACTAATACATGCTAAATGCTTGTATGTAATTTTTTAGCTTGAGACAGGCTCAGAGGCATTTATTTGACGAACTCCTGAGAATAATTGGTTCTCCAACAACCTAGACAGAATAGGCTTTTTGAGAATAAAATAGATCCTCTTTCATTCCTTTCCTGTAGCTCATTTGAAGTAGCATCTTATAACAATCCTAATTTTAAAGTTACTTCTATTCACCCAATGAAAGTAATTTGTTTCTTTTGATCCTTTTGGTTCCTGAGTCTTTAAATTGCTTAGAGCTATTCTCTCAAACTGTCACTGTTAATCATGCACATTTGTTTTGCCTTATGCTATTAGTACGATCGAATTTACTAACTTCTTTGCATGATCCAGTTATAGTGATACAATTCTGCCATAAATGATTTATTAAAATTTAGTGAAAATTATATTTCAATATGTTTAAGGAGCAAACTTCACTGAAAACACAAATGGTTTACTCACATGTCAGTACTCTTCAAGTCTTTCTAATTATAATTAAGATATAATTTCATTTCATTATTATTTTGGAGACCCAAGCTCTCACAATTTATCTTTTCCTTTATGCAGCATTTCCCCCTAAACACATTCAGAAAACTTTCATTTTATCCAGATAAGCACAGGCTTTTCGTTGCAATTTCTTTTTCAGATCAAATACATGTTTCAGAATATGGAAGATTTTATGATTTTCAAATTAATACAAAGACCAAGGTTAGGAATTTAACCCAATAGATGGAACACACACACACACACACACACACACACACACACACGGCATTTGATGCTCATTTGTTTTTTTTTGTTTGTTTTTATATTACTCACACCAAAATTTATTTTATTCAAATGTGTAAAATCACTTGGGTCACTGAAGCTAATGTAGTAAGTCCAGGCTTTTATGTTAAAGCATTAGCTTAATAGATTAATATGTCTCCTCTGAATAAACAGCCCTCTTGAGACTGTTTCAGCCTGTGAGTTCAATAAATTTACCAACCCCACAAAAGCATTAGGCTTAAATAGAGTTCTCCTCTCTTGGGACATCAGCCTCATCAACGCAAAATTAAACTTTGTAAGGGTCACCCATCGCATTTCCTTTCCCATGCTTCCCTTCCTTCCTCATCCACGCTCTTACTTGTTTTGGGAGACTTTGTGACTGAGACAAGTGTAACCTCTTTCTGAGTGACCTCATTCTTACAATAAGGGTAGACTTTATATATTTTTGTGGGTAAAATGGTTAAAAGGACCATCTTCAGAACCACTATGGGGAGGTGGGTAATGGGGAAATGCCTTTTCAGCTGGAATTGGGTCAGTTGACCTGAATCCATTAAGTACTCAGTAAATATTAACTAATATTATTATTATTATTAAAATAAATTTGCAACAATTTTCCATTACTAGGATATGGACAGCACAAAACTGCCATAGCAAAGCAGAACACAGACAACACAAGACAGAGGCACATAAATAGAAAGCAACCCTATTTCAGTGTTAATAAATGAAATATCACAGGTTTAGTCTGAATATTTCTTTTTAAAGAGCACACTAAATCAAACATTCATTAAAAAATCCTTCAATAAATGTTTGCTGCCCAAAGCATACTTTGAAAAATCATTAAAGAGAGACTGAGAATAATCTACAATAGTTTTTTATTTTTTTTTTTTTAAGCAGTGTTTCTATCTGGAGGCCCATGAGTGAAATTTTCTCCTCAATTTATTTTGCTTGACTATCAGGATGGTTTTAAATATGAGTTTGAAATGAAAATGAACTTATCAAAACGTGTGGGATGCTGTGAAAGCAATGCTTAGAGCAAAATTTATAGCAGTGAATACTTATATTAGAAAAGAAAAATTTTAAATCATTAATCTAAGTTTTCACCTCAGGAAACTGGAAAAAGAAGAGCAAATTAAACCTGAAATAAGCAGAAGAAAAAAAATAAAAAGAGTTAGAGCATAAATAAATTTGAAAATGAGAAATCAATAAAGTCAAACCAAAAGCTGGTTCTTAGAAAAGATGAATAAAATTGATAAGCCTCTAGCCAGTCTATGAAAAAAAAAGGACATGAATTACTAATACCAGAAATGAAAGAGGGGACATGACTACAGATCCCATGGAAATTAAAATGATAATAAAAAAGATAATAAAAATACTATGAACAACTCGTCGCTCACAAATTTGATTATCTAGATTAAATGGACCAATTCCTTCCTTAAAAGACACAATCTGCTAAAACTTACACAAGAAGAAATAGATGATCTAAATAGGTCTACATCTATTAAAGAAACAAATCAGTAATTAATAACCTTCCAAAACAGAAAGCACCAGGCCCAGATGGGTTAACTGGCAAATTCTACCAAACATTTAAGGAAGAAATTATACCAATTCTCTATAAGCTCTTTCATAAGACAGAAGCAGAGGGACTACTTCCTAACTCATTATATGAAAGCAGAATAAGCAAACAACAAACTGCAGAGCAGTATCTCTCATGAACATAGATGCAATAACCCTTGACAAAATATTAGCAACTGAATCTAACAATGTACACAAATAATTATACATGATGACAAATTGGGATTTATCCCATGTATGCAAGCCTGGATCAATATTCAAAAATCAATGTAATCCATCACCTCAACAGACTAAAAACAAAAAAAATCACATGATCATATTAATAGATGCAAGAAAAGCATTTGACAAAATCCAACACCCATTCAGGACAAAAAACACTCAGTAAACTGTGAGTAAGGAGGAACTTTCTCCACTTGGTAAAGACTACAAAAACCTTCAGCTAACATCATATTTAGTGGTGAGAAACTCAAAGTTTTCCCACTAAGATCAGGTACAAGGTAAGGATGTCCCCTCTCACCACGCCTTTTCAACATCATACTGGAAGTCCTGGCTACAACAATAAAGCAAGAAAGGTATACAGATTAGGAAGGAAGACATTGTTCACAAATGGTATGATTGTCTATGTAAAAAATCCAAAAGAATTTGATATAAACCTAAAACTGATCTAAAAGAAAAAGTTTTCAAAAAGTACCTTCGTAATATAAATATAATCTATCTTCCATGATAAAAAAATGAATTTGAACTACTTTACTCCAGTTTGTTACACACTCTGCTACTCCCCAGTGTTTAGAAATTGGCAAGGTTTCTATCTTTATATACCTGTATGGGATTTGTAGCTGATTGAGTTATGCTCTCTGAGAATCAAGCATTTATATTGAGGGTACTTTTATCCTGTCACATAGATGTATGAGAAAAGAATGATGCTAAGTACTAACAGAATGCTCTGCTAAATTAGGAAGAACTTTCCAGACCAAACCAAAGAGATACCACTCCTTTAGCTATGGCTCAGTATTTCTGTTTTTGAGGAGGAACTAGAACTTGCTGGTCATTTTTCTCTGTGAAGCACCCACAGATGCTTAGAAGTGTTCATAAATTAACATTATTAGTAAACTTACTTAATTCTTACTTTTTTGTGTGAATCTAGTAGTTCTCAGTGAATCGATTTCTGGCCTTAAATAGGTGGCAGAATCCCACTTGTCATTACTATGAACGCATGTATCTGTCCTGAGTGGACCTTGCCTGAGGATTCCAGTGCCATTTCTGGTGTCCATTCTCACACTGATGGTAGACTTTCAATTGTTATTACCTTTCTGAGGAATCCTTTGGAAAGTGTATCAAAAATCTTAACACACTTATATTCTAGAATCTAGCAATTGTCCTTCTAGGAATTTATCATGTGGAAATTATATATCTTATACATTAAATCATTTTTTGAGGGTGTCTAATACCCTATTAGTGAAGACTGAAAAATCAGATACAATATAAGTGTCCAAATGAGTATTTGTTAAGTAAATTCTAGTCTGGTAATTTGGAATTCACTGCAACCATTCAAAATCATTATTAGACTATTTAGTAATATGGAGAAAATATTTACAACTAAGTATTCTGTGGAAAAAGTACATCATAAAATAATGTGTATGTTATGGTCCCATTAGAGTCTTTATAAAAGGAAAAATAAAGCCACAGAATAAGTTTAGAAAAATGTCCCCAAATGTTAGCAGTCATTCTCTGGGTGGTAGGATTATGGTTGATTTTTGTTTCTTCTATGTGCTTTTCTATGTTTTCTAAATTTTATTGTGTTGTAATGAGAGCAATGCTAAAAATATCTATTTTAAGAGGTATTCTAGTGCTATGATGGTTAATTCTAGGCAAGTAGCACCCTTTGAAGACTACTCAACTAGTCTAGTTTCTGGCTATGCTCCCTGCCTGAGCCAGAGGTCTTGGGCATCAGATCTCTGGAGAGCCCTTTCAGTAACATGGCCTAATTCTCTAATTTTAAGATAATCATGATTTGTAGATCTCTTGTCATCTCTAACAGCTTTTCAATTGGAGAGGAATTGGCAGTTTTTCACTGTCAGAGCTAATGGTCCATACCGGTACTGCCACCCTGTAGAATAATTATGCTTTTAAGAGGAACATTCTCTGTTACCCTGTGATGGTTAAGCACAGGATTGCTCTCTTCATTTCAAGAGGAGAGGCTCTAATTTAATTCTTCTGAATGATATTTCAGGGAATGGATATTTGTTCTCAGAAGGATCTTTTAAATAGGATCATTGCCTTGAAGCAGTGTTCCCTTGGAAACTGCTTTATGTCTGTCTGTGTAGCAGGAGTATTAGATTGTTAGAAGTTGGGTACATGTGTGTGTATGTGAATTCATATTGAAATGGCTAAAGATAAAATGAATAAAATAAATGCATTAATATCCTAAAAATTCAAAGTAAATTAAAACATATAACCATATTTTTCAGAATAGAGAGATAATGAAAAGATGGAACATCCAATTATTGTAATTATTTCAAATGTTTACATGGTGGGAAAAATTCATATCTAAAATACACAACTCCCAAACTCACACTAGTTTTAAAATTCTTTCTTAGCCTCTATGCTCTGGGTTATATGAAGAAATTAATATATGTCACTGCAAAGTTGCTTTCTTGGCCCATGAATCCTTGCATATATGGTGTTTTGGGGGTGTGGGAAGGTAAATTAATATAAAAACTATTAACATCTAGCACTTTTATGGATATTGTGAAAGAAGAAAAAGAAAGCTTACATTCATTAGATGGCATTGACAGATTGCATCAGAGACACAAAATATCATTTCAGTTAATGTGTTCAGACCATAATCTATAGGCAATAAATATACCTATTACATATTTGAGGGGATGTTGGGGAACATCTGCCTCATGGTCTTGAATGATCAGTGTCTATGCATGTCAAGGGAAGGGCAACACGGCTTGAGAAGATAAGAAATCAATTCTAGAGTATTTTCAGGCTGCCCAAATCCCACTCTACTCTAAAAGGTTGTATCAAAATTGAATGGAAGAGTAGGGGGTCCATTGGTTATGTGAATTTTGAAAAATTACCAGATGCCTGCTTAAAAACCATGCTGCTTAGCTTTCTAAATTTATGAGTGAAAATATCACAGAAGTTAAGTGGCATTACAAAAAATTGCCAAACCAGTTTCTGAGAAAACTGAGATTGATTACTCATCCAGTCTTGACTTTTTAAATAAAAATTAAAAGGGAGGGGTTTAATTTTTAAAAATAAAAGCCTCAATAGATTGAACAAATAGCTTCTCAAATCGCTTTACATTCTCTGCCCCATATCAACCCAGTTCTTTACTTGTCATTTACCGATGGATTCAGTCCTCATGACTGCTGCTGACCCAACTCTGCCTCGTATCTGGCCCTTTGGTAAAGAAATGAGTGACACTTGAGAAAATGGTCTCTATAATGGCAAGATGTAAACCTAATTATAGGGGTTACAGCATGTGGGAATGAACAAAAGGAGACAAATACAGATAGACTGTTGCTTCAAGAAGCTATAACTAAAGAAGAAAGAGTGATAGTGTTAGTTGGATACTAAAGAAAGGATAAAACCCTTTATGAGATATGGCAAAAAAAGTCATGGATAAAGTGTTGCAGAAATCTTTCTACATGATATTGGTGCTGTATATGAAATTCTTCAGGTTTTTGCCACAATAATTCTGCATAACAAAAATATCCCCAAATGTAGTGGCTTTCAACAACAAGCATATATTTCTTTCTAATGGGCTTGTAGGTCAGATTTGACTTGTGGGCTCTGCTGGGCTTGGCTGAGCTTGGGTACTGTAGTGGAGCTGGCTCTAGATGAAGGCATGGAAAATTCACCTATGGTAACAGAAAGGAAGGTGGAGTAAGTGTAGCTGCATGGGTGAAAGTGGTGGCAGTAGTTTCTAGAGCTGTTCTTCTCTCAGAGATATAGGAAGCAAAGCTGAAAGTGAAAGTGAGGAGGTGCTAGAGTTTTGAGGTGAAACTAGAGGTAACTGAGTGGAGTAGAGATATGTAGTCCATTCACTGGAGTCCATTCACTGGACGGCACTAACGGTCTCTTTGAGATCAGTGATCATGACTTAAGGATACAGCAGATTGTTTTTCTCCAGCCACATTCAGCTTCATGGGTGCCAGGACAGAGCAGGTGGTGAGTTGGCTTTAAGTATGACTAGAGTTTTGCCAAGCAAGACCTATGAGGTAAGAAGATGACAAGAGAGTTGAGGTTTTATGCAAGAGAGAAATGATGGACTGTGGATTCTAAACTATCATTACATAAGGAGAATATTAAATATATGACTAGGATGTGGGGAAAAAGTGATAGGTCCTTGTTGGGAATGGGATATTAGAGGAAAGACCTGGAAGGACAAGAGGTGGTTGTGGGAGAGTGGGATGCTTGATGTTGAACTTATGGGGGAATTGCTGTTACTGGTAATGAGAAGGTGACTGGGTTAGGTGGGAGACAAGACCATTGGAGATGAGCTCAAATGGATTAGAAGGATCGTCAGGGGAATATCAAAATCACCAAGAATAATGACAAGTAGAGTGCTGGAATTGACAGTAAGTTAGAAGCGTAATTCTTCAAGGAGTGGGGAAGGACCCAGGTCTGTGTATAATTGCAACAAGGAGGTGTAGTGGGTTGATACTCTGAGGATTTGAAGGGTAGCCATAGCTTGGGGGGAGAGCCAGGTCAAGTTGAGGATATTAGTGATACAAGGGATTTTGCTGGTGATTGATTTTTGGATACAACGGATTTTGCTGGTGATTGATTTTGGGTTCCAGGGGGATTTGGGGATGGGTTGGAGATAAGTTCATAAAAGGGTAAGTACACAGCTATCTAATAAGAAGAGCCCAGGGATGAAGGCATTTCTAGGTAAGGAGAGGGGCTAGGCTTTTTGAGGTGATCAACAAATCAGGAATAAAGGGATGTCTGAGTCACAAGGCAGATAGATTATGAGAGTTGGTATAATGAGGGATGAGAGTTGATTTTTACTCATAGCACAGTAATTTGGAGATCTTCCTCTTCATGTATAGAAGTGGAGGAAGAGTGGTTTTATCTGATGCTTGTAGAGCTCCAGGGCATGGAATTAGGGTGAAGTGGTGTGTGTGGCTGAGGTATTATCTAATGTTAGAATCACCTGGCATAATCAATTGACTAGGGCTCGGTCTTCAGGGTCTTTAGGTTTAGAACATGGGACTCTTTTTTCTCTCATCATAATGAATTTTTTCCTGATTATGTCGTAAAACCCATGGCTCAGTAGCCAGGTGTTTGATAGTAGCTGAGTTTAAAAAAAAAAAACAATAAAAAGCAGGTATTGAGAGCATGCATATAAGACAGAGTTATAGGACTAGTTTGTCTAATTTAACTATCATTTCTTTATTTACTGTGTGGGAAGATGGTTGGGTGTGACACTGTTTGACTCAAATTTCATAGAGGATAGAAAATGTGCCCAAACTATTTAATATGAAAAGAACAAATTGAGGCCATCTATCCCCTTCCTTCTGTTTCTGTAATCTGGTGAGTTGTCCATCTTTATTTTTAAGATTCTCTTTATGGGGTTTTTCATAAGATCCTGCAGAATAATACGCTTGAAGAAAATTAATTTTACATACCTCATGGTGCAAAATCCTCTTTCGCCCAGTGGAAAGCTAGAAAAGATTGATGAGGTCATTTTGGCTGTTTCACAATAAAAATTCGCTTTATTTTGTTTAGCAATTGGGGCATAAATATACCTTATTTTTATAAGGTATGCTTTTACAGCTACTTTACTTTCACTGGGTAATTTTATGATAGAATTTAAACTTTTCACAAACTTTTATTTATGGTGTTAAAGTTTTACATTTGAGTACTTTACTTAATTGGCTTCCAGAGAATGATGGACGGGCATGGCTTATATTAATCAGCTCTGAATCTCTGTGGCAAATTTTCTTTTACCTTCTTTATTAATTTTATGCTTAGGGGCTGTCAGGAAATAGTATAAATCCCTTCAGGAATCCCACATTTTAGAGAAACAAAGTGTGGAAAGATAATAAACCATAGCTCCTGGTGCCCGTCTACGTTGAGATTCTTGAATAATTATACCTCCACAGGTTGAGAGCACCACTCTACTGTATTTAAAAATGAAATACATTTCAGTTCATCAACAACATCCTTTAGTTTGGAGTCTTGGGGTAGAGGTTGTAAATACCTCATTCATTTGTTCCTTTGCTTTTCCTGAGGGAAACCACATCACATTTTGATTTCTTCTGGATATCAAGTCGAGACAAAATGACCACTAGCAAGAGAATAGAACATAATTGTCTTAGTCCCTTTAGGCTGCTATAAAAATCCTGCAGACTGGGTAGATTATAAACAACACAGATTTACTGCTTACAGTTCTGGAAACTGGAAGTTCAGTGTTAAGGTGCCAGTATCATCAGGCAAGGGCCCTCTTTTGGGTTGCAGACTTCTCATTGTACCTTCATGTGGTGGAAGGGGAGAGGTATCTCTCTGGGGTCACTTTTTTTTTTTTTTTGCGGTACCCTGGCCTCTCACTGTTGTGGCCTCTCCCGTTGCGGAGCACAGGCTCCGGACGCGCAGGCTCAGTGGCCATGGCTCACGGGCCCAGCCGCTCCGTCCTGGACCAGGGCACGAACCCGTGTCTCCTGCATCGGCAGGTGGACTCTCAACCATTGCGCCACCAGGGAAGCCCTGGGGTCACTTTTATATGAGCATTAATTCCATTCACGAAGGCTCCTCCACTCTCAGGACCTAAGCACCTCCCAAAGTTCCCACCTACCAATACCACCACCATGGGCATTGGAATTTCAACATGGGAGGACACACACATTTAGATCACAGCAGTAACAAACTGTGTTGTAATGGGCATAGGTGGTTTTGTGTAATTTTATTTTTCAGGTGAAAACATTAGCTCATTATAGTACATAACATAGTTTCTATTAAGTAGCAAAATTTTGTCATAGCTTTATTTGATATAAATTAGGTTTACACATATTTTTAGAACTAGCACATTTTTCAAATTACCACTGAGAGCTCACACATATTTTTAGAACTAGCAAATTAAAATGTATCTTGTGTGGTAATTCACATAGTTTGTCTTTATGTGCTTGATTAAGTGAATGAAGTTACCATCATAAAACCTATAAAATTTTCTAATTTAGTAGTGTACATTGTGTTTTCAGTCAAAAGACAACATCTAGTTGAAAAAGATAGAAGGGTCAAAGAGCATAGGAAGGTTGTCACTGAGATTATCTAGTTTTACCTAAAGTTTGTGTATATGTGTGGTGTGTGTGTGTGTGTGTGTGAGAGAGAGAGAGAGAGAGAGAGAGAGAGAGAGAGCTTGATTATGAGGAATTTGCTTGCTTATGCAATTATGTAGGCTATGTTCCATTATCTGCTATCTGTAAGCTGGACACCCAGGAAAGCAATAGTGTGATTCCAGTTGTCTGATTTTTGTCTTATTCAGGCCGTCAGCCACTGCACCACGTGTACCCACACTAAGGAGGGCAATCCACTTTATTGAGTCCACCACCAATACAAATGCTAATGTAATCCAGAAACACCCTCACAAACACACCTAGGAGTAATTTTAATCTGGGTACCCTGTGACCCAGTCAAATGGACACACAAAATTAGCCATTATACTATGTAAATACTTTGGGGGTGATTTAAAATAAAATCAAAATTTTTTATTACTTTATTTGTCATTTGTTTTCTAACTCTAAATTGCTTAAATTGCTTCTCATCCACCATTGGAAATGACCACTGGATTATTTCAAATTGCCAGGAAGACCATCTACATTAAAAAGTCACATTAAATAATGAAAAGTGATGTATTAATTTCTTACTGTTGTAGCAAATTACCACAAAACTTGGTGGCTTAGAATAACAGAGTTATTATAGCTTGCCCTTGACTCCACTCTCCTTTTTCATTCAAGATCTAATTTTGAGTTCTTCTTCCTTCTTAATATGCTTCCTGAATTTTACTTCTCCCATGGACCTACTGAATATACAGTGACATAAGGAGCAATTCCCTCTGAGAGAAATCCAGAAACTAGGGGAGTGACTTCTTCATATTGGGTGACTGAGAAAATGCCCACATAGAAATGGGTAGGAAAAGCTGATACACACTCTTGCCGTAAATGCCACCATTGGGACAGTGCCATGTAATCAGGAGTGAATCCCTAACTCCCAGCTTCTCCCCAAGGAGTGAAGGGTTTAGACCACACATCTAGCACCTCAGCTTTTAAGGCTGCCACCCAAAGAACAGACTGCCAAATCACCACCCAAAGAACAGACTGCCAAATCACCTAGCTCTGAAAGTCAATGGGTCAAAGAAGAAATCAAAAGAGAAACCAAAAATTATCTTGAGACAAATGAAAATGAAAACATAACATATCAAAACTTATGGGATGCAGGAAAAACATTTCTAAGAGGAAAGTTTATAGGGATAAATGCCTACATAAAGAAAAAGAAAAATCTCAAATAAACAACTGAACTTTAATCCTCAAGAAACTTGAAAAAGAAGAGCAAACTGAGCCCAAAGGTAGTAGTAGGAAGGAAATAACAAATGTCAAAGTTGAAATAAATGAAATAGAGACTAGAAAAGATCAATCAAGCTAAGAGCTGGTTCCTTTAAAAGATAAAATGAACAAACCTTTAGGTAGACTTACCAAGAAAAAAAGAGACAAGTCTCAAATAAATAAAATTAGCAACAAAAGAGGAGACATCACATCCGATACCACACAAATACAAAGGATCATGAGAGACTACTATGAACAATTAATTATATGCTAACAAATTGGACAACCTAGAAGAAATGGATAAATTCTTAGAAATATACAACCTACTAATAACCATGAAGAAAAAGAAAATTTGAACAGGCTAATTGCTAGTGAGGAGACTGAATAGTCTAGGACTAGATGTCTTTACCTGTGAATTCTTCGAAACACTTAAAGAAGAATTAATATGCCTTTCTCAGACTCTTCCAAAAACTAGGAAGGGACACTTTTAAACTCATTTTACAAGGCCAGCATTACCCTGGTACAAAAACCAAACAAGGACATTACAAGAAAAGAAAATTACAGACCAATATCCCTGATGAACATAAATACTCGAAAAATATTTGCAAACAGAATTCAATAGTACATTAAAAGGATCATACACCCTGACCAAATGAGCTGTATTCTCGGTTTCAAGGATAGTTCAACATCCGCAAATCAATTAATGCAATACACCACATTAACAAAAAGAAGTATAAAAATTATATGATCATCTCAGTAGATGCAGAAAAAGATTTTGACAAAATTCAATATTCATTTATGATAAAATTCTCAACAAAATGGGTATAGTGCTAGCATACCTTAACATATTAAAGGATGTATATAAGAAACCCATAGCAAACATCATACTCAATGATGGAAAGCTGAAAACATTTCCTCTAAGGTCAGGTACAAGACAAGAATGCCTACTCTTGCCACTTTTAGTCAACATGGCACTGGAAGTCCTAGCCAGAGCAATTAGGCAAGAAAATAAAATAATAGGCATCCAACTCAGAACAAAAGAAGTAAAATTTTCTGTTTGCAGATGGCATAATATTATATATAGAAAACCCTAAAGATGCCACCAAAAACTATTAGAACTAATAAACAAATTCAGTAAATTTGTAAGATACAAAATCAACATATAAAAATCAGTTGCTTTTCTATACACTAACAATGAACTATAGGAAAGAGAAATTAAAAAAAAATCCCATTTACAATAGAATCAAAAAGAATAAAATACTTAGGAATAAATTTAAGCAAGGGGATGAAAGGTCTATTCACTAAAAATTATAAAATACTGATAAAAGACATTGAAGAAGACACAAATAAATGAACAGACATTCCATGATTATGGAATGGGAGAATTAATATTGTTAAAATGCCATACTACCCGAAGCAATCTACAGATGCAATACAATCCCTATTAAAATTCCAATGGATAATCACTCTGAATGATTCTATATATAAAATATTCTTGAAATAACAAAGTTATAGAGATGGAGAACAAAAGAAAAATACCAATGGCATTTTGCACAGAAATAGAAAAAACAACCCTAAAATTTATATGAAACCACAAAAGAGCCTGAATAGTCAAGTAATCTTGAGAAAGAAGGCAAAGCTGGAGGCATCACACTTCCCACTCTCAAACTATATTACAAAGCTATTGTAATCAAGAGACTATGGTAGTGACATAAAAACAGACACACAGATCAATGAAACAGAATAGAGAACCCAGAATAAACCCACTCATATATAGTCAATTAATTTATGACAAAGGAGCCAAGCATATACCATTGGTAAAGAATATTCTGTTCATTAAATGGTGTTGGGAAAACGGGATATCCACACACAAATGAATGAAACTAGACCCCTATCTTACACCATACACAAAAATCAACTCAAAATGGATTAAAGGCTTGAATGTAAGACCTGTAACTATAAAGCTCCTAGAAATAACGTAAGGTATAATCTCCTAGATCTGGGTATTGCAATGAGTTTTTGGATTTGACACCAAAAGCAAAGGCAGCAAAAGGAAAAATAAACAAGTAGGACTACATGCAATTAAAAACTTCTGTACAGCAAAGGAAACCATCAACAAAATGAAAAGGTAAGCAATGGAATGGGAAAAACATTTGCAAACCACATATACAATAAGTGGTTAGGGGGAAAGTAAGGGGGTCAAGGTAGGATGAACTGGGAGATTGGGAATGACATATATACACTAATATGTATAAAACAGATAACTAATAAGAACCTGCTATATAAAAATTAAATTAAATTAAAAAAAATCAAGGGTTAATGTCCAAAATATACAAGGTACTCATACAACTCAATAGCGAAAAATCAAATAACCCAATTAAAAAAAAGGGCAAAGGACCTGAACAGATATTTTCCTAGAGAAGACATACAAATGGCAACAGGTAGATGAAACTGTAGTCAACATCACTAATCATCAAGGAAATGCAAATCAAAACCATGAGATATCATTTCACACCTGTTAGGATGTCTACTATCAAAAAGATACAAATAACAAATGCTGATGAGGATGTGAAGAAAAGGAAATCCTGGATGGGGAATTGGTGTTGGTGGGAATGTAAACTGGTACAACCACTATGAAAAACAGTATGGAGGTTCTCCAAGAAATTTAATATAGAATTACCATATGATCCAGCAATACCACTGTTTGGGTATACATTTGACCCTTGAACAACATAGAGGTTGGTGGCACTGACCCTCTGCCCAGTTGAAAATCCAAGTATAATTCTGTATCCATGAGTTTGCATCCATGGATTCAATCAACTCTGGATCGTGTAGTACTGTGATATTTACTATTGAGAAAAAATCCTTGTGTAAGTGTACCCTAGCAGTTCAAACGTGTGATGTTCAAGGGTCAATTGTATATTCAAAGGAAACAAGATCATTATCTTGAAGAGATATCTATACTCCCATGTTCATTGCAGCATTATTCACAATGGCCAAGGTGCAGAAACAACGTGTCTGTCAACGAAAGAATGAATAAAGAATATGTAGTATAAATATAGAATGGAGTATTATTCAGCCTTAAAAGAAGGAAATCTTGCCAGTTGCAACAACATGGATGAATCTGGAGGGAATTATGCTAAGTGAAAGCCAGATAGAGGAAGACACTATTTATATGTGGAATTTTTAATTTATTTTTTATTTTATTTATTTATTTTTTTTGTTTTATTTATTTATTTATTTATTTTTTTGCATTTCTTTTTTTATTTTATTTTATTTTTTTTAACATCTTTATTGGAGTATAATTGTTTTACAATAGTGTGTTAGTTTTTCCTTTACAACAAACTGAATCAGTTATGCATATACATATGTTCCCATATCTCTTCCCTCTTGCATCACCCTCTCTCCCACCCTCCCTATCCCACCCCTCTAGGTGGTCACAAAGCACAGAGGTGATCTCCCTGTGCTATGCAGCAGCTTCCCACTAGCTATCTAATTTACATTTGATAGTGTATGTATGTCCCTGCCACTCTCTCACTTTGTCACAGCCCACCCTTCCCCCCCCCATATCCTCAAGTCCATGCTCGAGTAAGTCTGTGTTTTATTCCCGTCCTACCACTAATCTCTTCATGACATTTTTTTCCCTTAGAGTCTGTCTTAGTGTCTGTCAACGAAAGAATGAATAAAGAATATGTAGTATAAATATAGAATGGAGTATTATTCAGCCTTAAAAGAAGGAAATCTTGCCAGTTGCAACAACATGGATGAATCTGGAGGGAATTATGCTAAGTGAAATAGCCAGATAGAGGAAGACACTATTTATATGTGGAATTTTTTTAAAAAAGGAAGTTGAACTCATAGAAACAAAGAGTAGAATGGCAGCTGTCAGGAGACAGGGGTGAGGGAAAGAGAAAGAGGTTAGTAAAAGGGTATAAACTTTCAGTTAGAAGAGAAATAAGATCTGAGGATCTAATATATAACGGTGACTATAGATGATAATACTGTATTGTATGATTGAAATTTGATAAGAGTGGAACTTAAGTGTTCTCATGAAAAAAAAAGATAAATATGTGAGGTGATAGATTTAACTCATTGGTGGGGATCGTTTTACAAGGTATATGTATCAAAGAATCATCATTATACACTTTAAATGTATTACAATTTTGTCAATTATACCTCAATAAAGCAGAAAATAAGTGAAAAATGTATTGATAGTGGTGATGATTGTACCACTATCATTCAACTCTGAATATACTAAAAACCTCATTGTGCACTTTAAAAGGGTGAATTTTATAGCATGCAAATTATATTTCAAGTAAAAAATTTATATACAAAAATGAAAAAAATGTTGATATTTGCTGTATAAGAGGCGTTGTTGGTGCTGGTGATTCATTAGTGAATGGAGAAATAGAGAGTGGAACTTAATTCTAATGTGAACAATTCTGGTGGACTTCATAGTTCAAAGAAGGATCACCGGGGGGTGGGGGTGGGGCTGGGGAGATGAAAGAGACCTGAGCAAAATTTTGGGTGGAGGAAAAGGAGCCCGCAGGGGAAGAATGGAGCTGAGAAAAATGGTAAAAGGGTTTCTCTTGGGAGGAAATGATACTTTCTTTTCTGAAACAGCAAGAAATAAAGAGAGAGAGGGGGGTGGAAGAAAGAAAGAAAGAAGAAAGAGAAAGAAAGAAAGAAAGGCAGGAAGAAAGAAATAAAGAAAGGAAGGAAGAAAGAAAGGAAGGAAGGAAGAAAAGACGGAAGGAAGGAAGAAAGAGAAAGAAAGAAAGGGAAAGAAAGAAAGGAAGGAAAGAAGAAAAGAAAGAAAGAAAGAGGGAAAAGAGAGAGGGAGAGAGGGAGGAAGGAAAGAAGGGAAAGGAAGAAAGAAAGGAAGGAAGGAAGGAAGGAGGGAGAGGTAGAAAAAGTAGGCTTAGATACTGCAAAATTTTGAGATATAAGTATAAGAACTCTGTGGTGTTTCTGTGTGGTGGTGTTATATCTGTAAAGAAGGGTGGAATTTAATTCTTATATTGACTTTTTGTGCATATAGGAGAAAATATCAGGTTTATAGTCACAGTACTTCAGCACACTTCACCCAGGACAACAGTCTTCTAGAATCTAGACATTTGGCAGTCCTGGTCACAGGTGGGAATTTCTACCTCAGTAGCTGTCCTAGGACAAGTCTATCAGAGCAACTGACACACAATTTCCAGCCGGCTGTTTGGTCTTATTTTTAGGTTGTAAATTTTTCCAGAAACAAGCTCTGCAGTTTCAAGTGCCCTGTGTCCATGCTTTTCATAATAGCTTAATAAATATTTGATGCATGATGTTTGTTAACAGCTACTTCATTTCCAGAAAAAGAATGAATGTGACTTGCCAGGGTATGTATTCTACCTAGAACTTCAGTTAGTAGGGGGATATGGCAGAGTATCCTATCTTTTATTTATGCTTATAGTTATACAATGCAACTTAGTGATTAAGTGAGGGATGTAAGTTGGAAGGGACTCTCCTGCGTGGAAATATCTTAAAAATCCACAAGAGGGAGATATATTGTTATTGAAGTAGAATGGTGCTAATGAAATACCAATTCCTAACTTTTCAGAGCAGAATATTTTACTGCATTTCCCCAGCTGAAAATAAGAAAAGGATAGGCTTTCTCAGGTTTGACTTTTCAGTTTTCTTTTGGGATGGGAGATTAGATTTAGGAATGCTCAGTTATTTGCAGTCTTGGAATATGCATGATATGTCAAGGTTTATGATGCATCAACAGCTTCAATGAGCACATCTAAAGGCTTTAAGGATTTTTGTTTGTTTTTGATCTGATTGTGACTCTTTCAAGGACGGATTGCAAAGCTGTCTTTTCTCTGCTTCCTCTTTTCATTTCTTTGGCAATGGCAGTGGGGAGTCCGTGCTGGCCAGATTGGGTTTTGTATTCTTACTGGGAAGTGCCCTCACAAATCTCACTGTCTCCTTTGGGCAAGATGTCTCAGCAGGACAAATCATCTTGGTTTTCAGTGGCCTTTACCTACTAAGAGGCAGAGCTGAACTCTAAGTAACTATAGAAGAGGAATCTTTATTTATTTATTTATTTTATTTTATTTTATTTTATTTTTTTGTTGTATGCGGGCCTCTCACTGTTGTGTCCTCTCCCGTTGCGGAGCGCAGGCTCCAGACGCGCAGGCTCAGCGGCCATGGCTCACAGGCCCAGCCTCTCTGCGGCATGTGGGATCTTCCCGGACTGGGGCACGAACCCGTGTTCCCTGCATTGGCAGGCGGATTCTCAACCACTGCACCACCAGGGAAGCCCAAGGAACCTTTATTTTAAATACATATATTTGTACTTTGAAATTCATACTCCTTGCCTGACCTCCTCATGTTTATGTGGAGAGTAGGGCAGAAACCCTTTATAATTTCAGAAGAAATGTTTGCAACATTATTACTAGATTACTTACAAGTTTTATTTGCTTTCTTTTTAGAAAAAAATTTTTTTTTCTCTTCCGATGGGAAGAAATGATATGTACTAATGATACCTTTAGTGTTTGCCTTTCCTGAAGACTCCCTAATTCTTAAAACTATTTCTTCCTTGGTCTTCCCATTCCCTTTTATAGTGTCCTATTTTCAGAATTCTTTGAGTGATCATTTCCTTCTTCACACATCATTGCAGTCCAGGGTGACCTCTGTGGTCAGCCTCTCTTAGGAAGGCTGTATTGTGTAAAGGCTAAGAGCACAGGCTGGAGACAGTCTGTTCTGGGTTCATATCCCAGCTCCAGCACTGACTAGCTGTGTGTGACCTTGTGCAAGTTGCTTCAGTTATCTAAACCTTAGTCTTACAAACCACAAAATGGGGATTATGATCGGATTTATGTGAGGATGAGATCAGTTAATATATGTAAAGGGCTTAGAACAGGGTCTGGCAAATAGGAAGCACACTTTAAAGGTTGGCCGTTACTATTGTTTTCATTATTAATCTCTTCCACCAGAGACTCTCCTTGCAGGAGCTCAGCTACACCATAAGTCTCATGTATTCCCTTTATATCTTTTCTGAGCTCTAGACACATTTCCTAGAGCTTTCTAGACATTTTCACATGGGCTGCCAACAGGGTACCTCAGACTCAACATATTTAGAACTGAACGCATTATCTATCAGTCTCCACTCCTGGTAACCTGCTTCTTTTTCTATTCCCTCTTTTAGCCAATGGCATCATTTCTTGTCTAGGAGCTGAAGCCAGGAAACAAAGAGTTATCCTTGCCTTCAATCCTTTACCTCCAACTCATTTGATTACCAAATTATGTCAATGCACCTATTCAAACTTCATCCACACTCAAGCCCTTTATTACTACAGGGACCTTGAACCCTCTCCTTGCCCTTACTTGTACCTCATTCTTTCCACTTTGTCCAGAACGATATTTTACAAATGAAAATCTGATCCCATACCTCCTCAGATTAAAAAGTTCTGTATTTTTCATAGCTTTCAATGTTATATATAGTCTGACACACAAGATCCTTCATGATCTGGCCCTTGCTTGCCTCACTGTGCTGACCTATTGCTTCTCTTTGCCACATAGAAAATGTTGTTCTCTTTCCCATTTATTTGCTGCTATAATCTTTCAGTGATACGATCAGTTATACACATGGGATAAAATAATGTTGGGCCGCTGTGAATTGAGCTGAAGTAACCATTTCATCTCTTTTCCATGGTCTAGACATTGCTTCTGTGTCTAAATGTCCTGTGTAAGCAGGATTTAATCGAGGCACTTATAGTGAATTTCTACGTGGACTTATTAAAGCATTGATTTAAGAATTTCAGTATTTTTAAAGTAGCACTAAGGCTTATACCTCTGCCTCAATCATCTTACGTGGGGCGAATGATTTCATGTGTGACCAGATGGCACACTCTTTACATGATGCTGTTTGTGTGGTGAAGAGTTTTGGAGTCAAAATTTGTGATTCTGGGTGGAGGCGCTGTAGAAGCAGCCCTTTCCATATATCTTTGAAAACTATGCAACCAGCCTGGGCTCCCGGGAACAGCTTGCTATTGTGGAGTTTACAAGATCTCTTCTTGTTATTCCTAATACTCTGGCAGTTAATGCTGCCCAAGACTCCACATATCTGGTTGCAAAATTAAGAACTTTTCATCATGAGGCTCAGGTTAACCCAGAACACAAAAATCTAAAATGGATTGGTCTTGACCTGGTCAATGGTAAACCCCGAGACAACAAACAGGCAGGGATGTTTGAACCAACCATAGTTAAAGTTAAGAGTTTGAAAATTGCAACTGAAGCTGCAATTACCATTCTTCTAATTGATGATCTTATTAAATTACACCCAGAAAGCAAAGATGGTAAGCATGGAGGTTATGAAGATGCTGTTCACTCTGGAGCCCTTGATGACTGATCTGATTTCTTTTATTTACAACAGTCTTAGATGCAATTTTCTTGTACCTCGAGTATTACACATTAAGGTGCAAATTAAGCTGTCAAAAAAAAGAAAATGTTCTTATTTTGAGTTGGGGACACAAAGGAGGAAACCTCATTATACATGCAGCAGAGAGGGATTAGTATGTAAATACCTGTTTTAGTAGAGATCCTAGCACATAGTAGGTACTAAATACATATTAATATTTGAATGAATAAAATCTGGGCTCTATATGAATGGGAGTGCTTTGTTGCTCACGAACTGTAAAACTGTCCTCGTGTTGATTGGAATCAGCATGTTCCACAGTATAATTAAAATGTGAGAAATGTTTCTTGCACATCAGTAATATAAACACTTTCAAATAATGTCTGAGGAAATGCAAGTTCAAATTTACAAATAGCCTTTTACATAAACAACACTCAGAGGTGCACTTTCCCCTTAATTCATGTATATAACTTCCATTAATGTTCCTTGCCTCGGTATTTAGCTTTTATTTTTATGTCTGTAATATAAATCTGAGTCTTGACACTTTAATGGAAAGATCTTGGTTTGTGATGACATCATATCAAATGTAAAATAGAGATGGTTGCATTGTTTGGAAAACTTTCATCTGAGAATGTTTGTCTGTAATCCTGAAGAAAAATTATTTTAAGCCAGTGACACTCTGCTTCCCGTTCCCTTTGAAGTTAGGCATAGCCAATGAGATCATTTTAGACAATGAAATGTGAGCAGAGCCTTAAGGGCCAGTGAGGCATTCATCACATTGTCTGGACTTTGCCTCAGTGAACTTTAATGATCCCTATGGTGAATTCTTCATAGTATTGGGTTGCAGTGAGGATAACATGGAGTATAAAGCCTCCAGCTGACTGGACAGTAAACATTAACGAAGAGTTATAAATAAATCATTGATGTTTTATATCAGAGCTTGGAAAACTATCCTGTTGGCCAAATCTGACCCACTGCCTGTTTCCATAAAGCTTTATTGGAACACAGCCATGCCAGTTTTTGTATGTCTTGTCTAGGCAGAGTTGAGTAGTTGAGACAGAAACCAGGTGGTGTACAAAGTTGAAGATATTTACTATTTGGCCCTTTGTAGAAAAAGTTTGCTGACCCCCGTTTTATGCCACTGATCTTTTGGGATTTTTTGTTACTGTCATAGATCATAGCACATTTTGCCTGATATGCTCACCACCATGTGGTATTATCTGACTATAAGCTTCTTATCAATCTAATGGGTGTCTTGAAATATTTTTTATCAGGTAAGTAAATAATTCCTTTTTTAAAAATATAAATATTTTATTTATTTATTTTTGGCTGCATTGGGTCTTCTTGATGCACGTGGGCTTTCTCTAGTTGTGGCAAGTGGGCACTACTCTTTGTTGTGGTGCGCGGGCTTCTCCTTGCAGTGGCTTCTCTTGTTGCAGAGCATGGGCCCTAGGCGCACAGGCTTCAGTAGTTGTGGCATGAGGGCTCAGTAGTTGTGGCTTGTGGGCTCTAGAACGCAGGCTCAGTAGTTGTGTTCAGCTTAGTTGCTCCGCGGCATGTGGGATCTTCCCAGACCAGGGCTCGAACCCATGTCCCCTGTGTTGGCAGGAGGACTCCAAACCACTGAACCACCAGGGAAGTCCCAATAATTCCTTTTTGAAAGCCACAGACATATCTTGCTGACCCTAATGGCTCTTTATTTTTAAAGTTTTTAAAAATCAACTTTATTGAGGTATAATTACATACAATGAAATTCACCCATAAGATTCTATAATTTTTATTAAATGTACAGAGTGTGCAGTCATCACTATAATCCACTTTTAGAACAATTTCATTATCCCCAAAATTCCCTTGGGCCCTTTTGCAGTTAATCGTCACTCCCATCCCTAGCCCCAGACAACCACTAATCTGCCTCCTGTCTATATGAATTTTTCATTTCTGGACATGTCATACTTTTGGAATCATGTAAGTCTAAATGGAATCATGTAATCTTTTGCATTTGTCTTCCTTCCCTTAGCATAACGTTTTTGAGATTCATCCTTGTTTTAGCACAAATCAATAGTTTGTTCCTCTTTATTGCTGAATAGTATTCCATAGTACACAGAAATCCCACGTTTTATTTATCCATCCACAAGCTGATGGAAATTTGTTTTGTTTTTACTTTGGCTATTATCAATGCTGCTGTAAACACTTGCATACACGTCTTTATATAGAATATGTTTTAAATGGGTAAATTTCTGGGAGTGGAACTGCTGCATAAGATAGTTAGATTTATGTTTCACTCTTAAAAGAAACTGACAAACTGTTTTCCAAAGTAACTGTACCATTTTACCTTTCCACCAGCAATATATGAGAGAGTTCCAGTTTTTCCACACCCTCACCAACATTTGATGTTGTGTCTTTTTGATTATTGCCATCTTGCGGGTGCACAGTAGTATTTCATTGTAGTTTTAATTTTCATTTTGCTAGATACTAATGATGTTGAGCAATTTTTCTTGTGATTATTAAACATTCACATATCTTGTTTATGAAATTATTCAAATATTTTGCCCATTTTAAAATTGGGTTGTGTTTTCTTATTATTTAATTGAAAGAGTTCTTAATATATATTCTGGATACAAGTCATTTGTTAGATATATGATTTCAAATAATTTCTCCTAGTCTGTGGTATGTCTCTTCATTTTCTTAACAATGTCTTTTGAAATGCGAAAGACTTTAATTTTGATTAAGTCCAGTTTATCATTTTTCTCTTTTATAGATTATATTTTTGGTGTTGCTTCTAAGAACTCTTCGTCAACTGAAGGTCATGACAAATATCGTCTACGTTTTCTTTTAGAAATTGTAAAGTTTTAGCTTTTCCATTTAGATCTACAATCCAGAGAACCTATTTTCCAACACCTATTTTCCAACTTTTCAAATATGAAACTTTTTTTTTTTTTTTTTTGTGGTACGCGGGCCTCTCACTGTTGCGGCCTCTCCCATTGCAGAGCACAGGCTCCGGATGCGCAGGCTCAGTGGTCATGGCCCACGGGCCCAGCTGCTCCGCGGCACGTGGGATCCTCCCGGACCGGGGCACGAACCCGCGTCCCCTGCATCGGCAGGCGGACTCTCAACCACTGCGCCACCAGGGAAGCCCCTCAAATATGAAACTTTTAAAGTATAAAAATATGTTCCTTCTGTGAAAAATACATTTGGAAACGTTATCAATGTTTATATTGCAAGCAAGTAATGAGAACTTACTCCTCTTATGTGCATAAAGTTGTGGATGTTTGAAAAGAAACTAATTGAAGCTTATGCAACCTTATCTTTATCTTTCCTTCCAGTTTTACAGACTTAAAGAGAGTTGGGCAAGTCCAGAGAGACTTAAGTTTTCTTCAAAGGTTTCAGGACATAACTCAACTCAGCAAGGAACACTTTCATAATTCTTTAATAAAATGAGAGGAGGGCTTCCCTGGTGGCGCAGTGGTTGAGAATCTGCCTGCCAATGCTGGGGACACAGGTTCGAGCCCTGGTCTGGGAGGATCCCACATGCTGCGGAGCAACTGGGCCCGTGAGCCACAACTACTGACCTGCGCATCTGGAGCCTGTACTCCGCAACAAGAGAGGCCGTGACAGTGAGAGGCCCGCGCACTGCGATGAAGAGTGGCCCCTACTCACAGCAACTAGAGAAAACCCTCGCACAGAAACGAAGACCCAACGCAGCCAAAATTAAATAAATAAATAATTTTTTTTAAAAAATGAGGGGAACACGGATGTCTTTGAGTAGGACCAACATGGCTCTCTGTAGAGATTTATTTGTATACATGGAGGGAGATAAGCTTGTTTTTCTTTCTAGCTGCTGCAACTTGGTCGCGGAGTGGGAAGTTACACTGTGCTTACTTAGCTGCAGAATTATGCAGCTATGAATCAGTATTTCCCCTGAGGTCCCCCAACCTAAAGGGGCAGGTATCAGAGTAACAGTAACAGTAGCAACATCAAAAAAGATCCTCCTAATCTCCACCCACCAGGAAAATGCTCTATCTCCCACTCCCCCCATGTTGCTTCCCTTTTGGGCAGAGTCCCGGGTGCTGGCCCCATCCTCCATGTTATGGCTCTTGACTGTATTCGATGTTCCTCTGCTAGCCAGGGCTGGTGGATTTCATGGTCAAGTACTGTCTTGCAGACTCTTACACCCTCTCTCCACAGGCCTCTCTCCCAATCACCATATACCCACAGGCCTTGGAGTCAAACAGACTTGGTTTGAATCCTGGCTTTGCTAATGGCTCCATGACCATGGACAAATCATTTGCCCTCTTTGAGTTTCAGTTCCTCTTCTGTAAATATGAGACAGTAACACCCAACTTTCAGGATTTCTATGTGGATTAGAGATAATAGGAAACACCTAGCACGGTGCCTAGCTTGGTATAACACTTTTTAGCATCACTCATCTTATTGAGTATATACCATAAATGGTAGCTCCCAAAAATCCAAAACAAAACAAAAAGACTAGTAGCAGTAGTACAAGTAGGTTTTCTCTTTCTTCCCCTTTTCCCTCTCCTCCTCTTCTTTCTTCCTCCCCCTCCCCCTTACCTGCGACAGATGAGATCAATGTTGCAGATGTTTTGATGAGCACCTATGTGCTCTGAGCCTGAGCCAGAGCCACAGTCATTGTGACAAAAAACCTCTCCTTGCTGGCTAGTCATTATTGTCACCATTTCTACCATCTCCCTGTGACCCTAGACAGGGGCTTTACCCATTGGAACTAGCAATGCCTTTCATTTCAGGGTAGCATGGGCTGAAATGTTGCTAGCGTTGTAAGGGATAAGCCTTTCAGAGCACAATTTGGGAACATCCAATGCATCAGCCTCTCAGTGCCTCATTCAAAATATACTCTGACTCCCTTAACATAGCCTCTTTGCTACTGCTGCAAACCCTAATTCAAGCCACCATCATGTCTTTCCTGGACAGGAGTCTCCTTACTGCTGTGTCTGCTACCGCTTTTGAACTCTATAATGTATACTACATTTTACAGCCAGAGAGATCTTTTTTTAAAATTTATTTTATTTTTTATTTTTGGCTGCATTAGGTCTTTGTTGCTGCACACGGGATTGCTCTAGTTGTGGCAAACGGGGGCTACTCTTTGTTGTGGTATGTGGTCTTCTCATTGCGGTGGCTTGTCTTGTTGTAGAGCACAGGCTCTAGGCATGCAAGCTTCAGTAGTTGTGGCATGTGGGCTCAGTAGTTGTGGCTCGCGGGTTCTAGAGAGCAGGCTCAGTAGTTGTGGTTCATGGACTTAGTTGCTCTGCGGCATGTGGGATCTTCCAGGGCCGGGGCTCGAACCTGTGTCCCCTGCATTGGCAGGAAGTTTCCCAACCACTGCGCCACCAGGGAAGCCCAGCCAGAGAGATCTTAAAACATAAATCACTCCATGCATTATACTACATAAAACCCTCTAATTGCTTCCCATTGCTCTTAGCATAAAATCCAAATATTGCATCATGCTTTTACAAAGTCCTATATATATGGGCCCCACTAATGTTTCTGCCATCATCCACTATTTACATTTGCTGTGCTCTAGCCACACTGAATGTCTTTTTGTTCTTTAACCTAACCAAGTTAATACATTCCTCAGGATCTTTACATGTGCCATTTCCTTTGCCTAGAATCCTCTTACCCCATATCCTCTCATGGCTATCTTTTCTTCCTTCATTTAGATTAAGCTCAAATGTCATGTCTACAGGGAGGCCTTTCCTGAATACCTGACCTAAAGTGGTGTCTCCACTCCCCTAGTCTTTTGCTGTTGCACTATCAGTGTTTTAGTTATGCATTTATGTGTGTATTTATTTTTTATTTGTTTGGTGTCTGTCTCCCCCAACTAGTATGCTAGTTCCAAGAGAGAGAGACATTCCCTGTCTTGTTCACCCCTTTATCCTCAGTATATAGAGTACTGCCTAGCACACAAAAGACTCAATAAATATCTGTTTGTTAAGCCAAATAAACAGATATCCATCCAGAAACTACTTCTCCCCTTCAGAAAGCACTTCTGGCCACTTCCAACTGCTCAGATGTTTTGCTCCATAATTTCTCACACTTGCCTCTGAGGAACATCCCATCACCATCCCCTGGAGAGGAGTTCCTGGTGGCAAGTGTGTCTGGCCTCTTGTTCTTTCAGGATTTGAGGTAGGATTCGAGCCTGGGTGCCTCCTGTCCATAGTCTGAGTTCTTGTAAATGGTGACAGTCTGGTGTTTGAAGAGTGTTGGTGTCAAAGACAGGTTTGAAGAACTGTGGAAATCAGTTGGGTTAGTCAAGAACACATACCTAAAACATGGAGCAAAACTGTGCATTGGGATTTTGGCTGGTGGGAAGCAATGCTCAAGAAACCAGTAGTGTGGGGTGGCCCAGGGAGAGTGGTCTAGATGAATTCTAGATTTGGAGTATGGATTCCTGAGGCCATTTGCTATGGAAGCAGAGCCTGTATTTCATGTGGCTAATCTAGGTTTGTTTAAGGAATTGTAATGCTGTTTATGGAGTTCAAGACTCCCTTGGGACCTGCCTCAGCCATGTTTTTCATGCTCCCTCTGCACCCTCCTCTCTGAGGAAGACTGCTATACTCCTTTCTACAGTTATACCTTTACATTTCTCTAAAGTATTCTCCAAATTTTCTGTCCCTGGAACAATGGAGAAATGTGACATTTTATAATTAGATTTTCAAGAGTGAGCCTTGGACTCAGTTTTCAGGCACACAGTCTTTTGGACTAAACATTGCTTGCTTGTGAGATATCTTTGCCTGCCATCTATAAGACATAATTGTTTGTGGCAATACACAGAGATGTCCCTTAAGGAAATCCAGTACATATAAAGCTGAGCTTGCTGACCTCTAATATATACACTAGAGGTGATTATGTTACAGAATAATAAATAGTGGATACCATTAATGATTCAAAATAATATTTAACTTAAAGCAATCGATCATCATACAAATTTATGACATAAAATAAAGAACATGTATACAAAAAAGCCATCACCCCTCCTGAAGTAGAGTATTCATAGGCTTTTTTAAACCTCGCCATATACAGAGAGTGTAAATTTTGGTTGGAATCATTGTTTGGCAAAGCTGTTGTTTGTTCAAGGCAGCAGTAGAGACATAAGTTTCCCTCAATTCTCACACAGAAAAGTATCACCCAGAAGTCACAACTCTCAAAAACTACCTTCTGTGCACCAGGCGTTATCATTTGTGCTCATAATAACCACGGTAGGTGCTACTTTTGCCTGTGTTTTACTGATGGGGAAATGGACAGAACAGCTGACTTTTAACAAATGTGGATGAAGCTTCATAAATCAAGTCTTGCTTCTTGAATAATGGTTGTACCTCTTATATCAAATCAACAGCCCAGCAGGTTTTTAACTTCACCAACTTTCTTGTTGAGAAGGAAGCTGAACAATAATTTGTCTGTAAAAGTATGAGCAAGAAATGTTACCCTAGAGTTGTGCAGAAGTGGAAAGATGCAAGAACACTGATTTTTTGGTTGTTTTGTTTTTGACGTGTTGGGAAAGTCTATAGACAATTTTGGGTGTGAAAGAAGTTGACTAAGAAGTGTAAATTTGCTCCGCTGTTCTGGCCTTAGAAACATGTTGTATTTCATTTTAACATCTCTCTCTCTCTCCTATTTTATAATGACTTTGTTTTCTTGACTATAACATGGCTGGAATTCTCCAGGCATTATTATATTAGAGTTGGATTAGTAAAAACAAAAAACAAAAAACCCACGAAGAAAAAAGACTAAAACAGAATATCATGAGTTATTGTTAATATTCTAATAATTATTTATATCCATTCAGTTGAAAATTCAAATAGGATTTGAAAATGACTATGGATGAGAAAGATTGCTTTATAATGAAGGAAATATCCACTTAAACCTCCCAAACTTCCTAGATAATTGATAGAAATTTAACCATCTACTTTCCCTGAAGTAATAGCTTGAGAAAGTGTTTCAATAGATACATCTAATTTTATCTTGCACAATTCTTTAAAAAATGTAGAAGAATTCTAGAAACCTTCTGGAACCACTAGTGTTTATTATACTGATATGTAGTTTAAAATTTAGAGAAAAAATTGATCTCTTCCTTGGGGAATCCATATAATCTGAGGAGATAGAAATAGCAGGTGTTGGAAAAAGAGGGGGTAGTTTTAAGATTACTTATTTTTTATCTGCTGCCCATTAGAGTTACCTGATACTGCCTGGAGTCATGAGGTGTGTCAAGTGAATTTTATGTATAATTAGTTAACTACCTCTGATATACATAAATACTTTGGATAATTACTGGGCTTGTAGTCTATCATACTTAATAATGTACCACTCTTCTCCTTCTAGATTGCTTAAACATATTTCAAAGTTGTTAGGATACAATCCACATTCCTTATAATTTGGTAACCCTAATCTGTCATCTTTGGCACAGAGTGTATGGGAAAATGTGAATCTGTGTGTGTGTGTGTGTGTGTGTGTGTGTGTGTGTGTAAACAAATATACACATAAATAGAATTCTGCTGAAATTCCAAAGCAGCATATTAAATAGTAGAGGGAAAGTTGGTTTAATTATCTTGTATTACTGACAGCCACTTTTCACGATCTTATTCTTTTCCCACTCAGTACAATCAGAGGCTTATGTTTTTATTAAAATTTATTAATATGCATCATCAGTATATCATTTAATTCCTAGGATAATCTTAGATGACCTAAGCTGGTGGTTTAACTATGTGATAATATGCTATTATATCCCACATTTGAAAATGAAGATTATGACATTCATAGTTCATATGTGGACCAAATAAAACTGTAGACTTTTAATGAAAATATCTGTCTCTAGATTTCAGCTGAGCTAAAATGAGTTTAAATGGTGATGTGACCTACCTATGTCTTGATTAGTGTAAAAGGAAAAGTTTGATAAACCTGTTTGGAAGAATTTCCCACTTTCACGTTTTGCTCTGAATACAAAATCAAGCTTTTAAGGGTATGACTGCAAGGACATTTAAAAATCTTAACAATTAACCAGGGCATTGAGTGAGTACATGCAGCTCAACCTAGTGGGTTGTTTTTCCCCCTTTGTTTTCTTTTTTAAAAAATAAATTTATTTATTTATTTTTGGCTGCGTTGGGTCTTCGTTGCTGCACGCAGGTTTTCTCTAGTTGCAGCGAGCGGGGGCTACTCTTCGTGGCGGTGGCTTCTCTTGTTGAGGAGCATGGGCTCTAGGCGCATGGGCTTCAGTAGTTGTGGCTTGCGGGCTCAGTAGTTGTGGCTCGTGGGCTCTAGGGCACAGGCTCAGTAGTTGTGGCGCACAGGCTTAGTTACTCCGTGGCGTGTGGGATCTTTCCGGACCAGGGCTTGAACCCGTGTCCCCTGCATTGGCAGGCGGATTCTTAACCACTGTGCCACCAGGGAAGCCCTCCCCCTTTGTTTTCTTTTCTTTTTTCTTTTCTTTCTTCTTTACCATGATTCATGGTGAATCATAGTTGTTTTAAAAACTACAGGATTAACTATTTATGATTTGTATTAATCATACAATATTAATTGTTATTAATTGAGATATTAATCATTTTTCTGAGATGGGAACCCTAACAAAATAATCAATTAAGACTTTTCAAAATTAATTAACTGGAAGATTCTACTGTTTTTTTCCTTGTAAAGTTTTGTCTGGGAAGCTGGCACTGATTCTCATTCTTCTATCTACCGTGAGCTACTTAGTAGCTGTAAAATAATGTCAGAGCCTGCTTTTAAGGAATACATCCTTTCAGAATGAAGGGGTTAAAGAACTTTGAATTGCTCACATGTGACAAATCGCTTTAACCTTTAGCTGCTCTGTGTTACTTCTGACTCACTAAAGAATAGCCAAACCCAGGTTGCTTTCAGAAAGGACTCCATTTTATTCCTGAAAGAAGTGATTATGTGTGAAATGCTTTTAAACTTAATTATGAATATTATCATCTGATGTCAGGCACTACCTACTGCATCTGGATTCCCTTTGTGATAAAGTTTGACATTTCGTGCTAGAATTGAGTATATACCTTTTCTTAAAATCAAGTCTTCTCAGGAGTCACTTCCCTGGCTCATTCCAAGAGGAGGCACCCTGAGGAACAGTGTGTTCTTTCCCATTTGTATACCTCATGCAACAGCATTCTTGTTGATCAGAGATAATTTGACAAATGGAATTTAAAAGAGGATTATTAAAACAACTAGCAAAAATGCAGCACCAGAAGTTCTGGAAACCTACAGAAATGACTTCTTAAGTGCATTATTTAGTAATTTATATTTGATATTTTAGATTCTGAGCAGCTCCTGAGTGAGAAGAGAATTGGAATAGAGATAGTATGTTGCCTAAGGTTTCACTTAGCTAGATGCATCTAGATAGCCACGTTAGAGTCAATTCTAGGGGCTTCATGGCAATGAGGAACTCTGAGCAGTAGAGACACTGTACGCTAATAGTGATTGCATAGTCATCCTTTTCATGTGTTGAGGTCAGTTTGATTTAAAGATATAAGTGGGTTCTTTTTGTTTATTTTTGTTGTTGTTGTTGTTTGTCTGGATTATTCTGGTTGCAGTAAAGAAAGACCCTTCTCAAGTGTGCTGAAGAAAGGAGACCCTCCTCTAAGAAGAGGAGTCACAAGCGGTCTGAGTTTCACTGGTGTGGTTGTTCTGGATTCAAGGCTGCCCATGAACCTTAGTGGCAGGAGCTCACGCATTTTTCCTTTGTGCTCAACCATTTCTGGGACTCAGCTGCACTCTGAATGACTGCGTCGTTCTGTCCCCTTGTCCAATCAGCTGTGGAGCAGAGGGAATCAATGGCCTACTGTCCACTCAGCAGGGTCAATAGGTAAGAAATGTTTCCTTGATATACAGATGAGATATTATCCCCAAATACATTGTTACCAAAAATGTTATTGAGAGCAAAGGAGGAATGAATCCAGAGAAGAAGTGTTGTTGGGAGAAGATGTCAAATTCAGGTTTGCCTGTATTGTACAAGAGGTGACTGTAGATACCCAAGTGCATATACATAGCAGTGATTTGGTTGGTTGAATCTGAAGCTCAGGGCAGAGGGCAGAGCTCTAGAACTAGCCTGTTTGTCATTAGCACATGGGTGAGAGTTCAAATCATTAGCTCAAATGAGGTTACCTGAAAAGAGCATATGGAGAGAAAGGCAGTGTGCAGAAAAAATGAGGAGAGGAAGAAACCCTGCGGAACACTGACATTTAAAGAACAAGCAGAGGAGAAGCAAATGTACTCATATGGGAGATAGTAACAGAATAGGGTTAAACCTAGGAGAGAATAATATCATGGAAACCAAGGATATACAATTTTAGAAAGGACTGAGTCTCTACTATTCTCAAACAGGACAGAAAGTACCAAAAAATAAGAATAGAGAATTGACAGATTGTCATGATGGAGATCATTGGTTGCCATTTCCAGAGCAGTTTTTGCAGAGTTGAGGCAAGTGTGAGGTGCATAGGAAGTGAAAATCAGCTTTTCGTGGTTGAGAGAAAACAGGAATGGGAAGCGAGAATGGTTTTTGGAATAGGGTATTCTTCAGAAGCAGCCAAACAGGGAAAAATAAAGCGAGCACATAGTTAGAGGTAAGGCTTGGGCCAAGAAGACATACTTTTTCAGGCTAGAAGAAATTTGAACATGTTTATTAGTTAGGGGTAAGAGACTGGAGGTTGCAATAGGAGTAAAAGGTTGAAAAAAATTATGGTGCTAATGAAGCTAGGGGAAAATAATATGGAAGAAGATTTCACCATGATAGGTAGTTGCCAGTAATAGACTGGCAATTCTGTGAGTTGGATACCAGTAAGTAACTATGAAAATATTTGTATATAAGGTATAGTGTCCAATTAACTCTTAAATTGGTTTATTAAACCGCTGATATCCGTGCCAAGACTTTCTGTCTCAGATCTCTCATTATAGGTGAGAGATCATTTCTTTTTCTTTGATTTTTTTCTTGTTTATAATGGAGTTTGAACAACATCTTTGCTCTTGGTACAATGATGGCAGGAACAGTTAAAATCCCTCGAAAATTCATTATGAACTATTTTAAAGCTACTTTAAAGCTACATTTGGCTCTGCCTAATATTTAGTGAAATTCAAAATATAATGTCATTGACTGACATGTTTTTTCTCCATTTCCTTTCCAACTTACCCCCAGGAAAAAATATTAATAAAAAAATTCTAACATTTCCCTCAGCAAAAATATTTAATAAAATACTGTCCAACTCTTCCCAACTCCAACCAGATGACTGAAGTGGCCTATGCAACTGGAAAATTCAAGAAAAAGTTTTTGTGATCAGGAGCTTTCTGCCATTTAAAGAGTTGTAACCATTTCCTCATGGTATTGGTGATTCCAGCCTTGCCTTTCTGCTGCCAATGGAGCTCAGTCACTAATGTCAGCAGGGAAAGAAAACAGAGACAGGGCCTCAGACAGAGATAACATGGGACATTTATACAGAATGAATTAAGGAAGTGGAACTATGTGCCATCTGCCACAAAATAATTTACAGTCTCAACACAAATTCCTGATATTGCACCTTGAATTCCTTGATATGTGAAGTCAGATATAATAGTTAATTATTTTTTGAAGTGTTTGTCATTAACAGCCCCACTCAGCTATGCATGTTGTGATCAAAGCTCTAAGGATTTCTGTAGACTTGTAGCAGCCAACATCCCTTCCTGTTCAAGCAGAGAAAAAGAACTCTGTAGCTCAACCTGACACCCTGGTAAGACCCGGAATGTTTCTCGTCTACTTCATTTGGTGCCTCTGACTTGAAAAATTGATGACAAATAACATATGCATTGCTACCACCGGGAAACTTTATAGAATTCCTCTTTTTTAGTACATGGACTACTGAGAATTAAAATTTTAAACTGGGGAGAGATAAAAACCTAAAGTAATATTTGAGAGGGAGCAAAAACTGCTGAGAGTAGGAGAGGCAAATAATAAAGCCATGAAATTATTCTGCAATGTTCTGAAGAGGAAAAGGGATGAAAAATAGGTTCTTGAATCAAACAAACAGATTGGAATCAGGCAGTGAGGTTTGAATCTCGGTTTGGGCACTTACTAGCCCTGTGATGCTGGACGAATTATATGGGTCTATAAGCCCCAGTTTACCCAACTGTAAATGGGTTGCTTTGAGTTTTAAATGAAATGTGAAGTGATAAGCATGATGCCTGGCACATGGGAGATGCTTAATAAATGTCAGTCATCGTAATTAAAAAGGGATACCTAAGGGATGTATGAAATGGAAGATGGGTCTGATGAATATACCCAGAGTGGTTTGTTAGAAACAGGTGGAGAACTGTGGATAGACGGAAGGGACCGCAGGTGCGCTCTGAGTGGGGGAAGCTAATCACTGGCAACGTTAGTGAGAGCGGGCATTCTCACTTCTCTTTAACCTGTTTAGTTCAGTTCAAGGACTAAGGACAGTGACTGCATGGAAAATTAAAAAATATACATATTCCTAGGTGCCTAACATCCTTCTCCCTCCCCAACTTAAATGTAATTGAATGGGGCTGGGGTAGGATCCTGAAATCTGTACATTCAAAGTGATCGTCAGTGGGTCTGATTACTTAGTCCAGGAACCACTGAGTTAGGAAATGAGGCTTAGAAGGATAAGATAGTTTAGAAAATCTCTATATGGCAATGATTTTAAAAAATATTTGGGGGGCTTTGAAGCCCTCTGAAAATCTGACATAAAGATGCGTTAAAAATGCAGCCCATACCGACTCATAAAATTTTGCATACATTTCAAAGTGTTCACTTACCTCTGAAGCTCAGCCACACCAGGCTAAAGAAAACCCACTGTAAGTAATTAGTTATGGAAACAGAATTCTGTGGCACAGATAACAACTAGTCAGATAAAAGAATTCCTTTCACTGGTTCTTAGTGGGCTGTGATAGAGAGAGCTGGCTTTTCATCAAAAACTTGTGTCCTTCCTATTATAGTGTAAAACTGTTGCTGGGAAGCGACTACATCTCTCCCAGCCTCCCTCACATCTAGGTGTGGCCATGCCAATGGCCTTGCCAATGAAATATGAGCAGAGGTGACGTGTCACTTGCAGGAAAAGAGGGTCAAGAATGAGGCACACCTTTTCCATCTCTTCTTTTTCTCACCTGCTGGCTGGATGAACACCCCTGGGGTAACCTTGGAAACCACATGTTGACAATGGAAGAGCAGTAAATTGGATGGAGGCTGGGTCTTGAAACATTGCTCAGAGGAGAGCTGGCAGCTGATCAGGAACATCCATTTTTCTCCTTACATGCAGGAGAGATTAATTTATGTGTTCAGCCACTGAGATTTCAGGCTTTCTTGTTTTTAGAGGTGCTAGTGTTATTTTAACTAACCACTGTCAGTTTTTGGAACTATGTATAGGGTTGAGACCCAGAGCACTACCTGGGAAATAAGCAGCAAGTGTAATAGTCTTCTGGCACAGGTCAAGAGGTTCGATTTCCCCTGTAGTGGGCAGTGAATTTCATAGATGATGTACTAGGAAGCAAAGCAATGAATGAAGCAGATTTTGCTCTCGAAGGCAATGGTAGAACTAGTCAGTTACTTTTTTCCCTGATTCCTCTCCTCTAGTACAAGCCATGTTTTCAGCTCAGTGTATTTCATCCTGGCAGGATGATTAATACCAACCTCAGGCCTAATGTGTGTGTGGTGGGGGGGGCAGCATACTCTCGGCACTTTAGCTTTCCCATTTAGAAAATGAGGATTCTCTTTCTTCCTGTTTCCTAGGTATATGTTTTGAGGGTCGAAAGAAAGGTTCAATGCCACTGTAGCAGAGACTGCAAGATGTTCCCCAAGTCCCTCTTCTCCTTTTCTTTATGAACAAACAGCTGGACTCAATTCCTAGCCTCTCTCGCATTCGGCATGGCTATGTGACTGAGTTCTAGCTCAAAGTGATATATGCCACATTTTTCTGGCTTTGAAAAATCATCTAAGTGTGATCTTCCTTCCTATTTTCCCTTTTTGGCTGGCTGGGAGGGAGATGACCATGATGGCCTTGGAAGCTACAATTGAAGATGGCATAGCTTCTGTCACTTTGTTGCCCTAAATGACTGTGAGGACAACCCCATTGATCTGATCAGCTGCCCAGCAAGTAATGAAGTCCTATTGAGTTTGAAGCAAAATACATTTTGGCAACTAGTATTACTCTAACCAATATGGCTATTAACTAAACTTTGGACCATACGCTCCTCCTAAACTAAGCATCCTTATGAAGTTTATAAATAAATAAACATAAATATTTATGTATATATATTTGCAGTATATATTATACACATAAGATCTTACACACATATAATACACACACACATACACATCTATATGTAAGAGGAAATTACTGATGATGTTTTAATTGGAGTGATGAATATAATGGTAAGAACAATGGATAAATACTCTGGGGATCTGATTTGAGGTGCAAGATATTTGACACTGGGGAGAGTCCTTACTTAACTTGGATAGGACTCCATTAATTAATGGAAAGTAAAGGGATGGCTTTGAATCATAAGTGGCTTTCATATTGTTCTTTTCTTTTTTTAGCAGTGACTTGTTTGCTCAAATTAAAATTTGGCGGAAATTAACTTCAGAATTGCTTTTTTTGTAATGAAGGTGGTGGGTGAAGGGCTGAATCCCATCAGATTAAGGAATTCTCTGCAGAAGCTTCCTAGAGGCCCTGGGACCACTCAGAGCATAATCTGAACATCTTCAATTAGATGAACTTTTAAAGTTTCTTTTGGATATAACATCCTCTTGGGAAAACACAAGTTTTTCCATCTTTTGTTTCTGTGTTTAGTTGACAAATAACACTAAATTCTGCTTCCACTTTCTGTTTTGATTAATAGTAACCTAACTAGACTGAACCGATGGGAATCCAATGATATTTTATCTTCTTTTCCAAGAGATCTGCATTTGAAAACATCAAGTTCCCAGGAGTCTGACCAAATTGCAGTCTAGGATCTGTGTCAAACACACTTGTAATTACTTTTGTGGAAGAATCTTTGATATCTGCTTTTAATGATAGAACTATTGTTACTGTCCCTTAGAGGTTTGAGTTGAATTTTATTCTTAACTCTGCGTGTGTGCATTTGTGCTCTGTAAGTACATGTGTATGTGTGTGTGTAAAATGACTAATATCTATAGAAATGGTCGATAACATATTTGATGAGGGTCTTCTTTCAGCTCTACGGTGAAATCTATTTATTTGTTAGCTTATGGTTTTAAGCCTATCTTAAAGTATTATTAAACAAAAATGTTGACTGGTTTTTATCAGTGAGCATCCCATCAGGAAACGGGTTATTTAAAGGGAGTAATAAATAAAGGCAGGTATGTGGAGCAAGGCATAGCCCAATAACTACCTGAGAGCCAGTAACAGTGGGGTTTCATCACTATCTGTAGGCCTGAGGAACCAAAAGGCGGTAGTTACCAGAACCTAGAGATAGAAAGGCATCTGGAGAAGGCTGTCTGAAAGGAGCTGTGACCTGTGATTGAGGGATATTGCTAACCCACAGCTACCCAGCAGGAAGGGAATAGGGAGAGAAGTAACCCAATTTCTCTCTGCTCCTTCTCTTCCATCTACAGGGAATTCTGAGTAACCAACCTCAAATGGAAGCCAGAGGGCAAAGGAGTCTATTTACATAATCCATGCCTGTCAGGCTATGGGGTCTAGAATAGTGAAGAGAAAGGTAGAGACTTGATTTGGAAGGGTAAATACAGTATCCAGCCCACTGACCATAGGTCTTTGTTGTGAAATTCAAGAGTATTTGTAAATATTAGAGTAATTAGTGCTCATGGTTAAAGAACTAATCATTTATTTAGGGTGTTCTATCTTATATAAGAGTATTTTTATAAAAAATAAAAATATAAAGGCTATAAAAATATAAAGACTCTGGTTCTCTGTCCAATATGATAGCAAGCAGCCCCATGTGGCTATTTAAATTTAGTTGAAATTAAATAAAGTTATAAATTCGGTTTCTCAGTTACACTAGCTTCATTTCATGTGGCTGTTGGCTACTGTACTGGACAGTACAGACAGAGTACATTTCCACCATTGCTGAAAGTTTGGTTGGATAGCACTGCTGTAGTTAATTCATTCCTCATTGCCCAATTTCTTTCCTTTGTTCCAACTAAAAATGAAAGTGAAATGACTTTTGGAATTATTCATTTTTCCTAAACTACTAGACCCCCATAGCAGTATTACTGTCAAATATTAAAATATCTTATAGTGAGTTAGAGTTATTTGGGTGCATGCAAAAAAAAAAAAAATCAGCTCTGGCCAGCTCAAGGGAAAAAAGAATATATTGAAAGGATCTAGTGGAGTTCCAGAAGGGGAATAGAAGGTGAAGGGAGACTGAAGAACCAAGAACACAGAAAATCCAGGAGTTAAGGAAACATGAACTTCTAGACTCTCATTAGATGCTGAATGAAAGCTGAGCCTCTTCTTTTCTTGTTGTTCACAGAGAGGGTCCAATGTATTACCAGATGCCTGTACCTTGACTAGGGGAAAGTATGGTACCTTGATATATGGGTCCATTAAGGCTACACACAGTGAAAAGTGTCATTCTCCAAAGGAAATCTGGTTTTCTAGTACCAAGAAAAGGTGGCATGGATGGAAATACTCTCAACCCCCAAAGTTGTTCAATACAGTCCAACCTTTGGCTAATTAATATCCATATATGTCTTTCCTATATATAATGCATACATTCTCAACAGGGATGATATTCCTCCCAAGGGGGTAAAATTTGTTTTTTGGTGGAAGAAATGTTATAGATATTTATGGTAGGCTGAATAACAGTTCCCCAAAGATGTGCACGTCCTGGTCCCCAGAACATGTGACTGTTACCTTACATGGTAAAAGAGACTTTGCGAATATAACTAAGTTAAGGATTTTGAGGTAAGGAGATTATCTTGAGTTATCTGAGTGGGCCCGGTGTAATCACAGAGTCCTTATAAGAGGGAAGCAAGAGGATCAGCGTCAGCAGTAGGAGATGTGATGACAGAAGCAAGAGATTTGAAGATATGATGCTGCTGGTTTTGAAGATGGAGGAAGGAGGCCATGAGCCAAAGAATGCAGGCAGCCTTTAGAATCTGGAAAAGACAAGAAAATGGCTTCTTCCCTAGAGTCTTCAGAATAAATGCAGGCCTGCTAACATCTTGACTTTAGTCCAGTGAAACTGATTTCAGTTGACTTCCAGAACTGTAAGAGAAAAAAGTTGTACTCTAGGCTGTTAAGTTGTGGTAGTTTATGCCTGAATAGGAAACAAATACAATACTTCAATAGTTTGTGGTTCTCCATAGCTCAACCCCACATAACAAAGTCTTATGCCTTACTATTTAATTTTTCTTATTAAGGAGAATTTAAATTTAATTTTTCTCTTTGGGAGAGGTAATAATAAAAGGTTGAGAAACTCTGATAGTAGAGTTTCAAGAATCCTCCTACCTTTACATTATTTGCAGCCTAAACTATATTCATTCCTTTCCCAAAGGAACATAGCGTATAGTTGTGGTCAGCTCCTGTGTCTCACTTCATGTATGAGACATCTGGATGATGTTTTATTCCTTGTGGTTTTCCTATGATCAATCCATGCTGATATTACACACTATGGACAAAATGGCGAGGCTAATCATCATCACTAAACTCCATTTACAATATTGTAAGTGTAGAAAGCCACTAGGAAAGCGAAAGGAAATGATTAAAAGAAAAATGACTCAGCAATGAAAGGGATATGAGTGAGGGTTAAAATTTTTATTTCTTACATTTATTATTTCTTCTGTGCTACCCATTCTAGTTCCTTTTGCCATTGGTTGTTTGCCCAGCGATATGCTCCAAACATTCATTCTTTAAATATCTGAAACCCTGGTGATCCTTCATTAATTTTTTAAAACAGCTTTATCAAGGTATAATTGAAATATTAAAAAATAACTACGCATGTTTAATGCATATGAGTTTGGACATATGCACACACTCTTGAAGCTATCACCACAATCAGGGTAATAAACATATCCAGCATGACTCCACAAGTTTCCTTCTGTCTCTCTTTTATGTGGGTGGTAACAGGGTGTAATGTGAGATCTACTTTCTGAATAAATTTTTAAGTGCACAATACCCTGTTGTTAACCATAGGCATTAGGTTGTACAGTAGATCTCTAGAAACTTATTCATCTCACATAACTGAAACTTTATGCCCATTGAACAACTTCCCATTTCTTCTTCACCTTATCCCCTGGCAACCACCATTCTATTCTCTGCTGCCACAAGTTTGACTACTTTAAAATACCTCTTATAAGTGGGATCATACAGTATTTGTCCTTCTGAAACTGGCTTATTTCACTTAGCATAATGTTCTCCAAGTTCATCTATACTGTTGCAAACGATAGGATTTCCTTATTTTTAAAGGTTGAATAATATTACACTGTATGTATATATTATCTTTTCTTTATCCATTCATTTGTCTATGGACATTTGGTTTGTTTCTCTATTTTAGTTATTGTGAATAATGCTGCATTGAACATGGAGGTGAAGATATCTCTTCAAAATACTAATTTTATTTATTTATTTATTTATTTATTTATTTATTTTTGCGGTACACAGGCCTCTCACTGTTGTGGCCTTTCCCGTTGCAGAGCACAGGCTGCGGACGCGCAGGCTTGGCGGCCATGGCTCACGGGCCCAGTCGCTCCGCGGCATGTGGGATCTTCCCGGACCGGGGCACCACTCCGTGTCCCCCGCATCGGCAGGCAGACTCTCAACCACTTGCGCCACTAGGGAAGTCTTTAATTATTTGAGGAACATCTACATTGTTTTCCATAGTGGCTACACCACTTTCCCCACAGCAGAGTACAGGTGTCCTAATTTCACCACATCCCCTGTAACATTTATCTTTCTTTTTTTTTTTTTTGTAATTGCCATCCTAACAGGTATGAGGTTTTATTGTGATTTTTGACTTGCATTTCCCTGATAATTAGTGATGTTTAGCACCTTTTCTATACTTTGTGACCATTTAAGTGTCTTCTTTGGAAAAGTGTCTATTCAAGTCCTTTGCCCATTTATTAAATCAAGTTCTTAGTTTTTATCACTAACCATGGTTATAAAATAATGTGTCCCAGGGAATTACCTGGGTTCCAGGTGTTATCCTTGAATGCATTTAATAGTAGTAGACACTTCAGGATCTTGGTCAACACTGTAACACCCACTTTTGCCTATTTTCCCAGTGGCATGAGGATCCCTGCAGAGTGAAGTAGCAGTCTTAATTTCCATTGCAGTGAATTGTTTTTGGATGCCTGTTGTAGAAATTCCTTCCTTGTGTGGCAATTTACTCTTTTGTGTTGTGAAAGCCTCTAAACTACTCAGATATGTGGGGCTAGGAACAAAACACATTGTGGGTGGGTCATTATGTGTGATGGGGAGAAAACTTTTCGAAGAGTTTGACTTTTAAAAGGCAATGACATTTTTAGGAACTGGGGTAAGATGATCAGCTTTGCATTTAGAAAGTAGAACTGTATTTAATTTGCTATATGAATTATTCTCTGTTTAGTTAGTTGATAATCAGTATACCTCAACATAAGATTTGCATTTACTTTGCCAGTCCCCTGGAGCTGGTACCAATCTGGAACCACCATAAGTTAAAATTTTCTCCTGAGGATTTTTTTCAGATCACTGAGATAGAGTGAACTCAGATTGCAAATGTGGTTTAGGAATGGCTTATGGTTGTGAATTACTAGGGTAAATACATATTTTTTCCCTTCCAAGAGAGCTTAGTTGTCACAGATGAGTTTCTTTTCTGCTCCATTCTGTGCAGTGGGGTTTATGCCTCACTCACCCTTACACGGTGGGTGCAGCAGGGACCACTTATCAAATAACCCACCTTGAGGGGTCCTGGGCTTTATGTTACATCCCCTATTTCCTGAGCTTGTGCCAAGTAGAAGCTCAAGGTTTCACAACTTCAATAAAAATCTTCAGTCATCCTTGGCTGTCTTTTATTTCCTGGTTACTGTTGAGGTTTGACATCTTTATACTTTTTTGTTCTCTCAGTGATGCATTTAAAAATAATTAAAACACTTTATCTGATATTTTATCTTATTCAAACAGTTTGTTCAGGGTATCTAGTCTGCCATATGTCAAATGTAGAAGTCCTTCTACTTTTATTTCAAAGGTAAAGAAACAAAGATTCAGAGTTGCCATGACTTTCCTCAGATCATACAGCTCTTTTGAACAACCACATATGCACTGTTAGATACTAATTTTAAGACAAGACCAAAATCTGGCTTTCTGACAATGCCTGGAACCTTGTTTTTACCTCTGTACTTAAAAGATCAATGTCTTAATCAAAGCCGATTTGACTATACAACATAGAACCTATTAAAAACATGCCAAACCAGGGACTTCCCTGGTGGTGCAGTGGTTAAGACTCTGTGCTCCCAATGTAGGGGGCCTGGGTTTGATCCCTGGTCTGGGAACTAGAGCCCACATGCATGCCACAAGTAAGAGTTTGCATGCCACGACTAAGGAGCTGGTGAGCTGCAACACAACTAAGGAGCTGGTGAGCTGCAACTAAGGAGCCCGTGAGCTGCAACTAAGGAGCATTCCTGCCGCAGCTAAGACCCAACACAAGCAAATAAATAGATAAATTAATTTTAAAAAATATGCTAAACCAAAAGGAACATTTGGGTGGTCTTAGAGAACCCAAAGTTAGGATGTACAGTGTGACCTCAGGAGAGGTTGGCATTGGATGTGAAAAATTATCCAAGTTCAAGTTAGTCATTCTTTCTGTCTCTCCCACCTACAGGGTCTCCTGTGTCTACAATTCTCTTGCACCCTCTTCATTCTCTCACTTTTTATGTTGACTGACTTTTTTTTTTTTTTTTTTTTTTTTTGCGGTACGCGAGCCTCTCACCGCTGTGGCCTCTCCCGCTGCGGAGCACAGGCTCCGGACGCGCAGGCTCAGCGGCCATGGCTCATGGGCCCAGCCGCTCCGCAGCATGTGGGATCCTCCCGGACCGGGGCACGAACCTGCGTCCCCTGCATCGGCAGGCGGATTCTCAAACCACTGCGCCACCAGGGAAGCCCTTGACTGACTTTTTGTACTTCATTTAGCATAAGGTGAAAAATAACCATTCTCATTCCTTTTAGGTTATCTCACAACTAAAATATTCAACAGAGACTGACTGGGGTCTCCCAGTTCTAACTTCAAAATGATGATCAGAATGAGATGATGTAACTGGTTCAGCTTGGATGTTTTCTTCCAATTAGCTTTGGCCAAAGTGTCATCTTGGGGTATGACAGCAGACTTTATGAGACTGGGGTATGGACATATTATTTAAAGAGAGAGAATAAGGAGGAAATGATTAAAAAGAATATATATCCATTTCTAGTACTACTAGGAAAACAAAGAAACAAATTTTTTACTGTGGAATTTTGGGGCATGCCAATAAATTGGGCGCCTAAAATAACGGGACGGATTGTTTCCCCTTTTGTCAAATAAAAATAAGACGAAAAATTTTTGTTGGGCTTCCCTGGTGGCACAGTTGTTGAGAATCTGCCTGCTAATGCAGGGGACATGGGTTCGAGCTCTGGTCTGGGAGGATCCCACATGCTGCGGAGTGGCTGGGCCCGTGAGCCACAATTACTGAGCCTGCACGTCTGGAGCCTGTGCTCTGCAACAAGAGAGGCTGCGATAGTGAGAGGCCCGCGCACCGCGATGAAGAGTGGCCCCCGCTTGCCACAACTAGAGAAAGTCCTCCCACAGAAATGAAGACCCAACACAGCAAAAATAAATAAATAAATAAATAAATAAATAAATAAATAAATAAACTCCTACCCCCAACATCTTCTTTTAAAAAAAAACAAAAAAGATGAGGCTCCCAAAGACAGATATATAAGCCCCAAAGCTTTCCCATGACTCACCCTTTAAAAAAAAAAAATCTTTGTCTTCATACTTATGCTTTGTTCATGTAATATGCTTGTTAGAGTGACATTTATTTCATTCCAAGGTCAGTCTGAAAGTCACTAAACATGGTTTAGTGCTTTGTTCCAGCCAGTGCGTGCCAAATATAGGATGCAAAAGAATGACCTTTTTGAGTCTGACTCCTTGTAGAGACGGTTGCCAAGAAGTAGTCAGATTACAGGTAGATTTAATGAATGGGACAATCCATCATGAATAGGACAAGACCTACTTGAAATTGCTACTGATTGTGAGCCTATCTCAGATGCTTTATTTACCTAAGAATTCATAGAATCAGTTCTTTTCTTGGTTTATTTTATTTCTTGCAGTCATTCCCAGATGTGAAATACAGAGTCTTTTGAATACTGAGTAGAGAAAAAGAAGATAATTTCAAATTGTTCGTGTGTATGATTGTGTTTGTGTAGGACAGGGAATTATTTTAAACAATTAAGGGAAATATCTTCTAAGCATTAGAAAACTAGATTCTCAGGAGATGTTTTGAGAACATACATATTTTTTTAATTTTTAAATTTAATTTAATTTATTTATTTTTTACAGCAGGTTCTTATTAGTCATCAGTTTTACACACATCAGTGTATACATGTCAATCATCCCACCCCCACCCCCTGCCACTTTCCCCTCTTGGTGTCCGTACGTTTGTTCTCTACATCTGTGTCTCAATATCTGCCTTGCAAACCAGTTCATCTGTACCATTTTTCTAGGTTCCACATATTCGTTAATATACGATGTTTGTTCTTCTCTTTTGGGCTTACTTCACTCTGTATGACAGTCTCTAGATCCATCTATGTCTCAACAAATGACCCAATTTCATTCCTTTTTATAGCTGAGAAATATTCAATTTTATATATATACCACATCTTCTTTATCCATTAGTCTGTTGATGGGCATTTAGGCTGCTTCCATGACCTATTGTAAATAGTGCTGGAATGAACATTGGGGTACATGTGTCTTTTTGAATTACGGTTTTCTCTTGGTATATGCCCCATAGTGGGACTGTTGGATCATATGGTAATTTTATTTTTAGTTATTTACGGAACCTCCATACTGTTCTCTATAGTGGCTGTATCAATTTACATTCCCACCAATAGTGCAAGAGGGTTCCCTTTTCTCCACACCCTCTCCAGCATTTCTTGTTTGTAGATTTTCTGATGATGCCCATTCTAACTGGTGTGAGGTGATGCCTCATTGTGCTTTTGATTTGCATTTCTCTAATAATTAGTGATGTTGAGCAGCTTTTCATGTGCTTCTTGGCCATCTGTATGTCTTCTTTGGTGAAATGTCTATTTAGGTCTCCTGCCCATTTTTGGATTGGGTTGTTTGGTTTTTTAATATTGACCTGCATATGACCTGTTTATATACTTTGGAGATTAATCCATTGTCTGTTGATTCATTTGCAAATATTTTCTCCCGTTCTGAGGGTTGCCTTTTCGTCTTGTTTCTGGTTTCCTTTGCTGTGCAAAAGCTTTTAAGTTTCATTAGGTCCCAATTGTTTATTTTAGATTTTATTTCCATTACTCTAGGAGGGGGATGCAAAAAGATCTTGCTGTGATTTATGTCAAAGAGTGTTCTTCCTATGTTTTCCTCTAAGATTTTTATAGTGTCCAGTCTTACATTTAGGTCTCTAATCCATTTTGAGTTTATTTTTGTGTATGCTGCTAGGGAGTGTTCTAATTTCATTCTTTTACATGTAGCGGTCCAGTTTTCCTAGCACCACTTATTGAAGAGGCTGTCTTTTCTCCATTGTATATCCTTGCCTCCTTTGTCATAGATTAGTTGTCCATAGGTGCGTGGGTTTATCTCTGGGCTTTCTATCTTGTTCCATTGATCTATGTTTCTGTTTTTGTGCCAGTACCATATTGTCTTGATTACTGTAGCTTTATAGTGTAGTCTGAAGTCAGAGAGTCTGATTCCTCCAGCTCCATTTTTTTCCCTCAAGACTGCTTTGGCTATTTGGGGTCTTTTGTGTCTCCATACAAATTTTAAGATTTTTTGTTCTAGTTCTGTAAAAAATGCCATTGGTAATTTGATAGGGATTGCTTGAATCTGTAGATTGCTTTGGGTAGTATAGTCATTTTCACAATATTGATTCTTCCAATCCAAGAACATGGTATATCTCTCCATCTGTTGGTATCATCTTTATTTCTTTCATCAGTGTCTTATAGTTTTCTGCATACAGGTCTTTTGTCTCCCTAGGTGGGTTTATTCCAAGGTATTTATGCTTTTTGTTGCAATGGTAAATGCGAGTGTTTCCTTAATTTCTCTTTCAGATTTGTCATCATTAGTGTATAGGAATGCAAGAGATTTCTGTGCATTAATTTTGTATCCTGCAACTTTGCCAAATTCATTGATTAGCTCTAGTAGTTTTCTGGGGGCATTTTTAGGATTCTCTGTGTATAGTATCATGTCATCTGCAAACAGTGACACTTTTACTTCTTCTTTTCCAATTTGTATTCCTTGTATTTCTTGTTCTTCTCTGATTGCCGTGGCTAGGACTTCCAAAACTATGTTGAATAATAGTGGCGAGAGTGGACATCCTTGTCTTGTTCCTGATCTTAGAGGAAATGCTTTCAGTTTTTCACAATTGAGAATGATGTTTGCTGTGGGTTTGTCGTATATGGCCTTTATTATGTTGAGGTAGGTTCCCTCTATGCCCACTTTCTGGAGAGTTTTTATCATAAATTGATGTTTAATTTTGTCAAAAGCTTTTTCTGCATCTATTGAGATGATCATATGCTTTTTAATCTTCAATTTGTTAATATGCTGTATCACATTGATTGATTTGTGTATATTAAAGATTCCTTGCATCCCTGGGATAAATCCCAGTTGGTCATGGTGTATGAACCTTTTAATGTGTTGTTGGATTCTGTTTGCTAGTATTTTGTTGAGGATTTTTGTATCTATATTCTTCAGTGATATTGATCTGTAAATTTCTTTTTTTGTAGTATCTTTGTCTGGTTTTGGTATCAGGGTGATGGTGGCCTCATAGAATGTGTTTAGGAGTGTTCCTTGCTCTGCAATTTTTTGGAAGAGTTTGAGGTGGATGGGTGTTAGCTGTTCTCTAAATGTTTGATAGAATTCACCTGTGAAGCCATCTGGTCCTGGACTTTTGTTTGTTGGAAGATTTAAAATCACAGTTTAAATTTCATTACTTATGATTGGTCTGTTCATATTTTCTATTTATTCCTGGTTCAGTCTTGGAAGGTTATACCTTTCTAAGAATTTGTCCATTTCTTCCAGGTTGTCCATTTTATTGGCATAGAGTTGCTTGTAGTAGTATTGTAGGATGCTTTGTATTTCTGCGGTGTATGTTGTAACTTCTCCTTTTTCATTTCTAATTTTATTGATTTGAGTCCTCTCCCTCTTTTTCTTGATGAGTCTGGCTAATGGCTTATTAATTTTGTTTGTCTTCTGAAGGAACCAGCTTTTAGTTGTATTGATCTTTGCTATCGTTTCTTTGTTTCTATTTCATTTATTTCTGCTCTGATCTTTATGATTTCTTTCCTTCTGCTAACTTTGGGTTTTGATTGTTCTTCTTTCTCTAGTTCCTTAAGGTGTAAGGTTAGATTGTTTATTTGAGATTTTTCTTGTTTCTTGAGGTAGGCTTGTATAGCTATAAACTTCTCTCTTTGAATTGCTTTGGCTGCATCCCATAGGTTTTGGATCATCGTGTTTTCATTGTCATTTGTCTCTAGGTGTTTTTTGATTTCCTCTTTGATTTCTTCAGTCATTGCTTGGTTATTTAGTAACGTATTGTTTAGCCTCCCTGTGTTTGTGTTTTTTATGTTTTTTCCCCTGTAAGTCATTTCTAATGTCATAGCATTGTGGTCATAAAAGATGCTTGATATGAGTTCAATTTTCTTAAGTTTACTGAGGTTTGATTCGTGACCCAAAATCTGCTGTATCCTGGAGAATGTTCCATGCGCACTTGAGAAGAAAGTGTAATCTGCTGTTTTTGGATGGAATGTCCTATAAATATCAATTAAATCTATCTGGTCTATTGTGTCATTTAAAGCTTCTGTTTTCTTATTTATTTTCATTTTGGATCATCTGCCCATTGGTTTAAGTGAGGTGTTATAGCCCCCACTATTACTGTGTTACTGTCGATTTCCTATTTTATAGCTGTTAGCAGTTGCCTTTTGTATTGAGGTGCTTCTATGTTGGGTGCATATATATTTATAAATGTTATATCTTCTTCTTGGATTGATCCCCTGATCGTTATGTAGTGTCCTTCCTTGTCGTTGTAACATTCTTTAGTTTAAAGTCTATTTTATCTGATCTGAGTATTGGTACTCCAGCTTTCTTTTGATTTCCATTTGCATGGAATATCTTTTTCCATCCCCTCACTTTCAGTCTGAATGTGTCCCTAGGTCTGAAGTGGATCTCTTGTAGACAGTGTATATGTGAGTCTTGTTTTTGTATCCATTCAGCAAGCCTGTGTCTTTTGGTTGGAGCATTTAATCCATTCATGTTTAGGTGAATTATCAATATGTATGTTCTTATGACCATTTTCTTAATTGCTGTGGGTTTGTTTTTGTAGGTCCTTTTCTTCTGTTGTGTTTCTCACTTAGAGAAGTTCCTTTAGCATTTGTTGTAGAGCTGGTTTGGTGGTGCTGAACTCTCTTAGCTTTTGCTTGTCTGTAAAGTTTTTGATTTCTCCATCGAATCTAAATGAGATCCTTGCCTGGTAGAGTAATGTTGGTTGCAGGTTTTCCCTTTCATCACTTTAAGTATATCATGCCACTCCCTTCTGGCTTGTAGAGTTTCTGATGAGAAATCAGCTCTTAACCTTATGGGAGTTCCCTTGTATGTTATTTGTTGTTTTTCTCTTGCTGCTTTCAATAATTTGTCTTTAATTTTTGCCAGTTCGATTACTATGTGTCTTAGGTCTTTCTCCTTGGGTTTATCCTGTATGGGACTCTCTGCACTTCCTGGAATTGGGTGGCTATTTCATTTCCCATGTTAGGGAAATTTTCGACTATAATCTCTTCAAAAATTTTGTCAGGTCCTTTCTCTCTCTCTTCTCCTTCTGGGACCCCTATAATGCGAATATTGTTGTGTTTAATGTTGTTCTAGAGGTCTCTTAGGCTGTCTTCATTTCTTTTCATTCTTTTTTCTTTATTCTGTTCTGCAGCAGTGAATTCCACCATTCTGTCTTCCAGGTCACTTATCCGTTCTTCTGCCTCAGTTATTCTGCTATTGATTACTTCTAGTGTAGTTTTCATTTTAGTTATTGTATTGTTCATCTCTGTTTGTTTGTTCTTTAATTCTTCTAGGTCTTTGTTAAACATTTCTTGCATCTTCTCGAGCTTTGCCTCCATTTCTTTTCTGAGGTCCTGGATCATCTTCACTATCATTATTCAGAAATCTGTTTCTGGAAGGTTGTCTATGTCCACTTCATTTAGTTGTGTTTCTGGGGTTTTATCTTGTTCCTTCATCTGGTACATAGCCCTCTGCCTTTTCATCTTGTCTATCTTTCTGTGAATGTGGTTTTTGTTCCACAGGCTATAGGATTGTAATTCTTGCTTCTGCTATCTGCCTTCTGGAGAGAATATCCATTTTTAATGTAAATGCAATGTCATGTAAAGAACACAAAAATAAGTTGTAAATTTAAAAGCTATTTTGAAAGTCTAAGGTCAATAATACATCTAAACAAGGTTGGAGAAGGGAGAAGAAAACCTGGGATGGATCACTCTCTTTCTGTTTCTGAAGGGAATGGTAAGAGCATTGTAGAGAATTGGAAAAGAAAGAAATGAAACAATTTAAATTTGATGCAGTTTTTGTTGGGAAGATACTCTATCTACCCCCTAATAGTACCCAAGCTCCTAGTAGTTGCTGATTTTGTATTTGCCAATCAAATCAGTTGTGGATTCTCTAGTCCTTGAACCACATTGTGATGACCATCAAAATATACAATAAACCCATTTTGAATTGGTACAGATGGGGTTCTTCTGTATAACTTTTTCCGGTTGTTTATGTGATGTTATATAATGTAACTCTGGTAAAATAAGCTTAGGATCGTTTACATTCTGGGAAATAGCTCTGATTTTCAGGATTTTCCCCCTGATATCATTTCGGGAGATAATCAACAAGTGTCTTTTTGAGAGCTTACACACTCTTATAAAGAAATGTGATAGAAATGTACTACGTTTCTAAGAAGTCAGGGACTGTATTATTCACCAACGTAGGTACCACTCTTAACTAATGTAGTCCCTGGCACAATATATGTGCTTAATTAGTATTTGTTGGATGAGTGGACAAGGTACATGTTCTATTGGTTCCAAAGAGAATAAATCACATGATATACTGTCTTAGAGTTTTCATTTTCTTTTGCAGGTTCTAATGAGGTGAATAAAATAAAAATAAATGTGATATCAAATTGATTTGTAATTCAGGCTTGGAAATCTAGGAGTTTCTAGGTCATAAAATGATGGTTAAGGTTGAATCTACATAATCTACATTAACTGCTAGTTTGTCCCTGAAAACTTGTACTGCTCATTGACATTAAAGGGAGAAAGAATTATGAACTGCAGCCTTCCTGGACACATAATTTATCTCTTTTCATATGGCATTTGCCTTGAATAGTGATGAGTATATTAAAAATATCATAAATAATGTCACAGAAGCCTGTTTTATTTTGGTATTTTAAAATTCAAAACTTAGGGAAGAAAGGATGCAATAGTGTAATGAATTCGGCTATGTAACAACAATTTTTAGTAAAATGAAAATAAAATTTTAATTATGAGGGAGACCTCTACATATTTTCTCATATAACTAGAACTGGAGAAAATGTCAGTTGATAATTTGGGATATCTTGCTCTTGATAGTCTACTAGGTTGAATTACTAAAGTGTAGGAATAATGTCCTATTCTTCTTTGAATTCCTAAGGCCTAACATAAAGTCTGGCCTCTCTCCCTCAAAAAGGGAAGTGGAGCTGATAATAGTAAATGCTATGCTAATCAGATAATCCTGTGAACTTGGCTGAGAACCCACCCATTAAGACCTTTGTGGACAGCTTGTGAGTGAAAACATCAGACTTCTTCAGAAATCACCTCAGACTTCCTCCTTTTCACTAATGAGCTGTTACAGTGCATTGTTGCTTTAAAAACTATTTGGGCCATTTGACCAGCAAGAATGTCACCAAAATTATCATATAAAAATTCTATTTTCTACAGGGGCAAAAGGACAAAGCATTAAAGACTGAGGCTTAAATTTCAGTTTTGAATTGAATGTATCTTGAAACATGAGGCAATATCTCTTTGTGTGACTAAGGTAATATGTAAACTGAAATACCTTTCATAGAATCTGGCTTGAAAAGTATAAGCCAATGGCAGGCAATCAGTTCTTTTTCAACAAGAGATAAGAACATATTTAAAAGCCTTAATGTTGATGAGAAATGGGCTTGCTGTTGCTTTAGGGGACAGAATGGGCTGTTCGTAGGAAAAGAGCTTTCAGTTTTCAGGGAAATTTTAAGTACAATAGGATGTCACCGAAACAAAGTATTATGGAACGTTAAATCTCTGCTTAGATCAATAGGCTCAAATATTATTTCTCCCTGGCTCCTCTTTACTGTCCCTACAGATTAAGTGATACTCAGTTTTATAATTACTCACTTCTCTCTTGTACATGTGCCATTGACCTCTGTATCCAGCATTGACCTTTCCAACCACCTTGCGATTCATAGTACACATTCCTGGTGGACATCTGCACTTGGATGTTACACATAGACTGAAATTAATATCACAGTCTTCTTCCTTTTCCCCAGTGCTACCCAGCAATGGTGCCTCTTCAAGTGTTAATGATATCACCATTCATCCAGTTGCTCAAGATGGAAAACTGGGAGTTACTCTGGACAGGGCTGCTGTTTAAGGTGCTTTTGTGAAAATCAGAAAGTGTTGATATTCCTCTGTGCATATATAGACTCTACTTGATAAGCAAAGCTCAGGTGGGATTCCATTTCCCATTTCCCCCCTCAGTTCAGAACATGGCATGCATAAATATATGGGACAATCTTCATTCTAGATTCTTCTACTTTTTAAATTTTAAAAAAAATTTATTATTTTATTTTTGGCTGCATTGGGTCTTCGTTGCTGCGTGTGGGCCCTCTCTAGTTTGCGGTGAGCAGGGGCCACTCCTCGTCATGGTGCGCTTGCTTCTCACTGCGGTGGCTTCTATTGTTGTGGAGCACGAGCTCTAGGCGCATGGGCCTCAGCAGCTGTGGCACGTGGGCTCACTAGTTGTGGCTCACAGGCTCTAGAGCGCAGGCTCAGTAGTTGTGGCACACAGGCCTATTTGCTCTGCGGCATGTGGGATCTTTCAGGACCAGGGATTGAACCCATGTCCCCTGTACTGGCAGGCGGACCCCCAACCACTGCACCACCAGGGAAGTCCCTCTTTTACCTCTTAACCTACATATCTGATTAATTTTCAACACCTAAATATCCTGTGATCTACAACTCCTTTTTCTTTTCTGCTTCATTGTCTATTAAACTAAATATTTAATACAGAAAACTGTATGTTATGCATGTAAGTGTACTATAATAATATAGAGGACACCAGTGAACCTACCACTTTCCCAAGAACAAGAACATTATTGGTATTTTGCCCTGTGCTTTTTGTTTGTTTGTTTGTTTTTGCGGTACGCGGGCCTCTCACTGTTGTGGGCTGTACCGTTGCGGAGCACAGGCTCCGGACGCGCAGGCTCAGCGGCCACGGCTCATGGGCCCAGCCGCTCTGTGCCATGTGGGATCTTCCCGGACCGGGACACGAACCCATGTTCCCGGCATCGGCAGGCAGACTCCCAACCACTGCGCCACCAGGGAAGCCCGCCCTGTGCTTTTTGATTCTTACTTATCACTTAAACTTTTTTTTTTAATTGGAGTATAGTTGCTTACAATGTTGTGTTAGTTTCTGCTTTACAGCAAAGTAAATTAGTTATACGTATACATATATCCACTCTTTTTTAGATTTCCTTCCCATTAGGTCACCAGAGATCACTGAGTAGAGTTCCCTGTGCTATATAGTAGGTTCTCATTAGTTATCTATCTTACAATACATAGTAGTGTATGTGTGTCAATCCCAATCTCCCAGTTCATCCCACACCCCCTCTTCCCCCCTTGGTAACCATAAGTTTGTTCTCTACATCTGTGGCTCTGTTTCTGCTTTGCAAATAAGGTCATCGCTACGATTTTTCTATATTCCACATATAAGCATTATTATATGATATTTGTTTTTCTCTTTCTGACTTATTTTACTCTGTATGACAATCTCTAGGTCCATCCATGTCTCTGCAAATGGCATTATTTTGTTCCCTTTTATGGCTGAGTAATATTCCATTGTATATATGCACCACATCTTCTTTATCCATTCCTCTGTCGATGGACATTTAGGTTGTTTCCATGTACTGGCTATTGTAAAAAGGGCTGCAATGAACATCAGGGTGCATGCATCCTTTCAAATTATAGTTTTCTCTGGATATATGCCTAGTAGTGGGATTGCTGTGTCATATGGTGGCTATATTTATAGTTTTTTAAGGAACCTCCATACTGTTTTCCGTAGTGGCTATACCAATTTACATTCCCACCAACAGTGCAAGAGGCTTCCCTTTTCTCCACACCCTCTCCAGCATTTATTATTTGTAGATTTTTTGATGATGGTCATTCTGACTGGTATGAAGTGATATCTTATTGTAGTTTTGATTTGCATTTCTCTAATGATTAGTGATGTTGAGCATCTTTTCATGTGTTTGCAAGATCTTTTTCAATCCAACACCCAGATTAATGAAAATAAAACCAAAAATAAGCAAATGGGACCTAATTAAACTTAAAAGCTTTTGTATAGCAAAGGAAACCATAAACAAAATGAAAAGACAACCCTCAGAATGGAAGAAAATATTTGCAAATGAAGCAACTGACAAGGAATTAATCTCCAAAATATACAAACAGCTCATGTAGCTCAATATCAAAAAAACAAACAACCCAATCAAAAAATGGGCAGAAGACCTAAATAGACATTTCACCAAAGAAGACATACAGATGGCCAACAAACACTTAAACTATTGCTAAAGCCACCTAGTTAGATTTCAACTCCCCAGTATGCCCAGATCCATCTATGTACCACACCACCACACATTTAACTTTTTCACTCCCCTGCTTAAAACTCTTCTATAGATTTCCATTCCTTAGAGAAGAACCTCTAAGTTGCTCAGCGTGGCAGAGAAAGATGTTCAAGTTCTATCCCCTATGGGGCAAAAGCCCTATCTTTTGCCATTTCATAGTTTAGGCAGAACTAAGGTGGTTCCTCAAATAGCTCATTCCACTGTTTGCTCTGCATGAAGCACTGCTCGCCTCTGCTTTGTCCAGTCAATCCTTTCCAATTTTATTGAAGTTATCTCTCTGAGTCTGTCTCCATTCCTAGACACTTATTTGAAGACAACATATATATCTCATTTATTTTTTATTTCTAATCCAGTTTTTGGGTCATTGCAGGTTTTCAAATATTTGAATCAAAATGATTAAGAAAGAAGTTTATCTTAATATTTTTTTGGGTGACACCAAACCTTTATTCTAAATTTTTGTTTTCAATTCAACTGGTGATCTAGGCATTTGTTATGGATGCCTTTCAATGTACATTTTATAATTCTTTGCCATCATATAAACATAGCCTCTGAATTACCTTAGGGAAATTTCTTAATGTGAATCAGGGACTCTGACAGTTAAGAGTCAGACAGTAGGGCTTCCCTGGTGGCGCAGTGGTTGAGAGTCCACCTGCCAACGCAGGGGACACGGGTTCGTGCCCCGGTCCGGGAGGATCCCCACATGCCGCGGAGCGGCTGGGCCCGTGAGCCATGGCCACTGAGCCCGCACGTCCGGAACCTGTGCTCCGCAATGGGAGAGGCCACAGCAGTGAGAGGCCCGCGTACCGCAAAAAAAAAAAAAAAAAAAAAGAGTCAGACAGTAGTGTTGATTTTTCCCTCCACTCCACCATAGTTAAATGAGTGAACCCAGAGGATTTGCTTGGTATCATGTAAACGTAGCTTATATGACTGTTGTCTCAGGGCAGTCTTGGGTGAGGTTTTAGAAGTCTCCTTAGCACCCATGTATCTTCCCTTTTGTTTTCTTCTTTGATCTCTGGCATGCCCCTCTTCCCATTCCTGATGCCTACCCTGCTGTTCAGGGTCAGCTGAGGCTCCCATCAGCTCTGTGCTCCCAGAGCAATTTCATTTGTTACAGTTTTCTCTCCACACTCTCTGTCTTCAAACCTGCTCTTCTTCCAGGGCCACCATTTTTAACTGGCTGTCAGGAAGGAGGCAATCTCATTAAATTAATTCAATTAGTACATGAATAACTGTTACTTAACTTCATCTGTGGACTTTTTCAAGTATCTTTACCTTAAGGTAAAGAAGCTTGAATGATGCATTGTATTTAGTGGGTATTGAGTGCATCTTTATATTTTTCTAGTCATACCAAACAATGCACGTGCCTATTCCTTTTCCCACAAATCAGCCTTGCTTGTATGTAAAAATACTCAAATTGATCCTTTCATAAAAGAAAGCTTTATACATATTATTTAGCGGCAGAGTCAAACAGACGTACAGAGCATTTCAAAATCAACTTGGGTGATTATTATCTGTGGATGTCAGCCATAAGAGCAAAATTTTAGCCTCTTTAGGCACTGTTAAACTTACAAGAAACAGGCTTAGTTTTTGACCTCCCTTTCCATTTCTACAACAATCTCATACTATGAGAAAGCTTGGTTAGTAATGTATTTTCTCTTTTCTTCAGTCCTAATGCGTACCATGGTGGTAAAGGATTTTTGAAAACTTTAGTACATTTTCCAAAGTGTCAAAAGTTTGTCAGGAATATACTATTTTCAGGGCAGTGTGCAATGAATAAGACGTGATTCCTGTCCTCACAGAGCTTATTAGAGGTCCTCATGCCCAGATAGAAGGCAGGATGTGATAAAAGTTGTACAGGAGGTACAAATAGCCTCCCTAAGTTTACAGGAGAAGATTAATTCTGTTTGGCAAAGACGGAAAATATTTTGCAAACGGATGGCATCTGAAGAATAGCTGTAATCTTAAAATGTAGAGATACTGCACAAAGGTGTTCCAGATAAAGGGAGGAGTATGAGCCAAAATACAAAGGCAGGAAGGTGGGAGGAGGTGGAAGGGTTTGAGTGGCAGAGAGTTAGAGACCTTGTCTACTACTTTAGGTTTTGACTGAGAAGCACTTGGCACATGGCAACTCCTTTGTTATCCTTGGAAAAATAATTCAAGCTTGCTGTTTTTGCTACAGAACATATTTACAATTCAGTTGTTCATCTTCAACTCGTTTGATTTTAGGGGAAATAAAAACTCCTTTCTTATTGACTAGTAGGAAAATTTAGGAAATTGTTTCCCATTTTGATATTTAAATACTATGTTTTAAAACCTCATGTTGTCCAATGAGTTTTAAATTTTCTATAGTTCTAGATTGTATCAGACCCTGCTAATGAATTTTAACAAGTAATTATTGAGTATCAACTATATTCCAGATGGCATTTTTGGTGCTGTAAATGAGACAAAGTCTTTGCTCTAATGGAGCTTACATTCTATTCAGGGAGACAGACATTAAACAAGTTAACAAATAGGACTTCCCTGGTGGTCCAGTGGTTAAGACTCCATGCTTCCACTGCAAGGGGTGTGGGTTCAGTCCCTGGTTGGGGAAAGTTCCCACATGCTGTGAGGCGGAAAAACAAAACAAAACAAAACACATCCCCCACCTGCAAAATAAGTTAAAAAAAAACAAACAAGAAACTTCGTAGAGTGATATATTCTCAGAGCTTTTGCTATGACAAAGCAAAGAGCAGTAAATTCTCAGTGGCTTAAAAAAGAACATTTATTTCTCAGATCAGTGGTCAACTGCAGTGACTCTGTTTCCTGCTGTGAGTGGGTTCTGGTCTGTCCATGTGTCTTTCATCCTAGGACCAAAGTTGAAGGGGCAGGGGCTGCCTCAGACAAGCTCTGCTCATCATGGGAAAAGGGTCGTAGGAGCATAAGCAGGCTGGTGAGACTTACCATACCTCCTAATGCTCATTGTCACTTCTGACCATATTTCAGTGGCCGAAGAAAGTCTCAGGTCAATGGACTGGGGAAGTACACATCTCTCACAGAGGATACTGTGGGAAAGAGTGACTATTTGCTGAAAATAATCCAATCTACCTCAACAGATAAACAAATAAAGTGAATACGAGTAAGATCTTAGAAAGTAATGTGTATCATAAAGAAAATAAAATCAGGAAATGGGATATGTTTTCTGTGGATACAGCAAGATACTCTTAGATAAAGTGGCCAGAGAAGAGATGACTTTAGATGAAATCTAAATGATGAGCAAGAGCAAGTCATGGAAAGAGCTGGAGAAAAGGGAATCCAGGCATAGGCAATAATAGTTGCAAAGGCCCTGGGGTGTAAATGAGCTTGGCTTGCTCAAAGGTGAAAAGATGGGCAATATAGCTGAGGCGTGGTGACTAATGGTGAGTAGACAGGAGTTCAGCATGGTAGACAGGAGTCAGATCAGACAGGAACTTGTAGCTCAGGTGGGAGTTTGGGGTTCATGCTTAGTGCAATGGGAGAACATTAGACTTTCAAGGCAGAATAGTGACAATCTAATCTATATTTAAAACAATCTCTCTTGCTGCTGTGTGGATTAAGGATTATGGGAGTGAGGGCGGGCTAAGGTGGAAACAGGCAGATGAATTAGGGAACTTTTGGAGAAGCCCAGGAGAGACAGCGGTAATTGGCAATAGGGTAATAGAAAAGAAAGGGGGAGAAATCTAAAACGGAAGAAATTTTTGAAGTATAATTGAAGTAGGGTTCATTAATCTTTCTGTTAAAAGAGACCGTGTGCTTTGAATAGTCCAAGCAAACACACATTGTTGTGGAGGGGAAAGAGCTTGGGACTTGGGGTCAGAAGATCTTTCTTTATCCAAGCTTTCCTTCTTAGGACCTTGACTGAGGGCAACTTCTTAACTATTCTGAACTTTAGTGTCCATAATTACAATAAACAAATAAACAAATGAATGGCTGAATGATTGAATAACTAAATGGATAGGGAATGACACCAAAGTTGTAATTTTTCAGAAGATTAAATGTGAAAGAAATTCTTACAGAATACAAATAGTCTGCATGGGTAAGGCTTAAATTTCTTAAGTATGGTCATTTGTTGGCATTCTCAAAAAATAGTTCAAAATATAGGCAGCCCCATAAGTTGTGTATTCTGGAAGATGATATAGTGGTGGTGGTACTAGTTATAAATTCACCTGCACTCTTACATAAAATGTTAATGTTGTTTCTCCCAATCTCCAAGTGAGTGTGATTACTGGGAAATGCAGGAACTGCTGAAGCTAGAAGTTTTTCTAAGCATGGATTTATGATATACATTCCTGGGAGTCACTCTCTCATGGGCTGACCTGTATGCTGCTGCCAGGGATAAGGGATAGTGCACCATAAGCCTTATCAGTTAATATAGCAATTTTGGTTGTAATGGAGTGATTAAGCCATTTTTTGGCAAAAACACCTTAACGTCGAATTGAGCTGTCAGGGATTTGCTGGTAATGTAGCAATTTTTCAGACAAGGTCCTTGTATTTTCTGATAACATCACTGTGTTATATCTAATTAATACTACTGTTATTTGAGTGGTATTTCTGAGATGTGAACTTTGACTACTTCAGAAGTCCAGGATTGGAGAGAGAGGTGACATTTTCTCAAGTATCTGCATTTGTTTTTCTCTGTTTTTTCCTCCTTTCCTAAACTGGTCTTCATAGCCCTACTACTGCTGCTCTTTATGATAAAAAGCACAAGAAATACCCCCATGTAAACTTAAAACTATTTCCAGTTGGTGCTTTTAATAAAGAACCAGCTAATTATAGTTATCTATACACCTTTGCAGCTTAGAGGGTGTACAGTTAACTGAGTAACCTTAACATAAATACATGTTTATGTTAGTCAAGCTCCAGAACAACAAAAAAAATGCAAGCCAGTTGGTTCACAGGCCCACTCACAGAGGATGAGCAGTTTTAAGGAAATAAATGAGAGATGTTGAAGCACCCAGAAAATAGCGATGGGGGATGCCATTCGAGGCCCTAGGCTTGAAGAGAAATAGTATTATTTGAGCCTAGTGAGAGTTGGAGCTTTGGAGAAGGGATCAATTCATACTAATTGTAGTCCTGGAGGAATGTAACTGGAAGAAATATAGTCTAAAGCATAGAGTATAAGGGGAAAAAAATTGTGACTTCTCTCTCCTCCCAACCTCTGGTTTCCTTCTGATGATGCCCACTGGCCAAGCCTACCTAAGCTCGGCCACAGAGAAGCTCAGGTGCCCTGGACCATTGGACCAGTGACAGAGCAGGGAGGAGAAGAGCTAAGAACAAATTTGTGGGACTAAATGAACAATAACCACATCATTTCTAATTCTCAGCTGTACTACTTTATCCTGAAATGTGCCCGAGGTATCTGAGGGGTTTTAAAAAATTTTCTAAACAATGATTAAGGTCATCTTGTAGGGTCACGTCAAAAAGGCTAACAATAACATTGCAACTCTAAGTCTGGAAATCGCTGGGTCATGAAGAATAGTCCATGCATGCAGTTTTGGCTGTGCTGCTGAGTATGATGAAGAGGGGGTTGGGACTTGGGGGTTCTGGCTACACCAAATAAGCAACTCTCCCTGACTCTTCTTCATGTAATATTAGGAAGATTATTGTTCTAACCTATGAAGATCATTGTAATCACTACTGAATCACAGATAACTTCTGTAATATATACTTAGGAAAGGCAAATCCACAGCCAAAAATTTATGTAATAATGAAAGGCATGTATATGTGATTTTAGTTTTATCGCTGCTTGCGATTATCCATACTATCACAGCAAGGTTAGTTGGAAGTTGACATAAACACAGATGTCTTTTGTACAAACAGTCTATTATAGCTTTGTAATATGAAATTAAATGCAAATATTTGGAACAAATGAAAATCTGAAGCATGAGAGATTGCTGGAATTCCAATACTGCAGAGATGGCTGTGTTTTTTTTTTTTTTTTTTTTTTTTTTGGTACGCGGGCCTCTCACTGTTGTGGCCTCTCCCATTGTGGAGCACAGGCTCTGGACGCGCAGGCTCAGCGGCCATGGCTCACCGGGCCTAGCCGCTCCGTGGCATGTGGGATCTTCCCAGACCGGGGCACGAACCCGTGTCCCCTGCATCGGCAGGTGGACTCTCAACCACTGCGCCACCAGGGAAGCCCAGCTGTGTTTTTATGCTTCACTTATAACACATGCTTGCAAATAAGCTCCACAGAAGGTCAAAGATACCAACGGTAAAGCCATTGGCTGTTTTCCATGTGGTCTATACTCTCAAACCAGATTTGAGTCGTGTCTCTTGCTTTTCATGGGGAAAGGATTTATTTTCCTCCTAGATAGCACTTCTCGTCTTTATTTGTTCCTTTCCATATTCAGCTTCCTTCTTCCTCTTTCAAAGTCTATATTTTTGTCTTATTCTCAAGCTTTTTTCCTAAAAGCAGCCATAGTTTGTCATATAGTAGAGGTTGAGAAGTTCTTAGGAGCTGTCGAAGTACAGTGGAAGAAAGCAAGGGGAATCAAAGTGTTTGCTGATACCAAAAGTTATAGGAGTTGCCTATTAAGAGAAGTTGGCTTTAAGGTATAAAGAGGCATGTCTGGTATGTCTCTTTGTTCTCACAATTATAGGGAATAAAGTACATATTTATTAATCACTAAGAGTCAGGCTTAGATGACCTTCCTTCTACTCCCCGCAAACCACTTCTCCTCCTGTAGCATCTCAATAGGTGGCACTCAAATGCATAATATAGAATTGTTGGAGCCATTCTCACTAAATCATCACACCCAATCGACCATGACACCTGGCAGAATTCTGTTGATTGCATTTCCCAAATATCTCCTGATGTATTGTTCATTCATAGTCTTGTTCATTCACTCAACAAGTATTTAAGTGTCAAGCACTGTGCTAGATTCTGGATCCGAAGATGAATAAGTCATCATCGTCTTGACCTCACAGTGATAATGTAGAGTGAAAGAAAGATAAACACATACACAAATGCACATTTACAACTTGCTATATCATAAGGTGTTATGTTAGAGAATAAGGGAGGAAGGTTCTAATTTAAAAAGGGTAATTAGTTGAGACCTCCCTGAGAAGGTGATATTCAAGAGGAGGCATGGAAAGTGAGAAAGATCCATTCATTCAAGAATAGGTGTATAGGAGGGTGGCTAAGGTGGTGATAGAGAGTTGTGTGAAGGTTATGAAGAGAGATAAAACATAATTTGAAGAATTGACTGGAGATCAATGGTTAAAGATGAAGTGCTATAGGTTGAATGTTTGTGTTCCACAGAATTCATATGTTGAAATCCTAACCCCCAATGTGCTGGTATTTGGAAGTGAGGTTTTGGGGAGATGATTAGATCTCATGAAAGGGACTAGTGCCCTTATAGAAGAAACCTCAGAGAGCTCCCTTGCTGCTTCTGCCCTGTGAGGACACAATGAAAAGATCACAATCTGTGAACCAGGAAGTGGGCTCTCACTAGACTTAAGTCGGCCAGCACCTTGGTTTTTAAACTTCCCATCCTCCAGAACTGTGACAAATAAATTTCTGTTGTTTATAAGCCATCCAGTCTAGAAGTTCTGTTATAGCAGTCTGAATGGACTACAACAGAAAGGCTCAGGGAGTAGTAGACCCAGGCAGGATTAGGAGTTAGCATTTTATTTTCATTGCAGTGGGAAGTCGTTGAAAATTGGGGAGTGACATGATCAGCTTCACATTTCAGAAAGATACTTCTGGTTATTTGGTAGAGAGTGGATTTGAAGGCATCAAGAGTGAGGGCAGAGAAATCCAGTTCAGAGCTAACACACTGTCAAGGTGAGAGATGACAGTGACTTGTAATAATTTTGGAAGCAGTAAAGAAGGAGCTATGTAGCTTTGATATGGTAGTCTCTGTGCTGTGCCACCTAGATGCCCCCTTCAGGACTGAGGCACTCATTCTCCCAGTGCTAGGAGTGTTGGCCACTAACAGCTTAGAGCTTAGTCCATCTCCAGGACTTGTCCTTTGCCCTAACAGAAGTGCCTCATTCAAGATCATGCCCCTGGGTTAGCCCACACATCCTGTAACTTGTCAATGAAGGGGGTGTGGGGTGTGGCAGAATAAGGTCCTTGCTTTAAATTGGGACAACTCTGAAAGGTCATTCTAGTTTCAGAGTTTTCTGTGGAATTATCTGAGGCCTCTGATGTGGCTGCATTTCAGTTCAACCTCTCCTTTTGCCCATTCTGCTTCCCTATTCTACAAATTTGTCCTGAGTCATCCCCAGTTGACTTCTTGCATCAATCCTCTCTATTTCCAACCTGAACCAAGAAAATCAGAGATAAATTTTGAAGGCAGAATTAGTGAGATTTATGAACAGAGAAGAGAGGAGTGAATATGGGGGGCAAAATAAGAAAAAAATAGAAGAATCTGTTGTATCTCCAAGGTTTCTGACCTCCATGTCTAGGAGAATGTGCCTCTTATTGAGCTTGGAAAGACCTAAGATCATTAGCAGTGTTTTGAATATGTTTTGCTTTAGAAGACTCCACGACTTGCCTGCTCAGGCAGGAAATGTCAGGTATGTAGTTAATACATGAGTTGTTTCCTTCCTCAGATCACCACTGCAACCTCCCTGATCCTGGCCAGCCTCTCTCACCTGGAGTTCTGTAATAGCTCCTAACTTGCCTTTCCAGTTGTAATCATGTTCCTCTTAAATCCTTTTTACATTCCTTGTTTCAAGAAATATTATAAAACTTAATAATTTAATTTTCATATTTAAAATGCTTTCATGATTTCCCATTGTCCTGATATAAAGTCAAGATCCCTTAATCCAGTTTGTAAGATCTGCTACCTGGACCTGTTCCAGATTGTCGGCCTCATCTCTTTTCCCTACCCTCTTTCATATGTATCACTATGAAATTTTTTATGCCTTAATACACCATGTTTTGTCTTATCTCAGGAACTTTGCACATGTGCCCAAACAGTGCACACTGGTAGAATGTCCTCTGACTGAGACATTCGTGTCACTCCCCACTCTCCTTTCAAAGGGCTAACTCCTAATCATTTTTTGGCTTAAATGTTATCTCCTCAGGGAGGGCTCTGTCCTAGAAGACCCCCTGTGACATATTTCAGGGATCACTATACTGTGCCAATCATAATCCTCATTTTACATTTGTAGAAAGCAATTTATTTCTACACTCAGGCAAAGAAAAGTCTGGCTAAACACATACAATTCTATTTAATTTTTCCATAGAGCCCTGTCCCTTCTCTTGCTCTCCTTTTATCATGAAATAAAAAAGGACTCAAAACTACTAACAACCCCCTAACCTTGGGGTGTAGGTTTCTATTAAAATTGGCTTCCAGGTCAGATAAAACTTAATGAACTTGTCTCTTTACAACTCACTGATCTCTCCTCCAATATCCCGCCCTGGCCACAGACACGGTAGAACCAGGAATCCTAATAACAGATTCCCCTCCTTGACCAACTAAGGCAGCCTAGGAGGAAGGGGAGTTTCCAGCATGTGCTTTCTTTGATCTTCTTTGTTCAACTTTGCATGAATACCTCATCCTGCCTACAAGTGTCTCAAAGCTGTCCCTACTTATGTTTTTAAGGCATACCACCTCTTCTCTATAAGACACTCTAAGTTATAATGCACTACATCAATTTATTCTTTACCATTAATTAGAAGTTTCTTCATCAGAGGCAACCCTGATCTGACATTTAATCTCTGAAATGCTGAGAGGGTGAGGATGAGGGCAGAACATCAGTGATTCTGGCTATTGTGGTTTGCACTTGAGCCTGGATTTCAACCTCAGTTCCTTTATGGATTTATTAAAGGTCTCCAGGGCTCTCTCAAGAGGAAACAGATGAGTGACTAAGGGCTTAACATTCACAGTGTTGACTTCAAGCATTGAAAATGCCATGGCTGCATATTGCAATATTGAAACTTGCTCTTGATATCCACCTCCTGGATGGCTGCATTCATTAGAGACATAGTGGACAGAGATCATATCTAGACCCTGTTTCCCAAACACTAGGGTCCAATCAGAATGGGTTTTGTAGATGCTAGACAGCAAGGTAGCCTTTGATATATTCATTTAATGGTGATTTCTGGCTGGCAGCCACCAAATACTCCACTTCACAGGTAATTTTCTGAAGGCTCTCCTTTTAAGATCTGGAGGGCAATATCATCTTGGACTTCTTTGGCTGAGAGGTAGACAGATTAGCCATCCATTCTTGAGTTGAACACATTGATTGCCTGGTCACGAGCAAAGTGGCCAGCCTGGTTAGCCAGATCCACACACAGAGACTGTTTTCATGACCTCAGATCTCATCCACAGTGATGGATTCTTATAGACTGTGGCCTAGTTAGTGCCTCTTCCTCAACGGTGACATTGTCAGGAAGCTTGTAGCAAAAGTCTATAAAACTATCAGAAGTTCTTGTCATTAGGGTGCAAAGCATGGAGGAAAATGGACAGAGACATTATATGGCAAATCTGTAGAATTCACTGGGTTCTCAGGGAACACTCAGGTCAATGGCAACCTGCCCAGATTGTCTTCCCCTGTCCAGGCGAGATCCTGTGGGCAGGGACAACGACTGAGTTATCACTGCTGTATTAGCAGGGTGTCTGCCTAAAGAAGTCAATAAAAGTTCATGCCACCAATGGATGTCTGATCTGCAGACTTCAACTGGAGGCATTGTCATTAGTGCTTCATTTGGGCCTGCTTTTGAGATTGGGCAATTTGTCTTATATGTTCTTTCTTGCTCCCTTGAAGTCCTGCCCTTTCTACTCAGCTCTCTGCACCATCAGGGAGAGTCTTGGTCTGGATACCTGTGGCCATGGTGCTTGCTCCCTTTGGGGTCTAGACTGAAGCCTTTGGGAGTGCTGTCCACTCTCTTTCACTACACATTGTTGTAGCTGTTGTGTTTGTCAGCTTCGGCTGCCACAACAAAATGCCATAGACTAGGTAACTTAAACAACAGCATTTTTTTCCCCCTCAGAGTTCTGAAGGCTGGGAAGTCCAAGATCAAGGTTCTGGCAGGATTCAATTTCTGGCAAACACTCTCTTTCAGGCTTGCAGACTTCTTGCTGTATTCTCACACAGCAGAAAGAGAGTGAGAAAGCAAGAGAGAGAGAGAGGTATCCATCTTCTTTTCATAAGGTCCCACCCTTATAACCTCATTTAACCTTAATTGCCCCCTGAAGATTTTATGTGCAGATACATTACATTGGGAGTTAGGGCTTCAACATATGAAATTTGAAGGGATACAATTCAGTCCATAGTAGCTATTTTAAATATTCTACCTTCTGCAAAGATTATCAGCCACATGAAGGCAAAGATACTACCTTTGTATTTGGCAGTATCTTGCAGGGTCCTGACAGACAGTGAGAGCAAGGGAAACCTTGAATCCTTGAAAAGACTGGACATTTCTAGTTGACTAACTGAATTTTCCTTGGGCGAAAATCCTTTACCACTTTAGGCCTAAATTTTTCCATCAGAAAAATGAGAGGATGAATTCTGATCACTAAGATTTGACCTGAACCTTAGAATCTATAATTTTCCTTGCCTGAGGGAGATCATTTTAGCTTGCTTAGTAGAGCTTTTTATGCCCTTCTAAGGACTTTATCGTTACTCAGCAAGGATCTACTATATGATGTTTAAGGGGCTGTTTGGGATGCCAAAGAAGAGTTGAGTAAAAGGCATTTAACATCTCACTTCCTACATCTTCCTCGTTTTTTGCCTAAGAAGTTCATAGAGAATGCCAGCTCTCTTTGTTTTAGATACTGCTACTAAAGTAACATAATACTATTAACTTTCATCTATTACTGAGTAATGTGAAATTTCTAATCCAGCTGTGCTGATAACCATATTTGAAAAGTCACTTTTATTCTTCACATATGTAGAATATGTTCAGATATGTTTCTCTCCAATAGTTTTTTTTAATGGATATTTTCAATATAAATTTCCACTGTGTGTCTTATGAGTTTCATGCTTTTAGGCATTCCTGACTGTTGTAGTTACTTTATTTTATTTGGATGATGGTTTTACATGTCGGTATAACTTACTACTCTGAATTGTCTCTGAGTAGGTGAGTCCAAGACACACAAATTCAATATGACCTTCTCTCTCCATCTTTGGATTTAGCATGATCCTATACCTGACAATTAATCTGAAAGTGAAATCCTCTTCCAAATTTGATTAGCTGGCTCTTGTTTTTGGAAAAGTAGAACTTGTTCTGTTTATTCCCCCCCCCACCCACCCACCCATTAATGACATGATTTTGATAGCGAGGACATAACTTCCAACTTCCCAAAGGTTGTGCAGTAGACTGGAAACATGTAGTAAACCCTAGTACTAGTAATAGAATCTCATTCCCCTCATCTGCTATCTTATACAGAAACGCACTAGGATGAATAGGATGACTTCTAAAATGACCTGTGAAATCTCTGCTGTTCTATGACTCAAGATAAAGCAAAAAAGATATATATACAGATTCATTACACTTTTTCTCTTCAAGGTCCTATCCTATATTTATGCATTTATTATGGATACCTTCATGCATCTCTGTTTTTTTTTTTTTTTTTCAGTGACTGCTCAATACTTGCTTTTGAAATTATTCTCCTTTCCTTTCCCTACTTCCAAAAATCTCCATTTTGTACATGGAAGGCTTTTTTTTTTTTCAAGGCTATTTCTTTGGTTATCTTAATATCTGTATATAAATTGTCTCAAGATGAACATTCTGGATCATGTCCTAATAGGAACAGGTTCTTTTCTTCTTGCGAATAGGAACTATAAAAGTTTATGTACTTTTGGATTTATAAAGCAAATTTTCTGACACACTATTACAACAGCAGTTATATAGGTATGGAATATGAGGACTATGCTGGGAAGAAGCCAGATGCCATTTAAGAACAGATAGGAAGGGGCTTCCCTGGTGGCGCTGGGGTTGAGAGTCCGCCTGCCGATGCAGGGGACACGGGTTCGTGCCCCGGTCCCGGAAGATCCCACATGCCGCGGAGTGGCTGGGCCCGTGAGCCATGGCCGCTGAGCCTGCGCGTCCGGAGCCTGTGCTCCGCAACGGGAGAGGTCGCAACGGTGAGAGGCCCGCGTACCGCGAAAAAAAAGAAAAAAAAAAAGAACAGATAGGAAGGATGTAAATAAAACAGAATTAGCAGTGGGATGAGTTTTCCATGTATACCATGAGTGAGCAAAAGTGGAACCCAAGAATATTCCTATCACTCAGGTGGTGGTGCTTCTTTGGGTTGAAAAATGCATTCTGTTGTACGGGCTTCATTAGCATCACAGTCTTGAGCTCCTGTCATAACACCTACATGAGGCTGAGTACTGCTATGGGCCTCAGCATCCGCCGTGCATGCATCACTGATCAGAGCCAAGCTTTCATTGCCTTTGAATTCCTACTCATCCGTTCAGCTTGGGAAGGGAGGCATTGTGCACAGAGGCAAAGAGAGAAAACAGTGTTTGGAGGAGATGCTGGATCAAAAGTCCTGTCATCCTTTGTCTTCACGGAGCATGAGTGACAAGGGCAGGCTCACCGTGGGGTTACCTGAATTTTCCCATCCACGAGTAAGCTGGCATGCTCTCCTAGAGATAAATTGTGCTTCTTCTGCAGAGCCTGACCTATCACTCTGTGCCGTCAGCTATGACACCAATTAGTGTCAATTTTAATTATGGCTCTTGAGACCCAAAGGGGACCTGTATTTTGGCTACTGAAATATGAATTTGGTTTTCTATTCAAATGATAAGAGAAATGAACATTCTTCTTGAGTCTGCAGATGTGGGTGGAGAATGAGTGAGTTAGCCATTTGACTACCATAAACAATATTTTTGTCCAAGCATGGTTTGGGGTAGTGTTATGGGCTTGTAGACTTCTGTGGTCTGATATAAGAATGACCCCAAGTGCATTCCCTTGCTTTTTGGTGCAAATGATGGCATACACATTGAATACGTTTTCAGGAGTGGTATTGTGGATTGTGCTGAGCAGTTAACTCCTTTTAGACAGATCACTTGCATTTCCAAATTATCTAGCAGAGTCTACATGCAGTCTGTAGCCATTTGAAAGAGGCTTTGCATTTGTGTGCCTCCTTTAAAACGTGATTCTAAATTACATTTAGCTGATGTGTTCTTAATATGGTCTAATCTCTTTGATGAGGAAGTCCTTGCCCTGGACACGTTTCTTTCATGTCTTCCTTCCTTTAATTATCCTTCTGCTTAGGGAAGGAACCGAACTGCCCATGTGGAAAAAACTGGAGAGCATTATCTCTATCGAGCAAAAATTTCATGTCAAGGCTGATAATCCAGGAGCACAGAAATGGTTACAATTATAGCCTAACACAGAAAAACACTTTTTAGAGCAGAGATTCAATACTGGGGATGAGAACTAGTCCAAGCAATGAAGTAAGTTGACCCTTGCAAGTCAAGTTGACATAGAAAACTGACTAGGCATTAAAAAACCCATGAGTTTTTCTTATAGCATAAAAAAGAATTTAAGGTTGTTATTTTCTGGGGGAAGGGGAGCTACCACTTTTTTATCTGCCAAATTCAGGATGATCATTACCACACATTTCTCTCTCTTTATAGTAATATCTTATATTACCGACAGCACGGTCTGCTCTTTCATTGTAGAAACAGAATAGATGGTTGTTTAAAGATTGAGTCCCTTCAGACTTAAAAAGGAGTCGGGTAACATTTCCATTTTATCATATGATGTATTAGTCTCCCTTTCCGAACATTGTGGCAGATTCTAAAAGGGCTTGTTGGGCTGTCTTGGCATGACAGGCTTCCTCTATTTTACTGCTGTCATTGGTGAGGACATGCTTCTCAGGAATTCTGAGTTCTGCTGAGGAGTGTAATTTGGGTCTTAGGATGGAATTTTAAGTCTCGAACTAAGAAACTTTAAGAAATCTACCCTACCAAAGTTTTCTTTAAATATAAAAATGAAGTTAAGTATTTATCAGCAATTTGAAGCAAATACCAAAAGCTATGTTGAGGAACCACATACCACGACAGGGAAAGATGGAAAGAACATGATGAATGCTCATTTTCAAGTTAACTTAAAAATAATCTGAGATGATTTCATATGTTTGTTTTATATGTATACTTTTATAAGTTTATATATATAAAACATATATACATATTATTCACAGTTGTGTTTTAAATAATATCTATATAACTCTGGTAATAGTACCATTTAGTTCTCATAGGAGTTAGGAGTTAATTCACATAAGACTCCCATTTAAGTCACATAGGAACTAACAGTACGTATTGGCATCTACTGACATCTATGAGAACTCTCATGTATGTCAGGGAGAGATGAGGGAGGATTTGTGGGGAGGTAGGGCAGGAAGGAGTGAGAATGATAATGAAGAGGATAGATTGGTATCAACTTCTCACCTGGTTCCAGGGACTAAAATTTTGAGCTCCTGGAGAGGGGCTGAAGAAGAAGCTGAGAGAACTGTTAGATTTTATGAGGTTCTGGGTACAGGCAGAATTGTTTTGGATTTGAGTATTAAAGAGTGGCATGGTGCTGAGTGAAGAAGACCATCAGTATTCTGATACTTTGAGGAGCTGAAGCAGACAATACCCTGAGCTTCTGAGAGCCTTTGTAGGCAGCACCCAGGGCCGGACCTTGGCATGTACTTGCTGCTGCTACAGAGCACTGGTGAGGCTTCTTGGAGTAGTTCCGGCAGCACACATGAACCAGTGGGGTAGCTCTGGTCAGGAAGACTCTCTGGGTGCAAGAAGATGGCCGTGGCAGGCAGACTGCTGTTGCGGGCAGCTGAGACCTCCTCTTTGGGTTCTCCCAGGAATGAGCAGAGCAGTCATACCACTGTGTGGGGTGAAAATCATACTATCCAAACTTTGCACACACAAAGGAAATGTGACCTTGTTTTGCGGTCAGAAGCTGATGATAAGCAAGTCCTTATTTTGTGGTTAGAGGCTATATTCAGACTAAATGAAATAATGTATGTGAAATGCTTGTTTTGGCTTCACATTCAAGATGGCTAATTGAGCACATGTATTAATCTCCTTTTCCTTTCAAGACTCAAATAAAATGTTAAAGACTAAGAAATGGAGTTTACTTAGTGGTAAAGAGGGGAGCAACAGCTGAGAGGATATTTCACGCCTTCTCTGGAGGATGAAGTAGATAGGACCATGCTGGTACATCCAGCAGGGTTGGGGTAGAGGCCAGAATAAGTCAGGCGGAACCCCTCAAAAGACCCCAGACCTTAGTGGGCTAGTATAGAGGGTGGGAATGGAACAGTATGCAAATAATAAGCATAAGGGAATGAAAGGTGTGCGCACTGGAACAAAAATACTTCAGTTGCCCACTTTCCTTTCTTTTGCCTTTTCCTGTTTTCTGGCAGGCAGACTGTGGACGACTCAATATTTAACCCCTGACAAGAAAATGCAGAAGATTCTTTTCCACAGAAATTAAACAAACTGCCTGGGAAGAATGTGAGTTGCTATTCTGGCATTTGGGTTCTCTTCATATTACAGCCTGGTTTCTTACCCTTTACCCTAAAGTGAAGTCTATAGGATGACAAGTCCTCTCTACTGCAGGGCTCCTGGTCAGTTTTCCTATTCAGAAGGGACCTAGTAAGGGAAAAAAGACACATATATAAATATATATATATAAATATATATAAATATAAATAAATAAATAAATAAATAAATATATAAAACAGCAGGAAAACATCTCAGAAGAAAAAGATCTAATTCAGAGGACAAAATATAGCTTAAAACAAATACAAACAATAAATTCCAAACTTCCAATTTATATATTCAGAAAGAATAAGATATAAGGACTGATAAAACCAGGTCAACATCTCATGAAAACAAAACCAAGAACAAGAAAGAACTCTTGAAATTAATGCAAAACTAACAAGAACATAGTAAATAAGTCAGAAATTAAAGTCAGAGTCAAGTAGAAAATTTCCCAGAGTAGAAAGAGACAGATGTAGAATTTATGAGAGAGATAGAGAGAGAGTATAGAAAGGTCAGCATAACATCCACTTAATAAGAATTTCAGATAGAGAAAAGAAGATAAAAATGAGGAAACTGTCAAGCCATTAATAGCAAAAATAAATGCCCAGTCTTTAAAAAAAACTACTTACTTTATTTTATTTTTTAAGTGTTTTTCTCAAAGTTTTTTTAAAAAATTGAAGTATAGTTGATTTACAATGTTTCAGATATACAGCAAAGTGATTCAGTTTTATGTATATATATTTCTATACATATACTTTTATTATTACAAGATATTGAATATAGTTCCCTGTGCTATACAGTAGGTCCTTGTTATTTACCTATTTAATGTACAGTAGTGTGTATCTGTAAATCCCAAACTCCTAAATTAGCCGTCCCTTGCCTTTCCCCTCTGGTAACCATATATTTGTTTTCTATGTCTGTGAGTCTATTTCTGTTTGTAAACAAGTTCATTTGCATCAAATTTTTTTAGACTCCACATATAATAATATCATATATTTGTCTTTCTCTGTCTGACTTACTTCACTTAGTATGATAATCTCTAGGTCCATCCATGTTGCTGCATACTTCACTTAGTATGATAATCTCTAGGTCCATCCATGTTGCTGCAAATGGCATTATTTCATTCTTTTTTATGGCTGAGTAATATTCCATTGTATATATATACCACATCTTCTTTATCCATTCATCTGTTGAGGGACATTTAGGTTGCTTCCATGTCTTGGCAATTGTAGACAGTGCTGCTATGAACATTGGGGTGCATGTATCTTTTCAAATTAGAGTTTTCTCCAGATATATGCCCAGGTGTGAAATTGCTGGAACATATGGTAACTCTATTTTTAGTTTCTGAAGGATTCTCCATACTGTTCTCCATAGTGAAATACCCAGTCTTTAGATGGAAAGGACCCACCATGTATAAATATAATGAATGAAAATACACAAACACGCACCCCCTTATAGTCATTATCATACCATTTTATCAATAGAACACCAAAGATAAAAATACGTATCCTACAAAACAGAAAAGAAAAAAATCACCCTAAAAGGAATGAGAATCAGGCTGACATTAAACTTCTCTTTGATAATCCTTAATACTAGAAAACCATGGAAAGATGCCTTTAAAGCTCTGATGGAAAGTATTCAATATTTTGAATCTAGACTTCCATACCCACTCGGTTATCATGGTAAATACCTTTCGACATGCAAAGATGAAGAAAATCAACCCCCCATACATATTTTTTAAGGGAAGTTACTTGAGAATTTCTCAAGTGCTACAAATTTGAAAACCAGTAGAAGGAAAGATGAGATACTCAAAAAATGTAGAATTAATTCCAAAGTCCATTGGAAACAAATTCAGGAAATCAGCTACATAGCAGGCCTAGAAATGAAGTACCATAAGGAATCTGCTGATAAGAATGGAGTAGAATCCAAGCAGTAGATAAGAATTTCAAGAGTAGAATAAGAAACTGTAAGACATTAGTGACATAGTAGAGAAAATAACATGAGAAAATAAAGGCAAGTTTGAACTCAAGGAAAAGCAACAGCAACCGCACACATGCACACGGACCTCTGTAAGAAAGCCACAGTTCAAATATGAAGCAAATAAACAAATTGGCAGGTTTTGAAAAATCAGTGGGGTATAAAAAAACCATTTGACCTGGCTACCAGGACAACAAATACTGAATTCTGGCACATTTCTTGGCTTTCAGTAAATGATGTGTAGTCATAATAACGTTAAGTTCTGCTGTGGATTTTCAATTTCAATAATCAATTTATAGACAAAGCAAACAGAATAAAATGTAAATATTATCGACCTTAACAATATAAAGGTAAAGATATAGCTAACAGATGAGAAAAGGTGCCAATATCTTTATCCCCCAGAGTCCAGAAATATTACCAACAACTTTGTGAAAAAAAGACACCCACCGACCCTCTGCTGCAGAAACCAGCTGACTGCTGCTTCCTTCCGGGCTGCTAAGCCTGGCAGCCCGGAAGCACCCCTCTCCAGCCGCCAGGCCCACCGAGGAGTCCTTGGCCCCCACTCCCCCCAGCCCCCCAGTCACCCCCTCCTTTGACCCCCGCGTGCTGGCAGCCCGCGTCCTGGGCCAGGGTAGCGGGAGCAGGAGGAGCAGCGTGCCGAGCCGCATCAGCCTCTAGGACCCCAGAACTCCCAACATGGGTGGCAAAGCCACGGAGCCGACTGCTGATGCCACCGCCAACCCAAGGGCCTCGAGGGCGACAGCAAGAGCTCAGCCGCCAAGGCCAAGGAACCCCCCCCCATGTGCCTGCAAGTCGGGCCTGGAACAGCCTGAATTCCGGATGTCCAGTGCGAAAGGGCGCGAGGCCAAGTTCACAGACCGAGGGACGAATTACAACCGGAACTACCCGAGGCCGCTGCGGTCCCCGCCGCCGCCACGGGCGACCCGCCACAAGAGGGCGCCCTGCCCCAGCCCGGAGTGCACAACCTCCCCATGCCAACTCTCTTCTCCTGAAAAGGCGCCGAAGACCTGCGCCGGAAGCACATTTGCTGGAAACAGACCGTGCCGCGAGGGTGAGCAGGACGCTGGGTCCCTGAAAGATGCTTTTAAAGGCTTTGACTCCACTGCCTACCCCTTTTGCCAGTAGTGTTAAGTCGGAGTCGAGAGCTCCCTGCACCCCACCCTTCCCAGGGCAATATTTAAGGGACGCACCCAGAGTTGGAAACTTGGGGGGAGCGGCATTGGGTATTTTTCTTATTCTCTTTTCTCTCTCTCCTTTTTTTTTTTTTTTTTTTTTTTTTTTTTTTTTTTTAAGAGTAGTACTTTCTTTGAAACATATAAATTGTATATAACCATCTTCACTTCTGTTCTGCTGCGGGGCTCCTGTGCTCCTGCCTGAGAAAACCTACTTGTGCATGTGAACAGCTTTTTTTTTTTTTTTTTTTTTTTTTTTTTTTTTGTGATATGCGGGCCTCTCACTGTTGTGGCCTCTCCCGTTGCGGAGCACAGGCTCCGGGCGCGCAGGCTCAGCGGCCATGGCTCACGGGCCCAGCCGCTCCGCGGCATGTGGGATCTTCCCGGACCGGGGCACGAACCCGTGTTCCCTGCATCGGCAGGCGGATTCTCAACAACTGCGCCACCAGGGAAGCCCATGTGAACAGCTTTGAGTCCCCTGGGCCTCAGCCCCGGCTGGCACTCCGCCTGAACGGGCCTGATTTTCAGAGACTCCCTAAAGCCTGGGGTCACAGTCTGGTGGTTGGGGGTCTGGTGGGTTTTCTGGGCAAAGCATGTGCCCTCCTAAGCCTCCTCCTCTGCTGCATCCTCCCCCAGGAAAAAGGGAACAGTAAGCTTCTAGAAGGCACCGAACGCTGCTCACCACGTGTTGCATGAGCAAGATGAAATGGAGCCAAGATGGCGGGCAAGACCCACATGGAAGCAGGTCCAGGCATTTCTGGAACCCTGTCTCCTCAGCAGTGTGTGGGCCATGATGACCCCACCTCAGGGGCCAGTGGAAGTGAAAAAAATATCAAAGAAAGAAAGAAAAGGAAAAGAGCCTGGGATGGGAGAAATGGAGTCCTTTCCTACTGCTTGTCTCATCTGCATTCACACATGGGCCTTCCTGCCATCCTCATTCCAGAGTTCATCCTTAAACCTGCACCCTCCAGCCTGCATCAAAAGACTCCAGGGTGAGAGATGGACCTGGAGGTGGCAGGGCTGGTGTGGGGCATCATCCTCCCAAGAGCTGCCTCCAGGAAACAGTATTAACCCCTGTCCTTTCCTGTCCTGGCTTGTCATGGCCGGCCGTGCCTTTCTCCCCTCATGCCAGTGTCTGTCCTGGTCCTCAGAAGCCAGAGCGCCCCATGTGCCAGCCCTGGCACCTCTGGGGGCAACTAAAGATGGGTGGTGTGGCTGCTCCATCAGGCTCCCGACGGTGGGAACCCTGGGTGTTGTTCTAGGCAGAGTGTTTCTGCTTTCTCCGCACCTCTTTGCACCATAGCTTTAGGGCACGTGGTTTTGGTGTGTTTGGTATTCTGTCAAGCTGACAGGTGCATGGGTTCAGAGGTGTGTACGGTTGTTGAATTTGTGGATATTTCTGGGAAAGAGGCCTGAGGAAAGGGTGGGAGACTAGTGGGGGCTGCTGGGTCCTCTCCAGGAGAGGGACTGGTGTTCCTGGTGTGAGTGGGGAGTTTGGAACTGGGAAGGGAGCAGAGACGGCTGCAGTGGACTCCCCCGGGATCTGGCTGAGGTCCAGTGCTGTCCACAGAACCCCAGAGGAAGCCCACCCCATGGCTGTGGCCTGGGGAGACAGGCCCAAGGGGAGTGGGCGAGGCCTGTGTGGCCGGGGGTCCCTTCTGCCTGTGTGTTGGTACTTGCCGGCGGTCTCCTGCCTTTTCCTCCTCACCCAACCTCCTCAGCCACCTTGTTAAGGCCCCTGACTCTTCCTTGCTAATTATGAGGAAACCTGGTGTGCCAGCCACAGGGTTCCCCCTTCCAACTCCTTGGGGTGGCAGGTGAACGAGGCTCCTATACCAAACCCCCTTCCCCCGGAAAAGAAATAGTCATTGAGTTTGCGGCCAGAAGCAAGGGTGGGAGGGGCAGCCCCCCAAGGTCAGTGTGCCATGATCAGGTTGGTTTGTCTTTGTGTCTTTTTTTTTTTTTTTTTAAGCAATAATTAGTGAGATTTTTTTTCAGCCACGAGTGTTGGCCTTGAAGCAGAGGGTTGTAGCCCTTGGTGTTTGTAAGATAAGAAAGAATACACACTGTGGCTATGGTTGGGTTTTCTTCCCCTCCTCTGGGAATTTTCTTTTGTAAAAGCAAAACTCAATACCTTTTAAAAACAGAAATCTGTGGATGAAGCTGGAGCCAGCATCTTGGAATCTTCAGCCTAAGCACCTCAGGAGACTATGAATTCACCTGAGATTTTCATTTGCTATCAGGCTGAGGTTTTTTTTTTTTTTTTTGTGGTACGCAGGCCTCTCACTGTTGTGGCCTCTCCCGTTGCGGGGCACAGGCTCCGGACGCACAGGCTCCGCGGCATGTGGGATCTTCCCAGACCGGGGCACGAACCCGTGTCCCCTGCATCGGCAGGCGGACTCTCAACCACTGCGCCACCAGGGAAGCCCAGGCTGAGGTTTTAAAGAAACATTGTTCTCTAACCAGGATTGTAACAAAAGTGTAAATACTATTTCACAGTTGAAAGCTGATGGTGCAGGTATCTATAGAATGTACTGTATTTTTGCAGTGACTGTCACATGACCCTATTCCCCCCCTTTCTGTATTCCATATCTGTCTTCCAGAAATGTCACCTGCCCTTTCTCCTGTGGTCTCTTAATCCAATAATTGTATTACTGCCATCAAAGGATGCAGTTTTTTTAAGAAAAAAAATATACATACTAATTATTTAAAATTACATAGATGTTCAGTAGAAATGTATAGTAAAGTTATAGTAAAAATTGATAATAACTATCAACAATTAGGAGAGGCTAGAGAGAAGAAATAGAAATAGTATTAATAAGCTGTCTTTATATCTCATACCAGAGTCAGATTTGACAGATCAAGAGATTTAAATGTAAGCATATTTTTAAATATTAAAGAACTAAACTTCTAGAAGAGCTACAACAAAAAAGTCAAAAGCGATCACTTCTTGAAAGCTAGAGTTCAGATTGGAAAAGGTGGGTTGGGGGATATTACTTTTCATTTGAAACACCTATAGAATTTTATTTTTTTAACAAGTGCATATATTACTTTATTATATTTTTAGGAAATAAAATATCCAGAATCTAGGATATGCTTAGTAAATATTCCTTTCCACATACATATTCTTTATAGAAGTCTCTGAGCAAGCATTTTTTCTAAGTTACTCCTTAGAGTGACTCCTCTGACTTCTGAGTTTTAGTTCTGTGACTATAAAATTTTAATATGCATTTAATCTCCTAAGGGATCCTATTAAAATGCAGATTCTGATTCAGTAGAGCTGAGGTGGGGACTAAGATTTTCTGCATTTCTAACAAGCTCCCAGGTGATACACAGACGCTGCTGGTCTGTGACCCACAGTTTGAATAGGAAGAATATCCTTGGATATCTCCCCAACCCCATTTATGAGTTATATTTTCCTGCTTCTTTGCATGTATGGTGACTTTTTTTGGGGGGGGTGAGATTTCCTTTAATTTCCAATTAAGTAAATACTGATTGATATCGAGGCTCATAGGTCTGGATGGTTAACTCATATTCCTTAGCAAATCCCAGTGGATGCTGATTCAGATCGGGAAATTCCTTAGCCAAGGCTCTAAGTTCTGCTCCGGTCCAGGGTGTGTAAGTAAGCACCGAGGATGGTTCACCTCTTCCTGTAATAGGTTTTTTCTTAAAGGGAGCTATAATACTTCTGATTTCTTTTTATCTTACTTTGATGGGAAAGAGGGAGCAGCAAGAGGCAGAAGAGTTGGAAGAGAAAAAGAACGTCTGGGGGTGTGGTGACTTCTGATTGGATGCCAGACATGGTGAATGTTACCTTGTTGCATGCTGGGTATTTTCATGCTCTTTTTTTTTTTTTCTGTGGTACGCGGGCCTCTCACTGTTGTGGCCTCTCCCCTAGCGGAGCACAGGTTCCGGACGCACAGGCTCAGCGGCCATGGCTCACGGGCCCAGCCGCTCCGCGGCACGTGGGATCCTCCCGGACCGGGGCCCGAACCCGTATCCCCTGCATCGGCAGGTGGACTCTCAACCACTGCGCCACCAGGGAAGCCCTATTTTCATGTTCTTATAAATATTCTTGAACTTTGTTCTGGGATGCAGCTAAGTTACTTGGAAATAGTTTGATCCTTTTGAGGTGTTGGTAGATCCAGACAAGTCTTTAGTCTGGGGATAATTTTACCCCACTACTGAGGCAATACTCTTCTGAGTTCTCCATCACTTTTTCACTCTGGCTATTGGGAACACAAATGATTCCTTGCCCTGTGTGAGCTCCGGGGGGTTTGTTTCTCTGCCTTTGGTAGTTTCTTCATACACGTGCACTGATCAGTACTCAGTTGATGACAGGAAGAGAATTCTCTCCACATCTCTGGAGTTCTTTCTCTGTTCAGCTCCCTCCTATCTTGTCCAATGCCTTGCAAATTCTAATTGCCTAGGTTTCTCAACTCTATCTTTACCGATGGGCTCTTCCTGTGTTCTTCTCTTGCAGATTGGAAATTCATGCAGGCACTTTGTTTCCCCTCTCTCAGAGATCACTGTTGTACACTGACTGATGTCCAAATGTCTTAACAGCATTGTTTTCATATGTTTTTCTTAGGTTATAGTTATTTTGGTCATGATGATAAATTTGGCTCTCTTCTCTATCTTGGCCACATGCAGAAGTCCCTGGATATTGGTTTCTATCCCCATTGGCTTTGCTTATTTAGCTTAGTGTCAAGAACTATGAAGAGTCTGAGATTTTACCCTGCTTGCAAAATAACAAGTTAGTCGGCCACAGTTTTATTTTTATTTTTTATTTTTTAATTTTTATTTTTTTTGGTGGTACGTGGGCCTCTCACTGCTGTGGCCTCTCCCTTTGCGGAGCACAGGCTCCGGACACTCAGGCTCAGCGGCCATGGCTCACGGGCTCAGCCGCTCCACGGCATGTGGGATCTTCCCGGACCGGGGCACGAACCCGTGTCCCCTGCATCGGCAGGCGGATTCTCAACCACTGCGCCACCAGGGAAGACCCGGCCACAGTTTTAAAATGCTAGCAGAAGACATGAGACTCCGGGATCAGAGACAAAGGATTTATTATTCAAGGCACAGCAAGAAGCTTGAGCTTCCTGTTCTTATTGGTTCCCCTTGTCCCCTAAATCCTGTAGAGTGATGTGGAAGGATCTAGATAAACAGTGTGCACAGAGTGGGTCTGTGTCATAGCTGAGGAATCCTGAGTCTCAGTATTATAAAGAAGATGCTAGCCAATTTGCCAAAATTTGTTCCAGAGGGAGAGATTTTAAAACTTATTCTTGTCACTAAAGACATGTTCTGCCGAGAGGGAGACACTGTCTTTTTCTTCCAAGATTGCTTGCTAAACAGTCATTCTTGGAAGTATAGTCAGATAAAAGTTGTCACAACACATGTTGAAACTGTGGAGAATAGTTCCTCAACATTGAGCTTTGCTAAGTGACGTGGCTGAGTGCTTTTGGTACTGTGGTTATCTCAAATGAGGTATAGAACGATGAAGAATACCTATGAAGGATGACTTAAATAAGGGCCAGACTAGTTTGGCAATGAATAGCTCTTAGGACACACACATTGATTATTTAGCACTTACTCAATTTCAACAAATTGGATTCTTTCTAAGCATTAGCACAAAAGTTACTCACTTTTTCAAGGAAAATTACCAAGCAAGGTTGGTTTCCGCATTTTTAGAGTTGATATCTGATCTCAACTTTAAGGTGGGCATATATTCACAATATACATTCAATGCCAACTTGTTGAACTTCTTCAATAAGGTATAATAATATTGTTGAGCATGTAAAAGGATCATTTCCAATTTAAATTTTATATGTCTCATCATCAAGCTGGTTATTTGCCAAACTGGAAAGGTGAAGCTGTGAGAGATAAGTCTGCTAGGTGCAGTGAGGATCTTTTTCTTTCTTTGGAGAATTTCTTGGTCTTTGTTAATACTTTTCATGTGATGCTGTCTGAAAGATTCTAATTATGAGAAACAGAGAGTAGATATGGCACAATTAGACTTGATTAAAGAAACAGAGCTGATAATACTGACGTTAAAAAAATATTTATTTTATTTATTTATTTTTGGCTGCATTGGCTCTTCATTGCTGCGCGGGCTTTCTCTAGTTGTGGTGAGAGGGGGCTTACTCTTCACTGTGGTGTGCAGACTTCTCTCATTGTAGTGGCTTCTCTTGTTGTGGAGCACGGGCTCTCGTTGCACGGGCTTTAGTAGTTGTGGTACATGGGCTCAGCAGTTATGGCTTACAGGCTCTAGAGCGCAGACTCAGTAGTCGGGGCACATGGGCTTAGCTGCTCCGCGGCATGTGAGATCTTCCAGGACCAGGGATAGAACCAGTGTCACCTGCATTGGCAGGCAGATTCTTAACCACTGTGCCACCAGGGACTTCGCTATATTGACTTTATTATTTGGTAAAATCCCATAGGAAACTAAAACTATTAGGCAAAACTATCTTGACAATGTCATAAGCAAGTCAATAGAAGCCACTCAAAGGCTTAGTTGGTTTATTTAACAATTTAAACACATTGCATTCTCTAAGGAGGCAGGTTTTATCACATATTCAGGACAAGTTCATGACAGAGGTAGAGACATTGTGCTCATTGTATGGCTTCATCTTGGAGCAGAATGAGAAAGGCTAATATTTATAAATGACTTCAAGGTTAAGTTTGTGTCTGTCTGACTTGTAAATGGATCTAAAGCTTTTTGTGGGTGGCATGAGAGAAGTCTATAACTCCAAATCAGCAGGAGCTCTTACCTTAGTTTATGTGGACACAAGGAGATGCTTCAGGAAGCCTATGAATCTGTGTAAAATTTTATGTGAATGGATGTGTTGCATTTTAGGGGGCAGGGATTCAACAACTTTCATCAGATTCTTGAAGGATCAGTGAAGATTAAGAACAGTCTTTCAATGCCCAGATTAACCAAGGAATAACTCAGAGACATTTAGCTGGGTATTTTTATATTCTCAAAGTTATCTGGAATGAAAATCATACACTCAAATGTTAGGAAGAGTTGGTAGAATGAGTCAAGAGACGAAGGAAAAATCAGGATTAAAAGAGAGAGAGGGGTGAGGGTAATTTAAAACAACAACAACACTATGGTTAATCTGAGAACAAAAAAGACTGTACATTTTTTCGGTAAAATAATTATCTGACAAGTAGTACAGAAGTCAGGCTGGAGGGTTTTTGTTGTTGTTGTCTTGTTTTTGTTTTTGAGATGGGCAACTAGGGTATCAAAGAAAACAATTTTAGTTGCTGATAAATTCTCCTTGAGAGTTCTTGTAAGGTATACACATGACATGTTTCTTTCTTCACATGCCATCCATCAGTGCCTTCACCATAGTTAAGCTAGTTCAGCCTCATTTCCCTCAGAATTTCTCACAGGTCCAGTTGAAAAACACCCCAAGGGAAGATCACATGGCAGAAAAACCACACAAAATATTTCCTGAGTGATGAGCCCTGATCTCTAATAGCCAAACTCTTAAATTAGTTCTATTTTTATGCTTCTTTCAGGACGCAGTCACTTTATTACTTCAAAATTATGGACACAGTTTTTGACACACATTTCAAACTCTGTTAGCTTAGAAACAACTGAATTATCACTTCCTCAAACTGTATTTTTTATGAGAAGCATAATTAAAGAGCACATGTTTTATTATTAGTCACTATGCAAAGCAATTTCATATTACTAGGAAAATTGCCAAGGATGATTAACATCTATTTAATAATTAATTGACCTATCGGAATCCTTTTTTCTCAGCATTCAGGAGCTATATATTGGCCTAATTATGGCCAGGAAATTGATCTCAGACTATCATTATTTCTTTACTCAACTTTAAAACATTGCTGTCAAAACCCAATTAGAGAGAGGAGAGATGTAAAACTATATGGAATTCTATTTTTAATTAGTATTATCCTGGCTTATACCTTAGGACTCCTTTCTAATATCCTGCTTCAGGATCTTAGGACATATTGTTCTGCCCGCTAGAATGTTCTTTCCCTAGATATTCACATTCAGGGGTTTGCTCCAAAATTTTCTCCTTAAAGATGCTTTCTCTAATTACACTGAAAAGTATTAATCTATATTACCTAAAATTTAGTTATCTAAAATTTTACCTACATTTTTCTCTTTTCCATGCTGCTTTATTTTTCTTCAGAGCACTTGCCCATTGTATTTCAGATATATTTTTATTTATATCCTTTACTAGAATGGAAGGAAGCTTAGCGAAGGCAGCTTCACTATTGAATCTCTTGCTTCTAGAATGATGCCCAGAACACCGAAGTTCCTATTTGTTGAAAGCATGAACATGTGGACTTTTATCTAAGTATTTTGGAATAGTTTCTTTAGATGGATTGTATAGTTGTCCTTCAACTATACCAAAAATAATGGTAGCTTCTTTGACTATGTTAAATACAGAGTATATTGCCTTGTTCTAGGAGAAGTTTCTAAGAAGTTCGATTTTATGCTTAGCAATTATTAGAAAGAACAGCTGAACATCAATAGCATAATCTTAGTTGTCATATTTACCACAAATGTATAAAATGTAATCGGTCACTTTTTAACTTGTTCAGTAGTTTAAAATTTCATCTTTTGTTGTTTAAATGGTCTTTTTTTTTTCTGTTATCTTGTATGGAGATGTGGTATCCTGACCTATCACTAGTATGGAAGATTAAAGATCAAAGATCTAACTTATCCATTTATCATTTTACCCCACATAATTCTAAAATCAAGGTAAGATCCATACAAAGAGTAGCTGAAATAATAAAGAAGAAATTAGAATTCATACAAAATGTGAGGGAAAGGATGGTGTGAGTGGCTAAAAGTCAAAGTTGCTGCAATTGTCCATTATTCATATTCTTTGATTCCAGAAACTCAACAGCTAAATTTAGGATTCAAGAATTTTAATCAACTCAATTCAGATGCTAAGAAGTAATATTCCACTTGCATCTTTAAGGTAGTCTGTTTCACTTTTATTCTTAAATATTACATTTTACATTCCATGATAATCTTTAAATTACTTCAGGACTTATTTGCAATGCATAGGGCACAGAGTCAATTAAAAAAAGAGCCGTGATCTTCATTTTCAGAAGAGCTGTATATGTAACTCTATTGCATCTTTTAGTATTCATGGTGATAAAGTGTAGAGTAATTTGTGATCATCTCAATGTAGAAAATGAACCAATATCCATACAATATAGAGTCAAAATCATCTTACAGCTATTTTTAATCTAAAAATCTCAATTTTGAACAGAGATTTTTTTATCATCAACCTTTATCCTTCTTTTTGATGAAATGGGGTAAAAGCTGAAAAAAGATAATTGAAAAAACAGTTAAAAATGACTTAGTTATACTGATCCAAATGGTCTTAGCCTGCTATCAAGGTTTGCTGCTGAAATTTTTTCCATTACCTGTCATCAAGAAGTGGAGAAGTATGGTCCCTATAAATTATGTTGCAGAGCTATTACAGTAGAAAAATGGCAGCCATTATTTTATCAAATTACTTTTTATCTACAAGACTGCACTCCTTGCTGCCATGATATTGTAAATTAGGTGGCAATGTTTGAAAAAGAGAGTTGTTACTTAGTTTCTAATCGCTCCTGCTATTGGTGACAGAATAACTTTATCTTTTAAGTAAATCCTGTAAGAGCCCACTGAGTAGTTTGTGGTCTGTGCTACTGTACTTGTTTGGTGCTAGTACATTCTCATGATAAAAATAAATTTAAAGGAATATTTTATTTCATTAGTATTATGGGGCTATGAGTTAGCCAAGAGGTATGATGAACTTGAAGAATGGTTAATTTAACATATAGTACTTAAATCTCTTGATATTCCAAATTCCAACTGCAATTTCTTCATTGAGCTAAAATTGTAACCTCCGGCATAGGCTTCTATATGTTGCAGTGTTTTTCATAAATGTTATTCAGCTATGGACGGGGTTGTGGTTTGGCAGAAAAAAAAAGCAAACCCTAATACATGTTTAGGGTCTAATGACATATTAGGTATTTTATCTTGACCAATACTTATGATTCTGTGCCTTATAGATATCTGGTAACTATAGGTATTATTACATTTATTTTATTTTATTTTTATTTATTTATTTATTTTTAATTAATAAATTTATTTATTTTTGGCTGCATTGGGTCTTCGTTGCTGTGCCCAGGCTTTCTCCAGTTGCAGTGCGTGGGGGCTACTCTTCATTGCGGTGCGCGGGCTTCTCATTGCGGTGGCTTCTCTTGTTGCAGAGCACAGGCTCTAGGCGTGCGGGCTTCAGTAGTTGTGGCATGCAGACTCAGTAGTTGTGGCTCGTGGGCTCTATAGCACAGGCTCAGTAGTTGTGGTGCACGGGCTTAGTTGCTCTGCGACATGTGGGATCTTCCCGGACCAGGGCTTGAACCCGCATCCCCTGCATGGGCAGGCGGATTCTTAATGGCTGCGCCACCAGGGAAGCCCTACATTTATTTTATAGATAAACTTTCACCAAATCATATAACTTCAAGAAAGAAGAGTCAAGACTGGTCAGAATCTAAAGCTATGTTTTTGTACTACGTCATATTATTCACACACATTTTTTATATTGGGAACTATGAGAAAGGCAAGGATAATTATACCTATTTAGTATGAGGAGAAGAGGATTGAACATGTCTTTAAGAAGGTGTAATGTTTAGGAGGCAAGATGTTGTGTGTAAATAGTCCTGAAACTGAAGTTTTGGAACTCAAATCCTTGATTTAGGTACTAAATAACTATATGGGTGAACGAATAATTTAACTAAAAAAAGATCCCATTTCCTTCTATATAAAATGAAGGAGTTGGTTTCAATATTTTAAGTTCTCTTCTATGCCTTACTTACTTTGATTCTGTGATGTTGAAAGATTACTGCCTTAACTGTCTCGATTTTAGGTGAAGAGAGAAGATGCCTTAGAATGAATTTATGAAAGGCACAAAGGGAATTCTTGTTTACTTAAAGGAAAAGTTATAATCAGAGGCCATGGAAACACCATGTTTAGGATTTTTAAGAATTTGAAGGACCACTCTATTGGAGTGCCTTGAGAATGAAAAAAAATCGCTCATCAACAAATACACTTTTGAGTCCTTTCTGTGTGCAAAACACTATGGAAATGTATAAGATATAACTACTACCTTCAAGGAGACTTTGATCTAGTGGGGGGGATAGATGTGTAAACACTAACAGAATATAGTATTGGTACACTACTGTACAATAGGATCTAATCTTACTGAAGTAGTCAAAGAAATGATTTAGAAACCCAACAGTAATTCAGAAGAGCTCTCTCTTTACTTAATATTTGCTTCAGCCACATGAAAAGTATTATATAACCTAAAGCAATACTTTAAATACTTCTTTTGTCGCTCATCCATTTTCCTCACACAATCCCAACTCTGTGCCTCTTTCTTCTCAAAGTTTTGCCAAATTACACCCCCTTACATCTTGTGTCTTTCTCTCTTCTTTCTCCCTATTCTCTCTTATGTACTGATTTTGAAAGACAAAATCCAGAGGAACCAATCTGGCAGGAGAAAATCCATCTCTGAAAGCAGAGAAGGAAAAGACCAAGCCAGCAAATGGAGAACATGCCTACAAGGGTCTCTAATAGTTACAGCCTGGTTTTCTAGCTTGCTTTCCTCCCCTTCCCTTTGCTTTCTCTTTGGTACAGAACTTCTTCCTGTGGAAAACGTGTATTGGGTAGTTTGTGGGGCTAACACCATCAACAGCTAGCCACAGAGATAGATGGGCTCCAGGATTGGCCATCAGACTCCCTCGTTCTCCTGACCAAAATGAATGGTTCAAGGACGTGCACATGTCCAAAACTGTGTCAGTCAGATGCCCTCCAGGGGATTGGTTGTAGACTCTTTTCTTCCTTTGTGTATCACAAGCTGTAAAGATCATAGTGTGGAATTGCCAGCATTTGTTTCCCCTCCTTTCCTTGGTTGGATTCAATAGGCTGCCCGAAGAATGAAGCTGACTAATGAGGAGGGCAGAACTGGAAAATGGGAAGAAAAATAAACCACTGGCAGCCTGAGCCTCCAGGTCTAACAGTGTCTGAGGCTGATGCACCCCTGAATTTTCCACTTACATGAACTGATAAGTCCCATCTTTTTTTCTTTTCACTTAATTTAAGTTGATTTTTTTCCTCTTGAAATGAAAAGAGCTTTGTATAATGTACATCTATAGCAGTATTTGTGGGAATAGTCACATATTAGTAATCGTTGTCCAGTCATACTTCCTGTGGGTTAGTCCTTATAGGGGGTAACAAAATATTAGTCCAGAGCACCTAAATATTTTCATATCTCAAGTTCCCATCCTACTTGCTTAGTTAGTAGGGCTCTGTTTACAGTTCAGTGTCTCCTCTCTGTTTTCCTATGTTGAGATTGTATGTAATACCTCTCAGGTTGCTCTGTAGGTGCTATGAAGTAAACCTCACCTTAGTTCATTGCAGTACCTTCTTCAAGACCTTGGGACTAGGGGATGGTTAACTTCTCAAAGAGCAAACTGGCATTCTTGGTATTTAATCCCCTCTTCTCATGACCAGTATTTTAACTCTGGAGATGAAAAAGGAAAATGGGAAAGCCCTCTTTGGCACAATAAAGCAAGAAGCAAAGGCTTCCTTTGGAATATATTCCAATCACACTGGATCTGCAATCCTCTGGGAGAGAATGATGGGGTAACTATATCCTTCCCACTTATGACCTGCTTTAATTTACTAGAACCAAATTAAGAAGCTGCACCTTAACCAAGGTCCCCTGGCTTACTCTAGAGGGCTCCCTGACCATGATTAGAGGAACCAGCTTATCTCTACCTGCTGAGATCTCATCTGTTAGGGTTTGTCTTCAAGGGAAGGAGATACACCTTCTTTACTTCCAGCTTCCGAGACCACTCAAAGGGTGACTTGGCTGAGCTTCAGTAGTCTGGCTATCCAAAAATTAGCTAACTGTCTCCTCAGTTCTCATTAGATTCAGTATTCAGAGTTAATGAATGTTTTTAGCTTGAGTTTCCGGAAGATTTGTGATGCCATTTGTGTAAAATAGAAAATATAAGAGATAGTGTAACTTGTTTTGGGGTCTGAGACAAGGATAATTTTATCTTGGGGCAAGTGGAGTGTGAGTTATCAGATAGGTGTGCATGTAGGGATGCCTTGCCAGGGGCTGGGAATGCTGGTCTGAAATTCAGTAGAGAGGCTATAAATTGCAGTGAAGAGAGTGAGGGAGACACTGCTGAGGGAGGAAATGATTATAAGAGAAGGAGAGCGTCAGATGAGCATCATTGTGACGCCAGCCAGTGATCTGCAGACCAGGGTACAAAGAGGCTTTCCACGGGGTATACTGGTGGTTCATTTTACAGGAACCATCTTCCAGAGAATTGCCTTCATGTGTACTGTTTTCTAAAGCTGATTTACCTGAGCGGTTATCTGAGGTAGATATTCCCTTTTCCACCTGCCCTTCCACAAAACCTCTTTGTTCATGTTGCAAAAGAAAAGCCTACCTTCACCCATTAGGAATCTTATTATGAGACTTGACCTTGGGACTTCAAAGCCTGCAGAGCAGCAGGCAGAGGCACTGTTCAATGATTCCTCTAATCGAGACATGATAAATTTCTTCTTCTCATTAAGATGTATAGACCCAATAAAGTTTTCCTTTTTGTATTTATAATTTTACTTTCTCTATATATACTTTCTCTATTTGTATTCACCTTTTAAATTTATATATGTTATTATATAGATTATTTTTGTTAATTTCATATCAGTACTAATTTAATGAATTATTAATTCAAAGAAAATGTATAGCCTTGTGTTAATAGCATATTAAAAATAAATTCCTATATTTTGTTGCAGAGGACTATAATGAGATAATGAACAACTTTCAAGTATAAAAATATATATAAAGATCACATGCTGTGGAGACACAGGAAGAGAAATACAGATTTGAGGAGAAAAAGAAACACAGAATTCTCAGGATCTACCAACAAAAATATTTGTACTACTTGAACGTTATTGACGCAAGCGAGTGGTATGTCTTTGACATTAATGTGAGCAGTGTCTCAGTGACAAATGTCTTACAGGAAGCTAAGTGTTTAGATTCTTAGACTCCAAATGGCTTCTTAGAATCTACTTTAGAGCCTTAATTTATAAATTTATTCTTTTGTAGCTCCTTTAGGGCTCCCCTTGGGAAAAACTCAGGGGCCTCAATGGTCATCTTGTTCAAACACTTTAGATCCTGAATAATCTTTTCAGTCCTCTGAAAAAGTTATTCATCTTTCCTTCTGTCTCTTCATCTGTCCTTTCCTTCACCCCCTTCCTTCTTTGCATGAACACAGTTATAAAATGAAATTTTTTATACTAAGGATTTATGATAAGTGCTGGGGATATGACTGGTGAAGAAAATGACAAGTTCCTGACCTCTCTGAGCCTATAGTCTAGTGGGAAATACAGCCAATGGAATAAGCATTTCTGTAAAGTTCAAGGGCTGTAACCAAGGAAGCACAGGATATTACGGTAAGAACAGATAAGAAACATGTTACTTTATCAGTGAATGTTTCTAAGAATGTGTCATTTAAGTTCACTCACTATTTTGTCATTTTGTTCTTTCTTGCCCAGCCCTGTTCTATTGAGGATCAAGACAGATAAACTTGCAGGGCTCATAGAAGCTACATTCTATTGAAAAGGTAGAGACAGAGAAAACAGACAATAGAGGAAATGAATAGGATACGTTTCAGATAATGATGAATGCTATGTAGAAAAGCAGGGTGATTCATTCAGTCGTTATATTAAAATTTAATGAGTGCCTAGTACTTTCTTGGCACTGCTGTAAATGCTGAGCATACAGTCTCTGCTCATGGATTTTACATTTACTTTTATTAGGGGAGAGAAATAATACACAAGCAAAAATGTGTATTAGGAGGTCAGATAGTGATAAGGATTATAAACTGAAATGATAAAAGAGAAAGGGAAAGTGTGTGGAGAGGTCTATTTTATTTTTCACATCTTTATTGGAGTATAATTGCTTTACAATGGTGTGTTAGTTTCTGCTTTATAGCAAAGTGAATCAGCTATACATATACATATATCCCCATATCTCCTCCCTCTTGCATCTCCCTCCCACCCTCCCTATCCCACCCCTCTAGGGGTGGGATATGCTCTAGAGATCAGCACCGAGCTGATCTCCCTGTGCTATGCGGCTGCTTCCCGCTAGCTACCTATTTTACATTTGGTAGTATATATAAGTCCATGCTACTCTCTCACTTCATCCCAGCTTACCCTTCCACCTCCCCGTGTCCTCAAGTCCATTCTCTACATCTGCGTCTTTATTCCTGTCCTGTCCCTAGATTCTTCAGAACCATTTTTTTTAAGATTCCGTATATATATATATATATGTGTTAGCATATGGTATTTATTTTTCTGTTTCTGACTTACTTCACTCTGTATGACAGTCTCTGGGTCCATCCACCTCATTACAAATAACTCAGTTTTGTTTCTTTTTATGGCTGAGTAAGAGGTCTATTTTTGATAGATGCTGGTGAGGGAAATATCCCAAGGCAGTGATAATTGAGCAGAATTCTGAATGAAGTGAGGGACCAACTCATGTAAATATCTGGGAAAATTTTGTTCCAGGTAGAGGAAGCTGCAAGTTAAATGATTGTGAGGCCAAGAACATGCAAAATATGTTCAAGGAACAGCAAGAAATCTGGCATGGCTGGAGCAGAGAGAAGCACTGATAGAGAGCAGCTGAGGATGGAGGGAACCAGAGGTCAGACCATGAAGCTTTGCAGATCATGGTGAGGAGAATTTTGTTCTAAATGTGATCAGAAGCCACTGGAGGATTTGAGCAGGGAGTGAGGTGGTCTGGTTTATGTTTTAAAAAGATCACTGTGATTTTGTTCTTTTTGTTAGTTTATATGAACTTGAGGGTGACTTTAGCTTGGTTCATCTGAGAAGGATATTTGAGCTGGATACCAAAGCTGTGATCTGAAGGACAAGAAGAACTTACCCAGACATTGAGGAGAAGTCATCGTGCTGTATGTAAAGGCACTAATGAGAGCTGAAGTCTGAAGGTGAGTGAAGCATGTACTGTTCAAGGATCTGGGAAATGTTCATTTGGGCTCAAGTCCAGAGTACAAAGGCAGGACTGTGTAAGAGGAGGCTGAAAATGTATAGTGGTGAGGGAGGAGTTTTGATTTTATCCTAAAGATAATGGACTGTTTTGAAGACTTTTAGGTAGGGGAATATCAGAGCAGTTCTGTATTTTGAATGGTTTTTTTAGGCTGTTGGAGAGGAACTGGAGATGGGAGATCAGGTAGGAGGAAGGTGCAGAAGTAACTCAGGTGAAGGGATGGATTATGGTCAGACTTTGTGTGAACATTTCTTGGAGCCGCTATTAATTTTGGAAAACTGTGATTGTTGAATAGGTCTTGCCTATACAGAGTCAATCCACCATCTTGGAACATCCACCAATTTATCTTAGATTTTTCTCTTGTCACACAGGACAAATTTAATTCTGTTTCTACATGGCAGTCCTTCATATTTTTGAAGGCAGCCATTAGTGTCTCCTTTTTCCATATTTCTTTCCATCATGTGGGAGTTTTTTCTTGTGCATGAATGTCCCAAATTTCTTCAACTCGTGAGCGTTGAGTGTGCCCCACATGACACAGCTTTCTGTTCCTTCTCAATATTCTGTTCATTTTTATCATGATCAATTCTTGTTGGTTAGTGACCCTCTCAGGGTGTGCTACCCTACTTTTACCAGCATAGTAAAGGGGGAAATTATTTCTTCCCTTTTTATGATCATTATATTTTACAAATAATAACTGTTCTCAAAAATAATAAAATAAGTTCTCAGAAACTTTTCTAGTGCTTGTACAATATTACTGAGCTTCTCATTCAACTAAAATCCTCATTTTCTTTTCAATTATGTTAACATTAAACTTGAGTCTGACTGTGTGATAAATAGATGCAAGGCACCAGGGTGGACACGGTGTCCAAAAGGTGGCATACAATAATCAGATGAGACAAGGTGGAGTCTTTATCTAGAGTATTAACAATAGAAATGGAGAAAAAATAGTTGAATTCTATATACATTTTGAAGGAAAATCCAGTCCATATTTTGTATCCCCTGGAAAATGTAAGTAATCAATGGCATGAAGTGTCTGTCTTTGCTGTATTGTCTCGGGTGACTGGCTCATATTCAGTCCCTATCACATGGTTCAAGTCGAAATCTTTAATTTTGTGCATATTTTACATGCACTATTATACATGAATACAATTGTAAGAATAACTGACTCCTGTGATAGGCTGCAAGTATGTAACTTTAAGATACCAGGCATATGCTTTAGATTTTATTTCATTTCACCTTTGTTTTATTGATCTAAAGTATGTCATATTATGAGACTATTACTGTCAACTTCAATTTCATTAAATCACTCATATTATAATAGAAGACACTGAGGCTGTGTTTTGTGTCTTTTATAGGATTCATAGGAAATGTCATTATGATTATGTCTTTTTGCTAAATGGGATTTGTAAGAACTGCTTCACATTTATAGAGAAGATGACAGCCTCCTCCCATCTGAGACTTAACCTCTCATTTCCATTCAAAGTGCCTATGAATCCTGGCACTTTTGTTCTACAGATACTCATTTCAGATTTTGGTGTGATCTCAGATTTTGGTGTTCTATCTGCAAGTCCTGGTGAGACAATGTCAGCTTCTCTTGTGCCAATTCATCTACACATTGAATGACAGCTTTGCTGTCTCTGAATGGTAGCAGGATTAGAGGTCATTCTACCTGGCTGTGCTGCCAACTGAAATGCTTAGTGTGTTTTCAAATTTGGGGTTATTAGAGCCAAAGAAATTTTGTAAATTACCTTGTCTGTTCTCTTATCTTATAAATGTGGAAAATGAGAGTAGAATAGCTAAGAAGAAAATGTTTTTTCTCTTTTTAACCATTATTACAGACAAGGAGATGTACCTTAAAAAAGCCATTATCTGGGGTTGAAGAGTGAATACTTTAACAAGAAATCTTGTCCAAATATGATAGCAGTCATTCTGGGGTCAAAGTCATGGTGTCCAAAATACGGCATGTGAAATTATCTTCAGAGCAACAGCCTGAGGAGCAGCTAAGGGATGTGTCCCTTGTAGGTGGATATGTCTCCATCTTAACCTGAACAACACTCATATTAAAGATAGAAGAAAGCAGTTCCTTGTTTCTTCTTGGAGGACAAATCATTTTAGCTACTCAGAATTATTTTTAAAGAGCTCTCCTATTAATAACAGTCAATAAAACTCTGGGGGATAAAAGCAAGATTAGTAACCAGTTAATGCGAGGGGAAGATAGTGTGTAATAACATCTTTCTCCAGTGGGATACTGACACTTAAACTCACATCATGCCTTAAAGCAGTTCATACATGCCTTCTTTTTAGTCACCAGCTGAGCACTGGTTTTATTTTCTCAGATATTTCTAAGCTGTGAGAGGTTGCTGCATAAAAGGAAATCTAGGGGCTGTTCTTAGGATGAGGTGAAAATTGATTCTGAGAGGGAAAACAATGGATATTCTATATAATAGGGTGAGTCGGTTGGGCAAAGAGATTCTCTGAGGGCTCCTTTATGATTGAACCAAAGCTTATCTACAGACCAAGTTTGCTTTCCAAACCAAGATACTATAGAGAGGTGGAGTGAAACAACAAACTTTTTTCAGTATCTGGGACTTCAATTCTTGACTTTTTATTTCTTAAAACCCACATTTCTTGGTCAAGGTTTAAATCTCTTTCTAGGGACTTCCCTGGTGGTCCAGTGGTAAAGAATCCACCTTCCAATGCAGGGGATGCGGATTCAATCCCTGGACGGGGAACTAAGATCCCACATGCCGTTGGGCAACTAAGACCACGTGCCACATCTACTGAGCTCGCGCTCCTCAAGGAGAGAGCCTGCCTGCCACAAACTACAGAGACCACAAGCCACAACTACAGAGCCCACCCACCCTGGAGCTTGCGCGCCACAACTAGAAAGAGAAAACCTGCATGCCACAACTAGAGAGAAGCCTGCGCACCACAATGAAGAGCCCGCGCTGCAACGAAAGATCCCGCGTGCCGCAACTAAGACCCGACGCAGCCAAAAAAAGAAAGAAAGAAAGAAAGAAAGAAAATAAATAAATCTCTTTCTGGAATAGTCCTTTTCACATTTCTACCTGCATGCTGTCCCTGCAGTGTGGACCTCTTGCTGCATGCTTCATGGTGCATGTACAGACTTGCTTCACTTCTAGACAAAGAGAGAGGCTCAGAGAGAGACACTGAAGCAGACATCTCAGACAGTTTTCACCATTTGTCCTTGAACCTTGTGGACAGTGTTGTATATTCCCACGGGAGTGTGTGTTTATGGGGAATATTGCCTACAAGATGATGTATCACTGTACGTGGGAGAACATCCTAGAAGAAAATAAACTTCTCTGCTCTTCATGATGCTCAGGCTTAAGGGAGAGTGTGAGGGTGTGAGTAAGAGAGAGATGGAATGAAGAGGGATAATAAGAAACAGGGAGACCAAATAGTTCAGTGCTTCCCAAAGTGTGATTAAATGGGTCACCAGAATTTGAAGCATCTGCAAAGGATGAAGTAATTTGTTAATAATGAAGATTACAGGGCTTCCCTGGTGGCGCAGTGGTTAAGAATCCGCCCACCAATGCAGGGGACACGTGTTCAAGCCCTGGTCCAGGAAGATCCCACATGCCACAGAGCAAATAAGCCTGTTAGCCACAACTACTGAGCCCACATGCCACAACTACTGAGCACATGCACCTAGAGCCCGTGCTTTGCAACAAGAGAAGCCACTGCAATGAGAAGCCCACGCACCACAACTAAGAGTAGCCCCCGTGCAGCAATGAAGACCACCCAACACAGCCAAAAATAATAAATAAATAAAATAAATAAATTTATAAAAATAAAAAAAAAACGATTCCAGGCAGGCAACCAAACAGTATTTCTGAGTAAGGGGCATAAAAATCTGCATTTTTTAACATGCACATCAAGTGGTCCTTATATAAAAACGTTTTAGAATCATTGAGTTTGGAAGTTAATATAATTGTGAAGGTGAGAGTTGAGGCCATAGATCAAGAGAGGATAAAAGAAATATTTGGTTGGTAAAATATACAGAACTTGATAATTGTGTGTCAGCGTGAAGAGAGGTGAATCTAGGATGATTCTCACAGGTGTTTGGTTACTTGGTAGATGATTGTATCATTACTCTGATTAATTGGAACCTAGAAAAAAAGGACGAGGTTTGAGAAGGTGGATGAGAAAATTTGGGCTTTGATTATGAGTTTAAAGTGTTTATGAGGCAACTTACAATTTTTTTTGCAGTAGAGATAACCATATAGACTTGTAGTTTGGTGGAGCAATCTGGGTTAGAAAGATAGATTTAGTGGTTATCAGAATACAAGAGGAAGTTGAATCTATTGGCATGACTGAGATTTCCCAAAGAGAAAATGTATCAGGAGAGAAAGTCTGGGGTGGAGTCAAGACCCAGGGACCATTGCTAACTAGGATCATGTGACCAGGAAGCTGGCTGTTGAATTCCTTTCTTCAGAGACAGAAGACTTCTGACAGGTTGATAAGGCTCATTACATGATCTTAAAAGAGGAATATTGAAGAGGAGTGAAGGTAAAGGCAATGACAGTTGCCCAGGTCAAGAGATTAAGAGGCTCTCCATTTATATTAGTGTCCCTCTGGATAAAAGCTGGATATCATTTAAATGATCTAGATGGTAACATCTGCAATGTATGTGCAGTGAATTGAAGTGGCACCACTAGAAAGGGGAGAAGTTAGAGTTGTTTGATGGTATGAAAATCAAAGGAGGAATGTTTTCTTTTCACACTTGAGTGGAGTGAATTAATATGGAAGTGCCAGTGGGATGCCAAAAAAATGTGTATGCCATCTCCTTTTCCTGGTGTATGTGGGTCATCAGCATGTGGGCACCTTCCATTCAGAAGAGTTGGAAGAAAATTCCTATCCTAAGAGAAGACCTCTGTTTTTATTTTAGCACAAGAATGGGAAGAACATCCAGTAAAGCCACTGAGGATGCAGAAGAGTGTGATGGAATTGGGAGCTCCAGTATTGGAAATAATTGAGAGGGAGGTTAGCTGTGAGGCAATGAGAGATAGAGAATGGTGAAGGGAAGGGTGTGGGGGGGTGCGGTTCTGGGGTATGGACACAGGTGATGAGCATTCAGGAGAGAAAAGATAACCAGAGGGGTGCTAGATAATATCTCTACCTGTGGAGTTAGAGAGACAATACCTTTGTGTACACCAAGATATTTACACGTTTTTCAAGACCCTATATGGAATTGTGCCAAAGTATTTTGTGTATAAAATAAGTAGAGTTCAAAGGAGGACCAGAATGTGCTGAGAAGTGGCAGTGGAAAGATCATTGAATGGAGTGGGGCATGAATCAATTAGGTTAATTTATATGAAGCACCCTGAAAACTGCAAAGTGTAATATAAAACTATGAGGTGGTATAGCCAGGGCAATGATCTAGAAGTTTCCAAAATCTTTTAATAAACTTGCTGCATCAGGATCTTATGAGGTGCTTTTGGAATTTTGGATGCCTGAGCCCTACACTCAATTTACTAGATCAGGCTCCCTGATACTGAGAGCAAGGGATCTCTTTTGTCTTTCTTTACAGCTCCCATTTCTGGTATATACTTTAGTATTATACACCTACTTGATTATTGATATTATAGTTCAACTTAGATGACAATAAACATGTATGTAAATGGTAAAAAATTTAAAAGATCACAATGAATAAATAAATCTCATGAATGAAATTAACAAATAGTGAACAATTGGTTGGAAAATCATAGAAGTTGTTTAATTTCAGAATTTTAATTTGAAGGCAGTGAAATACCACTAAATTATTTTGAGCAAGGTGATACTGTGAATTTTAGGAGAATTATTATGGTTACTGTAAATAACATTTACTAATAAACTTCCAGTGGCTCAGAATTATTCTACTCATGTATTTGAAAATATATTTAGAATAACAAGGGAATTCCCTGGCGGTCCAGCGTTTAGGACTCTGTGCTTCTACTGCAGGGGGCACAGGTTCAGTTTCTAGTTGGGGAACTAAGATCCAGCATGCCTTGTGGCTCAGCCAAAAAAAAATTAAAATAAACAGAATAACAAGATTTTAAATGAAGTTTAGCCCAAGTTTTGTTAAAAATGAAACATCTAATCTGTAATCCTCTAAGCATTATGTTTGTCTGATATTGAGATATCAGACATTCTTATTTTAATGTACATGGCTATATTTATATGAATAAGAAATTTAACTGGAAAATCATTAGGCTTTGCTGTATTATTGATTTCTAGTTTCTCTAGTGAATTAAAAATTACTAAAAAAAAATAAAGATACTGATTTTTAAACTCAGAAATAAAACCTCATATATCAGTGTTTTTTATACTAAAAAAATGATTATCTTTAGTTTTGCCTTTCAGACTAATGAATTCCTTGTAGTTTGGTAAAAGAATTAAAAATCATAATTTGGTGAATTAAAAATAGTGTATTTTTTCATTTCTCTAGGGCATATAGAGTGACTTATGATTTGCTAAAGTTGTAGACTTTTCTGATCTTTTCTAAAGCAAAAATTGTGTGCCACCTTTGCAAACTTTTCCTTATATTTGGATCTGTCTAAAGCTACTTTTAAGAACTATATAATTCTGATCAAGAATTCTGTTTCTCCCTGAAAAACTTCCTTCTATATCTGATTTGGATGACATGATGGTGATTGTCTTTGTTCCTACTTAGATATGTTGAAATTGCCTCAAGGCTTTGAAGTTCTGAGATTTAAAGAAAAGATGAAATACAAATATGTATGTGCTATTTTCATATGGAAATAATATTCTGAATGAGAAGTAACTTCTTTGCTGGCATACACTGGGTCTTGCAGAATAAATTAAAAAGCACTTGGAGGACAGGCTGCATGCTTTTTCTTATAACTTCACTAAGATACATTTTTAAATTAGTAGAGACCAAAACTTCTAGGATTCTAAAGAGTAATTGATATTTTCATTAAATTTTAGCACTTAAAAATTTGAGGGGCTTCCCTGGTGGCGCAGTGGTTGAGAATCCGCCTGCCGATGCAGGAGACACGGGTTTGTGCCCTGGTCCGGGAAGATCCCACATGCCGCGGAGCAACTAAGCCCGTGAGCCATGGCCGCTGAGCCTGTGCGTCCGGAGCCTGCGCTCCGCAACGGGAGAGGCCACAACAGTGAGAGGCCCGCATACCGCAAAAAAAAAAAAAAAAAAAAAAAAAAAAAAATTGAGGATTTTGTTTATTTCTGTGTTTGAAGTGTGTCTATTTCATTCTTGAGTTCCAGTGTTATTATTATTATTATTATTTTTTTTTGCGGCACGCGGGCCTCTCACTGTTGTGGCCTCTCTCGTTGCGGAGCACAGACTCCTGACGCGCAGGCTCAGCGGCCATGGCTCACGGGCCCAGCCGCTCCGCGTCATGTGGGATCTTCCCGGACCGGGGCACGAACCCGTGTCCCCTACATCGGCAGGCGGACTCTCAACCGCTGCGCCACCAGGGAAGCCCCAGTGTTCTTTTTTATAAGTAGCTTTATATTTTATTATTTTTGATTATTATTTCTGATTATTAAAGTTATAAATTTTCATAGTAAAAAAAATCAAGTAATATAGAAAGGTAGAGTGAAAATTACTTATAACCTCTCCACTCAGACTGAACCACTATTTAACCTTTTAGTATATATCCTTTCATACTTTTTCCTGTCTGTATGAATCTCTTTGGGTGTAACTCAATCTGTATATCTCAGACCATTCTGTGGGTGTCTTTGTTGGGCATGCTTTTCTCCACTCTGTCTGTAAGGGGTTCCCTACCTGTCTTTTATTTTAGCTCTGGCCCCTCATCTTTTCTCTATCACACACAGTCTTTCACATTCTCTGTATGCGGATTCATACATATGAAGTGTGTGAATGAGTCTCTATATGTGGGTAAATGTGAGTATGTGTACATATATGTCAAAATAGGACCATTAGATACATGCGGCCTTGTAATTAGAAAAAAATCTTTTCTGTAAGAATAAATATAGATACAAAGCTCCATTTTTGGTGACTGAATGGTATCCTAGAGTGTAGTGTGGGCTAGATTTAATTTATTTATCCAATCCTTTCGAACAATTTCTTGATTAAACAACAACATTTAGGTTGTTTCCAAATTTTTTTTGTTACCATATTTAGACCTTTTAGTGCACATTTTTACATATTTATACAATCATTTCTTAGTAACTGAAATGTTACTATTAACTGTTACTAATAACCCGATTGTAAATATCTTTAATTAGATGTTCTAAATTATGTAAACTTAGAAATTCACTATTAGGCTAAGCTCAATACAGTTTTTATACGATTTCTTGCGAAAGGTCAGTTTTCTTTAAATAATAAAATATAATAAGATATTATTAGCGACTGTTGGTGGGATGTGGCTTTATATTGTTGTTGGACATTTCTAACCGTATTTTCTGATGGGTATGTCCTGAGCTCTCTTCTCCATGACTGACAGGAGGAGTGTTTTGAGAAAACCAGTTAAGGTTATAGCTGTTGTTTGTGATCCAAAGAGCAGAATTAAGCTACACATTCACAGACTAGGAATGAAAATCACCACCCTGCCCTAACCACTTGGATCAATTGTATTCTTTTCTCAACAACAGCAGGCCCTGCTTTTGAGTTTTGCCTCCCTTTTCTTTAGTTCTTTGTCTAAATAAGCTCTAAGCTGCTTGAGACATGAGCTTTGTTTTCACTGTGTTGTTTTGTAAAATGCCATATGCACATATGACATTTTGTAGATAATAAAACAGCAATGATTATAGGCTGTTGGTAGTCCTCTGCTGATATCAATACACTGGTAACAATACGCTAAGATATCACTTGACATTCTATTGAGTTAACAGGAACTGTTGTGTTGATTTTTACTGCTGTTAAGAGCAGGGAGAATATTGATTTTAATCAGAAAGAGCAGGGAGAAATTGCTTTGACATGTGTTTTTTACTTGATCTTTGAGAATGTCATGAAAAAATGAAAAGAGTAAATAGTAATCTATGTGAGGTTCTTTCAAAAGAGCTGAAAGGTCGTTTGAAAATAGTGACCCAAGGATAGAGATTTAGTTTCAGAAATGAAATGTTTAATCAGCCATCTCAGAGTAATCTCTTACATGACAAAATGAAGCCTTTCTTTGGAATATTAAATAATGGCATTTTTAGTCACACTGCGATTGAAATATAAAGAGGCATGGCTTAATTTGTTAACCATTTTAATATTTATATAGTTATTCATTCAACAAATATACAGTGATCACCTATACTAAGGCTGTTGTTGTCCTAGGTCTTGGGGTCACACTAGAGAGCAAAGCAGAGTCCTTGCTTTAATGGAGTTTGTTTTCTAGAGGAGGAATAGATAACAATTAAAAATGATGTGGTATGTCAAGTGGCAACAAGTACTATGGAGAAAAAATCAGAGCAGGATGGGGAGTGTGGATGGTAGTAGCCATTTTACATATTGCAGTTGGGGAAGCCACCCTGGAGACCTAAAGAAGGGGTGAATGAGCCATATCTGTATTTGTTGAAAGAATGTTTCAGGCAGAAGGAAGAGCAAGGGCAAGTGTCCTGTGGCAGGAGTGTGCTCCAGAGACAGCAAGGAGGCCTATATGGCCAGGAGATTAGCAGATATAAGCAAGGAAGTGGGAAGATGTAGGTCTTACAGGGCCTTGGGGGCCATTATATGCCTTTGGCTTTTACTCTGAGTGGGATGGAAGTCAATAGAAAGTCATAAAAACAAAAGTGACCTGATCTTATTTTCTTGTGAAGGGATTAGTCTGGATTCTATAAGAATAACTGTCAAGGTGCTGATATGGAGAAACACTGTAGTAATAAGCTAGGTTATATCCAGGCAACGGGCGATGATGGTTTGGATCAGGGTAATAGCAATAGAGGATGTGGAAAGTGATTCGATTTTTGCCATGTTTTAGAGACAGGGGTGACAGAATATCCTGATGTATTGGATGTTGGGTATGAAATAAAGCAAGTAAAGATGTTTTCAAGGATTTTGGCCTGAGCAACTCAGAAAGGGTAAGACTGCAGAAAAGAGAGTTTGGTAGGGAACTTGGCAGTTTGTTTTGGGATAAATCCAGTTTGGACATTAGAGATTAGTATTTAGTTCCAAGAAAAAAGGTCATAGCTGGACATGTAGATTTGGGAGTTGTCAACATGAAATTGATATTTAATACCATTAAAGACAGGAAACTGGAAGAGATCATTTAGGGAGCAATTTAGATAGAGAAGTTCTGAGAGCTGAGGCCTGGGGTGTTTCCAGAGTTAGAGGTTGGAGGAATCTGCAGTGAAGGCTGAGGAGGAGTGAGATAGTGAGGTACAAGGGAACCTAAAGAGTGGTATTTCAGAGGCCAAGTGAAGTAACTGCTTCAGGGAGGAGGAAGGGGTGAGTGGAGTCAAAAGCCATTGATAGGTCTATTAAATAAGGACAGAAGTTGGCAACTGGGCGTCATTGTTGACCGTCTTGTGAGTTGTTCAGAAGAATAGAAAAGGCTTTCTGGAGAGGGTTCAAAAGAGAATAAGAAGGTAAAAAACAGAAGCAACAGTGTGGGTAACTATTAAGGAATTTGCTCTAAACAGGAGAATGGTACTGTTGTCCCAGCCATGTTGAATGGATGGCCAGACAGCATATGTGCCAGGCTTGCTGGAGCAGTGTTTGTTGGGGGAGAACTCCTAGGGGCAGGACCAGTATCAGGACATGAACCTGCACTGCCCATTGCATTTAGGGGAGTACACACATATCTAGCAGGGCTGAGTGTCAGACTCCAGGAGAGGAACTTTGACATTAGGCTGTAGGGCTTTAAAGCTGTACCAGCTCCTCTCTTGATGTGAGTAGGGCTGCCGTGATATTTTCATTTCAGCCCAGTTCCTTCAACCCCTGCCTCAACTGCTCACAGGGCTGAGGTTCAAGTTTTTGGTTGACCAGGATTGAATATAATAAGTACTCACTCCCCAGTTTCCATAGGAGGGCTATAGGACACTGAATTCTTTTCTGGGAGCCCAGCCTAAAGGAGATTTAGTCCTGATAAGGTAAGCCTGATCTCTCAGTAACAAGAGAAGTATGAGAGGGGTATGCAAGGGTTTTTCTTTACTGCTCTCTTGTTCCCTTCCCTTGCTTCCCCTCTCCTCCTTCCTTCCCTCATTCCCTTCCTTCCTTCTTTCCTTCCTTTTCTTTGATGTGCAATATTACCGATTTTTATAATCTAGTAGAGTGGAAAAACCATTGAGAATGTTAAGGGAAATAGTTGGAGTGATTGCTGTTGAGAAGATAAGAGGATGATAAGAGTGGAGGGCTTGGCCCTGTGAGAGGAATGGATACAAATCCATACTAGAGAGAAGCCAGGATTGATAAGCACAGATGTGCTTGTGCTGTGGTCAGAGCTTGTGGGCATTCTTTTAGGATTGTTTCTAATTGCTCAGTGAAAGGTGAATTTGCACTGAGAGCAAGGAGAGAGATGCAAGTGTTGGAGTGATTATAACAGTGTGTGATTAACAACTTTATTTTCCCAATGAAAACAAATTTTATTAGCTATGTGCTCTAAAAAAAGAAACTACTTTCGCTCCCTTACTGAGGATTGAATTTTGTGTATTTTTGGTGGACAGTCTTGGTTAAATCTGTTTAGCTTTTGGTCAAATGTTTATTTCTATGGGCCACCTTTCATACAAAAAAAAAAAAATCTCTCTTTTTTTTTTTTGTGGTAAGTGGGCCTCTCACTGTTGTGGCCTCTCCCATTGCAGAGCACAGGCTCCCGACGCGCAGGCTCAGCGGCCGTGGCTCACGGGCCCAGCCGCTCCGCGGCACGTGGGACCCTCCCAGACCGGGGCATGAACCCGAGTCCCCTGCATCGGCAGGCGGACTCTCAACCACTGCGCCACCAGGGAAGACCCAAAAATCTCATTTTTTATGGTGTTCTGTGATTTGAGTCATGTTAGATGATTCTGTAAACATAACACAGAAATAAGCAATATGTACTAGCGCTTCTATGGCATGCGTGCAGAAGAATCTGTACTTATTAAGCATACAAATATGTTTAAAATTCACTAACCTTTGTGTGGCTCACTGCAAGCAAAAGCATGACATTTGAAATTGTCTTCATTGCCTTCTCAGGGCATGGGATGATTGACACATCCTAACCTGCTTAATAACTGTGAGACAGAGCCAGTTATTCACGTGAGTTTTTTTCCCCCAACATTTGGAGCTTTAGAGAATTGGATTAAATTACAGCAAAATAAGTCAGGCCCGCTATACTTACACTCTCACAACTGGCAGGAGACTGACTATTCTGGCAAAATGAATACATTTTATATATGTCTTTATTTTGAATGACTCTTGAAAAAGCAAGCAAAATTCTCCCATTTTAAAATAAGTAAAATAACAGGTAATGACTCTGTAATCCTTAATCTCAGGTTTAATATGGAGGTTAAGCTAAGGTTGCACAAAATGATGCTATAGACCCTTCCAACTATAAAATTTTATGATCTCAAAATAGTTTTAGCAAGTAAGCCATTTGTGGCTAAGTTATTAACCTAGATGATGCCATATACTAGTTTTCCAACATATCTCTGGTTGTTTCCTCTGATACAGCATTTCCTTAGTTCCTTTTGAGATGATCCTGCCATTTTACTTCAAGTTGTTGAGGCAGCTCAAAGTGAATTGGGGGACTTATTTCAAACCTCATATGTTTCTAAATGGCAGGAGTCTGGAGGCAAAATTTTCCTTAAACTTGTTAAAAATGCAGATTTCCAGGACTTTGAAACTGGGCTTGGAAATCTGCACTTTAGTAAGCACTCAAGTAGTTCTGAGGTGAGTAGCTAATGAAACACACTTTGGAACACAGCCCTGGTTAATATGTAGAATTGAAAATATGGTCCTTGAATCTGTAACGTAATCTAACATATATAGTTCTATACATCCATCTTTGAAATCTATCTTGAATCCAGAAAACTGTCATGTTGGAAATTAAGAACCCCATTGAATTATACTGTTAAATTTCCTTTCTTTCTCCCTCCCTCCTTCCCTTTATTCCCTCCCTCCTTTTTTTTCTCTTTCTCTCTCTCTCTCTTTTTTTTTTTTTCCTGGCAGTTTTAAAAAATATCTGAATCTTATATATGTATTGTATAGTCAGGGGAAAGCCTTGTCCATTATTTTGTCTTTAAAAAATTATTTTATCATTTAAAAAAATTATAAGCTCCACAAAGGTAAAGAATTATGACAAATGCTTATTTTAGAAACCCTTAATATTTTCCACTGTAATTGGTAATATTAGAATTGCAACCAGTATTTTATTTATTTATTTATTTATTTATTTTTGGCTGCATTGGGTCTTTTGTTGCTGCGTGCGGGCTTCCTCTATCTGCGGTGAGTGGGGGCCACTCTTCGCTGCGGTGTGAGGGCCTCTCATGTGGTGGACTCTCCTGTCACAGAGCACAGGCTCCAGGCGCACGGGCTCAGTAGTTGTGTTTCGAAGGCTCTAGAGCACAGGCTCAGTAGTTGTGGAGCATGGGCCTAGTTGCTCCATGGCATGTGGGATCCCCCCAGACCAAGGATCGAACCCGTGTCCCCTGCATTGGCAGGCGGACTCTTAACCACTGCGCCACCATGGAAGTCCCTGCAACCAGTATTTTAATGAGCTTTCTGCTGTTCCTTTGCTTGAAGTGTATTTCTTATTTTCTTCCTGGGGTGAAATCCTAGTAGTTCTTTGAGATTTAATTAAAACCTTACTTTCTTTGGAAGTGTCCTCTTATCACCATCCTTTAGCCTCCGCATCCCCCAAATTAATTGCTTTTTCATTTGAGTTTTCATAACAGTTTGATCATGCTACTTACCAATTTGTGATCTCCTTAAGCAGGGTGAGTGTATGTCTTAAATTTTTTTGGTCAGTTTTCCTGGCATAAGTATTAAAAGAGCCCCCTTTTACTCTCTGAAGTGTCCCTGTTTGGGTAATTGATGAGATGTTCATCCTATAGTGAAGAACTTTTCATCTCTAGTACTTCTCCTGTTATCTGGTACATGGAGTTTGTCAGATGAGTTTGAATTGAATTAATCATTTAATGGCTGAAAGGACTGTTAGAGGCTTGGCAGAAGCCTTTGGATATTTTATAGGTATTATTATTTGTATCTACTATTATTTATAGGTATTAATGTTCAAAGACAGCCAAAGTAGGATTCCCTGAAGCCATTAGTTACTCGGAAGAAGGTAGAGGTAACTTGGACCAAGCTTTTTTTTTTTTTCCCGGTACGCGGGCCTCTCACTGTTGTGGCCTCTCCCGTTGTGGAGCACAGGCTCCTGATGCACAGCCTCAGCGGCCATGGCTCACGGGCCCAGTCACTCTGCGGCATGTGGGATCTTCCCGGACCGGGGCACGAACCCGTGTCCCCTGCATCGGCAGCCGGACTCTCAACCACTGTGCCACCAGGAAAGCCCCTGGACCAAGCTTTTGAGGAATCGGCTGAACCCTAGTCCAGTTGTTTCTACATCCTTATCCAGAGGAATGTCCACAGGACAGTAAATACCCTTGAAGATACTTTTATTGTTTCATGGCAAAAAAGAGAAAAAATAAGGTCCAGGTAGTGAGTTAAAACTAAATGTATTTATTGGATTGATCTTTCTTTTAAAATTTTTACTGTTGTATAATTGATTTACAATGTTGTGTTAGTTTCAGGTGTACAGCAAAGTGAACCAATTATACATATACATATAACCACTGTTTAAAGATTCTTTTCCCATGTAGGACATTATAGAATATAGAGTAGAGTTCCCTGTACTATACAGTAGGTCTTTATTAGTTATCTGTTTTATATATAGTAGTGTGTATGTCTCAATCCCAATCTCCCAATTTATCCCTCTCCCCACCCCCCTTACCCCCTGGTAACCATATGTTTGTTTTCTACATCTGTGACTCTGCTTCTGTTTTGTAAGTTCATTTGTACCCAAGATTCCACATGTAAGCAGTATCATATGATATTTGTCTTTCTGTGTCTGACTTACTTCACTCAGTATGACAATCTCCAGGTCCATCCATGTTGTTGCAAATGGCATTATTTTGTTCTTTTTTATGGCTGAGTAATATTCCATTGTATATATGTACCATCTCTTCTTTATCCATTCCTCTGTTGATGAACATTTAGGTTGCTCCATGTCCTGGTTATTGTAAATAGTGCTGCAATGAACATTGGGGTGCGTGTATCTTTTCAAATTATGGTTTTCTCCAGGTATATGCCTAGGAGTGGGTTTGCTGCATCATATGATAGTTCCATTATCAGTTTTTTAAGGAACCTCCATACTGTTCTCCATAGTGGCTGTATCAATTTACATTCCCACCAACAGTGTAGGAGGGTTCCCTTTCTTCCACACCCTCTCCAGCATTTATTGATTGATCTTTATTTTAAGATTATATCTAGCGTTAGGCTATTGTTTGTATCTTAGAATTTTCTTTCTTTTCTGAATTGATGGTAATTGCAAAGAACCTTCCTTATCAAAATAAGAAGTTGGCATGCCCCAAGTCTGGCAAACATTGACTAAGAAAACAGGCTGTGGATGGAAGGTGCTGTCTGGACTCACAAGGTGAGAATGATCAAAGGGCTCAAACCTATGAGTTGTAGAAAGACCCATCATCTTTCCCTATCCATTCTGGAAAATGAGACGAACAGTGTCTTTTTTGTTCACTACTTTATCCCTAGGATGTATACAGCCTAGTACACGGTTAGTATTCAATAATTTGTTATTTAAATAAATTCAGAAGTTCCATGAATAAATCATGTGCTGAAAACATCTGAAGTGACCCAACCTGGTGAACAGTTGAGTTAGTTGTGCTCTGCTGGTTATCCAGCCATTTCCATGACTAGGAATCAGTAACTCCATCAGTTATTGCTTCTTGCCCTTTACTTGGTTAAAGTTTTAGCTAAGGATTCAGTGGTTTTTTTGTGCGGATTATCATAATGGTTTCTTTTTTTTCATTGTTAAAATACACATAAGATTTACCCTCTTAACCATTTTTAAGTGTACAGTTCAGTGGCCTCCGGTATATTCACACTGTTGTGCTACCATCACTACCATCCATCCACAGAGCACTTTTCATCTTGCAAGACTGAAGCTCTGTACCCACTAGACAATAACTTCTCCATTTTCTCCTTTCCCAGCCCTGGTGACCATCATTCTACTTTCTGTCTCTGTGAATTTGACTACTCTATGTACTTGATAAAAGTGGAATCATACAGTATTTGTTCTTTGTGTCTGATGTATTTCATTTAGTATAATAGTCTCAAGGTTCATCCATATTGTAGCATGTTTCAGAAGTTCCTTTCTTTTTAAGGGTGAATTATATATATATATATATATATATATGTGATATATATATATATCACATTTTGTTTATCCATTCATCTGTTGATAGATACTTTAATTGCTTCCACCTTTTGGTTATCACAAGTAATGCTGCTATGAACATGACTTTATAAATATCTCATTAAGTACCTACTTTCTCTTCTTTTGGTTATATACCCTAGAGTAGAATTAATGGATTATATGGTAATTTTATTTGTAAAAATTTTGAGGAATCACCACACAGTTTTCCATAGCAGCTGCACCATTTTACATTCCTACCAATAGTGCCAAAGGGTTACAATTTCTCCACATGCCTGCTAATAATTATTATTTTCTGGATTTTTGGTAGTAGCCATCATATGGGTATGATATCATGGCCTCTAGGATTTTTCTCTAGTGTTTTTTATTTACCTGTAAATCTGACCATGTCAAATCTATTGATGACTCTCAATTTCTTTTTTTTAAATTCTAAGGTTCTTAACATGCTAACCTCTCAGGTCTAATTTCTATCCACCCTATAATCTAGTCATAATGACATATTTGCTCTTCTCTATACTTACTGTTTGCTTTCAAGTCCCTATGACTTAGTGTTAGTGATTTCTTCAGCATGGAGTGCTTTAATTCCATGGTTCCCAAATTTCATTTCTTCTGTTTTTGCCTTTTCCTTCATTAACTTCCCATCTCTACAATTAGTTTCCTATACTTTTTTCTTTGCATACATATTAAACAGTTCACTGTTTAAAATTTAGCCTCATTCTGAACAACAACAAAAAATCCATGAAATAATGGGTTTAATAAGTTGATCATATTAATTCTTCACACATCTTAATAAATACATTACCATTAGATTTTTTAAAGGCCTATCTACATATCACCAAAAATTCATCTTGAACACCACCAGTGATGTATATGCCACACTTTGTGAAAGACTTTGCTAACCCACCTTCCCAAGTCTATCTGCTCAGCTCCAACTCATCCTTAGGATAAGTTTATGCATTAGTGTAAGTCCTGTAGGGAGTCGTGGTGCTGGCTCTGGAGTTAGATGAGTGGGTCCAAATCCTGACCTGCCACTCACTAATTGTGTGACCTTGGCCATGTTATTTAACCTCTATTGTAAAAAGGGGATAATAATAGTTCCTATCTGAAAACTTGTGAGGTGTTATTAGGGTAATGCATGCAGGACTCAATGTTTTCTAACTAGTCTGGCTCTCCTTTTGTGCTCCATATCATGAAAAGATGATCAACATTTGCTTCAGTACACCCATTCAAAGTTATCCCATTATGAAATTGATGAAAACAAAGGTAAAGTGGAATCCATGCAGGGTATGCTTTCATGATGATTCTAATACAGGTTAAGTAATTGCAATCATTTGACCTTAACTTTTCTGGGTCCCTAAATTATAATATTTTAGAGCCAAATGGGATGTCAAATTGACCCTGAGGGTGTTTTTTCTGCCGGTTTTAGTCAACATCTGCGGGATTAGTTAATGTAACTCAAAGTGGAATAGAGGCAGGGGGTGTGAAGCCAGTTTTCAACAGCTGCCTCTTCCTCTGCAGTCCCAGTGGTGTCAAAGAAAACCACATAAGACCGACCATTTATTTCAGTTTCCAGTATTAGAGAACACAATAACAGTTGTAGAAATTGGTTCCATCTCTCAGCTGTGTTCCTTTCAAAGTCTCTTATGTTGTGGTGAGATTTTTTTCTCTGTTATATTCTTTATTTCCTGAAGCAACCCTATGCACTTGGAACTGTCCATTTCTTTACTCTTTTGTCCTCAAAATGCACGTTTTTCATTTACCCTTTCTGGGAAAATCCCTAGCGAACAGAAACCCAAGGAAGAGGAGAAATAAAAAGGAAGGTATAGGAGGAAAAAGGGGGAAAAAAACATAAAAGATGCTTGAAAGCCTATACTTCTGAAACTGACATTTAACCAAAGACCTGGCTTTCTTGTTATATGCAAATGGCTCTGTTTGTATTTCTTAGATAGTAAGTCCCTGGTATTGTACCAAGTACAGTGTGAGCATTCTACAAGCAGTGATACCATATTTTCATCTTCAAATCTAAGGATTCTCTTTGCAATGTTAGAGATAATAAGAATAATGCCAATTTTTTTTTCTACTAATCTATTTCAGTCACAATCATGGAATAAAAAAAGAGATTTACTAAGTAATTATTATTTCCATATCAATAAAAGAAAGATATGCATATTTTTCTTTTGAAATCATTCTTTTTTTGTCTTAAGTTATTAAAAATATAAAGATTTTCTTTACTAGCTGCTTAACATATTTATGTATCCAAGACCTTTATCATACAACTCTATGGACTTCTAGCATTTAACCCATGTGAACCTGACATTTAAGATGGAGCAGGTGGTATGGCAGTGATACTTGAAAGTTCAGGGATGGTTACTATTTTTGAGATATCTACTTTCAAGTTCTTATGATCCCTTCAGAGACATTAGACCTTTTAATCTTAATAAAATATTTTATATTAAAAAAATAAGCTGTTTGTCAATAATGCTCATTAAGTGGAAGGTCATATCATTTGGCAGAAAATATGAATAATGGATTATACAAGCATGTTTAATGAAGAATTTAAATTATATTTCTAAAGAAGTTTACAAGTTTAGTTTGGTAAATGAGTTCTTAGTGCTCTTAGCTAAAATTAATTAATTCTAGCAGAAAAAAAAAGATTTCTTAAATACAAAAAGAGTCAGATCACAGTCTTTTTTGTACTGACTGATTTCTCCACAAGTTCTACCAAAAATTGTGGTGTGTCAAAAGAAACTTTGTTTTTATGTTGCCATTGCAAAATGTAGTAACAATTTTTATTTAAAACAATGAACCTCTCGAGTAGCAGCAGAGATTTAATTACATGTTTCCATGAGAACCATAATCCAATTTTATAAAATAAAATTAAATAAAACCAATAAGTTGGGACTTCCCTGGTGGTCCAGTGGTTAGGACTTGGCATTTTCACTGCCATGGCCCGGGTTCAATCCGTGGTCAGGGAACTAACCAAGATCCCGCGAGCCATGCAGTGATGTGGCCAAAAAAAAAAAAAAAAAAAAAAAAGCTAATAAGTTGACTTTTAGAGTAGCTGCAAAAGAACACATCTTCAGCAAACAGTATATGAATGATGTGATGGGATGTGGGTACCTTGGGGAATGCAGACTGCCAAAGATTTCTGATTATTGACTTGAATTAAAAAGATTATAATATATATATAATTTTTATCGGGAGAAAGGAGTTGCTTTAAATATGATTTTATTCCTTGCTGGCATGTTTCTTCCTCTTTTAAATAATAAATGTACTGATCTGAATCCCTTATTTTAACACTGGCTTACTGTACAGAGAACTGCAAACTTAGGTTGGGAGGAGTTTGGTTATTCCGAGACACACTCAGGGTCCAGGTCAGTTTTTAACCCAACTCTGGATAAGACCAGGATGTGGCTGCATGGCAGATAAGGTTGTTCTAATAGCAGATATAAGCTGTAGCTGAAATTTGGCTGTAGCAGAGCTATAAAAACTTTCTGAGTGTGTATCTGTAAGATTGACAGAGATTATAGATTAGTAGCTACCAACAGTGGCTGAGGAAGAAAGAAATAATCAAACCCGTGGTTAGTGACACAAGGAGTTCTGGGTTAGTGGGCCAGAGAATGGCTCAATTCAGAAGCATTTCATGGTCTTGGATGACTCAGAGTAATTGATTGGGGTCTCCAACTTAATGACAGAACATTGCTGTACTTAGCAGGTATTTGCCCACAAACATGCAAACAAACCTCAATATTCCAGGACAATAGAGTTTATTTCAAGTGGATGTCAAAACCAAGTTATACTCTCTTGGGAGGAAAGGCAGGAGAGCAGCTACAAAAGAAATGTTAAGTAACAACACTTCATAGAACAGAGTGCTAAAGAAACCTTGGACAGTTCACTGTTTCAGTCCTGAGAATTGGTTTGGCCCAAACTTTTTAAATATCATAGAACATTGCAAATATTAATTGTTCAATGTGAAAAATTATTTTCACATTATGCAATGTTTATAAAAGCGAATGGCTTTAAAATCAGCTATAAATCTAGTCTTCCTACCCCTCCAGATACACAGTGGGGAAAAGAAAGTATCAGCTCCATGATATTTTCTGGTGTGATGAGTGATCTGACTGGTGATGATGAGTTATTTTAGATTATCAACTGATTGGTCTTTCCACAAGGAAACCATAAGGGCCACCAATTATATTTCAGCTTTTTCTTCTAAGTCATTTTGTAAGATTAGATTTCTCACAGCTGAAATGACAGAATTAATGAGACTGTATAATAATGTTTTGATATAATAAATGATGCCAAATGGGATTTCTGTCATCCAGTCCAGTAGATCTGAGGCTGAACATTATTCTCTAGTGAAAACTTGGAAAGTACAAATAAAGTCATAATGAAGTACCTTGCTCAGAAGTAATAAAACCTTGGCTAAAATTTACCTTCCACCCCAGAGTCAATAATATGTTAACTGAGTTGGACTGTGAAGCAAAACAAAACTGGGTTCTCTCCTGGCTTGGTTACCTGTTTCAGAAGAGCAGCAGGGAAATTAATTATATTGAGTAATATCCATAGAACTACTACTGCATGGAATGTACAATAGCAGACACAAAGAGGAATAAGGCATAGTACCTTTGTCAAATGATTTACCATCTTTTGGGTAAGAAAAAACCTAAATACAGATGACTGTTAATAAGGAGGAACTTGATAGATCAAATCTTTTAGAAAAAGACTGGGAGACCTAGAGTTCATTACAATGGAAGAAAGAAGGACATGAAAGAAAATACACTTTTCTAAAGATTCAGTGGTTGCTATTCCTTATAAATTATTTACTAAATATATAATGTTGGTGTGGAAACTCTGTAGGTTCCTTGCATCTACCCTTTCTCTTCAATCCACCCCTAAGTATAGGGTTGATCATTTAATTGGTTAAGTTTCATATATTAATTGGGCAATATTTGCTAGTAGGCAGGGGTGTTACACATTAATAAAATACATACATAGACCTGTCCTGTATTTTCTCCTTCGTGCCTAATACAATTATAGTGATGAACTCATCCAGGCTATACTGTCAGAGAAATCCTTACCACATTTCATCATATATTCCCTTTTTTACTTCTCTTTTTGCTAAAGAGTTTTGTTCATATCTGTAGAGGTAACTCTGCATTCCCATTACTTCTCTGCTCTGATTTTCCAGCCAGGTATGGGCTTAAAGCTTTGGCCATAATCTATCCAGGTGAACTTGGAATTAACCTTGGGATCGGATTCCTTTTGTTCTTTCTATTCCAGCATTTTGGAATGTGTGTTGGATATGGCTTTCTGCATACTGCAGTGATAAGATCCTATAGTTGGGTCTGGGAATGGTGGGTAAACAGATAGTTTATCTTTTTTAATAGCTGGTATGGTTTTCTCAGGTTGAGTGGGCATATAGGTATGGAGACTTATGTTTGGAAATAATGTACCTCATAGCAATATAGAGTATCTGTGTTGGGAGATGGGAGATACATCTAATGTGGGTACCTCAAAATGTAAATAGAGAGCTGTGCTGAGCTAGATGTACTTTGCTAGGCTGTGCAATTTCAAGGGCTGTTATGAAGTTTTTAAAGTATAAAATACTATACAATTGTAATTAAGTTATTAATATTACTTAAGAACTTCAAATGGCTTAACAAAGCAATGTGGTATAGTAGGAAAATCAGGCCTTTAGTTGCAAATAACATATACTGATTGAGTAACTTTAACCTCAGTTCCCTAACCATCAGTTCATTCTGTGAAATGGGAGTAATCAAGTTTACTCCATAGAGCTATTGTGAAATTTAAATTCAATACAGCACATTAAGCACCTACTGTAGTCCTTGATACACTGTGGGACATCAGCTAATTGTTGTTATTGGTAGAAATTTCTTGGCACTTTGGAGGTTTCTTATAAATATTAGTTCTCCTAAAACTTTAAATCATTTTGTGGAGAGTTATATGCCTAGATCTGGTAACAAATATGCTATATCAGCGGTAAAAACATTTTATCTTAATTTTATTATGATACTTATTGGAAATATTAGTGAGGTTTTGATTGTATAAAGGTGGTTATATGGCATTATTATGCCAAAAGTACTCAGGAATAATCAAATTCTGCGCTAAATTAGAGCTGACCCTCCCTGTGGTGCTGAGAAAGATATACACACAAGGAACATAACCATGGAAGCAAAGAAACACTTTATTACTGGCTGAAATTGTGCCTGAAATTCCAACAGGGTTCTTATGACCTGGACCTTTTCCTTGCCTCCTAGTCCAGACTTGAGGGCTTACTATGCTCCTACAGGGAAAGGTAAAACATGGAAAAAAGAATGTACTAGAGTGAAGAAATGACCACATTTATGGGCCACTTCATTCATTCATTTAAATACTGTGACCCTGTTCACTAGTAAATATGGCTAACCTGTGTCCTGGAATCAGATTAACATTCTTCTTGTTTAAGGGAGTTTATTACTCTTTGGAATTCAGTTCATTTAGTTGCCTGGAGGCTTTGTTCTCTGATGGCTCACAGAATGTTAAAATTTTGTATATTGTCCCGTTTTTTCTTCTGTGGAAACAGAATTCAATGACTGAAATTTTTGGTATTTAGATAATAAATAAATAAGTAGAAACATATGGAAACTTTGGGTGTCGAACTCCAAAACCCATTTTCCCTCCATTATAGCACATTGAATTACTAAGCTCTTTAAAGACCTGGGATAGTGTTAGTAAGTTATATTTATATAGGGTTTTTCCATCTAAAACACTTCAGTTTTTGCACTTAGTAGCTAATTGGATCTTTGTAGTCTTGTTATTTACACATTATTAAGGTCCTTAGTTTATAGGTGAGAAAAATCACAATTTAATAACTTAAACTGGTAAGTAATAAGACTCAAACCTGCTTCCAAGTACACAGAGCTTTCCACAATTCCATATCAGCATGGATATTTAATATAGATATAGCCATATGGATTCTTTAAATGTTGAGTTTACTCCCTAAATGATAATAAATGAATTAGTGAAAAGTTTAGTACCTGAAAAGGGAAACTGATTAGTGACAAATGGCACTTAATCCAAAGTTCATTAACTCTTGAGCCTCTTTCAGCCATTGATATCATTCCTTTCTTTAGGTGAAAGTCAAATGGATGATGACCTTTGAAACTATGCTTTTATTTTAGAAAAAAAAAGGATAGAAGATTTTGCTGTTCTTGTAATGAGCTAAAACTGCGTCAGAAATAATGTCAGCATATCTTTCCCAGCATTTTTCTATCAGTGGGAGACCATTATTAGAGTACAAATTAGTATTTTATTAATATTATCATTTACACATGCCATTTTTAATAACCCATGTACAATTATACTGGAAAACAAAAAAAGGCATACAAAATTCAGCCTAAAGACAAGGCAGACATTACTTGTGAAAGTATAGATATTTTAGACACTAATATTTATAGGATTTAAAGTTGTGGCAAGTGGATGGTTCCCTCATATCAAACATGGAATGGCACAAATGTGAATGAATAGGATGTTCTTCCTAGTATATCTTTTAAGTGAAATACGTTCTGTTCCTAAAAATTGGTCCAAAGTCACATGAAAAGAAATGGTAAAGTATTGAATTTATAACATGGGAAAATTCTACCCCAAATACCTTTATATTTTAATAGGTTTCAGGTCCAGATCCTAGAAATAATTAAGAACTAGAAACATGTAATAAGATTTGAAGAAAATCACAACCCCCACAAACCCTATTTGTCTCAAAATATATTCTAGAGTGCCTAAATTCTTGCAATGGAAATAGGTTTATAGGTTTAGTGTATTTCTTCTAGATGGAACCTGGAAGTTTCACCTTTTATCTGGTGGAGGAAAAAAAAAGTCAGGTCAGCTAGTACTTAGCTTGCAGGATTGTAGTGAGAGAATGGATTGTGGTCACATGAGTTTGTATAGGAGACAGATCAGAAAGGGTGTAGAGCTCATGACATTCCTCAGAGAGAGTAATGGCAATAAACATGAAGACACTGGGCATATGAGAGAAGAGAATGGTAGTGAAGTAAAGATTTCAACTCTCTGATAGTTTCACTCAGAGACTTGATAGAGAATGTACTTGCTCATATGGATAGTGTCTAGTCCTTGTCAACACCAAATCAGAGAGTGCACACTATTTACCAAATATTCACCATGTATGAGGCACTGCTTTGGGAACAATGGGATATAAAAATAAGAATGCTTTCTCCTTTATGGAGTCTCTGATCTATTTGGAGATACAGGCATGGAGATACAGAAAAGCAGAGAGGCAATAGAAAAGATAAATATCCACAAAAAGAACTGAGCATGCCCATTGAGTTTTATAGCAAAGTGCGATTTACAATTCCTAGAATGAGATAATTGGGACCAAATTCCAATGAGGAAGTAGGATCTGAAATGGTTCCTGGAGACTGAGAAAGGTTTGGATGAGTGGAATGCAGGGGCCATCTTTCAAAGGGAGTTAATCAGAAGAAGCACAATACAAGAGAAGGAGATAAATTTGTCTTGAGCAGATAATTCTCAGTGGGGAAAGATGGAAGATTAGTGAGGAGTTTTGGGACAGGAATACATTGTGGGGTCTACTGCTTATGCCCCTCTTACTCTATTCCTTAAATGTTAATGCTGCCTTGGTCTCCAACCAGAAACCCACTTTCACTTTGCATAATCTCCCTAGGGACTCACATCCTGTCTTAAGACTTCAGTTATGAAGAATATGTGTTGAATATTTTCAAGCTTATATCTTTAGCCATTGTGTTTCTATGTTGCTGGACTCCAAGCTAGTATATCCAATTGCTTATCAGACTTCTCTACTTAAATATCTCCCAACTATTAGAGAGACTAATGGATTCCAACCTGTTTTTCCTAATCTCACTCAACTTCTCTCCAAACTCCTTCTCCTCCTATAATCTTATCTTCTCTACTTATTACTCGAATGACTTTGCACAAGTTGCTTAAGCTTTTTGTACCTTGCTAGCTACATGTGAAAAAATAGGGATAAAGTTATTGTTATTTTCAGGAGTTTCTGGGAGGACAAAAACAGCCAAAATATGTAAAACTGTAAGAACAGTGTTTAGCACATAATAAAGCTGCTACAAATATATATATATATATATATATATATATATATATATATATATATATATATATTCAGTTATCTAAGCCAGTATGTGTCATTACTTTTCTCCCAGTATTTAATTGGTCACAAAGTGCCATCAAATATATGCTTCTCCATTTCCTTCTCTCAATCCCCTCTGGCATGGCCTTAGTCCAGATGTACATTACTTCTCAACCGTATTGTTGAGATAATTGTACTAAACTGATAAATGCTCTTCCTATCTCCAATTTCAATTCTCTCCCCTCTAATTTCCAAAATGCCACTATTGTCACCTTTTGAAACTGCACTGAACAAAGATGCTTCAAGAAAAGTGAATTCATAATGAGACCCAAATTCCCTTGAATCACACCAGGCTCTACATGATCTGGCCCCTGATTGCCTCTTTGGCTGTCTATTCCACCATTTTCTGAACAACTCCAGTTGCTTCAGACTTATCATATATTCCTTGTTCTTTACATTTTTACAGATGAAATTTTTTTCCACTTTTAAAGTCCATTCTTTAATCCTTTTTCTTCTCTTATTCAATCTTCCCTTCCTTTTCATCACCAGGTGATATACTTTGTCTTCCTAAATATGGTTCTTCCCAACCCAGTCTGGGTTGGGTGATGTATCAAGAAAACAAACAGACAGTGTATGCAAAGTAGGTAATTTGAGGACGGTTTAATATGGAGATTATTTACAAAAGTGTAGATATGATTAAGGGAAACCCACAAAAGATAGTGCAGGGTCCCAGGACTAGCAACAGCTGCGGGTCATTATAGTGTTAGGCCTGACAGGGCAAGAGGACGTAGTGGTTTACCCCAGAACGGACCACCTAACAGGAGATGTAGTCTGTTGTACAACCTGCAGCTACCTCTCAAGGAGGAATTGGGAGATAAACACCTGTCCTTAGTGTTCTTGTGCCCTCTGTCCTGCTTTCAGTGTCTCTCATCGTCTGAACCCAACTTGAAGCCAGAAGGTAAGGTTGTTCAAAGAGCTGTAAGGTCTGCCTCCTGGCAGCATCACAGAGGAAGGGTGGAAAGGAGATCTGCAAGGACAATTGAAAACCATGCAGCAGAGGTGCTCCCTTCTGCAGTACCTAGTCTCCAGAGCATACCTTTGTTATAAAACTTAACACATTGTATTGAATACATATCCACTTTTGTCATAAATTGAGAAGTTTTTGGTCATACAGACTACCTTTATATTTTCTTAGCATTTAGCCAGCGACCCAGGTACTTTAACATGTGCTTGGATGAATGAATGAATGAGTGAATGTCAATGTCACAGTAAGGTCTGTGCCCTATAAAACAGGGGAATCATAACTGTTTGAAGCTGTTTGTCTACTTCACTTTGTAGAACTCTAGATTTGGGCTGTATTTCAGGTTTTTCTGTTATGACATGATGCCTGTTTTTCTTTTGTGTGATATGTAAATGAATGCAAGTGTGCACGTGTGCTGTTTACTTCATTATTTTTAAAAATGATGATGGGTCAGACAAATACCAGACAATTCACAAGCTTGAGACAAGTATGAGAAAACAATTTCTCTAAGAAAATGATCTCCATTTAGTTATTTATTCACTTGATTTAACCCCATGCTGCTATTAGTTAAGCAGGGAAATAGAGTTTTAATGACTCTTCAGAAAATGTTCACCACAGGAAGAAATACTGTATGACTGGAATAGGCTAAGAGGATATTTATCTCTCTGTGCATTTTGTGGGTCTTAATACTATCACACCTGTGTGATCCAAGAAAGATATTATAGTAGAACAGCTGCTAACAAAGGTGTTTATAATTCAAATGAAAATTAGGACTTCAGAAAGAGCAGAGTCCTTTTGATCTGCTAAATATAAAATAGAAGATCTACTCCTTATGTTAATCACCATGTCTATGATTGTAATTAAAGATAATTTAGAAAATAATATAAGGAGTTAATGTAGTTCTGTCTCTTGGCTTTTTAAAATGAAGCACTCTCATTGAAAAAGTAGTGTTAGCTTGTTGTGATAATTATGATCACCCCAACTTCTTTTGTAACAAGAAAATCAAGTTTTTAAGAGTTTGAAGGAGGGGCTTCCCTGATGGCTCAGTGGTTAAGAATCCGCCTGCCAATTCAGGGGACATGGGTTCAAGCCCAGGACCAGGAAAATACCACTATGCCACAGAGCGACGAAGCCCATGCACCACAACTACTGAGCCTAAGCTCTAGAGCCCGCGCGCCTAGAGCAGAAGCCCGCACATTGCAATGAAGAGTAGCCCCCTGGCTTCCCTGGTGGTGCAGTGGTTGAGAGTCCGCCTGCCGATGCAGGAGACACAGGTTCGTGCACCGGTCCGGGAAGATCCCACCTGCCGCGGAGTGGCTGGGCCCGTGAGCCATGGCCGCTGAGCCTGCGCGTCCGGAGCCTGTGCTCCGCAACGGGAGAGGCCACAACAGTGAGTAGCCTCCGCTCGCCCCAACTAGAGAAAGCCCGTGCACAACAACGAAGACCCGACGCAGCCAAAAATAAATAAACAAATTTTAAAAAAAAGAGTTTGAAGGAGACATAATCTTCCCCTCCCTGCCTTTTTTTAACTGATGAGGAAACTGATCTTCAAAGAGGTTATAACTTATGGAAATCACTTTGTATTTAGATGCAGAGATAGAACCCTTGTTTGTGGATTTCCAGACCTAAATTTCTTATACCACATCATGCTGTCTCCCTAATGCTAGGCACTAATGGAGTAAGACATCATCTAAAATTAGGCAGTCAACCCCCCATGGCATTTGATGTGGGGGGCTGCGATTCCTGGAGAGTCAAGGACCTTATTACAGAGCACAGGGATTCATTTAACATGAGCTTTCATACAGAATATGGAAGCCCAGATCCATTTATAAACTACAGAACTAGAAAATCTCTCTGCTAAGGAGATTTTGTGGGTGAATGGTTGTAAGATGCCATCACTAATTATCTTATTTCATTAATGGCTTATCAAAGGAAAGCTGAAGTGGTGTCTGTGTTGTTCTGGGAAAAATAGTTTTGCTTATTTTCTATTTTCATAAACAAGGAGAACCATTTTTTTTTCCAAAGTATTTTTTTTAATGGTAACTTTTAATCGGAATTCCACTTCTCTTTCGCTAATCACACCAAATCTTACCTCCCTATGTTTACATGGCTCAGATTTACTGTTAATTTTTTTGCCCTGTTCCTAGCTTCCTCCGTAATCATTTGTATTAGCTTGGAAGCTGAATAAAAGAAAAAATAAGATAAGAAACAACTGTTCACTTGATTAAATGAAACCCATTTATTCTCATGTCGTGGATGAGAACTTATCACCTAAAATCTCATCACCATTCGTTTCCATCTCCTCTATGTTTCTGGTTTCGAGTGAGAATCTTTAAGGCTTGGAGCTATTTTTTGATGTTAATCCTTAAAAAAACAGTACTAATCTTTGTCATTTATGACAGGTCCTGACATTAGGACTGCTGAGTGCCGATTTGGAGAAAATAGATATAATGTTATCTGAGCCATTTCCCCCATCTGGCGAGCATCAGGGATCTCTGCTGAAATAAGAAAGGGGTTCCAGCATAGGAAGTGTTACCTCTAACCCTAAATTTTACTGAAAGTTTCAGAGTAAGGTAATCTGACTCCATCCTGAACCTCACTTGGCCCTTCCTCCCCAAACTTGCTCTTCCAGCAGTTTCCCCAACTTCAGTAGCATTGAAAATATGGCCCCAGTTTGGGTGATGGGAGTGACTAAAGATGAAATACAGAGACCTGAACTAAACACCTAGAAGCTCATCTCAAGGTCTCTCAAGAGTACAGTTAGTTATGCAAGATGGGAAAATAATTTACAAGTCAGCCAGGCCATCCATCTACCTTGAGGTGGTGGCTACATCTAAAATCTCATTGATGTGAGAACTAATCTGCTTAAGGCATTTAGAAAACATTCTAGAGTAGATATCATGACTTGCTTGTAAACAGATGCATAGAAGGTTGAACCTGAATTTGAGATATGTATATATTAAAAGAAAGACAAAACAGTTGAAGCCTATTCCAAGAGTGGGGTAGTGTTAAGTGTCTCTTCGAGGGAAGCTTTGTGCTCTCTGTGAAGGGAACCTTCAGCTGCCTTCAAAACTTTCTTCTCTCTAAGGTATTCTGTGAAGTAATTGGGAACAGAGAGGGGCTCAGCTTCAGTAACATTTGAATCAGTGTTTGGAGAGTTTTCAGAGTTAGCCTTAGATGCCTGTAATGGGTGAAAGTAAACCACTTGTCATAAATCACACCTGTTTATTAGTAGTAAGTGGGATAAATCCTGCAGTAAGTGAAGGAGACTTAATGAGAGAGTGCTTTATTCCTAAAGCATTTGAGAGAGAGACAGAGAGAGCTGTAAATAAACGGCCTGGTGAGAAATAGAGGAGGGAGGGCAGTGGAGAGGTGCCCTGCTCTGAAACAGCAAGTATCTGCCAGTAAACACTTTGCTTTGGGGACCTAGATTTCTGGGCATTGCAAAAATAGTGGGTTGTGTGTCTGAAGAGATTATTAAAAAATGACTGCCTGAAAAAGGCCAACTATCATTTTTTTAAAGGTATTTATCCTGGGCTCCTAACATCAGCAAGCTGAGCTTGTTCCTCTGAAAATATTGGGAGACTGGCAAGAGACTAAGCGGAAAACCAGGATATAAAATGAGAGTTATGTTACCCTTAACAGGGTAAGGGTAACAGAGTCGACCCATATCAACTCTTCTTAGGAGCTAGTGTTATTTCCCAGCTCTCTCATATCTTCAGAATTTTCCTCTTCACTGGCCTTAACCAGCTTGTCCATGTATAAAAATGTCCACATACTAAGAATTATTACAGCTTTCCTGGATCTTGAGTCCCTTTGGTGCTCAATATTGTCCCTATTCTTTGTCCCCAGATTTGAAAGAAAACTCAATACTCCTTCAGTCTTCCTCAACTTGCCGGGGATTCTTATTCCTATCCATCACTCTACAGAAGCTAGCTTTTCAAAGGTTACTGACAACCTCCCACCTGCCCTATCTAATGGCTTCTTTTCAGCTGTTATCCTCTAGGACTTCTGTGGCATTTACCATGACAAAGCATCCTTTGCCTTCTGAATCACTACATTTTCCCATTTTCCTCTTGATTTTTTTTTTTTTTTTTTTACTATTTTAAAAAAATCAGTCTCTAAAAGAAACTCTTTTAGGTTTCTTTTTCTTTCAGAAGCTTGTAAATATTGGTTTTTTTTACAAGAATAGGATAAGTTCTTTTTTACTTTTCTCATCCTCTTATTTATTGTGATGGCCTCAACTATGCTGATTTTCACAAACCTGTATCTCCAGCCCAGACCTTGTCTGAGCTGCCAATAATTATTGCCTTCATCTAGTTGGCCCTAATGCCTCTCAAAGGTCATATAACTAACTACTATTCTCTTGTAAACTTTCTCCCCTCTTCTGCACTTTCACCCTCTTAATAGAATTACTTTGAAGTCATCCTCCTGGAAACTTTGCCATTTTTGACTCCTATTTCTCACAGCCCCAGGAGCCAATCAGTAAGTCTAGCTTATAGTATGTCAAAACTAACTGAGATTTCTTTCTTCTTTCTCCACTTACTCTGCCATTCCCCTCATTTGACTTTCCTCATTTCTCAACTAGTTTAGTTAGATAGCCTCCTAATAATATCTTGTCTTCAGCCATCTCAGTACCTCTCCACACTTCTCCCAAATTTTCTCTGATATCTTTCGCTTATCATGTCTATTTTCTTCTTAAAACAACAAATGACTCCTCATTGCCAAGAACATTAAATTAATTAGTATGGTTTTAAGGCCCTTCCTATTTTTTTTGCCATCTGTTTCATGGCAATCCAAGCGTGTTAAGAAGGGTTTGGATGTGCTCCTTGGACCCTAAATGGAAGGAATGCTGATTGTGCCTGATTCTGTTTCTCAGAGATTGTTTTATGCAAACCCCAGGCCACAGTAGAACAAAACAGCTCCTTTGAATGGCATTCCAGAGAGGAGCTGTGTGCATGCATGAGTGAATGTGTATAGTCGAGTGCTGAGGAGATGCCATCCTGAAAAGTTAAGTCCCCATTAAGAGGTAAGTATGAAGTAAAGAAAGTAAATTTGGAAAGAGGGAATAACGTAGGGGCATAACTGGGGTAGTTTGTTTATTATTAAAAAAATCTTTTTTTTTGACAAGAAAAGCAAAAGCAACAAAAGCAAAAATAAACAAATGGGACTATATCAAATCAAAAACTTTTGCATAGTAAGGGAAGCCATCAACATAATTAAAAAGCAGCCTACAGAATGAGAGAAAATATTTGCAAATCATGTTTCTGATAAGAGATTAATAAAAAAATATATAAAGACAACTCAATAGCAGAAAACAAAGAAACAATAGCCTGATGGGCAGTTCACTGATGTTCCACAGAAAATGTAGGCTTACTTGAATACAACTTAATTCCCTCTCTTTTTCACTCCCTCCACCTATCTTCGCTCCTACATTTTCAAGCTTGATGGATGGCATTGCGACTTAGCCTTCTAAGCCAGAAATGTGGGGATTATCCCAGATTTTTCCATTCCCCTGTATTCTGCATCCAACTGGTTGACAAGTCTTATTCAGTTTCTTTAGTATTTCTAACCACTGCCTTTGTTTAGACCCACATCATTTCTTGTCTTGAAAACTGTAGCAGCCTCAGTCATCAGTCATCCTGGTATCTACTTCCTTGCCTACATATTATGTAGTGGTCCCTCCTTCCCTCCTTTGTATACAAAACATATAAGGAATGAAATCAAAATTCTCCTTCTGAAAACCTTTCAGTGGTTGAATCAGCTCTGTACTCATTGCTTTGATTTTGCTCTGTGAGGCTGTTTGGACTGTGTTTCAAGGGAAGGTTAGGGCATCTCGACTCTGAATGGAATCTGGAAGAGAGTAAGAGTTCCAAGAGCTTGTTCTGCCATTTTCCTAAAGCGACAAAACCCACCAGCCCACCCATGGAGAGATTAGACTGCATGTTAGTTTTAAAAACGCTCCCCAATCTGTGCACTTCCTCTCTCGATCTGCATTTTACTGCTCTGCTTGTACTTCTTAGAGAAGCTAGTTCTAATAGGACTGATAACCTGTTTGGGAGCAGGTGAAGCATCAGGAAAACTTTCAGAAGAACTCTTGCCACTGTCAGTTGTTTTATTTTCTTGTTTTCCGTCTTAAATTTTCTTGTTGTTAGGTAGGAGGAAGTAAGCTTAATAGTTTTCAACATTCGCAAAATGACTGAGTTGCTTGATTGCTAAAAATGGCTAATCTGCTAATTTGTGAGATTCTCCATCCAAGCTGTATAGATCCTGAGTCTGATTAGCCAACTTTGATTAAATTAGGTGGAATTGAGTTTCTCCACAGAATCCAGTGAACTTTGCTTCCCACACAGTCTTCCACAACTTTAGCAGGTCTCATAGAGCCCCTGAGGCATTCTCTACGGGGAGTGATATTTCCAAAATTCCAATTAAATATTATCACTTTTTTTCTTGAAATCCTTCAAAGGTAACTGATTACCTTTAGTGTAAAATTTATGTTGACTGATTTGCTTTTTAGGTAATGTGCCATGATCTCCCCCGCTTATTTTCTACCTTCCATTCCTTCCACCTAAGTTCTGCCCTCTCTCCACCACCCTGCATTTCTTCATCTATTTCTGCCCTATTAAAAAACTTACAGTTACCAGGGCATAAGAGGGGCAGGGATAGATTGGGAGATTGGGATTGACATATACACACTACTAAAGTAGATAACTAATAAGGACCTACTGTATAGCACAGGGAACTCTGCTCAATACTCTTTAATGACCTATATAGGAGTAGGATCTAAAAAAGAGTGGATATATGTATATGTATAACTTATTCACTTTGCTGTACACCTGAAACCAACACAACATTGTAAGTCAACTATGCTCCAATAATTTTTTTTTTTTTTAAAGTTGGCGCCAATGCTATCTGGTCAGGGAAGACTTTTCTCGTTATTATTACTTCCTGCCCCACTCCCTGCCCAATCTGGGTTAGGTAACATCTCCCCTTCTCACAGACCACTCTTATAAAAAGAACCCAGTGCTTACCTTTGCCCTGGCATTGATGTGCTCCCTGATCTCATGATCCACCAGACTGGGGAAGTCCCAAGGTCAAAAGTTCTGACTTATTTGACTTGGCTCACCTAGGTCTAATACAGTGCCTGGGGCTTAGCAGGTATTTAATGTATCTTTGTTGACTAAAATTAAGAACAAAGTACAGCTCAATGGGAATGTTGCTATTAATGAAATAGCTACCTTTCTCAACCATTCTTCCACGAATAGCCCAGAACTTTTTAGTTTGTGATACACCCTGTGGAGAAGTCCTTGGGAGTTTAAGTTGGCCTAAATATTTCATGTTATTATATACTTTTGAGGAGAGAAATTGTCCATTTAAGTCATGGTGTCTAAAAGGCACCTATGAAGAAAGGATCCTTAACCTGACTGTAAGTTCTCAGTAAATGTTTTCAGAGACTCTTATCTGGATTAGCTCCCTAAAGAAGAGAGGAACAATTTATAGGGAACTTGGAGCTGAAGCTCCTTGGTTCACTAGGGTAGGGCTGGATCAAGACCAAACTTTTGCCCATCATTTTGTATAAGCAGACATTTTTGTATGTTACCAGAATAGACACTAAACAAGATTTGATTCATTAAATTGTCCTCTTTGAAATGATGGAATTGACTCTAAAACATTTCTGTTCAGGTCCATGTGGAGTATCAACACAGGAATATGAAGGACAGGGAGCAGTACCCTCCCTCTCTCAAAATGCTGTCTTATTCTCATTTTGTCAATCTCGACTATTAAATGAAAGCTTGTCCTTTTAGTTGCAGTAAGCTATCTTTCCAACTTTCATGTTGACCCCGAATACCAGATTTATTTTCCTATTTTGAGAATGTCTTAAAATGACAGTGGGCCCAAAGGTCTCTTGGTGAGTACAGAGTAGTGATGAGCTGAATCTGCCACTAGGTGTCATTGCATTTTCAACAAATGGCTTTAAAGATCTTTTCAGTAAAAGCTAGCTTCAAATCTCAGATTTTTGTTCTTTTACGTGGTATCTATGGAGTAAGTAATAAAGCTATCATTCATTTTAACACATTTGCCCTGTTTAGATTTTGGAATTTATTTTGCCTTTTCCAGCCTGTTGCATTGTGAACTGGTGCTTACAATGTGTGAATGGTACTTTTCATAATGCAATACTGATCTTGTCTTCACTTAAGAAGATGTGAAAACTATTCAGAAGCACAAAACAATATATATTTAATAGCCTTTCCATTACACAGAGCTAATAAAAATTCCAACATGAATAGATTTTGCTTGGGAAATTGCATTTCTATTTCTCTTGGGAAAAATGGGTACTTTATTTTTTATGTTCCTTTGTAAATGACTACTAAATTGCATAACTTCTGTGCATTCTAGAGTTGTACAGCAGTTTTATCAATTTTTTTGTAAAAGTGCTACTAAATTATTGTTATCAGTTATACTTTCCAGTATGAACTCTTGATATTGTGCTAGTGATACTTCACCAAAGGGCTGTGCATGCATCTGTGTAAAAAAACAAACAACAAAAAAAAAACAAAAACAAAGTAAGATTGAATGTAAGACAAGGTAATCAGTGAAGCATAGCAATTTCACACTTGCATATTTTATAATCTCTGATCACAGAAGGAAAAGTAGTTATGCAGTTGCATATCTAAATAATAGGCTTTCAAAATCTCAAGCCAAATTTGGTGCTATTATGAATTAATGTATGTTCTTTGTTGATGTTTTTTGAAAAGATTATTAATAATTGGAACTTCTTCTGAAGGACTGATGCCTAGAACTAGAAATCTCATTTTCTATCCAGTGCATATATTCCACCTTTCTGCCCATTTCTCTAGTAGAAACTAGAAAATTTCAGATTTAAATATGGAAAAGATCTTCCTTCCTACCATTGACCTATCACATCTGTCCCATTTATACACTGTTGTCAGAGTAGAGGATTTTTTTATTTTATTTTTTTCTGGAACAGCCAATTCATCCTGCTGGTAAAACCTCTATAATACATGGACCAAAGCAAGATGAGGATTATTATGTGTGGATATGGCTCAATATTTCTTCACAACCACTAGTGAAGTTGATTAAACTTCCACTGGGTAAACCCTGCCTAAGCCTATCCTGGGAACTCATTGCCCTCTGAGGCTGCTTCTGTGATGCTGAAATGAGTAGTACTTCCTCCATACTGTTGCCAGGTCAGGAGAGGCACTGGAGTTGTTCACTGCTGAGGGAAATGTATTTAAGGATGAAAATTTTCACCCATAATAAGAGATGAACGGTTGACGGATAAAGGTTTACAAATGAGCAAAGATGATTAAGATTATACTGACATGGTGATACTGTGTCACTGTCATCTACTATCACTGGTGTTAAGAACAGAGAGGGGGCTAGATTAACATTTACTGAGTTGAATTATAAAAAGGAATTTTATTTTTTTTTTATTTTTTTTGCGGTATGCGGGCCTCTCACTGCTGTGGCCTCTCCCGTTGCGGAGCACAGGCTCCGGACGCGCAGGCCTAGCGGCCATGGCTCACGGGCTTAGTTGCTCCGCGGCATGTGGGATCTTCCCGGACCAGGGCACGAACCCGTGACCCCTGCATCGGCAGGCGGATTCTCAACCACTGCGCCACCAGGGAAGCCCAAAAAAGAATTTTAAACGCACATGGAAGTTTCTTTACCACTATATGAGGTCTGTGTTCCTGTAGATACAAAATTATGCTGTCTTTTGAATAAAAAATATCATACAATGATATACATACCCTGATGTATAGTCCGGGTGATATGCTTGGGTGTGTGTCTCCCAGAGTAGCTGAATTTTGATGATGATTTGTTGGTCATACTCTCGTCTTGTCTATCTTGGTCACTTGCATTTATCGCAAAACTGTGATTGGGGGATACATTCTACTTTGTGTGACAGAGAAAGGACTTCAGAAAGAGAAAAGGACCTTGCACTTGCAAGGAAGTTCACTCTGATTAAAGAGGCAAGTACTGGCCTAGAAACAGACTAAAGTTGAGTTACCTACCACATAGAAATGAAAACCATAGCTTTTGCTTCTTTAACACATTTCTCTAACCACCATAGTTGTTGGTCACCTCTTGGGTATATAAAGGCTAGAGTTCTATGAGGTCATTACAATCATATGACGCCTATTGTAGTTACATGTAGTTGCCCTGAACATTTATTGTCATTATGGGGAATCTACTGTCTACTTCTGTATCTCTGCTCTAGATTGGAGACTTCAAAAAATTGATTGTTGTCTCATTCAGACATGACTGTATCTTAGATCTGACTCTGGAAAATCAAATACAAAGGGTTCAAATGTATTTAAAAATATTAAGTTATAAAGGGAGAGACTTCTGTCTAGTAAATCCAAGGACAGCATCACAGGTACTTTTCCAGATATCCATATATGAGATGTTCTGAAGGTAGGTTTCATTTAGACCAGTAGGCAGCCCTTGGGGAGTGGTCCATCATACCCATTCACTTCTAACCAGAACAGCTCTGATACATCTGTTTCTTTTACTTATAAAAGCAAAGAGTGTAACCGGGCTCAGGGGAAGACTTGTTCATAGAAACCTGGCTTCTTCCATTACAACTTGGGAGATCTTCACAATTTACTTAACCTCCCTATTACAAACTTTCTTCATCTGGTGCAAACTGGGCGTAATATTACCAATATCTGGGTGCTGCTGTGAGGTTTAAGTAAATTAACACATATATTTAAATCAGCACCTGCCACATAGTAATATTCAGTACTAGTTATTGCTGTTTTTACTGTTCTTATATTGGATTTCTGCCTCCTAATCCCTTTGAAAAATGGGACAATTTTCTTCCACCAAGAAAGTTTGAAACCTACTAATCTAGACTATTACTATATGAAAATTCTCTTTTCTCCACTCTAAGCATTTTGCCTAGTGTATTGAAATGGGCTCCACAGATCAGAGCAATGAAGCGCTCAGGTCAGTGCTGGGTAAACCCTGATGAATTGTTCTTTGATGAGTTGTCATTTTCTATTCTTAAAAGGGGCATTAAGAATTTATAACAGTGTTCTAGTTGCATTACCATTTGGACAGTGTATTTATGCTAATTTCTACTGCCAATCCTAATTACCAGTGGTTAAATTCATTAAAAAATAATTTTTTTCCAGACTTTTCTGATTCACCTTGCTTCTTAGAATATCTCAATTTCCCTTTGGTTCACTTGCCACAAGTATCAAATGATTTATTCACCAAGCAGTGTAAATCAGAGGTGATTTTTCTTTTTTACCAGTCAGTTACTGAGTGCTTCTGGATGCCTCAGGGGTATCCCAACATTTTCCCATAAAACCTTAGAGGTCATCTAGTCCAACAGGTCACCTATTATAGAGTTATTTTTGTATGCTTAGTGACAGGTGGTTCTCTGTCTGTTATATGGAGGCTAGATTCTTGCCTGGGAATAGCTTATACTGTAGTTGCTGACACATAACATAGAACTAAGAGTAAAGTTACAAAGTTTTCACATTTTTCAATCTGGTAAGTCAAGCACACGAATGTTACTTACTTGTCCAAGTCACAAACTAAATAATAGTAGGGTTGAAAACAGAATTCAGATGCCCAGCTCCTATAATAAAACTTTATCAAGAACACTCCTCTGCTCAGATCCATTTCTTCTTGTGAAAAGTGCTGTGAATAGTGATTCAATATTTAGTTACGTAATAAAACTAAACTTGGTTTAATGAAAAGATTGCTTGTTTTTGTGGTCAGAAGTCATGGATAAGAGACCAGGTTTTGTCACTGAACAGTTGTGTGAACACAGAAACCTCAATCAGCTTCAATTTTCTTCATGTATAAACTCAGGATTATAATGCTTGCCCTGTCCAATTTATAAGCTAGCTAATCAAATGAAATTATTCTTGGGTAACTCTTACTTTGCTCAGACTGTTTTGTAGGAGGCAAGATTTCTAAATTTAGGAATATCTTCTTCCTTAGCTTATCTTCTCCCAACCATGTGGAACTACTTACATCCTGGAGAAGAACAACATTCTTCACCTCACACATCTTGCAAGACCTCAATATAGACTGTTGAAAGAGACAAAATAACCTTATGTAGCAGGTGTGAATCTCCCTCCACAAATTCAGTCTTTCAATAGATGCCTCTGGTAGAAAGTGCTAATATTTCCAAATATTTCTCCAATATTTATTCTCCTTTTCTCTCAGAGATGGAACCCTGCACGTTTTAGTTAATGGATTCTCAGAATAAAGATCATATTTCCTTGACTACAGAATGTGTCCCTGTGACTACGTTCTGGCGAATGGAACATAAACACAAGTGGTGTGTGAAACTTCTGGGAAGGAGTGTCCTTTCCTCTGTTTTCCCTTTCTTGCTGTCTGTTGTATGGATGTCTATACATTTTAACTTAATCATCCCAACAACACTTGAAACATATACTATTAGTATCCTCACTCTGGTGGTAAGGAATCTGAGGCACAGAGGGGTCAGGAACCTTATCCAAAATCATATAATCCTGAGAGAGCCAGGTTTCCCACGTACAAAGTTTGGCTCTTGAGGACATTATGTGTGTAACTGCTGCCTCTCCTCTGAGGGAAACGGAATTATACTGTTTCAACTCTTTTCCTGCTGGGCTGGAGGGAAATGTGACTGTAGCCATCTTTGAGTGTCCCCTCCCCAAGCTTCATATACACTACCAAAGTTTCAGATAGGCCTTGGTGGTCACTCATCATCTTTCTACCATGGGTATAACTGAAACGCCCATTATTCAGGGAGTAAATTTTTTTAAATGTTAGCTAGAACATAGGTGGCTCTACATATTTTCAGCCCAAAAAAAGAGAGAAACCTCGAATACAGTTGTCAGACCCAAAAGAATTAACATTTAAGGAGTGATGAAACTGTACCTATCCTGCTCCCAGTTGCCCTGACATTGAGCCTTTATCTTACAATAATTTTATAATAAAAAAAAAAAAAAACCTTCCTTTTTCTTCTCCATTCAAGAAAATAGTAAGAGCTCCTGCTCCTTTGTCTAGAGAAGTTTGTGGGAGGACTTTATGGGTTCTGTTTTCAAAGCTGAAGTCCATTGGGATTTGAGGTGAGAGAAACTTCTTCCAAGTTAAAGGAGATTGTTAGAGACTGTTGAAGAGTAGAGTTGGATCAGTGAACAAAACTAGAGGTTGGATCCAAAACTAGAGGTTGATCACTGTTGGATCAGTGAACGAAGCTAGAGGTTTATATTGTTTTACAATTTCATTTTGGGGGGAAGCTCAGGTCTGATAGTTTCATGCTGCAAATAATATATAAAATGATGAGGGAAATACTTTTTTAAATATAAAAGGACTAAATTTATCTTTGAAGTCTAAAAGCTGTTGGGCAAAGAACATAGGTGATATTCAGTGATAATCAACCAAGCAACTGAGAATTCACATGGTCCTGCCTCAACTTCCCATCCACCTGCACTGAAAACCCAGTTGTACTTCCTCACCGGTCAGCTGGGCTGGGGACAGTAGTAGTCTGTTGTATGGATACTCTTTCTGTCCCTTACTGTTGGCCTGAAGATTTGGACTGCTTGGAGAATGAAAGAAAGTGGAACCAGAGAAGTACCTCTCCTGCCAACATGCCTTACTCTTTCAATTAGATGGCCCTGCCTTCCCCATGCCATTCTTGGATTATGGGGCTCTGGTCAATCCAGAAGACCCATGTAGCATCCAGTTTCCTTGAAGTTTTTTGTGACCATGGATTATAGTACCATTCCCAGTCCAAAGGCTCATAATTCAGCCTGGGGCCATCTTTTTCTTTTCAAACCTCATTCCTCCCACAGTGCTAAGCTTATGAAAAGAAAGAACAGATTGCCCTGCCATGAACTTCTCCTGAAGCAACCAAACGTGGAACCTTTAAAAGCAAAGGAAGGGAAAGGGAATGTAAGGCAAACCATAAATTATATCCTGAAATTATCCTGCTCTACACATATCACGCATACACATATTTTATCTGAAGACTAAGAAGAAACAACTGAGAATCCAGCAAAACAGTCAGTCTTCCAAATGTTCATTTGCCTCATGACCATTGAAGGCTTGGCTGGTGAGTCTGTCCTCAGTTGCCCATCAGAAGCCTTTGCCATGGGGGTCACTTCCTGTCTGTCAGCATTCATAGTCTCAGCTTCTCCTTCTTGCCAAGAAATCTTCATTGTTCTTCTGGGATCCCTGAGCTTAGCCCACCTTCATTGTATTCTTTGTTGCCTGAATTCCAGGAGGCCCACTGCTGGCAAATAACTCACCTTTCTCATCTCGGGCCAGGGTACAGAGATGTCCTTAAGTTGTTTTCCTCAGGCATTACTATTTCTCTTTCTTTCCTCTCTATGATGTCTGGCATCACTTGCCAACCTGCATTCCAAAATTCCCTGACATAAAACTCAACTCACAAAGCATTTTATGAAGCATGTAGTGCTCTATAAGTGAGCAGTTTTTTTTTTCCTGTATTAAAACAATTATATTCACTACAATTTTATTTTCTTAAATAGTTGTACTCAAGAAAATCAGTTTTAAATGGAGGAGGATAAAACAAGCAAATGATTTTGGATCTTTTCAAAACCTTTAGAAATTGATGTCCCTTGTTCTTTTTCTATTTTTTATGTTGGAGCTACCTGTAACAAATAGGGTCCAGGGTATGTTGTGTGAATGGATTCTTGGCTCTAGTCCCATCAAAAGACTCAGAAAAGTCTTTCCATCAGGTATTCCAGAAAACTGCCACAACTCGCCTTCCAACTGACAGTTGCCAACTGGTTGTCCAACTGGCACCAGCTCATACGAGATTGAGCGTGAAATGCTTAAACACTAATAACTTCTGAGCTGTTGAAACAATGTGTCTGTACTGTGGGGACACCTGCTTTTAGCTGTAATTCCAATCACCAATTTATATTTTCCTCCGAAAAGAATGAGCAGGATCAAATCCTCCCATTATCACAAGGTAACTGGAAAATGCAGAGCAGACTCAAGTGGCCAAGCTGTGTGGCAGAGGTGGATCATGCAGATGTAAGAATACCCTCATGGGGCAATGAGGATGGCAGGAATCTTAGGAACTGTCATGTACGTGACATTTCCTAACAGAGAGCCTGACATAGTAGATGCTCAAAATATCTTAGCTGAATATGAAAATGAAGGATATTAGAGGGAGTGCATGTACTCTGGTTGACAGTTATAAGACTCAGACCTTGAGGTGAATTCTAAGTAATTATTGATTAGAGATTGAGATTTCCCATTAGTGATAATCTGGATTTTGGTGTCTGATTATCCCTACCCCTTAAAACTCCTTAAGGTAAAGTCCAAGTCCTATTGCCCTTAAGGTAAAGTCCAAACTCCTCAGTAAGCCATGTGTCGTGATTTTGGTCCTGTCTTTCTTTTCAGGTTTATTTTGAGATGTACTATCCATTTCTCAACCATCCCCACATAAATTCTGTACATTAGCCATATCCAACAACTTGCTTCTTGAAATAGATACATTATACGACATCCGTATGGTGGAATACTACTCTGCAACAAAAAAGAATATTACTGTTGCACACAGCTCAAAAATTTTATGTTGTGACCCAGACACAAGAATACATATTGATAATTCCATTAATAAGAAATTCAAGAACAGGTGAAACCAATCCATGGTGATAAAAATTAGAACAGATATTGACTGTGGTTGTGTTCTGCCTGTTGATCTGGTCAGATCATTGCTTTTTACTGGGGTGGGCCCCTTGGCTTATTGGGCTTGCTGCCCACCCTGTGGTTTTGTTTGCGCTGTCTTTCCTGGTCAGATATCTTCACCAAGGGCAATCACAGCATTTCCTATGTCTCCTGTCTATTGAGGCCGGTAAAATATGGAGAGCCTGGGAGTTCTCCATATATAATTTTGCCTATAATAAAAACATATGTCCATGGCTTTTATAATAAGGTATTGGAATTTTCCTCTTGAGTTGTATCCTGTTTACAGAGTAAACATGTTTACTTCCTAGATACTAACCTGGAATTGTGCCTCTGTTACTTCTTTTCGGATAAACTTTTCCTTGACCACTGAAGGTCATGAAACTTTGATACTGTGCTCAGATATGGTAGTTGACAGTCCTGACCAGCCTCAGTATAGGAAAAATCTCTTTCCTAGGGACTAATGTCTCATCATTCTTATTGTCATCAGACAAGAATAGTCAAATTTCCAGGGGTAATGTTGGAAAGCTACATCATCACTATCTATCCTTTCTTAAGTCAGTTGGAGGGATGAGTGTGTTCAGGATGGACTTTCCTAGTATCAGCTCAGAATACTTGCTGTAAAGAAGCAACGATAAAAATAAGAATATTATACCCTACATCTGACAAAAATTGAGGTTTGCCATTTAATTAACACATGTATGTTGTCAGCACTATTGTTAAATCATCAAGATTATGCTAAGTTTTTAAGTCAGAAATAGAATGAAGAGAGGGAACACGTTTTTCTTTCTTTCTTTTTTCTTTTTGGCCACGCCACTCAACTTGTGGGATTTCAGTTCCCTGACCAGGGATCAAACCTGGGCTCTCAGCAGTGAGAGCTCAGAGTCCTAACCACTGGGCCGCCAGGGGATTCTCGTGAACACATTTTTCTTGAGGTTAATAACTGACCCTAGTGATCTGGCACAGAGCTTTTAAAGATAAAGGGAGCAACGATATAGAAAGGAAAATAATGTGCAAAAAGGTTAGAGAATGGAAGTTACAGAGAATTACTGTGTAATGGGTAGGGGAAACAGAAAGCAAGGGGTCACATGACATGTTGACTAGATGAAAGAAAGGCAGCTCTTGGGAAGAAGACATAGTATTAGTTCACTAGGAGGAGAGGCGCATAAGGAGGAGCCTTGGACACGAACAAGAGAAAGAAGGCAAGAGGAAGCTGGCTGTCTCCATATACTGGAGACGTACATATACAGGAGTCTGGAAAGGAGGGAGGTGGACTATGTGAAATGATTGAATCCATTCCTTTAAGGTAAGCCTTCAAATGCCTCTGTAATAATTAACAGGACACTTCAGACGAACTGCATACTTGAACCTGCAGCACAGCAAGGAATAGGCCTCCTTAAGGTACCTTTATGGAAGAAGAGCTTCTTGCCTGGCCTGTCCATCGCCTGAGCCAGCATCGCAGCTGCTCCAGACACTTGGATCACAAGGTACAAATATCTACTTAGGTATTCTTATGTTGTTCTATGAAAACAACATTAAATATAACTAGGGGAGGAGCTGAACCCACCTAGATGACCTGTATTTAATTAATATAAAACTACTTAATAAACTTAAACATTATATTTCATATGTACATGTGGAAAACTCCACTATGATGCATAGTATTGCTCCAGTATTAATGGCAGCTAAAGAATTGGATGCTAAGGGAATGTTCTCTTCTGGATCTATTCTGGGCCTTCTTTCTTTGAAATCTTAGTGTATGCGATGATCCTCTTCTGTGTTCCACAAGGTTCTTCATAATGTGTTTTCTTTGCTCGAATCAGGATTGCTTGACTGATGGCTGAAAATTCTCAGTGGTTTTATTTGCAATTTGTAAAACTCACACTTTGAGTGCAGGTTTTGTTACCAGCTCCTTCTGTTCTTAATTTGCTGCTTTACATGTTTAACTGAGGGACCTCTTAAAAATAGCAACAATCATTGGAAACACTAATCTATTCTATGCACTTTATATATGTGTGAACAATTTAACCTTCACAAAAACTCCATGAGGTAGGGGCTAGTGCTATCTCTATTGTATTGTTGGGAGACGTGGGCACAGAGATGGGGAGTAATTTGTTCAAGGTCTTTGTACTGGTAATTGGCAGAGGGGTTTGAGCTTGGGCAGCATGAATCCAGAACTGGTGCCCTTAACTATTACCATTTACTGTCTCTCAAAAAGCTTCCTTCTTCTTCCTATGCAACTTGGCTATTAGCATTATCTGGAATGGTTTCTCTGTCTTCTATCTAGCAATCAGAAGAATTATATAGATCATTCTCTATTTTGATGGAAGGCTTAACCTCCAGTCAGACCGATACATGATAAAGTTAACTGTACTGTGCAGAAGTCTATTTTTTTCCCTTTTTCATGTTATCAAATGTTTCCATAACGTGGATTAAGTTTGGTATTTAATAAATATATTTTTATTCCCATCTATATATGCCAGCATTTAATCATCAATATTTTTTGCTTTAATTTATTGGTAATCCAAAAGAGCAGGCCAGGATATAGCTAAAATTTGGTGTAGAATATTAGGGTGGAGGATGAATAGTTGGAGTGGGCACATCTGGATGTGCTTTCTGAGCAGCTAGGAGAGCGAAGATGATGGTACCTTGATGTAGATGTTTGAAGTGGGAGAGAGAGTTCATAAATGGGTAGGGAGTAAAGTGAAGCTAAGCCTGGCCCCTGTCTCGTGAGGAATAAAGGTATAATACGAGGGAAGGGCTAGTGAAGTAAATTTTGAGTCTGACCTTGAAAGAACTAATAGATTTGGACTGATTGCATGATATAGGGTGGGTGAGAGTATGAGCAAGGTTTGGAGGTAAAAATGACCAAGAAGCAGGAAATCTGCATCAGTTCCCTTCATTTTTCACCAGATGAAGCAATCTCTATTCTGGTTATTGCTTTTTGGCTTCTTAGATAATTTTAACTTATTTTTAGAAATATTATCACAGCTTTATCTTTATTGTGACCAGATGTGAGCAGATTCAAAGCAATTGGAATTGTTTGGAAATAGTAGAGTTTGTGTAAAGCAGACACAGCAGTCAGAGATGGACTGCTTTAGATCATAAGCAAAAGCCAAAGCACTTCTTGCACAAATGACAAAAAGAAGAAACAAATAAAAATCCCTATAAAAATAGATGTAATTTATGTATCATTTAGCTTATTAGATTGCTAATAAGCTAAATACAGTATCATTTAGCTTATTAGATTGCTTCAAATGCCTATTTTCTATAAAATTATGAACTTGTAAGCTAATGCTATTTATTTTTAGTCATTAGTTCACCCTTCTCTATGAGAGGTAAGAGCCTCATAAAGCATTAGAGTTACAAGGACCTAAGAGGTAATTGAATTCAAGCCTTGCATTTGCAAATGACAAAGCGGAGACTTAAAGAAATAGAATGATCTTCCCAAGGTCATGTAATTAGTTAGCATTGAAGCTGAAGCTAGAATTCTGATCTCCTGACACTTAGGTCATGAAGTGCTTGTTTTCCTAATATTCTCCAAGGTGGCCTTTATGGCAACACTTGGAAGTCAACCCCTTAAGTGTCTGGTACTAATTATATAATACATTACACACAAACAGAATGTTGCATTATAAATCATAAGAAGACCTTATTAAACTAAATAAAATATAAACAGAATTGAATTTTTGTTATATGACACACTAGGGAGATTGACATTAGAGGCAAGAATAAAGAATTATAGGATTATTTTAGTGAGACTTGAGTTTAAATTAAAAAAAAAGGAACTTGATATCGTAGTAAGCCATGGTAGATTCTTCATACGGGAGTAATGTGATCAATGTGGTGTTCCAGGAAGATTATTCTGTCAGTTATATGGATATTGGCAAAAAGTCAGATTGAAACCAGTGATAGCAGAGGCTTCTGAGGTGATCCAGAACTGACATGAATGTGTACCTTTCAGTGACAGTGGCAGCTCTCACCACTCTTCATTTAGTATCTGCATCCTTTCAGGCTGCTATAACATGATACCATAGACTGAGTGGCTTAGAAAGTAAACATTTATTTCTCACAGTTCTGGAGGCTAGGAAGTCCAAGATTAAGGCATTAGCAGATTCTGTGTCTGCTGAGAGCCCGCTTCCTAGTTCATAAACCGTCATCTTCTCACTGTCTTCACATGGCAGAAAGGGAAAGGGAGCTCTCTGGGGTCTCTCTTATAAGGACACTAATCCCCGTCATGAGGGCTCTGACCTCATAACCTCATCATCTCCCAAAGGCTCCACCTCCAAATACCATCACATGGGAGGTTAGGTTTCAACATAAGAATTTTGAAGGGACACAAACATTGTCTATGGCAATTAGTGACTGAATAACATCAGTAATGAGGAAAGACAAAAAGTTATTTATCATGGTTGCTAACCAAGACTTTGAAATCGATGGAAATTTTAAAAATGCAGCTACCCAAGCCTCAAACTTTGTGATTCTGATTTTGTCCTCAAACTTTGGATCCTTGCTCTATAGGTGATAGTGTATATGAGAGGATAAATGAGAGTGTTTTAGGGGGGCAGTAGACAAAACTGACTCTTTAAAAAACAGATATAGAGATTCTTACATTTATAAAAGCACGTTTATTCTTCTTCCTTGAAAAGTTGTTTAATTAGTTAAATAAGTAAAGACCACTACTAATTAATGATGAGGGTATGTATTCCCTATAGATAACTAAGGTTAGACTCAACCCCCCCCCCCGACTTCCTAATATATAAGCATTTAGAAATAAGTAAATGTTACAGATGCAAGAATTATTCACTTTCAAGTATGCTTGTATTTTTATTTTACCTTTTTTTCTTCACCTCATTTTTCATTCTCTTTCCCAAGTCCTTTTGTACTGTCTAGTTTCTCTTTTAATACATACCACTCTGTCCTTACTCAGGCTCCTCTCCACAGATGGAGTCCTTTGGGAGGAAGGATGGAAAGGGAAATTAATGGTGCCAAACCTCCTACCTGAGTGAGAAGACAAAGTAATCACGATTGTTTGTCTTTAGAGAAACACTGTGGTAGGATTTATTTGAAAGCACAGAATCCTGCCTCTATCTGCCTTGTTCTCCTGCTCTACTTCAGATATTCTGATCTGAAAGTCCTGCTATACAAATTGAAAAATTCATTTAGATTTTTTAGATTAAAAAAAAAATCTTCAATCTTTTAAAGAGTGCCACTCACTGTTTTGCATTCCAATGTGGTATGTATCTTAGCCTCGACCCTGTAAACTCCAAAAGTACAGGCTGAAGATTCACAAATTCATGTCTCCATTTTGGACTCCTGTGAACTCTACATTTGTATAGCCAACTGCCTACTCAGTATCACCACTTGCATGTGTAGCAGGCATCTCATTTTTGATGTATTCATAACTGAGCTTATCGTTTTTCTCTCCAAACCTGTCTCCCCCACCCAGCCTTTTCCATTTTAATTACTCACAACTCCATTCTTATGGTTTCTTGGGAAAAACAACAACAACAACAACAACAACAAAAACAAGACCCTTGGAGTCATTCTCAACTGGTTTCTTTCACTCAATTCTCACATCAAATTTTGTCAGCGAATCCCATTCACTGTGTCTTCAAAATATATCTTGGCTTCCAACTATGATGGACTGGATTGGAGCTAACCAATCCTCTCCCTGAGAGCAACTAGAAAATCTGGATGAAATACAGAAAAACATCTGCTTGAAGGCTTTGTATGGTTTCCAAGGCAGCCCGGATTTGAAGAGTCATAATCCTAGAATGAAGAGAATGGCAGAGAAGTAATATTTACCTTCTAAGCCACGTTTGCCCATGAGGCAGTGCTGGCCTGGAATTAGAGAAGCTGAGCAGAGAGCAGTTATCAGAAATCTGGTGGTGCTGGGTACTCCATAAAAACTGGAGTACAAGGTCTGCCAGGTGAATGGGCCCAGACTCTCAGCTGAAAGCTGTAAACGACAACATGCAAGAAATAAGAGGAAACCAGAAATAGATCAGCTTGAGGAAGATTGAAAGCTTTATCCCAATCAGCTTAAGCTCTGATTGGGTCAATGTTTCTGCTCCTATTCAAAACTGCCTTCTAGAAACTTGAGAAAAGCCCTTTGGAGGAAGAATCACCCTTTCAGTCCCTCTACAATTTTTCTGTCCAATGTCCTGATTTATTACTAGACAGGACCTTGGGAAAGAGTAGAGAATAAAAATACTCACAGATGATTCAGATATTGGAATTTAAAATAACTCTAAAAATTATGTTCAAGAAAAATTGATGACAAAATGGGGAGTTTCACTGGAAAGCTGACATCTATAATAAAGAATAAGTGGAAATTCAGGAACTGAAAATCATCCTTTCCTGATGGTGATAATTTTTTAAATGTCTTCTCTATTTTTCTTGATAAATCAGAAGTTTTTCAATTTTATTGGTTATCTCAAAGAACAAATTTTAGGTTTTATTCGTTCTTTCTAGAGAAATGGATTCATTTCCACTGGGCAGCTATAGATAATCTAGTAAACCACTCTAGGATTCAGTTTTCACATCTTGAAAATGCAGGTTTTAGCTTAAATGAATATTTATTGAACTTGAATAAATTGAACTTCAGTAAAATGTTGATTTTTGAGTTGTGAAGAGAACACTTATGTGGAGATGTGCCATACACAGATGGAACTTCAAAGCTGAGCTTAGGAGAGAAGTCCAAGCTAGACAATGGTCATCAGCCAAGAGGGGGCAGTTGTAGCTAAGAGGGTGCATAGGATCACCAAAAAAGAAAGGGAGGAGACAGAAGAGGGAACACGAAAGGGATAGGAATGCAGATCCCCGAACCTGTGCATTTTGAATCGGCTTTCTTTATCAATTCCAGAGCTTGCTCACCAGACAAGCTACTAACAAGACAAAACAAACAGCCCCCTCCCCCTGAAAAACAAAACAACTTATGTTTTACCAAACAATTTTCTCCTTTTAAAAATCTTTTCCAACAGAAGATATATGTAGATGTATGAATGTATGTATGAATGAATGACATACTTCAAAAATGTGGGGTTCTTGAAGGATGTTAAAGAAAAAAAGAATGGTTTCTAAAGATACAGTGAAAAGCTAGGATTATGCAGTCTGATTCTCTGGGATCAATTAATATAAAAACAAGGTACTGGAATGGCCTGAATTGTAGATGACTGTAATGGTAGATGACTCTAGATGACCCTGGTGGTGACACCAGGGCATTGGAAGATTTACATGGAGCTGTGATTTTAAAGCAGGTGTTGGGTTCCTTGGAAAATAAATCAAAACATCTATGAAAGGTATATATTACAACTGTAATATTTTCAGGTCTTCTGTTTTAGTCATTCACATCTACGTCTTGCCTAAGATTGAGTGCTTTTAATTTCTTGAGCATATCGACCATAAATACTATGTGAACCTGATGACATGTTAGTCAATGGCCTGTAATTTCAAATTGAAAACTGGACTGACCTGGCATGCTGTGTAAGAAATTTTCATCTCCCTGGTATTATCAAAATCCTGACATGCTTTTAATAAATTGTTAAAATTAACTATGACACTTGCTTTAGTATACACATTGCCTTATAATTTACAATATATTTGCCATGCTGAAAGATTGATTTTAGATAGGTCTAGCCTGTCTGACTGGGGAAAAAACTGTCATTCTGTTTTATGGAATAAAACAAGATTCCTAAAGACACATTCAGTTAAAATGAAGCCAAAACTGCAGTGTCTGAGAATGATAATGCCTTGTGTTATCTGGATTTATTGATCAAAGTAAAATCAGTGTTGCATTTCAGATCTGCCTGCAGCAGCGTGCTCTTTTCAACAGCCCCAGTTTTTTGAAAAGCTTCCCACTGTACTTCCTGTGACCCCTACCTACCTCTTTTGTGCATTAAAAAATATTGCAGAATTGCATGCTAACTGGAAGATTATTGAGTTGCTTTCTATAGAGTTAAGATAGAAAGTGAGCCAATGAATTAAAAACTCGTAGGTAGAGGAGCTTTTGAAAGGTGCTTTCTTAGCACCTGAAATTACAAGAATTTTCTATTGAACTCAACTGGTTAGATTTGAATGAAACCTAATCTTACATCAAAAACTATAGCTTGAGAGACTGTGGAAAAATACTCTCTCATATAGACTCTTAAAACGTTTTCTTTTGTGAGGAATTATGTACATAGGTTATTGATTTTAAACTCAACCAGATAAGAAAGAACAATCTATTGCTGCAAACTACCCCAAAACTTAACGGCTAAAACAAAAGCTATTTTACTTCATCTCAAACCTGTATGGGTCTAGAATTCAGGCAGAGTTTGGCTGGGTGCTTTTTCTGCTGCTCATGATGTTGTTGGAGATAACTTAGTGGTACTCAGCTGGCAGATGAACTGGCCTGCAAGTTCCCAGATGTCTTCTCTTGGCATCCTGGTATGGATGGTTGGAAAACTGGACTCCCTGGGTCTCCACCTTCTAATGGGAGTAGCTGCAAAGAGTTTGCAACAGTCTTTAATACAGCAAGCACTGTGTCAGTTTGGGTCCTTTAAGAAGCCAAGATGGGATTAGGTATGCAAGAGATTTATTGCGAGGAAGCATCTGTGAAGTAAGGTACCTCCATGGCCACCATATTTACCTAGGTTAGCAATGCATAAATAAAACTGGGAAGATGAAGTATGGTTAATAAGATGAGTAATGAGGTTTATATGAATAAGTAAACACCAATATCTGATTCATTTCATAAAGAGTGAATGATCAGAGAAGAACCATTGTCTACTCCTTTCAGTGGCTGATTGGTCTGGGCAGGGGCTGGGTGTTGGCTAGGGGCTCTGTTGGGATGCTTAGGGAATAGTGTGGTCAGTCTTCTATGGAAATGTAAGAAAAATAATACTGAATGTGAGCCTGAATATCATGCTATGAGTCATTATGCAAAATCACTAGGTCCAGAACAATTCTATTTGACTTACAAATTATTTATGCCCAGAAGAAACATGGAAATAAAGTTTCTGGGAGCTGGAATGTTAATTTTCTGCTTTGGCTCTTCAGCTGGAACTGTCCAAATGACTTACAGGATTGAAGTTTCTTTTACATTTCTTCTTGAACTTCAATGAAAGGAGGTTGGCAGTGATTAAAATGGATTATCCTCTGATGTCACAAGTAGTGACAGACCCTCCTGCCTAAGGTCACACTGTGGAGAGATTGGGAATATTTCTTTGGTCCTTGTCCTGGAATGGAAAGTGGTTTCTGTCAGTTCTTGAGAGCAGGAGTTAGGTTTTGATGTGTGTGATGATCATCTGGGCAGCTTATTGTTAAAACAGATGTCAGAGCTGTAGCCCTGGAGATTCTGGCTCAGTACGTCTGGGGTAGGGCCCAAGGCTTCCCTGTGTATTTTTAAGAAGCTTCAGTGGTAAGTTTGGTGCACACTAAAGTTAGAGAACAATTGCTGTTAAACCTAGGTAAGAGAAAGGAAGCAGTTGTCAGGTTAATACCCAATATCTGGTTAATCCACAATTCCATTATTATATACTAACTATGAGCATATATATTTTCAAGCTGTTCCTTTCAATAAATACCTCATGAACATTTACTTTGTATTGGGATTTATTCTAGGAGATGGGGACACACAAAAAGGATAAGACACCATCATTTCCTCAGACAGCTCAGTTTGGTGGACAAAATAGGTAATATACATTACAGTGACAAATGTGTTATAAATAGAAAAATATCTGTACAGTGAAGGTACATAGAAGGAAATGATATATTCTGGGGCCATAAATGAAGGCTTTACTGAGGAAGTGATATACAAACTGGATTTTGAAGAATGTATTGGTATGTGCTAAATGGATGAGGGCAGAAAAAATAGTCTAGAAAGAAGTACTAGTTTATACACAGGCACAAGTTATACTACTTAAGTAACTGCAAGTAGTTTAAGTGGAACATAAGATATAAGGGAAAGAAATGTAAGGGATGAGTCTGGAGAGGTAGGTAGGAAACATTATAAAAGGTCTTATATTCCATACTAAATATCTTAGTTTTTTAAAAATCCATTTTATCAGTAGTATTTTTAAGCTTTTCTGGGTCATGGATTTTTTTTTCTAGGATAGTCTACCAGAAAATTTCACATACTTAGTCATTCAAAAAGTTTTGCATCTGATTTCAAGGGAGTCATAGTCAAAAGAATCACTGCTGTAGACCGTTCGTAAAGAGAGTTACATGGTCAGGTCTGTGCTTTAGAATAATTGCTCTAGTTCGAGTGGGTTGGGAAAAGCCAGCCTAGAGGCAGGGAGATGAGTTAGGAGGTAGTGGCACTAGAAATGAGATGGAGAGTCAAGATTATCAGAATTAGGGATTGTTGTTTATAAAGGAAAAGAAGGAGTGGAAGACCTCTCCCAGGTTTCTGACTAGACTTTTGATTACATAGAAGTGTTCTCAAATGCAATAGGAATATGAAAAGTGCAGATAATGACTGGTTTTGTACATGTTAAGTTAGATATGAGAGCAGATGTTTCAGAAACAGTTGTATCCATGTGTCTGTTGCACATAGGAGAGATCAGTGTAACAGATATAGTTGTCCAACTAAATCTTCTCCATGTCCCTTCTTCCTTACTGGTAGAGCTCTGACTTTGTGCCTTCATCCTTCTCTGTGCAGCCATGTGCTCTGGGAAGGAGAGACTAACCTCATCCTCAGCAAAGGTTTCTGAGAAGCCTCTCAGCTTGAATCGTCTCTTCTGGTCACAGTGATATCATTTCCCTTGCCAGTGATTTGCTTAGGAAGTGGCTGGTGATTCATTTCTGGTCAATGAGAAATATAAGGGTGTCTCCTGGGCCCTGCTGGGAGAGTTCCTTAATGCTTATAAGGCAATATGTGTGAGAATATGAAGGGTGGAGCAGGTGCCACCATTTTGAATCCATGTAGTGAGCTAGCCAAGGTGCTGAGGATAGCTTTTCTGCTATTTGTAACCAAAATTATCCTAAATTTGGGATTTGGAACCTCTCTCCTTCTCTCTTTCTCATCTATCTAACATCTATCATGGTAAAAAAAACATTTTTAAGTGTACAGTTTAGCGATGTTAAGTATATTCACAATGTTGTGAAAGATCTCACAACAGAACTTGCCGTCTTGCAAATCTGAGACTTTATACTCATTAAATAATTACTCTTTCTTCCTCCTTCCCCTGGCCCCTGGCATCCACTGTGGATTGTTTTAAAATAAGTTGTAAGAGAGAACAAAACCCTGCCCAGGAGAATATAATACTATAGGAATAATGGTATTTTGGAAGGAGGCAGAGAAAGAGAGTTCCACAAAGGAGATGGAGAAAGATCAACAGGAGGTAGAACGCGAGAACTGCTAGCATACACGTCTGTGAGACTCAAGACGAAAGGGACTTTGGGGGATGGAATAGTTACCATGCCGAGTGCTGCAGAAAGATGTATTAAAGTAAAGCCTAAAAATGTCAACAGTGTTTTGTAATTAGGAAGTCATGGGTAATGTCGGTAAGAGCCATTTGGATAGAGTAAGGAGATTAGAAGCCAGAGCTGAAGAGTGAATAGTAACTGAAGAAATAGAAGAGGTTTCCCAGCAAGGGAGAGAGCCACACAATGAAATCACCACTTTCCTCATCTGGTACGGTTCAAACTCACCCCTTTAACACTCAGCTAGTATTCGACCTGATTTCAGCTGGATGATGTCCCGACCCTGGTGCCATAGAGACTGGAACAAAGCTGGACCTTGAGTCCTGTTTATCCTCCTGCTGCCTAAATGAGTACATATATTCTAGAGAAACTTTGTCGATTTGCCAGCTCTTGTTTATCTTCGTGGGCCCTGTGGCTATATATTGTTTTATTCTTACATGGGGGTCTGGGAAGAGGTATTGTTTCTTTGAAAGGTCTGAATTTGCCCAGCCGAGGGATCTAATTTAAACACTCTTAGTTTCAGAACTACATGCCTTAAGAGAAATATTTGGTCCTCTGTCTAACAGTGTGCTTACAGCACAGTCTGGTCTGTTTTAAATTCAGAGCAGCTTCATTATTCTTATTTATTTATTTCCCTATATTAGTTTTGGTGAAAAACATATTAGTATTGTGCAGTAACCAAGGTCATTTTGCTCTCCACCGTTTTCCTTCTGTGTCTACAAAAATGGACATTTCAATGAAAGGTTGCAATGTGTTTAATTATAACTCCAAGTGGTTGAACTGCCAGGTTAGTGGGCTAATGCCATTCAGCTTCTGAAACGCTATAAATTGAAAGCATTTATAGCAGATTCTTGGGTATCCTCAGGGCTAACTTGTAACATGACTAGTTTGCAGATTCCCCAGGCTTGACCAAAATGAATTGTTTTTATCTTCTCTTAAAAAGATTAGTGAGTGAAGATGATCTTAAAGCCCACAGAATAAGTGTATTCAAATAATAAAAAAAAATTTCTAATAAATTGTGTTGAAAATAAAACTTGGATGTTGATAAACATCTCATTTAGTCATTTAATTCATATTCAGTGACTGAGTCAAGTATCTACTATGTACAGGACACTAAGGTGTGATGTCTGTTTAAAGGGGCACTGTGTAGGAACTCAAAATGTTTTATGAAGTAAAAAAAGTCTCATTTTTTGAAAGTCAAATTTTCATGTGTTGAGGTGTTTTGAGTGGGTATGGGTATAATACATATGGTTTAGTGGCTCTACCCTGCTAGAAAATATTTGTCTTTCTTCCTATTTCAAGTGATTGCTTCTAACATTGCATATGGATATGAGTGATTCTCCTGATTATCAATGAAAATTCAGAAGGTAAATCTAGACACTAAAGTGTTAGGATATTAAAATACGCTGCTGTACTCTGCAGGAGTTGGAGTGTGAGTAGACCCATCTTTGAAATATTTAATGAAAAATATCTTTGGATATACAGATTGGTTCAGAGAATATTTGGTGTTTTCAATGAATAAAATAAGTCTTGCAAGCAACTTGAAGAAGGAAATGTCATTTAAATCCTATAAGGATAGACATACGTTTATATGATAAAGGAAAGTTTTTGGAGAACAAACCATCCTGGGCTTCTGAATATTTAAATGGGAGCATTTCAATGTTCTGCCAATATAGTGGTGTTAAATAAAAAGACAGCGACTATGTATAAAGCTTTTTCATTTTTATTTTGCTTCTTTGCAGTCAGGGTATATGCTGGAATCAAATCTAAGATATCTGTTTATTCATTGGCCTGATTCTCAAAATGTCTTAAATGTAAAATTGCTTGTTGGCGTTTAGACCCTGTGGATTCCTACAGATTTGAGGATTTAATTACCTGCTTGTTCACTTTATGAAGTGGTCAGCCCGTGAAGCCAGCTCTAAGCTGATAATCACCTAGGAGGAGGAACCGCTGGTTTTTACCCTGATGATTTTAATTATTGCTGGTAGCTCAAGAAATAGTAAGTCTCCTTAAGGTTGTTGTTAACAAGAATTTTTGACAGCAGGAAAGACAGGGAATATATTTCAATGTTAGAAATGCCCAGATAGAAGAGAGATGCTATTCACAAATGAATGAACTAATGGAGAGTAGGACTATAATTGGATTTCTCTCTTGTTCCTCTTCCTTTAAATTCCCAGGATACCCAATTTAGTCTGGAAAGGCCTTCCCTGGACCATAGGCATTATTCTCCACAATTTTCATGTTGGCAACTTACTAAAAAAAGACACAAAAACAAAACAGAACAACACTAAGAGTTTCAAATTAAATAGGCCTGCAGCTTGATTTCAACCACAGGCCACCAATTTCCACCAATTTCTGCTTCAAACTTTCCTCAGTATGTAAATGGAAGTGATCGCTCTCTCTTTTAAAATCATTTAAAAATTATTGTCTGCGCAATTCATTTTGAAATTAATCATGAACTGCCTCATGACATCTTTCCTATTATGTCTGAGCTGTTGTTTAATTTTTAATGGCTCTGAAACTTTTCACTTGCCTTGAACCGTGAATCAATTAACTTCTTTAGTGCAGAAGATGTGTGTCTTATATTTCTTTGCATTTCCTCTACCGCCAAATATAGTGAACCCTCAATAAATTAGTGTTAGTTTTGTTTTATTTCATAAAGATGCATAATATTCCAAATCTATAGTCACCTTTTTTGTAAGAATACTGAAATGACAGAAAATGAGATATAATCAGTTCATATTCATGGAGTGATATTTATTTCTCCCTGGAAATGGCTGCAGAATTTGTAAAAAGACACAAATATTTGTAAGGAAAATCAGAAAACAACTCGCAAATGCCTCAGATGTGCTACCAGGGAAAATGCCCTCCCCCTTTCCTTTTTCCTGCACTGCAGGGTGATCAGATGGAGTAGAACAGATGAAGAGAAGAAGCACCATATCAGTAACTTTACATACCCATCTCTTTATTTCTCAAAGGTCCATGAATAGGAATTATTATCCCCTTTTACAGATGCGGAACTGAGAGGTACAGAAGTAATGTACAAGATCACACAGCTGCTGTTAGAGCTTGGATTTTAATTCTGGTCTGTTCTTGCACATGTGGGGCTACCTCTCTTAAGCCAAGCACCTTCTACCTTGCCTACTAGAATAAGACAGGTCTTTATAGATATTCAGAAAGAAAGGGCTCTGGGACAAGGTCAGCACAATGTCAAAATTGTGAAGTTGTTTTAGTTTATCTTTAGCAGGTCCTTCCTCTCTTCTCTTCATTTCTCTTCCTTGCACCCACTAACTTCAGTTCCCTCATGCTTCTCTTGGCTTTAAGAATCCACACTGCTGTTTTAGACCTCCCCAGGCCAGAGCACCTGACCTAGAAGCTATCTAAATCTTTATTTGGTTGCATTCTTGTTAAGACTAGGGGCAGGACAGGAATAAAGACGTAGACGTAGAGAAGGGACTTGAGGACACGGGGAGGGGGAAGGGTAAGCTGGGATGAAGTGAGAGAGTGGCATGGACATATATACACTACCAAATGTCAAATAGATAGCTAGTGGGAAGCAGCCGCATAGCACAGGGAGATCAGCTCGGTGCTTTGTGACCACCTAAAGGGGTGGGATAGGGAGAGTAGGAGGGAGACGCAAGAGGGACGGGAGATATGGGAATATATGTATATGTATAGCTGATTCACTTTGTTTTAAAACAGAAACTAACACACCACTGTAAAGCAATTATACTCCAATAAAGATGTTAAAAAAAAAGACATCAGTTCTTTGTTTCATTACTGTTTTCTAGGTCAATCTGTATTTACACATTAATGGTCATTGATGGATTAATAGCATTCTTCTAGATTACATTTAGAAGCTGACAGGTATTGTTAGGAATTTTGGATGTGGTAGGAGGCATAAAGGGGGGATTCTTGATTAGGAGTTCTTCATTTCCATCTCAAGACCAGTTCTGTGATAGACTTATCTGAAGGGTAAAATGCTTTCATTATTTCATGCTCATTTATGTTATTTATTCTTTAACAAATGGGGACTACCTGAAAACAAAAAAACGTTTCAAAATATAGATTTAGTTAGGGAAGTCCTGAAGTAGTCTATTTCAAGTTATGTATTATAACTTCTTTGATCTTTGAAAACATTCTTCTTTGTAACAGGTAGTATGTGATTCCGCATTGTCAAACTGAGAAATTCATTTAAATAAGCATATCATCTGCCTACACAATATCAAGCAGTTATTGCACTGAGCTCATCGTGGGAACATTCTACTTGCCCCATTCTAAGGGAATTGTCTAAAATAAGCGCTTGGAAAGGTTCTTACAAAGCAGTATTTTTGAAAGTATGGTCCTACATCAGAATCACAGAGGTACTTCCTAAAAATTCTAGTTCCCAGACCCAATGAATCAGAACCTCTAAGATACTATATTTTTTTTTAAAAAAGAGTCTTACCTTAGATTGGTGAGGAGCTCTTGGGAGATCTTTTGTAATTAAGGCAAATCGCTTCCTGAAAAAAATGCAGTGTTTTTAGTTAATTCAGCTGCTCACAAGTGCCAAATGCATTTGAAGACAAAACTATTCACACTAGAGAAAGATATAATACCAAAAAAAGGTCACTGGGTCACTGCATCACCAAAGTCAAAGAGAATCTGCACAATATTCTGGAGTATGTTAAATACAAGTGGAGTACACTACACTCTTTATGCTAGTTAAAACTATCATAAATGTGCTTATCTTCTAACATTTCCATAGAATAACGGAGATTCTATACAAAGAATGAAAATGTGCTCCTAGTTGTCAAAATAGTTGTGCAATCACTTTAAAACCTGATTTCAAGGCCGTTTTATATCCTAAAGTTATTATTTTTCTTCTTTCTTATGCTCTTTCTCTCCTTTCCTATTTTTTATGTCTATGGAAGATAGTCCTTTTAGGAAAAGCAATTGTATATGAATTAACTTTTTGAGCAGACTCCTTTCTAAGAATACCACAATGTTTATGCTTTAGTCTCCTTTCGTTGGAGAGTAATTGGTCCATGAGTCAGGAAGAGTTTGGTCCTGGCTTTGTAGGCGAATGAACTGTGCAGTCTTGCTGATGTAGCTACATCTTGCCATGCCCCAATTTTGCCATCTGTATAATGAGGAGGCTGCAGTGGCTGATTTCTGACGCCCCTTCCAGCTGTACAATGGGAAAGGAGCAGAGGCAGTCTTTGCAGGTGGTTTCCCTGGTAAATGTTAATTTCTAAGGAATCTTTTCTACTTTCACTGTGAAATAAAATGCACATTTCTCAGTAAGAGAGAAGGCACAGAAAGAAAACATAAAATGGATCATTTGCATTTAAGTCGCTTAAATAAGATGGAAATTACTCACTTATTTAGGTGAATCAACATTTTCTCTTGGAATCCAATGTGTCATCATGCATTTCTTAAGTTAATCACTTCAGGAAAATGGCTCTGGAGGAGGGTGGGCCAAAGTTAGCAAAACAAGGTACTTTAAAAAAACAATCCCTGGTGGTGGGATGAACTGGGAGATTGGGATTGACATATATACACTAATATTATAAAATGGGTAACTAATAAGAACCTGCTGTATAAAAAAATAAATAAAATTCAAAAATTAAAAAAAAGATCCCTTTAATGTGTACGTGCTTAAATTAGTGGTTCCTTATGAAATGAGTTTAGTCAGCATTTCAGAAAAAATCATTGAGAAATTAAGAATTGACATGCCCTTTATTCTCTACTAATCTCTTCTTGCCCCTTGTTCTGTTTTTTTGAAGACTGGCCTCAATATTTTTGAATATACACATCATTCAGAAAAACTGAGCATGTACTCCCCAGATACATATTTATATATGTATTTATAAGCTATATCTATACATACACACATACATATATATATAAACCATCTCTAGTTACTATCTCAAGGAACAATGTGCAATTAAAAGAAATTCATCATTAGAGAATATAGATGGAAGCCTTTAGATAATTTAAAATTGGAGGGGGGCACTGACATAGGTCCACAAATGATTGAATCATTGTTATTTTTGATTTACAACATGGTAAAGAATTCATGTTAAGAATAGATGTGTTAACTCTGCCACTGCCACTCTATTTTTTATCTGCTCTGACTTGCATCACTAGTTTTATCTTCGATCTGGGTTTCTTTGCAGAGATTTAAAAAAAAAATCCTTTGACCATGTTGAGAAGATTTAGTTTAGTTGAAAACCTTATAAATATAGCCTGCAGATCTATCTAATTAGGCATACACAATCTGTAATTCATTGCAATATGTTGAAATCTAAAGAACCAGTGAAAATGTCAAATTGGGGTGAAGTCCCGCCCTTCCCTCCATCTCTTGTGTGGAGCATATGTCACATGTGACTCTCTGACATATGGACTGAGGGTGGAAACCCAGGATCATTCAACAGTAAATATTAGTAAAGCTTAATTTCCTTTTCTGTTTCTAGAATAGGATAAGTGGAATTTCAATATTTTCTTCCCACATCCCACTTCAAAAAAGTACTGCTTTGCGGCAGAGTAATGGGGACAAGTTGCATAGTAAATGAGAGGTGACTTTTTGAGTCATAATTAGTAGCAAGGATATAACTACTGTAGGGTAGATAAAGTATGTTTCCCCTTCCCTCCCTCATGCTCCCAGTAGTTAGGCGTGCACCTTCTTAGTAATGATGAAGTCGATATTAAATTAGGTGGGAAGAACCAAAAGAAAGAATGTGTTTGTCATGACTGGCTTTCCCTAACCATAAGCTGCTCTGTGAGTCTGCATTTGTGGCTTCTTCTATGTTTTGTGGTCTTCTTAACCAGGACTAATTTATCCACTGACACAGAAACATTATGATATCTGTCCTTAGCCAGGGCTTTAAAGTTAGTTCAAGTACAAATTGCCCATTTTCTTAGAGGGACTATATTCCTTTCCACGGGGTTGGGAAAGAAATGTAATACCTTTGAAATAGAATATGTTACAGGCTTTAAACTCATGATTAGTATAGTTGCCCAACTGCCTGCTTTTGACAGTTGGGAGCCATGCATATTTTCCTTCTGTCTTTTTCAAGTCTCGGTTATTCTCTGGGGCATGTTGTGAGCTATATAAAGCTAAGTTCTGCACACTGATGGCGGTTTTGCCCTGAATAAATACATACAGTCTGCCCACATGTTTTCTGTGTAGATTCTCTTGGTGATCTCATGGCTGCTTTTTAGTGCTGTACTTAACTTTTTCTAGTGTGAAACATTCTGTCTTCAAATGCATTTGGCACTTGTTGGTAGCAGAGTTAACTGAAAATAGTGCATTTTTCCAGGCGATGATTTGCTTTGATCATGAAAGAACATTTCCTGGGATTGCTCTGAGATAGCTTGAAAAGAAAAATGATTATTGCAAACAGTTTTGTTGTCCACCTTTAGATACACACTTTATAAATGACTACCATATACTTAAAACATGTCCAAGGTACATAAACGCAGGAGAGAAGTTTATCTTATTTTTAGAACCTGGAAATCTTAAGCGCTAAATAATAATTAAAAAAAAAATGGAAGGGTCTGACATTTTATAACCATTCCATGTTGAAAATGAATACTTACAACCCACTACCTAGTACTGTCATTTTCAAAAAGAGAGTAGAGGAAAACCTGCCAGGAAAAAACACTGCCATGTTATCTGTGAGAAAACCAAGAAGTGAAGTTATAAACCCGATGCTTCTAATTAGACTCATTTATTTAAAATTGATTTTAAATTTAAATTATATAAGCAATACATTCTTGTAAAAAAAAAGAAATTAAGAAGTAAAGTCTCCTCACTCTTCCCACAGACCATCTGCTTCCCCAAATCCTGTCCCTAGACTCTCCAAAAGGAACAGTTATTAACCATTATTACGAATTTCTATTACATACATGTAGGCATTTTTGATTCATACAGAAGTGCATGTGAGCGGACACATACACATACACACACACACACACACACAGAGGCTAGTGCTCTCAGAAAACCATGCACCGTTTGATAGTGGGGTAGGGTTCCTGGAAAGAATCAACACAAACACAGTGTAGGTCACCTTCCACATGGAAGCACACTTTATGCACCATGCAGAGGCAATGACTTTTCCATGTTGATTTAATTTCCTAGACTAAGGTCATGCCTTTGGCCAAGGTTTCTTTCAGCTTTCCAATGATTTCATGCAGCTGTTGCCCAATCGTTTCCAGATTACAGTGATGTTTAACATGTCCTTCATGATGTCAGAGCATTTCCATTAGTTCTCAATTACTGTGTGAGATTTCCCTTGATTTCTTTTACTCTTCTCTCAAAAGCCCTATGTGCATCCCCAAAACTTGCATTTTTAAGCAGCAGTAAGAACTTTTCCCTTTGTGGCAGGTCTAGTGCTGTCACTAACAAACCTTCAGTGAAGGTGGATTTAACTTATTTGCTAATCCATAGACAAATGGCAGCAAGACAGATCATCACACAGCAAATAATGGAAGATACAGACCTCACCCAATTTATGCCATAGACTTCGCTGACTCCATTTGTACTCTGGGTACTCACTGGTTGGAAGTATATAGTGTAGTTAGCTAAGATACTGTCAGTGGCTGAGAGCATACAAAATAGATCATGAGAAAAAAATATAAACACATTATTCTAGTTACATATTGCCCATTTTCTGTCTATAGTGTACAATCAGCACAGATCTTAATGGCATCAAAGAGCCAGTTTCTAATGTTCAAAACCTCTGGGGACAGGAATTTGGACAGAGCAAAGTATTGGTGGCTTATCTTTGCTCCATGAGGTCTAGGACCTCAGCTGAACAGACGAGAAGGCTGGGGCTGATATCAACAAGAGGCATATTAGCTCACACGTTTAGTTGATGCTGGTTGTTGTGTGGGCCTCAGCTGGACTATCAGCCAGCACACCTGTAGATGGACTCTTCATGTGGCCTCGGCTTCCTCAGAGCAGAAGCTGGGTTTAAGAATGAGTGTCCCAAGGCACCAGAAAGTAGAAACTGGCAGTTTCTCATAACTTGAGTCTGGAAACTGGGTAGTGTCACTCTCGTCCTGTTCTATTGATGGAACAGAGACAGAGCCCAGATTAAAAGAGGAGGAAATAGACCTCATTTCTCTATGGGAGGAAGGTCAAAAAATTGTGGGACTATTTGCTTTTAAACTTTCATGAGTATGAACACTGTACTGTAATGAATTGTTTACATAGTTTTCCTCAGTTAAACACAAATAATATCTCTAAATAGTACGATATTGAACTACCCTGCCTATAAGTAGTGTAAAGGCAAGCCTCACTTTCTTTCCCCACATCCTTGATATCACATTGTATTTTGTTGTTTAATAATTTCCTTTTTTTATGCAACAGCTTTCAATATCATTATTTAATTTTAATATAAACATGTCTTTAAAATTTTCTGTATAGCATTCTATTGTATGGATGTATGGACTTATTTAATTAGTTTCCAAGTAGATTTATATTTATTTTATATTTAAGTAGCACTTACCATGTACCAAGCACTGTTCCAAGCACTTTATAAATAGTCAATTCTCCATAATAACATAGAGACTCTTGTTATCCCTGTTTTACAGATAATGAAACATAAGAATAGAGTGGTTAAGTAACTTACCTAAGGTCAAACAACAATGAGTAGTGGAGCCTTGATTTAACCTGAGTCTTGCTGACTTCAGAATTCACTCTTTTAGCCATCATGCTTTTTTTTTTTTGCGGTATGCGGGCCTCTCACTGCTGTGGCCTCTCCCGTTGCGGAGCACAGGCTCCGGACACGCAAGGTCCAGCGGCCATGGCTCACGGGCCCAGCCGCTCTGCAGCATGTGGGACCCTCCCGGACCGGGGCATGAACCCGTGTCTCCTGCATCGGCAGGTGGACTCTCAACCACTGCGCCACCAGGGAAGCCCTACATTTCTTTTTATAAGAGACGTTGGGCTTATGTTTATTGGCTAGCTGTACTTTGTGAATTGTAACTGACCTTATCTTTAACTCTTCTGAAATCTTAGACACTTGGAGATGTTGGGTACATGTGAGTCCAGATAGACTCCAGTGGTATTAAACAGACCACTGGATCAGTTCTCCCACAGCTGTTCTCTCCACACAGATTTCAGGCAATGGCAGGCAAAGCAGAGATGCCACATAGAGATACAATGGCAATCTTCAAAGCTGTGGCAAATGAAGCCACTGGGTTAGGCATATTGTTCATCATCATCTAGACTCATTCTGAGAGCAAACCCATATAAAAGAAGAGCAGGTTGAAAACACTGAGAAGAGTTCTGGAACAATATGGCAGCTGTTTGCATGTGAATAGCAGTTTTTGTATATTAGGCACTTATAGGCTCCAAATTTCAAAATGTCTCCCTCATTATGAGAAGTAAGAAACTAAAGGGACCCTAATGAGACCTGAGGATCATAAGAGACCACAAGGTGGGTACAGAGTGTTTAGTGTGGAGATTTTCTCCAGAGCCAGAGTGACCATCAAGAAAGGGTGACAGCTGAAATCACGAATGATAAAGCCAGAGTCCTTTGGAGAAGGGTAGAAGTGACTAGTGAAAACAATGATATTCATTTATAAAGTGTGATTGGTGAGGACCCTTCGAGGACATACCTATCAGTCTGAGGGGACTGAGAAGAGGCCTTGACCTTGAAAAGAGAACCCAAAGTAATGTAAGAGGTCAGTGTAGCCTCACCATGTGGGTACCATGAAGTCCCCTGCTCTTAGAGGCAAATCACTCTGCACCAAATATAGAAGATGAAATAATCCTAGAATGTCCCAAGTAGACACAGGCATTTCCAAACCCCTTATACAATTCAATGCAATCTGTGTAATTATAAAGAAGCAAAGGTAGAAGCAACATGGAAAACAGTGGTAGCAGAATAGTAGACACAGAAGTAGCAACAGTAACAATTAAGGCAGATACTTTTATATATTACAAGTTGGAATTAAATGAATTCAAATAAAAACCTACAGCCCTGATAAAACTGGAGACAGTTGCTTCAAATACCATGTTTTTTTTTAAAAAAAGAGATAGGCTATAATTTATTAACTAAACATAAATAGACAAACACTGTTAAAATCTATACTGTATGCCAATTGAAATAATGTAATCAGCAAAAGAAGTGTTTTGGAATTCAAATGTTGATTATGTCAAAGATAACTTAAAGGGCTTCCCTGGTGGTGTAGTGGTTGAGAGTCCGCCTGCCAATGCAGGGGACGCGGGTTCGTGCCCCGGTCCGAGAGGATCCCACATGCCGCGGAGCGGCTGGGCCCGTGAGCCATGGCCGCTGAGCCTGCACATCCACAGCCTGTGATCCGCAATGGGAGAGGCCGTGACAGTGAGAGGCCCGTGTACCGCAAAACAAAACAAAACAAAACAAACAAACAAAAAAGATAACTTAAAGACTGACCCTCTGTTTTATTTGTGGTTAGAAGATAGCAGAAATTTGGCAATAAATGAGAATATACCCTTGTCATTCATAACCCACTAAGCGTCTAGTAAAACGGGTTTCTTTTCCCATATCATTCATTGTATTAGTTCTTAATTCATTTATTTCTTTACAAAAATTTCTCTGCAAAAAATCATTCAAGTAAGGAAGTAAGAACATTATGTGGAACCCTTAAAATTTCTATTTTTTATTTCCTTCCATTGTGCGAGGAGATACAATTGTCTTCTATGCCTTAAGTCACAAAAGCAGGAGTTATAAACTGACCTTTGAAAGGGTACTGCTTTTCAGATGTGAATATTGCAATGTAACCTGAACTTTACATGGGCATTATAAAACATTTCATCTCCCCATGTTCACAGCATTCTGGACATCTCCTAATAATGCATCATCTGCTATATGTGTGGCCTGAAAATTAGTGTTAGAATTAAAAATAGTCAATGTCTCAACTTTCTGGCTACCCTATGCTTGTTGACAAAGAGGTAAGTAAAATATATAAAATGGAAGAAACTCAATTTTTAAAATAATCATCTTAAAATTATTATCATTACAACTATTTCCCACCATAATATATTTCAACTCTTCTATAATATTACTGAAGAATATTAATATTCTCTACTTAATATCTTACTAGTGACCTCCTACACTCTTAATCATTTTTGCAAATTATCTTCTACACTGAATATTCCATTCTGTGTTCTTTCAAAAGTAGCCGTTTACTTATCCCTAATAGAATGGTGGATTTCATATAATTAAAAGGTAATTTATTAGAAATCTATTTGGACTTTAAATTGCTTACTATAATTTGACCCATGAAAATGATCTCCACATTTTATTTATTTTTTTATTTCTTCATTGAATCTGTTCCAATATGGTAAGCAAATTCTTTCAGCTGTATTAATATGTATGGCCTTCTCTGGGTAGGTTTAGTTTCTTCAAACTTATGGCAGTAGCTGGCATTAGGAATGGAATAAACAGGTCTGTTTAGCTCTGCAGAAAATAAAGTGTAATTTTATCAACTTTCTTTTTTAGTTGTCAGTTCTAAATGCAACTCTCATATTACAAGGTTAGTGTTAGGCTGACATTAAATCATCATCTAGGGCCACAGCAGAAATATGTTGAATTATGTATTTAAATGTGCTCACACATTATCTCCATATAGAATAAAACAAAGTAATCAGATTTCCATTTTATTTCTCTGCCAGAACCTACAGTATTATTTTGCATTCACTGGAGGGAATTTGGCAATGTGTTATTCTCCTCAAGCCTGTTTTCACACGATAGCAATTCGACTGAAGTGCAGTGTAAAAGTATTTATTAAAAGCTATTCCCCTCTGGCACTTAGAAAAGAAAGACAATAGGAGTATGCTGTTTTGCTCTCTGGGAAAGGTTCACATTTTGTGAGTTGATGAAAACATTCTGTGTATCACACCCTTAAATAAATATCTATGCTTGCCCCTGGAGAGAAAAGTAGCAGGAGTTTTCAAAAGTTCTTAAGCTTAAAAATACAATGCCCAGAACCTTGGAACAAGGATGAAGACAGTTTAGTTGTCCAGTCTTGCCCATCCCTTTCATATGCTAACCTCTATTCTCTCCACCTGAAGGCTTAGTCCATTTCATTGACCAGTCATCATTTCCCATCACTACTTCCCAGCATCTAAGACCATCATGATTATTAGATGTGTTTACAGTCTCTGCCCAGTAACCTTTGGAATGCAGAATTAGTCTTGTTGACAGAATAAAATACCAAGGATGCCTGCTGCAAGCCATGGGTACATATATGTCCACTGAGTTGCAGTTTTCCCCCCATGGAATTGTTCAGGTCACCTGATTGGTCTTTGGCTTCTGTTTCTCTGGCTAGGTCTTCCCTGAGTCCTTGCCATGTCCTTCTGACAGGAAGAATGCACTCGGCTCTCTGTCCCCTGACTACTGAAGGTACTCTTGGAATCTGCTCAACTTCAACCAACATGTGCTCTGAATTTCTGTTGCAGTACTCCATTTGTTGGCTTGGACTGCAGTGCCTGCCTGAATCAAGTGTGAGTCTACCTAGCACTGGCATGTTGAACATCAGACCAAGAGTCATCTTCAGTAGCCAGTGCTACACCTGGGTTGGTGGCTTTCAAATCCACTACCTATTCTTTTCTGTCCTGATTTCTTCCTCCTCACCATCAGCTGGCACCTCTTTGGTCCCCAAATGCCTCTTAGCTGAGCCTACTCTGTGGCTGCCTGAGTTCTTGATAAATGATTCATGCTTGGAGATGCATCCATTTTGCGGTGGTTTAACATCCTTGATGGGTTAGTGTTTCAGTATCTACTGAAACTGGAAAAACTCTTCATTTGTCATGTTTTAAAACGAATAATTATTGATCTCTCTTCTCTCTTCTGTCAAGAGATTTTGATTTTTTTCCATTTTTTTAAAAAGTGGCAAATTTAAACAGGGAAGGAAGACTTTATTCAAGGCTGTTGCAATAGGGGAGGGAGACCAGAACTCAGTGTTAGCTCAGCTCCACTAAAAGCAAAGGGTGTGAGGGTTTTTAAACACTGAGGTGAGTGGGAGAACACAGGTCATCTGTGTTTGTTAATTGGGCTTTACCCAAAGGAAAAGTAAACTTTCTTGTGTCTTTGTGACAGGAGGCAGTTTTAAAACTTGGAGCAAGTTTGGCACACTATGGTTGGTGTCCTACTTTCCCACAGAAACAGGAAGATGGGGCACTATTTCCGCTGATGTTTACATTTCAAAGAGATGGCTCCCCGGCCCTTGAGAAAGAGATTCCTGCATTTAAAACCATCAAGAGGGGCTTCCCTGGTGGTGCAGTGGTTGAGAGTCCGCCTGCCGATTCAGGGGACACGGGTTCGTGCCCTGGTCCTGTGCTCCGCAACGGGAGAGGCCACAACAGTGAGAGGCCCGCGTACCACAAAAACAAAAACAAAAAACATCAAGAGCCTTTTCAAAATATTTACATACATTTCAGCGGGGCAGGGAAAGAATTTACAATGAAACCTTTTCTAAAGTAAATGCTGTAAGAAAAGGAGGTCAGGAAGAAACCTATCTAAAGTTTAGTCAAGCTGAGGAGAACACTAAGGTAGTTTAGTTGACTTCCTTCCCTCCCCTCTTCCACCCGCCCTCTCCTCTCCTCCCCTGCTCCCTTTCCTTCTTTGCTTCCTCTTTCTGTTTTTTCTTTATCTGTTCTTAGCCCTTGTATGTTACCTCCTTTTTTTTTTTTTCCCAAGGAGGTATTTATTTAACATTTAATGATAAGTTTATTTTATTTTAACTTTCTCCTATCATTACCTTGTGACTTTTCAAAGTTGTTTATGTATTACATTAACAGTGCAAAAGGAGTGTGAAAAATATTTTACACATCCTCAGCTTGCTTGTTCATCACAATAATAATTTTCATGTCATGTTTTAAGAAAATAGTTATTTCTTAATCATGGACAAGCTTTATAGATGTGGATATATTACAAAACTATCTTCTCAGAGAAAATCACCCAGACTTGTGGATTTCTTGGACCTTACACTTATACTATCTCACTTTGAGAACCGTTTCTGTAGAGCAAAACATGTTTTTTGTTAAATATATAGTTATTTGAAACAACTAAAACATACATGTGTTCAGTTACTTATTTGTGCATCGGACAGGAACTGATCATCCACTACTCTTCATTAGGCTTCTTCTATAACTTGACCTTTATCCCACATTCTTTGTTGTTGTTGTTTTCTCTTGAAACATCTCTTGTGCTAAGGGAGCTTTGCCTGTCCTGGTTGTTTCACAGTCCTGCAGCTTTACTGCCTTCCTTTGTGTAGCTGGTACTCCATTTTCAGGTAGTCCTTTCATTTTTATTCAGGTTTCCTAGATCTAGGAATGCTTTCAAATTATGGCTAATGAAATATTGTATATTAGATTTACTTTGTCTGTTAAAGTTGTCTTTTTCATTTTTATTCATAGAATATCAGTTCACTTATTGTAATTTTTTGTCTGATTCTGTAAAATTTTTTCGTTGCTTATTAGGTAGGAAACTCCCTGCATTTCTCCATGTTTTCAAGCTGTGAACTCTATAATATGAGCTATGAATTGGCAAATTTGCCACATTTTAAAATTTCTAATCTATAACCTATCAAATTAATTTTTGTCACTAATTCTCAGTTTTCAGAGAAATTGTTTTCTCCATGTTAATATGTTATGTGAATATACTTGAATATAATATTCCTTATATGAATTTACTATTCATTTTATGACTACACTATTCCTTAAATACTGATTAATGAGTAATAGGAAATATGAAAATGTTGCTAAAGATATACTTAATTAGTGAACCAGTTTTATGAATATCTTTGTGAAGGCATCCAACTTTAATTTGCATGCTTTCAATGCCTGTGTACCAAGCACTGTTTCTGATAATAGGAATACAGGAGTGAATCAAAGAAGAAAGTTTTTGCTTTGTAGAGCTTACTCTGTGTACCTTTTGGGGTGAAGTAGACAATACATCAATAACAAATTGTATAGTATCTTTCTCATTCTTTCTGACAAAGAAAGTGTATGACTCACTTTTTTAGATCTTGCCTGAAATCTTAAGTAATGATTAAAAAAAATGAAATAATTGAAACCTGTAATGGGAAGGAAACTAGAACTTTATGAAATCCTCATGGAGTGCATCATCTATTGGGGTCATCAAAGAATGACATTTTCTAGAAGTCAGTTGCATTCTTTGTCCACTAAGGATGTTTTCTTTCTTTTTTTTTTTTTTCTTTTTTTTTTTTTTTTTGCTGTACGCGGGCCTCTCACTGTTGTGGCTTCTCCCGTTGCAGAGCACAGGCCCCAGACGTGCAAGCTCAGCGGCCACGGCTCACGGGCCCAGCCGCTCCGTGGCATATGGGATCTTCCCGGGCCGGGGCACGAACCCGCGTCCCCTGCATCGGCAGGCGGACTCCCAACCGCTGTGCCACCAGGGAAGCCCTGGGATGTTTTATTTCTGATGAATGACTGCATGAATAACTATTTATTAAGTTCATTCACATTAGAACTACTTCATGCATTTAATTGAAAAAATGAAGCTGGAAGGAATTAAAGAAAATAACATATTATAAGATAATGTTAATTCTGTGTGAGTATAGCTACCAGTTGCCTCATACTGTAGCATTTATTACTCTTGTCATACTTATTTCTTTTATTTCCTTCTGGATATTCTGACTTTTCTCCTTGAACCCCTTTCAGCCTTCTGATGTTTCATCTAATTTCCAAGTTCTGTTATATTATTATTTTCTTCCCCCCTCATTTTTGCTTCTGAGGCTTAGTTCCTGTGTTTTCTTTTGATGTAAAGAATAATAATAGGCTGTTGGTTGAATATTTTTCAGGCTTATTAATATTTATTATGCCTTTTGTTACCACTTTTTTCAGTTGTTCCTTAGAATTTACTTTTGTAGCTGCCTTCTAGCAGGCATAGAAAGAGATGGCATAGTTACTCAGGCTTTAAAGTGAGGACAAGTGGATGGGAGAAAAACAGCAATAAAAGTATTACTAGATAGGATCATTACATTTTTTCATGATTTATTCCTATTACTCTACAATATCAAGACTATTAAAAGCCATGTTAAAGTGAAAAAAAGATTTAAAGATAATCCTAAATTATCAGAAATAACATTAAGAGAAACAGATCTTTATAGTGAGGATTGACTCAGAACATGGCATTGTTATTTGAAGGAGATTGTCAAGGAACAGAGCAATATCCTTCGAGAACAAGGGGAAATTAAAGAGCAAGCTTGGCCCAGAGGAGGGAAATATTAGGGACTAATGTCACTCATCAATTGATGTAGGGGACTACAAGTGTGCTTCAGGTTTCTTGAAAATAGTTACTGTAAAAAATTAGATAATAAGTGATAAATGTGAGGAAGGCATACATCCAAGATGACATTACTGAGAAAAATCATTCTAACATCACTCTATAGATATTTGTTTAGGTAGAACAAATAATATCGATAGATGGAGCAAATGTTACTGCTTCTGAAGGAAAATTTCCAAGATACTTTAGTTGGACTTAATGCCTGACTTTGTTTTGAGAAACAGTGATGAAAACTTAGGTTTAACTTAATGTATATTTAAACAAAATTGTCTCATGTTTTCAGATGAAGAAGAAACATCTGAGAACTGTTATATATTTTGCATTTTCTCTCAATATTCTTTGATTTAGTCACTCATCCATTCATTCAGTCATTTATTGTGTCCCTATTATGTGCCAGACACTGAAAGAAATGACTCAAGACTAAGACATTGACAAAACAGTAGTAAGCCTAAGGAACTTACTCTAGAATGAATTGGGATTTTCTAAATGGCAAAGTGTTTAGTAATATTCTAGAGATAAGCTATTTTAAGAAAACCTAGTCTAAATGTTTAGTAAAGGAAATGATATTAGTGTTGACATTTAATCATATGCTGCTTTAATGATTATCTTTATTATCCCTATATGCTCTGTTCTTCAGTTAAGCTGTAGACTCCTTAACAATAAGAATCGTGTTATATACTTTGTAAAAAAAATACTTGGTACACTTTTTGGGACGCAGTAAAGGTCAGCATCTGCTTTAAGTAAACAAGTCCAAGCTCTGGACATATTACTGGTTAGTAAACAAGTTGTGACTTAGTCCTTTTCAACAGGTATAGCAATTGTTGACTTGCCTTTTTCCCAGACCCATCACTGAAATTCTATAGAATGTAAATGTATCCTTAATTCAGTAGATGCCTTCTGTACTCTAACCCATAAACAGGGTGAAAGCACTGCAATTTAAAAAGAAAACAGACGATAAGAATTATCTTAATAATTAAATCTAAGTCTTGATCTTATGTCTTTAAATCACTGTAGGCAAGAGTATAATAAAGTAAAAGGGAACTAGATTGAAGAGTTTAAAACTATAAACTTTAACCCAAAGACTTAGGGAGAATAACATACTAAAAACAAGTATGTATTTTTAAGTATATTTAAGGATACAAATATTTTCCATATTATCTCCAGATTTCACAACTCCTCACTGAAGTATTTTCTCCTAATGTTAATTTATGGAATAGACAAAATGTAAATGGTTTTAAAAACAAAAAGATTTTAAAGATGATAATAAAATATTCTCATGTTTGCTCCAGTATAGAGATATTTTTGCTGATAAAAGGGGTGATTTACCATGAGATGATTTTCAGTCTTTGTTAATTTATAGAATAAATGATATGGCTTTTACAGTCTTTCAGACTTTCATTTATCCTCCCAAGAAGCTAATGAAAGTTTGCCTAAACTCTCCCATATTAAATGGACAGATTTAAACTTTTCTCATATTAATATAAATTAGATGACTTTTGTCCTTGCCTGAAGTGACAGTGTCAATGTCTGAAGCTTACATCTTTCATGAATATCAGCTAATTAGAATGCAGGACAGCTTTAAAAATCTCCATCTCTAATCCACCATTCTGGATTACATCCACTGTTAGCACTCCTGTCAATCACCACAGGGCCCTGAGCTACATTTTCCAAAACCTATGATAAGCATGATTTCCATGAGAATCAACAGTAGGAGGTAAAAAATCCACCTTTTTATATTTCAGAATTTAAAGTAAATCTGATAATCTTACTCCTGTAAAGTCCTCAATCCATTGCTGCTGAACAGATACTATCTTCCTTAGAACCAAAAGATTGTCAGAGAAGCACTCTTACTGTTTCTCGTTTACATAAAGGGCAGAACTAGGAATTGTGTGTTTTGGAGAGAAGTAGTTTTTTTTATTAGCGATTTCTCCTGAGTCCTGAGAATATATTGACTTTATTTATGGCCCTCCTATCTAGCTCTTGACTCTACCTCTCTCATCGTGACTTTCCCAAGTCCTCATCAGAAGGGCAAGTGCCACAAGACTAGGGTTCTTCTCTTTCTCTCCATCTCACCCGTACCTTCCCCCATTGACTTCCCTCCAAATTTTATACACTACACTGCACCCTCAGTTTTCCTGATAACCTTGAGCCTTTTAATTGATTCTGTCTACCATCTTCTTATTTAACTGGAATTTATTAGTAAGTCTGGGTCATTAGTGAAGCTTATTTGAAAAGCTTCCCTCCAAAACTTTGATTGGGACTGCTCATTCTTTCACTTCCCTGTGTCTCAGAAACTAGGGTCAGTATTTTCCAGAGTTTTACTTTCAAAATGTGAACAGAAACCTATCTGCCCTTCACATTCCCTGGGTTATATCACCTTTCAGTAGTCTCTAGGTCTTTCCTCTTCAAAGGCATTAAAGAATTTAATACTTGGCTGTCAGTGTTCCTCTGGCCTCAAACTGTCCTCATTCTATGTGACTTAAATGTCTATAGGGAGGACCCACGAAACACTCCAAACACTCTTCAAACAACATTTACTGCCACTTGATTTCCACCACTCACGCCCAGGACAATTCCCTGGGCCCTGTCATCCTCTAACACTAATCTATTTCAGAAAACCAAATCCTTGAATTCCCACAGCTTTGTTTCTTGCCACGGTTCTGTGCCTTTCATATCTGCATTTTGACATCCTCAAGATCTCTAGGTTCTCTGGCTACTTATAATGAGTTTGGTAGAACAGCAGTGGCATTGGCTTCACTTGGGAGCCCCTCCCCAAATTTACTCCACAATTTAACAAGGTCCCCAGGTGCTTCATATGCACATACCAGTTTAAAAAGAACTGCTCTACCACTTTCAGATTTTCCTCAGAACAGTATGGTACTGGCATAAAAACAGGCACATAGATCAGTAGACCAGAATCGAAAGCCTAGGTAGAAACCCTCACATACATAGTCAACTAATTTTTGAAAGGGTGTCCAAAACACACAATGGGTAAAGGATAGTCTCTTTAATATATGGTGTTGGGAAAGTTGGATGCCCACATGCAGAAGAATGAAACTGAACCCCTATCTTATACCATTCACAAAAATTAACTCGAAATGGATCAGAGATTTAAAAATAAGACCTGAAACTGTAATAAAACTCCTAGAAGAAAACATTGGGAAAAAGATTCTAACAGTCTTTACTCTCTTTCCCACTTAGCCTGGATCTCAAGGTCAAATATTTCAGTTTGTTCCTCACCAATATACCTGTCACTGTACCCACTGGCCAGTGCCCTCTGTGGATCAATCAATTCACCCTCTCTATCGGCTACTGTGCCCAAACCGCTGAGGGCTGCTAGAGCAAATGAACTAACTGGCCTAACACCTTTGCTTAGTCATGGTTTATGACTTCAGCTGGATCCCAGGACTGCTTAGTGCTCTGGTTCTGAGCATCACTCTTTTCTACTTTTGGGAACTGCATAGCTCTCCTCAGAGGCCTTACTATGTATCTCTAAACTTGTTCACTCTCTGTCCCTTTTTTTTTACTTACAAAGCTCCTACCTCATATTTAGAGGGAATGGGATTCTTCTGCCATGAACAATCTTAACATCTTGCCTAAATGCCTAACAACATGTTTTCAATCCTCTTCTTCCCATCTTTCCTTTTGTCTCTGAGAAAGTATTTTTTTTAGTATGTAAGATTTCACCTCCATTATACTGATTCCACTTAACCGCTGCCCCCTCCCCTTTGTGAATAAACCTTTTATGCTGGAATAATTTTATATTTACAGAAAAGTTGCAAAGGCTGCACAGAGATTTCCCATATACCCCTGTAGTGGGTTGCATAGTAGCCTCAAAAGTATATCCAGGTCCTAGCCTTGGTATTTATGAATGGGGCCTTACTTGGAAATAAGATCTTTGCACATATAAATAAGTTACGGATCTTGAGAGACCATCCTGGATGTAGGTGGGCCCTAAATCCTTGTAAGAGTAATTTGTTATGGCAGCCCTAGGAAACAAATTCAACTCCTCACCCAGTTTCCTCTAATATTCATGTCTTAAATTACCACCATATTTGTCAAAACTAAGAAATGAACACAGGTACATTTCTATTAACTAAACTGTAGTCTTTATTCAGATTTCCCTAGTTTTTTACACTACCACTCTTTTTTGTTCCAGGATCCGATCTAGGATATGACATTGCATTTAGTTATATGGTGTTTCCTTAGTTATCCCTGAGATGTGACAGTTTCTCAGTCTTTTTGTTTTGTTTTAAATAACCTTGACAGTTTTGAGGGGTACCGCTCAATTATTTTGTGTAGACTCTTCCTCAATTTGGGTTTGTCTGATTTTTTTTCATGTTAGACTAAAGCCTTGGGCTTGAGGGAAGAATACCAATGTTTTATTTATCTTTATATGCTCGTTGCTAACCACATACTAGCTAGTTTTCAATACCCATTTACTCAAAGAATGAAGGAATACAAATCTGCCAGCACCTAATTTCTTTCCTTGCCAGCTAGGTGCTAGTTCTAGGATGCTATTTTCTCTTTTCAACAAAAATAGACATTTTGACTTCAATTGATTTCCTTTGTTGACTGAAAAGAGAGCTGTTGTCCAAGGCTTAGACTATAGAAAAGGGCCTTTGAGTTTCAGAGAATGTTTTAGCAGGTGCTTGTTGAGATGGTCATGTTAACTGCACCATCACTAAATAGTTGAGTTCATCACAAGCAGCTATACAAAGGGAAGGACATATTGTAAGCTCTCCTGTGATGGCTCTTTCTGGTACCCCCACTTCCCTTGCCATGCTCTGCTCCAGATTCCGAGTGTTTTCTCTCCTTTACTGACATGCTCCTTAACTACTCTTCTGAACATTTCTCCCCAAACTGGAATTTCTTTAACACACTTTATTAGGAGGAAAGTCATTTGCTCTTCTCGCTAATGATTGTATGATACCTTAGAGTTTTAGCAGCAGCACTTTCCTCTACACTCTCATTTGATCCTACTTCAAAGAGCTATTATTATTCCCTTTTTTAAATAAGCAAATTGAAAGTCACAGAACTTATGATTTCCCTAATATTTCCAAGATACAGTAGAGTTGGGCATAGAATGCTGCCTTGATTTAAAATCCTGTATACTTCTCAACTCAGAGAAACCAGATCCTGATGACATCATCAGAATCCTGGAAAAGTAGTATCTAAACTAAAATTAACTAGGAATACCTCAGTTATAATAGCCAATATTTTTTCAGGAGGTTATTTAAGTCACATTTCTGTTTGCTGAGGAGATAATTGCAACAAAAATATTCTGATCAGATGTAGCCTTTATAGGTTTTGATTTTATGGTTGGTCAGTATTCACAAGTGTGGTTTATAAAGTGTCTGAATGGATATGTCTGTGTGCTTAGTGTAGAAGAGGAAAAGACAGAAGCATTGTCATGTATTTCATTGTCTTTGCCACAGAAAAGAATCAACCATGAAATGAAAGTGCTATTTTTTAAGAGGAGTGTTGCTGCGTTCATATTTTTCTTGAGTGCTTTGTTTTGTTTTTAAAACCAACTTAAGAAGTTGAATATAAATATAATGCTTTAGGCATATTAAAAAATATTTAAAAAAAACCACATACTGATCACCACTGAAATTAAGGTTTTCAGGAAGAAGCAATACAAACCAGTTCCTGCCTTTTTCTCCCTCATTGTAACTGACAATCTTCCTAGTGGCCCATTGGTGTCTCCCTGAACAGCTGGAGAGGATATGGGTAAGAGTCCCAGCAAAATGGTAGTAAGATTCATAAGGAAAGCCTTTTGATTCCTAACCAGCTTAGCTCACATACAGAATTTCTCACTCTATTCATTACAGCAGAAAGGCTGAATCAATACAGTGGTAGCCTGGTAGATAACCCTAGGGTTTTGGCTAAAAATTGCCCTCAGCATGAGGTCTATATGGCTTGATTAATCTAAGTAATTCAGAAGTAAACCAGCCTCTCTGAAGTTTATTGTGTTTTGCTTTATTTGTTTTCAGAGGGAGGGGAATTTGTAGCCTAATCTTCAAAAAGAAATATTTTGTTTGATAGAGGTTTTACTCTATGCAACAAAAAGTTGACGTGCATTTTTGGATTTTAAATCAATTCTGATATTTTCATAAGCTTAAATTGATTCTAGGAATGTCCATAGGTAACACTAGGAGGTCAAATTTTGAGTAGCACTGTTGTCCTCCATGACCTCCCTTGTGTAAGTGAACTTCCTGCTTTGGCTACCCAAGCAGTCTTCTCTAAAAGCCTGGCAAGTAAGGGTTTTTTGTTGGATTGATGTTCTTAATTCTCATTCTTTCAAGTCTCACTGCAAAACGAACCCTATGTTCATTTATTTTTTAGAATAGAATGCACAACCGATACAGCCCTTATACTCAGATTCTAACAGCTTTTAAAATGGTATTTGTAGTGAAATGCCATAGACGTAAAAGTTCCAAAGTATCATTTTAAAATGCTGCCCATACACATTGATTTTGTAAGAATAAATTAAAATAGCAATAAAACAAACTAAATTTTCAGTTTTTAATATTCTTAAATGTCATCAACTAGAAAAAAACGATTTAAGCACAAATTTAACAAGCAAACTGAATAAATGCTACTAAAAACATGATGTGGTTTAGTAGAAAGCCCAGCAGTTTTGAACTCAAATGGATGTCCTTTCAAATATCAGCATTATTACTTCCTGGCCCTGTTTCCTTCCAGAAATTAAATTTATGTGAATAAAATTTCCTATATGAAAAATGAAGATGATAATACATATCAGCGAGGTTGTCATGAGATTAAGAATATGTGTAAAATGTGTGACACATCTAAGGACTGAAAAAATGTAATTGTTATTATTACAATGATTTTTAATGCTTTCATTTCATGGTCTTACATTGTGACTGAAATTGTGTTAATTAACCCTGTTACATATATTATCAAGTGAATTCATAACACCCTTGCCCATAAATATATTTATAACAATACAAAAAATAGAAACATATAAATAGAATGAAGATTTATTACACTAAAGAATAAGAGCATATGAGCATACTAACAGCAAAATACTTAGTAGAAGTTAATAAGCCAACAAAATATAATTACACACATTTTCCAGAGGTGTCACAGTCTTTGTCACAAGTAAATTTTTATAGAGAAACTCAGTCTATTTCCATGATAGGTCCCGTGGCAGGCATGGCCTTCCCTGTAGGATACTCCTTCATTCATGTTAATATAAATAGACATTCAAGACAAATCAGTATTTTTTGGTAGTTTGAGTTGATTGCTTTTAATAACTATTTTTAGCCAAATATTTTCCACTTTTGAAGATAATTATTTTTTAATAAGAATTGTTTCTTTTTTTTTTTTTGGCTGTGTGGTGTGGAATGCAGGATCTTAGTTCCCCAACCAGAGATCGAACCCGTGCCTCCGCAGTGGAAGCACAGTCTTTACCACTGGAATGCCAAGGAAGTCCCCTTTAATAAGAATTTTGATTGGCTGTCAGTGCATTCCCTTCCAGATGAGTTCATAGAACACCCCACCCACCACACCTGATACAGAGACCAGTTCTGTATCAGCAGTCAGTGGGATAGCCACCATGAGGGTATCATCATAATGACTACATGAATTTGCCCATAACTATTTATATTGCCTGCAGAGACTTTTGGAATTATCACTATGGGACACAGAGGGTTAAACTCAGTTAAACTCAGGTAAGGTGATGCCAGCTTTGTTTGGGTTGTAACTTTTGTCTGATGAGTTTTCAGTGGACATGGTGTTAGTAGTGAATCCAAATTTTGGTATGTTTATTTAAAAAGCCCATTCCTATCAAATATTTGTTACCTTTTCTTCAGGTTAATTTTTTTCAGTATTCTTACAATATTTTAAAACTCAATTTCCAAGCCTTTAATTAGCTTTGTGTTTCTCTGAACCTTTCATGATTTTTGACCCAGAGAACGTCTACTCTGAGGAAATTTAAAAGTCCCTGAACCTAAACTTTGCTCTCTGCCTATCTGTCTTCTCAAGGCTTGTTTTGGATTCTTCTGGCCCTTTTGCCTTTCACTTTTAAATCCATTTCCTATACAGGTTTGTGGGTTTTTTTTGGTTCTTGGAGAGCATTATGTTTGAGTCAAGGTGTTACCAGATAAGGCTAAATTCATAGATAACTCAGGTTTCTTCAACATTCACGGGGATGCAGCAGGCATGAAGAGAGTGGTGGTTGTTCACCTGTGGGGGTTCTCAGGAAGCACACCTGGTCTGCTGATTTACAGTACTGATCCAGAGCTGTGTACTCCATTCTACAAAGAATTTCACCTTTGCTAAGGGAAAAGGGACCATTTTACTTTTGTAAATACAGCTTGAGATAGTACACGTAAACTAGTATTTTGTTCTCACAAGGTACTCAAAGGTATGCAGTATTTTTCAGGCTTAATTTGAGAATAGTCAAGGTGGATGATGTATTTAACAGTAAATTCTACACTTTTTCTTATCTACTGTTTTCATTTTACCTCCTCAGAAACCTACAATGTCTTCCTCTTTCTCCATATCATTTTCTGTCTTTCTAATCTCTCTTCCATTACCCCAGAGGCAGCTTCTCAACTCTGTACCTTTGAACATCATAACATCATTGTTGATTCAAAATTTAAATTTTTTTTTTTTTTTTTTTGGTGGTACGCGGGCTTCTCACTGTTGTGGCCTCTCCCATTGCGGAGCACAGTCTCCGGATGCGCAGGCCCAGTGGTCATGGCTTACGGGCCCAGCCGCTCCGCGGCACGTGGGATCCTCCCGGACCGGGGCACGAACCCGTGTCCTCTGCAACGGAAGGCGGACTCCCAACCACTGCGCCACCAGGGAAGCCCCCAAATTTAAATTTTTTAAAGAAAGTTCTAATACATTTCCATTTGTTTGGGTTACTCCTCTGATGGGCATGCTTAGATTTTTGGAAGGCACAAACCATGTTCTTTTGTACCTTCAAAATATATCCAGAATCCAACCAGCTCTCACTGCCTTCATTGCTATCATCCTATAGCTGCCATCATCTCTCTCCTGGATAATTGCAATTACCGCTAATAGGTCCCCTGACTTTTATGATACCTGCCCCATCACTGTCATTCTCTATACAGCAGGCAGTATGAACCTTCTAAAAGATAAACCAGATCCCGTTATTCCTCTACTCACAATCCTCCAATGGTGTTCCATTTCAGTTGAGTAAATGCAAAAGCCCATATAATTGCTTACAATGCCCTTCATCAGCTTGCTTCTCTCTGACCCCATTTACTACCCCCTCCCATGTTCTCTCCACTTCAGCCACACTGGTCTGTTTATCTTAACCAAGCACATCAGGTGCTGTCCTGCCTCAAAGTCTTTGCATTGCTGTCCCTTCTGCCTAGGTATCTGTAGAACTCATTCCATTACCTCTCCCGGGTTTCTGTACAAACGTCAGTGAGGTCTTCCCAGACAACTCTAAGTGAAAAGTACAGCACTCACTGCACTTCCTAGCCCCATCCTTGCTTAATTTTTTTCCCCACAGAGTTTTCACTAAATGACATACTATATGTTTTCCTTTTTTTCCCCCTTTCTCCCATAGAATGTAAGCTCCATTAGAGCAGGATTATTTGTTTTGTTCACTGCTATAGCAAAGCACCTCACACATAGAGGCAGTCGATGAATACCTATTAAATAGACGGTTCAATGTGTAAATAAATGTCTATCATGTTAATATTCTAACTAAAAGGCATTGGGTGAGATAGTGTTGGGCAATGAGGAAGAGTCAGACATATTTCTTACAAAATTTTTGATTAGTAATGACAGTGAGAGTCACAATTTTCTAAGTATGGACATGTTTTGATCTTCTGTGTTTAGATGTTTAAAATGTAATGGGTTACATATTTTGATCTTTAGACAATTTCTAAGGACAAGCTTTTTCAACCAAACAACTAGTTACCAAAATAAATATAGAATCACAAGAACTCGAAGCTATTTCTCTATTTGTGGTTATTTAGGTCAATTAAAAAATCGTCTCAAATGTATAGACACCAAGGGGGGAAAGTGACGGTGGGTGGTGGTGCTGTGATGAATTGGGAGATTGGGATTGACATATATACACTAATATGTATAAAATAGATAACTGATAAGAACCTGCTGTAAAAAAAAAATAAATAAAATTCGAAAATTCAAAAAAAAAAAAGGGTCTCAATAGCATGAATGCTTTAGAAATTTCCAGAGGATGGAAATCAGTTTACTAAAGTATAATTTAACTATTTTCCCAGCTCCTAATGAGAATAAAATATGGGCATTTGGGGGTCTTTCTAGTCCTAAATCAGAGGGATTACTTCACGAGGTAATTGTTGGTCCTGTGAGGTCACTGAGTTTTAGGAACATATCGGTGTTGGATGCAGTGATGATGATGATAATAAAATAACAATATCTAATAGCTGATACTTATTGAAGCTCACCATGTACAGGCACTGTCCTAAGTGATTGCTTGTATGAATGTACTTGATCTTTACAACAACCCTGTAAATCAGGCACTATTATTTCCATACTACGAATGAAAAAACTCAAGTTTGAAGAGGTTAGATAACTAGCCAAAGTCACACAGAAAACATATATGGCAAAGATGGAATCTGAATGCGTGGATTCAGAGTCTTCTCTTTCTTGACCCCCATGCTATATTGTGCCAGTCTCCTACCTGGTGCATAAGTAGAACTCCAAAAAAGTGTGTGTGCATGCTCATGTGTATGTGTGTGTGCAAGGGAGGGCATATGCACACTTGCTTGTGCATGTGTGCACGTGTGTATATGAGTTGATAATGGTGATAGTACTCTGTTAATGTTGAAAGTGAAGGTGATACAGCTCTGAAGAGAGTGAAGGTGAGAATATAAACACCATTGTTAAGCTTTATGCATGTTACTTTATCAGCATAGCAACTTGTATGAGGGAAAATTTTCACTTCTTTGTTAATAGATGAGCTATCAGAGGATCAGAGAAACAAGAGCCTCACCCTTGGATAAGGCCTTGTCCAGGCAGTGGCAGTGAGACTGGGAGGAAAAATCTCACCCTGCTTCTCAGCGGTAAAGCTGACAGTGCTCCTGGAGGTATACAGGAAGGCATTCTGGCTTCCATGCGGAGATCCTCTGTACAAGGTATCTGTGTGTTCCCTTTGTGGTTAGGAGGGGACATCAGCCAAGGGAAGACACTGGGTCAGTCTAGGGCTATGTAGTCTAAAGCTAGAGTTGCCAAGTATTGCATGGGAAATACTTATATTGAAAATTATTTGTTGATTTTTGAAACTCAGATTTAACTGACTGGGTGTTCTGTTTTTTGTTGTTTTTTGCTCCATCTCCCAACTCTGCCTGTGGCATCTAAACCCCTGTCAGAAGTGCTGAGCCAAAAAAAAAAAAAGTGCTGAGCAGATCACAAGAGCAGAGAGAGGCACTGTCTTAGACTTTGTGAATCCCCATACAGATTCATCAACTGTTCATTTATTCATACATCATTGACAGAAACAATGACTACCTACCAGGATCAGGCAGCATGCTAGGTTCTGAATGAGACTTGTGAATGTTCACTCCCAGGGTTTACAGTGTCTAGTACAGAGGTTCTCAAATTTTAGCATATATTAAGATCACTTGGGAAGCTTATTTTAAAAATTCCCTAGAGATTATGACTCTTAAGAGTAAAACCCTGGAATTTGTGTTCTTAATGAACACTCCAGGTGATCTTGAGGTGGGTGATTCCAGGAGCATACTTTGATAAGTACTGGTCTAGTAGATGGAAAGAGACTTCATCCAGAAATTACAAGTATAAATAAGAAATACTCCTCAGTCAGACTTATATACTGGTACATTGTGTGATTTGAGTTTCTCTAAGGTATTAATGCAGATTATAGAGTGTTGTATTCTCCACATTACTGTTTTTAAATGAAAGTGTCTTCTGGTAAGATATAACTAAGTGTGCTAGCAAGTGGGAATTGGCTCTTGAAAAGAGAGATTGTCCCCAGATTTCTGATCAGAGCCTCAAGTCAAGTGAAGTATGACATTCTTATAAAATAACTTAGACCTCTTGAGCCACAGTCAGTTCTATGCCATGATTATACATGAAAGCCTTGTTTCTGGAAGGAAAAGGTTCACTGTGTTTCGTAGCGTTAAAAGCAAGGACTTGTGCCTACACTTTTTCAAACCAGTTCTCTATTTCAGCATAGTGTTTGTGGTACTAGTAGGGTATGTGCAGACATTTCTGTATTTGTTGTTGAACACCCTGTCTGCCGAATCCTCTATACAAAGTCAAGTCAAAGCAGTGAGCATTCTGGGAGGGATGCCAGCAACAAATTGTAGTAATCCAGCCTTGTTGTTATAAAAGCATGAATCAAAAGCTCAGCATCTTGCTGAGACAGCAATCGTCTTAACCTTGTTATACTCTTGAGATGGTAATACGAGGTCTTATCAGTATGGTTGATATAGCTCTCAAAGGAAGGATGAGGGTCAAAAATGGCTGAAATTTATCATGGAGACTATTGCTTTGTGAGATATCCAGCTATAGAATTGTGACTACCTATTAAATCCTCTATGAAGTAAGAAATATATGGTCCACTGCCTGCAGGATAAGAAAAGGGGAAGGAGGTGGAATCAAAAGTGAAATAAAAAACTGGTCAAATGAGATGAAAGTCTGCTTTCTTAATTTTCAGCCATAGGCATCAGTGTTTGAGATTACCCCTTAGGCAGCTTCTGATTGAGTGGGGATAGTTCCATGACATGGAAGATTAAAGGTTTTCTGGGTGGCTGTATTTTAAATGATAAAATCTTTTCAAAGAGATTTTATTTTTGTAATCAAGTCTAGGCTGTGTTCATGTGAAAGCAAGTTATAAGTGACCCAGACAATTAATAGCATTTAAATAAGTATATAGAACAAAGCTACTGTGATCTATAGTTTCTATTTTTTTTTCAATTTGGGTTTTTTTTAATGAAGTTCTTTTTTTAAAGACGTATTATTTATTTATTTGTTTTATTTACTTTTTTGGCTGCGTCGGGTCTTAGTTGTGACACACGGGATCTTCCTTGAGGCGTGCAGGATCTTTTGTTGTGGAATGCAGGCTCTTCATTGTGGTGCATGGGCTTCTCTCTACTTGTGGAGTGTGGGTTTTCTCTTCTCTAGTTGTGGCGCACGGGCTCCAGAGCGCGTGGACTCTGTCGTTTGCGGCACGCAGGCTCTCAAGTTGACGCATATGAGCTCGGTAGTTGTGGCCCACAGGCTTAGTTGCCCTGCAGCATGTGAGATCTTAGTTCCCTGACCAGGGATTGAACTTGGGTCCTCTGCATTGTAAGGTGGATTCTTTACCACTGGACCACCAGGGAAGTCCCTCAATTTGAGCTTTATATCTAGAAAGAAGTTTCTTAGAAACTCCTTAGAAAGAAGTCAAACCAAGACTGATACCAAGAAGACAGCTTTCTTTAGGAATTCTCATTAATGTTCAGTTCCAACCTCATGTCCTCCAGGAGGAAGGGCAATATGCAGAGTGTTCAAAAGCCTGGGCTTTGAAGTGAGAAAGACCTGGACATGAATCACAACATTGTCACTTCCAAGTTGTGAGACCTTGAGCGAGTTACTTACCTCTCTGTGCCTTGGTTTTATTAGCTATAAAATGCAGCTAAGATCAGTACTTGCTTCATAAAGTGTTTGTGAGGATGAAACGAGATATGTAAAATGCTCTCTACAGTGCCTGGCACATGGTATGTACTCTGTAAATATTAGCAGTGGAGAATTTGAGACTCCCCCCAAAATTGCACCTCTCTTTTCCTACCCAGGTTATGAATAATTGGGAATTTTAGGAAAAGTAAAGAAACAAGCAAAATATCACCTTATTAGTTATAGAGAAAGGTTGGAGAATGCAGTTTAGTTTGAAAGATAAATTGGTCTGCTAAATATACCCCAGAATTAGGTAGACTCACCCTACCTGTTATAGCAGTACCACCTGGGCCAACCTTCCCAAGGAAAGAGAAAAAAGAGCAGAACATGCTGGTCCCTACAGGAAGCTCTTTTTCAAGAATGGCAGAACTGGATTGAGCATGCCCAGATATTCTTTTCGAAGTAAACAGAGACATCGTTTTATATCACCAGGGCCTGAGTGATTAAAAGGTCAGAAGTGAAGGGATGTGTTAGATAGAAGTCTTCTTCATGAAGACAAAGACTGAGGAGAAGATGTTTCTGTCTAACATAAAATGTTATCAACATCATCAGTAATTCATTTCCATTATACTTCATTTAATTCAATATTACCTCCTAACTTTATATTTTCAAATCATACCATGGCTGTATTAGTTTCCAACCACAAACTTAGTAGCTAAGACAATGTAAATTTTTTCTCATACAGTCCGTAGGTCAGAAGTCCATAAACTAAAGTCAAGGTATTGGCACGGCTGATTTTTCTGGAGACTCTGAGTGGAGAATAATTTCTTTGCCTTTTTCAGTTTGTAGAGGACACCTGCTTGTGGTTCTTTCTTTGCATCATTGCAACCTCTTGCTTCCGTCCTCATATCTCTTACTACTGTCTTGTACCTACCCATATAATCCAGGATAATCTCCTATTTCAGAATTATCAGTCACATGGGCAAAGTCCCTTCTGCCATGTTAAGTAATAAAGTCAAAGGTTTCAGGGATTAGGATGTTAACATTTTGGGGGAGTCGATATTCAGCCTATCACAATGACATTTTTTTAAACATCGTTGTTGGAGTATAATTGCTTTACAATGTTGTGTTAGTTTCTACTGTATAACAAAGTGAATCAGATATACATACACATATATCCTCATATCCCTCCGTCTTGCATCTCCCTCCCACCCTCCCTATCCCAACCCTCTAGATGATCACAAAGCACAGAGCTGATCTGCCTGCGCCTTGCAGCTGCTTCCCACTAGCTATCTATTTTACATTTGGTAGTGTATATATGTCAATGCCACTCTCTCACTTCGTCCCCAAAATATGGAACGCTTCACGAATTTGCATGTCATCCTTGCTCAGAGGCCATGCTAATCTTCTCTGTATCGTTCCAATTTTAGCATATGTGCTGCCAAAGCGAGCACCACAGTGACACTTTGATTATTTCATTTTGCCTTGTAGCTATTTTTCTTGTTACTGTGTACAGTATTCCTTTTAATTTCCTGAGTCAGGTTGTAAGTTCCTCAAGGATAGATATCAAATCTTCCATGTTTTTATATGTTTACTACTTCATTATATTGTGTGTTTAAAGTAAAACAATGCTCATAATAGGCACTCAGTAAAGCCTACTGATTTAAATACTCTTGAATCACACAGTCTTTAGAATGGAGACACGGGTCTGGTCTACATATGTTCCAGGAGAAACAATCTTAGCTTTGACTTTGGATTCTACAAACATTCAGACTGCATAAGAGACAATGTAGAGTGAAGCATTAGAATGTAACTTGTTTTCCAGAATTCTCACTGTGGACTGTAGACAGACTTTGGGACAGTCAGTTAAGTGTTAAGATTTACCAGAAATCCATGGGGTTACTCCGGCCACACTCTCCTTCTTTCTGATAAAGAAGAGAAATATTGCAATTCTTGTGAGTGGATGTGAAAACTTACCCTGCACAATTTAACTGGCTCTTTCCCATTAAACTTTGGAAGGAGGAGGATTATTATACAATGGAATTTGTTTCTGATTTTTGCTGCAATGGTTAATAAGAAGTGTACTGTGACTTGAAATGAATATGGACACAAAATAATTCTCTCAGACATAGGTACATCTCGAATGCATGGTTGTTCATCACTTATGGGTTGAATTAGAAAATTATGGGACCAATATGTAATTTTAAGGTATTCAATTTACATTAATAGATATCTGAATGAACCATAGAATTACATCTGAAACATATAGCCCAATTCATACTCATAATTTTAAAAGTTAGCAATGCTATATAGAAGCCTTGCATATAATATTTTGGTACATAATTAAGACAAAAGATTACCTTTGTGCTTAGCCCTCAAAATTTGCAATTGACCTTTTGTACCTGACCTGTTCTACCTTCATATCTTTCCTCTCCCTCCTTGAGTTTTCCTCTCTAGAATGGTAGAATCTGAATTGCAGACCTGGAAAGGACCCTAGAGGCCATCTTGTCAATTTGGACATTTTACAACTGAGACCATAGTTCTCAAAACATTAATTGACTTGCTTAAGGTCACATAGCTATTGGCAGAGCTTTATTAAAAACTCAGTTCTCCTAATTCTGTGTAAAGATTTTCCCCCCTCTACTTAGGTAAGATAATTTAGAAGTATAGAGGAATAAGAGAAATAGTCTAGTAGTAAAGCAATGGATGGTGAGAGGATTCTGGAAATACTGTGGCTTAAAGGAGACACGGTTCTCAGTCAACTACTTTCTCTAGCTTATCATCTGTTAGAGCAAGAGGAAGCAGGATGTGTATGCCTTGGGGATGAAAATAAGGCCAATGTGAAGGAAATCACAAAAAGAAAAAGAAAAAAGAAAGAAGGTGTGGCAATAGTAGAAACTATGTTAATAGTAGGAAAAGAAGTATGTAAAGTTGAAAGTAGTAATCAATATAGAGGAATCTTGCAATAATAAAGTGATAAATTGAACAAACAGTTTATGAAGAATCTGAAAACCACACAATGAAAACACCCAAAGACCACATAATAGCTAAATATAAAAAGATATATCTATTAGATGTGCAAGGATAAATTACAAAACTACAGTTATAATGGGATACCTTGAAATACCCATTTTTAGAATTATATGAGGTTATAAGGGAATTGAGTAATGATATCAACACATTTTCTTGTATATAGAGAGCAAGAAAGAAATAAAAATTCAGAAACATATATCTCTTGAATGGAGAATATAAAATTTTTTTCTATGTCTATGGAAATTTCACAAAAATATATGTGTAATTGACCACAAAGCAAATCTTGACAAAATTTTAAAAGCAAGATTTTTACAGACTACTCTCTCTGACCATGTTAAAATAAGAGATAGTGAAATAGTGATTTTCTTTTTTCCTCCAACCCCCAACCTACTTGGAAATTAAGAATGCACTCCTGGTTAGCCCATGGACCAAAGACCACATGAAAACTGAAATTACAGACTATCTTAAAAACAGTAAAAAAATGATGAATATCAAAACCTACAGAACAAAAACTCGGAGAGAAAATTTATAGCCTTAAATTCCTTTGATAAGTGGTAAAATAAAAGGGAAAGAGGATGGAAGATATTTGAAACTCCAAAGAAAATTATTGATTTCCGAGCAAAGTAAACATACCAAAAGTGATAAAGAGGTACAGACCTAGAATAAAACAATTATGACTGAAGAAGTGAAAAAGGTGATTAAAATTATATAATTAAAAAAAAGCATTGTGAACACTTGCACATTGCTGGTGGAAATATGAAATGATGCAGGCACTAAGGAAAGGAGTGATGGTTCCTCAAATAATTAGACATAAACCAAATGATTCAGCAATCTTACTTCTAGGTATATACCCCCAAGAAATGAAAGCAGGGGCTCAAAAAGATAGTTGTATACTAATGTTCATAGCAGCATTATTCATAATAGCCAAAAGGTGAAAACAGCCCCAAATCCATCAACAGATTAATGGATAAACTAAGTTGGTATATGCATACAATGGAATATTATTCAACCTTAAAAAGGAATGAAGTTCTGATTCATGCTTCAACATGGATGAACCCTGAAAACATTATGCTAAGTTAAATAAGCCAGACAGAAAAGATATATATTGTATGATTCCACTTATATGAGGAACCTAGAATAGGCAAATTCATAGATACAGAAAGTAAAATAGAAGTTATCAGGGGTTGGAGAAAGGGTAGGATATGGAGTTATTGTTTAATGAGTACAGAGTTTCTGTTTGTGATGATAAGTTTCTGGAAATGGATAGTGGTGGTGGTTGAGTAACATTGTCGATGTAATTAGCACCACTGAATTGTACATTTAAAAGTGGTTAAAATGATAAATTTTGTTATGTATATTTTTATCACATTAAGAAAAATGTATCATGGCCAGATATTTTCCTGAGTTCTAACTAATGTCAAAAGAACAGTTATTTCTCGTATTACCTAATTTACACAATAAAAAGATTGAAATTTCATCAAATCATTTTTGAAGACAGCACAACTTTAATACCCAAATTTGGCAAAAGTATTTCAAAATCAAAAACTTATAAACCAATTACACATATGAATTTAGATACACTAACATTAAAAAATTTCAAATAAAATCTGGCTTTGTATTAAAAGAAGATTTATTAAGACCAACTAGAATTTACCCAGAAATGCAAAGGTGGTTCAATATCAGAAAAATCTTATTGTAATTTGTCTAATCAACAAACTAAAAGAGGAAAAAAACCTTATCATTTTAAGAGAAGCTAAAAGCATATTAGATAAAATTTCGAAGGATACCCTAGGGTAAAATATAAATAGAGTGAAATTACTTTTAAAACCTGGAAATCATGTCAATTGAAGTCAGGAACTAGATGGAAATTCTCATTATTGCTGTTAATACTCAACAGTTTTGCAGTTATAACAAATGTTATAACATGGATCATTTGATAAAATGCTGGAAAGGAAGAAATTAAATCATCTCTTTTTTACTGATGAATATGATTATATATTTTAAAATGCCAAGAATTCTAACACAAGAATGGTATGAAGAAAATATTTGTGTAGATAAACAAGTAGAAGATGAAACAGAGTAAAGGAATAGATTTTCTCTCAGTTAACAAAACCTAAAAGTAAAAATAGGGGAAAATCCATTAAAATAACAGTACAAGCATAAAATGTTTAGAAATACATTTACCAAGAGTAGAATTTTACAAAAACACTTATAAAATTTTGGAGTTATACAAAATAATATTTTAAAAAATGGAAAAGACACAATATTCTTGGAGGGTGAGGTACAATAAAAATCTCAGTTCTGTTAAAATTAAAATAAGAATGCATTGCAATTTTAATTAGACTCTAGAGAATTTTATTTTGGGAGGGATTTAATAAAATAATCCAATATGAAATAGTAAGTGCCTGACAATATTCATGAAAAATATAAAGAAGAGCTGGGATAAACTACCTACCTTATCATCGTTAGAAATACAATAGCCATTATAATAAAGATCAATGTGACATTGTGCTAAAACTAGGAAACTAGATAAAAAAAGAATAAAACTTGGTTAAATGATTCCAGTGTATATGAGAGTTTAATATATGATAAAGTTAGTAGTATATCAATTCAGTGAGTAAAGGATGAATAATCAACCTAGGAGATGAAGGACCAAAGAATAGAGAGAAATATTTCATAGAAGATAAAATCCAAGTGGCCAATAACATTTAAGAAGATGCTCAAAATTACTGGTAGTGAGAGAAATGCAAATTAAATAAAAATTAGTGTTATTTACACCCATCAGAATGGCAAAAATGTGGAAAGAATGGTAACAGTTATTGCGGGCTGTAATATGAGGAAGTGGGTACTTTCATATATTGGTAGACAAGTGGAATTTTGCAGTCTTTTGGGAAAGCAATCTGGTACCAATTTATTGAAATGAAAAATACATGCATTCTTGATCCATAGTCCTACTGCTGGGAATTTATAGTAATACAAATTACTATATAGTTGTATATAGTAATAAAATCACCAGCTAATAAAATTGCATGTACAAGGATTATGTATTACAGAATTTTTCAGTTGGGTAAAAATACAGAAAGTTGGAAATATAATAAATTCCCATTAATAGGGAAGGCTTGAAATAAATATTGGTTTGTCCACATTGTGGAATATAAGGCTACTATGCATCCATTAAAAATAATAAAAATTAGGGCTTCCCTGGTGGCGCAGTGGTTGAGAATCCGCCTGCCGATGCAGGAGACACGGGTTCGTGCCCTGGTCCGGGAAGATCCCACATGCCGCGGAGCAACTAAGCCCGTGAGCCATGGCCGCTGAGCCTGTGCGTCCGGAGCCTGTGCTCCGCAACGGGAGAGGCCACAACAGTGAGAGGCCTGCATACCGCAAAAAAAAAAAAAAAAAAAATAATAATAATAATAATAATAATAAAAATTAGAACTATACTAGTTAATTTAGAGCAATGTACTCAAGGCATTTTTTAAAGAGAAAAGTAAGATACAGAGGAGTGTGTATAGTATGATACAAATTTTATAATCAATTTCAAACTCCTTATCAATGCAGATATATGTGTATATGCTTGTATGTATGTGTGTGTGTGTTGTGTGTGTGTAATTACATGAACCTGAAATAAAGCATGGAGGTACAAACACAGAGTTGTTAACATGGGTTACCAGATCTACTGGAAGAAAGGTCAGTAAATCTGGATGAGTTGGAGGGAATTGTTGGAAACAGGTGAAATTGGAGGGAAGCAGAAAGGGGGGGGATAGATAATTAGCTTTTTCTTTATATATCTTCATAAGTTTTATTTATTGCAGCAAGCAAGTGTTAATCCATAGTTTGAAAAATATATATAAAAGGAACCTTTAAAATATTGTTTAGATTAAATTCTCTTTGATACTGTAGTTAGTTGAATGGTGGCCTCCCTAAAGATATGTCTACTCAGACCATGTGAATGTGATCTTATTTGGAAAAACCATCATTGCAGATATAATTTAAAGCTCTCCAGATGTTCTCATCTGGATTAGGGTGGATCCTAAATTCATGACAAGTGTTTTCGTAAAAGAAGAGAAAGGTAGAAGATGTGGAAAAGAGAAGGCCATGTGAAAGCTGACACAGGGATTGGACTGGGAGCCAAAAGCCAAGGAATGCCAAGAGCCACCAGACGCTGAAAGAGGCAAGGAACAGAATCTCCCTAAAGCTGCTGGAGGGAGTCCAGCCCTACTGACACTTGATTTTGGACTTCTGGCCTCTATAATTGTGAGAAAATGAATTTCTGTTGTTTTAAGTCACTAAGTTTGTGGTAATTTGTTATAGCAGCACGAGGAAACTAATACAGATCTAAATCTTTATTTCAGTGGAATTTTTCTGTGAATTCCAATATGTAAAAGAGTTAGTCAGAACTGTTCTGGCTCTTGAATAGGATTTCCTGCCTCACCTGCCCCATCTCTGTGTCACCACAGAGACACAAGGCCTGCTGGAGCACAGCTGGAACACCACTGATTTAGCTCAAACCCCTTTCTGTACAGATGAGAAGAGAGAGGCTTGAAGAGTGCCCTCCACCTTTTGACAAGCTAAGCAAACTCAGGCAACTTTATACCCGTTTCTTAATTTCTCCCTTGGAAAGCCTGGGATTGTTTTGAGTTCTTTATCACAGTTGGGTGTAGTTCAGTCAACTCTTCTCGCAGCAGGACATTGATAATGGCATTTTTTCGCTTTTCACAAATGCATTTTGCTACCACACAATCACTTTGGTAAAGTTTTATTAACTTTTTTTCCTGTTTCCTTTGGAAAGGATTTTTGCATAACCCACCAGTTTCTTGCTGTAGATGCCTAGATATACATCTTTTACTGGAAGTATGTATCCCTGATGAATTCTTAATTCTGTGTCTCTGATTCATCATATGACTAAACTAAGCTAATTCCCCTCACATCACTGCATGCAAAAAGCCCAGGATGGAAACATGCTTGAGAAGGCAGGGCATTAGGGGTGCAGAAAGAATGATTACACCCTGTGTGAAATCAGGGAAGAGGGAAAAAAGTGCTGAGCAGCTACAATTAAGCTTCCATGTCACACAATATGCCACAGGATTCCTGTAGAATGAGGTATACAATTTTCCCCAACCTGGATGCTTCTTTATAGGAATTTTCCACCTTCTTCAAAACAGCATCACAAGACACCTGAGGCTGAAAAGGCTCCAAAGAGCTAGATGAGATGCAGAGGCATGAGAAGGACCATTTTTAGGTGACATCACAGCCATCACCTTGCAAAGCTTATATGGATGCCTTCCAGAATTTCAGCTCAAGAAGTCTTGTGCATTGGAGAACAGAGTTAGCTGAAGCTGAAGAGATAGTTTACAAAGACCTTCTACTTGACTCTTTAGCAATTACACAGATATTGTGAGAATTTTCAACAGTAGGTTTAAAAAATCATGATTGTTACATATTGGCATGGGGAATGTGGAAAGCAGGGTATGAAGAAATGATGCAGAATCAGGATGATCAATACAGAAATAAACACAAAAACAAATGGGGTGGAGCTTTTCCTATTTATCACAACTAAGGGGTTTTATATATTTATAATGAAGAAGGGCACAGATGATACCATAACCATGCTGGGTATATTTGTAGTTTTTGATATATATATAAAAAATATTTGGTGTGGCACATATATACAATGGAATATTACTCAGCCATAAAAAGGAACAAAATTGAGTTGTTTGTAATAAGGTGGATGGACCTAGAATCTGTCATACAGAGTAAAATAAGTCAGAAAGAGAAAAACAAATACTGTATGCTAATGCACATATATGGAATCTAAAAAAACGGTACTGATGAACCTAGTGGTAGGGCAGGAATAAAGATGCAGACGTAGAGAATGGACTTGAGGACACAGGAGGGGAAGGGGAAGCTGGGATGAAGTGAGAGAGTGTCATTGACATATATATACTACCAAATATAAAATGGATGGCTAGTGGAAAGCTGCTGCATAGCACAGGGAGATCAACTCGATGCTTTGTGATGATCTAGAGGGGTGGGATAGGGAGGGTGGGAGGGAGACTCAAGAGGGAGGGGATATGGGGATATATGTATACATATAGCTGATTCACTTTGTTGTACGGCAGAAACTAACACAACACTGTAAAGCAATTATACGCCAATAAAGATATAAAAGAAAAAAAAAAAGAACTAAAAGGCAATTCATAAAATCAAGGGGAAAATAAAATAAATGACCCTAATTGCACATTGAGTTGATAGCTTAATTATGCAGAGGTGTGTTATTTTAAATGGTTTGAAAATACAGTAATTCACCTATATGTCTCTGGTAGGATATACCTAAGAACTGTAATAACAATAATAATATTTTCACTAATCATATATTTGATATCGATCTTATATGAATATATGGGTGTGTTAAAAATGGGGTAAAGCAAATAAGCAATTATGCTATGGTCATTGAGAACTACGATTTTTAACATAAAAGGAAAAGATTCAAAATAAAATTACAGAAGTTTAGCAAAAAAAAAAAAATTACATTTGGTAAACTGTTTACAATTTCTATTCCATTTCATAATGTGGGTTCAGTCCTTTATGTTGGGCTTTTATATAGTATAAATATGTCCCAAATATTGCATAGGACATATTGTACTTCCACTAATTTAAAAAAATATTTATATGAAATTCAAATTTAACTGGGCGTTTTGTGTTTTTATTTGCTAAATCTGGCAACCCTATTCTAAGAAGTTGTTTGTGTCTTATTTTTAAGACAGAGAACTTCTTCTTAGATCTAAATGAAATCACCTCACTGATTCTACTATGTTGAAGTCTCAAGGGATCTTCCAAATTTTTGGCAAATTTACAGGGAACTTATATTCTCAAATCTCTCCAAGTCTTTGGGTTTCTTCATCCTTGCATACTATACCTGTCCTACAGCTCCTCAATCTGTCGTGATGCTCAGCCCTTTCTTCAGTTTTCATGGACAGCCCCTGCACACATTGCCACACACACATACCAGGACTCCAAGAATTTGGTGTTTTGATTGTTTATTTGGTGGATGGATCCACATGAGAGGCAATAATAACACCATAAAGTCCTCCTTTCCTCCCCTTCTTTCATCTTCTGTACTCAAATCCCTTCTTCCTGGCAGCCCTCAGACAGCTAAATTCTTCACTGTAACTTCAGGGTCAGCCCTTTAGGCCCTGATGGTAGAAATTGGGAAGGGAGAGGAGCTCACCTTCTACACTAAAAAATTAAAACATTTTTCCCAAGGGAGGTTGATCTCTCTTGAGGAGGAATTCTGCTACCAACTGTGAAGATAATGCATTTTCTCCATCTTATTACATATTTATTATAAGTGTAAAAGCAAGTCTACAAGAAAAGCTGGGTTCAGTAATATGTTACATTGGAAAGTCAGTGTGAATTCATGTCCTTAAAAGACTTATTTTCCAACTCTATTATTATTATAAATGGCCCAACAGCCGGGACACTACTCGAATTTACCCTCATGTATACCCCTAGCACACAAATTTTGATCTCTGGAGGGTAGATGACTCTATGTGTGGTGCAAAGACAAAATGAGATGGATTCAAAACAACCTGTGCCAGCAGAAATCAAAGCTGCTTCTTGAAACATCATGGTAGAGCTTCAATGACAAAAGAGCCGGCAAATAAGGACAGAAGTAATAATGCTAATGGTTAAATTGGAACAAGATAAGCCTGAAAAAAGCCAAGAGTTTACAGTAATACTGAAAAGAGGAAACACAAAGTGTGCAAAGAGGTACTTGTAATATAAAAAAAGAATGATTCCAGCAGGATCTTTGCATCTTTATTAATTTAAACAAGTAGGAAATTGTGACACGTAACGTTTTATTCTCTGTTTAGCATGTATTTCCATATGTTTAGCACATATACTCGTTTGTATAAAAAAGAAAAAGGAACAAAGATATATAAATGAACCAATAAGACACAGGATTTCTGCACAATAAGGTAGACATTTTTCTTGAGGTATAAATGACCGGGAAAAGAGGGCATACTAAATACTAAAGGAGGACCAGAATTAATGGTCTTATATAATAATGACTTACAAGGTTATTAACATTGATTACAACTATGGCATACAGGCATACACCATAGCCATTACAAAATGGGGTGGTTCAAAATTATAAATGATCCAAATGTTCTGAGAGGAAAAGCACAAAAATTCAATCCGTCATCTCCTAGGAGTTGAAGTATCTACTTATTATGAATAAATCCTTATGAATTTTAATAAAATAGTAATAAGAAATATGTATATTTCAATACTTGAAATAAACCAGGTCAATGTATCATAATATCAAGGCAATGGCATAGGGACTTCTGGCTATGAGAAACTTAGGGAAAGAAAAGTCTTCAAAAATTAAAATTTATATTAAAGACAGGGATACATGGGTATCAGGATGTAATGAGTGAAAGTTTGATACAAAAAGGCAATCAGCCTGTTGCAGAGACAGAAGTTTGCTTTATCTTGGACCATGCAACTAAGTGTCACACCACAAATGTAAATGAACAGCCAAAAAACCTGGATTCTCGTATTCTAAATTAGCATTGTTTTTCTTTTAGATCTGGAAAAATTTTTTTAAATCCCTGTAAACATTGGTTCTGGTAAAGCTTCAGAAAGCTTAGGAAGGTGTAAATTAGAACCCTGAAAAGATGTAAAAATAACAATTAAAGCACATTTCATTCATGGTATTAGCGCTTTTGCTACTAGTATTAAGGTATTGGGCATTATGAGTATTGTGTTTCTGTATATTTTTCTTGCTGTTTAGGTTATTTAAAGTATCCAGAAGAATCAATCACACTAAGTTGCTAATTGCAGTTCAAATTGTTTAAAGGAATTTAATCAATCAACCTTAAAATAATTAAATGTCCACAAAAATGGATTTTCCAAGTTTTGTTTTTTAGATATGTGGATTTAATGAATTAAGCATTGAGTGAAAGGAACCAGTACAGTTGAACTAAAATAACTCCTGAGATGTAGTTATAAAATAATTTTGTTTTTGTCTTTTGCTGTTTCTTTAAATCTATTCTATAAGGCTAGTTCTTCTCCTGTCTCTGCTGAAAATAAGGGCCAGATCTGTGGTTCTTCTAGTCCTGGTTGCATTAAGTTCAGACACAGTCTTCAGTTAATAATTAAAAATGTCCATTCTCTGGGCTTCCCTGGTGGCGCAGTGGTTGAGAGTCCGCCTGCCTATGCAGGGGACACGGGTTCGTGCCCCGGTCCGGGAAGATCCCACATGCCGCGGAGTGGCTGGGCCCGTGAGCCATGGCCGCTGAGCCTGCGCGTCTGGAGCCTGTGCTCCGCGCAACGGGAGAGGCCACAACAGTGAGAGGCCCGTGTACCACAAAAAAAAAAAAAAAAAAAAAAAAAAAAAAATGTCCATTCTCATGTACTAATCAAAATTCTAAACTTAGATTTGAGATTTCTCCCTATTCCTAATTTGAAATCCTACAACTGGGAAAAGATGTGGTTGGTTGCCTCCCCAGCACTTGCATTTTTTACCTTCATCCCCTTCCCTTGATCAGGCTAACTGCACTCTGACCACTTTGAAGTCAGTCAGGGTATTGGAAGGGAAGAGAGCAAAGGTAGGAGAGTCTCAACCGACTGATGCTATCATTAACTGGTCCATACTGTCTTGGACCATTAGGAGATTAAAGTAGGCTCCTTCTCTTTTAAGAGTACTTTAGAAACCCTCCCCTACCCCAGTTATGGGGACATATTACCTGAAGTTCTTTTGACCCTACCAAGTGCATCTCTATTTTGCTTTCTCAGCTCTTTAACATTTCTCGATATCTTCAAATTCTCTCTGTTATTGTCAACTACCATGTGGTTTTCTTGGGTGAGACTTAAGACGACCTCACACTAGGTTTTCTATGTCTGTGCCCCTCACATCTGGGCCATGAAAAGCGTTTATGCATTATTTACTCTGAATCTAAATTTATAAGCCAGCACCAACTCTTTTGCTCCATTGTCGAAACCGCAAGCTACCTTCTCTCTCACGCTTTAGCTTTCTTACCTGTGACTCAGAAACTTGCATGTGACTGCATGTGACACATATAAAGCCCTCCAAGTGGTCTTGAAACCACTCATTACATTCTCACATCCTCTTGGGAGTGAAGGGTGGGACTTGTGGCACAGTTCTCCCCGAAGAAATCTTCCCCTCCAAATTCTTTTGGAATATGCCACTCTTGATCTATTTAAATCCTTCTAGTGAGTTTGTGGTTAAAGGACATGTGAATAGTTTCTTGAAACAACCTTTTTGAATTCTGTATATGGTCTAATGCCTCCTTTGGAATACAATACCTATTATATGATTTTGTTTCTGCCAAACTTCCATTTTAATATGTAGTAATATAAAGTACACATTTTAGTGTGTGTTGCTCCATGCACAAAATTTTCTCTTCATCAGAGATGCTTACAACAGTAAAGATCTGAGTTAAAGGACTCGGAATATTGTAAACATCTGTTAATAGCTACATAAACTTGGTAGACATCCAAGTGAGAACTACAGTTAACATTAAGGAACACTGAGCAAATTAGCAGCTCTACTTAGCAGTGCTTGAATAAGACTTTTTCCTAATGTTCCATTAGCATGGTCTTTTATGTTTCCTATTAAGTTATTAGTACTAGGAGACCAAGTCAGAGCTACTTAAGAATCTTTCATTGGTGGGAGGGATCATAGGTCTCAGTTGTTCATTAACAGCACAGGAGTACTCCTGTTTCCTTAGGTCTGTAATGGAAATCTTGGCTTGAAGCCTTAGCACCTTTACTATTAGAAAGGAACCCTGAGGTATCAGGTGATTTCTTTCCATTTTCAAAAGCACTTATGGGCACCAAATAGATTTTTTTTCCTTGAGGATGACTTTGTCAGTGTTTAATAATATTTATTTCAGAATCTCCTTAGTTTTTAAAATTAAACATGAAGATTTCTAGTCCCCACCCCACATAGATATGAATCCATAAAACTCTGATGGGCCCCAGGGGTCAGTATTTTAAATTAGGACTGAAGCTGATCTAAGGGACACACTTTGACTTGGAATTCTTCTTTCATGAAAAGTCCATGGACCTAAAGGGGCAGACAAGCCACCTCCCATATCCCCTGTCACAACTACGTGAGATTGACTGAAAACTATCCTCCACTTGGTCAATATAACTCTATCCAGAGGGTTATTTGCCACTGAAAATGCCCTTTTCTTTTTTCAATGTTAGAGCCATGGGGCAGAACCCGACGCCAGGAAAGTATCCCTGCAGAAAATACCACTTTAAAGTATCCTCCTTGGGCAATTGGAAAAGGAACCTAAGCTTTGGAAAATCATTTATCTTCTTTTCTGACTTTATTCTCAGATCTCATTCATGTTTCTGTCTTGTTTAATATTAGCTGTGACAGGTAAGTTTTGCAGATGTAATTGTTCGTAATGCCAGTGTTGATATCCATCATTGACTCAGCGTCATGGGAAAAAGTACTCTGGATACATCAACCATTACCGTTTGCATTTTGTCTGATGTGGAATCAATGGTATATGAATCTCACAACGTATTTATCTTCTGAAACACAGATGCTAGTAGCTTTGACTTCTTTTTCATTGCTTTGACAATCTGTCATAGACTGTGAGGCAACTTTTAACTCTATGATGCCAAACAGAAACTGCCTGAGAATTAGGGTGACCTGGAAAAATCTGGTATCTTGTCAGTCAAAGAAACCCATCCTGTTGCGACAAACTGATTCCTGCATTTGGGCATGTTCCCTTATATGTTTTTAACTTCTAATCCAACCTATTACTTTATCCACCACACATAGATACATTATGCTCTTCCTCGGATTTTCTAGGCACAGCCCCTACCTGCAACTTCAGCTGCTCTTTCACCTCAGTCACTTCCGCTTTGGACAGAGATAAAGTCCACTCAGTCTGTCCTCTAAGGCAAGAGTCAGTCTTTTGGTTAGTCACTTACTCTGGGAGGGCTAGGCCCTTCCACTTGGCCACACTGAACAATCAGGTTGTTCAGGATGGCCAACCAGCCACATGCCGAGTTTCCGACTCCTCATACCACTTCAGGACTTGGTGAAACAGCACGCTCCAGGGGTAGACTCTGGCATTCTGAGCAGCTGCCTGCCAGATGATAAGTCCAGAGTGCATGGGAATTAAGTCCCCAAGAGGTAGCCATTGGGAAACAAGTCAGGAGGGAGCAGGCAGATAAATTCCTTCCTCCCTACCTTGTATCAGCTATTTCAAGGCACGGCTTCTCTTTGCATTTGGTCCAAAGAAGACTCATGTTTAAGTAGCCAGACCTGCTAATCACGCTGCACCATCTTTTTCTGCAGCTTATGGAGAAGTGATAGGAAGCATCTAAAACCTCACTTCACATTGGTTTATAGCTTTTTTTGCTGACTTCCCTTTTTACCATCATTCCTGCCTTGTTTCGCACCTCCCAAGTAAAGCATCAGCACTTTAATTCTTGTCTCAGGCTCCACTTTCTAGAGAACCCTGGCTAAGATCTGTGGAATGTATAATAGCCTGGGTCTTTGGAGTGGGTTGTATACTTTTCACAGCACCTAGGATGTTTTCTGATTTACAGCCCAGTTAAGCAAAACAAACCTTTTGAATGTCTACTTTGTTTTGGAAAAAAAATTTGTAGGACTAAATATGACACAATGCACACACATATATTAGAATTTATTTCTAATCATGAAACACATTGAAATACTTAATTTTTTGATTGTCATTAGTTGTAAGGAGGGAAACGTATGCTCTAAGTGCTAAATATAGTCAGGTCCTTTATTTCTGTATCAAGATTTCATTTCCAGTGAGTGATTTTGGTATATTCTTGTGCTGTCCTTGCTGCTCCTGGTACCATGGAAAGCTACAGGTAGTTACCTCAGTGCTCCGTTTTTTCTCCTGATTGAAATCTCATGTAAAGTGTTCCTCTTTGTAATGAAAATAAGGACAGTTGAGCAACCAACAAGTTATAAACCTAATTTTCTCCTTAAACAGAACTTTGGATTTTTAAGAATTGTAACTGATGGACCTAACAGAATACAAGAGCGACTTTCAAAAGAATAATCTTTTTCTGCAGGGTCTCTGGAGTGTAACAAATCGAATGATCTTTCACCACAAAGAAAGTAATTTTTTAGGCAAAAGGTTAAAGGCTGGGGAGAGGAGTAATTCTGCACTGTAGTTATTTACATCAAATTTGACATGTAGTTTTAGGATTGCACTTATAAACAATGTCTTTTCTATTTATCTTTAACTCTTGCAAATATTTGCCATTTTTAAGTGAATTGCATTTCATCCCCACTGAGAATCAATGAAAACGTGAATTGATGAACTTTAATGGCTGAGCTTTATTGTTCTATTTTACAATCATTCCAATAATAGTATTTTTAGAGAAAGCAGTGAGTTAGCTTTCAATTTCTTTCATTCTTGAAGCTGAAACAGGCCAATAAAAAGGTAAGAGACAGGATTTGACAATCAGAGCTTCTACATTTCAACTTCAAACTATCACCAACGACAAGAGCAGGGCTTCATCTGGCCCCATATGTACTGATGTAGACATACACATACCTACGTACATTTTTTTTTTTTTTTTTTTAAACATCTCTGTTGGAGTATAATTACTTTACAATGGTGTGTTAGTTTCTGCTGTATAGCAAAGTGAATCAGCTATACATATACATACATCCCCATATCTCCTCCCTCTTGCATCTCCTTCCCACCCTCCCTATCCCACCCCTCTAGGTGGACACAAAGCACTGAGCCGATCTCCCTGTGCTATGCGGCTGCTTCCCACAGGCTATCTGTTTTACATTTGGTAGTATATATAAGTCCATGCCACTCTCTTACTTCATTGCAGATTACCGTTCCCCATCCTCGTGTCCTCAAGTCCATTCTCTATGTCTGCGTCTTTATTTCTGTCCTGCCCCTAGGTTCTAAAGAATCTTTTTAAAATTTTTTTTAGATTCCATATGTGTGTTAGCATACGGTATTTGTCTTTCTCTTTCTGACATACTTCCCTCTGTATGACAGACTCTAGGTCCATCCACCTCACTACAAATAACTCAATTTCGTTTCCTTTTATGGCTGAGTAATATTCCATTATATATATGTGCCACATCTTCATTATCCATTCATCTGTCAGTGGACACTTAGGTTGCTTTCATGTCCTGGTTATTGTAAATAGAGCTGCAATGAACATTGTGTTACATGACTCTTTTTGAATTATGGTTTTCTCAGGGTATATGCCCAGTAGTGGGATTTCTAGGTCATATGGTAGTTTTATTTTTAGTTTTTTAAGGAACCTCCCTGCTTTTCTCCATAATGGCTGTATCAATTTACATTCCCACCAACAGTGCAGGAGGGTTCCCTTTTCTCCACACCCTCTCCAGCATTTATTGTTTCTAGATTTTTTTCATGATGGCTATTCTGACTGTTGTGAGGTGATACCTCGTTGCAGTTTTGATTTGCATTTCTCTAATGATTAGTGACGTTGAGCATCCTTTCATGTGTTTGTTGGCAATCTGTACATCTTTGGAGAAATGTCTATTTAGGTCTTCTGCCCATTTAGATTGGGTTGTTTGTTTTTCTGATACTGCGCTACATGAGCTGCTTGTAAATTTTGGAGATTAATCCTTTGTCAGTTTCTTCATTTGCAAATAGTTTTCCCCGTTCTGAGGGTTGTCTTTTCGTCTTGTTCATGTTTTCCTTTGCTGTGCAAAAGCTTTTAAGTTTCATTAGGTCCCATTTGTTTATTTTTGTTTTTATTTCCATTTCTCTAGGAGCTGGGTCATAAAGGATCTTGCTGTGATTTATGTCATAGAGTGTTCTGCCTATGTTTTCCTCTAAGAGTTTTATAGTGTCTGGCCTTACATTTAGGTCTTTAATCCATTTTGAGTTTATTTTTGTGTATGGTGTTAGGGAGTGTTCTAATTTCATTCTTTTACATGTGGCTGTCCAGTTTTCCCAGCACCACTTATTGAAGAGGCTGTCTTTTCTCCATTGTATATTCTTGCCTCCTTTATCAAAAATAAGGTGACCATAGGTGTGTGGGTTATCTCTGGGCTTTCTATCCTGTTCCATTGATCTATATTTCTGTTTTTGTTCCAGTACCATACTGTCTTGATTACTGTAGCTTTGTAGTATAGTCTGAAGTCCAGGATCCTGATTCCTCCAGCTCCCTTTTTCTTTCTCAAGATTGCTTTGGCTATTCAGAGTCTTTTGTGTTTCCATACAAATTGTGAATTTTTTTGTTCTAGTTCTATGAAAAATGCCATTGGTAGTTTGATAGGGATTGCACTGAATCTGCAGATTGCTTTGGATAGTGTAGTCATTTTCACAATGTTGATTCTTCCAGTCCAAGAACATGGCATATCTCTCCATCTGTTTGTATCATCATTAATTTCTTTCACTAGTGTCTTAATAGTTTTCTGCATACAGGTGTTTTGTCTCCTTAGGTAGGTTTATTCCTAGGTATTTTATTCTTTTTTTTGCAATGGTAAATAGGAGTGTTTCCTTACTTTCTCTTTCAGATTTTTCATCATTAGTGTATAGGAATTCAAGAGATTTCTGTGCCTTAATTTTGTATCCTGCTACTTTACCAAATTCATTGATTAGCTCTAGTAGTTTTCTGGTAGCATCTTTAGGATTCTCTATGTATAGTATCATGTCATCTGCGAACTGTGACAGCTTTACTACTTCTTTTCCAACTTGGATTCCTTTTATTTCTTTTTCTTCTCTGATTACTGTGGCTAAAAGTTCCAAAACTACGTTGAATAATAGTATTGAGAGTGGACAACCTTTCTTGTTCCTGATCTTCGAGGAAATGGTTTCAGTTTTTCACCACTGAGAATGATGTTGGCTGTGGATTTGTTGTATATGGCCTTTATTATGTTGAGGTACGTTCCCTCTGTGCCTACTTTCTGGAGGATTTCTATCATAAATCAGTATTGAATTTTCTCGAAAGCTGTTTCTGCATCTATTGAGATAATCATGGTTTTTCTCCTTCAGTTTGTTAATATGGTTTATCACATTGATTGATTTTTGTATATTGAAGAATCCTTACATTCCTGGGATAAACCCCACTTGATCATGGTGTATGACCCTTTTAATGTGTTGTTGGGTTCTGTTTGCTAATATTTTGTTGAGGATTTTTACATCCATGTTCATCAGTGATATTGGCCTGTAGTTTTCTTTCTTTGTGACATCTTTGTCTGGTTTTGATGTCAGGGTGATGGTGGCCTCGTAGAATGAGTTGAGGAGTGTTCTTCCCTCTGCTATATTTTGGAAGAGTTTGAGAAGGATATGTGTTAACTCTTCTCTAAATATTTGATAGAATTTGCCTGTGAAGCCATCTGGTCCTAGGCTTTTGTTTGTTGGAAGATTTTTAACCACAGTCTCAAGTTTAGTGCTTGCGATTGGTCTGTTTATATTTTCTATTTCTTCCTGGTTCAGTCTTGGAAGATTGTGCTTTTCTAAGAATTTGTCCATTTCTTCCAGGTTGTCCATTTTATTGGCATATAGTTGCTTGTTGTAATCTCTCATGATCCTTTGTGTTTCTGCAGTGTCAGTTGTTACTTCTCCTTTTTCATTTCTTATTCTATTGATTTGAGTCTTCTCCCTTTTTTTCTTAATGAGTCTGGCTAATGGTTTATCAATTTTATTTATCTGCTTAAAGAACCAGCTTTTAGTTTTATTGATCTTTGCTATCAAGGGGCTTTTAAAATTTTTACAGCTTAAAGGGGCAGAGAACGAATTGGTAAGTTTTCTAAAGTAAGTGCTCTTAGAAAAGAGCAGTCAGTACCCAGAATCTGGAAGAAGTCTGTCTAAAGTTTAGGCAAGCTGAGGGAAATATTAAGACCTTCTTAAATGAGTAAAGTTGGGAAAAATCAAGGGAGTTCTAATATGACTGGTTTTTCTCCTCTACAAAACAGAAGTGTAAATCCAGTTTCCTTTGTATATGAAGCCACCACATACTTGGCAGTTTGGATCATCTGCTTTTATCACATTTCAATATCATTTGATGATGATACTACTATGAAAGATATTTAATGGGAATTCTGTAAATATTTAGCCTATATTTTGATGGAAAAGGAAGTGCTCCGTAACTATATGAGAAAAGATTTCAGTGTTTTACAATTCAACATGACTAGCTCCTCATATAATAACAAACTGTCAAAAGTAAATTTCTTACTCAAGCTGAAAGCAAATATAAGGAAGACAGCAAGAAACAACAGCTGCAGGACTGAAAGTGATTTATTATTTCACTGAATGATCACTTCAGGAAGCAATAGTGATTTCTCTGGTATTTGGGTGGTTTTTGCCTTGCCAATGTGAAAATGGCAAGTCTTTAGGAACTGAAACGATACCCAAAGATGCCTATTTTCATCATTTTTTGTTAATTTCTGTTGACGAAAATGACAGCTAGAATTATTTAAACAAAGACCAGACGTGAATATTCTGGAAGGCAGAGTAATTTTTCCAAAATTCATCATTGCTCAGTTTTTTCTTTGGAGAAATTTCAGAATACAAGGCCAAAAGAAAATGATTGTTTCACAAAAAAACAAACAAACAAAAATCTGTTGGACATGGTAAGTACTGCAGAGGTACTAATAGTGTTTAGTGGAGAGAAGAGATATTTTGGAGACTGAATTAAAATGTGGTACAATTATTAAGACCAGTTTTCCTTCTGAATTATTGGTTCAATTTAGTGAAGCCATATTTGCACTCAGGTCAGAACTATTTTTTTTTCATGTAATTGCATTATATATCCCTAAGAAACATCATATAGTAAACTGATGAAATGTATTTACCCCAGATGGCAATGCTAAAGCCCTTAAGCAAAATTCAGAAATCAGATTTTACATGACATATAGTTATGCTCTGTCTACAAAGGGGGCTCATAATACAAAGTGGAAAGAACATTCTGTGTTTCCCTTCATGGGAAAAAGTTTAGATTTTTTATCTCATGTTCTCCCCCATCTAAGTGTAGGATTCCATTCAGATATATGGGCAGTAAAGAAAGTAAGTAATAATAGATTACTGAACAATGTCTAATCCTTGGCCTGGTGGAACAGAGCCTTTTCTCAAACTTCTGGCTGCTTCACTCTGTGTAAGTGGTTGGACACTTCAATCATTACCAAATAAAAAGGCAACATTTCCTCTGATGATTAATCATTTGGGCCTTAGCGAGCACCAGAGACAGCCTTTGAGACATTTGTTCTCTAACAGCTCCCAACATTAGCTCTAATATTGTATTAATATAATAGTCCCCATGTTCTTACTATTTTTCATGGTTTCCACCTGCTCTTTACATAGTGCGGCTGTTTGAACTCACAGTCTTCCTTCTCATTTGCACTCACGCCCCCACCCTTATTGCTCATTCCCTTTGGTTTCCACTTGACAGTTTTTCTGTGGCATGTGGTAGGTGGGTCAGCAAGTAGAGCACTTGCCCCCGTTTACTCAGAAATTGCTTCTAAATCTAGGATTGTGAGTTCTTCCCAAAGTTAGCAACTTCAAAATTCAAATGTGGTCATTCATTATATGATAGCTGCTGAACAATAATGTTTACTCAGAAATTGCTTCTAAATCTAGGATTGTGAGTTCTTCCCAAAGTTAGCAACTTCAAAATTCAAATGTGGTCATTCATTATATGATAGCTGCTGAACAATAATTTAGTCTGAGGCTTTGTTCTGACAATCTGTGTCCCTGGGACCACCCATTCTTCCCATCCGTGATTTCCTAGGTGGTCTTCTTTAGGTCACAACTCAAGGCCCACTTTGGTATTTCTGAGGTTAATACAAACCTCTAACACACATCTATACTACATTTTCTTAATAGTGAATTGAATAATTGACTTCTTAATTGTATATTCAGTGCTATCTACATGAAAAAGTGATAACTTCATTGAGAAAATAATATGAGGAGGAATAGAATCTATAAAAATGAGTAAATGGCCAATAATAATTTAGGAAGCATTTTTGTCTCTCTCTAATTTTTCATGTAATACAACTGCAATAAAACCAGAGAAGGGAAGCAAAAAACTAGATATGTGTATCGTAAACTCTTTGTTTTAAATCCACTTCCTAGGAAGCAATCTTTAGTAGTAGACTTTTTTTTAAAGACTTTTTTCATTTATTTTTGTTCAGGATGCTGACAGTTTAAGGAAGGTAAAATAATATGTGACGTTGCGTGTGCTACCTGTAATTTTTTGGTTTTGTTTTTCTTTTTAGTAAAGGAGAAGTAAGTATAAAGAAAGCCCTGATCAAAAGATGAAAACATTTTCTGAGATTTCGGTGATACTTAGTGTCAGGTACCCAGCTCTGCTTTGTTTTCAGGGGACTCCAGAAGGTGATCAACTGATCATGTAAGTGACCTACCTAGCTATAACCAAAGCATGACAAAACTTCTCTCTAGGAGAAGCATGTTTTCTCTATACATTGCTACACTAAAGGAAGCCCCATGGCAGTCCTAGTTATTGTCTGGTAGTTTTAAATGGCCTTAGGTCAGACACAAAGGCAAAGAGATTTGACCCAGCAGTGTGAAGACATCAAATGAGGGAGTATCATGCTGAACAAAAATAGAGAAAGAAGTAAGGATGTCTTTACCCTAAAGCTCCCAAACTTGGACTCAAACTTTGTGCCCTGTAAGTGTGTGGTGGATTTGGCTCACTGAAGCTGAAATTCAGTTAGCTGTAGGGCAGAGCTTGACAGCGATTTTGTAAAAGATCACAGGGTCACGCAGTAATCCTTGATTTAGTGGAGAAAAGATGGAGAAGAAGCAACGATCAGAGACGATCTAAGCATTCTGTGGCAACATTCCACATTCCAAGGGGCAAGATGTAAGGTCTCATGTAATCTCAGCTTTTACTTACTTGCATTTTTTTTATTTTTTATTTTTGGTAATAGATTAGATTAGTGAGAAACAACAACAACAACAGTGTCCTTTTACCTTTGGAAACTCTACTGAGTTTACCTAATATCGTGAGAAGTAGCTAGATGGTTTTATATGATTTGTGTAATTCTGCATCTTATTCATTAATAAGAACCACTTAGCAATGGGGGACCATGAAAATTAGTTTTGCAGTAAGATAGAAAATGTAGGCATTTGAATTACTAACATTTAATATAGGATAATGGGTAAATGTCAAATCAAGTTTTGGGGTGTATTAAATAAAAAGAATTAGCAATCTAGATGCTAACAGTAATAGACAATTGGGTGAAATGGCTGTGCAGTTGTCTTCAAAGATGGCAGAAGCAGCCATGCTAATTAGTATTAGAAATTAGGCTCGTCACTCTTAATTGTAGAGATAGAGTCAATGCTTGTTCACAAGTTTTAGAGTATAAATAAAATTTTCCTAAAATTTCAGCTAACAGAATGGAATTGTCTTACTTCTGGTCATAAAGAGGAAGAACTATGATTTTGTACAGCTGCTATGAAAAATTATTTAGCAGAAAGGAACATAGTGTGTTGTGAAGGTGAGGATGTGGTGGTCGTAAAAGGCTTTTTGTTGTGTTTTTGTGAGTGATTCATTTAGAGCCTTGTTTCATGTGATGACTGTTGACAAGTAGCTTTATTCCAAAGAAAAAAAAGTCATTTTTAATAGATTTATTGAATGTATATTTCTAACAGTGGTTTTTATAAATTATATATATTTTTAATCTAAGAATGAATAAGCCTTTGTATGAATAACATATGGTCCCGTGGAGGTATATTTTGGGGAGAGATTAAGCAAATAAAAGAATGGGATTGGAATATAATGAAATCAGACGGAGGAAAAAAGAAAACGCTTGAACATATTGAATGCTATGGCAAACACATAGATTTTGGAGCATGTGTTTGAGTTCAAGCTCTGCTATTTACTAATTCCCCTCACTCAACCTTGGTTTCCTCTTTTAAAATGAAGAATATTATTACTTAATTCATGGAATTTTTAATATTTAATAGCATATAATATATGCAAAGTACATTGTACAGCCTCAAGCACATAAAGATGCTCAGTAAGTGCCATTGCTTACCCATATTGCCTTCATAGTGTAAAATGACTTGCTTCTCCTAAGTGGATTTTATGGCTCAGTGGTTTAGCTGGTTCATATATTTTCTCTGATTCTTTGGAAAATGCCACCTGGAAGGATCCAGTCATACAGGGTGGGACAGATGAAGTTGACCACAGTATTTTACCTCCCGTGTGGAAACCTATGCCATCACAAGTCATTATTAGGAAAGTATAGAAATAGAATTGCTGATATAGGCTCTTCCTAAAATCATTAAAATATATATTTTATTTTTGCAAATTAAAATCTTTATTTTGGTTTGCTCTTTTTGTATTTTTATTTTAGCTTTAAGTAAGTAAAAGAGATAGACATAGTTTAATAGAGCTTTGGAAGACATGGATGATGTCTGTAAAGCTAATGTGCTTGTTTGGACCATCTTTCTTCCTGTTACATCAAGGGAAAGCACTTTTACAGTTTATGACGTTCAGACTTAATTTATTTTAAAAGCTAGATTTTCCATCTTGTTGAAGACACCTCATTTCTTTCCTGTTGTAGAGAGAGTCAAATAAAGTGACCTCATAGTTCAGCACAACTAGAGATCTACTTCACAATTCATAAAAAATAAAATGTCCCTCTTCAAACTGACCAGAAAATAACCTTATTCCATAGTTTGTTTTAGCATACTCTAGCTTATGTATTTTTAGTAACATGATTATGAGTATTATTACAGAGTGGAAAATTAAATATAATTACAGTGTGGAATTAAAGGTATTTAGGCCTATATATATAAATTTCTAGCTGTGAGATGTTCTTAGTTTATTCTGTTTTGTTTTCTTTGTATCTTTTATACAAATTTTAATTGTTGTAAAAAAACACTTAAAATTTACCATCTTAACCATTTTTAAGTGTACAGCATAGTGGTGTCAAGTATCACAATGTTTTTCAACAGCTTTCCAGAACTTTTTCATCTTCTAAAACTGAAGCTTTCTACTCATTAAACAACATCTCCCCTTTTCCCTTTTATTCTTCCCTCAGCCACTGGTAACCACCATTCTACTTTATTTTTCTGTGAATTTGACAACCTTAGATACTTTAGATAAGTGAAATCACATGATATTTGCCTTTTTCTTTTCAAACTGGTAGGCCCCCTTTTTTTTTTTTTTTTTAATACTTATTTATTTATTTGGCTGCACCGGGTCTTAGTTGCAGCACACAGGATCTTTAGTTGCAGCATGTGGGATCTAGTTCCCTGACCAGGGATCAAACCTGAGCCCTTTGCCTTGGGAGCGCAGTCTTAACAGCTGGACCACCAGGAAAGTCCCGGTAGGCTCAAATTTTTAAAGTTGAAAGGAAAAATTTCAAAATACTTTGTCTAACAAATCACATATAATTAAGTTTGACAACTATATCAGTGTACAATACTGGGCGATAGCTATTTTCATACCAATTTAAAGAAAATTATTTAAAAGTATGCTCAAGTTTGTATCAAGCTATTTATATTTCTAGATGTCTTAATATGTGATGCTAAGAAAGTGTGAGTTGGTAATACTATAGAGTTTTGTGTAAATAGGTCATTAAGTGTACAAAACATATATTTATCAAAAATTATTTTTGTATAATGTTTACACTTAAAAATGCCTCTACACTGAACTTTATTGACACTGATTGAATGGGGTTTTCCTTATAAAATAAAAAATATAAATCTCTTTATAACAGTAGAATAAATAGAGCTACCAAAAATTGGGCTTCACAGTTCTTTTTAAGAATAAGAGGTAATATATTTGAAATACATAGAAATAGAGAATCACTATGTTGTCTAATAGGAACTAATATAGTGTTGTTGGTCAATTATACTTCAAAAACAAACAAGCAAACTCATAAAAAAGGAGATCATATTTAAACTTCCAGTATAAGCTAAGTAAATACTAGGGATGTAATGAACAACATGGTAAATATAATGAACACTGCTGTATGTTATACCTAAAAGTTAGGAGAGTAAAGCTAAGAGTTCTCATCACAAGAAAAACTATTTTCTTTTAATTTTATTTTGTATCTATACAAGATGATGATAATTACTAAACTTACTGTGGTAACCATTACATGATGTATGTAAGTCTAATCTTTATGCTGTACACCTTAAATTTATACAGAGCTATATAAAACAATAAAAATAATAAATAAAACAATAAAACAATAAAAATAACTAAAAAGAAGAAATGATAAGATTTGAAAATCATTTGATATTTATATTTCTTTATTACACCTAAGAGTCAGAGGACATACTCTGCAAAACAAAACATTAATTTTTAAAACATGCTCTGTAAATAAAATCACTAATTTTTAGTGAAACTTAGCAAAATCATTTGTGAGTGATATTATCTAAACAGACATTTATGAACACATCATTTTGTGAATTTCCAAAAGGGCCGGGACTGTGTCTAATTTGTCGTATAGACCAAACACCATATCTCTAGTTGGACTTCAAATATATTTTCTTTTATAAGGATAGCCCCTTGCAGCAAAGGAGATCAGCTCCTAGATTACCCAGCTATGTCTGTGCAGAGAATACAGGCTCCTTTTAATAACAAAATTGAAGCATTTATTATGTCACTAGTGGACCTGTATCACCTTAATTTTTATTTTTGCATGAAAGTATTCTGTGATGTTGCAGATTTGAAAACATTGTAAAACAGGGAACAGCTGATTTATACTCAATAGCAGACAATATCACCTGGTCAACATTTTGAATAATTTCAAAAACGTATAGATAAAGTTTGATTATATGCAGATTTTTTATGGCTCTTACAGTAATATCATTGAAATTTGTTAAAAATGACAAGAAAATTCAGACAGAGGGTTATAGTTCATTTGAACATGTAAAGGATATCTGATCAGGCATTTACTCATGTAGCCTGAAGAAAGTCTACTGGTGATGACGAATGGCTCAGAGGTCCTTTTCTCACTGAGTAAATGGAGCAGAAACACCACCCAGGGAAGCCCCAACTGACACTGATGGAAATGCTCACAGGCGCCAAGGATAAAACAACTGAAGCGAACATAATGGGAGAGCACAAAAGGAGAGTGTGCCAGGGACTAGAAAACTTTGCTGCAGGAACTAGCAAGATGGACTGAATATACATAAATGTCTCTATCTAGTATTCTATTCAGATGGTATATTTGTATGCATGAGGAGGAGCAACGGGGTTGATGATGCTGTACTCTCACATGTGGAGATCAGGTGGAGGAGAGCAATGGGAAGGTGAAAATCCTTTTAGCAGACCCTGATATAGAGAAGTGAATGACGAGCATGTAGAAATGGTGTGGCCAGTTGGGACTGGAATTCATTACAGAGGAAGAGGGTTGATATAGAGATCTTCCACTGAAGACTGGTGGTGGGGTAAAGGAAAAGAGAATAATCACTAATTGTTTGCAGAATGAAGGCAGTTATTTTGGTTTGTTTGTTTATAGATGGGGAGTTAATGGAAATGATGGTAGATTGAGAGGAAGGGTCAGTGGAGAGAATGAGTGTTAAGAAGAAAAAAGGGAAAATTTCGGAGTGCCACTGAGATTCCTTCTTTCCTAAGCAGAGGTTTTTTGCCACACCACGCGGCATGTGGGATCCCTGACCAGCGACTGAACCTACGCCCCCTGCAGTGGGAGTGCGGAGTCTTAACCACTGGACTGCCAGGGGAGTCCCTCCTGAGCATAGTTTGATAAATTATAGGCTACTATCCGTCTGAAAAGGAGAAAGAAGGATTTGAGATGGTGGCAATGGTGACAAGGAATGTTAGTAGAGGAGATAAATTTTAATTCACAGTTTTGCTTGTCGATTGACTTCTTAAAGGAATTAAGAAGGAGTAAGTGCTGAAAGTATCCGTGGAGCTCCAGCGTTTAATCATATGTGTACTGGGCTAAAGACAGACTCCTCTTCTTACTCATATCTATTGACTGTTTCCTGTATAACAGGTACTCAACATTTTATCATTTAAATCTCACAACAACCCTTTGCAGGAAATACTAACATTCTCTCAAATTTATGTTGAGGAAAGCAAGGCTCAGGAAGGTTCAGTAATTTGGAGGTGGTTATACAGCTAGTGAGTGTCACAGTTGGGCTCCAATCCAGGTTTGTCTGCCGGGTCACTCTCACCTCTTAAATATACTCTACAGGATTAAGGCAGATAGGTACCTTTCTGACTTAATTCGGTGTGTGTGTGTGTGTGTGTGTGTGTGTGAGAGAGAGAGAGAGAGAGAGAGAGTATGAAAAAGGGATTCTTCGATTTATCACGTGTGAATTTTCTTTTCCACTTAATTAAAAGTTCCTTGTGTATAGGGACCCTGCCCTCATTTGTATTAAGTGGAACATTTTTATTTCTAAACTGCAAGCTCTTTTTTTTGTTTTGTTCTTTACAAAAGGTATTTCTAGGCATTTATTTTCACAAAATATTAATCAGGTGGCATTTTATATTCTAAGTAATAAACACTCCCTCTACTATGGATTTCAGAGCAAATTGGAGGGAGCCCACACCTGCATATTGACTGTCTCTTTCTATCATTTTCATGTTGTCATTGAGTTTAGAGGGCATTTTATGACCTTGGGTGGCACTTACATTAGATTCTGAGTATAGAAAGAACCGCAGGGGTATCTTTTTTTCCAATACCCATGTCATTATATAAGTTAAATGCTATCAAGAAAATGAGTCCATTTTGCTTTACTTAGACAGAACTTATTTAGAATTTGTCAAATGCTCCATACATAAATAACCTGGAGAAGTTAGTCACAGAGGACTTTCAGATACTTTAAAAAATTACTCTCCCCCAGCACTGCCCTAACTATTTCATATCTCTGTTGAAATGTGCTTAGGGATCTTATGTGTCCCATACCAGCGTCAAAGTCAAAGTCCCATTTTGCAAGGGATATGAATCTCTGAATTTGAAATAGCTCTTGAAAATGTTTGGAGTCTTAATTTCATACTTGCCTAATTTTAATGTGGGTCAAGAAAATGGAATGGCAAGTGCAACTGGTAGTTGGAATAATGGGACAACATCTAGCAAAGAGCAAAAAAAAAAAAAAAAGAAAAGAGAGATAGCATTAATAATGTATTTTGAACCCATATGTGAAGAAGAGAAATAATTTATTGTTTTAACTAATAAAACTACATTATTTTGACGTTAATTGCTATGATATTAATTGAAACTCGTGATTGTTACTAATAACATATCTTCAACCCATCTTTTATTTACCTGCCATTGCTTTACTTTATCAGAATTTCTGCTCTGACTTTAACCTACTCCTTTCTTCTTCAAGATTCTTTGTACTTTTGTCTTAACAGTGGAATTGCTGTCAAGGCTTGCCTTAATTTGTACTTCATCCTTTCTGTTCTTTAAATTACAGTCTCCTTCCTCAGTCCCATCGAAGTCTCTTAAGGACTTTGAAGCTAATTTATAGTGATACTTTCACTGCCTCCACTTATTAAGGAGCGATAGGTGATGATGAGTGTACGCTACAGCAGAGTGAGCCTGTTGAAGTCAGTGCTCTCTTATTTGCTGTTTATTCTCAACTTAATAAAGTTGATTGACTTATAAAATTTGTTTGGTGGGAAAAATGTTTTCCAGCCAGGTTAACGGCTCAATTATTTCACTGTACAATTCTTGCTGTGGGTTGCAAGGTGATCTTGCTTTTCAGTGAGAGATCGTTGATCAGAAATCATACAAGTTTATGCCTACGAGATAGTACCAACACCCTGTAGAATTACTGTTGCTAACAAATTTAGATTCACTAGGATAATAACTGCCAAGCTGTCCTTATAAGGGGAAAACACAGAAGTTTATTGACTCCATGATAACTCAGAATTGCACGGTACTTCTCTGCCTTCCACTGAGGAGGGGTATTGTTGCTTGTTCGAATTCTCTCTCTACATCAAGGCTGTGGGGACATTCTCCCTTCCACTTCTTGGGTACAGAGGCTGGTTGTGAAGATTAGACCCATTGGAGGGTCCGCCATGTGTGTCAATGACAATAAACAGGACTGTCATGCTGCTCACTCTGAAAACCCTTCCCCAGATCACTATTTCAGGAAATTCAACCAAGGAAGAGCTGTGTTGATTATCATTACTCCCACTACACCTACATTAGCATTCTGTGCACACCAGTCTCTTAAGAATGTTAACTAAATATTGAAGAGTGATTCCTTAATCTCATGTTGGTACCCCAAATAACCACTCCTATTCTAAATCTCTAAACATACAATACCTGTACATCAAAAGAACAGTTTCTCCTAACATGTCAGTCAACTAAGTTTGCAAGTAATTTCAGGTCCTCCTGAGAATTTTGAACTGTGTTGACTTCTCAGGGTTCTTCCTGCACTGACATGAAAGCAATAAAGCCAGGGTGCACGTTTCTCTTTTTTTAGGGAGCTAGCCTACATCTTCAAAGCAGCCAGTAAGTATAATTGTTCAAGGTGACATCATCTTTCCCACCATTTAACCCTAATTCCTAACATGGGCTCTATTATAAATAATTGGATCCCCTTTCCTTCTGAGTTGGGAGAATTTTTGTCTTTGTTTGTGACCTTTTGTCATTTTGTAGTACCTATTATAGCTTCCTCCCTTTCTTCCTGGGATACCGGACCTCTCCATGTTTTCTTGTTCTTATCTTAGAGATTTTCTCTACAAAGTATTTGGTGATTGGGTATCAAGGGAACCATATACAATCAACATTTATTGCTGGGTGTAACTTTGTTTCATTAACTAATCAATGTAGTTCCCCAGTGTAAAGTCTCCATCATTTTTCCCTTTGGACCAATGAATAGACTTCAATTTTCAGAAAAGATTAATTTCAGAAGATATAAGAGCAGCAGACTTAGCTTGTTTGACACTTTTGGCTAAAAAGACATAACTATAACTATTCCTATTAATGTGATATTTGAAAATTAGCATCAAAAGTAGTTCACTTTACTTAATATATGAAAATAATAATGATTCATATTCCAAATGATATTCATTAATTGTCTCTCACATCCCTGCGGCTTCCTGCCCCACCTCAGACAGACATAGATACATATCCAGCAGCAGTTATGACTACTGGTTATTTTTGTGAGTTTTGAGATGTTCGTATTGTTCGTAACATAGAGAAAGAGCATGATGGACTTTCAGAAATTATTTGTGATACCTACATCTGTTACTTAGCAGTACAACTTCGGGCAAGTCCTTAAATGATTCCCAGCTTTAATTTCCTCATCTAAAATAGGGGTTTTTGGTGTTTTACCTATGTTATAGGACTGCTCTCTGTCTCTTAGATGAGACTTCGCGTGCTAGCATCTCATGAGTTTCATGGCTTATTCTGAAAGATTTGACCACTATGGAGTTGCAAATTCCAGTGTTCCCAAATTGCCATTGTTTGGGCATGGTGAAAACGTGTCATCCCTTAATGAGTTGAGAAGTAAGTTGATTTGTCTGGAAGCTATAAAACAAATCCATAACAGCCTGAGGGTTTTACTCTATTACTAATTCTACTCATGGATTTCATAGCTTTGCAAAAGTCCAGGTTTTTTAAAAGTCCATAGCATCACTTTGTGGCTTTTAAGTCATGTTTTAAAAACACATCTCCTTCTTTCTAGTACCATTACTTCCATCCTGGATCCCAAAGCCTTTTCCTTTACTTAGTTGAATAAATTATCCTTATTCAACTAACACCATCGAAACTTAATATCCTCTGTTTTTTGCAAAGTATTGGGGAAAAAAGGATGAAAGACAGTCCCTGATATCAAGGGACTTGTGGTGTAGTGAGTAAATTTGACAGGGAAATCACTAAAATTAAATGTAGTAATTTCTAAGAAGAGAACTATACATAGGATTCAACTAGTGCAAGAAAACAACACAGGTTTGCCACATAGGTAGCAAATAACATAGGTTTAATTCAGGACAGAATGTGGTGGGGAAAATAAGCAATATCAGATGTGAGTCCTTAAATAAACATGTGTTATGCAGGGCAAGGAGAGAAGAGAGGGCACTCCATATTAGAGAAAAGCATCCACAAAGGCACAGAAGCAAGAGAGCATAGTCTGTTTGGGAAACAACAAATGGAATATGCTAGAATGGAGTATTTGTGCAGGGAAGTTACTAGAAGTGTTACTAGGATGCTCCAGAAACACAGAACCAATAGGATATACAATAGCTCCCACCCCATTATCTGCAAGGGATATGTTCCAGGACCCCCATCTGATGCCTGAATTTGTGGATAGTATCAAACCCTATCCTTGAAGGACATTTGGTCCTGTCCAAGGTCATTGATATTTGATCCTGTCCAAAGCATTCATAAAACATTTGTTCCACCCCAAAACGTCCTTGAAATTTGGTTCTCTCCAAAACATCCATAAGACATTTGGTCCATGCCAAAAGATCCTTGAAATGTGGTCCTGTCCGAAACACCTATAAGACATATGGTCCATATGAAAATGTCCTTGAAATTTGGTGCTATCTAAAATGTCCATGAGAATATGTGTTCCATGCTAAATAGTTTTGGAGATATATATATATATAGTAGTTTGCTCTTATCCATGGTTTTGCTTTCCATGGTTTCAGTTACCTGAGGTCAACTGTGGTCCAAAAATATTAAATGGAAAATTCCAGAGATAAATAATTTATAAGTTTTAAATTGTGTACCCATCTGAGTAGCATGATGAAATCTTGCACCGTCTTACTCTGTCCTACCTGGGACATGAATCGTTCTTTTGTCCAGAGTATCCTGCCTATTAGTTACTTAGTAGCCATCTCAGTTATCATATTGACTGTTGCGATATCACAGTGCTTGTGTTCTAGTGACCCTATTTTGCTTCATAATAGCCCCAAAGTGCAAGAGTAGTGATGCTGTCAATTCAGATATGTCAAAGAGAAGAAGTAAAGTACTTCCTTTAAGTGAAAAGGTAAATGTTCTTAAAAGAAAAGAAAAATAATTGTACTCTGAGGTTGCTAAGATCTCTGGAAAGAACAAATCTATTGATGAAATTGTGAAGAAGGAAAACAAAAATTCATGCTAGTTTTGCTGTCACATCTCAAAGTATAAAAGTTACAGCCACAGTGTGTGTTAGTCTCTCCCTCTACATATATATAGACAGGGAGAGAGAGAGAGAGATTGAGATTTTAGAAATTGGCTCGTGTGGTTATGGAGACTGAGAAGTTCCACAATCTACTGTCTGTAAGTTAGAGAACTTGGAAAGTCAGTGGTGTAATTTAGTCTGAGTTCAAAAGCCTGAGAACTGAGAGGCCAATGGTGTGAGTCCTGGTCTGAGTCTGAAAGCTGAGACCAAGAATGTGATGTCCAAGGAATGTCCTGCATCAATGTCCTGCATTGGTGAGTATGATCTTCTTTACTCAGTCTACTGATTTAAATGCTAATCTTTTCCAGAAACATCCTCACAAACACTCCCAGAGGTAATGTTTTACCAGCTATCTGGGTATCCTTTAGCCCAGTAAGGTTGACACATAAAGTTAGCCATCCCAAGATGGTAGTGCAGAGGTGGGCAAGGACCAGATTGAGAAGGAAATGGGAGGCCATCCTGCAGGGTTTAACTTTTCTCCTAAAGGTGATAAAAACCATTTAATAATTTTATGTAGGGGAGTAATGCAATCAGATTTATGTTTCGTGAAGATCACTGTAGCAACAGTGTAAAAGTTCATTGGTGGAGGGAGTTTACCAAAGTCAACAAAACAGGTTGGGAGTATTGAATTCATCCTGATAACAGATTTTGAAGACCTAAAGAGCAAAATCCAAGCATGTAATGGCTGTCAGTAAATATTCATCAAAGATATGAATTAATCACATCTTAGATGTGCATTGATCCAATGAGCAGAGGATACCTAGTTTATTCCTATTCCAGGTTTTAATATAGAAATCTACCATGAGGGAGAGAGCAAGTGAATATACTTCAATAATCAGTGCTTTAATACAGAGCAACAGTAGTCAATATTTCACCAGGGTTACCTAGAATGGATACTATATCAGAAGGATGGTGTGTGTATGTGCATGTGTACTTGCGTGTGTGTGTTTGTGTCACAGCGTGTATGTGTGCATGCCCATATATCCAAGCTAACTGGAAATGGAGGGAGGACTAGAAAATTGAGTGAGCAAGAAAGAATGTGAGCCCAGGCAGGCTTTATGTTAATTATAAAAGTTCATAAAGTACAAAGGATTACATCAATAGAGGGTGACTCATAGTTAACTGAGGTTTTTCATCCATAGGGCATTTATCGATAAAAAATGCTGTACTTACAAACGAAGCCAACTAATGCACTAACAACATAATTATAATGATTTTAGGTGTGACAAAATGTATGCATAAATTTCAACCTAAGGACATAAAAATCTACAAGACATTGTCTCAAAAGAACGGTTGATGGAGTAGCATGGGTAGTTATTGCACTTGCAGGCTTTTTATTTATAAAACATTTATAAGAAAATATCCCACTAACATCACACTTGAATATATCCTTACTAAGCCCTGTAATTTATAATTTTTTTTTTTTCTGTAGAGAAATATCTAATTTTCATTTGCCCTTCTCCAGAAGGTTTTGGAATTTCTTGGCACTTGGAGTGGAACTGCTGATAAAGTAGGTTGTGAAGAGTTGAAAATTTAGAAAAGAGAGGGTGTAAGATTGAGTGATATAGATGTAATTTATAAATGGAGACAAAAGGTAGAGTGGAAATTAAAATTCTTCCAACTTGTATTATATGATTTAAATAGAGTGCAATTTCCATGAGCCAGAGGAAAAAATCAATATAACAAGAGTCTGAAATGTAAGGAAATGCTTACCCAGCACATGCTCCCTTGGTTACCCTGACCCTCTCCTTTCTGAGGTGGCAAAAGTGGTGTGGAGTCATGAAAGAACACTGATTTCTCCCAGGAAAATGCTGTGAGGATAAAGAACTGCTTAACAGTTCAAATGAATACATTGCTGTGTGTAAGAATTCAATATCCCCAGGGTTTGTAAATGAAAGGAAGTTTTAATATCAGCCTATGGGATTTTTCAGTCAAATTTTAAAATTTGGAACATGTGGAATTCAATATGCATGGATTCAATAAAAGCACCTCACTGCATTTTGGATATAATGAAGCAAAAAAGGAATGATGTTTCCATATGCAGAAGTCTTCCAATTTATATTTCATCAAAATTGTATTACATTTGGCTGTGGTACTACATGCATTTATCTCTAAACATTGTATTGGAAGAAGTATATTTTCTATTCCCTTTCCAAGTATAAGTTTTACTGTAAAGGTTTTATATAGCTAAAAATCAGACTTGTAACATTTTCATTGCTAAGGCAAGTATTCCTTCTTTTTAATCACTCTAACATATGTAATAAAATAATATCTTGAAGCTTCTCATTATTACATAAATAATCTTGCTAATAGAAGAGGAAACTTGAATTCTTATGAAATTACACAAGGACTATTTTAAGAACACTTACAGAGTTTGTTTTCTGGAGTGCCTGACAGTTTTCTTCGGAATGGCTGCTTTGTAAAGTAGTAATTGTTAAAACCTTTCCCCATGAAGCATACAATTTCTCAAATGTGCCCTGCATTGTATATTTTAAGAAAGGTTTCAATTTGGTTACGTAATTTCAGCTCTTGCTAGGCCCACAGTAATGACAACATTGAAAAATAACTTGGCATGCTGCATGTTCTCATATTGCTAAGATTTTATCACAAACTGCCAGTTTGCTAGAGATTAGCTGCTAAAATGCTCTCCTGATTAATGTGCTAATTAATTAATACAGCTCCTAAATTGTACTGCTGATTAAAATACACCACACAGGGAACACTGGAAAAACTCCTCAAATTAGTCTAGTCACTCATTGCAGGTGCTTTTTACCCTAAAAAAACCCTCAGATACAGATCAGAGTAGGCAGATCTATGGCCGGCTTATTGGAGCAACTGGAACATGTCTGATTCAGGTCTCCTGTTCTTTTATCTAATTTCTGAAATTGACCTCATGTCCCGTACTCAAAGATGAGGCATAGAGAAGAATTAGGACAAACTTTTCTCTAACAGATTATTTTCTCTAGGATGTCTCAGAGACTGAACTTTACTAAGATATGAAAGAGTGTAGTGCACACAATGTGTGTTGAGTCCAAGCTCAAGTTCAGACTTAGCTTGGTTAGCTATGTAGAAGTTTGGAGAGAGATAAACATTTCTTCCAAGTGATTCCAATTGTGGTATTCCTTCTCTAAGACCCTGATTCTCAGTGTTCATAGTCTGCCCAACAAAATAGGAATTATTAAGCATCTGCCATGTACAAGCATTGTACTAGGTAAAAACATAAGGTATTTTTACTCTCTTTAAGCACTTTATTTTATAATTTTGGGAATAAGGTATGCACCTTAAAAGCATTTACCATTACCAGGCAACAAATGGACAGCTAACAAATCAGTGGAAAAGACATTAAGAATTACAGGAACATGGAGGAAGAAGAAATAATTTGCATTTGAAGTGATATCTTCTTCAATGAAGAGGACATTGTTAAAAACCTTGAAGAATGAAAGGATTTAGACTGATGGGTTGGTAATTGTTAGGCATAGAGAAATCATATGAATAGATGTGTAAAAACACAAGAGGGAACAGGCCTAAAAGTGAATAAAGTTCAGTGCAGTTGACAAAAATGAGGCCTAATTGCTGAGACCCATGAAGGTATCTGAGAGTGAGACTCAAAGCTAACAAGTCAACTGGGACCAGTGTAGAGGAGGCCTTGAGTGACAGGCAAGAACCAGGCCAATGAGTCACTCATCTTTTGGATAAGGAAAATGACTTGTTTTAAGAAGACCAATCTCTGCACCAAGAAGACTGGTTTGGATGAGGAAGATTCAGGAAAGGAAGAGACAAATTAGTAAATTTTCCCATGATTCAGATATGTTATTTGTAACTTGGAAAACAGCTAATCCAAAACATCAAAGTGGATGGAGAGGGTGCCTTGGTCAATAGACCAAGAAGAGTCTCTGATAAAATAAAAACACAGGCCCTTTTATTTGTTTTGTGGTCAACAGAGACCCTCAATAAATACCTTTTCATTTGTACTCATAGTTCTTACCTAACCTTGGGGCATTGTGAGTACATTTAATTAGCTTTGTTCAGAGAATTCCTGAAGAGATGGTTCACATTCTGTGCACTTAGGTAAATGACAACTCTTAGGTCCAGTACCATTGCTATGGGTTGAATTGTGTTCCCCGCCTTCAAAGATGTATTGAAATTTTAACTGCTTGTATCTATTAATGTGAACTTACTTGGAAATAGGCTCTTTGCAGATGTAACCATGTTAAGATGAGGTCATTACTGTGAACTGTAATCCAATGTGACTGGTGTCCTTATCAGAAGAGGAGAAGAGATACAAAGATAGAGGCACACAGGGAGAAGATGGTCATGTGACAGCAGAGGCAGAGATTGCAGTGAGCATCTACAAACCAGGGAACACCAAGGATTTCTAACAAACACCAGAAACTAGAAAAGGCAAGGAAGGATTCTCCCTTACAGGTTTCAGATGGAGCAGGGCCCTGCCAATGCCTTAATTTCAGACTTCTAGACTCCAGAACTGTGAGACAATAAATTTCTATTGTTTTAAGCCACCCACTCTGTGTTCCTGTGTTACTGCAGACCTAGGAATTTAATAGACTCAGTAATGATTCTAATAGTTAATTTTGGGTGAGCTCTTACCATGCGCCAAGGGTTACAGTGAGCTCTTGCATGCATTACTTCACTCAGTCCTCACATTAACACTGTCTGGTAAGTATTATTAATACCCTTTTAATATAAATAAGTGAAAGAGAAATTAAAGGCACATCTAAAGTCACAGTCTATCTGATTTCAGTGCTAGTGCACTATAACCTCATAAAGCAGGGCAGGGCCAAAAGTTTTGTAAGGGGATGAGCATTTTTCAACCCAGGCATCCTGGAATCCACTGTGTGAGAAAATCAAGCTGTGTTACTAGCTTCCATCTTGTTTTTCTCATTGCCAGGCTCAGGAGAAGAGTACCCCTGTCTCTTCCTTGAAGATCCAGTGGTAGCTAAGATATTGGTTTGGGTATTAGAAAACATCTATGCCAATATATATATTCCTTCTTAACAAGTGAGTGACAAAAGCTGAAGGTTTAAAGTGGAGGGTTAATATGGTCAAGAGCAAGTTCCACTTGGGATAGAAATAGAACCAGATCCAACAGTCCAGTGATATTTGTTTTTCTTTCTTACCAATTTCATTTCTTCTGTCTTCCTGAATATATCATATTAGAATGGATCTTTTTATATTCCTTAGCCATCATTGCTTGTAGCAGGGCTAAATCCCCCCAAATAGAGAATAATCTCTGGAAATGCGTAATTTTTACTCCTGGCTAGGGAATCTGTACCAAATATAGAGTTCTTTTTTTCCTTTTGGTAGGCATATTTTCTTCCCTGTATTTATTTATTTATTTAGTTATTTAGTTATTTAGGCTGCATTGGGTCTCTGCTGCTGTTCATGGGCTTTCTCTAGTTTTGGCGAGTGGGGGCTACTCTTCATTGCGGTGCATGGGCTTTTCGTTGCAGTGGCTTCTTTTGTTGCGGAGCACAGGCTCTAGGCGCGCGGGCTTTAGTAGTTGCGGCATGTGGGCTTAGTAGTTGTGGCTCATGGGCTCAGTAGTTGTGGCTGGCGTGCTCTAGAGCGCAGGCTCAGTAGTTGTGGCACACGAGCTTAGTTGCTCCGTGGCATGTGGGATCTTCCTGGACCAGGGATCAAACCTGTGTCCCCTGCACTGGCAGACAGATTCTTAACCACTGTGCCACCAGGGAAATCCCTCTCTGTTTTTTAAAGGTATGTGGATGGGCAATTGGAAAACAGTGCTAAGGCAAAACAGTTCTCCAAATGATTCCCTCAAGTTTTGTAATATCAGAACCTCAAACACTGCTTTTAAGAAGGAGGTCACTACTCTAGTAGAAGAAGATGTGCTCTCTCTGGGTCTTTTAGATTCTTCTCCATGGCTAATATGGCTCCAAGAATCCCAAACCCAGGCATACTGGCTTCATCACTTGTGCCCATGTTGTCCTTATCCCATAGTGGAGCTTCAACTTGAGAAGGGTGAAGGGTGGTAATGAGGGTGAAGATGGAGAAAGGGCATGGTGAAAGAAAACGAAATGTGGTCAGTAAATGTGACATAATGTATTAAGTGCTTTAGTAGAGATATGTAGAAGGAGAAAAAGTAGTACATACAAACAACCAAAGAACTCTGCCTGGGGTTGTTGGCAAAGTTTTCATGGAGAACATACTAATTGAGTCTAAGGGTTGTGAGACATTTCTCCAGAGGAGGAAGAGGGAGAAGAGAATTTCTGAGTTAGTATATGCAGACCTAGAGGTAAGGTAGGACAACTAATGGAATGAGAGGATAGTGGTAAACCAGTGACGGCTGGACCTTGGGAGTGTCTCACACTGGGCACAGGCAGTTGTTTAGAACTGAATATATATATATATATATATATATATATATATATATATATATAATTAATTAATTAATTAATTAATTTTTTTAGAAAAGAGTATTCACCACTGACATTTTCTTTTTTTTTGGCCGTGCCATGCGCCTTGTGGGATCTTAGTTTCCTGATCAAGGATGGAACTTGGGCTCCCTGCAGTGGAAGCATGGCATCCTAACCACTGGACTGCCAGGGAATTCCCTACCATTGACTTTTATTTATTTACTTTTTTTTGAGTCTCTGCCAGTTATACAATTTTATGACACTGTCTCCTCTAATACACATAGAATAAGATTTATAATACATAGGATAATTATGTACATTTTCAGATGCTCACTTCGACAATTTATATCAATATGATCCTGGTAAATGGAAAAATGAAAACAAAAATGTGTTTAAAATTTTGGTCTGTTTTTTTAAACTGCCTTATTGAATAAGACTTTGTGCTAGAAAAGCTTTAAAAATCTACTAAAGTTCAAAAATTCTAGGTTTGTTTTTTTAATTAGGCTGTAGTTGCTTTACAATGTTGTGTTAGTTTCTGCTGTACAATAAAGTGAATCAGCTATATGTATACCTGTATCCCTTCCCTCTTGGACCTCTGTGCCACCCCTCCCCCCATCCCACCCATCTAGTTCACCACAGAGCACCAAGCTGAACTCCCTGCGCTGTACAGCAGGTTCCCACTAGCTGTCTGTTGACTTGTAAAATAATAATGGTGATAATATTAAGCTGAATGACTCAGTAAATTTTATCATGCAATTTAATTTTCTGCAGGAAAAAGTACCCACTTATTGCTGGCACCTAGAGCTCATCATCCTCATCACCCTCCCTTTTTTTTTTGGTTTTGTCTTGCGGTATGCGGGCCTCTCACTGTTGTGGCGTCTCCAGTCGCGGGGCACAGGCTCCGGACGCGCAGGCCCAGCGGCCATGGCTCACGGGCCCAGCCGCTCCGCGGCATGTGGGATCTTCCCGGACTGGGGCACGAACCCACGTCCCCTGCATCGGCAGGTGGACTCTCAACCACTGCGCCACCAGGGAAGCCCTCATCACCCTCCCTTGACAAATTGTTGTAAGAGGAGATTATTACACGAAAGTATAGAGGGCAATATGGGAAGAAGTTTCCAAAAGTCTAGTGAAGAAGAGAGCCAACATTTTCCTAAAGGCAGTTGAAGCCATCAGAAGACTTACTTTGTTTCATTTATATTTTATTATATATTATTATATTATAAATATTATATATATTATATATTTATATATTATATAATATATATATATTCATTTTTATATATATATATGTTTGTTAATTTTCCCTATCATAAATGAGTACATATTTGTTGTCAAAACAATGAAAAATAGAGTAAACTATAAAGAAAAATTTTGGTTATTATGTTCCATGCATGTAGTGAGCCTTTGTTAACATTTTAGTTATTTATTTCTGTCTAGTATCTTTTCATGCACATACACTACATATGTTCATATTTTACGTTTATGTTCATGATGTAAATGCAGTTTGATATCCTGCTTTTCTCTTAGCTATATATCATGAACATTTCCCCGTACAAATAAAAATTAGTTAAAGTCATTATTTATTAAGGCTCCTTAATATTCCATTATTTGGATGCATTAAAATTTTTATAATATCATAATATCGTTGCCTTCCATAAGCTTACATTCTAAACTACTCATCCAGAGTACTCAAAAACTAGCTCAGCTAAGTTTGCTGCAGGGAGTCAACCCCCATTTATCTTATTGCCTTATGCTTTAAATTAGAATTGGGACTAGAATCTGACTGGATAGCTAAATGTACTAAAGCTATACTCTTTATTGACCCAAGGTTCTTCCTTATCTATTTCCTCAGCATTGGAGAAAAAAATATATGTATTGCGGAAAGTTAAAGGGCTCATTATAAGAATAAAGCTAGAGATGACTTAAAATATTTTCTTTAGTCTTGTACCTTCATCAAACTGGTGACACTACTATATATTTTTCAGTAGCAAGGTATCCAAACAAAATGAGAAACTATTATTTTTTGCCCTTGTCTAGCACTTACAAGATTGGGCTCCCACTGAAGCCCTACGTGTTTGTTTTAGATCTCCAGATTTACATTTTTTCTTTTTAACTGAAGAACCAGTTGTTCACTCTGCCTGCTGGTCACCTGGTCCAGATCTGACTGCACCAAGGATCTGAGTATAAGTGAAGATATGCATGACTCAGCCTAATTTGTTGAATGGGGTGCTTGATGCTGACGTAGCTCAGAAAGGATCACTTTGGATTAGAAGGGAATAGTTATGGGGCATTGCCACCTGCAAATTTATTCATGGCTTTGCCTGAGTTTACAGCTGAGCTTTGGGCTGAAAAGCTCTTAAACATGATTTATCAACAGCTTCAGAAGTCTCCATGGGGTCTGCACTAATTCAACCAGGACTTTCTGTTACTGAAAAGAATTTAATCACCACCTTTCAGGGGCATTCATGACCTTCACAGATCAATTTAACGGGTCACTTCAAAGTTAAAAAACAAAAAAGTATTTTCAAAGCCACTAAAGTATTCTTAATATAACTGCAGTCTCACTCATATTGTACCATGTCATACAAGTTAGAATTTTCTTCCTTCCTATTTTCTGTGATATGATTTCTGTCACAGGTTTATTTTAATAGAAGTCACTTTCTTAGGTTATAAAATCTACCTGTCATATCAGAGCTTCATTTTAGGGCAAGGCCAGGATTCCTTGTGAGACAGCAGAGGACTTCAACCAAGATACTGCCAGATAAGACATCAAATAATTTGTTGGGGGCTTCCCTGGTGGCGCAGTGGTTGAGAGTCCGCCTGCCGATGCAGGAGACGCGGGTTCGTGCCCTGGTCCGGGAAGATCCCACGTGCCGCGGAGCGGCTGGGCCCGTGAGCCGTGGCCGCTGTGCCTGCCCGTCCGGAGCCTGTGCTCCCGTTACAAAAAAAAAAAAAAAAAAAAAAAAAAAATTTGTTGGATTTTTAACTTTGTGACTTCTATTATTTGGAAAGGAGGAGATGCTGCTGTCTTGGGTAAGGGCAGGATGAAGCTGTTTAGTTAACAAATTTGAATACTAATAGTTTGAATTTATTTTATTAAATGATCCAATGTTCCATGAATGAATATATTTTAGAAAATGAAGTATCCTATGGGGGTTAATTTCATCATAAATAGAAGATACATATTTCTTTAGTACCTTGCATTTGTATGAAGCTTTATTCTACTTCAAAGTACTCGTCTCATATAAGTCTTCTGGCAACTATATGAAATAAATAGGTCAAGGAGAAAGTTTTTATTACCATTGGAAAGGAAAAAAGCTGAGAAATCGTTTGAATGACTTTTTCTGGTAAAAGAACCTAGTTCTTCAATTCAATAATTGAATTTACATAATGGCTTGAATTCTAATAATGAGAGTTTTTAGGAAAAGGTCAAAGTCAAAAACACCCTGGGACCTTTCTATCTTCTTTACCTTTGAAAATCTTAACAAAAGACTCTTCTGGGTATATGAGAAGTTGACTCTTAGTGATCAGCTCTCTTCTATTAAGGCAATCTTTGGACCAAAGAGGAACTGTTATTACTAAAGTGATACATGAAGACGGAGACACTTCAATTATATGCGTCAGTTTCCTTTGTGCACCTATGTATCAAGTCAGGATAGACTGGGTTATACTGCAGTAAAATCAACCCCAAATTTTAGGCCCTAATGATAAATGCTCTGTGTCCATGTCAAGTCAGCTCTGGCTCTGCTTCCTTTTCTCCTTCACTCTGCCATCCATGTTAATGTAACAGCCTCTATCTAGAATACTGTTTGTCTCAGGCAGAGGGAAACGACGTGGTAATCTACAGTCTTCCTTTTAAAAGTTCTAGTTAAAATTGACTGCATTTCACTGTTGAAAAGAAGTCACATGGCCAGGCTGATGCCAATGAATACAAGGATGTATTATGTTGCCGCTGGGAGTGGAAGCTAATAATTTTCCATATTAAAATCTACCATAATCTTGAAAATGTCATTATGAAATGGGAAAATGGCTTTGACCAAGTTTTAAGAAACAACATTTTGACTTTTGCTTCCAGATCTGATGTAATGGCTTGTTATAAACCAGTGCTTCTGATGAGAATAACTAGACAGCTGAATTTAAAAAAAAATCTTTTTAAAGATATCAGAGTGTCTCTCAAGCCACTGGGCCTTGACAGTCCAAGATCCTGGAGCGAAGAGAAGCTCATTGACTTGGGCCAGCATTCTATGCATTGCTTTCTGCTAGAGGGCATTTGCTGACTCTTAAGAGGCACACAGTAAGAGGCTAAGAAGACAAGGGTAGGTGAGATGAAGCAGCTGAGAAGCAAGCAGAGTTTAAAACAATCTCATGGGACTAAGGATACAGAAAGTGGAGATCAAGAGTGCCAAAGCATCTAAGACTTGAGAGCCCAAGGTTATGGATAGGAGAGAGATGTAAAGAAGAGAGCCCACAATCTGCAACAGTTTTTCCCTTGGGTCATTTGCTGAATCTTAAACTGCACAGAGCAAGAGGCTTAGAAGCCAAGAAGATAAACACTAAAAAGATAAGCAGAACTGAGTTTTTAATAGAAACTATGGAAGTAAAAAGAAAATTAAAAAACATCTTTAAAGTATGGAGAAAAACAGCTGCTTATTTTGATTTCTGAGCTAAGTAAAAATACCCTTTAAAAGATAAAGGCATTTCTATACAAGCAAAAACTGAGAATTTGTTGCCAGTTGACCTGAATTAAAATATACATGAAAGAAATCCCTTTAGGCAGAAGAAAAATGATACAAGACCAAAAAATAGGGAAAAATAAGAAGAAAGTGGAGAAGGTATATATGTGAGTAAACCTAAGTGAAAATGACAGTGAAAATAATAATACAAGTAATGTACTTAACCATATGTAGAATTAAAATTGATGACAGTAATTACACAGAAAGTAGGAAAATAAAGTGAAAATATTCTAAGGACCTACCATTGTCTGAGAAGAGATAAAATTCTAATTTATATTAAATTTTAATAAATTAAGGATGCTTATTGCACCCTCTAATGTTATCCCTGCAAGTAAAAGAAGTATAATCTGTTATGCATTTTTGCAAGAAGAAAAACAGAAAAATAGAATATGTGGAAAAAATTAGAAATGAAGGTCAAGATGATAGATTCAAATCTAAGTATAGTAATTATTACATTAAATGTAAGCGAAATAAAATTTCCCATTAAGAGCTGAAAAACAACACACATCTCTAAGCTATTTGAAAGAAATACACCTTAAATTAAAGGAAATGTTGAAATAGAAATGTTGAAAATGTTAAAAATCAAATGTTAGGAAAAATTATAACATGTAAACACAAGCCATAAAAGGGCTTTATAACTAAATTAGTATCAGACTTATGGTGAGTTATTAAGAAAGTTTCCATACATTTCAAACTACTAAATCATAGAGATTATTTCCTTTGATCATATTAGAATTAAATCTAGGATTCAATTACAACATAACTAGAAAATTCTCAAAAATTTGGGAACAAGCAACAAAATTTTAAAAAAGAACAAAATTATGAGTAAAAAAATAAACTACAATGGAATTAAAAGATATGTTTTATTAACTTATAAAAACAAAAGATATACACAAACTTTCAGATGCAAGACTATCAAAATAAGAAAGACATGTTCATATCTTAAAGATAGAGAGCTACATACATGCAGTCATTTATTTTGTATAAAGATGACACAGAATGCAGGGAGGAAAGTATAAATTATTCTAAAAATTGATAAATTCAATAAATTGGATATCTATATGAAAAAATAAATATTCTCTACCTCACACATAGATGCAGTCAAATTTCAGTTAACTGTACAATAAAAACAATAAGACTTCTAGAGGAGAGCCTAAAAGAATATTTTCTAATATGAATAGCATCCGAAAGGCACAAACCAAAAGGAAAGATTGATCATTTGGACTACTTTAATTTTAATAAAGAAAATCAAAAGACAATTAAGAATAAAAAGGCAAGTCACAGAGTTGGAGAATATATTTTCTCTCTATATATAGAACATACAAAGAATTCCTACAAATCAATAAGAAAACAACCACGTGGAAAAATTGGCAAAATGTTCAAACATTTCACAAAGAGGATACTCAAGTTGTCTTAAACATGTGAAAAGATGCTTAATCTCATTAGTAATCAAGAAAATTCAAATTAAAACTAAAATACGATAGTACTACATGCCCATCAGAATGGTTGAAATTTAAGATGGACAGTACCACTTTTGATGAAAAGGCACAGAAATGGGTACTCTTCCACACTGCTAGTTGGGGTATAAAGTAATACAACTTATTCAAAAAATTGCTTGGCAGATTTTATACACCATTAGACCAGCAATTTTATTCTTATGTCCAACAGAAATATGTATATCTAGAAACCAAAAGACTTATTCAAGAAGATTTGGAGCAGAATTGTTTGTAATAGCCCTAAGTTAAAAACAAACTAAATGTTGGTCACCTGTAAAATGGATAAATAAATTGTGATATAAATCATACAAGGAAATACCATGGATCGATGAAAATGAATGACTATGCAACAATAAGGATAAATCTTACCAACCTAATATTAACTAAAACAATTTGGTAGCAGAAAGAACTATCCAATGGTGATGGAAGTTAGGGTAATTTTTATCTTTGGGGAAGAAAGTATACTAATTAGGTGGGGTCAGGAGATAGCTTGGGGTGCTATTATTGTCCTATTTCTTGATCTGTGAATTGCTTGCACAGTGGAGTTAACTTTGTTAAAATTCATTGAGCAGTATACTTGTTTATGTCATACCTAGATGAAATCTTACCTAAAAAAATCAGTGTTTTGGCTTGGAGCAACAACTTTTTAAGAGCTACTTCATGACAGATGGAGAGAGGGCCATGTGTAGAATGTGATTCTGATTCCCTTCCTTATTTTATTCCTTTCTCTTGCTCTGGAAGTAGAAGCTTATTTATTTTCCCCCTCCATTACCAGAAATGTGGCAAGTTCAGAATAGATGGTAGCTTCTTTTCTCTATATTAATTTATCTTTCTGAAAATCACCCAGATTGATGTCTCTGGAAGCATTTGGAATGTCCATGGAAAAATTAGATATCAAAATGAAAAAGGCATAAAACGAACGAGCTTCTTTTCACGTTGTGAGTTTTAAGAATGTAAATATGAATCAGCAAGTTTTAGAGGTAAAATCTTGTAGGAATAGCAAAGGGGAAAAATAATAAGAGCAGGAATGCCAGTGCTCTAAGACATTCAAGCATACGTATAGGTAGAGTGAGCAGACGTCAAGGGAAAAGAAGTAAAGAATGACCAAGTATTCTGAGATTTGGTTTAGCCAGCGCTGAAACTGCAAACAGATGTAAGGACAAATTTTCATTTTTTTTAGGTGAATCATGTTCTCTACCGTGGCTCTGTAACAGATCTTGCATCCAATTTCTATTTGAAATAATCACCTAGTGAGGACTTTGCTGGTGTGGTAACTTGTTTAATGCTGTTTTGCATGTAGCCTGCAGGCTGGCAGAAACATGACAGGGGCAGAAAGCACAGGCAGAAGGGGTCTCTGAGCTAGAATGAGCAGAGCCAGAGAGTGGGTAGCAAATGAAGAATTTGTCTGCTATCACCTTATAATAACTTACAGTATTGTCATTCTGCCTTTCTTGTATCTTTGGACCTTTTTTTCTTATATTCTGAGAAAAATACATTGTATTTTATGTGATACCTACAATGATTACAATATGATAAATGTACCAAGAAGCAGCTATTTAGTTTGGGTCATGGCTAAAAATGCCTGCAACCAGGCTTGCCTGTCTGTTAGTGGTCCCATTCACTATCAAAAGTGTCCCAGTTTGTCCAATATATTACGTTGTCCTCTTAGATCAACCTTATTGGCTTTTTAAAAATAAATAAATTTATTTATTTATTTTATTTTTAGCTGCATTGGGTCTTCATTGCTGCGTGCAGACTTTCTCTAGTTGTGGCGAGCAGGGACTACTCTTCCTTGTGGTGCGCAGGCTTCTCATTGCGGTGGCTTCTCTTGTTGTGAGGCACAGGCTCTAGGCGCGCATGGGCTTCAGCAGTTGTGGCTCGCGGGCTCTAGAACGCAGGCTCAGTAGTTGCGGCGCTTGGACTTAGTTGCTCCGTGGCATGTGGGATCTTCCCCGACAAGGGCTCGAACCCATTTCCCCTGCATTAGCAGGCAGATTCTTAACCACTGCACCACCAGGAAAGTCCAGCCTTACTGACTATGAACTTGGACTTAGGACTCAATGGGTGATTGCTCCCCTAAATCAAAGAGGATGTAAGCTATATTTTAAAGCTGAAAAACAATCCCTTCCTAAGAAGCAACAGCCAACTCATGTTAACAGGAAAATATAGAGGTTTTTAACTTAAGTAATAGACACATCTAAGTGTGTTCTGTCACATAAACTCTAAGACTATATAAGTCTAGAAATACACAGCCATTGGCCTTCATAGCAAAGGGAGGCCACGTGTATATGAAATCTGTGTAAGTTTTATATGACGGTGGATATCTTAAGGAGTAAAGATAGAAAAAACAATTTGAGTTACACCTAAATGGGCTGAGCCTTTGAAAAATATTTTATGTTCTCAGATGAGATTTGGCTATTATTGCATGACTTTGATTTATTTACTTCCTGGTTTTTCATCAAAAATAAAAATAGAACACCTGTATAATGGATATTTGTATAGAAACAAAAGTGATTATGGCTATGAGATGCCTCCCCTCCCTGTTTTACTCCCTCCAAATTTTTCACTACTTTTGGGTTTTATTCAGTAGCTGTTGATTATCTATTGTGCTCATGTATCGTCTATGGAAATTCATGTGTGCACCCTTTCCCTGCAGGACTCAGAATAAGAACAATATCAGACATTGCCTTTTGGTGTGGCGGAGGAAAGCAAGAGCCCTGATTATTATCCTTGGTTTGGCTAATTTTTAAACAACTGCCTGTATTTCTGCTTTTCTTCTCCCCACGCTGACAGTCTATTTGCTAATAAAGGATTTTTATGTTCAGAAAGAGGGGCAAGGTTTTATTAGAGATAGATTCCTATTTTATGCTCATTCAGAGGGAAGAAATCTCACTGCTGAGCAAACACAGATACCGTTACACGCATGCATTCATGCACATACACAGATTCCAGACACTTGCCTTGTAAAAATGTAGTATGTAAAGAGACTTTTGGTGCTCAAACTTCATTCATGTTCAGGAATTCCTTTGACTTCATATTTAAAAACATGGCTTGTTGCAGTATGATGAAAGTGCAAATTACTGCCACAGAGCATAGCTCATTCTGTATGTAAAATAGAAACCAAGCTCAAAAAGAGAAACCATGCTCAAAAATCTGCAGTTGCAGCTAGCTAACATCTTCCAGTATTTCCTCCTCTAAAGCCCCCTCCTGGGTCCAAGCAGGGATGTCGATTGAAAGCACCATCTCACTGGCCTACTGCATGTATAATACTGTATATTATATTCTGTAAAAGGCAAAACAAGGTGAAACTTTTCAAACAAACTTTTAATAGGAAACTTAAGGGAAAAAACAAAACAGAAAAGCACTGAAATGGATGAGTCTAAAAAACCTCATGCTTCTATTCTTAACCAAAGATGACCACGAAGGGGCTAGGCAGGCAGAGCTCAGGCAACTGGCAGTCCTGGTCTCTTTACCAGACTTACCTCATCATCTTGGGAAATCCTGGCTGGAGATGTACCGCCAGCCCTTCCTTCCATCCTTGCCCCTTTCTTTACCTTCTTTATTTTCCTTCTACCACAGTCACCTAACATAATGGGGAAAATGAAAACCACAGACATGGATACCTTCCCAGAAAGATGCTTCTTTCTCTTCCAGTGAAGAACTTAGAGCCATCCATTCTTAATTTTAAAAATAATGCATATTTATTGAAGGGAATTTAGAAAATCAATCGTATAAAGAAAATAACAATTTACATTGAAAACAATCATTGTTAACATTTTAAAAAACTATTTGTAATATGATGATCACATTCCCAGTCAATGAACATTATTAAAATACATTATTTAAATGACTTTTCATTCTATTATGCTGAAGTTTTATAATTTAATGCAGAATTGTTGGATATTAATATTATTTCTAATTTTTCACTATTAAAGATGATGACATGATAAATGTCCATGAATAGAAGTCTTTGCACTTTTGGAGGCATATTACCTAAGTGTATTTCAGACAGGTTATACTAATTCCATTTCTACTAATAAGTATATGATAAGTGGGTACTGCCATGTCTTTAGAAGAACTTGCTACTTTTAAGTATGTATTTTTCCAATTTGATAGGTTAAAGAACGTGTGTCTTCATTTTGAGGGGAGAACATTAAAAAAAAAATCTATTGACTGTTTGCTCTATGAATTTCCTGTTTTTGTTCTGTGCTCATTTAAAAAAATAGAATCCAGTGTATTTTTTACCTCTTACTATATTCTTTATTTATCTTTTTTTATTCATTCTTTTCTTTTGTCCTTCCTGCCTCTCTCTCTCCTTCTCTAAGATAAACAGATTTCACTGGAAATACTTCTTAAAATAACATTACAAAATTGTGCTTCCAAGATGAAAGATTTTCTGTTGACTTTGATTTATAATTTGGAGTAGGTTTATAGTTCTTGTCCCTCTTAAGGAACAAACTATTTCCTCTTCAACCTGTAAAAGAAAGAAAAAGATTGAAACTTAACAGTGACATTTTTTTTCTTTTAAAACACCTGGTTTCCTGTTCCCTGTTATTAGATCTAATAGTTCTTATGATGGAAAGATTTATTTTTTCCCTTTTCTGCTTGCTTTGATTTATGCTGAATTAATATAATACCTGGATTCAATTGTGCCTGCATTAATGAATAGGCTAAAAGCAATGACATTTATACTCCATAGTATAACATAGAAGACACAGAGATACAGACCAGCCCGTGAATTTCTTCTTTGATGTACCATCCACCATAGGCTACTGTTTTCTAAATTTACCTATTTTGTTAGTAAGGACATTTGGGAAAGTTACTTAATCTTGCTGACCTTAGATTTCTCAGACACAAAATGTGTATCTTTGTTGGGCTTGAAGTTTTGTTTTTCCCTAACTTTTTAATATAATTGTAGGTTCACATGTAGTTGTAAGAAATAATACAGAGTGATCCTGTATATCCTTTACCAAGTTTCTCCCAGTTGCAACACCTTGCATAACTGTAGTGCAGTATCACAACCAGGAAATTGACCTTGGTCCAATTACTGACCTCATTCAGATTTCACCAGGTTGACGTATGTGTGTGTATCTTTTTCTGTGAAGGCTGGCAGTTTTTTAATTGCCTGATACCTGCCTACCCTGTGGTAGGTTCTCAACAATTGTTTAATAACAATCTTTGCTTAGCTAGTATTTCTTCTCCTTTTCTTCAAATAGGAACCTCTGGGAACTCTTAGGCTTCGATGGCTTATCACAGTTAAAATGATGATTTGTTCAGTGATACAGAACTCACACTTAATTTCTTACGCTACTCCTAGGCATCTCATAGAAACAGCTCAGGGTTGTTCAGTGGCAGAGCCAGGGCTTGACACCAAATCAAATCATCTGACTCCTTCTGCTATGGTACTTGTTTCCCAAACTTAGACTATAAGCATCACTGAGGTGGTGATTCTCACACTTAAGTGTGTGTACAAATACCTGGGGATCCTGTTAACTTACAGATTTGGATTCAACAAGTCTGGAGTGCAGCTTGATATTCTGCATTTCTAACAAGTTTCTAGGTGATGCTGCTGCTGATGATCCCCCACCAACACCTTATGTTGCAAGAATCTCAACACTTGCTAAAAGTTCTGATTTCTAGTGCCTTCTTCCCACATTCTGGTTTAAGAAAGCTAGAGTGAAGTCTAGGACTTGGTATTTTTATCTAATATCCTAGCCAATTCTTAGGATAAATTACTTTTGTCAAACACTAAATATCATCTATATCACCTCCATCCAGATTTTCCAATTCTTCCAGTTCCTTTTAAACATACACATATTGTTTACCTTAATATTGTGGCTCAGAGATTTGGTGCAATCAGTTTTTTTTTTTTTTTTTTTTTTCCTTTCTTTTTTGGCTTTTTTCATTGTTTTATTTTGCTTAGTTTGGCTTTCATCTCTTGAGGACCCGAAGTAGAATTGAACTCTTTTGCTGAAAGTTTAGTTCAACTCGTAAGAGCTTTAAGGTATTAAAATAATTTCAGTACCATTCCATTTGACATGCAGGGATTTTATCAGTGCTTTAAAAAGTCTTCCTAAACCTGTATATAACAGCTCTCTTTCTGATCTAAGTAAATAACACATTGGACTTGCAACCAGAAATTTTTTATCATCTCTGAATTTACTCTTCTTAGGTCCAGATAAAAAGTGGTGCTTAATCCCCTGCAGATATAGACAGTTACATGAGCTGGTCGTATTGATAAAAGGGAATCATGGCCAGAGACGTATGGCTGGGTTCAACTGTAAAAGCTGAAGCTGTATAAATCATCAAATAACATGGGAATTGGAAAATATCATTATAAGCAACTTGTGTGAACCCCTGATGTTTTAAATTAGCCATGAAATGTGACTTGCTTTGTAATATTTCAGAGCTTCTGAAAATCCCAGCTTTTAAATCAAAATTTTCCTATTTGGCAGCAACACAGCAGGCCTACAAAATAATTTACAACCATTTGCTTTGTTAGTTATCCCTTTTAAGCAACACTTGAGGGGAGGAAAACATTATTAATCCCCATTTTATGGATGATAGGATTGAGGTATTAAGAGGACTCAAAGCTTTGAGTTAGCCAACATTGCATTTTTTAGTCTCAGTCCAAAGCTCTAGTCTTTACTTCGGCCAGGATGCCTGCCCTTATTATTTTGGTTTATCTTGGTAAAGAATACAGACTCAATTTTCAAAAGTCAACTTAAACCACTTAGAAAAATTGGGGTAAATATAACAGCATTGCTTTCTCAGATTGATACACCAAGGTTTTCAGTTTTGCAGCACTATTTTATTTTGTAATTGCTATGAATATTAGCATTTGTACATCTTCTCCAAATCATACCATAGGACTACTATTTTAGAGGAGTTTACCTCAGTCATTTTCAACAATCAAGTAAAGGAGAGAAGACATTGCAATTCTAATTGAAGTATGTATCTGTACATTGTGGACTGTGCTGCCCAATTCCCTGAACATTTTGTTTTTTAATAAAATATGCACTTTGCCTTGGTGTTTTAAGTTTGGAGAAATATTTTTACATACAGATTTAAAAAAAAATCTTTGCTATAACCTTGTGATTCTATAAAGCAAATCTTAAAAGATGAGGTCATTGATGCTCCCTCAGAAAGCTGAAGAGACTCTTGTTCAGAGGCAAGAATAGAGCCCATTTATTGTAGCTTTTGCTTCACTTCTCTTTCTGTGGCAAAGGAAGTATTGATAATTGAAAGTAATAGTGATCATCATCCCCACTCCTGGACTCAATATATATTTTACTGACTTAGTTTACACAGTTGTTTCTCTAAGTGTGGTACCCAGGTCGACATCAGAATCACCCCAAGATCCTGACTAAAAGAAAGATACCTTTAGTGTACCTGGCAGCTACAGAAAAGGGACTGGGGGGAAATCTTGGAATCTGTTCTTTAACAAGGTCTCCAAGTGATTTTCATGCTTACTAAAATCTGAGATCCATGGCATAAGAGTAAGAGGCTTGATTCACATCTATCATAGAAGCTATTCTGCTCATGGAAGCTGTTTGAGATCTGTGAGTAACTGGATTGCTTTGTTTCAATACAGAGTGCACTTTTTTCTTAGTGTAATCTTCACTTACTTTATTACTGAAATAGCCTACATCTAGCAAAACTATTTAAACATTGCAAGCAATCCAGGTAACAAGATAGTTGAAAGTTCCTGAAACCTTCTTACATAACGTTTTCACCTAGGTGGGTGGACTCCTACCAAGGAAACCTTGCTGCTCAGGCTAAATACCTGGGCCTATAGTTAGATTTATTCCTCCTACTGGACTTTCTGGGAGTGGCTAATAGTAACCTGTGCTTGCTGTAGAGGGTACAGCAAGTTTTTCTTAGCTAGGCAATTTGCTTTAACTATCTACATTTTTATTACCTTCTTATCTCAAGTGCTAAATTTGACATCTCCTTTAAAGTGTGTAAACATACTGAATCTAGAGCTCAGCCATACAATAACCCAGAACTAAGGGAGGCATAAAATGTAAAGGGCCACTCTGAGTTCTCTATTACTTCCTCATATTCTACTATATGTAGTACTAGTACTTGATCTTCAAAGAGAGCATGTTCTAGTTACCTGGAATAGTATACTAAGTGAAGAAATATTGTAAGGTATAACGTGCTAGATAAATATAATGCAACATTATTAACATCATTATCAAGAGAAGTGACATCAAATAAAGTTCTCTTGTTTATTTAAGGAGCAAAAGCAAGGCACTTTTCAAAAAATTTTTCTAAAACCCAGATTCCATAGTTTTGACATATTGTATGCTCATGTAATTCCCTGTTTTTAAATTTTCTAAGATCCCTTCATACAGAAAACTCTTTCTATCATCTCTGTTTCCATTGTTGCTTACATATTCTTGGGCATTAACTCAAACTTTAGACAATGGACCAGGGTGAATTCGGGTCCAGAAAAATGCCCAGGGGTACGCTGAACCTAATGGGTGCTTAAGACCTTGGCACAAAGAAAGGAGGAAGGAAGAGTAAACTTTGGTGTGATTTGGGCTAAGCTTCTCAAGCTTCTTGAATTTTTCTTCTATAAAAGCATATATGTCGGGGAGACCTTCAAGATGGCAGACGAGTAAGATGTGGAGATCACCTTCCTTCCCACAAATACATCCAAAATACATCTACCTGTAGAACAACTCCTACAGAACACCTACAAAACACAACACCAGACACGGTCCTGCCCACCAGAAAGACAAGATCCAGCCTCATCCACCAGAACATAGCCACTAGTCCCCTCCACAAGGAAGCCTACACAGTCCACTGAACCGACCTTAGCCACTGGGGGCAGACACCAAAAAAACAGGAATTATGATCCTGCAGCCTGTGAAAAGGAGACCACAAACACACTAAGTAAAGCAAAATGAGAAGACAGAGAAACACACAGCAGATGAAGGAGCAAGATAAAAATGAACAAACCAAACAAATGGCGAGGAAATAAGCAGTCTACCTGAAAAAGAATTCAGAGTAATGATAGTAAAGATGATCCAAACTCTTGGAAATAGAATGGAGAAAATACAAGAAATGTTTAACAAGGACATAGAAGAACTAAAGAGCAAACTAACAGTGATGAACAACACAATAAATGTAATTTAAAATTCTCTAGAAGAAATCAATAGCAGAGTAACTGAGGCAGAAGAACGAATAAGTGACCTGCAAGATAAAATAGTGGAAATAACTACCACAGAGGAGAATACAGGAAAAAGAATGAAAATAATTGAGAACAGTCTCAGAAACTTCTGGGAAAACATTAAATGCACCAACATTTGTATTATAGGGGTCCCAAAAAAAAGAAGAGTAAAAGAAAGGGACTGAGAAAATATTTGAAGAGATTATAGTTGAAAACTTCCCTAATATGAGAAAGGAAATAGTTAATCAAGTCCAGGAAGCACAGAGAGTCCCATATAGCATAAATCCAAAGAAAAACATACCAAGACACATATTAATCAAACTATCAAAAATCAAATACAAACAACAAATATTAAAAGCAGCAAGGGAAAAACAACAAATAACATACAGGGGGATCCCCATAAGGTTAATAGCTGATCTTTCAGCAGAAACTGCAAGCCAGAAGGGAGTGGCAGGACGTATTTAAAGTGATGAAAGGGAAAAAACTACAGCCAAGATTACTCAACCCAGCAAGGATCTCATTAAGATTTGATGGAGAAATTAAAACCTTTACAGAAAAGGAAAAGCTAAGAGAATTCAGCACCACAAAACCAGCTTTACAACAGATGCTAAAGGAAGTTCTCTAGGCAGGAAACACAAGAGAAGGAAAAGACCTACAATAACAAACCCAAAACAATTAAGAAAATGGTAATAGGAACATACATATCAATAATTACCTTAAATGTAAATGGATTAAATGCTCCAACCAAAGGACATAGACTGGCTGAATGGATAGAAAAACAAGACCCATATACTGTCTACAAGAGACCCACTTCAGACCTAGGGACACATACAGACTGAAAGTGAGGGGATGGAAAAAGATATTCCATGCAAATGGAAATCAAAAGAAAGCTGGAGTAGCAATTCTCATATAAGACAATATAGACTTTAAAATAAAGACTATTACAAGAGACAAAGAAGGACAATGCATAATGATCAAGGGATCCCTCTAAGAAGAAGATATAACAATTGTAAATATTTATGCACCCAACAGGAGCACCTAAATACATAAGGCAAATGCTAACAGCCATAAAAGGGGAAATCGACAGTAACACAATCATAGTAGGGAACTTTAACACCCCACTTTCACCAATGGACAGATCATCCAAAATGAAAATAAATAAGGAAACACAAGCTTTAAATGATACATTAAACAAGATGGACTTAATTGATATTTATAGGATATTCCATCCAAAAACGACAGAATACACTTTCTTCTTAAGTGTTAATGGAACATTCTGCAGCATAGATCATATCTTGGGTTAAAAATCAAGCCTTGGTAAATTTAAGAAAATTGAAGTCATATCAAATATCTTTTCCAACCACAATGCTCTGAGACTAGATATCAATTACAGGAAAAAATATGTAAAAAATACAAATACATGGAGGCTAAACAATACTAAATAACCAACAGATCACTGAAGAAATCAAAGGGGAAATCAAAAAATACCTAGAAACAAATTACAATAAAAACATGACGACCCAAAACCTATGGGATTCAGCAAAAGGAGTTCTAAGACGGAAGTTTATAGCTATACAAGCCTACCTCAAGAAACAAGAAACATCTCAAATAAACAACCTAAACTTACACCTAAACCAATTAGAGAAATAAGGACAAAAACCCCCCAAAGTTAGCAGAAGGAAAGAAATCATAAAGATCAGATCAGAAATAAAGGGAAAAGAAATGAAGGAAACAATAAGATCAATAAAACTAAAAGCTGGTTCTTTGAGAAGATAAAAAAAAATTGATAAACCATTAGCCAGACTCATCAAGAAAAAAAGGGAGAAGACTAAATAGAAGAAGAAATGAAAAGGAGAAGTAACAACTGACACTGTAGAAGTACAAAGGATCATGAGAGATTACTGCAAGCAACTATGCCAATAAAACGGACAGCCCTGAAGAAATGGACAAACTCTTAGAAAAGCACAACCTTTAAGACTGAAGGAGGAAGAAATAGAAAATATGAACAGACCAATTACAAGCACTGAAATTGAAACTGTGATTAAAAATCTTCCAACAAACAAAAGCCCAGGGCCAGATGGCTTCACAGGCAAATTCTATCAAACATTTAGAGAAGAGCTAACACCTATCCTTCTCAAACTCTTCCAAAGCATAGCAGAGGGAGGAACACTCCTCAACTCATTCTACGAGGCCACCATCACTCTGATACCAAAACCAGACAAAGATGTCACAAAGAAAGAAAACTACAGGCCAATATCACTGATGAACATAGTTGCAAACATCCTCAATAGCATACTAACAAACAGAATCCAATAGCAAATTAAAACGATCATACACCATGATAAAGTGGGGTTTATCCCAGGAATGCAAGAATTCTCAATATATGCAACTCAATCGATGTGATACAACATATTAACAAATTGAAGGAGAAAAACCATATGATCATCTCAATAGATGCAGAGAAAGCTTTTGACAAAATTCAACACCCATTTATGATAAAAACTCTCCCAAAAGTAGGCATAGAGGGAACTTACCTCAACAAAATAAAGGCCATATATGACAAACCCACAGCCAATATCTTTCTCAATGGTGAACAACTGAAACCATTTCCACTAAGATCAGCAACAAGAGAAGGTTGTCCACTCTCACCACTATTATTCAACATAGTTTTGGAAGTTTTAGCCACAGAAATGAGAAAGAAAAAGAAATAAAAGGAATCCAAATTGGAAAAGAAGTAAAGCTGTCACTGTTTTCAGATGACATGATACTATGCATAGAGAATCCTAAAGACTCTACCAGAAACCTTCTAGAGATAATTAATGAATTTTAGCAGGATACAAAATTAATGCACAGAAATCTCTTGCATTCCTATACATTGATGTTGGAAAATCTGAAAGAGAAATTAAGGAAACACTCCCATTTACCATTGCAACAAAAAGAATAAAATACCTGGGAATAAACCTACCTAAGGAGACAAAAGACCTGTATGCAGAAAACTATAAGTCACTGATGAAAGAAAGTAAAGATGATACAAATAGGTAGAGAGATATACCATGTTCTTGGATTGGAAGAATCAACATTGTGAAAATGACTATACTATCCAAAGCAATCTACAGATTCAATGCAATCCCTATCAAACTACCAATGGCATTTTTCACAGAACTAGAACAAAATATTTCACAATTTGTATGGAAACATAGAAGAACCCGAATAGCCAAAGCAATCTTGAGAAAGAAAAATGGAGCTGGAGGAATCAGGCTCCCTGACTTCAGACTATACTATCAAGCTAGAGTAATCAAGACAGTATGGTACTGGCACAAAAACAGAAATATAGATCAATGGAACAGGATAGAAAGCCCATTCTTTTACAGCTACATATAAAAGAATGAAATTAGAACACTCCTTAACACCATATACAAAAATAAACTCAAAATGGATTGAAGGCCTAAATGTAAGTCTAGACACTATAAAACTATTAGAGGAAAACATAGGCAGAACACTCTATGACATACATCACAGCAAGATCCTTTTTGACCCACCTCCTAGAGATATGGAAATAAAAACAAAAGTAAACAAGTGGGACCTAATGAAACTTAAAAGCTTTTGCACAGCAAAGGAAACCATAAACCAGATGAAAAGACAACCCTCAGAATGGGAGCAAATATTTGCAAATGAAGCAACTGACAAAGGACTGATCTCCAAAATTACAAGAAGCACATGCAGGTCAATATCAACAAAACAAACAACCCAATCCAAAAATTGGCAGAAGACCTAAATAGACATTTCTCCAAAGAAGATATGCAGATTGCCAACATCACATGAAAGAGTGCTCATCACTAATCATTAGAGAAATGCAAATGAAAACTACAATGAGGTATCATCTTACACTAGTCAGAACGGCCATCATCAAAAAATCTACAAACAATAAATGCTGGAAAGGGTGTGGGGAAAAGGGAACCCTCCTGCACTGTTGGTGGGAATGTAAATTGATATAGCCACTATGGAGAACAGTATGGAGTTTGCTTAAAAAACTAAAAATAGAAATACCATATGACCCAGCAATCCCACTACTGGGCATATACCCTAAGAAAATAATAATTCAAAAAGGGTCTTATACCACAATGTTCATTGCCGCTCTATTTACAATAGCCAGGATGTGGAAGCAACCTAAGTGTACATCAACGGATGAATGGATAAAGAAGATGTGGCACATATATACAGTGGAATATTACTCAGCCATAAAAAGAAATGAAATTGAGTTATTTGTAGTGAGGTGATTGACCTAGAGACTGTCATACAGAGTGAAGTAAGTTCGAAAGAGAAAAATAAATATATGTTAACACATATATATGCAATCTAAAGAAAAAAATGGTTATGCAGAATCTAGGGGCTGGACAGGAATAAAGACGCAGATGGAGAGAATGGACTTGAGGACACGGGGACAGGGAAAGGTAATCTGGGTCGAAGTGAGAGAGTGGCATGGACTTATATATACTACCAAAATAGATAGATAGTGGGAAGCAGCCACATAGCACAGGGAGATCAACTCGGTGCTTTGTGACCACCTAGAGGGGTGGGATAGGGAGGGTGGGAGGGAGATACAAAAGGGAGGAGATATGAAGATATATGTATATGTATAGCTGATTCACTTTGTTATACAGCAGAAACTAACACACCATTGTAAAGCAATTATACTCCAATAAAGATGATAAAAATATATTCAGAAAGAAAAGCATATATATGGAATCTAGAAAAATGATACAGATGAACCTATTTGCAAAGCAGAAATAGACACACAGATGTAGAGAACAATCGTATGGACACAGAGGTGGGAAAGGGGGAGTGGGATGAATTGGGAGATTGGGACTGACATATGTACACTACTATGTATAAAATAGACAACTAATGAGAACATACTGTATAGCACAGGGAATTCTACTCAATGCTCTGTGGGAAGGAAATCCAAAAAGGAGTGGATATATGTATATGTATAGCTGATTCACTTTGCTGTGCAGTGGAAACTAACACAACATTTTAAAGCCACTGTACTCCAATTAAAAGAAAAAGCAAAGGCGTGTATTAGATTGTCTTTAATGTAGTTACCAGCTCTAACACTGTGAGTCTCAATGAAATCTATTAGAAGGGGGAAAGGAGAGAAAGAGATAAATATATATATATATATATAAAGAGAATAGATAGGAAGAGGAAGTAACAAAAGGAGGAGAAGAGGAGAGAGGGAATAGGGGAGTGGTTGAGAGAACCTCCCACCAATTACCTTGGCTGTGATTCCTTGATCCTTAGCAAGGGAGGACCTTATCTGGTATTCAGAGGAATTAAATAAACAAGTGAGTAACTAAATCACAAAAATCATAACTACTTTTCCCAGACAAAGTTGATTTAATAGCCACTTGGCCCTTAGTTAGTTTCATGAATTATTCTTGTATCCCTTTGGATACTACCTGTAGTTGATCGAATTATGTGGCATCACTGATTTGGACACTGTTATGCTTGGCTTGTAGAAGCCAGTAAATAGAAGACAGTTTATGAGAGGAATGCTAAAGGTGGCTGTGATATTTTAGGTGGCGAAAATGTTATTTCCATTCATTTAAATAGCCTCTGAAATATAAATAATCCCAGTGTGAATGGTAGGGCACTTATCCTATCCAGTTCCTTTGTTTGCTAATGACTGCAAAAGTTCACTCTCACCTGCAGAGTCATAAAAGTTTATAAATAATAACAGTACATGAACAGCCTCTCTGCCAAAATTCCTTGACCATGTCTTATTTTATTGATTCTACCCTCTAAATGTTCTACTAGAGGAAAAATGAATACGGATATTTAACAAGATTTTAGGAGAAATCAATATTGATGTATTTACCAGCTGAGTTTAATTTTTAAAAGGGGAAAAGTCTGCATTAAAAAGGCGAAAGCTTAGCTTTATTTGTATGCACTGAGAAACAGTTGGAAAGGAAGGGTGTTTTGAAGTTCAGTCAGCCGGATAGATCACTGGAGGGAGCTCTAACTTCACCACAAAACCAGAACTGAACTCCTTTGTTCTTAAATTTCACATACAGCCGATGCCCCCACCCCGTAAAATCAATAATAAATACGAAAAGTGTCTGGAAAGGAAAAATATGTTTTTGGGGGCATCACATGCCACATTTGCTTACAAATAAAAACAGAACCACTATTCAGAACTGGCAATATTTAAACAAGTCAAAAATACAAGACTGTATAGTGAGAGCCACAGTATACACTTTGTATGAAAAATACTTTGAAAACTATACTTTAAAACTGTCCACACCTCACCCCCATTATAATAGTGTAAGTCTACAATGACACCACTCTCAAGGCCAGCCAGGCAGAATCTGGCTTTGCTGTTCACAGAATTCACGCAAGCTCTTGAGTACTTTATATGGGAGGAGACTTTGTAAAGGCGTGGGTGATATCTTGGGCCCATTCTTAGCAACATCACAACTGTTTCTGTATTAGACCAGCTTTATGAAGGGCATTTACTTTTTCAGAGGCTGAATGGTGTGCTTGATAGCACCCTGGATTGGGAACCAGAACACCCAGATTTTCATCACTGCTGAAATCCTAACTATATGTGAGCCTGTGGGCTTTATCGTCTTCACATTCCTGATGAAACAGAAATGTGAAAAGGTTGAACTAAGTGATTTCTAAAGTCCCTTCTAATTTTTAAGTTATGATCATCAAGTTCAAATTGTTTACTTGCTTTTTCAGTATGAACTGACTCTGATTATCGTATATGTTCATAGAGAGTGATATTTAGAATTCACTTCTGTCATTTAGAAACCCCCCAAATGCTGTGTCTATCTTAAAAACATTTTCCAAGAGTTTTCCTGCACCTTCCTTCTTATATACCCTTCCTCCTCCTCCCATTGCTTACCTGGTCCTTTTATAGTTGGCTCCAGCTAAGAAGCAAATCTGTACTAATATTCTGAAAAAATGACTCTCAGTATCTTCAGGATCAGGCCTAACCTGGTAGGAATACTGGGGACTTAGGCAGGCTATAGAGCAGGGTCTTCTGGCAGGGATTTGTTTAATTAAGGTGTTACCTCGAGCCAAGTACATAATTTGCAGGACCCAGTGCAGAATGAAAATGCAGGGTCCCTGCTCAAAAAATTATTAAAGAATTTTCAGATGGTGACAGCAGACCATTAATCCAAGCCCAGGGCACTTATGAACGTGGGGCCATGTGTGACTACACAGGTCACATACTCAGGCGCCCTTCATGCCTGGAGTGGTGGGAACCCTCAGTTCAGTCTCACAGGTGCATAGGACTGAGTTTGACTCCAAAAGTATTATCCATGAAAAAAAAAAAATCCAATACAAATAAGGTAACATAAAAGCAAGCCACTCCTGCCAACTTATTTTTTTAAAGGTGACAAATTGTTCCAAAAAAGAAGCTCTGATTATGTTTGGGCTAAATCCTTAGAAGGACAATCAGGTAAATAGTTTTGGAAAAAGCACTGTGGAAAGGGAAGGTGTTGAAATCATATGATTATTTTGTTTATACCAATTAAAATTTTCATTCTGAGAAGGTGTAATGGTTTCTTCCAAGTAGTTTCAAGAAATTGGAAAGCCAGATGGAGATGCAAACAGTGGCACAAAGACTGACAAGAAGTTTCCTGGAGGGACTGGCAAAGTGTAGGGAAGAGATGCTTTCAAAAGGCTAGAGGCATTAGTTTACCTCTACTACCCAAAGCTTTAAAATAAAGTTTGTAATAGATCAACTGTATAATTTCTTCGTGTTTTTTTCTAACATTTTATTTTTGTCTGATTCTGTTATTCTAGTGGGGAGAAGATTACCTTGGATTGTAACCTTTGATGGGATATTTGTGGTTTCAAAACAACTTCAAAGCTATTTTTTCCCTTCAACAATAGCCATTAGTCAGCATTGATTGACTTTATGACAGTGTTCCTTGGCATTCATTTTTATTTGAGCTCAGAGGTCCAAGTAAATTGTGTTAATATTTTAGGTAGCATCTTGTGATTTGCGTTGGCTGAGATCTGGAACAAGACAATTCACAGCTGTGAATTTGCTTTTTCCTCTCTACACAGCACAACTTGGTGGCATCCTGACTGCTTCAGAGAAGCACCATCATCACCTTTGAGATGGAGTCTTAGAAGGCTTTCTTCCAGCCAGTTGTAAGCAGGTAAGTTTGCGTTAGTGCTTCTGCTGCCTTATATCCCTCTTCCCCAGGTTCTGAGTCTCCTACTCCTACCCTCGTCTGTGAGCAGAAGCTTATACTTTTAGACTTTCAAGTTTTCCTTCTCCTGCAGTAGTCCTCTTTCTCTCTTGAGTTAAAAACTAGCCAATCTGCTGAACTAAGTCTTATTAGTTTGTCTACTGGTGGATGACTATACACATAGGTGCACTTCTAAGTACTATGTTTGCTTTTCCTTCGAGCCTGCTGCTATGAGAAAATTTAAGCCAAGTGAGTCAGAAACGTAGAACTATGTCTTGGGGAAGGCCAGAAGCAGAGTTGACTTGGGTAAGGAGTGATAGATAATATTGTGACCTTAAAATAACAAAGTTGCTTACTTTCTACCATAAAGGCAATCCTAATTCTTAGATATTATATCTCATCCTTTTAAGGATGTGTTGGAAGACCAAAGATAATTTAGAGAAGCTAAAATTTAGGAATCTGAAAACAGGCCTTAATTATGGCCTTTGCATTCAATTCACAATGAAAGCAGATTAAATTTAAACTTCCCAATAACATAGCCCTCGGGGCTAAGCTCTTGGGATAAACTTAAAATGAAACTGTTTCATACTGAAATCCATTAGTCATTTCTTTAGCAAACCCTCTTAGGTAGGGCCCCTTTAGCCTACATTTCCTGATTCTGCTGTACTTTATGGTGTTATCATTAGGTCCCAAAGAACACTGTGGAATGCAATCTGTAAAAGCACTTTTTACTTAAAATTTTAAAATAAAAAATGACTGGAGAAAAAACATGGTAATTATAGCTTAACATAACAATGCAGAGGATAGAGCCTGCAATGTAGTAGTTTCAATCATCATTATTATTAGCACAGTTTTTAGAAGTCATTAGTTGCTGAATTTTTTAATGTTTTGTTTATTAAGATAAAAATATATTTTTATTTATGAAAAAGATGTCATCAAGTCAGTGTTCTGAAGGTGGTGAAGAATTCGTTTTCTCATTATCACAAGATCTTCCCTCAGGCATGCTGCAGAGAGATATTTCACTTACAGCTAAAATCCACCCAATTGCATAAGGAAACAAAGGACATTTCTGCCTAAGGATTTGGTTTACACTATTAATTTGGAATCATTTTGGACTTATAGAATATTTGCAAAAATAATATAGAGAATTCCTATATACCCTTCACCCAGCTTCCCCTAATGTTAACATATTACATAAACATAGTACAATGATCAAAACCAAGAAATTAATATTGGCAAAATGCTATTAACTAAACTATAGATGGTATTTGAATCCCAACAATTTTCCTATTCATCTCCTTTTTTTTGGTCACAGAATCCAATCGAGCATCCCACATAGCATTACGTCTTCAAATCTACTTAGTCTCTCCCAATGTGTAAAAATTTCCTCAGTCTTTCCTTGTCTTTCTTGATCAGAGTCATATTTCAAACAGGATTTATTCCTTTGAGTTGAATAATAATGAAAGAACAGAAAAATCCCTAACATTTGGGAACTTTAAGAGAAAAATTAAATATTTTCTTAGAAATTTTTCAAATTATTAGAGTATGCTTTGCTAATTTTAAATGTATATATTTAAAATTATGAATTAAAATCTAGATGATTTAAATATTTTAAAAATATTTTTGAAAGAAAAAAATTTTTTCTGCACATTGCTGTTTTGTTTTTTGTAGGTAATGACCTGTCTTGAGCAGTTTAAATCTTAGACTCTTTTGGGAGTGGCTTTTGGATTTATAATTTGGAAGAATTTTTACAGAAATGGAATTAGTATAATTGCTCTGTGGCCTCTTTGGCTTAAATTAGAAAGAAATTCTATTAATTGTGCGGTATAAATTTACTCCTTTAAATAGCTTAAAGTAAATTTCAGAGTAGTAGTAGTCAAATTTCAGTGTAGTCAAATTCTGTATGTAAATACTTGTATATATTCTATGTTCCTAACTTAAGTTCCTGAAAACATTATTTATAAATATAATTATATATATATATAAATATATATAATTTATATATATATAATTATATATATAGTCTGTATATATATGTAGTTTGTATATTATATATATAATCTGTATATGCATGCTTGTGTATGTAATTCTCTATAGCATTGTTGAATGCTTTATTGAGAGCACATGAAAAAAATACATATTTTTCGATAAGAGCTATTTCATGTAGCATAAATGTACTACTTCATCAGCTTGGAAAACAAACAAAGGTCACAATAATTCTTTTTAAAATAAAAATTAATCTCACTGTCCTCTCACCTTACCACTCAGAGTATGCCCTCTCTCTGCCCCAGGGACAGCCCTCATAGAGCATTCCAAATCCTGAGGGGGCTCACCCATAGTTCAGCCCCAATCTGACCTCACTTTCATTGGTGTCCAGAGCCCAGGTGTGGCTCCTTGAATCTGAAGCATGCCCAGGTATAATCTTCAACCAATACTTTGGATTGGATCACCTCCTTGTCAAGCTGGAGACTCTCTCCACATCCTCTTATACCACTCCTGAAAGCTGCAGCATTCACAGCCAAGGGAGCAGTTTCTCTGTTCCTGAGGCATCATCTAAAGTACCACATCTGGTTCCTAGGACCTTGCAGGAGAACTAGAGGACTCAAACCAGTGCCACATAGTGCCACCTTTACGTCAGGTGTTTCCTAATGTCTGCTGACATCCCTGTCTACTTAGTGTTCACTGATAGTACCATCTTTTCTTGAGGTCAGTGTTTGCATGTGTGGAGGGGGTTGCTGAGCTGGAGAGAAGAAAGTCTTTCCTCACCATGTTATGTTTACTGTGTTCACCCCACCAACATTCAGTTGAGTTTCTGGTACCATTACCTTTGCTGTTCTCATACCCAGGAGAGTGGCATAACAAGGCTAGACACATTAAAAGGAGTTTCAGAGTCAAGGATGGGGCCCATGTATTACAAAAATGTGGTCTATTCAGTAGAAAAGCTATCCAGGCTTATCAGACATGTTCATCTTCTTAACAAAATATTTATTTTTATTGAAGTACAGTTGATATATAATGTTGTGTTAGTTTCAGGTGTACAGCAAAGTGTGTATGTGTGTGTGTATATATATATATATCTATACTTTTTCAGATTCTTTTCCATTATAGTTATTATAAGATATTGAATATAGTTCCCTGTGATATATAGCAGGTCCTCATTGTTTGTCTATTTTATATATAGTTGTGTGTATCTGTTATTCCCAAACTCCTAATTTATCCCTCCCCGACTTTTCCCTTTTGTACCCATAAGTTTGTTTTCTATGTCTGTGAGTCTATTTCTGTTTTGTAAATAAGTTCATTTCTATCATTTTTTTAGATATATACATTCCACATATAAGTGATATCATATGATATTTGTCTTTCTCTGTCAGAATTACCTCATTTAGTATGATAATCTCCAGGTCCATCCATGTTGTTGCAAATGGCATTATTTCATTCCTTTTTATGGCTGAGTAATATTCCATTATATATATATATATATATATATATATATATATATATATATATATATATATATATATATACATCTTCTTTATCAATTCATCTGTTAATGGACATTTAGTTGTTTCCACATCTTGGCTATTGTAAATGGTGCTGCTATGAACATTGGGATGCATGTATCTTTTTGAATTGGAGTTTTCAGATGTGTTCATCTTTTTAATGATGAATTTTAACCTTTTTGGGTTAAAATTTCTATCTATCTATCTATCTAGATAGATATTTATACACACACAAACACATACAAGTACAGAGAGCTGGAGGGATACTATAAAAAATGTAGGATACTCAACTGTGAGTGGGTTGTGCTGACAACCCAGTATGTGAGAGCTCATTTAAAATAAAGGTGTCCTGCAACCAGTTAGAGGGAAGGAGCAAATCTTGAAGCAGGGACATGTTCTTCATGTCATCATTGTTCAGTCAGTGTTCCAGATTTTCTACATAGGAAGAACCAAAGAGAACAGTCTTACTGGAATGGAGGGAGGGGTTGGAGGAGAGATATCTTGAAGCTGCATTTACAGAGCATCCTCCTCCACCTCCTTCTTTGATTCTCTTTATTTGGAGGTGGTTTGGGAATAGATACTGAAGGATTGGATTATATGGAAGCAGAAACACCCTGCCTCTCAAGGAACCTCTTGGTAATCCCAAACCACAATTCAATCTCTGTGCTTACTTTACACACAGAAGTTATTGTTGAATTTCTCTGCAGCTCAAAGGCTTTTTGCAATTAAGTTTGAAATTTTTTTGGAGTGGAAACCAAACTAGGGTGTTAGCTCCAAGAGGGCAAAAATTTTGTGTTTGTTCTTTGCTCTGTTTCGAATTCCTAGAACAGTGCATGATCCATAGTAAGAATTGAATAATAAGAACTGAATATTTGGGGGATTGGTTCAAGATGGTGGAGTAGAAGCATGTGAGCTCACTCCTGCTTGTGAGAGCACTGGAATCACAACTAACTGCTGAAAAATCATCAAAAGGAAGACACTGGAACTCACCAAAAAATACCCCACATTCAAAGACAAAGGAGAAGCCACAATGAGACGGTAGGAGGGGCGCAATCACAATAAAATCAAATCCCATAACCACTGGGTGGGTGACTCACAAACTGGAGAACACTTATACCACAGAAGTCCACTCACTGGAGTGAAGGTTCTGAGCCCCATGTCAGGCTTCCCAACCTGGGGGTCCAGCAATGGGAGGAGGAATTCCCAGAGAATCAGACTTTGAAGGCTAGTGGGATTTGATTGCAGGACTTTGACAAGACTGGGGAAACAGACACTCCACTCTTGGAAGGCACACACAAACTAGTGTACACATCAGGACCCAAGGGGAAGGAGCAGTCACCCCATAGAAGACTGAACTAGACCTATTGTTGGAGGGTCTCCTGCAGAGGGAGGAGGTGGCTGTGAGTCACTGCAGGAACAAGGACACTGGCAGCAGAAGTTCTGGAAAGTACTTATTTGTGTGCGCCCTCCTGGAGTCCACCACTGGCCCCACCAAAGGGCCTGGAGGCTCCAGTGCTAGATTGCCTCAGGCCAAACAACCAACAGGGAGGGAACTCAGCCCCACCCATCAGCAGACAAATGGATTAAAGTTTTACAGATCTCTGCCCACCAGAGCAACACCCAGCTCTACCCTCCACCAGTCCCTCCCATCAGGAAGCTTGCACAAGCCTCTTAGATAGCCTCATCCACCAGAGGGCAGATGCAGAAGCAAGAACTAAAATCCTGCAGCCTGTGGAATGAAAATCACATTCTCAGAAAGATAGACAAAATGAAAAGACAGAGGGCTGTGTACCAGATGAAGGAAAAAGATAAAACCCCAGAAAAACAATTAAATGAAGTGAAGTAGGCAACCTTCCAGAAAAAGAATTCAGAATAATGATAGTGAAGATGATCCAAGACCTTGGAAAAAGAATGGAGGCAAAGATTGAGAAGATTTAAGAAGTGTTTAACAAAGACGTAGAAGAATTAAAGAACAAACACCTAGAGGAATTACAGAACAAACCAACAGAGATGAACAATACAATAACTGAAATGAAAAATACACTAAAAGGAATCAATAGCAGAATAACTGAGGCAGAAGAATGGGTAAGTAACCTGGAAGACAGAATGGTGGAATTCTCTGCCGCACAACAGAATAAAGAAAAAAGAATGAAAAGAAATGAGGACTGCCTAAGAGACCTCTGGGACAACATTAAACACACCAACATTCGCATTTTAGGGGTCCCAGAAGGAGAAGAGAGAGAGAAAGGACCTGAGAAAATATTTGAAGAGATTATAGTTGAAAACTTCCCTGACATGGGAAAGGAAAGACCACCCAAGTCCAGGAATCAAACAGAGTCCCAAGCAGTATAAACCCAAGGAGAAACATGCAGAGACATATAGTAATCAAACTGACAAAAATTAAAGACAAAGAAAAATCATTAAAAGCAACAAGGGAAAAATGACAAATAACATACAAGGGAACTCTCATAAAGTTAGCAGCCAATTTCTCAGCAGATACTCTGCAAGCCAGAATGGACTGGCACAATATATTTAAAGTGATGAAAGGGAAGAACCTACAACCAAGATTACTCTACCTGGCAAGGATCTTATTTGGATTCAACGGAGAAATCAAAAGCTTTACAGACAAGCAAAAGGTAAGAGAATTCAGCACCACCAAACCAGCTCTACAAGTGCTAAAAGAACTTCTCTAAGTGGGAAACACAAAAGGAGAAAAGGACCTACAAAAACAAACCCCAAACAATTAAGAAAATGGTAATAGAAACATACATATTGATAATCACCTTAAATGTGAATGGATTAAATACTCCAACCAAAAGACACAGGCTTACTGAATGGATACAAAAACAACACCCATCCATACGCTGTCTGCAAGAGACCCACTTCAGACCTAGGGACACGTACAGACTGATAGTGAGGGGGTGGTAAAAGATATTCCATGCAAATGGAAATCAAAAGAAATCTGGGTAGTAATACTCATATCAGATAAAATAGATTTTAAAATAAACAATGTTACAAGAGACAAGGAAGTACACTACATAATGATCAAGTGATCAATCCAAGAAGAAGATATAACAATTATAAATATATATGCACCCAATATAGGAGCACCTCAATACATACGGCAACTGCTAACATCTATAAAAAAGGAAATCGACAGTAGCACAATCATAGTGGGGGACTTTAACACCTCACTTACACCAATGGACAGATCATCCAGACAGAAAATTAATAAGGAAACACAAGCTTTAAATGACACAATAGACCAGATAGATTTAAGTGATATTTATAAGACATTCCATCTGAAAACAGCAGATTACACTTTCTTCTCAATTGCACATGGAACGTTCTCCAGGATAGATCACATCTTGGGTCACAAAGCAAGCCTTGGTAAATTTAAGAAAATTGAAACCATATCAAGAATCTTTTCTGACCACGATGCTATGAGATTAGAAATAAATTACAGGGCAAAAAAACCTAAAAAATACAAACACTTGGAGGCTAAACAATACATTGCTAAATAATGAAGAGACCATTGAAGAAATCAAAGAGGAAATAAAAAAATACCTAGAGAAAAATGACAAGGAAAACACAACAATCCAAAATCTATGGGATTCAGTGAAAGCAGTTCTAAGAGGGAAGTTTATAGCAATACAAGCCTACCTCAAGAAACAAGAAAAAATCTCAAATAAACAATCCAACCTTACACTTAAAGGAACTAGAGAAAGAAGAACAAACAAAACCCAAAGTTAGTAGAAGGAAAGAAATCATAAAGATCAGAGCAGAAATAAATGAAATAGAAACAAAGAAAACAATAGCAAAGATCAATAAAATTAAAAGCAGTTTCTTTGAGAAGATAAACAAAATTGATAAACCTTTAGCCAGACTCATCAAGAAAAAGAGGGAGAGGACTCAGATCAATAAAATTAGAAATGAAAAAGGAAAAGTTACAACAGACACTGCAGAAATACAAAGCATCCTAAGAGACTACTACAAGCAACTCTATGCCAATAAAATGGACAATCTTGAAGAAATGGACAAATTCTTAGAAAGGTATAACCTTCCAAGACTGAACCAGGAAGAAATAGAAAATATTAACAGACGAATCACAGGTAATGAAATTGAAATTGTGATTAAAAATCTTCCAACAAACAAAGGTCCAGGACCAGATGGCTTCACATGTGAATTCTATGAAACATTTAGAGACGAGCTAAGACTTATCTTTCTCAAGCTCTTCCAAAAAATTGCAGAGGAAGGAACACTCCCAAACTTATTCTACAAAGCCACCATCATCCTGACACCAAAACCAGACAAAGATGCTACAAAAAAAGAAAACTACAGACCAATATCACTGATGAATATAGATGCAAAAATCCTCAACAAAATACTAACAAACAGAATCCAATAGCACGTTAAAAGGATCATACACCACGATCAGGTGAGATTTATCCCAGGGATGCAAGGATTCTTCAATAATATACACAAATCAATCAATGTGATACACCTTATTAACAAACTGAAGAATAAAAACCATATGATCATCTAAATAGATGCAGAAAAAGCTTTTGACAAAATTCAACACCGATTTACAATAAAAACTCTCCAGAAAGTGGGCATAGAGGGAACCTACCTCAACATAATAAAGGTCATATACAACAAATCCACAGCAAACATCATTCTCAATGGTGAAAAACTGAAAGCATTTCCTCTAAGATCAGGAACAAGACAAGGATATCCACTCTCGCCACTATCATTCAACATAATTTCTGAAGTCCTAGCCTCGGCAATCAGAGAAGAAAAAGAAATAAAAGGAATACAAATTGGAAAAGAGAAGTAAAACTGTCACTGCCTGCAGATGACATGATACTATACGTAGATAATCCTAAAGATGCCACCAGAAAACTGCTAGAGGTAATCAATGAATTTGGTAAAGTTGCAGGATACAAAATTAATGCACAGAAATCTCTTGCATTCCTATACACTAATGATGAAAAATCTGAAAGAGAAAGTAAGGAAACACTCCCATTTACCACTGCAACAAAAAGAATAAAATACCTAAGAATAAACCTACCTAAGGAGGCAAAAGACCTGTTTGCAGACAACTATAAGACACTGATGAAAGAAATTAAAGATGATACAAATAGATGGAGAGATTATACCATGTTCTTGGATTGGAAGAATCAACATGGTGAAAATGACTATACTACCCAAAGCAATCTACAGATTCAGTGCAATCCCTATCAAATTACCAATGCCATTTTTTACAGATGTAGAAGAAAAAAATCTTAAAATTTATATGGGGACATAAAAGACCCTGAAGAGCCAATGCAATCTTGAGGTAACAAAATGGAGCTGGAGGAGTCAGACTCCATGACTTTAGACTATACTAAAAGCTATAGTAATCAAGACAATATGGTACTTGCACAAAAACAAATATAGATCAGTGGAACAGGATAGAAAGCCCAGAGATAAACCCACACACCTATGGTCAACTAATCTATGTCAAAGGAGGCAAGGATATACAATAGAAAAGACAGTCTCTTAAATAAGTGGTTCTGGGTAAACTGGACAGCTACATGTGAAAGAGTGAAATTAGAACACTCCCTAACACCATACACAAAAATAAACTCAAAAATGGATTAAAGACTTAAATGTAAGACCAGACACTATAAAACTCTTAGAAGAAAACATAGGAAGAACACTCTTTGACATAAATCACAGCAAGATCTTTTTTGATCCACCTTCTAGAGTAATGGAACTAAAAACAAAAATAAACAAGTGTGACCTAATTTAACTTCAAAGCTTTTGCACAGCAAAGGAAACTATAAACAAGATGAAAAGGCAACCCTCAGAATGGGAGAAAATATTTGCAAATGAATCAACGGACAAAGGATTAATCTCCAAAATATATAAACAGCTCATGCAGCTCCATATTTAAAAAAGCAAACAACCCAATCCAAAAATGGGCAGAAGACCTAAATAGACATTTCTCCAAAGAAGACATACATATGGCCAAGAAGCACATGAAAAGCTGCTCAACATCACTAATTATTAGAGAAATGCAAATCAAAACTACAATGAGGTATCACCTCACACTAGTAGAATGCTCATCATCAAAAAATCTACAAAGTACAAATGCTAGAGAGGGTGTAGAGAAAAGGGAGCCCTCTTGCATTGTCGGTGGGAATGTTAATTCATACAGCTACTAAGGAGAACAGTATGGAGGTGTCTTAAGAAACTAAAAATAGAATTACCGTATGATCCAGCAATCCCACTACTGGGCATATACCCAGAAAAAAACATAATTAAACGAGACACATGCACCCCAATGTTCATTGCAGCACTATTTACAATAGCCACATCCTGGAAGCAACCTAAATTCCCATCGACAGATGAATGGATAAAGAAGATGTGGTACATATACACAGTGGAATATTACTCAGCCATAAAAAGGAATGAAATTGGGTCATTTGTAGAAATGTGGATGGACCTAGAGACTGTCATACAGAGTGAAGTAAGTCAGAAGGAGAAAAACAAATATCGTATATTTTCACATATATATAGAACCTAGAAAAATGGTGCAGATGAACCAGTTTGCAAGGCAGAAATAGAGACACAGATGTAGAGAACTGATTTATGGACACCAAGGGGGGAAAGCGGGAGAGAGGGCTTGTGGTGGTGGGATGAACTGGGAGATTGGGATTGACATATATACACTAATATGTATAAAATAGATAACTAATAAGAACCTGTTGTATAAAAATAAATAAATAAAATTCAAAAAAAAAGAACCAAAAATAAAAAAGAACCGAATATTTGTTCTTGAATGAACTTGTGTATTTAGCCACAAATTAGTTAAATTAGTCAAATGCATTATCTAATTCATTATGGCAGTTTTTACAATAAAGTATTTTTCAGTCATTAGGATGGTTTATACCAGTATGTATTGTCATAGAAAAATGTTTATGATATAGGAAAGATAAGTAAATGTCTTATTTGCATAAATTATATTTATTTGTAAATTACTTTTGAAAAAATATGTATTATTTAAAAATTATGTAGGTGCATATATACATGCAAAGTCATAGACTTGGATGTAAATAAAATAATTCTTAGATGATAGTATTCAGATTAGTTGAATGTAACTAGTGGAATTCAAATGGAATCAATAGAGGTGATTTTAAAAAATAATAGTTGGAAAAAAATAACAATGGTTGAATGTCAGCACTCAATATTATTTGTATTAATATTAGCTAAAATTATTAAAATTGAGCCACACCAGTGGTAGAAGTTATTGGAAATTATGGCATTAAAAAATAAAAAAGCACTTCTATAGTTGAACAAGTTACAAAAACTGTACAAATGGACAAATGATATTGAAAAAATTACTGATTTTTTTCCCCAAGCCAAGAAATTACTGGCTTTTTGGTAAAGATATAAAATTATCTTATAGATAGTATTAGCATCAGTCGCCCTACTTGACTAATGTCTAAGATGGATAACAGAGGGGATTTTCAAGGTGCCCTGTGCATAAGACAAATATCTGATACTTTTGGGGTTTACATATATTTGTGTTCAACCCTGTCTCCCCTCTAGATCATGGAACATGATACCAGCACAGGATAGGCAGTTAATAAATGCTCATTGAATGAACTCCTGATTGTCTGGGTTTAGTGGGAAACAGTGGTACAGATACTAAAAAGTAGGGGTAATGGGAATGATAGAAGCATATTGTGGATGCAAACTTTGTGTGGTGGTGTAGACAAATTCAAAAGATCCTCACCTTTTGCTGGCTTTTGAAAATTGGCTCTTGTATAACTTTTATCTGTACCCAAACTTAAATTGTTTTGTCTTCCATTCTTTTTGGCAATAAAAGTGTTTTCCTGCAAACTCTGGCTATCAGTAGATGAAGTAAAACCCTAATTCTACCTCACCCTCCCTCCAGCACCATCAGAAGCTAATAGAGTTTTACGTACAGGATATATTTCCTCATCATTGTACTGAATTTTTAGAATTGCTTCCTCAGTGTAGTTGTAAGGCTTTGAAAAGTTCTGTTTGTAGAGTTGGTGATTGGGTAACATGTTTCGAGTGAAGTTGTAAAGAGTCCATGAATAAAAAGAGCAGAAGAGAAGAAAAAGATATAGATTGAATCTAAGGATGTTAAAATGCAATTTTAGCTTTTTCTCTGATAACAGGCTCTGCCTTTGGTTTCTTTCTACATTTGAATGAGGTACATGGAAAACTGAGCTACTTTTAAGAAAAGGCTACATTGTGATTGTTTCTTTTTTCTTTTTCTTCATTTCTTCTTTCCTTTTTTTTTAAAAAAATATAGGCAATCTTTTCCAAAAGTTGATGTCTTGAAGTAAATACTATACTTCTCTTTTTATGGTGGTTTGACTCAATGCTTCAGATTGGCAAAGAAGAAATTTGTACTCCATCTTCTTGTGTTTTTACAGCTTTGTTTGCATAAATGTGCAATTTATGTAGGGGTTGATGTACTGTATTGAGAAATTCAGAGACAGCTGCCAGGGCCATCTTGCAGTGAAGCTGTGCTGAACCTGAAATTTAATTTAAATATTTCATTTCATTCTCATTGATTGCAATGTTGGTAGTAAACTCTCCCTTCTTTAGAATCAGCACTAATTCAATCCATGAAAATTCAGTTGCCCTGTCCACAAATTTTGTGACTGAAAGCAGGGAACTGCAGACTTTGCAATGTAGATTGCCTGAAAGAATACTTTTGACTTCTTAGAAGGAAGAATCTTCATCTTAGGAATTCAGGTAATAGAATTCAATTTAATTAACTAAAAAATTGTGCTTATTAATGTTCTCCTGCTACATCACCAGACATAAATGCAAGTCAACTGACATCTTTCAGTTTCCACTAACCTTTTTGAAACTAGCCATTTTTGTTAAGTTTAGCTGCTCAATTAACTGCTGATTTCACCTCTGCATGGGCCTTGCTTCAGATGGTGTTAGGGTTATCAACATCATTGAAGTCAATGGCACATGCTGGTGATTAATAACTACTTCGTTACTCAGAAAAAGGCTTCTCTTCGTTAATAATGATTATGGAAAATTTCCTATAAAAATATTATTTCTAGGACTTCCCTGGCGGTCCAGTGGTTAAGGTGCCATGCTTCCAGTGCAGGGGGCACAGTCGGGGAACTAAGATCCTGCATGCCATGCAGTGTGGCAAAAAAAAAAAAAAAAAAAAAAAAAAATATATATATATATATATATATATATATATACACATATATATATGTATATATATGTATATATATGTATATATATATACATATATATACATATACATATATATGTGTATATTATTTCTACAAATACATGCATAGTTATTAGCTAAGATTGTAGGCATTATTAGAATCATGAGAATGTCAAGACTGCAAAAATACATTATGATTTCCTTGATGTGGTAAAAACCATTGTTGCAATTATTGTTTGATTAATGTATTAGGAGAGTGTGGCTTTCTCAATGCTCACCCTCATTTTGATTTAGCTATTTATATTAGCAAATGCTTTTTGAAAATAATACTTTAACTCCTAAGAGTAATTCTGGTCCAAAGAGAATGATTTGAAGCTGATGAAGTCATTGTGTTTTTCACACAGCTCATGCTAACTTATTCAATCTTTATGTCTAGTTGCTTCTAGCTCAGACTACATTAATGGCACATCAAATCGTCCATCAATGAAATAAATGCATGCACACACATAAAAATATGCTCACATCCCTGCTCAATCTTACGTACAAGTACAGTGGATATGACATATCTTTTGGAAAAAAATAATTTTTTCTCTCATCTAAGCTAACAAAGGACTAAATTGAATCTTTTAATTTTAGAATTGAATGGGTTTTGCCATCACCTTCACCTTGGACCTTGAAATTTCCATAAACCTCTTCTCATCTGGGTTTGAATAGAGAACATATTGATGGATTCAATATTCAATCCTGAAAAGACCCCAGGGGAACAAATGTCAGAATAGACATGTAGCTAATCAGTGTGCTTAGCTTTCCTTTTAAGATGGATCAGGGCCTGTTTGGTCACATGGAGGTTTTTAGCCATGGAAAGCAAATTCCTTCACTGTCTTTATTGGGGATGGACTCTGTCTGCATATTCATGACATTGAAATTCTAATGTAAGATGCATCTCATCCCTTCTGAGTTTGGGCCTCCTTTCTGCTGACAGTGTTCATATTAAGTTTGGAAAGGATTTGCCATTGGCATTGTTTTTTCATCTGTTTTTTAATTATTTTTATTGCCACATAATTTTGAAATTTATGGGCAACATTTAAATGAGTTGTAAACGGCTAGAATTATGAAGTAATAAAAATAAATGAAAACTGCTTCATATTTTAATTATTTTTAATTTGTTCTTAGAGATAAAAGAAAATAAAGATGTACTGAAAGGGTCACAGCTTGGAAGGAGGTAACAGTTTCTGCCTTACAGTGCTATTTTCCCCCAGGTTTTGAAAAGTAGAGTGGATCATAGGGGGGTCACCAGTTATGGACTATGTTTGATTAATATTAGCTTCATTGAAAGGGCTCACTGTACACAACATCCACGCTCATGAACAATATTCTATTGAGAGTGGGTGAGATTAGATGAAGGCCACAGGCATGAAAGTATGTGTGTAATATCAAAAGTTGATATTAAGCTTCTTATTCTTAAGAAACTCATACTTTATCGTGCAAAACAATATACATACAAAAAATAAAGACCCAGAGCAATATTAGTGGTACTGTATTTACAAGTGCTAATGGTTTGGTTAAAAAAAAAAAAAAAAGTACTAAAGGGATTCAGAAACTGGAGAGATAGTTGTGGTCTGAATATGCATACTCAGAATATGCTTTTGGAGAAAGGTATGGTTTGCTCTGTATCTGAAAATATTTGTTAAGGGAAAGGAGAATAGGAGGACATTTCAGCTGGAGAATAAACTTGTAGAGATAAAGACTTCTCTGTGTCAAAGAATAATATGGAGGGTTTTTTTTTTTAATGCAAGTGAAGATGAACTTAATGCATAGTAAATTAATGCTAATAAAAATAATACTGACAAGCAACCAATATTTACTGAATGGTTTCTATGGCCCAAAGCATTGAGCTAAGTGCATTACATGGATTATCTCTTGTAACCCATTTTTTAAGATTGACAGCAACATATTGGAAGACTTCACTTTTGTACTTGAGTCCCTTAGCAATAGGAACTAATATAAATCTTAAAATATTCAGTGATTTGATTTGGATGAGTGGATGTGAGATGGAAAAAAGGCAAGAAGAGCTGAGAGATTACTCTGAAAATCTGAGTGTTAATGAATTGTACCATTCTGCATGAAAATAGCGGATTTATCTAGTGGTGTTCTGGTAAATATTTAACAGTTGACTCTCTAGGGGGAAAAGCCCTGATTTGATAACTTGCCAATTTCTGTGGCGTAAATACTTTCGCAATGACTGAATTCGAGCTGCCAATTCGAGGTCAACTGGCTCACCAAACTCCTGATAGCAACAGTTGGCTTTTGTCAGTCAGTGTGAGCTGGCTCTGCACACCATCAAATTAATCTCAGACATAGAGAAACTGCAGAATGAATGAGATTTGGATGATTTGGCTACGTGGAATAGAAGAGACTGTATCAAAAGTGGCATCCAGTTTTATAGCTTGAAGGAATGACAGCCTGGGTGTCACTGCCTTCTGGGAGGGCAAGTCCAGCTGTGCCTCAACTGGACAAGAGTCACATAGAGACTTAGCTCTAGTAGCTCCTTCAGGCAAGTATCTGAGGGTTTTATTTGCTTGGAGGAGAAAGTTTTCTGCCTGGGTGACACGTGATACTGGGGCAACTAGAAGACGGTGTGGCAAATGTTCCTTGGTCCAGTTCAAGGATTAAGTCTGAGCCATCAAAGTAGAGAGGCTAGAGACTGATTTGGGAAGATTTCTTTTTCACTGAAGGGCCCCATGAAATGTTATCTATTTCTCCTGGAGGAAGGGTATGGTGTAGAGCAGGGAAAAGAATCATTCTTTCCAGCTCTGCACATCCCTGTGGCACTGTGAGAGCCTCAGAGACATGGGACACTTTCTGGAGAGTCCTAGAAGTGTTTAGGGGAATTGGAGAAACTCTCAATCAAAATGAAGTCCTATCTTTGCAGATATGAAGTGAAATTTGAATGTTAACAAATATGCAAGTTTGTACCCAAAGGCTTCTGAAGCCTGGGAAATTTGGACAGTGGGAAAAAGGCAAAAGGTGTGCATGAACCTGATTATGTTACATATGAGATGATAAGTAAGAAAATTTGTCTTGTAATGCAGCTGAAGCTCTAGTGAAAAGACCAGAAGTAAGGAAGGGACATGGGAGTCATCACCCAAAAGATGACACTTCTTGGCTGGGATCCAAATCAGGGAGAGTGTAGAAAGGAGATCAGATTGTCTCTGGTGAAGCCCACAAGAACATATCACAACATTCTAAGTGAAATCAATATATTTCACCAGTCCACAATCCTGAGTGTGTATAATAGATAAATTCATTTTTCCTGGGCATGCCTTAGAAACAAATATTTCTGTGCCATGCTCATTCAGTTCCTAGTTTACAGATCTTCATAGGTTTCTAAATTCCTCCTGACTTAATGACATTTTTGGTAAGTAGGGTCAGGCAGCAGGCATGCCATGCCTATACTAAATAGTCCATGTGCCGAGATAGAATGCTTCTGTCTTTCTACTGTCTGAAGACTTCACAATGCATTGTATCCTCACTGATGTTTTGGTGGCAGATGGCTTTTATTGTGTTTGAGCAGCAGGGATGATTTAATTTCCTTATTCCTTTGAAGGAATTCCTTATTCTTTAGCATTTTTCTCTTTCTCCTTGTCCTGAGTGAGCTCAGAGCCAAGAATTTACATCTTTCTTCTTTTCCTTCCCCCTTTCAGCAATTATTATCAGTACAGAGCTTTTCCTAAATGTTCCAATCCCAAACCATACTGTAAACCCTCTTTTCTTCTTGCCGGCCAACTTCTCAATGTTTGATTAATACATTTGACTTAAAATTTGTATTTCCCTCTCAGTCTTCTGCTAAAAGTATGGCATCATAAGACCACACACACACATACACACACACACACACACACACAAACACACACACACACACAGTTCCAGCTGAAATGGCTAGACTTACTGGTGTTATTTCAATATATAAAGTCCATGGAGAAAAATAGTGCTTCCATGCCCCCTGCCCATTCACCAAAGGAAGGACTTAGACTACATTTATCTCTGTTGGTCTTATCTCTGAAACCCATGGCCTCAAGCCACTGAATTTAAGTTTTAAAGTTAAAAGTATTAAGGAGAATAAATAAAATTTCAACATGCACAAATCTGGTACATAGATTCATTGCATTTTCACCTTCACACTTCATTTCTTTACTTTTACATTTCATTTCTTTAGGTTTTAAGATTTTTGCTTGCATTTATGTTACACTTTATAGCTCTTCTTCAAAGGAAATATGCTTCCTTTGTGTTTATTGATATCTCCTAAAGATTTAAAATTTTGTTCAATCTCCTGCTATCATTCCAAACCATGAGATTGATCTCAACTTTTGCTTTATGGATTTGAGGTTTGCTTCTTCCTTCTCTCACATCCTTAAGTTTAAATTCATGATTTTTTCCCATAAGGAAACAAACAAATATGTAAACAAATGCTCTTTTGGAGATTATAATGAGCTCCAAATAACCAATCTATCATTTCTTAGTCCTTGTTTCCTTTTTCTCTAAAACTGTAGGATTTGACACTACTAATAATCCTAATCCTCTCTGAAATTCTCTTCCCACTGGATTCTACAAGTCAGTTCTATCTTGGCTCCCTTTCTACTTCTCTGATCATGACTCTTAGACTTTGTTCTCCAGTCTCATATACATTTTCAATGGGATCAGTTCTCTGGGTCTTTTTTTCCTCTCTCTTTCATTTAGTTAAACAATGTTTCATTTAGTTAAATGAATGCTTATTGATCACATATTATCTGTAACTCCTTTGAGTCTAAGGATGCCTTGGGGTACCACTGTGGTCCTGTTTGATGACAATGGAAAACCATCTTGTTCAAAGAAATCTTGAGAGACTTCTAGGACCTTTCATTATGTGTGAAATTTCCATCCTTCTTTGCTGCTTTTGGCTGAGGAATTTATGATCCTTGTTGAAACGCAAAAAATATTCTCCAATAGGCCTCATACATTGTCAGCCAGGTCTTTGGTCAAAATAGAGAAAAAACAGATGGTTACATTATCTAACAGAACACAGATCCAGAGGCGTGAAATACAGGACAGGTATATTCTAATGAGGTAAGGGAGAAAGGTGAGAGAGTATTGGGTAATGGGAGGCGCTCCCTAGAAAGGTAAACAAGTGGTTTGTCCCCCTGGCTGGCCTTGGAAATGCCTAATTAAAAAGACACAAAACAAATATTGTAAACAAATTCTCTCCACTGGATAAGCTTAGCATTTTGAAAACAAGAGTGTCTTTGCAGAGTATATATTCCCACTGCTGTTTGTTGTTTGTTTGTTTGTTTGTTTTTCCTGAATTCTCTCATGGTTCTTGGTAAATGAATCTGAGTCACAAGAGATCAGCTCCCTGGAGGTGCTTAGTCTAATTAAGAGCAATAATAAAAATCTCCATTAAAGCCTTTACTCTGAGAAAGCCATTAGGAAACTACTAGAGTGACAGCAGTTTTTATTAGAAGTTCAAGTGTTTCCTTTTACTCTAGTGCATGATTATAAATAAATATTCTTTGATATCCTACTAAATATCTCTGGATGGACCATAAACTACTTTGTAATATAAATGATTTACTAGGCTGACACGAAAGGTGATTTTTGCTTATCAATGAAAAATGATATAAATTTAGCCCCTGTCATTTCTAATAAAACATTACTATTTTCATAATATGATCTGGAATTTGGTAGTCTTCAAAGATGTTTTAAAAAACACTTATGGATTTTAAAAAAATTAAAGAGCTGTAATAACAGAAACTCTTTATTTTATGGTATTAACTGAAAACTACAAGCTTCCTAGTGTTTTCTTCATTTTAAACTTGCCTTCTGTTCATACTGTTTCACCATAGATTCACCAGTGGGGTTTTACTAAGTTAGAAATTCTTTGTTATGTGGGGTTCTTACTCTGATCTTTATGTGGGGATTTTGAGACTACATATCCTAGCATCTACCTCCTTGATTATGTGCATATGAAATTTAATAGAACCTAGTCAATCCTTACCAAAACAACAATCTTATTTTCTGCTTTCTATATTTTAAGGAGAATAATGCATTTGAAGAACATCAATAAGTAAAGAGCCTTCCTGAACAATCACAAGAGTATTGATTATTTAAGGATTATTCTTATAAGTACTCCTAAAGAACAAATGTTTTAGCATTGCCAGCAAAACCAGCAGGAGTTAGTTGGCAGATGATGCTATTTATGGCATTTATAGTTCTCTGGTAACTACAACTTTTGTTTGCATACCTCTGCCATCACAGCGCCTTCATCATGCCAACCACTCAGATGCCCAGAGCTTCCTGGTATAAACGGGGTGGCCTCCATGCTCCTGATTTTCTCACTTTCCTTCTATCCCAGATTTGCTTTTTTTGTGTGAGTCTTTCTCTCTGTGGGATATGGGTATGAATTTGTGGTGTTTATATAACAACTAATATAAGGACATCACAATTCCCATCTAACATTTATGGCTTTGGCTTCAACTACTGAATGGAGTTTCAGGTATCATCATAGGTTAGTAGGAGAGATGTTTTGGGCTTGGGATCTCTCATCACTTTTGATTTCAAATTTCTGGATATTTAAAGGCACTTAGAGTAACTAATTTGAAAATATAAAATAATTTAATGTTTTTTGAAAACCTTTTATGTAAGTCATAACAGACTTTAAAGATATATAAAAAGTATAAGTTTTTATACATTAAACTTTACTGAGTTGAATTGACTTTCAATAAAAAGCATATATTTAAAGTGTACAATTTGATAAGTTCTGACATATCTATATACCCATGAAACCATCACCACCATCAAGATAGTGAACACATCCACTGCCTACTAATGTTTTCTCATGCCCTTTTGTAATAAAACTCTCTTACACTACCCTATCATCTGTTCCATCCCCCACCTACAACCAAACATTCACTGGTTTGAAAAGCTGACTTTTTCATACCAGACTATGCTTTGTGGTCAACACAATAAAATCATGAGAATCCCAACCACAAGTGTACCATTTAGGGTTCAATTATTTGTCCTTGACAAATTGGGTTAATCTGGGTCTGCCATGCAACAGGAGGGCTATTCTAGAGCACCACTGTGAATGGTGAGATCTGTATTGTGAATGGTGACTTCAACAGTTTAGTGGTGAAAAGAAATGAGAAGAAACAAGAATTATATGCAAGCAAAGACCTGAAGCAACAGCTTCTGAACCTTCTTAAGACCCTAAAGCTTGCATCATAGTTTCAACTGGTGTTTGCAACTCTAGCAGCACATTAAAATCGCTAAGGGAGCTTTAACTAGTTAAATCAGAATCTCTGGTAGGGACTGAGTCTTGCGATTCATAAATAGTATTTAAAACTTCCCAGGGGACTCTGATATGAAGTGAGAGTTAAGAGTCATTGCTGGTGTTTTACTAATAATTAAGTGTTCTTTTTCTAGAACCGGTTTCAGGTTTAATTTTCTTAAGGAGTTCACCCAGAATTGATCATTCTGTATTACCGTTTTCTCTTAGGAGGTTGTCTTACTCTGGTCAAGAAGCGTTTCCTCAAGGAAAAGTAAATGTGACACAGAAAAAAAAGAAAGATATTAAAAGTATTTATTTAAAAAAAGTAAATGGTTGTTGTTTACCCACGATTTTGATTTATCTTCCTGCCTTATAATAATCTACAAATTCTAATCAAATTCTGCTGTGTTCTGTGGTCAGTTTTACCTTTCCTTTACCATTTTCTGTTTCAACATGCATGAGAGGCCACAGGAAAATCTGACACGTTTAGGTGCCATGTTCCCTCATGCCTCTGATTTCTCTCTTTAGTGTCTCCATTGGGAGACACTACTGTGTCTCACTATTGTGTCTTCAAAGTGGCTCCTAGTCCTCTATTCTGCCCCATCCCTGGGTCTTCCCTCTCTGCTCTCAGACTTATCCTGACTCCTTCACTCCAGGAAAATACCCCTATTCTCTTTCCTATTTTTAATGTCCACTGGTTGCTAGATATCTTTTCAAATACATGTATTTATGTCAATGGCTGCCAATATTTGAATATGGTATCTCAGGCAAGCTACTATTATGTTAATCTCAGCCTTTCGTGGATGATGCCATGACCTAAAGAACTAACTTTATTATTTTAATAATACGTTTTATTTACTTTTCATTGAAGTGTAGTTGATTTACAATGTTGTGTTACTTTCTTATGTACAGCAAAGTGACTCAGTTATAAGTATATATATCTTTTTCAGATTCTTTTCCATTATAGTTTATTACAAGATATTGAATATATACCCTATGCTATACAGTAGGACCTTTTTATTTATCTATTTTATATATAGTAGTTTCTATCTGCTAATCCCAAACTCCTAATTTATCCCCCCCTCCCACTTTCCCCTTTGGAAACCATAAATTTGTTTTCCAGAACTAACTTTATAGTGGGAAATTTCTGTTTCAAGCTGGTGGGAGAAAAATTTGAGGACAGGTATGCCAGTCTGTGGCCTCCATATCATACTATGGACCAGAGTTCCCTTGTACCTCTGTAAACAAAAACACCCTGCTCTGTTGGTAGTGTCACCTTTTCAGCATGTTAAGGGACATTGGTTTGCCTGCCTTTGAGAAAAATGAAGCATCTGAGTGATAGTGAAACACTGATGCTTCACTGTGAATTAATGGTACAATGTCATTTTTCAAAGTACTTTTATGACTGTGGTGCAACAGGAAACATTTCTGCTCAATGACCCTTGAATGCAAACTTCCATTTGTGAGGTTACTGAGTGTTTTAGCAGATTGGGCTCTAAATTAAAGATGTAGGAATTGATTTTCCTCAAAAAGATGTTATAGTTTTGTGTTTTTTCCCTCCCATCTCTGTTTAGCTTCAGATACTTGTTAAATGCAGGAGTTTGTAGAAAAAAGACATCTCACTATTGTATATCATTCATGATAGATATGAGAAGGATTTTTTATTGTCCATATTATATACTGACTTCTAGAAATTAAAATTACATTTAAAGTGATATAGTGAAAGGTAACTTCAATATTATATGTTTATGAATCACAAGTTAGTCTTATATTTGCTTTGTTTCTTTTTGGAGAATTTTATTAGCACATGTAAAAGTAGCTAAGAGGTAAAACACTTTCCTTTTGTTTACATGTAACTTGGGAAACCTTTTTACTGCTGACCATAAATTGAAAAACTGTGATAACCATGATTAAGTCAGTCTAGCATAGAAATGTTTTTTGGGCACCTGCTACATACACAGCACTCTGATAGAGATGTGGGGATATAATACATTATATCTAATTGGTATGATTAAAGAATTTAAAATGTATTAGAGAAAAATGTGGGCACAACTGTGAATGGACTTCTGTTATGATAGTAGGACTAATAACTTTTCATGTATTTAGCATCAGTAAAATTCCTACAGATTCAAGTGTTTAAGGAAGCTTTCAAAATGCCTAATTTGTCAATAGGAGTAAAAGGAATAAAAGCAGAATAAAGATGACCTAAAAGTTAAGATACCTAGGTGAACTGATAACTACCTAGTTCACTTAGGTAATTGATGAGCAATGGCTTTAACCTTTAAGTTTCCTGAGACCTAAAGGCCTCACAGTTTTTATTTTCTGGCAAAGAAAAGACACAATTTATCTACAAAGATATTTTTTATGACAGGGCACTCAAATAGGAATATATCTCAAAGGCCTCAGTAGAATGAATATCATACTGGCTAATAAAATCAATTACAGTCTTACAAACAGCAGGAAAAGTAAGTCCACAGAAATGATTCTAGGTTATAACTATCTATCTGTGAGACTAAGGACACTGCTTGAACTAAAGAAAGATTTATATCAGGAGTTGAGATCATATAATAGAGACATTTTTCAATTAAAAATTAAAAATATCATAAAATATTACATGTATTTGAAATAAATTTAAACAATAAATAACATGAAATTAAAGTGAAATTCTCCCTTCTCTTTTTTTCCCAACCCTCAGTTGTATATCACATAAGTAATTTATTTGACCCTTTTGGTTTCCACTTATGGCAATTAGCCTCAAAATACTAAATGCTATTTTATTCACTCAATAATTTTGATAAAGTCTAATATCTTCTCACTATGACAGAGGAGATATACTATCCCCTCTTTTAATCTTCTCCCAATGTTTGTTAATTACCAATTTTTATTTCAGCTGCATAATTAGAAAAACTAACTCTCTAAAAATTGTGAATCATTATTTGTACACCTGTAACATATAGTATTGTACAGCAACTATACTTCAATTTTAAAAAAAGACTAACACTTGTTTCTTTATATCAATACATATTGGAGTGTCTCTTGAATCTCAGCATCACAAAGTGAGGAATTTGGAATTTCTACTCATCTGTCAAACTCAGCTCTAAACTCCATTTCTGTTGTTATGGCATTACTTGTACATTGCCAACAAAATATCTTCCTATGCACTAAACCAGTGCTGCTAGAAGAGATTATTCCAAGTGTCATGATAAAATTCACTTTTTCCTCACATCCTACCAATTGCCAAAATTATGCCATATTTTACATTCGTTCAGTGTTGAACCATGAGTTGAATGCACAACTTTTTGTTTTCCTTTGAATTTCTAGTTGTCTTTCTTTTTCCTTTGTCACATACAGTACATCCCTTCATCTTACCATTAAGATCCTACATACAGTTTATGTAATTCCAATCATATCCACTTTCTTCTTGAAGACAGTCTTTGATCTCTCTGCTTTCTGATCTAACAGAGAAAAATTGCCTCTAAAACACTTGCTCCACTGTCACACTGAGACTTCTTTTTAATGTATTCTGGGTAGTTATTTTGATACCCAATACTTCCTTTTTCTTAGATCCCCTTTTCAGTTTGTTGGCATTCTCCTTCTCCTTCTTTTTTGGAAATGAGCCTGGGCAATAACGTTTTGTCTCTTGCTTATCTACAAAGTCTTAATTTGCCTTCAAATTTGTTTGAGCTATGTGTGAAAATCTAGGTTTCAGTAATTTTGGCTCAAAATGTTGAAAGCATTTCTTCATTGTCTCGATTGTCATCTAGTGTTCAGTGGGCTCTGCCAATTAATGATTGAATTCCCCAGTGCTAACTTTTGCTTTAGATTTCCCTTAAGTTGTACCATCTAGTATTTTACATACTGGTGAGAGGGAACATATCTGTAGAACTTTAAGAATCAGATTAACATTCTCTCTTAAAGAAAAGGCTAAACGATAATTCACCTTTTCTGTTTTTTAGAAGGGAGCTTAAGTTAGAATCAAGCAATTTCCAAAAGCCTTTCTTGAGATCTCACAGTCGTGTGTCACAACATAGAAAATTCTCAATGTCTTTAAGAAATACAGTTATATACCCAAAGCAATCCAAATAATTTGAAGCATTTCCATTTTTTGGACTTGATACTTTATCATGAGATGTTTTCTGTGGAACCACTTTGAGTTTGTTAATGTTAGCTAACTCTGAAGCTGATTCTGATAATGGCAAGAAACACTCCATAAGAATAAAATTACCCTAATCAAAAAGTGTATATGCCTGAACTAGTAAGTACCAAAAAAGTCAACTAATGTATTTTACCCTTAAAATGTTCTATGTTCTTTTACAATAGTGTTCTTTTACAGCAGTCTTTTCTTGCCATTTTGTTTCACTGTTTGAGAACTTCCCTAGCTAAAAACTGTTTCTTGACTGACTCTTTGTCAGCTTAGGTTACTCAGTTGACCAAGTCCTGCCTTAGAAATGACAATTCTTAAAGCCACATCTAAGCTTAGTACTGATTACTTCCAACTCATCATAGAAGTGGAAGGAAACATGAAGCATTTCTAATGGCTTCTAAGCCTTTAGAGGGGAAGATCTAGTATCATAAAAATCATAGGATTTGGAGGCTAGCGGGAGCTTTCAATATTCTGTAGCCCAGGGGTCCCCAACCCTCAGACCGCAGACCAGTACCAGCCCGTGGGCTGTTAGAAACCAGGCTGCACAGCAGGAGGTGAGCAGCGAGCAGAGTGAAGCTTCATCTGCCGCTCTCCCCATCGCCCGCATTACTGCCTGAACCCGCCACCAGTCGGTAGAAAACTTGTCTTCAACGAAACCAGTCCCTGGAGCTAAAAATGTTGGGGACCGCTGCTCTAGCCCCTTTACTGAAGAAATTGAATCACAGCAAACTTAGCAATGTCTTAAAGTTACAGGCTAATTAGGCGGGACTACTGAATGTAGTTTTGTAGGTGTGCACAGCAAATTCTAGGAGGGGCCTCTCACCTCTGTAGGCTACAAAAATAGCGCCCACGGCCTTGTTCAGTGCTGTATGGATCTTCTCAGCAGTCAGGAGTCAATGGCAGAAGCCAAGTGTCCCCACCCTTAGCTCAATGCTCTTTTCATTTCATTGTGACACTGATGCACAATGAGATATATATATACATGCTTGAATGTGGGTTTGAGATCTTTTGGGCTTTCAGAGATTAACTTTAGTAATTGTAAAAACCCTTTATGACATTTTAAATGTATAAAGGATTAAAGATCATAAGCTAGCTCTCTCAACATATTGATGTACCAAAAGGTTCCAGAATGAACTGAAGGGCTTATTGGAATATAAAACCAATTGATTATTTGTGACATTATTTGTGACAAAATTTGAAGGTAAAGAGAGTTAAGCCGGGGATGACAATAAAAAATATTATGTAAGCACTTTGTTGTAGTTTCTTTTTCCTTATTGAAATATGAAAGGGACTAGGATGTGAGGAAAATCTGTCAGGCCAACATGACAGCCACTCAGTATATGCCAAGTTGACAATATTGGATTTTAAAGATGATATTGATATCAAATATTTACTCTACCTTTAGAATTAAAATAGAGATAGAGAATAGTTCAGATAAAACATATATTTCAGATCAAACATATTGAATAATGTCTTTCTTTGGTCCTATGGTGCTGGCACAGCATAAGCTCTGCATCTTGTTTGGGCCCAGTAGCTGTCAGTATTAGGTTGTTGTCAAAAAGTCTGGTGTGGACATAGAGTTAGATCAAGAGTAGTTAGCAAGCAGAGGAGTTGTTCTCTGATCTTAAATATTTTTTTCAGGTAAACTTGTTTGCCTCCTCTATCCTTTATAGCGTCTCACATTTTATCTTTTTCAACTTCTCTGCTAATGCAAAAGGAAAAGAAAAAAAAAACCTTTTCTCCGATCTGTGAGTATTCTTTTTCTTTCTCTCATCCTTGTGAATTTCACAAAGCCTCCTCTGATTAGGTGGAAAAGAGGTGTGAAGTTTTTTCTTCAAACACACTGGTGCTAGAAAAACTAAAAATATACTCATCAAAATATATCTGTTTGAAATTCACTTGAATGTATGCTGTTGGTGGCAGAAGTGTCTGTCTTCCATTTTTCATATCTCAACCATATGCCAAGCCATTTAAAATCATTATGAAAAAAATATCATTATGGCTTGGAGTTCATAATTGTAGGGGAGTAAGAATTTTATACTTGATCCAATGAATTCACACTGAGAACAGAGTCCTAGAGTGACATTTGGCCATTCATATAAAGAAGCTGGCAGTTTGGTTTTTACAAAGATTTAGTAGACTCTATCTACTCTGTTTTAAAGCAATATTTTAAAATTTTGGCAACAAGTATACTTAGATCTTCTTTCAGTTCATTCTTGACAAATGAATGCATTTCCTACCCTGTCAGAAAGTCATACATATTGAAAAGTTTTTCATTTGCTTTTGTTTTTCCTAGAAAGAGGTAGTTTTGGTTTGCTCCAAACTATCTTCTATTGGTTCATTTTATCCACAAGTGCCCAGTTTTTTACATTCTCAAGGACCTTGACTGATGTTTGAAGTGCAAACAGTGAATAATTTTTTAAAAATTTCTTTTCTCTCCAAAAAGTTAAAAGGTCAACATGGTAGTAGAAAAACAGTATACTTGTATGTTTATAATTGACCCTCATTGTTAAGATCCCTTTGGTGACACTATGCTCTAAGCAGAGCATCTTAAAAAGAGAAATGTTAAAGAACTTGTGAACTTTCAGGGCAAGATGATTTTCATTCTGAAACTTACCAGCACATGCTCAAGAATTTCTGTCTGCTAGCCTAGAGCTATGGAACATCCTCTCTTTTCAACTGAGGACAACCACTGTTAGCCTCCTTTTATGTTCTATAGGTTTAAAGCTCTTTTATTTCAAAAGGCCTTGGCATGGTACACTGATTTTGTTTGATTTTTATTACTGATTTTAATTGCTTCTGCAGTTGTATATATTTTTGGTACTCCAGCTCTATTGTTCCTTGTAAAATACCTGGAGTATTTTCTAAGAGGGAGAATATCTTATGAATTGTTTTTTGTGTGAATTAAATAATACATAATCTTTATGTTACTGACTCCAATTTCCTAAAAATTTTAGAGTAAATGCAAGGTGTACCTTATAGATTTGAGGAAAAATATTTAAATAACAAATTATTTTCTCAAATATTCTCTTCCACAGATTTGATGTAAATGAAATAAAATAGAAAATTCATGTTTTAGAAACTGCATTAATTATTTCTAGTTGCCTTTTGGGGACATCTTGATTTTTCACTTTAAAAATGGTTTAGCTTTGTTTTTTATGACAAGTCAGATGTTACAACTACCTTTTATGTATAACATATAAAAGAAAAATTAAAATTTCCTGTTGAAATGTAAAATTCAGAAAAGAACTTCTAAGTGCATCCAGTCAAAAAATATATATAAAAAATATATATGTATATATATAGCAACTACTTATTTACAATGGGATGTTATAAACTTAGTTTGTGGTTGTTATAAATCTCATTAAAATAGATTTTACCAGGCAGACATCTTTTCAAATATGAAAATAGCTCTGTTGCCTTAAATATTTTGATGGAATCAACAGTAGCCAAAAATGATGTAATCGTAAGAGTTTTGTATCAGATTGGTTACACTTCTTTAAAATTACTTTATAAATATTGTGGGCAGGTATCTCCCCTGCTCCCGGACTAGGTAAACAGTCTGTGGTGAATCAAGTTGACTGACTCTCCTAAATCCTCCCTAGTTCTCTTGTATTTTATTAGAGAGTTTTTTATAAAAACTCAACTATATTCAGGTTTTTGAATGTAAATGACCTCCTGTGATCACAAGCTCAGTGCTGCATAATTTTCATAACAATATAAAATTATAATTTCTGTTGCTGTGTGGACATCTTTCTCCACTCTTTGGGATGGAGGCTAAGGGGGGAAAGGGGAAGAGAAAAAGAAGAGAAGAAAAGCTGACTTGCTTGTTTGAGTGAATTTGGGGCTTAGGGAAGAGTCTCTGTGATAGGGGTCCCTGAGCCTTGTCTTCAATTAGATGTTATTCGTAAATTTAATTTTATTTTATGTGCACTGAGTAGCTTATGTTGAGAAGCACAGTGTAATATTGGGTCAAGATAGGATAACTGATCATTTTACCTGCATTAATATTCATGTATTCTGCCAGTAATACTGGAAATATTGTTTAAAACTTACATAGATTATTCACATAAATGAATTCCATTTCACAGGCTAGAAGTGCACAAAATTAAGATTATTTATGCCTCAATAAAAAACTACATGGAGAAGCCAGTTCTTGTCCTTAGAGCCTTAGGTATTATAATTAAGAATTAATTTTTCTATATCACTATTAGGAACAAATTGTAAACCTTTTCCAAATTTGCAGAGTACATTTATGGAACATTACTCAGGGTATTCACTTAACACTAAAATGTAATGAAGTGAATTTGCATATTTTTCATTAGCTAAAGTTCTTGTATTTCTTCAAGGCTGTTTTAATAAAATGTATATAGTCTGCCCAGTCTCCCATTTTCAAAAATGTTGAATTAATGAATTTTGAGAAATCTTTCTATTATCCACTTATTGGTGTGATTATTTGGATAATCATAACACTTGTAACTCTGAACAAAATCTTTAAACTTTAAATTCAAAAGCAATCTCCTGGAAAACATTTTTAAAGCTTCTGCAATATTCAGTTCCATACATGAGGTATTCCTTTGGGAAATTCTCCCCACTTCTGCCTTTTATGAAGCTTCACCTACCTCACTGCTTCTTCTACTCCTCTGGCTATTCCCTTTTTCCTTTTTCTACTTCCTTCTGAAACCCCAAGACTTATCTCTTAGTCCTCTGTTTCTTGTCCAGCATGCTCAGGTCAGAGTTCTCCTCAACTCACAGATGCAGTGGCCATCACTTCACTCTCAGCTGTAGTCACCTCCTGAACTCAAGTCTGACCTCCCTAAGAGATGTTGAAATCCAACACAATTACCTGCTCATTCTTCCCTAGTACCCCAGTGGAATTTTCCCTCTAGTTTCCTTTCTCTGTCAGTGTTATTTTTACTTGTTTAGCTCCCAGGGATGAAATTCCAGATAATCCTTGCTCTTCCTTCATCCTCAGCCCACACATTCAGTACCCAAGTTTAGTCCTATGTTACGCCTTCCTAATCAAATTATTTCCTCTAATTTCTTCATTTCTACCTTAGTCCAAAATTTAAGTATTGCCTAAATTATCTTTAAGATTCCATTCCATCTTCTTTCTTTTTTATTTTACACCTTGCAAAACAAAACAAACCCAACTTTGTGCATGTACTCACAAAAATCATAATTGATACTTGAAGTTTATTTGGAGATTTAACTTTTTACCCCGCCCCTACCCCCCAGTCCTTATCCACACACATCAACACTAGAACACTCTTTGGAATATAAAGTCAGGGAAAGCGGAATTTGATCCAAAAACTTGCCAAGGGTACCATTAGATACCAGAAAAATTAAAGGAATTGTTGCTGTTTAGTTCAATTGACCAAAGGGATCAGATATGACCTTCTATATTGAGGAAATAAAAAACAGTAGGATGTCTGTGCAGGAGACCTTTGCACAGTCCAGGGATTCCTTCTCATTTTAGGGCTTAGGATTGGAGCAAGGACAAGATGCAGAGCAACTGGAGACCATACCACTTAGTTTGTTTACTGTAGTTAATTAGCAATAAAAAGCAGCTATACTGGGAGTTTCAGGGCTCATGAGGTAGCTACACTGAGCAGAGAACGAGTAGTGCAATGGAGTTTTCATGATTCGGCACTAGCAAAGAGGCATTTCTTCCTTCACTATTTGAAATGACTGCAATGACTCAGTTTAAAGTAAAATATAGTAGAATTCTGAATAAAAATGAAGATAATAAAATAGGAAGTGCACAGAACAATGTTTTATCTATTTGGGGACTTTGGTGCCTGCCTTAATCCATACATATCTGTATTATTGCATGAGGTAACACACCTGTATATTTTCAAAGAGCTCTTCCTGAAATTTTAAAAATGAGCTTCCACATATGGGTCAAACTAAGACCTATTGTAGAGTAGGAAGTAGTTGGACTTGGGATTCAGAGAGAAGGATTCAAATGCTACCTCTGCCACTTAACTTCTCTGAGGCTTCTAATACTAATTTTTAAAATAGGAACAAGAATCCTTACCTTGAGAAGCACTGTGAGGTTCAATGAGATAATTATGAAAGAACTTGCCCTTAGTAGATTCTTTCTATCATCTTCACCTCCCATTTTCCAGAGGAATTTCTTATAACATTTTAGTGATAATTATTTCCATGTTGCAAGTGTGCCTGTCTTTCCTAATCAATAATTCACTTTACAAAGCAATTTAAAGTGTACACTTATGTTATAATCTCCCTTGGGGCATTGAATAGTTTGTTATTCAAAAAAGAAGCAGGAAGCAGAAAAGTCCAAACTTCAGTTGCACCATTGCCAATAGCAAACCAATGAGGAATGATGGGAAAGTGTATCTGCAATGATAATTCAGGTCCATGAAAACTTATGCTGTAACTTATAAATAATCAACTGACATGTGATTTTTAGGAACATATGTTGACTGAAGGGAGGTGACCCTGTGGCAAGAATTCAGGCATGGTTAACTTTCATGAGTCCTCTGAAAACTTTATTAGGATTTGCTAATTGGCAATTGTTTAAATTATAACACTTCTCATCAACTAATAATCAGTGAACATTCTTACACATTCTGTTGTCTTTTAGGCTCCAGAGCATCTGGCTCTGAGATATGCCATTATAAAATGCCTGAACACTATAAAACTCTTAGAGGAAAACATAGGAAGAACACTCTTTGACATAAATCACAGCAAGACGTTTTTCGACCCACTTCCTACAGTAATGGAAATAAAAACAAAAATAAACAAATGGGACCTAATGAAACTTAAAAGCTTCTGCACAGCAAAGGAAACTATAAACAAGATTAAAAGACAACCCTCAGAATGGGAGAAAATATTTGCAAATGAATCAATGGACAAAGGATTAATCTCCAAAATATATAAACAGCTCAAGCAGCTCAATATTTAAAAAAACAAACAAACCAATCCAAAATTGGGCAGAAGACCTAAATAGACATTTATCCAAAGAAGACATGCAGATGGCCACGAGGCACATGAAAAGCTGCTCAACATCACTAATTATTAGAGAAATACAAATCAAAACTACAATGAGGTATCACCTCACACCAGTTAGAATGGGCATCATCAGAAAATCTACAAACAGAAAATGCTGGAGAGGGTGTGGAGAAAAGGGAACCCTCTTGCACTATTGGTGGGAATGTCAATTGATACAGCCACTATGGAGAACAGTATGGAGGTTGCTTAAAAAAAACTAAAAATAGAATTACCATATGACCCAGCAATCCCACTACTGGGCATATACCCAGAGAAAACCATAATTCAAAAAGACACATGAACCCCAATGTTCATTGCAGTACTATTTACAATAGCCATGTCCTGGAAGCAACCTAAATGCCCATTGACAGACGAATGGATAAAGAAGATGTGGTACATATACACAATGGAATATTACTCAGCCATAAGAAGGAATGAAATTGGGTCATTTGTAGAGATGTGGATGGACCTAGAGACTGTCATACAGAGTGAAGTAAGTCAGAAAGAGAAAAACAAATATTGTATATTATCACATATATGTAGAATCTAGAAAAATGGTACAGGTGCACCAGTTTGCAAGGCAGAAATAGAGACACAGATGTAGAGAACTAACATATGGACACCAAGTGGGGAAAGCGGGGTGGTGTGTTGGTGGTGGTGGGATGAATTGGGAGATTAGTATTGACATATATACACTAATATGTATAAAATAGATAACTAATAAGAATCTGCTGTATAAAAATACAATAAATAAAATTCAAAAAATAAAAAAAATTAAATGCCTGAAAAAAGTTTACAAACCTTAGTTGTAAATTGTAAAAATTTTTGGTAAAAAGAAGTAGACTCCAATTTGAATAGCCTTATAAATGGGGAAATGCTGGGAATTTTCATTCTTTTTTATTGGTTGAATAAATAAATGGAATTGATTATATGAAAGATGGAATAAAAAATATTCCTAGCAATAAAATATATGGTTCTGAGCAACTTGTTCTTCATGTACCACTGTTTTAGTTTTAGTTTTAAAACTAAAACAAAAAGTTCTGAAATGTCTTATATTTTTTGCAGTTTTTGCCTGCAGTGATGGAACAATTCAGTCAAAATTAGAAGATTCTGTGTCCTCATTTTCTCTTTCTTTCTTCTATCTCTAAATACTATGGAATAGGGAAACAAAGGTTATAATTTTAGATGGAGACAAAAGTGTAAGGCTGAGAACTCATGGCATATATTTTATTTTATTTTTATTATTATTATTTTTTTGGTGGTACGTGGGCCTCTCACTGCTGTGGCCTCTCCCTTTGCGGAGCACAGGCTCCGGACGCGCAGGCTCAGCGGCCATGGCTCACGGGCTCAGCCGCTCCACGGCATGTGGGATCTTCCCGGACCGGGGCACGAACCCGTGTCCCCTGCATCGGCAGGCGGATTCTCAACCACTGCGCCACCAGGGAAGCCCATGGCATATATTTTAAACATCAGATATTAGGGTATGCAGGCTGAATTCTATAACAAATTTATAAGAATTGAAAAAATGTCAATGCCAAGAAAAAATAACAAGGCATTTTAGAGAGTAGAAGAAAAACAGGAAACTGGCAAATAAAACAGAGTACAAACCTTATCCTTTGTTAAATTAAATGAGGAACTGAACTTCTAAGAAATCAATCTCTGGCCTTGATGTTTAGGAAGCAAATGAAATGTTTATTCATATATCAATTTATTCATTTAAGAAAACCTTTGATATTGAAGATGATATTATAAAATGAAACTCTCTCGGATTTCTTTAAAGAGTTGCAGTTCTTCCGAGAGTCAGAAAGATTGGTCCTTAGTAATAGGAGCCCTAAATACTTAAAATTGCTAAAAGATTAGACTGTACTCTTAAATTAAAAATATTTTTTCTAACCAAGGCAGTCTTCTATGAAAATCACTAGGTTTATATATTCATGAATTCAAAAATGAAACTGAAAGGGTCCCTCCTGTTAATATATTAGACTAAACTGGTATGGGAAACCTTCCCCCATCAAATACATTTTGGATGAAATATAAACATATACAAAAAAGTTAAATACAAAATGGCTTGAAATAGAAGAAGAAAGAGAAAGAAGAAAAAGGAGGAGGAGGAAGAGAAGAAGGAGGAGAATGAGAAGAAGAGTATCCTCAGTGTCAGAACTGAAGAGAGAACTCAAAATCAGAAGAGTTCAAAAGTGGTTCTTGGGCTTCCCTGGTGGCGCAGTGGTTGAGAATCCACCTGCCGATGCAGGGAACACGGTTTCGTGCCCCGGTCCGCGAAGATCCCACATGCCGCGGAGCGGCTGGGCCCGTGAGCCATGGCCGTTGAGCCTGCGCGTCCGGAGCCTGTGCTCCGCAACGGGAGAGGCCACAACAGTGAGAGGCCCGCGTACCACACACACACACACAAAAATAGTGGTTCTTTTCATGGATTTAGTCAGTGAATTCCTTTCGTATGTGTGTGTGTGTGTGTGTGTGTGTGTGTGTGTGTTTAGGGGCTATTTTGTTGATACAGGAAGGAAAGTCTCAGCTTTAGGGACTGTGCACATGGGGAACCTGGGACGGAACTTCCTTTTTAAAAGTCATAAGTGATCAGGTTATATATGAAATTAAGACAAGAAAAGCTTGACCTCCATTCAGGCCAGGAAATCAGCAAGGAACCTTGTCAATTGCAGAAGTGAAGAGTGGAAAGAAGAGCTACTTCTAAGAGATAAGAAGCTGCAGGAGCCCTGAGCAGAGTAGTCTGGATTTGTGGTAATTCTTGGGAATGAGGATACCCACTGGAACCTTTTACACTGGGATCCTAAAGCAGAGGCAATCCTCAAACTATGCTGCAGGGGTACTCCCACACTCCAGGGCATGTAGGACTCCCACAGGAGTAACCCTTGATGAAGATAAGTTTACAGTAAAATAACAAACCTCATGAGAAGACAAACCACCAAGAGAAGAGTCAACAGATAACAACACATGGGTGAACTTATACCTCATGGACTGGAGATTGCAGAGCACACTCAAGAGACTTTAATGTAAATTAAAAAGACAAAATAGAAAAGAGAAGTATAGACTAAATTATTTTGAGAAAAAAGGGGATGCAAAAGAACCACATGGAAGTTAAAGAATTTAAAAATGTAAGCCTTGACATAAAACCTCAATGGAGAGGTTATATAAAACTAGATTCAGTTGCAGGAAGAGTTAATGAATTAAAACTCAGATCCAAGGAAATCACTCAGAATGTAGTACAAAGAGTTAAAGATAGGAAACATGAAACTGAAGTTTGAGTTGTGGACAATGAAAAGAGAAGATCCAACATAATTATAATACAAATTTCAGGAGGAGAGGATAGAGACAATGGGAAGGGGACTTTATATGAAGATAAAAAAGGGAAATAATTATCAAAATTTTTAAAAAATGTTAATTCCAGAATAGGGTAGGTAAAAACAAATTTGCTCCTAGAAACATCATAGTGAAATTGCAGTAGAGAAAAGACCAGTTCAGATTTTAAAGCTTTCAACTGGGAGGGGGGTATATAACCTACAAAGGAACAGCAATCGGATTCTTCACAGACTTTTATCTGTGTCTACTTTATTAGAAGACAATGGAATGACACTTCCAATAAGCTGAAAACAAAACAAAACCTGTCCACCATTTTTGTATTCAAACAAGTAATTATAAAGAGTAAGAAAGGGAATAAAGACTTTTACAGATAGAAAAATATTAAGTTTGCAACTCACCTATTTTCCAAGAAAAAAAAAAAACTATTTAAAGATATAATACAGCAAAATAAAACTGAACTCAGAAAGATGAGTGGGATGCAAAAAACAATGCTGACAAATAAATTGGTAAGTGTATTGTATTGTTGGAATTAAATACATATTAGCATTATTAAAAAGCTAATTTGAGGAACGTTATAGAGGAATCAGGAAATCAAACTGAAATAGTTTAAGAAGTGACATAGGAGAGATTGAAGCAAAAGCATCTTAAATTCCTGTAATTGCTTTTGAGGTGGAATAAATTTGTTTAATCTCTGTTTATAATACTTAAAAAAGTAGAATTAGCCCTTCACTAAGAAATAGGTTAAAAAACATTGTATATTTATATAATTAATAATATACAGCCATTAAAATGAATGAAATAGATGAATACTGCTGTAGTTTAATCCCCAAACCTAATGATGAATGAAAACAGCCAGTTGAAAATAGATACTTCATATATGGTAGCCCTATATAAACTTTTAAAACAACACCAAGCCATCCTATGTATTATATATTCTATTTATTTTAAATGGATATATTGTACATTTTTATATGTACAGTGACAAGAGAAATTGGCCTTGGGATACTTACTGATCTTTTTCTGTTGTTGTCCTTGTGGTTTTGTTTGTTTGGGAGAAAAACAAATGTAGGCAGCTTATCTAGTTTGGATAACTTGCTTCCAGAATCAGTGCTCTGAAGAAACAGCAGCCCAGTGGGAAAAGGCAGAATATTCTTGATAAAGTTAATGCCTTAGAGAGTTAAAGTTCTGCAATTAAAGGGGACTTGATAAGATTTGATATTACACAGTGATATCTCACTGTGTGCAAAGATTTCCAAATTTATACCTTCAGATAAAAAGATACAAAATGATATGCAACTTGGGAAACTAAAATATTTCAAGATCCATGATTGCTTCAAACAAGTAGTATATTTTACTCTGTTTTCTCCTCAGGGGAAAATAGAATCTACCTAAAAGCAAATGTAATTTTGTTTTTCTTGAAATTCTAGACAAACTATATCTCTAGAATTTATTGACACCATAAACTATGTTTTTATCAAACCAACTTTCAGCCCTTAAAGATTTATATATGTGCTTAATGAGTTGAAGGATAATTTATTTATAACATGTAGTACCAGGATATTAGATTTTTTTTGTATTTCACACAAAAATGTGTGTTTAACAAACATAAAATAAGTGAGACTTTCAGTGTATCTTCTATATAAAATATGCATTTGGTCCAACACCTACCAAAAAGAATAATGACATATGTCAGACTATCTCAGAGGAATTTTGAAGGGTTCACATTGCTTCAATGTGCTTTTTGGAAAAACAGTGTTTCCATTATGAATTTTCATCAAAATGACATTCAGTGGGTCATCATCAGTGTGGTTCTGTGTAGCCATACCTTTAGTTAGTTACCCTTAGTTTAAAACTGATTAGAACCTGAATATAAAGTTTCCATAATAAAGGCAGTTTTAGTCAATTCCTGTATTCAAAAATCCATCAAAGCAGTATATAACTGAAACATAAACAATAGCAGAGTAAAATGAAGAAAAGGGAGATTACATGTTCAATGAAATAAGCAAACAGACACAACTCTGGATCAAAATCTATTAACTTGACATCCAAATTATGAAAATTGGGGGCCAAAGTGAACGAATCCAAATCTGAGAGCTGACGCAAACATCTTCAAACCTCAAGCCCAAAGCAGCTGTCCCTAAAAGCTGGTGGTCCAAACCAAAAGGTGCATCTGAAACACTGACTTCCCCCTATTCAAGCCTTTGTGTGACCTGTTCATCATGTCTGGAAGGCCACTTTCTGCAGACCCTTCTCTTAATTTTTTCACTTAGACGTTATCTCCTTTAAGTTACTGCCACTTGCCATACAGTAGCACAGCATCCCACCTTCATCATTCTCTAGCCCCAAATCCTATTTTGTTTTCTTCTTGGCATTTATCATTTCTAAAAGGACCTTCTTAATTTATTTGTTCCCGTGGTTTTGGTCCTTGCTTTCTGCCAGAAGTTAAGTCTGAAGCAGTTAGGAACTTGAGTGTCCTCCAAACTTAGGTAATTGCCTGACAATTAAATGATTCTGAATAAATAAATGAAATAATGATTAAAAAACACCTAAGCAGCAGAAACTAACACACCATTGTAAAGCAATTATGCTCCAGTAAAGATGTTAAAAATAAATAAAATTTTAAAAAACAACAACACCTAAATTAGGATTAAAGTAAGTAGTGGGATAAATGTAAAATATTCTTGTAGTAACCAATTTGGATATCACACTGTGTTAAGGATATAGAGGTAAAGAGAAACCACACTGACATGCCATCATAATTTTCTGTAGTCTGGTTTTCTTTCTAATCTAAGAAATTTGGAGAAGTGAGGTCTGAAGGCTGGGGTGGGAGGGTGAGAAGCAGCGATCACCAGAGTGCAACACGAATGACCTGGGATCGAAGGGCTTTATCCCACTGATTCCTGCCATGTGAAAACTGAGGCGGGAAGCTGGTTCAAGGAGGAAAGAATTGGGGAGAAGATTCTTGTAGCAGAAATTGCAACAAGGCTGCCAAATGTTCTAGTTCTCCCCACTGTTCTTCTCTTACATATGCTTCATAAATTAGTTTAGTTCATTCTAAAATGAATAATAATAAACAAGGAACCAGCACCTGTCTAACACACTAATACAATAAATAAACAGGCAAGCAAAGGAAAAGAAAGCAAAGCACATTAACAATCTGTGGAATGTACATCATACTAGAGAATATTCAAAAAATCGAGACATAATTCAGTTAAATGCCTCCCTGTATTATCAACAAAATTATAGTCAATCTGAGAATTTATAGAACAGATTCAAAGGTTAAAAAGGAGATAGGATGCCAGAAAGATGAAAATCAAAGAAATTAGAAAGGAACGGTTAAAAATTTTAATAAAATAAAAGTCAAAATAGAAACAACAAAAAGAATAAACATGATGAAAACATGGCGGGAATGTGGTGGGCAGGCTTGAGGAAAGCAGTTAAAACCACAAATGGAAAAATAAGAAAGATATAAAATAGATTTAGAGAAAAAGATAGGGGAGAAAGTCAAAGTATATTTAATATAGACTTAATTGTACTTCCCTAAGGAAAGAACAAAACAAGTGGAACAGGAAGCAAAATTCAAATCTCTTAATATAAGAACATATTTCTTTAAATGAAAGATCACATTCTTAAACATGGAAATACTTTGCTTGAAATAAAACAAAACAAAAAAATTCTAAACTAACTGACAGTACATTACAGCTCTACAAATGACAAATCAGAATAAAGTACACAGGATTGGAAAAGCAATATTGTTGGGACTGATGATGAAATTTAAAAGTTGACAATAAGATAACAATGATTTCAAAACCATGAGAAATGGGAGATGGAGGAGACAAACGTATAAGTTTTTCTAATTTTTAAAATCATGGAGTCAATAGACACTGTAATTAAAAACAAACTATGTTGACTCCACACTCTTAATGGTCTCCATAATCATGTTTCTTTAGAAAAAGTTTTGAGAATTTATTACCTCCTATGGTAAAAAATAAATTTATCTGAAGTTCAGCAATTAAATTAAATTCTATTTTTATATTTTTATCTTTAAACTCAATAAAATTATATTTAACATTTTTTCTTTAAAATAGCATGTGTGACATAAACCATTTTTTCTACATTTTAAACCTTTGTATCATTTAGCCTATATATATGCATGGACCCAAGAGATATAAAGAATTATGTTAACAACAATGACTTCTGCTTGGTAAATGATATTTTTGTTTTACCTTATACTTTGATATCTTTGGTATATCTGTTTTATAAAACAAATGAGTACTTTTACAGAAAGTTCTAATTAATAAAAGTTCACATCTAAATAGTATTCTGTGCAGTCATTTTCATGTAAGCAATAACGTCAGTAATACCAGTGTAACTTGAAATATTCCTTATAAATTTTCATGGAATTACCTCTAACATAAAGGCATGTCATGTCTGCATGATAAATGCACTTATGATGTTATTCATATGTAGTAGTGCTGTTGAGCTATGTCCTACTTACCTGGTTATCTTGATAAATTTGCATGCTCTCTTATCTAAAAATATATTCTAGAGAAGAGCAAAATAATTTATAATAAATATGTTTTAAAAATCTCATGAAGAAATTAAGAATTAGGGCAATTATCTAAAACATCCACTTGTGATAATGGACATCCAGGTGAGGCAGAAGCCAAGTGATTTTATACTTTTTTCCCCTCATATTCTGAGATTGATGCTCCCTGACATGTGAAAAAATAAATTATAAAGGCACAGTCTTTGTCAAGAAAAATTATGAGGATGTTTTAAATAATTATCCAAACATGCTGTTAAACTATCAAGATGCTTTAATATCTTTGGTGGTATTTTTTTTTGAGTGCTGAAAGTTAATTTTATTAATTAATTTATTTTGGTAACAGATGTGGGTTCATTACAAAATGTGTTCTCTTTCTGAACTCTTTCTCTCCTTTTAAAATCGTGGTAAGAACACTTCACATGGACCTCCCTCTTAAATCTGTAAGTGAACAATACAACATTGTTAACTACAGATACATTGTACAGTAGATCTCTAGTGATAGTTTTATTATTCAGAATATATTCATCACTCACTGAAAATCTTCAAAAACATTCATTTTCTGAAATGAAATTGATACATATTAGAGGATTAAGGTCCAAAATCAGGGCACTCCATAAACTGATTACAACTTTTCTTTCCAACTTTATCTTCCATTCACTTTTCCTCTGCATGAAGACTCAGCTCCAAGCAGATCAGCTCATGGGTAGAACAGACACTCACTGAGTATCTACTCTGTGTCAGGCCGTGGGGTGGGTTTTGGGAAAGTAAAGAGATGAGTAAGATTCAGTCCCTGCCCTTGAGGATGTCACAGTCTAGTAGGGAAGGCAAACATTCAGCTAGTTATAATGACAATGTCCTAAATGATAAAATAAAAATATGAATAAGGTGCTGTGGGAGATGTGATAGCAATAAGACTGCCTAGAGGTGGTGAGAAGAGGACATGGCTTGAAATGAAATTGAAAACTCTGTAAATTTAGTGTAATTGGGATAATATATTTAGACCTTCTATTCCATCGAAGACATTTTACCTACCATCACTATTTCTGACCGGTAAGTGGGCAATATGAACATCAGCTAGGGAAGAAGTGAAAGAAAGTAAAAAGCCTGCTCCTACCCGCTTCTAAGGGAAACAGGAAGGCAAGGAGATCAGACAACAGATCTAATCCACTCCAAGTTCTGAGTTGATCTACAAGGTTGGAGGGCTAAAACCACGCAGACTAGTATGGAATCTGCTGAAAACAGCAGGTTCATGTCCTACTTTGAAGACATAGCCTTCAGCCTCTGGTGCTGGTATTTGGCATGGGGCCACTTCCAACATCATGTCAGAGCAGTAGAGAAGCTTTGGCAGCAGGAGGTGGCAAGTTGGATGCCCTTAGGGAGATGTCTAGGCTCCTCATATTCTGTACATAGTGCAGAGAAGACCAAAAGTTCCTAGTGTCCCGGTGACAGAGAATGGAGGGTCTGAGAATACCTGTGGATGAACGGAGACCTAGAGCTAGAACACAGAGCACAGAGCTCTGGCTGTACATCAGGCTAGGGGTGTGTGGGAAAGATCTAATCACTTATATAAGATAAAGCAGCTGAGGTCTTCCTTGAGTTGTAGTGTCTAAATGAATGTACCATGTAACTATGGGGCCAGGTGAGAAAAAAAGATAGGCTATGTTAAGTTTCCTTTTAAAAATTAATTAATTAATTAATTAATTTTTGGGCTGCGTTGGGTTTTTGTTGCTGCATGCGGTCTTTCTCTAGTTGCAGTGAGCGGGGGTAGCTCTTTGTTGCAGTGCCCGGGCTTCAGTAGTTACGACATGCAGGCTCAGTAGTTGTGGCGCACAGGCTTTGTTGCTCCGTGGCATGTGGGATCTTCCCCGACCAGAGATTGAACCTGTGTCCCCTACATTAACCAGCAGATTCTTAAACTACTGCACCACCAGGGAAGTCTTATGTTAGGGTTCTTGAACTTTCTCCAATTAAAAATGAAATGTTTGGAAAGATTTTAACTGAAGACCTGGCAAGTTTTGTTTCTAGACTATCCATCTATTGGGAGAATAGGGATGAATATTAAAGACAAAGTAGCTAGGGGAAAGACTAAACTCAGTGAAACATGATAGAAACCTATAGAAACAACAAAGTAAGGCCCTTAGATAACGGAAAGAAGGTGATAGAATTTTTGGCTAATGAGATATCCCAAGGAAGTACATTTATGGGAAGTGTTCATGAGAAAGGAGAAAAGTCCTAAAAATGGTTTGAGTTCTTTATTATGAGCACCTGGATATATAGGGTTATAATTAATTTATATTGCAAATGAAAGAGGACAGGTGGGGTTTGACAGGAAGAAAATGTATTCTGTGTGAGGCATGTAATGTTTAAGCCACCCATGAGGTATTTAATTAGAAACAGTCAAGAAGCAATATAGGTGAGGGGCCATTAAGTAATGAATTATTAATTCATTAAGTAATATTTTGAGAACACACACTTTATCAGATACTTGTTCAGCATTACCCATATACTGGCGAGTATAACAAACAAGATTCATCTATGTACAAATTTGTGAGCACAAATCATTGGAATTTAAGTTCCACTAGTGAAGATAGATATTAAGTAATGACAGAAAAAAGCCTAAACCACAAACAGTGATAAGGGTCATGAGCGAAAAGTACATGAGGGATTAAGAAAAAACACTGGGAAGAAATTGTCTAGTCCAAGAGGTAAGGAAAATCTTCATCACAGTATAAAAAATCATTAACCTGAGGTCTAAAGAATACATGGGTTTAAACTCCAGAGTGTGTGTGTGTGTGTGTGTGTGTGTGTGTGTGTGTGTGTTGGTATGGAGAGCAAACATTCCAAGGGGTTGGAGTAATTGTAAGGTCTCTGAGGCAGGAAGGAGAAAACATCATATTTGAAAAACTAAAAGCAGGCTGTTTTGGCTGTTTTGGTCGAGTGCCTAAGAAAGTGAAGAGATACTTACAAGTTTAGGTGAAAAGATCCCCTTCAGATAATGGTAGAAGAGTTTCTACCAATCTTTCCCTATAGATAACTACTATAAATTCTGGAGATACCCCACACAACAACTTGAAGCCTTTATAAAGCAACCCAAAAGAAGAAAAAACTTGAAAGAAGGGAACTAAACTGGGTAAAATTTTCAGTTGAGAGCCCTCCCCAGGATGCTTGGTGCTAAGGCAGCTATAGCTGAAGCAAAGATCACAATGTTACTAGAGTCATAGGACAAAGAGGAAGAAAGCAAGAGCAACTGCAAAGTGACGATAGAAAGGAGTATAAAATAGGGACAATGAATATTTAAAAAACAAATGTCCACAAATTTGCCAAATTTAATAAAATGATACACCCATAGAGCAAAGTAACTAAGTAGATGTTAAGCAGAAAAAATATAAAGAAAAATACACCCAGGCACATCATAAGCAAACTTCAGAACACCAAAGAGAAAGAAAAAATTCTCAAAAGCAGCCAGAAGAAGCAATATAGTACATGCAGAAGAACAGTAATAGAACTGACAAATGGTCTCTCTTTAGAAAAAATGAGAAAAAATGAGCCAGAAGACATCAGAATGACAATTTCAAAAGGATGGAAGAAAATTAGGGACTTCCCTGGTGGCGCAGTGGTTTTGAATCCACCTGCCAATGCAGGGGACATGGGTTTGATCCTTGGTCTGGGAAGGTCCCACATGCCATGGAGCAACTAAGCCTGTGCACCACAACTACTGAGCCTGAGTACCACAACTACTGAAGCCCGGGCACTAGGGCTTGTGCTCTGCAACAAGAGAAGCCACCTCAACAAAGCCCTCACTCACCGCAACTAGAGAAAGCCCATACATAGCAATGAAGACCCAGTGCAGCCATAAATAAATAAATAAATAAATAAGTTAGTTAATTATTATAAAAAGAAAGTTAAAAACCTGTAAAGTCAGAATTCCATAACCAGCAAAAATGTCCTCTGAAACTGAAGGAGAAAGACAAACATTAGCAGAAAAATAAACCAGACATTTTGCTGCCAGCAGACTGCATTATAAGAAATGTCAGAGAAAGTTGTTCAGGTTGAAGTAAAATGACTCCAGGTGGAAACTTGGATTCTACAGAAAGAAACAAAAAGAATTGGAAAAGCTGAAATATGTAGGCAATATAAAAATTCATATATATATTTTTTTCCTGTCCTAATTTTTCCAAAAGACATATGGTTGTTTAAACGAAAAATTCTAACTCTGTATTATGGAGTTTATAATGTATGTGGACTTAATATATACATGACTATAATAGCACAAAGGATGGTGGGCTGCTAAATGGTCATATATTGTTGCAATATGAAATGATACAATATAATAGAATAATTTTACGTGGACTTTGAAATGTTAAGGATGCATATTATAACTCCCTCCCAAATACCCTCAATAATCTGGATTCAATGCAACACAGTTTTCAACAGACTTTTCTTAGTATTTATAAATTGACAATATAATTCTAAAATCTACGTTGAAAAATAAAAGGACTACAAGGCCAAAAAGTTCTTAAAAAAGAAGAACAAAGCTGGAAGATTTACACTGATTTTTAAAATTACAACAACTGTGATATTAAAGACAGTATGGTGTTGGCATAAAGACAGAAAATAGAGTAAGAGAGCCAGATGTAACATTTAGAAACAGATCCACACCAACATGAACATTGATTTTGGTAAAGGTAGCAAAGTAAATTTGATAAAGATGGAAAGTAAAGCATTTCCAGTAAATGATATGAGAACAACTGAATATCTATATGAATATAGAAAAATTAATTCATGGTAGATTATAGACCTAAATGTAAAATCCCAAACTATACATCTTCTAAAATAAAACATAGGAAAATATATTTTCTCCCTATGGGTAAGCAAAGATTTCTTAGGATACAGAAATAAATAAACATAAAGTATGATAAATTATACTTCATCAAATTGAAAACTTCTGCTCATTGAAAAACAGCATTAAGAAAATAAATATCTAAGAGATCATAAGAGACAACTATGAACAATTAGTTGTCAACAAAGTTGACAACCTAAAAGAAATGAATAAATTCCTAGAAATGTAAAACCTACCAAAACTGAATCATGAAGAAATAGAAAATCTGAACAGACCAATAACTAGTAGGAGATTGAATCAGTAATCAAGGAAGAAAAGCTCTGGACCAGATGGTTTCACCGGTGAATTCCACCAAATACGTAAAAAGAATTAACCCCAATTCTTCTCAAACTTTTCCAAATTCATTCAATATTACCCTAATACCAAAGCCAGATAAGGACACCAGAAGAAAAAAAGAGAACAATCTACAAGCCAATATCACCAATGAATATGCATACAAAAGTTCTCAACAAAATACTAGTAAACTAAATTCAACAACATGTTAAAAGGGTCATACACTATGATCAAGTGGGATTCATTCCTGGAATGTTCCTATTCCAATCCAAGCATTATTTAAAATAGCCAAGACATGGAAACAACCTAAGTGTTCATCAGTGGATATATGGATAAAGAAGATGTGATATGTATAACAAACATACGCACAAAATGGAATATTATTCAGCCACGAGAAAGAAGGAAATCTTTCCACTTGCCACAACACGTATGAAACTTGAGGACATTATGCTGAGTGAAATAAGTCAAAGAGAAAAAGACAAATACTTATGATCTCACTTATATGTGGAATATTTTTTTAAAAAAGAAGAGCTAGAAATAGTAGCTTGCTGGATTAGTAGGAGCTCAAAGGACTCAGGGGCAGCGCTACTTTATAGTTCAGTGGTACCCTCACTATGTCCTTTAGCAGAAGTATGCCACCTTTAGGAACCAGGATATCTAACTCTGCAAAACTCAAAGTTATTGCAGAGACAGGTAGCCAGATTCCCCTGGTGGTAACCACTTGGTTCCCAGACCCATGTATTCTTCCTACTGAAGATATAGTGTATATAAATGTCTTTGACTCAATGTGCATACTGCATCCAGAAAAACCATGCTCTATCCTCACAGAGTATTGCCTCCAAGACAGTCCTTCAACTGTGTGTATAGAGGCTGTTTCAATGCTCTCATGCCAGCTGCTTCTGGGTGGTACAGTATGTAATACAACCTGTGTACCCCCTGGGCATAGGCCTACTCTTGTACCTCCTTTATGTAGAGTGGGTCCCCTGGTCTGATGTGAAGTCATGTGACATCCCATGCTGACAGATAAGTCATCCTGTGAGCCCTCAGATAGTGGTATTTCATGGTTGGTAAGACTGGAAAATTAGAAACATCTAAATGACTATTAATAGGAGAAAAAATATTCTGGTTTATTGATATAAAATATCACTTTCAAAGAACAAGATAAAGGTACATGTATTGCTGTAAAAATGTTGCTAAGACATACTATTAAGTAAAAAACAGCAAGTTTCAGAATAGCATATACATTATGATACCCTTGGTGTTACAAATTTGTGCGTGCACACATGTTTGTATCAATACACAAAAAGTTCTAGGATACACACCACCAAACTATTAACAGTGGTATTTAATGGGGATAGAAATGAAATTGGGAATAGAGTTTATCAGGCAGAAGAGGGAGAGACAGTGTGGGATTTTCACTTTGTATTATGTAGATTGTTGCATCATGAAAATATATTCAAGTATTTCTTCTGTAAAGAATATAGACTTTAAAAGTTGAAAATGTATTAATGTACCAGAGAATGCTAATTAAGGGATTAAAGGCCTAGAGGGGCCTGGGGTTTCCAGCACTTACTTAATGACCTCTCTCCAAAGATATATTTTTAGCACTAATTATCTCTCATGCTCCTTACGGTCTAATCCTATGCTTCTTTAAATTGTTACTTTGCTTTTAATTTTTTTGTCTGTGTCCTGATTCCCATATTATTACAAGCTCTTTGAGGTAAGGAACATTATGCTTTTCATACAATTTATCCAACCCCTTCTCTCATACGCTCTCACCCTTTTTCAGGGCTCACAAAAGCCATGTATGTGAGAGACATTCTAAATATTCATTAAATGAAAAAATATGTTCAAAAAATTCCATGTAGAGCAGTCTCTACATTAGCCTTTAATCCCTTCCATTCGTGTATAATTTTATACTTTAAAATCCATTTGGTATACATCACCTCATTTGATCTCACATTAACATAAAATTCTAGACAGTGCAGGTGATATTTTGCTGTTTTCTCAGTTTTCAGGAGAAGGAAGTGAAGTTAAAGGTCACTTGACCAACTAAGTGAGAGCTTAGAATGAAGCTGAGTCTTATGACTCCTCATCTAATGATTTTGTCACTGTAGTGCACAGCCCAAAATATTTCCACAGATGAGTCTACTTGAAACTCAAAATACAAGGAATTGAAGTACACTGCCTGATTTTCTGGAAAAGAAAACATCATATTCAGAAATTCAATTGCATTTTAACAATACTAAGACTGAACAAATTGCATTGTGGAATTTATATAGAAAAATTATTTGCCCAGTTTATGAACAGAGGAAGATGTTGTATAATCTGTCAGTGTTGCAAAGCAGAGTGATACTGTCCATTAAATGGAAACACACACATGGAATGAAAAGACTGTGCTGCTCTGTTCTTTATTCATGCATGAGCCACCAGAACTGATCTGGGGTAACTTACCTGCCGTGTTCCTCCTAATTCACTCTTTGTCAGGCATGGTAGATGCAGCATTTGAGGCTGCTGCTGGAGTTGTCTCCTCTCCCCTGGGACTCCTTCTGATCTCCTCAGCCACCTCAAGGGTTTAACCTCTTCTCTAGACTTGGAGTTTTAGTCTTACTGTGACATGTAACTTTCTTCTAATAGATGTAGAGAACATTTGGCTTTGTTGTGAGTAGAGAGAGGGGAATGCACATCACTGGACAGTCATCAAGATCAAACATATACAAAAATCCAGCTCACTTAATGTGGACAAGGATTATCACCTCCAAGTCAATCTCCTGCGTATTACTATGCTAACAGTATCCCTGTCTCTCTCTCTCTTTTTTTTTTCTGCTTTAAGTTGCTTCAAAGTCAAACTTTTTATGTCATGCCCCAGGGAAGGGATGTGGTGGGAAAGGCATTCTTCCACAGTTGTCTCCTATATTTGCTTTGATTATTTCCCCTAATCTTATAGTTGACACTAAAGAAATGCATAGTACAATATTATAAATGTATTCTTATTTATAGAATCAAAAGTGTTTGGTAATATTTGGATTTAGAATAGAACTATTTTGGGGAGGGGAGGGACTCAAATATGAATGCGTTCTGTTGATTTTACACACAAATTTAATCTTTTTTTTTTTTTTTTACAAATTTGATATTTTGTCTTCTAATATATAACAGAACAGATAGCGAGATGGCCTAAAATAAATTATTAAAATTATTTTTGTGGGTTTAAACTTAAACCACACATGAATTCGTCATACCTCTGGGTTTGGACCAGGACAACATAGCACTTGTATAGGACTTTTTGCCAGTGGGTACCTGGTACTGTAGTTAGTGAGGAAGATGGGAATTATTAGATCCATCGGTATATACTAGCATTGTTACCAGTACCCCTAGGGAGTATGTTGTTCCAGTGAGTTCATTTCCTTAAAGTGAAATCTACTAAGTTCTGGCCATTAGAATGTCATTAGAAGTGATCTGTTTCCAGGCCCATAAAATTCTCTCACCATGCAACATCTCTCCAGGATCTTTTTTATTCTGGCTGTTGGGGTAAATATGAACTGAAGAATAACCATGGAAGGCAAATGATAAAGGTCACAGGGGCTGGGTAGTTCTGACTTCCTGAATAACTGTGGAGGAAGGCTGTCTAGCAAACTCTTCACCCCCCTGTGGTGTTACAAAAAGCAAAAAATGAAATTTTATTCTGTTAAAATTATATGTCTATATGTTGCAGTGGTGAGCTTACCCTAATTCAGAGAGCAAAGAAGGACTCTCTAAGGAGGTGACAGTAAGCAGAGATTTGAAGAATGAGTAAGAATTGTCTTAATTGGTGGGGGGAGAGGGAGGGAAGGAGAAGGGAGGGAGATGGAGAAGGGGAGGGGGGAGAGACAGAGAGAGAGAGAGAGAGAGAGAGAGAGAGAGAGAGAGAGAGAGAGAGAGAGAGACTGATTGAGAGAGATTGAGAGGAAAACTTTCATAATTGACCCTTGGACTTTTTTGGGCTTAACTCGAATTATTCCTGTACATGAACTGCATGATCCAGTCAAACTAGTCTATTTGTCAAATCATTGAACATATCTCTGCTCGTGCTTGCTACATAACTCTCTTTCCCTAATATCAAATTTCCATGTGCCTTTCCAAGTATAGTTCAAGTGCTATCTTTTCTGTGAAGCAATTATCCCAGCTGAAATTGACCTCTTTTTTTCTCTCCTCAGTTTTGGCAATTTGAATCTTTTATTAGAAAACACAACTCAAGAGATCAGACTTGAAAGAAAAAAAGAAGTTAACTTAGAATAATATGTATATATAGTGTTACATATGGTAAAAATGAAATCAATTGTCTTAAATATATAAGCTAGTGTCAAAATTCTCAGCTTTAATTTCTTGGGAGAATAAATGAAATTTTAAAAGATTTGCAACTATCCGGTGAATAAATTAGTGCAGAAATATCATAAGCCACAGAACATAACAGCCATCTCACATGTATCCTTTCCTGAACACATTTCCTTTCTTCTAGGGGGAAAGTTATGTCATTTTCTATAATCATTTTCTTGCTTTTTTATAGTTAACCACCTATGTTTGCATCCCTAAACATGATAATTAGGTTTTGTCTATTTTTAAACATCATCTAAATGAAGTCATACTGTCTACATACTTCTGTGACTTGTTTCATTCATTCAACATATTGTGTTCACTGTGTTTAGCAGTAGTTTATTCATTTTCAATGTTGCATAGCATTCCATTTTATGTCATTATTTATTTTCCCATTCTAATTTTCATGGATATTTGGGTTATTTCCTGTATGGAACTATTACAGACAATGAACAATAAAAACTCTTTTATGTGTCTTTTGGTGCACAAGTGCATGAGTTTCTCTGTGATTATACCTAGGATGAGAACTATGGGATCATAGGCTATACACATTTTCAATTTTACTGGATAATGTCATGATTTTCCACAGGGATTGTACCAAATGGCACTCATAGTTGTAGCTCATATGAGTTGGAATTTTTAGACTTCTGAATTTATTCAATCAGATGAGTGTGAAATTGGTTGATTTTCATTTTTTCTAATAACTTGTGAGATAAAACATCTTTTTATAAATTCCCTCTTTTTGAAGTATCTATTAAGATATTTTTCCCACTTTCTACTGGGTCTCTAGAGAGTATCTCTTTTGATTCTAGACATTATATATATCTTGGATACCAGTCCATTGTCAGTGTTGGGGAGGAAGAATTTTTCCTCTACCCTTTTAGGTTCTTCTTGCTAGGCTAAGCATTAAATTGACATGGACAGATTAACAGGAGAAAATTAAACAAAAGTTTTGTAACATGTATACATGGGAGAGACTCAGGAAAACTGAATAACTCACCAAAATGGATGAATCCCTCACCTTAAATAACATCCTCAGCTATAGACAAAAGAGGATGTTGAGGGTAGTGGTTTGGGACCTCAAAGGGGAAGAAGGCAATTGACATGGAGATGGAAAAACACCTAGAAGGGTGGGATAGGGAGGGTGGGAGGGAGGGAGACGCAAGAGGGAAGACATACGGGAACATATGTGTATATATAACTGATTCACTTTGTTATAAAGCAGAAACTGCCACACCATTGTAAAGCAATTATACTCTAATAAAGATGTTAAAAAAAAAAAAAACACAAATGTTTAGTAAACAAATATTTGCTGGGCCATGCAGAAACAATAGGATACAGAGGAGAATTTTACACATAGACTTGCTAGGTTCCTCCCTGTCTGCACACCTAGTTCATTCTATAGTTACTTATGGTGACAGCTTCCTTCCTGGAACAGGTCCTCTGTCTACATTCTTTAGGTAGTTAGGGAGAAGGTCAAGGTTTCTTCAGAGTTTTTTGGGCCTCGATTGTTTTCAGCTTGAAATAATCTACATGCCAAAGATATTTTGGGGTGACAAATTTTGCTTCTTTACATCAGTTAAATATCATGCAAATATATTCTCCTGTTTTGCAATTTCTCTTATTTCTCTAGATGGTGTATTTTGATGAACAGAAATTCCTTTTAAAGTGGTAAATTTAGCTTTCTTTGGTCTTGAGAGTTCCTTCCCTGCCACAAAGTAATGAAAATATTCACTTGTATTATCTTCTTAAAACTTTATAGTTTTGTCATTTGCATTTAGTTCTATAATTTAACTAAAATTAATTTTTTGTGGATGGAGTAAGGTAGAAATCGAATTAATTTTTTCCATATGTATACAAAAATAACCTAGTAGCATTTCCTGAAAAAAAAATCTGTTCTTTCCTTGCTAATCTCCGATGCTACATTTAACAAATATTTACATATGCATGGGTTTGTTTCTGGACTCTCTATTCTGTTGCATTAATTTATTTTCCTATTGCTGTACCAGTAGCCACACTGTCTTAATAGTGTGGCTAATAGAGCAAGTATTCCTTATTTTTTTTTAATGTATTTTTGCTATTTTGATGGTTTTTTAAAAATAAATAAATTTATATATTTTTATTTTTAGCTGTGTTGGGTCTTCGTTTCTGTGCGAGGGCTTTCTCTAGTTGTGGCAAGCGGGGGCCACTCTTCAGTGCGGTGCGTGGGCCTCTCACTATCGCGGCCTCTCGTTGTGGAGCACGGGCTCCAGACGCGCCCGCTCAGTAGTTGTGGCTCACGGGCCTAGTTGCTCCGCGGCATGTGGGATCCTCCCAAACCAGGGCTCGAACCCATGTCCCCTGCATTAGCAGGCAGACTCTCAACCACTGTGCCACCAGGGAAGCCCTGACTGGTTTTTTTTTTTTTTTTTTTTTTTTTTTTTTTTTTTTTTTTCGTTATGCGGGCCTCTCACTGTTGTGGCCTCTCCCGTTGCGGAGCACAGGCTCCGGACGCACAGGCTCAGCGGCCATGGCTCACGGGCTTAGTTGCTCCGCGGCATGTGGGATCTTCCCGGACCAGGGCACGAACCCGTGTCTCCTGCATCGGCAGGCGGATTCTCAACCACTGCGCCACCAGGGAAGCCCCCTGACTGGTTTTTTTTGGTACAATTTTCAGAGTTGAGAAAAATCCTTACGCCATTGAATCTATAGATCAATTTGGGAATATTTGGCATCTTTATCACACTGAATTTTGCAATTGTCAGGGAGCAAAATTTGCCAACCCAAAATGTCTCTTTGGCACGTAGATTATTTCAAGATGAAAACAATCAAAGCCCAAAAGATTCAGGAAAAAACTTTGACTTTCTGCCTGTCTAAAGAATGTAGACAGAGGACTTGTTTCAGGAAGTGAGCTATCAATATAAGTAACTATAGTATGGACTAGATGTGCAGACAGGGAGGAACCTAGCAAGCCTATTTGTAAAATTCTCCTCTGTTTCCTGTTTTATCTGCATGGCCCAGCAAATATTTGTTTAGCAAACATTTATTTTTCCATCTCCATGTCAATTGCCTCCTTCCCCTCTGAGGTCCCAAGCCACTGCCCTCAACATCCTCTTTTGTCTATAGCTGAGGGTGTTATTTAAGGTGAGGGATTCATCCATTCTGGTGAGTTATTCAGTTTTCCTGAGTCTCTCCCATGTATACATGTTACAAAACTTTTGGATAATCTTCTCCTGTTAATCTGTCTCATGTCAATTAATTCTTAGATCAGCCAGAAGAACCTAAAAGGGTAGAGGAAATTTTCTTCTTCTGCCACACAATCCATTTGTTTTGTCACCTTTAAGCACTTTTTCTTTGTTGTAAGAAATTAAGTCTCCATTTACTAAAGTACTCATCAGAGAATCTGTGCTAGGAAGTGTGTGTATATGTGTGTGTGTGTGGTGAAATCTTTCTAGTGAGTCTTTCCATCTGGCCTCAGAGAATAGAAAAACATCGACTCTCTTGCTGTTGACCTCTCTCTTCACCACATAATAGTTCTTCATTTTAGTAGAGGTGCTAATTACTATTAGGTTGTGCTTCACTAGTGGAGGTCGTTCTGTCTTAAAGGCCAATGCTCATGTGAATCATGGTCTCCTGACCACATCCTTCTAGTTTCTGATGAATCCAGTTGCCATTATATTTCTGAATTCAGCCCCATTTCTATGCAGTTTACTGGGTAAACAGATTCTGGATCTACTGCTCTGCTGGCCCATAAGAACAAGAAGACTCAGCTGAGTCTGGGCTTAGGTCACATTCTCCAAATCAGCTTTTGCCAAGCAACCTTGTATTTGTAGGGTTATAGCAACCTTGCCCAGCCAGTGTTGCTTCTAGTACTCTCCTCTCCAATTGGCTATTAGTCATATGAATATGGAAGTCCAGAGCGTAAAGGTAGAATTCAAGAACTAAACTGTTCTTAAACATCAATGCTAAAATTTTCACAGAACAAGTTGTACCTTTATATAATTACAATTAATAACATTATTATTTTAAAAAATCATTTTGTTTTATTAAAATAAAAATATGGACTTTTCTTTTTACTGAATATTAATATATCTGATTCTTTTAAGCCTGAAGGTGAAGGTCATAGCTAAATATTACAAAATAAGCGTGCATGTGAGGGTATATGCCTTTTCAAAACTGTACCATATTGAGTCTATTTGGCAAATACAATTAGCATGAATCAATGCAAAAGAAGTAATCATCATAATAATTATTATATGTATTTCTTAGCACTTTATAGTTTTCAAGTCACTTGAGTACTCATCATCTCAATTGTTCATTATAAGCTATTTGCATAGGTAAGGAAAATAATTTTTATACCCATTTTGTACTTGAGGAAACTGATCAAAGAACCTAGATTAGTTTCTGAGTTACTAAGATGAAGAGCAGTGTCCACTGTGGTAAATAAGATAGACAAAGGCTCCAATTCTAGGGTTGATAAATTATAAAATTATATTTAAAATATATTTCTATTTAACCCAAGTAACAGTGCAGAGTAGTAGAAAGGATACAGATTGGGAGTTAGACACAAGTCAACCATCTACTAGCTGTGTGACCAAGAACAATATACTTAACTTCCCCCAGCCTACTTTCTTTATCTGTGCAATGTGTAGTACCTAACCCTTAGATTTTTTGCAAGATTATATGAAAGCTTCTAACATGGAAGAGTTTTAATAACTTGTATCAATTATTTTAATAATTAAGCTTTTAGACGTAAAATGGAGATAAAAATCAAGCAAAGCTTTATATTCCAATATGTAATATTAAAAAAATTCCAAACTTGAATTTGAAATATCTACTCTTCCTACTTGAGCAGCTATTCATTTCTTTCTGCATTGAGGAACTACTTTGTGATGTGTTTGTTCGAAAGGGTCAATGTATGCTTCATGACTTGGAGAGAAAAATAATAATCAGGAATGGATGCTGTGATATGCTGTTCAGATTCCTGTTCAGTACTGAAGAGCTCCTAATTGCTGGAAACCCTCAGTTGTCATCCTTCTCTGGAAATTGACCTTGGTTGGAGGAGGTGCTTCTCCCAAAGTCACATCTCTTTCTCGTGGTAGTCTACATCCTGTGACTGGTTGACTCCGAGTATAAAGACTTGACTTTCTCACAACAATGTGGAACAAATCTGAAGGACCATTCCACCTTCAGAGCTGTTTGTGGGATTTAGTTTTGACCATTGTTGAGACTGCATTTCTTCCCATCTTTCCCATCTGCCCAATCTTGCTTTCTTTTCTCCCCTTCCACACATGGTGATCCTAAAAGCACTTCTCAACAAATTTTATGAATGCAAATCTCTAGTTCAGAGTATGCTTTATGGTTCCTAACCTGCAACACAATCTTACTCTGGTTTTCCGTGACTTTCTGAACCAGATTTTCATGTAAGACTACCCTTAATAGATATTAATTGACAAAGTTGGAGAACACAAACTGGATTTAAATCTCTTCAGATACCATGTTTCACATAGGTGAGCACAGGTCCTGTATTTGGTTTCTCAAATGGTTGTTTCATTGATAATTCTTTCACCCCTTAGCCATCAAGTTTCAAGATAATAGATTTATGCCATTTAAGGAGCAAAAGTGAGTGGCGGGGTGGAGGAGTTTTTTCACTCCTCCAGGAGTGAATGGAGATATGGATATATAAAATTAGGGGTTGCAGAGAGAGCTGGAGTACTTTTATTAAACAGTAGAGTTTCCCTGTTGTCACATAAAGTCTAAATTTTTTTTTTCCAGAAGTTAAGACTTGGGAATATTCTGTTCCTCTTTCCTGTAAACTCTCATCTACAGCAGTGGGGAATGCTACGGCAAGCTACCCTGAAGAAAGCAAATCCTATTTTGCTATAGTTTTAAAGTGTTTTTATGGCATAACTATATCCAGGTAATCAACTGTGGATAGAAATGTACAATATACACAGAAATTCACCGTCTTCAAGTTAGTAGATAGAAGATGTGCCTTTTAGTTAAATACAACTTGACTGCCTCAGGGCTACCTCCTCCATGTCCTGGAGCATTTCTTTTCTATAGTGCTCTTCAAATTGGAGAATGTGGACATACTGGTGAGTAAAGATGTGTACAGCTGCAGGAAAATCATCTTTCTGTGCTGTGAGTTGTTCTCAGTGATTTGGAAAATATCACATTTTTATCCTCTTAATTTTTTTGGTCACATCGTACCTTCACAAGCAAATTATAAGAATATCACTTTTCCATTTTGGTGAACTTCCATTTTGTCTCAAAAGTCTGGAGCGTTAGAGTCTTAATGTGTAGGCAGTGACTGGAAAAGTATGGTAGTTTTGTGTTCTTGAAAGACCTAGTGCTGTTAGGATCAGAGCAATGTAAATAATGCACCCAAAACAAAATATACTAAAGTCACCAGTCTTTAGATTGATGTACCAGAAGGAAATACAAGGAAGAACAAAGTATATGAAGCCCAGGAAGAAAGCTTATGAAAAGAATGAAGTATATGAAAATGCATTACAACTTGTTTGTTGAAAAAATTAGTTTCCTCAAGTCAGTTAAATAGCTTGCTTTTTATAAATTTATTTATTTATTTTTGCTGTGTTGGGTCTTCGTTTCTATGCGAGGGCTTTCTCCAGTTGTGGTGAGCGGGGGCCACTCTTCATCGCTGTGCGCGGGCCTCTCACTGTTGTGGCCTCTCGTTGCGGAGCACAGGCTCCAGACATGCAAGCTCAGTAGTTATGGCTCGCGGGCTCTAGAGCACAGGCTCAGTAGTTGTGGCTCACGGGCCCGGTTGCTCCGCGGCATGTGGGATCCTCCCAGACCAGGGCTCGAACCCGTGTCCCCTGCATCAGCAGGCCGACTCTCAACCACTGCAACACCAGGGAAGCCCCAGCTTGCTTTTTAAATATGTCTGTGAAGACATGTTAATTTCACCATGCTTAATGATAAAAAAAAACCCCAAAAACTTGTGAACACATTTTATCAACAAATGTGTGATTTTTATAAAGCATCATACCATCTAGGAAAAAAATATAGAGAGATATGTGCACAGGTGTAGACAAATCATGACAGACAAAACATTGTACCCTGCACATGTACCTGCAGCCACTTCATTATCCATGACAAATTACGAAGGAAATCATAAGGCAATCTTTTTGTAGCAGTTTGCTTATTTTGAGGGCAAATGGTGAATAGCATTAAAATGACTTTTTTATAAAATAGAAAGTAACTTTCTCAATCCTTCTACAGATAAATATACTGACTGGAGCTGTTTATCAGTTTTTAAGTTCATGTCTTATCTATTTTCCTTCACTGAGGGAAAGGCACTATAATAAAGGGTAAGAATCTGTCTACATGAATTAATTCATTGTTAAATTTATTGAAAAGAGTATATCACAGTGTTTGCTTATATAGCAATTTTTTTCCAGGCTAAATACTTACAATCAATAACTGCAAGGCAAAAATCTAATGATTTAACTGCCTACAACAAAATGGCTGACATGAAAATGATGCTTGAGATTGAGATGAGAAGTTAATTGTTGAGAAAATGAGTCATTTTAGATTCTCAGTCCATTTGCACGGAATGAAAATGAGAACATCAACCAGCAAATAACACCAACAGCAACCTTTCTTTACTGAAAAAGACCTTTCTGCAAATTTTTCCTTGAGATATTAATAGAATCTGATTGGTTGATTGGAGACATTTTTCAGCCCAGCACCTGATAATCATTATCTTGACATTTCAATAAGAAGATGCAGTTAATGAGATTTCCATTGACAACACTCCCCAAACTTTGCACTTTCCCACTTCTTCAGTGGCTTTCTGGAAGTCTTCTGTCATGATAATTAACAAAGTCCATCAAAAAGAGAAAAAAAGGTACCAATTGCATTCCTTTAATAGGTAAGAATGAAGTCTTATAACATGTGACCTTGAGACTAATAGGAAATTGTATAAAAGTTGTCAACTCTGTTTCAATTCAAGCTAATTTGCCAAAGTTGACAGATTCAGTGCAATTGAATTGTTCATAATCAATAAGATATGAAAAATATTTTGAGGTCTATTGCTTAGCCAATTGGAAAATAATTAAAATGATTTTGCATTCATTCCACAGATATTTACTGGTTGCTTAGCAAGATGCTAGGCTTTCTGATAGCCACTCAAGATCTAGCTGGAAACAAATGGTCTTTGCCTTCATGGTCATTAAAACAAACAGAAATATAAAATGAACTACACTGCTAAATTTGCATGAGTTTTAAAAAAGAAATTGTTTTTAAAGAAATTTTAAGCATTGCTTTAGGCTATATCTCCAGATTCATAAATTGCCCATCTTCACTTTGCTCTGTATTAAGCACACTAAATTAATACCCCATGAACTCAAACACAGAAAAACACTGCTCCTCTATTTGTTGTCACTAGTATTCTCTATGGTCCCATGCCATTCACATAGATAGTTTCCAAGCCCAGATCTCTTGAGTCTCTGAAGAAATAAAAGTCCCCACTAGTTGTTCAGTTCCTATCCCTGACTCTTTGTTTTAAAAATATTTTTTTCCTCATTATCTTGTATTTTTGATGTCTAGTGTTAGTAACATTTATAACATCTACAGTGTTTTGTATCATATAAGAAAATATTGATGTAAGTACTGACAGATAATTGATCCTGTAAACAGACAATGCAAACTCTCTATCAATAAATACAGTACCGTACTTAAAATGTATTTTCTCTTCCTTATAATTTTTCTTAATAACATTTTCTTTTCTCTAGCTTACTTTATTGTAAGAATATGTATATAGCACAAACAACATACAAAATAAGTGTTAATTGACTTTTTAAAACATCTTTATTCGAGTATAATTGCTTTACAATGGTGTGTCAGTTTCTGCTTTATAACAAAATGAATCAGTTATACGTATACATATGTCCCCATATCTCTTCCCTCTTGCATCTCCCTCCCTCCCACCCTCCCTATCCCACCCCTCTAGGTGGTCACAAGGCACTGAGCTGATCTCCCTGTGCTATGCAGCTGCTTCCCACTAGCTATCTATTTTATGTTTGGTAGTGTATATATGTCCATGACACTCTCTCACTTTGTCCCAGCTTACCCTTCCCCCTCCCCATATCCTCAAGTCCATTCTCTAGTAGGTCTGTGTCTTTATTCCCATTTTGCCCTTGGGTTCTTCATGACCACTTTTTTTTTTAAGATTCCATATGTATGTGTTAGCATACGGTATTTGTTTTTCTCTTTCTGACTTACTTCACTCTGTATGACAGTCTCTAGATCCATCCACCTCACTACAAATAACTCAGTTTCATTCCTTTTCATAGCTGAATAATATTCCACTGTATATATGTGCCACATCTTCTTTATCCATTCATCTGTTGATGGACACTTAGGTTGCTTCCATGTCCTGGCTATTGTAAATAGAGCTGCAATGAACATTTTGGTACGTGACTCTTTTTGAATTATGGTTTTCTCAGGGTATATGCCTAGTAGTGGGATTGCTGGGTCATATGGTAGTTCTATTTTTAGTTTTTTAAGGAAACTCCATACTGTTCTCCATAGTGGCTGTATCAATTGACACTTCCACTAACAGTGAAAGAGGGTTCCCTTTTCTCCACACCCTCTCCAGCATTTATTGTTTGTAGATTTTTTGATGATGGCCACTCTGACCAGTGTGAGGTGATACCTCATTGTAGTTTTGATTTTCATTTCTCTAATGATTAATCACGTTGAGCATTCTTTCATGTGTTTGTTGGCAATCTGTATATCTTTGGAGAAATGTCTATTTAGGTCTTCTGCCCATTTTTAGATTGGGTTGTTTGTTTTTTTTATAGTGAGCTGCATGAGTTGCTTATATGTTTTGGAGATTAATCCTTTGTCCGTTGCTTCATTTGCAAATATTTTCTCCCATCCTGAGGGTTGTCTTTTCATCTTGTTTATGGTTTCCTTTGCTGTGCAAAAGCTTTTAAGTTTCATTAGGTCCCATTTGTTTATTTTTGTTTTTATTTCCATTTCTCTAGGAGGTGGGTCAAAAAGGATCTTGCTGCGATTTATGTCATAGAGTGTTCTGCCTATGTTTTCCTCTAAGAGTTTGATGGTGTCTGGCCTTACATTTAGGTCTTTAATCATTTTGAGTTTATTTTTGTGTATGGTGTTAGGGAATGTTCTAATTTCATTCTTTTACATGTAGCTCTCCAGTTTTCCCAACACCACTTATTGAAGAGGCTGTCTTTTCTCCATTGTATATTCTTGCCTCCTTTATCAAAGATAAGGTGACCATATGTGTGTGGGTTTATCTCTGGGCTTTCTATCCTATTCCATTGATCTGTATTTCTGTTTTTGTTCCAGTACCATACTGTCTTGATTACTGTAGCTTTGTAGTATAGTCTGAAGTCAGGGAGCCTGATTCCTCCAGCTCCGTTTTTCTTTCTCAAGGTTGCTTTGGCTATTCGGGGTCTTTTGTGTTTCCATACAAATTGTGAAATTTTTTGTTCTAGTTCTGTGAAAAATGCCAGTGGTAGTTTGATAGGGATTGCATTGTATCTGTAGATTGCTTTGCCTGTCCCTGACTCTTGGTCAAGGGAAACATCTGTCATTTTTCTGAGACAGTAATTAAAATCTCTACATTAGTGTCAACTTTTAGAAGATCCATCTTCAGTGTCTTGCTTTTCTATTGGCCTAACTGCTCTCTGTCTTTCACATTTAGGCTGCAGTATTACTTGCATTGACCAAGTATTGAGTTAAGAATTAGTATCAATGAATCTAATCACTCATTCACAAAATTTATTCATCAAATTTTGTTGAGCATCTACTACTTGTGAGTCAACAAAATATACTCTTTGACCTCATGGGATTAAAAATTTTGAGAAGGGATATAAAGAGTCATTCAATTACTTGAAGAGTCATTTAGCACATATGTGTAGGTAGTATCATGCTGTAGGTTTTTTTTTTTTTTAATAGAGGTTATATTTTTTGTAATCATCAGAAAGTGGCAACTTTGAGACTGTGTTCATTTCCTCTTACTCCTATTAGGTATAACAGTTTCTTCCCAGTTTCCTTAAACAATACGGGACACAAACCAACCTAATATTTTCCTTAATCTTTCATTTCTCCTGACTTCAATTTTTAGCCTGTGTCTCTAGTTTCTGAAATTTTACTTCAGTAAAGCACCTTTCTACATTCCATATCAGATAATAAGTCATTGACTGTATCTTTTATTTCTGATTTTCCAGTACCAATGCCAGGCACCTGTCAGTTGTATTAATAGGTACATATAAATGTATGTATATTTACTAAAAAATAAAGCATGTCATTTCAAATGGGTCTTATATAGCTTGCTTTTCCAATTAGTTTAGGAACTCCTAGAAGGAGAGACCCATGCCTTAGGAATCCTTCAATGTGTAGTGTGTTTTGAGGCATTTTCATTGAGGAATTAAAGCTCAATTTGTAAAAAAATGTATACACTCAACTTCTTCTTGGAGGAAAAATTTTTTTCCCCCAAATTATAGAGTAAATAATAGGTTAAACTCTGAAGTAAGCACTATTGTCAGAATAGATAGATGAGATTAAAAACAATATCAGGAAGGAAAGCTATTTTGTGGGAGGACATGAATCTTCACCAGAGAAAATGTCAGTGCATCATATGAAAATGCCCGGGATGGTGTTTAACAGGAGTTAACAGAGTGACTGGAGTCATGGCAGCATCACTGAAATGAGGGTATTGTTTCTGGAGAGACTCTAGTGCTAAAATATTTGGATGTAAAAGATCTGTTAGGTTAAAAAAATCCCATCACTCTCATTGCTTTTGTTAGCACAATTCAGCTGTAGCGCAGTGTTCCATTAGGTGTCTAAAATGAATAAGTGCTGAAGAGGAATTACAAAAAGAAAAGGTCAGTGTGTGGGATAATAAGATGAGGTTTCTTGGGAGAGGTGATGCTTGTCTGCAGACCCAGTAAAGTTGGAGTTCAGATAGAGACTGGGATACTCCTCAGAAGAAGGTTCAAATTTCTTCCTTGCCTAACAGAAGCAGTAAACTAGGTTATGCTGAAGTAGTATGAATGCTGCTTATACATTAGCCAATTTTAAGAGATTTGCATACTGTCATAATTACTCAATACACCTATATTATGTTGACTGAATTCAATAACTTATGACATACTAGTGCATTCACATTTCCACAATCTCAAAAATACAGCACAGTACAAGGTGGCATTATGAATTTATATTTAACTGACTCTTCAAGAACTGAACTTTGAAATGTGCCTATTAAAATTTTTAATTATACTATTACCAGGAGAGAAATTCACTTGATAAATAAACCATTCTTTTTAATGGAAAACTTTTCATTTTGATTACTACTTAAAGTTAACCTGAAGTAGAGAGCAGTAAAGGAAACACTTCTTTTGCCTTCCAAATTGGATTTGTTCAAGTCTATCTATGTGAACACTCTCACTTACGTTAATAATTATAATTTAAAAACAAGTGTTAAGTAGTGATTGTCAAGGGATGAGGAGAGAGGGAAATTGGGACTGAGTACAAATAGGTACACGATTTCTTTTGGGGTGATGAAAATGTTCTAGAATTAGGTAGTTCTAGAAAATGTTCTAGAATTAGGTAATTAGGTGACATAGTGAATATAATAAAAATCATATGAATCATATAAGGTTGGTAAAATTCTTTAAATCTACCAGGGCCTCCTCCTTGTAATTAATAGAATTTTGCTGATTCCTTAATTTTTTTAATGGTTATAGTTTAATTCTGGCCTTCTATTTGCTTGAGTCAATTTGTTAATAATTTTGAAAATTGTTCTTTCAATATAATTTTCAATTTTATTTGCATAATTTTCCATATATTTTCTTTTGATGCTTTAAAATCTCTTCTCTATTTATACGTATGTCTCCTTCAACTTTCCAAAACCTAAAAAAGTTGTTAGTACAGTTGATCAATCTTGCCTCTTTTATTTTTTATTATTTTTAAAGCTTTTTTATTTTTTTTTTATCTTCTCTAGCCTTCCCATTAAAAAAATAGTTTCTACTCATACTATTATAATCTCTTCATTCTCAGGGTTTTCTCTCTTGTTCTGTCTCTAGCTTCTTGATTTGGCCACTTAGTTCATTAATTTTTAGTCTTTATTATATGTGTATCAAAGTTAAACATTTTTTTTTCTTTGTACTGCTTTAGAGACATTTACACAGTTTAATCTCTATTGCTTTCATTTTTATGTAGATCCAATTCATAAGTTTCATTCTGATTTAGCCTTTGGGCAGTGGATTATTCAGAAGTGTATTTTCAGTATTTTATGTGTGTGTGTATGTGTTTGTGTGTGTGTGTGTGTCTGTGTCCTATTTTGACTCTTTATAACATTGTGGTGAGAGAAAATAGTTTATATAAGATATTCTTTCGTACATAGGCATACTTTGTGACTAAAAGGATTTATTTTCTCTTTTTTTTTCCATGAAGGTGGCCTACATGTTTATAAAGTACAGCTTAATAATTTCACCTTTTATATTTTCAACAATCTCATTTTTTGTCTGTTTTGTCTGTTTGCTGTTCAGTTTCTGAGGAATATATCTGTAAAGTCCCTAACTGTATTTACAGATTTGTCAATTTCTTTTTTTGCTTATGTTAATTTTTGCTTAAAATCCATTTTAGAAAATGGATAGCCTTATATTTTAAACCACATTCTAGTCTTAAAAATACCTAAAGCTAACTAACGTCTCTACGCTATTGCATAATAATGCAAGGGACTAAAAATATGGAAACACTAATCTCTTTCTATTATTTTCATGCTATTGTTATGTTACCGGGTCTGTTAGCTCTATCCTCTCCTATTAATCCTCATTATTAATTTGTTTTTAGAGTCTATAATTAAATAGATTTACCAACATGTTTACCAATGTCTATATTCACTACTTTTTCTTGTATTTTACTTTTGTGGTTACCTTCCTTCTTTTTTTTTTTCTTCTTTTCTTCAAAAATATTAACTTAAGGCAGTATATAAATATGTATATATATTTTACTGTGGTCTGGGTGACAGACAATAAACATTAACATAATAGCTAAATTATAGTAAGTTAGTAAATTATAAATATTCTGGAAAAGTGAGAGCAGAAGGACCGAGATTAGGGCAGGTTACATTTTTAGACATGGTAATCAGCCATCAGCCATGATTCACTAAGAACATGTTTAAGCAAAAACTTTAAAGAAGTGAGAGAGTGAGCTATGCAAATATTAGAAAGAAAAACATTCCAGGCAGAGGGATTATAGCTAATAGAAATATCTGAGATGCAAACATGACTGAAGTATTTGAAAAAACAGTACAAAACAAAACATGGTGGGTAGTGTGGCTAGAGCAGATAGAGGGAAGGAGAGATAAGGAAATGAGGTCAGAGAAGTCACAGGTCAAATCACGTAAGCTTTGTAAGCCATTATGTGGACTGTGGGCTTTTGCTGTGAGTGAGATGGGAAGTCATTGTGGGATTCAGCAGATCTCATATACCTTTTAAATGTTGACTCTGGCTGTTGTGTGGAGAATTGGCTTGTAGGAAGGCAAGAATAAAAACAGGGAAAGTAATTAGAAGACTGCTATGGTCTGACTGTTTGTGTCCCCAAAATTCAAATGTTGAAATCCAAACCACCAAAATGATAGTGTTATGAGCGGGGGGGCCTTTGGTGGTGCTTAAGTTATGAGGGTGGAGTCTTCATGAATAGTATTAGTGCCTTATAATTGAAACACCCCAGAATCCCTAGTCTTTCCACCATGTGAGGACACAGTGAGAAGTAACCAGCTATGAACCAGGAAGAATGCCCTCACCAGAACGCAGCCATGTTACCCCTCAGTCTTGGACTTCCAGCCTCCAGAACTGTGAGAAATAAACTTGTGTTGTTTATAAGCTACCCCATCTGTTTTATTTTGTTATAGCAGCCTGAATGGACTAAGACAAGGATAATTACCACGATCTAAATAAGAGATGTTGACTGGACCAGATCTGTAGCTGTGGGGTTGGTGAAAGTTTCTGGATAACTTTTGAAAACACACACACGCACGCACACACACACACGCACGCACGTGCACACACACACACAGAGCAGGTTTGCTTCTTCATTTAATAAGGAAATCACTATGGCTATAAAAAGAGATCCTGGTGATAACCAGCATGTGGTAGTTAATTACAGTAATGCAAGTTTTTAGAGAATAATTATGCTACCAAATCTCTACTATAAATATACTTCATATATAAACAATTTTATTGAAACTCCTACGTAAATAAACTCAAAGAGCTGGAACTTTGTAGCTTACAATTTTGCCTGGTTCCAGGAATGGCAGATTTGTTTTCTTTGTTGCTGTTACTAATTAGAAATGACCCTATAATATTATGTAGTAACTAAAAATAATAATAAAGGTCAAGAAATAAGAATATAAAAATTAGGGTAGGATAAAGCAAATAGTATGAATTCTTTAAAAATTTACTTTAAAATTAACTTTGGGGCTCCTTTATGTTTTGTGTTATTTTGTATTGTTTGACCCCACAGGGTCAAAGTTTGTTAAATTAAGAGAGTTTGCTATAATATGCATAACATGAAGAAATGAGGTTTTAAAATTTAATTGTCGTATAGATTACATGGAAAGCCATGTGTATGGCTTCACAGTGTCTAGACATTAAATAAAGGTAATTGCTTTCTTGTGACAAACCATTTGAGATAGAGAAACTAGGCATCCATCTTTTTCAAAGATCACCAGGACCCATAATTACTATGGGTATATAAACCTGCTTTTCATTAACAGTGCATATGAGTGAATATAACTTCAGAAGAAACATTATGTACAAAGTCCAGGTCAGATTGAGGAGGATAAAACATTATATAAGAGAATTAGTTCAGCAGCTTTGGTCTTCATGATAAAGACATACAACCAGTGCATAGCAGATAGGGAACAAGAGATCAGAAAACCTAGTGTTGTGCTGGTGACTGTTTAATAATTAGCACACTGGAAAAACAACAACAACAACACTGGTTTGTAATGCTTGCAGACTTCCATGATGTAAATACTCCTATTGTGGCCAATTTCAAGCTACCAGCCTGATGTCACTGAAAGTGGTGTTAGGAAGACTTCTCACAGTTAAGCCTTGCAAGCCCATGCGAGTCAGTTTCAGCATGTCACTTCCTAGACTTAATATTATCAAATAACTGTGACAGTTTGAATAACCCTGAGTTTCCTCACTTACAAAATCAAGAGGTTGGACTAGTTATTTTCTTATGCCCTTTCCAGATTTATCATTCTTTTTAAAGGAAAGTGGTGAGATGATTTTTGTCTCCTTAAATAAAATAAAATGTATATAGAATATCCCCATTTAAAAATCTTACATACAACTACAGGTGGAAGTAATGGTACAAACGCACTTTTTCCATTAATTGCTGTTTTAATACCCTTATCTTTAAATGGAGTGACCGATTTGGGAACATCATATAGATGAACTGGAATTAAATAAATAAAGTGGTTCCAATTCGATGAAATTCTCTAATTCCAATTGTTATACCAATGCAAAGAGATACCTTCTTGGCAGTAGAAAATATGTTTTCTACTATATTCTTCATACAACCTAATTCTGTGCAAAGTTGTGGTAAACCTGTAAGATTCCAGCTCGTGATATTCATAACCTTATATAATTTCCTTTCTTTGAGTGTGGGCTGGATATTGTAACTCATTTCTAGTGGATGGAATTCGGCAATATTGTTGAATATTACTTCCCTGATTAGGTTATGAAAAGACTATGATTTCTGTCTTGCATGCCCTTCCTTGCTCTCTTGCTGTCTGACTCAGAGAGGCATTCAGATGACTGCAGCCTTAGCCATTTTAACTGAAACTTCAAGAGTGACCTGAGACCATCAGTGGCTTGGCCTCTCTCAGATTCTCAACACTCTGAAACTAACATAATAAATCTATTAAGTTGCAGATTGTTGTTCAGATGGGATCATTTCTATTGATCTATTTTCAGCACTGTCTTCTCTGTCATCTTCATTCTGTTATTGACGTTCCCAGTGAATTTTCTGTCTTGTGTATTGTATATTTCAGTTACAAAACTTCCGTTTGTTTTTTCTTTATGTCTTCTATTTCTTTGCTGAAAATTTATATTTTTTCATCATTTCTGGAGTGTCCCTGATTGCTGGAGCATTTATCTAATAACTACTTTAAAGTCTTTTCAGATATTTTCAACAGCTGTATCATTTTGTTGTTGGAATCTGTTGATTGTCTTTTCTCCTTCAAACTGAAATTTTCCTAGTTTTCCACATGGAAAACCATTTTGGCCTGTATCTTGCAAATTTTGAATGTTATGCTATAACCTTCCTGATTTACTTTAAGTTCCAAGGAAAACATTGACATTTTTGTTCTAGCAAGCAGTCAACCTGGTTAGGTTTATGCTGAAAGTTCCAACATACGTTTTGTGGGCTGTGGTTCCAATTTCAGTTTAGTTTTCAAAGGCTTTGTAGTACTATTTGAATCTGTCCCTTGTGTGTACCACCCAGTAGTAGTTTGGGACCTAGTTGGTAGTTGATGTGTTAGTTCCATTCTTAGTAGCTTTGATACACTGATCAGGAGTGGATATACTTGTGCACAACTTGGTGATGAGCCCAGGAACTCAAAAACCACTTTATAGGGTTAATTTTCCAAGCCCTGCCCTCCGTCTGATCTCCCTGGTACTTATAGGTTCCCTGGGACTTCCTTTTTCAGTCTTTGCCCAGAAAGCTGAGGCTTTAATTACGCCTCTCTGTCACTCACTTTTACAACTGTGCAGCATTCAGGGCCAAATGGTGAGAGTCCAAAGGGGAAAAAATGGTCACCTCAGTACAGATCTGGTGATTACTCAAATGCTCATCTTCTTACCTATTGTACCTGCTACCATATACTTTTCAGGGTCTTTGAATAGTTGCTTCACACATTCTGTCCATTTTTATAGTTGCAGTTAGTGTGAGAGATAGAGTGGCGTGTGCTTAGCCATCTTATGCAGAACAAGAATTCCTGTTCATTTATTTTTAGCATAATTATTGATATGGATTTGTTTAAATTTATCAAGTACAGGGATATGAGTTAAGGGGTACATACATGTTCCTCCTGGATGTTAGTTATCTGGAATAATTCTTGCCTTTTCTATTGTATATTAACACTCTACATTAAATTTTTCATTGAGAATTAGCACATGTTGATTGCAGAAAATTTGGGAATATAGAAAGGTGTAAGTTTGATTAAAAACTATTCCAACTAGTCAGTGATAATAATAGATTGTTTAATTTTTCCTTTTACCTTTACAATACATGTATGTGTGCATCTGCTTATAGAAAATAAAATAGTACTGTATTCATAAGTTCTTTTCATTTTATAGTACATTATAATCAGTATTTGTATTATAAAAGTTTAATAGCTGCACAATATTCCACTATGTGGAAGCATAATAACTTTATAAGACCCACAGTTTCTAAATTTTCTTCCACAAAGTTTATACTTTCTAGAACCTGCAGTTCCTTACAGAGTATTCTTCACACAAGTATATATGTCAGGTTGTTAAAAATGAACAGATAAATATTATATGAACAGTCTAATAAGAGATGTCAAAACAGTTTTCTTTTGGACGCTAGTATGTTACCATTAACTTGTCTTAATTACTTTGAAACTTTCTTTTTAGTCTAAAACCTTTTGATTTTGTGATTTGATTTTATGATTCCTTTATCTTTTTTCTTTCCAAGTGTTTAGGGAACAGTGGGCTAAGGACAAGGTAAGTGTTTTTCTGTGCAAGTTTTGATGGCACTAGGACAATAAAATTTATTACTTTGTCCATTTAAAAAAATCACCTACCTGGCATATCACAGTTTGATTTTACACACAGCTACATACACACACACTAACACACACTTAAAGAAAATAAAGGTTTCTTTAGTATGCATGTGGGAGAGAGTATACACTATGATTTTTATTTCTGTGCAAAAGGAAATGGAACAAAAGAGAAATCTCTCTGAGTCAAATATATTTATTTATACTTGTAGTTTCTATTAGATGATTATCAGAACTACAAGGATATATAGCAAGTGTGGATAAACCTAAGTATGTCTAGCAAAATTGTAACTAAAAAATAACAAACCACTATTAATTTGATAGATTCCTCAATAACATTATTCATAGCCCATTTTCATAATCATAGCTTTATTTAATTTTTTTTAGGAGAGCCATTTCAAAGACATTCTACTATAGCAACACTGTAAGTTTAACAAATATTGTTGCTTATGAAATGATTTAACTCCTTGAACTATAGTACCATATTCCATTTTGGACCATACATAACTTTGCCCTAAATAACATAGCATATTATTATTTTAAAGAATTGTTATCAATTTTACTAACTAATTTTATTTCAATTTTCTATGGTTTTTGAAAAAGGTAACCACATTTAACAGGGAGTATTATTCATCATATTGAAAGGAGTTATATCTTTTCATGATTTTTAGGTCACAATATAAAGGCCTTTATATATAAAATAAATAACAGAAAGAAATAAAATGTAACATATATCCTTGTAAAATAGTTAATAGTTAAAATAAAATTTTATACTGTTCAAAAAAACCACACAAGATTAACAAAATTTATATCACAATTCAGGTAAATTAGATTTCTTATTCATTTTTAGACTGTCCAACAAGCCCTGTGGTGAGAAATTTTAAGTTGTCAGCTTTAGAGTAAAGGTTACAATTTATATTTGGTGACTTTTGTCAAGTTCTGCTAAGTCCCTTTACACCTCCCTAATGTAAAGTGGTATTTTTGCATTTTTATACACCCTGATTCACTTATAACTGACAAGTGGCATATATTAGATTGACAAAGATATGCATGAAGCAGATGTCAGAAGATGGAAATGATTACAGTATGGAGCACTTCTTTTGTAAAATATATGAGTTAATCCACCAGGCATGACAGCGAAGTACTGAGAAAAGCTTTCTTTGTGTGTAGTGTTGGCAGGTGTCATGAAACTTCCACCAAGCAAGATTATTAATTCATGACCTATTTTCCTTATTGCCATTACAGTAGCACCTTTTTCAGAAAGGACAGCCATTTCCAACAGGCAGACCTTCAAATTATGCATGGGGTATGAAGTAAATGCAAATCTGCATCACAAATTTAAAAGCAGAGTGCTCTTGGCAATCCAGTGCTTATCTTCCCAGGTTAAAACTTTCTAAGTTCTGATGGATGGCTTCTGCAACCCTGCATTTACCTTAAAACCCATGTTTCTCCAAGACTTGGTTGACAACTCATGGAAGAGAAACATACTTTTCTTGAGAATGAATTGTACCTTTTACAGAGCTAGGGTTAAAAGAAATTGTAAGGGCAATGTCCACAAGCTGATATATGAAACTATTCCAAAGGTCCTGTATTGTGTCTACCAGGAGGGTGCCTGGAGGAAGTCTTATAGCAGATGTCTGCCTTTAAATATGTAGGTGTCCTGTTTCAAAGTCTCTCATGACTTTTAACCTCATATTCTTGTGTTGAGTCAGGCAATCAATGTAAAACATATCTGGGCAGAATCATCCCTCAAAGACATTACTCCACTGTGCTTTAGAATCTGTCATCGACCTATGTTAGGGGAATTTCTGGAAAATTGTTCTGTCAACTTTTCTGCTGTGTTGTTGAGGATGTTATTTGTTTATCATATTATTCACTGACTTCTTTTTGAGGTCTTTGGTCTTAGTATCAGTTGTGATTTTCCTGAGCATTTGGTTTACTTGTGCCGTATAATACTAAATCTTTCATCTGATTTTCCCTATTTGTGTGGGAAAACAATCTTGTCTATCGCTTTTAACAAATGTATAACTTGTTATAGCAATCTTCTTAAAAACTTATTTCCTAGATACACCTCACTAATTTAAGTCTTAATTTTTATTTTGACTCATTTTTTTCCTGAAGTGTAAATTAGGTTATTTTACTTGGTCTTGCTGCATCTTTGTAAATTACCTCAAATCATTTCAGACCAAGTAGGATGCAACTTAATAATACTAAAATTTATAGCTCAAGATGAAGTTCAAGTCACTTTGCAATCTAAATCCAATTTACTTTTCAAATGTTAACTCTAAGAACATCTTTATATACCACTAGTTGTAATCAGCTTTGTCACCTCCATGTCCCTATACAAACCAGGTTCATTTTCATTTGGCCCACATTGAAAGTGCCTTCTTCTTTAACCTCTATCCATCCAAATATTATCTTTTAAGATCCATTTTTTATTATACCCGATCATGACATTTTCCTAACGATGAATTCATGGCATTTATTTACTTAACCATTCATCTAGATCTTGACTTTGTTCTCTCTACTGATGATTCTCATATTGCTTGATATGTCTTGTACCTTCTTAATATATTTAGTACCAAGATCTTGGCTTTCACATAAACAATGAGTTCCTAAAAGTGAGGAGATGAGTCTTGTCTAGAACTCCTAATATTTGCATTCTGGTGCATTTATTGAACGTATAAACATTATAAAATAATAAATCAATTTATATGATGAAATAAAAGTATTAACTAAGACTGAGAGGCCAAAACAGATTTTAACACAACATCATAAGTTCACTGGAAATTCTACAGTATTGCGTTGGCCAAAAAGGTCATTTGGGTTTTTCCGTGACATCTTATGGAAAAACCCAAACGAACTTTTTGGCCAACCCAATATTTACAATTGTCGCAATACTTAAGATTTCTATGTATTGAGCGCTAACTTGGGTCTTGAACAAAAGTCGCCAATTTTTCCTTATATTTTGTTATTCCATTCCATCTCTTTGTAAAATTTGGGATGGCTATGTGACTCTGAGTTTTTTCTGGAGTGAAGAAACTTAGGCAAGAACTCTGTCTGAATTCAGCAATGACATTAGGGTTTACATTGAGCAAAGGGTCAATCTATTGATCTGTGACAATTTACTAGGGTCACAGATTGTCATGGCTTGGTGACATTGAGAGATGAGTCATTATGATTTTTCTGGATGATGACCAATGGTGAAGTCAACAAGGCTCAGACTAGGCAACCCAAATGATGCAGTTTTTTTCCAGTGTATTCTTATACCTTACACACAGGTACAATAAAGTATAGGGTGTATTTGGAAACTCAGAAAGGTGCAAAGGTAATTTCTCTGCCATTCTGAATGACTGCCATCTTCTTGCATGCTGTGACAATTTTCTATTCTGAACACATAGTTCACTAAACATTCATACTACATTCCTTAAGGGGTTTTGTTTTTGAGGGCTTCCTTTTTTTCTTTTCTTTATTTTTCTTCAGAGTAGATAGTAGCATACTGTTGATAAAACACTTGAACTCCTGCTGTTAAAATTGTTAGGTTCTGTTCAGAGGAGTGAAAAAATGTTCTGCCATTTGTTCCCAGGTACTGAGACTAATGCTGAAATGTACAAATAAGTGCTCTAATGTGTGTAGAGAATAGTTCTTTGTAGGGTTTAAGGCAGTGCAGAAGGGGGGTGTCTCACCTCTTTCCTTGTGGGAGGTTGAACTGCTTGTTTCCCCTGCTGGGACGTCCATCCCTCAAAAATTCTTATATACTAACACATGGATCACTAGAAGTTATTTTTTTTAAAATTTGCTTTATTTATTTTCCCCCCAACACAACCCAAAATTTGCATTGTCAATGACAAGGTAACTCCCAAGGTTGCTAGATTAGACTTCTGAGAAGAGTTTAAAGTGCTTTAATCTGTCATTTAATTAATATGGATATTCTGAATGATCAGTGTTCAAAGTGTTTCACTTTTACTTCAGAGAAGTAAACCTCTTTCTTGACTTTTTACTTTGTTACATTTTGAAAGCAAGTTCTTCTCTGTACCAAAATAAACTTACCTAATGTCATAATTTTTATCAATTCATTTTACCTAGATGATTTGATACTCTGAGTTTATTGGAGCCAGGGATGGATGATCTGTTCTAAGCGGACTGTACACATTCACACATGCCCACTCACTGGAACACATTCACTGTTTACTGCACAATCTTTTAAGATAATAGTTATTTTCCATCTGGTACATGCTCCCCCACTACCAACTACCATTACTAAATTTTTTTAACGAAATAATCCTCTTGTGGGTAACATCTCATTTTGTACATCCAAAGATATTCCCGGTATCTTTACAATAATGTTCTTTATCATGTATCTATTAGGCACCTAGTACTTGCCAACAGTTCTGATAAGCCTTACTGTTACAAATTCAAATCAAACAAAATCCGTGCTTCCAATAAGTTAACAATGTGGAGTATAAAGTCACAAATGCCAATAGACCACTACTATGTGCTGCATGCTGTGATGACTGTATTCTATGTGTTCTACAAGGGGTCAATGATTATGCTCTTATTTGCATAGTATATAGGGCTAGGCCCTATACAAATTTCATATCTTTGGGTACATTTTAAAGAAAATAAGATATATAATACTACTGTAATATATTATTAATATTACATAGAATGAAATTTTGGTGCTGTATTGCTGATGAGTTTCTGCTCTAATTTATTGGATTGAATTGAAATCAGAAGTTCAAAGACCAAGGTTACGGAGCTACTTTACTCCGCTTATATCAGTCACAAGTACCTACTGTCTCAACAGACAGATACACAAATCAGAAATGGATTTCCAGGTGTTGGTAGAAAATGTGGCCACTTTTTATATCTTTGGAGGCCTAAGAGTTGGGAGTAGAGGACTTGATTCTAAGTGTCAGTTCCAAGAAGGGATTATATATAATCTTTTTAAAGTGCTTATGTTGGTGCAAATCCCCATGAATATGACCTATTTATGAGTGAAAGAAATCCTCTTTGAGCATTTCTTACAATGATGCTTTTCCACTTAAGGATTACCCATCTGTTTTTATCTTTGTTGCTTATTGCATATTGAGATTGTCCTTCTTTGTGATTTACTTTTTTCCAAATGCTCTTATTTTAAAGACCTAAGGATGAGACTGCAGATGAGAATTGAGTTGATATTGAAACTGCAAAGAAAAAAAAAACCCAGGTTTTATTGTAACTCTAAAAGCGCCATTTTAAATCCTGGAACACATTAAGAATAAAAAGTTCAAACTCACACTTCTCAAGGCATTTATAGCTAAGTATCATCTATTGTTAATGTTTCCTAATTTGCCATTACTTGCTAACAGTTATGTGTTAATAAGAGAGGCCTAAATCTTTTATCATGTGTCTCCTTACTGGGTTTTATGACCTCCAAAGATGAGGCCGCTGGAAGTCCTGCTCAGACAGACAGAAAGGCAGCACATAGCTCAGGAAATTGGTGCTGATCTGGACATCAAAAATCCTCTCTCCTCATTTTGGCCTTTTTCTCTTTAAAGACATAGTCTGGGTCAATCGTAGAGATAGAGAATAATAACAAGAAAAAATTTAAGAGGAAGTTTTAAACTTCTCTTCCCCCAAAAGCTACTTTGAAGAAAAAGTTTCTTTCCCATTCCTATTCCAGAATAATTTTCCTTCAGTTGCCTTTTAAACATAGGTTCTTCATGTCTCAAAAACACACTCTAGCATGATGGTTTAGATGAACGACTTGGTAGATGGTGTTTGTGGTAACTGCATAGGATGAAATTTTGGTGCTGTATTGCTGATCCGTTTCTGCTCTAATTGATTGGACTGAATTGAAATCAGAAGTTCAAAGACCACGGTTACGGGTTCTAAGAACCACTAGACAGCATTACTAAAACAATGGTCAGAATGAGTCACTGCAAATTGTGTCCACTGAATCTTCTGGTCAGTACAGTTCTCCACAATCATATCAGTCCATTTCAGAAGCAAATTTTCTACTCTTGGCAAAAAGAATTTGCCTCCTGAAGTCCAGCCCACTTTGGGGTGTGGAGCCTTAGTCCCATATAGTAAGACTGTGGCCTTGCGTGTTTTGCTTACTTTATCCATAAGTCTTTCATCCAGGAGCTTCTTAAAACGAGTGGCTGGATCATGGTAAGATGTTAGTATTCTTGGATACATTCTAGTATCTTATCCGCATAATAAGTTTTCTCATCAAAACCTCAGTGTGTCTGTCTCTGGAAAACTGTATATAATTATGTTAGAACTGAAGAGTTATAAATAAAGCCATAATAATCATGCTTTGTTTGGATTGTGTCTTTTCATTTACAAAACATTTCACCACACATTTTAAAATTGGTCCTCCTAGTCATTTCATTAGCTAACTAGGGATGTATTATTTATATTCATTTTCCAGATGACACTAGAGGTTATGACAAGTATAAGGTCATGAAACTTGTAAGCAGAAGAGCCAACACCGGCACCTAGTAAAGAGGTTATTTTACGATACAGACTGAATCTAACAAATAGCCCCATGAAGACGGGTGGCAGTTCGTATCAAATTATTTTTTAGTCTCCCCTAAAATCTGCATCAGTAGCCATTGTAAATGAGTGTTGATGAAATGAAGAAGCTGTGCTTCATCTCATTTTCCTGAGTCTGGGAGAAGCTTCTTTTTATGGTGGGATTGTGAAACATGCAGTTCCTGAACAAATACTTGAATGCTATTGATTTAGAGATAAAGGAAACAAGAAAAGGACCTTGTAGAGGATGAGAGAGGAAGATGCTTGTATAACATTTTACACAAAATACAAAGTAAGCCAAAAAACCACCAAATAACCCAAAAAACCTTAGAGGAGAAAGAAAGGAAAAAAAAAAGTAATACTAGGCACACGTTTATCCCATCAGAATTGTAGTGTGATTAGTGCACAAATATAGTCCCATCTTCACTCTGGGCTTGTTTCCACAGAGTGTAGGGTCATCAGGATGATCAGGACGAATAAACATCACATTCTGCATAGCACAGCCCAGTAAGCCTCTATGGCATCAGGTAGCAGGAACTAAGTGAGGTTCTATCGAACTCTGGGGAAGAATATGCACGGGGAGCGAGGAATAACAAGAGCCAGAAAATTACTTGTTAGTCTCTTATCTAGATGAAACCTTGCTACACAGAGGATGCAGTGTCTTGAGGGAGCTTTGAGCCTCTGTTAACACTTAGACTTCTCTGCCCATGATTCTTGCTGGCTTGGTCAGCACTGGATTCCTAGGATAGAGCATCCCTTAGATTTGAGTCAGCATCCTGGATGGAGAAAGGATACTAATAGATGTTGCTGCTTCCTACACTTTGGCTCTAAAGAGAACAAAAAGTAGTGCTTTAGAATAATAATTTAAAAAGTGACCTTTTTTTTTCTCATGGTTTTTATTATTCTCCTCAAAACAGGCAGATTATAAAAATATATTCAGAAAATTTTCAGCTAAATTTGTATGTTAGCTGCAAAATGAGTGATAAGGAAAACGAGGCATGTTTGAAAGTTTTTTGAAGTTGACTTAATTAAGAGCAGCTATCGCGGCCCCTCCCCAAAGCTCCTAGATGCCAAGGGTGGAAATGCTGAATTGAGCTGGATGACATCTTTGATTGATAAAAGGAGAATGGGTAGAAAGCTAGCAAGACAAAAGAAAAAAAAAAAAAAGGGAAGAAAATATATATTCACTGAGCATAATAGGCAGTGGGTTCCAGTGTTGTGCTGTAGCCAGCTAGTACTGTCTCACCTGAAAGAGCTCATTGTTAAATTTTTAAGAATTTTTCAAAGCAGTTGTTAGAAACATCCATTGGGTTTCCCTGGTGGCACAGTGGTTGAGAGTCCGCCTGCTGATGCAGGGGACACGGGTTCGTGCCCCGGTCCCGGAGGATCCCACGTGCCGCAGAGCGGCTGGGCCCGTGAGCCCTGGCTGCTGAGCCTGCGCGTCCGGAGCCTGTGCTCCGCAACGGGAGAGGCCACAACAGTGAGAGGCCCGCGTACCGCAAAAAAAAAAAAAAAAAAAGAAACATCCATTATTAAAAATTAAATTGTATAAACTTTCACTTAACTAAAATATTAAAAGCAAATTTAATAAACACTCAAAGCTCAATCACTTCCAAATTATTTTTCATTTTACTATTATTTATGTTCTCGAGGTTATCCATACCTATTGTATCTGTGGTGGAAATCCTGTATAACTGCACTACTACACATCTCTTTTCAGCTCTGTATTCAGTGACATCATATTGGCGGCTCAAATTACCCATGGCTGGCAAATGTTTTGTTGATTGTCTAATCTTGAGAAATGTTAATGATGAAAATTAAAATGGAAAATGTGTCATGCAGTTACATTATGAAGAATATAAAATTAAGGAACTATTTATTTATCATTTGAAAACTATTATCTGATTCAGCAAAGATGTGATTCACGTCATTCATGAGCAAATAAGATTCTGACACACATCTTAGTTGTTTCACTTTCTTCCTAACTTGTTATAGTAAACAAAAATATCAACCAGCTTTGATGTCGCATATCAGATTTAATGATGAGGCATTTATTGGGAAAAGAGATGGCAGATTGGGATCTGACCCTTTTTGCCAAATCCTGGTTGAATTGAAGCCATAATTTGTCTATCACTACAAGAGTTTGGAAAATATCAGTGGAAGCATTGTTAGAACCAATTGGTTATGTAGAATTTACAATAATAAGTATTGTGTATTTTACTATTAATTGCTAATTGTTTGCTACACATTCATGTCAATAACATTTATAATAAACTTATATATGTACATTTTTCTTCAGAGAGCCTGTTGTTTAATATTTGTCAGCATACTGCTGATAATTATTAAAATTTTCTCTTATTCCCTTATTTAATTCTGTAACAATTCCTTGGAGTAGGTATTATCCATATTTGTAGCTATGGAAAATGAGGCCCAGAAGAGTTTGGAAATAGTACCAATGTCACATAGCTGTCAGAGAATATAGTTGAGTTGGGGTCTCAGGTATATTCTGGCCAGGGCCTGGGCTTTTGTACTGACACCACTCTGACACTGACATTTACTAGTTAAAGACCTCAGTTAAGTCACTTGTGCTACATTCTGGCCTCAGTATCCTCTTCCATGAAAGGAGAATGACAGTATCTCTTCATTCCTCCTCAGAATTGTTGTGAGGATCAAATGTGAAAATAATTTGTAAACTTAAGGTGCTAAAATATTACCTAATTATTTACTTAGGAGCTAGACATTTAAGATAGCATTTTGCTTGCAGAGCTTTACTATTTTGAGTCTGACTCAGGCTCCTTGAAAATGAACTTTTCCATATACTAACCTGAAAAACAGAATATGCACTTCATTTTCTTGGAAATACTTTGTTATAACTTTCTAGATATTTTCCTGTTCTGGGCTTCTTTGCAAGTCTCCAACATCTTTTTTTGTAAATTTAAGCACTGTTAATTTTTTACAGTAATAGATTGATGGTTTCTTAAAGTGTTTGGCAGCTCTGTATGTCCACGTTTTTATCAGCCTAGAGCATCCCTGAAGGTAGTGTGTGACCAGAGGATTCTGGAGAAGGAGCCAAAAGCTAAAACCAATGCATAAGTGAAAAGAAAGAAAAACAAATTATTTTTTTGAAAAGCAATCAAGTTGTTTGCGTTAGAGTATTGTTACTTATAACCTTGGATAATTTAAAGTTATTGGAGAATGTAAGTACATTTTAATACCCTCTGATACCTCAGTACTAGATTAAGGTATGGATAATAGATAATTTTGCCCTGTATCTGTCTCCCAATGCCAAGGCACTTCCAGGTGATGATGTTTTCTATTGCAATTCTGAGTGTTTACAGGCCTTGATTCTGCTAGGTAATTATAAAATCTACCGTGGCAGTAAGGCTCACTGCATGAGCTAATGCCATGATATAGAATTAATAAAACCCAAATGAAAAGGTCATTAGAGAGTTAAATTATTTCAGTAATAACAGAGTAACACCACATAAGCAAGAATTATCCTCCATTTTGATATAATAGATCCTGAAATTTAGTCATTAGTTTCACCTCACTAAGCCTATTTAATTACTGATGTGGTTAATTACTTAAGCCCATTGACCACTGTTTAGTATTCTGTTACTTATATTTTTGGCTCTTTGAAAAAAATGTTATGTCACATTCTTAACTTATCATTATGCTTCACCTTAATTACTTCTATGAGCTAACAGAGATGATCCAATAAAACACTAACAGTACAGGGCATGACTATTTCTTTAAAAAAAACCCAAAACACTAAGTTATTTATTAAACTTTTACTATATAGGGGATTATGCATAGGTATAAAGGGAAATTGTTCTTTTCATGGTAAAATAAGTGAATTTCCTAACACGTTAGAATGGTATTCAGTTTCTTAGGGGAGCTTTAATGGCCTCCTTTGCCATTGTCCCTGATCAGAACAGAGCAGATTAAGAATCTGTGTAGAAATGTGCTTTAAGGAATTCTGGATAATTTGAGGCAGAGAAATGGTGCAGTGTCACTTAACAGCTGAATGTCCATTTTCTCTGGCAGGTTAATGTATTTTGCTGATGTAAATGTGTAGTAGGATAGGCTAGGTTATGTTGCATTAACATACATTCCCATTATCTCATTGACAACAAAGATTTATTTCTTGCTTATGCCACATGTCCCCTGTGAGTTAGCTCAGTCTTACATCCTCTCTGTTAGGGGCTAAGGCTGACAGAGGCTTCATCTTAATTTCCATAACCATCATGGTAGGGGGAAGAGCACGTAGTGAATTACACGCTTACATTTTCCCCAGAATCACAATCTTATCACGTGCCCCAAAGAAACAGGACCAGAATGTTCATGTCCAGCAATAATGACTATCACACACCACCACTAAGGACTTCAGTGGAGGGAGCAAGAAATGGAGCAAGTCTCAAGAAACTCTGTTGTAGTTCTTGCTCTGTGTGATCACATCACTCCAGCTAAAATTCTATAAGCTTTGAGCAGTACTAGATGAATTCAACTGAGCATTTTGGGTTATGTGTGTGCTCTTTTGTTTTCTGTGTAATCTGTTATCTTTCAGAGATGCTTCAGTCCTCCTTTTACAATCTCACTGCATCCTGATATTCTCATATAGAATTGATCAAAAGCAAAGATTTAATTATTTGAATAATTATTTTCCTATGTACAATGAGGGAGGGAACTGTAATCACTGCTTTTCCAAAGCAGTGCCAAGGTCAGAGTGTAGCAAAATAAATGTAGGTTGTGTGAACAAATGAATGAATGAGAAGATAGAAATTCCAGCCAATTTGAAGGGGGGTGTCAGCTGGAAATATTTAATATCTATTTCTATTTTATTTCGGTTCTTACCTTTATCATTTCTTCATTCTACAGCCTTTGGGCTTAATTTCTTCATTTTCATGTTTTTCATTTTCTTAAAATGGGAGCTTAGTTCTATTTACACCTTTCTTTTTTAATATAAGCATATAAGCATTTAAAGTTATGTTTCCCTTCAGTACTCTTTCTGTGCTCCACAAATTTAGATATGTTGTATTTTAATTATTATTGAGTTAAAAATATTTTGTAGTTTCTACTGTAATACATTTTTTGATCCACATGTTATTTAGAAGTGACTATTTAATATGCAAATATTTGAGGTTTTGGGGGGTATATCATTGCAAATGAAGATAATTTAATATCATTTCATAATTAATGAAGACTTACCTTCTGGTTGAGCATATGGTATCTTTGTGAATATTCCTTGCCACTTGAAATAGATGTGTATTGTTTGCTATTGTGTTCTATAATTTGCAATTAGTCAAGTTGATTGACAGTGTTGTTCAGATCTTTTATCTCTTTACTGACTTTTTTCTACTTGTTTTATCAATTTATGAGATATAGGTGTTGAAGTCTCCAAATATGAATGTTCTTTCCTAGTTCTGATTTTAATATTTGTTCATAAAATTTTAAAAAATATTTTACATTGTTAATTGCAAAATGGTGAATTTTTCCATTTCTTTTATTCTTTTTTTTTTTTTTAATTACTGTGCCACCACGTGGCATGAGGGACCTTAGTACCCCACCAGGGATCAAACCTGTGCCCCCTGCAGTGGAAGCACAGAGTCTTAACCACTGGACTGCCGGGGCAGTCCCAGACTTACAAACTTCTGACATGTAAAATTTTATTCCATATGGTGTTGATTTTTTTTTTTTTTTTTTGCGTTACGCGGGCCTCTCACTGTTGTGGCCTCTCCTGTTGTGGAGCACAGGCTCTGAACATGCAGGCCCAGCGGCCATGGCTCATGGGCCCAGCTGCTCCATGGCTTGTGGGATCTTCCCGGACCGGGGCACGAACCCGTGTCCCCTGCATCGGCAGGCGGACTCTCAACCACTGCGCCACCAGGGAAGCCCCATTTCTTTTATTCTGTAAGGAAGATCTCTCTCTCACACATAGACTCTTGTCTTTCTTAGAAAGTATCTTTCTGGTTGTATTGATTCATTTTTTTGGTCAAAGTATTATAAGCCATTATGATTATTATTTTTAAATTTTTAATTTGTCCTAAATATCATCAGGAAAGTCCTTTCAGGTAATCTCTGTACCCTTTTAATTTATCTCTTTTAGTATATGAACACATCTTTGATTTCTGATGCAACAAAATATTTCAGGCTCACCTTTTACTTTTCCAGTCCCAAACCTCATATCTTTCAGTTGGAAGTGACATTTAAAAAACAACATCTGGGGGCTTCCCTGGTGGCACAGTAGTTAAGAACCTGCCTACCAATGCAGGGGACTGGGGTTAGAGCCCTGGTCTGGGAAGATCCCACATGCCACGGAGCAACTAAGCCCGTGTGCCACAACTACTGAGCCCGCATGCCACAATTACCGAAGCCTGCACATCTAGAGCCCATGGTCCACAACAAGAGAAGCCACCGCAATGAGAAGCCCATGCACCGCAACGAAGAATAGCTTCTGCTCACTGCAACTAGAGAAAGCCTGCACACAGCAACAAAGACCCAATGCAACCAAAAATAATTAATTAATTAATTAATTAATTAAAAAAACAACATCTGGGCATTGTATTATATGTACTCATTGCTTTGGGTGACATTCAATGGAAGAGTTTGGAAGTATATATTTTTAAGCAATCATTTGTTTGTACTGATACTGCTAATTCAAATCCAACAGCACAGGGTTTGTCCTCACATTTTCCCATTCCATATTTGTATTTCCTTATCTCAGTACATATCAATGTCTACACATTTAAATATCAAGTGGAAGAAATAAATGGAATACTGACTATAATTTGAATAACCTTAAAGAGGGAACGAAAGGAAAGAAAGAGAACTAAACTCATGGCATAAATATAAGACAAATAGCAAAATATTAAACAAAAACCCAAGCATGTGTGTGCTTATTTTCAATTTAAATTTTTTTAAGAAAACACTGCAGTTAGGAGGCAGAGATTACTAGGGTGGATAAGAAAAGCATAGTCAAGCTATATGTTGTCTACAGGAAATGTGCATTAAATATAAGGACAAGGTAAGCTAAAAGTAGTAGGATGACAAATTATACCTCATGCTAAGAGTAACCATAAGAAAGCTGATGTATATATATATATTAATATCAGACAAGGTAGACTTCAATCCAAGGAGTATTGTTAAGGATAAACAAGTATTTCATAATAATAAAAGGATCGTCTTATCAGAAAGGCAGAATGTCAAAGTACTTAATAAAAGGGCTTCAAAATACATGAAACAAAAAGGCAGCATCAAAGGGAGAAGAAATAGATTATAATAATGTTTGGAAATTTTAGTACCCCTCTTTTAGTAGTTGATAGAACAAACAGACAAAAAATCAGTAAGCATAAAATATCTGAACAACTATGTCAGCCAATTTGATATTTAGAGAAAGCTGGACTCAATAACAGAATGAGGAATGTTCATCAATGCAGGCAAATACTCCTCATGGGCCATATTAAATAAATCTCATTAATTTAAAAGGATTGAAATCATACAGGGAATGTTGGCTTACCACAATATAATTAAATTAAAAAATGGTAAGTAAAATATGTACAAATCCCCTAATGTTTGACGGGAAAAAAATAACATGGTTCTAAACAACCCATAGTTTCATGTCAATATCAAAGGAGAAAATAGGAAATATTGGGAACTGAATGATAATTAAAATGCAATATATCAACATCTATGAGATGTATCTACAGGATACTATATAGGAAATTTATAGCTTTAAATATTTTAATAGAGGGAAAAAATTAAAATCAATGTTCTAAGCAAACTATGGCCTTAAGAAAACATAAAGTAAGGAAAAGAAAAAATAATAAGAGAATATCCATAGATAGAAATTTAACAAACAATAGGTAAAATTAAAGTAGTCAAAATTGGTTCTTTGAAAAGATTTTAAAAATTGATAATCTTTAAGAAGACTGATCAAAAAATAAAGACAAAATAAATTACCAATATTAGAAATGAAAGAGGGATATCACTGTAAATTGTATAGATATGAAAAAGATAATAAAGAAGAATGATAAATGACTATAAATTTGACACCTTGTATGAAATAAATAAATCTTTGAAAAATCACATATACAAAAACTAATCAAGAAGAAGTAAATCTTGGACAGCCATATATCAATAATAGTAATTTTGTAGCTTAAAGATTTCAGACAAATTATTTTGGCTTCACCGGTATACTCTAAACAAACATTTAATGAAGAAACAGCAACAGTATTGCACATGTTCTTTCAGAAAATAAAGGAAGGCAAGATTTCTCCAATTTTTTAATGTATGCAAGATATTAGTGATATCATGGCTTCCCTCATGGCACAGTGGTTAAGAATCTGCCTGCCAATGCAGGGGACATGGGTTCTAGCCCTGGTCTGGGAAGACCCCACAGGCCACGGAGCAACTAAGCCCGTGCGCCACAACTCCTGAGCCTGCGCTCTAGAGCCCGCGAGCCACAACTACTGAGCCTGTGTGCCACAACTACTGAAGCCCGTGCATCTAGAGCCCATGCGCCGCAACAAGAGAAGCCACTGCAGTAAGAAGTTTGTGCACCGCAACGAAGAGTAGCTCCCACTTGCTGCAACTAGAGGAAGCTCACATGCAGCAAGGAAGACCCAATGCAGCCAAAAATAAATGAATAAAAAAACTTAAATTAAGAAAAGATATTAGTGATATCAGACTTATCAATGCCATTATAAGAAAGGAAATTTAGAGAGCAATATACCTTATAAACAAAGATACAACATTTGTTAACTAAGAATATCAAATCAATCTAGCAATATATAACAAAAGATAACAAATTTATACTATGACAAATTCAGTTTTATCTCAAGAAATTAAGGTTAATTTATTATTCAAAACTAAGTCAATCTAATGGAATACTAAATAATTAAAAAAGAACAAACTATTGCTATGTACAGCAGCATGGATGAATCACAAATTCATTATGCTAAATTAAGGAACCCAATATTAAAATTATATACCGCATAATTTCATTCATTTGGCATTTTGGAAAAGGCGATAATATAGGAGGACAGAACAGATGAGTGGTTTCCAGGAGTTTGGGAATATGTTGTGAATATGAATGAAATGAATGAGATAATTCTTTGGGGTATAGGAATATTTCTGTATCCTACTCTGGTTGTAGTTATGAGAACACATGTAAAAACTTACTGAATTTTACACCAAAAAATGTAACTTTTTCTCCTTGTCAATTAAAACAAATCCAAAAACAATTTTATTTTTTATAGTAATAGAAAAAAGCAGATAAACTGTCATCTTAATAAAATTCAGACAATGCTTTTGACAAAAGTCAATATCCCTTTATGATAAAATATCCTAGCAAATTAGGAGTAGAAAAAAAATTTCTTACTATGACAAAGGGTATTTGCAACAAACCTAGAGTTAACATTATACTGACTGATGAAATAATGAATACTTTTGCCCTAAGACTGAGAATAAATACACCCACTCTCACTATGTCTGTTCAATGCTGTATTGAGCAACAAGGCTAAAAAAACCCTCTCAATTCCAGAATATGTTTTCATATTTCAGTATCTACAGAGGAGGAAGGCCCACTAGAAGGATGTTGGAATGGAGACCTAGTACCCAACAGAGGTAGGTACCATTATTATTTACATTTTGCAAATACTGAGTCTTAGAAATGCTATTTAGTTTGTTGTTAAGGCTGAAAATTGAACACTAAATTTTATGTTTCTAACCACTAAACTGTACTTAATAAGTTACACTCAATTTCTCTTTGCATCTTGGTAGTTCACCTCAACATTTTGTATAATCTTTGGTCCAAGGTCTATGATCCAGAGAATAATGACATCAGAAGTCTTGTTTGGAATATTTGAGAAAACTTTCGCCATCTGAGGCTTACTGTTTTTTTTAATCCAAACATTTTTAGCTACTCATTTTTAATTAAATGGAACATAATTATATGATTAGACTCAGATGAGCTACAGGGAAATTTACCAATGTATTTGAAACTAAAAGATAATTGGAAAGTCTATCTGTGATGCCCAAAACTTTAAGAAATACATACTTTAGTTTTATCAGTGGCTTTGCACTGAAAATTATTCTGGGCCTGCAAAGGCAAAGCTCATTCTGGGGAACCGTATTGCAGAATTTCATGACACATTCTGAGTCCATATGGCAAATTAATAAAGGACATCATTCTGGGTCCCTTAAAGTTATGTTTTGTGTTTTACTTTACAAGTTACTTAGAAATTCATTCTTCTATCTTGGCATGAGATTAGTTCAGCCTCCTAAAGGCTATCAGCAGTGTCTTTGAGTGACAGGCTCTATACTGGAAGTTAAGACTTCTTAGTTTTAATTTGTATTTCCGAGTACTAGTTTGTAGGTGGGAGAAGCCAAAGTCCCTTCCAGAACCCATTCTACCTTGTTGGAGATAGTTTCTGGACACTGCAGTCCTTGAATGGTGCTTGTGTTCACTGCCAGCTTTTATGGAGGATCTTTGTTTCCTTCTGACCCATTTAAGCCTGTTAGGTGATGAGAGGAAAATGAAGGAAGCTCTTCCTTCATTATGTACTGCTATTACATACATTATGTACTTCCATTATGTGCTGCTTCCTCACTGTCACCTTTACTGGGTCCCAGAAGGAAGAGTATAAAATCCCAAAGAAGAGTGTAAAATCACAGGTAGAGATTAGTATATTCAGAGAATGAGTCTCCCGCTGGTATCCTGTTTTGTTTCACGTTTTGGTTTTTAGAACAGAGTTCCACTCTAATATCCATCACAAGCTTTTTAAAAAAATTTTTTTAATCTAAGAGAATTATTTTTTCTATGATAAGATTTGGAATTACCCTCAGGCAATTACTTAATTCAGGAACTATCTGCTGAATACCTAAACCAGTGATGGGAAAGGAATTTTGTCGAGAAGGAAAATAGTGCAAGTAAAATATTTATGGCTAGTAAAGTATTAATAATTAAGTTCATGGAATATAAACAATGAGAAATAATACTACAGTACATTTTATTAAGTGGTCTTGTAAAAGAGAAGTGAAGATGAAAGACATGAGTAATTGTTTATTAATCTGAAAAATAAGTAGGGAGGTGTGGACTTGTGTGGATATTCTGTTTCTTCTATTAAGTTTATTTCTGTCAATAAGAATAGTTGTTTTCATTTTTAATTTTTTAATTTATTTTATTTTATTTATTTATTTTTTGCGGTACATGGGCCCCTCACCGCTGTGGCCTCTCCTGTTGCGGAGCACTGGCTCCAGACGTGCAGGCTCAGCAGCCATGGCTCACGGGCCCAGCCACTCTGCGGCACGTGGGATCTTCCCGGACCGGGGCACGAACCCGTGTCCCCTGCATCGGCAGGCGGACTCTCAACCACTGTGCCACCAGGGAAGCCCCTGTTTTCATTTTTTAAATATCATATTAGCAGAAATCAGTGGATAGAGAGAGCAGATAGCAGTGAGCCAGAAAGTTACCAATGTAGGAAGTATAATGATTAAAAAAAAAAAAACAGATGGAATGTATCACTAATGATATGTTTTCAGATGCCAGTATAGCCAAATGTCTTCAGAAGATAACTGACTAGGTAGGCTTCATCTCCTATCTCCTAGAATACTAATACCCTCATGGTCCCACCAAATGCAACAGGAGGCCAAACAGTCAAGAAAGCAAATCATAAACTATGGAAGCTTAATAAATTAGTAAAATAGATGTTAAAGGATGTATATGTGATAAGAACTAGGGCCATGTGAGGAATTAGAAATGTGGAAGGTTAGAGAGAAAAAAGGAAAATCTGTCTATATATATATCTTATTAATTTACTGATTTCTGTATAAGCCAAACTTTTCCCTGTGTTTTTGAGTTAAAGTAGGCTATAGTTAATTAAACTGAAACTTGTATAGTGTTTAAGATTGACTTTCAAAACATTTTATGTCTCATTAAAAACTCCAGTCAATTAGTAGTGGCTACTTGAATTGCTCTATGGGGTTGTATCATGAAGCCGTATTCAAGTTCTGTGAGTGTCATAATCAATTACTTATGTCTATAGTGATCATGAGAATGTCTGCAGTGATTATGACTTCTTACCCTGAATGAGACCTTTCAAAACGGATGGCTCTTATGTAAACCAGGGCTCAAATCAGACTAGGATTGAAAATTTGTCAGACTTCTAATGTCAAGCAGATATGGAGTTTGATGAGGAATAGATGGCCAGTGACTGTATGTTCTAGAGACCGACTAGAGCCTAAATATAAAAGACAGTTTAAACCCAGACATGAAGAAGAAACTGGACTCACATTAAATCACATGATTCTTGGCTTGGCATCAAAGATTTGAGGAGAAAGATTCAGCCAGTAGACTTCAGAATGTTCTTGATTAAGGAAGACTGAGATTGGCTGATACGAGGTTTTGTTTTCTTGGGTGATCCCTGGTTTATGGATAGTGCTTTTACATCTTTCTTGGACTTTGGAATATAATCCATAAGGATTCCATATGCTTAGAGTATATCATTGAATATGTTCACTTGGGTTCTGATAATATAGTACATCCCAGCCTTAAGAGAACTGGTTGGCAGTTCTTGGGGAGATAGCAATTCCTGTAATGGTTTGTTTGCTTTTTTAAAGACAGGCTAGTAGGAAAAACAAGCACAATAATAGAATGCTTAAGAATATTGGACAAAGTTGGATGCAGTTTGAGCGTATGTAGACCCAATTCAGTGATTCAATAGAAACTTCTGTCTCTGAGGCTATAATGGATTTAGAAAACCAAAAGACACATCAGTTAGAAGAATGATTAATGCAACATTACTCTTAGCAATGTCAGTCAGAATCCAAGATCCTAGCCATCTCCTGGAACAGGTAACTGACAGAAATTCTAACATACAGACATTGACTTTGCTATGAAAAAGCTAGGAAACCATGCAGGGTAATTGTGAATGAGGTAGGGACCCAGTTATCAGTGAACTCTAATCAGTGGATTGGTGGCATTGGACTGATAAAGCAATATCATGAGATTCCTTCTACTTCTCTACTAGGGCCTAGTTATAAGGCTAGTTAAAACCTATGGAAGGAAGCTATGACCAGGCTCAGAATCAAGGGCTACAATTCTGGATATGAAGAAAATAATTTGTCAGGTACTTCAAGTTTTATTCAATTTTTGAAGTTCTCTGTGGATGTAATTTTACAGTCTCTTTGCAGGTCTATTCTATTGATTAAGGGAGTTAAAAATAATTTTATAGTTATATATAATAATTGATTGCGCTCCTGGAGATAAAATTCTTCCCACTCTATAGCTGTGAGTGTGGAAAACGGTGTCCTTTTGAGATAATAAAACCAAACCAGGGAATTCCTTGCAGCCCAGTGGTTAGTACTTGGCCCTTTCACTGCTGTGGCGCGGGTTCAATCCCTGGTTGGGGAACTAAGATGCCACAAGCTGCGAGGAGTGGCCAAAAAATTAAAAAAATAAATCAAACCAAACCAAACCAAACCAAATGTACAATTAATTGAAAGCAAGAACTTTCCTTGAGGTCCATGGATCCTTAGGGTTTCCGAGTGGAGTTTGAAAAACCACTAAACTGGTGAAGCTCTATCATATATTTAAAAAATTTTTTTCATTGTAGTGTAAAATATTTTATAACATATCATATAGGTGTACAACTTGATGAATTTTTCTCAAAGTAAACACATCTCTGAAATCAGTGCCTGGAACAAGAACATTGTCAGTATCCCTGAAGGCCAGTATCCCTTCCATTCACTAATCCTCTAACAAGTGTAATTGCTGTCCTGACTTCTGACCCCATAGGTTTATTCTAGTACTGATCTAAGTGGAATTCTATAGAAAGTGCTTTATTCATCTGTCTTCTTTCTCTTGCCATTTTACTTGCGAAGTTTATTCATGTTATTATGACTAGGTGTAGATTGTTCATTCTCATTACTAAATAATGTCCCACTGTGTGACACTGCCATGATTTACTTATCTATTTTACTGTTGATGGGTATTTAGAGTTTGGAGCTATTGTAAATAGTATGTCTATGAATGTTACAGTACATGTCTTTTGGTAAATATATTTTGGCATTTCTGTTGTATAAATTTAGTAGTGAAATTTCTGGGTCATAACTGTAGACCCTCTACTTCCATCAGTCTGATTATCTCTCTAATTTCAATGTTCACTCTTCCATCTTTTCAAAATGGCAGAGTAAATTTTATGGGTTGAATCTCTCCATTTTTTTTTTTGCAACAAAAACATGGAGTAATAGATTAAGCATTGAAAATTAAATTTAAGAAGATATATCAGTGTTCAAAGAAAGATATTTCCATAAACTAGAAATGAAAACACACACTCATTGTGCATCATGATAGATAATAATAAAAACAAACCAAAATAATATCCTCAAACTAGAAAATATCAAGGATAAAAATGAAATTTTAAGGGCAAATAGGTTGGAAAAAACAAGTTATTTACACAGCAACTATAATCATAGTCGACTTCTCATCAGCAATGCTAAATACTAGAAGATGAGGAAATGCTATTTAACACTGAAAACTATCATTCAAAGAAGAGGGGTAAATTAAGGTATTGCCAGGGATACAAAAAGCAAGGAGTCTTTCCTCCTGCGTCTACTTCTCAGAAAGAATTATTAAAAACATAGTTCAAAAGGAAGCACATTCATAAAACCTTGACCACACTTTAGATCAGGTGTCATCAAACTTTTTCTCTGAAGGGTTGGATTGAAAATATTTTAGGCTTTACGAGCTACATCATCTCTGTGGCAACTACTCAGTGAGGCTACTGCATTGTGAAAGCAGCCATGGATGGGATGGCTGAGTTCCAATAAAACTTTTTTTTTCTTTTTACAAAAACAGGTGGCAGAGCGTCTATGGCTCACAGACTGTAGTTTGCTGACCACTGCTCTAGATCACAAAGAGAGACTCAACAAAATTAAAAAATGTAATTAATCTCTCTCTGTGCTGCATCTGGTCTGGTCCTATTCAGTATCAGAATTAGTATAGAAATGGCATAAAGTTCTTAATCCCCATATTTGCAACATTTCTTTCTTTAGATTTTATATTACAAGATAGTATAATTACAATTCTGTTTTAGAATCCAACAACAACATATCTTGGATCATTTTTATTTCTAATAGTTATCACCAATGCACATGAACCTTGGCTTTTAAGAAGGGCTGTCTTGTGGAGAGAGCCCCATCATGCCCTGAAATGCTGCGGTCAGATGGGTCTCCACAGATTTTTGTGCCATTGGACAGAACAAAAGTGTCTTCTGGGCTGAGTGCCACTTGGAAGACTTTGTACTATTACTCAGATGCTTTTTCCTTCATTGCTGTTTCCACGTCTCATTTCAGAAGAACCTCACTGCAGAGGAACAACCTTCTCTCAGGGCTGGATTTAGCAGAATGTGTTTGATCATTTAATTTCTTCATGCCCTCAATGCAGAAGGGTTACATTCATATTACTGGTTATTGGCAGAGTTAGCAATTTTTAAAGTCAATTGATTTCCTGGCACTAAAGATTATGCATTTAAAAACAGTTTTATCAGAAGAAATATGAAGCAAATGCTTAAGTTAAATCTCTAAATCACTCTCAGGCTTCAATGTACCTTGGTTATTCATACAATTTGAGTTAGAAACTGGGGACCCAGACAAGCAGTGCATGCCTGCTAACGTTGACAAAAAAAGATATAGTATGGAAAGTTTTTATTCAGTGTATTCCTAAAAATGTAATTTTTTCCTGGCTCTGTATTCTTCTACATACTCCTGACTGAGAAATGCATGTTTCTTTTAATTCTTTTGCTGACTTTATTTTTTTTTCTGATAATATTAACTATGTACTTTTTTAAAGTAATAGATTTAAGGATTTCAGAGGTGGAAGAGACTCAAGATATCCAATGTGTTACCTGATATCAAAACCCTTCTACAGTATTCTTGTTAAATAGTCACTTAGCTTTTGCTTGATTACTTCCTATAATGGATAATTCACTATATCCCATGATTGCCCAGGCCATTCTCAGTCAAGTCCTATTGATTAGAAAAAGTTTTTCTTATTATAAGTGTAATGTTAAATATTGAATTTGTATAGTAGAGATTTTACATAGAGGATTGAAAGATAAAATTTGTACGATAGGAGTTATATCCAGTGTGATTTTGAATAGTTATGACTATGAATCTCTGATCATTTAGTATAATAAAGGTTTATTTATGACCTCTGTTATTCCAAAAATGATTCAAGAAGCCTCAGACAAAAAGCATGACAAGCAAGATAAAGATTAAAGTAGGTGAAGGAAACAGGCCCAAAAGAAATTAAGAAAGGGAAATGACATCAGCTAAAATTATGCTTTATCATAAAATTTGTGATATTAAATACTTCATACTTACTAGTCTAAGCAGCCAAAGCAAAGAGAGATACAAGATAATTTACGGTTAAGGCAGAACTATTGTTTTCCTTGGTAGGCAAACCGTGGGTCTTCATAATGGATATATACAGGGATGTACTGAACAAAGTCCTCAACCATATCTTCCCAATATATATTTCAGAGGAAGCTTGCTGATAACATGCACAGCAATCCAAGTGTGGTTTTGTAAAAGTAGTTCCGTTGCCGTATCAGAGACCTATGGCCTAGTAGTCTGGTTTGACTCAAGGATAATTTGGAATGTAAATGGGAAGAGATAATTTGAACATCTACAAAAATTCCATAATTGAACTTTTTATATGAATAGCATAACAGAAAATAAAATGTTATATTCTTTGGCATGATTCAGAAGTACAGAATTTTTAAGTAGTTTCTTAAAGACATGTTCAGATACTTTGACAATGAACTGAGTAACAGAGAGTTGATGGCATTTTAAAATAAAAGTAACCTAATGAAGACAAGAACCTATGTAGATAATTCTCCTTGAATGAGTTTGCATTTATGCACGACAGGTGGGCATGTAATTCCTGATTTCACTATGCAATCCTGAAATGCCATCTGGAAACTAACCAGTAAACTCTAGACTAGTGGTTCTCAAACTTTAGTATATTGAAGAATCACTTGGGAACCTTGTCAGATATGCAGATCTCCCCACAGCCAAGTATTCTGTGTGGAATATAGGAATCTGCATTTTTCATGTGATGTGGACGCATTTTGCAAAACATTGCTCTAGACATGGTAAATCTCTACTCTGGGGCTGAGATTACTATAGAGTTAGCCAAAATTATCAGTAGGTCATTATTCACAAACTTTGTTTCATTTAATTTTTCCCCCTTTGGAGTTGGAAGATTATGTTTCTTTTTTCACAAGATTTCTATAAGACTGCCTTCATTCATTTAAAGTTCCAGGGACTTCCCTGGGGGCACAATGGTTAAGAATCCGCCTGGCAATTCAGGGGACACGGGTTTCAGCCCTGGTCCGGGAAGATCCCACATGCTGCAGAGCAGCTAAGCCTGTGTGCCACAACTACTGAGCCTGTGCTCTAGAGCCTGCGAGCCACAACTACTGAGCCCACATGCCACAACTACTGAAGCCCACACGTCTTGAGCCAGTGCTCTGCAATGGGACAAGCCACCAAAATGAGAAGCCTGTGCACCGCAACAAGGAGTGGCCCCGACTCGCTGCACCTAGAGAAAGCCTGCGTGCAGCAACAAAGACCCAATGCAAACAAACAAAAAATTTCCAGGTTCAGAGAAAGATAAAGGAGATTTCCAGAGGTAATATAAAAATCTCTTCTGGTTAAGAATTTTCAGTGAACCTCTACACTGTACCACCAAATTGCCAGGTAACAACTTTGTTTTTATATGTATTAATATAGTTCATTGACTTTTAGTATTATTATTCTTGGAAACTTCTTTTTATTGTTCACAGGATGCCTGAGGGGGAGACCATGTTATTTATAGTTGTGTGGTTATAAACAGATTGAGAGACACAATCTGTGTCACTAAGTATATGGGGCATAGCAGGATGGAAGAGGCAGTTTTGCTTCTGGTAATCCACTTATCTTCCTGTATGTGCTGGTGAAAAATGAATTATCTGGCTACCTGCTTGAGTGGCTCAGGTGAAAAATTTGCATATTTCTGCTCTTGTACAATCTGGTTATTTGCCTTCTTAAAAACAGAGCTGTAAAAACAATGTCATGCTTAAATTCACACTAAGAGCAATGACAGAGAATGAAGTTCTCTTTGTCTGTCTTAAACTCTGGCTTCATTTACCTAATCACTTTCAACATTTTCAGAGTCAAACACTGAAGAATGTAAAGCTCTTTGACTAAAGCAACAAGCTGACATGTGTTCTTTCTACTATTTGTAAGGCACTGTGTTAGGTTATGGGAAAAAGGGAATGAATAGGACAGATGATATCCCCAACGAGTTCACATTGAATCCCCTCACCTCCTTTTTGGGCTCTCCACTGCTGTACCTCACCCTTGATCCATGGGGGGAATTTCTCACTGTGAGACAGGTCACTAGGTGAAGAAATCACTTCACCAGGTTATTTTCTATTATCAGGGGTTTAAAAATAATATGTTTTGACAATAAAGTGTTATTGTGTTTCTAAGCTTAGAGAGTAGAAGTAACAAATGAAATCAGTTTTTTGCTTTTTGTTTCTAAGTATCAGGAGGGAAAAAAGGAAGAACATAGAGTAGGTAATGAAGTGGCTGTGATTTCTGATTTTCTTTTCACCTAGGGAAAACATAATCACAGGGGTTTTGTGCTGCTTATATTGATGTGCTATGCTTTCTTTCAAGGTGAGTGAGATGCTAGCAGTTATATACAGATGATAAGAAATTCTGAAAATATTGAATGAAAGGATTTCTTTCCTTAGTGAATAGGCAATCTTCCTTGCTTGAAAGAATGCCCTCAAATAAAAGCCCCTGAAATGGCTTTAGATGCAAACTTGGTTACAGCTTCTGTAGAAAAGCCAAGTTTAAGAAACACTGAACAATCAAGAAGATATTTGATGAGTTAAAAGGGGTTTTCTATTCTAGCTGGGTGGCAGGAAGTCAAGTTAGGCCAAGTAGTAACTAATAAATGATTTCAACAGGTAGTATTAGTGAGAAAATTAGATGTGTATCCTCAGAGTATTTGAATCTTTTTTTTCTAATTTGTGTATCATCTACTTTAGTATTTTCAGTGATTTTTTGGTATAAGTTTTTTTTTCTGTTTTATTAAATTGTTTCATCAGAAGCCAACCAAACAAACAGAACCCTGAGTTTTGAAACATGCCATATATATATATATATATATATGCCTGTATTAATTCCATCTCTGGGATATTTGGTTTTTAGAACAAAGGAGTGTAGAAAGAGACCACTGATTTAACTAGCTAAATGATGGAGGGAAATGCCTTTAAGCAGATTGGTTGTAAAATTAAATTAAAGAAATTTATGCCAAAGACGGCATCTTCAGCTGACACTTCACGCAGGCATGCAAATCGTGACCTTCCCATACTACTCCGATTTCTCTGTTCGTTCTCACTTGCTTTTCTTGGAGAGGACATTTCTTCACACAGGTTTTGCCTCTACTCAGTATTCACTTTGAATACTCCCTCAAAGCCTCTGTCCTCCTGGGAGACTTCAGAGTTGCTTCTCCTGACTCTGATCATCTCTTTCCTTTAACCCTTCTGCCGCTAACATATTCCATGTACCATAACCCATGGCTTTTTCTGTCTCTGGGATTGCACAGAAAATGCACCCAAACGACAGGACAAGTGTAGTCTCTCCCTTTGCAGTCTGACAGCTCTTCTCAGAGGGGAAAGGTCATTGAGAAAGGATCTCACTAGAGACCAGGATGCTTGCTTCTAGTCCACATTCCACCCCCAGTTAGCCATGGAACTTGGACTCATCAGGCATCTCACTAGTCTGTAAGGGATGTTAAAAGATAACCTGGGCTTTCCTGGTGGCTCAGTGGTTGAGAGTCCGCCTGCCGATGCGGGAGATACGGGTTCATGCCCCGGTCTGGGAAGATCCCACATGCTGTGGCTCGTGAGCCATGGCCGCTGAGCCTGCGCATCTGGAGCCTGTGCTCCACAACGGGAGATGCCACAACAGTGAGAGGCCCGCATACCGCAAAAAAAAAAAAAAAAAAAAAAAAAACCCTGAAACATATTAAACATGTAAAGAATTTATTTGAGCAAAAATAGATTTGAAATGGGCAGCGCCAATCAGGAAGTGGTTAGGTGGCCAGGGGAAGGACAGGAGCCAGGGTTAAGCACGTGCAGAGGAAGTGGAGGAGTTTGCCTGGCTATGGCTTAAAGCCTAGTTTGGTCTTTGTGATTGATTGTTTCTTAGCGCTTCAATTTCATAACTTTGGCGTGTTTACAGGCTTAGATTTTGGTTGATGTTTGCCGTGCTGGCATTAGAGCTGCCTCAGTTTAATGGTTTCCTTGTTTAATTAATTGAACAGCAGATATCAGCTGCTCACCTGCAGACAGAACTGATGTAACAGGTGAGGTAAATGAGATGTGCTTTGTAAACTGTAAAGTGCTCTGTGAACTTGGGGACTCTGCATCCTGTTCAGTCTCTCTGGTCGGCAGCAACCGCTTCCTGGGCATCTGACCTGTGTCACTGCGCAGGGCCTTGCTCTGTGAAAGTCTGGCGCCTGGTTAAATGTCCTGCTGTCACCCGCTGAAATTCTTAACCACTTTGTCTTTTCACTTGTGGTTTATAAGTCAAGGCCGAGGGAAATTGGAGCACAGGAGGAGATGCTTGGAAATAAACATAATATGCACCTCCTCTGCTCCTTGCTTCCTTATTTGAATATGATGCGGAATTCCAAGATATTTGGTGGTTAAGTATTGCTCAAAGCATCCAGGAGGTAAGATGTTAAGACTATGACTGAGTAAGGGGTGAGAGGCATTTACTGACCTCCCCTAGAGACCACACATCCCGGTTGAACCAAGACTTGTCTCTAACACAGAAAGAAGTCCATGATGACATTCTGAAAAATAGAAATAGCCACGGAGCTCTACCATGCCCTTTCTTACTTGTGTTACTTCCTTGCATTAGCCAACCACTTACACTGAAAGTAATGACATGAAAAGGAAATATAGGGCTTCCAGTTCCTTCTCCTTTTAGTTCTTCCTTACACATCAGTCAGCCAAAGTGTAGAGTGTCAGTAGAATGTATGCTTATCAAGAAAGGAAATAAAGATGGTGGTGATGGTTGTACAATATAAATGTACCTAATACCACTGAACTATCCACTTAAAAATGGTTAAGGTGGTAAATTTTATGTTATTTTACCACAATTAAAAATATTAAAAATTAATTTTAAAAAGAAGTAAAATAAAACCAGTTGAATTAATTTTATGGAATGTTTCTGCTGTTCTGGTGAGAATGAAATATACATGTACTAACCAAGACATATGAATTACATAATTTTGTGATACTGCAACTGAGTTAAATTCTCTCATATTTTCATTTAAAATGACATTGCATAATATAAAGTGAACGATAAAATTTCTTCCATTTAAAGTTTTAATTTAAAAAAGTTTGAATTATGTTAAACAGCAAATATTAAACAATATTACAAGTTGAGAGAACGACTACAAGAAGAAAGGAAAAAATTATATTTTAGTACTTTTAGAGGCATTGTTTTTTCTTGCTTTTTAAACGAGGGGCCCCAGATTTTCATTTTGTATTAGACCCTGCAAATTATGTATCTTGCTCTGTTCATCTGTACTGTATTTACATTGGTGAGGAATGTATTTGGAAAATGTAAAGAATGCATGTAACCCCACATATATAGCTTTGTGAGCACAAAGTTCCCCGTGGGATGCTAAAATAGAGATGTACACTTTTAAAAAAGTTTTATTTGAATGTAGCTGATTTACAATGTTGTGTTAGTTTCAGGTTTACAGCAAAGTGAATTGGTTATACATATACACGTATCCACTCTTTTTTTTTTTTTTTTTTTTTTAAGATTCTTTTCCCATGTAGGCCATTACAGAATATTGAGTAGAGTTCCCTGTGCTATACAGCAGGTTCTTATTAGTTATTTATTTTATATATAGTAATGTGTATATGTCAATCCCAATCTCCCAATTTATCCCTCCCCCGCCCCCATCCCCTGGTAACCGAGACATACACTTTTAACCTGAGCCTTTTACCCATGTCGTTAATAAGCTTATTCTGTGGGTTCTCTTGCTTTACTTTTGTCTTTAATTCATTTCTTGATATATATGCTATTTGAGAGACTATTCAGTGTCTCAGCCTGGCATTCATCAGTGACAATATTTAACAATGAAAAGTTAATGAAGCAGAAAGGATTTTAATTGTTCATAACCATCTTTTCACTTTTACTAATTGCTTTGTGGTTTTCCATACATCTTCTTTAGGTTAAAAGAATTCTCAAAAATAAAGGAAGGAAGAAAGAAAGAAACACTTTTAAATTCTCACATGCCTTTTCAAGTCCTTCTTACCAATTCTATAGTAATAAAAAGAAAAAAGGAATGTTCCCTGCAGCTCTGAAGACCTCTAAGTGCTAAGTTAGACATTGAAAGTTGGTCTGCCTCACTTTTAATCACTCTTTACGTCTGTTGTTCCTTTTTATAACTTTTCTTATATACTTATTTGCCTTGTGCTAATATTTTCATATTATTGATTACTGACAAGAAGAAGAAGAGTGCTTAATAAGTTCCTTTCTTCACTATATTTCACTTATTCCATTTTATCCCCTCCTTTTCTCCCTTTCTGTACCTATATCATCACTGACTCAAGTGCCTGTCATCTTCAAAGCATGCTTGAGGCCTGTGTCTCAGCTGCAGGGAACCAGGCAGGTTGCTGTTCTTTTAAAAGTGAAAGGGTCAAGAAAATCCACCCTGTTGCCCACTTGGTAGATCATTCTAAACTTAAGCTGTTATGTTTGTTTTTAAGGGATATAAAATATGCTGCCTTTCATATTAAGAAAGACTCTATTGTCCTCCTATCAATAGAGCCTGCACTTTGAATTGTATTTCCAGTTGGAGCAATGATCCATCCACATCCCCTTTCAGGATCGACTCTGCGAGCAACAGCCTACCGTGAGAGGTACATTTACTGCAGTGATTGGTGCAGTCCAGTTTGTAGCTGAGAAACAGATTATCCACAAGCCAGGTTTATTAGAACCTGTTTTCTGTTTCACTAATATGCTCTACTTTGATATCACCAAACTTAATGGACCCTTTCCTGTGCTTTGGTTAGCTCTACTTTGTAGCATTTGAACACTGACGCCTACTTTTTCCTCTTTTGGTTTCTAGGTCATCCTCTTCTCTTTTTTATTCTTTCTCCTTATAGTCATATATCTTTTTCCAGCAGCTTCTTTCCTCTAGCAGTTCTTCTTAAGTGCCAATGTTCTCCAACGCTTGTTCTCAGCCCTGTTTTCCTTTTACTCTATAATATTCTCACTTGGTGATCTCATTCAAACCATGGCTTCAACTGCTATGTCTACCCTGTTGACTTCTTTCCTGCCTAGATCTTTCTTGAGTTGTTTTCTATATATTTATGGTATCGGTTAGGAAATTATCAGTTATTACTCACAGAAAATCTGACAAACAGCTGAAAAAAATAGTGCATATTTTTCCCACATACTGAATAATAAAACCAGAGATAGTTCATCTATGGCTTTTGCAGAAGACCTTCTAGTCAGTAATGATCCAAATTCCACCTGCCTTTTTGCTCCAGCATTGTTAGCATATTGGCTTTTGTCTTCATGCTTGTTGCTTCCTAGTCATGCAATGGATGCCACATCTCCTGGCATCACATCCAGAAAGGGAACATGGAGGAAGGAATAAACAGCTGAGTCTGTTTTTTAAAATTAGAAACCAAAATATTCACTAGAAAGCCCACCCAACATATGTTCAGATGCATCTCTGTTAAAGTTTCACTTGGCTGTCCATAATTTTAAGGTGGACTATAAAGTTGATTATTAAACTTTCTTCTTCAATAATGGATAAAGGCAAGGGAGAATTTAGTTATGAAAAATTCATCCATAGTTTGAGGTACCCAATCCAGCTTTGACCCATCTATTTGCAAACTTGACATCTCCAACTGAATATTCATTCCACAGATACCTTAAACTCAGCCTACAGATTTTTTGGAGTGGGGTAAAACTTAGAAAAAAGGAATGGCAAATGGTGAGTTCCCTGTTTTTGTGGTTTTAGCCTGGGGATGAAAATCATGTCTTGATATAAGGCAGCTGAAACATCCATAGAAAACCTACTAGCTTCATGACCAGAGGAATAAGAGGACAGAACTTACGGCAGCTATAGCTGAAGGAAAGTGAGAGGGTCATCCCAGAAAGGAGAGAGCCAGAAAATGGAAACCCCAGGTATGTGTAAATTCATACTTATAAAATTATAAAAGATAATGGTACATATGATTTTGTACATTGGTTGATATGAAACGTTTCCAGAAAGGTTCAGAGAAAGTCAAGGAAGCCTGAGGGTGATTATAAGAGAGTCAGGTAGACTTTCCTAGAAATTGTACCACTTTAACTAGATCCTGAAGGATCCACTTTGTTCTTCCAAGGAAGGATGACAAAGATGCATGACCAATGAGCCATCAGGATCAATAAAATTCTTGGCCCCTATAGTTTAAATAGGGGAAAAGGGAAAGGAATATGGGTAATCCTATAGATATTCCTGCAGGGAAAATTTGAGTCCCAAGTGATTTAGGGAAGCTCTTTGGGACTAAAATATATATGAAGCCTATACCTGGACTTCTAGATGGAAAATGATAGAAGCATCTGATTAACTCTCTCTTCTTTAATTAGTGATAAAGTAAGTGCATGTAACATTAACAGGTTGCTGACAAGCTGGAAGAATGTCAAGATAAGGCCAAAGGAGAGAGAGAAATTCAGGGCATTTCATTTCTTTGTCAAAAAGCATGGGTACCTATAGTAATGTGTAAACTCTACCCAATGTCTAGCTGGTTTAGATCACACCTGTAAGGATAGATTCAATGACGCTAAAAATGAAAGAACTTAATTGAGATTTGAATTGCCATCCACTGCAGGTGAAACAGTTGTTAAAGTTTGTTTCTAACCAAGTTAATTGCCTATATTTTCTGCTAAAACAAAAATAACATTCTTCAGAACAATATAACAAAATCTAGAGACTCCACAACATAAATTTTGTGATGTTCAGGATAAAATCTATTTTTACTTGAAATATGAAGAGACAGGAAAATGTGACCATTTTCAGGGGGAAAAACAGTCAGCTGAAGTGAACCCTTGGATGATCCATATTTTTATTTTTCGGAAAAGAACTTTAAAGTAGCTTTTGTAAGTATGTTCAAGTAAGTAATGAAGGGAAAGATTGTATCAGAAGATGAATGGAAAATATAAAAAGATCAAAACAAAAATTCTACACCTGAAAAGTATAATATCTGAAATTTAAATATATTGCACTAGTTAGTAGCATAATAAATTTGACAGAGAGAATCAGTGGACTTGGGGAAAAAATCTAAAAATGAGACAGAAACCATATCAAAAATAGAAAAATCTTAGAGACTTGTGGAAAATTTTCAACAAATTTAAAATATAGTCATTCAGAATGTGGAATGAAAGAAGAGACCAGATCAGAAAAAAAAAAAAAAAAAAAACTTAAAGAAATATTGGCTCAAACTTCCCAAAGTTCTTGAATGAACATGGCATCTGTAGGGACAAAATAGTAGGCAACTAAATACTCTTGTACAATACTGGTACATAATTCAAAACATAGCAAGGATAGATGAGCTGAGGATGGTTTCCCCAACAAAAAGCCATGAACTTTTTACCAGGTGCCTGAGATATGTTTTAGACTCAGAGACCACTGACTAATGAGGTGACAGTGTCCACAGGAGGAAGGATTCTATATAACCATGGCAAAAATACATCAATATTTTAATGATGCCCTCAGTCCTTCCCTGAAAGAACCTATATCCATTTACTTGGGTAAATGTCCCCTGGGGAAAGAGGAATACCCAGACATTTTGAGGATTATCAGACAGAAGTCTTAAGTTGACATTAATAATGGAAGACTGGAAAAGACATCATTGAGCCATGTTAGAGTAGGAAGCTATGGAGACCAGGTAATAAATGGAGTCTTGGGCCAAATTTGGCTTACGGTTGACTGGGTCCATATACTTGGCCAATGGTCATTTCTTTATTCTATGAATGTATAAATGGGGCTGACATAATTGACAGAATAGCTCCTACTTTCAGTCCTTGACCTATAGGGAAATAACAATCATAGTGGGGAAGGCTGCCCTACCTACATGTGCTAAGGGAGAAATAGAACACAATTTCTCATCCTGCTATATGTGTATGGAAGAGGGGATGGCAGAAATTAGTGCCATCTTTAAGGATCTCAAAAATGTAGGGGTGGTATTACCTATTGTATTTTCATTTATTTCATCAGTCTGGCTCCTGCAGAAACCAGAAGGATCTTGGAGAATGACCATAGACTTAACTACCAGCTTAATCAAGTGGTAGCCCTGATCACACCTACTATGTTAGACATGTTATCTATTATTAGAGCAAATTAATATGGCTAAGGGGTTATGTTATGCATTCTTTTCTATCCCAACCAGTTAAGAAGAGGATAAAGAGTTTACATGCACATGGAATAGACAAAAATATACATTTAGGATTTTCTCCCAGGGTTGTGTTAATTCTTTTATGTCTAAGCTTTCTTGAATAGGACACAAAAACATGAACCATAAAGAAAAAAATAGGATAAATTGGATGTTATCAAATTCATTCTTTGAAAGACACCATTAAGAAAATGAAATTCAAAATATAGAATGGGAGAAAATATTCACAATAGTATATTTAATGGAAGACTTAGGTCCAGAATATATGCAGAACTCCTATAACTCAATAATATGACCAACAACTCCTTCCCCCAACAACAAAAAAATTGGTTAAAATATTTGAACAAACACTTCACCAAAGAAGATATATAAATGGACAAAAAAACACATGAAGAGATGTTCAACATCATTAGTCATCAGAGAAATGCAGATTAAAACTACAATGAGATGCTACCATAAGCCTGTTAGAAAATTGATAATACCAATCGTTGGAGATGATGTAGAGCAACAGGAATTCTCATACATGTTTGGCACAAATATAAAATCATATAGCCACTTTGGAAAACTTGAAGTTTCTTAAAATGTTAAATATATGCCTACCATATGAGCCAGATATTCCACTCCTAGGTATTTTTATAACAGCTTTATTCGTGTGAGCCTCAAACTGGGAACAACCTCTTATTCCACACCTACAAATCCAACTCATCTGTAGAGATGAGTAGATTAATGGTTGCCTGGGGCTGGGTTGGGAGGGAGGGATAAGTTACAAAGGGACTTGAGGAAATTTGGGCGGGTAGTAGAAATGTTCTGACCTTAATTATGGTTGTATTTATACAACTTTATATATCTGTCAAAACTCATTGAATTATATGCTTCAAATGAGTGTACTTTCTTGTACATAAATTATACCTCAAAATTGATTTTAAAAAATCTACAGTGATTTTCAGTATACCCAGGATAAAGAACAGATTTGCTGGTTAGCCTGAAAATTCTTTCTTCATTCCGCTCCATAGGTAGTTGCTCTTGCCTTAACTGCTGGCACTCCTCCATCTAAACCATAATCAGTTATACTTTCTGAGTGCATCACACTCCTGCAATCTAGGGTCCCTGTCCCTCTTTCTCTACAGCGATAACTTTTACTGATTCTTTAACAGTCAGCTTATGCATAGTCTTCTCCAGGAAGTCTTCACTGGTTCCCTGGTGTGAGTTGATGATGCTCTTCTGTGTTCCCATGGGACCCTGCACTCACCTCTCATGTAAGAGGCTGTGTTTTATGCTCACCTTTTTTCTTAGTCTCCTCACGAGGTTTAAAATTCTGTAAGGAGAGAGACCACACTTGTGGTCACCTTTCTATCTTCAGTATCAAGCCTAGAGTAGATATTCATGTGCTTATTACATTTTTGCTAAGTTATTATATGTAAAAATCAAAGTTTTGGCATTTTACATTGCTATTATTTGCAAGTTTGAGGAAATGGGACCATATAAGAAACTTCTGGAGGAGAGGCTCATGTGTGAATATTATGGAAAGTAAGAGGATAACTTTCATGAACTCAGCTTTATTCTCCCATACACTTTCTTCTTGTGCTTCAGAACTACTCTGTTGGTAAAAATGGAAGATAGAACTTACCTATGGTCTCCTTCTTAGAGGTTCTGTTCTTTTTAACAGCGAATGCCCACGTTCTGCTCTTTTTCACAGCGAATGCCCACTCTCAATGGCCTCTGCTTCTCAGAGTAACCTTTCACCATGTTGAAAGGTGCCTGCCTTCTGTATCTCCTCTCCCCAGGCTTTACTCTTTTTTCTCCTGGTTCTTGTCTATCGCATTATGCACAATCATTTCCACTCTTATTTGAAACCTCATGCTCTTTTTAAAAATCATGGTAGCTTAATAAAACATAATGGTAGGATTTTAGGCTTGATACATAGGAAGAGTGATGCCTGATTAGGCTGAGAATTGCTGTGTTTTGGAAGGTATTGTTGATATCATTTTTAGGAACTTAAGTGTTGCATGAAACTAGTAGCATGTGCATCTTTGAGTTCGCCAAGGTGTCTCTGTTATTGGACACGACAAACTCTAGGTTTCCAGGCTTTATCCTAGAAGAGAAAATTGTCGTAGAAGGAAAAAGTGCTAGGATTATATCTTTCTTGTGACTTTTCCCCATAAGCTGAAAATGGTATTTCTCCTTTTTCTTGACACACATATGATTTGTCTCTTTCTCTACCTGTATCCAAATTTTTAATAGTATTTAATAATATTTTTCTCGCTCTTTTCACACTTCTCTGTCTTTGCCTCTTTCTGTCCTACTCCCTCTCTCACCCTCTCCGACATGGCATCCTCATGAAATGCTCTGAAAGGTTTTGATGTATTCCACTTTCTCTTGTGTGGCTCATTTTTAATAGTGTTTTCTGAAGGGTGAAAAGAAATGACCATTATTACAGTTGTTAGAGTAATATCAATAGTAGTGATTGTTAACAATCACAACAATAATAGTGAATGTTGGCATTATTTACATTCTTGAAGGGATGATGTGAATACTAGAGTCCGTTACATTTTAAAATGCTCCTTTGAGGGAATGCTCCACATAAAATATAGTAATTGTTCCTAGCATTTCGATTAGTATTTGGGTAAAACACTCTTTGGAATGAACAGTGTGACTGTTCTTTCCAAACTGACTGATGTGTGACTGTTTCTGGGGTTTTGTTGTTGTTGTTGTTGGTATTGAGAATATAATCTCTGAATTGATTGTAGAATATTACTGTGTTAAAATCATATCAATGACTCAACTTTCCCCTTTAAAAAAAATAGTTTCAGATGGAAAGTTCAAAGCCTTTACTTTCTTGGGTTATTTCTTAAACAACTCTATTCACTGTATTGTAAATATGCACAAAAGGATTTGGTATTGTTTTTGGCAATATTTAGTGCAGGACCACTTTGTCAGTTCATCACTCCCACTTGTGACAGAAGATGGAAAGGTCACTGGAGTGAACATTTTAATGGCAAACTCTAATGATGCTCTTGCATTAATTAAATTTAGAATCTCCCCAGCCACTAAAAACATAAACTGCTTTTGCAGAAAGGATAAAATATGCAACAGAAATAGCTTCACTTACACTACACATTTTCAGGATGCTTAGAGTTGTGTACATATGCTCTATGGAAGATTTCTGTTTTCCTGAAAATACAATTTGACTCCGTGACAGAATTCTAAAAGGTGACCATATAACCTGCTCATGTTCATAAATATGCCAGGTTTGTTTGCAGGAGTGAAATTGTTTCTAGATTAAGCAAAAGATGAAAATGTAGCACTAAAACGAAAGTACTTTCCTTGTCAACTTTAACACAGAAGCTGAAAAATCCCCATACATAGGAAAAAAATGAAAACGAAATAAGTTTTACCTAAACCATTGATTACTCAGCTAACCTGAAGATTAAACTGAGGGTGCCTTTAAAGGAGGAGAAGGCTCTCATTGATGAGCTCAGATGAGAGGGTTTTAGGAGCCCAGTGAGGTTACGTGGGTTAGGTCACAGGCAAATAGATGTGATGGCCTGGTTCGGGCATAACAGTAGGAGCTTATTCAGGACAGAGAGGAAGAAACGTAGCCAGAGATTCAGTCAGCTTATCGGGAAACACAGGAAATAAATTTATTAAAGGCAAGAAAATACAGCGTGAATGACACTTTAATACTAAAGGTTACTGACACACTTGTTAGGCTTCCTTCAAGTGTGCATATCTGAGGGTGAGTTATTCCTAGTTGGAGGTGAAATTTTATGATCCATTAATGCATATTATAAGTAGTTTGTATTTAATTGGAATAAAATGTACATACTCATTTATATCACAGTTTTTTTAAATGTTAAAATAAAAGGAATCACCTGTTATTTCCGGGGATTCTTCCATTTACATCAGTGAGTGCTAACTGAAACTATCTTAGGATTTAAACATTCACCATGTTTTATTTTGTTTATTTACATAATTATCCCACTATCTTGGATTTTCACTGACATTTTCTGTTTCAACGTGTAGGGGACAAATAATAACAGTAGCTTCTGAATCTTGGAAGAGTGTCAGCAGCCTCTATAGCTTTCCAGGAGAAATTAACTCTCTCCTCCTGTCCTTGTTTTAAATTCAGCCCCTTGTTCTTGTCTTGGGGCTTAGGTGGCTGAGAACTGAGAAACTGTGTTGCCTCTGCTCCTGACCTTACTTTGCTTAGCCAATACACACTAAGCACCTGCACTGCGCCAGGAGATTTTCTGGGTTCTAGGGAGAGAATAGACCAGGGAGATTCTGTTCTAAAGGGGAGAAGCCAAAAATAAACACTAAGTGAATTTTTTTTTTTTAACATCTTTATTTGAGTATAACTGTTTTACAATAGTGTGTTAGTTTCTCTTTTACAACAAAGTGAATCAGTTATACATATACATATGTTCCCATAACTCTTCCCTCTTTTGTCACCCTCCCTCCCACCCTCCCTATCCCACCCCTCTAGGTGGTCACTAAGTACAGAGGTGAACTCCCTGTGCTATGCTGTAGCTTCCCACGAGCTATCTAATTTACATTTGGTAGTGTGTATATGTCCCTGCCACTCTCTCACATTGTCACAGCTTACCCTTCCCCCTCCCCATATCCTCAAGTCCATGCTCTAGTAGGTCTGTGATTTATTCCCATCCTACCACTAATCTCTTCATGACATTTTTTTTTTTTTTAGATTCCATATATATGTGTTAGCATACGGTATTTGTTTTTGTCCTTCTGACTTACTTCACTCTGTATGACAGATTCCAGGTCTATCCACCTCATTACAAATAACTCAGTTTCATTTCTTTTTATGGCTGAGTAATATTCCATTGTATATATGTGCCACATCTTCCTTATCCATTCATCTGTTGATGGACACTTAGGTTGCTTCCATGTCCTGGCTATCATAAATAGAGCTGCAATAAACATTTTGGTACATGACTCTTTATGAATTATGGTTTTCTCAGGGTATATGCCCAGTAGTGGGATTGCTGGGTCATATGGTAGTTCTATTTGTAGTTTTTTAAGGAACCTCCATACTGTTCTCCATAGTGGCTGTATCAATTTACATTCCCACCAGCAGTGCAAGAGTGTTCCCTTTTCTCCACACCCTCTCCAGCATTTATTGTTTCTAGAGTTTTTGATGATGGCCAATCTGGCTGGTGTGAGATGATATCTCATTGTAGTTTTGATTTGCATTTCTCTAATGATTAATGATGTTGAGCATTCTTTCATGTGTTTGTTGGCTATCTGTATATCTTCTTTGGAGAAATGTCTATTTAGTTCTTCTGCCCATTTTTGGATTGGGCTGTTTGTTTTTTGGTATTGAGCTGCATGAGTTGCTTGTAAATTTTGGATATTAATCCTTTGTCAGTTGCTTCATTTGCAAATATTTTCTCCCATTCTGAGGGTTGTCTTTTGGTCTTGTTTATGGTATCCTTTGCTGTGCAAAAGCTTTTAAGTTTCATTAGGTCCCATTTGTTTATTTTTGTTTTTATTTCCATTTCTCTAGGAGATGGGTCAAAAAGGATCTTGCTGTGATTGATGTCATAGAGTGTTCTGCCTATGTTTTCCTCTAAGAGTTTGATAGTGTCTGGCCTTACATTTAGGTCTTTAACCCATTTTGAGTTTATTTTTGTGTATGGTGTTAGGGAGTGTTCTAATTTCATACTTCTACAGGTAGCTGTCCAGTTTTCCCAGCACCACTTATTGAAGAGGCTGTCTTTTCTCCAATGTATATTCTTGCCTCCTTTATCAAAGATAAGGTGACCATATGTGTGTGGGTTTATCTCTGGGCTTTCTATCCTGTTCCATTGATCTATATTTCTGTTTTTGTGCCAGTACCATACTGTCTTGATTACTGTGGCCTTGTAGTATAGTCTGAAGTCAGGGAGCCTGATTCCTCCAGCTCCATTTTTCGTTCTCAAGATTGCTTTGGCTATTCGGGGTCTTTTGTGTTTCCATACAAATTGTGAAATTCTTTTTTCTAGTTCTGTAAAAAATGCCAGTGGCAATTTGATAGGGATTGCATTGAATCTGTATATTGCTTTGGGTAATACAGTCATTTTCACTATGTTGATTCTTCCAATCCAAGAACATGGTATATTTCTCCACCTATTTGTATCATCTTTAATTTCTTTCATCAGTGTCTTATAGTTTTCTGCATACAAGTCTTTTGTCTCCTTAGGTAGGTTTATTCCTAGATATTTTATTCTTTTTGTTGCAATCGTAAATGGGAGTGTTTTCTTAATTTCATTCTCAGATTTTTCATCATTAGTGTATAAGAATGCCAGAGATTTCTGTGCATTAACTTTGTATCCTGCTACTTTACCAAATTCATTGATTAGTTCTAGTAGTTTTCTGGTAGCATCCTTAGTATTCTCTATGTATAGTATCATGTCATCTGCAAACAGTGACAGCTTTACTTCTTCTTTTCCTATTTTGATTCCTTTTATTTCTTTATTTTCTCTAATTGCTGTGGCTAGAACTTCCAAAACTAGGTTGAATAAGAGTGGTGAGAGTGGGCAACCTTGTCTTGTTCCTGATCTTAGTGGAAATGGTTTCAGTTTTTCACCATTGAGAACAATGCTGGCTGTGGGTTTGTCATATATTGCCTTTATTATATTGAGGAAAGTTCCCTCTATGCCTACTTTCTGCAGGGTTTTTATCATAAATGGGTGTTGAATTTTGTCAAAAGCTTTCTCTGCATCTATTGAGATGATCATATGGTTTTTCTCCTTCAGTTTGTTGATATGGTGTATCACGTTGATTGATTTGCGTATATTGAAGAATCCTTGCATTCCTGGAATAAACCCCACTTGATCATGGTGTATGATCCTTTTAATGTGCTGTTGGATTCTGTTTGCTAATATTTTGTTGAGGATTTTGCATCTATGTTCATCAGTGATATTGGCCTATAGTTTTCTTTCTTTGTGACGTCTTTGTCTGGTTTTGGTATCAGGGTGATGGTGGCCTCGTAGAATGAGTTTGGGAGTGTTCCTACCTCTGCTATCTTTTGGAAGAGTTTCAGAAGGATAGGTGTTAGCTCTTCTCTAAATGTTTGATAGAATTCGCCTGTGAAGCCATCTGGTCCTGGGCTTTTGTTTGTTGGAAGATTTTTAATCACAGTTTCAATTTCAGTGCTTGTGATTGGTCTGTTCATGTTTTCTATTTCTTCCTGGTTCAGTCTTGGCAGGTTGTGCATTTCTAAGAATTTGTCCATTTCTTCCAGGTTGTCCATATTATTGCCATAGAGTTGCTTGTAGTAATCTCTAATAATCTTTTGTATTTCTGCAGAGTCAGTTGTTACATCTCCTTTTTCATTTCTAATTCTATTGATTTGAGTCTTCTCCCTTTTTTTCTTGATGAGTCTGGCTAATGGTTTATCAATTTTCTTTATCTTCTCAAAGAACCAGCTTTTACTTTTATTGATCTTTGCTATTGTTTCCTTCATTTCTTTTTCATTAATTTCTGATCTGATCTTTATGATTTCTTTCCTTCTGCTAAATTTGGGGTTTTTTTGTTCTTCCTTCTCTAATTGCTTTAGGTGCAAAGTTAAGTTGTTTATTCGAGATGCTTCCTGTTTCTTAAGGTATGATTGTATTGCTATAAACTTCCCTCTTAGAACTGCTTTTGCTGTATCCCATAGGTTTTGGGTCGTCGTGTCTCCATTGTCATTTGTTTCTAAGTACTTTTTGATTTCCTCTTTGATTTCTTCAGTGATCACTTCGTTATTAAGTAGTGTATTGTTTAGCCTCCATGTGCTTGTATTTTTTACAGATCTTTTCCTGTAATTGATATCTAGTCTCATAGCGTTGTGGTCAGAAAAGATACTTGATACGATTTCAATTTTCTTAAATTTGCCAAGGCTAGATTTGTGACCCAAATATGATCTATCCTGGAGAATGTTCCATGGCCACTTGAGAAAAATGTGTATTCTGTTGTTTTTGGATGGAATGTCCTATAAATATCAAGTAAATCCATCTTGTATAATGTATCATTTAAAGCTTGTGTTTCTTTATTTATTTTCATTTTGGATGATCTGTCCATTGGTGACAGGGGGGTGTTAAAGTCCCCTACTATGATTGTGTTACTGTCGATTTCCCCTTTTATGGCTGTTAGTATTTGCCTTATGTATTGAGGTGCGCCTATGTTGGGTGCATAAATATTTACAATTCTTATATCTTCTTCATGGATCGATCCCTTGATCATTATATAGTGTCCTTCTTTGTCTCTTGTAATAGTTTTTATTTTAAAGTCTATTTTGTCTGATATGAGAATTGCTACTCCAGCTTTCTTCTGATTTCCATTTGCATGGAATATCTTTTTCCATCCCCTCACTTTCAGCCTGTAAGTGTCCCTAGGTCTGAAGTGGGTCTCTTGTAGACAGCATATATATGGGTCCTGTTTTTGTATCCATTCAGCCAGTCTGTGTCTTTTGGTGGGAGCATTTAATCCATTTACATTTAAGGTAATTATTGATATGTGCGTTCCTATTACCATTTACTTAATTGTTTCAGGTTGTTCTTGTAGGTCTTTTCCTTCTCTTATGTTTCTTGCTTAGAGAAGTTCCTTTAGCATTTGTTGTAAAGCTGGTTTGGTGGTGCTGTACTCTCTCAGCTTTTGCTTGTCTGTAAAGGTTTTAATTTCTCCATCAAATCTGAATGAGATCCTTGCTGGGTAGAGTAGTCTTGGTTGTAGGTTTTCTTCCTTCATCACTTTAAATATGTCCTGCCACTCCCTTCTGGCTTGTAGAGTTTCTGCTGAAAGATCAGATGTTAGCCTTATGGGGATTCCCTTGTGTGTTATTTGTTGTTTTTCCCTTGCTGCTTTTAATATGTTTTCTTTGTATTTAATTTTTGACAGTTTGATTATTATGTGTCTCGGCGTGTTTATCCTTGGGTTTATCCTGTATGGGACTCTCTGTGCTTCCTGGACTTGGTTGACTATTTCCTTTCCTATATTAGGGAAGTTTTCAACTATAATCTCTTCAAATATTTTCTCAGTCCCTTTCTTTTTCTCTTCTTCTTCTGGGACCCCTATGATTCGAATGTTGGTGCGTTTAATGTTGTCCCAGAGATCTCTGAGACTGTCCTCAGTTCTTTTCATTCTTTTTTCTTTCTTCTGCTCTGCAGTAGTTATTTCCACTATTTTATCTTCCAGGTCACTTATCCGTCCTTCTGCCTCAGTTATTCTGCTACTGATCCCGTCTAGAGTATTTTTCATTTCATTTATTGTGTTGCTCATCGTTACTTGCTTCCTCTTTATTTCTTCTAGGTCCTTGTTAACTGATTCTTGCAATTTGTCTATTCTATTTCCAAGATTTTGCATCATCTTCACCATCATTATTCTAAATTCTCTTTCAGGTAGATTGGCTATTACCTGTTCATCTGTTAGGTCTGGTGTGTTTTTATCTTGTTCCTTCATCTGCTGTGTGTTTTTCTGTCTTCTCATTTTGCTTATCTTACTGTGTTTGGGGTCTCCCTTTTGCAGGCTGCAGGTTCGAATTTCTATCTATTTTTGGTGGCTGTCCCCAGTGGCTGAGGTTGGTTCAGTGGGTTGAGCAGGTTTCCTGGTTGGGGGGAACAGTTCCCCTGTTCTGGTGGATGAGGCTGGATCCCATCTCCCTGGTGGGTAGGTCCACGTCTGGGGGCGTGTATGGGGATGTCGGTAGCCTTACTGTGATTCTAGGCAGCCTCTGCTAATGGATGGGGCTGTAGACCTGTCTCGCTCTTTGTTGGGGATAGGGTGTCCAGCACTGTTCGTTGCTGGTCCTTGAGTGAATCTGGGTCTTGGTGTTGAGATGGAGATCTCTGGGAGATTTTCGCCGTTTGATATTACGTGGAGCTGAGAGGTCTCTTGTGGACCAGTGTCCTGAGGTTAGTTCTCCCACCTCAGAGACACAGCCTTGACACCTGGCTGGAGTGCCAAGAGCCTTTAATCCACACGGCTCAAAACAAAAGGGAGAAAAAAGTAGAAAGTCAAGAAAGGAAGGAAGAAAGGAGGAAGGGAGGGAAGGAAGGAAGAAAGGAAGGGAGGGAGGAAGAAAGGAAGGGAGGAAGGAAGGAGGGAATAAAGAAAGGAAGGGAGGGAGGAAGAAAGGAAGGGAGGAAGGAAGGAGGGAATAAAAGGAAGGGAGGGAGGAAGAAAGGAAGGGAGGAAGGAAGGAGGGAATAAAGGAAGGAAGGGAGGGAGGAAGAAAGGAAGGGAGGAAGGAAGGAGGGAATAAAGCAAGGAAGGGAGGGAGGAAGAAAGGAAGGGAGGAAGGAAGGAGGGAATAAAGAAAGGAAGGGAGGGAGGAAGAAAGGAAGGGAAGAAGGAAGGAGGGAATAAAGAAAGGAAGGGAGGGAGGAAGAAAGGAAGAGAGGGAGGAAGAAAGGAAGGGAGGCAGGAAGAAAGGAAGGGAGGAAGGAAGGAGGGAATAAAGGAAGGAAGGGAGGAAGGAAGGAGGGAATAAAGGAAGGAAGGGAGGAAGAAAGGAAGGGAGGAAGGAAGGAAGGAGGGAAATAGGAAAAGGAGGGAAGAAAGGAAGAAAGAAAGGGGAGAAGACAAAATAAAGTAGGGTAAAATACAGTTATTAAAATAACAAAATAATTTTTAAGAAGAAAAATTTCTATTAAAGAAAAAAAAAAAAAAAGTCGGTCTAACCCCAGGACAAATGGTGAAAACAAAGCTACACAGACAAAATCTCACACAGCAGCACCCACATACACACTCACAAAAAGAAAAAAGGGGAAAATAATAGTATATCTTGCTCCCAAAGTCCACTTCCTCAACCTGGGATATTTCGCTGTCTATTCAGGTTTTCCACAGATGCAGGGCACTTCAAGCTGACTGTGGAGCTTTAACCTGCTGTTTCTGAGGCTGCTGGGAGGGACCACCCCCTCTCTTTGTTCGCACAGCTCCTGGGGCTCAGCCCCGGACCTGGCCCCGCCTCTGCGCGCAGGTCGTCCGAGGGCGTCTGCCCTTCGCTCAGAGAGGGCGGGGTCAAAGGAGCAGCGTTAACGGAGCAGCTGATTCGTGGTCTCTGGCTCACTCAGGCGGTGGGTGGGGGGGCACGGATGTGGGGCGAGTCCGCGGCGGCAGAGGCCGGCGTGACGCTGCACCGGCCCGAGGCACGCCGCGCGTTTTCCCGGGGAAGCAGTCCCAGGATCCCGGGACCCCGGCGCTGGCGGGCTGCACAGGCTCCCGGGAGGGGCGGTGTGGAGAGTGACCTGCGCTCGCACACAGGCCTCTTGGTGGCGGCAGCAGCAACCGTAGCGCCCCACACCCGTCTCTGTTGTCCGCGCCGACAGCCGCAGCTCGCGCCCGTTTCTGGAGCTCCTTTATGTGGTGCCCTTAATTCCCTTTCCTCGCGTCCCAGGAAGCGAAGAGGCAAGAAAAAGTCTCTTGTCTCTTCGGCAGCTCCGCGCCCGTTTCTGGAGCTCCTTTAAGCGGCGCGCTTAAACCCCTCTCCTCGCGCAGCAGAAGGTAAAGAGGTAAGAAAAGGTCTCTTGCCTCTTCGGCAGCTCCAGACTTCTCCCGAACTCCCTCCCGGCCAGCCGTGGTGCGCTAACCCCTTCAGGCTGTTTTCGCTCTGCCAACTCCAGACCTTTCCCTGGGATCCGCCCGAGGCTCAGTTCCCAGCCCCGCCCGCCGCGGCGGATGAGCAGACAAGCCTCTCGGGCTGGTGAGTGCTGATCGGCACCGATCCTCCGTGCGGGAATCTCTCCGCTTTGCCCTCCGCACCCTGTTGGCTGTGGTCTCCTCCGCGGCTCTGAAGCTTCCCCCTCCGCCACACGCAGTCTCCGCCCGCGAAGGGGCTTCTAGTGTGTGGGAACCTTTCCTCCCTCTCGGCTCCCTCCCACTGGTGCAGGTCCCGTCCCTATTCTTTTGTCTCTGTTTATTCTTTTTTCTTTTGCCCTAACAAGGTACGTGGGGGGGTTTCTTGCCTGAGGTCTGAGGTCTGAGGTCTTCTGCCAGCGTTCGGTGGGTGTTCTATAGGAGAAGTTCCACGTGTAGATGTATTTCTGATGTATCTGTGAGGAGGAAGAGTGATCCCCGCGTCTTACTCTTCCGCCATCTTCTCGTGCCACCCTAACACTAAGTGAATTTTAAATATTGCTCTCTACTGTGGAGACAGGAAAGCAGGGTGATGTGAAAGAGTGACTGACACTGGGGGATACAAAGACTCTAGATTGAGAAACAAACTTTTCTCTAAAGAAATGAAATTTGAGCCAAGTTTTCCAGGTACCCCAAACAGCCCAAAGGTAGAATAAGCTGGTTATGATCAAGGACAGAAGGAAGGCCGATAGAGTTGAACAAAAGGGTTAATAAAACTGCAGTGATGCCAGAAAGATAGGCAGGAGCCAGATCACGGAAGTGCTCATAGGCCATCAGGGCTTGAATTTTAAGTGCAGAGAGAGGCCATGTTTTGTTACTATTGTGGAGGTGGTGCTTAGCTTAATCAAGGGTGTGACATATTCTGAATTTTTTTCTTTAAAGATGAATTGAAGAAGGGCAAGAATAGATGCAGGGAGATAGGTTGGATGTGCCTGAAGGATTCGAGGGCAATATGATAACAGAAAAGGCAGCATGAGATAAAACTGAACCAGGTGGAGTAGCCTTGAGTTGGCCTCTGCCACCTGTAGGCCAAGCAGGTGGTTAGGTAACCACCTACAGGATTTGGTTTCAATGCTCACAGTTATGTTCAATGGGTATTTCCCCTTGTAGACTGCAACTAATAAAACAAAATATATCATTAGTCATTTATTGCTTGGACTAAATTCTGCCTTTCCAAATGCAAGTACTTTTCTGAAAGATGCTATATTAAGACATTAAAGCAAATTCAATAATCATAATGTTACCCAGCCAAACTTCGGTCCGCTTGCCTGCCTGTAGTAAAACTGATCTACTGACACTGCGCTGTGGTGAAGGAAAGTGCAGCATTTATTGCAAGGAGCCAAGCAAGGATTCTGGGGCAGGTTGTACTTAAAAAACAGGAACTCCCTGAAGGCTTTCAGGGAAAGGTTTTTAAAGACAGGATGAGGGAGGAGGGTTGTGGGGTGTGTGACCAGCTCAGAAGAATGTCAACCAGACGTTCTCCTGATTGTTTGGTAGTAAGGTAATTGGGAGCCAACATCATCAACCTTCTGGTTCCAGTCAGTCTGGGGTTTACGTGGTTGTGGGCATCATACAGTTAACTTCTACCTGGTGGAGGTTTCAGTATCTGCAAAACAACTCAAGGGACAAGGCTCAGAATATTGTCTACAGCCCTTAAGGAGGAACTAAAGGTCCTTAACATTTTTTAATGGCTGAACTATTATTTTTTTGTCTTGCTTGACTGCTTTCCTTTTTTTCTGCATTTTCTCACTTCTCTGATTAAATTTATTCTTGGACTAAAGTTTTTCTACAGACAAAAGGCAGGCAGAGGACATGGCAGGAGTTGGGGGGTAAATGTCTGCTCCTGGAAGGCCACACAGGGTCTTGCTTGGTTAAAACAACATTATGTATCATGGAAGATTCCCTTCACCAGAAAAAAATCGCTTGGTTAGAAGGGCAAGACAGACACAGAGGAAAACATAAAAAAATATAGCATTGCATGTTCTTGATCCATTGATTTGCAGGGACTACCGTATTGGATTTTTCTGTATGCTCTCTATTACAGCACTACATTTTAGCTAACGAGAAAATGTTTGTTGACAAATATTGTTGCACTCTTTAGCATTCTCATCTTAGTTTAATAGTCTAATTCTCCCATGTGATAAACACATGTGGCTTTTTCAAGAAGCCTACTTTTGGATATTCAACTTCACACATGATGAAGCACTAGATTCTTTTTTCTGAAGATTAATCAAAGATGATGATTTTTTTGGGGAGAAGAGTTTAAATTGAATTCCTTTGAGTTTCATCATATAACATTTGGCCATCCTGCCATGTTTTGAGCAAGATAGCATATGTTTTATGAGGCACAGCTTGAAAGAAGAACAGATTCAACGATGAGAGACATAAACACCAGTCAAAAGCAAGGATTCAGTCAGTGCATCAAATAATATTTTTAAGCATTCATCATGGGCAAACATATTAGGTACCTTGTGGGACATAAGGTCTTAGGGAAACTACATATATACTTATAAAAGATAGCGGTACATATAATTTTGTAAATTGGCTGTTACAAAGCATTGCTATAAGGGGTCAGAGTTATTCAGAGGAGTCCAAGGGTGATAGTAAGAGAGTTTGGCAGACTTTTTTAGAAGTCGTAGCAATTTAAGTGGATTTTGAAGGATCCACATTGTTCTTCCAGGAAAGAATGACAAAGACGCATGACCAACGAGCCATCAGAATAATAAAACTCTTGGCCCCTACAGCTTAAATTTTAGGGAAAGGAATATGCATAATCCTATAGTAGACATTTATGGATGGAAAGATTGAGTCCCAAGTGTTTTGGGGAAGCTCTTTAGAACTAAAATATATATAAAGCCTATACCTGGATTTCTAGACAGAGAATGATGGAATTATCTGATTAACCCTTTCATTCTTAATTAGTGACGAAGTAAATGCATATAACATCAACAAGTTGCTGCAAGCTGGACGTCTAGAGAAGAGAGAAACATTGAGTGTTGTGTTTCTTTGTCAAAATATATGAGTACTGACAGTAATGGCTTATCTTTGTTTTTCTTTTCTTGTTACTTATTTGGATTCTGTAAGTTCTTTTAAATGAAATAGTCTGTAGTTACACTATTAAAAGAAGTTTAAAAAAAGTTTTAGCTTGGGGCACAATTATTCAAGTATAGGTGCAAAACACAAGAAGAGTACATATTTAAAATTGTGCTCTGGTGAGTATGTTTGGTAGCACACTTACTTTTAATCTGGCATAAATTACTCTTTTTTCATAGTGGCTTCTTGTTGTAGTCTACAGTAGGGAATGGGGTGACAAGTAGGTCAGTTTTTTCCATATCTTGATGAATACTTCTCATTCTGTAAGACTTTCACAGATTTTTTATTTTATTTTATTTTTTTAGTGGAACCACTCAGCTGGCGGGATCTTAGTTCCCTGACCAGGGATCGAATCTGGACCCCATGCAGTGGAAATGCAGAGTCCTAACCATTGGACTGGCAGGGAATTCCCATCATAGATTTTATTTTTGTTTTCTTATTTGAAAGGAACACATATAATCAGGTACTTATTCTATTCTCTTTAAAAAAATGAAAAACTATATATTGGTACAATTTAAACAAAAGAATTATATTCTGATGAAAAGAAAACATAATAATGTTATGTTAATATTTTGGAAATAGAGGTATTAATGCTATTTTAGAAAACATTTCAAAATTTCCTCTATTCTAAGCCAAAAGTAAATGTTTATTGATTTTACCATGTGCGAGTCAACTGGGAAAACTGTTCTGGTTAACAAAAAACAAATCATTATGATTCTTGACTTTATAAAAGCATACATTTATGAAGAGAATGTTAAGACCATAGAGTAATAGTGACAAGGAACAAGTGGATATAATACAGTTTATATTTTTTTTATATTAACAAGTATTATATATATATATATTTTTTTGATTTTGCCCAAACCAAAGTGAAATAAAACTCTCCTTTAGGAGCAGCAAGTATTCTTATTAAAGGAAACATAAAAAGGAAAAATAAATTTACAGAGATTGTCTAGTTCCAAGGGATAAAAAAATATACATTTTTTGATTGTTTATTTAGATTCATACTTCAATGGTGAGAGTTACAGAATTCAGTGTATTTTATCTTTATTTTTTTCTAGAAAGAAACTGAGTTCTATTTTTAAAATTATGGCATGCGATAATTTAGGCTTTCTTGAAAAACAAGAATGTATTGTGTTGAATATTGAATTGAATATGGTCCCTACTGAATGAATCTTGAAAAATTGCTAAGTGGACTGAGTCATGAAGGAAAAGAAACCTATTTTACAACAGCCATGCTTATCATTTAATATGTTTACTGTCCCTATTATTTCAACAAAGAAAATACAGACTCCAGTAAAAACCAAAATTTGCCTGAAGTTAGCCAATATAATCTTTCCCTTTTGCTTTTTTGGCTGCTATAATAATATATGTAATATATAATTATATCATAGTATAGGTATTATATATATATCATATTATATATACACTGAGCAGTATTTTTCTCTTCTTCCTATAAGCTCTCCTCTCTAACTGTTTTCATTTTATACCTGGTATAAAATAGCTGATGACACTGAAACAGATGTGGAAGGACAACTTACTAGGAAAACTGTACCAGCGGGATCCTCTAAAGAGAATTGGATCTCCTAAATGTAAGTGACCATACACGGTTCTACATGAGCTGGTGGGATCTCCCTAATGAAATGGCCACATGTGAGCTGAATGGCATGGGCTCACGTAGGAGCTGAGAGTTGGAGTAAATAATAGTAGTAGTAGTAGCTAACATTTACTGGGTATTTAATATGTATTAAATATACTACTGACTGTTTTATATATATATATATATGCATATTTATATATTATTTAACGTAAACAATTCTTACAGTGTAGGTATTATTACTAACTCTACAGATGAGAAATCCAAGTTTAGTAACATTAAGTAACTTGCCAATTCACACAAGTGTCAATACTGAATAGCAGAAAATAGCAGACTGAATTCAAATTCAGGCCATCTGGCTGCAGAGCCCATACTGCTAGCGGTGATGCTATTCTACCACCACAGGTGAGCTCCTAGACTCCTTTTATCTCTGAGATTATAAAATTATGATTTATGTCTTCTCCTTCAAGAACTCAGTAAGGAGATATCACTCAACAACATATTCCTTGGGAATATATCTTTATGTATGAAGGCCTGGAAATATATCTAGCTAATGATTATGATTTGAATAGTAGAAAAGAGATGACATTACAACTTATTTTTAGTGAATTACTTTTGTTAGATGTGTTGGTTTTTAATAACTGAAAATAATGATTCATTATCACAGGCCAGGACAACCTTTGCTAAGGGAGTATTTATATGTTTGTTAGTATTTGATGTGAATCAAGACAACCATAAAATGAAAGAAATACTTTAGGATAAATGCCTCTAAATTTAAAACGAAAAACTCACTTTACAACTATGAACATTGCCAAATTATAATGTCATATAATGACATTAAAGATTAAAAGAATATTTCCTAGCTATGGCTACAATAAGATTTTCATTTATTGGTGCTTACATAACACATTCTCAGAGGCTTTAAAAAGCAATTTGCAAACATCTTGGAAATGTTCTAGCATTTCAGTAAGGTAAAAAGCAAATATATACTAATTTGGAAGATAGAAAAACCATAAGCAAAAATAGATTAAGTAGTATGTTCAGTGTCAGTGAATAAATTGGAATTAGCATGCTGTATAACTCTTCTCATACAAATGATTTTCATATCACTGCTCTTGAACCACAGTAAAAGCCTATCTCAGAACTCAGCTCAAGTTAGCTCCTCTGTTCATCTTGTTAGCTAGGATGACACAGATTTGCATTAAAAAATCAGTAGCTTGAGAACATCCTCATTTAAATGACAGGCAGAGAAAAATATGCCACAAGCAATAATGCTGAAAAGCAACTAAAGAGAGAGAGGAGGAAGACTATGAGAGGATATGTTATGAAATTGGTTTTTGTAGCATTGAAAGAGTCATGAAAAGAAACAAGAAGTCAGTGGTATAAAAAGCTTCCAAGCCATCGAATGAGATGCAGATTGACTAGTGCTCACTAATTTGTGAAAACAGGAGCTATTTGTCAATCATGCTGAGTTTGAGATTCAGTTGAGTAGAAGATATGGAATCTAGATTGTGATAGTTTGAGAAGTGAGGAGACAGAGTGTAGGTAACCTAGATTTTAATTAGTTTGACTGCAAAAAAGGTAGAGATAAGTAATAGCCAGAGGAAGTTTTGAACTAAGAAGATAACTTTTAGAATTTGGAAATAGTGTTAATTTCTGACAATGAAACCAAAAATATAAAATTAACTATTTGTAGAGGAACCTAAACCATGCACTGGTTTGTATAGACGAAAACCTAGGAAATATACATGATCAATCAAGGCAACTAGTGCATTTCTTTGTAACGGGAATGCTACTAAGAAGCTGTAATATGCCCTGCCTTATTTTATAACCTAATCTAACTTATGTGCTAATGGAAAGAAAAAAAAAGAATACCTCACAGCAGTGTGCTATGGAAATTTGCTCAACAAAGAAGTGCAGTGCTTATGGGAAAGATGGATTTAGAACACAATATATAATGTCATATATCAGCGGCATAAGGAACAATAGAAACCTAGTAAAAATAATAGTACAGTTTTACGCATGTTAAATGGATATGAAAAATAATACAATAAATAAGACGCTTTAATTTGAAAAATACACGTGTTTTCTTCTGGAAATGGACTTCAGAAGGGTTTCAGCTTATGAATTATTGTGAAGTCGTAGAAGATGGGTGTATTAGTTTTGTAGGGCTGCTGTAACAAATGACCACAAACTGGGTAGCTTAAAACAATGGAAGTTTATTCTCTCACAGTTTCTGGAGGCTAGAAGTCTGAAATCAAGGTGTAGGCAGGTCTGTGCTTTCTCTGATGGTTCTAGGGAAGAATTCTCCCTTGCCTCTTCTAGCTTCTGGTGGTTGCTGGCAGAATCCTTAGGATTACATAGATACATCACTTCAGTCTCTGCCACTGTCTTCACATAGCCTTCTCCCCTGTGTATCTGTTTCTTTGTGTCCAAATCTCCCTCTTATAAGGACATCGGTCTTACTGGAGTTAGAGTTCACCCAATGTAGTATGACCTCAGTTTGACTTGATTACATCTACAAAGACCCTATTTACAAGTAAGGTCACATTTATAGGTTCCAAATGGACATGGATTTTTGAAGGTCACTATTTAATCCAGTACAATGAATCATATGAAATTAGAAAGCTGTAATACTAGATGTGGATGGGAATGGCTTATAACATATGCGGTGAACTAAGACAGCTGGTAGGTGTTTGAAGTATGTTCATTTTTTGCATTATTTGGCTCAGTTAAATTGGGTGCCATTTCGATGTTCAGCTAGTGTTTTTCATGCATAAGCTAACACGAAGTTCCTTTCCTATTATTCCCTAATACATCAGTCATGTTGGAACAAATTCTTGTTTTCAAAACAAGTGTTATAGATCTGATTATACAATGAAATACATAATTCTTAATCACATTGTTCAGCTTTGAAAAATGCATAAACTGTGTAATCTGTGCCTTTCTCAAGATGTCAGACATTTTCATCACTCCAGAATGTTCCTTTTGTGCTTCATACCAGTTATCCTTCCCAACCATCCATTGCTCTGATTTCTGTCATCATGTTTGTTTTGCCTATTCTAGAACTTCATGTAAATGGGATTATACAATAGGTACTCTTATGTATCAGGCTTCCTTTATACAGTATCGTGTGTTTTAGGTTCATCCATGCTGTTGTATACATCACTACTTCACTCCGTTATTTTAAATTGAGGTCAAATTTACGTAAAATAAATTTCACCATTTTAACCATTTAAAAATATACAGTTCAGTGGCTTTTTTTACATACACAATGTCGTACAATCATCACCATTGTCTCATTTCAGAATATTTTTGTCTCCCCCAAAAGATATCTCCTGCCCATTAACAGTTACTCCCTATTCTCTTCCCCCCTTTCTCTTAGCCCCTGGAAACCACTAATCTACTTTCTTCCTATATGAGTTTGCTTATTCTGTATGTTTCATACAAAAGGAATCACACAATATGTGACCTTTGTGTCTGGCTTCTTTCGGTTAGTATAATGTTTTCTATATTCATCCAAGTTGTAGCATTTTAGTACTTCATTTCTTTCTATAACATTGCATTGTATGAATATACCACATTTTGTTTATCCATTTACCAGTTGACAGACATTGGATTGTTTTCACTTTTGGCTATTGTGAATAATGCTATTATGAATATTCGTGTTTAATTTTTTTTAATGAACATGTCTTTAATTTCCTTGGGTGAATACTTAAGAGTAAAATTGCTTGGTCATATGGTAACTCTATATTTAGCTTTTTGAAGAAATGCCAGACTGTTTTCTAAAGTAGCTGTACCATTTTAAATTCCTACCAGCAATGTATGAGGACTCCAGTTTCTCCACATCATCATCATCATTTTTAAAAAATTATGGCCATACTAGTGGGTCTGAAATTGTGTCTCATGGGTTTTGATTTGGAATAAATGGCTAATGACATTGAGCATCTCATTGCTCATGGTCATGTGTCTATCCTCTTTGAAGAAATGTCTATTCAAATCCTTTGCCCATTTAAAATTTGCATTGTTTGTCTTTTAGCTGTTGAGTTTTCAGTTCTTTATATATTCTGGATACTAGACCCTTATTAGATTTAAGATTTGTAAATATTTTCTCCCATTTTGGGGATTTTCTTTTCACTCTGTTGTTAGTGTCCTTTGAAGTACAAAAAAATTTAATTTTGATTTGATGAAGTTCAATTTATTTTTCTCTTTTTGCTTGTGTTTTTGTGTCATATATAAGTATCCATGGTCATGAAGATTTATTCCTATATTCTCTTTTATGATTTGTACAATTTTAACTCTTAGATATAGATGTTTTTATCCGTTTTGAGTTATCTTTTGTGTATGATATGAGGTAAGTGTCCAACGTCCTACATTTTCATGTGGATATCCTGTATTCCCAGCATTTGTTAAATGCTTTCCCTCATTGAATGGTCTTGGCATCTTGAAAAGATCAATTGACCATATATTATGTATTTATTTTTGGGTTCTCAATTTTATTCCATTAATCTGTATGTCTATCATTATGCCAGTATGCTATTGTTTTGATTATAGTAGCGGTATAATAAGTTTTGAAATCAAGAAGTTAAGTCCTTCAACTTTGTTCTTCCTTTTAAATAATGTTTTTGATATTCAGAGTCTTTTGCAATTCCAAATGGTCTTTAGGATTAGCCTTTACATTTCTGAAAAATGGCAGATAGAAATTTAATAGGGAATGCATTAAATTTCTTGAACATTTTCAGTATTACTGCCACCTTAAAATTAAGGCTTCTAATTCATTAACACGGATTGTCTTTCCATTTATTTAGGTCCTCTTTAATTTCTTTCAATAATGTTTTATAGTTTTCAAAACATTAGTGTAGTACAGTATGCAAGTCTTAAAGCTCTTTTGTTAATTTATTTCTAAGTATTTTCTTCTTTTTTATAGTCTTGTAAATGAATTTTTTCCTTAATTTCCTCTTGGATTGTAATTTTCAGTATGTAGAAATACAAATGATCGTTAGAACTCAAATTAATAGACATTTTCCAGTACTCTGGCATATGAATGATAACATACTTTTAAGATCATGGGAGCATTTTATCAAATACGGTTAGAAACTTGTCACCTTAACTGGGATGTTTTGAGGAGTGGAATGGGAAATACATCTGTTTTACATCTAAAATCATCTTTTATAGCCAAATTGTACAAATCATGTTTACTTGACGTATTTCATGGGTACTATGTCAAACGCTTCAAAAGATTGTGGACATATGTTTTCATGCATCTACCAAAACCAATGAAGGGTGAAAAATTCAGACAATCAAATGGTGTTTACATCAGATAGAGTTTTTTTTCTTCACTAAATTACTTAAATTTTTCAGTTTTCAAGAAAGTCATTGGTAATTTTCAGAAAAGTAACATTTCGAAAGATATTTCAATTTTATATTTGAGTGATAGGAAGGAGTATAACGAGTTCTCAAATGCGGAAAACATTGAAATCACATTTCTAAAGAAATGTTTTGGAACTTTCTCTAAAAGAAACACTTTCCCATTTATTATATGTAATTCAGGTATATATCACACTCTCAGAGGAAAATGAGAGCAATCAGGGAAAAATCCCTTTAAAATGCTATAATTTTAGTTGATCTCAAATTACTTTGAAAGGCACACTTTTGCAACAAAAAATTTTCAGCATCGCTGAATTTAAAATAGCCTATGAAATGTATGTCTTCTCCCATGACAGTTTTGTAGAACACCACTCATTACTTATTGCTCAAGTGAGTTTAAAAAACAAAACAAGAGCAACAAATCATTCCTATGAAATGTCTTATTATTGCAGAACTCTTATACTAAAAAAAATTTTTTAATTATATCTTGTGGCAGTTTTAGATTTCAGTGTAGAATATTATGCTTTGTAGTAAGTATATTTTGTCTTTTAAATTTCACATACTTTTTGGTAATCATATTTCTGTAAAGTAACCACATTGCAGTCAGATAGAATTTATCTTTGTCTTGGTTATTCAGTATAAAACAGGACCTACACAACCAAGATGTATGCTTAAGGTTATTTAATAACTGTTAAAGAGATAATTTTGATGCATAAATCTGGAATGCCATCTACCAACCTAATGAAAAGAAATACTATTATCTTGCATTTTCCTTTTCTCTTATTGACTTGTGATGCCCCAAAACCATTTTAAAATTGATCAGTGTAGTCTTTATCTGTCATGGAAGCAAATTCATTCTTTGGGTGGCTGAGCAAGATGAGGGAAAATAAATTTCTCAGAAATGTATCCCCTGAACGTTGCTATCCATTATTGTTACAGTTTGCAATGGAAATGGCTTTATTGCTATAGAGAATATGATAAAATTTAAAGCTTGTGCAAAATGATTAGAAAACAAATATAATACATACATATTACTAACTATATATCACCACAATATGATACATTTATTTATTAGACAATGTTTTGAGTATATCAAAGCAAACATAGAACAACTCAAATCTGTATGTTAATCCAAAGAATAATAAAAATGAAAAATTAATGCCTGCAGGGAATAGGGGATTGAAATATTCTCCCTTTTTCAACATAAAGGACTTAACATTTTCTGCTTAGATGGCAGGTGTGTGCTCTGTAAATCAGATTTCATCATATCAATGTTTCACTTAACTCTACCCCTTCCACATTGCTCCTAGTCTGATTTAGCACGGTTTCATGAGTCTTTCTAAGAGATCACCTCAACAGAAAAATAGAGCAAAACTTAATGAAGCTAATTCTATCACTTGAGTTTAGACTTAGCTCTATGTCATCTGTGCTCACTTTTATATAAACCACATTACATGAGTTACAATATATTATTATTTTACTATATTTAAGTATAATCCTTATCTATACATCTGTACACAGGTAAACACATACATTTATTTAAAATATTAATATATATTTTGACCTGTGTGTGGTATATCAGCAAGGATATTAAAGTTTCCATATATTTATAAAAACAAATAACTGGAAAAACTTTAATGTTCCACTAAGTATACTAATATCATTCTCTCTGGATACTGATCTTGCATAGTTGCTTTTACATGTAATTTTGAAAAAAGATTTTCTCACATGGCTTTGTTTTCCTTGTGTGATTACAATTAGCAAAGCTAGATAATTGCATCTATTATACATATTACCTACTTTTTTGGTAATATCTTGTCTTTTGGCATGATTCTTGGAGGTATGCAGATAGAAAGAAAGACATTTTCATTAGAATAAACAAAGATTTAAGAAAATAATATATAATAGTGTTAGAAGATTTACTGTCATATCAACAAATGCAGTTCTCTATATCAGCACAAGTTTCTAAATTCACCTGTAAATCTGTATTTGATATCTTGTTGCCAAAGTTGCTAACACTTAGATTTTCTTTTAGAATTATCTAATGGATCTAGTTTAAGAATTCCCCATTAAAGATCATTGCAGTAAAAAAAATATGACTATTATTATTGTGACTATCATAAATCTCTATCATTTTAATGTCTGGTTTCAGTGATCCAGCATTGAGAAACCAATACCTTTAAATTGATATTAAACACACTGTATTATACAGTCTAAAATTCTAAGTGCTATCTTGATATCTTGAGCCTCACAGGACCCCAAAAAGCCTAACTGTGAGCTCCCCTGCTCTTGCCAAATATGCATTCCTCCTCCAATCTCCCCAGCAGGAAAGGTTCTCCACCTGGCTAGCCCCCTATGAGCCAGATGAACTATTCTCCAACTGGTAATCAACCTAACTTTTCCAGCCTGTGGAATTAAACAAATCAATCACATCCTCCCACAGGACACCCATCCTCTTGTTACTATAGAATCTGCTTCCACGGTCCTGTTCATGCTGTCCTCAAGTGCAAACCCTATGTGGCCTTGCATAGAATGCAGTGTCCTTCTTCCCTAGACTGTGAGTATATGTGACTAACAGTCTGCTATCAAGTTCATCTGACCAATGTTGGGTATTATGTGTTTGGCTATCTAGTACTGTTTAGTGTAGGGCACTCCTTCATCAGTGGGGTGAATAGGAGGTGATCAGAATATATATGTGATGAAAATGAATCATACATTAGATTGATTTTCATATCTTTGTGAAATTTAAGTATCTTCCACGTAAATGAAAACTTTGCTGTTGTTTATCTTTTGCTGTTCTGAGCCATTCAAAGAGAGTAACATAATTTTACTTATATCATAAAAATGTTATTTCCAGAAGAATATGAAGTATATTTTAGCAAAGTGTGATGACCCTTTTTTTTGTTTGTTTTTTGGAAATAATATATCAACTTTATTTAATTCAGGAATAAATAACTCATAGACATGATGAATGAATGGCATTTTTGCTTCATACATTAATTGTAAATTTATCTAACATAGCAGCAAAAATATTTGAGAATTAAATTGTATTCCTGTTGATAGATCCCTGTGTGGTTATTACTATTGTCTAGATTCCATATACTTTGTAGGGATTAGCAAAGCAGCCTCACCTTCTCTAATTTGATTATAGTTCCTCAAACTTTAACAAGTTTTTTGCATATTCATTAAATTTTTAAAAAATAATAGTTTCCTTACCTAATGGTAAATTCTACCATTAGCCAATTAAATGGCTAACAGGGAAGTCTAAACCACATATATGCACACACACACACACACACACACACACATATACACATATTTGCTTAAAGGGGGTTGCAAAATACAAGGTTCCTAGGGGTAATATTTTGGGTTTCTCCATGACCATCAAGTTATTGACTCTACTCCTCTGTTTACTTGTACAATGTGAATCTTAACATGAAACTTGGAAAAACCTACATGATTTTTCTAAACCTACACCAACCCACACCTACAATAATAAATCATAATTTAATTACTAATTAATTACCATATTTTAAAAATCAGAACTTTTTTTTTTTTTTTTTTTTTTTTTTTTTGTGGAACGTGGGCCTCTCACTGTCGCAGCCTCTCCCATTGCAGAGCACAGGCTCCGCACACGCAGGCCCAGCAGCCACGGCTCACGGGCCCAGCCTCTCCATGGCACGCGGGATCCTCCCGGACCGGGGCACGAACCCACGTCCCCTGCATTGGCAGGCGGACTCCCAACCACTGCGCCACCAGGGAAGCCCCTTAGAAATTAGAACATTTTTATCTACCTTGCGTTACGCCAAAAAAAGATTTGAAATGTTACATTTAAGTCCATTCTCCACAAGGAATCTTCAGTCGTCTAGTTAAGTGTCTGTTGATTTGTAACTGCTGCTCAATTATAACCAGCTCAGAGCAATGGCATATTAAATGGCATCACATGATGTCCTGGCATAATTGCCTAAAGGTCTGGTTTTTTAACTGTCTTCATAACACTTATATTTTCAGCTCCTGGGTTTTCTCATGTGTAAAATAAAATAATCTCAAAGCCCTATTCAAATCTAGAATATTGTTATTCAACATGTGTGGAAGCTATGATAGAGAAAAAGCAAGGATTGATTTTATTTTATGGAGCTTTTCTTTGGGAAAAAGATTCTAAGCATCTTCTGAGTCAAAAGATAAAAGGGAGATCTTGGATTCTTCTGGGTCTTGGTAAAGTCAACTGGTATTGGAATTTCTCCCTTCTTAGCTAAGTGAGCATCTTGTGAGCATCTGGGGTGAGGACCAGAAAGCAGCAGATCTTTGTCCTCAAAAATAATCTGAGGAATGGCTGATAGTAATGCTGCATGATTGCACCTGGCATTCCTGATTCCTAAGAAGCCATGAAAGAAATTTGTGTGTGAATGGAGTCTTCCAATTTCTTAAGGTGGGGAGAGAACAGAGGGACCAGAAAGTGGGGCAACTTCTCTTAGATGCCTCTGCAGGGAGCTGGGAGTCTTTAATTTTATCTAAATCCTTAAGGGAAGAAAGCACCTTGCCTTCCACCATTTGTGGGCCTGCCACCTCTGAATATACTCCAGCAGTAAGACTTGAACCCTAAAGAGCCGGCAAAGAAGAGTATAACCCAAATAACTTGAACCCATCAGCCAGAGAGAAGAAGATGAGTTGGCACAGACAGAGATACCCAGAAATAAAGACATACTCAGAGGTACAGAGCTTCTGAAAAAGAAACACTGAAACTAAACAACAATTAAAATAACTTGATATAGATACAATGGCACCTACAAAACAAACAAAAAAAAGAAATTAAGCAACAAAATCTCATGATATATCAACTAAACAATGTATTAGATGAATTAAAGGATGTCTAGACTAAAATATTTTGCACTAAGGGATCAAGAATAATACATATCAAACTACAAAGTAGAAAAACAAGAAAATAGAAATCATAATGGAAAAGATAAGAGTCTTGAAGGATAACTCTGTGAGCACTAATGTACAAAACAATAGGCCTTCAAAAAAGAGAAAGTGACACTTGGAGGAGAAGAAGTACAACAACAAACAATAGAAAAAATTTTCTTAAGGTGAGAGCAAGTTTACAGCTTAATTGCTTGTACTGAATTCTAGTATGGACTGATAAGCCAAAAAAAAAAAAAAAAAAAAAAAAAAAACTAGAAACATTCTGGTAAAATTCCTGAGAAAATCTTATAGTTTCATAAATTTCCAGGGAGAAAAAACAAGTTACCTACAGATGGCTCAGAAAGAGGTTACAGTGATATTGGACTTATCTAATATTTATAGCCAGAAGACAATAAAAAATCATCTACATATTATTGGGAGGAAAGAACTAGAACTCAGGATTACCATGCTCAACCTAGATGTCATTCAGCCATCACAGTGAATGAATGAGGAGGAGATGCAAGAACTCAGAGTATTTAACATTTGCTCCCTTCTGAGGAAAATACCCATAAAACATATCAAGTAACAAATAATCCATAGTCGATCTCTCTCTCTCTCTCTCTCTCTCCACTCACACACTCACACACTCACACACCTCTTACATACAATCTTCTACACATAATTAAATGCAAGCTAATAATGAAGAGTCAGGGTAGATTTTTTGCCAGTGTAAATATAGTGCTTCTCTAGGATTCTTGGAGAAGAAGCATAGTTTAAGGAAAATATATAGAGTGTACAACTAAAAGTTTAACAATATCAGCAAAATCACCAGTGTTCAGAATGGTGAGGGACGAGGGAGAAGTAAAAAAGTAAAAACATTCAAAGTGTGTGTGTGTCTTACTAGTGATGGAAATGGAGAATAAATAAGAGGAGAAGGGGATAATGTGAAAATGTTTTAAAGATTCCATCTTATTGGAGTGAAGCAGTTTCAGATGAGGTCTAGGAGTTCTTGACATAGAAAAGAGTGAATCTTGGTAGGAGAAGTATTTGGTATATTATTTTAAAATACTTATAGAGAAATACGTGCTTGCCTATACCAGCAATAAAAGAAAGGTAATCACTCATGTCATCAAAAAGTGGGGCAAAACTTCCAAGTTAATAAATAATTAGTAATAACTCTGCCAAATCAACAAAAATTTGGAAAATGAAAATGAAGAAAGAATAACACAAAGTATGTGATAGGTATAAATAAGATGGGCATAAAGAAATGATATATGTCAGTCATTATGTTACATGCAAATGAACTGATAATAGGTTTAATTAAAAACAGGTATATTTCTGCAAAAACCACATGTTTTATTAGAGTTGAAAATGAGGCATGGGTAGAGAAATACTAGAAAAATTCAAACAACAGGAAAATAGCTATGGCAATATTATGTTGAAGAGGAGTCAAAGCACTAAACATAATATAGAGGGAAACTGCATAATGAATAAAAGACAAAAAAAGGTACTTTATATGATAAGGATGAAACAGAGTAGTGCACACACACACACACACACACACACACACAAACCAACAACAAATCAGAAACCAGCAAGTAAATACATGCAAAAAATCTCATTGAAGAGCAAAGAGAAGGTGATTAAAAATAAATCACAAGTATAATAATAGATTTCATGTTACTGTCAGAACTAGACTGTTCTAATAGTGAAAAAGATTTGGATGAATAGAATTGTACGTGAACACATATTAAGTATGACTAGTGTAGTGTATCATTATTACAAGATTTTTAGAGCTATATATAAAGAGAGAGACAGGGAGAACTTTGTCTTCATCAAATAAAGGATATATGTTTGTTTTGAATATTTATTGAAGATTTTGAAAAATTGGTCCTGCCCTTGGGCATTAAGCAAAACATTTTAAAATGAGCTTTAATATTTTACATTTTTCTGCAAAATTAAAAACTATAAAATGCTGACAAAATTTTAACTTTTTGAAATTAATATATCAAAAGGTATAATAAAATGGAAGGAAGGTTAAAAACCACATAGAAATGTGTGTAAAGAGGTATACAAAAAAAAAAAAAAAGAGAATACAGTGATACCTATATAACAGGATGAACCCTATATTTAGATACAAATTTATAGGCTCTGAAGAAAGAAGGAAAATAAAGGTTCTAAGGACTAACGGTAAGAAATTAAGGAAAAAACAAGAGAAAAGAAACTGTGAGTAGAAGTGCTATGATTTCAATGTGTACCAGCAAAATTCATATGCTGATATCCTACTGCCCAATGAAACGGTATTATGAGGTGGGGCCTTTGAGATGTGATTAGGTCTTGAAGGCAGAGCCCTCATGTATGGGATGTTACATGTTAATTTCATAAAAACAGAAAAATTTCAACCTTGTAGTTTGAAATCCATTGACTGAGTTATTTTCAATATTTGCTGATTGTTAGAATTTTGTAGATAAAGCCTTAGTTGGTTTCCTTCAAGAAACAAAAGTAGGCAACTGAATTTTCTCTCCACATATGAAGCATTAGGAATAGGCTGTAAAAGTTACCTAGAGAAATGCTTAGTTTTTTCTTAGAAATTAGGAGAGCCCAAAGGCAATTTAATAAAGACTTTCAAACAACTCTTCTCAGTAGAAAGTCCTAGAAGGAATTGGTATAGATAAAGGAAAAGAGACTAAATTATAGAAAATATTAAATTTAAAAGTGGTGAAAACTGAATTGTTTGGCATATCTATTTTTGACACAAATGGTTATCTAAATTATTTTTATCAATTATGGTAAAAGTGCTTTCTTTAGTCTTCTTAGATCTCCCTTAAGAACATTAAACTAGGGTTTCTCTGGTGGCGCAGTGGTTAAGAATCCCTCTGCCAATGCAGGAGACACGGGTTCACCCCTGGTCTGGGACGATCCCACCTGCTGCAGAGCAACTAAGCCCATGTGCCACAACTACAGAGCCCTCATGCCACAACTACTGAAGCCCCTGTGCTTAGAGCCCATGCTCTGCAACAAGAGAAGCCATCACAGTGAGAAGGTCATGCACTGCAGCGAAGAGTAGCCCCTGCTCACTGCAACTAGAGAAAGCCTGCGTGCAGCAATGACGACCCAACGCAGCCAAAATAAATAAATTAATTAAATAAATTAATTTTAAAAAACCCAAACATTAAACTATGAGTTATAAAAAAGAAAAAAAAGAACATTAAATGATGAGCTAGAAGAGTAGTGCTCAAGGTCTGTCTCTAACAGTAACATTGTGACTCTGAACAATTCACTCAAACTCTTTTAGCTTTAGTTTTATTCTCTTTTAGCTTAAATTTAATTTTCTCTTATTATGATAAATTATCTCATAATTTATCATTTATTTTGAGATCAAATAATTATTTGCATGAAAGTGCATTATAAATCTCAGGACTATGTCAATATCACTATCAGTTTAGAACTATACCCTACAATTCTAATGAGCAAATATCAAGTTGAGCATATGGGAGAAAGGAGTGGGCAAAAGATAAGATGGAACAATCATGTTATGGAAGTGGGAGAATGATGTTACCACATTCAGGATCATACATTTGGTGAAGAAATATTCCTCTTCTCAACATGGAACTTTGGTTGAACCTCAGCTTGTTTGGTCCATAAAGGACCTTAAAGAAAAAGAGTCTTTCACAAAGAAATACTTATTCTTGAATGTTCTTTCTCTTTGAGGCATTGGGGCCAAAGAATGCCTCTTCCAGACAAGTCAATTATCCCTTTGATTTTCCCATATTTGCTTCGGGGCTTCACTACTTCATAGTTTTGTATGAATTTGAATAGGTTAATTCACTCTCTAAGCTTCAGTTTCTCTGCTGTGGAGTGCAACCGACTGCTACCTTTAAGTTGAAAGAGCAGAACTCAATAGGGTACAATCATTAAACATTATTTTTCTCCCAGTTCCATTGAGATCACCTTGGTGAATTAGTTGTTGGTCTCTCCTAGCATGAAATCTCAGAGAATTCTCATGACTTTTCCAGTCACTCTTGGATTTTAAAAAAATAGTCTTCTAAGCACTTCTAGTCATTTTCATTTTATTAAAATGTTATTGCAGTTGAACAATCAGAATTCCAACCTTCATGTGAGCTTAAAACATTTTCTCTCCTCCCATGCCTCGAGTATACTGCAGTGTGGAAACCAACAAAGGGAAGGCAGGTATGGGCAGCTTTTCAATTTCTCTTTCTTCTGCTAAACCTTCTCTTCTTCCTCTTCCCCCACATTCCATCTCCTCATTCATTAGTTTGCTTCTGGCACCTCCAGTATTGGGATGGGTCAAGGGAGAGAGGAGAGATGTGAGAAAATACCTACTTATGAAATGGTATTTGCATTTTCTAGGCTTGGTGGACTTTGAAAGTTGACTCTCGCCTTGGGCATTTTTGGCTTCTCAGCGATTCCCTCCCTATGAACCTCTCACTGTACTGAGGATAATGGAGCCAAAGCATGTTTTCTAACTGGTCACTTCAGATCTCTCCTTGAGCCCTTGTTTATTCTCTTCTACTGGACTTTTCTCCACCCCCCCCCATGTTTTTTTCTCCAAAGCACTATTCACAATTTGACATATTTGTTTATTATCTGTCTTCCCTCAATAGAATATAAGGTTTTAAATGGCAAAGATTACCTATTTTATTCGTTACTATATCTCCTGTGCCAAGAATAATGCCTGGCTTGCAGTAGGTGTTCAGTAAATATTGTTGAAAAGATGAATGAATTAATGGAGGAATGAATCTTGGAGGAAGAGCCCCTATATTGGAGTCCCATTGTTTCTCTACACAGCCCTATTTGGTGCAATCCAAAACAAGCCCTCAATGGCTTCTATCAAAATATACACAATTAATTCCTTTAAACACTAACGTTTGACAACTGAAAGTGCTGCTACTTCTCAACTCAGCCCTCTGTACTCTCGGGGCAACTAGATAACCACAAATTCAAATATTTGGACCCTTTACGATATCAGTCTGGCACCAGTTCCTATATCTCATAAGGTACAAATTCAAGTTCTCCAAGTCTTGAAGTGTCTTCTCACTGGCTTAAAATGTGGAGGGTTTATCTCCCTTCTCATGGCTCTTCGCCACCCTTCTTCAAAGAAATTCTCTCTGAAACTCCTCTCTTTTCTCTCTTCACCTCTCCCCTCCTCTCTTCTTTCTCCCTTTAATCACTTACATATTAGATGTCGAAGTAAGATTTGAAAAACAGAATGGCAGATGCCTCCTTTGCTGGTCCTGTGTAGGTGTGGTCAAGCAATTTGCAATTTGCTTCAGACCTATTGCTTTGCTTTGTGCCATCAGAGCCTCAGTCAAATTTGAGACAAGGGGAGTTCAGTTTTGGAATCCTATTACATCTACCTTGAAAAGCTGCTGTAAATGTGTAATGAGATAAAGTGAATCAATCATTTAACAAAATGCTTACCGTAAAGCAAATGTTTATTTTTTCTCGATATTCTTCCCTAAACTCATTTCTTGCTGTTCCTACTAAAATGATAGGTAGAATTCTAGCCCATAATTACATTTCCTTGGAAATTTTTGAGCAAAGAAAAAGAGTAAAAGGGCTAATAAATTCCTTTGAAAATCTGAAGAAGGAAAAAAAAAAGACAAACAAGAAAAAACCCCCAAATCATCATAAATATTTCACATGTAGTTTAGAATTACAGTATTTATCTTTTCCTCACAGGAGTATATCATCTCCTATTGCTAATTTTTGAATTTCACTTTAGAAGCGCAAGCTAGGCAATTTAAAATTGTCAGAGTCATATAAATTACTGACTTACTTTAGCAGCGAGGGCTATTTTCTGGTATTCAGTGATTAGACCTGAAATATATTTTATAGCAAAGTATGAGATTAGTTTCACCTCTAAATATGGTATGAATATGCTTCTTGTATCCCCCTTGAAAATTAACTATTCATGTTTAGCTGAGAGTGAAATTCATCAGGGACAAAGCCCCGCAGGTGAGCTCATTCCCTTGTTACCTTAGTGCATGGAATTATTCCCCCAGGTCCAAACCTAATCAAATGTGACAACAACTCATCTCATGCTTTACTTTCTTCCAGATCTGTGCAGCCTTAGTGGTATTACCAACTAATGAATTCTTCTACAGAGACACTGATAGTAAAGTTCTTCTGTAACTAAGTAATTCTTCAGAGAATTATGTTTTATTCTGAGGCTAGGAGTAGCTTTATTTGAGTTATCAGTACTTTGGGAATTTAGCAGATTACCAGTGTGTAATGAAAGATGAATTAAAACATTTCCCCCAAATGCTATGAACATTTACAAAAAGTTGAAATAAATAGTTTGGATTAGAACAAAATACAGTATGACTTAAGTTATTTGGATATACTATTTGGGAAATCTCTTCCTTGTTTGAGAACAGTCTCACTAATAAGAATTAGCCAGCTGTATAAATCCTATATCCGAAATGTCTTTATGACAAAGGCACTCTTAGAGGTTTTCCTATTCCATGTGTTTTGAGCACCTGCTTGAAGACCTGACACAAACAGACTTTTCATGAGTCCTAATGATTCTTCTAGATCACTGAATTACAATAGTCTACAATTGTAATCCACAATGTCCCACAGTGCACATTCCTTAAAACCCCTTTGGAGTCTTTGTGAAGGTTTAGGTAAATCATATTTCAAACTCTATGTGCAACCAACCATGACCTGGGGGCATTTGCTAACCTCAGTCTGGTAATCTGGTAATCAGAATGAGTGAAAGGCATTAATGTGGAAGATAACTCAGTTACTAAAGGGGCTGCCTTGGTAGGGTTGACATAGTGAGTCTCTTGATGTTCTGGAATACCTTGAATTGGTCAAGGAAAGACCCTGAGTTTCAGATGGGGGCATCTGAACTCCATGTGTGTTACATGGAGTAAGAGGGGAAGAACATTGATCATAATATTAAGAAAAGCATAACTGTGAGGGAAGATTCTAACACTAACCTTGTTATATTGCTTTATAGCTCCCAAGATCTAGAAGAGTGATAAAGGACAGGTGATCAATATTTTTTAATTAAATGTGGATATCAAATATCTACTTCCCCTAATAGCATAGACTGATCTTATTGACATAATATTAGCCAGGGCACAGAATTCAACCTTGACACAGGTTTTCAAAAGGAATCCAAATTTACCAGGAAACTTGTGATTTTTTACAGTCTTTAGAAAAGACCAAAGTATTATAAGGTCATGGTAAAAGAAGATACTGCATGGGTCATGCAGCAATTTCCTGATTTTTCTTTCCCTGGTCCTTCTTCTTCCCTAGTACTTTAATTTTACAATTATTTCTTTTTATGGTGATAAAATACACATAATATACAATTTACCATTAGTGACATTTAGTACAATGTTGTACAACCATCACCACTGTCTAATTCCAGAACAATTTCATCACCCCCAAAAGAAACCCATTAAACAGTCGCTCCCCACTTCCCATTCCTTAACTTCTGGCAACCAATAATTATTTTCTCTCTGTAAAATTGCCTACTCTGGGTTTTTCACAATGGAACCATACAATATACAGCTTTTTGTTTCTGGCTTCTTTCATGTAGCTTATTGTTTTCAAGATTTATCCATGCTGTAGCATGTATAAATACTTTGTTCTTTTATGTCTGAATAATATTCCATTGTTTATATATACTACATTTTATTTATCTATTTGTCAATTGATGAACATTTAGGTTGTTTTCATCTTCTGGAAATTATAAATACTGCTATGAACATTTGTGTGCAAGTTTGTTTGAACACCTGATTTTTAAATCTTCTGGATACATACCCAGAAGAGGAATTTCTGGATCATATGGTAATTCTATGTTTAACTTATTGAGGAACTGCCAACTGTTTTCCATAGCATCTGTACCATTTTACAATCCCATCAGCAATGTACAAAGGTTCCAATTTCTCCATTTCCTTATGAACACTTGCTATTTTCTGTTTTGGTTTTTGTTTTTTAGTTAAAGCCATCCTACTGTGAGGCTGTATTTATTTTGGCTTTGATTTGCATTTTCCAAATGGTGAATTATGTTGAGCTTATTATCCATTTGTATATAATCCTTGGAAAGATGTGTATTCAATTCTTTGCACATTTTTAAATTGGGTTGTTTGGTTTTATGTTGTTGAAGTATAAGTGCTGTTTATGTATTATACTAGATCCTTATTGGATATATAGTTTGTGAATATTTTCTCCCATTCTGTGTGTTGTCTTTTCCCAATCTTGATAGTTTCTTTTGATCCTTTCCATGTTACTTTGCCTCCAATATCTTCTTCCCCTACTGTCTCTCAGGAGTAAATATGTCTCTTTCTCATGTGCAAATGATGAGTTCTTCTGTAGACTCTCTCTAACTCAGGCACCAATCTCAGTACAATCAGGCACTGGGGCCTCAGGCTTCATTAGAAATGGTCTATTCTCTTAACAAAGACAGTTCTCCACAAAGAGACATTTCATACCAGCAGCTAAGAAAATAAAGTATACTCCATATATTTTTCAGGAATAAGTTTTATATGCAGAAAAATGATTATTTTCTTTTAAAACATTACAGAATGATAAGTTCTGCTATTATAAAATAGTTATTTCTAGAAAAATGGAGTGGAATAGTTGTTTGAGGGTTTTAAATAATAGGCAACTTGTCCTGAGAGCATTAATAACCTGATACAGGTGTGCCAAATATAATCCTCACAAGGTCTATACTACAGATAAATCCTCTCTGTGGAAGAGTAGTTCTATTACACAATAATTGTCTAGAAGTCTTCAATCACATGGTAGAATTAGGCCAAGTGTGAAATATTGGATACGTAGATTACTGAAAACAGGAGTGAATTGAAAATGTATACTACTTGTGCATTGACTTTCAACCAGGATAAATAATAAACCAAAAAACCATGTTGACTATGATTTAAGATGGCAGCATAGGTAGACTTTTTTTTTTTTAACGAACAAGACATTCCATCTAGTTTTAGAATATATTTAGGTCCATCCTTATCCCTGTGATATTTTTTTTAAAAGTTCTTTTTGACATGTTCTGACTTTATTTTAACATTGTCTGTCTCTCGAAACTGGTTTGACGGCAGTACCTAAAGAACAAATATCTGATAGCTTTTATAGACAGTGACAGAGCAGTGAACGCAAATATAAACTCACTATTCCCTTAAGGATCAGCTGTTTCCAGTAGGTTTTATAGCTGCATTCAGTTTCGTTTGTTTGTTTGTTTTTGTTTTTGTGGTACGCGGGCCTCTCACTGCTGTGGCCTCTCCTGTTGCGGAGCATAGGCTCGGATGCACAGGTCCAGTGGCCACGGCTCACCGGCCCAGCTGCTCCGCGGCACAAGGGATCCTCCTGGACCGGGGCATGAACCCGTGCCCCCTGCATCGGCAGGCGGACTCCCACCCACTGCACCACCAGGGAAACCCTCTGCATTCAGTTTGACAGCCACTCCCCCAACAATTTTGGTGGAAGATTTCTTTACTCTTATTAAACTTATTTTATTGATAGACTGTTTTCATCAGATTTAAAATGTAATATATATATATATATATACTGAATTTTAGCACCATTAATAAGATAAATTTTGCTTCACACTTTTCAATCTTATGAAATTGTAATTAGATTTATGTAGCTATAGACTTTTATAGACTTATGTATTATGTAGTCATATATATATATACATACACACATAGAGATACAGAGTACACACATACACTTAAGGATCTTGAGATGAGATCATCCTGGATTGCCTGAGTGGGCCTGAAATCCAAGCATAGGTGTCATTACAAGAGTGAGTCAGAGGTAGATTATACAGACAGAAGAGGAGAAGATACAGAGGAGAAGATGATATAAAGAAAGAGGCAGAGATTGCAGTGTTGTATCTCCTAGCCAAGGAAGGCCAAGGATTGCCAGTAGCCACTGGAAGCTGGAAGAAACAAGAAAGTATTGGTCCCTAGAGACTTCGGAGAGACTGTGACACTGTTAGTACCTTGATTTAAGACTTCTTGCCTCCATGATTGTTAGAGAATAAATTTTTGTTTCAAGCCACTAAGTGTGTGGGTTGTTCATTACGGCAGCACTAGGAAACCAATATAGATTTTGGTACTGAGAGTGGGGTGCTGCTGTAAAAATACCTAAAAATACGGAAGTGGCTCTAGAATTGGATAATAGATAGAGACTGGAAGAATTTTGACATACTTAACAGTAAAAAGCCTAGATTTCCTTGAAGAGACTTTTGGAAGAAATAAGGACTTTAAAGATGCTTCTGGTGAGGTCTCAGAAAGAAATAAGGAACATGTTATAAGGAAACTGGAGGAAAACTGTTCTGTGTCATAAAGTGACAGAGAACGTGGCTAAATTGTTTTCTATTTTGTAATGGAAAGCAGATCTTGGATATTTAGCTGAAGAGATTTCCAAACAAAGTGCTAAAGGTGTGGCCTGGTTTCTCATTGTTGTGTCTAGTAAAATGTGAGAGGAAAGAGATAAATTAAGGAAAGAACTGTTAAGCAATATGGAACCAGAATTTGATTATTTTGGGTGTACCTAGTGTAACCAGATTGCAAATGATGCTAAAGTTAGGTTCTTTACTGATGGGAAAGCACCCGCTGGAGAGAGGTTCAAGGGTGTGGCTGGAAAACTTTTGCTGATGTATATGACTCCACTTTTGCTGGATATATGACTCATGGATCCAATCAACTATCATCTCAGCAGAAGCCTGGAATAGATAGGGGTTATCCAGGAAGGGTCTATGGAGAACCCTCTTGTCTAATGGTATAGATCTTTATGATATGCATGGGAGACATAGAATGTTTTTGAGACTGCTGTACCAGCAGAAACAATGCCAACTTGGACGGAAGAATACAGACAAGATGAAATAAAGGATGGTTGTTGGGCTTCTGGGATTCTACATGAGGGAAATGAGCTGATAGAGGTCATTGACTTAAAAAATATGCAGCCCTTCAAGAAAAAGGAGAATGGCTCCAAGGGCAGAGCTGCAAATGCAGAAGCACAAGCCAGAGAGGTGCGGGTAGAGTAAGATGGAGACACTGATATTGCCAGAGCCTCTGTGAGAGAGCACATTTCTGTTGTTTTAGGCTTCCAAGTTTGTAGTAATTTGTATGGCAGCCTAGGAAACAAATACATTCACATTTTCTGAAATTTTCTGGTATCATTGGCATTCTATTTTAGGTAATAAACCATCTTCCCCAACAGATGTGTCTGGATTTTTTTTTTTTTTACTCTCTCTCTCTTTTAAACCTTTTTTTATGTACACATAAAAGCTAGACAAAAACAAAGTAGGTGAGAAGACAGAATGGAGTAATGGAAATCATATTAGGATTTGAGTCAAACTAAGTTTAAGGTCTACCTCTCCACTAACTATGTGACATCGAGCAAATGAATTAACGTCTCTGAATCTACTTTCTTTAACTATAAGATGGAGATAGTAACAATAAAGTTAAGAAGAGAATTAAAGTAGAAAATATATTTAATTTGGCAGGCACAGTGTATGCTAGTTTTCTCCCTTCCCTTTATCCCAGTAGGAATATTATGAATAAGCAATAGGAGGAGGCTACCCTGTAATCATGAATTTAATGCTTGCAAATTTTGAACATCTAGAGTGGTTTTAATCCATGTGGCAATTTAGAAAGACTGATCAGAAACATCTTTTGCAGTCGTTGTAAAACCTGCTTTTACATAGATGTATATCTTTATGGCCCCAGGGAATTCATTTAAGAATTTTTTTTTTCATGACTACTTGTTAAACTTACATGTACAAAAATATGTGACACAGTCAGAGGAAAAGAAATAACTCAATCAATGGTAAAAGAAAGGCTGTAGTCTGAATTTTCTGTTACGTTATTCTATCTGCTATATCATCCTCATTATTAAAACATACTGATAAACTCATAGATTCCCAAAGTGATCTTAATGATGGATAAATGTCTGTATTTATACTCTCTGCTCACATTTGAGGTTTCATTTTTGAAGACACTTGCAGAAGACACATGCAGAAGTTTTCATCTCTCCTGAGTTAAGTCCTCATTAGCATCACAGGAAGCATGATAAGAAGGCTTTGAAAAGTTGTATCTATTTGTATCGATTGCTTCTCCAACTGTTATGTTCTTATCTTGAGCATGTACCAAAATTCTGAAATTGAAAAATTGATTCCTCAGTTACATTTATAACAAAACCTCAAATAAATTTGAAGTGACTGTGCAGTAAAATTTCCTGAAGGGGAAGGAAGAGGCCTCACCCACTTTATATAATGTCTTTTAAATATTTCTGTTCTCACTTAGAGCTCTTCCTAAAAATTTGACTCTATATTTTTCCTCATCCTCAAGGACGTCAACTCTAGATGTACATTAGAATTGGAATGTCTGGAGTTGGAACATTGTTGTTTAAAAAGATATGTGAGCATGTGGAAATTTTCTAGCATGTTCAAGAGTAAAGAGAATAGTATGATGTGTTCCCACATGTCTATCACCAGCTTCAACAGTGAACTTATTATCAGCCTTGTTTCATCTATTCCTTGTTTTACCTGTACTTTCACCCAGCCTTGGATCATGCTGAACCAAATCTAAACCATCATTACAGTTAATTTCATCTGTAAATATCTTCATAAGTTTTTCTGATGGAAACTATATTTAAACATAACTGTAACATCCTTATCATATACTAAATAACACTCACTCCTTAATATCATCAAATATAAATGCTCACATTTCCCCCAATGTTTTGTAATGTAATTGCATACAATTTCTTTTAATAAAAATCCAAATAACATGTATACATTATAATTGGAAGATATATATATATATATTTAAAACTAATAATACATTTTATTTTTGAAGTAAAGTAAAACACAATAGAGCAATTTTTCATAGCATCTGGTGTGTATCTATACATCTAGATATGTTAATACATATGATTGTTTATTTAAAAATCATAACAAAATTATGAGGTTGATTGATATGATACACAATTGTCTCAATTTTATAGAAGAAACAAATATAAGCCCAGAATTTTCTCAGGTCGCATATTGATAAGACAGATCTAGGACTGAACATAGATTGTTCACTCTGATAGCTGAAATATGTAGCATCATGATGTAGACTACCTTTGGCTATACTGGCAGCAGGAGGTATAAAAGAAATGACAGATTTCAAAATAAGATAGGCTCATATAATGTGTTTAATGTGGAGTGTAAGGTATAGAAACTTATAAAATATTCCATTATCTAATGTATATTTTGAAGTCCTAGGAAGGTCATGTCACTCTGCTAGATATAAGAAGTATAACTCTACACTTGAGACAATTAATCATTAATCAAATTAGACTGCCTCACCATCCATACCTGAAAAGCAATCATCAATCATCAGTTCTTCTCAGCAACATTTAACATTTGCCAACTGCGTGGTGTTTTATTGTTTTTTAACGTCTTTGTTGGAGTAAAATTGCTTTACAATGGTGTGTTAGTTTCTGCTTTATAACAAAGTGAATCAGTTATACATATACATATGTCCCCGTGTCTCCTCCCTCTTGCGTCTCCTTCCCTCCCACCCTCCCTATACCACCCCTCTAGGTGGTCACAAACCACCTAGCTGATCTCCCTGTGCTCTGCAGCTGCTTCCCACTATCAATTTTACATTTGGTAGTGCATATATGTCAATGCCACTCTCTCACTTCGTCCCAGCTTACCCTTCCCCCTCCCTGTATCCTCAAGTCCATTCTCTGAGTCTGTGCTTTATACCTGTCCTGCCCCTAGGTTCTTCAGAACCATTCTTTTTTTTTTAGGTGCCATATATATGTGTTAGCATACGGTATTTGTTTTTCTCTTTCTGACTTAGTTCACTCTGTATGACAGTCTCTAGGTCCATCCAACTCACTACAAATAACTCAATTTTGTTTCCTTATATGGCTGAGTAATATTCCATTGTATATATGTGCCACATCTTCGTTATCCATTCCTCTGTTGATGGACACTTAGGTTGCTTCCATGTCCTGGCTATTGTAAATAGAGCTGCAATGAACATTGTGCTACATGACTCTTTTTGAATTATGGTTTTCTCAGGGTATATGCCCAGTAGTGGGATTTCTGGGTCGTATGGTCGTTATAATTTTAGTGTTTTAAGGAAACTCCATACTGTTCTCCATAGTAGCTGTATCAATTTACATTTCCACCAACAGTGCTAAGGGTTCCCTTTTCACCACACCCTCTTCAGCATTTATTGTTTGTAGATTTTTTGATGATGGCCATTCTAACGGGAGTGAGGTGATACCTCATTGCAGTTTTTTGTTTCTTTGTTTGTTTGTTTGCTGTACGCAGGCCTCTCACTGTTGTGGCCTCTCCCATTGCGGAGCGCAGGCTCAGGACGTGCAGGCTCAGCAGCCATGGCTCACGGGCCCAGCCGCTCTGCAGCATGTGGGATCTTCCCACACTGGGTCACGAACTCATATCCCCTGCATCGGCAGGCGGATTCTCAACCACTGTGCCACCAGGGAAGCCCTGCAGTTTTGATTTGCATTGCTCTAATGATTAGTGATGTTGAGCATCCTTTCATGTGTTTGTTGGCAATGTGTATATCTTCTTTGGAGAAATGTCTATTTAGGTCTTCTGCCCATTTTGAGATTGGGTTGTTTGTTTTTTACAGATTGATCTGCATAGCTCCTTCTAAAGTTTGGAGATTAATCCTTTGTCAGTTGCTTCATTTGCAAATATTTTCTCCCACTCTGAGGGTTGTCTTTTTGTCTTGTTTATGGGTTCCTTTGCTGTGCAAAAGCTTTGAAGTTGCATTAGGTCCCATTGTTTATTTTTGTTTTTATTTCCATTTCTCTAGGAGGTGATTCAAAAAGGATCTTGCTGTGATTTATGTCAGTGTTCTGCCTGTGTTTTCCTCTAAGTGTTTTATAGTGTCTGGCCTTACATTTAGGTCTTTAATCCATTTTGAGTTTATTTTTGTGTATGGTGTTAGCGAGTGTTCTAATTTTATTCTTTTACATGTAGCTGTCCAGTTTTCCCAGCACCACTTATTGAAGAGGCTGTCTTTTCTCCATTGTATATTCTTGCCTCCCTTATCAAAAATAAAGTGACCATAGGTGCTTGGGTTTATCTTTGGGCTTTCTATCCTGTTCCATTGATCTATATTTCAGTTTTTGTGCCAGTACATACTGTCTTAGTTACTGTAGCTTTGTAGTATAGTCTGAAGTCTAGGAGCCTGATTCCTCCAGCTCTGTTTTTCTTTCTCAAGATTTCTTTGGCTATTTGGGGTCTTTTGTATTTCCATAAAAAATGTGAAATTTTTTGTTCTAGTTCTAGTGAAAAATGACATTGGTAGTTTTACAGGGATTGCATTGAATCTGTAGATTGCTTTGGGTAGTATAGTCATTTTCACAATATTGATTCTTCCAATCCAAGAACATGATATATCTCTCCATCTGTTGGTATCATCTTTAATTTCTTTCACCAGTGTCTTTTAGTTTTCTGCATACAGGTCTTTTGCCTCCTTAGGTAGGTTTATTCCTAGATATTTTATTCTTTTTGTTGCAATGGTAAATGGGAGTGTTTCCTTAATTTCTCTTTCAGATTTTCCATCATTAGTGTATAGGAATGCAAGAGATTTCTGTGCATTAATTTTGCAACCTGCTACTTTACCAAATTCATTGATTAGCTCTAGTAGTTTTCTGGTAGCATCTTTAGGATTCTCTATGTATAGTTTCATGTCATCTGCAAACAGTGACAGTTTTACTTCTTTTCCAATTTGGATTCCTTTTATTTCTTGTTCTTCTCTGATTGCTGTGGCTAAAACTTCCAAAACTATGTTGAATAACAGTGGTGAGAGTGGACAGCCTTGTGTTGTTCCTGATCTTAGTGGAAATGGTTTCAGATTATCACCATTGAGAATTATGTTGGCTTGGGTTTGCCATATATGACCTTTATTATGTTGAGGTTAGTTACCTCTATTCCTACTTTCTGGAGAATTTTTATCATAAATGGGTGTTGAATTTTGTCAAAAGCTTTTTCTGCATTTATTGAGAAGATCATATGCTTTTTCTCCTTTAATTTGTTAATTTGGTTTATCACATTGATTGATATATGTATACTGAAGAATCCTTGCATTCCTGGGATAAACCTCACTTGATCATGGTGTATGATCCTTTTAATGTGCTGTTGGATTCTGTTTTCTAGTATTTTGTTGAGGATTTTTGCATCTATGTTTATCATTGATATTGGCCTGTAAGTTTCTTTTTTTGTGACTTCTTTGTCTGGTTTTGGTATCAGAGTGATGGTGGCCTTGTACACTGAGTTTGAGAGTGTTCCTCCCTCTGCTACATTTTGGAAGAGTTTGAGAAGGATAGGTGTTAGCTCTTCTCTAAATGTTTGATAGAATTTGCCTGTGAAGCCATCTGGTCCTGGGCTTTTGTTTGCTGGAAGATTTTTAATCACAGTTTCAATTTCAGGGCTTGTGATTGGTCTGTTTATATTTTCTATTTCTTCCTGGTTCAGTCTCAGAAGGTTGTGCTTTTCTAAGAATTTGTCCATTTGTTCATGGCTGTCCATTTTACTGGCATATAGTCACTTGTAGTAATCTATCATGATGCTTTGTATTTCTGCGGTGTCAGTTTTTACTTCTCCTTTTTCATTTCTAATTCTATTGATTTGAGTCTTCTCCTGATTTTTCTTGATGAGTCTGGCTAATGGTTTATCAATTTGTTTATCTTCTCAAAGAACCAGCTTTTAGTTTTATTGATATTTGCTATAGTTTCCTTCATTTCTTCTTCAGTTATTTCTGATCTGATATTTATGATTTCTTTCCTTCTGTTAACTTTGTTTATTTTGTTGTTGTTGTTTTTCTTCTTTCTCTAATTGCTTTAGGTGTAAGTTTAGGTTGTTTGTTTGAGATGTTTCTTGTTTCTTGACATAGGATTGTGTTGCTATAAACTTCCTTCTTAGAACTGCTTTTGCTGCATCCCATAGGTTTTGTGTTGTTGTGTTTTCATTGTCATTTGTTTCAAGGTATTTCTTGATTTCCTCTTTGATTTCTTCCTTGATCTCGTGGTTATTTAGTAGTGTATTGTTTAACTTCCTTGTGTTTGTATTTTTTACAGATTTTTTCCTGTAATTGGTATCTCATCTCATAGTGTTGTGGTCGGAAAAGAAACTTGATATGATTTCAATTTTCTTAATTTTACAAAGGCTTGATTTGTGACCCAAGATATGATCTATCTTGTAGAATGTCTATGAGCTGTGGAGAAGAAAGTGTATTCTGTTGTTTTTGGATGGAATGTCCTATAAATATCAATTAAGTCCATCTTGTTTAATGTATCATTTAAAGCTTGTGTTCCTTATTTATTTTCAGTTTGAATGATCTGTCCGTTGGTGAAAGTGAGCTATTAAAGTCCCCTACTATTATTGTGTTACTGTCAATTTCCCCATTTATGGCTGTTGGCATTTGCCTTATGTACTGAGGTGCTCCTATATTGGGTCATAAATATTTACAATTGTTACATCTTTTTCTTGGATTGATCCCTTCATCATTATGTAGTGTCCTTCTTTATCTCTTATAATAGTCTTTATTTTAAAGTCTATTTTGTCTGTTATGAAAATTGCTACCGTGGCTTTCTTTCATTTCCATTTGCATAAAATATCTTTTTCCATCCCCTCATTTTCAGTCTGTATATGTCCCTAGGTCTGAAGTGGGTCTGTTGTAGACAGCATATAGATGGGTCTTGTTTTTGTATCCATTCAGCCAGTCTATGTGTTTTGGCTGGAGCATTTAATCCATTTACATTTAAGGTAGTTATCATTATGTATGTTCCTGTTACCATTTTCTTAATTGTTTTGGGTTTGTTATTGTAGGTCTTTTCCTTCTCTTGTGTTTACTGCCTAGAGAAGTTCCTTTAGCATATGCTGTAAAGCTGGTTTGATGGTGCTCAATTCTCTTAGCTTTTGCTTTTCTGTAAAGTTTTTAATTTTCCTGTTGAATCTGAATGAGATCCTTGCTGGGTAGAGTAATCTTGGTTGTAGGTTTTTCCCTTTCATCACTTTAAATGTGTCCTGCCACTCCCTTCTGGCTTGCAGAGTTTCTGCCAAAAGATCAGCTGTTGACCTTATGGGGATTCCCTTATATATTATTTGTTGCTTTTCCCTCGCTGCTTTTAATAGTTATTCTTTGTATTTAATTTTTGATAGTTTGATTAATATGTGTCTTGGCATGTTTCTTCTTGGCTTTATCTTGTATGGGACTCTCTGCACTTCCTGGAGTTGATTGACTATTTCCTTTCCCATATTAGGGAAATTTTCAACTATAATCTTTTCAAAGATTTTCTCAGTGTTTTTTTTTTTTTTTTTTTCTCTTCTTCTTCTGGGACCCCTATAATTTGAATGTTGGTGCATTTAATGTTGTCCCAGAGGTCTCTGAGACTGTCCTCAATTCTTTTCATTCTTTTTTTTTTATTGTGCTCTGTGGTAGTTATTTCCACTATTTTATCTTCCATGTCACTTATCCATTCTTCTTCCTCAGTTATTCTCTATTGATTCCTTCTGGAGAATTTCTAATTTCATTTATTGTGTTGTTCATCATTGTTTCTTTGCTCTTTAGTTGTTCTAGGTCCTTGTTAAACATTTCTTGTATTTTCTCCATTCTATTTCCAAGATTTTCAATCATCTTTACTGTCATTACTCTGAATTCTTTTTCAGGTAGACTGCATAGTTCTTCTTCATTTGTTTGGTCTGGTTGGTTTTTACCTTGCTCCTTCATCTGCTGTGTATTTCTCTGTCTAGTAATTTTGCTTAACTTACTGCATTTGGGGTCTCCTTTTCACAGACTGCAGGTTCATAGTTCCCATTGTTTGTGGTGTCTGCCCCCAGTGGCTAAGGTTGGTCCAGTGGGTTGTGTAGGCTTCCTGGTGGAGGGGACTTGTGCCTGTGTCCTGGATCTTGTCTTTCTGGTGGGCAGGTCTACATCCAGTGGTGTGTTTTGGGGTGTCTGTGACCTTATTATGATTTTAGGCAGCCTCTCTGCTAATGGGTGGAGTTATGTTCCTGTTTTGTTAGTTGTTTGGCATAGGGTATCCAGCACTGTAGCTTGCTGGTCGTTGAGTGGGTCTTAGCGTTGAGATGGAGATCTCTTGGAGAGCTTTCATAATTTGATATTAAGTGGAGCTGGGAGGTCTCTGGTGGACCAATGTTGTGAGCTTGGCTCTCCAACCTCAGAGGCTGAGGCCTGACACCCAGCTGGAGAACCAAGAACCTGTCAGCCACAGGGCTCAGAAGAAAAGGGAGAAAAAATAAAAAGAAATAAAGAAAAAGTAAAATAAAGTTATTAAAATAAAAAATAAAGAAAATTCTTAAGAATAAAAAAATTAAAAAGTAATTTAAAAAAGACAGAAAGAAAGAAGAGAGAAACCAAACCTAAAAAAAATGCAACAATGATAACAAGCACTCAAAACTATACCAAAAAAAAAAAAGAAGAAAACAAAACAAAATGGACAGACAGAACCCTAGGACAAATGGTAAAAGCAATGCTATACAGACAAAATCCCACAAAGAAGCCTACACATATACACTCACAAAACGAAAAAAGTAAAAAAATATATATATAAAAAAAAGAGGAGAGCAACCAAATCAATAAACAAATCTACCAATGATAATAAGCTCTAAATACTAAAGTAGGATAAACATAAACCCAGAAACAAATTAGATGCAGAAAGCAAATCCCAAGTCTACAGTTGCTCCCAAAGGCCACAGCCTCAACTTTGGGATTATTCGTTGTCTATTCAGGTATTCCACAGATGCAGGGTACATCAAGTTGATTGTGGAGATTTAATCCACTCTCCTGAGGCTGCTGGGAGAGATTTCCCTTTCTCTTCTTTGTTCGCACAGCTCCTGGGATTCAGCTTTGGATTTGGCCCTGCCTCTGCGTGTACGTCGCCAGAAGGCATCTGTTCCTCTCCCAGACAGGATGGGGTTAAAGTAGTAGCTGATTAAGGGGCTGTGGCTCACTCAGGCTGAGGGGAGGGAGCGGTATAGGATTCAGGGCAAACCTGCAGAGGCAGAGGCCAGCGTGATGTTGCAACAGCCTGAGGTGCGCTTTGTGTTCTCCTGGGGAAGTTGTCCCTGGATCATGGGACCCTGGCAGTGGCGGGCTGCACAGCCTCCCGGGAGGGGAGGTGTGGATACTGACCTGTGCTTACACACAGGTTTCTTGGTGGCTGTAGCAGCAGTGTTAGTGTCTCATGTCCGTCTCTGGGGTCCACGCTGATAGCCGCGGCTTGCACACATCTCTGGCACTCCTTTAGTCAGTGCTCTGAATCCCCTCTCCTCACACACCCTGAAAGAATGGTCTCTTGCCTCTTAGGCAGTTCCAGGCCTTCTCCCAGACTCCTGGCTAGCTGTGGCACACCAGCGCCCTTCAGGCTGTGTTCATGCAGCCAACCCCACTCCTCTCCCTGGCATCTGATCTCTGAAGCTCAAGCCTCAGCTCCCAGTCTCCACCTGCCCCATCAGGTGAGCAGACAAGCCTCTCTCAGGCTGGTGAGTGCTGGTCAGTTCTGATCCTCTGTGCAGGAATCTCTCCGCTCTGCCCTCTGCACCCCTGTTGCTGTGCTCTCCCCCGTGTCTCTGGAGCTTCCCCTCCTCCCACCCCCATCTCTGCCGGTGAAGTGGCTTCCCAGTGTGTGGAAATTTTTCCTCTTTCACAGCTCCTTCCCGGAGGTTCAGGTCCTATCCCTCTTCTTTTGTCTGTTTTTTCTTTTTTCTTTTGCCCTACCCAAGTACGTGGGGAGTTTCTTGCCTTTTGGGAAGTCTGATGTCTTCTGCCAGCATTCAGTGGGTGTTCTTTAGGAGTTGATCCACATGTAGATGTATTTCTGATGTATTTGTGGTGAGGAAGGTGATCTCCACATCTTACTCCTCTGCCATCTTGAAGGTCCCCCCATTGGAAGATATATTTTTGAGTCTTTTTTGTAAGGTGTCGTTTTCTCTCTTGTTTTCTTTGTTATTTATTGAAGAAATGTCTTAATATATGACGATATGGTAGCCCCTAGACACATGTAGTTATTTATATTTTAGTTAATTAAAATTAAAGAAAAATTTAGCATAGATAAATAAAATTTAAAATATTACATTAAACATTTTTTCAAATGTTCATTAGCCCTATGTAGCTATGTATTGAATAATGCAGATATAGAACGATTCCACTGTTGGTGAAAGTTCTATCAGAATGTTCTTTTGTAGGGTTTCCCACAGAAAGGTTTTTTTTTTTTTTCTGATTATACCCTTATATGTCATTTAAAATGGTCTGACCTCTGTATTTCTTGTAAATTGATAACTATATCTAGAGCCTTGATGGATTTATGTTTAATGTTTTGCCAAAACTGCTATATAATTTTATTGTGCACTTACATCAAGAGGTATATAAAATCTGATGGTCTCTTTTCATGATGTTAGTAGCCACTGATTATCGTTGCCTAATTTTAATAAAATAGTGCATTTGAATTACTCTATAATTTTAATAATTTCTTTTCTGCCCCATGCCATTCTTGCCTGTATAATTATAGTATATTTATTGCAAATGATGTTGATTATAACTAGATTTTTATCTTAGCCTCTATTACCCAGACTCCTAGCATCCTTCAGGGAAAAAAGTAATCAGCCTAAGATCTTCCATTGTCATAGATCTTAGTCCACATTTTGTATTATTTTGATGACAATAACAGAGAACCTACCTTTCTGAGTTGAAAACTACTTTGTTAATTTTTATTCTTTTATAAAATAAAATTTCTTTTGGAGGTTTTATGCTTTAAGAGGACAGATTAAATACTTGTATCTAATATTGATCCTTTCAAACTTCACTAAAGCTATAATAAAAGGATAATTTTTTTAAAGACATAGACACATAAAGACAGGAGAGAAAAACAATTGGAATAGCATTTTGGAAGTCAGGAAGCAGATGGGCAAGGACTACCCACTTAGCAAATGCTAACCTGGAAATAGAAAAAACTGAGAAAGAACCAAAATTAAACTGTAAAATTTTCAAAAAACTTAGGAACTGGCAGTACTTATGGAACTTGCAGTGAAGCAGTTTGCTGTTAAAATGATGATATAAAAAGCAAATTCCTAGATAACCTCTCCCATTTCATTTGCCTTCCCCTCCATTACTCAAGTAGTGCTATGGAGATTTGTATGCTAATGAAGGTTAAACTGTTCCTAGGCTAGACTGTTGAGAATAAATGTATAGTACCATAAAGAGAAGAATGAATAGAATATATATATATAAGTGCTCATATACATATATATATATAAGCACCCATATACATACATATATATATACCCATATACATACATATATATATATATATATATATATATATATATATATATATATATAATCGCCAAGAGTTTTGTCCCATACTTAAATTAGCTCTCAGGGCATGGGCAACCAAACTTCTGTTGCCTGATAGATGAGTAAAAGACCTGCCTTTGGGAAATTGATCTTCCCATAAATAAGAAAGCAAAGATATTGACATGCAAGTTTTCCTAATACCTGTCCAGATCTCCCTCCAGTGAAGTTCCAGTTTACCAGTCCTCACTTGTATGCTCAGAGTGTTCAGTCTGGTTTTGAGCCTACTTCCTGCTATTCTTCATCATGAGCAGGCAAATAGATGATCAGATATTTGGGGAAGACTTTAACAATGAAGGTGGAAAAAAATAAGCAAATAGAAAAAGAAAAGCAACTTGGAGAGGACAAGTATTATGCAGAAAGAAAACAACTAACATTAATATCCTAACAGTGATCATAGAGACTATTGTATTCATAAAAGAAAGACTAGATAGTATGAAGAGAAACATTCAGAGAATACCATAAAATTAGAAAAATGATCACAGGAAAATAATACTTATGAAATTGTTGTGATATAAAGTTGTAGAAATCTCTCAGAGATTAAAACTAAAAGACCAAAAAAAAAGAGAAAGATAGATAAAACTAGAGGACCGTTTTTTTTTTCAAGAGCAACATTGGAAGCAAGAAACAATGTACAATGCCTTCAAATATCTGAAGAAAAATGGTTTCCAACTGAAAATTCTATAACTGACCTGCTATCAGGTCTTATCTTAGACATGTAAGAAAGGGGACATTTAATTTCCCATTCCCCTTTCTTCAGAAGGTACTGTAAAATGTGTTCCATAAAAATGGAAACATTAACCAGTAAAGCTGAATACAAAGGTCGGATGGGGGTAGGAGACAGGAGATCCAATACAAGAAAAAGAAAAAGAACCTTTAGGATGATGATGAAAAGGAAATCCCAGGTTGATTGCTGTGCTCTAGGTTTAGATGACAATCTGTGAACATGGCTGTCGTTTGGGTGGCCAAGTACAATGTAGCCCTTCATATTCAGAGCAATTCATCCCCCAGAATGAACTGATAGGCAAGGTGGATGTCAACAAAGCTATCTCTTTTGTTAATATGATTCACAAAGTTGATATATGACTGAGACTGGAGGAGAAAAAAACAAAGAAGTCACAAATGGTTATATTGAAGCCTGGTGTCTTTTTCAACTAATATTATGATAAGATCCTCATCCCCTCATGCATTCAAATGCAGAAAAAACACAAATATAGCCCAAGAGAATTCTCTTAAAAAAGAAAAACCTGCTGTACATACATAATTCTCCCCAAATTCACACCCACCTGGACTATCAGAATATGACCTTTTTGGGGAACAGGGTCTTTGCAGATGTAATTAGTTAAGATGAGGTCATACTGGATTAGGATGCACCCCAAATTCATATACAAAGAAGAGACGAGAAGATACAAAGAAATAGAGAAGAAGGTCACGTGGAGACAGAGCCAGATGGGAGTTATGCAGGTACAAGCCAAGAACACCAAGGATTGCTGTCAACTGCCAGAGACTAGGAAGAGGCAAGGGAAGATTCTTCCCTAGAGCCTTCAGAGGGAGCAAGGCAACACCATGATTTCAGAATTTCAGCCTCCAGAACTGTAAGAGAATAAATTTCTGTTGTTTTAAGCCACCCAGTTTGTGGTAATTTACTTTCAATTAATAGGTTTATTTTCTAGAGGTTCAGAATTTCAAGTTCAAAAAATGTGATCATTTCTATGAAAGTTGGGCACTGGGCTTTTGGTTCATAAACATGATTTCTTCCCATTGTTTTTTTAGGTGAAAATCAAATCAAGTGGTCTCATTGCAACTCATGGTTCTAGTCCCCAAATGTAATCCTTACTAAGTGTGAGGACTTCTTGTAGAAAGGTGCCATCTGTCCTTTTGATCAGACTGGCAATGCTGATAGGAAGGGATGTAGTCTCAGTGAGAACAATTTGGAAAAGATTAATTCTGACTCCTATCATTGCTCTCAAAGTCCCTCATACCTGCTCACTACATCCATATTACCTCCTTCATTTCCTTTCTGACTATTCATATGATGCAGCTGAGAAGGTTGCTTTACCTCTAACACTTCCCTTGAGAGTTCACATTCCTTGTTTCTACTGTTCTGAAGATGATTTCACATTAAACACAGACGGTCTCTATTCTAAGCTCTTAAAATACTTCTATCTTTTAAAAAATAGAGAAAATAATCCATATACTAAATGGGTCGGCATATTCACAGAGAATGAAAGAAATATTTATATTATTTTAGAATAGAGGATGCTTATGGATTGAGTGATTATGATATGAAAATATTTTTGCTTTCCAAGAATATTTATTAAGAAGTAAAAATTTTAGGCACATCAAACCTGATGCAAAAGATAGCTCCTGGGTTTAAGCCAATTTGCTGAATAGCACCCTCATGGGGAATTGAGGAATTCATTCGGAGTCTCTTGTTAGCAGTTTTCCTATCCTTAACTCTAAGTACTCCTTGGTGTTCTTTTCAGAATAAGAATATAATTTTTTTCCTGCCTTGAGGACCATTAGGGAGTTTTGAAATATGATTCTCTATAAATTCAAAGTGGCATGAGGGGTTTCTGGCAAGCAGAAGCATGTGTTTTGCCAGTTTGGAATTCCACCAAATGCTATAATTGGTGTCTAAAGATGTGCAAGAAAGGATGTTCTTTGTTTGTCTGCAGCAGGATATGGATATGACTCATTTTAGTCATGGAACCAATTTCATATGTATAATCCAGGTATAGGTGACAATAAAAGAGCAAAAGTAAATATTCTGTGGGAGTGTGAAACCTCAGAGATTGGCATTCCCTTGACTGTCTGCCTGTGTTTGTGGCAGATATCATTACCACTCAGAGTTGCTTCCTTTCTCAGACAAATGGATTTCCTTATAGCACTTTGCCAGGAAGTCAGTTGACCTCATCAACCACAGTTTTGTTTTGTTTTGTTTTTTCTGAGAAAGATAAGGACACCTGTTCTGTAGAAAAGAGATAAAAGAAGATGTCATCAGTGAAGTCAGTGGATCAATTGGCCATGTGGTCGACCTGTGTAACCTGATAAATCTCTTTAGGAGCATATGGTCCCAGCAGATGCTATGTTAGGTGAAGTGTGCAGAATGGAAGGAGGAATGTAAATGAGTAGAGGCACATAGGGGCACCATAGAGAAATTGCAGCACACAGGATTGAAAAGGACTGTCCAGAGGCATAGGAAGTTAATCAAAGGAGGAAAGTGTCATGGAAACAGAAGGAAGAGAGGAATTCAAGAGGAAGTGATTAGTTATTTGTTCCAGAGATCTTAAATACGATAGCCTGAAGTCTGTCTGTGGAACTTGGTAATAAGGGTGATTTTTGGCACAATGTAAGTAAGATAATAACTAGTGTTGTTAATAAGAGGACTTTTGGTACAATGAGACAGCATAGGTAGACTGCACTGGGTAAAGAGTGAATGGGTTATGGGAAGGTACAGAGCAACTGTCAACTTCTCTTTCAATAAGTTTTTGGAAGGGAAGAATAGAGGCAAGATAGTAAATAAATAAAAAGTTGTGGGCTTCCCTGGTGACGCAGTGGTTGAGAATCTGCCTGCCAATGCAGGGGACACGGGTTCGTGTCCCGGTCCGGGAAGATCCCACATGCTGCGGAGTGACTGGGCCCATGAGCCATGGCTGCTGAGCCTGTGCGTCCGGAGCCTGTGCTCCGCAATGGGAGAGGCCACAACAGTGACAGGCCCGCGTATCACCAAAAAAAAAAAAAAAAAAAAAGTTCTGGGCAGTGTCCCCTAGTGACTTACAGTATATAAGAGGGAGAAACATAGTTAGATATTGTGAACGCAGTGTAATAAATGTATACATAGTCTTTTAAGAACACAGAGGAAGAGCACTTAATCATCCTGAAGGAGAAGACTTAGTGTTCTAGGAAAGCCTTCAGATAGGCACCGGCTTCAGAAAGGGCCACCTGCTGGGTGCAGCTTCAGTTTCTTCTGCGTAATACTGTTCTAGGCAATTTGCTTAACTTCTTTGTGGCAAGGTAGTTTAACAGATTAATTTGAACATTTCTCTCAAACTTTTCTTTCTCATATAATTTTCCTTTCCCAATCCCATCCACCACAACCCACATTGAAGTAGAAGCAAAGATTAAGGAAATTACTAGATTAAGTATGAGGTGATGATTCTCTTCTTAGACACTTTCTTACAGAGCTGGTATTTGGATGCTACACAGGAGTAACCTGAGGTAACGGGAGAGATAATGCTGAGTAGCAACAAAATTTAAATTGGAGAGGGAATATAGTAGAAGGGGTAGAGAGAATTTTTATTGATTAATTATTATTATTATTAGTAGTAGTATTTTTTTTTTTCATTGCAGAAGACCAGGTTGGAAAATTGGAAGAGATGTAGGATGAACTGATCTTTAGTATGAATGTCTCTTATCACAACTCATGTGCATCCTGCCTTTTAGCATTTCTGGATACTTATATGTCCCCCTGTACATTGTGGGGCAAGAGGAACATGGATAGATTGTTACTTCAATAAGAGGGAACTAGACTTAACCAGTGAGAATATTTCTATAAGTAGGAGCAGTAGTGGCTCAACTACTGTTAATCAAACCTCAGTGCTTTTACCTATAAAATGGGAGTGATAATATTACCTACTACGTAGTGTCATTGGGAACATTAAATAACATAATATCTAATGCATCTGCCTAGAGAAAAATATGAGTGAAATTTTATTAATTAAAAATTATTTTAATAAATTACATTAGATTATATATTATAATTAAATTCATTAATATTATCAATTAATAATATTAATATTATCTGGATAATCTTTAATTATTTTTACTATTTCCAGTATTTATTTAAAACAACAACAACCCCCCCTAAAAAACCTCAAGTATACAAGGGATTTGATTATATAGAAGCCAAGAGAAAAAATAGAAAATAAAAACAAACCCATAATTGGCCTAGATTTTGGAATTACCTATCCAGAACTTTGGAAGAAGTATAATTTATATGTTCAAGAAGGAAGGAAGGAAGTGTTAAGAAGTTGGATTAATAGATAAAGAATTTCAACAGAAAATTTGAATTTATTAAAATATCAAATAAAAATTGTGTGTATGAAAAATGCATTATTTGATATTAAGAATTTAGCAGAATACAGGATCAAGGAACTAGAAGGCAGGCTAATAGATAATATCCATAATGAAGACTTGAAAGGGTAAAAAAGTTACAAAGTAATGAATAGAGAAAAGTAATGTGAAAAGTAGCGGAAAGGGATTGTAGTTGACAGAACAGTGGCAGCAATCCCATCCTAAGTATATACTCAAAAGAAATGCATAGATACATATATGACCATCAAAAGACATGCATGATAAAGTTCATATAAGGAATATTTGTTATAGTCCCAAACTGGGAACAACCCAAATTCTCATCAGTAGCACAATAAATAACACTACAATGCTTTGAGAATAAATAAACTAAAACTACATACAAAATAATGAATAATTTTCACAAACATCATTTAAACTGCATACTGAATGATTGCATTTATATGAAGCTCAAAAATACTCAAATCTTGTCTATGCTGTCTTAAGCCCAGATAGTGATTACTCATGGCAAGAAGAAGCAGTGTGGACTAGACAGGTGTGCAAAGGGAGGTTTCTAGGGGTGCTGGTGAAATTTTGTTTCTTGGAGTTTTGGTTAAAATGATATGCTTACTTTGTGAATTTATAGGGCTTTATTTTTATGAATTGTATACTTTTCTTTTGATGTTAAACTTTCTAAGAATTACTAAAAATGTTTAATTATACATTAAATACCTTCGTAGTCTAAATGTCAGTATTGCCGTTATGGTTAATCCTTATGATTATATGTCCTATAAGGAATGGAATTATCAAAAGTTTATTTTCTTCTTGTTTTAGTAGCAACTTTATTTTTTTTTCAATTTCTTGTACTGATACCAAACAAACAAACAAAAACAAAACACCTTAAGCATTAAAATGATGGTGTTGCACTAATTTTACACTTAATTTCAACATTAATATTAACACTGAACAGTAATAACTCAAACAATGTGAAAGCCTGATATATCAAAACAAGAGTTTCAAAACAAAAGGAAACAGTCTCTTGAATAAAAGAATCATAAGCATAGATGCTAAGAAACAATAATATATACATGTTACAAAGATGAATGTGCAGTTTTGTAAGAACAGTCATGTTCATCATTTAGCATCCTTCATTTTCAGCTGATGGAGTTGTATTGCAAATTCAGTTAGAGCATGTCATTTCACTTTATCATGAACATCGTATACATGTTTCTGTCCCTTTATTGGAACATATACCTGTAGCAACTCTCCCAGCTTCAAGCTACCAGGAATATTGGATACAATTTTACATTAAATGCAGGCTAAGTTTAAATAACATAAAGAAAAATCTCTTGACTCCAAATGCAAAGAATGACCTGTAGTAGATAAGCTATATCTAAAGCATGGCTCCCTCAATATGTTTGTTATCTTCTTGACCTAGAGACTGAAATCTTAACAGCCCCTAAGTGGGGGTGGACATGGAATAGATGGTGAAGGGACAGTTAAGACTCTGTATTTTCTCAATATGGAGAATTGTGTTCCCAGAGCTCTGCTCTACACTTTTAAGTAAAATAGGAGTAGAAGAAATCTACCAACCTATCAAAGGAAAGGAAGCTGGAAGGTGATTTAATTCAGCCTGCATTATGGGAATTTAATTTTTTAAAAAAGGTTTCCCCTCAGAATATCTAATCACAGGCCTTCCCCACTGCAAGTTTGCATAGGGGACAAGAGCTGGAGACCTCCTATTCTGCCATCTTTCTGACTCTTACTGCAAGTTTTAAGTTCAAATTTATATTACCCACATGGTCTGAAAAAATATAGCCTGAGATATTAACATAAGCATTCCTAAGTATTACTCCAACCTGTTAGCAAAATATGTGCATCTTTCTTCAAAATACATCTAGTATCAAATAATTCTCATGGTTTCTCCTTACCATGCTTATCTTAGCAACCACCATTATCTTACCTGTGCATTATTGTGATAACTACGTAACAAGTTTCTTTGCTTCTATACTTGACATCTCTATTTATTTATTTATTTATTTTATTTATTTATTTTTTTTGCGGGCCTCTCACTGTTGTGGCCTCTCCCGTTGCGGAGCACAGGCTCGGGACGCGCAGGCCTAGTGGCCATGACTCACGGGCTTAGTTGCTCCGCGACATGTGGGACCTTCCCGGACTGGGGCACGAACCTGTGTCTCCTGCATCAGCAGGCGGATTCTCAACCACTGCGCCACCAGGGAAGCCTAACATCTCTATTTATTTACGAAGTCAGATCTTGTCACTCATCTGCTCCAAACTCTCAGTGATTTCCTATGTCACATGGAATAAACTACAAGTCCTTGCCATGCTTTACCAGGCATCTTGTGCCAGGCTCCTCCTGATCTTGTTGCCTACTGATTTTCTCATCCCATCTCCTTCCACCACCACCACCACCCCTTCACTCTGCATCATACACACTGGATGCTCTTCTTGGGAAATACCAGGAAAGCTCCCATCTCATAACTTTGACTACTCCCTCTGCCTGAACACTCTTCCCCAAGAAAGTCTTGTGTTTATCTTTCCCTCCTTATTCAGAGCTCTTCTCAACTAGCATCTGTTATTGGTTGAATTGTTCTCCCACCGCCCCGCCACCTCCTCCCACCAAATTCATATGTTGAAGTCCTCACACCCAGTATCTCAGAATGTGATCTTACTTGGAAATTGGGTTGTTGCAGAAGTAATTAGTTATATTAAGATGAAGTCATTAAGGTGGGCCCTAATCCAATATGACTGGTATCCTTATAAAAAGGTACATTTTGGACACAGATATACATACAGGAAGATTACCTTATGAACTTATAGATACATAGACAGTCCTCTATGTACCAAGGAGAGAGGCCTAGAACAGATCCTTCCCTCTCAGAAGGAACCAACCTGCTGATACCTTGATTTCAGACAACTTGCTTCTAGGACTGTAAGACAGTACATTTCTGTTGTTTCAAAGCCATCCAGTTTGTGGTACATTGTTGCAATAGCCACAGGAAACTAACACAGCATTTAGTCAAAGAGGACTTCTCTCTGCAGTTAATTTAAAATAACATTATGATTTCATTACCCTTTATCCCATACCTAGTATTATTTATTCTTGGGGTCTGAATTCTTTGTCTCCTTGTCACAAAAATGCAAAGTTGGGAGAATTTGTGTGTATTGTCTTGTATTATCAAAAAAAATGCAAGAAACAGAATCCAACAGCACATTAAAAGGATCATACACCATGATCAAGTGGGGTTTATCCCAGGAATGCAAGGATTCTTCAATATACACAAATCAATCAATGTGATAAACCATATCAACAAATTGAAGGAATAAAACCATATGATCATCTCAATAGATGCAGAAAAAGCTTTCAACAAAATTCAACACTCATTTATGATAAAAACCCTCCAGAAAGTAGGCATAGAGGGAACTTACCTCAACATAACAAAGGCCATATATGACAAACGCACAGCCAACATTGTTCTCAATGGTGAAAAACTGAAACCATTTCCTCTAAGATCAGGAAGAAGACAAGGTTGTCCACTCTCACAACTATTATTCAACATAGTTTTGGAACTTTAACTACAGCAATCAGAGAAGAAAAGGAGATAAAAGAATCCAAATCGGAAAAGAAGAAGTAAAGCTGTCGCTGTTTGCAGATGACATGATACTATACATAGAGAATCCTAAAGATGCTACCAGAAAACTACTTGAGCTAATCAATGAATTGGGTAAAGTAGCAGGATACAAAATTAATGCACAGAAACCTCTTGCATTCCTATAAACTAATGATAAAATCTGAAAGAGAATTTAAGGAAACACACTCATTTACCATTGCAAAAAAAGAATAAAATATCTAGGAAGAAACCTACCTAAGGAAACAAAAGACCTGCATGCAGAAAACTATAAGACACTGGTGAAAGAAATTAAAGATGATAGAAACAGATGGAGAGATATACCATGTTCTTGGAATGGAAGAATCAACACTGTGAAAATGACTATACTATCCAAAGCAGTCTACAGATTCGATGCAATCCCTATCAAACTAGCAATGTCATTTTTCACAGAACTAGAACAAAAAATTTCACAATTTATATGGAAACACAAAAGGCCCTGAATAGCAAAAGCAATCTTGAGAAAGAAAGATAGAGCTGGAGGAATCAGGCTACCTGACTTCAGACTATACTACAAATCTACAGCAATCAAGACAGCATGATACTGGCACAAAAACAGAAACATAGATCAATGGAACAGGAAAAAAAGCCCAGAGATAAACCCACGCACCTATGGTCACCTTATTTTTGATAAAGGAGGCAAGAATATACAATGGAGAAAAGATAGCCTCTTCAATAAGTGGTGCAGGGAAAACTGGAGAGCTACATGTAAAAGAATAAAATTAGAACACTCCCTAACACCATACACAAAAATAAACTCAAAATGGATTAAAGACCTAAATGTAAGACCAGACACTATGAAACTCTTAGAGGACGACATAGGCAGAACACTCTATGACGTAAATCACAGCAAGATCCTTTTTGACCCACCTCCTAGAGAAATGGAAATAAAAAAAATAAACAAATGGGATCTAATGAAACTTAAAAGGTTGGCCACAGCACAGGAAAACATAAACAGACCAAAAGACAACCCTCAGAATGGGAGAAGTTATTTACAACTGACAAAGGAATAATCTCCAAAATTTACAAGAGGCTCATGCAGCTCAATATTTAAAAAGCAAACAACGCAATCTAAAAATGGGCAGAAGACCTAAATAGACATTTCTCTAAAGAAGATATACAGATTGCCAAGAACACAGGAAAGGATGCTCAACATCACTAATCAACAGAGAATTGCAAATCAAAACTGCAGTGAGGTATCACCTCACACCAGTCAGAATGGCCATAATCAAATCTACAACCAATAAATGCTGGAGAGGGTGTGGAGAAAAGGGAACCCTCTTGCACTGTTGGTGGGAATGTAAATTGATACAGCCACTATGGAGAACAGTATGGAGGTTGATTAAAAAACTAAAAATAGAACTACATTATGACCCAGAAATCCCACTACTGAGCATATACCCTGAGAAAACCATAATTCAAAAAGACTAATGTACCACAGTGTTCATTGCAGCACTATTTACAATAGCCAGGACATGGAAGCAACCTAAGTGTCCATCGACAGATGAATGGATAACAAAGATGTGGCATATATCTCCAATGGAATATTACTCATCCAAAAAAGAAATGAAATTGAGTTATTTGTAGTGAGTTGGATCGACCTAGAGACTGTCATACAGAGTGAAGTAAGTCAGAAAGTGAAGAACAAATATCATATGCTAACACATATATATGGAATCTAAGGAAAAAAAAAAAAAGGTCATGAAGTACCTAGGAGTAAGACAGGAATAAAGACACAGACTGACTAGAGCATGGACTTGAGGATATGGGGAGGGGGAAGGGTAAGCTGGGACAAAGTGAGAGAGTGGCATGGACATATATACACTGCCAAACGTAAAATAGATAGCTAGTGGGAAGCAGCTGCATAGCACAGGGAGATCAGCTAGATGGTTTGTGACCACCTAGAGGGGTGGGATAGGGAGGGTGGGAGCGAAGGAGATGAAAGAAGGAAGAGGTATGGGAACATATGTATATGTATAACTGGCTTACTTTGTTATAAAGCAGAAACTAACACACCATTGTAAAGCAATTATACTCCAATAAAGATGTTAAAAAAAAGAAAAAAACAAAACTAAGTAAATTTGGAGTAACTGGGAAAATGTCTCCTAAAATCTCGGCAAATATCAGTCTTATTTTGTGAAAGGTAGAAGTGTTTTCTTTTAAATCAGGAAAATGACAAGAATGCCTGCTGTGGCCATTTTTATCCAACATTGTGCTTGAGGCCCTAAGTAGGGCTGGAACACAAAAATATAATAAAAGTTGTATGATTTTGAAAGTAAGAAAAAATTGTCAATATCCCCACACAATATATTTGTATTTGTACCTTGAAAATTTGAGAGAAATATTTGGGATTAATGTGAGTTTAGCAGGGTAGCCATACATAAGATCATAAATGCATTATGTTCTTATACACAGCAACAACAAATAAGATAACACTATAAAAACAATAAAAACTGTAAAGCACTATGTAATAAATATAAAGAAAGTGTGTAAAATGTTAGGGGAAAATTATAACATTTTCTTGAAAAGCGTTAAAGAATTGAACATAGAGGTATTCATATCTATGCCTGAAAAGTCTTAACAATACATATAGGGTAGTTCAGTCCTAATTGATACATGAATTTAATGCATTAGCAGTTATGATCCCTTCATGGTTTTTATGGAATGGACAAGTTGATTATATCATTTACAAGGTGATTGAGAGGTCCAAAAATTATTAAGAGAAGATTTGAAAAAGAATAAGCTGAGGATATTTGCCACACAGATCTCAAAAATAATGTGGTAGTATTTGTATTAAGAGTTAGATAAATGGAATAATGGCACAAACAGTAGTTAAGATTTAAATAATTGGAATAATGGCACAAAACAGAGAAAAAAAATACATTTTAAACCCTGCTTTAAGACATATGTGGCACCACAGACCAGTGAGGGAAAGAATTAACTCCTACATTTATAATGATGGTGGAATTATTTATTCATATCAAACAAATAAAATATATGCTTACCTCCTATCATGCCCAGAAACTAATTATAGGAGAAATGAAAATGGGGAAAAGTGAAATGTTAAAATGAGCAACATCTGTTTTCTAAAAGACATTAAGTGACATGATGATCCTATGGTCCATGGTCCAGGAGAGGGTAACTGCAAGATACATAAATGCCTAACATTAATAACTGAAATACATAAATTTAAAAAAAACTTTCAAACAAGATTTGCCTGTAAAAATGGGCAAAAGGTATAGAATGACAATGATCAGAAGCAAAAAATATTAAATATAGCTATAGACATAGATATGGATATAGATCTATGCAGACGTACAAAGACTTTCAACACTGTAGTGGTTACTCGGGAGGAGATGGAGAGGAATGAGATCAAAAGGAGGAACACAGACTATTATATAGATAAGTAATATTTTACTTTTAAGTGATTGCTGGGCACATGGCGTTTATTATATTATTTGCAGATATATTTCATTTAACTGAAATATTTTGTTATAAACTTTAAAAAATATGGACAAAGGATATTGCATGTTAAAAATGTTGAATGATTCCCTCGACCACAGGGAGGGTAACCTTTATATCTCCAGAATCTGGTATGAAAAGTTACTCAGATCATTTGTTCATCTGAGACTGTGAAAGATTAATAGTTATTCAAAGTACTATCAAAAAAAAAAAAGACAAATTTGTCTTAAAGAGAGAAAAAAAAAGGTGAAGATGAAGGAGAAACCCATATCTAAAGACAATGTAAACATTTACAAATAAAAGTTGGGGTTTAGGAGACCTGAATCCAAACTCGAGCTACTCCACTAACTCTGAGTGATCTTGGGCATGCTGCTTGTGATGGATTAAAAATTATCACACATTTTGGGACAGTCTTCCTACTCAGAAGTAGGATCCTTTTATCCACCCTTGCTTCTGGGCTGGCTTGTGACTGATTTGGAAGATGGCAGAATTGACACTCAGGCAGTTACTACCCTAGCCTTTAAGAGGACTAATGGCTTTACCTTGGTCTCTGGGATCCCTGGACTGCAGTATCGGAAGCCCAGCTACCTAGCGAGCAAGAACACATGGTGTGTCCCTGAGAGTAAAGGGAGAGGGTGAAAGGCTACTATGAGCCCAGCTAACTGTCTCTGCAAAGGTGTAGGGATGTGATTGAAGCTCTGTTGAACCCTCCACTTCAGCTCAGCCACTTCCTAAATACCACTGAATAATCTCGGTGAATGACACATGAAGCAGAATTGCCTAGCCAGCTAGGCAACTTGGGCTATTGCTTACACATAGCTCTTTTCATAGTGAACATTTTTTATGCTGTCTGAATATTATTGTTTAAACAGGTTGGAATTGCTAGTCATACTAGCAATTTATTTAACAGAAATCTCTTTCAGAGTTCCACTTCTGCTCAGACTGGCTTTTGCTGACTCACAAAATCATGAGATATAAAAAATATAGTTTGGGGGGCTTCCCTGGTGGTGCAGTGGTTGAGAATCCGCCTGCTGATGCAGGGGACACGGATTCGTGTCCCGGTCTGGGAAGGTCCCACATGCCACGGAGCAGCTGGGCCCGTGAGCCATGGCCGCTGAGCCTGCGTGTCCGGAGCCTGTGCTCCGCAACGGGAGAGACCACAGCAGTGAGAGGCCTGCGTACTGCCAAAAAAAAAAAAAACCAAAATATATATATATATAGTTTTTGTTTGAAGCCATTAAGTACCTGATAGTTTATGATGTAGCAGTAGATAACTGGAACTGAATTTGTTACCTGGAAGTGGGATGCTGTCGTAACAAAAACCTGAAACGTGGCATTGGCTTTGGACCAGCAGTGGATAGACACGGGACCTCAAGGAGACTGATAGTAAAAGCTTGAAAGTAGATGAGGGCTTGAAGGACAGTATGGAAATTGTATTTGATGGCTGGATTAAAAGTGGTCCTTTTTATGTAGCGGTGGAAAATTCAGCAACACTGTCACCAAAAGTAATAGGGAAGATCAGAAATATGCATAATGGTTTAAACTAAGGAGCTTTCCAGGCATAATTTGCAAACGGCCAACTGGGATCTAGTGGCGTCTCAAAGATTTACTAAAGAAGAAACTTTTCATTCTATGTTATGGGTAAATATGGAGGGAAGCATCTAACTTATTTCTTTAATTCAAAGATCTTTTGACTAAAAGGAATTTTACACAGGGCATGTTGTTCACACCTGGACCTAATTTAGATACTAAGATTTTAAACGTGAAGTCGGTGTTGAAATAGGATAAGACTTTGGGGGAATCTTGGGAAGAGCCGAGTGTATTTTACATGTGGGAGAAATGGAAATAATTAGTGGCCGTAGACAGAACTATGGCATATTTAAAATGGCAAAAATTCTTTGGCGCTCATTGCAGTGAGTGATGAGGTCTGCTTCCCTACCACTTGAATCTAGGCTGGTGTATGACTACCTTAACTAGTGGAGTAAAGCATCATCTTTAAAAGAACAGTCAGGTCCTATCTGGATCTCTGGAATAATATATATATTATAAGCCTCCATCTATTAAATCTGGCTACCCTACTAGAGAAAATCCAGGAAGAGTCCTTCAGACGACATAAAGAGGAGAAGTACAGCTGTCTCCTGCCTTACCCTCTTCTGCTCTGTTATCAGGCATATGCTTGGAGCCCTCTTAGATCCTTCAGAACAGCTCAGGGACCAACTTGATACCACTGAGTGATCCAGTCAGCTCCATGTATAATAGAAGAAATGCATGAAGGAGCCCTACCGATTTCCTGACCCACAAATCAATGCAATACAAAAAGCTTGTTAAACTCCTAAATTTTGGAGTAGGTTTTTACAGAGCAATAGATAACTAGACAGGCAGGTAGATAACAGGTAGATGAGACAGATAGATGATAGATAGATAAATAAAATACTGTTAGAGTTCTATTTATCTGTGAAATAAAAATGGGTTTGAACTACATTATTGTTATCCTAACCGTCTAATTCTTAAGGTTAAAGATTTATTCCAGCTTATTCTATCCACTTTTGAAGCATCTTTCCTAAATCTGCAAAATGTCCAGGTCAAAGTAATACAGTACAGAATAGATAACTAAATCCTTGCTAGGCATTAACTAGGGTAAATACATTTGGAGAACTGCCTCTCAGTTTAAACCTGTTGAACTGTGACTATACCATGGTTTTAGAGAGACTGTTTCATCATGTCATGGCCTGTCTTATAAGACTATGGTTTCAGTCCCCTGACACTTTTAAAATAATCACAGTCAAACAGAAACTAAGCTGCTGGGGTATGTGTTAATTGCTCCACACTAGTGAGTAGAGATAACAGGAGCCAGGTTCCCTTGAGATCCAGAAGAATTGTGAAGGGTCAATTTCAAAATGAGTACTATTAGATTGGTTAAAAATAGCTCTTTTCTTGGACAGTATATTTAACATTGTTTGAATATTATTAAATAGGCTGAAGGTGCTAATCATAACAGTAAATTATTCAATAGAAATGCTTTTGAGTATGTGGTTTCTGCTCCTTTTGTCCCCCCGACCCCGGCTGCTGGGAACTTTTATTATATACAGGGGTTTTTATACATAGATTTCTCCATGAAATAGAGGGCACACATTCAACATTCCGATCCTGTGATGATCTATACAAGATGAACTGAAGATTCACAATGGCTTACTTGATGGTTGGTGCAGTGCTTGTCTGTGGCTACAATGGTCTCTAAAATTCCAGGCCAGTGTTTTAAGATAAAGAAAGAATTTAAGTCAAACTTTATATTTTTATTAATTATAATTTTTTGCTGTTTTCATAAATAAGGATCAAATGCACAGTTTCTTTTACTTGAAAACTCTCAACAGTCTACACATAAATAGTACCAAAATAGATATAAAAAATGAGAGGTGTCAGAGTTGAACTTACGAATTTCTGATCTATGAGATCAACTATATTCACTGGATCAACATTATAAATGCAAGACTGTAAATGACTCACTTCATTTTCTGATAATTGAAGCGACAGATTACTAACTTGAACAGACGAATGCTGTTAGTTCAAATTTTGGCATTTGCATTTGAATAAAATATTTCCTTTCATTCAGAATGAACTAAAATAAAACTGCTTTACACTTTCTTAGAAGAGCATTTTTCATTAATATCAACTATTTGTCTTTCTCGGGTAAAGGAAACTAAAAAAAAATATGTCTACAAAATGTTAAAATCTGGGAGATATTTGAAGAGAATACATTCTTTATAAGCCACAGAGAGACATTTATTTATTATTTATTTCTGGGTAACATTATTGATAAATTTTCAACTATAATTTATACTTGCAGGCAGAAATGTGTTATATTTTCAAAAGTAATAATTTCATTATATAGAACATTTTAACATATTTTAAATTATAATTGCTTTTCAATTAGTATAAATAATTATATTGTCTGAATATATGCATAAGTTGAATTATCACTGATTAATATTTTTTGAGTAGCTACCACTTCAAATAGCAAATAGGAAGAGTGCAAAATAAGTGATGTGAAAGAAAAGATTCCATCACCCAGAACTTTAAATAAATGTTTAAAAAATTTATATATATATTTTTCTAGTGCTTATGAATTCTACAAGCGTTATGTCCTCAGTATGTGATTTTAAAGGATAGGTTTGTGAGTTTTTAATTTATCTTCTTTCTTTAACAAAACAGGAACCTGGAGAGAGGAGGAAAAGATGGAAGAAAAAAATTACTGAAATGCACTCATTATAATTTTTTTCATATTAAGTGGATACCTTGTAATAAATATTCAAGTAACTAATAATCTGGTAGGCATATGGTATAATTTATAAAAGGGACACACATACACACACTCACGCATACACTTTTCTCTTTTCTAATCTGTAATAGAATTTGAATTTAATATAAACAGAAACAACTGTTCAATATAAGAATTAAAATACATTTTAATTTAATATAAAATTTGTTTAATGGAAACATATGTTCAAAATGACATTAAATTCTCAGACTTTAACTATAAGAAATATTAGCTTGTAAGAAAAGATGGTTATATCTAATAGCTTGGATTGTAGGAAGAAGTTCCTGAAGACAATTAGACCAATCACGCACATGAAAAAACATTGAAATATGCTTTACTGGGTCAGTGCCACTGTACCAAAGCATTGTAAGGCCACAAAAACTAATTACCAGAAATAGCTTTCATAGTAAGTAGCAATCCGATAGAGTAGATAAATGTAAATAAAATATAATAATACACATTGAATTTGAAAAGTTTTAAGTTAGAGTCAAGTAAAATCTCATAGGAGCTCCTGGAAGGAAAATATTATTTCCTCTGTGGAAGATCGTACAAACTTTAAATCTGTATGAGATTTGGGTTTTGTTGTTGTTGTTTGTTTTGGTTTTGGTGATGGGGGGTGAGTAGGGTGCAAAGGTTGCCAGAGATTTTGAAGATATTGGGGTGAAGGCCACACATGCACGCTGTGGAGGAAACTTCAGCAGGGGGCCTGCATTATAAAGTCCAGCAGTGAAGGCCATGCAAGGATGCTGCTCTTCTCCACGTTGCCAGCTCTCTTGCTCTCCTTGTGTTTCAGAAGGTAGCTGTCTGGAATGCAGGTCCCTAAGTTCAGATAAGGAGAGTTTGTGTAGTGTGAGTTTGGATAGGTAGGGGTACTTGCATAGCAGTTTTCAAAATTCTCCACTATATGAGATATAATTTAGAAACAATATAATTCAAAAATTGGCGAAGGCCTAAGAACATTTGCATCACCCAGTTCCATGTACCCATTTACAGTCCATCCTCTCCTCCACGCATGGAACAGTCAACAAATGACCTTTCTTTCCATCTTTACAATTTTGCCTTGCCTAGAATTTTACATAAATTGGAATCATACAGTATCTACTTTTTGGTGATTCTGACTTTTCATTTAGTATAATGCTTTTAAGATTCATCTATGCAACGAATCATGTATTTATGTGAATATCAGTAGTTTGTTACTTTTGATGGCTTATCCTATTATATTGGTCTGTCACCCATTGTTTACCCACTCACCAGTTCATAAGGATTGGGATTTTTTCAGTTTTATCCTATTATGAATAAAGCTGCTAAGACCATTCAAATATAACTTTTTAGTGTAGAGAGATGTTTCTATTTCTCCTGGGAGTGCAATAGCTGGGTTGTATGTTGAGTGCATGTTTATCTTTATAAGACACTGCCAAACTGCTTTCCAACATGGCTATACCAGTTTGCATTCCTGCCAGCAATGTATAAGAGTTCCACTTGTTGTACATTCTTTCCAAAACTTCGTCTTTTTATTATTTTAACTATTCTAAATTGTTTGTAATGGTATCTCATTGTGATTTTAATTTTCATTTCTCTAATGATAAATGATGTGGAGTACAATTTCATGTGCTTATTTGCCACATATAAGTATATGCTTTTTTTTTGCTTAAGTGTCTGTTCACATATTTTGCCCAATTTTTGAAATAGTTTTAGTTCTTATACTTGTCTATGATCCAATTTGAGTTAATCTTTGCATATGTTGTGACTTAAGAGGCTAGATTTATCTTTTCATATGTGGTTATACACTGGTGTGAGTACCATTTGTTGAAAAGACTATCCTTTATTCATTGGGTTCTTGGGCATCTTTGTTAAAACTGAATTTACCATGAATGTAAGAATTAATTTCTGGATTCTCAGTTCTGTTCCATTGATCTATGTGTTTCTTCTCTTGCTAGAACCACAATTCTTGATTGTAATAGCTTTATAATAATTTTGAAACTGGGCAGTATAAGTGCTACAGTTTATTTCAATATTATTTTGGCTATTCTGGGTTACTCATCTTTTCATGTATATTTTAGAATCAGCTTGCCAGCTTCTGCACAGAAGCCTGCTGTAATTTTGAAAGGGTTTACAATAAATTTATATATCAATTTGGGGAGAATTGCCATTTTAATTTATTCTCCTGATCAGGTGATATACTGTATCTCTATGTTGGTCTTTTAAAATTTCTTTCAACCATGTTCTATAGTTTTCAGTGTAGAGTCCTTCCTCGTATTTTGTTAAGGTTATCTCTAAGTAGTATATAATTTTTTTTTTTTTAACATCTTTATTGGAGTATAATTGTTTTACAATAGTGTGTTAGTTTTCCCTCTACAACAAACTAAATCAGTCATACATACACACATGCTCCCACATCTCCTCCCTCTTGCATCACCCTCTCTCCCACCCTCCCTATCCCACCCCCCCAGGCGGTCACACAGCACAGAGGTGATCTCCCTGTGCTATGCAGCAGCTTCCCACCAGCTATCTAATTTACATTTGATAGTGTATATATGTCCCTGCCACTCCCCCACTTCGTCACAGCCCACCCCTCCCCCTCCCCATATCCTCAAGTCCATGCTCGAGTGAGCCTGTGTTTTATTCCCGTCCTACCACTAACCTCCTCATGACATTTTTTTCCTTTAGAGTCCATATATATGTGTTAGCATACGGTATTTGTTTTTCTCCTTCTGACTTACTTCACTCTGTATGACAGACTCCAGGTCCATCCACCTCATTATAAATAACTCAGTTTCATTTCTTTTTATGGCTGAGTAATATTCCATTGTATATATGTGCCACATCTTCTTTATCCATTCATCTGTTGATGGACACTTAGGTTGCTTCCATGTCCTGGCTATTGTAAATAGAGCTGCAATGAACATTTTGGTACATGAGTCTTTCTGAATTATAGTTTTCTCAGGGTATATTCCCAGTAGTGGGATTGCTGGGTCGTATGGTAGTTCTATTTGTAGTTTTTTAAGGAACCTCCATACTGTTCTCCATAGCGGCTGTATCAATTTACATTCCCACCAGCAGTGCAAGAGGGTTCCCTTTTCTCCACACCCTCTCCAGCATTTATTGTTTCTAGAGTTTTTGATGATGGCCAATCTGACCGGTGTGAGATGATATCTCATTGTAGTTTTGATTTGCATTTCTCTAATGATTAATGAGGTTGAGCATTCTTTCATGTGTTTGTTAGCAATCTGTATATCTTCTTTGGAGAAATGTCTATTTAGTTCTTCTGCCCATTTTTGGATTGGGTTGTTTGTTTTTTTGTTATTGAGCTGCATGAGTTGCTTATAAATTTTGGAAATTAATCCTTTGTCAGTTGCTTCATTTGCAAATATTTTCTCCCATTCTGAGGGTTGTCTTTTGGTCTTGTTTATGGTATCCTTTGCTGTGCAAAAGCTTTTAAGTTTCATTAGGTCCCATTTGTTTATTTGTGTTTTTATTTCCATTTCTCTAGGAGATGGGTCAAAAAGGATCTTGCTGTGATTTATGTCGTATAGTGTTCTGCCTATGTTTTCCTCTAAGAGTTTGATAGTGTCTGGCCTTACATTTAGGTCTTTAACCCATTTTGAGTTTATTTTTGTGTGTGGTGTTAGGGATTGTTCTAGTTTCATACTTTTACATGTAGCTGTCCAGTTTTCCCAGCACCACTTATTGAAGAGGCTGTCTTTTCTCCACTGTATATCCTTCCCTCCTTTATCAAAGATAAGGTGACCATATGTGTGTGGGTTTATCTCTGGGCTCTCTATCCTGTTCCATTGATCTATATTTCTGTTTTTGTGCCAGTACCATATTGTCTTGATTACTGTAGCCTTGTAGTAGAGTCTGAAGTCAGGGAGCCTAATTCCTCCAGCTCCATTTCTCGTTCTCAAGATTGCTTTGGCTATTCGGGGTCTTTTGTGTTTCCATACAAATTGTGAAATTTTTTGTTCTAGTTCTGTAAAAAATGCCAGTGGTAATTTGATAGGGATTGCATTGAATCGGTAGATTGCTTTGGGTAGTATAGTCATTTTCACAATGTTGATTCTTCCAATCCAAGAACATGGTATATTTCTCCACCTATTTGTATCATCTTTAATTTCTTTCATCAGTGTCTTATAGTTTTCTGCATACAAGTCTTTTGTCTCCTTAGGTAGGTTTATTCCTAGATATTTTATTCTTTTTGTTGCAATGGTAAATGGGAGCGTTTTCTTAATTTCACTCTCAGATTTTTCATCATTAGTGTATAAGAATGCCAGAGATTTCTGTGCATTAATTTTGTATCCTGCAACTTTACCAAATTCATTGATTAGCTCTAGTAGTTTTCTGGTAGCATCCTTAGGATTCTCTATGTATAGTATCATGTCATCTGCAAACAGTGACAGCTTTACTTCTTCTTTTCCTATTTGGATTCCTTTTATTTCTTTTTCTTCTCTGATTGCTGTGGCTAGAACTTCCAAAACTATGTTGAATAAGAGTGGTGAGAGTGGGCAACCTTGTCTTGTTCCTGATCTTAGTGGAAATGGTTTCAGTTTTTCACCATTGAGAACGATGCTAGCTGTGGGTTTGTCATATATGGCCTTTATTATGTTGAGGAAAGTTCCCTCTATGCCCACTTTCTGCAAGGTTTTTATCATAAATGAGTGTTGAATTTTGTCAAAAGCTTTCTCTGCATCTATTGAGATGATCATATGGTTTTTCTCCTTCAGTTTGTTGATATGGTGTATCACATTGATTGATTTGCGTATATTGAAGAATCCTTGCATTCCTGGGATAAACCCCACTTGATCATGGTGTATGATCCTTTTAATGTGCTGTTGGATTCTGTTTGCTAATATTTTGTTGAGGATTTTTGCATCTATGTTCATCAGTGATATTGGCCTGTAGTTTTCTTTCTTTGTGACGTCTTTGTCTGGTTTTGGTATCAGGGTGATGTTGGCCTCATAGAATGAGTTTGGGAGTGTTCCTCCCTCTCCTATCTGTTGGAAGAGTTTGAGAAGGATAGGTGTTAGCTCTTCTCTAAATGTTTGATAGAATTCGCCTGTGAAGCCATCTGGTCCTGGACTTTTGTTTGCTGGAAGATTTTTAATCACAGTTTCAATTTCAGTGCTTGTGATTGGTCTGTTCATATTTTCTATTTCTTCCTGGTTCAGTCTCGGCAGGTTGTGCATTTCTAAGAATTTGTCCATTTCTTCCAGGTTTTCCATTTTATTGGCATACAGTTGCTTGTAGTAATCTCTAATAATCTTTTGTATTTCTGCAGTGTCAGTTGTTATATCTCCTTTTTCATTTCTAATTCTATTGATTTGAGTCTTCTCCCTTTTATTCTTGATGAGTCTGGCTAATGGTTTATCAATTTTATTTATCTTCTCAAAGAACCAGCTTTTAGTTTTATTGATCTTTGCTATTGTTTCCTTCACTTCTTTTTCATTTATTTCTGATCTGATCTTTATGATTTCTTTCCTTCTGCTAAATTTGGGGTTTTTTTGTTCTTCTTTCTCTAATTGCTTTAAGTGCAAAGTTAGGTTGTTTATTCGAGATGTTTCCTGTTTCTTAAGGTATGATTGTATTGCTATAAACTTGCCTCTTAGAACTGCTTTTGCTGTATCCCATAGGTTTTGGGTCGTTGTGTCTCCATTGTCATTTGTTTCTAAGTATTTTTTGATTTCCTCTTTGATTTCTTCAGTGATCACTTCATTATTAAGTAGTGTATTGTTTAGCCTCCATGTGTTTGTATTTTTTACAGATCTTTTCCTATAATTGATATCTAGTCTCATAGGGTTGTGGTCGGAAAAGATACTTGATACGATTTCAATTTTCTTAAATTTGCCAAGGCTAGATTTGTGACCCAATATATGATCAATCCTGGAGAATGTTCCATGAGCACTTGAGAAAAATGTGTATTCTGTTGTTTTTGGATGGAATGTCCTATAAATATCAATTAAGTCCATCTTGTGTAATGTATCATTTAAAGCTTGTGTTTCCTTATTTATTTTCATTTTGGATGATCTGTCCATTGGTGAAAGTGGGGTGTTAAAGTCCCCCATTATAATTGTGTTACTGTCGATTTCCCCTTTTAAGGCTGTTAGTATTTGCCTTATGTATTGAGGTGCTCCTATGTTGGGTGCATAAATATTTACAATTGTTATATCTTCTTCATGGATCGATCCCTTGATCATTATGTAGTGTCCTTCTTTGTCTCTTGTAATAGTCTTTATTTTAAAGTCTATTTTGTCTGATATGAGAATTGCTACTCCAGCTTTCTTCTGATTTCCATTTGCATGGAATATCTTTTTCCATCCCCTTACTTTCAGTCTGTATGTGTCCCTAGGTCTGAAGTGGGTCTCTTGTAGACAGCATATATATGGGTCTTGTTTTTGAATCCATTCAGCAAGTCTGTGTCTTTTGGTGGGAGCATTTAATCCATTTACATTTAAGGTAATTATCGATATGTATGTTCCTATTACCATTTACTTGTTTCGGGTTGTTCTTGTAGGTCTTTTCCTTCTCTTGTGTTTCTTGCCTAGAGAAGTTCCTTTAGGATTTGTTGTAGAGCTGGTTTGGTGGTGCTGAACTCTCTCAGTTTTTGCTTGTCTGTAAAGGTTTTAATTTCTCCATCAAATCTGAATGAGATCCTTGCTGGGTAGAGTAATCTTGGTTGTAGGTTTTTTTCCTTCATCACTTTAAATATGTCCTGCCACTCCCTTCTGGCTTGTAGAGTTTCTGCTGAAAGATCAGATGTTAATCTTATGGGGATTCCCTTGTGTGTTATTTGTTGTTTTTCCCTTGCTGCTTTTAATATGTTTTCTTTGTATTTAATTTTTGACAGTTTGATTATTATGTGTCGTGGCGTGTTTCTCTTTGGGTTTATCCTGTATGGAACTCTCTGTGCTTCCTGGACTTGATTGACTATTTCCTTTCCTATATTAGGGAAGTTTTCAACTATAATCTCTTCAAATATTTTCTCAGTCCCTTTCTTTTTCTCTTCTTCTTCTGGGACCCCTATAATTCGAATGTTGGTGCGTTTAATGTTGTCCCAGAGGTCTCTGAGACTGTCCTCAGTTCTTTTCATTCTTTTTTCTTTCTTCTGCTCTGCAGTAGTTATTTCCACTATTTTATCTTCCAGGTCACTTATCCGTCCTTCTGCCTCAGTTATTCTGCTATTGATCCCATCTAGAGCATTTTTAATTTCATTTATTGTGTTGCTCATCGTTGCTTGCTTCCTCTTTATTTCTTCTAGGTCCCTGTTAACTGTTTCTTGCAAATTGTCTATTCTATTTCCAAGATTTTGCATCATCTTCACCATCATTATTCTAAATTCTCTTTCAGGTAGATTGGCTATTACCTCTTCATCTGTTAGGTCTGGTGTGTTTTTATCTTGCTCCTTCATCTGTTGTGTGTTTTTCTGTCTTCTCATTTCGCTTATCTTACTGTGTTTGAGGTCTCCTTTTTGCACGCTGCAGGTTCGTAGTTCCTGTTGTTTTTGGTGGCTGTCCCCAGTGGCTAAGGTTGGTTCAGTGGGTTGAGTAGATTCCCTGGTTGGGGGAACTAGTGCCTCTGTTCTGGTGGATGAGGCTGGATCTTGTCCTTCTGGTGGGCAGGTCCTCGTCTGGTGGTGTGTTTGGGGATGTTGGTAACCTTATTATGATTTTAGGCAGTCTCTCTGCTAATGGATGGGGCTGTAGACCTGTCTTGCTCTTTGTTGGGGATAGGGTGTCCAGCACTGTTCTTTGCTGGTCCTTGAGTGAAGCTGGGTCTTGGTGTTGAGATGGAGGTCTCTGGGAGATTTTCGCCGTCTGATATTACGTGGAGCTCGGAGGTCTCTTGTGGACTAGTGTCTTGAGGTTGGTTCTCCCACCTCAGGGACACCGCCCTGGTGCCTGGCTGGGGCGCCAAGAACCTTTAATCCACACGGCTCAAAATAAAAGGTAGAATAAATAGAGAGGAAAGAAAAGGAAGGAAGGAGGGAGGGAGGGAAGGAAGGAAGAAAGGAAGGAAGAAATGAAGGAAGGAAGCAAGAAAGCAAGGACGGAAGGTGCAGAGGAAGAAAGGGAGGAAGGAAGAGAGGAAGGGAGGAAAGAAGGGGGAAGGAAGGAAGAAAGGAGGGAAGGAGGGAAGAAAGGAAGAAAGAAAGGGAGAAGACAGAGTAGTATAAAGTATAGTTATTAAAATAAAAAATAATTATTAAGAAGAAAAATTTCCTTTTAAAAAACAAAAACAAAAAAAAAAACAAAAAACAAACAAACAAACAAACAAAAAACAGAAAAATGGGTCGGTCTAACCCTAGGACAAATGGTGCAAGCAAAGCTATACAGACAAAATCTCACACAGCAGCACACACATACACACCCACAAAAAGAAAAAAAAGGGGAAAATAATAGTATATCTTGCTCCCAAAGTCCACCTCCTCAACTTGGGATGATTCGTTGTCTATTCAGGTTTTCAACAGATGCAGGGCACTTCAAGTTGATTGTGGAGCTTTAATCCGCCGCTTCTGAGGCTGTTGGGAGAGATCTCCCCCTCTCCTCTCTGTTCGCACAGCTCCTGGGGTTCAGCTTTGGACTTGGTCCCGCCTCTGCGTGTAGGTTGTCCGAGGGCGACTGCCCTTCGCTCAGACAGGACGATGTTAAAGGAGCAGTTGATTCGGGGGCTCCAGCTCACTCAGGCTGGGGGGAGGGAGTGGCACGGGGGCGGGGCGAGTCCGCGACGTCAGAGGCCGACGTGACGCTGCACAGGCCCAAGGCGCGCCGTGCGTTCTCCCGGGGAAGCTGTCCCTGGATCCCGGGACCCCGGCAGTGGCGGACTGCACGGGCTCCCGGGAGGGCCGGTGTGGAGAGTGACTTGTGCTCACACACAGGCCTCTTGGTGGTGGCAGCAGCAACCTTAGCGTCCGACACCCGTCTCTACTGTCCGTGCCGACAGCCGCGGCTCGCGCCCGTTTCTGGAGCTCCTCTACGCGGTGCTCTTAATCCCCTCACCTCACACCCGAGGAAGCAAAGAGGCAAGAAAAAGTCTCTTGTCTCTTCGGCAGCTCCGCGCCCGGTTCTAGGGCTCCTTTAAGCGGCGCACTTAATCCCCTCTCCTCGCGCCCAGGCAGCAAAGAGGGAGGAAAAGGTCTCTTGCCTCTTCGGCAGCTCCAGACTTCTCCCGAACTCCCTCCCGGCCAGCCGTGGCGCACTAGCCCCCTTCAAGCTGTCTTCACTCTGCCAACTCCAGCCCTTTCCCCGGGATCCGACTGAAGCCCGAGCCTCAGCTCCCGGCCCCGCCCGCCCCGGCGGGCGAGCAGACAAGCCTCTCGGGCTGGTGAGCGCCAGTCGGCACCGATCCTCTGCGGGAATCTCTCCGCTTTGCCCTCCGCACCCCTGTGCCTGAGCTGTCCTCCGCGGCTCCGGAGCTTCCCCCTCCGGCGCCCGCAGTCTCCGCCCGCGAAGGGGCCTCTAGTGTGTGGGAGTCTTTCCTCCTTCTCGGCTCCCTCCCACTGGCGTAGGTCCCGTCCCTATTCTTTTGTCCCTGTTTATTCTTTTTTCTTTTGCCCTACCCAGATATGTGGGGAGTTTCTTGCCTTTTTGGAGGTCCGAGGTCCTCTGCCAGCGTTCGGTGGGTGCTCTACAGGAGAAACTCCACGTGTAGATGTATTTCTGATGTCTCTGTGAGGAGGAAGGAGATCTCCGCGTCTTACTCTTCCGCCATCTTTAAGCCCTCTCCTCAGTAGTATATAATTTTGATGTAATCAGTAAAATAGTATTTTTGTTTTCAATTCCCAATTTTATTGTTAGTATTTAGAAATAAATTTTATACTGACCTTGAATATTTGATGTCCCTAAACTTATTACTTTATAGCTTTTTTGCACATCCCTTATAATTTACTTCATGTAAGATCATATTTATCTCTGAATTAAGGCAGTTTTATTTTTTCCTTTCTGATATTTATGATTTTTCTTCCCCTTCCCTTTTTTCCCTTATTGCAGGGTGTAGGACCTCTGTTCTTAAGATGAATACAAGTGGTGAGAGAAGATATCCCTGCCTTGTTCATGAAGTTATAGGTAAGCATTCAGTGTTTCAACATTAAATATAATGTTAGCATTGGGTTTTTGTAGATGTTCTTGATTGGTTTGGGAAAGTTCCCTTCTATTATTAAATTGGTGAGAGATTTTATAATCAGGAATGGATATTGGGTTTAGGTAAATGCTTTTTCTACAGTTATTGAAATCATTGTGTTTTCTTCTTTTTTAGTCTGAAAATACAGTGAATTATATTCATTGCTATTTGAATGCTATACTAACCTGTATTCTGAGATAAATCTGATTTGGTCATGTTGCATAATATTTTTAATATATTGTTCAATTTAATTTGCCAACATTTGGTTATGAAATTTTCTACCTATGTTCATGAGGGATATCTATCTATAGCTTTCTTTTTATGTAATGTCTTTTGCTGGCTTTGGTGTAACGGTAATGCTGGCTTCAAAAAATGAGAGGAATATCTTCCCTCCTTTGTGATTTTCTGAAAGAGTTCTGGTACTATTTGTTTTGTTTTGCTTTGTAACATTCTTTGTAACATCTTTCGTTTTCTCTTGCTTTGTAACATTCTTTTCTGCCTTTTCTTCAGTTCTCTTTCAGTGGGAGCTGCCCATACTAGATATTCAATTTGGTCTTCCTCTCTTAGGTAAGTGAGTGCCTTTAAATGAGGTGCATTTTTCATTTGTTGCCATAATTTTGTGCTTCTTTAGAAGTCACTAAGATCAGATTGCTGACATATCTCCTATAGCAGCCAACCAGCATATGGTGGAAAGCAAAGCAGCTTCTGTTTTGGACTGACAGCCAGTGAGTAGGAAATCCAGTCCCTCTTCTGTCTATTCAGCTCACCAGAGTAGCTTCAAATCCACAGCAGGCAGGCAGATGCAGACTCCTAGTTCCTCAAAGACTCCATACGGGGGGCTTATTTGTTTGTTTGCTTATCCAGGCAACAAGGAGTAGCAAGCACTTTTCTCTGCAGCTGGTCATTTATTCAGTCATTCACAAATATTTAGTGAGTGTCAGCTATGTGTCAGACAGTATTCCTAACACATAGGATACAGGAAGAAACAAACAGAAAGAGATCTCTGCATTCACAGAGTTTATCAGGGTGATAAAAATAGAAATAGAATAAATTACAAAACCATATAATATAATATTTTAAAATGTGGAAAATGCTACTTTAAGAAGAAAAATTAGAGAGTATAAGGGAGACCTCAAATGCTAGGAGGAGAGGGACAGTTTGCTGTATTGAATTTGCAGTTAGATTTCTTCTTATAAGGGAGAGATTTGAGAAAAGACTTGAAGGAGATGAGAGATTGAGCCAAGAGACTCTCTAGGGAAGAGCATTCTACAGGAGGGAAGAGCAGGAGCTAAGGCTCCAAGGACAAGAGAAGAGCCCTTCTCTGTTCCCTGGCACGAGGGATGAGGTCCAGACACTGCTCCCCTGGAGATCCAGGTTGTGACAGCATTCCTGGCCTGGTTTTGTTACATCCCCGGGGGAGCTGGAAAGAAGAGGGAGTCACAGATATACAAATATAAGCCTTGGCTTATCAGAACTTTTCTACAAAATATGCATGAGAGGTACTACCGGAGAACACATACTAGGATATCTAGCTCAGCGTGGCACTTTAAATATTCTGAAATGAGACACAGAGAAAACCAATTAATCTGTCACTGAGAGAGATTATTTTATGGTAGGGCAGTCCTGATGACAAATAGCAAAATACAAGCAAAATGATGATTAGTGTTTGATTTGTTGCAAAAACACCTACACAGAATAGCTGCTGCTGCTTCTTTTTTTAAAAAATGTTAAAATAGCCAAACAGAATATCTTATCTAAATGCAAAAATGCATTATTTATGATTGGCTTTCATCTATTCAAAGATTTCAAAATTCAGTTTTCTGCAGTATCCTTAGGATCCATCAAGAACATTAGGAAGTAAGATAAACCTGAAGACAGTATCATTTATAGAAGAAATATAACACTGAGACTTTGAATATTAAACAGTTTATATACCAGGCATTTTCTTTATTGAAAATTTCTTCTTAGTAGCTGATTAATATAATCCAGTACTAGTAGGTTGAATTTTTTCCCCTCTTTTGGTAACAAGCTGGAATTATTTGTAAATCTTTCTAATTCAGAATATGGAATAAAAATTAGAATACATCATGAAAAATGCAGTGGTTGATTTGACAGTTATTTTAAAGGTAAACCTGTATTTTTCAATAAATTTCCATGCCTTTGTATATTAAGTATAATTTTTATTTTTTGAGTTTTAAATATACAGGTGTGTGTATAAACATATACACAAATGAATTGAACATTTGCATATATTCATGGTAAAGTAACTGACTACACTTCATACCTAAGCTTACTTTGGTTCTCAATAATGATAAGCATTTAAATGTACAAATATGAATCTTCAGGACTATAGTTTTCACATTTGGAAGAGGAATTGTGTTAGGCTTTTTGTATAACATGATAGAAAAGTTAATTATTTTCTATGGACCTGGGCATATTTATTGTTCACCAAAGATTTAGAGGTGTGTGTGTGTGTGTGTGTGTGTGTGTGTGTGTGTGTGTTTGTCTGTGTGTTATCAAGTTCTTCTTGAGCCAGTTAAAAAGGATTTAAGATAACTCAACAGGCCACTTGGATTTATTAAACATTTATTTACACAAAGATTCAAGAATCATCACTGGTTCATTTTTAGAAACCAAATTCAAGTAAAATTGCTTTGAAAAAACAGCTGAATGAATCCATCTAAATGAACATTAAAACATGGCACAAAGGTCAATAAAAGGGAGAAACATAACATTTTTTAAAAAACTACAGTTGAGTAAGAAGACAGTAACCCCCAAATTTTAAAACATACTTTCTAATTTTTTTAGTCCTAGCACTCTTGTATTAGTTTGCTAGTGCTGCTACCACTAAAAAAGTACTACATGTTGAGTGGCTTAAACAAGAGACATTTATTGTCTCACAGTTCTGATGGCTAGAAGTCTGGAATCAAGATGTCAGCAGGCTTGGTTCCTCCTGCAGGCTGTTTGTTCTGAGGAAAGTATCTATTGCAGGCCCCTCTTCTTGGTTTGTAGATGGCTATCTTCCCTCTATTCCTGTCTGTATCCATGTCCAAATTTCCCTCACCACCCATATTGTATTAGGGACCATTCTAATGACCTCATTTTAACTTGATTACCTCTGTAAAGACTCTATCTCCAAATAAGGTCACATTCTGAGGTACTGGGGTTTAGGACTGCAACATACCTTTTTTTGAGGGGACACAATTCAACCCATAACAACTGTCTTGGGAAATGAAAATAAAACATTAAAGTATTAATATTGTCTGCTGTTACAAAGTACAAAAATCTTGAAGTTAGCTATTAGCTTGGAGTAGCATTGTCACTAATTTTGATAGCAGTAGATGGTTCCCTCACATAAAGATATAACTACCTTTGTCTAGTTGGTTTATTTGCTTCTTTGTGACAGGCTCACTATCCAAATCATTTATGCTCATTTAGAGCTGAGACAGAACACATATGATTAGATTGAGAAAATCCACACCAATAATTAGAAAAGATTATGTCAAATAACTGTTTCTGCCTCAGGGACACAGGGAAAAACTTGTCTCCTTATTAGAACAGAGTGCCAGGCTTTGCATATTTCTGAAGCTTGCTTCAGTTTGAAGTCTTTCAAGATGAATTAGCAACTATAAAATTCATAAATTGAAAATCAGATCATTTATTTTTCCTGTTGGTTTTCATCTTTCTCATTACTATAAAAAGGAATGTGTTTTTATTTACCTTATGCTGTTTTACTACTGCAGCTAAACACAAAATTGGCAGTTACATTATTTATATTCATAAGGTCTTATTCCAGGCATCTTATTTTGCTTTTAGCCTCTAGTTCTTGAGTGTTTTGACTACGATGGCCTTATTGTTCCGCTCATGACCTCTGACTATAGGTTCATGACCTCCCTTTTCTTAGAGCCTTTACTTTAGAAAACTTGCAGTTGTAAATTCTTTCTCTGCCCTTTTGAGGTGTAAGTCTTCTGCAACCCAGAAATGTGTTTCTCAAGGACCTGGGAGCCATCTTTTTGCAATGCAATCATCAAGAAAGATAGGGCCTCTGTTTCCTAGTCTCTGTGCAAGGGTAGGAGCCTAACAAGTAGCAAACACAAATGGCCCAATCACTGTGGGCAAACTCATCACCCCCTTCTCAGAGTCCTCTAGTACTTTTTCATTAACTCATCCCAGCAAATCCTTCTGTCTTTTGCTTCAGGGAAGTTGAGGTCAGTCTCTCTCCCCTATTGCAATAGTCTTGAATAGTCTTCCTTGTCAATTTTAACAAGTGTCTAGTGCAATTTTCTCCCTAACCGTTTTGTCTGGTCCTTCATTTGGGGGTACTTCTATGAATAATAGAAACTACATGACTATGTACTTGAATTGTACATATTCTGTACTTAAATTAACTGCAATCTTACTATTCATTTTTATGTTAAAGTTTTGAATAAACCTGAAATTATTTAGTGTCACAAATATAATATCTATGACCTACTCAGAAATTCTTTTTTTATTTTCAACATCTTAATTGGAGTATAATTGCTTTGCAATGATGTGTTAGTTTCTTTTTTATAACAAAGTGAATCAGTTACATATATATATGTTCCCATATCTCTTCCCTCTTGTGTCTCCGTCCCTCCCACCCTCCCTATCCCACCTCTCTAGGTGGTCACAAAGCACCAAGCTGACCTCCCTGTGCTATGCGGCTGCTTCCCACTAGCTATTTTATGTTTGGTAGTGTATATATGTCCATGCCACTCTCTCACTTTGTCACAGCTTACCCTTCCCCCTCCCCGTATTCTCAAGTCCATTCTCTAGTAGGTCTGCACACTGTATGCTAACACATATATATGGAATCTAAAAAATAAATTAAAAAAAATGGTCATGAAGAACCAAGGGGCAAGACAGGAATAAAGATGCAGACCTACTCAGAAATTCTGCTGTTAGTTTATTCCATGCAATATTTTGATTGTTTTTGTTTCATTAGAAAGGCAGGAAGATGTTTGATGTCAACTTCAAATATAAAGATTTTTGCTTGTAGAAATCTGGAATTTCTATCCATTTACCATCTAAATATTTCTTGCATTCTCTCTGTCCAATTTCTACAACTACTCATGTACTCAAGGCCCGCATCCTCTTCATTTGGGCTAAGTATATTTTACTTGAATCTGTCCTTTCTGTCTAAACATACTCAAATCTGTTTTCCACACTGCAAAAACGTGATATTCCTAAAGTGGAAATCACCATATGTAACTGTTGGGACAATCACTGCCCTACAAGGTATATTTATGTGAATTAGATAAAGGGTCCTCTTCTTCAAGTAAAATAGACTTTAGGTTAGTAGACCACAATCTACACAACTATACTTGGGCTGATCTGGGGAAAGGGGAACTTGGGCAGTTCTCCCTTGCAGGACATGGCCTCCTGGTAAAGGATGGGAGGGAACAGATAGCTTGTTGGTTGTCATGGGAAACCTGGAGAGTGCTGGCTGTTCCCATCTTAATGTATTGGCCAACTATAGCATCACTAATAGGAGAACTGCTGGCTTTAGATGCTTTCTGACATCATGCACGTCAGGTACACAGTTTCATCCATGAAGTAGTCTTGCTGAAATGATTATAATCAAGACTTACTTTTAGGTCTAACTTCCAGTTTACAGAAAGGATAGACAATGGAGAAAAAATTAAACAGCCTCACAAGAGCACAAATATAGAACATCAGACATTCTTTTTTTTTTACAAAGACCTTATTTTTATTTATTTATTCATTTTTCTCTTTTTGTAATTTATCATTATTTTTTTAACATCTTTATTGGAGTATTATTACTTTACATTGTTCTGTTAGTTTCTTCTGTATAACAAAATGAACCAGCTATATGTATACATATATCCCCATATCCCTCCCTCTTGCATCTCCCTCCTACCCTCCTTATTCCACCCCTCTAGTTGGACACAAAGCAACAAGCTGATCTCCCTGTGCGATGCAGCTGCTTCTCACTAGCTATCTATTTTACATTTGGTAGTGTATATATGTCAATGCTACTTTCTCACTTGGTCCCAGCTTACCTTTCCCCTCCTCGTGTCCTCAAGTCCATCCTCTACATCTGCATCTTTATTCCTGTCCTACCCCTAGGTTCATCAGAACCATTTAAAAAAATATATTCCATATGTATGTGTTAGCGTACAGAATTTGTTTTTCTCTTTTTGACTTACTTCACTCTGTATGACAGTCTCTAGGTCCATCCACCTCACTACAAATAACTCAATTTCATTTCTTTTTATGGCTGAGTAATATTCCATTGTGTATATGTGCCATATCTTCTTTATCCATTCATCTGTTGATGGACACTTAGGTTGCTTCCATGTCCTGACTATTGTAAACAGAGCTGCAGTGAACATTGTGGTACATGACTCTTTTTTTATGGTTTTCTTAGGGTATATGCCCAGTAGTCTGATTGCTGGGTCATATGGTAGTAATATTTTTAGTTTTTTAAGGAACCTTCAAACTGTTCTCCATAGTGGCTGTATCAATTTACATTCCCACCAACAGTGCAAGAGGCTTCCCTTTCTTCACACCCTTTCCAGCATTTATTGGTTGTAGATTTGTTTTTTTTTTTCGCTGTATGCGGGCCTCTCACCGCCGTGGCCTCTCCCGCCACGGAGCACAGGCTCGGGACGCTCAGGCTCAGTGGCCATGGCCCACGGGTCCAGCTGCTCCGCGGCATGTGGGATCCTCCCGGACCGGGGTACGAACCCACGTGCCCTGCATCGGCAGGCGGACTCTCAACCACTGCGCCACCAGGGAAGCCCGGTTGTAGATTTTTTTGATGATGGCCATTCTGACTGGTGTCAGGTGATAACCTCACTGTAGTTTTGAGTTGCATTTCTTTAACGATTAGTGATGTTGAGCATCCTTTCATGTGCTTGTTGGCAATCTGTAAATCTTCTTTGGAGAAATGTCTGTTTAGGTCTTCTGCCCTTTTTTGGATTAGGTTGCTCTTTTTCTGGATATTGAGCTGCATGAGCTGCTTGTATATCTTGGAGATTAATCCTTTGTTAGTTGCTTCACTTTCAAATATTTTCTCCCATTCTGAGGGTTGTCTTTTCATCTTGTTTATGGTTTCCTTTGCTGTGCAAAAGCTTTAAAGTTTCTTTAGGTACCATTTGTTTATTTTATTATTATTATTTTTAACAACCATTTGTTTATTTTTGTTTTTATTTCCATTTCTCTAGGAGGTGGGTCAAAAATGATCTTGCTGTGATTTATGTCATAGAGTGTTCTGCCTATGTTTTCCTCTAAGAGTTTTATAGTGTCTGGCCTTACATTTAGGTCTTTAATTCATTTTGAGTTTATTTTTGTGTATGGTATTAGGAAGTGTTCTAGAATTCAACAATACGTTAAGAGGATCACACACCATGATCAAGTGGGGTTTATCCCAGGAATGCAAAGATTCTTCAATATATGCAAACCAATCAGTGTGATACACAGTATTAAGAGATTGAAGGAGGAAAAAACATTTGATCATCTCAATAGATGCAGAAAAAGCTTTCAACAAAATTCAACACCCATTTATGATAAAAACTCTTCAGAAAGTAGGCATAGAGAGAACGTACCTCAACATAATAAAGGCCTTTTATGATAAACCCACAGCCAACATCATTCTCAATGGTGAAAAACTGAAACCATTTCCACTAAGATCAGGAATAAGACAAGGTTGCCCACTCTCACCACTATTATTCAACATAGTTTTGGAAGTTTTAGCCACAGCAATCAGAGAAGAAAAAGAAATAAAAGGAATCCAAATTGGAAAAGAAGAAGTAAAACTGTCACTGTTTGCAGGTGACATGAAACTATACATAGAGAATCCTAAAGATGCTACCAGAAAACTACTAGAGCTAATCAGTGAATTTGGTAAAGTAGCAGGTTGCAAAATTAATGCACAGAAATCTCTTGCATTCCTATACACTAATGATGGAAAATCTGAAAGAGAAATTAAGGGAACACTCCCACTTACCATTGCAACAAAAAGAATAAAATATCTAGGAATAAACCTACCTAAGGAGACAAAAGACCTGTACGCAGAAAACTATAAGACACTGGTGAAAGAAATTAAAGATGATACAAACAGATGGAGAGATATACCATGTTCCTGGATTGGAAGAATCAACATTGTGAAAATGACTATACTACCCAAAGCAATCTACAGATTCAGTGCAATCCCTATCAAACTACCAATGACATTTTTCACAGAACTAGAACAACAATTTCACAATTTGTATGGAAACACAAAAGACCCTAAATAGCCAAAGCAATCCTGAAAAAGAAAAATAGAGCTGGAGGAATCAGGCTCCCTGACTTCAGACTATACTACAAAGCCACTTTAATCAAGACAGTATGGTGCTGGCACAAAAACAGAAATATAGATCAATGGAACAGGATAGAATGCCCAGAGATAAAAACATGCACCTATGGTCATCTTATCTTTGATAAAGGAGGCAAGAACATACATTGGAGAAACAACAGCCTCTCTTCAGTAAGTGGTGCTGGTAAAACTGGACAGCTACATATAAAAGAATGAAATTAGAACATCAGACATTCTAAAGGACAACTGGTCTTTTATGTTCAACAATGGATGCTATGAAAACAAAAGGTACTCTGTTCTAAATTAAAATGCATTTAAAAGCTAAAACAGCCAAACAGAAGTCATAGCTCATGATTGATTACTGGTTTAAACTAATAAGCTAAACTAATTGGGGCTCTTGGGAATATCTGAATATGGGCTGGTAATTAGATGTTATTTGGGGATTATTGTCACTTTTGTTAAGTAAGATAATAGTGTTGCCAGTATGTAAGAAAATATACTTATTTGGGGTAAAATCATAATATAGTTTCAGTTTATTAAAAAAAACACAAAATGTGTGAAAAAATAACTGAAAACAATATGACAGTGTGTAAGTAGTTGTTAAATTTAAGTGCTCTCTATAGGCATGTAATTGTATTATATTGTTCTTTTGACTTTTCTTTAGTTTTGGATTTTTATAGCAAAAAATTAAACACTACAATATTAAAAAATAGAAAGAATGGACATCTAGTTTTAGCTCTGATACGTGAAGAACTTGAAGCTCTTCACTTCCATCCTTATAACAAGAAATAGTTGGAAATACTGAAAATCAATGAGCCATCAGAGAACTAAGTTTGAAAGGCAAATAACCTCTCAAGTCTAGACAGCCAGGTAATATTCAGAGAGATACAGATGAAATTTGGTTACTGGATCTAAAGCCACTGGAGCCATAAACTGGTAGCCATAAAATGGTAATTTTGGCAAACTTCTGGAGGTTGATTGTGGACTAGCAGTCCACAGTGAGAAACTCCTATGTTTGCAATCATGGAGTCAGGGCACACTTTGTGGACTTTACCTCCAGGAACCCTTCTAGCTTTTCATAAGGAAGACCTGAAAATATTGCTTTATGACACTGGCAAGGAGAATGGAGGAGTAATCATTGAGGAATAATTCTCCTTAACAAAGAATCTTCTCCTTCACAAAGTCTACACCAGGGGAAAGGATTTTGCCAGAGCCTTATCCCAGTAGAAGGGAATCATCTCACTCCAGGCCCTCCAGCTTCCCTGTCTAATTTAAGGGAAGGAAAATGGTCAAGGGTTAGAGATTCAAGGAAATATATTGGGAATGTTGCAGCTAGGGAATGGAATAGGAAGCAAAGAGGAAAAAGCTATATCATTGAAGGAAGATACAGGTCCACTAAATACTGAGATTTAATCAGAAAATTACAGAATTCTCCCCATGTCCATTCCTCACCAGCACATCAACAAGACTATAAGTATAATAACTGAAATACAGCTAAAAGAGTTGTAAGGTCCAGACTCTATTTAATGAGGAGTTCTTGGGAAACCCCAGGCACAAAAACATTAGAGGAATTTGAAGCCTCTGGAACAAACATTAAACACAGCCCAACTCTCAGCCAGAATAACATAAAACCTCACACTAAAGTCCTGTCAGTCTCAGTTCCTGTTACCTTATATATCATGCCTGGGTGTCATCAAAACATTACAAGGCAGAACAAAAGGCAAAATACCCCTCATTCTGAAGTGGTGAAACAGTCATCAAATCCAGACTCAGATATGACAAAGATATTATAATTAACAGACAGGGAATTTAAAATAAGTATGATTAATATCCTATAAGAAACATGTAAGAGCAGATGGGTAATTTGAGCAGAGAGATGTATAGTCAAAAAACAATCAAAAGGAAATGCTAGAAATAATAATTAAAAAGAAAACTGTAACAGGAATAAAGAATGCTTTGATGGATTTTTCGGTAGATAAATCACACATGACTACATAAACCACATGACCGAAGAAAGAATCACTCTTAATGTACCTGAATAATACTCATTCATTTTTCACATATAGATCAATCATCATTTCCTCAAACATACATTCTCTGACCCATCTTTTTCTTAATGTTTTCGTGCCATATTGACTCCCTATCTACATGGACATCATAAATTATCTTTTTAGACATCTGTTTTCTCTAGTAGTCTCTAACCATGGTGTATGCAATATGGATCACTTTGTTGTTATCAATTTCAATGAGTCAAGACTAACTTAGCTTAATGTCAAACAAATGCTGAAGAATTAAGTCAGTGAGTTGGATATTTTACTTTCCAAAAACCTTAGTAGTCTATATTATAAAGACCAAACATCTGAGATATATAACTTACATTTAATCATTGTTTGGCATCCAGAGATCAATAATTGGAAGGTTTTGTAAAACCATGCTAAGTTGTAATAAGTTGAGATGTGGTGTAAAGAATATGAAATTTGATTAGAAAGATGTAAATATTGAATGCACATCTAATTATTTTCCCCAAAGAAATCACCTCTTTGGAGGAGTTATTTTATATGCAAAAGCAGCTTAAAATTGTGGACTTAATTCCTTGCCCTGGCTTTGACCTCAGTGCACTTTGGGTGACAATTCTCCGTAGGTCTCTCATGTTTCTGCCTATCTTGTGAGCAGAGACATTGACTATCATTGTCCTGGTCTATATTTTCAAGTACATCTGTATAGTGAAGAACCTTGGAAGATAAAGATAGCATCTTCCTCCAGAGCAAAATGCACACGTAGTTACTTCCCACGATAAAAGATTTAGTATCTGTAAGCTCAGAGTTCCTCCCTATAGTGTAATCCACTGTGCGTGCAAGTGTCACTTGACCTTCTTTGCATTGTCATGTGGGAATTGGGGCTCAGGAACTCAGAGAAATGCTGACAGTCAGGATATTGCTACTGCTCCAAGTAGTAAACTGTCCTTTGTCTCTGACTTGTCTTCTGATAGCATTTACATTTACGATCCTAGAGCAGGCTGACTTGTTATCTTTCAAGGAGGATAAAATATCAGGTCCTTTACAATTCTTCACATACAGTGCCTTCAGGTGGAGAATGTAGGCTGCTTTTTAAGCAACAGTTATTTAATTAGGGCAAGAATGGGTTCTTCTGGAACTATGCGTCATGGCTCACCTCAAGAAAGAAGTGATCCCACAGTAACTTAGAACAGTCCTGGTTGGGAATATTGAGCACAGTCTATACGACTTCAGTCAGATGGATAAGAACGGCCTCTCCCTTCCTGTAACTCAGAGCCTGGGGGTGGGGGGTAGGAAAACAGTACACTGCGATGTATTTTCAGGATATCTTACTACTATTTTAGTCAATAAGCTAAACATAGATAAATACATTAAATAATTTAAAGTCATCCTCTTCCTCTTTCTACTATAATAAGAGAAAAATTATCCCTAGTCTTCAAATTAACTCTTTTCGGGAGGACAAAGGTGAATAACTTTGTATTTGTTTTCTATTGCTGCATAACAAATTTACCATACTTTCCCAACTTCCAAACTTACCACAAAATTAATAGCTTGAACCACACCTACTTTCCTGTGTCTTTAGGTCTGAGGTCCCCATTTTCATGTCTGTTGTGAACTGGGAACTGGCCCTGCTCCTAGAAGTCATCAGCATTCCTTCTTGTGTGATCCCTCCATCTTCAAACCAGCAATGGCAGATTGAGTCCTTCTCACATTGTGAATCTCTCTTATGTTTTCTTCTGCTACCAGCGAGGGGAAATGCCATGCTTTTAAATGGCTTACATGGTTGGGTCAGACCCAACCTCCGTATCTGAAAGTCCACCTACTTGGGATTTTAGTTACATCTATAAACTCCTTTCACAGAACTACATAGATTAATGTTTAATTGAATAACCAGGGGAAGGGAATCTTATGGGTAGGGAATCTCTAGAATGTTCCCCACTTATAGTCTCTTTGTAATAACCGAATATTTGAAATGGGTGGTGCAATTGTTTTAAGCAACTGGGATTTATAGCTTTATGCTTTCATGCAATGTCCTTTCAAATCTGCTCTGGGTAGGTCTCAAAGTTTTTGCCAGGTCCTGTTAACGATTCTAAAAGCTTTCACTGAGTAATTAAATACTCAGTGCTGTTTAATGTAATAGCATAATTCTTAACATTGCAGAATTAACCTTGCTCTTTTCTCCCTGAATAAGGTATATTTTAATATGGAAGCCTGACGTTAGAGGTGGCAGTAGGGAAAATCTGGTTTCTTTTGCATCCCGTAATCACTTCCCTTCAACTTCCTGGCTGCTGTTTGTGACTCCTACGGTGTCAGGCTAAGGAATAGAAAGAATTAGGGAAGAATGGACGTATCTTGCATGATATGACCATAGTGCTTTCCAGGTTTAACAGATATTTGAAATCGTTATTTCTTCTTGTGGAGTTTTTATGAGAGACTTAAAGATTCCTCTGGTTAATTCCACTCTCCTTCTATTTGGTTTCTGTACCCACAGAGAAAAACATGAAGACCATCCTGAGTGTGCTCGGTCTGCATTCCTAACGATTGTTCTTATGTGGGCCCTGAGTGCTGCTCAGTCATCATCCAATATGTCCTTAGTCTTTCTGCCCTCCCAGATGAGGTTTTCATGCGTTAGCCTCACTCTTCAACCTCCAACACCTTTGGGAAAAAAAAAAAAGCCATCAGAGCGGACACCCCCAGTTCTACATCAGTCTCCTTCTGTGCCCATATGTGCAACCCCTCTCCTGTTTCTATGGAGGAGTTTTCCATGCTTCTCTAAGGACGCCTTAGTGTGTTCTATATCCCAATGCTCTCACTTCCTCAAAGAGTTCCCTACCCCTGTCTCTCTTTCCTGTATTATCAGTATTTCACTCTTTACTGTATTTTTTACTGGCCTACAAACATGTTTTTCCCCCCATCTTAAAAAAGAAAATCCTTCCCTCTCAGTTATTGCTTACATGACTGGCCCATTTTATGGGAAACGCTCCTCAAGATAATCGTGTATAATCACTTTCTACAAATGAGCTTTTTTTTTTTTTTTTTTTTTTACACCATCTGTTGAGTCCCTTTGTAAATCCTGTTTTCTCTACCTTCACAATTTGTCCAACATCAAACCACTTTTCCCCGCTTCCACCACCATCAGTGCCTCATCATCTCTATCTTTGATTACTGAATGACCTTCTTCCTATTAGGACAATTGGCCTGATACAGTTTATTCTAGACACAATTTGTTCTAAATGTAGTTCATATCATGTCACTTCACTTAAAAGCCTCCAATCGTTCTGCCCTTCACTCACAGTCAAAGTTCAGAATGGCCCATAAGACCGTACAAGTTCTAGGCTCCTTGTTCCATTGATCGCACTTTAAACTTCTCTTCGCCTTGTTTCACCTCTCTTGACAACGGTCCCTTTTATGGTCTGGAACAGCTGAAGTCACTCCTGCCTTAGAGCTTTTGCTGTTTACCTTTCTGGAAAGATCTTTCCTGTATTTCCACAGCCCCCTTCCTTACTCCTTTAGGTCTTCTTGGTGAGACCTTGCTTGACACTGTATTTAAAGGTTAAAGAACAACAATGTTCTACAGATTCCATCTTTCCCCTCTTTTGTTGGTTTGTGTGTTTATTTTTGAGTTATTATTTTTCCATTTATTGACATATAATTGACATATAACATTGTGTAAGTTTAAGGTGTAAATGTTGATTTGATACATTTACATGTGGCAAAATGATTACCACCATAGCTTTAGCTAACATCTTCATTTTGCTACATAATTACCATTTCCTTTTTTGTAGTGAAAATATTTAAGATCGTCTCTTAGCAACTTTCACGTATATAATACAGTATTGTTAACTATAATTGCCATGTTTTACATTAGATTCCCACAACTGATTCATCTTATAATTGGAAGTTTGACTTTGCCCAACATGTCCCCATTTCCCCCAGCCCACAGCCCCTGGTAACCACCATTCTACCCTGTTTCTATTAGTTCAGCTTTTTAAAAGTCCACATATGAGTGATAGCATACAGTATTTGTCTTTCTCTGTCTGACTTATTTCACTTAGCATAATGCTCTCAAGGTCCATCCATGTTGTCACAAATGTCAGGATTTCCTTTTCTCGCATGACTGAATAATATTCATATCATTGAATAATATATATATTGCATCTTTATTCATTATTTTTGATTGTAGCATTTATTACTTTCTAATTTATGATTATATACATTTTAATTTTTTTTTTTGGTCTGTATTCCCCCAAAAACTCTAGAAGGACAGGTAATATTGTGGGGGTTTTGTTTATTATTATATTCCCAAAATGGCCTGAAAAAACATTGGTGGTCATCTCTCTCTCTCTCTCTCTACCTATCTAAATTTGGATAAATTTTCTTTTAAGTACCAGTTAAGTTGCATTTTCTAAATTTTGATGCAGTGTGTTATATTGTCATTTAGTTCAAAATATTTTAAAATTTTCTTTGTGATTTTTCTTTGATCCATGAATTATTTAGAATTTATTTTTCTTTTTCTAATTATTTGAGGTTTACTTAGAGATCTTATTGTTTTTAATTACTATATACAATCTGTTTCAGCCAGACAATATATTCTATATTATTTAATACTTTAAATTTATCAAGACATTTTTATGGTTTGGAATGTGGTTTATCTTGGACAATGTTCTCTGTATAATCAAAAAGAATGTATATTCTATACTGGATGTGGTTTTCTATAAATGTCTTTTAGGCCGTGGTGGATGATAATATTATTTTCTTATTGATGTATCATTAACAATTTTTGGTCAACTTAACAATTAATAAGAAAGAAATGGATAATTGCTTTTATTTTTTAATTTACTTTTTGTTTTTAACATCTTTATTGGAGTATAATTGCTTTACAATGGTCTATTAGTTTCTGCTTTATAACAAAGTAAATCAGCTGTACATATACATATATCCCCATATCTCCTCCCTCTTGTGTCTCCCTCCCACCCTCTCTATCCCACCCCTCTAGGTGGTCACAAAGCACCGAGCTGATCTCCCTGTGCTATGTGGCTGCTTCCCACTAGCTATCTATTTTACATTTGGTAGTGTATATATGTCCATGCCACTCTCTCACTTTGTCCCAGCTGACACTTGCCCCTCCCCGTGTCCTCAAGTCCATTCTCAACGTCTACATCTTTATTCCTGTCCTGCCACTAGGTTCTTCATAACCATTTTTTTTTTTTTTAGATTACATATATATGTGTTAGCATACGGTATTTGTTTTTCCCTTTCTGACTTACTTCACTCTGTATGACAGACTCTAGGTCCATCCACCTCACTACAAATAACTCAATTTCATTTCTTTTTATGGCTGAGTAATATTCCATTGTATATAGGTACCACATCTTCGTTATCCATTCATCTGTTGATGGACACCTAGCACTATAAAACTCTTAGAGGAAAACATAGGCAGAACACTCTATGGCATAAATCACAGCAAGATCCTTTTGACCCACCTCCTAGAGAAATGGAAATAAAAACAAAAATGAACAAATGGGACCTAAATGATACTTATTTTTTTAATAGATCTTTATATGAGTATAAGTGCTTCACAATAACCATGTTAGCTTCTGTTGCACAACAAAGTGAATCAGCCATATACATACACATGTCCCGGTATCCCCTCCCTTGAGGGGTGGGATAGGGAAGATGGGAGGGAGGGTTTGAGCCTCCCTCCCATCCTCCCTATCCCACCCCTCTAGGTCATTGCAAAGCACCTAGCTGATCTCCCTGTGCTATGCTGCTGCTTCCCACCAGCCAACTATTTTACATTTGGTAGTGAAAAAAAAATGTTAATTTCTCCAACCATGTTGGCAGGTTTGTCTACTTCTTCCATTAGTTGTATCAATTTTTGCTTCACATTCTCTGAACTTTTGTTATTAAATACATACACATTTAAAATGGTTAGAACTTTTTGTGAATTCATCCTTTTGTAATTACGAAATATCAATCATTATTCTGATAATACTCCCCGAATTGAAGTTTTTATTCTCAATTTTCATATGTATTTTAGACACACTAGCTTTCTCATGGTAAGTATTTACTTTGTACACATTTATTCCATTCTTTAACTGGCAAACAATCTGCGTCTTTATTTACTTTAGTGCTACTCTCTTAACTACCTGTAATTAGATCTTGTTTCTTTTTATTATTTTTTTAACATCTTTATTGGAGTATAATTGCTTTATAATGTTGTGTTCGTTTCTGCTGTACAACAGTGAATCAGCTGTATGTATACATATATCCCCATATCTACTCCCTCTTCCATCTCCCTCCCATCCTCCCCTTGTTTCTTTTTAATTCATTGTGATAATATCGGATTTTTAATTAGATTTTTCTCAATCCACTTAGTTATTGATATGGTTGGGCTATTGTTAAGGCTTTATCATCTTGTTTATTTTATTTCTTTCTTCTGTTCTTTTTTCCTTGGTACTCCTTACTTTTCTTATTTTAATCAAATATGTTTTAATATTCAGTTCTAACTCTTCTCTTGTATCTGTAACTAATCATCTTTGTGAGTGAGTGTGTGTGTGTGTGTGTGTGTGTGTGTGTGTGTTTAGAGGAGTTTCTAGAGAATATAACATGTATCTTTAACTCAGCATTTTATTTTATATATATATATATATATATATATATATATATATATATATATATATATATATTTATTTATTTATTTATTTTTTTGCGGTACACGGGCCTCTCACTGTTGTGGCCTCTCCCGTTGCGGAGCACAGGCGCAGGACGCGCAGGCTCAGAGGCCATGGCTCACGGGCCTAGCTGCTTCATGGCATGTGGGATCTTCCCGGACCGGGGCACAAACCCGTGTCTCCTGCATCGGCAGGCGGACTCTCAACCACTGTGCCACCAGGGAAGCCCAGCATTTTATTATATATTAATCATATGCCATTTGATGTATTGTATTGTAACTTACCAATGGTATACTTTCATTTAAACTCTTCCCATCCTATGTGGTATATTTTTCTTTTATTTTATGAATACATATATGCTATATATCCCTCAATACAATGTGACTTTGCTCTAAAATTCAAAGATCTTTCAAAGAAACTAGTGAAAATAATGAAAGCCCTCTATGTCTAAAATATTTATCATTTTAGTTGCTCTTCAGTTCTTGTACATACATGTGTATAAGTGGTTTCATTCTCTTCAAACTGAAGAGCTAGTAGCTAATTCTCTCAGCCTTTGTTTATCTGAAATTTTCTTTTTTTAAATTTTCACTTTTGGACAATATTTTTGCTGGATAGATTATGTTAAATTGACAGTTTTCCTTCTCCTTTACAGATATATTTCATTGCTTTCTGGCTTCTGTTGTTTCTGGTGAAAAGTTAACATTTATTCTTATGTTTATTATTCTGGATTTGGTGTCTTTTTTCCTCTGACTGGTATTAGAATTTTCTTATATCTTACATTTGTATCTTTGGTATTTGGTAGTTGTACATGCCTAAGTATTATTTTGTCTTTTTATCTTGTTGAGGATGTATTGAACCTCTTGGATTTCTGCATTTTTATTATTTATCAAGCATAGAAAATGGTTCACACAATAATGAGAAATATGATTGATACTCTTACTCGATTTAAGAGAAAAAATCTACTAGAAAGTAGATTTATAATGTTCTTTTTGTGGTGAAACTTGACATAAAAGAAAGAGATAAAAGCCAATTTAAGCTATGCTTAAGCATTTCAAATTTATCATGATAAAAAGTCACAATATAATAGGAACATATAGATGCTATTGCAATAAAATATTAAGTAAAAACTTGAATAATTCAGAATACATTAATAGAAAAATGGGTATGAGAGATATGTAATTACAAAATTTTGCATGCATAATCATAAATATCCTGTCAGCATAGAACCTCAAGCAATAAATGGTAAAAAAGTTCCTAAAAACTGAAAGGCTTATGAATTTTAAAGTATATGATATTATCAAATTAATTAACAGTTGACATAAATGACTTAGAGAGACCACAGCATCTCCACAGATTTCCAAAGCATGATAGGAATGCATAGGCCGAAGAAAGACTGGATTTTCAGTCTTGGGTGTTCTAACTACACCACACTTACTGCTATTTTTAAAAGAGCATAGTTTAGGCCTTGAGTAGGAGTTCATAGAGAAGGCACTAGAATTAAATAGGAATCAGATTATCAGTCTATATAAAGATTTTGCTATTGGTAAAATAATATTCTCTGATTTTTGTAATAATTGGAATCAAGATGAAAATAGGAATTACATGCTGTACTTAAACGTTGTTTTAAGTTTTTAAAGCAAAGTGCTTGTTGAAATAAATCGTTTAGAAAGACGTGATAGGCAGGTTTAAAAATTCTTTATTTAGATAGTATCTTAAAATTAGTTTGAGCTTATTATATGAAGAAAATCTCTGGCTTCTTCATGAGGTGTTTAAGAAAGAAGAGACATTAAAGCACCAGCTATCCCAAAGTGGAATGCTGTTACTAATGATATTTTAAAACATGTCATATGCTTCAGGCAAATAGATTTAATTAAAGAAACTGAGTGCCTTCATAATTATAGTTTCATTATTCATGCATTCACAATGATTCTTCGAATCTAAGGATATAAATGAAAAGTGACAGCATAACAACCAAGGGAGAAAAGAACACAGATTTAGTATTACGATGCCAAAATGACTTATCTAAACAAATGGACAGTTAAGTGAAATGGCCAGTAAATTCAATAAATAAAACCAGTTGTTTTATTCTATTTTGATTATTTTTTTGATTATTTTTTGATTATTATTATTGATTATTTTTGATTATTAAAAATTATGAATTTGGTAGTTTCAGGTAGGGGAAGAAAAATCCCTCATTGTTATTTGAAAAAAAAAAGAACTTATTTTTAAAAAATAGCTAAAGATTCTTCTAGTCCCTCATTTAAAAGTTTACGAAAATAGTCTCTTTGGCCCTTTACCTTAAGATACTTTTTAAAAAAATCAGTTTATTCCTATGAAGTGATAAAAAAAACAAAAAAAAACAAGTGGTGGGGTCTAAAATCTTTCTTGATTTTAGTCTAGTATCCTCTCTATTATTTTTTGAATTCTACTCCATGCAGAGCACACCTGTTAATAATTTGCCCTCAATAAAATGAAAATTCAGTATTCAAGTGGCTATAATATAGATGCAAAGAAGCTTTAGCCAAGGTAGGTGTTAAATGAAAATAAATATATTTTAGAACTAGCAGAAAAATTAGATTCTGTAATCCAAAGATAGTTTTACATGAGAACAAGGACGTGATTTTCCTGACTTCTGAACAGGGGATCATCCTACCACATTAGAATGCATCAATATTTGGTCATGTTTTATGGAACGTACACAATTTCTGATGAAATAATAATATTCTCTATTAACTAGCAAACTTTCCATAGGCTCCATTAATTCTGCCAGTTAGAGCATCCATGGGTAAGAATGAGTTATTTTTACATTTACCTAGTTGACCAACTTTTTCTGTAAAGGGCTAGATAATAAATACTTTAGGCTTTGTGGACCAGATGGCCCGTCACAACTACTCAACTGTGGAAAAGCAGCCATAGATGATACATAAATTAATGTGCATGGCTGTGTTCCAGTAAAACTTTATTTACAAAAACAGGCAATGCAAAATAGATCTGGCTCACAGTCCATAGTTTGATGACCCCAGGTTTAGAACAATGATAACTTCTTAGGTATTTCGTAAATCTGTACTTTGTGTATATTTTTATCGTATCATTTGCTAAGCTGTACAGTAAATGTTTGCCCTCTCCCCCATCCACACACAGAGGATAAAGTTCTTAAGGGTATGAGTCCTGCTTCATTTATTTTTATGTGGTCAAGAATATTGGCAGAATGAATTTTATCTATGAGATATGACAGTTCTCACAACCAAATGGAAACAGCACAGTGAATAAGAGCATTTCCAAAAGCATGTTCAGCCAGTTCCTGACTTCAAGAAATGCTTACAGGGACTTCACTGGTGGCTCAGTGGTTAAGAATCTGCCTGCTAACGCAGGGGACATGGGTTCGATCCCTGGTCCGGGAAGATCCCACATGCCACGGAGCAACTAAGCCCGTGAGCCACAACTACTGACCCCTCATGCCACAACTACTGAAGCCCACGTGCCTAGAACCCATGCTCTGCAACAAGAGAAGCCACCACAGTAAGGAGCCCGTGCACTGCAACGAAGAGTAGCCCCTGCTGGCCACAACTAGAGAAAGCCTGTGGACAGCAACGAAGACTCAACACAGCCAAAAATAAATAAATAAATAATTTTTTAAAAAAAGAAATGCTTACAGAAAATGAGTTTATTATCAAGTAAGTTTGTAGAATATGGTGTGATATAAACCTCCTGGATAGTTATAATATGCATTAACATAGTAAAAGCCATGATAAGTACTTGCTATGAAGAAGTCAATTGTTCCCCAAACTTACCTGAAAAAAAATTAATTCACTGTTATCATCTTGAATAGCACATTTCTTCTTTCTCCACTTTATATCTCCATTCACCATTATTTATAACTGCGAGTGCTAGGCACTATGCTACCCACTGGGCATACCAGCTTAAAACTTACTAAAGATGTCCTTTATTCAATAAACACTTTCAAAAGAATATAAAATGTCTTTTTCAAATAGAATTTATTTTTAGAGCATTTTTTGGTTCACAGCAAGTAATGGAGTAGAAGGTATAGGGAGTTCCCATACATCCTCTGGCCCCAAACATGCACAACCTCTTCTACTATCAACAGCCCTCATCAGAATAGTACGTTTGTTATAATCAATGAACCTATACAGACGTATCATTATCACCCAAAGTCCACAGTTTACAGCAGGGTTCACTGTTGGGGTTTACATTCTATGTCTTGACAAATGTATAATGACAGGTATTCACCATTATAGTATCATACAGAGTAGTTTCACTGCCCTAAGAATTCTTTGTGCTCTGTTTATTCATCCCATACTTCCCCCTTGAGTCCTGGCAACCACTGATCTTCTTTACTGTCTCCATAGTTTTGCCCTTCTCAGAATGTCATATATTTGGAATCATATAGTTTCAGATTGGCTGCTTTTACTTAGTTATATGCATTTAAGTTTCCTCCATGTATTTTCATGGCTTAATAGCTCATTTCATTTTAGCACTGAATAATATTCCATTGTCTGTGTGTATCACAGTTTGTTTACCCATTCACTTGCTGGAGGGCAGCTTAGTTGCTTCCAAGTTTTGGCAACTATGAACAAAGCATCTATAAACATCCCTGTGCAGGTTTTTGTGCCGACATAACTTTTCAGCTATTTTGGGTAAATATCAAGGAGTACATGTGATGAATTATATAATAAGAGTATGTTTAGTTTTGTAAGAAACTGCCACACTGTCTTTCGAGGTGGCTGTACCATTTTCATTTCCACCAGCCACGAATGAGGGTTCCTGTTGCTCCATATGCTAGGCAGCATTTGGTGTTGTCTTGTAATGTCTTTTAGAGTTTTATTTCTTGAAAGAGCTAAAAAAGTCAGAAAATCTACTTTCTTATTTTTATTTGTAGTCTGTTTGAGTAACATAATCATAGATGGTTGCAAAAGATTGTTTCTAGGTACTAAAACAAAATCTTTGAATGGGTTTGCATTTCATGATCCATCACTTCCTTTAATTGAAGATATCCACAGTCTAAGATGCTGGAATTTGGGGCTGACACCTTGCTCATTATATATATTTTTGGTCCACTAGACAGCAAGTATTTTCTGATAAATATGCACACATTTCCCAAACATACTTGATCAAGTACAAAAATAAGCAGACATGACTCTTACAGTGCCAAAGTAAAAAGAAAAGTAAATTTGTTTTTTTAACTATTCAGTTTGGCTGTATATAAATTTAGGCTTTGTGGCTGAAGATGAAACTGGATTTGACTGAGTCAAGATCCTGTGATTGGTGTATCAGTGCTTAGACTAGTAACCAAATTCTCTATTCAGAACATTTTATCTACATGTTACAAGACGATTCCTTAATTTCGTCCTCAGTCTTGTAATCATAGATATCAGGAAAAATAATTACTACGTATATAGAACCCACTCTCAATATTTCATTAAAAAGCTAACAACATGTGAAATGAATATAGCAATCACTTAATATTCCTGAGTATAAGTATGTCAGATATCTTCTTTCTCCCCTTTGCCAAACATGACACAGAGCAGGCATTAGAAACACTTTGCAACTTGCTACACCAGTCCTGAAAGAGTTAGGAAAATTCCACATACTTTTTTCTGAACTGTGTCCAGAAGATTTTATCATTTACTAATGATTTTTGTTTATTTTCCTAGATATTTCATCTTGGTAAACTAGGGTTGGAGGAAGAGAGTAGAGAAGCATAAAGAGCCAGCATTAAGAAATGCATATCACCTCTTAATAAACAAAGCACTCTGCAAGAGCCTGGGGTACCTTTTAGGTTCCCACTCTCTGTTTCCCCAGCAATTTCCATGCTGCTTTGGTTGTCAGAGACTAAGCTTTAATAATGGTTTCTGGATTCAGATTGAAGGGGGATTTAGAGCTGGTGAACATGGGAGAATGTTTAGGATATGCAACTCTCGGTCTAAAAGGTGAAAAGAAGAACACACTTTCACATTGTACTAACCTTTTTTCATCTAACTGCTTAGGCATTGTGGTTACTGCTGATTTTTAGATCAGGACCTTTGAAGCCTAAGTAGTGTTTCCTAGTAATTGCTCCAAAGAGAAAAGATGGAATGAAATAATTAGGGTGTAGGACTAAGAAGCCATATGAAATATAATGAGACATAGGGTATTAATCAAATCAATCCATGTAGAGAAGCTTTTACAGATGGGGGATGTTGGGAAATGATGGTAGAAGTAAAGTATGAATTATGAAAGATACTGAGAATTGTAAAAAGTTTCAATTTGATGAGAGAGAAATATCATGATTATAAGCATATAAGCATGATTTCTTCATATTAGAACATGAAGAAAATGTTAGGTAAATGTCAGAGAAGATATGTAGCTTTTCATGTTGATCATTATTTCAACTTACAAATTGGTCCTGGAAATTTATTTTGACAAATAATTATTTAATTTTTAGTGTTTCTTTTAACTTAATGGTTAATTTTCTCATTTGAATGACTGTGTTTCTCATTAGGTGGTGTGGAAAAATGGTAATGTAATGAAAACCTCTCAGAGATAAGAATGACTAGATAGAAAATACCTTTAAAATTAGATGTTGAGAATTTTTAATTAAGAAGAATACATTACACAGTTCAAAGTGGAAAGATAACCATTTGAGAGAGGAAAATTAAAGATGACAGTTTGAAAGAACAACTGCATTTTTGCATCTCTCATACGAAGAAGTTGTTAAATGTCTTAGAAATAAATGAACAAACACTTAACGTCACACTTTTAAGGTGTCGTGAGACAAGTAAGAATTAGGAGGTATCAGCAGTACTGGTGCTGAAAGTGGTGATCAGTACATGAAAAGAAAAGTGATAAATAATTCATTATTGGCCTAGTTAGGAGCTGTGTTGCATGACTGTGTTCAAGAGAGTATCCAACATATAGTTGTCCTGATAGCAAGGAAAATGGAAAAGTTTGTTAGCTCACTTGCGAAAGTAGCTTATTCCATATTTCCTCCAACCTCACAAAGGTTCTTCTCACAATTTTATTGATCAATTTTTGATTAAATCTGGAGTCCACTGATAGTTTGTCAAGGGAAAAAATGACATTTTTTTTTGGTAACATTTGCCCAGATAAATCCTTCTTCAGAAGGATTAAAATTCAGCATCACTAGCTGACTTAAGGCCTCCTAGTGAGTCTGAGTTTCCAACCAACCTCATTGGATTCCCAGGCTTATGTATTTCTTACTTCTGAAGGAGGATATACAAAAAATTTAAAAATCTGTTTTACCCACATAAGGTTATTGGGGGAATTGGACCAGTTATCTCTTTACCTAAAACATGTATATGGATTCCACAAAACACTAGGTTTCTTGAAGTTTCTCCTGTGAAGTCTACATACTCTCATTTGGATCATGGACTTTTTTTGATAATCCGAAGAAAGCTATTAATCTCTCTCTAGGAATATGCATATATATATACACCGATATGAAAAATCAATCATACAATTTCCTGAGATGTGACAGACTCACGTGAATCATCCACGGAACCCAATTTAATAAATAGTCTATACAGAGTGGGTCAGTGAGTCTCTTGAGCCCTCTAGAGGCTGCCACACAGGGTGACTGTAGTGATTGCTGTTGGTGCTTTTACCAGATCCTTTATCTCTAATTTATCTCTCTGTGCCCTTGCATATCCAAGGCTGCCACTCACAATTGCTTTTTCTTGGGGGACTGTCCTCAGCCGCTGGAGCCACCTCCCTTAATCCTACACAGAGCTGGAAGAACCTAGGAACACCCTTTGCCGATGACTAGGGTACAGGATAATGAAAACCCAGCTCCCTCTCCTCAGGATGGGATTAACTCTGAGGTGTAATTTATGCTCCAAACGTCTGTTGTGGGATCAAGCTAAAGCCTCTTCAGTAGGACTTTGCATGGACTCATATTCTCCTTGGCGTCTTCCCCTTTCCTGTTCTGCTTTTCTCATCCCCTTACCCATGTCCTCTGGAGCCTTTCCTTAATGAATCACTTAGCATACAAATCATTCAGGGTTTGCTTTTCACCCAAAACTAATCATATAATTTAATAATCCAGACCAGGAAACATAATGAAGAGCAAATGGGAATGCTTTTATTAGTTATGCTGAGAAAAGGGTATAAATGGAAATGGTCCAGGACAACTTAGGACACATGTTCATCCTAAGGACACATGGCACTTTCAGAGACAGCTCTGGAGACACCCTCTTATTCAAAGCCCTTTTAAGGTATGTGTAGCACTGATTGAACACTGCCTAATATTCTGCTGTTTCTGATATGTCAGTTTTGCTGTTTCTAATAGTGTAAATCTCTATTAGCTCCTGGTTGACAGACATTCTTTTCAAGTCTACCTTATTCCTACCCTCAACTCCAAGACACCTTTCTTCACTTCTCATTCTACCCTTATCCATCACACTGCATTATAGCTTCATATCTTCCTTTCCTTTGGAAACATCCTCACTTCAGTATGTTCTGGGACTTAGCATGACCCCAAATTGCTCCTCATATATTCTCCTAGAGACCTCAAAATCACAGACACAAATTGTTCTAACAATAGCCCAGAATGTCCCATATTTCCCAAAGGAATCTAGGAAAATTAACCTTTGCAAGTTGTGATTAGTTACATGTGATTTTATTATTCTGCCTTAGTTTTGGGTAAACCTATAATTTGCAGATTAAATTTAAGGGACATATAATTATGACATTCAATCCAGATTCTGATGTTTGGGAATTTAAAAAATTATTTGCAGAATTTATTTTGAGCTATTAAAACCCTATCCTCGTAGACAATGTACATTCTCTTTGTTTTCTGTTAAATTCTAAAAGGGTAATTTATGAGTTTTCTATATGAATGATGTAACAAAAACCCTTTGATTGAAAATAACACTGTATTATTAAAGTAGGAATCAATCCTACTTTTTTAGATTAAAAATTCTTGTCTCAAAATGATTACCTTTTGCAAACTCTGTAATGGTGTACTTGACACATATTATAAATATAAGTGATATAAACAATATAGCATTTTAGCTATAGGTCTGAATGGACCTAATTTGGTTTTAGAATCATCCAGTTGATTCCAATATGACAAAATGTAACTGAATTGGTTGTAAGTATGATGATATCTAAGCCCAGTCAATATAAGTCATTTATAGAGGTTAAAATTGATTGAAATTTAAATTACTGTCACTACAGGGTAAATATTACCCCCACAGCAAATAGAACTTAGCTTTCATCAAATCAACATCATAATACAGTTTTAAAGTAGACATAACACAGTTTCAAAACATTAAAGTCTTAGTTTGTTTGCTTTAAATAATATTAAGTTTTGTGATGATATGTTGGTGAAGAATGCTGTTGGATTTCAAAGAAGCACTGAAATGAAGTGTTGTAGTACAGATTAGAATCTCATAATCAGGCACAGAGATTTATTATGTCCTTTTCTCAGCCTAAAGTATCATTTTTGATTTTACACATTACAGAAAAATGTTTAAACTTAATTTTTTCAATGGATTGGGTGTCTTCAAAACACAGACATAAATTCAGGAAGTAGAGATTATAAAATAAAGTGTGTGCAAAATCATGAACTTTTTGTCTGAGTTAGTTAAGCATGGAATATTGGCAGTTCTTGGGACTTCAATGTAATGTTATAGTTTGGCATAATAAACCAATTAAGTGGAATATAAAAATAAATATTATTATAAACATTTATATTTTGCTACCAGAGAACTTTAAGCACATTAATTGTCCTTTAAAAAATTATCTTAAGACTTCACAGTATTTACACAAAGTTAGCTCTTTACAGTCTTGTTCCTAAAGTGATTAAAAAGCAAATGAGTATTTTATTTTATTTGATGCTTACATCAGAGCAAAGCCCTCCTAGAAAATAGGACACCTAAATTATTCAAGAAATTACTAGTATATTGAATTAGCAAGGAACTAATATAACCATTATTATTGTCATTATCCCAAGAGTGGGTGACAATTTTCGGAGTTGTTTGCATAAAGCGACAAACATTTTCCATAATTAGATGTGGCCAACATATGTATGCATTACTAAAATATTCTTCTACACCGATTGAAAGAGATGCATCTCTTTAAGAACGCTGGTTTCATCTAGAGGGGTGGGATAGGGAGGGCGGGAGGGAGGGAGAGGCAAGAGGGAAGAGATATGGGGACATATGTATATGTATAACTGATTCACTTTGTTAATAAAGCAGAAACTAACACACCATTGTAAAGCAATTATACTCCAATAAAGGTGTTAAAAGAAAAAGAATGCTGATTTCATGTTACAGGATCAGCAATAGAAAAGGAAGGTAAGCAGAAGTAAACATACTGTCATGTGTTTTTCCTATTTTGCCAAATTATTAGCCAATAAATTAAAAACAGGATCTTCTGTTTGTGGCCAATTAACCATTTTTTCATATTTAAGGGAGATGTGTGAAGAGTTTTTGCAGAATTATTGAGGTGATGTATATAGCAAATCATATAGTTTGATGGCTTTTAGAAGTTTGAAAGTTAATCACTGTCTTATAGATGTGGGATTGGTTCTCCTTTGAGACCAGACTTGTCAGTCATTTTGTTAAAATTTGGGCTCTGATCATATCACAAAGCCTCATTCTGCAAACTCTCTCCTGCCTTATTCTTTCTTTCTGTTATGCATCAGCCATGAATGGTGACAATTTCTTAAGAACCAAACCTTAAAAGCAGAAAAGATAACAGATGAAGGGAAGTCATTCTTTTTAGTCATTGAATAAATACCTTTTTGACACTCACTTAGCTGGCCCCATCCCATGTTCATTTGCCCTTCTCTCACTTCTATTCTACTTACGAGGTTGTGGGAAGTAATTAATCTCCTAACATTCTGAGTTATCCAAGTTATATTTCTATAGTTTTCTATATTTCAAAATTTAACAATTTAATACATTACTTGGAAATTGAGATCTCAACTACATCACTGATAAACACCTGTCTAATTTGTATAATGAATTTGAACTTTAAAAGTTGGCGTTATACACTGAGCAAAGTGGTCTTCAAGAATATTAGATCTGAGACCTACAATGGTGAAAAAAATCTTGATTTTCTTATTTACATTTGAATGCTCAGCTCTCTCCATTTCATGACTCTTTAATTGTTTTGATTCAATAAGATGGAATTAACATTGAAACTCCATGCATGTGTTTTGAATTTATTAAAGACTAACAATAAAACGTTCACCTTCCCTTAGATGACATTTGCCGTTTTGTGGACACAGCACCCATTGATGAAGTCAGTCATTTTCTTTATTAAACATAATTTAAAAATGGAAAGCAAAGTTCTCTATTAATAGTGATAGAACAGTATGAAGTTTTTGTGTGATTGTGTTTTTTTGTGTTCAGGGGTTTTGATCTTATCAGATGTTAATTATAGTAACTGAGCATATTAATTGATATCATAAAACATATCTGCTCTATTTTAATGCTTAACATAATAAATTTGAAACAATTTATAGTAGATTGGGGTAACCATACATGGGGGGGGAACAATCATTTCTTTCAGAAATTGTCAATTGCCTTAATGCAATAGATGTGTTCAATAGGACATTGCTTTAAACAACATGGACATAATAGTGGAAGGAAGATTAGCTAAAACAGGAAATCTAGTGTCAGTCTGCAATATGCTTCTCCTTGCTTTGCCTAGAGGACAAGATCCAGTGCTCTGAGGGATGTTCTTATTCAGAGAGCAATTGTGTCATAAAATTTTACCATTAAATAAACACTGAGAGTTCATTTTATAAGGCAAATTCCTAGTCATTCTTTAAAATGGATTGGAATGTTTACTTTCTGTAAACTTTTCTGAAGTTTCCAGTCATATCATATAAGCTTCATCATTATTCCATCATGTGCTTATTTTTATGCATCTTATTTGTATTTATATCACCAGTTTTAAATATAGGAAATGATATAAAGTAATTGCATAACAAATGTCTGATGAATGGAAAAATGAATTAGTGAAGAAATCTTGAGATGATTTGCTAGTGAGAAATGCAGCTTCTGTATCTTCTTGAGTGATCTTTGAGATTTTATAATTTTTAGATGTAGTCACCAAAAGATACTTTACACAAACCAGTCTAATTAATTACAGAATATATTGTAGTCCCTTGGACCAAAATATGTAAATCTCAATCTGGATTTAATAGGAAATTTGTCTATATAGTTCCTCATGAATAAATCTATGAGAAGAATAATTTTAAATTGCATATTTTAATAAAGCTTGTAATTATACTATGCTGTTAGAATCAAAATGATGAATTGTAATTTATTCTTTTAAAAAGTATAATAAAAAATTAGCCTAATTATTTTTTGTTTTCTATAATATGTTATGTTAAATTTATCTGGTGTTCATTAACTCTAAGTAAAAAATTGGTACACAGCAAACTCAACAATATCTAGTATTTGTTTTTTGCTGTTTTTTTAGTAAATTTATTTTATTTATCTATGTATTTATTTTTGGCTGCATTGGGTCTTTGTTGATACGCACGGGCATTCTCTAGTTGCGGAGAGTGGGAGCTACTCTTGGTTGTGGCGCGGGCTTCTCATTGCGGTGGCTTCTCTTGTTGCAGAGCACGGGCTCTACATGCGCAGGCTTCAGTAGTTGTGGCACACGAGCTCAGTAGTTGTGGCTTGTGGGCTCTAGAGCACAGGCTCAGTAGTTGTGGCGCACCGGCTTAGTTGCTCCACGGCATATGGGATCTTCCCGGACAAGGGCTCGAACCCATGTCCCCTGCATTGGCTGGCGGATTTTAACCACTATGCCACCAGGGAAGTCCTAGTGTTTGTTTTAAACTTGGTATTGACTCAGGAATAGGAGTTAGCTGAAGATGTAGGAAAAAGAAGGAACACATGTAGGAATGAAAAATAGTTTTAAGGAAGAGAGAGGAACTGGTATTTTTAATCTGGAGGAGTAGGATTGTTTTTTTTATGAAGGATAGGATTATTAGAGTTTGTTTAGGAGAAAAACCTTCCTGACATAAATAAATATATGATAGACTTTATAATATAATTATCTTCAAATTTTAATGAATGAACTGATAATCTTTTGGGGATGGTCCAGAAAGCTACAAGATTAACTCAAGGTTATTCGCAGCCTTTGAATTAACAAATGCTCATTGAGTGCTTACTGTATGTCATGAATTGTATTAATAATGGGGAAATGCCAGTGAGGGTATTTTGAAGGCATCTGACCTCAAAAGAGTATTCATTTTAGTACAGAAGATAGATGTGTAAATACACAATTGCACTGTAACATAGAAAGTAAAATGCTAGGGACATGAATAAAAGTTTGTGGCAGAAAAAGAAGTAAAATGTTTCTGCCTGGAAAGGGGAAAGGCTTTTGTAAGTACATGACATTTAAGGTGGGTGTAAGGAATATGAGTAGGGATAAAGAAAGTGGGAGATATAGAAGAGGGAAGAATATTTGTCACACAGGAAATAACGCGGAGCCACGAAGAAGCTTGGTTATGTTTGGTGAATAGAATGTAGTTCAGCTTGTCTGAATATAGGATCTGAAGATGGGATGCATGTGGAGGTAAGACAGGTGGTAGAAAAGTTCTATTTTAAAGAGGTTTGGACTTCATTCTGTGATCACTGAGCAGTCACTGAAAGTGTGTAATTAGATAAGCCAGGTTGGAGATGACTAAAACCTGCACTAAGGGAGTGGTTTTGGAATTAGTCAAGAGAGCATAGATTTGAGTTATTTGGAGGGTATAATGAATGCATAGAGCTTTTAGATCAATTTGGATGTTGAGAGCAAGGGGGAAATCTAGATTTCTGTCTTGCTGATAATGAAGAAAGAGAAGAGAGGAGGAAGTGGAGGATGACACAGAAGATAAAATAATGATTTAGACACTGAAAATGATGTGTCTAGGTGCTGAGAAACCAAGTAGTTAAAGAGAAATTCTGAAGGCACTAATGTGGAGAAGGATAAAACTTTAGAGAGAGATTATTTGAAAGTTTGGTAGAGTGATCCAAACATGCCTCAAAAAGGAAGTGAAATTTTAAATGGTTCTTGAAAGTACACTAGTATAGATTTTAATTGGTTGAAATACTAAGAAAAAAATTTTAGGTCATGTGAATTTTATTAACAAATATGGAAGGACTGGAAATTACAAAGGCATATTTGGGTAATAGTACATATTAAGAAAGACTATAAAATTTTCTAGGGAATCAGTGGGAGGAAAGCCTTGAAAGGTAGATTGACATACATGGGGTTAGATTTTGAACTTTCTAAGCATTTTAGAAGTTTTAAAAAATGTACTGTGTAGATTTTGAAAGTTTAGGGAGTGACATGATCAAAACTATTTTAGGTCACTAATGGCACTGATATGAGTATAGATAGAAAAGGAGGGAAAAAACAATTAGGAAGCTTGGGGTAATGATGACTTCAAATAAAATGGTGATAATGTAATTGCAGATGAAAAGATGGGCATGAAGCATATTGGAAAGATGAAATCAGTGTGGCTTAGCAAAAGATTTGGATATGAGAAATAATGAATACATAAAGCGATGAAAATACCTCTAAAGGTCTGAGATGATGCCAGAGTCATTGATGGACATGGGGGGAAGTCATTCATTGGGAAGTAAAGATTAGGATTCATTTGTTCTGTTGACATTTATTGCATGCATACTATATGGCTGTCATTGTGCTAGGTTCAGTGCATAGAGATTTTAAAAATGATAGAAAGAAAAAATGTTTAAAAGAAAAGATGCTGCCCTTAAGGGGTTTATATTCTAGTTGAGGCAACAGAAATATAAACAATATCAAGAATAAAGTGTGATAAGGGCTACAACAGTGGTATGAAGACTGTACTTATGGAGCTCCTTTAGAGAGATGAGTGCTTGTGATTCCAGTGGGACATCTAGGTAGAAAGGTTCAGCTTATAATTGGAAATGAGGAAATATGCCCAGGAAAGAGGATAAGAATGGACTTAAGGTCTTAGTTTACTTGAGCATACTGATATTTTGGCACTGCTAGTCAAACCCTCTTTCAGTTCTTTCGTTGAAATTATGTCTTATTTTATGTTCCTGTCTAAACTCTTATCATGACCCAATAAATCTTCCATTCTTTCCTCTTTTTGGTCTCAGGAATCCCCCACACATCATGCGTTAACTTATTACTTATACGTTCATGATTCCAAATTTATATCTCTGGCCTAGAACTATCTTTTGAGATCTATATATAAAACAACTGCTCCTGGATATCATTACTTGTAAGTCTTATGTGCATTACAGACTCAACATACCTCAAAATGTACTATCTTTCTCCAGCCCGTCTTACAGTACTCAGGTACATGCAACTGGTACTAATTAATCATCAGCCCAGTTGTCCAAGGTAGGAATCTAAGAATCTTTCTTTATCATTTTATCTCATCTCTCATTCCCAACAGTCCTACAGAGTCAAACTCCTAAGTAGCTCTTAAACCAATCTTCTCTTCTCCATTCATGTGGCGATTGTTATGGTCATTCACTACCAAGATTATGCAGTGGACTTCCATGTGGTCTCATTACTTCCAGTTTGACTTCCCTTCGGTTTGTGAGCCATGCTCTGGTGGTTGTGAACTACTACTGTGTGCCAGGAACTGTTCTAAGTGCTTTACATGTATTTAGTCCTGAGAGATACAGATTCAAATCTGAGAGAGAAACATTCCTCTTTCTATTGTGCAGCATGTGGAAATTAGGGTAGAAAAGTTGGTCAAGGTCATGCAGTCAGAAAATGGGGGAGCTGGTTCTAGACCAGATACTCTGAATGGGGGTACCTTGCCCTTGTGTACTATAGATTATGTACTGTAACCTTCTACTGTTTTTATACTGTATGCGGCTTTGACCCTTGAATTGTGGGTTGCTGACCTCTAAAAAGAACAAATTTAAAGCCAGTGATTTAGAGCCATTTATTTTAACATTTGTTCACTGCAATCTTTTTGATAAAAATTTCATATTTTATTTAACTGATAAATACAAATGAATTGTATGGCAATCTTATTTTAAAACTTTATTTAAAACTCACCATTTCTTTACTTTTCTCTCCATTTTTGGCTGATCTCAGTTAAACATTCATTTGTGCCTTTTCCTCCATAAGATATGCCTTGAAATTCTTGTGAACGTGATGTTAATAAGAAATTAATTTGTGTTCCAGGGGAATAATATGTTCACACAGCAAGTGTGGCATCATTTTTAAAAGTGTTCTGCCAAACAGAGCTGAAGAATTGGCATGTAGCTGGAGTCTGGTTTTTTTTCTTATGACTTAAAGTGATATTTAAGTCACCCATTGGATTAATGCACCAGATGTAATAAAATCCTCTTACCTAGTGAGTCTACTTGGACATGCTTCACCACATGATGGTATATGGTAAAAGCCTGATCTGCTACAGTTTCTTTATTTAGCTGGAATACTAACCTGGCTCCATGTTCCTTTCCAAAAGGAAGACCCAAGCAAGAATGTCTTCATACTCTCACTGATATTGGTTAGACATAGTTTCAATTCCCATGTGAATCTTTACAGGTAACGGAAAGAAAGAGATGAAAATAACCCTAAGAAATATTAAACATGCCCCAAGTTCTGTTTAACTGCCATGTTGTCAAAATTATCTTTTAATATCTAAATTTAAAATAAGTTAATGTTAACTTCTCTTTGTGATATATTGCTGTTAAAGAGACACTACAGGTACACGAAGAAAAGTAACTAATAGGATGATAAAACTTTTTCCATTATGCATTTCTTCCTTTCATCCTTCTGTTTTTCCAGCTTTCCTTCGGCAAATATTTACTAATCACCAACTATGTTCCAGGAACTGTACTATATACTTGGTATTTATCACTGAATAAAACAAAGATCGCTGCTCTCATGGAACTCACATTCATATTATTCTCAGAATAATATCTATTGGACATAGGTAGAGGTGGCCTGAGCATCAGAGTAGAATGAAGATAGATAATATAGATTTCAAAAAAGGAAAAGAAGTGTGCCAGGAATGGGAAATGGACCTAAATATTACATGTTTAGCAATTTTTATCAGTGAGGATCCCGATCTTTGCATCAACATCATAGTGTTTTGTCATAAATAACATGTAAAAGTTGAATCCAGTCTGAAATTCTGAAAGCTGAGTCCATAGAAAATGTCCCAGATTCAAGAGAACTCATCTGCAGTTTGCAAGCCTTCCCAAAAGACGGACTGACCATTTGTAACACTAATGGACACGTGATGTGCTCTAAAATTACATTTCCACCTATCTTGAGATCAGTTAATGCCTCTCTTGCAATTGTAAATTTATCTGATATTCTGATTTTCTCTATATTGAAACACTGTTTTGGTTCCCCCTTGGATATCTTTGGTTTTAAATTAAGAATGAGAAGTAAAACATTCTTAAGGTAGACTCCTGACCAGTGTCTGAAATATCTGAAAGATGTGGAGTTGATCTCAGATTCTCCATTCTTTCAATTATTTGAGCCTCCACATCAATTGCTTGGGTGGTTTGAATCTAATTGCTAAGAGCGAAAAACATTTATTACCATCTCAACATGAGCTTCCTAAGTAGCAGGTTAGTAGAATTTTGTCATGTGGAGGAAGCAGAGACTGATGGCACAGTGTCATCATCAACTGTTTGCTATCATTTAACTGAGCCACCATTTAATTATTAGTATAATGTAATAACTTGAGCTTGCTTTGGTGTCCTGGAAATTAAAATGAAGCACATTAGTAAATTCCACTAAACATTATGTTTTCTTTTCCAGGTGTAATGCAATTAGCACAACACTATTTAATAATGTACTAGCCCACAGCTATTTATGGCCAAGCCCAGGTTTGCTGCAGAACCAACCCATCTCAAGTGTCTGTTTAATATTAGAAAGCAGGAAACATACAAGGCAATAAACACTTCAGAATTTTTTGTTAGGGTTTGATTAAAATTCATTATAAGCTAATACCTAACAATATTCTTATGGGAAAGGATTCTCAATTTTATGAGAATAGTAAAATATTCTAACAATATTCTTATGGGAAAGGATTCTCAATTTTATGAGAATAGTAAAATATTCTGGGTAAACTGTAATATTTCCCTGGCAGCATGAATTTCTGTCTGGATTATTAAATGCCCATGTTCCTTACTTTTCTTTGAGATACATTCAAAAATGTTTCCTGAAAAATAGATAATTTTTTTTTTTTTTTTTTTTTTTTTTTTTTTTTCGGTATGTGGGCCTCTCACTATTGTGGCCTCTCCCGTTGTGGAGCACAGGCTCCAGACGCACAGACTCAGCAGCCATGGCTCACGGGCCTAGCCGCTCTGCTGCATGTGGGATCCTCCTGGACCAGGGCATGAACCTGTGTCCCCTGCATCAGCAGGCAGACTCTCAACCACTGCGCCACCAGGGAAGCCCGAAAAATATAATTTTTAAGCAGTTCTATGTAGGACAAAATTAAATGTATAGATGGCTCTTTCCAATTTCATTGTGATTTTTCTTCATGCTAAGAGAAATACAATGAAATAATTCAGATCTTCTGGAAAATATGCTTTGAAAATTTAAAATGTTTTGTGTCATGAAACCCTCAGGGCATATAAGCTGGTTAATAGCTGTGCTAACCTCATTTGAAATTAACACCAGTGTAGCAATTTGCAATACTGTTTTTCCTGCTATGGAACTTAATACTTAATTCAACATTTGTTGATCCCCTACTATGTGCAGGGCATTGTGCCAGGGCATTTGGGGGATACAAAGTCAAAAGAGAATAAACAAGGAACCTACTTCCAAATGATCTTAATATTTGGCTGGTGATAAGGACAGGTGAGAAAATTTGACTATGATTCAAGGCAAGATGCAGTAAATACTTCACTAGAAGTGTTAAGTGGAAGACTGTGAGAGGAAAGAGTGATTAAAACATCCATAGATATTTTTCTCTGGGCCTTAAAAGAAAAACAAGATTTTTAGGGGTGAGTAATTAGGAAAGTACATTGTATATTGTAGACTGAAGGAATAGCATAGGAAAAGGAGTGGACTTTTAGAAAAAGAACAGTCCGAAGGAATTGGAATATAAAGAATAGCATGTCGTGTGTTTGGAGGGAGATATAGTGGAAGTCAGAATGTGGAGATCCTTGAGTGCCATGCATTTTATCCATACTCTAGAAAACAGAGCCTGCGCGGAGCTTACATGTTCATACTTTATTGGGTATTTTGGTCCCAGAAGGTTAAGAGCATTGGAAAGGACAAGTTAAGAAGATAGGATGAGAATTAAATATAAGATGTCCTACTACTGAGTTTTTATAAGTTGTTGCAAGAAATCACAGCTGGTTGTTTTGTCAAGCTGGACATGTCTAGAGAGACCATATGGAACCACCACATATCATGTCAGTCCGTCACAGTGTGGAAGGTGAGCAATTTATTTCCTGGCTGCTTCTTAGTCTATTTTTCATAGATCAAAATTCAAACTATGGCTGATGAGAATGTTCTAAAATTAGATAGAGGTGATAGTTGTGCAACTCTATCAATATACTAAAAGCCACTGAATTGTACACATTAAATGGGTAAATTTTATGGCATGTGCACTATATCTGAATTAAGTTATTATTAAAAAATTCAACCCATGAGAAGCTAGAACCTTTTGGGGTCCAATCAGGTTGGGATTAGAAGTTAGAGTTTCTGGGGATTCTGCCATGAAAGGTGGCAACCCAGATTAAGTTCAAACCCAGTTCCCACCTTTTAGGACAAATGAGAACTGAAGTGTGAGAAGATGAAGTGAATGTGCCTGTCACAGTGGCCAGAGGTTTGTAACCTAAGAAATGGTCTGATCTTCCACAGGGACTATTCTGATCAGGAAACAAGTAGTTTGGCAAGGCCTAGAAGAATAGGTCGGACTGAAATATCTGGGAAGAAGCAGAAACTAACTCCTAAAAAAGGCTTAAAGAGGATTAGCACATCAACCCACAATTTCTGTTGTAACTGATCTTGAGACCTGAGATTGAAGACAACCACAGATTCTTTATTCCCCCACTCATTGAGAGGTGGAGTCTGATTGCCCTCTTGTTGAATCTGGTCTTGTCTTAGTGATTCTCTTGACTAATATAATGCAGAAGATTTGACTTCCTGGGACTTTTGAGTCTAGGTCAGAAAAAGACTTGCAGCTTCCATCTTTATCTCTTGGAACACTCCCTCTTGAAACTGCATGTGGTGAGGAAGCCCAAGAAGCCCAGTGGAGAGGGCCCTGTGGAGCAGAACTGAAGCACACAGCTGAAAAGCCTTTCTGAGTGCCCAGGAAACAGCCAGCTCCAACTTCCCCCCAGCCAACAACCAGAAATAACTTGCCAGCACTGTGAGTGATCTATCCTGTACACAGATCCTCCATCCCCATCAGGCTTCTTTAGTTGCTGCTGTGGGGAGCAGAGATGAGCTGCCCAAGCAAGCCCTTCCCAAATTCCTGACCCACAAAATGATATGGCTTAGTAACATTGATGTTTCTAAGTTACAAAGTTTTGGAAATTGTTGTGCTATAACAGAAAACTATAATTGATATTTGTAATTACTTTCCTTAATCACCCATCCTAGATTTCTCTCACCACCATTTGCCTGGTCTGAGTGAGTTTACTGATAGTATCACTCAGACCTTCTTCTCCAAGATACCTGAGCTCTTAATTTCTTTGTCTTTTTGAAGCCATGTTTACTTTAAATGTCCACTCACCATTATCACTTGGCATGGAAGCATTGGAGATACCCAGTGAATAACCTGGGTTCAAGAAATACTCCTCCTTTCCCCCATGGTTTAGTAGCAAACCTGGATCCTCATGATTGTTTCATCTTTACAGCATTTTTTTTTTCTTTGCCCACTGGTACACTGGCATGAAGGCATAGGTGGCCACATGTCTGCTGCAGCTTTTATTTTGGTGGAAACTTTGCTGTGTTCCCTGACAGAAGTGTTTACTCCTAGGAACTAGGGTCTCTAGGTTGAGAGGTTTAAGGTTTTAGGAATACAAAGGAAAAATTCATCAAGTAGATCACTTGGTGGTGACAATGAAAGGAGCCAATCTTATTATACTTGCTAGACCCATAGATTGTAGTTATTGGGACACAACCCTATATACTGGCCATTGGTTCAGTCTATACATGCACTGTACCCAGCAGGAGGCATTCAAATCCTCAAAGTGTTGTCCTTGAGCTGGCACCCTGGATGACCTTTCAACAGGCCATTTAACTATATTATCAGCCTGCCTGTTTCTGGGTGAATGGGGTATGTTGTCAGAATAGTGAATCCTGCATTATCTTTTGCATCTCCATTGCCATAAAATATGTCTCCTAGTGCAAGGAAATATTATATGATCTATATCAATGAATTAATAGTCTCTAAGCCTTTGGATACTGATGCTATCAAAGTCATTGCAAGCATGGAAAGCAGTATTTGCAGTATGAAATGATTCTAGAAAGGACAAATCAATGCCCATTGCTAGGTGGAATATATTGCAAAAACAAACATTGTAGCAGTTCCCTGAATTCTAGAAGGTTTATACTACAACATCTGTCATGCATATATTTTATTAGAGTATCTAGAGTGCTTATGAAGATCTGCATGGTTTCATTAGCATAATGATGCAATACTGTAGACCAGGGTGATTTTTCACTGGAATGTCAAGATGAACAAAATTCTTGAGGACTATATTCTGACAAAGATTGTAAGAGTTAGTATAGTTTTGAGGCAAGACAGATTTTTGATTCTCTCTACTTTTTAAGATTGAGAAAAAAATGCCTTTCAAAATATAACTGTATACAATGTGACAGAATCTATGTTGATAAACTCCTATAAAGGTACAACATATGGCATGGCAACTCAGTTTGGACTATGACCTGATTAATTTTACTGAAGTCAACCTTTATCATTGATGATTTACCTGGTTTTGCCAAGGCAACACAGATGAACTGAATGGAGATAGGATGGAACTTACTATACCTGTAACACTTAAGTCTTTGGTGGTGGCATTGATCGCCATCATTCCCCTCAGGATATGTCTTCTAATTTACTGTCTTGGCCAGTGGTGAGGGGTTACAGTATAGCCTTTTCCGTAAAATGGCCCTTATACTGCAGATCATGGAACCAAATGTGAGCCTTTTTGTTAGCAGCTAAGTATATCATCCCAGTTATAAAGGTGGAGCCTGAATAGATAACCACAGAGAAGGTATATAAATTAATTACCTGTTCTCCATGTGTCCCCATTGTGAACTGATATCCATGATGATAAATTTTTATGGTGACATCAATTCCTTAAAATGTCTTCGGTATTTATTTTTCTAGTTACCCTGGAAAATGGCATCAGTGCCATTTGGAATTAATCTCTCTCAATCATTACACACCATTTTCCTTTGCAGTAGTGCATCCCTTATAATCACATAAATTTTTGGCAGTGAGCCCTGTCGCTGCAAAAAAAAAAATTCTTCTTCAAAGCTACTATTAAAACAGTCTGGTTACATAGCATGACATATGTTGGCAGATAGCTATCTTGAGCCCATCATTTTCTTTTTTGCAAGACTTCCCGTGCTATTCAATGAAACCACCAAATGCCAAATTCCATATAATTATCACTACATCATACTAATCGAACAGCATCACTTGATCATCCAATTCCTTGTATTCTACCTACACATTATCATAATTTCAGGTGAAGGCTTTCTTTGTGATCAAAAGTGAGGAGAAAGAAAGTAAAACAGGAATGGAGGAAAATCAAACAAATGATGTATTATGGAACCACAACTTCAAAAAATGCATAGCTGGTGGCTAGGTCATACATGATATATCTGGGGATGCTATTTGTAATCCCTGCATTTTGTAATAGTCCATTTGAGGAAGTAAGTCTTAAAATACTTCATCAAGGGCAGGGAGGGAAAGCAATCTATCTGCCAGTTTTTTCTGCCTCTCCCTGGTTAAAGTTCTCTTAGGGTGCTCATGTTTCATGTTTGGAATGTGTTACATACATCCTCAGGGGTGCTAGGAAATTTTGGGGCTTAAGGAGGTAACTGAGTCACACTTGGGTCTTAGAACTGCTGTGGTTTCCACTGTGGTAGGCATGATGTATGTCATGCAAAATTCTAAAAGTCTGAGACAATTTAGAAGTGATAGGAGATGAGGTAATAGTGGTAGCACTTGGGGCTTGAAGACTATGCATCCAGAAAAATATATACTATCACTAGAATATTTTCATATTCCATAGGGGAAGACAATTGTAAAAAATATATTTGGAGATGTTCAATGGAGTCAGAACATAGTTCTTGTCTATGTTCAATCTTTACCTTTTTCAAGGATTATGTTGGCTATAGATAAGGCATGAACTGGATATATCCTCTGATAGTAAGAAAAGTTTGTCCAACAGTGTTTGATTAATACTGTGGATAATTTGTTGCTTTTATCATGGGTTATCTCATTAAGTATTTCAGCAAGTGTCCATTTGAGGTTATCTTATGCTACTATTCAGCCATCCTAGCTTTGCTATAACTTGTCTTACAACACAATCGTTCTCAGTATTTCATTTCAGAACTTGTAGCCAAATTCTGTGTATTAATGTATGGAATTTTTTAACTTCTCCATGGATTTTTCTTTTCACTTTACAAGAGGTCTTTGCACAGGGTTTTAGTCAGCATAACTGGCTTAGTATAATGGCCTGCATAACCATTTCCTCTAGATGCAATTTTTATGTCATTTATGGTAGGTCTCTACCTTTAAAACCATAATTTCATCAGGTAGCATAAAGTACCAAGCAATTCATATATTTGTTGTCCAGTTTTTATAGGAGTACCTGAAGAGGTTAGGACTCTTCTCTGTTTCCATAGTTGATTTCAAAGTTATGAACTATAAAAACCTATCAGCTTTCTGTGATTATATTTAACCTTTTATATTAATCACATTGACATACCCCAGAAAGGGCCATAAGTTTAGCTATCTGAGTTAATTTCTTTAGATAAGAAGCAGGAGTCTACAAGGGAATCTGGGGTAGTTATTCAATAACCACTTTATATATTTTCTCTTTTCATTTGCGAGATAAGGCACATCAGTACACAATATTAAGTTTTTGTATGAGAATGTCTAAATGATATGTTCTGAAAATGGATAACTCTTAAACATAGTTATTAGATTCTCCATCAGATAAGGATGTTAAACTTGCTGAATTGAATGAAAGTATAGATGTAGATTTAATATGAGAAAGAGAAATATAAATATTTTATATTTAATCAGATATCATATTTAAACAGAACATTTTTGAATAATTTCATTTAGCAGTAGATATTGTATGCATATGATGCCATCAAGTTCAAAGGTGGTTTTAACATGGAAACTGAATAGGTTTTTTAAAACTAAGATTTTACTTTTTTAGAGCAGCTGTAGTTCACAGCAAAATTGAGGGAAGGGTACATAGACATCCCATAAATCCCCTGACCCCATGCATGCACAGCATCCCCCATTATCACCATCCCCTGCCAGAGTGGTACATTTGTTATAATTGATGAACCTACATTGACACATCATAATCACCCAATGTCCATAGTTTACATTATGGTTTACTCTTGGTGATGTACATTCTATGAGTTTGGACAAACGTATAATTACATGTATACATCATTATGGTATCATACAGGGTATTTTCACTGCCCTAAAATCCTCTGTGCTCCAGCTATTCACCCTTCCCTTGCCTCCAACCCCCTGGCAACCACTGATTTTTCTTTTTTTTCTTTACTGTCTTCATAGTTTTGGCTTTTGCAGAATGTAATATAGTTGGAATCAAACAGTATGTAGACTTTTCAGATTGGCTTCTTTCACTTAGTAATACACATTTAAGGTAAGCCATGTTTTCTCGTGGTTTGATAGCTCATTTCTTTCTAGCACTGAATAATATTCCATTGTTCAGATGTATGACAGCTTATTTATCCATTTACCTACAGAAAGACATCTTGATTGCCTCCAAGTTTTGGCAGTTATGAATAAAGCTGCTATAAACATCCATGTACAGATTTTTGTGTGGATGTAAGTTTTAAAGCTGAATAGTGTTTCTAATTTACCAAAGCTGCAGATTCGTTGTGACAAGAACAATAAGCCTTTAAGTAGGACCTTTGATGTGTGCCATGTTGTTGAGTTAATTCCCTAGAGCATGGCCTATCCTTTTACGTGCATACAAGAAGAAAGGTTTGTAAATATTTGGTAGGCCCACATAGGTAGTTGTTGAAGAGATATTTTGAGCTTACTTTTAGACTTTTTCAGTTTCTGTGACCCATGAAAGTGGTTCTGAGATGTTTGATTTAGTCACATTATAAAAGAGCATTCCTATTTTGGAAAATTTGGGTACCTATAATCTACAATATCTGTTTAATACAAGAAATTTCTTTAATTGTCTTTTAGTTGATCAACTTGGAAAATTTAAGATAATTTATGATCTTCTCTTTGATAATGTCCTTCTTTCAGCTAATACTACATCATGGCCTAGAATGAACTATTGTTTGTCAGAGTTGGAATTTTTTTCTTAGAAACTTTGCGTCTCTTAACTAACTCAATCAGTAAATGGAGAGTCAGTTTTAGAGTCTGCCATATTAAGGGAACATCTGCTAAAGAAAAGTCGGCTATTTATTGGACTGGAGTGAGTCCACAAAGGGTCTTTTTTTTTTTTTTTTTTTTTCGGTACACAGTCCTCTCACTGTTGTGGCCTCTCCTGCTGTGGAGCACAGGCTCCGGACATGCAGGCTCAGATGCCATGGCTCACGGGACCAGCCACTCCTCAGCATGTGGGATCTTCCTGGACCGGGGCACGAACCCCATTTCTCCTGCATTGGCAGGCGGACTCTCAACCATTGCGCCACCAGGGAAGCCCGATCTGTATATTCTTAAGATCTTTCAAGACTAGGAGAAGTAGGACACATCTTCAGTAAATCTCTCATTATATAACTGTCCAGGTGAATTATTGATTTTCCCAGGAGAAGGAAAATAAATATTGACTAATTTTTATCAATGTGGACACTAAATAAAGCTGAGTACAGATATATTACTGTAAAGAATTTGCCCTCAGATGAGACTGAGGAGAATATGTGCTAGGTATTACAGGGAAACAAGGAGTTAGTATTTTATTAATTACTCACTGAATTTGGAAAAAATTTAGATCCTGACTACTGAGCTTTTTAATGGGTAAAATTGGTGCATTGCTGGGGCTGGATAAAAAGCTGATTAGTTCATTGTTCATTAAACAGGTTATAAGTTCTTTGACTTCAGCTTAAGAACAGTATTGAAAAACTTTAGGCAAAAGTTTTGAAGAATAAATCCAGAGACATAGAGGTTTACTCTAATTATTTTGCCTATATTTATAGATTTTGCTGCTCATAAATTTCTGGAAACAGCTAAGTTTTTGATATACTTATACATTGTTGAAATGACTACCACCTCACATAGTTACCATTTGTGTGTGTGTATGTGTGTGTGGTGAGATCACTTAAGATTTATTTTCTTAGCAAAATTCAAGTATCTGAACTTTGTATCCTTCGACCAACATCTCCCCATTTCCCTCACTCCCCAGCCTCTGGCAACTACCGTTCTTCTCTCTGTTTCTATGAGTTCAACTTTTTCAGATTCCACATATAAATGAAGTCATGTGGTATCATTGTAAATGAGATCATGAGAGATAGTGTAAATGAAATAATTTGTCTTTCTGGCTTATTTCACTCAGCATAATGTCCTCCAGGTTTATCCATGTTGTTGTAAATGTCAGGATTTCCTTCTTTTTTATGGCTGAATACTATTGCATTTTCTTTTTCCATTCATCTGTGATGGCCAAATAAGTTATTTCCATAGTTTGGCTATTGTGAATAAAGCTTCAATGAACATCGGATACAGATATCTCTTCGGGATACTGATTTAATTTCCTTTCAGTATGTACTCAGACTTGGTATTGCTAGATCATATGGTAGTTCTATTTTTAATTTTTTTGTGGTGCCTCCATACTGTTTTCCAAAATAGCTGTATCAATTCACATTTTCATCAGCAGTGCACAAGGGTTCCTTTTTTTCCACATCCTGGCCAACTCTTGATATTGTTTTGTCTTTTTGATAATGGCCATTCTAACAGGTATGAAGTGATATCTCATTGTGGTTTTGATTTGAGAAATACCCTGAGAAAAGGGCAATTTATTTAGATGGTCTGGGGAAAGAGCAGGAGGAATAGAAGTGGTATAATTTATGGGTAAAGATAAGTATGGCTAGAGAGAAAAAGAGATACAAGGAGGGAAGACTTCAGAAGTTTGGAAGGACATAATTTTTCCCTTTGGTTTTGCTAAAGAATTGTTGAGAGTGTCTGTCTTGGAATCAGTGTTTTGTTTTTAGGCCTTAGTATATCCATAAAAGAATGTCAACCATAGATTATTTGGTATTTTCTTTCATTTTTTTCCTAGAGTTCCGCTTTAGTGTATTATTCTTTACATGTCAGAAGTTCCCCATAATGACCATTGTAATTCCAAATCGCTCTTAAGAAAATCTTCCCATTTATCAATATAAACAAAATTATTTGGGTTATGGTAAGACAAAATATAGGAAGCATACATTTTTCCAGAAGGAAGTCACAGCTTTAATGCAGAGATAAGCCCATGATAAACAAGTAAGAGTCTACCAGGGTGAGTCAATGGTGTGCACTTGTGAATGGCTCTTGGCTTCCCCAGTCAAGCAGAGAGTGTGATCAAAGCCTCAAAAATTATTGATCGCAAAATATGGACTGATCAAAGTAACTCTCTTTCTTAATTTGCTGTCATTAAGGTTTTGTAGGGAGCCTGAAGCAAAATTTAACCAAGTACCTTTTCCTTTTTATGAATAGATCACTGGTTTAACAGACTTACATTTTTTTTTTTTTTCTGGCCACACCATGTGGCATGAGGGACCTTAATACCCCCCCGGGGATCAAACCTGTGCCCCCTGCAGTGGAAGCACAGAGTCTTAACCACTGGACTGCCAGGGCAGTCCACAGACTTACAAACTTCTGACATGTAAAATTTGATTCCATATGGCGTTGTTGTTGGTTTTTTTTTGCGGTATACGGGCCTCTCACTGTTGTGGCCTGTCCTGTTGCAGAGCACAGGCTCTGGACGCGCAGGCTCAGCGGCCATGGCTCATGGGCCTAGCCGCTCCGTGGCATGTGGGATCCTCCCGGACTGGGACATGAACCCGTGTCCCCTGCATCGGCAGGCAGACTCTCAACCACTGCGCCACCAGGGAAGCCCGGTGTTGATTTTTATGTATGGTGTATGGTCACTAACAGAATCTTTAAAATTTTATAATGAAGTTATATATATGCATTTTAATTTCCACTTATTCTGTACTTTTTGCTATTTTTGGTGTAAGGAAATAATACTGTTTGTGTATGTGTATGTGTGTGCTCACATTGATCATTTTTTGTCAACTCTCCTTACCTCTCTTATGAATCGTTATTTATTATAAAAACAAGTTCCTCTTAGGTTTAAAATATATGAGTATTTCTAAGATCTTCATCTGTGCCTGTGAATCCTAGACACTTGACTTTTTTGAAAGCTATTAACTATAGAATCTGTTGAACCTCACCCAAGAGGCTGGTATCTTTATTCTTTATTAAAGTAAATGATGCATTTTCTTGCTTGAGAAAGGAGACCATTTTTATTACATTATTTTTATTGGATCCTATTATTGGATTACCTCTTAGGTCATTTTCATGGGAAAATCAGAGAAGAACAGTAAATTATGTTAAATTTTATTTGTGAATTTCTAAAACAGATATTATTGGCATCGTGCATTTAGAATTACAAAATCTTGATTCTGCTAGGGCACTGTCTTATCTAAGTTTCCTTCTTAACTAAATCTTTTTCCAAACGAGAAAAATCTCAACATGCTTGCAAATCTTCAAAGGTTCATCTCTATTAAGGCAAAGAATTTCACAGTATTGCAGTTCTTTATATATCAGTGGGTATTTTCTAGTGAAATCTCATCAAGCAATATTTCATGACTGTTCCATTGTCCCTTCTGATCAATAGGGATTCTCTTTACTTTTATAACAACAAAAGTCTAGACTATAAGGGTTTTTGACTTACCAATAGTATTTTATGTTAAGGAAACAAGTTCACTATTTTTTTGAATTTTATTTATTTTTTTATACAGCAGGTTCTTATTAGTTGTCCATTTTATACATATTAGTGTATATATGTCAATCCGAATCTCCCAATTCATCACACCACCACCCACCCCCCTGCCGCTTTCCCTCGTTGGTGTCTGTACATTTATTCTTTACATCTGTGTCTCTATTTCTGCCCTGCAAACCGGTTCATCTATACCATTTTTCTACGTTCCACATATATGCGTTAATGTAAGACATTTGTTTTTCTCTTTCTGACTTACTTCACTCTGTGTGACAGTCTGTAGATTCATCCACATCTCTACAAATGACCCAATTTTGTTTCTTTTTATGGCTGAGTAATATTCCATTGTATATATGGACCACATCTTCTTTATCCATTCATCTGTCAATGAGCATTTAGGTTGCTTCCATGACCTGGCTATTGTAAATAGTGCTGCAATGAACATTGGGATGCATGTGTCTTTTTTTTTTTTTTTTTTTTTTTGCGTTAAGCGGGCCTCTCATTGTTGTGGCTTCTCCCGTTGCGGAGCACAGGCTCCGAACGTGCAGGCTCAGCGGCCATGGCTCATGGGCCCAGCCGCTCCACGGCATGTGGGATCTTCTCGGACCGGCGCACGAACCCGTGTCCCCTGCATTGGCAGGAGGACTCTCAACCACTGCGCCACCAGGGAAGCCCACATGTGTCTTTTTGAATTATGGTTTTCTCTTGATATATGCCCAGTAATGGGATTGCTGGGTCATAGGGTAATTCTATTTTTAGTTTTTTAAGGAACCACTATACTGTTCTCCATAGTGGCTGTATCGATTTACATTCCCACCAACAGTGCAAGAGGGTTCCCTTTTCTCCATACCCTCTCCAGCATTTGTTGTTTGTAGATTTTCTGATGATGCCCATTCTAACTGGTGTGAGGTGAGACCTCATTGTAGTTTTGATTTGCTTTTCTCTAATAATTAGGGAAGTTGAGCAGCTTTTCATGTGCTTGTTGGCCATCTGTATGTCTTCTTTGGAAAAATATCTATTTAGGTCTTCTGCCTATTTTTGAATTGGGTTGTTTGTTTTATTAATATTGAGCTGCATGAGGTGTTTATATATTTTGGAGATTAATCCTTTGTCAGTTGATTCATTTGCAAATATTTTCTCCCATTCTGAGTGATATCTTTTTGTCTTGCTTGTAGTTTCCTTTGCTTTGCAAAAGGTTTTAAGTTTCACTAGGTCCCATTTGTTTATTTTTGTTTTTATTTCCATTAATCTAGGAGGTGGATCAAAAAAGATCTTGCTGTGATTTATGTCAAAGGGTGTTCTTCCTATGTTTTCCTCTAAGAGTTTTATAGTGTCCGGTCTTATGTTTAGGTCTCTAATCCATTTTGAGTTTATTTTTGTGTATGCTCTTAGGGAGTGTTCTAATTTCACTCTTTTACATGTAGCTGTCTAATTTTCCCAGCACCACTTATTGAAGACACTGTCTTTTCTCCATTGTATATCTTTGACTCCTTTGTCATAGATTAGTTGACCATAGGTGCGTGGGTTTATCTCTGGGTTTTCAATCCTGTTCCATTGATCTATATCTCTGTTTTTGTGCCAATACCATATTGTCTTGATTACTGTAGCTTTGTAGCATAGTCTGAAGTCAGGGAGGCTGATTCCTCCAACTCTGTTTTTTTCCCTCAAGACTGCTTTGGCTATTTGAGGTCTTTTGTGTCTCCATACAAATTTTAAGAATTTTGTTCTAGTTCTGTAAAAAATGCCATTGGTAATTTGATAGGGATTGCATTGACTCTGTAGGTTGCTTTGGGTAGTATAGTCATTTTCACAATATTGATTCTTCCAATCCAAGAACATGGTATATCTCTCCATCTGTTGGTATCATCTTTAATATCTTTCATCAGTGTCTTATAGCTTTCTGCATACAGGTCTTTTTTCTCCCTACGTAGATTTATTCCTAGGTATTTTATTCATTTTGTTGCATTGGTAAATTAAAGTGTTTCCTTAATTTCTCTTTCAGATTCTTCATCATTAGTGTATAGGAATGCAAGAGATTTCTGTGCATTAATTTTGTATCCTGCAACTTTACCAAATTCATTGACTAGCTCTAGTAGTTTTCTGGTGGCAGCTTTAGGATTCTCTATGTATAGTATACTGTCATCTGCAAACAGTGACAATTTTACTTCTTTTCCAATTTGTATTCCTTTTATTTCTTTTTCTTCTCTGATTGCTGTGGCTAAAAATTCCAAAATTATGTTGAATAAAAGTGGTGAGGGTGGACATCCTTGTCTTTTTCCTGATCTTAGAGGAAGTGTTTGCAGTTTTTTACCATTGAGAATGATGTGGGTTTGTCGTATATGGCCTTTGTTATGTTGAGGTAGGTTCCCTCTACGCCCACTTTCTGGAGAGTTTTTATCATAAATCGGTGTTGAATTTTGTTGACAGTTTTTTCTGCATCTATTGAGATGATCATATGGTTTTTAATCTTCAATTGGTTGGGGCTTCCCTAGTGGTGCAGTGGTTGAGAGTCCGCCTGCCAATGAAGGGGACACGGGTTCGTGCCCCGGTCTGGGAGGATCCCACATACCGCGGAGCGGCTGGGCTTGTGAGCCATGGCCGCTGAGCCTGCACGTCCAGAGACTGTGCTCCACAACGGGAGAGGCCGCAGCAGTTAGAGTCCCGTGTACCACAAAAACAACAACAACAACAACAAAAAAAAACCCCACCCAATTTGTTAATATGCTGTATCACATTGATTGATTTGCATATATTGAAGAATCCTTGCATCCCTGGGATAAATCCCACTTGATCATGGTGTATGATCCTTTAAATGTGTTTTTGGATTCTGTTTGCTAGTATTTTGTTGAGGATTTTTTCATCTATATTCATGAGTGATATTGGTCTGTAATTTTCTTTTTTTGTAGTATCTTTGTCTAGTTTTGGTATCACAGTGATTGTGCCCTCATAGAATGAGTTTGGGCATGTTCCTTCCTCTGTAATTTTTTGGAAGAGCTTGAGAAGGATGGGTGTTAACTCTTCTCTAAATGTTTGATAGAATTCACCTGTGAAGCCATCTAGTCCTGGACTTTTGTTTTTTGGAAGATTTTTAATCACAGTTTCAATTTCATTACTTGTGATTGGTCTGTTCATATTTTCTATTTCTTCCTGGTTTAGTCTTGGAAGGTTATACCTTTCTAAGAATTTGTCCATTTCTTCCAAGTTGTCCATTTTATTGGCATAGAGTTGCTTGTATTAGTCTCTTAGGATGCTCTGTATTTCTGCAGTGTTTCTTGTAACTTCTCCTTTATCAGTTCTAATTTTATTGATTTGAGTCCTCTCCCTCTTTTTCTTGATGTGTCTGGCTAATGTTTTATCAATTTTGTTTATCTTCTCAAAGAACCAGCTTATGGTTTTATTGATCTTTGCTATTGTTTTCTTTGTTTCTATTTCATTTATTTCTGCTCTGATCTTTATTGTTTCTTTCCTTCTACTAACTTTGGGCTTTGTTTGTTCTTCTTTCTCTAGTTCCTGTAGGTGTAAAGTTAGATTGTTTATTTGAGATTTTTCTTGTTTCTTGGGGTAGGCTGGTATTGCTATAAACTTCCCTTTTACAACTGCTTTTGCTGCATCCCATAGAGTTTGGATTGTCGTGTTTTCATTGTCATTTGTGTCTAGGTATTTTTTTATTTCCTCTTTGATTTCTTCAGTGATCTCTAGGTTATTTATTAACGTATTGTTTAGCCTCAATGTGTTTGTGATGTTTACATTCTTTTCCCTGTAATTGATTTCTAATCTCATAGCGTTGTGGTCAGAAAAGATGCTTCATATGATTTCAATTTTCTTAAATTTACGAAGGCTTGATTTGTAACTCAAGATGTGATGTATCCTGGAGAATGTTCCATGCTCACTTGAGAAGAAAGTGTAATCTGCTGTTTTTGAATGGAATGTCCTATAAATATCAATTAAATCTATCTGGTCTATTGTTTCATTTAAAGCTTGTGTTTCTTATTAATTTTCTGTTTGAATGCTCTGTCCATTGGTGTAAGTGTGGTGTTAAAGTCCCCCACTATTGTGTTACTGTCGATTTCCTCTTTTATACCTGTTAGTAGTTACCTTATGTATTGAGTTGCTTCTATGTTGGGAGCATATAGATTTATAATTCTTATATCTTCTTCTTGGATTTAACCCTTGATTATTATGTAGTGTCCTTCCTTGCCTCTTGTAACATTCTTTATTTTAAAGTCTATTTTATCTGATATGAGTGTTCCTACTCCAGCTTTCTTTTGATTTCCATTTGCATGGAATATCTTTTTCCATCCCCTCACTTTCAGTCTGACTGTGTCCCTAGGTCTGAAGTGGGTCCCTTGTAGACAGCATATATATGGATCTTCTTTTCATATCCATTCTGTGAGCCTCGAGCCTGTGTCTTTTGTTTGGAGCATTTAATCCATATTCATTTAAGGTAATTATTGATATGTATGTTCTTATTACCATTTTCTTAATTGTTTTGGGTTTCTTTTTGTAGGTCCTTTTCTTCTCTTGTGTTTCCCACTTAGAGAAGTTTCTTTAGCATTTGTTGTAGAGCTGGTTTGGTGGTGCCGAATTCTCTTAGCTTTTGCTTGTCTGTAAAGCTTTTGATTTCTCCCTCGAATCTGAATGAGATCCTTGCCTGGTAGAGTAATCTTGGTTGTATGTTCTTCCCTTTCATCACTTTAAATATGTCTTGCCACTCCCTTCTGGCTTGTAGAGTTTCTGCTGAGAAATCAGCTGTTAACCTTATGGGAGTTCCCTTGTATGATATTTGTCATTTTTCCCTTGCTACTTTCAATAATTTGTCTTCAATTTTTGCCAGTTTGATTACTGTGTGTCTCGGCATGTTTCTCCTTGGGTTTATCCTGTATGGGACTCTCTGCGCTTCCTGGAGTAGGGTGGCTATTTCCTTTTCCATGTTAGGGAAGTTTTTGGCTATAATGTCTTCAAATATTTTCTCTTGCCCTTTCTCTCTCTCTTCTCCTTCTGAAACCCCTATAATGCAAATGTTATTGTGCTTAATGTTTTCCCAGAGGTCTCCTAGGCTCTCTTCATCTCTTTTCATTCCTTTTTCTTTATTCAGTTCCACAGCAGTGAATTCCACCATTCTGTCTTCCAGGTCACTTATCCATTCTTCTGCCTCAGTTATTCTGCTATTGATTCCTTGAGTGTAGTTTTCATTTCAGTTATTTTATTGTTCATCTCTGTTTGTTTGTTCTTTAATTCTTCTAGGTCTTTGTTAAACATTTCTTGCATCTTCTGGATCTTTGCCTCCATTCTTTTTCCGAGGCCCTGGATCATCCTCACTATCATTTTTCTGAATGCTTTTTCTGGAAAGTTGCCTATCTCCACTTCATTTAGTTTTTTTCCTGGTGTTTTATCTTGTTCCTTCATCTGGTACATAGGTGTCTGCCTTTTCATCTTGTCTATATTTCTGTGAATGTGGGTTTTGTTCCACAGGCTGCAGGATTGTAGTTCTTCTTCTTCTGTCTGGCGTCTGGTGGATGAGGCTATCTAAGAGGCTTGACACATTTTCTGATGGGAGGGACTGGTGGTGGGTAGAGCTGACTGTTGCTCTGGTGGGCAGAGCTCAGTAAAACTTTAATCCACTTGACTGTTGATGGGTGGGGCTGGGTTCCCTCCCTGTTGGTTGTTTGGCCTGAGGCGACCGAACACTGGAGCCTACGTGGGCTCTTTGGTGGCGCTAATGGCGGACTCTGGGAGGGCTCACGCCAAGGAGTACTTCCCAGATTTTCTGCTGCCAGTGTACTTGTCCTCACAGTGAGACACAGCTACCCCCTGCCTCTGCAGGAGACCCTCCAACACTAGCAGGTAAGTCTGGTTCAGTCTCCTATGGGGTCACTGCTCCTTCCTTTGGGTCACAATGAGCACACTACTTTGTGTGTGCCCTCCAAGAGTGGAGTCTCTGTTTCCCCCAGTCCTGTCGAAGTCCTGCAGTCAAATCCCACTAGCCTTCAAAGTCTGATTCTCTAGGAATTCCTCCTCCTGTTGCCGGACCCCCAGGTTTGGAAGCCTGACATGGGGCTCAGAACCTTTACTCCAGTGGGTGGACTTCTGTGGTTTAAGTGTTCTCCAGTTTGTGAGTCACTCACCCAGCAGTTATGGAATTTTAATTTTATTGTGATTGCGCCCCTCCTACCATCTCATTGTGGTTTCTCCTTTGTCTTTTGGATGTGGGGTATCTTTTTTGGTGAGTTACAGTGTCTTCCTTTTTTTTTTTTTTTTTTTGCGGTACGTGGACCTCTCACTGTTGTGGCCTCTCCCGTTGTGGAGCACAGGCTCTGGACGCACAGGCTCAGTGACCATGGCTCACGGGGCCCAGCCGCTCCGTGGCATGTGGGATCCTCCCAGAACGGGGCACAAATCCACATCCCCTGCATCGGCAGGCAGACCCCCAACCACTGCGCCACCAGGGAAGCCCCAGTGTCTTCCTTTTGATGATTGTTCAGCAGTTAGTTGTGATTCCAGTGCTCTCGCAAGAGGGAGTGAGAGCACGTCCTTCTACTCCGTCATCTTGAACCAATCCAGAAGTTCACTATTTTTTGTGGCCCATATTTTGATGGATGTCTCTCATGTGTGATTTATGTCTGCTTAATACATTTGAATGGAGACACTTCAAAGATAGTTTACCTCTCCTTAAGAAAAAAAGAAAAGAAAATTTTAAGTGTCCTAGAATTTCTTTCTGAGGGCAAAATCAGCTAAGTATAAAACAATGAAATATCCTGATGTCAGAATCCATAAGTGGACGTAGCAACACTGACTTTCAGTACCAAGGAAATGTAGGATCAGATTATTCACTGGTATTTTCTGAAAAAAAGAAAAACAAAACAACAAGAATAAAAAAACAAAGTTAAGGATCCCTGAATTATGGAGTAAAATTTGATTGTTTCATGAGTCAAAGGACTGGATTTAATGCCATTTAAATAGATAGTGACCTATGATAGCTGAAAGCTGCAGAACATCACATGAGAAAGTCTTAAAATTGTATTTTTTATTTGAAGATTGAATTGGACCTGCAGCTGATATTTGACTTATATATTTGATCTAAGTATGTTGTAAAATGGTAACTGTCCAAATAAAAATTACTAATTTTTTGAAAACATGTATTTGTAAAATAGTTTTTATTTTTTGTACTAATCAAGGCCTAGAGATACAAATATGAATTTTAGAAAGTCTGGTTTTTGTCTTTTTCCTTAACAAAATGTGATTTCACGTAACTTTTCCTCCAGTAAATTTTTCATCTGATTTCTCCTCTCTTATCACTCATACTCAAACTACCCACAACATGGCCTCTTCCTTTGTCCTCTTTTGGAACTTTTTTTTTCCAGGATCTCCAAAAACCTCTTAATTGACCAATTTAGAGAATTTAGTTCATTTGATATCTTCTTCTAAGATTTGTCCAGTGTATTTCATATTTTTGACATTATGCTCCCTATTGCAATTTTTCTGCTTTCTGGTACACTATACTTGGCTTGTAATCTTGCCACCACTGTGAGATTTTATGCTTGGCTTTCTTATCACTTTTATCCTCTTCCTGAGTCATTTTATCCACTCTTTGTCTTCAAATTCTCTGTAGAAGCAGAATCCTACTAAGTCTATATTTCCATCCCAGATCTATTATGTGAATTCTGTACTTTTATTATCAACTCCAGTCCTGAGCGTCATATACATCATATGCTGAACTTGAAGGCTTTGTTCCGTAAGCATTTCTCCATGTAGTCTGACCTATTTCAATTAAAAGAACCATTATTCATTTACATTCTAAAATCTGAAAACTGCATATTTCAGGTATATATTTCACCATCAAGTTCTATTTTTCTGGACTTCATCTCATCTTTTTACCCCTTATTTCTCATTTGTCATGTCTCATTTAGTCTGCTTATTAGTCTCCCAACTTGTGGTTTTCTATAGCATTGCCCAGTCCCTTCTCCACAATCTCCCTAATAGAATGTTTCAAATATCAAAAGAGTAATTCATCTTAGATTGAATTTGATGTATGAAATAAAATACCAATTGATTTTCTTAAAATTGCAAGTTAGTTGTTTCAGATCTATTTACCAAATATTCCTCATTTGATTTGTGATGTCTATATTACTGTATAATAAATTCTTACATGTGATTGAATCTCTTTCTGGGCAATCTTTTCCAGTCTGTATTGTTCGTATAGTTGCTTATCTGGGAACAGTATTACTCTATATTACCTGTTATATCTTCATAATATACTGAAATTTTTTTTTTAAAACTAGATTCTTCACATTAGTCTTTTCTTTCTGAATTATATTTGATATAGTCACTATTGATTTTTTTTTCAAATCACTTTTTTCAGTGACTCCCAAAGAAACCCATTTGAATTGCATTAAATTATGGCATAAAATGAGGGAGAATTGATGTTTCTATATGTACAGTTGCGTTTGAATAATATGATATATCAGCTCATTTATTCTCTCAAAGAGTTATATCCTTAAATAAAGATTTGTAGTTTCTTTAGAGATTTCACACAGAGAACTAGAAGGAAGATAAAAAGGTCCTCTTTTGCCATTTTCTTTTTCAAGGGAATAGTGTAGTGAAAATATTCTCTCCTATGAATTTTATATAATTTAGGATTGTCCCTAGAAAGTTATTCATTTTCACCCCTCCTCTCTATAGCAGTCACATTATCTGTGAACCTTTTAGAACACTCCTCCTGTACATCTAAAGAGAGTGATTAAATCCCAATTTGGGCAAAGATAGCTGAAAGTCCATTACAATTAGGTATTTAATAGAAATGTGACCTTATTTTGTAATGACAACTGGTGGGATTGGAATAGTATAATTGCAATTTAATTTATTTAAAGATGGAGCTATAAATTATTATTTTTTTCCATATTCTCCTTATAATTTTGTGTTCCAAGACATGATCAATCTCTCTGATGGAGTCAAACTAACTAAATTCCTGAAAGACTAATCTCTAAACCAAAATACTAAATTATTATTTTAAAACCGCATATACCAACTTGTAGCGATTAGAGTCGCCAAACAAGAACAGTACTACTAGTAATAATAGCTCTTACTTATTAAATACTCTGTTCCATACACAGAGGTTATAGAGCCTTACTTTTCAGAATTTAGGCACTGTCAAACTGCTTAAATTCAACCTTTAAATTAATCACTCTGTTGCCTGGTACAAACAACTTAACCTCTACATGCCTGAGTTTTATCATCTGTATAATGCTTTATAGAGCTATTGTGATGAAAAAATGAGATAATATCTGTAAAGAACTTAGCATAGTGCCTGATACCTACTAAGTGATAAACAGTAGATATCACTTAGATAACAAGGATGGTATTTTGAAAGCAGTGAACAAAGTTAACTTAATTCCCATGCTCATTTAAATTTTATTTCCCTATGACCTTTCTATCATTATGGTCAAAATATGAGACTTACCACCCAAGTCAGTTTTCAACGTGGAATGTTTTGACCACCTTTGGCTTTCGAAACTCTCCCTTGAAACAATAGAACCAGGCTTTATTGAGAGAAAGAAGGGGATTTGTACATTTTCAAACAAGTTGAGACAGGTCAGAATTGCTCAGATCACCAAACTTTTACTATAAGTTAAAGGCAGAGAGACCTCAGAATATACATGAGAGAAAGGGAGAGTTCTCAGGGTTGAGAGGATAAAGGAAGGGATGGGGAAGAGGTCCCATTTAGGGGCTGGAGGTGGTAGAAATCCCAAATAGTTTATGTGGGAAGCAAAAAGCTGAGGGTCTTAGACCTAGATTTCTGCCTAGAACTGTGAGAAGTGACGACTAGGCAGGTGTCTTTGAACCAAAAGAGAAATGGAAGCATAGCGTGCTTATAGGGTCATAAACAGAGTACCTGAGTTTCCATTGGCTCTTAGGTTTTGAAAACATGGATGTTCTAGTATGATCTCAGAATTGGAACTGGGAGCTGAGAGTTGGTGGAGCTGTTCTGGGGCTATCAAGGTTAAAGGCCTGAAGGGACTCCCCAGCAGAGGCCATCAGGTAGATTGCTGAATCTTTAATCTTGATGGAAGTTATGACTAAGACCCAGTATCTGCAGAGTTCATGAGAGCTGTGATGGGACCTCGTCAGTAAAGTGGGGCTGTGCCTGGAGAATGGACTGAAAACTGAACATGCCGTTGACTTAGACTGCTGTGGACATTTGCCACCAGAGTATCCAGTGACCAAGAATTACTGAAAAGAGCATTATGAATTTAGAGGGCAGTACAGCAACCTGTATACATATCAGCTGCTCCTTTAACTGTCTCCATGGAGACACACCTGTGCCATGTGGGGGAGAAAAGATAAATAACTTGGAAAGGCTATTTACTGAAAAGATTCCAGTTCATCCAAAAGAAACAATTCATTTTAATTGGCTAGTCCAATTTTCTGCCCCTGTAATCCCTTCCATCATTCACATAAATGGGGACTTCAGAAGAATTTGAATATAATTATAGAAAGTAAAGAATTCTACTCTTTTTATTTTTCCGCATCCAACTCATGATGTTTATGTGTCATTTCTTAACACATTAGCGTTATCTTATTAATACCCACAACAACTCTGTGAGATAATGACTGTTTTTCCCATCTATTTTGAAGATTTAACCCTCCCCTCAACAACAACAAAAAACACACACAAAAACCAAAACTAACCAAAAGTCACCAATCTAGCACATGGTAGAACCAAAACCCAATCAAGGGAGTTTATTGCTAAAATCTGAGTGCTTAAGTGCTATTGTACTGTATAGTGCTGCCTGTAGACAGCTAATCCAGATTGTTCTTATACATTTCCCAGTATGGATTTCTTCATTAGTCTCCCACACTACCATTACATACTATTTTTCTTCCTTAGAGCCATTTCCCATATACCTCTCTCTGAAAACTCTTCCCTTCTCTTCCCTGGAACTCTTATATTATAATTAACAACTACCCACCAGTCTCTACTCTTTCACTGACCATTCCCTCCACTTCCAAGTTTTACATAAGGACTGGCTGTTTCCTGAGCTTCTCTTTGAAGCTGCTCTTCTCCCAACATCTTAGCATCTGCGGGCAGGTGAGGGGTCAGGAGCGTGCTTCTCTTCCTATCACTGATACTTTCACATTACAACTCCTCTATCTTCCTGTTAAAATTCCTGTTGCTTTAAAGTTCCTGACTTTCAGTCTAAAACTTCAGCATACATCAGAATCACTGTTAAAACAGACCACAGGCTGGGGGCTGAGAATTTGAATTTCTAACAAGTCATTGTGTGATGATGATACTACTAGCACAGCTACATACATATAAATCATTTTTAGATCTGAATGTTAAAAATAAAATCTATAGAGATTTTAGAGATGTTTAATCTTGAGTAGAATAGAATTATCTCACAATATTCTTTGTTGTTGAAATCTGAAATAATCCTTTTATATTTAGCAGGAATTTCTGCTTCTTAATTTCACCAAATATTAATTTGACAATGATACTTGTGTAAAACTTTGCAATTATTTCATATATTAGAAAAAGCACATGTAGCAATTCAAAAAGCTTTTTGTGAGTAAATTAGGTAATTCATGATTGAAGTAGTAATACATGGACATAAAATTACCCTGTTTCAGAAGTATTCTGCAGTACATTCTCTCAGATATCATTCTGAATTTCAATCTTTACAAAACCTTGTGAAAGAACCCAATATCCCTTTTCTCCTGAAGTATTGTTTATGTTAACATTTTATGAATAATAGTATTTTATCTTTTTCATTAACATTTATATGCCCATTATCAGCCTTTTGCAACTCTCAGTATATGTAATCTCAGTAATTACACTATGAATGAAACATCCAACCAACATCTATTATTTGGGACGCTTTGCAATTTTCTTTTCAATTTATTGTTCAGCTACACAAATAAATTACTGGTAACAGCCTGAATTGAGGATAGCATGTATTCATATGACAATTCTAATTAAAAATGTGGGTTGATTTTCAGTTATTTTAAATGACAGGTAAGATACCATTTTCTAGATAAATATAACACATATCTAAAAGATCTTTTTCCAGCAATGTTAAAATCATTGTTGGTAAAAAAAAGAGAGAACAAGATTATCTATACATTATTTTGGGAAATACTGACAGAACAAGGTTAAAAACAATTAAACAAACAGGAAAAAAGGGAAATTTCCTTATCCTCTCCTATTTTAGTCCACTGAAAATGGGTTATCTCCATTCCTACATGAAAAGCTATGTTCCCTTATTTCACATATACTATGTGTCTAGATACATTTTATATCAACTCCTATGTGAGATATAAATTTTAACATAGCATTGAAATAAACATAACCAGGATGAAAATCTCCTAATTTTCTTATCCAGGGGTGCTCTGTTGCATAGAATAGAAAGCAGTGAGAATTAACTTATCTAAAATAAGCTATATTTTAATGTTAGCAACCTCATGGAAGCCCAGGAAGGTTCCCTGGGAACTTGAAATTCTTTACCAAACTATTCACTCAGCCTTTCTGAGACACATGCTTTCTTATCTCTTCCTTCTACATGTCAGCTTGATTCTCCTTCTCTCTGGCCCAGCTCTCCCTGCTTACGTATCATTGCATTCTTGACTCATCGTGGCTATTCCATGGCACCTTCAGTCCCAGACTGTCAGAGCTTTCAGTTCAGCTCCAGTGATTGAGTGATTCATTCTGTTTCCCAAATGGAAATTGCCAGGAGAGAGAAACTGAACAGCTGATTTTGGATCAGATACCTACCTCATGTTAAATCTGGTATGCCTAGAAGACTTGAGTTGCATATATTTTAGGCCCACAAAGTGGGGGCAATATTCTAAATCTTTATTTCTCTTCCTGTAAAAAAAAAATGCCCTTATCTTTTAAGATGTAAAAAATTATTTCAAACCACTCTCCCCCATTGTAGCTATTACCATATTGTTATCATTATATAAAGCTGTATTAATCCCAAATGGGGTTTCAAAAGTGCCAAGCAGCCTACCTTAGTACATTTATTTTCTTTATACCTCCAACTTTACTTCCATTATAACTCTGAGTTAATGACTATTTCTTGTACATTGTAGAAAAAATTAGCAAGCAGGAATTCCTCTGTCTTTACAACACTCTATAAAGACACCTGCATCTGTACCCATTCTTCCATTCTTCTCTCTTGTTACAAAGGACTAATAAACTTTCTCCTTTTCAAGCTCCGGTACACTTGCATATACTCTGGTCTTCACCCCCTTCAGCTTTCCCAGGGTCCTCACTCCCCAGCCACCTGTCTGATGAATATTCCTCATCAGCATTCATGCATGCTATTGTCATCTGGATTTGAAATGATCCCCTCCAACCACATAGTCCCTCCAGAAGTTGCCTTGCATATATACTCATCTTTTACAGCCAAACTAATTGCATGTTTCCATACACTTGTAAAAGTTCCATTTATTCTTTCCCTTCACTTTCAATCCACTTTAACCTGATTTGTCTACCTACTCCACCAAAACAGCTCTGGCTAAACAAATGCATATCTGTGTTGCTTAATATAATAAACACTTTTCAGTATTAACTCTATGTGACATTTAACAAATACTTGACATCACTGACATTTCCATTTATCTGAACACAGTTTTATATTGGCTTCCATGGTTCTATATTTTTCTCATTTTCTTCCTCCTTTTCTGGCCCCTCTTGGTCAGTCTTTATTTGTGTCTATTTTCTTCTTTCATATATTTTATTTCTGACAATATAGTCTTGGATTTTCATCTTTTATCTGTCTCTATTATATAAAAGTGATATTAACCATTTGCACATCTTTGAATAATATTTAATTACTAAAAATCCCACACATACCTCCAGTTAAGAATTCTCTTCTGAGTTTCTTATATATATGAATGTCTATGTGAAATCTCCCCTCCAAAGTTTCACAGAAATCTTGCAAGTATGGCATACCCAAGAAAAAAAATCATTTACCTCAAATCCTGTAGTTAGAGCATAACCCCCATCTTGGTGAAGACCTTTTCTCATACAGTCCTTCATGCACAACCCTGGGAGTCACTTTTGACACCTTACGATGCCTAACTTCTCACATGTAATCTAGATATTCCCTCCTCTCCACCACCATCACTTCATGGCACCATCACTTCATGACACATCTCTATAATAGCCTCTTATTCTTACACCCATTTTCCATAGAGCAGCGAGGGTAATCTTTGCATTTAGATTTTAAACAATTTTTATGAAAGCCATACATGTATTTAGTTAAAAGGGTCAAATTATTCTACAAAGTTTATAAGAGAGCAAAACAAAACACACACAAAGACTTGAAGTAATTTCCCACCCCCAGTTTAAATCTCCTTTCCACAGAGGCAACCACTTTTCAAACTTATCAATTATCCTTTAGTTTTTAGTTATCTCTCTTTACCTAATAATTATGATGCTGGGACTACTTTTTGCATTTCCAGTTTTATCTTTTGCATTTCCCTTGTTGCTTTTTCAGAAATTATCTTTTGGCCTTAAACTACAGAACATGAAGATTTATTTAGCTCACCTTTACTTACAATTTCTTCAAGATAATCTAGGCTTTCCTCAGTATTCTCAATATTCTTTCATCCTCTACCTTTCATGTTAGTCCTGAATAAAATCTGCGTTACTATTTTAACAGTGTCATGAGTAGACTTTTTCTTCAGCAACACTATCTCCTGTTATTTAATCAAACACTAATTTGGCTATAAAAGAATTTTGCAGCTGTAATTAAGTTCACAAATTAGTTGACTTTAAAACAGGGAGATTATTTGGTCGTCTTGACCCAATCAAATGAACCCTTTAAAAGCAATTTTCTTTGGATGGTCACAGAAGAGGAAGACAAATATTTTAAGCATGAGAAACTTTCAGTGCAGTGCACTGTTGTTGCTTTTAAACTGGAGGCAGCCATGTGGTAAGGAATGGGAGTGGCCCTTAGGAGTTGAGGGCAGTCTCTGGATGACAACCAGCAAGGAAAAAAGGACCTTAGTCCCACCACGAAAAGTAACTGAATTCTGCCACCAACAACAATAGGCCTGGAAGCAGATTTTCTCTGCTACCTTTAAATGAAAACTGAGCTCAGCTGGCACCTTGGTTTCAACCTAAGCAGAGAGCCCAGACGTGCCTGGTAGACTTCTGGCCTGTAGAACTGTGAAGTAATAAGCAAGTGGTGTTTTAAAATCCTTAGTCTTGGTAATTGGTTATGCAGCAATAGAAAACGAATACACCAGTTTTCTCTATTCATAGATTTCTGAGACATCTGAAACCGTTCTAATCCAAGTATTATGATACCTAAATTTATCCTCCTCAGGGAGATTATTAGGCTCTTCTTTTTGACTTACTGTTTTGAAATTTCTGAATTATATATTTTAACAAGAATCTATTTCATCCTTTTTTCTGGATACACGGTGAACTCTTTTAATGTGGAAAAATTTTTGACCCTGGAAAATTTTCTTGAATCCCTTATTGTTTTTTCCCTATTTTTCCTGTAATATCTTCATAGAGCTACCATTATTCATATGTTGAACATACTTGATTAATGAACCAATTTTTAAATACTTTTTCCAATTTTTCATTTCCTTTTCTTAATGCTCTTTTCTTTCTTGATTTAATCAATTTCATTTGCTAACACTTCTATTGAGTTTCTCATTTATGCTATCATATTATTCATTTCCATGGGCTGTTTTTTTCCTTCTGATTTTCAATTTGTATAACATTCAGTTACTACTTCGTGGATATTTTTCTCTTAACTCTCAGAGGATATTGATAAACGTGTGTGTGTGTGTGAGTGTGTGTGGTTTTCAACTTTCTTCACAAGCTTGTCTTTCCTCCAGACTCCTTATTTCAGTTTGTGGTGTTAGTCCCTGTCTTTCATATTAGACAATTTCTTATGATGTCTAGTGCTTTCTGGCTTTCTTTCATACATGAAAGTACAGCACTACACACTTACAGGAAGGTATTGCATGTGAAGAAATTGTCATCTGAAGGTTTCATTATAGGGTGATCCAGCAGGGCTGTTTCATTGGAAAAACTTCCAGTATCATAATCTATAAATCTTTTTTCTGAATCCACAGAGTAGAATCTTTCAGTCACTTGGATTAGAAGACTATAAGCCTTATCCTGACAACTGTGGCAAACAAATTACCTGGCCAGTGCTCAAGGAATAAAATGAAGAAAATGTAGTCTTGATACTCCACACTTAAACTTTCATTAGTCTCCCTGTTTTCTGTATAGTATGTTGGCCTGTTTTCTCCTAGTTCAGAGACTGTTTGAATTTCTCTAAAGAATATACTTCCTATTTCTGCCAAGCATGAGGCATGAGGTGGGCTAGTGGCCTGGTTGTGAAAAGTAGGGGAGAGATACTGTAGCAGGGGCTTAGGGTGAGGTGGGAGTGGGCAGTTTTTTCCCCAGCATGTTTTCCTGTTTCTGGTACCATTCTCATACTTCTTTCAGAAGTATCAGAGTATTAGGGGAGTATTACTTGGCACTTTTCACCTCTTATGACTTAGAATTAGCTTTCTAATTGTTCAAAATCAGTCATCACTTATCCTTCCAGATTCCAAATTTTGCTGACATCATCTTTTCCCCTGTTCTTTGTCCTTACAGGTTTGTGGACTTTAAAAATATGTTTTATTTTTGTTTTAGTAGAGGTTGGGGAAAATATCTGCCATATTTTTTAGAGTAATCGCTTTAAAAACTTAGGTTATATCACGTCACACCTCTGCTCAAAACGTATCAATGTCTTCCTGTCCTGTTGGAATGGAATGCACAATTCTACCTGTATGACCCCTGCTACCTGCCTCTTTGCTGTATTTTGTACCACTCTGTCTTGATCAATGTGCTTTAGATATTAAGCTCTTCTCTATTCCCCATTTATGTTAGGTTTTTCCTACTCCAGGGTTTTTATATATTTCGTTTCCTACACTTGGACTGTTTCTTTTCCCCTTCTTAATGCTATCTTCACATTACCCGCCACCTGCCAGGTTAACTCTCATTTATTCTACACATTAAACATCATCTTCTATAGGAGGTCTTTTCTATGTTCCCAATCTTAAGAAGGTTGTCTTGTTATATTACTTGAGAACACCCTATATAATTTTTTGTTCTTTCTGTTGCATGACACAGTTAGCAATTTTATCTTAGTGTGATTACTTCTTTTATGTCTGTCTACTGTGCTTGTTTTTAACTTCCTGAAGAGAGGAATGCACGTTTTATTGACCAGTGTCTCAGGGGCTCTTGCAGTTATAGATGTTCAATAAGTACTGAATAAATTTTGTTTACTATATAGATAAGTTGCTGAATATGTAGAGATGCCCCTTGCAGGATGTAGGTTTCCTAAGGGAAAGTGGAGAATATGAGGGAATAATGCTACGGAGAAGTGTGTGACTGAACTTGCTCTTTGGTGCAGAAGAGAGAACTCTCAAATAGTTTCTGAAAAATGTAACTGAATTGAAGGCTTCTGCCCTACTCCTTTCTTTGAATCCAGTAGTTTTCTTTAGAGAATTTAACTTGTTCTTTGTTAGCTGTGTAGCTTTGAGCATGATGCATACATTCTTCAGTTCTTAATTATCTCATTTATAAAATGGGCATAATAGTGACAATTTTAAGCACATTGGCTTTTTCAAGGATTGTTTAATATACACATGTAAAGCCATTAGTGCTCTGCCTTGAATATTGAATGTAATTATTAAAGAATAGTTTATTTCCCTCCTCATTTCCTCTGTATTCTACATTGATTAAGTATAAGGAAGACATCTTTTCTAGGTAGTGAAAGCCTTAAAACAGAATAACTTATCATGGGACACTGTGAAATTTGCTTTTCTAGCTGCCTTAACAATTAGGATAGACTTACCCATCAGATCTTGATTGACTAAGCCAGGGTGTGGATTAAATGAACTCTCAAGGTCTTTTTTAACGTTGCAGAATCTAAAGTAAGAAAACAATGTAACTGGCACTAGGGATATCACTCATGATATAGAACAGCCTTACTTACCGACAGTGGTAAGACGGTGATGGCTCTAAAAACTGGATCACCCTACAAGACTTAAGATACATTAGGAAAAAATACCAGTGTAGCTAAGAGGCAAAATTATATTTATCATGTCTTTGAAGGTAGGAGATTCTATCTTATGTATTCTAGATTCATTAATATATGGTGCATGCCCTGACATGCAATATTGGCTAAATTAAATTTTTTAGCTAATTAGATATTAACTAATTGGCTAAAAGGAGAATTGCAGTATTTTCTTGTTATAGCAGGCAAGAAATGTCTACACAATCAACGTCTTGACATTACTTTTAGATAGCCGTCTTTCACAGGTCAATTTTATTTATTCACTCAACACACATTAGTTGAGAACCTGTTACATGTAGAGAACTATTACCTTTATTTATTTGGTTATTTATTTATTTAGTATAATACTGTAGAGAAATATCATTCTAAGCTCACTTCTTTTTTTCCTTTCTTTAAAGCTTGACTTAATAAGTGGTAACTTGTGATGAAAAGTTAAAATCATCAGAAATGACCAGAAAGGAAGAAGCCATATTCATCTGGAAAAATCAGTTAATGCTTCCTAGAGAAGGTGGCATTAGTGCTGCATGTTGAAAGGTGCTCATAAATTTGGTAGTTTGAGGTAGTCTGGCCTGTATCATGAGTAGAGGCAGAAAGTATATTCAAGTAATACTAAAAAAAAAACTAACTTGACTGGACTATTGATTTCATATAGGGTAGCTGTTGGAGTGCAGGTTAGAAAAGTAATTTCTGGGCAGCATCTTTATGTCCCTATTTTCTCTGCCCCAAACTGTCAAAACTCTTACTCATTCTGTCAATAGCAGTTTACTTCTCTTCTCTGGGGGAAATTAGACTTTGGCTCCTTATACTACATTAAGTCCTCTTGTAGCTTTTGCTTACCAGCTTCCTTTTAAACGGCTCAAAACCTGCCTAGCTACTGAAGTTGCAGGGGAGATTTGGGCCCAGTAGCTATAACAATTGGTATAGTGTATTGGGTTTGGATTGTAATTCATGGTCTACTGGAAAGCCTGTCTCAATCATACGATCGAAGGTGATCTTTTCCATACACAGCCTGATCAATTGATAGGACTCGTAATACCGCCATAGGATTAGGTCAGTTTCTGAGTCATTTTATTGAAAATGAGTTGTACAAAGAACGGCTTACAGACTTTTCCAGTGTTGATTGAGAATTTAGTTCAAATGTTCAGGGTCCAAATAGGCATTGGCATATCAGCTTGTCTAGGGGATTTTCCAGGCATGCAGTTAAATTGTCCTTTATGGTGGTGGGTGGGAAGAAGAGTAGTTTGGGGAATATTTCTAAGCTCAGTTGGATTAGTAGTTCCTGGTGATAAAGGCATGGAAGCCATTATCCAGACTGGGCACTTTTGGCATTTAACAACTAGCAAGGCTTATAAACTGGAGTAAAAGGAAAACAATTTTCTTTTTAATTAAGTCATCTAGTCTGTAAGCAAATAAAGTGAATCAGGGACATTCTGGAAGTCTCTGTATTTGATGGAGAGGAGTGGGAGCTCCTGCTTTCCTGGAAGTCTGTTATCCTGAGCCAAGGCTTACTAGGTCAGCTCTGCCAGATGTCTGAAATGGGAATGAATTTGTGACCATCTAGGAGAGAAAATAATGGCTTTCAGAGAAGACTATCCTCAAAGTCATATATTGACCTTTTTCTTCTTCAAGTTTTTTTGAATTGTGTTCATAAATGTGTGTTGAACTTATTTGTTTAACCTTTTAATAAGTTGGTGAGGAAATCTTGAACGATTTTATTCCTTGGGTATAAAATTGAACTGAAATTGTTATGGTTTAGGTTTCTCAGTTGCCTTATTTGCTTACATTGTCCTATCTTAAGAGAATTTTGATGTGTATATATTCCAGGTGGAAGATAGGATGGGATGTATGTTTTGAAAATGGGCCAATTCTGTGCTTTCTGTTCAGCTATAAGAAATGTCCTGATTCTCAAGGTTATGACGGTTTTATATTTTAAACCAAATCTGTATTTCAATTTGTCATGTTTTCCTGGTAACTCAAACACACAAACAGACTCCATAGTTTTCAATATTGAGGGACTTTATGACTTGTTTTAAATAAATAGGTTAATTATATTAAATGTTCCCATTGGCAAAGTTCTGTTTCTAATATAGAAAGTGTCTCCTACACTTTACATATTTAGGTAAAGTGACTAAGACATTCTCTTGCATGGTATTGAAAAACTCACAGTTTGTCGCCTGCTGATTTTAGGGGAATAGGGAAGTAAAAGCTGACACTGACTGATAGCCATTTTTTTACAAAGAAATGTGTCTTGGAAGTTTGTTACTTTCTGAAAAAAATTTCTGTCCCATAGCAAAAAAATAGCATAGAAATGTAAATAGCTTATTTCTGGGGCTTGCCTCATTAAGAAACTTTGTATTGTTTTTTATCTTAGAAAAAATTTCACTTGGAGACTTTTTTTCCCTCTAAGATGCTAAGTGGATGAAGCAGCTATTGATGTAAGTGGGAAAAATGTTCCCTACAAATTTTGAAGCAACTGTTTGAGTTAACATTTCTTTTTCAAATACACACACACACACACACACACACACACACACACACACACGAAAACATCAAGGTGAAGATAAATTTTAAAATAGAATTTTAGGATTTAATGCTTCTAGTATCAGGAATTTTTCTACCTGGTGATCCTAATTAGAATTTTCTGTGGGTAGAAGCCGTGGTCAATACAAGTGAGGGCAATGCATGCTCCATTTCATGTTCTGTGAAACTAGGTTGGCCCCTAGCACTGTGGACCTGCAGTTGTACAACCTCAGCCAATGCTGTACTTCTCAGGGATATTTTCATAATGTTGAAAGGTTCTCTATAGCAGTTTGTTGAGATCAGATTAAAGGATTATTTTTGTGTAAAAAAGAAAAAAGTCATGGAAAAAAATATGGTCACTTCTGTCCATTCAAGAAAGAAAGAAAGGAGAGATGCTCTTCTTGCTCACCTGCATTTTCCCTAAAACTGTAAACAATGCACAGGAGGGTGATTTCTTTCTTTTCTAAAAGGGAAATGGATATTATCATAACTCAATCTTATTCATCTACTGTCCTGCAAATGTATTTATTTCTTGAGCATAAAAGTAGAATTGTTTTCTAAAACATTGAATTTTACCTATTTTTGATGAGTTTTATATAAGTGTTATATCTTATTGTTAAGCAAGATGATATTTTTAGTTTTATATCACCTTTCTTTTTGCACTCCTGTGCATGGTTGAACTGGCTGATGTGTAGGAGTTCTCAGGAATTTTAACATTAGTCTAAGAAAAATTTAATTAGAAATATGATACATCAGTTGTAGAATAAATCATATAATAAATTCCTGAGCTCATTGTGAAGGACTTTGAGTTATGGCTAATTTGAATAATCCAGCCCAATAGGGAATTTCCTCTCACCGTCATTTGTAAGAAAAGAAAAGCAGCCCTGCAGCTGCTGATATGTTTTTACTGACACTGGAAGTAATTTCTAAATAAAAGGAAAGAAAGAGTTACCGAGAGCTTAGAATGAAAGGTTTTCAGAAATGTTTTTCTCTTTGAGATTTCTTTATTTATTCTTATTATATCCCCTCTAGGAGTACAAATAATGTCTTCCAGCCCAGTCAGCATTAACAATTATGTGTTTGTGAGCAGACAGAAATTCAGGATGCCATAGACTCTATTCCAATAGATATAGTAAGGGTAGGTACTGCAGAGAGGGGTAAATGGGAGGTGGGTGGGATGGAAGTCTGCCAAATAAGCGCATGGGCATTATATAGATCAAGATTCACAGGCTTAAATGCCTCCAGGACTGTGAGCATCTTAGTGAGTTGAAGAACACATGCCTCATTTAAGTAGTCTCACCTCTAGGAATCTTTATATTGTTGCAATGAATTAATCATTGACCCTGACCCTGACACTGACCCTGCCTCAGTGTTGCCAGAGTGTGGGACCACCAATAAGTGAATCATCTCTTAGATGAGAGCTGAATACTCTTCCACAAGAGACAGCAAAATAGAGACACTCAAGAACATAATATTCACTAGTATCTTGCGACCAAGTAACAATTACGAGACAAGCAAATAAGCAGGAAAATATAACTTATAATCAGGACGAAAGTTAGTTAATAGAAACAGATTCAAAAATGAAACATGATGGGATCAGAAGGCAAAGACTTTAAAACAGCTTTCATAAATATGTCTAAAGTAAAAATAAAGTACTATTATAAATAGGAAGTTGGCCAAAGGAAACTAATCAGAAACAACACCATCAGTAGTGAAGCTGAGTGACTTGTTGCTTAATGATATCTCCCAAAGTAAAATGTGTATGGTCTGATAGGTGTGTGTGTGTGTGTAATTTGAAATATAGATACATACTGCCTAAGAAACAAAAGTTTATTTTGGATCTTCTGGCTCAGCCATGAAACATATGTGTACAAATTCTCAGATAGAGCTGCTGTGTTTTAAAAGAAGCATAGGGTTTCTTTAATGCTTCAGCACTGACTGTATGACTTAAGCACACACATACGTACCTGTACAAACAGAGATTTACCTCTTGCTAGAGATATTGAATTAGGGGATATATGGAATATACTTGTTTGAGTATTTAAATATAGCCTCCCTGTAGAATGATCTAAGTGAAAAAGTTGACCATTAAAAATATAGAGAAACAAAAATACTGTTTTCGTGTTCATCACTTTGTTTTTCTGTTAAGAGCTATTTAAATGTTAAAACTTTTTTTTTTTTTTTTTTTCTGAAGAGGCAAGAGGAAAGCCTTGTTGAGTTAAATCCTATAGGCAAGTCCTTAACTCTTATAGAGACTCACCTCTGGAGTTGAATAGTTAGCATCTCCAACTTTGCCTACTAACATTAGAGACCCATGCTCTGCAGATACTGACAAGAGAACTTTAACACGTCCCTTCAGTATTGAACAATATCTGGGATAGCTTATAAATCATTATTTCTCATTTTAATGGTCTTGAGCCAAAGGATTTGCAAGTTCACTTCAGATTAACCAAACTAAGTAGGTTACATCATACTTGGTGAGTGCAATTTAGTATAACTATCGACATATTACCAAATAATTCTGTTTTAAATATTTCCCTGAGGGGAAATCTCATGTTTTACTCTATTTTCTAGGGTTATGCAAAATTGCCTGGCACTCAACCTTAGCTTTCTGATTCCTTAGTTCTGTGGAAGAGCTTGATTTATAAATTTGTTGTTTTTTTCTGTCTGTTTGTTTTTGGTTTGTTAACAGTATTGTATCTTTCCCTACCGTAATCAATATTTTTCAGTAATTTTCATTCTAAAAGGTCTTATAGTGTAAATTTTTTTTTTTGTCATGAGAATACTTTCTCACTAAATGTTACATACAAAACCTATCGGTAAAGGAGGGGAAATTTTAGCTGTTTTGGAAAGCCTCCTTATCCCAAGTCACTGAGGCAACTCCATGGATTCTTAGAGTTTTTGAACTTTAGTTTTACCAATAAAATAAGAATAACACCTATCAGTAAAAAAGGAATAATACCTATTCACCTATATAGTAGATTTGTTGAAAGGATGTTTATCATATGGTAAAATGTCTCCTGCCCTTTGATGATATTTAATGAGGTTGCTATTGTTATTCCCACAATATGCTTTACAAATAGGAAATGAAGCATATCAAATCTCTAGGCATAGCTTTTCTAGATGAATCAGTTTATAAAGGGCACAAGGGTTCTTGAGATGACCAGAAAGACAGACCAGTTCAGTTTTTCACTGACCAGAGGCAAAATACCTTTTATGTGTGTGCATTCATGGACAAACATGTGAATTATTTTAGAACTGTTTCAGATTTAAAGAATTACTATTAAGATAATACAAAGAATGCCTGTATACCCACATCATTTCCCCTATTGTTAATATCTGGTGTTAGTTTGGAAGATTTATAAAATGAGTGAAACAATATGGATACATTATTATTAACTAAAGTATATAACTTGTTAAGATTTCTTTAGTTTTCCCCTAATTCCTCTTGATTGTGACTGTTTCTTAGGCTTTTCTTACTTTTGAGGACCTTGACACTGTTGAGGAATATTAGTCAAGTAATTTGTAGAATGTACCTCAGTTGGAATTTTCCTGCTGTTTTTCTCATGATTATATCAGGATAATGTATTTGGGGGGGGGATTTTCATCACATCATATCAAGGGCACTTAATATCAAATGACTTATTATCGTCGATGTTAATTTGGTCACCTGACTTGAGGTTGTGTTTGTCATATTTCTCCTTTCTCTGCTGTACTTTTAGGAAGAAAGACACAATGTGCAGCCCACATTTAAGGAGTCAAGAGTTATATACTATCTCCTTAAGGACAAAATACCTACATTAACTATTTGAGATTCTTACAATATGATACGTTTGTTTATTCCCTCCCCCCTTATTTATAAACCATTAATTTTTCTCAGTATGGGCTATTTGTTTTATACTGTGGCTTATAAATCCAATACTATTTAATTCAATTTTTTGCTCACATTTTTTCCAGCTTTGGCCATTGGGAGTCCTTTTAGTTGGCTCTTAAAATGTTCCAGACTCAACTTCTATATTTCCTGTCCCAGTCCTAGTATCAGCCATTTCTCGAGGAGCTCTGACTCCTTGTATTGCAGAATGGTATTAGAAACAACATCTTGTGCTAGATGTGCTCATTATTACTGGTGTGGCATTGTTTGTAAGTCCTCTCAAGCTAACAGTACTGAAGATATATATATCTGTAGTAATATGTGTATTTTCACATATCTATACATATTTCTACATGTAGCCATCTGTATATTAAGCTAAATATGAGTTTGTAGTGATGTCTCTAACTCTAACCCATTATCACATGGATCATTTTAGCCACCTCTCCTATTTATTTGTAACTTTGTATTCCAACAGTGAAAAACCTAGATCCCACAAAAACCTAGATCCCACCAGCCGCCACTGTATTAGTATCCTATTGCTGCTATAACAAATTACCACAAACACAGTGGCTTAAACAATGCTAATTATATTTCTTTAGGTCAGGAATATGTCATAATTTTACTGGCTAAAATCAAGGTGTCAGCAGGGCTGCTGCATTTTTTTATGGAGGCTCTACAGGAGATCTATTTTCTTGCCTTTTTCCAGCCACTACAGGCTACATTTGAATGTTTATAACAGCTTTACCATAATCACCAAAAACTAAAGCCTCCTATAAACGTATAAGTTTTGTGTGAACATTATTTTTTAAATTGGTTGAATAAATACCTAGGAACACAGTTCCTGGATTGTATGTTAAGATTATGTTTAGCCTTTGAAGACACTGGCAGTCTGTCTTTCTAAGTGGCTGTACCATTTTGCAATTTCACCAGCAATGAGTGAGATATCCTGTTACTCCACCTCTTTATCAGACTTTGATATTGTTGGTTTTTTTTTTTTTTCATTTTAGCTATTCTAATAGGTGTGAAGGACTATCTCGTTATTGTGTTAATTTGTGGTTCACTAATGACAAACACTGTTGGCATGTTTTCATATGCTTATTTGCCATCTGTATATTTTCTTTGAAGATGTGTCTGTTCATATCTCTTGCCCATTTTCAAATTGTGTTTTGTTTTCTTTGGAATTGTAAGAGTTCTTAGTATATTTTGGATTCAAGTTGTTTATCAGTTATATGTTTTACAACTGTATTTTGCCAGCCTTTGGCTTATCTTTCTATTCACTTAACAATGATTTTGACAGAGCAGAATTTGTTTTTATTTTAATGAAGTCCAATTTACCTTTCTTCATGGATTAGGCTATTGGTATTTTGTTAAAAACTCATCACCAAACCAGGGTTGTAGATTTTCTTCTATGTCTTTATCAATAAGTTTTATGTTTTGCATTTTAGATGTAAGATCCATTTTGAGTTAGTTTTTTATGTAAGGTGTAATTTTGTCTTGTTTTGTTTTATTTTTGCTTTTATTTTTTGCAAATGAGCATCCAGTTCTCCAACTTTTTTCTTAATTATTGTGTTGACTCTTCCAAGACATTTTCTTTTCCATATAAAATTTAGAATCAATATTTGCAAAATAGCTTGCTAGGATTTTGTTTTGGATTGCATTGACTGTATAGATCAAGTTAGGAAGAATTGACATCTTAATAATAATGTCTTCCATCCAGGAGCATAGAACATCTCTCCATTTATTGAGATCTTTTTTGGATTTTTTTTCACCAGTGTTTCATACTTCTGCTTATGGGTCCTATACATATTTCATTAGATTTATGCATGTTTCATTGTTTGAGTGCTATTATAAATGTTATTGTTTTTTATACATTTCAAAGTCCAATTGTTCATTGCTGGTATATAGAAAAGCAATTGACTTTTGTATTTTAATCTTGTGTCCTGAGCCTCATTTATGCTCACTTATTAGTTGTAGTGCTTTTTTTGACAATTCTTTAAGATTTGCTACATAGACAATCGTGCTATCTATGAATAGAGACAATTTTATTTGTTCCTTCCAAATTTGTGTAAATTTTACTTCTTGTTCTTGTTTTATTGCACTAGCCAGAACTTCCTGTATGACACTGAGTAGGAGTGGTAAGAGGGGACATCCTTGCCTTGTTCACAATGTGGAAAGTGTCTAGCTTCTCACTATTAGATAGGATATGAGCAGTAGATTGTAGATGTTCTTTATCAAACTAAGGAAATTTATTTTTATTCCTAGTTACAGAGTATTTTTATCATGATTGGGTATATGATTTTGTCAAATGCTTTTCCTGTGACAGTTAATGGGATTATATGATTTTCCTTCTTTAGTGATGTGATATCTTACATTGATTGACTTTCAAATGTTGACCCAGCTTTGTATACTTGGTCATTGTGTATAATTCTTTTCATATACTGTTGTATTTGAATTTCTGGTTTTGGTGTTTGGGTAATGCTGATCTCATAGAATGGTTTAGGAAGTATTTTCTTTGCTTCTATTTTCTGGAAGAGATTTTTGTGAATTGATATCCCTTTTCCCCTTTATTTGTTTGATAGAATTCACTGGTGAAACCATCTGGATCTGGTGATTTACTGTTTACAAGGATATTAATTATTGATTCAATTTTTAATAGGTATAAGGATATTCAGATTGTGTACCATGTCTGAATTTGGGTAGTTTGTATATATCAAATAATTGTTTTATGTCATCTACATTATCAAATTTGTGAGCATAGAGTTGTTTGTTATACTTTTATGGTAGTTTTTTAATATTTTAAATAGAAGAGCATAAAGAGCTGAATGATGTGTTTTAGTTAATTCACTTAAGAAACCTTATTACTACCACATGTCAATCAAGCACTGTGCCTAGAGATACTGGTGATATAAAGTAATTTTTGTATAAGCCAGTATATTATGTGTCCTTCTGAGCTCTTTATAAGCAGAGGTTTAACACATCTCCTGGAAGTAGCAGATATTCAATAAATATGTTAAGATTTAACAAATTATATATTGAGTTATTTATTTGACAATTCTTGCTCTCAAGACCTTAGAGTTTAATGTTAATATCCTAGCAAAATTCTAGACTGGTTAACAACATATTTTTCTTCAAAAATGCATCTTTCTGGAAAATTTTCCCTATGTAAACAGACCCATTAATACATGAAAAACACAAAACTTGGTAAAAAGGAGGTACATTATTTGTTAGAACAAATACAAAAGAAATTTTGAAAAATTTGGTATAGTAGTCAAAGAGTACTATAATCTTTGAAATAAGTATGCAAGAAACTTTGTGACTTAGAAAATCAAACGGAATAACTGAGTCGGTAGACAAAAATTTCTAATTTTTACTAATAAATTCCTTATCCATATTTTTCTGACATGTCAATACACTTTTCACATAGAGAAAAAAAGTGTGATATTTTTCCTCCACAATGAGCAAGACTGTGTTGTCCTTCTGTTCCTTCAATACTTCCCAAATTCTAGATACTTTGAATAAGGGGGGGAAAGCATATAAAAAAGGGAAGGAAAGAAACCAAAGTTAAGTCATTGAGTTTAAATTGAAACATAATAAGGGAAATTGGAGAAAAATAACTAAGACAATAAGGTACTTCAATCATTTGAGGACTAGGAATGCTGAGTGTTGAACAATCCTGAGATTCAAGTTTTGCCTTTAAAGAGGGACTTTCTAGAAGATAGAACTTGTTAGGGAATAGTATCAATAAGGATTTTCTAGTAAAATAAGTAATAAATAGAAAGAAGCAGAGTTTACAAACCAAACTACACATGAACAATTGATAAGTTAGATACAAATCTTAGTATCAATATTTACTGATTAGGGCTACTCTTGTAGGACTCTTTAGCATCAACTAGGTATTTTAGTTGTGCTCTGCATAGCAGAACCATAGTTTTGTTTGTTTTCAGGTGGAAGTGACTGTAGAAGTAATCCCAAGTGACTGTTTCTTTTTAACGACTGATGACATATAAGTCTATTCAGTGGAAAAATTACTTGTTTTCAGCTACACAATGCCAGAGTTAAGACTAGAAGTGAAGTCTTCAGGCTCCCAGCTAAAGATGTTTTTCTCTACTGTTCACCACCTCATGGAAGCACACTGTCATATCTAAAACCATTTAAATCATATGGAATTGGCCTGTTCCCCTGTGATTTAGTAGACCTAAATAAATAACTTGCAAATAATTTAAAAATTGGAGAATATTTTTCTAAGCTCCTTAATTAAGATGATACTTCCTCAAGAATGTGGTTCTCAAGTTAAACTTAAAAACAATATAACCCAGGTGTCACAGAGTGGACAACTCCCAGTTCAGTGGTTCAGACAGCTAGGAAATAAATCTTTAATTTGAAAATTGATTCAAGTATTGAAATTCAAGTATTGCAGTTATAGAGTACCCTTATAGATTATGCTTTCAACAAGATTCAGGAAGAGAGGAATGAAAGGAAATCACCTGTGTATCTACCCCCCTGCCAGTCTTTATTTTTGTAATTATAAACTCAAAATAGCTTTTGACAATTATAACTTGAGCTGAAAAATAGTTTGGAAGGTGTAAGGAAGCAAATTCTTAATATTTTGGATTATAATTTGACACATTAATTAGAAATAAATAAATATTTATTTAGGTCTACTAAGTATATAGGTGATAGAAGAGTAAACTCAGCCAGGAGTCCCAAAGTAACTTTTAATTTAGTCACTGATATTGTTCTTCTGAATTGCACTACTGAAAATTCCAGACTGATTCATGGATGCTTAATTTAGTTACCCCTGAAGCTACTCCTTTTGTGAATTTTCTACATTTCTACACCCTTTAAAAAATACACCTTACTATCTTATATTTTTTCTTAAGATTGCTAAAGGGTATATTGGTAACAGTAAGTTATTCCTTATAATCTTCCCATGAAGTAAGTAGGTTATGGTTATAATTACACACACTATCTTGTTCAAAAATGAGGACCAACGAGTTAAAAAATTAGCCCTGAAATCTGACAGTCATTTAAATTTCAGAAAGATATTTCATTGATTCTATAGCACATTCCGCTATTAAAAATGCAACAAACCGCAGAACAATAATTATAAGAAATCAAAATGTTTAAGTTCCCACCATAGCAATTAATAATAAGAAATGAGACTAGGCTCTTAACATGTCTTTTACTTTTCTTATTTTCAGTGGCATGTAAGAAGTATGAGAAATTTTCTTCTTAATTTGAAGTTCCTGCTCACCAGCTCATTCTGTTCACAATTTCAGCTGGCATATATTTAAGTGAGTATGTTCAAAGTATTGTGCTGCTATTGATGTTTTCAAGGATGAGTTGATTGGGAAAAGTCATAATTCAGCTTCCTCTGAAAATCATCTATCAGTATGCAAAAATCTAAAGCTTTCCTTTAGGGAACTCATCTAAATTCCATCTTTTGCCTGTGATTTTTTTTCTCAGCTCCTGGCATTGAAATGTATAGTAGCTACTGATCATTCTGCCATATTTTTAGGGTGTTTTGCAACCGATAATCTGTGAAGTTAATTTTCCAATTTGGAATATTTTGAAAGGAGTATTCATTCAGCTTTGCTAGCTATGCATAGAACTTAAGCTGGAAGGCAGAATCAGTTTTCTAATAGGTGGAAAATGGATGGATTATGGAGGCACACACTTGGCATGGCTAGAGGAGTTCTAAGTCTCTTCTATCCCAAACAATACTGCGTTTTGCTAATGCTTAAAATTTAATTCCTAGAGTTCCAAATGTGTGGGCTTTATAGATAAGACTTATAGAGCAGCTATCTTGGGAGAAATAACAGAATACCTAATAGTCATCTATCCTTTGTAGAAATGTAAAAATTCATTTCCAGAGAACAAAATTTCAAAGTAAAAAATGATGACAACAAAAAACTCAGAGACCAGAGGATAGTATGGGAAAATGGTGTCACAAAGGATATGGAGAAGGGACGGTTTTAGAGTATTGAAATATTACCAACTTTTCCTACTTTACAAATTTTCTTTACACTAACCTCAGAAGAAGGTCATTTCCCCAGAAGTGGGATATGTTCTTCTGAAAAGCTACAGGTCTTATATTTTCTGAAGGTCTGTTTTGAGAGAAGAGTCATTTTCAGATACTATACTCTGGTTTCATTAGCCAGTTGGAAGGGTGGCTACCCTTAGTGCTTAAACTTTTAGGCTGAATGTTTTCTTAAGAAGAGCACAAATGCTTAATGATAGAGACAAGGCTAGGTTTCATTCAGCCAATGTTACGGAAACAAACCAAAAACAGTGACTTTGAATTATACTGTATTTTATTAGTGTTGTACATCCTAAGAAAAGTTCTGCAGGGCAGTGTTCTTTTATCTTTATCTGGCTTATTGTTTAGGATGCTAATTCTGATCCTGATGTTACTGAATGGAGCTGGGGTTGCTCTGTTCCTTGACTACTCAATTCAGCTGAACTTTAACCAACCATATCATGACACCATGCTGTCAATCACAACCTGGAATACTGAAAGAATGGACTCAAAAATATAAACTAATAACTAAAATGCTGTACTACACACCTGAATTTTACTGATACATATACTGCTAATTGGATGACCTTGAAAAAGTCTCATAACCATTCTAGGTCTCGTTTGTCCTCTCAAGTAAAAGGATAGGGTTGCCCTCAATGATCTCTGTAACTAGAGTCACATATATAATCCAAGGGAGAACTCTTTTGAGAGCAAAAGTGGGCAGTATTAGTAATTATACCTAAAACACAGACTCAAACGAGGTATGTCTCAGGAAACCTAGGATGTATGAAACTCTATCTACAATAAACAGACACCTCTTGGAAGTTCTTCCTAGTCCTACACCCTACAGACTCCCAGCTTCCTCCTTATAACAGTGATGAGGCATCTGCAATCATTTTGTAAAATACAGTATTACTCTTCTGTCCTAGCCTTCATTGGGTGCTGGAGGGATAATCACTTGAACCAAGCTGGGCCTGTCAGAGTTCTTTACCCAGGAATTTATAATTGGAGCTAAAACTTTATAGTTTAGTCTGCCTGTTAACTTTTCAGGAGAAGATTCAACTGAACATTGTAAGTAAATATTCAGAAACCAAAAAAATCATTTTGCAGAACAAGAGTAGAATGAGGCAGACAGATCGTTCATCTCTGTCACATTTAGTCAGCACGGTGGCCATCATAAAATAGCACTCAGGAAAAATCTTTTAAATGAATCATCTGTTTCTTAGCTGATAACAAATAGTGTTTGACAGATTTCAAACCTTATTTTCACTCTTTGACGATTATAGGTTATCTAAAATGGGTACCCTATTTCCAAGAAGGATTCCAGGTGGCTAGAATTATTAACATGTGTATTAAGTAAGAGCAAAATAAAAATGGAAAAGTGTTAGTGGAACTCTAGGTGGTAGGAGAGATGAATGGATCAGGAATTTTATACCAATGACTTGTGGCTTTTGAGCATTAAATATTCTTTTTGGGGGGTAAAGAAAGGGATGAGAGAGGCATTTCATGCAACAGAAAACAATTCTGGGAGGGGGTGTTTATTGAAATGTTTTGAGATAGCCTCATAGTACTAAAGAAGAGGCAGCAAGCCTTGGTAAAGAAGCCTTTATTGAGCTTTGGGACCGCAATAAAGGAATTTTTCATTCTTTATTCTAGGACACGACCTTTAACATGCCTCAGCCAGTCCAGTCTCTGGGTCCTTTATTCAAGTTTTAATTTCATGGAAGAAATAAGATTGATCCAGCTGGGGTCAGAAACTTCTATTACTAGGCCAGCCAGCCATGGTGGGGAGAGAAGAATCATAATAGCACAGATAGGATCTTTGAAGGATTTAATGTGAACCAAGTAGCCATCCAAATATAGGTGAAACATACAGTGTTACATCATAATTTCAGTGATGTAGAAATGTGGGGAAAATCAAGCATCTTAAAGATAAGTATCTTAGTTTGAGTTTCCCCAGGCACAAACCCTGAGAAGAGCATTTGAGTACAAGAAACTTATTTGGAAGACAGTCCCTGGAAATGCCAGTAGAGAAGTAAGGAAGTGTGATAGCAAAATATAGGAGGCCAATAAAAAGTGTTTTATCAAATAAGTTGCCTCTATGAGCAAATAGAGCTTAATATCATTGAAAGGCTCTGAGAAATGATGTAGAACATACACCACCGCATGTGAGTTATCAGTGGAGCTATATTTATGGGGAGCATTCCTTCTATTGCACTTATGTCCTGATCATACAAAGAATGAGCAGGTATCAGCAGTCAGTGAGAACTATTTGGACATAGAGATACGATGCTGAGAGCAAGGAAATGGTAAATGGCTGAGAAAGGGGATATTGGTGTAATAAGAACAGCATCTGTCATATCAAGGAAAAGCAACAGTTTTGTAATCCCAAGAGGTATGGTGAATTAATGGAATTAGACAAACTCTTTGAAACATTAATTTTTTTTAAAAAACAAAATTTACACATCTTTTCAGTGGTTGAGCACAGGGCTAATTAGTGATTTTTATATTTTGATAAATGAAGTCTTCTTTGAGGCCTTAGAAAATCACTAAGAAATCAGCATCAAAGAATTATGTAGTGGCAAAATATATAAATAGAAGAAAACTTTGAAAGATGGATTTCATTCTGTAAAACTTGGTTTCCAGTAAGCAAATTATGTCTATTCTAAGAAGTCTATTAAACAAATAAAACCCCCAACTTTTAATGTCATATATATATATATATAGTCTCATCTTCCAGGAGTGCTTTTTTTCATTATTGAGAGCTAATTTCCAAAATACTGTCAGAGTAGACATGCAGCAGTTTGGAATTATGCTCATAGTTACTGACAACATTCACTGCTGGATGGTCTAATCTATCAGGGCCAAGAGTGGCAGAATATTTACTGACTTTTTAATCTCGGTCATCTGAGGAGCAAAGCAGGGCTCAATAAGAAGTCATGCAGCTGCATAAAATATTATCCTTTGCCTGATTTTGGAATTACATTGGAAATGGATAAATTCAAGGATACAAAGAAAATATTTGCAAGCAAAGCATACTGAGAAAATGGTAGCTGGTCAATGAGCTTGTGGTGATTCTGGGCTCTACAAAGGAGTAAAAATTCAATTAAGTGAGAATTGAGTAGAAACAAAATTTTGTTATGGTATTTGGTTGAGACATTTATCAAATTAGAAGAGCATAAATCTGTGCCTAGGTCATGCACATTATCATTTTCCTTTAAAGAATTTACAATAGATTATTTGAAATCTCTCGTTCATTCCTATGCAAACAGGCAATACAATTAAAAACCTTTTTCCAGATTAACTATTGGTACTTAAGAAAATCCCTTACCAACTTTTGCAAGTGAGTTTATTCAAATGGGGAAATACATTAAATCACTAAATGGAAAGACATATATATATATATATATTTTGCGGTACGCGGGCCTCTCACTGTTGTGGCCTCTCCTGTTGCGGAGCACAGGCTCCGGACACGCAGGCTCAGCGGCCATGGCTCACAGGCCCAGCCGCTGCACGGCACGTGGGATCTTCCCGGACTGGGGCATGAACCCGTGTCCCCTGCATCGGCAGGCAGGCTTTCAACCACTGAGACCAGGGAAGCCCGAAAGACATATTTTTAAAATAAAGTCTTCCCAAATTCTTTTGCAAGGAAGAAATATTTTTCTCCCTAAATACCTCCAAAGTGCAGAGATAAAGTACAGCAAAGCTTTCGGTATTTCAGATAGACCTATGACAAACCTTTTTTTTTTTTTTCCCCCTAGCCTATATACAGAGTTTCTGCAGAAAGTAGGTCTAAATCACAAAGATGTAATGGCTTCTACATTCCTCCCATGTATAAAAGTGCTGATATTTATATTTCTTTGACATAATTTTCAAGCAAAGCTTGACTTAAAGCTGAAAATACTAAAGCTAGAAAAAATTTACTTAAGGAATAATTTCTGAGGTTTTATTTATTATTAAATTGTGCAATATATAATTTGTCATTTTTAAAGCAATCTATTTTTTAAGGTATTAGGGGTCCAACTCTGCTGAAGTATACATGTTTATTGTGAAGTTATGGTGCTAATGCAAAATAAGGATACATAAAAATATACTTTTGCATGGTTTTAAAAGTCACTGTCAATAATGAAAGTGAAAGCTTGTGAGAACATATAGCATTGAAAAATGCATTTAACATGAATTGTGCAGTCATGCTCTCTGTATATCCTTTAAAAAAATGTTTTAATTAAGAAGTGCCAAAACTTGAAATTATTTCTTGGTGTATCAGATCATCTATATTTTTAAAGCAGAACTCTAATTCAGTTGTAATTACTGGCATTCCTCACCTAAAAGGCAGACAAGGAAATATCAAACATCCAAGAAGGTAACAAGGAAGAGCAAGGAACTCCAAAGAATAAGAGAGCAAACATAGGGCGCCAAAAATGAGAACAATCTGTGCCAAGTATGTATGTGTTGCTTTGAAACATCTAACGATTAGTAATGAAATATTAAATATGTTCATTTTTATATATTCTATTTTGAAGAAAATAAATGGTTTTATTCATCTCACACGTGACACGATTTGTATAATAATCAATTTATTGGTAAATCAACTTACAGTTTTCTTCAAACTAAAGACTAGTGTCCAAAGGAGGAAGAGATTTCTCAAATGGTATCTTTCTGATCGACTCTGGTACATACAGTCTTATAAACACTTTTTTCCCTAAGTTAAAATTTATTTTTATTTTTATTATTTATTTATTTTTTTGAGCTGGCCCGCTCACTTCCTGTGAAGGCAGCAAGTATGAAGCTGATAGATAACCTTAAATTAGAGAGGGGCTACTTGTTCTAAGGTTGTGTGTATCTAAGATGCATATTCTCTTTCGAGGAGTAAGAGAAAAAACAGTTAACCCATCTGGGATAGTTATTTTTAAGAAACTACCAAGGCATGCTGGATGTTTTTTGTTGTTGTTGTTTTGTTTGAGGGGCTCTTCCCAGTGTGCAGACCAATCCTATTTCTGGTCTTTTAGAGCCATGGTTATCATTGTTGGAAATGATCATTTGACCCTAGGCTTTAATGTTCATTTGTCAAAGCCTGTTGGGTGCTAACCTTTCCGTTGTGTGTCTACCAGACTTCTGGGTAGGCTTTGGGGAAGTCCTGAAATTGTTGTGAGGTGATCTCTGGATATCGACACAATCCTCTGCTGGAGTGATTATTTTAAAATAACTTCCATTGTGGAATCTGAATGAAGTCATGCCCAATTCAAATGTGATATGACTAGATAGTTAAATAGAGGTGGATAGATAGATACATAGATAGATAACATAGAAAGAAAGAAAAAGATAACTATATATAGAAAGATACATGAATAGTTTGGGAAATATGAAATTCTACCTACCATCACTGGATATATATGGAATAGCCTTACATGTTCACCTTCATGTTTTGGAAAAATTCTTACTTTCTAGTTAGAAGTGAAGGTGGTAAAATATGGGTACACTTACACAGCATCTGATAAATTAACAGCTAGTAGAAGAAAGAAATTAACTTTTCAGCTGTCTTTGTAATACTCTATCAAATAGATAATTCCTCTGATTTTCTCACTACTCATTTTCTGTTTTCTTTGTTGACTGCAGATCTATAATTCCTGCATGCTTCTGACTTAACCATTACTATCCCAAGAACACTTTAGAGTCAACAAATATCTTCTTCACTGTCTTTGTATTTTAATGTCATTTCTTAAGAGACAATTATTTACACACACACCTAAATACAAATTCTTTCAATATATACATAATCACAGAAGGTAATTTGCAGATTATCTGCTTCTATTTCCATACTATCTAGGTGAGGAAATAAGTCTGCGGTAGTTGAGGTTTTCTGAATATGTAACCAGCTTTGAGTGGAAAAGGAAAGACTCACGACATCAGATACCATCCCATTTTTAGGATTAACACGTTTCTCTTGGGGATTATTGAAATTTATTTGTAACTTGGGGAGATTGACTTCAGCGGTGGGAAGTTTTTTTGGTTTCTTCTTCTTTTCATTTTTCTCTTTATTTTGTTAGAAAGGCGATCTGGAAAGAATGGAAATTTTGGAATGAGGTGCACTTTGCAAGAAGGTTGAATCTGGTGACCTTGTTAATGGAAAGCCTTTGAGGATAAGCAAGGGAAAGGAGTCTGAAGGACTTGCAAAAACTAAGCTATGACCCTGAGTGGGAAAAAATGTGTGGCATAATTACTGTTGGATTTAGGATGTCAGGTTTTGTTTCTATGATGGCAATGTTCTGTCAAATTTGGCACATTTCATTCTTTTATTCCCAGGTTTGTTTAGTGTCTACCATTTCTGTTTAGTATTTCCTTTTCCATCCATGCCTCCTCTCCTCCCCTCCCTCACCACTCACCTCCTTCTCCATCTCTCTCTGTCACACACACGCACATGAAAAAAATGAGGGAGAAGTAAAGCAAATAGCTATTTTTTTTAACACATACTTTATTTCCTAGTAGGAGCTGAGTAAGGCAAGTATTTATATATTTAAATTATCTTTACTTGATTTGTAAATTTGATTTGTTTACTTAATCCCACCTTCTGTTTCTTCACTCTCATAGATATTTAATTTTTACTCCGTAGATGCTGATGGCCTCCTATACACATATAATTGCAATAAATATGATCTTATTCCTTTGTTCCTTAATTTTTCTTCCTTCACTTTCTTCTTTTCTTCCCTCCTGCCATTTATATACCATCCAATATTCAACACACTACTCATATATTGATAACTTGACAGTATGCATTGTCTCACCTAGGTAATTATTTATCATTTGGTTATTATACAAATCACTTTGATTTAGGGATTATCCTTTGACCTATGTGAAATATGTTCAAATAATCATATTTCTTCTAGATAGGGGAACATATAACCATTCAAGAACTTGGGACTGCAGTTAGTAGAATCAACCAGGAAGCCAATGGTTAAAAATGACTTAGAAAAAGCATGAGCAAACTGGTTTATACTAGTCTACAGGACTAGGTTAGTGCTACAGTTTTGTTTGTTTCTTTAAAAATCACATAGCATATAATACCTAATGGCTTGTGAATGTTTAATATGTTCAAAGTTAGCCTTAGTCCTTCAAGTTTCTAAGGAATATGGAAACATTGTTGCTTTTATCTGTGATTGTTTTTTGCCTGTCAAAAAGTAACTTCATAGTTATAAATTATGACTATGTAAATTGAAGAATTTCATAGATAACAAATTTGCTAATGGGCTTTTTATCCTTATAAAATTTATGAGTATGTTAATATTGTAATGAAAATTGCTTAGGAGTCAAATTCATAATTATAAATGACTTAGTTTAATAAAAATGTTGGTTCAAATAATTACTTAAAGTTTCAGTTTGCTGGAAATCTTCTAGCAAAGTTTTTATTAATATCATATAATAAAGTAATTGTTATGCTTTTAATTAAATTCTCAGAGGTGACATTATACTAATATGATTTTTTTCTTCTATGCCTTTGAAAAAATTGGCTTATCTAATTCTCTTATTCAAGATGTCAGAGAATCAGCATTTAGAAATATGAGAGATTCATCCACCAAGGCTGGAGTTGGGAAAACTTGGTTCATGCTTTCAAGCTGCTGGAGCAATTTGGGAAAGAGAAATTAATGAAATACATTTTCAGTACTAAATAGCTTGTGGAGGAAGTAGTTTTCAAAGCATAACGTTTACCTCTTGATTGAGAATTCTCTGGTGAGAAACAGGATAGTTCGTCACTTGAAAATATTAGATTGAAAATAGGAAAGCAATAGAAAATATCTTTAAAACTCTAAACATTCATGTAATCTTAATGGATGTTTTTGATAATTTACACATTTGCCATTTAAAGAGTGTTTCTGAACATCCTTTTCCTTTGACATGAGATTCCTATTCAGTCTACTAATGAAGAATGGAATGAATGAATTACAACATCTGCATACTTAGGAACTCATAACACAGCATGGTGAAAATCTAAATACCTTTGGAACAACTTCCTAAATTTTCTCAAAACCACTGTCATGGAGTAAAGTTATAATATGCCCTGTTAAAAATGGCAGTTTTAAAAGTCTTTAAGTCTAAGAAATCTTTGCTAAAGCAAAAGTGCATGAACAAAGTAAACATGAAAACAGGATTATGTTGAACTGCTCTGGTTCGATTTGGTCCTCTGGCTGTGAGTTCCACTCACTCACACACATATAGGAAACTCTAAGGGAACTTTTTGGAACAAAGTTTATGAGACACTGGTCTACAGGACTGTTTATAGATTGGCTTGACACTTTGCCATTTTAAAGCACATGAATAGTTTTTCTCTTAGAAAAGAATTCATGAAGAACAACCGTCACACATTCCCCCCTCCCCTTTTCCCTCACTGTTCACTTATGTTATTTATAGTAACATGAGGTTAAGTAAAATAAATGATAACTTTGATAAGTTATTATTGCTCAATTTATAGTTTATGTTTAAAATGCCTCAAAATTTCTCTCTTCCAACCTAAATGATATAATTCATACCTCTCAAGAATATTGCCAACATTACATAAAACCATTTTTGAGTGAACCCTTTATAATATTTTTACTAGGAGAGTATATTTTTTATAATTACAATTGCCTAGTTGAGCTTAGAACCCACACCCTTTCCTCTAAAGCACGCTGCTGAGAGTGTCAAAACTTATTTAATAGTGTCCATAGAACATGTGCCAAAGCCAAGTCCAACTCTGAGAGCAAAAACAGCAATCTCTGGAAGTCATTAAGCAGTCACCATCTTGAGTACTTGAAATAAATAGCAGCTTTCTTGCCTATTTACTTATGTTCTTATATTTTTCATATTTCCCAGAAAGTCTTATAACACAAGGATTCAGATATGGTTTTATTTTTGCTAGCTATATTGTAATGACATGCCAGGGTTTTACATTTAAATTCTGGAGCCAAAGACCAATTTTGAAAAAGTTACTTTAAAAACACCATTTGGGCTTCTCCAACACTTCAGAGACAACTTGTCAGCAGTTACTATTTTACTCACCTTTCCTTGTTTACCATGTTCCCCTCAGGGAACTGTATTACTATACTAGGTTGATGCTTCTTACTCATTTTCAGGAACCATTAGTCACATGCATCATAAAAACTGCAGGAAAAGTTTTTATACTTGTAGAAAACTGCATTAAACTTAAATATATTTCCTAAATATAAATCATAATAGTTGGAGAATTCAAGGTATAGCCAGCCATGTGATATAATACTATTCATAAATTAAAAATGATTTTACAGACTTAACTTTATCAATGTGAAAATATAATCATGTAGAATGACCAATTGAAAAACAGATTATTTTCTTTATAATTTATCTTTCTATTTAATCTTTCTCCATTTCTAATAACAAAAAACCAATACCCTTGCTGGTAGGATAATTTTTTCCCCCTGTTTCTTTGTTTCTCTCTTCTTCCTCCCTCCATCTTTCTTCTTTTTTGATGACCTACACCTTTACTAGTTTTCTGCAATGAATTGATGTCCCACTTACAGTAAAATAGTATAAAACAAACCTTTTTAGAAATGATATTTTAAATGTGTTCATAGAGCAACATGAGAGAAATTTGGATTAGGACCAAGCTGCCCTTATATTTTAGGGTATGTTTGCTGGTCTCAATGGCCTCCACATTTTCTCTTCATTTATGAAAGGGATGGTGCTTCAGATATTAATCAGTATTAATAGCTGTATGACAGGTTATTTACTTGCTTGACACTTTTACTAATTCTTAGGCCTGATAATAGCTTTTCTCCCTCATGACATAGAACAATTTTTAAATGATTGACACTAAATGTTATTATAGTGTTACTGTACTCAGAATTAATTTCAATCAAATGTTGAAGCAAGGGCTTTAATAATGAATCAAGAGCATTGCCTAAATATTGAACCATATTTTTTCTAGTATAACAAATGAATAATTTAAATTTCAGTGTGTATAGTCATTATTGTGTTCAGGTATATATTCCTCACAATAAGAAATAAATTGTTTATTGCATTTCAAAAAGCATTTCATAGGAATGTTAAGTATAAATGTTTAAGAACATCAAATGACTCCAGATAAAATACTAATAGAAAATGTAAGAACCTTTCTAATCCTACTGTGCTTATTCTTCTTCTCCTTCTCTTTTGTTTTACAAAAATCTCCAGTATAGGGATTGTCTACAGTTAAGAAATATATTTCTATGATTTTGAGTATATTTTCATTTCTAACATGTAATAAAACCCATGCAAATGTCTCTCATTTTTATTGTGTCAATATACATTTTTCTTAGAAATTAGTTTTTTAAATGGTACTATAGTAGTTCTTTGTCTTATTATCTCATTTTCTTTAGATCTTACAAAACATATGTATGTTTTGCTTTTATTATTTTATGTAGAAATCAATTTTCTCTGTCATCTATATAAAATAATTACATTAAAATTAATGGAACTAATAAAACAGACTAGAGTAACCTAATTTCACATTGCATAAGTAAAAATAAGTAATGCACTTGTAAAGAGAAACTACTGTAGGAAGCCCTGGCGTCTCTTAGAATCCTAAAAACATTAAAATGAAATAATAGAGGTTTTTATTTACTTTAATTTAGCACTGGATTTTTATCTCAAGCTCTTTATTTCTTATGTTTAGCTTATAATACCCCATCATAAGTTTAAACAGATTTTTAGTATTGAAAAGTAAGTACACATGTCAAATATCAATTTATTATATTTTAACATAATTTCTATGTGGAAACCAAGTGAATCATGGATTCGATATTAAAGATTGATATTCTGTATTAATCTTTAGCTTTTTGATCAGCAGGAACATGACGTGCAGCATGTAAAATATTTTCAAATTTAGCAGAAGCAAATTTGCTTAAGAGAGATCTTAAAGACTCTTGACTTTGCATAATCATATTTTAAACAGAAAAATCCCAGCCAAAACTTAATGTCCTTTGAAGTCCATACAACACAATGGATTTTTATTTATAATTTTTTCCTTAAAATGAGCTTGTAATTAGCTTAAAGTAAGCCTATTTTCTGTAGATATTTTCATTAGTACTTCAATTTGGGGTTATTTTTATGTTATCTCAGCTGAACTAGACCAGATTAAACATTTGGATTATTTGCTTGGAATTCAGTTCTGTACAAGCAAAACAAACCATTTTGGGGATGTTAAGATTGTGTCAATAAAATAGGCAAAAGGATTGTTTGAGCCCTGCAAGTGAGTTAGAAGGTAAACAGAAGTCAGGATGTATCATAAGCCTAACCTGTCAAAGTTAATGTGCTTCTGGATTCTTATTTCAGTGTATTCAGCTACCCATTCAGAATGGCAAAACCAATAGGAAAAGCCCATGCCTAGTGTTCGGAGGCTAAAACATTGTTTATTTATTTTTATTACTATTTTTAAAATTTCTGTGACTCTCAAAATATGTCATCAGTTGGTGACAGTTTCTTCTTCCTCTTCTGGTTGGGAAATATTCTACAACTTGACAATTAAATATTTTGAGTACTTTTAATGAGTTCATTTATATGGCATTAAAAATAATGAGGAGTAAATAAAACAGAGACAGACTCAAGCTTTGCCTGAATTATCAGCACATAGTAAGAAAAGTGCATGAAAATTGAAATATATGAAATACAAGTTGAATAACTCAATACTATAAATTTCCCACCTTGCTTCCATTGTACTTTGAATCACTTTTAAATCATTTGTCATACTTTGATATTTACAGTGAAAGATATATATCATCTTCTTTCCCTTGTTTATAGCTGAGTTGCACCGTATTATTTCCATGTTATTCTCCAGTGCCTAGCATACTTGCACAAAGTAGGAATATTTCAATAGAGGCTTATTTAATTAGGGCAATTAATGACATCTTCAGTCAAGAGCTTTTTTAAAATGAATTTTGAGTGGTATGGCTTCAGTAAAGTACTGGCTGACTTTAATGGAATGTGTTGGTTGATTGCAATGAGAGAGAGAGAGAGAGAATGAGAATGAAGGAAACAGAAAAAAAGACCAGAAGGCAAGGGCAAGGGAGTAAAAGAGGAGAGACCAGGAATGAGAAGAGGAGAAACTAAGATGGATTTCTCACACCCAGAGAGAATGTGCTTGAGCTTTCCTTTCTCTTTTCCCTATAGATTTTAAGACTTCTCCAGGCATATTAACATAGCTCTGTTCATAAAATTGTAAAAACAATACTGAATTTATTTCATTATTTTGTATTTAATGCATTGCTGACTGTTCCATAGAAATTGTTGAGAAATACTACACTTTGACCCATAGAACTGAAAAAATCATGGGTTCCAGTTTGTATACATTTTCTACACATTGAAACAATACTAAGTGGTACCTGATAATACTCTTAAACTCTGTCCTGAGAGTGATCTGCAACCCATGAACAGTTGCCTCAGCTTCATCTTCTCTAAGGTACTTTTGACTTTTAAAATGCTATTCCATGTGACCATTTTAATGACAGTGTTAAAGCTGACATACCTTTCAGAAAATAACTTTTCCTCTTTTGAGGACAGGTGTCAAATATTTCATCTATGGCTGACTAATTTACCACTTCACTGATCTTATCAGCTAATTAAATTACCTTTCTTAAGCATGTCATCTTCAGAGTACTGGTAATCATTAGACATAATTTTTAAAGATATACCTGAAGCTAAGGCTTAAATAAAATAAAAGACATAAAATACACACACACACACACATAGGCATAATTTTCCAAATAAGAACCATTAAATTAATTGAGACAAACTTAAATTTTTTTAAAAAAATATTGAATTATACTATTTCATAAGTATTAAGGTAAATAAGCTAAATGGGTAGTCTAGGATATGTCAATAGATAAAATCAGGGAACATATTGAGAGAATAGATGTCAAGAAATTATGATCTAGAAAATTAGAGCTTGAGTGCATGGTTTGGGAGAGGAAAGAAGAGAATGCTGAACTGTTTTAGGTAAGATAGTATCAGGAGTTGGGGGGTAAGAGGGACAGTAAAGTGCAAGAGAGGAAAAGGGAACGGGGTTGAGCAAACAAGAGCAGACCTCCACCTTTTAACGGGGACAAAGGAAATACTGCAGGAAGGTTATTTAACCTCTCTGAATCTCACTTTAATCTTCTAGAAATGGAATTAATAATATCTAATCTCCAAAAAAGGTTTGAATATTAAAAGAGATGTTCATAAAGCATCTAGGACAGTACTTGACACACAATAACCACATATTAGTTCCGCAAAGTGCTTATTAACAATAATAATGCAAACCTTGTGTTTACAACATTGGTAATCAAAAAACCCCATATTGATAACAAAATCTTATCCTTTTTTTTTAACTTTATTTCATAAACATATAGAATCTTAGAAGCTTCTACTTCAGCCTACCCAAAACTCAGTGAATGCCTACATTTCTTTTATGTTATTAAGAATAAACAATTCCCAGATAAAGACATTTCAAAACCAGAGATATGTACAGAGGGGTTTTATATATTAAATAGTTTTCCAGGCCATGATGCCAATCCTCTACATTGTCTTGAATACTTAATACAAATCTGACATATATAGTTTTGGGTCAGTATTATTTTAGATGTTGAAAGATAATACGAGGTGACATGACAGAGAAATAGTACAGCAAGTTTGAAATGGCAAGTTGATCTAAGGGCAGGCCTCTTTTCTAAAAATAGAGGTAGTAAAAGTTAAAATCGAAAGAATAAATTAACTTTAAAAAATACATTACTCTTATTTGTTATGTAACTAGTTACTTCTCTTCTTGGCCCTACCCTCTTCCATTATCAATAATGCTCAGAAATTTAACCTGGATCTTGATGAAAATGGATCATGAATCTGTATCTCGAGCCTTCACCTTTTGTAGTCCTTCTCAGCCACATCTCAGTCCTCTTCTTTTTATAGTCCTCTGCAGCCTGGATATTACTGCCAAAGTCAATAATAAGGAACACCAAAATAAATACCTGAATTTTGCAAGATTAGATTCCCATATCCCTGATTCACTCCCCATTCTCTTATTGTCTTTATAGTTGAATGCCTTTTTCTCTCCTGTCCCATCCTACTCCCTTCTGCTCAGAAAACACACCTAGGTCTCATCTTCCCTTTCTGTTTATTCTCTCACTTAACTTAATTCAATCTCAACTATAGAGTTGCTATTTTCTGATTTCTAATTGTAGCATGATTTTATGATTAATAATCAGATCTTTCTCCCATATGGAAAAGAATGAAAATTATTTCACTAAAACTACTGTTTGTTTTTTTTAACATCTTTATTGGAGCATAATTGCTTTACAGGTGTGTTAGTTTCTGCTGTATAACACAGTGAAGCAGCTATTCATAAACATATATTCCCATATCTCCTCCCTCTTGTGTCTCCCTCCCATCCTCCCTATCCCACCCCTCTAGGTGGTCACAAAGCACCAAGCTGATCTCCCTGTGCTATGTGGCTGCTTCCCACTAGCTATCTATTTTACATTTGGTAGTGTATATATGTCAATGCCACTCTCTCACTTCGTCCCAGCTTACCCTTCCCCCCCCCGTGTCCTCAAGTCCATTCTCTACATCTGCGTCTTTATTCCTGTCCTGCCCCTAGGTTCATCAGAAACATTTTTTTTAAGATTCCATATGTATGTATATTTTAACTAGAATGTATGTGTTAGCATACAGTATTTGTTTTTCTCTTTCTGACTTACTTCACTCTGTATGACAGTCTCTAGGTCCATCCACCTCACTACAAATAACTCAATTTCATTTCTTTTTATGGCTGAGTAATATTCCATTGTATATATGTGCCACATCTTCTTTATCCATTCACCTGTTGATGGACACTTAGTTTGCTTCCATGTCCTGGCTACTGTAAATAGAGCTGCAGTGAACATTGTGGTACATAACTCTTTTTGAATTATGGTTTTCTCAGGGTATATGCCCAATAGTGGGAATGCTGGGTGATATGGTAGTGCTATTTTTAGTTTATTAAGGAACCTCCATACTGTTCCCCATAGTGGCTGTATCAATTTACATTCCCACCAACAGTGCAGGAGGGTTCCCTATTCTCCACACCCTCTCCAGCATTTATTGTTTGTAGATTTTTTGATGATGGCCATTCTGACTTGTGTGAGGTGATACCTCATTGCAGTTTTGATTTGCATTTGTCTAATAATTAGTGATGTTGAATGTCCTTTCATGTGTTTGTTGGCAATCTGTATATCTTTTTTGGAGAAATGTCTATTTAGGTCTTCTGCCCATTTTTGGATTGGATTTTTTTTTTTTTTTTTTTTTTGATATTGAGCTGCATGAGCTGCTTGTATATTTTGGAGATTAATCCTCTGTGAGTTGCTTTGATTGCAAATATTTTCTCCCATTCTGAGGGTTGTCTTTTTGTCTTGTTTATGGTTTCCTTTGCTGTGCAAAAGATTTTAAGTTTCACTAGGTCCCATTTGTTTATTTTTGTTTTTAATCCATGTCTCTATGAGGTGGGTCAAAAAGGATCTTGCTGTGATGTAAGTCATAGAGTGTTCTGCCTATGTTTTCCTCTAACAGTTTTATAGTGTCTGGCCTTACATTTAGGCCTTTAATCCATTTTGAGTTTATTTTTGTATATGGTGTTAAGGAGTGTTGTAATTTCATTCTTTTACATGTAGCTGTAAAAGAATGGGCTTTCTATCCTGTTCCATTGATCTATATTTCTGTTTTTGAGCCAGTACCATACAGTCTTGATTACTGTGGCTTTGTAGTATAGTCTGAAGTCCCAGAGCCTGATTCCTCCAGCTCCGTTTTTCTTTCTCAAGATTGCTTTGGCTCTTTTGGGTCTTTTGTGTTTCCATACAAATTGTGAAATTTTTTTTGTTCTAGTTCTGTGAAAAATGCCTTTGGTAGTTTGATAGGGATCGCATTGAATCTGTAGATAGCTTTGGGTAGTATAGTCATTCTCACAGTATTGATTCTTCCAATCCAGGAACATAGTATATCTCTCCATCTCTTTGTATCATCTTTAATTTTTTCATCAGTGCCTTATAGTTTTCTGCATACAGGTCTTTCACCTCCTTAGGTAGGTTTATTCCTAGGTATTTTATTCTTTTTGTTGCAATGGTAAATGGGAGTGTTTCCTTAATTTCTCTTTCAGATTTTTCATCATTAGTGTATAAGAATGTGAGAGATTTCTGTGCTTAATTTTGTATCCTGTTACTTTACCAAATTCATTGATTAGCTCTAGTGATTTTCTGGTGGCATCTTTAGGATTCTCTATGTATAGTATGTCATCTGCAAACAGTGACAGTTTTACTTCTTTTCTGATTTGGATTCCTTTTATTTCATTTTCTTCTCTGATTGCTGTAGCTAAAACTTCCAAAATTATGTTGAGTAATAGTGGAGAGAGTGGGCAACCTTGTCTTCAACATTTAGATTTCTATGCTGAATTTAATGTGAGTATCCTGAACCCTCACCACATGGGAAGGCAAAATTTTGCTTGAAGAGAGAGGTTCTTTTTGGAAACCAGAATCAAAATTTTAGATGGGCAAGAGAGAAGAAAAGTTCTATCTTGAATAACACTGAAGGAGTTGTCATAATACGGAGTGTTAATAAAGAATTTATATGTATAAATATCACTTATATATATAAATATCATATATAAATATTATTTATATAACTACGTGATGGTTTCCCAATAAATCTGGGAAAGAATCAGTTATATTCTTATCGCTATTCTCTGAACCTCTGAAAATAAGAGAATGGCAGAGACAATGAGAATTAATGTATCCTGGATTAGGGATATTAGAAGAGGTGATTTGAAAAGCAAAGTAGTCTCATATTTAACCAGATTTCCCTTCTTTGGCTTACTGTGAATATAGTTTTATTCCCATTCTTGGAAAATGGATGTGGAATGATCAAAAGTGAATTTTAACTAGAAATTTTTTAAGAGTTCAAAATTATCTGGCTCATGGGCAATTGAAATAAGGACTCCATAGCTGGAGAAGTCTAGAAATTCTATAACACTTTTTAATCTTTTATTATGAATAAAATATTAATTTCCTTATATACTTAGGCTATCATGTGCTATTTTTGTATTTTTCTTTCCCCTTCATTTTTTACTTTTTTATACAATATTTAAAAAGAACCGTTTATTTAATGGACTGATAACTTTTGTAAGGCATCTATGTGATAACTGTCCGCTTTGAGATAACCGTGTCTTTGGATCTTACTTCATGTTAGAAGATATGTGCATTCAAAATTATTGATTTTTAGTTTTGACCTTAGCAAAAAGAATGAGTAAATCACCTCATTCAAACCAGTCCATAATATCACACCCTTTTTTTATGACTTGAATTATAATTTCAGTTCAGCATGAACTTGCCTTTTGTGTAAACGTAACTCACTTTCAAGGAGAGATGTTACTACAGTTGGTTTTGAATGACCTTAATTTATTAGAAGTTCTGAATCATAAGAACTTATTTGTGAGTGGGGTTGTTTGCAGATATGGGCTGTAGCTTCACTGAAATAGAAAATAGAAGGCATAGTTTTTGCTAACGCCTCCAGAGAGTGTTTACCTTCGTCAGTAGGTGATTATTGTCATGAAGCAACAGTAGGGAAAAAGATCTCCAGTCACGTTCCCTGTTGAAGTTGGTTTCAAGAGAAAATGTTCATTTTTGCCTGGAAAGTACTGAATACCTGTTTGGGTAAAATATTTTTAAATAGTTGTATAAAATGCTATCTCTTTAAATTTTTACTATCAGGCTTATATTCAATGTAAAGCAGTTAATAATAGAGATATGTAACTCAGGTCAGAAATTCAGACGTTTACAATTTTGGCCAAAGGCCATTACAAAGCTACTTATATAAAACAGATAGAGTACATTCTCACAGGGGAAAAAGTCATGTGGTACCAAAAAAAGAGCTTAAAGAGATGAATTTTTGAGTCTATGAATATATAACTTGGTTGCATTTGCATAAGGGTGGATCAGTTTACATTTAGGGCACTTGTTTTAAATTCAAAGGTCATTATTGTCATTATTATTTTTCGGAGGGGAGAGGCTTTTGCTTTCAGTCAAAAAAGTAAATAAGTGACTATGTGTTAACTTTATGTCAAAGACTAGGATGAAGGGCTTCCAAAGCCTAGAAGTTGCTGAAATTGGAAATAATAAAAATTAACTTAAGCAGTATATTTAGGAGTGTATTTAGCATTAAAAGGAAGAGGAGTCATTCAGGTTAATACAAATTTAGCTTAAATATTTAGGTTTTGCAGGGATTATTTTGTAAGTATCTACCTATCTATCTGGTTGTGATATATTTTTTAAATTATTTATTAGTATTTCATTTTATTTTTGGCTGCATTGGGTCTTTGTTGCTGCACTCGGGCTTTCTCTAGTTGCGGCGAGCGGGGGCTACTCTTCATTGCGGTGCACGAGCTTCTCATTGAGATGGCTTCTCTTGTTGTGGAGCACGTGCTCTAGGCACTCTGGTGGCTTCAGTAGTTTTGGCTCGTGGGCTCTAGAGCGCTTAGTTGCTCCACGACATGTGGAATCTTCTCGGACCAGGGCTCGAACCCGTGTCCCGTGCATTAGCAGGCAGATTCTTAACCACTGTGCCACCTGGGAAGTCCTGGTTATGATATTTATTCTGCATTCTATCTGTCTGTCTCTCTATCCACTTGTTATATTTATTCTGCAGCTAAATGTGTTAGTTATCCTAAAGACAAACATTAGAGTCATTATATGAGTGGAGGAGAAGGGTGTTGGTCAGATGAACCAGATGGTTAGATTCAAATGCCTTGGTAAGTAGTTAGTATATAAAAATCATGCTGAATCTGCTTATGAAATTAATGATTTATGTGACTATAGGTATCCATAACTAAAAAAGGACATACCTTCTTAGAGTAAATATGCCTCTAGAACTTTACATTTCTACTTCAATATTGAGACTTTTCTCTCTATATATATATATACACACTTGGGGGTAGGGTAAAATCTCATGCTCAGTGGGAAACATCCCCACACTGAAAGGAAATTCCCTTCAAACAGTCTTTGACCAAAAGAATGACTGCACCAGAAGAATTACTGCTATTGCTCCATCTTTAAATTTCAATGTCATAGTCGTTTATAAAACATATAAATATTCCTGACCTATTGTCATTTCCTGTTAGAGAAAATATTAAGCTTTATATATTTTCTCAATTTTAAGTCATATATCTGTTGTGTTTATTATTCAGAAAAGAAATATTTAAGATTTCTCATTTTACCAAAGACAAAAGTAGACATCAAATGCCATATGATGGAAATATAATTTATTATAGCAATTCTGAACTGTTCCTAAGAATAAATAGCTCCTGCTATTTGGGATCTATGCATTACAGCTCATCTTTGAATTTCATTGTGGAAGGATTTTCAGATGTCAAGGTAAGAAGCAACAGTACAGATGATGGCTGTATTCAGAAGGGCACTGGGCTGTTTTGCAAAAAAATCATATTAAAAATTTGTATCTTTTTTTATGTCACTTATCATCCATATATCACACCAGAAAATTGCCTTTTTCTTGCTTTTAATCCATAGATTATAGCTCTAACACATTTGTATGTATTGTATTTCAAGTTGAAATCCACTCACAAAGCCTTAAATATATAACATATTTATGTCCTGTGCTTATTTTTTCAACAAATGTTAATTCTATTAACATTTAATATGTTAGTACTGTTCTCATAAGCAAAATCTAGTATATTATTGGAATAAGATTTATAATCTCATAGGTAAGATTGTAAATATTTATAAATATAAATAAGATTATAAATATTATTTAAAATAGTTTACATAAGATATATAATGTCAATTTAGTGAAAATCTCTTATTAACTTTAAAAAATTTTTAAATTTATTTTATTTTATTTTTTTAACATCTTTATTAGAGTGTAATTGCTTTACAATGGTGTGTCAGTTTCTGCTTTATAACAAAGTGAATCAGTTATACATATACATATGTCCCCATATCTCTTCCCTCTTGCCTCTCCCTCCCTCCCACCCTTCCTATCTTATTAACTTTCTATTGAATATTTACTAAATTAATAGTACAAGTTATTTATTAAAGAAGAGTAAATACTTTTGAGAACATTATTACCATTAAAACTCACAACTAACTATTGTTTTAATTCCTTTCTTTCAGATGAAGGAATTGAGAATTAGAATTAGTTACATAACCTTTCTAATGTTGTATGTCTAGTAAGGGGCAAAAATTGGATTTAAACCCAAGTTTTCTTGACTATAAAATCTATAATTTTAATTACTGTACTATAGGGCACAGTTCTGTGTTGTATATAGGATACAAAGAAATATAACAATTGCTGTATTCTTACAAGGAACATCCGGTATAGTTGAGAATTTAATTATTGAAAAAAATTTTTTAATTATTGGCATTTTTAAAGTTGCCAACTGTTTCGATTACCATTCAGCCATCTTGCTTATTTGTATAGCATCTTGGTTTTAATTTCAGTGTATTAGATAAAGAAATTCCACTAGATTATATTTATGGTCAATTACAGTTCTAAAAGTTTATGATTATTGCAAATTGAAAGCAAATTAAATAATTTGTTTAAAATAACTGCATGTTATTAGGGCCTCTTCAGGTCTCTGCTCAAATGCAGCCTTCTGAAAGAGGCTCCTTTCATCCCCACATCCTAAAGTGGCCAATGCCAGGCAGAAGGACATTGTTTAGCAAAGGCTGAGAAAGAAATACATGAATAAGTCAAAAAGTCACTATTATGATTTTATGTTTGTATGCCAATAAAAGTGTACTCAAATAAGGATAAAAAAGAACCTGCTGTGAGGGGTATATATAGTTGTGTATATTTTTATTGCAATTGTAACATTGTTTTCACTTAATGAGTTACATTTAGAATGGCTAGGATTTTATTTTCAATAATGCTGCCCTGAAAATCTGTAAAATAGAACAAATACAGATAATTTTTAGTTGATTCAGATTTTGAGCAATCTTAATTTTTGGATTTATATGAAAATCAACACAATAATTTTTGCATAGATGTGTTGTCATGTAACTGGGTAATTTTAAAGCATTTTTTCCTTAGGTTTTGCTATAAAAGGATCATAAACTCTGATTTAAATTAATATTAAAGCAGTTATGTTTATGATGTTTAATAGAGCAATTGTCTGTATTATAAAAATGAATAAAACATTTCCCCAATTTTTACAGAGTAATGTCTGTTTACTCTGAGACAAGTTGTTTAGGCTTCATATTACCACATTTATGTTCTTTGGTTTCTTTTATTGTGCACACATTCTATAAAACCTACCTTATCTATAGACCTTAGATGATAACAAAGAACCAGAGAGTTTCACCTAAAGAAAATTAGTACAGTAGTTGAAAACAAAAGATTAATAATAATGATTTCAAATATATTATATACATCATGATATTTCATGTTATAAACAGTTCATAAATATGAAAGGAAATTTTAAAACATTTTAGAAAACGTAGAGGACCTGTCACTCATTATTTCATCACTAATGTAAGAGTGTAGTTAACATGTTAATACTAAACAGACATTACTCTGACATTTCCCCTTTCAGTTGTTTTATCTGTACATAGTTTTGTGTTGTGTAATTGTAAATTTTTTACATAGTAATACTTATAAACTTTAAGTAAAACTTAAAACCCTTACAATTTTCTAAGAAATCATTAAATTAAAACTATTTCGAAGTAGATTTAAAAAAACAAGTATTTCTTGCTATGTGTGCAACTATGATTTTTATTACCATGATGCTATCCTATTGCTTTTGGATATATCATAGTTTACTTATTGTTTATCTATTGAAATTCTTCAACAACTATTAATTAAGCACATGTATGTGCCAGGCATTTTTCGGGGCCCTAGAATTCAGCAGTAAAGGCCATAAATGCTTTCACCGTACAGAGCTTGCTTTCTATAAAGCAAGGCAGTCAATAAACTAATAATGATATAATATATATCAGGTGATTATAAGGGCATAAAGAAAACAATAAAATAGGATATAGGTTGGAGGGGGAGAATACACAATTCACCCACTGATGACATTGAGAAGGTTTCCATTTTTCTGTTCTTTTTTTATGCTATTATAAACAAAGAATTGAGAAATAGAACCAGAGACATAAATGAAGGGCCAAACACATAATAGATATTAAAATATTTGATGAATAAATTAAGAATAAATCAATTTAATCATTCTAAAGGCTATAGACTTTATTCTGAAGGAAACTAAAACAAATTTAGTATATTTTCTGTGTTGAATATTGTCAATACTAAACATAGAGAGAATGAGGCTGGAAAGAAATAAGTATTAAAGTAAAATTTTTTCAGGGAAGAAATAAGTACAGCTAGCATGATGACATTAGGGGCTGGCAGTAAGTACATAACCAAGAACTGTAAAGGAGGCAGAATGTAGTTGTTAATTTGAAATAGAGAGTCAGAATTATATTTAGGGAATAGTCTTCTTTTCCTGCTTTTTAGAGGAATGTCTTATAAGAAATCTCTAATTCCTTTATGGCTTTTATTGATATGTTAATGTAAAATATGAATAATTAAAAAAAAATTGAGCTGGACTTTCATTCTTGGCATAAATTGAAAGATGCAATTATAGATTATTTCAGAAATACTAACAAGATTCCCTTGTTAATATTTTCAACTGTGTTAATATGGTTTTTAATTCCTATATTTCATGTCACTATATTTGATTTCTCATTCTAATTATCATTATTTCTACTTTTTGGCTTTTTGGTAGACTTCTCAAGGGTCTATCTAATTATTTTTTTCTTTCCTTGAGTGTAAGTATCAATTACAATATCTTTCTGTAATCTAGTTTAAATGTTTCTTCTTTTACCCTTTTTTGTTTTTCTTTGAATAGTATTTTTTCTCCTTTTACATTCTGAAAATGAATAAATAACTCATCCCTTTTCTTTCTGTTATATAAGAAAACCGTATTAGAGTATAAATTTATGACTTCAGCCTGACTTAAACTCATGCATTTCTCCTATAATTATTTTATCATTATTTGCTGAGTAATCAAATTGTCTATTTTTATTTCCCTCTTAACTTACAGTTACTCAGGACATAGAAACAATCCAGTGTGGTTCTCTTTTATTTTTTCCCTTCTTACTATAGAAAAGGCCAATGATATACAAAGTAAAGAAAATAATATAATATCGCCAAGTCCTCAGCTTCAAAAATTATCGCCTCATGGCCACTCTTATTTTATTGATGACCTAACCCTCTACTTCTCCAAAATTACTTTGAAGCAAATTTTGGAAATTATGTAATTTAATTTGCAAATTGAGAATGATTGGTATGTTTCTTAATTCTCTTTTGGAAAATGTTCTTCCTCTGTACCTATTTTTCTTTACATTTGTTTTTAATTGAAGAAACCAGGTGACATGTCCTTAGAAATTTTAAATCTGGATTTTGTTGATTACATTCCCACCTGTCTATTAACATGTTTCTCTCTGTTACCTACTGTTTTTTCTGTATAAAGTGTGAGGTAGACTTAGAAGTTTGATCAGAAACCGGTTCAAGGTTTTGGCAAAACCACTTCAGAGATAATGTCTTATACTTATTTCCAGAGGTAAAAAAAAATCTCTCTCTCTCTCTCTCTCTCGTCTCTCTTTCTCCACATCCCACCCCATCTCTCTGTTATTAGCCATTGATAATCATTGCCAACATCTTTCACTCCATTAGGGATTATGAAAATATGACATCTAATTTAACAATCCTAATTATTAGCTGTGATGCTTTCACAAAGAGAAACTTTCCTCATTAACAATGTAGTTATCATGAATAACAGTTTTTATATAAAGATAGCATACTAGATTATTTACTCTTATTGAACAATTTTTCAAAATATTTAGTTGGTTTTACTTATATCCTCCAAAGGTGACGGGACTTTTATTATGGTTGTTTTTAATCATTAAAAACTCATAGGTTTAAATATTTTTAATTTGTTAAAATGGTTGTATTTATTGTCATTTAATTTAAATTTTTATTGCAGAGTTGTTTAATTTTATTGTGATCAGATCAGGTGACTTTATTGTGTGTTTGTGATTTTATTTAATTTATGATTATTGTGATTTTATTTATTTATTTATTTATTTATTTTATTTAATAGTCCACTGTATTATAGAGAGGAAGAGAAATGAGCAATAGAGGATAGTAAAATGAAGTATAGATGACAAACAAGAAGTGCCTGAAACATGTTAGCTATAGATGAGGTAAGTAGTTCATTTGTGTGCTGACATAGATAGGAAGAGATAAAATGAGCAAGTATTAGATATTCAAGGAGCACCACATTTTTCTGACAGTTATATCACCCTTAAATCGGGCACTCTTTGGTGCTCCCCATCTGGCCCCTTGTAGCCTCTGACTGAGACATGTAAAAACAAGCCACAGGTGCATAGCAGGTTATAGGAGCTATAGCTACTGGCCAGGAGTCTTGCCCTTGCATCTTTTCCATAAAATAAGCATGTATGTTGGTTCCAGTCACCTTCCTTCCGCTGAGCCACGTTGACTGAATTCAACTCTGGTCCTTATTACCATACTATAGCAGGGAAGGCTGATGCAAGAGAAAAGTGGTGGATAAGAGAGAGGAGGAAGGGAGAGAGGAGAGGGAGAGACTGAGAGGTATTATGGTCCTTCTATCCCACCTGCAAGCTACCATAATCTATTAATCTATGTTGCTTTGCCATATGGGTTTTTTAAAATTAATTAATTAATAATTTGTTTTGGCTGCGTTAGGTCTTCGTTGCTGCACCCGGGCTTTCTCCAGTTGTGGCGAGCGGACAGTGCACGGGCTTCTCATTGCAGTGGCTTCTCTTGTTGTGGAGCACGGGCTCTAGGCACACGGGCTTCAGTAGCTGTGGCACGTGGGCTTCAAGAGTTGTGGCTCGCAGGCTCTAGAGCGCAGGCTCAGTAGTTGTGGCTCACGGGCTTATTTGCTCTGCGGCATGAGTGATCCTCCCAGACCAGGGCTCGAACCCTTGTCCTCTGCATTGGCAGGCGGATTCTTAACTACTGCCCTACTAGGGAAGTCCCCGTATGTTTTAAATTGAGTCAATAAGCCATGTGATTTGAACATCTTAACTTGATCTGGAGACTTTTTCTCCTGTGACTTCTAGGATGGAATGCCTGATTGTGTACTTGACAGGTAACAGCTTCAGGGTGCTTTTCCTCTCCAAGAGGAGCCCATAACCAGGGCTGAATTATGACTTTCCATGGGCCCCGTCTTTCACAAAAAATTTTATATTTATATTTTGTAACTGCATTGGTATAAAAATGAATATATTAACATTCTATACTAAACTATTTTATTTTACCTAAAAGTTCATTTTTTCCTCTAATTTAGAAAGAAGTTAAAATATTTTCATGGATGCCTAAAAGTATTGAGGGTGGTAGGCACTGTGCCTACGTACCTAATGAAGAAGTTGGTCCTACAGTACCTTTCCTTTTTGCTATGAAGCTTTTTTTATACTTTTGGGGTTTTTTAATTAAAAAAGCAAATTTAAAACATTATAGAAATATGAAAATAGGAAGTAAAATCCCTCTTATTACTACAGATAGCTATTGCTGACAATGTGATACATATACTTACAGGTTATGTTTTACTCTTCTTATACTAGCCTGTACACATATACAGGCACACACTGTACTCTATGGGATCATCCTGTGAGCCCTGTTGTTTTATGCTGATCTTGCCATTAATAATCTATTATGGACATATACATTGTGGATGATATCTTAGATGTTGGTTACAGTGGCTATAATGTGTATTTGCTGGATTGTTAAAGAATATTCAAATCTGCTTAAAGAATGTGATCAACAAAATAATAATGAAGATAAATGAAATAATATAAATAGTAGATAAACAATTAGCCTGAGGTATGCTGTTATAAAGTTCAAATGAAGGGATATCTATTAAACCACTTACTAGACAAGGAATGCAATTTATATTCATTTCTATTTCTTATGATAATTTAATTTCAACAAGATGAATTTTAGGGGAGTCCTATAGAAAGGTCTATAACTAGTACCCAAATCCTAGTTGGTAGAGGAGAATAAAACAGGACACAGTACTTTATTAGGTGTGATAACTTTCTAGAGGTTATAATTGATAGTAGGTTAAAAATATCACCATTGTAGCAGAAATAGAGACACAGACGTAGAGAACAAATGTATGGATACCAAGGGAGATTAGGTTTGACATATATGTACTACTATGTATAATATAGATAACTAATGAGAACCAACTGTATAGCACAGGGAACCCTACTCAATGCTCTGTGGTGATCTAAATGGGAAAGAAATCCAAGAAAGAGGGGATATATGTATACGTGTGGCTGATACACTTTGCTGTACAGCAGAAACTAACACAACACTGTAAAGCAACTATACTCCAACAACAACAACAAAATCACCATTGTAATGTTACCTCCATAATTAAACACAAACAAGCAAGCAAACAATCAAATAGGTTGTTTTAATGGACCCCTGTGTTCACAATGGGAACCTTACTTAGACCATACCTGTGGCAATGGTCTGAGTCTGGACACTGCTATTTTTCCTGTTATAATTGTAATAGCTTCCTATTTGATTCCACTTCATGGCAGACATTGATCATCTAAGGTGGTTTTAGAAGAGAGCAATCAGGAGCATGAGGGCAATCCGATCCATATCATGTCATCAATGTCTACAAGAATTTGAAGTATTTTTATAAAGGAGAGAAGCTTTTGGAAAGATTTGATGTAGCATATCACAGAAGTCTAAGAATAAACTATCTCAAGAATTAATGAATTCTCATTACTGAGTTGATCAAAATCAGTGGTTTCAATCCTGGCTGCATATTAGAGTAATATGGAAAGATTGGAAAAAAATTACCAAAGCTCAATTCCATCTCAGGAAAATTAAATCAGATCTCTGTTTGAGAGACAGTGTTTTTTAAAAAGATCCCAACCATTGTAATGTATATCCAGGGTTAAAATTTCCTATTTGAGTACATGAGTTTGATTACTGGGCAAATGAATCATAAAGAGTATTTTAAAACTGCTAACATAGTCTTTGAAGTCACCTTTGTATCTGAGATCTTCTCATGCAGTAGTAAGGCTGACTCTTACAAGAAATTATAACTTACCCACTCATTATTAGCAGCGGTTGACACAATTCATGAAACGCTTTCTTCACCTGTGTGTTTCAATTCATCTTGTCTTGATTCTCCTTTGCCATCATTGGTTGTTCCTCCTTCCTCTCCTTCGCTTGTTCCCTCTTAAATATTCAACCTCCAGAAACTGAACTACCTCAGGACTCAGCTCCTCCTCTCCTCCCCCGCTTTTTGTCTTCTCCAGGGATTTCAACTACATGATGATGACTGAAATGTGTATCTTCAGGTAGAATCTCCTGAACTCCAGATTCAATATCCAGTTGCCCATTTGACACCTCTACTTTTATGTCTCAGAAGAATCTAACTTAATAAATCTAAATCTAAACTTCTAATTCCTGACATTAACTCACTTCTGAAACCTCCATCCATGTTTTCCCCTATCACTGATTGGTAGCTGTACTCTTCCAGTTATTTAGCTCCAAACTGTAGTCATTTTAACTCCTCTTTTTCCCCATAAACCATTAGCAAATGTCATCAGTGCCATTAAAATATATTCCGAATCTTCCTGACTTTAATCATTTTTATTTCTGAAGTCCTGGTCCAAGCTAGCCCTATTTGTCACATGGACTACAATTATAGTAACTTAATTGTTCTCCCAGCTTCTAATTTGTCCTCCTTCATTCTACACAATCATTCTCAGTGAGAAGCTAGAATAGTGATTTTAAAATTTAAGTCATCTCATGTCACTTTCGTGTTTAAACACTTCTGATAGCATTTCTGCTCACTCAGAGTAAAAACCCAAATCCTACACTGGCCTACACGGTATTACGTGACTGGTTAGCCACGATTTCTCTGGCTTCTTCTCTTGACTCTTCCCCTTGCTCACTTAATCACACCTACACTGGCTCTCCTGATATTTCTGAAACACAAAGAGTACTCCTATGTCTGGACCTTTGGGTTTATTCTTTCCTCTGGCTCTCTGCCTAAAATGCATTTTCCTAGATATCTGCATGGCTCCCTCCCTCAATTTCTTCAGCTTTTTGTTATTATGTTACATTCAGAAAAAACTTTCTTGACCATCTCATTTGTAATAGCTAAACCCCCAAACACACATATATGGACACATTCTATTCCACTTTTTTTCTTTATTTTTCTTCATAGCGTTTCTCACTGTGCCGCACAGGATATGCTTATTGGTATATATATATTTTTCTATCTTGTCCACTAGATTGTACAGTCCAAAGTTCCATATCAACGCAGGGACATTGTGTATGATTATATCCATTGCATCCAGAACAGTGTCTGAAACGTAGCTGGTGCAAAACACATGTCTGTTAAATGAAGGAATAGATGAATGAATGTTAAGACATTATCATTTACATTTTTTATTCATCTTTGTGGTGCCTTCCAAGTAAAAGTGAAAAAAGAGTTGCTATAAAATATTTTAGATTTTAAGTGTAATTACATCCCCAAATCTCAAGTTTTGACAATTGATACACCCAAGTAATCACCGTCTGATAGTCATCGGACATCTGCTTACGTCCCTTTCCAGTCAATCCACCTGCTTCCCCTTGAGTTAAACACTTTCTATTTTCTCCCACCACAGTTTAGGTTTGCCTGGTTTTTTGGACATCATATAAATGGAATTATACACTGGGTGTCAGTTTTGTAAAGCTTTCTTTCGACATCATATTTTTGAGATTTATTTATATCATTGCCTGTAACAGAAGTGTATTTGTTTTTACTCGCGACTGTCATTCTGTTGTAAGAATATATCATAGTTTATCCATTCTTTTGTTAGTATTTGAGTTCCATTTCATGACAATTATAAATAACATTGCTATAAGTGTTGATGTTCAAGTCCTTTGGTAGATATGTGTTTTTACATCTCTCAAGGAAACACAAGTGGCATTGATGGCTTTGAGATTAGGTGTATATTTAACTTTAAAAGAAACTGCCGAATACTTATCCAAAGTGGTTTACCATCTTGCACTCTCAGCAACAATATATAAAATTCCAGGTGCTCCACAAACTTTGGTGTTGTCATTTTTACAATAACATTAGCAATTTCTAGTGGGTGCTAAATTATAACTGATCATGGTTTTCATGTTCATTTCTCTGGTAACTAATGATTTTGAGTCCTTTATCATGTGGTCATTGACATATATTTTTTGAGAATTGTCTGTTAAAGTCTTTTGCCCATTTTTTGTTATTTATCTTTTCATTATTTATTTGTAGTCTTTAACAATCTATGAGTCCTTTCTTACTATATATGCTGCAAATACTATATCTAGTCTGTGGTTTGCTTTTTATTTCCTTAATGATTGTTTTTTAATGAGCAGAGATTTTTTTGATAAGGTTTAATTTATCTTTTTTTTTTTCATTTGTGCTATTTTTGTATTAAGTTGAAGAAGTTTTCACAAGGTTGTTTTCTTTCAGAAGCTACATGATTCTGGACATTCTGTTTCGGTCTATGATATCGATCTCAAATGTTATTTTTTTGTGGGGGGGAGGGGTATGAAGAAATGAGTTTCTTTTTTTTCTCCTGGTATATATCCCGTGTTTCCAGCACCATTTGTTTAAAATGACTTTTATTATCTAGTTGAGTTGACTTGATGCCTTGACCAAAATATCATCTGACAGTATATGCCCCATTTATGAATTCTCTATTATGTGTTATTGGTTTGTTTGGGTTTTTTTTTTTGTCTTTCCTTTTGTCAGTACTTCAGTGTTTGATTTCTGACTTTAGAGTAAGACCTGAGATCAGGACATGTAAATCATCCACATTTTTCCTTCATTTTCAAGATGATTTTGGCTATTCTGGAACTTTGCCATCGGAAAAGTTTATAGTCACTGACTGATCAGGCTACAAAAATAAGTCTTACAGAATTGTAGTCAGGAACTGTGTATGTATTCAAGAATGGGAAAAATAAGCTCTATAGTTTATTTTTTAAGTCTAAATCTAAGCTATTGTTCTACATACTCCTTTCTCATTATTGCTCTCCAGGATTTCCATATAATCCTCAAGAACTGTTACAATTTCTCTTTTGTAGCACTTATACAAAATTTTTTTTTTGGACTGAACTTCAAACCTAAGTCATTTTTACCTCAGAAGGAAAGATAACTGCTTTTAAGATAACACTAATCACATTAGGTCTTCAACAATCTCTTTTCCATTCCACAGTTATATTTATCTTCAAAAGGTCTAATCCAGTTCAAGGAAAAAATGTACGAAATCAGCTTGATTCCCTAAGGCAAACCCAGAGAGAATCTTATATTTATTTCTTTTAGTAAACTTATAGCTGCTGTCTAAGCCAAAATTAAAAGCATCAATAACAAATACGAATAGACCAAGAAGCTAGATAGATTGACTTGACAACTAGATTTACATGTTGGATCATCAAAACTTTTCCTGCCCCAATCCTTAATTTATGAATGCTATCTTTAATTTGAGCTTTGACATCCTTTCCTATTGTTGCCCAGCCCTCTATGTTATGGTACCTTGGCTTTCCCCTGAAATATAAATCCTTTTCTGACAATAATGCAATAAATAGAAAGGCACAGTTTATTAAATGTATTCTGCTAAAAATCTTATCTGGTGTGCAACCTTCCAACCTCCTAGGTACATTTTAGGAAAACCCTCCCTACCACTTCTATGGGAATAAATGAAGAACTATGTATTTAGTCTCACACACATTCATAACAATATTTAAAAGTGTGTTTCTGAAATTGACATAACCAGTGGAAAATAACACAATAGATATATAATGAAACATTTTAAATGAAAAATTTCAATGTGTCAACATTTGAAATTTGCATTATTTTTTATGTCTGTATTGTTTCTTTTGTTGGACAATAATTTTTATATATAGTGAAAATCAATCACAGAAAAACTAATGTATAGACTAATATCTATAACCTAATCTTTTTTTTTTTTTGCTTTCAGTATGAACTTTCTTTTGTTACATTGTTACACTACTCTCATCCTTGTTCCTCCTATGAACATCACTAGTTGATTTTTAAAAATTTCCTGATGGTATTATTGCTGTAAATTTCCTTTAATAGTCTCTTGACCTACGTAAATCATAGCAATCTCTTCTCTGAAGCTGTTATAGAATTTGCACTCAACTTAAAAGTACTCTTCCTCCAATGCATCATTTATTATAGTATGTATCACTGAATTCAGATTTCATCGCATACTATCATGTTCTACTCATATGTGACACCAACTTTATTACTTTTGGTTTCATTGATTTTCCCTTTGTTTTTCTGTTCTCTATTTTGTTTATCTACACTCTAATCTTTATTATTTCCTTCTGCTAGCTTTGGATTTATTTTGTTCTTTTTCTATTAAGTTGTAAGTTAGGTTATTGATTTGAGATCTTTCCATTTTTTAACATAAGCATTTAGAGCTATAAATTTCCCTCTATGCAGTCATTTTGTTTCATCCTATAAATTTTGGTGTGTTGTGTATATGTTTTTTCTTTAATTCATGTTAAAGTATTTTCTCATTTCCCTTGTGATTTCTTCTTTGATCCCTTGGTTTTTTAAAAGTGTGTTGTCTAATTTCCACATATTCGTAACTTTCCCGTTTTCCTTTTGTCATTAATTTCTATTTTCAATCCATTGTAATTGGAGAAGATATGTTGGATAATTTCAATTTCAATCTTTTAAAATTTATTTGGACTTGTTTTGTGATTTAACATATGACCTATGCTGGAGAATGTCCCATGTGCACTTGAGAAAAAGGTATTCTACTTTTCCGGAGCAGAATGTTCTGAATATGTCGATTAGGTCTAGGTGGTTTGTAGTGTTGTTCAAGTCCTCTATTTTGTTATTGATATTCTGTCTACTGTTAACTCCATTTCTGAAAGCGGGACATTGAAGCCTCCAGCTATTGTAGAACTATTAATTTCCCCATTTAATTCTTTCAGTTTTTTATTTGTTTCATATATTTTGGAGCTCCAGTGTTAGTTCATTTTTTATACCCATCTCCCTGTCTCATGTATCAGTGGTGTTGATGTTACTGACACAGGGATAAGCCAAGTGCTAACTTATATGGAGCTAGAAATATTCTGGGATTCTGATATTTAATTTTGATTACAATTTTTATGTTATCTAGTTGTACTTCTTGCCTTTGATTCCATGTGATGCCTATCATGACAAATAAATTTAGCTTTTATCCTTAAATTGCCATGAGTAAACTTATAAACTGAAAATCAATGTATAAAAAACAATAGGCCAGTACGATCAGAAGTGAAATGTTATATGTTTGGTTAAAAACAAAAGCTCTTTAGTGGAAAAAAATCATTCTATTTGGAAGTTAAACTGAGAAATTATACAAAGAAAACAAACTAAAGAAAGGAAACTTATTGTATCATTGTATCACAATAAAGGGTAAAGTTACGTACAATCACATTTTATCTATCTAACATCTATCTATTGTCTCTATATCTGTAATGTTTAAAAATTACTTTATATGTATCAAGCTTTTACTTTGCGTTAGAGACAATAAAAAGAGCTTTAAACTGATTTGATAATCATAGACATGTACTCTAATTATGTATATAGTTACATATATATAACTATATATATTTATACACAATAATATGAATGATTCAGTGTAGAAATATGTGATATGTACCTGTGCTTCTCAGAAATAAGGTTCACAAAGACTCTAATAATCTTACTAATGTCTAGTTTCCAACACTTGCTTTCCTTCAAGTTTATCAAAGACAATCACTATTCTTTTCATTCTATTCTTTTTTTTCTTTTGACAAGACTGCTGCTCCTATACCATGATGATATTGACACCCTATGTCAAAGTCCTAGTTGTTTCATATATCAGAATAGAAAGATACTCTCTCTTAATAGGTACTTCTGGGTAGACACTAAAATAAATTTTCCAAGTGAGTTTTTTAAATATCACATATTTATGGTGTCTCTTGCTCTCTCTTCCTTTCTCTGTTTCTGTGTCTGTCTCTCTTCTCTTTCTTTTTCTTTCCATCTCTCGTTCCCTCCTACCTCCCTATTAGGTATTAGAATATTTGAATTCTAGTCTCTGCTAAATTGACTTAGAGAAGTATAACCTTGGGCAAATCATAAAATGTAATTGGGATTCTAAATTTTGGTCCTTTAAAATGATAACATAAAACTAGATGATATCTAGTGTTACTTTTAGACTTAAAATTCCGTGATTCAATGACATAATGAAACACCACCTGGGGTTGTATAACATGGCAATAAATTTCAAATGAACGCTTTTGAAAGTCCTACATTTGCTTGAAAAGGTGAATTTTACTTTGAACTGAAATGTCACATTAAACATGTGTCTTCCCTAGATATTTTTTTTGTTTCAGGGAAGAAAGGACTAATGAAGCTAGGTTTAGCCCAGTGTTATTTATTGTGAGAATATAAATGGAACATAACAGAAATCCACAAAGAAGAGACTATATGAGGCCAACTCTCATGAAGCTTAGCTTGCATATTAATGCTGGACTCAGCTATGCAAGGACTCAATCATAGCAGTCTCAACTTGGGTACCCTACCATGGACATAACTTGGGACATGACTCATACTCTACATGAACTCTTCTTTGTGATTTATTTTCTTTCTTTTTTTAATAGATCTTTATTGCAGTGTAACTGCTTCACAATACTGTGTTAGTTTCTGTTGTACAAAAAAGTGAATCAGCCATATGCATACATATATCCCCATATATCCCCATGGTATATTTCTCCATCTGTTTATGTCACCTTTGTTTTTGTTCATCAGTGTTTTATAGTTTTCTGAGTACAAGTCTTTCAAGTCCTTAGGTAGGTTTATTCCTAGGTATTTTTTTCTTTTTGTTGCAATGGTAAATGGAATTGTTTCCTTAATTTCTCTTTCTGATTTTTCGTTGTTAGTGTATAGGAATGCAAGAGATTTCTGTGCATTACTTTTTTATCCCACAACTTCACCAAATACATTGATTAGCTCTAGTAGTTTTCTGGGGGCATCTTTAGGATTCTCTATGTATAGTATCATGTCATCTGCAAACAGTGACAGTTTTGCTCCTTCTTTTCCAATTTGTATTCCTTTCATTTCTTTTTCTTCTCTGATTGCCATGGCTAAGACTTCCAAAACTATGTTGAATAAGAGTGGTGAGAGTGGATATCCTTGTCTTGTTCCTGATCTTAATGGAAATGGTTTCAGTCTTTCACCATTGAGAACAATGTTTGCTGTGGGTTTGTCATATATGGCCTATATTATGTTGAGGTAGGTTCCCTCTATGCCCATTTTCTGGAGAGTTTTTATCATAAATTGGTGTTGAATTTTGTCAAAAGCTTTTTCTACATCTATTGACATGATCATATGATTTTTATTCTTTAATTTGTTAATGTGGTGTATCACATTGATTGATTTGAATATATTGAAGAATCCTTACATCCCTGGGATAAATCCCACTTGATCATGGTGTATGATCATTTTAATATGTTGTTGGATTCTGTTTGCTAGTGTTTTGTTGAGGATTTTTGTATCCATGTTCATCAATTATATTGGCCTATAATTTTCTTTTTGTGTGATATCTTTTTCTGGTTTTGGTATCAGTGCCTTCGTAGAATGAATTTGGGATTCATTATTTGAATGAATTTCAAATCTGGGATTCATTAAAAAATCTTCAATTTTTTGGAAGAGTTTGAGAAAGATCAGTGTTAGCTCTTCTCTAAATGTTTGACAGAATTTGCTTGTGAAGCCATCTGGTCCTGGACTTCTGTTGGTTGGAAGATTTTAAATTACACCTTCAGTTTCATTACTTGTGATAGGTCTGTTTATATTTTCTAATTCTTCCTGGTTCAGTCTAGGAAGATTTTACCTTTCTAAGAATGTGTCCATTTCTTCGTGGTTGTCCATTTTATTGGCATATAGTTGTTTGTAGTAGTCTCTTATAATCCTTTGTATTTCTCTGGTGTCAGTTGTGATTTTTCCTTTCTAATTTCTAATTTATTCATTTGCATCCTCTCCCTTTTTTTCTTGATCTATCTGGCTAAGGGTTTATCTATTTTGTTTATCTTCTCAACGAACCAGCTTTTAGTTTTACTGATTTTTGCTATTGTTTTCTTCATTTCTATTTCATTTATTTCTGCTCTGATCTCTATGATTTCTTTCTTCCTACTGACATTGGGTTTTCTTGTTCTTCTTTCTCTAGTTGCTTTAGGTGTTGGATTAGATTGTTTATTTGAGATTTTTCTTGTTTCTTGAGGTGAGATTGAATTGCTATAAACTTCCCTCTTAGAACTGCTTTTGATGCGTCCCATAGGTTTTGGGTGATTGTGTTTTCATTGTCATTTATTTCTATGTATTTTTAAATTTCTTCTTTGATTTCTTCAGTAATCTCTGGGTTATTTAGTAGTGCACTGTTTAGCCTCCATGTATTTGTGGTTTTTACATTTTTTTTCCTGTAATTGATTTCCCATCTCATAGTGTTGTGGTCAGAAAAGATGCTTGATGCGATTTCAATTTTCTTAAATTTTCTGAGGTTTGATTTTTGACCCAAGATGTGATCTATCCTAGAGAATGTTCTGTGTGCACTTGAGAAGAAACTGTATTCTGCCACTTTCATGTGGAATGTTCTATAAATATCATTTATATCTATCTGGTCTATTGTATCATTTAAAGCATGTTTTTCCTTATTTAATTTCTGTTTGGATGATCTGTCCATTGGTGTAAGTGGGGTGTTAAAGTCCCCTACAATTATTGTGTTATGGTCAATTTCCCCTTTCATGGTTGTTAGTATTTGCCTTATGTATTGAGATGCTTCTATGTTGGGTGCATAAACATTTATAATCGTTATATCATCTTGGAGTGAGCCCTTGATCATTATGTAGTGTCCTTCCTTATCTGTTGTAACAGTCTTTAAAGTCTATTTGGTTGGTACTCCAGCTTTCTTTTGATTTCCATTTGCATAAAATATCTTTTTCCATCACTTCATTTTCATTCTATATGTGTCCCTAGGTCTGAAGTGGGTCTCTTGTAGACAACATATATATGGGTCTTGTTTTTGTATCCATTCAGCTAGTCTGTGTCTTTTGGTTTGGGCATTTCATCTATTTATATTTAAGGTAGTTATCAATATGTATGTTCCTATTACAGTTTTCTTAATTGTTTTGGGTTTGTTTTCATGGGTCTTTTTCTTTTCTTGTGTTTCCTGCTTAGAGAAATTTCTTTAGCATTTTTTGTAAAGCTGGTTTGGTGGTGCTGAATTCTCTTAGTTTTTTGCTTGTCTGAAGAGCTTTTGATTTCTCCATCCAATCTGAATGAGATCCTTGCTTGATAGAGTAATCTTGGTTGTGTTTTTCTCTCTCAGCACTTTAAGTATGTCTTGCCACTCCCTTCTGGCCTGCAGAGTTTCTGCTGAAAAATCAGCTGATAACCTTATGGGGATTCCTTTGTATGTTATTTTGTTTCCCTTGCTGCTTTTAATATTTTTTCTTTGAATTTATTTTTTGTTAGTTTGATTAATACGTGTATTGGTGTGTTTATCCTATATGGGACTCTCTGTGTTTCCTGGACTTGGGTGACTATTTCCTTTCCCATGTTAGAGTAGTTTTCCACTATAATCTCCTCAACTATTTTCTCAGACCCTTTCTTTTTCTCTTCTTCTTCTGGGACCCCATAATTCGAATGTTGGTGCATTTAGAGTTGGCCCAGAGGTCTCTGAGATTTTCTTCAATTCTTTTCATTCTTTTTTCTTTATTCTGCTCCTTGGCAGTTATTTGCACCATTTTGTCTTCCAGCTCACTTATTCGTTCTTCTGCCTCAGTTATTCTGTTAGATTCCTTCTAGTGTATTTTTCATTTCAGTTATTGTGTTGTTCATCTCTCTTTGTTTGTTCTCTAGTTCTTCTAGATCTTTGTTAAACATTTCTTGTACTTTCTCAATCTGTGCCTCCTTTCTATTTACAAGATTGTGCATCATATTTACTAACATTATTCTGAATTCTTTTACAGGTAGATTGCCTATTTCCTCTTCATTTATTGGGTCTTGTAGGTTTTTACCTTGCCTCTTTATCTGTGAAATATTTTTTTTACCATCTCATTTTTTTTTTCTTTTTTTTTTTTTTCTGAGTGGGATTGTGTTCCTGTCTTACTGGCCATTTGGCCTGAGGTTTCCAACACTGGAGTTTGTAGGCTGTTGAGTAGAGCTGGGTCTTTGTGCTGAGATTAGGACCTCCAGGAGACCTCACTCTGATGAATATTCCCTAGGTTCTGAGGTTCTGTGTGAGTCCAGTGGTTCAGACTCAGAGCTCCCACCACAGGAGTTTCAGGCCAACCCCCAGCTTGTGAACCAAGATCCCGCAACCTATGTGGGGCAGCAAAACAAACAAACAAACAAACAAATAACAAAGTAAAAAGTAAAATTAGACTAGGATACTAACAGATATGTTAGAAAAAATATAAAAATAAAAATATAGATGAAACAGCAACCAGAAGGTAAAAGAGAACCACAATAGTAAAAAAGAGGAGGAGGGAAAAAAAAAAAAAAAAAGGTGGAAAAGGCCTTGGCTATGGAGGACAGGGCCTAAGCAGGGACAAGGTTTGGGTGGTGGGTGGGACCTATGCTTAGGACCCACAGGGCTGGAAAAGGCTCTGGTGGGTGTGGATGGGGGACTTAGGCTCAACAGAAATGAAGGGGCCCAGGCCCCTGGGCTCAGAGAGCAGGGGACCCCACATTGGAGCCCAGCAGGCTTCCTGGGTTCAAGTGGTTGGGGCAAACACCCTCCACTCCTCTCCTGCTCCTCCTGTCCTGGAGGGCTCCTCCCACCTGCCTCTCCTAATCTCCCCAGCCTCCCTCCTTTGTCCCCAGGACCCACATGGCCTGGAGTGGACTTTGGAGGGTGGGAGATCATCCTGGGAGCTTAGCAGTCTCCTTGGGCCCCAGTCAGTGGAGCAAACGCCCTCTGCTCCTCTCCTGCTCCTCCAGTCCTGGAGGGCCCCTCCCACCTGCCTCTCCTGTTCTCTCCTGGCCTCCCTCCTACGTCCCCAGGACCAACCCAGCCTGGATGGGACCTCTGCGGAAATAGGATCTGGCCTGAGAGCCAGGCAGACCTCCCTGGCCGATTTGGCAGGGGAAACGCTGGGCCTGCTACCCGCTATCTGAGCCCCTGAGGGTCCCTCCAGGCATGGAAACCCCTCCCCCTTCTCAGCTACCCCTCAGGGCCACCAGTCCTGTCTGGCCTCCACTTCTTCTCCCTCCTCAGTCCCCCCATGTCCTACCAGTTCGCTTGGGGATTCTTCCCATCTCCTTGGGTGTCAGAGGCCCCCACCAGCATCCGGCAGACACCCTAGTTGTGGGGAGACGTGAACTCTGCCTCTTCCTACACTGCCATCTTGACTCCACCCTCCCTGATTTATTTTCTACCTCTGCTTACTTATTGTTTCTCTTTTCTCATGCCTTCAGTGTACACATAGCTTCAGCTTACCATGACCCTTAATCTACTTTCAAGAAATTACTCTTTCATCTTTGACACCCATTGCTAATCAGATATTTTGTTACCTCTTAGTTGAGATTAATGAGAGAGAATCTCATAAGTCTAGCTCATTTTTTTCAAACCAAGCTTTTTGGAAGGGACCAAATCTTGTCCCAATTAGCTGTGGTAGGGCTAGTACGTAGATCCATGCAACAAAAAATACGACCATCAAGGCTACACCCTTCAGCAAGGTACATGGGTTTCATTCTTCCCTTCAAGCACGTATGGCCATGTAGGTAACATGAAACATGTTTAGCACACAGTCGTCTGGGCATAAAATAACAAATAGCAACAAGAGCTACTGTTGGCCGTAGTTACCATTGTATAAAGCATTCACATAGCTGAGCAAGGAATGTTTGAGGAGATTTAATATGTGTCTCCACTCCTAAGGAAAGTGGACACTGACTTCCATTAATTAAAGCAGAAACTATAAAGGAAATAGATGTAAGAAATTAAAGTTCCTACATCTCTCTGCCAATTGTAATAGCATAAAACCTCAAAGACTTACGTGAAAGCAAAGGCTAATTGTAGTATTTAGGTTAAAAAGTTTTACAAAGGTTTTTTTTTTTTTTTTTTTTTTTTTTTTGGTACGCGGGCCTCTCACTGTTGTGGCCTCTCCCGTTGAGGAGCACAGGCTCCGGATGCACAGGCTCAGTGGCCATGGCTCATGGGCCCAGCAGCTCCGCGGCATGTGGGATCTTCCCGGACCGGGACACGAACCTGTGTCCCCTGCATTGGCAGGCGGACTCTCAACCACTGCGCCACCAGGGAAGCCCTCTAAGTTTTGTTTTTAAAAATTATTTATCTACTTACTGATTACCTCCTTTTGTCATTTTTTCCTCCATAGCAAAAGTACAAGTTCAAAGTTCAAAAATTGAAAATGACCTATGAGTTTGATAGAGGAGAAATACATCTCTGATGAGAAATGGGAGTTTGGAGTACTTGGGTTTATACCCTAGTGATAACTGTGTCAGAATTCTCTTATGTGAATAATACAATGAATATGTAAGGAATTCTAAAACGGCTACTAACAATAATTATTTTATGTTAATATTTTTTTTATAAATGGGACCTTGAAACTAGTATGAGACAATAACCAATTTTTATATCCCATAAAGTGTATACTGTATCACCAAATGATGAAATTGAGCTGAAATTTATAACTCATTTATCTGAGGGATATTTTTTAGTACATACAGCTATAAAGACATGTATTATTCATCTAAACTGTTAGCTCATTTGCATTTTCATTAAACTGTAAAGACTATATCACTGCTATGCAAGTAGAATTTTAACATTTTTCTGCTTTGAACATGCAAAACCCATTTTTTTGTTGTTTAAAACTCCAAGTGTTTACTAATAGGCATCAATACATATATGCTTGCATGAACATTTAAGATTCACATATATGTGTATGTCTGTAATTGAGGAAGCAAGCAAATAAAACATTTAATACCCACTTTATTTGTTCTTATTTGAAATAAGATATTTCTCATATAAGTGAAACTTCCTAACAAATGAAGCATTCCTTAAGCACTGAAACTTTAAAAAAATTGTTTGAAGTATGTTACAATTTTTCTTCTGTTAAAACAAATGACACTGAATATATTATTCTATTATTGATGATTCAAAGGTATAATTTTCATAAGCTATTAAAACTGTTAAGATCCTTTTCCTAAAAATAAATTTAAAAAAGCATGCACTAAGGCATGCTTTTTAAGTTTCATATATTTGTATATAATATTTTTATAAATATTTAGAAAATATTTTAAATATCTTTATGGGCTCTGACTTACTAACAAGATGTGAAAAAGAAAGTAGAGGAAATGCCTCCCTTTTAATAGTGTTTGTCGTCTTTTAGTTTCTTTCTTCAAATTTACTTAGTACATCAGTAAATAAATATTTATTGTTGTTCATGGATATGCACTTGAAATACATTGAAGGAGAAATTGGCAGAGTTTTGTTGAGGAAAGAGACATATAATAAGCTTGTGAACATTAAAACGCATAAAGATAATTTATTGTATTACTACAGATTTTATTATGCTATTAGAATAATAGCAATGCTTAATAATTATCAAACATTTGTAATAGATACCCTTCTTTGCATGGTTTAATTAATTTGTCTCCTTATAGAAACTTAACAGTTTGTTTGTTTTTTTTTTTACTTAACAGGTTTTATTACTCCTGGTTTTTCATATGAAGAAAATGATGCAGAAATGTTAAGTAAGTAACTTGCTGCTTCACAACTAGTAAGTGTTGAGAAAATAATTAAAAACAAAATTTCCTGCTAACCCAGACAACCTCTCCACTTTCTCCAAAAGTGGAAGAGAAAGAAAACAGTTTAATTATTGAAAGAGCGTTAAACCAGAATGTGATGCACATCACAGGCATTCTGCTAAGAGACTGCAAAGACAAAAGGAATCTCATATCTTTATGACAGGAGGTAGTTCGGCAACTTGGAGTGTGGCACCTGCCAAAGTTAGCCTCCTAAGCTTTCAAAGAAACTGGGAAATAGGGATGCTATCTTCTATGATAATTACGTATCAAAGAGATGGTTCCCAGGTCCTTGAGAAAGGCACACCTAGGTTATAAATCTGACAAAATTCTTACTTAGCTTTTCAAAAATTTTACATACATTTTAGAGAGACAGAGAAAGAACTTACAGTTTCAAGTTTTCTAAAGTTAATGCTCAAAGAAAAGGGAGGGAGAGGTTGCTTATACTGAATCTTCCTTATATTCAACAGGAAGAATTAAGCCTCTTATTTTTAATTTGCATGTGCCTTTACACAAGTAAATAATAGAATTAAGATTTGAGTCCAGGAAATGTTGGCAGAGCCCTTAAATACTTCCATATATATATCATTTTGCTAAGTGTATGCTTGGCATGGAGACAACTTCATTTGATTTGATACTTATATGATGAGAAGGATCCAGCCATATAAGCTCCAGGGAAAGATCATTCCAAGTAGATGAAGCAATAAATCAAAAGACCTTGAGATCAAAGACATTTGATGTGTTAAAAGGACACAAATAAAAACCATGTGGCTGGATACAGTGGATGGAAGAACATAAGCTTGGACATTTAAGTTAGGGTTAAATCTTATAGTCGTTCAAGGCCATGGTAAGAAGTTTGAATTTTATTCCAGCGGCAATGGAAAACCATTTGAAGGCTCTTTTAAGCAGAGAATTATAATGACATCATTTTTGATTTAGAGGAATTATTTTTCTTATTGTGTGAAGAAGTTTTGTTGTATTTGGTTGGGGAGTTAACAATGGGGGGAAAGTAGCCAAAAGTAGCCAAAGTAGCCTGCAGTATTCCAGGTCTTTGATTATAACAATAGAGATTTAAGTTAAATTCTGCTGTTCTTTTGGGAATTCCCTGGCAGTCCAGTGGTTAGGTCTCCACACTTTCACTGCCAAGGGCCCAGGTTCAATCCCTCGTTGGAGAACTAAGATCCTGCAAGCCATGTAGCATAGCAAAGGAAATAAATAAATAAATTCTGCTATTTTTGGAGGTAAAACTAAGGAGCTCTGCTGATGTGTTAGATGTGAGGTGTGAAGAAACAGAGGAGTCAAGGGTGATTCCAAGAATTGTGTCCTAAGTAAAAACTGGTAGTATTATTTACTGGTATAAGAAAGGCTTCAAGTCTAGAGCAGATTTAAGGAAGGAGTGGGGAATAAGTAATAGTTGTAGTTATTTAAGGTTGTAATGTTACTTAGATACATCTTGGATACATCCAAACGGTGATGTCAAGTTAGCAGTTGGATTAAGGAGTCTGTGGCTCAGGGTGAATAGTCTGAGCTACAGAGGCAAATTTAATGGTCATCAGCACATGAAAAATATTCATATAACTATGGGATCAAGACTATATAAAATTACCTATCCCGTGTAGGGAAAGAAGAGTGCTGAGAACAGGAAGCTTCTTGGATATATATGTAAACCAAAGTAATGACCTCTGAAAGAGTGTTTGGCTTAAGGATTATTTATTGGCAAATTGAAGGGAAAAAATCTGTATAGTAATATAAAAAGAGATAAGATGAAAGCCAAGAAACAGTATTAATATAGAAATTAATAAAGGAGATAAATCCTACAGAAAAACAAAGTTTCGTAAGGATGAATGATCTCCCGTGGGATTAAGAGCTAAAATAATATTGAGTATCTACTATGTTTCAGGAACTTGCCTAAGTGCTTTACACATATATTAACTCACTTAATAGTCACAATTGCTATCTTCTCCCAGAGATAGGGATGAATACTACAGAAATTTTACAGAGAAGGTTAGAAATCAATTAATTTGTTCAAGGGCACCTGGTTTGTAAGTGATGTAGTTGGATTCAAATTTAGGAAGTGGGACTTAAGAGCCTCTGCTCCTAATAACTATGCCCACTAGTGAATTTTTTAAAGCAATTATGCAAGTGTAGCAAAGAAATTTACTGTTCTCTCTCCTGGGAATCTCTTCCCTCAATTCTACATATGCCTCTCTCTGTCTTATTAGATCTCTGTACAATGTCACCTTATCAGAGATCTTTTCACTAACTAATATTCAATCCAATCACTCTGTCTCCTTGCCCCACTTAATTTTTCTTCTTGGAACTTGCTGATTCCTGAAATAATTTTATATTTGTCTTATTATCTATATATCTATCTAAAGATAGGTCTGTGTATCTATCTATATATCTGAGAGGAGGGACTTAAATTTATTTACCGTAATATGACCAGTGCCTAGTCTATGGTTGTGGCTCAATAAAGATTTATGGACTAAAAGACTGAATGGTAAGTTAATGATGAGTTAATGAATAAAGGAATGAATGAATGAGCATACTTTGGGCTGCAGTTTTGAGAGTCTAACTGATATTGGAGACTATAGATCTTTAGTTTCACTAATCATTAGGGTCATGTCCTTTTCTCCAGCAGGACTTGGTCACCAAGAGGGAAGATGATTGTGGGAGTGACCCAGGGTTGAAGTAGCAAGAAAAGAAAGATAATCAGAGGATCTTAAATAGAGGGAAAAGAACAGTGGAAGTAGATGGAAGAGAGTGACTTGGTATAAAGAGTACTTAAGGGGATAACTAAGTCATGAAGAGGAAATTTGATTGGGAGGGAAAAGTCAGAAACCAAACATGGAAATAATTGAGAGATTCAAGAAACAATTTGAGTAGAGTAAGTAGTGCCAAGAATTGAAACGATGGAAAGTTGTAGTCAGATTGTGCAAAGGAGAAAAGGTGTAAAAAGTAAATGTGCGCCCTCGTGGCGCAGTGGTTGAGAGTCTGCCTGCCGATGCAGGGGACGCGGGTTCATGCCCCGGTCTGGGAAGATCCCACATGCCACGGAGTGGCTGGGCCCGTGAGCCATGGCCGCTGACCCTGCACATAGGGAGCCTGTGCTCCGCAATGGGAGAGGCCACAACAGTGAGAGGCCCGCGTACCACAAAAAAAAAAAAAAAAAAAAAAGTCAATGTGTAAAACCCATAAAAAAATGTCTTCTCTGAATTTCCCACCAAAGATGACATCAATAAAGTTTTAATTTTATTAAAATATTATCTCCTTAGAAGCACAATAGCTCTATTTTAAAAATAACAGCCTCTCAATTTAATGAAAAAATGCATATGCATATGCAATCTTTGACATTTCACAACTTAGATGTTTATATATTTAAATCATAGTAATTATTTTAAAAAAATTAATTAGTGCTATCTCTGTGTAATTGCAGCCCACTAGATATTGGAATACTTGTTTTGAATTATTTTTTCCATAACTTATTTTAGAAAAATCTCTCTTCAGTCTATCCACTTCTAATCAACAGAATTATTCTGTTAGCTAGCTAGCTGGAGCTATAGCTAAAATCTATGCCATTGATCCCTGCTTTTCTCTACCTAAGCCTAAGTAGACCTTCATGAAAAGCATCAACCAACTGGCAAAAAACAGAACAAAACAAACAAATGTCTGTGCTTCAATATCAATGTGAACAACTGTCCAATACATCCTTACAAACTAGCTCTAAATTCCAAAACCCTTAATATAATTGCCTTTGATGAATGATTTGGGGACAATATGATTTTTTTAAAGAGCTGACTTACTTGTTCTGGATATGTTCCATTTTCGTATTTGAAAAAAATATATTTTTTCAATTACATTTTTCTGTGACAGAAAAGGGAGCAAAAGTTATCTTCAATTCCTCAAATTGAGAGGAACATTTCAGGCAATTTTACAACATTAATAAATAAGAAAACCCATTAACATCTGATTTACTGGGGTGGTCAGGCTATGTAGCATGGTTTATTGCAGTTCACTTAGCGCATTAGGCATGCATATTGTTTTCAATTTCCTTATACTCCCAGATGAATAGTAAAACTATTCTACACAGGATATTAGTAGCAATAATACAGTAAAAGCTGGAGGGTTTTCTGGAATATCTTAAGAAATTTATTTCTACTTCTGCTGTAATAACCACTCAAGGCATAAAGTTCTTAATGTGACACTTATAGACTTCAAGGATCATTTAAAATAAAATCTGAAACAATAAAACATTAGCATTGTTTCAAAGCAGGAAATCACATTAAAAATCTACATTCTTGTGTATTTAGACATTTGTATGTATCACTCTGCTTTGCTACAACCATCCTTCCCCTTCTTGTCTCAAATGGTGATATTTTTATTGAAAACAGAGGGAATTCACAGTTAAAATAGTAATTGTGATTTTTATATTTCAATTATAGTTTCAAGGTTTTAATTCAATAATGTTCAACTTTAAATTGGGTTGTTACAAGAGCAGTGATCTGAGAGCTTTATTCCGTATTGGAAGAAGCTTCACTCACAAGTTATCCTGTCAGCCTGGCTTTGGGGTCTGTCTCCACAGCTTCACATAGATCTAGGGAAGCAGCTTAACTTAACAGATAGGGCCCTAGGTCATGAGAAGAAAGATTATATATTTCTTTACTGTCATAGAATAATGTGGAATATGGATAATTTACTTAGGTCATCCCTGATATAGATTCTTAAATAATTCTTTCAGGGCAAAAAAATTGAAATATTATGGTTAAAGCACCTCTGAACGTCAAGATGGATGAGTGATTACAGATTTCATTTATCCGCTTAACTAATTTTTTTTGGTCTCTCTCTGAGCCAAGAATTGTGCTGGGCTCAAAGCACTCACTGCTGTATAAAACAAACTTGGTTGCTATATTCCTAGTATTTACATTCTAGTATGGAAAATGGACAAATACAGGAGTAGAAACAAGTGCAAATCCATCAAGCTGACTGCTCTAAAGGAAGCAGAGAGGGACTGAGGTAGCAACTTCTGGGCATGCTACATTAGTTGCTACAGAAGTCAGCTAAGTCCTCCTTCAAGAGGAGACGTTACACTTGAAATGAAATATGAGAAGGATTTAGCCATGACAATAGCAGGGAAAAGTGTACTAAGAGAAAACAAAAACAAAACAAGCAAACAAACAAACAAAAGTTCTGAGGCCAGAAATATTTAAATTATGGAGTTACGGAGAGAAAGTCAGTTTCAATGCAATATAATTTCTTTCTCTATTTTCATTTATAATTTCTGTAATTATTTTACTAATATATTAATTTATATATTTGTAATATACAAGTGAAATAATATATCATTCTATATATGTATTAAATGCATTGTTTATTATTATTATTAAACACCACTTCAATTTATATATAATGAATTACCATCCCATATGATAGATGTTATTGCCACTATGTAAAATTTTTTGAGTAACTCAGGGGTCAGAATGGTTGAATAAACTGAAATAAAAAAGATCACCATGGAAGGCAGACAATAGAAGCAAGAACTACATTCCTGCAGACTATGGAACAAAAACCACATTCACAGAAAGATAGACAAGATGAAAAGGCAGAGGGTTATGTACCAGATGAAGGAATTAAAAAAAAAAAAAAAAAAAAAAAAAAACCAGAAAAACAACTAAATGAAATGGAGACAGGCAATCTTCCACAAAGAGAATTCAGAATAATGATAGTGAAGGTGATCCAGGACCTTGGAAGAAGAATGGAGGCAAAGATCGAGAAGATGCGAGAAATGTTTAACAAAGATCTAGAAGAATTAAAGAACAAACAAAGATGAACAATACAATAACTGAAATGAAAACTACACTAGAAGGAATCAATAGCAGAATAACTGAGGCAGAACAGATAAATGACCTGGAAGTCAGAATGGTGGAATTCACTGCTGCCAAACAAAATAAACAAAAAAGAATGAAAAGAAATGAAGACAACCTAAGAGATTTCTGGGACAACATTAAATGCAACAACATTCGCATTATAGGGGTCCCAGAAGGAGAAGAGAAAGAGAAAGGATCAGAGAAAATATATGAAGAGATTATAGTTGAAAACTGCTTTAACATGGGAAAGGAGATAGCCACCCAAGTCCAGGAAGTGCAGAGAGTCCCATACAGGATGAACCCAAGAAGAAACATGCTGAGACACATAGTAATCAAATTGGCAAAAATTAAAGACAAAGAAAAATTACTGAAAGCAGCAAGGGAAAAATGAGAAATAACATACAAGTGAACTCCCATAAGGTTAATAGCTGATTTCTCAGCAAAAACTCTACAAGCCAGAAGGGAGTGGCATGATGTACCTAAAGTGATGAAAGGGAAGAACCCACAACTAAGACTACTCTACCCGACAAGGATCTCATTCAGATGCGATAGAGAAATCCAAAGCTTTACAGACAAGCAAAAGCTAAGAGAATTCAGCACCACCAAACCAGCTTTCCAACAAATGCTAAAGGAACTTCTCTAAGTGGGAAACACAAGAGAAGAAAAGGACCTACAAAAACAAACCCAAAGCAATTAAGAAAATGGTCATAGGAACATACATATTGATAATTACCTTAAACGTGAATGGATTACAAGCTCCAACCAAAAGATACAGGCTCACTGAATGGATACAAAAACAAGACCCATATATATGCTGTCTATAAGAGAACCACTTCAGACCTAGGGACACATACAGACTGAAAGTTAGGGGATGGAAAAATATATTCCATGCAAATGGAAATCAGAAGAAAACTGGTGTAGCAATACTCATATCAGATAAAATAGACTTTAAAATAAAGAATGTTACAAGAGACAAGGAAGGACACTATGTAATGATCAAGGGATCAATCCAAGAAGAAGATATAACAATTATAAATCTATATGCTCCCAACATAGGAGCACCTCAATACATAAGACAACTGCAAACAGCTATAAAAGAGGAAATCAACAGTAATACAACAATAGTGGGGAACTTTAACACCTCATTTACACTAGTGGACAGATCATCCAAACAGAAAATTAATGAGGAAACACAAACTTTAAATGACACAACAGACCAGATAGATTTAATTGATATTTATAAGACATTCCATCCAAAAACAGCAGATTACACTTTCTTCTCAAGTGATCATGGAACATTCTCCAGGACACATCACATCCTGGGTCACAAATCAGGCCTCAGTAAGTTTAGGAAAATTGAACTCATATGAAGCATCTTTCCTGACCACAATGCTGTGAGATTAGAAATCAATTAGAGGGAAAAAAACGTAATAAACACAAACATATAGAGGGTAAACAATACGTTACTAAATAACTAAGAGATCACTGAAGAAATCAAAGAGGAAATAAAAAAATACCTAAAGACAAAGGACAATGAAAACACGATGGTCCAAAACCTATGGGATGCAGCCAAAGCAGTTCTAAGAGGGAAGTTTATAGCTATACAAGCCTACCTCAAGAAACAAGAAAAATCTCAAATACACAATCTAACCTTACACCTAAAGGAACTAGAGGAAGAAGAACAAACAAAACCCAAAGTTAGCAGAAGGAAAGAAATAATAAAGATCAGAGCAGAAATAAATGAAATAGAAACAAAGAAAACAAAAGCAAAGATCAGGAAAACTAAAAGATGGTTCTTTGAGAAGATAAACAAAACTGATAAACCATTAGCCAGACTCATCAAGAAAAAGAGGAAGAGGACACAAATCAATAAAATTAGAAATGAAAAAGGAAAAGTTACAACAGCCACCACAGGAACACAAAGCATCCTAAGAGACTACTACAAGCAACTCTATGCCAATAAAACGGACAACCTCGAAGAAATGGACAAATTCTTAGAAAGGTATAACCTTCCAAGACTGAACCAGGAAGAAATAATGAACAGACTAATCACAATTAATGAAATTGAAACTGTGATTAAAACTCTTCCAACAAACAAAAGTCCAGGACAGACGGCTTCACAGGTGAATTCTATCGAACATTTAGAGAAGAGATAACACCCATCCTTCTCAAAGTCTTCCAAAAAATTGCAGAGGAAGGAACCCTCCCAAACTCATTCTATAAGGCTACCATCACCCTGATATCAAAACCAGACAAAGATACTACAAAAAAGAAAATTACTGACCAATATCACTCATGAATATAGATGCAAAAATCCTCAACAAAATACTAGCAAACAGAATCCAACAACACATTAAAAGGATCATACACCATGATCAAGTGGGATTTATTCCAGGGATGCAACGATTCTTCAATATACACAAATCAATCAATGTGATACACCATATTAACAAATTGAAGAAGAAAAAGCATATGATCATCTCAATAGATGCTGAAAAAGCTTTTGACAAAATGCAACACCCATTTTTGATAAAAACTCTCCAGAAAGTAGGCATAGAGGGAACCCTCTTCAACATAATAAAGGCCATATATAACAAATGCACAGCCAACATCATTCTCAATGGTGAAAAACTGAAAGCATTTCCTCTAAGATAAGGAGCAAGACAAGGTTATCCACTCTCACCACTATTATTCAACATAGTTTTGGAAGTCCTAGCCACGGCATTCAGAGAAGAAAAAGAAATAAAAGGAATACAAATTGGAAAAGAAGTAAAAGTGTCACTGTTTGCAGATGAAATGATACTATACATAGAGAATCCTAAATATGCCACCAGAAAACTACTAGAGCTAATCAGTGAATTTGGTAAAGTTGCAGAATAGAAAATTAATGTACAGAAATCTCTTGCATTCCTATTCACTAATGATGAAAAATGTGAAAGAGAAATTAAGGAAACACTCCCATTTACCATTGCAACACAAAGAATGAAATATCTAGGAATAAATCTACCTAGGGAAACAAAAGACCTGTATACAGAAAACTATAAGACACTGATGAAAAAAATTAAAGATGATACCAACAGATGGAGAGATATACCATGTTCTTGGATTGGGAGAATCAATATTGTGAAAATGACTATACTACCCAAAGCAATCTACAGAGTTAATGCAATCCCTACCAAATTACCAATGGCATTTTTTACAGAACTAGAACAAAAAATCTTAAAATTTGTATGGAGACACAAAAGACCTCAAACAGCCAAAGCAGTCTTGAGGGAAAAAAACGGAGTTGGAGGAATCAGCCTCCCTGACTTCAGACTATGCTACAAAGCTACAGTAATCAAGACAATATGGTATTGGCACAAAAACAGAGATATAGATCAATGGAACAGGATTGAAAACCCAGAGATAAACCCACGCACCTATGGTCAACTAATCTATGACAAAGGAGGCAAAGATATACAATGGAGAAAAGACAGTGTCTTCAATAAGTGGTGCTGGGAAAATTAGACAGCTACATGTAAAAGAGTGAAATTAGAACACTCCCTAAGAGCATACACAAAAATAAACTCAAAATGGATTAGAGACCTAAACATAAGACCGGGCACTATAAGACTCTTAGAGGAAAACATAAGAAGAACACTCGTTGACATAAATCACAGCAAGATCTTTTTTATCCACCTCCTAGAGTAATGGAAATAAAAACAAAAATAAACAAATGGGATCTAGTGAAACTTACAAGATTTTTCACAGCAAAGGAAACCATAAACAAGACGAAAAGACAACCCTGAGAATGGGAGAAAATATTTGCAAATGAATCATAGGACAAAGGATTAATCTCCCCAATATATAAACAGCTCATGCAGCTCAATATTTAAAAAACAACCCAATCCAAAAACGGGCAGAAGCCCTAAATAGACATTTCTCCAAAGAAGACATACAGATGGCCAAGAAGCATATGAAAAGCTGCTCAACATCCCTAATTATTAGAGAAATGCAAATCAAAACTACAATGAGGTATCACCTCACACCAGTTAGAGTGGGCATCTTCAGAAAATCTGCAAACAACAAATGCTGGAGAGGGTGTGGAGAAAAGTGAACCCTCTTGCACTGTTGGTGGGAATGTAAATTGATGCAGCCACTATAGAGAACAATATGGAGGTTCCTTAAAAAAACTAAAAATAGAATTACCCTATGACCCAGCAGTCCCACTACTGGGCATATACCCTTAGAAAACCATAATTCAAAAAGGTACTTGCACCCCAATGTTCATTGCAGTACTATTTACAATAGCCAGGTCATGGAAGCAACCTAAATGCCCATCGACAGATGAATGGATAAAGAAGATGTGGTCCATATGTACAACGGAATATTTCTCAGCCATATAAAGAAACAAAATTGGGTCGTTTGTAGAGATGTGGATGAATCTAGAGAATGTCATACAGAGTGAAGTAAGTCAGAAAGAGAAAAACAAATATCATATATTAACGCACATATTGGAACCTAGAAAAATGGTATAGATGAACTGGTTTGCAGGGCAGAAATAGAGACACAGGTGTAGAGAACAAACGTATGGACACCAAGGGGGGAAAGCGGCAGGTGGTAGGGGTGGTGGTGGGATGAATTGGGAGATTGGGATTGACATGTATACAGTGATGTGTAAAAATAGATGACTATTAAGAAAAAAAATAAATTAAAAAAAAGAAAATAGGACTATTCAAGATTTAATTTCTTCTGTTTTAGTTTTGGAAAGTTATATTGTTAGAAATTTCCATTACTTCAACATTTTCTAATTGGCAAGAAGTTGTCCTTATTACCCTATTGTAAACTTTTCCAGGTCTACGTAATCTATGTCCATGTCCCCTTTTTCTTGCTGATAATGATTTTTTCATGCCTTTTGCTTTTTTTCTCATTAGTATCAATATGAGGTTTTAAAAATTTTATTTATGTCTTAAATGAAACAATATCTGAACTGCACTGATCTTCTAAAAAAAGAATAAAAGATCACCATGATAAATATTAGATATAGTTAGATTTCTAAGTTCATCTTGTCGCCCTGTTTATATCACTATTCCTCATTTTCCTCTGGACTTGCTAACATACAAAATCGAAAACAGCAGAGGTGATTTCAGTTCCTCAATATATACACAGCTCTTACTATCCCTCTTATTTGGAATGTGCTTCTTTTCTTTATCTATTTAAAAACTAATGATCAAGGACACTAATGCTGCCTCTTCTTCCGTAAGCTGCTTGACGATGTGTCAAGTTATCTCTGGATTACCTGTTATGTGGAATTATTTCTGAGCCTTACTTAGTATGTTTTAGTTAGAATTTAATTTTGTAATGATTTTCTCCATGTTATATTTGTATCCTAATCTACGTTATAAGCTTCTTGAAGGCATGGCTTTATCTTATACTACTTTTGGATATTTCTTAGTGTCATATTCTTGCTCACAGAGATTTGCTCAGTGGCCACATTATAATTGAAATACTCTAATTTTATTGAGATATTCTGCTTTACTAAGACCTTCTTTTCTCACCAAAATGACCTCATTACTTCACTATTTGGAACATAATGAACTCATAGTTCTCTTTTCGTCTTCTTTTATTACCATATAGTCCACATCACCCACACGAAGACATACACATGTATATGTATATGTTTTTATTTGCATATGTAAAGTTTTCCATTTGAATATCCGTTAATATATTTTATACTAGAGAATATAGTCACCAGCTTGAAGCCTACCACCTAAATGATATAACAATGATACTTAACCCTGGTTATAGACTAGAATATCTAAGGAATTAAGTATGAATTCTCATAAACCCTAGAAAGTGTTACAGTCCTTATCCTCGAAGCCTTGCTGGGGTGTTCTGCATCAATTCTGGCTTCTAGTTCCAGTTCCACTTCCTTCCCCACCACACACACACACACACACACACACACACACACACACACACACACACACCACACACACCACACACACCTGACTGACACCTACTATAGTTACTTAGATTTTGACTTCCTTCTGGTTTGTTTAAACAGTTACCATTTTTCCATTTCAGCCTCCAAAACTATGTTGACGTCTTCCATGCAGAGATAGTTCAGGCACACATGTAGGTTCAATCTGTTGGGTTTAACCAAAATCTGTTTTGTTGTTTGTTTTTTTTTCCTAACGGTTTTTGTAACAAGAGATAGAATGAGAGAGAGAAGAAAGAACAGAATACACATTGCGTAGTAACTGACAATGCCAGAGTCATTAAAGGATATGTGTGAGAGTCCTTCTCAGAGGTACAGATATAACTGGGAAGCATTTTGCAAAAGGATTTATACCTGGTCATTCCAAGACTGGCTTAGCTCATTGCTACTTAGGCAATAAAAATTAAGTAGAATGAAATATTAAGGCACTCAAGTTCTAGAATCATGTGATTAACTCAAATTCCAAATGCTATATTTCCCAGGTGAGTGAAGTTGGGCAAGATTCATAGTCACTTGCACTTTGGCTTACTTAGCTATGAAATAGAGACTAGGATATTCCCCAATTCATAGGAACCTTGTAAAAGTTAAACAAAATGAGTATGAAAATACTTGGAAGAATGCTTGGGCTAAAGAAAGGATGTAATATTTCCTAGTGATTATCATTATTATTATTAACGTGTTTTATGTTTTTACTGAATGGTGATGACAATATAAATAGCACATAAGGACAATTCACTAAGATAACTTTATTCACTTTATTTAATCAAATTAATCAAATTCGTGTGATTAATGCTCAAAATATGTATGGAATAAGGTAAATTTCAACATGCGTTTTGATTATATGTGTAAAAAGTTAAACACGCTTTTAAACGAGACATAAAGATGTGATTAAAATATCTACTTCAAAATAAAAATCTGTATCATACTCAACAGTGAAAAATTACTCAATTGAAGTCAGGAGCAAAACAAATATGCTCTTAATTATCACATCTATTAAACAATGTTCTGAAGTTTTAATTATTTCAGTACCTAGGAGAAAGACATAAAACATAAGAATTGGAAAAGAGAAGATTATTTTTGTTTGCGTATTATGAAATTGCTTGCCCAGGAAACTTAAGGAATTCAACAAGAAAGCTATTAGAAGTAATAGACTTCAGGAACGTTGCTAATTGTAGCATTGATGTTTTCTATGTATCAGAAATAAACAGTTTGGAGAAAATGGAATTTTAAAAAGTCAGATGCTTTTTACAATGGCAACAAAAATTAAACAATCCAGGGACCAAATTATATAAAAGACAAAATATATAGGCAAGTGGCTAAGTATGAGACTTTGGCATCATATAGACCTGGATTTGAATCTCAAATATACCACTAATGGCTGACATTTATTGATACATTCTTGAGGCAGTTGGTATTATAAGCACTTACCATATAAATTAATCTTTTCAATAACTCTGTGAGTTGGGTAATATTATGTCCCCTTTACAAACGAGGGAACTGGAGTACAGAAAAATTAAAAGTAATATGCCTAAGATCACAGTTAATAACTTATTGAGGCTGGATGTGAAGAAAAACATGGTTTCAAAGCCAATGCTTTGAAAATGCTTTGAGAAATCTCAGATGTCTGGTATCTCTGATTCCTCGTCTGTAAAATAAAGCATTGTTACATGGATTGTGTATTTTGCCTTTAGCATACTGCCTGATACAGATCAAGTACAACACATTAAATGGTAACTCCAATTTTTATTAAAAATATATAAAAACCTAATATTTTCCTGGATAGGAAGATTTATTATGTCTTAATTATTTCCTAACTTGAGATATAACACTTAGAGAAATTTAAATTTAAAAATAGATTTAATGTCCATTTAGAAGTAAAAATGCCTTTTGCTTCTAGCAGTGACAGAGTTATTGGTATCAGACTAGCTGTTTCAAGGTAAAGAACCATAAAATTGGATAACATACATAGAGCCATTTTTCATGTTTTGAACAACAAACAGCTCATGAATGCAGTCTATGAGAGAACAGGAATTTGGATAATGAGATCCACAGGTGACCATAGCTCTTTGAGAGCATGTTGACCATGGAACAGCAGGCTAGAGCCCAAGCAGGCCTCCACCACCCCACTGAGCTGAGGAGGCAGACCTAGTACTCCAGGGCAGCTGAAGTAGGCTGCAGTGTATGGCATGGGGCAGGGCAGGAGTTTAAAGATTCTTACTGCTGCTGTAACAAATCAATACAAATTTAGTGGCTTAAAACAATACACATTTATTTTCTTTTGGATTTGATGGTCAGAAATCTACAATCAAGGTGTTGGAAGGGCTGCATGCCCTCTCGAGGCTTCATGGGCAAATTCATTTCTTTGCCTTTTCCAGCTTGTAGAGACCATTTGCATCCTTTGGCCTGTGGTTCCTTACTCCATCTTCAAAGCCAGTAGCATGATGTCTTCTCTCTTCCCCGACTTCCAGCCTCCCTCCTATAAGGGGGCTTACCATGATAATCCAGGATAATTTCTCCATGTCAAGACCCTTATGCTCATCTGTGAAGTCCCTTTTGCCATGTAAGATAACATAGTCACAGGTTCTGGGGGTCAGGGGATAGTCATCTTTGAGGAACATTTATTCAGCCTTACTCAAATGTTTTCTGGTATGTTATTTCTGGAACCTTATTTCTCTCAATCTGAATTCATCTTAATGAAAAGACACACACTCAACATACAATGGTGATTTAGGGATACGATAAATGCAATAGTCATCCTTATCCAAGAGTGGTAGGAATGAGAGCACATAGCAATAACCTATACATAGCAATTCTCAAATCCAGCCAGACACATCACCATTTCATTGATTAGATCTCAGTACTGTTCCCTGGAAGTTATTCTCCACAGCTCTTAGCTGGTTGTTTCTTATATCTAGGCTCTTAATTCTACCATCTGGACTCTTGACTCCACTTTCTCTTCTACTTTTTGTTACCTTCCTTTTGTACAAGAAATTTGCAGCTTTGTGCCTTCCTCAGCCTGATTCCTACCTATAAAGAGGTCAGGACCCAAAGAGTTGAATTCATTTTGAACTTTCCCTATTTTGGTGCAAGCTAACAGTGTTTCCTCAGATACTGTATTCTTAAGAGCCCTTCTGGTTTCCCTATGAATATCAGAGAATTCACTCATTAGACAAAAGCCATGGCTACAAATTGCTTCAAGACAGGGCCTTTCCTTGTCAGGATATGTTGGAGCAATGCTCCTAAAATTCCTAAAAGCAATTTTAACTATTGAGAGGGTCTATGAGATGGCCCTTAAATCCTTCTGAAGTCTTAACAAAGGTTTCACAGCCACACTATTAAGATGATCTTTATCCCAAGGGCATTTTTTACTCTGAGAGCCTTTTTCCATCGAGAGAGGCGGAGAGTATGATGGACTGTTTTTTTAAACTGAGAAATTCCTGACTTCTTTTTACTTCCTCTAAATTTCACTTGAAAAGGGAACAACTTTTAGCTGATTTCTATCTATCCATACCTCATCATATACTGCAAAAGAAAGCCAGTTGGCACTTGCAACTGAGTGGAAATCTTAGCCAAATGTACCAGTTTATTTAATATATTTTCTATTTTCCATGTTATCCCAAGCAACAGTTTTCTAAATTCCTTTCTTATATAGTAGAGGTAATCTTTCTTCCAGCTTCTAAGAAAAAATTTCATACTGTCCTTGCAGCTTCCATTAATAATCCTCTTGATGCCCTTCAGGCCTCCATTAGCCATCCAATCCTAAAGCTGAAGTCATATAGTTAAAGTTTTGTGGTTTTTTTTCAGTTATATGACCCCACTCTAGGTACCAATTTTTCTTCCAGTTATTTCTGCTCCATAACAAATGTTCTGAAATGTTACTAGCTAAAAATAACATTAAGCAAAACATTATCTGTCATGATTGTGTAGCTTGACCGGGTTCAGTTGACCACTGGGTTCTCTTAGTTAGCTGCCATTAGATAACAGTTGGGGACATTAAGGGCTTAATTCAGATGAATGTCCAAGATGTACCACTCACATTACTAGCAGCTAATATTTGTTGTTGGCTTTGTCTCAGCCTGTGCTATCGGCTAAAGTGACTAGGTGGACTTTAGACTATGTGACTTCTCTACGTGGTCTGGGCTTTTTGCACAGAATTGTTGCTGGGATCTGTGAGGTGCATCACAACAGTAAGTGTTCCAAGAGGCCCAAGTCTCCTCATGAACCAGCTTCACTCTGATCTATTGGTCAAAAGCAAGCACAGGGCCAGCTCAGATTATGGTAGAGAATACCACACAAGGATGTGAACACCAGGAGGTATGGTCAATGGGAAGATTGGATTGGGAGATGAGCTACCACATGAAAATTATTAGGATCTTAAATGTTATTTATTACAAATATGCTTCACTGAGTGACTTAAAATTCTCCAGATATAGATGCATAAATATTATTGAGTGGTTTTAAATTTTTCAGAGATAAAAACATAAATTTTTAAAATAATTTTCACGTGAATATCTGATATTTTCTTTAATTGGAAACTTGTGTCGACTTTGCCTTTTTATTTTCAACTGTAACCTTAAAAATGGTAAGTGTTATTGGTGTCAGAGTCTCTTTAAAATAATATTTATAGTTATATCTTGTTTAATTTTAAAAATATGAAAATCAAATAACATATATGAAAATATGTGACATGGCTAGGGCCATAGTAAGAACCAATAATTTTTAGCTTGAGTAAATGATCTTCTTTTCACTTTCTAAATGTTTTAAACCCATTTCCTATTTTTCTTCAACATTCACTATTACCTCATAAGTATGTTGTAAAGATTAATAACTTAATGAATAGGCATATGGAGGGCATTTTAAAATTGTCAAAAAGTGATCAAATGATAATGATAATTGTATAATGATTATTTTAAAAAAGAATTGACTTTTTTTGAGGTAACTGATTAATTGTGCCTAAATTTAGTCAATTATACATCCTTCTGAAAAGGTAATCCCAGTCTTAATAGTATCAGGTTTATCTTATTCATACCTTCTTAGAAATTTTTACTTTACTTTTTTTTTTTTTGATGAAATCCTGGTGATTTGCAAACCTTTCTTTTCTGAGGTCCAAACTAACTGAGAAATTACTTACAGAAGTAATGTAAATGGAACACTACATATCTGCTTTATTAGATCAGTTTATCTTTATTCTTCATATATAAATTGAAATTACTCATCCAATGTGACATGCTTTTCACCTTGCAGATGAAGGGTCTTTTGCTAGAAGCTTGCCAAATAGAGGAACAAAGGATGCCAGTGTTCTTCACCCTGAGTACAGATTATCTAAAAGAAAGAGAAAAGGCTGACCCACATATACTCAGTTTTTTCCTTGAAATCAACAGCTAAGTCACTAATTTTCCAGGATCATGAATGAATGAGGAAGTGGAGAGAAGCTAGAAGATTTTCTTCCCAGTACATGAAGAAGGGTAAAATGCCCAAATATGATAGGCAGAATAGGAATGCTAGGAGAAGAAGAGAATGACTTCCTCTACCAGATGATATAAAATATTTCATATTATTTATTTAGATTTTGTAGGTATTTAATTGTAAATAATTTATGAGTAGTTAATAAAAACCCAAAAAGAGCTGAAAAAATAAAATATGTATTTATATACATAATTTATTAGGCTAAAGATTATTCATGAAAAGAGAAATTGATATGTATAATACATAAATTAAAAACTTTAATGCTATTCTAAGAAAATAAATATTCAGGAAGTCTCTGATTCTAGAAAACAATAAATTTATTAGGTGCAGATTGTTTTCATATTTCTCTAGTATAAAGAATTGACAAAACATCTTTAAATGTATTGTCAATTCATAATTTGAAAACTCAAAATTAGATATAAAATTCTCCCATGAATGCATTCAAAGTAGTGATGTTTGGACTTTCTAAACATTTTTCCTATATAAGTTTTCATATTACTTATCAGTTTAACTTGTTCTTACTACAAGGATGTCAAAACATGAACTGCATATATGTAGAAGAACTCTACAGCCATTATAATTAAGTTTATTTTATAACAATGTAAAACTTTTTCTTTTACATGATTTGTGTCATGATTCAAGCAAACAGTTCAGCCAAGAGTCAAAAACTAAGAGGATCAATGAGAATTGTACCATCCTTGAGTATTATCTTTGCTTGTGGATGGATTTTTTTCCCTTCAATAATATTTTTTAATTAAAATATTATGAATAAGCTAAGGTGTTTCAGTCTAGGATATTTTTCCCACTCTGTACAATGCTCCTTTGACCAAGGCACTTGGTGTTAAGGACTTATCAAGTATTTTAAATGTGCACTCCAATGTGAAGATCAGGCTGAAAGGCAAAATGTAAGCACAGAGAAGATAGATTACTCATCTATAATTTAGGGAATATATGCTCATTCATTTTCTCATGAATCATGGATGTTAATAGTTTCCAAAAGATGAATGTTGGGTTTTCATTAAGAATCTTAGCATATTCTTGATTATTTGGACTTTGAAATTTAATGACACAATTGAGAAAGAAAATCAGCTAAATTTCAGCTTAAATGTCCCTTTTCTCCAATTTGACATTCATCACAAATATATAGAACTAATGACACTCTGAGGATCTGGAAACCTGTACCTATGAGGGCAGATTTCAATTTAAAAGGATTATGCTCCCAAATGCCAGAGCTGCCAGCAGCTATCTATGGGAAGCTGTTTTGGGACATCTTTCCTAAAATTATTGCTTCTAGCAGATGGCTTACCCACAAGTGCAGATGATTCAATACTTAAAATGATGAAAAAGATGGGAATTTTGGAGGTGAAAGACACTTCTTGTGATGTTGAAAACCTTATATTTATATAAAATCTCAACAGTTAAGACACTAATAGGAAAATACTTCCTCCACTTCTTCTCACAAAATGCCTTTTCCCCCAAATATATTATATATTAAAAATTATTGAGGGTATTGTGAACCACGATGGAAATAATTTTCCAACTTTTTTCAAATAGTACACTTTATGCTCTCATATGGGCCCCAGTTTATTAATTCATGTTGTAATATATTCTATGACAAATGCTTTTGAGATAACGGTTTGTTCTCTGCTGAATTCTGGGTAGCTTATTGAGACAGTATCACACTAATTAAAATGCACCTAGGAAAGTATCACTGTGGTCAGGACTTCAAAGACAGTTAAGACAAATTAATATTGTTGAACCCAAGAGATATATTATAAATTCCTCTTTATGCTTCCTCTATTTCTTTCAAGGACAATTTACCCCCTACAGACATAACTTATCTTTTAAGTTTCTTATTGTCTCCTCCTGAAGAGTACTTTAATTCACTGCTTGGCAACTTCAGACATTTTTTGCTGCATTATAATTTTTAACTCAAGCAACATGACATAAACCACAATTTCAAAAATTATGTTGGGAATTAGAAATTAGGAAGGATTTAAAAGGAAGTAAATTGTGTTGTGTTTTAGAAAAAATGTGGTAAGCAAACTAAAATCATGACTTTTGCTTGTACATTTGCCAAATGAATTTAAGACATATTACTTATAAATAAGGTTACTTATGTTAGAAATACTCACTGGAAGAAATGGCTAACAATTGAAAGATGGCAATTCAAGTTTAAATTTACTATTCTTTGTGTTAAATTAGTATTCATGAAATATTTTTCTGTATTTAATATAGGTATGAGGATGCTCATAAAATTGTGAATACTTATTTTTCTTTGAAAATGATATAACTGATGGCACATAATGTTTCTCAGTCTCAGAACTTGCTATGTGGAGTAGTTCATATTCCCAGATTCAAGTAAAGATTGAAAAAAATATACAAATGGGGAAGCAAAGATAATAAGAATTGGGCTATAAAAGAATATATTTGCGTTATTAATTCGAACAAATGAGTCAGTGCTCTCTAAGGCTTATATGCTCAGTATCTGGAGTCATACTGCCTTGCTTCCTCTACCCTTTCCAGCTGGGTTACTATAGGCTTATGAGTTAATTTCCTTAGGCCTCAGATTCCCAATTATAAAATGGGGAGCATTATAGTAACTGAATTATAGGATTGTATAGGGATTAAACAAAATAAATGATATAATGGCCTTAATTCAAGGCCTGGCACAAAGTAAAACCTTAGATTTATTATCAATAATCAAGTCATTTTTAATTGAGATATAACTGAATGTAACATTGTATTAGTTTCAGGTGTACAACATAATGATTCAATATATGTATATATTGGGAAATGATCACCGTGATAGATCTAGTTAACATCCATGACAACGCATAGTTTTCTTGTGGTGAGAACTTTTCAGATCTACTCTCTTAGCAACTTTCATATGTACAATATGTTATTTTTAGGTATAGTCACCATACTGTACATTAAATCCCCAGGACTTATTTTATGACTGGAAGTTTGTACCTTTCAACCACCCTCACCCATTTCATCAACACCCCACCCCCCCACCTCACCTCTGGCAACCACCAATTTGTTGTCCGTATCTATGGATTTGTTTGTTTGTTTATATTCCACGTATAAGTACAATCATATGCTATTTACCTTTCTCTGACTTATTTCACTTAGCATACTACCCTCAAGGCCCATCTGTGTTGTCACAGATGGCAGGATTTCCTTTTTTATGGCTGAATAATTTTATATATATATATACATATATTTCACATTTTCTTTAACCATTCATCCATCCATGGATACTTAGGTTGTTTCCATATCTTGGCAATTGAAAGTGATGCTGCCTTGAACATTGGGGTGCATGTATCTTTTCGAATCACTGTTTTCATTTTCTTTGAAAACGTCTAGAAGTAGAATTACTGGATCATATGGTAGTTCTATTTTTAAATTTTTGAGAAACCTCCATAATGTTTTCCATAGTGGCTCCACCAATTTACATTCCCACCAACATCCATGCTAACACTTGTTATTTCTTCTCTTTTTGATAATAGCCATTCTAACAGTTGTGAGGTGATATCTCATTGCAGTTTTGATTTGCATTTTCCTGAATATTCGTGATGTTGAGAACCTTGTTATGTACATGTTGGCCATCAGTATGTCTTTGGAAAAATGTCTGTTCAGATCCTTTGCCCATTTTTTAATCAGATTGTTTGTTTTTTTAGCTATTGAGTTGTATGATCAAGAGTCATTTTATGTTCTTCCATTTGGCCATGATACATTTTCCTGAAGGAAGTATCTGGTTTCATTGTTCTCTTCACTACATTAATTTTTAAAGGCTTTTACCTAAGAAACTTGAAGGTCAACATCATGTAAATATTAATAATCTGAAAACTATTTTATGTTTTTCATATCTGGTATACTACAGATCTGTAGGAGTGTAATGTTATGGGTGGGTCATTTTTTTAAACATCTTGAACCTTAGCAGGTATGCAGGAAAATGTTAACATGGAAGTGCTGTTTATTAGAAAAGCCTGCTTGCAGGGCTGACCCTTGGCTGGCTTTTGAAATATTCCCTGGGTGATAGGTTGCTTTGTGTGCCTGAGCCAGTGAATTCTGTTGTCCAACCTCTCTAGACTGTATATAAACAATGCAATTAATGGTAAGCATCTACTTTCCATCTGAAAGTTTGGGATTTCAGTGATTGTGGCTGGTCATAAAGGCAAAGTGTGGCTTTATTACCAAACCACAATAAAAATTTTGGAGTTTTAAGTGGGCTTACCTGGGCAGAAACTCTATATAAGTACTGCTATGCTTTGCTGCTGGAAGGAGAACTCAAGAAGCCTGCACATGTATTCCTCTAGATTTCACCTAATGTGTCTTTTTCCCGTGCTGATTGCTGTAATAAGCTGTATAGCTATGAGTACAACTGCTTTTAAGCCCTATGAATCATTCTAGAAAATCACTGAACTTGTGTTTGGTTGTGGGAACCCCCAAATAGAAGTCCTCAATTACATTATCTAAAATATCATGCTGGTGGTTAGGTTATAAGCATTTATCTAGCACAGAATCATAATTATCAGTTGGTTCGGAGTGTGAGAAGATAACAGTTCTCTGGGCTTAGCCCTAAAGAAGGAGTCAGAGATGAAGTGAAATCCAGTAGAGGCATGTTTTTGATTGTTGGCATATATGATATTAACCAAGTGTTAAAAATTTAATATCACCAATAATGAAACATAGCAACATCATGTGTCCTCTGTTATGATGCCCTGAGGAGAAAATAACACATCTTTGGTCTTCCTCTCCCCCCCAAAATTTTTTTTAAAAAAGGAACAATCTATTCACAGGGAAAATCAGGCAAACTCCAAATGAGGAACTTTCTACAAAATTACTGTCCAGTATTCAATAAAAATGTCAAAGTCATGAAACACAAGGAAAGAATGAGAAGCTGTTCCAATTTTAAGGAGATTAAAGAGACATTACAACTAAATGTGACGTGATTCTGGGTACATAAATGACCTTACTGGAATAACTGAAAAAACTGAGTGAGTTGTATGAATTAGATGATAATCTAATATGTCAGTGTTAATTTTGTGATTTTGAATACTATACTGCTCTTGTGTAAGAACAGTATAGTATTTTGGGGATATGCACACTGAACTATTGATATTAAGAAATAATGGGATCATCATGTTTTAAATTTATTAAGAGGTAGAGAAGAATATATTAAATAATATATATGTACACATATATATTTATACAGACAGGTATATTTTTGTATACACAAACATACAGAGAGAAAGCAAATGGTGAAATGCAGAAGAAGGGCATGCTGAAGTTCTTTTTTTCGGAAAGACTTTATTTTCTAGAGCAGTTTTAGGATCACAGAAAAATTATGGAGAAGGCAGTACAGAAATTTCTCCTATAACCCCTGCCTCCACACATGAATAGCCCACCTCCACCCCATTATCAGCATCCTCCACCAGAATGTACATTTGTTGCAACTGATGAATCTACGCTGATACATCATAATCACCAAAAGTCCAGAGTTTACATTAGGGTTCACTCTTGGTGTCCATTCACTAAGAGTTTGAACAAATGTATAAAACATAGATCCATTATTATGATCTGGGGTCCTTTTACTATTTTTGCAACGTATTTAAAATTTAAAATCATTTCAAAATAAAAGCGTTTAAATAACCAAAGGTTTTTTTTTTAGAATTTAGGAAATATCCTTGCTTCAGTAAAAGTTTTCATTGCCTTGGCTGCGAGTCATAAACTGGCACCTCCAGTATTGAAAAATTATATTGGTATCTTTCACTGGAAAGAGTGTTTTTTAGATAACATATGGACGTAAGTATTTTTAAGTGATACATGCATTCTCCAGTTCCAACCGGATCTATCTTTCCCTATTGCCTTATGGTCAGCTTTAATCACAAATAATTAATAAAACCAATACCTAGAACTACTTTTCCTGAGTACTATTCTAAGCACTTTACATATATTAACTCATTGAATTTCCAACAAATTTTATAAGGCAATATGTCAGGATGTCTCTAAGATGACCCCCAATCATCTTCATCTCCTGAAACTCACTGTCTTGTATAATCCCACCCCTTGAGAGTAGGCTCGACCTAGGGACTCAATTATAACCAATATCATACAGGGGAAGTGGTGGGATATTTGTCCCAAGGCTAGGTTCCATAAGACTGTGACTTCTTTCTTGCTCTCCTGCTCTCACTCACTTGTTTAAGAGAAGCCATGTCTTATTACTGTCATCCCCCCAAATGTCTTCTGCTTATGACAAAGAAAATCCAAGAACAAAGGTTTTCAGGGATTGTATCCCAAGAATACCATGATCAAACGCTTTAGCTGAACCGTATGTGTAGGTCCTATTTGCATGCTAGCTGAGAATATTATACTTTCAATAAATGTTTCAAACTCAGACTCTCTAGTTTGGACTTTGGAACATTTCCCAGATTTCATGGATTTTTAAAAATCCCTTGGTAAAACTATGCTAGTTTATATTATTTTAACTGGATCTAGAGTCTTCTGAATTCTTCATATTGTATATTTTCAATTGGGAGTTCTGATGGGGGTACCCTTAAGTAGTTAAAGGTCAAAGGGAGTGCTTAATGCTAACCACTTTATTTACATAAGTATCAGTATAATGGCCTCCCTAGAGTTCCTGTGTGTGCATGTGAATGTGTGTTTGTGTGTGTTGTTTTCTAAATCAAGTGCTCTTTATAGTTTTCTTTCCAATGCTTTCAGAGTAAAGTCTGTTTAAATTTTGTATAAGTAAGTGTATTTTGCAGAGTTTATTTTTTATTATTGAACAAGCAAAATAAGAGGTAGAAAAAAAGATAAAATTGTAATAATGTTTTCTCAGTTACATGTTTCAGAGGCACGGAGTTAATTATCTCCTCAACCCTTATGTAATGTGTATGGATTCCTCAGGGCTGTCACTGACAGACATGAGTAGCCTTGCCCAGAGTCACAGTCTGCAATACAACTTTTAAAATATTTTGGTGTCATGCCAAAAATAAAAGCAGCAAATAGCTTAGTAATATCTCTAATAATTTACCTTTATTCTCCTTCTCTCATTCATTGTCTCTCTGTCTCTCTCTTTCTCCCTCTCCCCCTCCCGTATTCAGTCACAGATATATTGGGCAGGACTTTTAATTTCAAGAACAGAAATCAAATGTAGTTCATGGCTTTTAAAAAAGTTATGAAAAGAATTCTGTAGATGTTCACAGGAATCTCTGGGGAGCTAGAGAGCTAGGATTTGAGGCTAATCATCAAGGAACAATTTCCAATTTGATTATACCCCAGGATTGATCTTGCAGCTGGATTCAGACACCACAGCCTATGCTAACAATGCCACTGATACCACCAAAGCCATTTGCCTCTGCGTTAGAACTGCTCCACTATTACAGCAAAGAGGATTCCACTGCCACTGTCACTCTCTGTCCCAGAATGGATGCTGTGTGACTCTCACTTCTTCATGTCACTGGCTTCAAATTAAAGCTCCAGAGCAGGTGCTTGAATCCAGAATTACAGTGAGTTGAGGCATATAAGTATCTCAAATATTTGACTTCTGTGTGGCAAGAGGTTTTTGCCTCCTAGATTGAAGGAGCCTCCCACACATAGGACTTTTGTTTACATGCAGAGTACCCTGAACCAATGGCAAATGTCCATGAAACCATCTATTGCCATGGATCCATTCAAGACAACAGCAAAAATGAGTCATTTAAGAATGACGGTTTAAATTATGAAGGACTAACAAAATATCTTTAATGGTTGTTTCTGAAAATGATAATACACTGCTAAAGCATTTAAGTAAAATTTAATCTGTCTCAAAGCCAATATTCTGAATGAAGTTATCTTGGTTCTAAGTTTTGAATCACACAACTATACTTATTGACTTAATAGTGCTCTAGGGGCTCACCTACTACTATGGGAAAAATACTAGTTGATATTTCAGATTCATTCATGATAGAGGGAAAAACCCAAAGTGAATAAAGTAAAACCATTAAATAACACTTTCCCCCCTCACTTAAGACATTCTTCAGAAATAACCATGTCTATTCATTAATTTTTGTCTACCACACAGTAGTTTAACACAAGAATTATGTTTTAGTTATTTTGATTCACATTTAAATGCAGATCATCTAAAGGAATATTATGATTTGATTATGGAATTTGACTTTGGTAGCTAAAGCATGAAATGCTTGTGCTCTAGAAATGACCATATTTCTACACTTTCAAAGCAATGCATAGGTATAGATTCAAATATTATGGGATCACATTTAAAGAAACTTTAAACTCCTGGGATTAGTGAGTTCTCTAAGTTGGGTGATTCAACCAACAAGCCATGGAACTTCCCTGTTTTCTGAGCGACAATGTGTGGCTGGGTATAGCCCTTTCTAGTTTAGCAAGCTGTCAAAATCTTCTAAAAAATTCTCTCTTATATTCAATAATTAATTTTCAAAATTCAGTTACAGAATATTTTAAACTTGTTTTTTACTTTCTTCTCCTACCCCACCTACACACACATGCAAACACACACACACACACACCATGAGACCCAGAAGAGTAAAACCTGCATTTTACTATCAGTTCTCTCAGATTTAATTCTTTGAAGAACAAGACTTCAAGTGAAAATAAGTCCAAATACAGATGAATTTATAGCTGAACTCAAGTCCTGAGCAGTAGATAGGTGAGGTTTTAATCCTCTTAAGTCAATTTATATAACTAACCAGTCCAATTATGAGAAAAACAACGTGTGGCAAGGAGGTAATGGGTGGTGGTGGGGTGGCCAGTGAAAGCAATAAACTTGTCAAATGGTATAATTTATTTCTTTTGTTTGGTTATTAGAAACCATTTGGGGATCTATCTTGATAAATAAGTTATTGCCTATAGCCCCTTTGAAATTCATTTCAAGCATTTTTATTTTATATTTACTGGCACTCCTCTTGCCCTTAAGGCATGTATAATCTGAAACAATACTGGCAGTTGTGCACCTTTAGGATACAGAAATAATAGAATAGAAACTGAATTAATACAGAAGTACCTAGTACACTATACGCATTAGGGCACGAACAACATTACTCTCCCTAATGTAAAATCTTCTTTCTATAGCTTAGACGTTACCGTAGAGCAATAGATCATTGTATAATAGTATTTAGAGCTTTTTCAATTTTAAGGAAGAAAATCTAAATTATTAGGTAAGAGTTACCAAAGGAGTTAATCTATTCTTTTGTCTCTCTACATGCTGAAAAAAATATACTGTCAACTTGATAGAACCGTCATGATTTTCAAACTCTTTTGGATCATGCTGATGAGATGAAGTGTGACACTCTCTTACGAATGTGTGTGATGTAGGATCGGCAGATGTGAACCACTCGGTGACAGAAAGGTTAGGGTGATTAATGAGGATGGGGGTCGGATGGCACTTGCAGATTGTAACATTTTCATAAACTGTATGTTCTCTGAGGAGCTGCTTATTATGACTCGTTCAGTATCAATCCGAACATTTCTTGTGAAACCTGCCACATTCCAAATTAGTGCTCCATTCCCAAGGCAACTCTTCTTTGCTGTGCCATGGATTCTTCAAACTATTTCATCAAGTGACAGGTGGCCTCTGATTCCTCCTTCATCTCATCATAGTCTGGCCCATGAATTTTCAGTTCATGTCCTCTCACATTTGTGAGAACTAGAGCAGTTAGATCACTATTAACTGGACAAATGATTAATTTCAACCCTGGTCATCCAACAATCTTTTCAGGATTTTAATGTTTTTTTCCACGTCTACCTTTCCTCATAGTCTTATACTTAAACCTATGTTAGTTCTATTTTACCAAGCACTATTAAAATAGTCATAACATGGATGATTCCAGCCTCAATATCTTTGTGAAAAGAGGTGGCATATAAATTAACATTGTCTGATCTGTACTTACAAAGATGTGGTGCTCCAGGAGCCTAGATGGGGGTGAGAGCAGCAGAGAAAGGGTTTACCTATGGGCTGGGTACATGATAATAAAGGAAGGATATAGAAGATAGTATCTTGTTGAAAAACCAAAATTGAATGCCAAGCAGAACAAAAGGAACAGAGGAAAAACACAGACTCTCTCAAGGGAACAAACAGATAGTAGGGAGGAATTCTCTGTGCCAGAGGAATTTGGTCAGAGATTCTCTTTACAGGCTTGTATGCTTTCTGCCTTTGGCAAAATCTAAGTTCTTAAAGGCAATGAGCTAACTTGAAACTCACACCGTTCTCAGAAAACCCTAATCCTAAGTAAGGTGGGTATGGATTTCCTCAGGTTTTCCCAGTGGGTGATTTAGATACGTCTTTGGATGCTCTACCATGGAGAAACACCTTTTCAGCTAACTAGGAGTGCAGTTGCCAAGGCATTAAAGAGATTCTGTCTCTCCGCTCATTTTACTTACCAGTTTATTTTGTCTTTACACATCTCACTGAGCTTCAGAAATGAAGCTTCTAATCAGGGTACTGCTCCTATGAACCCTCTGTGAACTCAATTTATGAAACTTCTGTGACTCAGTTTCCTCATCTATAAAATGGAGGGAAAGAATACTTACCTGCCTATGTTAGGGGGCTTTGAAGATCAAATGTGATAATGTCCAAAACATTCTGGGTACAAAATTAAAACCTATGCCAACATAAATTATAACTATGTTTCTCATTTTCCCTCTTAATCATTTCATTTACATCCCACCCCCCACCCCCATTTCCTGAGGGTAAGTGTACAGGAAAATATGCCCTTGCCACTAATCCTTTGCTCAGTGTGCCCATCCCCTTACCTCTTTAGGTAAAGTTCTATTCATTTTTCAGATCTCAGCTCAAGACTAACTATTTCAGGGAAGTTGACCTCAACTCTCAATATAGACCAGCCTCTTGTATAAGAACTGAATTTCATTTCCTTACAGGATGTAACTTGGATTTTAATTAAACATAATTTTATGATTATTTGTCTAATATCTCTCTCCCACATGAAAATATATGCTTCTCAAGAACATCAACCTTGTCTTTATTGATCATTTCTTTACTCCCATTACTTAGAATACAGTTTCTTGAAGGTAGGAGTTTAAAAATATTAGTAGAATAAACTGAATAAACACATGAATAAATGTTGTCTTCAGAAAGCAATATAAGAAAGAGGAGTTGAAAATAGAAAATGATATTTAACTTAGCAACTTGGAACTCTTGTGTGAAATTAGGAAGAGTTAACTCAGCAAAGCATTATGGTGAAAGATGAATTGAAGAGCAAGCAGGAGGTTAAATGCAGTGATAGTGAACAGACAACTTGTTCAAAAGGTTTGGCAATAAAAGAGAGAAAGGAGGAAAGAGGAAAAGAGGAGAAAAAGGAAAAAAGGGAGAAAACAGTGGAAGTATTCCTCCCAAATGTAGTAGGATATCTGTCTTTGCCTTGTTAGTGTATCATTGCAGTTGGCCAGCTTGAACATGATTCTGTAGTACAGAGTGAATAATGTCCCTCAGTGAGCTTGCTACAGCAGATTCTGGTAAGAGGTTAGTTGATGTCAGAAGGTTCAGGGCTCAGAAGACGGTTCAGTTGTCCTTCAGGTTGCTTAGCACAGGTGGAGCAAGTATTGATATATCACATATGCTGAGTCCTTGAGGATCCTATGTGTTACTCTGAACAGGCTGCAATGGCAAGTGCATGTAGTACAGTACTTCACCAGCCTAGATAAATTATCACCCATGTTCATATACCAAGTCTTATCAACAATCTCAGCTGCTCACTTTGATCATCTCAGTAGGTTTTTAATTAGATTGCATCAATGAAATTTCTCCATAAACAACAATTTCCAAGGGTAGAGTCCCATTATACTTCAAGACTCCCGGTTAAAGCATCTTCCCCCCAATTTTCCTGTCTGATACATAAGAAGTGGAACTGTAAAAGTTCTCAAAAAGGGCTGCTTCTGTATCTCTAGCTTGGCTGACATGAAACTTTCACATTTTTCTCTAACACTACTGTCTCTGTTGTCAGACATCTGACCTCTTAGATAAAATTTCTAACACTTGGAGAAGAATTTGATGACTAGGAATTCTCTCTCCAACCCCCAACCCCCAAAACAGTTGGTCTCCAGCTTTCAGGGGAAGGGCTAGGGCAGGCAGCCATCGGAGAGTAGGTCATTTCAGGCTCAGTGCCCTATACCAGTTGCCAGAGGCATTGGTTGTAATACAAAGAGAGGGAAAGGTATTTTCACATGTGAAGTTCCATCTCAATGCTAGTTAGATGTCTTACTGTAATCAAAATAAAGCCAAGTCTCCACATGACCTATTCTTTACCCAGTGTTGTATGCTAAGAAATGTCCTGCCTGTGTCTAAAAGTAATCTTAAAACATTTAGATCTTAAATGCAGTCTCAAGAAAACAACAAAGGGGGATTATTTTTCTAATGCAAAGAAAAATTTCTTAAAGATTCTATTTCCTTCTTTTCTCTTGGAGTCTTACAGTAACTTTTCTGAGCCTTCTCATCTCTTGTTAAAATCCCAGAAAATTCTTTATCTACTCAGCCTGAGTGAAATCTTCTCTTCACTCCTCCTCCCCATCCCCTTTTGGGCACTAGACCCACCAGTGGCTTTCCATACTTTAAAACATATAATAACTAACGTTGATGTTTTTGCCTCTCAATTTTCCCAATCATCACCCCGATTCTAAACAATGAAGAGACAGAAATTGAGCAGGTAGTCTGAATTCTCCTTAGCAGAGGAAGAGGAAAAGTGGAATTCTTTATTTTCTTGTCACACAAGGTAACCCAGAGATTTCCCCTTTCCTTAGTAAATGAACGTATTGTATACCTATTGACTGAAGTTGCGCCAGCCTCGTTTGAATTCAAAGCTGCCAATACTGGATATTTGACTTGGGGCAAGTCAAGCAATTTTCTTTTCTCTCAGTGGAGTTAATAGCTTCCACACAGGGATGTTGAGAGGGGTCCATGGATAATATAAGGAAAGTTTCTGTTATGAATGGCACACAGGTAGCTTGCAGCAAGAGCTAGTTGCCTTTGTCACAAGTTGCTCTGCTTGTAACAACAATTATAACTGGCACCATAATAATTATGATGATTTATTTCAACACTTTTTTGGTTGGGCATACAAAACAAGTTCAAAAATTTGTCCAGAGATTGGTCACTTTTACATTTGACCTTGAATTGTATAATGCAAATGCTGCAATTAATTTTAAATGGCTTAATATTCGAATACCAGAAAAAAAAACATGGAGAGAATAAATTTTAACATGGTTGTTGACAATTCCTTACCATACGTGAAGCTGGATATTTTAACGAGATGTTTTCTCTTATTTCATCACTTATGTTGACAAAAATCCCTTGAACATGATCATTGCTAAAATATCACTTTGGATACGATTTAATATTATCACCTTCGAAAATTAAAAATTACCTCTATCCCCATTGACTTTCACTTGCCTTTGTCTCTTTTTGTAGTTCATTGAAAAAGAGTGATTCTCATAAATGTGACATTAAGATTATTTAAAAATAGTTTTTATTAGTGTTCACTTCTGCTTCAAAGGAAATAAATAATTTTAGTATCAGCCTCATCCTCAAGTAGAGTGGTTCTAGTGTATTTTGCATTACTGTATTTATATCTAAAAATGAAACACCATGGTGAGTCAGTAAGAAGAGAAGGAATCTTAAGCCTTAAGGCTAATTCCGCTAGAATAACTAATTGAATATATAACCCAGAAATTCTTTTAAATCAAGATGTTTGTATTTTTCTTAAAGAATCATAGTTTGTGTCAAGGTACTTTAGTCAACTGGGGTCAAATGGATGGATTGAATCTGTTTTAGTATATGTTTTATTCAGGGAGAACTAATGATATTCTTTCACTCAGGGATTTAGGGAATGAAGTTATTTGTTTATTAAAACAAAATTAGCAAAAATATCTCAGAGTAAATGTAACTCAAGCTGAAGGCCTTTGTATTTGAAAACAGAAAGTAACTGATCACTTTTTTTTTTTTTAATAATGTGAATGTGAGGGACCAGCAGGAGTGAATGTTATCCACAGGGATTTGAGGATGAAGAAGTGGGGAGGAATTACAATATAGGCAGGCAGTTTGCCATCTCTTTGAAAATTGTTCGCACTGGTAGCTTCAGGAGGGGTAAGGAGAGAAAAGGAAGGTTATGTTAGAATGTACTTGAATGTGTTTGTAGGCTAAGGAGAAGATAGAAAAATTAATATTGATCCACACATGTTAAACACCTGCCTGACAATTGATATTTAGCTGGACGTGAAACAGGGGTTTAATGCTATTTTCCTTTGACTGCAAGAACTACATGGTAATCCACCCTCCACAAACTCCTGTCGTGCCCATAGGTAAAGGAGTGAGGGGAGAGAAAAGAAGAAAACTGTCGTAGCAACTGTGGAGAGACTGGTGGCTGGATCAGGTACAACTATTAGTCCTAAGGTGATACACCTTCCTCAGTGGTAGGAAAAAAAAAGCATTGGTAAAGTTATAGATAAAATTGAAGAAGAAAAAAAAATTGACAGGTGCTAATAGATGCACAATACCTATAAACACCAACCACTCTTCTTTCAATTTATTCATTATTTATTTATTATTCACATTTTCCTACTTCAAAACTGGATTTTGTTCAACTTACAATGGAAGGCACACCCAGAGCATTTGCTTTAATTTGTGTGATTTAGCGTCCTGAAATTCAGTGGGGTCAAGTTACACATCTTTTATTACCTGCCTACCAGAATCTATTAATTATGGGTATATTCTTTTGCTAATAGTATGCTATCTTGATTACTGTGGTCTTATAATAACTCTTAAAATTAGGTGTAGTGAGTCCAACTCTGTGCATCTCTCACAGTACTGTATTGGCTATTCGAGGTATGTTATCTTTCCATACAAACTTTAGAATCCATTTGTTGCTATCTAGAAAATAACTTTCTCAGATTTTTTTAAAACAAATTTATGCCTTTATTGGAATTTTAATGCTTGGGGGAAGTATATCTGATATTGGAAAATAACTCAGAACATTTTTGAGTGGTGTGAAAGTAACAGAACACAGGAAATTAAAGTCAATAAAGAATAAGACACTCATCTCTAGGGGAGCTTCTGCATTAATAAATGTTTGTTTACAATGAGCCTCTGGAAAGTATGGGAGTAAGTGATGTTTGTCTTCTATGAGGATTCCCTTCTTGGCCAATCTTCTTTTTGCTCCAGTGTTCTATCTTTTGAAACCAGGCCTGCTAGTCCACTGTCATCCTAATCCCCAGGATTACCTTGATTACCTTCCCCTTCCTTTAATTAAATTTATTTTTCCTCATATCCCCTTCATTTCAGTTTGGTTCTTTGTGAATTCCAAGGGTCCAGTAGTACTTACAGCAAACATTTCTATGTATTAAGAGAATCCTTTTAGAGACAATGTCTTTGTCCCTGTAATCTGATCCAATCGTGATTTCTTAGCAATGGGTCATATACAAAGAGATCCCTAGAGTTCATCATTTTTCATGTACTCCTCTTCTTTCTGGGAACAGAGATAGGTTACATTCTCCAGATTCCTTTGCAGTTAACCAGGGCTGTATGTTTGAGAGCTGGACTAAGAAATATGGTCAGAGTGATACATACTACTTTCAGGAAGGGATCATAATGACCCCATCCCTTTTCCACATTATTTTCTTCTTTTTTTTTTTCCTATTTTTTAATTGAAGTATAGTTGATTTACAATATCGTGTTAGTTTCAGGTAGATAGCATAGTGATTCAGTTTTTGTGAAGATTATATTCCATTATAGGTTATGACAAGATATTGTGTATAATTCCTTGTGCTATTCAGTAAATCCTTGCTGCTTATCTATTTTGTGTATGGTAGTTTGTGTCTGTTAATTCCATACCCCTAGTTTGTCTTTCCCTCCTGCCCTCTCCCCAAATTGTGTTGAACGTAGAGATCAATTTCAGAAGAACTGACACGTTAAATATTCTGCAGCTTCAGTCCATGAGCACAGAATATCTCTTCATTTATCTATGTCTTCTTTGTTTTTTATTCAGTGTTTTGAAGTTTTCTGCATATAAAACCTACACATATTTTGTGAGATTTATGCCTAAGTATTTCATTTTATAAGATGCTATTGAAAGAGTGTTTATTAACATTTAGAATTCCAGTTCATGACTGGTATAGGGAAACCATTGACTTCTATGTATTACCCTGTAATCTGAAACTTTGATATACTTTCTTTTTTAGTTCTGAGGGGTTTTCTTTGGGGGGGAAAGGGTCAATTCTGTGAAATTTTCTATATAGATGATCATATTATCTGTAAATAGAGACAGTTTTATTTCTTCCTTTCTAATCTGTACATCTTTTATTGATCTTTCTTGTCTTCTGATTTCTTTATTTTGTATTGTGTTTTATTTACTTCCAGTACAATGTTTAATGGGACTGGAGAGAAAGAACATCCTTGTTTGTTCCTGATCTTAGGAAGAAAGTGTCCAGTTTTGCATGATTTAATATGTTAGCTGTAGGTTTCATGTAGATGTTCTTTGTCAAATTGAAGAATTTCCCCTTGATTCCTAGTTTGATGTGAGTTTTTATCATGAATGGACTTTGGATTTCGCTAAATGCTTTTATGACTTCACTGATATGATAATATGATTACATTGATTAATTCTCAAATATCGAGCCACTATTGCATATCTGGAATAAGTTCTCACTTGGTCATGGTGTATGGCACTTTTTATATATTTTGAATTCAATTTGTTGATATATTTTAGGATATTTTGGTCAATGTTCATAAGAGACATTGTTCTGTAATTTTCCTTTCTTACAATATCTTAATCTGTTTTGGTATTGGGGCAATGCTGTTCTCAGAGAAAGAGATAAGTTTTCTTTTTGTTAAAGTTTTTTATTGGAGTATAGTTGCTTTACAGTGTTGTGTTAGTTTCTACTGTACAGCAAAGTGAACCAGTCATACGTATACATGTATGCCCTCTTTTTTGGATTTCCTTCCCATTCAGGTCACCACAGAGCACTGAGTACAGTTCCCTGTGCTATACAGTAGGAAGAGATAAGTTGTCTCACTGCATCTTTTTCTGGAAGAGATTTTAGAGAATCGGTGCCATTTTTTTCCTTAAACGTTTGCTCGAATTTACCAATAAAATCATCTGAGTCTGGTGATTTATTGGTTAGGAAAGCTATTGGTTATGATTTAACTTCTTTACAAGATATAGAATTATTCAAGTAATTTACTTTTGTGTGTGTTTTGGTACTTTGTATCTTTCAAATAATTGGTCCATTTTATCTAAATTATCAAATTTGTGGACATAAAGCTGTTCATGTATTTTTTATTATCATTTAAATCCAGGGAATTAGCAGTAATGACCCTCTTTCAGTTATGATACTAATAATTTATGTCTTATTTCTTTTTATATTTGTTAACCTTGCTAGAGGTCTATAAAGTTTGTGGTTCTTTTCAAAGAACTACCTTTTAGTTTTGTTGATTTTTCTCTATTGTTTCCTTGTTTTCAATTTCATGCTAAGTGCTCTAATTTTAATTATTTTTTTCCTCTACTTGCTTTAGAGTTAAATTGATCATCTTTTTCTGGTCTTTTAAATTGGAAGCCTGGGTTATTTATTTTAGATCTTTCTTTTATATTATATACACTAAATGTTATACATTTTCCTTTAGGCACTGCACTATTTTTAAGTATGATAGTAATTTTGATGTTATATTTTTATTTTCATTTAGTTCAAAATTTGTTTTAATTCCTCCTGAGGCATCTTATTTGATCCATGTGTTACTAAAATTGTACCATTTACTTTCCAAATAATTGGTGATTTTCCAGCTGCTTTTGCTATTGATTTCTTAATTCCATTGTGGTTGGAGAATGTACTTTGTATGTTTTGTATTCCTTCTATTTGTTAAGGTATGTTTTATGGTCTAGAATGTTGTCTTTCTTCGTGAGTGTTCCATGTGAACTTGAGAATAATGAATATTCAGCTGTTATTGAAGAGAATATTCTAAAACTACCAATTAGACCAAGATGATTGATAGTGACCTTCAGGTCCACTTTCTCTTTATTGATTTTCTACCTACTTGACCCATCAGTTACTGACTAGGAGAGCATTTTAATTTCCAACTATAATAGTGCATTTACCTATTTCTTGTTTTAGTTCTATCAGTGTTTGTCTCACGTATTTTGATGCTCTATTGTTAGGTGCATACCCTTTTAGGATTGTTGTGCCTTCTTGGAGAATTGACCCCTTTATCAGTTTGTAATGTCCTTTTTATCCCTGATAACTCTATTTGTTCTGAATTTATTTTGTCTAAAACTAATATTGCTCTTCCAGCTTTATTTTGATTGATCTTAGCTTGGTAACTCTTTACAGCTTTCTTTACATTTAGCTTAGCAGAATGTTTAATTCAAAATGGTTTTATTTTAAATAACAAATAGTTGTTTGTTTTTTTTTTTTATCCACTCTGAAACTCTTTATCTTTTAACTGGTGTATTTAGAACATTTCCATTTAAACTGATATTGATATGTTTGCGTTAATATTAACTACGTAATTTTTAAATTAATTCTTGTCAGAGGCTTATTTTTCTAATTTCTCTCATTTTAATTAAGCATATTATATGTTCCCATTTTGTTTCTTCTCTTAGCTCATCAAATATACATGTTTTACAAATGTTTAATTGGTTTCCCTAGAGTTTACAGTATACTTTTTTGATTAACATAAGTCTGCTTTCAAAGCACATTATCCTTTACCCTATGGTTCAGGTGTCTTGTAACCAAATATTGTCAATTCCTTGCTCCTATCCCTTATGACTTTACTGTCATTCATTTTACTTACCTGTGCTAAAATCACTCAATACCTTGTTACCATTATTACTTTAAACAAGTTAACTTTTGAATCAATTAAGAATATAAAAAATAGGACTCCTGTCTTAACATTACTCACAGAAATTAACTAGAAATGGAATAAAGACTTAAATGTAAGACCTGGGACTGTTAAACTACTAGAAAAAAAAATAAGGGGAAAAGCTCCTTGTCACACATTGGTCTTGGCAATGGTTTTTCAGATCTGACACCAAAAGCACAAGCAACAAAAGCAAAAATCAACAAGCAGTAATACATCAAACTAAAAAGTGTACAGCAAAAGAAATGATCAGATAAATGAAAAGGCAGCCTATAAAATTCCAGAACATATTTGCAAACTGTATATCTGATAAGTGGTAAGTATCCAAAATATATAAGGAACTCATACAATTCAATAGCAAAAGGTAATAATAATGATCTGACTTAAAATTGGGTAAGAAACCTGAACAGACATTTTCCCAAAGAGGATATACAAATGGCCAACAGGGACATGAAAAGATGCCCTACAACCCTAACGATCAAGGAAATGCAAATTAAAACCACAGTGAGATACCACCTCAAACATGTTAGGATGGCTGTCATCAAAAAGAGGAGAGATACAAGTGCTGGTGAAGATGTTGAGATAAAGGAATTTTGTGTACTGTGGGTGGGAATGTAAATTGGTACTATGGAAAACAGTATGGAGATTCCTCAAAAAATTAAAACTAGAACTACTTTATAATCCGGCAATTCCACTTCTGGGTAGATATTTGAAGGGAAGAATATCACTGTTTCAAAGAGATATCTGCACCTCTATGCACATTTCAGCATTATTTACAATAGCCAAGATGTAGAAACAACCTAAGTGTCCATAGATGGATGAGTGGATAAAGGAAATGTGGTATACACACACACACAATGGAATATTATCCAGCCATTAAAAAAGAAGGAAATCCTGCCAATTGCAGCAACATGGATGTATCTTGAGGGCATTATATTAAGTGAAATAAGTCAGACAGAGAAAGACAAATACTGTATGATCTCACTTCTATGTGGAATATAACAAAACCAAACTCATAGAAATGGAGAGTATATTAGTGGTTTCCAGGGCATGCCAGATGGGGAAATGGATGAAGGTGGTCAAAGGATACAAACTTTCAATTATCCCCTAAGTCATGGGGATATAATGTACAGCATGATGACTATAGTTAACAATAATGTATTGTCTACTTGAAAGTTGCTAAGAGAAGAGAGTATAAAAAGTTCTCACCACACACACACACACACACACACACACGTAACTATGTGAGATGATTCATGTATTAACTAACCTTATTGTGGTAATACTTTTGTAATATATATACATATTAAGTCATTGCATTGTGCACCTTAAACGTACACAGCATTATATGTTAATTATACCTCAATAAACTTGGAAATAAAGAACAAGAACAAGAAAAAAATAGTTTTACTTCTATTTATTCCTTTCCCAAAGTTCTCCTTTTCTTTATGTAGATCTGAGTTTCTGACCTGTGTTTTCCTTGGCTCTGAATAACTTCTTTGAAGATTTCTTTCAGGGAAGGTCTGCTGGTGATAAATTCTCTGCTTTTGTTTGTCTGAGAGTCTTTATTTCTCCTTCACCTTTAAGGATAGTTTTGCTCGATAGAGAATTATAAATTGATGATTTTTCTTTCAACACTTTAAATATTGCACCCCCTCTTCTTATGCTTGCATTTTTTTCAGAGAAGCCTGCTGTAATTCTTAAACTTATTCCTCTATAGGTAATCCCTCTCCCCCACAACTTCTTTCAAAGTAATATCTTACTCTTTGGTGTTCTGCTCTTTTAATATGATAGGTCTAGGTTGAGGGGATTTTTTTGCCATTTATCTTCTTGCTGTCTCTGGTCTTCCTTTATCTGTAGTTTATTGTCCACCATTAATTTTAGAAAGGTCTCAGTCATTGCCACTTCAAATATTTCTTCTGCTCTGTATGTTCTTTTTCCTTCTGGTTTTGCAAATTTGTGTTCTTGTCATAGTTGCCAGATATTCCAGCTTGTTCTAGTGTCCTTGTTTTTGTCTCTCTTCTTAACTTTGGGTTTTTATAAATACTTTTCCACAGATAATGTTTGCATTTTGCAGCTCTTTCAGCTGTAATCCACTGTAATTATACTAGAACCTGTTGATATGGTGATAAGGTATGGGAGAGAGGAGGTATTCTGTAATCTTATTATTAACTCTCAGTCTTTCAGTGAGCTCCTATCTCTGGTCTGTGACCTTCTCAAGTCTTTCTTTGTATACAGTTTTCAGGTAATGATACCTGGCTTGGCCTGAGAAGTTCCCCATCATCTTTATCATACAATGCCTATATAGGTAGTAATAATGCCCCCCCAATCCAGTCCATACCACATAAAGCAATAAATATAGTAATAGGTAGCACTTTTATAACTCTTACTATGTATCAGACACTGCTTTCAGCACCTTAAATATATTTATTGATACTTATGTGTTCCCTGTAAATAACTTATGAAGAAGCACTATCCTTATCTGTATTTAATAGTTGAGGAAACTGAGAGACACATTAAATAATTTTCCTAAGGTTAGTAGCTAAATTCCAGGTCAGGATTTTGTCATTAAGAAGACTACATCTTGAATAATTAGAAATTTGGATGGATGGATGTTGGATAAATCAGCTTTTGTGTCGCCAAATAAAAGCATGATTTTAGCTTGTTATCGCTTTCTCATGTCACCCTGAAAAGGCAATAAATAGCACAGTGTTTCTACAACCACTTAGTATATTGTTTACCAGCAATTTCTGTGATTGCTACCTGACAGCAAGTCAATACTTATTACTTGTGAACGTTTTTGTTTCTTTAGTAATCTCCAAATTTACATTCCTCCAATACCATGAGGTACAATTCAGTTTTCACTATTAAGTGAATTAGCTAGATGGATCTGTAAATGTTTCTGATGAAATTAGGTTTCGTTTTCTGTAGAGTCTGGTGGAGGCATTTAATTCAATGAATTATGAGGACACAGGCTGAGCTTCATTGATTTATTCACCTTTTTCCCTTTAGTGTGGACTTTGAAAATGTAGTTATAACTATTATATTTCCAACAGAAAATAAAACATTGAATTTTCAGTACTGGAATGGTGGCACAAATTTGGGTTAGTTTCTTTTTAATTAATTCTTGTATTTCATATTTAAAATTGCTTATATTGATACATGGTAACCGATTTTACATATTTATTGACATGATCAAATATATCTTACATCTTAGCTAAAAAGTTGGGACATCTGGCTGTCAAACATTTCCCATCTTGCTCATACTATATTGGTCTATATTATATAAATTTTCACATTTTATGGAATTTGGCAAGAAAAAAGAACCAGTGCTCAAGAGACAGCTTCTGTAAAGCTTAAACTATGGATTTACCAAGTATCTGTGTTTTCTATAAACTCTTGAATAAAGTTTAGATATGAGAATTTGATTCTTTAAAAATATATTTTTATGAAGATAGTAAACTCTGTCAAACAATTAGACCCACTGGTCAGCTGACATGAAGGAAATAATTATTTTTAGGTAAATATGGTGAAATGTATTATCACAAGGAGTTCACCTTCATGCCTGAAACATATAGAATATAGCTGAATGAATTAGATGCATAGCTAAGCTTGAAATCAAGAATGGGAAAATCCACAATTGTTTGAAATGGAGCAGAAAAGCCAAGAAAGAACACTGATTAGATGTAAAGCCAGGATGCCCATAGGGAAATTGGAACCATATATGGACTTTAGATAAGGAGTATATGGCCCTTTATACAATCAGATGGATAATAATCCTGACCACTGATTAGAGAAGTACAGGAAGCGGGATTTGAATTGCCATGAGAAAGCTAGGAGCCACAAAGGCATATATTATGAAATGCAGCCTAGAAAAATTCCACCCCAGGTGCCACAGGGAAATAGCAAAGAAATTTTCTGTCTATCAGCTCTTTGAATTTTCCCCTCCCAGTGTCACCCTTGTAAACCTTTGTTATACTTGAAAGTTGAATAAACTAAGCATTCTCTTGACTCTTTGCATCTGTTGTTCTCTTTGCTTTGGATATTCTTCCTCCAGAGAACCATGTGTCTCATCATTTCTTTTTTGTCAGGTCATTGCTCAAATATCATCCTGTCAGCCCTTTCCTGACCACTAAATATAAAATAGTGTCTGCTTTTCCCCAGCCAAGAATACTGTCTGATCCCTTCACCCTGCTTTAAATTTCATCATAGCACCCACCATCTTCCAAAACATGATAAATCCATTAGTTTATTATCAACCTTCTTCCACTAGAATTAAGCTCTATGCAGACAGGGACCTGTTTAACCACTTAGTGTATAGCATATCATCTGGGATGTAGAAGATGCTCAATAGCCATTATTATTAAGAATGAGAGAAAGGAAAGAAGAAAGGAAGGAATCAAGAGAAGACATGTCTGCAAACAGGTAAAAGTTCGCCTCCCTAAAAGTAAAGTAGACACAATAATTCTGGTTTCATTGATCAATGAGTAACAAGCTCTTCTCATTAAATAAAAAAAAAAAGAACTACCATATGACCCAGCAATCCCACTAATGGGCATATACCCTGAGAAAACCATAATTCAAAAAGAGACATGTACCACAATGTTCATTGCAGCAGTATTTACAATAGCCAGGACATGGAACCAACCTAAATGTCCATCGACAGATGAATGGATAAAGAAGATGTGGCACATATAAACAATGGAATATTACTCAGCCATAAAAAGAAATGAAATTGAGTTATTTGTAGTGAGGTGGATGGACCTAGAGACTGTCATACAGAGTGAAGTAAGTCAGAAAGAGAAAAACAAATACCGTATGCTAACACATATATATGGAATCCAAAAAAAAATGGTACTGATGAACTTAGTTGCAGGGCAGGAATAAAGATGTAGACATAGAGAAAGGACTTGAAGACACGGGGTAGGAGGGAGAAGCTGGGGCGAAGTGAGAGTAGCATCAACATACACACACTACCTAATGTAAAATAGTTAGCTAGTGGGAAGCAGCAGCGTAGCACAGGGAGATCAGCTTGATGCTTTGTGTTGACCTAGAGAGGTGGGATAGGGAGGATGGGAGGGAGGCTTAAGATGGAGGGGATATGGGTACATATGTATGCATATGGCTGATTCAAAAAGTTGCTGCTATTATGGAGTCATCAGTGGTATTGTGTGAGGGGGCAGAGATGTGCATTGGCATTGCAAAGAACCACGGCTGAACGTATTGAAAGTGCCAGTTTAGTAATCATCAATGCATTACTTCCTTGTAATCTGGGATCCAGTTTCTGGCAGGAACAGTTCATTCTTCTTGATCCTGCTTGATTATAAGGAAGTTTGTCCTCAAGATTGTGCTACTATAAAGATACCAAAGCATTTGCACTCACTTTTCTTTCTTAATTTATAATCTCTATGTTTTCTGTATTCCACTCATCTGTACCAATAGATAAAATGCTTACAAACTTTTGTTCCTTATAAATGTGTCAGATGTCAAACAGATTTTGAATAAGATCAAAGTAAGCAATATGGCCCAGTCAGCAGAACTCTTCATGTCAGATGGGATAAATATCAAGTATCTACATTTAAGAGTGCCTAGAAACATCTTCTCCTTATTTTGGTGTATCACTTTGTGCTATTTAAGTCAGATATGCTCACTTTCTATCCAGAAGTTTTAATTTTCCACAATATAGGATGTCAGCTTTCAACTAAGTCTTGAAAGATGTATATATAATACTGTGCCTTCTTTGGATCAATCCTGAAGGGACATGTAAAAGTCACAATTTTTATCACATTACCCCTGATTTTTAAGCACTAGCCATCAGAATTGCCCTTAGTTATGAATATTTGATGTGTTCAGGGCAAACTTGAATGAGAGTAAAAAGAAAACAGTGTCATAGTTGCAAAGGTTTGTCAGACTTATGGAAAAGATATCTTTAAAAAGTTGAAAAGAAGTTTTCTATGAGAGACTGAAAAATGAAGTCTAGCATTCTTAAGACATTTTATTAACTCAGTTCAATATCATGAATATTGGATTTGATTCTTTGAGGCTTCTCTTTACATTCCTGTTTTGAATCCAGAATTCTAACTGAAAGTATAGTATGGTTCCTTAAATGTTGTTATCGGATTTATATTGTTTCAATCATGCATTGTTTCAGTAAGCATTTATTGTTTGTTACTGCATGCATAAACCTGTAAGTTGTGGGAGAACTCTAGCCCACTTAGTGACTTGATTCAGCATGCTACTATTGTGATCCTCATATTTAAGCTTGCGGTCTGTACGTCTGGTAGGCTGAGTCACCAAATATGAAAGTTAGTACATTCTTCTTCCTTTGTTCTTTATAATAGTTCATAGGGGAAATAACGCTGTTATTTTAATGTTGTCATTTTTTGTTTTTGTGGGGAAGAGGGGGGGAATGGTGGGTGACTGTGACCATCCCTATGTGATCTCCCAAGGGTAGCCTGCACAGAGCTGAAAGGAAGGCAGAAAGAAACTCTACTTCCTTAATCTCTCAGATGAATGTGTGATCAGCTAAAAATTGAATTCATTGGCTAGATATAATTGTAAACCAGTCTACAAGAGCTGTTTACATCTTAATGATGATGGAGTGCTAAAGTTATCATTATTGTTTATAAAAGATATCATAACTGTAATTAACTTATATTGAACTGCCTTCTTATTAACAACTTAGCCAAAAATCACACTTGGATGCATTTGGCTCTTTTTGGTGAGCATATATGTGATTGAATGAACCCTTCCAAAGATTCTTTCTGAGCATAATTTAATATAGCATTTGCTATAAATCATTAACAATGGTGGTATGATTGTAGCATTTATTTTTATACAGATTTGATTTAAATTAAGAAGAGATAGTTTGTGGATACAGAAGAATAAATTCTCTATTAATATATAGTGGGATCTGAAGAAAGATTGAAGAAAAGAAAGATCACTCACTTTTCAAATGAATTATTATGTTATGGTTTCTATTTCATGGCACTGCTAATTTCTACAAGAAGATAAAAACTTTTAACAATTCAATATCTATGGGTATATATATATGTGTATACATGCACATATATATGTGTACATAGGTACATATACAATATACATATATATAGTGATTGGATAAATTGTTGGCTGTATGATATGGGGAATTCGTGGATAAGCTATAACTTTTTACCCAACCATAAAATAGTCTGTGAAAAACAATGTTAAAAGATGAAACATTTGCTGGAAATTTGAACTTACTCTCCTGAATAAAAGTATTCTTTTATCAAAGAAGAGGTAAATGGATACCTGGTAGGCACCTAGAGGCTCTGCCACGGAAAGTAAGATAAGAACAAGGGATAAAGTGTGGGGCTGGAGGTACCGAAGCAGAGTATTGAGAAGTCCAGTAAGTAATCAAGGGCCAGAAAGATCCTGATTCTTTCATGTCACACACCAGGATTTCTGTGTGAGAAAAACAAAACATTAATAAATATAAAGGCAATGGCATATCTTTATACTCCAGTTGGGGATTAAAACAGACTTCCTTTCTAGACTGGTTGATTTTATAGTCCTCCTTCTTAAGGAAAATTTAATTCCTACATGGTTAAAAACAAGACTTTTGGAAGATCTGGCCTGGAAAAAGAATGAGAATAAAAGGAAATTCAGGTACAAAGATTTTAAAAAATCATTCATTAGTTCTGTTTCTTTGAAACGATGCTCAGTGATTAGTCTTGTAAGATCTAGTTATTTAATCATTATGACAACAAATTTCTTCATATTGCAAAGAATAGTAGTTTATAATATGGCTCATGTCATCTGAGGAGCTTAATCCTGGATTTAGTAATGCTCATTCCCGAGCCCTACCTCTGGAGATTTGGAGACACTACTGCTTTGATGTAGTCTAGGACTTTCTAGTTAGCAAAACGCCAAGGTGGTTTCATTTCTAATCTAGAGAGTTTTCTTATCTTGGCTATTGGATTTTTGGGGATGAAGGGAATAAGCCATTGTTGGTACAGTAGGCACACTAGAAGAATGAAAAGCAACGTTGGACAATCTATCATCACAGAGATAATTTTTTTACAAAGTAACATTAACTCAATGATAGCCTGAGCAAGTTTCAGACCACATACTTTACTAACTACCTGTTACTCAATTATAATTTTTACTGCTCATGCTTTCTTTTTGCTCAACTTTCATCCTTTACTCAAACGTTTTTTTCAGTTGCATGAGTTACTAGTATTTTATATTAATGAAGTTGTAACTTCATTAATATAAAATACTAGTTTAAGTATTGCCCATTTAAAAAATAAGTATTCGGGATTAGCTACTTTTCTTGTCCTACATACTTAGCCAATTTTTCTTGTGCTTTATCAACTAAATGTTTTCTACTCCTGGACTTATAAAAGAAAGTCTACAATTTCCTGTTATCTATTGACAGACCTGTTCAAATTATTGGCACATTCAGTCACAGCAAATGATTATTAATTTAGTATTATCATCATCCCATATCTGGTCTATTCTGTGTATTTGTTTATTGTTTTTCCCACCCCCACTATCCTATAACATATCCTCAGTGGAATGTAAGCCACTTGAAGGCAGCAATTTACATCCATGTAATGCTTTTCTCTGACATATTATAATATTTTGTCATTTTGGAAAATAGAGTGAAAAATCTTATATATAGAGAGAGAGTTGAATTTTATTTTTGCAATAAGCTAAGTAATAATTTTTATCTATTCTTCACATCAGCCTTATAGGATTGTCTGCTATTTATTTAAGTTAGTTATCTCTCCCCAATAGATGATATTTCAAAGTAAAGGGCAGATTCTTAAGTTAAAATTTTATTTCAGAATCAAAAGCATAGGGTTCATATGGTTGCTTTGTTAAAATAATTGATGCTGCTTTTTATTTCATTCCTAGGTTATCAAGTAAATAGAAACTAAACTTTCTCGTCAATTTATACTTACCAAAATTGCAAAAGCTAATGAGGTAGAAAATCATGATTTGTTTGTCTCTGGACCCAACAACATACAATTTTAGAAGAAATTGAATAAGCAAATTCAAAGTATAAGAATCCTAAAAAGATTGTAAATGAACTGTTATTAAAGATTCCTTTAACTACAGAACTAAAAGCCAAGTTAGTTGTAGATTAGCAATGTGGCTTATCTTTTAAAACAACTTCACGTTTCCCTAATCAAAGAGATGTATAATTATAAAATTAACAAGTTATCATTTGTAAAATAAGTTGTCTCAGCTTATTGAGGCATAATCATTTTAGAAATATACTCATAGGGAAACAAATTTGTTTTCCCTTTGAAAAGTATATACTCCCTCCTCTCAAAATGATCCCCAGCTTCTGCTGAATAATGTGATTATAGCTTTAACCCTTTTACAAGGAATACCCTGAGATTTTAGTAAAGGTAATTATGTTTTTTTAAAAAAAACAAAAACAAAAACAAAACCTCAGCCATGCATTTAAGAAAAAGCAATTCATTTATGTGAAATTCTGTTACCCAGGCTTAGAATTAGTCCCTTTATTGCCTAATATATGTTCAATTTCATGTCTAGTTAGAACATAAGGCACAATAAAGACAATTGGCAAAAGAAAGCATACATTTATTTTATGTAGCTGCCCAAGTTATGCAGAAAGTTCATAAACTCCATACTCTGTTGTTGGTCATAACTATGTGACCCAATGGACATCTGGTACTCTGTACAACTGCAAGAGGTATTCCAATTCCATTCGCAATTCCATTCGGCTTTAAACAGCCCAAATGTCCTTCAACTAGTAAATAACTAACTTTTGGTACATCCATACAATAAAATACTTCAAAAAATAAAAAAAAAGAACTACTGATACACATAACATGAATGAATCTCAGAGGCATTTTTCTAAGTGAAAGAAGCTAAATCTTAAATGCTATGGATAATATGTTTCCATTTATGTTGATATGACAGGCTTGAAATGGCAACACTATAGAGACCAAAAGCAGATTAGTCAATGAGCCCAAGAAACTAGGACTAGAGGAAGGGTTTGAGTTCAAAGGGTCATGAGGGAATTTTTTCAACTGCTCTACACGTTGATTGTGGGAGGTGTCAATTTTGTAGTGTGTAAGTTATACCTATAAAGAAAGCACTCAACAAGGAAAACAAAACAAAACAGAATAACCTTGACACTGCATCGTTAATGTGCAAGTACAGGTGAGGTCATTGCAAAGCATATGGCATAAGAGTATTCATAATATATAAATAACTACTTATCAATAACGATAAGCAACAACAACAGCAAAAAAAAAAATCCAAATTAAAAATTGCATCAGTGATGTTAACAGAAAATTCACAAAAATGAGTATCCGAGTGGCCAATAAACAAATGATATGCTCAACTTCACTTCTAATCTGAGCATTACATAATATAGCAACAATGAATTTTCTCCTGCTAGAACAGTCAGATAATGAGGTGTTAGTGAGGATGTGAAGGAAAAAGTATGACAGGAAAACGTATTCTTACACAGCAGAGCAAATTTCAAAATTGATACAGTCCTTTTGGAGAGATAGCCTTCAGTGTCCAGTACCACTGAAAGTAAGAATACCCAGTCACTCAGAAATTCCGCTAAATTCCAGAGAAATTGTTGTACTTGTCAAAAAGTTGTCAATATTGTATTCAAAATATTCATCAGCGCATACTTAAAACAGGAATAACTGGAATCACTGAATCGGGTGCTATTTACAACGTGTCTGATTCTGATAACCTTAATATTGATTGAGTTTCCTCCCCTGTAACAGGAGAATTGTAATTTAATTATTTCCTGGTGTTATCTGGAGTAAAATGTTTAATCAGCACCTAGGACACTGTAGGTATGATATGATACTGATTATAATAATGGATACTCATCTTTAAAGAAAGGTCAGATAAAAATGGGAAAGGATTTTACATGACCAAGAATGAGAATAACTACTATTTACTCCTTTGACTCTATAGGTCTCTTTCTGTTACCTTTTTTAAAGCCCTAATGGTGTTTGACTTTAATAGAGTAGCTAGCATCTTTAATCCTCACCCAACTATGGATTCTTGGCAGTAGGTGTCAGCAGGGGCCCATATCTGCTTTGATATCCAGTACCAGCTCACTCAAGCCTCAATACATTTTTGAATGGGATTGAAACATTGTATAATTCAGTTAATGTCTTAATGTAAAGCCACAGAAGTTTACTCATCTGTAAATTAAACCTTGAATTAACTACAGTATAATTCCTCTTGAGTATCATGTTGTCATCAAGGAGAAGATTGTTACAATATGCCATGTAACTTTTCTCGAATATAGTAACTGTAATGCACTTTTCTGGAAGCTTTATTTTATTTGAAGTATAAAACCCACATTTCTTCTGCCCTCTGGTATCACATTCAAAATTTTAAATGCCCATAGAAGGATATTCCAAATTCCAAATTCTACATACTTACTCTTGTTTGCAGTTTTTAGTTTATATTTTCTCTACTGACTCTGTAAGATTTAGAAAGTATAGAAAAGTAAAAATTCATTTCCATAATACTTAACAGATAATCAAAACATTTTTCTGAGCTATTTAAACAGAAGTATATATTTTCAGACTAATCCAAATAATGATTCCAATTTTCACTTAATTCTGTGTATACCTATCCTGCAAGTTATTTTCAATTAGCATAACATTATCCAAGATATAAGAAAATATAGGAAGAAAGAATTTAGTTTATGAGTAAGCTGGAGAGTATAGCTAATGAATATGATGAGTATATAAGTTACTGTCAAAACGTGTAGTTTTGAAAATTAGAGGAGTTGCTAACCAGGCCAGACACAAGGACAATTAGTGTAAAAACTGGGGCTGTCCTGGGCAAACCGAGATAAATATTTATACTAGTGATTCTGATGCATATATTTTTACCTTTTGGGAAAGACTTTGTCATTATTTCACTCAATTACATTTTTTGAGTTCCAGGATGGGATCTAGATACTGCGGATCAGTGCAGAAGAAATCAGACTGCATGTTTATTCTCCAGGCATCCATCTCAAGCTTTCCTTTTTTTTTTTTTTTTTTTTTGCAGTATGCAGGCCTCCCACCGCTGTGGCCCCAGGCTCCGGATGCGCAGGCCCGTGGCCATGGCTCACGGGCCCAGCCGCTCCGCGGCATGCGGGATCCTCCTGGACCAGGGCACGGAACCCGCGTCCCCTGCATCGGCAGGCGGACTCCCAACCACTGCACCACCAGGGAAGCCCAGCTTTCTTTTAATAGAGGTATTAACATTTCATGGCATTTCTAATGTCTTAGAATGTAGCACACAAACTATAACTAAGTTGTCCTATTTCGGTAGAAATGTGTAGTAAAACTGATTTTAAAAAATAACAGAATTTAAAGAAAAATCTATACTTCCAAATGCCTCATGCTTTTAGAGCTGATCTTCAGAGAAGAGGTAATAATGTATAAGAACATCTTTAAAGAAAAAAATTAGTAATAGCTGAATAAAGTCATTAATCTGTGGAACTATCCTTAAAAGACAAAATGTTTGTCATAGCAAGTGATTAAAAGAAAAACATAACTGAATGTAAGGGACAGAATCTGGAAAACAAAAACAATAACATTATTACAGTTAAGGTTCCATATAATCCGTTGAAAAAGATTTTTAGAACATCTACTTCCTTCTTCTCCCCAGAATCATTTTATATAATATTATACACAGCTCCTGATTTGTTTTCTGAATTGTCATGAACACTCATTTTTCTTATCAATCTTCACCAATGATAATGCACATATCTATTCAAATTCTCCTTCCATATTTGATCAGAAATATTGGTGTATTGCCTCAGTAATAGCAGTTTCTTAACAACAAACAAAGCAAGACAAAACAAAGCAAAACACACACACACAACTTTACTTACTGTAAAGTTTGAGTAGAACACAGCAATACCATGTTCATTGTGGTGACCTCCATAGTTTGGTCCTCCATAGGCCACTGATTGGCAGTGGTTACTTACCTAAATAACTTTTCCTTTTTGGACCTTATTTATGTGTGTGAACAGGTTGGAATGAACCTCTAAACTTTCTTCCAACTTGAACGTTTGGTAAGTGTTTTACTATAACATTGTAATTGAATTTCTCAATGTCTTTCTCATTATTTGTGTCTCTTTGCATGTTTTCCAACTCTAGTTTTCTCATTTTCTCTTTTCTTTCCTTCACAAAGAAGTTTCTGAAGGAATAGATTTCCTGCATTTTTTTCACATCTAAAACTCTCACTAACACCTCAGTTCTCTAATATGGCTCTTCTCTTACCATTTAACTAAAATTATTTTTTAGGTCACCAAAGACCTTTGTGTTACTACCCCAGGATAACCATAGGAGTGCTTATCTCACTTAAGCTCTCTGTAGGATATGACCTTCTGGGGACACTTTCTCTATTTTGAAGTTCTCTCCATCATGGCCTTTCAAGAGAATATCTTCTTTTTATTTATTTATTTTTTGATTCTCTAGCCACTCTATTATTTTTTTTCCTCTGTCCTCTTCTTTAATATTGATGTCTCACATATTCATGTTAAATCCTTTCTTTAACTGTTTAAAGTTATAAAATTTCATCTATATCCATATGTTCAATTTTCATTTATTCTTAGGTTCATAAATCTCTATCACTAAACCAAATCTTTTTTAGGTTCTGTTTTACCACATACACAACAAATATTTATTTGAATATCCAACAGGTACCTTAAATTCAACAAATGTAAAAAAGACCACTGTAGTCCCCCAATCCCAAATATTTTCCTCCTGAGGTGGCCCTTATAATTTTACATGGTACTCAGTTGCCTGAATCTTTAAATTCTATCAATTTTGTCTACCTTAAAAAAATTCTCAAACTATTCTTTTCTTTTTACATTCATTATAATGACTTTGGGATGCCCTTATTGTTCCTTGTATTTATGTGTTAATAATGTAAGAGCCCTCTGACTAGTCTCTTGTTTTTCACCCCTACCACTGTCTAAAATGTTGACATAGCTTGAGCTTTCTGAAATAATGAACTTATTCTAGTCTTTGTCTTCTTGGCATCCTTCAGTATCTTTTTTTTGACTTTTAAGATAAGGTCAGAATTACTTAACATGGAATAAAAAAACCTTCCAGATTTGGCTCCTGCCCACCTTTTCTCATTAACCCACTATACAGCATGCTGTAATTATCTACATATTTATTTCTTCCTTTGAACCATGAGTCCCTTGATGATGGAGTCTATGAAATATCTCCTGAGCCCCGATTACTAAAAAAGTGTCCCAACATCTAAAATATGTTCAAAAGATGTTAATTATGTAAATTATTTTAATTAAAAGATATATTATCAAGCTCAATCAAAGTAAAATTAGGCTACTATCCTCTCAACATTATATAGAATAATACCTCTGTCAAAGAATTAGACACCTGAATTCTAATCTTGAATCTCTTACTAATTAGTTGTGTAACTTGCACCAAATCACATAACTTTCCTGAGCCTCAGTTTCTTACTTATAAAATGATATTGTAGTGTTAGATGATTTATCCAGCCTCTTCTAGTTCCAACTTGCTGTGCAACCTGGTACTGTTCCATGGTCATAATTTAATGAGACACATTAACTTTTCAGGCCTCTAAGGAACAATTTCCCTAGCACTCAAGCATAGTGTTTCACCCTAGTGTCTGTCCTATATCTAAGTATGTTTTACCCCTGGGAACATAGGCTCAGAGTGCTGCAATGGCAGAGAATATTTTCTCATTTCCATTGGTCTTATATAAAGGGGGAAAATGGTGTCATAACTCCAGCGGATTTATTTCCTGCTAACTTTAAAAGTTAAGAAATGCTTGAAAATATATCCCCAATGTCCCTGATTAGAACATCCTGTGGAGACAAATTAATTTTCTCTAAATGACATTTGAAAACTTGCTGAGGGCAAAGAACAGGAGAATGTGGCTATCCAGTGAGTCATTTTATAATTCCAGGATGAAATTGACCACCTTGTATGATAAGTTTTGGGGAGCAAACAGGACAAGGTGAGTTTTCCCCAGCTATGAGCAAAGTACTTATTACTAATTTAGAAAAGGGAGGGATAACAGTCTGGAAAATTATAGGTCCATTTAAATAACTAAATGCGCTATAAAGATTTTTGCCAAGATTTTGGCAACAAGACTTGAAAAAGTTATATGTAAATTAATACACAGGGACCAAGTTGGATTTATGAGGCATGAAACAATTATAGATAGTATGAAGAAGAGTTTTATGTTAATGCAAATTGATAGTGATACTCAAGACTCTGGTGTTTGCAAATTCTGTTAATATCCAGGAAGTGCATAATAAAAAGGAATAGAAATATAACTAAGCAAATATTAAATCGTGTAAGTTTATAAGAAGTCTTGTTTTTTGAAGAAGATACTATTATTGTAGCAAAATAAGTTGTATATTCATGGTGCCAAACACCCAACATAGAAAGATAATTGCTTTTTTTTTCTTGTAGGTTGGCTACATGTTAAAAGTCATTATTAGGAAGGTTGTACTTATTTTACTATTATCTTATTTTTTGTGATAAAACAATGACCTAAGTCACCAGTATGACACATTTTAAATAATACATTCTCAGTCACAGGGATTTGAACTAATTTAGGAGTTGCAAATTTAAAATGCTGATGGTAATATATTCTCATCAAGTTTAAAGAAAATTTGAGTGAGATGTATGTAATCCTTTTGACTGAACAAATTAACATTTGAAATTTCATAGAATTAAAAAGAAAATGATACATGTCAGTTACCATCAGGGTGATAGATAAGACACTCCGAAGAGTCCTCCTCCTACAAAACAATTAAATCTTGCATATAAATACATTGTTGGGTTTCAAGAAATAAGGAACATATTCAAGGGCCCAAATAAGCAATCAACACAGCTTTAAGTTGATGCTTGAGTAGGAAGCTGTGTTAAGAATAAGTTAACGTGAAAGCTGAGTTTGTCCAAGGTATAAATACCCATGCCAAACGTGGGATTAAATGCTACTATATGAGAGTGTATCAGAGTGTGCAGAAGCCTACGAAGGAGATTTAAGAAGCCTCAAGTCATTACCAAAACCTCTTGAATCATAGCAGAAGCAAACATGAATCTTCTGTAGTTTAAAACGTCTCACTTTTAGTCCCTTAGGATTTCCACAGAGTAAGAGCAAGAAAAGACATGCTCAAAATCAGAGATCACAAAACACAGAAGGAAACAGGCACAAGTGGTGAACATCAGCATAAAGAAGAAGCACGTCAGATGTTTTAAAAAAGTTTGTTTAAGTTTGTTTTTATGGTATAATTGGTATTCAACAAAAGGAGAGAAAATGGAATTATATGAAATGCTCAATTAAAACCACAAAAGGCAGACAAAATTTAGAAGACAAAAGTAGAAACAAGGGCAAGAAGTGGAAAACAGTAACAAATATGGTAGATAGCTATCCAACAGTATCAATAATCACTTAAATGTCAATGGTCTAAATACACCCATTAGACAGATAGTCAGTTGATAAAATAACAAGACCACAATATATCTTGTCTACAAGAAACCCACTTTAAATATTAAGACACATTAGATTAAAGGTAAAGGGATGATGAAAAGTATGTCATGCAAACTCTAATCAAGAGTGAGTGGTTGTATTAATTTCAGACAAAGCAGACTTCAGAGCAAAGAAAGTTATCAGAGATAAAGAGGATTACATAATGATAAAGAGGTCAATACAACAAGACATAGCAATCCTTAATAAATATGCACCTAACAATAGAACATTAAAATACACAAAGCAAAAAACTGATAGGACTACAAGGAGAAATAGACGAATCTGCTGTTACAGTTGAAGATTTCAATATTCCTCTGTCAGAAATGAACAGATCCAACAGGCAGAAAATCAACAGCAGAATACACATGTTTGAGCTCACATGGAACATTCATCAAGATAGACCATGTTCTGGGCCATAAATCACACCTTAAAAATTTAAAAGAATAGAAATCACTTAGGGTTTGTTCTCATATCAACATGGAATTAAATTAAAAATCAATGACAGATTCCACATATAAATGATATCATAGGATATCTTTCTTTCTTGTCTAACTTGTCTTTCTCTGTCTGACTTACTTTATTCAGTATGACAATCTCTAGGTCCATTCATGTTCCTGCAAATGAAATGAACTTATTTACAAAACAGAAATAGAGTCACAGATATAGAAACTAAACTTATGGTTACAGGGGTAGAAGTGCGGGAGGGATAAACTGGGAGATTGTGATTGACATATACACACTACTACATATAAAATAGATAACTAATAAGGACCTACTTTATAGCACAGAGAACTCTACTCAATACTTTGTAATGACCTATATGGGAAAAAGAATCTAAAAAAGAGTGGATATATGTATACGTATGTGATTAATTTTGCTGTATACCTGAAATTAACACAGCATTGTAAATCAACTATACTCCAATAAAAATTTTTTTAAAACCTTTATTACAGATTAAAAAAAATCAGTGACAAAAGATAGCTGGAAAATTCCAAAATATTGTATATTAAACAACACATACAGGGATAAAGAAGAAATCTCAATCGAATTTTTTTTTAAACTTTGAACTAAATGAAAGTGAAAATACAATGTTTTAAAATTGTCAAATTATTAATCAGTTGTCAATTTCAAATTATCAAAATTTGTGGGATGCAGCAAGAGCAGTGATTACAGGAAAATTTATAACATTTAATGCATATGCTGATCATCAGATTATTTACATAATATATCATAAAGCAATCTAAACAAATTTCAAAGAACAGATCTGTTAAGAAAAAACTATACTCTTCCTGTGTGTTTCTCCTTTACTATTCCCACAGAGCACTTCACCTTTGACACTTCTGATCACCAAATGGATGTGGGTTTTTCCTACACTAATCAATTCTCCACCATACCAGCTGGGTGTCCTACAATTTAATTCAATTCTGACCCTGTCTACCTGGAGATAACATAAGACCCCATAGCTTAAAGTCTCAGTCCCACAAGCACTCCACCCTCCACCTCAGCTGCCAATTGCAAGTACCTGTTGCCTGTGCTCCTGGATATAAATCAGAGGTTCCCACAACTCCCTCCTTGGGTTCAGCTGATTGGCTGGAGCACCTCACAGAACTCAGGAAAACAGTTTACTTACTAGATCACCAGTTTGTTAGAAAAATATGTAACTCAGGTGTAGCCAGATGAAAGAGATACATAGGACAAAGAATGTGGGAAGGGGCATGAAATTTCCATGCTCTATCTGAGCATGCTTCTCTCTCAGCACCTCCATGACTTCACCAACCCAGAAGTTCCCTGAAACTGCTACCTTTGGGATGTTTATGAAGGTTTCTTCATATTGGCATGATTCATCGTTAACTCAATTTTAAGCCCCTATCCTCTCCCTGGAAGTTAGGGGATGGAGCTGAAAGTTCCAAGCTCCTAATCATAGCTTAATCTTTCTGGTGACCAGCCTCCATCCTGGAGTCCACCAAACATTGCCTTGTTAGAACAAAAAAATGCTCCTCACACCCAGGAAATCCCAGGGGAATTGTTACTCAATGCCACTTCTACATAAATACAGTTTCCAAATATGTAGATTGTTGCTGAGATTTCTATTCAGTTCCATTGTTGAATTTGTTTGACCTTGTGCTAGTACTATACTGTCTAAATTATTACAGCTACTTAATTAATAATTAATGAGGTAAGTTCTTGTCAACCCCCTACCTGTGCTTCTTGTTAGGGAATATCCTGTATATTCTGAAGCCTTTTTTTTAGCCTAGTTATTCTAAATGAATAATCCACTTTCAACCACATAGTCATCATTTGATATTACATTTGACAATTAACTCAACAAAAACATAGCTGGCATCTACCATATGCATGCACTCGAGGTATGTTTGGGGCTCCAGTACTGAATTATGTTGTTATGGCTCCTGACCTAAGAGAGATTATAGACATACTCTGGATATCTTTTACCAGTCTCAAAGATACCAAGCATTTTCTCTTTCAAAGGAATGTGAAATTCAAAGTTGAAGAAGAAAATATGACTGTCTTCCTCCTGATTTTAAAAGCTGCAAAATAAGACTGAACCTTAGTAGTGTGTGTCTGAGCATAACTCTGACTTCCAGCCAATTCCCAATATGTTTTTAGTGTCTGAGAGGTCCATACATCTGTATACCTTTCTCCACATTTGTGAAAGTCTGAAAAATTGGTAAAAGTCTGTTAAAGCAAAATTAGAAAGTCCAGCCCTCAGGATAAGTAGAGGTGCTTCCATTGTGCGATATGTGTGTTTCTAATAAGGTCCTGGTCTTCTAAATAGTCATCATCCTGAGTTGATGGTTAAAGTTTAAATAATTAAATCTTTACGTACCAGGGTGATCAACTGCTATAATGCAGCTAACATTGTTGGTGATGGTAGGAAGTATTTTAATTAAGCAAAGTAAGACTTTTGAGGATTGTCAGTTAACTTCTAAAATGACAACTAACCAGGTGAGGACGAACTTTCATCAAGAAGAAGAATAAAGAAAATGTCTTGAAAATCCTTCCCTCTGAGGCTAGACAGCAAATGAAGACAGTGGGGAAGCAGAGGGTCAACAGAAAGAAGTGACAAACCAGCACTCTTACATTTCTACTTAGCCTATCCCTTTCTTACTGCTTGAACTTAAGCTGTGAATTTATGGAGTATTCTGTTCTCAAAGAACTTTGCCAATTTGAACAACACTGGACCTGAAAAGAGTGATGAAACCAGAGAGCACATATACCTAGAAGAGTGCAGATGAGATAGCAAAGGCTTGTCAAGAGATAGAAGCCTTTTAAAAAAAATGTTTTTAGAAGGGATGGCATGTTACCATAGAGCAATAAGGACACTAAGTTCCAATTGAGGAACATATTAGAGTCCAGGAAGTGCTATATAATTCTGTATTCAAATCCAATGAAAATGAAGAGCCAGGGAGGTTAAGGGAGTTAACGTTGAACTGAAATGGGGCAAGGCAGCAACTTATTAGATGGTATTTGCTGGTACCTATGCTAGAGCAACTTTTTGAAATCTCATGTGCTGTCTGCATTTGCACATAGGAATAGGCCCATCAGAAGACATGGGTCCCATAGCTCATTGCCTAACTAAACTCTCCATATGTGGTAAAAGAAACCCTAAAAAAACCCTGCTAAATAGGAGAGAACAAATGAACAGAGAAAAGAAGTTTCAGTACCCTCTGGTTGAGAACAAATTCTGTTTTAATGCTAAGACTCATTAAACTTCTATAAAATGGAAATCTATTAAATTTCTTTATAAGGTCTCTTCTGTAAGTTAGCTAAGTGTATAAAAAAGTCCCAGATGCCACAGGCATTTGTGTTTATCCAATAGTTTAAAATGTACATTTTTGGGGGGTACAGATGTACTTCTTTGCAAAGCAGAAATAGAGACACAGATGTAGAGAACAAACTTATGGACACCAAGTGGGGAAGGGAGGGCGGGATGAACTAGGATATCGGGATTGACATATATACACTACTATGTATAAAATAGGTAACCAATTAGAACCTACTGTATAGCACAGGGAATTCTACTCAGTGCTCTGTGGTGACCTAAATGAGAAGGAAATCTAAAAACGTGGGAATATATATATACATATAGCGGATTCACTTTGCTGTACAGCAGAAACTAACACAACATTGTAAAGCAACTACAATAAAAATTTTAAAATTAAATAAAAAAAATAAAAGCGAAAAACAAACAAAAAATATACATTTTCCCCCTTTTCTTCTCTTTTCTTTCCTTTCCACTTCTTTTTATCCCTCCCTTCGTCCCTTCCTTCCTTTTTTCTTCTTAATTTTTGTTTGCTTCTTTGATCTGTCACATAGATTTAGAACACAAGTGGATTTCAAAAGAAAGAATTGAGATGGGAGAAATGATGCCTAGGATTAGGCCACATGTTTGAGTTTGTAATATGTTTTCATTCTCTCTTCTCAATTTTGAATATAATCACAATTTGGAAAAAAAAATGCTTCACAGCTTGCATACCTGACTCCTCATTCTCTCTTGTTTTTATTATTTCCAAAATGAGCTCATATTTGATATGATTTTAAGGGACTAGGTTTACAGAGCTTATGTTTCCTTATTTAAAGAAGAATGAATCAAGGGTGTTTAACATCATAATTGTCCAGAAGGCCAACTTTAACCACTTTGGGTTTTTTAAAATTAATTTTTATTGGATTATAGCTGCTTTCCAGTGATGTGTTAGTTTCTAATGTACAGCAAAATAAATCAGCTATATGTGTACATATATCCCCTCTTTTTTGTATTTTCTTTCCATTTAGGTCACCACAGAGCACTGAGTAGAGTTCCCTGAGCTATACAGTAGGTTCTCATTAGTCATCTATTTAATACATAGTATTAATAGTGTATATCTGTCAATCCCAATCTCCCACTTCACCCCATTCCCCCACTTACCCGCCTTGGTCTCCATACGTTTGTTCTCTACATCTGTGTCTCTATTTCTGCTTTGCAAATAACATCACCTATACCATTTTTCTAGATTCTAAATATATGTGTTAATGTACAATATTTGTTTTTCTTTTTCTGACTTACTTCGCTCTGTAGGACACTCTCTAGGTCCATCCATGTCTCTGTAAATGACCCAATTTCATTCCTTTTTATGGCTGAGTAATATTCCATTGTATATATGTACCACATCTTTATCCATTCCTTGGTTGATGGACATTTAAGTTTCTTCCATGTCCTGGCTATTGTATATAGTGCTGCAATGAACATTGGGGTGCATGTGTCTTTTTGAATTATGATTTTTCTCTTGGTATATGCCCAGTAGTGGGATGGCTGGGTCATATGGTAGTTCTATTTTTAGTTTTTGAAGGAACCTCCATACTGTTCTCCATAGTGGCTGTATCAGTTTAACATTCTCACCAACAGTGCAAGAGGGTTTCCTTTTCTCCACACCCTCTCCAGCATTTATTGTTTGTAGATTTCTACAAACCAGTATGAGGTGACACCTCATTGTAGTTTTGATTTGCATTTCTCTAATAATTAGTGATGTTGAGCATCTTTTCATGTGTTTGTTGGCCATCTGTATGTCTTCTTTGGATAATGTCTATTGAGGTCTTCCGCCCATTTTTGGATTGAGTTGTTTGTTTTTTTGATATTGAGCTGCATGAGCTGCTTGTGTATTTTGGAGATTAATGCTCTGTCAGTTGCTTCATTTGCAAATATTTTCTCCCATTCTGAGGGTTGTCTTTTCATCTTGTTTATGGTTTCCTTTGCTGTGCAAAAGATTTTAAGTTTTATTAGGTCCCATTTGTTTATTTTTGTTTTTATTTCCATTTCTCTAGGAGGTGGGGCAAAAAAGATCTTGCTGCGATTTATGTCAAAGAGTGTTCTTCCAGTTTTCCTCTAAGAGTTTTTATAGTGTCTGGCCTTACATTCAGGTCTTTAATGCATTTTGAGTTTATTTTTGTGTATGGTGTTAAGGAGTGTTCTAATTTCATTCTTTTACATGTAGCTGCCCCCAACTTTAACCACTTTTATTACATTGTTATGGCAATGTGGAATTTCTTTTTCAAATACACATTGTTATCTTGCACATTATTTTATAAAATAAAAGTAATTGCTACTGCATTTCAATTAGATTTATTGCCAAATAAGTGAAATGCCTGAATTTTTAAGTCATGTGCTCTGTTTTTTGTGGAAGAGAATGGTAGTTAAACCAATTCTGTATACCACAGAACAATCAAAATATCTAGAACACATCCTCACTTTACTTCATCTGGTTTTCTCTAAGAAGTTGTGTGTAGTAATATTGTTTAAACTAATGAAAGTATTATTTTGCTGGGGAAAATATAACTTAACCTCATATGTTCATTTATACAGTGAACACAGAACTTTGAAATGCATCTCTTATTAAATATTTTTAAACTTTCCACATATTTCAAATACTCCAATATTTTTAAAAAACAACTAAATTGACATTTCAGATTTAGTTCAATATATAAAGCTGCCTTCATTCAGCCTGAAAAATATTATGATTTTTTAAATGACTCACTTATTCTCATAGAAATTTACATTGGGTATATGATCCTCATAAGCTAAGAAAATATGAAATTGCCACAAAATGGCAAATGAATTACAGCATAAAGGTCATTTTTAAAATTTCTGACAGTTCAGAACATTAGAAGGTCAAAAATCAGTGGCACATTCTCCTATGCTGAAAAACGTCTTGATTTAATCAAGGCACTCTGTAGGCTTGTATAATTCAAAATAATTGTAATGTCTGTGAAATCAGACATTCAGACATGTAAGTTACTGTTTTAATAAGAAATGGATCAAGAATTAGAGAAACGTTGCATTTACTCCCTTGTTTTCTTATAAGTAAATGTAACTTTCCAACACAAAGACATTCCTTACTTCTGTTTATTCTTTAAAGTCAAATTTGCACACTTGATGTATGTTCTCAACATTAATGAAATGTCTGTCAAAATGTATAACAACTCAGAAGTATAACTATTGTAAATTCAAGGATAATTTATCCTTGAAATTTAGGTTTTTACTGTCTTTCATTGAATGCAAATTTGAGATGGTCTTTGTGGGGAATTATTTTGATTAGTATAACCACTAATTCCTCCGAAATACTCTTTTATATACTTAGGGGTTACCTTATTTCAAGTTAGAAAAACACATATTTTCTCTTTGCTCTTTTTTTCATCTACAGAGCAAAAGAATTTCATGGTTCAAAAACATCATTGGCTAGCCAACTTAACAATATTAACTATATCCTAGTAAGTGAAACTCATGAGTAAATTTTTCAAGAAATAATGTGTTGAAAGACCATGGAAATTGGAGCCAATAAACATGAGTTTGAATTCTAATTTTGCCACATTCCAGCATTGTGAAAAAAGGAGATCATTCTCTGAATCTCCCGTTTTTTTAATGTATAAGAGGAAGACAAAAACCTCACTAAAAACTCAAGTTATTTTTGTAAGGAATAAGTAAATGTATGTACACAGACACATTAATGAACCCTAAAATGCTATAACATCTATGTTAATATATAGAACAAAAGATAAAGCAGTCCTTGGGAATGTAAATTGGTGCAGCCACTGTGGAAAACAGGATGGAGGTCCTTCAAAATATTAATAATAGAGCTACCAGCTATTCCACTCTTAGGTATATATTTGAAGGAAATGAAATCACTATCTTGAAGAGATTTCTGAACCCCCATGTTCATTGCAGCATCATTTACAATAGACAAGACATGGGAATAACATAAGTGCCTACCAATGGATGCCTAAATAAAGAAAATGTGGTGTGTGTGTGTGTGTGTGTGTGTGTGTGTACACACACACAATGGAATATTATTCAACCATAAAAAGAAAGGAATCCTGTCATTTGCAACACCATAGATGGACTTCAAAGGCATTATGCTACATGAAATAAGTCAGACAGAGAAAGAAAAATCCTGTACGATCTCACTTATATGTTGAATCTGAAAAACAAACAAACAAAACAAACTCATAGAAACATAAAATAGATTGGTTGTTGCCAGAGTGGGGCAAATGGATGGAAAAAAGAAATGTAAGATAAAGTAGGCTTGATTATTTAGAAATTGGACAAATTAGATGATATTTTACTCTGATTTATACTTTAATATAAAATCAACATAGCATAGCTAAGCAAAATTTTCAAAATACAGAATGACCCCCATTAGACATGATAGAAACCAAATAGTATAATAAAATTGAAAAATTAAAACTGGCTAAAACCAAGTTATTCAGGAAGGGCGTTGACAGCAAAAGACACTTGAGAAATTCAATTATCAACTCTACAGACTCCCATTTGACTCCACGTTGATGGTTTACCATGACCTTTAAGTCCAATTACTATTTAATTAAATTTCATTCTACCATCATTTAATATGCTACGGGAGCCCAGTTTTCTTCCTCAGACCTCCAGGGATTTTTTTTTTTTTTTTTTTTTTTTAGGGAAAAGTGCTATTTCATAAATTCGTCTGTAACTCAGTTCTTACTTTTAATCTCCATTTTGTCTCCTGCTGAACAGATGCTTTACCATTATTCTTTATCCCTACCAGACCCTTGTTAACTTCCTCCACCTTCCCATAGAACTACCCAGTTGAGAATGAGTGCATAACAATATGCAATTTGTGACCAAAACCCCAAGAGTCATGAGTGTGGGTAGCAATTATAGCACAGCACAGAACAGCATAGAACTTCAGTTACTCAGCAGCCATATCTAATCACTGGATAACTTCACAATTCATCTCTCTTTGAAGAGTCTCAGCTTTGTAAGCTTCTTGTTTCCATTCTCTTTGGTTGTCTCTCCCTAAAACAAAAATCTCCCCACTCTCCATAATGAAGAGCAATTCAGTACCCTACAAATTAACTGCACATCTTCTTTTAGGCAAAATTTACTAGCGTGGTCTATTAAAAAAAGGGCCGGTGAACACTTCCAGAATTCTACACTTGCTAATTGTTACTTTCCTAGGGCTGTCTTAACTAGATAGCAAAAGCCATGTGGCTTAAAACAACAGAGATTTATTCTCTCACAGTTCTGGATGCTAAAAGTGCAAAATTTAGATGTCAGCAGTGTTGATTCCTCCCAGAATTTCTGAGAGATAATCTATTCCATGCCTCTCTCCTAGCTTCTAGTGGTTGCCAGGGATCCTTGGTGTTTCTTGGCTTATAGACTCATCACTCTAATCTTTGCTTTTGTCTTCACCATGGCCTTTTCCCAATGAATCTGTGTCCAAATTTCCCTCTTATGAAAACATCAGTCATTGGATTTGAGCCCACCCTAATCCAACATTACCCTCCATTTTAACTTGATTATATCTGTAGAGACCCTGTTTCAAAAGAAGGTCACATACACAGATTTAGGGGTCTGGATTTCAATATATCTTATTGACGGACACAATTCAATCCATAAAATTAGGCAAATGGCTTAAGAAGAAACCTTGAAACTAGACTCTTCTCTATGGTTGGCCAGCCCCAATTTTTGGCAGAGCTGCTACCCTCTGATATGAAACATCCCGACTTATTCAGTGCTGAATATTTTTGTGTTGTGTAGGGGGACAGCATATGCCACTCCGAAATATTTCATTTTGGCATAAGGATAATTTTAAGCTGAAGGCAATTGAGAGGAAACAGATACAAGAAATCTCTCTGTCCTCCCCTATTTGCCTAATAGTAGAACATGCATTTACAAAGGTGCCCTCTTCCCCTCTCTACCAGTAAGGACAAAAGTTAATCACTGGAGACAACTTCAGACCTTTATCAGCTTAGTGACAGCACCAGAGGAATTTATATAACAAACTTTACTAACTGGATTTATCTGTAATTAGTTTCCTAGATATTTGCCATCCCACAATTTGCCAACCTTAGAGACCCAAGGTCTTTTTCCTTTGTTTTTCCTTCGTTGTCACTTCTCTAAAAAATGTATTGTTCTTCTGCTAAGATGCTATATAAGCCCAAGTTTTAACCAAACCTTTGAGTTGTTCATCTTGTGTATTCCCATGTGTTACATGCATCCCATGAATGTTAATAAATGCCTGTTTGTTTTTCTTTTGCTAATCTGTCTTTGGCCAGTCTAATTTACAGGGCCCCAGCTGGAGAACCTAAGATGAATAGAGGAAGAGATTTTTCTTTCCCTACAACTCTTATAAATATCGTTGAGCTCTCTTCTGGGATGCAGATAAATTACCTGGGAATAGACGAATCCTTTTAGATCTTCCTTTTAAGATTTGTTAGGTGGAAACAGAGCAGTGCTCAGTTTATCACTAATTATTCAACACAATGGAGGCAAGACTTCTAAGTACTGCATGAATCATGAGGTTTTCCAGTTACGTCAGTGGGAACAGGCACTATTTTTGGCCCCATGGGAGTGCTAACATGCTTACTTCTAGTCTTCTGGGTGATTCTTTCCCTAGCTTTGGGGAGTTTCCTGACACACACACGTTGATGAGTATTATGGGGGCTTATCTGTGGACGTCTAGATTTCTCTCTCTGGGCAGCCCCTTTTCACTAGCGTTCTGTCCTGTCAACCCTACCTACTTTGGTCTCCCCAAATTCTCACCTTTATCTCCTCAAATCAGGGAATCTGCTGATCACTGGTTGGGTCTTCCCCCATGTGCTGCAGCCTTGTGAGGCTTTACCATAGGTTAGGTTTCCAATATTTTGCAGTTATGAACAGTGGTGCAATGAATAACTTTGTGCTTATGTATTTTTATATTGTTAGAGGTGAATCTTCACAGTAGATATCTAGAAGTGTAATTACTGGATCAAAAAGTAAGCACACATGAAGTTTTGTTGTGTATTGCCAAAATTTTTCTCTGAAGATTGTATTGATTTCCCTTTTCAGTAGCAATGAATGAATGTGCCTGTTTCTTCTCAGCCTCATGAAGAGAAAATATTGTCATGTTTTAAAATTATTGTCAGTCTGTTGGTTGAGAAATGGTATTTTGATGTTGTTTTAATTTGCATTCTCTAATTAAGAGTGAGCTTGAACTTATTCTTACAAATTCTCTATTTTTTTGTTTTATCAATATATTTTGTTTGATTTGAATGTCAGCTTGATATACTGAGAATAAGATATCTATCAGTTATTAAAGTGGAGATATTATTTAGGCAGAGATCTACAAGAATGAAATTCAAAGGGAAATACTAAACTAAAATATGAAATTAAACATAATTAGTTATAAACAGCAAGACTCAATGAGATCATATATAGCTTACAGGTCTTTAGTCAACATTTGTAAATCAATTTATTAATTTGTAGGGAAGCGTTTCAGATTAAAAACAGAAAAAGACGTAAAACTAAGCACTGAAACTCTGCAAAATTCAGAGGTCAGGTAGGGAAGGAGGAGGTCAAATAGAAAATTAAGGAATGATGGGCCGGAAATAGCAATACCACAAGAGGGGAGAATTGTCAGTGAGCCAAGCTGTTTCTAGAAGAACTGAGTATAAAGTATAGAATTTTTCTAAGATGGCAAGTAAAACAAAGATACATTGGAATACTTCTTATTAAGGTACACTTTCTTAATGCAAGTCAGTGGCTTCATTTGCCTGCTCTAGACACCAAAACTCTTTGTACAATAGTAAGTTGGATAAAGGAAGAGCTTTTCTAACCATTATATGACCTGAAATTACTGCTGTAATGTGAAGAGGTCACTAATCAAGCTTTAGAGCAGTAGCTTCAGTAGAAGGATTTAATCTTTCATGAAATATAATGCTAAATAAAGAAACCTCATAGTGACTATTTGCAAATAAGGACATCTATGAAGTGTACATGAGATGAATGTCAGGAAGTTGGGCACCTGTTTAGTACATATGCACTATATAAGTAAAAAGAAAATTAACTGCTGCTGGAAATGTCATATTTGAGAAATGTTTTTAAAATGCTACAGACAAAGGCAAATTTAGAGCAAAAATCAAAATATCATTGGAAATATTTCTAAAATGTATTAAATGCTAAGCTCTTTGAGAACTGTGTGTATATATGTGAGTATATTCACAGTCATATTTTTATGCCTGAGTATTTAATTTATTCAGACTTAAAAGTATTAGAGAATTGATGTAAACCTAATATTTCCAATAGCAATAGAGATTTGAAAAAGATGCTAAAACAGTACAGAAATTACTTTTTTTGGACAAGTTCTTGGTCATTCAGGAAGAATTATGGACTCAGCATTTCAGGAGTACTGATTTTTCCATTATTTTCATATGTTTATTTTTTTGTTCAATGTTCAAAAGAATTACGTTTGGGAGTAAGTTTAAGAACCTTCATAACCTTTTGTTAATGAACCTGCTGTCTCTCTGCATAGATTTGCAAATATTTTTATCAGATTTAATTATTGATGAAAAAGTACTTTCTTTGTAAGAACTGATCTTCAATGGACCTTCAATTTCTAAAGTAGATATTAACACTCTCTTTTTTCACTATAGAAAGAATATATACAAATAAGTCAATTTCATGTTTAATTATTATCTTAATAATTTAGTCTTTGAACAAATGAGGCCAAGTCTGTTAATAATTTGATAAAATATGATACAAGTAGTTGGTAGTATAGTTCAGTTTTTATGGATGGTAAAACTCAAATGTTATGTTTGAACTCTTAATCATATCATGCATACAATTTTGTTTCTTTTTTGTTAGTATCATTTTCATTAGTGACCTTTGCTCTTGATTTATGTTTAATCTTACATTATAGGACTTAATTGTGGATATGAGAACAAAATGCCTAATCAGGACATTGCCAATGTATTTACAATTATTTTTATAAGTAGGAAATCCTTTTCAGTCTATTTGCCTGTTATTATGTACTATGTTGTTTTGCAACGTCTTGCATGTATGTGTGTGTGTGTCTATGTAAAGATATCGTGTTATCAACAGTTAGTGAGAGTGATCTTTACATCCTTACCAAAAATTGGCATTGTTAAACTTTTGTCATGTATTGTTCCTTTAGTTTTCCATTATAGGAAACACCTATTAATATATATACTTTTTTTTCTATTGGGTTGCATATTTTAAATTTATTTATAAAAGTTATGTAATTTAGGGCTTCCCTGGTGGCGCAGTGGTTGAGAATCCGCCTGCCGATGCAGGGGACACGGGTTCGTGCCCCGGTCCGGGAAGATCCCACATGCCGCAGAGCGGCTGGGCCCGTGAGCCATGGCCGCTGACCTGCACGTCCGGAGCCTGTGCTCCGCAATGGGAGAGGCCACAACAGTGAGAGGCCCGCGTACCACAAAAAAAAAAAAAAAAAAAAAAAAAAAAAAAAAGTTATGTAATTTAGGTAAAATTGTTTTTTCATTATGTATATTTTCTTTTTTACTCTTACTTTATGGTGTTTTTGATAAACAGAAGTTGTTCATATAATCAGATTTTTCAACATTTTAAAATTATTTACACATTTTGGGACTATTTCAAGAAACATTTACCTATTTCTAAATAAATGCGTCTGATATTTTTTAAGAATATAAGTTATTTTACATGGGAAGAAACCTTTTTGTAGCCCCATCTTTTACTAATATTGAGGCTTCTTAGCTGTGCTGTCCAATAACTTATGTGCTAGCTATGTGTGGCTTTTAAAATTTAAATTAATTAAACTTAAATAAAATTAAACATTATATCCTTGGTTTCACGAGGCATATTTCAAGTTCACCCTCACATGGCTAGTGACTACTATATTGGCGAGCACAACTATAGAACACTTCCACGTAGAAAGTCCTATTGGACAGTACTGCTAGAGGACCTGGGCTTTCTCTCAATTCTCCTTGTCCAAGATTAGTTTCCTTTTTTCCATACATGTATAGCCCTTTAACTAGAGCTTTGAGAATTAGCATCTTAATTTTTAATGCTCTAGTTTCTTGATTTGGATATTTGTCCTTTCTTTAGTATTTGTTTATTTCTTCAATTTAATATCTCTGTTCATCTAAATAGGTTCTTTGGGATTTTCCTTAACTTATTATGAACTTAGAAATGCATCTTAAAATATGCTTATTGTAATTTATTCAGTATCTATGAGTTTTCAAAGGGCAGTAGACCACTATGATATTGGAATAAAAGACAAGATTAACTTTTTTATTATTCATATATATTTTCTTTTTGTGTGTGAACTGCCACTCTATTGCCCTTTAAAAATTACCAATTTCTGGTATTTTATTTTTAATGAACTTGAAGGAAATCTGAAGGGAACCATACCTTTGTTATCAGATGTTGTTAGGTGATGTTGCTTTTTTGCTGTTTTTGCTTTGCTTCTCTTTGATGTTTGCTTTTGAATCTGTAATGACATATATTGTCAAGGAGACTGCTTTATTGTAATTTACATACCTTTTCTTTTCATGGCTTACACTTTTTGTATAAAATTTAGGAAGGTCTTCTTCATGCCAAAATTGTACCTTCTTCTTATATCGCTGCAGTTTATTTTTAATATTTAAATCTTGAGCCCATCAGGAATTAATTCTAGTGTAAGCTATACATAGTAGCTTTGTATATTCTCAAGATGCATGGATTTTTCCCAATGCCATTCATTGAACAATTCATTATTTTCACCCATAATAAAAAAATCACTGATCTTTTATGCTAAAGTCCTACATATATGTATGAGAGTCAAATTTAAGACTCTTTTTTCTCCTCTTTTGTGGTTTCTCTGTCTAATCTTGCACCAGACTAATAGGATTTCCAGAAGTTTACTGATCTTTTTCTTCTTTTTCTTTTTTGTGTGATTTTTAAAATTTATGTGTAGGAACCTTAGAATTCACTTGTTCAAAAAAAATTACATTGCTGTTTTTATTGGGAACAGATTATGTTTTAAATATTAATTTAGGAAATTTAACATTTTATCTTCTTGAGCCTTTCTAGCCAGAAACAGCATATTGCTTTTTAATCAATTCAAATTTTATTTTTATGTCCCACAAGAGTGTTTCAAAATTTATTCTATGTGAATGTTGAACATTACTTTAAAAATATATCTCTCTATGCTTAATCCCTCCATTGAAAATGAATATATTTTAAAAACAGTTTTTCAGTCGATTTACTTCAGTTCTCCAGGCATACAATATTGTTTTGGGTATATAATGATAGTTTCACCCGTTTCTTACCTAATTTCTCTCTTTTGTCTAATCACATAAGCTGTTATGTCCAAAACAATGTTAAACAAGAGTGGTAATAGTGAATATCCTTGCACTATTTCTAAATTTAACAGGAACACTGGTTTGCACATTAAAATCTATATCCACATTAATACTATAAGTTCTAGATTTATATCTAAATATGTGTTTAAACGTATATCTATATTTTTAATGTCAAATAAATATCCATGATTGTAAACTTATTTTGTACAATTTAAGGCAAATGTGGATGTTAAATTTTTCTTTTAAATATGTTAAAATATCTTTTAACATTTGAGAAGTGATTATAAATATTTTATATTTGAATCTATATTACTATGCAGATTATATTATTATAGTTCTTCAATATTGAATTATACCAGAATCTAGTAAGACTCTAATTAATAATGGATTATATAGCGTTTAGGGAAATAGACTTTTTTTTGCTTATCTTTTACCTATGTTTGCGTTTGTTAAAGATTCTCTTGAGCAATGCAAATAACATAGTTTTGTATTACTTAAAAAATTTATAGAATTCCATGACTTTCCTGAAGAATCTATTTATGATTAATGCTTTAACTTGAATGTGTTTGTGTGTCTGGAGACGGGAGGTGAGAGGTTATTCTTTGACAAGTTTCTCTATTTCTTCCATGGTAATCTGTAGGTTTCAATTTTTTATGCTATCTTGATTATCTTAGATTATTTAACTACATTTGCAAATTAATTCTTACAGAGATGAGCAAAGTAATTTATAATTCTTTGACATCATCTTCTGTGAAAATTTGTGTCTTTATGTTTGGTATATTTGTCTTTTTCCTTTTTTAAAATTAGATAATGATTTATCTGTTTTGTTCTTTATTTTCCCTATATATGCATCTCTTAGATAACTAATTTCTATTTTTCAGTTCAATATTTGCCATTTATGACTTCTTTCAATATACCTTTTCTTATTGCTCTCTAACTTATTAAGTTGGATATTCATTATATTTTTTTCTTAGTAATGTAAATGGTTAGGCTATTAAGTATTTCTCCAAGTACTGCTTTAGTTGTGTCATATAAGCTATTAAATGTAATATTTTCATTATTGCTAATTTCTAGGCAGTTTATGTTGGTTTTAAATGAAAAGCCATTTGAGATATTTTACATATTTTAAAGTTTTGCTAAGTATAGGAGAAGCCCTCTCCCTTTTTCTACATTTATAAGCTTTTATAATATATTCTGTTTTCTCATTTAATTCTTATACTAAACCTGAGGCATTTTTATACACATTCTGTGCAGGGCAAAGGGATACTATAGTATTTAAGTAACAAGACATATTATAGAGATTTAAGAGTGAAAGCTAAAATTAAGCCTACCTCTTCTAGATGTCAAATGTTTCTTTTTTTCAAGTACATATAAAAATAATTAAATGTTTATTTATTAAATGAAGGGCTTCGGTTTAACAAAACAAAAGGGCCTTTGGTACCCACAAAAATAGCATCAACTGCACTCCTGGTAAAATGTACAACTTGAAAGGAACAAGAGATGGCAGTGGAAATGGTGGAATTAGGAGACAATGTTCCCAGCACCCCCACTGCATTGGATGCATCAATGCTTTTTCAAATTTTCTTGCCCTGAGTCACAAACAATGCCATCTTGCAGTAAAACTGAGACTCTTCCTGACTAATTACCATTTTGTTTTAATTTCCCCAGTTAAATGGCTTTAGATCATGATGGGATAGAGCCTGATAGGTGGATATAAAATAATACTGTCACAATGTATAGTACTAATGATCAATTAAAGACATGGTATCGCTTAGGCCTTCTCTGATTTACAGAATGATTATTAAAAAATTCAAAATTAGAAACATAATTTAATTTGTAACAGAGGAATCCCCTCTCCCATTTAAGCTTGGATTATTTACTGGAACGCACAAAACTTGCAGATACTCTGCAAAGATACTTATCTTAAAATTCAGAGCCTGAATCTGTAGCAAGCATTCTGCCATACCGTGGCTAAAATGTGATTTTTAGAAGTTTCTGTGGGATCGAATTCACACCTTCCTTTCCTAAAGAGAATGCAGAAACCTGAAAGTCAAGCTGTCCTTTTTGGTCTAGCATTTAAAGAGAAAATCTAGACCTAGGCTTTCCCAAAGGCAATCATGTTCACACAAATCTCTATTGTAATGCCCTTGAAAAGGTGCAAAAGAACTCAGGTTGGGTGATAGGTGTAGTTAAATTTGTTCTTTCAGAGACACCTCTAACTTTGGTCATAAACCACAATACAAAATAAATCTGCTTCAGCAGAACAACCTGAGGATAATAATACAGCTTGTGCCAGTAAAAGACCTGCTTTAATTATTTTATTTCCTTTAAGTCACTGAATGACTTGTCTCTTAAATTACTATCAGCCAAGAACTAATGTAGCCTATTTACAAAAATTTAGTAAACAATGCCTATCAATGTCTACAATTCCTTTTTATTTTTATGTATGTAAGAGAAAATAAGTAAAAACTCCTCACATTTGGAAACCAAAACTATTCTCCTTTGAAAGCAGAGAACATCCAGCTTTTGTAGTGGGTTTGTCTTTTTTAAGGCAGCAGAATTACCTAATTTGTTTTTACCACAACCTATAAATGTCAAATATCCTCAGTGAAAATGATAAACATGTAATTTAACTGTCATATATATGCTTGTAAAGCAAGAACGTATGCTTGGTGAAACTTGGAGATGGGGTTTAACATGGATTACACTTTTGTAAAGTTATGATTTTGTATGGAATACATATTTACTGATCTTCAAAACAGACTTACTTGCTCTTTAATTATTAACATTTCGGAAAGAATTACACTCACCATATTCTAGTAAAAGACATCTTTATGAAATGAGACATATGTTTATATGGCTTTATGATATTGAACGTGGGGCCATAATGAAACTTTATTCTGGACATGCTATGACGTTGAATGTAAGCAATGACTTTAAATTTGGTTCACTCCTTTACAGGGTGTCAGATTGAATTGGAATAAAATACTGATAGAAATCCACTCCATAAAAATACCATTAAAGGCTTGGGGATAATGATGAATTTCTACTGTTGCCACATGTTCCAGTAATCCATGTATTCCAAAGTACTGATAGATCAGATATTTTGCTTTTGATGTGAGCCAAAGAAAAAAAGCTGGTATAGATTTTACTAATATTTGTGTAATTATTTCACTTTTTTCCTCTTTCAAAATGGCATGAGAAGTCTCATAAGATCCTTTAAGTTGCTAACATTATATGATTTTGTTAAATGGATTAGATTACTCCTGTAGAATAAAATAATCATATGGGGTATAGAGAGGAAGCAAAATCAAACTAAGCTTTGTACTTTTTCCAGTTGAGGAATAATTATAAAAATAGAGAGAATTATGGGCCACCTGCCATCAGAGTAGTAGCTATTTTACACACATGAGTAAAACAAGTTATGAATGGAAAAGCACTGCCTACATCATTCTCTTGTTTAAAAACACTTCTTCCCAACCTATTCCCTGAAACTCAGATCCCAGACTAGAAATCTGTTCATCATCCTTAACATCTCCTTCTCATGCACTCTCTCATATGAAATCTATTAGCACTGCTCTTGACTTCATTTCCTAAATATTTATAGACTCCACCATTTTTCCTTGTTACCATTCTGTTCTCTCGCAAGCTGACGTCTCAGCTCTTTGTATCTCTTCGGTGCAAGTGAAAAGTGCCATTTCCCAGGTAAACCCACTTTCATTTGTTCAATCCCCATTTTGTTTTCAATCTTCAATTGTACTGTGAATTTTAAGCTAAAGTCCATGTTAAATCCCAAGAGCCTGGATGCTATCACCCATATCTAACTCCCCAGCCTTATCTTGCACTGTGCTCCTCTCTTGTCTTTGTTCTACCTTACAATCCATAGTTCTGGGCATGTTCTTTTCCGCCCCAGAGCCTTTGTATATATCATTCTCACTGCCTAGAGAATTATTTCCTCCTTTTTAATCTAGTTGATATCTGAAGAAGGAGACAGACATTTGGGGGGGGGGGTCTTGGGTCAAACAGCTCAGCCTTCCCTGACTTCCTTAAAAATATAGTCTCTTGTAATTTTCCTTCCTAACACATATTATAATGGCACTTTCACACTTGGATAATTATTTGGCTAATACCTCTCTCTGTCAATGGACTGTAATCTTATGAGTGTAGGGTTGTGTTAATTATTATTAGCACAATAACTTATTTTTTTGCTGTTCGCGGGCCTCTCACTGCTGTGGCCTCTCCCGCCATGGAGCACAGGCTCTGGACACGCAGGGCCAGCGGCCATGGCTCACGGGCCCAGCCGCTCCACAGCATGTGGTATCCTCCCGGACCGGGGCACGAACCCGTGTCCGCTGCATCGGCAGGCGGACTCTCAACCACTGCATCACCAGGGAAGCCCAGCACAATAACATTTTATTCTTTCTATTTTGTACAGAGTTCGCCACCTCACTGAATATTTCTTGAATGAAGGACTGTATGAATAAATGTCTGAGGAAATTTATTTATTTGTTTATTTATTTATTAGAGAGATTGTGAGGAGAGCGAGAGAGATTATGAGGAGAGCGAGAGAGATTATGAGGAGAGAGAGAGATTATGAGGAGACAGATTATGAGAGAGAGAGATTATGAGGAGAGAGAGAGAGAGATTATGAGGAGAGAGAGATTATGAGGAGAGAGAGATTATGAGGAGAGAGAGAGATTATGAGGAAAGAGAGATTATGAGGAGAGAGATATTATGAGGAGAGAGAGAGAGAGATTATGAGGAGAGAGAGATTATGAGGAGAGAGAGAGATTATGAGGAAAGAGAGATTATGAGGAGAGAGATATTATGAGGAGAGAGAGAGAGATTATGAGGAGAGAGATTATGAGGAGAGAGAGAGATTATGAGGAAAGAGAGATTATGAGGAGAGAGATATTATGAGGAGAGAGAGAGAGAGATTATGAGGAGAGAGAGATTATGAGAGAGAGATTATGAGGATAGAGACACTATGAGGAGAGAGAGATTATGAGGGGAGAGAGAGAGAGAGATTATGAGGAGAGAGAGATTATGAGGAGAGAGAGATTATGAGGAGAGAGATTATGAGGAGAGAGATTATGAGGAGAGAAAGATTATGAGGAGAGAGAGATTATGAGAGAGATAATGAGGAGAGAGAGATTATGAAGAGAGAGAGAGATTATGAGAGAGAGAGATTATGAGGAGAGAGAGAGAGAGAGATTATGAGGAGAGAGAGAGAGAGAGATTATGAGGAGAGAGATTATGAGGAGAGAGAGAGATTATGAGGAGAGAGAGACAGTTTATGAGGAGAGAGAGAGATTATGAGGAGAGAGAGAGATTATAAGGAGAGAGATTATGAGGAGAGATTATGAGGAGAGAGAGAGATTATGAGGTGAAAGAGATTATGAGGAGAGAGAGAGATTATGAGGAGAGAGAGATTATGAGGAGAGAGATTATGAGGAGAGAGAGATTATGAGGAGAGAGATTATGAGAGAGATAATGAGGAGAGAGAGATTATGAAGAGAGAGAGATTATGAGAGAGAGAGATTATGAGGGGAGAGACAGAGAGGGATTATGAGGAGAGAGAGAGAGATTATGAGGAGAGACAGAGATTATGAGGAGAGAGAGGGAGATTAGGAGGGAGAGATTATGAGGAGAGAGAAATTATGAGGAGACAGAGAAATTATGAGGAGAGAGAGATTATGAGGAGAGAGACAGAGTTTATGAGGAGAGAGAGAGATTATGAGGGGAGAGAGAGAGATCATGAGGAGAGGGAGATTATGAGGAGAGATTATGAGAGAGAGAGATTATGAGGTGAAAGAGAGATTATGAGGAGAGAGAGAGAGTGATTATGAGGAGAGAGAGATTATTAGGAGAGAGAGAGATTATGAGGAGAGACAGAAATTTTGAGGAGATAGAGAGAGATTATGAGGAGAGATTATGAGGAGAGATTATGAGGAGAGAGAGATTATGAGGTGAAAGAGAGAATATGAGGAGAGAGAGATTATGAGGAGAGAGAGAGATTATGAGGAGAGAGAGAGAAATTATGAGGAGATGGAGATTATGAGGAGAGACAGAAATGAGGAGAGAGAGATTATGAGGAGAGAGAGATTATGATAAGAGATTATGAGGAGAGAGAGATTATGAGGAGAGAGAGATTATGAGGAGAGAGAGATTATGAGAGAGAGAGATTATGAGGAGAGAGAGAGAAATTATGAGGAGAAAGAGATTATGAGGAGAAAGAGAGAGATTATGAGGAGAGACAGAAATTATGAGGAGAGAGAGAGATTATGAGGAGAGAGAGATTATGAGGAGAGATTATGAGGAGAGAGAGATTATGAGGAGAGAGGGAGAGATTATGAGGTGAAAGAGAGAGATTATGAGGAGAAAGAGAGAAATTATGAGGAGAGAGAGAGATTATGAGGAGAGAGAGAGAGAGATTATGAGGGGAGAGATTATGAGGAGAGAGATTATGAGGAGAGAGAGATTATGAGGAGAGAGAGAGATTATGAGGAGAGAGAGATTATGAGTTTAAAGAGACAGATTATGAGAGAGAGATTTGAGGAGAGAGAGATTATGAGGAGAGAGATTATGAGGAGAGAGAGAGAGATTATGAGGAGAAAGAGAGAAATTATGAGGAGAGAGAGAGAGATTATGAGGAGAGAGAGAGAGTTTATGAGGAGAGAGAGAATATGAGGAGAGAGAGATTATGAGGAGAGAGGGAGAGATTATGAGGTGAAAGGGAGAGATTATGAGGAGAAAGAGAGAAATTATGAGGAGAGAGAGAGAGATTATGAGGAGAGAAAGAGAGTTTATGAGGAGAGAGATTATGAGGAGAGAGATTATGAGGGGAGAGATTATGAGGAGAGAGAGATTATGAGGAGAGAGAGATTATGAGGAGAGACAGAAATTATGAGAAGAGAGAGAGAGATTATGAGGAGAGAGAGAGAGTTTATGAGGAGAGAGAGAGAAATTATGAGGAGAGACAGAAATTTTGAGGAGAGACAGAAAGATGAGGAGAGAGAGATTATGAGGAGAGATTATGAGGAGAGAGAGATTATGAGGTGAAAGAGAGATTATGAGGAGAGAGAGATTATGAGGAGAGAGAGAGAAATTATGAGGAGAGAGAGATTATGAGGAGAGAGAGAGAGATTATGAGGAGAGAGATTATGAGGAGAGAGAGATTATGAGGGGAGAGATTATGAGGAGAGAGAGAGAGATTATGAGGAGAGAGAAATTATGAGGAGAGAGAGAGATTATGAGGAGAGAGAGATTATGAGGAGAGAGAGAGATTATGAGGAGAGAGAGATTATGAGGAGAGAGGGAGAAATTATGAGGAGAGACATTATGAGGAGAGAGAGATTATGAGGAGAGAGAGAGAAATTATGAGGAGAAAGAGAGAGATTGTGAGGAGAGAGAGAGATTATGAGGAGAGATTATGAGGAGAGAGAGAGAGAGATTATGAGGAGAGATTATGAGGAGAGAGAGATTATGAGGTGAAAGAGAGAGATTATGAGGAGAAAGAGAGAAATTATGAGGAGAGAGAGAGAGAGATTATGAGGAGAGAAAGAGTTTATGAGGAGAGAGATTATGAGGAGAGAGATTATGAGGGGAGAGATTATGAGGAGAGAGAGATTATGAGGAGAGACAGAAATTATGAGAAGAGAGAGAGAGATTATGAGGAGAGAGAAAGTTTATGAGGAGAGAGAGAGAAATTAGGAGGAGAGACAGAAATTTTGAGGAGAGACAGAAAGATGAGGAGAGAGAAATTTTATGAGGAGAGAGAGAGAAATTAGGAGGAGAGACAGAAATTTTGAGGAGAGACAGAAAGATGAGGAGAGAGAGATTATGAGGAGAGATTATGAGGAGAGAGAGATTATGAGGTGAAAGAGAGATTATGAGGAGAGAGAGATTATGAGGAGAGAGAGAGAAATTATGAGGAGAGAGAGAGAGATTATGAGGAGAGAGAGAGATTATGAGGAGAGAGATTATGAGGAGAGAGAGATTATGAGGGGAGAGATTATGAGGAGAGAGAGAGAGATTATGAGGAGAGAGAAATTATGAGGAGAGAGAGAGATTATGAGGAGAGAGAGATTATGAGGAGAGAGAGAGAGATTATGAGGAGAGAGATTATAAGGAGAGATTATAAGGAGAGAGATTATGAGGAGAGAGAGATTATGAGGAGAGAGAGAGAAATTATGAGGAGAAAGAGAGAGATTGTGAGGAGAGAGAGAGATTATGAGGAGAGATTATGAGGAGAGAGAGAGATTATGAGGAGAGAGAGATTATGAGGTGAAAGAGAGAGATTATGAGGAGAGAGTGATTATGAGGAGAGAGAGAGATTATGAGGAGAGAGAGATTATGAGGAGAGATTATAAGGAGAGAGAGAGATTATGAGGAGAGATTATGAGGAGAGAGAGATTATGAGGTGAAAGAGAGAGATTATGAGGAGAGAGTGATTATGAGGAGAGAGAGAGATTATGAGGAGAAAGAGAGAAATTATGAGGAGAAAGAGAGAGATTATGAGGAGAGACAGAAATTATGAGGAGAGAGAGAAATTATGAGGAGAAAGAGAGAAATTATGAGGAGAAAGAGAGAGATTATGAGGAGAGAGAGATTATGAGGAGAGATTATGAGGAGAGAGAGATTATGAGGAGAGAGGGAGAAATTATGAGGTGAAAGAGAGACATTATGAGGAGAGAGAGAGATTATGAGGAGAGAGAGATTATGAGGAGAGAGAGATTATGAGGAGAGATTATGAGGAGAGAGATTATGAGGAGAGAGAGAGAGATTATGAGGAGAGAGAGAAAATATGAGGAGAACGAGAGATTATGAGGAGAGACAGAAATTATGAGGAAAGAGAGAGATTATGAGGAGAGAGAGATTATGAGGAGAAAGAGAGAAATTATGAGGAGATAGAGAGAGATTATGAGGAGAGAGAGCGATTATGTGAGAGAGAGATTATGAGGAGAGAGAGAAATTATGAGGAGAGAGAGAGAAATTATGAGGAGAAAGAGAGAAATTATGAGGAGAAAGAGAGAGATTATGAGGAGAGACAGAAATTATGAGGAGAGAGAGAGAGATTATGAGGAGAGAGAGCTTATGAGGAGAGATTATGAGGAGAGAGAGATTATGAGGAGAGAGGGAGAGATTATGAGGTGAAAGAGAGAGATTATGAGGAGAAAGAGAGAAATTATGAGGAGAGAGAGAGAGATTATGAGGAGAGAGAGAGAGATTATGAGGAGAGAGAGCGATTATGTGAGAGAGAGATTATGAGGAGAGAGAGAAATTATGAGGAGAGAGAGAGAAATTATGAGAAAGAGAGAAATTATGAGGAGAAAGAGAGAGATTATGAGGAGAGACAGAAATTATGAGGAGAGAGAGAGAGATTATGAGGAGAGAGAGATTATTAGGAGAGAGAGAGATTATGAGGAGAGACAGAAATTTTGAGGAGATAGAGAGAGATTATGAGGAGAGATTATGAGGAGAGATTATGAGGAGAGAGAGATTATGAGGTGAAAGAGAGAATATGAGGAGAGAGAGATTATGAGGAGAGAGAGAGATTATGAGGAGAGAGAGAGAAATTATGAGGAGATGGAGATTATGAGGAGAGACAGAAATGAGGAGAGAGAGATTATGAGGAGAGAGAGATTATGATAAGAGATTATGAGGAGAGAGAGATTATGAGGAGAGAGAGATTATGAGGAGAGAGAGATTATGAGAGAGAGAGATTATGAGGAGAGAGAGAGAAATTATGAGGAGAAAGAGATTATGAGGAGAAAGAGAGAGATTATGAGGAGAGACAGAAATTATGAGGAGAGAGAGAGATTATGAGGAGAGAGAGATTATGAGGAGAGATTATGAGGAGAGAGAGATTATGAGGAGAGAGGGAGAGATTATGAGGTGAAAGAGAGAGATTATGAGGAGAAAGAGAGAAATTATGAGGAGAGAGAGAGATTATGAGGAGAGAGAGAGAGATTATGAGGGGAGAGATTATGAGGAGAGAGATTATGAGGAGAGAGAGATTATGAGGAGAGAGAGAGATTATGAGGAGAGAGAGATTATGAGTTTAAAGAGACAGATTATGAGAGAGAGATTTGAGGAGAGAGAGATTATGAGGAGAGAGATTATGAGGAGAGAGAGAGAGATTATGAGGAGAAAGAGAGAAATTATGAGGAGAGAGAGAGAGATTATGAGGAGAGAGAGAGAGTTTATGAGGAGAGAGAGAATATGAGGAGAGAGAGATTATGAGGAGAGAGGGAGAGATTATGAGGTGAAAGGGAGAGATTATGAGGAGAAAGAGAGAAATTATGAGGAGAGAGAGAGAGATTATGAGGAGAGAAAGAGAGTTTATGAGGAGAGAGATTATGAGGAGAGAGATTATGAGGGGAGAGATTATGAGGAGAGAGAGATTATGAGGAGAGAGAGATTATGAGGAGAGACAGAAATTATGAGAAGAGAGAGAGAGATTATGAGGAGAGAGAGAGAGTTTATGAGGAGAGAGAGAGAAATTATGAGGAGAGACAGAAATTTTGAGGAGAGACAGAAAGATGAGGAGAGAGAGATTATGAGGAGAGATTATGAGGAGAGAGAGATTATGAGGTGAAAGAGAGATTATGAGGAGAGAGAGATTATGAGGAGAGAGAGAGAAATTATGAGGAGAGAGAGATTATGAGGAGAGAGAGAGAGATTATGAGGAGAGAGATTATGAGGAGAGAGAGATTATGAGGGGAGAGATTATGAGGAGAGAGAGAGAGATTATGAGGAGAGAGAAATTATGAGGAGAGAGAGAGATTATGAGGAGAGAGAGATTATGAGGAGAGAGAGAGATTATGAGGAGAGAGAGATTATGAGGAGAGAGGGAGAAATTATGAGGAGAGACACTATGAGGAGAGAGAGATTATGAGGAGAGAGAGAGAAATTATGAGGAGAAAGAGAGAGATTGTGAGGAGAGAGAGAGATTATGAGGAGAGATTATGAGGAGAGAGAGAGAGAGATTATGAGGAGAGATTATGAGGAGAGAGAGATTATGAGGTGAAAGAGAGAGATTATGAGGAGAAAGAGAGAAATTATGAGGAGAGAGAGAGAGAGATTATGAGGAGAGAAAGAGTTTATGAGGAGAGAGATTATGAGGAGAGAGATTATGAGGGGAGAGATTATGAGGAGAGAGAGATTATGAGGAGAGACAGAAATTATGAGAAGAGAGAGAGAGATTATGAGGAGAGAGAAAGTTTATGAGGAGAGAGAGAGAAATTAGGAGGAGAGACAGAAATTTTGAGGAGAGACAGAAAGATGAGGAGAGAGAAATTTTATGAGGAGAGAGAGAGAAATTAGGAGGAGAGACAGAAATTTTGAGGAGAGACAGAAAGATGAGGAGAGAGAGATTATGAGGAGAGATTATGAGGAGAGAGAGATTATGAGGTGAAAGAGAGATTATGAGGAGAGAGAGATTATGAGGAGAGAGAGAGAAATTATGAGGAGAGAGAGAGAGATTATGAGGAGAGAGAGAGATTATGAGGAGAGAGATTATGAGGAGAGAGAGATTATGAGGGGAGAGATTATGAGGAGAGAGAGAGAGATTATGAGGAGAGAGAAATTATGAGGAGAGAGAGAGATTATGAGGAGAGAGAGATTATGAGGAGAGAGAGAGAGATTATGAGGAGAGAGATTATAAGGAGAGATTATAAGGAGAGAGATTATGAGGAGAGAGAGATTATGAGGAGAGAGAGAGAAATTATGAGGAGAAAGAGAGAGATTGTGAGGAGAGAGAGAGATTATGAGGAGAGATTATGAGGAGAGAGAGAGATTATGAGGAGAGAGAGATTATGAGGTGAAAGAGAGAGATTATGAGGAGAGAGTGATTATGAGGAGAGAGAGAGATTATGAGGAGAGAGAGATTATGAGGAGAGATTATAAGGAGAGAGAGAGATTATGAGGAGAGATTATGAGGAGAGAGAGATTATGAGGTGAAAGAGAGAGATTATGAGGAGAGAGTGATTATGAGGAGAGAGAGAGATTATGAGGAGAAAGAGAGAAATTATGAGGAGAAAGAGAGAGATTATGAGGAGAGACAGAAATTATGAGGAGAGAGAGAAATTATGAGGAGAAAGAGAGAAATTATGAGGAGAAAGAGAGAGATTATGAGGAGAGAGAGATTATGAGGAGAGATTATGAGGAGAGAGAGATTATGAGGAGAGAGGGAGAAATTATGAGGTGAAAGAGAGACATTATGAGGAGAGAGAGAGATTATGAGGAGAGAGAGATTATGAGGAGAGAGAGATTATGAGGAGAGATTATGAGGAGAGAGATTATGAGGAGAGAGAGAGAGATTATGAGGAGAGAGAGAAAATATGAGGAGAACGAGAGATTATGAGGAGAGACAGAAATTATGAGGAAAGAGAGAGATTATGAGGAGAGAGAGATTATGAGGAGAAAGAGAGAAATTATGAGGAGATAGAGAGAGATTATGAGGAGAGAGAGCGATTATGTGAGAGAGAGATTATGAGGAGAGAGAGAAATTATGAGGAGAGAGAGAGAAATTATGAGGAGAAAGAGAGAAATTATGAGGAGAAAGAGAGAGATTATGAGGAGAGACAGAAATTATGAGGAGAGAGAGAGAGATTATGAGGAGAGAGAGCTTATGAGGAGAGATTATGAGGAGAGAGAGATTATGAGGAGAGAGGGAGAGATTATGAGGTGAAAGAGAGAGATTATGAGGAGAAAGAGAGAAATTATGAGGAGAGAGAGAGAGATTATGAGGAGAGAGAGAGAGATTATGAGGAGAGAGAGCGATTATGTGAGAGAGAGATTATGAGGAGAGAGAGAAATTATGAGGAGAGAGAGAGAAATTATGAGGAGAAAGAGAGAAATTATGAGGAGAAAGAGAGAGATTATGAGGAGAGACAGAAATTATGAGGAGAGAGAGAGAGATTATGAGGAGAGAGAGCTTATGAGGAGAGATTATGAGGAGAGATTATGAGGAGAGAGGGAGAGATTATGGAAAGAGAGAAATTATGAGGAGAGAGAGAGAGATTATGAGGAGAGAGAGAGAGATTATGAGGGGAGAGATTATGAGGAGAAAGATTATGAGGAGAGAGAGATTATGAGGAGAGAGAGATTATGAGGAGAGAGAGATTATGAGTTTAAAGAGACAGATTATGAGAGAGAGAGAGATTTGAGGAGAGAGAGATTATGAGGATAGAGATTATGAGGAGAGAGAGAGAGATTATGAGGAGAAAGAGAAATTATGAGGAGAGACAGAAATTTTGAGGAGAGACAGAAAGAGATGAGGAGAGAGAGATTATGAGGAGAGATTATGAGGAGAGAGAGAGATTATGAGGAGAGATTATGAGGAGAGAGAGATTATGAGGTGAAAGAGAGAGATTATGAGGAGAGAGTGATTATGAGGAGAGAGAGAGATTATGAGGAGAGATTATGAGGAGAGAGAGATTATGAGGTGAAAGAGAGAGATTATGAGGAGAGAGAGAGATTATGAGGAGAGAGAGATTATGAGGAGAGATTATAAGGAGAGAGAGATTATGAGGAGAGATTATGAGGAGAGAGAGATTATGAGGTGAAAGAGAGAGATTATGAGGAGAGAGTGATTATGAGGAGAGAGAGAGATTATGAGGAGAAAGAAATTATGAGGAGAAAGAGAGAGATTATGAGGAGAGACAGAAATTATGAGGAGAGAGAGAGAAATTATGAGGAGAAAGAGAGAAATTATGAGGAGAAAGAGAGAGATTATGAGGAGAGAGAGATTATGAGGAGAGATTATGAGGAGAGAGAGATTATGAGGAGAGAGGGAGAAATTATGAGGTGAAAGAGAGACATTATGAGGAGAGAGAGATTATGAGGAGAGAGAGATTATGAGGAGAGAGAGATTATGAGGAGAGAGGGAGAAATTATGAGGTGAAAGAGAGACATTATGAGGAGAGAGAGAGATTATGAGGAGAGAGAGATTATGAGGAGAGAGAGATTATGAGGAGAGATTATGAGGAGAGAGATTATGAGGAGAGAGAGAGATTATGAGGAGAGAGAGAAAATATGAGGAGAACGAGAGATTATGAGGAAAGAGAGAGAGATTATGAGGAGAGAGAGATTATGAGGAGAAAGAGAGAAATTATGAGGAGATAGAGAGAGATTATGAGGAGAGAGATTATGAGGAGAGAGAGAGATTATGAGGAGAGACAGAAATTATGAGGAGAGAGAGATTATGAGGAGAGAGAGATTATGAGGAGAGAGATAGAAATGATGAGGAGAGAGAGAGAGATTATGAGGAGAGATTATGAGGAGAGAGAGATTATGAGGAGAGAGAAATTATGAGGAGAGAGATTATGAGGAGAGAGAGATTATGAGGAGAGAGGGAGAAATTATGAGGTGAAAGAGAGACATTATGAGGAGAGAGAGAGATTATGAGGAGAGAGAGATTATGAGGAGAGAGAGATTATGAGGAGAGAGAGATTATGAGGAGAGATTATGAGGAGAGAGATTATGAGGAGAGAGAGAAAATATGAGGAGAACGAGAGATTATGAGGAGAGACAGAAATTATGAGGAAAGAGAGAGAGATTATGAGGAGAGAGAGATTATGAGGAGAAAGAGAGAAATTATGAGGAGATAGAGAGAGATTATGAGGAGAGAGATTATGAGGAGAGAGAGAGATTATGAGGAGAGACAGAAATTATGAGGAGAGAGAGATTATGAGGAGAGAGAGATTATGAGGAGAGAGATAGAAATGATGAGGAGAGAGAGAGAGATTATGAGGAGAGATTATGAGGAGAGAGAGATTATGAGGAGAGAGAAATTATGAGGAGAGAGATTATGAGGAGAGAGAGATTATGAGGAGAGAGAGAGAGTTTATGAGGAGAGAGAGATTATGAGGAGAGAGAGAGAAATTATGAGGAGAGAGAGAGATTATGAGGAGAGAGATTATGAGGAGAGAGGGAGGGATTATGAGGAGATTATGAGGAGAGATTATGAGGAGAGAGAGAGATTATGAGGAGAGAGAGATTATGAGGAGAGAGATTATGAGGAGAGAGAGATTATGAGGAGAGAGAGAGTTTATGAGGAGAGAGAGATTATGAGGAGAGAGAGATTATGAGGAGAGAGAGAGATTATGAGGAGAGATAGATTATGAGGAGAGAGAGAGATTATGAGGAGAGAGAGGGATTATGAGGTGAGAGATTATGAGGAGAGAGAGAGGGATTATGAGGAGAGAGAGAGAGATTATGAGGTGAAAGAGAGATTATGAGGAGAGAGCGATTATGAGGAGAGAGATTTTGAGGAGAGAGAGAGAAATGATGAGGAGAGAGAGATTATGAGGAGAGAGAGAGATTATGAGGAGAGAGAAAGAAAATATGAGGAGAAAGAGAGAGATTATGAGGAGAGAGAGAGATTATGAGGAGAGAGAGAGAAAATATGAGGAGAAAGAGAGAGATTATGAGGAGAGACAAAAATTATGAGGAGAGAGAGATTATGAGGAGAGAGAGAGATTATGAGGAGAGAGATTATGAGGAGAGAGGGAGGGATTATGAGGAGATTATGAGGAGAGATTATGAGGAGAGAGAGAGAGATTATGAGGAGAGAGAGAGAGATTATGAGGAGAGAGAGATTATGAGGAGAGAGATTATGAGGAGAGAGAGATTATGAGGAGAGAGAGAGTTTATGAGGAGAGAGAGATTATGAGGAGAGAGAGATTATGAGGAGAGAGAGAGATTATGAGGAGAGATAGATTATGAGGAGAGAGAGAGATTATGAGGAGAGAGAGGGATTATGAGGTGAGAGATTATGAGGAGAGAGATAGGGATTATGAGGAGAGAGAGAGAGATTATGAGGTGAAAGAGAGATTATGAGGAGAGAGCGATTATGAGGAGAGAGATTTTGAGGAGAGAGAGAGAAATGATGAGGAGAGAGAGATTATGAGGAGAGAGAGATTATGAGGAGAGAGTGATTATGAGGAGAGAGAGAAATTATGAGGAGAGAGAGAGAGATTATGAGGAGAGATAGAGATAGAGATTATGAGGAGAGAGATTATGAGGAGAGAGAGAGGGATTATGAGGAGATTATGAGGAGAGATTATGAGGAGAGAGATATTATGAGGAGAGAGAGAGATTATGAGGAGAGAGAAATTATGAGGAGAGAGATTATGAGGAGAGAGAGATTATGAGGAGAGAGAGAGAGTTTATGAGGAGAGAGAGATTATGAGGAGAGAGAGAGAAATGATGAGGAGAGAGAGAGATTATGAGGAGAGATAGAGATAGAGATTATGAGAAGAGAGATTATGAGGAGAGAGAGAGGGATTATGAGGAGATTATGAGGAGAGATTATGAGGAGAGAGAGAGAGATTATGAGGAGAGAGAGAGAGATTATGAGGAGAGAGAGATTATGAGGAGAGAGAGAGTTTATGAGGAGAGAGAGATTATGAGGAGAGAGAGATTATGAGGAGAGAGAGAGATTATGAGGAGAGATAGAGTATGAGGAGAGAGAGAGATTATGAGGAGAGAGGGATTATGAGGTGAGAGATTATGAGGAGAGAGAGAGGGATTATGAGGAGAGAGAGAGAGATTATGAGGTGAAAGAGAGATTATGAGGAGAGAGCGATTATGAGGAGAGAGATTTTGAGGAGAGAGAGAGAAATGATGAGGAGAGAGAGAGAATATGAGGTGAGCGAGAGCGATTATGAGGAGAGAGAGAGAAATTATGAGGAGAAAGAGAGAGATTGTGAGGAGAGAGAGAGATTGTGAGGAGAGAGAGAGATTATGAGGAGAGAGAGATTATGAGGAGAGATTATGAGGAGAGAGAGAGATTATGAGGAGAGAGAGGAGAGAGAGATTATGAGGAGAGAGAGAGAGATTATGAGGAGAGAGAGATTATGAGGAGAGAGAGAGAGATTATGAAGAGAGAGAGAGAGATTATGAGGAGAGAGAGAGAGAGAAATTATGAGGAGAGAGAGAGGGATTATGAGGAGAGATAGATTATGAGGAGAGAGAGATTTATGAGGAGAGAGAATTATGAGGAGAGAGAGAGAGATTATGAGGAGAGAGAAAGATAGAGATTATGAGGAGAGAGATTATGAGGAGAGAGAGGGATTATGAGGAGAGATTATGAGGAGAGAGAGATTAGGAGAGATAGAGATTATGAGGAGAGAGAGATTATGAGGAGAGAGAGAGATTTTGAGGAGAGGGAGAGAGCTTGTGAGGAGAGAGAGAGCTTATGAGAGAGAGAGATTATGAGGACAGAGAGATTATGAGGAGACAGAGAGAGAGAAATTATGAGGAGAGAGAGAGATTATGAGGAGAGAGAGAGATTATGAGGAGAGAGAGAGATTATGCGGAGAGGGAGAGAGATTGTGAGGAGAGAGAGATTATGAGAGAGAGAGATTATGAGGACAGAGAGATTATGAGGACAGAGAGATTATGAGGAGACAGAGAGAGAGAGAGAAATTATGAGGAGAGAGAGAGAGATTATGAGGAATGAGAGATTATGAAGAGAGAGATTATGAGAGAGATATTATAGAGACATTATGAGGAGAGAGAGATAGATTATGAGGGGGGAGAGAGAGAGAGAGAGAGAGAGATTATGAGGAGAGAGAGAGATCTATGAGGAAATTTAAAGTTCAGCTTAAGAGACTGGAAACAATGAGAAACAGGTAATATTGGTTCTGGGGTACCTTGGGAAGTAAGTGGAGTTTGAAGTTGGGTCACATTCCCCTGATGGCAGATCCTACTCAAAATAATTGTAAACCTAGACTTATAATAATAAAAATAATATGTAAATATTAATTACATATTCATTAATATTAATTCATCTTAATTGAATATTTACTATGTCTTAGGAACTGCACTATGTACTTTGTTTAGTGCTTTAAAAGATTTGAACCATGATTTTAAAAAGGATCTACTGTATAAGGAGATGTCTAATGTTCCCAATTTCTTTGACAGTTTTGTCTTCAGCAGGCAAAGATATCTGCTGAAAAGAGATCAATTTGAATAAGTATGTGAGGATAATATTTTGAGATGTAAACAGATGGAAGCTTCTTTTCTTGATATTTTCAACTATTCCATATGGCAAAAAGATTAGATTTTTTTGAACAGTCAGCATCAGGTTTTTCTACCCCTAAGGTTAAAATTACTGCCATGTCTGGGATGAAAGAGAAAGGAGAATGAAAGGCAAGTCTAAAGATAAAAAGCTAGTATGTCTTAGACAGTGGTTTAAGATGGTGGTTTAGGGAGATCCTGAATTTACCTCCTACAGTGGAGTAACAAATCTACAACCACATGTGGAGTAGTTTCCTCTGAAAAGACCTGAAAACTTGATGAACAAAACCTCCACAACAAAGGATAAAAAGGGAGCACTGAGATGGTAGTAGTGTCAGAGACACAGTCTTGCCAAAAAATCCCACCCCAGGTGAGCAATCCACAATTGGGAGGGAGCTCAAAAATACAGAAATTTTTCCTAAGAGTGATGAATTTATGCTCCACATCAGGCACCCCAACCCTTAGATCCCATGCAGGAGAGATAAGCCCTTTAACCCCTGGCTTGGCAAAACAGCAACGATACATCCAGGAAAGCCATAGTACTGTAGGAGATGATGAACCCAATCTTAAAGGGCTCATTTGCAGACTCACTTTGTAGCAAAAAATAAAGACAAAAACAAAAAACAAACAAGCAAAAAACCAGATTCAAAAGTACCTAGACCATAAGTGAAGGAGACACACTTAACTAATTTTAATGTATCTTTCAGAGAGACAGGAACCTATTGGTATTCTCTCTAGAAAGGGAGACACTGGTAGACACCATTTTTGAGACCTCATTCTACCTTGCTAATACTGACACCGGCAGGCACCATTTTGGAATTCTCCCTCTAATCTGCAAGCACCAGTAGGCGCACCCTACTGGGAGCCCCATCTACCTCCAAAGAGCCACAGCTATGCACCACAGCAACGAGGCCAGGCAACAGCCCTGCCCACCCCCATGCCTCAGCAGGAAGGCACACATAGCCCACACAGGGGCCATCTTGTTCTGGTGGCCAGGGAGATTGTGCTTCTGGACCCGATGGGACATATCATATATCTTACACAAAGCCACTCTTTCAAAACTGGGAGAGGTAGCTGATTTTCCTAATACATGGAAACAAACACAGAGAGCCTGAAAAAATGAGGAGACAGAGGAATATGTTCCAAATAAAACAATACAAAAACCTTGGGAAAAGGCCTTAATTAAATGGAGATAATCAATCTACCTGATAAAGAGTTCAAGGTAACTCATAAAGATACTCTCCAAACTTGGGAGAAGAATGAATGAACACAGTGAGAACACCAACAGAGATAAAAAATATAAGAAAGTACCAAATGGAAGTTACAGAGCTGAATAATACAACAACTGAACAGAAAAATACACTAAAGCTTTCAACAGCAGACTGAATGGGGCTTCCCTAGTGGTGCAGTGGTTAAGAATCTGCCTGCCAATGCAGGGGACATGGGTTCAAGCCCTGGTCAGGCAGGATCCCACATGCCACGGAGCAACTAGGCCTGTGCACCACAACTACTGAGCCTGCGCTCTAGATCCTGCAAGCCACAACTACTGGGCCCTCATGCCCCAACTACTGAAGTCTGTGAGCCTAGAGCCTGTGCTCCACAACAAGAGAAGTCACTGAAATGAGAAGCCCGCGCACCACAACCAAGAGTAGCCGCTGCTCGCCACAACTGGAGAAAGCCTGTGCAGCAACAAAGACCCAACACAGTCAAAAATTAATTAATTAATTAATTTTAAAAAAACACAGCAGACTGAATGAAGCAGAAGGATGGATCAGTGAATTAGGAGACAAAGCAATGGGACTCACCCAAACAGAGCAGTGAAAAGAAAAAAAAAAATTTAAAAAGTGAAGATACCTTAAAGGACCTTTAGGATAACATCAAGTGGTAAAGCATTAGTATTTTAGGGGTTCTAGGAGAAGAGAGAGAAAGAAAGAGCCAGAAAAGATATTTGAAGAAATAATGGCTAATTACTTTGAGGAAGGAAACAGACATCCACGTTCAGGAAGCCCAGAGAGTTCCAAATAAGATGGACCCAAAGAAATTTGCACCAAGACATGTTATAATTAAAACAGTAAAAGTTAAAGATAAAGAGAGAATCTTAAAAGTAGCAAGAGAAAAACCCTTGTTAATGTACAAGGAAACACTCATGAGGCTATCAACAGATTTTTCAGCAGAAACTTTGCAGTCCAGAAGGGAGGGGCATGACATAGTCAAAGTCCTGAATGGAAAAGACTCCAACCAAGAATTCTCTACCCAGCAAAGTTATCATTCAGAATTGAAGGAGAGATCAAGAGTTTTCCAGATAAGCAAAAGCTAAAGGAGTTCATCATCACTAAACTGGCCTTACAAGAAATGTTGAAGGGACTTCTTTAATTGAAAAGAAATGACACTAATCAATAACAAGAAAACGTACTGGGAATTCCCTGGTGGTCCAGTGGTTAGGACTCCACGCTTCTGCTGCCACGGGCCCAGGTTCATTACATGGTTGGAGAATCAAGATCCCACAAGCCGTGTAGCATGGCCAAAAAAAAAAAAAAAAAAAAAAGAAAAATAGAAAAAAGAAAAAGAAAACATATCAAAGTAAAAAAAATCATACTGGAAAAAGTAATGGTAATGCATCAATCACTTATAAAGCAAGTAGGAAGGTTAAAAAGACAAAAGTAATAAATGATCTTATTTGTAAAGCAGAAATAGAGACACAGATGCAGAAAATAAACATTTGGATACCAAGGGGGAAGGGGGGGTGGGATGAATTGGGAGATTGGGATCGACATATATACACTAATATGTATAAAATAGATAACTAATGAGAACCTACTGTATAGCATAGGAAACTCTACTCGGTGCTCTGTGGTGACCTAAGTGGAAAGGAAATCCAAAAAAAAGGGATATATGTATATGTTTTTCACTTTGCTGTTCAGCAGAAACTGATACAGCAATGTAAAGTAACTATACTCCAATAAAAAATAGATAAATAAAAAAGACAAAAGTAGTAAAATTAGCTAAAATTATAGTAATTAGTTAAAGGATGCGTGTGAGTGCATGCGTGCATGCACACACACACACACACACACACACACACACACACAGCAGAATACTACTCAGCCATAAAAAAATAGTAAAATCTTGCCATTTTTGACAACATGAATGGACCTTGAGGGTATTATGCTAAATGAAATAAGTTGGACAGAGAAAGACATATACCTTATGATTTCACTCATATGTAGAATATTAAAAAATCCAAAATGACCAAACCAAACCAAACCAAACTCTTAGCTACAGAGAACAATTCATGTTTACCAGATGAGAAGGAGGTGTGGGGTTGACAAAAAGAGTGAAGGGGGTCAAGCATATGAGGATTCATGGTAACTTTAGACCTTTAATGGTGATCACTTTATAAGGTGTACAGATGTTGAATTATAATGTACACCTGAAACTTATACAATGTTATATACTATTTTACCTCAATTTTTTAAAGAAGCTAGTGTGCCTTAGAGCTCTCAAGAGAGAGATGACAGAAACCCTGTGGCAACTAGATCACAAGAGGACTTATGCCACTGTTGTCTGTTGGGACCAAGAATACATCATGATCTCAAAGTTTCCCTTTTTCTGTGTGATATGGAAGCAGAAGAAATACCTGTGATGGCCATCTAGTCATGTAATGTTACTGAATAAGTAGACTATCCTCTGTAATGTTTAATAGTTGAAGTTTTGCTAGAATATCTTATTCATTTGACCCCTTAGCTTTTGCAAAAGAGATCGTACTTGCATTTAAGTTCCTTTTTGGAAATGAATAAATTATTTTTACCACTTTGTGGTCTTTTAAAATAGCAATTATATTTTCTAGGGGAGAAAGGGAGGAAAAGAGATTCAGAGTATGGAATATGTTCATTGGTATTAGCCAGAGGGATCTTACAGAGGTGATAGCTTGGAAGTCTGTAGTGACTAACACTACTTTTTAGTATCATAGAAGTAAAGTGCCTTATATAGATGTAAGCAGTAGCTTAAATTACATCACTCATAAGGCAAAACACATTTTAAACAGAATTCCATAGGCTGAGAAGGCAAGATTTCTTAAAAGGACTAGATTTGCTTCAACCTCTTTTTATAAGGGAAAAATAGGAATCCTTATTGCCCGTTTAAGAGCAAGTACTTCCTGCAGTCTTTTGAATTTTATTGGTAGTCTCTCAGGTTTCAGAGAAAATATTAAAAGTATATGTTTATGTATAACTGAATAGCTTTGCTGAACAGCAGAAGTTAACACATTTTAAATCAACTATATTTCAATTAAAAATAAAATAAATTTTAAAAATACTTAAAAAAAATAGAAGTAAAAGATAATTCATTTAGAAGTGCTTCCTCCTTTTTAGATGACAGATATACCAAGCAAGGCATCTTTGGGGGATGGGGGTTTGTTTGAAAGCCTTAATGCTCATAAATCACATTATTGCCGTTATATATTTTTGTGTTTTTTTTCCCAGAGAGCTCAATTTATAAGTTCAGAGACACTTTTCAAAATATGTTTCACTAAAAGAACAGATATGCTGCAGAAATACAATTTACTCTATTATTTTTTATTTTATTTTATTTCTACCATCTCTACGTCTTGCCATGGAATGAAAATTTGAGTGCAATGTAGAAAATTCATAGGTTTTTCCTTAATAAGTAAAGTCATAGTTTTCTCTTTTACATTATTATTTTAGTACTGTTTTGCTGAATTCCAGTGAGAGGGCTCTTTTAATATTTAACGTATTCTGACCTAGGATCAAAGGTCTAAATTCTTCTTGGAGTCAATGGGTGCTATTTGTGGTTTCCTAAGAGATATTTATTAACACTGAATTTGTTCCATAAAGCACAAAATGCTATGTGCAGCATAATAAACTATATTTTATTTATCCATAATTTGAACTATTAATATTTTTCCTCCTAGCTATAAAATGAATGCTGCCTGTTCAGCAGGAAGGCCAGCAGGCAGAGAGGCAGTATGGCACCATTCAAGAAGCACCAGCCTGGGAGACAGAGGAAAAGGACAAGGTACTCCCCGACTCTATTTCTAATGATCTTGTCTTTGCTGAGTGCACCTGACTTTTGCCTCCCATTGGTTCTGAGCCAAAGAAAAATAATTATTTCTTTCATATCCATGAATGTGTAAAATTTGTTCCACCCTCTCCCAAATAGGAGAAAAATATATCCCACTTTAATATGCTTCAGGTTAATAAGAATGAGAGATTGTCGCATATGACTAATCAGCATGAGGTTCAACCCATAACCATTAATTGATTTTATAATAATTCCTGTGAAAGTCAGTGTGGTACCATTGAGGAAAGAATTAGATTTAATACCAGCCAAACTTCAGTTGATATTCTAGTTCTAATACTAGTTGTGTGAACTTGATCAAGTTCTTTAAATTTTGGGGTCTTATCTGTAACGTGAGGTTAGCAATATCTACCTTCCAGTGTTGTTATGATGATTAAATAAAATAATTGATATATGTAATGCACATCTTACATAGTGAGTGTTCCATAAATTATGATTTTTGTACTGGAAAAACTCTGAAGTTTCATCTTCACTGATAGTTATATTGCCTTTCTTCTGATAAACCTCAGATGCCTGCTACTTATTTTGTCCTCTTTGGACATTTGCTAAAGATTTGATGGTTATTCAGTTCTCTGGTGAGAAAATCTTTAAACAAAGATTGCCATACTTTGTACCATGCTACCCTGCCTTTCTGGCCAACATTTGATTGGTCTATAACCAGTTGACTGATCAAAGAGCTAGTAGCCTATGGCTTAGTGTAGGGATATGACAAGAGTACAAAAAAAAGTCACTTGTATCTTTCTTTGAGGGAATTTTTAATGTGATCCTCACAAAAATGTTTCTTCTTCTTTCCTATTTACCAGTATACCCTCATAACAAATCCCCATTATTTGCATTTTGCCTGAATGTGTCTCTGTTCATCCAGTGCAACGGAAAATATATAACGCAGTTCTTCCTTTCATTTCATTAATAATATGGTACCCATGTGATATTGTTAATTGTGAACATTTTTTCCTGTTAAAGAATGGTATTAAAGACCATTGTCTACTTTATTTTCAAGGAATAGAATGGCACCACTGAGAATTCCCCCAGAAGCACAAGAACTAGTTATGAAGGATAAAACTGTCCACTGGTCCAGGTTCCTGATAAAATTACTATGTAAGTATCTAATGCTTATCTCATTTAGTATCAAAGTAAATGGTAACTGGGGGAAAAAATGATGGATTAGTTTAGCTGTGAAGTGTAATGGTTGCACAATTATATACAATGCCACTAAGTGGAAATTTTAACCATAATCACTTTCAAGGGAGATAAAATTTTCAAATAGCCTCTTTGGAAGATTATTAATTCATGTTTATAAATTATGTTAAAGATGAAAAGCGTTATTTAAATGTTAGAGTATCATCTAATGTGCCTCAAAGAATTTAATTTATGGGCAAAATGACAATTACCAGATTCTAATTAAATAGTAAGAGAGAATAATAGTCTCATGCTTTGATGATAGGCACAGTCCTTGATTCCTAGAATCCAGATCTAAGTTTATTGGTCTTAGGCAACCTCTACTTTTTCTGATCAGACTAAATGAAATTTTCTTCTCATGGGATTTGAAAAACTTAAGATGAGAGTGTCTGAATTTACTCTGACATTCTAAATATCATTGTTAATTGATTTTAACAGAGCTAATCAATTGTCCACTTTAAATCTTAAATTAAAGAAGTTAAGTTAATCCTGTCTCCTTTAACTCTTAAGACATAAGGTGATGTAGACAAGTAGACATGAATGATTATTTTATTCTCATAGTAATATTACTATAATCATTCATTTGCTTTCATACATATATGCATATGTTTAATATATATGAATATGAAAAATGATTAAAATAGGATGTAAAAAGTTGTATATATTATAATATTCTCTTTAATGGTAAACCGATAAAAAAACTCTACAGTGAATTTCATGTTTTAATTTAACGATGGTATTAATACTTTATATCGTAAATCTACCAGCTAACAATTATCTGCATTATAGCCTTATTTAAGAATCAACTTAGAATGAAATACAGCTGTATTTAAACTGAAGGCTTGACATTTTCTTACCCTCAGCTCGTGGTTATTTATTCTCAGCTTCAGTAGTAAGCCAGAGTATGCGATTAATTAATTCATTCATCATTCAATAAACTATTACTGGAACCCTCTTATGTGTCCTGGATATTCTGCTAAATTCAGAGAATGAAAAGAAAGTTGGATTTCATCTTCTGTTCAAATATTTTCCTCTCCAGGGAAAGGGATGCATATGTAGGTAAAGTACACCAATGCATCAGGTTGTGAAGATAGTATATGCACTATACATTATGGGAGAATAGATGAAATACATAACCAAATCTGGGAAAAAACAGAGAAGACTTCCTGGAGTGTGTTTCCTGAATGGAGTATTAAAGGATAAGTAGCTGTTAGCCAGGGGATGTGAGGCAGGGATGTAGTGACCACATTCCAGTGAGATGGAGCAGTTTTAGCAAAGGGAAGATATAATGTTAATTTTGGGTATGCTGTAATGGCGTGTGTTTAAAAAGGGACCACTAGAACGTGAGATCAGGAAAAGGCGGGAGCCAGGTCAAGATGGATCTTGCAGGCTAAGCTAAAAAACGTGGATATAATCAAATAAATCATGGGTTGCAGAGGGTTTTTTTGTGGGTTTTTTTTGTTTGTTTTTTTCTCCTCAAGGAACAGCTCATCGCATACTTTTTCTCTGTAAGAACATTCAGTATCCTGCAATGACAAACATACCTTTGGTCTCATGGCTATGAAGAGAGGAGGATCTATACATTCTGGCTCACCAGAAAGTATATATCCTAATTAGAGCTCAGGACTGAAAGTTACTTTTCATATTTCCTAAAAGAAAGATGCATCCTGATGGGTTAGGTAGTTCTATTAGGCAATGTCTCAAGGATATCAATCTAATTATCTTACCACTTACTATTCCATGTACCATTATACACTACATGCATATTTACATGCACGCACTAACAGATTCAACAAGCTAATTGATAGCCAAGTTCAGTGGTAGGATAGACTGTAAAAGAGTGATGTTTTTATGTTGAATAATTAGGCATTATATATTATAGGAGAAGGCCTTCTTCTGAACTTGGATGCAAATTTTCATTATCTTACTTCTTGACTCACCCCCAAGGAGTCAGAAAACTGTAGTTAACTTTTAGAATAAATTTAACTATACAATTCCTTAGGGTCAGAGGAAACTCCAATAGTAATTAGCAACCTAATTACCTAGGAGGCCTATACATTAAGTTCAGGATACGGAATTACTAGAAGAACCCGAAAAGAAATGGAAGGTTATTCCAAGTTATGCCTCATACTCTGAGTTTTTTCACTCTTAATTGGGGGAGCCATTGCCTTCTGTACCACATGAAGCTCTGATTAATCTTCAGGTAGTGTTTAAGTAATGTGCATGTTAGTCCTACTTATAGGATGATAATACATCATAAATGGCGAAATTTGTCTGAAAATAATGCAAGAAGCTTCATTTCATGACCTTTTAATTTCTGTTACTTTAAAATAATCTTTAGGGAATAAATTCACTTGCATTATCTACAAAATGGAGAGTATATGTCCCGGTTAATTTTGATGGCATGGTAATTCATTGAGATGTAAAATTGTGGATGTTTGGAAGGGTGTACTATTTTTTCCAGTGTTCTGGAAGAACCCCATTACCATCCAATTCCAAAAAAGTGTTTCTTCTTCTTAGTCTCAGGAGCACTTTCAAGCCCTAAGCATCGACCACTAGCTGTTGTCAGGACGACCACACATCTCAATGTTCCTGGGATAATATGATGCTGTCAGTGCTCTGCCCATACCCCCTCAGATCTCTTTGCCATCTTTGCACATGGAAGCTCCCAGTGTGGCTTCTATGCCAACAGCTAGCATTTGTGTCTCTGCCCTCAGACTCCTATGATCTCCTTTGCCTGAGTACCCAGAAAGATGGAGTTGCCTGGAATTTTATATTCATCCAGAGCTGTGCTCCACCAGTGACTGATGAATGTGGAGGTTTAAATATACTAGCTTTCTTGTCCCCCTGGCCCTCCTAGGTGTGATCCACATTCTTTCACTCTCCAAAGACCTCTTGGGTAGGTTTACCAAATTTAGCAAATAAAAAACAGGACAGCCAGCAAGAATTGTTTTTTGGTATAAGTATGTCCCACGCAATGTTTGGAACATACTTATACCATAAAAAGTTAATTATTGTTTAATTTAAAATCCATTGTAACTGGATGTCTTGTACTTTATCTGGTAAGTGCACTCCCATGGGACTTCACTGATGCAGCATTCTTGCTAGGCCTCTTTCCCGTCACAGTTCTACTTCCCCACTCCTCTACCAGGTTCTCCTGGGAATACATCCTAAGAAATCACTTTAATATAAACCAGGGTCTGCTTTTGGGGAGCCTAATCTAAGACAGCCAGCTGTATCTGTTGCCTTCTCATGATGATTAATACCTCTTACCCCCAAATGCTCTGGTTTGGATGATGAATTATGCGGTCACTCGAACTATTATAAGACAAAATTGATTGAGGGCATTATGCTGTGTTCTCAAGAAATATATGGAACATGATGAACTAGTGACTAAGGGGTGGGAATTGGAAACATTATTATAGGGAAGAGCGGGCTTGGTCTAAGGTCTATGGTTTCCAGAACAAGTGAGGATAATAAGTCAGGCCCTTGCAATATCCTGAAGAAGTTGGAGGACATTGCCTGTTTACTGTGACTGAGAGGCTTGATGCTAGACATCAGGGTTTTTGTCCTTATCAAATATATGCCCTATGCCCAAATATATCATAGAAATAGTGGAACAATCAGACTACAGAAGCTGTGCAGTTATGGACGGTGTTCCATATCGGCAAACAGAGAGTACTGACGTGAAGGACATTCAATGCCTTCACATGGCCCTGAGCTGCGTATGGATTAGCCCTATAATTATCTAAATTAAATTTCCCATTAATCACAAAAGATGCAAATAAGTCATATTTAATATGCTTCAAATAAAATAAACTTTTTTTGTACATCCCTGTTTGTATTGGGTTGGCCAAAAGGTTTGTTCAGGTTTCTCTGTAAGATGTTGAAGCTAATAATTTTTACCTTTTTAAGGTTTAGTCGTAACTTCTTCCAAGCATTTAAAGTGGCAACCCAAGAAGTTTTGTATTTATTTGAAATTTGTGATATAAATCTAATTTCTAGATTTATAATCTAGATAATGTACAGGATCATTTTCATATTAACTTCCAGTGATCTCAAATAGTAGCCATGAAAGTAAGACAAATATTTCAGGAGGAGAAATGTACAGACTTAGCATGTGACTACCCTTGTAGGATTTAAAATTTAATATGACAATTAAATTTCAGTCACTATGCTATCATGCATTCATAAAGTGAAAAATCACATATAAAGATGAAGTCAAATATTAGACTTACCTTTACTTAATGGGAATATAAATTGAGATGAACAGGGTAGTGTTAAACATATAACACCAAAGAGTATATTTTCCAATGCTTTACAAAATGAGCTGTGTTCATCAGTTTCCTTGGCTGAATTAGTAAACATAACCCCAACTTTTAAATGCACTTAATTTTCTATTGTCAGTACTTTCTCAATGGAGAAATAAAATTTAGAAATTAGAAGGCACGATGAATAGCCTTTATTCTAAGGTCAGACATATGATACTCAAAGCTAATGGAAAACATCATTCTAAGCCATAGCAAATTAGCCCTACCTACATAACAAACTGCTGATATCAGCCTGGAAACCATCTTGAATGTCAAGGGATATGCTCTTCATTTACAGTGTTTGATTGTTCATATAAATATTTAATGAAAATATTATTAGACTATTCAGCTGAGTGAAATAAACTGATGGCACAAGTAGCTAAAGAAGCTTACTTAATATTCACTAAGTGAAGTGGCATAATAATTTGTTTTGCATATTATATAAGTCTTGAGAGGTTTTATACTTTTAAACTTCTTAGCACTATTTAAAAGGCATCATTACTGCCATAATTATGAGTTTTTAATGTATTTTTATGGTTAATGAAAATGTAACACACATTTTACAGGGAGAAGGAAGACCATCATCCACATAATGCTTGATGAAAATGAGGTACCTCTGATTCTGAAGTTTGACTTACCGTTAATATAGCTTCACTGAATCTCACCAAAACTGTTAACTTTATACTACATAAAATTACACAGTGGGTTTCTCAAGAGTAGGACTTAAATGATTAAATGGATAAGGTCGAAAGCTTTTTAACTATCATGTGGGCTTTGAGTTTTCAGGAAAATTGTGAGTCACCTGTTTTGAATCATACTTTTAAACACTGTTTTAGTGAGGTGATAAAAAGAAGAAATTGGAAAGACAGGTTTTAAAGAATTGTTACAAGTTCATATATCTATGTGTAATATTTTTCAAACTGTCTTTCTAAATGCTGCATATGTTAGTTGTTTTGGAAAAATATTATTTAAATTCACACAGATGTACGCAGGATAATAAAATACACAGAAAGAGAAAGTATATGTTCTAAAAATATGTTCTTTGGACGTCAGGAACAGAGAAGTGGCATCAACTTTTTTTTTTTAAGTTAATAGAAAAAACAGATGACACTAGAGAACAAAGCATGCATGTGCATGCACGTGCTCACATGTTTGTAGTGTTAGCTCTTCAGTTTACCCCCAAATTATAAAAGGAATCAATCAATCATATTACTTCTTAAAGGTGAGGCATAACTAGCATTTGCTCAAGATTGCTTCCATTCTCAGTATTTGTAAGGAAACAAAACAGTGAACCCAGACACAGAAAAATGCTTAGGAACACTTCTGAGTAAACAATAAAAAGTAACCTTCATGTTCCTCAAACTTCAGCAGTTTATGATATAAACAAGCTTTTCAACCTGACAAATGTGGGCAGAAATACAGAAGCACATTTAGAAGAGCCTACTAACCACAAGTAATCAGCATACTATGTGTATTAGTCAGAATATCTTCCAGAAGGAACAGTGAAGAGTCAGTGAATCTGACAAATCCATTAAATAGAAGTGGATTAAGAGAACTCCTGTATGAACTTCTCTCCCACAAAGAATTTACTGAAAAATGCAAGCTGGAAACAGCTCTAGAAAATAGCTCCAATTAGCATTTTTTAAAGTTAATTTTGAGGTATAGAAACACTGACTTCTTTTAAGGAAAGAGTAAGTCATGTCACTGAGAAAATGGTACTCTATCTTCTAAGAGTATAATTTTATGGGGAATTTTTTGTTTTACTTTTGTTTTCTTACTACCTCTATTAATTTTATTTATTTAAAAATATATTCAGCCTTAGGGTAATGGCAGTCTAGAAGATTAGACCATTTTCAGTCTTAGGTAAAAATGTACTAAAACTCACCTGGAAGACATTGCAGAGCTATCAAGGCAGTGAAGAATCATGGAGTCCAGGTCTGGGAAAAGAAAGAAATCCAGGGAGGTAAGCCTCATATTTGAGGGGGCTGATTTCTGAAGATACATCTCAAAACCAGAATATGAACAAGAGTTTCTACAACCTCCTATGACTCAGAGACAAAACTTGGTATTCACAGAGCATCAAAGAGGAATAATACTGGTGAATTCCCATATATTTTAAGTAAGGGTAAATGTGGGAGAGATTGACATTTAAAGCTATTTCAGTATACCTTCTCAATCCTGACATTAGATCAAGGTGCTCTGAATTGCTGTGTCCCTGCTCACTTGCCAGTAGCAAGTATAAACTTTCTTTATGGGAATAGAATGTCTTCCTAGGTTTCCATTTATTTCTTTATTTTGTGAAATCAAAACAATCCAGGCACATGAAGGAACAAAAATTTTAAAGTAAAAACAAAATTAGAAGAAGAGGAAAGGGACTTTCCTAGTGGTGCAGTGGTTAAGAATCTGCCTGCCATTGCAGGGGTCGCGGGTTTGAGCCCTGGTCCAGGAAGATCCCACATGCCGCAGAGCAACTAAGCCTGTGCCCCACGACTACTGAACCTGCACTCTAGAGCCCGCGAGCCACAACTACTGAAGCCTGTGCACCTAGAGCCCTTGCTCTGAAACAAGAGAAGCCACCACAGTGAGAAGCCCATGCACCGCACCGAAGAGTAGCCCCCACTCGCCACAACTAGAGAAAGCCCGCGCACAGCAATGAAGACCCAGTGCAGCCATAAAGAAAGAAAGGAAGGAAGAAAGAAAGGACGGAAGAAGAAGAAGAAGGAGGAGAAGCAGAGGAGGAAGAGGTAGGGGAGGTCAGGGGGTGGGGAAAGGGGAGGAAGGGGTGGGGAAAGGGGAGGAAGGGGTGGGGAAAGGGAGGAAGGGGTGGGGAAAGGGAGGAAGGGGAGAAGGAGGAGGAGAAGAAGAAAACAGACTGTAAAAAAGGATCCACAGGGAATCGATTTAATGGAGTTGTCAGACACAAACTATGCAATCACTATTCTTAATATACTTAAGGAAATAAAGCACAAAATTAGATCTTTAGCAGAGCATGTATAAGAATTAGGTGTGTGCGTTATATACATACATACAGAAAATACATTAGAAAACAAATTGAAGCTATTGAACTAAAACATAAAACAATTAAAATTACGTTCTAAATAGATTAATGTAATTTCATGTTCGTTACAATTGAAGAAGGGTTAATCAATTGGAAGAAGTGTCAGGAGAATATAGCTAGAAGAAAGCCCAGAGACGCAAAATGATGGGCTGCACAGAAGAGAAAGTTAAAAACCTAAGGGCAATAGTCAAGTCGTCTATCATATATGAAAATAGAAACACAAAGGAGAAGAGAGAGATATTAGGCAAGAAAACAATACATATAAACCAGACACAGCAAAAAACAAAAATGGTAAATTTACCTAATCTTATAATTTTAAAGTGATTGAATATAAATTTTTTCAACAAATAAAACTACAGTCCTTCTTGGTTTCACTAGTTCTACCAAATGGTTAAGAAAGAAATAACACTCCCATGACATAGAGATCTTTTCATATTTTTTTATGAGGTAAGGGTACTCTTTGAAACTAAACCCAACAATGACATTATAAGGAAGGTAAAATGTAGATCAACTTTACTTTAAACATAGACTCAAAAATTATAAGCAAAATAAAAGCATATCCGATTCAGTATTATATGAAAAAGATGACATATCATGATCAAATTAGGTTTATTCCAGGAAGGAAAGGTGGGCTTAACCTTTAATAATCAACCAATTTAATTTTTCACATTAACAAAATAAAGGACAAATATATAATCTACTAAATTAGTACAGAAAATATTTGGTAAAATTAAACATCTATATATGATTTAAAAAAAAACTTCTAAAAAATTAGGACTAGAAGAAACTTCCTTAATTTGATCATGGGTAGGCACAGAAAACATCAAGGAAACTTTATATTTGATAGTGAACTATTGAATACTTTCTCTCCAAGATTAAGGCTAAAACAAAGATATCCTCTCTTAACACTTCTATTATGCATCATACCTGAAATCATAGCCAGTGCAATAAGGCAACTTTTTAAAAGGTAAAAGAATGGAAAAGGAAGGGAGAATACACATATTCATTATTATAATTAATGTGCAAATTTGACAAAGTTGTTGGATACTGTGTCAAAAAGTAGAAGTAAAATTATATGCATGTATATATAGCCTTTGCAGTAGCATCAAAGTGTTTTAAATACATTGGAATAAATCCTGTGAAAAATTCTCACAGCACTAGAAATATTGTTAAGTATACCATGTCCAAGAATGGAGATTTAATAATTTAAAGATGTTTTTACATTCCCTCAAATTGATTTGTCTATTCAATGTAATCCCAGTAAAAATGCCAGCAGGTTATTATGTGAACATTGGTAAACTGATACTGGTTTGGAAATGCAAAAGGTATTCTCTTATATATATATATATATATATGCTTAATTATAAAGCAAGAATAATTACAAAAGTATTGGCTAAGATAAATAAATCAATAAAACAGAACAGATATATCAGAGCAGCCTCATGAATATATACAATTTTATATGGTACAAGGGTGGTGCTGTAGACTGGTGGGGAAAGATTTTCATTTCAAAAAATGGGACAATGCCAAGTGGATAACCCTATGGGGGGAAAAATAACTTGACCTTTCTTCAATTGCTGGTGCACTACAGACTTTGGGAGGCAAAAACATGAAAGATTTTGGAAAACATAAAAGAGCACTTTTATGATCTTGGGTAGAGAAATATTTTTAAACAGGACTCCTAAAAGCATTAATAATAAAAATGATTGAGAAATTGGACTACGTTAAAATTATGTATCAGAAGTTACCATAAAGAGAGAAAGGAAATTAATGAAAACATTTGCAATCCATGTAATCTAGAAAAGACTTGTATCTAGAATACAGAGAAACACAGAATCCAAAAGAAAATGGGCAAGAGACTTGAACAGGCACTTCACAAAACAGGATATATCAAAATGGTCAATGAAAATACAAGAAGTGTGCAATCTCATTAATCATTGGAGAATGCAAATCAAAACTACTACAGCATACCACTAAACACCCTCCTGAAGGGCTATAAAGATTGGCAATACCAAGTTTTTACAAGAATTTCAAGCAACAGTATGCACCTCAATGTTCATTGCAGCACTATTTACAATAGCCAGGTCATGGAAGCAACCTAAACGTCCATCGACAGACGAATGGATAAAGAAGATGTGGTACATATACACAGTGGAATATTACTCAGCCATAAAAAGGAACGAAATTGGGTCATTTGTTGAGACGTGGATGGACCTAGAGACTTTCATACAGAATGAAGTAAGTCAGAAAGAGAAAAGCAAATATCGTATATTAACGCATATACGTAGAATCTAGAAAAATGGTACAGATGAACTGGTTTGCAAGGCAGAAATAGAGACACAGATGTAGAGAACAAATGTATGGACACCAAGGGTGCATAGCAGGGGGTGGTGGGATGAACTGGGAGATTGAGATTGACATATATACACTAATATGTATAAAATAGATAACTAATAAGAACCTGCTGTATAGCACAGGGAACTCTACTTCACTTTGCTGTACAGTAGAAACTAACACAACATTGTAAAACAACTATACCTCACCAAATAAATAAATAAATAAATAAATAAATAAAAATAAACTAAAAAAAGAGAAACTTTAATACGGAAAAAAATTAAAAAAATAAAGCAACAGTGTCTCTCATACACTGCTGATGGAAGTAAATTTTTGTATAAACACTTTGGAAAACCATTTGATATAATTATTAACTTTTAAGGTAGATATTTTCCATGATTTTGAAATTCCTCTCTGCTTCCAACATGTACACATGTGCAACAAGACTTGTCACAAAATATTCATAGCAGTGTTATCTATAATTGCTAAAACCTGTAAGTAGCATAAATGGCTATCAAGAATGAAATGGATAAATGATTGTGATATAATTATTTCATGAAACCATCTCTTGCACTGAAAATCAGCAAACCTCAGCTACACATACAATATAGATGGAGTGTATAAACATAATGCTGATTAAAATATGCTAGACACAAAATAAGGCATTTTGTATTTTAGGAAGACATTAATTCAAAGGACCAAATACATGTATAGGTTTCAGGCAAAACTGTCCTCCAAAATACATCCTTCTTTTAATAGAACACGTTTATCTGTGAACTTGTAACCCCTAGCACAGTGCACTGCATATATTATTGAAAGACCTGCTGATTGGATGCATCCTTCAGTTGGGTAAATGTTTTAGTGAGTGAGCTATCTATTATTCTAATTGGATGACCTGCTATATAATCCAAATGTATTTTTTCTAAGCACTTTTGCATTTTGGAGTAGATGCAGTCAAACCAAAGGGAATAGAAGGTGAGAGAATAAAACAAAAAGAACTTGTTACAAACTGTATAACATTGGTCTCTTTAAAGAGATCATTTAGAATGAGTTTCTAAACGCCAGGCCAGGCTGATTTGGTTAGGGAAGGTAAATTGTTTTTCTTAGACTGAAATGATTAAATCGGATATCAAGAAGACTACAAAAAAATGATGCAGGCACAAGTACCAGTGATAGATTTGATTGGACATCTCTAGATGTCACAAATCTGATGATGATTCAGTTCAGTTGAACTACGTCATTAAGCTTGATGCTCTATCCTAAAATAGAGGTACTTCAGTTATAAACCCAGACTTCTATGCAGGATCAGTGTTCTATGGCAGTGGGAAATATTTATAAGATGCTGTCATTGCCTTTCTTCATGACTTTAGGGAAGGCAAATGGAGTCTTTAGAATTCCAGCCTTTTTCTCTCCAAGTTGAACTTTTTGGCTAGATATTATACTCTTTAGCATTTCTCTGTAATACTAACCAATGTATGGCCAAGGGTAAATATCCTAGGGAAATGAGTCTATTGTTGTCTCACTGTAGAAAGAATTGAATCCAAAATACCAGGGAAAATCAATAACTGAAATCCAGGTGAAGAACTCATAATTTGTTCCTCAGAATGTTGAAGCTAAAACAGGATACTGAAACTCTTCCCTTAAGCTTCAAAACAACAATCTTGTAATGCAAGATGGGATCTATGCAGCTAAGTAACCAGATTTATTCCTTAAAAGAGAAAGCTGAGACTAGCATATAATTATAATCATATAATTAATATTTGAACATTAATTTTGACATGAAAGAGATTTTTAGTAAGGGTTCTTGTGATTAGGTGTCATTCCGAGGAACTCACTGATAATATCCTAAATATACAATGTCATGTCATTCTCTATTTCCACGGAGGAAATAAATTTAACCTACAGCAGCATGAACCCAGTCACATATATTAAGAACTGTTTTGATAGAAAAGTTCATTGAATTTAAGAATGAACTTATTTGGAAGAGAATTTGCGGTTTCTGCTACTATGTAGTTGTTGAATAATAAGACTCACCCGTCTAGTATGACTTTCATGCATTTCCAGCTGAAGCCAACAGGAGGAATCAGATACACTTTCAAAGATCTTTGCCATCATATAATTATTCAAGACTGATGCAATATATTTTAAGAAGCCTAATTCAAAGATCAGAAGACAGAGACATATGTAGCATTGTTGTGAATACAAATCACTTCTGTAATATTTACAGTTATGGATAGATGGTAGATATTGAGCTATTTGCTTTCTTAACATTTGTTAAATTCCATGAAGAAGAATGCAAAATTTCCAATATATTAAGTTTTCTGATGATGGTACTTTATTATATAAAACAAAGTCTAATATAATGCTGGAGTAAATTTTGATACATTTTATGTGGAATCAGCATATTTTTATAATAAGAAATCATACTTCTTTTGTAGAAAATTGTATATCATACATTATTGGTACCAAAAAATATTTAATTTGATTTGCTTAAATAGTTTCCAGATCCTCAAGATCTTATTTTAAAAATTTAATAAAAATTGAACCCTGTAAAAAGTCACTGTGTGGTTAAGATTAAATTAAATCATATTCTTTCCCAGGCTTGGTATTCTCATCCTAAATGTTACCATCACATAGTTGTGATTTTAATCACCATGTCTTTCTGGGCCCAATTTATTAAAATAAAACAAAATGAATTTTAAAGTCTACAGTTTTATGCATAATATTACATTTTACATGTTTTTCAAATATTTATGCTATTTACCTTAAATTATACTTTTTAAATTTACTTTTAAATTATACTGTTTTTTACCTTAAATTATACAAAGGAAAGGCATTTCCTTTCTATTTCCTTTGAGTATAAACATTATGAAGAGAATAATGAGAAGACACAACATCAGAATACCAGTGTTTAGAATAAAACATGAATTTAAGAAGTATTCATGGGGCTTCCCTGGTGGCGCAGTGGTTGAGAATCTGCCTGCTGATGCAGGGGACACGGGTTCGTGTCCTGGTCTGGGAAGATCCCACATGCTGCAAAGCGGCTGGGCCCGTGAGCCATGGCCACTGAGCCTGTGCGTCCGGAGCCTGTGCTCCGCAACGGGAGAGGCCACAACAGTGAGAGGCCCGCGTACCACAAAAAAAAAAAAAAAAAAAAAAGAAGTATTCATAATTTTCCGTATGGAATAAATTCAAACTTGTCTTTTACTTTAAAAAATATTTATTATTTATTTTTGGCTGCGTTGGGTCTTCGTTGCTGCGCACAGGCTTTCTCTAGTTGTGGCGAGCAGGGGCTACTCTTTGTTGCGGTGTGCGGGCTTCTCATTGCAGTGGCTTCTCGTTGTGGATCACGGGCTCTAGGTGCACGAGCTTCAGTAGTTGTAGCACACGGGCTCAGCAGTTGTGGCTCACGGGCTCTAGAGTGCAGGCTCAGTAGTTGTGGCACATTGGCTTAGCTGCTGCACAGCATGTGGGATCTTCTGGACCAGGGATCAAAGCTGCTGGCGGATTGGCAGGCAGATTCTTAACCACTGCGCCACCAGGGAAGTCCAGTCTTTTATTTTATTAACAAAACTTTGAAGCATCCCTGTGTGTCAAAAACAGAACATTGAGAACCATCAGGTGATGAGGTGTTGATTGTACAAAATCACATCAGGCACATTGAGTGAAGAAATTCACACAGGCTGTTTGTATTCATTAAGAACTGAAAGCAGAGTTATCACATAGTGCTTATTTTTACCATGTTGTCTACCAGAAATTTCACCATTATGTCACTGTATAAAGAACTGAACTCTTTAACAGCATCCTCTGTGGTCTGGTGTTTCCATATGTAATTTGAAATAGTTTCCAGTAGATGGCAGTATAGGTACCATATCCAAGTGGGCAGTCACATCATAGCAGATATGACTGCTATGATAATGGATATTATGGAAGATCATGGAAAGTAGCTTTAGTGTAGGGCATATTAAGTAATTCTATTTATTTTTAAGTTAAAAACTTAACTCTTAACTAACAAAATGAGGTCAATATATAATGAAGAGAGTTTGACAAGCAAGGATTTTAACAATGACAAAATGCTCTGGAATCTAGTCCTATACCAGGCACTACAATAAATATGAATTTCTCTCATTAGGATATATATATCACAGTTGAAGCCTTTACTGCATTATCTAATTTCATAGATTTCCAACTTGCGTATTAGCTCTATATCCTGACTTCATACCTTTGAGGCAGCCTGACCCTTTGAAACTTGCTGCATGTCTCAACAGCAATGAACAGTAAGCAGGCCACTCCAGTCACACTTGCAGTAGCTTTTTTGGGTCAGCCTTGTTTCACAACTATCTCACTGCCCTTCTATTTCAGAGATCTGGGCTCCGGCTGTATCTGCATTTTTCCTACCCTCTCCTTGCCTTTGGATTTGTACATTGATTTTGCTTTTCTAGGCTAGTAGTATTAACTAATATTCTCTAATAAGGATGCTGACTGAGTACCATCCCTGTTTTCTCCTTTCCTAGATTCTTAGGTGGGATACCCAGTTCCAGTTCATTCTCTTGACTTCTCATTGGCCCCCTGACAGAGTCTACTCCAAATCATCAGGTGAAGACAAAGTTCTCAGTTGTTAGAGAACATAACATAATACAGATTACAAATGGTGACATTTTTGATTTCTGGCAGAATTCTTAGAAAGACACTCCGGCTACTCAGAAGGTGGACTGAGCACTAAAAATACTAGAGCATATCAAATGTAAATGACTCTGGTATTTCAGAAAGCTGGAGACGTCTGCCAATGTGTTGCTGTTACCACTTAAACATTTCTGATTTTAAATGCAGGAAAGTACCTCCAGACTAGAAAGCTGAGAAAAGAGATAGTTTTGTTTTTCAAGCACTCCGTTTTCCAACTTTAATTAAAATAGATGTCTTACGTGAAGATTCTTTTATTTATGTAGAATACGCTGCTAAAGTGTAGGTTTTTACTGTCTGAAAAGCCTTTACTGACCAGGAAAATGAGGCCAGGCTAACTCAGCTTCATTTAAGTCCTTTGAAATTTCAAACGTTTCAATTTCAAGCACTCTTCACAGTGTTTCATGCTAAGCTCTCTGGATAGGTCTGCACAATGCCAAATGAATTGCCAGGGAAGGAGTGAGAATGACATTGACCAATCCTTGATTTTTATTCTTGAATCTGTCAAGACTACTCATTGGGAAGTGGATTAATGTTCACAAAAGCCTTTCAATGTAAGTCTCAGGCTACAGGGCTAACATTATGAATCCTCTTAGAAGGTTTGTCACATATTGCTCTGAAAACTCCGGAAGTTATATTTTCAAGGTTGTAGGTGTGTGAAGATTTACTTAATTTGTGAAACTTATTTTACAGCTTTTTTCTCTCATCATTTAATAGATTGCTGTCTTTTTACCTCTTTGAAGCATCCCTCTACCTATATCCTAAGACTATAAGGAAAGGCATCCCCTCTTCCTTTTCAGTCATTCTTTCTTTTACTCAAAGTCTCATTAGTTTCACTGTCTGACAGTACCATTTTCTCCCACTCAGGTATCCAGGGGAAGCATGTCTTTTTGTTCTTTTTGGCTCCTATCATGCTAGGATGCCACCAATTATAATTCAAAAACTTTGAGAAGTAGGTTTCCATATTATATTTCCCTTTAAACATGTAGTGAAGTATTTCACATAAAATGAGTACCAGTCATTTTTTCAAAGATTGATTGATTGACCTGCCTTTCAATATGAAGTGATGTAGCAGCCTCATGAAATGTTAGCATTCATTTCGCATATTGCTTTTCTGACAGAACATGCATTATACAGGGTATTTCCTTCAATTTAGTTGAAAACAGGTGTTGTAGATCATCCTCAGAAGATCGTAAGTGTGCATAAATTCATACATCTTTGGTAAGAATTCTTTGCTGGCTAAAGTTGAATTAAATGACTTCCATTTCTTTGGGGAAGGGGAAAAAATACAGAAAAGGCATTGCATGCAACCTGGTGAAGGCTCAATAAATAGTAAACATCAGCTAGAATAAACATATTTTGAATAAATATTTTCAATAATTGTGGTGTTAAGTATGAAAATTTGATTTTGAGATTTTTCAAAATATTCTTTAACAAATTATATTTAAAAAGAAGACTTTCACTCATAAGCATTCTAAATACATGAGAAAAAAGTAAGCAGATGATGGCAAATATCACCAACAATGATGCTAATCATAATGGCAAACCCAACAGGAAGGAATTTATATACCACTTGTAGGAAGACAAACAATGACTTTAGGAATTCTCTGGAGATCATGTCTTTTTTTAAAAAAGGGAATACATGTTTTCATATAAAAAAACACTGATTAGTCTGTTATCCTTGTAAAAATCTGAATTCCTAATTTTAAGGAATCAATGTTAGTTTTTTTTTGAGGGATTTTCACCTCAGAATTGGATATTATTAAAAGCAAAACTTTTTCAGTTTAAGTAGAAATATAAAACTTTCTCTAATATTTAATAAAACTGACATGAAATATTATTTTAGACATTCAAATAAAGTATTTGGGTTTTTTTAATATAAATTTATTTATTTATTTATTTTTGGCTGCGTTGGGTCTTCACTGTGGTGTGTGGGCTTTTCACTGTGGTGGCTTCTCTTGTTGCAGAGCACAGGCTCTAGGCGCATGGGCATCAGTAGTTGTGGTGCACGGGCTCAGTAGTTGTAGCTCGCAGGCTCTAGAGAGCAGGCTTAGTAGCTGTGGCGCACACGCTTAGTTGCTCCGCAGCATGTGGGATCTTCCTGGACCAGGGCTTGGACCCACGTCCCCTGCATTGGCAGGCGGATTCTTAACCACTGCGCCACCAGGGAAGCCCTGAAAAGATCTCTTTTAAAAAGTAGCTAACGCTAAGTCCTAATGCTGCTTTTATGTAGAATCTATTTATACTCTCACTATATCCCCCAAATTATTTATTTGGTTTACAAGAATTTAGTGGATGCTTTTTTTTTCTTTTTTCCCTTCCCTTCCCTTCCCTTTTTCTTTCCTTTCCTTTCCTCTTCTCTTCTTTCTTTTTTTCTTTGTCTGCTCACGTTCTCTTCACCAGCAGGACGAATGTTCACTGCTAAAGGCCCAAAGTTACCCCCTTTATCAGAGGATTTCCCTCAGCTAAATAGGAGCAAACCTGTCCGGGAAGTTATACATTCACACCCCAAAAGCACCCACCAGCACTGCCCAGGACAGCCATCAGTCAACAACTGATTGAAATGAGGGTACATAAAACTGGCCTGCTTGCCTCACAGTGGAGAATGACTGCTTTAGTTCATGTTCCAGAGCTTCCTGTGGGGTCAGGCGAAAGGCAGTGCTCCGGGCAAAACCACACCTTTCCTGACTTGCTCTCCTTCCCCATCCTGCTTCCCTCATGCCCCTTCTCCTGAGAGCCCTCCCTCCGTACATCACTTTCACCAAGTTTCTAGCTCAGGCTCTTCTTCTTAGGGAGTCTAGCCTACAAAAAATTTCCAAAACTTTTACAATTAGCAAATTAGAAAATTATGAATTGCTAAATATCATCAAAATGAAAGACAGACATGAAAGATGACAGCTTGAAAAAAAAATACAATTCAAGGGCTTCCCTGGTGGCGCAGTGGTTGAGAGTCTGCCTGCCGATGCGGGGGACACGGGTTCATGCTGCGGTCCGGGAAGATCCCACATGCCGCAGAGTGGCTGGGCCCGTGAGCCATGGCCGCTGAGCCTGCGCGTTCGGAGCCTGTGCTCCGCAACGGGAGAGGCCACAACAGTGAGAGGCCCACGTACCACACACACACACACACACACACACACACACACACAATTCAAAACAAGACTCAGAACTTCTCTTTCAGCCTTGATGGGTTAACTGGCACTTGACTATGTTCCCATACTGGGCATTTGACAACAGACAGCAAAGGAGGATGAATCCTCAAGAGAAGTGAGACATACAGTTTAAGCCTCATGTTTGTGTTGCCTTTCTCCCTGGGGGAACTCTGACAGGACAGTGTGGAGGTAGAGCCTATGAAGAGAACAACGTTGCCGAGCTGAGGTGGTACAGATCAAAGTTTGAAGCTTCCGAGGTGACTGTGGAGCAGAGTACACGAGGAAAAGCTGCTGAGCAGAGGAAGGCATCAGAGGTCTGGTGCGGGGGGGCAGGGGTTTACCTTAAGGCATTTGACCAAAGGCTGGCCTGTGCTTGCACAGAGCAAAACTCAGCAAGATCTAACAAAGATTGGCTGCTGTAGGGCTAGAAACAGCTCAGAGATGCAGCAGGTCATCCAGGGCCAGAAGATGTTGGCGTTCCAATCCAGACAGGGTAGAGAGAATTGCTGATGACCTCAGGCCTTCGGTGAGACACCATAAAAATTGTTACCAGGTGGTTTAAGGCTATAGAAGTGGAAAACTAGAAAAATGATACATAGAGAACTGGAGCAGCTGGTCAGTGTCACCGGGGAGTAGGATGAGACCTGCCTGTGGAAAGCACAGAAGTTTTAGGTGGATTTTAATCCAGGTCAGGTATGTAGGCATCCAGCAAGGAGTTAAAGTGAACTGTGTGATGGAGGACGAAGAAAGTGGACTAGGACAAACAGGCTCAAGAGGTCTATTAAAGAGTGAAGCAGGGGATGAGGCAAGTTCAGGGCAGCATGACCAGAACTCGACTTTGAGTGTACCAGTGCCTCCCCACCTCCATTCCTAACCCTGTGCTGCCATTCTTAATATGACCCAGTCACATAGAAGTATATTTTGAGTCCATACAAGTTACAGTTTTTCTGTGTGGCTGCAGATTATTTTCATTGCTTGTTAACTTTTGCAGGCATCAGAATCAGTGGAGAAACTCCTAGAATTTCTGATTCAGTAGGTTTGGATTAGGGCCCAAGAATCTGAATTTTCATCATGGTCACGGGTGACGCTGACACTAGGCCAGGAACCACATTTTGAGCATTACTGGGCTCTACTATAGTGGCGGAAGAGGACAGAGAAATCCTAATTCACTGAACTCCCTTTCGGGGGAGTATGTTATATTTTAGGAAGAAATACTTGTGTTTCGGGAGAGGAATCAAAATTCATGCTTAATAAAATGCCATAAAATTCAGGAGAGTCCTGTTCATTAGAAACCCTTTTGCTTTGCTGAGCTTTGGCATGAGTTGGGACATGCATGTCTGTGGAGAAAAATGGGGGCTAAACTTAACCTCTCAAGATTAAAAGGAGAAGAGGAATTAAAAGATCTCGGGAATAAATGGAGGGGAGAGGGGCCAGGAAGGCTTTGTGCAGAGAGGGGAAGAGAAGCAAAAATAATTCTCTGGTAATGCAAACTTTAAGGTGGAACTTAGCAAATGGAAAATGTATAAAGGATTTTTAAGTAATTAGTTCTGGGTGATGAATTATCAGAAATGCCATGGGGCAAGAGAACTCTTTGCAAAAATGGAAAATTCTGCTGTCTGAACACAGGAATTAGAGGATAGTGGGGGAGCTGATGACTGGTTAAAGTGGCCTCATAAAAAAATGATTAAAATAACCATTTAAAAATTTAAATTGTACCTCAAGCTGGAATCATAATGATGTTTATTCCTGTCGTATTTAAACATTTGAAATGTATGCACTACTTTTCAAATGAAATGGACACTTCAAAGCTGTCATTTGCTAGGAAAGTAGAACAAAAAATCTCAAGAGGGCTTCCCTGGTGGCGTAGTGGTTGAGAATCCGTCTGCCGATGCAGGGGACACGGGTTCGTGCCCTGGTCTGGGAAGACCCCACATGCCGCGGAGCAGCTGGGCCCGTGAGCCGTGGCCGCTGAGCCTGCTCGTCCGGAGCCTGTGCTCTGCAATGGGAGAGGCCACAACAGTGAGAGGCCCACCTAGCACCAAAAAAAAAAAAAAAAAAAAAAAAAAAATCTCAAGAGCTTTGGGGGCAAGTATATCAGGTAAGAATAAATATTTCTTCAAATGATGAAAAATAAACAAGTTCCAGCTCATTTAATATCCAGCATTTCTAGAGACACATTAAAATCAAGGAATCAAGGTCATGATATCTAAGAATATTCCCTGTGCATAGCCATTAATTCCCAGATTTATTCATCTTTGCTAAAATAACAAAGTACTGACTTGAGTAGTTAATGAAGCAAGACAGATGAGAAATATTCTGCTCACACAAAATAATAAATAAGCTAGAGATATCTGTTTGTTTGCTTTTTCATAAAAATTTCAACTCCTAATCTTAAAGTATATACTTTTTAAGAAAAAAATGGAAATATTGGAATATTGGAAATTATAATGGAAATTACAAGTTGTAAAATCACCTATAGTACCAACAAGGATAGCTATTTAGGGATATTATTTACCTATACCCATTCTCATAGGCATCATATACAAAAACTCTTAAAATTCTCCATATTCAAAATTATTTCACATATCATTTCATTTTTACATTTTTATTTAATTTTGTGCTTCAATTATTTCTTGAATAAATAATATATTCTTACAATTTATTGCTTTTTCTGCAAATAAAATACATGTTTTCTCGTAATGGGTAATTTTTTAAATGTATGTTAATATCTAGTATGTCTTTTATGTATTATTTTTCATGATATTTAAAATTATTTTAATTAATTATAGTATTTATTACATAGGTATATCTTTGCTTTTACGCTTGTCTTAAATGACTGAGTTTATACTATAACTTTAAAATAATATACGTGATTAAATTTATGATTTTCAAAATTTTCATATTCAAGAACAATTTCATTATTTATGACTCCCTCTTAATCTAAGATGAATTTAGCTTAAGACTCTCTTGCTCCACAATTTCTTTCTTTGCAATAAGTTCTGTGTTTCTAGATTTGTATCATTAACTTTATGTAATCATCCTGTAAGATTCAATATTGGTCTTTTCCTTTTGCACTTTTGTTACCATATTGCTCATTATTTTTGTCATTATTCTGCTGCCTAGCATAGTCCTTGGCCTATTGGTGCTCAAAAAATATATACTGAATGAATGAGTGATCTAAACTTAATTTTAAATATAATGAATAGCCATCACAGAGATGATGATATGAGATAGAGTCAGGCTTATGCCATTCTATAAATCTAGACTTCTCTGTTTTAGAGTTCATATTTTCAGTTAGTGCATTTTTGGGGCCAGGTAACAAAGATCATTTTAAAATTTTGTATAATTTTGCATATTAAAGAATCTCTTTAGACTGTCTTTACACATTGATGGTAGGTTATGAAAGTGTAATAACAAACCAGAATTACTTTACATTCCCTAAAAATGGTTGCTTATGATTTTATGCATGAGAATTTATTATCTTATTTTCTTTATTATCAAAATGTAAAACTTTTCCAGAATATGTCAAACTCATGTTATTTTTGCATTATTTGAGCCTGGAATATAGTGAATTCTTACAGTCAATAGGTTAGTTAAACACAGACACACACTCACAGTGGGTATATTTTTGAATATTTTTTTGTTATTTTCTTTATTTTTCTATTTTATTTATTCTAGCTTATTTTTCAGAAATGTAGTTTACCCATGATGTGAAACTATATTCTCTGTATATTTTCTATATGTTATCATCTTTTGATATCCAGTATGTCTTTCATAGTTATCATATTTTATTTTATTTTTTATTTTTTTTAACATCTTTATTTGAGTATACCTGTTTTACAATAGTGTGTTAGTTTCTCCTTTACAACAAAGTGAATCAGTTATACATATACATATGGTCCCATATCTCTTCCCTCTTGCATCACCCTCCCTCCCACCTTCCCTATCCCACCCCTCTAGGTGGTCACAAAGCACAGAGGTGAACTCCCTGTGCTATGCTGCAGCTTCCCACTAGCTATCTAATTTACATTTGGTAGTGTGTATATGTCCCTGCCACTCTCTCACATCGTCACCGCTTACCCTTCCCCCTCCCCATATCCTCATGTCCATGCTCTAGTAGGTCTGTGTTTTATTCCCGTCCTACCACTAATCTCTTCATGACATTTTATTTTTCTTAGATTCCATATATATGTGTTAGCATACGGTATTTGTTTTTATCCTTCTGACTTCACTCTGTATGACAGACTCCAGGTCTATCCACCTCATTACAAATAACTCAGTTTCATTTCTTTTTATGGCTGAGTAATATTCCATTGTATATATGTGCCATATCTTCTTTATCCATTCATCTGTTGATGGACACTTAGGTTGCTTCCATGTCCTGGCTATTGTAAATAGAGCTGCAATAAACATTTTGGTACATGACTCTTTTTGAATTATGGTTTTCTCAGTATATATGCCTAGTAGTGGGATTGTGGGGTCATATGGTAGTTCTATTTGTAGTTTTTTAAGGAACCTCCATACTATTCTCCATAGTGGCTGTATCAATTTACATTCCCACCAGCAGTGCAAGAGGGTTCCCTTTTCTCCACACCCTCTCCAGCATTTATTGTTTCTAGAGTTTTTGACGATGGCCAGTCTGACCGGTGTGAGATGATATCTCATTGTAGTTTTGATTTGCATTTCTCTAATGATTAATGATGTTGTGCATTCTTTCATGTGTTTGTTGGCAATCTGTATATCTTCTTTGGAGAAATGTCTATTTAGTTCTTCTGCCCATTTTTGGATTGGGTTGTTTGTTTTTTTGTTATTGAGCTGCCTGAGTTGCTTATAAATTTTAGATATTAATCCTTTGTTAGTTGCTTCATTTGCAAATATTTTCTCCCATTCTGAGGGTTGTCTTTTGGTCTTGTTTATGGTATCCTTTGCTGTGCAAAAGTTTTTAAGTTTCAATAGATCCCATTTGTTTATTTTTGTTTTTATTTCCATTTCTCTAGGAGATGGGTCAAAAAGGATCTTGCTGTGATTTATGTCATAGAGTGTTCTGCCTACGTTTTCCTCTAAGAGTTTGATAGTGTCAGCATAGTTATCATATTTTAAAGATATTTTCAGTCTGTTTCCCAAATTGCTGATTTGACTTTGCATTGGTTCATTCTGTTCTTTCTTAACTCATGAAAATATTTTTTCTGTTTTCATCTTTAATTTCTTAGCATTGTTGCATATATATCATAATACTCTTTTAAATTTCATTTTTAATATTTTATTTCATGAATTTTTAAAATATTTCTGAAAACTCAAAATTAATATAGGTTTACATGTCATATTGTTTCCTGTCATAAATATTTTTTATAGGTTTACTTAACTTCTGCTTATTTTAAGAAAATGGCTCTATGCTTTGTTGTGGAATATTTTATAGGCCACCCAGCCCTACACACACCCTCACCTCCCAAGTTTGTATAGCCTTGAAGCAGTAAAGATCTGTTCTGACCAAGAAGCTGCTGACAGGATGTCTATGTTCTGTACTTCCATGTATCTTTACTTTACTTCTAAAATTTTACGTTAAATTATTTAGATAACTCTTACATAGGCCTTACTTTATATTAGGCATTTATAGAATGCAGCTCTGTTTGCCTGAGGTGAGAATTATATATTTTTCATTCCTGGTTCCTGTCATAATTTAAAGCAATCTGTATGTCTTCTTTTGCATGTAAACACAGTTCTCTCTGGAGTGCACAGCTCTGTATGCTCATCTTGTTTTTACTTTACATGACTTAACTAAGAATAAAATGTACCATCACAGATCCCCTTCTGTTTCAGACTGTGTTGCCTTACAGAGAAATGTCGGATCTACAAATACATAATAAATATTGAGACTGAGAGATGGAAAATGGTTCTACAACCACATACAGGAGGAAGGCTGACCTAGAAACTTTGGTGGAACAGGCACTGACTTTAATGTTGAAGTAAGAAGTGAGGTTGGGAGGAAGTCTATTTTCCCCCTTTCCAGTTGTTTTATTATTTCAGAAGTCTGGGTATGAGTTGGTTTCTTACAATGTCTAAAAATAATCCACTCATTTCTTTATAACTTCAGTTATCTCAGGTGAAAGAAGCAGCATGGTCAAATGCCTTATGGTCTGAGGAATCATGGAAATTGAATGGACTGGAAGATAGCCAACTATGCTGTAGAACCCAAAGCAAGGAAGAGTATGATGCAAAAGGAGATGGAAGGATGGAATAATACAATGCATTCTAACAGACATAAAATATCAAATATTTTTAAGGAATTTTGCCTTTCTCCTAAGAACATTGGTGATCCATTAATTTCCAATGGGTTTCCAATGGGTTACTTAGAGTAAAATGCAAATGATTTTTCTTGATAGATCAAGTTTTATGTGATAATAACTTTTGCCTACCTCCCTGGTGCCATGCATGCCATTTCTTCTCTTACCTGCTTTAGCAGGTAAGCTGCTAAAGCAACATAGCTGCTATTTCTGTTTCTCAAAGATGCACAGTTAGATCTCACCTTAGGGGTTTTGTGCCAACTATTCATCTATTAGGAATATTTTATGTTGATTTTCATATGGTTAATTATTCTTGTGGTTCATTTAGAGAGATATTCCCTGACTCGCTACCTCCCCTTTAAATTATCCTTTTGCATTAACTAGCTGAAATTTTCTGCAGAGTCCTTATCAATTGCCATTTGATATTTGTTCTTGTTTTCTTTCCATGTTTATTGTCTATCATCCCTATTAACATAAGTTCTATCAGAAGAGACCTCTTGTTAACTTTACATCTCAAGGAACTAGAAAAAGAAGAACACACTAAGCCCAAAGTTAGCGGAAGGAAGGAAATAACAAAAATCAGAACAGTAATAAATGAACTAAAGACTAAAAGGACACTAGAAAAGATCAGTGAAACTAAGAAGTGTTTCTTTAACAAGATAAACAAAATAGACAAACTTTTAGCTAGACTCAACATGAAAAAAGAGAGGAATAAAATATACAAAATTGGAAATGAAAGAGACAGCATTACAACTCGATCATGAGAGACTACTATAAATAATTGTACTCCAAAACTGGACAACCTAGAAGAAATGGATGAATTCTTGGAAATATACAACCTATTAAGACTGAATCATGAGAAAATAGAAAATCTGAACACATCAGTTACTACTGAGGAGATTGAATCAGTAATAAAAAAATCTCCTAACAAAAGTCCAGGACCATAAGCATTCACTATTGAAATCTACTCAACATTTAAAGAACTGACACCAATCCTTCTCAAACTCTTTCAAAAATAGAAGAGGAGGAAATGCTTCCAAACTCATTTACAAAATCAAAACAAGATAAGGATACTAAAAGAAAAGAAAATTAGAGGACAATATCCCTAATGAACATAGATGAAAAAATCCTCAACAAAATATTAGCAAACTAAATTCAACAACACATTAAGAGCATCATATACCATGATCAAATGGAACTTATTGCGGAGATGTAAAGATAGTTCAATATCTGTAAATCAATCAATGTGATGCACCACATTGACAAAATGAAGGATAAAATCACATGATCTTTTCAAGAGAAATAGAAAAAGCATTTGACAAAATTCAACATCCATTTATGATAAAAACTCTCACCAAAGAGGGTATTACCACAAAGAGGGTACATACCTCAACATGATAAAGGCTATATATGACATGCTCATAGCTAAGATTATATCAATAGTGAAAAGTGAAAATTTTAATCTCTAGGATCAGTAAGGAGACAAGGGTGCCCACTCTCACCACTGCTATTCAAGATAGTATTGGAAGACCTAGTCATAGCAATCAGACAGAAAAAAGGAAATAAAAGAGATCCAAATTGGAAAGGAGGAAGTAAAACTGCCACTATTTGCAGATCACATAATGCTTTATCTAGAAAACCCTAAACACTCCAACAGAGTATTAAAACTAGTAAACGAATTCAGTAAAGTTGCAGGATACAAAGTCAATATACAGAAATCTATTGCATTTCTATACATTAACAATGAACTAGCAGAAAGAGAAATTAAAAAAAAAAATCCCATTTACAAATGAATCCAAAAAAATAGGTTAGGAATAAATTTAACCAAGAGATGAAAGTCCTGTACTCTGAAGACTATAAGACATTGATGAAAGAAATTGAAGACCACACAATAAATGGAATGATAGCTCATCTTCATAAATAGGAACAATTAATATTGTTAAAATTTTCATACTATCCGAAACTGTCTATAGATTCAAAGCAACCCCTATGAAAATACCTGTGGCATTTTTACAGAACTAGAACAAATAATCCTAAAATTTTTATGGCACCACAAAAGACCTGGAATAGCCAAGGCAATCTTGAGAAAGAAGAACAAAGCCGGAGGTGTGACACTCCCTGATTTCAAACTATACTACACTACTAGCTACAGTAGTCAAAACAGTATGGTAAAGGCACAAAAACATACACACAGATCAATGGAACAGAAGAGAGATCCCAGAAATAAACTCATATTGTCAAAGGTGCCAAAAACATCCAATGGCAAAAAGACAGTCTCTTCAATAAATGATGTTGAGAAAACTGGACAGCTACATGTAAAAGAATGAAACTAGACCATTTTCATACACTATATGCAAAAATCAACTCAAAATGAATTAAAGATTTTATATAAGGCCTGAAACCATAAAAATCCTAGAAGAAAACATAGGCAATAACCTCCTTGACATTGGTCTTAGCGATGTTTTTGTGAATTTGACTCCAAAGACAAGGGAAACAAAAACAAAAACAAACAAGTGGGACAACATCAACTGAAATGATTCTGCACAGTGAAGGAAACTAAAATGCTTCATCAAAACTAAAAGACAACCTACCAAATTGTATAAAATATCTGCAAATGATATGTCTGATAAGTGATTAATTTCCAGAATATGTAAAGAAATCATCATACAACTCAATATCAAATAAACAAACAATCCAATTAAAAAATAGCCAAAGGACATGAATAGACATTTTTCCAAAGAAAAATGTTGGCCATACAGATGGCCAACAGAAGCATGAAAGATGTTCAACATCATGAATCATCAGGGAAATGCAAATCAAAACCACAATGAGATATCAACTCATACCTATCAGCATGTCTGTTATCAAAAAAACAACAAATAACAAGCATTAGTGAGTACATGGAGAAAAGGGAACCCTTGTGCACTGTTGGTAAGAATGTGAATTGATGCAGCCACTATGAAAAACAGTATGGAGATTTTTTCAAAAAAATTAAAAATAGAACCACCATTCTATTCAGTAATTCTACTGTGTTTGGCTGAAAAAAATGAAAACACGAATTGAAAGGTGCATATGCACACTGATGTTCACTGCAGCATTATTTACAGTAGTCAAATTATGAAAGAAACATAATTGTCCATTGATAGATGAATGGATAAAGAAGATATGGTATATCAATCAATGGAATACTACTCAGTCATAAAAAAGAATGAAATATTGCCATTTGTAACAACATGGATGAACCTTGATGCCATTATATTAAGTGACGCAAGTCAGATAAAGACAAATACCATATGATTTCACATACATGTGGAATCTGAAGAACAAAACAAACTAACAAACATAATACAACAGAAATAGTCATAGACACAGAGAACAAAGTGGTGGTTGCCAAAGGGGAGAGGAGGTAAGTATATGGGTAAAATAGGTGAAGGGGATTAAGAGGTATGAACTTACAGATATAAAATAAAGAAATCACAGGGATGTAATGTAAAGCATTGGGAATACACTCAATAATATTGTCGTAACTTTGTTTATGGTAGATAGATGGCAACTAGACTCATTGTGGTGATCATTTTATACTGTATAAAATTATTAAGGCAAGACTTCTGCCTTCATGAAGATTATGGGTGAAAAGAGTTAAAGTGGTAGATAGAACTGAATGAGAATAATATATTCTCAAATATACATGACAGAAAGATAGGATATATAAAAAACATAGTATTCAATGCATTGACATAAAAAGAAAAGTGATTAAATATTTTAGCATCATCTTTACACATTTATATTCATTTATTTTAATTGAAAACAAAATACTCTAATACGATTAGCTTAATTTAATTTTATTAATCATGTCTAACCATCATCAATTAGGTAAATATTTCATGAAGATGATAATGTCTTAGTATATCTATTTTTATGTCATTAATTTTTAACCTTCATTAATTTCCCATTTTCAAGTTTCAAATCCTTTCATGAAACTGCTCTGACATCTTAGGATTTTACATCACTTTCCTGTACCAAAATACTGCATGAAACAAAACATTTTAATATGTTTTTTTCCTCCACATTAGGTTTTGTAAAATGTGTTAATATGTACAACATAAAATATGTGTTTACGTTGATAATCTCTGCTATAACTTTAATTTGTTTAAAAGCAATTTTTTAAAATTTTATTTTATCTTGGGTCATGCCACATGGCTTGTGGGATCTTAGTTCCCTGATCAAGGATTGAACCTGGGGCCATCCATGGCAGTGAAAGCGTGGAGTCCTAACCACTGGACCACCAAGGAATTCCCTAAAAGCAATTTTAAATGTAGTGATATCTTACTAGATGTTAATAAAGACTCATAGGGTGATCATATACGTGTTTACAAGGGGTATAAAAATGATAAAGATTATTTTTCATGAGGCAGCTTAAAATTTTAACTTAAACATGTAACAATATTCAGTTTATAATAGGAAGTGTTTTATATTTCTGGTCCACTAGTCCTATAAAATAAGTCCCTAGTACATATCTATAGAGTGCAATTTGATAGTTCACATATTGGTCACACTTTATCAGAGAATTGAGTGTTTAAAATATAGAAGTGTCTCTATTTGTAAAAAAAAACAAAAGTATTTTAAATGAGCACAAATAGAGCTAGTCGTTAGTCCTTTAGAGTTTCTTTTAAAAAAAATTAGATTTTATTGCTGAGCCTTTATAAACATAAGAAGCAACTAGCCAACAATCTTTTTAATTGGATTTTCCAAACATATACAAAGTCATAAACGCTTTTTCTTTAGAAAAAATAATTTAACTCTAAATGTTCAATTCTGTAGACTAGAGAAATGATAAATTAACCAATATTTATTCTGCATATTAAATGAGCTTGAAATGGACTTTGAGGTCCCTCTTATAAAAATCATTGTGCAACAGAATGAATTAAGCATCTGAACACATACAGTAGCCATATAGTACATTATAAACTTCACCCCTTAACAGCCAAACCACAGTCTATGGACAAAAAAAAAGTGGTATGGCAAAACAAAACAAAAACTTGCTGCAGTAGTAGAGTCCATCTTGTGTACTTCCTGCTAATTGCTTATGATTTGTTTTCTTCCTTTATTACAAAATCTGTATAAATTACACATTATTTGATTATATATACTTATAAAGTCCAAAGACAACAGATTAAAGAAAATAACAATTAGAAGTCTTCTTAATTTCAACTTCTAATCTGACACTTCTTTTAAGAGATAACCACTTATAACGGTTCAATACAGTTTGTAATAAGTTTCAAGACTGATTATTTTTTTTCTTTTTATCTAGCAGGACTTTTCTTTTGTTCCGTGAATTTTGTCCAGTGTTCACAGCTCAGAACTAAAGTCCTTCAGTGCTCATTTTACATTCTAAAATGAACCATAAAGGAAATGCCAACATCTAGGGCTCAGTATTTTCCCTTAGGGCATACAGATAAAAACTTTAGGCACGGAAAGTTAAAGTGACTCACCCAGGACCACACTTAAACTAAATAGGATATGTCGATTTAAACCTAGACAATCTGGCTCTAGAGCTGGTTCTGTTAACCACCATGACTGTTGTTTCCATGGAAGGCCCATGCATGTCTTCAGTGTTTATTCCTAATGTACTCATTTGAGAATATAACTTTATGGTATGTCCATATCTGTTTATACATTTTACTTCTAATTACCATGTAGTAACATGTGGTAATGGACTCATTTGAGAATATAACTTTATGGTATGTCCATATCTGTGCATACATTTTACTTCTAATTACCATGTAGTAACATGTGGTACTGAAGTACCATGGATTATTCAGAAATTCCTTCATTAATGGAGTTTGGGATAGTTTGTAGTATTTTGCTATTGCAAACTATACACCAATGAACATCATTGCACACATAGCTTTGCTTTGGAATCCTGAGAAGAGCTAATTTAGAAGTTATAAGTATATTAAATCTTGATAGTTTCCGTCAAACGGACTTGCAAATATATGCATCAAATTGTACTCTTTTAATAGTGTCTGAAAATACCAGATTTCGTACTCTTATCAGCATTGTTCATGATCATTTACTTTTTTCTTTAATATGATCAGTTAAAAATTGAATCTCATTAAAAAATTATTACCCATGCTCTTTGTAATATTAAGGATAGATTTTAAAGATTTTTAAAATATTTGCAATTTGTGTTTTTTCTTTTGTATATATATTTTTCTAATTAAAACATTTTCCATTGGTAGCTTATATTTTCCTGATTAGTTTATGGAAATTTCTTACATATTAAGGATGTTGATCCTCTGTTATATATTGTAAATATTTATTCTAGTTGGCTCATTTACGACCTTTATTTTTGGTGCTTTGGGTTATATAGAACCTTTAAATTTTATGCAGTTACAGCCATCATTGATTATAGAAGCTGTGGGTAAAATTAAGACATACTAAACTGTAGAACTGTATTCTTTTTTTATAATTTTTATTGGAGTATAGCTGATTTACAATGTTGTTAATTTCAGGTGTACAAGTGAATTAGTTATACATATCTACTCTTCTTTTTTTTTGCGGGACGCGGGCCTCTCACTGTTGTGGCCTCTCCCGTTGCAGAACACAGGCTCTGTCTGGACGCGCAGGCTCAGCGGCCATGGCTCACGGGCCCAGCCGCTCCGCGGTATGTGGGATCTTCCTGGACCGGGGCACAAACCCGTGTCCCCTGCATCGTCAGGCAGACTCTCAACCACTGCGCCACCAGGGAAGCCCTTTTTTTTTCTTCTTTTTTTTTTTTTAAGAGTCTTTTCCCATATAGTCCATTACAGAGTATTGAGTAGAGTTCCCCGTGCTATACAGCCGGAGAACTGTATTCTTAACAGCATTTTGTTTAAAGGAAGGCCATTGCTAGCCAGCTCTAGCAGAATTTTGATAGGGATGCAAAACTACTTGAAGTTGATAGGATTAGCGCTTTATAAAATGAGTCTACTTTTGTCAGGATTTTACTGCACTTTTGTTCTCTCACATGTAGAGGTGAAGAATCTCTCTTAGGATTCTAATAGCAAGCAACTAGAGAACTCTGCAAAATTAAGATAACTGGTTCTTAATGGAGAACTTTGGGATGGAAAAGAATCAATGAATGAGGGAGCGGAGCCGATAAGCAGTATAAGAAAATAATGCCTGTGCTTTGGATGATATTAGACAAAGGCTTTTAAATTTAGACGCTGGTCAAAGTATCTACTTGGATTTGTTGGTAAGGCAACTGAGTCTTTAAGGCATAAGTGAGAAAACTAATGCTTTAAAACAGGGGTCCCCAACCCCCCATAAAAAGTGAAGCTTCGGGCTTCCCTGGTGGTGCAGTGGTTGAGAGTCCGCCTGACGATGCAGGGGACGTGGGTTCGTGCCCCAGTCCGGGAAGATCCCACATGCCGCAGAGCGGCTAGGCCTGTAAGCCATGGCCGCTGAGCCTGCGCATCCAGTGCCTGTTGCTCCGCAGAGGGAGAGGCCACAACAGTGATACGCCTGCATAATGCAAAAAAAAAAAAAAAGTGAAGCTTCATCTGCCTCTCCCCATCGCTCGCATTACCACCTGAACCATCGGCACCCCACCCCCGTCTGTGGAAAATTTGTCTTCCACCAAACCGGTCCCTGGTGCCAAAAAGGTTGGCAACCGCTGCTTTAAAACATTATACATGTGCAGGGTGCACAAACATAAAGTTCGCATATTCCTTTGATAATATCAACTTGTGTTAAATACTATATGTATGTTTTGGTATCTGACAGGAGAAGTTACTGCTTACTGTCCTCCGCTTCAAAACGTACTAGGCTATTATTGCACATTTTCACTTCCAGATACATTTTAGATGGTTTGACAAGTTTCATAAAAGTCCTGTAGGGATCTATAGAGTAATTGAAGGAGAAATGACATTTTTACAATAGTGAGTTCTCCCTTACAGGAATGTGTTCTCTTTCAGTTCATTGAGGTCTTCTTTTACGACTTTCAGGAAAGCTTTATAGTTTTTCTTTTTCATTTAGACATGACCATTTTTTGGTTATTTGTCAGTTCTAAAGTGGTTCTTGTGTGTGTGCTACACTTTTTAAATACTTCTTTCATTTTCTATTTGATAAAAATGACACATAAGTAGAAAATTGTGTGTTAATTTTTAATTTGGCCACTTGTTTATTTTAGATGTCTAAAAACTGGAAATTAATTTTCTTGTTTTTTCATTATAATTAAAATGTTTAAAATAATTGCAATTTTGAATTCTGCATCCCAATATTCATATCTTATCTAGTAAAGTTCCATTTTATTTCTAGCTTGCCAATTTTAAAAATTATATAAATGTTGAATTATAATTGTTAATGTATTGCATTCCATTCACATATTTTCTTTCACTTATATGCCTGGCAAGTTGATGCTGATAGTTGATGGGAGGTTTCAAATCCTTTCAACACTTTTTCCATGTTGGCTTCTCCACAGGACAGCTTGAATGTCCTCATGACATGGTGGCCAGCTTTCCCCAGATTACATGATCCAAGATCATGGCAGAAGCCAATATGGCCTCTTGCTCTAGCCCTGGAAATCATAAACTGTCACTTCTGCTACAGTCTGTTTGCTTGAATCAGTAAATCTGCCCACATAGAAGGGGAGGGAAATTAGGCTCCAACTTTCGAAGAGTGTCAGAGAATTTGTGGACATATTTTAAAGCCAACATATTATACCCCTATAAAGTACAATATATATATCGTTGCACAATTAATTTGTATGAATGGTATAGCCTGTGTATTCTTCTGCTACATTTTATTCAATGTTTTGTGATCCATCATCTATCTATCTCACTATATTTCTGTCTATCCATCCATCCAACCAACCATCTATCTATTGTTTTAGTATTTTTATATAAAATTTCTGTGTACTTTCATTTTATGAATATATATTAATATTCATTTTCCTGCTGAGGAAATTTAGTTCAAGAATTTTATTTTTAACCTCAAACAATGGTGTTATAAATGCTTACATATATCTTCTTAGGCAACTATGTGAGATTTTTTTGATAGGATATATATCTAGGAGAGAGATTTCTGAGTAACTTTTAAAATTCCATCTTTACAGATATAGTCAAATTTCTCTCCTCAAGCAGCATATTAGAGGACTCATTGCTTTACATTGTCACACATTTGATATCTCTTGTCTTTCAATTTTGTCAATCTTAAAGTATGTTATTATAGTTTTCACTTGAGCATCTCTGATTGCTAAGGAGGTTGATCATATTTCAAATGTTAATTTACCAGTTTGGATTTTCTCTTCTGAGAGTTGACTTTTTTCTTTTGCCCATTTTTCTAATGGTTTGTTACTTTTTTTATTTATTTGAGGAAATCACTTATATTTTGTTATACACTCTTCCCTTGTGGAATCGAAACTGATACTTTTTGTTCTGACTTTATGAGTAAATAGATCCCACAGTCAAAAGGGAAACAAACACTTTTCCCTCAAGATTAAAAAACAAAACAACAAACAGGGTTAATCTGTAGTTCTGGTCCCAAAATAAATGAAACCTTTAACATTTCCCCTAACCTACTGACTCGCTAGTAAAAGCAAGTTTATTCCTCATTTTTGCAATATTGCTATTTGAAGCTATGTCACGATTTTTGTGGTTAGGGTAATCATGAAAAAACCTTACTTTCTGGTTGGCCTTGCATACTGTATTCATCACTGCTGAATACACTTATAATTAAATAGATTACCTATAGATTTTTTTAGACTATCTACACAGTCACATCATCTATGAGTAATCTTTATATGTTTTCTCTCGTTTTATTTTTCATGACTTCCAGTACAATGTTGAATTATGATGAAAGTGGGCATTGCTATCTCATTCTCAATTTTAGGAGGAAGGCTTTCTTTCAACATCTAACTATTAAGCTTGTTTTTGCTGCTTTATTTTTTTGTATATACACTTTAATAACTTAGATTGCTATTGTAGTTTTAGCTGATTGAGAAATTTTCAGTCGTTCGATTTTTGGGGGCATTCATATAGGATATGATTTTTCTCATTTATTTTATTAATATTATAAATTACATGGTTTGATTTCTTTCATCAGTTTGGTAATTTTCTTATATATAGATCTTGTATATATTTTGTTAGATTTATACCTAAGTATTTCATTCTGTTTGGGTCCTAATATAAATGGTATTGTGCCCATTCTAATTTGTAGTATACTATTAAAATTTTTTGAAAGTTTTAAATCTACAGAAAAATTGTGAAGATACTGCAGAGAATGCCCACATACCCTACACACAGTCTCCTCCATTGTTATTACTCTATAATATAGAATGTTAAGTGTGAAATAATCAATGAAACAATATCAATATATTATTATCAACTAAATCCATACTTAATTCGAATTCCCTTAATTTTTACCTATTTTCTTTCTCTAACCGGATATTGTATTACATTTAGATTCCTCTTGATTGTGACAATTTCTCCGAATTTTCTTGTTTTTGATGACCTTTGCATTTTGGGGAGTACTGGTCAGTAATTCTGCAGAGTGTCCCTCAAGATTTGTTAGTTACTTTTTACATGATTAGACTCTGGTTGTGCATTTTGGGGAGAAAGTCCAGAAAGGAAAAGTGCCATTCTCATTACATCATATCAAGGATACATTATCAGCATGGCTTAAAACTGATGTTAACCTTGAGGTCGTTTGGCAGGTGTTTCTATTGTGCAGTTACTTCCCTCCACTTTTTCATAGTGTTGTCTTTGGAAGGGAGTCACTATGTACAGCCCACACATAACGAGTGGGAAGTGACACTTCACCTCCTTGAGAGCAAAGTATTGACAAAAATTATTTAGAGTTTTTTTGCATAGAAAATTTGCCTATTTGTCTTCATGTATTTAATTCAATCATTTGTATCAACATAAGACATAGATATTATTTATACTGTGGCATATAATTCGACTCTGCTTTATTTATTTTGTTGTTCAAAGTGTTCCAGCTTTGGCAATTGGGAAATCTTTCAGTTAGCTCATGTATTCCTTTGACATACCCCCATCAGTGTGTATGTACAATTTTGGGGGAGAGGAGGCATATCTATATTTTCTGGCACTATATGATACACTAGGCTCATCTTGTATATTTCCTGCCCCAGTCCTAGAATCAGCCTTTTCTTCCAGGAGGTGCTGGTTCCATTTATTGGAGAATGGCATTAGAAACCACGAGCTGGGCAGTAGATGTGCCCGTTGCTTCTGGGCCCACTGAGCTGACAGAACAAGGAAATATATGCATGGATACTAACCCATGTATATACACATGCTTATAGCTATTTCTATATGTAACCATCTGTATCTATGTTAAGTCATGAGTTCATACTGATGTCACCAAACCTTATCCATTACCACATAGAACATTCATTTGCTTATCTGTAACTGCTTACTTCAACATTGAGAAACCTGGCTGTCACTATCCACCATCCATTTACTTAATTGTTCAATTCCAGTATAAATATTATTGGTTTTAACCTTGTTAACCCATATCCCCTGGGCACAAATTTATCAAGGAGAGTATAGTGCTATGCAAAGTTTCTTTGCCTTAAGTCTTACAGACTAAACTAATTTACAAAGTTTCTTAGGTTAGCACCCTTTTCCCCCATTGGCAGTGATATTGTCTGATGCATTTATAATGCATTTATATGATTTTTATGTATATATTTCCATTTCTGTACCCAAATTCTCCATCTGTGTTTTCATATTCTGACTATATTAAACATAATCTTGTGTTTTGTAAGATAATCTCCTTTATGCTTCTCCCGTGGTCCTTCTTTTATTTTCTGTTTGCTGTTGTTGTTTTTACTCAAATTTTGTCCTGTTATATACTTTGCGACTTTTGTTTATAAGTTAAACATTATATGTGAAATGTTTTAGAGATCATTTGAGCTTCTGGATAATGTTATCTTTCTGGATAATGTTATCTTAATGTTATCTTTCTGGATAATGTTATCTTTCTCCAGAGAGGATTTACTTGTTCTCTGGCAGGCAGATGACAAACCTAATTAATATAATCAGCACTTGAAATTAGAACAGCTGGTCTTTATTCTCTGGTTTATTTTCAGTTCAACTTTAATCATTATTTTGTAGCCCTTTAGGTTCCCAAAGCTCAGTTATTTACAAGAACTTTTCCTCATTGGCAATTCCCAATTGCCACACACCCCTGCCACCCGCCCTTAACTGCATGAGACCATGGAAAGTTCTGCTCAAGTTTTCATCTACTTCTCGGTCACAGCTTTTAATATCACCAATCAACATGCTGGAAAAGCAGCACCCAATGTCATTTTTACCTCTTTTGACTTCCAGTTTCTCCTAAATAGTGACTAAAAAAATTCATATTGCTTAAGCAACTTTTGGATGGTCTCAAGGAGATGGTTTTTAAATATTTTTGAAGATTATTGCATATGACTGTCCCATCCATCATTCCTGGAATAGCAAGCACTCACTCCCACTCCTTCCTGTATATCTACCCTAACATCTGGGATGAATTTTCTTCTTCCAGAATCTTTTAAAAATAATAATACAGGGCTTCCCTGGTGGTGCAGTGGTTAAGAATACGCCTGCCAATGTAGGGAACATAGGTTCAAGCCCTGGTCCAGGAAGATCCCACATGTCACGGAGCAACTAAGCCCATGAGCCACAACTACTGAGCCCACGTACCACAACTACTGAAGCCCACGCATCTAGAGCCCGTGCTCCGCAACAAGAGAAGCCACCACAATAAGAAGCCCGCGCACCGCAATAAAGAGTAGCCCCTGCTCGCCACAACTAGAGAAAGCCAGAGCACAGCAATGAAGACCCAAATCAGCCAAAAATAAATAAATAAAATAAATAAATTTATAAAAAAAAACAATAAAACAGACCCAAAATGGAGTTGCTTAGGCTAAGCCCTATGTCACCAAACTGAGACTTAATTAAAGTTTGGTCTCTCCCAGAAATGGTATCTTAAATCAGCCATTCAGGAATCATCTGATCAGCACTAGTGAGGTAATCTGCTTGATAGATCCCTGCCATCCCCTATAGAAAAGTAACCTTGCAATAACCAACCCACTTTTTTGTCCAGTATTAACTACCTTGTTCCTGCTTCCTCCTGCCTATAAAAGTCTTTCATTTTGTAGAGCTACTCAGAATTACTTTCCATCTGCTAGATCAGGTGCTGCTTAATTCATGAATCATTGAATAAAGCCAGTAAGATCTTTAAAATTTACTCAGTTGAATTTTTTTTTAAACATACTTTTATACTGAATGTTTAGATCTTTGGGCTTCTAGATTCATGGGTGGCTGCATCTACTATTGGATTCTCTGCCTTAGGTCTCTACCTAGGTTTATTTTCAAACTTCTTGCTCCATAAAGATGAGAAAATCTGAGATCCAGTTCACCAGGTTTAGCAAATGCCATCAGGAAAAAAAATGATTCATTTTTCTCCATACCTCTCTAACTCCAGTCTTTACTAGATTAATAGCTTGTCATTTCTTCAATGCTTTGAAGAAGATATTTTTCTTACTCCTTTAGCAGTAGCCATATTACATTAATGAAAACAAAATGCTTCTGAAATCTTATCTCATTATTTTACATTGTTTTTCCTTTTCTTTTCATTATGGAAAAAGTCTTAAGTTTGACTGCTAGTACACTGAATGATGTTTTAAAATTTTAAATCTGTATTCTCTGTTTCTTATTTTGGTTTTAACCTTTTTTAAAAAATTCCACTTGGGCTTCCCTGGTGGCGCAGTGGTTGAGAGTCCGCCTGCCAATGCAGGGGACACGGGTTTGTGCCCTGGTCCGGGAAGATCCCACATGCCGCGGAGCGGCTGGGCCTGTGAGCCATGGCCGCTGAGCCTGCGTGTCCGGAGCCTGTGCTCCGCAAATGGGAGAAGCCACAGCAGTGAGAGGCCCGCGTACCGCAAAAAAAAAAAAAAAAATTCCATTCAATTTTTCCTTATTTAAATGGTTCCTTCCTAATCGGGACTTTTGATAAATTGTATAGATGCAGTTCTTCTTGAATATCATTGAGAACAGATTTACACATGTTTAAAAATTCCTTTTGTCCTTCTAGTTCTATTTCATAAGATAATCTTAAGAGAGTTTACACAACGGTTTATTTCTATTTAAGTATGTTTTCTTACGTTTAGTGAAGCTTTTAAAATTATGTTTTAAAGAGAGTTTTCTTCTTTTTCAGTAGAAAACTTAGATAATTTTATCTGGTTGCTTCTATTCCTGTTTTGATATGTTCAAATAGTTCGGTCCTAACAAAACAAAGTAGTAATGCTTGGCTTGGCCATAACATTACATTGCTAATTTAGAAACAGAGAAGCTTGTTGGGAATAGAGGGGAAGCCAATATTAGCTTGGCTTCTGTGTCAATTAATTTTGCATTTTGTGTGGTAGCAAGGAATTAGTGTTTCCATCCACGTCAAAATAAGCTTGTACAAGCACTGCCACAGAATCCAAATTCAGTGCGACTGCCTTTGTCCGGTGTGCTTCCCAAAAGTGACTGAGGGAAATGTTTGTATTGCACACTCCCCATAACTTGTCTCTGATTCTAGCATTTATTAATTGATAAGGTTTCTAAGTAAAGCTCTTCCAGGTTTTCTCCCATTTACTTTCACGTGGTACATTCCTTTGTATTACCAAGGAGCCAAGTAGTGTGTCTCCTTTCTTCCATTTGGTTATGTCCATACTGTTTGTGGGAGAAATTAATCAGAATCCCTAATCTGTGGATATTACTTTGATATTCTTCTGAATTTATTAAAATCTAATTTTAATGAGATTTTTTTTCGACGTAGGGGCAGTGAAATTAGATAAGTGTGTTCAGGTATTATCTGCGAGTATACAAAATATTTTATTTTAAACATTGTTTTCGTCTAAACTGATGACTTAACATATCAAAGTAACATAGGATATTGTTTTTGAAGGAAATTAGATGTCATCAATTCCATAGTTATTTTCTAAATTCTTATTGAAAGAACTCTTTTAAACATATATGTATATGCACATATATACAATCATATAGTATTATTTACATATATGAAAATAAATACAAGCAAAACAAATTGATGTTATTTATAACATTTTTAAACATTCTGAGGTTTACTATTTTTAATATGTTTGCAATTCAGATGCATGGTGACTTGTTTATTTTTATTTATTTATTTTTTTTGTGGTACGCGGGCCTCTTGGCAGGTGGACTCTCAACCACTGCGCCACCAGGGAAGCCCATGACTTGTTTAAATACTTGATACTCTCTACCTAGATCTACTGGAGCAGTTATTTGATTGGCTATCTGCCCCTGAATTTGTCTAATCTTCACAACTGATGAATTCAAGTTGTTCTTTTACTATTTTCCAGCAGACTCTGGAGTCTATCTTGTATAATTGCCAAGGGAACTTGGAGAACTAATTTCCAATTTGCCTTCCTGCTGTCTACTGTTGACTGTGTGCCCCAAATAGGCTGTGTTCCTTTTTTATGTTTCACCATCATCTAATAGAGAAGAACTTTAGTGAGGTATGCAAACCTCCTGCTAAAAAATCAACTTAGATGTTTGTTAACAATGTGTATTCCAGAGTCTATACTATACTTATTGAAGTAGAATAGCTTGGGATATTCTATGTTGATAAGCACTAATAAGTTACTACAGAATTGCACTTAATATTTAAATTAGAGTGTAGATTTTTTCACCTATTATTGTTAAAACCAAAGATGTTGATAACATTTTCCATAGATTTAATAAGTATCTAATGTCCTTGCTATTTGCTTAGTATTAACTGACAATTCTGTAGATACCAAACTTTTAGCATAATATTTGTATAATTTTATAAAACATCAAAACTTCTCTCTCATGCTTATAGAAATAAAAATTTGGCAGTGAATTCAGCACATGAGATATTAAAATTTACCTTTCACTCTTGCATTTTAAATGACATCTGTAAATAACTTAAATATCTGTAGGAGTATTTCTACTTCTTTTCCCTTTGTCTACTGGTGTCTGCAGAGTTCCCATCTGAATTTGGAAATCTATAGTAGATAGTATTATGGCTCCACAGGACATTACATTGGGCTCCTTGGAACTGGAGGTAAATCATCTCTACAAAGTTTCCTTCTTATAGTTGAAGAGCCCATACTGGTTTGTCTATAAACATTTGAAAATCTCAATTCTTCTCCCACTCTTTGAGCCCTAATCAGATGTTACTTTTGACAAATTATTTTCCCCTCTTATTCATGAGGTTTTTTCCTTTTCATCTTTCAAGAGGCATTATATGTTCAACTTCAACAGATGTATTGCTTTAAAAATGCCTTATCATGAGTTATATTCATCTGTGAAAACAGATGTATGGACAGAATAACTCAAAGAAAAGTTTATACCAAAACTCATGTAATGGGTGTTGAATGGTTCCAATCACCTGGAAAAAAAGATGTTAGATTTAGTAATCATTGAGAATTGCTAATCAAACATCCTGTTTCTTTTTTCCCCTGTTCTTTTATTTTCTGCTATTTGCATCAACTTGGGCTCAGGGATTTTGGCCCTGGATTCCAGCCCATTTTTCCCATTGGAAGTTTTTCAGAAATCCTGTGGGTAAGAGAGCATCTGGTTTATGATATTTATAAGTGTCTGAGCTCCCTAATATGCCTAGTTACTGTGGAGACTAAAAGCAAATAGGAACCTACACTGAAAACAAACTGACAAAGGCTGAACCGAAAAGACGGCTTAAGCTTGGAAGGTGCATGGCATTATTCTGCAGTCCTTTCCAACTGAAGTTTAGAACAGGTCATGTTCAGTGTCCTTTCTTTGCAAAGAGGCCAACTTAAAAAATGACATTATTTATCAATACTGAAAACAGACATCAGATAACCCTTACAGCTTAGCATAATGCACAATGAAAGCTTTCTGACATTTGAATTGATTCATTCTGTATGAGAGATTATATATGCTTCTACTGCTGTTTGCTCATTACTATTTTAAAATGTTACTTTTTTCTTCTGGATAAATATTGCATATATCTACCTCAGTTTACTCATTATTATAACAAAACAGGACCTCAGACATTTAAACCACATTATTTGTAAGTTACATCCACTTTTCATAGACAAGTTTTCCTTATCTGAAAAATGAAGGTGAAAAATGATGCTACTCTGTTTGCTACCCCACTTCCTTCTGTACCTTTGCCTTCCTGGCTTTAATTTTTATTATTTAAAAGAGATGCTGTTTTTTACTCTAATACTTGATGTCTAAGGACACTCCCAGCTTTAACAATACACAGAAATTTATCTGTTCACCATCTCTTCCAAAGGGTGCTACTATTTGATGCAAATGAATAAAATAAGGAACATTGTATTTCACTTAAAAATAATTTTCCAACATTTAAACATTATCTTATACATAAAAATACATCTCTGATACAAACATATTATAATTCTTCACACATATGCTTTTTATCCTAATTACAAACTCATCTTTATTTAGAAATGTTGAAAAGGGATTTTGGTTGGAGAAGAGAGGATGGTGCCGGAGACAAGTACTAAAATAATAGAATTGCAAAGACCTAACATATGGGCTGTTTTAGGACTTAATTTCTCCATCTGTAAAATTTTTTCTTTGGGGATATTTTTTGGAGGAGCTGTGATACTGTGGAAAGAAGATGAAACAGAGATTCAGAAGACCTGGATGCTGCACCTGGCTCCACCATTTATTAACTGGATATACTTTCAGTTAATAACCACCCTGACAAGGTCCTTGTAAGGATCAAATATATATGAAAGTACTTTATAAATTACAAAGTTCTATCTAAGTCTAACCTATTAATATTTATTGCTATATCCCTAATTTGCAAAGTGGGCTTATTTATAGGAGATTCACAATGCACTGCTTTTAATTAAATATTTTTTAATTGCAAAATGATGGATGCTCCTTGGAAGAAGAGAAACAATGCAAGAATATGTAAAGACAAAATTGATAACTTTCCTGTAAACCCCTTTCTTAATTCTCAGACACAAGTGATATTAAAAGCACAGTATATAACGTTCCACAACTTTGTTCTTGTTCATGTAAATTGTATATTAATATAGTTAACTTTAGTTTTACATCTGACAATTATTCTTGTTTTTCCTCATTATTCTTCACTTACACATATTCTTGTGGCTTTGTTTTTTCATTCACTTTTTTACTTAAAAGTATGTCATGTTTGTGTACTTTGTGATCTCTGCACATGAAAGGTAGAAGATCTAACATATTTTTTAAATCACTTTATAATTTTATATGGTGAATGTACTGTAAGTTATTCAATGATTCCTTTACTGATGTCCATTCATGTTGTTTCCAAGTTTTTGCCACTAGAAATTACTCTAAATAAGCTTCCTTTTATAGCAAGACCTTAATTTCTATTGGATAGATTCATACAGGTGGGTCAAAATGTATATTTTTAACTACAAAAGATAATATGTGATCTCTTGCTGAATTTACATTCACACCAGTCATGAATGAAGAGGGCCAATTTTTAAAGTTTGGTTAATCTTACAGATTTTTAAAAAGTTATCATGGGGCTTCCCTGGTGGCGCAGTGGTTGGGAGTCCGCCTGCCGATGCAGGGGACAGGGGTTCGTGCCCCGGTCCGGGAAGATCCCACATGCCGCTGAGCGGCTGGGCCCGTGAGCCATGGCCGCTGAGCCTGGGTGTCCGGAGCCTGTGCTCCGCAATGGGAGAGGCCAAAACAGTGAGAGGCCCGCAAAAAAAAAAAAAAAAAGTTATCATGGGGCTTCCCTGGTGGCGCAGTGGTTGGGAGTCTGCCTGTCGATGCAGGGGACACGGGTTCGTGCCCTGGTCTGGGAGGATCCCACGTGCCGTGGAGCGGCTGGGCCCGTGAGCCATGGCTGCTGAGCCTGCGTGTCCGGAGCCTGTGCTCCGCACAACGGGAGAGGCCGCAACAGTGAGAGGCCTGCGTACCGCAAAAAAAAAAAAAAAAAAAAAAAAAAAGTCATCATGAATACATCTATTTTATTTGACTGTTAATTATGTTGTGCTTATTTTCATATGCTAGTCTACTATTTAGAATTATGCCATTTCTGCTATGATGGAAATGTTCTATATCTACGCTGTCCAATATGGGATCCAAGAGCCACATGGGACTGTTGAGCACTTGAAATGGAGTAATATGGCTGAGGAATTACAAACCTAATTTTATTTCATTTTAATTCATTTAAGTTTAAATTTAAATAGCCACATGTGGCTAGTGGCTCCTTTAATGGAGAGGGAAAGTCCAAAGTTCTTTCCTGTGCTTAGAATTGATTCTCTGGGCAGGGGAGGGGGAGAGTGTGGTTTTTTAACTTAAGAGTTAAAATATACTGAAATGATTATTTTTGCATAAATAACCATTCGTATGTGTTACTGAAGAACTGGTTAGAATGACTCACACTCAGTCAAGTTGATCCATTTTGGCGTGTCAAGTCAATCAACTCTCCTGCAATCAGACTTAGCATTTAGATGCTCAACATTCAGAAAGAGTAAATGATTCTGCTCAAGTGAAATTTAATTGGTTAACTATGAGGAAATGGCTCCATAATATTGAATGTCATGCTATTCTATTTTGCCAATATTCTGTTAATATATTAATACTTTTACAAGGTATGCATTCTTAATTCAATAGTATATATTTTTATGTAATGTCTTGTTACATCCTTCTTTTCTATTTTTTAGGAGAAAACATTTTCTTTTACCTAGGTTCTGCCTCATGTGACTTAGTCAACACTGGAATTTTTTTAAAAGGTAAGTTTAATAAAAGTAAAGTATTCTACTATTCTCCCTGTATTTTGAATTTCCTATAATTAGCACCTGAAATGATTTTTCTCTCTTTCTCTGATTTGATATCAGATTGAGTCTCATCTAACCATGTGATTTCAAAGCAAATACTTTGAAGGAGGCTTTTTTTTTTCTGCTATTTTTTCTTTGCAGAAAGAAAAGTCAAGAAAAGTTCTAGCTTCTAGCTGTTACTGGCACAAATCTGGGCTTATTAAACCTATCCCAATTTGTAAACCTTACCAGTTTCATATGCAAATATTGATGGCTTGAGTAGCAGAAAATGTAATCCTATTATAGTCTCAACTTTACCTGAGTTTTTAGAAATGCTGATTAGCCTTGGTAATCACCTGGCTTCTTTCTCAGATACTATAGGTATCTGTGGTGGTTTCACATCCTTTCATGTGAGAAAATATGATTTTGGCTACAGCTGCTTCCAAGGTTCTCTGCTGTCAGAGAAATATCTGCATATCTGCAAATATCAGCATAGTCTTTTTTACTTCTCAGTTTGAGTTTTAGTAATAAAATATCTAGATAGATATTTTGTTACACATCCATTAAGTTAAAAATTATCTATTTCACAAAATCACTTAAAAATTACTCTGTGATCTCAAACAGTGGAAAAGGCTTTTCAGTTCAAATCTACCTGAATTTGAGTCTCAGTGATATCAAAAACCTACAACATAACAATAGACAGTACAGCCAAAAATGTGAGTCTTGTTAAGCAGGAAGTTTAAATAAAACTAAAGTGTATCTGATAGTTTACAAGCATAAAATAAAAAGGACTGCTTTTGTTATTTCAACATGAGTAACTTAGAATATCTTAAGACTACTATAAATTCTGATTAAACATTGATTAAGAAAGCTTAGATATTCTAAATCAGAAGGATAATGTAACTGTTAAAGTTTCAAATATAACCTTTTTGCTGATAATGTATTGTGCAAGATTAAGGATGAGTACAAATGCATTGACACTTCTCCTATCAAGGATCCAGGGTTACTTCACTATTTCCTTAACAAATAGAGCATGGTAGTAATGACACCATGACAGCTCTGGCTTAGCCTTTAACAGGACAATCAGATTCCCCCTACATCTCTTGGAGCCATAGGGTGCCATGTAAGAAGTCCAATGACCCTGTTGAAGAGCCCACGTGGAGAGGCTCTGAGGTTTACATGGAGAAAGAAAGTGACCCAGCTGAGACCAACTTTCTCGCTATCTGTGCCAATAAAACAAAAATCTAGCTAAAGGTATCTTGGACCCTCTAGATTTACCCATCCACCAGTTGAATACTGTAGAATGGCCCCAGTGAATGTCATGCAGAGCAGAAAAATCACTAATCTGAGCCCTGCTCAAATTCCTGATCTGCAAAATCATGAAATATACTAACATGTTTTTGTTTTAGACCACTAAATTATAGGGTAGGTAGTTACACCATAATAGATAACAATAACAACAACAAAAAAAAAGTAGAAGTGAAGGAAAAGAATTTCTTGCCATTTGCAATTACATAGACAACTGGTTAGTTTTACATGTATTAACTGTTAAAATAGTAATCCTACACTAACATATCCAAACTTGTTTGAGCAGATTAACTGACCGAGAGTTTTATTAATATGTGTGAATAATCTTTGCAATAATTATTGGTCTGTACTATCTTACTTTACAGAAGTAACCTGTTGTAAAACTCAAGAGAGGACACAGGAAAATCGGATATTTATAGAGGCAGTTTATTGTATTTGCAGAGAAGAATTAGGTACCTATCAAAAGATCTGAGATAAAAGATCTACTCTGTCACTCATTAGCTTGGAGACTTTGATCAAGTCACTATCTTTGTGGGTTTTAAATTCTTCATCTTTAACATTAACTCATTAGATTGCCTATCCAGAGGTTACTTCCATCTCCTTGAAAAATCTCTTTAAGCCCCTGCTGTGTCACTGTCCTATATTCTTTCATGAGATGGTCAGTCAGGTGTGGCCACAAGAAAGCAAAGTTTCTTATATCCCAGGTCCGAGAGAGACAGGGTTGTGAAGGGACCTCATGAGGGGAGCACCAAGGGAGCTGGTTCAGCCACGTGGGTGGGGAGCTGAGAGAGAGTGAGGCCCCGTAGGCAAGTGAGGGTCAGGGTGGAGTACTCAGCAAAAGGTGCCAGAGGATTTCATTGTTGTGCCTGAATGTCACTAGGTCATGGTCAGGGGAGGGCAAGAAGGGGAACCTGTAGCAGGGGTCAGCCTTATCATACTAGTGTACCTGGTCACCTGGGAGGGGTGCTTATAGCCTGTTAGGGGGGACGTTGAGGCAACAGGAAACTAAGGAGTTTTAAAATTTACAATCCAGTCATTAGGTTGTGCTATGTTCTGGATTGTTTGGGTGTCCCTGAAATCCATATGTTGAAATCCTAATGCTCAATTTGATGGTATTAAGAGGTAGGGGCTTTGGCAGGTACATAGGTTATGAGGGTGGAGCCTCTTGTGCTTTTATAAAGGAGACCCCACAAAGCTCCCTTCTGCCATATGAGGATTCAAGGAGAAGTCAACCCAATCATGCTGGCACCTGATCTCAGAATTCTAGCCTCCAGAACTGAGAGCAATACATGTCTATTGTTTATAAGCTACCCAGTCTTTGGTATTTTATTATAGCAGCCCAAACAGACTAAACTAGGTTGCAAGCATTTTAACACTTCACAACTAAATGTGTACCAAACCTAGGAGGTTTGAGAGCAGATAACTTCCTTCCCTACCATTACGTTATATAGTATTATAAACATTTGTGGTGGTCCTAAATATTTCATTCTCCTAAACTAACCCTTGATAGTTTCCCAGTGAGAACTACCTTTAGAGGAAGGAGTTGATACATACTGCTTGATTCTCAGGTGCTGGATTGTCAGGTAACAGGTGTAGCTGGGAGAATGCTTACCTATACATTATTTATCACTAGAGGCTATACTTTCTTATGCCTCATGTGAGCAATCCAGTATATAAATAATATGTATTCTTCCATTAATTTGATTCCTTCTCTGCAGTTTCCATACTTTAAGGTTAATTGTGACAGATTCAAATTATAAAATAATATTAGAGCTAATTCACAATATAGTGTTAGCTATAGAAATTTTCTAACGTTTGAATTCCCTAAGCATGTGAGTTTTGGGGGAGCATTATTACTGCACATGAGTTTTACCTTTAGCTTCAAGTAAATTGGTTACATTGTGTATTTCACTGTAGCATTTTCTGTCTCCTTGCTTTCATTTAAGATGACACTTTGATCAAAGGTGACGAAACATGAAATTATGGCCAGCTGTAAAAATGTCACATGCTATTTCAAAGTCCTCCTGCAGCCAAAAAATTTCCTGATTATCTGGACCCACCAAGGGAATTAAAATTCAGTGCACTTGACATTACAGCATGTTTTAACAAGAGCACAATTATATTCCTACCCTGTTCCAATATAGAGTTGCCTAGTCAGAATTGTCAGACAAGCCCATGGGGGATAAGAACTGTCATCAAGCTCACACAGGAGAGTAAAATGAAGTCAATGGTTTCTTCCTTTATAAAAATCACTAATTATATTTTATTTGAAAATATGTGCTCCTACGCCCAGAGCAAGCCATGAGAATGTAAGAAAATCAGTCTATTTTCAAGCTTTATGGCGAAATCCTTTACATAATAAGAATTGTTAGCTGTTTTCTCCTCTTTAAAAAGAAAAAAAAATTCTAGGACATATGTAGCAACTGTCACAATCGTGAAAAATAAGACATTTTGAAAATATGTCTGTAAAATTACCAGCTTTATTTTTATGGAGAGAGGAAAAATGTACTCTGTGGGCTTTAATTTTATTGAAAAATATTGATTGAACACCTACTTCATACCCAGCTATTTGCTAGGCTCTGGGGTACAAGAGATGCATAAATACATTTTCTGCCTTTGTCGAACTCACAGGCTAGCAGAGGAGACATAAATGCAAATAAAATTAATTTCCTAGTCAGAAGGAGAACAAAGATGAGAAATAAATAATTATAACTCAAAGAGGATAAGGCTGTCACATAGCACAGATTCAAAGTGCTTAGCCTAACACCAACTGAAGAAAACTTAAGTCTACAAAAAATAGACTTGTGAAATACACAATCCAATTTACTTGAAGCTAAAGGTAAAACCCATGTGCAGTAATAATGCTCCCCATAACTCACATGCTTAGGGAATTCAAATAAATTAGAAAATTTCTATAGCTAATACTATATTGTGAATTAGCTCTAATATTATTTTATAATTTGAATCTGTCACAATTAACCTTAAAGTATGGAAACTGCAAAGAAGGAATCAAATTAATGGAAGAATACATATTATTTATATACTGGATTGCTCACATGAGGCATAAGAAAGTATAGCCTCTAGTGATAAATAATGTATAGGTAAGCATTCTCCCAGCTACACCTGTTACCTGACAATCCAACACCTAAGAATCAAGCAGTATATCAACTCCTTCCTCTAAGTAATCATTCCTTAAAATGTAATTGTCCTAAGAAGGTTAAAAGTATACTAATTCACTGATTTATAATGGTTTTCTTATTAACGTATGTCTTCTAAATTCAGGAACCACTTCAATTCATTAAACATATTTGATATTGTCAACAACTTTTTACACTCTAGTTAAAAAGAAGGCTTGTTTTAAACTCTAGTTTTTACTGATGTTTGGTGTTTTCATCTAACAAAAGGTAAAAATTCTAATATAATCAGAAGACATAAAGTAATGGTAAAGCTAAGGAAGAGGAAAAGGAGAGTATTGTGGAGGTATATCAGCAGCTCCACAGTAGGAAGGTGGAAGTGTGCAGAAGAGGTGTCTGAGCTCCTATTCTACATTTGTGAGAGTAGCTTTGAATTCATCTACATCAAATATTGAGCATCAACAAAAGACTTACTTAAAGAAAAAGTCATACTGCTCAAAATATTTTGTGTATTTCATTTACTTTTCTCACTACATTAATACCATAAGGAGGCATTTCCATTTCTGTGGCAGGCAAGAGCAGTTTAATCCCATTGCAGATTTGACCCAAATCTTTAACTTGTTTTGTTTCCTTTGAGACTCGAGGTTCCACTCATTTCTGTGGTTAGAAGAACACCAAGTATTCTAAAGTACTGCCTTTTACCTCTTCTTTGATTTTTCTCCTCCCACCAACTAGCTGACCTGAAAAATATCTCCTCAATATATGAACTTAACTCATTACTGCTGATTAAATTTGATACACCTCTCTTGTCTTATATGTACCCTCAATTCATCTTCTGTGAATTCTTCTTACTCAGTAATACCACTGGGTGGTTGGGTGATGTAGAGTAGGTTGAGATACCCCTTCCAAAGTGAAGAATAAGTTGTTACATCTGACCCCTCTTACAACTGAAAAAAATAAAAATTAAAAAAATAAAGAAGTGCCAGAATGCCTAGTGTCCTCTTTGGATTCTGGAGGCAACGTTTACTATTTGGGTGTGTTATTCTGGCTTCTTTACTGAGTGACCAGAAAAGCTGCTAGTTTTGAGTGGGGCCCAGAACAGAAGGTCTACAAAAGGTCCAGGCCGCTGTGCAAGCTGTTCTGCCACTTAGGCCATGAGATCTAGCAGATCCAATGGTGCCTGAAGCATCAGTGGCAGAGAGGGATGATGTTTGGAGCCTTTGACAGGCTCAGAGGAGCCTGACTAAAGTTTGGACAAGGAGAGAGTTAAGGGGATGGGGTCAGTATAGCTACAATTTTTCAATTTTGTTGATCATATCACAGAATCAGTTTTTGGTTTTCTTGATTTTTCTCTTTTTTTCCCTGTTTCCATTTAATTGACTTCTGTCTGATTTTTATTATATTCTGCCTAATTCTGGCTTAATTATTTTTCCTAGTTTTTTAAGGTGGATGTTAGATGACTTGTTTAAGACCTTTTTACTTTTTTAAAACCATATACTTCCCTCCAGGAATCGATTTATCTGTCCCTATAAATTTTCATATGTTTTTATTTTCATTCAGTTAAAAATACTTTTAAAGTTCCCTTATTATTTCTTTTTTAATGTATGTATTATTTAGAGATATGATCTGAGATTATAAGTATTTGGGAGTTTCTCAATTTTTTTTCTATTATTAACTTCTACTTCAATATTTTGAATAATGTCAACCCCTTAAAATTATTGACTTTTCGTTTAAGGCCTAGCCTAAAATTTATCCTGAAGAATGCATGTATATATGAAAAGAATGAGTATTATTTTCTTATCTGGTAGAATAGTCTATAAACATCAATTAGGTCAAATTGACCGATAGTGTTGGTCAAATCTTATATAATCTTACTAATTTTCTATCTAGTTTTCAAAAAAAAATCTATTTTTGATAGAGGGTATTGACATTTCTACCTAAAATTTTTAAGTGGCCTATGTATGCTTTTAATTTTCTTCGATTTTGCTCCATGTTCTTTGTTAGGTTCATATATATTAGTGGCATTGTATTTTCATGATATATCGATCCATTTATTATTATGAAATGTCCCTCTTTGTCTCTAATAATATCTTTTGTCTTATAGTCTGTTCTGATATTAATCTATCCATTTCAGCTCTTTAATGTATGGTTACTGATTGCATGATGCAACTTCTTCCATCCTTTTACTTTTTTTAAAAAATAAATTTATTTATTTAAGTTATTTATTTTTGGCTGTGTTGGGTCTTCATTGCTGTGCACAGGCTTTCTCTAGTTGTGGCGAGCAGGGGCTACTCTTCATTGCAGTGTGCAGGCTTCTCATTGCAGTGGCTTCTCTTGTTGCAGAGCACGGGCTCTAGGCATGCGAGCTTCAGCAGTTGTGGCACGTGGGCTCAGTAGTCGTGGCACATGGGCTTAGTTGCTCTACGGCATGTGGGATATTCCCGGACCAGGGATCGAACCCATGTCCCCTGCGTTGGCAGGCAGATTCTCAACCACTGTGCCACCAGGGAAGCCCCCATCCTTTTACTTTTAATCTGTTTGTGTTTATGAATCTGTAGTGTATATTTGTAGACAGGCTATAATTGGATATTGTTCTTTAATCCAATCTAACAATATCTTTGGATTAGTGTTTAATCTATACACAATGTTATTATTGATTGGATTAACCTCTGTCATTTTGCTATTTTTTTAATGTGTCAAGTCTTTTTTGTTCTTGTTCTTACTTTTCAACCTTGTTTTGTGATTATTAAAAATTTTTTTATTGTACCATTTTAATTTCTCTGTTGTTTTTTAGCACTTTTTAAAAGTTATTTTCTTAATGGTTGCTCTAGAGATTACAATATGAAATTTAACTTATCATGGTCAATTTCAGGTTAATACTTTGTTAATTCTGGACATAGATAGCAATACTTCTCCAGTATGATTCTATTTCTTTTCCTTCTTTGATACTAATATTTTCATGTATATTTCATTTATGTATGTAATAAGTTCAATGATACAGTGTTATAGTCATTGGCCTTTGCAACAATATTTTCTTTAACTATTTAAGAGGAAATGAAAAAAATACATTTGCAGTCATTTATATTTATCTATGTTTTTTCCATCTACAGTGCTCTTTATGTTTTTCTGTAGATTTGAGTTACCATCTGATGTCATGTACTTTAAGACTGAAAGACTTCCTTTAATACATTTTAAGGCATTTCTGGTAGGAATGAATTCACTTCATCTTTGTTTATCTGTGAATGTCTTTATTTTCCTTTATTTTTGATGGTTGTTTTATCACATATACATTTTGGGTTGACAGGTTTTCATTTTTTCTTTCAGCACTTTGAAAAAGGCATCTTGTTGCCTTCTGGATTCCATTGCTTCTGATGAGAAGCTAGCCATAAATCATATTGTTGTTTCCTTGTACATAATTAGTCATTTTTCTCTTGCTGCTTTCAATTTTTATTTTATATTTGTCTTTTAGCAGTTTGACTATGGTGTGCCCAGATGTAAATCTCTCTTTGTTCCATGGGAAGGTTTTTGAGCTTATTAGCTCTATAAACTGTTTATCATCAAATTTGGGATATTTTGAGCCACTATTATTAAAATATTTTTCTCTCCTTTACTTCTGGGACTTCTATGACATATATGTTGGTATGTTTCATGTTATTCCATAGGTTTTTGAAACTCTATTCCTCTTTTAAAAATATTTTCCTTTCTGTCTTCAGATTGGATAAATTAAATAGATTCATCTTCAAGTTTGAGGATTCTCTCTTCTGCTATCTAAAATATGATGTGGGAACTATCTATTTTCATATTGGTTATAGTACTTTTCAATTTTAGAATATCGGTTTGGTTCCTTTTAAACAGTTTCTGTTTCCTTATTGAGATTCCCTTAAGTGTTGATTCATTGACCACATATGTTTCTTTAACCTTTAAGCATGTCTTTTAATTCTTGAACATATTTATAATTTCTTCTTTGAAGTCTTTGTTATATTCAAAATCTGCACTCTCTCAGGAACAGCTTCTATTGACTGCTTTATTTCTTGAGTAGGTCACATATTCTGTTTCTTTGTATGCCTCATAGTCTGTCATTGAAAGCTGGACATATTAGGCCATGTATTGTACCTACTCTGGATGCTGCAGTAGTTGATGTCTTTGCTCAGTTATTTTTTTCTCATTTTTGATTTTTTCAACTCCCCTGACTTCCTGGGGTTGCTCCTGTATCCACATATCTCACTGGTCAGCCAATGATTGGTTAGAGGTTGTGCTGAACACCATGAACCCATAAGATTTCCACGCTCTGCAGATAGATGTGTGTTTAGTTAAGGAGCGTATGTAAAGTTCAGACATCTTTCAAGTCTCTTTTGGCATTTGCTTTTAAACATGTCCCCTTGGGTCTCCCCTGCATGTGCACACAGTCTGCTAGTAAACAGGTGTGAATTAAGAGTTAGTCTCACTTTTTTTTTTTTTTTTTTTTTTTTTTTTTTGCGGTACGCGGACCTCTCACTGTTGTGGCTTCTCCCGTTGCAGAGCACAGGCTCCGGACGCGCAGGCTCAGCGGCCATGGCTCACGGGCCTACCTGCTCCGCAGCATGTGGGATCCTCCCGGACCGGGGCACGAACCCGTGTCCCCTGCATTGGCAGGTGGACTCTCAACCACTGCACCACCAGGGAAGCCCTAGTCTCACTTTTATAATGCTCTTTCATTCCTTCAGTTCCCCGGTAAAATAAGTGGCAGGTCCATTGATAGCCTCAAATGGGACTACAATCCAAAGATAGCAGAATTGAAGGCTTTTCTCATTTGTTTCCTGCTGAATGTGCTACTTTACTGACAACGCCCTTCACAGCTTGTGCTTTGAGCCTGCAGGTCATGGCAGCACTCCCCATGCAGTGAAGCTCCTGCTTTACATGGTCAGCACCACACTAACCAAGCTGGGAGTGGGATGAGACCGGGTCCATGGAAAAAAGCCACTGTCTCGCGTGGATCTTATTCAATGTTTTGGCAGCTTTTCGTAAATAATGCCTTTTCCATTTATTGTTAGTAATTTTCAGAAAGATTTTTGCTGATTTTGCCCAATTTTATAGTTCTTTTAGGGGGTGCAAAGAATTTACCAATTGTTTTATTCTTTCATACTCACAGTTTTTAAAATGAGTATTGAGTGGGAACTTACTACACAATGTATTTACAACTTACTATAAGGTTACTAATTAATAGAGTATGAACCTGGAGTAGAAATAATTTACAAGTCTATAAATAAAAGTTCATAAAAGGATCTAAATGAAGTATGGAGAAACTATGTGACAATGTGTTGTTTTAAATGAATGGGGAGAAGGTAGTTTATTTAATAAATGGTGGTGGTATAATTGGCTATCTAATAAAATATTGTCTACCAAGTATGAATTACATCATAAAATAATAAATTTCAATAAATCAAAGATTTAAAATTCAATAATTAGTAGATAACAATATTAGCAGAAAATGATATAATTTGGGGGCAAGTAAGATTTTTCTTAAGCAAGACTAGAAACACAAAAGCTCCAAATGAAAACAAAATACCTTTGGGGGCGGGGGGAGAAAGCATCATACATAGTGAGAAGTCAAATGGTATTATGAGGGAAAAAAAAGTGTAATAAATAAAAAGACACAATCTGGCACTGTTCAAAATGTACCCAGAGTCACACATTTTATGAGGAAAAAAACAATAGAGAACAAATGGTGAGAGAGATTGAAATGGTGAAGTAAACATTGAAGCATATCATTCAGGTCTCTTTTCAAGAGGGAACTTCTGCACTGGTCACTTAGCTGAAAACCTGTATCTAAAGATGCCTTCTAGACGCCCCTCTGCTACCACACACCTCCACACAGTCCCAGGCAATGACCGAGCAAGGTGATGTTGCAAGGACTCACCATTTCTGCCCAGTATAGGAGCAGTATTTGTATCATCCCTCCCACTGGGCTAGCAGAGGCTTTCCCAGAGCTGTCCTTACTACAAAATTCTCCTTCCTTTCATCTTTACTTTCACAGGCCTTACAAATGCATCTTGGATCCGAAGGCTCCCTACCCACTCCGACTTCTCCTCCCTTTTATCTTTCATATGAATTATCCCCATCAAACTTTTTTTTTCTTCCAACTCTTTCTCATGTTTCCTTTCCACTGTTCCTAAAATAAACTTCTAAGAACTTTGAATTTAAGAATTCAGAATTATCACCAAAAAAAAGAATGCTTCAGAAAGACTCTTCCAAAACAGTGAGTTATTACAACAAAGTGAATCTGCCGTTAAGATACCTGGGGAAGTAGGTTGCATGTTGTTCCCTTGTACACAGTCAATAAACTGATCATATGAATTGAGAATTGAGAACCACTCTACGATTTTGAAGGTAGAAGAACTTCACACTCTTCCAGAAAAAAAGAAATAAAATCATTCAATCAATTATAAAATACATCATCATAATAAATGCGAAAGAAACACAAATCACGAAGGGCAGAATATTAAAAAAAAAAAAAGTTCCGTGAACAAGCCATGTGATTCCTATTGCAGAGTGTTTGCATGTTTAGTTCCTTCTGCCTGGATATACTCTTTTCTTCTCTTTTTTAAGTTAATTACTACTCCCGTGTCTAAGATCAGGTGAAATGTCACTCCTAGACTGATCTAACAACCATCAAGTGCTCTCATACACTTTTTCTTATTAGAAGGTATTTGTAGTTAAATAATTCAATTTGTAATATCATAATATTTTGCTCTCTTACCGATCATAAATTTTATAAAGAGAGAAACTGCATTGTTTGTTCACTGATTTAGCTTCATCACCTAACCCAGGACCTTTCACTAGTAGACCACCTATAATTATTTGTTAAATGATGGCATACACAGAATTCAAAAATCATGACCCCTTACATTTATGTAACTGTTTATGGTTTCCAAAACTCTTCCAGAACAAAAGCTTATTTAAACTACACAATTACTGTGTAGCAGGAGAGGGTACTTATTCCCATTTTATAGATGAGCAAATTGTGTCTCATAAAAATATACTGGCACAGACCTGTGTTAGAGAGGGAGGAAACAAGTTTTGGTAATCAGTGATCATCCTCGATTTTCTAACCCTTGCTACCCAAGGTATGATTCCCAAGCTTAAAACATCTGTGTCATTCAGCTTTTCGAACTAGAAAATCTGTTTTCCTCCCCAAACCCACTAATTCAGAATCTGCATTTTAACAAGATTTCCAGATGATTCATATGCCTGTTGAGCTTTGAGAAGTATGTTTTAAGGCATGTTGATCCTTTAGATGAGTGGAGTGATGGTGGCCAGTGGTGGGTATAAACTGCTCTGTATAAATAAGAAAGAGAGAAGAGGCAAGAAAGGTGAGTTGAAAAACTAGGGTAAGTAAGCCCTGTAAAGGGAGAGGAGAGAGAAGAGACTCTGTGACTTCAAAACAGAGACTTGAAAATTGAGAGAGGATGCTTAACTGGGCTTTCTTAATTGAAAATTTCAGTGTTAATAATGAAAATCTTCTCTCCATTTCCACTATGAAAGCTTCAGTAAAATACGTATTGCTTATACTTCCAGGGAATACCAACCCTACAACAGCAAGGGCATTTTTCATTTGATTGGTGTTTATTGATTACTTTGTGGCCAAGTTGTTTTCTACCAATTATGTTATTCACAGAGCAGAAAGTTCATTGAAAAAGAAGGTACAGAGGAAAAGTGAAAAAGTACAAATAATGTGTTTTAAGTAGTACAGAGGATGCTAAGTAAAAGCACAGTATTATGATAATGTTCATGAATTATCACAATTATGAATGAAAATGCTCATTTGTGTTATTATGGGATTTTCTCTGGAAGAATGTAAATAGAAGAATTTAAGTCTTGTGGACACTCTAATTGAATATCTAATTTTTATTTTTTCAGTGTCTACTATTATCGAGTCAGACAAGAACGTGAAAACATTAAAAAAAAAAACCCACAAACTTAAGGCAAAAAAACAGCAGTGTGATAAGAAATAGTTTACTCATGAGTTCATTAGATACAAACTGTGTTCCCTGATAAGTTTATATATAAAATTTTTTATGCAAGGAATCCAGTATTCAATTAGATTCAAAAAGTCTTATGAGGGACTTCCTTGGTGGCGCAGTGGTTAAGAATCCACCTGCCAGTGCAGGGGACATGGGTTCGATCCCTGGTCAGGGAAGATCCCACATGCCATGGAGCAACTAAGCCCGTGCATCACAACTACTGAGCCTGTGCTCCACAGCCTGCGAGTCACAACTACTGAGCCCGCATGCCACAACTGCTGAAGCCTGCATGCCTAAAGCCCATGCTCCACAACAAAGAGTATCCCCTGCTCGCCGCAACTAGAGAAAGCCTGCATGCAGCAACGAAGACCTGACGCAGCCAAAAATAAAATAAATTTATTTAAAAAAAAAAAGAGTCATGAGTCCTAGACTATGGGGAGATAGAAATTTGTGTGATATAGTCTCTTACCTGAAAGATCTTAGACTCTGCAGACCACACACATACACACATACAATTGTGGATGTTGTTTAGAAAAATTGTTCTGGAAGGCTGTTTACTTAGTTCAATGTAAATATCTTTTTTCTTAAACAAATATGCAGGTGATTCATCTTCCAAACACAGATTCTTAGTGCATTAGTGAGGACACTCTTTTTTTTAATGACAAAATTCCAGTAATCATAGAAAAATATTAGTGACTTGTATAATTAAAAATTATAAGATGAGAGGTGCTTTTAAGCAAGGCAGGAGCCTGGCATGGATACAGTCCCCTCAGAATTATATCTCTCTTTTCCTCCCATTTTTGTCTCTGCTTTTTGCCTTTTCCTTTATTCTCAGGCAAGCTCTCACTATGTGGCAGCAATTGGCTAACATGTTTTTTAGTATCCAGGAGCACCAGGAGGAAAGAGATCCTCTCCCAGCATCCATACCAGTTCCAAAATTGATGTTGACTGCTCTGTTTGAGTTATATGCCCACCCCTGGACCAAGTACTGAATCCAAGGATATAGCATATTGCTGTTGACATGCCCAAGCTAGGTGGGTTGGAAACCTTTTAACTGACAACTCCTGCACATGGGCCAGTACAGTTATGAAGGCAAACTAGTGATTTGTTAAAAGAAAGGAGAGAGGGGACAGACAAGCAAGGATAATAAGTCCTTAGGGGACATGTTTTCATGTTGGTACAAGTTTTATAGTATCCCCATTTTTTATCTGGTATGATAAGGCAAGCAAATCCGAATTCACGCTGAAATAGCAGTGTATGTAAATGAACATGCACACTGTATTTTTTCTTGAAAAGTAAAATTGTGCTTTATGAGGAGTGTTTGTCATCAAAATTTCAAATAATTAGTTCTAGAGAAACCCAAGTTCTATTCAGCAGAAAATTTTGCTCTCGGTTGAGATTCATTTTGTGTTTTTCCTTATTGAAAGCATTGCAGAAAACCAATGAAACTGCACAGTAATCTTAAACCTTAACAATATCAAAACCATACCCCGTACCTGAATGTCCTACTTTATCCTTCTCAACAAGTTGTTAAGCTGCACTTTGCTGAATTTGAAGTCATCACATGACAGTTTAATCAACTCTTCCCTTTCCTTTGCCAAGAAGCCATCTGGCAGTGTGTCTTTTTCATTGAAAATGTGTCCCTGATCCAATTTTCATTTGTTACTCTGTCGAGGAAGCATTCATTGCAATGGGGGACCAAATTTGAGCACTGCTCTTTTCTGCCAGCTCTAAGGATGAATTTTCATTTTATTTTCAATGAGTAAATTTCCTTAAGGTTATGGAATGATTGGCAATTCTTTTTTGCTTCTTTTGTATGTTCTGCTGATGTTGCTTTCTTGTGGCTTTTGTTTTGTCATGAACATTCAAAGGCAAGCTTTTTAGTTCTAGTATCCTGGCATCCCTTTCTTTCATTGTGGTGTGTCAACAAGTCAGTTAAGTAGACTCAGCTTCACAGACATAATTCATCCATAAAGAAATGACTACACTGAAAATAAAAGAAATGTGTACCTCAGTGTAGACTTTCAAGAGGAGAATCAAGTTCTTTGGAAATATTTATTTTAAAAAATACATAATACATTTTTTGAAATGTCTTTCCCTCTTTCCTTGTCCCCCCACCACAGCTTTATTGGTGTATAATTTACAATAAAAGTGTATACATTTAAGATGTACAACATGATGTTTTGACATATGTATACATTGTGAAATGATTACAACAATCAAGCTAATTAACACATTGGTCACCTTATGGTTACCATTTTGTGTGTGGGAAGAACACTGAAGATTTACTTTCTTTGAAAATTAAAGTATACAATACAGTATTATTAACTATTGTTGCCATGCTGTACATTAGATCTCCAGAACTTACTCATTCACTGTAACTGAAACTCTGTATCCTGCTATTAACATCTTCCCATATCCCCACCCTTCAGCTGCTGGCAACTACCAATTCTATGCTCTTCTTTTATCAGTTCAATGTTTTCAGATTACACATGTAATGAGATTATGTAGCACTTGTATTTCTGTGGCTGCCTCATTTCACTTACCAAAATATTCTCCAAGTTCATTCACGTTGTTGCAAAAGGCAACTATTTTTTCTTTTTTAAAGGCTGAATAACGTCCATTTTATGTGTGTGTGTGTGTGTGTGTGTGTGTGTGTGTGTGTGATATTTTATATATACACACAAATAAAATATATTTAGATATTATATATATATGAACAAATAAAACGTGAGGTTATATGTATATATGTGTTCTATATACATATAACCTCACAATTTAAAAATTTGTTCATCTGTTTTAGACACTTGGGTGGTTTTCATATCTTGGCATTTTTGAACAGTGCTGCAGTGAACATGGGAGTTCACGCATCTCTGAGATCCTTATTTCATTTCCTTTGTATATATACCCAGTACCTGTGCGGTATATGAGATCATATGCCTTCTCTCAATCCCACAAAGCCAGTTTGACTGCTGAGAGCCTCCCATTTATTTTCCTTGGACACTGCCATGAAGTGTTTAAGGGTATGTTCCTTCCCCCAATCCAGCAGAGTCAACTAGCTATCTGTATGTGCTCATGCATAATTCTATAGAGGTTGTAGGTACCTTCTGCTGGGGTACTGGCTACCAGGGGAGGGGTCCTTGGAGTGCTGGGGGCACATGTGGCCTAATTGGGGGGGGTTGGTCTGCAGGTGATGGGTCCTAAGAGATTAATAGGAAGGCCTCTTAGGGGAGTCCACAAGGCATTTGGTAGAAACCAAGGCCCTTTGTTGAGTTCTGCACCCCAGCTGTTGTGAACTCCCACCCCTTTTCCTGCTCCCAGCTACTCCTGAACTATTCAACCATGATGATCTCAGTGTTCTGGGTGGGGCAAGAAAGAAGCAGGCCTCTAGGGCAGTGTTCTGCATAGCTGGGGGAGCTAGTGCTCACTACCCTCACTTTTCCCTGTGGGAGAAATCTCTCTTGGGGAGAGATTTGTTGGAGTCTCTCTTCACACTGAGCTGTGCCACCCTATAGAGGAGGAGTAATGTGGGTAAAGTGAAATTGTTCTTTTTACCTTATTAAATGCATCTATTATCAGACTTTTTTGCTCCAACAGAGTGCTGTGGCCTCTCTGCCAGAGTCCCTGGTTACCAAAATGGTACTCTCATCCATGGGTGGTTGTCAAACTCAATGTTTCTGTGGGGCACGAGCCCTGAAAATACTTATTCCACCATCTTGCTGACGTCACTCTCCTAATTTCTCTCCTTTCCATTATGCTGTCCAAAAATATAATCAGACTAAACTTGATTCCTTTCTTCAAAACAAATTGAGCATCTTTCATGAGTATCTTTGTTAGAATAGGCAATTTTTATGATATTTGGAGGTAGGTGATATAAAATAAGGTGAATGAATTCAACAAAATATATAAAATATGACTATCTGTTTAACTATAAGAAGATAGACAACCAGGGAAATGGGCCAGAGACATTATGACAAAGTATGAAGCAAGAAAGCAAGATATTTAGAATATTGTTTTAAAAGTTTGTAGCGCACTACATGAAAAAGGTTACACTTAGCAAGTGCAAATTAGCTTGCCAGAAAAGTTCTTTCTTCCAGTAACTGACAAACTCCTTGTTTTTCACAGGCAAGGCCCTCCTCTGCTGAGAAGTCTTTGTTGACCCCTTTGTTCAACCCCTGTGTGTCTCTATTGTAATAACATTTACCACAGGTCCTTGCTAATATATGTTTAACTTCTTGTGTCCTATTAAGATATGAACTCCTATAAAGTCTGTTCCTATCTATTTGTGCCAATGCCTAGCATTTTGTGCTCAGTCCAAATTAGCAATGAGTGAATGACAAGGTATATAAGTTAGTAAAAGACAGCTCTCTCAGAAACCTCCAAAGAACGAAAAACTCTATAATCATTTACAGGAGGAGGAGGAAAAAATACATGTATCTAAAATCTCAGAAAATATACTCATATGAACAGCTCGTGGAATCTGTGTTTGTTAGTAAATAAGCAGAGTGTCATAAATTCAAGCCATCGGTTGCCTAAAGAAAAATGTGAAGGAATTTGAGAAATGGCAATCTACATTTGGCTTACTAGACAGGATGAAAATTTAGTAAATAAGATGAACCAAACAATAAAATCTGGAATTAAAAATGTTTTGAGCAGTTTTTATGGAATCAAAGATGCCAGTTAGTCTGACAGAATACCACGAAGGAGGATGAGGGAACAAACCAACCATTGAAATTAAAGCAAATATAAAGTTCCATATATAGAACATTAAACTAAACCTTCAGAAGAAATCACAGCTAAGTTATTTCAAACCCTGAAAAAAGTAATATTCACTGACACTAATAGGTAAAAACAAACAAACAAAAACAAAACAACAACAAACACAAAACCATTATGGGTTTCTGGAGAAAAGACGTAACTGTTATATGTGAAAAATTATATAAGAATTATAGTTGACTTAAAGCTAAGACCAGCAGTTTAATTTAGAGGGGGAAAACCTCAGCTAGTTCTAAAGTAATGTATTTGTTTTAGCAGTCTCATTTTTTTTTTTTTAAGTGGAGTATATACAGAAGAAGCTCTAGGCTGGTAGTAGGAGGTATAGAAATTCTGTCATAAGAATAGAAAAGTTCATTTTATTATAACATTTAAGTATCTAAAAATTAAACCCACCTATTAACAGAAAGCAGTATTATAAGAGGAAGTAATCTTCCCATCATCTGAAAAAATCTTAGCAGAGAAAGAAAAACTATCTTTATGATGCTATGGAAGAAACTTCTGCATTAGTGACCTATTCAATTGGTGACCCCTAATAGTCTCTGCCACCCCTAAGATATCATTTTGGGTAGCAAATATTAATGGATCTTTGCAAAATAACTGATTGCTGCTGAATACAAAAGAATTAACAACCTTTCTCCTAGCCACCCGCATTAAAACTTGACAGCCTTCATATTGCAATAAACCAGCCTCTTTCTTAATATTATTAGTTTCTTCATTTTTAAAATGCCATTTTCTTTCCATCCACAATTCTTAACTGTTTTAGTAAAAGTTCTCTTTCCCTCCTAAGGATTCTCTTGCCTCCAGGGTGTCTGTTCTCCACACTACTCAATAATCATTTTTTTACATAATATGAAACAGAAATGAGCTCATGTCTCTCATCTACTTGAAAAATATTCAAGGAAAGGATGAGTTTTGTTTAGCTTTGCTTTTGTGTGAAGATGATTATATAGCCCCAGCACCCAGACATAACTAAATCTTATTTTGTCACAGTCACCTTGTTTCTCATAAGTTCCTTGAAGGAGATGTATTCAAGAGCAAAAATAGCAAATGTCCAAAAAGTACTGCTTTAGAGCTGGGCTTCTGCCTGAGACCCTAGTACTGGAGTCCCTAAACCCAAACTTGTGGTTTGCCCAGAATGTCTTTAACATTGCCCTCAGTTTGACTAAATTTTAGGGTTTTTGTTTACCCCTGACTATAGGCCCCTGACCTTTCCTTAGAGCATTTACTTTAGAAGACTTCTAATTGCAAATTTTTTCTGCCCCTTTGAAATGAATATAAAAGTCTCTTTCCAGTTTTAAGACTCAGAAATTCCAAGGACTCTTTTTTAAGGACCTGGAAGCCCTCTCATGGAAAGGTAATTATCAAAGAAATTAGTGCCCCTCTCTCCCAGTCTCTGTGGAATGGGGGTTGCTTAACTTCAGTGGGCCACTGATCAAAGTTGGAAAAGTACCTCCTGCCATAAAGATAAGAGAGTTTACTTTTTCTTTGGGTAAGTCCAATTAGCAAACACAGAAGGCCTAAGACTCCAGATCTTAAAGACTCTACAGCCATTTTTTTAAAGTGGAGTTGAGGTCAATCTCTCTCCCTTGTTGAAACAGTCTTGAATAAAATCTTCCTTGCCTGTTTAACTTTGGTGGGTTTTTTTGTTTATTTGTCTTGTTGTTGTCTTGTTGTTTTACTTCTATAGGCATTTGGCAATGGAGGCGTGAAAGCTCTTTCTCCTCTAACATGAAATTAAATTTTTTTTTTTTTTTTTTTTTTTTTAAGGAGAACACTTTTATTTTATTTTATTTTCTCGTTGCTGCACATGGGCTTTCTCTAGTTGTGGTGAGCAGGGGCTACTCTTCATTGCAGTATGCAGGCTTCTCATTGCGGTGCCTTCTCTTGTTGTGGAGCACAGGCTCTAGGCATGCGGGCTTCAGGAGCTGTGGCACACAGACTCAGTAGTTGTGGCTCATGGGCTGCAGAGTGCAGGCTCAGCAGTTGTGGTACATGGGCTTAGTTGCTCCGAGTCATGTGGGATCTTCCCAGACCTGAGCTCGAACCCATGTCCCCTGCATTGACAGGCAGATTGCTAACCACTGCATCACCAGGGGAGTCCCAAAATTCTTAACATCAGCCATCTGTTGAGCTTTAACCATGAGCAAGTTCAGTGTATGATGAGAGAGAGGATGAATAAGGCGACCTATCTCATTATTAGCTAGCTTGTTCTGAATCATTTTTCTAAGGTAATAAGAAATACAAGAGTATCAGAGGCAACATGGTAGCTGGGCTGGACTGGGTAAGGTATAGGTGAGTGAGAGCCACATCAAGTGTCTACCAAAATGCACACCAATAAATGGAGCTTAATCAGTGTCCTAGAGTGGGGCCCCATCTGATTATTATTACTTCTTGTCATTTAAAGCAGAAACCAAGGCAGGAGAGGTGGTTTGAGAGAAAGAAAGACAAGTGCATTCAAAAGTTACCATTTGACTGTACAGAAAAGTCCAGCCTCAGACTGTTGGCTAACTTAAGAGTTTCATTTCCAAATAGTGCTGTGATGAATTGGGCTATTGTTCGGCAGGTATTTACTCAAATCTCTTTCATTCTTGAGGTTTGTATGAATTCACTGTTGCGTGAGCTTAACTATGCAATTTGCTCTGGTCAATGGTATATGACAGATTTGAAGCCAACAAAGGTTTTTAATGTGCCTGCATAGGTTGGCTTGTTCTGCTACGCTAGTGTCATTCCCCATGAAAAGGATATGCCCCAAGTGACCACTAGTAAAAGAATAATGGGAGAAATATGAAACAGATTTCATTCCAATCCACAGTTTGGAGACAGGCCCAGATGCTCCAAAGCCTGAAGCAGTGCCACTAAACCCATCCAAGGCTAGATGCAAGAAATAGTTTCTTATTTGTTAAGCCATAGAGATTCTGAATTATTTCTTATATAGTGAATACTAATACATGTGCTGATGTACTGCATTATAATTATTATATCTGTCTCTCTCCTGAACTACACCATAGAAATTAGAGGGCAAAGACTTTTTCTTATTCAGTTTTATAGCTAAGAACTCAATACATAGTAGATGTTTTTACTGTGAGTCTAGTACACAAGTTTGACTGAAGTAGCCACTCGTGATGCTAATCAAATTATTCCTATTCAGTGCATAATTTATTTTTTTGAAAACTTATGGTAGATGTTATTTTTTGCATCTCCCTCAAATATTTTTTGCAGTAAATAGAATATAAATTTAAAATTCTAAATATCTGAATAATTTCAAACTCTTTGGAATTACATGAATATTTTAGCTATAAACACTTTCTGCTATTGAAATCTATGACATGCAATGAAAAATATATCATGTGGTTTTACCTTTATTTGTCAATTGTCTATTCATCCAGCCATCCAGCAATGTAACATCTTTTCACTTTCTACCTTTGTGACACCATTAAAATAAATAGAACTTGGAATACGTTGTGAATGATGACAAGGGAAAACAAGAGCCTAAGGACAGAGTGGATATAAAAATTAAAAACCTAAATGAATGTCTGTATAGATCATTATTACGACTTCTCTTTGACAATCATAAAACCAACATATTTGGCATCACCAAACACTGATAAAATTATACATTATTGCCAAAAATTTATTGGGAAATATTAGCTAGGTGAAATCTAAACTACCAGATATCTTCCAAGTTTTGTCAAATATTAAAAAAGATGATTTCTAGCATGCAGAAAGCCCTAATTATTTAGCAGCCTTTATGTCTGATCTTTTCATCAGTTATCAGTCTATCATTTGAATTTTTGTTTGTTCCTCACAAGGATATGAAGTGAGGATGTCAGTGCTCTTTAAAGCACAACATATTTAGGAAGCTGTTGTAAAAGTCTAAGTGAGAGAAAATGAGTGCTAGAAATTAAATAGTAGTTGTGGAATCTGAAATGAAAGAGTAGATATAATTTACATTAATTCTTGCAGGCTTGCATGTGATTGAATGTGCTAAAGTAAGGGAAATATATATATATATAAACCTGAAACTTTAATCCTGGGTGATAGAAAGATTTTTATGTCATTATCAGAAAGTGGGCAGTCAGAAAGAGGATCTAATTTGAGAAGAAAGATGATATTTTCTTACATATAGGTCAATGATGCAATGTACTTTTCATTATTCTTTTTTAAAAATTATTTCTCTAGATGGGACTACTCAGTTTAATTAGAGCCACTATTTTCTATTAAGCTGACACATGTATAGAGATGTTATGGCATGTATTAGAGTCTAACTAATTTTTTCCTTTCACCAAAACTCCCAGTTTGGAATATGGACATTCATAATAATAAGGAAGATGAAGTAGAAAAGGAGGAGGAGGAGTGGTGGAGAAGAAGGGGGAAGAAGAGAAAGAATTATCCTCCTATGTTGGTTGTCTATTCTCCAAGCATCACTTCACACACATTATTAATATTATTACAACTTAAAAATTATCACATTTCTGTGTGTACTCATTAATTCTTCTATATTTTACAAATGCATATACTGAGGTCAAAATATGTTAATGACTAACCTTTGCTATAACAAAACTGGAAAATATTTGCTCTGAGGCTTGAATTCCCCATTGCCTCACATGTGACTCTCTCTTCCTTGTTTGAAATCAGTCATAAGTGTAACAAAGGAAAGTTTTCTAATTCTTTCTGGCCAGAGACATAACTTAATGCCCATCTATTTCCCAAGCAATTGTTCATGTATATAAATTCAGTTATTTGTCATAAGAATGGGAACACCTTAAGGGAAATATTAATCTTTTCTATGGAATTTTAACCCAAATTAATTTGATTTCAAATCATTACCCATAGATTGTATCATACCACCACATATTTTAACCCATGAGTTATAAAATGATCTCACATCAAGCAATCGTTTCTGCATTCAGAAATCTTTAGGCAAAAGTGTAATATAGGAAAAAAATGGAGAGACAAATGCCTACCACAAATTGCTATGTCATACTAATTCCTGATGTCCACTTGTATATATTTTCTTTAGCTCTCAGATATAAAAAACATTGTGAATTCTGTGACCTAAGAAAGTTCTAGAAACTGCTAGCATTTGAAAAAAGTCTGAAATCTTTCCCAGCCTTCCTCAGTTAGGAGTTTATCAAAAATATATGTGTTTCCTTCTTTTACACTGAGAATCTAACACATTTTTCTCATCCCCTAGTTTGTGTTCTACCTACTCACTACCTTTTCCAGAATCACTGCTTTAAGGGCATGGCCAAGATGGAGAAGTAGAAAGACCCTGAGCTCACCTCTCCCACGGGCACGCCAAAATTACAACTATTTACAGAGCAACTATTGATGAGAATGACCTGAAGACTAGCAGAAAAGATCTTCTACAACTAAAGATATAAAGAAGGAACCTCACTGGGGACAGAGATGAGGTACAGTCAAAACACATACTCCTGGGTGAGAGACCCACACATGGGAGGATAATTACAACTGCAGAGGTTCTCTCCAAAGAACGAGGGGTTCAACTCCACATCAGGCTCCCCAGCCCAGGAGTTCTGCACCGAGAAGACAAGCTCCCAGAACATTTGGCTTTGAAGGTCGACAGGGCTTACTTTTGAGAGAACCAGAGGGCTGTGGGAAAGAAAGACTCCACTCTTAAAGTGTGCGCAAAAAATCTCACTCTGAGACCCAGGGCAGAAGCATTAATTTGAAAGAAGCTTGGGTCAGACTCACTTGATCTTGCAGAGCCTTTCAGAGAGGCACAAGACAATTAAGACTCAACCTGGGGACATAGATGGTGGCATAGCTATTTTGGGGAGCTCCCTGCACCATAAGGACACTGGTGCTGGCAAAGGGCCATTTTGGAATCCCCCGTCTAGCTTATTAGTGCTGGGAAACAGCCCTGCCCACCAGCCTGTCTGCACCAGTCCTAGGATGCCCCAGGTCAAACAGCAAACTGCATGATAATACAGCCCTATCCACCAGCAAGCCAGTTGCCATAGGAACCCCTGAACCCTCAGCTGCCCAGGAATCAGCCCTGTCTATCAATGGGCCAGCAACAGGCTGAGGACCCAGCCTAACCCACCAGTGGGTGGGCACCAGCCCCAGGACCACTGTAGCTCCACAACCAGTTGTGTCAAGACCTGGCCCAGGGATTTCCCTGGCGGTCCAGTGGTTAAGACTCTGCGCTTCAAATGCAGGGGGGCGGGTTTGATTCCTGGTTGAGGAATTAAGATCCCACATGTTGCATGGTGCTGCTCTCCCCACAAAAATAAATTAATTAATTACTTAATTAAATAAAATGTCGTCTAAAAAAAAAAAACAAAAAACGATCCGGTCTAACCAGAAAGCAGGAACCACCCTGGGACAACTTGGGTTCCTCAAACCAGCTACCCTGGGATCTAGCCTCACCCACCAGTGGGCTGTCAACCGTTCCGGGACACCCTGGGCCCTGCAGCCAATCATGTCAGTCAGGAACTGGCCCTGTCCACCATCAGGCTGACAGTAACTCCATGACCCCCAATCCTGCAATCAGTCACCCCAGGACCAAAGTCCTCCCGACAGTGGGCCAACACTACCCCTGGGAACTCCCAGAGCTCTACAGTCAGCCATGCAAGGACTCAGCCTTGCCCACCAGTGGCTGGCAGCCTCCACATGAGGTAGGTCCTGGTAACCAACCAGACTGGGGTCCAGTCATGCCTACCAGAATGTCCTCAGTAGCAAGCCACCTGCAAGAGGACCTACGCAGCCCACATAGAGGGCACTCCTAGGGCATAAGTGAACCTACACTTATATGGGCAATGAATTTACCACAAAAGAGGCAAGAATATACAATGTGGGAGAGACAGCCTCTTCAGTAAATGGTGTTGGGAAAATTGGACAGCTACACGCAAAAGAATCAAACTGGACTACTTTCTCACACCATATAAAAAACTCAAAATGGATCAAAGACATAAAATGTAAGAGTTTAAACCATAAAACTTCTGGAAGCAAACATAGACCATATACACTTTGATATCAGTCTTAGAATTTTTTTTTTGAATATGTCTTCTCAGGCAAGGGAGACAAAAGCAAAAAAAAAACAAATGGGATTACATCAAATTAAAAAGCTTTTGCACAGCAAAGGAAACTCAACAAAATCAAAAAGGCTACCTATTGAATGAGAGAAGATATTTGCAAATGATATATTCGGTAAGGGGTTAATATCCATAATATACAAAGAACTTGTACAACTCAACATCAAATAAACAAGCAACCTGATTAAAAAATAGACATTTTTCCAAAAAGACATACAGATGGCACATGATGTTAGGCTCAGCATCACTAATCATCGGGGAAATGCAAATCAAAACCACAATGACATATCACCTCACACTTGTCAGAATGGCTATTATCAAAAAGACAACAAATAAGTTTTGGTGAGGATGTGAAGAAAAGAGAATCTTTGTGCACTATTGGTGAGAATGTGAATTTGTGCAGCCACTATGGAAAACAGTATGGAGATTCTTCAAAAAATTAAAAATAGAGCTACCGTATGCTCCAACAATTCCACCCCTGGGTATTTATATAAAGAAAACCAAAACACTAATTAGAATAGATACCCTTATGTTCATTGCAGCATTATATACAATAGCCAAGATGTGGAAGCCACCTAAGTGTCCATCAATAGATGAACGGATAAAGAAGATTATATATATATATATATATATATACGGACTATTACTTACATAATATACTATTACTGAGCCATTAAAAAGAATGATATCTTGCCATTTGTGACAATATAGACGGACTTAGAGAGTATAATGCTAAGTGAAATACGTCAGAGAAAGACAAATACTGTATGATTTTACTTATGTGTAGAATCTGAAAAAAAAAGAAAAAATAAAATGAACAAATGTAACAAAACAGAAACAGACTCAGAGATACAGAGAACAAACAAATCGTTGCCGGAGGGGAGGAGGTTGGAGTAGAGAAATAAGTGAGGGAGATTAAGTGGTGCAAACTTTAAGTTACAAAAATAAATGAGTCACGGGTATGAAATGTACAGTGTGGGGAATATAGTCAATAATTATGTAATATCCTTATATGGTGACAATGGTACTAGTCTTAACATGGTGATCATTTTGAAATGTAGAGAAATATTGAATCACTATGTTGTGTACCAGGAACTAACACAGTATTGTCGGTCAATTACATTTCAAAAACAAACAAACAAACCCATAGAAAAAGAGATCAGATTTATTTTTAACAGAGGCGGAGGCCTGGGAGGCGAGGGGTGAGGAAGATGACCAAAAGGTACAAACATCCAGTTATATGATAAATAAGTACCAGGATGTGATGTAGCACATGATTAATATAATGAACACTGCTGTATGTTACGTATGCAAGTTGTGAAGAGAGTAAAGCCTAAGGGTTCTCATCACAAGGAAGAACATTTTTTTTCTATTTCTTTAACTTTATTTGAAATGGTGGATGTTCACTAAACTTACTGTGGTCATCATTTCATGATGTATGTAAGGTAAATCATTATGCTGTACACCTTAAACTCATATAGTGCTGTATGTCAGTAAAACTGGAAGGGGAGAAAAAAGCAAACAAAAACAAAACAAAAAGAATCATTGCTTTAATGAGTCATAAATACTGATAGGATTATGTCAATGCCACAAGCATAAGCATTAAGAACTTCTGATAACTGTGTAACCCCATTTACAAATGAGATTAAGTAATGCACCCGATGTTACACAATTAAAATTGACAGAGATAGGAAAGACCTCATTCTGAATAATCTAACCCCTAACCAAATATGATTGCTACTACATTGATGATACTTATGCCAAGGAGAATAGCAGACATAACGATCAATCTATTAGAGAGTGATCAAAATTCCGTCTATTTCTTCCCTCTTTCTTCTTCAGTGGCTGGGCAGAGAGAGAATTTTCTTTGTATTGTATAGCTAGCTATTGGGATTCCAAAGAGGTCGATGGGAGGCAAGAACTTTTGATGTCAATGAATTTTAAAAATTATGTATTCCTCTCCCTCCCATAATACTTAGGTCCTTATAAGTAAAAGCAGAAACCTGTGGGTACAGGTACACGCAAATATAGCAAATGATTCCACATGGCACAGTGGTAGAAATGTACTAATTTTCAGATAGATGTGGTAATCTGAGAAGGATAAGAAGCATTTCCTCAGGATGTGTTTTAGTCAGCAGAGATATATTTTAAATTCAGGTTGTAGGTACAAGAGATAATAGAGCAGAACAAACCACTTGCTGGGTGATGAGGCAAACAGGCCTGATATTACTCACTAGATTTAATGAAAAATGTGTTAATCGGAAAGGGAATGGTGATTTGAATCTTTAAAAAGCTTTGTAGTGGCAAACTCTAGTGGTAATATCCAAAATAGGAGGCTTTAGTTGATGTAGTTCTCAACTGCCCGTCCCCTAAGCAAGAAGAATCCTTGGAAAATGGACATATCAGACTGTCATAGACCAAAGCCTTTAACGGTTGCTTCTTCCAGCTCTCCTCTCCTTATTGTAATTCAAGGACCACTCATCAGCGTTCAGTTTATGATTTGGTTTCCTGTATATATTTACTTACAGGGAAGGAATGCAAAGATTATGTGATGAAACCTGTCATTTAAAATGAGTACATCAGCGTTCTGGTGTTTACAAGTAATCCCATTATCTTGATTAATGGGAATTGGTCTCTGAGAGATGATGCACTTAGTGTCTTGAGACACTTAGATTGAAGAGTCTTCAAAGTTGACCATTAGATCCTGTATCACAAGAAATTCACTAATGTAATAAAGGTCCCCTTTGAGGTTTCTGGGGAGTCAATCTGTAGACCTCACTCCCTAGAGTGTGCAGTGACTGAGAGAAAAATAATTATATATGTTTCCACCTTCCATGTTTATTCATTTAACAAATATTTATTGTGTGCCTACTATGTGCCAAATATATAATTTTGCTATATATTTGAATTTGCTCAGAAGCTTTATGATCTGGCCATGTTTTTCTTACTTTCATTATTTCATAGCATGTGATGCAGCAATCGTTTTTATCTGACTTAGTGAAGTTGTCTATACGTCAGGGTAGTTTCCTGCATAAGACCTAAAACTTTCTTGCATTTGCTAACGTTAACATTAGCATGCTTTAATTTTCTGAAAACTGTACATTTACATTTGTAGTTGAACCTGCTCCTCAACACATTTTTTTTAATGCCCTGCTTGTGATCTGTAGTGCTATAATTTGTACTGCACTAAGAGATAGCATTCATTAAAATATTTTATTTTATGTGGAACAATGGGAATATTAAAAATGGTTGATCTTCATAGTGAGAGTTGAAAATTCAAAATTATAATAATAAAATAAAAATTATACCACATAATTTTACATTATGATGATAATTATATTATCCCTCAATATACCACTTGGTCTTTTGCTTAGAAGTAAACAACATGGTTAGATATGGAAGGGATGAATCTGACTAAATGATACCTACCACACAGGCTTCTAGTCATTTGACACACTTTATTATTTCTTTTTTTTTTTTTTTTTTGTGGTACACGGGCCTCTCACTGTTGTGGCCTCTCCCACTGCGGAGCACAGGCTCTGAACGCGCAGGCTCAGCGGCCATGGCTCACAGGCCCAGCCGCTCCGCGGCATGTGGGATCTTCCCGGACCGGGGCAAGAACCCGTGTCTCCTGCATCGGCAGGCGGACTCTCAACCACTGCGCCACCAGGGAAGCCCCTATTATTTCTGAAATAAGTATTACAGTTTTATGGTATGAGATTTAATAGTAAAGTAGTTCTTTACACTCAACATTTTTCAAAAATCACTACATAACTGGTGTTTAAATATAATATAATTAAAGTTGTATACCAGCGAGTGAATGGGCTCAGATATAAGAGCTCTTTCTTAATAGTAAACTGCTGTGTGATAAGAAGTACTTCAATTGAAACTAAGTTAAACATTAAACATGTAATTACCTCTGTTTTGGATTTCTCAATGATATTAATTTTGTGAAGATGTTCTTTCTTGTTTTCTATAGAATACTTCTAAAGAGAGATTTTTCAAAATCAAGAAATGTATTAACCCTTAATCATGGGTGGATTTGTAAAAGGAGCACTTGTGAGCACTAAAAAACTATTGTCTCTAATAGCCCGGAGTCCAAATATTTATTATTTAGGTAACAATACACCTAAACAGTAAAAAAAAATTAAGCCTAATCTTCATTCCTTAACCTTACCTATTCTAATAATCATTTAATCTTCATTTCTTAATCTCCATGTGTAGGAATAGGATCCCTGATATCCTTGACCCAAATAAAATATATGCGGTTTTCTATGACAGCACTCATTTTTATTTTTGTAATCCATTAATTTAATATAATTATATTGTAATTAGCTTAGGATTTAGCTAATTCATCATCAAAGCAATTAGTTCATTACTCACATAAATCGTATGTGCCTATGGAGAGTAACCTCTGCACTGGCATGATGGTGACTCAAACATCCACCAGCCTTGTCACCCAGTCTCCGTACCTTGTTCCCCTGATAGGCAGCTTAGAAGAGCAAATAGAAGTTTTGGCTCTGGAGCTCAGAACACCTAGGTTTGAGACCTTGTGCCATATACTCACTGATTTTTCTAATATCGGCAAGTTATTTGTCCTCTTCACCTCAGTTTTCTTCTGTGTTAAATGGAGACAATGATAGTACTACAACTCACATAGCTATGAGGATTTAATAAGAATCCTGGGCAATATATTTAGGACAGTGCATTAGCACACATTCAGTTTCTTAATAAATGTCGATGATTATTACCTGTTTGCAGTTATCTTCTAAAAGATTTGGGTGTTCAATAGACTAAACAAAATGGATAAAAGCAACAAATTGTGTTTAAAAATGGAATATAGAAAGTAAGAAAATTCCTTCCATAAGACATCTGGGAGAAAAACTATCATAGTAGGGCAATTAATTTGACTTTGTTTCTTGATTACTAAACAGTGCTCTGATAAAAAAAAAATGAATAAATGGTACAGTCTTTAGTCTAGAATAGCCTTTATGCAAAGTATATTCTCAAATTTCATTGGGTTAATAATCTGTAATCTGAGCTAACTGCTAAAATATAATCACATCGCAGTAACAGGTACAACAGACAGCAAACTAGTTCATGAATCCTTCAGGAGTGTCCTCAATATGATATTTTGGGGTCCACGTTTCTACTAGCAGTTGAAAGTCAATTTTGCTAAACAATTTATATGTATTACAGTTGGATTTGCTATGAAAATATCAATAGCAGTTACATTTTGTATTCTAGAAAAAAAATACATCATTAATTGTTCTTTCACTTTTTTACTGAGTGGGGTCATTTTCAGCAATGAGAGCTTTGGGAGCAATAGATTTGCTATTTATCACTCACAATCTGGTATTGTATTCAACACCTCCTAACTCCCCATTAATTTTACATCAAATTTACATTTTAATTGTTTGCGAAGTGCATTTATTTTCTAATATTTATTACTTAAGAAATTTTGGCACTTTTTAAAACAACCATTTACTCAGCACAATAAGTTGCCATTTCTTAATTGATGGGGAATCACATTTACATATACCTAACTCCATTTGGTTTTTCTCCCTAAACTTCATGCTCATTTTCAATAGGTTGGGCAAGTGTTTTGGAATGGGTTCCTCTCCTCATGGAACTTTTACCTCACTTTTTAGCCTAAAGTTCTTTCAGTTGTGTTTTTCTGCTTAGTTGAATCTGTTTAAAACAACTGATTCATTTTTATGAAATCATCAGTTTTAGTTAAATTAATTTTTATCTGAACTCTTTATATTTTCTGCTTTATTTATTTATTGTATCCGAACATATTGAATATCTATGGATCTGGTTCGAAAATCTACAAAATCCATTCAACCTCATATGAATGAGTGGGACATTAAATGAAAATTATTTTATAACAGATATTGCACTTTATCTTGTAATTTTTTTTTTTTAATTTGGGGAATACCTTAGTGGTTTAAAATGTAAGATCTTTCTAGGATCTCTTTCCAAATGTAAAGTCCTTTGTATGGTTGTAATACTCTGCATAACTTTACCCTCAGCACCATTCTCACCCATTTTCTTCCTCTTTCTCTTTTTTTCTGTATGCTTCAATTACAATGACCTTTCTACCCCTCAGACATGCTTTTACTCACAGGGCCTCTGCTGTTTTCTTTTCTGCAAATCTTCCCAAATAGTAGCCTGACTTTCTCCAACACATCTTCTAGATCTCTGCTCAAACACCCGCTTCTCAGAGAGGTGTTTCTTGACCACCCTATTAACATTTCACTCCTTTTTATTCTCCTTTCCCTTGCATTATTTTTCTTTACAGCACTTATCATTACTTGAAATTTCACTATTTATTTTCTTGTATGTTTATTATCTCTTTTGTCCAGTGGAATATAAGTACCTCGTGGTGTGAACATTATCTATTTTGTACTCCAATGTATCTCCAGGATCTAGAAGAGTGCCTGGTGGACACCAGACACATGTTATTATTAAATTTAAAAGTGAATTAATTCCTTCATATATTTTCATTTGTCTTCTCAGATTAAGGAAAAAAGTCAGCATAGTTTAAATCAAGTAGATCTCCTGACTATGTGATATATTTTCCAACTTACTTAAAATATTGATTTTTAATAAATTAGTACCTCTTTGCAAAAATTCTTATTATAACCTAGTGCATTTAATATCAATAATGCTGTTATTCAAAAGTGGAAGAATTTACTATCATACTTTTATTATTATTGAAGTATAGATGTGAAAGGAAACAAAACAACTTCATAGTTTTAGGAAAGGTTAAGACACTCTCAGATTTCAGAAGACTGCTCCTAAATGTTTCTACCTGTTTTCATTATGTGCATAAAATAAATATATATAGGTCCTTCTCACTATAAATTAGTTTATCCTCAAATTCAATCACATATCAACTTTTTATCCCCCAAAGTCATGTTTATTTAAATTCTTATCCTCTGACCATATTTTTCCTTTCTTTACAAGATTATGTTTTACTCTTAGAGCCAATTTCTAAATAGTTGCAAATATTACACAAATTTTATTTAAATTCCCTATGCTACTGTAAGATTAAGCAGTGCCTGTTTTGACCACGTGTCTATGTGTCTGAATATATGTGACATAAAAGTTAATAAAAAGCTGGTGAGTAATTTTTTAGCACCTAAAATATATTTAATAGGATGAATGCCTGTAAACCTGCCCATGAATCCAGAATAATCTTAATATTGGCAAAAGTGAAAAGCAAAGTTATGATTTTATGCTAATATTATGTATTTGATGGCTGCTCAAGGAAATAACTATTGTAAGATTAATCTGAAGAGAGCAGAAGCCAGTAGCTTTCAATGAATCATTCTGAACACAAACATCCTTCCTTTTTTATTGGTAGAGAAAATAGCAGAATCCTTCCAAATTGTGGAAAGCAATTTTTTTCTTTCAAAGTTTTATCTGAAACAAAATAATGAGTGGTAGCATAGAAAAGTGGTAATTTGCCTCTTTTAGACAATTTTTAATTTATTTTTTATAACATACAGTATAAATAGAAATTGTTTATAGTGGGCAACAATCTAGATCACTTAATTTAATATGTAATCTTTTCTCAAATTAGAGGTATCAGAACATATTTTAGTCTTGGCATATCTTTATACTGTAAAGTAGAAAATGGCACATGTTAATTATTTTTATGCATCCAATGATTTAAGCTCTTTCTAGGAGAGAGACGGAACAGGACAAAAATTTTAATTGAAAGAGTAATTCCTAAATAGTCTTACAGACAAAGAAAAAATACCATAATGTCTAGAAATGGCCCATTGAATATATGAAAAAAGTGTTATACATTCCTGTTGGGTATTGTTTAATTGAACATTGGACAGTAATCAAAGGTTCCAACACTGGCACTTTTATATTGTATGATATCAGACACTGAGATTAAGAGCTGTGAGATTTAACTTCATGATTTTTACTCAAAAAACTTTGGAGTATCAGTTAGCTTTAGTCTTCTAAAGAAAAGACTGAATAGAGAGTAAATTTGTAATTTAGGCCATATACTGTCATTCCAGGTACTTTTCCACACTCTGGTCTTTCTCCCCTCATTGTAGATTGTCAGAGTTAGATCAGAACTCCCTCAAAGCTCTGGTCCCTACTTGAGAACTAATAGAGTGATGTTTGTTTAGAGGCTGACAGTCATGGATTATCTAATCAGATACATGTTAAAATATTTTGTTAGATAATCTAGTGCTTTAACACAGTGGTCTTTAAACTGTATCATTGGAGTTATGGTAAGTCACACCACAGAGTACACAGCTGTGGACAGATGGTTAACATCAACTTCCATATGTATTCTTTTCTAAAACTGCTCTACCTAAGGAACACCTATGGTGGAGAGGTCTTGACCATTCCCTTTTCCTATCTTCTCTTTCATAATCTCTTTTCTCTCATCTCACCGAAAAGGCATATTCTTCTCTGTCTTTAAAATTACTGTGATGCATTTCCCAGAGTTGTATAAAATTGCATAGTGCACAACAGAAAGATAACTTGAAATACGTATGTCAGCTGAGCCTTTTATAAATAAGATACCAAAAAGCCAGGTTACAGTTTTATGTCTTTTTTTATCTTACTACACATTCCCTAAAGGCACTATTCTACTTCATGGAGCACACAAATTTTAGAAGTTGTATGGCAGATGGTGGCAAATTCGGAGATACATGAAATATAGGTCTTTTAGTTTGACCAATTCATGAGTATTTCCTATCACAGCCAGTTAGTCGTTTTTATACACTATTCCAGCAAAAAGAACATCAAATCTTATCATTATTTGCTTTCAAAGACCTCCTAAGCATATGATTGGTAAGGGGACTTACAAAACTTTGGATATTTTATCTTTAAACATGAGGATGCTGTGACGACTAGGCTCTAAAGTAGCTTTATTAAGATAGTCACGTTTGAAATTATAGTTTGGGAAATGTTTGGCTGCAAAAACATATTGAATTCAGGTTAACATGAGTTTTGGATATTTCCTTAAAACAGTAAATATGATCAAATATAGAACTTTAAACATGCATCTTTATAATGTGCATTTAGAAATGAGATGGTAGCAAAGTGAATGCTATTAACATTTGCTTTGATTGAAAAAGGCAGTAAAATTATTTTCTGACTGGGAGTATAATTTGACTGATTCTTTTGAGAAGGAAAACTGGCCTTTCCCATTATGTACTGGCAGACATTTTTTTCACTTTTGCAGCAAAATCTTCAGTCTATTCACTTCCTTTACAGGGTAGGTAGGGGTGGTTGGGTCTTGGGAGTGCGAAAAGCAGGTAACCCAGTCTACTTTCTTTGTGAATATACTAATAACAGACCTCGTGGCATACAAATTAAACATGTGTTCATAGCAGGAGAACTCTAAACTATGGAATTTTAGCAGAATATTCCTGGTTGTCTAGGATTGCTTATGATAAACCAGCAATCCATGGATTTATGGGGCAGAGGCTCTCTGGAAAAATGTCATATTAACTATATGTACTATCTGAGTGTAAAATGGAAATGTTGCATGAACCCAATGGTTATTTGTATGTAAACAGAGTGACTATAATCCCTCCTTATAACCTTTATACATTAATCTGTTCCAGAAAATGTCAGATCCAGATGGAGTCTGGGGAGCTACTCCAGGGGTTCAGGACATCTCCCCTGCTTTGTGCATGGGAAATAGTCTTGAAATTATTAGGAAAACTTGATACTAGGTAAGACCTGTGATTCAGGTAAGTTTGATTTGACAATCCAGTTCTTTGGATTATCTCAGCTGGAGAAAAGAGCTAATCAAGTTATCAGCTGATTGATCATTAAACATAATTTTTTCATGAAGATGCAACCCAGAAATTGTTCAGAATAACTGAGTGACAATGTTATAAGAACACATCTACTTTCAACTGCTTGAGCTGTGCTCCTCAGCACTTACACGTGCTCAAATAAAAACAGTATATCAACTTTAGACATGGAAATGTAACAGACCATAAAATCCCATCCTTATGCCTAAGAGACGTTAAAAATACAAAAGAAAACTGGAACACATTCCAATAGGCAGTTATTGACTTTGTTTTTCTTTGGAAAGAATGCAGATTACTCCTATTGAAGTCCAGCCTTCAGTCCTCAAAAGACTTTGAAATCAACTCCTATAAAGTCCAGGTGTAAACCTCTCCTGGAAATTGTGTAACTTTTCTTGGTACAAAATAGACTTTCACTGAAACATACAATTAATTTTCTTACCAAATATTTACTAACTTTTAAAAATAATAAATCCATTTTCTAAATTCTAGGAAATTAAAAAAAAATGTACAAGAACCCAAAACCACCTTTTATCTTATTTATATTAACCAAATATAAACATTGCTAGCATTCAGATTTTATTTTTTTAAATTCCTTTTGTTGTTATTGTTCATAGAATATTAGTGAATTTCCTTTTTAAAATTTGGAATCATAGGGTTTATTTAGGTTTTTCACTTAAACTTAAAACATTAACATTTTCATGTGTTACTAAATATACTTTGAATGCATGACTTTAATGGCTGAATAATATGCTACCAAAAAATAAACCAAAATGTATTTCAGTAACCTGTGACTAATAATGTTACCTCAATCATCTTTTTATAGAAATTGTTGCCTACATTTATTTATCTGAAATAGTGTCCCTAGGTCAGGAAGTTTGTATAGATTACTAGGCTGACAGCGAGCAAAAATGTCTGTCTCTCCGTATTCTCCACATCATTTAGTATGATGTTTTCAACTTTGATAGGTGAGAAACTTTAATTTGCCTTTCTTTGATTACATAGAGGTTGAATGGTTTTTAATTTTTTTTTGGCATATGAAATTTTTCTTTCATGAATTGTTGAGCAAACTAATCTTGATAATTAAGTGTGCTGTTCATTTTATTCATTCTCCATATCCCCAATAATAAAAAATATAGCTATCTCTTTACGACCATCTTAATGAACAGGATTTAAGGTCATTCATTTCAGAACATGCACAGACAACATGCTCTCTATAAATGATCTTGTTTCAAGGATACTTCATTTTCCATTATGTAGGAGAGGACTAGTAAATAGTTCCTACTTGGGTACATGGAGATTTAAGGGTCCAGTGCAGCAGACACAAATTTTCATTTGTCCTGAAAAATAACGTATGGCTCTCTCACACAACTCTGCCAAATGCTTTTCATGTATCTCTAACTGTTCTATTTCAAAAAAGTATAACAAACATTTATATACAACAGCAGGAAATATGTTTTTTATCTCAAAACAGTGGAAAAATAAAAAATAAAAGCTTATCATTTTCCTAAGTGCAAAGCACCATATTGGTCCTGGAAATGAATCATGGAAATCTCATGAATTACATATGAAAAATTTCAAACTGCATTTGGAGTGGAAGCCAAAATTCTCCACACCTAAGAGCTGCTGATGTAGTATTATTTGTTGTTAGATTATTTTTAGTTCTGCTAGCTGAAACCAAGCATTTCCATATTATTTGCATTTGCATACCCTTTTTTATAATAATTAACAATTCTGTTTCACAGTCAGCAGTACAACCAACTTACTGACATCAACATTAATTTCCAACAAAGTTTAGGCTACTATTCAGAGTGAAACATTATTGTAAACTACACTTAGCAAAAGAAATCTTTTAAAAGTCATTTTAGCAAAATTTTAACTACAAATATTTGATGTTTTATATTTGTAATTTGACTGAAGTGTTGTAATCAGTTGGACATTTACATAAGTTTATTAAAGCAATACAGAAACTCTTTTTTTTTTTTTTTTTTTTTTTTGCGGTACGCGGGCCCCTCACTGTTGTGGCCTCTCCTGTTGCGGAGCACAGGCTCCGGACACGCAGGCTCAGCGGCCGTGGCTCACGGGCCCAGCCGCTCCGCGGCATGTGGGATCCTCCCGGACCGGGGCATGAACCCGTATCCCCTGCATCGGCAGGCGGACTCTCAACCACTGCGCCACCAGGGAAGCCCCAGAAACTCTTTTGTAGATATATTAAGTTTTGTTTATCTGATAAAGAGTAACTGAATTTTAAACCAATATTTCTGGGCAAGAAGATTAAATAATAGCAGAGAAAAGCTTTTTGGTATTGAGATTTTTCTAAGCCATCCTGGTAAACAAAGATGGTAGGCAAAGTTAAATCATTTTTAGGAAGCTCTTTACACTAAGCTGTCTAATTTAAAAGAAAGCAACCTTAGGGAATAAGATAAGCCTACACCTGATAAGAGCTGAGCCTGAATACCTCAAAAGTAAAAATAAGTGACTAGAAAAAAAGTGATTGCAAATATCTATGAAAGAAAAATTTGAAGAGTTTTGACAACTATAAACTCACTTCTACAAACAAACACACATATTTTCAGGTAAGTTCTCAAGTGTGAGACTATTTCTGACTCTGTGGGCCCAACAACAGAATCAACTCATACTCTGCTGGTGAATACATTCAACTGACCCAGTCCCCTGATTTCATGAGCACAGTGATGTGTGAATGGAATAACTGGGGGCTCTAGCTTTCTTGACTGTGCCGGCTGGTTAATAAACTTCAGTATGTAATTGTTTCATTTCACATGTATGCGTGCCGTGGGTCTGTATATTACTTACAAAATTAGATCATTTGTAGGACTGTTAAGCTTTGTGGGGATGCAAAAAGTTCAATATGGAAATCAAAACAGTTGGAGGAAACATAACTATGTACAAAGACGTTATTTCAGTCTATTCCAGTTGTTCTCAAACAGGGTAATTTTGCCCCCCAAGGGACACTTGGTGATGTGTGGACACAGTTTTGGTTTTCATAACTGAGGGAGTACTACATACATCTAGTGGGTAGAGATCAAGAATGCTGCTAAACATAATACAAGGCACAGAACATCTTCCAGAGCTAGTGGAAAAGTACTGGAAGGCACTGGGGAGAGGAGGCAGGTTGATCAACGGGATTTGGGATGTGTACAGCAAGCGCATTGAGTTATTCCTGAATTTGCAGATGTATTAACTGTGATTAGGTCATCTATGTCAGCTAATCAGTATTCATGAAAGTTAGGCTCCTACCCTTCCAGAGAGACTAGGAAATGGGGTGTTCTCTCTGTCAATGTTTACATTTCAAAGAGAAGGTTCTCAGTTTCCTGAAAAAGATATTTCCTGGGTTGTAACACTTGCAGAAGGCTGGGAGAACACTGACAAATATTTCAAAAGGGCAGAGAAAGAATTCACAATTGCAAGTTTTCCAATGTAAATCCTTTAAAAGAAGGGGAGTTAGGGGCCTAGAATCAGGAGGAAGCCTCTCTAAAGTTTAGTCACATTGAGGGGAACATTAAGACCATCTTGGTCACTTGTTATCAAGTTTGTTCACTATTACTTTATAAAAGTTACCTATTTCTTCCAATTATGTGATGACCTCCATAAACAGTTTTTCTTTCTTTTTAATTTAAGCAGAGAATTGGTTGTATTTTGTGCTCAATACGTAGAGTGCAGCACACAGAGATGAAATAAATCCTTTTAAAGTAAAGTAATTTGATTGAAATAGGTAGAAATTTTCAGCTCAAATATTTAACTATAATAAAACCTGAGTCTTTTATTCAAGTGTAACCGACTATAAATTATTTAGCACAAAAGGACTAGATACATGTTACACTATTTAAGTTAACAATCATAAATATAACCACTTGTTTATAATCTAGTTTATGGATGCAAGTATAAGCTTTAGAATCAAACATATATGGGGTTGAGTCCCAGATTAATCACTTACTATCTCATTGAACTCTGAGCTTCAGTTTATTAACTGCAAAATGGGTTTAATAAACCTACCTCGTAGATTACTTTAAAGATGAAGTGAAATTATATGTGCTCTTCTTACTCTATTTACATCTTCTCCTTTGGTGGTCTGATCTACTCTCTTGGTGTCAAATACCATTTAAATAATGATGGGTTTTTTTTTTTTTTTTTTTCAGTACTTGGGCCTCTCACCGTTGTGGCCTCTCCTGTTGCGAAGCACAGGCTCCAGACGCGCAGGCTCAGTGTCCATGGCTCACGGGCCCAGCCGCTCCGCGGCATGTGGGATCTTCCCGGACCAAGACACAAACCCGCGTCCTCTGCATTGGCAGGTGGACTCTCAACCACTGCGCCACCAGGGAAGCCCAATAATGATGAATTTTAAATGTGTAATCCAGAAGAGTATTCTGAGCTTGGGATCCACAACCAATTATCTTTTGATTCCTCATTTAGCTTTCTCATAAAAACCTCACACTAACATATCCAAAACATGAAGCAGCACCATAATCTACACAGCTACTCAAGACATAATCATGGAAGGTTGTCTTTTCTCTTTCTTTCCCACGGGAACTGTATCTAATCCATTCAAATATTTTCAATTTTATCTCCTAGCCATTTCTTAAGTCTGTTCACTTCCCTCTACTTCAACTGTTATCTCCTACTCCATGCTATCATTCATTCTGCTCTTAATAATGAAAATGTCTTCATGTGTTTCTTGCTTCATTCTGGCCTTTCTATAATCTAGTTTCCACCAGATCTTTCAAAAGCATGATTCTGAAATATCTGGATACCTGCTAATTCCCAGAGTCTGGAATACAGTAAGCCCTCAAAAGTTAGTAGGCAATATTGCTATGACTGCTACCATTATTCCTACAGAAAAAGTACTGTGGGTCTCTGATATAAATTTCCAAATCTCCATACCCTAGGATTAGTGAAGGGGCAGAAATGTCTTTCCTCTAATTTGTTCTGCAATTCTCATTCAGCTTTCTCTAAATTCTACTGTTATCTTTCTGTGTATTCCACTCTGTTCCTCTGTCCTTACTAATTTGTGCTTATGTTGCCCTTCCATACCAAGGCCCATATTAATTTGGCTAGTTTTGCAGGTTAGTACTGGGTTGACAATGTTGCAAGCAGCCTGAGGTCATAACCTTTGGCTCCAGCACCTACTATAGTGTGATACATGATAAGTTACTTAACTTCCCCACGATTCAGAAATCCCATCTTTACAATGGGTATAATAATATGAATTGTACGGAACTCACAGGGTAGATATGAGGATTAGAATTGGAATGTAAAATATTTATAACAATTTTTGGTCACTGTCAGAACTTAGACATATTAGCATTAATAATATGTGTTATCATTACAAGAAAAATGTCATTATAGATTGTTAAGAGCAGACAAAGTATCTCATCTCAATTTTAAATTCTAGGTTTTTTTTTTTTTTTTAATTTCTGGCATTTCTTTTAAAGTTACTGACCTCAGCAGATCAAGACCCTTTGTGCCCTTTCCAGGAAAAGTAAGTGGTTGCTCCAGGGTTCCCAGAGTATTTTTAGTTGTATTATTGGCCCTCTTTCAGTTTTTCTTTGGCTTAAGAGCATTTGTGAGGTTAAAGGGACAATTTCACAAGGGTAGCATGGCCAGGATATCTGGCAGTAAGATAAATGGTATGTTCAAATTGGAATCATCAAACTATGGTCCTACTGTAATCATTTCCTAAGCAAAGAAATTTAACCAGGGCAGCTGAATTAGAGAAATACTTGCTGTCAATAGATATACCTATAGATTAATTTGCTAAATATGCTGGACTATATAAACACTTTTTTGAACAGATATCATGCTTTAAAGTTATTTTATATTTTCAGTAGTTTGTAAAACCATGCTAGGCATGCAGGAGATAATAAATACTTAATTGGGGCTTCCCTGGTGGCGCAGTGGTTGTGAGTCCACCTGCCGATGCAGGGGACACGGGTTCGTGCCCTGCTCCGGGAAGATCCCACATGCCGCGGAGCGGCTGGGCCCGTGAGCCATGGCCGCTGAGTCTGCACGTCCAGAGCCTGTGCTCTGCAACGGGAGAGGCCACAGCAGTGAGAGGCCCGCATACTGAAAAAAAAAAAATAATAATAATAAATAAATAAATAAATACATACATACTTAATTGATGACTGATTATTACTCAGGGATTTGGAGTAATTAAAGCAGATCCTTGGGACTTCCTTGGTGGTACAGTGGTTAAGAATCTGCCTGTCAATGCAGGGGACACGGGTTCGATCCCTGGTCCAGGAAGATCCCACATGCTGCGGAGCAAATAAACCCGTGTGCCACAACTACAGAGCTTGCGCTCTAGAGCCCATGAGCCACAACTACTGAGCCCATGTGCCACAACTGCTGAAGCCTGCGTGCCTAGAGCCTGTGCTCCGCAAGAAGAGAAGCCACTGCAATAAGAAGCCCGCGCACCACAATGAAGAGTAGCCCCCACTCGCCACAACTAGAGAAAGCCTGGGCACAGCAACGAAGACCCAATGCAGCCAAAAATAAATAAATAAATTAATTAATTAATTAACTAAAAAAACCACAAATGCTACCAAAGCATGCAGAGATCATTGAAAAAAAAAAAAAAAAAAAGCAGATCCTTATGTACTTGTGAATAACCTAACTTGCTTGTTATATATTCAAGTCAGAAGCTTTTCGATAGAACCTTTCTCTTTATCCATCATACCCCCAGTTATTGTCAAGTACAAACTCTATTCTGGCACATATTATTCTGTCTTGCCATGATTTGTTTATGTGTCTTCTCTTTTCTCAGTCTTCCAAGGAACTCAAATATTTGTTGAATTAATGAACCAATTAATGTAGTTTTGTTTGTTTGTGTGTGTCTGTGTCTGTGTGAATTCTCAGGCAGAATCAGTGAGTGCAGAGGTAAATAAATATATTTCCTTGAAGACTTTCTGGATAATGGAAACTTTACTCCCCCCCAAAAGAGGGCAATGGTATCATAAATTAATACTGGTCTGTTAAGCCTAAAATCCTAATGGCCTGATATGCTTGTTTTGTTTATAACAATATGTCAACACTTTGAGAGGAGGTATGTTCCTAGAAGCAGCAACTCGGTCTTCATATGGTACAAATGAATCTAATGAAACCTAGGTGGATAAAATTCTCTTAAATATAATTTTTATGAATGCCACGAATCCATGCTTTGGATATTATTGGGGAGTTGCAAAACCTAAAGTGTCAATTATTAATAACTGAATGAAGGGGAGTGCCAGAGGAGAAAGCCATGAACACAGGAAACAGGTTGTTCTCTACTGTGTGAAAGTTCATGGTGCTAGGAAAGTAGACACAAGAGAGTATGGGAGAGGTTTTGGCTCAGTGACCCAATACTTATAAATTCCCTAGTCATTCTCCCAGTAGTTCAGCTTTTTCCAATGTAGTCCAGAGAGAGGAATTGTTTGAAGCTAAATTGAATTGTGTATGCAAATTTCAGCATACCCTATAGGGAAAAACACAGATATTGACAGTAAGAAGAGAGAACATGCTTGGCATTGGGCATGTGGAGAAATAATTTAAGAGACTGAGGTTTGAAGAGATGGTGAAATATATCCAAGGTTATATAGATTCATATTAATTCAAATTACATCTTCTGAATACCTATTATGAGACAGATATTGTGGTAAAGACTCTAATATGCAGTTTCTCATCTCCATATCAATTTAACTCCAAGAGGAGAATCGTGTTAGATTTGGGCAAAAATATAACACCATATCAAGACTGCTCTTTCATATCTTCAGTTAGTTCTAGAAAAACTATTTTACCTGAACAATACTTTTAGGATAAAGAAAGTCTAATTCTATTTTCCAGAGAGCACTGAGGCAATTCTCTTTGTCAACTCTACTTGAGTGAGAGGTAATGTACTATGTAAAACCAGAGCTATTCCAGAGAAGAACAGAGAGGGATATTGGTAAAAACAAGTAGTAGTTAGTCTTTTGGTTCCATTCCTTAATGTGCATTTGTGAAACTGTTATCCTTGGACTGTTGCATAAAGTGAATAAATTTTAAGGTCCTTCAAATCTAACAGCATGACAACTGACAGAACACTACTATGTCTGAATTCAAAATCAAACCAATGATAGACATATTTCTAGAAGGGGAAAACAAAAGTATCACAAAACTCTGCGTCTCCTTGTCAACAGCAGATTGGACCAGATGGGCTGGGGTGAAACTAGCAGATAGTTTACAAGAGAGATGAATGACCAATGTATAAACTCTTAGCAGAGGCACAATAGTTTAATGCTGGTCCCAGTAATTATAGTAGTTCATGTGCAAAGGAAAAAGAAAACAGATGAGCAAAGAGAATGGCATGCATGTGAAAAGAAAATCAGAAATTAGAGTGTTTATATAGCTCTTTGGTCAGGCCAGAATTGCTGTCCTTCAATTCCAATTCATTTAAAGCCTAAACATACTTTCTTCCCTTGGGTTCCATGAGATTCTCTTTATATTTGAAAACACACACCATCCTACCTCTTATTGAGTGGAACTTCTATTTTCTTCAACCTCAAAAGATCCTAGCTACAACAAGCTCATTCATTAAAAAATCTCTCAATCTCATATTGATATATTGACATATCAAATTATCAGCTGTCAACATTATGAAGCTTCAGTGACAATTGGAAAATTTTTACTCTCTTCATTTTTATGTATGAAAATAGATATCTGGGTCCAATTGGACTTATCTATGTAGTTCTTTGGTAAAAAGTCTTTTGTTAGTAAACTTCTGAGTTTTTGATTGCTAAATCTTTGTTATAAGGCAAACCTTGTTTAATCTTCAACAGATCTACATCGTTTTTTATTTTGACCTTAGGGGTATATTATTTGTTTTATATTTTTTCTGAACTTCAAGTAAAGAAGGCTGGTTGAGTTTTGTACCGTTATAATCAGTGTAGTTCACCTAGAATTTGTGACTGTTTTGAGGACACTTTGCTCAATTTAGATACTCAAGCTCTCTACTAATTTTCCTAAGAAATTTTCATTGAATATTTGAAATATCAGAAACCATATATCTGGATTTATTTCTCCCAACATCTGAATAGGTTTGTTCTTATTCTCATGCCAAGTATGTAGCTTTCATCTTTTGAATCTGAGGCTAATATAACTTTGGACAACCTGTGAAGTATTTAGCATATCTGAATTAATGTTTACATTGTCTTGCACAAGCCACTTAACTCTTCTGCTAAGTTGACCTGAGTTATATCTTTATGTATTTTAGAAAGTTTCTCTTGATATTTAAGATATTACCAGTACACACTCAATGGTGAAGGAATTTTTCTGAGCCATTAAAATGTCAGTGAAAGAGGACGTCAAAATTGGAATTTCAACTTAGGCACCAAGAAGCAACAATTGCCACAGAAGGTGGCAGGTCAATATTACAAAGAAAATTTAAAAAAGATTCGGAGCAGAGATTCTCAGGAACCCTTCAAGCAAGAGCATAAAAAATGTATCAGGTTTAGAGAGGCAACAGATTTTTTAAGAGGTTTTTGTGTGTATGTGACTGTTATTTCTGTGTGTGTAAAAGTGCTATTGTCATGCTTTGAATGAAGATAGAAATATTGATTAATATCTTACACTAAATGCTTCTAATCGCTAAATTGAGACTATGTTTTATAACTTGAGATAAATCTAGAACCGTCTGTCACACTAGATTCAGCACACATTTTCATCCAGTGAGAGAAAAAACAAGCTTCCTCACTGAATAAAATTTAAGAATAAAATTTAAAAATAAAATTGTGGGGGCTTCCCTGGTGGCGCAGTGGTTGAGAATCCGCCTGCCGATGCAGGAGACACGGGTTCGTGCCCTGGTCCGGGAAGATCCCACATGCCGCGGAGCAACTAAGCCCGTGAGCCATGGCCGCTGAGCCTGCGCGTCGGGAGCCTGTGCTCCGTCCGCAACGGGAGAGGTCACAACAGTGAGAGGCCCGCATACCGCAAAAAAAAAAATAAATAAATAAAAATAAAATAAAATTGTGTTTTATTTACATCCACAGGCTGTACATTTCAACATATTGGCTACAACAATTTTTATTTAGCCAAAATATGCCGCTGGAGAGTTATCTCTTTTTTGTTTCATACATCAGGTGGTCAGGAGAGGTCATTAAAAGTAAAACAAAACAAATTTTAAAAAGACTGTAATGTTAGGATGATGACTCTTCCTGGAAACCAGAATTTATCAGAATATTTTATTTTGCAATTTATAGAACTGGTGAGAGGTATTCCTTAAATGTCAATACCGTTTTGAAGTGACTTGCTCTTTTATAAGCCCAAGGTAGTTGGGTGAAGCACGGTATTTTAATGTAATATATTGGACCCTTGAACCAAAGCAATACTATCATTCAGACAGAAGTAATAAGAAATGAATTCAGGTTGGGGTTGAGATTTTGAAAACAGAAAAATAAATAAGAGGAAAGCAATATTTTAAATTTTAGTTCCATTAATAACTAAAGGTAAGATGTTTGTGTTAATCCTGATAAGAGTATAATCTTTGAAAATGGCAGTTGGCTGCAGTGAAGGGAACCACAAACTTACTGGAGAGTTGAATAAGAATTAGTTGGCTAGAATTTTTTTAAAAACTTAATAAATGGAGAAGAGTAGCCTTTTTATATGCTCCAAGGAGAGCCAAAGGGGAAAACCTAACTATATTTCTATGGAGAAGTGAAGAAAATGAAAACTAGCACAACTCATATTTCTAATACATGGATTGAAAGAGAATGAGAAAGGACAGGGAATAAAAGCGAGCACTGAGAGGTTATGAAGAGAAGCCAGTGCGAGTAGGTGAGGTAGTCTTTATCTTTAAGCCTAGTTAGTCAACAGAAGAAGAGACAGAAGGAGAGAGAAGCTGCCACCACTAAAAAAGAATATCCTAGTGCTAAGAGACAATTATGGTGACACTTTCATTTCACTGAATATGTTACTCACTCAAACAGCCATTTTAACAACCCATGGTTGATTTTATATGGGTTGGAATTGATATAACCGAACTGATGGAAGAAATAGACAACAATAAAAATAGTGTCCATTTATCAAGTTTGCCATCATTAAAACATCCCCATGCACCTTAATACCATAATTGACAACAGAGATCTGAGAAGCTGTAGTTAATTAGAGAACTGCCTTAGTAATAAAATGTGAGCTATTGACATCTGCATACCATTATGTTTGAGAAATAGTCACATAAATTCAGGACAATTAATATTTTATATTTAACTTTTGGGTTTCATAGCCTGACTATATGGTACTGGACTCAGAGTCTCTCTGCTTCTTCTCCTTTTTTTTTTTTTCTGTCTATGACTACTTTTCAATCATTTCACTTCAAGTCAATAGGTTCATCAAAGTGTGAGAGGAAAATGACAGAGAGGCTATAAAACCTGAACCAGTTAGTATCTGCAATTGCTAGTAGTATTGTCAAGAGCTTATAAAGAGGGAAAGATGGAAAATACTATCTAAAATTACATTAGGGTATTATTGTGGCTTTAAATTACCCATGCAATTTTTGTCTCTCATTATCACATGTAATTGAGAAGTAGCTGTTCATGACAAGGCAATAATAAGCAAAAATTCTTGTCCTTAACGAACAATAGAAGCTGTTAGCTTTTTAAGTATTAGCTTAAGTATTAGCTAATACTCTACCAGTTTTAATTAGTGGAATTATTCCCTTTCTACTACCTTAGTGCTTACTTAAATGTAAAGAAACCCAACTATTTCTGAAAAGCAGGACAGAACTTATTCCATTTCATTCATAGGTATATGTTCTTTTCAAATGTTATGCAATTGAATCTGTAAAGTTGTTTTCAATTAATCTGCAATTGTAAAATTAATATATTTTATTATATTTTGTTATTAAAAATTTCTAAAAAACAGTCTTACAATCTGAAAATACATTTCCCTTTACAATACCACCCTCTTTAATCTTGCTTCCTAGAGATAACCAGCCACCATTAACAATTTAGTTTGTAACTTGCCAGAATATTTTCCATGAACATGTAGACATACGATTATCCTACCTATACATAACCTGCTTATTGAGGAGTCACAATTCATTCAATAATTAACATAATGACTTTTAGTTTTATGGCTTCTATCTTCAGAAACAGTATGTTTAATTCTTCTCTCTCAACTATCTCTTCCCTTAAATTCCCTACTTTACTTCATTAAAATCAAACTCAGTATTCAGTACATTTTAAGATTCCAATATCTTATGTAATTCTATTCCCTTTAGCATTTCTCACTTGTATTTCCTTTTCTTTTCTTTTCTGGGGAAGGGAGTCACAGGACTCAAAATAAGAAAGCGGAAGAGACAGTGGTCTGCTCTTTCACTCTCTGGCTGCAGCCCTCTGGGTTTGGACCCTCTGGGCATGGCACAGGGAAGAGCAAAAGTGGAGACCAGTGTTTTTCTTACGAATGTGGACTCACCTCTGGTGGTAGGGGAAGTCTCCAGGCTCATGTTGATTTGTTCAGTTTCTATCAGGTTCTCTCCATTGCTGGTGGCCTCCACTAGTGTGTGATTTCTGAGTTCACAATGTTTTTGATTTCTTGAGGTAGATTGTATCAATAGCTTCTCTCCCAGTCATACAGAAACACCTGAGGGAGAACAACCCATCTCCCTTTTTGCCCCTGATCAGCACCTTAGCCTCTGTACAGTGCATGACTTCCTTGGGCATCAACAGCTCTTACCCCTACACTGGGCTCTATACTCCTTTATGAGACCCTTTTTATTCTCTAAGAATTGCAGAGATTGGCATGGGTGTCTGCTGCCCTCAAATCAGGCATACTATCCCAAAGTTCTTTTCCAGCCTATTGCTGGCTACTCTCAAAAGCCTCTACCTTCAGGAACCTCACACAAGATATTGTCTTCAGCCTCAGAATTCATACTTTCTTCCAAACTCCAGAAACACAGGCCCAGTTTTTGCAGAAACTTTGTCACCACATTTCACTGTTTTGGTTGCAATAGAGAAGCCTGAGTTTCAGTGGGAAAGAAGATGGTCATCACCTTCTAGAAAACCACTCTCAGTATCTACAAGACAGTTTCTTAGAGCTACCCATTCATTTGGTTTTGAGTGAAGTGGGACTCAAACCCCCTCCCCTGCTGAGAGGGAAGGAAGTTACCTCTCACCCTTAACACTTATCATCACTAACACTACCTTTTCCATAATGACCTGGTCCCTCCTGCTCTCTCTTCTTCCCAGTCCTCTCCTGGGAAGGGTGCAGGGGAAGATTTTTGAGTGGAGATGCATTTTCAGAGTTTGTTTTTTTCTCTTTCCTCTTAGTAAGCCCAAGAAAGTATCTGACCCTAACCATCATTTGGGGGCCAATAGGAAATGACCCACTCAGTACAATGTCACACAGATGTAAACACATTCACACACATGCATCCAAAGTGCAATAGCATATTACTATACTATCCACCTTGTTATGCAAATTGTTATTGTTTAACATTTTATCAATATTTCCCTCCCTGTAAGTATAGTGCCACCTCTTTCTATTAGTAGAGTGAAACTGCTATGTCTTCAATGGCTATATTTTTTATTTTGAGCTTTCTGATTAGCTAACATTATTATGGCATACATAGCATTTTACTTACATCTATGCAAATGCACTTTTTTGTTTTGCAAAAGAAATTCTTTTAAGTTTTAAAATATTTTTTAAAATTATTAAAGTTGGAATAGCTTTGCTTATATGCAGTAATTTGAAAAAAATAGCATCAATATTGAATTAAACCACATGAATTGGCTTTTTTTTTTACATTTTTCAATTCTTTATAATTCTTATTAAAATTTTATTTATTATTTTTTTCTGCAAACTCAATGTATTTTGTTTTAATTTTATTCCAATGTTTTTGTATGCTGTTTTTTTAAATAACTAAGATGATTTTCAGTGTAATAATATTGTAAGTATGTAAGGAAGCTGAAAAAAAAAGTGCTCATGAATGAAACAGAGTTTGAATAGTTTGAATTTGATAATTCAAATTATCAAACTATTATCAAACTATTATTTCAGAGTTTGAATAATAGTTTGAATTTGATAGCTTTAAATTTTTCAGTTGTACAAGGTTACTTATGTTTTCTATTTTTAACTCTTTTGACCTTTTTTTTTCTCATGAAAACATTATGTTCTGATTTTTTGTTTTGTTTTGTTTTAGAATTGCACACAGTATTTTCTGATAATAATATCTATTCTACCTTCAAACTATATGTACTCATGTTATCTCCTTTTTCTTTGACTTTTGAATATTATTTGACAATTTCATTATTTTACAAAGACTTGGCCCTTGGAGTGAGTTATTCATTTTATTGTTTTACTGCTTTTATAACTCATGATTTTCAATGTTTAATTTGATTACTCATCTTCATTTGTTTCCCAAAAGCTTTGTTTCAGAGTTTCTGATTTGGGGCTTTCCTGGTGGCGCAGTGGTTGAGAGTCTGCCTGCCGATTCAGGGGACACGGGTTCGTGTCCCGGTCCGGGAGGATCCCACATGCCGCGGAGCGGCTGGGCCAGTGAGCCATGGCCGCTGAGCCTGAGCGCCCAGAGCCTGTGCTCCGCAGTGGGAGAGGCCGCAACAGTGAGAGGCCCGCGCATAGCAAAAAAAAAAAGAATACAGAGTTTCTGATTTTTAGAGTTTACTGAATTTCTCTTAGGTCACTCATGTAACCATCTACTGTAAAGGCTTAATGGACACTATATAAAGCTTTATCTTTTCATTGGAAGGTGAAAATTTGGTCATATAATTACCATATAATCGTTAATAATTACTTAATTCAGCTATCTCGTTTATTTTTCTACTTAATAGCTAAATACTGAGAAAGCTATGTTAAAATTGTTAATCTTTCCTAAGAGTTCAATGGTTCATTTATATATGTTAATGACATACAACTATGGCTTATTATAAATTTTGTTTCTGAAATAATAAAAACTTCATTTAGTAGATTTACTTCAGAGTCTACCTAGATTCATGTATATATTTCTTAATTTACTTATTTATTTATTTTTGGCTGCTTTGGGTGTTCATTGCTCTGCGCAGACTTTCTCTAGTTGTGGCGAGAGACGGCTACTCTTTGCTGTGGTGCACAGGCTTCTCAGTGCGGTGGCTGCTCTTGTTGCGGAGCACGGATTCTAGGCACGTGGGCTTCAGTAGTTGTGGCGCACGGGCTTTGTTGCTCTACGGCATGTAGGATCTTCCCGGACTAGGGATAGAACCCGTGTGCCCTGCATTGGCAGGTGGATTCTTAACCACTGCACCACCAGGGAAGTCCTCAGATTCATATTTATATTTTGCTTTCTGTTTTCTTTAAAGGCCTGTAGCTGGTGTATATTTTATCCTATATTTACCTAATTATTTGAGTTTTTGTGGAAGCAGTGTTTGTCTAAATTTTGGTGTTGTTTTTCTATTTTAATGATGGATTTAAATACTTTAAATTTATTGCCATGACTCATTTTAATTATTGGTTTACTTTCTACTCATTAGATTGCCAGTTTCTTGAGGCCTAGAATTATGTAGTTTGTCTATACATCCCTAAAGACTAGTAAAAATTCTTGTTCGTAGACCATACTAAAAAAATAATTCTTGGATGAACAAATGAATCTCCTCTATCCCTTCATTTTTCATTCATCAACTTATACTACGATCCCAGATCAAGTGTCAAAATATTCCATTTTAGTCCTCAAAACTCCAAATTTTGCACTGTTTTTATAGCAATTAGTTTATAAAATAAATAAGAAATTAAACACATTTCTAGTAGTGTATAAATGGTTAAATTGGTAATGCCAAACTCCTCAGTGTTTTATAAACTAATGCAGGAGTTTAATTTACTTTTAGAAGTGTAATCTTTAGGTTTTTCTAAAATCATTGGCCAAATCACTAGAAGCAATCTTTATTTGGAATAAATAAAAGGGCTAGTTACTATTTATTCCGAAAATAATCTCACTGAGCTGTTGCGAAGAATTTTGAGGAGGCAAATCCCTTTTGGGGTTAAATTACAAAACATAATAAATTCTGTTGGAAATGGATACTCTGGAAGTTCTGGCACATACGTTATAGTTGAGTTATTTTGACATTCATTTAAAATTTAATCCTTAAATTAAAATTATTTTCACAATTAATTATAAGGTTATATACAGAATTATTCTGAATCACGTATAATAAAATTTACCTTTCTAAGCATCTCGGATGTAATAAAAATGTACTTATTTAAATTGCTTGATTAAGAGAGCAGTTAAAGAAATATGAACTGTAGGATATTTTTCAATCAATGCAATGACTGGAAATAGACCAACATATTGCCTTGAAGACAATCAGATCTCAGTGTGCTTTATTATTTTGTATAAATTACTTATGCATTGAAATCTAAAGCTTTTAATATGTAAAATTAGAATAATATACATTGTATGTTTCAAGTAGTTTTGAGGTAAGAATGAAATTGTGAATTTAAACAAAATTAAAACTGTGCCTGAATTTAGTAAATATTGTGACCAGGATTAGAGTCCAGATCAGTCACCAAATCCTCAAGAAGGAAGGGGAAGAAATCATGAGTATTCTCACTCACACACATCTCACATATTCCTAATGAACTGGCAAAAAGAATTCATGGAGAAACAGTGGTCCCCACCAGCAGGTCTTCAGCATCCTCATGGCTCTGATCTCTGATTTTTAGGGCTAGTTCTTCCCTTTACTTTCCAGACTTAACCATGATTAAAAATGTCTCCCTCCTTTTCCCCACTAGTTTAGAGAAAGCAGGGTGATTTTATGAAAAATCATCAAAAAGACTTTACTGAAGAAATAAAACAAAGAAAATAGAGCTAACAAAAAGATTATGAAATAAAACAAATCTACAATGCTTTCTGATGATAAATGGGTTAATGTTATTCACAAATCTGAGTTTCAGGCATTCTCCTTATACAATTCCATGGTCTTTGCCAAGAAAATTTTCTTTTCATGTGTGTAAATAATTATTCCTATTCATCTCATTTTTTCCCCTACATATTCTCCTGGAGTGGACCAATATATAAGTTTTTTAGACAGCTGACTATTTTCAAGATGTCATGGACAATAGTATATAATTCCTTAACTCATGTTCAGAGGTTTTCCTTAACTATCTTAGAAATCTACAATAGAACTTTTTACAAATTACTGTGTAAACTAATGCATAAAATGCATAAATGTATTAGTGATTATTTGCAAAAATACTACTAGTGAATCATGTTTATCTAGAATGGACAATGTTTTATACTCTAAATGTGCAAGTTTACTACTATATTATCTTGCTCTTTCTACTGATTACAATTTGTATCATTTCCAAATCTGCATCAAAGTCTGAAAATATTATTTTATACCTGGTCCTTAATAAAAGATAATTCATGATTTACATCAAGAATGTTATAATGTAACAACACATCCTCTTCCACAATCTAATTTCAAGAAAGTAATGGAAACATAATTACTCTGTTACAATTTAATGAGTATATGAGAAGTGTCCCAATAATACAAATGAAAAATATTTTTTATGCCACTCCAGGTAAAATTTCTTCTCAGGAAAAAAATGGTAATTTCAAAACAGAGCTAGAGATATAAAATTAATAATTCCAATAAATATAGTGAAGATAATGAATCAGAAGTAACAAACATATTTTCCTAGACATAAACAACAGATGATTAGTAGAATGAATATATCACATAATTTTTGTGCATTATAATGTGGGAGAACTTTAAAAATATCTTTAAATGAAATGATGGGAGTAATTTGAAGGAGGTAAAGGCATTTTGTAATGAAAGCAAAATATTTCCTTATCATATTTGCATGAAATTTAAATATTCTGAAAATGTTATCAAATTAATATGCAGTTACTTCGAAAATGTTCCACACCTGAGGACTCACAGAGTTACAAACTATGCTTTATCATCATCATCTCTGTTCTTCATTTAAACCTCTTTTAAGAACTAAAACTGTTTCCCTTTGCCTATTTATTATACAAAACTTTTCTCTCCTAAACTCCTCTGCAACATAGTGTATTAGAAATGGATAACAGCTTCAAAAGACCCTTTTCCTAGTACTCTGTTTATTTTAGCTCCAGTGACTCAGCCCCCACCATTTTTCCTTAGAATAAGAATATAAAATGTTTATTTTGAACCTATTTTATTTTTCACCTGTAAAGTGTGAGACCAAGTAGATCTTGCAGCTTGTGTTGTAATTAGTATATGAAAGTAATACAACACAGCAGGATGTTTGTTGTTATCATGCTAAAACTATTCCCATGGGGTATTTGAGGAGAAGGCACAGCTGTTACAGGGAAGAAAATGCCAGAGAGAAAAAAAAAAAGGTTTTATGTAAATCTTTATTGGAGAGGAAGATGAATGGCTTTCCTCCATTATTGAAGAAAGGTTACTTCAAATATGGATGGACAAGCAACCTCAGTTCAAGAATAGGTTACTGAGGGGGGCTTCGAGGGGGGCTTCGAGGGGGGCTTCGAGGGGGGCTTCCCGGGGGGCTTCCCGGGGGGCTTCCCGGGGGGCTTCCCTGGTGGCGCAGTGGTTGAGAGTCCACCTGCCAATAAAGGGGACACGGGTTCGTGCCCCGGTCCGGGAAGATCCCACATGCCGCGGAGTGGCTGGGCCCGTGAGCCATGGCCACTGAGCCTGCACGTCCGGAGCCTCATTTATTAACTCGGAAAGCAGTATCAAAAATGACTCAAATATAAAATGTATTAAAATAGCAATAAGATGTTTTAATTTAAGTTTGACAATAATATGAATTTATATTTGATATTGTATTAATTTTTGACATTCTTTTTACAATATTAATGACATTAATTAACTCTAAGTGGAAAATACTATGTAAATCTAATAAATTATATACCCTTCTAAAAATAATTCATCTTGATTTAATGAATTTATTTACCCTTATTATTTGAAAACACCAACACTATCTACAGTAAACACAACACTATCAACACTTTCTTTTTAAAATATCTGCTCCTTTTATTCAAATATTATTTAAAGCTTATAAGAGCAAAAGAAAACAAATGATTAAGTTTTATACTCTTCCTAAATTCAGGATGCTGGTAAAAATAGAATATTTTATCTTTAACACTTTGCTAAAATTGTTTCAGAAATGTGGTAAAATGGATGCTTGTTCTCCTCCTGTCCGATCCCTCATGTTGGATATTGTGCCCCGATTTGATCTGCTCTATTGTTATTACATGTAAACACATGTTAGGTGTTAGCCACATCCAACATTTTGATCTTTTATCAATAAATATTTATGGATAATATCTAACTTTATTTTGTTGTTACTGTAGTACCTGTACCTAATGATTTGTGCACTAAGCAAATTATTAGTAATAATACCCTGAATGTTGTTTGATTCTTAAAAAAATATAATAGGAACTTGAAAGATTGTGATGCTTGTATGATATAAAATTAAATATACATATAATAAACCACATTTGGCATTATACACTCACACAGAGACACACATATACTTTTAAATCCATTTTGTTCACACAGCTTTAGGTTTACCACTTCTAAAAGAGCATGAAGTTTGATTGTATTCTTGATCCATTCAGTCTTTGAATTTTAATAGGGAAATTTAATCCATTTTTAATTGTTGTCATAAGTGTTACTTTGTCTATCATCTACTTTAAGTTTTCTATTTTTACTCTTTTCATTAACATGAAGTATGTTTTATAGACTTTTTAAAAATTTTTAAAGGAGTAAATAATGACTCTATTTTTACTAGTCATAATTACCTTTAAGTTCAAAATACATTCTATAATTATCAGAGATGAAAAAAGGTATTTATTCCATATCTCATATGTAAGCTAAGGTATAGGTTATAAGTTTAATTTCATGTTTGTGTCATTTTTTCCTCACCAGTTCTCTTATTTAATTTATATAATTTGGAATTTTAGATGCAGGTAAGCAATCTTATCTTTAATGTTACATATTTTGATTTTAGAAACATTTTGACATATATACTGTTAATGACTATAACAATTATTTGAGAATCTTTTTTAACAGTTTTTGGACATTAATCTGTCTTTTTTTATCCTAGAATATTACATTTATTAATTTAATCACTTTGATTTATCCTTTATCACTACAGTTTTTTAGTTACTTATATATTCAGAAAGAATAAGCTTATAATATACATCTTTACATTATAAAACTGATGATATCTGAATATTTTTTTCATAATTTTATAACAACTTATCCTTACATAATCAATTGCTAAAAATCACCTTACTGTAAATCTTTCTTATTTTAATTTTATCACTCCAGAACATTTTTACATTTTTGTTTTATGTCATCTATATTTTTCTTTAATTTCCCACAAACACTAAGTCATTTTATTTCTAAAACTTAATTCTCTTTCCAATAGTAAATCTTTACCAAAAATATGTTTGGCCTGTGCAACTTGAAAGGACTGTTTGTTGTCTCTTACATTATAGTAGATTCAATTGGTCTATACAAGTGTTGTTGTTTATGAACTCCTCATTGAGTGAGCAGAAGTCTATAGGGTCAAGATGATGTTTTTGGCCTTGTTCTCTTACTAATGTTCAAGTTGTTGTTCATAATCTCCTCTCAGACTTAGGTTTCAGTGTTTAGTGACATAAAAATCTCTTTGGGGGGGGGGAAACCCCTGCAATCTCAAGTAGCCATCTATCTAATATGTCTTCTTTTTTTCCCAGTTTAATTGAAATATAATTGACACATAATATTGTATAAGTTTGAGGTGTGCAATATAATGATTTGATATATGTATATACTGCAAAATGATCAACACAGTAAGTTTAATTAACATCTATCACCACACTTAGTTACATTTTTATTCCTAGGTGGGCTGCTTTCTCCATCTGATAATCTGATTAATTATGGAATAATTTATTTCAGGTTAATTCAAAGAGCCTTTTATTTGATCAAGCTCCAAATGTTCATAATTGCTATAAAAGTCATGGCAAGAACAAGAGTTACCAACTCTTCCCATTATCAACAAACGGCATTAGCCATTATTGTATTTTAGAATTTTAATAAATATACCTATAAAAACACTTTTTAATCTATATAATTATTAACAAGGGTATTTAGGAAAAGATTTTGGAACTTAACCTGTTTATAAATAGAGTTTATAGATTTTATCATGGCAGAAGATTAAAGAAGTACAGAATACAGAAAATTCACTGCTTCTAAGAACTTTCCTCCATTTTCCAACAGTCTACTCCATTTCCAGTGATTCAGTGTGCCACTAACTATCAATTCCAATCAAAGTCACATTTTATTTTTGAGAACACAATGTCCCAAATAACTTAGAGCAGGGAAATATTTATTTAGATCAATATACAAAACTCATATACATTTCTATATACTATCAACAAGCATGCAATAAAGTAAGTATATATGCAGCATCTAAAATGTCTCTACCAAAATCAAATATATATGAACAAATCAAACAAATAATATGTAAGACATTCTCCAGAAAACTATGAAGTACTACTAAAAGAAAGGAAAAAGACTAAGTATTAAATGAAAGGAGATTCCTTATACACGAACTGAAAGATAATGTCATAAAGATATTGGTCTCCATAGATTCAATACTATAATCCCAATAAAAACCTCTCCAAGTTTTACGTCCAGGTATGTGTGTAACTTGAAAAGCTAATTTAAAAATATACATAGAGGGTTTCCCTGGTGGTACAGTGGTTAACAATCTGCCTGCCAATGCAGGGGACATGAGTCCGAGAAGATTCCACGTGCTGCAGAGCAACTAAGCGCGTGCACCACAACTACTGAGCCTATGCTCTAAAGCCCACGAGCCACAACTACTGAAGCCCACACGCCTAGAACTCATGCTCCACAATTAGAAGCCCATGCACCGCAACAGAGTAGCTCCCGCTTGCCACAACTAGAGAAAGCCTGTGCACAGCAAAAAAGACCCAATTCAGCCAATAAATAAATAAATAAATAGATAGATAGATAGATTAAATATATATGTATACACACACACACACACACACACACACACACACACACACACACATATATACACATAGAAACTCAAATGGCCAAGCACAGCAAAGATGTTCTTGAAGTAGATAAAAGGATAGTGGTATAAGTTTGGCAAACAGATGAATATAGCAGAATAGAAAGCTATGAAACAGTCCTGTATACATATGGACAATTGATTTTTGACTGAAGGATTACTGGAGACAGGAGAGCAAGAACACTATTTTCAATACATAGTGCTGGAAAATTACACATCTATGGAAAAGAAAACAAAAACAACTTTATCCTTATTAGATACCAAATATAAAATCATGTCAGGTTGGAGGATGGGGAAGTTGATCTAAATGCCAAAGGCAAAGCTATTGAGATTCTATAAAATAATATTGCATATTATTTTCATGACCTCTGGGTATGAAAGGACTCCTTAAATAGAATCCAGAAAACTCTTACAAGAAAGGGAAATGTGGATAAATTAGACTATATTGAAATTAAAAACTTATCTTAAAAAAATCTCCTGAAGGAATGGAAAGATAGGCCAAGAAATGGAAAAATATATTTCCAACACATGTATCCTGGATATATAAACTACTACTACATTTCCATTTAGAAAAAAAAAAAAAAACAGAAAAAAATGGGTTAGAGTCATGATGGGTAATTTACAAAATGGATATCCAAATGGTCACTAAGTATATGAAAAGATGCTCAACTTCATTAGTAAGAAGGAAAATAAAAGTTAAAACTACAATAAGATACCTCACCAGAATGGATAAAATTTAGAAGTCTGATGGAAGTCAAATATTGGTAAGGCTGTGTAGCATTAGGAGCTCACATAAACTACTGGTATATGAGAAAAGTTTAGCACTATAGTTGAAGCTGCACATGTTCTAAGAGCCAAAATTATACACCTAGATATGTAACCCATTGCAATTCATGCACACATGCTCTAAGAATTGTCCAATGGCAGCAATATGCTTAATCAGCATAAATTGAATTTTCCATCAATATTAAAATGGATAAAGAGATATTTTAATAAAATGTAATAATATTCAGCAATGAAAACGAACAAACATGCAGCAACATAATTAAATCTCATAAAACCAATGTTGAACAAAAGAAGCCAGACAAAAAATATAAACTGTGTGATTCTATACATTTAATGTTCAGAATGAAGAGAAACTCAACTACAGTGTTGTTAAAAAAAACATAACAGGTCCAAAGAGAGTCACTTGTGCTAAGTGCATGTCACTGAATGGAATGGTGACTTAACACCTAACCTAATTTCAGTTTCAGCCTTTCCCAGGAAGGTAATCTTAACCAGTCTCTCTGGAATAACCTGCTCAGCACTAGTGAGGTAATCTGCCTTATAGACCCCCTGTTGTCCCCCAAAGGAAGGTGACCTTGCCTGAAATAATCCACTCTTTGCTAGAAGTTTCTTTTTCCCACCTCCTTCCAACAATAAAAGCCTTTCATTTTGTGCAGCTCCTTGGCAATCCTTTCTATTTGTTAAGATGGGATGCTGTCTGATTCATGAATCATTAAATAAAGGCAGTTAGATCTTCAAATTTAGTCTGTTTAATTGTGTTTTTTAAGTGCTTAGGCATATACTTAGTTGGTATCTAAAGAACCAATCTACTTCATGAAGAAAAGTCAGGAAGCACTTCAGTAAAATCAGGATAGTGGTTACCTTAGGATGGGAAAGGAGGGATAAGTGGTTTAGACAGGACAACATGAAGAATGGGCTTCTGAGGGTGCCATTTGCTATTCATTCTCTTGATATGGGTAATAATTACATGGGATTCACGTTGTGATAAAGAACCGAATAAAACAAAGCAAAACAAAAAAATATACAATCTTAAGTCTTACTCCTTACCAAAATATCCTTTAGGTTATCTGGACTATAGGGCATCGTGCCACTGGGAATGAAATAGGTATTTCAGGTAAGAGTTCTCATGACTAACATAATTTAGTTGTTGTTGTTGCTTTTTAATATAGATACACACATATGATTGAAGTGATGGTCTAAATGTCCCTCTCATTTACAATTTGTTAATGACCTGCTGAGTAGCAGCCTTGGGCAATCTTTAGATTTTACTAAATCAGTCATTAAGAGAGGAAACTGTAAATGATCAGCAGGAAGTAAATTGCCCTTAGTTAAAATGAAAATGTGTTAACTTCATTTGACTAATAAGATTACTTTTGGCACTAAGCCACAAAATAGGAGACAGCAACAATTCCTACTGGGAACTTGAAATTTAAAAAAATGGTATTATGTACTTTGATCCTTCTGAATTTGAGACATCTTAACTGTGTCCAAATAATTGTATTTCAAGGGGCTAGAAAGTCCTTTATAAATATTTTACAAATAATAAATAATTTTGAAAAGCATAGGAGCTGTAGCAAAACAGTATATAACATTTTGAACTCCTTTTGTTAAGTAAATTTTAAGAAATGAAAGCATATTTTATTGAGGAAAATATGCCTCAGTTTATTGGCATCTTTTTTTTTTTTTTTTTTTTTTTTGCGGTACGCGGGCCTCTCCCGTTGTGGAGCACAGGCTCCGGACTCCGGACGCACAGGCTCAGTGGCCATGGCTCACAGGCCCAGCCGCTCCGTGGCATGTGGGATCTTCCCGGACCGGGGCACGAACCCGTGTCCCCTGCATCGGCAGGCAGACTCCCAACCACTGCGCCACCAGGGAAGCCCCGGCATCTCTTCTTAACGTACAATATTGACAAAGAAATCCTGTGTTTTCAAAGCACACATTACTGTTATATGCACTATAAATTGATGCAAAGTGTTACTATTCTTGAGTATTTCTGCTTGTCTCTCTGCCTTTAAGCTTTATGTTTTCCCCAATTGAAAGGTATGTTGCTCCCTCTCATTTTTCTGTTTTCTTCATGGGGTAGCCTAGCCCTAGTGACATCTATTCTAGGAACAGAACCCTCCCCCTTTTTTTTTCTCCATCTGAATGAATACTCCATCCTTTGCACTTGGATCCCTTAGTTTCCCCTTCCACTATATACAGTATCATAATCAACCAATTATTGATTTATCCATGCATGTTTCTATAGCACTAGATTGTAAAGTTCTTTAAGGACAGGGACAGGTTTTATCTATCTGTGTGTGTTTGTAAGACAGCAAAAACAAAAAGCCTATGAGCAGGATATATATTGATAGTTCATTCATGAATGAAATCATAATTAAGTTTTATAGTATAATGTAGTGAATTTGAAGTTAAAAGTAGCTTCAGGTTCCTATTATAAACTTTTGAACAAATTACTTGGTAGATAATGCTGAGGCTATGATATTTCTGGTCATATTTAGAGGGTTTTTGAATTAATATTTGAAAAATGTCTTTAAATAAGTTATACATTAAGGAAATATATGAAATTATTATATTATGGTTCTCTTATCTGAAGCAGCTATTATGATGGCAAAAATATATCACGTCTGTTTATTTAATGTGTTGTTTACTTAGGAGTGGAGGAGTTTCCTTAAAACATCACTTAGAAAAAGAGCTGGCACAATCTTTGCTGTCAAATGTTCTACTTATTCAAGTTACTTTAGACAGGTTGATAAGAGATCTATGATCTTGAGAATGCTATTGTAGCAGTACTTCTTTTCATTCCAACTCAGATGACATTTACTGAAGCATGAATCTGAGTCATTTAATAACTAGGCTTACCTGGCTTAACTTTAGTTGCTCTTAAGCAAAGGGATTGTATTTTCAGAATAGATTGTCATTGAAGGGTTGGGTATACACAATGCTCAATACATAGTAAGGACTCAGAAAAGGTTATACAATGATCCTTTGGATAGGAATGAATTTGGAAAGGTATAATCACTGTATCATGGAGTACAACATTTAGAGATCCAATGAAGAATTTGAGAAATCAATTCCTCTCATGCCCCAAGAAATCAGACTAAAGCAAGTGACAGTGGCAATGGGTGAACTTGGTAGTCTTTGCACATAGTCTAGTGTGTCCTGAGGTGAAATAGTTCAGTGTTTTCATGGCTATAATCATGTCTATTTCTCATTGAGCTCCAAAATTCAGGATTAGGCTCTTTAGAAGCAAACTTCAGCACACAATGCAATATTTTATGAACTACTCCCCCAGCGATTTGGTTAGTTAGAGCAACTTACAAATCAGTTCAAATTAATAGACTCTAGGAGGATCCTACATCCTCAGAACTTGTTCAGGCAGAACAGTTTTAGTTCTAATCCATCCAAACCAAAACACACAATCATGGCTTAAATTAGGTAGCTCTACTTTAGTACTATTGTGGCTGAAATTATGGAATAATCTATATGGTTCTCCAATAGGGTAAGATTGGCACTTCCACCTAGTTGGTGTTATATTTGCAAGTGGAAAATATACATTCACAAATTTGCAAAAAATCAGAAGGTGGCCTGCCTATCTCCAGTCACATCTTTCTCCGTTTACTGACATCTACATGATGAAGTAAGTCAAACCCTATTTCACAGAGTTACAAGGACATTCAATAGTCTCGAATACTACAAAACCTTTTTACTTATCCCTTTCTTAGAATGCCCTTCACTGCTCACTACACATTTTTTTATAACTCAGAAAAGACGATCAGATCAAAATGGCATCATTCAGCAAGGCTGCTCCAGATTTTCATTAAAATAACATACAGAACAAGATTTTAAAGGGTCACCAATTGAGATCCTAAGTGCTAAAAAATGATTGGAACTTTCTGATTATAAGACATATGAAAAATACCTTTTTGGGGGGGAGTGACTGGAGGAAGTATATGACAGACTCCTGTTACAGGCATGCCGAGCTTATGGAGCAGAGATAAGACAAAGATAGAAAGAGCAGAAGGAATTGGTATAGTAAGCCCCCACCCTGAGGTATTATCACTGGAATCTTGATTCAGAAACCCAGAACCCAACAAAGAAACTTAAAATGCCACACACTTACTGTTCATACTGAGTTCAGCTGTTTTTTCTTGAATAAACACTCCTCATTGTTGTAACTTTTTAGTTAATATCCAGAGGTTTGAAAAAGTTGATTTTGACAGTTTTTGCCAAGTATCATTGATTTTACAGAAGGGTGAATTTTCAGAGGCTCTTCCTACACCATTCTGGAAATCAGATCGCCACTCTTCCTTAACTAAAAATGAACAAGTTTCACTGAATCTAAATCAAATCTGTGAATATTCGAAAGAACATATGTAGTTGGCTGCTTTAAACACTTCCTTGACCTGAAGGATGTCACACGGGAACAAAAAAATAATTCGTAAAACATTTTATTCTGACATTAGGTATGAGTATGAAAGAAATAACAAATGGGAATATTCTCCAATGAGAAAGAAAATTTTAAAAAATATAATAGAGAGGCATCTTTAAGGTGGCGGAGGAGTGAGACGTGGAGATCACTTTCCTCCCCACAAATACATAAAAACTACATCTACATGTGGAACAACCCCGACAGAACACATACTGAATGCTGGCAGAAGACCTCAGACTTCCCAAAAGAGTCTTGGTGCTCTGGCCAGCTGTCAGGCCTGAGCCTCTGAGGTGGGAGAGCCGATTTCAGAACATTGGTCGCAGAGACCTCCCAGCCCCAAGTAATATCAAATAGTGAAAAATCTCCCAGAGATCTCCATACCAACGATAAGACCCCGCTCCACTCAACAACGAACAAGCTACAGTGCTGGACACCCTATGCCAAACAACTAGCAAGACAGGAACACAACTCCACCCATTAGCACCGACGCTGCCTAAACATAAGTTTACAGACACCCCAAAACATACCACCAGACGTGGTCCTGCCAACCAGAAAGACAAGATCCAGCTTCATCCACCAGAACACAGGCACCAGTTGCCTCCACCAGGAAGCCTACACAACACACTGAACCAACCTTACCCACAGGGAGCAGACACCAAAAACAACAGGAACTATGACCCTGCAGCCTGCGAAAAGGAGAACCCAAACCCAGTAAGTGAAGCAAAATGAGAAGACAGAGAAATACACAGCAGATGAAGGAGCAAGGTAAAAACCCACCAGATGAAACAAATGAAGAGGAAACATGCAGTCTACCTGAAAAAGAATTCAGAGTAATGACAGTAAAGATGATCCAAAATCTTGGAAATAGAATGGAGAAAATAAAAGAAATGTTTCACAAGGACCTAGAAGAACTAAAGAGCAAACAAACAATGATGAACAACACAATAAATGAAATTAAATATTCTCTAGAAGGTATAAATAGCAGAAGAACTGAGGCAGAACAACAGAGAAGTGACTGGAAGATAAAACTGTGAAAATAACTACCGCAGAACAGAATAAAGAAAAAAAAGGATGAAAAGAATTGAGGAGAGTCTCAGAGAGCTCTGGGACAATATTAAATGCACCAACATTTGAATTATAGGGGTCCCAGAAGAAGAAGAGAACAAAAAAAGGGACTGAGAAAATATTTGAGGAGATTATAGTTGAAAACTTCCCTAATATGGGAAAGGAAATAGTCAGTCAAGTTCAGAAAGCGCATAGAGTCCCATACAGGATAAATCCAAGGAGAAACATGCCAAGACACATATTAATCAAACTATCAAAAGTTAAATAAAAAGAAAAAAATATTAAAAGTAGCAAGGGAAAAGTAACAACATACAAAGGAATCCCCATAAGGGTAACAGCTGATCTTTCAGCAGAAACTCTGCAGGCCAGAAGGGTGTGGTAGGACATATTTAAAGTGATTAAAGGGAAAAACCTACAACCAAGATTACTCTACCCAGCAAGGATCTCATTCAGACTCAATGGAGAAATTAAAATCTTTACAGATAAGCAAAAGCTAGGAAAATTCAGTACCACCAAACCAGGTTTACAAAAAATGCTAAAGGAACTTCTCTAGGCCGGAAACACAAGAGAAGGAAAAGACCTACAATAACAAACCCAAAACAATTAAGAAAATGGTAATAGGAACATACATATCAATAATGAAATTAAATATAAATGGATTAAATGCTCCAACCAAAAGAGATAGACTGGCTGAATGGATACAAAAACAGGACCCAGGGGGCTTCCCTGGTGGCGCAGTGGTTGAGAATCCGCCTGCCGATGCAGGGGACACAGGTTCGTGCCCCGGTCTGGGAAGATCCCACATACCACGGAGCGGCTGGGCCCGTGAGCCATGGCCGCTGAGCCTGCACATCTGGAGCCTGCGCTCCGCAAAGGGAGAGGCCACAACAGTGAGAGGCCCGCATATAGAAAAAAAAAAAAAAAAAAAAAAAAACAGGACCCATATATATGCTGTCTACAAGAGACCCACTTCAGACCTAGGGACACATACAGACTGAAAGTGAGGGGATGGAAAAAGATACTCCATGCAAATGGAAATCAACGAAAGTTAGAGTAGCAATTCCCATACCAGGCAAAATAGACATTAAAATAAAGACTATTACAAGAGAAAAAGAAGGACACTACATAATGATCAAGGGATCAATCCAAGAAAAAGATATAACAATTGTAAATATTTATGCACCCAACATAGGAGCCCCTCAATACATAAGGCAAACACTAACAGCCATAAAAGGGGAAATCGACAGAAACACAATAATAGTAGAGGACTTTAACACCCCACTGTCACCAATGGACAGATCATCCAAAATGAAAATAAATCAGGAAACACAAGCTTTCAATGATACATTAAGCAAGATGGACTTAATTCATACTTATAGGACATCCTATCCCAAAACAGCAGATTACACTTCCTTCTCAAGTGCTCATGGAACTATCTCCAGGATAGATCATATTTTGGGTCACAAATCAAGCCTTGGTAAATTTAGGAAAATTGAAATTGTACCAAGTATCTTTTCTGACCACAATGCTATGAGACTAGATACCAGTTACAGGAAAAATTCTGTAAAAAATACACACACATGGAGGCTAAACAATACACTACTAAAGAAGCAAGAGATTACTGAGGAAATCAAAAAATACCTAGAAACAAATGACAATGAAAACATGATGACCCAAAACCTACGGGATGCAGCAAAAGCAGTTCTAAAAGGGAAGTTTATAGCAGTACAATCCTACCTCAAGAAATAAGAAATCTCTCAAACAAACAACCTAACCTTATACCTAAAGCAATTAGAGAAAGAAGAACAAAAAAACCCCAACGTTAGCAGAAGGAAAGAACTCATAAAGATCAGACCAGAAAGAAATAAAAAAGAAATGAAGGAAACGATAGCAAAGATCAATAAAACTAAAAGGCGGTTCTTTGAGAAGATAAACAAAATTGATAAACCATTAGCCAGACTCATCAAGAAAAAAAGAGAGAAGACTCAAATCAATAGAATTAGAAACGAAAAAGAAGTAACAACTGACACTGCAGAAATACAAAGGATCATGAAAAATTACTACAAGCAATGACATGCCAATAAAATGGACAACCTAGAAGAAACGGACAAATGCTTAGAAGAGCACAAACTTATGAGACTGAACCAGGAAGAAATAGAAAATATAAACAGACTGATCACAAGCACTGAAATTGAAACTGTGATTAAAAATCTTCTAAAAAACAAAAGCCCAGGACCAGATGGCTTCACGGGCAAATTCTATCAAACATTTAGAGAAGAGCTAACACCTATCCTTCTCAAACTCTTCCAAAATTTAGCAGAGGAAGGAACACTCTCAAACTCATTCAACGAGGCCACCATATCACCCTGATACCAAAACCAGACAAAGATGTCACAAGAAAAGAAAACTAGAGGCCAATATCACTGATGAACACAGATGCAAAAGTCCTCAACAAAATACTACCAAACTGAATCCAAAAGCACATTAAAAGGATCATACAACATGATCAAGTGGGGTCTATCCCACTTGCAAGGATTCGTCAATATACGCAAATCTATCAATGTGATAAACCATATTAAAAAACTGAAGCAGAGGGCTTCCCTGGCGGTGCAGTGGTTGAGAGTCCGCCTGCCAATGCAGGGGACACAGGTTCGTGCCCCAGTCCGGGAAGATCCCACATGCCGTGGAGCGGCTGGGCCTGTGAGCCATGGCCACTGGGCCTGTGCATCCAGAGCCTGTGCTCTGCAACGGGAGAGGCCACAGAAGTGAGAGGTCCGCGTACCGCCAAAAAAACCAAACAAACAAAAAACTGAAGCAGAAAAACCATATGATCATCTCAATAGACGCAGAAAAAGCTTTTGACAAAATTCAACATCCATTTATGATAGAAACCCTCCAGAAAGTAGGCATAGAGGGAACTTACCTTAACATAATAAAGGCCATATATGACAAACCCACAGCAAATATCGTTCTCAATGGTGAAAAATTGAAACCATTTCCAATAAGATCAGGAACAAGACAAGGTTGCCGACTCTCACCACTATTATTCAACATAGTTTCGGAATTTTTAGCCACAGCAATCAGAGAAGAAAAGAAATAAAAGGAATCCAAATTGGAAAAGAAGTAAAACTGTCACTGTTTGCAGATACTATACATAGAGAATCCTAAATATGCTACCAGAAAACTACTAGAGCTATCAGAATTTGGGAAAGTAGCAGGATACAAAATTAAAGCAGAGAAATCTCTTGCATTCCTATACACTAATGATGAAAATTCTGAAATAGAAATAAACGAAACACTCCTATTTACCACTGCAACAAAAAGAATGAAATACCTAGGAATAAACCTACCTAAGGAGACAAAAGACCTGTATGCAGAAATATAAGACAGTGATGAAAGAAATTAAAGATGGTACAAAGAGAAGGAGAGATATACCATGTTCTTGGATTGGAAGAATCAACATTGTGAAAATGACTCTACTATCCAAAGCAATCTACAGATTCAAGGCAATCCCTGTCAAACTACCAATGGCAATTTTCACAGAACTAGAACAAAAAAATTTCATAATTTGTATGGCAACACAAAAGACCCCAAATAGCAAAAGCAATCTTGAGAAAGAAAAAAGGAGCTGGAGGTATCAGGCTCCCTGACTTCAGACTATACTACAAAGTTACAGTATTCAAGACAGTATGATACTGGCATGAAAACAGAAATATAGATCAATGGAACAGGATAGAAAGCCCAGTGATAAACCCACACATATATGGTCACCTTATCTTTGATAAAGGAGGCAAGAATATACAATGGAGAAAAGAAAGCCTCTTCAATAAGTAGTGCTGGGAAAACTGGACAGCTACATGTAAAAGAATGAAATTAGAACACTCCCTAACACCATAGACAAAAATAAAGTCAAAATGTCTTAGAGACGTAAATGTAAGGCCAGACACTATGAAACTCTTAGAGGAGAACATAGGCAGAACACTTTATGACATAAATCACAGCAAGATCCTTTTTGACCCACCTCCTAGAGAAATGGAAATAAAAACAAACAAAAAACAAATGGGATCTATTGAAACTTACTTTTGCACAGCAAAGGAAACCATAAGCGAGACGAAAAGACAACCCTCAGAATGGGAGAAAATATTTGCAAATGAAGCAACTGACAAAGGATTAATCTCCAAAATATACAAGCAGCTCATTCAGCTCAATATCAAAAATACTAACAACCCAATCCAAAAATGGGCAGAAGACCTAAATAGACACTTCTCCAAAGAAAATATACAGATTGCCAACAAACACATGAAAGGATGCTCAGCATCACTAATCATTAGTGAAATATGCAAATCAAAACTATGGCGAGGTATCATCTTACACCAGTCAGAATCCATCATCTAAAATCTACAAACAATAAATGCTGGAGAGGGTGTGGAGAAAAGGGAACCCTCTTGCAGTGTTGGTGGGAATGTAAATTGATACAGTCACTATGGAGAACAGTATGGAGTTTCCTCATAAAACTAAAAAATAGAACTACCATACAACCCAGCAATCCCACTACTGGGCACATACCCTTAGAAAATCATAATTCAAAAAGAGACATGTGCCACAATGTTCATTGCTGCTCTATTTACAATAGCCAGGACATGGAAGCAACCTAAGTGTCCATCGACAGATGAATGGATAAAGAAGATGTGGCACATATATACAATGGAATATTACTCAGCCATAAAAAAAATGAACTTGAGTTATTTGTAGCAAGGTGGATGGACCTAGAGACTGTCATACAGAGTGAAGTAAGTCAGAAAGAAAAAAGCAAATACCGTATGCTAAAACATATATATGGAATCTAAAAAAAAAAAAAAAGGTTCTGAAGAACCTAAGGGCAGGACAGGAATAAAGACGCAGACATAGACAATGCACTTGAGGACACGGGGAGGGGGAAGGGTAAGCTGAGACGAAGTGAGAAAATGACATGGACATATATACACTACCAAATGTAAAATAGGTTGCTAGTGGGAAGCAGCCGCATAGCACAGGGAGATCAGCTCGGTGCTTTGTGACCACCTAGAGGGGTGGGATTGGGAGGGCGGAAGGGAGACACAGGAGGGAGGAGATATGCGGATATAGGTATATGTATAGCTGATTCACTTTGTTATAAAGCAGAAACACACCATTGTAAAGCAATTATACTCCAACAAAGATGTCAAAAAAATAAAAAATAAATATAATAACTCTAATGTAAATGTGCATGCTGTTTTCAATTAGCAGCATTTACTATTCCCCTAACTTTTAACACATGTAGCAGTTTTGCAGAAAACTCAGGGAAAAGGCCAGAAATTATCTCAGATTATTTCAGCTATAGTTTAAACGTTTTATATACTACTACTAATAATAACAATAAAAGCAAGATGACTGAAGCAGGTTACTAAACACAGTAGACAATTTCAGAAAAATAAATTATTTGATTTGAAGTCAGAAAGTAGCCCTGTAGTTCTTTAAAAACATTTAGACTTTAGAATCCTAGAGGTCCTCATTTCATAAGACCTAGACTTATGTAATATAATGCACATACCCCTGAAAAACATTTCAGTTTAAATTATTAACAAACTAATGACATTGTATTTACCTTAGTGGTAAAGAAACAAAGATACAGTTTTCCAGTATAATGAGAAAGAATTGGGAATATACTGTATGAGGAGTATGTGTAAATCAAGCGTATGTGGCCAGATGATGTAAACAAAATGATTTCATGGCTGCTAAAAGAAAAGTGTTTCAATAAAATTTTTGGTTAGTTCACAAAATCATTTAGTTGAAGATGTCACAAAAACAGAAATAGTCTAATTTTACTGTCAGTACCATATAGATCTGTTTGTACATAATTTGTTTAAAGGCATACTCATTTTATTATACTTCACTTTATTGCACTTTGCAGATAATGCATTTTTTACAAATTGAAGATGTGTGTCGAGCAAGTTTATCAGCTCAATTTTTCCAAAAGCATTTGCTCATTTTGTGTCTTAGTGTGACTTTTTGACACTAATTCTCAAAATACTTTAAACTTTTTCATTATTAGTATATCAGTTATGGTGACCTATTGATCAGTGATTTTTCATGTTACTATGACCATTCCCTGTAGGCTCAGATGATGGTTAGCATATTTAATAATAAAGTATTTTTAAATTAAGTATGTACATTGTTTTTTTTAGACATAATGCTATTGCACAGTTAAGAGACTACAGCATAGTGTAAACATAACTTTAAAATGCACTGGGAAACCAAAAAAATCATGTGACTCACTTTATTGTGATATTTGTTTTTTTGCGGTGGTCTGGAACTGAACCCACAATATCTCCAAGGTATGCCCATATTTATTCACTTCCTTAATTTTATGGTGATACCTTCCTCTCCAATTGCTCTCAATTGGCCACAGAATAAATTCTAAAGCCTTGAATTGGTATAAAGGGCTCTTCATCAGTTGATCTCCATATATTGTTCCAGGCTCATCTCATCAATTTCCCCCCATCTGTCTCCAAAAGCCCAAAGACAGGTAAGCAACTATACTGACCATATTTGTAGTCCAATGCATTCGTACTTCTGATTCTTTTTGCATGCTCTTTCTGTTTTGGGAACTACCTTCTGGTTTTCTGCCTTCAGGTTTCAGTTTAAATGTTACTTTGTAAAGCCTGTTGGGACGTCAGAGAAATCTTAAGCTGCTCCTTCTACCTCTATCACTCACATCGCCAACGCTTTTACAATGTAAGGAACTTAGGAAGAATTGTGGGAGATGAAACTGGAATGGAAAAGGAGTGATAATTTTTAAGTGGAGTCTGAAGAAAGAAATTAAGAGACAGTAACATGCTAAAACAAGTATGGACTCCTCAGGCCAGTGATGACAGGAACAGGACTTGACTAGAATACTTGGAAAGATCCTCTTGGGACCTGAATTTCTGCTGTCCCTAGCTCTCTGCACACTGGCCAAAATTTATGATTATGCTGCCTCTAAAGGCATGTACAGTCTCATGTTCCTATTACATCCAATTGAGCTTTATTTGAACAAAAAGCAAATAAAAGGTTTCTATCAAGGAAAGCAAAAAATGACGCTGGCAGCATTTTTCACAATATATTCTTCAGAGACTTGATCTCCTGAGATGTTTTGAGGAAAAGTATTAAATGGGAAAGTAAGTACAGGAATATTGCATACTGTCAAACTACATTCCTCTCTTGGTAATTCACACATTATATTCAACTTACTGAAGAATTTGCAATCCTGTAGTAGAGTATCTTGCTTAATTCCATTTAATTCAGTTTTCCCAAATTATTAATCACTTAAAATCACAGCCGCCCCCTTTTTTTATTTTGTTGACTATTGTCCAACATCAATTAGCATTTTAAGAAAGTAAATTGTGTCACATATAATCTTCTATAAATATTTTTAAAGAATTTTGCAGTGTAGATTTTTATCTATAACACTGTTAGTTCCCCCTTTTGGTCTGAGTCGTGGCAAATGCTGCCTTGTAATACAACTTGAACTCTTTGGTTATTATTATTCTCAAAATTAGTTAAAGCCTGTAGACCTGAATATATACAAGTAAATACAGCAAGAGTATTTAACTCTTAAATGCAAATTTAGTATTGTTTAGTTAATTTACCTAAATGCAAATTAACTCTTAATTTTTAAGTTTGAGAAGTCTGGCCATAAATGATATAAATTGAAGTATTATTTCTACATGTACCACTCAACTTTTCAATTCAGACTTTAAATCCTCTAATAAGGTCAATGACCAACACACTTTGCCACATTAAAGAGAGAACTTCATTATCCTATCTCCAGGGAAGCCTAAGGTGATAGAACGTACTCTGTGTTCCTTACTGAGCCATTACATCTACTAGATACTTTTGGTTTCCTCCTCTAACCAAACCGTGCAGATCTAGCTTCAAGGACACTGCCTGCCCCTTACTGTTCATCACTCCATCTTCCCGTCAGCTCCCACTGCTTCCTGTCTCTCATCCTCATGGTTTCCTAGTAGATTTGAAGTCAGCCTTCAAGTATATTTTTCTCATATACTGAGTTCTCTATTTAAAGGCTTTACAGACACACACTTGAAATTAGGAATCTAGCATAGAACTAATGATAACATTTTCAACTCTTCTTCATGAGAATTCCATTTTTTAGAATAATGTGACATTGTGAATGTGTACTATTACCTAAAGGATGAAGGAAATGTTGCTAGAATTGAATGTACAGCATCATGCCCTGCAAAGAGTAAGTTATCACTATCAGCGCACAGATAATTATCTGAGAGATGACGGTGACACCTACAAGGCGCCAGAAAAGAGTGAGAAACATACCTGCTTTATGTCAGATGAGTGTAAGCTCATAAATTGTTGCTAGAGATTCAATTTGGGAAAACAGAAAGTCTAGGGCCTAGAGGTGGAAGCTTTGGGGCTCAGTCCTGAGTATAACACTTACAGGTCAAGCAGAGATCATATGAGGTTTGTGGCCAATTATATCTTTGTTCTTCAGTTTCTTCCTCAGTACAGTAGTCATTATGTTATTTCTGCCTATCTCATAGGGTTGTTTCAAGGAAAAACAAATTTGGATTTTTGGGGATGTCACAGCAGCAAGACAAATAGTTTCCTGATTCCTCTCTTCTCTCCCTTTCTATCAGTCTTTACTTTTAATTCTCTTCTTAAGATCTCCCTCAGATCCATCTCTTTAATATTTTGAAACTGTCCTCAGTTCCCTTGTCCTCTGAATCCACTGTCCATACTAAATGTTAAATCCCCAGCTGCGGATTAACTCAGTTATTACCTTTCTTTCTTCCTTAGCTGGGACTGGAGTCCTAATGGAGAAAAATAATATACATTCACACATTGGTGCTACTATAAATCCATGTCCCCGAACTTCAGATGGACTCCAAGACTGTCTAATAATCCCTCAATTTCCTGGATAGGGAATTGTCCACAGTGGTAATTCCAAAATACGTCCACTCTTCTTAAATACTCAACCCCTTCATTCCTCATTTTTGTCTCTTCTTTAATAGAAAAGTGGAAATCCCCAACGTTTCGTCTCTTTTTTTGAGGGCGGGGGTGCACTGCTTGGCTTGCGGGGTCTTAGTTCCCCGACCAGGGATCGAACCTGTACCCCCTGCAGTGGAAGCATGGAGTCTCAACTGCTAAATATTTTGCAACTATAAAATTACTTACATCATAACTCATCTGTTCCCTCATTTTTAATTGATATAGTGGGAAAGATGACCTTAGTCTTACCAAAAATTACCTGCACTTTGAATCTTCTCATTGGCTACTTCTTCAGTGACCTGAGACTGCTTATTTCCTCCTCTATTTTATAGCTTCATTCTATTCATTTTTAAAAATAGAGTTTATTTTTTACAGAAATTTTGGGTTCACAGAAAAATTGAGCAGAAAGTACAAAGTATAGGTATATTTCCCATATGTCCTCTGCCCCTGCACCCAGGCAGCCTGCCCCACTATCAACACCTGCACCACAGTGGTACCTTTGCTATACTGAGGAACCAACAATGACATAATTATCATCCAAAGTCCATAGTTTACATTAAGGTTTACTCTTGATGTTGTACATTCAATGCGTTTTGACAAATGTATAATGATATGTGTCCACTATTATATTATTTAGAATAGTTTCACTGCCTTAAAAATCCTCCGTGTTGTGCTTACTCATCTCTCCCTTCCCCCAATCCCTGGCAAGCACCAATCTTTTTATGTTTCTATAATTTTGCCTTTTCCAGAATGAAATATATTTGGAATTTTACAGTAGGTAGCCTTTCTAGATTGGTTACTTTCACTTAGTAATATGCATTTAAGTTTCTTCCATGTCTTACAATGGCTTGAAAGCTCATTTCTTTTTAGGACAATCCTCTTAATTTCACCATCTCCTTCCTTCTTAAGGAAGTGAATACTCATTTAAATACTTTCAAATCTCATTAATCTTTAACAAAAATAAACCAACACACAAATGTTCCTACAAAAACTTTGTCTTTCAGAGATCATCCTCTCTTCTCCTTTTCCTAACAATCCAGCTTCTTGAGTTTTAGCCACTCTTTATTTCCTCTTCTTCCATTTACTTCCCACCCACACACTGAAATCTAACTGCCACCCATATATCCACATTCCAAACTGGGATTACCCAATAAACCTTTTTTTCCTTTGCCTTTCATGAAAAAAACTCCTGATCTCTCTACATTTCCTTCTTCTTCTTGATCTACCTCCCTCTCCACTTTGATCTTCTTATTGAATAAGGTGGCAGATAGATAAATAGATGATAGATAGATAGATAGCTTTCACTTTGCACAATCTCCTCAGACAATCTTATCCACACTCATGTCTTTTATTACAAAATAAACTACAGGCAGTCTTTGCTTTTCACGGTACCAAATTAACTGAAACACAGTATTAGAACCATGTCTACACTTTGCATGGTTACCATGGAACCATGTCCATGTTACCAAGGACATGTTTCCTATATGCATGAGTTTCAGTTGATACAATATAATACAAAGGGAGGATTGCCTATCTTAATTATATATGCTATTTGTAGATCCAAATCTGAATTTTTCAATTTCCATCTATACTCCCTTCTTGCTATGTTCTCTATCACAGGTAATCAGTCAGTAAGCATATTTACTAGTACATGCTATTGCCAAGCATGGTGCTAGACATCAGTGATACAGTGATGATAGTATTTCAACAACATGTCCTCTGCCCCCGTGTAATTTACAATCTAGAAGGGAAGGCAACTCCTAATATAATAAACACTATATAAATGATTATAGTTATCCAATGTCCTATAAAAGAGACTGTAACTGAAAGAAAGATGAATCTGGCAGCTCTCTTTGAGGAAATAATAAATAGGCTGAGATATGAAAGGTAAATTGAAATTAGGTAAAAAATAAAGAGAAAGAGAGAATATAAGGATGGGAAACCACCTGTGTAAAAGCTCTAGGGAGGGGAAAAAAAAACAAATTTTGATTTAGCATACAAAAAATCTGGAGAGATGAATATGAAATGGTCATGAAGGGCTTTGTGATTAGCATTTTCTTTTGTGTTGCCCAAGTCAAAATCTGCAAATCATTCTCATTTCTCCTTACTCCTCACTCTATATAAGCATTCTACTAACAAACTCCATCATCTCTATCTCCCGAATACCTATCAAATGTATTGATGTTTTCCTATCCCATTTCCTCACTCCTAGTTCTAACCAATAATAGCTCTACTGGATCACTCTATTATTATCTGGCAACTGATTATCTTGTAACTGTCTCCTTTCATATCCTAAAATCCAGGCAAACATTCATTGATTGATTGATCGATTGATTTTTAACAAACACTTAAAGGAAGCCCTTTTCCATATATAAACTCTTTCAATCCTCATTAATACTATAATTAGAAAGTACTATTATTATTCCCACTTTAAAAATAAAGACATTGACATACAGAATACCTATTGCAGTTCCCACAGTAGCTTATCTTGTTAAAAGCTCTTACATATGCTACTTCTTTTTCACTTGCTCACCTCCGCTTTCCCATTCCTCTTTCTCAAGCTAACTCCTACTCATCTTTTGGTGTCCCTTCACTCAGGAGGATTTCCTTTATCCTGAGACTTGATTTTATCTTCTTGTCATTTGCCCCAGCCTACACCATGCAGTAGTATAATAATCTGTGTGTCCATCTTCTACTCTGCACTCTAAGCTTGTTTTAACTGTGTAATTGTAATTCTATAATTATTTTTTGAATGAATCAATTGATCGATGCATCATATGAGATAATCTATGCCAAAGTGCTTTGAAAAAAAGTGACCATAAATGTGAAGTATTGTCTATAAATAAGAGTATCAACAATAACAATTATACTAAATTTTATTTCATTCAACTGACAATTGCCTACTCTTTACAAGACACTATATTATGAAGAGGGAATAAGTAATACGAATCAGAAATAACTACTGCCCTCAAGGAGCTTACATGAAAAATAATTATATCAAATTATGTAAAGTAGCTTTCTGAAATAAGTGCATTTTAAGTTATTTGTGTGCCTTAAAAAATAAAGGCCTAGAAAGAAGATATTTAATGCTATTTATATTACTTTACTATCTTTCCTTCATGTTTATGAAATTTGGGACTCATAAAACAAAACACTTTTGTATAAGCATTACATAGACTCCTCTAATAGTTAAGAGGCATATTCTGTTTTATTACTTGATTTTTTTTTAACTTCCTAAAGGGCAATGGACTAAAATGAACATTATACAGCACTACATGTATTCATTTAATTATTATTCCATTTATCTAATATTTATGAATATAATATAAATATCACATAAAAATACTGTGCTAAGAAATTTAATTCAATAGTAAACCAGAAACAGGAAGATTTCATTGTCATTTATTGTAAGAGTGGCCTAAAGATAGGAAATTGTGCCAAAACCCCCTAGGAGACTGGAGACATGTTGTTGGAGAGAAGAAAAGAAAGGAAACATCTTATGAAAGTTCTTCCTACCAGCAACACTGGTGAAGGTTTGGGGTTATTTGTTCCTCAGTACAAAGAGGCAGACAACAGCCAATGTGTACTCTCTGCATTATTGAAAAGTTGGGAAGCAAATCTATCACAATTCAAGAGGTTTACTGGATGCCTCCAAGACAATGTGGATCTCAGAGGGAGATTAACTCTCTTATCCTAATCATGACTTGTCCATTATCATCTTAGTAGGAGCAGAAACCAGTACCTTCAGCAGAGTCTTGGGAAACCTGAGAGATGCAATATGTTCTCTGGGGAATGGCTTTAACTTATGGTGGTCTAAAAATAAAATACTTGGATCTGATGAGTCAGTAAGGGCATGTTAAGTCAATCGTAGAAAGAATATTCTAGATCTAAAATCCATAAACAAGGACAATTTAACATCCCACAGTTAAAAAAAATAAAACCAGTCAGTAAACTTTGTACATTTTATATCACTAGAAAAATTGACTATGACCCACCAGACTAGCATATTAACAAAAAAGATTCTGTGGAAGCCGAGTAAAATTCTTCATCTTCAAAACGTCCTAGTTTTTTACTCGGGCTGATTATGAAAATGTTATATATAAAATGAAAAATCTAAAAGGTTTGATATATTAGGTAGCTATTTTATACTGACTACTTAAATAGATGAGTAGAAGTCATTTATTGATTGTGGTTTGTTAAAGATACATTTTTTTTGCCTTATGGCTGACTTGGTTATATGTATTCAGATACTAGCATTCTGTTTGTTAACTTAATTTTTTTAATTAAAGAAAACAGGGTGGATAAACCAATAATAATGAATAATTAGATTAGAGATTGTATGTAAAATAACTCCTACAATGCCTACACTATTGGCAATAATGATGGTATTATTTTCATTATTTAAAAATATATTTATCAGTGTGTATAAAATAAGAAATTATTTTGTTATTTTATTGCAGTAAAATTACTTATAGTGAAGTATGCAAATGTCAAGTGGGGATTGTTGACAAATGCATATACCTGTGTAACTAACATCTCAGTTAAAATATAGAACATTTTATCACTCTAGAAATTTCCCTCATGCCCTTTTTCAGTCAGTCTCCCTAGCCTACTCCATCACAGGCAACCACTGTTCTGATTGATAGCCTCAGGGATTAACTAAGAAATGCCTTTAAAAAATATGTCTCATAGTTGAGCAGAAACTACAGTGAATACCTTTTTGTAAAATGTTATCCAAACAAATGCCCTCTAAATTAAAAGGCAAAAATATTTCATATAGGAGAAATACCTGATGTTGGATTAGAAGATGGAAGAAACATTTTATTTTCAATTTAATTCAATTAAAAATACCTGCCAATTAAATATCAAATCAAGATTGGTTCTTTCAAAGTGGTATGAATAATAATTATACAATTAATACAAGAAGTTTCATCCCATAAATCCTCCTATAAGTAAACCCTTTCGACAGAACACAAAGGTACATATTGGGTAGAACAAAAGTTTTTTTTTTTAAACTGAATATTGAATATATAGGAATATGAAGTATCTCCCCAGATAGATTTTGAACTTTAAAAACAGAAATAGTGTCTCATTCAATTTTTTTTTAATTGAAGGATAGTTAACATACAACATTATATTAGTTCTAACTGTACAACATAGTGGCTCAACATTTATAAAATATTACAAATTGATCAGTACAATAAGTCTAGTAACTATCTGTCAGCATACAAAGTTATTACAATATTATTGACTATGTTTCCCAAGCTGGACATTACATCCCCATGATTTATTTTATAAATGGTAGTTTGTACCTCTTAATCCCTTTCACTGCCCCCAACCCTTCCCTTTGGCAACCACCAATTTGTTCTCTGTATCTATGAGTCTGTTTCTGTTTGTTTTGTATTTTAGATTCCACATATAAGTTAAATCATAATGGTATTTGTCTTTCTCTGTGTGACTATTTCACTTTTCATAATACCTTCTGGATTCATCCATGTTGTCAAAAATGGTAAGATTTCATTCTTTTTTTGTTGCTGGGTGATATTCTATTTTATATATATTATCTATTGTATATAATATTTATCTGTTGATAGGCACTTAGGTTGCTTCCACATCTTGGCAATTACAAATAGTGCTGCAATGAACATAGGGGTGCACATATCTTCAAATTAGTTTTTGCTAATACCCAGAAGTAGAATTGTTGGATCTTATGGTAGTTATACTTTTAATTTTTTGAGGAACCATCATATTGTTTTCCACAGTGGCTGCACCAATTCACATTCCCACCAACAGTGCACAAATGCTCCCTTTCCTCTACATCCTCCCCAACACTTTTTTGTCATCTTTTGATAATAGTGATTCTGACAGGTATGAGGTAATATCTCATTGTGGTTTTGATGTGCATCTCCCTGATGATTAGTGATGTTGAGCATCTCTTCATTTGTCTGTTGCCCATCTGTATGTCTTCCATAAGACAATGTCTGTTTAGGTCCTCTGCCAATTTTTAATTGTATTTTTTTATATTGACTTGTGTGAGTTCATTATATATTTTAGATATTAACCCTATATTGGATACATCTGCAAATATCTCTTCCCATTCAGTAGGTTGCCTTTTTGTTTTGTTGATGGTTTCCTTCACCATGCAAAAGCTTTTTAGTTTAATGTAGTCCCACTTGTTTATTTTGACACACACACATATATATATATATATATATATATATATATATATATATATATACTAGGACTGATGTCCAAGAGCATTCTGACTATGTGTTTTTCTAGACTGTTTTATGGTTTGGGGTCTTATATTTAAGTCTTTAATTCACTTTGAGTTTATTTATTTATTATTTATTTATTTATTTATTTTTTTAAAATTATGTGTTTGGTATTTTTATTTTATTTTATTTTATTTTTATTTTTTTGCCATACGCGGGCCTCTCACTGTTGTGGCCTCTCCCATTGTGGAGCACAGGCTCCGGACGCACAGGCTCAGTGGCCATGGCTCACGGGCCCAGCCGCTCCGCGGCATGTGGGATCTTCCCAGACCGGGGCACGAACCCGTGTCTCCTGCATCAGCAGGCGGACTCTCAACCACTGCGCCACCAGGGAAGCCCCTGAGTTTATTTTTGTATATGGTGTAAGAAAGTGTTCCTGTTTCATTCTTTTGCATGCAGCTGTGCAGTTTTCCCAGCATCATTTATTGAAGAGACTGTCTTTTCCCCTTTGTATATTCTTGACTCAAATTAGCTGACCATATAAGCATGGGCTTATTTTGGGGCTGTCTATTCTTTTCCATTTATCTATTTGTCTTTTTGTGTATGTGCCAGTACCATACAATTTTTATTACTATAGCTTTTTAGTATAGTTTGAAATCAGGGACCATGATACCTCCAGCTTTGTTCTTCTTTGTTAAGAGTGTCTCATTCAATTGTGAATATCCTGCAGTCCCCAAATTATAGAAAATGGTTAATTGTCAAAACTATTTGTTGCTTGGATACCCTAAACACTCATTGGTATGGACTCTTTCTGATGCCTCCACAGCCAAAACAAATATTGATACATAGAAAAAGAAGGAGTCCTTATTTTAGAACTCTACTGTAGTATAGATCAAGATTGATTTTATGTGCTGGAATTAGAGAGTTTGCATTATGGAAATAAGGGTTGAATACTTAAAAGAAGGACCAGACAAATAGTGTATCAGAATGAAACAAACCTGTGGGGACTTGTGAGTGCATGACTACAGAAATGGGGCAGTCTCTAATCAGTTCTAGTCAATAGTAGCCATCAGAAATTGTTACCATGAAGACCCTGGGGGAGGGGGTCTCCCTATGGGAGTTATAGTCATTTAGGAATTCAACAGCTACCAAATGAAGCTGTCAAAGCAAGGAGGAAGTAGAGAGTGTACTACACTTTTTTTTTTTTTAATTTATTTTTGGCTGCATGGGGTCTTAGTTGCAGCACGCAGGATATTCGTTGAGGCATGCAGGATCTTTTGTTGCGGCACGTGGGCTTCTCTCTAGTTGTGGTGTGCAGGTTTTTCTCTTCTTTAATTGTGGCACACAATCTCCAGGGTGCGTGGAATGGGGAAGTGGAGGTGAGCAAGTGAAAAAGAAGTGAAAAAACTCTAGTTGCAGCGAGTGGGGGCTACTCTTCGTTGTGGTGTGTGGGCTTCTCATTGCAGTGGCTTCTTTTGTTGCGGAGTAAGGGCTCTAGGCATGTGGGCTTCAGTAGTTGCAGCACGCAGGCACAGTAGTTGCGGCACGTGGGCCCTAGAGCACACGGGCTTCAGTAGTTGTGGCTCGCAGGCTCTAGAGCGCAGGCGCAGTAGTTGTGGAGCACGGTCTTAGTTGCTCTGTGGCATGTGGGATTTTCCTGGACCAGGGCTCAAACCCTTGTCCCCTGCATTGTCAGGCGGATTCTTAACCACTGCGCCCCCAGTGAAGTCCTTTATGTCTTTTTTATATCTACATTAGATCAGAACTAAATAATAGAAAAGAAAAAGAAAAAACATAGATTCTATAGTACTTGGTGTTTCTCAGGCTTGTATAAGTCTTTTTCTGGGAATGATAATGTTATCTGGCTTTCTTTGTATAGTAAAAGAATAAATCATTAGAGTCATTATAAGACTGATTTGGTCACAGCATTTTTTTTTCTTCAACTCCAACTGGCTGAATCTTGTCTAATCTGTAATACCAGGATGTGTTGCTATCTTTTTGAAGAAGTCGCATTATTTATTTTCTACAGACATTAATTTTATGTCATTTTTTTCTCTAAGTAATTATTTTCAAGTGCAATCCATTATTCATTTGGGGGTTTATAAATCCTCTGTAGCTTGAACTGCTTTTCTAGATTTGAACCTACTTTCAAGGGTCTTCTTCCTTCCACTACAACTCTCAGAATGTGTAGCTGAAAGAGAGCATAAATCTTTCTCTCTCATACTGCAAATTCCAATAGTATTTGCACAGCCATAAGCAGAGTGTTTCTGATAATATAGGAAATATAAAAGTAGTGCATATTACATAGGTATATATACATATATACATACATATATAACAATATTGTTATATATTTTTGATATTACATATGTATATGTAAATATATATCATATGTTTGATTATATTATATATGTATACAAATATATGTGTTGTATTATATATGCATATATATGTTATATATATGTATGTGTGTGTATATATATAAAACTATATATATATAAAACAATCTTGACTAGGTTTAGTTCAGTTTTGCTTCATTTTAGTTTTTATTTCACTATGGTAGGATAACATTATAGGCTGGGTTTGAAGTACCCCCAAATATATCTTTTCTCTCGCTAACCTTCCTGCCTCAGCTACTACCCCTCGTAGATTTTTATCTCAATATCACAACGATTGATGGATATCGTTACACATCTGTGCGTGTTCTTGTTCTTGTTTTTCTTTGATTTGATTTGATTCTTTCCTATGGTAAACTCACTGTGATGTCAATTTGCCAGGCCTATCTCCAGGTCCTTGGCTGCAAATGCAGGCATATGATCCCTGATGAATGAATAAAAGGATCTTACCATCCTCACCGATTATTTCAATGAAGATATATGAACCAAGCTAGTTCAATCAGAGTCTTCACTGTTTTCGGTGTTTATTAAGTTGACCTGGACCTTCCATTTTTAGGCAATAGCTCTCTATAGAAAAGTCTTCTCTGGGTGATTAATATCAAAGCCACAGCAGAGACCCAGCATGCTTAGTGATCAGTCTTCATTCTATTCATAGTTCTACTTGCTGTTGATATCAGTTCACTCCAAAGATGACCAGTAAAGTAATAGGTCCTTTGAGCAATTAATACAATCTGTAGTCCTTGGTATAATATTTGGAAAGAAGTCAGAAAAATCAGTATTCCATACATTAAATCAGCCTTTTATTTATTGGGTTAATAATCAAGTTCAAATTCTTTAAGTGTTTACTCTCACCTAAGTTTTATTCTCACTTCAAATTTCAAGGTGTGTTGATAAATGCAGCATGTTTTTTAATGAAAAAATTACCTATTTCACTTATGTCATCAGTAAGAAGTATATCAGCTGTTAAATGCTGGAACCTATGTTTACTTCCGTGCTTTGATGCTATCCTTGGTGGAGACACCACTGCATGTTAGGGATGTTGTGCTTTTATTTTCTAGTATACCCAGCAAGATTCTTAGAGTATGGAATCTAGCTGCCCCTTCCCAAAGGTACTGTACCATTGAGGATAGTCAGTGGAATTTTTGGTACCTTGGGATCCACGTTCTGTTCAGGTCACTCTGCCATCCCATTCTCTTCTTTGACACCCACTGCACGTTCTGCCTCCAACCAAGGTGGTTACTTGAGTCTCTAACTCTGATCCTCTGCAGACCCCACGATGCTCTTTTGTTACATATTGCACAACATGATTATTTGTTTACACTTGTATGCTTATTTTGCCTACATACAGTCCTTAATGGTACTTAACTGTCCTTAATCAGAGTGTATTAAGTACTTAAAGACTCAAGTACTATATCACCCACACACTTGAGTGTAAAGAAATACAATTTTCATGTGAGGGTTAAACTATAAAATCTGCTCATAATCAAAACTGCCAGAATAATTCAGTTATGATAAAAAGGTTGGCAATTGACTGGCCCCCAGACCAGTAAATTTAATCATAATATTTTTGAATTATTCATTAATTTATTCAGCCACTCAATTTCATTTATTCAATCAGCAAACCTTATTAAGCAATGTCTATGTGTTCAGCACTATTCAGAGCAAAGAAGGTATGAAAGTGAAAATGATACAAAAGTCCTGGCCTTTATGGAGCCCACAGACAATTGCCAGTGTAAGATGTCTAGGAATAGAATGAACTTGGCATGATTATGGAGCATAATGAAAGGCAGTATAATGAGAATATAGTGAAAGTGAGAACTTGGGGAAATGGTAGTAATGAGGACTGTGACAGAGACAGGATTCAGCTTTTCCTGGGCCCTAGGGGTATACTGTTAAGGACTGCATGTTTGTGTTCCCCTCAAGTTCATATGCTGAAACCCTAATCCTAAATGTGACAGTATTTGGAGATGGGCTTTTGGGAGGTAATTAGTTCATGAGGGTGGAGCCCTTATGATTGTATTAGTGTGCTTATAGAAGAGGCCAAAAAGAGCTGGCTTGTCTCTCAGCTCTCCATCCTGTGAAGACACAGCCAGAAGGTGGCTATCTACAAGCCAGGAAGTCATTTTCCCCAGAGGTCCACCATGCTGGGGCCCTGATCTCAGACTTCCAGCCTCTAGAAATGTGAGAAATGAATATTTGTTGTTTAAGCCATATAGTCCGTCTTATTTTGTTACAGAAGCCTGAACATACTAAGAAACATAGTATTTTGAACTGAATTTATAGCATGATGATAAAGCTATAATTTGAAAAGATACATGCACCTCAATGTTCATAGCAGCATTATTTACAATAGCCCAAGACATGGAAGCAACCTAAATGTCCATCTACAGATGAATGCATAAAAAAGATGTGATATATATATATATATATATATATATATATACACAATGGAATATATATATATATACATATATACAATGGAATATTACTCAGCAATAAAAAGGAATGAAATAATGCCATTTGCACCAACATGGATGGACCTAGACATTATCATACTAAGTGAAATAAGCCAGACAAAGACAAATATCATATGATATCACTTATATGTGTATCATTTAAAAAAAGATACAAATGAACTTATTTACAAAACAGAGACTCATAAACATAGATAACAAACTTATGGTTACCAAAGGGGAAAGGGGTGGGGAGGGATAAATTAGGAGGTTGGGATTAACATATAGATACTACTATATGTAAAATAGATAACCAACCAGGACCTACTGTATAGCACAGGGAACTATACTCAGTATTTTGTAATAACCTATAAGGGAGAAGAATCTGACCTAAAAAAGAATTTATATATAAATATGTATATATATATATATATGAATCACTGTGCTGTACACATGAAACGAAAACATTGTAAATCAACTATACTTCAAAAATATATATGTAATATAAATTTTCCAAAAAACCCCCCCCAGGAAATAAATAAATAAATGAATGAATAAATAAACAAATAAATAAAGTATGATGAGAAGCCTTTGGGGCAATCTGATCAGGGGAGTAGTGCATTGACCAAGCTGGCCTTAACGTTTCCCTCAACTTGACCAAACTTTAGATAGAATCCTTCCTGCCTCTAGGTCTCTGGCCTCCCTTTTCTTCGAGTATTCACTTTGAAAATCTATAATTGTAATTTCTTTCTCTGCCCCTCTGAGATGTAAATCTGTTAAAAAGCCTTTTGCCCATTTTACACTCCAGGAATGTCTTTCTAATAGGTAACTAATTACAGATGAGTGTGTGGGTGGCAGGGTGATTCCTACAGAATGTAAGTACCCTACGACAAGGGAGCGTGGCCATTGAATGAAAAGAAGTTCAGTGAGGCTAGAGGCCCGAGAGAAAGGAGGAGTGAAGTGTAACCTGAAATGGGAGTATCAAGTAGGGATCAGCCCATGCAAAATGTTATAGGCTGTGCTGAATATTTGTATGTATCCAAAAGCAAATGAAGCAATCCAAGTGTTTGGGCAAGTAGAAACATGGGAGATGACATGGTTTAATTTATCTTTGGGGAAAAGTAAAACACTCCAGTGGCAATGAGGGAACTGAGTAGAAAAGGATAGAGTATATGAGGGTTTAATTAGCAGGCCGGTGCGGTAATTTAGGTAAGACAGCAGCTTGATTTGGATGACCGTAGAGATGAAGAGGAGTGAATATACTTTATTTACGAGGCAAAAATAGACAACTTCGGGATAAATTAATGTAGGAGATGAGAGAGAAAGAGCAAAGCTGACTCTCAGGTTTGCAACTGAACATGAATAGACCTACCATTCACTGAGAAATAGAATGTGCAGCAGGACCAGTGTTGGGCCAAAGGAGGGGCTGAGTTGGGAGAAGTATATAGAAAGAAAGGATGCAGCAGTCTAGAAAGGGAGTCAGTGAATCTTGAAAGCACAAGAAAAGAATCAGAGAGGCATGTGTGGACAATGACTTTGCAATTACTATCCAGGGAAAGGAGTCATGTTCTCGTTCTCTGGTCATAACCTGATTGGTGGGGAAATTGCATGGCAAAACAAAACAATCAAAAACAAATGCCAGAACAAATATTATCTTAGTGTCTTTCATTCAACAAAAATGTTTATTAAGCACCAAGTGCCAGGAAGTTTAAGTGTAGATTTTAGAATCATCTAATGCTACCCGTTTTCTGATACCATGCTTATTCACTCTCTTTTTATTCATAATTTTGGATTTTATGTAGCTTTCCTACTGGGAAAAAAATGGGCTATCCAAAGAACATGAGTTTGCAGGAGACATTTTGGCATTTAGATGTCCATTGCAACATAATTAATTTGCATTCTAGCTTTATATATCAGTGTCCTCGGCTTAGAAAATGTGAATTTAACCTAGATATATGGGGCCACTCGGAGTAAGCTAACAGCCTACTGAGCTCTCTGAGTCTGAAAGAATGAAATAAGTGTACACTCAGGGTTTTTTATCACTCAAAAATTTATGGAAAATCCTTTCCATTGGCCAGATTCACAAAATGTTCACATACACATTAAGTGTAATGTCTTGAATGGAAAGCCACCTCAGGTGAGAAATAAAACTAGTGTCTCTATAAACATGCTCGAGGGAGCAATTATGAACCATTTCATACATGTGTCATTTTTAAAGTGTTAGGTATAGTTCACTTATCCCATGAATACAATTTAACATTATTTGAATTAACACTCATCCTTTCAGATCTTACAGCGACTAGCATTTAACTACCGTGTTGACTGGTTAATTCATCTTCCACTAATGAATGTTTCCAGCATGTGGACTTGACAGACTATTACCTGACTTGTAAATGAATTATTTGGTGTTTTAAAGTCAGAAGTGATTTGACAAAACATGACCTATAACTAAATAAACAATTTAAAAGCCATATGCCAACTCACTGTGCTATTCTGTTGATTTTTAGTTAGTGCCTAGTGACATGTAAAAGGATTGTTTTAAAGTAGCCACTTTTACCACACCAGTGAATGATGTGGTGTGGATACTTAGAAAACATTTTAGAGTAAGGCAGACCATGGATTGAATCACTGCCAGCTCCTGTTTACCACTGTACATTTCCCTTATTTTCCTATACTGCACAATTATTCTGAGGCTTAGGCATCATGTTTATAAAATATCTACACAGTAATTAGCAAAAAGAAAGGGCCTCAGTAAATAGTTAATGAGAAATAATAATAAAATTATGATTATGAATAATTGTCATTTTCAGCAGCTTCTGAAATCTTTTTCAGAAGAGGCACAATTTATTTGGTATTTGGGGCAGATCCAGGTTTTACAGAAATTCAATCTTAAACAATTATGGGCTTTTCTTTTTCAAAAAACTAAAAATCACAAAAAACAAAATTAGGTGCAGGGCCTTAGAAGAAGCCACGCTAACTGAGGAGCCCTGAAGTTTAAGCTTTATTAATTTCACAGTAAATAAAACTCTAAGGAAAGTAGATGAGGGCTTATAATCTGGAAAATCTGTACCATAACAGTAATTAATAGTTTTCCCCCTCAGGAGTGAAACAGAACTGCAGTTCAACGATGCTCATCTCTCTAGCGATGTCCATTCTCTTTCCCATATGTCTTTATCTAAATTATGAAAATGCCATCAGAACAGAGCATGTGGGCCACTTGAAGTCCCACTGATAGACATGAAGATATGCCTACATATACATTCTGGGACTTTAGTGACAAATATTCACCAATAAGGTTTGGAGAGAAATCAGAAGGGGAAAATAATGAGAATTACAAGATTGGACCTGGACTTGCATTTCAATGGCTGGAACAATTTCAAGTGTCAGTGGAACAATTTCAAGTGTCAATTCAACTCAATCTAACAAACATTCTTTACTTCGAACCAAATAAACCAAACCAATAAGATCTGAGAAAACTTCACAGAGAAAGTGACAAGTTTGGCATCAAAAGATGATTTGAATCCATCTAATTACATTTCTCTTGCTATACCCATTGCCAAAATAGGCTTTCCTCTCCTCTTGAAAGGATCGGGATAGCAGCCCCAATGTTGTCTCTAAAGTGCATCATAATAGAAGATCCTTCTTTTTTCTCCATACTGCTACCTACAGCTCAAAGTTGTGAGATACAGGCACCTTGAAATGATATTAAATCATTTAAAGTATTTTTTTTTTAAGGAAGCAATGTCATGATCTGGAGTGGCTATGCCTGTATACAAGATTAGGAAATTGTGGTTCAGATGCCATGCTTCTTCAACTCACATGTGGCAGAGACAGAAGTTAAATCCAAATTGCCACAGATCTCTCTGTTTCCAGAGCACATGCTTCTTCCATCCTCCAGTGCAGTTCTATGTACTTCCTGATTATTTCTCTGCTTTTCTCTCACCTAATAAGGATAAATTGCTAGAAGTTTTTAAACTGTTTATTGCACAGGTATTTAGAAAATTATTGTCTTTGTTAAGATTTTTTTAGAGATTTGTATCTCACTCATATTCAGGAAACTCATTGTCTAAAGTACATGTGATAAATAACCTTGTTATTTAAAGTCATGTGATACAAATTAAAATCTATATATTGAAATCGTTCCATTTGCAAAGGACATAAATTACCTGCAAACTCTTGTGTGAGTTACCCTTCTATAGGGAAAAGTTGACTCACTAAAAAAGTTAAGAAAACTATTTGATCAATGTAATACACTTACATGTTTTCATATGTGACTTTTGATGCATGTGACATCTTGATTGGAAATCCAGTTTACCAGTTAATATTTGAAGTTAAAACTAGGGTTCTAATCTAATTCAGTTTTTCATGAGGAAGTAAACCAAATTTCACTACTATGTTCTACTTAGATTCATGAAGTCCTTAGTTTTTACTTTAGTGACATCCTCTTCTCTTCTTTTTTCCTTTCCTCCCAGTCATTGCTTTGGCTGATATTTTAATTCTACAAAGGCGAAAGGTCTTAATCTTTACTTGATTTTGGGAAAAAAAAGTCTATTACTAAAGGTAGGAAAAATTTTTCATATCTTTGAAAAAAATTTTTTCATGTCTATTTCCCAGGGGGAATCTTTGAAAAAAAAGAGATATGCAAATGAAGAGAAAAATCTGTTACCTGGAATGTTTTATTAAAATTTTAAGATTCCAGGAGGAACTCAAAATGACCTTCAGTGCTGAGCATGCCCAATAACTACAAAGAAGAGACACTTTCCAATGTATCTGAAGTCTCTCTGAAGGAAAAAAACAAAAACAAACAAAAACGTAGGGATCAGGCTGATAGGCAAGTGGAAAAAGAGAAGAGAGGCAACATGGTACTATCACCAAAGTAGACACCATAATGAATTTTCTTTGCACTGGTAACTATCTCAATGGAGATTCAACTGGAAACTTCACATTTTTTTTTTTCCTACACAAGGTGTTAGAGAAAAGAATAATAGGTAATAGATAATAAAGTGATATTACTAAATTTTGCAGTAGCTTTTTCTGAGAAAATATAAAATCCTCACAGAAAAGTGTCTAATTAACCCTCTGAGCATACTTATGGGCAAGGAGCTCACAAAATCAGCACATACAGGTGAAGTGATTTAAGCAGACCCTGTGTCTTACTAAGAATTCAAATACCGTCATGGATGTCTCAACTCAGTAATCCAGCCACTAGTGTTCATTGGCAAATGCCAGTGCAAGAGTGATGGCTCAGACAATGGAGATGGAAATGTTTTTTTAGCATGGCTCACTCAGCAGAATACCCAGAGCCTTACTATATTTATTAAATTCTCTGCTTATTCTAGCAGTTAAGTAGCTTTTTATCCCGAGTCACAAATGTAATATAGTGAAAGCTCATTAATTTCTATTTCAACAGTTTATACATTTTATAATTTTGAAAGAGGTTATACAATATTTCCTTTAGAGTATCTATAAAAAAAAATTTAGAAAGCAAATTAACAGCAAACACAGGTTGCTAGGGGGCTTTCTTAAAATACTTTACAGATGGAACTTTTCATTCACCATCAAATAATTTGTAATCACCCACTTTCTTGCAAAGGCAATCGTATGTTAATCAGAAATTGTTCCTATATCTTTATTTTAAAATGTTCTCCAAGACATTCCCCGAAAGATTTGGTTTATCTGATTCCAGATACTTCATTTACAATAAAGGCAAATATTTTAACACTCAGTTATTATCTATCTATCTATCTATTTATTTATTAATCCAATTAATTTCTCCTCAAAGATGCCATTTAAAACCTTTTGTTTTTACCATAATCAGTCTCCACTTACAATTTTTATGTCTCATTTAGTCCTTGGCCTCTTTTTCCTGCTCTGCTCTCTTTATCTCTCTTATGTGTTCTGCATTGTCATATTGCTGACTTGTTGTCATTAGTCTCAGCTGGTGCCAGGATAGTACTTAATGAGACAACATTTTTGCATCTCCATCTGTGGTCAAAACCAGTGACTCATTTCTTAAAACCAATCCTTTCTGTTGGGTGAACATGTGTAAGAGTAAAAATCCAAGTCCTCCTGATGTCTTAGTCTGACATTTACTTCACTTAAGCAATCAGATCTATTAAGTCAGTTAAAAAGTATATTCTTTCAGAACTTTTAGAGTGATCGTATTTGGACAATTGAAAACCTTGAAGCTCACGGTTTTGGTTAGGTAAACCTTGAAATCACCACCAAATTACTATGGATATGACTGACTGTTTTGCTAGACATAGATGCTTTTTGAAAATGGAGACACTACTTTCACTAATCCTTCCAACAATTATTCCTTCTAGCACTCATTTTGTTTGTCTTGTCAGGCCTTTTCCACTTGTGAAGGTTTTAAGCTATAGAGCGCTACATAGAGGCAGGCAGAAATGTGTTATTTTCTTTCAAATTCAGGCCACACTATAACTTCAGTATTGCAGTTAACAGATTTTATAAGCTGACAAGAAAATACTCAGCATATTTTCAAAGTCATTTTCAAGCTGAAAATTTTAGAAATGTAAATCCGCCAGTGTCTTTACAACCTCTCTTAAGTGTTCTTTCATATGTAAAATGAAGGTAATGCATTTTATTTCACAGAATTGTTCTAAACACACCTACTGTGCTTGGAATAGGTGCACTGCTCAATGTTTTGGTGGTTCTATTCTCTTCTTGCCCCTTATCTCTCTCTCTCTCTCTCTCACACACACATACACACACACACACACACACACACACAAGTGGAAAATTGTATACACTTGAATTTACTTGAAGATGTTTATTTAATGTAAATAGTGGTTTTTATTATATTATTTCACTTAAAACTTATACTAATAAGAGCTATACCACTATACCACGCTTCCTACTCTGTGAGAAAGAGTGTATAGGTTTCATTGCTATTTTTGTTTATATATTCTTAATATCAAAAGAGGTCCTCATCCTTTTAATTCATCTTAAAAAAGTGTGTTTTTGTTTATGTAACCACAAAGCGACAATGTATGCAGATATGAATGTGTGACTTTGTGAGAGCAGAGATCATTCTAGCATATCCCCAAGACACCCCAGCTATGCTTCTTTGAGGCACTGAACACACTGATAAGGCCCATGAGGGTAGGAACATTGCCTGTGCACTCTGATTGGCTTGATTAATTTCATACTGTTAATTTTTTTGGAAATAGCACCTAATAGATTCATATTGTAATTTTTATTTTAGAAATAGTACCTAATAGATTCATACTGTAATTTTTATTTTAGAAATAACACATAATAAAGGAAGAAAAGACTGAATACAGGACTGAATGAAGAAAGAAAAATGTCCTATATCTAATAGAGTATATGCAACTTTTAAAAATAAGTCTTGACAATTAGCAGTACCTTGTCACTTAATGGCTCTTAATATTTGAATTTTCCCCAGCCTGTTCTGCACTTACATACATGCATGTGCATGAACACATGGGTGTTCGTGCATACACACCCCTCCCCCCAGCTCACTGTCTCACTGATCTATTGTTGACCAGAGAGAATAGGTGTTTAGGATTCACTCTGATTCCATTCAGAATTACTTGTTTACTTTTTGTATTGATTGCTACATCTCCTCCTTGCCATAAAGTTGACACTTGTGCAGCACTGGCAAATACAGAGCCGATGAGTAGGCTTGACTTTAATTTTCTGGTGATTAACTTTCCTCTGTGCAATCTGAATTGATGTAGACTTTGTTCACTGTTCAGAGAATTGCAGGATGTTAAAATTGCCACCTTTGTTTAGCTTTTATCTCACCTATCATCTACTATCAGCAATTCATGAACTAAGTTGTTATTATCATTAATAATAGCATCAACATACAAAGGTTTATGGAAACCAAAGTACCCCAGACCTTGTGGTTGAGAATGAGGTCACACAAGTAGTTGGATCTAAAACTTAGTATCTCATCATCTCCAAGGTCTGCAGGTCTTCTTTGAGGTCCCTCTAGTAGACCTCTGAAAGTTTGGAAGTCTGAAATGGTATTTCAAATGAATTTTCCATCATAATTCCTGGCAACTCTGGACCTTTGCTGTTTGCATACTACATTTGAGTCAGTCTCACCACATCTTGGGCCCTTCCTGGGCCAGCAATGCTCAGCTTCTGTAGCCCCCAACCACTACAGATTCTTACACAGTACCCCAACCTCATGCCATCTTGCCTCCTCCTCTCTTATGCTTTCTCTTCTCATCTGTCCTTTGTTTTCTCCATCTTCCCCAAATGTTGGCTCCTCGCTAAGCAACACTGTTTGGCTACTGCCTTTTTCACTTTGGCTGCCAAACAACAAAGCCACCCTCTTCCGAATGATTTATCAAGATTTTCTTTTAAAAAACGACAGTTCTTTTCCCATAAGACAAATGCTATGTTCAACTCCTAAAATATTAAATTTTGACCCTAAGTGTTTAAAAAGTATTTAGCTCTAAAATGAAATACAAATGTATAGGAAGTTTCACTTTGAGGAAAGGATTTATATTTTTACCAGCAAAGGTCAATCTCTCAACCTCCATCATTGGGTATTGAATAAACTCAGAAATCACACATAGGAAAATATTTCATGTTCTCTCTCTCCATTTACATATATTTTCTCATATATTTCTAACTCAGGATGATATTAAAATATGTTTAACAGAGTGTAGCATAGATACTGACTACTCAGAATGGAACCAACAACGAACCTGAATGGATACTGGGCACAAGCCAACTTGGGGAAACCTGTCCTGGTATGTGATGAGTTAATATGTCTTCCTTTTAGTCAGCTTTTAAAGCTTTCTTCCAATTTGTTTCACACATCTTTTATAAATTAAAATGATCCCTAAATACCTTTCTGTTGCCATTTTCAATGAGGTGATTCCCTTTTATATTTTCCTACTTGATTATGTGGTGTGTGTGTGTGTGTGTGTGTGTGTATGTGTTCATCCTATTGTAAAAGAAAAAGGAGGGCTGGGCAGTAGAGTAGTAAAAACAGATTTTATTCAGGACTATTGCAATAGGGGGAAAGAGACAGTATAGAACTGGTCTCACATATGAACACAACATGGGCAAGTGGGAATTTAGAGCCAAGGAGCAGGATGTGGGTCAGTGGATGAAAAACTACTAATAGGAAACCTGAGCGGTAAGGAGGGATTCTGGCTAAACCTATCTACCAGTCCAGGATGATCAGACATCACCTGGGAGATGGTGGAAAATGAAGAATTTGATCAGATATTACTGGGATCAGGTATCCAGGGTGAGGGTTCTGGTTAAACTGATTTAGCAGGGATTGGATTTTACAAGGAAGTGCACAAATGGGCCTAGGAGAAGGTTCAGGAGCTTGATTACAGCTTGGTTCAAGCAAAGTATCTTTGTTACCATATTACTCTAGAGATATCCATAATCATTCACAATACTAATGGATCCTTTGGGTTTTTAAGATTTATTTATATGTTCAAGATTAAAAGTATTATCTCTACCTATGCAATACATGGTTATTCTTGCTCTATTTAATTTTTAGTTTTAATTATTTAATAGTTAATTGTTATTTTTATACTTTCTGTTAACATTGACACATGCATGCAGTAAAAAGAAAAAAAAAAAAAAAACTCTAAGACTATAAATGTGCTTACAGTGCAAAGTAAGTTACCCTGGAGGGCCATCGTCTAAAGAAGATTCAGCAATATATACTCCTACCAAGAAGGTTTGAAAGTACCTCTTAACAGAACTTTTCCCAGTATATAATTAATGTTTGTAATCTTTAGGAGGGTAATAGATAAAACAGGTGTGACTGATGTAACTTGCCTTTCTCAAGTATACATGACTTAGTATATATTACATATGATTAAAAACATGCATATTTCTATTTTTGTATACTATCTCTTTCTGTCCTTCATAGGTGAGTAATACGTGAATAATTACTACTATAAAAATAAAATACTACAGATAAAGCATATATGCCCTCAGATCACCAACTTCAATCCTATTATTTTTATTACCTAACTTTTAATATATACACGTACACACATATACACATACACATAAAATATAAGATTGTTTGGGGGACTTCCCTGGCAATCCACTGGTTAAGACTCTGCACTTCCAGGGCTTCCCTGGTGGCGCAGTGGTTGAGAATCTGCCTGCCGATGCAGGGGACACGGATTCGTGCCCCAGTCCAGGAAGATCCCACATGCCGCGGAGCAGCTGGGCCCGTGAGCCATGGCCGCTGAGCCTGCACGTTCGTAGCCTGTGCTCCGCAACGGGAGAGGCCACAACAGTGAGGCCCACACAGACTCTGCACTTCCAATGCCGGGGGCACAGGTTTGATCTCTGGTCAGGGAACAAATATTCCACATACAATGTGGTGCAGCCAAAACAAAACAAAAACATAAGATTGTGTGTGTTTTTGTTTTTCATAAGCATTATTATTCTTTATGAAATGTCCTTCAACCTGCTTTTTGTTTGTAACAATATCTTGAAGTTTTATTTATGTAGATACATGTAGATCTACCTCTTGCTTTTAACTGCTGCGTATTATTCCATTGTACAAAATACATTTTAGTTAGGCTTTTCTCTTCTGATAGTAATTTGGGTTGTTTAAAATTAGTGTCCTGTACATGCTTCATTCGGTGTATATATGAGTGTTTCTCTGGTGTAGGAAAAATTAAAAGGAATTGTTGCCATGCAATATGTATATTTAGAATGTTTAAATATTGCCAGACTGCCCTTCAAAGTGACTGCATGAAGTTCCACAGCCACCAGCACTGTACGGCTGTACATACATACTTCTCTACATACTTACCTATAGTTTATATTCTTAAGCTTTTTGATTTTTGCCAACATAATGGGTTAGAGATATCATTTCATAGATATTTTAATTTGCATGCTCATGTCACCTAGTTGGATTGAGCAACTTTTTCATATGTATATTTGCAATTTTTATAGGCAACTTATTTGTTTTTATTCCTCAGCAATTTTTTATTTGTTTGCTTATCTTTAGCTTAGCTATAAATAAATAAATTTTGGATTCAAGTTTGTTTTCTTCTAAGTCTATAACTAATCTTTTTACTTTGGTTATGGTGGTTTTTCATACACAGGATTTGTTTGAAATGTTGATGTAGCTAGATTCTTAGAGCTTTGCTTTTCAAATCTTACTTTTAAAAAAATTCTCCTACCCTGTGTCTTATAGATATTATTTTGTATTTTCCTCTAATACTTTATAGTGTTGCTCTTGTATTTAGAAACTGAATCTACCTGGCAAATACATAGCAAAATGTCTCAATATAATTTACTGAATAGTCTGTTCTTTCTAAGCAGAACACTTCTAATGTAATACATTTCCATACATGCATATATGATCTATTTATCTAATACACACAAATACCATGGCATTTCAATTATTAAAGTTTCATATTACATTTGTTCTATGATTTTTCTCTTTCAAAAAGGTTTGCTATTTTTGCATACACTTTTCTATATGAATTTTATCTTCCCTTTGTTACCATCCTTAAATTAAAACTTAGGGTTTGACAGGGAAACACTGAACACAGAAATTAATTTGGGGATAATTACTTATAACATTAAGTATTCATGAACATGCTATATTTCTACATTTATTTGGGTCTTATACATGCTTATATTTTTGTATTTTTTTCCCATTACAGTGCTGAATGTTTGCTCTTTACTTCATAACCATGTACTATATATTTTTGTTGCTACTGTGAGATTTTAAATTATATTTTCTATTGATTATGTTGGTGAGTAGGAAGCTTTAGAGATCTGATGTTCTTCTTGAATTCAGCAACTTTCTCACAATTGGCTAAATGATTACCTTTTTTCTCTGGGTAGATGATCACCTGTTCTTCACATAATTTATTTCCTTATTTTTCACACCATTTATTTCTACATTATATTTTACTACAATAATAGAGGGATTTTATTGATTTTTAAAGTTTTAAATTATTTAAAAATTTATGTAATAAGAAATTTTATATCATATTTTAAGGAAATTATACCTGCACCTGCCACATATATTTTTACTGACTGCCATCTTTCCTTTTCTTCTATTTTTTTTTATTTTATTGAATTGACAGAAGCACCTTTATTAAGTGACGTGTTCAGAATTGCTATCCTTGCCCTCCAGAAAGAGAATAATATAATCTTTTAGAAGGTGGAGGTGTATTAATTGGAAGTAAGGAAAAAATCTAGATGAAACAGTTTTTTTTTCAATAAATAACTTAGTACTTATTTTTAATAAAACACTGCCATTGTTTTCACAGGGTTTTACTTTCCCTTAACTTTTAACATATTGTGAGTTATTATGCAGTGTGTAAACTACTCAGTTAAGCCAAATAATGGTGGGTCGATACAACCAAAGTGATATAGCCAAATGACACTTCCTTTTAGCCATAAATATGGTTATTATGATGTCCATAATAGAACAGGTGAATGACTTAATAGAAAAGGTGAATTTGATAAGAATTTCTTTCTCTTTTCATAATAACTGAAAGATGACTTACTTTTGGAGCACCATACCTTATATTCAAAATGCTGTAGGTGTTGTTACATTATCTCTTTGTATTGTTGTTAAGGAGAAATCACAAGCCAAATGTTTTTGTTGTTCTTTTTTCTCTTGTAGATGACCTTTCTTTAAAAAAAGAAAAAATATTTATTTTAGGATAAGTGTTGTATACTTTCCTAAGTTACGAATTCAAATATTTTCCTATGGTGACTGCTTTATTGTTTGTTTGTTTGTTTATTCATTATTTGACAACTCGGTGTATTTAAGTGACTGTTGTTCTTCTCTGGTTACCTCTAATGGTTTGTACTGTCCTGTATCGATTCTGGAATCACTGATTTTTTCAAAGGCCCCGGTTCCTTTTAGAAACAGATCTGAGAATTTCTGTGCTCAATGCTACTGTGGTATTTTTGTTTCTAGACTGATTAGAAGACAGAGCTAAAAGATATATACATCTATTCATTATCTATCACCTATCTCTCTTAAAATCATAAACGGTGAGCTAATGCTGATCTCTCCAATTCCAATTTAACAACCCAAAGTTCATCCAGCACATCCTCTAACCATATTAGTAACTCTCTTATCCGGTAGTGAGGAAACTGGATCCCACCAATCTCAATATGTTTATCATTTATTTCTGCCAGCCATATACAAAATGTATTTTCAGAATTGCTAACCCATACCATTGAGGAAAAAAACTCTAATTAGAGTTCAATGTATGTTTACATTGTTCCCCATCTTTAGATTGAGTATATGGACTCAAATCAGTGAGTTCAAAAGTTACTTGAGCTAGTACTCTTTTCTCTCCTTTTACTAAAGTTAAACTATCAATCTGGAATTTGTTTAGGTTCATATATTTCTGTTTGCATTCTATTGTGGATTTTTTTGGTTATTTCCTCATTTTGTTGTTTTGCTTATAGTTTTTAAGTATGTAGAATGTACTGTGGTTCCCAGCATCAAAACTACAGAATGTACGCTACAAAAAAAAGCTACTCCACCCACCAACCAGTCCACATTCACACCACTTTTGACACTAACTCACTTCATTTTCCAGTTTATCTCTTGTATTTCTTTTTCACAATAGATGACTAGATAGATGGACATTTTCTTTTTTCCCCCTTTTATTTCTTACTCAAAAGTTAGCATGATATGAAATCAGTATTGCACTTAAAAAAATTAACAGTATAACCTGGGAATCTGTCTGCATCAGATCATAGAGATCTTCCTCATTCTTAAAAATAACTGCCTAGGACTCCATTGTACCTTAGGATATTCAACCAGTATCCCAAGTATGGGCTTTTAGGTCATTTCCAATATTCTTCCAATGTAAATAATGCTTCAATGAATTATCTTGTGCAATTGTATTTTCTTATGATAGGGCTGAATCTTTAGAGAAATCCCTGTGAAAGAAATTGATGGATCAAGAGATACTTTCAAATTCTCCTCCATATAAGTTATACCATGTTACACTCCCACCAGCAATGTGTGACAGGCTCACCAGTGGAAGATATTTTCAAGTTTGTTTTTTTTAATTTTGTTTCTGTTTCCTGTTAATCTTGATGGGAAAGCACTGAAGTTTCAGTTTGGTTTTAATTTGTATTTCTCTTATTATGAGTGAAGGTGAATATACTTTCATATGTTTAAGGATGGCGTTAATATCTTTTTCTTAAAATTACGGTAATTTCATTTGCTCATTTTTCTATAGGATTTTTGTATTTTTCCCTTAAATTAAAAAAATGTGTATTGTGCATAGTATCCTATTCCTATGATATGTTGTAAATTTTTTTTGTGAAGTTATATAATACTTTTGCAAGTTTGTCTCTTAGTCTGTAATTATTTTTCTTTCCAGTGCAAAGTTATTTTTTATTATCTCAATTTAGCCAAATATTTGTTTGTCCATCTGGATTTTTAGGTCATAGTTAGAAACCTTTCCTAGTGCCAGGTTATAGAAGAATTCACCTATATTTTCTTCAGGACTTGTATGGTTTCATTTGTTACATTTAGATCTGTGTCCTATTTGGAGCATATGTTTGGATATGTTGTGATAGGGAATTTAATTTGGTCTCTTTTCCAAGTGGCTATTCTGTTGCCTCAGTACCACTTATTAAAACACTCATCTTTTCCACTGTGATTTGAAATGGCTTATCATTTACTAAATTTGCATATATATATATATATATATATATATATATATGTATGTCACTCTATGGATTCTGTTTCACTGCCCTCTCTATTCATGTATCAGTACAATACTGTATTATTTACAGAGGCTTCAAATGTCTTAATATCTGACAGGACTAGTCCTCCCCTGTCCCTCTGCATAGCTTTTATTTTTCCATTGTTTTCCCAGATATCCTTGTCTGTTTTTCTTTCTATATGAACTTTAGCATCAATTTGTCTGTCTTCTTCAAAAAGTGCTATTTCTATTGAGATTGTATAAAATGTATAAGATAAACTGGGAGAACTGACTGCTTTATGATATAGATTCATCTTATCCAAGAGTGAAGGGATAATTTTCCATTTGTTCAAGTCTACTTTTGTGCCTTTCATGAATGCCTAAAAATTTTCCTTTCACAGGTTTGATGACTTCTTATTAAAGTTGTTTCAAAGTACTTCATCTTCTTTGGTGATACTGTGATAGTTTTGCTATAATTATATATATATAGTTATATAATATATGTATATATATATAATACATATATTATATTCATATATGTATACATATATAATATATAATATGTATATTATTGTTGCTGTTTGTTTGTTTCTGCATACTTAATTCTTGATTTCTGATGTATTGTATGAATGAATTTCCTATTAAAAACAAAACTTTAATTCCTGAAATAAATTTCACATTATCATAGTGTATTGTTTTCTTGCTGTGATAGTATATATAATTTTTAAAATCAATATTTATAAATGATATTGGCCTATTAATTTCTTTTTGTGTGTGTGCTATCATAATCTCATTTTATTTTACTCATTAAAAATAAAGAGTTTCTAAATTTCCCTTCATTTTCTATCCTCTGGAACAACTTGTGTAGCATTGCAATAATCAGAATTTCCTTTTGAATCTACTTGGGCCTGATGATTTTTTTGTAGGTGGTTCATTAAAAAATTTTCTTCAGTGGGAGATGGTCTATTTGAACTTTCTATTTCTAGTGGGGTAGATTTTGACTAACAGCATATCTTCCTTTGAAATTATCCATTATATATACAATTTTCAATTTCACCTCAGACACGTCTGCGAAGTAGTGTCTTAATTAATTTCTTATATTAAAAAAATTATACCAACCATGTGTATTTTTGGCCTCTCACTTTTTGATTGATTACGTTAGATAAATGGTTTGCCGACTTTGTAATTTTTCCTTAAAAATGAACAGGATTTTTAGTTATTTTTCATATTTATTCTTTTGTATTTCTGACCTTATGAATTTCTTTCACCCAGAAAGATAAAATTTCTTAAAAAAACAGAATACAAAAAACGCCTATTCCCAACAAAACTCAAGGGCATTACCTCACTTTGGGTGAAATAGTTCTAAGCACTTCCTCTTCTTTCACATCCTGTGGTTTTTGGGAATTGGTACCTCTGAAAGGCCATAATAGATTAAAATGAGTTATGCTGTCATTTTGGCAAAAAGCATTCAGATATTGGCAATTTCATATGGTTCAAACCTTGGATGATAAAAATCTCTTTGGAACATGTGCTCTAGCTGCCCCCAGAATCAGTTTCCACACATTATTGAAAGAGTTCCCCTGTTTGGTTTGTTGTTAGATATCTTTGTTCTGTGAGTCAGAGGAGGAAGAAAGACAAAGGAGGAGGAGCAGTGTTCACTTTGATTTTTTTTCCTGAAAATCTGGGTTTTTTTTTTTTAATGTGGAAATGGGTACAACAAGAAAAAAATTATGGTTGTATTTTGAAGATTATTTTCTTATTCCAGATCCATATGCCTTAATGCAAAGTCCTCCAATATTCAATACAATATCTATTCTTTTGTACTGGATTTTTTATGATATTTGTTTTATAGTATTTTAGCAAGTTGAGAGAGGCTATATCTAGTCTATATCTCTTTGCCCAAGAAAACTGAGATTGGTGTCACCTGAAAGAAAAAAAGAAGCCCGACACTGCAATCATTTTAGTAATTGCATATCTATACCTGGCTGGTATTCACAGAGTAAGAATCATATGGAATTTTATAGAAAAAGAAAACTTTCCCCCAAATAGCTCTGGGGACTGGCATGATAAAGCTGGCTGCCTACATTGTTCAAAGAAACGAGGAAGGCCTCTATCTTCCTTTGCTATATAATAACTTATTAGTATTCTTCATGCATTTTCAACCAGGAATTTGGTAGCAAACACCTTTTTATTTGAGGCATGATCCATATTGAGGTCACTTGAGATTTTCAGAAATTCATTAGACAACTATCTCAGCACAAACTATTATTTTTATTTGTAATGCACGCATCATTGTGTTAGGAGAAAGATAGGCTTTTGTAGACATCCAGTAATGTGGCATTTACTTATTTCTTATACCATGTCATGTTTTTGAATTCTCTTAGTGTTAATACATATTGATATACAATTTACTGACACTGGAAATTAAGTTTGTTTATATGCGTTAAATTCAAACTAACAAACACCCTTCAAAGAAAAAATTGGCTGGGAGCATATAAAGAAGTCTACTAAATACAGAAGCAAATGTGTCTTGGGAATTTTATTTACCCAAAACTAGTATCAAACTAGAAATATGTTTTATAGTACATGCATATAATTATACTTTACAGCTATTTCATTTTCAGCCAGTGTTTGGGTAATGAAAATGTTTTTTGCTTTTTATGGGTCCAGAGACCCATTTTCAAAATGGAATCAACTCTTTTAAATGAAGAGTTCTTTTAAAATGAAATAGCAGAAAAGTGTAGAAATTTGGAACACAGGAAACAAACTCATAAAGTCCCATTTTATTTAGAAAGCTCTACATTTTATTTTCAATGTCTCTTTCTTTCTTCTAAATAAAAGGAAATAATTTACAATACTCAATTTAATGTAGTGTTCTAAATGGCCGAGTGTCACAGACAACACTCTACATCATAAACAAAAGTGCACAGTAATTGTCCTTGGAAGTTAGAAGTGAAATGCATCATAACAAAGCAAAATTCATTATTTTTTCCATGGGCTTGATAATGTTAATGTGTCTCAGTTGTGTTTAAACCATAAGTAAAGTACATTTCTGCTGGGTTAACTTCATTATGCTTGACTAAATGATTCAGGGAATAAAGCAGCTTAAATTTGCTTAAGCAATTTGTTTGAATTATTCAATGTAATGTAACTGTGATGATATATATTTTTAAAAATTTCAACTAAAAGTTCATTTTCACATGATAGAGAAACTACTGTTAGTATAAAACAAAAGTAAAATGAGCGAAATGAAAGCAAAAATAATAAAGGATGAAGGGAAAAAAGGATGATAATACCAGATACCGTATAAAATGTTTTCCAGATATCACACATACGTATTTTCCCTTCTCAACTTTTTGAGGATGCACATTATTCCAATCTTTTTTATACAGCCAAAACTGCTACTAACACTATGTAATGTATCCTTTCTTTGTTTTGTTGTCTCAGATAATTTTTTATGGTTTCCAGTTTTCAAATTTAATAAGTCTGCTATAAAGAAAAAACAAAAATAACTAAGGATAATATTACCACTACATATGGAAGAAAGTACTTGGAGGTTACTGCACCAAGGCATGGAACATGGCTAATTCCTCACTGTCCTGAAAGGATGAAGTCCTTGCCAATAAACTTAAAATAATGTGAACAATGTCTGAGAAATTTGGCATTAAGGTTTTCTATAGACAGGATACGAAATCTCATCCACTCAGAGCCACTAGAGTGACAGTGCGAGAATGGGTAAAAATAACCACCAATGAAACATATTATCATTATCATTAACTGTGCTTCAAATCACTGGCTTGATGATATATTGAAAAGACCTAAATCTAGTGGAAAGGTTTCATGAGGCCTCATTTTCCCATAATAATTTGGTACAGAGTTAATGAGCTCATTCTAGTCTTCTGCCTTCAATTCCCTCTTTCTGTGTGGTTTTTCCTCTAGTGGAGAAGTAGACACTCCAACACAGGTCACAGGGACTGCAGAGGGAAACATCTGCCTAATGATGGGAATTCCATTGATTTTAGAAATATAGCAATAATTAAAATGTGAAGGATAATTTCTCTTTAAATTTATATTGATATTTTTAAAACACATTTTCTTCTGAAGCCCCTAGGGATCATATTACATCGTATTATAGGTGTTACTTTTTATAAAAATGTTAAGTTTTGCTTTAATTTTTGGGTTACATAGTAAATTGTGACAGACACTATTACTCACTGAGTATAATAACCAGCTCCCTCTAAAAGGGGCTCATTAGGTAAGTGAACACTCCATGTAACCCACAGAATGAGCTTTACAGGTATCCCTCTGTGAACCAATTATACCTTCTCTGTTATAAAATGTGTGACTAAGGAAGGTGATGACTGAGTTGAATTTATCATAAATTGTATTCCACATTCTGCTGGCCTCAGGCAAACGAGGTGACTTCAAATTCTGTTTTATTCCTCTTTTATACTAATGTGAAATTAATGGTACTTCATGTAGGTATTGTGAAGTTTAGTTAAAATCTATGTAGAGTTTTATATCCAAATCTATAAAGTTATGTATGGGAGTCTTATTTGTTTATAATGCTGATATGTTATCCAAATAGGTAAGGAGAATTAGAACATTATATTGGGTGGGCCAAAAAGTGCCTTCAGTTTTTTAAGTAAAAATAAAAAGACACATTTTTCATTTTTACCAAGAACTGTATTGAATAACGTAGTCGCCCTTTTATTCCACTACCTTCTGCCATTTTTCAGGCAACTTCATAATTCCATCTTCCCAAAACTTTTTCTCTTTTTGAGCAAAGAACTGTTCCAGGTGCTTTTTACAGTCTTCCAGGGAATTGAAATTTTTTCCATTAAGAGAATTTTGTAAAGACCGAAATAAATGGAAATCCAAAGGTCCAGTGTCTGATGAATAAGGCAGATGAATCAGAACTTCCCAGCCAAGCTGTAACAGCTTTTGCCTGGTCAACAGAGAAACATGCGGTTTTGCATTATCAGATTATGCATTTTCTGTTGCCTAATTCCAGACGTTTTTCGTCGAGTGCCGCTTTCAGTTGGTCTAATTGGGAGCAGTACTTGTTGGAACTAATCGTTTGGTTTTCCAGAAGGAGCTCATAAGAGAGGACTCCCAATCCCACCATATACACAACATCACCTTCTTTGGATGAAGACCGGCCTTTGGTGTGGCTGGTGGTGGTTCATTTCACTTGCCCCGCGATCTCTTCCGTTACACGTTATTGTACAGTATCCACTTTTCATCGCCCGTCACAATTTGTTTTAAAAATGGAACATTTTCATTACATTTCAGTAGAGAATTGCATGTGGAAATATGGTCAAGAAGGTTTTGTCCGCTTAACTTACGTGGAACCCAAACATCAAATCAATTCATATAACCAAGCTGGTGCAAATGATTTTCAACGTGTGATTTGGATATTTTGAGTATGTCAGCTATCTTCTGCATGGTATAATGTTGATTGTTCTCAATTATTGTTTCGATTTAATTGCCATCAACTTCAACAGGTCTACCTGACCATGGAGCATTGTCTAGTGAGAAATCTCCAGCACGGGAATTTTGCAAACCACTTTTGACACGTTTGATCAGTCACAGCACCTTCTCCATACACTGCACAAATCTTTTTGTGTGTTTCAGCTGCGTTTTTACCTTTCTTGAAATGATAAAGCATATGCCGAAAATGTTTTTTTCCTTCCATCTTCAATATTAAAATGGCTACATAAAAATTCACCAAATTTGATGTCCTTTTTAAAATGCAGTATGACAGCTGTCACATACAATCTAACAAAACTGTTTCAAATAAAGTTAAAGACAACTAAGTGCTTCTAGAGCCGTCCTATGGAAAAAACCAAATGAACCTTTTGGCCCACCCAATATTTCACACAGGAAACTGTGGTTTTAGGGAAAATAATTTTGAACCTGAAATTGGATGTCCTGGAATTGAGTCCTTATGGTTTTATGAGTTGAGCCATGAAAACTCCTTGGACAAATTTTGAAACTTACCTGGAACTTTGATTTTTCTTTTTTAAACCTGATAAAGTTGAACTGACTACACATGGTTTCTGTAAATCACAAATGTTACAGCATTTGTAAAATAAATTATTTTGAGTGACTACTAAGATGTTGAAACACTGAGGGGCTCCCAGAGGTAAAGAATATTAAAGTCCAATCCCAGAGAGGATGGTGTGATGAGTCGTCAGGGAATCATCTATATACCCTCAGGGGAATTTATTCTATGGTAAGTAAAAAAATTAATAAACAAAAACAATAATTAAATAAAGTCAGGAAATCAAAAGAGGGAGCTCTCATGTCCTGAAACAACATCAGAATGCAACAGGAAGAAGAAAGACTCCTCTTGTTCCCTGGGAAGAACTCAGCCTATTAAAAGCCATGGCTTCTTTGTTTACTACATCCCTCCCAACTTCCTTTTCCCCTCTAAAAGCACTCTCCTTGCCTTGCTGTGCAAGGACTTGAACGTGGCTCACCATGGCAGCCGACCACACATTTCAATTGTCAAATGATCTGAAATAAATCCATCTTTGCTACAGAAATAACTGGCAGTCAATTTGTTTTAGATGAATTCAATAATCTGATTAATCAGAAAATGAGAAGGGTTAAGAATGTGGGCTAGTGTCAGAAACACAGAAATTGCCTAGATCCCTGCAACACAAAGAGCAGTCCATGAATCAGCAGCATCAGAAATAATTGGCAGCTTGTTAGAAATGCAGAATCTTAGGTCCCATCCCAGACATACTGAATCAGAATCTGCAATTTAAAAAGATGCCCAAGTGATTCACACATATATTAAACTTTAGAGGTATTGACCTTGACCTTGTGATACAGCCTAGGAATGCCTATTCTTGATATAACACCTTGAAATGAATAGTAACCAAATACATGCAGGAGGCTTAGACCAATTAAGCCTGGTAGTATTTTAGAATTTTATTCTCCCTTCTCTGATCCTTAGATCCTCCTAGTCACAAATTTTCTCAAGCACAGACCCATTTATTGTGGGTCTATAACTAGTAACCAGTATATCTAAACAAGTAAGTCACTTTAGGATTTAGGTCTTTATAAAAACAGAGATCTCAAAAAAGACCTATTGCCTGTTTTGTTGTTGTTTGTTTTGCTTTGTTTTCTATTCTATACAGGAAGACTAGCCACCTTGGTTGCTTCCTTACAACTACTCAAAAAGTCATTTAAAAGTCTCAGAGGAAGCACTGGAGATCCCTGCAAGACCAGGGCATATTTTCAGGGCATAAGAAGCTTATAAAAATAAAGATTCCAATGCCCCAAAGGCTGATTTCTCCAGGAATCTGCATTTTAAAATGAACTCTTCTTTGTTCTTTTACAGATAAATTCACTATACCTGGCTTTATTCAAACCTGTGATTTTGCCTGTTTAGGAACTGACTGAATAGACTGGCCATGAACACCTTCTTTCATTCTTTGTTATCAGAAATTTACTTCACAGTGTGCATGCATTAGGGACTAATGCTCAGGGCAATGTTTTCCATTGAGGTCCATGAACCACCTGCATGTACCTGGTACTCCTGTCAAAATTTCAGGTACCTTGGCCATACCCAACAAATGAGGATCACTGGATGGAATTGGCATTGTTTCTGTTTCCCCATGAAAGTTTAATATGCAACCAAGTCTGGAAACCACTTCTCTAGGGCATTACTTCTTAACCCTAGTTGCACATTAGAATCACCTGAGGACATTTTCAAGTATACTCTACTGTACTCCAAGCCCAGTGCTCCTGATTTACTTGGTCTGGGCAGTGGGGATGGGCATCCACCAGTATTAAATGTCCTATAGTGTTTCTAACCAGTTTTCTGGATAACATAGCCTGAAACTGGTGATCACAAAATGAGTCTCCCTACATGAAAATAATCAGGTCAACATTGGTGCTTTGCCATCCTGAGTAACAGCACTTTCTACTCCTTAAACCTTTTTCTGATGTTCACCTAGTAACTCCCTCTCTGCTCATCGAAAGCCAAATAGATTCTGTCATTATAATTGCAGATGAGTGAAGAAATGTCCATCTTCAAAATCGAAAGAGAACAATTCCCAGCTATACTCTCACATATCTTGCTTTGGGATTCATTATCCTTAGCCACTGTTCCTTGCCTTCACAGGATTGTTACTATATTTCATTTTGGAGAAATGGATCATATTCCAAGTGGAGGAAATGGTGCAGTAAGTGTAGTCTTCAGGAAAATGTCATAAGTGATTTCTTTTAATTCATGAAGCAGGTCATGAATAATAGTAGGAAGACATGAGATTCTTTTTTTTTTTTTTTTTTTTTTTTTTTGCGGTATGCGGGCCTCTCACTGTTGTGGCCTCTCCCATTGCGGAGCACAGGCTCCGGACGCGCAGGCCTAGTGGCCATGGCTCACGGGCTTAGTTGCTCCGCGGCATGTGGGATCTTCCCGGACCAGGGCACGAACCCGTGTCTCCTGCATCGGCAGGCGGATTCTCAACCGCTGCGCCACCAGGGAAGCCCCGAGATTCTTATTCTATTTCTCTCTATGTCATTTTAGCAATCATACCATGTAGCTTCTTTGTCAAAAGAAAACAGGCAGAATTATCATTGTTAACAGGTGCAGTTTGATGGCTAGCTATCATATTAAAAAGCTCTGTCTAAATCACAAAGATTATAAATAAAGTAAGGGCCCTACCAGAGGTAGATGTAAGAAGGAACTCTGTAGTTTATGTTTTTGTAAAGGAAAAAGGAAATTGGCTTCTATTTTTTTAAGTACATGTTTTAGGATAGGGTTTATAAAGAAAGACGTATATTTATGCAGGCACAATAATTTTATATAATGGATTAGACAAAAGAGATCTTAGAAATTCTCTAGCATTCGTTTACTTGTTTACACGTGAGAAGAAGACAAAGACCATTGGAGATTCTATGACCTTTTTTTACACTGTAGTTAGAAGCAGGTTCAAAACAAAAAGTCAAGTGTCCTGACTTCTAGCCAGTGTTCTTCCCACCCCCCACCTGCAACATCTCTTTTGTCTTTGAAAGGATAAATGAAATTAAGTATAGGAATTTGACATTTAGATTCATACCATGAAATCAGGATTTTTAAAGGTAGGATTGATTTTTAAGGTGCAAAAGATCACTAATGCATGAGCATTTAAATATCTAAATTAGATGTAATAATACATTTTATTGAAGATTTAAAATGGCCTGGGCTTTTAATGTTAATAGTTTTCAAACATCTCCTAATAGGTAGGCCAATTAATGCGGAATGAATACTTAGCACCATTATTTAAATAATGTGAAAGTTAAATGTGCTTCTTATCTTATTTTTTCCTTTATTCTGAGATACTGTCTAAGTGGTGGTTTGCATCTGGTAACTTTTCCTAGTCACGTGTTGCTTTTGTAGTGCAGTTTGTAAATAAAGCAGGACTTGCAGCAGGTTCAACTTAAAAAAATAAAACCTGTGGCCAACAGTATCCTGAAAGGCTGGTTAGATGGCAAGTGGATAGAAACAGGCTTGGCAAATTACCTACCCCCTCTTCTCCTAATTCCCTAATTTGTAAAATGGACTTACAACTGTTCCTTTTTCAAGAGATAATTTGTGTAAAGATTCAATATTTACATTTTTTTTTTTTTTGCGGTACGCGGGCCTCTCACTGTTGTGGCCTCTCCCGCGCTGCGGAGCACAGGCTCCGGACGCGCAGGCTCAGCGGCCATGGCTCACGGGCCAAGCCGCTCCGCGGCATGTGGGATCTTCCCGGACCGGGGCATGAACCCGCATGCCCTGCACCGGCAGATGGACTCTCAACCACTGCACCACCAGGGAAGCCCCAATATTTACATTTTAAAGATCCCATTCAAATTGCCAAGGACAACTTTTGTAGCTAATTGCTTTTGAGATGTTTTTTGAAGAAAAAAAAAGAAAGGCAGCATCTTTACTAGTCTGGGTAGAGTAGAATTAAAAAGTTCTTAATGCAAAATAATTATATAAGAGTAAGTTTTTTGTATTCCATATAAAATTTTATCAACAATAATCATTTAAATAAGTAAAACCTTGTTTGAAATAAAGACAATCTGTTTAAGGAAAGTTGAAATGCTTTCTCAAGTAAGTCTGACATGTGTGATAAATTGAATAAGAGAATTGAAAGTTTGATTCAGAATACTTACTAGCTGTGAAAGGTTGGGGAAAATTATAGACGTACGTTGACCAGATGCTTTCATAAACATAGGCCAAGACTCAAAAAGAAGGCAGTGCACTCAGAAATATAATAGTCTACAGCCAATTCATTATCCACTGAAAAGAAATAAAAATGATTACCTCACTGATCTTAGTACTAATTGCACATTTGCAGATTTAACATTTTCCCCAATAATTTGTGAGAGGCACATTTAGCTAGTGAGTAAACCTAGCTAGCTGCCTGCCCAGCAAGCGAAATGCCACGTGGCTTTTTTATTCCATATGCATTATTTCATATGCTATAATGCTTAGGTTGTGACTTTAAAACAAAACAAATTTACAAATGCTTAATTTTTTTAAAAAGCACACTCAAAAGAAATAACTGGCATTGATGTAGAGAGTAAATATTACATAAACCCAAGAGTTCTAAGAAACTCCTAGAGAGGGGCTAAATCAAGGGCTGGAGAGCCTCCTGGGGTAGGCAGTGCTGAGGGTGCAGCAGCACAGGTAGAGGCAGTGCACCAAGGGCCAGTCAGACACTGACTGGTGTGTCTTCTTCTTGTACGTGGTCACAGTGTTGCCCAGGTGGATGGCAAGCTGGCTGGTGTAGAGGAAGGCACGCTGGTAGCCGACACTGGGGCCCAGGGCCAGCAGCTTGGTTAGGGCCCACTGCACAAAGCTGAGGAGGGGCAGAGCGCTCCAGGAGGTGAACTTGCAGTTCCTCAAGTACGTGATGTACGTTTGTTGAGGTCTGGATGAGGAAGGCGTCCTTGTGCTGCAGACTCTTATGAGGACCAGGAAGGCCAGCACTCGCAGCCTCTCTTCACTCCTGCTCCACAGGACCACCGTCCTTGTGGGCAACATGAGGCACCACGGCCATCAACTACATGACTGAGCTCTGGTTAGCCTTGAGGTCCAGATGGAACTACCCTCCCTCACCCAATGGACCGCTGGATGGCTACAGCACTCAACTGCTGTCCTTCAGGGCTTTTCCAAACAATAGCTTCTGGAGGCAGCCGAAGAGAGCTCTGATGGAGAAGGTGACCAGAGCACTGAACACAGCACTGTCGATGACCTGGAATTTGCTGGCCTTGGTACCTTCCTGGTCTCCTTGGGTGGTGGCCAGGACAGCTTGGAACACTTGCACAACTTTGGCAGCATAGCTCTGGAGTAAGGGGCTGCTTTGCCTGCTGCCTACTTCCATCACTTGACCCTGGTGAGGGTCACTGGGGCAGCATCTCTCTTCACTCTGGGAACCTTGTCCTTATCCTCCTCATCTTCCTCCTCCTCACTCGCTTCTTCCTACAGGTCTGGCAAGGAGTGGAACTGCTCCTCTTTACCCTTAGAGCTGTCCAAGTGGCTAAAGTTCAGCAGGCTCTGGTCACTCTCCTGCAGGACCTTGTGGAACTCAGAATCTTTGTCCTTCAGCCGGGACAGCTGCCTCTTGTACTCAAGGGCCTGGCCTTGATACTGGCTGGTTGGGGGGGCTCCTGCCTGGCCAACCTACCTCTCTGTAGCTCTGTGCCTTTTCCGTCTCTAGTTTCACTATCTGTTTGTTTACTTGTTTACTTATCTATTGCTTATTTGCTTATTTATTAGTGATTAAACAATGAGGCTTTTGGTCAATTTGTTTTGTTTTTCTGTTGGCAGTAGTTGGTGTAAGGAGATGTTAAAAAATCAGAATTACAGACCTCAGTTTTACCTCAATTTCCATATAGTTTTCATAGTAAATGAAACATAATCACATATATTTTAAAAAATAGTTTTCATAGTTAATTGCACATGATCAGGTATATTTATAATTAATGCTTAATACATAAATGCTATGTGGATTTTATTTAATTTATTTATGTTTAACATCTTTAGCTATGTGGATTTTAAAATGTACCTACTCACAGTTATTTTATAATATTTTATTATTTCAGCAAAGGAATATGCTGCAATTTCATAGAAGTATACCAGCTGTTTGCACTGAAGGGTTTTCAGGAAGTTAAGGTGAAATGACTTTGTTTTTTCTACTATGTTATATCCCATTTCTAATAAATCAACTTTCTAAATTGTCAAAGGTGAGAGTTATGGATAATATTTCTAGTCAGGTGATAACAGAAATTGAGAAAAATATAGAAAATATTAAAAGAATGAAAGATAAAGAAGAAAGATACATAAACAACCTTTTTTTTGATATCTTGCTGTAATTCTTTTCACTCTTTTTAAAAAAACGTTATAATTAATCATTCTCTTTTTCGGACAAAATTATTGTTTCCAGTTTCTAGCTTACCCTTTGAGCAGCAAATTCTCTTTTAATTTTTAAAACATAGGTTGAAGGAAATCCTTCTAGATATGCCATAAATCCCTTTATCTTCTTGAACAGAAAATAGAAAGTGTTGTTTTACCTTTTGTTCCTAAGTCTTTATCATCACCATGAATGAATTACTACCCTGCAGCAATGCCCTCAGCAGGTACTGAAATGTGTAGACTTGCTTACCTTTCACACAAGGGGGCAATCTGTTTCTTAGAATGTTTATGTGGATGTGCTTGAGTTTGAACATTGAAATATCATATATATCTTCACATCAATTTATCCTGAAATGTATCGTTGTGTTCACTCTAACATACATCAAAACAGTACTCATTTCTGGTCCTCTGGCTAGTAGGGATCTGGGATCATCATCCATAAGTTGATATTCCCGATCTCTAAACTCTTTTTATATACAGTCAAAATAGAGTTTCTTATCTAGTACAGCTTTGCTTAATAAGTACATAATCTTTTGGCGGTTTCTGTCTAGGCACAAATATATCACTCACGTCTTCAGAAAATTCAGGTCATTATTCTTCTTGGTGCCAAACTTAATCAGATAACCTGAGCTTCGCTTTTTAAGAGATGAAATATTACATTAGCTATAGGCCATTAACAAGAAAAACAATGCAACTGTGGACTGAAATGCCTCTGATAACTCGATTTTCGAATGTGTTATGCTAATACTGCCAAGCAGATGTTACAGCTCTGTGGGCATTTTACATGAGCTGCTGGAGGAAAGACTGAGGATTTTTTTTCTTCTTTATTTCTGAGGATGCCTTTTAGATCAATAAAACATATGATAGTAATCATGAGGAGAGAACATCCATTCTAGTAACTTTTAAGTGATATCCCCATTGGCAATGGCTGTTTGGGGGTGTCTGTTAGGGAGATTTTCTTACTTCTAAGTTAAACCAATTTCTTATCCAACAAGGAGCTGGATATGATTTGTAATCTTTGAAAAACTTCAGGGGCAGTGATATGAAGCATTTCACAAATAATTGCACACATTTGATAAAATCAATTCTCACTTAGTTTAGTGTCTAAGAGGGAAAGTATTGCTCTGGGCACATCTAATGACCTTCCCACCTTAGACAAGGATGACTATTCTGTGTGCACGATATTATTGGATAAAAGGATTCAGGCTCTTGAATCCCTTGATTATGACCCATTTCATAGATCCCAAGTCTCTAGCTGATTCTTCAACAAAGTGTCAGGTTTTCTCAGGTGGCTGATGGTGTGAAATCACTCCATGCATAGACTGTTTTAATTTAGTTTGTTTTTTATTGCTATTGTTGTTTTTAAGTACTTTTGCCCTATGACTTCACAAAAGCTATTTAAAATTTTCCATATAACATTGATTTCATAGTAATGGTAGTACTTACCTTCTTTAGGTTCTATACATTCCTCAAGTGGTTACTACATGATTGGATGTATGATAATTGATGAAAGTGAAAAATTCAAGACCGTTTTCAACTTTCTTGCATTGTCATCTTGAAATGCTATTAAAAGTAAAAATATCAACCTAGGCAGAATGAAACATGAAGTTAGAAAATTACCATTTGGCAAGCAACACAATAAAAATTGTTTAGACAAGAGATATCAATAGTTACTAAATTGAGAGGATTATAAGAAACAGAATATCCTCAGTACCTTCCCTAAAATACTTATTAATTACAAGTGCAATAACAGCATCTCTGCCGTGTAGAAACCTGGCAGGTACCACTGTAACCAGGTGATCACAGCTAACTTTACCCGTAATGGGATAAATAGGTACCATTTTCCTCCTGCTGAACAATTAACCAAAAGTACAACATCTCTTTTCTGGTGTTCCTGTCAAAAATGTATAACTTGAATTGAATTATGAAGATACTTCAGACAAACTTCTATAAATAAAGAGCTTGCACTCTTCAAAAATGTCAAGGACATGATAGAGAAAGAAAGAGTAAAGAACTGTTCCAGATTAAAGAAGACTAATGAGGAATGACAACTAAATGCAACATGGGATCCTGGGTTGGATCCTGGACCAGAAATTTGTTTCTTTTGCCATAAAGAACATTAGTGGGACAATTAGAATTTGAATAAGGAATGTAAATTAGATAACAGTGTTGTTTTAATGTCCATTTCCTGAATTCCATTATATAGGAGACTTGTGATTCTTAAGAACTATATGCTGAAGTGTTTAGTGGTAAAAGGGCATCATGTGTACGACTTACTGTTAAATTATTCAGATACTATAAAGGATGCACAGACAGAGAAATAAGGGAAGTGACAACACAAGTGTCTACATATCAGAAATGAAGAGTTTGGGACAAAGCTACTCAGCACTAGAGCATAGAGGAGGCACAGGCATAGGGACAACACACAGTCGGAGGGAGATTTCCATAGCAATCTTCTCTAACCTTCTACTCAAAGTATGCTCCATGGACAAGCAATATGGACACTAGCTGGACAATTGTTAGACATGCAGAACTTTTGCTCCTACCCAAGATTACTGTTTGAAAATTTGCACTTTAATAAGGTCATCAGGTGATCATGAACTTCTGAGAAGCACGGCTCTGTCACCTTCATGACAGGTATAGTATGGCTGGAGTAACAGTGAGGTGGGGAAAGCTGGAGTCTTGCTATGCTTAGATATGGCATCCTTGGAATATGTTTGGAATGCCAGGTCTTATTGTTATTGTTATCCAAGTATATAATATGTTAAAAATCAGAAGACCTAAAAATCATTTAGAGTCAGAATTTTTATGCTTTCCTTATCTTGAACTAGAATTTTCAAATGAAATCTACAATTAATGGGTTATAAAATCACTGTAGAAGGTTATGATCAGTATTATTGTAAATGAAATACCATGGAATGGAATAGAAACTATGAAAATTCATTACACGTCATTAGGTAAGTGCTGTGGTCACTCTAAAGACGTGGAACAGCCCCCAAATTGGGTTCAGATGTGGTGACTGATGATGCCACACATGCAACAGGAAAGTATGAAAAAATACATTACACACATAATAGGCTTTCTGGGGAGAGTAGAGAAGCTCCAAGCAGGCTAAAAAATGACTTGAGAGAGTCATGAAAGGGGAGTGGCATAGGGTTTTTATAATGGTTACGGAGGGGAGATGTGGCAAAAATTCCCATAGGCAGACTGGGCCTTGGGTGATTTGAAATCCCACACCTCTCTTAGCTCAAAAGGAGGGATGTAGAGTAAGAAAAAAAGGGAGAATGTTGGGGTATGAAGGCTGTCAGTGGCCACATATCAAAAGTTGAGTCACACTCTTTGTCACAGTAGAGTCACTTCATGAAACCTTTTTTCAATAGCAGTGTGCTCATGCATATGGACTGGATTCTGAAAGTATATATTATTTTGGCTTGTGGTCAAAAAAGATTGAAAGCCAGAAACCTCAAAGTTATTGAGCAAGTTACATTAAATTATAGCTTCACTTAAAGAACATAGATTCAGAGGTTATTTTCCCCTGAGTTCATCACCAGATTAAGTGCAGAAATGAATTTTAATGGTCTCACTCAAGCTCTTACTGTCTCCCTTTTCCTTTATTCCAGGGAATTTAAGGACTGGGAAATTTAAAGTCCATTTATTAACACTGTTACTACCTGCCAAGCCATTTGGATCAAATGAACTATATTACTAAAGTTATTTCATCTAATTTAACCTTGACAACTAGACCCTGTGCTCCAGTCCCAACATAGGTTCAGATTTCAGAACAATCTGATCACATAAATACTTGAATCTCTCATATATTAATCTTTCTCATAGCACGTTACTTGATACTTCATTCTTATTTATTGTTTTGCACAATTTAGGGTAGATCTTTTGAACTTATAGAATCCACAAAAACAGAAATTCAAAATAACTTTTTTTTCTGTCCAGCAGAGGTTCTTTCTATTATTTGGTTTACCCAGATAGGGGTAAAGTTTCTATAATATATTTTATTATCAAGCGGAATTTAATTAATACAAAAATACTTTATTTTGATCAGTCTATGAATATATTTAGCACTTGTTTTGCCTCATGACTCCTCCTGCTAACCCCTCTCCCAACCTGACCCTGATTATAGCACGTCATGATGTTTCTGTGCTTTGGGGTGTATTGGCTTTTATCTAATTACTTAATTTGTTCCTTTTTCCCAGAGTTATACCTATGAATTATGGTCACATGACTAGGATTTCCAGAGAGATTCTAACTTTATGACATAATAATAAGTATTTAATTACTTTTATTCTTGAGCTAAATATACTTTTGAAATGTATATGATTTAGCCTTTTTTATGCTATTTAAGCAATGCAGTGAGATGATGCCAACCACACAGACATATACATACATACACACAGACACACACAGACATACACACACACAGAGCCACATGCCTTTGATAGACAGATGGAAAATGTTGATTAAAATGATATCACTTTTCAATGTTAATTGGACTGTGATCTCACTATAGAATAAGTTTCCATGTTCATAAAGTCTGCAATGTGAGGTGTTCTTGGACAGTGCATTTTAGATCAGAACAAAATTGAATATACAGTCCTCTACCTTAAAAAGCACAATTACACAATTATCATTCTTTGAAAGAACAGCATAAATCACTGGGTAATCTGACATGTGAGTGTCTTGTGATGTTGTTCATCTAGAAGCAATGTCTCAGGCCTGTGAGTTGGGAGCCGTATGAAGAGGAAGGGAGAGTAGAAACACATTTATGTTTTACTTGTTTTGACCTTGGTACTTCTAAAGATTTTTATCAATAAATTGAGCATTTTTCTTTTCATGCTTTTCTTGGCTGTACTGCTGTCACTTCTGCTTTTTAAACTTATTTTTCTATTACTTTTGTCTTCTTCTTGCTTCTTTTTTTCTAGTTTAATCTATTCTCTTAAATGCTATAAAATTCAAAGATATAGATAGGTTTGTGGAACAGTGTTGATTAGATAAGAGGAAATCAGGGTGGGACTTTTTTCTCTGCCTAACAATCTACTCAATATAGAGTTCTGTTACCTCAGTTTTCAAAAATGCCTAAGTTTTGTCTGAACTTATATTTGGAAAAGACTCGGAGGAAGTACTTAGTCTTGCTCACAGCAGAGCAATAAAGGTAACAACTAGCTTTGGTAGTGTAAATACCATATGGTCTACAACTTATTAGAGTACAAACACCTTTGGAAAAAACCCTACTGACAAAAAAGGAGAGGTATCATCTATAACTGTTGGGTTTTCCTCCACAGAATCTCTGTCACATGGCATTCCAACGTCCCATGTGCTCCAAATTCCAGGAGGAACACATTTCATTACAATATCTTGGCTCATTTGCAAGGTCTCATTTTTATTAGCGTTGTTTGCTATATTACCACACATTTGGATTTGTTATTGTGTAATTGAGCTAAAAATTTGATTTCGAGAATGAGAAATACAGGCTATCTATTAATAGTATAGACTAATCAAATAATATGTGTGAAACTAATTAGTCAACAGTTGCCGTTGAAGGTAATTTGCTATTTTAAACAGTTAAGTTTCAAAGGTTAAGGACAAAACAACAAATGGTGAAAAATGAAGTTTGATTGGTAATTTAGTTATGAAGCAAGTTATATATACTTTACATAACAATTAAAATATATTAATGTCTTATCTGTACATTAGATATATTTTACCTAAATCATCAATTAAAATGATGAGTATTAAAGTATTCCATGGGTGACTTCCTTCTATACTGACATAATTAACATTTTTTGTAACAGTAATATACGAAATATCTCATACTACTCTCTTTCAGCACATATGTTAAGCCTAATCTGAAAATTGAGGGTACCCAAGAAATTGTGGAATGCTTTACTAATCTCATGATAAACATAACTACTTTTATTGGCAATGATCTGTATTTAGATCCATATGTATGAACACATCTGTTTTTATTAATAATAGCCCACTCCTCATCCTCAGATTTTTATTGCCTAAATATTAATCAAAATATGTTTGCTAATCCATGACAGCAATCCAAATAAGCAACTCTTACCATTTAGCTCTAGTTTCCAGAAGGCTCTTTTTAAAAAAAACATCATACTATTTACTAATCTTAATTCTGTTGACTATATTTCCGTTCACTGTCATCTTTCAAAGACCATCCAAATCAGCATCAAAATTGCTTCAGCATGTCTTCATTACAGAACAGTAAATTGAAAGAGATTAGATGTCAGTGTGGGGTCTCCCTGGGAGGGACATTTTCAAAATAAAAAATCAAAACTGGGTTTTGCAAATCAAAAGCCATCATTCATGTTATTGAGTTGAAGAAAGGGAGATTTATAAAGAGGATTTCTTTGGAGACAGCAATTGAGACCTGTAGAGTAAGAGTGGAAATTGTTCAAACCTGGTGAGGAGACTTTTCAACAAAACTTCTGAGAAAGTTTAATAACGTGACCTACAATGTTGAATGGTGGGTTTCTGTCTGGCTTCTATCTGAAAAATACAAGGGTTATATATACGATCTAGCCAGAAGCTGATAGATGAGTTGAACAAGAGGTGTATGCATTTCCAGAGTTCATTGGAGAAAAAAATACATGAATGCTTCCCAGAAAGAGTGATGGGCTACAAAGGCGTGAGGGCTGGCCTGTTAGTATTTTAATCTGAAGGGGTCTCTGTAGAGTACAGTGGACCAGCAAAAAACAAGATGAGGAGAGGAGTGAAAGTGAGAGGAAAATGCTTCATGGGCATCGCGGTGGATATTCCCAGTGGGACCTCTGAAAAATCCATACAAAAGTGCCCTACAAGAGTAGGCTTTAAATACCAGCAATACCCAGAGACTATAAAGCCATCGAAAAACAGCAGCAGTCAAGTAAGAATTTTTCTGTTCCCTTTTACTCTCCTCTCTAAACTAAACCTGAGGGAGATAAAAATCCTCTTTTTGCAAATGGACAAATGAATAGGAAAAGAAAAATGAACCACAATACCACCCTACTCTATTTTTCTGGCCTCTTGCCTGAAGAATATCATAACTAGGGAGGGGAAGATTTAAGTTTATAATATAAGAGTTTTATCATATAGGTCTTGCAATTAGAATTTTTGAATTGAGACATTATTTCCTGATTTAAAGCAGCCATATGATTTTTATTACCTATGAGTAGTCAGAAAAGTCAACGGACTTAGTTTTCATGTACACTCAAGGGAAAATTTTGACCACTGAATTAATTTTTTAAACTTTTTAGTACAGAAAATTTCAAACATATAGAAAAGTAGAGATGATAGTACAATGAACTCACATGCGCCTATCACCAATTAGAACAGTCATCAACTTATGCTCAGCTTGTTTCATCTATACTGCCAGCTTTGGATTTACTGAAGCAAATCTCAGATACTGTATAACTCACTGAGTTAATTTTAAAAAGACAAAGGGGGACAAAATTACTTTAAGATTATATTTTAAGTGTCTTATAAGTGAAACAGTTGTAGAACAAAAGACATATGAGTGTTTCTGTGTGCCATGTCAGGGATGCGGCTGGCCTGGATTTTAAATCGTGCTTAAAGACAGCTGGATTTATGAGATCCAAGAAAGTGGAATTGATTTAAAGTGACTTGAAACTATTGTCTCCTAACCCACTTTGGGCTTCTGGGAAATAATTCATTCTCTCTCTTAGAATATATTGTGAAACATTTCATTAATACATGGGAATGTTTTAATACCTTTATAAGGTATAGATAATAATATAATCCAAGTAAATGAATTATCAACACTAGGGAAACACTCTGTGTACTCCTCCCTGACCCTGGTCCATTACTGCTCTTCTCTGTGATAACCATGATCCCCACTTTTGTATTTATCATACAACTGCTTTTTTTTTTTTTTTTTTTTCAGTACGTGGGCCTCTCGCTGTTGTGGCCTCTCCCGTTGCGGAGCACGGGCTCCTGACGCGCAGGCTCAGCGGCCATGGTTCACGGGCCCAGCCGCTCCGCGGCATGTGGGATCTTCCCGGACCGGGGCACGAACCCGCGTCCGCTGCATCGGCAGGCGGACTCTCAACCACTGCGCCACCAGGGAAGCCCATACAACTGCTTTTTTAAAGAACTATTTCACATGTATGTATCCTTAAAATATATATTATTTAGTTTTGTGTGTTTTTGAACTTTATGTGAAAAGTATAATTGGCGATGAACATTTCGATTGTTCCTAGTTTTTTGGACATTACCAATAATGCTGCTATGAATATTCTTTTATATGACTCCTTGGGCATCTGGGGAAGAATTTCTCTAGGTTATATGCCTAGGAATGAACTTGATGGGCCATAAGACTCACATCATCAATTTCATTGGTTGAATTTAGATTTATTTACAATGTTTCCCAATTTATATTCCTGCCAGCTCTGTGTGATAGTTCTCAATGCACCACATCCAAAAATAACCCCTAAAATAGGCAAAATGTTTAAAGTTCTGTCAATCTGATTCATGTGAAATTGTAATTTAGTATTGTTTTGATTTGTATTTCCCAAAATTTTTCCATAAATTTCATCACGTTTTTGTATTATTATATGTTATGTGTGCCTCTCTCATTTAAAATGCATGGCCTTGATTTTTGCCCAAGTTTTAATTTGGTTAATTTTCCCCCCTCATTTGTAAAGAGTAAATGATTTAATCAGATACAATGCCTTTACCAGTTTTATATGTTAAAAATTTGTGGCTTTTAATTTTAATTTTAAAATGGTCTCTGATGAATGAAGGCTTTAAGTGTGTAAATTTCTTTTATCATGAGTTGTACTTTTAATATCTTGTTTAATAAGTTCTTACCTTAATTTCATGACATCGTCTCCTATATTTACTTCTAAAAGCCTTAAAGTTCTGTTTTTCACATTTTCAGATTTTTGTTGTCTGGATTTGATTTTTGTGTACAGTCTAAAGTGGGATCCAAACTGATCTTTTGCCAAATAGATACCCAGTTGTGCAACCATCCTTCACTGAACAGTCCATTCTTCCTCCAGCTGATCTTCAGAGGCAATTTAGATTGATACCAAGATTGGCAATACCGGGGAGTCTGCTTCTGGGATCTTAGTATCCTACCATTGGCTGTTTGACTACCCATATACCAATGTTACTGTTTAGTTATTATAATAATTTTATAATAATTTTGGTAGGGTCAAATAATGTCCCTTTATAGTCTAAGAAAAATATTTTCTTGAAACTTTTACAGACTTTAGAATTACCTTATGTTAGGTTTTGATTGGAAAAGAAATGTGTATATAGATTAATATTGGGAGAAATGTCAGATTCATAACATTGTGTCTTCTTCATGGATATATTAAGTTGAACCATACGAAATTGCTAATATCTGACCATTTTTGACCTGCCAAAACAGCAGTATCATATAGTTCAACTTAATAGTTTATCTCTCAATTTATTTGTATCTCTTTAATGTCTTTCATTAAAATTCTATTATTTTCTCTTCAAATTCACAAACATTATTGTTAAATTTAACTCTAGGCATACATTTTTATTTTAACCTATTATTGTGAAATAAATTCCTTTTAAAAATTATACTTCTGTTTTGCTAGTATAATTTAATTAAACTCTTCTTCCATCTATTAACTGTATTTCCTTAACTAGATCCTTTAGTATGATATTTATTTGAGCAGTGATTGGCAATGTCTTTCTCTCACTCAGTTCTTGATTTTAAAGGAAAGGCTTAAAAAATTTCACTATTGAAGTATAATGTTTGCTGGAGGTATTTGATCAATAACCTTAATAGGTTTAGGAATTATCCTTTTTAATCCTAGTTCACAAAAGGCTTTATTTTATCATGGATGAAGGTTGAATTTTATCAACAGATTTTTGTGCATTTATTGAAGGGACATGTGGATTTTCTCCATTTAACTAATAGATTATAGTGCAGTATATTGATAGGCATTTGTGGAGAAATATACATGTCTTTCCCAGTTGTTTCATTTTTTATATTTAAAAAATTAGATAATATGCCTACATAAAAGTGAGTAAATATGTAGGTATGGTGCAAAATAATATTTATAAAGTGAACACCTATTTGCTTTATCTAGTACAAGAGAAAGAAAACCATCAATAGCCCAAAGCTTACCCAGAAATAAATATTAGCCAAGATTTTGTAAAAAAAAAATAATAATTTACCTGTATTTTCTTCTGGACAGCAAACAATTCTGACCTCTGCCCTGGAGGGAGACACTGTTTCTATCTTCCCAACTTGTGTGCTCTACAAACATCCATAACAGTTTGGAACAAAGGCCGAAACACGATGTGCAGCAACATGAGAAACTCATGGAGAACTGTCTCTCAACAATCCTGTACTTCCAACTGCTGTAGCAACCTAGTGGGATTTGGAGTTGTCTGTTTTAAGGATGGCTGGATGACCTCTCTCTGCAAAGAAAGGAGTTACATATTTGGAGACCATAAAGGCAGATTGTAACGAAGACCACAAATGCTCTATAATATCCATTCTTTCTTTTCATCCGGGATTTACCACTAGTCCTCATTTCTCAGGGCCCTTGTAACTACATGGAGCTTTGTGATGAGTTCTCGTCAATGGACCATGGGCTGAAATTATGTGTTAACACTTACCAGAGTTATTAAGAGGGGATATACCTTCCACGTGTTATGCATTTTTGCTTTCGTGTGACAGCTAACTACAAAGAATCTGAGACATCAGAAAATGACAAAGGTGTGCAATGAGTAGAGTCTAGGTTCCTGAATGACTGAACAGAGCAAAGCCTCCCTTCTGACTTTCATTAGACTGTAAAGTAAGAGATAAATATTTTTTTTCTTGTTAAACCTCTGAGATGTTTGTTACAGCAACTAGCTTTCCTTGACTCATACAGAGATCACAATAATTTACAACTGTATTTTACTGGGTACTTATCATAAGATAGATACAATATATTAGCAAATTTAATTCTTTCACAAGCCTATGATAAAGGTTTTATTAACCCCCTCTGAGAGATTAACTTTCCTCTTCAAAATTGTCACATGGCTGCTAAGTGGGGGAGTTAGTACTTCAAACTAGTTCTAACTGAACCACAATGTGTGCTCTTAACTTGTTTTCTATTATGCCTGTAGTTAATTTCTTGGTGTACCAAACAAATAAACAAACAAAATCATATCCTTAGTCTTGGGTAAATCCATCAACCCAAACTGAAAATCTCAAACTTTAGCTCTCATTAATGTTTGGTTCATAGAGTAATAGTTCATAATAAAACACAGCTGAAGGGAAATGTGGAGCATACTCATTAACTAAACAGTTAGGTTTTTTTTGTTGTTTGTTTGTTTTTTGTGGTACGCCGGCCTCTCACTGTTGTGGCCTCTCCTGTTGCAGAGCACAGGCTCCGGATGCGCAGGCTCAGCGGCCATGGCTCACGGGCCCAGCCACTCCATGGTATTTGGGATCTTCCCGGATGGGGGCAGGAACCCGTGTCCCCTGCATCGGCAGGCGAACTCTCAACCACTGCACCACCAGGGAAGCCCAACAGTTAGTTTTATTAATAACGCATGTGGCATTGCTGGTTAACGTTCATCATTGCTCTAAGTTTATAGAGAACTGAAGCTCTGACCATCTACGTGGAAAACTATTTCCATCATTTTAACTTCTAATGCCCCCACACATACATATATGAGGGTGTTTATATGTATATAACACTTTATTTATGCTATTAAGTATTTTTAAAATCATATTTTAAAAATTTTGTAACAATCTTTAGGTTATAAAAATTGAAATTTTTAAATGTTTTAAAATATTTTAATGTATTTTTTAAAAGTACAGTGTTGACCTTATACCCTATCACCTCCAAATTTCTTTACGTACTTTCTACCAGAAAGAATGTTCTTCCATACAAATGCAGTGTAACCATCCCTCTTTCTTTCTTTCCTCCAAACACACACACACACACACACACACACACACACTTATTTCTACCCTTGTCTATAACTATATATTGAAAACCACAAGTTCATATCAATACTTCCAATCTAATCCAATACCAGTAGTTTATTCTGCTTTTATTCTGCTTTTCTCCCTTTCCAAATTTGGTAATTCCTTCTCCTTCAGTGAGAAACCAGCTGTCACTATCCCTCACAGCTATACTTTCTGTTGTATCTACTTCCCTTACATGGATGCCCTGCTCACCCTGCTCAGGCTCTAGCACCCTGAACCAGGTTCCCTTCTCACGTCACTTGGACTCTGACACGTCACACATGACCACCCTGACCCAAAACATATATGCTCTCCGTAGCCTGCTCCAGCTCTAAAACCCTACCATCGTTATGCTGCCCAGGCTCTGACACCAAAGATGCCCTCCCTACCCTACTTGGCCACCAATATCCTACTCAGGGCATCTGAAATTCTCCCCATAGGACATGTTTTAAACACAGAAATTATATGTGAAGGATAGTGAAAGCTGGTTTTTCACTGAAGGAAAAGGGATTGAAAAATTTGGAAAGGGAAAATGTAAAACAAACTATGTGGTACTGGATTAGAATTGAAGATATTGGAACAAACTTGTGGTTTTCAATATATAGATATTGAAATGCTTACCATTCTCTGCCTTACCTAATGATTTTGAGTCCAAATTGTTCAGGAATGGAAGGAAAGATGAAGAAAAGACAATATTACAATTTTCAATGGCTGCATTCTTTTCTGTGTTTGTGCCACAGTTTTAAATTCATTCTTCTAGTCTTGGATGTCTTAAAAATCTTGAATTTTTCTCTTTAATACTGTAATAATTTTGGGGTCCTCAGCTTATTAGGGAAGATTGCTAAAATTGAAATTACTAGATTTCAGTGTGTAAAATTCTTAAACCTTTATAATATGACAAGAAAAAAAAGCCCTCTCTCATTGTTATGATCTTTTTTTTTAAATTGGAGTATAGTTGCTTTACACTGCAGTGTCAGTTTCTTCTGTACAGAAAAGTGAATCAGCCATACATATACATATATGCCCTCTTTTTTTGGATTTCCTTCCCATTTAGGTCACCACAGAGCACTGAGTAGAGTTCCCTGTGCTATACAGTCAGTTCTCATTAGTTATCTATTTTAAATATAGTGGTGTATATATGTCAATCCCAATCTCCCAATTCATCCCACCCCCCTTCCCTTTCCCCCTTGGTATCCATACATTTGTTCTCTACATCTGTGTCTCTATTTCTGCTTTGCAAAGAAGATCATCTATACCAGTTTTCTAGATTCCACATATATGTAATAATATACGATATTTGTTTTTCTCTTTCTGACTTACTTCACTCTGTATGACAGTCTCTAGTTCCATCCACATCTCTGCAAATGACACAATTTCATTCCTTTTTCCATTTCTTTAATTACCAATAAAATTACATGCTTTTTCTTGTTTCCCATTTTTGTTGTGATTTATTATTTTTCATGTTAACTGACACTACTTTTTCTTTTTTTGAAGAAACAATTCACATCTGCTACTTTATTTCTGGAACTGGTCACAAAGCCACAGATGATATTTATAAATTCCTTTTTTCTACCACCCATTCTGTATTCCCTTTGCCTTCAGCCAGCTGGTCAGTGTGACACTACTTCTTACAATGTTTTCTTAATGATTTTTAAAAAGCTGTTTATATTAAGCAAAGTCATATTTATTGCAAATATGCTTACTAGTTTTTCTTTTAGCTTTTATGATATATTTTTAATGTACCATAATTTAAAACAGTTTTAATATTACTGAATAACTTATTTGGCATATTTAGAAAATTCTATCTCAATGGTAATTTAACTGTTTAAAGCTTTCTTCTAGAGTTTTACAGTTTCAACTTTCATATTTAGCTCTTTAATATATCAAAGATTTATTCTTTGTGGTTTCTGGTGAATATTTAAATTATTTCTTTTCTACATATAGCACAGTTTCCTCAACATTATTAGTCAAACATGTTTCTTTATTTAAATATTAAGTTTTTATATATATTAATATCCAGTTAGAGGCAATTCCTTTTATTCTGTCCACTTTCCAAGTCTTATGCGAATACTGCAATGTTTTATTTAATCATTCTATGTTTAAATAGCCAGTAGAATGAATAAATTCCTTTCATACCTCATTAAAAGAGTTCTGGAGCCAAGTCCAATGTGCATGTTGGGGGAGCTGGGGCGAGGGTTTTACCACACTAACAAGCACTTCTTAGACACCAATAGTGTGTCCAAGAATTTAACTCAATTCAACTCAATTCTCACACTCTCTATCTGGAGATAGCGTCAGATTCCACTGGTTAAGGGTTCAGTCTTACAAGACTGTCCCCACCCCCCACTTCAGATGCCAGTCAGAAGCCTAGGATGCTACCTGTGCTTCTGACTGTCTGGTTATAAAGCAGAGGTTCCCATAACCCACTTCTTCCTTGGGTTCCATTAATTTGGCTCACAAACTATAATGGCTCACAGAACTCAGAGCAACATTTCACTTACTAAATTACCAGTTTATTATAAAAAGATATAACTCAGGAATAGCCAGATAAAAGATGCATAGGGCAAGGTGTGGGAGAGAGAGTGAGGAGCTTCCATGTCCTCTCCAGCAGCAACACTCTCGCCAAACTCTATGTGTTCACCAAACCAGTTCTCCAAACCCCATCCTTTTGGGTTTCTATAGAAGCTTCATTACATAGTCATGATTAGTTAATTACTGGCCATTGGCATTTGATTCAAATCCAGCCCCTTCCCCTCCCTGGAGGTCAGGGGGTGGGACTGAATGTTCCACTCTAATTTCATGGTTGGTTCTCCTGGCAACCAGCCCCATCTTTAGGTGGGGTCCAAAAGTCACTTCATTAACATAACAAGAGACACATTTGTCACTGTCAACACTTAGGAAATTCCAAGGGTTCTGAGAGCTGTAAGCCAAGAACTGTGGATGAAGATGAAATACATATGAGAAATATATTTTGGTCATGTGAATCTATGTATTTATTATAAGTCACAATATTGCATTCATCATATTCAATAATGCCTGAGCTATGATGAGTGTTCTTCCAAATAGTTTTAGAATCACCTTTCCTGTTTTTCCCAAAGAGACTTTAAAGTGTACTTAATCTATTATAGTTTATCACTCATCCAAATCTATGATATGTCTTTCCTTTTATTCAGCCTTTTTGTTTCTGGGTAAAGTTTTCATCTTTTCTTGTTACTCTGATTCCTAGTTGCTTTTTCGTTGTCATTGTGAATGAATTCACATTTTTCTTATAATTTCTACTGTCTATTATACAGGAAAATGATTGATTTTTGTGCATTTATCTTATGTCAAGATATTTTACTGTAGTCCTTCGTACTACATTATTATATCATGTTTTTGTTTATATTTTAGGAATAAAATGATACTGCCCGAAAATCTACCTTGTGTCTTCTCCTCAATAAACTACTACATTCAAATAAATTTATCAATATATTATGAGAGCTAATCTATCCCAACCACATTCTCCTCTGGGATGACAAATTTACTTTAGTGATATCTTGTTGGAAAACATACTGTCTAACTGGGTTTGGGGAAATTACAATGACAACAAAACTCATGTCCATAAGAGGAGATATAACTGGCTATTTAAATATATATATTTTTAGTAACACAAATAATACTGTGAAACAAAGAATGTTGCTCACCATCTGGGTCTACAAGGATTGAATTATAGCCACTGCAGTTGCTGACCAACAGGACACCCTGAAAGGAATTCAAGAAGACAAACAGCATGAGGCACTCCGTGCTTTGGAAAAACAGGCCTCTAAGATAGATAAATCTCAGTAAGAACTTTAATGAACCCAGATTCTTGAATCTTCCTATACACATAAAAGCACTAAAATCATTAACTGAGATCGCTGCTCCTTGTAACTAGCAATAACCTTTTACAGAGGTGTATGCTTGACTGCATGTATTCCCTCGGCAAAATTGTATAAATACTAGCTTCTCCCCCAACTTCCTGGAAGCAGTTCTCTCAGAGCTACTTTACTGAAAGGCTGTTTCCCAAGTTATACTCCTCAGTGAGACCCTAAATAAAACTCAACTCACAGCTCTTACACTGTGCATTTTTGTTTCAGTTGACAATACACAGCCACAATATCACATAAACATTTTATTTTATAGACAGTCTTAATATGTATTTTTCTAAATTTATATTTTTTCTCTGTGTTTGTATACAGACTATTCTTGAATCTGATTTCTAATAGTAGTGAACTGCCTTTCAAAGTCATTCTGTATTACTTTGATACCCAACCATCATGAAATAGTAAATGCTTTAGGAAACTCCAATCCTTAACTTCATGAAAAGTCCAGCATATATAACAGGAATCACTAAGTTCATCTTTAACAGAGAATTTTATAAAGATGTCTAAAGTCCAAAACTGGAAAAAAAAAAAAGAAAAAATACTTTTTAGACATTAGTTTGAAGATCAGTCAACATAGGTTGAAGTTCTATTTACAATTCAGTGAAGTTAAGTAAGGATATGACCTTCTCTCCTCTCTGTTCTGTTCTTAATTCTACTGACCTTAATCTGTGTTTGCCTCACTACCCTGTGCCAGGCCAATAATAGTAAGTGGTGAACCATTACCCAAGAATTACTGAGATTTTTATAATTTGAAGAAAACTCATCTTAAAATAACTTTTCTTTTTAAATAATGTCCTATCATAAGGGAGTGATTTTGTTTTGCTCCTGTCTAAATATTCCAAGCCTCATAACTTGGTAGGTCTCTTAATTCCATGAGAACTAACTATTAACTTATCCTTGGAAACTTAGTCTATGAGTATCTGAGTATTTATGCCACCTCAGCACAGGAAATCCTAATGGATCCACTGGCATTTTCTTAAAGATAAATGTCTATATCTATATACTTTGACTTTATCTATTCAGTAAACTTTTAATTAGTCCATATTTTGCTTCCTCAAATATGTAGAGAAACTAATTATCTTGGAAAATTAGGTTGGGTAGAAAATCTGATGAAAACTTCTATGGGCAGTATCATTTTTCAACATGTTTCCAAGGATGTGGGAAAGTCTTGGATTGTAATTTACCTGTTTAATAGCTACCTGGAGTAAGCTAATATGCAGGACTCATTCTGCAGATATTCTTCTCTTCACCTTCAGCAAGATAGTAAATGCTTTTAAATAGCTATTCTGTACTCTTTTATTGATGTTAACAGAACTATTATGGCTGTTACTGGCCATCTTTATACCCCTTTGCTGCTTCACTTCCACAGCATGCAAGTCTGGCTACCAAAAATGTCATTGATCCTAGTTTTAAGCATCAACCTTAGATGATAAAAATGGTGATATCCTTGAATGACAGATTCAAAAGTATCATAAAAAGTCTTTCAAACAGATGGTAAATATACCACTGTTTACATATTTTAAATGAATGCTACAGATGGTAAGAAATTATTCCACCATGTTTAACAGGAAAATTCCACAGTATTTCTACAAAGGCACTTTTCGTTTTACTGCAAGGAAATATATTCAGTAATTTAGCTACCAACCACTCTTCTGCCTTTCAAAATGTATATTGGAAGCATATGGGAAAGATGGCTAAAGAGACTGTATTCATTTTTTCTTTATGTATCCTTAAATTTATTGAATAGTAAAAATAAAAAGGAATGAGAAAGGTGTATGGATGTGTTCATTTTTAGGAAAAAAATGATAATTCTTAAAGGCATTTTTAGATAATTTACTCATTTAATTACAACACATTTCATGCTTAAAAATTGGGGGCTATAAAGCAAACATTAAAATGTCACATGTTAACAGTTTAAAAATGTCATTTTTTAATGTATGAAGAATCCGTTTGTATTGTACACTAATTTTATGTTTATTTTATGAAATGATGGTATAACAAAGTGTTTTGAGTGACAGGAATAATTCAGTAAATAAAGTAAAGATTTGAAAACAAGAATTTAAAATTTCTATTTGATTATAAATATGATTATAGTTATAGTAGCTGAGGATCAAAGATTATTGCACTTTATATGAGCACTTGTTCAATACCTTAAAATATTTCATTCTGTTCTCTCAATATTGTACACATATTCCTTGGATATTGGTGTGGAAATCAGTCTCTCCATAAGCAAACTTACTTGATGTCACAAATTCTAAAAAACAAAAAATTAATTCCAAAATCTCCTGTTGTGGAGCACAGGCTCCAGATGCGCAGGCCCAGCGGCCATGGCTCATGGGCCCAGCCTCTCTGCGGTATGTGGGATCTTCCCAGACCGGGGCACAAACCCGTGTCCCCTGCATTGGCAGGCGGACTCTCAACCACTGCACCACCAGGGAAGCCCTCTCACCTTCTTATTTTTGAACAATTACTATAACTGTCTTCTTTTCAAAATACATTTAACTTTAAAAAATGTAAAGTTGATGTATTGAAACATACATGTTATCAGATTTTTCCCTTCAAATAGCTTTTTGAAATATTTCTCACTTGTGAGCATAAGGCTGTCCCTTCATGAAGGACTGGTAGTAGAGGTAATCCCTGCTTCCACCACATATAAAAAATAACCTGTTATATTTAGGTGTTAAAAGTTGAGGTGCAGTCTTCCTTGCCTTCTGGCTACTGTTTGTTGCCATTATTTCTTCTTCATATAGACCTTTATAAAAAGCATTGTTAAAATTCAAAGTTTTTAATCTTTTTAAACAAGATAATATAGAAGGGAAAGACCTTCAAGATGGCAGAGGAGTAAGACGTGGAGATCACCTTCCTCCCCACAAATACATCAGAAATACATCTACATATGGAACAGCTCCTACAGAACACCTACTGAACCCTGGCAGAAGACCACAGACTTCCCAAAATGCAAGAAACTCCCCACGTACCTGGGTAGGGCAAAAGAAAAAAGAAAAACCACAGACAAAAGAATAGGGATGAGACCTGCACCTCTGGGATGGAGCTGTGAAGGAGGAAAAGTTTCCACACAATAGGAAGTCCCCTCACTAGCAGAGACGGGGGGTGGCGGGGGGGGGAAGCTTTGGAGTCATGGAGGAAAGCACAGCAACAGTGGGTACAGAGGGCAAAGCAGAGAGATTCCTGCACAGAGGATCAGTGCCAACTAGCACTCACCAGCCTGAGAGGCTTGTCTGCTCACCCACTGGGGTTGGTCAGGGCTGGGATCTGAGGCTCCGGCTTCAGAGGTCAGATCCCAGGGAGAGGACCTGGGTTGGCTGTGTGAACACAGCCTGAAGGGGGCTAGTGTGCCACAGCTAGCCAGGAGGGAGTCCGGTAAAAAGTCTGGACTTGCCTAAGAGGCAAGAGACCATTGTTTCGGGGTGTGCAAGGAGAGAAGATTCAGAGCACCACCTAAACGAGCTCCAGAAACGGGTGCAAGCTGTGGCTATCAGCGTGGACTGCAGAGACAGGCATGAAATGCTAAGGCTGCTGTTGCAGCCACCAAGAAACCTGTGTGCAAGCAGAAGTCACTATCCACACATCCCTTCCCGGGAGCCTGTGCAGCCCGCCACTGCCAGGGTCCGGTGATCTAGGGACAACTTCCCTGGGAGACTACACTGTGCACCCCAGGCTGGTGCAACGTCACCTTGGTGTCTGCTGCACTTTAACCTCGTCCTGCCTGAGCAAAGAACAGATGTTGTCAGGTGACCTAAATGCAGAGGAGGGGCCAAATCCAAAGCTGAACCCAAGGAGCTGTGCGAACAAAGAAGAGAAAGGTAAATTTCTCCCAGCATCCTCAGGAGCAGCGGATTAAATCTCCACAATCAACTTGATGTACCCTGCATCTCTGGAATACCTGAATAGACAACAAATCATCTCAAAATTGAGGTGGTGGACATTGTGTGATTTTGTCTCTATAGCTTTGCTTTTACCATTTGTCCTAGGGTTCTGCCTGTCAATTTTTTTTTTTTTAAGTACAGGTTTTAGTGCTTATTATCACTGGTGGATTTGTTTTTTGGTTTGGTTGCTCTCTTCCTTCTTTCTTTTTAAATTACTTTAAAATTTATTTTTAATATATTTTTTTTTATTTTAATAACTTCATTTTATTTTATTTATTTTTTTCTTTCTTTTTTTTCTCCCTTTTCTTCAGAGCCGTGTGGCTGACAGGGTCTTGGTGCTCCAGCTGGGTGTCCAGCCTGTGCCTCTGAGGTGGGAGAGTCGAGTTCAGGACATTGGTCCACCAGAGACCTCCCAGGTCCATGTAATATCAAACGGCGAAAAATCTCCCAGAGATCTCCATCTCAACACTAAGACCCAGCTCCACTGAATGACCAACAAGCTACAGTGCTAGGAACCCTGCAGCAAGCAATTAGCAAGACAGGAATACAACCCCACTCATTAGCAGCAAGGCTGCCTAAAATCATAATAAGGTCACAGACACCCCAAAACACACCATTGAATGTGGTCCTGCCCCAAGAAGGACAAGATCCAGCCTCATCCACGAGAACATGGGCGCCAGTCCCCTCCACCAGGAAGCCTGCACAACCCACTGAACCATCCTTAGCCACTGGGGCAGACACCAAAAACAATGGGAACTACGAACTGGTAGCCTGTGAAAAGGAGACCCCAAACACAGAAAGTGAAACAAAATGAGAAGACAGAAAAACACACAGCAGATGAAGGAGCAAGGCAAAAACCCACCAGACCTAACAAATGAAGAGGAAATAGGCAGTCCACCTGAAAAAGAATTCAGAATAATGATAGTAAAGATGATCCAAAATCTTGGAAATAAAATGGAGAAAATACGAGAAACATTTAACAGGGACCTAGAAGAACTAAACAGCAAACAAACAAGGATGAACAACACAATAAATGAAATTAAAAATTCTCTAGAAGGAACCAATAAGAGAAAAACTGAGGCAGAAGAACAGATAAGTGACCTGTAAGATAAAATAGTGGAAATAACTACCACAGAGCAGAATAAAGAAAAAAAAAAAAAATGAAAAGAATTGAGGACAGTCTCAGAGAGCTCTGGGACAACATTAAAGGCACCAACATTTGAATTATAGGGGCCCCAGAAGAAGAAGAGAAAAAGAAAGGGACTGACAAAATATTTGAAGAGATTATAGTTGAAAACTTCCCTAATATGGGAAAGGAAATAGTCAATCAATCCAGGAAGCACAGAGAGTCCCATACAGGAAAAATACAAGGAGAAACACTTCAAGACACATAGTAATCAAACTATCAAAAGTTAAATGCAAAGAAAAAATATTAAAAGCTGCAAGAGAAAAACAACAAATAACATACAAGGGAATCCCCATAAGGTTAACAGCTGATCTTTCAGCAGAAACTCTGCAGGCCAGAAAGGAGTGGCAGGACATACTTAAAGTGATGAAAGGGAAAAACCTACAACCAATATTACGCTACCCAGCAAGTATCTCGTTCAAATTTGATGGAGAAATCAAAACCTTTACAGACAAGCAAAAGCTAAGAGAATTCAGTACCACCAAACCAGCTTTACAACAAATGCTAAAGGAATTTTTCTAGGCAGGAAACACAAGAGAAGGAAAAGACATATAATAACAAACCCAAAACAATTAAGAAAATGGTAATAGGAACATACATATCAATAACTACCTTAAATGTAAATGGATTAAATGCTCCAACCAAAAGACATAGACTGGCTGAATTGATACAAAAACAAGACCCAGGGGCTTCCCTGGTGGCGCAGTGGTTGAGAGTCGCCTGCCGATGCAGGGGACACGGGTTCGTGCCTCAGTCTGGGAAGATCCCACATGTCGCGGAGCGGCTGGGCCCGTGAGCCATGGCCTCTGAGCCTGCACATCCGGAGCCTGTGCTCCGCAACACGAGAGGCCACAACAGTGAGGGGCCCATGTACCGCAAAAAACCCCAAAAAACAAACAAAAAACACCCCAAAACCAAGACCCATATGTATGCTGTCTACAAGAGACCCACTTCACACCTAGGGACACATATAGACTGAAAATGAGGGGATGGATAAAGATATTCCATGCAAACGGAAATCAAAACAAAGCTGGAGTACCAATACTCATATCAGACAAAATAGTCTTTAAAGACTCTTACAAGAGACAACGAAGGACACTACATAATGATTAAGTGATGAATCCAAGAAGAAGATATAACAATTGTAAATATTTATGCACCCAACATAGGAGCACCTCAATACACAAGGCAAACGCTAACAGTCATCAAAGGGGAAATTGACAGTAACAATCATAGTAGGGGACTTTAATACCCTACTTTCACCAATGGACATATCATCCAAAATGAAAATAAATAAGACACATAAGCTTTAAATGATACATTAAAAAAGATGGACTTAATTGATATTTATAGGATGTTCCATCCAATAACAACAGAATACACTTTCTTCTCAAGTGTTCATGGAACATTCTCCAGGGTAGATCATATTGTGCATCACAAATGAAGCCTTGGTAAATTTTTAAAAATTGAAATCATATCAAGTATTTTTTCCAACAACAATGCTATGAGACTAGATATCAATTACAAGAAAAAAATTGTACAAAATACAAACACATGGAGGCTAAACAATACACTACTAAATAACCAAGTGATCACTGATGAAATCAAAGAGGAAATTAAAAAATACCTAGAAAGAAATGACAATGCAAACATGACTACCCAAAACCTATGGGAGGCAGCAAAAGCAGTTCTAAGAGGGAAGTTTATAGCAATACAATCCTACCTCATGAAACAAGAAACATCTCAAATAAACAACCTAACCTTACACCTAAAGCAATTAGAGAAAGAAGAACAAAAAAACCCCAAATTTAGCAGAAGGAAAGAAGTCATAAATATCAGACCAGAAATAAATAAATAAATGAAGGAAACGATAGAAAAGATCAATAAAACTAAAACCTGGTTTTTTGAGAAGATAATAAAAATTGATAAACGATTAGCCAGACTCATCAAGAAAAAAAGGGAGAAGATTCAAATCCATAGAATTAGAAATGGAAAAGGAGAAGTAACAACCAACACTGCAGAAATACAAAGGATCATGAAAGATTACTACAAGCCACTATATGCCGATAAAATGGACAACCTGGAAGAAATGGACAAATTCTTAAAGAAGCACAACCTTCTGAGACTGAACCAGGAAGAAACAGAAAATATAAACAGACCAATCACAAGCACTCAAATTGAAACTGTGATTAAAATTCTTCCAACAAACAAAAGCCCAGGACCAGATGGCTTCACAGGTGAATTCTATCAAACATTTAGGGAAGAGTTAACACCTATCCTTCTCAAAATCTTCCAAAATATACCAGAGGGAGGAACACTCCCAAACTCATTTTATGAGGCCACCATCACCCTGATATCAAAACCACACAAGGATGTCACAAAGAAAGAAAACTACAGGCCAATATCACTGATGAACATAGATGCAAAAATCCTCAACAAAGTACTAGCAAACAGAATACAACAGCACATTAAAAGGATCATACACCATGATTAAGTGGGGTCTATCCCAGGAATGCAAGGATTCTTCAATACACGCAAATCAATCAAGGTGATACACCATATTAACAAATTGAAGGAGAAAAACCATATGATCATCTCAGTAGATGCAGAAAAAGCTTTGAACTCAATTCAACACCCATTTATGACAAAAACCCTCCAGAAAGTAGGCATAGAGGGAACTTACCTCAACATGATAAAGGCCATATATGACAAACCCACAGCCAACATCATTCTCAATGGTGAAAAACTGAAACCATTTCCTCTAAGATCAGGAACACTACAAGGTTGTCCACTCTCACCACTATTATTCAACATAGTTTTGGAAGTCCTAGCCACAGCAATCAGAGAAGAGGAAATAAAAGTAATCAAATTGGAAAAGAAGAAGTAATAGTGTCACTGTTTGCAGATGACATGATACTATACATAGCGAATCCTGAAGATGCTACCAGAAAACTACTAGAGCTAATCAATGAATTTGGTAAAGTACCAGGATACAAAATTAAGGCACAGAAACCTCCTTAATTCCTATACACTAATGATGAAAAATCTGAAAGAGAAATTAAGGAAACACTCCCATTTACCATTGCAACAAAAAGAATAAAATACCTAGGAATAAACCTACCTTAGGAGACAAAAGACTTGTATTCAGAAAACTATAAGACACTGATGAAAAAATTAAAGATGATACAAACAGATAGAGAGATATACGATGTTCTTGGATTGGAAGAATCAACATTGTGAAAAATGACTCTACTACCCAAAGCAATCTACAGATTCAATGTAATCCCTAGCAAACTACCAATGGCATTTTTCAGAGAACTAGAACAAGAAATTTCACAATTTCTGTGGAACACAAAAGACCCCGAATAGCCAAAGCAACGTTAAGAAAGAAACACGGAGCTGGAGGTATCAGGCTCCCTGACTTCAGACTATACTACAAAGCTACAGTATTCAAGACAGTATGGTTCTGGCATACAAATGGAAATATAGATCATTGGATCAGGATAGAAAGCCCAGAGATAAACCCATGCACATATGGTCACCTTATTTTTGATAAAGGAGGCAAGAATATACAATGGAGAAAAGACATCCCCTTCAATAACTGGTGCAGGGAAAACTGGACAGCTACATGTAAAAGAATGAAATTAGAATACTCCCTAACACCATAGACAAAAATAAACTCAAAATGGATTAAAGACCTAAATGTAAGGTCAGAAAGTGTAAAACTCTTAGAGGAAAACACAGGCAGAACACTCTATGACATAAATCACAGCAAGATCCTTTTTGACCCACCTCCTAGAGAAATGGAAATAAAAACAAACAAACAAAAAAACAAATGGGACCTAATGAAACTTAAAATCATTTGCACAGCAAAGGAAACCATAAACAAGTTGAAAAGACAACCCTCAGAATGGGAGAAAATATTTGCAAATGAAGCAACTGACAAAGGATTAATCTCCAAAATTTACAAGCAGCTCATACAGCTCAATATCAAAAAAACAGACAACCCAATCCAAAAATGGGCAGAAGACCTAAATAGACATTTCTCCAAAGAAGATATACAGATTGCCAACAAACTCATGAAAGGATGCTCAACATAACTAATCATTAGAGAAACGCAAATCAAAACTACCATGAGGTATCACTTCACACCAGTCAGAGTGACCATCATCAAAACATCTACAAACAATAAATGCTGGAGAGGGTGTGGAGAAAAGGGAACCCTCTTGCACTGTTGGTGGGAATGTAAATTGATACGGTCACTATGGAGAACAGTATGGAGGTTCCTTAGAAAACTAAAAACAGAGCTACCATACGACCCTGCAATCCCAGTACTGGGCATATACCCTGAGAAAACCATAATTCACAAAGAGTCATGTACCACAATGTTCATTGCAGCTCTATTTACAATAGCCAGGACATGGAAGCAACCTAAGTGTCCATCAACAGATGAATGGATAAAGAAGATGTGGCACATATATACAATGGCATATTACTCAGCCATAAAAAGAAATTAACTTGAGTTATTTGTAGTAAGGAGAATGGACCTAGAGTCCGTTCTACAGAGGGATGTGAGTCAGAAAGAGAAAAACAAATACCGTATGCTAACACATATATATGGAATTCCCCCCCCCAAAAAAAAAAAATTGGTTCTAAGGAACCTAGGCGCAGGACAGGAATAAAGACGCAGATGTAGAGAATGGACTTGAGGACACGGGGAGGGGGAAGGTTAAGCTGGGACAAAGTGAGAGACTGGCCTTGACGTATATACACTACCAAATGTAAACTAGATAGCTAGTGGGAAGCAGCCACATAGCACAGGGAGATCAGCTGGGTGCTTTGTGACCACCTAGAGGGGTGGGATAGGAAGGGTGGGAGGGAGACACAAGAGGGAGGAGATATGGTGTTATATGTATATGTATAGCTGATTCACTTTGTTATAAAGCAGAAACTAACACATCATTGTAAAGCAATTATACTCCAATAAAGATTCTAAAAAAAAAAAAAGATAATATAGAAATTGAAATGCATGAGAGGTGGACATAGAAACTTATATTTATAGGACAAAATTTTAACACTACATGGTACAACTTCTATTTTGTGACAAGATGGTGACCAATGTCCTTCCAGAGGCAGGAAGTAAACATTGTCTCTGTGTACCAAAACCAAGGACATCTAAGACATCCCTGTTAGGAATTGTCTTAAAGTTTTGATCTCTATTTTCTAAACAGTGGTTCTCAAATGTTATATTACATCAGAATCACTTGAAGACTTTTTAAAGTAAAGATTGCTGGTTACCAGACCCAGAGTTTTGTATCCACCCAGTCTGTGGTGGAGCTATAAAATTTGCATTTCTAACAATTCCCAGTTGATTTCCTTGAGTTTTACCCCCAATCTATGAATATAAATCAAGAGCCAAGAAGGAGCATACAAGCCCTTTAATTAGGATGATTCAAAGGTCTTACAGAAGACAAAGGTTTGAAAATACTTTTTAAATTACAGAGGAGCTCTTCCCTTCATCCTGGCTTCCTCTGCAAAGGTGACTATACATAAGCTCAAAATGTTTCTGCTTGAGCTATACAATCAAACAAACAAACAAACAGAACTAAACATACTTTAATGGGTATGTGATTCTAAATTGTTTTTTCTTTATCTTATTATAAAATTATTGCTGAGGCCCTCACAACAATGTTGATGGAGATTTCTTCGCCTCTGGCTGCTCTTTGGACTTAAAGATAGTTCCTTACCACTCTATATTGATATAAAACCTGAGGGTTTTTAGAGCCTCTTGCCAAGCCACCTATGTGATAGGTTATTCAATAAATACTATCTTCTGTTAATTATAATGGTGGCTCTTTCCATCTCTGTATTTCAGAGACTTTAAATTCTCTGAGCTAGAGAGAATTGGAGAGAATAGTCAAACACACAAATGTTCACTCCCTAGCTGATTTGACTAGGTTCTACTTAGGTTAGACTTACTTAGGTCCACCTGACCTCTCTTGAATTATATTATTCCATTTCAATTACAGTTGAGACAATTTCAGTCACTGATGAAAACAGACTGGAAAGATGATTGACTTTTCAGAATCAATAAAGAGTGTGAAGGGCTTCCCTGGTGGCGCAGTGTTTGAGAGTCCGCCTGCCAATGCAGGGGACGCGGGTTCGTGCCCCAGTCCGGGAAGATCCCACATGCCGCGGAGCAGCATGGGCCTGTGAGCCATGGCCCTGAGCCTGCACGTCCGGAGCCTGTGCTCCGCAACAGGAGAGGCCACAACAGTGCGAGGCCCGCGTACCGAAAAAAAAAAAAAAAAAAAAAAAAAAAAGAGTGTGAGAGGTTTTATGTTCTGAGGGAGCTATGGAGTGTTAGGAAAATGGTTTTCTAATTTGTACCCTTGGTAGCTCCTAAAGTTTTAACAAAAGGGCTATTAAAGTATCAATATTAATAGTTTAAAAGAAGTCAGATATCATATTCTTAAATTTTATTTGTAGTCTATTATAAAATTGATCAGCCTGAAAAGTCGTCTGCCCTGCAGGTTCTCCTTTCCCTTCCCCCTTTAATAACGATCTTTTTAAAGAAAGGCAATCTCAAAACTCCCTTCAGTGCTTGGCCTGATGTGGAAAAATTTCCAGAATGGCAAATAAAGGAACATTTCCACAATTGTTTCAAGCAAGTAATTCACAATCATCTCATAAAACTTTTTTAAAATGAATTTTACTTTATAAAAATATTATTTATTGGAATTCATAATTTTGCTGTTTTAAATAAATTAAGTACAAATAATAACTGCAATAAAAAGTGACTCTAAAAGATATATAGAGCTTTATGGCTATAGGAAATTAAAATTTAAAAATATCTATAGAAAAGTATGAAAAGATGTTCAGTAGAAATCCTTCAAGTTTAAAAGCATACATTGGGATAAATTAGTGTTGCAGAATTAGAATAGGAGTAAAAATTCAAGGAGACAAAATCAGTGGTATAAAATTTCCTACCATTAAATAATAACTTGTTTCTGTATTTTTAAATGAATGGTGATGATATCAATTTATTATAGTATTTGTTCCATTGCTGTCAATACTTACATAACATCATAATTTCAACTATCTATGCTATGATAAAACGTTTAGATGTCACTTTAAAATTGAGTAGAATGGTTTTTAGCAATTCATTTTGGAGTAACAATAAAACCTGAACAGCTGTGTTCCATTATTGAATAAAGTATAGAATTGACAACTCTAATAATAATAGTAATAATTAAAATAATGACAACTTAATAACCTAGTTTTAAAAATACTTCTGAAATATATTGAATTAAAATGTTCATATAATAAAGTAGGCATTATTATCTCCTATTTGTAGATGTGGAAACTGGCCATTGGGTAACATAGGCAAGTCACTTGCTTGAATTGAAAATAATATGAAAGGTGAAGGCAGGACAAAATTTGATGCCAATGATCCCTATGTTTTCTTTTTCTACCTACTTCTACCTAAGTGTAAAAAGTGATTGACCAATGCAATAACATACCAATTTTGTATACATCTGCAAGATCTATACATCTGCATTTCATACATATACATTTTGTTCATCTATATGTGTACATCTGCATTATACATATATATTTCACTGGGTCTGAAAAACTTTGTAGAAGGTCTTTGTGTTGAGGTTTCATCAAAATTTTCCCAGTTAATAATTCTTTAACAATTACTATATTGTAGTATCATACGTTTCCTTCCTAGAACTCTAATATCTTTATATTTTGAACTGTTCTTCTTCTGTAATTAGTTTAGGTCACTCTTCCATCTTTTATTAAAATATTATTAGTGAAGCACCAGTGGATTCAGTATCATCAAATCCACTAAAGGTAAATTATCACTTGTGACTGATAATTCTCAGTAGCAAAATATCTCTGAATTCATCAGGGAGATTAACACTTATAATCACCTTTAAAAAAAAATGAAGTCTAAATTAGTTCAACCAAGAAAAGCGATAGAATATTTTTTAATTTGACTAAAATGTTGCTATTGGCAATATAATGCAGAAGAAAATGAGTGTCTGAGCTGCCAAGAATATTTGTTACATTGCAACTGTATTTCCCTCTGTTAAAAGGTATTAGACTCAGCCTTTATTTTAATAACTAGGCAATCTAAAAGCTTCAATCAACATTCACAACCAAAAACCATGTCAATCATTTTGAATTGAAAAGAAAATCTTGAGCATAGCAAGTGCCAACCACCATCCAACATTTGGCCTTCAAACATCTATTAATGGGTATTATCAACTGTTCAACTAGCATTTTGGGGGGAAAGAAATATAACCTACTCTGAGTTCCACGAACTCGCTGGTTTAATGTAATCTAACGCATTAGTTTCAATGCCTCAATATATGCCTTTTCTGAGTACCTAAAAATGTCTGTGGGTCACAAGACGGTTATAGTTCAGCCCTTAAGGGGGAAAACAGTTCTTCAATTCACTTCCAGCCATTTCCAAGACTTACATATGTGGTACAAAATGCCATATAATGGGGAAATGTCTCAAGAAACTTTATTCTACCTTGTCATACCAGAAAGATATGCTGAAAACTTGCCATGTGTCTACTTGTCAGAGAATAGAATTTTTAAAACATCATTACTAATTTCCCCAATACCAGATAATTTTACCTATGATGAGCAACCCTCACTCACACCTGAAGAACAGCATCATAATGAAGCTTAAATATGTCATCTACATTTAAAACCACAGATGATTAGTGATGGAAGCTTCTGTTTCTGAAGGATGCATTTTTTATCTGGCTCCTCTTTTAAACAGAACACTGTACTGGTTGTAGATGCCGAAGAATACTTATAAGTTATACATATGTTATTAAGCCATTTACATGTTATCCCTAAAATGTCTGGATGGTGGTAATGATAAAAATATGGATAAGAACTGAAGAAGGAGCACAGATGAAAGCTTGCCCTTTCTTAGTGAAGCTGTGACACACATGGATTACAAGATTGAGTGAGGATGGGACTTCCCTGGTGGTGCAATGGTTAAGAATATGCCTGCCAATGAAGGGGACACCAGTTCGAGCCCTAGTCCGGGAAGATCCTACATGCCGCAGAGCAACTAAGCCCCTGTGCCACAACTACTGATTCTGCACTCTAGAGCCTGCGAGACACAATCACTGAGCCCTCGTGCCACAGCTACTGAAACCTGCATGCCTAGAGCTTGTGCTCCGCAACAAGAGAAGCCACTGCAATGAGAAGCCCGGGCACTGCAACTAGAGAGAGTCCGGGCACAGCAATGAAGAACCAACACAGCCAAAAATAAATAAATAAAATAAATAAATTTATATTTTAAAAAACAGTTAAAAAAAAAAAGATCGAGTGAGGAGAAAAGTATTCTTCAGAATGAGTATAGGGGATTTTCCTCTATTTATTAATCAGAGTAATGCTCATGACATTTCTAAGCTTTAGAGGAATAAGAATGCATAATAGATCCAATCACACCTTTACATAATTATGCAGTCATAGGGTGCCAAAATGAAGGCATTTTTAAAAGTTCAGAATGAAGTAAAATTCATTTTCTAAATATTAGATAACTCTAAGAGAATATATTAAAAATCCTTTCCAAGTTATCAGAATAAAGGCATTTCTTCAGCAAACTTTACTTGATAAAACGTGTTTATAAGAAGGAGGTTCATATGTTTATATACAAATACAATTCATCTAAAGCTCACTGCATTGCTAGTGAAGTCAATTACTCTTTTCTTGGTCACACGTTATTTGACAGGAAGTCTACTGTCGCAGCATCATTTAGGTTTTACAAGCAGGCCTATTTTATAGGAAGCTGTGATAGTATTTTTTAAAGAGAAGCTATATAATGCATTTTAGAGCCTCGGAGGTGAAGATTTATTATATTCAATGGTGCCAAGAATACATAACATGGGCTGGCAATATACAAACATGTCCACAGTCATGATACAGTAGTCCAGCACTAGCATACAAAATGTCTCCAATTTCAGCCCCTGATGTCTCAATGGCGATTGGCAGCTCAATCTCATACTAACTTGTCGAAACATGAGGCAGAGTTTGCAAATAAAAACTCTAAATATATTTACTAATATGTGACTTTTCCATAGAAATTGCCTAATATTTTAAGTTTAAATATGTAAATAGAACTTATTCTCACAATAATTTTAATTCTCAAACTTTTCTTTTTTTTTTTTTTTGCGGTATGTGGGCCTTTCACTGTTGTTGCCTCTCCCATCGCGAAGCACAGGCTCGGGACGCGCAGGCTTAGCGGCCATGGCGCACGGGCCCAGCCGCTCCGCGGCATGTGGGATCTTCCCGGACCGGGGCACGAACCCGTGTCCCCTGCATTGGCAGGCGGACTCTCAACCACTGCGCCACCAGGGAAGCCCTCTCAGACTTTTCTTAAACCAACTAGTTACGATGTGTAAAATATTTACTTAAGTAGCATTTTATAATCATCTTAGAATTTGTTATCTAAATTAAATTTGATCGGTCTATTGAAAAACTTTGAGCTTTAAAGAGTAACTCACCTTTCTTAATACATTTATTTATTTAATTTAATTTATTTTTGGCTGCGTTGGGTCTCCATTGCTGTGCACGGACATACTCTAGTTGAGGCAAGTGGGGGCTACCCTTTGTTGCGGTGCACGGGCTTCTCATTGCAGTGGCTTCTCTTTGTTGCAGAGCATGGCCTCTATGCGTGCAGGCTTCAGTAGCTGTGGCTCCCAGGCTCAGTAGTTGTAGTGCATGGGCTTAGTTGCTTCGCAGCATGTGCGATCTTTCCAGACCAGGGCTCCAAACCGTGTCTCCTGCATTGGCAAGTGGATTTTTAACCACTGCACCACCAGGGAAGCCTGAGTAACTCTCTTTTTTATTGTCAGAGGTACTTTGCTCAAAGGGCAAAACATGGTAACTTTCCTGACAGAAATGTTAATGTTTGTGGTGAACGTGCATTTGAGAATCATGAAGAGTAATTTTATATATTTCAATAAGAAATTTGTTTGCTTCTTAGTAATCTGACATATTATGCCAGAGAAGATTGACTGTTTCTTACTGGCTTTGCTTAAATTAATGTAATTATATGCAATTTTAACAAAGTTTTTAGCTTAGGAGAAAAGTATATCATTTCCACCATGAAGATATTAAGTTATGCATTTGAGAATAACTGATATTATAAATTACTTGTCATACTAATGTTCCCACTAATTAAAGAAAATGTAGTGAAAGTATGGAAGGAAGAATACCCCATGAGTCTTTAACAGACTCAATAGCAAGGATCCTATAAAAACTAGAGTATTTATGCCAGGATGTCTTCCATTATTCTGCCTGACTGAGGTATGCTACTTTTATAGAAGGAATACAGGATGAATGAATGAATGAAAGAGTGAATGAGTAAAGAAACAAACTAGCAAACAGATAAGTTTACAACTTGATTAAATTACACCATTTTGAATTTCTCCTTACTTTTGTAGTTTTCATGTCTACTGTAATTACCCTTGGACACAGTGATTCCTACCAAGCATAGATTCAAATCACCCTCACCAAAAATGGTGTTACTTTACATAGCAAACACCTGTCATCCAATTTCAAATGAAAGCTTGCCTCAAATCAGTAAACTGTTGAATTAACAACATGCTGACACATTAGATGCTGAGTTATGCATTTTGAGGCTCATTTTTACTACAGCTTTTATTGATTAATATTTAGGTTTTAAAATTGTGAACTATATTGACCAAAAAACAATGAAATGTGAAGTGATATGTTAGGTTTTACTATTTCCAAGGAACAAAACCAAATAACTATGTTATTAACCCTAGAAATCTGTCATTTTTAATGTCTAATTTTCTTCCTCAATCATCACTGATGTTTAGTCTCTTATTAAATATATAGCACGGACACAACATAGTCACCTTCATTGGCAATATTTTTCATTGGCAATATTTTTCTTCTCTCAGAAAAGGAGCATATGCAATTAAGTATCACCTTATGTCATATTTGGTTACTTAGAGTAGTGTTATATACAGGGCATATGCCTGACAACAATATGTCAGATTTACTTAGTATTATATGACAAATCTTTCAAAGCCTTACCAGCTCTGGATACTGTTAGGAAAGTGTAGTATTATTTCTAGATGAACCATATGAAAGGAAGTGACACATTTTGGAAAGCAATTTTTTAAAGTGAAAATGCCTATAAACCACATTAGGAGTGAAGAAAATGGTTTACATTCTAATTTGAAAATGATATATAGCTGTCCAGTTTTCCCAGCACCACTTATTGAAGAGGCTGTCTTTTCTCTATTGTATGTTCTTGCCTCCTTCATCACAAATTAGGTGACATTTTTGTGCATGGGTTTATCTCTGGGCTTTCTATCCTGTACCATTGATCTATATTTCTGTTTTTGTGCCACTATCATACTGTCTTGATTACTGTAGCTTTCTAGTATAGTTTGAAGATGGGAAGCCTGCTTCCTCCAGCTCCATTTTTTTTTCTCCAGATTGCTTTGGCTATTTGGGGTCTTTTGTGTTTCCATACAAATTGTAAAATTTTTTGTTCTAATTCTGTGAAGAATGCCATTGGTAGTTTGATAGGGATTGCATTGAATCTATAGATCGCTTTGGGTAGTATAGTCATTTTCACAATATTGATTCTTCCAATCCAAAACCATGGTGAATTTCTCCATCTGTGTCATCTTTGATTTCTTTCATCAATGTTTTATAGTTTTATGAGTACAAGTCTTTCACCTCCTTAGGTAGTTTTATTCCTAGGTATTTTATTCTTTTTGTTTTGATGGTAAATGGGATTGTTTCTTTAATTTCTCTTTCTGATTTTTCATTGTTAGTGTATAGGAATGCAAGAGATTTCTGTGCATTAATTTGGTATACTGAAACCTTAACAAATTCATTAATTCTAGTAGTTTTCTGGTGGCATCTTTAGGATTTTCTATGTATAGTATCATGTCATCTGAAAACAGTGACAGTTTTACTTCTTCTTTTCCAATTTGTATTCCTTTTATTTCTTCTTGTTCTCTGATTGCTGTGGCTAGGACTTCCAAAACTATGTTGAATAAGACTGGTGAGAGTGACACCCTTGTCTTGTTCCTGATCTTAGTGGTAATGCTTTCAGTTTTTCATCGAGTATGATGTTTGCTGTGGGTTTGTCATATATGGCCTTTATTATGTTGAGGTAGGTTCCCTCTATGCCCATTTCCTGTAGAGTTTTTATCATAAATGGGTGTTGAATTTTGTCAAAAGCTTTTTCTGCATCTATTGAGATGATCATAAGGTTTTTATTCCTTATTTTGTTAATATGGTGTATCACATTGTTTGAGTATATTGAAGAATCCTTGTATTCTTGGGATAAATCCCACTTGATCATGGTGTATGATCCTTTTAATATGTTGTTGGATTCTGTTTGCTAGTATGTTGTTCAGGATTTTTGCATCTATGTTCATCAGTGATATTGGTCTATAATTTTCTTTTTTTGTGATATATTTTTTCTGGTTTTGGTATCAGGGTGATGGTGGCTTCATAGAACAAATTTGGGAGTGTTCCTCCCTCTACAGTGTTTTGAAAGAGTTTGAGAAGGATTGGTGTTAGCTCTTCTCTAAATGTTTGATAAAATTCGCCTGTGAAGCCATCTGGACCTGAACTTTTGTTTGTTGGAAGATTTTTAATTACAGTTTCAATTTCATTACTTGTGATAGGTTTGTTTATATTTTCTAATTCTTAAGAGAAAAATACCGTATGCTAACGCATATATATGGAATCTAAAAAAAAAAAAAAAATGGTACTGATGAACCACTTGCAGGGCAGGAATAAAGATGTAGACATAGAGAATGGACCTGAGGACATAGGGCACGAGGGGGAAGCTGGGCGAAGTGAGAGTAGAATCAACATATATACACTACTGAATGTAAAATAGATAGCTAGTGGGAAGCAGCAGCATAGCACAGGGAGATCAGCTCGAGGCTTTATGATGACCTAGAGAGGTGGGATAAGGAGGGTAGGAGGAAAGTTCAAGAGGGAGGGGATATGGGGATATATGTATGCATATGGCTGATTCACTTTGTTGTACAATAGAAACTAACACAGCATTGTGAAGAAATTATACTCCAATAAAGAAGTATAAAAAATTAAAAATAAATAAAAATGATATATAGACACCTGATTATTTTTATACTTTTATGTTAACCAAATGAAACTGATAGCTTAAAGGAGATGAAGACTTTTAAAAAGTCTTTAAAATTTCAGAGTGAATGTAATGAGCAACATTTTATAGAACATTAAATATTAATAAGAGGAATTTTAATGAGAAAATGTGAGAACAGAGGTACTTGACAAAATATCTCAAGGCAATTAAGGAAGACTGTTAGCATAAGGAAAATAGTGTAAAATTACTTGCATGGAATATTAAAAACAAAAAAGGCAAGAGAAAAAGCAAATTATTTGGAATTAAGAATCAATTTTGAGCAAAAAGAGAGTCAAGTAAAGTATATAAAAGGGTCAGAAGACCCTTGATTATAAAACTGAGTTATATTGACAGTAAAAAGTAAAAGAGGCAGATTTCAAATAGAACCAAATAATCCAAATAGAGCATAAAGAGTGAAATATATTCATATATGTATATAATTGGTAATAGTAACTTAATGGATAGATTTACTCAGCATGTTAAACTCAAGAGAAGAAAGTATAAATTTATTCAAAGATAGATATGAATAACTGATCCATCTTGAAGACAGTCATGGAACACATAAAAATCACTCATACACGGAAAGAGAAGTTTCAACATAGATGTGATTGGAGTTTCATAAAGACTTGATTTTCATATATTGGATTTCACATGCTGCTGGTAAATGTGCAGATTGGTAACCATAATGGAGACAATTTGGCATTCATGTGTATCACTGGTGTCCCGCAATCCAACTCCTACCTATGAAATGATCCTAGAGGAATTATTTCAAATGAATCAGAGGAACTACAGGAGCATATTCATTGCAAAAACAATAGCAAAAACAACCCAAATCTTCATCAGTATTAAAATAATCAGTGACAACGTACACAATCAATAGATTATATAGTGTTTGGAAATGAATGACTACAGCTACATGAGATAAAAAGAATAAATTTCAAAAATAAGTTAAGCAAGGGGCTTCCCTGGTGGCGCAGTGGTTGAGAGTCCGCCTGCCGATGCAGGGGACACTGGTTCGTGCCCCAGTCCGGGAGGATCCCACATGCCGCGGAGCTGCTGGACCCGTGAGCCATGGCCGCTGAGCCTGTGCGTCCGGAGCCTGTGCTCCGCAACGGGAGAGGCCACGACAGTGAGAGGCCCACGTACCGCAAAAAAAAAAAAAAAAAAAAGTTAAGCAAAAAGGAAAACTTCAGAAAAATACACACACTATTATTCCATTAATAGAAATTAGGTATAAGCAACATTAATTTTTGCTTATGTCTACATTTATGTAACATGTCTATAGAAATCAAGGAAATTATTATCATAAAATTTCAGGTAGAGGTTATCTTTGGGAAGAAAAGAGACGTGATAGGTTGGAGGGAGAATGCAGTAGCTTGGAATTGGATGATGTGGTATCTAAGGAACACAAAAGTTCTGTTCCTTAATCAGCAGGATTACAGCAGTGTTCACATTAGTATCTTTCTTTAAATACTACATATAGTCTCATACAATGTTTCTGTATATTTCATTATTAAAACGTTTTAAAATAAGAAATATCTGCAATCAGTGTAACATTTTTGAAAGTGGATTCTTTATATTTGCTTGGTAATGGAAAAACTATTTAACTGTATAACATATAGACCCATATCTTAAAACAAAGAAATAAAATGTGATCCTTAAATAAGGTATTTATTTGTATGGACTGAGCTGTGTCCTCTCTAAATTCACATATAGAAGCCTTAATCCTCAACGTGATAGTATTTGGAGATAGTGTCTTTAAGGAGGTAATTAAGGTTAAATGAGATTATAAAGGTTTGGCCCTAATCTAATAGGACTGGTGTCCTTATGAAAAAAGGAAGAAAAGTAGAGAGAGCTCTCTCTCTTCACATATGCACAGAGAAAAGGTCATGTGAGGACACCTAGAAGGTGGCAATCTGCAAGCCAGGAAGAGAGGTCTTACCGAAAACCAACTGTGCTAGCGCCATGATCTTGAACTTTCAGTCTCCAGGCTGTGAGAAATTAGTTTCTGTTGTTTGAGCCACCCAGTCTGTGGTATTTTGTTGTGACAGCCCAAGCAGACTAATAAAATATTATATATAAAATCACTTTGAAGAGTAAAACTTGTTTTTCAAATGATGTTATTAATGGAATTGCTAATACTAGAAGCATTATTATTAATAGTTCTCAATTTGCCACTTGTTTTCAGTAGCAAAATACCAAACACATGTTGGGCACTATCTCTGCTGCTACTAATGCTGACTATTTAAATAGCTATACTATCCAATGGCTTCATTAAATTATCTCCTAAGACCTTCAAGGGAGAGTAAATCTGAGCTAGCACATGGAAAAAGGAAAGAAACACTTAGGGTGGGTTTAATTAGTCATGCCAAATCAAGCATTATGAAATGACTTCAGTCACTTTTACTTTATTCTCATTGCCAATCACTTACATTTATTCAAATTCCACCCACCACACTTTCTTCTTATTTTTGCTACCCTAAACCTTCTTTTAAATCATACTTCTTCATAAAGCCCTGTCTAGATCGAATTGGTCATTTAAAAATTATTCTCTGGGACTTCCTCTTTTGGCCATAAAGATTAACTATGGGAACTAAACTAGCCCTCTCTCATAGACAAATAGAAAACTGAGCAAAATTAATGAAAAATAAATCCTGTTTTCCAGCACGGGACAAAGGCAACATAGGACTATAAGCCCTCAGAGTAGAGAAAAAATGAAGTAGGCCCTGCAACTAACTTTTTGAGAGTAGGGTTTTACCAAAGCACAGATTGGAAGGGGAACTCATGCAGAATATTGCGGTCTTGCTAAACTGAAGAGATAGAGATTAGGGTTTAGGTGAATTAAAGCAGCAAAGCATTTGTCAAGGGGAAGACACTGAAAAGTAACTACCAAATTTGCATAGGTGTTCCTTTGAATTGTTGCAGAATCCTGTTGTGGGCATTTGAAGGCAAGACTCTGTGTGGTCAGGAAAAGAAAAATGACCAGGGAAGAAAACAATGACCAATAATTTATGAATGGAACATTTCCTATAGCTTGCACAGGATTGGGAGGTGTCAGAGAGCTGACAAAACAGAGTAGAGAAACCTTGTTCAACACCTAAGACATTTAGTAGAGAATCCCCGAACACCCACTTCTTTTCTTTAAGAGGAGGATTAAAACTCTCCCCAGAGGAAAGCTACTTTAGGGTAAAGTTGTCATCGTTATCGTCATCATCACCATCATCATCAAGATGATACAGAGGTAAAGTAATAATTGAAAAATCAAGCTGCAAACCAAGATAAACTAATACCTGCCAGGAAAAACAAGCAAACAAACAAACGTTCAATATCCTTTGAAGAAGAACAATGAAATCAGTACACAAAACAGTGACCAGCATCCTATAAAAAATTATTACACATATAAGGAAGTGGAAGTCATGATGCATAATTGAATACTATGATGGTGGATACAGATGGTAGTTTTACCAGACATATTGCATGAAGAGAAGGCAAATCTCTATCCAGAGTAAATGTCTATTCCAGTAAGAACAAAACACTTCCCATGGTGGAAGTGGTCCAATGTAATCAACCTGACACCAGGTTGACTGGGGACTCAGTGTTGATCTCTGCTTTGGTAGATGGAACATTCAGCGGTAGCCATAGATTGGTGAGCCTTGGTGAGTAGAAATCCATGTTATTATTTTCAGAGAATAAATATGAAATTTAAAAACTTAAGGATATTATTTTTAACAATAAATATGTAGATGGGTAATTAATATTTAGATGGGTAATTAACAAGTCTAGATTGTAAAAAGTTACAAAAGTCAGATGCAGTTTCATAAGAGATTGAAAATACATTAAGAATGGAGGGGTACTTTAATTCATTTCTATCATATAAGTACCTAAACACTTCTGATAATATGACATTTATATATAAAGATGTGTATGCATGTAGCAAGTAACTTATTCTTCACATTGCTTGTACCATGAGACCAGTGCCTCACATTGTTTGTGAACTGTGCTTCACACATCTACTGTATAATTTCACATTTTGTTGTGGTAACCTGCTAACTGAATTAGTGTGACATGAAACAAGGGGGCATTTTTATTCCTGTCAGTTATGCAGTGACCACATTAAATAGAAGATATCACCCACCTAGCACTCTTGTAAGGGGGTTAACATTTATTCATGAAGTAATAAAGGATTTGGGTGTCAGAAGGGCATCTTTTCAAGCCCCACATCTAACCATTGTGCAGGATGTCAGAGACCAGAATCCTAATTATCTCCCAGTTGTAACTGCTCTGGTTAGAGGGTTGTATCTTCAGCATACCTGGCTCAAGCTTTGACTTCTGAGGAAAGTTTACCCGCTCTCTGGTAAATAATCCTTCACTAACAATGTTCGAATTCCCAACCAAACTGAGGTATATTTCTCAAGTCGTATAAAACAGATTTTTCTTTCCTACAAATGATACACTATATGAATTAGATGCAATTTCTAAATGCCATCAAGCTTTTCCACAGACACACAGGTGAGAGAAAGAGCAAAACAAATAAAACAAAGTGAAGTAGTTTTATAGATAATTTGATAAAGATGCCTACTTTGGAAGAATTTTGAAATATAATGATTTATCTTGATGTTTAGTGATGAAAATGATCTATTAACAGCATAACAGATGGATGCATACATGATCTTTGAAGATATTCATACAGATAACATTTTATATTAGATCAAACCATATGAAATTGGCATTTTTAAAAAACCAGTTGGATATTAACAATTTCATACAGTACCACCTAAATATTGTGCAGTTTTATCTTTTTATCATTGTGTAGTTAGATACACTGTTTTAAGTTTATGATACCTTTTTTGTTTTTACTTGAAGTTACTTTTTTCTGTAGCAACGGGTATTATATTAAAATGATCATGTTTGTTGCTTTAGGGGATCATGTTGTTGAAGCATAAGTCATTTTTAATGACTGAAATTTTTCTACTCTTGGCTGTGTTGACTATTTTTTGTTGGTTTCGCATACAATACAGGAGTTACAGCATGTTCCAAAAAAAGTTCTGGCTGACCAGAACCTGCAGAAGCTCCAAACTGGTCTTACAGATATAAATGGTGGTAAATTGTGAGACAGCACTGAGATAGGCATGCCAGTGTAATGTGCCACTTTTCAAGGAGTTTTCAGGAAGACTCATTTTCCGGAAGACTCGTTCTCAGGAGAGTCAAATCCCATGCAAAGATACCGCCCATTTTGCTCACAAACTCATTACTATGCCTCTTACACTGCTTGAAGAGGAGCTGACACTCAACTTGATATTCAGCTTTGTTTTCCTTTATCCCCTTGAAGCTTAACAGATACCCAGGAGGGGGAAAGGAAACAACACAGAACACATGACTGAGTGACAGACAACAGTTAGGACAGACATACAAACAAGCCTGCGTGACTTCAGTTCCGGAGGGGTCCTACCAACAAAATACACGTTAAGATGTTTCATTTGTTTCCACCAATGAGTAGTTTTCAAGGAGGTAAGTGAGGGGGTGAATATCACTTTCACAAATATTTTTAAGAAAAATTTTCTTTTCCAACTCAATATTTTTTTCCCCTAGTATCAGTTTAAAATATTTACCTTTGTTTGTCCTTGATACTCTCCTGTGAAGGTATATAGAAAAGAACCATTTTTTAAAAATCATCTATTGAAATGTTTATTAATATCAGTCTTTACCCTTGTGTGACAAGCCCTGTCAAAATGACATACAGTGGACATACTGATATGCCTGTGCTGTAGCCACTCATGATTGGAGGCTTATTTTGTCATTTGATCTTTATGCCTAATGGGTCCCTGCTGAACCCGAAGGAGTGACTGAAAATGACAGAAAGAGCAGGCCAATGCCTCGCATCTCAACGGAAGTTTGCACGGCACCTCGGGTCAAGGAGTCTTTGTGCTGGTGTGAATCCTGATGCAGTGTTGGCACAAGCCTGCCATAACATGTGCTTGCCTTTCTTTGATATGGTTTTCAAATTCCTGATTTATAGCTCTGACATTTGACAGAGCAAAGGAAAAAATTAGAAGCGAAATTCAGTGACAGCTAACAACTTTCTCTTCTCTCAAAGATTTTGTAGCTTCGCCTGAGGAGAGGTGAATCTCAACTATTTGATTATTAATTAGAACTGCTGTATGAACACAACAAAATCAAATTAAATATAATCTGGTTTGTGTCATCTTATGTTAGCAATGTGGGGCAAAATCATCAGTTTACTGCAATTCATGAATAACTGCCTCAAGGACGGTGGGAGTGATTTGCCTCAAAGAAGATTTTCAATGCATTCTAATTTCAGAATTTTTAATATCATACTACAGAATAGTAATAAATTTAAATAGAAGCATGTACAGATACATAAAACTCAGCCTGTCCTTAACAGCCATTCTTAACTAAAATTGGTTTAGACTGAATGCCATTTATACTGAAAGTCAAGCATGGAAACTGTATTTGGTGTTTGGTTTGCTGACATTAGATAAATACTTGAGTTTTTTGGATAAGTTAATATGAAGAACTTGACACCTTTTTAAAAAATTTTCTTAGCTCTTTTATTGAAGAACAGATCACTATGGAAATGACATTAATGTCTAAATTCACATTTTTAACACACACGATCACCACTGGTAATGCCATATGAGAAACCTCACAAATATCACTGGATATGATTAACTTATATGGGAAGACAGTTTAAAAAGATGCTGTGTCACACTACTAGAGATTGCCACACTTCTTAAATTTTGCAATGATAATATCATCTTATCTAGCCCATAGTTTAGGAGTAGATGCATACAGTTTTCTTTGTCAATGGCTCATAAAAGAGTAAATGTAATTTTAAAAAACATATCTGCCTTTTTTCCTGTTTTACTAATTATGTATTTTTTTTTCATTTCTTTACTATGTTAGTTTCAAATGTATGGTCAGGCATAAACATGTTACCTTTTTAGTCATTCATTTATTAGCACTGATCACTTACTGTGTATAAGGAGGCACTGGGAGGTCCTATTTTTCTGCATGTATTGTTTGTTAGTCTCTCTGATTTATCCATTCTCATTCATTCACTTTATAATCCCACAATATTTTAGTTTAATTTATACTGTGATTTTTTTCAATATGTGTTCATTTTGTTTTGAACTATCTTTACCCCTTTTTTCAGCTTCTCTAATAATAATAGTCATCATTTACTGAGATACTGTTAAATAGTCTGTACCCCAAATTTCCTTTTATTCTTCTAATAGTCCTGAGAGGTAGATGCCATTATTATCCCTGTTTCATGGATTAGGCACAGAGAAGTTACCTGTCCAAGTTCACATAGCTAGAAGTGATAAAATCAGAATTTTGAATGAAAGTTATTAGGTTCTTGAACAACTACACTGCTTTGTTTCCCAGAGCATACTGCTTTGCAGTGGTCTAGGCCTTACCAATTACCTGCCTAACTCAACAGGCTTATCTCCAAGAAGGATATCAGAACTAGGATCTGTTTTACCTGCCTTCTCCTCTAAATATATGTCGTATGCCACATTCCCTCTAATTTTTTTTCAAAATTCTCTATTAACTAACACAAAATTGTTCATCATGACTTAAAAACTAAAGAGGTAAGACATCTGCATACACAAGAGCCTCTTGAAAGTAATTACTTAGTCTAAATGGATGACTGTGATGAAAATCAGGTGGGTCCTTGAAAAATAAAATATTGTGTACATGGAAACCTTTGAGAAAATATAGTATCATTGTGACAACTACTTACCTCAAACATACAAAATTCATCTCTCTCTCTTTCTTTTCCCCCACTCCCTGATTTAACCAAGATCTTAACAGGAAAGAATTATTCTTTCTTCAGATATTAGTGAAAAACAAAAATTTTGAGATTCAAAAGGTCAATTTATGCTTCTCATAGGTTATTTGAAAAAAATGAAATAAATATGTGTATGTAATATGAAAGGGAAACACATGCTAAATAAAGATTATGTAGTTTTCTGTTCCCCTTACTCTATCTACCTATTAAATATCATTGTTCCCTTTATTTCTCACTGTATATGCCATAACTCTAATATCTAAGGCCTTATATAATAATCCTCATATTAGTATCTCATCTTTTCTCTTGAGCTATGTACATTTATTGCTACAGAGTCTCCAGATTAATATATTCAAATAGATTCCCACTCCTCCCAATCATTCCCTCTTCTATTCCATTCTCACCTACTCTTCTCTATCCTTGTCTATTATCATTCACCTTAATTCTATCAATATCCTCCTACTGACTTCCTGTTTATAGCCACTCAGACTATCAATCAATGATTAATCACACTGGCTACAAATTACCTTTCCAAACACAAAGATGTTATCATGTCACTCATCTTCTCAGAATCAAGTCCAAATTCCTTAGCAATGAATATGGAGTTATTCTGGCTAGTCCTTTCTTTAATTCTTTCATACTTATCGAGATTATACCAAAGTATGCTACCAGTTTGGTAGCATTGAATTAATATATTTTTCCTTAACAGTCATATAGTATATATACATATTTTTTTTTCCTTCTCATGACAAGTCTTTGCAAATATTTGGTTGTAGAATACCTTAAATAGTTTCCTTATTTACCTTCACTATTTTTTGTGTCACACCATAGATTTTTATGAAAATTAGTTCGCTTTCCAAATGTGGAACATGCTCACAATAGAAATTAAAGTGAGAAAAGAAGAGTATAACTCAAAATCAGAATGGCAGAGGTGAGATTCATGAAATATATCAGATAGAATTTTTAGCAGCCCCTACAAATAACACAAAAATAGAGCCAAGGGGCCAGTAGGTAGATTAAAATGAGCACTAAAAATGAAGTAACCTAAGAGAGGGAAGAGAAGGGGATACAAGTACTCAAAAGCAGTAGGGATAAATAGAAAACAAATAATAAAATAGTAGACCTAAATCAAAGCATAGTAGGAATTACATTGTGTACTAATTGATTAAACACTATAATTAAAATATAGAGAATGAAAGATTACATAAAAAAGCAAGACCCAACTATAGGCTGCTTGCTAAAAACAATAGATAGATTGAAATAAAATGGGTAGAAACATATACACTACTCAAATAACAAGCATAGGAAGGTTGGAATGGCTATATTAATATAAAAAAACAGACTTCAAGACAAAGATCATTAGCAAAAAATAGGTGATTTCATAAAAATGAAAAAGTACACTTCATCAGGAAGATACTGCAAGTATAAATTTGTATGTGTCCGATAACAAAGCTTCAAAATGAATGAAGCAAACATTGGTAGAATTGAACAGCAAAACAGAAAATTAATAATCATGGTAGAAAATTTGAACATCTTTCTCTCAGAATGATAGAGCTAGATAAAAAATTAGTAAAGATAAAGAAGATCTGAACATTAACAACCTCCTAGCTCTAAATGACATTTATAGAACTCCATCTAACAACTAGAGGACACACATTCTTTTAAGAAGCACATGGCATATTTCCCCAAATTGACCACATGATGGACCTTAAAATAAGTCTCAATAAATTTAAAAGATTAAAATCCTACAGATTGTATTCTCTGACAACAAAGTAATTAAACTAATAATCAGGGGCAATAAGGCATGTAAGAAAATCTCAAATTTCTGGAATTTGAATAGTGTGCTCCTGAATAATTCATAGGTCAATGATGAAATTAAAAAGGAAATTAAAAATTATTTTGAACTGAATGACAAGGAAAATGCAGCATTTCACACCAGTTTACCAAAGGAGTGCATAACGGCAAAATGGCAAATACAATATTTGTTAATAGAATAATTAAAATGCATAAAGAAAGCTGGACATTTTAGAGCAATCTGATGTCAATGGAAAACAATAATTTTTTGGTATAAATAATTGTGCCTTCTTATACTTATGCGTTTGGATTTTTGTGTATATGTATGTGTGTTTACACACACATATATCTGTATATAAAAATATATACAGGAAGCTTCTCTGCATTTGATAATGGCTTATATCCACACAAACATTTATGTGAATAATTGAAGAAACTAACTCCCATTTAATAGAATCTGAACAAAGATACTTTACAGTTGATTTTATTAATATCCAAAATAAATATCATAATTAGCTATAAAGAAAAAAAAGATAGGCACACTAATATGGTTGAAAGACAGTAAGAATCTGGAAGGAGGTAAAACTTACTATGGAATTCGTTTAAATTCAATTTTTTAATTGTTCCTATTAAGATGACATTCTTAAAGATTCCACTTTACCATACCATAACAGAAGAAAAGGGTAAAAATTACCCTCTCAAGTTCAACTCTTTACTTCTTGACTATTCATTTTACATTATCATTATGTGCTAGTTACCAAAGCCTTTAGCAGGATCCTGAGCCTCAGCATCTTCCGTGTTATATACCATATTTGGTGCAGCATTGTGGGGAAATTGCATTTTTATATGTTCAGGACTGAAGCAACTACAGTGGTAAGTTTTAAGTATCAGTGTTTTGCCACAGATAAAGATGATAATCAGTCATGATCAATCTGTTGTAGACATGCATTTCTTTTCTTGTACATAGAGAAATAATTGACTCCACCAGTCTATGGAAATGTAAAGAAAAAATTTTCTAGGAAAAACAAGGGTCATAATTAGTTCTTAAGGAATCTGATGTTAGAAAAGTTTTAGTTATGTGTTAACATAGTTTCTTGAAATGATTGTTTTGTATACACGGAAAAGTTGGGATCATTTTAGCAGTATCATACATTAAAATAGATTTTAAAATTTCTGCTGTTCATGTATTTATTGCCAACATTTACAGAATAATATATTGTTTCATGTTAAAAGATCATCTTTGATTTTAGTTGTTTTATATTTCAGCTTCTGAACCTTCCTTAGTCCTAAAATATCCCTGATCTAATGAAACAACATCAAGGTGATCTTTGTCCATTCAATGCTGGGATCAGTCCACACCTTTTTGTAGAGGTGCATCTTATCATTAAGCAAACTAGATACATAAAATTTTTCATGTAATCAAAAGGTTATTTACCTTCTGCATAGAATTACTTTACACTTTGGAAATTAATTTGCATAATTTATTTGCATAGTCTGCCACGCCATTGAATCTAAGGTATTATTTTATTGCAAAACATTTTTTTTCACAATTTTTCAGGAAATTATCCACTGTAAATCCAGTAAATGGTTTATCTAAAAGTAGATAATCACTCGTTCATTCATACATAATTATACTGATGAAGCTCCAAGGATGTAATATTGCAAAGTTGGTGGGTGCCCTGATATTTACATTTAATTTACTAAAGACAGTAAAAAATTTGATTCTGAACTCTGAGCACACTAAAATTCAGTATTACATCCAAATAGGAAAAGAAGAAGTAAAGCTGTCACTGTTTGCAGATGACATGATACTATACATAGAGAATCCTAAGGATGCTACCAGAAAACTACTAGAGCTAATCAATGAATTTGGTAAAGTAGCAGGATACAAAATTAATGCACAGAAATCTGGCATTCTTATACACTAATGATGAAAAATCTGAGAGTGAAATTAAGAAAACACTCCCATTTACCTTTGCAACAAAAAGAATAAAATATCTAGGAATAAACCTACCTAAGGAGACAAAAGACTTGTATGCAGAAAACCATAAGACACTGATGAAAGAAATTAAAGATGATACAAATAGGTGGAGAAATATACCATGTTCTTGGATTGGAAGAATCAACATTGTGAAAATGACTCTATTACCCAAGGCAATCTACAGATTCAATGCAATCCCTATCAAATTACCAATGGCATGTTTTACAGAACTAGAACAAAAAATTTCACAATTTGTATGGAAACACAAAAGACCCCGAATAGCCAAAGCAATCTTGAGAACGAAAAATGGAGCTAGAGGAATCAGGCTCCCTGACTTCGGACTATACTACAAGGTTACAGTAATCAAGACAGTATGGTAGTGGCACAAAAACAGAAATATAGATCAATGGAACAGGATAGAAAGCCCAGAGATAAACCCACACACATATGGTCACCTTATCTTTGATAAAGGAGGGAAGGATATACAGTGGAGAAATGACAGCCTCTTCAATAAGTGGTGCTGGGAAAACTGGACAGCTACCTGTAAAAGTATGGAATTAGAACACTCCCTAACACCACACACAAAAATAAACTCAAAATGGGTTAAAGACCTAAATGTAAAGCCAGACACTATCAACCTCTTAGAGGAAAACATAGGCAGAACACTCTATGACATAAATCACAGCAAGATCCTTTTTGACCCATCTCCTAGAGAAATGGAAATAAAAACAAAAATAAACAAATGGGATCTAATGAAACTTAAAAGTTTTTGCACAGCAAAGGATACCATAAACAAGACCAAAAGGCAACCTTCAGAATGGGAGAAAATATTTGCAAATGAAGCAACTGACAAAGGATTAATATCCAAAATTTATAAGCAACTCAGGCAGCTCAATAACAAAAAAACAAACAACCCAATCCAAAAATGGGCAGAAGAACTAAATAGACATTTCTCCAAAAAAGATATACAGATTGCCAACAAACACATGAAAGAATGCTCAACGTCATGAATCATTAGAGAAATGCAAATCAAAACTACAATGAGATATCATCTCACACAGGTCAGACTGGCCATCATCAAAAACTCTAGAAACAATAAATGCTGGAGAGGGTGTGGAGAAAAGGGAACACTCTTGCACTGCTGGTGGGAATGTAAATTGATACAGCCACTATGGAGAACAGTATGGAGGTTCCTTAAAAAAACTACAAATAGAACTACCATACGACCCCGCAATCCCACTACTAGGCATATACCCTGAGAAAACCATAATTCAAAAAGAGTCACGTACCAAAATGTTTATTGCAGCTCTATTTACGATAGCCAGGACATGGAAGCAACCTAAGTGCCCATCAACAGATGAATGGATAAAGAAGATGTGGCACATATATACAATGGAATATTACTCAGCCATAAAAAGAAATGAAACTGAGTTATTTGTAATGAGGTGGATAGACCTGGAGTCTGTCATACAGAGTGAAGTAAGTCAGAAGGAGAAAAACAAATACCATATGCTAACACATATATATGGAATCTAAGAAAAAAAATGTCATGAAGAGATTAGTGGTAGGACGGGAATAAAACACAGACCTACTAGAGCACGGACTTGAGGATATGGGGAGGGGGAAGGGTAAGCTGTGACGAAGTGAGACAGTGGCAGGGACATATACACACTACCAAATGTAAATTAGATAGCTAGTGGGAAGCTGCAGCATAGCACAGGGAGTTCACCTCTGTGCTTTGTGACCACCTAGAGGCGTGGGATAGGGAGGGTGGGAGGGAGGGTGATGCAAGAGGGAAGAGATATGGTAACATATGTATATGTATAACTGATTCACTTTGTTGTAAAGGAGAAACTAACATACGATTGTAAAACAGTTATACTCAAATAAAGATGTTAAAAATAAATAAATAAAAATAAAATTCAGTATTACATTATATACAAGAACATAGCAATGATGTTCTAAAAATTATTTTTGGCATTTTTGTAGTCAGTGAGAAGAAAGCCATTTTCATCACTCTGAGGCTTGTTAATGGACTCATTCTCTTTATTCATTCAACTATTTTTTCCATTTTTTCTATCTTGTCAGTCTTTATAACGTATAATTATCGGCAATCAATTCAATAGATGTTTATTGTGTACCAACTATGCATCATGCATTAATCTAGGGACTGGATTTATAAAGATAAGCCTGTATTCAGGAATTATATAGCTGGGCAGATATGGAAGTAAAAAGTAATTTTAATACAGTGTGATGAAAGCAATAATTAGTATGAATGGAATGATATGGGAAGACAAAAATGAGGGACTGAGTAATTACTCTGGCTAGAGCTGTTTCAAAAAGCTTTATGGAGAAGTTAATGTTGAATATGTTCTTGGCATGTAAACAACAGATTGTTGCCCCTGTTTTTTGTTTGTTTGTTTGTTTTTAAATTTATTGTGGTAAAATACACATAACATTAAATTTACCATTTTAACCATTTTCAGTGTACTGTTCAATGATATTAAATACATTCATAATGCTGTGCAATGATCACCACCACCAATCACCATAACTCTGCATCTTGTAAAACTGAAACTTTATACCCATTAAACAATAATTCTTCATTCTATTCTCCCTCCAGCTCCTGACAATCACCATTCTACTGTCTGTCTCTATGTTTATGACTATATTAAGAACCTCATATAAGTGGGATCATATAGTATTTGTCTTTTTGTGACTGGTTTGTTTCACTTAGTATAATGTCCTCAAGATTTCTCCAGGTTGTAGCATATGTCAAAATTTTCTTCCTTTTTAAGGCTGAATGATATTTTTTTGTATGTGTATACCACATTTTACTTATCCATTCATCCATCTATGGACAATTGGGTTGCTTCCACACTTGAGCTATCATAAAAGAATACTGCTGTGAACATGGGTATACCAATATCTCCTCAAAACCTTGTTTCTAATTCTATTGAGTATATATTCAGAAGTAAAATTGCTGGATCATGTATATGGTAATTCAATGTTTAATTTTTTGAGGAACTGCCATAATGTTTTCTACAGCAGTTGTACCATTTTACATTCCCACCGAGTGCACAATGGTTCCAATTTTTCCATATCCTTGCCAACACTTGTTATTTTCTGGTTTTATTTATGTATTTATTTTTTTATAGTAGCCATCCTAATGGGTATTAGGGGGTATCTCATTGTAGTTTTGATTTATGTTCATTTTAGTTTTTTATTTGGTTTGTTTTTTTGGCTAATTTTCCTTAGATCAGTGTTTTTCAAAGTGTGTTCCAAGGACCACAAGACCAAAATTACATTGTCAATAAACTAGAATGTTTATTAAAAATGTAATTTCTTATGCTACCAAACTTTTATTCAATAGTTATGGTATTGTATGAAGAATATACATTTTTACAACTCCTCAGGTGATTTTTTTAGCAGAATAAACTTCACTACAGAAACCAGTAAAAATTATTTCCTTTTGCATCAACATTACTATAATATTCAGAATCATATTGTCTATTACCATCATCTTCAAGTTGTGTTAACAAGAGTACTTATTTAGATTTCACTAAGTTATTGCATACCCCCCAAAGCCTGGTTTTCTTAGAGATAAATTAGATTCAATGAGCCAAAAATCTTGGGATTGGTGGACACTTTAGAGTTCCAAGTAGTTTAAGGCCCCATTTAATCCTCAGACCCTCTCTGCAGTGCCCTACTAAGTCACCTCGCCTGTGCCATGTCTTTGAACCTACAGGTTCCCTTTTTCTGGAATACATTTGAACCCTCACTCACTGCAGGATATTTGCTCATGTTTCACATCCAGCCCAAGTACCTCTCCATAAAGCCATCCATAAATGACTCCAGCCATGCAGAGCTGATGTTTCCTCTATTGTATGATCACCAGACATACCTTCGCTCTTATACTTACACTATCTTGCAAATTTTGTCGGCAAGGCTGCCCTAAACTCCATGAGGATAGAAATTATTCTAATTATTATTATTATTATTTTGTCTTAGGCAGTGTCTTATACCTGGTATATAAAAGTATGTTCTTTATTTGAAATGGAATCTTAACAAAACTTTAAAAACTATGTTAACCAAGCAGTCCTTTATATAGTGATACTGACAATTTTATTCACACAAAGAGCTGAGGATTAAGTTACATAGATCTTTTCAAGGTAAAAATTATTAGAACTTGAATTTTGTCATAAAAATTGTGTACAGTGATATAGAAAAAATGAAATATCAAGAGTCTATGTAAGAAAAATGTATATTTTTTAGGTTTTTTGCAGTGATAAACAGGAAACTTTATTTAATAGGTAGAAAATAAGAATATAAGGATATGTTTAATTTTTCCCTCTGATGTGACATGCAGAATTTTAGTTTCAAATCAAACAAGGATAATTAAGTGTTGGAAAATATTCTGTACATAAGGTATTAATACAGATAACTTATAGTGTACAGTGTACAATTTCAAGACAAATGACTAATTTATGAGGTTTTTTAATAGTGAAAAGTTTTCAATTTTAAAATATTGATGGACTTTGTCTTTGAGGTACCATTTTGGGATCATTTTCTAAACAGTAAAATAGGAAAAATAATTATGGGATACAGGTTTCCTTGGGAAACTGTATGGCTGATCTCATTGGTGGCTGTTTTTCTGAGAGAAGGATCCAATCCTGGAGCCACTTATTCTCTCACAGTTGATACACACTAACACCACAGATAACCCAGAATTGCTTTACCATTTATTCCCTCTTGGTCTCTCATATAATTAGTTGTAGGTAAAATCAATAACTGTTTCCCCAAGAGTATGTCATTACAGTGACAATAAAATAACGTTTTTCATTATATTTACCAAGCTATTCTTTCAATTTTGTGCATTAGTGCAAGGACTAGACATTCTGAAGAACATGTTTATAAAATAGCATCTACAACAAAGAAACGTACAATCTGTAGGGCCCATTAAATGGTGAAAATGCATGTCTATAGATAATGAACAATACTTTACTGAGCCAGTATTAACATTCACAATATCAGTTGTGTGTTCTAAAGACTTGTGACAATCTGATGGCAGGCAAATGATTGCAATAAGATAACAATTGAGCAAGTGCTTCAAAATAATGACTCAAGCCTTTTCCAGAAAGCCTATGGGAACCAGAGGTCAAACCTGCCCAGAGATACTGATAATGAGGAAGTGAAATATCTAAGATGGCAGTAAGCTAATCATCATCTGATTCATTATCCAGGTACAAAAATGCTGTGAGAAGCCCCGTTAAAAAAAATCAATGCATATTGGCCTTTTAGCCAAAAACCTGCCTCCTGAGAAACAACTGAGGGTCTTTCAGTTTGAGATTACAAACAAGAAAAGTAAAAAGAAAAAAATTTTTAAGTAAAATAAAGTTCTCACAGAGTTTCTACCTAAAGTTTTAGGACTGCTTTGGGCCATCCCAGATATGTTTACATTGCTGACACTCAGAATGTAAAAGTAGCTCTCATGAGTGCACTGACATACTCTCCTTTATCCTGTTCTCTTTCTCACTGGAATCATTCCTGAACCACCACCTACTGGCTTCTGGAAATGTTCCCCAATTTTTTCTTTTGACAGCAAGTGAAACGCAAAATTTTTATCTTAATAGAGTGATATACAGAAAAAGAGAAAGAAAATAAAATTACTCAAAGTTGCCAATGTATTACAAGGTAACGGTTTAAAATTATTTGTCAGATCAATCTGTAGACTTCAAATGTCAAACTGGCAGGCTAGCAGTTCTAAAGCCACACTTCATTGACTATTTTGTCTGGGAAAGTGCCTGAAAACTGTGTTCTCTGGGGTTAATCTTCTGTCAGAGAGCACTTGCAACCCCCTTTAATCGGGCAAAGTTGTATTGAATGTTCTTTCTTCATAGCCCGCAAGTAAGTGGGGGATGATTGTCAGTTGTGATCTATTAAACATTTTGATTGTCCTCCCCTCAGTGACATCAGTTTTCTGGCCAAGACTGTGCAGACATTCTCAGCACTCAGGGGTGACTTTTTTTTTTTTTTGTAATGCTCATTTTATTGACAATTCTGGGTCAGTGTGGAGTGGTGGTCAGCTCCCTGGTCTCTCTCTCTGATGTCCCATTCCCTCAAGAGGCGACTTCTTTTTTGTTTTTTGCGGTACACGGGCCTCTCACTGTTGTGGCCTCTCCCGTTGTGGAGCACAGGCTCCAGACACGCAGGCCCAGCGGCCATGGCTCACAGGCCCAGCCGCTCCGTGGCATGTGGGATCTTCCCGGACCGGGGCACGAACCCGCGTTCCCTGCATCGGCAGGCGGACTCTCAACCACGGCGCCACCAGGGAAGCCCGAGGCGACTTCTTTTGACAGACGGACTGGCAGGGGTTGAAGGTAGCTTGACAGCACCTGAGATTCTATTGTGTGTCAGCATCAACCTATAGATTGGCACCAGATGAAGGCAAATGTGGAAGACATTACCCACTAGACTGAGAGTGTCCTTATACACGCTGCTCTTTTGGTTCATTTGTTGTTTTGTTTCACTCCTGCTTTGATGTTTTTCATTTTTATATCCTGTGACTAGAATTCAGGGAGGAGCCCCATCTTTGATGTCCTGGAATCTTACAGGAACTGAGCATGTGGGTCTGTGGAAAGTCAGCCACACAGGCATTCAGGAGACTCAGACACGTGTAGCTCAGTTTATGGAGTGTATCTATTGGAGAATTTTTCACTTTGCTAAATTCCTTTAGAAACTAGAAGACCCACTGATTGATAACCAAACACACTATGCTTGAAATAAGGAGGATAACGTGTCTTGATATCACATGACTGTGATAATTTAGTTATATAATTATAAAAACTAAATAAAATCTGCTGGTTCTAATTCTGTGTGAAGGATGCTGGATGTTCAGATTACAGAGGCACAGTGCAGATGTGCTCTGCTCCCACATCTGTGCTAAGCCCCCAGCGTTGACAAGTTGCTGCCTAGAAAGAACTTCATTATAAATTCAGGGCATCATGTAAAGTTTCTGTCATGTTTTCAGGTCTGAAAAAACACAGTATTACCCACCCAGGCTGGAAATCACACAGAGAAGAGCAGTGGTGGCACAGGTCCCCCATCTCTCAGTGTCCTGCGGGGAAGTGCACTTGCATCAGGGCAGGGCTGGATGTACTGCACTTCAGTAGAACTTTCTACAGGGCGCGACAGTAAACACTGATGGTACTCCATCCAGATCTCCTCAAATGTGTTTTACCATTTCAGTGCTCCCCTTCTACAGCTTCGGTGAGCTTTTGCCTCTAACTGCTAGTACCTGGGGCCCCTCCAAAAGCACAAAGAGCAAAAAGTACCTGGGAGTTTACATCCCACCACACTATCTCCATCCCCAATCAAGCTGCCCTTAGTCAATGACTAACAGCTGCGAGCATATGAAGGCCCACCTCTCTTGCCTTCATGCAGGACAAATCTGAGGAGTAACATACTCCAGAGTTTGTCTGTGGGACCAAGCTAAAGCTACTCCCCTCCAGCCTTTGCCTGGAATCACCTCTTGGCTTGTCTTCTTTCCTAACTAGCTTTCCCCAATTCTTTACATGCTTCTTCAGGAGGCCTTCTTTAGTAAAGCACTTGCACAGGATAATCCTTAACCCATGTCAGAATCTGCTACTAGACAACTTCACCTAAACATGGGGCAAGTGTAAAAGCTGCCTTATACCGACAGATTTACTTGTCACCAGGCTAACTGAACACAGTGTCAGCAGTTGCCAGTTGTGAGACAGGAGTTGCTGAGCACTTGGAGACCTGAGGAACACACAGGAGCTTAGGTGGGTGTATTAGTTATCTATTGCTAGATAACAAATTCCCCCAAAGCTTAACAGTTGAAACAATACACATTTGTAATCTTACAGTTCCTGTGTGCCAGCAATCCTGGCACAACTAAGCTGGGTCTTCTTCTTCAGGAGCCCGCACAGGCTGTAACCAACATATCAGGCAGGGTTGCAGTCATCTCCAGTTTTAACTAGGGTGGGACCCACTTCCATGCTCCCTTAGCGGTTGATGGTAGGATTCAGTCATCTGTGGGCTGTTGGGTTTATTTCCTCACTAGCTGTTGGGCAGCAGCCCCTCCGAGGTCTTCATCTCATGAGCTTCTTCAACATGGAAGCTTGCTTCAGCAAAGCAAAAAAAAAAAAAAAAAAAAAAAAAAAAGACCAGAAAGCAAGCAAGATCAAGAGCTAGAAGGATCGAAGTCACAGTCTTTTGTTACCTAATCTTGGAAGTGATACCCCTTTATTTGTGCCATTATTCTCTTGATTAGAAGCAAATCACTAGGTGCAGCCCATGCTCAGAGGAAGGAGACTGCACAAGAGCCAGTGTCCAAGGAAGTGGGAAGTGGACTTTCCCTCTAGAGCCTGAATCCTTCAAAGCAACCTGACATAAGAATCTGGGGTCATTTTTGCAGATTCTTGCTTGTCACTCCAGTTTCCTTTCATTAAAACTTTAATTTATACTTCAATGATCATATTCAAAAGTAAATTCTATGGAGTTAATTATTCCACATAAAGAAGTGAAGCACATATTTACACATAAATATCATTTAAATGTCAGCATAAGGAAGAAATACTTGTAATAGTTCCATCCTTGGAATAAGTTATAAAAAATAAAATAGTTAAAATTCCATTATGACAAATCATGCAGTTTAGAAACTCAAAAATCTCTGCTGCCACTCGGTTGGCATTTCTTTTGACACATTCTGAAATGATGCTCAGATAATTTGCTTCTTTTCTCAATCTGGCTTGACAACTGGAAGGTATTTTATGCTGGTCTTCTATGAAAAGCCCTGTGTCCACTTCAGTGGCTCCAAAATGAATCAGTTCAACTCCCGGATATGAATGATTCATTGTATCTTATCTCCCTCATGCTGGCTGCCGTGGCAGTCAATTCACTAATATAATGATTTCTAAATACTGAGTCCAGATGTTCCCCTGGGATAAGCAGGGCAGAGAGAAAACAGGTGTGTGAAAGGATGAAGTATGTTTTATTTTGAATTTTAATTTGAAATAATTGTAGTTATGGCTTATAGTTAGACCATGCTTAAAGCTTTTAATGCACTGGTTTAGGCAACCCTTTTCTCTCCACCTGTGTGGTTATATATGAATATATATATAAAGATATAGATATACATTAGACCTCATAATAAATGAGGTCTAATCAACAGAGTTGCCAAGATAGCCATTATTTTGAAGTTGGCTTTATACCTGTCTGAAATTTCAGAAAAGATTGAGAAGTTCCTGCCTCCACCAGTTAATAAGAAAACCAAGTGGCATTAAATAAAAAGTAGCGATCCAATGCTAGATCAAGTGGTCTTTTATGTTCACTGACTCTGGAGTGAGCTGTAACTACTGACAGGAACCAGTGACCTTGTTTTAATATTAACTTGGTTTTCAGAAATTCTTATCCAGAATGCTTAAAAAGCAAGAAAATCCCAGGGTACCATCAGCCAGACAGCCCCTCAGATAACTGAACAAAACAACAGAGATGTGCAATTCATATAAATACACACAGATGTGACACTGGAAATCCATTATTTTTCTTGCAGTATACATTGTCTCAACAGTAATAAAATTTATACAATTGTTAAATCAAACAGATGTAGCTTACATTGTGTCTAAAGGTTTACCAAATCTGGATTCTGGAAGAATTAGATAAGAGAGAAAGCTCTTGGGTCAAAACTGTAAGCCCTGTAGTAGCTTCACAGCCCTTTATGCTGCTATAAAGGGATAAATAGAAGGTGAAGTCAGATCTTGATCTACAGTTTAAACTTTCCCAAATGAAACAATGCATTTGTTGAGCAAGAAGCACATAACAAATGGGACCTAATGAAACTTAAAAGCTTTTGCACAGCAAAGGATACCATAAACAAGACCAAAAGACAATCCTCAGAATGGGAGAAAATATTTGCAAATGAAGCAACTGGCAAAGGATTAATATCCAAAATTTATAAGCAACTCAGGCAGCTCAATAACAAAAAAACAAACAACCCAATCCAAAAATGGGCAGAAGAACTAAATAGACATTTCTCCAAAAAAGATATACAGATTGCCAACAAACACATGAAAGAATGCTCAACGTCATGAATCATTAGAGAAATGCAAATCAAAACTACAATGAGATATCATCTCACACAGGTCAGACTGGCCATCATCAAAAACTCTAGAAACAATAAATGCTGGAGAGGGTGTGGAGAAAAGGGAACACTCTTGCACTGCTGGTGGGAATGTAAATTGATACAGCCACTATGGAGAACAGTATGGAGGTTCCTTAAAAAAACTACAAATAGAACTACCATACGACCCCGCAATCCCACTACTAGGCATATACCCTGAGAAAACCATAATTCAAAAAGAGCCATGTACCAAAATGTTCATTGCAGCTCTATTTACAATAGCCAGGACATGGAAGCAACCTAAGTGTCCATCAACAGATGAATGGATAAAGAAGATGTGGCACATATATACAATGGAATATTACTCAGCCATAAAAAGAAATGAAACTTGAGTTATTTGTAATGAGGTGGATAGACCTGGAGTCTGTCATACAGAGTGAAGTAAGTCAGAAGGAGAAAAACAAATACCGTATGCTAACACATATATATGGAATCTAAGAAAAAAAAAAATGTCATGAAGAGATTAGTGGTAGGACGGGAATAAAACACAGACCTACCAGAGCATGGACTTGAGGATATGGGGAGGGGGAAGGGTAAGCTGTGATGAAGTGAGAGAGTGGCATGGACATATATACACTACCAAATGTAAAATAGATAGCTAGAGGGAAGCAGCCGCATAGCACAGGGAGATCAGCTCTGTGCTTTGTGACCACCTAGAGGGGTGGGATGGGGGGGTGGGAGGGAGGGTGATGCAAGAGGGAAGAGATATGGGAACATATGTATATGTATAACTGATTCACTTTGTTGTAAAGCAGAAACTAATACACCACTGTAAAATAGTTATACTCCAATAAAGATGTTAAAAAAAAAAAACAAAAGAAGCATATAACGCCTCTTACCCCTGTTAAGAAACTCTCAGGACTGCGTGCGGGAGACAGAATTTCTAGTAGTTGGGACACTAAGATATGAGGTGAGCAGACCAAAGCCTTTCAGAAAACCTGGACTATTTTCTAAAAATCTAACAAAATCTGATCCAACAAAATATGTCGATCTTATTTTTCTTAAATATTATCAATCCAGTATTTAAAATAGAGTTGAGTTTTAAAAAATTGTCAGCCATCATTTCAGTTAATATAGAGAACCACATACATTTTCATTCATAAAGACACATGTGTGTATATATACACACAGATATATATACACACACACTAAATCCTTTTGAAAAACAAAATCATACAGGACATATCATTTGTAAACTACTTTTTTAACTTTAAAATATATCATGAATACCTTGCAGGTTATGGTAGAAATTGTTAGTTACCTACAACCTAGTTACCTAACATTTATCCCTTTTTTTCTGCTGAAAATGACATAGCATGAAGCAGCAGTGTATTTGTGAAATTCAAGAGGCTGGATGAGAATTGGTGCAAACCACACACCGAGATCCTTTTACCTGATTTTCCAGCTTCCTTAGCATCTGGGGTGAGCACATGCTCCATTTCAGACTAAAAAGGTTTGATAGAGGGGGTTGAGGGGTTCCAGGAAACTTTTGATTTTCTGATTAAGTAAGATAGATGCAACTGGCTTGCTTCTTTCCCTTCCCCTCCCTTACCTTCTTCTGACTTGCATATAGATGTGAGGGCTTATGCTATGGTAGCCATCCTGGGAGAATGAGAGAAAGGCAAAAAGGATCACAGGGGTATCATCCTTGAACCTAAGCCAGCACTGCCTACCTCTAGGTTCCTTTATTTATTTTATGTTTATTAAGAGAAAAATAAATATAAATTATTAAAGCCATTGTGACTGAATTTTCTGTTACTTGAAGTCAAATACATGCCTTCTATTTTTAATCTACCTCAGATTTTCCATAAAAATAGGATACATACTGTTGATGCTATAATTACAAAATAGAATTTCAAGCTGTTTAGGACAAGGCACTAAATAATATTAAATCATATAGCAAAACCTTATGCCACTTTCTATTTTATTTCAATTATTCTGATCATTCAGATGATATAAAGAAGAGGGTCTTAGTCTGACTTAAATAATTATCTAATTTTTGCTAATCACCCTTAAAAAAATGCCTTAACAGGCTTATTAGCTCAAAATTAATAATTTTGATTATTTTTTATCATTACTCTTCATTCATATTAAGCAATATTGGTTTCTACCTTTGACAAGATAGTAGATTTAGGAAGATACATTAAGAAAATATTAATTCAGTTGGCACACGCATATGGCAAAAATCTTGAATGTGGAATAGCAAATAACTAAAGTTGGGAAACACCATTCTCTACTATATCACTTTTAAAGGTTGTATACTATATTCTCAGAAGGTTATTTTCGGGGATAATGTTTAGAACATTTAACAAATGGTATGTTGTGGTTGCCAACCACCAACAAATGACCATAAAGCAAATAACAGAAACAGATGCCAACATAAACAACTGGTATTGCTGCTGAGTACCAGCTGCATATCTGTCCTGGATGTTTCAACAGTGCATTTAATCAATTAATCTCTTAGCAAATAAATATTTGCTAAGTTGTGACACACTAATGCCTAAATCTTTGCTTAATGTATTTGCCATATAAATGTTTGATTATTTCCTCAGGATAAATGACTAGAAGTTAAATTTCTGGGAAACAAGCATAAATATTTTTAAGCATTTCATATGTATCTGCCTAATTAGCCCCAGAATGCTTGTACCAATTACGTTCTCACGAATATAGAAGATTGCATTTTTTCTGAATCTTTCTATCATGTTTTTTGTACCACTCAAAAAAGCAGAGGAATAAAATAATAATAAAAAATTAAAATGAACATACACTAGTGTTCTCTCTCTCTCTCTCTCTCTCTCTCTCACACACACACACACACACACACACACTTTCTTTTGGTTTGTTTTTGAAATGAGCCTATTTGTTCGTAATACATTATTATATTCACTTGGTTTCGTTTATAAAATATTATGTCATAGCAATCTTCCAATTTAATGTAATTGATCTAGCTAATTATTTCAAACTTTCAGTCTATTTTAAATTATAAAAGTCATATATGCACTTTCTAACAAGCCAAACAGTGTTGAGATGACAAAAATAAAATGGTAATAATCTCTCTTCCCTCTTCAAATATAACTACCTTGAATTTATCTTTATTAATATAGGTATCCCATATCTTTCTCCATGATTAAATGCAAGGGTGCCAACATATATAGGCATATATAGGCACTTCACCTACTGCTATCTTAGAAAAATAGGATTTTACAAATATACAGTGCACCATTATTTTTTTTTTTTTAGTATATCATTTATGTCCTTTACACATCAACAGTGAGAGATATAACTCAGTTTAGTAGCCGGGTAATATTTTACAATGTTAATCCTCGATAATTAATTCAAACATTATGCTATTGGTATATATGCATTCTGTTTCCAAATCTTTTACTCCTGTTTTAAAAATGTCCATGTAGACATCCCCTTTTCTACTTGTGTTTGTCTGTTTGGTTTTCCTCTAGGTTAGAGATGTCCCCACCTCCACCTCACACACACCAAAATAGGATTATTAAGTCAGAGTATCTACATTTTTAACTATAGAATAAGTGAGGAGATCACATTTCCCCACAAAATGTCCCAGTATACACATCTCTCCGTTCAATACTGGTGTCATTAGTCTTTTAAAACTTTGCTGATCTAATATGCTTTAAAAAATGGCATTTCACTATGATTAGCTACCATGAAGTTAAGAATGTTTTTCTTTTCTTTCTTTCCTTCTTTTTTTGTAATTTTCAAGGCACTTTTGAATTTTCTCTGCTTTTGAATTTATAGAGCTTTTTGTATATATGTGTTAGTGATATTAACTTTCATTTTCTATAAATGCTGCAGTTTCTTTCCTGGTCTATTAAATAGTAGCCTAAAGAAATTTAGCTTTCTTAGTGTATATTTACCTTTTTGGTTACCAAGTTTTACTTTTTTCAGGTAATAAAATGTGAATATTTTTCATGTGGATTCTTAAACAATAGAGATTTTATTTTCGTGTAAAGTGTGCTAGACATTTAACTGTATTTTCTCTAAGTTGGATAGGCAATTATTCCAGCTCCATTTACTGAGCAAATTATCATTTCCAACTGACCTTTGCTAGTGGTGTGCTGCAAACACCAATTGTTTAATTTTTAGGAGAATCTGATTGTCATCACATTTGGTACGTTAATATTGACCAAGGTAGGAGTAGAAATCACTACATCAGGCTCCCCCCACCTCATTTCAGCCCCAGAGAGCTGGTTGTTAAACATTCATTGTCCATCACTTTTTGGTCATATGCGGTTCCCTCATATCCTGGGGCCTATCCTTGGACTCAATATTTTTATTCATTCATCTGTTTGTTTAATAATATACAAATATTATACATTTTATGTACAGTAGATTTGTCTTCAAATGTGTTATGGCAAAAAGGCTCTTCTCTATTCTTTTGCAAAAATATTTTGTCATTTCTCAAGTATATACTTTGAATTGAAAAATAATTTTGACAAGTCATCACTCTCAAATTGACCAAAATAAACAAAAAATGTTATGCTTACCAACACATATTAAATTAATATATTCATTTGGGAATAATAGATTTTTTATGATATTAAATTCTTCCATTCAGGAAATTTGTTTCTCCTTTACTTAGAGCATCAGCCTTTTAGAGAAATCTATTCTTGACCTCTTTAGGCTCACTGTAAAAAGTCTAGTTGTCTGAGTGATTTAATTTAAATTGTGAAACTGAAATTAAAAGAGTTCATTCCCATTTTCAAATTGCAAAATGCATAAAAACCTAAAGGATATGGTGTCCTATTCTATGTCGCTTCTCTAATGTAATCTAGTAATCTGGAGGCAATTGCCAAGTAGTCTATCTATCTATCTGAGTTCTATAATTAATATGGCAAATAATTGAACAAAATAGTTGCCAACTTAGTAACTTAACTGTGTTGGTCCAAGCTACTAGCCCTTCTGGCAGTTCTCAGGGCTGATCCTCTCTGCTTCCTAAGTGACACTGCTCATATCACTATATGTTATCAATGCATGAGGTCAAAACTTCAATATTTTTCACCTCCGTTCATGACAGTGTGTGCAGAGAAGAGGAACCAATTTGGAGGAAACAGGGGCTTTTTTTTTTTTTTTTTCGGTACGCGGGCCTCTCACTGTTGTGGCCTCTCCCGTTGCGGAGCACAGGCTCCGGATGCGCAGGTTCAGCGGCCATGGCTCACGGGCCCAGCTGCTCCGCGGCATGTGGGATCTTCCCGGACTGGGGCACGAACCCGTGTCCCCTGCATCGGCAGGTGGACTCTCAACCACTGAACCACCAGGGAAGCCCAAGGGGCATTTTTTCTCATGGTTTTTGAAAAGTTTCAGGGATAGAGTTATACCTCTAAGTTGTCCATGAGAAACAGAACTTAAAGTCCTGTGCCTCAGTTTTGCTGTGAATACATATGAAAAGAAATGAATCCGAGAGGGAGGATCGAAGTGTGTAGGGAAATGCTTTTGACTTCTTTGGCATTAACTTTCTGATAAAATATTGCACTGAGAGATAAAGTTCTTAATAAGTCTGAATCATTAAACTTTAAGGAGATGAAAGAAAGAAAAGTGGAAATTGGCTAAATATATATATGTAATGAGTAAAGTAAAAACTTCACAAACACCTTTGTTCTTTAAACAGGAGACATTGCCAAGGGCTAATAACACCTGGGAAAGCTGGCAGTGGGGTCCGTTTTCACAACTGAGGTTTTGGTTATTACACGGAACCCCCGCTTTTCGACATTTCGCTTTATGTCACTTCACTTTTACAAAAGATCTACATTAGTACATGTTTTCACTAACCAAAACAAATCTGAAGAGGATTTTTGCTTTTACAAAAAAAGGCAAAAAGTGATGAGAGTGTTCAGTGTTTGTTTTGTAGCAGGTGTTGTAAGAGGCAGTGAGACTGGCAGCGCTAAGCTCCCTCCTCCAAAACTACACGCAGCATCTTAGCATAAAGCCTCCTTAACTTTGAACTGTTTGTGAGCCTCCGTGCTTGATCTCAATTTATTTTGTGCAGCCATTAGCAAGATGTGTCCTAAGGTAATTGCTTTTTTGCTTCACGCCATTTCAGCTTAGAAAAGGTTTCAAAGGCATGCTCTACTTTCAGAACGCAGGAAACTTAAACCTGGATTTAGTCATTTTCATCTGCTATCCTCTGTGAATTGGAGAAAAGAGCGCAACTGACAACTGGAAACAGTGGATACAAGTAGTACAAATGATTTTAGTTGGTAATATGAACTTGAATCCTTTCCAAGTTTTTTGTTTGTCTTTTAATAAAGACAACAAGGAGGATTTGTGTGTATGTAAATGTGGGTGTATGTCTCCCTAATAAAACTGAAATCAAAACCTATCATTAATCTTAGCCTTAGAGCTTATTTGAACTTCACTTATTATGAGATCATCACCTTGTCTAAGAGAAACTGGGTCCTTTCTTGGTGAGGCCTACCCCTGGGGGGCCAAATACTTATACCTAATTAATATATAACAACAATCACTCCATCTTTCCTAGCCTATTACCTTATAATTTGTGGGTGAATTTGTGAGGGTTTATGTGCCTTTGTTGTAGAGAATTAATAGCCATTTCCCTCATAAGAAACGAATGAGTCATGGGAATGTAAGGTATAGCAAAGGGAATATAGTCAATAATATTGTAATAACTCTGTATGGTGATAGATGGTAACTAGACTTACTGTGGTGATCATTCTATAATATATAAAAATATTGAATAACTATGTCAAACACCTGAAACTAATATAATACTGTATATCAATTATAAGTCAACAAAAAAGAAAATTATGAGATGATTATTATCATTATTTCTATTATCTGTAGTAGCAGTAATAGCAGTAGTAGTAGTAATAGCCAATTATATATTTGTATAATCTTATCTAAATAGTATCTTGTTTTGTTTATTCAAAAATTCTTCATTGGCTCCTAACGAATACCAGGCTGATGGTCTAAGAGAATCTATACTGAGAACTTAAATTCTATCATGGACTGACGTGTCCCTCATGGCCAAATTGGTAGTTCTGTTGACCTATAAATTCATAGCAAAGGAAACCATCAGCAAATGAAAGGACAACCTATAGAATGAGAGAAAATATTGTAAATGATGCAACTGACAAGGAGTTAATATCCAAAATATGCAAACAGCTCATATAACTTAATATCAATAAAGAAAACCACCCAATCAAAAAATGGGCAGAAGATCTAAATAGCTATTTCCCCAAAGAAGACATACAGATGGCCAATAGGTACATGAGAAGATGCTCAACATCACTAATTATTAGAGAAATGCAAATCAAAACTACAATGAAGTATCACCTCTCACTGGTCAGAATGGCCATCATCAAAAAGTCTACAAATAATCAATGCTGGAGAGGGTGTGTATATATATAATGGAATACTACTCAGCCATAAAAAAAGAATGAAATAATGCCATTTGCAGCTACAGAAATTATCACACTAAGTGAAGGAAGCCAGACAGAGAAGGATGAATATTACATGATATTGCTCGTATGTAAAATCTAAAAAAAAAAATGATACAAATGAACTTATATACAAAACAGAAATAGAGTCACAGACATAGAAAACAAATTTACAGATACCAAAGGGGAAAAGCAGGGGAGTAGGGATAAATAAGGAGTATGGGATTAACAGATACAATCTCCTATATATAAAATAGATAAGCAACAAGGATGTGCTGTATAGCACAGGAAACTATATTCAATATCTTGTAATAATTTATAATGGAAAATAATCTGAAAAAATATATAACTGAATCACTTTTCTGTATATCTGAAACTAACACAATATTGTTAAGTCAACTACAATGAAAAAAATTGCAGACTCTGCAAAGAGTTCAGAAGGTCCAAATTTCTACAAATGTTTTGCAGAATATAAGGCACCCATTTTTAAGCTAAGAGTTAATACCAGGTAGAGTATAAATATGGGGACTATACAGGCCAACTGGCTGGGCTCAAATGCAAATTCCCCACTATCTTCTCTGGCTTCCCCCGCCGCTTCTCTCTGACATCCCCTACCTCCCTCTGGGGCTCACTGCACTTCAGCCATGCTGGCCTGCTCTTGATACGTTTTCCATTATGTATTGTCCCTCTTTAGCCCTGGTAATTTTCCTTTTTTCTGAAGACTACTTACTGTGATATTAATATAGTCTTCAAGCTTTCTTTGGATTTGTGTTATCATGACCTAGACATGAATCTCATTTTGGATTTGCTTAGCTTCTTGGATCTGCAAATTCATGTCTTTTACCTTTGTCAAAATGTTACTATATATGTTTGGATTTTATTGTGTTCCACTGTTCTTTGGTCTATTCTTGTGCCAATGCCAATTTATTTTAATCACTTAATAAGACTTGATATCTGGTAGTATACATTCTGTAAATCTGTTCTTTTTAAAGATAAAGCTATTCTTGGCTTTTCATATATGTGTATATATATATATATATACACACGTATACATATATACATATGTGTGTATATATATAATTCTCTATATATACAAATATATATTATAAATAAATATAACCCTATGTCAATTCACAGACAGTAGTGCACAAAATTTGCTGAGACAATTAGCTTTTTCTTCTCCATTTATCATGTGGTATTGGTTTGACAGTTAAATGTTGAAAATAAGTTGTGACAGAAGAGCAAAAGTTTTTATTGTTGAGCAAATCTGGTTTTTCATATTTTCTCTTATTGTTCATACTAATTAGTTCCTATCTAAAGAGTTTCTGTCTACCTCTATTATGAAGATATTCTCCTAAATATTTACCTAAGATTTTATGGTTTGGATTTTATGTTAACATATAAATCCTTCTCAAAATAATTTTTGTGTATGGCAATGGTTTTCAGTGGGAATGATTTTGCCCCTAGGGGTGTTTGGCCAGGTCTGTAGACATTTTGGCTGTGACACCTGGGGAGAGTTTGTTACAGGTATCTAGCTGATAGAGGCCAGGCAAACATTTTAAAATATACAGGAAAAAATCCTACAGCAAAGAATTATCTGATCTTAAATAACAAGTGACAAGAGTGATAAACCCTTGTGTAAGGTATGAGGTAAAGATTGATGTTCACTTTTTTTTTTTTTTTTTTTTCGGTACGCGGGCCTCTCACTGTTGTGGCCTCTCCCGTTGCGGAGCGCAGGCTCCGGATGCGCAGGCTCAGCGGCCATGGCTCACGGGCCCAGCCGCTCCGCGGCATGTGGGATCTTCCCGGACCGGGGCACGAACCCACGTCCGCTGCATCGGCAGGCGGACTCTCAACCACTGCGCCACCAGGGAAGCCCGATGTTCACTTTTTTTAAATACAAATATCCATATATTCATGGGTCCTTTCTGAACTCACTTATTCTGTTCCATTTATCTAAATTCCTCTTTCACTGTTTTTCACTGTTTTGAATTGACACTATATCTGTGTCAATTCTTGAAATCAGGAAGTGTAAGCACTTCAATTTTGTTACTGCTTTTGTTTTAATAACCTTGGCTATTCTAGGTTTGAAATTTTGTATACACTTAGAATGGGCTTGCCAATTTCTCCAAAATAGTATGTTAGAATTTTTATTTTGATTTTATCGAATCTAGACATTTCTCTATTTGGAGAAAACTGACATCTTAACAATACTGAGTCTTCCCATTCATAAACATTTATTTATGTATTTTTTTATTTCTCTAAGCAGTGTCCTATGGTTTCAGAGTAGAACTATTATTTGTCATTGGTTATATTTATTTCTAAGTATTTTATGTTTTCAACACTTTTGTAAATGTTTTATTTTAAAATTGTTTGCCTCTAGTAGATACTTTTTGTAATTTAATAGTGTAATTATTCACCTTGCTAAATTCACTTATTAGCTTTTGTATTCATTTTGTATATTCTTTTGGATTTCCTATGTGAATATCTGCTGAAAATAGAAGCAGTTTTACGTCTTCAGTTCTCATGTGTATGGCTTTTCTTCTTTCTTTTTATTTTCCATATTGTAATAGCTATGCCCTCCCCACTTCCTCCCCCATATAATAGTGAAAGGGAGTGATGAGAACAAGCATCCTTACCTCATTGTCAAAATTATGAAGACAAACATTCAATATTTTGCTGTTAAAAGTGAGACTACCTGTAGGACTTTTGCCAATTACCTTTATTAGCTATTATCTTGAATAAGTGTTGAATTTTGTCAAATGGTTTTCTAAAATATCTAACTTTTCCCAATGGGGCATGGAAGAAGACTTAAGTCCCAGGACCCCAATAGCTCTCCATAATCATTTTTTAATAGCCACTTCCTTTCCCTCACTCCGTAACCAATTTTGGATTAACAGCTAAGAGTTACAAAACTAGTTTTTAACAAATTGTTTTGGTGGCCACTCCTTTTTGTACGATTAGCAATTGGAACTATTAACTTGTGAATTGTACAAAAACTGAGACAGCCAAACCCAACTTGGTCTCAAATTCTCTTAGGGTATATATTTATATATGTATGTATAATGTGCATAATATTTGATAGTCTTAATAGTAATTGCCTTGATCTGTGCCTTTGATACATGCTAACCTATTCAAACATCTCATTACTAGCCTCTGTTAATAGTTAAGTTCCAGATGACAGCCTTTATAAGGAAAATATCCTTGGTCATTCTTCCTTCATTCCCACTTTGCTCCATTCCAAAGTTTGCTTAACTTCTGACCTCTAATTCCTACTATATTCAGCCCTATCCTCATCCTTTGGCCTAATGAAAGATATGGCATTTTTTCTTTTACCGTTTTTTGACACTTCTTGCAAAACATGATTTTCCACCAATCCTCTGTCTCTACTGGCTTCAGATATATTTGAGTAATTGCCCTGTTACTTCTGCATTTACATGCTAGGATTCTAATACCAATTTTGGCTTTGCTTTGGTATTCCAAGATGTGCCCGAGGCTCATGGCAAACTGCAGATAAAATTGGCTGAGTCATCTAAAACATGGCACAACCAAAGAGAATGTATTCATTGACCTGAAACCACAGTGATCACTTTTACAGTTGATAAAGATGGACCCAGAGAAAAGGCTTTCAATTAGGTTATAAATTTTGATAGCATAAGAATGAGAAGATACAGTCTGCTTTGATAGAAGTAAACACAGAAAAAATTGTGGAGATGATATCTCAAGGACAAAAAAAGCAGATTAAAAGTGATACATCTGTGCACCCATATTTCTGAGTGTACAATTATATTTACTATGATTGAAAAGAGAGGCAAATTCCTAATACAATCTTCAAGACCTAATGAACATGTATCAGGCATTTAGCATATATGGCAAATATTGGCATATATTGGCAAATTGTGTAAATTGTCTATAGTACATAAAAACAATACATATTTGCCCATACTATTGATTTCTCATATCTGTTATCTGATTTTAATTACCAAATAACTGATGGCTCATCTATAAAAGTAAAATATCCATGGACAAATATTCATAGTCCTTTAAGGCAGTAAGTTTAAATTACATATGTTATATCCAAATAACACCCAAAATAATTTCAATCATATAAAATTCTGTACGACTAACTTTGTTGCACTTTTTTTTCTCTTTTTTAGTTTTTCACATGTCATGTAGCCAGAGTGCAATTAGGTATATTGTTGGTCAAAGTGCATTGAAAATGACATAAGACATTTAAGCACTTCTCAGTTTGCAACATCAAAATTTTACAAGTATCTCACTCTCTAATATATTTAGCAGAATAAAGAGAATTCATTAAATAATTTTTTCTTCACAAATTAACATTGGAATTTGCTGCAACAGGCCCCTCTATTGTCATATATTAGTCTTATAATCAGTTTGTCAAATGCTAGACACCATGTTGCCCCGCCCTCTCAATGGTACTTATGACTCCATCATAAACTAGTGAACTAATGGCTACTGTTTATCTACACATTGCAGAAAAGTTACAAAAATCATCTCACTTTTTCTAGTTCATTTATTTTCTAGCAACAAACCACACAATGTAACACTTAATTCCAGAGAATTTTAGATTGTCATCTGTTCAGAATTCATCTTATCAACTAGACTGCTTGAAGTAAGACCCACAACCATTGTTATGCATGCATGACATACTACAATGATGTTAGATAGATGATTGATAAATATAGATGCATACTAGAATGATGACTATGATAGATGATTGATAAATATCTATTAGTTTAACTAGTACTACAGTGTTCATTGTAGACTTGGCCAAAGGGACAAATGATATCAATGACTTTCCTCAAAATACAATTATTATCCTATTTTTCAAGCATCTACAACTTTCTTTTTCAATGAAAATCATCCCAATATTTACATTATATGCATATGTAATTGATGATAAAACTTAGAAACTGTTAAACAGTCATAGTTTCTACTCAATATGTAAGGTGATAATCAGTATAACCAACTAAAGAAATAAATTATGTGATGAGAGTAATAAAGGTGTCTTTTGTTATGTTAAAAAATAAATTATGAATTGCTTTGATTTAATAGGGTGATATAATTGGACTGTGAATATAATGTTGATTAATGTAGATCATTTCTGGTAAAATCTTTATTAATTAAAAACAAAGTCAACTGAACTCTTAAATGGAATATTTTAGGCCCTCATTTAGCCATATTTGGAGACAGAAACAGAAGACATAAGTTCCTAAACAAACCAGAAATAGAAATTTTGGATTAAAAGTACTTTTAAGAAACTTACAGCATTTTCCCTTACCCTGTGCTAATTTTCACTATGCCCATTTCTAAAATGAGGAGACTTAGAGAAAGGCAATATTCAAATAACAAAACTAATGTTTATTGAGTACTTATTATGTTCCAGGCAAAGAGTTAAACACTTTCTAAGCATTATCTAATAGATTAAAGGAACAAAGCTATAAAATACATAGGAAAATTAAGCAAATTTTCCAAGCCTGACAGTGGAAAATTTTGGAGTGAACTAGCATTGACTACTGCTGAACCCGCATTCTTTTTTTTTTAAAGAAGACCTTTACAAAATAATTTTATAAAGACCCCCAATCAATAAAAAGATAGTAACTGCCAAGCACTCTTAGATAATAGAGCATTATTTAAATGTACTCCTTCAAACATTTTATTCTCTTTCCCTCTCTCTCTCTCTCTTTTTTTAAAATCTGTTTCACATTTTGTTTTTTATTAGAATTCTTTAGATCAGTTTTAGTTCACAAAAAAATTGAGCGGAATGTATATACCCCCATGCCGCCACAGACATACACAGTTTCCCCTATTTTTAATATCTTGCATTAGTATGGCACTATTGTTAAAACTGATGAGCCAATATTGATACATTATTATTAACTGAAGTCCATAATTTATATTAGGTTTCACTCTTAGTGTTGTATATTCTATGGGTTTTGACAAACACATGACAAGTATCCACAACAGAGAATAGTTTTACTGTCCTAAACTTTCCCTGAGCTCCACTTAATCGTCCCTCTCTGCCTCTCCCCAAAACTCTGGGAATCACTGATATTTTTCCTTTCTAATTTTGCCTTTACCAGAATACCATATAGTTGGAATCATACAGTGTGTAGCCTTTTCAGATTTACTTCTTTCTCTTAAAATATACATTTAAGATTTCTTCATGTCTTTTTATGACTTAATAGCTCATTTCCTTTTATCACTGAAAAATATTCCATTGTCTAGATGTACTACAGTTTATCCATTCATTTACTGAAAGACATCTTGGTTGCTTCCAAGTATTGGCAATATGAATAAAGCTTCCTTAAACACTTATGTGCAAGTTTTAGTGTGTACAAATGATTTCAGCTCATTAGAGTAAAAACGAAGGAGTGCAACTGCTGGATCATATGGTAAGAGTATGTAAAGCAGTTCTTGCGGGTAGGCTTGTGTAGCTATAAACTTCCCTTTTAGAACTGCTTTTGCTGCATCCCATAGGTTTTGGATCATCGTGTTTTCATTGTCATTTGTCTCTAGGTATGTTTTGATTTCCTCTTTGATTTCTTTAGTGAACTCTTGGTTATTTAGTAACGTATTGTTTAGCCTCCAAGTGTTTGTGTTCCTTATGTTTTTTCCCTTGTAATTGATTTCTAATCTCATAGTGTTGTGGTTAGAAAAGATGCTTGATATGATTTATATTTTCTTAAATTTACTGAGGCCTGATTTGTGACCCAAGATGTGATCTATACTGGAGAATGTTCCATGCTCACTTGAGAAGAAAGTGTAATCTGCTGTTTTTGGATGGAATGTCCTATAAATATCAATTAAATCTATCTGGTTTATTGTGTCATTTAAAGCTTCTGTTTCTTTATTAATTTTCTGTTTGGATGAACTGTCCATTGATGTAAGTGAGGTGGTAAAGGCCCTCACTATTATTGTGTTACTGTCGATTTCCTCTTTATACCTCTTAGCAGTTGCCTTATGTAATGAGGTGCTCTTCTGTTGGGTGCATATATATTTTTAATTCTTATATCTTCTTCCTGGATTGACCCCTTGATCATTATCTAGTGTCCCTCCTTGTCTCTTGTAACATTATTTATTTTAAAGTCAATTTTATTGGATATGAGTATTGCCACTCTAGCTTTCTTTTGATTTCCATTTGCATGGAATACCTTTTTCCATCCCCTCACTTTCTGTCTTTACGTGTTCCTAAGTCTGAAGTGGGTCTCTTGTAGACAGCATATATATCGGTCTTGTTTTTGTATCCATTCAGCGAGCCTGTGGCTTTTGTTTGGAGCATTTAATCTGTTCATGTTTAAGGTAATTATCGATATGTATGTTCCTATGACCATTTTCTTAATAGTTTTGGGTTTGTTTTTGTAGGTCCTTTTCTTCCCTTGTGTTTCCCACTTAGAGAAGTTCCTTTGGCATTTGTTGTAGAGCTGGTTGGTGGTGTGAATTCTCTTAGCTTTTGCTTGTCTGTAAAGCTTTTGATTTCTCCATTGAATCTGAATGAGATCCTTGATGGGTAGAGTAATCTTGGTTGTAGGTTCTTCCCCTTCATCACTTTAAATATGTCCTGCCACTCCCTTCTGGCTTGTAGAGTTTCTGCTGAGAAATCAGCTGTTAACCTTATGGGAGTTCCCTTGTATGTTATTTGTCATTTTTCCCTTGTTGCTTTCAGTTATTTTTCTTTGTCTTTATTTTTTTCCAATTTGATTACTATGTGTCTCAGCGTGTTTCTCCTTGGGTTTATCCTGTATGGGACTTTCTCACTTCCTGGACTTGGGTGGCTATTTCCTTTCCCATGTTAGGAAGGTTTTCGACTATAATCTCTTCAAATATTTTCTCGGTCCCTTTCTCTCTCTCTTCTCCTTCTGGGACCCCTATAATGCGAATGTTTTTGCATTTAATGTTATCCCGGAGGTCTTCTGAGGCTGTCTTCGTTTCTTTTCATTCTTTTTTCTTTATTCTCTTCTGCAGCAGTGAATTCCACCATTCTGTCTTCCAAGTCACTTATCTGTTCTTCTGCCTCTGTTATTCTACTATTGGTTTCTTCTAGTGTATTTTTCATTTCAGTTACTGTATTGTTCATCTCTGTTTGTTCTTTAATTCTTCTAGGTGTTTTTTAAACATTTCTTGCATTTTTTCAATCTTTGCCTCCATCCATTTTCTGAGGTCATGGGTCATCTTCACTATCATTACTCTGAATTCTTTTTCTGGAAGGTTGCCTATCTCCACTTCATTTAGTTGTTTTTCTGTGGTCTTATCTTGTTCCTTCATCTGGTACATAGCCCTCTGCCTTTTCATCTTGTCTGTCTTTCTGTGAATGTGGTTTTTGTTCCACAAGTTGCAGGATTGTAGTTCTTCTTGCTTCTCCTGTCTGCCCTCTAGATATATTCTTAACCAGGGATAATTTTAATGCCTAGTAAGCAATTAAACAAACAACTTTTTGCAAAACTATCATGGTTAAATGTGTATTCTTATTTACCATTGTGTTTTATTTTCTAAAGCAATCCCACTAATGGTGCTGGTAACTAAGTATCATTGTGATTAAAGATTCCAGTTAACAGCAGTACCCTCCTGGAATCCTTTCTTAGAGGTTTTTATTCACAGTGACAATTTACTGAACTTTGAAAGTAATTGTCTAACACTGAAAAAGTATCATTTACAAAAGCAAATGATAGACATAACCAAAACAAAGCCCACCTATCATCCCTGGGTAAATGACATTTAATTTTGTGTCTAAGACCCATAACATTGAGAAATTATTGGGCTGAAAACAAAGAATATTATCAGTCTTTAATAACTGAAAGCTATTTCATGAAACTCAATTATATTAGGCCAGCATGTTCTAGAAACAAAAGTTCTTCATAGAAAAAAATCTATATTTTCTATATTAAAAAAAACTTTTAGAAATTTATTTGAGACTTCTGGTGCAGAAAAGCTAATATAAATCTGTTTTCCTGTTCTCTGCTAAGCACAACTGGAAATCTTGGAAATGGTGTAGGGACAACGAAAGGAAAACTATGAAATGTGGTAAGAAGAAGGTGAGTTGGTTTGGTACCCCAGGACTGGAGGAACAGTACAGTAGCAGGTTGTCTTACACCTGACCACCCAATAGAGCAAGGCCATCCACAACTGACACTTTCTGACCTCTATCTGATCAACATAAGTCAGCTCAGGTAAGCTTATTCCTCCCATAGACCAAAAGAGTCCCTCTGACAACATGAAGAAAGCACAGCACCACTATTAAGAGGGATTGATTAGAAATCCCACCAAAAATAAGCATCCAAGGGAAATGTTTTCTATCCCTGCCAGGACTGAGACTTCTGTTTTCCACTGAGACAGGCAGGCAGAAGCAACAAGAGAGACTCAACCATAGCAAGTGTCCCAGGCCAGACACTTCTTTCTCCATAAGTCTCTCCCACCCTGCAGTAGACAGTGGGTCAGGGGTGGGAGGGAATGGAACTGGCTAAAAGGAAACTGGGGTAACAGAGATTTGAAAATGGAGGCAGAGATCAGAGTGATATGCCTACAAACCATCAAACCACAAGCAATTAGGAGAGAAGCACGTAGAAAATTCCCGTCACAGCCTGCGGAAGGAACCGACTCAGCCAACACCTTGATCTTGGAGTTTTAACCTCCAAGACTGAGAAACAATAAATTCCTATTGTTTAAGTCATCCAGTTTGTGGTAACTTGTTACAGCTGCCTTGTCAAATTAATACTTCTGATATTCAAGACAATGTTATTTGAACATTGGGAATATAAAAAGGATTTAAGTGAAAGTGAGTTTTCCACACTTCACTCAAAGAGGTAAATACTAAGTCAAATATGTATATTGTAATACCCAGGACAATCGCTAAAATTACTAATAAAAAGAGATACACTCAAAAATACTATATATAAATCAAGATGGAGTCCTATGAAATGTTTAAGTAGCCCCCAGGTAGATAACAGAAAAAGAGCAATAACAATAAAAGAAAACAAATAGAAAACAAACAATAAAATGCAATATTTAATTGCAAACATACCAGTACTTAACCTTAATATTAATGGTCTAAATGCACCAATCAAAGACAAAGATTGGTCATGGCAGTGAAAGTGCTGAGTCCTAACCACTGTACTGCCAGAGAATTCCCTGGAACATCTTTTCAAATGCTTCAATTTTTTAATTGCAAAATTAATGTAAAACACTTTGAGATAAAGGCTTAGAGCTTTCATATATATGTAATCTTCAAAAACTTCAAATAGACAAGTTAAATACAAATATCTACTTTACATTTTTGCAGCATGTAATTATATACAAAATTATGAAGCAAAAGAAGATACATTGTAGAAAAATATAAAATGTGGCTGACATTTTTGACATTTTTAGTTAGCTTATAAGCAGTATGATATTAAGTTAGTGCTAAGATAGTAAGTAGTGATTTTTCCTCCCTATGTATACCACACTCATTAATACATTTGCTGGTTGAGTATAATTTTTAAATGTCATGGTTGATTTGTGAATCAAAGTACACTATTAGATGCTGAATTCTACCATGAAAATACACATTTTGTACAATTCTTTCAGTACAGGTGTAGCTTTAACTTCTTAATATGACTCTGCAGGAATCATCATGCTTTTAATGATCTTCAGAATGTGACAATTTATTCAATGATACATGTATTATTATCATTCCCACTAAACTATCTGTCACGCGATTGTCATTTATGGAAGGAAGGCAGAGGACGCCTGGGGTTTCAATTAAAAAAGCCACCTAAATTGCAGATATTGCCTACTGTGGTAAAACGTTGAAAACCATATATTTAAAGATACAGGATTGAGAATACCAAAAGTGAAGAATGATTGAAAATGAATAAAACTTATTATATTATATTCTCTTATTATATTCTTTTCAATTTCTACCTGGACTTATTTAAGAATTCTTGTAACTTCTTATTTTTTTTAATTTTGTTTTTCATCTTTACCAGGATGTTTCTATTTGTAAACTCCTTTAAATAACAGTGCCTAATTTAGACTCTGTGTGTGTACATGTATCTATACACACACACACATACACATATATGTGTACATATAAATATATATATATTCCTAACTAAGAATTAAAAATACATACTATGGACTATGGTAAATGCAGCTTGCCCATTACAGCAGTGGATAAATGACTAGACGGCATTGATAACTCAGTTGCCAAGCTGTATTGCTCCCTGAGAAGACTAACGGCTCAGAAGAGCGAACCACATCACATAATTCTCATGTAGTTAATTCTCTCTCTTCTGATAGTGGCTAATTCCAGATGTCAACCTAAACCTCAGGAATTCTTGAGGTTTAACAATGGAGCTGTGTCACAAGCCTCTTAGATAGCCTCAACCACCAGAGGGCAGACAGCAGAAGCAAGAAGAACTACAATCCTGCAACCTGTGGAACAAAAACCACATTCACAGAAAGGTAGACAAGATGAAAAGGCAGAGGGCTATGTACCAAATGAAGGAACAAGATAAAACCCCAGAAAAACAACTAAATGAAGTGGAGATAGGCAACCTTGCAGAAAAAGAATTCAGAATAATGATAGTGAAGATGATGCAGGACCACAGAAAAGAACGGAGGCAAAGACCGAGAAGATGCAAGACATGTTTAAAAAACACCTAGAAGAATTAAAGAACAAACAAACAGAGATGAACAATACAATAACTGAAATAAAAACTACACTAGAAGGAATCAATAGCAGGATAACTGAGGCAGAAGAACGGATAAGTGACCTGGAAGACAGAATGGTGGAATTCACTGCTGCAGAAGAGAATAAAGAAAAAAGGATAAAAAGAAATGAAGACAGCCTAAGAGACCTCTGGGATAACATTAAATGCAAAAACATTCGCATTATAGGGGTCCCAGAAGGAGAAGAGAGAGAGAAAGGGACCGAGAAAATATTTGAAGAGATTATAGTCGAAAACCTTCCTAACATGGGAAAGGAAATAGCCACCCAAGTCCAGGAAGTGAGAAAGTCCCATACAAGATAAACCCAAGGAGAAACACGCTGAGACACATAGTAATCAAATTGGAAAAAAATAAAGACAAAGAAAAATAACTGAAAGCAACAAGGGAAAAATGACAAATAACATACAAGGGAACTCCCATAAGGTTAACAGCTGATTTCTCAGCAGAAACTCTACAAGCCAGAAGGGAGTGGCAGGACATATTTAAAGTGATGAAGGGGGGCTTCCCTGGTGGCGCAGTGGTTGAGAATCCGCCTGCCGATGCAGGAGACACGGGTTCGTGCCCTGGTCCGGGAAGATCCCACATGCCGCGGAGCAACTAAGCCCGTGAGCCATGGCCGCTGAGCCTGTGCGTCCGGAGCCTGTGCTCCGCAACGGGAGAGGCCACAGCAGTGAGAGGCCCGCATACCGCAAAAAAAAAAAAAAAAAAAAAAAAAAGTGATGAAGGGGAAGAACCTACAACCAAGATTACTCTACCCATCAAGGATCTCATTCAGATTCAATGGAGAAATCAAAAGCTTTACAGACAAGCAAAAGCTAAGAGAATTCACACCACCAACCAGCTCTACAACAAATGCCAAAGGAGCTTCTCTAAGTGGGAAACACAAGGGAAGAAAAGGACCTACAAAAACAAACCCAAAACTATTAAGAAAATGGTCATAGGAACATACATATCGATAATCACCTTAAACGTGAATGGATTAAATGCACCAACCAAAAGGCACAGGCTTGCTGAATGGATACAAAAACAAGACCGATATATATGCTGTCTACAAGAGACCCACTTCAGACCTAGGGACACATACATAATGAAAGTGAGGGGATGGAAAAAGATATTCCATGCAAATGGAAATCAAAAGAAAGTTGGAGTAGCAATACCCATATCAGATAAAATAGACTTTAAAATAAAGAATGTTACAAGAGCAAGGAAGGACACTACATGATGATCAAGGGCTCAATCCAAGAGTAAGATATAACAATTATAAATATATATACACCCAAAATAGGAGCACCTCAATACATAAGGCAACTGCTAAGAGCTATAAAAGAGGAAATCAACAGCAACACAATAATAGTGGGGGACATTAACATCTCACACCAATGGACAGATCATCCAAAATGAAAATAAATAAGGAAACAGAAGCTTTAAATGACACAATAAACCAGATAGATTTAATTGATATTTATAGGACATTCCATCCAAAAACAGCAGATTACACTTTCTTCTCAAGTGCGCACGGAACATTCTCCAGTATATATCACATCTTGGGTCACAAATCAAGCCTTAGTAAATTTAAGAAAATTGAAATCATATCAAGCATCTTTTCTGACCACAACACTGAGATTACAAATCAGTTACAAGGGAAAGATCATAAGGAACACAAACACATTGAGGCTAAACAATATGTTACTAAATAACCAAGAGTTCACTGAAGAAATCAAAGAGGAAAGCAAAATATACCTAGAGACAAATGACAATGAAAACACGATGATCCAAAACCTATGGGATGCAGCAAAAGCAGTTCTAAAAGGGAAGTTTATAGCTATACACGCCTACCTCAAGAAACAAGAAAAATCTCAAATAAAGAATCTAACCTTAACACCTAAAGGAACTAGAGAAAGAAGAACAAACAAAACCCAAAGGTAGCAGAAGGAAAGAAATCATAAAGATCAGAGCAGAAATAAATGAAATAGAAACAAAGAAAACAATAGCAAAGATCAAAAAAACTAAAAGCTGTTTCTTTGAGAAGATAAACAAAATTGATAAACCACTAGCCAGATTCATCAAGCCAAAGAGCAAGAGGGCTCAAATCAATAAAATTAGAAATGAAAAAGGAGAACTTACAACAGGCCTGCAGAAACACAAAGCATCCTAAGAGACTACTACAAGCAACTTTAGGCCAATAAAATGGACAACCTGGAAGAAATGGACAAATTCTTAGAATGGTATAACCTTCCAAGACTGAACCAGGAAGAAATAGAAACTATGTACAGACCAATCACAAGTAGTGAAATTGAAACTGTGATAAAAAATCTCCCAACAAACAAAAGTCCAGGACCAGATGCCTTCACAGGTGAATTCTATGAAACATTTAGAGAAGAGCTAACCCCCATCCTTGTCAAACTCTTCCAACAAATTGCAGAGGAAGGAACACTCCCAAACTCATTCCATGAGGCCACCATCACCCTGATACCAAAACCAGACAAATATGTCACAAAGAAAGAAAACTACAGGTCAATATCACTGGTAAACATAGATGCAAAAATCCTCAACAATATACTAGCAAACAGAATCCATCAACACATTAAAAGAATCATACACCATGATCAAGTGGGATTCATGCCAGGCATGCAAGGATTCTTCAATATATGCAAATCAGTCAATGTGATACACCATATTAACAAATTGAAGGAGAAAAACCATTCGACAACATTCAACATCCATTTATGATAAATATTCTCCATAAAGTGGGCATAGAGGGAACCTACCTCAACATAATAAAGGCCATATACGACAAACCCACAGCAAATATCATTCTCAATAGTGAAAAACTGAAAGCATTTCCTCTAAGATCAGGAACAAGACAAGGATGTCCACTCTCACCACTATTATTCAACATAGTTTTGGAAGTCCTAGCCACAGCAATCAGAGAAGACGAAATAAAAGTAATCAAATTGGAAAAGAAGAAGTAATAGTGTCACTGTTTGCAGATGACATGATACTATACATAGAGAATCCTAAAGATGCCACCAGAAAACTACTAGAGCTAATCAATGAATTTGGTAAAGTTGCAGGATACATAATTAATGCACAGACATCTCTCGCATCCCTATACACTAATGATGAAAAATCTGAAATAGAAGTCAAGGAAACACTCCCATTTACCATTGCAACAACAACAAAATACCTAGGAATAAACCTACCTAGGGAGCCAAAAGATCTGTACGCAGCAAACTATAAGACACTGATGAAAGAAATTAAAGATGATACCAACAGATGGAGAGATATACCATGTCCTTGGATTGGAAGAATCAATATTGTGAAAATGACTCTACTACCCAAAGCAATCTACAGATTCAATGCAATCCCTATCAAATTACCAATGGCATGTTTTACAGAACTAGAACAAAAAAATCTTAAAATTTGTATGGAGACACAAAAGACCCCGAATAGCCAAAGCAGTCTTGAGGGAAAAAAACGGAGCTGGAGGAATCAGACTCCCTGACTTCAGACTATACTACAAAGCTATAGTAATCAAGACAATATGGTACTGGCACAAAAACAGAAATATAGATCAATGGAACAGGATAGAAAGCCCAGAGATAAACCCCCACACATATGATCACCTTATCTTTGACAAAGGAGGCAAGAATATACAATGGAGAAAAGACAGTCTCTTCAACAAGTGATGCTGGGAAACCTGGACAGCTACATGTAAAAAATGAAATTAGGACACTCCCTAACACCATACACAAAAATAAACTCAAAATGGATTAGAGACCTAAATGTAAGACCGGATACTGTAAAACTCTTAGAGGAAAACATAGGAAGAGCACTCTTTGACATAAATCACAGCAAGATTTTTTTTGATCCACCTCCTAGAGTAATGGAAATAAAATCAAAAATAAAAAATGGGACCTAATGAAACTTAAAAGCTTTTGCAAAGTAAAGGAAACTACAAACAAAACAAATAGAAAATCCTCAGAATGGCAGAAAATATTTGCAAATGAATCAACAGACAAAGGATTAATCTCCAAAATACATAAACAGCTCATGCAGCTCAATTTTAAAAAAACAAACAACCGAATTCAAAAATGGGCAGAAGACCTAAATAGATATTTCTCCAAAGAAGACATACAGATGACCAAGAAGCACATGAAAAGCTGCTCAACATCACTAATTATTAGAGAAATGAAAATCAAAACTACAATGAAGTATCACCTCACACCAGTTAGAATAGGCATTATCAGAAAATCTACAAACAACAAATGCTGGAGAGGGTGTGGAGAAAAGGGAACCCTCTTGCACCATTGGTGGGAATGTAAATTGATACAGCCACTATGGAGAACAGTATGGAGGTTCCTTAAAAAACTAAAAATAGAATTTCCATATGATCCAGCAATCCCACTACTGGACATATACCCAGAGAAAACCATAATTCAAAAAGACACATGCATCCCAATGTTCATTGCAGCACTATTTACAATAGCCAGGTTATGGAAACTACCTAATTGCCCATCAACAGACCAATGGATAAAGCAGAGGTGGTACATATATACAATGGAATATTACTCAGCCATAAAAAGGAACGAAATTGGGTCATTTGTTGAGACGTGGATGGATCTAGAGACTGTAAGAGTGAAGTAAGTCAGAAAGAGGAAAACAAATATCGTATATCAATGCATATACATGGAACCTAGAAAAATGGTACAGATGAACTGGTTTGCAGGGCAGAAATTGAGACACAGATGTAGAGAACAAACTATGGCCGAGAGGGGAGAAAGCGGCAGGGTGGTGGTGGTGGTGGTGTGTTGAATTGGGCAATTGGGATTCACATGTATACACTGATGTGTGTAAAATTGATGACTAATAAGAACCTGCTGTATAAAAAATAAATAAAATAAAATTCAGGAAAAAAAAATGGAGCTGTGGCCTTCTAACTCTTTTCAGAGTTATCTCACTTCTGTTTGATGGCAAAATATATTTTTTCCTTTAAAAACAAACATTTCCATTGTTTCAGCATAAAACCTCTTACCCATTAACCAGTTTTTCCCCAGTTCTCTCTCTTTCCAATAGCATCCCCCACAACCACCAATCTGTAGTCTGTCTCTATGGACTTGTCTATTCTGGATATTGTTTATAGACAGAATTTTACAACATGTGAGCTTTTTTGTCTGGGTTCTTTCACTTAGCATAGTGTTTTTGAGGTTCATTCATACTTCAGCATCTACCACAAATTCATTTTTATGGATGAATAATATTCATATATATAATCACAATGTGTTTATCTATTCATCTGTTGCTGGACATTTGAGCTGTTTCTACCTTTTGGCTATTGTGAATAGCGCTGCTGTAAACATACATGTACATATACTTTTGACAATCCATTTTCAATTACTTTGAATATATATCTAAATCTAAAATGGGATTGTGGGGTCATATTGTAATTATGCTTAACTTTTTGAGGAACCAATAAATGCTTTTTCACCACAACTGAATCTTTTTACATTCTCATCAGTAATGTACATGTGTTTTAATTTCTCTACATCCTTGCCAACACATTTCCTTTTTGTTGTTGTTATAGTGGGTATAAAGTAATACCTGATACTGATAAATTAAATAGAGAACAGAAAATAGGGAAAATCAATGAAACCAAAAATAGTTTCTTTGAAAAAGTCAACACAATTTGCAGATCTTTGGCTAAACTGACAAAGAAAAAAAGAAATAAAACATTATTAATATCCTAGCTTATATTTGTATAAGCGACAGAGATAGAGAAATAAATATAGGGGAAAAAACTCATTCTAATTTGTTATTTATTGTTCTATCATTCTAGTTTGTTATTCTATCTCTATCTCAAGGTTTAATCATTAACAGTGTATTTTAAAAGCTTTAAAGTGCTTCTGTAATTTTAATGAAAGTATTTTCCTTTAGGGAGGAAGTAATTTTCCTTTTTCACATTATCTCTGTATATAAAAGAAAAGTTATATATCGCACAAAAGCTTAGGCAAGTTATCATCAGGTCATTTTGATTATGTGCCCATCTTCTGGTTTCTTTCTTCTGTAAATAGAGAATAAATTTGTATAAAGGAGTTTACAAAGCACAGCTTAATTTATTCTGATTCAGTTGTTTTCCTTTTTTGTCATATATGCTACATGTGTACAAAATTAAGGCAAGAGAGCATTTACCTAGTAACAAGGAATCAGGAAGCTTGGGACAATTACTTCTTAAAGAGTCACTCATAAATGTTTCCATTCCTTTTGTTTGGGGGATGGTGACAGCAACCGACAAAGCTCACCAATTAAAAGCAGCTGAGTAAGAAATGGAAAGGCAATGTCGATTGTTTCCTATGGTAATTTACTTTAGTTTACTTCCTATTCAAAGTGTTTTATACACAGTCTAAAATAATTCAAAGTACATATTCAGAGAAAAATTAAACTGATTTTCTTATATTAAGGCAAAGTTTGACAAACATGATAGTGTTTTTGAATAGTGTTCTTTGATTTGGATTCTACAATAATATGGAAGAAATAAATCCCCTTTTGCTCCATATCTAAAAGACCAATTATAAAATTTATCAAATGTTGATTTGATATTCTTCATTTAACTACGAACAGTGTTTTCACTATAGAAGAGTTAATATTATACTTTAACTTTCTCAAAGTATTTTCAATGTTAGTTGAGTAATGATATTCTAAAAAGTATCTATATAATGGTTATGGCTCATATTCCCTTTTTTGAAAATAATGCATTACATATTTTTCTTGACCTAGAAATAGAGAGTAAGCCCTATGTGTACTACCAGTGTTATCAAGAGACATATATTTCAATGTGGGAATCTGCCTTCCATGTTTTAAATCTCAAAATAGGAATTTTAACTAAACAACTCCAATAACTCTAAATATAATAGAGTTCTATTATCTACAAAATCTTGTTGAATTAATTCCTTTTTGTACCTAGTTTCTCAGAGTAATAAATTCAAATTATGGTGTGTAAAGTACGACTTCTTTTATCTGTCTTAAAAGAAATCTCCACTCAGACAGTTACAATATGTTTGAAAACTATCGATTTTAATTTGAGCTATGAGATCTCCCAAGATCCTGCTTCCTCAAATCTACAAAGAGAATACTACATCACATCTTTCAGTATTGTTGGAGAAAGACTATAAGATAGAGAATATTAAAGTGCTTTGTGTGCTGTAAAGCACTCTGCCCACAAACATCATGCTTAAGGGAGATTCCGAAATTTGGTGAACATGTCCAGCTCTTTGTGATTTTATTGAAATAAATCACATTATTTTAGCCTTCATATTTTCAAACTGAAAAACTCTGCTTTTTTTCAATTGTCCTTTTAGAAATGTCAGTCAAACCAAGACTTATTTGTGCCCACTATCCACTGAGCAGTTCACTGGCTGTTTATAATGCATAGATGAACATAGCAGGATTCAACTCTATACTTCCTTTCTAACCTCCTTGTCACTTATTCAGTGCTTCTAAAATTATTCAGGGGAAATTCACTCTTGGCTGAGTATTGTGAATATGGACCTGGGGAAGAAACACTGGAAGCAGGTGTGCCCAAGTTTGAGGAGAAAATAAATAGTCCATCTCTCTCTTCCTTCAGAAGAGCAATGAATAGAACTGTCCACAGTATTTTGAGTGTGACTGTCCATTGTAAGAAAAAGATCTATTTCTAAATATTTTATCCAATACTGAAGTACAATGAACAAATCTCTGTTCAAATAAATTGGCTTTCCAATTTTGACTTGTATCCTAGTCAAGTTAATAAGTGAATATACTAATGTGAAATCATGGGGAATAAAAATAACACACTTGAAGGTGGTTATAAGTAAGTTACTAATTTATCTCTTAACAAAAAGCTTGGCTGATATGACAATTTCTATAGTAGTCCGAAAAGACGATCTAAATCATCTGGAAATCCACACTAGTGGTTAACTCCTTTCTCATAGTTTATGACAGTCACTAAGAATATGCTATGTCTATAAAAACACTGACAAGAAGGGTCCACATTTTGCAGTTCTTGACTTTCTGAAGTTACTTTAGCTCTACTGAGGAAGAGCTGACTCATTGTAACATGGCTCTGCCACTTTGGTTCTCCCATGGTTTGTTCCATCCCTAATTTTTAACTATATTCTCTTATAGTTTAGTAGGAATGAGCATAGAAACAGAGAAATGAATGCAAATATTAAATTTAATCTCTATACCCATGACTAGATAAATTTGTCCAAAAATGAGTTGTCTAATAATTTTGTCTCAACGCCTATATTTGCTTTTAAAAATTTTTTACAACTCTCAAAGGTTTAAAAAAGATAACGTTAAAAAAAATACAACTTCATGGGATGGAAGCTCACATCTTTTGGTCCTGTCATGTATTTACTATTGTTGCCTTTGACACCCAACTTCAAATTGCTGAAACCATTCTTTTGTAGGCCAAATCATGTTTAAAAGGAAAAGGCAGTACTACAAAAATCAATGAGTAATTCTAAATTGAATAAGTAGTTTGACAGTGTAAGTCAAGATTGCTAACATAAAATGCACCATTTGAAATAGAAATTTAGGTCATGTCATTCCTTTCTTCTCCCATTTCCAGGAATAGGTCACGAACCTCTGAACCTCTGCAAAGAGTTTCCTCATTTACTTTACTCAAACAAAATAATAATAATAATAATAATAATAAAGAATTTAGCTGCAAGTAGATATGAAATAAAGAACACATACATTTTGATATAAATCAACTTAAAAGTTACCAAAAACATGCTCTTAAAAAAACGTAATGTGATACAAAGCATCTTCATGTTATTAGAAAATTTGTTTAGATTAGACAAACAGCATATTGAATACTCACTAACAAACTCTGACATTTTCTTTGTTGGGCATTTTTATTCAAATCCCTCCCACCTGCCTAATCACCAGGTGGCAGTGTAGTAGCACTCATCCATATCTGTCTTTGAAAAGCCTCAATAAACGTCGCATTGCAATGATACTTTCACAAAGAATAGGTAGAACCGTTTGGGTTTAAAATTTTTTTAAGTGTTACTCTCTTTTAGTATTAAAATAGCCCTGCACACATTTTCACAAATTGCCTTGTGCTTTGAGTACTATGTATATAGATAGTGCCTTTCTCTAATTTTCTAAACTAGAAAAACTGAATATATATCACTTAACTGTTCTTTGTTGTCTTACAGTTTTAAATAGGAACATTTTCTACATCATAGTTGGAAGTGAATTACGTATTTTTTTTAACCAGCACTTTTCAACAACTGGATTAAGTCATGGATTCCCACAGCTTCAACAAAAGCATATGCCAGCAGACTACAAAACTTTAAGAATTCTGACATTTCATTTTTCCTTATCTAAACTTCTCCAGCTGTCGTTATGCCATCTGAGACAAGTTTTCAGTCTACAGTACTATTCCACGCTATCAATTCTTTTGTATTTGCACAATGTCTATTCAGCAGTTTAACCAACACAAAAGAACCAATTTCACCTTTTGGTTTCAGATACCTAAGATTTATTATGTGTTTAAAGTATGTCTGAATTCTTCTTTTTTGCATTCAAAGATCCAAGTTATGTCATCTGATCCAATGTCAACTAGTAAGTATAGTTCAAAACCTACAACTTAAAACATTTATGTTTTCTCTCTGAGTATATTGTCATATCATCCCAAAATACTCTTGGTAGACTGGAAAAAAGGTGTTTGGGAATATCTCCCAAACACTGTATATAATCTTTTCCTATATTTAGAGTCAGTGGAAGAGGAGATTGTCTTCATCTTTGGAGGAACTATGCAGATACTATTTGGGAGGCAGAGGAAAGCGTCTTTTTCTGTAGGAACTGGGGTTAAACTGCAGATGCAGTTCTTTAAAAGTTGACTACACAAAGCCTTTGGAAAACAAAAAGAAAGGGAGTTACTATATGATCTGAAGAATTACTGGAGGTTTTAGAAGACAGAACTGAAAAAATATTCAGACTTTGATTTGAGAAACCTTTCCTTTACTTTCATATGCTTGTGGCAATTGACATTTTTTTACCCTAAATAAAATGATCCAACCCCACAGCTAATCTAGAAAATGATATAATTATAATCCACATCTGGCTGATTAGAAACTATATTTCACTAATGTATAATTTTCTTAAATTTATTTTAAAACATTTTGCAAAACATGTTAAAAAACATTAAAAGGGACAAGACCCAAAATTAGGATACTAAGATTTCATATTTCAACTTAGTCTCAGTCTTAGCCTTGAGGAACTCTTTGGTTGTACTAAAATTCCAAATATGTTTGGGACAAGGCTCAACTATACATCATTGTAGCCAAAGTTTATGTAGCTCTATTTGAATAAAATTAGATAGATGGATGGGTTAAAATTTTCAAAAGATACATCTACTGAATTATAAGGCGTTTCAATTTCTTGGTTTTCAGAATGCCACTTCTGGAATTCTTCAAATATAAGCATATACAATGTCATAAAATAATTACATTAAAACTCATTCAACCTATGCAATACATGCTAAAATGGAAATCTACTTGTCAAGCTACAAGGTGAAAACTGTGGTGATAATATTTTTAAGATGTTAAATCAAGTGTTTCAATTATTTTTGTAACTAGTAAAATCTCATATAGATTCATTTTATATATTTCCATAACTGCAAAGTCATATTCTTTAAGAAAAATTTTGTAAAAATTATTTTTAAATAAATGTTAAATTAGACAATAAGCAAAGACATTATATCAGCTTTTTTCTCAGTCTTAATATAAATTAACCAATGAATATTTCTAGAGGTCTTATAATTTGAGAGCTAGAAAGGTCTTTGGAAATATCCCAGAAAATCATATTTATTTTATAAATGTGGGATTTAGACCCAGTGAAGTTAAGTGACTTATCTGAGTGGTACAAATAATCAGTGGTGAAATTAGGGTTAGAATTCAAATCTCCTGTGTCAACTGCCTGCTTTAACATTTTCCAACTTCTTTATAGAAATAACTGAACTGTTCACTTACATTCACATTTCATATTTTATAGGTACAATTCCTAGTGGATTCCTAAAGCTTATCATGTAAAATTTAAGGCAAATTTTTTCTTATTGTTTTTTATTAGGAAAATTTACTATTTTTGACCATGCTTGAGATCAAATTAATTGGCTAAGAGTAACAAATATATAGACGAGCAGGCCTGAATTCAAATCCTATGCATATCTATAACTAATTTTGAACAAATCACTTAACTTCTCTGAGTTTTAATTTCCTCATTTATATAATAAAAATAAGCATGTGCCTTCCTCCAGGCTTGTGGCAAGGATTAAATAAAATGCATCTTTATGTTTGCATTTAGTTATAACAATAATAATAACAGCAATTATTATAATGTGAATGTGGTAAGGTTTCTGCTGACCTATATTAGGATAAAATGACTATATCTTTCTAGGTTTTTAAAATACAAATTCCAAATTAAATACAGTGATCAGGGCTTCCCTGGTGGCGCAGTGGTTGAGAGTCTGCCTGCTGATGCAGGGTACACGGGTTCATGCCCCGGTCTGGGAAGATCCCACATGCCGCGGAGCGGCTGGGCCCGTGAGCCATGGCCATTGAGCCTGCGCGTCCAGAGCCTGTGCTCCGCAACGGGAGAGGCCACAACAGTGAGAGGCCCGCATACGGAAAAAAAAAAAAAAAAAAAAATACAGTGATCAGTTGGTTCTAACTCTCAGTTGACTTGTAAGTGGTGTATAGGCATAAATATTTTTTAATTGAAAATGTATGAAGTATATGTACCACATAAATTGGAGGATAACCAGGTTCAATTCCTGAGGGTAACAGAAGTTGAAAGATGCTAAGAGCTACATAGCAAATCAGTGGTCAAGTTTAGTCAAGAACTTGAATCTCTTTATTTCCAGTTGATGTCCTTCTCTCTACTATTAGTGGCTTTCAATTTGTACTTAAAGGACCCTAGGGATTCTTCTGAGGTATTTCAAGGCCAACAAATGGACACCAGAAAGCTGCCAAAGAGTATGGCTGACATGAAAAGGCTCCAAGTGTCCTCCCTCCTTGTCAAACAGATCAGCTTTATTTTAATTAATCATATGTATTTAGATTTTGCATAATGTAGGTGGATTATTCTATTTACAAAAGTTTAAAGTGCATGTGTCCCTGTAGTAATAAAATTTGAATCATAAGCACAGAACATGTAACTATTTAAACAATCACTGGAAGAAAAGTTGTAAGACCAAGGAAAAAAAAGTTTAACTCTATTTAGACCTCTTGCACCACTACTAAGGAAATATATTAAATTTATGATTAAATTAAATCAATTTTTTCCTAATGACCCTACCATAAAATAGATAAAATCTATTATATATTAAAATATGAATTAAGCAGTCATATGTGTTAGATGATTCCAGCAGAAAAGAGAAAGCAATTTCTTACTATCAAGTGATACTTGGCTGATATTAAAATCTCTATTGAAAAGAATATAGGAGTTTAGGCATCAGTAAAAAAAATCTAAATTAATGCTAAGTCCTTGTAAATCACTCAAGGAACACTATGTATTACAGAAGTTTTCCCAAGGGAAAGAAAAGAGAAAAATAATAAGATATTCAATTGAGAGCATAAATGTGCTAACTTCAAACAGATAAATAGATAGATAGGTAGATAGATAAATAAAATATACAAATAATAATAGTATACCCTTTTATATATGGCTCATTCATAGGGCTAAAATTTCTAAATTAATTATGCTATGGCCAACCTAATGATATGATATAGACATAACCAAAATGAAAGTAAGTAAACTTAGGTTTATGCATGTAAAACTATGATGACAGAAAGAGACGTGGAATATGGTAAATTATCTGGGTTGTGTCTCCAGTCTAACTTCATGGCTGAATTAAACTCTTTAAGAAATTATTTCATCATAACTTAATTTTATAGGTATAATTTTAGTTAGATAAAAGAAAACCAGTTGGGAAAATAAAATATGCAAAATTATCTCTAAAAGTATATTTTGTTTAAAAAAAGGGGCAATGAATATTTAATATACATTTGTGGCCTATACTATCCTATCCCTGTTTGTTTTGCTACCTGCAAAAGTAGAGAAGAAATCAGTGGAAATTATTCTTGCATCTAGATTAGATCCTGTGTTCTAAAGTCTCAGATAAATAATTAAGACTTTCAGATTTAAAAGGATTCAAAATCATGGAATACTCAAAATAGTGAGAGTTGCCATGCCTCAGTTAAGAGTTCTCAAGTTGAATTGAAACTTCATAGCAGCTGCTGTAGGACACTTGCATACTTTCCTTGCATCCTCTGCTCTCTGGCCAGGGAGCTCACTGGGCAGTTCTGCCACATTTGGGTCCTAGCCATTAAGCCATAATGGCCATGGAGCCATTTCTATTGCCCTGCCCAGGCAGGGAAACAAATTTGCAACCCTGTCCAACTGCTGAATATAACATACAGTCCCAGCTGGCTAGAAAGCCTGATCAAAGCATCCAGGCAACCACAGAGCTCACCATACAGCAACACTTGGGTAAGGAATCAAACCAGCATTCCTATACAACTGTTCCCAGCCAGTAGCACTGCTCTTGACCTCAGAACATGAGCAGCGGCCCCATCCAAATACGGCCACTGATAGCAAGCCTCGTCTGCCCAAGGATGCTACCAGCTGACTTATCTGTAACACTAGGCTGAGCTGACTGGTGAAGGACTATTGTCTCTGCTGAAGTGAACCTATAAAGTCTGGAAGAGGAGATGACTTACTCAAACATGGAGATACCAATAGAAGGAATCAAAGTTCAGGAAGAACCAAGTGAACATGATGCCCAACATAGGAAACTAATAGAGCTCTTTTGGTAACCAAAAGAAATCAGAGGTAGCTATACTTATATCAGACAAAACAAACTTAAAGAGAAAAATGGTCAAGAGACATGGTCATTATATAACGATAAAGAAGTCAATCCATCAAAAAGATATAACAAGGCAACAAACTTTCTAATTCCAAACTATATTACAAAGCTTTAGTAATCAAAATAGCATAGTACTGGCATAAAAGCAGACACATAGATCAAAGGAATGGAAGAGAGATTCCAGAAATAAACCCATGCATGTGGTCAATTAATTTATGACAAAGAGCCAAGAATATATAATGGGGAAAGGACAGTTTCTTCAATAAATGGTATTGGGAAAACTGAACAGTCATATGCAGAAGAATAAGAACAGACCCCTATCTTACACCATTCACAAAAATTAAATCAAAATGGATTAAAGACGTATATGTAAGACCTGAAACAATTAAACTCCTAAAAGAAAACATAGCTGGAAAATCTCCTTTACTTAAGTCTTGGTAATGGCTTTTTGGAGGTGCCATCTAAAGCACAAGCAACAAATGCGAAAATAAACGAATGGGACTCCATTAAACTAAAAAGCTTTTACACAACAAAATGAACAACCAACAAAATGAAAAAGCAACCTGTGGAATGGGAGAAAATATTTGCTAACTGCATATCTGATAAGAGGTTAATATCCAAAATATATAAGGAGTTCATTTAACTCAATAACAACCAAAATAATCTAATTTAAAAATTGGCAAAAGACCTGAATAGACATTTTTCCAAAGAAGATAGTCAAATGGCCAACGAGTACATGAAAAGGTGCTAAATATCACTAATCATCAGACAAATGCAAATCAAAACCACAATGAGATATTACCTCACACCATTAGGTTGATATTATTAAAAAGACAAGAGGTTAAGTGTTGGTGAGAATGTTGAGAAAAGGGAACTCTAGTACACTGTTGGCAGGAATGTAAATTGGTACAGCCAATGTAGAAAACAGTATAGAGGTTCCTCAAATATTCAAAAATAGATCGAATGATCTATTTTCTATCTACCATATGATCCATCCATTCCATTGGGTATATATACAAAGGAAATGAAATCACTGTCTCAAAGAGATATTTGTCCCTTTACATTCAAATTCAGCTTTATTTACAATCGCCAACACATAGGAATAAACTAAATGTCCATGGACAAATGAATGGATAAAGAAAATGCAGTATATATAACAACGGAATATTATTCAGTCATAAAAGAAGGAAATCCTGCCATTTGTAACAACCTGGATGTTCCTTGAGGGCATTATGCTAAATGAAATGAGTTAGACAGAAAAAGAGAAATACTGTATAATTTCACTTATATGTATAATCTAAAAAAACTAACTCATAGATACAAAGAACAGACTGGTTGCCAGAAACAAGGACTCTAATGTACAGCATGGTGTAGTAAACAATACTGTATTATACATTTGAAAGTTGCTAGGAGAAAGTTGCAACTATACTCCAATAAAAATTAATTTTAAAATAAAAATTAAAATTACATATGAGATCATCTGTTACTACTGCAATCTATTTCTTTATGTATTAGACAACTCATGTTCTGATACTTACGTCAGTCAGATTTTGAAGAAAATTTTTAGATTCAGAAGAATCATTTACTTAACTAGTGAATATCTAAATATAAGAATGATTGGAACCTGAACATTGTATAGAGTATGAGGAAGGCACAGGAGAGATCGAGGGAGGGAAAAAGATACAGAGGATGCTAGGGAATGAAAATGAGGGTATGTGTTGCCTTCATAAATATATTTTAACTGGGGTCAGAAAAAAAGCACTAATCAAATGCTAATTTGATTTAGTACCAAAGAGAAGTAATTGTAGTGTGACTATGTGTTTCAGGGAGGAAGATGTAGTTCTCTAAAATTATTCATGGTTAAACAAGAGTCCTCATGAATAGAATAAAACAAAATTTTAAAAGGGAAAAAAATTACTGCATTTTTTCTTCAGGGAAAAAATTAATTTTAAATATAATAAAAAATAATAATTTAAAAGATTGTAACTAATTTCCAAAATGCTCAAATGACTTTTTGGGTACTTTGGTCAGCTCAATTTTCTCTGGTGTAACTTCTTTTAGATCAGTCTAATATATGTACATGTCAATTATTTATTTCAGCACATCAACATTTTTCTGTCAGATTGATTTCTATTTCACTTCTTCTAGGATTAATTGGTAGGTAGTATAAGCTGTCAGGGAATTTTCTCATGTTAATAGGTTGAAGTGGCGGGTGGTGGGTTAGTTCCTGCAGAACACTGATTTTATTTGTGTGGTCTTGTTTTAGAGAAAAAGATAAGCTGTAATTTATTTTTAGATGCAATATACACCAAAGAAAAAGTAAATGAGAAATAAATGATGTAGTAAGTGTATATGGGTAGAAAGACTGAGAAAGAGGCAATACGAAATAAACAAAGAAATAAAAGAAAAGAGGTTTCAGACATTATTCACCTGAATTTGATACTAACCAACTGATAGCATGTCAATACAAGAGATGGCCTGAGGTTTCCGCTTTCATTCTGCTCAATCCTATTTGTCCCAGTTCAAATTCCAACCTCCTCAAAATTCTGTTTTATTTCTTATAACTAAAATAGAAAAAAAAAGTTCTCCCCTCTGAAAGGCTGTCTATTCACAATCATAAATTTAGCCCTGAGACTCTCAACTTTCATGCCTTTCTTTCATTTTTTAAATACTATCATATGATAATTGTAATGAAAATAATCAAAGTATCTGTGTGCTTGTCACATCATCTTTCAATAATTGTGACAACAAATTACTTTGGAAAGGGAGACATTATTAAACTGATAAAGTGGCTATTTTAGTGGAAAGATTGTTCCATCATCTATTTTCCACACAGAAATGTTATTAAAAGTGGGAAAACAAATTAACTGACTATGGCAGTATAATGAAACTGAATTGAGTGAAGCATATATACTTTGTGTGTTGTGTGTTCCTATTACCTGAAACATGAAGTTTTTCAACCAACACACTCTTGTCAGCTAGGGCCAAAGATTCATGCATTTGAGGAAGTGTGATCATGTTAAAACGTTTTACTACTTTTACACCCCTCCTCATTTTCACTATAATCTAATATCCAACATAAAGATAATAAATGGTGGGATAGAAAAAACAAATACATTTAGAAAATCTATAATAGACTTGAATGAGGGGCATATGTGAAGCAATAAAATTCAGAAATAAAATTTGTTACTGAAGACATATTACTTTCTCAGTAAATGCTAATTACAATTACCTATTGCTTTATTCATTTAATTAAACATTATCTAACACTCCCAATATAAATTCCATGTATGGGCTTTGATTTTGCTGCACCCCTGTATTCCCTGCATATACAATATGTTCAATAAATAAGGTATTGAATAAATGTGTACATGTCTATTCTTCAGGAAAAAATGGCAAAAAAACACTAGCTTCTTGGATTTGAGGGTACTTATACGTACATACTGATTGGAGTATACGTTAAAAAATACAGTTTTATCTGTCTTGGGTACCTATTGGTTTCTGAAATTAGAAAGATAAACTTTGCTGATTGGAGAAGTTCACTGAGCTACAATGGATTTAATCTTTACTTAAAAAAAGAAAATTGAAGCAATCATAAGATATATCATGACTGTATTTTGAATAGAGGTGCTCTTCTTGCTTAAAATCTCCAGATAATTACTTAAACTTTCAAATTTATTTTGTATGAGTAGGAAAAGTTGAAAGATGCCATCCCCCACCCATGTGCTAAAACCCAAAACTCGAGAGTCCTAAACATCTTTCTTTACCATACTCTCAGTCACATCCACCACTCCACCTTCAAATGTGTTGAATCTGCCCAATTCTTTCCATCTCCATGGCTAGTCCAAACCATTACTTTTCTCCTGGATAACCACAATAACCTTCCTGCTTCTGTTCTTGCCCTCCCCTCAATCCTTTTTCTAAACGGCAGCATGAAAGATCATTTTTCAGAGCCAATCCAATGATGCTATCCCCGTGTTTCAGACTCTAGTGACTCCCATTTCCAACTAGAATAAAATCTAAATCCCTTACATGGCTTATGACACTTGATATAATCTGCACCTCTCTTAGCTCATAACCACAAACTATAGCACACTATATTCTAGTAACATTGGCCTTTTCTCTGTTCTTCAAAACACTGAATTTTTTTCCCCCAACTTAAGGCCTTTGCATATGATGCACCCCTTGCTCACATACTTCACTCCTGGACATTCATATGCCTGGCCACTTAGCATTCACACTCACATCCTCTGAAAGGTCTTCCTCGACAGTCCTTTGAAGAAGCCCCTCACCTCCACTTATTCTCTATTCCAGGAATTGGCAAACTGTATCTCCCAGTTCAGCTGTCCATTTTAGTAAATATAGTTTCATTAAAACAGAGCTATGTTATTTGCTTATGTATGACTGCTTTTACACCACAAAATCAGAATAGAATATTTGTGGCAGAGAGCAAAGGGTCCACAAAACCTAAAATATTTACTATTGGGCCCTTTAAGAAAGTATTTGTCAACTAGTGTTTTATGCCATGACTCGGAGTACAATCTGACAGTATGTTATATTCACATATGCTTTTCTGTTGACTATCTGTGAGCTCTATAAGAGCAGACATGTATCAGTATTACTCAAGTCTTAACCTTCAGCACTGTACACATTTCCAAGAACATAGCAGGTTTTAAATAAATATTGTTTCAATCTTGAATGAAAATTACAGAAGATTTAGATTTTCAGAGGGTTGGTAGATTATAATATCGTTCAAAATATTGGTTGCTTCTTTCTAGGAGAAGATAGTTCCCTACTTCATTAAAATCATGCCTGATGTTGTGACTTGTGATACAATCTTCTGGGGGAAAACTAGACCCGCTCCCTATTGCTATGACCGTTGAACTCAGAATGGCTGTTTGTCTAGATCTGGTAAATGAAAGTGGGTAAAAATACTAAATGCCAATTTTAAGCAGAAACTACAAAAGCCAGCTCTTGGTTCACCCACTCATTCTCTTCTCTTTACCATAAGACCAGTAATGTCCAGAAAGGGCACTGCTTCACCAACTCAGATCCTGAAGTAAAGACGTGACTGAAGTGACTTATTTTGGATATAAGAAGGAGAAATAAACTTTTTACTACAAATCACTCAGATTTGGAGGTTGTATCTTATCACAGCTCAACTTACCCAAAATAAATTGATACAAGGAATATGTAGGATATATTTTTGATAAAAATAGAATGGCTTTTAGGTCAATGAAATAAGTCTTCTTCAAACTACATAGACATATTTTCTTGTTACAGCCTGGGTGTTTAATGTATCTTTACTAACTGTTCTCTTACATCTCTTGTGATTGGGAACAGATGGCTGCAATGATTTTCAGATGATGTTCTGATGATCTGGGAAACATTGAGCAATCTTTAATCATCTTGAAATTCTTAAGCAATAATTTGTTATGTATTGGAAAAAATGAGCTGCAAGATATTTTTTCTTCAAGAATGACTTAGCATAGAAAATACCCATGATTATGGACCTAGAGTCTGTCATACTGAGTGAAGTAAGTCAGAAAGAGAAAAGCAAATACTGTATGTTAACGCATATATATGGAATCTAGAAAAATGGTACTGATGAACCTAGTGGTAGGGCAGGAACAAAGATGCAGACGTTGAGAAAGGACTTGAGGACACAGGTGGGGAAGAGGAGGCTGGGACATAGTGAGAGAGTAGCACTGACATATATACAGTACCAAATGTAAAACAGATAGCTAGTGGGAAGCTGCTGCGTAGCACAGGGAGATCAGCTCGGTGCTTTGTGATGACCTAGAGGGGTAGGATAGGGAGGATGAGAGGGAGGCTCAAGAGGGAGGGGATATATGTATGCATATAGCTGTTTACTTTGTTGTACAGCAGAAACTAACACAACATTGTAAAGCAATTATACTCCAATAAAGATGTATAAAAAAAAAAAAAGAAGATACCCATGATTAAGGCAAAATATCAAGATTAAGTACTATTCAAGTATTCTAACTGATTTCAACTGCATTTTCTTTCCTATCAATGTATAAAGATCAATGCTGTGCAAAACTATACATTCTGAATATTAAGCAGTTACTGAATAAAAGATCAGAGACAAAAACAGTAGAATGTTATAACATTCAAATAGATATATGTAAAGTTGAAACTGTACATCGAGGTAAAAATATTTAGTAAAAATCATTAAAGATTTACACACCAATATCTTTATGGTTACTCTTTTGCTAGAAATATATATCTAGTATGGTAAAAAAATAAGATTATCTTTTTTATTTAATATGATTTTTAAATTATATAAATAATCATGTAGATCATTTAAGTATAAAGAAGAAAGAAAACTATGAACTTCACCATTCAGAAGTTATTAATCACAGTCAATATTTGGGGCTGGTTTTTATAATTTGTCTATATTATATCTATGGCTGTATCTGTGTAAGGTTTTACAAAATTTAGATCACACATTATATTCAGCTTCATATTCTGGAATTTTTGTCACTATGAGTGATTTCTATTTCTTAGATACTTTTAGAAAATATATTTTATTAATATAATAATTGCTAATAAACAGATTTATTGAAACACTGCCCTATTTTAGACATTTTTTGTTTAGAAATTTTGCTATTAAAGTTCTATTAAAAGAAATTCTTCCCTTTTTCAAGTTATGGAAATGCTATTCATATTGTAAACATAATTGAATGACTAGACCACTGATGCATATTTACTGTTTTCTATTAATTTGTACCAATTTTCTACTCACATTAAATATCCATGGAAGTGCAATATTCATATATACTCACTAGAAATATTATTTTTTTGTTTTCATTTTATATTTTGTTGGCTTATAAAGTAAGTTTAAAAAGTCGTCTCAATTGTTTTAATGCAGATTCTTTCAAATACTTCTATTTATTTGTTACACTGCATTCAAATATTTAAGTATTTAAATATCAAACATTTACATCTTCTTTGTAATAAAGTCTAACTCTGGGTTTTCTCTTCTGTCTTATTGATCCATACTATACAACAATAATTTATATTATGGATCTTCTCTTCTTAGATATTTGGATTATTTCTCCAATAATCGTAGGTAGATGACAGTAGTCACTGATGTTTCTTGAGTTCTTAGTATGTGTTAGCTACATTGCTAAGCATATAAATCTAATTTTATTAGGTACATAAATTAGTGTGTGTGTGCACATGCATGCACGCACCTGTGTTTGCCTCAAGGAATGAACCTATTATTATCTAATGACCTGTTCTTCCTAAAATTGTTTTATGTCTTAAATTTTTCTCATATAGCATAGTTAACCAATTGGTTTTTTTTCTTGGTGAATATTTGCCCAGTTTTTTTCCATCTTTTTACTTTCAATTGCTATTTCTCTTTAAATATGTACCTTGAAGTCACCATATAGCTAGATTTTTTAAAACATCCAAGTTGACAGTCTCTTAATTGAAGATTTTAGTCAATTTACGAGTGTTATTATTATTAATACTTGTAGGAGTTTTACACAATACTATTTTTTTGAAATTTAGTATCTCCCTTTTTTGTCTTTGAATCAGCTCAGTGCTTTGTGACCACCTAGAGGGGTGAGATAGGGAGGGTGGGAGGGAGGGAGACGCAAGAGGGAAGAGATATGGGGATATAAGTATATGTATAGCTGATTCACTTTGTTATAAAGCAGAAACTAACACACCATTGTAAAGCAGTTATACTCCAATAAAGATGTTAAAAAAATTAGTTTTAAAATTCACTTTATATTCTTCCAATTTTTTTATTTTACTCTTTACTGGTTAGGAATATATATATTATTTATTTTAATTAACATTTAACTTTGATAGTTTTCCTTATTATATAATATAAATATATCCATACATGTACATGTAATACCTTTAATCTTCAGAGCACAAATATTATTTTTCATTATATTTCTTTTGACATGTGTTATCCTTTCATATGTATGTTCACATTCTCACTTCTTAGATTGTTCTCAGATAATTTTTCCACTTCCTGAAGTACACCAACAAGGAAAAGTTCCATTGATATCTCCTTATGTAAAATGTTGATTTTTATGCACCTATTAATTTCTTTATTTCATGTTCTTGGAAAATAGACTAAAATATAATTTTCAGTCAACAATTATTTTGTTTTAAATACTTGAGGATATTACTCCATGATTTTCTAGCTTCCATTTTTGTCTGTAAGAATTCTGTTCTCATTCTACATGTTTCTATATAGGTGATTTACTTGCTCTTAAGATTTTTTTTCTTGGTTCTATGTCAGTTTACTATAGTATATCTATGTAATTTTAAAAATTTATTTTGCTTGGAGTATGTTATGCTTCCTGATTTGTGAATCCATACTGGTGGAACTGGTGAAAACCAGTTCTGGAATACTGATAGCCATTATGTCTTCACATATATTCTTCCACTAATCTGTTTTCTCTTTGTGGGACTCAAATATATTTCAAGCATCTCATTCAGTCCTGTTCCTATCTTAACTTCTCTCTTATAGAATCAGATTTCTTTATCTTTCTGCTGCTTTCTATTAATGTCCTTAGGTACTAAAACCCTCTGTTCACTAATTCTCTACTCAGCTGTGTCTAATCCACTATTTGACACTTCTACTTGTTTTACAGCTATACTTTTCTGTAGGTTTTGTTTTTCAGTTTTTCCTATTTATACCTTACAATGTCTTCTTTGCCCATTTGAATAATTATGTCCTTATTTACACACACTTTTCATACATAGTTATTATATATTCTATCTCTGACAATTAGTATTTGTTGCATTGCAGTCTCTTTGGGGATCTAAATACTTTTTTGGGGGGAGGGGCAATTCCCAGTCACTGTTTAGCTTTTATTGTGATAATGCTTTGTGAAAAATAACCTCAAAACTCTCAGTGGCTTTAAAGCAACAACTGTTTATGTCTCTTTTGCAGACATCAGCCACTTATCAGTGGCTGTGGCTGTGTGCTGAGGCATTGCTATAGGATGTTACCTTTCAGTCTTCTCACTGTGGGGGTCAGAGGATATAGCTATCTGAAATGTGATTGCCCTGTGATGGAAAGCAGCAGAGGGGCTAAGATGGCAGAGTAGGAAGACCCTGAGATCACCTCCTCCTCCGGGCACACCAAAATTACAACTACTTTACTAACTATCGATGAGAATGACCTGAAGACTAGCAGAAAAAAACCTCTACAACCAAAGATATAAAGAAGGAACCACAACAAGGGTAGGAGGGGTAGAGGTATTGTACAGTTAAGATCTACACACCCAGAGTAGGTGACCCACAAATGGGAGAATAATTGCAATTGCAGAGGTTTTCCTCAGGGAGCAAAGGGTCTGAGCCCCACCCTTGCTACTTGAGGAGAACCCCTACAATGGGCTTCTGAGCCTGGAGGTCCTGCACTGAGAAGGTGAGCCCCCAGAACATTTGGCACTGTAGGTCAGTGGGGCACACACAAAATCTCACACACTTTGAGACCCAGGGTAGAAGCAGTAATTTGAAAAGAATCTAGGTCAGACCCACTTACTGATCTTACAGAGCCCCCCAGAGAGGTAGGAGGCAATTGGGACTCACCTTTGGCGACAGAGATGCTGGCAGCAGCCATTTTGGGGAACTCAACCAACCATTAGGACACTGGTGCTGGAAAATGCCATTTTGGAATCCTCTCTCTAGCTTACTGCTGGGACCCAGCCCTGCCCACTGCTAGTTGTCACTAGTCCTGAGATGCCCCAGGCCAATCAGCTAGCTGGGTGGTGATGCAGTCCCAACTATCAGCAGGCTGGCTGCCTTAGGACCCCCTGAGCCACCAGTGGCCCAAGGACCCAGCCCCTCCCACCAGAGGGCCCACGACTTGAACCAAGACGGGCTGGCACCAGCTCTGGGAATCCCTGGGCTCCTGCCCCACCCACTAGCAGGCCAACTCCAGCTCCCAGGGCCCTGAAGAGACCTTGAAATGCAGCTTTGCCCACCAGTGAGTGGGTACCAGCACCAGGACACCCTGGGCCCCAGCCCCACTCATCAATTAGCTGATACCAACTCTGGGACCCCCACAGCCCTTAAGTCAGAGACCTAAGAATTGACTTGGCCCACCAGTGGGCTGGCAATATCCCTGGTATCTTGTAGGCCCCAATCCCACCAGAGCTAGTAGAAAGGTTAAAAGACAAAAATATTAAAATGACGTATACCCACAGTAAGTAGTCAAGAGACATACACACAAGAAAGATGTAAAATACGATGTCAAAACAGTAAATGTGTGGTGGGATGAAGAGGCAAAAATGCAGGGTTGTTAAAACGCTTTTGAAATTGAAGAGATAAGCAACTTAAAATAATCATGTATATACATAGTTTACTATATATAAATTTCATGGTAACCACAAACCAAATATCTATAATAGATGCATACACACACACGATAAAGGAATCCAAACATAAAACTAGTCATTAAATCACAAGGCAAAAGAAGAGGAAAGGAATGAAAAAGAACTACAAAAACAATTAACAAAATGGCAAATAAGTATATACATACCTATTAATAATTACTTTAAATGTAAATGGACTAACTGTTCCAATCAAATCACATAAAGTAGCTAAATGGAAACACAAACAAAACCGATATATATGCTGTCTGCAGGAGACTCACTTAAGATGTAAAGGCACACACAGACCTAAAATGTGGAAATGAAAAATAGTATTCTATGCAAATGGAAATAAAAAGAAATCAATAATTATATCAGAAATTAACAGACTAAAAAAAGTATTGTAACAATATACAAAAAAGAACATCCCATAACGATAAAGGGATCGATCTGAGAAGAAGATATAGCAATTATAAATATGTATGCACCCAAAATAAGAGCACCTAAATACATAGAGCAAATATTTACAGACATAAAGGAAGAAATTGACATTAACACAATAATACTAGGGGACTTTAATAACCACTCCACTTACATCAATGGACAAATCATACAGACAGAAAGTCAATAAGAAAAGAGTGGTCTTAAGTGACACATTTGACCAGGTAGACTTAATAGATATAAATAGAACATTTCATCCAAAAGCAGCAGATTACATATTCTTCAAATGTACATGGAACAGTCTCCAGGATAGGCCACAAAACAAGTCTCAGTGAATTTAAGAAGACTGAAATCAATCATATCAAGCATCTTTTCTGACCACAACACTATGAGACTAGAAATCATCAACAAGAAAAAAAACACAAAAAACACAAACGTGTGGAGGCTTAACAATATGCTACTAAACATTCAATGAACCACTGAAGAAATCAGAGAACTAAAAAATACTTGGAGACAAATGAAAATAAAAACTCAGTGATCCAAAATCCCTGGGATGCAGCAAAAACAGTTCTAAGAGGGAAGTTTATAGTGAGACAAGTCTCAGGAAAACAAGAAACATTTAAAATAAATAACCTAACCTTATTCCTAAAGGAACTAGTTAAGGAAGAACAAGCAAAACCCAGTTAGTAGAAGGAAAAATATCATAAATATCAGAGCAGAAATAAATAAAATGTAGACTAAAAAAATGGAAAAAATCATTAAAACAAGAGCTGGGGTTTTTTAAAAGGTAAACAAAATTGATAAACTTTTAGTCAGACTCATCAAGAAAAAAAAGAAAAAGGGCCCAAATCAATACATCAGAAATGTAAAAATTGACACCACAGAAAACAACTGACACCAAGAACTACAAATGATTGTAAGAGATTACTATGAAAAGTTATACACCAATAAAATGGAAAACTTAGAAGAAATGGACAAATTCCTGGAAATGTACAATCTCCCAAGATTGAATCAGGAATAAACAGAAAATATAAACAGACCAATTACCAGTAAAGACATTTAATCAGTAATTAAAAAAATTCCCAACCAACAAAAGACCAGGACCAGATGGCTTCAAAGTTGAATTCTATCAAACATTTAGAGAAGAGTTAACACCTATTCATTGCAAACTATTCCAAAGGACTGCAGAAAGGGAACTCTTCCAAATTCATTCTATAAATCCATCATCACTCTGACAGCAAAACTAGACAAAGAAATCACAAAAAAGAAAATCACAGGCCAATATCACTGATGAACACAGATGAAAAAATCCTCAACAAAATATTAGCAAAGTGAATTCAACAATACATTAAAAGGATCATATACCATGATCAAGTTGGATTTATCCCAGGGATGCAAGGATGGTTCAATAACTGCAAATCAATCAGTGTGATACAACACGTTAACCAACTGAAGAATAAAAATCATGATTATCTCAATGGCTACAGAAAAAGCATTTGACAAAATTCAACATCCATTTATGATAAAAACTCTCAACAAAGTGGGTATAAAGGGAACATAACCGAACATAATAAAGGCCATATATGACAAGCCAACAGCTACCATCACACTCAATAGTGAAAAGCTGAAAGCATTTCTTCTAAAATCAGGAACAAGACAAGAATGTTCACTCTTGGCACCACTTTTATTCAACATAGAATGGGAAATCCTAACCCCAGCAATTGGACAAGAAAAAGAAAGAAAATGAATCCAAATTAGAAAGAAAGAAGTTAAACTGTCACTATTTGAAGATGACATGATAATACACATAGAAAATCCTAAAGATACCACCAAAAAACTAGGAGAACCCATCAATGAATTCAGTAAAGTTGCAGGATACAAAATTAATACACAGAAATCTGCTGCACTTCTATACATTAATAACAATCAAAAAGTGAAATGAAGAAAACAATCCCATTTACAGTCACATCAAAAGGAATAAAATACTTGGGAATAAATCTAAATAAGGAGGTAAAAGAACTGCACTCATTAAACTATGAGACACTGAGAAAGAAATTAAGATAACGTAAAGAAATGGGAAGATAAATCATGATCATGAATTGGAATAACTCATATTGCTAAAATGACCCTACTACTCAAGGCAATCTACAGATTCAATGCAATTCCTCTCAAAATACCAATGGCATTTTTCACAGAACTCAAACAAATAATTCTAAGGTTTGTGTGGAAACACAAAAGACCATGAATAACCAACAATCAAGAAAGTAGAACAAAGCTGGAGGTATCATGTGGCCTAATTTCAAGCTATACTACAAGGCTATATGAATCAAAACAGATGGGAATGTCACAAGAACAGACACATAGATCAATGGAACAGAGTAGAGAGTACATAAATGAACCCACAATTTTACAGGCAATTAATCTATGACAAAGGAGGCAAGAATATACAATGGGGAAAAGACAGCCTCTTCAATAAATGGTGTTGGGAAAACTAGACAGTTACATGCAAAAGAATCACAATGGACTACTTTCTCACACCATATACAAAAATAAACTCAAAATGGATTAAAGACTTGAATATAAGACCTGAAACCTTAAAAATTCTAGAAGAAAATACAGGCAGTACACTCTTTGACATCAGTCTTAGCAATACTTTGGGGGGATGTCTCCTCAGGCAAGGACAACAAAAGCAAAAACAAACAAAATGGTACTACATCAGACTAAATTTATTTCTTAGAATTCATGAAATTCCTTTTAGTAAACAGTATCCTTATTATATCTCCATACTTAAATTGAGATTTACCATAAAAATGGTACATTTATTTTTGACATTCAGCCATTCATTATTCAGTATCCATTTACATACTAATTCTGTGATGAGCATTAGGCTAAGCTTTGGAAATGGATATATATGTTTCTTACTCTCTAGGAATTTATCTTTTAATTGAGAAGGACCTATAAATAGATAGCAGCTACAGAACTTACTAAGTTACAGTAGCAGTATATCATCATGGTTGTAACTACGGGTTCCAAAGAGAAGCTTGGCTCAAATGTTGGCTCTGTACTTACTAGTTTTTTCACTGGTGAAGTTTATTAACTTGTTTATGCCTTGATTTCCTCATCTGTAAATTGGGATAATAATTGTAGTTACCTTACAAGATTAAATGCTTTCTGCACTTAAGGTTCATAGCAATACCAGGCACATAGTAAGCTAATTAGTGTTAGTTTTCAGGTTTGTGATTTTCAACAATCTCATCCCATTGTCACCATCGTTATTATTACAGAGACAACAACAATGAGCACAGTGGTTGAGCATCAAACTGCCTGATGGATAAGGGATCTCGTATCCAGATGAAACTTATGTTAGGTCTTAAGGATAAGCCATTGTTTACCAAGTGAAGAAGAAGTTGAAGGCATTCTAATCAAAGGGAAAGCACATAACATAAAATGAACAACGTCTTGATATTAACTGGTATGCTCTAGCAACAGTGCAAAGTTTAGTGTCACTGAGGAAGAGAGTGAAAAATTATCATCTAAAGGTCACTCATTTAAACTATATTCACATGTTTTCTTGGTTCTAGATCCTTGGAAGATTTAGCTTATTTCTGTAAATAATCATCACAAGGTTGACTCAATCAAAACAACAATTTGGTTAGGATATTTCATATAAATTTTCATCCTGCCACACAAGCTGAGAATACAATTTTATTTTTAAAAGAATATAATGGAATTTTGTTTTCAGGTAGTGAAATTTTCTAGGTTCCTACTTTGTGAAGTTCTTTTCTTTCTCAGAATTTTGGAATTCCATGGAGATACACAGGAGGGCGAATAGGTTGGTTCCAGTATCCAGGCCTCCCTGCCATCAGGGCAATTCAGTTTACAATGAGCTTTATATTCCACCAAAGACTTTCTTTGCGAAAAAAATGATGATGATTCTAAAGGACAGAATATCATCGTGCTAGATACTTTTTGACGTACAAAAGGGAAACGTGGGCACAACTGTGGCCTGCTTTCACCCTCCATGAACTGTTGCTGAGAGCTAAGATGAACAAAGTCAACCTCAACTGAACACTAAAATACTTGTAGTGATTCAGGGGCATTGTCACGAATAAGGGACAGGCAATGTGCTGCCTCAGACACCCTCCAGTCTTCTGAACAGCTCTCACATGTTCCACCAAAACAGACATTTAGATGACTTTGTAATTCCCTTAGGAATCTGCATTAGGTTTAGGGACTGCATTAGGCAGCAGCTGCTGGCTACAGCTGAATGATTATCAATTCAAATGCAACAGATTCTAGGGAGGGTGTGAAGGGAGGTTTTTCCCCTCACAGTGACTCTGCAAGGCAGAGTCTTGAGCCATGTGAAGCCAGAAGGAGAGAGTAAACCAAAAAGGTTTTATGGTGTTGCTTAGCTTTTCTAAAATCCTTCTGAGGAGACAGATACTAACAAAAAAAATGTAGCAGTGAAAAGACACTGAAAAAAATCCCTCCAACATCTGGAAATAATGTAAGGATGATAAAAGCTTCATTTTTTTCCAGCCTGGTTTGCTCTCCTACATAACTTTTGTGGTAATGAATAAATTTCCTTATCCTGTAAACTAGGTAAGGAGCAAGTGAATATATGAGCACACCACTCATCACAGTGGACCTGATCTATAGAAAATATTCAAGTGGGCGTTATGTGATTTTTCTAAGAACACTTTTTAGAAATGATTTAATTAAAATGAATGACTGCACAGCTGTTGCATACAGCAGCATTTTGAAAAGTGCCCCCTTCTGCCTGACCAGCAATTAAATATAGATGAAGGGAAATGCCACTTTCCTCCTGCTGATCATATATTCACAGATATCTTTTAAATTGAATAATGGTAGAGATATCTGTGTTCCTATCACCTGGTTCAAATATTACCATCATGACAACAGTAAACACAATTTTTGAAATATCCTAACTTATAAATTATATGTATGTTAAAAATATACATCACAAATCCTTATATGTAATTCTTCCAGCTAAAAAAGAATTTTTCGTATTATTTCACATAAAAAGTATTCTATAAAAACAAGTAGTTTTGGAGAATGCTAAATTAAATAGTTAAATTGGTTTCTACTGCCTAAGGCTTTTCAGAGACTATAGTTGTAAATATCTGAGAGGAGAATATGGTAGGAAATTTCTCCTCTGCTGATTATAGAATTATATGTGTGTGTGTGTAGGTGTGTATACGATATGTAAAATATCTTGAGGAACACAGTGTTTCACAAAACATAATTTGGGAAAATAGTCTAGAGCGTTCTGTGGATACTTGTTGTTTACTAAAAATACTGTGCGTATAGACCTATAAAAGAGAATTGCTTAATTAAATAGTCTATACATATCCCCCAGTCTTCAGTTGCGATAACCACAGACAAGCATATTGATCATATTTTAAATCATTGAGCATGCAGTCTTCAGGTGTTAAGATCTGAAAGTAACTCTGATAATCAGTTTAACATCACTGACCTTTTCCCCAGAAACACGTATAACTTCAGGGATTTCCAGACCCCATGAAACTTCTCAGAGTACAGAGAGGGAAAGGGATCCCATTCACAAAAATTTGGGGGAGAAAACATCTGCGGGCTATAAAATAAAAACCTGGGTGATTTTGAGAATCATTCAAATCTAAAACTAAGAGTTGGACTTGGGATTCTTTCTCTGTGGCCAGAAGAAACTTCAACAGAACAAGTTATGGGAGAAATGAAAAGAGAATCATGATTGTATATTAATGAATGGTGAGAACTCCAGCCTTTAAACACAACATATAAATATTCCATTTATAAAATCAAACACCAGAAGTGCCTCAATTAAAGCTCTTAGCCTCACTCAAAGCTGAATGGATCAGATGAGTAGCTCTATCTTAAAGAGATCAAAGAGCAGATACACAGTGGTTAGAGTACAGACTCTGGAGTCAGACTGCATTGGCTCATATACCAGCTCCACCACTCACAACTATGTGAATTTGAACAAATCACATAGCCTAGAAGTATCTCCAGTGCCTCATCTGTAAAATACAGATAATAAAAGAAACTAGTCCATTAGGTTGTGATGTTTCAAGTAATTTTTTATTTTATTTTATTTTTTTAACATCTTTATGGAGTATAACTGCTTTACAATGGTGTGTTGTTTCTGCTGTATAACAAAGTGAATCAGCTATACATATACATATATCCCCATACCTCCTCCCTTTTTCATCTCCCTCTCACCCTCCCTATCCCACCCCTCTAGATGGTCACAAAGCACGGAGCTGATCTCCTTGTGCTGTGTGGCTGCTTCCCACTAGCTATCTATTTTACATTGGGTAGTATATATAAGTCCATAAAACAATCATATGATCCAGCAATCCCACTACTGGGCACATACCCTGAGAAAACCATAATTCAAAAAGAGTCATGTACCAAAATGTTCATTGCAGCTCTATTTACAATAGCCAGGACATGGAAGCAACCTAAGTTTCCATCGACAGATGAGTGGATAAAGAAGGTGTGGCACATATATACAATGGAATATTACTCAGCCATAAAAAGAAACAAAATTGAGTTATTTGTAGTGAGGTGGATGGACCTAGAGTCTGTCATACAGAGTGAAGTAAGTCAGAAAGAGAAAAACAAATACCATATGCTAACACATATATATGGAATCTAAAAAAAAAAATTTTTAGTTTCTGAAGAAACTAAGTCAGGACAGGAATAAAGACGCAGACGTAGAGAATGGACTTGAGGACACGGGGAGGGAGAGGGGTAAGAAGTTAAGTTTTTTAAAGCACTGGTATATATAGATGGAAATAAAGACTGAGAGATTCCTAGTATATATATATATATATATATATATGTATACATATAATATATGTAAGTGGAAGAAGACCCTTAACATGCTACTGCTGCCAGTAAAGACTATCTCATGTCAGTCTGTCTGACTCTGCCCCCAGTGAGGGAAGATGTGTCCTCTGCATGCAAAGAATGCATTTTTCATGAGATGCTACAAAAGACAATTTTGTGAATAGATTGTACCATTAGCAAGAAACATCAAAAGACATTGGAGGTTAAATCGTTTTGTATGGCCTGAACGCATTATTATCATTTATAAAATTATTTCTATGAGGAAAACTACTCCTATTATAAACTTCGTAAGAACTTTGTTATAACAACCTATGTATAAATTGAGGACACCTTGCAAAATTTATGAAGTAAAATTCATATTAAAATAGAGAATGTTTTGAATGTTTGAGTAGGCATGTGTTCTACTGAAAAGGGCAAAAGGGAAAATAAAACGTGTAGGGGAAGGGCTCTGATTCTGGGACCATGGCCTTTTGAGGGGGATTAATGCTAGGAAGTCTCATAACGATTCAGAAACTTCTAGTCTTTAGACAAGCTGGGATCTAGGACCTGGGACACTTTGCTGCAGTGCTTGCACCTACACAGACATCTCCTCAAGCAACAAAATACAAAGAAACTAAGCAGGACTAAAAATAACTATGAGCATGTGCAGTGGGGGACAACAAGATACAAAAAGACCAAAAACCCAACTGCCACTCCTGAAGAGCCAGGAGCAAAAGCAGGGTACCGTGCATGCCCGCACATTCAACATCACCAAAGGGGTGGGCAGACCACATAGGCCAGCCCTCCAGCTGACCCCTGGACACACCCTTACCCTCACCCCATAGAAGGAAGCAGTCCCCTCACCCTGGGGGCAGTGAGCAAGGGAACCTGTTACTTGTTTTTGCAGCAGGGGCCCCAATAAAACCTTGCCCGAATTTCTTGTCTGGCCTCTTAGCAATTTCTGTTGATTAAGGAAGGCCAAGAACCCTGGTCGGTAACAGTCTTAGATATTTTAAACCATAGTATATTCTTTTGTCCTTTGCTTTTCCAGTGATTAATGTGCTAACTTGAAGATTCAGTCCAAGTCAGGTAGGAAGTAAAAACTGGCCAGTGTGTCATCTGAAATTGGATGTGACTGTAAAAGATATGCAAAAGATAAAGGCTTTTCCCTAGGCTTCATAATTTCAGCGTTTCTCCAAAAGAATTTCATTACACATAAACAAACACATAAAATATTTTTATTTTCAAGGATTTTTTTTTGGCTCATGTGGCTAGCAATATTTGTTTTTGTACAAGGAAGACAAATATTACTTTTTAACGCAAACATCTAGGAATCATACTGTGGGTGGAGACTTTCATCTCAGACTGTCTGGGGTCATATACTTGCTCTGTCATTTACCATCTGTGTGACCTTGGTCAAATTCCCTGACAATTCTGGGTTGCTCCATCAGTTTAATAGGGATAACAATAGTTTCTTACTTTATAGAATTGCTGTGAGTGTTCAGTAAGAATACACATTTTAAGCACTTAGAATATAGCCTGGAAAATAATAAGAACCGAGGGATAAATTTTGACTATCATAATAATGGATTTACCAGATTGCATATCAGCTGAGTCCAAAGTGTTTGTTATTCTGTCTTTGTAGGGTTTCTTTCCCCCTTATGAGTCTAGCCTTATTTTTACTGAGAAAATATTCCTTGTCCCTGTATGAAGACATCTAATAGATGTGATTCCCATAAATGATCAGTGAACTGTTAACACAGCATTTTTGGACTCCCATAGTATTACTTTCATTTACCAAAGTTGTTGCTCTCTGGTTTGCAATCACTATTGTGCAGCTTAGTGTGGAAAAAGTGTTTAGCTTCAGTAAAGCACAGATATCGATTACATGCAAAACTAAGGTGCCAACTATATCTAGGAACATCCCTACACATTTCTATTAGTGAGTTGATATGCCAGGATGACAGGTCATTCATATAATTTAGATGTGAAATGTGGTCCATGGAGAGGCTTCACAGATGTGGTTTATAGTAGGGAACTCTGAAATCTGTAATTTGACCAGAGAACCAATAGATTCAAACTTTGCCTTATTATCGAATAACTCAACACATATGCACAATTCAATATATTAGGAAGCAGAAAGGAGAAAACCTGTCCTTAGAGAGCCTCCCTTAACAATTGTCAGGCCTGAGATTGAGACAGTAATTTACATAAACAGAATCAGTGCTTGTAAAAGATCCACAAAGCAGAGCTTTCCTGAGTGTATCACACTCCAGCAATTGTCAAAAGGGTATTAGCACAATGAAAATATCTTGGTTGCTCTTAAGATTGATGAGAGTGTTTTATTCAAATACCAAATTCTTATATAGTTAGTGAAATAACCAGAAGCAAACATCCTTAACTACTTCTAGCTGACTTCCAGTGTTGGGAAACAAAGGTAAGTGAGTAGATCCTGCCTCATCAGGAAAGATCAGTTAATTAAGCAGTAAGGGTTGGTGGAATACCTACATCATGTCCGATGCCAAGGACAGTGTGGTATTACTGTGTTGACTAAGGAAGTACTAGGCTTGGACTAACAAAGAGCTAATTTTAGGGACATCAGTTAGGAATGATAGTTATCCATTCCCTCTCCAATCCCGTGTCAGAAAGATGATATTTTCCAAATAGAGGTTTAGTATTTTAAAGCATATGAACCTCAAAAGAAAGTGAGTTAACATTAAATGCTCTCATACTATAATTGAGGAAAATAAAATCTCCAAAGTGTGAGTTATCTGCCTAAGAAAAAACCAAATATTTAATGCAATAGACTGAAGTAGATTCTAGGTACCCTGTTTCTTAGGCCAGGGATGAAAACTTTATTGCTTCCTACTTCCTTGCTCCTTCGATTGCCTTATTTATTTTTTTCCTTTCTTAATGCATAATTCAAAGAAGCTGCATTTGCTGGGCCTCAACATCTGTAAGAAATTGAATATCAGGGATTTTTTCTACTGTCCATCCTAGATCCCAGCATTTATGACTATTCTTGTTGCTACTATCACATGTTCAACAGGGAAAAAAAAAATTCCCTGGGTTAGCTAGATAAGAAGCAATAACCTAACCAGGGTACTTATAGTCCTGAGTGACACACAGTTAACTTTTGATAATTGTCCCCTTCTCTCTGCCCATTGCTGGCATTGCTAGGAATGGATCTGACTGCTCCTTTAGCTGAAGCTTTCCCACTTTTATCATAGATAACACCTAGAAACCATCCCTGTATTTAAAGTTATTTATTGTCATTCAGGAAAAAGATCTAAGGAGAGGCTGAAGGTTTGTCTATTTTCCCTCTAAAATATATTTCTAATCTCTTCTTAAATATTGTCTAGCTGGGCCATCAGGGCTAATTTCCTACTCTTAGCCTGATTCTCTAAGAATTAAAATCCAACTTAGCTCGTGACTGCTCTTCTTTAATTTTTAAAAAATTATATTATTAAATTTTTGGAAGTATTTCAAGCAAAAAAATACTATTATCTGAATACCCATCTAAATTTATCAAATTTTATTTTGCAATATTTGCTTCATAATTTTTGATAAAGTAAAAACACTACATAGAGGTTGTAGCCCCTTTGGTGCCCTCCACCAGCCCCATTATTTTCCTTCTATGTACAGATAAAATCTGACTATGGTGTTTTATGTGTTCTATATGTGCACATATATATGTGCATATATTAATAAAATATATATTATTATTTGCATGTTTAAACTATGAAATATTATTTTGTATCATTTTGTGTTGGACATTCTGGTGTACTTGTTACATATTTTGCAATTCATCAATATCAATAGATGAAACTTTAGTTCACTAGCTACTACACAATGTTTCATTATATAAACAAATCACTATTTTTCTTCTAGTCATTGATGCTTAAGGTGGCTTATAATTTACTCCTATTAAAAATAATGTTTAAAAAAAATAATGTTTTAATAAAAAGTTTTTGTTGATATCCCATAATGTACTTGCACAAGAGTTTCTTGAAGGTACGCAGAGAGAAAGTGAGCCCTCTCATTATATAACTGCTTACAGGGTAATTTCTACTATTTTACCAGATCTTGCCACATTGTTCTTCAAAATGATTGCAACAAATCACATACTCTTTCCTGAGAACTTTTTTGCTAGACACTCAGCAACATTTGTTATTATCAACATTTTTTGTTTTGTTCTTAGCAATTTGATGGATGTAAAATAATGCCTTGTTTTAATTTGCATTTTATGGATTGCTATTAAAATGAACATCTGTTCACGTTTATTAGCCATTTGAGCTTTCACTTCTGTGAAATGTTTGCTAATGTCCTTTATCTTTTTTAATTGAAATGTTTGCCTTATTCTTATTGCTTTTTAGTGGTTCTTTATATATTCTGGTTACCTATTCTTTGCTTATTATATGTATGGCAATATTCATTCCAAGTCTATGATTTATATTTTCATTTTGTTAATGGTGTATTTTGATGTCCTGGGAATTTTATTATTTATAGTCAAATGGAACAATATTTTCCATCAGCTTGTTCACTGATTTTTTATTATAAGCAGTTAACCCAATGTCCGGTACATACATTGTCTTCAATAAATATTTGTGCAATGAATATCTTTAGGTGTGGGTATAGTTTCCTTCACCTACTTTATCTACAAAATTTGCCAAACTATGTTTGTTTCTCCATGTAAGGTTCTGTTCAACAATTCAACTTCTGTGAAAAATATTATTGGTAATTTTATGGGAAATGCATTGGATTATAGAACATTTGAAGATATCTTTCTTTTTCATGTTACTTCATATCCCCATCCATGAATGAGGACTCTCTATTTGGATCTTTACATCATGACTTCCATTTAAGGTTTATACTTTTTATCTAGGAAGATCTTTCACACTTTTGTTTCATATGTATTTTACTAATTTGTTAAATGCTATTGAAAGAATATATTTTTTGAATTTTATGGAATATGTATAGGGTCAAATTAGTTTTCTGCAGCAAACTAACTATGTTTGTTATAAGCTAGTAATGCTAATTAGTATCAAGTGTTTGAAGATTCTCGTGGATTTTCTATGTAGACAATCATATGTAAGTCGAAAATGACGTGTGTGCTTTTCTTTTCATTTACTTTTATTCCCATTTTACTATGTAGATTAACACATGCAGTACAATGTTGAATAGACTCTAAAGGGAATGGCTATAAATTTCAACATTATGATGTAATCTTTTGCTATATACCTTTTATCTAACTTCTTGACTTGGATAGTTAACAATTTTCAGACTTTCTTCTTTTGGAATGTAAACATTAAAGATTATGCTTTTTCTTCTAACTACTACTTTACTTATATTCCGTAAATTTTTACACATAGTTTTCAGTATTAATACTAAGTGTTTCTAATTATTATGTACTTTGAATTTTTTAATTATAAGTTACTTAGAATATTGTTGCTGTATTTTCAAATAGATGGAGGTTCTTTTTCTTTAACTTTGGGTAAGAGGAATAAAAAGTTACAGTTAAAAGTGCATGAACAGAGGCATGAACTTCATAGGGATATGGCTATGCTGAGTCTTAAAAATTCTGCACCTCCCTATGGTACTGAACACAAGTTCTTCCCTAGTGCAACATTTTACTGAGAATGTCTCCCTTTAGAGTCCCAGTCACATGCTTCTGTTTGAATATTTGATTAGTCCAATCTAAAATTTTTGACTCCTTTCTGTATGGATCTTATCTGAATGACCTAGATATCTCCGAGAGATAACCCAAAACCATGTAGCAACACCCAATGCAACCATGGTGTAAGCCCAGGAGCACATTGTCTATTATAATGCTCCCATTTCTGTGAAGGACTATGCTTCTACTTTAAATAGCTAGAAATGCTTTGAATGAATATTTTCAGATTTTGGAGGGAGAAATATGCAATTTTTTTCTGTTCAATTATTCTGTCAAATTAAATATTCTCTTTGTCTCTGTGCCTTTGTTTTATTTTATTTTAACCATTTTGGGGAAACACAAGGGAGAAGGCTAGAAGCAATGGGTTAGAGAATAAAGACAAGATACAGATGGGAAAGGGAAGTATAAATGTAACGTGATACTGACTCGGCCAGCTGGTTCTGCCATGTTCATTACAGTTCAGCCACTTTTATCCACATTCCACCTCTTATATTTGACAACACTTAGGCCACTTCACTCATTGGTACCCTGGGCCACTGCCCGACTGCCAAACCCTGCATTCCCTACTCTAGCATTTACCTATTCATTTTTTTATTCCCTCAGAGTCCCAAGGCAACAACCGGAAAGTTGATTATTGGGCTGTATCTCTTTTCCTGGTCCCAGGTCTGTATATTTTATGTAGGCTCTGGAATGGATACTTAGTGCTTGTTTTTTTTGTTTGTTTGTTTTTTGTTTTTTTTACGGTACGCGGGCCTCTCACTGTTGTGGCCTCTCCCGTTGCAGAGCACAGGCTCCGGACGCGCAGGCTCAGTGACCATGGCTTACGGGCCCAGCTGCTCCGCGGCACGTGGGATCTTCCCGGACCGGGGCACGAACCCGTGTCCCCTGCATCGGCAGGCAGACTCTCAACCACTGTGCAACCAAGGAAGCCCTGTTTTGATTTTTTCAAAGACTTTGGACAGAGGTAGGAGAGGTGTTAGAAACACATGAGGTTGGACATTGCTCTCTGGGGTCAAGCAGAGGCTACCCATTGCTTCTATGTTCAGACTGTCTTAGTCAGCATCTTAAAATGTTTAAATGCCTGGGGAAAATATCCTGGGTGATTTAAACAAGGTAACTTATTCTCCAGAATCATAATTACAAAACTCTGTTTGAGAACATATTTTGAAAGATTTTTTTTTTTAAGTCAGATTGCAGTTTTTCTTGGGATGGATATTTAATGCATTTGTTGTTAGCTCTAGGAAACTAGCTAACCTCAGGGGAAAAAAATCCTTAAAATAGACAAGAGTTTTGGAAGCTAGATAGAGAAGAAAGCAGAGCTGATTGCTCAGTATAAAACTAAGTTAAAAAGGATGTTATCAGCAATTAACTACAAAGCTTGGTTCTAAAGGGAAAAAAAAGAAAGTGGAAACATTTTTAAAGAGATGAAAACACTACTGGGAGCTCCACGGGGTATGGAATTTCTAAGAAGCCAGAATCAATTCATATTTTCTTGTTTCTAGGCAGTACTCAGCTTTCAGTTATTTTTTAAACACTTGGGGGATACAACTGCTGAGAACATATTTAAAAATTAGAATAAGCCAGAATGACCCTGGAGCTTTCATCTCTCTCTTTTCCCCCACTTTTTCCCTCATTGTGCTTTGCAAATAATTTATCACCATAAGCCAAAGTGGAACTGAAACATTGCTTCATTAAAAGTTAAACAAAATCCAATCACTTGCAGTAGTCATGACAAGACTGATTAACTGCTAAGTCATGCAAAAGAGGGATGAACTAAAGAGAAATAAATGTTCTGGGTGATAACCCAGGGAAAGAAAATGCCAGGTAAGTAAACAAGCAGAGTCTTTTTGCATTTGAGTTAGAGATGCTGCAAAGAAAATATTGCTTGTATTAAAAAGAAACCACTTTTCTTATAAAAAATGAGGACATCTGCTATTTAACAGAATTTCCATGAGGTCTTCTACTGATGCATTTCTGCATAACCTCAGAGTTAGGGAAGTCAGTGACAGTCAAACAATTACCTAGTGGGGCCAGGCATGTATCAGAGAAAACTACACAGAAAGAGGAAGATTTGTGCGGGTACCAGGAAGAAGGAAAATTATCTATTTCTCCTTAGAAACAGGAATGGATGTCCTTAGACACATCATAGCTTCGGGGCAGAATTTGGGGCATAGGTCTGCAATCACTCTTTCAGGCTAATTTATTATGATGCAAGTGTAAGAGTCCTAGACTTTCTCTCAAGTCCTGGTGCCTAATCAGATTTCACAGACTTGTCAATGTGAAAACATAGTTCTAAAAGCATAATGCATAATTCTGGTTAAGAGATCCAGAAAAATGTGGAAGTTCAGTGGCATATACCATAAATAATAGTTGTGCTTGTTTCTTTTCATTTTATTTATTTTTTCCAAATGTCAAAATGGTAATAGAAAATCATTACACTTACTAACCTCTTAACAAACAGAAACAGCAGAAGACAATTTTTTCCAGTTCATTCTATTCTAGTTTCCCATCTTTACTCTTCCCTTACAAATCCAGAAATTAGCCACACTTTAGTGCTTAAAACTTAGGGGTGAGACCATGTACTCTTCCTCTTCCATTCTGGTGAATGTTAAAGTGTTCCACCCCCTTTCAATGAAATTGAAGGGACGTCTTTTTCAGGATAGAAGCCATTCTACCTCTTGGACTGGCACAGAAACACTATAGAAGATGATTTCAGCTGTCAAATATTGCAGAGTAGAAAAAAATTAGGCACTGTCTTTGCATCGCTATTCATTAATGCTGTTGAGCATGCAATGCCTGGCAGATTTACAGGTGGCAGAAATAAAAGATGAATTATTTTACTTTACTTATGCCTGGAATGTAACTGAGGACTAAGTAATTTGATTACCATCAGAAATTTGTTTCCTTTTGTCATTTCCCAACACCTGTCATTCTGTTAATTCATCCTTCTGCTTATAAATGTTACGCACTTGAAGGAAAAGCATGTATTTTTGTTTCATTCACTTATGTTGAACTAGTAACTTGGGAAACTTTCCTCTTTGCATTTTATTTCCCCTTAGTAGGAAACAAAAGACACATTCTAAAAAACTGCAGCCTACTATAGAAATTGTGTTTTTCGCTCCTTAAATTACATAAAGTAAAGAGATGGGTATGGTTTAAAAAAACACAGAAATTAAGAAAAAAATCAAACAAACAAACAACTACTACAAAAACCTCACCCTCTTCACAATTTCCATAGTCTTAAAATTGTTTAAAATCTGGTACAAGAATTGTTTAGATGTGAAAATATACTTGTCTCCTTTTTTATTCTTTTTCTTATTCCAAAGGATGCAATTTCTCTGATTTTCTCTTTTTTTCCCCCTGTCTTTGATCTGTAGCTTTGAAACATTAAAATTATTGCAGAGAATGCCAATCATTATATCTGTCAAACATTTCGTAACTAATCCTGTACCATGTTCATAAAGAACATGCTCTTCTATAGCCCTGTAAGGGGCAGCCCTATATGCAACATGACCCAGCTGAGTTGGTCACTGCCATGTAGCTGAGAAGTGTTGTCACTGTTCACATAATAACCTTGGTATTACCTACAGACACAGCTTTTCATCAAAGGATGAATATCATAAATGTCAGGATTGGACATACCTTCCTAGTCTGAATTCAAGGACCTACTGCCTCCACAAACTACTTATCTATCTCCAATAGCAAAACTACCTCTACTAGTCTCCTACTCAGATCTCCTTCTAGGTGAATGAAATGTTTGAACAAAAAGACAGAGTAAGAACTTCCTGCTGGAGACTATAGGCTATCCCAGGTTCTATATCCAACTTAAGAGTTTTCTTCATTTTCTTTTTCCTCTTTTGTTTTTTCTTCTGAACGTATCATTTAGCTATACTTCTCTTTTATCTCTAAGTGAGCTTGATCATCAATAGTAGATCATGGAATGAGATGAGTTGGGGGAAGTGGAGAGAGATGAAACTAGCCAGATGATCAGAGATCACATCAGAAAAGGCCTGGTGTGATATAAAAAGTTTGAATATTATCCTGAAGTCAACAGGGAGCAAACAATAAGTGACTTTTAAAACATTAAATGATCAAATTTGTGATGTAGATAACTGATAGCAGGGACAAGGATAGTTTGGGAGGGACTAAGCCCATTAGCAAGAAGAACACAAGAAAATGCACTTACAGCAATCCAGGTAATAAATATGGAGAAATTACATTAAGGAAGAAATAATGTAAACAGGGGGGAAGGGGTAGATTCTAACAGTACTGAGACCATTGACTGAATTAAAGTAGGTAACATATGGGTTAAGGAAGAGTAATAAATCAGGAATAACCAAGAAGTGTCTAACTTGTATTCTTGGAACGTAACCAAGATGAGAAGTTTAATAACAAGTTTCACTAGGGAGGGTTGATTTCAGTGTTTGGATATACAAGTGAAGTAGGAAGTTGTATAGATGGGTATAGATATTAAAAGACATGAGCTCAAGGTATATATTTTCAAGTCATTACCATTTATGTAGCAATTGAAACCACATCTGTTGGATGAAATCACTCAGAGACTGTAATGGTCATTAGAACTATTCTCTTCTATTTTGGTTTGTACTTTTTGTGCACATTATAGGATTATACTGATCTGCCCACTTTGAAGTTAGTCTTGACTATATTACTCACTTTGACAAATTGATAGGAAGGAATTTATGCCTCTTTGGAGGAGAAGCAGGTTCTAAGTTGGTGCTCACTTCTAAGTTGGTGGTTCTCTTCCCCCTGCCACTATGACCAAGAATATCCCTGGTGATGGAGGATCTGTTGACCTGTGTACCTGAATGAAGACAATGTGATGGGTACCCTCAGGTCAACTGTGATAAACATGTAATATGAGCACGAAATAAACACTGATTGTTTTAAGCCACTGAGATTGTAAGGGTTGTTACTTGCAATTTAGCTTATCCTGTCTTGATAGAGTGACAGAGAGATAAGGAATATTCAGGGACAGAATCTTAGAAAACAGTAGCTTGTAAGCAAGAGGTACTGAAAGGAGATTCTACTGAAAAGACTGAGGATAAAAACCAAAAGAGGTAGAAAGAGGAATAAAAAGAAAGAGAAAAAAATATACCTGAAGCCTAGAGAGGATGAAAGTTCCCAGTAGGAAGAGTAGATATCTTGGGTATTAATTGGTAATCTTGTCAAGAGTCATTTAGATAGAGTGTGATGTGGGCAGAACCCCAATTGTAATGTGCAGAGGAATGAAGGAAGGTGAAGAAGAGATCTAAATTGTATATTGTACTTTTGAGTACTGTGGCTCTCTTTGAAAGGAAAGAGAAAAGTATTGTAACAGTACAGGGAAGAAAACACTTGGAAAATAATTTGGTTTTTGTTGTTGTTTACAGATAGGCAGTACTCAAGCATTCTTATAAGCTAAAAGGGAAGAGTGGAGAGGGAGAAGTTGAAGAGAAAGGTGAGAGAAGGTAATGAATTACCTTTTATATGTTAGAAAGGACTAAAACACTGGCTCACTTGAAGTGAAAAAATAAAAACTGCCTCTAGAAAATAATAAAGGGAGAGGGTTTGCATGTCTACACTCATGAAACACAGTGCTTAAGGGGACTTAGCTACTATGTATCCATTCAGTAAACTCTCCTCCATTGAGTTTACTCTGTAGCTTAGACTCTCAGTAGAACTAAATATACAAGAGTACCATCTACATTAAAAAGAAGGGATGCAAAGCCCTGGCCTTTTAAAACTAGTGGATATCCCATATGTATCCTATAATAGTATAGAGTTAAAGTAGGTTTATTTTGAGATTAACTGCATTATGCTACATTTTTTTCTTCACGGGGCTTAGTGGTAGTGGTCATGGTGAGGTGCAGTGGTATTTTGTTTGATTGTGCATTAAGTAGGCATTTTAAGTCCTTGCTGATATAAAACATCAGTGCCTCACTGATCCTAAGGGAATGTATGGATGCAACATTAAGTTTGTCTTTAGAAAATTATCATATTATGAATCTCTGATTAGACTCAGTTCTTGCCCTCGATATCTTGTGCTGTTCCCTATAGAAGTTATTTACTATGTATATTTGTTCTTGGGAGCAATGTACTGCATAAATAGTAAGAGTATCTGAAAAAAATGTATTTTATACATGCTTATTTACATTTAGTGTTTTAATGATTATTATGCTGATCCAGTGTTTATAATTCTTTTAGATAAGAATTAATGAGTCTTGGGCAAAGGCTTGAAACTGTCAAAATTCATTTCAAGTGTTCTTTTATGTTGGTATTTATGATCTGAAAATAACGATTCTCGTGCTTTCTTAACACTATAATTTTGATATATGGTCAGAAACTGTATAATTCTTTGTCATTAGATTTAACTTTTCACATCATCTCAATACATTTTTTAAAAATTCTTTTTATGTTTCAGAAATTCTTTGGACTTGACTTTGTATGCATTACAAAACAAACCAAAGTGATCCATAGTTCCTTTTCTTATTTATTATTTATCAGTTGACTCCCTTATACCTTACCCTTCCAAAAAATAGAGATAATGCTAGTTTTTGACATATAAGACATTATTCACCCAGAAATACTGATTTTTATCCTATAAGTACAAAAATTACACAGTAAAAAATTGTACAATGGCATAGCTAGCCTAGAAATTTGAAATTCAGAAATAAATAGGAAATGTTGCAGAGTACCTTATGTGAGAAAACTTGTGTGATATTTCACCATTTGTAGCCAACTGTTCCCATTTACTTCATTGCCATATCTAACATTCTTTTCAGCACACTTTCATAGTCTGTAGTGACTATGTTGTAGGGAGATGCCGTTGGAAGGATTCTAGTTTTAGCTACAAAGCTTGATAAACTGATTCCAAGATTCTATCCAATACCAGGCTTTGATGACTCCAGAAATTCTAATAATTTCCATCATCCTCAATTCTTAACTGTCTAACCCGCTAGCAGATTACTCCAGATTATTTCAGATTTGAGGACTCTCCTTTCACTATCTCCCTGACCACTGACCTTGCCAACTGAATTACTCAATGTTTACCTAAATAGCTAAATTTATATTTTACTCTGGTTACTTATACAAAGTAAGCTATTCAAGTTTTTTTTTGAAACCAACAGCACAGAACAAAATATAAGATTGATAAACTGCTATTCTACCTTAAAATTTTAAAAATTCTGGGAAAGTTATTCTAAAATGGCCAAATAGTCCCTATCTCTTGGAAGATAAAAACTACAAACTTTGAACAAAATATAATACACAACTACTTGAAGCCTCTAGATTCAATAGTAGCAGGATCAGCAGATTCTAGAAGGGACTCTAAAACTTGAAGAAGAGCTTCACATGAATGTGAGTTTCCAATTTTTCTTAGCTTTCACTCTGAAGGATTTCATGGCAAGCCACAGTCACTGGAATGTGAAGAAATCCAGGATACAAAACAACAGATGGAAACACCTCAAAATTGTGTGTATTCTCTACCCAAGTCTCTACCAAATCTAAACCACACATGCAAGGAGCATACTTAGAACTGTCAGCTAAGGGGAGAAAAAGGATATGATGTGAGAGCACTTGCTACTTTAGCCAGTTACAGCTTCCACCTCTAATATTCTTTTCACTATAGAAATCATGCAATCACTTTGTATGTCATCAATACCCTGAGACTAAAGGTTGCCCCCAACCACTTAAACAATGGTAATGTGTCTTTCAAGGGATTAGCCAAATACTTTTCACCAATCCTATGAAGAAACGAAACAAGAGAAGAGACTAATAGAGATGAAAAATAAAAAACGTGGTTCAATTTTTTATTGGAATGTCAAGAAACTAAACCCTGACAATGGTGAAAATGGGCTATGTAAAATGAAGTGTGCCTTACCCTTGTAAAAGTATACAAATCAATCATTCCTGGAACTGCATAAATCAGCCACTGTCAAAATATATATTGTCTAACTTGTTCCAAGTCTACTACCCAAAACAACAGGTAAAATCCATCAAAAAATCTGAAGATCATGTAACCAGCTTGTGCAAGATGGCAACAGTTTCTGTCCAATATGTTTTTCTTTCAAGTAAATTCCAAGAAACAGGGACAAAGGAAACTGAACATGCAGCTGGCTTCTCCAAAGCCTCAAGGGTCAGTTCTTATGTCAAAGGTGCAGTCCCTAGTTATCTGTGTTATCTTCAACTTTTTATTAAAATGAAACCAAATTTTTGTTTTTCTTCCATGTAGGAAGAACAAGGATATTTGAAAGTCCTTTCTGCCCAAAGAAGATGAAAAAATAATAAGATCCATGTATTATAATGAGGTAAAGAATCAGACATAAAATATTCAGGTATAATTGGATTTCTGTCTTTAAATCAGCATACAATTTCAGTGCTCGAATATGTGATAACAGAAGCTTAGCACTGATTGATAGTCAAGAGAATTGCCAAGTTACTGAAAGTGCTCCACGCACTGCAGCTCTGGTGCAGTGAGGTGAAGCCCATGTCTATTAAACAGTGAACAATACCTAACTATCAAGTCAAACAAACCTACGCTCAGCTTTCAGATGGGTTGGAGGAGGACAAAATGACAGCAGTGTCCTTGTCCTCAAGGAAGGTTGGTTTTATAAGAGACAAACGATACGTTTCCAAATAAATGATAAATGATATAAAAAAAGTAAATACAAAGTGTTTTGATGCTACAATATTATGAATGATTAATTTTGCATACAGCTAAAGTTGAAGACTTGTTCTTTTTGATAAATGCTAAAAAGTCATTTTAGTTATATCTATATTCTCCTATAGAATGAGTTTTTAGGGAGCTCATTTGTTCTTACTAATCTGATTTTAATTCTACCATTGATCTGCTTCACAGTCAACGTAGTTTGATTAAGAAATTCATGAAATAAGACACTTACATTTAGTTTATGCATTAATTTGAGAAGCATTTATGGAGTGCTTACTATATGCTGATCTCTGCACTTTTCTGGTACCAGCAACATCTGATAAGTGATCATCTAGTCTTTGTTTTGACAGCTGCAGTCCTAGGAAGTGACACTTCTAAAGTGATAAAAAATATTTTCATTGCACTTGAACAAAACATGCCTCCTACTGTGTTTACTCATTCCTCGAACATATATTTGAGCAACTAGTGGACAGGCATTATATAGGACAAAGAGGATGGAAATTGATTTAATTCCTGTTTCTGCTCCCAAGAGACATGGACTTACTGATTAAGCCTGATTTTATCATGATCACATAAACTGGGGTTTCCAACCTTGGTTGTCTAATTAGAATTAACTGGATAATTTTTTCTTTTTAATACAGATTCCTAAGGGCCACTCTTAACTCTTCTTATTTATTAGTTCTTGGAAGGAGCCCTAAAAATCTCCATTTTATAAAATTTTGTTAAGTGATACCTAAGCACAATCAAGTTATTTATCTAGTAAAATAAATAGTATCTCCCTAATGTTATAACCATTCAGACATGTGAAAACAGATATTCTCTACTCCCCATTTTCCCTACCTTTTCGTGATTCATGTGATCAAGTCTCATAATTAATAATTACATAATTTTGAGCCTAATATCTCAAAATCATGGACTCAACCAACAATTTGAGAATTTTGATTTTTTTTCTTAAAATATATCTAGCCATATCAAAACTATAAGAGGCTACTGTATGTTTTTTTTTCCTACCAGATTTTAGTTGTTCCGTCCTAATACCATATTAATAGTACCATAAAAGGGAATTAACTTGGCATCTATTTGACTAGTATTTGTGATCACTGAAAAAGACTGTAGGTTGAAGTTTACCAAGAGTTTTTTTTATAAGTATATTAAATAATGCTTGCAGGAATATAACTGTTTTCAGGCATCTTAAAAGTACCAGCTTATAAATATTATTTATGCTAGTTCAAAACTAACAATTTATTTATTTTTACCAAAAAAATTCACACAAAACTTTTATTTTATTTTTAGTTTCTTTAACTAGAATAGAAAGAGAAAGGATTTTTAAAAATAGTCCTAACTATGCAATGATTTTAATCATGCAGTACCCTTTTTTCTTTTAAGTAAAAAGCTGAATTAATAAAAACAGCTGGGTATCAACAGAACCTCTGTGACCTAGGAAACACTATTTGCTTTAAAACAACAAAAACGCACTGTGATGTAAAGTAACATGTAGAGGACTATGCACTCCAGACTACCAGTAGTGTTTATAACTTTCCACTTTGTAAAATTACAATTTTTCCTTTCTTATTTACAGTCTGTGTACCACAGCAACCTAGGAGTGTTGCTTCTGCATCGTGCATGCTGATCAAACACCCTTGTATTCATTAGAGGAACTGACTCATGATTCCACAGCTAATCCAGCCATGCTACCTGACAAAGTTTTACCTTAGACCACCACTGTCTGCCTGGGTGGGTTCACTGCTGCTTGAGGGATCCATAAAAGAACGTGTCAGAGATTAGTCTCTCTGTGTGGGTGTGATATTAAGATAAACTAAAAAAAGTAGAGCTTCTCTGAGATGATACAAGTAAAACCTTATTTTAATGCTGAACACTACAGTCACAAATACCTTAAAAGATGAAAAGTTATCCATGTGGTACCGAAATCTTCACTGAAGAGAGATATAGGCCTTAAAGTATAGCACACATGAAGACATGGTGAGGGGAATCATTTCATCTAAAATTAATTCATCTAGAAATTTCTCCTTTAACATGTTTTTCTACACTCATGGAAAATACGCATTTGTAATCACCAATAACAACTATTCTAAACTTTTGGGTAAATAATACACATTTTTAAACAGTGCTTCTCTTAGGAACTACAAATTTTGAATTATATTGCAGATTTTTGGAAACAAATATTTTCATTCAAGGAAAAAACTGAAATTTCAAAAATACTTCTTTACCTCTCCGCTTAATATAGCCTTTGTTAAAATATATACAATTTTTCATTAAAGAAAGAATATGCTTCCAGAATTATTAATAAAAATATATTAAAATAGTAAACATCCTCTATAGTGCCAGTTCTTAAATACAGTGTCCTGATTTTGGGGGGGAAATCCAATGTTATTTCCTCATTTATTTTAATGCAATGCAAGCTCTTTTCTTTCACTTCACTTTAACAATTTAGTTTCATTATAATCATTTTATGTCCACCATTTTATGTCCTTCATCATTGCCATTTTAATATTGTTGTCCATAAGGGATAGCCACTTTCTGCCTTTATCTTTCTCATCAGTCCTTTCCTTTTTGACATAGACTTACTTTTAATTTTAAAAGATCTCTACTCTACTGGATCAGTGATAACATTCTTCTCAGAACACAAAAAAGGCTGGGACAAGACGCTGCCTAATTTCCAACAGTTTTAAGGGCTAGAAAAGAGCCCCTTTTCTTTTCTCTGAAGTAAGGAAGCTTAAATAATCATCCAAAGAGCTCTTGGTAATGAATGAATGACAATAGCTCCACCAGCTCCTGCGGTCTAAGAGTCAAGAACAGTGTCATCACATTATGATTGAAATGCTCTGCTTTCCAATGTTAGCTAGTCATGTGTAACCAAACAGCTTTGCACCTCTGGTCATGTGTAAACAAACAGCTTTATACCTCTGCTTTAAAACCCATCATGCTAATTACAGAGTCAGAATTCTGAGGTGTCTCTTAGCCTGAGCTTCATATTGTTCCCAGCAGATGAATGTGCATAAATGAACAACTCCTAGCCACACTGATGCAGCTCCATGGATCAGGCTCCATCAACCTCATCCTCCCAACTCTATTATTAGGTGAAAGGTGGTTATTTTCTTAGAATTGATAGTGCTTTATAGACACACTCACATTTGACTAGCATTACAATCATGAGCAGGAAGAATTGAGATGACTAATTTCACTACATCAAACACAAATTCAAGTTCTGACCAATGTTTTTATCTTATTATTTGACATAACTCTACACAAAGTTAACCCCAGTCAAAACAGTGAATTAGTCAAAATTTTTTACTTTGCTTATTGGTATCCACCATGATATATATTTTTATTATCCTTCCTGACTTTGCCCCATTTCTTCCTTATGCTCTTTCCCTGACTTTTCCCTCCTTCTTAGTGTTTCAGGCACCCTCAGAAATTATGTACAGCAAAATAGTTCACCCTGAAAATAAGCATTTACCTTTTTATGAAGAAAAATTACCTACACAACTATATTTTATTTAATCCTCAAAAAATTTTGTACATAATCTCCATATGCCATTTTTTTGACACAACTTTTTCAAAGTCACATATATCAAGAGTCCCTAAAGACTCCTTAAGTCTATACTCTGCAACCTAGATTTCCCATTGTATATGCACTGAGGAAGAAGATATCTGGGGAGGATAATATTTAATACAAATGAGTGAAAGCTTAAAGAGTGGGACTTTATGCTCCAGAGATGTTTACTGTTATTGTTATTATTACTTACAGCAACATCTGTCATGCCTCAAGCTGTACCACGTACATAAGCCCCCACTTCAAGCAACTTCGATCTCATGCTGCTTTGCTGTTTGTGGTACATTAAATATTCAAGAAATTGACAGATATTGGATGGTCAATAAAGTTAAATAACTCAAAACATATGCAGATTGACTAAAGGTGGTACAGACTGAATAATTATGGCTGGCGATAACCAGAATTAAAGGGAAAAGAGAATTAAACAATGTCTCTCTCCTTTTTAGTGATTTTAGTATTAGTAAAGGAATATATTATGGTAAATGTAAGGAAGGTAAGAGGCTCATTATAGCTTCCTTATCTTGGTAAATTTTAATTTGTAAAGAATTGTCCTTGGTTGAATTATATCAAAGCAATGCTGGAAACAAAGCAGAGGCACAGGATGTAATAAGGGTGCACTGTTTATGTTAAACATAATCCAAACTTTTCAAGTGAGAATAACATTAAATGGAAGAGAATAACCCACTGTTTGAAACAGAAGAAACTATGGTGGTGTTGTTTCTCATCAGTTTAGCTCATTGATACCTGCACTAGGCCAGAGCCCAGGACTTTTAGGGTGAAATCTTTAGGAGTGTTACTCAGGCTTCTTAACATTTTTAGCACGGATAATTCATATATACACCATAGATTAGGACTTTCGAACTACTGGTGTGAGGAATACTCCCAGAAGTAAATTATAAGAGAATTAGAGGTTTGCTAAAATAAGAGAATTAGAGGTTTGAAATAATATCAGAGCATATAGTTACATCTGTACAATTTGCTTTTTATTACTTACTGTTTCTACTAAACTTGTAAATAATCAATTTCAGAAATGATCTAAGCTACTTTGAGCCATAATTTGTCTAACATATCTATTGAAACCTATTGACTCACTATCAGGACAAAGAATGTCAATGCTTTCTCATATTTGTGATTATCATATATATTATCCCCTCTCCTTCCATCTGGCAGGTAAAAAGGTCTTGAACATCTTATTTCCTAAAATATCCTGTTGGCTAAAAGTTTTTTAAGTGCTCAACTGCCCATTTTTTACATAGATACAATGTGAATTGAATGACAGAATGGAAAGATCTGAAATACAAAATGTGAACTCAGGAAACAAGAACACTGCACGTCAAGGACAGATTAGAGAATGCTGGATTCAGTAAGAACAGACCATGCACCATTTCTAAAGGGATACTTTTTTATCCATAGTAAAATTTAAATTAGAGCACTCTCTTTTCAGAAAGTCTGGAGATCACAAAATTGACAGAGGGTAGATATAAAAGTAGTGCTTCTCTGACATAGGATGGTGCCATTTTAGATTTTAATCAGAATAATTCCTTCTTCTCCCTTGATAGGAAAAAGGATAAGGAAAGGTCTCTGAAAGTTATTAACAGTAATATAAAGAACTTTACTAAAAATTAGAGATAGGAACAATTTATTTATAAAAATAATTTTTAAATAAAAATTCAAATAGAAATATTTCCTAACTTTAAATATATATAAATCAATCTAATATATCCAAAATGATATATTGACAGTGCTTATGTGTCAATTATCTATGCCCAGATTCCAATAGAATGACACTGAAATTAATTTTTAATCAAACAAAAAATGAATAAATCCAAAATATAGTAATAGGGGACTTCCCCAGAGAAAGACTTTTATTTATCTCTGGAGGTCAGATGCAGAGATGTGTATTAACTTAGCAGAACACAGGAAGTTCAACCCAGGCTCAACTCCATTTGTAAGGAGACAGTGGAGATAATAATGAGAAACTAACCAACCTGAGAAAAGATTCATATATGTGAATGGTTGCAGTGAAGCACAATATGAAAATAGATATGTTGAAAGTAAGTACTGTAAAAGGAGTCGCTAGACCCCCAGATCCCCTGTATGTTTTGTAGTCATGTGACTATACACGTCTCTCCCTCCCCCCGCCGCCCCCCGCAGCAAGACTCTAGACTTGAAGACAGGAGACATAGTGTAGCATGTGAGTCTTGAGACAAAACACAAGGAAATTAACTATACCTGTGTATAATGAATGTTGGGAACCTTGCCCTCTTTCTTACTCTAAGAACTTTTAAAGCCAGGGCTACTAACCCCACAGAAGAGACCAAAGGGTTTTTCTTCTGAGAAATTAAAATTTCATAGTGAAAAATGTAAGACTCCCATAACACTTGTGAGATTTGGTGGTAGTGAGAGTGTTAACTATAAAGACAGGGTCACCCTCTATCTCACACTGGTGAGCTCACCATAGTGCCCACACTACCCCAACAGAAATACACACAGCTCTCAATTAGTGTGTGTGTGTATGTATGAGTGTGTGTGTAAGTACATATATCTTCTTATATGTAAGAATGGTGATTAGATATAAGAATACATATATATTCTTCACTCTTGAATATGAACACATCTACAGTAATCACCAGACATTTGAGGAAAACACCTAACATCAGAAACAAAATAAATAACAGGAAGAAAATTCTTAGAGGAAATAGACACAATTCAGGGAACTGGGAAACTTAATAGAGAAAAGGCAACAGTTATTCTAATATCTTAAAAGTATAAAGATAATACATCCTCAACACAAGAAGGGGATTTTAAAATATAACTTATTAAATATTAATACAAAATTTGTGGAAACATTATATGTGAAAATATTTAAAAAAATAAAAAGGTGACAAGATAAAATGTGAGAAATTTACTGGAAGATAGAACAAAAATTCAAAATTATAGAATATGAGAGATAGAAAAGGTAAGAAAACAGTCAAATCAGTACAAAATCTCTCTTCAGGATTTCTAGAGAAAACCAAATGGGAAGGAAATTAATCAGTAAATGATTAAATAAAACTTCTCAGACCTATAGAACAGGATTCCCTATATTAAAAGACTCCATTGAATGTTCAACACTTGAATCAAAAAAGATCCACAAGGAGGTACATCACCATGAAATTTCAAAACACTAATAAGAAAAAAAAAAATCCTAAAATCTCCCACAGAAAAGAAAAAAAAGAAAAACTAATCATATAAAAACAAATGCATAATAAACAAACTTTGGGACTATAATTGCATTACCCTTTCAAAAACAATTCTAGATGCCAGAAGACATGAAAGTAATGCTTTAAAATGTCAAGGGAAGTTGATTTTTAACCCCAAAATATATACCCAGACAAACCATGTATCAATATTAAGGTTATAAAGACATTTTTAAGCAACAAATATTTAATAAATTCACCTTAGAACATTGTTTGCATGGATCCAGCAAAATTCAAGTACTAACCACAGAAGAGGAAGACATGGCATCTAGGATACAGGGAATTCAGCAGAGTTAACATGGCAAAGAGAAACTGTTCTCCAAGCCTAGAAAGCAGGGAAGACTGAAGTAAAAGCACAACAGGCTCAAGAAGAGACAGATCTAAGGGGGAATATAACATTGGTAGAATACCTGATATATGTAAGCATTTGGAAAATATTACAAAGGTTAAGCAGATAAATAAGATGGGATACATTTAAGGATAGGGTCACTATACAAAACTATGCAAGTAAAAATAAAATTAGGCAATTTTCAGATCCAGGAAAAAATAGCCTGTAAGAAAGAAAACATACTAATAATACACTAGAGGATACAACAACAGAAAATGTTAAACAGATTTAATAATACAAACACTGACTTCATTTAATTGTTATATATGGGCAGGATAAGGGGAAGAAAAGTGGGAGGTAGTATAAAAGCTAAGCCTCATTTACCAAGACAGAAAGTCAATAGAAAATGTCAAAAATTGATAAATGAAAGACAGTATAACATATTGTTTAGAATGCATTGGTGAAGACAGGAGACAGTTTAAAAAGCTGAAAATGGATGTCTCATTTAGTATGGGATTAGATGGGGGAGAGAGAGGTAGTAGAGTGAACTATTATTTTCAGTGTCTTGCAGTATTAGCTGGTTTTCAAGCTAAGTGCATACATTACTTTGATTAAAATAGATATTTTTAATATCAAAACAAATACAATAATAATATAATGCTTACTATATATAATAAAAGTAGGAAGAATGGGAAAAAAGAAAGTAATAAAAAAGACATTCCAATTGTACTTTTTAAAGTAATTGGCATCAAAATAAAATTTAGAGAAAAATAAATGGTTTTGAGAAAGTTCTAATTGCCTAGTTCTTCCTGTTTAGATTGTTCCAGATGTCTTCTTTACTTACAGTGAAGATGATTACAAAGATGAGCATATTAGACCTTTCAAGTAGATATTTTGCTTGTTTTTATTTACATTATATATTGTGTCTCAATTCAATAATGGAACTCTGACATGAAATTTTATAACAAATTATTATCCTCCTAGTCTATTACTCTAGGTCATTATTTTTGACCATAGAGTAATCTAGGTTCCAAAAAGTCTCACTTCTATATTCTAGAGTATTATTATATACAGTATTATTTCTATTTTTATGTCTCTAACTCACTTGATTCTATGCAGGTTGATTTTTTTTAAACAGTAATCAAAATAAGCAGATCAAATTGAGTTAATTCAATAATGCTGTAATTTTAAAAAATCAATCATTTGAACAATTCAGTATTCCTTACAGTTCAGCCATTTTGGATGATTAGAATTGTTACACAATCTGAAAATAAGTGATAAACGTTATATGACTTTATATAATATTCATTTGGGTTGCACCACCAACAAATATAAATCCCAGTTTCTTTTTATTCCATATTTACACATAAACATATTTCAGATAATCTAAACTATTAAATTATCAACATAGTTATGGGATTTCATAGAACATGAATATTTTTCAAAATGGCAGATTTTATCCTCAAATCTGTTAGTAATGGCTAGTACAGTGGGAATAAAACTGTATTTTTTCTGTTACAAATAAAATGTTTTAAACCAATAATATCTTTTGCTTCTTCAAATCAGTTTATGAAACTCCTCATTAATTATTCAAGAGCAACTATCATAAATTAAGAGATATGTCTCTCTATAAACACCCTCCTCTTCATGAATGCTATCTTCTGTGGCATGCTTGAGCTGTTATACTTTTATGTAAAAGCTTGAAATTTGTGATTAAAAGGACAAATCAAGATTATCTTCTGAGAAAGTTAAAAGATTTACTGTCCAAGTGGCTCCTTTCAGAGTGTTGCTGGGTCTATCAAAACATTAAATTATAGGTAAGAGCAGCTTCTGTTTCCCTGAAACTCTTTGGCCTCTCCCGTTGCGGAGCACAGGCTCCGGACGCGCAGGCCCAGCGGCCATGGCTCATGGGCCCAGCCGCTCCGCGGCATGTGGGATCTTCCCGGCCCGGGGCACGAACCCGCATCCCCTGCATCGACAGGCGGACTCTCAACCACTGCGCCACCAGGGAAGCCCCCTCTGAAATTCTAAGAGACAAAATGAGACTCAGTAACTTGACTAGCAAGATTGAAGGTGGTAAGGACTAGGGATTCAGGACTAGTTAGTTTCCTATCTAGTCTCTTCAAAGTGGATGTGTGAGCCAATCATTTCTTAACTGAACAAGATGCTTGTGGATCTGATTAACTAACAGCTTTGGAAAGTAGAATTTGTCAAGCAATTGGAACTCTTTCATTTCCCGATCTTTCACTTTAATGTCTTCCCCTCCTTCCACATGATCTCCTGAGCATCTACTGCTGTCATCCAGTGGAATAAATGATAAAAAGCAGAATTTCAGCCAAAAAAAGGAGAAGTTTGGGGTCAGAGGCCAAACTGCGCTGAAGCATTCATTACCATCACCATGGGAAAGGTAAATACTAATGGAGAACTGCACGTGTACATTATCACAAGGGAAAGTAAGGGAAATGTTTCCAGTGAATGAGATTTTGCTTTGAAGGAAGTTTTAGACAAAAATAGACAATAATAGCAGTCAAATAACTTGCCAAGAAAGTATATGAAAGAATGCAGGCTTCTAACTCTCATATTCTGACATGAATTCTATGTTCTTTTCTGCTAAGTAGTTAATTGGTGTTTTTATCATTATTAATCCCTTCCTTATATTTCTCTTCTGTTTATTTTATTATTTGGGGGGTTTTAGTTCAATGTTTCCTTTGTTTTCATTATCTTTTTATTTAAGTACTTATAATTATAAAATTTCCTCTGAGCACAACTTTAACTGTATTCCATGTGCTCTATTACAAAGTGTTTTCATTACAAATGTGCTCAGTCACCCTGAAGTTCTGATTTCTATTCTTCTTTTACTAACAAATTATACGGGTGGGTTTTCTTTTTAATTTCTCAATAGAAGAAATTTCTGTGTTTATCATTCAGAAGAAATTTCTGTGTTTATCATTCATTTCTAGTTTTTTTTTCTTCTTTCTTTTTTTCTTTGCGGTACGCGGGCCTCTCACTGCTGTGGCCTCTCCCATTGCGGAGCACAGGCTCCGGACGCGCAGGCTCAGCTGCCATGGCTCACGGGCCCAGCCGCACTGGGGCATGTGGGATCTTCCCGGACCGGGGCACGAACCCGTGTCCCCTGCATTGGCAGGCGGACTCTCAACCACTGCGCCACCAGGGAAGCCCTCATTTCTAGTTTTATTGTATTGTGATCTTTTGTGAAAATTTTAACTTTGGGGATTATAACATGTCATTTTATTTTCTTTGTGATGGTTCCCCGGGCACTTAAGAATAAACTATACACTCCATTTTCAGGGAACAATGTGCATGTGTTTGGCCACCTGTGTCTGTTCTATGCCTTCTATAGCCTTACTTATTTTTGTCAACTTGATATTTTAATGCACTAACAAAGATGCATTAAAGTCTCCTTCTATGTTTTCCTATTGATTTCTCCTTTTATCTTTTATAATTTCTGCTTCTGAATGTTGTTATTATGGCACTCCATGCATAGATATTCAAAACTATTATAAATGTGTGGATAATATTTTAGAATGCTCTTTCTTATTCAATACTTTCTGGCCTGATTATTAATATTTATATAGGGGACTACTCTGTCTTGGTTTATATTTGATTGTTATATTTATGTATACTCTTTAAAAATTTTTGTGTTAAATACTATTTTTTAGAGCACTTTTAGGTTTACAAAATTGCAAGGAAGGTATATAGATTTCCCATATACTCCCTGCTCCCACATGCTTTGCCTCCCCCATTATCAATATCATTCACCAGAATGGTGCATTTTTTTAATGAGGATAAACCTACATTGACACATCCCAGTCACCCAAAGTCCACAGTTTACCTAAGCACTCACTCTTGATGTTATACTTTCTATGTGTATGAACCATACTGTTTATTTTTAAGCTTTATGAATCACTTTAATTTAGATTTATTTCTTCTATTCTAAAGAGAATGGTGTCTTATTTGGCAATATAATTGAAAAATATTTTTTTCCATAAGTGCATTTACCATAATTGATGTGACAAATATGACTGATCTTAATTCTGTCATACTCTTTTTCTGTTTTCTAATTTAAAAAAAAAATTCAATGAGAATTGGAATTTGCAGTATGATTTCATTGCTCTGGAATGTGTGTGTGTATGTAAAACATTTTTATATTTCAGAAGCTTCTTAGTTCCATAGTTCCATTTTTCATCTTTATTGTATTTAACAAATATTTACATCCTGTGTACTATGTGCTAGACATTGTTCTGAGTACTTTAGAAATACTATCATAATTCTTATAATAACCTTGAAGTAAGTACTATTATTATCTGTTACATAAAACAAAATTGAGATATAAGGAGGTTAATTGATTTGCCCAGTATCATATAGCTATTAGTTGCTGGAACTGATTTAAACCCAGTCAGTCTTGTATTAAAATCCATACTCTTAACAACTTCTCTAAACAGCCTCTCAAATTGAAAATACTTTATATAGCTCTTAATCCTGTATTTGTTTTAGGCAGTATTTTTGAATATTTATAATAACAGGAGTTTGGGGTTGAGAGAAGGATGAAAATGTGGAGCACAAAGGATTTTTGGAGCAGTGAAACTACTTTTATGAAACTATAATGGTGCATACCTGTCATTATGCATTTTTCTAAACCCACAGAATGTACACCAAGAGTGAACCCTAATGTAAACTATGGACTTCTGGTGATTATGATTTGTCAATGCGGTTTATCAGTTGTAATAAAGGTACTAATCCAGAGAGGGATGTTGATAATGAGAGAGGCTATGCAGGGGCAGGGGCTATAGAGAAATCTGTATCCTGCTCAGTTTTGCTGTGAACCTAAGTATACTAGGAGAGATTGTGTGAATGCAAGGGATATATAGGAAATCTCTGTACCTACCTCTAAATTTTTCTATGAACCTAAAACTGCTCTAAAAAATAACGTCTGTTTAAAACATCAAATAAAATCAATATTTCCTGATGGAAAATACCAAAGAAAAAACCTAGAAAATATCATGTGGAATGCATAATATTTTAAATATAGTATACTTCAGAGTTTAGCTGCTTTTCACATCCACACATGTAACTTTTCTACTTATTCATATGGAATGACACATTTTTAAATATTTTTTCTTATCATGAGCAAAAATCATATGATTATAAAAATTGGAAAATAGAGAAAATTATAAAAAAGAACACAGTCATATTTCTTTCACCTAGAAATATCTACCATTAACATTTGGTTAAATTTTTCCCAATTTCCTTTCAGTGTGGTGTGAGGTGTATGTGTATATAAGTAGAATAGAAAAGAGAGAGAGAGAGAGAGAGAGAGAGATACTGACAGATTTTATTTTTGATGTACACTTTTTTATTTAGCACTATATTTTTAGTATATCTGGGTATATCAAATTTATTTAAGGCATTTTTAAAAGTATGAAGTTATTGCCTGAAAAATATTCCAACTATTCTATGAGTAATTATTAGTCTATTCAATATTCTATGAGTTACCATAACTTATTTATTTGAGAGTAAAGGTGGTTTCCAAATGTCTGCTATTATGAATAATATCCTTACACTTATATCTTGGTCCACAGTTCTAATTAGGTCTTTACAGTAGATTCTAAAAGACAGAATTAGTACATTACAGAGTATGGACATCTTTAAGGCTCTATATACATGCTAGCAAACTGGTTTCTAGAAAATCTGAAATAACTTATATTTTGTCAATACTGAATACAGCTACCTATCTTCCAGCAATGATTTTTGTTTGTTTGTTTAATTTCTGCCAAATCATCACGACAAAAATTTTTCTTATCCTTTAGTTTATTATGACTGCCATAACAAATTACCACAAACTTAGAGGCATAAACAATACCTATTTATGATCTCAAAATTCTGTAGTTCAGATGTCTAGGTGCACTGTGCCTCAGCTGGTTCTCTGCTCCTGGTGTCACAAGGCTGAAATCAAGGTGCTAGAGCTTTCTTTCTCTCTGGAGCCTCTAGGAATGAATACATTTCAAGTTCGTTCGGGTTGTTGGAAGCATTCAGTTCCATGTGGTTGTAGGACTGAAGTTCTGGATAACTTTCTGGCTGTTGGCTCTCAGCTTTTAGAGCCTACTCAAATATTTTTGGCTGGGGCCTCTTTTCCCATCTTCAAAAAGCTAACAAAGGCAGGTAGAGTCCTTCTCATGCCTCTAATCTCTAAAGTCTCCTTGCGTTGCATCTCCCCTCTCTCTCTTCTTCCACCCCATTTCTCTAACTTATCTTTCTGCCTTCTTCTGCTGCTTTTAAAGGTTCTTGTGACTGCACTAGACCCATCAGGATAATATTTTCTTATTTTAGTTTTCACTTATGTGTATAGAAGAGAAATACTTTTTTGTAGTTTTATTAGTTGTATATATTATTTCTACTTTTTTGTGAGCAGGAAGTTTTGTTACTTTCTAATTTTCATTTTGAATTATAGAATTTTATTTTATTTTAAAATATTTATGTAAAATACATAATTTATATAATATTTATATTTAAATTTTATATTAAGAATATTTCATCTTGTTTTATAATCTAATGCTTTATAATGAATATTTTATTATCTCCTCATTTTATTTTCATGTTTTTTGGGAGGTAAAGGTCAAGAATAATTGTTTTCAAACTTCCAATACTCCTAAAATCTTTTGTGGACTAATTCATCCTCTGTTTAACATTAGTATTTTATCATATATTTTAATGTCCTCTTTAAGAGCTACCTATTCTGCTCCAATCTGTTTATTTCTCTTTGCAATTATATCATTATATGTGAAATACTCTAGTACTATCTGGAATAAAAAGCTGAGGTGTCCCATTGACAGAGGAATGGATAAAGAAGATGTGGTATATGTATGTGTGTGTATATATATATATACACACACACACACACACAATGGAATATTACTCAATTATTAAAAAGAATGAAATAATGCCATTTGCAGCAACATAGTTGGACCTACAGATTGTCATACTGAGTGAAGTAAGTCAGACAGAGAAAGAGAAATATCATATGATATCTCTTATATGCAGAATCTAAAAAGAAATGGTACAAATGAACTCAACTACAAAACAGAATCAGACTCACAGACTAAGAGAACAAATTTATGGTTACCAGGAGGGAAGGATGAGGGGAAGGGATAGTCAGGGAATTTGGGATTGACATGTTCACAGTGCTACATTTTAAATGGATAACCAACAAGGACTTGTGTATAGTACAGGGAACTCTGATCAATGTTATGTGGCAGCTTGGGTGGCAGGGGTGAGTTTGGGGGAGAATGGATACATGTATATGTATGGCTGAGTCCCTTTGCTGTGTACCTGAAACTACCACAACACTGTTTATTGGCTATGCTCCAATATAAAATAAAAAGTTAAATATATATATTAATATATATTAAAGTTTAATATATATATTAAAATCTGAGTGTTTGCTCATCACTTTTGTTTCAAAATTCACTACAATTTTTCTTTGATTTTAATTCTAGAATTGTTCTCTTGGAAATAAATCCATTAGAACTTGAATGGAGGCTTCATTAATTATGTAAGTGAATTTAAGATAAACTTTCCTCCTCACAATATGTTCTCTTGTTTAAATGATCCTTTTTTTTTTTTTTTTTTTTTTGAGGTACGCAGGCCTCTCACTGTTGTGGCCTCTCCCTTTGCAGAGCACAGGCTCTGGACACACAGGCTCAGCGGCCATGGCTCACGGGCCCAGCCGCTCCGTGGCATGTGGGATCTTTCTAGACCGGGGCACGAACCTGTGTCCCTTTCATCGGCAGGCGGACTCTCAACCACTGCGCCACCAGGGAAGCCCTAAACGATCCTTTTAACACCGTGCAAATGGGTGTAATTCTCTCCCTCACTTTCTCACTTTTTATATATAGTTCTCACACATTTCCTTTATGTTTATTTTGGGGAACTGTGCTCATACTCTTGTTAATGGGATTTCTTGCTTTTTTAAAAGCCAGCTTGTGTATTTGGCTCTTGACCTGCCATTTTGTAAATGTTTAAATTTCAAAATCATTCTACTAATTTTTTGATATCCTATGTATATATTTATATTATTTATAGAAGATATTGTTATTTTGATTATATTGGCTCTTGCTTGCTAGTGACTGTATTTGATTGTATTGATCCCTGCTTTCTGATGGTTATAACGCATTTATTTTTCTTTCTTGCTTATTGCAAGAATATTATCTTTCAGAATGGTAAAAAATTAATCTTTTGCAACCTTTTTAATTATATTGTGAAATCATCTGCCATCATTTACTCTGCCTACTTACTGTCAGAAAGCTAACAAAGTCTTGTTAAATAAATATGCAATTATGTTTCTATCACTGTCTTCTAACATTTTTAATATTTGCTTTGCTTTTGAATGCTCTTGTTATTTAAACCACAATGCTTCATCGATATTACATTTTCTTTGTACACTGTACCTTTTATGAATATATAATTATCTTCTTTCTCATTTAGCATTTTTGATACACATTTTATTTGCATAAAATTAATAATGATACTCATTTCCATTTGATTTGAATTTGTGTGGTAAAACTATACTATTATTTTTATTTTTGACATTTCTCCAAAATTTTATTTTAGTTTTGGCTCATATAAGTAGTATAATTTATATTTGACTATTTTATAATAGGAGAGAAAAAATGTTGCAATTATTACCATAATAGATATGCTTGCTTGTACTTCCCTTGGTTCTCATTCTTTCTAATTTCTATGCTTCCTTGTCATATTTTTTCAAACATTTTAAACTTTTATTGTGTTGACTAGTATTTTGTCTTTTACTTCTTCAGTAATTTTAATGTTATCAAGGTTTACTAGAATTATTATTTTATAAATACTTCCCATTAAAGTCTCCAAATATATTTTTAACATTTATTTTTCTATTTAACTATAGGATAAAAAATAAAGTATTTGCTACATTTTTACTTTCCACCCACTCCAGTATATACAGGTTTTTGTATATATAATACACATTTTAATAATCAGGTCCTCTTTAAGTGATTTATATTTAAACATATTTCCACAAAAATAGAGTTTCTAATCTTATGTTCCTATTTTGATTAAACTACTAGTTGACTGAATTATTTTCCAAACATTATTTTCAAGAAATATTCATGGTCAATGTTTGAGATCTTGAAGTTTTGGGGAATGTTCTACTCTTTCCTTGAAATATCAATACCAGTTAGGCTATTATAGAATTTTGGGGTCACCAAACTCTTGTCTCTCAAAATAACTCCATAGACACTATTAGCTCATTCATAATTTATGGCAAATAGAAAACCAAGAACAGCTTGATTTTGTTCCTTTGTAGGCAATCTGAGTGAATGTAGAATTATTTTCATTAACCTTTTATAGAAAGTTTAACAGGATTTTTCTTTGGGTCTCTTTTTCGTTAATTTGATCTCATGTTTAATGATCTCTTTTTGCATACTCATGATTTTTTTAAGCCTCAGGAAAGATTCTTTAAAATTATTTTTTCTTTGATTATTGATTCTGTTCCAGTTTTTGCTCTTTCATATTCAGAAACATCTTTAATTCTTAGTTTGACTTCTGTTCTCTGTAATTCTTATCCTTCTGTAGACAACAAGTTGGTTGGTTTGTTTAATTTTCTTCTGGTCTATATAGTAAATAACTTCCAGAAACCTACCATTAATTTCTTAAAATCTTCAGCACAGTGATATATTTCTCTTTTTCTTCAAGAATATTCTTTGTAGAATCTATTTTTGTTTTTGTTTTTTCTTTTCTTTTCTTAGCATTATTGTAATTCAATGAAGTGATTTTTATGTAGATCTGTGCTATTCAATACAGCACCCAATAATCACATGTGGCTACTTACATTTAAATTAGTTAAGTAAAATTAAGTTAAAAGTTAAATTTCTCATGATGGTGGTTACATGAATCTGCACATGTGTTAAAATTGCAAAGAATTTTGGGACAATTGAATATCCACCTGAAAAAGAAGGAAGTTGGATGTCTGCCTCATACCATATGCAAAAACTACAGTATATATTATTAAATATATAAAATTTATAAAGGTTGTGATGTTATCTTAGAGGTGGTCATAAGAGATGTTTAAGTCTTAAAAAAAAACCTATAGGCTATTAGGCCTCAGAAGACTGAGGAGATCTCTCAAAACTAGGGCTGTCCTTGGTTATTCAAGGTAGATTTGTAGAAGGATAACCGATTCTCTATTTATTTGACATTTTTCTGCATTGAAATATTAATGCAGAAACAAGTAGAAAGCCACCCAGCTTTCTAAAGTAGACTCTAATAATGTATAGATTTTATTCAGCTGGTTGGTCTGGGGCCTAGGAGGACATAGTTGAGGTCAGTATCATAGATTGGCTTCATTCTGCTGCTTGGAGTCTGTTGATAGTATCCTTAACCAAATATCAATGAGACAAATGGAATGGGTTTGGTCCTAGTCTCTATTGGTCACATCATGCAGTGGCAGATAGGATGCCTTACTTATGGAAAAATTCTCCTGAAGCCAACACACTGTAACAAATGAAGGATGGATGTTGTTGGGAGACAATCTTCTGTGGGTCTCATGCATTTTTGTACGGACCACATGCCCTTTGGAGGTTGCAGGAGGGAATCTGTTCTTTGCCTCTTCCAGCTGTTGCTAACTATTGGCATTATTTGACTTGTGGCCACTTCCCTCCAATCTCTTATCTCCATGAGCACATTGCCTTCTCCTTCTCCTCCTATATATGAATGCTCCCTCTGCCTCTATCTTATACAACATGTGTTACTGTTTCCAGTTCTCGATGCTTCTCTGAGTCTAAGGCTTTCCGCCGCTCGTCTACCCTTCCCCCCAGCCCATGACCCGCCTCCGGCCCCCGCCCTCCCAGTCCAACCTCCGGTCTGTTTAGTAAGAAGGCGCCTGTGTCTGGCAGAGCCGGTGTGAGACCAAGAGACAATCCTTCCTAGCCGCCGGGATAATCAAGAGTTTTGGCCGGAACTTTGAACACACACCAAGATAGTGAGGAGCCAGACGAAAAGCACAGACTATGGCGCTGAAACGGATTAATAAGGAACTTAGTGATTTGGCCCGTGACCCTCCAGCACAATGTTCTGCAGGTCCAGTTGGGGATGATATGTTTCATTGGCAAGCCACAATTATGGGACCTAATGACAGCCCATATCAAGGCGGTGTATTCTTTTTGACAATTCATTTTCCTACAGACTACCCCTTCAAACCACCTAAGGTTGCATTTACAACAAGAATTTATCATCCAAATATTAACAGTAATGGCAGCATTTGTCTCGATATTCTAAGATCACAGTGGTCTCCTGCTTTAACTATTTCTAAAGTTCTTTTATCCATTTGTTCACTGCTATGTGATCCAAACCCAGATGACCCCCTAGTGCCAGAGACTGCACGGATCTATAAAACAGACAGAGATAAGTACAACAGAATATCTCGGGAATGGACTCAGAAGTATGCCACGTGATGCTACCTTAAAGTCAGAATAACCTGCATTATAGCTGGAATAAACTTTAAATTACTGTTCCTTTTTTGATTTTCTTATCCGGCTGCTCCCCTATCAGACCTCATCTTTTTTAATTTTATTTTTTGTTTACCTCCCTCCATTCATTCACATGCTCATCTGAGAAGACTTAAGTTCTTCCAGCTTTGGACAATAACTGCTTTTAGAAACTGTAAAGTAGTTACAAGAGAACAGTTGCCCAAGATTCAGAATTTTTTTAAAAAATGGAGCATGTGTATTATGTGGTCAATGTCTTCACTCTAACTTGGTTATGAGACTAAAACCATTCCTCACTGCTCTAACATGCTGAAGAATCATCAGAGGGGGAGGGAGATGGATGCTCAGTTGCCACATCACAGGAAGCAGCATTATTCTAGCAGCATCCATTCTTGTGTAAGCCTTCCACTGTTAGAGATTTGAGGTTACATGATATACTTTATGCTCATAACTGATGTGGCTGGAGAATTGGTATTGAATTTATAGCATCAGCAGAACAGAAAATGTGATGTATTTTATGCATGTCAATAAAGGAATGACCTGTTCTTGTTCTACAGAGAATGGAAATTGGAAGTCAAACACCCTTTGTATTCCAAAATAGGGTCTCAAACATTTTGTAATTTTCATTTAAATTGTTAGGAGGCTTGGAGCTATTAGTTAATCTATCTTCCAATACACTGTTTAATATAGCACTGAATAAATGATGCAAGTTGTCAATGGATGAGTGATCAACTAATAGCTCTGCTAGTAATTGATTTATTTTTCTTCAATAAAGTTGCATAAACCAATGTGAATAATAAATAACATAATTAACATTTATTTGTTATTGCAGTTATGGTCCATCAGAATAATCCAGAGTAATGTCCACATTGCAAGATTTTTAACTTAATCACATCTGTGAATGCATACACTTTTGTCCAAATAAGGTAATATTTAAAAGTTCCAGAGGTTAGGACTTGTCTTCAGTGACCATTATTTAACCTCCTATAGCGGATATTTGTAGTTATTGTATTTATATTGTAGTTTCACTTAAAGATCAACTCAGATGATATAGGTGAAACACTTGGCCAACTCTGAAATATTCTAGAAATATAAGGTGTATTTTAAATTGCCTATCCATTGCTAACATGTATTATTTTCATGGTTAATTCAATCTTCATTTTATACGATTTCACATACAAAGTCCATCATAAATTAGTAACTTATACATCTGCATTAGGAGATTGTTACAATTAGTATATATCCACCATCTCCATCTCATTCAGAACCTTTTGTCAGATCTGAAATACACTGGTTAGATAACTGTAAGTCTGGAATTTGGAACTCATAGATATTGGAAGATAAGATTAATCAAACTCAAGATGCTGTCCTCATAGTATTACTCTCCAAGTACTAGGTTACCAACCATTACAATTCAATCTAAGCAATGTCCCCAAATATATCCACTACTGAGTGTGACTTGGATTAAATTAGGTTTCAGTAGTATTTTATCCTAAGCATAGTTAACTTTGTCTCTAGTTCATATTAAAGAGGGGAGGATATGACCAATCATTTTAAAGTTCATCTTGCACTTAAACTGGTTCTCAGTTCACGCTTTTTTTTTTTTTTTTTGTGGTATGCAGGCCTCTCACTGTTGTGGCCTCCCCCGTTGCGGAGCACAGGCTCTGGACGCGCAGGCTCAGCGGCCATGGCTCACGGGCCCAGCCGCTCCGCGGCATGTGGGATCCTCCCGGACCGGGGCACGAACCCGTGTCCCCTGCATCGGCAGGCGGACCCTCAACCACTGCGCCACCAGGGAAGCCCTCATGCTTTTATTATTAAGAAAAAACATGATGCTTTCATTGCATTCCTAGATGCCACAAGGTTTTGTAGAATTTCGTATCTATTTTTTATATTTGGGAATGGATGTTTAGTCTCTAAACTATCTTCCCAGTTAAGGGAGAAGAAAGTTCTCAATGCTGAGACTTTGGAATCTTTAGCAATACAGCCATGTTAAAGCATACTTTAAAATATCTTGCCACTCTCTTTATAGGAATACTGTGTAGGAAAGGAGATAATGCCTTAACTATTTTACATGGTTTCTTTAGTATTAAATGATAAAGAGAATAATACAAGAAATAACAGACACATTAATTCAACCCTTTTAGAATAAAATCCCATGAATTCAACACCATTGGCGCCAAATTATAACAGACATGAGAAATTTGTTGGGCCAGACAGTTGAAGATTGATAAACTTAACTCTGTGTAACTAACTGCTTTTTCTGAATTCTTCCTCTTGATGTTAAATAAAAATAACAATAACCTTAGTGCAGTGGTTCTCAACTACCCGTTCAGTCAGAATGAGTTAAGATTTTTTCAAACCACAGCATAGTTGAATTCAACAGCACCATCAATTAACTAGATATATTAACAACTACAGACTGCTCCAACCACTAACAGCAGAATACACATTCTTCTCAAATTCACATGGAACACTCACCAAGATAGACCACATTCTGGGCCATTAAACACATACTAATGAATTTAAAGGAATAAAAATCATACAACATCGGTTCACAGTACACAATGGAATAAAACTAGAAATCAATAATAGAAAGATAACTGGAAAAATCTCAAAATATATAGAGACTAAACAGCACACTTCTAAATAACAATTGGTCAAAGAAGAAATATTAAGAATATTTAATGAGAACTAAAAGAACATAAGACACGTCAAAATTAGTGGGCTGCAGTGAAAGCAGTGGTCAGGGGAAAATTTATAGCATTGAGTGCATATAGTCAAAAAGAAGTTAGATATAAAATCAATAATCTAAGTTTCCACCTTCAGAAACTAGAATAACTAAGAAAAAATAGAGAGAGGACACAAATCACTAATATCATAAGTGAAGAGGGGACATCACTTCAGACCCAATAGACTTTAAAAGGATAACAAAAAACTACTATGAACAACTTTATGCTCACAAATTCGACAATCCAGACAAAATGGATAAATTCTCTGAAAGATTCAATGCAAAAACTCATACGAGAAGAAACAGATGATCTGAATAGGTCTATATCTATTAAAGAAGTGAATTAATAATTAATAACCTTCCAAAACAGAAAGCATAAGGCCCACATAGGTTCACTGGTGAATTCTAACAAACATTTAAAGAAGAAATTATACCAGTGCTCTACCATATCTTTCAGAGGATAAAACAGAGAATACTTACTTCTTAACTCATTCTTTGAGACCTGTATCACCCTAATACTAAAACCAGTCCATGTTATTACAATGAAAGAAAACTAAAAACCAATATCTCTCATGAACACAGATGCAAAAATCCTCAACAAGATATAACAAATAGAAGCCAATAATGTATAAAACTTATTTTACACAATAACAATTGGGATTTATTCCAGTATACAAGGCTGGTTCAACATTCAAAAAGCAGTTGATGTAGCCTTCAGATGTGATAATGTGTCATAGATAGCTTTGGGGTATGTATGGCCCTACATTAATCATGAAGATTGTGAGCAGGGGTTAAGAAGTTATTTTCTGTGTGAATCGGAATTTTATTAATTCTATGCCATCAAAACAAGAGGCAGAATTAAATGCTGCTGTTGGTCAGTTTGCAGCTGCTATCTCCAACCCCAGATTTCTGATGTGTGTCTCAAAGCACCTAGTTCTGAATATCCTTTTAACAGTTTACAAAATTATAGATATGAGCTTACAAAATAAAGAAATGTGAATTTTAAAAAATCACATCAAAAGGCTAAAAAAGAAAAATCACATCATCATATCAACAGATGAAGGAAAAACATTTGATAAAATCCAACATCCATTCATGATAAAAACTCTCAGGAAACTAGGAATACATGGAAAATAACATAAGAGAAAACATATATGACCTTAGTCACGGTGATAACTTTTAGATACAACATCAAAAGTGCGATCCATCAGAGAAATAATTGATAAGCTGGACTCTGTTAAAACTAAAAGTATCTTCTCTGTGAAAGATACTCAAGAAAATGAAATGACAAGCCACAGACCAGGAGAAAAATCTCTGCAAAAGACATATCTGGTAAATGACTATTATCCAAAATATACAAATATCTCTTAAAACTCACCAATAAGAAAACAAACAACCTGATTAAAAAATGGGCCAAAGGTCTTAGCAGACACCTCAACAAAGAAGATATAAGATGGCAAATAAGCATATGAAAAACTGTTCCCATTATGTGTTGTCAGGAAAATACAAATTAAAACAAAAATGAAATACCACTATACATTTATTAGAATGGCCAAAATCCAGAACACTGATAACATCAAATGCTAGTGAGTATGTGAAGCAACGGGAACTCTCATTGTTGCTGGTAGGGATGCAAAATGGTAGTTACTTTGGAAGACAGTTTGGTGGTTTCTTACTAAGTTAACATAATTACCACATGAGCCAGCAATCATGCTCCTTATTACTTACCTAAATGAGTTGAAAACTTATGTCTACACCAAAACTTACTGACAGATGACTATAGCAGTTTTATTTATAATTGCTAAAAGTTGGAAGCAACCAAGACATCCTTCAGTAGGTAAACGGATAAAAAATTTTTTTATATCCATTAAATGGAATATGATTTATCACTAAAAAGAAATGTAGTAGCAAGCCATGAAAGACATGGAGGGACTTTATATATTACTAAGTGAAAGTAGCCAATTTGAAAAGGCTACACACTGTATCATTTCAACTATATAACATTCTGAAAAAGGCAAAACTATGGGGACAGTAGTTGGAGGGAAAGAAGGATGAATAGGTGAAGTACAGGGGATTTTTTTAGAGGTATAAATACAGATAAATAAATAAATATAATAATTACTAAAAATTCGTCTATTAATTTAAAGAAAAGGAAGAAGAAGAGGAGGAGGAGGAAGAAAGAGGAGAAGAAGGAAGATGAAGAAAAAAAAGAGATTTAAATCATGTAAGAAGAACTCAACACACTGTTGCTGGTTCTGTAGATGAAAAGAACAAGGGGCCTAAAATTATGAAATCCTACAATTGTCAATAACTGAGTTTTGTTAACAACCTGAATGAGCTTGGAAGTGGATTCTTAACCAGAGCCTCTAGCAGTTGCCTAGGCCAGCTGATACCTTGATTTTGCCCTTGTAAGGCCTTAACCCGTTGAGCCATGCTGTGCCCAGACTTCTGACCTACAGAATTGTGAGATAACAGATGGCCACTGAGTTTGTGGTAATTTGTTACACAGCAATAGAATTCTCAAATTTTTCTAAGCAGGTGCCATTATAAACCATTTCATAACCGAGGGAACTGAGGCCCAGGAGAGTTATAATCAAATCCATATAGAAACTGAATACTAGAATGAGAATGTTCTATCATTCTAAGCTACCAAGGGGTCAAATTGGATATCTATTTAGTTTTCTACCAAAAGATTTGGCCTAGGGAATATTAGAGCTAAAACATTTCTAGAGAAAAATTAGTTTGAATCCTATTGATTCAGAGTATATGGTGAGTTAGACATTTTTTGTATGTTTCTCATTGTGCATAAAGTTTAAAATCAAGGAAGTAACCTGGAAATTTATTGGGTGGGCCAAAAAGTGCCTTCAGTTTTTTAAGTAAAAATAAAAGACACATTTTTCATTTTCACCGAGAACTATATTGAACAATGCAGTCACCCTTTTGTTCCACTACCTTCTGCCATTTTTCAAGCAACTTCATAATTCCATATTCCCAAAACTTTTTATCTTTTGAGCAAAGAACTGTTCCAGGTGCCTTTTACAGTCTTCCAGGGAATTGAATTTTTTTCCATTAAGAGAATTTTGTAAAGACTGAAATAAATGAATATACTAAGGTGTAATGTCTGGTGAATACGGTGGATGAATCAGAACTTCCCAGCCAAGCTGTAACAACAGTTTTTGCCTGGTCATCAAAGAAACATGTCGTCTTGTGTTATCCTGATAGAAGATTATGCATTTTCTGTTGACTAATTCTGGACACTTTTTTTCGAGTTCCGCTTTCATTTGGTCTAATTGGGAGCAGTACTTGTTGGAATTAATTGTTTGGTTTTTCAGAAGGAGCTCATAATAGAGGACTCCCTTCCAATCCCACCATATACACAACATCACCTTCTTTGGATGAAGACTGGCCCTTGGTGTGGCTGGTGGTGGTTCATTTCACTTGCCTCACAGTCTCTTCCATTCCACATTGCTGTACAGTATCCACGTTTCATTACCCGTCACAATTTGTTTTAAAAAAGGAACCTTTTCATTACAATGAGAAATCTCCAGCATGAAACTTTGTAAATCACTTTTGACATGTTCGATCAGTCACAGCACCTTCTCCATACACTGCACAAATCTTTTTGTGCATTTCAGTTGCATTTTTACCCTTCCTGAAATAATAAAGCATAATATGCCAAAAATGTTGCTTTTTTTCTTCCATCTTCAATATTAAAATGGCTACACAAAAATTCACCAATTTTGATGTCTTTTTTTTAATGCACGCTGATATGACAGCTGTCACATACAGTCTAACAAAATTGTTTCGAATGAAGTTAAAGACAACTAAGTGCTACTAGAGCCATCTTATGGAAAAAAATGTACAAACCTTTTGGCTCAACCAATAATATTATGAGACATTAATTCTACAGTGTTAGCTACTTGAACATTTTTTTTATTAACTCAGTTCATTTTACTAACACTAATTTATATTTTAGTTGTTGAAACTAGTAAGCCAGAAAGTCATAAACTTTCTTCTAAAATCTTATAAATTCATCCAGCATTCTTCTTTTTCTTTTGCTCTTTATTTAGAATCAAGTATATTATGTGGAATTTAAATTAGATCTTTTTTGTGCATTTAATATTTCTAAGTAAATGAGTTCTTAGGAAGGAAGATTTTTAAAGAGTTGATATAATCAGTTTAACATCATAAGAAGGCTGGCTACAGGACAGTGATTTAAAATTAAGGACAAAGTAAAAGACAATTTTAATGATTCAGGGGAAATTTACTCGCATGTTCCAGGTTAAACACAATTTGGCTCACATAATCAGGATAGTTGTCTCTATTTTTCATGTAATATGATAGTGTATTTCTCTAGAGAACCTTTATTACACCCTTTGAGAATTGTGTCATTTGTTTTTGTCCTTTTACCATACAGGAAAACTGACCTAACTTAATCTTTAAAATGTATTCCAATCTGGTCATTTTAACGACTAAATAAATATCAGGAAATTATTTTATATAAACAGATAATCCAATTGACTTAATAATGACATCTGATTAATCTTTACACATTCCAAAACATTGCATTTTGTGTACAATCCTCATGAAGCCACTGAGGATTCATTAAATCATAAAGAAACATAAAATAATCTGAAATATGGCACAGATAAGTGTTTTCAAAACTGTGGTCCATAGGTTACTCATTTGGGGAGTAAAAGAATTGATAGGTAAAAGAATTACCTTTTACCTCAGGTAAAAGAATTGATAATGGCTCATTATCAAGTAAATTTAGAAAATGAATTAAAACACTAAATATTCTGAGATATTTCTAGGGATAGATAACTATTTAATTTTAACTCAGTACTTCCCAAACTTATTTTACCTTGGGAAGCTTTTACCCAAATAACTGTATTAAATAAAGTTTCATGGAAAGGTATTTTTGAAACATTGGCATAGAGTAATTCCTGGAACATAAAATGTGTTTTGGACGATAGAGTGATATAGAGGATGAAAGCAGATTCTATTGCCAACACAATGGCTCTGAAACTAGGCTCCAACACACGCTACCTATATGAAATTATTTACAGATTTGGAGGTCCACAGTTTCCTTACTGGTTAAATGGGAACAATAAGGAAAAGCATGGTATATTAAAATTAGAGGATCTAGAGCTGGAACACCTGGGTTTGGATTCTTATTTCTCCACACACTAGTTGTATGTTCTCAGCCAAGGTATTTACCCTATTTGAACCTCATGAATAATCCTAGTACCTACCTTAGAAGAACACTGGGTTAAATTTTTTAATATATGTGGAGGACTTAAACAAATACTTGGGAAAAATAAGTGTTCAGTAATAATACCTAGTATCTTAATAGTTTACGTGGCTGTTATGATGATTAAATGAGACTATTTAGGAAATGTTTAGAAGACTGCCCGACATGGTTTGAACTCCAGATATCTTTGCTCCTCTTCTTTTCCTCTTCATTGGTACTGATTCTTCCTTCTTTTCTAAGGTAAGTTTTGATCCACTTTGAAGTTTCTGAAGTATAATTATTCTTTTGGATGATGCCTTGTTTCCAAAGAATTTGGAGAAAGCAAACATGTGGAAATCAGGTCAAAGTAAAACTGAGGGTGTGAAAGCATAACTAAATCAGGAACTATTAGAACATATAAGTAATCCATCCCAAAGGTTGCTGGAAATAGGTAAGTAATTTTCTCTTAGTTTCTTAGAAGCCAAAGTAAAAAGGTGAACAAGCTTAGTTACCTGTTAAAGTAATATTTTTTTTCTAGTACTGAGACCTAAAAAATATTTTCTATGTGTTTGAAAAAGGACACTTCTGTGTAAAACGCGACAGCATTTTCTTAAATGCAAGGTGATAACATAGTCACACAATTCAGCCAAAGAAATTTTCCACAAGCCTTCCTGATGGTTCAGGAAAACTAAAACAACCAATTAAATAATTAAACAATTATAAGATGACCTAGTGAAATGAGTGGACACCCTCACTGATAATGACTTCAAACATTCAGAGTCAGACATTCTATTTTGTGCTAAAAACTGGAGTGCAGCTAAATTCTGCTGCCAACAGAGAGCAAAACCATAATCTGTGAGTAAAGAAAACAGTGACACCCTTGTATATGCATAATGTGATCTGATATCTGATGAAATAGTCTACACAGTCTCTGCACTAAGCCTCAGACATGTTTGAGGTTTTCTTCAGAAAATGGTCAAGTCTATTACAATACAGATAAAATGGCCAAAGTATTTGCCCGTAGATCAATCTCAATTATTTTTGTCTAGTAAAATGTCAAAGTAAATATTACCAATTGACATATTAACATTTAAAAACTCTCAGTAAAGCACCCCACCAGTATTTACTATTCATTAATATGGATTCTTGGATCATACTTTCATTTAGATTAATTACAAATGACCTCTGTAAAAAGAAGTTGGAAATAAGCTGGTTAGATATTATTGTTTTATGCACAACATGATTTAATTTTAGAATAATTTCTTTTTTCTTTCTTTTTTTTTTAGTTTTAACACCTTTATTAAACCTAATAACTTTCATAAACAGCCTGGCACACCTTAGGGAATCATAAGCTTATTAAATATTAGCTAACCTCATTCTATGACCAAATCTCTCTTTTCCTATTGCACTAATATTTATTTTATCAATTGTTATTATCTTTTTTAACATCTTTGTTGGAGTATAATTGCTTTACAATGGTGTGTTAGTTTCTGCTTTATAACAAAGTGAATCAGCTATACATACACATATATCCCCATATCTCTTTCCTCTTGCGTCTCCCTCCCTCCCACCCTCCCTATCCCACCCCTCTAGGTGGTCACAAAGCACCGAGCTGATCTCCCTGTGCTATGTGGCTGCTTCCCACTAGCTATCTATTTTACATTTGGTAGTGCATATATGTCCAAGCCACTCTCTCACTTCGTCCCAGCTTACCCTTCCCCCTCCCCGTGTCCTCAAATCCATTCTCTACGTCTGCATCTTTATAGAATAATTTCTTTTAAACACTGTTCTGACAATATTTTGTGGCTAGACACTTTGAAGTTGTATCTATTAAGAGACAATTAAATCATATCATTAGTACGAAAAAAGTATATAGCAGCCTCTATTCAAATCAGGAGCACATGGATCCAAATCTTTCAGGGGCAGTTATGAGCCATTAAGGTACAAGTTTAAGAGAAATGGTTTATGACATATCTTTGTTTCATACCACTGGAAATTGTTAACTTATCACCAAGTGACCATTTCTATACACTTTGATCTCACTGTATTAAGATGCAGGCTCAGTTTGAGCAAGAGTAATCAGGGGAGTATTTCTTTTATAATATTTCCATTCCAATTGCAAACAGTAAAATTCAAAAATGTTTAAGAACACATTAAATATTATCATGAAAACTTATAATTCTGATAGACTGGAACATTTGCAAATTTATTAGGGAAGTTCTTAAATGTCATAATGATAGTAAAAACAGTAATAACAGTGATGTTAATATAATAAGAGCACATTTTAATATTCAGTGTTTGTTATAAGGTCTTTCAGTATACCACAGAAAGTAATGTTACCAAACTTGGATTCCTTTTCTCTATAAAACACAAGCTGTTCATTTTAACATATAGTTTAATTTCCATTCTGAGTAAATGAAATTCTTAACCGGGAAATATTGCAATCATTAATCTAGCATAATTAAAAAATGATTTCCTTTAAAAGCTACAGTGTGGATAGATAACATATAATTTGAAATTAATTTTAAAGGGAGTATAACAGCTACACCAAATCACGGTGGGTTTAATATGGATGGGAAATTGATAGTAAGATATTAGATGTGCATTCATTTGCAATCCCCAAAATATACTATAAGTCATTGGTATCAGGGAGCAAAACTCAGCTTTATTCAGTCATTGAAAGAGGTGAGAACAGAGATAGACTGGGCTATCTCCTTATATCTTATTCTTTTGAGCATCTCCAAATGGATAGCAGTCAGAGGTATCATACTTAAATTTATGGTCAAGCATCTGACATCCTTGTCAACAAGAGAAAGAACATACTTTGTGTTAATAGGAAGAAAATAATAATGACACATAACAAATGGATAAATGTTGAAGAGGAGACTGATGTTGAAGAGGCAATTCTGGCTACTTCTCCACAGAATTTCATTAGGTTCACCGAATTACTACTTTGTAGTTACACTTGATTTGACTACCTAGATTGTTTTATTAATCAGGGCACCTAATTAAAAAATACATCAATTGTGTTTGAACATAGCCCTTTGCTGAATAGAAAGATCACTTTATCTTTTTACTTGAGGTTATTCGTTATAGTACTATTATTGCTAAATGTTTTTAAAGTAAACATGTCATGATATCATTCACTTTTCTTGGTTAAGTCAACAGGTAATCATCAAAATCTACCTGTGATGAGAATAAAGGCAGAGATACATTAAAGCCTTCTAGAAGAAAACAATCTTATTTTGCAGACATGACATAAACCTATGAAACAATCATAATCTGCCTTGTGTCAATACTTAATGAAGTGCTAAAACAAACTCTACAGACAGTAAAAGCCAAAAAACATTCCAGTGGGAGAGATCACTGAAGGATGGAATAAAAAAAGAAAGCCTAATGAAGGAGGTGAGACTGGGTGTTAAGTTACGGTTGGCATTTGGATAAGCGAAGGAAAGGGCAAAATGTTTTAGGAAAGATAAAGCCCTGAGATCAAGACTGTGTGAAAGCACAAACTGAGATCTGTGTCTAGCTGGAACCTACAGTGTGTACCAAGAGAGGAACAGAAGAGATGTTTCGATAGATAGAAACAAGTCAGACTGGGGGAGGGAGGATGAGATTCAACAACGAGATGGAAAGTTAGAGCATTGTTCTACCTGCAAAAGAGAAATAGTGATAAGAAAAATAACATGTTATTTCAATTAACTTCCAAGGTTGCTTCCACTATTCACTCATCTAAAATTAGCTCTCTCTCAGAACTTTCTAGAAGAAATTGTTGGGGTGCAGAGATGTTACCCCTCAGGGCAGTTGGGTGAGGTTGATGGAGTCTGAGCAGCTCTAATTTGACTGAGCTGACTTAATCCATAGAGTCACTCAAATATTAGCATTTTCTGCGAGTGTCATAATATGAGAAAAAAGGTGAGAAACACTGCTTTATATCATAGGAGCATTACTGAATTGATATTATGTTTTTGATCCATTCATTCAAGAAATGTTCCCTTTAAGAACATTTGAGGTGCTCAGTCCTTATGAACATGTGGTTCCTGATGATCAAGAAGGCTTTGAAACATTCCTCTTGGCTTCACTAACTTTTAGACAGGTTTCTTCCTGACTCTAGGCCCCTGACCTCGTTTTCTTTTGAGCACTTACTTTAGAAAACTTGTAATTATAAATCCTTCTCTGTTCCTTTAAGAGGCAAATCTTTTTAACACCTCTTGTCAGTTGTACAGACCAGGAATGTCTTTCTCAAGAACCTGGGAACCATCTATTTGAAATGTAATCAGTAAGGAAGATAGTACCCCTATTTCTCAGTTTGTGGGACAGTAGGAACCTAACTTCTGGAGGGCTTCTTGCTTCAAGTGATTATTTTGTGTCATAAAGATAGAATAAAGTTTACTTTTCCTTTGGATAAACTGAGTTGGCAAACATAATTGGTCTATGATCTTCCCCTCATCCAAACACTTAAAAACGCTACAGTCTTTTGTTTCAGTGGAGTTGAGTTCAGACATAATTTTTATATTCACTGGGAAACCAAAAAATTCATGTGACTCATTTTATTGTGATATTTGCTTTACTGTAATGGTCTGGAACCAAACCCACAACCTCTGAAATATGCCTCTATGCTTTATTTTTTATTTCTACTTTATCGTATAATCATAGTTTAATGTCTTAAAGCATATTCATGTGACAGTACAGTACACACAGAATAGTGTTAAACAGCTATTGTTGGATGTATATTCTTATATGTGTCTTTGATGATAATCTTATCATCCTTAATATAGTTTATCAATAGCTTTCTCTACATCCTATAAAAATGATAGTTTTAACAAAATAGTTCCCTTGGCCCTCATAAGAAACATTTATTATACAGACTATGCCCTATCATAATTCAGCCAGAACATTAAAAAGATGAAAATATATGACTTGACACCTTGCCTTTTAAATTTCATATCTGTTTTTTAAAAGGAATCAATTTTCTATATTTTTGGCATCACTTTTATCAGTAACATCTATATTTGTTTGTACTATTCATTTTCCAGCCTTTTTACTCATTTTCTCTAAGACAGAGGTTTTATATCCAGAATGAGGAAAAACACTTTAATTTGTAGATGAATGTCACATTCCATAATGACTCAATTACTTGCTGAACATATGTTTTCTTTAAATGTTACTATACCATTTTAACAAATATACTGTATTAATTTATGGAGAAATGCACAAATCATCAAAACACCCTACAATGATATCATAATATGCTTCTGAAATGCTGTTTATCCATTTCACTGCTCTATTTATATGAAGCAGCAGTGACATTTACAAACCAGCTATGGTGATAACAGGTGTGCATGCCACTTGGATATCCAAAGGATATATTCTTCTAACTGGTAGTCTAATCACCCAAGCTCCATGGAAGACTAAATTTAAATCAGATGTTAATGGCCTCCAGAGTTCAGCTGATCTTTGCATTCAATTATCTTCCCTAAAGCCAAATGGAAAAATGCTTTGACTCAGGAAATTGTATATGAAATTCACATCTGCTATAAGAAAAACAGGTTTATGAATCATGTGCATTTAAAAAGAGAAAACCCTTACTCATTCTCAAATCTATTATTTCCCCCACTATCTGATGTTGTCTTCATCAAATGATTTCTATAAAAAGATTATACCTAGAAAATCTCTGCTTTATAACTGTTTGTCATTACCAGCTTCTTTAAATAAGGGACTGAATTTTCTCATCTCTCTATATTAGGCAAACACTTGAACAAGTTATTTATTTTCTCAACTCCTCTCTTTCTTTAATTTACTTATTTTCTAACTTTTCCAGCTCCTCTTACTCCTTCCTTCCCTTTAATATAGAAATTCCACAGTGAACAAGTTCTTGGTACTGCTCTGCTCTGTCTTTAATTCCTTAGTTTCTGGGTCACCTTATCTAAAGTCACCTCTGTGCAGGCAACTTCCAACTCTGTATATCTTCAGTTTTGACCTCTTCCAAGTTTCAATCTCAGCTTTCCAACTACATGTGGGATGCACAGGATAGTCTTCCTGGTAATCTAATTCCATCCACCACTTCCCTCCCCATCTGGATGTCTGCTTCCTTTCTTTTACTATATACCTTATCTCTCACCACTGTCTTAATGGGTATTTAAGTTCCAACTTTCAGAGTGAGTTTGATTCCTTTCACTCTGTTTCTTTCTCTTCATTAACCCCCAATGATCCACCTTTATTTAATCTTTTTCAGCTTTCTAATTTCTTTTTCTGAAAAAATTTCTAGTCCTATTGAGCTTCATAACAATTGTTACTCTGTGAGAAATTAATATTACATACTAAATTTACACTTCCAAACATCATGGTGGGCATCTTAGCTCTGGTAAGCAAGAACTGGTGACAAATTCTATATATACTCCAATCATATTGTTCTTGATTTCCTTGTATTTGATCCCTTGTTTTATAGATAATAAAATGTCAAAAATGTTCTTTCATTGTCCTTATATATACTTTTTATTAAAAACAAAGGGAGAGAATTGTTTTCTAAGCTCAGAGCTACTGGAATTAGTTATTTTAAAAGGATACTACATAAAAAGTGTTAAATTTATGGGCAAAACAAAACAAAACTCATACTGTTACAAATGTCTATTCTAATGTTAAGCCAAATTAAAAGCCAGGGGTTGCAAGTATCCAAAAGAAGAAAGATCAGTCAACCTACTTGTGAAGATAAAGTCAATTGATGGGGAGCAGAAATGGTACTAAACATACTACACAGTAAGCCTCAGTTTACACACGGCACACAATTCTTTGCGAAAGAGAAGAAAATACTATTAGTTGAAACGCACTCAATTACCAGAAACCTATCTCATACTCTTGTCTTCTATCATAAAATGAATGTCTATAAGCCTATCTTTTTATGTTGTTATTATTACTTTTTAAAATTCAGACAGGCGCTCAGTAAAAGGAGCTCAGATGTAATTGAAGACTAAAGAAATATGCTTTTTTCTCCCTTTAAACCCCCATAACATAAAACAGGCAAACCAATTTAAACTAGTTTGGAAAATAAAAAGTTGCTATCTGCCTAGTTTAATCCCAATGAATTTTATACCAGAACAATAAATCCCTGAAAATGCAGGCTTCCAATGGAAACTTGTTAAATATTTAATCATACGCATAGGCCCATAACTATAAGCTGTGTTCCTCATTCTTATTTATTTCAACAGTAACTTTTATTCTTTTTATGGAAGAGATAAGATGATGAGGGATAACCACTCATGTGAATATATGTGTGCTTACCAATACCATCATGGCAGTATTGCTGCATATAGATTTAGTTGTGTAAGGATGAAATTATAATAATGACTACCTCTGCAACAGAAATGGAAGGAAATCTCTCCCCTATACATTTGCTAGATACATGAGATTAGGGTGAAGGCACGTACCTTTTAGGTTGTTTTATTTTTATATTAAAAATTTAAAATGCCATTTTGAGCTATCAGAAGGCATCAATTTAATGCCCAAATATATATAGCATCAATACAGGAATAGTGCACACTTTAAAGTCAATTTTTACTTATCCTTCAGAGCTTAGCTTAAATGTCACTTCCTTAAACCTTCTCTGACCAACCTCCAGAAGAGGTCTATTCTGATCTACTTGCTGTAGTGACCTCTATTTCCCTTTCATGGCCTGAATCTCAATGGTGAAGGCTCTCAAATTAGATTCTAGTCTCCATGAAGTTGAAACCATGCCTATCCTATTAAATTCTGTATTCCAGTGGCTAATATTGCCTTCACATACTAAGCACTCAATAAATAGTGGGCCTAGGATTGCATTTACGAGTACAAACTTGATAATTCCATTGAATCATCAATAATTGATGATTATTATTAATAATAATAATTGAAAAGCTGAAAACCCAGAGTCAGGATAAAGTTTAAAAAGGCCTTTGAACACCCAAATCTCTATGGACAGGAAGAGGCAGGGCAAACTACCTACCTGCAAATACAGGCCATCTCCTATGTAAAAGGAAAGACGACTTGGCACATCTAAAATCCAACGGGCAGACTCATAGCCACAGGTAGGGCAGGGAGCAGAACTGGACCTTAATCAAGGAACTGGTGAGAGGAATTCTGTCAAATTTTAGAATTATTAATGATAAGTGACTGCTGTGTGCCTCCCATTTCTCCTCTTTTTAAACTGCAATGTCAATTATGTCATCCTATACCTGACAATTATTGAATACTGGGTGATTGTGAAGCAGGTAACTGATTTCTTTAGACCATAAGTCTTCAAATCAAGAGGAATCATACCAAGGATCCAAACCCAAGGATTCTCATTCACACCTAGACCTGATTTAGATTAAAAAATCTGAATCTTGACCCTGGTTCTCTAACACGATGAGATTTTGAAAAAGTTCTTTGAAGGGGTGACTATATTTTGCATAGTGGAAGAATGTAAATAATTTATAGCCACTATCAGTCTGTGGAAATTTTAAAACAGTGCTGCAAATTCTTGAGTATTCATCTCATTGAGAGACAGGCATATATGCCTTCTCCCCTTGAGCTTGTTATTATTTAAACAATAGAATATGATTTTAAAAATTATGCTATGTCACTGCAAAGGCTAAGTCATAAAAAGCCATTCAGCTTCTGCCTTACTTGCTGTGACAATCACTAACATACCATTTAAGATGTCCAGCTACCCTGAATCTGTCATGCTATAAGGAAACCCAGCTATATGGAGAAGCCAACTGAAGACATTCAGCTGAGCCAGTCTTCAGATCACCGAATAGTATACATGAAGATCAATGCTTCACAAAGTTTAGTCTATGGACCTGTAAGAGCTAGTGAAATTCTTTCAAAGAGTCCGTGAGGTCAAAACTATTTTCTAAATAATGCTAACACATTATTTGCCTTTTGCCCTGTGTTGATATTTGAAGTGGTGCAAAAAAACTGCAGAAGCCTTAGCGTAAATCAGGGCAGATACACCATGCTGTACTAACATTCTTTAAATTCTTTACTACCATACACTTGCAGAAGAAAGAAGTCATAAAATGTCATTTTCACTTAAGAATATTCTTAGTGATGCAGAAAAATATTAATTTTATCAAATCAAAATTCTTTAGTACTCATCTTTTTAATATCCTATGTATCAAGATGGGAAATACGTACAAAGTGCATTGCTGAATACGAAAGTATGATCCTTGTCTTAAGAAAAAGCACTTGTGCAATTGATTTGTGGGCTAAACTAGGTGCTTCTTTTATGGAACACCATTTTTACATGGAAGAATGACTGAAAAACTATAGTAATTCATCATTAGGCATTTGGAGGATATTTTCTTGGAAAAGAAAGAAGTGTTTCAAAGAAAAAATTTGACAGTTGACTGTCAATGATAAATTTTAAGTTTTTATCTGCTACTATCAGCTTAATAGCTTACCAAGACTTTTCCGGTAAGATGGGTGATAACTTTAATAAATGTCATTCTTTTATTTTTATAATGAAATGTATCAACATTTGCAAGATCTGCAGAGTGAAACAATATTTTCCTAATGATCTGTGCACATTATAAAAATCATTCATGGGTAAAAGATCCACTCAAAATGCAAGATATAAGGATGGATTTTAATGTTACAGAGTGCAAAAAGTTCACTAGTACAGTTTCAGATTCCCTGTTGAAACTGAACTTTAAGAAAATATCTCTTGTCAAGTTTTTGTACAGTATTGAAGGAAAATATTCACAATGATCTCTAGAGGCTATTAAAATATTCCTCCTTTTTCCCAACTTTGTTTGTTTAAGGTCAGATTTTCTTCATACACTTCAATCAAAACAACATATTGTAGCACTGGGCACAGAAATATGAGAAACTGGATGTTTTCTAGTAAGTCCGAAATTAAGGGGTTTTGCAAAAACAAAACAAAAAAACAACAAAGAAAACAATGCCACTCTTTTTACAATTTTTTTGTTTTGGAAAATATAGCTTTTTATTTTAAAAATTATATATGATATAAATTAAAGGGGTTATGATAACTATTTTAAATAAATTAAAATAAATATTTTAAAAATCTTTTAATTTTTAATATGGTAAATATCAATGGATATAGTCCACTTAAACAAAGACCCTTTGAGGTCCTGAATAATTTTTAAACATGTGAAAGTATTCTGAGACAAAAAAGATTGTTCCAGACAATTGCAGGCACCAGTTGTTCCAATCATCTCAGACATTCAGATCTTTCCAGTTGAGGCCACAGACATCATGGAGCAGACACAGGCCATTCATGCTGTGCTCTTTCTGAATTCTTCACCCACAAAATCCATGACCATAAAAGAACAGTGGTTGTCTTCTGCCACTTAACAAGAATGGGTTTATTCTACAATGACAGGTAACTAAAACACTAACTTCTTGTCTCTTGGCTTTTCTACCTAATCGAAATTCTTCCTACATTCCCTGTTACAGCCAAGCATCCAGTCACATATGTTGGAAGCCTGGAAGTTTCTTAGATTTCTCCAACCCTCTCACCCCAGTTTCCTGGATATACCAAGTTTGACAGATTTTACCTACTAGGTAGCTCATGAAATCCTTGCATCTCCATAGCCAGAAATTTAACTCAGGCAGTTAGATCTCTCATCCAAGAGATGGCAATAGCCTTCTAACTGATTTTCCTAGCTCCAGTTGAACTTTTACTCAGACTAATACTTTGCGTCAGGGATTTTTTGTTTCAATTTTAAGGATAAATTTGGCATTATTAGCTTCCTGCTGAAAAGCCTTCAGCAGCTAGTCATTACCTTCAGGGTAAAGAGTAAACTCTTTAAGGGGACAACTAAAACTCAAGGAATCTGATTTTTACTGTCTATGTGGCCACATCTCCATCATAAATGTCAATATTCTGCTGTAGTAACAGTACCTTCTAGACTAAACCATTATCTCTAAAATCTCTATACTTGTGTATTCACCTTTCCCTCTGCCAGTATTTCAAGATCCATGTTAATAATAATCTCTTTTTGGAAGCAACATATGATTCCAGAAGAATGAATTAGATTTTCTGCCTTTTGTATTTATATTAGACCAGCTTTTACCTGCATTTTAATATTTATCAGAATACATAACTTATACTGTACTGAGTGCTCACTGAGAGACAGAATTATTTTCCATCTTTGTATTTTTGAAATCTGTTATCTATCATGGTGATGAACAAATATCTGTGGAATGGATAATGGAATTGCTTTTTATACAGTAGACATTTACACAAATATTTGAAAATAATTTAGTCACCTCTAGTAAGAATGCTATATTAAACAAAGATTCAAAATGAAAGGGTTATAAATAGTCTTTAAACAAGTCAATAAAAAAAGAAAGGTCATTACAGTCAAGGTAAATGTTATTAATAAGAAGACATCACAGCTTCTATTAGTTTTAATCTAAGAATTGTACTGTTGTTTTTACTATTTAATATCTGCTTAATCTAGCATTCCACAGCTGATTAATACTTTCAAGCTTTCAAACATATAAAACTACATAGTAACAGTTTGTAACATAATTCTACGTTCAAATGTGCTTTTCAGTGTGATATTCATGCTTCAAATATTTATACAATATTTTAGCTTAGCATAGCACAATTATTCTCTGTGTATTGACAAATGAAAACTTATCTCCTTCCTTAACAAACTTGGTTTCAGTTTATGATACAGAAAAAAAGCATTAAGTGGAGTAAGGGAAATAGGGAGGGTTTTGACCAGAGAAATAATAAGATCTGGCTTAGATTTTGAAAAGATCATTTTGGCTACTGTTTCGAGAATAGCCTTTCGAAGTGGTATAGTGAACGTCTTTCATTTGCAACTCCAAATTTATTCTCCATTTTTCTCCACCCTACCCTGTGCCCCAAGAGGTCACTCCATATGAATGTCAACTGACTTCCTTTCTTCAAGCTTCTAATTGGATATGGCCAATTAGAGGAGCATCAAATACTTTCTGAGTCCAGATTTACATTTTCCTTTTCAGCTGCAGCTGAACCCTCACCTACTGGCTTTGTCTCACTTATCTGTAATGCCCTTGGACTAACCTTCAAACAATATGGAATGAGACAAAATGGAAAATGCTTTCCTCTGTTAATTTTTGGTTGACACATCTAAAAGTATTCTGTATGTTTCTGAGAAGGTCCAAGAAGGATCAAACTTCATCTGTCTCTGGAGGGAATCAAACTCAGTAATATATACTTGTACTGACTTTTCTGTCTTGTCTTATTTCATTATTTCCTATTCCTCTCTCACATTCCCTGTATAACCTTCTGAATGATCTACCTGCATATGAGTAATTGTTTCAGTCTTTGCTTTTAGGAAAGCCCAGGCTAAGACACCGGTAGGGAGGCACTGATAGAAGATCTAGAATTTGTGAGGAGAGTGAGGTCAAGATATCTATTTCTTTGACTTATCTGCCAAGTCACTGTGTGTGTACTCAATCCTCCTACAGTAAGGGCAAATGCAAAAATAAAAATAAGAGGCTTAATTCTCCCCGGTGAAAATAAGGAAAGAGACTTCCCTTCCTTCCCTTTTCCTATTTACTTTAGAAACTTGTAATTTTAACTTCTTTTTCTGTCTCTGAAATGTATGTAAATCTTTTTAAGAGCTAAATAAGCCTCTTGCCGGCTTTACAACCCAAGCATGTCTTTCTCAAGGACCTTCCAGCCATCTCGTTGAAATGTAATCAAGGAAGATAATGCCCCTATCTCCTGGTTTCTGTGGGAGCGTAGGAGCCTAACTTCAGGGGGCTCTGTGCTCAAGTCGCAAAATTACCTCCTGTTATAAAGATGTAAGAAGTTCACTTTTTCTCTGGATAAAGCCAATTAATTAGCACAGATGATAACCTTAATTATCAGGTGAATTTAGGATGAACTATTTGTGACAAATGGTGATGTCAAGTCCTTTTACTTGAGGACTAGTTACTGTTTATCTTGTACCTTAAGAACATGCACATAATTGATTCTGTTTGGCTATAAAAGAGTGAGATTCATCTCTGTCTTTGCAGTCTCTTAGCAGATTGCCTGTGACACACATCAAATTCTAGTTTAATGCTTATTTAATAATAAAACTGTTTTCTTCCTTTCCTACATTTGTGGTGAGGTTTTCTGGGTTGGCAGGGGATTTTGTTTTTAATTATATTTCCCCAACATTCCCAAAAGCTATAGACCTTGTTATAGCCCTCTCCTGATTCTGGTAATCGCTCCCTCTCCTGAATCCTCTAAGCCAAAGTGTGGTAATAGCTACTGGCTATTACTAGCCCCCCAACCACTGCAGCTTTTTCTGTTGCTTTTCTCCAACCATACCAATAAGTTTGTAAACAGTTATCTTGTTAAATTCTCTTAAAATTCCAAATTTGAGTGTGACATTAATTTCCTTTCAGGACCTTGACTAACAAAACAGAAGGGGTTGAAAGCAGGGAAATCATGCAGTATATTATATATATCACACCTTCTTTATCCATTCTTCTATCAATGGGCACTTAGGTTGCTTCTGTATCTTGGCTATTGTAAATAATATTGCAATGAACATAGGGTTCATATATCGTTTTGAATTAGTGGTTTTGTTTTCTTTGGATAAATACCCAGAAGTGGGACTGCTGAATTGTGTAGTAGTTCTATGTTTAATTTTGTGAGGAAACTCCATATTCTTTTCGTAGTGGCTGCACCAATTTGCATTCCCACCAACTGAGTATGAGAGTTCCCTTTACTGTACATCTTTGCCAAAACTTGTCATTTGTTGTTTTTTTGATAATAGCCAATTCTGATAGGTGTGAGGTGATATCTCATTGTGGTTTTGATTTGTATTTCCATGATGATTAGTGACGTTAAGCATCTTTTCATGTGCCTGTTGGCCATCTGTATGTCTTCTTTGGAAAAATGTCTATTCAGGCCCTCTGCCCATTTTTTAATCAGGTTGTTTGGTATTTTAATGTTGAGTTGTATGAGAATCATTTTTGACTCTTTGTTCTGTCATAAACTCCAACTCAATACTTCTGAAAATTCTAATATTTCACTTTCAGAATGTATATAGAACTAACAATTTCTCAACTCTTATCATCTAACCAAGCATAATCACCTTCATTCTTGATTATTAAAATAGCTTTTTTAGTATTCTGTTTCCACTCTTAGGACCTTTGGGTTATCGCCAATACAGAGGACAGAGTCATTTTTTTAACTGTAGGCAACATACCATTATTGTTTTTTAAAAAACCTTTTATTGAGGCATTAGTGATGTACAAAAGTCTGCACATATTTGATGTACCTAACTTGATGAGTTTGGAGATAAGTATACATCCATGAAACCATTACCACAATTTATGCCATAAACACAGCCATATTAATCAACTCCAAATGTTTCCTCCTGCCCTCTTTATTTATTGTTGTTACTTTTTTGTGATAAGGACACAGCATAAGATCTACTCTCTTAGCAAAATTTTAGGTATACAATATAGTATAATTAAGTATAGACAATGGGCTGTACAGTAGATCTCTAGGAACTATTCATTTTATATAACTGACACTTTGTACCCTTCGACTAGTACCTTCCTGTTTCCTCCTCCTCTCAGCTTCTGGCAACTACTGCTCTATTCTCTGCTTTTATGAGTTTGAATATTTTAGATTTCTCATGTAATTGGTATAATGTAGTATTTTCCTCTGTATCTGACATATTTCACTTAGCATGCTTTCCAGGTTTATTCCTGTTGTTGCAAATGGCAGGATTTTCTTTTTTTTTTTTAAGGCTGAATTGTATTCTTTTCTATGAATATATCACATTTATTTATCAATAAATGGACATTTAGGTTGCCTACACATCTTGGCCATTATAAGTAATGCTGCAATAAACACGGCAGTACAGATATCACTTCAAGATTTCAATTCCTTTGACTATAAGCAGAGGTGTGCTTGCTGAATCATATGGTAGTTCTATTTTTAATTTTTTGAGGGGCCTCTATACTGTTTTCCATAGTGGCTGCGCCAATTTACAGTTCCACCAACAGTGCACAAGGGTTCCCTTTTCTTTACATCTTCATCAATATTGGTTATATACATTTTTTAAAATAATGGCTATCTTAAATGGTGTGACATGATATCTCATGGGGGTTTTAATTTATATTTCCTTGATGATTAGTGATGTTGAACACCTTTTCCATATACCTGTTACCCATTTGTATGTTTTCTTGGGAGAAATGTCTCTTGAGTTTCTTTCCCCATTCTTTAATTGAGTTATTATTTTTTTGGCTATTGAAGGAGTTCCCTATATATTTTGGATATTAACCCTTTATCAGATATATGGCTTGCAAATATTTTCTCCCATTCCATAGGTTGCCTTTTCATTTTGTTGATTGTTTCCTTTGCTGTGCAAAAACTTTATAGTTTCATGTAGTTCTGCTTGTCTACTTTTGCCTTTGTTGTCTGTGCTTTTCATGCCATATCCAAGAAGTCATTGCCAAGACCAATGTCAAGAAACTTTTACCCCGTGTTTCTTGTAGGACTTTTATGGTTTTAAGTCACTCTTCTGTCCTTACACTCCAATGACTCCACTTCACTCACAGTGAAAACCAAGGGTCCTATAATTCTCCCAAGATTTATTACGATCTGGCTTCCCATTCCTTCTCCAACTTCTCCTACTTCCACTTGCTCACTCTGGTCCAGCCTTACCTGCCTCAGCATCACTTACTGAGTGAAACCTACTCTGACCACTCTGTTTTACATTCCCTCTACTCCTACCCTCAGCACACCCAATTACCTTACTCTCCCTTATTATTTTTCATACACTCATCATTCTAAAGTACAATTTCATTAGGATGGTCTTTCTCTTCCCACTAGAATATAAACTTGATGAGAGCAGAAATTTCCCAGCACAAAGAACATTGCTTGGCACAAAGTAATTGTCCAGTAACTATGTACTGAATGAATAAATGAATTAGGGGTTTGAAGATTGAGGATTTTTGTTTTAAAATGTTCTCAATAATTCATGGAGTTGCAGTGGTCCTTGATACAAGTGAAATGAGGGACAGTCCCACGTCAGCAGCCCTAAGACCTTATATGAATAATAATTTGTGAAAATGCAATTCACTGGTAGTTTCAACTACACCAAAACAAATAGTTACTGTATGTGAGTTCATCTCTTCTTTCTATCACAAATAGTTCTTGAGATACTACTAGCAGAGCTTATCTTCATGAAAATCCAACACAACACCTTTCTATTTTCTTGGGCATCACAATTTCCTTCTTTAAAGAGTGTTTCAAGAGTAGGTGCTACAGTTTCTATAAAGAACCTATTTGGTGGCCAGAAAAGAATGCCTGGCTTGAAGCCTGTCAAAATTGTTACCACACATTCTAAGGCCATTTCCTTTACGTTCGCAGACCTCCTGTCCAAAAACAGTAACAAGAGTGCTTTTTGGCTTTCCAGATCTTATAGAAGATGTGGGATATTCACTGACATATCTGTGTATGCATCCTGTCTGCTCTCTGGTCCAAGTCACTCTGATTACCCAAAACTTTATTTTGTAATGCATAGTAATTATTTTAAGTGGCAAAAAATTTACTTAAAATCTCTTTATATTTGTGCATATGAATATGTTGATCATATTTAAAACGAAAACCACTGAAATATTGCAGAGACTAATACAATAGTCTAGATAGAAAGGAAGTGCATCTCAGTGGGTTAACAGAGTGGACTCTGAGGCCAGGCTATTTGAGTTCACATCTCAGCTCCAATACTCAGTAGATGTGTGCCATCTTATACTACTTATTTAACCTCTCTGTGCCTCATTTTCTCATCACAGAAATATTAGTAACTAATTTCATAAAAGTATTGTTAAAATTAAATGAACTAATTACTGTAAAGAGATCTGTATGATGTGTGGTACACAGAAAGTACTAAATAAGACCTAGCTATTATATTATGTTGTTGTTGTATTGAAAGTATATCCTTAAAATCAATTTTGTGATTAATATCTCTGACACTTTACATTATTAAAATTATATTGAGACAGAAGGATTTAGAAAGTGGAGAAAACAGGAAGATGATGGAAAATACTTCTGGTTCAACTTAGACATACATTTAATTTTAAAACTGAAAGAATCCATGTAACTTGGTGAAAGGTTGATTCTTTTTGCAATCCCTTCTATGGCCATCTTCAATCCTTTGTTTCCTGCCTGTTTTTATCAAGTTTAATTCCTTTGCTGAAATAAATCTTTATCTTGTGTGTGTGGTGACTATTAAATACAACAATTGATTGCCATTGTATGTTCTACTAATGAGCCATAAGAAATTCTCTCTCCTGTCACTTTTACATAGCTGACTTCATTCACACTGCATAAATGAACACCTAAAAACATATCAGTGTCACTTTTTATTAATATGCAGCAGTTTTCAGATTGCAGTTATCACAACCAGAAAATGAATTTGTTGGTGAAAAGTGAAGATTACAACATGATGAATTTCTGAGAACTGTATTTCAATTGTACCTTTCAGTGAAGTAAATATTGGAGATAGGATGGTAAAGTGGAAAGAACATAGGATGAGGCAGCAGAGCTGAATCTGACAACCAGATCCTTTCCACTACTGGTTATGTGAATTTGATGGAGTAGTTAACCTCCTTGAGCCTCAAATTTTCTGTATATAAAATATAATTCCTTTCTCACTAAACCCAGACTATACAGAGTAATTTTTAAAAACCCACTTTTGATACAGTAAGAGGCAAAAATAGTTTGCTGAGCATAGAAATCAGGGTGTTAAATTCCCAAATCCGTGAGGGGTAAAGTACGTATAGAGGGGAGAAATATATGGCTTATAAGAGCTCATTACATTGAAAAATGAGGTCCTTAGGCCTCTACGTTGCTTTTATGTATTCACTAGCTGGCTATTCCCCATGTCCAAGGTGATGTCTCTTGGCTGCTGTGTCCCTGTACTCCTTACCTGCCTCTTGTGCTGTCATTTGCCTTCTACTATGTTCTTGGGGGGGAGCATCGAAGAATTAGGTTCCCCTTGACAAGGGGAATCAGACATCTGAGGGTTGGTATATCCTCCGCCTGGCTCTGCTAAAATTGTCTACCTTCCATCTCTGTTTTAAAATCACTTAGCTCCACACAGCAGGGCCCCTGACAGACCCACGGGCTCTCAGTTCAGAACCTACATCTGAAGGGAACTGAAGGCAATTCAGATGTCCCAGCTAGGGCCTGGCGATTGTGCTCTACCCTCTTAACCAGTATACGTTACCCCATCTTGTAGTGGGGCCTCTGCTCAGAATCTCCTCTGAGAAGAAGGTGAGTGCTCTATGCTTTCTGTAATCCCTTAATTTTATTAAACACATATCCAAAGATGGCCCCCAGTGAACCACACCCCAGAGTATTCAGTTTGGGTTGGCCATATGACTCACAAAGTGACACTGCAAGTCTCCTGAGTCTAAGCCAGAAGAAGCACCACAGCTTCCACCCTAGTCCTTTAGAATGCTTTCTCAGAATGCAAGCCACCATGTGAGAAATCTGAATACCCTGGAAATGCCCAGTGAGGAAGCCCAAGCTGGCCATGTTGAGCGACACATGGAAAAAAAAATACTCAACCAGCTCTAGCTCTTCCAGCCATTGGAAATCAGGTACCCAAACACGTAGTGGAAGACGCCTTTCAAATACTTTAGTCTCAGCCTTCATTTGATTGCAACCACAAGGGAGAACCATCAACCTGAGCTGCAACCCAAACAAGATAATTTTTACTCATTGTTGTAAGCCAATAGGCTTTGCGGGGATACCCTCTGCAGCAATAGATAAGCAAAATACTTTCTTTTATTTGAAAGCCAAGGAGGAAAAATTGGGACACAGATCAGCTTTTTTCACACTACTATCTACCTCTCTTCTTTTCTTTCCACATCTCTAGGGGCTATAAATATGACTGTGCAATTATGGTCGAGGTGGTGCTGATGATTAACTCTAGAGGGTTTTTGTTGGTGGTGCCTTTTGCTTTATTTTGTTTTACTATTCTTCTTGCTCTATCTCAGACTTAATAGTTAACTGGTTTCTCTCTTCTACCCCAATAGTCTCTAAATTTTTTGATCTAAATTTTTTGATTTTTTGATCAAGTAAAAATCATGTTGAGAATTCACATGCAAATGATTTATTAAGGAAATGTACTCAAGGGGGGAAAAATGATTACAGAATGGGTGAAGCAGAACAGAAAAGAGAAAGGGACCAACCAAAAGGGCAACTTCAGGCAGTCTTAGCCATATAGGGTTAGTCTGAGTCTTAAGAGAAACCCTAAGTATAAATTATGCCTCAAGAGTTTGTCCTAGCTTAAGGGAGAGAAGCTGAGTTTTCCTATTTCTGCCTTGATTAGTCATTGGCTAAGGACTCCTTGGGGAATGGGGCGGTGGGAAGATAAACTCCCAAGACTTCTAGCTCTGAGTGCCAGCAGAGAAAGAAGCTCCAGCTGCAGCCATCCAAAGAACCACAGGTGTGCACCACTGAAAGAAAATATAGACAGAATCTGGGGAATCTAAAAATAATGAAAGGAATCCAAAGGGATTTCATTGGCACCAACAGAATCCACTACATCCCACAATATATGTTACGGTTGGGAAACAAGAAAAGACATTAAAAAGATTTGGATTTGGAGTATACTTTACACACAAAAAGTTTAAGATTTATTATTGGCATTTATGAAATTCATGGCGCTTTGAAAAACTGCTTTTTGAGGTAGAGGAGGGGTAATGAAAAAAGCAAATTCTCATTCTCAGTTCACCACACTGCTTTAAAAACAATCAGACAAAATTGTATAGAAATCAGCCCAAAAGGATTATTTTTTTTAGGTACTTCCCAAAAGTCATCTAACATATCAAAAGCTGATAAAAGGCAACTAAGACAATTGGGCAGTCAGAAACGAACCTTTTAAAGCTAGGTTGGAATACAAGTAATAAATATAACATTCCAACAAATCATATAATGTGAGTTCAGAAAAACCTAATAGTTGGCTACTCTCTATATTACAATTATGCCTCATAGGCTTACTTTAGACCCTTCTTAATATTTGTTAGAAAAGGGAGTATCTACAGTAGTACCAATAGAATATATAGTTGTATGCTCACCAACTACTTACCAGTATGAAATGGCCATTGTCCATTCCAGAATAATGTCTATTTTACTTTTTAGAAATTATGTAAGTATAGTAGTTAAAAGGTAACTTTTAAATATATAAAGTGACTCAAAAATAGATAATAATAAATCAGATAAATATAAAATGAATTGACTTTTAAAAAATACTTTGTCGATCATAACAGCACCATGATATCAGTGACTACTATTTCAAAGCACAAGAAACCTAAAGATCAGGTCAGTTGTTAGGGACTGAAAATAATATCAATTTTTAAGACAGTCATTTTTTCCAACTTTTTGTCAGATTGTCACTTCTTTATTTCATAATATGTTCAAGTGTGCCTTCATACAAGAAACAGAAATATCTATGCCATCAATTTTTTGTCTGTTTGCTGGTCTACATGTACTTGATTGTGGGCATTACCTTCAATGCACAGCTTCATTGCATAAATTATTTAAGCAACTTATCCATTTTGTAAGGATTGCATTTGATTGAGATGAGACGGTATAATCTGTAAATCCATTTATCAGATATATATTACTGCAGTATGTCACAATATGTTAAGATAAGCCAACTGGTGAGGACATCATCACTTATTATTATGGAGCCCCTACGAGGTCCTCTGAGTAGCTCATGAAACAGGCAACAACTAACCTTCTATCATAAGGGACAGAATTAGGGCAACTTTTAAAATCTATATGTTAAATATTAGTAAACTATAGTATTCTAATTTTTTTAGATAAATATTAAATTTAAATATAGGACCTAGTATTTTCTTCCCACACCCAAATCAGATTATTTTGTGTAACTTCTGGGGTGTATATATCCCACCTTTTTTTTTACTTATTCTCTTTCTTCCCAGTTTCAGCTGGATTATACTAGTGGGCAAGGTTTCTATCAGAATCTCCACCATACAGAGTAACTCTATGGGCTGAGTTCTTCAAGTCTGGCACTTGATATACTAAAAGAGATAAAATAATTCAGCAAACGCCCTCTCCATAGTTCTTCCCTTCAAGGCATTTTGTTTCTTTTTTTGGCTGAAAATCTATAAATATATTCATCCTCATTTGTATTTACTTAAACACCCCTAAAGATTAAAAGCCTGTAATACAACATGATTTAAGGAGTGCTTTTCATCCTTTCCTGCATAATGGAATTACCTGGAGAAATGTTAAAGATCCTGATACCTGGGCTCTAGTCTAGAGATTCTGATGTCATTGGTTTGTGGTACAACCTGTACATCAGGATTTATTCAGAACACTCAAGGTGATTCCATTTATGCAACCAAGGTCGAAAACCACTGGCTTAAAGGCCAAAATTAAAATACTTAAGTTTAATATGTGCAAAACTATTATACCTGTTAAAACAAGTTATTACCACAAAACACAATACATGATAACATGGTCATTTATTGCTACAGTTTACTCTTCCTCCCCCAGATATTCAGTTTGTGGGAAAGGGGCCTGGTCTCAACAATTTTTCAAAACTTTGAAAAAGGGGAAGTACTTAGATTCAAAGTGGAACCCCTACTACTTCCCTTATTTCAAAGAGAGAAAGTGAGTTTTCCCTAATGTCTACTATTTGCCCTGTTAATCTCCTTCAGCTACTCTTACTCCAAAGATTGTTGTAATAGGTAATATGTCACAGATAAAGCACCCAACAGGCCTTACAACTCTTATAATCCCCAGGGCCCATATTAGTGTGTGATTTTTTAAAATTTATGTGTGTGTGTAATAAAATTTGCCACTTTAACCATTTTTAAGTTTACACTTCAAGTGGCATTAATGATATTCACAATGTTGTGCAACCATTACCATTATCTATTTCCAAGGCTTTTTCATAACCCTAAACAAAAACTATAACCTTTAAGCAAAAGCTACCCATTACCACTTTCCTTAGCCTCTGGTAACCTTTAACCTTTTCTGTCTCTGTGAATTTGCCCATTCTAGATATTTCATATAAGAGGAATAATACAATATTTGTTTCCTTTTTTCTTTTTTTTTTTAAAGAAGATGTTGGGGGTAGGAGTTTTATTAATTAATTAATTTATTTTTGCTGTGTTGAGTCTTCGTTTCTGGGCTTCGTTTCAAGGGCTTTCTCTAGTTGTGGCAAGCGGGGGCCACTCTTCACTGCGGTGCGCAGGCCTCTCACTATCACGGCCTCTTGTTGCGGAGCACAGGCTCCAAGTATGCAGGCTCAGTAGTGTGGCTCACGGGCCTCGCGGCATGTGGGATCCTCCCAGCCCAGGGCTCGAACCCGTGTCCCTTGCATTAGCAGGCAGATTCTCAACCACTGCTCCACCAGGGAAGCCCTATTTGTTTCTTTTGTTTGAACGTTTCTTAGCTCTGCACTAGGTGGAATTTTTATTTTTCTGGAGTGATACTTTTTGTTTGCCTGATTGTCACAAGCCCCATGAGCCCCTTTTGTTCTTGTTCTCAACAAATGTTCTTTTTCCATGTAATTTTGAATTCAACATTCCATAGTATTATATAAAGTATTACATACTATGAAAATATCATATGCATGCATGTATAAGTAGAATTCTTCCACAATCTATTTAAAAATATTGCTATGTTATCCTATTCATTACGTAGTGAATTAACTAAGAGAAAAACGTTTCTTGCTTACAATATTAAGGAAATAGCACATTTTGCTTAATTTGCATATCTTACTGGTAGCTGAAACATTCCAATTGAGCAATTATCTTAATAGTTGTTCAGTGAAGTACAGTGCTGAATTTCATAAAGAATTAAGACAGGCCACTGACTGTTTCTTTTTAGTCTTGACACATTACAAATCATACTAAACCACATTAAGATAATTACAAAGTTGTACACACACACACACACACACACACACACACATAAATCTGTTTTTTTAAAACAGAAAAGTAGATCAGGTCTCAGGTTTTCAGTGAGTCTGGAACAAAAAGAAAACTTTTTTTAAAAATAAAAAAGTTTATATTTTTTTAAGTGGCAAACAAAATTTAATCTTTCCTTTCTAGCAGTTTTACTGCAAAATTCAGTCCATCAACTTATTTGTCTACTCTAGAAAATATTAAACAACTTCTTTGCTAAATGAAAGGTAAAAATGAAATTACTGCCTATTTTTCTTAGAAAATTTGTCTGTAAATTAGAAAACCAAAACGGGCTTGGTATTCAGAATACAAAAAAAAATCTACTTTTCCTGAAGATCTTAGAATCTCCATCATCAAAGAAACAGAGAACACAGTTTCTTATGAGTGGTGTGAGTGTGGTGATTATGAGTCATCAGGAACTTGTGTACTTATTGTCTTGCCAACTTGCTGCTCCTGTCTATAACATGGTGATAGAATTCTCTGTGGCTTTGAGAGTATAACTTGGAGTTTGCTCAGTATATTCTGTTCACTCAAATAGAATAGTTAATGTTTACAGTGCCAGGAAATGTGCTAAATCTTTTTCATGAATTATCTCATTTAATCCTAATAATCTTGTGGGTAGGTACCATTATAATCAAAATTATCTTCTTTTTAAGATGAAGAAGCTGAGCCTCAGAGACATTAAGTGACTTGTCCAAGATAACACGTATGATTTCCAGAAAGTCATTCAACTGGAGGACAGGTGGTTTCTTCCAGACATCAGGATATGCTGGTGCCAATGGTTATTAAAATGATGGGGCTAACGGTCATTAACATTTCTGCCATAACTTTTCCACTTCAAAAGATAGTGTACTTTTGTGCAACAAAGATCTGTTTAAATACATAAATGGAGTGGCAAACTTTTGTTGTTGTTGTTCTCTAAGAGTGAAAGCAAGCTATGAAAATAGGTTATGCTACATTCCTTTTTTTTTTTTTTTTTTTTTGTGGTACGCGGGCCTCTCACTGTTGTGGCCTCTCCCGTTACGGAGCACACACAGGCTCCGGACGCGCAGGCTCAGCGGCCATGGCTCACGGGCCCAGCCGCTCCGTGGCATGTGGGATCTTCCCGGACCGGGGCACCAACCCGCGTCCAGTGCAGCGGGAGGTGGACTCTCAACCACTGAGCCACCAGGGAAGCCCAATATGCTACATTCTTAAAAATCAATATTAACAATTTCATTATATTAAAAAGATTCTCAATGATTAGTTTAACATATTAATCTCTGACAGGATATATCCTAACCTTCACACTCAAAAACACATTTTTTAAACCTCTGAATTATGTAGTATAGAAAATTGCCCTTCAAAATATTTCTATATTACATAATATTTTCACATAAAATATATAATATCAGGTTTTCTTCCCCATTGCACCCTTCCTCTCCAAGTAAAACTTAAATGTATTTTCTTTATGGCTATGCTAACCCAGTCTTAGCTCCATCTGTAAAGTTCTGATTTTCATTCACTAAATAGGTTGACCTTTTGGGTTTTTTTGGTTTTTTATTAGTTAACTCCTCTCTAAAGTTGCCCTGATTAGGAATGCCAGACTCATGGCAAACCTTATCTCCCTTATCTCAGCAATTACTCCTAATATACTCTAACCACAGTCAATTAGGAAGACCTTAGGGAGATGAAGATGGGGATGAGGGAATCTGATAAGGGCTGGAATCAGTGGTGAGACAGAGAAGAGACTGCCCAGAGTGTATCTAAGATCTCAAAACATCACTGTGGGAAAATGTATTTACCAGAATTCTTTGCAATACAATACGGTGTGTGCTTGTAAGGAGTACTTTTAAAAGCTGTCTGGGTCTTAGGGTGGAGGGTGGGGGCAGAGAAGAGACACTTTCAAAAAGTTTGCTCTTAAGTGAATTCTTAGGAGAATAATATTATGTAAATAGGCTAAGATGGTGCCTGTTTAATGGCCTCAAATGGCCCCTGTGTTGTTTATGTCTTCACAGCAAGCTAGAGACATTAACCCAAAGTACACTGGTGCCAAACTCAAATTCTTACCATCCAGTTGCTTCAAACATAGTCCAAATAAACAAAATTCAGCCATTTAGAGCCTACCTAGTTCACACAGCCTGTGAAACTGCTCCCAAATCTGCTACCCATAACTAAGACAGACACTGTAGCTATAAAAGACCCCAAACCGCTGCTGCCCTTTGGGGCTATCTGCCCAGAAGCTGCCCACCTTGCCTTACTATCTCTGAAAGGTCTCTTCTAGGAGGAGGGACTTGCACTCTCTTTTAATCCTGTTTAAATACTGTCCAATAAAGCTTGTATATTATCACCTCTTATGCTCCTATCTCTTTTTTTGATCAACTTTGAAATCCTCAAAATTACCACAGATGACTCCTATAGCCTGAAGTGATTTTGGGTTCTCTAGTGGGGATAAAAAATGGGATCAGATCTACATTCCTTGGGTACATAACAGAAAAGAACCAAACTCCACTAATAAGAGATTTTCATTTTCTCTACCTCTCCTCCATGTGTCTTTTAGCCCCTTCACCAAATAAGCACTGAACAAAGATTTAAACTACAATATATTGCTTGAGGCAGTATCAAAGTATTAGCAATTTAATAGCTTGAAGTGCTACTGCTGACAGAGGACATCACAGTACATCTTCCTGGACAGTGAACAGAAAATAAGAGGGCAATGGGTGCATTGGGGTATTAACAAGAGACTGCAGAGATACAGTAGCCACCCTAACACTTTTGAGTATAGCTTTATCTGTGGTATTGGTTCAGTGACTAAACTCAAAAAGGACTTTTTTGTTGTTGTCTTATGCTTTAGTTTATTTGAGATTATCCTAGTATGTCTACTGTTACCATGTTTCTTCTGCATGTTATTGGTTATGTCAGCTGTACCAGGTATTATGGTGAAAATTCCACAGTGTACACCTCTAATTTCGTCTATGTAGATGAATTACGTGCTGTTATTTGCAACAAGAAATAAGGGCAGGTAGGCTATTCTTTCTCTGACATGAATGAAGCTTTTCTTTCTAAACACTCTTGAACCAAGATTTTAAAACATCTTTTCAAAGGGTAAGGTCTATTTATTTTTGGATTAAAGGCTTCAGGTTAAAAGAGGAAATAAATAGTTTCATTTAGAATAAAGCATAACACCTCATATGATAAAAGGAAATGATGTGATGGAAGACACTTTTGAGAACTTCTCAGAAAAGTTTGACAGGAAATTAAATGCCTCATCTAAGCTCATTTATCATGCATTCACCTTTAGCTCATGACACATTCTCAGTAATGGTGACATTTGCAAACTAATTTAATTACATATTCTTTATTTAGGAGTGATACTATAGGACATATTTTCTAAATAACTATATCATGTTGGTCACTAAATTTAGCTACTTTTTTATCCAACTTTAAAATATATATAATTATGATTGATATCACATGAAAGATAACTAATTGTTCAATATTTAAAAGTTACTTTTATTTTTTATTTTATTTATTTATTTTTGCGGTACACGGGCCTCTCACCGCTGCGTCCTCTCCCGCCGCGGAGCACAGGCTCCGGACGCGCAGGCCCAGCGGCCATGGCTCACGGGCCCAGCTGCTCCACGGCATATGGGATCCTCCCGGACCGGGGCACGAACCCGTGTCCCCTGCATCGGCAGGCGGACTCTCAACCACTGCGCCACCAGGGAAGCCCTAATAGTTACTTTTAAAATTAAAGGGGAAAAAAGGATTTGAAGGTGTCTTTAAAACGGCTGAATGAGGGCACAGGAACTGACTTCCAGAGCCTAAGCAGAGCAGGTGAGATAGAAAAAAAAAAAAAAAAAATTGCTTTCCACACCAAGAGTTGAGATGCTCAAACTTTTCCCTGGGGCTCTACTTGCACTTCTCCATAGCTCTAGATGCCATGTTGTGCCATAGTTGCTGGGACTGTAGCAGTGAAATGCTGCCTGCAATGAACTTGTTTGGACAGAGGATCCAGAACTTCCAGTGGTGGCTAGAAGGGAGGAAGGACGCTACTGCTCACTTGGGATAAGATACACAAAGCAACCCTAAAAATAAACTGCATCCAGGGGAAACCCATCCTCCTGGTTGAAGAACTGGGTAAAGAAGCCCCCGTGAGCTGGAAAGTGTGGTAGAAATTCTTGTTGTTTCTGACAGTCTGTCTCTCTCATGCTCTCTTCTCTCTACTGTTTCTGCCTCAAGGCCGTGAATCTGCATGATTTCAGTGGTGGCTTTGGCACCTAAAACTCAAGAGAAAAATCATTTCTCTGCAGAAAGGAAATGTGAAAAAAGCCTTTTTGGTGCAAATACTGTTGGAAGAAATATTTGTTTGTTTATTTTTTTCTCCTTTTCTTTCAACACTTAGCCAAGGATGGTTCATTCAGCAGGTAGAACCATGCAATAGTGTGGAAGATAAAAACGCTAAAAGAACATGTACTCGCCAGAGAAACTGGGGAAAAGACTACTGGGAGCCTACAAGTGTAAAGAAAATGCTTGAGAGGCAAGGTATAGAGAAGGGGGTCCCCTAATTCTGGGTGTGAACCTATATGTCCCAGGCCCACCTCCAAACCGTGTACACATTTAATGCACCCAGGAAGTATAATGAAGCCTTTGAGAACTGAACTACAATACAAATCACCACCTAAGTCACAGACTAACACCTGAGAGGAGCATACCAGCCACAGAACCAAACAGCATAACAAAAGTTTTAAAATATAACTACAATTGTAACCTAAAGAAGATTTAAGAGAACTTGTAGTCTAAACCAAAAAGATGTATTGCCTGCTAAAACAACAATAAACCTCCCAGTACCAAGAACTAAAGGGCATGTGCAAGTAGAATTTTCATACACTACCAATGGGGATACCTTCTTAAAAACAGTTCAACAGTTAATTATAAGTTTAAACATATTCTCACCATATAATCCAGCAATCCCATTCCTAAAAATTTACCCATATAAAATGTAAATCTTCGTTCTGGCTTGACCCAGAGCCAACTGACACCACCCCACCTTCATGGAAGATCCACTTCTGCTCAGGCTGTCCTCCCATCCTCTCCTCACAAGAAAAGACTGGTCAGGGCTGGTGGGTCAGCCTTGATCACACACACACACACACACACACACACACACACACCACACACACACAGTGCTAGATCTGGGCCTGTCAAGGGGGTCGGTGTTCTCATCACTCCTTCCTAGTTCTTCCATTTATGCTACTAAAATAAACAGGACTTGATCACAAAAAGGTGGGGGGCGTAGCATGACCCCCTTTTGCATAAAAGGATTTTTTGAAGGTGATCTAAGAGTTCTTTCTTGTGGTGCTGATTATATGACTATATATTTTTGAAAACTAGTAGAAATGTACACCAAAAAGAGTGAATTTTACTTCATGTAAATAAAAAATAAAATTTAAAAATGGCTTAATATAGGTTAAACCTAGTACACTGTATGTAAAAAAAAATTTTGTTTAAAGACAAGCAGAAGTGCTCAAATACTATCTCTAAATGCCAAAGTAAATTGACTGTTTGGGGCCAAGCTGATTTGCCTACCAAGCTAGAAACTCTAATTTACTGGCTAATACAGTGAGGTCATTAAGAGAAATTAAACAAGGCAAATCTTGTTATTTAAGTTAGTAAGACAATTATGGCTTCAAACCATCGTTGGCTTTACATTAGTACTTAAGGCTGTGTAGATAGTACCATTGCTTTACTATGCAAAAAGTACTGATATTTGAGAATCTAAATAATTTGGTCTTTCTAAATTAGGTTTTCTGGAAAGTAATATCATATCTTCATTTCACTTTATACATTTCACTCTTACAAATGGCCAAACAAAGAAACTAAAGAACACCAGAATTGGTTAGAATCTTTTCTTGATGACATTCCCCAGAATAGTTTTTTGGAGCCCTAGGCAGTGAATGTTATGTGACACAGCTCACACTGACTCCATGCTTAACCTCCCTACCTGGAGCACTAATTCCCCAGCTGCAGGGAGTCTGGGCAGCCTCTTAGCTTGGGATTTCCCTGTGTTGAAGACAGCTGCCTTGTCTAAGGTCAGGACCACTCCTCAAGGGCAGGTCACATCTGATGAATGGTCAGTGAAGAGCCCTGCCCATATTGAAACAATTGTGGGAGGCTCGCTGAGCTCTAGACCTTGGCATGGTATCAGCTGACACTTCTGTTGCAATTGCATCAGAGTTGAACTTCCTCCTTTCACTTCTTTTCTGTCTCTTTCAATGTTCCTAGATGTTGATTTCAAAAGTAGTCACTAACACCTTTCCTGCAGGCAAATCTCCACATCGGTTTCTCTTTCCCCAGGAAGCTGACCTATAAACTTGGTGCCAAAAAGGGTTCAAGGAAAACAGGTACTGAAGGGAGACACTGGAGCTGAATGGCCCTCCGACTGGCTGGCAGTGAGGAACCAGTACTGATGGTAGGTGGAGCACTAATAGTCCCTGGTATGCTGTGGTGGTGTGATTGTTAAAATGTTCACAGGTGGGAGGAAATTCACTGGCAGGTGCAATGTTTCAGGCTGAGGTAGTAATTTCAAGGATTATAGAATTAAATGGGTTATTCAGTGTGCTGGAGAAAAACAATGCAGGATTGAGGTTGATTAATCACCAATTAAACATTAAGCGTGAAAACCTTGGCATTTATAAAGAGACTCTCATCTCCCACAGCTGAAGCACTGATGAAGCTGAGGATGAGGTCATATCTTAACACTTAAAAAGGCTTGATAGCAGATTGGATTCTCAATTCTGAAAGATCTTCTATGTCTAGGTGACAGCCTTGATTAGGAAGGAGTGAAATCCTGGGACTTGGAACAGAGATATCTGTGTTGATGCATTTGAAAACTTAGATTCAAATGCATTTTTTGACCTTCAGAAATATCTCACTTCCCAAATACGATGCAAACAAGTTTTCCTTGTAAGAAAATACAGACTTCATCAAAATTTGTTGCCACCTGCTCTTCTGGTCACCAATATGTCCCAATATAACCTGTCCAGGAAAGTGCCGGGTCTATTAAAGCAAAAAGAAACCAGCCTCAAAGAAGCTACAGAAGTTAACCAGTATGTACGAGTAGGACTCTGTAGAAGATGCGTGACACTGAATCCTAAGAGTGCAGAATCAAGGAGAGATGAAAACATTAAGTTTGGATTAAAAAAAAAAAACAGTTTATATTGGGGTACTCTTCTATTATACAGAATTTCACACCCTAGTTAGGACCCAGAAAACAATGATCACATACTACTAGGATAGCTCTTAGAAGCTTCAGAAAGTGATGGCCCATACTATGTGAAACAGAAGTGCTGGAACTTTTGTAAAAGATAGTGAAAGGGGGAATAAAAAGTTCAGAGATGCGGGCATGCTAGCGGGATAGGCTATGAAGGCAGCAGATGACTATGTTACGTGTGAGAACCCAGAGGACACTCAATTTACCAGTGATATGGTACACACTGATGAGAAGGGCACCAACATCACTGAGAAGCTCAGTGGTGGCTATCTTTTGTAGGACAGGATAAATGGTTGAAATGTTCTTATAAAATTGGGTCCCTTGATAGCAATAGGGATTATAGGATCCCAAGAGACTGTGTCAATAGTTAGCTATTAGAAGGAATGTGTGCACAATTATTATAATAAACAGCACAATCAGAGTGGCAGCCAGGGGATCCTAACCTGCAGAAAGCTATGGAGTTCATAGGGGCAAGATAAAAGGGCAGACAACAAAGGTCATTTATCATCTGTAATAACAAAATAAATTTTTAAAATCAGGAATGGATGATTTGGAACATAAGAGCAGCCATCTCAATAAAATGTCACAGTAAATTGTTCAGTTTCAGGATCTGAGCCAAATCTCAGATCTGGAAACCAGTGGCCTAAAGAGAAGCCAGGTCCTGAAGAGGAAGGACCTCGCAACACTGCAGCAAGTGGCTGTGTAATAACTTCCCCAAATTTTCCCAAAAATGACCTATGGGCAGGGCAAGCTTCATGGGCCTGTGATCTTCCTCATCACTCAAAAGGGCCCTGTCCTTGGTTCAGTGCTCTGCTGTTACCATCTTGAAATTCTTAATAATTCTGTCATTGAACTTGTGATTTGCAAGTGAAGTCTGTTGTAACAAAAGAGGCTGTATGTGAGCAGGTCGGATATGCACAATCTGTGTGCCCTCCTAATCTTGCTATTCCATTTGCATAGTGTTGTAATGCCCCGTGACAACAGAATTCTGGCAGACCCATGAAGCTGGAGAATTCAGTGAGACTCAGAGTGAGTACTATCATGTTACACTTATGACTAGGTAAGCAGAGTCCCTGAAGGGCCACACTTTCCAATTTAACCACAACTTGCTCAGAAAGAACTGAACTCAGAAAGAAGGCAGTTACATTCCAAGAAACACAAATGACCTGGGAATTCTATCACATCCTTTCTTACTCTTGTTACTTGCCTGTATTAGCCAACCACTAATGCTGAAAATGACTTAGAAAGATAGAGCAACCTATGTTCCTTTTCCTTCAGTCCTTCCTTACTCATCAGTAACTTGAAGATAGAGTATTGGTAGAATGTGTGCATATCAAGAAGTGAAATAAAAATAGTTGAATTAGTTTTATGGTGCATTTCTGCTATGCTGGTAAGAATAAAATGTATATGCATGTATGAGTTATAAAATGCTAATTATGTCATTTTGATGATTCTGCATATGAGTAAATGCCCTTATATTCACTTTTAAAACCAGCATTACATGATATAAAGATGAACAGCAAAATGTATGGTAACAATTTTAAATCAATTTTTTACTTTAGAATATTAAATAACAAATTAAAAATGTTATGCCAAATTCAAAGGAAACATCCCACCATTATGAAAGGACAATACTTGCTAAGTCTCTTCAGATACTAGAGGCAGCATATTTCTCATTTGGGAATGCTTCTCCAACCTATACTACAAATAATAAGAAAGGCTTCCAGCTTTACAGGACCCAGAGCAGGAAAGGTCTCTGAAGCAGGTCTAATGTGTGGAACATAGAGCTAGAAAGGATAGAGTTTTGAGTTTATGACAAACTCCCATAAAAGAATCACAACATAAACCCATAGAGTTCAGGATATAGGGTCTCTCACAGTGGAGAATGACAAACTATTTGAAAAACAGCTTCTTGGGAGCTACTGGGTCTTGAGAAAAATGGAGCACTTAACCATGGGACATCAAGTGACCATGAAGCCCAAATTGCTCATCAAGTGCTGTATTCTGTCAGACACATCAAGTTACAAGTTCAAGGGAAACAATAGATCAGACATGAACAGGGTCACCAAGAGGTGCAGGCATAAGTAAGTAGGGTGATTAAGTGGTGCAGATCCCCGTGAGTCTCCACTCTTGAAGCACTACCTTTCCTTCAGCTCATGCCTATGACCATATGGGGATACCTAATGCAGCTGATGGAGGAAGAAAAAGACAACATTTAGTTCAGGATTGAGATTTGGTTCAGATACATTTTCTTAATGGAAGAAGTTTGGGTGGTGCTCTGAATAATCTACTCTTTGTGGAAAGAGAAGTAGCCTGTGGTAGAATTGTTATGTATCCTAGAGGAGTGGATAATGATCTGGTTCTTTAGTCAAGTGCTTAGAAGGAGAAGTATTGGTAGATCAGGCATAAGAAGGTCCAAGGAAGAAGCATATGGACAAATCCATGGGAACAATTGTGAAGATCTTTGATGGAGTCAGTTAGTTGATGTCAGACAGACTATAATTTGGCCATGAATGGAGCAATGGATAGATAAACAGAACAGTATGGTGACAGGGACAAAGGCTCTGCCTGGGTCTACTACACTAGTCTGGGGACCACTGAAGTTTATTCAAGCTAATGCTGCTACCAGATGTTCAACTTTCAAACAACAGAGACTTAAGCTCAGCTCTGCAAATGGCAACATCTTTTGAGGAGTCCAACCAGCAGTTTGATGGCAGTTTGATTCCATTGGGCCCCTTCAACCTGTACAGGGCAGTTATTCACCTTAACTAAAATTAACACACACATATTCAAAGTAAGGGTTTGCCTATTATGCTCATAGGACCTCAGCTGGTATCACTATTCAAGGATTTACACAGTATTTTATCCACTGACACAGGATCCCATATAATATTGCATGAGAGCAATCTACAGCAAAAGATGTGTGGTGGTAGCCACTGACCATAGAATCCAATGATTCCATCACATAGCACATCAACCAGAAGCTGCTGGCCTAGTAGAACAATGAAACATTCTATGGAAAGTACAGTTGAAACACCACCTTGGAGATGATATCCTAAAAGGATAAAGTACATAGTTCTAAAATGTGGTAGACACACTAAATCAATGACCTATAACATGGTGTTGTGTCTCTTTTGAGGTAGAATACATGGGTCCAGAAACAAAGAAATAAAAATACAAATGGCTCCATTTACCAACACTTCTAGGGACCCACTTGAGTTATTTTTGCTTATCATCCCTGAAACTGAGTTCTGTGGGTTTCTTAGGGGTCCAGGTTTATAGAGAGTGAACACTTCCATAAAAGGACACTGAGTTTCCCATTATATTTTAAGCTATGGCTGCAACATGTTTTTCTCAAGATCCTCATGCCAAAAGGCCACCAGGCAAGGAAAGGAGTCACCGTTTAGAAAGGTTTATTGATGCTGACTGTCAGGAGGAGGCAGGGCAAATAAAAATATGTTTGGCATCTAAGTGATCCCTTGCAATGATGCTTGTCCAACTTTGTCAATAAGTAGTCAAATACAGCAGCCATGGCTTAAGCAGATCATAGTGATCAGTGGCTCAGATCCCATAAATGTAAAATTCTGTGTCATCTCACTAGTTAAGATATGTAGATCAGCAGAGATGGCAGAAATAGTGAGGGGAGTCTATAACGGGTGATAGAGGAGGGAGACCTATCATTTGCAGCTTCAGAACAAACTGCAGTGGGGTGCAGCTAGACGGTCTGCAGTTTATCTGATCACTTTTCCTTTTGTGTGCTTCCCAGGAAAAGTGGCACACCAAAATCCTGAAGGAACTCTCCAAGAACTTACATGATGCACATGGAACTGCATAGCACAAGGAATGGATGGTAGCAGATGCTCTGGTGAGCCATGCAGATTATTTGCCCCACTCCCAGGACTGAAACATTCATTCTCCCAGCTACTGGGAGTATTAGAAGCTGAGAGTTCTCACCTGAGTTCAGCCACAGCCGAAGAGAACACTTCATCCAGGGTAAATTTCTCTTCCTGGGGCAGCCAGATCCTTAATGACTGGCCACTGTAGGGCATAAAAGCTTTCCTCCTTTCCTTAATTTCAGATAACTCAGAAGAGACATCCCAGCAAATGAGCTCTCCGTGCTATCAGCTGAGTAGTGAGGCACACTCAACCCCTGCTCAATAGTGCTTCTTTTAATCCCCTATTCTGGACAATAAACTTCCTGCAAATCTCTGCCTCAGAGTCTGTTTCCTGAGAAATCTAACTTGTGATGCCCTGCAACAGGCAACATCACTGTTGTGAGAAAAATGAGGCAAATGATGGGAGAACCATTCTGCAGATATGCAGATAGCTGTAGCATCCTCCAACCATAGACAGCTACAGCTTTGATACAAAATATTTCTTATCACATATAAAAATCCCAAACAATATGTATCTAAACTAAATTACCAGACAAATAAATTTCTTTCCTCATCATTGACTTAATAGGATAAATAATATGGGAGCTAAGGAAAGTTCCATTGATATACAATGTAAATGAAACTGAATAAAGAATTTCATTCATTTCTTTATGAGATGTCAAATTAAAAAGCTGATAGGAGAGCTAAATGAACTGAAACAGGATGAACAAAAAAAATCCCACATTATTTTTTGATTGCTGGTCACAAACATTAAAGGGATTATCAGAACTAGGCTTTATTTAACAAGCTAATCAAAAAGAAGCAGAAACAGATGAGCATTAATTGCATTTGTGTTTGAAACCAAATACAGAGAAAGTATTTTAAGAAAATGGGTCAATACCAGTGATAATGTTAGAGGAGCTAAAAACCATTTCCCTAAACACATCTTCCCTAGATATCCAGATTGTTTATATGGCCACGATACCACTGGAGTTTCTCTCCCATAAGAATCTTTAGCTTTGTTACATCTGAATGTTCTCCTAGAGTAGCTTCTTCTTAGATATGATTCTAATTGAATTATTAGATTAGGCATAAATTGTGTCAGGTATAAATCTAATCTAATCTAATCATAATTCTTATACCTAAATATTTACCTTTGCTGGGATCTCATAAACATGCTCTCTCAGGGTCATTTATGATCCAGTGTTTCTACCTCTAACTAGAAAACTTTCTTTCTTTTAAATACAGCTCTTCTAATATCCTATCAATAAGGTTTTGCCATCTCTTGGGCATACAAAGGAAGTCAGTACTGGGATTACACTGGAAGAAATTAGAAGGGGAACTCATTTTGTATTTTCATTGCAAATTCTATCATTTTAATGTTCAAAGTTATTCCAAAATCAAACTACATAAAACACTGTACAACTATACTAAACCTGTTTAAGGTTTTTTTCTAGCTCTACCTTGAGTGAATTACTTACACTTCTCTTAGTTTCCTCCTCTATAATAAAAATATCACAATTGTAGTTGGTCCACCTTAAAGACTTACTAAGAGACATATTAATTAACATGAATGCAAAGGTTTAAGTGTTAAATTCATGTCCTCAATAAAAAACAAAATAAAACAAACAACCCAAAAAACAGCTAGGTTGACAACTTTAAGTACAATAGAAGACAATAAATTTTCAAATGCATGACCTTTACAGTGAAAGTATCTTTCTTCTTTGGGATCAGAGACTTGACTTTGGCTATTCTCTTCAGTGTCAAGAGGCAGTGCAGATTTCCTGAGGCCCTCCAGTTTTTCTTTCCCTCATAACAGAAAGAAAATCAAGCCTTATAATACAATTAAGAGCTCAGTCTTCTAAAAAGCTTCAGCTCAGTGATTTATTATACATCTGGTTTGGTGACAGAAATGTTTTCTTGAAATATACATTGAAATTGCTTATTTTGAGAGCATATTTTCCCATTTTGTTCACTATTCAGAGGTTCTGTTTGTTTTCCCCATTGGCATAGGATCATTCATTTATTTCATAAGATCATTGAGTTGCTATTGTATTATCTCTATTTTCAGTTCAATCCAAACAAGGGGAAAATTCTAATCAATGGTCCAAAGATCATTGCATCCTGACGCCACAGCCATGTAGCATTAATGATTAGAGAAGTCATCAGTTCAGCCATCAGTCAGGCCTCCAGCCAGAATCTTTCATGCCTCATTACCTTGGGAATATTGCTAAATGCTTTTTTCTCCTTTTTCTTTTATTTAATGTTTCTCTGAACAGTGTGTTTCAGGTAGTATACTTTAAATACAGTGGTTTAGGAAAGCAACAAAATGCACCAAATCATCATTTGAATATATTTAGTCTCCCCATCCACACAACATGCTGTTGCTTCTACTCTGCAGCAGCAAGCTTATTCTTTGAAGAAACTGAACCACAGACTCTAGTATCTGTTATAAAAGACATCAGCCATAGCTGATGAGTTTCCATTCTAAAAACAGGAATTAGTGACAGTCTACAGGTTGAATGGGGAGCCCATCTTACCCTAGTCATTATCAGGATGCTAGCAACCAGACTTATAACCCCAAAAGGGAGATTAAAGGATTCTTTCAGAAGAAACTGACCCAAGAGAAAAGATCTTCAGAGGCTGATATTTGTTGTCTCCAAGAAAATGTCTGCCAAGAGAATTTGGATGGTGAAAGACTCTATCAATGAACAGAGAAGCCAACCAGTTGACAGTCACCTAACATTGAAGGTGTCCTTAATACTTCACTCTTAAACATAAAGAGAGCTGAGGGTCACCAGATATTTGATGGAGGCTCCAATATGAAAGACAGAAACCAAAAGAAACTGAAAAAGAAAATGAACTCAAGGGAAATAGCCATACAGAAAGAAGAGCAACCTCAAAAAGGAAAAAACAAAAACAAACTACAATTGATATTACTAAAGAGATGAGAGAAGATACTGTGCACATGAGATAAGAAGGGAAGGTTTAAAAATGGAATCATAAAAAAGATAAGATCTTGGTACTTAAACATAAAATTACTTAATTTTTTAATATCAGTAAATGTTTGGAAGATACATTTGATGACATGATCCAGAAAAAAATGATTAAACAGACAAAGAAAATAGGAAAGAAAAACTAGGAATATCACAGGATAAACTAATATCACAAGATCAACTATTCTAATAAAATTTCCAAGAAAAGAGAACTTGAAAGAGAGAAAAATTACCAAGGAAAAAATACCAATAATAAAAGCCATCCACCAATACAAATTATCCCATAATTTTAAGTCTCAGCTATAAAAAGGGGACCCTAATAGTTTTCAGAGAAAAAAAAATATATCATACATAGAGGAATAAGAACTAGAACACATCAGATACCTTAAGACCAACAGTGATAATCAAACAATGTCTTAAAAATTCTGAATGAAAATCTTGAATTCAATACTTCATATTCTCATTATGTATTAATTGTGTGAATTTTTAAAAGTATTTTCAGAACTGCAAGTTCTCCAAAAGTATGTCTCCATTGCCCTCTTTTGACAAAGCTACTGGTGAATATGTTCGACTAAAACAAGAAGGTAAACTGAGAAAGCAAGACAACATGGGATCAAGAAAACATAAGTCTCAATCCCAGAAGAGAGGTGGAAGGGATTCCCAGGGAGACGGCAAAAGAAAACATAGGATGAGACTTGTTAAGATCAAGTCCAGATTGAAGCATTAAGGACTTTAAGGAGAGAGCTCCCCAATAATACAAATGGAAATAATAGAGTAAATAACATATTTGGCCATGTTTAAAGGAATGTTTTCAGTTTTTCTGCATAGCTCAGTGTGGGAATGAAATAGTGATAGTTAATTTAAAAGCAAGCAAATTATAAAAATAAAGCAATTATAAACTGATACTTCCTATGCTGTTCAGGGTGGTAAGGTATTTTTATGTTATATACTAAAAATAGCAGCCACAGTTTTTCAGAATCTTCTAGATGTCAAACATACTTTGTCTCTCATCTCTGAACCCTTGAAAGTAAGAATTATTATTTTACAGATGAGAAAATCAACACTCAGAGAAGCTAAAAGACTTGCCCTAAGTCACACAGTTAGCAGGAAGTGAAATGGGATTCAAATCTATATACTAACGTCTATGTTTTTTCTAATAAAGCATGCTTAACTGGAATGTGGATACATACATATTCATATTGCACACATCAAATGCAGTGTTACAAACCATGCTAATATAGTATTAGCATGTATATTAGTATTATATATAATATATATAATATTATTATATATATATAGTATTAGTATGTATTAGTATAGTATATAGTATTGCTTTTGTCTTTATTTGTGCTATGTATGTATGTATGTATGTGTGCATTTAGGTAGATAGGTATGAGTAGGTATGTATATGTAATTTTCTCAACTAGATTATTAGTAGAGAGGAATTATACATTCAATACTCAAAGTTACTCTTTTTGTGGGTCATCTATAACTTAGCAGAGAATCTTACACACAACAAGCTTTCAGATGCTGTTCATCTGCTGATCATTTTCTGAGCTCTAAAGAAAATCTTTTCAATATAAAAAATATGTATAGCATGAATAAGTGAAATAGTCATATTCTTACATCTATTTCCTTAGGACATTACTCTAAAAGTATTTTTTACTTAAAAATGAAATACTACATGTGGTAGGTAATAGTTTTTACATTTGTCTGTGCTAGGAAGAATACAATTATACAGTAGACTTTCAATACCAACTTGACCTTGGATATCATTAGATGAAGTGCTGTAGTAAGATTTAATTATGAGTGCCAGATTTCAGAAATTTGTACATCTAGGGAATGTCCAGAAAAGTAAGAGTGTCCACAAAAAAATTTTGGTTTTATAGAAGCTAAGAGAGGGTTTCTAGAAAGAGGAGTTAATCAACCATTGAACAGTACTGAAATGATTCCAACAGATTCTACAACATGGCATTCATGTTGTAGAATCTGTCTTGCAGAGAGAGGTAGATGAGGTGGGAGCCACACTGGAGTGTTTATTTTATGACTCCCCATTAAAATGTAAACTCCATAAGAAGAAGGAGGTTTTTTTTTTTTCCTTCCTAGTGCTATACAATGCCGGATAGAGGAGGCACTCCACAGTACTTTAATTTGTTGAATTTTAAGCAAAAGTATATTCCAGGTCCTGTGGTAAGTTGCTAAGTGCCTGGGATTTAAAAAGAAAAAAATATTTTTCCCCAGATGGTAATGAGTTCTATAGAGAAAAAGTAAGAAAAGAGGAAAGAGGACAGGGACTGTAGGAGGCAAGAAGCGTAGATCACAATTGTCAATGAGCAAATCACGGGAGGCCGCTTTAAGACAGTTATCTTTGCACAAAACATGAATTGGCTGAGGAGGGAAGACCTAACAAAATCTGTGAGAAGTGCATTCCAGATAGAGGGAAAAGTTAACCCTTGATGTTCTGATGTGAGACTATGCCTAGAATATTTGAGAAACAACAAGAAACAAAGAATTGATTATTATAATTGTTATTTAAATTTGCCCAAACACCCTGTGAGGTAATTCCTAGCTTCATCTTGCAAACAATGAAATGGAGATTCAGAAAAGTCACCCTGTAAGTAACAGGTTTCCTTCCACAAAGTAATGCTTGCTGTGGGCCACCGTTTCTCAACAGTGGCACTCTTGATATTTTGGGCTGGATAATTCTTTGTTGTCAGGAGCAGTCCTGTGCATCACAGGCTTCTACCCACTATATGCCTCTACCCACTATATGCCACTACATGCCAACAGCACCCCTCTTCCCACAAATCCCACGTGACAAAAATTCTCCCATTTTTAAATGACCACTGGGGGTAGGGAGAGTGAAATCATCCCTGGTTCAGAACCACTGTCACAGAGCAGTACAGATAACAGGCAAGGCATCATTCTAAATGACTGACAGTTAACTTAGGCCCTATTTTTAAGAAATGACCAAATTAGTTGCAACGCAATGATGACATTTAATCCTATTAATGGTCATTTTATGCATAATTGATTGACTCAGCTATGAGGCATTTGAATCAGCTGGAGAGACAGCCCCAAATACTAAATTGACTAGAGTGAGCTTATGCTTTGCATTAATCAACAATGCCTTATGTGCATGTAAAATTGAAAGCACACCATAGAAATTCTGAGCAATTTTACCATGAGAATATTTATGTGCACATTATATTAGCCTAATTCATTTTATTAAAGAGCATAAAATATATTTTATATTCAAAGTTTTAGGACAAAGCTATCATTAGATTTTATTAATTTTCCAAACAAATCAATCTCAGTGTAACTAACTCTTTTTTTTTTGCGGTACGCCGGCCTCACTGTTGTGGCCTCTCCCGTTGCAGAGCACAGGCTCCGGATGCGCAGGCTCAGCCTCACCGCCCCAGCTGCTCCGCGGCATGTGGGATCTTCCCGGACTGGGGCACGAACCCGTGTCCCCTGCATCGGCAGGTGGACTCTCAACCACTGTGCCACCAGTGAAGCCCTCAGTGTAATTAACTCTTAATGAATATACCCTCACTTCACAAATCTTGAACTCTCCAACTACAATTTATATACCCCACAACTATTATAACAGAGTTAGTATGTTTTAAAATACTGTCTATGCCAATTTTTGAGGGTGTGGCTTGGGGATATATTCATTCAAGTTTGCCTTATACTCCTTAGTAAAGAAATACATCATTGTGAATTAAGGAGGCTCAACTTTCATCATTTAAGTAAACATACATAACTTTTTCCTGCCTCATAGATATCCATATAACCATTAGACCCATCCTTGTCTTAATGATAAATGAATGGCATCATGGAACTGTTTAAGCACTGCACTTGGTAAAGCAGCCCTGAGTGCATTCAGACATGAATTGAGGAAAGGCAGTTCAGAAGCTTTCGACAGGCCTTAACCTTACAGAATGTGTTTCTTCCCTGGCCACCTGAACAGAGCCTGCAGCTGCTGGACCAGTGGGAGAAGCTTACACACAGCTTTGTTTCCCACCTGGCACTGAAAGCTTTCCCACCAGATTCAAGACATACAAGTATGTTAAGAGAAGGGATTGTGTGCTGGAGCTGTTGTTTACAACATGACTTGGGCTAATTAAAAATTATAATACAAAAAAACTCAGAGAGAGCTTAGCAAAGAAAATGAAGTTAAATCCTAATACTGTTTAATCAAGCATGAAGTCATGAGATCTTCTAAAAAATATTTTGAGCCTCTGATAATATTCATATTAGAACATTTACTACAAACCTATTATACTCCTAGACATAGAAAAAGATCATGAAGTATATCATTTTTTACTTTAAAGTTGTTTTTAAAAGCTCAACACAATTGAGACATCTTTCTTGTAACTAAACTGATTTATACTGCAAAATTTATGAAGTCAGAATCATATAGGGCAATTATATTTCTTATGTCTCTCAAAATTTGGGCTACCATCCTAATGTTATGTATGCAAGTAATGTTTTCTTTTTCCCCTTAAAGGATACTTATTATTTAATTTGAGGCCATCTAGTAATATTACCCTATGGTTATTTCCAGAAAACATAATAAAACTCAAATATTTGAGTTAACACAACATATTCTCATCATCATTTTCACTAAGCAAAATTTTTAATCTTAACTGCTGTTTGCTCCTTCTCTCTCTCTCTCTCTCTCCCTCTCTCTCTCTCTCTCTCTCTCCCCCCCCCCTCCCATTTCATTTCATTTTATTTTGTTGGTCCACTGCCATCTCCTAAAAAAGAATGGTGCTGAAAAGAAGGAACTCTGTATCAATAGTTGGGGACTTGGCTTATTGAATATTACTTTCTTAATATGCCAAAAGCTGATATTTTAAGTAAAACCATTTCTCTATTTTCATTATAGATCTACGGATTAATATAATAAATACAGAGCGGAATTCTATGCAAGTTGTGAAAAGAAAATAGAATTTTGAGCAAGGGGGGGCATTTTTAGTTGTGATAGTTTTATGAGATACTATGCATTCCAATAACTCTAGGAATTCAAGCATGGCACAGTGAGTTCAGATAAGATCCACAAGTGAATGACTAATTTTTTAAGCAAGTGCAACTTATATTACTATTGCAATAAACATAGTTATTACCAGCAGAGTGAGGCAATTTTGCAGCCTTTTTAGTAAACTCTCTTCCCATTTCCTTACCTTTTAAAATCCATGTAAACAAGTGAAAGATATTTCAGGACAAATTGTATGCATCCCCCTCCCCTTTTTTTTTTTTAATACTCACGGTCTTTTGTTCATTTTAGAAGAAAGGGTTTAAATCTAGAGTGCTGCTGGCAATTAATGAGACTCGTTCTTGATAATAGTGCTTAGCAGAATTAGTTTCTTTTAAGATGCTTAATTGCAAATTATTCTTCAACACTAAAAGAATATGCTAAATCAAAGCCCTTGTTTCTGTGTTTTTATTTTTCCTTTTCACCAGCACTGCAGAATTAATTCAAACACATTTTACCAAAACTTTAAGCAGAGAAAGTTTACTTTTCTCTCAGAGTAATGTTTAAGTGAAATGTGAAGGAATGTTCGTGTGTATGTGTGAGAGAGAGAGAAAGTTTCCAAAGTTCTTTGAAAAATATCAAGATCTGATAAAAACACTTAAATGAGATAGTAGCAATCCAAAAAAGTAATTCACCACATGCTTTATGGCATAAGTGCTATTTCTAAGAGGAGAGGAAAGAGTAGTCCTCAAACGTCGGCATGAATGTAAGCTGTCAAAACAGCAAATGCATCTAGAGGAAAGACTGCCTTCAAAAAGCTGGACAAAAGGATGAGATAAAGTAATGAGGTGTGACTGACATTTCATACTGAGATTCATCATGTTGTCACTACAACAATCAAAAGTTGACTCTCTTGGGGTATGATGCCAGGTGTGCAATAGCAAGTTGACTGATCTCTACTATTTATCTTACAGTAAACAAGAGGGGATAAGGAGGTTTTCTGCCCAACTTCACTTTTACTTGATTTACAACCCTGACTAACCTTATTAGACACAGGTAAAGTGTCACTAATTGCAGGTATCAACTTGGAAGCTGAATGACCAAGAATAATGTGTTTGACCATTAATTGAATATCACATTTTTAACTTATCCATTGACGCAATATAAGCAACATCTTCCCCATTTTAACCTACTCACTTGCTTCTTCTGTAACATAGTCACAGTTATTCATGAAAAAGAAAAAGAGAACTACTTAGAATAGTTTCAAGATGATTCAAATATTAACTAGGAGTCTGATCAAGAGATTCTTAATTAAGGCTGCTGTTGCCTTAGAATAAGCCTGTCTACAATACTTACAGTACAGCTAATATACCTTAATGAATGAGCATGATATAGTTTAAAGAATACTGTCAAAGGAAAATCACATACAATATTCAAGGGGACTGAACCATCTTTCTCCTTACTGCATATTAACCTTGCATATAAATTCAATTGAACTTAAAAGTATAATTTGCTTTTGTCCTAATATTAATACTCAGAAATGTTTTCTCTTTATTCTGATTGCAAATTAGATTAGTATGCTCACAGTTGATTTCCTTTCAGAGAGTATAAGGCTTTTCTCTTCATTTTCAAACAAAGATGGAAAATCAGTGTAATTATAGCTCAGTGACACTTTTGTAATAGGGAGAGATGTAGGTGATACCTTAGTTAATACCTGAAAAAATTAATTATCTATTCCATTAAAGAGGTTTCTCAATAATTTCCAAATGTAGAAACCAATTTTCTGTAAGCTTTACCTTTCAATTTCTGGCTCTATTTTGTGGCATCCACCACATGAATGGAAAAATCAATTTTAAAAAAGAATACTCAAATATGTACTGAGCTTCCACTACGTGCCACGCCCTGTACTAGGTATTCTGAAAATAAAAGAAACATGAGATAATTATGCAAGCTATTCAAGGCAAAAGCAGTCATAATAAAATATTTTTGATAAAGAGATTTCTAATGAATTATAAAAGCATTTTACTCTATTCTCTTTATTTGGTAGATGTCTTTATAAACACAAGTCAGTATGAAAATGCATCTCCTATTGCCATAATATAGTCACTATGATTCATGAAAAAAAAATTGAAACAATCCTTATTACACCTTTTTACCTAACTTTCATTATATACCAAATTATTCCAAAACATAATGGATTGAAACAACACATTGTATTCACAGATCCTGTGGCTCAGGAACTCAAATAAGGCATAGTAGAACTATATTTTTTTTGCTCTATGGTAGATGAGCTCTCAACCAGAGAGACTCTAAAACTGTGAGAAACTTGATGAGTGGGCCTAGAACCATTTGCAGCTCATTCATTTCCATATCTGGCATTAGCCTGGGCTAACAGGAACACTAGGATCGCTGTTCAGAAGATGTACATGTAGTATTTTTGTGGCTTGGCTTCCTTAGAGCATGGCAGTTTCAGAATAGTAAGACTTCTAATATAGTAGTTCAGGGCTTCAATTGTGAATATTCCAGGGATCAATGTAGAAGATACAATTGTGACTGTATAAATAGAAAAATGAATAGCACAGCACCTTCAGCCATTTAAAAATATCAAACTGCTCCCTGAATACATTTAATTCCATTTATACCTATAATTTGCTCACTGCATCAGTTTGCACAATTTAAATCTTGGTTTTATTTCCCCCCTACATGGAAGTGGCATTTGGTATTCCTTGGTGCTCAAGTGAAACACATTTATCATGATGAATTAATAAGCTAGAATTCTAATTATAACTGATCACAAGTTAGTGTCATTGACCTCAGTCAAACCTTCAGTTTGCAATCACTTTGGGTGAGCAGAGGATTAGACCTGGATTCTGAGGTTATACCACTAAACTACTAACATCTTGCCTAAAGCAATGCTTTCCCTTGCTTTTTCACCTCTATATATCAATACTCTAACTGTTGTAACAAATCAGAAGCATGTTTTCTGGGAATACATAGTCCATCTTTGGAAATATTTTTATACCTAGACACTTCCTCATATATTTACTCATTCTTATATTCTTTTTTTTTTTAAAGTAACACCCCCCCTTGTTACTTCTTATCACACAAAGAATAAAATCCAGTCTCTGTTCTTACAGCCTAAAAAGTCACGTGTGTGTTTTTGTTTTGGTTTGGTTTGTTTGTTAATATTTGAAAGTCGTTTTACCATTTGTCTCCTTTGATTGACTATAATCTCCACAAGAACTGGGACATTCACTATCCTATACCTAGTCCTAAATCAGTACTTGTTTCATAGAAATAATTAAATATGTATAGTTTACATTGAATTAATCAATGTTTAGTCCAATTCAAGGGAAGACTAAGATTCTACTATCTTTAGGGACTTTAGGGTCATCTTTCAGAAGGAACATTTATTTATTTACTTAGTAGAAAAATGGAAAAAGACAATTTTAGGAGGCAAATAAATCTCATCGGTAACTTAAAAGACACTGGGTCAGATTTTCAAAAGGAAATAAGTACAAGGATGTATGTGTTCAGGCAAATTAAAAACGTGGTTAAGCATTATGGCTGTAAGATCAACTCTGTACTCATGTTCCCAAGTTTTAAACAGTATCTATTTAAGGACGTTTTTATTTGCCAGCATATTATAATAAATTGAGCTTTGATGACAGCATTTGCACTAAATTCATTTAGGCAATCAATGATAACATGAGAAAGAATGATATCATGCATAAAGATGGGGCTAAGCTGAGAGATATCATAGAGAAAAATTAGTTAGTTCTGGTTCATGAGATTGATATGCTAGAAAAAAGGAAAAAAATGAAAAAGGAAAAATTAATTCTACTTCCAGAGTCTGAGAGTCTGTATCTCAGAATGGTTGTGTTGGCAGAATGGGAAACCAGTTAAAAAAAAAAAAAGAAAGAGCCAATTTTACATGAAAGATAATTAGTTTGCCTTGGAAATATGGACTTTTGAGAGAATACTCAAATGGAAATATTCTATTAAAAACTGAAAATATTTGAGTGTTGAGCTAAAGATGTATGTAGCTGCTGCTTTGGTCAGATTTCTAAAGATGCCCTCCATCCAAAGATTCCTGATGCCTGGGTATTTAATGAAATAGTAATCTAGGTACTGTGGTGAAGAGATTTTGCAGATGGAATTAAAATTACTATCGATTCAGTTTAAGATAAGAAAAATATCCTGGATTACTCAGGTGGGCCCAGTTTTATCACATGAGTCAGAAGAGTCAGTCACAGAAAGATGCAACTTAAGAGAGAGGCAAAGGAGATATTAGGCAAAGGTAAAGTCAGAGAGATTTGAAGCATGAGAATGACTCAACCCATTGTTGCTGACTTTGCATATAGAGAATGGAGGCCATGTTCCAAGGAATGGAAGATATCTCTAAAAGCTGAAAATGATCCCTGGTTAACAACTAGCAGGGAAATGGGAACCTCAGTACTACAACTGCTTGGAACTGAATTCTGACGATATGTTAAGTCAGCTTGGAAAAAGGTTCAACACAGAGCTTCCAGGAAAAAAATGCAGTCCTGTTGACACAGTGATTTCATGAAGCCAAGAACAAAGAACCAGTTTAACTACTTTGTGCCTAGACTTCTGACCTACAGAACTCTTAGATAATAATGTGTGTTACTTTAAGCACCTAAACCTGTAGTAATTTATTACGACAGCAATAGAGTTTCTACACAGCAGTGACTCAATGAATACCACTTAAGTGACAATGTAACTGAAGCACACAGAAAAGAGAGAAGAGTTTCTGGTTTAAGATTAAGCTTTGGGAGTCCTACTTAAAATGAGGTGATGACTGGAGAGAGTGGGGTCAGTGAAGTCACACCAAACAATGTGGAGGGAATGCATGGATGGTCAGTGATCAAAAGCACATTTGACAATTATAGGAGCTATTCAGGGTCATGCAAATAAAGGCAGCTAAAAACAGGAGTGGATGATCAATAAGTTAATGTTACAGAAAAGTCAAGCAGGGCAAGGATGAAGAAAAGGTCACTATTTGAGGAAATCATTGGAGCTGGAAATGAAGTTTGAGGAATAAGAAAGGAGTGGCAAAGAAATAGTTTGTGACAAGTATAGATTGCTTGCTTTAGGAGTTTAGATATATGAATGCATAGAACAGTGAGTCTGTAGGAGAAAAGGCAAAGAATAACTGAAATAAAAGTGACTTCAGTAAAAAAGATGACCCTGTTTTACCAAAGAACTGTCAGTATTAATTATCACATGTTTACATTATGTTTTCATTAGGTGAAAGCGAATCCTTCTACTAATTCTTAAAGTGCTCACAAATGCACAGGGGGAGGATGGTGGAAAGAAGAAATGCTGGGGCAAACTTCGATCTAAAAACCTGAGCAAGTCCTTAATATTCCCAAGTTTCAGCTTCCTCAGCAAACATGCAGGGCTAATAATACATGCTCATTAACTTATCATTACGTGAGAAAATATGTGCAAATCACCTAGCATAGATTCAACAATCTGAACCAGCCCCAAAGGTTCCAAATTGTATACCACTCTTATGGTAAAAGGAACCTTAATGCCTGTCCCAGAGGTTTGAGAATTGAGAATATCAAATGGGTCTACAGCTGGATAGAAAGCCAATTTTTGGTCTGGATAGTTTCTCTACTCTTCCAATGGTTCCTAATAAATAAACTATATCACCAGCCTTCCTGAGTCTCCAGCCAGCAGATTGAAGATCATGGGACTTGTCAGCCTCCATAATTTCATGAGCCAATACTTCATAACAAATCTCTTTACAATGCATTATAATAAACAAACCAGTAACTTATATATATAATTCTCATATTCTCTCTCTCTCATATGAAAGATATAGATATAGATGTAGATGTAGATTTATAGATATATCCTATTAGTTCTGTTTCTCTGGAGAACTCTGACTAATGCATTTAGTGTCACCAAAATTTGGGGAAAAAAATGCATGATAGGTTGTAAAATGGATCATATAAATGAAAAGAGAATTACTGAATTATTCTCTTCTAATACTTGTTAGGTTGAAAAAATTGCATGGGGTTCTTTCTACTTTTTCTAAGTCCAATACTGTAAAAAAAATAAAACTAGAGGGAATTTGATATCCTAAATTTAACATAAAAACTATTTTTAAAAACACCTGAGAAAACAAAAGGCAGATGTGATGTGCACATGTGGAGAAATGTAATAGTATAAATGATCACTGTCATATCAATGAAAACATACTGTAAAATGAAAAATATAAAAGCCTATTTACTAGAAAAAAAGGAGCAGTAATTCAAGAAGATACCAAATCATAAATACATATGCAACCAACATTATAGCCTTGTACTATTTAAACACATGAACAGAAATAGAAAAATAGACAGATCTAAAATTTTAGTTGGATATTTCACATGCACCTGAAAACCTGCTGGTCAAATGAAAAGAAACACAAGCAAAGTGATACAAATAAGCAAGGAAATAAGGAATAAGTAGAGATTTAGAAAGCAAATACCATGAGAAATAAACAATATACACCCATATATATCTTTTATGGAGATTATATATGATGCATATATAATATATACATATATATGCAACATATACTATATATGTCATATATATGCAACATATATACTGCACATAAATATATATATCATATATGTTGCAGAGAAGAAAGGTCACATTTGAGAACACATGAAATATTCACAGAAGTCAGCTTTGTATAAAGGCCATCATAGGAGCCATAATAACTAGAATGAATCAACATTATGCAGTGTAATAAAATTTAAAACAAACAATAAAAAAATAACAAAAGAAAGTTTAAAAAATCCTTGAAGCTAAAGGACATAACACAAATCTATTTTACACATAAAATAATATAAAAAATAAAAAATATTTTAAATTAAGCGACAATAAAATAACTACCAACCAAATTTGTGAGTCAAAGCAGTGCGTAACAGAAACTTCATGCTCTTAAATACATTTATGAAAAAATAAGAAAGAATGAAAACAAAAGAACTTAGTGTGCAATTTAAGAATCCAAAATGAGAGCAACAAAAGCAGAAGAATATGGAGGGGGAGGGGGAGGAAAAAAAGAGGAGGATGCAGAGGAGGCAAAGGAAGAAAGAAGAAAGAGATGACAACTCCTGGAGAGACAAACATAAAACGTTAAACTAAAAGCCTATTTATTTCAGTGCCTTTTTCCCAGTACATCATGTCCAGATTTCATTTAAAAAAAAAAAATACTAGGCATACTAAAAGACAAAAAACACAGTTTGAAGAAAGAGAAATGGCAATTATTTTGTAATTATCAGACCAGAAAAGGAGGATTGTTAGAGAAGAAACAAATAGAGGTAAGATAAAATATATTCTTTTTCTTATTTTCTTAACTGATCTAATAGATAACAATTTAGTCACACTTATAATAGCCACAATGTATTCTGTGATTACAGCTAATGGATAAGTGAAATGAATGAGAGCTCTGTCAAATGGCATTATTTAAAAGACGACTTGGGTTAGTTGTAAATGTATATTGCAAGGTTGAGGACAATGATTAAAACAAGTTTATACAGAAGATAATTGATATGTAAGAGATGAAATAAAATGGAATCATAAAAAATGTTTATTAATGCAGAGAAGACAGAAAAAGAATAGGAAAAAAAGGAACTAAAGGCAACTAAATAGAAAACAGTAACAAGTATGACAGATATTAATCCAACTATATCAATGATTACTTTAAACATCAATGGTCTAAATACACTAAAGCAAGAAAGATTATCCTCCAGAAACCCAGTTAAAATATAAACACACAGATAGATTAAAAGCCAAGGGATGGAAAAAGATACACCATGCTAACACTAAACAAACAAAAGCCAGAGTAGCTATATTCATCTCAGACAAAGCAGACTTCAGAGCAAGGAAAATGATCAGGAATAAAGAGGAGCATACTGACCACTGATGTTGAAGGGTCACACTCAAAGCTAGAAAGAGACAGACAGACAGACACAGATTATATACGATGAAACAACAATCAAATTGAAAGCACAATCATATTAGCAAGAATATTAGCAAGAGTCCAAATACAACTGTATAACTTTTAAAAGACTGAGGAATAATAATAGCCAACCTAAACATTCTACAACTATAAAAGTTATCACTTAAGATTAAGGATTAATTAATAATATTTTTCAGTGATACAAAGAATGAGTTAACTACTCAGAATTTTTTGTTGCTAAAAAATTAAAGAATATGTTTCAGGAGAAATAACTTGAATTAGTAAAATTAAATAAAGATTACCTATGACTAAATTTGAGGGAGAGAGTTGTTATAAAACAAGTTGTTATAAAACAAAACCCCTGAAAAATGTTGACGTAAAAAAACAAAAACTAGAATGGATATACCAGAGTTCAGATAGTCTAAGATAAAGAAAGAAACTGATTACACTTATATTTTGTCATGTCAAGGAAGCATACTAAAAATTTAAGTGGAATTACTAAAAAACCAGAAATAAAATGTAAATTCCAAAGTAATAAAGACTATGAACAGGAATAAAGAAGATCATCATTGATCAAATAGGAAAAAAAATAAAACACAAAAAGAAAAGGAATTTTAAAGAACACAGAATAAGAGACCAATAATAAATCTAAATATATCAATAAACATAATAAGCATGGTAGATTACATTATTGTTCAAAATATTTGCTTCCCCTTCCCACAAGCTTGGCCATATGGTTTGTTGAGTAACACAAAGAACTGAATTGTGAAATCAAACTCAAGTGAGTCAGACACTGTACCCAGTATCAAACTCTATAATAATTTCAAGGATACAAATAGATCAAGCAACTCAGATAAAGCAGAGAGAGTTCTGGGACATGCTGAGCCGCTCCCAAGTCCTTCCGTCCTACATTGAACATGCACTCTTGGCCAAGAATAGATAAGATGTCTAAGTGAGGTACATACATTATTATCCCAAACATCAGTGAACGTTTTGTTTATGAATTATCTCCAATTTACCACCAGCTCATGTGATATTTTCCAAGAAGCCATACCTCATAAATCCATAGATTCTGTTTTTATTTACTATAAGCCATCTTTAGCCAGGGGCACCCCATTAAGAACTTTCCCTAGTTAATGACTCCCATCCTAGCAAATAACATTAGTGTATTTACTCAGAGATTCAATTATCATGTTGTCAAGAAGATATGACTAGAAACTTCCCCTTGTTAAACAGAATGATTAAATCACAGGCTAGATTTTTTAATACGTTCTTCCATATTTACAATACTGATTTTGGGGGAGAATTATATTTCCCTATGTCACTGAATTCAGGACTGTCCACGTACTTTGCTTTGGTAAATAAAATGTGTGTGAAAGTGAAATGTGTCACTTCTGTGTAAAGTTTTAATACCAGCTTGTGGTTTGCCATTTATCTCTTTTCCTCTGCCAAGAGAACATAAGTGTCCCAGATAAAGGTTACACTGTTATCCTTGGTTCCAAGTGAAAATGACATGATAGACATGTAGAGGGACAAAGAATTAAACTCTTTGCTTTAAGTCACTGAACAGGTTGCTTTATTACTGCATCTGATTAGAGAGAATGAGCCAGAGCAAAATTTTAGCATGCTGGAACCTAAAGAGAAAGACTCAGAAAGTCCCTGTGGCCATGGAACTCTAAGAATATTATTTTATCTCATTCAATACTATTTTTTTCCTGAATGACACCATATTCCATCTTGGTTATACCCAGAATATCAGTAAATTATGGTATTGATAGTATCATAACAAACAATAGAATAGCCTGGGAGTGATTTATTGCTCAAGTGGTATTCATTGTAAAACCACTGTTAGGATCAGTCCTATGTATTTAAGATCTTGCATCTGAATCTACAAAAACCTACTCCTTATTGTATATGCAAGAAACTCTCACAATGTAAACTCTGCATGAAGAGTTAATAGAAATTTCTCAGTACATAATAAAACTGCAAAAATTCCAGTAACATAAAGGGAAGGCTCCTGAATTTTCAGCCTTTTTTCCTTAGCGCTGTAGAAATATAAGAAGTAAGATTGAACAAATATTTTTTTATACTGAAGTTCTTTGGTTTTCCATGGAAAATGTTCTGATGTACCTATTCAAGTTGTAAGAAGGTCTTTATGATTTTTTAGATGAAATCTTGAATCTATATGACCACTCACATAAACGGTATAGTCCTTGACATAAGCATTTATTTCAGATATAATTTGGTCATTTGTAAAATCTAACTCTATCCTTTAAGGCAAGTTAATATCAACATTCCAAGAACACAACTATGTGTAGAAAATAATTTAAAATGAGTTCCTCTTAAGATTAAGTTTGACTTAATTTTAGTGACAGAAAACACCAAAATAATATTGACTAAAAATAAGTGCTTTCTTTACTCATGTATAAATGAAAGCAGAAACTGTTAGAGTGTGAACTCCATGATTATAAATAAGAGAGATATACACTCTTTTTCTTAATGATCTGCCATCTTTGAATCATGGTTTCCATCTCATAGTCCAAGATAGCTAGTGTAGCTCAAACTATCACATCTGCCTTCCAGCCAGAAGGAAGGAGAAAAAGATAGGAGAAGGACATTTCTCCCCTCTTTAAGTATATTTCCTGGAAGTTAAACACTATTTTTTTTCTACACGGATCCCATTGAGTAGAGCAAATAGAAAATCTAGCTACAAAGAAGGCCTGGAAATATAGGTCCTAAACTGCACAACCATACATACAGCTATCATTTGGGAGATCAATTGTTGAAGAAAATGAAAATAATATGTAAGGAGGAAAAACAATCTGCCTTAGGAATTCATTTGACTCTGAGAATTTGGATCATTTTCTTGTTTGGATAATTCCACAGAAAAAAAATCACTAAAAAGATTTTGAACATTAAAAGAGATTTCTGAAATACTTGATAAAAATAATACTAAAATTTCTTAGTATATTTCCAAACTAGATGGTAGTGCTGAATAGGTGAGCTATGTTTTCCCTTTACTTTGCTGACATTTCCTAACAACCTGACACATGTAGAAAAAAGATTCTGAAGATCACTATGGATGGTTTCTTAAATCAAAAAGGTATAAGTTTGTTCAGGAATTAATTCTCAGCATCTAATAACATTAGAGAAGGCAGTTAATTTCTTTGTCTTGTTCAACGACACAGACATACGATTCTCAACACTGCTTAACAACAAACAAAAAAGACAAATAGCCTATATTGAATAGATTATATTTTGTTCTTAATCTAAGCACATCAGATGGAACATCTCACTTACTACTGACTTATCATAAATAACTGCATTCTTCCCAGTGAGGTACATATTTTCAGGTACTTAATTTCATAACTTGAATATATTTTTTATTTCTATGAAATTTATTTTTACATTTATTTATTTATTTATTTATTATTTATTTACTTATATTTGGCTGCATTGGGTCTGTTGCTGCACACGGGCTTTCTCTAGTTGGGATGAGCGGGGGCTACTCTTCTTTGCGGTGCACGGGCTTCTCATTACAGTGGCTTCTCTTGTTGCAGAGCATGGGCTCTAGGCGTGCAGGCTTCTCTAGTTGTGGCACACAGGCTCAGTAGTTGTGGCTTGCGGGCTCTAGAGCACAGGCTCAGTAGTTGTGGCGCACGGGCTTAGTTGCTCCACGGCATGTGGAATCTTCCTGGACCAGGGCTTGAACCTGTGTCCCCTGCATTGGCAGGTGGATTCTTAACTACTCTGCCACCAGGGAAGTCCTACATTTATTTTAAATAAGGTAACAGTGTTCTATATTTATCATGTTCATTTTTATGTTACTTTTTATCTAGTAAATTATTTCCATGATCCATTTTCAGTGGTGACATAAATTCTCTTTTAAAATACATTCATATAAATAAACTGAGCCATTGTGAATAAGTATATTAGGCATGAGTGGTAGCTGGATATGGCAAAAATATGAATGTGTAAACAAATGACTGACATTTAGACAACATGGAGAAGTACTCATCCTTGAAACAACCTTTCATACATAGTATTTAAACCGATTAAACTTTTAGTGGTCATTGATATGTGGTAAGTTTGAGATGATATGTTTTGAAGTGCACTTTTTCAATGTTCCATGTTAAAGGCAGAAACATGTGTTAATAGTCAATGAATTGTGAAGAAATTTATACAGAAAAATGAAACACCTAGTATCAATAGAAGACTATCCACTTTCACAAAGAGTTGATACAAAAAGTGCCACAGCTCCATACAATTTTTTTCCAAATATTACTTAGTCCTTGATATAACACAGAGAAGAATGGGTGACTAAGGGCAGAATTCTATCCCTGAATTGCCTCAATTATTTTAGCTTGGAAACATATATGTTAAAGCAGTATTGATAAGTAGTTATGAAGCATGACTCATGAATTATAATAAAACACCCATTTATCATCTAACTTTTAGTAAAATAACTTCTTTGAGTCACTAGAAAATATACTGCTTGCAAGAGGTATGTCCTGGTTATTAAGTGTGTACTTTTGATAGTCTAAGCCTGCTACTGGCCATCATTCTACAACTAGTTTGTAATGAATACACCTTAGTAACATTTCCGTGTCTGTTGGAAAAATCAATAGTAACAAAATTTTTTTAAAAAATTCTGCTTTACTTACCATATACTCAACAATAAAAAATATATTTTAAATTCTTCATATTCATAAAAAAATTTACAACTTGATATATCAGCACAACACACACACACATTCCCCACCATAGCCTGTATTTCTCAAACTGTTTTTGTTTTTGTTTGTTTATCAGTGCACTCTAGTATATTATAGTTCTGGTGACAAACTTAAAGCAATAAAGGGATTAAAACCACACAAAAATGTCAGGAATAACTAAAATACTGTCCTCACCACAGTACAACAATAACTCCTGGTGTCTATAAAAGCATCTCCAGTTGCCTATTTATTAAGCTTGATTATCTTTCACTATGACAGAGTTTAAGTTAAAATCTTTATTTCACTGACCAAATTACAGCCTATGCTCATGGGGCAGAGGATCATACATTCTAATAAATACATTTTCAAGTATCTGGCTTCTATGCCTCATCGCTCATGTTTTAGTTCATCAGATATTGTCATATGACAGAATATATACTCAACTTTAGCAATAATAAGCTTCACATATTCATCAAAAATGGTGCACACTATGAAGCTTTGGTAGGACATCAAAGAGCCATAGAAAACTTTCTGACAACCACTAGCTCCAAAAACAGCATAGTTTGCTTCCACTGTGAATGGTCTATAATCTAATCTACATTCTTCTGACTAAATTAATATATTAGTACTCTATAAACATATTTGGTTTCCAATATGAATGTATTTTTTATTGTTCTTGGTTTTTTACTTGAATACTATCTACCTTCATATTTAAGAAGTAAAGCTATTTCCCACTAGCTATCCTTGTTATAAGGCAGAAAGTAACACACCATTGTAAAGTAATTATACTCCAATAAAGATGTTAAAAAAAAAGAAGTAAAGCTGTTAGTATGTCTACAGATATTTCAACATCACTTTATAAGATGTGTGGCATACCCAGCATGATACTCCATACGTGTAGGAGACACTGTCAGAATCCTGACTAAATTGTTTAAATGCAGCCATTTCAGTATGTTCCAGAGGGCTTCCAAATCCCATTATCTGCATCTCTTCTCCTGAGGGCTTTTTCCCTGAAACTATGGAGGACTATTCTATCCAAGCATACTGCAGGCCACAGTCCTGGGGAATTAACATCCCCTGGAAACAGCCCTCAACCAGTGATTGATGGGAATTGTGTATATGTAAATGTCTTAGTATCCTTGCTCTTTTGTTGGAATAATTTTGAGGCATGCATTCTATACCATCCCCCAGAGTTTCCCCGTGGGAACAAACTCCAGTCACCCACTTAGATAGCTAGCCTAGTCACACACTCAGTATTGACTGCCATCCTTTCCCTGATCACTTTCCCCCTTCTCCAGCAACTCTCTAAAATGGCCACTTGCATTTGTAATTTTTACTCATATGTTTCCTCCTTAAGTTGGGGAAACCAAACTAATACAGTATGATAAATGTATCTCTGAATTATCCTTTTCCTATAATTTTCTCTTTTTTTGTCTTAATATCTTACTTTCACTTGCCTGAACTTTCACAGTAACCACTTTTCTGATCTCTTTGGTTCTGACTCACACTGTCACCAGTTTTCTTACTAAAACCTAGAGCTGGACTTGACTCAAACCTGCTCATAAATTTTCAGTGCCTTTTCTGTAATGGTCTAACAGGCAAAATCATCCAAAATCTTACCTGGATGTTTTCTTTCAATCTTACCTTTCACTTTTATCACCCAACTTTACTCTGGTCAGTCCCGGGAAGTGGCTGCCTCCAAACAAAGCCCCTACATGCTCTCAATCTTCAGTGCTTCTACTCAAGCTGGTTTCTCTGCCACAACTTGAATTGTTCAGCCATTAAATCTAAATTAATAAAAATTACATAAATTTAAAATTTCAGTTAAAAAATATCAAGTTCTCAATAGCCATATGTACCTGGTGGCTACCATAACAGACAGTATAGATATATAACATTTCTATGATTACAGAAAGTTCTGCTGGACAGAGCTGGTTTGGAGCATTCTTTCATGGTTTTTGAATAGCTTTTGAAATTTTATTTTTTCCTTTAAGTTCCATCTCAGAGCTAACTTTCTGTGGAAAATTCTCCCAAAGTAGAATTAATTTTGTCATGTGCTTCTATTCATTTTTTCTTTTAACTTTAGTTCATTCAATCAATTACAAGACAGGTGCTATGTATTTTACTTATGAATATCCCTGAATAAAATCCATCCACACATAGGTATATCTTTTCAAGACAGGATCAGTGCATTCTTCTCTTTGTATTTTTTTTTTTTTTTTCTTTGTGGTACGCAGACCTCTCTCAGTGCTGTGGCCTTTTTGTGTATTTCTTAAGGCACTTAGCACAGTGCTTTACTTATCAACAAATATTGGTTTAATTCTTATGAACTAATCAAACTGGCCTAAACCTTTCCAGATATTGTTCATAAAAGCTTTTTGAACCACTTCTTTCCTAATTCTGTATTTTTGCTGTCATTATTTAGAATGTAAAATCATGTCTATTAAATTTTGAAGGCTTAATGAAATTATTTTGAATCTTAATTTTATCATCTATCTCAATTAACAATGGCATTTTAATATTATATACAAATTTGATACACAGTTTATTTTATTTCTCAGGGCACTGATTTTTTAAATTTCTCTCCTGGCATCCAAATACACTGATGTAAGCTTCCAGTTCCTTTTTAGAGTTATAAGATTCTAAAGAATAGATACCATCTCAGTGTAATTGAATGTGCCTATTTCCTTGCATAAATTTTGCTGAATGTCTCCTTTATTTTGATGCTTGTTGTCATTTGCAGAACCTATTCATAGAGAGAATTCATGCATACAAGTAGAGTGGGGTGCTTACACTGTTCTTCAACATAGGAACTGGGTCCTTGTTTAATTTCTTTTCCGTTTATTTAGCTAAACATTAATAGATGTTTTGAATAGAGTTGGACAAAAATAACTCTAGAGCTTTCCACTAGTGGTTTCAATCTTCCTAGATGTGCTTCACAGACCCTCTTTATGTATTGCTGTTTAACCTGTTGTATACCTCAAATAACAGTACTATCATCTTTCTCAATCTTTATGATCTTCTCCATACAGATTTTAAGGAAGATTCAAAGAAACTTAATTTTCATTTTCATAGGTATAGTATATAGACTCTCCAAATGATCACTAAATTATTTTCAAAATCCTGGCAAACTACTGACAGAATCTGAGCTTAAATGAATCCAAGATAATCTTTAAAAAACACCTCTCTATTAATACAGGCTACACATATTTAGTGCATTTTGGCTTTGAGGCATCAAATGATAAATTATTTTTCTTTGAAAAAGTTCCTAAAACCACTGTCAAATCTATGGTGAAATCCCATCTCAAAAGTAAGTGTTTGCTGAACTATATGATACTAAAGAGTATACTTGACTTTCACAGTTAGGATAAATAAAGTTTGAATATAAACAGTCTCCAAATACTAATTCTTATCTATTACATGTCTCAAATTTAAAACAAAAGTATGTCAAGAATTAAATTTCAAGAGCCAGTTATTAGTTATCTAATCTGCAAAATCATATGATTACATATGTTTTGTTTTTCATGTCTAGTAACTTTAGATTTTTAAGTTTTAAAATAGAAAATGTGGGCTTCCCTGGTGGCGCAGTGGTTGGGAGTCCGCCTGCCTATGCAGGGGACACGGGTTCATGCCCCAGTCCGGGAGGATCCCACATGCCGCGGAACGGCTGGGCCCAAGAGCCATGGCCGCTGAGCCTGCGCGTCTGCAGCCTGTGCTCCGCAACGGGAGAGGCCACAACAGTGAGAGGCCCGCGTACCGCAAAAAAATAAAAATAAATAAAATAGAAAATGTAATTTTACTTTCTTTAAGCTTTAATTAAGGATGGAATATTCAGAGGTGTCTAACACCTGCTTTATAATAAGTAGAGTATTACTTCGATGCCAGATGGACCAATTAAAATATTCTTTTAGATGATGCAAAACCTTGTGATGTAGGTAATTTTTTAAAATCCAAATTTAAATTTGCACTATAAGAATGTAAAATTACCTAAGTACATATTAATGAAATACCTTCATTTTTACCCTTGAGAGAGTGCAAAGGATAAAGTCTTTATTTTTTTCTTTTCCAACATGTCCTCCTTCTTGACCTCCAATTCCACTGTTTTAACATCCATTCTCTTGGTTCCCCATGACTATTGCTGCTAAGAAGCAGCTCGTATTTTATAAAGAAATGAGTCCCCCAGAACAAAGTGAAAATTACAGGCTTTTAACCTACAAGTGAGTGAAAATTAAAATTGATAGAAGATAAATGGCATAGAGAAATACAGACCTGATATCATATGTAAAAATACTTTACAAAGACTATATCCTCAGCTGGCTCCTGTTCTAACACAATCTGTTTTGACACAGTTTATTCAATTCACACAGTAGGAACCCTATTTGTAGCTTCTACCTGAATCAGCACGTGTTTCCAACACTCTCAGGGCACAAGCTTCACGGAGGCTCCATCAAAAAGCTTTGTGCACAGTCACTAACAACCTTTCTTACACCCACAATTGTAAATAGCTGATTTTGCATAAAGTGACTGGGTTTCCCATCTCTAGTCAGAAAATAATTTCACAACCTCATTATAGTCAGGCAAAGACGGTGGTTTTATCTTCTGTTTTCTTTTGGTACTTTGTTCATATCTAGTTGGTAGCATTTAGCACTTTGCTTTTAATTTTCCTATTCCATATCATTCTTCCCCAGTAAACTCCAAGGTCCTCTGGGACCAAGGCCTGATGTCATTGACCTTTATATCTCTGATGCCTGGAACATCAAAGGTTTCTGTGCACCTGGCTGTGGGTTATGGCATATGTGGTTCTTAGTCTCATGACTATGTATGGCTCAATCTTTTTCTTAATCTTTAAAAAAAAAATTTATATTGGAGTATAGTTGATTAACAATGTTGTGTTAGTTTCAGGTGTACAGGAAACTGATTCAGATTTGAAAAATATATGGCTCAGTCTTTTCATACTGACAAATACAATCACTAGTATCTCCACCAGAGGCCACCTGAGGATGGAGCTACCAGACAGAGCTACTGCCTAAACCCACAGCTTGGAGAAACTCCCCTGCTGGTCAGCAGTAACTGAGAGAGGCCAAGTATCAGTTGATTCATATTCAAACAAAGCCTTTTACCACCTGTGTACAATGAAAGTAGCCTGTCAGATGAGCTTTCACCATTTCAACACAGCACCGTTTTGACACCTTGTTCTGTCCCTTCTTCCCACGTTAGACTTTCCAATGAGGGTCCTGAAACACAGACTGCTTGTCTGTATTTGGTTTGACAATATCTATATATTCAACCTATGATCATAACCTGATGGCTATAAAAATCATGTTTTCAGACCCATAAGAATCTAACTCCCTCTTGAAAGAACCAGGTCTTTAAAAGTCCTTTAAAGCCTAGAGAGTTTAAAGGACTATTGTTTAACAATTGTCCTCATCTGTAGCCTTCATGACATTAGGAACAGAATGGTTGAACTGTATGTCTAACAGCATAAGGCTATAGCCAAACAAGACGCTTAATGACATCCTGCCGAGCTACAGAGACAATATACTGCCAGTGAGATGGGTGTAAAAGAGAAGATCAGTTTTTAACTTTGAACTTAATCAGGAGGTTAGCTTGCTTCACCAAAGATTCAAGACAGATTAGAGAATGCATAATGCAATCTATAGACCATAACACAGAGCTCTAAGATGAGAGAAAGCCAAAACTCTTGGCTTCTCCTAAATATAGAGAAGAATCATCCTAGAGTAATATTAAGCCAAGCAGAGAGCCAGAAGTAAGGAAGCACTATGTGCAAAAAATTGATAAAATTTCGGAACTCAGAATGAACACTGAGCAAGTGCATAAACAAAACACAGGAATTGTCTGCAAAAAACAAAGTTATTTTATGTGTGTTTGCGTACGCCGTGTGTGTGTGAGAGAGAAAGAAACAAAGAAAGAGCGAGAGAGAATGCCAGAATATTCTGTGGTATGCACTTGTCCCCACAGAAACAAAAGAGAAATATGAACTAGATTAGAATAAAGACTTGTTCTTTAAAACATTTCAAAAGTTCATTAGCATGGAGGCATCAGAAGTTTCTCTCCCACTACATATATATGTAGCTTTTATATCTATAAAATTTGGTTCTTGTTATCAAAATTTTGTTTTGCTCTTTAGTGACAATTCTCAATTTAAAAAGCCCTCCTCAGAAAAGCTACAAACAACAAATGCTGGAGAGGGTGTGGAGAAAAGGGAAAACTCTAGCACTGTTGATGGGAATGTAAATTGATACAGCCACTATGGAGAACAGTATGGAGGTTCCTTAAAAAACTAAAAATAGAACTACCATAGAACCCAGCAATCCCACTACTGGCCATATACCCTGTGAAAACCATAATTCAAAAAGAGTCATGTACCACAATGTTCATTTCAGCACTATTTACAATAGCCAAGACATGGAAGCAACCTAAATGCCCATTGACAGATGAATGGATAAAGAAGATGTGGTACATATATACAATGGAATATTACTTAGCCATAAAAAGAAACGAAATTGGGTCATTTGTAGTGACATGGATGGATCTAGAGACTGTCAGACAGAGTGAAATCAGAAAAAGAAAAACAAATATCATATATTAACGCATACATGTAGAACCTAGAAAAATGGTACAGATGAACAGGTTTGCAGGGCAGAAATAGAGACACAGATGTAGAGAACAAACGTATGCACACCAAGGGGGGAAGTAGCGGGGTGGGGGTGGGGTAGGGGGATGACCTGGGAGATTGGGATTGTTATATATACACTAATATGTATAAAATAGATAACTTATAAGAACCTGCTGTATAAAAAATAAATAAAATTCAAAGAAAAAACAAAAAAGCCCTCCATGTAAGGGCAAAAGTGGACAAAACTAGATGCAACACTCTTTTGAGAATCTTGCTTTAATAGGACATAATTAATGGGAGTACTCTACATTATACCTTATGCCATGAAGTGAGAAGTCTTCAAAATATGGATCACCTTATTTCTATAGGTATCAACGTGCACAGATGCACCTAGAAAAGTGAAATTCAAATGCATACTCTCTTTATTCACTGATGATTTGACAGATGTTTACTCCAGCAAACCCACTCAAGCCTCAAAAAGTTTTGTTAAAACATAACCCAATAAGCAAATAGAATTCAATTTTCCACTGAAGGGAGTGTATTTATATCCCTCAATGTTATATATATTGGGCTACATGAGCTGTGTGGTTATTTCCAATTCTAAATTTTTGAACTAAATGCACATTATAGGTATGTGTATGTACATTAGCATTTCCAAATTACTCTGGAGACAGGAGTTCAAGCAATAATGGCAAGTGTCTTTTTGAGATTATCAAAGAGGTCACTCTACAGACTTGTGCTGACAATGATAACAAGAATCATCAGCACCATATTTAAGTCAGTTTTTTTATAGCTAGAATCAATGCATGAAAAAAATCACCTAAATTTTTTTCAAACACACATGAAGGAAGTCAGGAACTTTTCCTCCCTCTAGAATTAGTCAGTATAAAACACCAACAACTAAGCTTTCTGCTACAGAACTATTTTCTATAACATTAGAATTTATATTGATATGAATTCAAGGTAACTTTTTTTCTTATATGTTCTTGCATTATCTAAAGAGCCATTCAGTAAATCAATTTTCTTTCAATTTTATCAACTATACCATCTAATGGTCTAGTTTCAATTTTATATATTTTAAAGCATTTATTCATTAGTAGTAATACATCGAACATCAACTGTATACAATGGTATTCTAATGAACAGGAGAGCTATGTAGAAATTTGAAATACAGTACTTTCTTCAAGGAACTTAAACTGATTTGTGAAGTTATTTTATATATAACATATATAAACAATATAATATGTGCAATGTATATATGACTAATGTGTTAATACATATACATGTATGACACTAAAATCACAAACACAAAAAAACATTTTAAGGACCAAACAAGTGGATTAGTCACTAGTGCAACAGTATGTCAGATTATGCATATTTCACCATGGAATAAAATGGTTAGGATAAGCTTAACAAACAATATCGGAATTAGATTATGCCTTAAAAATGAATAGACTTCAAATACAATCAGAACTTCACTAGATCTGGAAAACAAATGGGTTAAAATATAGTGTGTCCACAGGGAGAGCAGCTCGGTGCTTTGTGACCACCTAGAGGGGTGGGAGGGAGGGAGATGCAAGAGGGAAGAGATATGGGGACATATGTATATGTATAACTGATTCACTTTGTTATAAAGCAGAAACTGACGCACCATTGTAAAGCAATTATACTCTAATAAAGATGTTTAAAAATTTAAAATTTAAAAAAATTAAAAATAAAAATGGTAAAAATATATATATATATAAAGTGTGTGTCCAAAATACTTTGAAGTGACAAGAATAGACTGGACTTGTCAGGAAAAAGGGAAGAATTGAAAGATTCACTTGGAGTGCAAATTAAATTCAGATTCTGGAGAGTTTTGTGTTCCTAGTTCAGGAATCTTTGGTTGCATTATTTTATATGAAATGAGAAAACATGGCATGTTTTTTCCAAAATAAATTATTCTGGAGAAAATTTTATGAAGATCAGTCATACAAGAATTAGTATTAGGAAAATAGAAACTAGAGATTTAAAAAAAAGGCTCAGGGACTATTTCAAACTCTGTACCTGATGTGATTAGAACCTAAACTATATGTCATTATTAAGTGGAAGAAATGAAAAGGAAGGAACGAATACTTTCAACAGATGTTTTTTGAAGAATTGGCAAGTTTTGGTAAAGGATTTAGCATGGTGGGGATAAAACAGAATAATTCAGGTTTTAATCGTGGGTGACTGAAAAGTGCTTCTATTATTAATAAAGAAAATGTTTGTTTTGAGAGGTAAGAACATCTACATTACAAAAGTTGAGCTTTGGGTCATAATTGATCATCCAAAGGGACACAACAATGAAAAATGATGAAGATACAGAATGGGATATCAGAACCATAGATATATATGGATAATGATGCCTGAATAAAAGGAAGGAGATTTACTAATAAGATCATTTGTGATGACCAACATTGCAGGCTTCATGGAGGGGTAAAAGACAAAACAGATTTGGGGCAACAAGGAAAGGGAGAAGAGGTATAGATCATTTGTATTTAAATGACTTAGCAATGAAGACAAGAAATAACAGGAAACACAGTAAGCAGAGATAAGCTTTTAAAATTTTTAACGCACTATATTCAGCCAGCACTTACTCATGAGTGAAGACAAAAATCATTCTTATATAAGCACGGTCTTAGAATACCTACCACATAGATACTCTGCTGAATATATAATTTGAAATTTCAGAACAGGTGAAGATTTACTGAAATCCAGGATTTAAGGATAGCAAAATACCAGGAAAAATAACTTACAAATATTGATACTCTTTAAACATATAGACACATGTCTAAAAATTATACATGTGTGTATGTGTATATACATATATGTGTGAATGTATATCCACATGTTTATGTATATGTTGTGTCAATGTTTCCAGAGCTTTTAAGAGTCATGCAAAATTAATAAAAAATAGAACTGAATCTAGTACCAAATGAGTCTAAGAAGAATAAAAATAACATATCAGAATTTTTTAAAGATGCTCCTGAAGTATAGAGTTATGACTGTTTGTACGTAAAAAGCCCATTTTACATGGTGGTCCAGGACTCCCCAGGTTAACCTGCCTACCCTTAAGCTCTCCTGTGAAGAAGTGTGTGGCCATCAGGACTTCATCTGAGCAACCAATTCCTTTGATATAATGTCCTGTTATAGCAAATTAAAAGAATGAAGGCAAAATCAAGCAATCTGAGAGTTTGGACTACAGTTTACTCAACTTAGGTATCCACCGTAACCCTAAAACATACTAGAGTCTTAGTTAATAACTTTTAAGTGGAATTAAAGAACTGGGCCCTATGCTAGCATGATTTAACATTAGAGTGTTTCTGCAAATGTATCATGAAATTAGAGTCCCTTTTTTTTTAAGTCCTTTCTTTTCTATAATTAATTAAAACTTTAAAATTCTCTTTGTACGAGTTTTATTAGGTGATGTGGCTACACCAAAGGGAATATTTATTGGGGGAATTTAATGACATGAAATTAATTTCCATTGATATGATTCTGATTTAAAATTCAAGGACATCTGAACAGTGGGTTTGTGAAATGGTGTTAAAGACCTTCTGGCTGTTTCTTTCATCAACTTTTTTTTTTTTTTTCCTTTTACCATCCTATTTCATATCTAGCAGGCATGCCATAACATGACCAGGAGTTTGAAAAATAAATGACTGCAGCTGTCAGTGCCTACTACTTGAATTCTTGAATTCCTTTATGAATATTTGGGCTGTACTGTGTTTTCTAGTAGCAAGCCATTTCGAAAGGAGGCATGATGGTTCTTTCATGTAAATTCATTTCTACAGCTGTAACTTTCATACTTAGCCTGGGGCTCTTCTTTGTGACTTTTGCATTTATTTTAAACATTGGATTTTGAAAATTAAAATGTATTTTATTGAGTTTAACTTTTATTGGAGACATCTTGAAATTATTACTTGATCTGCATTTTATTTATTTACTTTTATTTATTTTTTTCATAGAAAACATTGCTTTATTAACTGTGTTTGCCAACACACGCGGAGTGCAGAGGGGTCCTGAAGATACAGGCCCTGGTGGGGTCTGGGCTCTGGAAACCCCCAGGAGTGAGCAGGACAGGATGGGACTGGGAGCTACCAGGCAGCAGCAGAATCATGCAGGGCGCTTGGGCAGCGGATCTGCATTTTAAAAGCAACTAGTAAACATGTCCCTTTAAATAATTGCTTGTTGATTATTTCGCCACTGTGGCATTCTCTATCTGCATAGACTGCTTCCAGCGCAGCTCTCCTGTTCGCCTCTGCCCTGTCACACTTCATTCCCTTTGCTGTTATTTTTTTCCATTAACCTAAGGAAACTTTTATTTGCGTCCATGATCCAGCCCAAATTAAAATGTTCCCTTTTGAGTTGTTTGGAAATTCAGGTTTTTCAAAACTGCGGTGATCACCCCAGATACTTTATTCTGGTAAACCAAATGTACTATAATAATTAAAACATTCTTTCTGGCTTTTATCTAGTTAATCTCAAAATTTTGTCAGTGCTAGGGACCTTAAAAATGTACTCTGGTTTTACTAAATATAGAAATTGTCATAGTCATTTTATCCTGTTTATTTTCTGTTTATAGTCTTGAAATCTTCCTAAGGACAGGAAATCTAGTTTTATTAATTCTCTGATTTCTATTTGGAAGAAATATATTTTCATATAGTCAGATAATAGACATCCTTGAGAAATCTCTCCTTAGAGTTAAGATTCATCAACACACTGTAGAAATGTCTATTTCAGACAGTGATGATGCTTTTAACTCAGGATTGGCAAATACTTTTTGACAGCAAACATATGACCAAAACTTTACTGGTAACAGAAAAAGATAGGTTTGTATAGGTGTACAGTGTTTAAAAAAGAAATATATTCCGCTTATGGAAGTTTATTTCATGCAAAAAGTATAACTTGGTATCCAGGAGTCAGGTGGAGGAGGGTTCAAATCCTGAGACTGCCATTTAGCTGTGTGACACATGGGGCAAGTTCCCAATCCCTCTCAACTTCATATTTTTCATAGGTAAAATAGGATCTAAAACAGTCCCTACCTTAAAAGTTTATAGGGAAGATTAAATGAAAAAGTGTCTACAAAGTGCCTGTGTAACACCTAGCAGAGTTAAATGCTCACCAAGAATAGAAGCTATAAAGAGTTGTAGAGTTACTATCTACACTGATTTGTCAGGCGTGTACTCAAATCTATGTAAACATACACTAGGTGTGATTACCCAATGATTTTCTATTGAAATATTTTGTCCATTTATATCTCTATGTAGAAATTTTTAATGGTAAATAAATATGATGTCTGACTTCTAGAAAATTCATCTCTGCGGGAATAAATCTTTGAAACAATAACAAGTAAAAGCAACTGGTGTTAGGAGTCTTATTTACATTTAGTGCTTGGATAGGTATAATTGATATCTCAGGGTCGCTTTAACTGGAAAATCCCTAATTACCAGTACATTAGAGTGTCTCTGTTTATATTTGCTGACCATTTGGATGTGTTATTCTATATAGTACCTAGTTATGTCCTTTCTGTCCTGTTATGCTACTTGCTTCCCCTCACCGTTTTTGTTTCACATTTTGTACAAACTCTTTGTATTACACAGATAGTAACCCTCTCTCTGTCCTTTGTTTTGTGAGCTATTTCCCCAAAAGCTACTGTTAGTGTATAGACTTTGTTGATGATTTATTTTGCTACAGAAGTTCCTTGCTGTGTGATCTATACCTTAATGTCCTCATCTGTAAAACAGAAATGATAATAACTACCTCATATAGCTGTTAAAAGAATTAAGTTATATCAGGAAATTGCTCAGACTGGTGTTGAGATGGTAAATGTTAGTGTGACTTCCTAAAGAAGATGTAATCAAATATGTATCTCTTTTCCCACATAGATTCTAAATTTCCATTTTAATTTTTAAACATCTCTTATTTTTTCTATACATCCTTGCAGTTTTTTTAAATTTTATATTTTACAGAGCTTTATTTCCAGATGCCTGGACAGTTGTGCTAATACTGTTGATGATATAATCTCTTTTTATCCTACTGAGTTGAAATGCCACCCATGTCATTTAATAAATTTGTATATCATGGGGTCTGTTGCTGAATTCTTTTCTGTACTGCTAATCCTAAGTCAACACTGTCTTGATTTGATTATAGTGGCTTTATAGTTTTTTGTGTTAGTTATCTGTTAAATTATATCAACTTTTCTTAGTTATTTTTGGAAATTTGTAATTAACATAAATTGTAACAAAAATTGTAAATTACTTGCTCAGTTTTCTCACAAAATCTAGTTTGCCTTCCTATTTGAAATGGAATAATATATGTATATTTATTTTTGAAGTGACTACTGTAGTTCCTAATAAATACTTGAAGAGTGGGTGAAGACATCATTTATCTTTTGTTAATTGTTATTTATTTTCCTCTTTAGTCTCAAATATATCCCATTTTAAATTTTACTTTATTACACTTGACTGAAGAAATTTACTTCCTAGTTAATTCTCCATATGATGTTTTCTTCACTTCATTTTTGTTACCAAAATTTTATTTGACCTGTTTAACTTCATAAGTTGCTTTAAAACTTTTAGGGAAAACAAAGTTTGATGCAAGAAATGCCTGCATATATCCTCACATACATGAAAAGATATAAGAACTTGATAGAGAATTCAGTTAGATTTGCCATACATCCTTTAATGGAAAATATATTCAATGGAAGATAGAAACTTTAATTGAAAATGGAATACATGAATCAAGAATATACTAAAAAGTTTGTTATCAGGGAAGGGTACAAATGCCAAATCTAAATTTTAGATGATAACCTAATAACTGGAACAAAATATAATGTAATGTGGGTTGTTAAATAATGAAATCAATTGGGTAAGTGTAAATGAACTTAGTCTATTTGTTTTCCTTTATATGCAGTTTTAAATTATATTTTAAAAGCATAAATAAAACCGTATATTCTAAGAAACTCTCTATTGTTTATTAAATAATATGCATGATCACCTATTTCTGTGGTTTTAAATCTCTCTCTACACACACACAAACACGCACACATGTATAGCTAAAGAGACAGCTTAAATTTTCCAATAAAATTTCTACTTTGGCCTTGAAAATTGCTGTCTCATTTAAAGAAAGAAAATTTGTGTGAGAAGAGGCAAATTCCCTAGACCCTTCCGCAGAGAGATGAATTCAGGAGGTCTGGTGTTGGAGCACAGGAATCTGAATTTTAAGAACTTGTGGTAATTTAAATGATGATTGAGTGTAACCACACCTTGATAAATATCACACTGTTTCAATTCCTTGGTGAGGTCAGTTTTGTTTTTTTCTATCACCAGGTCTTTGTTTTTAACTGTGTAGTAGGGATGATAAAAGTATAAGTTTCCTCATTCCTGTGAAAGTTAAACAAGAAATAATGTGCATAATTAGCAAAGCAGCAAGCATATAGTATGTGCTCACTAAGGATTAGCTTCTGTTTTAATTAGTCATTTACCATTATGGCAATGTTAACATTACAGTATCACCTATTTATGCATTCATTCCCCTTTTGTATTATAATTTCCTGAGGGAAGAGAATATTTCTTTTCTGTATTTGTACCTCTAGAACCTGGCTTAATGTCTGACGTGTCATACATGCTCAGTACATTTGTGTCGAATGAATTAATGAACTTAAGTGTACACACAGAAAATTATCAAAGTTAGCAGGAAGGATATAGAGTAAAGTAAAAGGCAAATGGGATATAAAAGAACCAAGTGACAATTTGAGATAACAAAATGAGAGAATGGATGCCCTGAGAGGATGGATGCCCTGAGGCAATCTTGCTCTCATCTCCACTCATAATCTGGTTCAGTGCCTATTTGTTCCCTCTGGTCTGGGTCAGCATCCTCATCTGCTCATACAAGTGGACCGCATTCAACTTTGCAGCTTCATTCTGCTTCTGTTATCTCTCCTTTACCACCCTTACTACCTATATTTGCTGTAATATGGATTTTGTTCCCCTCTACTGAAATAATTATGTCTTATTAGACCAAACATACTACCATTGTTCTTTAAACCGAGTGCCTATTAAAAGCACAGTAATGGAAAATTTCTGTAATATAATAATTTTACTAGAAATGTTTCTGTAATTTTATTTCTTATTTAGTTTTTTATTTTTTCCTTCCAAGAGTATTCTCTATGATACTTTCTTAGGGCACAAGTACAATTAAAACATTTATTAAAATGCATAAAAATAATAAGAGTATCTATTTACATAACACTAAATTTCCTCAGTTATAGGGAAATATTAAAAGTATTTCATACATAAGCCCTGTTTTAAAACAAAATACATCTTAATTTTAAATATTGCCCCCAAGCAACCTTAAATATTGTGTTCAAAATTCAAAGAAAATCTATAGATTAATACATGCATCTTAAAATAATTAAGGCATTTACATCATTTGGGTATTTTTTTGGTTTGCATTTTTTGGCTGTGCAGCATGTGGGATCTTAATTCTCTGACCAGGGATCGAACCTGCGCCCCCTGCATTGGAAGCACAGAGTCTTAACCATCGGACCACCTGGGAAGTCCAAGGTGTTTACATCATTTGGAATGACAATGAAATTTTTACTAAGAATTAGAGTTTGCATCTAAAAACTTTAGCAGTAATAAAGTATCTGATAATTTGAGTATGTAAAATAAGCTACGACTTAATAAATTATTTTTTATTGCTCTAAATGATGAATTGAAAGAATTCTTGGAAATTCCCAAAGTACTCTCAAGTGTATATTATAGGCCAGAAATATAAATTTAATACATATTAAAAATGATTTATTGAAATTCTCATCTTCCCCTCCATGATGACAGCTGCTGGAAGGAGGTAAACTTGAAATGTAGCAACTATTCAATCTCTCTCACAAAAATATTTTTCAGCTTTCTCTATATATATTTTTGTTGTCATGTTTATCACTGTAACTAATTTATTTCAAAGGAGACTACTTGATTTTAATATTTAGTCAGCAAGAATTTCCTCAATGTATATTTTTAGAGGATATGATAAAATAAGGCACTGAACATATGCATGTCATATGCATGTCATATGGCAGATTCAGCTTCTAAACCAGCTCCCAGATATTAACACAAACAGAGTTGAGTGGGCAATCATACTGGTGACACTGTGATGCAATGTGGTGGCACATTAGTTAGGCTGTGAAACTGCATAACAGATGCAAAGCAAAATAAGCACCTCAAAAGTGTAAGCTAAATATTACCTCTAGATCATCTGAGGATGATTTAAATTATGAACAGGACAAAGTTATGTTTAGAGTAGGATTCATTCATTTAATACATATTTATTGAACAACTACTATGTGTCAGGTGCAATTCTGGGTGCTCATCAATCAAACCTAAAATCTCATCATCTCTGTTCTCAACAGAGCTCACTGTTTAGTGACTGACTACCAACATATCAATAGTTTTTTCCTCTCTTTAACTAGGGATAGGATGACCAACTCATGCCAGTTTTAAAAGTGACCTCCAAGCTAACAGAGTCCAAAATTGTAAGAAGAATAATCAGCAATTCTACAGGTAATTTTCTAGGTCCTACATCTTGATTCTCAGACCTGTGCATTCTAGTTCTTTGAGAAACAGCATCATATATTGGCTGCTAGTTCAAACTATGTTCAAAGCTAGTTCAAAGCATCCTTTAGGAGAACATCCTGAATTTTATAGAGAATAATGTTACAGAGTGAAAAATAAAAGAATTTGTTCAATTACTACACTGCCCTACAATTGATGTAATGGTTTCAATTCTCAATAGCCAAAAATAATTAATTGTTTTGAAGACACTTACACTGAAACCCTTAAACAGTTGGCTTGGCTTTCTTAGATACTTAATATACACAGCTGCACTGCCACAAGATTATTCCTGTGTTCACATACAGTACAAAGAAGAATCTGGACAACTTCTCTCCCCAGCCCTTGTAGAACAGAAGTACAGGCCAGACATATGGGCTTAGAATCCAGGGGGGTACTTAGGTCTTTGGAAAACTTCCCATCCACAGTGAATGTACCAGTATCTTGTTAGTTTTCACCCTTTTTTTGTTTTTTTTAATCCTCTGCTGCTATAACACCTCTCCATTTCTTTCTTCTTTAAAAAAAAATTATGTTTATCCTCTCATCTGTGGCTTCTTTTTAGGCCTGCCAGTGGCAGTCAATGATACTCATAGGCTTTGTGAATCTTTTCAAAAAGGTTCATATTAAAGAGTATTAACTGAGTATGATTGCTCAATTTCATGCTGATTATCATAATCTCTCCATATATATCCAAGTGTATTTTATGGCCTATTTCCTCAGCTTTACTGACAGCAGGAAATTTTTGGTGAAATTATGCTACCTTGGAATATAATATGTAAGCATGTATGTAATGTTATATGTTTGCTGCCCACTTTAGGTAACAATTGATACATTGCATTAGTCTAGTGGCCTATCAGACTGCCCAGGAGGCTGTCAGATAAAGCAGGCCTCTGTTAAATCCACACTGTAAAAGATAACTTTCTATCATTGTCCATATAATCCACAATCATGCAATAGAAACCTGTGGGCAAATTATGGATTACTCTACTACATTCTAAAGCTTTAGTTTTACCATTTCTTCACTATTATCATTAATTTATAAAACATTCAGTCTTTACAAATTGTTGTTTGTATTTTCTTAAGAATGTATGTTTCTTTTAAGTATTTTTTTCCCAAATCCCACAAATGTAAATGTAAGTCTTAGTTCTGATGGATCTTATACACAGCCCATAGGCAAGTTATTTTAACCTTCCCAACCCTCAATTTATTTGTTGATTAAAAGAAGAATAACTATAATAGCTAAATGACAAGCAATGATGGTAGATTTCCATACTATGCACCACCACCAAAGCAAGGATGTTGGAATCTTCTCTAACCCACACACCATCACGGCCTCTCTGCACATCAAGGAGTTCAATCTTGGTTCGGGAAGAGGCACAGAGTGTATATGAACACTGGACAACTCAGTCTTGAATACAACAGAGTCCTAAAATATTGACAGAAATGATGCACTGATGGCTCTAGAAGTTCCTAGCCTGCAAATGAGGAGGACAGCAAATCAGACTCAAAGAGCAGAGGTTGGTATATAGGTAGATGATTGGCTTCCAAGCATTCCCTGCAGGGCTCTTAGAGTTGATTCCTTCTTTTCCACTTAGCAACACCACCAGGTCTTTAGATCCCCTTCCCAACACATCCTATTCTCCAAAGTTAAACTCTTTTCCTTTCCCTCTCTTGTTAAGCAAATGGGGCACAGACAGAAATCTTTATATTCATGTTAAGTAAATGTAAAACATAATTTATTAAGAAAATATGTACAATCAGAAAAGCAACCTTGTGTTAACCATCACTCCAGTTCTCATTTTCAAACATAGCAGCAGGCATCGGTGAGGTTTCCTTGTAATGGACATACCATGGAAAGGGCTCCTGGGGTGGGACTATTTTGATGCTGCACAGACTTGTAGGGACAGGTGACAAGGAACACCTGCAAGATTATAAATGTTCCTAGTTGAGGAACTGGCCTTGTTTGAAAGGTGGAGCCTCTGAGATCAGCAACTGGAATCTGTCATTGTTTCCTTGAACTAACTCAATCTGTTTCTGCTGAAACAGATTTTTACTCAGGTTCTGGAAGGGAAAGGAAATGAGCCTCTACTGGTATCCATACTTGTTTTTCCTCACTATTATAGTTCATCTACCTCATTTTCTATCTGTTGAGGAAGGAAATGGGAAAAGGAGTATCATCAGTATATTCTGAGATTTTATTTTCAATCTTCTTTATCAACGTCCTTTGATTCTCAAGAGCCTAATTAGATTTTTTTTTTTTTTTTTTTTTTTTTTTTTCGGTATGCGGGCCTCTCACTGTTGTGGCCTCTCCCGTTGCGGAGCACAGGCTCCGGACACGCAGGCCTAGCGGCCATGGCTCACGGGCTTAGTTGCTCCGCGGCATGTGGGATCCTCCCGGACCAGGGCACGAACCCGTGTCTCCTGCATCGGCAGGCGGACTCTCAACCACTGCGCCACCAGGGAAGCCCCCTAATTAGATTTTTTAAACATGACCAACAGTAGTTCCTTTTTAATTGCATTCCTCTATAGACAATGTTTAAAGGGGCTAAAAGTTCTGGAAACAAGGAAAGCATGAAGATAAATACATCAAGATTTTATCTTGCTATTTCTATTTCACAAAGTTTTTCTTGAGAATTAAATGAGATGAAGTATGTAAGGCATTTATCCTAATGCTTATTAAGCACAAAGTAAGGGCTTGATTTATTGAGCTTCATTTCTGTAGCTATTAGTTACAAGTCAAGTTTGTCATGAAATGTCCCTTATATACAGAAATTTAAAATGAATACAATAGCACGTTTCAGGCTCATTTCAATATAGCAATTTGGTAATAACAACTTCTTTAAATTCAACCACTTTAAGATGATTTGTTGATTTGAGGTGCATCTGTTAATTATCAAATAAAACTGGTTTTGTCATTCAGCCTCTAATACTGGTATTTAATGTCACTGAACTGTATGGAATATATGGGATGCAACATAGAAAAATTAATAAACAACTTAAAACTGTGTATTGGCAATAAACAAGACTGATATGCAAAGTAAATCAAAATCTAATTTAGTAATAATACTTGTAATAATAATCTATGGGTTTTTAAGGATTATAAATTAGATATATCTAATACCCTTAAAAAGGTCCTAAATATTAGGAACATTTAGTCTCATTTCTTGGGAAAGGAAAGTAAGGGTAGGAAAAAAAAAAAAAAAAAGCAAGATCTTTCCCACCTGAAATAAGTATTAAGCATCAGGTTAAGAATAATAATAAAATGATGTCTGAATTCTATGCACATACATGCTTTTTTCACCCATGCTCACTATTTCCACATGAGGGTTGAAGGTATCCAAAATATACACACTATATTAGTCAAGGTTCTCCAGAGAAAGAGAACCAATAGGCTAGATGGATGAATAGATAGATAGATAGATAGATAGATAGATAGATAGATAGATAGATCGATCTAAAAAGCGATTCTATTATAATATATTGGCTCATGCAATTATGGAGGCTAAGAAGTCCCATAATCTGCCATCTGCAAGCTGGAGACCCAGGAAAGCTGGTACTGTAGTTTGAAAGTCTAAGAACCAGAGAGTTGATGATTCCAGTCCAAGTCTGAAGTCCTGAGAACCAGGAGCATAGAGCACAGGAGAAAATCAATGTTCTCCTTCAGCCAGTTAGGCGGAGAGGAAATTCAACAGTCTTCCTTCCACTTTTGTGTTCTATTGGGGCCTTCAATGATTGGATGATGCCCATCTCCTTTGCTAAGTTCACCCATTCAGATGCTAATCTCTTCTGCAAACACCCTCAAAAGCACACCCAGAAATGTTTAACCAGATATCTGGGCATCCTGTGTCCCAGTAAAGTTGACACAGAAAATTCACACACCAAACCTTAGTTCCTCTATTAGTAAAATAAAGATGATAATAATAGCTATGTAATATGTGACAAAGGTAAGTGTACCAACTGTTTGGGACCACCAAAGTACTTGTGAACTACTTTAACTGTTGTATTAACTTCACAGATGTTTGAAACTGGGAAAGTATATGTAAAAAATGTTTCAGGGGCAGATCAATGGAGAAAAGTTATTTCAGTAGGAATGTTGGGTTTTTGTTCTACCAATTTGAAGGGGAAATATAAGTAGGCATATGTACCTAGTTTATCATTATGATAGATAATATTTTTTCTTTAAGAACATCAATTCTTAAAACTTGCAGAGTTATACTTAGATAAAATGACATAATTACTGGTTTTACACAGAAAATAAAAATGTCATGTTATTTAAAGGTGGTTGTAGGCTATTCTGAGTCATTACATCCAACTCTGAATGACACCATGTATAGGAAATTCTGGGCATTCTGTGGTGACCACAGCAACTTGTTATGGGATGTAGCTATGTGCACAATGCCAACAGGACCTATTTTTGACCCCTTGTGAACATTACCAATTGTCCTTTCACTAAGACCTTTCATTTCTAGATGAGGAGACACAGAATACATACCCCAAACCCTCACCATTATAGAATTTGGGGCTTTGTTTAAAGATTGATTCTCATTCTTGGCATATTCTGCACTTACTATTGCACTAAAAGGGATCCTGCAGTCTTAGCATTAATAGTAGTGTTAGTGTCTTGTAATTGCTCTCATCCTTCCCCAAACAGTGGCCCATAAAACAAAAACAAAGAAGAAAAAAATTATATAAGCAATAATAGATTAATATGAACCATTTATTCAATGAGAAGGCCCTCTCTTTTGAAATAGGTGCTTGAGCAGAGGTGACACTAAAGTGAAATTCTGCACTCTAGGCCTCCCTACGTACTGCCTGAAGAAGACTTTCCAGTGTCTCTCTCCTAAATCACATTTGATTGATGAGATACCATAGTGGAGTTGGAATGTTGTGATGAGATGTTTATGTGAGGTTTTGAGAAGGCTAGGCCTAGAAGAAGAGAAGGTTTGTATTTTTAATTATACAGTGTGAGTATAATCTGAGCACTAGAGTGATCAAAACTGGGAACTTTCAGAAACTCAATGGGTTCAAAAGCGGGGTGAGGAATAAGAAAAGTAAGAAGGCAAGCTTCTCATGAAGCTGTTCACTGAAAACAGAGCTAAGAATAAGTTCAGGCTAGACCCGAGGAAAAAAGTGAATCGACTAAAGAAAAGCCAGAGTCAAGGGCTTGTCAGGATCCTGGACAGCATCAGAAACAGAAGGCTCTGGCAGGAAACCATGGAAGATTATTGGTCTGTTAAAAGCTAGTTGTGGGACATGAGCTGTGAACCTATAACCTATATAAGCAACTTCTGCTTGGAATGTTGTCTGTGCCCCAAGAAGACTTTATTTTGAGACATGTAAAAGCATGCTGGGTATCAAGAGGAGTTTCTAGGGGGAGGATTTAACCTACAAGTCTTTTTAAGCCCTTTAAATAGGCCTGCAGTTGTGGCTCACAGACAGAACTATGTGTCAAGAAAACAGATCCCAGCCCTAGATCTGTTACCATCTGCCTAAGCACTTGTGGTTGTTATTAAAACTTTATGTACTACTTTTCTTATCTCAAAATTAGGAAATTCTTTATTGTTCTAAAATGTCATCATTCAACATCAAGTCCAACTATTGTCTGAGTATAAGGGGGTGGTAATTCATTTATGCATATATGACAAATTCCCCTTCAATTTCCACCTTCATTCCCGCACCTGTGAACCAGTAGGGGATATTTATATGGCTTAATGCAATGCAGATTCCACCACTGGTCGTTTTACAGTTGTTAGAGTTGTCTAAAGAAAATTCCAAATGATAAATGATAAATTACAAATTGATCCTTAGAAAGCAATCTCATAAATCAAGGGTCAATAGCATTAAAGACCTTAACAAGGAAAATAAGATGAAAATTGTCTTCTTGATTTAAAATAGGTTAGAAGAAAAGGTATCTAATTTCAAATTGGTGCTGAAGAAACAGTATTTCCTCTCTATATTTCATATATTCATTCATTTATGCCTTCATCTAACAAATATTTATTGAGCACCTACAATATGTCTAGGACTCTACTAGGCTTTGGTGATAGAACAGGGAACAAAGCAGACAGAGATCTCTGCACTATTGCAGCTCACATTCCAGTGGAGGGTTGGGTCAGAAGATAATCATAGAATATGGAGGGTGACACACATTACAGAGAAAAATAATACAGACAAAGAGGACAGGGAGTGGTTATGAGGAGTGGGAGATGCCTCCTTTTACACAGAGCCATCAGGAGATGGGATTTTAAGAAAGGAAGGTAACCTGGGAGTCTGACTTCTTGAGATGACTGAAGTATCCCAGAGTAAATGACATAATTGACATAATCACTTTAGTTCTGATGATCTCACAGTGGTCATTCTGGTGAAGCTGTGAGAGGTGGGGTGAGGGAGCAAGACTCAGGGCCATGCTGGAAGTGTGCAGAAGTCCAAGTACCTCCCTATCCTGCCAGAGTTGATGTGAAGGCTCTTAGGGAGGTACAGGCACTTCTGAATGGTTTGAAAACACTCAATAATCAAATACTTGAATGGATAGGGAGAAGGTAAAAAAAAATTATACTTAAAGTTATTTAAATCAGTTTAATATTTGAGGAAAAAAGAAGGACATTTACAAATGTAACTATTGAGAGACTAGTAGGAGGATAATGATTCTTAAAACTTTCACTTTAAATGATGTATATACTTTGAATTTAAGTCAGAACTAATGTAAGAAATTAGCAGGCAGGCTTTAAGGTATTAGAAGCTAAACTCTTTCTGCAGGAATGCAAGTTTAGTGAACATGCAAATTTTTATTTAAAAATAGAGTAAGCGTGAATATCTGTTAGGATTTTTAGCAAGGTCTAAGAAACTTCAATACAACAACATAAAATGTACATTTAAAAGAGCACATGAGGATCCAAATCTCAAATCTACATGTCCTTTCTATCCACAGAGGGAAAAAGCACATTAAACAAGACTCCTACTTCTCCCCAGAACTACTATTTATTAACACTACATGTGGACTAATTTCTAGTAACCTGAAGGAAGTAATCATGGGATCCATATTTAATATTTATACTGATTTTCAGCTACCATTGAGAGAGGTTTTGAAGACTTTAGAAGGATCGGAGTGACAACATGCAATTTCCTGAGTAAAAACAGGGAAGTAAAAAGGTTTCAACTCTCCTACTTCACTGTTGACATTATTCACAAGAGGAAATATTTTGGGGCAATTTAAGCAATAAACTAATCAACTAAACCAAGCAACAGATTTATTGAGAAGCCCGTACACAAATGAACAAGAAAACAACAAAACAAACAGGCAAACAAATAAACAGAAATACATATAGATGCACACACTCACACAACATAAAAATTGCCCCTTTTTTTCATGCTTTCATGCTTAGGTATTTGATATACTCTACATAACACTTTTCCAAGTTCTAATTAATGTTTTGGTCCTTTGTGAAATTTCGATTTTATGATATGATTCGGTATAAAAGGAAAGGAAACTATGTTTTAAAAGTTAAAGGAGTATACTAATATATATTTCAAATCTTCCAAGATAAAATTGGCTTTTATGTTACCTCTCCACTCTACATATCACAAAGTTGTTTTTAAAATGATGAATTACAGCTCCATAGAAAATATGTTAGATTTTCACACAGAGATCATTCCACTAATGTGATTTAGTCAAAAGATAGTTCATCTGTTGTAGTCAAAAAAGAAATGACAGATTGCTAAAGGATGAAATTTTGATTAATAGGAATGCACACATGGCTACATAAAAATGATTTTTTGAGAAATCTAAATAAAACTAATAGCAAAAATATTAAAAGACACAAGAAAATTCAAATTTTAAGAATTAGTCTGTACTTGATATTCAGGATATTAACTGCAATTTCTATTTTTTAACTATTTTAAACCTTTAATAATTGTGACTGTTTAAAGAACAGTGATAAAGAATAATGATAAAAGTTTTAAGAAAGTATTAAAACACCAATTTCTTTCCTCATGATTGCATTCTCCTTTTTAAATTTTGCATAAATTATTATCTTGCTTCTCCTTATAATTTTACCATATCTGTAAGTGCTAAACAATGTATCATTTAGTTTTGCCTGATTTTGAAGATGGAATCATACAGTATGTACTCTTCTGTTACTTTTATTTCAATCAACATTACATTTTTGAGATCCATCCACATTGTTGTATGCAAGTTGTTCGTTTTCACTGTCATAGCATTCAATTATATGAATATACAGTAATTTATTTGTTAGTTCTGTCAATAAACATTTTGATTATCTGAGGTTGCTTTTTTCGTTTTTACTTATAATTCTGCTGTTAACATGCATATACCTTCTGGTACCATGAACAAGAGTTCCTCTAGGGAATTTATCTATGAGTGGGATTTTAGGGTTGTAGGGTACATGCGTATTTAACTTTATTAAGTAATATCAATTTATTTTTCAAAGCATTGCTAACTATATCCCTACCTACAATGTATGGATCTTCCTCTTTCTTCACATCCTCACCAACACTTAATAATGAGGAAAGCTAAATGCTGACAATCTTACAATGTTAAATCAAATCTTTTCATTATTAATTAGCACCATTAATATTAATAACCCTAAGCATCTTTTCCCTTGTTTATTAGACTTTAGTGTTTCATTCATGAATTGTCTGTTTGTACTTCCTGTCAATTTTTTATTGAGTCATTTTCCTTTTTATTTGATACATTATGTATTCTGGGTACAACACTTTGTCAGTCATTAGCATTACAAGTGTCTTTTCATAGATTCAGCTCTGCCTAGTAACTTTCTTTATAGTGTATTTTGATGAGCAGTTGTTCTTAATATTAAGGTATTTTAAATTAAGATTCATATGTTGAGATAACTTTAGATTAATATGCAGGTGTAAGAAATAAATAGAACAAATAGAATAAATCCAAAGAAATACATATCAGAACACATAAATAGTCAAAGTTTTGAAAATGAAAGTCTTGAAACCATGAGAAAGGACACCTATCTACAAGTCAAAAACAATTCAAATGACAACAGATTTCTTGTCAGAAACCATGGAGTCCAGAAGACAGTGGTACAACATTTTTTAAGCACTCACACATTGAAAGAAAAAAAAAAAAACTGTCAATCTAGAATTCTGTAGCCAGTGAAGTATCATTCAGGAAAAAAATCAGCAATCAGTAAATTTTCAACTAAAGGAAAGCAGAAAACAAAGAATAAAATGGCAGACTTAAGCCCTAGCATGTCAACAATTACATTAAATTGTAAATAGTCTAAATATGCCAATGAAAAGACAGAGTAGAAGAATGAATTAAAGAGCATAATTCAACTATATTATTTCTATATAAAACCCACTTCAAGTATAATGACATAAGCAGGTTAAAAGTAAAATGAGGAAGAAATATAGCAAGAAAACATTATTCAAAAAAAGCAGGAGTAACTATATTAATATCAGATAAAGTAGACTTCAGAACAAAGATAACCAGAGACAGGGAAGGGCATTTTATATATATATATATATATATATATATATATATATATATATATATATATATATATATATATATATATATATAGAAAAGGGCTCAATATACCAAGAAGAAATGACAATTTTGAACAGCAGATTTGCAAATTATATGAGGCAAAAACTGATAGAACTGAAAGGAGAAATAGAAAAGTCCACAATTATAGTTAGAGACTTCAATACCCTACTCTCAACAATACATAAAACAACCAGACAATCAACTAGTGTCATATTTTATACAAAAACTAACTCAATGGAGAAGGTGTGGAGAAAAGGGAACCCTCTTGCACTGTTGGTGGGAATGTAAATTGATACAGCCACTATGGAGAACAGTATGGAGGTTCCCTAAAAAACTAAAAATAGAAGTACCATTCCACCCAGCAATCCGCTCGGTGCTTTGTGACACCTAGCGGGGTGGGATAGGAAGGGTAGGAGGGAGATGCAAGAGGGAGGAGATATGGGGATATATGTATATGTATAGCTGATTCACTTTGTTATAAAGCAGAAACTAACACACCATTGTAAAGCAATTATATGCCAATAAAGATTTTTAAAAAAATAAACTAACTCCAAATGGAATCACAAACCTAAATGTAAATGTGAAAATTTATATGTAAAATATACAAAATTTTTATTTAAAACCATAGGAGAAAATCACTGGTATCTAAGGCTAGTCGGAGTTCTTAGACTTGATTCCAAAAGGATAACCTATAAAAGGAAAAATTGATAAATTGGGTTTCATCAATTTTTTTTTAATTTGCTAAGTAAAAGGCTCTGTTAAGAGCATGAAAAGACAAGCTACAGAGTTAGAGAAATATTTTCAGAACACATATCCAACAAAGAACTGGTATCTAGAATACATAATGACCAAAAAAACTGAACAGGAAGAAAAATATGCAATTAGATAATGGACAAAAGATATGAAAAGACATTTCACTGAAGAAGCAATATAGATGGCAAATAAGAAAAATAAATGATGCTAAATGTCATTATCCACTAGGCAAGTGCAAATTAAAATCACAGTGAGATAATCACTACTTACCTATCAAATGGCTAAAATAAAAAATAGTGGAATACCAAATGCTGGTGAGGGTATGAAGAAACTAGATTACTTATACATTATTTGAGATTGTAAAATGTTATAGCTACTCTGGAAAATATTTTGGCAGTTTCTTCAAACATTCAAGTGATATACAACCCCAAAATTTCACTGCTAACCATTTACATTAGAGAGATAAAAACTATGTACACACAAAAACTTGTACAGAAATGTTTACTCTAATTTCACTTATAATAGTGAAAAATTAGAAACAACACAGATATCCTTCAACACACAGATTCAGAAAAAGAAATGTACTGTTTCACACACCAGCCTAGATACCTCTAGAGAACTAAGCTAAGAGAGAAAAAGCAACCCCCAAAAGTTATATATTGTTTGATTTTATTTATAAAACATTCTTGAAATTGAAAAAATACAGAGCGCTTGAAAGCATAAATTAGTTGTTGCCAGGGATTACGGGTTGGGGAGGAGAAGTTTGGTGTTGCTATAAAAGGGAACATTAGGAATCCTTGTGTTGTTGGAACTGTGGGGTTTTTTGTTTGTTCTTATTTGAAGTGTAGTTGATTTACAATGTTGTGTTAGTCTCAGGTGTACAGAAAAGTGATTCAGGTATATATATATACTTTTTTCAGATTCTTTTCCATTATAGGTTATTATAAGATATTGAATATAGTTCCCTGTGCTATACAGTAAGAACTTATTTATCTATTTTCTATGTAGTATAATATATAAAACTGCTAAACTCCTAATTTATCCCTCCCCTCTCCTTTTCCATTTGGTAACCATAAGAACAATAATAAATTTTATCCTCAATATCTTTTGATTATATTTATAGTAAGTGGCATTTTTAATTGCATCTTCTAAATTTACTTTCCTTATTGAAAAGCAATTAACTTGTGTATGGATCTTATATTGAGATAGCCTGCTAAACTCACAAAGTATATATATATATAGCTATATATATTACTATATACATATGTATCACAGAATTGTGAATGAATCCTTATAGGATAGCATTATACTATTTTCCAGGTCTTTCCATCTTTCTCTTCTAATTCATATCTCTTAGTTTCTCTATTCTGGATAATTTTTTTCATAAATAGATATATTAAAATTCAATAACTTTTCTTTTGCTTATGTTTAATCATTGTTTAGTCCATCCATTAAACTGAATTAAATTTTTAATTTTTAATTTCTAGAAGTACTGTTTAGTTCCTGTTCAAATCTAACGGAATTTGAATACATATTGGAATTTTCTCGCTCTTATATTATTATATTTTTATTATTTTAATCATATCAAACATACTTATTTTATATTCTGCATCTGATTTGTCCTATATCCACAGTTTTTGTGGGATTGGTTCTGAAGGCTTTTGGTATTGTTACTCTCAGTCATGGTGGCTTTTCCCTCACATATTTAGTGCTCTTTGTGATTTCATGTTTTTTAAATTTTACCTGTGGCATATTTTTTTCTTTAGTACTAGGTTTATAGTGTTAATTTGCCTCTATCTGATGGGTAGGAAAAATGTTGGTATAGGATCTCTTTATAATTTTTGTTTAAGGTTTTCAGACAACACAGCCCATGGGATTATCTCCCCAAAAGTCCGTAAGTGTAGGCTAGTAGTTAGGAATTTTCAAAGGATTCTTTTTCTTTTGCTTCCTTCAACTAGACTCAGTGTCAAATTAGGCAGACATTGCACTAGATAGATCTGCAGGACATGGGCCTCATGTTTATAGTTGTATAGGTGATGGGCGCAGCCTCCTCTCACTTGCAAAAGTTTACAATGATCTGACCACACATAAATTTAATGCTTATCTATATTCGCACATACAGTTTATTCAGCCACATGGTTATCTATAAAAGAGTTCAAATTCTTCAACAATGTCCATTTATCTTACAATGATGATGTTTGACTTTATCTGTTCTATTTAACTTTGAATTTGATTTTCTTATTAGTGGTTTGTACTAAACCTAATGGGTCAAAATTTTAAAGTCAGAAATGATTTTAAACTCATCTCTTTACATATATTCTTAATTACAAGATTAAATGATGTTTCCTAAATGTCAACCTCATACTCACCTTTCACTCCAGCCTCTTCCCTCAACCTAAAATACTGTCCTAACCTCATACTCCACACAGTTCCACTTGGTAAAAATCTAATACCACCTCAAAGCCCAAGCGAAACATGAAATTCAGTAAGCACTCCCTTACTGTCTGCTCCCACAGTCACACCATGCTGCCAAAGTTATTTATTTTATTCATATATTTTAAACATTAATAAAATTTATTCATCCTCATTTCAGTGTCAAATCCATAATTAAATACCTGATTAGAGAAATCTTGACCTTTCTTGTTATATTGTAAAGTAACATGGTATAATCTGTTTTCTCAGATGAGAAAGTTAGTATTTAAAATATTATATATAAAGTAAACAGAATCTTTATTTCAAAGCAATGAAAAAGGACTAATGGCACAAAAAGGAAATTGATGAAGAATGACTTGAAGTAATAACTATGTAACTTAAAATCTCAGGGTATACATTTGGGGAATAGTTTTTTTTTTTAATACAATGCGGTTTTGAAATAACAAATAAATAAGACTTGGATACAATTCTTTTCAACTATGGCTCTGAGATGTACACTACTTTGAATGTAAAAAAGTTATGTCTTAGAAATAGATTAGAAGAACATGAATTAATGGATCTGATAAAATTACACTAGAGATGTTAATATCAAGAAGTAAAAACCTATAAATCACTCTTCAAAGGTGTACAGACGTTATTTGGAAAATGAATTATGCACCACACAAGTAAACACCTGAAGGAGAAATATAAACTGGGTGCAATTTAATTGATTATACCAATCTCATCTCACTGTGACAAATATAGCAATGGTTTTTCATTAAAACTTATAAAAGAACTACAAAGGTTACAAACAGTTCATAGCTTTAATGTTCCTTCATTATCCACTTTTTTCACCTTCTTCTTGTACTTCTTTTACATTTTAAACCATATTCATTTAGCATTCGGCCAAAAGAAACAGCAAGGCTCTCTTGAACCTGCCACCAATGATTTATTAAGCTCATTTTCTATTCATTTGTTTATAGATCAAACGTAGAAAGAAAGGCTCAACACTACTGAACATATTTAATAAAAAGCACACACACCAATTATTTAAACTTTGCATTGTGCTAGGTTAGACATTTTGGAAGAAAGACAATAATTACACATAGGCAATTGCTTTGATATAACCTCTCAAATCAATACAGCTACTTAGTACAAGGTAGGCATTTATGTATGTTTAGCATTGGCATTCTTTCCAAAGTATGATATTTCAGGTAAATGTGCTTTATTGCAGACATAAGAAAGCAGATAAATGAACTTCTTATTGACAGTCTCTTTCTCACTTGCTAGCCTTTATAAGTGGGATGTCATTAATCTCCCACTTGCTACAACAGCAGTCTCCAAATTGTTAACCATGAAGCCCATTAGTGAAAAGTTTTTGTTTTGGCTACTCTACTTTATAATTTACAAATAATACAATGCTCTTATGTAGATTTTAAAAAATAAAGAGTTTTCCAAAGTAGAAATTTTAAATGAATGTGATAAACACTAGCAAAAGAAAGACCTAATTTTCTTTCTGTAACTTTTTGGATCATCTTGCTTACTCCCTGAGGTAATGCATGCACCATTCTAGAGACCATCATTCTAGAAAACCTATGTGTCTCTGTGAGACACCACATGTAGTATATCTACAGAATGTAGGTAACTACAGTAAGTGCTTTTCTGGTACTTTCCCATAGAATCAGGAGGTTTTTATTAAGTAATCTTCACATTTAAGTAAAATGAATCTTTAACAGCATTGCCACATAATACTTTTTTGCCCAGTCATAAAAGCTAAGGTCTCACCAATAGCTGGTATTCCAGAGTGAAAGGAGTAATTTTAGGTCCAGCATAATTATGGAATACTCTACACATTCCAGCCTATTTTTCATTGTATCATTATTTTTTATATAATGATTGATTTTTCCATTCTAAAAATAAGCACAGGATATATGATCAAGCTAGGCTCCCGGGTTCTGGTATATTTAACACTCACATGTGGGAAATGAGTAACAAAGTTTTGTCATTTACGTGGTTTTACTGTTGGTTTCAGTGGTCCAATATGCAAAATATTATGAGGAGCAGTGGTCAATTGTACCTGTTTCCATTTAACAATGACAAAAGTGATTCTATAAGTTGAACTACTATAGAAGTACACCTGCTTAGAAATAAGTTTAAAAATTCAAGTTATCAAAATCTAAATTATCAGAATAAGGGGCTTTTAGCTGTAGCTGCATTTCCACTAAAACCTCCCAAAGCTGTGCATTCCTAACAAGTGGTGGAATGATAAAAGCGAGTGTCATGTAGACTATTCCCGCATCTTAAACCCAGTGTCCTGTGTCAGGGTTTCATGTTACTAATGCTGCTTTTTTCATGATAAAAGTAGATCAATGACTCTGTGCAGGTCATATGTCTTAGAGAGACCAAGATCCCTCTGATGAGTCCTTGATATACTATTACAAGGTCGATGTGATTACTAAAATATACAGAGAAAATGAGGTATTTTAGCAAAAGAGAAATACTGATTTCTAACTGCATTTTGACATCTACAATGCAAAGAGAACCAGAAAAAAGAGGGAGCTTATTGTGTTTTATGACAATATATCACTGTATTCCGAAATCCAATTGTGACCATGGGATGCTCCTTTCATACAAGTTCCTTGCATGCAAGTTTTGAGGCACCCACATAAGCAAAAAATGCATTGCATTAGACACAAATAGATGTGAGAGTTAATTGTAAGCTTGTGGAGGCAACATAAAATCAAGGAAACAATGATTTTAGCATGCAAACAACAAGATGTTAGTATGATATTATGTGTTCTATTAAATTTTTTAGGAAACACCTAGAACCCTAGAATCTTAGAATTTAAAAGTCAGTGGGTGCATCAATTTAATTCAATCTTCTTTTGTTTTTATAGATGAGGAAACTGAGGGCAGAGAGGTGAAATGTCTTACTCAAGGTCACAAAGTGAGATAGCACAGAACGTAGACCAAACCCCTGGCATCCTAGTCCTTAGTCTAAAATATTCTATTACCCTACCTATAGCACATTTCTTAGACTATTAAATGATATTATTTTATAACATAAAAGTAATTTTTTTATTTTAACAATGAAAAGCCACTTGAAGTCCATCTTGGCAAACAAGGTTGATACTTTAAAGTTGATACTTTAAAAATTGCTCTAACTATAAAATAATGAGAATAATTTCTTTCTTATTATCTTACTTTGAGAGGAGCTTCAGAACAGAAGGAATCAACAGAAGGAATATAAATATAAAATCAAATATATGAAATAAAAATATATATTAATAAATGTATATAAAATATATATGTGATTATATACAATACATATATATACCTATACATGTACATATATACACATATGCACACACACATATACAACATTCATGAATATCACATTCATTTGAGTGATTATATTTCTATATTTTCAAGAATCAGGTTTTATTGTTTTATAATCATTGTCTATAAAATAATAAATGATGAGTCTGTGACATATTGAAACACAGAAAAATATATGGCAAGGCAAATTAGGTTATTATTTACAAAGGAGAATTTACCAGAGAAAAAATGAGGAAAACTGATAAAATAGAAGATTCTCCTCCTGATTAGCAATATAAGAATCTCAAAACTTTTCAAATGAAGCAATTCTTAGAGCAATGCTTCACTATACTACAAATTATATTTCTAAAATTTCATAACTATGATTGGTGGGAGCCTTCTTGCCAAAAATGAGGCATCTTTAGCAAATTGATAGATCTCTTACATGCACAGCAATTTTGAGGAAACATGAATATAACATTTCTGCAGTTTGTTTCACTATAATATTTTGATACATTTTATTTTAATGTCAGCTCTGATTCCTTCTTTATATTACAGTGAGATTCATGGCTGCCTTGTTGGAGAATCATAAGCTTTGTTATTGTCCTGCCTTTGAAAATTAAAGAAAAATTTGTTTCAACTGGAAACTCTCAACAGAAAAGAGTATGAAAAAAATATTGCATACATGTATTGTGTGTCAGAGGGATTGTATCAGAAAAAATTTTCTTTGTAAAGAAATCTAGGTTGTTCAGGTGGGGAAATATTATCTTAATCTAAAGACAACATTTCCAACAGGTGAGTGAAAATCATAAATTAACCTTTACAGCTTTGTGTTCCAAAATTATATAAAGGTGATAAAACAATATTCAGATAACATTATCACAAAAGTAATGTATCCCTCCATGAAAAATGAACATAACAGGGGAGTGCTGTTAAGACAAGTGAGCAGCTGCCAAATCCTCCAGTGACACTGCTTGTGGACATTGTCCTCAATCCATTTTGCATGGTCTCTCAGCATTTAATGTGCAGAACATTCACATTTGCTGGCCCAATGCTTTTCAATTACATCCCTTTGCTTGGCCTGATACTAAACATGCCACAGGGTGACAGGCAGAGCAAGATGAAAAAGACTCCTATTCCGTCTCACTTTTCCTGACCTGCTGTGCCTCATGCTCAGCCCCCTTTTCGACCCTATTTTATGCTAGAAAGATCACAATCCTTGTGGTGCATTACCCTGAAATTTCTTCAAAAATGTCCCAGTCCCTAAATTGGTCTCCATTCAAGAAAGATATATATCCCTATCCCCTAAGTGACTAACAGATCTTTAGTTCTCTTATCTATAATTTCCATCGAATATGACCAGTACCAGGAAAATGGTATATTGCCAAATGATTGGAGCACTGCATATAACATCAGTAGTAAAAGCAATACATTGAATTCAGAGGATCCAGATTTTCAAGAGAGACTAAATGAATTATATATGTCAGTTAGTCATACTGTTCATTGATTTATATTTTTAAAAATTTAATAGGTACTTTCACATTTGACCTTTAAATCAATGGACATATAATCTCTGGTCATGGATTTCTTTCCCTTGGGAAAAGAAAAATTATGGTACATAAAAATAATCATCAAGAATATTATAGTTATTATCAACTGCTCTACCAATGTAATCAAGTATTCATCTATTTATTTTTATGTGAGAAATTAAAGCACAAGTGTTGTTAACCATGTAGCCCATATTAACTAGAAAATCAGAAGACTAAACTGAGATTTATCTCACCTTCAGTACTGGCCCTAATAGCAACACATGGATAAATGTTATGCTTTACAAAGCTTTATTCTTTTTCTTGAACATAGCAATACAAGCTTAGTTTCTGAAACAGAATTCTAAAGTTACTTTCTTGCTTATAAGCTATTCAGAGTTCAATCTTAAGGCATGATATTTGTTTTATTTCTCTGGGGGTATGCAATGATCCCATCTAATTAATTAGAATTCATTATATTAGAAATTAGGGGATAGTTCTTCCTTTCTGAACAAGATCACATAAATTCTAGACTCCCTGTTCTATAGGGATATTATATAGGGGGATTCTATATCAAACAATGACTAGGATTTTTAGGTTATAGAATATTTTTGCTTTTTACTCATCTTTATGTCTCTATGCGGAATCCTAAATATTTTAATTTTTATTTTTGGTTAATTTTTTTGGGGGTGCATTGGGTCTTTGTTGCTGCACGCGGGCTTTCTCTAGTTGCAGTGAACGGGGGCTACTCTTCACTGTGGTGTGCGGGCTTCTTTACAGTGGCTTGTCTTGCTGTGGACCACAGGCTCTAGGCGTGCGGGCTTCAGTAGTTGTGGCACCAGGGCTCAGTAGTTGTGGCTCGCGGGCTCTAGAGAGCAGGCTCAGTAGTTGCGGCACACGGGTTTAGTTGCTCCGTGGCATGTGGGATCTTTCCCGAGCAGTGCTCGAACCTGTGTTCCCTGCATTGTCAGGTGGATTCTTAACCACTGTGCCACCAGGGAAGACCTTAATTTTTATTTTTAATCAAAAAATGTTCTCTGACCCTCAGTGAGAGTTGGGAGTCCCTATAATCAACACATGATTTGGGAGGTCCTGACAGAGCTTTTGGAAGAGTGCAGAAAGGTGATAGAGAAAACACTCCAGGCATTTAAAATTTTTTTCTGTATTGAAATGCATAATTGCTTTGTGAAGTTTCTAATGTGTTTTGCTTTGCAAACCTACTATAATATGTATTTCTTAGGAGCCACTTTTAGCCTCTATGAGGCTCAACTTTAGATTAATTTCTAGAATCTAACCGTCTTTCTGTTTTATATAATACTCTAATTTCAGATGATTTATAAAGTTTTATTATCAGAACATTTTGCAGTAATTTATTCACAATTTTGAAAAACTGGGATAATTTAGAACAATGTATGCAGAATAATCAAATTTAACACAAAAATATATTGGAAATTTAAATTCTAGAACTATCCATTAAAATAGTTATTCAATACCATTCTGCTTAACAAATTGACAAAATTAAATAAAAAGTTAATTCACAATGTTAAATCCATAGGAATTTTTATACACTGAATGTGAACTGAACAATACTAGAAGTCAAGAAACCAGAATGCTATTATAGTGACTGAGAGGTGGAATTATGGGACTTTTAATCTTTCTGCTTTTCTTTGCTTTTCAAATGTTAAAAAACCATGAATTGATAAGTTTATTAAATTTTATTTTAAACATAATACAGCTGTTATCTATGGTAATTCCTTGATTACAGAATCTTTTCGAAATGATCATTCTTTGGGCAGGAATAACCAATTTCTGCAAGTCATCCCAAGTCAGCATAGTCATGGGTCACCCCCTGTGTGCTCTTCCCACTCTTTCTGGTCCTTGATGCCCTTCTGCTCCCAGAAGCCGCCTACTCTTGTAATGAGGAGAAATTGGACATGTTGGTGACTAAGTGAGCATTTTTCACTATAAATTATTTCCAATCAAGGTTCCATCTCAAACTAATATTAGGCCTTAAATCAATCAAGACTTTCACATTTAGTTTTCTAATTTCTCACTGTGAAATTTAAAAACAGCTTTCTTATTGAAGGATTTAATAATGAGCTCTGCTACCAAAAACAAATGCATAAGGTAGTGTTTCTACCTCAAGAAATTCATGCTCTGGCTAGAAAATTAGATACACTAAACAAATAATTACAAAATGGTGTGAAAAACGTCAAAACAGATGTCTATTTAGAAGTGCTAAGTGAGCACAACAAAACAAACTATTTTACTTAGGGAGTGTGTGTAAGAAGATGACATTTGGGAAAAAGGAAATACAAAGAGGAGTGAAATAAAGGAATTCTACGCAGCAGGAACAATCCAGGCAAAGGCACAGAGGCTCAAATTCATGAACCATGTTTTAGGGAACAACAAAATTTTTATCGACGAGGTTGGTGGAAGAGGAAGCTAAAAATTAGTTTTAGTTTGCTTCTGATGAATTGGTATAGCATGCTAGCAGGCTGACTTTTGCGCTATAGATAAGAGAACAAATATACATTTTGGAGGTAATCACGGAACAAGGTCCTTTAAAATCTCAATACACATTATTAAATGAAGTTTGCCTATTGAATTGAAGTCTTTTAGGTGTCAATGAGAGGCAATAGGTCCATGGTGAAGACTAGCCACAGTTCCCCAATGCCTATTCACTGTGTTCTTCTGTGTAGCAGTAGACACATTTATTCACAGAATCCTTGCTCTCCTATGTTGAATGAACTGGGACTAGGCAGATGATTGCAATTGTGGCAGAAACTGAAGCCTTATCAGTCCTGGGGCACATGTGGCTGATCAGTCCATTGCTTTTTGATTCCTACCTCATGGGAGTTGTTGTCGATATTTTATCTCATGATAACCACATGATTCATGTTTTAATAATTTGATTCCTTGTTTTGGTTAGTATTAAGTGTCATTTTGGTTAAATAATTCCAGTCAAGAGAATATTCATAGCTCTATAAGAATTGCAGTATTAATTTAAAGATATTATAGAGAAGCTCACCCAACTTTCTTTTAACTGTACCATTAGTTTAGATAAAGTAAGTTTCAAAGTTCTGTTTACTTCTATTCTTTGATTATGGGTATTAATGGGGATATATATATATATATATATATATATATATATATACACACACATATACACACACATTACATATCAGCATAAAATTGAAGTGACTGAATAAAATCACCTTCTTACCCTCCTACCCAGTGTTACTAATTCATTCATTCAAAAAATATTTATCAAGCATTATTCTAGGTCAGGTAATTTTTCACCCTGGAGAAATATCAATGAACAGAATGAAATCTCTGTTCATGTGCAGCTCTAATGAAGGAGACAGAAAACAAACAAATACATAAACATATAGCTCAACTCATAGTAGTGGTAAGTATTATGAAAAAAATAAAATCAGAATTAGGGAATCAACCATGCATGGGAGGGAGGGCTATTTCAGATTGAGTGGTCAGGTAAGACTTCTCTGATGAGCTAACATTTCAACTGTGTCGTAAATGGCCTGGTTTGCAATTTTTTTAAATAATACTGAGAGTGAAAGAAGGGAAAAAGGCATTAAGAGCATTACAGAGAGCAATTATAATGCTATTTATTCTATAGAATAAATGATGGCAAAGAAGGAAATCTAGGAGCTCTTGCAGAGGTCTGGTGATTGACAATGAAAAAGTAGTGGGGACAATAGATGGGAAGTCTGAGAATTGCTGGAGCCTAATAAGTTGGCTAGAAAAATGGGAGGTGCTAGACAGCACAGACTGGTTGAATTCAAGGTTTCAGAGATAGTACTGTTATTTTTAATTTTCAAAGGCTTCATGTTTATTTATTGAACATGTAGGAGACACTTTCACCACTCCAAAGTTAAATTACATATGGCCTAATTAGAATATCCATAAACAGAGGTAGTAGTCTTATTGGTGATTATATTAGTCAGGATTCTCCAGAAAAATGGAACCAATAGATGATTGATAGATAGATAGATAGAAATAGATGTACAGGCATTTCTTGATATCCACAGGGGATTGGTTCCAGGACCTACCACAGATACCAAAATCTGTGGATACTTAAGTTCCTTATATAAAATGGTGTAGTACTTCCATATAATCTACACACATCCTTCTCTGTACTTTAAATCATCTCTAGATTACTTATAATAACTAATACAGTGTAAATACTATGTAAATAGTTGCTGGAGCACAGAAAATTCAAGTTTGTTTTTTGGAACTTTCTGGAATATTTTAAAAGATATTTTTGATCTGCAGTTTGTTTGCAGAACCCTCAGATAGGATAGCTGACTTTATAGATTTAGATATAGACAGATATATAGATAGATAGATAAAGACATAGATAAGAGATTTATTCTAGGAATTGGCTCACACAGTTGTGGAGACTGAGAAGTCCCACAATCTACTGTCTGCAAGCTGGAGAACCAGGAAAGGTGTGGTATAATTCAGTTTGAGTCTGTAGGTGTGAGAACCAGGCGAACCATGGGTTAAGTCCTGAAGTCTGGACCTCCAATGTCCTACAGTAGAAGAAGATGGCTGTCCCAGCTCAAGAAGAGAGAAAGGATTTGCCATTCATCTTTTGCTCTGTTTGGGCCCTCAATGGATTAGATGATGCCCACTCAAATCAGTGAGGGCAGATCTTTTTTACTTGGTCTACCAAATTAAATGCAATCTATTCCAGAAAAACCCTCTCAAACACACCCAAAATAATGTTTTACAGTAAGTCCCCTACATATGAACGAGTTCTGTTCCAAGAGCGCGTTTGTAAGTCCAATTTGTTCATAAGTCCAACAAAGTTAGCCTAGGAACCCAACTAACACAATCGGCTATATAGTACTATACAGTAATAGGTTTATAATACTTTTCACACAAATGATACATTAAAAACAAATTTAAAAAACATTTTAAATTTTACACTACAGTACCTTGAAAAGTACAGTAGTAAGTACAACAGCTGGCATACGGGGGCTGGCATCGAGTGAACAGGCAAGAAGAATTACTGACTGGAGGAGAGAGAGGAGGTAGGAGATGGTAGAGCTGACGAATTGTCGGCAATAGGAGATAGAGAGCAAGCTGCACTTTCACTCACAACTTAAGTGATTGGGCATGAGAAGGCATGTTCACGTCTTTGAAAGTTCGCAACTTGAAGGTTTGTATATAGGGGACTTACTGTACTAGCTATTTGGGCATCCTTAGTCCAGTCAAGTTGACACATAAAGTTAACCACCACAGCAAAGCGGTAGGAACTACACACAGTTCCCCCAAATCTATTGCCTCCTTCTTTCTTGTAGCAGTAGACTCACCCCAGTTTCACCTAGGCACGTAGATACCAAACTACAGTCTATACTTCCCAGCCCTCTCTGAAGCTATCTGTGGCTACAGAATTGATGAGTGCTACCTCTAGATCATCTCTGTAAAAGAAAACTACCTTCCTGGACTCTACCCTGTCCATCTCAAAAAATAAACTCTTGTAGTCTATAATGCAGACATGTGAAATTCAGCTTCCATCTTGAGGATGAGGACACCCCTGCAGAGAATGTTATAATGGCACCATGGAAAAACCTGGGTCCCTGAGTGACCTAATGGGCACAGCTGTCCCTCCAAACTAGATCATCTATCTCTTAATTGTTATGTGACAAAAAAATAAAAACTTCTTTTAAGCACTGGCAATTGTGATTCTTTCATCAAGTCAACTGCTAGTAGTTACCCAGACACCATGCTTCTCAAACTACGGAGTAGCAGCATTGGTGCCATCTAAGATCTTGTTAGAACTACACACTCTAAGACCACACTCCAAACCTACTAAATTGGGCTACATTTTAATCAGGTTCCCAGGTGATGATTATACACATTAAAGTTTGAGGAGCACTGCCCTAACGCTTAAGATTTTGAACACAGAAATCTAATCCTTAGGATTTAGGTATGAACGTGTCCAGAAAGTGTTAAAGTGGGATGGATAGAAAATTATTGTAATTAAGGAGATTAAGTAAATGAGAATCTAGGATGCTAACAATATATCTGTGGGGTGGTTGAATAATCAGCTAGACTGATCACATAGAATGATGAGAGGAAATGTTAGAAAAAGGGTGATCCAGATCTAAAATTTTTAGTTAGGAGAATATGATCCTTAATTCTATCCTTAATTCTATGTGGCAACTTGACTGGGCCACAGGGTGCCCAGAAATTTGGTCAAATATTTTTCTACATGTGTCTGTGAGAGCATTCTAGATAAGATTAACATTTGAACTGGTAGACTGAGTAAAGAAGATTGTCCTCCCTATTGTGGGTGGGACTTACCTAATCAATTGAATGGAATAGGGAAAAAAAATTAAAGGCTAAGATGAAACTCCTCTTGTTTGACTACTTGAGATGGAACATCAGTATTTTCCTTTCTTTGGACTCAAATAGAAAAATCAATTCTTGGTTCCCAATCATGCCAGCTTTCAGACTGGAACTTACCCCATCAGTTCTCCTGGATCTCCAGCTTGCCTACTGCAGATCTTGAGGACTTCTCAGCCTTTATAATCACAGAAGCCAATTTCTTATAATAAATCTTCATTGGTTCTGTTTCTCTAGAGAACCCCAACACAGGAAGGAAGTCACCAGGAAGACATCTGTAAATGATGACAAGGAAGGATAATTTTAAAAATCTGAATATATACTTTTTGGAAGAGCTGGGATTTTTGAAGTATTGAGGAAAAATTACTCAAAAGCAATAATGAAGAACAAAGATTTTTACTACCACTAAATTACATTTTGGAATAATTGTGCGGTGAGTGAAAAAAAGCAAATACCCCTTGAAATAACTGCAGTGGAGCAATATCTTCAGGATATAGTAATATTTTAACTAGAGCCCACTGGTGAAGGGACTATTAATAGAACAGTTTAGGAAATAGGGCTGGTTGGTGATGAGAAATCGTGGGTTCCAAAGATGACCATGGAAGTATTTGAGGGTGAGGGAAGAGAGGTAGGTGAAAGAAGAGTCTGGATTAGGGGATATACAACTTAGTATAGTAATAAATGTTTATATCATGATGAATAATAAAAGAGAGACTTCTGATAGTAGTTGAAGAGAACTTAGAGAGTAAGAATGATGCACTTCCAAGAAAAATCTTAGAGGAAATAAGAGATCAATTCAAATACAGATGTTTTAATTGGAGAAGAGGGATGATTATTTATTCCAGTAGTTCAAAGAGATTAAGTACACCTAGAATAGGCAAGCTTTCTTAAGAGGCTTCTCAAAGTACTATGTCAGCGTAGGAATGAGACCTAGGGTAACCAATATGACCCGCTGCAGGAGGCACTGAAGCTACAGGGAGTTATCAGTGATCAAAGTCTTGTGGTGACCCAGAAGCACTAGGCGAGTTGAAAACTTAAGGGAGGCTAAGAATTCTAATGTTGTTGGCAACTGGACTAACATATGCCAAATACTTGGAAACCATTGCTCTAAAACACTATATAAGTGTATTTGTGTCATCTATAACGTATGTCAATCCAGAGTGATTTATTCCTGAATAATTCCTGAGAGTTGTTTTGCTCTATAATACATCTATAGGCACATTTTCCTATAATCACTCAGCAAGTAAGTTTTCAGAATGTACTGTTACTTAAGGAACTTCATGAATTTATGAATGGATGGAGAAACATGTAAACACCCCAAATCACATTTTTATTTTGCCAATTATTTGAATTATGGATAGGTAGTTTGGCAAGTAATTTCTTATACCATAAAAGAAATATTTTAATTGGAAGCTAAAAGCTATCACTCAACCTTGGCAAGTGGAAGATGCCAGATAATTTACTATCAGTTAAACTAACAACTTTGAGATATTTATAATAATTGTGCCAAAGTATTGACAGAATAATTTTGCTCAAAACTTTTAGCCTTTATTTGTGTTTAATCTCATACAGGATTTCTGCAGCAGATGGATTTTTAAAATAATTATTATTGATTTCCCAATCTTCCTTAACATTTATATGCCAACAGAAACATATTTCTGACTAAGGAAACTAAAAGCTTCATATTTAAGTTATAAGATTAAATGCATCTTTTCACTATCATAACTTATATATCTCTAGTCTTCTGAACCTCACCTATGCCTTGTCTTCATAATTTAAAATACTCAGCTTAATGACTAGTTGACAACACAAAACACTGAACAGTTTCAATTCATTTAAAAAAATTATCACAAGGTTACTGAATTAATTGCATTGTTTGAATTTGTAAAATACCACTCAAGGCAACAAAAAATGAGTAACGATTCTACTTTGTAATAAAATTTATTTTCAAATATTCCCTGTTTATGAAAAATGAAGCATGAGGTATTCCCTCAAGTCTTCACTCTGATTATAATTTTATAGGCTCTCAATTTAGAAAATCCTTTGATCTTCCACTTGACATCACCAAGCACACCGTTATTTCAGTAAGACATTTTCATAGTGAAATTTTCTATTTATTTTACTCTTTCCACTTCTCTTGCTACACACACACACACACACACACACACACACATAAACACAAACACGTACTCAAAACCAGAGAAAACATAATTTCTGTCTGAAATAAGAAGAAAATTAAAATGAGGCTTGGGTTTATTTTCTCTGTCTTAAGGCCTTGTTGCCTTTCCCAGTATAAGTGTTGTTTGGCCAAACAAAACAAAAACATGGTCTTAAAAGTCTGATAGAGCTGGGTTCAACTTTTGGCTGTATTAATGACATACAGTTCGGTAAGTTTTAAAACTACTTAGAATCTCAGTGTTCTCCTATGTAAAATGAGAATATGTATGACTTCTTCTGTTGATACTTGTGACAAGAAATTGTTTTGAGATTCTCAACTTTTCCACTATGGTCCTCCCAAAGGCAAAAGAGAGTAAATGCAGATAGACCTCTGAAAGGAAAGCTAAAATAAATTCAGTTTATTTGAAGTTTACATCAATATGGAAGGATAAAACATTAATATATGGGAATTCTTAGCTTCTTTCTTTCTCTTTTCCCACTGCATGATTATCTCATCCTCTGCTCTATAAGCAATAAAAGATCAGAAACTATGAGGAGCATTATACTTGAAAATCTATCAGAACAAAGACTACTATGTCATACCTTCACTTGGAGAGTTGCACAATAAAGTATAAAAATATTATAGGAAGCATATTGTGCATAATTCTGAATGGCAAGAAAGAGTTAACAGAAGTTTAGATTTGGGGGAACATAATGGCATGAACAAGAAGGTTCTTTGCTTTTGCAACTCCCTGGAGTTTTAAGATGCCAAGGAATAGGAAAGGAGCAAAGGTATTAAGAGTAGCAGTGAGGGGGGAGCGAGAAGATGGCGGAAGAGTAAGACGCGGGGATCACCTTCCTCCTCACAGATACATCAGAAATACATCTACACGTGGAACTTCTCCTATAGAACACCCACCGAACGCTGGCAGAAGACCTCAGACCTCCCAAAAGGCAAGAAACTCCCCACGTACCTGGGTAGGGCAAAAGAAAAAAGAATAAACAGAGACAAAACAATAGGGACGGGACCTGCACCAGTGGGAGGGAGCCGTGAAGGAGGAAAGATTCCCTCACACTAGAAGCCCCTTCGCGGGCAGAGACTGCGGGTGGCGGAGGGGGAAGCTTCAGAGCCGCGGAGGAGAGCGCAGCAACAGGGTGCGGAGGGCAAAGCGGTGAGATTCCGCAGAGGATCGGTGCGGATCAGCACTCACCAGCCTGAGAGGCTTGTCTGCGGGCGGGGCTGGGAACTGAGCCTCGGGCGGATCCCAGGGAAAGGTCTGGAGTTGGCAGAGTGAAAACAGCCTGAAGGGGTTAGTGCACCAGGGCTGGCCGGGAGGGAGTTCGGGAGAAGTCTGGAGCTGCCGAAGAGGCAAGAGACCTTTTCTTCCCTCTTTACCTCCTGCTGCGCGAGGAGAGGGGTTTAAGCGCGCCGCTTAAAGGAGCTCCAGAAACGGGCGCGGAGCTGCCGAAGAGACAAGAGACTTTTTCTTGCCTCTTCGCTTCCTGGGGCGCGAGGAAAGGGAATTAAGGGCACCACATAAAGGAGCTCCAGAAACGGGCGCGAGCTGCGGCTGTCGGCACGGACAACAGAGACGGGTGTGGGACGCTAGGGTTGCTACTGCCGCCACCAAGAGGCCTGTGTTTGAGCACAGGTCACTCTCCACACGGGCCCTCCCGGGAGCCTGTGTAGCCCGCCACCGCCAAGGTCCCGGGATCCAGGGACTGCTTCCCCGGGAAAACGCGCGGTGCGCCTCGCGCCGGTGCAGCGTCACGCCGGCCTCTGCCGCCGCGGACTCACCTCACATCCGTGCCCCCCGCCCCCGCCTGAGTGAGCCAGAGACCACGAATCAGCTGCTCCGTTAACGCTGCTCCTTTGACCCCGCCCTCTCTGAGCGAAGGGCAGACGCCTTCGGACGACCTGCGCGCAGAGGCGGGGCCAGGTCCAGGGCTGAGCCCCAGGAGCTGTGCGAACAAAGAAGAGAGGGGGAGGTCCCTCCCAGCAGCCTCAGAAACAGAGGGTTAAAGCTCCACAGTCAGCTTGAAGTGCCCTGCATCTGTGGAAAACCTGAATAGACAGCGAAATATCCCAGGTTGAGGAGGTGGACTTTGGGAGCAAGATATACTATTACTTTCCCCTTTTTTCTTTTTGTGAGTGTGTATGTGGGTGCTGCTGTGTGAGATTTTGTCTGTGTAGCTTTGTTTTCACCATTTGCCCTGGGGTTAGACCGGCCCTTTTTTTTTTGTTTTTTTGGTTTTTTTTCTTTAATAGAAATTTTTCTTCTTAATAATTATTTTTTTATTTTAATAACTGTATTTTACCCTACTTTATTTACGCTTCTCCCCTTTCGTTCTTCCTTTCTTCCCTCCTTTCTTTCCTATTTCCCTCCTTCCTTCCTTCCTCCCTTCCTTCCTTTATTCCCTCCTTCCTCCCTTCCTTTCTTCCTCCCTCCCTTCCTTTCTTCCTTCCTTCCCTCCCTTCCTCCTTCCTTCCTTCCTTTCTTGCCTTTCTATTTTTTTCTCCCTTTCGTTTTTTTTTTTTTTTTTAACATCTTTATTTGAGTATAACTGTTTTACAATAGTGTGTTAGTTTCTCCTTTACAACAAAGTGAATCAGTTATACATATACATATGTTCCCATAACTCTTCCCTCTTTTGTCACCCTCCCTCCCACCCTCCCTATCCCACCCCTCTAGGTGGTCACAAAGCACAGAGGTGAACTCCCTGTGCTATGCTGCAGCTTCCCACTAGCTATCTAATTTACATTTGGTAGTGTGTATATGTCCCTGCCACTCTCTCACATCGTCACAGCTTACCCTTCCCCCTCCCCATATCCTCAAGTCCATGTTCTAGTAGGTCTGTGTTTTTTTTTTTTTTTTTTTTTTTTTTTTTTTTTGTGGTATGCGGGCCTCTCACTGCTGTGGCCTCTCCCGCTGCGGAGCACAGGCTCCGGACGCGCAGGCCCAGCGGCCATGGCTCACGGGCTTAGTTGCTCCGCGGCATGTGGGATCTTCCCGGACCAGGGCACGAACCCGTGACCCCTGCATCGGCAGGCGGATTCTCAACCACTGCGCCACCAGGGAAGCCCAGGTCTGTGTTTTATTCCCATCCTACCACTAATCTTTGAGCCGTGTGGATTAAAGGCTCTTGGCACTACAGCCAGGTGTCAAGGCTGTGTCTCTGAGGTGGGAGAACCACCCTCAGGACACTGGTCTACAAGAGACCTCTCAGCTCCACGTAATATTAAACGGCGAAAATCTCCCAGAGATCTCCATCTCAACACCAAGACCCAGCTTCACTCAAGGACCAGCAACGAACAGTGCTGGACACCCTATACCCAACAAAGAGCGAGACAGGTCTACAGCCCCATCCATTAGCAGAGAGGCTGCCTAGAATCAAAGTAAGGCTACCGACATCCCCATACACGCCACCAGACGTGGACCTGCCCGCCAGGGAGACGGGATCCAGCCTCATCCACCAGAACAGGGGCACTCGTCCCCCCAACCAGGAAACCTCCTCAACCCGCTGAACCAACCTCAGCCACTGGGGACAGCCACCAAAAATAGATAGAACTACGAACCTGCAGCCTGCAAAAGGGAGACCCCAAACACAGTAAGACAAGCAAAATGAGAAGACAGAAAAACACACAGCAGATGAAGGAGCAAGATAAAAACACACCAGACCTAACAAATGAAGAGGTAATAGCCAGTCTACCTGAAAGAGAATTCAGAATAATGATGGTGAAGATGATTCAAAATCTTGGAAATAGAATAGACAAATTGCAAGAAACAGTTAACAAGGACCTAGAAGAAATAAAGAGGAAGCAAGTAACGATGAGCAACACAATAAATGAAATGAAAAATACTCTAGATGGGATCAGTAGCAGAATAACTGAGGCAAAAGGATGGATAAGTGACCTGGAAGATAAAATAGTGGAAATAACTACTGCAGAGCAGAAGAAAGAAAAAAGAATGAAAAGAACTGAGGACAGTCTCAGAGACCTCTGGGACAACATTAAACACACCAACATTCGAATCATAGGGGTCCCAGAAGAAGAAGAGAAAAAGAAAGGGACTGAGAAAATATTTGAAGAGATTATAGTTGAAAACTTCCCTAATATAGGAAAGGAAATAGTCAATCAAGTCCAGAAAGCACAGAGAGTCCCATACAGGATAAACCCAAGGATAAACACGCTGAGACACATAATAATCAAATTGTCAAAAATTAAATACAAAGAAAACATTAAAAGCAGCAAGGGAACAACAACAAATAACACACAAGGGAATCCCCATAAGGCTAACATCTGATCTTTCAGCAGAAACTCTACAAGCCAGAAGGGAGTGGCAGGACATATTTAAAGTGATGAAGGAAAAAAACCTACAACCAAGATTACTCTACCCAGCAAGGATCTCATTCAGATTTGATGGAGAAATTAAAACCTTTACAGACAAGCAAAAGCTGAGAGAGTTCAGCACCACCAAACCAGCTTTACAGCAAATGCTAAAGGAACTTCTCTAAGCAAGAAACATAAGAGAAGGAAAAGACCTACAAGAACAACCCGAAACAATTAAGTAAATGGTAATAGGAATGCACATATCAATAATTACCTTAAATGTAAATGGATTAAATGCTCCCACCATAAGACACAGACTGGCTGAATGGATACAAAAACAGGACCCATATATATGCTGTCTACAAGAGACCCACTTCAGACCTAGGGACACTTACAGGCTGAAAGTGAGGGGATGGAAAAAGATATTCCATGCAAATGGAAATCACAAGAAAGCTGGAGTAGCAATTCTCATATCAGACAAAATAGACTTTAAAATAAAAACTATTACAAGAGACAAAGAAGGACACTACATAATGATCAAGGGATTAATCCATGAAGAAGATATAACAATTGTAAATATTTATGCACCCAACATAGGCGCACCTCAATACATAAGGCAAATACTAACAGCCATAAAAGGGGAAATCGACAGTAACACAATCAGAGTAGGGGACTTTAACACCCCACTTTCACCAATGGACAGATCATCCAAAATGAAAACAAATAAGGAAACACAAGCTTTAAATGATACATTATACAAGATGGATTTACTTGATATTTATAGGACATTCCATCCAAAAACAACAGAATACACATTTTTCTCAAGCGCCCATGGAACATTCTCAAGGATAGATCATATCTTGGGTCACAAATCTAGCCTTGGCAAATTTAAGAAAATTGAAATCGTATCAAGTATCTTTTCTGACCACAACGCTATGAGACTAGATATCAATTACAGGAAAAGATCTGTAAAAAATACAAACACATGGAGGCTAAACAATACACTACTTAATAACGAAGTGATCACTGAAGAAATCAAAGAGGAAATCAAAACATACCTAGAGACAAATGACAATGGAGACACGATGACCCAAAACCTATGGGATACAGCAAAAGCAGTTCTAAGAGGGAAGTTTATAGCAATACAATCATACCTTAAGAAACAGGAAGCATCTCGAATACACAACCTAACTTTGCACCTAAAGCAATTAGAGAAGGAAGAACAAAAAAACCCAAATTTAGCAGAAGGAAAGAAATCATAAAGATCAGATCAGAAATAAATGAAAAAGAAATGAAGGAAACAATAGCAAAGATCAATAAAAGTAAAAGCTGGTTCTTTGAGAAGATAAATAAAATTGATAAACCATTAGCCAGACTCATCAAGAAAAAAAGGGAGAAGACTCAAATCAATAGAATTAGAAATGAAAAAGGAGATGTAACAACTGACTCTGCAGAAATACAAAAGATTATTAGAGATTACTACAAGCAACTCTATGCCAATAAAATGGACAACCTGGAAGAAATGGACAAATTCTTAGAAATGCACAACCTGCCAAGACTGAACCAGGAAGAAATAGAAAATATGAACAGACCAATCACAAGCACTGAAATTGAAACTGTGATTAAAAATCTTCCAACAAACAAAAGCCCAGGACCAGAGGGCTTCACAGGAGAATTCTATCAAACATTTAGAGAAGAGCTAACACCTATCCTTCTCAAACTCTTCCAAAAGACAGCAGGGGGAGGAACACTCCCAAACTCATTCTATGAGGCCACCATCACCCTGATACCAAAACCAGACAAAGACGTCACAAAGAAAGAAAACTATAGGCCAATATCACTGATGAACATAGATGCAAAAATCCTCAACAAAATACTAGCAAACAGAATCCAACAGCACAGTAAAAGTATCATACACCATGATCAAGTGGGGTTTATTCCAGGAATGCAAGGATTCTTCAATATATGCAAATCAATCAACGTGATACACCATATCAACAAACTGAAGGAGAAAAACCATCTATGATCATCTCAATAGATGCAGAGAAAGCTTTTGACAAAATTCAACACCTATTTATGATAAAAACCATGCAGAAAGTAGGCATAGAGGGAACTTTCCTCAATATAATAAAGGCAATATATGACAAACCCACAGCCAGCATTGTTCTCAATGGTGAAAAACTGAAACCATTTCCACTAAGATCAGGAACAAGACAAGGTTGCCCACTCTCACCACTCTTATTCAACCTAGTTTTGGAAGTTCTAGCCACAGCAATTAGAGAAAATAAAGAAATAAAAGGAATCCAAATAGGAAAAGAAGAAGTAAAGCTGTCACTGTTTGCAGATGACATGATACTATACATAGAGAATACTAAGAATGCTACCAGAAAACTACTAGAACTAATCAATGAATTTGGTAAAGTAGCAGGATACAAAATTAATGCACAGAAATCTCTGGCATTCTTATACACTAATGATGAAAAATCTGAGAATGAAATTAAGAAAACACTCCCATTTACCATTGCAACAAAAAGAATAAAATATCTAGGAATAAACCTACCTAAGGAGACAAAAGACTTGTATGCAGAAAACTATAAGACACTGATGAAAGAAATTAAAGATGATACAAATAAGTGGAGAAATATACCATGTTATTGGATTGGAAGAATCAACATAGTGAAAATGACTCTATTACCCAAAGCAATCTACAGATTCAATGCAATCCCTATCAAATTACCACTGGCATTTTTTACAGAACTAGAACAAAGAATTTCACAATTTGTAGGGAAACACAAAAGACCCTGAATAGCCAAAGCAATCTTGAGAACGAAAAATGGAGCTGGAGGAATCAGGCTCCCTGACTTCAGACTATACTACAAGGCCACAGTAATCAAGACAGTATGGTACTGGCACAAAAACAGAAATATAGATCAATGGAACAGGATAGAAAGCCCAGAGATAAACCCACACACATATGGTCACCTTATCTTTGATAAAGGAGGGAAGGAAACACAGTGGAGAAAAGACAGCCTCTTCAATAAGTGGTGCTGGGAAAACTGGACAGCTACCTGTAGAAGTATGAAATTAGAACACTCCCTAACACCATACACAAAAATAAACTCAAAATGGGTTAAAGACCTAAATGTAAGGCCAGACACCATCAAACTCTTAAAGGAAAACATAGGCAGAACACTCTATGACATCAATCACAGCAAGATCCTTTTTGACCCATCTCCTAGAGAAATGGAAATAAAAACAAAAATAAACATATGGGATCTAATGAAACTTAAAAGCTTTTGCACAGCAAAGGATACCATAAACAAGACCAAAAGACAACCCTCAGAATGGGAGAAAATATTTGCAAATGAAGCAACTGACAAAGGATTAATATCCAAAATTTATAAGCAACTCATGCAGCTCAATAACAAAAAAACAAAAAACCCAATCCAAAAATGGGCAGAAGAACTAAATAGACATTTCTCCAAAGAAGATATACAGATTGACAACAAACACATGAAAGAATGCTCCACATCATTAATCATTAGAGAAATGCAAATCAAAACTACAATGAGATATCATCTCACACCAGCCAGATTGGCCATCATCAAAAACTCTAGAAACAATAAATGCTGGAGAGGGTGTGGAGAAAAGGGAACACTCTTGCACTGTTGGTGGGAATGTAAAATGATACAGCCACTATGGAGAACAGTATGGAGGTTCCTTAGAAAACTATAAATAGAACTACCATATGACCCAGCAATCCCACTACTGGGCATATACCCTGAGAAAACCATAATACAAAAAGAGTCATGTACCAAAATGTTTATTGCAGCTCTATTTACGATAGCCAGGACATGGAAGCAACCTAAGTGTCCATCAACAGATGAATGGATAAGGAAGATGTGGCACATATATACAATTGAATATTACTCAGCCATAAAAAGAAATGAAACTGAGTTATTTGTAATGAGGTGGATAGACCTGGAGTCTGTCATACAGAGTGAAGTAAGTCAGAAAGATAAAAACAAATACCGTATGCTAACACATATATATAGAATCTGAAAAAAAAAAAAAGTCATGAAGAGATTAGTGGTAGGATGGGAATAAAACACAGACCTACTAGAGCATGGACTTGAGGATATGGGGAGGGGGAAGGGTAAGCTGTGACGATGTGAGAGAGTGGCAGGGACATATACACACTACCAAATGTAAATTAGATAGCTAGTGGGAAGCTGCAGCATAGCACAGGGAGTTCGCCTCTGTGCTTTGTGACCACCTAGAGGGGTGGGATAGGGAGGGTGGGAGGGAGTGTGACACAAGAGGGAAGAGTTATGGGAACATATGTATATGTATAACTGATTCACTTTGTTGTAAAGGAGAAACTAACACACTATTGTAAAACAGTTATACTCAAAGATGTTAAAAAGTAAAAAAAAAGAGTAGCAGTAAGAGTTGCATTAATGTTGTAGTGTTGTATTAAGAGTTGTAATGTTTGAAACATTACTGAACTACAGGTCTCATTACTTTCTAAGAATACTACGATGATTATGTATATTGCAAAGTGCTCTATTATATAGTCACTTTTATTTTAATATGAAGTTACTCATAAAAGTCTTTGTAGGGCTTCCCTGGTGGCACAGTGGTTGAGAGTCCGCCTGCCTATGCAGGGGACACGGGTTCGTGCCCCGGTCCGGGAAGATCCCACATGCCACGGAGCAGCTAGGCCCGTGAGCCATGGCCGCTGAGTCTGCGCCTCCGGAGTCTGTGCTCCGCAACGGGAGAGGCCACAACAGTGAGAGGCCCGCGTACCGCCAAAAAAAAAGTCTTTGTAGAAAATTGATATCACAGGAAGGTTATGATTTCAAGGGCCAGCATCTTTATTAGTAAAAAATTTTAATGAATATCTTACCTGCTTAGCATACTCCTTGCCACACTATAGTGTATTATAAATATTAGCTCCTATTCTGAGTCTATATTTGTGATGATTAATGGTATGTGTCAACTTGGTTAGACAATTGTGTCCAGATAACTGATCAAACATTATTCTGGATGTTTCTGTGAGGGTGTTTTTGCATGAGATTAACATTTCAATCAGTGGACTTAAAGTACATTGGCCTTTATAATATGAATGAGCCTCATTCAGTCAGTTGAAGGTCAAATAGACTGACCTCCTCAAAGCAAGAAGGAATTCTGCAGCAGATGGCCTTTGGACTTGAACTGCAACATTGGCGATTCCTGGGTCTCCAGTCTGCTGGCCTACCTTACATATTTTGGACTTGCCAGTCTCCATAAACACCTGAGCCAATTCCTTAAAATATATTTATTTAATTATAATATATTTTAAATAATAAATATAAATAAATATATGTATATTTATATTTTAGGATATATGAATACATATTCATATTTATGGATTTGAATATATTTATATACATATTTTAAATAAATAAATGCATATATATATATACACACACACACAACCTATTGATTCTATTTCTCTGAACAAACCTAATATAATAGTCAATGACAAAATCATTTACAACGTATTAGAAGACATTGATCCAGTAATCTCATGTAATTTTCAGAGACTCCTGAACACATCTGAATTAAAATTGGGACTTTTTATGGACTGAATTATGTCTCTCCAAAATTCATATGTTGAAATCCTAACCCCTAGTACCTCAGAATGTGACTGTATTTGGAGATAGGACCTTTAAAGAGGTAATTAAGATAAAATGAAGTCATATGTGAGGGACCTAATCCAATATGACTGGTGTCCTTATAAGAAGAGAAGATTAGAACACCAACACACACAGAGGGAAGACCATGTAAAGACACAAGGAGAAGTCAGCCATCTAGGAGGCAAAGAGTGGCCCTAGAATTCAACCTTGCTAATACTTTGATCCCAGACTTCTGGCCTTCAGAACAGTGACAAAACAAATTTCTGTTGTTTAAGCAACCCTATCTGTGGTCTTTTGTTATGACAACCCTAGCAAACTAGTACAGGTCCCAAAATCATTTTGGGTAACAGGACAATTATTCCCTGACCCACATCACAGAGTTCCATACCAAATTTAATCAGCAAGAGATGTAGGTATTGAGTAGATCTGAGGCAGGAGACAGATGGGCCCCAAGGGCAAATGGTTTGAGTTGGTTCCCTGTGGACAGATACTCTGAGACGGAAATAACAGGACAATTGAGAGAGGAGGCTGGGCCCTGCCCAGACAGAAGATAAGAGACCACACACTCCTCATTCTTGAAGTCAGGAGACCTCCCCGACTACACAGGCACAGAAAGGCACCTTGGAGGTCAAAAGGGGAGTGATGCCAAGTGATGGCAACTAATGCTCACTACCCATAGGCCTCTTCGGTAGAATCCATCTTGGCTAAGAGATGCGTGTGCACACGTGGGAAAGTCCTGAGCTATACCAAATACAGGCTTTGAACCAGGCAAATCAAAATGATTGGCCAGAGGAAACCTGAAAGAAATGCCCCATAAAAGTTATTCCATCTGCCACGAGGGTGCGATTCTCTCTCTGAGCCCATCTGTGTGTCTATCCACATGTACTGTTTTCTTTTTTCTCCTAATAAATACTTTACTTGTTTCACTACTTTCTGTCTTTGTGGGAATTCTTCTTCTGCAAAGCCATAGGGCCAGCGCCTTGTCACTGACCACTGGTCTAGTGGCTAGCATTCGGTGCTTTCACGGCCACGACCCAACCTCAATCACTGGCCAGGAACTGAAACCCTGCTTCAAGCCACTGCAGGCCGAGGCCACCTGAGATCAGATCCAGCAGTAAATAGTAGATTCTGAGGCTGTTTAAATATGCCATTTATTTAAGACAATATATTTTAAAGCATACAGTTTTTAAGTTAAAGCCTTAAGTAACACTCCAAAAATGTTAATGATAACCTCTGTAAATACAAATTGCATGCAGATTTCATTGCCTTCTCCTTCAAAACGTGGTCTTGCAGTTGGATTGAGGTAGGCAGGCAAGGCTACTGAGAAAACGATAAAGGATGACCTGATCTTTATGATCTGCTATTTAAGGAATTGCTACTTATCATTTCTGAAGCAGCCAGTCCTTTTCCCTTTAAGATGAAGCAGTAAACATTTGAATCACTCTCTTGACAGCCCTCCTAATATCAAAATATCTTTTATTTCCCCTGGTTACCAGTCCTATTAAGGTTTATAAAATGTTTGAAGCATTTAAAGGTCTCACGTGGAGCATACAAGTCGCTCTGTTTGTTGAATGTTCCTAAGAAGACAAGTGATGTATCACTGCAAAAATTTTATAGGAAGATTATTTATTTAATGAAACGGCCCTGAGTGTAAAAGTCTCTCTCTCTCTCTCTCTCTCTCTCTCTCTCTCTCTCTCCCTCCCTCTCTCTCTCTTTCTCTCTCTCTCTCTCTCTCACACACACACACACACACACACACACACACACATATAGAAATCTCAGTATCACAAGCTGTAGTTCTAAATCAAATGATCTAAAATATATTTAGTGAAAACTTCTTTTTTCATCAGTTTTGAGCTTTCATTTTACTTTACTATTGAGCATAACTTCAATCTTAGGAAATGTTTATCATTTAAGTAGTAGCATTTTCAAATAAACCATACACAAAATACAGAATTGAACCTGACTTCTTCCAATAATGTTTCAATAAAAACTTTTCTGTACTTCAGTTTTGCAGGAAATCAAACTAGTTTGCAAATACTGACATAAATAACATTATGGAGTATATCCCATCAAAAAAACTTTAAGATACCTTTGTGTATTAGAAAATGTACTATTTAACAACATCATAAAACTTTATCCTTTTACTAAACATTTTCATTTTAATTAACCTCTTCCGATTTTTCTAAAATTAAACTTTTCCTCAAGAAGTTTACTGCTTTTCAATATTTCTTTACCCTAAAACTATGTCTCCCACTACATTCTAGTCTATTAAGAATGTTAGTTCACAACTCCAACTCCCTCTTAGGGGTTTTTAAGGAAAAAAAATGAAATACTTATTTTTGTTTAGATTTTGCATTTAAGTTGAAGACACCTTACATTGTTAATAGGCAGTCTGAAGTAGGTTTAGAAGTTATAACGTTTATAGTCTGATATTTATTTGAGTGTATCCAAACCACTAGACTAGCTTATTCAAATCCTATATGTAATCAGCAGTTTTAAAGGTAGTGCAGGAGATGACTAGCTTTACAATTTACTGTACTGTCCAGGTTATTATATTATACAGAATTTCTCTCACTTTTTTTGTGACACTTGCAGATATTAATGACTAGTTATTAGCTTTAGAAAATTAGATCCAATACTCAATATCTAAGATATTTGCTCTTCTGTGAACTTACTGAATCATTTTGATTAAATCACTTAACTTCTCTGTGCATTTCAACTTACTTCCATAAGAAAACTCCTTAAATAGATTAAATAAATGTGGGTTCATCTGTTTTAAGACTGCCAAATAAAATGTACCAACTTATCCTATATAGTTTATAACTAAATTTAAGGTAATTTAATCATATCTTGTATCAGTTCAAAGAAAATCCTATGAGCAAAAATCTATTATGGTTTTTACCTTTAGTTTTTCAAAAGTTAAAAAAAATTACATTAATGATTTATTTATGTAAGTGCTTTTTTTCAATTCCTATTGACTTTATAGAATCCAAACATTTAGTATCACTAGTTTTGAAAGTTGTTTCAAATCTGTTATATAAATTAATTCTGCAAAATGCATACTAATGCAGACATTATAATCTTTGTTAAATAAATGATTAATAAATGAACTGACAGCTCAATAAAGAAGAGGAAGAAAAAGTAAAACCACTATAGAAATGAAAGTTAAATTGAAAGGAGAATTAAGGAGAACAAACATTGCTGAAAACTGAAGTAAGGTAAACAGTGGATAGAAATGAAAGAAAAAGGAATAAAAAGTTAAATTCACATGACTAATTTGGAATAATTTGAAAGATTAACTATGATACATAAAAGACGTCAAGGAAAGAAAAGCCAATGTACTCATAATTGTTATTATGAGATAATCATATTGATGATGAAAAATATTTACAGTTATAATCAAAGAAAATATCCCAGAAATGAAAGAAAACATGAATCTATAGACTAAAAAAGAATATTCCATGTGTCAGGAAAATCTGACCATAGGCCAGTCAGAAAGAAGCTACTAACAGGTTGAGAAAATAAGAGAAATAGTATGGCTTGTATGGTGCTGGGAGATGTTGAGATTTCAGTTTGGGAATGAGAAAGTTCTTTTTCTTGATCATAAAACATTGCAGTAGAGAAAGAAAGATGACTCAATGAAATCCCCTTACAAATATGCTAACAAATATTATTGCCTGGGAAATACAGAGTAGAAAAGTCCTTATCTATAGAATATATTTAGCAGAATGTACTTCGAATGAACTAGGATAGATCATAAAATTTAACCCTGAAATCTATGAATTTATGGAAAAATGACTTCTTGGAATAATGTTATTTAAGGTTTGTTAATTATCGGTGAATAAAATGGGGATGTTTTATGACCAAATTAGTTCTCCTTTGTTCTTCATGTGTAATTTAGAGTCCTCATATATTAAATCTGTGCCAGAATGCACCAAGAAAGACTCTAAAGAACAGCATTGGTGGTCCTGGATATCTCTATCCTGTTTTTTCAAGTACCTGTATCCTTGAAATGATTAGAGTTTAACACTGGATAAGATCTCTGATGCGTGTGAATGTGATTCGACAATCCAGTCTTCATATTAACTCCAGTTGGCACTGGAAGCAGAATTTTCTTTCAGTCCCAGGAATCATAATGGCTAGGCATTTTTGATAAAGAAAAATAAAGGATTCAAAAATGAGGATTTGATGCCAAGATGGCGGTCTAGCTAATCTTTCTTTTAAAGTAGAAAAATTCTTTGTTTAAAGCAGCAAAATTTAAAGAGGCAGAATATGGGGACAAGTCTTTCCAATGGGATTTTGAGGAAACTGACCTAGAAACATGAGACCAGCTTACTGGATAGTTAGAGTGTGTTAGGCAGAGGGCAAATCAGTGAAAATTTCTATTACCTGTCTTTTGCTAGCAGCCCTGATAAAACCTAAACCAAAGAAGTAGGAAGCTGAAGCAGTGGCAAAAATAACAGTAAAGGCAGTTTTTTCCTATTTCTGGAAAGTCTTTTCATGCTTCAGTGGATAGCTAGGTAGATGTGATTTTCACTCACAAAGTAACTCAAGACCATTGATTAATTAAAAAAAAAAAAAAAGCAATACCAAAAAACTATACAGTTTGTGGTAGCCACAGCCAAATACCCATGGAATCCTGAGAGTATACTGATAAATGTTAAGATACTTACAAAACAGATCAACAGAAACTTGATTAATCATTATTGGTACAAGTTCTGAGAATTAATAATTAAAGAGACTATCACAAACTTTAGAGACTGATAAATGACAACAAACTTTTGTGAGCAGATGCTTCTGATGGTATGATAACAAACTTGCTAAAATGAGTGAAATAAGGAGTTTGACAGACTTAATCTGAGAGAGTTAAGTCCCACCTATTGTCAACTCTAATGGAATATTCCTTCCTAAGCAGCAAGAATATCATGAACACAGTAGACCCTACCCTACACTATGACCAGATGGATGGATATACCTAATTTAGTGCCCTTGATGCTATGATATATACTGTGATAGTCACATCTCTAGAGCTACCTTAGCTACCTGAGTTCATCAAATCTGTGAAAGTCACATCCCCAGAGCTACTTAGCTACCTGAGTTCATGAAATAAGCAAGCATGTGAGTGCTTTAGTTTATGCACTAATGGGAAAAGAGAGGTAACAACTAATGTGACAAAGAACTTTCCCAGTGTCAATGGAAAAATAATTGCTTGAAAATGGCCATGGGAAGAATTTACCATGGTCAAGGGAACTGGCATAGCTGGCTAGTGAATTTTGTTGGCCCTCTATTGCTAAATTCAAATGACTGCAAAGTGTTAGCTAGGATTAACTCTCTAATCTAGGCTTTCCTTACCGTGTGTAACAGAAGCAATCTCAGAGAATATTGTCTAACTGCATATATCATTTTTGATGACAATACATAGTTAACTGCTATGAATTTATATAAATGGGCAAGGAAATACATTACACAAACCTACCATTCATTATCAGAGCAGTGGTCTCACTGAAAATTGGAATGGGCAACTTTAAAACTAGTTATTAAAACTGGTGATAAAAATGATCTGAAGGTTTGGCCTCATTGTTTAAAAAACTGTCATTAGGTTGAATATGAAGAGAAGTAAGATAGAGACTCCACTAATATGACTTCTAAAAGTAAGTAGTAGAAATAAAGGGACTAGGGAGGAGGAAATTGCATATCTTTATTCTCAAGATTCACAAAATCTTTGGCTTTGTTACGGTATACCCAAGGAAGGTGATACAAATGGTTAAGACACAATATTCATATCATGAAATTTGATATCAAATAATCATAATGTATTTTAGGATGTGCCAAAATGTTACTCTTTTCACCAAATTAGGACAAATGCTGAATTTATTCCATCAGCAAGCAGTGAGAAATCATCTTGTGAATTTTCCCCTGTCAGATTTAATATCAGCCCAGTGGTGAGGCCAAGGAGAAATGATAGTGAGTCTGCTGTAATTGTAAAACCTATTGTTAAGTATTATGTTAAGCTATGCAACCTGACCAAAAGAGAACTTTGTGGCTCAACTGAAAATACGCTGATATTATAGAAAACAGAAGAGGCGTTTAGAAGTGGATCATATTTCCTGGGCAAAACGAACTCACACTATTTCTATGATAATGTTCCAGAACAAGAGAACAATACTTTTCGCTATATCTCAGATCTGGTACTGATTATTGGCTAAGCTGGAAAAAACAAACAACCTCTCCCCCTGAAGATACCTGCTTTCCTCAGAAAGGTATTGGACTCATACTAATTCATATATTTGCCCAAAAAATCACATAGAGTACTGGAGAAAAGTAATAACTTAATGATTTCAATAATGTTCAATAACTCAATTTACTGATAGCCAAATATAGTAACCATTGGACAAATATTTTCTAGGCTATATTTATTATTATGAATAATTTTCCAGATGACCCAAGAGAAATTACCAGTGAATCATATAAGATGGTGGATGTTGAGCAGCAGAGTTTCTAAACTTTATCAAGTCATAATTTATGATGATATGTTGCTAAGACAGTAATGATAGGAAATGGATTGCTGCTGCATGATCAATATATCAGAGCTTGACTTGCTCCTTTTCATATACCAAATGTACATAAGGATGGAATGCATTTAAGGAAGGTATAAATATCACCATGGCATTCCTTGAAAAATTACACATATAGTTAAATATCTACATCAACACATACTAAAAAGTTTGAATAACTACAGATGACGAAAGCAAAAGAATAATTAAGTTGGAATTCTTACTCCTCATTAGGAGTAGGTTGGATAGTTTAAATACTAGTGTTCAATGGAATGTTTGTAAGATTATTATTTTGCATAAAATGTTTCAGAAAAATGGTGTAAAAATTATTAAAATAAACCTGAGAAATAGGTAGCAAGGAGATATTGGCCAAGATAAGAGTTTAGACTGGGAAAAATAAGAACAAGACTGCAATTTATTCTTTCCCTTCATCGGAAGACACCTGGGTAAGAAAGAAAGACAACTCAGACAGACCCCTGGTAAACACACTAATAACAGAAACCTCCTTGAACACATGCTAATTGTACGGACTAGCAGGAGTGCCCTTATCTATGGAATACTTAAAGCAAAATGTACCTGAGTCCTGGCTTTTGGTAAATGTCACATAAAATACATAACTATAAAAAGAAGATTATTTAGTGACTGAAAGTGCTCCCTTTTAGATAAGTGATGTCCCGCATAATATATTATGGAGAGACCTCATATGTTAAATCCAGGCCAGAGCAATTCTAATGTAGGAAAATGGATCCAAGAAACTCTGTTATGATCCCAGATATCTCCATGTTTTATCTATGTCTTACACTAGCAAATTCTGATACTCTGTGAGACCTCTTTTCTTGCAAGTCTGATTTGACCCTCTGATCATTAGTATTGTGTAATGGGCCAACCTTGTTCACATACCATGCATTCAACTGAGACAAGAAAGGCCATGCCTTGGATATAAAGATCATGCCCTTGAGGAAGGACTACTCTAGAGTCATTCTTCCGAAATGCCTACAAAACTTAGTTAAAAGGATTCATTCATTGGTTAGAAGAATTTAAAAGATTCTTGCTTCATAGGCAGAGCCAGATACATAATTTGCTGGCCTCAGTGCAAAATGAAAATGTGGGGCCCCTTATTCAAAAAGCAGGAAAAATGCCATTAAATGTAATAAAACATGAAACTTCAAAAAAAAAAGAACTTAAAAGATTCTTGTTATTACAAAATCAAGTATTAATAAGAGCCTTTTTATGCTACATGTTTTGCATCCTATTCAGGTGTTATGGCTAAATGACATTGAAAAAAAATAATTCAGTTCTCTTGTGTGTGTTTTATTTCTAAGTATTTAATAAAATTGTATTGAGAAATAATGACACCACTATCATTTTAACTGAAAATCTGCTCAAGATAATTTATAGCATCTTTCTTTCTTCTAGACTTGCTCAGCATAAAACATTACATTTTTAAGCACCTTAAGGCTTTCAACAGCTCTACATCCTTTAGGAGGAAGAAGTGGCCCATTTAGCCGAATTCTGTTGATTCACTGAAACCAAGAGAGCAGTGAATCTTGACTTACTTTATGCCATGGTACATATCCCTGCATTACATTGCCACCCTTCTGCCAGAGACATAATCCCTCCAACCCTCTGGCTCCTAGACAAAAAGTTCTACAAACACTTTGATCTACGTAGCAGCTGCTCCCCATTTGAGGTTGTGGACCTCTGGAGTTTATATATGCTGCCACACTTCTTCCCGCAGCATAACAAACAGAACTGAAGTGCCTCAAAAGGCTGTCAGAACCAGGCAGAATGCAGCTGTTTAGAAACAAAGGGATAACTGCTGCTTTGAATGGGACAATTAATGATCTTCCACTGTTACGTAAATATTAATAAGCCCACTTGCCTAAAAAAGTGTTAATTTAAAAACCACAGTCCATACCTCTTTTATTATCTGTCCCCATGCTACCTATAACTCGGAACGCATGTCCTTCTACTTGTTACGGAGTATTCTCCATTTTAAGTGGCTTATTCTCGGTTTTAACATTTATGAAGTTCCTTTATACATACACAAAACAACCATAAGGAAATGCAATAGCAACAATTACACTGGGTATGGTGCTCTCTAGGTTTTGATCCTGAGTGATCCACTTTATTCAGCTGGTATCTGAATACTCCCCTCCTTTTTTCCAGAAATTTACTCATTTAGGACTCAAATCTTAGTCTTTAGTTTAGTGTGTCTTGTGTTACAGACACAAGTTAACTCTCCTCTGCACACCAATTTGGCTAACAAATTACTGAAAAACCAAGTCTTTGAATTATGGTTGACTTTTTTTCACAAGTACTTCCATATTACCAAAAAAACTTAGCTGGGGATTTTTCAAACCAGCTTGATTCAACTTTAATTTTACATGTATTTTACACTTTATAGACTCTAAACCTTTCTCAGATATTTAATGTTTTCATCATGTGAATGGATGGGGTTTCCCTTGGAAGCATGTTACCATTTTCTCTATTTTTATATGATTAACCATCTTCAATCTGAGTGTAGTTCTTTGTCTACAATTTTTCTCCTTGTTATTGGGACATTGGTGAACTGATCATTGAACAGATATATTTCTGAAAATTAACCTACAGCAAGACGTTTGATGATATTGCCAAGGGCATATTTTATAGTATTAGATTCCATTGTCAAAGAGGGCAGAAAGAACATTCATATATATATATATATACACATACAAATACATATACACACACACACACATATGTAGCTCTTTCTGAAAGACAAAAGTCTTTATCACTAGAAAAAAATTTATTGGGGCATAATACACATACCATAAAATTCACCATTTAAAAGTATACAATTCACTGTTTTTTAATACATTCACAAGATGAAGCATCTCCACCATCTAATTTCTGAACATTTTCATTACTCTAGAAAGGAAACCTGTACCCATTAGTAGTCACTTCCCATTCCTCTGCTACTAACCCTTGACAACCACTGATCTAATTTCTATCTCTATGGATTTGCTACTCTGTACATTTCATGTAAATAGAATCATATGATTCTATCACACGGCCCTTTATGACTGGCTTCTTTCATCCAGCAAAATATTTGTAAGGTTCATTAGTGTTTTACCATGTATGAACGCTTCATTCCTTTTAATGGCTGAAAAATATTTCATTGTACAGATGTATCACATTTGTTTATCTATTAATCAGTTGATGGACATTTGGATTAGATTGTTTCCACTTTTTGGTAATTATGAATAATGCTGCTATAAATATTTGCGTGTAAGTTTTTGTTTGAACATCTGTTTCTAATTTGTTTGGATATATACTTAAGAGTAGAGTTGCTGTGTCATATGGTAATGCTAACCTTTTGAGGAATTTCCAAACTATTTTCCACAGTTTGCACCATTGTACATTCCACCAGCAATAATGAGGGTTCCAATTTCTCCACTTTCTCACCAACATTTGTTATTTTACTTTTAAAAAAATTTATAGCCATACTGGTGGGTATGAAGTGGTATCTCGTTTTGATTTCCATTTTCCTAGTGACTACTGATGTTGAGTGTCTTCTCATGTGCTTACTGGACATTTGTATATCTTCTTTGGAGAAATGTTTATTCAAATCCTTTGCCCATTTTATACTTGGGTTATTTGTCTTTTTCTTAAGTTGTAAGAGGTCTTTATATAACTGGCTATTAAACCCTTATCAGATATATGATTTGCAAATACTTTCTCCCATTCTTTGGATTGTCTTTTCACTTTCTTGATAATGTCCTTTAACATGCAAAACTATTATTTGTTATTAAAGTCTAATTTACCTATAATTTATTTGGTTGCTTGTGTTATTGCTGTCAAATCTAAGAAAGCTTTGGCTCATTCAGGATCATAAAGTTTACCGCTATATTTACCTTTAATAGATTTATAATTATAGCTTTTACAGTTAAGTCTTTGGTCCATTTTGAATTAATTTTTGCATATAATGTGAAATAGTAGTTCAAATTCATTCCTGTGCATGTGGATATCCCAGTACCATTGGCTGAAATACTATTCTCTCCTCATTGAATGGTATTAATTAATACCCATGACAAAAATCAATTAGGCATTGATGAGTTTACTTCTGGACTCTCAATTATATTCCATTGATCTATATGTCTATTCCATTACTATCACGGAACCATAGTAACTATGACAGTCAGGGTAACTATAACTTTGTAGTAGGCATTAAAATTGACAAGTGTGAGTCTTCCAACTTTGTTCTTCATTTTCCAGATTGTTTTGGCTATCCTGGGACGCTGTTTATGGATCAGACTTTCTCATTTCTTTTCATGTCTCATAATCTTGTTGAAAACTGGACATTTTAAATAGTGTAATGTGGCAGCTCAGGAAATCAGATTATCCCTAGTCCAAGGTTGGTTTGTGTTGCTACTTGTTGTAATTGTTGTTCGTTTAGTGGCATTTCTGAACCAATCCTGCAAAGACTGTATATTTGTCAAGTGTGCCACTAACATCTGTACTCGGCTTGCTTAGTAGTCAGTTAATAATTGAACAGAGATTTCCTTACATATCTAGAACCAATGAGTTTCTGAGTCTTTGCCAAGGGGATCTGGGAGGATGTTGGGATATGCTTTCCACACTCAACCAGGTACTTAACAATTCTTTCTTAGCCTCTACTTCCTGCTTATAAAGAGCACTTAGGTCAGTCAAAAGTAAAAGCTTAGAACCTTCTCAGATCTTTCCTGAACATGTGTACAAACCTATACATGGACATGGCCTTCTAGATTTCCAAGAATTTTGAAGCTTTCCAAGACACCTATGAACAGCACAGCCTCAGCTTCACCTTTTGGTTAGTGTACTGTTTGCCCCACTGCCTTGAAGGGATTAATGTCAAAACATTCAACAAACGCCTTAGTAGGAGAAGATTTTAACAGAGTGAATCTGATAAAGTCAAGTAAAGTAGTTCTTTCATGTGGAAACTTTCAGGGAACTAAAGAACTGGGCAAATAACGACTCCTTCCTCAGAATAAGGCTTTGAGAGAGCTCCAGCTGTGCTCTGCTCCTTCCAAGACTGGGAATGTGAGCTGTTATTTTTCAAGGCTGCTGCAGAGCTGAGGAGTGGAACATTGAACTAAGGCAAGTTAAAACACCACAAAGCTCTCTGTTTTAACCAAAATTCAGCCAGTTTTTTTGATTAAACGGTCCCCAGGTTGCTGCCAGCCTTTCATTAATTTCTAGAGTTCTCTAAAAGTTGATTCTGATCACTTTTGCCAGGTTTATTTTGTTGTTGCATAATGGAGTGAATTTTCTGGGGTCTTTGCCATTTTCACTGATGCCACCACCTATAACTTTTTATTCCTTAAAATAATGTATATATTATAATCTTTGAAGTCAAATATTCACCTCTTGGTTAAAGACCAACTTAAAAGATGTCAAAGTCTTTTTGAAGGTAGAGTATGCATAATTAAAAATAAATGTTTTTAGGAAATTTTATTCAGAATAAATTTAAAAACTAAAGATTTCTATTAGAATTGTCACCTGAAAAGAAAATCTATATTCAGACTGAATTTGGATGATATAGTCAGTGACTCTCAGTAAGAGTCTGCATAAGATGTTTATTTAGTAATAAATATGTCATCAAAGCCAGGCATAGAATTTTTAAAAGAGTTGCAGTAGAGCTACATGATTTCCATAGGGGACTCAGAAGCTTTTAAGGGTAATTTTGTCTGACATTTTCTCTGTCAAGTTATTATGTATGCCAGATAACTGAAATATTTCACATCCATATGGCCCTTGGATTTTTTTTTACAAGTTCTGAGTTACTATATGCTGAGTAAATCATCCTTTATGTTAAAGCCAATCATACAAAAAGCATAAAAACCGCATGTAGAACCTAGGGATTTTCATGCTTAAAACTGACACGTTAGGGCTTCCCTGGTGGCGCAGTGGTTGAGAATCCGCCTGCCGATGCAGGGGACACGGGTTCGTGCCCCGGTCTGGGAAGATCCCACATGCCGCGGAGCGGCTGGGCCCATGAGCCATGGCCGCTGATCCTGCGCATCCGGAGCCTGGGCTCCGCAATGGGAGAGGCCACAGCAGAGAGAGGCCGGCGTACCGCAAACAAACAAAAAAACTGACACGTTACAATATTTACTAGGAATCTTGAAAAAAATCCAGTTCAAATTTTTTGGCTCTTCCTCTAAATTTAGGCACTATGCTCTATGCTGAGTAAGTAAAGATGATTGATATAGTTGGTACTTTCTGAGAGCTTCTAGATGGGAAGGCAAAAAAATAATATCATTTAAATATAAATAATTTATTATAGGCATTCACTATATCCTAGGTGATCCCAGAAAAAGGAGTACGTGTCATGAAATCTGGAAAGGTTACACAAGGGAGAAGACATTTAAGCTAAATTTTGCAAAATGAATAGAAATGTGTCATCAAAAATCAAGCCAAGAGTATTCCAAAAACAGGGAACGGTACACATATATAAAATATTATTTTCTTATGCTGCATCCATTTATTTCTTTCCCTCCTGAAAAACCTGATTTTGTTTTCAGATACTTACCCCACTTCCATATCGTCTCATGGGAATCTGAACTAACATGTACCTGGAGAAGTGGGCCTGACTGATCTAAGTTTAATGAAATGGAAAATGTGGCCCAAGACTGACCAAAGAGATGCAAAAGAAAGTGTAATGAGGGGCTTCTCAAAAAGTTTTGTAGTTCCTAAGTGAAAATCAAGGGAATAATAATCATTTTTATTCCTCTAGAAATTGTCATATCTGAATATAATGTTTAGAATTTATGCAGCATCTTGCCATGCATCTAAAATTATAGCCAACACTGAAACTGATGAAACTGAGAACAGAAAAAATACTAGATCCTCAATGACATCTTTGAATCCTGAATCAATCAACACTGAAGGAACCCTATCTCCGGACCTCTATATCTACTAATTGATATCCTCCTAACTCATATATGCTCTGAAATACAGACACACAAGGATATATATATACAGATAAATAAGGAGATATATATATATATATATATATATATATATATATATATTTAGGGGTATATTATGTATATCCCTAAACAGGCATGTCCACTGGTATGCTAAATGAGGCAAAAGTTAATTATAATAGTTTTTACAAAGATAATTTGATTTCACATTGAGCAGAAGTCACAATTAATTTCAATATCCAATGACAATACCCTATTTCTTTTGAATCAGTATTGGAAAACCTCAGCTGATAACCATCCCCTCTGTCACCTGCTCCCAGCATCATGCTATGACATATCACATGACATATCAGAAAATTGAAGATTTTGACCATCATGTGAGTGACTGAAAGAAGGAAATGCATTATGTAGGTTCTGCATGAGTAATTATTTGATAGAAAATCAAAGATATATAAAAGCCTTTTACTCATACCTCCAAATATCCTAAAACTTCCTTCTCAAAAATTTTAAATAACCAGGTAGAGACTAGCCCAGGAAGTGAGAGGCATTTCCAAATCTGTCTGACTTTGGCATTATTTTTTAGAGATATGGTGATAAAATACATGCAGATAATGGCTCATGTGTTACAACTTCACAAAATGTCATGTTACTCATCAGCTAATTGATTAATTAAATACTTGCTGTGCTTCTACCAGATATGTGGCATTTTTGCTAAGCATTGGTAATAGAGGTTTCAATGAAATAGTAAAATTCCTGTGATTATGGATTTTAAGATCTAATAAGATAACCATTAAACAGATAATCACAATTATTTAATTATGATAGTCATGAGTGGCAAAAAATACTTTCAGAGCTTGCTTGTGGTCTTGTAACTAGAAAGGTAAACTAGCTGAAGAAGAAGAGAAAGAGGAGACATTTTCCACTCCCCAGAGTCCTTCAGAATTACATAGCATGAAGCATACTGTAATGAGAGCTACAACATCTTCAGTCACTTGAGGATACTTCTGTTAAGCTATTTTTAATATTTTCCTAGCTTACTAATTGTTTATGGAGGAATAGATGGAAGTATCCTCCTGGACCCAGGAGGTATCATAAGTCTTATTAAAATTATCATTTATAAAAGTGAAAAATGATTTATTATACTCTTGGAGATAAGTAGCAAAAAATTACCACCTGGCATCCTTCTGGTTTTCCAACTAAGTAGCAAAATTAAATAAAATGAGTCTCTTCATTAGTAATTTTAAATAAATCACCGCTCACTGCAGTCCAGGTATACTATACTATTTACAAGACAGCTGGGCTAAAGAACTGATTAAAATTTACAAAGGAAATGAATGAGAAAACAAAGTGTTGTTTTGTTTCTTTCTCTGTTTTTGTTTAACAGTGAAGATTTTTTCAGAAAATGTATCTGATACCAAAATTTTAATCAGATCTTTTTGAAGTAGGACTAATGAACTGAAATGAGAGTCTACACACACACACATACACACACACACACACACACACACACACACACGCGGACACACAAATCCATGGTGTTAATTCCTCTGTGTTCTAAGAGGTAATTAACATAACCATTATTCTATCTTTTAGTGTTATTATCAAGGCTACCCTAAACTCAGAGATAAAGGCAAGTAGAGACTGTAAAAGATCTCCTAGTAGATCTTTCTTGCTTCAAAAGGTCCTATGACATTTGTCTTTTATTCTTTAGTGAAACTACCAAACTATTTAAGACAAAATATTTTGCACTTTTAAGACTTTTCAATGTCTCCTCCAAGAAATCAGGGTAAAAAAATGTTTAGCCGGGCTTCCCTGGTGACACAGTGGTTGAGAATCCGCCTGCAGATGCAGGGGACACGGGTTCGTGCACCGGTCTGGGAAGATCCCACATGCCGCGGAGCGGCTGGGCCCATGAGCCATGGCCACTGAGCCTGTGCGTCCGGAGCCTGTGCTCCACAACGGGAGAGGCCACAACAGTAAGAGGCCCGCGTACCTCAAAAAAAAAAAAAAAAAAAAAGTTTAGCCATTTCAAATGGGCATAGTGTAAAGACATATACTACTACCCTTGTATGCTTTTACTGTTACCTCCAAATTCCTCTTTCGTCTGATGACTAGATGTGGTGGTTTAAATAGCCTTCAATAGAACTAAATAATTATGCCATTAGGTCATACCGTCTAGAATGATTATCACCACTTCTCAAGTGAATACCAAATTCTAGGCATTATTCCACGAATTTTTATAAAATATATTTAATCCTCCAAATTACACTAGAAAACAAATAATATTTGTCTTCTTTATGTAAATGACAAATTCAAATATTCAAAAAAGCTAACTTACTCATGGCAGCACAGTATATAGACCAGAGAAGGAAGAGCCATACTTCAAATGCAGGACTCGCCAAGCAAACTCTCCAAAAGTGAAAAGAGGTAACAGTTTCATGGGAAAAAAAATTAAGGATGGATTTCTATTTTAAAAAAGCACATATGTCTCTAACTCTTTAATCACATTTTGATATAATGGAACTTTTAAAATGTATCAGAAGCGATTTCCCAAGAAAGAATACAGACAATTTTTCAAAAGTCTCTGAAGTAATAAATAATAGAGAATGTAATATTTAGGATTAAAATGAGGCTAAAAGGTGAAGGAGAAAGTTTTGTTTGATTTGATTTAGAATGAGGATAGTAGCAGTTTAGAATGAGACTGGGAAAGCTGGAGGAAACATTTTAGGTATTTGGATGAAATTGAGAATAGTTATTAAAGAATGCAGGGAAAACTAAAAGGTAGTTTTTAATAATTAGAAATATAAAGCAGTTATATTTTGGATAGAGGGACAACAGCAACAATACTTTGTGTGGTAAGAAACAGATACATAGTGCCGAATGAGAGAATTCCAAGAGCAAGGAAAAGAGACTAGTGAATAGCTAACATATGACAGAAGCTAGAGTAGCCAAATTTATTGATACACTAGAATGTAATCATGTATACTTCTGAAGCTTCAGCAGGAAAAAAAAGGCAGAAACTTGTAAGCAAACAGAATGTTTAAATTCAAAGGCTGACTACTGTCCAGACAGAACTTGTAAATCCACTACTAATTCTCTCAGTCCCATGTAAACTAGTTATAAAACGACTATAAACTCCTGCTAAATATTCCCCCTAAAATTCATAATGAACCTCTAGGCACCTTGACAAAAGGGCCATCACGGCACACAGCAATACACAGAGCTGTTGAATACTTACATGACAGGGAAAATAGCAGTGATGACTATTCTGAAAGCTTATATCCATCAAGATTTAGACAGAGCTCTATAAACTATACTGCCATTTCAAGAGCAACGTGACACTGAAAACCCTCAAATTAAAATGCTAGGCATTTACCAGCAATTATCTAATGGATTTTCACATCCATGGATTTATTCCAAATTTCTTATTTCTAAATGAGAATTGTGTAGGCCTGATTTTTCTTTGGGAACTTGTGTGAAGCAAGGGCCCTGCTGTTCTGCTTCTCTGAGCAGAGTTTAGAGGAAAGCATTTCACAGGATGATACAGAAGAGAAGGTGGAAGTGTGCGTGACTATCACTTGCTGTCATCCAAGCTGTACTTTATGTATTAGCTGTGCTGAATAATACATGGTTGGAATAATACACACTAAAACTCTTATAAAAGCCCCTCACTCTGCATAGGTACTGGCTGCATTTCAAGATAAATTAACTGCCCTTCTTTTTTTATTCCCAAGTAGAATGCCTACAAATTGAAATTTGTATTAATGTGGTATATAAACCATACATTCAATTCCATGGAGATTTTTTTCCTTATTAATACTAGAAGCCTTCTCAGGTGACTAAATAATTTGGTTTTCTATTTTTAAGAGAAATAGAAAGTAGAAAAATCATAAACTCTTACTAGTCCTGTCTCTTGGTAAGAAAAAGATGAAGCTTTAAATTTAAAAATGTCTTAGTTTGGATTCCAGGGAAAACAGAGCTGGAATGGAGAACAGATGCACTGACACTTTATTTGGAAAGTGTAAAGCCAGGGCAGCAAGAGTGTGGAAATGGGGAAATGAGGTAAGGGAAGATATGAAGCAATGTGTAGTTATGTGCTACCATACTGGCTACTGCTTAGCAGGTCACCCAGCAGAGATACACACTTGGCCTCAAGAGTCATCTATGAAAGGAGAAAAGAAATGCATTGTATTTTCCCATCCCATTCTCCTGTTTCCCACTGGCTGAAGTTGCACCATTGGGAAGTAATTCCCCTACACTTCCACGTTACATCATTGGGCCCTTTCAGCTGCTATTTCAGATGTCATATATCATGTTCTACAATGTGTTTTTTCATCCAAATCCAAAAAAAGTGGAAGGTGATAGAATCTCAGGGCATGTGGCTGGCCACTGTGCTACATGGGAGCAGCTAAGAACAGCCAAGCACCCCTAGGGGAATGAGTGGTCAGCACCACATGGTAGAAACTTTTGGGTTCAAAGGAGTTGGTTAGGCACTTGAAGCAGAGCAAATAACTGAGGAGATGCCAAGGAATCCCAGAAGATGCATAAAATTTGAGTCTGATACAAGGACTAATAAATTACACACACAAAGCTTCGTTGATAATAATGAGGGTTTATATTTGGCGAATAATAAGTAAAACAGAGCCCAGTATTGCTACTTCTTAAGGATTTGTTGAATAAATGACCAGAGTCAGCAGACACAAGGAAAATTGCTTCCTGAATCAGCAATGAAAATAGGAGGTGATTTGCTAACTCTTGTTTTGATTTGGAGGAGTGACTGGTTTGGGGTGTTATATTTGTTTTATCTTTTGGAGTACAGGAGTTTGACTGAAATGTTTACTGTAAGGAATCATAAGAAAGGATGGAAGGTAACTGTCACTTTATGGAAAATAATAGTTATAAGTAATGCAACTACAGCACAACTGGATTGTACTTGATAGCAGATAGTGAAAATAAAAAGTGTAAAGTCATCAGAGGAAACCTCTCTTATAAAAATTCTTTCAATTTCATCATTGAACAAAACTGTTTTGAAATAAAAAACCTGCCAGGTTAAATACCTCACAAAAACTGTTTTAAGTTTTGGCACTGTGTTGGGATTTTACTTCCACAAACAAGTTAGTTTTGTTTTCTCTAGTTGTATATTTCTCCAGAGATAAAGTTAGAGACAGAAAATTTTATAAAGGCCCTCACTTGACTGGCTGCTATGTTGAGTGAAAATATTAAGCATTTTCAAAACATGTATTTGTAATTCTATTAGAATATTTTGGAGGTAGGCAAAATAACTCTCAGAAAGTAGATAATATATCATTAGGAGTTCTGCCTAACATACACTAGAGCCTTATTATTCAGACTCCATATTTGTGAATTCACCAACTCACTAGAATGTATTTATAACTCCAAAAGCAATACTCATAGCAGTTTCATGGACATTCATGGACATAACAGAGTGGCAAAAAATTTGAATTGCCCGGTATGTATTTTCCCAGCTGAGGTCAAACAAGGCAACACTCTGCCTTCTTGTTCCAGCTCATTCTGTAAACAAGTGTCCTTCTCACAATCTATTTAGTGTCACATTTTCCACATTTTTGTGCATTTTGTTGGTGATTTCACTGTTTTACACAGCCCTGAAGCATACTGCCGACCTACCACCTAGTGCTACTAAGCACAAGAATGCTGTGACATGCCTACTGGAGAAAATGTGCGTGTTCGATAAGCTTCATCCAGGCATGACTATAGTGCTATTGGCCTTGAGCTTAACCTTCATAAATCAGCAGCATATATTAAATAAGGTACCTTTAAACAGAAACACATAAAACAAAGTTATGTACTGATCAGTTGAAGAACATGTTGCAACCAGAGGCTCACAGGAACTTAACTCTGAATTTCCTCTAGGAGCAATGATTCAGTATTTGATAATTCAGTGTTCTTGGTGATGTAATAGAAAAAAACTCCCACAAATAATGAAAACTGACTGTATTTGGAAAAGAGAAATAATTGAAAATCTATTAAGATTATTCCAAACTCTATTTGAAGACTTGATTTGGGGTGAGATCTGACAATGACAGGTGGCAGAACATTAGGAAGCAAACTTTCTGTCAATTCCATTCTTCCTTTGTTCTCTTCCTTACAGAGTTCATAAGTTAATCAGTAGAAAATACTTAGGATAATGATAGGGTAGAGAAGGTCCAGTAAATGGTATTCTTCTTCTCAAGTTCAAAACTAATTTTGAGATGTAAACACAGGCATCAGATAAACAGAATTCAAAATGTGAGTTTTATTTCTGACAAAACTTATATGAAAGGACACACATTAGATGTTCGGCTAAATGCCTTTCTAATTCTGAACTCCTAGATTTAGATGCACACATACATCTAGGCAGAGGCAGTGCTAACAAATTTCAGGGAACCCTTAAACAGGGTCAAAGTCTCTTCTGCAAATTTATAGGCTGAAAGAGAAGAGACGAGAAACGCTCCTCTAAAATAAAATGAGAGAAGAGTAAAAGTCAGAGGAAGGCTGAGCTAATACTGCACTCATCAAACAGATCATTCACCCCTTCTGCCCTGGGGAAGAATAACTGCTGCAAGGTTCTAGAAATGTCTTCCTCCACATGGAATCAGGAAATGAGGGAGAGGAGGGCTCTTACCACATCAGAAGCCATTTCGCTGCATTGTAAAAACAAGTCACTTAACAAAATTCTGACTGCACGATGGTACCATACAGGTCTACTGACCTCTACAGAAAAAGCTGGAAATCATCATGAAAAGAATGATCATTTAGAACTTTAAGTGTCTTAAAATGCCAAGTCACAAATCCATCTAGATAAATCAGATTTACAGGATAGCTTTAATTATTATAGGATGAAGAATTCCTCCATATTATAAAAATTAATATTACTGTAGTCTAAATATGCACTATGCATCATGAGAATGCATGGTGCAACATCAGTAACTATCATCTAAACTAGATGAGGTTTCGTCCATTCAAACTGACTGGAAATGCATACTAGAAGGAATTTATTCTGTCCCAATTACTGAATTTTTTTAAGGTCGCAACATTAAAAAATAAAGTATAGTTGGGCACTCATGGTTTTTAAACCACAGTTATAATTACTACCCCCAATACTTTAAGGCTAAATTTTAACTAATGCTTCATAAATGTAATTAATTAAGTAAGTAAGTAATAGAATATGGCTTTACTAATGAGTCAGATAGGTAAGTACCTTTTGTACAAGAGTGTAATTGCACTCCTACTTTTTTAAAGTGCCTCAGCCATGTCCTGATTTAGGACTTCCTAAACCCATCCACAAGCAAGTTGCTGATTTATATAACCATATCTAAATTAGATGTTCCACAGAGGTTTTTTTTAGAGTTCTGTTTGCAATATCTCATATTAAGTTAAATATTAAGTATGTTTTGGTTTACAATGGAATATGCTGTGAAACAGATAATTCTATAACAATAATCCAGAATTCATTAGAATATTTTTATTTAGTAACTTACCTTTCAGAGTACAATGAAGTGATTGAGCCATAGTATTAATTAAGCTCCTACTCCTTTAACTCTATGTAAAAATAATAATAAGGCCATAAAACATAAGCCTGCTCATGATATAACAGAGTTGAGAAAAGAGGACCACAATATAGTTGGAGAACAAAAGGAGCAGTGTACTCTAGACACAGACTGGAGCTGCTGGATTTCAATTGACTTCCACCACGTTTACATGATATTCATGAGACATACAGTTCACCTCTATCTTTAATATGGCAGCCAACATCACAGAGACTATATGATAATATCGTCCTCTGGGTCCAGCGGTTGAAGAATCAGGAAATAGTAGTAATTGTTACTTTCTCTTTATTCACATTATCTCAATATAAAATTTTGTCTTCCTTCCGTAAGTGTCATGTGCATTAAAACAAAACAAACAGAAATACAAAAAAAATCCTCAATTCCATTTGAAATATGTAACAGATCCAGAAAGGAGTTGAATACTTTAGCCCAGAAACCATTTGTGATGCTCATTCTTTGATGTAGAGTTCAGTACAGATTGGAGCAACTTCTTATATGAAGAAAATGATTGTATTGATCAGAAAGAAATCTATCCAACTATTATTCCTTTTGATTCAGATAGGAACTTTGATATTAGGAGAATCTCAGAAGACCACTAAAATTTATAAAGAAATCTCAGTTTATTAAATCTATTAAAATATTATTAATAAGAATGAGTTAAATTCAATGGAAAAATCTATTTTTATATTATTTGGAGATTTTTTTGAAAAATTTAATTGAAATATTGAATTGAGTGCAGACATAATTTCCTCACTGCACTGTAGTGAGGACTTTGTCATAAAGCAAGTGATCTTAAAAGTGTGGAATTATTTCTGTATTATCCATTCAGTTCCACTGGTATATCTGCTTATACTTACACCATGAAGTTTTAATTTTTACATCTGAGCACGTAAGTATTCTAATTTTGTTCTACTTTATCAAGATGGTCATTTTGGCACCTACCATTTGCATACTAATTTTAAAATTGACTTTTCAATATAAGCAATGTATAAGTAATCTGAAAACTTGACTAAAATTGTTTGAAATTTATATTTTAATTTTGTAAGATTTGACACATTTAAACTATTGACTGTTCTTATCTATGAAAATGTTATATCCTGATATTTTTGATAATATAAATGATGTTTCTAAGTTTTCATTTGTTTGTTGCAGTGTAGAGGATACATTTGATTTTTTACATTGATCATATATTCATAAATCTTATAAAATTCACTTTTTAATCTATAAACTCTCTCTGTAGCTTCTTTTAGTTTTCTTTATACATACAATCATATTTTCTGCAAAGAATAAGTATATTTAATTCTTTCTAATCTTAATGTCTTATAATGCAATGACTAGAACATGCAATATAATTCTGAATAAAAGTAACAATAGTGGGCATTCCCATCAAATTTATATCTTAGGAAAAACTTTCACTATCTCACTGTTATGTTGGAAATCTGCTGTAAAATTTGTAAGACTTTCCTGATGGCACAGGGGTTAAGAATCTGCCTGCCAGTGCATGGGACATGGGTTCAATCCCTGGTCCCGGAAGATCTCACAGCAGGCAGAGCAACTAAGCCCCTGTGCCACAACTACTGAGCCTTTGCTCTAGAGCCTGCAATCCACAACTACTGAGCCCACATGCCACAACTACTGAAGCACACGTGCCTCAAGCCCATGCTCCAAAACAAAGAGAAGCCACCGCAATGAGAAGCCTACGCACGGCAACGAAGAGTAGCCCCTGCTTGCCTCAACTAGAGAAAGCCCATGCACAGCAACGAAGACCCAATGCAGCCAATAAATAAATAAATAAATAAATAAATATTTGTATGACAAACAAGTTAGAAGAGCTCTTTTGTGATTCATTTTTCTCCACATTCCCTGGAGGGTAGGTAATGCAGGATAAACAATGTTACAATAAGTAAAGATTAAAATATCCTGTCAAGACAAGACATCCCTGGTTCCATATTGTTTATGGCAAACTAAACTATTATTTGTAGACTTCTGAGTAATGGACTTCTGTATAATATCATGTAAGCTCTAGATCTCTGGGCTATAAAATAGACATGTATTATAATCTAAATGATCCCTTCTCTGAGGAGTGCCCCATTAAAATTACTTAGTATATGAAAATACTAATATACTGGGCCAGAGAACACTTGTCTAAGAGGAACACTGCTCGATGTCCCAGATCTCTCTCTCTCTGTCTCTCTCTCTGCTTCATCTGAACCTCCTCATTGCCTGTATCCTTGAAATTTTTAGTAAAGTTGGTACCATATAGCATTTCTGATTCATCTGAGTATGATTTGAAAATCTGATCCTGCTTAATGTTAAAATGGCCAGAAAGAAGGAAAATGGCTGTCATAATGTGATGCATTTTATCATAAATTACTTTTTCTACCTCTTTTGGGATAATCATGTGGGTTTCCTATTGTATTCTGTTAATGAGGTGATTTACACTAAATCATTTTCAGATGTTAAACTGACCTTACATTCCTGGGATAAGCCACATCAGTTGTATTATGTGTGTGTTTGTGTGTTTCACTGCAATCTGATCATTCTGTGTCTCAACTGACATAGTTAATCTGTTAACATTTAATGTAATAACTGATATATTTGGATATATATTGGGATTTAAATTTATCATCTCATCATTTGTTTTCTATGTCTATATTTTCTGTTATTTATTTATTTTGGATTAATCAAGTTATTATCATTGTTATCATTACTATTATTATTTCATTTGGTCTCCCCTTTAGCTTCTTAGTTTTACAAACTTTCATTATTCCTTTGGTGATTGCTGTAGATATTTTAGAACACAACCTTTAACTTATTACAGTTTAACTTAAATTACTAATTTTAAACTTCTCAAATAATGCAAAAGTATTATAGCATTTAACTTCATTTACATGATTTCTGCCTTATTGCTATTGTCACCATATATTTTAATTAAATGTGTATTTTAAAATCAGAAAAGACCTTATATTGTCATTGTTTTAAATAACCAATACCCATTTTGAGTTAACCCCATATTTAATTTTCCTGTTTCTCTTTATTACATTTCTGTTTCTCTTACTACATTGTTGTGTTTCCTGCAAGGCTCATTTTGATTGAAAAATAAATTCCTTTAATATTTAATATAAACAGCTTTCCTGATTACATATTCTCTTAGTGTTTCTTGGTGTGAAAATAGAATTAAGGGTTGGATGTTATTTAAGTGCTTTATAAATATGTGATTTCATTGTCTTCCAGCTTTTGCTGTTCATGTTAAATAGTCTTACATTAGTCTTATTTTACTTCTTTGAAAGTAATATGTCAGTTTTTCTCTGACTGCTTTAAAAATTTTCTCATGGTATTTGGTTGTCAGATAATAAATTTTGGATGTCTAAGTATGGTTTTCTCCATATATATCCTGCTTAGAGTTTAGACCATACCATATCTATGGATTTGTGTGTTAGTATTAAAAGCTTATCTTTCAGTGCTTATTAAACATTAATTCTGTCAAATTCTGTCTCTTTTGCTTCTAGGCTCTCAAATATACATACATCGGAAATATTCACCATGTCCCATATGTGTCATATGTTATTTTACCTCCACATTTTTTTTTTTTTTTTTTTTTTTTCGGTACGCAGGCCTCTCACGGTTGAGGCCTCTCCCGTTGCAGAGCACAGGCTCCGGACGCGCATGCTCAGCGGCCATGGCTCACGGGCCCAGCCGCTCAGCGTCATGTGGGATATTCCCAGACTGGGGCATGAACCCGCGTCCCCTGCATCAGCAGGCGGACTCTCAACTACTGCGCCACCAGGGAAGCCCAAACCTCCACATTTTTTTTCTTGCTTTCCTTCAACCTGGATGTTCTTTACGGACTGAACTTCCTCTTCTCTATTCTCTTGTGTCACATCTAATATTTTTTGAAGCACTTTTGCAAAATACTTAATTACATTTATTGTATATTTTAGTATTGAATTTCCATCTGATTCCTTTTTTTAGGAGATTATAGATCTTTGGCAAAATTTTCCCTATTTTTATGCCAGATTATCATAGTTTTATTTTCTGTGAAATAACTTCAATATCTAGATTTCTTATATTTTTTTTCCTCTTGGTTTTGTATCCTTTGGTCTTGTTTATTGTTAAGGTTGGTAACTTTTTTATTGAATTGACAGTATTTTGCAGGAAAAATATTATAGAGACTTGATGATATTATATTCCTTTAGATAGTATTAAATTTACTTTTAGCAGAAGATTAAAAAATAGGCAGATCACTTTGCTCTAGCTGTGTTGGATTTTAGCCTTTCATTGGGCTGCACTATTTCCAGTTTGCACTATTCTCAAAGCTTACTCTTACTCCTAAAACATGGTAGTTACTCTGTGAGCAAAATTCTCTGTGGTCTAAGCTAAAAGCTTGAAGTATTTAGCAAGACCCCTGTATTTCTGAAGGGTTCTTAAACTCAACCTACATATTACTAACATTGTGAGATTATTTATATATGTGATCATATCTCTAACCATGTACCTGGTGATTTCTACTTGTTTTCATACAGCGTTCTTTGCACCTGCAGTATTCCTTGCATATACAAGAAACAACAAATGCGCCAGGGAAAATTGTGAACACTGTTTCGAGCTCATTTCTATATGGTTTCCTTCTCTTTGAGATCTCAGCCCCTGAAAATCCTGACTGCCTTGATTGTCTGGAAATCCATGCTCTGTCTCCTCTGGTAAGAATGCTTCAGACCGTAAGCAACATGCTTTTGGATTGACCTTTAGGCCATGCATTAAGAATTATCATTTTTCTGAGGGAAAAGAACATGTGAACATGAGAATCTGTGAGAAATACATCAGTGTATTTCTCATCGCTCTAGCAGAAAAGAAACCAAACCCCGCCCCCTTCAAGTTCTGTGTGCCTTAGTCAATCTCTTATGCTTTGAAACATTTCTTTTATATTTTGTGCCCTATTGTTCTGTTTTACATTCATGAAAGACCTAATCAGATACAAACTGTTCTGTCATGGCCAGATGCAGAAGCTATCATTATGACATTTTTATTGTCAAATTTCTCCTAAATAATAATACAACCAATGACCTCAGATTTGTTAAGTAAATTAAATAACACAGTAGATTCATTTACCCAAAGAGAAAGCTATAAAAGTTAAAAGTCAATTTTTATTTTTATTTTCATTATTTTTATACTCTCTGATTTCCCAAATATCTATAAACTGATGTGTCTGATTTTTGTGAGGGATGTAGAAATAAAAGAGACCTAATTTTCACCAATCTAATATCATGTCTATTTTTTCAAAAAAGGTCATATGTTGTATGATTCCATTTGCTTGAAATATTCAGAATAGGTAAATACATAAAGACAGAATGCAGACTGGTTGTTGTCAGGGACTGAGGGAAGGGTGAAGTGAAGAGTAAGTGCTTAATGGATATGAAGTTTTATTTAGCAATGACAGAAATGTTTTGAACTAGATAGATGTGATGGTTGCATAACATTGTAAATGTACTTAATGCTACTGAATTGCTCGCTTTAAAATGGTTAATTGTAGCCAGATCATGGAAGCAACCTAAATGCCCACTGACAGATGAATGGATAAAGAAGATGAGGTACATATATACAATGGAATATTACTCAGCCATAAAAAGGAATGAAATTGGGTCATTTGTAGGGATGTGGATGAATCTAGAGACTGTCATACAGAGTGAAATAAGTCAGAAAGAGAAAAACAAATATCGTATATTAACATATATATGTGGAATCTAGAAAAATGGTACAAATGAACCGGTTTGCAGGGCAGAAATTAGACACAAATGTAGAGAACAAACATATGGACACCAAGGGGGGAAAGCAGCGAGGAGGGGTGGTGGTGGTGGTGGTGGTGTGATGAATTGGGAGATTGGGATTGACATATATACACTAATATGTATAAAATGGATAACTAACAAGAACCTACTGTATAAAAAATAAATAAAAATTCTAAAATTCAATAAAATAAAATAAAATGGTTAATTGCATGTTATGTGAATTTTATCTCAAACACATTTTATATATGGACATATATTAAAGCTGTTATAACTTTCAAAAAATAAATAAAAGTGAGTTCTTTTAGAAGCAAAAATAATCAATAAATTACCAAAATCTGAAAAGCTACAGTAATCCTAGAACCATAAAGAAAATATAGAGAAAAAAAATTTTACTGCATTTTGTTTGAGGAAAAAGGCAAAGACCATCAAGGGCAAGGTACATAAGGAAAGACTTCTTTTGAAGAAAATAACAAAAGGAATATTAGCTTGCAGTAGGACCTTGGATTGCTATTGGGGGAAACAAAGAAAAATATCAGTATTTAATATCATTCTGAGCCTTCTTATCAGGACTAATAACTCATTATAATAGGACAGTTATCTCATGATCCCCTGGTTAATACACAAAATTTCCAGAGAGAAAGGACATGGCACGTATGACTTTATCAAAATGTAAAATGCCTTAGTACAAAATGACTATAAAAAAAAAGTCATGATTGAAAATATTCAATCAACAACTTCCATCACTTCCATTTTCCATTATCTATCCCCAAATTATCCTCTGAAACTCACAATTTAGGCTTCCCAAATAACCTACACTTTATGAATACTAACATGATTTTTATATGTATGCGCATACTTGATCACACAGACACAATCAGAAAGCGGCAACATTCATTCCTATTTAAGAACCTTCTAAGCACTACACAAATGGGCTACTTCACTACTTTTATCCAAGAAAAATTATTAAGTCAAACTAGAAATTGACACAGATGCAGATATAACAGTCAATCCAGAGACAATATATGAGAAGACTTAGGTTAACTCCCTGGAGAGTTTAATAAGCAAGATAAGTTACAGGCTTCCACAGAATGCATTAGAGATATGTCACCCATTGGCAGATGCTTTTAAAATGAAAGCCTTGTTCGAAATGAGGGATCTGTGTGATACTAAAAGGATGCCAAATAACACCAGAATGTCCTGGAATTGCAGAGACTACTTTTATCTCAACGGTGGGAGCATTTGACTTCTTGGAAGAGCAGTGGTTCTATCAAAAACATTGTTTGAAAATTATGGGAAAAAAGAGAACAGTACAACATATTAATGCTCACCAAATGACAAACCATATGCCATCTACATTCCTCAAGCCATATTTCCAAAGAACACTGATAGAACTAATATAGAATATTGCAGCATATTTTATTTAGGCAAACTCATAGAACCAAATTTTTAGGTTAGTTGTCACTATGGTTAGGATATTCCAGCAAGGCAGAGCAATTTGTCTGGTATAATCTATGTACTAAGCATCTAAATATTTTTCATCACAAAACCCAGACCTTATCATGAATTTTAAGGTATAAAAGTGAAGTTTAAAACTAAAGGAAAAGACCACCAGGAATCAAGTAATCTTCCTCAAGTCCTCATTTATTTCAGATTCTCACGGAAGTAATTAAAGAAATAAAAATATCAGGGAAAAGTCTGTCTGGGCATTCTAAGCTTAAAAAGGGAATCATCCACTTTTCAAACACAGTATTATATTAGTTTTCCACTGCTGTGTAACAACTTGCCACCAACTTAGTGCCTTCAAATAGCACCCATTTGGTATCATAGTATCTACAGTCCAAGCCTGGCTTAATGGGAGTCTCTGCTTTGAATCTTGCAAAGCTAAAAATAAGGTGTCAGCCTCTCTTAATTCCTTTCTGGAGCTTGTGTTTTTGTTTTCCCAAGCTTATTCAGCTTACACCCTTCCTTTTCTATATACTTGACCTTCTCTGTAGGAAGTTCAAAAAAGTTTTCAACATAGCTGCCCCTTTCTTCTAGGTTAGCAGAAAAGTGTCTCTCTCATGCTTCTACTTCTTTTAAAGGGCTTGCCTGATTTGTCAGTCTCACCCAGGTTAATCTCACTTTTGATTAACTCAGAGTCAACTGACCAGTAATGTTGTAATAGGAGTGATATCCCATCATATACATAGGTCTTTCCCACTTTAAAGGGGAGACAATTTTATAGGGTGTGTTCTCCAAAGTATGGGAATCCTGGAAGCCATCTTAGAATTCTACCTACCATAAGATCTTAATGAAGAGTGCCCGGCAAGTAAGACAACATTTAGGGAGGAAGTAAATAGTCTTGGATCAATTGTATTTGAAATAAGTAGAAAGAATAAGTGGTCGCACCCATTATGAAATTTAGTTTGGTATGTAAAGGGACCACATATGAGAATGTTTAAGGGGGCCACTAAAAAGTACACCATGTGATAGAGCTCAGAGCTTGAATACAGAGACAGGATCTCCCAGTAGAGTTCACAGTTTTTCCAAGACACTGGGATTCCATAAAGAGGACAGGACTGATGAAGCTGGATTACTTTAACACATTCTTCTTCCTTTGCTTAAGAACTGGTCACCATCTCCTTTCCCATGATAATTCTAAGAACCCTAGAATTTTATGGCTTAACTTTATCACCAATTTCCTTGCTTTAACTTGTGCAATTATTCTTGCAGAGGGATGGTTAAAAGTGATTTTCCATCTATTACTCATATATTCACTGGTATACTATGCTGAGACTGAATGGGTGAATGAGGATGATTGCTTGTTAAGGTTAACTCTAAAATTCCCTTATTTAACATCTCTTTATAAATGTTTTATGACTTTAAATTTAGAAAGATTCATTTTCATTCTAAGTCTTTCAAATTTGCCTGGCCCTTGAACAAGCTAAGATCAAATTTGCTATTTTAACTATCTAAATAAATAAGTAGAATATTGGATCACAATATATAAATGTATTATTAGGGTTTAATTTGAGAGATAATTAAGATTTATAGGTAAATCTTTTTAAAATTAAAACCCTTTCATCATTTCTGCTGCAGAGAAAAGAAGATTTTTTCTATCATCTTAAAAATCCCCTTTTAGACAGCAAATATTTGAATTGCTAATCGCTTCATTTTTGTTTACAAATACTTCTGTACAAAAGTTAAAATAATAGAAGGATAATAAAATAATCTATTGTTTATATCATCACATTACAGAAACAGAACTACAGTTTAGAATTATTAAAAATAATCTACTTCACATTTCTTATTTGCTGTCAGAAAATTTAACATTCAAATAATAATAAGCTCTTCAAGTGAAGGCACTGAGACAAGATCAGTGCACATATGTAGAAATTATCCACATCTAACTTGTCTAAAGAAATGATCCTCAGGTACAATAAATTACTTAAAATCAATAAAATATCTTGAAAAATGTTGATTCCATCTTATTCTACAAGATTTATTATTTTCTAATTCCATTTGGATCTGGTTTTCAGAAAACCAGAAATCTTGCCCAGTGGGATGTTCAGATGAGTCAAAAGCAACCTAGCTTTCCATAAGTCTGTACCAGTTTGGTCTTAACATTTAAGAGCTCTGATGAGCAAAAAGAAAGTAAGAATAACTAGAAACATTAAAAATCAGCATAATTCCAGCCTCTGAGTAGTGGCAGAAGTGTATATTCTGGGCCAACAAGCAAAATTTTGCCAAAGCTCCCCACCCTCTGGCTCCAGTTAATCCTGCTAATAACATGGGGAAAAGAGGGGTAGGCGTGGGGGTAGGCTGGGTCCTCAAATACTCTGGACTTTGATGAAGGAGTTGGGCCATGAATGGTCCTCTCATGAAATAATTTTTCGTGTAGTAATTTGATTGTACTTTGTAGAATGACAATTCTGTAAGACAGAGATAGGATCCCAGGCAATAATTCCTTTAATCCTCAAAGGTTATCTGATGTCCTTCAGAGATGCCACTGAAAGATCATCAATAGTAATCAAGCTGGAAAGATTACTCTTGACTTTATAGGAAGGATGAATTTCATTTTCATTTCATTTTCTAAATAAGAATCTATAGGACTTAGAAAAAGTCAACTCTTCTGAAGGATTAGATTCTTTTCATTGTGACTTAGAAAAAGTCAGCTCTTCTGAAGGATTAGATTCTTTTCGTGGTTCTTTATTGACCTCATTTTCAAATGGCTGTTTGATTTCTAAGCCACAGTTTCTGTATGGTTGTTTTTACGTGCAATGATTCATCAGCTGCCATGTGCCCCTCAGATAAATTTAACAACTGTTCACCATAACAGGCAGAGCCTTATTTTTAACCGAAGTAATTGAAAAGGCATCAGGGGCTTCTTGAGAGCTCTGACTATGCCACTGCAAGAACACCATTTCCTGAATCAAGTCAATAATAGAGCAGCTTGAGAAATAGGTTCTGAGCAACATAATTTTTCAGGGGAACAAGAGATACCAGGTAATATTTGGAGTATACTTTGTGATCTTCAAAAAAAGGGGAAGTATATAAAATGTCCTTCCCAACCAAGTCCAGTTGTTTACCACCAACATTTCAGGGCTCCATCTGCCTGTTCATGATTCCAATTATTGTAGGAACATAACTCATGCCCTGCTCATTGAAATTCCTTGTTTTATTATATAGTGACAGTATTATTTATCCTGACCAATCTACTATTAACCCATACTGATCTGTGGGGCAATGATAATTACCATGGTATGAGAACTAGGCTTTAAAAGGCTTTGCTATTACTTTAAAATATATGCATGTGCTTTTTGTGACTCCTTTATTTCAACTATTCAAGCAGGCAAACATATACTCTAAATATGATAAGGGGAATGAGTTTATTTGAATGAAAATGTAATATTTTGTAACAAACAAAGCAAAAGAATAAGTTTGTTCTTGCACATTTAGTTATTTATGTGAAGAAAAATGCACTCCTGAGAAAACTGGTAATGGGGACAGGCACAAGCAAAACATAATTCCAAAGCTGCAGTTTGAATAGCAGTTATTTTTATTGACTCCTGTGCATAAAAATACGTAGCTATTGATTTGTTGAAGATTGTGCCTTGAACCACTTGTTTTGTCACTTCAGTTCTTCATTTCTCTTGCTTTGCTTATACCTTCCTTTTCTCCTTTTTTTTTTTTTCCTACCTAATTCACTGTAAAGATTTATTACTGGGAGAGAAGATTGTAAAATGAAAAGTGGTATTGGTGAGAATAGGATTATTTTTCCTTCCGAAGGCTGAATTGTGACTTAGAGTGGCATAGTAGAAAAACGTAGGAATACCCTCTCCTAGTTTTCTAAGAAAATTGCTTTGGAACACTTTCTAAGATCAATTCATTAATAGTAGAGCTTATTAAGAAACACTTTGCTACCCTAAGCCCATATTCTTTTAAAAATACAAATGAAATGGCCTGTCAGACTTTTCAGTCTGTTTTCTGACCAGATAAAACTGTTAAATTATAAAGTTTCTTTTCATGGTTAACCTGTTTTTGCATGAGCAACCTCACTAAAATGGTTTACCAAGGATATCATAGTTATAACATGTCCATGGGGGTTGTGAAAATAAAAATACCCCAACTATCTCTCAGCAGTCACCTCTGAAATTATACTATTTTATCCTGTTAAAACTGTTGCAAATGGGACACATACACATTTTATTTTAAACAGCATTTTGTATTTTATTTTGCTTTTTTTAGTCAATAATTGATAAATTTTGAGTGTTTATTTAATTCCTTATAATGATGCCATGGACACGCTATCATTCCTCAATTGTTACTACATGTTTATATAGAAACAAGAAATAAAATGGATGACGCAAAGCACATTGAAAAGAGTACAAGTGACTTCTTGGATATGTAAAAATAGATAGCTGAATTAATTTCTGACCATCACAATGATAAATTATGTTCTTATTTCAAAGGCTTATGTCAAGTAAACAAAATTCTGTTTGCTCCCTTTCTTCTTACACTTTGGCTTCTTTCTCATAAGTTCTATGTCCTATTATTAGAAGAAAAATAATTCCCTTGAATCTAAATTAGGCAAGTTATAAATTGTATTTTGTCATGAGTTTTCCAGGACTCCTAAATAGATCTAAAAGTAAGTATATTTTTACATGTCCATTTCATCAGTTATATATATACATATTAACTTTTTGTTGGTAGTTCTCTTTACTATAGCAACAACAGAATCCCTTCTCTTTTTCTTACCAAGTTAAATGTCTGCCTATGCTATTTTTCTAAAAACCTGTGCTTAAGCTCAAGTTCTTAATAATTTGTTAATAGTTAAAACAACACAATAAAACAACCAATATATGAATATTTCATGTAGTATATAGGCATACCTTGTCTTACTGCACTTTGCTTAACTGCGCTTCACAGATATTGAATTTTTTACGAATTGAAGGTTTCTGGAAAGCCTGCATTGAGCAAGTCTGTCTGCATCATTTTTCCGACAGCATTTGCTCACTTCATGTCTTTGTGTCACATTTTGGTAATTCTCATAATATTTCAAAAGTTTTTGTTATTGTTATATTTGTTATCGTGATCTGTGACCACTGATCTTTGATGTTACTATTCTAATTGTTCTGGGGCACCATAAACTGTGCCCATAATAAGACAGCAAACTTAATCGATAAATGTGTGTGTTCTGACTGCTCTACCAACTGGCCGTTCCCCCATCTCTCTCCCTCTGCTCAGGCTTTCCTATTCCCTGAGACACAACAAAACTTAAATTAGGCCAATTAATAAACATACAATGTCCTCTAAGTAGTCAAGTGGAAGGATGAGCTCCATGACTCTCACTTTAAATCAAAGCTAAAAATGATTAAGCCTAGTGACGAAGGTATGTCAAAAGCTCAGATAGGCTGAAAGCTAGGCCTCTCTTGTGCCAAACAGTTAGCCAAGTTGTGACTGCAAAGGAAACATTCTTGAAGGCAATTAAAAGTGCTACTCCAGTGAATGCACAAATGATAAGAAAGCAAAACAGCCTCATTGCCGATAGAAGAAAGTTTTAGTGGTCTGTATAGAAGATCAAACCAGCCACAACATTCTCTGAAGCTGAACGATGATCTAAAGCAAGGCCCTAGCTCCTCTTCAGTTCTATCAAGGCTGCAAAAGTTAAGGAAGCTGCAGAAGAAAAGTCTGAAGCTAGCAAAGTTTGGTTTATGAGCTTGAAGGAAAGAAGATGTTTTTGTAATGTCAAAGTGCAAGGTGAAGCAGCAAGTGCTTACACAAAAGCTGCACCAAGCTATTCAGAAGATCTAACTAAGATAATGAATGAAGGTGGCTAGACTAAGCAACAGCCTTACATTGGAAGAAGATGCTATCTAGGACTTCCATAGCTAGATAGCAGAAGTCAATGCCTGGCTTTGAAGCTGACGCTCCTGTTAGGGGCTAACGCAGCTGGTGACATTAAGTTGAAGCCAATGCTCATTCACCATTCCTGAAAATCCTAGGGTCCTTAAGAATTATGCTAAATCTACTCTGCCTGTGCTCTATAAATGGAACAACAAAGCCTGAATGACAGCACATCTGTTTAAAACATGGTTTCCTGAATATTTTAGGCCCACTGTTTACTGCTCAGGAAAAAAAATCCTTTCAAAACATTACTGCTCACTAACAATGCACCTGGTCACCCAAGAGCTCTGATGGAGATGTACAATGAGCCTTATGTTGTTCTCATGCCTGCTAACACATCATCCATTCTGCAGCCCACGGATCAAGAAGTCATTTCTAATTTCAAGTCTTATTACTTAATAAATACATTTCATAAGGTTATAGCTGCCATAGATAGTGATTCCTCTGATGGATCTGGCAAAATAAATTGAAAACCTTCTGGAAAGGATTCATCATTCTAGATGCCATTAAGAACATTTGTGATTCACTGGATGAGTTCAAAATATCAACATTAACAGGAACTTGGAAGAAGCTGAAACCAATGCACATGGATGACTTTGAAGGGTTCAAGGCGTCAGTGGAGGAAGTAACTGCAGATGTGGTGGGAAAAGCAAGAGAACTAGAATTAGACGTGGAGCCTGAAGATGTGACTGAATTGATACAATCTTGTGATAAAACTAACAGATGAGGAGGCACTTTTTATGGATGAGCAAACAAAGTGGTTTCTTGAAATGGAATCTACTTCTGGTGAAGCTGCTGTGAATATTGCTGAAATGACAATAAAGGATGAAGAATATTATATAAACTTAGTTGATAAAGTAGAAGCAGGGTTTGAAATGATTGACTCCAATTTTAAAAGAAGTTCTATTGTGGGTAAAATGCTACCAAATAACACTACAAGCTACAGAGAGATCCTTCGTGAAAGGGAGAATCAACTGATGCCACAAATTTCATTACTGTCTTGTTTTAAGAAGTTGCCACAGCCACCTCTGCCACCTTCAGCAACCACCGCCCTGACCAGTCAGCATCCAGCAAAAAGATTATGACTCCCTGAAGGTTCAGATGACAGCACTTTTTAGCACTAAGGTATTTTTAAATTAAGGTAGGTACATTGGTTTTTTTAGACATAATGCTATTGCACACAATAGACTACAGTACAGTGTAAACATAACTTTTACATGCACTGGAAAACCAAAAATTTGTGTGACTGGCTTTATTTTGATATTCCCTTTATGACATATGCCTATAAACATCTCATTTGAACCTCATAACAACCACAAAAGTACATATCATTATTAAACCATTTGATAGATAAGAAAAGTGAGGTTATAAGAGGTAAATGCTATTTTTCTTAATGTCACTTAGCTGATAAATATCAGAAGAAGAACACAAATGCAGGTATTCAGACTCAAAATTTCAGTATGCACTAGTCTCTGATAGGATTTGCAAATATAAAGATGAATGAAATATGTCCTGTCCTTCAGGAGCTCACAATCTGTTGGCTTATAATTATGCTTAGTGTTCTGTGGGTGGGGAAAATGGTGGAAGCTTTTAATTCTTGACCTAATCTGAAAGAATTACTGAAAACTGTCATCCTGAACTGAGCCTTTAAGACTGAACAGGAGTTTGCCAGATAAAGTCTATTGGAATGAGATAGGGATATTCTTTCCCAAATGACAAAACAACATGAGGCAGGAAGAAGAGCAGACTCAATTTCAGAAAGATAGAAGAGGAATGAAATAGCAAGTGTCAGTAGATGAGCTGGAGAGTTAAGGTAACGGAGGAATTTGAATGAAAGGGTTTTTATCTGGTATGTTTTAAGTAACTATTAAAGGGCTTTAAGAAAGTAAGGATGACATTGCATTTTTTCAATAGATTTCTGGTAAGTGTGAATATATTTGAGGAAATGAGCCTAAGGGCAGGAGGTCCAGTTAGTTGTCTATAAAAATTACCCAGTAAGAGTTATTAAAGGCCTGGACTAGGATAACAGGAGTGGGATTAGACAGGAAAAGATATTTGAACAAGATTAATGGGTAGGAGTTTACAAATGATTAGATTGGGGAATGAGTGATTCTAGGTTGACAGAGTGAATGGAAGATAATGGGATCCCCAACTGAATAAAGGAGCACATGAAAAGCCAGTTTTAGAAAAGAAAAAGTGTTTAATTTGGGACAGAATTAGTGATGTTAAACATGTTTTTATGAATTTAGACCTTCAGAACAGCAGGTGAAAAACTTGGTACTACATAAATTCTGAAGTCACCTAAATATTTGTGAACATTAAAAATGAAAGTAAATTATATCTTTCAACAATTGCATGTCAGTGAGAAGGGCAATGAGCAGAAAAAAGAAATCTGAAGAACACTAAGAATTAAGTATCAGAGCAAAAAAGAAATCGGAAAATATGAGGAATAAATGTCACAGTATCAGTAGAGTTTCAAGAAGAAAGGGACGGTCAACAACTTCAAATACAGAAAGTTTCAGGAACTGAAGGTAATATTTGGATTTGGCAAAGGTTAGAACATTTTTGGTAAAAAATCATCTTCAGAGGTTTGTTCTTCCTTTGAATCCTATGGGGAAATTCTTCTTTTCCCTAGTACTACAGAATTGTGATTGTTTTTCTTGCTTTATTAATTCTGCAATGAGGTGCAGAGAGTGACATCAATAAGATAAGGATTCCCTGGCTCCCTCACTGTCCACTTCCGTCTTGGCAGTTTCCACTCTCAGTTTGAATCCCTGAATGGAAATATAATGCTCAATAAACAACTTCTGACTGTGGAATTCTTAAACCAAGCTAGTAAGTCAGATGCAGTCTGTAATTCAGTTCTGTATGAATGGAGGACTACGTATCCCAAAACACTGCTGCACGTAATCCACACACTCCTCTTGACTTTTTGCTTGTCGACAATGTTCTCTCTGTGTAGACTTTTCCTCCTAGGAGGTACTGCCATTATCTTAACACCTATTTCTGTTCCTGGTGGTTAGTGCAGTGAATATACACTATTTTTTTTTTTATTGCCTGGCACCTAAAGCCCCTCTTTAAAATGGAAAATTTGTCACCTTTTGAATCCTGGTGAGAGGAAGAGTTCAGAACTTCTACTGAAGTTGACAGTTTCAGCTACTTGCTCTCCCAGTGTTCAGATGACTTGCTCGATTTCTCTCAGATCCATTTCCCTCCTTTTTCTGCTCAGCTAGCTCTGTATCTCAAGAAACTACAACAAACTTCTGGAGAGGTTAGGCCAACAGAAGGCATTAATGGATGTCTGGAACTTGGAAGGCATACAGGAGCTAGGTAGGGTAATTGTGTCTCTATTATTCTGTCTCAGGCAACATCTCTGTCATATCTCGTCCGTAGCTCAGTCTCCTGGGACAATTTATCCCTCAGGGTCTCAACTTTCTCCAGGCATTCCTTAATTTATTTTTAGTTCCAAACAAACCTCCCTCTCTTCTGAGCTGTGAGAACACCCATTTTTCCTTTAGCTCCAGGAGTGTTGCTAGCTTCCTTTTGTTCCTTAATTTCTGGATGGGCTCACTGTCTTCCCTTTGGCTACTCAGTTCTTCCAACGCTGCATTACAGATCCAATATATCTGTAAGACTAAATGGTTTCTTGGTCTTATAACTAGACTAGATCCTGACTACCTCACTCAGCCTCCTCTGTAGCTGGGGTGCAGGTCTGTGTCTCAGAACCCATCAATCATATGCATTTATCTGGACTTTGGAAAGGTTGCTGTTGCCATGATAAAGAGACAATGAGACAGAGAACCCTCTCTGGCTGTTATATGAGTTTCATTGTTGGCTGCAGTGCTAGTGATGACAGTGATGGTGTCCACTGCCCCATTTCATTATTTTCAGGGGTACAAGCTGCAATATCCTGTGGCTTGGAGCATTGTTACCTCCTCACCGAGTTTCTCAGCCTTCTAGAAAATTCTATACACTACGCTTCTAATAAATTCTTTGCCTAAGGCAAGAGAATTAGTTTCTCTTGCTTGCCACTAAGAACACTGACTGATACATATTGAATCCTAGGAGTTACAGTCTTAAAACCAATATAGAATAAGAAAATGTAAGCAATTCCCTGGTGGTCTGGTGGTTAGTACTCTGCACTTTCACTGCAAGGGGGCCTGGTTCACTGGGGAACTAAGATCCCACAAGCCGCACGGCGTGTCTAAAAAAAAAAAAAAAAAAATGTGAGAGAAATAGCTTTAAGAAATGAGCCTGATTCTGGCCAGCTCTGACAGTTCCAGTGCGATTCTACCTGACAACATCCTTGAGTCCCAGATTTAGGGGCAGCAATTTGGGATGTTCTGGGTCAGAAGGCAGAGCAGGGATAGTACAGAAGTATCTGTAAATCTCTCCAGACACCAACTTAGTTCTTCTCTTTAGTTTGTAGCATTGTTGCCCAGATTTGTGTATCTACATTCAGGGCTATTTCAGTGGAAATTTAGGAGATGACTTGGCATTGCTCATTAGCCAAAATGTCACCACAGTGCCCAGTCCCTGTAAGTCATGCTGCAATTGATTATTTATTTGGCTGTCTCTCTAATGGGACAATGAGCTCCTTAGCAACAAACATTGTGTCACTTTGCTCCACATTCTAAGACCTAGCAGAGAACAGGAAAGATATTCAGCAAATATTTACTGAACAAATGAATGGATTCTGGAAAACCAGACTGAGAAACTAAAATTTTGTTCTGTTTTGTTTCTGAAAATACAGTCACTGAATTTAGAACATTGTGTTTGGAAAGAGTACACAATGCTTTTTAGTTCAGCTATTCTCAGACTCCTCCAGGCTTCCTCCCTCATATTTCTTTACAATATCCCTCTTGTGATGGTTCATTAAAATGTCATCTCCACGAAAACCTCCTTGTAAAGTGTCAGTTATTCCTTCCTTTGTGGTACAATATCACTTTGTACTTATGCTGATTATAAGAATTGTTGTATCACACCGTGTAATTTGTCTAATTGTCTGTATCCTCTATTAGACTTGGAATATTTCAATGACCAGAACCATGGTGTAGAACCTGCATCAATCCTTTGCACTATCTCAGGCATATTTTAGGACCAAGGTTCTTCATAGATTACTTGGAGGGATTCAATGAGACTGATTTTCTTTTTAATGCATGCAAAATTTCATGTAGACACAGACACATGCTCTTTTTTGAAGAAAAGTTCCATTCAGTGTTTTTAAATGTTTTTTGTATTTAATTTAATCAATCTACATATCAAATATGTTTTTGCTTTATTATATTTTAATTTTTTCAATACAAACTACAATACATTACAACATTAAATCTGATACAGTGTTGTTTTCATGGGCATTCTTTCCATAGTAAAATGTAAAATGTTGGGGTAAAGGAAGAGAAAGAAAAACAAGGAGAAAATAATCTGTTCTCTAGATCATTGTTCTATAGATTATTATTTTTATTATAATGTTCTACCCCATCTCCCTTCTCTCCACTAGGCAAGGGATTTCTCCACACTGTGCTAAGATGTTACCTATTATGAAATGAGATGGAAAGAAAAGCACTGAAGTAATAGTTCTGACTTGACTCCATTGAGGCATTAAAGTCATTTCAACTAAATACTCAATTTAAAAATATATTGCTGATTTTTCTCACCAGAGTTTTTCAGTCCACAGTTCTTTATTTGAACTTCTTGAGGTCAGATGGGTTTTCAAATGCTGTATTTTTTCTAAATACTAAAAAGGTAATAAAATGCATTTACTGCCTATTAAGCAGCACCCTAGCAGAATCTGGGACAGCATCCCAAGATCCAACACACTAAAAATGCTATAGAAAACTGTATGGATATTCAGACTGAGAAAGATAAGTAAAGACTATAAATAAACCAATGTCATTCTTTGAAGTCAAATTTTGAAGCCAAATTAGGTCAGGTTTTGCAGCCAAATAAAAATTAGTTTTCAGAGTTATTTGGATCTTGGAAATCAAGGCTTGTATTCAACATGCACTACTGGGCTCCTTATTATGAATTTTTCAATTGACTTCTTTTTCTTAAACTATATCAACTTCAAACTCATAATGGAGCTTATGGCATGTTATCACTGCCAAAAGAATAGTAGATGAAAAATAATGAGTTATAGGGAGTGTGGAGAGAAGAAACCTCAGCATCTTAAAATGTTAACTACTACAAAAATAATTCAGAGTTTTAGAATTTATGTATGTCACATACATAAATAAACAAACATGCACACACACACACACACCAGATAAGCAACAGCAAACATAGAGCACTAAATGGCATACAGGCATGGTCAAGGTTACTTTGGATGCTGTAAGTTAGAGGTTGAATGAGAAAATATGGGGGAAAAAATGGGATATGCAACAAGGAGATTGTTATGGTCCCTATAAACTTACCAAAAGGATATCAGACTCACCAAGCAGTTTAAAAAAAAGAAAAAGCCAAAACCTTCTGAACATTCACAAATGTTCAGAACAGAGGTATTCACAAAACTTCTGCTCATCGTGGACTTAGTGGTTAAACAGTCTTTAGCAGAAAGTTAAGGTGCAGTTTCTGGGTCAGTCATTCTAGTTAAAGTATCTCTTTTCCCTTGATTTTCACAGAAGGACCCACTCTGAATGATGTTTTTAAAAACTATTGGGAAAAATTTCACTGAGAAAGTAAGAGATAAGCAATATAAGCATCCTATTAAAAAGTAATTTCAGATTACTAGAAGCAAAATATACAAAGACAAGGATGTGAAAAATGAAAGAGCATTCTTTCATGCCTATCATGAACATTTTAAGTTAAATGCTTTTTTAAAAAAAATTTAATTGTACTGTCAACAATAAGGATCTTCTCAAGAGCATATTAACCAAAACATGGGGACCTACTTCACTCACTGAAATGTTTCATTATACAATGTGTGTCACCTATTGATTATTATCAGTTACAATTCCTAACACAAATAAAACTTAGTCACATTTAAAAATCAGGTTGGGCTTCCCTGGTGGCGCAGTGGCTGAGAGTCCACCTGCCGATGCAGGGGACACGGGTTCGTGCCCCGGTCCGGAGGATCCCACATGCCGCGGAGCGGCTGGGCCCGTGAGCCATGGCCGCTGAGCCTGCGCGTCCGGAGCCTGTGCTTCGCAACAGGAGAGGCCACAACAGTGAGAGGCCCGAGTACCGCAAAAATAAAAATAAAAAATAAAAATAAAAATCAGGTTTAGCAAAGTCATTTCTGGTAATAATGCCCTTATAAAAGTATTTCAAAATCATAAATTTTATACATATATATTTGCCTGAACTCAAATTATCAGGTGGATGTAACCAAACTAGCATGGAACATAACCAAATTCTACTTGCTTCTTACAGAGAGGTGAATCATACCACTGGGATCTGGGATGCTGGAGACCATATTCTCCACTGATACAATTTTCCCCCAAATATCCATTCTTTTCCTAGGAATATACCGCCATATTCTTTCATCATGAGTTATTAGAAGAAACCCCTCTGAGGAAACAGCAGTACCTATCAGATCACTGATGTGACGGCTTGAGCAGAGTGACAGATGGCACATGTGCTTTACACATTCTCAGAGTAACATAATTATAATCGATGATTGTCCTATCTTCCACATTTCCCCCAGGGAATACTTCTTTTCTTGTTTGATTTCTTTTTTTGTTTGCTCAGCCTCTCTCTGGAATTTTTACTTTTTCAAATCCCTGACTTCATATTGATCCTTAATTCCATACCCCTTGTTCTTCTGCCTCCTTAGGAGCCCAGTCTAAAGCACGCATATTAGAATGGGAAATTTAAATACAATGGCATTAGAAGATAAATAAATAAATGAATATAGCCTTTTTAAATGACAGGATTCTTGACTGAGAAACATTCTAAGATAAAATGCAGCTTACTAATTACCATAATTATGTTGTTTATATACATTAATACATGTATACAATGCGTGAAACTTTACTTGAACTAGCGTTCACCATAAGCAAATATTAGTCAACACTTATTTTAAAAAGAGCTATATTAAAATTTAAAATGAAAATTAATACAAAACACAAATAGAAAAAGATTCAGAAAAGGAAGAGAAAGAATGTGGATGGCATTTATAGAGAAAACAGTATCACTGAAATGGTTACTATATTGTATCATTTTGAACTCATAGTAGAAGATGCCACTGATGACTCCACCCCCCACAAGTATGGGAAACAGAAATATTACAGATGTTTTTCAAGTAAACTGATGAAACACTGAAGCTTCTGAAAATTTCTGGATAGGAATGGTTTGTGAAAATGGTTGCTCTCACCCTTTCCCCACCACTCTCAACACACACATCCACACACATATATACAACATGAAGTGTCATCACACCATATTACAGCATATCAAGAAACCACTCTATGTTTGTTAGCTTAAACAAATGTATCATTGAATTCATCATTTTTATTATAAAATAATTCATCTCTTCATAGTTTTCACAGACGTCCATGAAATTTCTAAGGCAGGAATTCAAGAATTTAATAGGCAACTCACTGATAAAAAAAAAAGTGAAAAGAGAAGATAAACTTTTTTTGAGAAGCATAAAAATGTACTAGTCTAAATTAATAGAGAAATTTCTACCTGCTGCGATCAGATTCATCTATTTAAATATTAAGAATTCATTTTAAAATTTCTATTATCAGGATTAGTTTCATTATGTAAACGCATAGTTCTTCTCCTAAGAAAAGGTTTAACATTAGTGTATACAGTTCACAAAAGTGTTTGCTAATGATTCAGAATTTGCATGTAAATATGCATAGTGTTATAATGCTTGGGGAAAGGAAAAAGTGAAAATAAGAATACAGCTACCAGGGACTCCCCTGGTGGCGCAGTGGTTAAGAATCCGCCTGCCAGTGTAGGGGACACAGGTTCGAACCCTGGTCTGGGAAGATCCCACATGCCGTGGAGCAACTAAGACCGTGCACCACAACTACTGAGCCTGTGCTCTAGAGCCCACAAGACACAACTACTGAGCCCGCATGCCACAACTACTGAAGCCCACACACCTAGAGCCCATGCTCTGCAACAAAGAGAAGCCACCGCAATGAGAAGCCTGAACACCACAAGGAAGAATAGCTCCCACTCACCACAACTAAAGAAAGCACACGTGCAGCAATGAAAACCCAATGCAGTCAAAATTAATTAATAAATCAATTAATTAGTTAATTAAATATCATACAACTACACATATTCTACTTGATATAAACCTGTGTAGATTCACATTGTCTTATCAACTGGTTCTCACCCACTTCTCATATTCTCTTTCAGAACCAGTACACACTGAGGTTTATTAATAATTGTCATAGGTATAAAGTATAAAAGGCCTCAAATGAATTTCAGCATCACCTTTTTGCAAGAAGGACAGACATATGAGGTCATTTCAGCAGAGATCTTAATTTACTTCATAAAGAAGGGTAGAACAACTGTCCTCTGGCATAATATTGTAATCTAATCACTGGAAATTCTGTTTTCCTCAGTTTCATCAGAAAGACCATTTAACAAACCTGAGCTTAGCTCACTTTTTTAAAATATGGAAAGGAACAAATATAAAGTTGGAAGCAACAAAACTATAAGCATTGTTAACTTATAAACTTCAAATGAAAAAAAGAATGTAAAAATATTTCAGATTCTGAAATGTTTCACATTCAAAAAGCAATATATATTTCTATAATTAATATTTTTATTGTTGAAATTTTTAGACTTTAAAAAATCAGATATTCCAGTATAGTTTAATTGTCATTGTTTTTGCTTATAACTAGATATTAATCACTATAAAGTCTTTAAATTTTTCCATTTAGTGGTATCATTTTAGATTACTAAGTTAAAGTTGCTCTTTTACATGAAATCCTTAAGAGAGGAGATTATTAAAATATGGGTTAACTCATGTTCTGCACAAGTCTAAGAAGCAAGCAGAAAGAAGAGCAGGATAAAATACACTTACAACATGAAAGAGCTGGAAATTATGAAGTGACTTGTAAGGGATTTTAAATCATACTATAAAAGGGACACTTGAGTTAAGAAAAAAATTCAAATTAGTTATCCTATTAGAGATACAGTACAGGAAAAAACTGCAGATAGGGCAAATATTTTATTTATAACATGCTAACTAAAATTTTAAAAGCTGAAGTAATATCTTATACATATGCCTCAAAGATAAATATTAATGAATAAAAGAAATTTCCATACTGGTGAATGGGAAAAAATCTATAGTAGCAAATCAGCCTATGGGTTTTTTTGTTTGTTTCCTTTACTTTTGTCTGCTATGTGATTTCAATCAAATTAAAACTCTTTGAGCATTTTTCCTATGCTCATATTTTATGACAATGTCTAAGTGAAGCGCAGCTGGCATGCTCCAAGTTCGCAGCCACCGCTGATCACACCAGTGGATCTAAACAGTCTTTCCTCTTCTCACACATGAGTAGAATCTCACTCTTTAGTGGACCAATACAACAACTGATTAACACATTTCTAATGAAATTTATATACCATTTTTATGTATTTATCTCATATCCTATCCCTGTGTATTCCCTACTGCCAAGAACAATAAGTTTAATTTAGTAACACTAAACTCAAGTAAATTAGTATGTCTAATTGACTCTAAGTTCTGATTTATAAAAAAAAGTCTCTTCACTAACTGAATGTGTTTGTGTGTAGAACTTTTTGGGACCTCATGCAAACTAAAGTCACAATGATATTTCCTATTACATATTCCTGAAAGGAAGCAACCTCAGTGATAAGAGCAGAAGGGTCTATAAAGAATAATGCATAATGCTTAAGCAATGCAAATGAAAAAAAGTCAGTGCCACAATCCCTAAGTATTTATAATTTTGTGTGGAAATTATATTACTATTAAGAAAACATTTTAAAATATACTGCCTGGTATCAAAGTATGTTTGATTAAAAGTATTCATATTTTAGACTCAGAATGATGGATTCAAAAAGCATTTTATGAAGCACAATACTTTTTTATTTAAAAGAATAAGTAAAACATAAAAGTTTAAGATATATGTTTGTTACCACATTGCTGCTTTTTATAGGGGGTGAGTCGTGCTATTTGGATTAAGCTATGGAATGAATTAAAATTTAAAATGTCATTTTCAACCCATATCTTATTTATCTTTACAATCCTTCTTGCCCAGTACATAGCATAGTGTGGGGGTTTTGTTTGTTTGTTTTTTGTTTTTTCCATAATCGGTACCTCTAAATATTTTAAAATTAAAATCTGTTTAGGGAGTAAGAAAAGTTCATTTACTATAAATGATCAGAGATGGAGAAGTTTTAAAGATAGCCTCTGTATCTATGTGACTGGGAAATAGAATCATCTGAAAAAAATAAACAAGTTTCTGGTGGACTGATTATTGACTGAAAGGCAACTTTATGTACTCTGCTCTGTGACTCCAGGGTTGAGAGAATTTGCAAACTATACTTCCCAAATTCTCTGAAAATAGAAACCACTAGAAGGTATGTTGACTTTCTCCCCATGGTTTAAGATGCTCAACAAAACTGTTTATATTCCATCCCACTTAGAGAAAAAAACTTCCTTTTAGGGATGTCATAAATATTTTGCCTATTTTTGAACATTATATAAATGTTTATGGTTTGCTTCTTTAGCTCAACATTTTGTTTGAATGATTCATCTATCATGTTTTACACATAGCACTAGATTATTGCTTTTCATATCTTTAAAAGATGTCATTATATAAATACATCACGTTATTTATTCAATGTAATGTTGATAGTCATTTGGGTTGTCACCAGTATTAAAGTATTCCAAACGTTACATCTATGAACATTTGTGTTTACTGTTTAGCAGACTCTTCTACAAAGTGATTGTACAAATTTGCACACCAACTCAGCAACATATGAAAATTCTAATAGCTCTATATCCTCTATAAGACTTTTTAAATGTTGGTCAAATTTGTGTGTAGAGTTATCATATTATAGTTTTAATCTGCATTTCCAAAAATATTAATAAGATTGAGAACTTTTTAATCATCTATAAGAAGTGAGTTGCAAGTTCAATGGGACTAAATATATTAAACATGTTTAAAATTCTTGAGCTGCCCAGGAAGAGATAAAAGTACTAACTCACATATGAAAATTCAAGAATGCATACTGTAATTTGTACATATAGTAAAAGCACATACAATTACTTGGCTGCTAGAAGAAAACTAGAATAATAAAAATAATCAATTCGAAATAAGTTAAGAAAGGTGAGAAAAAGGAACACAGCACAGGTGGGAAAAATTCATAAAATTGTACAATGGCAAATTTAGATATTAAATACCAATTATTCTGCTAACTATAAAATTTATATATATATTCTAATTAAAATACAAACATGTTAATAAAAATTTATTAACAATTAATGAAAAAACAGTTTCCACAAGACATATAAAATGCATGGATTTGGGGCTTCCCTGGTGGCGCAATGGTTGAGAGTCCGCCTGTTAATGCACGGGACACGGGTTCGAGCCCTGATCTGGGAAGATCCCACATGCCGCAGAGCCGCTGGGCCCGTGAGCCACAACTACTGGGCCTGTGCGTCTGGAGCGTGTGCTCTGCAACAAGAGAGGCCGTGACAGTGAGAGGCCCGCGCACTGCGATGAAGAGTGGCCCCCACTCGCCGCAACTAGAGAAAGCCCTCGCACAGAAACGAAGACCCAACGCAGCCAAAATTAAATAAATAAAAATTTAAAAAATAAATAAATAAAAAATTTTTAAAAAATAAAATTAAATTAAATGCATGGATTTAAAATTTGAGGATAAAAAGATAGAAAAACATATACCATGTATAAACTAACCAAATGAAAGCTGAAATAGCTATATTAGTATCAGTGAACAGTATACTAATATAAAGTCCTAAAAATAAATTTTATTAATATAAAAATTTAATTCACCAAATATATGTAATATCCATAAATTTGTATGCAACTAATATCAAAGCCTCAAAACATATAAAGTAACAAAATAGAACTTAAAAAATGGCATAAATAATTCCACAATTACACAAGATATTTTTAACCCATGTTTCTCAATAATTGAAAGGATAACCAGACAAATAGCAGTAAACATATAAACGATTTAAAAAGTACTATTAACAAACTTCATCTAATCAACATAATATAGAACACTACTGGTAACAACTGCAGAACAAAATTTTTTGCAGAACAGAAATTCTTGCCAAACAAAATTCTCAAGTGAACATTAAATATTGATCAGATCTGAGCACATGCCTCACCAAAACCAAGTATCAATAAAGACTAAAGTACTGAAATCATCTTGAATATGTTCTCTGGCCAAGTGCAAAGTTAGATAACTTTTAATTCTTCATAAGTTTGGATATTAAGAAATGCACTTCTAAATAATCAACTGGGTCAAAGAAAACATGACAAGAAAGAATTAGGAAATAATTTAAATCACATTTTACCATTTTCCCATGTATGCAGGTGTGTGAAAAAAGGGTATTAGAGTAAAAAAATTAAAACAACCATAATAAATATGTTTGGACCCTTAGGGAATTTTAAAAAATAATATTATATTCAACAATACTATTACATAAATAAATTTTAAAATTATTTCATGGATATGATGATGTTTCAGTTAAATAGGAAAATATTCTTATTATTAGAGGAACATAGCTTTAATCTTTTTCAGAGAGTACTGTCATAAAATTTAAAATTATTTCCAAATAGTTCAGAAAATAATAGACCTATCTACTGATGAGAAAGAGAGGACAAATAAGACAAAAAGTTAACAATTTGTAAAAGGATACCTCTACTTCTTGTATTATTCTTTTAGTTTGTCTCCATCTTCACAATTTTTTTTTAAAGATTTTCTTTTTGATGTGGACCATTTTTAAAGTCTTTATTGAATTTGTTACAATATTGCTTGTGTTTTATGTTTTGGTTTTTTGACCTTGAAGCATGTGGGATCTTAGCTTCCCAACCAGGGATCAAACCTGCACCCCCTGCATTGGAAGGCAATGTCTTAACCACTGGACTGTCAGGAAAGTCCCCACAATTTTTCAAGTAAAATTTTCGTGAATTTTTTGAGGGATAAAGCTCAGGCTATGGTCAGAGGCAAATTTATAACCTTCAAATAGAACTAGTGATGAAGAAAAAAATGTAAAAATCTCAAGAATCTAACCAAGAAGCTAGAGAAAGAAAAGCAAATTATACATAAGACACAAGCAGAGATGAATAACTTAGAAAGCAAACATCCAAGAGAGGGTATAAACAAAGTCAAAACATAATTCTCTGAAAAGATTAATAAAACTGAAAAACCTCTGACAATATAAATAATATAAATATAAAATGTAAATGTAAAACATAAAAAACCACTTCAGGAATAAAAAAGGTATAACTGTACATTCTTATACATTCTACAAATATTAAAAACTAATTACTAAGGATAATTACAGATATTAATTCTACAGATATTAAAAAGTAATACTGCTATGGATTGAACTGTGTCCCCCAAACTTCATATGTTGAAGTCCTCTTTGCAGGTATAGTCAAGTTAAGATGAGGTAATTAGGGAGAGACCTAATAGAGTATGACTGGTGTCCTAATATAAAGGGGAAGTTTGGACATAGAGACAGACATTCACAGAGGGAAAATAATGTGAAGAAACAGAGAGAATGCCACTTACAAGGAAAAACTGAGCTACCAGAAGCTACTAGACAGGCATGAAACAGATTTTTTTCTTACAGCCTTCAGGAGAAGCCAATCCTGATAATGCCTTGATTTCAGACTCCTAGCATCCAGAACTGAGACAATAAATTTTCTAAGACACCAAGTTTGCAGTACTTTGTTATAGCATCCCTAGCAAACGAATACAGGTTGTATAAACATATTTTGCCAATAAATTTTAAATGTTGATAAAGTTGAAAAATTTCAAGAAAGAAATAAAAATTTAAAAAAATATATAAAATCAGAATAGTTTAATAATTTTAAGGAAGTGAAACCCAAAAATAAAACCTTCCCACAGAGACATTTCAAGGCTTAATCAGTAGATGGATTCAGTAATAAATCCCAGGAAATATTTCTGGAAAAAAATTATACAAATTTTTGGTTTTCAAATGTGATATGCTTTTTTGCTCTCTAATATTTTGATATTGTGAATTACATCATTTGTTTTTCACATGTATATCAGGCTTGAATTACCAGGATATATCCCTCTTTGTCATGATATATTATCCTTTTATATATTGCTGGGTTTGATTTGCTAATATTGTGCAAAGGATTTTTTACATCTAAGTTTGTGAGGGACATTGTTCTATTAATCTTTCTTTGTAATGTCTTTGTTTGGTTTGGGTTTTGGCCTGATAAAAATGAATTGCAAAGTGCTTTCTCTCTTCCTTTTCTTGGAAAAGTTAATGTAGAAACAGTAATATTTCTTTTTTGAATGTTAATTAGAATTTTCCAGTGAATCCATTTGGTCCTGGAGATTTATTTCTTGAAAAACTTTATTTATTAATTTGGTTTCTTTAATAGACATAGAATAATTCAAATTATTTAATCTTGAGTAAGGTTGGTTAGTTGGTGTCTTTTAAGGAATTTGTCCATTTCATCTAAATTGTTAAATTTCTGAGCATAAAGTTGACTGTAATATTTTCTTATCTTTTTAACATCTGTAGGATCTATAATAATACCCTTTTTTCATTTCTCATTGAATAATTTGTGCCTTCTCTTTTTTTCATGGTTACTCTTTCTAGAATTTTATTAATTTTTAATATTTTCAAAGAACCAGCTTTTGGTTTTTTTTAAATATCTTTTTTTTTCTGTCTTCAATTTCATTGATTTTTATTTTGTTATTTCTTTCCTTCAGCTTGATTTAGGATTAATTTTTACTTTCATTCTTCTCACTCTCCGAAATGGTGGCCCCATCTTCCTTTCATGCGCTACTGTAGGTAAGTCAAGACTCAAATAACATCTTCTCTTATAAGAACCTGTATTTTCTTTTTTTTCTTTTTTTTTTTTTTTTTTTTTTTTTGCGCGGTATGCGGGCCTCTCACTGTTGTGGCCTCTCCCGTTGCAGAGCACAGGCTCCGGACGCGCAGGCCCAGCGGCCATGGCTCACGGGCCCAGCCGCTCCGCGGCATGTGGGATCCTCCCGGACCAGGGCACGAACCCGTGTCTCCTGCATCGGCAGGCGGACTCTCAACCACTGCGCCACCAGGGAAGCCCAAGAACCTGTATTTTCTTATACATCAGGGTAGTTGCCTGCCTAAGACCTCAGTTTTCTGATGGGTTCTAAAGTAATGACTTTGTAGATTACCTGGAGTGATGATGCTCTTTCCAGCTTTCTACATCCTGGGAAAAAGTCAGAAACTCTTTTAAAAAGTATTGTTCTCACTCCTTTTCAAATTAGATAATTTCTATTCATCTATCTTCAGGTTCACTGACACTTTTCTTTGTTACCTCTATTCTTCCGTTAAGTTTATCCAGAGAATTCTGAAAATTTTAAATATTATTATATTTTTAAATTCTAAAATGTCCATTTGTTTCTTCTTTATAATTTCTACTTTTCAGCTGAGATTTCTTATCCTTTAATTTATCACAAGCACATGCCATATTAAGCACAGTTAATTTATATTCTTTTAAGATAATTCCACCATTTGGGATATCGCAGTTGATTTTCTTCTCCTTTGAGAATAATACCATTTTCCTGGTTCTTCTTATGTTAATTAATTTGGAATTTATCCTGGTCATTGTGAAAATTGTGTGGTGGAGAATCTTGATATAGTTATATTCTTCTGACAAGCTTTGATCTATTTTTTAGCAAGCAATTACCTTGATTGGGCTCCTATTGCAATCTCTGTCTCACTTAAAATAGGTAGCAACTCAATTTTAAGTGTGTGTATATATATATATATATATATATATATATATATATATATATATATATATATATTTTTTTTTTTAAACCTTTTAGCCAGGATGCCTGCGTGTGCTATTTTTAGACCAAGTAGAGACTTAAGTAGTGATTATACACAGAACACAGGGTTCTCCATCTATACTCTCTCCTTTCCAGGACACTCTTCTCATTCAGCACAGGCAATGCGCTTTTTATTACAAGTTCAGCTGTCTTTCTCTGTGCTGTGAACATGGCCCACACTCAGGCCAAATCCACAAAAATGGACTAACCTATGTCAGGACTTTTCTTCAAGTCTCAACTTCCCTCCAAAATCTGCCTTTTTTAGTTCACTCTCTGGAGCCCTCAGAGTGGTTGGTTTTTTGTATTAGTCCAGAGTTGATTCATATCATTTTGGAACAATTAGAATGTTAGAAGTTTACTCTGCCAAATGGTAAGAGAACGCCACAAATTCTCTTTTTAATGCAATCTTCTATTTAGCCCATTAATGCATTCTAAAATTTGATGATAATCTCTTTCATTACCAACTCTTTTGTTGCTTTTTCTTGTTATTCTTTTTGTGTGTGTGTGTGTGGTACAGGGGCCTCTCACTGTTGTGGCCTCTCCCGTTGCTGAGCACAGGCTCCGGATGCACAGGCTCAGCAGCCATGGCTCACAGGCCCAGCCACTCCACGGCATGTGGGATCTTCCTGGACCGGGGCACGAACCCATGTCGCCTGCATCGGCAGGAGGACTCTCAACCACTGCACCACCAGGGAAGCCCTTCTTGTTATTCTTGTTGTTCTTGTTATTCTTTTATGATTGGGCTGATAATTTTTGATGGTTTCTTATTCCTTTTTATGTTTATGGTTTATGGTTTTAAATCTATATTTTATTTCTTGAAGCAATTTTAAAACAATTATTTTATATTTTGTATTAAGTAATTCCAATATCAAGAGTTCTTAGAAATATACGTATGCTGTTTTGTTAATTTTGTTCACTCTTACTCAGAGGGGCTTTATTCCTTGTACATTTGGTTAACTTTATTATGTGCTCATATTAGGCTTTTTAAAGGGAGATTATTTGCATTTGTTTCTGTAGCATGTCTTCCAGTTTTATAAACTCAGGGCCACTTCAGTTTTTCAGCTTAGGATTCTCTGGACCTTGAAATTAGAGTAAATTTAATTTATAATTAATGTGAGGAAGTCCTATGGCTACAAATTCTCAGAGTTTTTTATTTTCCCATTCTGAATCTGCCTAAAACAGACAAGTTATCTTGTCATTTTCCTTTGCTGGCAGGTGAGATTTTTCTATCACCCTTTCATTGGCATTACAGCTATTCGAGAGTTCTTGCGTTATATGTGGGTCTCGATTCCAACTCGTCACTTGTAAGAGTCCCAGACATTGTATTAATTTCACCAAAGAGTCTATAAAAACCAAGCCTAGTTCTTAGCAAAAGTAAATGTCCCAAAGCAGCCACAGATTCTATGTGTCCTTACTATTTTGGTTATGTTTCTCAACTTTTTAATCTCAGCTATCAATGTTATAGCCTATTTGCATTAATTTTTCTGCACCTAAATGTTTTATGATGAGAGTGTTTTTCAGAATATCTAGTCACCCACCATACTGGTAGAAAAAGAAATTCTATACTTGGCTGCCCGTGCTGGAGCCGCCATTGGAGCCGGCTTGGCTTGCGAGCTCCGCTGAGGAGCGGGAGGTTGGGCCGCAGTTACAGCCACGTCGGCTCCCGGTGCCTGGCCCTTCGGCAGCACGGAGTGCGGGGCGACGTGGAAGCGGCCCATGGAGTTCGAGGCGGCGCTGCTGAGCCCCGGCTCCCCGAATCGGCGGCGCCGCGCCCCTCTGCCGGCCGCACTCCGGGCCTCAGGACCCCGGACGCCGAGCCGCCGCCGCTGCTGCAGGCGCAGACCCGCCCCGCCCAGCAGCGAGCGGCGCCTTCCAACCGCGGGGCAAATTTTTCAGAACATAAAACAAGAATATAGTCGTTATCAGAGGTGGAGACGTTTAGAAGTTGTTCTTAATCAGAGTGACGCTTTTACTTCGGAAAGTCAGCCTCACTCAGCGCTCACAGAACCTAGTTCTCCAGGTTCCTCTTGGATGAAGAAGGACCAGGCCACATTTACCCTCCCTCCGACAAGTTGGAATAATATGTGAGCGTCTCTTAAAAGACTATGAAGATAAAATTCGGGAGGAGTATCAACAAATCCTCAATACCAAACCAGCAGAACGATATGAATCTTTTGTGAAATTCACACATGATCAGATTATGCGACGATTTGGGACAAGGCCAACAAGCCAGGTGTCCTGAATCTTTCTTGCATATCTGGGTACCAGGTTTGACCTCAAGAGATGGCTGCTGTACACTTTTTGCAAGTAGTTTGATATCACATTTCAGCTCCAACTTTGCATCCTGAAAACACTTAAATGTTTCTGCGGGTCCATTTTACACAACTTGAAAGACCTTAAAGCTTTCCAGTTGCCACAAGCATATCTTTCTTTTCTGCTCATCCAAAAAACAGCTGTGCCCTACTGTGATAGATTTTCCAAACAAAAATACCTGGAGCAGCAGTTTAGCAAAACATGCCCTCAGTGGCACTCAACAAATGGAGTTTCCCCAAGTACAGTTCTGTAAGAAGTGTGTGAGAATGTGTGTATGTGCATTTTGTTATTATTTGTATTGTGCAAATTTTTTTGGTTTGGCGGATTCTGGTTGTGAATTTGATGCATGACAATTATGGTTAAAAACATTTCCTTGGTCTACAGAAGATTATTAATGTTTTGTGACCATGTAAGTTGTAACAGTGGATTGTTTTCTGTGTAGGTATTATTATCAAATACAGGGACTGTTTCCAGGCACAGAATATGAGTCATTAATTAGGATGGACATTAGATGTGATTATGATGAAACAGCAAAGGTCTGTGGTCCTAGGTCTACAAATGCGTGGTGAGGAATTAGAACAAACCCTAGACAGGCCATTTGACACATGACTCTGCCTAGCTGTGTTAGAACATTACTTTGACTCCAAGCCTTAAAATACCCACGTGGAGTCTGTGATGACCTCATTTACACAGGAGCTCCCTGGACACTGAACCTCTAAGAAAGAGTCTCCTCTGGAGCAGGAGCATCAGGGTTTGCTCAGGAGCATGACAGAGGTGAGCACGGAGGCACTGCTACTTGGGAAGCGCCACTTCACCTTTGTATCAGTTATTGAAAATAGAATTTGGGGGCTTCCCTGGTGGTGCAGTGGTTGAGAGTCCGCCTGCCGATGCAGGGGACACGGGTTCGTGCCCCGGTCTGGGAAGATCCCACATGCCGCGGAGCGGCTGGGCCCATGAACCATGGCCGCTGAGCCTGCACATCCACAGCCTGTGCTCCGCAACGGGACAGGCCACAACAGTGAGAGGCCTGCGTAGCGCAAAAAAAAATAGAATTTGGATCCTTTGCTCAGGTTCCCCCAGATTCTTTTAAGAGATGTTCATGTTCAATTGCTTAAGCTTTGGGCACCCCCCTGCCCAAAGTTGCTTACAGGCTGCTCTTCACCTTATTTCCAAGGCTGAGGAACAGAAAGTAGCCTCTGTTTTGAGCAGGTGTAAGTTAAGTACACACTTATTTTTTACTGTGACTTGTTCAAGACCATGTTTTACAAAATGCCTTGTTTCCTTTATTATTTTTTCTGGAAAGGAAAGTTCTATTAAAATTGTTTTACTTTGAATATAGAATAGTTTTTAGAATTAAGGCTTATTTTGAAAAAAACTGAGTTTAATTCAAATGTATGCCAATACCTTCCAAAGTAAGGTAATATTCAGTGACAGTTGTCCTGATCAGATGGCTTAGAGAAGTTTCTGGAATAGTCACATTTGAAGATTCCTTATTAATGAATTGCTTTGACTTAAATCTAGCCAAAAACTGGAACATTATTCTTTGTACATTTTCATTATATAGTGTTAACAAGCTTAGTTGCAAACAAATAAAATACTTAAGCTATTAAAAAAAAAAGAAATTCTATACTTAAAAGAATTCATGATTCTCTGCCTACTCTTTCAATTTAGTATTTTCCTTATTCCCTTTAAATAGGAAATATTGTGAAACTAGACAAATTGGTCTTACTACAAGCTCTTGCTACCTCATCAATGATTTATTCATATCCACCTGATTGCCTTTTCTGCTTTCCTTAAGTTCCCTATTCCTTTCAGCAAATACTCTAGTCTATTATTGTCGGAGGCCATTCAATATTAATTGTTTATTCTTCCAATTTTTCTGCCTCAAAATATCTGTATTTTGACACATTCTCTTTTCTTTACCGTCACTCTACAAGATTGACACTTGTGCCCTACTTTCACTCTCCCTATCATCTTCATAACCATGATGCTTTAAAGAGTATTTTCACCACGCTTTTGAATATTCAATATTTCCAAAGTATCTCACTACACAATATAATCTTTTAAATTAATTAATTTATTTATTTACTTTTGGCTGTGTTGGGTCTTTGTTGCTGCACGTGGGCTTTCTCTAGTTGTGGCGAGCAGGGGGGCTACTCTTCATTGTGGTGCACGGACTTCTCATTGTGGTGACTTCTCTTGTTGAGGAGCACGGGCTCCAGGCGCGTGGGCTTCAGTAGTTGTGGCACGCAGCCTCAGTAGTTGTGGTGCACGGGCTTAGTTCCTCTGCAGCATGTGGGATCTTCCTGGACCAGGGCTCGAACCCCTGTCCCCTGCATTGGCAGGCGGATTCTTAACCACTGTGCCACCAGGGAAGTCCTACAATATAGTCTTCACTCTTCTAAATCTCTTCTTGAACTTACTACCCCTTCAAGCAATACATTCCCCTTTCTCTGTTTCAAATGTTTTGAGAAGGTAGTCTTCCCTTCATAATCACTCACTTCATTTGAAATTGTCTTGACACAACTTCACCAATGATTCACTCCATCCAAGTCCTTTGGCCTTTTTCTCATATCCTTAATCTTGCTGCAAATTATCATACATAAACCTCATGTCACTAACTCTTCTATATTTTAGAAATCTCCATACTAATCTAGTTTCTCATTCTTGACCTTATCTAAAGTGTAGGCATTTCTCAAGGTTCCAGGTTTTTTTGTCAAGACCCTATCCCCATAACTGTCTATACTACATCACTTTTTGATCTCTTATCATCCCATACTTCAAGATATTACCTCCATGAAATCAATTTCTAAATTTATAGCCCAAGGTGCCCCCTTTTCTGGTAGTCATTTAAGCAGAAACTGCCTAAGACAGTCTTTATTTCTCCCTCTTTTAACATTGCCATCTGAGCAGTTGCCCCACTGAGACAATTCTACTTACACAAAACATTTTTCTTTCCTACTGTCATCACTTTACACCACAATCACATCATCTAATCAGTCTCTCAATTTGTTTATTTCACTCTCTTCCCTCAATCCATTCTGCATATTAAAGCTGAGTTAACTTTTCAAGGATATAGTTCTGATGTCACCATCATCATGCTCAGAAAAATTCTTTCATTGTTCCCAAAGTAGAAAAACTGATTGGCATCAGGGAATTGTATAATCTGAGCCCCATTTATCTCAAAAACAGTTTGTACTGATTCACTTTAGGCACTCTGGGCACCAATCAATCTAGACTCACCATTTGATCATAATATGTTTGTCAAGACTCTGATTTCAAGGAACAAAAACCCACTCAAGTAGTTCAAATAAAGGAGCATCTATTGAAAGGGCATAGTCTTTAAATAACACCAGAACACAGTTAAATCACATGAAACCTGGAGATGAGACTTGGGAAACTACTCAGGATTGAGGCAACCTCTTGAAACTTTCTTTGCTTCTCAGCAGCAAATATGCCAAACATAGCTTTCACTCTGCTGACTCCACATGATATTTTTATGAACTCATCTCTATCATCCTACCTCAGTGCTTTTGTTTCTTAGTTTTAAGTTTTGAAGGACAGACTCCAGTTGGCAGTTGGCCAACCAGCAGTATGACTCTAGATAGGTGCTATGTCCAGAGAAGGAGTCAAACTGTGCAGGCAATCAAAAATATGTTAATTCAAGAACATATACTGTGTTTCCTGTTCCTGAGCTATTTTTTATATATGCCTTCTACTTGTGACTCTATGTACTCCCCCCAACCCCATCTTTCCGAATACCCAAAATTACTCATCCTCCAAGACTTCACACAAATACTACATCCTCCTTGAAGTTTTTCCTGATTTCTCAAATGAAAGTAATCTCTCCCTCCTCTGAACTCCCATAGCTCTTCCTCTGACTCTCTGTTGTGGCAAGTCTCATCTCCCAAATTCAGCTGAAAGCAGAAGCTATAGTATTCCCCAAAGATGCTTAGATCAATACAAGGAACACAGTAAAAAAAAATCACTCGATAAGTGTTTGCTGAACAGCAAAGAGTATTCTAAAAGATAATTAAAGGCAGGAAGTACTTCTAAACCTTAAACTGAAGCCTTTTTCAGAAAGTAGGTCATGTTCTGTCATAAATATTCTTACAAGAGAGGAAATATTGATGGACATTAGAACATATCCAAAACCAATTCAATCTCAGTTAAAAGAAGATGAGACTGCATTTATGTCCTAGGTGGGAGACCCAAATGATAGATTTACTTTTAAGAAGAAAAACAAGAACAAACAAACAAAAAACTATCCAATCATTCAATAAGAATTCGCTGTAGACTTAGAGGACACTACTCTTGTGTTGACACCTTACTTGTGGTAGTAACATTCTTTGTTTCCCATCAACAAGCCTATCATTAGTTAACCATACTATTACCTTCCCCTAAATAGAACAGTTGTTAAACTCTGTTGGATTGCTAATCAGTATATTATCTTCTTCAGAGAGGCAAACTGAAGTAACAAGATATATATTGCAATTCTTTAGTGTCTGCTAGTCTTTTAACCTCTAAAATATACACTTACTACTCAAATTATCTAAGGAGAGAGATCCTGTGCTAGCTAGGGACTGCAGTATATCATTAAGCAAAGGCTATGGAGCTACTAAAGCATCTCTGTACCAAAATGCTAAGATTCATTAAAATATTAAAGTATTAGCTATTATTGCACATGAGAATGGGGACAGAAAACCTCTCTGCTTCAGAAGAGTTGCTCAGTTCCTCTATAGGCTAAGAGTTTGGTGGAGTATTCTGTTAGCATTTAGGATTAATAGTTCAACATGACTTTATCTCTGCAAAGTTCATTCTGCTCATTCTGATATTTTTACTCAATATTTTACCTCCGTATCCAGGTCCCTCTCTGGCTTATTAAAGCAGTTCATCTTTCTCACATATTTTGAATAATAATTTTGAACTGTACACAATGAAATGTATTTCTGGTTTCTGTACTCAAGGGCTTTAACTGTGAGACATCTTCTCTATGATTCTTAGGTAAATAAAGATAAATAACCTCTCAGGGTATCATTCACTTATAAATTACAGTAGCCCTTCTGTTTCTAGGAATTCTCAAATAAATTGATATTGCCATCTATTCTCGCAATACTTCTGCTGCATATTTGTGTTTCCCTATCCAGACTAGAGTACTGTTTAGCATTATTATTTAAGGTGTTTGTATTTTGCCTAGCCAATATTTCATCATAGGATCCTTTTAATTGGATATGTCCTAGGCTTACTGAATAAAATTCCAATGTAATTTTTCTTTGATTTTTTTTCCCAAAGTAACTGTTTTGATTATAGTCAATGATGTCACCAAAGAATGACTTTAACCCCATAAACCTCCATCAGCCTCTCCAAAGTTCCCTCTCCCAAAATAAGCATAAAATATAAGTATAAATGACAGTTTTACTATGCAGATGAAGCTTCCAGAAACAACTCCTCAGGATGCGCCCTTTCCAACTAGATTATCCTTATCCCCTTCATACATATGCATTCTCTTCTAATACAGCTTTATACGCACTCTTTCTTTTGAAGAATATGAAGAAACAGCATTTTATCCAAGTTCATGCCTATCCTTTAGCATCACTCAGTGTCAAGCACATATACCAGATACTCAATAACTGTATGTTAAACAAAACTATTTTTGGAGTTCATTCTTCCCCCCAGGCTGAAAAATTTTGTATATGGTATGGTCCGTGTATATGTTGTCAATCTGAACACTGAATTGTACAATTAGATGTAATTACAATTTGATTATATTACAATTTGATGTAATTAAACATAGAAAAAAATTTAAACTTCTCCTTTAAAATAATGCTGAAATTAATTGTTTTCCCTAAGTGTAGCATACATAGGTCTTGGCCAGAAATAACATCTTTTCCACCATTAATATGTAAACGTACTAGTGAATCTTTAAGAAATGTAAAAAAGCATATCTTGCTTCAGGATTAAATTACATTGCTTCTAGTGACTTGGTGTTATTAGTCCTTTAATTTTTCAGGTTAGGTCATGATATAAACCTAAATGAGGGCTTCCCTGGTGGCGCAGTGGTTGAGAATCCGCCTGCCGATGCAGGAGACACGGGTTCGTGCCCTGGTCCGGGAAGATCCCACATGCCGCGGAGCAACTAAGCCCGTGAGCCATGGCCGCTAGGCCTGTGCGTCCGGAGCCTGTGCTCCACAACGGGAGAGGCCACAACAGTGAGAGGCCCGCATACCGCAAAAAAAAAAAAAACCTAAATGAATGCCAAACAGAACCTAAGGATCCTGAAAATTCCCCTCAAAAAATAAGAGTTCCATTGTCATTGGTTGACCCTCTTGTTACATGTATAATAACCCTGTTTCTTCCTGCCTGCAGTGCTCTCTGCTTGCCCTTTCCTTTGGGAGGAATAATTTAGCCATCCCATTCTTAAATAGTTTGAGACCCTGTTTAAAGAACACTTACCCTAATGAGCTTTTCATAACTCATTATTTTCATCTTCCCTTGTCTTACCCTCACCAATTTGTGATAACATATATTTTATTAAAGTTGTTTTAGATATCTGTCTCATTAAACCAGAAACTTATTGGGGTTAGTGACTTAGTTTTATTTTCTTTGTATTGTGAAAGCCTTGACTAATGGCTGGACAACAAAATGAACTCAATAAATCTATGTTGTAGGCATATCATTTTACATGTGTGAATATTTTAGAAGGTTGAGCTAATACTATGTCTATATTTAAAGCATATGCATATATTATAACAGTGATCTTTTCAAATGTCATTTTAGAAGCACCATGACAATAAGTGTCAATGGTGAATTGCTAGTTCAGGAGTGATTTCTGATTTAAAAATAAGATCACTCATCCTTGTCATCATTGTAAGGTAATTAATGTAAATTTCATTTGCATATTCTTGGCTCATTTCTTTTCACTCTTTAATCTTGTAATCACTCCTAGCAATACTCTGAAAAGGTGACCTTAGGAAGTGATTAACATATTTGTTTAGAATAACAGAATAATTGCTCATTTATTAGTGTAGTGTTTGAACAAATAAACAATAGGTTAACTGAGGAAGAATGGTTTTCAAACTAGAAAATTGATGGACAATGCTAATACATGTCATCTTTTTAAAGAACAGGTAATTAATTTATTAAAATACTAAAGGAACATAAGCTTTTGGTAGAAACTGACAATCATTTAACGGTTAGACTTCAATGCAGCATTTCTTTATCAACTTTTGTTTCTTTATATTTTTCCCTTCATCTTCTTCCTTGATATTTGTATCATTTATTTCTGAAAATACTCATTTATACCTTAGGCTCACTCCTGTGACTTTTCAATGTTTTTGCTATAATACTTCCTGTTTCCATAGATTCTAAAGTCTCTCTTCCATCATTTTTCTCTTTCTCATTTCTTCTTGGTCTAGTTCTTATAAACTTCTTCCTCATTTTCACTTCCTATAACTTTTCATTTTTTCTCACATCTTCCATACCACTTGTCACATCTTCTTTTTCTCCTTTCTCTTATATCACACTCTTCATTGTAACTTGCAGTTATTTTCCTCTATGTTGCATGATTTTCTGCTTCATCTGAGCCTATTATTCCTCATACTCAAAAACTCTACTTCTTTTTAGGAATGACCCTAATTCAGTTTCCCGTTCTTCAAGAGGCCACATCTAATTGCACCTGTTATTGCCATCAGAAGAGATTCCTTTGCAAAGGAATCTTTCACATATTTCACAGACTTGAGGTTTTTTTTCCATTTATAGTGAAACTTCAGTTGATGAATTTAAGAAGATTCATCTGGAATTTATGATACATATCCTGTCTTCAATAACTCCTATCCTATCTCAATCATTTCCATTTTAATGCCCAGAATATAACAATCCCAGTTAGAAAGTTGATTTTTTTTTTTGTTTAAGTTCAGCAATAAAATACTAGTTAACATCAAACAATTAAAAACATCCCAGACATTTTTTTATTCACAGCTTATCCACTTTTATGAAAATCAAAATATCAGTATTAAAAACACATGTGGTCAGGTATACACTTCAATGTCCAAACAGATGCCACTTAATTCTTCTCACTGGGCTATAAAATGGCAATAGTTATTTTCAAAAATAGCTTGCTATAACAACATTTGCTATTTGCCAGGTGCTATCCTAAAAGCTTTAAATGTATGAACTAAGTCTTCACTACAACACAATGAGGTATATGTTATTTTTATCCTTGTTTGTACAGATGAGAAAACTGAGATACAAAGAAACAATATAACTCCTACATAACCATTGTTCCTTTAGACAGGAAGGAGACATATGTGAGAGAAAGAGAGATTTTTGTTGTCCAAAAGTGCCAGTAGTATATTGTATTAGTAATGAATACATGAAAGAGTAATTGATTAAAAAGGCCAAGGCTCTGTCCCAAAAAACATCTTTATAAGACCCCCAAAATTAGAGGATGCTAATGGAGGCCTGGACATCAGGACATCTATCGTGTTCAGACTAGCTCTTTTTTGTATCACAAGCCAATAAACCCATCAAAGCAAGCAGCCATTAATAATGCACGTAATGTGTTCCTTCCCTCAGTACCAGACTTCACTTACCCATTTGCATCAATGTATTTCCAGGAGGGAAAAACAAAAACTCATTGATGGCCCAGCCATAAAATCAGAATCTCCCTTGAAATAAATGTGGGTATATCCCACAACTTAACATAAAATTCTTTTTTTCACACAAAACATATTTCAGAAATTATTATCCATTTCAAAATAAAAAATTTGAGCCTACAAATATAAAACTCCTGTTTATTTGCCTTTCAGTCATACACATGTGATGTACATATGTATGTATGTATGTATGTAAAAAAACATATGTATAGCTCCTCACTCTCATCCCCCATGTGAGGGGCAGGTGCTAATCATACCACAGAAGACCGGGTACTCTGGAAATGGCTGAGTCACAAGGTAACAGGAACCTGAGTGCCCACATGGCCATGTGGAATGCCACTGTCAACCTGGACTATTTTCACTGGATTCTGAGTGAGCAAGTGTGGAGCTGTAACTCTGACTTCTCAAGAGGGGAAAGTGGGCTGCAGGGCAGTACTGATATCTCTGGGAGCTTGATGAGGCTCATTCTGGGAAAGAGGAAAAAAACTAGAAACCAGAACCAATTGCTTCTAGAACTAACTGCTGCCGTCAGTTGTTTGCACGAACCTGCTGACAATATAAAATTTTGGCAAACTGACCTGCTTCAAAGAAGACTGGTTGCTAAGGAGTCTGGCCAAGGACAATTTGGGGATGTTGTAAGCAATCAAATACGTCATGCTGAGTTGAGGCTCAAGGATACTAGAAACACAGGAAAACTCTGTTGTTCCCTTGTTAAGATTGTCTAGGTGTCAGGAGAAGTCTGGAGGACAGAGAAAAGTTTTATGAAAGTTCCTTTTCACAGGTCTCATCCAGTGATATTCTTCCCTTCTTATGGACCTTGAATCCTTGTGATATGGAGCCAGGTATCACTTGGCTGCCTTCATCTGCATCAAAATCTTGCTGATATCGATTGCCAGAATAATTTACCTCTGAAAACACACTGAACCCCTCAGGAGAATCTTCCTACAGTTTTTGCTGTAGGCTCAGAAATGAGTCCAGGAGGGACCTTTAAGATGGTGGAGGAGTAAGACATGGAGATCACCTTCCTCCAAACAAATGTATCAGAAATACATCTACATGTGGAACAACTCCTACAGAACACCTACTGAATGCTGGCAGAAGACTTCAGACATCCCAAAAGCTTTAGGAGCAGCAGACTAAATCTCCACAATCAACTTGATGTACCTTGCATCTGTGGAATACCTAAATAGACAACGAATCATCCCAAAATTGAGATGGTGGGCTTTGGGAGCAACTGTAGACTTGGGGTTTGCTTTCTGCATCTAATTTGTTTCTGGTTTTATGTTTATCTTAGTTTAGTAATTAGAGCTTATTATCATTGGTAGATTTGTTTATTGATTTAGGCTGTTCCCTCTTTTTTAAAAAAAAATATATTTTTTTTTCCTTTTTCTCATTTTGTGAGTGTGTATGTGTATGCTTCTTTCTGTGATTTTGTCCATATAGCTTTGCTTTTACCATTTGTCCTAGGGTTATGTCTGTCCATTTTTTTGTGTTTTTTGCTGTGTGTGGTTCTTTTTTTTAGTACAGTTTTTAGCACTTGCTATCATTGATGTATTTGTTTTTTGGTTTAGCTGCTCTCTTTTTTCTTTCTTTCTTTATTACTTTTTTATTTTTTTGTTTTTAATAACATATTTTTTATGTTAATAACTTTATTTTATTTTATTTTATTTTATTTTATTTTTTTCCCTTTTCTTCTGAGCCACGTGGCTGACAGGGTCTTGGTGCTCTGGCCAGGTGTCAGGCCTGAGCCTCTGAGGTGGGAGAGCTGAGTTCAGGACATTGGTCCACCACAGACCTCCTGGCCCCATGTAACATCAAAGGAAAAGCTCTCTCAGAGATCTCCATCTCAACGCTAAGACCCAGCTCCACTGGACAACCAGCAAGCTCCAGTGCTGGACACCCTATGCCAAACAACTAGCAAGACAGGAACACAAACACACCCATTAGCAGAGAAGCTGCCTAAAATCATAATAAGGTCACAGACACCCAAAAACACACCACCGGACGTGGTCCTGCCCACCAGAAAGACAAGATCCAGCCTCATCCACCAGAACACAGGCAAAAGTCCCCTCCAACAGAAAGCCTAGACAACCCACTGAACCATCCTTACCCACTGGGGGAAGACACCAAAAACAACAGGAAATACTAACCTGCAGCCTGAGAAAAAGAGACCCCAAGCACAGTAAGTTAAGCAAAATGAGAAGACAAAGAAACACACAGCAGATGAAGGAGAAAGGTAAAAAAACTCACCAGACCAAACAATGAAAAGGAAATAGGCAATCTACCTAAAAAAGAATTCAGAGTAATGATAGTAAAGATGATCCCAAATCTTGGAAACAGAATGGAGAAAATACAAGAAACGTTTAACAAGAGCCTAGAAGAACTAAAGAGCAAACAAACAATGATGAACAACACAATAAATGAAATTTAAAATTCTCTAGAAGGAATCAATAGCAGAATAACTGAGGCAGAAGAACGGATAAGTGACCTGGAAAATAAAATAGTAGAAATAACTACTGCAGAGCAGAATAAAGAAAAAAGAATGAAAAGAATTGAGGACAATCTCAAAGACCTCTGGGACAATATTAAATGCACCAACACTTGAATTATAGGGGTTCCAGAAGAAGAAAAGAAAAGAAAAAGGGACTGAGAAAATATTTGAAGAGATTATAGTGGAAAACTTCCCTAATATGGGAAAAGAAATAGTCAATCAAGTCCAGGAAAAGCAGAGAGTCCCATACAAGATAAATCCAAGGAGAAACATGCCAAGACACATATTAATCAAACTATCAAAAATTAAATACAAAGAAAAATATTAAAAGAAGCAGGTAAAAGCAGCAAATAACATACAATGGAATCCCCATAAGGTTAACAGCTGATCTTCCAGCAGAAACTCTGCAAGCCAGAAGACAGCGGCAGAGCATATTTAAAGTGATGAAAGAAAAGAACCTTCAAACAAGCTTACTCTACCCAGCAAGGATCTCATTCAGATTCGATGGAGAAATTAAAATCTTTACAGACAGGCAAAAGTTAGGAGAATTCAGCACCACCAAACCAGCTTTACAACAAATGCTAAAGGAACTTCTCTAGGCAGGAAACACAGGAGAAGGAAAATACCTACAATAACAAACCAAAAACAATTAAGAAAATGGTAATAGGAACACACATATCAATAACTGCCTTAAATGTACATGGATTAAATGCTCCAACCAACAGACACAGACTGGCTGAATAGATAGATAAACAAGACCCATCTATATGCTGTCTACAAGAGACCCACTTCAGACCTAGTGACAAATACTGACTGAAAGTGAAGGGATGGAAAAAGATATTCCACGAAAATGGAAATCAGATGAAAGCTGGAGTAGCAATTCTCATATCACACAAAATAGACTTTAAAATAAAGACTATTACAAGAGACAAAGAAGGACACTACATAATGATCAAGGGATCAATCCAAGAAGAAGATATACCAATTGTAAACATTTATGCACCCAACATAGGAGCACCTCAATACTTAAGGCAAATGCTAACAGCCATAAAAGGGGAAATCAGTAACACAATCATAGTAGGAGGCTTTAACAACCCACTTTCACCAGTGGACAGATCATCCAAAATGAAAATAAATAAGGAAACGCAAGCTTTAAATGATATATTAAACAAGATGGACTTAATTGATATAGGACATTCCATCCAAAAACAACAGAATACACATTCTTCTCAAGTGCTCATGGAACATTCTCCAGGACAGATCATATCTTGGGTCACAAATCAAGCCTTGGTAAATTTAATAAATTGAAATCATATCAAGTATCTTTTCCGACCACAACGCTATGAGACTAGATATCAATTACAGGAAAAAATCTGTAAGAAATACAAACATATGTAGGCTAAACAACACACTACTTAATAACCAACAGATCGCTGAAGAAAGCAAAGAGGAAATCAAAAAATACCTAGAAAGAAATGACAATGAATACACATCGACCCAATACTTATGGGATGCAGCAAAAGCAGTTCTAAGAGGGAAGTTTATAGCTATACAAGCCTACCTTAAGAAACAAGAAACATCTCAAATAAACAACCTAACCTTACACCTAAAGCAATTAGAGAAAGAAGAACAAAATACCCCCAAAGTTAGCAGAAGGAAAGAAATCATAAAGATCAGATCAGAAACAAGTAAAAAGAAATGAAGGAAATGACAGCAAAGATCAATAAAACTAAAAGCTGATTCTTTGAGAAGATAAACAAAATGGATAAACTATTAGCCAGACTTATCAAGAAGAAAAGGGAGAAGACTCAAATCAACAGAATTAGAAATGAAAAAGGAGAAGTAATAACTGACACTGCAGAAATACAAAGGATCACGAGAGATTACTACAAGCAACTATATGCCAATAAAATGGACAACCTGGAAGAAATGGACAAATTCTTAGAAATGCACAATCTTCCAAGACTGAACCAGGAAGAAATAGAAAATATGATCAGACCAATCACAAGCACTGAAATTGAAACTGTGATTAAAAATCTTCCAACTAACAAAAGCCCAGGACCAGATGGCTTCACAGGCAAATTCTATCAAACATTTAGAGAAGAGCTAACACTGATTCTTCTCAAACTCTTCCACAATATAGCAGACCTCCCAAACTCATTCTACGAGGCAACCATCACCTTGATACCAAAACTAGAGAAAGATGTCACAAAGAAAACTGCAGACCAATATCCCTGATGAACAAAGATGCAAATATCCTCAACAAAATACTAGCAAACAAAATCCAACAGCACATTAAAAGTATCATACACCATTTTCAATCGGGGTTATCCCAGAAGTGGAAGGATTCATCAATATATGCAAATCAGTCAATGTGATAAACCATATTAACAAATTGAAGGAGGAAAACCATATGGTCATCTCAATAGATGCAGAAAAAGTTTTCGACAAAATTTAACACCGATTTATGACAAAAACTCTCCAGAAAGTAGGCAAAGAGGGAACTTTCCTCAACATAATGAAGGTCATAAAAGAAACACCCACAGCCAACGTAGTTCTCAATGGTGAAAAACTGAAACCATTTCCAGTAACATCAGGAACAAGACAAGGTTGCCCACTCTCACCACTATTATTCAACATAGTTTTGGAAGTTTTAGCCACAGCAATCAGAGAAGAAGAAGAAATAAAAGGAATCCGAATCAGAAAAGAAGTAAAACTGTCATTGTTTGTAGATGACATGATTCTATAAATAGAGAATCCCAAAGATGCTACCAGAAAACTACTAGAGCTAATCAATGAATTTGGTAAAGTAGCAGGATATAAAATTAATTCACAGAAAATGCATTCCTATACACTAATGATTAAAAATCTGAAAGAGAAATTAAGGAAACACTCCCATTTAGCACTGCAACAAAAAGAATAAAACACCTAGGAATAAACCTACCTAAGGAGACAAAAGACCTGTATGCAGAAAACCATAAGACACTGATGAAAGGAATTAAAGATGATACAAACAGATGGACAGATATACCATGTTCTTGGATTGGAAGAATCAACACTGTGAAAATTAATATTACTACCCAAAGCAATTTACAGATTCAGTGCAATCCTTATCAAACTACCAATGGCATTGTTCACATAACTAGAACAAAAAAATTTCACAATTTGTATGGAAACACAAAAGACCCCAAATAGCCAAAGCAATCTTGAGAACGAAAAATGGAGCTGGAGGAATCAGGCTCTGACTTCAGACTATACTACAAAGCTATAGTAATCAAGACAGTATGGTACTTGTGAAAAAACAAAAATATAGATCAATGGAACAGGATAGAAAGCCCAGAGATACACCCACATACATATGGTAACCTTATCCTTGATAAAGGAGGCAAGAATATACAATGGAGAAAAGACAGCCTCTTCAATAAGTGGTGCTGGGAAAACTGAACAGCTACATGAAAAGAATGAAATAAGAACAGTCCCTTACACCATACACAAAAATAAATTCATAATGGATTAAAGACCTAAATGTATGGCCAGAGACTATAAAACTCCTAGAGGAAAACACAGGCAGAACACTCTATAACATACATCACAGGAAGATCCTTTATGACCCACCTCCTAGACAAATGGAAATAAAGACAAAAATAAACAAATGGGACCTAAGGAAACTTAAAAGCTTTTGCACAGCAAAGGAAACCATAAACAAAACAAAAAGACAACCCTCAGAATGGGAGAAAATATTTGCAAATGAAGCAACTGACAAAGGATTAATCTCCAAAATATACAGGCAGCTCAGGCAGCTCAATATCAAAAACATAAACAACCCAATCCAAAAATGGGCAGAAGACCTAAACAGACATTTCTCCAAAGAAGATATACAGATGGCCAGCAAACACATGAAAGGATGCTCAACATCACTAATCATTAGAGAAATGTGAATCAAAACTACAATGAGATATCATCTCACACCGGTCAGAATGGCCATCATCAAAAAATCTACAAACAATAAATGCCGGAGAGGGAATGGAGAAAAGGGAACCTTCTTGCACTGTTGGTGGGAATGTAAACTGATACATCTACTATGGAGAACAGTATGGAGGTTCCTTAAAAAACTAAAAATAGAACTACCATAGGACACAGCAATCCCACTACTGGGCATATGCCCTTTAGAAAACCGTAATTCAAAAAGAGTTGTGTACCACTATGTTCATTGCAGCTCTATTTACAATACACAGGACATGGAAGCAACTTAATTGTCCATCGACAGATGAATGGATAAAGAAGATGTGGCACATATATACAATGGAATATCACACACCCTTAAAATGAAACGAAATTGAGTTATTTATAGTGAGGTGGATGGACCTAGAGACTGTCATACAGAGTGAAGTAAACCAGAAGGAGAAAAACAAATGCCGTATGTTAACATTTATATATAGAATCTAAAAAAAAAAAAAAAAAGGGTTCTGAAGAACCTAGGGGCAGGAAAGGAATAAAGACGCAGACAAAGAGAATAGACTTGCAGACACAGGCAAGGGGAAGTGTAAGGTGTAACGAAGTGAGAGAGTGGCATGGACATATATACACTACCAAATGTAAAATAGATAGCTAGTGGGGAGCAGCCACATAGCACTGGGAGATCTCCTCAGTGCTTTGTGTCCACCTAGAGGGGTGGGATTGGGAGGGTGGGAGCGAGGTGAAGAGGGAGAAGATATGGGGATATATGTTTATGTATAGCTGATTCACTTTGTTATACATACAGCAGAAACTAACACACCATTGTAAAGCAATTATACTCCAATAAAGATGTTAAAAAAGAAAAAAAAAAAGAAAAAACATTAGCCCAGTCACTGGCACATAGTAATATTAAAAAATTTTTAGATATTATTTTTCCTATGATGATGGAATTTGTATAACCTATACCTCAGAAGACCTATCTATACTTCCCACCTCAGGGTCATAACCAGTCCTGGGAGCCTTAATGAGATTTATGTCTATTATACAAGAGTTTTCAGATGGACGAGTTCTTTACGCAAAGTCACAGTCTGTCAGTGACTGACCAAATGCTAACCCCCTAGAGAAGGCCAGAGTTAGCAGAACAGGGAAATCCAGCTCACAGTCTCCACTGGCAAGGAGCAGTTGTGATTCTTTTTTCCCTAACAAATCCATTCATAAACCATTTGGTCTCATTCAGTACAGGTTTACTATGTAAAGACATAGGTTTAAACCTCATCTAATTCCTCATGGTTATTAGTTCCACTTTACTGATGGGAAAAGGTCTAGAAAATGACAAAGCAACCACTAAGAGCTGGGTCTGTCTGTATCCCTAGCCCAGGTTGTAACCACTCTGTACATTCCCCTCCCTCAGGAACTATTGTCCCAATAAATGTTCACTTTGTCACACTATCTAAATAAGCAAAAGCAAATTGTTTTTTTAATAAAACAAAAGATGACCACACTAAAACAAAGTAATAGAGTATAGAAATAAAAGGATAGACAAGCAAATAGTAAGAAAATACAAAAAATTTTTAAAAAGTAAACAGGTGACATCATTAATTACACAAAAGTTTTATTTTTAAGGACAAAAGCATCGAGCAATTGAACAGCATAAAAGGAACATTATGTAATGATAAAAGACAAAATTTATAGACTAGATGTTATTCTCATATATTTGTATTTTAGAAAATAAAGTAAATTTATACAGTAAAAGTGATTTGAAATTGCAAAGTCAACTTAATAGTGTTACTAGTGTAGTAAGGGATACTGAAAAAAAATTTTTTAAGAATTTTTAAGATCTATGTAAAAAATAAGAAAGAGTATGACTAAACAATTACCAAGAAACAAACATGATTATATAAAGTCTAGAGGTTATATAGATTACATACACACATATATATACACATGTATACATATATACACCTACCTGTGGGGTGTGTGTGTGTGTGTGTGTGTATTTATATTTACATAAATATATCAAAAGAGAGAGAGAAAAGAGAAATTTGCACCATATCAAAAGAGTATAAACCTTTTTCATATGTATGAAATTTTTCCAAAAAATAGAAGTGTTCTTGGTTACAAAGTAAATTGTAAAAATTTTTTAAAGTAGAGATCTTACAGGTGGCATTTTTGTAATTTAATAAAGATAAAACTGAAACAATGATAAAATATTTTATTGCCTAAGTAATAAGAATCAATAGTCTCATTTAAAGCTTGGGTCAAAGAGGAAACAAAATTTAAATTTGAAACCAAATAAAAACCAATTGGGGGACTGCACTGGTGGCACAGTGGTTAAGAATCTGCCTGCCAATGCAGGGAACACGGGTTCGAGCCCTGGTCTGGGAAGATCCCACATACCGCGGAGCAGCTAAGCCTGTGCACCACAACTACTGGGTCTGCACTCTAAGGCCCATGAGCCACAACTACTGAGCCCGCATGCCACAACTACTGAAGCCCGCATGCCTAGAGCCTGTTTTTCAACAAGAAACGTCACCACAACGAGAAGCCCACACACCGCTACGAACAGTAGGCCCCATTCGCCACAACTAGAGAAAGCCTGCATGCAGCAATGAAGACCCAACACAGCCAAAAATAAATAATAAATAAATAAGTTTATCCAAAAAAATTGGGAAGAAAAACCACTTTTCATGCTCAAACCTTTGAATATAGTCACATTTCCGTTACACTATAATCAAATGGAATTTATAGTTATAAATCCATTTATTTATTCACCAACAAAGAACAAAAGCCAAGCCATGAAAAGGACATTATAAGGACAGTTAATCCTGAAGAACTGGAAAATGTTGAGAATGCAGAAAATAATTACCTAAAAAAATATAAAATATGCCTGTACTTATAAATAATAAGTTTTGTAAATGGTTATTAAATATATTTATAAGGCAACAATAGTAATAAAGTAATAGTTAATATTTACTGAGTAACTACTGTGTGCCTGATATTACTCTAATATTTTTATATGCACTATTTTACTTGATCTTCACAATATGCCCACTAGGCAGGTGCTTTTAGAGACACTAAAAAAAAAGCGAAGGTTTCACATATGCTGCCTCACACTCTGAGCAGTGGGTAAGGATAACAAGTTTTAGGTTGAGAGGACAGTCTCAGCCTAAATGAAGGATGTAGAGAGGAGGTGACACCATGACATTTAGTATCTGACTGTGCGATTTCAAAAGGCTTTTAAAGGCTTTTAAAGCCAACTATCCAAGATCATGGAGAAAATGTGTAAATCACAGTTATGGAAAAATTTCTTCAATTTTATAAAAAAGGAAGGATGAGGAATAAAGAACTAACATTTTAAAGACACAGACTCTTTCCAGTAGCAAAAATATATAAACCTTATGAATACGCAGTGAACGACACAGAATAGCCCAAAAAGGTAAACACATTATATAATAAAGGAGGATGAAATAGATTATGGCAAAACAATACAAACAGGTCTGTGTTAAATTAATTAAAAACTACTGTGCAATGTGCAATGTTTGAAGTATTTGTATTGATCTGTGTTGGAGAATCATTAATATGTATTATATGTAAATAAATTTAATAACTTGTGAGGATCAAATGAATGATGGACATGAGAGAAATCTGAAAGGATATTAAAGCACTAAACAGATGTAATTTTAATCCCCTGCCTTAGTAAAGTCAGTTATTTGATTAAATCAGCAACAGATTTTTTTAAAAAATATCATCCCCAATTTACCTTTAAAGGGACCAAGAGATATCCAACAAAGTGTGTGTGTGTGTGTGTGTGTGTGTGTGTGAGAGAGAGAGAGAGAGAGAGAGAGAGAGAGAGAGAGAGAGAGAGAGAGAGAGATCTGAAGGGAAAGGCTCTGGATTCAAACTTCACTAACTAGTTTAAGAAACTTGGTAATTACCCTCTAGAAGCCTCAGTTTTATCAGAAAACTATGTTACCCATTATCACTCAGATCATTTTTGCATGAGATTTTTTTTTAATTTTAAAGAATAAAATACAGTTGAAGAAATTCCATCCCTCTTTCATATCCCATCTCTTCCTCCCCAGAAATAATTGCTATTCTGAATTTGGGGTGTGTCCTTCCATTCATGGTTTTAAACATTTACCACATATATGTTTATTCATAAATAATAAGTAGTATTCTTATTTTTTTAATTGATATTAATGATACCTTAATATACCTTTTTCAATATTTTATTTCACTTTGCATTAGTTTTTCAAGTTTTATCCAAGTTGATACATATAAATCTAGTTCACTCATTTTAACATCTGAATTTCATTTGTACTACAACCCACTCCAATAAGACTTATGGACTTTCCACTGGAATTGCTCTTTTCAGCATCATCAATTACCCTTCTTTTGAAATTCAATGGACACTTTCTTCTGTAATCTTGAATTCCTTAGCAGAATTGAATCTAGTTGAATACTCTCTCCTCATTCCTGCTTTTCTTCTGGGTTATGTGAAACAATGCTCGGCTGGTTTTACTATACCTCTTTGAACTAATTTCAGTTTCCTGTGCTGTCTATTCTCATCCAGATTCTAAATATTGAAGTTCCTCAGCAAGAGTCCCTCTCTTTCTTGCTCCTTATTTTCCCATTGTAGCAGCAGCCTTAGAAAGTTCTTGTATCACAATCAATGTTTTCCCATCTTAGACCCTAGGCATATCATTCATCCTATAGGCAACTTTATTCTTCACATGACTGTCAGGTTCTCTTCAAGTCTCATCTTAGAAGTTATCACCTTAGAGAGCCTTCCCTGTCCACCTAATCTGTAGTAGTCTCCATTCATTATTCTCTATCACAGAATTCTGTTTAATGTATTTCATATCAACTAATGAGAAACTGACTCTGGCTAATATAAGGAAAAAATGTGTTTGGGATAATTTCCAAAATTGATTAAAAAAATAAACCTGGAGATCCAAGCTCAGTAAATAGGGAGGAACCTTAAGAGGCTAAATAGCCAGGCAAGCAGGCAACCTCAGTCCTGGTCACACTACAGAAGCAGTCCAGCTTTAGTCTTAATGCTATTCACTGCTGGGCATTCAATGCCACTCGTATTGGACTCTGGAGGCTGTTTTAGTATATTTTCTGCTCCTGGAATGAATCTGCCCTACTTCACACATCCTAGATTCAAGTTCTGGGTAGTTCCATCTGAATAAGGAAGTTACTTACCAGTAAGACTCATTCAGCAGCAGATTTTTCAAACATAGAAAGGGTACTCAGATGCTAGATAAAAGGAAGAGGACAAATGAGTCCGGAAGTTCACTATCGCTACAAACTGTTTTGTAATTGTATATCTATTGATTTATTTGCCTGACTACTTTCCATATTCCATGGTTAGTGTGTCAGGTCCATAGAGGCAAAACAATATTTGACTCATCACTCAGTACCTAGTTCCTGGAAATGACTAGGAAATGATAAGTGCATAATAAATATTTGTTCTACACCACTCAATATAGCACATTCCTGGTCATTTTTTAAAATGACACACAACTAGTTAGAGTCTATATGTCAGTAAAGGATCTCATTTGTTTTCAAACTGACTCTTTTACCTTTAGGAAAACATGTGGCTACATAGCTAATGCTTTAACTTCATGATTTTCTCTTTTGTGTTTATGAATGGTGAGGGAAGGAGGATGCACTTCGTACAAATAAATATCTGACCCTAATCAACAATCTTTTTTTAGGGAGAAACTAAAATAGGTTATTAGAATAAAAGCAAAAGTTTGGATGAACACATGTCTTCAGTGCTCTTTAGGTTTTGTTGACCTACTTAAAAGTTTTCAAGACATTCTGTTCAAAAGTGCAGTGTTCAAGTGCCCTCTTTGAGCACTGATTTGATGGCATTTACTTTTACTGAAAAGAAGGGAGCAGAGGTAGGCTTCATTTGACGGTCATGTCCATTAGACTATGCCTTTGAAGAACTTCCTAAGAGAAGGGAGAAAGGCTGTAATTTTATTTTCTCAAAAGATATAATGACAGGTCCCTTCTCTCACCATGCTGATGCTTATCTCACCAAACTAAAGTAAATAATGGCAAAATAAGATAGTTTAAACAGTATTTTAAACTCTACAAGTGATTACTTTCTTTCTTGATTTTACCTTAGTTTCAATGTGAAATAAAGGGCTCCCGAAGTTATTATACTAGCTCAGCAGAAAACATGACAAATTATAAATGTTCTCAGGAAAAAAGTGGTGTTTACATGGCTTTTAATTTCTAGCGAAGTGAGAACCAAGTAAATTACAAAGTGCAGAAGTTTAAAAAACATAATTTTAAATGAACTGGGGGTATGTTTAGAAACGGAATGGCTGAATCAGATGTTACCTAGATATTTAACTTTTTAAGAAAGTGTCAAACTGTTTTCCAAACTGGTGGTACCTTTTTACTTTTATAACCAGCTGTATATGAGGATTCCAACTCTTCCAGATGCTTGTACGGTATGGCCAGGCTTTTTAAACTTTAGCTATTCAAATAGGCTTGTAGAGGCAGCTCACTGTGCTTTTAATTTGTATTTCCCGAATGGCTAATGCTGTTGAGGGTTTTTGTCACGTGCATATTTACCATCCATATATATATTTTTAGTGAAACGTCCGTTTAAAATTTTTGCTCACTTTTCATTGGTGTTTTTTATTTTCATATTACTGAATTTTGAAAGTTCCTTATATATTCTAAATACAAGTCATTTCCTAGGTCTGTAGCTTGCAAAGTCTGTGGTATATGAAGTCATATATCCATTCATAAAATTGTACATGGACAGTCATAACAGCTTTATTTATAATAATTCATAACTGGAAACAACTCAAATTTCCTTCAACAGGTGATTGAGTAAATAAACTAATGTATCCATACAGAGGAATACTATTCAGCAATTAAAAGCAATAACTATTAACACATGGGGCAGCATGAATGAGTCTCAAAATAATTATGCAGAAACAAGACAGACAAAAATGTACTTACTATATGATTTTATTTACATAAAATTTGAGAAAATACAACCTAATCGATAGTGAAAGAAACAAAATTATACTTTGCCTAGAGAGAGGGGTAGGAGTAGGTGGGATGAATTTGAAAGGCACATGAAGAATCTTTTGGGGGGTAATGGATTTATTCCTTATTTTTTTAATTTTTTTAATTTTTTTTTTTGCTGTACGCGGGCCTCTCACTGTTGTGGCCTCTCCCGTTGCGGAGCACAGGCTCTGGACGCGCAGGCTCAGCGGCCATGGCTCATGGGCCCAGCCGCTCCTCGGCATGTGGGATCTTCCAGGACCAGGGCACGAACCCATGTCCCCTGCATCAGCAGGCGGACTCTCAACCACTGCGCCACCAGGGAAGCCCTATTCCTTATTTTAAAATATATATAGATATATTAAATCTTATCAGATGATATGTTTTAAATGTGTGCAATTTATTTTTTTGTTAGTTATACCTCAAGGAAGGTACTTTAAAAATATACTAGAGAATTCTTTATTAAAAGAAACCTCAAGTGACCAATTGTTTCTAATGCAGAATACCCCTGCACTCTCGGCCTGCAAATATAGTACGTAGATTTTGGATTGGGTACAGTTCTCATCTGTGAGATGTTTGCCTCAGCACCTGGTTACTCATTGCCCTTGTGGCCCTCTTGAAAGGTGTGTAATGCTGTGTATTTATTTTGCCTGTGGTGCTGCACCAGGACACCCTACCAACATCTTACCAAGGCCTTGTCAATCCGCATGAATCCCTTGGTCCTATAGCTGCCAATGCAAACATACCACATCTGTCTTTCATTCCTTCAGGAAGTGTCACCTGGTCAGCTGACGAGGGAGACCTCTACATTAATTCTGTGAAAGCTTCTTTAGAGTTTGTTTCCCTTCCTACATAGGGAAGGGAAATATACTACTACTATTGCTACTACTGCTACTACTACTGCACAATACAGCCCTAACCTGTGTAACAACAGGATTTTCTGCTCAATGTTTCTCTACTTTCCGCTCAATGTTTCTGTATTTTCCTATTCAATTCTGTAGCTGACGCAGACCTTTTTTGGTTTTGCTTTTAATTCAATCAGGTGTTTCTTTAGATTATCCTACCAAACACTTAATTAATGATTTTGTCTTGATTGTAACCTAGTTCTGTTTGACACTACACCAGACTTGTATTCTGGTTAACTAGTAACATATTTTATGCTGTCTCTGTTACTTATTATTTGTACTTAAATATTCACAGCTGAAAGCAATTTACTTTAATCGTGAAAGATTCCTGCTGAGGAACATATCCAGGATATCCTAGGGGAAAGGAGAATACAAAGTCACCACTTGGGTGTGATTTCAGAGTGCCAAAAGGCCCTTATGTAAAACTATTGGAAATATTTCCCCTGGCTGTTACTACCACAGTGGCTGAATTTCCCATGACAGGAATTTTTCCATACAGATCTTACCAAGAATCTATGTATATTTTTACATGACAAAAGCATGGGGCTTTCTGGAAAATGAAGTATACCAGGTATAATTTTAGTACAGGGACATTTATAAGATTAACCAAAATTTGTATAGGTTTTATATTGAAAAGTGATAAACCACCTATTGGCCCAACTTTGAGCAAAAAAAGACATTAAACAAGCTGGATACCCAGTTAACATGTTTGCAAAGCTATTAATTTTAATTGTCTTTAATCTGTTTTGGGAAAAAAAATAAAATCACTTAGTACTTGATCATAGTTAGGGATAGCATTTATACATGTTATGCACTCAAGTATGTTAATTTGAACTCTTTCTCAAAATGGAAAATAAACATTCAAAATCATAAAAGAATGAATCACGTGGCCTAACATTTTTACACTATACATATGTTTGGGGTTTTTTTTAACATCTTCATTGGAGTATAATTGCTCTACAATGGTGTTAGTTTCTGCTGTACAACAAAATGAATCAGCTATACATATACATATATCCCCATATCCCCTCCCTTCAGCATCTCCCTCCCACCCTCCTCCCCATCCCACCCCTCTAGGTGGTCACAAAGCACCGAGTTGATCTCCCTGTGCTATGTGGCTGCTTCCCACTAGCAATCTGTTTTACATTTGGTAGTGTATATGTGTCCATGCCACTCACTTCGTCCCAGCTTACCCTTCCCCCTACCTGCGTCCCTATGTCCACTCTCTACGTCCACGTCTGCATTCCTGTCCTGCCCCTAGGTTCCTCACAACCATCTTTTCTTTCCTTTTAGATTCCATATATATGTGTTAGCATACAGTATTTGTTTTTCCTTTTCTGACTTACTTCACTCAGTATGACAGTCTCTAGGTCCATCCACCTCACTACAAATAACTCAATTTCACTTCTTTTTATGGCTGAGTAATATTCCATTGTATATATGTGCCACATCTTCTTTATCCATTCATCTGTCAATGGACATTTAGGCTGCTTCCATGTCCTGGCTATTGTAAACAGAGCTGCAGTGAAGACTGTGGTACATGACTCTTGAATTATGGTTTTCTCAGGATATATGCCCAGTAGTGGGACTGCTGGGTCCTATGGGAGTTCTATTTTTAGTTTTTTAAGGAACCTCCATACTGTTCTCCATAGTGGCTGTATCAATTTACTTTCCCAATAGCAGTGCAAGAGGGTTCCCTTTTCTCCACACCCTCTCCAGCATTTATTGTTTGTAGATTTTTAGATGATGGCCATTCTGACTGGTGTGAGGTGATACCTCACTGTAGTTTTGATTTGCATTTCTCTAATGATTAGTGATGTTGAGCATCCTTTCATGTCTGTTGGCAATCTGTATATCTTCTTTGGAGAAATGTCTATTTAGGTCTTCTGCCCATTTTTGGATTGGGTTGTTTGTTTTCTTGACATTGAGCTGAATGAGCCACTTGTAAATTGTAGAGATTGATCTTTTGTCAATTGCTTCATTTGCAAACATTTTCTCCCATTCTGAAGGTTGTCTTTTCATCTTGTTTATGATTTCCCTTGCTGTGCAAAAGCTTTTAAGTTTCATTAGGTCCCATTTGTTTATTTTTGTTTTCATTTCCATTTCTCTAGGAGGTGGGTCAAAAAGGATCTTCCTGTGACAAAAAGGATCTTGCTGTGATTTATGTCATAGAGTGTTTTGCCTATGTTTTCCTCTCAGAGTTTTACAGTTTCTCGCCTTACAATTAGGTCTTCAATCCATCTTGAGTTTATTTTTGTGTATGGTGTTAGGGAGCGTTCTAATTTCATTCTTTTACATGTAGCTGTCCAGTTTTTCCAGAACCACTTATTAAAGATGCTGTCTTTTCTCCATTGCATATTCTTGTCTCCTTTATCAAAGATAAGGTGACCATATATGTGTGGATTTACTCCTGGGCTTTCTACCCTGTTCCACTAATCTATATTTTTGTTTTTGTGCCAGTACAATACTTTCTTGATTACTGTAGCTTTGTAGTATAGTCTGAAGTCAGGAAATCTGATTCCTCCAGCTCTGTTTTTCTTTCTCAAGATTGCATTGGCTCTTTGGGGCCTTTTGTGTTTCCATACAAATTGTGAAGTGTTTTGTTCTTGTTCTGTGAAAAATGTCATTGGTAGTTTGATAGGGATTGCACTGAATCTTTAGATTGCTTTGGGTGGTATACTCATTTTCACAATGTTGATTCTTCCCATCCAAGAACATGGTATATCTCCCCATCTGTTTGTATAATCTTTAATTTTTTTCATCAGTGTCTTATAATATTCTGCATACAGGTCTTTTGTCCCCTTATGTAGGTTTATTCCTAGGTGTTTTATTCTTTTTGTTGCAATGGTAAATGGGAGTGTTTCCTTAATTTCTCTTCCAGATTTTTCATCATTAGTGTATAGGAATGCAAGAGATTTCTGTGCATTAATTCTGTATCATGCTACTTTACCAAATTCATTGATTAGCTCTAGTAGTTTTCTGGTAGCATCTTTAGGATTCTCTATGTATAGTATCATGTCATCTGCAAACAGTGACAGTTTTACTTCTTCTTTTCTGATTTGGATTCCTTTTATTTCTTTTTCTTCTCTGATTGCCATGGCTAAAACTTCCAAAACTATGTTGAATAATAGTGGTGAGAGTGGGCAACCTCGTCTTGTTCCTAATCTTAGTGGAAATGGTTTCAGTTTTTCACCACTGACAATAATGCTGGCTGTGGGTGTGGCATATGTGGCCTTTATCATGTTGAGATAAGTTCCCTCTGTGCCTACTTTCTGGAGGATTTTTATCATAAATGGGTGTTGAATTTTGTCAAAAGCCTTTTCTGGGGCTTCCCTGGTGGCGCAGTGGTTGAGAGTCCGCCTGCCAATGCAGGGAACGCGGGTTCATGCCCCGGTCTGGGAAGATTCCACATGCCGCGGAGTGGCTAGGCCTGTGAACCATGGCTGCTGAGCCTGCGCGTCCGGATCCTGTGCTCCGCAATGAGAGAGGCCACAACAGTGAGAGGACCACCATGTACTGAAAAAAAAAAAAAAAAAAAAAAGATTTTCTGCGTCTATTAGATGATCATATGGTTTTCCTCCTTCAATTTGTAAATATGGTGTATCACATTGATTGATTTGCATATATTGAAGAATCCTTGCATTCCTGGGATAAACCCCATTTGATCATAGTGTATGATGTTTTTAATGTGCTGTTGGATTCTGTTTGCTAGTATTTTTGAGGATTTTTGCATTTATGTGCATCAGTGATAATGGTCTGCAGTTTTCTTTCTTTATGACATCTTTCTCTGGTTTTGGTACCAGGGAGATGGTGTCTTCGTAGAATGAGTTTGGGATTGTTCCTCCCTCTGCTATGTTTTGGAAGAGTTTGAGAAGAATAGGTGTTAGCTCTTCTCTAAATGTTTGATAGAATTTGCCTGTGAAGCCATCTGGTCCTGGGCTTTTGTTCATTGGAAGAATTTTAATCACAGTCTCAATTTCAGTGCTTGTGATTGGTCTGTTGTTCAGTCTCAGAAGGTTGTGCTTTTCTAAGAATTTGTCCATTTCTTCCAGGTTGTCCATTTTATTGGCATATAGTTGCTTGTAGTAATCTCTCATGATCCTTTGTATTTCTGCAGTGTCAGTTGTTACTTCTCTTTTTTTATTTCTAATTCTGTTGATTTGAGTCTTCTCCCTTTTTTTCTTGATGAGCTTGGCTAATGGTTTGCCCATTTTATTTATCTTCTCAAAGAACCAGCTTTTAGTTTTATTGATCTCAGCTATCATTTCCTTCATTTCTTTTTCATTTATTTCTGATCTGATCTTTATGACTTCTTTCCTTCTGCTAACTTTGGGGGTATTTTGTTCTTCTTTCTCTAATTGCTTTAGGTGTAAGGTTAGGTTGTTTATTTGAGATGTTTCTTGTTTCTTGAGGTAGAACTGTATTGCTATAAACTTCCCTTTCTTGCTGCTTCCATAGGTTTTGGGTCGTCATGTTTTCATTGTCATTTGTTTCTAGGTATCTTTTTATTTCCTCTTTGATTTCTTCAGTGATATCTTGGTTATTTAGTAGTGTATTATTTAGCCTCCATGTGTTTGTATTTTTTACAGGTTTTTTCCCATAATTGATACCTAGTCTCATAGCATTGTTGTCAGAAAAGATACTTGATACAATTTCAATTTTTGTAAATTTACCAAGGCTTGGTTTGTGACCCAAGATATGATCTATCCTGGAGAACATCCCATTAGCACTTGAGAAAAAGTGTATTCTGTTGTTTTTGGATGGAATGTCATAGAAATATCAATTAAGTCCACCTTGTTTAATATATCTTTTAAAGCAAGTGTCCCCTTATTTATTTTCATTTTGGATGATCTGTCCACTGGTGAAAGTGGGGTGTTAAAGTCCCCTACTATGATTGTGGTATTGTCCATTTCCCCTTTTATGACTGTTAGTATTTGCCTTAAGTATTGAGGTGCTCCTATGTCAGGTGCATAAATATTTGCAACTGTTATATCTTGTTCTTGGATTGATCCCTTGGTCATTATATAGTGTTCTTCTTTGTCTCTTGTAATACTCTTTGTTTTAAAGTCTATTTTGTCTGATATGCGAATTGCTACTCCAGCTTTCTTTTGATTTCCATTTGCATGGAGTATCTTCTTCAATCCCCTCACTTTCAGTCTGTATGTGTCCCTAGGTCTGAAATGGGTCTACTGTAGACAGCATATAGACAGGTTTTGTTTTTGTATCCATTCAGCTGGTCTATAGTTGGAGCATTTAATCCATTTACATTTAAGGTAGTTATCGATATGTGTGTTCCTATTACCATTTTCTTAATTATTTTGGGTTTTTTATTATAGGTATTTTCTTTCTCCTGTGTTTCCTGCCTAGAGAATTTCCTTTAGCATTTGTTGTAAAGCTGGTTTGGTGGTGCTGAATTCTCCTAACTTTTGCCTGTCTGTAAAGATTTTAATTTCTCCATCGAATCTGAATGAGATCCTTGCTGGGTAGAGTAAGCTTGTTTGAAGGTTCTTTTCTTTCATCACTTTAAATATGCTCTGCCGCTGTCTTCTGGCTTGCAGAGTTTCTGCTGGAAGATCAGCTGTTAACCTTATGGGGATTCCATTGTATGTTATTTGCTGCTTTTACCTGCTTCTTTTAATATTTTTCTTTGTATTTAATTTTTGATAGTTTGATTAATATGTGTCTTGGCATGTTTCTCCTTGGATTTATCTTGTATGGGACTCTCTGCTTTTCCTGGACTTGATTGACTATTTCTTTTCCCATATTAGGGAAGTTTTCCACTATAATCTCTTCAAATATTTTCTCAGTCCCTTTTTCTTTTCTTTTCTTCTTCTGGAACCCCTATAATTCAAGTGTTGGTGCATTTAATATTGTCCCAGAGGTCTTTGAGATTGTCCTCAATTCTTTTCATTCTTTTTTCTTTATTCTGCTCTGCAGTAGTTATTTCTACTATTTTATTTTCCAGGTCACTTATCCGTTCTTCTGCCTCAGTTATTCTGCTATTGATTCCTTCTAGAGAATTTTAAATTTCATTTATTGTGTTGTTCATCATTGTTTGTTTGCTCTTTAGTTCTTCTAGGCTCTTGTTAAACGTTTCTTGTATTTTCTCCATTCTGTTTCCAAGATTTGGGATCATCTTTACTATCATTACTCTGAATTCTTTTTTAGGTAGATTGCCTATTTCCTTTTCATTGTTTGGTCTGGTGAGTTTTTTTACCTTTCTCCTTCATCTGCTGTGTGTTTCTTTGTCTTCTCATTTTGCTTAACTTACTGTGCTTGGGGTCTCTTTTTCTCAGGCTGCAGGTTAGTATTTCCTGTTGTTTTTGGTGTCTTCCCCCAGTGGGTAAGGATGGTTCAGTGGGTTGTCTAGGCTTTCTGTTGGAGGGGACTTTTGCCTGTGTTCTGGTGGATGAGGCTGGATCTTGTCTTTCTGGTGGGCAGGACCACGTCCGGTGGTGTGTTTTTGGGTGTCTGTGACCTTATTATGATTTTAGGCAGCTTCTCTGCTAATGGGTGTGTTTGTGTTCCTGTCTTGCTAGTTGTTTGGCATAGGGTGTCCAGCACTGGAGCTTGCTGGTTGTCCAGTGGAGCTGGGTCTTAGCGTTGAGATGGAGATCTCTGAGAGAGCTTTTCCTTTGATGTTACATGGGGCCAGGAGGTCTGTGGTGGACCAATGTCCTGAACTCAGCTCTCCCACCTCAGAGGCTCAGGCCTGACACCTGGCCAGAGCACCAAGACCCTGTCAGCCACACGGCTCAGAGGAAAAGTGAGAAAAATAGATAAATAAAATAAAATAAAGTTATTCAAATAAATTATTAAAAATTAAAAAAAAGTAATACAAAAATGAAATGAGAGCAACCAAATCAAAAAACAAATCCACCAATGATAACAAGCGCTACAACCTATACTAAAAAAAAATAAAAATGGACAGATAGAACCCTAGGACAAATGGCAAAAGCAAAGCTATACAGAAGAAAGCACAGAAAGAAGCATACACATACACACTCACAAAAGGAGAAAAAGGAAAAATATATATTTTTTATTTTAAAAAAAGGAAGAGAGCAACCAAATCAATAATCAAATCTACCAATGATAATAAGCTCTAAATACTAAACTAAGATTATCATAAAATCAGAAACAAATTAGATGCAAAAAGCAAACCCCAAGTCTACATTTGCTCCCAAAGTCCTCTGCCTCAATTTTGGGATGATTCGTTGTCTATTCAGGTATTCCACAGATGCAGGGTACATCAATTTGATTGTGGAGATTTAATCTGCTGCTCCTGAGGCTGCTGGGAGATATTTCCCTTTCTCTTCTTTGTTCACACAGCTCCTGGGGTTCAGCTTTGGATTTGGCCCTGCCTCTGCATGTAGGTCACCTGAGGGCCTGTTCCCCACCCTGACAGGACGGGGTTAAAGTAGCAGCTGATTAGGGAGCTCTGGCTCACTTAGGCCAGTGGGAGGGTGGGGTACGGAAGGCGGGGCAAGCCTGCAGCGGCAGAGGCTATCATTACATTGCAACAGCCTGAGGTATGACGTGTGTCCTCCCAGGGAAGTTGTCCCTGGATCACGGGATCCTGGCAGTGGTGGGCTGCACAGGCTCCTTGCAGGGGAGGTATGGATAGTGACCTGTGCTTGCACACAGGTTTCTTGGTGGCTGCAGTAGCAGCCTTAGCATTTCATACCAGCCTCTGGTATCCGTGCTGATAGCCGTGGCTCGTGCCTATCTCTGGAGCTCATTTAGGCGATGCTCTGAATCCTCTCTCCTCACGTGCCCTGAAACATTTGTCTCTTGCCTCTTAGGCAGTTCCAGACTTTTCCCTGGACTCCCTCCTTGCTAGCTCTTGTGCACTCGTCCCCTTCAGGCTGTGTTCACTCAGCGAACCCCAGTCCTCTCCCTGGGATCTGAACTCTGAAGCCTGAGCCTCAGCTCCCAGCCCCCATTTCTCCTGGTGGGTGAGCAGACAAGCCCTTCAGGCTGGTGAGTGCTGGTTAGAAGCAATCCTCTGTGCGGGAATCTCTCCGCTTTGCCCTCTGCACCCCTGTTGCTGTACTCTCCTCTGTGGCTCCGAAGCTTACCCCTCGCCCACCCACTGTCTCCACCAATGAAGGGGCTTCCTAGTGTGTGGAAGCTTTTCCTCCTTCACAGCTCCTTCCCAGAGGTGCAGGTCCCGTCCCTATTCTTTTGTCCCTGCTTTTTCTTTTGCCCTACCCAGGTGCGTGGGGAATTTCTTGCCTTTTGGGAAGTCTGAGGTCTTCTGCCAGCGTTCAGTAAGTGTTCTGTAGGAGCTGTTCCACATGTAGATGTTTTTATATATTTGTGGGGAGGAAGGTGATCTCCACGTCTTAATCCTCTGCCATCTTGAAGCTATCTCTAATGTTTTATTTTTTAATTTTTTTGGCCATGCTGCGCAGCGTGCGGGATCTTCATTCTCTTGACCAGAGTTCGAACCTGCACCCCCTGCAGTGGTAGCGTGGAGTCTTAACCACTCTAGTGTGTTCATCTTTAATGAATATTTTCTAACTATTTTCACAGTATATGTGTTTTAACAGAAAAATGTAGATTATTCACATTTTGTATAATGATAGATTTAATTTTATTTCTTGATCTTACTTTATGTTTACTATTCATTTCCTTGGTTACGTTTTTTTCCTCTTCCTTTTTTTAAATTTTGCCTAGTTTTATAGAATCATTACACAACCCCCTTTTCCTCTTGTTACTCTGGAGATGTTTTTCCTGTAATGTTTATCTTCTTATTCTGAGGACTCATTAATGCATACATGTCTCTACTCTTATATGAAAGAAAGATGAAAACTGTTTTTCCCCACTCAGGGCTCTATTCCCAATTTGCTTTTCCCACCCAACAAGATGAGGCTTGGGGTGTCAGTACTTCCCCCAACCCACTCCAACCCAGTGTCAGAAGAGACCTTTGCTGGCTCTTCTGTCTTTTCCTCTTCCTTCATCCCCAATCCTTGGCTCCACGGGATACAGTGAGATAGTTTAGCACTTTTCACTGCAGACTCTTATTAGGTTTCCTTTGCATGATGCCTCCTCTACTTTCAGAATCGTCATTTAGCCTCATTAATGTTTCTTCCCCTCCTTGTCTTCCATTCTCCTAAGGCCACTGCTGTGATTCATTCATCATTTGGGTGGAATTCTTAGCAAGGATTTTCTTCAGATGGACTGTGTGGGTCTTATATACTCTGAGTCTTTGCTTATCAACTAATATCTTTCTTTCCCCTTGACAGGTGAATTATATCTCATCCACATGTAGGATTCTCGAATTGCAGTCCTTTTCTTTCACTGCTCAGCAGAAGTTATTAAACTGTGCTTTTAGCTTCCAATATTAAAGATAAGAAGTCCAATGAAAGCTTGACTTTTTTTCTTTGTATGTAACTTTTTTTTCTTCTGTTTGGAGCCTTATAAGAATTTTCTCTTTATTTTCTGAATCAGAAACTTCACTCGGATATACCCATATATGTCTTTTTATATCAATCCTGCCTGGAACCTATTAAGTCCTTTCAATTAACAAACTAAAAATCATTATTCAAACTAGGGAAAATTTCCTTTGCCATTTCTTTAATTATTATAATTCCTCCATGTATTCATTATTCTCCTTCTAAATTTCTATTATCCAACACTTTCCCAAGTCTCTAATCTTTTCCTTCCTGATTTCAACATCTTTGTATTTCTATTCAGAAATTTTTGTTATTTCTTCTATTTGATCTTCCAGGCCACTTAACTGGTTCTCAGTAGTGATCACCCTATTCTTTAAAATAATTTCTCAATGAAATATTATGGAAATTTTCACACTTATACATAAGTTGAAAGAATACTATAATAACATACACACCTTCCCTTCCCACCTCCCATGTACCCACCACCTAGCTTCAACTACTACCAGCACATGGCAATTCTGCTTCATGGAAACCCATACCCACTATATCCTAACCCAAATGGACTATTTTATAACAAATCTCAGACCTCACATCCTTTCATCCCTAAATATGTCAGGATCTAAGGTCATCTTTCAATGTCATCTTATGTCTTTATGTGTCCAATTATTTTCTGTTAAAGTTCTTATTGTCTCCTTCATGATTCCTATTTCAACAAGAGGCAACTGTTCTGGGTACTGTTTTCCTTTGTATACAAAAGGTTCTAGGCACCTGAGGTCAAGATGCTGCAATGCTTTACACTGTAGGCATTGCGTGTAATCAGCATTCTTATCTGCAGGCTCAGAAGACAAAAGTAACAAAATTTCATTATCTGCTTTCCTTTCTTTTTCCCCTTCTTTGACCTCTCAATCTCTGCCTCTGTAAACTGGCAATCTGACAGCTGGTAAACTGTCAATCTGACAGCTGGTAAACTGTCACTCTCTTATAGTGGAAAGAGGAAGAAACCTCTATTCTATTCTCTTTTCAGCTGAAAATCTGTGGTCTGCATGCCCCAGGACAGGGATGGGTTAAAGCCATCAGTTTCTGTATTCTGTAAATCCTTAAGGTCCAAAGAGACTAGCAAGTCTTCCTCCCATGACCAATCATGAAAGATAGTGTTGCCCTTCCTCTCAGGGGTCAGTGGATCTCCAAGGGCCAGTTTTTTTTTCCAATAACCAGTGTCTTGACTCTTGCCTCAGAGCTCTCTACTACCATCCCAGAGCTTAGTCAGTTCTAAAGGAGAACCAAGCCCTAAGCCCCCAGTCCCATCTCCTTCTGAAAACTAGGGAGGCCATTTCTCTCATGAACTTGTCAGACTCCACCTGCCTGCTGGCCCTGGTATCTGTGCTTGTGGATGGACTGTAATTCACATTGGAGGATGATAAGGCAGTGCAGATGAATCACCATCTCTACAGAACCACTCTTCTTAGCCCTCTGTTCATAATACATTTTTTCTCAAACCACATGTCATTTTAAGGAGTCTGAAGCATACCAAATGTCTTCTGCCTAAAAATCTGAGCTTAAGCAAACATTACCAATATCAAGTCTCCATCCTATACATCTTTCCTAAGCAGATATCACCTCTTGTAGAAAAGAGGATAAAGTATAAAAGGAACAAAATTTATTGAGGTTGTTCTGGCCTCTGTTTCTAAGAAAACTCATAATGTCTACTTGGAGGCTTCTATATGGCTGATCACTAGTATATAGGCCCCACAGGAAGATGACTTGGTGCAACACAAGACTTGAATTTTAGAAACCTATATAGTGTAACGGAATTATGCAGTCTTAGTATTTGAAAGTATATAAAGATCATCTGCATGCACATACGCACACACACACACACTCACACACAAGTTCTACCTCCTCTTCTATACTAAAGGAACCATGTGATTTTTCTCGAGGTGACTGATGCAAATTTCTCCAGGCCACCAACATGTGTTTTACAATGTACAGAAGAAAATATCATTTTCTCTGAATATAGACTTGTCCAATTTGGTTGTCTGTTATATTTGGTTAAAAATATGTGACAAAATAGCACCATAGGTGTCCAATCATACAAAAGAATCCATCAAAATTAAGTCTGGCAAAAATAAGCATAATACATAGACGAGATAAATCTATGTTTTAAGAAAAAACATTCTGTAGAAGTATTGTGGGCATTTTTTATAAGTATAGAGCAAAATTAGATGGATGACACTATCTACTTGCTAATATTTGAAATTGAAGTACCTAAATAAGCATAGAAAATCTGTGTCTACTCACCAGAATTGTTAAAATGCAACATCTCAGGGGATTTATATTAGAATTAGATTGATCTTTATACCAATCAGAATATAATACATATGGGGAGGCTACATTGAACCCTACAGTATTTCTTCTTTGGCTTTGCCAAAGAAATTAAGTCCATATTATTTTCAAATAATGGAAGTAATTGCATGTGAGACCATAATAAAATCATAAACAGAAAAAAGCAAGATACATATATTAAAGTGAAGTGAAATGCAGAGTTAGGAAGGCACAGAGGGTTCTTTTGGAAGCAGAATGATGGCTGGAGACATCTGTGTGTGTGATTGGCAACTAACATCAGCCATTATTTGCCATATCTGTTTCATCAGTGAATGAGAAGTCTCATAATTTTTAATGAAATTGACCAGATGAATTCCCAGAGTTCTCTATCAAAACTCTTATACAATATACTTGCTAAATTACAAGTCATCTCTTCAATACCTCTTTTACAATACAGTGTGGTGTACCTTTCAGGTGCTCTCAGTAAACTAATCTGATGACTATAAAGTTGAATTATGAAAAGGTAAAAACTATCTATAGCAGGACATACATTTATTTTTTAAAAAAACAGTCTTACATCAAAGAAGTCCATTTTTTATGTTTGATAGGTAGATGCTAAATATGGATACTACTTTAATAAATAATTTTAATACAGAATAAACCCCCATTTGTGTTAAATACATTTTTAGATTTCTAAGAATTCTTCAGTATCAATGAAATATTGTCATCAAAAAATATAGATCAATAATTGAAATAATCCAGTTTTATTCTAATATCACAAATGGATGATATATCCTAAAAACATCTGAAATTTAGCTTTAAAAAAACCACACAACCAAAAACTCCACATGTCATTCCTGCATACCTTATGGAGCACAGGGTTATTTTATTCCATAATCTAGTACATCTGTACTAGTATTTAGGACCATGGCCCATCTGAGAGATAGTTAATTTTTTCTCACCCATCTGGGACAGGTAGGCAGAGAGGAGCAAAGAAAGAATCCTACTGATGATCAGTTTCAGAACCAGTGCCTCCAACTGCCCATAAAAGATAGACATAAAAAACAAAAACTGTGGCTGCTAGGCATGATTTTTTTTTCACTATGGTATCAGGAGGTCATGGTATGAGCCAATTGCAAAATATAACAATGATTCTCATTTAAAAACAAAAATTGGGGTAGAGGACATAAACAGAAACTTAAAGAAATCTAAAGAGTAAAACACCACAAATTAAACATGTTTAAACTCATTTTAATAACCATAAATGAAAATAATAATAAAATATTGCTTCTTATCTTCCAGATTAGCAAATATAATAAGACTGAAAGTACCCAGCATTATAGAGGGCACAAAGAACTATCTATCCCATGTAGTGTCAGTAGGAAATTAAAGTGCCTTTTATCCTGGAAATTCTATCACTAAGAATATATCTTCCAGAGATACATCAGTAAGAGTACAGAAGCAAGAATATTCACAGAAGCATTTTTTAACACCAGAAGTTTGGAAACAATCTAAATTTCTATCAATTAGGAACTTAACTTTCCTGAGTTATCTAAGTTCCACTTAAGAATGATCATGAATATCAATGTTTATTTGAGCCTCTGCATTTACAGCTTCCCATATACCCATGTGCTCCCCCAATATATCCATGGATTCCCCACACTTCCCAACACCCTTTCAGTTAAGCCAGGGAATATGACTAATTATGGACAATGGTGGTAAGCAGAAGTCATCAATGACATGCCAATGTCAAAGCATTTACAAGCCAGTGTGTGAACATCCAACTCCCCCTGCTGCTGACTTAGAAACTACATGTTCTAAACAGCATGTCTGCAAGGCAACTGTCTGAATCACTGAGTTACTACTTGGAAAACAGCTACTGGACCCACAACAAACTGTGAGAACAAGAAACAAATAAGTTGTTAGGAAAATTTGGGGATACATTAATTACCATCATAGAGACTAGACTAACCTGAGTAATAAAAACATTATGGCAAAAGTGAGATACTGTTCTAAGAAAGAAAAAACGCTAAAATTTATGACACTGGCTTAGTTATCATGTGGAAGGTAGTGAGAAAACTATATCCAGACAGCAGTGAGATACAGATTCATGCTGCACAGTAGCAAAATATTTAATAAAACTGAAGATTTGATAACTTGAAAGAGGCTATATAGCTAATGAACTTGTAGCTCTAGGCTGATGATCATGATGATTAAATTAACTTAATAGCATGTGTTAGTTGCTAATTGATTGTGTATGGCAAGATATTACAAGAAAACAATGAGTTCAGGATAGAATCAGTAAATTTACAAGAAGAAATAAAAGATAACTTGGTGACCTGGAGACTTGGAAAAGACATTTCTTCTAAACACCAAGTATTTGGAAATGAAATTAAAGATGGCTTTGATTAGCACGATGACCTGGGTTGCGCAGTAAGCTGAAAAGGAAGGTTGTGCCCCTGCAGCTCTGCCTTCATAGGTCTTTGCCAATTCTTAAGAACAGCAACAAATGAACAAATCATAGGGGTCAGTAACACTCAAGAATGTGACTATTTATTCCTGGACGCTACTCAAAGAACCTGGTCGGAGAGGTGATAATGGAGATCTAGAGGACTATCTTATCAGTGGATTACCATAAAACCAAACAGACATTTCAGTAGGAGCAAGAAGCACTCAAGGCAGTAGAGGGAGAATTTCCAAGTCAGAGCTACCCAGAAAAAGTCTGGAGAGTTAATGATTTGATGATAGCAAGATACCAGAGAAAGCCACCTGACCATTCAGTGTGCTCACCAAGCAAAATTTTGACATGTTCAGTAACAGCAAAGTGCTGATAGAGATACTCTATTTAAAAAGTATAAACACAGACATTTAATCTGAGTATGAGACCTCTTCCTTCAAAAAAAAAGTAAACTGTGAATATGATTCCAGTAAACTGTGAATATGATGCCTGTAAAAAGGGAAGGAAATATAATTTAGAATAAATGCTTACAAAGAAAAAAAAAAAAAACTTTAAAAAGTTCCAGGGCTTCCCTGGTGGCGCAGTGGTTGGGAGTCCGCCTGCCGATGCAGGGGACGCGGGCTCGTGTCCCGGTCCGGGAGGATGCTGGGCCCGTGAGCCATGGCCGCCGAGCCTGCGCGTCCGGAGCCTAAGCTCCGCAACAGGACAGGCCACAACAGTGAGAGGCCCGCGTACTGCAAAAAAAAAAAAAAAAAAAAAAAAAAAAGTTCCGGTGTGATTAACTGACCTGGAAAATCAACAATTGATTCCAAAAGTGAGAAAATACATATTGGAACAAATCCCTATAGATATACGGGTCTTCTCTGTGATTCTGGAGCTGGGACTCGGCAAACTACATTTATTTATCAGCTGGCTTTGTATTTGATTCCGGTAAATGTAGTTAGTACTCAAAGGAGTCGATAAGGTGAGAGAAATGAAAAGAATTTGCTTCTTTCTATGAGCTTACTGTTACTGGCAGCATTGTCTCAGCAACTGGTGCCAGTCTCGAGTATCTTTCAGCTCTTTCAGAACGAGCTTCATTGCACCCTCTCAATGGTTACCAGCAGAATCCTGCCAAACAGCAACCGTCCCCAGAGTCTGAACTCCAGCTCCATAAATTGCCTCCTCCAAGCTCCTGGAGAAGTACTAACAGCAGCCAAATTGTGTCCCCTTCTAAGAGATTAGAGTCTTAACTGTTGGGCCTCTTCTCTGGGCTTTCAGGTTTGATAATGCCAACCAACTTTTCTGTTTGGTCCTCCTACCCTAGGAGTAGCAACAGCTGCAGTTCTTACCTTTGTGTTTCTTTCCTTTGTTGCTGTTTAATGTTTTAATTGCTGCCACACCTGCTAGCCAGTTCCCTATATTTAACTCTCTCTTTTGAGATACTTAGTATGGTTTCTGTTATCCTGTCTGAACTCTGAATGATACAATGCATGGTATCAAAAGAGGTCCTACAAAGCAAGCCCTCAAAATAAAATTCTAGGACAATTAATTTTTACCTTGGCCATGAAAACAAAGCTGGGTTCCTTTTTTAATAGAATAGGATGCTGGTAATCCATGATGTTCCACGGTATTCACAATTAAATAAAAGATCATCTGTGACTGATTGTGAAGGTCTGTCAATTCACATGCTTTGAGATACTAAGCGGTGCTGCATGTTTCTGTCATGTAACTATAATTTTAAAACACTAGTGAGGAAGGGATAATTCTGTACTGCAAAGTTTGCAGAAAGGAATGGCAAGCTTGGGTTTTGAACATCCTGACTTCAAAGCAAAAAATGATTTTGCAGAATATTAGTGTACAAGTGGCAGTACTTCCACTGAGAAGGTAAGTGGCAATTACTGAAATATGCCTCAAAAATGAAGTTGTGATGTGAATGTTTTGAACATGGATTTTGGGGGGTTTGTTTATTTACCAATGTGTAAATTGATCATGGTGTCTTTAGAAGTAAAATACATAGGCAGCCTACTAAATATTACTTGCTGTAGTCTGAATGTTTATATCTCCCCAAAATTCATGTTGAAATCCTAATGTCCAATGTGGTATTAGGAGGTGGGGGCTCTGGTGATTAGATCAGGAGGATGGAATCCTCATGAATTATATTAATGCACTTATAAAAGAGGCCCAAGAAAGCCCCCTTGCCCTTTCCACCATATTAGGACACAAAGAGAAGTTTATGAATTGGAAGAAGGCCATCATAAGAATCCAGCCATGCTAGCACCTTGATCCTGCACTTCCAGCCTCTAGAACTGTGAAAATTAAATTTATGTTGTTTATAAGCTACCCATCTATGGGTATACAGCCTGAACAGACTAAGCCATTACTGCATTTATATAACAGATTAAAAAAACAAAAAATAGGTCTTGTGGCCAAAAACCAGACTTGAGTCAACACAACTGAAGTCATAGCTACTTTACAGATCTAAGTTCACAGACCTAAAGCTTTTGACTGATGGGGAGGCTAGTTTCCCTTTAGGACTGACCCTGAATAACTGCCATACATACATACTATAAATCTCTTAGTCTGCTCAAAGGTATTTACCACCATTTGCTTTGATGACTGGTACACAGGAAAAGTGAAGTCCCTAGACCTTTAAAAATTTATTAAATACAGGCTCAAAATTGGTGTTTATCCCTGGAGGCCCAAAATACCACAATATTTTGCAAGTCAAAAGAGGGCATGTGGTTGTAATTTGATATACAGTGTTTTCATTCAAGTCTGGATCATGACAACCTCAGTGGACCCAAGGACCCATATTATGATTATATTCCCACTTCCTGGATAAATGATTTAAATAGATATACTCAATAAGTAGCAGAACCCACAGATTGGCTCTCTACCTCATGAAATAAAAGCAGGACAGGGCTTCCCTGGTGGCACAGTGGTTAAGAATCCGCCTGCCAATGTAGGGGACACGGGTTCGAGCCCTGGTCCAGGAAGATCCCACATGCCGTGGAGCAATCTAAGTCCGTGTGCCACAACTACTTAGCCTGCACTCTAGAGCCCACAACCACAACTACTGAGCCCACGCGCCACAACTATTGAAGCCCACGCGCTTAGAGCCTGTGCTCTGCAACAAGAGAGGCCACCGCAATGAGAAACCCACACACCACAATGAAAAGCAGCCCCTACTCGCTGCAACTAGAGAAAGCCCGCGGGCAGCAACGAAGACCCAACGCAGCCAAAAATAAATAAATTAATTAATCTATTTAAAAAAAAGCAGGACAATGTGAAATCCCCTAGATTTTCCTCTACCATAATAGTAAAACATAGCTATAGCACACCTGGGAATTTGGAGAGATAGCCACCAGCAGTAAGCAGCTATATCTCAGCAAATAACTATGCATTATCATAAACTTAATCAGGCGATTATACCAACTACAGCTTCTATTCTAGAAACAGTATGTTTATTTGAGCAGATTATCAAAGCCTCTGGTACCTGGTATGCAGCTGGTATAGGCGAATTTCTCTGCATTCTTCTTCCAGGCCGTGGGAGGTGGGGATGCAAGAAGCCATTTAGGGCAGTAGAACAAGTGACACAAGGGAGGAGTTCCAAGCATGCGTGTGCTGATACCTGAGACACATTTACCAGCTTCCCTCTGGTGCCTTGGCTGCCTGAAGCCAGGCTGGGCATCTGAAGCCCCCAGGCTTCCCGTGTCAAAGGGAGACTCCTTGCTGGGAAGAACACTGAGGCCACACATCATATTCTGGCTCTCTCTCCGGCCAAGATTATATCAGTAACAGCAGTCCAGAATATATTCTGCCTAATGGCATTCTGCATTTTCTTTCTTTAAAAAAAAAAAAAATGACCAATAGTACGTTGACAGTTGATCTTGCGCTAGAAACTTGATATACCTGGAGTTCAGAATGAGTACAGACAACATTCTGCCAGGGGCTGCGGAGAAAGTCCAGGAGCGAGTGCTGGGAAGGTAGGCCGCCCGGGACTGTGCACTTCCTATCTGAGAATAAAGAAGGCCTGCCAGAGAAGCGATGTTGGTGTTCACTGAGTACTGCCTCCATTAGTGCTCTCATTTCCAAACGCGTCAACTTCATTATTTGTTTTCGTTTTTTAAAAATTCAATCAATTTATTTAAATGTATATTGTACATAAGTTACAAATCCTTACTTCTGCCACTCCGCTAGAACTTTCCACAAAAGCCTCCATTTCTTCCTTGATCCTGTTTCTCACACGTAGCACAACGTTACTGTCTGTGATTTGAGGGTTACAGCTGACAAACACCTGTTTGTTGGTCTTCCAGGCTAGGGGGTGGCAAGGGCAGCTGAGGTCGCGTGGGAAGTGTCTCGAAGAGAAAGGAGGCGACCACCTGAGGGAGTCCTGGCGGTACCGCGTGGCCAGGCGACTGTGCGCAGGTGCAGCTTGGCCCCGCCCACAGCAAGAGCTAGTGCGTCAGCCGGGACGTGGACGCACTGACGCACTGACGCACTGACATCCATCAGGGAGACTGCCAGGCAGAAGGCTGTCTCCGTAAGCTGCCCTGCAGGCTCGGCCCACAAGCGTCCTGAGCCTTGTTCCCACCGAAGTCATGGCCAGACCCGAGCAAGCGAGCGCCGAGAGGCCGAGCGCACCTCTGCTTAAGGTCAGGGCGCGGGTACCTGGTCCGCAGCTGTTGATGGACAATTGTTTTTTTTCCCTTACGGTAACTGTGAAGAAACATGAAGTCGGCTTTTACCCACCAGGGTCGAAAGCAACTTAGAACCAAATTAACTCTCCAGTTCTCTACCAAACTCTAGTATGACTGGGTTTGGGTCTGAGTGAAATCCTACAGATTACATTTCTTCACTACACTGATGACATGAAAATTGGACCTGATGAGTAGGAAGCAGGAATTACCTCAGATGATTTAATGAGACACATGTTAATAGGAAGTGGGAGAGATAAATCGAACGAAATTTCAGGTTAATTACTTCATTGATGTTTCTGGGATCTAGTTATTGGTATAGTCCCTCCAAAGTAAAAGATACATTACTGCATTTTCACTTTTTTGGTATTTTTAAAGAGGTACAATGGTTAGAAGTCATTTGGATTCTTGAGAGGAAGTATACCACTTTGGAATGTGCTATTCTCACCAATTTACAGAGTAACCCATAAGGTTAACAGTTTTGAGTGGGATTCAGAGGAAGAGAGGGGCCTGAGATTGGCCCAGGTTTTAATGCAAGCCCCTCTACTACTTGAGCCTATTGTCACAATAGATTTAATGCTACTTACAATGTCTAAGAAAAATAAGGATATTATGATATACACAGCTCTGGTAATTTTTCAGTAGGAGAAATGCAGTGCAGACACATGGGGATTGGGAGTAAAACCACTACTCCCTGGTGCTCTTACACAGAAAATCATTAATTTGACAGCTACCTCTTCTGCCTTGTCCCTTCTTCCTCATCCTGGGACGTTCCAATAACAAGTTGTATAAGCTATTCACCCTGTGCACAAGAGCTGACTGTAGGAAAGAGCTTGGTTGTACACAGTGGGGTGCCACACACGTTCACAAAATGCACCTCACAGGGCAGAATGATGCTGGATATGGGAAGAGTGGGGCCGGTGGGCTGCAGGCCCAGAGGAATTGACTCATTCCAGTGATAAGGCTTCTGGATGCATAATGTGAGCACTTGTGAACAGAGGAGAATTGAAATAGGAGGAAAACACTATAAACATTTGAAAGTGTGAATGTGTGCAACAGTAAATCGAAACTTGTATCAAAGATTTCATAGTAGGGGGCTTCCCTAGTGGCGCAGTGGTTGAGAATCCGTCTGCCGATGCAGAGAGGACAAGGGCTTGTGCCCTAGTCCGGGAAGATCCCACATGCCACGGAGCGGCTGGGCCTTTGAGCCGTGGCCGCTGAGCCTGCACGTCCGGAGCCTGTGCTCCACAACGGGAGAGGCCACAACAGTGAGGGGCCCGCATACCGCCAAAAAAAAAAAAAAGAATTCATAGTAGGGAAAATCTTATCAAATGTGATAGTAGGGGGAAATAAAGGTTTTCCCTTAGATATAATCTTGTGTTATAAACCATGTTTCAGATGTGATACCAAACATTTTCTAGAAAAGATTACAGAATTTTTTAGTAATAAGTTCAGTCACTGTAGAATATAAAGGTATTCAAAAAGCAATTGAATAATTTTAATAATCGGACCATGTACATTAGCATAAATACAAACTTTCCCTGGAAAAGAAAGGGTTTATATAACTGAAAATGTTGATTAGACCTTCTTATTAATCTAACATAACCATAATGATGAAATTAATACAGTAAATATTATCATAACTCATTATGGTAAAATATACAGTGAAAATAGCACATTTAGAAATTTAGCTATCATTCAACAAACCTTTTCTCCTATTATTTCTTGGCAATTATAAATAGCTCTGACACTTGTAACTGAGTAGTTCTTTCAATATAAAGCTATTATTTTGGTTAAGTTGCAAAAAAGGACTTTGTGTGAAACATAGTAAAACATTTCAGCAGATTGAAAAGTTTCAGGTCTCAAATTAGGCTAAGGGCATTGTCAGGAAGTGAATATTTTCATGTTAAGGTTTTAGAAATGCATTTTGCTGAAACTTGAGTTAAGGAAAAGACTTGGAAGTTAATAGATAACAAACAATATACCTCACGGAGGGATTAAAGATTTGTCTCTCTAGAAGTCTGTGTTATCTATCAAAAAGGAATGAGATCTGGGCCATAGAGATATTCTAGGGGCTGTAAACTGGAAGAGGCTTGCCTAATCCCACTCCCATGCCTCCAGATGTTTATTTACATTCTAGAGAGTAAGATCCAAGGGTATTGTGTTTACATGTTAAAGATTACTACCCCTCTCTCAGGAGGAGAAGAGGAACAGTTATCTTCCTATATAAACTCTCAGCTTCATATTTTGAGGGTTCCTCGTTTAGAAATCCAGGTACATCAAGGTCACCTTTATCTGACTTTCATCACGTCACCAAGAACATGGGGGAGAATTGAGGCAAAGAGGACCAATGTAGTTATTGCTAAAAGTAAAAATTAATATGTCCCTGCCTCAGAAACCTTGTACCTATTTTTGGAATAATACATATAAATACACATACTAAAAACTTAATAGGTATGACCTTCCTGCTTCCTCTTCCAGAGAGTCTCACATTACACACTATTAAATTGAGAGAGAAAGACCTTTGAAGGCAAGAAAGAAAAGAAGTAAAACAGATGGAAGGTCTATTATGGATTATTACAGATGAGGCTACTGGCACGTGGAATAGAGTAGTCTGAAAGATAGGAAGTCTTTTAAGATTATGAGAGAGCTATAGTGCCAAAAAAAATTATGAGTTTTGCCTTTAAAAGCCCATGACTGTTCAACACTTGAAACAGCCCTTGGCCCCACAGTTCTCCATCGTCAGGAACTAGACTAACACAGGTATGCAATTACCAAAAAGAGCAAAACCCTAACACCCACTTCAAACATGCCCAAGAAAGATGAAAAGAAAAAAAACCTCATGTTAACTGGAGTCTGGGAGCCTCAGATTCAAGAGCAGTTCTAGAAGCCTAGTCACTGGCCTCCCCACACTTCTAGGGTAAAAGATTTTCACAGTATCTGTCCAGCAGAATTCTAGAACTGCTTTAGACTGGTGATACTTGGTGCCTAGAAGTGAGGCAGAAACATTTATTGATCACCAAACATTTATTGATCACCAAACATCTCTGTGTTCCCCCACTTTCCGCACTCCCTTTGCAGTTAAAAGAAGTTGTGTTCTGCCCAACAGTGATCAGAAGTAACGTGAGTCACTTGGGCAGAAGCTTTAAGGTCCAGTTCTCTCTTCCCTGCCATAGCCATCTGAAAGCCAGGTGGTGTTTGTACATGATGCACGCCACCGGGGTCCTACAGCTTAGAAAGAAGCTAACATTGAGAACTGTTAGACTCTGCAGATTTTGCATGAGGGAGAAATAAGTACACGTGTTCGACTCCAGAAATTCGGAGGGTTTTGTTATCACAGCATTGCCTTTCCCAGTAGTTCTCAATCAGGGATAATTCTGCCCCAGCAGAGACATTTGGTCACGTCTGGAGGCATTTTTGTTTGTCACAACTGGGAAGAAAGGGCTACTGGTATCTAGTGAGTAGAGGCTAAACATCTTAAAATGCACAGGACAGGCCCCCCCCCCCCCAACAAAGAATTATCTGGTCCCAAGTGTCAATAGTACCACTGCTGAGAAGCCCTGGCCAAGCCTAACCTAACCCACACAACACTGAAATGGTCCACAACGTATTGTTAAATGAGAAATAGCAGATGTATTCTCCTCACCTTATACTACATTTTGAGACTGTGTAAATCTCCTCGAGTCCACTCATGCCTCTAGTCCGTTCTTCCCACAGTCACTACAGTGATCTTTTTTTAAACAATGTAAAGCAAATCACATCACTTCCCTGTTCAAAACCTTCAAGAGCTACACTTATACTTATAATAAAAACTCTACTCTGTACCTTGGCCTACGAGGCACCCACCCTCCTACCTCTCCAACATCATTGCTGTCCCTCTAGTCTGTCCTCACAGGCCCTCACGCTGTCTTTCTAACCTGCCAAGCACATTCCTGCCTTGGAGCTGGAGGACACTACCTCTTCCTGATGTGTTTATCCTCTAGACATTTGATGGCTCTTCCCTCAGTCGAGGGCTCTGTTCCAGCATCTCCTTCTCAGAGAGGCTTTCCATGATTACCCTACCTGGAATAAATACCCCCTCCTATCATTCTTTATCCCCTTACCCTACTTTGTTTTCCCTCACAGAACTTACAGTACCTGAAATTTTGCTATGTATTTTTTTGTTTGTTTACAGTTGCCCTCACCAGAATTAGCTCCACAAAATAAAGGTTTAATATTTTCCCTACAACATTTCTGAGTGTAGAATCATGACTAGATCAAAATAAGTACACAATGAGTACTTGTTGAATAAATGACTAAATGCATGGATGTCAATGCATTGAGAGATACTAGGAACTATGTCAAAATGTTAATATCAATCACCTTTCAGTTGTACAATTTCAGAAGATTTTCATTTTCCTACAGTTTTATACATTGCCTCATTTTCTACCTATGTTACCTTTATAAACCAAATTTTAATTTTACTTTCCAAAGAAAACTTACAAACATGAATGTATGACATGAAAATATGTTGTGCATACTGAACAACAATTATGTTGTACATAATGAACATGAAAATACAAACATGCAAGAAGATTGAGTTTTGGAGGCAATTTATTATATACATGAATAGAGAAATTATATAGCAAATCTACATGTTTGCCTATTATATTCTCTTGGAATCAAATGGAATAGCCAGATTCCTCTAATTTTATACTTTAATAAGAATTTTTCTTTTGGTTGATACTAAGTCCACCTGAGGAAATATAGGAGTAGGAGAAATTTCCCCTAACACCTCAAAGGATTTCAATTCAAATTACCAGGATCAAGTTAAAAGAAAGTCCCACAAATAACATGTGGTTATAAAATTATATGATTCCTACCCAATCTCAACCTTCAGAATAGCTCTTAGAAACTAAAAGCAGGGACTGCCCTGGTGGCGCAGTGGTTAAGAATCCACCTGCCAATTCAGGGGACACGGGTTAAAGCCCTGGTCCGGAAAGATCCCACATGCCGTGGAGCAACTAAGCCCCTGTGCCACAAAACTGAGCCCATATGCCACAACTACTGAAGCTCGTGCGCCTAGAGCCCATGCTCCACAACAAGAGAAGCCACCGCAAGGAGAAGCCTGCGCACTACAACGAAGAGTAGCCTCTGCTCACTGCAACTAGAGAAAGCCCGCATGCAGCAACGAAGACCCAACAGAGCCCAAAATAAATAAACAAATTAATTAATTAATTAAAAACAAAAAAGAAACTAAAAGCAGTCATATATTCATCACTAGTGAGCTCTGAATGAACTGCAAAGCAATGATAAAAGAAAAATCTGAATTTTCCTAATGAGAAACTCTGGGTACAAGCCACATTTGAGATAATTAAAAACTAATGGGCATTGAGTATTGAGAAAGGATGTTAATCTTCACTAATGAATGAGACTATATTATGATGTTATAATTAAAATGTCTGTAGTTTATATTTGAAATGACAAGCATAAACAAAATAAGGAAGCTTAGCTTCCTTATTTTGTTTATGAGATGGGCTTATGAAAGTCCAATCTGAGTGAATCTCTAAAGAAAAATCTGTAGTGGATATGTGTACTGAATAAAAAAGAACATACTTTCTTCACATACTAGAATGAGAAATTTTCAGGGGGTAAAAATAAACAGTGTATGAAAGCATTTTATGTTTTCAGGTTATAAACAGTTTCAATAAAAACAATATCCTAGGCAAGTAATATAACACTGAAAAACGTTCAACTAGTGTTCTTTAAATATCTCTCAATATGTTTGTTTTTGAACTATGTCCAGTAGGAAAGGAAAATACAGATGAACAACTGGAAAGTATTTCAAAAACGAAAACACTAGATACTAATGACAAAATTGATATAAAACTTTGAATAAGTAATATCCGTGTTAGCACAACTATTTGCTTTGTATCTTAAAGAGCATGGCTGACCAAAATACTGAGTCATTTATAAAATCCACATCTCCTTTAAAGAGATAAAATGCATGTTCATATAAATGGTCATTCAATCAAGATAGTACAAAAAATATTGAGATAATATAACCAAGTATCTGGAGAGTGGGTAATGAAATCAAGAGTAATAAGCCAGTAATGTGACAAAGTTACACTTAATAGATTTTCTTTTACTAATAGCTTTACTCAGTTGAAGAGTGTGACTATGAACAGAATACAATAGATGTTTTATATTAAGGATTCATTAACGATTTTGACATGATGTCCCCTGACTTCGAAATGGTTTGGTTATGAACATAATCCTGTAGATAGGAAACAAATTTTTAGATGAAGTAAAAGTTAACCACAAATTAATTTTAAGGGAGCCTACTGGATAAGGGTCCAATCAGCTCACATAGCAGTGAACTTATGCATTGGAAGCCATTGGGTTTCATGGTAAACAAAGTATTTGAGTACTTACTAATGGGTAAAAAATTAGCTTTAATTACATCCGCTGATTATATTAAAATGGAAGAGTAATGAAAAATGACAGAATGTGTTGTGCTGGGCTTCAGCAGGAATGAAGTCAGGGTGTGGAGGACAGGTGATTTAGACAAGTATTGCTTGGGATTCTGTCTCATGAAATGATATTCGGGCATTTTGTTTATTTATGTGTTTTTCTCCTAAAGCAGTCACTTTCCTTGCCTGAAGAAAGCAGCAACCACAAAAGAGTGGGAAGATTCGGGGATTCATGGCTGTTTTCAATTATATATTTTGTAAATTCACAAAAATTATTTTAACCTGGCAGTTGTTTGCCAGAATTTAGCTACTATATTTGAGAAGGGTCAAAATGGATAACCATGAAAAAATGTGAAAATATAATTTGATAATTTTTTCATTCTACACATATTTATTGTGCTCCTAATCTGTGCCCTGCATTGTTTTAAGAGATTAGAGTATTTGTGAACAAAAGAGATTAATCTTTGCCCACTCCCCCATGTGAAATTTACACTGTAGTAAAATTACTTCCTCCTGGATTTTGTTTTTTACTCCTTCAGTTATACTATAACAAAGTTTTACATGAGAGCATAATAACCATCCTCGGTGCTAGCAGAGAGAGTGGGAGAAAGGAATTGGCATTTATGCAGCACCTACTGGTTTTCTGTGTTGTGGCTTGGAGGATACAGAGATGAAAATCGTCTACAGCTGCTGGGGAAGTATATGGGGCAAAAAAGGTTGGGGGGGATGGGGGTTACCTGAGACGATGAAATTTGTTAGACAGATGAGGGAGCAGCATGTGAAAAGGCTCTGAGGCAAGAGAAAGCATGACATTTTCCTTGAACTTAAAGAATGGTAAGAGATGAAGGTATGCAAAGGCCGGATCATGATGAGCCTTATGTATCATGCAGATAGGTTTAGAATGATGTCATGGTGAAAGGGGACTCATTGAAGGATTCATAGTAGCAGGGAAATATGAACAAATTTGTATAAGGCTCATGCTGGCAAAGAAGAATATGAGCCTAAGTACAGGGACACTGATGAGTCTATTGCAGTAGACCTGGGGACAGATGAAAAACCAGTGCTAACTAATATGGGAGCTCCTAGTCACATGTGCTATAAAAATGTAAATTGAAATTAAGTAAAATTAAGAATTCAGTTCCTTAATCATACTAGCCATTCTTCAAATATTGTGTAGCACAGATATAGAACATTTCCATCTTCCAAAAACATTCAGTGGCACCATTGGATACCTAACTATGGACAATAGTCACCTCTTTTGGAGAAGAAAGTGAGATTAGACTGAAGGAGGAAAGGGGAGCATTTTAAGGGGAGAGAACTTTAGAATTTACTTAATATGTCTCTATGCTTTTTATTCCTTCACAACAAGAATGTTGTGGCATTCACTACTTGTAAAAATTGAAAAAAAAAAATCAAACACTAAATTTGGTTTGAGGGGATGAAAAAGAAGGAGCAGGCAGAGAGGTAGACTAAACCTCTCTTGAAATATTGTTGCCTATTTTTAATGCTGTCTACTTGATCTTGTCTAGAAAATCCAGAATTTAGAATATAAACTCTGAATTTGTCAAATGCTTAGTAGTAATAATAGAATATCTACATTTAACAAAAAAAAATTGATGCTGCATGATATTGAACATTATCATTATTATTGTTGTTATTTACTGGAAAAAAATAACACTTAAAGGCATGAAATTACACTGACCATGAATTATACATGAAGAAGATTCAGAGAGAAGACACAGGACTATCTCTCCCTACTTACTACCTAGAGAGCAAGCAGAAAGACAGCCTGGCGGTGGAACAGCCCTTGGCCAAAGACAGATGCGTGCTGGCACAGTGGACTGCCAGTGATGTCATCCTTCCAGGGCAAGTGTCCCAGGCTCATGGTGTATTTGGAAGATGCCCAGAGAGCCCAACCAGAGTGGGGCACCACAGTCTTCTAGCTCTCTAGCTGCCAAATTCCCAAACTGCCAGATTCCTAAACTGCCGAGTCAAAGAAGGCTTCACAACAATCTACCCAGGAAGTTTCAGCACTTGGATCTTGTCTAACCTGCCTGGTGCGGTCAATGTGATGTTGCTTCTTTAGCCAAAATAAAGCAAATCAAACTTAAGGATGAAAACAAAATTAATGCATACACTGGAAAAATCAACTGTTTTCTGAGCTAAATTACAAGATGGTGTCAAATGGTTTTCAATTTGCCACACTTCCATTCAAATTGTAGAAATTATATTTTTTAAGAGATTAATTTTTAAATCCCTGAATTGAAAATATGAGGCAGACATTCACAGGAACAAATCTATATAAATTAGCCACTATTTATCAATGAACTGCAACAGTTTGTTTATCAATAAACTGGAAAGCTTAAACATTCCCTAACTCCTGTCCACTGCAGAATTGCTTGGATTTAGATTGCTGCTATCAGGAGAGTTCTAATTTTTACTTTGCAATAGAAACAAGACAGGCTAGGAATGCAATACAGAGATTATATATTACATGGTTATCCTAGCTGAAATCTTCTGTGGCATGTTTTGTCAGAGTTATTTCAGAAGTGCTGAAAGTCTCTTCCACTCCCAAACTTGCTGGCAGCCCCAGACCTGTAATTAACAAACGGGTGGGAGAGATCTGCACACTGCTCATTGCAGGAACCCAGCCCAAGGAAACTCTCATTGTAGGCATTGGGACCTTTTGTCACAGGGAGCAATGCTGTCCGGATGGGAACTGTCTCTTTACCCCCTAGGCTTCCACTTCTATTCTTTCTAAGAACTTTACAAAGTCTCCAGAGAATATGAAGAGGAACTGGACCAAGAATTTGACCCAGAGACTGAAACTTTATTTGGAGGATTAAAGAAGAACCCAACCGACCTTGAATGGGGCTTCTGGATGAAGTAGGTGAAGCAGTGGCTGGTGTGGTTCTCTTTGGCCACGTGACTGGTCTCAAATGGCCAACGTGCATGCAAGGAAGATTCCTAGTCTAAAAAAAAAAAGAATCTGTGCTTGGAAATTTACCCAGTAAAAACAAAACACAACCAAAAACTGACTTGGAAGTCAACCCAGGAAAAATATTTATTCTTAGAGGTTCACAGAGGTGAAGAAACTGAAGGGACAGAAGAAACAGGAGCCTCTGGGGGAGAGAGACCAGAACATGAGACTGAGAAAACAGGGTGCCATGTGGATAGAGATATGCAACGAACTTGGGCAATTTTTCAGCTCTTTCCTGCTACCTTCTGGGCCTGCTTCTCATCCTGGAATATAAGAAATCCCAATAGCATACTTTCTATGCTTTAAATATAATATTGATTACTTTTTTGTACTCAAGAAGTTTTTATCTTCTGTAGTGGCAAAAACTAAAATATATCCAGACCTGTCAGGTCTGGATATATTTAAAATTTTCATATAACTTCCCTTTTGTTCAGTTTTACTGACTCTAAAAGTGTAAGGTATACAGCATAATGATTTAACTTACATATATTGGGAAATGATTACCACAATGAGTTTAGTTAACATTAATCATCTCATATAGACACAGAAAAAAAAAAGAATAAAATGTTTTTTCCTTACAATGAGAAAAAGAAGTGCTAAAAGTCATTTATATCTACCACATACCAACATACTATATTTTATATATTTATACAATTATATATAATAATAGAAATTATATATCATATATCTTAGAAGACATGAATAATGTATTATTATGTATTATCTTATATCCACTACTACCTATTTTTGCCTAAAAAACTGGAAATGGTATCTAAACATGTTAGAACTATATATTGTCCTGGCACATCGTCGCTTTTATTTCTAATTTAATAATTCTGTGAAAGCAAACTAAATATTACCACTGAAATATTTCTTATTCTATAGAAAAGGAAAGAGACAATATTACATGACTCAAAAGTGAATACCCCTCATGTGATGTGAGGAGTAGAACCCAGGTCAGATTATCTTTTGATTGAGAGTAAACCTTTACAGAAAATAATCCCTTGAAAGTAAAATTGAAGATTGTTATTCTTTTTGTTCTAACACTGTAATTAGTACAGGGTTTTTCCCAGCTGTCTCAAACCAGGTCCTCTTCTGGCTTTTCCAAATAGTGTACCAGCCCATTTTCATTCTCCCAAGGTCTATTGGTGTTTCTGCACCTCCAGGGCCCATCTTTCATATCCAGAACCTGCTGCAATCAAAGACACACACCCCATGCCAATTTGTATAATAGTGGTTTCCAGCAGTGTTAGCGGGCTTTTTGGCTAGTTCTATCTAGATTGCTGGGCCAGTGGCTCACACTTCCCTTGCAGCTCTGTCAGACAGAACTGAAGTTTGAGGAGTTCTGGAAGCCTGTGTCTTAGGTTAATTATAATTTGCTGTGAATTCAAAGGAATTTTACATAAAAGACAAAATATGTTTTTTCACAGTGATATGAAAAAGTGTGTGTGGAGATATATATGGCACACACACATATGTATTTGGTTCTATTCCCTAAATATACACTGATGAACTCCTGTGTGCAAGTACTAGGTTCATATGTGTTTATAAACTGTGACCCATGATTTTTAGGAGCTTATAATCTTACTGGCAGATCAGCAATCTTGGGTTAAAAGGTTGCCTGAAGTCATTTTATTTTGTTCCTAAAATGGGATATAACTTAAGCATAATATTGTTGAAATACGGATGGATTTTCCTGTGTAAAGCTTCCTATTTTTTGAAAACATCTAAATATAAAATCCTGATTTCCCCAATTAATTCATAAGCACGAATAGCTTTATTTTTTATGTACAAACCAAAGCTTTAAGGTGTTGTGCTGCGCATTAATTTTACATTTATCTAGAACTCTCACTTGTTGGGACATCTGTAAGATTAGTAATGAAGAAAATCTTTAAAAACTTAATTCAGTATTTACCACTCTTGGTCTCACCAAGTCAAGAATGTGCTAACTCAAGTGAGTAGTTTTTATATTGTGTAGTTTCCAAATCACTTACCAATAAGAATAAGAAAACAAGAAAAAACTGAAATAAAACTGGAAATTTAAAAAATGCCATAAAGTAGGTTAATAAAAATAGATGATTAAAACTAAAAACTTAAGATTTAAAATTATATAACACTGTGACCACATTTGTTTGGTCATAAGAAATTTAATTACTAAGTAATATTGAGTGCTACTTTCCCTACCCAGTCTTCTCTCACTCTCTGTAAATCAACTTTCCTTGGCTTACTCATACTCAAAAACAGTGCATTACCTCTTGTTCACCTTCCCCATACCATACTGAAGTGTTTGTACAAAAGGGTCTGCCAGTTGATCTTCTAGAGGGTGATACATTTTCTCTCCACTCACAAGCATCATACACCCTCCTAACTCTATCCTCACTTCCTCCTTTGCATTTGTTTTCCAGTCTTTAGTAGCAAAATCTTCCCACTCAAGCACTATCTGAATTACATCCGTTTCCCAGAACACCTCAGTCCATAGTGATTTCATTCCCCCTTGTCGTCACATTAAGCCTTGATCACATGTTCTATAATCCCAGTCTTGTAGTGACTTTTTTTTTCCAGCAGAAAAAGCCTTTCAAACCTGCTACACCGTGCATTTCCTGATTCCATGTCTATACCAACTTTCACAGTTCTAACATGCTATAAGGATGTCTCCATTTAATGTCATGAAGTACAGTCAAACATCCTTCATATTTCACCTGCTCTGATAAGCCCATGTTCCTAACTATGTGAGCATATATATGGTATTCCTTACAATTTTGTGTGCCAATACCCAGAGAATCAAAGCATTTCCAAGCTAAAAGGATCTTATAGATTACTGGGCAGGTCCAATCATTCTTTTTTTCAGATTAGGCTCATTAACCAATTTTCTCAAGTAACTTGCCTAAGGTCACACAGGTATCAAGGGAGCTGGTTCCAAAATCCTAGCTTCCTAACTCTGATTTCACAATCTTCCTTCCCCAAAAGATGCACATCAAAATAGATTCCTGTGGTTCCTTTCTTGTGAATACCAACTGCACTGTGTTTTTCCACCCTTCCTCCCCCCAATTACTTCACCCTTCTCCAGCCCCTCACTTCTGCGTGTTTTTCCTTCTATTCATGCCCTCTATTAACTATTCCAAATTTGGAGTCACTCAGTTTTTGGTGGTATTTATTTCCTTTAAATACCTATAGTCTTTCATCTATATTTCTCCTGTTGAATTTATCTATCACACATAACAGTTATTTATATTCTTATTGTATCTTGCAATGAGAAAGTAAGTTACTTGACAGAGAACCCACCATGTCTTACAGATCCTTGTAACCCTTGTGGTTCTTAATAAATCAGTGCTCACCTGAATATAATTCCACCTATCATAGGATATAGCTGGATGAGAGGCAAATTAGTTATCACTCAACATTTAATCTATCTTATTTGCCATGGTTTTAAATAGTTTTTTGGTTTAAAATAGTTTTTTGAGTTTAGTATTTCTTATTTTTTTTTTGTTATTTGCAGGACCACAATAATAAACTATAGCAAATAGAAATTGAACTTTTTCAGTCACATTCAGTTCAATCAAGTTGTAGATCATATGCTCCCAGAAATAAAGCATCTCTTCTTTTTCTTACTTCATACCACCTATAACAGAGCCACATTCGGAAAAGGACTGGGCGATATTTGGGCTCAAAAGTATCAGAATCCCCATTTCAGTATTCAGAATTCTGAATTATGATACAAAAGTTTTACTTTGTGCTTGTCTTGATTGGCAGAAAAAATGTTATATGACCCGAATTTTGTGATTTTCATATGTTGTTTTAAAATTATGTGGTCACCTAAGATACACTAAAAGTGACCACGATTTTAGGATATGAATAGCAGAGTTTAGTATAGAATTGATTCTCAATGAAAGCTATATGAATGAACTATTGACTAGTTTACACTAGCCTATCCCTGAACTTATTCTTTTTTTTTTTTTTTTGCGGTACGCGGGCTTCACCGTTGTGGCCTCTCCCGTTGCGGAGCACAGGATCCAGACGCGCAGGCTCAGCGGCCATGGCTCACGGGCCCAGCCGCTCCACGGCATGTGGGATCTTCCCAGACCGGGGCACGAACCCGCGTCCCCTGAATCGGCAGGCGGACTCTCAACCACTGTGCCACCAGGGAAGCCCCCTGAACTTATTCTTTTGGTATAATATTTGATGCTTATTTCCTCTATGAGAAGGGGAATTTAGAAACTCATAGTCCATTTATTTTGTAGCAGGTGAAAGTAATGTAAATAATTTTCCACAAGCACAAAAGCTTTCCTTTTAGAACATCATACATCTGAACTTCTTTCTTAACATTCCTGGATAATCATCTTAACAGTTGGGTTTTCCATTGTTCTTAACACTGTGTGAACATAGCAGCTGCTTCAGGATATAAGCTACCACTTCCTCACTCATAGATGTCAGATTCCCATCATCTCAAAAGTATGGGTAACCCTTATAAGAAAGAAACTGTTCTATAATTGTCATAAACCAAAGCACTACTTACATTCAGAGTCAGATTTTCTGGAAAAAAATAACCTAAGAGGCATTGTGTTGTCAATAGCTCAAAAACCTCAGCTAATGAGGAGAAAATATAAAGTAAGTTCAAACTGGTCTCTGATGACCTGCTGCTATGTGATGCTTACTAGCATAGACAGATGTATTTCAGCATCTGATTGCTATCTGATCAATCTCTCATTGCTATCCGTTGCTCCACCTATCCCTACAGTAGTTTTTGTGGCTGACCCTGTACTTGGTGTACATTATCTTACTTTGTGCAAAGTAAAATTACATGGGTGTTACCTGGAGTAGAAAAGCCCTACAAGCACTCATTAATGACACACAATTTAAATACTTATAATCCCAATTATACTCATACTCATACTAGCAACCATGTTTGCAAATGACATTTCATGAAATAGCAAAAGAAACTCAGCGTGCACAGGCTATGGCTATTCTATATCTTGCCGTTTCCATCCCATTCTATTCTACCTTTACACATATGTAGATATTAAGTTCAAAAAGTATTTAATAAGGTACATATGAAATGAAAGGCATTGTGCCCTATATTGAAACATTTAATAGTACCTTGATGCTATATACTTAGATCACTCAGTTAAACAAAGCCCTTCTTTAAGATAAACTTCTCTTATAACAGAAATCCATTCAAATGTTATTAAGGAGAAGTTACTGAACCAGGATTGTCAGACTTTTATACTCATGAATCTGGCATATATGGAAGGAGTTATAAGGGTAGGAAATACCCAATGTCAAACGGTGCATGAAAAATACTTATTCCTCTTGGGGTGTTGTAATGTATTTCTCCAAAAGTCATTTTTACTTCACTGCCAGTCTTCACACACACACACACACATAACCATAGAACTGACAAATAATTCCAACAAGTAGTCAATGAATTTTAGTAATTCACAGCTTAGAAAAGGCAAATTAGGTAGTTCATCCTAAACATCTCTCCTAAGGGTTAATTATGGACAGTAATACCTGCATCCAAAGAGTCTGTGGAGATGCAAGGATGGGTTTGATTATGTCTAGAATAACTCTTTGAATTGCCTAGTGAATAAAGCTATAATAATTTACAGCAATATTGTGTTATCTATTGCCATGAGACTGTTAACTTGTGTTTATGTAATGTCTTTCTTAGATTAATTGGAAATGCTCCATTTGAAATCAGAACAGTCTCTAGAGAACACTGCTAAAATGTTTTAGCCATTAAAAATAATTCAAAGCCAGTTAACTGGCCAATGAAAAAATTTAATGCTTTAGGAAGTTTCTCCTAAACAGTTACTTTGAGCCACCATGCATGTCTGTATTTGGCTTTTGAATTAAACCTCCATGTAGTATATTCCATGTTAGGAACACCAGCAGAAATGAATAGACTCTGTGTGATGCAAGGGATTATAATAATGATTGAAATGATCAATCAGCTCTTTTTCAGTGTGTGCAGGGAAACAACTTGCTAGAGATTGGCCTCAAAATGAACCACTCATTTTATATTTTATAGCATTTAATAATTGTTAAATAATATGTATGCAATTCCATAGGTGCCTCAGAAAAATTATATAATCCTCGTAATTATATGAATCCTAATAACGCCAATGTAGAAAGCATATGCTAGGCATACGCACAGGTCTGTTTTTTTAAGACAACTGTAGTGCGCACTGTAGCATGCCACCCAGTCCGGCCTCTCAGGAACGAGGCATTCACTTGCCAGCTGCCAAAAGTGCTGGCTTTTAAGCTACTTCCTAGGAATTTCCTTTGGCTAAAGAGAACTATCTCCCTCAAAATTACATACCTTTTTCTCAGGACAACCTGCACCCAATGATTTGTTGATGAAACGTTACAGAGGCCTGAATCACTTACCTCAATTCAAGACACCTTAATTCAAGGGATATTCTATTTCAGAGCCCCACACAGGCTTGGTGGAGGCCTTTATTTCAAATGTGTAGAAGTTCAACTTCCCCTGCTTCCCTCACTTCTTTACAGATGCCATTCCTGAAAGCACCTCTCCCTGTCCAATATACCTCCCCCAGTTTAGTGTTTGTTTCCTCTCTAACATGACCTAAGACGTGAATCTCAGTGTTGGGGATGAGGAAACTGAGGATCAGAATGAATGCAAGAAATAAGCCTCAAACCCACAGCTTTTTTATAGCTCAGTGTTGTCTGGCTAGGAATAAGCTGATCCAAACTCTAAAACCTCCTATTTCCTAATGAAAAAATTATTTCGCCTGTGGGAGTAGGCAGACCTATGTCCAATCCTGAAAAAATAAATTAAGAATCTTAGAAAAAGGAAAGTTATTAAAGAGTTACTCACATCACCTTTTTAAAGTAGTATGGTCTAAAATTTTTAACTTCCTACTCATTTTGTTTATGAAGGTAGCAAATTTTAGTTTACTCATGCACTATTCAATTTATTTAACATATTAAATGGTCTAATACAAAGAAATAGAAAGTAAGGAAATAAAATTTATGCTATTATGGAATACATGAATGAAAAACGTTCTATGAATGAGCAAGTTCCATCTCAAAGATCTATAGCTATTGATTGACCTGGTAGTTTATAACATTGCATGCTGATAACAGAACTTTGGTTAATATGTTTTTAACTTTTGCTTTCTGTCTGTCCATATGTTTATCTAGAGAGAGCATTTGCTATTCTGTTGATATAAGTATGTTTCTAGTAGAACAAACTAACAATATCCTTTTCCTACAAAGATTACATTCAACAGGCAAGGAATTAAAATACACCTAGCACAAAAGGTACAAACTCCAGTTATAAGATAAAAACGTACTAGGGATGTAATGTACAAGATGATAAATATATAATGAACACTGCTGTATGTTATATATGAAAGTTGCTAAGAGAGTAAATCTTGAGTTCTCATCACAAAGAAAAAATATTTTTTTCTTTTTCTTTTATATTGTATCCGTATGAGACAGTAGATGTTCATTAAACTTATTATGGAAATCATTGCATTATGTACGTAAGTCAAATCATTATGCTGGTACACCTTAAACTTACACCGTGCGGTATGTCAATTATACCTCAATAAAACTGAAAGGAAAAATAAAACAAAATACACCTAACATCTTGTTTTGCATAGTAGTCATAGCCCTACATAAAGAAATGCTGAAAGTTTTACATAGTTCCATTTCTGATAATGTGTTTTTGTTTTTGTTTTTAATTCTAAAATTAGAGCAGTAAAGGCCTTCCAAAGCAATGAGATACTGCAATATATAGGTCATTTGCGTAATAAATTTGAAAACTAATACCCCATATATTTTCAAGAAAAGATAATAATTTTCCCACATGTCCTTATAACAACATTCTAATGCTATACAACACTTCAGATTTCTTTTACTTATAAAGGTTCTATTACTTAAAAGGTCCATGTCCCTGTGAGAAATAAAAGCCTTCATATTCTAGATTATATTCTTTTGTTCCTTCTTTTTCTAATGCCTTAGACATTAGACCCCTGCACCTAACATTATAGGAATTAAAAATTAGGAAAAAGTATAACAACAATGCAATGAGATAATTTGGCTAAAAGCTGTTTGATTTGTTTCCTATGATTTTCTGCATAAAATACAAAACTGTGGTCCATGGCAGAAAATAAAATAGAATTAGACAAGAAAAAGTCAGATATACCATAAATTCTTAAAAACACACAAAATTTGAAAGGTGCATTTTGCCAAACCACCTCCTTACCAATCCCAGCTACGTATGAAATATCAGGGATTTAAAATATTTTAAACTGACCAATTTGTCATTTTAACCAAATTATCGCCCAAACCAATTGCTGTAACACAAATCAAGAATCATGATGATAATACAAGAGTCATACATTAGCTCTGGGCACAAGAGATACCCATGACTTGAATCTGGGCTAGTGAGACACTTGATATACACATTATCTTTTTCACTAGTACTTGGTCAAACCAAGGAGCTTCTTAGAAGAAATATACTCATATATGCTTTATGGAATAAGTCTAAGACAGACTCAAAACTCAGTGGTAAAAACTATTCCAGCTGATGAATATACCTGCTAATAGGTAGTCATTGGGAACCGTAAGTCATAACTTGTAGAAAAACCCAATGTTTTCCATGTAATAATTTTTGCTGGAAACTTTACTGAGAAACTTCTACTCTAGGAAACTTAATGAATATAAGCAGAAGAATACTAGCATTTAGAGTGGAAATAGATGTAAAACCCATGCAACCACAATGATCAGACTGCTTGTCCTTTTTTTTTTTTTTTTTTTTTTTTTTTTTTTTTTTTTTTTGCGGTATGCGGGCCTCTCACTGCTGTGGCCTCTCCCGTTGCGGAGCACAGGCTCCGGACACGCAGGCCCAGCGGCCATGGCTCACGGGCTTAGTCGCTCCGCGGCACGTGGGATCCTCCCGGACCAGGGCACGAACCCGTGTCTCCTGCATCGGCAGGCGGATTCTCAACCACTGCGCCACCAGGGAAGCCCTGCTTGTCCTTTTTATAGAATCATTAAAATCACCACAGTCTTAACAGCCACAAAATGAGCCTCTTAGCATTTGGAACTTTCTCACATGCCTGAATTCCTGTGCTGACACCAATGTTCAGAAGGTAATATCTGTTGTATGAAAATAATGAGCACCAGTGATTTAAACAAGGAAAGAGCATTTATTGCTACATATTAAAACACTACTATTTTTGGTTCCTATTGGCACCAGCAAGAAGACAACTTTTCTAAATAGCAGCTGGGCTATAAGAACTGTTGCTGGTAGATAATGGAAACTTCTGGGTTGCATAATTGGAATACAAAGGTAAAGAATCTCTGAATTCTTGTAAGCAAAGCTAGGGAATTGTTAACAATAAGGAGACAAGAATTACCACCACATTTCCAGATACTGAAGACCATTTTAGGTTTGTGTGCATAGAATGGGCTCACTCAAGGTGAAATAACAAGAGACCTCTACAAGTCTCCCGTCTGTGTGTTTTGGGTCTTTGATCTTTAAACATGACCTAAGTAGTTATAAACATTACAGAGAGGGGAGCACAGCGCCGCATTGTCCCTGCCTGGGATACTTTTCCTTCTCCTTTATGTCACTCCCTGCACCCTGAGATCTTAGAGCCTTTTCCTGTGTTACACAATAACTAGATGATGAGGACAGAAGCAGCACTGCCCTGTGGTTTTTGCTTGTTTTTATCAGGATACTTAAAGGAATATTCTTCCCAGTAGACACATTTTCTGGGCAAGAAAATTACCTACATTCATTTCAGAGAGAAAAAGAGAGAAAGAAACAAAATTACAGAGCCAGGTAACAACTGTCCTGAGGGAATTGTTGTTTGTCAACCTCCCAGTTGTTTCTCTGGACAGGCGAAAACTCAGAGAGAGACTCGCTCCACTTTCAATTGTGGGAAAAGCTTATCTATGGCAGCTTATAAATTATCAATGCTCTATACATACTTGATGACATTTTTTTGTCTTTCCCTTCAAAAATCTATCAGGTCTGTCATGCCTCATGGCCATAAATTTAAGAGGAAAACAGGAGAAGGAAAGAGGAATACAATGATAATAGACCTGTGGTGACTTTATAGTCTATTTTCTTCCATTCCCCTGCTGCCAGTCATGTAGGAATTATGTCATAAGAGTTCTAGAAAAATCAGTAATACTTGGTCCTACCTCTGTGCAAGGTGCTTAGTACTTGAAAGATGACAAAGGAACCCTCAGATAGTTTTCAAACAGGCAATGGATAAAACAAGTTTGATATTAAAAAATCCTACTTTGTTTAAATATATATATTTAAATATATATATACACACACACACTATATATATATATATATATATATATATATATATACATACACACACATATATAAAAAATGTCATGACCTTAGGTAAGGTCAGTATCGAAAGCATCAGAAAACGTTTGAGAGGAGCTGAGGTTTAAGGGAAGCTGTGTATAGGATAGGGCTTTAACAAGAACTATATGTAGAGAAGTTGGAAGTTTGGGCTCAATGGGAAAATGTAAGGAAATTGGGGAGAGAAAATGCAGAATGGTTTCAAGGAAATAGTCTGATGGAAAGACCATCAGAGCAATATGTGCAGTAAAATATTAAGCCAAAAGGAAATTAACCTGGACCTGAGTTACAAAAGGGGAAATTTATACATAATGGGGAAATTTATACATAATACAGAAATTGGGACATCATTGGAGGAATTGTATCAGAACAAGATGATGACTGAATCTGAAACTTAAGACATGAACTGATTATAATGTATAGCATGGGATCATAGAGCAGAGAGAAAGAACACAAAGAATCCAGTAGAGTCAAGACAGATCAACCAGGATGATGACATAATTAGAAAAAAAAGAACAAAAGATGCATAGATCAAATGTATATGACTTTTGGAACTGGTTTGAATGTAGAAAGCAAAGGAGAGTGTGGAAACAAATCTGATCCCCAGGTTTTGAGCCTGGCTTACTGAAAGAATGTTAGTGGCAAGGGGAAGAGGAAATATGTGAAGTGAAAACAACAAGTTCAGTTTTTGATATCTTGGTATTAAGAAGCTTTCCAAACAAACAGAAAGGTCGAGCATGCTGGTTTGATATTTAGAAACAAGGTCTGGACCAGTCTTAGAGTTATGGTAATGATATGCACAGAAGCAATAGGTAGTAGATGTAGAAATGGGTGAAATTCCTATGAGACAGAGAATGCAGGACCAGACATAAAGGAGACCAATAATAGAACCTGGGTCAGGCATATACATTCAGGAGCTGGGAAGAGAATAAAACAACAAAGAAGGAAAGGATGGAATGTCCAAAGTATAAAAGGGGAAAAAAAAAAGTTGAAGAGACTCCATATTCTCATGTACATGGGACTCAGTATTGAGGACCTATTGATGGCTTTCTAATTTTAAGGAAATAAAAATAAACAGTAAACCAATGAAAAATATAAAAATAACTAATCCAGACCAGAGTTGCTAAACAACATATCCACACATACAAAAGTAGCATGTGCCTATTTTCTTAAGTCTTGCATATTTTTGGATCTTGACCACTAAAGTTTTCAAGACAATTAGGACAAGATTTTTATAAAATATTGTTCCTCCTTTTCATTTGTCACCAACAATCCCCAGGACACATGGCTGAAGGTGAGAAAAGGCATGGTAAAGAAAGTGCCTTGGAATAACCCAGTGTGCTCATTTTATTATTATTATTTTTCTTCAAGAGAAGGTAGTGAATAACAAGTAAAATGGTTTAAAACATTAGAAAATAACAATAAAGAAAAAGAAATTTAGCATCGTACTGGATAAAAAATAGGTGAAAAATCAATTGATGTGAATTTAAGTTTTCTCCTTAAAACTACAAAGCTGCATCTCTAGGAAGGAGTTCTGATAGATAAGATTTCAAACATTGTCCTTCTCCACAAACTTGGAGGTGTCCTAGGAGCCAAACGAGCATTCAGCAGGACACACGATTCTTTTCACTACCAATGACTCATATTCAAAAACACAGGACAAAAGGAAAATTTTTAGAAGATGTAAACTTGATTTTAACCAATTACCTATATGCCTCTCTACAGTATCAGCCAACATTTGAGGTAAATTTTCTGCAAAGTTACAAACATCAACAGTCTTTTGACTTTTTGGTTAAGAGGGAATGACTTGTAATTAGCATTAAGAATCTTTTCTGAAACACTTTCCTGTGATATTTTACCCTACCCTGCAGGACACCATTATGGTGGTATTGTCTCTAAAATATGATTTAAATCTACCTAAGAAGATTTACACAGAGCTTAAAGAAGCTTCTAATTATTTACAACATGCGAAAAGCAAGTGTGTGCAGCTACCTGTGAAAATACATTAACACAAAACTGGGCAGTGCCCTAGGATGGAAGCCTTCAATTTTATAGTCAAAAAAAAGGTAATAGTCCATTTTACAGAAATGGAAGGAAACACTTATAAAAGTACCAAAACTGTGCAAAATGGTTCTATCCATGAAACCATGAAGAATAATAAAAATATAATTTAATTTTAGATTTTATTTTATAATTGTTCAAAGGTTGGAAGCTAATTAATTTGGGGTACTTGGCCACTAGTCTTAGCAAATATTTGCTAATACTATTTAGCTTCTTATAGCCATGGAAATAATACTAGTGTATGTTAAAAACAAGAGAATAGACCCAAAATATAGTCACTTTTGCTAAGCTCTATGTCACCAAATGAAGACTTGATTACAGTTTCAGCTCTCTTAGAAATGGAATCTTAAAACAGTCAATTGGAAATCAGCTGATTAGTTAGGTGCCTGATAGACCCCTGCCATCCCCTGAAGAACCCACTTCTTTGCCTAGTATGTCTTGCTTGTTCCAGCTCCCTTATGGCTATGAGTCTTTCATTTTGTAGAGCTCCTTGGAGCTCCCTTCTCTCTGCTAGGTTAGATGCTGCCTGATTGGAATCAATTTTTGCTCAAATAAACTCAAAGTTTTTAATATTCTTCACTTTATCTTTTAACAGTTCTGATGTCAGAAGAGGGAACTGAAGGAGACTTCTTACAGCCCCCAAGAGCAAGATATAGTAGATACCTGTTGAACTCCGAGCTGGCTGCTTCTTTCCTGCCTCTGGAGGTGGTGGGTAAGTCCTTCTTGGATCCTAGCCCTGCAGTTTTAACATAATGAGCTTGCAGACTTTATTTGAGCATTTCTTCTTCTAGACTGGTCTTGAAACCAGCCAGAGTCAAACTAAGTTGGTCTTAAAAAGCTGGATTGAGTCCGACTTAGAAACTAGACTGGGTCCAGGGTGAGAGTGGATTTGACTTAAACTAAACTGGGTCCAGTGTGAGGACTCAGGTGAATAAAATTTTATTTTAAGCCTGAAAAAACAGATTAGCCTTACCAAAGATAATCTTGAATTACAACAGCCATGGTGGAGAACTTCCAACCATCTTAGATAAGCTTATCCATTTAGGAGATGCCCTAGAGTAAAAGGGGCTCAGCCAGGCACTCACTGCAAAGGGTAGAGGGGAAATTACTTTTTTGCCTCTGTGGTTTCTGGTGACAAGGATGAGACCTGCTGGGACACCCCCACTTGCTCCAGAACCTGCAGATGGCATCCTGAGAAAACTGCAGAAAGCCAGTAAAAGGTGAGAAGCCTCACCAAAGTCAGCTCCCCAACATCTCTGTGGTGCCTGGTCGAGAGAGGAAGCTAAAATTTCATGTTGTTCCTTCCTTTCCAAATTCAGATTGGCAGAAAACACTTGTAAGATGTTGTATTATGACTTGTGAATTTGCTTTCAGGTACCCATTGGTTATCGATCTTTTTTATCCCAGAAACAGCTATTGCCCTCTGTGTCTCATCTTGTGTCCTGAGAACCTGGCTTGGCAACCATCAAACTGGGGCCCCAAAACTATGGCCAGACAGAAATGTGGGTTGCACCCCATTTGTAGCCAGGACCAGATCACTAGAGTTGGATGTTAATGGCAATGCTCAGAGTTGTTGTCCACTGCTGGCTAATGCAAGCCTGTGCAAAGAGAGCCTCTAATCCGTAAGGATGAAGAGATGGCCACGAGTTGTGTGCAGATGAGGAACACTCTGCTCTGACAGTGATAGGCTGGTAAATAGATAACAACAAGCTCTCCAGGAAAAAAAAAAAAATTCCTGATTTGTAGCATTTTTCCCCCACAGCATAAATACTGCTACCTGTGTAGATGTCATGCTGCCACATGTGAACTGGGATTTTTCCACAGGTCCTCCTAGACTAACAAGACCTTCAAAGAATTAAAACAAAAAAATTTAAAACTATTAAAAATATAATTACAAACTTGCCAGACATTGCTCCGTGTTTGGTATAGAGCGAGCACCAAACCAGAAAAAAATAACTCCACCTTCTTAAAGGCAGAGTTAAAATTCATAGGCGTCTTTATCACTGTGGGTGCATGAGGCTGAGGTGTGCTTCTGGGAATAAGCTAAATGGAATACCCAGCATCATGGCTCTGCCATCTCCTCAGTGTCATCAACCTTCCAAGAAAAGAGGGAAATCACTACAGATTCCTTCCTGAGCCTAATCCCATCACCAGAGCCTCTAATAAGAATTTCAGCCTATCACCTTCTCATGAAAGAAAACGAAAAATTTCTTTCTACTTAACAGCATACACATTTTTTTTCTGGTATCCTTGCCTTAATCTTGGGGAAGGAAAACTTTAATCTTCACCAAACTGATAAAGGAAAATAAAAGAAGGAGAGGAAGACGTAATCTTTTTCTAGTTTGTGTATATCTACACAATAATCCTTGACCTTTCAAGAGACTCAAACTTCTTTTCTATGCTCCCAGAAAAAGCAGGTAGAAGTTGTTATCTACATGTGATTTTCACCATATTGGCGTAGGGAGTGAAGAAAGATCTGGCTCTGTAGATGTGCAAAATTTACAATTGGCACAGAAATAATTCATCCAATGAATAGAAAGAGTTGTTTAATGAATGGGTGTTAGGTATATGATGAGCTTAATAAAGAATGTGGGAGATCAAAATAAATACTTTGACTCAGAAATGTAAAAGGAAGAAAAATCTACCAATTATGAAATGTATTACCTATCAATCTTGATATCCATCTTGTATTACAACTATATCCAACCCGTTCTGAAATGCTAACAGCTGCAACTGTGCCTTGGATTAACTTCCTCAGCATGGCCATGGAACTCTGTACATTCTAGCACTCTGATCTTGGATAGATAAATTTTGCTCCTATCTTACCTTGATAAGTGTGTGTTTATCAACATTATATAGTTGAATAGATACCATAATATTGTCAATAGAAGTATTGCATAGAGTATGTATGAGGTAAACTAGTGTCTGCCTGTATGTTTTCTTACTTAGTTTACAAATAATAATAAAGCCACATGTAACCATTAACATACCTCTTAAGCTCCTTGAGGCCAAGGACTGTGTTGTGGCCTTTTCACAGACACATCTACAACGACTAAAGACCTTAGAATAGAGAATGATTATTGAATAACAGAGAATACTGAATCTTCCATACAATCTCTACTGCTTGACACTTTTGGGGGGGGGGGGTGTTAAAGTATTATTTAAAATACTCATTCATCTAGGATGAAACATTTATCGTAATGTTTCCTGTATTAGTCTGAGCATGGGAGTCAACTAAAGGGCATTTTTTCCCCTTAATACAGAGTTTCTGTCATATTGATTCAATATTTATATGCACTGACCCTGGGAATCTGCATTTAACAAGTGCCCCAATGACTATTATGTTATAGTGAGCCTGGGAAATATTGCTTTATCAAACTGACTCACTGTAAGCAAGCCAAGTAAAGGACTCTGAAGAAAAGAGGAAAAGCCTGAGCCAGAAGGGCTGCTCAAGCATGATAAATCTGGTTGAATCTTGACAACAGAACAGAAATCAATAGCCAGAAGAGAACTACTGGCCCACAAGAAGTAATGATGAATTATAGATCACTGTTGCCCTGGACCAACTTGCCTATTCCTGTACAGACTGTTATGCTGAAGGTTTATGCATTTCTAATCCCACAAGTTTGATTCTCACCTACCCTAATTTGCCCACTTATGCTTATATCATCTGTGATGTTCAGTATGTTGTTTTTTATAGTTTAGGTGCTCTTAAATGGTCAACTGTTGACCATTCAACCAATGATCAGAATCTTAAAGTGTCTGTAAATCTCTGAATACACACTACCTCAGATCCATGGCATGACTCTAGAAGAATAACCATTATCCCTTCTATTCTGGAAGCTTCATCTGTTTCTGCTTACGACTGCTCAGATCTGTCTAGACTTTAAAGTTTTGTCCAGATTCCTAATGATAGTCATACCCATCCAGACAGAACCATAGCTGCTCTCTTCTCAATATTTATTTCACTTAAGATGTATTGTTTCTCTAATTGCAACTTAAAAGCAAGATAGTTTTGTAACAATTTTGCTTTGTACACAGTTTTCCAGAAAATGAAAAAGCAGTCCAGATTCGCATATGATAACTCTGAAGAGTTGCATAGCTATACCCTTCCACAGCCAGCTTTAGGTATAAAAGCTTTTATAAGGATTCTGAAATAGCAAGAGAACACCAGCTATTTCTCTAATGAATAAAGGCAATTGCTTGACAAAATTCTATTGATATTTATCACTGCTCCATATTCCTGTAATCTATAGGATGGCCATTCAGCATCTGAAGACAAACTTATCTGAGAAAGTCAAAGTAATACAGCAATAACTACATCAGCCTGATGCAGAATTTAGACATTCCAGGGCAGGTGGTTTCAGAGTGAAAAGTCTATTAAAGGAGGGAGGCAATTTGACCATGATCTAACTTTGCCTCGCTTATTTTCCTGTGAGTGGTTTTCTACCTTATTTTTCTTCATGCTAATAGGGTCGTGTTCCTCTCATTTGTCAGAATCACATCAAATGAAATGAGAAGATTTTTAACCTGTTTATTTGTTGATTGGTTATATCAACCTCTCTCACTAATAGGCTATCTCAAACTACAGCTGGCTGCATTTGATAATATAATCAGCAGTATGTTCCTTCCTTAAAATTGCAGAATAAACCAGATGACTTGCTATGGTCCCCTGTCTGGTATAAGAGCTTTGACAAATGTTAGGCTGCTTTATGTTTGCATTTAAAAACAAGGAAGGAAAATGGTGTTTATTGAAAAGAATCACTTAGGAGGAGTATAAAGTTATGTTACTCTGGGATAAATTGAAGTGATTTTAAACAGTTGTGATTGAATAAGGAAAATGAAAAAACATGGAGAAAAGATTTAAAAGTTTTCTGTTTTATTTTGAGATAAATAGATAATTCAGACAAGCTAATATTTAGTCATAAGCCAAAACCAGTATTAAAACCAGCTTAAAAGCCATGGTCTTTATCCTTGAATCACATCAAACTGTTCATAGCTTCTTAAGAAATATTTACTTAAATCTACAGTGAAGGAAAAAACATTTTAAATGTCTGAGAAGACGCACAGGAAATATTAAGGATTTAATGCAAAATTTTTGAAAAACTCTTTAAAGATCATTAAATGTAGTTTACAGGGTAAGGTTTAAAAGCCTTCACAGGGAGAAATGATTTTAGCACATTACTGTCAAGTTTCATTATCCCTAAGCAACGTCAAACAGCTAAGCAAACAGCTCAGACGATTCATTTATGGTCTTTCTGAATGATGGAAAAATTCCCACTGAGTCCGTTAAATTTTGGCCAAATTGTTTCTTGGAGAAGCAAGGAGAGCATTTCAATTCCAAACCACTATTCCCATACTGTAGGGACATTTAAATGAAAATTTGATCTGGGAGGATGTGTATTATTTAGGAGGCTAGAAATAAATGCAGTGGTCTTTTTAGCAGAACCTATTCTTTGGTAAGTTGGGGTCCCACCAAAAATTTAGATGTAAGAAGGAAGACGGAAAAGGGTTAACTTTAATCTTGCATTCACTGGTCAGATCTAGATTTAAGTGTCTCCTTCAAATTTCTCTTTCTCTCTCTCATCTTTTTTTTTTCTCTGTGACTGAAAAATCAGCCTTAACAGAGTATCAGAAGCACGTACAAATCATTTGTCAAGGGGCTGCTGAAAGGTATTGCAAGTTATTAGTGAAAAATCTGGACAAAAGAGTAGTATTATATTGATCTTCTACCTGAAACAGTGTACCCATGTATCCCAAGCATTAAAGGCATTAAGAGCCTTATCCTTACACTTAATTTTGAAATATCAGTATTTGTTTATTTTTAAAATAACAATGAATTTATTATCCTATTTTTTAATTTATAATGGTCAAAGTAATACCTGTACAGTACATAGTTTAAAAAGGGAAATAATGATAAAAGGCTTCACAGACTCATTATTATCTAAAATCTCAACCCTGGAGACTCTTACAGAATTTGAGGTGTTTGACCCTTATTCTGGCTAAGTAGCATTTTATTTAGGAATGTGCTTGGAATAGAAAGAAATATCCTGGAGAATCTGAAGGTAATGAATGAAAAATATATTTATGCCTAAATGCATTGCATTTTTTTATGAGACTCTAATATTGAAAAGGAATTCCAGACCCAGCATATGTTCTAATACATAACCACAGAGTCCTAAGCGCAGGATACACCTACAAGGTTGTCCTACAGCGTGAGAGTCATGTTTCCAGAGAGTCTGATGTGACCCTCACTTTCTCAGGCATTATTTTCATAATATATTCTTAACTGAATCTTAAAAACCTAAAATCTGCAGCTGTGTCAACATTCATAATCTTCTGAATCATTTAGAGAAGTAAATAAATGCATAACTTATGAGAGTGTTTACATCTGATCTCATCCTCCATCAATTCTTATTAACCTTTGTCAAAATAGTGATTATGGAAACAAGCAGTCTTTCACTTCCCCCTTGTCTCCTTTCCTTTCTCCTATTGTTCTTGTTAATATGACCTTTTAATTTTTGTTATTAAACCTGTATTTAATGTTTTCATCAATATGGCTATGTGTATATGGTTCATTTTTGGTCCAAATTTGTACACTGTGATTATACTTCCTTTCTATGTAAGTTTTATATTTCTCAAAGAAAATATGGTCCCTTTATTTTCCATCCGCTTATTCTTCTTCAAATCTCTTGCATAGCGCTTGACATCAAACTTCAGACAGTCATTATCAGTTCCATTTTTTTCCTTCTGTCCTCATGTTCTTATATGGCCTAATTGCCTACCTTAGTCTGCTACTGAGACGAGAGTCCTTGGAATGCCTACTTCTCTTTCATATGTTGGATTCCTTATCTCCTGAATCTTGTATTTTACTCTGTTTTTGTTTTCTTCCTCATTTTGATGGAACATATCCTCTAGTGGCTTCTTAAGTAGGAGTGCAGAGAAGCTTAATATTTCTGAGAATGTGATATCAATAAGATGTCCCAATATTACCTTCACACTTGATTGATACTTAGGCTGGGTATAAAAATTTGGGTTAAAACCATTTTACTCAGAATATTGAAGACATTATTCCTTTGTCTTATAGTTTCCAATACTATTTTTGAGAAGTCTGAGGCCATTTTGATACCTAGTTCTTTGTATGTGATTTTGTTTTTTCTTTCTGAAGTTTGTGAGATCTTCTCTGTATCCCTGGTGTTTATCTCTAGTACCTTCAGATAGATCTTTGTGCTGAGGACTCAGACTTTTAGTATGTACAGGTATATCTTTCAGTTCTAGGAAACTTTGGGGGAGGTGTTTTTGTATAATACCCCATTCATTTTCTTAGTTTTCTCTTTATAGACCTACCATTAGATGGATTTTCAATCCCTTGAACATATACCATAAATATCATATTATTTCTCTTCTATTTTTTATCTCTTTGATTCTTTATTCCAGGTATTGATATTTTCAATTAGAAAAACTAGAATGATAAACAAAAATATATTTTAAATTGTTACATATTGTTGGGATGGGAATAGGGAATAAGGAGTATGGGAAGACAAAACACATATCATTGTGTGTGTCATGTATGTATCTTTCTAATAGTTTGACATTTGAATGATATAAAAAATTATAGTTAAAAAATAAAATAAACTTCAAACATAAAATACAATAACAAGCAGTTCTTGCTACATAACACTATATAAATGTTGCCTATTATTTTATCAGAGATCCATCAGGAAAACAGAAACGCCACTAAATATTTTAAATAAGAATGTATCTAATTCAGAGAAATGGGTTCTTAATATTATGGAAAGGCTATGGGACATAGATTGGATAAAGCCACCCCTAACTTTCAGGAAATAAGGAATATATACGAATCTCAGAAAACCACGATTGATGTATGCAGCACCAAAGCAATTTTCACAAGAGAATGCTTGAAAGTGACTGGCAAAACTGCACACCTGCTGCCTCTTAAAATCACATTCTTGCTTTCCAATCCCGAAGTAGCTGTTAACAGCTTTAGTTGTTCTTCTGCCTTCTGAATCTGAATCATGAAAGTGCCTCTCATTGGCATTGAATCTGCTGGTAAAGATTTTGAGAAATGAGGTTTCCCAGCTTCCAGCTCCTATGTTACAGGAGAAAGTATAAAGGGAAAAGTGTGGCCAAAAGGCAATGTGACACTATTATGAATATGACTATTTTAAAAATATTAATATTTTCTTTTGAAATACTATTCTGTTCCCTACATTGTCTCTTTTTTCTCTTTAATCTTTTTAATCATACACAAGTCGTATAGCTGTGCTTGGCTCTGTTTCAGTTTCTGCCAAGTCTGCCTCCTGACTTGTGCAGGAACTAAAGATGGGTAGTTATACAGGCTTTCACAAACAAACAAAAAAACAAACAGAAAAAACCAGACCCCCAAGTGTCTGATAACTCCAAGTACAAGTCTTCCTGAGGCTTCATGGATAACCTCCTCCACAGACGCTGTGTCGTACCTTCTTCTGCTCGCTGAGTCACTCAGTAACTCTACTGGTTCTCACATCCTGTGGTTAGGGGTACTGATGTCTCCTAGTTTTATTGAAGATCAACTTTGTATTTTTTGTTTCTTTTTTGCTTACTCTATTATTTTGCGGGGTCATTTTAGAAAGCAGAAGGGAATAGAAGTTTCTGCTTGCTGTCACCTTGAAACCAGAAGCCCACGTAACATTTTTACAGTGGTATCTAGAAACAGAAAATTTAAGAGGCTGCCTCAACCTGACAAGACTGAAACACACAGTTTTGAAACATATAGCCAAAGGTGAGGTCAATTATCTTTTTCCTTTATTTCAGCTGAATATGTTGCTTGCTCAATGTGTTATAAATATTATTTTCTAGACATCCTTCCTTATTGAAGTGAAATAGCTAACACATTGTTGCAGAAGAGAATCGCCCCCCACCCAAATCCAAGTTGTTTCTGGTAGTCTTTGCAGTGAATTATTTCCCGATTTCTAAGCTAAAGGCTTTAGTCATTTGTGGCATATGTTTTCATTTTGTTACTTATAACCCACTTCATTAAAAACATAATTTAAAGTATTTATAGTACATAAAACAGTTAAGTAATTTTTAAAAATGTAAAATTACGTTCATGAAAAGAATGTGGAAGATTTTAGAACTATGAAAACAAAGATTTCCAATGATTGATCATGATGTTAAATCTGCATTTCCTGAGAACCAGAGCAAAAAGAAAAAGTTAGTTACATAGTTCTAATTAGCCTCTATGATGGCAGATGATTTGCTCTTTATGCAGCCAACTCCGTTTCAGGATTTTTTCAGTAGATACCTCTCAAATCCCCTAGTGGGAAAGACTAAATATTTGCCTCTATATGAAACCGTGGAGGGGCATATTGCTCAGTGGCTGTCTGCTATTCCACATTCCCTGACCCAGAGGTAAGCACCGTAGTGTGGGCTGTTTGTTTTTAGCAGACCTCAGTCTAAACTTTGAGTTATTTCTCTTTCCTTCTATGTATGCATGTATTTAATTAGTTTGGACATCTAGTATACCAGTAATCTTTGGGTTAGTAACACATCATTAATCCATGCATTTCTATCTATTTAGTTAGTTATTTGTAATACTGTAACAAGCACTCTTGAAGCCAGTATCCAAATAGAGTCTAGAACCTTAAGAATAAATTTCATCTTACCATAGAGTTCATGGAATAAACTCTACCTCATCCTCCAGCCTCCCCTGTAACCTGAATGCTGTATCCACCATATCCAAATAAAGGGCACATCCTGTATTCTTTATTTAACTTATTACAAATATATGTATGCCTAAAATGTGGAGCACAGGAGTAGGTGTCCATGTGTGTCTGTGTGTGTTCTTTGTTTTAATTTTATGAAAAGTGATTATGCTATGCTCAATTCAGGGTACTTACTATTTCTCTTTAATATTATACAGCTAAGATTAATTCATGTTATTGCATGTTTCATGCATTTTTACCATTATATAATATTATACAAATAAACTTCTTTACCCTTTTCATTCATTCGTTCAGCCAACATTTATTGAGTGTAAACTCTCTTAAGCACTATACATGCAATGGTAAACAAAACAACTCTTTTCTATCATTCTGAATCCCAGCTATGAGGCCAATGCTATCATGTTTCCTAATTTCTCTTCCTTTAAACTTATAGAAATTGTATAGTAAATTCACCTACACTACACTATTAGTACACTCTTGAGCAATAATCCAAAGTAGTGCAATATCAATGGTGGATTTCAGGTTGTGGGACCAGGCGGAAAAAGTGCTGGAGACACTCTCACCACTCTTATTCAACCTAGTTTTGGAAGTTCTAGCCACAGCAATCAGAGAAAATAAAGAAACAAAAGGAATCCAAATAGGAAAAGAAGAAGTAAAGCTGTCACTGTTTGCAGATGACATGATACTATACATAGAGAATACTAAGGATGCTACCAGAAAACTACTAGAACTAATCAATGAATTTGGTAAAGTAGCAGGATACAAAATTAATGCACAGAAATCTCTGGCATTCTTATACACTAATGATGAAAAATATGAGAGGGAAATTAAGAAAACACTCCCATTTACCATTGCAACAAAAAGAATAAAATATCTAGGAAGAAACCTACCTAAGGAGACAAAAGACTTGTATGTAGAAAACTATAAGACACTGATGAAAGAAATTAAAGATGATACAAATAGGTGGAGAAATATACCATGTTCTTGGATTGGAAGAATCAACATTGTGAAAATGACTATACTACCCAAAGCAATCCACAGATTCAGTGCAATCCCTATCAAACTACCAATGGCATTTTTCACAGAAGTAGAACAAAAAGTTTCACAATTTGTATGGAAACACAAAAGACCCTGAATAGCCAAAGTGATCATGAGAAAGAAAAACGGAGCTGGAAGAATCAGGCTCCCAGACTTCACACTATTACAAAGCTACAGTAATCAAGACAGTATGGTACTGGCACAAAAACAGAAATATAGATCTATGGCAAAGGATAGAAAGCCCAGAGAGAAACCCCCACACATATGGTCACCTTAACTTTGATAAAGGAGGGGAGGATACACAGTGGAGAAAAGACAGCCTCTTCAATAAGTGGTGCTGGGAAAACTGGACAGCTACCTGTAGAAGTATGAAATTAGAACACTCCCTAACACCATACACAAAAATAAACTCAAAATGGGTTAAAGACCTAAATGTAAGGCCAGACACTATCAACCTCTTAGAGGAAAACATAGGCAGAACACTCTATGACATCAATCACAGCAAGATCCTTTTTGACCCATCTCCTAGAGAAATGGAAATAAAAACAAAAATAAACACATGGGATCTAATGAAACTTAAAAGCTTTTGCACAGCAAAGGATACCATAAACAAGGCCAAAAGACAACCCTCAGAATGGGAGAAAATATTTGCAAATGAAGCAACTGACAAAGGATTAATATCCAAAATTTATAAGCAACTCATGCAGCTCAATAACAAAAAAAAAAACAACCCAATCCAAAAATGGGCAGAAGAACTAAATAGACATTTCTCCAAAGAAGATATACAGATTGCCAACAAACACATGAAAGAATGCTCAACATCATTAATCATTAGAGAAATGCAAATCAAAACTACAATGAGATATCATCTCACACAGGTCAGACTGGCCATCATCAAAAACTCTAGAAACAATAAATGCTGGAGAGGGTGTGGAGAAAAGGGAACCCTTTTGCACTGCTGGTGGGAATGTAAAATGATACAGCCACTATGGAGAACAGTATGGAGTTTCCTTAGAAAACTAAAAATAGAACTACCACATGACCCTGCAATCCCACTACTGGGCATATACCCTGAGAAAACCATAATTCAAAAAGAGCCATGTACCAAAATGTTCATTGCAGCTCTATTTACAATAGCCAGGACATGGAAGCAACCTAAGTGTCCATCAACAGATGAATGGATAAAGAAGATGTGGCACATATATACAAGGGAATATTACTCAGCCATAAAAAGAAATGAAACTGAGTTATTTGTAATGAGGTGGATAGACCTGGAGTCTGTCATACAGAGTGAAGTAAGTCAGAAGGAGAAAAACAAATACCGTATGCTAACACATATATATGGAATCTAAAAAAAAAAAAAATATCATGAAGAGATTAGTGGTAGGATGGGAATAAAACACAGACCTTGGACTTGAGGATATGGGGAGGGGGAAGGGTAAGCTGTGATGATGTGAGAGAGTGGCAGGGACATATACACACTACCAAATGTAAATTAGATAGCTAGTGGGAAGCTGCAGCATAGCACAGGGAGTTCACCTCTGTGCTTTGTGACCACCTAGAGGCGTGGGATAGGGAGGGTGGGAGGGCGGGTGTCACAAGAGGGAAGAAATATGGGAACATATGTATATGTATAACTGATTCACTTTGTTGTAAAGGAGAAACTAACACACTATTGTAAAACAGTTATACTCAAATAAAGATGTTAAAAAAAAAAAATTGCTGGCGAGTGAAAGAGGTGTTCCATTGCCCTTCAGATCTCACATCTTAGGTAACCATCTATGCCACATTCTTTGAATCAACCCTACCCCGAGTAAAATCTTTCAGTTTATAAAAGAACACATAACCATAGCTAAATTGAGATTACATTTAAGAATTGAAAAAGCATGCAATCACTAAATAAATCCTCAAAACAAAAAAAAGGACTTTGAATCTAGCATCCAATATACAGAGTAGGATGTAACAATTCCTGGTGAGTACATTTCAGCATTCACACTAAAAGAGAAGGAAGGAATAGCAGCATATTCCTTTGAAACTAAATACATTTTTCCTTTTCTCAAACTATGTGAGCACCCTCTTCACCCTCCCTCATTCTAGACTAGTTTACTGAAGAATGGTGCCTCTTAAAACGTAGCTTTAGAATAGTTTATTAAAGTGGCCCTTGTTTTTCTCCTCCACGAGAATTGTCTCTACTTCTGACATCATCTTTCTATATTGTTTGCTTCCAGTGATTCTCCGATTCTCTTACACAATTTGTCACCTAGTATCTTCCCTCCCACTTGTGTCTCCACATACTGGCCTCCTCAGAGCAACAACCTACTCCATTCTGAAAGTGTTTGCAGCAATACCTCAGCCCTGCCCTGGAGATTACAGAAAACTTTGGCTATTTTAACGCGTACATTTAAAACCTAGCCACAAAAATTTTTAGCTTTTCAGGCTGGCAACGATGTCAAGCTAAGTACATAACACATTCTTTCACTCCTCACTATCGTTGAGTTTCTTTTCTTCCCTGTTATTACTTTCCTGGAACCTTCTTAAATCCTGCTTCTAATCCTTTTGTGCAGGTTCTTTAGATTTTCTCCATTAATCCCACTTTTATGTTCCCTTACTTTTTCTAGTTCTGATTTCTCTGTCCCTGAAAACCTCTTTCTTCAGGCTGTTTTCATTTCACTACATCAGAAGTGTTTTTTCCATTTTACATAATCTTGTTATATGAATGCTAAATTATTTTTTAAAGTTTTATTTTAAAAGCAAACATCTTGACAACTAGTATATTCTTCTAAAGGAGCATATATAGACACAAAAATTTCAAAAACTGCTTGAGAAGTTTCTCAAAGCCATAGGTTAAATTTTGATCATCTCTTTTGGAGTTAATGTCAAAATGATTCAAATCAAGATGTGTTTTTTTTCTTTTTATTTTTTTACAAAAATATTGCACATGTCTTTTTAAAAGAGGGAATTCCATTTTTAAAAATAGCATATGCAGTAATAATATTTTCTAATGAGAAAATAAAATAAGATTATAACTTAATCTTCAACTAGGTAACTGCGAATAAGATGCATACTAAGTAAAGGTTTAGAGTTACTTTATACATTGGTATGTATTGATTTAAATACCTCTCTCCACCCAAGTATCCTCAAAGATCCAGGGAGATAAAACTGATATAAGAATATATTTAAATTCACATGTTCTTCCAAAATATTGTTGGAATTTTGGATGACTGAAGATGTTGCTAGCCTAAAACAGAACACTTGTATATCCATATTTTGTTAGTGATAAAATATTTTCATTTTTATGTGGCCGTATGTATTCACTGTTTTCTTTGAAAAATCTTTGAACACTCTTTAAATCTAAATTATTTTATTATACCTGGATAAATAAATGTTCTAATAACATTTTATAACAATTAATATTACAATAATTTTATTATTTTAAAATTTACTTTATCTTAGTGGGATCCAATTTAGCAATTTTTAAATGAATGGATTATTATTTGGTGTCAAGACTATAAACTCTTCACCTTGCCTTGCATTCCAATGATTTTTTAGCATTTTTTTCTAACATTTTTCTATAGGTTTATATTTTACATTTAAATCCATAAACCATTTTCATTTAATTTTGTATAAAGTGTGAAGTTTATGCTGAAATATATATATATATATATTTACCTCTATGGATGTCTAATTGCTCCAGCTTCCTTTTGAAAAGCTATCCTTCCCATACTGAGTTGGGTTTGTACCACTGTCAAGAATCTGTTGGGCTGTGGGTGGTGATGTGATGAATTGGGAGATTGGGATTGACATATGTACACTAATATGTATAAAATGGATAACTAATAACCTGCTGTATAAAAAAATAAATAAAACAAAATAAAAAACATTAAAAAAAGAATCTGTTGGGCATATCTGTGTGGACCTGTTCTGATTACTCAATTCTGTTCCATTGATATATGTCTGTCACTTAGCTAATACCACACTGTCTTCATTACTGCAGCTACACAATAAGCCTTGGATAAAGTTATAACATTGGATAAAGTTATTCCTCCTACTTTGTTCTTCTTTATCAAAATTGTGTTAGTATCATTCTGTTTTAAATGAGGGACAAGACAAGGATTTCAGCTATTTTAATTCCTACTCAATATTTTAATTTCTAGAGGTGCTAGTCAATACAAAAAGGTTAGAAAACAAAATTAAAGACTTAAGAATTGTAAAGGAATAGAAACTTTTTCTTATTTCCCGACGTTTAGAGTATTTATCTTGAAAATCCAACTGAATCAGGGGCAAAATATATACAAATTGATAAGAAACTTAAGCAAGACCACTGGGTACAAAATCAACTACAAAAATGTAGAGCATTCCCACATCCAAGTAATTAATAAATACAGTAGAAATGAAATCATTCTCAGAATCAACAAAAATGCTAAAGTACTCAGGAATGAATCTAACATAAACACACAAGTCCCTTCATAGAAATATTGTAAAGATCATCAAAGGACAGAAAAGGTGCTTGAAGAAATGGAGAAATGCAAGTAAAAGATGATAATATTCCCCCAAAGTAACCTGTAAATGTAACTGATATTCTAATCAAAATTCCAACAGTTATTTAAGGAATTTAGAAGTCAATACTTAAATAAGAATAGATGTGTAAAGGACAAAGAATTGTAAAAATAATCCTGTGGGGACAGGATTCCAGTGTTGGGACAACTATCCAATAAGGTATCAAGGCTTACTTACTATAAGTTATATTAATTAAGAGAGTATGGTATTTGTGTAGGCAGAAACAAACACACTTCTGGAACACAGAGATAGGCTTATGTGTGAAGAAGTGACAAAATTAACATGTGGCACAGGTGGCATTACAAATTATGTGGAAAAGATAAACCAGTTTCAATACATTGCAGTGGAGCAACTGGTTATCTATATAAAAATAAATAGACCTATGTCCCAGCCTCACACTATGTGCAAAAAGAAATTCTAATGAATCAATAACTTAAATGTACCAAAGCAAAACTTTACAACTTGTAGAATAAAATATAAGAGCATATTTTAATGATGCTTGGGTAGAAAGAACTTCTTAAACAAGATACAAAGATTATAAATTCTACAAGGGAAAAAGATTAGTAGATTTAACTGCCTTATAACTTAATCTTATATTCTTAAAATATACACACAAAAAATTTTAAGGGTCTTCCCTGGTGGTGCAGTGGTTAAGAATCCGCCTGCCAATGCAGAGGACATGGGTTTGAGCCCCAGGAAGATCCCATATGCCGTGGAGCAACTAAGCTTGTGCGCCACAACTACTGAGCCTGCATTCGAGATCCTGTGAGCCACAACTACTGAGCCCTTGTGCCACAGCTACTGAAGCCTGCACGCCTAGAGCCCGTGCTCCACAACAAGAAAAGCCACTGCAATGAGAAGCCTGCACACCGCAACTAGAGAAAACCCACATGCAGCAACGAAGACCCAATGCAGCCGAAAATAAAATAAAATAAAATAAAATAAAAGACTGGATGCTAGCAGACAATAAAGCAATCCATCAAAAGTCTCAGGGAAAATTTTTTTTAATTTAAAAGACGAAGCTTTGGTCTTGGAGACGATATCTGTTAGCATACAACTGTCAAATGATTAGTATTCAGAATTTATAAATGACTCCTAAAATTAATGAGAAAAAAGAAAAACAGACCATTAGAAAAATTTGAAAAGCATAAGAGCAGGCCATTCACACAAAAAATCCAAAAAGAAAAAATCTAAACTTCACAAGGAATCAGAGATGTATAGTTTAAATATATATATACAATTTTTCAGGTCACAGATTAGCAAAAGTCTTTAAGTCTGACAAAACAAAGTTTTGGAGAAGCCATGGAGAAATGGAAATCCTCTATAGTGCTTATGAGTTTGTAAATTGGGACAAATAGACTACAGAGCATTTTGATAGCCACAAGCAAAGTAAATGTGCATTAATGTGTGTATTCTTCAATCAAGCAGCTCTACTTCTGGGTACATAATGCAGATAATTTTTGCATGTCTGTACCAGAAACCTATTACAAGAATTTTCATTGTCTTATTGTTTCTTAATAACAAAAAAAATGTTTTAAAATATCCATTAATAGAAGAATGGACAAATAAATAGTGGTGTGGTAATACTGAATACAGCAATTAAAATAGTTACGTAACTTAACATGGACAAATCTCAAAAACAGAAAGCTAAGTTTAAAAAGTAAATGGCCTAGCAATGAATTCAGTAAACCTGCAAAACACAGTTATATAACTGTCTATGGATACATTTCATTTTAGTATTGATATAAAACATGGATAGAATGATAAATACCAAATTCAAGAAAGCAGCTACTGCTCAGGAGAAAGGAATTGGGATGAGAGAGACGTGCATGAGGGGACTTTAGCACTACCTGTAATGCTTTAGTATGTACAAATATTCTGAGGCAAATAAATCAAGATATTAGGATTTGATAAAGCATCAAAAGGCAAAATGAAATGGGTATGACAAACCATCAAAACAAGAAGTCAGGTAGGGAGATAGAATCAGGATGTGTTTTAGCATGAAACCTAGAAAACATGAGCAATTTCTGATGGAAAATGGGAAGTGAAACCAGGAAAAATTCTCTGAGGTGTGGAAACAGTACCACAGGCTCTTTGTGTAGGTTACATGTGACATCTGATAAGTGAAGGTTCCCTTTGCTCTCACACAGAGATAAGGTGCTAGAAGATCTTGCAATAAGGTCTTGTAATTTTTAAGATCTTTGTAATTTTGCCAACTTTTGGGGAATTTCATTATCAGGGCATATTATGACACCTGGGAATGCCTGGGAAATGGTAGTATCAGACATTTGTGATTGCTACCTGCATGCAATCTATTGTTGATATGAAAAATGTCAAAGCCTCACCCACATAGCAACTAGGAAATTGGGAGAAACAACCCATTATTACTCCAACAAAACAACCATGGTAAGTAGGGAGGCCAATTGACCATGTGTCACTAAAATTGTCCAGGACCATTTCAGATTTCTTGAATTCAGACAGAAAAAGTAGACTTTAAGGAAATGTGTACACAATTCACGAAGCTCATTATCATACTCCTCTTTGCAGCTGTGAGACACTGCACGCGGCAAAGTGCCTCCATGAACTGTTTCACCTCTTACGGTATCAGCTTGAAGGCCTGAGTTACTTGTGTCATGTGAAAAAGGCCTAGGAAATATTGGATCCCAACTATCTCTTGCTTCTCTCTTCTCCAAATAATCTCTTCCTGCAGTGCACATGGTGAAAGCCTCTCGCAGAGAGAGTAATGAGATTGGGATATGAATTAAGTCATTTATTTTTCCATTCCATCATGAAAGAGTCCAACACGACTGCGACTGCTTTCAACAAGCAGCCAATTGTTCACGTGACCACTGAGCAGTCCTCATTCTCTCTCAGCACATCTGAATTTATTCACGAAGGCAGAAAGCATCATCAAAAGCCTTGGACGAGGCTACGTGAAATTCAATAGGCCTGACGATGCTTCCGAAAAAGCCTTCCTATATGTGTAAGCTGCATATGCATTCTGCAGGATAACCTGTAATAGCCAGGAAATATTGACATTCATGAAGCAATGGTCCATTCTGCCTCCCCAGAGGGGCTGACTTCAAAGCCACGATCACCTACGGAGACCAGAAAGACCCAGAAAATGTGAAGTGGTATTACTGATGTTCTCACAATGCCTCCAACTCTGTATCTAAACATCTCTGATTCTCAGTAGGTATGATTTAAAGTGGTTTTTCAGGGACTGCCCTGGCGGTGTAGCGGTTAAGAATCCTCCTGCCAATACAGGGAACACGGTTTCGATCCCTGGTCCGGGAAGATCCCACGTGCTGTGGAGCAACTAAGCCTGTGCACCACAACTACTGAGCATGCGCTCTAGAGCCTGTGAGCCACAACTACTGAAGCCCACGTGCCTAGAGCCCATGCCCCACAACAAGAGAAGCCACCACAATGTGAAGCCTGTGCACCGCAATGAAGAGTTGCCCCTGCTCAGTGCAATTAGAGAAAGCCCGTGCACAGCAACGAAGATCCAACACAGCCAAAAATAAAAGAAATATATTTATTTTTTTAAAAAATGGTTTTTCAGATAATATTTCGGGGAAACCTACAGGAATTTTGGTATCTTCAGCACACTTTCTATCCTCCTCAATATGCCACTCACCCATGAAATGTTGCTGCATTCCAGGGTCAAATGTTCTTGAAGACTCAGCCTGCCTTCCAGATAAAAACTTTTTTTACATTTGTCCTACCTCATGTAATCTCTATTTCATAATCCGGCTGTGAAATCCCAACTGCTTCCTTCAGTGCCTTTTCAACTGGTCCTAAAAGAAAATCTGTACTGCTGACAGTTGATTGCTTACTTGACAATCTCTTGTCCTTACGTTTCATAGCAATGGGAAATACCACTAAAAAGATGGTCATTTTCCTCATGCAGAGGTGAAAATCCACATTTAGAATAAGAAAATCCCTAAGCATCCCCATGAATATGAATCCTTGCCCATAATATATTCCCATCAACCATTTTGGGTCAAATATTATCTGATATGCTCTTTGTTTCTGTGACACTTTGGACCCGTTCAATAGCCATAGTTTCCGAGTTAGTAAGAATTGATAGAGTTGCTTTTAGATTTTGAAATAAGCTCTTAGACCTTAAAGTCTCCTTGCGCACAGCAAAGGCAGATGACAAACTGCCTCTGGGAGGCAACTAAGTGAAGAGTCTACTGTAAATTAAATGAGATAAAGTACACACCCCCAATTCTTAAATAGTATACAATTTTCTATTCTCTGTTTAAACGACAAGCTCAGAAAACAAACCTCCCCTTAAATTTCTTTGTTACCATCCAGGAGCACAGGAAATAAAAACGTGTTGTCTGGGAGGTAACCAGTCTAGTGTGGTGGTAAAATTCAGTATGGACAACTTTAAGAATACTGACTCTAGAAAGAGTGAATAGTTAGCTATTAAAGAGTTTTTCTTTAAATTCTTGAGAAAGAAGATTGGTGGATACAAAAATAATCTGGGAAAATCTTGTTTATAGTCAGTAAGAAAATCTGGTCTTTCCTCAACCAAATTTTAGGAGTTTACTTTGGATTCCCCAAATTTAAAATTTTACTTTATATTGATTATTATGAACTGGTTATTGTTTTATGTGTAGACTGAATTATTACATCCAGTTCTCTGTCTTATGCATAGAACAATAAAATGGAACCCTATCCCTGCCCTAGGAGGAAGTATTTTAGACATCACTTGGGGGATAGCTGAGTATCTATCTATCACAGGGGCCTGCTGGGGTATGCTCTGGGACAGAGGCTGGCAGGCATCATTTTACACTTTCTCTGTGTCTCGCTCCAACCTTGCTGGCGTCTCCCAGAAAGCAGTTTATACCCTCATCTGGCACTCTGATTTTTGCAGCAACTGCTAAGGGACACCTCTAGATGACCTGGTTTTAGTGGCAGGTAGGGCTTATGCTCACGGGTCCCATGAGCTGTAACCAACAGAGAAACAGTTTTCAACCAATTACCACCCGCAGGGCACAGCAAGCAACAACAGACCAGGAGCCCAGTCTTTCTGTGAAAGAGGTCTATGAGCTTGTCTTCATAGCTGTACTCAGAGGGACAGGCTTCTAATTAAACAGAAGTCTACGAGCTGACTGTAATCCTTTCCAGAGACCTCTGAGGGTAGGTGCTGTCTTCATGCTTTTCCTCTGCTGTGCTCCAGAGAGCCAATATCGCCTGTATGGGAGCTTACACAGGCATCTGGTTCCCCTTATTTATGCAACTGCCACCCAGGAGACACCCCTCAATCACCTGGCTCTGGTGCCCAGGAGAGCTTGTGTTCCTGGGCCCCAAAGGACTGTAACTACCACAGAGACAGTTCTTAGATGGCTACCATCCCCAGGGCACTGCCCAGAGAGAAGACTATAACACACCACCAGTGTTTCTGTGAAAGGGGCTAATTTGCTTGTCCTGGAGTGTTGGCATGTGGGACAGGGATCTAGTTTGGCACACATCTAGGGATCCACCGATACACTCTTGTGATGGAGGCCAGTGGACAACATCTTTGCGTTCTCCCTCTGCCTTGCTCCAGAATGCTGGCATCTCCTGGAAAGGAGCTTGTACACTTCATAATTTTCAACTATTTCATGTTGGAAGTACTTTATCAGGCTCTTCTTTTTGCTTGCTACTGAGACTTACGAAGAACATGAGGTAACCCATTTTTAATAATCTCCTCTATTAAACAATTTTATGTATAATAGTGACTTTAAGTTAGTAACCTAAAATGATACCACCAAAAGGAAAAATTCAGAGAATCTTTAGAGTGATTAATATTGGGTTATGAGTGAAAATAATGATACTTAAACTTTACTGTAATAGCTGATTTTTTAAATTCTAAAATCTGCAGTAATAAAAATATTAATTATTATGATAGAACAATATATTACTTTTTGAATGTGAAACATTTTTTACATCTTTTTTTCTCATTTGAAATTTATAAGTTAACAGTACCTATTTTTGTTGCTTCCAACTTTGCAATATTTGCCCCTTTCCGTAATTTTGCAAAAATTAGCTACACTTATGTTTGTTAAATGGTCTTTCTGATGACAATGAGGAAAATAGATTCTAATGATTAGATCATATTATACTAGAGGGCAGTTGTTCTACTCCTGTTTATGAAGTGAATTACAAGATCTTTGCTAGGATGACTTTAGATGTCTGTCCTTCTTGCAAAAAGATGACGCTCAACTCATACACCTCAATAGCAAACAAACAATCCACTTAAAAAATGGGCAGAGGACCTGATAGACATTTTTCAAAGAAGATATACCGATGGCCAACAGGTACATGAAATGGTGTACAACATCACTCATCATCAGGGAAATGCAAATCAAAACCATTCACCTCACACTTGTTAGAAAGGCTTTAATTTTAAAACACACACACACACACACACACGAAATGATGAGTATTGGTGAGGATATGGAGAAAAGGGAACCCTTGCACACTGCTGATGGGAATGTAACTTAATGGAGTCACTATGGAAAACAGTATGAGGGCTCCTCAAAAAATTAAATATATAACTATCATATGATACAGCAATTCTACTTCTTCTGGGTATTTATCTGAAGAAAATAAAAACTCTAACTTGAAAATATATATGCAACCCTTTGTTCATCACAGCATTATTTACAATAGCCAAGACACAAAAACAACCACCTTAGTGTTCATTGGTGGATGAATGGATAAAGAAAATGTATATTTATACAATGTAATATTATTAAACCATAAAAAATAAGGAAATCTTGCCATTTGTGACAACATGGTTAGAACTTGAGGCCTTATGCTAGGTGAAATAAGTCAAACAGAGTAAGACAAAATACAGCAAAACAAAAATAAAACAAAACAAACAAACAAAAAACGAGCTCATAGATACAGAAAACAGATTGGTGGTTGCTGGAGGAGAGGTAGGGGAGAGTAAGAGAGTGAATGAATGGATGAAAGATACAAACTTACAGTTATAAAATAAATAAGTGCTGGGGATGTAATGTGCAGCATGGTGACTATAGTTACTAATATTGTGTCACATATTTGAAAGTTGCCAAGAGAGAAAATCTTAAAAACTCTCATCACAAGAAAAAAAATTTGTGTGGTGACAGCCATTTACTAGACTTACTATGGAGATCATTTCACAATATATGCAAATATGGAATACTTATGTTGTATACCTGAAACTGATATAATGTTATATGTCAATATTATATCAACTAAAAAAAAAAAATTAGCACTTCAATTTCTGCCTATTTTTAGTCATTCTCCAATGATTTTAAGTAGTTTTGAAATATGTTGCCCAGAGTTATAATTGTTATCTGCAGAAGGACTGGTCTGATACAGGATTCTATGATATTTCTAAAAAGAGAACAGAGCTCCAAGTATGATTTTCTTTTAATTTATTCTGCTTGCAGTTCTTAGTGATTAAGTCTATGCTAGATGTCTCTCATCAGTTTTGGAAAATTTTCAGCCATTATCTCCTCAAACTTTCTTTGTATGTTATTCTATCTTTCCTCCTTTAAAAACAATACAAACAAAAAACCTCTAAATATCAGGTCTTTGACTGTGTCCCATCTGACTCCTTTATATTTTTCTGAATTTTTTTTTTTTTTTTTTCCGGTACGCGGGCGTTTCACTGTTGTGGCCTCTCCCGTTGTGGAGCACAGGCTCCGGATGCACAGGCTCAGCGGCCATGGCTCACGGGCCTAGCTGCTCCGCGACATGTGGGATTTTCCTGGACTGGGGCACGAACCCGTGTCCCCTGCATCGGCAGGCAGACTCTCAACCACTAGAGCCACCAGGGAAGCCTTTTTATCTGATTTTAATCCTTTTTCTCTCTCTCTGCTTCAGTCTGAATATTTTCTTCTGACCTATCTTCTGCTTCACTAATTCTTTCAGTATGTCAAAATGGCTATTAAGTTATATATTAATTTTCTAATTTCCATTATCATATTTTTCAGTCATAGAATTTCCTTTTGATTCTCTTTATAGCTCCCAGTTTCCTGTCATGTTCCTCATTTTATTATATATTTCTTAAAAGCATTAATAATCATTATTTTAATTTTAAACTATATAATCACACCAATATTTGGATCTCTCATGTGTCTGTTTCTGCTGTCTATTTTTTATCTTGGATTTTGGTCAAGTCTTGCAATTTTGTGTATTTACATGTTTTTAATTCAGTCTGAAAATACAGTTTTTAAAAATTTAAAGCTAATTTGAGGTCATTTATATATAATAATACAGATAATTTGATGAATACTAACATTTACTAAAGATTTCTATTTCTGGACACCCTCCCAGGATGTAGATCTTTTGATCCCCAATCTGTACTGTTTACCAGGGCCCCTCCTCCTTTTTGAGCCTGCCAAAAAATTTTCTTAAGCTTCTAAGCCTCTCAGCTGCTGCATTCATGTTGGCAAATGCCTCAAGGAAAAGAATGAGCCAAATGTCATAACACATCTCTTGGTTTCTTTTATGTTCAGACTCTTGACCCTGAAAGTCCTCAGTAATGCTCAGTAAAATAAATTGCTCAGATTTTTAGTTATAGTTGATAGGAAGTTTGGTGCAAAGAAGGTGCTCTGCTATTCCAAGATCTAGACTCAAGGGGTAGATGTGCTGGCATAACATTTTAAAACCTCTTTCTGAAATTTTGCAATCGAGAAAAAAAAATTTGTAATCTTGCCTTTAATATATTTCACTGGTTTATGTCTTATCTAATGCATATTACTTGGTTATAAAAACAATACAAATTTAGATGTAATGTGATGTTCAAATTAATCACTAGATATATAAATATATATCTTTATAGCTTCCCAGATAATCAAAGGAATCGTATTTGGCAAATATTCATCTTAATGATGTATTTGATTCTATTCCGTATCTCTTTGGTTTCGTGTGAAATCAGATCAAGTAGTCATTCATTTAACATACATGTGAAAGCTTATTATATACCAGAAAGTCTACTAGAAAATGGTTAGTTAAGACCACAGGGAGAAGTGTCAGGAGGGATAAAGAGAGGTGGAAGCTAAAATTTAATATTTTTAATTTGTGCAGCTAAATAATCCTTATAATGCTATTCCTCCTTACCACAGTTCCTATTAAATTTAGAGCAACCATAGTAGAAACATTGTATTAAGAGATTTGAGTAATTGAATACTGTTTATTTATGTGTGACCATCATTTTTTTATGGTGCTTATTCCAATTCATCAATTATTTTCTAACAGTAAAGAGAGAATCAAAATACTCCTTACTGCACAAAATTTTAGAATGTAGTTTTGTGGATTTGGGGAGTAGGAGGAATGTGGAAATTAATGCTTTCATATTGCTTTCAATGGAAAATATAAATACTATATTAAATAATAGTTTATGCATTTTGAATTCCCATTAACAGATATCAAATGGTATTTTTAAATTTAAATTTTATTTTAAAATGATAAAAATTTATTCAGTTTTGTAAATTGAACATCAAACCTCTTTTAAATTAAATTTAAATAAGTGAATCAAATACAAATGGAGAGAAATCACAGCAACTCTATTAACAGAAAGGGAATGAATTCTTGAATCTATTGATTTTTAGAAAAATAGTGCCAAGTAGTAGCTGGACAGCATTCTGGGCACTTTTATTTCAGCATCTTCCCAGAAGTCCTTGCAAATGTCATTTATCTCAATGCACACAGGTTCACAAGAACTTATAGATATGAACAACTTTTCTCTTCCTGCTCGTATTACACAATGAACAATTGTACTTGCATCATCTTACCTTAACCACTCTCTTTTTCCATTCCTCATTATTATTCACCAAGTCAGATTCCATTCCTTTTCAGAGACTGCCAAGTTATCAGCTCCATTCTCACTGTGTCAAGCAGTCTTCATGCCAATTTATAGTCTTCTCCTCTTTATTACAACTCTAAATTTCCATAGGGTGAAGTCTAAAGAAGATATGAGCTTTGTTTTTTGTATAGTTTTAATAGCATAAAATACTTTTTTAAAGTTCATGTCAGAGCCTAGTCTAAAACTTGCATTGTAGTCTAATATACATATCACCATATTATTCTTTATTTTTCTAGGAATATTATTTCAATGAAATTTCACTGAATAAAGAGTTTTTAATATGTTAGTTTTTCTACCATAAAAGTTAGAGACACTTTTCAGAGACTTACTAAGGGCTCTTGCTTAATAAATTAGTTCCTCAATGAAGGTATATCGCAAAAATATCTCAAAGTGTCTGGCAGAAGTATGAATTAATAAAGCACGTAAACTTAGTCTGGATTATATCATGACAGAATAAATTTGAAAGTCATTAATTCTTTGTATTTTGGAGTATTCAAACTTTATCTGATAAGCTATGCTTGCTCTCTTATCTTCAAATACTCACTACCAAGTTGCAGAACATGGATGCTTCCAACTTTTCCATTTTAATTTTCCAGCTTAAAACACTGACAGACTGAGTTATGAGCATGTTTTCCCCTGATGTCATGATTACCATTATTATTCTGCAGTTTTCTCTTCTAAACTTCTGTTTAGTTTCTAATTGAATAAAAATTACACGTTTTTAATCTACTTGAAACTTACATTTTAGGGGATTATTCTGCATTATTAGCTGGATATTCAATACCCTTGTACTAATAATAAATGAAACAAATGACAAATGAATTTTACTTTTTCCTTCAGAAAAGTTCTTCCTAGCTACTGTTTGATCACCCATGGATATCATCTTCACACAAAATGTTACTAAGTAATCATGTGGTTTTATGTATTAATCCTGTGTTTTGGCATTTAAAGATCTAAATCCTTCATGTGCTGCTGTCATTTGACTAATGTACTTTTGATAAGATTATAATTAAAGAAATAGATTTCCCTTAGCTCTCATTTAGTCTCTAAATTTGTCCCTATATCATCCCAAAACCAAGAGATTTTTTACATCTTCTCCATTTTCCTGTGGCAGCCACATACACTTTAAATCAAATTTGGAGACCTTTATAGCAAAACCTAATTTTTCTCATTAAGTCAGGTAGATATGAGTATACATTAATTTTTACTGAATTTAATTTTTATATGATTTTTAAAGTAAGGTCATTAAATCTCCTAGATGGGATCAAATTGCTGAAATTATATGATGGTCTGACATATGTCTAGTGGATGAGATAATTTAAATATTTTCTCTTTTTATATCTGAGGTTTTGGTTTCTCATTACTTCTAATTTTCCCTTTGAAAGAAAAAGTATTGAGGTTTGCTAAAGTGTTGCCTTCTCTCCTATGTAATTCTCTCATATTCATATAATTCTCTCATATTCATGCAATCAGTGTGATCTTTTCCCCATAATTATCTCCATGGTGGAGCACAATGAAGAAGAATTGGGCCCCTAATATCCACTTGTTTTCTCTCACACTGTGGTGCTATGTAGTGCTATTCCTTCCCAGGGAATAACTCCAGCCAATAAAATGATGATGATGACAAAAATGACAATGACTGCAACCACAATTTAGTGAATAGCTTCCATGTATCAGGCACTATTAAGTGATTTACATAAATTATATCATATAATCTTCTCAACAATACCTACTTTAAAAGGTAGATTGCTATTCTTATTATACAGTTGAGAAGGCTGAGGCTCAGAGAAGTTAAATGATTTGCCCAGGGTCACATAGCTAGTAAGTGTAGGGCCAAGATTGGAACCCAGCCTCCATCTGGCCCTAAAGCAGATTGTCTCCCCTTTATTTCAGTGGTTTTCCAACTTGAATCTGTCACAATCTGCTAGGGTTCACTTTTTTTAATGCAAATAATCATGCATTCCAATTTAACTGTGGGCTTTGCCTAGACAGATGGTTGAGGCAGGAGCAAGGAGTTCTCTTTTCCAGGGTTTTTAGGAGATGCTTTCTTTATTCTTGGGTTACCCCTGGGAAAACATTAAGATTTTTCCAGGAGGTGTGAGGCATAGGTAGTTTTAGGTGAATCATTTTCCATTCTAGATTTTCTAAAATTGCTCTGTTTACCTTATTCCCTCTCACAGAAGAAGAGCATACTTTACCAGTCCCCAATCTTAGTATGGTACTTTCCCACACACTATAAAATCAAAGACCAAGGAATTTTTTAAAATGGAATACGTTAGGTGTTGATAAAGTGAATGACGTTTATATCTAGGTTAAAAAAATTTTTTACAAGTGTAGTCATTTCCAATTCTTTGATTTCAGCAAAATTGAGTTGTCAGTTATTTTTAAATGATAGATTATTGTGTCATTTTTTTACCTATAACTTGGATGTTCAAAGAACTGAATTCCTTCTTGTAAAAAATCTTTCATTTCTATCTACTTATTTATGTGAGAAAAGTTTCTTAATCTCTACATATATGAAAATGAAAAATAGAAATTGAATCGGTGATAAACTTGTCTCATTCTGCCAATATTATTTGTCCATAGATATGTGAAAATAAACATTATACAGCTCATTAAAGGATGTGTTTCCAAAAAATTTTAATTTTGAAATTTAATAATTATGAAAATTTCTAAAATATCATTAATTCAATCGTGAACTAATAATAAGTATAATAAATAAACAGCCCAGAAATAAATTGCTATAATCCACAGTTACAGTTATAAGAAATTTTAAAATGATATTGATATACTTATCTATACAAGTCATCTTTTTTAATTGAAGTTAGTTGACAAAATATTGTGTTAGTTTCAGATGTACAGCAAAGTAATTCAGTTATACATACATATATGTATGTATCTATATTCCTTTTTTGATTCTTTTCCATTATAGTTTATTACAAGATATTGAATACAGTTCCCTGTGCTATATAGTAAATCCTTGTTGTTTATCTATTTTATATATGGTAGTGTGCATCGGTTAATCCCATACTCCCGATTTATCCCTCCCCCTCCTCTTCCCCTTTGGTAACCATAAATTTGTTTTCTAAGTCTGTGAGTCTGTTCCTATTTTGTAAATAAGTTCATTTGTACTATTTTTTAAGATTCCACATGTAAGTGATATCATATAATGTTTATCTTTCTCTGTCTGACTTATTTCACTTAGAATGATAATATCTATGTTCACCCATGTTGCTGCAAATGGCATTATTTCATTCTTTTTTATGGCTGAGTAATGTTCCTGTGTGTGTGTGTGTGTGTGTGTGTGTATCATATCTTTATCCATTCATCTGTTGATGAACACTTAGGTTGTTTCCATGTCTTGGCTATTGTAAATAGTGCTGCTATGAACATTGGGGTGCATGTATCCTTTTGAATTAGAGCTTTTGTCTTTTCTGGATATATGCCCAGGAGTGGGATTGCTGGATCATTTTTTTGTCTGTACAGTCATCCCTCAGTATTCACAGTTAATTTGTTCCAGGACCTGCCACAGATACCAAAATCTGCAGATGATTAAGTCCCATAGTCAGTCCTCTATATCCATGATTCTATATCCATGAATTCAGACAAATGAGGATCATGTAGAACTGTAGTGTTTATTGAAAAAGTCCATGTGTAAGTCAACCACAGAATTCAAACCCATGTTGTTCAAGGGTCAGTTGTAGTTGCTAAAGTTTAGTGATAGCACTAAATGAAGAAAAAATTCAGGGAAACTTTAAGGTCTATGGTCCAGATACTTATACTTGTTTAGAAGAAAAGGCATTTAATTTTAAAATTAATCTAAGGACATGTCAGAAACTCAATGAAGAGGAGATTGTGTATAATACAGCTACCATTTTTGGTACTGCTATGTTTTAATCATTTTAGCCTTAAAGTTGCCATGATCACAATCACTGACACTGGGTCAAACACCACCGCTTTTATGTACATGTTACCAAAAAGTACAAAGCCACTTAACAATTTGAGCAGTATGTACTTTTATCTGTCTTCAGTGTCATCAGGAGAAGAACATCCCTTACTCTGCCTAAAATCTCCTAAATTACTCTAGTCATAGGCAGTGATATTAATATTGAAAAACATATATTGACATTTTCAAATTGTACCGAACTATTTTCCTAAAAGGCTTTGTTCCTGTTTAATCACTTCAAAAGCACACTGTGCTATTAAGAAAACAAAAACTCTACCAAAAGGACAGTCTTTATTCCAAACTAAGAAGTTAAAGCTAAATGTTAAGGACTTGAGGACAAAGTTAGCTTTGCTGAAATTAAATACTCTGTATCAGAAATAGCAGTTATTTCAAAGTATTTTCCTTTTATTATTAAAGATTGTGTCCAAATCATTGAAAATTTATGCCCTTAGTAAGACTAAGAATCAAGTAGTTTCTTGAAGAATAAAATATAGAAAACGTAGGTATTTCATTCTAATTCCTAAAACTTACTTTTTAAAATAATGTTCGTATTTAGTAAGTGCTATTACATGGTTAAACTCACTTTGTTTATTTAATCATATTGTCACATCAGAGAAAAATTGTGACAGCAGAGTTAAACGTACAAGAAAGACTTTATTTGAGACTATTGCAATAGGAGTCAACACTACTGCAATAGGAGAGAGAGACTGAATTCAACTTCTTTGAAACAAAGCACAGGAGAGTTTTCAAGCATTGGGGGGAGCTATGGAAAAATAAAGGCAGATGTTAGCGGGGAGGCTGATCAACTGATTAGGCCATCTGTGTTTGAACACTGGTGTTCATAAAAGTTAGATTTTTATTCTTCCACAGAGACTGAGAGGTACGGACCCAGTCTTTCTTAATGATTACATTTTCAAAGGATGGCTCCCAAGTCCTTGAGAAAGACATTGCTGGGTTGTAAAACAGGCAAGAGGCTGGAAAAAGATTTACATCTCAGAGAGACAGAAAAAAGAATTTACAATTGCAAGTTTGCTAAAATAAATGCTTTAAGAAAAGGGCAGTTAGGGGCCTATAGTCAGGAAGAAATCTGTCTAAAGCTTAGTCAAACTGAGGGCAACAGTAAAACTGTCTTGGTCAATCATAAAAAAGGTGATTTTGGCTGTTGAAAAAATCCAGCAAAAAGATGGCTCTTCTTTATCTGTAACCATGAGTATGTCAATTGTCTTAGGACAGGGTGAACCAGGTGATTTACCTGGTGGAGCCTGGGAATTTTTGCCAGTTAAGATTGGTGATGTACCTATAACATGCCTCTGTGACCAACTCACTGTAAGACATCTCACCATGAAAAAAAACAGGGACTCTTGTTACAGAGGTGCTTTATATGTTCTCAAGCAGATGATGGTTACAGACCTGGAAGTAAATAAAGCACATCCTGGCAACCCAGGGATGTTGGCTTGCCAGGATGTGAAAACAAAGAAGCCTGAGCCTGAGATTTCCAGACCCCTTTCTCAACGCACACCCTTCTGCTATTACTATGCTTTAATTTTTGCCTGTGATAAAGCTGTTCTGTGACTGTGAGCTGAGTCTAGTGAGCTCTCTCATCAATTGAACACTTAGGGTAATTACCATGTAATTAATACAAGTATTATATGCTTATACATTTTGATTCATATTTAGAAACTGTCTCATGTAAATTAAAGAGAGATTACTCATTTTAATTAATAGAATTTATCTTTCAAAAGATTTTGATCATGATAGTTAATAAATGGTTTGTCAAATTTGGATCATCTATATATGGATTGATTTCTGCACATAGACTCCAAAATGTGTATGTATTAAGGCCTAAAAATTTGAGACTGAGTTGTTGGGGGGTTTTTTTGCGGTACGCGGGCCTCTCACTGTTGTGGCCTCTCCCGTTGCGGAGCACGGGCTCCGGACGCGCAAGCTCAGTGGGTATGGCTCACCGGCGCAGCCGCCCCGCGGCATGTGGGATCTTCCCGGACCGGGGCACGAACGCGTGTGTCCCGCATCGGCAAGCAGACTCTCAACCACTGCGCCACCAGGGAAGCCCGAGACTGAGTTTTATAAACTAGAGACCTCCAGGCCAAATTGAAGGATTTTACATATAAATCCTGATTGCCTCCTTCATTTGAAAAATTGGAAGATCTAGCCAAGTGATTATTGCCACCTGGTATATTGGCTTCCCTCTTTATACCAGGCATGGCATTTTCTGTCTACCATAGTCCACACTTAGCCTACTTTACACATTTATATTATCAGCCTAGCTTAGAACCATATGGCAACTGATATAATGCCATTCAAAGAATATATGAATGAGGTGGGGAATTTTAAACTAGAGAAAAGAAGCCACAGGAATGACATGATCACTTTCCTCAAATATTTCAAATATTTTTACATGGCAGATGTAATAAAAATATTTTTGTGTTACTCTATTAAAAATCCTGATACCTTAAGTCTCTATAGAACCTTATCTCATTTATTCTTCATGTCTGTAAGAAGTGCCAAAATTCTTAAATCCATTTTATAGATGAGAAAACTCAAAAAGATTAAGGAACTTGCCTATGATCACAAAACTGGGAAAGGCAGAGAGCTGGGAATTGGACCCAAGTCCTTTGATCTCAAGGCCAGCTAGCAGACACAAATCCAAATGTTTAGGGACCAGACAAATAACACAAATATGTGAAGGAGCAGGGAGCGACAGTGGGGAATAGTGGGGCCTGTGGAACATTGGAGAATACCTGCATCAATTAAAATTTAACATAAAACAAAAGCAATGATGGGCGAAAACATATTTGCCTTCGGCTATGGACTGGAACCACGAGTCCTGAACTTCTGTTTTCTACTATATGCTGCCTAGATGTTACTCCATAGCAGAACAGTCTAAAATTGAGTTTACTGGGCTTCTCTGGTGGCGCAGTGGTTGGGAGTCCGCCTGCCGCTGCAGGGCACACGGATTCGTGCCCCAGTCTGGGAAGATCCCACCTGTGCGGAGCAGCTGGGCCCGTGAGCCATGGCCACTGAGCCTACGTGTCCGGAGCCTGATAAAATTGAGTTTACTGTTGCTGTAGGTACCTAAACTACGTAGGGATGCTGTACTAGGAAACAAACTCACAATGAATTGAACTAAGAGACTTTTAAAACTTTCCTGACTCTAAAATCCTATGAGTAATTTTTTTAAGATATGTTTCTAGTAGTTATAAAATATAGGATGACCAAGGTGAAATGTGTATCCCATTTAGTTCCCAAAAGGATTGTGTTATACGCTACTGAACACAGAGGGAAAAGAAGTTACACTGACATCTCATGTTTCCTAGCAGTTGTAACACCCTAGTTATTCAGCCCTGGAGATTGGCACTGGGTGATTGTACTAATAAAGGTAACACTAGCTGTTACACTAGCTGTTTTATAGTACAGTATCTTGAAAAAGTACAGTAGTACCATACAACAGCTGGCGTATAGGGGCTGGCATTGAGTGAACAGGCAAGAAGAGTTACTGACTGGAGGAGGGGGAGGAGGTGGGAGATGGTAGAGCTGAAGGATTGTCAGCAACAGGAGACAGAGAGCAAGCTGCAATTTCATTCACTCCTGACACTGATGGAACACATGTTCACATCTTCGAAAGTTTGCAACTTAAAGGTTCGTATGTAGGGGACTTACTGTATTAGTTTTCAAACACAATAGAAGTTTATTTCTCCTTCAGATGACTTCCAAAATGGGAGATCCTGCATGGTAGTGGCCCTTGCCCTAGTAGTGATTCAAGGACTCAGTTTCCTTCCTTTCTTCCCTTGTCTGTGTGTAGTCCAACAGTTGCCCTGGAGATCATCGCCTCTCCAACCACCAAAAGGTGAAAAGAATACAAAGAATACTGCACCTAGGAAGTTTTTATGTGCCATATCTGAAGTAATGCTCAACACTCTTGCCCATATTCCACTGGCCAAAACTCACATGGCACAACTAATTCAAGAGACGGTGGCAACTGTAGTCTGACTGTGTGCCTAAGGGGAAGAGGAAATGGGTTTGGTGAATAGCTAGTCAATTCCTGTCACAGCAATGCTCAGGCTTATTTTAGGCTAAGCGTAGATTGCCAAACTTTTAAAATCTACACAATCAAAAGAGCTCACCTTTGCATAAAGTTATGTATACTTGTCAACATGGTTTTACATTCAATATTGCAGGTGATCCTCACAATCATCCTGTATGTGTGAACTAATCCTCTATTTGCCTCCTCATTTCTGAACTATGATGTGAATTTAGGCATGTGACCTCTACATTCAGAGATATTTGGTTTCAAATCCCACTTCAACCGCTTACTAACAGTGGGTGAACTATATTACTTCTCTGAATCTATCATTTCCTCAGTAAAATGATTATAATAGAAATAATGTCTAATATTGAACAATTATCATGTGTCAGATACTGATTTGAATGATCTCATTTAATCCTAAAAACAATTCAATGAGAAAGTTCTGCCATTGTCCCCATTCTACAGATGAGGAAACCAAGGTACAGAAAAGTTAAGTGACTTGGGGGTCACAGTAGCTAGGGATTAGTAGAGCCAGGATTTTAAGCTAGGCCTGTCAAACTCTCAGTCTCTGAGGGCCAATGCTCTTAACCACTTTGATATTCTCTTTTTAGTAGAATACATCTTTTGCAAAGTTGCAAAAGGATCAAATTTTTAAAATAAAGGGAAATATGAACGAATGAATGAATGAACATGAATGAATGAATGAGTGAATGAATCCTCATTTTTTTTTAATGTGACCAAGTGGGGCTAAACAAATAAAGATATTTGAGCCCTGTCACCTCATCAGAATCTTCATAATTCAAAAAGTAAATAGCCCTGATGGAGAAGTACAAAAATGTTCATGTGTCTTTATGACTTTTACTAGGTAGTTCTACTGTTAGCATAAGTGATTAATAACATAACTAATGAAAGAAGTTTGGTTAGCATTCTTTTTTCTGTCTATCTAACTCCTTTGTACATGGTGTACATGTGACAGGTACACCATGTACATGTACACAATGTACAAGGTGACATTTTGTGCTGGTCTTTAAGAAATATTTCAAATACACTAACATTAACTTGTATTTTTTTAAAAAAACACTTCTTAGCAACTTTATAAATTTGTTATAGAAACACTCATTCAGAGCAAAACATGACAGTCAGTGCTGCAGTAGCAGTGATAATTATAAATGATTTGCCTACAAAATGTGACTCTGCAACCTTGAAATGGTGCCACCGGGGTATATTATACATATGGCACTGATGCCCACAAAAAGATTTGTAATTACCAAGCACATGTTATAGGATATAACTTCTTGCTGTGGGAGAAATAAAAAATCTTGTGTCTCTTAGCTCAAGCATGGCTCATATCACTTTAATGTGTGACAAAGCTACCATATACTCAATTTTACATGTTACCTCTGAATGTCAAACAATGCCCTAGAAATGTCCGGTGGAATATGTGTGCAAACCCCAAACAGGAGGTATATCACTCAGGACAAATGTTTCTAAGTATCATTCCCAGAGAAAAGGCTGTTACATTTCCTTGGGGAATGAACTAAACTTTTTAGTTGCAAGAAGCAAAGCTAAAAATAAAAATGCTCCTGGAGAATAAGTCAGGAATAGGCAGGACTTAAGGACTTTGAGTACTTTTAAAGACAAGGCACTGTTTAACAAAAGATAATGAGATGTCCTTATCCTTGATAGTCTGAGGGCAAATGGAAAAGATAACCAGAAATCTTCATAATCTGGGGCCCTAGAACCCATATCTGTGAGGAATCATGTCATTGTGTTCTGATATCAATTGAATCTGTGACTAATTTCATAGTGCCTGCCTCATAAAGGTGCCCTGGAGGGATGAAAAAGTTAAGCTTCTCAAACACTTCCTTTACTCTTTCTGGAGAAGGCAAGATGGTTGCTAAATCTCCCAATTTAAGAGACACTGTGGAGTGCGCCATGCCCGTTAAGGGCATTCGGCCTGGAGGAGCATGACCAATTGAGCACAGGCTCCCAAAATAGAGGCAGGCATTCATGCATGCCTCAATAAGGTTGAGCCTACGCTCTTGGCACTTCTCCACCCACGGTTTCCCTGAGGTGATCAGTGCATGACAGGTGCAGGTGAAGCCCATTCTGGATGGATGGAAGCCCCTTTTTGCTAATGTTTATCACAAGGTCAAGAACAATATGCCCAGTCATAACAGAAACTTTGGGTACAAACAGAGACGGTAGAAATATTATCAAGAAGTTAGCAGAATGAAGGACAGACTGTTCCCACGAGAAAGAAACTAACCTAATCTTAAACAGAACCTAGTGTGCTTTAACTCCCTGAACTTCCTGTATCTGCATTTTATGAAAGCTGTGCATATAAACAATAAAATTGACACTTGTTTGCAATGGCTCCGGGTGTCCCTCCCGTCCTCATTCTTTCCTCTTAAACTTTCTCTTCAACCCCTTGCCGCCTGGATTCGAGCCCTCGGTCGTGCTGGCAGCGACAAGACACTAACTTCCATCTTCAAGTGGATCATTATGCACAAATAATCTTTCCTCTTCATCCTCAAATTTCCCCCTCAGTCCACTTCTACATGGTCCTAGTTGTATGGAGTTCTCACCATCAATCTGAATTAAATAGATCAAAGACAGAACTGCACAGATTCTCTCACCTTTACCAGTTCCTCTCTTAAACTTGCATTTCTGAGTTGTCATTTTATAATGCAAGATAGGAAAGATAAAATGTTAACCTTAGAACATAAAATGAGAAAATGAATATAATAAAAAGTTTTCTTTCCACCAATTCATGCCACAAATATTTATTACGTGCTTACTGTGGACCCTGAGTACTGCTCTTGCTGCTGGGGATGTAGTTAGGAAATAGAGCATGGCTCTGGCTTCATGCAGCTCTCAGTCTGTGGGAAGAGAGAGAACAAAATTACAATCTGATGTGCTAAGTGCTTTGAAAGTACAGGGTAAAAGGGCAGAGACGGATGCAATGGTGGGGGGAAGATCTCACTGAATAGGTGCATTTTGATATGAACCATCGAAAGGGAAAAGTACTTCAGGATGAGGGATGAACCAATGTGAAGATTCTGAAGTGGAATGAGCTTGTCACGTTCAAGTAGCAACAAGAAGGTCAGTGTGACTGGAGCTGAGAGAGGTGGGGGATCAGGATGGGTGGTGAAAAATGAGTTGAGAGAGAGCAGAGGTTAGATGGCAGGGCGAATATTAATTATCTTCTTCTATGAAGCTGGTCTTTAGTTTTCTCTGTCTCCTCTTTGTAGAGATCTCTGGTCTTTTTGTGACCACAACCACTGTTTTCTATGCACTTTATACACCAGGGTAGAAATATCTCAGCCTGAAGAGAAAAGATAAAGCACTAAAAAAAAAGACATCCTGAAGCTATAAACCAGAACTATAGAACCATTACTACAGAGTGTCTACCAGAGAGCCAACTAAGGAGTCTTATGGTAAAGAGAGTCATTTTGGGTTTACACTACACTGCTAAATATTTGGAAAATGAACTATTATTCTACTTCTGTATTTGGCACTCAAATATGTATGCTTTAAAATTACTTTAACCTTTCAGACAGAAATAGCCTAATGCCCTTCAAAAGAAATTATATTACCACAAATATGCATTTACAAAGTGTGTTTTCTTCCAACATTCTCTATCAGATTAAGTGAAGTCTTTACAAGGCGACTCATGAAAATGTACATGGTGATGCTAAACTTTCTGCTGACCTTTCTGATCAGAAAGACAATGCAGCCATATGCCGAACAGGATGGTCTCCAAATGATGGTGCCTCTAAATACATCCAACCCCTTTTCTAGGTGAAGATCAAAATCAGCACAGTGTAACTCTTTTGGTTTCTTATTTTGGAACATACACAGAACTAGTCCATAAATGTACCTCATTTTTGTAACTGCATTACCTATAGAAGCATCATAAACATCTTGAGAAATGATATTTTTCCTCAAACCTTTAGACTTAGTGGACATTTTAGAGTAGAAGAAAATTGAAACTTGAAGTTGTGTCCTTACTAAAAACATCTCCCTTTAATGAAAAAGTACTCTATAAAGCTAATATTTTTCTATTACCGTGTACAGTTCCTTTCCCAATTTTTTTTTTTTTTTTTTTTTTCGGTATGTGGGCCTCTCACTGTTGTGGCCTCTCCCGTTGCGGAGCACAGGCTCCGGACGCGCAGGCCTAGCGGCCATGGCTCACGGGCTTAGTTGCTCCGCGGCATGTGGGATCTTCCCGGACCAGGGCACGAACCCGTGTCCCCTGCATCGGCAGGCGGATTCTCAACCACTGCGCCACCAGGGAAGCCCCCAATTTTTTAAAATCTAAAACTTCGAGGCTATAAGATTGCTATATAGTAAAAAAGGCACCCAACTGGGACCCTTGCTCTAATCTTGGTACTATCACTTACTGATGGTTAATCTTGGGCAAGACACTAACTGCATCCTATAAAACTGGGAAGATTTGTTCTGCCCTTTTCAAGAGTTGTTGTGAATATACGAATGAATGAATAAATGAATTTTTTCCTCTCTGAGATATCTCTAAGAATCCTGGATGATTGGATATGGTTCATTCTTCCTGGTATCTGTTTGTGCTTGAACAACATTCTCTTTATGCTTAGCTGTTCATACCCATTCCACTGCCGGAAACATGCTTGCCTGCAGCTCATTCTTCAGGTCAGCTATCCTGAACTGCAACACTTTTCTTTCTTTAATTCTTAACAGCAATTGGCACAGTCTATCATATAATAGTTGCTAATAAAGAAATGGAATCCAAATATATCAGTGATTCAATAATTCCACTTTACAGTATAACACTTGCTAATTAGAAGAAAGATGATGTATTTTTATAGATCTATTAGCTGAATTATCCTAACCACCTTTTCTCTTCATTCATCTATCTACTGCTGATGAATAGGACTGTCTGAAATGATAGAAATGTTCTATATCTGCACTGTCTAACACCGCAATCACTAGCTTCCTGTGGTTACTGAGCACCTAAAACTGGTGCTGGTGCCACTGGGGAACTAAATTTTTAATTTTATTAATTTTAATTAATTAAAATTTAAGTAGCTACATGGCTAGTGATTCTTGTATTAAATAGTGCAGAGCTATACAAAAGTCACAAAAATATTTTTAGGGGCAAAGCAAAGTTTTCATGGCCACTTGGATACTTAAAACAGTTTAGACACGGAACCTGCCTGCCTATGTACGTTGTGAAATTGGCTTCAGGTTAAACTCTTTATCTGTAGCCATCAATTCCCTTTTTAAATAATCTACATAGAGCAGACTAGCACACCTGCTTATTGGTTTCAAGTACTTTTCCATTGGGGGTTAGCAAAGAAAATGTAACAGGGATGAGATGTTTTTCTGTAGCTAAAGCATCCATTTTCAGGTAAGACATTTTGAGCATCTTAATGATCACTGATTTTCAGATATGACTTCAAAAAATACTTTGAGATTAATTTTTAGACATAGCCACAAGCGAAAAGAAGTTAAATCATTTTCCAGTGATGCCACAGGCTCGTTGGTCTTCTGGAGCTAAGGAAGAAATATTTGAGCCTGGTAGTCAAAGAGTATTTTCAAGAGAATTCCATTTTTATCTTCTTTGGGAGAAAGTCACACATGGAGAGCATTTGAATGTAGGTCTTTGTTACTACATCTTTTCCCCCAAAACAGAGTCAAAATTTAAAAGCTCTGGTCTTTTTAGCAAAGCTGCTTCAGAATATAAAAACGCCATGAATGAAAAAAAAAAAAAAGATGGATTAAATACACTGAGGCCCAGCAAGATACTTAAAAGATGACAAGAAAACTTTGGTTTGACAAGAGCAAACACAATAAATTTGGAATCAGCTATATAAAGTATGACCATATTAAAATTCTCCAAACCTAGAGATTTTGACAATGAGAAGTGGCACTCTAAGTAATTACACTGGGAATATAGGTGGAAATTGGAACTATTTTGAGTAAACACAGATGTATGATCACCCTAATTTTTTGGAAGAATGTGTTCTAGAGCGACATTAATTGTTTGATGGTAGTATGACAGTCCTGCTCTGTAGGACATGTCCTTCTTCCCTTAAAAAACTCATTACTTCATCTCACACTGGTCAGAATGGCCATCATCAAAAAACCTACAAACAATAAATGCTGGAGAGGGTGTGGAGAAAAGGGAACCCTCTTGCACTGTTGGTAGGAATGTAAATTGATACAGCCACTATGGAGAACAGTATGGAGGTTCCTTAAAAAACTACAAATAGAACTACCATACAACCCAGCAATCCCATTACTGGGCATATACCCTGAGAAAACCATAATTCAAAAAGAGTCATGTACCAAAATGTTCATTGCAGCTTTGTTTACAATAGCCAGGACATGGAAGCAACCTAAGTGTCCATGAACAGATGAATGGATAAAGAAGATGTGGCACATATATACAATGGAATATTACTCAGCCATAAAAAGGAAACGAAATTGAATTATTTGTAGTGAGGTAGATGGACCTAGAGTCTGTCATACAGAGCGAAGTAAGTCAGAAAGAGAAAAACAAATACCATATGCTAACACATATATATGGAATCTAAAAAAATTAAAATGGTCATGAAGAACCTAGGGGAAAGACAGGGATAAAGACGCAGACCTACTAGATAATGGACTTGAGGATACGGGGAGGGGGAAGGGTAACCCAAGACAAAGTGAGAGAGTGGCATGGACATATATACACTACCAAACGTAAAATAGATAGCTAGTGGGAAGCAGCCACATAGCACAGGGAGATCAGCTCGGTGCTTTGTGACCACCTAGAGAGGTGGGATAGGGAGGGAGGGAGGGAGGGGGATGCAAGAGGGAAGAGATATGGGGACATATGTATGTGTATAACTGATTCACTTTGTTATAAAGCAGAAACTAACACACCATTGTAAAGCAATTATACTCCAATAAAGATGTTTAAAAAAAAAAAAAAGCAAGCTCATTACTTTCTGAACTACCAGGAATTGGGTTTTTAAGTCAGTGACAGTTTTGAAAGTTCCACTGTGCAGCTGTCTTTTGAGGAATGTCCTTCATAACCCTAAAGCTCTGTGTCCAAGTTAGTGATGGAATCTTCTGATATTATAATACCTGAAACACATCCTCTAGGACAGGCCAGGGCTATATGGAATATTTAGATCAAGGGTTGTTAAACTTTTCTGTAGAGGGCCAGATAGTAAATATTTCACATTTGGTGGTATATGGTCTCTTGTGAAACTACCCAACTCTAGTTGTAATATGAAAGCAGCCATAGGCAACACATAAACGAATGGATGTGTCAGTGTTCTAATAAAAACAGGTGGTGGGCTGATTGACCTAGATATACTCTAGCATAAGAGACATAAAAGTCAGTCCACATTAAGGTTCCCTATATTGCCATAGGGCTTCCCCTCACACACTATGCAAGTCCGTCCCTCCCTCCCTCCCTTCCTTCCTTCCTTCCTTCCTTCAGTTTTTTCTATCTTTCACCCTCACTTCTTCCTTTTTCCTTTCTTTCCTTTCTCCTTCCTTCCTTCTATCTTTCCTTTACTTCTTCTTCATTCATTAAGAAAACATTTAATGAGAACAAACTCCACACCAGGCGTTAGGATTTCAGAGACAAATAAGATACTATTCTTACTAATTTTTTTGATAAATTTCTGACATGCTGGGCAAAGGTATGTGATACGGCTTAGTGTTGGAGAAATTGCAGCCCAAAGTTATAGGACAGCTGAACCAGAGACAGCACTAGACCTCATTGACCTGACTCAGTCCACTGCACCATTCTTCACTGCTGCAGCCTGGCATATGTTTGGATGATCAAGAAAAACAGTAGACCAACATCAATCCATTTTGAGAAGCCTCTTTTATAATTTACATTCTATACATAGTAGCGTTTCCTCAATCTCCCAAAGATGATTTTTGTTTTTAATAACACTAACATAAAATAAATAATAAATGTTTTATACGGTATTACATTTTTATCAGAAACCACTATAAGTATGTAAAACCATATAATGGCAAAGTAATTAGCACTTCCAACATCTTTATGAGATTCAATTAAATATTCTGCTCTAAGTGTACAGTAATTAGTAAGAACATTTATGCAAAAGTGCTTTGTCTCTCTGCCATTCTGTTTTTTTTTCCTAAATTATATTTATCTTAGAGTTGCATATTTTCCTTAGATCTAATTCCTAAAAATAAAACAAATTATATTTCGATGTAAAGTTGAGATTGATCTTTGTAGAAATGATTTAACTTCTGCTTTGCAGTGGTATTAACCATGCTCAGATCACCTGGCCCTCATCCTGTGATTTATCTCATTTAGCATATGAAATGTACTTAAAGTAGCTTCAACATGTTAAGACAGAGATAGAGCATCTCCGGCTCACTTCATTTCATTAAACTGGAACATAATTTCTTAAAGAAATCTAATATAACATCTAGGTCAGAGTACCTTCTTCTAAGTTTTCAAGGTATATTACATCACATACCTCAAAGAATATTGCATCGTTGTCCTGGCATTCATGAAAAAACCTGTTATACAGGATAGAAAATATTTGTTCAACTTACCCTTACTATGAAATTAATTAGGGTATTATACAGAATAAAATGTCAGACTTTGCATTAATGTCTTCCATAATTCTCATTTGATCTTCATTAAAACCATGTGAGTGAGTATGGGGAAATAAAACTTCCTTGGATTTCTCAGTGATCTTGTAAAAAAAACAAGAGCAAAAACAAAAAGCTAGCTTTCTGAAACTTCTTTCCATTTAAAAGCAGAGAAAAATTACTTTTCCTCATCCCTCACCTATAGAATGTCCAGCTACTCATGTAGGACAAAGGACCTGACTCTTATTGCATTGCTCCAGAGTAAAGACTAGGGAAAGAAGGGATGATGCACTTGTTATTTACTGTGAAGTAATAAGAAATCTGTCTCTGGCCCAGAATACCTCGTGTGTAAATTCAGGATAAAATTAATATGAATGAATATGAAAAACCCAACAGTGAGATAAATCCTTTATACGGTTGAGAATTTGGACACTTACTAACATATAAGGAAGTCCAAGTTAACAGATCAAGAATGGAAACTGATATCCCTTCTGTCTTAATCCATTTGGTCTGTTATAACACAATACCAGAGGCTGCATGGCTTATAAACAACAGAATTTTATTTCTCACAGTTCTGGAGTCTGGGAAGTCCAAAATCAAAATCCTGGCAGAGTCAGTATCTAGTAAGAACCTACTTCTTCATCGGTGGCCATCTTCTCACAGTAACCTCACATAGTGGAAAGGCCAAGGGAGCTTTCACTGGTGGCTTTTATAAGGGCACTAATTTCATTCATGAGGGCTCCACACTGATGATCTCATCACCTCTAAATGGCTCACCTCCTAATACCATCACTTTGGGGGTTAGGTTTCAACATATGAATTTTAGGGGATGCAGATGATAGCACCTCACATCACTGAGACTGCAGTTTCCTTGCTCCTGGTTGTTGAAGTGATAGGAAGATTCCTGGACCACCTTCCTCTTGGCTCCAGTTGCCTGCCCTTGTCTCAAGGCTTAAGCCTCCTCCCACCTCACTGCCCCATCTCCCCTACCTTTTTCTCCAGCACTTTTGGGCCCTATTGGCTGCTTTTTTGGTCTCATGCACACTTGCATCTGTATCCTTTCTGCATTACTCCGGTAATCATGCTCTTGGTGTAGATGAAATGTCCCCACTAAGGTTCCCACCTCTTGGCATTGCCACACTTTCCTCCCTCTTGCAGATGATAATCATTCATTCATTCATACTTCATTCAACACATGCCTTGGCTAGTTTTGTTTCTACTTGCTTGTGTCTTCTTTTTTTTTTCCTTAAAGAGCCTCTCCTGCCTCTTTGCATATTCCCTTCTTTATGGTACAGGTTCTTAACATTTTATCCACAATTCTAAAATCTAAAATTTCCTGAAAACTGAGATTTCTTTATTGATTGATTGGTTGGTTGGTTGTTTTTACCTGTTTGCCAACAAAACTCTCCTGATCTGAATTTACTTAGGGATGAAAATGGGCCTGAACTGACAAAAGGCTATTTAGAGAATACTGTATTTCTCTAACTGTAGGCAGATTGGATAGGGGGCCTCGGGAGAACGAGAACCAGACATAGCTTTCTTAACATAAGAGGAGTCGTTTTAGGCCTAAACTACTGTGTGACCTAAGCTTGGCCACAGTGCTTGCCCGTGCAGAAGAATAGGTCTCAGTAGTTAATAATTGTAAGGGAACAAAAGAATGTAAGAACAAATAGCTAAATTACCAGGCCAGGAAAATAACTATATTAGAGAAAATAAATCAGTTGTAAAGACTCCCAGTTCTGTTTCAAAGGTAAAGATTAGCCTGAAGCATATTCTTGAACTATTTGCAGGATCCAAACTCCCTCAAGCACTCAACCACCAGACTAACTAAAACCTAAGAAATGAAGATATAGACATTTGCTGACCCTCAAGACTTCAATCAATTAGAGCCTTGATTCTGTCAACCTTTGCCCCAATTCTACGCTGAATTCTCCTTGGCTCAGCCCCTTCATGAATATGCATGCACCCTTAGCTTAAGACTTCCCCAATTTTGCTGTTTGGGAAGACACTGCTTTGGGAAATATCCCCAATGTTCTCCTTACTTGTTGCAAGTAATAATAACACTTCCTTCTCCCACTCTTTGGCTTGGTTGTGTCTTTTGGCTCGACACCCACCAAGAGGCTAACCCAGTTTTCAGGTAACACAACCTGATGTGTATATTTGTACATTTCACGGCAGCCCCTTAATATGCTTATTTTAGAGTGCTGCCTCTGATCCCCTGGACTTGAGAAGGGGATTCTGCAATCTATACTATAATCTCCATATTTATCATTCAAAAATGTTAGAAATATTTTTGGTTTCCAAAACACACCTGGCCCAAGGGGTTCAGAGAAGGCATTGGGCACTGCACTCTCTGACACCACCCCTTCCAAACTGTGTCTCAGAACTGTTTTCTAACTGTGTCATGCCTACTCAACTGAGCATGAAACGCTGTTAGGCCTTCTTACACCTTATGTTAAAATTAAATTCAATTTTCTGCTTATCTGAGGAGACTTCTGGAGTGACGATAAAGATCTAAATACTTTATAAAAGGGTTTCTCCATTCAGTGGCAGAGAAACACAGTGCTTTCTGAAGGGAGGGGTGACATCTTGGAATTAAATTCTGGATGGTGATGCTGACTGTGACTGCAGACTAGGGATCTGTTTGAACCTCATCCTCCATTCTAGAAGAAACCCAATACCACCTCTGAAATTCCTCTTAGGTTTTTAGATGTTAAGACACGTTTAGTTCAGTGGTAAACTGGGGAGAAAATGCTGCATCTAAAGGCATTCAAATCCAATTAAAAAGAGTAAACAGCCTTCTGATGACAAATTGGCAAATGAGCCACCACTTTGTGAGCTGCCTAAAGGGACTACTGGTGACAGTTGATAATTGTTTTTTTCTCTCATTTTGCTATGGATGGTAGATATCGATCTTGTTCCTTCATGATCTTCCTTCTTTCATTGACTCACCTGTCTTGACTTTCCTTTGATATATATCTCTTTCTCTTTCTCAATGCCCCATCCTCACTCCTTTGTCCTCTTGTATCCCCCTAGCATTCCACTATCCTGTCTTATATGCCTCTCTTTACTCCACGTGTCTCTCTCTGTGCCCCTGGCTGTTTGCACATCCTCATCCTGATTTCCTGTGGCCATGGCCTGCAGCAGCTTGAAGTAGGATATCAGTTCCCAGCCAGAGATTCAAGTCAGGCCACAGCAGTGAGAGCGCTGAATCCTGGCCACTAGACCAGGTAAGGCCCTGGCCCGTATAGCTTTGCAGAAAATGAGTTTCCACAAAGAAACAGAAAATAGTGAAACAAGTGTTTATTAGGAGGAAAAAGAGTATATGTGGATAGACACACCGGCGGGTTCAGAGAGAGTCACGCCCTTGTGGTAGTTTGAATCACTTATATGGGGCATTTCTTCTGGGTTTCCTTTGGCCAGTCATCTTGGTTTGCCTGGTTCTGAGTCCATATTTGGTATATCTCAGGGTCCTCCCGTGTGTGCGTGCTCATCTCTTAGCCAAGATGGATTCTAGCGAAGAGGCCTATGCGTAGGTTGACGTCACTCCCTTTCTGAACTCCAATGAGTATAATTGGGAATGTCTCCTTGACCTCGAGAATGAGAACTATGTGGTCTCTTATCTGGGCAGGGCTTAGCTCCTCCTCCTCTTCATCTGGTAGTATCTGTCCACAGGGGACAAACTCTGGCTGTTCAGCCTGGGGCCCATCTATCTCCTGCCTCAATCCTAACAATAATGAACACAGTAAGCCCGTTTATAAGTTTATTTATTGAATAATAATTGTTAAAAAAAACAAAGTTCAACTGAGAAAATTTGAAGATCTAATTGACTTTATTGAACAATTCATGAATTGAGTGGTATCCCATCTTACAAATAGAAGAGCACTCCAAGAGATTGTACAAAATGGAAGGTTTTTTTCAATAGGCAGAAGGAGGGTGATGCAAGAAGATAGCAGCAGAATAAAAGAATGGATTGTTTCAAGCCAGGCCTTCTTCTTTTAGAGTAGGGAAAGGCAGGGGTCTTTATCATGCAGATGATCTCACTAGTGTTGATCAGGAAATTCCAGATTGACAGTTTAAAGGTCACATTCCTGGGAGAGGCTGAAACAGTAATTAAATCATGTTTTGCTGTCGCAGGGGAAAATGACTCCATTTGGGGCCTTTTTTTTTTTTTTCTTAACAATAATATATAATTCTGATTGTAATTTAACATGAAACTGAACGGAAAGATTTGTTTTCTTCAAAAAATTTTGTCCTTCGTCTACCCCTCCACCTCCATTAAATACAATCTGAATTTGAGTATGGCTTTTGAGTACATATTTTTTTTCTATTGGTCACTTATTCTTAGTTTACAGAAATTGCTGTTTTCTCTTATTTAAGATTTAACTCATACTAAAGCCTTTTTTTTTTTAAGAGAAGCAATTGTCCTGTTCTAATGAGTTAACTATAATTCACAGTTAATGGTCTTTCTTTTTTTTAATTTTTAACATAATAAAGAACATAATTGAAATGTCCTTGGGAAATCATACACATTAATTAAATAACTTAATAACTTATATTAATTAATATACATTAATTAAATAACATATACATAACTTAAATACATAATTCCCACCTTTGTCCCTGATTACTCCTCCTCTCCTGCAAACTAACAAATGAGATCCTAGGCCTGAGTCTGACAGATGGCTCCTCTGAGGCAGGTGGACGAGCAGGAGTCAGGCCTAGGACAGGCCACCTCTGGGTCAGGGAGAGAAATTAGAACTGTTGTAACTCAGAACCACCAGCCTGAGCAGAGGAGAGGACCAGAGGCAGTGCCTCTAAAAGATCCCTTAAGGGAGCTGAACAGGGTAGGAAGGTGCTAGAATCCCAACGGACCACCCACATCTGAGCCTGCAGCTTTGAGGCCCCTGGGAGCCTGGTGTTGAAGTCAGAGGAGCCTGGGAGCCAGAGGGATATCTGACAGGGTTTATACATTTCATATTTGAAATGCTTTAAGAACATGGATTCCCTGATTTTTACAAAAACAAATTCTGACACTTAAAAATAATAAAATACTAGTGGTAATATTGGTAGATCAGTGTCTTGGGAAGTAACACCAAATACAGGAATGAGAGCTACTTCCTTTCTTTTTGTAGTCACTCCACTCCGACAGAGTCTTCCTGCCTGCAGCCTTCATTCATTCATCAGTTTCGTCCTCTGTTCCTAAATAACAGGATTTCAGTCCCATTTCCTGGATACCTTGTTTTAATGTATAACACATTTATGTGACTAATTTTGGTATTGACCTGACAGCTATTAGGTATTCATTCAGTGAAGACTTAGTGAAAGTAGACAGTCAGGCACTGGGCTTATTGCTGGGGATTCAACAGTGAATGAGACAGAGGGTCAAGATAGGGTGGTTAAGGGTCAGAATGTTAAACCTGTGGGTTATGGAGTGAGGCTGACTACACTCAAACCTAGCCCTTCCACTTTCTAGCTCTTCTAGCTTTTATGTACTGTTTCTGTGCCTCAATTTTCTCATCTATCAAAAGGTGATAATAATAGTAATTATTAATTAAAAATCTTATAGAGTTATTATGAGGATTAAATGTCTTCATAGTCATACATGTAAACCACTTAGAACAGCACTTGGCAGCCACTAAATATTTAATAACTGGCATATGTTAGTATGTTAAATGGGTCCTGCCCTCAAATTCTTTATAATTTAGTAAATAGAACAAGAATTCCAGACAGTGATAAACTGAGTGGAAACTTTGGCTAAGGTCATTTTGTCAAGTAAGGATCTACCAACAGCTATTTTTCAGTCATTATTTTTTATTTCTCCATCTAGTCCATGAAAATATCTCAAGATTGGCCAATGACATTCAGATGCCATTGCTTAGTACCTTATGATTACTGACACTATGTGTGGAATACAAAGCTGTGCAATACCTTTGAAAAGGTGGTATCGGCTGTCAAAGAGCCTGCTATTAATTTTCTGTGAAAAGTTGGACAATGTCTTAGTCGGCTTGGACTGCTATAACAAAATACCATAGACTATGTGGTTTCAAAGATGGACATTTATTTCTCACATTTCTGGAGGTTGAGAAGACCAAGATCAAGGTGCTGGCAGATTTGGTTCCTGGTAAGGGCTCATATCATGGCTTGTATACAGCTATCTTCTCACTGTGTCCTTACATGACACTTCCTCATTGCACATGTATGGAGAGAGAGATATCTCTCTGTCTTCCTCTTCTTATTAGGGCACGAATGTCATCATGAGGGCCCCACCCTCATGATCTAATCTAAATCTAATTATCTCCCAAATGTTCTATCTCTAAATACTATCACATTAGAAGTTATGGCTCCAACAAACAAATTTTGGTGGGGACACAAACATTCGGCCCATAACAGGCAAGTTGCAAAACTTACCAACAACTCAAATTCTTCATCTGTAGAGTGAAGATCAACAATACCAATAATACTTAATAGGACTGTTGTGCATTTGCAATGAGATACTCTATATAAAGCCCAGTTCTCAGTATCTCAGAGGTTCTTTTGAGTTAATAACCTATGTGCATAATAAATTTCCAAGAATACATCCTGGAGGTAGAAACATGTATTCTATATTCTATTAATTTGCTACCTCTTGGTGGATTACACACTGGTGTCGTCTTGTTGGACATGCACCAAATTTAACATGCTAACGATCAAAGCAAAAAAACAGAAAGAAAACAAATCCTTGATAACATCATTACATTGCTGAATTAACTGATCCCTGAAATCCCCCCATATTTCTTGTTACGTCAGATAATAATAAATTTTGTTTTAGGTTTTCCATTACTTGGAGCCTGAAGCTCTCTAATTTATAAAAAGGCTTTGCTATAATAAAAGACAAGTTAAATTCAAAGTGAAGAGAAATAGTAATAAACATGATGGTATTGTGGCTATACTTCCAGTGTGTGATTTAAAGGAATATTTCTGGAGTACCTCAAGTTGTCCCAGGTATCCAGGCACCCTCTCACTTTCCATCCTCACAAGGGCCTTCTGAGATGGGTATTTAACAGGGAAACTGGGTGGTGAAGAGATTGAATAACTTGACCAAAACAACACAGCTTGGAAGTAAAGGAACTGGGAATCCAAGACTGCCTGACTGAGCCTGGACTTCTCTCACACACTATTTTGCTTCCAAATAACCTAAAGATTTCCTTGGTGGCTATAAAAAGGCCAAAATGTTAATGCAAACATGTATTTCCACAGGCCAATATCTCAACAAAGACCAAACAAGTGTCTGAATGTTATTCAGTCTCTAATAATAGTCTGTATTTGGCATACTCTTGTCTTCTAGAACAGGGGTCCCCAGCCCCTGGGGGTCGAGAAGTGGTACCAGTCCATGGCTTGTTAGGAACCAGGCCACATGGCAGGAGGTAAACGGGGGGCGGCGAGTGAGTGAAGATTCATCTGCTGCTCCCCATTGCTCGCATTACCCCCTGAACCATCCCCTCCCACATCACATCCATGGAAAAACTGTCTTCCACGAAACTGGTCCCCGGTGCCAAAAATGCTGGGGAACGCTGCTCTAGAAGTCTTCAGTAAAAGTGGAAATGTTCCACATATGTCAGTCCCACAACATCCCATCTATGTGCCCAAGGCTCTCTGCCGCTCACAAACACTCTCTTCTCAATCTGGAGACTCCCGTTGGTCTGTAGCACCTGAGGATTATGGTGACTACTGGCAGGAATCTTTGGATGCAACATTGAAGCCACTGAGGCAGCCCAAGTATTTTTTTTTCTTTTCTAAGCAGAGGTCTTCTTAGAAGCCCATATGATTTAAATTTATTTATTTATGTATTTAGGGCTGTGTTAGGTCTTCGTTTTTGTGCAAGGGCTTTCTCTAGTTGCAGCAAGTGGGGGCCACTCTTCATCGCAGTGTGCAGGCCTCTCACTATCGCGGGCTCTCCTGTTGCGGAGCACAGGCTCCAGACGTGCAGGTTCAGTAATTGTGGCTCACGGGCCCAGTTGCTCCGCGGCATGTGGGATCTTCCCAGACCAGGGCTTGAACCCATGTCCCCTGCATTGGCAGGCAGTCCCTCAACCACTGCGCCACCAGGGAAGCCCAGCCCAAGTATTTTTGAGAATACTTCCTTGGCTCCCAATAGTCACAGGATGCCTACTTCAATATTTTTAAAAATGCCTAAGCCTCACAAAGAAAAGGATCCATTTCTTGAAACTACAAAATAAAGCAAAGTGAAAGACAATATTTAAGATCAATTAAAACTCTATTTGACAATGTTTGAACAGTAAGAAATATGGAAATGCCTCTCAGCTTCCATCTACAAAATAGAATTGTGCTCTCAAAAGGTGCATACATGGTCATTCTCTAAGGATATTGAAATAATTCTTTGATGCACTTGCAAAAATTGTGTGGAAAGATAATACTGAGGAGATTAAATTCTATGCATCTATCAAATGCAAATTAATAGAACATAGGCTACTGAATTAACTCCCAAGGCATAGTAAAGATTTATAATTAGAGCTTCATTTTAATAATGAAGCTCGGAGGCTAGAGAAACTAAAAGTATTAGATCACTTGATTTTGAAATTTAAACAATTAATTTTTGAAACTATGACAGCCTCTTTTCTATACTGTCCCTTCAGATCATGACTCACTAGGTTGCAATGTTTAAGCAGCATTTTCCTGACTGTACATAATAATTTGTTTGCTTCTCTTATGTGTCTAATTTTTCATTACTGTGCCAGTCACTTTTTAAATTTAATATGTAATTTCAAAGCAGAAAATCAACTCTAGTTTTTATATTAATTATGGGAATTATCCAATTTCTTTTTCCTCTTTCCCTCTCTCTCTATCCCAATAAACCAGAGTGGGAAACCTATGCCAGAAATCCCCACAAAGAATTCCCTTCATTGATAAGAGATGTGTCATGTGCCCATGTCCAGACCAGTCATAGCTAGAAGAGCTACAATGTGGCCATAATCAATATTCATCTCCTGTGTCTAGGGGCAGGCTTACAAACCACTTAGGCCTCTGGGTACCTAAACCATTGTGCAAGGACAGCCATACTTGTCTATGAGATGAAAAAGAAGCTACCAGGACTTTAACTTCAAGGAAAAACCAAGAAGTGGGGAGAAAAATGCCACCTGTTTAACAAGTAAGAGCCTTATAGTAACACTTTCAGTATTTTGAATACTGCCCAGAAGATAATGAGATTGTGTCTCCCCTTAAAATTTAAAGAGGGACATTTACTATTTATAGAGAAAAATAATTGGCCAATAAAATCGATGGAATCTGTTCACATTCGAGGTGCAGATGAGAGGGCTGGGTTGAATTGAAGTGTTGACTTCAAATATAAAAGTGCTGCTTTGCAGAGGATAATGGCTGGTTGTTTTCGTTTCACGCACAGGTCATGAATGGAACTTGAGTCTACATTAAGGTATGAGGTTTTGGAATAAGTGATAGAGAAGAATTTCTTGAGCACTTTCACCATTACAAATCAGAATAAGTTGCTAGTGGAGAAACAGTGTCCTTTGCCAATTTCTATGAAAGAATAATTTCTTATTTGCTGTGGTTTAAGTATGATTCAAGAAGTTGGGGTTAGATTGTATTTCAAGTCCTACTAGTCCTTTAAAATAACTCTTAGTCATTTGAAGTCTCCTTGGGTGAAGTGTTGGTGTTCAAGTTTCCCTTCATGAAAAGCACTGGTATAGGCTGCTGGCAAAACAATCACCAGAAAAGGGTGGGTTGCTTGCATTTAAACACACTTGTGAAGGCATATATTTCCACACACTTTTATTTATCTTTCTCATCCATTACACTGCTATATCAGCAGAAGTAGCAGTAAATAAATATATATATATTATATATATATTACATATATATTATTTTTTTGATGAAATACAAATAGGAGCTGGGTGAAGAGGGCTGCCAATAAAAAAAAAATGATATTCCATGCTTGGTAACACCTGAGAGGATGATGAACACACTTCTGACCACCCTGGAAGCTTCTCTTTGTTCTTAAGTAGTATGTATTCGATTTTAATTTTAGCAAAAATATTTTTAAAAAATGAAAATGGAAACTGACAAATAAGACTGGAGAGTATAATTCAGCTCATCTAGTTCACGTCAGAATTTAGATCCAAAATATTTTTAAAGGGATGGAGAAAATAAACGTTCAAAGGGAGGTATGTCTAACTCATCTAATATTCCATTAACAGAATGCAGAAAATAATGTATTTACAGGAAGTTATCACTCTGCCCTTATATTCGTTCAAACACATTTATTTCTGTTTTTAGTTTCATGGACAAAAGATGGCTATATAATTACCTACCCCGGGAAAACCACAGCCTTTCATTACAATCAAAGGCGATGGGGACTCAGCCAAAGGTTTAGCATATTCCAGGCCCTGTCAATGCTTAAAAAGAAACTGGATAATTCCCATAATTAATATAGAAACTAGAGTTGATTTTCTGCTTTGAAATTACATATTAAATTTAAAAAGTGAGACTGGCACAGTAATGAAAAATTAGATACATAAGAGAAGTAAACAAATTATTATGTACAGTCAAGAAAATGCTGCTTAAACATTGCAGTCTAGCCAGTCATCATCTGAAGGGACAGTATAGAAACAAGGTTGTCATCGTTTCAAAAATTAATTGTTAAAGTTTCAAAATCAATTGATCTAATACTTTTAGTTTCTCGTTATTAAAATGAGCTCTAATTATAAATCTTCACTATGCTCTTGGGAGTTAATTCAGTAGTGACATCATGTATTCATTATATATACTATGATGCTTTATAGCATATTATATTCTGAAAAAATTAATTTTGCTTGTGGAAGGAGACCATGTTTCAAAATAGTAGGTCAACTCTAGGTCTTTTGAACTGGGTCAACCATATTTTATGATTTTCATCAAGGTTGCCTCATATGTAGACAAAATGAAGTTCCCCAAACCAAATCCTATTTAGTCTGAATATATGAAATGTACATGATCCATATCACTAAACATTTAAAAGATTGTTCCAGAATCAAGTATGTCTATTGCAAAATCTTCTCTCCTTAGTTTAGTTGTGGAGATGAATTAGCTGGTTGTGTATAGGAACTGATCAAATGTATCTGTTCTGGATAATCGCATACATAGTCTTGCTGCTATATTTTCCTTTAAATGCATTCTTGTCGCCTTTGACTATCAGAAAGATAAGGAAGGAAGAGAGGAGGGGATGGAGAGAAGGAGACAAAGAAAGAGAGAAAGAGACAACTATGCATGCATGTGCCCTTATTACTAACCCCTAAACCTTCTTCAGTCCATTCCGGCTGGCATCATTATTGATTTTATCTGCAGCTGCTGCCTTAATTGAGCTCATCCTGACTAATCAGGACAGATAGGCAGTAGGTGGAGTTGGAACCAATATCTGAGTGATTGAGGTGAGCCCTGGGCATCTGAATGTTCACTGAAAGGGGGAGCCTGCTTTTACTCATGACCTGTCTTTCAGCCTAGTCTGCATAATTGTATAACCATTCTTAAAAGGGATGCTTAAAAAGGAATTGGGCGGTTTCCTTGCCCAGATCTCTTCAGTTGAAGACTTGCAAAGGGCTGCTCCACTGATAAGCTTTGTGAACCCTCCACTCTGGACAAAGTAAGGGAGGAGCTATGCTTCTGGACAACACCCAACACCCTAGACACTACCTCGAGGCCACCTTTCAATATTACCACCCACTTGGCTCTACTTTATTCTCCAGGCCTTCTGTTCCAATCCCCTTTATTCCCTTCTTTTCTATCTTGAAAAATATATCAAGTACCTACTTTGTGTCAGTCATTGTGCTAGATACTGGAGAAATCAAGGGGAAAAACTGCCATTCTTGTCTCAAGCAAGTTTGAGATGAGTGAGGGAGACAGACATTAAACCATCACCAAGCCAATTGCCCTTACCCTGGTCTACCCTGTGCAATGGGAGGCCAAAGGAGAGAGACCTGATTCTGCTTGTGGAGGTGGTGGTGTTAACAAAACAGGTTCTTTTTGCCTGATGCACAGCAAGCCAAAACACTGAGACAACGAGGTTTGCAGAAAAGTAAGGGTTTACTCACAAGGCAGCCAAGCAAGGATACAGGAGAACTAGTCTCAGATCTGCCTCCCCAAAAGTAAGGGGCTCAGGGTACTTATGGGATAAAGAATAAAGCAGCAGGGCAGGCGTGGAAAGCATGGGGAGCGTGGGGAAATGTGATTGGAAAAATGTACAGTAATCATCATTCTGCACAAGTGTAACTAAGCTGCAGGCCTCTGCACATTCAAAATGGAAGTGTTTAGGAATATCTGAGGGTGGAGCTTTTGGCTCTCTGAGGTCAAAGGATCACCGAGGAGACCCTTGCTCATGGCTACTTGGAAGGTCAGTGGTCCTATCCAGTCTTAACCAGCTCAGCTTGAACTAGACACAGCTGATTCCAAGTTCTTGGAAAACAACTCTGGCAAACATTTTATTGTTTAGGCTACACCACCTGGAGGACATGCAAGTCTTAAAACAACCTTGATTATGTCATGGAGCAACTAAGCCCCTGCGCCACAACTACTGAGCCTGCACTCTAGAGCCAGTGAGCCACAACTACTGAGCTCATGTGCCACAACTACTGAAGCCCACGCACCTAGAGCCCATGCTTCACAACAAAGACAAGCCGCCGCAGTGAGAAGCCCAAGCACCGCAATGAAGAGTAGCCCCCACTCGCTGCAACTAGAGAAAGCTGGTGGACAGCAACAAAGACCTAAGGCTGCCAAAAATAAATAAATAAATAAATTTATCTTAAAAACAAAGAAAAGAAAATGAGTGCAGAGATATGAACAGGGATCATATTTTTAAAAAATTACTTATTAGTGAAGACAGGTGATATGGATTTGACTAATAATTACCCACGGTTTCAGTGTATCAGGGATGGATGGAGAGAGGGTGGTTGAAGGGAATGTTAACTTCCTAAAATCCCTTTTCTGGCTTCCAGCGGAATGTGGTATATGATCTAAATCCCTTTGGTGACCCCTGAGGCTCCCCATGATCTTCCCTCATCAGGTGCATCCTTGCCTGGCCAGCCTTCCCTTGGGTTCTTTAATAGACTGGGCTCCTTCTCAGAGCTTTTGTATGTGTTCTCCCTCTTCAAGGAAAATGTTTGTGCCTACTTGTCCAGCTTAATGCCCAGCCATACTTTAGATTTCATCTTAAATGTTATTTTTTCAAAGAGACTTTCTCAGTTTCTCCAATTTATATTAGCTTTCCTCACCTTTGCACTCTCTGGCCTTGATCTCCTGAGCACTTAGCACAGGTTCTAATTATGTGTTTTTTTGGTCAAGGGCTGTGTTGTTCAAGATGGTAGCCACTAGTCACAATGAGGCTATTGTCCCAATTCAGGCTATAGTTTGTCTGAATTGGAACATGCTGTATGTGTAAAATACACTTTGACAACTTAATACAAAAAGAGAACATAAAATATCTCATTAATAATATTTAATATTGGTTACAGAATGAAATGATTTTGATACATTGTGTTAAATAAAACACTATTAATTTTGCCTGTTTTTAAAAAATGTTGTTACTAGAAGATTTACCATTAATATGATCTTTCTTATCCTTTCCATTTCTGCCTTGGGACTCCTCCCTCATCCTTTGGTTCTCAGCTTGAGTCACTTCCTCAGGGAAGGTTTCCCTGTAGGACCACCCTGTCCCAGCTGCTTTTGCGCAGTATTCCTCCAGTATCCTGTTTTGTTTTGTTTTCTTTCAAAGCATTCCCAATTGTGTGACTATTTGATTTATCTGTGGTGCCTCAGCTAGACTGTCAGCATCATGTATGTCTGTTTTCCTCACCACCTATCCTCTTGGCACATACTTAGTATATATACTTGGTGAAAGAAGTAAGCAATTAAATAAATGAGTCTGGAACTTGGGAAGCAGGTTGCAGCTGTTAAGTTCAGACCCACACTTGGATAGCACTTTCCTGGGTCAGTCCTGAGTACTCTGTGTTCCCTTGCATCAAGAGCTTGCATGATTACCTGCCCTTCCAAAACATCCCTTGAGGGGAGTAGGAATACCTATTCACTTCCCTTCCCTGAAGGCCCACCCAGGTACCTCCTGTTTCTTTCCAGCTTGATTTTCTAATGAGCCAAGCTGAATTTTGCAAGTCTTACATGCTGAGAATAAATAACAGGTGATTTGGCAGATTTAGTGAAGGATGAAATGAATATTTTGGCAATTAATGATCTCAATTTTGAATTTTTTTACTGTTCCTTTACACGTAATTCATGAACTATGTCAATGAATTCAAGAATTATTGCAGAATCCAGCCACCCAGAAAGCTCACATTAGAAGAATCAGCATTAGAAATGCTAGAATATAGAAATATAATGAAAGTAGACCCTACATTTTATCATGAATAACTTATGTGATTCTCCTATTAACTATTCAATGGATTTTCATTCCTCAAGCTCTTAGCCAGTGTGAGTTATTTTCATTTCAAGCTCTGTGATGTTTAATTTGGTTAGCTTTGTCTTTAAGTACTATACAGCTGGTTTTGGAAGCGGAATTTGTTTAACATTCAACAACCAGATTGAAGAGGGAACTGCTGATTGCTATGCATGGGGTATCTACATTCAATGATAAATCTTAGTTTAAACTTTAATGTGACACTTCAAAAATAAACAGGGAAAACTGCATAATTATCCCAAACACGTGTACTTGCCTGAGCAATAGTTTAACACATGCAACCTGGCTGCAATCTGTACAAAGAATATCTTTAAATGTTTAATGTGGCACCTCATGGATGGAAAAGTTACCATTATAATGTTGTTAAGATTGTAGTTTTTCCCTGTTGGTTGGAAAACAATTCTAATTAGGCCAATGATAATGATGGGTACAAATTATCTACAAAAAGGGAAAACTAAAGATCCTGTATTTCTTTTAGCTCACCTAAAAGCAGTGGTCTTTGAAGGTGGGAAAGAGTAACCTTGTGGATGACTCAAACCAATTCAGTATGGTTACCAAAAAAGAAAAAAAAAACAACTTATTACTAACATTAATGATTGTTCACTATTATCATAAGCAATAATATGTTAAGACTTTTTTTACACTGTCCAAGTCATCTTTGCTCTATGGAATATCTCTTGTTTGTATTTATCTAGATCTCTTCCTCTTCTACTGCAGAAATGAATGCCCTAGGTATTGTGGTGGGCATTGACCTTGAGGGAGTGGGGGTCTAACAGAATTTTTCAGCTCTTGTCCATGTGACTGATCCAAGCAATGGGCAGGTGATCCAAGTTGGGACAATGCAATTCCTTTATGGGGACTTTTCAAGGTCAAGTTGCGAAAAGAGAGCCTTTCCCCTCTAGTCATAAGCTCTGGGAGCATGAATCAGATAAACCCAGGGCTATGTTTTTGTTGTTGTTGTTGTTTTTGCCACAAGGAGAAGATAATCTGAGGGAAGGAAAATGATAGAAAGATTTGAGAGGTAGAACATCCAACTAAAGAGGTCTGAGTCCTTTGTTTCAGGTCCAGAGGTCAGGACCACATCTGCCTTTTCAGCAGATGGGTTATATGAGACAATAAATTTCCCATTGTCCATTTTAGCTGGTTCACTTGGTGATTCAGTCACTTGAAACAGGAAACATCATGACTGATACATCCCATTAATAAGGCAGCAACTCAATAAAAAAAAATGAAGAGGCCACTACCTTTAGTATCCTTAAATCCGAATACACAAATGTGGCTTTCACCATCATTCTGTTTCTTACAAATAAGTTAACTTTCCTAAAAAAACAAAAGCAAAAGCACAAAAACAAGAAAAACAAACAAAAAAACCTCCACAAGACTTCAAAGAAGTAATTAATTGTTGCCATTCTTAATTATGAGAATCTTAATTTTAAAAAATTAAAAAACAGCATTTTATTCAACCTAATCTCTAAAAAGAACCTCCTAATAGGCAATCAGGACTGTCAAAGATAAATATTACACCGTTGATGTAAAGTGGAATTTACATCTGAATATTCTGCAGTGAATTGTCAGAAGCATTTGTCATGATGTTTTTCAAATCCTATCACCCTGAAGCAGCAGTGTCATCTGTCTTTGCTTATAGCGATTTCCATGCAATGACATTAAGAACAAACTTAATTAACAGTCAGTAGGAACCCAAGGGCAGCACACATGATCAATTATCTAAACATGCTTGTGGTTACCGGAGAGAATGGAGTTCATGAATCTCATATAGCAAGGTTTTTATGTAAAAAGAGTTTTGTTCTTTGGTGGCATAGAGCTATCACCTGAACCTGCGTTATTTTTATTTCAAGCATATATTAAATGAAAGTTCAATAAGCTTTCCCCCTTTTGAAGTCTGGAGAACTTTACTGGTGCAAACTAACCCTAAATAGAACTACCAATATTATGAGTGATAGATAGTTTCTGTCAGTTCTTTTCTGAGTATTACTCTTTAGATGGAAGATTCTTGAAGGCTCCATCCTTTAACTGTTCTCACGGGTTCTGTCACTGTACTGTCACAATTACATTTCAGGAAAGGAAGAGTCTCTAGAGTGGAGATTGGATTCTGGCATCATTTTCCCTAGATTCCAAAGTTATTGGATATCAAGTTTTTGCTTTAAGAAGTCATTTGTAGTAGAGATAATTAATTTGCTTTACCAAAGTGAGTTATTTTGAAACAAATGATTGATAAGTTGTCTGGGAAGAGCTTGCTTTTTACTTGAAGAATTCTGGATAGTAAGCAACATACTCCGGTCATGAAGGCAGGCTTTGGAGCTCGGAATCAGACAGACTTAGGTTTGGATCTCAATGCTGCCTTTTACCAGCTGTGTAACCCTAGGCAAGTTTCTCAACTCCTTAATTTCTTCATGTGTAAACTAAGCAATGATAGTACCTCCCTCATAAGATTGTTCTGAGAATTAAATGAGATAATGTTTGAAAAGAGCTTAGCAAAGAACTGAGCACAGAGTAATCATTCAATACTTTGTATTCTTTTAAGAATCATTGCATGTTTCTTTCCAAAATTAAGTTTAGATTGATATATGTATCCTGATGAGAACTGGTTCCAAAGGTGTGAAGTGTTAAAAGTCCTTTTAAAAGCACTTTTGGACATGCGTATCCTATAAAATTTGACAACAGTTTAGCAAGACTTAATTTGTGTATATCATAGTTAAGCTTCCTTTCTTCTTTTTATCATTGTTTGGCAGGGTCCCAGAGATGGTGATAAACAATTTAGAATTTCTGAGAGTCTGATAAAACTAGCGCTCATTACAAACATACATCTTTATTATAGTTTTGAAAAGTATATTTTATTCTAAATATTTTTATCTCTAAGTTTATATACTTTATGTTTTCATGAATCAATTATTATTACCTATTACATGTTAGGCACTGTGGTAGGTAATATGCTATGGACCTTGTCCCCAAAGAACATACAATCTGGGAGAGGTTTTGATTCAGGCACATATCTAACCATAGAAGTCAGTAAGAGAGAAATGAAAAGTACTGTGGAAGTTCAGGAGCAGGAGAGATTTGCTTTCAGCTGTGGATGTGAAAGAACGAGTCATTGTTCTGGAACAGTAAGTAGTCCTCAATCTTGGCTGAACATTAGAATCACCTGAAAAGGTCTAAAAAACAAAAAACAATGTCTGTGCCCTCCCCCAGATCAATTAAATCAGAAACTCTGGGAAAGGGTCCCAGGCAGGCATAAGTAATTTAAAAAATCTCCCCACATGATTATAATATTTAACTCCTTTTGAGAACAATTTTCCTAGAAGTAGAAGCAGTAGTTTAGCTGACTGATTGAAATAGGGGTTGGTGGAATTTCCAGGTGGAAACTTTAATGCCCACAAAATCAAGAACATGAGATGGAGTAGACCACATGGAGGATAGTGAGTGATCATGGTCTGGTTGGAGTGTAAAGAGTGTTCATGTTTTAAGGTTGTGTTGGGACCAAATTATAGGGAAATATGAATTTAGTGTTAAAAGCATTTAGCTGTTATTTTGTAAGATAAAAAGACCCATAATGACATGATCAGATTTGTATTTTAGGGAAACAATGTGAGTAATCTATGATATGTCATCCTGTTGATCGCTTGTTGATTTGGCATCCTTACTGTCTTCTTCCTGATAGAAACATGACTTTGTTTAGGTATCCCAGACATTGCTCACATGACTTGACGGAATATGACTCTATCTGCCTTCCTCCTGGAATAGATTCTTGTTAGTTTAAGTAACTAATAAGTAATGAATAGCTTTTACCTGGCAACTCTTTAGACCCGAGAGGCAGGCTTGTGAGTGAAATTGGCTCAGTCAGATGGAAGGGAAGGATTTATTTTCAATGAGAACATGCTTTCTTCCTCCTGCTAGAACAAAGAGTATTGTTTCAATTTTCACATTAAGATCTTTGTCCACAAAGAAAATTAGACTTAGGATGAAACAATAGAGCACAGAGGATGAAAGAACCTAAGTCCTTATTGATATCATTGGGCTGTGGATTAGGTTCTACTCTACTCTTCCTCCCTTTCCTCCATACTGCCCCTGTACTTGCAGTTGCACAAGGTAATAATTTCCTTATTGTTTAAGACAGTTTGAGAAACAGTTTCTGTTAAACAACCGGAATCACTCTCATAGATCCAAGGGAGTTTGGGTGGAAAGGGATAATAATGTATTCAAGGTTTCAAATCGATCAGGAGAATGATAGTACCATTAATAGAAATAGCAATGTGGGGAAGAGGAGCAAATAGGGGTTCTTGTCATGTGTTTGAGGGGCTGCTGGGAAGTAGGTACAAACGTCCGGTAGACTTTTGAATATGCTGCTTTGAGATTCAGAAGACAGGATGAGACTAAAGAAACATATCTGAGAGACAACTGTATACATATCTGGAATTTTAAAAAGTAAGTGAGAATCCCAAGACATAGAATAGCCTGGCCTTACCTACCTGCATCTACAAAATCAATTCACGTTTGCATTTATGTTCTTGTTATGGTATCTTACCTCTTCCTCACCTGCCTAAGCAGGAACTTAGCTGTGGATCACTGTGGGAATGATTTCTGGGAGTCCCTAGAGGGAGAATCACACAGAATGCTAAGTTTTCTGACCCTAGAAGCTTAGGGGCTAGAGTGGTCCTAGTCCTACAAGGTGAGTCCGCTCTTTATCAGACTTCTGTGGTTTGTCAGTTGAACCTCAATGCAATTTTGTACAGAGTTTCACAAAAACTCTAGGAATTCTTTCATATTCTAGGCCTTACCTTCTCTTGAAACTGCAGTTTTTCTTAAAAATGGATTATTCAGGTTTTAGCCTGTTCCCCTTCAATCACAGTGTCTCACACTCAGTCCAAGGGTCTAAATCAACCAAAGAAGCCAAAGCATTTCTCCCAGTTTTCCCTTCTTTCCCCCCAATCCCTTCTCCATCAAAAGTCTCCTTTTCTTAACAGTTATAGAACAAATATTCATTCATATAAATTACTACAAATAGATACAGGGTGCTGGGGGTTAATTAGGGAGAAGAAAGCGTCTGATATTAACAGCTGATTGTGCAGGAGTAATCAGCTTCCAAGGTGACCCCAAGCGATCCCTGCCTCTTGTAGTCCCTCCCACATTATATCAGGGATGGACTGTGTGACCACAGCATATGGCAGAAGTGGTAGTATGTCACTTCCAAGATCAGGTTATAAAAGACTGTGGCTTCCATCTTAGGCTTTAATAGTTAGGAAACGAGTGCGGAGTAGAGACATGGTAACAATATGTGCAGTTCTCTTTTGAATAGTTTGTTAGTTGTAATTTCAGGGAAATTAAATTTAGGGTAAACAGGGTAAAATTAAAAATATATATTATTTTCATTTAAAAGTTTAATTTTATATTATTTTATTATATTTGTGTTGTGTTGGAATTGAACTACTTAAGCTATTCTATTTTGCATTTGAAAGCAGACACAAAGTAGTCCTACCCCCAAACATATACAGATATGAATTATGTATGTTACATAGATATGAACATACTATATATGAATTAATGAGGTATAAATCAATAAGGCTGTAAGATATTAAGTGTAGTGTCTTTTTAAAAAATTAATTAATTTTATTTGTATATTTGGCTGCATTGGGTCTTTGTTGCTGTGCTCAGGCTTTCTCTAGTTGTGCCAAGCGGGGGCTACTCTTCGTTGTCATGTGTGGGTTTCTCATGGTGGTGGCTTCTCTTGTTGCAGAGCACAGGCTCCAGGCGTGCCGGTTTTAGTAGTTGTGGCGCACGGGCTTAGTTGCTCCACCGCACGTGGGATCTTTCTGGACCAGGGCTCGAACCCATGTCCCCTGCATTGGCAGGTGTATTCTTAACCACTGTGCCACCAGGGAAGTCCCAAAGTGTAGTATCTTTAATGCATATTCCAATGTTTATCACAACGAAGACGTCATTACATAGTCTCACTGTTTTTAAGGAATAAAATGGTGGATATTACAAGAGTTACTAAAGGCTTTAGAGAAAATATCTTGAACATTCATCTGAAAGAGTACTGGTCAAGAATTTTGAAGAATGTCCTCTGATGTGGTTTTATATGGTGTTTTCTCATGATTGGACTGGGGCTGTAGGTTTTGGGGAGGAAAACCACAGGTGAAAATTAGCATTCTCATCATACCACATCAAGAATATAGCTATTAACTACTGATGTTAATGTTGAACATTCATTTTTAGGGATTTCCATTTGTTCAGTGCTCAGGACTGTGTAAGCAGAGACTCATATATTGATGGGGATGCTAGAGCCTAGAAAGTAGGAGGTTTTGATTGGAGTTACACCCAGGCTGAGGGCTATCTGGAGGGTGCTGAATCATGGAGGAAAGAAGAAAATGTTTAACTAAATGTTACCACAGAGAAGATGCAGCTGCTGTGGGATGACCACCCACCCCTGAGGCAGAGCAAAGGACAGAGAAATACCTGGCTTCTCCCATTCTCTGAAGCTCCAGCTATTCACTATCTCCCACTGGCTGAACCTATGTGGATGCCAGTTGACAAGAGAGGGAGGGAAATGTAATGGTCCTAGTAGGCAGGACAGAGCAGGAGAAGGACAGAGTATGGCTCTAAGCCTCAAACAGGCAAAAGACTGGTACTGCATGTAAAGGAATGTGGTTTGTGCCATAAAATAAGGGTGAACAATTTATGATGGAGCCAAAGAAAAAGATTAATTTCCACTGGGGTGAGAGTGCAGCTGATAATGGCCTATAGAGAACAATGTGTTTACAAATGAATGAGGGCTGATTTGGGAACAAAAAGAGGAAATTTGATTATAAATACAGCTGCCACTAAATTTTAAGGAGCTTGATTATATCATTAGATGGAGGTTTTAAGTCTGCAAATTTAATTTATGTATAAGGAAAAGTATAGAAATTTTATATGGAATATAGTAATAAATTGGATGGAGATTTGTAAATATCCAGAAGAACAGCCTTAGGAAGTGAACTCTAAGTTCTGTCTCTGTGGCATGGTGTTGAACTTGATTTCACCTTCAAGAGAAATTCCCACTAAATCTGAAACCATTGTTTCTTCATTTGGGAAATGGAGTTTATATAACTTTAATACAGCTCATTCACACTGAGTAATTACATTTTAAATAAGAAATAACATGAGACCAAACTCATTACTAATGCCAGATTTCAGACTAGTATAGACCATGATTCCAGCTCTAAAATGATCATGTGGTCTTAAATACAAAACTGTATTTATCTCTATAAATAAATACCAACTCCATTCACCTTGAATTCAGCTGAGCTATCTTTGGCAACTAGCACCTAGGGAAGTCTGTAGCTTTTTGGTTTAGGTATTTTTTTATTTGATTTTAGTCATGGGACATATTATCTCAATTATCTAAATATAGAAAGTAGGCACTGCAATAATCCTTTTTATGTGATTTACCTATATTTTTATGTGATCACTGAGTAAATCTGGCTTATACATGATTCTAATGAAGAGCTGCTTAAGATTCATTGTGTATTTTACATCTACAAAGAAGAAAATTGCTCATCTACTCATATTCTTAGATCCTATGGAAGAGGGGCACCTTGCCTCCCAAATACCAAACACTCCAGCCAATTCTACCAGAGCTTCATTCTTTGGGTATAGAACAATTTTTTCTTTAAAAATACCTATAGGACCTATCACACCTTAGATTATTGTTATCCTTCCTTACCTGAAATTTATGAATATCATTTAAATACATTCTAAGGAAGATAAAGAAAATTGAGAAATGTACATGGAGTAGTAGGAGAGAGGAGAAATACAGCTGGTGAAAAGAAAGGGTCTTACTTCATTAAAAAAAAAAAAAAAGAGGCAAAGAATTTCAAATCCTTCAATTTGGCTTAAGACCAGTCTTGCATACGTTCTTTTGAAACATGATTTTCTGGTTGTGAATTGCCTTCACATCTTACAATAACAGTTGGAATTTTAAAATAATTATTATCTTAATAGCTAATATCAGAATCCTCTTCGGAGGGAATTTTTTTTATTAGAAAATTCCTTGATCAATGCCTATGCTAGAAGAAAGACCCACAGGCCTGGACATGGGTTGGTCTCAAGGCTTCTGAGCAGAGAGCTGAATTGTTCTGCCTAACCAAAGGAGTTTTTGTAGCTCCTAGAACTGTAGAACAAGGAAGAATTCAAAGATAGAATTAGTTGATAATGGCTTTATGGTCTGTAATGTGATCACTCTTGTTGACCTCCAATTCTCCAGTAAGATCTACTAAACTCATAATTATATATGTGTATTTAGTGAAAACAAGTGATGGGAGTTTCATGTCTGGGGTGATGTAGTATAAATAGAAACACTGTCTCCTCTTGTGGGGATCCAGAAACCAGAAGAACCCATGAACAGAGATGCTCCAAGAGAATTTTCAGAAATCTTGAGGTGCACTCTGAACTTGTACCAGCTAGGGAAATGGTGAAGGAGTGTGTGTGTGTATGGGGGTAGGGGTGTTGAGTTAAACTAACTTGGCTCAGAATGGCACAGGGGACCCCAAGTGCCATCTGGGTTTCACTGCTTGCAAGTTATGACTATCCTGGCCACTCCTTCTACACACTCTAACTAGGAGAAAGACAAAAGGAAGAAGGTGAGAGAAAGTGCAGCATAGTTCTGAATATGAAGGAGCTAAGGTATCAAGGACTAATGTAGGCAGTTGAGGACAGAAAATCAGTAGCATGAGTCAAAGGTTGTGGCCACTGGCTCTCTTCAGAATTCGAGTGTACTTGAACTTAATACTCTGCTTCTCATGCTTTTCACATTTTTCTGCATGCCTTTTCCCCACCACAAGTCACTGGTTTGTTGATTGTTCATGTAGGTTACTTGAAAGTAATAATAACCATGTCAACAGTAATACTTTATTTTGTACAGATAGCTCCTTATAATTTGCTAAACATTTTACAATCATCTCCTTTGAACTTTCCAGTAACCTTGAGGATACATAGGATTTTCTTATTATTGTCATTTACAGATAAAGAAAGTAAATTTCAGACAGGTCAAGTACTTACTCTCAGTCACACAATTAGCAAGGTTAAAGTTTTTTTTAATAGCTTTATTGAGGTGCAATTGACATAAAATAAATTAAACATATTAAAAGCATGCAATTTGAATAATTTTGACATATGTATACACCAGTGAAACAATCACTTCAATTAACATAGTGAATATATCCATCACCCCCAAAAGTTTCTTAGTTTTACTTTATAATCTCTCCCTCCTGACCCTTCTGCATTACCCCAACTCCCATTTCCAGGCAACCACTGATCTGATTTCTGCCTCTATATATTAGTTTGCATTTCCCAGAATTTTATATAAATTAAATCATACAGTATATGTTCCTTTTTGTCTGTCTTCATCACTCAATATATATATTTTGAGATTCATCCAAATTGTATGAACATCAATAGTTCATTTCTTTAATTACTGAGTTGTATTTCATTGTATGAATGCACACAAGTTGTATATCCACTCACATGTTGAAAGACATTTTGGTTGTTTCCAGCTTTTGGCTATTCCAAATAAATCTGCTATGGACATTCGTGTACAAGTCTATGTATGAACGTATTCTTTTCTTTCTCTTAGGTAAATACCTAGGAGTGGAATGGGTGGATTATACGGTAGGCTTATGTTTAAATTTTAAGAAACTGTCAAAATGTTTTCTAAAGTTGTTAATCAATTGTACATTCCCACTAGCAGTGTATGAGACTGCCAATTGCTTCATATTCCTGCCAAAACTTCTCATAGTCAATCTTTTTCATTTTATCCACTCTAGTCCATATATAGTTGTATCTCATTGTGGCTCTAATTTACATTTCCTTAATGACTAATGATGTTGAGCATTTTTTCGTGTGTTTATCTGCCATCCACATATCTCCTTTGTTGACGTGTCTGTTGAAATCTTTTGCCAATATTTAAATTGGGTTTTTTTTTTTTTTTTTTTTTTTTTTTTTGTGGTACGTGGCCTCTCCCGTTGCGGAGCACAGGCTCCGGATGCGCAGGCTCAGCGGCCACGGCTCCAGCCGCTCCGCAGCATGTGTGATCTTCCCGGATCGGGACACGAACCCACGTCCCCTGCATCGGCAGGCGGACTCTCAGCCACTGTGCCACCAGGGAAGCCCCCCTAAATTAGGTTTTTAGGCACGTTATTATTGAGTTCTTTATATATTCTGTACACGAGTCCTTTAATTATATGTTTTGTAACTATTTTCTCCCAGTCTGTGGCTTGCATTTTCATTTTCTTTTTTTCTTTTTTTAAAAAATAAATTTATTTATTTATTCATTTATTTTTGGCTGTGTTGGGTCGTCGTTGCTGCGTGCGGACTTTCTCTAGTTGCGGCGAGCCCGGGGCTACTCTTAGTTGCGGTGTGCGGGCTTCTCATGGTGGTGGCTTCTCTTGTTGCAGAGCATGGGCTTCAGGTGCGCGGGCTTCAGTAGTTGTGCTCACAGGCTCTAGAGCACAGGCTCAGTAGTTGTGGTGCACGGACTTAGTTGCTCCATGGCATGAGGGATCTTCCCAGACTAGGGCTCAAACCCGTGTCCCCTGCACTGGCAGGGGGATTCTTAACCACTGTGCCACCAGGGAAGTCTGCATTTTCATTTTCTTAACAGTGGTTTTTAAAACACAGAAATTTTTTATTTTGATTAAGTCCAATTTATCAATTTCTTTCTTTATGAATTATGCTTTTCATATTGTATCTAAGAAAGTTTTCCCAAAGTTACAATGTTTTCTCCTGTAGGTTTTATAAGTTTTAGGTATTGCATTTTAGTTTCTTGAAAAGACTATTTCTTGAAAAGACTATCCTTTCTCCACTAAATTGCCTTTGCAGCGCTACCAGTTTAATCATTCTCAGGCCTAGAGAAGGAAATGAAAGCTTAAAAATCTATTATTTGAGACTCTTGGATTGAAGGATGTAGTGCTTTTAAATGATTTCCCCATTTCGTAAGAGTCTCTTTAGTCAAAGACCAGAGTTCTCCTGTCAACATTTATTATAGTCATCAACTTTGGGGCAGAGTGTCCAAGGCACTTGTGAGTAACTGTGATAATTAAAGTGTCTATTTCCTCCTAAGCACATGTCAAACTTTCATCTGTCAGTCAGACAGATCTAGGAGGCATTGTGACCTCAGCTGAGTAAGCCCTATTATTATATACAGAAAGGACTCATTGAGATCATCACCGTCAGAGAAGTCAAAGGACAATATATAAGTGGGAGAATGTAATGCTTGATCTGATCCAAAGCAATTAATATAATTTTCTGTTTAAGTTAAATGTGCTGATATGACACTGGTGCAGGGTTTGATTCATAAGGATTTGCTTTAAATCCTAATAAAAGAAAGAAAATTAATCCAGAAAGAATAAGATCTAAAAATATATTATGATGGATTTCCTTATCATTATTATTATTAATATAACACAGTTAATTATATTCTTAGTAATATAGTAATCATTAATATGCTGATACTACAATCATTATGTGTCAGTTTTGATTTGAAAAGGAATCACTGAGACTTTGGTTATTGGTGATTTATTATTTCTCATTTGGAGTTGAGGAATGGCTCATTTTACCCTACATAGTCAAAAAACTTTGTTTCAGTGCCTACACAATGAACAAGAAGTAATATGTTCTCAGTGTTTTATGTCACCATTGTTTCTATGTCTCTAAGAGAAGAAAGACATTCTCTTTTTAAAACCAGAAATATATCCTGTCTGAAGTAACTTGAAAACTTCCTCATTGTGAAGTCTGCAGGGACATCAAGGATCACAGAGATTTCTGTTACTCAGATATATCGTCTCCATAGTCCCTTAGTGTATTTGTGGCTACACTTCCTACAGGGAGGGACAATTTTACAATCATGACCAAGGGTTGCTTCAAGATTTGTTGAACATGTAGATGTTTCATTCATTTTGAATTTATATATGGTATGAGATCCAAATTATTTCTTTTGCACATAGATATCCAGTTCTACAAGAACCATTAGTTCAAAAGGCTATCCTTTCTCCATTTAATGGTCTTGGCACTCTTATTGAAAATCAATTGACCAAAGATGTATGTATTTATTTCTGGACTCTCTCTATTGAGAGTCCAGAAACAAATATATATCTACCGTATGCCAGTAGTACACTGTTTTTGATTACTGTAGCTTGGTAGTAAGTTTTAAAAATCTGGAAGTATGATTTCACTCTGTTCTTTTTTCAAGATTGTTTTGGATATTTGGAGTCCCTTGAAATTATATATGAATTTTAGGATCATATTTTTTGTTTTCTATATAAACTTTGACTTAATTCCTATCTTCAGTATAATTCCCCCACCCTCATCTGTGCCAGAGATGCTCTATCTACTGTCCAGGAAATAAGTCTCCAGTCCTCTTCTGGGTAGGGGAATAGTAGTTGCTAGCTGCATGGAATCAGGAAGAGTCTCTAGGTGTCTGGCTGCTTCTACTTCTTTTAAAATATACATTTTTAGCTTTTATTAGAAGAAAAATAAAAGGAAGAAAATGAATTCTGAGAAAACTTCTTCCCTCTGATTGCTTTCCTATTTTCTTTGTCAATAAAAATTTTTTCCCTTACTACCTCTTAATCTTTCAATCAATCTTTATATGTTTAGTACCTCCTTTCATAAGTACCTGATGCCATCAATTTCTGAGTTTTTCATGAGTTCTGGAACAAAATGGAAATCGAGTTGCTTATTGGTTCTCTCCATTATTGACTTAGGGCTCAGCTTTCTTGTATCTAGGTTAGTGAACATGTCTATCTGATTTCCAGCATCTGAAATGTTGCTGTTATTGTTTCCTCTATTCCTGTCCTTGTATCTGTGGGGTTTTTTCCTTTAAAAAGTCTCTTTACTGTCACTTTTAGGGTTCAGGAAGGAGTGAGCCTAAATGTATGTGTTCAGTCTACCATTACCATCTTTTAATGGAAGTCTCCTTAGCAATGGTTTCTTTGTGTAATATATTTAGAACGTCCTTCAATATGATTACATTCTTCTACTACACAAGTTTTAATAGCTGCATTATATTCTACTGTGGGAATATATGATCATTTATTTAATAACTTTCTTTTGGGTCATTTCCAATTTTTTAGTTTTAGAAGCAATGCTGTGATGAACATCTGTATAGAAAATTTTGTACATGCCCATAAGTATTTCCCTAAAATAAATTCTGAGAACTTATATTATTTAATCAAAAGGTACACACATATATTAAGAATTCTGATATTTATTGATAACCCAGAAGAATGGTTTTATTGATTTCATGTCTACTAGCTATTTATGAAAATGTTCTTTTCCCATACACTCATCAACATTAGGCATTATCATTTTAAAAATTCCCTTATACTCTTATGTTTTATTTTTTCAAATTGGAAGTGAACTCAACACAATTGGTTTTGCTATAATGTAATTATTAGAGAGAATGGATTAAAATCCATTATTCTAAAACTGAATATATTATATTTGGCAGAAGTCTCTAAATTGTAATCTATTTATATTAAAAAAATAAAACTCTTCACAGAGCAGATCATTTGTTTTGGTTGTTTAGAAATATGTATTCCTACTAAGTTTTCTAGCAATTTCAGTAGGGGACTTTCTTACTCAATTAGATATTCACTGAGGAAAAGTAAAACTTACTTCCTATGGAATGGTGGAAATTTTATAAATCCTACTTAAATAATTGTGCTACTCACTGTAGAAGAAAATGTTAAGGGACTTGATCAATCATTTGTTCATGTCTGGAGTAGATCTGGGACTCTTCTTTTCTGTATCTGTTAATTTAGGGGAAATATCCTGGCCTTGCTTGAAGGTATTCCTTTGGCCACAGCAGAAAAAAATGGAAAGACCATGTATTCAGGAATGAGTCATAGTTAGCTGCTCCAAAATTTCATCCAGTAATGTCAGCCTTATCTGCTGTTTATTTGGCCTTTAAAGAGTATGGAACTGTTCATAATAGTACTAGAGAATGCCTGTGAACAAAGCTGATTCCCTCCTGTTCACATTTATTAAAATCCTAGAGACAACTAGCAGTTATGAACGATTGTTTGAATGACAGGAATTCATCAATCCCAAGTGAACTGTGACTTTCAAATACATTTTTAATTGCTGAACCCTCTCTTTACATGAAATTTTAAGTCTTACTTGCTTGAGTTCCCCTCACTTCTGATAAGGTGAGCAATCTCCATCAGATGGAAATGCCAAGAACACTTTGCTAGCCCTCTGAAAGAGAGGCACTTAATTGAGCGTTTCCTTCTTATGGTTGTCAAAATGTTTGGAGAGCGCTTCCCTGGTGGCGCAGTGGTTGAGAGTCCGCCTGCCGATGCAGGGGACACGGGTTCGTGCCCCGGTCCGGAAAGATCCCACATGCCGCGGAGCGGCTGGGCCCGTGAGCCATGGCCGCTGAGCCTGCGCGTCCAGAGCCTGTGTTCCACAACGGGAGGGGCCACAACAGTGAGAGGCCCGCGTACCGCAAAAAAAAAAAAAAAAAAAAAATGTGTGGAGAACAACTTTTGTAACTGTATGTCTCCTTTCCAACTTTTCTTCTGGTGTAATCCACTTATTTACTTGTTCTATGGTGATGACGCGTTTATACTCATATTTTCTCTTTTATTAAATATATTTTGTCAGCTTCTAATTCACTGAAAAACAGTTTAAAAAACAAACAAAAAGGAAATTTTTAAAAAATGGCACAGAAAATGGGGACCCCTCAGAGATTCCTAAAAAGAATGATGAATTAATTATACCTGTAGTTTAGAAAAATATGAATAATACAGGTAGCTTTGTCAAGATAGATTAAAAAGGGGACTTCCCTGGTGGTCCAGTGGTTACGACTTCACCTTCCAATGCAGGGGGTGCCGGTTCCATCCCTGGTTGGGGAGCTAAGATCCCACATGCCTCGGGGCCAAAAAACCCCCCAAAACATTACACAGAAGCAATATTGTAACAAATTCAATAAAGACTTTTAAAAAAAAAGGATAGATTAAAGGGGAGTTCAGACTGGAGGTTACAGTCACAAAAACAGAAACCATTCTTGTTATTTCAAACAGAGGGATTTTAATGAAGAAACTTGGTTACCAAGATGTTGGAAAAGCTGGGAAGCCAAACATGAAATTGTGAGGCCATGCAGAGTTTAGCAACAACAAGGAGCACTAGCGCTGCTGAAGGGAAAGAGAGAGGAAGGAGATGATGTGACAAAGCCCCAGCTGGGGCAGTTTCACTGCAGCTGCACTCATGGTGACGACTGTCTGGAAGGTGCTAAGTCGTGGAGGAAGAAGATGTCTGATGAAGGTTACTACAGAGAAGATGCAGCTGCTGCGGTGGGACCACCACCCACCCCTGAGGAAGACAAGGGAGGGAGAAATACCCTGGCTTCTCCTTTCCTCCCATGCTCCAGTCCTTCACAATCTCCCGCAGGCTGTGCCTACCTGGATGCCAGTTGACAAGAGAGGGAGGGAAATGGAGTGGTACTACTGGGCAGGACAGAACAGGGAGAGGACAGAGGATGGGTCTGAGCCTCAAAAAGGCAAAAGATTCGTAATGCATGGAAAGGATGTGGTTTGTACAATAAAATAAGTATGAACAATTTGTGATGGAGCCAGAGAGAGAGAAAGATCAATTTCTACTAAGGTGAGAGTGCAGCTGATAAAGACCCACAGAGAACAATGTTTTGCAGATGAATGAGGGCTGATTTGGGAACAAAGGAAAGAAATTCGATTATAAATATAGCTGCCACTAAATTTTAAAGGGTTTGGTTGTCTTACCAGAATTTTAAAGGAGTCTGAGAGCATAAATCCTTAGATTTTCAAAGATATTTTAAAGTCTACTGTCAATTTATGCATGTAGAAAAACACACAGAAGTTAATTTTTTTTAATGGATGAAGATTTGCTAATATTCAAAAGAAAAATGGCTTATGGAATTGACTTTTAAGGGCTCCAAAGAGAGGGACCTTGAGCTTTACTGTGTGACATTCAGCTTGATTTCAAGAGAGTTGAGTTCTGCCATTGTACTGAGACTTTGGGCAGAGCTTTTGGCCTTCCTGTTGCTTGCAAAACCATTGAACAATTATGGGCGCATTTTAAATGCCCAGAATTACCACAAAGAACACAAGACTAAACTCACTGCTAATGCCAGACCTCAGACTATATACCATGATTCCAGCTCTGAAATGATTATATGGTCCTAATATCAGAGCCATATTTATTACCATACATAAATATTAACTTTCTTCCCTTTGAATTTGACCAAGCAGACTTTGGCTGCTACTGTACGCCTCTTCGGCTTCTTTGTTTAGGTGTATTTTTCACTTGATTTTTAAATCCTGGGATATAGTTATCTCATTTTCTAAATACAGATAAACATGCACAAAATTATTCTTTTTTCACTATTTATACTGAGTGAATCTATCATGTATGTGATTCTGTTGAAGACCTAAGTATAATTCTTTGTGTGTTTCTATATCTATAAAGAGGATACTTGCCCTGACTTCTAGGGTCTTAATGTACGTACTATTCGCTTCATTTTCTCATATTTTGGCTTACACGACCCTAGTCTATTCAAGAGCTCAACATTTAATTTTGCAGACCAGATTTTCTAAAATGTTTAAGGATTCCATTTATCTCTGGGTTTTTTACATTAAATACTTAAACATTTATTTGTAAGATTTCTAAGCAATTAGTCTTGACAAAATAACACCATCATTCTGATATTGAGTAAAATTCTAAAAGTTTTGTAACTGGTTAACACAAGGATGTTCCAGAAGACTCATTTGGTGAAGCCTATTCTAGCTGCACTTCAGATTTCCATAGTAACTATGGAAAATCACTGGGGTCCTCAGTTAAATGCCATTATGTACAGAGTAGAGCCCTAGACCTTTTAGATCTGGAGGAAACCTTCTAACTGGTGAACTGTTTCTATCTTTACATGTGAGGGAAGAAAATAAACTTCTTTTTCTGATATTTTATTATTGAGACATTTTCAACAATGCTTTAGAGTGTCATCCTTCTGTCTTGTTTTCTCGTCACAGTTTATATAGAATGCCCTGGAATATAGTCTGGTTTGTTGCTTTCGCCACTCTAAGAATGACTACTCTTCTGTATATCTAAAAATCACATTCGAAATGAAATTATAACATACTGAGGACTATTTAGTCTTTTATCTTGAAACCAGAAGAAAGAAATTTTTATAGTATTTAGATTCTGAATATCGGCTGGTTTGAATTCTTAAGTCTTTCATTAGAAAGTTGATTAGTATGAAAAAAAAGTTGATTAGTATGAATTACAGGGGTGATGGTGGGATAGAAGGAATCTAATTTCATCGAGCTAATTAAATCCCTATCCAGGTGGGTCTAATTCCCCACACAGAATTAAGATGAACAGAGCTAGCTGCTCAAGTTTTCCTGGTGGTCAACAATACTATGGAACTGTTCTTGAATGTATTCAGTGCTTTTGTGGACTCAACATTCTCTCTTTTTCTCTTTTCTCCCTCAAACTCTTTGCTTCCCTCCCTCCCTCTTTAATAGAAATCGTGTATAAATACAGGTTAAGATGGACTTTTAACAGGGATTTCATATTTCATAAACCTTATAAAAAGAAGTGTGACATGGTGATGCTATTCTTTGCTGGGTACAAGCAGACATCTTATAGTCCTGAAAGTATTAATACAGCTTTCAAAACAGAGAATGGTGAAATCAGGACGGAGGCAAGGTCACCCTGACCACTCTTCCCAGAAGAAACCCAATCTGGGATCGCAGGAGTTCTCTATAGGGAGTCCTGGATGAGAAACACCTGGGTGCCCTGGGATGGGAGGCCCCACCTCCCAGGCTAGTCCATAAAGAGTTTGGCTCACCGCGCATGTGGAGCAAGCCTCACCCCTCGTGGAAGACGCGCTTCTCTAGCTGCTTAGAGGCACAGTGGAGCAGTGCCTTGCCTCAGAGGCCATCCAAGAGGCCCAAGGCTTACTTGCAGCAAAGTGGGCTTCTGGAGCTGAACCTGGGGCCCCAATCTGACATTTGCCAAGGTATGAACCCAAATGTTGTTTTTTTCCTAGTGTCTCACAAAACTTTGAGATGTGTTATGGTTTGTGTGATACCATGGTAATGAATTTACCATTCAGACTTTTCATTAGGGATACCTTCTAAAAGAGCTGAGAAATATCTCTTCTTAAAGAGCATTATACTCCTCTTGCTTTTTTTCTACTTTTGCATTATCATGTCTTTGGAATGTTTCTATTCTCAAGCATTCTGTGGGTTGGGGTCTCACAAGGTAAATTGGTTTATGCTTCAGGCTATAATTAGTTACCTGTAGGTCCCCTTTCCATCTCTTAGAAACTTGTAGGTATCTTTCATCTGCCTGAGGCCCTTCTCTTATTGTCTTTGTTGATTCTCACTGTTTTGTTTCAATCATTTGACACAATTTGTTTTAATGTTTATTTTTAATTTTTTTTTTTTTTTTTGCGGTACGCGGGCCTCTCACTGTCGTGGCCTCTCCTGTTGCGGAGCACAGGCTCCGGACGCGCAGGCTCAGCGGCCATGGCTCACGGGCCCAGCCGCTCCGCGGCATGTGGGATTCTCCCGGACCGGGGTACGAACCTGTGTCCCCTGCATTGGCAGGCGGACTCTCAACCACTGTGCCACCAGGGAAGCCCTGTTTTAATGTTTTTGTATAGCTTACGCATAACGTAAAAATTTAACCATTTTTAAGTGTATAGTTTACGAGTATTAAATATATTCCCGTTGTTGTGCAACTATGGCCACCATCCATCCCCATATCCCTTTCATCTTGTAAAACTGAAACCCTATACCTATTAAAAATTCCTCATTCTCCTCTCCCCTAAGCCTGTGGCAACTATCATTATACTTTCTGTCTTGGAACCAGCCAGTTTTTTTTTTTGTTTCTGTAAATGGCTTATGTTACTTAGCATGAAGTCCTCAAGTTTCATCCATGTGGTAGCGTATTTAATCTCCTTTGTTTCTTGGGAGGATGTGTAGGGGGTCAACTGGTTCAAGGGCCAGAGTGCGGGACGCTAAAGGGCCACTCTCTCTTTGGTTAGGTTCTTAACCTTAAAAAAATTTTTTTTCAAAGTCTAACAGTTTCATTGTCACTCCCAACACCCACTCCCCCAGAAACCCCATTGCAGAAGCCTGTTTTTATGGGAAGTTCTTAGAACTAACCATCCCCTACTCTTCACTTTCCACCCCATTTTCTTCTCTGTAGTTACTAGGGTATTTTGCACTTGATTACATATCATTCACTCTTCTCTTCATCCCATCACCCCCTAAATAGGTCTTGAGAGAGAGGCTAGGGGACGGTGGGGGGGGAGAGGCAGAGGTGGAGGAAGAGTGGGAAGTATGTTACGTCTTCTGTTATTTATTTATATGAAAAAAGTTTTGGTGGCAGCAATGTCCCTGTGTCCATCGCTATTAGAGGCCAATTTTATACGTATAAACATTAAAAAGCAAGTGAGACTTGGATTATCATACTAATATTACTGTCAAAGTTTAAATATATTCTCTATGACTGAAATGAAGGGCTTATAGGGAGGGGGAGAACAAAGCTTGATTACCTTTCTTTCAGTCAGAAGATTTGTTTCAGCTGTACTTTCTAGAGCTGGACTTCTAGTATCTGACTCACTGTACTGGTAGCTGTGGTCTTAGCAGCTGAGTTGAGTCCAAAGGCTACTTTGTAAAGATGCTCCTTGCCTGGGAACATTCTGAAGTGGATAGGGTATCTACATTAAAATAGAGAAGCTAAATTGCTCATTTTGCGCCTGAGCCTTTAAGCCTTGCCACTAACCAAGCCATGAAAGGACATTAAGGTAACCCAAGAGTGGAGAAGAAAAGAGGGCTCTGAAAAAGTCCAAATTAATGTTTAAAATGCATTCTATGACTAAAAAACATTTTAGACTTGGACTCAGTACAAAATTTCAAAACTTAAGCTCAATGAGCCATAATAGGGGCTAATCGTAAAATTCTTGACTGTAACAGCATTTAATTACTGCAACCTGTAGTAATGCTAACAGCAGTGAGATGCTACACCACTATCTTTTCAAACAGTAGAACTATCTCAATTACCCTACAAAATAATTACACTTCAAATTGCTCCCTAGGCTTGAGACCAAAAGAGAAAGAAAAACGGAGAAAGTAAAATCAGGCAAAGACAGAAAGCTTTCACCTTCTGCAGTATTTTTTTAATCTCAATTTATTGACATGATATAATTATAATTGAAGTTATAGCTGAATTCCATGAATTCAGATCTGGGGAATGAAAATTCATAGGCTTATTCATGTTAAAAACAGCGTAATTTGTTCAAAATATCCTGCTGAGAAGAAAATTGCCTTATGTCTTTGAGGGGTCATAATAGTTTTCACAGTGTCTACAGTAACCCCATTGCAGGACATAACAGATAATTGAAAACAAAAGCTGAATTTATTAAGTCTGTTGGTATCAAGGTTAAAGTAGTGGAATGAAGTATTCGGGTTAAGTGATGCTATTAATGCAATGCCTTCACATGTGGTACGTCTAGCACATTAATACTTAATATGGCACTTATGCTTTTCATATAAAGCTTCCACTCTCCTTTGTAATTTGAATATTTTTTTAGAAGATAGGGCATTTTTTCTACATGAAAATTATTTTCTAAAAGCCTTTTAACTGTAGGTTAAACAAGCAATTGTGTCATGATCAAAGAGAACCAAAACTAACCTGAGGGTTAAATCATTACTACTGGCAAACACATGAGCTTATTGTCCTATCCAGTAAAATAAAAACATACCGTTTTCAAACGTGTCAATATCGGTAATACATAGGCTCATGAAAGCAACCATTTCAAACTCAAAAATTGTATTAAGGCTCTATTTTTGCAAAACCTTGAGAGAAAGAACTAGTTTATTTTTCAAGCATTTAGAAAAGAATGCGTTTCCTCATTTTCCTCCATTTCCATCTTTTCCCTCTCCTTGCATTCCATGTTTGCCCACAGTAATTTTGTTTACTCTTTCCTATTGTCCCTCTTCTCTTTTCTCCCTCTCTCTCGTGCTCTTTTCACATTTTACTTCTGCAGCCTTCTTCTAAAGAAAAGAGAGAAGCATCAAATTATGTAATGTTTATTCAAAGTGTTGATGAGATCTCAGGGTCTTCAGTATTATAGAAATCAGAGCCAATGAGAAGGCACCAATCTGCAAATGTTCTCAGTCCTATTCTGTATCTCCAGTGGTAGCCACAAATATTGTTGAATAAATTAATATTATTTGATCAGGCTTAGCCTCCTAAGTAGACTCTCACTCCAGTCTTTATTCCCTCCAGTCCAAACTGTATGCTGCCATGAAGAATTTTCAGGCACACAAATTAGGTATATCCTCAGAAATACTTAATGGGTTCCCATCAGCCACAATAGGGCTACCACCCTTGGTACATTAGGCTCATCACTATAAAAGCTCTGTCTACAGGTCTAGTTCCTGCTTCCTCCCCTCCCCTTGTTCTAGCCTTCCCCTCTCTGACTTTGATTACTCCTTCTTTTCTCCCTGATGTCTCATTCTTCCCCTGACTTATCCGACTCTTTAGCAGTCTTCACATTTCAATTCAAATTCTCCCTTCTCATGGTAAGCTTTCCTTAATACCTCCTGCTTATGCAGACTAAAGCATAATTTTTTTTTCTGCACTCCCACTTCATTTTGTAAGTAACCACATATTAGCATGTGTTGTAATTCCACTGGCGTTTCCCTACTTCTCTTTCACACAAGACACAGGATTCTAAACTCTGAGAGCAGGACAGGAATTTGGATTCAGGTCTTTTTGGCTTGAAGGGTCACTATGTTTTGGGTCATATTGAATGTGAGAAATCAATAGCAAATGGAGAAATTGCAGGAACAACTGTGATTTCAAATTTAAGGGATTGGATCAAGAGAGAATATGAAAGGAATAGGTTATGGGTGGCAACATTAAACACCCATAGTGAAGAATCTGAATAAAAAAGTGTGAAGAATGGCTTCCCTAAGAAATGCTAGCATTTAAGACATGAGGACTGGAGCTCAGAAGAAGGGAAAGATGCAAGGATAGAAGCCAAGGTGGGCAGATTTTTAAGGAGAAAAGAATTATCACTGGAAAATGATTTAAAAGTCCATTAAATTTGGGGACTGAAAATAGACCAGTGATAAACAAAATCATTCCAAAGATATCTCAATATCTAGGCTGGGGCAAATCAAATTATAAACTGTAGAGTGAGATGAAGTTAAGTGTAGATGTAGTATGTGTGTTACTAAGTTTGGACCTGAAAACAGGTTAGAAATGGGGGTTGTGTGGTTGGTGCAGGACATTACCTTGAAGTGAGAAATAAGTGTATGTGAAAGTATTTCTAATGTAGTTGTAGGTTGAAGGAGGGAGCTGGAAGGGATGAAGGGTTTGAATGTACAGAAAAGAGGAAATATAATTGAAGGAACTAGTGCAAAGGAAAAAGAAGGGGACAGGATGCAGAGCACAAATGGAGAGTTTGGCCTGGGGTTGATATTTCTCTGGAGGGATAGATGGGATACTGGGTGAAGATACAGTTATGTTTGAGAAGGAAGGGAAAAAGATTAGATAACTTTATGACTCACATTCTGATTTTTCTCTTGTTAAATGGAGTGAACCCTTTTAATTCAGATGATATCATAGGTGCCTATTTCTTTGATTTGCCTTTTTGGATTTTGTGATGTCAGGGTGCGCACCACCTTGCCTTGGTTCAGCTTATGAATCTATCGGTGGCAATTCTTATAAGTCTCAGGAGAGCAATTATGCTCTGCAGCTCAATTTAAGAAAGCAAGGGGTACTAATATACAAGCATTTACCTCCACTTGTGATATCTGAAAGTTTAAAAAAATTCTTATGCAGAAAAATAATTTTTTCTAGACTATTTAAGTAGTCATTAATTCACTTAAAGCAAGCAAGTTTTGCACTTTGTGTCTCTGCTTACTTCGGGACTTTTATTGCACAGTGAGTTTGGAGATGTGCATATAATACTTGGCAAGTGTTGAAGAGCTCAGGAACATCAGTCTTCATAGAAGTCAAGTGGAACACAATTATGACCAAAAACCCCAACGTAGCCCAGGGATCTACATGAGGAAGTCAGCATTTTTGTCCTCTTACCTCAAATCTTTGGGCAGTGTAACTTTCTGTAGGCCATATTTTAATTCATATGTTAAGGAATATATGCATTTAATTCTGCATGATTGCATAGGGCATAGTTATCAATACTCCTTCAAAATCTTCACTATGTTTAATTCATGAAATCCTTGCCTTCATGAGCTCATATGCCTTCAACTTTTAAGTATAGTCTACTTTAAATATTTAATAGGTTAATGAAAAACCTTTTGAGCATTTAGTTTTATAAATGGATTTATTTGAACATATATTAGAACTCAACATAAAGAGAGCCTTGGGATTAACGTTTTTGGCAAAATTATAATAGCTACTATTTATGGAGTCCCTACCACATGCTAAAAGCTTTGCATTCATCATCTTATTTATTTGAACAGCCAGTGTCTAATCTCACTGTGGTGTCAGTTTGAACTTCTGTATGTTGACTCTTCCAATTCTTCTGTAATGAGAGAATTAGCATTTTTAAAAAATTCCTCCCAACCTAGCCCACGGTTAAGCCAGAAAGAGAAACTAAATAATTGCTATCCAAATAAAGCAACACATGAAATGAAGCAATACTTTCCTTCACAGGGACTGGTTTAGAAAGTGATTAATGCAAGGTTATTTAAACGTGTTAAATAGACATTAATAAAATGTGAATGAATTAATTCAACATTGTGAATACTACACTTTTGATTTTTGTTTTATAAATTTATTTTATTTTTGGCTGCATTGAGTCTTTGTTGCTGCGTGCAGCCTTTCTCTAGTTGTGGCGAGTGGGGGCTACTCTTTGCGGTGCACAGGCTTCTCATTGCGGTGGCTTCTCATGTTGCAGAGCACAGGCTCTAGGTGCCTGGGCTTCAGTAGTTGTGGTGCACAGGCTTAGTTACTCCACGGCACGCAGGATCTTCCCGGACCAGGGCTTGAACCCATGTCCTCTGTATTGGCCGATGGATTCTTAACCACTGTGCCACCAGGGAAGCCCTACACTTTTGATTTTTAAATGTTGTATATAGCTTGGAATTCCTTGGCTCCTTTTTCATACTGCTTGTGAGGTTCTGATTTTCTGGTGGTGTTTGACAGAATAGTCTAAATTCATAGTTCTAATGGTTTCTTCTTTTAACAGAGCAATATACAATTCACACAGTATTTGATAAGCACCTCTGATATATCTGCAAGGTTCTGTGATAGGTCTCAGAAGGGAAGACGCTCTGGGTAAGGGTTAGGGATTGGGTAGGAAGGAGCAAAAATCAATAAGATATTTCCTGACAGTGGAGTTGACACACTATTGTGGGAGAAGAAGGGATAAAACAAATTACTATGGCACATTTAACAAATGCAGAGTAGTGACCAATGAAGGTACTGAAAACACTACCATTTTTATGATTCTATATTTAAAAGTTAAAATTGCTTTTTTTAAAAAAATATTTTAAAGGATGCAATGAAGCATGAGAAAAAGTAGTTATATATTCTGCTTCATTTCCCTTCTTCCACTCTCCACCACCAAGAAGTGTTGTTTTCAAGGATGGAGTCACTCCAGGAAAGGCGTTTGTTAGCACTAGAACTCCTTTCCAAACTGACCCTCCTATTTTCTGTTACAGCTGGCATTTGCTAAGGGCTTTACAATCTAGATGATAAGCCAATTAGCAATTAGGCATTAATGACTCACTGCGGTAGCTCTTAGAGATAATATATTTACAAATTTATAGGAGCTCTTTAATCAAAAGATTGGCTGTGGTGGTAGTATTTAGTGTCCACATGGTAAATCCATGTGGAAATATTTTGGAGGTGAACTGGGTTTTGAATGCTCAGTCAAGAACTATGAAGTTCTGAGACTTTTGTCCTTCTTGACAGCTAACGAGTTAGCCCACCACAATTAAACAGAAGCTGGCGGAAATTCTGAGACTCCTGGGGCAGACACAGAGGACAAGTTATGTGATAGGCCTCACAGCAGTAGCGGTAGCCAGTCTCACTGATTTCTCCTGCCATTTCCCGAGGCCCAATTCCCATAGGATGATGTAACAAGCTTCTAGTGATGCCTGCACACCTGATGGCTCATGTGACAGGAGAGGAAAGGTACCCCAAGCCCGGGTAACCCAACTCTTATTTCACGTTTTCTGGCAAGTAAACCTGCCAGAACTTTGCCCCAGAGGAGAACGTTCTCCTTATGATACTGGATAGTAAGCAAACCTGCATTCTGCCCTGGAGAGAGAGACTGTCTTCCTCATCCAAGGTATTTACTGGATAAATGTCCTTGAAAGAGTCCAGAACAGAAGAGCAGTTAGTGCCTCTGCATTGAAAACATGCAGAAATGCACAACACACTTGGAAAACTGTCTTGTGGCACTCTGCATCAGTTGCTTTTCAACAAGTATCTCCTATTACATGGCAAGCAATGTTCTAGGTGCTTTAAAGAGTACTTACAAAACACCCTCCTTTATTTCCCAAATGACTCTTTTGCATATTTTATATTCCTACTATATTTTCTACTCCTATTTCATAGATGAGGAGCCTGAGGCTTAGAGAGATCAGGTTACTTGCTTAGTTATAAACAATGAGTGCAGCTGATGAGATTTAACCCCAGGCTTCTCTGACTCCGGTACCCATGCTTTTAATTACTGCACTCTCCCACTGGAAAACATCAACCTACTTTAATTTTCTGTATGGATTTTGTTGACAGCCTTAAGGGACCCCACAGGAGCACTATCTAACTTGAAGGTCTTCATGCAAAAGGTGATTATACATAGCAATTCATTAAACAAATAAATAATACCTCTCTTTGTATACATACTTCATTAAGTTCATTTTTTAAAAAGGAATTAGTGAAAAAAGAAAAGATCAGGCTCAATTAAGTAAAGAACCTCTGACAAGCCTCCAGTTTGCTTCATGTTTTACTAGTTTAGTTAGATTAGTTCTCTGGTAAATATTTTATTTTCACTTGGTTCATTACTTTGGAATAGTTTATTGCTGTTAAGGAATTGGTAGAATGAGATAGTCTTGACTCACTAGCTACTAAAATATCTGTATTTTTGACCATCCAGGAGTGTTGAAAGTCACTTATTAAAGGCCTCTAGGGTCCCACTTTTGTCCTATCCATGTGCACATGTTTTAAGCACCACTCCTAGGACATGCTCTGTGTGGCAGTAATATTTAGGCTGTTCTCTCTGTCTCCAGTGCTCTCCTTCCACGGTATTCTATGATCTTCAAGCTTCATCCCATGAAAGTGTTTCTGATCTCTCCCACAGGTTATAATCTTTCCTCTGGTGAACTTAGAGTTTATTTTTCCTTTCCATGGGTCATCTTGACTGTGTATCTGTTTTATCCACACAGTCATGATATAAACTTCTTTTGGCAGTAATGGGTGTCTTATCTTCGTGTATTGTTACATTGTATAAATTATATTTGATGTAATGTAGCCTTGAGGAGGCCTGTTTGCTTCAGAGGAACTGGCAAGGAGGACATAATGAATGCAATGTGAAGAGGGCAGAAGTTTCCCTTTTGTGGCTAGGTCCCAGGTCCTTCTGCAGTGTGCGAAAAAAAGGGTATGTGGGGCTTCCCTGGTGGCACAGTGGTTGAGAGTCCGCCTGCCGATGCAGGGGACACGGGTTTGTGCCCCGGTCTGGGAGGATCCCACATGCCGTGGAGCGGCTGGGCCCGTGAGCCATGGCCGCTGAGTCTGCGCGTCCGGAGCCTCTGCTCCGCAACGGGAGAGGCTACAACAGTGAGAGAGAGGCCTGCGTACCGCAAAAAAAAAAAAAAAAAAAAAAAAGAGGCGGGTAGGGGGTATGTGCTCGCCTCCTGGCCTGGCGCACCCATTTTGTTTGTCTTGCTTCCTGAATTAGATATTTCCTGTTGAGAGTTTGAGGGGAGTTCCTTCATATGTTATTGGCTTACCTGAAACATTCCGGATCTTGCTTTGCATCACTTGTCCCAAAGTCTCACTATATGATATACCAAGCCCCCCCCCAAAAAAAGAAAAAAACCAACCAACCAAAAAAAGCAAACCTCTGTTCACTCTGTTCTCAGTGTTGTCTGTTTAAAACGTATATACTTTTAATAATTAGTACTAATTAGTGTTGTGAGCAAACGGCTTTCCGTTTTCTTCCTATTCAAAGTAGATAACGGGTTATACTTCAGTTCTTGGTATGCCATGCTCTCTGTGACATCAATCCGAAATAAGCAGAAAAATAAATGGAATGTGTGTGTTCACATAGATATAAATATAAAGTTTTTCCATGACCTTTCCTTTTTCTAATATACGTATTCAGTGTTTTTTTGTATATATAAATGTAGGTTTATGCATATCTGTGACATGATATTGATATATACACACATACACCTCAATTCGAAGATGTGCATTTTTACACATTAAAATGCTTTCTGATACTAGCATGCTTTTTATATTGACTCATATTTAGTGTAGTGTTTCTTCCTCTGAAAAGCTATTATTCACTGACGGTGCCTTTCACAATTGATCCCTTCTTAAGAACAACTAAATAAATCACTTATATAAGGAAGAGGCCAATTGAAAGAAAATTATCATAGTCTGTAATGGGAAGTAAGCCTTTTGCCAGAGTTAAGCGCCCAAATACGGCTGCTGTCCCCTGAGGTTTCTGAGTAGGAGAGGTAGCGTCGGTGTTTCATGTCAGTCTGGCGTTAGTACGAGATGGCAAGTATTCCTGGGGCTGCTGTCATTCCAACAACACTATCTTCTGCCTAACATCACAGTACTCTTTGTTGGCATTAAAGCTATTTCATCTCTGGCAGAGTAACATTCAGCGGATGGATGAGGAGCCTTATCTTACTAAGACCAGCAACATAAGGAATCAATAGACGAGTGACTTGTGCAAATAGTACCTGAGGGAGGAACACGCTTTTCCCCGAAGTTTCTAGGGATGATCCTAACACTGCAGATGGCATAAATGGTGAGGTGGAAGAATTTGTTTTTCTGAGTATTTTTCAAGCTCAGATTAGGTCCTAGGGGATGAACAATTTAAGTTTAGCTGTTTCTGTTTTTTTTTTTTTTTTTTTTTTTTTTTGCGGTACGCGGGCCTCTCACTGTTGTGGCCCCTCCCGTTGCGGAGCACAGGCTCCGGACGCGCAGGCCCAGCGGCCATGGCTCACGGGCCCAGCCGCCTCCCGGACCAGGGCACGAACCCGTGTCTCCTGCATCGGCAGGCGGACTCTCAACCACTGCGCCACGAGGGAAGCCCTCTGTTTTTGTTTTTAAAGCAATATGAGGAAAACATTTTTTGTTCCATTTTCAGGTACAGAAATTGATGTGGAATGTAAACTTTGCTTAAAACACCTAAATGAACACTGTCACACTGCTTGTAAAAATCCAATTTTATTTTTCATAAAAGATTTTACTCACCTCTGATACAATGTGTATATTTCAATCACATAGGCAGAGAAATTTTTTCTTCAATAACATTCTTTTTAAAAATGGTTACTTAGCAGGGAAGCACTTTTCTAGTCTTCAGTTTCCCCATCTGAAAAATGGTGAAAATAATAGTTCCTACTTCAAAGTTCGTTACAGAGAGTGGATTATACAATGAAAGTAAGGTACTTGTCCTGGTGCCTGACCATAGTAGATTTCAGTAAATAATAAATAAACGCACAGACATGCTTTTCACACTGCAGTTTTTAGGTGCTTTCACAACTTGTATGTCCATCTCTCCCCGGTCAGCAGAGCATGCAGGCATGTGCCAATGAAAGCTGGGCTTCGGTCTTTTCTAGTCCATGTATTCCTACTCTTGGCAGACAACTCCCTTGATTCTGTCTGTAAGAGGCTTATTTCTAGGATCCAGAGATTAGACTGTCCACATACAGCTCCGTGGAGAGTTGGTTTCAGTGGCATTTCACAGTGAGATGGGTCACCGTACTCGGAGCCAAACTCGTAAAAACCACATTCAGCTTCTATTTCATCTTCCAGCCTTCCTCCATCTTGTGATGAGTAGCACTTGCCACCACTGTCACCTCACCCAGTCACTTTCCGTCTCAGAACGCAGTGAAGCTTCTCTGATCTCCTTACACGGAAGCAAATCATTCTCATTCTTGTTGATGGTGGAAAGTGAATTAAATTGAAGTCTGGAGTGCAGGTGCCTGTAGATGTGACTCTGGGGGTTTTTTGCAAGGTGATATCATCAGCGAACAGCTAACATCTTTCTTCCTGGTTTTGTTTGTTTGCAATTTGCCTACAGAAGGCATTAAACAAGAGCCTAGAAAAAGAGAGAAATATGCAGAAGCTGACAATAAAACAGATCATTGACACCCCTATTGCAAATCCCTTTTCTTATCTGTCTCTATCTGAATGGAAAGGGAAGACAAATCTACACTATCGGTTACACCTTGGCCAAATAATACGGAGGGGCTTCCCTGGTGGCGCAGTGGTTGAGAGTCCGCCTGCCGATGCAGGAGACGCGGGTTCGTGCCCTGGTCCGGGAGGATCCCACATGCCGCAGAGCGACTGGGCCCATGAGCCATGGCCGCTGAGCCTGCGCGTCCGGAGCCTTTGCTCCGCAACGGGAGAGGCCACGGCAGTGAGAGGCCCGCGTACAGGAAAAAAAAAAAATAATAATAATAATACGGAGGCAAGCTTCCATCCAGTCTCCTGGGGTAGACACAGGGAGCTCATTCGAGATAAAGAACAATTCCTGGGACAGGTTTTCTTCCACACCATACATGCATGTATGGAAAAGGGTAGTCAGGGGCCTAACGTGCCGGCTGCCATTCATGTTCCAGGAGCTGTTAGATGTTTACATTCTTAAAAATAATCAATTACAGGTGATTTTTTTTCAGACCCCTGAGGCAGCTGTGGGGTAATGCTTGGGAAACACTACCTGGGAAGTTAGGAGACTTTCACTAAACCTGGTTCAGCCACCAAGGACCTGTGGGATATGGCACAGACCCTTCACCACAGTCACCACAGTTCCTTTGCACAGTGGAATGGTTGGGTTTGTAAATTTTATTCTGAGGATAACAAAGTGGACACATGCTGGGACCACTTTGTGACCCGAATGTACTTACCAGTATGTCATTTTCATTCTCAATTATTTAGAGAATGATTAGCCAGTTGATGAGGTTTGAGCTTTTTGATTATTTTTCTTTCCTCCTGCAGCTCACTTTTGGGTCATTTCAGCACTCACCAATTATAACACACACACACACACACACACACACACACACACCCCAGGCTGAGGAAATCATAAATATAGGAACTTGAAGTCCATCTAACTCCTGTAATAACTCTGATTAAAGGGCTTCAGGGGAAAAAACTAAAACCCATGATTACAACAAGATTTGGAGATTAAGATTTTGACAAGGTTCAGAAACACTTTTACGTGTTCTGTTGCAATTGATAGGCAGGTAATGGCTATAACGGAGAGTTTAAGAGGCAGGGGATGCATAATTCTTAAATACATTGAGAGACTTGTTATGCATAACCTTGATTTCCAAATTTATTTGATACAGGACTAAAAACTAATTATCATTCTTGAAGTGCCAGCAAAGCTTATGGCTTATGATAGATGGAGTATTTTATGTATCTATCAGGACAAGGTTTTTCTGGGAAGCTTAGACTAGTCCAAACTCTCCCAGTAATTAAAGAAACATTATTATTGTTATCCTAATTAGCCACATTGTATATTTATAGAGTACACAAACAAAAACCCCTTTTGGGGGAAGGAAAAGACCTAATATAGTTACTTTGTGTCTGGCACTTTGCCCAGCTCATTATACATTTTATTTAATTCTCAAAACAGTAACATCTTATAGTGCCAAAAATATATTGTCTTCCTTAAATGCCAGTGGGAAGGCCATTGTTCTTCACTACACTTTAGTTCTTCCATTCATTTCCCTGTACCTTTCTTTCCAAGTTCCTTTCTTTATTCTTCCCTGGACTCCTTGGTCCTAGTTGTTGATATTCAGTCTGGTTCTTCTTTCCCCTTCCCTGTACTTTGTAGTTCTGAGTCTGCCAAAGGCTCCTGTGGGTGTCCTTTAATTCCACTGGTAACTTTTATAGCTAAAACTGTTGCAGGCTGCTGGCATAAGTCAAATCACATTTGGTAAAATGTATGTTATATCTGGAAACAGGGTTATACTCATTCTAGAGCACTTAACTAATTGCACTGGCATAAAACAGCCTTGTACACTTCTTGTAATGAAATAGATAATTTTAACTAGAGCTCCACCTAATACTTCCAGGGAGTGCTTTAAAAAAAAATTGGCCTATTCTTGCTTCAGATCAATTAAGTGTCTTGGAAGCTTTTTTATTTTCTCTTTTACAGGAATTGTGCTGGCCTTAATCACTGATTTTGAACTGGGAGTCTTTGGTTTTTCATGAAATAAAAACCAAGTGCTCTTTGAGTTAAGCAAAGTGTACAATGGAGAAAGCAAAACCTTCACTACATTTTATTCCTCTAATTTTTTTTTTCCCTAGGGCATATTTCTGGCTTGTTCAGCACTTCAGATCAGTCAGTGCAAAAAGGTGAGTGCAAAAAACGAGGCAAGTCAGACAGTTCTAAGGTGTGACATTGGAAAGAATTTAGCAAAGGAGAGGAGGGGGGGATGTTTCTGGTCTGGTATTGGTGTCCTTTATGTCACTGTCTCATCCTCCAGCTTATCTAACAATCGGTTGGGTAGTTAGAGACCCAAACCTGTGTGCTCAGCTGTGTGCTGTTCTACTGTTCTACAAATAGGGACAAATGATAGGTGTCTTGCCCCTAGGAGTTTATGGTATAATTGGGAAGTTTAGAGGATCCAACACATAATAAGAACAAGCTCTGCAGGAGAGCTGGGGGTAACTTATGTCGTTGTTGTTGTTCTTTAATGGATATTACAAGCTGATGGTGTTCAGAGAAAACAAAACAAGCTGAACAGCTAATGAACGTTTCTTGGGGCTGGAGAAGAGCCCTAAAGAATGCGGCAAGCGATTGAGAAAGAAGGGCGTCTCTAGCAAGGAATCTTTTTTTCCTTTTTCCTTGTGTCTTCTCTCACCTCCTCCTTTGCTGTGAAACTGGGCAAACCAATTGGTAAGGCAAAGTGGAGATGCCTTTACCTGGTAGTGTTTTGTAATCTGAGGGCATTAGTTTGAATTGTTTGTTTCTACCTGGCTCTATGCCCTTTGCCTAAGTCTCCAGTCTGTCATCTCTAAAAGGAGGATGATAATAGCACTTCTCTTTGAGGGGTCTCAGAGGATTCTTTGATGTTCTTCACTCACTGCATACATTTCAGTACATAATTCTAGGTCCTCTGCTAGACTTGGGGAATACAGAGGTAAGCATATTGAGAATGTTTTTGTCCTCAGGGAGTTCAGAGTCCAGCAGAGAGGATAGATGCAATTATATACAATTCTCTGCACAGTTCCTGACTCATAGCAAGACTTCAGTGAGTACTGGGGCATATCAGTGGCTATTTTCAATAATCATAGTAACCCAGTGGGGAAATTTAAAATAGAAGAAATACCTTCAACTTTCTGCCAACACAAATGGACCAGCCAGTGGTATTATGCAAATTCAATATTCTATACTGTCATTAGACCTCCTTAAAAGCTTCCCAGTATTGAGTACCATAATATGCTGACTTTTTATATATGCAGTAATACATTAGGCTGGACTGCACCTCCTTCAACAGAAATTCAACCTTTATATTTGTATGATCAGTGACAGGAAATTGTATAGCATAAAGGGGTTCCTCACCTTTGGAACTGAGATACCTGTTACTTTCTTGACCTTCACTGTGAATAAAGTATACCCAGTCATCCAGTCCTTTGGCACTCAAAGATGTACCGCTATGCAGATGACACCTGGCGACATACCTCAATCCAGTATCTATCTATTTAGTCTTATACAATTTTTGCCTTTTCTTCATGTCTTTTGTCTCCTCCCACAAGTCACTGTCACAGATTCCTAAGAAGCAGGAATCTGAATCTGATTCAGAGATTAGTGTGCGCAAAGTTTATTAGATAGCATGCTAGGGATCACACCCAAGGCAGAGATGGGAAGAGAGAAAATAGAATTGGGCAGAGAGAAAACTTGGGCTGTGGTATGGTCTCACTGCAATCCTTAGCCAGCCCAATGGCAGCTTTGAACCTGGAAGATTACTTCAGAGTTGTCACAAGCTGAGGCAATGTTGCTGGGCCTTTATATACCCATGTTGATCGATCGTTGGATGAGGGTTATCCCAGGAGTAAGGGCATGGCCTTGGGTGGGGTGGCTGTCTTCAGCCAAGGTAGTTCCCTACGAGGGCTGGCAGAGCAAGTTCCTTATTCCTGAAGAGGGGTCAGAATGGTGCATCACAGCATATACTACATATATACTCTTCCCTAAAAGGCAAATTTAGGGTAGCAGTCCAAGTGATTTATCTGTAATTTTTATGTTCTACCATGAGATTGCCAATGCCTGTGTAAAATGATTATGAAACTGGTATTTAGATACACTTAGGTCCTCCAAGAGCCTCCATTACAACAGAAACGTAACACAATATTGAGACTTGGATTCTCTGAGATGTGTAGTTGTTGGGGTTAGAGAAGAAACTCGGTGTTATCCAGATAATCAACCCAATTCTACAACTCATTGTTTTACCCATATTTGGTTACATAGTTAGAGCTGAAACTTTGGCTCTTTTATGAGCTCTTTCTTGGGTCCTGAGTCAGCATTCTCATGAAAATGTTATAGTCAAATTAGGTAGTTGCCTATCACTTACTGCCTTCCCTATTGCATGTATATTCCTCTTAATCTTATTAATTTAGCAATAAATATCTCCTAGAGAGTATAATGATACTGTAACAAAGTTACAAGTGAGAGTTTATTCAGTTTGTGGGTTAAATCTCCTAGGAATATATAAAATATAGGCCTTCTGAGTTTATGATCATTTTCTTTTAATTTGTTACCTTACATCTGATATATTTTAGTTCCAATTCAGAAATGGTGAAATCTTATTTTGTTTAATACTTTGTTCTTTAATGTTTTTATGCTTTTTAAAAGTAAAAGAGCTATAAGGTAACACAGTGGAAGGGGGAGTAAATTACACATAAAAAATCTATTTCCATGTTAATGAAGTGCGCTTTTGGAGAGAGAATAGATGATACTTAAATTTATTTCCTTCAAGAAAAGGTGTTCGTTAAAAATATAAATGACATTTCTAGTTAGTTACATTTTTCTTCCTTTATGTCTTAAAGGAAGTGTTTTGTTTAAAATTACCAGGAAAAAAAAAATCCACAAACAAAACAGATTAATGGCTGGTAACAGATTTAAGACTCTGTTTCTTATTTTAAACCTAGGGCTGTTGTTTTCAAACTTTTTAAAGAATTGGAGTATTTTTATTCCATAACTGTAATACAAGTTGAAAACAAATTATTCATTTTATTTTAATAAGCAAGGATTCCTACTCCTCCCCCCCTCAACTAGTATTCTTTTTACTGCTTCCTTTCTGTACTTAAAACAAACTTTTGAAATTTTTCAAGTATATACAAATTGTAAAGGATAAGATTATAAAACCTCTATCCATCACTCAGTTTCTCCAGTTATCAACTCATGTTTAACCTTGTTTTGCCTAAACTACCCACTCACCCTACCCCTGTCCAGATTATTTTAATGTTATATAATTTCTCTGTATGTAAATATTTCAATATGTATCTTTATAAGATAAGGAGTCTTCAAAACACAGAACCACAGACCTATTGTTACACTTAAAAATTAACAATTTTCTAGGAGTGTTAGATACCCAGTAAGTGCTCAAGTTCTTTGAGTATGTCAGAAATTATGTTTCAAATCATCAACATTCAAATAAGACTCATGCATTACAACTGGTTGATATAGTCTCTTTTGCTATGTAGGTTTCCTCTCCATCTCTAATTTTGTTTCTTATAATTTCTTTGAAGAAGCCAGGTCATTTATTCTGTATGGATTTTGCTGATTGCATTCCAATGTTTCAATCAACTGTCCCGTCTATTTCCTGTAAATTGGTAGTAAAATCTTGAATTGATTAGATTTAGTTTTAAGTTTTGGACAAGAATACTTGAGATAATGTGTCATACTTCTACTAGGAAGCATACAGTATCCTCTTAACTTTTTTATGATGTTAATAACCATTAATGATTATTGCCTAGATCCATTCTTTAATTACGGTGTTAAAATATTAAAATTCTATCACTCCCACTTCATTTATTAGCTGCGATACTTCTGTAAATAAATACTTCTCCTTATCAACTATTCGGGTATCTTAAGGTTCAGTTTGTATACAGATTCAGTTTGCATGATTCTTTATTTACTAGTTCAAAATAACAATTGGTTTCCAGCATCCTCTAGGTATAACCAGTAAATTATATTATCTACCACATACTATATATTTTTGATGTGTCATTCCATAGAAGCTGTTATACGTATTGATTAATTGTCCTATCTTCAGCCAATGGAAGCCTCTTTAAGTTGGTTTGTACACCCTTTTGACTCTTCTGTAATACTCTTTAGCAGCTTCCTAATTTTCTGGTACGACAGAAAGTGCCAGTTTCATTTTATACATTTTATATTACAAACCTAGAAATCTCCAGAATTCCAGGAAATGGTATTAAAAGTAACAATTTGGGTGCTAGGGGTTATTTGCTTATTGTTAAAGTTATTGCTTTTGGTTTGGTCATTGTATCTAGGCTTATTAAGACAAAAAAAGCTCTGTTCACTGAAGAAGTTACATCTTGAGTTCTTACTGATACAGTCTACTCACTTAAGACTATAGAGTTTTTATTTACCTGCATCGATCTTACATATATGTCTTCTTTGTCTCATGCTGAAAATCTCAGTTCTCAAAGAAATCAACATAATCATTCATTTACTTTATCCCATGATACACACGCAACGAACTCATAAAATACAAACACTACCACAGGCAGTGTGATTAAGTTTTTTTTTTCCAATTCCTTTGTACTCAGGTTATTTCTCACCTGACATACATGGTAAAAGTTGCTGTGTTTTAGAGTCACTTAAAATAGTCCTATTTTGCTACAGACTCGATACATAGCTGGGTTTATTTGCTTTGCTTTAGCTTTTTAGAATTTGCCTTTTAAAAAATTTTATGTACATATTCATCGTTCCAATGTAAAATCTATAAACAAGGTAAATTCAGAGAATAGATTCTATCTCTGTCTTCCTGACCTCATGCCTTACCTTCCATATAGGTAAACACTTTGAAAAAATTTTAATTGATCCATCAAAACCTTTTTTTTTTTTTTTGGTACTTAGGAAGGTTTGTGGTTTTGTTCCAATGATTATACTAATACTTTTTAAAAAAAATAACGATTAACATTTAATTAATTTATTTATTTTAATTTTTAAAAAAGTTTTGGCTGCCTTGGGTTTTGTTGCTGCACGTGGGCTTTCTCTAGTGGTGGGCAGGCCTATGATTACAGTAGCTTCTCTTGTTGTGGAGCACGGGCTCTAGAGCACAGGCTCAGTAGTTGTGGCACTTGGGCTTTAGAGCGCAGGCTCAGTAGTTGTGGCACAATGGGCTTAGTTGCTCTGCAGCATGTGGGATCTTCCTGGACCAGGGCTTGAACCCGTGTCCCCTGCATTGGCAGGTGGATTCTTAACCACTGCACCACCAGGGAAGTCCCACTAATACTTTTATATAATAACCACAGTCCCTTTCTTTCTAGATGTTGTCCTTTGGTTTCCTACTATGAGTGCTACTGAAAGTAGCTGATGACCTATTTCCCTCTCCCCATTCTCTCTCAGCATTATTCTTTCTCAGTTAATAAAAATAATCATTTCCTTATAATTATCTACTTTTCATGTACTCCCCATTATTCACCTCTTTTGATAGCTGTATTTAAGGATATATAGCCATTACATACTATGCTTTCTCTACTATAAACACCATTTAGCTTTAATTTTTCAGGCATATATTCATTTAATGTTCATTGCTAGTCCTAATGTTTTCACACTAGTCATTTTGATTTTCAGAAGCCCATCCTTAGAAAATGGCTGAAGGGTTTATAGGCATAATATTCTTAGAACTCTTGAAGTTTCATAACATTTTGTCATGGCTTTTGTGATTGAAATTGTTTATGCTAAATATTAAATCATTGGCTCACATTTACTCCTGTGTGGTTGTTTTTTACTAAATTGTCTTCTGTCATGAACTGTGGCTAGAGACAATTTGATAATCTCATCTTTTTTTAAATTAGTAACTTAATATTTTCCCTGGCTGTCCCATGGACTCCATTGTTTTCTTTTTTCTTTAAGGTTCACCATATTATTAGTGTATTTTTCTATGTTGGCTGTTCTGGTTGTAATGCCAAGTTGCTGTTTATTTTAAAGTTTATCAAATTAAAATTTTTAGTGTTCTATTTCATTGTAGTTCTTTTCTTGCCTTTTAGTATATATTATATCTTTTGCTTCCTCTATTTCTATCCCTATCTCTTGAATCTTATATCTTCATTTTTAATTTTTAGAATTTTCTCCTTCTCATATGCTATTTCTCAATATATCTTCCCTAGTATTCACTCTTATGTTCTTCTAGTTATTTATTTCTGAAATATTTTTCTTTATTTCTAAGTCTTTTCTGTATTTTTCCAGCTATCCAAGTCTTTTCCCTAGTCACCTAAATTGAGTTTTGTACATCAGATATGTCATTACTTCATTATTTCCTTAATTTCTTGTAACTTATTTTGATGTGTTAAATTAAAATTTTCACTTTTTGAGGAATATCTGATATGCATTCATTTGTTTATAGAACCATTATTCTGCACCTTATTTTTTATTGAAGTATAGTTGACTTACAATACTGTGTTAGTTTCAGGTGTATAGCATAGTGATCTGCACCTTATTCTTTAAACATATTTTGAATGGGGTTTTATCATAAACTTTCTGCTACTCATGTCTAAATGGGATCGTTTTTCCTCTATTCTTATTAGAAGATCGGCCAGGATAGCTCTCCTCGCATTAGAACTTAAGAATTACTTCTGTTATTTTCACAAAGTGTTCAAAATTATGGCCTTGTACTTTCTGTGATATGGAAGCCCTCCTTCTCACTTCCACTTTTATCGGGAACTTTCTTTTGTCTATCTTATTCCTCTCGTTCAATTTGGTTTCTATTTCCAATAGTTTCTTCTCAGTGAGACCTTTTGTCCTAGAAGAAACCTTCAGCTAGTTTCCAGAGTTAAAAGACCCAGACCATTCCTCCACCACCTGATTTTATTGTGGTTCTATTCCTCTAACCTGCAGATTGGAGCCCATAAACTTCCCTGCCGTCTTTGGCTGCTGCTCTCAGCTTGGCCTGTTGAGTGTCCTGGTTAGTACTGTCTTAATTTTCTGGGTCTTCGTGCCATTGGAAGTCTTTATTTTTCCTTTTTCCTCTTCTACAATTACAGATTCCACATGGGTCTTATTGTTATTGGTGCCTTATCTCTCAGTTTGTATTTTCAGGTTTGGGAGACACCTTGCAGCTGCTTTTTTGCAGAAGTACTTTTGAGACTTTGGTTTTAGTGTTCTTGTTGCTCTGTCAGTTATCATGGAAGGGGATGGGATTCAGGTATTCAAAAACTTTTCTGCCATCATCATTTTCCCAAGCCAGTATCTTAAGCCTAAGTTCTACTCAACATTTCTGAAAGAGAAAAACTGTATGGAAACTTTCCATCAAAAACTGTCTAACTTGGGCTTCCCTGGTGGCGCAGTGGTTGAGAGTACGCCTGCTGATGCAGGGGACACGGGTTTGTGCCCCGATCCGGGAAGATCCCACATGCCGCGGAGCGGCTGGGCCCGTGAGCCATGGCTGCTGAGCCCGTGCGTCTGGAGCCTGTGCTCCACAACGGGAGAGGCCACAGCAGTGAGAGGCCCGCATACCGGGAAAAAAAAAAAAACCTGTCTAACTCAGTTTAATTAGGTAAAGTGATATATTTCTGTAGAAAAAAAAAAAAAAACTTCTGTGAGAATAGTGTTTTAGGAATAAAAGAACATAAAAAAATAAACCAGTCCTACATCTTAGCAAGAGGAAGAGGAGAGTACAGACAATGTAGTTAGATTTGGATGTGACAGTCACCACCGAGTAATTTTCTAGCCATTTCAGTGCTGAGCTCATTGTAGGCACCTGGTGAATTTCATGAATGAATAATTAAAATCATTTGAGCCTTGGTAGCTTCCTTGCTGAGTTACTCTGAGAGTAACAAAGAATATGTGTAAAGTGCTTCACACATCACTCTCCTGCCTTCATCACCTCAGGTCTCCTGATGACAAATGAGTGTGTTTATGTGTGAGGGCTCATGCAGGTATGGAGAATCCCCACTCCCCAGTACTGAAGATCTGTGTTCATCATGGCTTTATAGGATAATATTCAAGTAAATTGTAGGCTTTTTAAAAGTTAGAAATATGCCTTCATGAGTGACGTTTAATTTTGAAATTGCTGACAATCCCAGGCCTCTGTCATGGGGGATCCTGCCTAGTAAATTATCATTTGACCTCAAAAAAATCTCCCAGACACATCAGCAAGGCTTGGAAACAGCAAAGACACTTAACTGAGGCTTTTAGTGGAAGGTTAACTGCAGCAATGATAGGGCTGGTGATTAGGAACAAGCAGAGGAAGAGTGCCAAGTTTTTAGAAAAGATCAACACTCACAACAATTCAAAAAATGAAGGCTGACAGGGAATTGATTGCTTCACTCCACTTCCACTAACCATAAGGGCAATAAAACTAGATGGAGAAAAACAACTGATGAATGCTCAAGCTTTGCCTCATAAAGAGAACAATCCACTTAATAGAAGCCAGGAATATCTTTCCTCTGTCACAGTATTAGTTTCTAGATTCATAGACTAGGTTCAGATCAAGCAGAAAGGTGAGACAACTGCTTTTTCTTTCTACCTTTGAAAACATATACTCCATTAATAGTTATTATAAAATATTGGCTGTATTCCCTGTGATGTAAAATATATCCTTGTAGCTTACCTATTTTATATATAGTTGTTTGTACCTCTTAATCCCCAACCCCTATCTTGTCCCTCCCTGCTTCCCTCTACCCATTGGTCACCACTAGTTTGTTCTCTGTATCTGTGAGTTGTTTCTTGTTTTTCATACTTATTTATTTTTTTTAGATTCCACATGTAAGTGATATCATACAGTATTTGTCTTTCTCTGTCTGAATTATTTCACTAAATATGATACCCTCTGGGTCTATCCAAGTTGTTGGAAATGGCAAAATTTCTTTTGTTATGACTGAGCTGTGTGTGTGTGTGTGTAGTCATAGCTTCTTTATCTGTTTATCTTTTGATTGATACTTAGGTTGCTTCCATACCTTGGCTATTGTAAATAATGCTACTAAGAACAGTGGGGTGCATGTATCTTTATGAAGTAGTGTTTTCATTTTCTTCAGATATGTACCCAGGAGTGGTATTGCTGGATCATAGGGTAGTTCTATTCTTAATTTTTTGAGGGGCCTTCTTTGTTTTCCACAGTAACTGTACCAATTTACATTCACACCAACAGTGTACAAGGGTTCCCTTTTCTCCACATCCTCACTAACATTTGTTATTTGTAGACTTTTTTGATGATAGCCATTCTGACAGATGTGAGGTAATATCTCATTGTGGTTTTGCTTTGTTTCTCTGGATGTTGAGCATCTTTTCATGTGCCTTTTGGCCGTATGATGTCCTCTTTGGGGAAAAATGTATATTTGGGTCTTCTGCCCATGGGCAAACTGCTGTTTATGGCAGAAATGGTGTTTTTTTAAGGTAACAGGTCACTATCCTCAGTTCCATGTCTCTATGCTGCTTACCTCCATTTGGAGTTTAATTTCAGTAAATGAACAGGGTGGGAAGTAGGGGAGGTTGATGATGGTTTAAGCATTGTGACAGCTGTAAACACCTCAAATGTGGTGCTGTAGATAGGGGCTGAAGTTATGCAGTACATAAAAAACAAGATTCTTAAGTTCAAGACTTTAGAGGAACAGAAAAACGGGCATGGAGAAGATTTTCCTTAGCATGGTAGAAATATAAGGATGAATGCTTGATAAACACTGGGAATTAAACAACAACCTGGGCCCATAAATTTGCCACTGGCTTTAAGGCCAAGAAACGAACTACAAGCACCTAAGTGGGAACTGGGCATAATCATGGTAAATTGTCTACACTATCTGCCAGCAAATGTTGCATCTGGATAGAGTACTTTTCATACGCAGGTAAGTAAATAGAAAAAACAAGGTGAGCCTGTAAAAACAGCAAGGACAGTAATAGAACAGCAGCGGCAACAACAAAGTTGCAGAGTAGGAAAATGGGATTACTACAACTAGTGAGTAGCAGAACATGCCACTGAAAATAGTCTATTTTCAGACTTCATGAAGGAACCAGAAATGCAACATCAAAATGTCGTTCTGCTTCTTCAAGAGTTTATTGGAAGGAGAGGAGATTTTGGTGAAAAGTTAAAATAAGAAACAAAGGGAGATGGTAAAATGGTTGCAAAGAACCAAAAAATGCAATAGCAAAATCAAAAGCTACATTGGAGATATACTATATAGTAGAATGACATTGTGGAAAATAAAATCAATAAAGAACAAATGTAAAGTTCTCCAAAAATATAAAGGAAAAGTACAAAGAGATTAATGTCATGATAGAGACAGTAAAAACAGACCAAAGATTCAATCTAGAAATTAAAGGTACTTCTGAATTAGATATTAGAATAAAAACCATATTTAAAAATACAATTAAATACATGACTGAACTTTAGTTAAATTTTATTTTTAAAATATCAGAGTGTAGATTTAAAGACTTCCCATACTGATGTAAAAGTCAAAGGAAAGAGATTCATATCTAAATCCATTCCACCAAAAGTTTTTAGGAAAGGTAAAGGAAATTAAGCACTCATGAGTCAGAGTAAATGATTATTGATTACAAAGTAACACAAATCAGGTGGACCTGAGACTGTTCCTCTATAATAGAAAACAATAAGTGGATCAGGATATTTTGGGAAAAAAAAAAAAAAAAGAATTGGGAGGGGTGCAGATTAACCAGTAGTGATTGTCTTTCATATGTAAAGGCAAAAAGAATCTATAAAGTGTGCAAGGACTTCGAAGAGAAGATACATTATCTACATATTTTTCTTAATAAAGACTACTGAGCATAGTTAGTCAAAAATGAATAACTTCACTCTGAGAATGTCAAGCTAAAGTGAATCTTGTTTATTTTATATAAAATTATATCTAAGTGTCATCAGGTGGCTTTTGTAACCTGGATCCAAACCTGAGGCCTATAATATGTTACTAAATCATTTCTTTAAGTATAGTTGATTTACAATGTTGTGTTAGTTTCAGGTGTACAGCAAAGTGATTGTTATATGTACATTCTTTTTCAGATTCTTTTCCCTTATAAGTTATTAGAAAATATTGAGTATAGTTCCCTGTGCTATACAGTAGGTCCTTGTTGGTTATCTATTTTATATAAATCATTTCTCTCTTGATTTCTGCATCTTTTCCTGAAGCAGAAAAATGTTTCTTATACCTTTAAGCAACAAGTCATCATTTATTCCACAGTTAAGGTGTAATCTCTTGCTATCTTTGAAGACTACCTCAAATAATTTGGTTCCAGCTATAGATAAGTATGTATGCATAAATATAAAAATTGGTAAGTGTATATAAACACAACTATATACATTAATATCTATACATTTAGATAGGTATAATTATAAACAGAACTTCTATATACAGTTGAATGGTTGTGCCCTATACAAATGTGACTGAATGGGCAGGAAGGGACTGAAGTCTGGCCCAATGTCCTCTCACCAAGGAGCACACTAGGAAAGGACTGTGTCTACATGAAGAAAAACAGAGGTGACTTTTTCTGGTCAGCATTTCAAACCTTGTGCCCACAGGGCTGTACCCCTTCCTAATCCATTCTCCCAGGAAGGGTGGGATATTCTAGTTGTCATGAAGGCACCATGTAGACCAGCAGTATGCTATACTGTAGGGAGAATTCTTAAATAGCAGCTTCTCTCCCTCATACAAGAGTTGTGGAACAACGTAAAAGCCATTTTGATGACCAGAGACCTTGAGTGATGACTTTTTACATCTTTAAATCCATAATGAATAACCTGGGTTATGCATTTTTATAAAGAGTAGTAAACAAACCACTGGCAGATTTTTACCTATGGCTAAACTCTCATGTCATAGTCCAGTTAAACCTGGTAAGTGTCCCTGAGGTAACAATACTTTAAAAATCACCACTACATGTACTAATACATGTACTAAAAATACCCTCCTGTCTCACTTGACAGACCAGAAGAAGGGAAATTTAAAGAAATGAAGGGGAGGGGGAGACATTACACATAGAACTGAAAAAGCCATGCTGAACTAGGAAAAAGCAAAAACTATAAGGAAATAATAAAAGTAGTATCAGTTCTTAATTCTGTCAGGTGATACTCTTGAAAATTTCTAGTTTTGTTCAAATTGTAAATAAAAATCTGTGCTGTCTTATACCAGTACAAAATCATATGTCATATGATTAGAACTCGAAATATTTTCAGAACAAAAAAGTAATTAAAATCCATGTGCTATTTTCCAAGGTGGTGAAACTAGGGATTTTTATTTTCTGTACTTTGAGATAATCTATAATTTACCGAATCTTATTTCTTTAAAGCAAAATATACACAAGTGCACTTCATTTAAATTGTTTTAAAAATAGGCAACTTGTGGCAAGACTGAAGAAATAAAGAAAATTCCATCTTATAGAACTGATTTCAATGCTCTAGGGCCACTACTACTGTTCTATTGTTATTTATACAATACTTAGCTTATTCTTCATTTACACTCAAAGAAATTCCTCACAATGAAGCTGTTGTATAAATAATGTCTTACAAAAGAATAGTTAAGGTTCTTTGTTTTTTTCAGATTTAATTTACTTTGGTCCTTAAGCTTGCTAATAATACTTTCATCTGAATTTATAGGAATCCTATCTTGTACTTAAATGTTTTTTTCTACATCTGGAAATTGAAAGATTTTATAAGCATTGCCTATTACTTCTCACAACATTTTTGTGAAGTAGAAAGCAATAGTTTTTATCTTCATATTAGCTGAAGCAACTGAGTTGAAAAGATTTGCCTCAGTCAATGGAAATGCAGAAGAGGAACTTTCTAAGCTCTGGCCACTAGCCAAGTCACTAATGTGCCTGAAAAAATAATATGGGAAAGACATTTTTCCTTAAGTTTGGTTTTCAAGCTCCCTAGGGACAGACTTGTTCTCCTGTAGCCATCACCAGTGAGAGTTCATTCCATATGCCTGCCTGAGAGTCCTCTTAGCTTGACTAAATTTTAACAGGCTTCTTCCTGACTCTAGGTCCCCGACCTCCCTTTCTTCGAGTATTTACTTTAGAAAACTTGTAAATTACAATTTATAGTTTATAGCCTGAGATGTAAGTGTTCTCCCAGTCTCTTGCCAGTTCAGCCTAGGAGCATCTTTCTCAAGGACCTGGTATCCAACCTTTTGAAATGTAAATTGTTGAGAAGGGAAGGTAGTGTCCCTATTTCTCAGTCTCTGTGGGAAGATAGGAGCCTAACTTCAATGAGGGACAATTAGGAAACAAAATGCCCTTATCCCCTTGACCAAGCTGCCCTATAACTTTCTTGAGTACTTTTCCACTAACTCTCCCCTGCTTTTTGTTTCAGTGGAGTTGAATTCAGTCTCTTTCGCCTATTTCAAGAGTCTTTGGAAAGTCTTCCTTGCCTGTTTTAATTCTGTGTGGTACAGTTTTTTCTTTGACATGTCATGTAATGTATATTTTGAGTCTTAGATCTTTGCATCTGAAAGGACCAAATCTAGGACTCTGACTTCTTTTTCTGAAATAATGTGTTAATGGAGGAATGAAAGACCACCTCCTTGAGGGGATCCAAGAGGGAATAACAAAGAGCTGATGTGACACCAGTATCTCTCATTTTTTCTTCAGTGTCAATGTAGTATTCCTGTTGAGAAAAGTTTCACAATATTAAAATGTAAACATTTTAGTCAAGCTCACATTTTTAATATGTCTACTGAGTGTGCAATATTGAAGAAAGTTTATCCCAAGACATTTAGAATTATAGCCTTTCAATTTAAAAGTCATCTGACAGGGCTCATGTGACATAGTTTGGTTAGTTTTCTATTTCAACTTTTAACTTCTTTATTATGAGACTCTTTTGGTGGGGAAGGGGTTTAATATTTGGTGGGACTAAGCAGTGATAGGAGATCAAATTTGAACTCAGTACTCTATATTGAATGGAAACCTGAGCATTTTATTCAGATTCATCATTTTTGTTGCCTTGAATTTTGGCTTGTTGTCATTTCTTGTTTATGAGTGCTGCATAGTATAAAAGAGCTGTCCTCGCAGGTTCTTGGATGTTTAAATATGCTTCTGTATTGGCTTTATACTTGAACAACTTGGCGATGTATTCAGTCTTTAGTTCTACTTGCATAATAATTCGGTAAATTTTGCTCTACTCTCTTCGCATTGTATTACTGTGGCAGAGTCTGAAGCCAGCCTGATTTTTTGTGTGTATATGTGCACCCTTCCCATATAATTTTTTGGTCTCCATACCCATGTTTTTACGGCTTTTAATTTAGTAACTTTCCTTAAGTTTCGGTCTCATGATTTTTCCTAAATGACTCTTGTTTTATCTTTTTTTAAAAAAATAAATTTATTTATGGCCGCTTTGGGTCTTCATTGCTGTGTGCAGGCTTTCTCTAGTTGCAGCGAGCGGGGGCTACTCTTCGTTGCGGGGCGCGGGCTTCTCATTGCAGTGACTTCTCTTGTTGTGGAGCACCGGCTCTAGGTGCACGGGCTTCAATAGTTGTGGCACGCAGGCTCAGTAGTTGTGGCTCATGGGCTCTAGAGTGCAGGCTCAGTAGTTGTGGCACACAGGCCTAATTGCTCCGCGGCATGTGGGATCTTCCTGGACCAGGGCTCTAAGCTGTGTCCCCTGCATTGGCAGGCGGACTGTTAACCGCTGTGCCACCAGGGTAGCCCCCTTGCTTTATCTTTAAATGGAGATGCCTATTACCTGAAAAATAGCAGTGGGCAGAAGGTAGGGAGGGAGATTAGCTAGAGGATGTTTACAGTCTTTATTTGGGTTTATTGTCTCTTATACCTGTCACTAAATCTGTTTCTTTTGACTTAGTGTGTATTTCTTCCTAATTTTCCTTTGGGTCACAGCAGAGCCTTGTAAATCTAAATTGCATTTGGCAATCACTTAGAACCTGTTTCCTCTCCCTCTGTCACTTCACTTCTTCTCTTGTAGCCTCCCTCCATTAGAAGGCAGGATAGGAGATATAAAATATCTTTTTGATGTTTTTCCTTCATCTTCTCCTGCTTGCTGTTCGACAGTGTCAAACCTGTTCTCCACAAGGACATCCCCACCTCTAAAAGACCGCTGTACATATCTTCTAGGACTGACACATACTTTTGAGGTTCAAGGAGTTATGTGCTGGTAATTAGCATGCCCTTTTGTTTCTCTCCAGCTTTTGCTATGGCCAGTGTGTTCCATAAATTGCAGTTTAGGATCATGATAGTTTCTTTGTTCCATTTGAGAGAGATTCCCCTCTCTGTTTTTCATTCTGCTATTTTTTGATGAGGGTTGAGGAGGAAATGGATAATACATTTTGTCTTTGTTACTGAAATTCATGATTGTAATTTTAATATTGAGTTGCGTAATTATATGAAATGCTTATCTCCCCTTCTAGACTCTAAGACTGATGAGGACAGGGACCATGTCTATTTTTTTTTTTTTTTTTGTATATTTGACTCAGGCAATGCTTCCTCTAGCCTCCACATTAGAGCAGTCATCCATCCTAGCCTCTGAGATTCTACTAGGTCCGTTTTCTGTTAAGCCTTCTTTGCCCCTCTAAGGTCCTTCTGTGAGGTCTAAATTTGGTCCAAGAGAACCATGCACATTTGTTCCATGGGGGTTTAAGTCAGCACATTCTTAATACTGCTGCAGATATGCCTCCCCTTCAGAGTCTACCATGGAAGAGTTAGACACCAGGGAATACATTACAGTCTGTCTCAGTGGTTCTCCTAAAGCGCCTGCCTTTGGGTAAAGGTGAGTGGGAGAGAATCTCCCTTTGAAGTGGAGGGACCAGCCAACTGTACGTTACTAGCAGTCTTTAAAATATCCTATACAGTTGACCCTTGAACAATGAGGGGGTTAGGGGTGCCAACCCTCCAGGCAGTCGAAAATCACATATAACTTATAGTTGGCCCTTCATATCAGTGGTTCCTCTGCATCCCCAGATTCATCCAACCACAGTTGTGAATTCATTGCTATTGAAAAATATCTGCGTAGAAGTGGACCTGCCTTAGTTCAAGCCCGTGTTGTTCAAGGGTCAACTGTATATGTTTATATATAAAAATCTATCTTTGTATATTTTTCTATTTATATTATATAAATCTCTTAGTATATAATCTATCTATAATCTCTAAATATATATGTAAAATATCTCATACTGTATATAATGTAGAATGTTTAGATTTATATATAATCTCTTCTATTATAGACTTTATATATGCCAATGATATATATTTAATCAGTTTATGTACTATATATGTTAGATATATATATGTATAAGATATATAATCTTTTTATATAGATTATATAATCTTTATCAAATCACTTACCTGTCATCAATATTTTCATCTTGGTGAAACACTTGAGTAATTTACAGACATCATGACACTTTTTCCTAAATTTTTCACATACATTTCCTATCTATAAGGATGCTCTCCTAGATAACCACAAAACAATCTTCACCCTCAAATTTAACATTGCTATAATACTATTATGTAACATAGCCTAAATTCGCATTCCTTAATACCCAATAAGGTTCTACATAGTTTTGCTTTTTTAAAAAATGTGGAATATAATTTTAAAAATCGCTTATTAAATTTAGTAGTCAGATCACTTTTGGTCTTCATTCTAGAATAGTTTTCTTTTCCTCCCTCCCCCCTGCTTGCCAACACCCCCCCCCCTTTTTTGTTTTAAGACATTGGCATTTTTGAAAAACAGTTGCCTGGTTTTGTCTTGTTTTCTCATGTTAAGCTTCAAGTAAACCGTTTTGAAATGAGCACTGTAGACACAACTGTGTGTACCTTCTGCAACATCACACTAGGAGAAACATAATGTCTGTTTGCCACATCATTAGGGATGATCTATTGGATCGTTTGTTAAGGGAGCACCCTAACAGATCCCTATTGTGCACTTTTCCTTTTGTAACTAATAGGTAATCTGGTAGCTTATACTTCAGACAGTGAGAATATCCTGATCCCAAATCAGCTTTCTCCTAAATATTTTAGCATTCACTAATCATTATTGCCTGAATTGATTATTAAAATGGTGGTTGCAAAGTGAAGTCCATTCTTTTTCTGCCATCAGTAATTTAGCCTTTGGATTGTGGGCACTTTGGCACCTATATCTGGTTTTTAGCTTTTAGTGCATTAGCCTGAACTGATACAGATAGAATTTCAGTGTAGCATCCTGACATAAATTGCTGTTATTAATATTTTTTTAGAGCAGAGACTTCTGCTACTTTTTATCATAAATATTCCAGGACCTAGCACAGTTACTTGCAAATGAAATGTGCTCAAAAGGCTGAATAAGTTTGACTAAATGTGAAAAATATTGTACATTTATGAATATATCTTTACATCAGAATTTTACACTGGCTCTAATTGATAGAAAAGCCTAGGTTAAAATAATACATGAGTTTGGAATTTCAAGAAGCTTTCTTGAATGTACCTAAAATATTTGACAATTAGGAGGTAGTATAGTCATGGGTAAATATAAGTTTAGACTTAGACATCTGCGTGACCTTGAGTATATTCCTTAAGTTCTCTATATCTCATTTCTGTAATATTTAAAATGGGACTAATAATACCCACCTCAGGAAAGTTTTAAGTTAAAATGACATAATGTAGAAATTGTTTGGCATGATGCCTGACACAAGGCCATGCCTGAAACAGGGCACTTGATAAATGGTGCCTAATATTATTTTTGCTACTGAATAATAATAAAAGATTGTACTGCTCTGTCAAGTATACTAATTATGTATGCTATTGAGTGTATACAAATACTATATCCAATTAACAAGTGAAATATAAACTAAATGTCAAAAATTTGACATTATCTGCTGGCTCTTGCATGATACAGATATTTGTAAATATTCTTTATGAGCTTTGCTTATAGCAGATATTTACAAATTAAATCTTATTGTAGGTTCCTAAAAATACAGCTTAGCTCCTCTCAAGTCATGACATGCAATGTTTTCAAAAGCCTTTCTAAAGAGACAAATGCAGGTTGTTTGAGGCTTATTTTCCCAAACATGGTGTCCTTTGACTCTCCTTATTTATATCTTCCAGATTCACTTTGTCTCTTTTTCCCAGGAACCCAGCACTCACAATTTTTTATAGCTCTTTTTTCTTCTATAGCAATTTCACCTTACCAAACTGTGTGCACTGCTCTCTGAAGAGTTAAAACAAAGTCCATCTGGTATCTCATAGCAGCATGCCTGTAGTCCATCTTCATTTTATCATAAATTATCTTATCACGCTGCACAGAGTCCTTGCAGTGTTCAGCCAAATTGAAACGATCTTTCTGAAGCCCATCCCTGGTCATCTGTTCTTAATGGTTTTGCCTTCACTTTGAACAGGGTTAGTGCACCTTAGAGCAAAATTATCTTTGAAGCCGTGGAATTTTTAATGACTCCTAATGTAATAGAGTTCACTATGAAAGACTTGAATGGTAATATTTATACAAATCAGATCTAAATTAAGCTGGCTCCTCAGGCTAGAAAAACCTTCAAGAATCATTCCCCCTCTCCCTGGATGAAAAAAAGTCTTCAGAGACTAGGGTAACCTTGGACAATGATCCCTGAATGATCCACCTGGAAATCAAGGAGGTGGTGCTGGTAGAAAATTACGTTTAATTTGCCTTGTCTGGTTTTCTTCGTTTTTCTTTTGGGGAAATCATGATGTGAATAATTTTTAAAAAACATTTTGGCAAGGAATATGCTGGTACATGTGCATGGTACATGTGTGAACGCAGCAGGATATTAATACAGAGAACTCTAAACCCTAAGACATTTTCTATTAAATATATTTTTCTGTGATTCGTATATAGCTGAACTCAATTATATGTTTTGCAGAACTTAAATGATCAAGTCTACATCTTTTTAAAACTTTGAGAGTAGACAAGGTTCTGACTTATCAGCACCACCTGATGCTGGCTGGCTGCTCTGTACACCCAAAGTGAGGCTGTGTGTGGATGGGCCAGTGAGTGGGTAATACTGGATTATGCTGGAGAGCTGGGTTCTAATGTATTAAAAATCTTTTAGTCTAGGGCAACAAATTCTGCTAGAGGAACCAATATGTGATTTATGTGTGTAAATACTTGGGAATTTGAATACACCTTTTTTTTATTGTTATCTTTTTGATGTTGAGCTTTTCTTTCAGTCTCAGAGTTGGTTTGGGAGAAAAAAAAAAAAAAAAAATCTGCCAGGTAGCTTACCACCTACTTCTGGCAGAAGTATTGTTGGCCATCCTGAGGCTGTGATTTTGATTAAGGTCTCAGGCTTAAAATTCCTCCATGTGGATGGTGATCTGAGAACAGTCACCTTATATGTAGAAGCACCTTAATGGGCAGACGGGGGCAGCCATTTTGCCTAGGCTTTTCACCTTCCTTGATTTGGACCCCATGGAAGGAGAAAGAGGAGAGAGATACAGGCCAAAGTTATAGTGAGCTTGGGCCCAGCAAAGGAGTGGGGACATCAGATGGGCAGGACTTTGTTTGGGATGTTTCTGTCTGTGTATATATATTTAATCCAGAAGGTACACAAAGATTCTGCTGCCCAGAGTGGCTGGTATGAACCTAAGAAATTGCTCATGTCTTCACTCTATCTAGTCTCTGGTTCAGATATTTGATTTGATTACTGCCTTCTTCTGTCCCGAGATAGTGCCCCTTTTTTTCTCTCCTCCCAACCAATTTTCAGGTATGGCTTGCATTGTACTGACATTGTTGGTCTCTACAGCCTCAAGATTTCCTTCTCTTGATCTCCATTCTGTAGATCCCAGTCTTGATCAACTTTAAGTCCTAGGTCAGAGCCTGGCTGGGTCATTCTCCATCATGGCAAAATAAGGATATGTGATTTGGGTGGTAAAAGTCAGGACAGATGTCCTTTCACTCATAAACCTTCTCCTCCTGTTCAGATAGGAATTGGCATTGCATACATTTACATTGCCAGAGCTATGAAGAACACACAGATGCCATCTTCTCCTTTAACTTATGGAGAGGGAGGGGGAAATAGATATTTCAGAAACTGTGGCAATCCCTGACTGTCTTTACTATAGTAGGGTCTAGAGTGAGTATTTATGCTGTTAGGTTAAAATTGACTTTGAAACTAAATAATTTATAGTATTGCCAAATCTAATGAACTCTTTGGCCCATTTCTTAGTTAACTTCCTTCCCTTTGTCCCTTCTTGAGATACTTTTTTCCTTGGCTTTTGTGATGATACTTCCATATTTTCTCCTCTCTCATATCTTCTTCTTAGTATATTTGCTTCTTTTCCAAAACTAGAACTTTAACTATTGAAGGGCCCTTGGGCACTGTCCTAGGCTCTTTATATTCTCTCTCCTGATGTCATCTCCTCCTGTCCTATAGCTTTGCATCTTTTCTCTATGCTCATGGCTCACAAACTTATGTGTCCAGACCAGATTTCTCCCTTGAGTGGCTTATCCTAAACTTAGACCTACCAATTTATCTCTTTACTTTCCCATCTACACCTATTCCATGAGCAAGTCTTGCCATTGCCCTATATTTCCCCCTCTGCTATCCCACTCTATCCTAAAACACCACCATCATTCCCCTAAACTGCTACAAGTCTAACATGTTTTCTTTTTTATTCTTTATGACCTCTAGTAATCCAATATCCACACAGAAATCAGAGTGATTTTTTAAAAATTTATTTAGATTTATGGAACTCTCCTGCTTAAAGCATTTTACTGGCTTATTGTACCTAGAGTGAATAGGCTTATTGTACCTATTGTACCTAGTGGTCTATAAGGCCATGTCTGACCGTGTCTGACCCCTGCTACCTCATTGGTTGTATCTTGTAAGACTATCACCTTAACTCACTACTGTCTAGGTGTACTTCCCTCCTTTCTGGCCTTTAAATTTACCAAACTCTTTAATACTTCAGTCTTTACACTTGTAATTCCTTGTTTTTGGAAAACTTGACTCCTGGTTGGCACCTCGTTTCTGTTTCATACTTGAGATCTATCCAGTTTATCTGAAGTCTACTCTACACCCAGTTATTCTCTCCAATCTCTTTATGGGCTTTCTTACTTGTGCTCTATAATTACCTACTTGCTGTTTATTTTCCATTCATTCATCTCCACACCTCACCTCCCGAAAATGTAAACTCTGTGGGCACGTGGTGCTTGGCTGCCTTGCTCATGGCAGTATCCCTTGTTCCAGCAGTTTCTGACACATATAAGGTGCTCAATAAAATTTTGATGAATGAATTCATGGTAAGTTATATATGGCCACATCTGGCTTCTGAAGGATAACAGTCCATTCTTTCAGTAAAACTTTCTTTCTTTAGGAGGCAGTGCTGAGAGAGTATAAGCAAACAGAAGCAGGTAAGGCTCCATGGAGCTCTTTGTCATGCTGAAAAAGATTGTAGACTAAATATATCTGGAACCCTGTGTATAGGGGGTTTCTTGTTCAACTCCACTGCAGATTTTAATGCATTTCCTCTGTTTCTTCAGACCACAAAAATGAAAATTCACGGCTTAGTACAACCTGAAATAAGGATTCAGCTGCAAGAAAATGATAATCAGAGTTAATGAAGGGTTAACAGTGCAAGCCAATTTTTGTGAAAGCCAAATATAAACACCGAGCCCAGGTTGTAAGTCCAAAATCCAAAACACTCTGTAAAGTGAACAGTTTTCCTGAAAGTTTTTGGCAAACTTGTTTTGCAGCAAACCCTGATCTGAACTTATATGAGCTAATTTCAAGTTTTTATTTATCCAAAATCATACGTTTCCCGGGAGGAATGTTAAAGTTTTTAGTCAATATAAGGTATTTGTAGCTCATGTACATGAAGGTCCAGATCTCTAGGATGCTTTGAGGGGCTTTTGAAATGAGTCCCATGCATTCTGAGCTGGACTCAGTGTGGGTTTTTTGTTATGTCCCAGAGCTACATTATATTATTCAATTCAAAATATTTCCCACTTCCTTTCATCACCTGTTATTTAAGTAAGCACCTATTAAGGTGTATGGAAATGTTTTTGTCTAGGAAATTAAAACATACAAGCTTCTGACTATAATTTATTTGGAGAAGGAAAATAAGTTTCTTTTTAATAAGTGATATCCAACATGATTGAGGAAATTGCAACAGATAAGTGGTAGCACATGGAATGAAACAAGATAGGTAGTAATAAGGCAGATCTTATAGTCTTAATGGCTTTTCAGACAAACGACGGGTGGTGACAAGATTTTGAGTGTGATCCATGTTGAACTGGCCATCACTAATTACCAGGTATTTTGTTTGTACTTGGCTTTCATACCAATTGGCTTACAATATGTCAGATTCAATCAACTGCAAATTCAAACTCAACATTTTCCAGCCCTGACAACTCTTCATTAACTCTGACCAGCATTTCACTACAACTGAATCCTCATCTATCTGGAGGGGGGTACATGAGGAACCAGCCTTGTTTCAAGTTCTACTGCAGGATATTTATGTCCTCAGGTGCTGCCACTACAATTAGTCAAGCCCATGTTTGCTCCTTCTTATTTCTAAGGCTCAGGACTGCATGTTCGATAGCTGATAGATTGTTTGACATCGGTGCTATTGAAAGCAGTGTTAGTTCCAAGGAAAAAATAATACTGTCAGTGCATTTTATTTTCTTTCCTATACCTGGTGCTTTGTTCTTTTTCTGCTTCTTCAGTCTGTCTCTAATGGACCCTGGTGAACTTAGAAACCAACAGTTAAAAATAGGAGCTTTCAAGGACAAAGAAGATAAATGATTCTATGTTGGTAAATATTATCTGTCCTAAAGAAATGGGAATAAAGTGCTTGATACAGAACACGTAAACAGAATTTGAGTTCTAAGTGTGCATAAATGATGATCTCCTAGATGGGGAAAAAATGCTTTCTGTATGAAATACAAAGAACAGTTTACTATTTCCTACTCTTGCAAAATATACAAGAATAACAAAAAATTTCTGCCATAAATTTTAATAGTACTTTTTTGAGGCAAACACATTTCACTGTACATAGATTTTATCTTAAACACCTCAATGAGTTTTGATAAATGTCTATACCCATGTAACCCACACCCCTATCGAGATGTAGAATATTTTCATCAACTCAGAAAGAATCCCCTTTCTAATCTCTCACTCTCAAAAGGAAAATACTTTTCTGATTTCTATTATCATAGGTAAATTTTTTTCTATTCTTCAACTTTATATAAGGAGACTTTATATAACTTTATACAATCATACAATGATGTGTATCTGACTTTCTTTGCTCAACATAGTGTTTTTTGAGATACATCCATGCTGTTTTCTGTATCTGTATTTGGTTTATTTTTATTGCTGAGTAGTATTTTACTGTGTGAGAATAACACAGGTTTATTTTTTAAAATCTGTTGATGGACTCATGGGTTATTTCTAGGTTCAGCTATTATGGATAAAGCTGATTGAACATTCTTGCACACTGTATAGCTATTGTATAGCTATGCTTTCATTTTGTCTGGATGAACACCTAGACGTGTGATTGCTAGGTCATAGGGTGAATGTATGCTTCACTTTGTAAGAAACCATCCAACAATGTTCCAAAGTGATTGTATCATTTTACCTTCCCATCAGTAGTGTATGAGGGTTCTAGTTGCTCCACAAACTCCTTACACTAGTAGAATTAGCCACTCTAGTTAGTGCTTTTACATTCTGACAATTTTAATTTGCATTCTCAGATGACTGAGTCTGGGGCATCTCTTATGCACCTTCTCTGACATGGGGTAGGGGAGGAAGGAGGGTGCAGTTTAAAGAAATAGGTAATACAGGACGGGAAAAGGGAAAGACATAGTTTTGTTTTGGGTATATCAGACAGTTGGAAATATGGCACTGGATTTCAGAAGAGTTGGGAGACACAAGTTTAGGAATCCATGACATGTTAAATGTGAAAACATTTGGGTCCTAGTAAAAGGACCCAAATCCAGTTTTATAATTCCACAAATTGTTGCAAAATAATTCTCTCTAGCCTTTCTCCTTTCCCTCTCTGCCTCATTAGAATGAGAAACCATCTGGTCAGCGGAAGAGAAGGCTTTCATTGTGTTGACGATATATATGGGTCTTTTTTCTAACTCCAAAATATGAGAGGCTCTGTGTCATTGATACCCATAAAAGAGAAGAAAAGAAAGGATACAGGCACACCTCATTATTTTATTGTGTTTTACTTTATTGTACTTCACAAATACTGCATTTTTTTTTTTTTTTTTTTACAAATTGAAGGTTTGGAAGGAACAACCTGATGTTGTCAGATGATTGTTAGCATATTTTAGCAAGAGTATTTTTAAAATATTTACATTGTTTTTTAGACATAATGCTATTGCACACTTAATAGATTACAGTATAGCATAAACATAATTTTGTTATGTGGTGGGAAACCAAAAAATTTGTGACTCACTTTATTGTAATATTTGCTTTACTGAGGTGGTCTGGAAGTGAAACCACAATATCTCCAAGGTATAATACCTATGTATGTTTTCCAAAGAACATGACCTTTCTAAATTAAAGTCTGGGTGTTCATAATTACTCCTTTTCAGACCTCAGAATTCCCTGGGAAAGAAGACCTACCAAAAAGTATATGATGCTCTCTGGTCTGGGCTCTTTGAAAAGTCCCAGCCCTGGTCCCTTTCTACAAACTTAACCCTCTCCCACAAAGTTATTCTATCTGGAAGTGGGTAAGTGAGTGGTTCTCTAACTCTGCATATCAACAGATCCCAGATCTGTTTTCAAGATTCCCAAAGAAAAATTCATGGGCCTCCAGAGATCCTGATTTACTAGCCATGGGATGAGATCTTGGAATTTAAAGTCAAACACCACCAGTAATTCTGAGGCAGATGAGCTACAGACATATTTTAGGAAAAATTAGTGTTGATGAATAGAACTATTAGCTCTAGTTTCCTCTTGTTTGTTCTTATACCTCTAGAGTGAAAGTGAGTCTGTTAAGATTTCATATCCTGTTATCCTATTCATACACAGTTCTTCTCCGATTAAAATGTCATCTTCCTTTTAAACTTATAGTTAATAATAAATTAATACACAATCCATTTCATCTATTACAATGCTTATCTGAAGCCATTCTATTGAGCCTTAGGGACCACTTTTTTCAAATTTCTTCAGTGCTAAGCCACTAATCTGTGGCTTCAGAAAGGACCCAGTCTTTTATTTTTTTAATTTTTATTTCATCATAGTAAGAACATTTAACATGATATGTATCCTTTTAACAACATTATAAATGTATGATACAATCCTGTTAACTGCAGGCACAATGTTTTACAGCAGATCTCTAGAACTTATCTTGCAGAACTGAAACTTTATTCCTATTGATAAGCAACTCCCCATTTTCCCATATCCCTTGCCCCTGACAACTACTGGTCTGCTCTCTGTTTCCATTAGATTAACTAGTTTTGATACTCTGTATAAGTGACACAGGTTATATCTGTCCTTCTGTGACTTGACTTGTTTTACTTAGCATAAAGTTCTCAGGGTTCATCGATGTTCTTCTATATAGCAGGATTTTCTTCTTTTTAAAGGCTGAATTAGGTCAGATCCACTCTGGATAGTCTTCCTTTGATAAACTCAGAATCAACTGCTTTTGGGGTCTTACTTACATCTTCAAGGTCCCTTTCGCCTTGCCACTAAGTAACCTAATAACGGAAGTAACCTCCTTATCCACAGTGCCACCTCCACTCTAGAGGAGGGGATTATACAGAAATAGTTAAACCAGGAGGCAAGGATCTTGGGGTCCATCCTAGAATTCTACCTACTAACCCTCCTCCTGATGGCTGCTTGATGATGTTTCTTTGTTTAACATACAGAACTTGCTGAGTATTGCTGGGTGATAAGTACTCAAAAGACAGGTAAATACAACACACAACCTACAAATGGCTTATTTTAAAAATAATGGAAATTTAATGCTAGAAATAGGAGATACTTGGTGTTACTTTTTAGTACTTGCAGGGAACTATTTTTATGTAACCAAATCCTACCGCAATTCTTATTTGACCTCAGGTAGTTCAATCCCACAAATTGTTCTTCTCACTGAAAAGACTGTCTCCTTTAGGACAGAAATCAGGAAATACCCTTAATTATGGATGCCTATTGAAATTTTTAAAGAAAACTAAATGCTTACATTGTTTGCCTAGGAGAAAATATTTCTGGAAGTATCTCTTAAGATTCCCGTTGAGTTCCTTAAGTAACTTAATATTGACTTTTCAAATATTCAAGCACCTTACAAATACATATTACAGAGTAGTTATACAGAAGTGAACATATTAAAGTGGAGGGGGGAGGGAAACAAAGAATAATCCAGAGAGAAATCTTTTATAATTCATTCTTAATTAACATAATGTAATATATTAAAATGATTTGATTAAAATGATTTCTCTCTCAAATTTCACCTTTTTATTAAACAATTGAGTAGAGTGATTAAAATACTGATATTTGCAAGAACTTTGAGTAGCACAAATTTCTTGGTTTTATAGGCTTTACACTTGGCATTGCCCAGCAGCAGCTGTTAACTTCACTCTTCATGTGATTCACCTTATAAGGCAAAGCTTCAATTTAGGAGAAGGCAACAAAGATCAGCAACAAACATGTAAAATAAGTAACCCTTATAAATTTTTTAAAGTCTCATACATAACACTTTAACAGGTTTAGGGAAGGATGTAAAAGTACCCAAAATAATATCCACTCTTTTGTCCCTCAGCCAGTGCAGCTCACATCACTTCTGTAATACGGGATAGTTGTAGAGATTCACTGACCTGCGGTGTGTGTGTATCAGGGTGAGGGGGACTCATTAAGTATACAAACTGAGAGCCAGTATTAGAAAGTGTGGTGCAGTGTTTGCTGGTGGCTTCTACTAACAGTAAAGATCATTTTATTTAGCATTTCTTCTTCTGGAAGAAGAAAAAATAAAAGAAGGAAAAGTTGGAACACTGAAGGAAAAAGAAAGAAGTTTTACTCTTTCCCTTTACTAATGTACGGGTATTCAGTGGGCTTCAGTAGTCATGGAGAATCAGAGGCCCAGGGCATGCCAGAACTGGTAGGGCTGAGTGTAAGTCTTGAGGCTGGAAACTGGCCATGCAAACCAAAAGCCCAGAGAGTGCTCAGAGCCAGGGCCCAGATGGGGTGGGACTTCTAGGAGTCTCAAAGGGCCCCTCAAAGCAACCTCTGGCTGCTCTAAAGAGAAGCAGGGAACATGGAGCATCCAATTACTACTTGCAGAATTTCTTCTCGATATAATAGATACAGTCTGGTAGATGTAGTTCATACTTTTATTCGCGTTTGCTGAGGAGTACAGATTGGATGGTGGGGGAGTAGCTTGATTTTCTTAATTTGCACAGGCTAAGAGGCATGTCTTCTCCTTATAACTGGTGGCAGCATGATAAACTCATCTTGTGCTTTTTACTCCTTTACAACCAGTTACTATTTCAGTAACGAAACCCTAAAGTTGGTGTTCTTTGGGAGTTTAATTATTGAAGAGGATCTAATTATAAAACACTCATTGTAATAGATTTAACATAAAATTTTTCTTGTAAAAATTACAGATAGTGATGCAGTATGTGGCTAAACAGTCTCCAGAGTGCTTGTTCTATCTTGTTACTACCAAATGCAGTAGCTCAGCCTGGAACAATTCCAATTGAAAGGAAGAAAAACTAGTCTTTTCATCAAATATTTATTGAACCATTACATAGGATACGGTTGGAGGAGCTTAGCATAAAAAGAAAAACCCATAGTTTTTGCCCTCAAGTGTTTATAGTCTCATGAAAAAACTATCCCCTATGTGTACTTATCCCATAATTAAAAAGAAAATTTAATATCTTCAGGGATTTATTTGTTTAAAACAGAACTATGAACACAAAGAGACAGCAAGTATGAGACAGCAAGTATGATCTCTAATCTCTGTAGAAAACATCCATATTCCACCTGCTTGTCTAGGTATACTTTGATAGTTATTGTATTTGATAGAATGACAGAATCTCAGGTGTACAAATGTGTAGGCATTTATTTAGCTCATACACTTGAGGAGCAGCTGGAGTTGGTTGATCTAGGCTGGTGCTCCTGGACAAGTCTGCATCACATACCTCATCTTTCTCCTGGGTCCAGGGGCTACCCTAGACGTGTTCCTTCCATGGCAATGGCAGAATATAAGAACACTGATGGACGCACCATCACGTTTACCTAATTCTGTTGGCCAAAGCAGATCATGTGACCTAACCCAAATCAAGAGGTAGAGAAGTAACTTACCCTTTTAGAGGAAGGAACTGAAAATCATCATATGACAAAGAGCATGAAGGTAGGGAGAGCTGAAAGATTAGGACCAATAATACAACCTACTACAGGTATTAACTTAATCCTGGCAACAACCTAAATTTAAGAGCAGTGTAATGGAGAACATCTGAAGCCAGAATGTACTGAGTCCACTGCTGGCTCTGTCCCTTACTAGCTAAATGACTTTTGGCACTTAACCCATTTGTGCCTCAGTTTCATCATACATAAAATGGAGAAAATAATTTTATTTACAGTGTATGGTGTCATGAAGAATAAATTAGTTTGTGTGCAAGATGTTGAGAATAGTGTTAGATATATAACAATAGTGTTGATAGCTAACATTGCTGGAAAGTCTAACTGGTCACAGAAACATGCAACTTGGTGTCAACAATAATAATAATGGACAGAACAATTGATATCTTATATCTACTCCTGTTCTTGATCTTAAAATCTCTGGCTCTGTTCTCCACCTGCTATTTACAACTAGCTTTTTTTTTGCCTTAAAGGTACTGTTACATTTTACAATAAAAAACAATATAGCCCTGTTAGTTCATTAATAAGTTACTGAAAATTTCCATTTACCATCAGAAACAGTTTAAGATATATCATTTAGTTCTTATGAAAAGCTCTCTTTGCAGAAAATACGCTCTCCATCCAAATGTTAGATGTTTCTTTTTATCTCTAACTCAGATAGACCCAAATAAATGTACGTAGCTTGGAATTTTCAAATTTACAGGAAAAGTATAAAGATTTAATGTTCTAGAATCTTGCATGCAGGGTTTTGTATTTGAGGAGAAGCTATTTGTTCTTGTGACAAAATACGGAAGAGGATATTTATTCAATCACCATATTATTTGTAGACCATCCAATCTCAGATAAAACTTGTAGTAAGCACAGGGAACACAGATGATTTAGAACAATGTTCTTGTCTTCAACGAGTTAACCATCTAATGGAGAAATTTTTTTTAATTAAATGATTATCATACAGTGTGATAGGTTCCAATAATTATCCACACAGTGTTCTGGGCACTTTATCTAAATGACAGGGAGGGAATTTGGCAAAGCTTAGGAATGAAGCAAGCATAAAAGGAGTACACAGAGTGGAAAGGACAGGGACTTATCAGGCAAAGAGAGCAGGGGAGTGCAAGTTTAGGGGCTCTGACAATAAAATCATTGGGATACATAGAGTACTGAGTTGTTGAAATGGGAGTAGTGAGATGACTACAGAGAGGCATGGATCAGATCTCTAAGGGACCTTGGTTATCATCCTGAGGATTGTGGACTTTATTTGAAAACGTTGGGTAGCCACTGAAGATTTTTAATACAATCTCATGTACATGTTCTCATGATGCTTTTAAGACTTTGCTGGGAGAGGGATTGGCAGAGAAAGCAAGACTAATTAGGAGGCTGTTGCCTCCAGATAAGAACTAATGGAATCAGATGCAAGACACTGACAATAAGAATGGGGAAAAGAGGAAGAATTCCAGAGATATTAAAGATCTGGACATAGAGAAACAATTACTATGTACTAAAACACCTCCTTTGGGGATTTGTTATATTAAACAGGAGGGTAATGATGTCATTTGAAACTTCACATACCTTCCAATTGTTATCTCTAGGTCAATGGAAAACATTTTAGGCATTTAGCAATAGGCACTTGCTACCATAAACCAAGTGTGGATATTATACATAGGCTATTTGAATTGATTGGATGAAAATCCAGATTTATCAGGTGATAAATAGTACCTTTACCTGAGGTAAAGTACCTTCACTTAAGCAAATCTGGTCCATTAGAATTTTAGTATTTAAAGGTAACCACAGAAACCCATTGTGCAGATGAGAACAGTGAGGTCAAGAGACATTAAGGAGTTGTCAGTGATAAAGTGCTACTAAAATCCAAGTAGTTTAACTTAGTTTGCAATACTTTCTGTCACATCATACTACTATTTTATTTGAAAATTATTCTTGCTTGGATTACGTTGTTTTTCTTGTAATCCTTGAATGGGTCTTTAATGATCTGTTTTTATTTAGTTTCAACATTTTATCCCTACTCGTTTTTTTCATTTTGTGTTTTTAGTTCCACTTGATGATTTTCCTTTAATGGAGTAAAATTTTAGTTTTACCTTGTACTGCAAAAGAAATGGAGAGAAATAAAACTTGTTAAAAGTATAATTTTAACCTCAAATGCATCCCACAGTAACTTGATATTGGAGTACTTTTAAATAAATTATAATTAATTAAGCATGCAAATACACTAACTACTTTAAGTACCCAATTAGCTACCTAAACTGAAACAACTCTTCTGAATAGCACATTTTTTAAGGCATTTTCCAAGGTGTTACATTTTTCACACCAGAGACAAAGATTTATGTAATTACTCTTGGAGGAAAGAGTATGGTAGCAGTTGATTGTTAAGGAATACAAATGTTGTAGCATGAATTACTAGCCTCTCTAGACCCCAGTGTCTTCATCTATTAAATAAAGTGCCTGACCTAGAAATTTATAAAGGTTCTCCACTTATCTAAAGTCTTGCAATCATTCATTTATGAACTGTGATCTATAACTCATTTTGTCCACAGGATACTATATATTTCTCCCAAGTCTGATTTTTTTTTTTTAATACCAACATCTGCACCCATACCCCTATTCCAGCCCTACTGCATCTCATTTTCTGTGTTCCATGAAATGGCTAATCACTTGGAGATTCCACTTCATTATCGTGAAAAAAATCACTCATTCTGATCTGCAGACGCATCCTCAAGGGACCTGCATGGCCAATCTCTCTCTGTGTTTTTTTTTTTTTTTTTTTTTCTTTTGTTTCTTGTTTTCATTTAAATAACCTTCTAATAAAACTTTCCAGATTATTGGGTTGATCCCTCATAATTGGGTTACTGCTGCATGATTTCTGTGCCTGTGTGACATTTTTAAAGTCACACCAAAGGAAGAATGAAGAGCACACTGTCCCTGTACTCTTAGGGCTTCCATCCTGCTTCCGTTCTTTCTGTCTTACTTTAAATGTTTACTTTTTTTACCTTGACACAGTCTAAAGTTAACCGTTTTCACTCTCCTCCTCTAAAACAATGTAAATATATTGGAAAGCTTTAAATGTAATGAATGCTCTTTTTCTAACTTAAAAGTTAGCATTGTTGTTCCATTTGTTTTAAAAATCAACCTCTGGGCTCTACATGAAATGAAATGCACACATGTCAGGAGTACATTGGGTGAGTTTTGACAAATGTATACACCTTTCCATTCCAAAAATGGGCAGAAGACCTAAATAGACATTTCTCCAAAGAAGATACACAGATTGCCAACAAACACATGAAAGGATGCTCAACATCATTAATCATTAGAGAAATGCAGATCAAAACTACAATAAGATATCATCTCACACCGGTCAGAATGGCCATCATCAAAAAATCTACGAACAATAAATGCTGGAGAGGGAGTGGAGAAAAGGGAACCCTCCTGCACTGTTGGTGGGAATGTAAATTTATAAATCCACTATGGAGAACAGTATGGAGGTTCCTTAAAAAACTACAGATAGAACTACCACATGACCCAGCAATCCCATTACTGGGCACATACCCTGAGAAAACCGTAACTCGAAAAGTCATGTACCACAATGTTCATTGCAGCTCTATTTACAATAGCCAGGACGTGGAAGCAACCTACGTGTCCATCGACAGATGAATGGATAAGGAAGATGTGGCACATATATACAATAGAATATTACTCAACCATAAAAAGAAACAAAATTGAGTTATTTGTAGTGATGTGGATGGACCTAGAGTCTGTCATACAGAGTGAAGTAAGTCAGAAAGAGAAAAACAAATACTGTATGCTAACACATATATATGGAATCTAAAAAAAAAGGTCATTTTTTTTTTAAACATCCCTCAAGTTAGTCACTATTGTTAGGTCAAATCATATGTAATTACCGATAAGGTTCAACCTAATTTTTAATATACTTGAATTCAGATTTGTTTGCAATGCTTTCAGATCCTTTGCTCCTTATTGCTCCTTTCATTCTGCGTTCAATTTTATTTTTCCAGAGGTACAACCTTTGGTCTACTGTGTATCCAACTCTAGTTTTGAGAGTTAATTATCTTTCAGCACATTTCAAGATACTTGTTTTCTGCTGTCCTTTTCCGTTGTTGTTGTAAGCCAGCTGTCAGTCTAATTGTTACACTTTTTGAGTAATTTATCCTTTCTCTTTAGCTGCTTTTAGATCTCTTACAGTTTCATATAATCATGTTGTTGTGAGTTTATTTTTATTCTGCTTGGTCTCTATTGAACTTCCTGAGTTGGAGAGATTTTCCATCAACTCTGGGAAATTGTTCATTGTTTCTTCAAGTGATAGCCTCCATTTTCTCTATTTCCTCCTTTGTCTCCTTTTCGGCTAATATTCGGCCTTATTTTATCCTTTGTGTCTTTTAATCTTTAGTTCAAGTTATAACCTCTTTATTTCTTTATGTTGCATGCTGAGTGATATTCTCAGTTACATATTTATGTGTTTGTTTATTTTGTTATGCCTGATGTTTATCCTGCTCATGGAGATTTTAATTGGTGTATCTGTATTTCTCTTTTTACAACTTCCATTTTTTTATGTTTTATCTTATATCTTTGCCTTCTCTTATCTCTTTAGTTATTTTAAGCATACTTACTTTATATCTCTATATTAGTTTCCTAGGGCTGTTGTAATAAAGTACCACAAACTGGATGGCTGAAACAACAAAAATTTGTTGTCAGCAGTCTGGAGGCCCGAAGTTCAAAGCCAGTGTGTCAGCAGGATTGGTTCCTTCTGAGAGCTGTGAGGGGAGAGGTGTGTGTGTGTGTTTAATTTATTTATTTTATATTTAGGCTGCGTTGGGTCTTTGTTGCTGCGTGTAGGCTTTCTCTAGTTGTGGCTCATAAGCTTAGCTGCTCAGTGGCATGTCGGATCTTCCCAGAGCAGGGCTCGAACCTGTGTCCCCTGCATTGGCAGGTAGATTCTTAACCACTGTGCCACCAGGGAAGTCCCAGACCTCTCTCCTAGCTGCTCATGGTTTGCTGGCAAGTTTTGACATTTCTTGGCTCATGGAAACATCACCTTGATCTCTGTATTCATGTTCATATGGCTCATGGTCTTACCCCTGTGTGTATGTCTCTGTGTCCAAATTTCCCCTTTTTATGAGGAAACCAGTCCTGCTGGGTTAGAGGCCCACCCTTTCCAGTAAGGCCTCATCTTAACTAGTTACATCTGCAATGACTATTTCCAAATAAGTTCACATTCTGAGGTCCTGGGTGTTAGGACTTCAGTGTATGAATGTTAGAGGTGGGTGTGGAGGGAACAAAATTCAACTCATCACAGACTCATTAAAATTATGGATCTAAAATTTGAGATCTTGGAGTGTTAATTATCTGGTTTTCATGACTGATGATAGATTGCTTCCTTTAAGTTTTGAAATTTTTGAATGTGAATTTGAATTTTCAATGAAGGAAGATTGATTTTTCTCTGTGGGGGTAAGACAAAGCCTGGGTGGTTGAAGGGTCGTTCACAGCAGTACTTCTGCTACAGGCAGGCTTGGAGTAACACCACTTCGGGGCTGTTTTGTCACTGTTATTAATTTCTGGCCTTGAGTTTTCCTGCACCACATGTCTCATATAAATTTGTACTCCAAACTTGTGAGAAAAAGCTAGAGTTAAATTCTCTCTGAAGACATTTTTTTCCATTGAGAGCTGGGGTGTAGAGAGCAACTTTCTTGACTTCTCCCTGGGCTGTAGAGCCAAGATTATTTTAATTCCCCCTTAACTAGGATTTCAGCCTTCAGGAGGACCAGGAATTATTCAAGATTTTCAGGCCCACGGCCCCTCCTCAAGTCCCCAAGGTCTCATATGTCCCATGGGGATGAAAAATTACCAACCTCCAGCCATTCCTAAGACTTCAGGGCTGCCACTTTGGCTCTCAACTTTCTTTTCTCTCCTGCCATCAGAGGATTTTCCTTTTTCTCATTCTTTTAAACATCTCAAGCATCATTTGTGGGTTATATTTCACTCCACATTCATACATACCAGTGGAGGGAGGATTTCTTCTGTGGCCTTTCCTCATCTGCCAGAAGCAGAAGTCCTAATCCCCTCTTATTGAAGAGTTGCAGATAAATGTCCAAAAAGGTTAAAGTACCTTAGCGAAGGTCACACATTATTTAGAATTCTAATCTTTCTACTTCTTATTTGGTGACCTTTTACGTCTCTTTTTGATTATTCTTTCTTATCCACCATTATCACCTCCCTCAACAAAGCAACTCACAGGCCTTTTAGTTTGATATCATTTTCCCCCGGATTCTAGGCTACCTACAAAGTCTTCTGAATCCCAGGAACCCTAGTAGTAAGTGGTTTGAACATGGAGGCATTGAATAATTTTAGTATCATCAGTGATTAATATAGAAAAACAATTTCTTCTCTTAAGGCTGGCCAAATACTGAGTGACACTATGATCTAATTCTCCACGGACTCCTCTAGACCTTTATTATTAAATAATTCCATGCTATTTTAAGGTATGAATTTGACATTTCTTTAACTCCATGTGAGTGTTGTTTGAGCCCAAGGCAGATTTCAGTGCTTCCTTAATTGGAGCCTCACTTAACTGTCTTTGGGGATATCACCAAAAATTCAGCCACAGGGCTGGCTTCTACCATGAAACTAGCAGGAATGGGATTTTGTAGGGAAGACCTTCTAGAGACAAGTAAGATTGAGGATTGGATTTATTGGAGTTAGTATCTTATTCTCCATTTGAAATTATACATGTTTAAATCCCATTTCCTGTTAGGCCAGACTGACTCTATATATCAAGACTCCTGTCTCTCAAATGTACTTCACAATGAAGACTCCAAGTTCATGGATTCCCACATGAGAATCAATTACAGATTGCAATTAGCATGTAAAATTAGTGTTCAGACACTTAAACATGTTTCCTTTATTTTTGTCCTTATCTTCAAGAAATGGGATTTAAAGGTACTTTTAGGCTGAACCTAAACATAATCCTGTACTGTGAACAAGGAGGGATTTAAGGAAAGGGGCAAACAGAATGACAGGGAGCTAGACCCTTCATTAGGCAGACTAGGAATGTCTACCAAAACATGAGATCTCACGAGAGTTTGCAATGAATGAGTTAGGGATCAAAGAATACCTGGAAGATTCTCTTGGTTATATATATATATTTTTTTTTTTGTGGTACGCGGGCCTCTCACTGCTGTGGCCTCTCCCGTTGCGGAGCACAGGCTCCGGACGCGCAGGCTCAGCGGCCATGGCTCACGGGCCCAGCCGCTCCGCGGCATGTGGGATCTTCCCGGACCGGGGCACGAACCCGCGTCCCCTGCATCGGCAGGCGGATTCTCAACCACTGCGCCACCAGGGAAGCCCTCTTGGTTATATTTTTGACAGTCAAGAGCTGTGAGTGTGCATGTGTGTGGATGTGTGTGTCGTACACATGCCAGGGCTTCAGTTCCTCTGATTGGCAAGCACCCTAATTTACATCCTCTTGGATGTGAAAAGAATCTTACTGTGACATCTACCATATCAAGAAAAGCTAGCACTGATTCAAATGAGATCAACTGTGGTAAACTGTGCTCCCAATGTTTCATCATTGGTTGAAAAGGAAGTTTTTCCTTGTAAAAGGAACACTAATCATGTGACTTTCTTGAAGTCTTGTTATATCTCACAAACTTACTGGAAAAATGGAAGGAACGTTTATTAAGATAAACTACTTTCCATTAAGCTGTGAAGCAATCAAAACCTTAGGGAAGAATTCTTACATCTCAGTATATTCATAGAACACCATTGCTTTACTTATAAATAGCATAAGTATCAAATTATATTGTTGCTCAGATTTGTTTGCTACCATTTTGAAGAGAAAATAAAGATGGATATAAGATCCCATGAACAACCATACCTTGGTTAGCTAGAAGATCTAGGAAGCCTTTTAGGATACATTGCTTTCATGAAGGCATCAAAAGACCATTAGTGATTAAAAATAAGGAAGAAATTCATGAGTGTGCACTGATTATAAATGAGACTCCTAGTAACCATTCTTAAAGCTAATAAATAGAGACCTCCTATGTGTTGTGAAAGTATTCTTCCTACTTATAGTACTTTAAAACTTTGGCCATCTGGAATAATCCTAAGAAATGTTTACCACCTAGGTTCTACATTACATTAGAACTCAGTGTTTTAATGGACATCTTCCTATTATTAAACTTTATTTCATTATTGGATATTTGGCATTTTGCCTTTCCTAAATTACGGAGTCTTATCCAAATGCAAAAGAAATAAAAAGCTTGCTCATCAGAACAGGGAAAGAGAAGCGCTGTTAACTCGCATTATTATTCCTGTTTTTTCCATCATATTACCTTATGTTTCCAAATAGGGTATCTAAAAGATATTTTGTAAGGAATGTATCTCTTTGCTCTTTTATTCTGGTATTGTTTTCCTGTAGGAGCTAAAGGATGGGAATACTTTCAGATAACAATAGTGTTTTAGGCTTTCTGTTAATTTTTCATCCTTTGATATTTGACTTTCAAATTAACAAATTGATAATATTGCAACAAACTAATTATAACAGGAGAATATTCATCTCACATAGTTCACTTAGTGAAGTATGTGGAAAATATCCCATCTTAAGAGTTGAGAAACCCATGAATCTAAACTCATTCATACTGAAATGAACATGATTGTTTTTCCTACCTTTCTTTCCTTGTTTCACTTGTTGCACCAATTCAACATGCATTTATGATACTTTTGGCTAAAGACAAAGGCAAACAAAAATCCTGATACTTGCCTTCAAAGGGCATATAATTTGGTAAGGGATACATAGTAGTAAATATTATGCAGAATTCCATAATAAATACAATGCATTGGGGCTACTGATGTCCAAAGGGACAGTTAAACCACTTAGGTGTAGTCAACAAAATCTTTGTGAAGGAGAAAGAAAGCCCCTGAGTTGAGTTCTGAAAGACAACTAGAGTTAATGAGAAGTGATGAAAGAGCACTCTAGGTTGAGGAAGAGGTAGATATGAATTCAGAGGCATGAAACAATGTGATGTTTTTTGGAGAAGTCCAGATAACTCTGTATAGTTTAATGTAGGTGGGGAAGAGAGTGACAGGAGATTTAATACTATTAAACTCATTACATTAAATTAGTGTAAATTAACAAAAAGCAAATTATGAAAGAGTTAGTGTGCATTTTAGAATAAGCACTCTGGTAGCAGTGTAGGGAGGTTGTGAAGAATTAGAAGGCCAACAGAGGAACTGAAAGCCAATGGAGGAACAGTGGAGACCTGAACTAAGCTGAAGCAGTGAGATGACAAGGAAGTAAGTTACTTAAGGGGTGTTAAGGAGGTAGATTGGGCAGGTCCGTGTGACTGGCTAGATTGACAGTGGGGTGAGTGAGCTGGTGGAGTCAGGGCTGATTCCCTAATTCCAGCTGGGCCAGATGAGAAAATAGTGGAGCTGTTCACAAAGAGAGGTTAGAGGTATAATTATAGAGGTTAGAGGTACTACAGTGAATTGGTCTTTAACCTGTAGGGTTTGATGTGTCTGTAACATGTCTAAATAGATATACTCTGTAACTGTTGAATTCAGAGTTCTGGAGCTAAGCAGAGGTCTAGGCTATAGATGCAGTTCTGGGAGTCTTCAGAATATTCTATCTTCCCCAAGTATTCAACAGATGTGTTTTGAGAACAAGCAACATGGTTTTGGAAAAAATACATTGCTTTTCATAATTGTATAGTAGCTACAATTTATTAGGTATATTGAGCTAAGTATAATTTTATCTGTTTTTTGGCAGGGGGGATGTGTTGGGTCTTTGTTGCTGCCTGTGGGCTTTCTCTAGTTGTGGTGAGTGAGAGCTACTCTTCGCTGCAGTGCGCAGGCTTCTCACTTCTGTGGCTTCTTTTGTTGCAGAGCATGGGCTCTAGGCGTGGGGGCTTCAGTAGTTGTAGCACGTGGGCTCAGTAGTTGTGGCACGTGGGCCCTAGAGCACAGGCTCAGTAGTTGTGGCTCACGGGTTTAGTTGATTCCGGACCAGGGACGGAACCTGTGTCCCCTGAACTGGCAGGCAAATTCTTAACCACTGAACCACCAGGGAAGTCCCTGGGCTAAGTACTTTAGACAAATCTTTGCTACAATCCTATGGTATAGGTATTTCCTAAGGCTTAAAGTCATTATGTAACTTGTCCAATGTCACACCGGTTATAAGTAAATGCTGGAGCAAGAACTTGTACCTGAGTTAGACTATAAGCCTGTACTGTGGGCCACTGCGCTCTGTGACTTTTGATTTACTTCTCCAGATAGTATAAATTATTTCTACTAGGCAGCTTGATACCTACATTTGATGGAATTGGTCATTCAACAAGTGTTAACTATTAAAATTTTAGTAAATAATAGGCAAAGTTCCATGCAGTTCTTCATTCTGTCGAGACCAAAAAAATAGGTAAAGATCTCTTGTGAAGTAGAAATTAAAGAATTTTTTTTAAAAAACCTGATGTCTATAAGTCTAAATATAATAAAAATCCATTTGTACAGAATGGTTGACAAAAAGCATGTCATTAATATTTTTATAGAACTCTGTTACAAAATGTTCTAATATATCACTTATGAGTCTCATGACAGGCCAGTGAAACAGATATTCTTATTTTATAGAGACTGAGGCACTTAGGTACATTAAATAGTTGCTTCTCCTTTTTGCATATTAATACAACCCTGACATTAAAAGTGTAATGCTCTTACATTAATATATTGGAACAGCTTATCAAAGAAACAATACCCAGTCAAATTGTTATGTAAGTTTTAATCTCCTAAAATCTCCCGGTGATCAATTTTTCTTTTCCTTATAAGAATGATGGTTTTCTTCTCACAGAGACTGAAAACTTAATTAAACTTTAGTTGTTTAGCCAAACTACAACAATTTCATTTATTAGAAATGATGACTCATATTCATAACTTAACAGCATTAGGAAATGAAAGTATATTATGCAGTACTTTAGGAAAAGTAACCTTTATGAAGGGAAAGCAATCCTCCAAAGAAGGTTGCAAAAAGAAATACTAAGTGTAGCATTTATTTGACCATTAAAAAAAATTTACTAGCAAGTCAATATCATCCTAATAACCCATTTACAAGTGGCTGTTAAGCTTGGCCAAATGGCCCATCAATCCATACAAATAGCTAGAGCCTGAGAGAGGGGTAACGTTTTGAACACTTGGTGTGAATTTACCACAGTAGGTTTATGTAAAAGTGCCACCAGTGGAATGATGTGTGTTTGTTTTACAAGAACAAGGTCACCTATAGAATCGTACAGGAGTATCTTTAAGTTCCTCATTTATATTAGGCAAAGCACTGCTCTAGTAAAAGATGCACTGCACTGTTTGGAAAAATATTTGAACATTATATAAGAGAGAAATGAAAGGAATATTTTTGATACACTTTGCACACTTAATTTAGAATTATTTATAGAGATTATAAATGATGTTAAATTACAAAAAGACATAACTGAACTATATTCAGTAAATTCAGCAGGGGTTCTGGCTTACAACAAGAAAACGACTAGTCAATAAAATAAAATAAAATAAAATCATGGTGTCTTTTTTCATCAGAGTGAGAACAGCCTAAAAGATAAGCACTTTAAAAATAGCTTCCCTTTGATTTACTAATTGCATTGGACAGAAGCATGACAGGAAATGACATGAATGAGAGTTCAAGGTTCTTTTGGGCTTTCTGTAAAAAGACATCAGTACTTTGGAATCAAAGTGTCAGTCCTTTACTCTGTGACTGGAGTGACTTGATTCAATAAGGAACGGGCCTCCTTTAGATGAAAGAAATGCTGAAAACTAGTAGAATTAGGATTGAGAGTTTTAAAAGAGATCAAAGAATTTCTTTATTTAAAAAAAAAGCTAAAACAAAATCAGGAATCAGCCCCATTACCCATTTGCTTCAGAATCCTAGAACCCCGAAGCTCTAGTTCAATTGAACTGACCCTTCATTGATTGTCTAGTATACAATTCTAGGGGCTCTGGTACAAGTAGTATGGGCAGCAACCAGATAGGTCAGGGGTCAGTCCATGTCCTCAAGGATTTTACTTTCTAGTTGAACAAAAGCAGGGCAGAAGTACAATAATATAAAGCACAAAATGAGACATTTCTCAAGAGTTAAAAGCATAATAGTGTAGAGTCAGAGGAGGAAGAGATTTCACTTAACCTGGTGAAGGTAGTAAGAAGATTTTTTAGAAGTATGTGTGTGGGTGGGGGATCTGGGAATAGTGTAGGTTTTGTGTGTGTTTGTAGGCAGGGAGATTGGAGAAGACAGAGCTGAAGAAGAGACAAGAGAAACATTTCCTTTGCAGAGACTCTGGGAATGGAATTAAGACCCTAAGTAGAACTGTGAGATCCTGTGGCTGGTCCAGAATGACATCTCAGATTTTTAAGAACATTTTACTCAGTCTTATGCTAAAGGCCCCAACTATAGTATGGCTGGGTGACTGAGTGATTCCTCCGTTGAAGGTAAGCATTTTGAGTAGTAAAACTATGGAGGAAACAGCAAGGTGTGCTGTCAAAACAGTAATGAGATTAGGATTCAGATAAGCAGAGATTGAAACACTGTTTCTACCACTTACTAGCTAGCTGATCTTAAGCAAGTTTCTTAATCATTGGAAGCTTCAGCTTCCTCATAAAAGATAGAATTTACAGAGCCTTTTCTGTTTTCTGGAATAGACACATAGCATTTGGTAAACTTAGTGTGAGTCATAATCTATGTCATAAATATACTCATAATATTTATATTTTAATTTATATTATAGTTGTATATTAATACCCTGTTACTATACTTTTTATCCTGATTATAAAGTTACTTTATCATCCACTGAAGTAATAGTTTAATACTCTTTAGGTGAACTGAGGAAACCACTGTATGATCGTAAAGGTAATTGATTGTCATCCTTACTGTAATTAGGAATTAATTTAAGATATTGACTCAGCCTTTCCTAATGTGTATATTATACAATAAAATATGATTAATTCAAAGTAAAAAAAATCCTGTTTTCTCCTTAGTGAGGTCACGTAGTGTTTACTTTTTAATGTCCTACTATATCATCTTAGTTTTACATAAGTGCAGTAATGATGGCCTCATTGGAGCCCAGGTACCCCTCATAGGAGCATGATGGAGTGTGGTTTTCCCTTGTCCCGAATTAGACTCTTCTAAGGAGTTCCAGGAGATTTTTCAGACAGCACAGATAGTGTTCATATGTAGTATCAGGAGCATTTTAAAAATCCTTTTTCTTCTTGAATTAGAAAAGAACATTCAGTAGCCTATTTTGAATATCCACATCATGCTAGCCATTAAATGCCCATACTTTCCACTCTTCCCCAAAGAAATGTTCTCAAGCAAAATGCCTGTGTGGTAAAGTGGGTCATGATTTTATGTAAGGATCTGAGTTACACACAATCTAAAAATAATAGATCCCTAAGACTGAGGGCATTTGACATTCTCTAGACAGGGACACTTGAAGCTATAGTGGGGTGGTGAAAATAGATCTCATTTCCTGATACCTCTAAGGTTCTATATTGCTCCTCTCTGACTCATTCAGGGAAGTGGCATGTTATCCTATAGTGGATACTAAAGCTTTTCTAAGATCAGATTTAAAGAAAATGGATTTAGGGTTAATTAAATAGGATTTGCATGAGATTTTTATGAAGATCATCCTAATATAAAGCAGTGCTTTTTCTTCTCTTTGAATTATTATTTTTTTTAATGGGCAGAATCTGTACTCTAAATGACAGCTTAACCCAAACATGTATTACATAAATCTGAGGTGGTAGTGCTCTGCTAAGGCTTGGGACCCCTTTGCCTGCTGTTTTACTCCATTAGTTCTGCTATAAGAAAATACCACAGATTAAGTAGCTTATAAACAACATAAATTCATTTCTCACAATTTTGGAGGCTGGAAGTCCATGAACAGGGTGCCAACAAGGTCAGATGAGGGGCCTCTTCCAGGTGGCAGACTTCTTACTATATCTTCACATGGTAGGAAGGAGAAGCAAGCTCTCCGGGACCTCTTTTATAAGAGCCTCGGCTGTGTGTTTTTTTTCAACATCACCAAGCAACTAACTCATTCTGACACTACCCACAGACAGCATCAGATCCCACAGGTTAGGACCTTAGCCCCACAAGAGTGCCTTTACTTCAGTCACCAATCGAAAATCTAGATTGCTACCTATCCTTCTAATGGACTGGCTATAAGCTGAAGATTTCCATGACCCCTCATCCTCAAGTTTAATTTGCTAGAGAGGCTCATAGAACTCAGACATTTACTTATATTTACCAATTTATTATAAAGGATATTATAATAGACACAGATGAACAGCCAGGTGAAGAAGTACATAAGATGGGTTCCAGAAGGGTCCCAAGTGTGGGAGCTTCTGCTCCCATGGAATTAGGGTGTGTCACCCTCCCAGCACATGGACGGATGTATTCAACAACATGGAAGCTCATCAACTGTTGGTGTTTTTATACAGTTTTTTTAGAGCTTGATCTGTAGCTCCTGTTCCCCTTCTCAGAGGTCAGTGGGTGTGGCTCAGTGTTCCAGCCTTCTAATCACTTGGTCTTTCTGGTGACCAGCCCCATCCTGAGGCTCTCTAGGATCCCCACCCTAAGTCACCTCATTAGCATAAACTCCCGTGTTCTCAAAAGGGGCTCCTATGAGTAACAAAAGACATTTCTCTCACTCAGATTTCAAGTGTTTTAGGAGCTTTGTGCAGGGAACCGGAGATGCAGACTAAATATGCGTCATATAACACAGGTACTAATCCCATTCATAAAGTCTCACCCTCATGACATAATTGCCTCCCAAAGGCTCCACATCCTAATGCTATCACCTTGGTGGTTAGAATTTCAACTTACAAATTTGGGGAGGATGCAAACGGTCAGACCATGGCACCTGCTTTCTAGACTTTAAATTCTGAAGTTAAGGACAGTGCTTGAGACGCCAGGAAAACTCAAGGTTTTTTTTTCTACAATCTTTTTCACTATGTGAAGATCACATACCAGGATTAAGTAATCAGTGTTTTTATAAGTAGTGAGTAAGGAGGAAGAAGAGGTAACTAGAGTCTGCAGGTGTATGTGATAAACAAAGTGACAAGAGGGGAAGATTTGAGCGGGAAACATTGAGAAACTAGAGAGTAGTAGGAAGCTTTCTGGTTCTTGCAGATTGGGCTGAAGCAAGGAATAAGGAAGAGGGAATCATGATAACATTTATTGAAATTATACAGTGTGCCAAGAATACTAGTTATCTTTAATCTCCACAATATTGCTCTGAGATAAACATCTCATCCATTCTGCAAACTGAGATGCTAAGGCTCAGGGAGTTTAAATGACTTGCCCATTATTGGTAAGGGACAGAGCTTAGATTTTAACCTAAATCTGTTTAACTCCTAGCCTAAGATATTTCCACTACATTGTTCTAAATCAGAGGAGAAATAGGGCAAGGGGCAGAGAGTAGGAGGGATTTGCTGGCATTGATGGTTACTATTTACATCTCAGTTTTGTTTGGGGCTGTCGCTAGAAGTTGTACCTCCTGGCAAGGGAATGCAGGTGTTACCTGGCTAGTATCAGGCTAATACAAAAAGGCTGCCTCTTTGTTCCAGTTGTCAAGCTTGAGCTGGAGCTTGTCATCTCACTACGTGACCTTGGCCAGGCTCCAGGGAGAGGAGTGAAGGGCTCCCTGTGAAATTCTTAGTGCTTGTTTAACTGTCAACACATTCTATTCTTTCAATACCCTCACCGTGACTCAGTACAAGCTAGGACTATACGATAAAACCTTTCACTTTTTAAAAAATATAAAAATACTCTCCTACCTTATGAATATTCAGGTTCACAGGGTAGACTCTTAGAGTTGTGAGTACCTTCAGAGGTTCTCATCCCATCCTGGATTATAGCCCAGAATGCTGAGTTATCTGCTGCGGGCTAGGCAGTCTGGGGATGGAAGGGAGTTCTGATTTCATCCACCCTCTGGGGTGGTGCAGACAGCAAGGACACAGATCTAGCTGCAGTGTCCCCAGATACTGGTTTGCGATAAGGGTTTAGACGGAGGAAGAACCTAGCAACAGAATGGTGGGTCCAGGATGAGGATCTAGGATATTAGACAACTTACCAAGGGAATCAGGGATATGGAACAGGACAGGGATCTAGGTACCAATTCTAGAATATAGATGGGTCTAAGTTTTTTTTGAAGGACAGGGGTCTGGTTAGGAGTATTGCAGACCAAGGCTGGGGAAACAGAGCAAATGTGCCTCAACGCTGAGTGTTGGATTTGGTGCCTGAGTTCCTGGCTATTGATTTTCAACAACAAAGCAGGACAAGTAGTTGGTGGGCTCAGCTTCCTGTTTGCTGAGACTGGCAGGACCTAACACCCTAGGGGGTGAATGAGCAGGGCCTTGATTCCAGGCAGGATGACATTCACATCCTACCTCTACTATTTAATATTCACTTGGTGAGTTATTTAACATCACTATTCCTCAGTTTCCTTTATGTGTAGAAGAAGGATAACACGTATTTTAGAGGGCTGTTGAGAAGGTTAGATAACAGGTGAAGTGTTTAGAACACATAGTCAGTGCTGTGTATTTATTAATACAGTTTATTGATGACACATTAATGTTAATTATTACCTAGATCAGCTGCTAGACTGAGGTAACTAATAATATTTGTACATGGTAGTAAAAGCAAATCTAATGAATAAATGGTGAATAAATAACACATGCCTCCCTCCTGTGTCTTGGACAGAATTTGCTAAGAGATCATGGCATTCTTCTCTAACAAACCTATAGCTTCAGAAATATTCTCCTTAAAGAGATGTAGGCAGTCCCTACCAATCAGCTGGGACTAGAAATCTATTTGATATCTCTGTCCTGATCTAATGTATGAATTCCCTTGCAGCCCCTTGAAGATAAACATCTAGCTTTCTTTTATAAACCTTTTACTGTCAGTGAGCTTATTGCCTCCTAGTCATCCATTTCATTGTTAGATACCCCTGAGTATTAAACAGTTTTGGTGGGGAATCAATATCTACGTATTAATATATTGAACAAAAATTTTTAAAAACTGAATTTTAATTTATCTCAATCTCAAGAAAGAGGTTTGCCTCTACTACCATATCATACGTACGGGTATATATTTCTTTTTTTTTGTTCTTTGGCTGTGTTGGGTCTTAGTTGCTGCATGCAGGTTTTCTCTAGTTGTGGTGAGCGGGGGCTACTCTTTGTTGTGGTGCGTGGGCTTCTCTTGTTGCGGAGCATGGACTCTAGGCTCTTGGGCTTCATTAGTTGTGGCTTGTGGGCTCTAGAGCACAGGCTCAGTAGTTGTGGTGCACGGGCTTAGTTGCTCCGCGGCATGTGGGATCTTCCCGGACCAGGGCTTGAACCTGTGTCATTTGCGCTGGCAGGCAGGTCCTTAACCACTGCACCACCAGGAAAGTCCCAGATATATATTATTTCTTATATGAACATCCATCAATTTTTAGGTTCATACTTGCTGATATTCAAAGAAGTTGTCAGATATTTCTTTATAGGTGTTAATTTGCATTTAGTAGCTGGCTTTCAATAAAAAGTTCAGTGTTCTTGCAGATAATGACTGACATTTATTCTTGGCAAGATAAATATTGTAATGCTTTTTTTCTTTTTTTTTTTTTTTTTTTTTTTTTTTACAATATCACATACACAAAAGTAGCAGCACTAGACAAAGAAATGAACTGGTTCAACTTTCTCTAAACTATTTTTGAACTGGTGTACTTGTGACTATAAAATATGAATTTCTGATTTAATTATGAGGTTGTTACTTCTTAAAAAGAAGAAAAGAAAAAAAAAACCCCAAAACAACGAAAAAAAAAGAAAACCAAAGCCACCTTCAGAGCAATGAAAAAAAGACACCAACAGGCTTTTTGTTGCTGTTTTTTTCTCTCCTTTATACAGATACTAGGTCTGCTCTTCAAATATTTTAAGTAGACAATATGGGCAAAATGCCTTTTTAAAAAAGAATGTTTTATGTTGTTTCAGTTACCTCTTCATGCCCAGTGTAAAACAGCTTCCAACATTCAGTCACCAGTCTAGTTCTGTTCCTCCTTTGACTATTCCCCAGACAGATCCGTGTCTACATGACAGTAAAAAAAAAAAAAAAAAAATCAAAATAAAAAAGCCAGCTGATTTGGCCTTTTCAGTAGAAATGTACGGAGAGTGTTTTTACTGACATTTAGGTAGAAATAATTTGGGATACTGTGTATAACATTTTTTCCAAACTAATGGGAGATGAAATGATTAATAACGATAATCATTTATTAAACATCTGTATGTCAGGTGATTAAATACTTATCTCTGTTTTAATCCATCTAAAAGGTAATGTGTATAATCTTCATTTTTACAGAAGAGGCTCAGAAGCCTGAAGCCACTTGCCCAAAGCCGCTCTATTAAGTGGTAGAGCTGGGATGGATTTTGGTCTGCCTGGTACTACCAAAACTCCTAACCCCTCACATTGAACCATCCTGACTCTTACCCAGATTGAAGGAGTGTTGATTGAATGTATGGGCCTGGAAGAGGAAAGGCAGATCAGGCCCTCAAAGGCTACATTTCATACAGGAATCACACATGCTGCATATCTGATGGCACCTGCTGTATACATGAGAAAAATTCTTAAAAGGAAGAAAATACTCTAAAATGAAAGAAGTTCATTCAAAACCATGAAAGTCCTGAGATTCTTTATCTTCTCAGAGTCTAAGATCTAAAACAGAGCCATAAGTAACCTTATGACTCCTCAGGACGATTGTTCTTCTATTCATTTTACAGCTAGCTGTCTGTGGTTTTATTACAACTGTACCTGGCTAGAGCTTTTAATTACGGTCAGGTGAATCCATTTGTGTGAAATAACAAGCATGAACTTTCTTCCACTTTCAAAAGTGAACATTTGTGCAAATTCAGATTCTTTTTTTTATCTGGCCGCTGTAGTTTTCACTTTAGTCTCCGATTTCTATGTAATTTGTGTCTTTCAGACTTTATATCATTAGCTGTGGAATGTGACAGGTATAAAGAAGGCACAACGTCATTTCACTATTCTTTGAATCAGTTTCAGGCACATCAGTTTCTTGGCTTTAAAAAAAAAATCTATATGATAACTTGCAATTTAATCTTCTGTTTTAAATGTCTTCTTTCCTGATGACATTTCTTCAACTGCTTGTTTCAGCATAAATGCTGAAGCAGATATCAAATTTCTCATTGTGTGTTCTACATTTTACTTTAAAAATGTACGTTAGAAAAATAAAACCTCTACCTAATTCTGAGAAGATGGCATCAATAGCAGCGTGATTTTTGGTTCTTCCTGAATTCCTACATAAAAATAGAGAGACTGGAAAGCCAAAGCAAAAACCCGTGCTCAGCATTTATAGTGATACTAGGTATCACCACAACTCTAAGAACCTCAAGGTACAAGCAGGTGGGGACCAACCACTAAGAGCCACAAAAGCCTGTGTGCCATTGGCATTTGTGCAGTGGAAATGGAAGAAAGCAGTGTGGCCAAACACATGCCCCCCCTGGACCCCCCTTTATGTTGCCCTGCTGGAGGAGAGTGGTTAGTTGTTAACTTTTTTCAGACCTACTTCACTTTGGAACTCACATCTTTTTGGGGGGTGATCCCAGCCAATAACTGAGCAAGATTGTGGTAAAGGGTCCAGCCTCTTTCATCAGAAATTAGCACCTCTAATGCAAAATGCAGACCACAGATCTGCACTATGGTTTGGTGCCTTTTCTTGCTGAATCTTGCTCTTCCTTTCCTTTCCTTTCAGAATGTTAGACTTTAGCATTCCTAACCCGTTCTCAGTGTCTGCTTCTAAGAGGACTTTACTGACACAGCAGGGCCACGATTGTTCTGAGAAAGCAGGCAGTGAGATGGGGTGGTATGTGGGATAGTCCCTGGCACCAGACGGTGGACCGATTGCTAAAGTCCTCCCTGGTGGTGATGTGAGAGAATATCTTTGTGGAGGCAACTTGAAGGTGTAATGATTCAGGCTTTGAAAGTGTGTAGGGAAAACAATGTACACACAGACAGTGGAATTGGCTGGTTGTTACTGTTATATTATTGCCTACAAAGGATTAATGAAAAGCTGAGAACAGTTAACAAACAATTAAAAACTGTGTAGTCCAGAAGGCTTCTTTGGTAGGTAGAAATCATAAAGAGCCCCCTATCATCTATAATAGGGACCTAAACCCATTCCCTTAGGGAAAGACACTCTGCCCCTCAGGGCTCTGAGAATCTCCCTCAGGATCTCCTCCTGCTTGCACTTCTGGCTGCCAGATCAATAACTAGGGTTAATTTGCAGCTTAACCCAGCTAGGGACATGCTGGGGTCTGAGAAGGGAGGAAGAGAGCTATACCCCAAAGATGCCAGAATGTACCAGAGGAAGCTGATGGAATACCCATGGGACTGGATATTGAAGGTTCTACACCAAGGGAACCAGAATATAAGACTGAATAAGGGAGGCTTTATTGACCTGAGGAAACTTCTTGGCATGTGAGATGGAATATACCCTGACAAGGACCTTAGAAGCTGGTGCAGACTCACTCTGGGGAGGTCTCCTGGAACCCGGAGAAAGCGCTTGCCCGCGCTGAGAGAAATAAACAAGCCTGCATTTCTATGGCAGAGCAGAACAGGGACTTAAAATGTTCATGAAAGGAGATATGCTGGAGTGGCTCTAAGTTGTGAGGCCAGGAGACCTCCTGCTAAAGGATTCACCGGGGTCATCAGGAATGTATAATGAGAAGGGGACCAGCTTCAAGAAACTCAGTGGTGGCTCTCTTCTGGAAAGCAGGACTAGTAATAGAAGACAGTGTTTACAGAGGTGGCTCGTTGGTAGAAATGGGATAATGGGTCCCTGAAGTAATAGGGGCCCGGTGGTGGCACTTTACCTCCAGATGTCATAAAGGGGCAGCCAAGTGGGCTTATCCTGCAGACAACTGTAAAGATGGTTTGTACACGTGGCAACATAGATGGACAGCCCACAAGGTTACTGCGGAATATACGTAATGGCAAAGAAATAGATGGGCAGGAGACTGAGAGAAATTTCCCCAATAAAAATATCACGATCTCTGTCTAGTTTCCAGGCCTGAACCATTTTTTAGACCTAGAATTCATTGACTGAAATGGTAGCTGGGTCGCCAAGAGGAAGGACTCTGCAACACCATGACAAGTACATGCTGTGATGATTATCCCAGCCCTTCCCTACAGGACTGATGGGCCAGTGCATTCAGAGTCATAAGAAATGAACTGGTGTTGGGGCAGTTTAAAAAAATAAATAAATAACTTCTTACCAATGTTTAAAAAGCCATATGCCCCACGTAGATCAAATCTACACCTTGTACATATCTTTCCATTTTGGCTTCAGAGTGGTTGTTTCTGTGACAAAAAATGGCACGGTTCATTGATTGAATTGACTGTCATGTGATTCAGTTCTCTGATATTTTGAAAAACATAACCATTTTTAGCATGCTACGTTTTACAAAATAGATATAATTCTTACCAACTAGTGGCAGTTTCTCTTGGTCGGCTTCCTTTTCTTCTGCCTTTATCTTCGTACTGAATCTACCGAAAGCTCCATCAGCAGCTCCAGGCCCACCCAATTGTTACGGCAGTTTGGGATGGAGCAAAAAGATGTTTGTAAGCCTTAGTCTCAAGACAATATCTGATGGACCAGGGATAGCCCTGAGGTCTGTGCATCTTCCAAGTCTCTCAGTATTTCCCATGTTTCTCGTTAGCCCGATTCTACAATTGAAATCCTTTTTAAAATCCCATTCTATTTTTTCCCAGTAAGCCTGCTTAGTTTTCCCGTCTCATGAGTTGGAGTCCTAATTTAGATTTGTTCCACTAATATAGTCTAGTTATTGCTGACCAGTCTTCATCCTCCTCCTCAGTGTATGGGTGAGAGTGGATTATGTTTCTTGCGCCCAAACCTCTGTGTTACTCAATGACAATATCCATCGCTTTGCCAGGAAGCATCTGCTCTCTACCCTCCTGATAATTTGTGTTCCTCCAGCCGTCTTAACCCTGCACCAAACACTGTTCACCTGCTCGTTGCTTCAGCCTGGTACATCTTTTTTTTTTTTTTTTTTGCGGTACGTGGGCCTCTCACTGTTGTGGCCTCTCCCATTGCGAAGCACAGGTTCCGGATGCGCAGGCTCAGCAGCCATGGCTCACGGGCCCAGCCGCTCCGCGGCATGTGGGATCTTCCCGGACGGGGGCACGAACCCATGTCCCCTGCGTCGGCAGGTGGACTCTCAACCACTGAGCCACCAGGGAAGCCCCTGGCCTGGTACATCTTTAGGATACTATGCCTTGAATTTCCAACTAGCATTTTTGGATTCCAACCCAGGAACTGGTTATTTTCCTTACATTCTGGCTTGCCTCTAGCATGTTTCATGCAGTAGTCTGGTATTTGTGTGACATAGCACGAGGAAACAAAAACTCACTATTTATCTGTATGAGCTTTGTTTATTAGTATTTGTGTGAATAACAAGAGGTAACTTGTCTTTTCATTTTCATACTGTGGTAAAAGAAAATCTATGTTTTTGTATGGAACTTGTGGTGTTTCCCCACGTTAAGAACTGTGAAGTTTCTGAGATTTTACCCTACTTGCAAGCTAACATGTTTGCTTGCTGTGGTTTCATCTATACTAGCAGAAAACCTGAGACTCCTGGATCAGAGACAGAGGACTCTATTACAACAACAGCGAGTGGAATGAGCATCATGTTTGCATCAGCTCCCCTGGCTAACACAGAGACACCCAGGAGAATGCTGCACGCACACGGGCTGCATTATAAGTGAGGAATCCTGAGCTAGGATACCTGAATCTTTTACAATGGGCAGTAAGCCTGCCTTCCTCTGGGCCTGTCTTTTGATCCAGAGGAAGATATTATCTTGATTACATGGGACAGTAAAGAAACTTGCCCTTTGCTCTGGAGAGAGATGCTGTCCTTACCTTCAAGTTTGTTCTCTCTATAATTGTCCTTGTAAGTATAGTTTGGGACGAAGGCAGTCCAATGCCTCTTCTCATAACACCAGATACCCATGAAGAATTGTCACCCAACAGCCCATCCTTCAGTATGGAACACAGTGTACCAACTCAATCACCTTGCCCAACTTCTCCAAAAACATTATCTTGAGAGTGCTACTCTTTAATTGATAGGTTAATCCTATTATTATTCTTAAGATGCTGCCATGATTTTTCTGACTTCCTAATACAGGACTTTTTTTTTTTCATAGGATGACCAAGAATAGAGGATCTAATAAAAAATCCTAAGAGCAATAATGTGTCTTTTCAATCTTAGAGAGCGAGCTATTACCTTCTCTCTTAACTAAACAACATTGCCTTGCTTCCTTTTCCTGTCAAGTGCCTAAGTCTCTTGAAATGAAAACATGTACTGCAGTGTAGCTGAATTCATTGCTTTTGATCCCTCAGATTGATTGTGGGAGTATAGGAAGTACAGACTTCAGTGGCGGGAATCTGGTGACACAATATTTTGTTTCACTTCCAATGGGCTATCTCTTTTATCTCATCACTCTGTCCCTATTTTATCTGGAGTTGGGACCGCTGAGTGGAATGTCTATACTGAGCTAGGTGCATGTTCTTATGAATTCAGGTATGTTATTTACCTAATTCTGTCACTAACCTGCTACATAATTTTAGGTAAGTCCCTCAGAAGTCAAGGACTCAAATACCTGTGGTCAGGGCCACTGGGTGAGCACAATTCCAGGGTATGATAATCCCACTGTTGTCTATATTAATGGAAAACCTTGATGAACAGTGCCTTCTAGGGGTGTGCAGCTTGGGGGTCCTGTCTACAGGAGAGGCAGATAGTAACACCATTGTGTTAATAGGGCCAGGATATAATAAAATAGTGTCACAGCCTGTGGCCAAGCCAGAAAGGTCATGTTCTTTCTAGAGGCATGCCAACGAAAACTTAAAGGGGTAAGAGTGTATACTGTGTTATAGATGGTCTTCAGAACTCCTACCCAGGTTCTACATTTTATAATTTTGTTGGTTTGTTGCTTTTATGGGAGAACTTATTTCTCTTTGTTTCCCCTTTGAGGTGTATTCCTTTCCCTGATAGGCACAGTTACCTAGAAAGTAAAATAGGTAAGAAAGAAATGAATGGATAAAAGCAGATGAAACACCATTCTGGCTCAGAGAGATGCCATGGTTCTGTTTTCCAAAGACTGGATCCTAGACTAGCTGTATAAGAATCACCTGGAGAACTTAACTAAAAGTAATCAAAAAGCTTCCTGAGTCCACACCTACTGAATCAGAGTCTCTCGGGTGAAGGCCAGGAGGTTTGTGTGTTTTCAAGACTCCCTTAAGTGATTCTAAATTGCAGCCTGGGTTGGGAACCAGTGACTATGCGGAAGTGTCTGGGAGGAACGGAGACTTTCTCATGTATCGACTCTCCACCTCCATTATAAAGCTGCACACTCTGAGCAGAGACTGGGTGCCATGGCATGGAGCAGTTCAAGTTAAAGGCAGTGCTTCTTTCTCTAAGCAGCTGGTTTAAGAAGCACAGATGCTCACATCAGCACAGGTTTGAATCTGCTTGTCAAACTGTATTTCCGTTTCACTTTAATGGGTAACAGATCTTGGAAACTGAAGATTGGCTAAGGATTGGCAAAAGTGTTTTAAATGCCCAAGTAATAGTAATTGCTTCAATTGAATTCAATTAACTTCCTTTTGGCCCTCAGTTGTTTTACTTTTTGTAAGTTTCTAGTTGGCCTATCTGAGATTTGATGCTTACTAGGGTGTGTGCAGAATTGCACTGAAAAGAAAGTGTTCCTGTTCAGATTTAAAATCAGGCAAATTCATTCTTTAGTTTCTTATGTCTGGGTCTATAAAGTGCAACTGAATTGGGTGCAGGACCATAAAATTAGCTCCAGAAAGTTCTCTAGAAGATACCCTGATGGCAGATAAACAGCAACCTATTCCTGCTCCTTACCTCATGGCTCGACTATGTGATGACATGTGGTCATTCCATGGACCTAGTTTTGCCAGCTAGCCTGGGGACGGTATTCACATGGCATTTTTGTCACCACCAGCCTCCTTGGAGCCTGTGGCAGTCACTGTATCAATCATGTCATCCTTTTGCACTGAGCCTTGATGTGGCCTCAGAATCCCTCTGAAGAGTGATTGAAGGCACCACTACCAATTGACCAGAACTGTCTCACGGAATGATCTGTAGTGTGGTGGAGTAGGAAAAGTGGGGAGAAGAAGAGACTGTTTCTGACCTTGAACAGACCACTTCCTCTCTCAGCATTTTGTGTTCCTCACATTTGAAATGAGACAGCTGGTTCCTTTTCAGTGTTCTTCTTTTCCTTTACTTCTTGTTAGTGTATGGCTTTGTTGTAGTTAGAGGTATCTGTTAATGGCTACTCTTCAGTCATTTTTAAATGGAAGCCAGCTTATTACATACCTATTTTTACTTTTTCAGTTTAACATTAGATTATCTCTGAGACCTGTTTGTTTTAAAAGAGCAACATCTATGACCTTGTATATTAACTGCTGTTGTTATACTACAGCTTAGGCATCTGTAAACATGTGTAATACTTACTGATGGAGATGGGTAGAAATAAATGTATATGAAACTCAGAACTGGCTACTTAGAATAAGGTGTCCCCGAGAAAAGGAATTCATTTGCCCTGAACCTCTTTTTCTCACACCTTTTAAATTTTCTAAAATCTAAAATATCTAATGTCCTACATTATGATTGGGTTGGCACGTCTTCTGTTACAATCTGTTCTTAGACCAACTTCCAGACAGAAACTTCGAAGGCTGGAAGCTGACAGAGTAGAAAAAGAATGGAAAGCCAGAGGTAATGCAACAAGTATCCAGGAGTTCCTCTTGCCTTAATTAGTCATTGACCCAGGGCACTCTTCTTGCTGCAGTGGAACTGATCACACCCTTTTAATGAAGCACTTTGGTTGGGGAGGTCTGTTTCATCATGGTGGGGAGGGGTTAGTTTCGCTACCTATAGTTTGTTTGGCAACATAGAGTAGACATAAAGCACGTAGAGAGCAGTGTCTTTTGAAAAAAATTTTTTTATCCTAGAAAAGATCAGTTTTAAAGGTAAAAACAAACCAGTATACTAAATCTTACCCATCAACTTCTACTGTAGGTGATGACACTGATCTTAAACTGATAAAACCTTAAAGTTCTCCCTTTAAATCTAAAGGACCCATGAATAATCCTTTTTTAAAGATGTGGTGCATGAATAAAGTGCTGTGCTCTTTGAGGGTGTTATTCAAAATACAAAGGGTGTTATTCATAATATCTCTTTTACTGTAGAAAATACATGCTTGCTAACTTGGGCTTCAGCTGTTGTTAAAAGAAAATCTGTAGATAGAGCAAAAGGGCAAAAGGGTGAAATCTGGCATAACAGGCTTTCTAAGACGGTTTTGGCGCAAAGCCTGCATTAAACAGCAGAAGCAGGAAAAAAATCTATTGAAATAAAAAGACAAAATGAGGACAGTGCAACCAACATTGACTTCTAGTCTTTAGCAAACCTGTTTAAACCCAGTGCAACTGTTCTGTTGTTGTTGTGACTTGAAATGGGCCATCACCTCTAATATTGGCTCTGAAAGACAGGAGAATATGAACGTGATATTTTCTCAAGTAGAAGAGGCTGAGTCATAAATTTCCAACCACTGTATACTTGACTTCACCTTTTCACCTGAGTGAGTAGTGCACAGAAATGTCCACATTATCACAGGATCTCCTCCACTTGACTTGTTTGGAGACTTGCTAAACGTAATGCATCAAATGCTGCTTGAAGTAATAAAGAATATATATCATCTCCAAAACAACAGTGGCATAGAAATTATGATCCCTGTAGCTTGAAAAGAAAATAACATACTGCTTGATACAAACAAAGGACGAATTAGGATAAAGTTTCTAAATCATGTAATTACTCAAGACACCGAAAGATAAGAATCATTATAGAGAATTACCTTTGCAGAAAGAAGATTTAAGACTAGCAATTTCATGGGCTTTCTTTTTTTCCTAAATGATATTTTGCCTGTATCATCTCAGCTTAACACTGAGTGAGTAAGTGAGAGGGAGGCAGGAGTAGAGCTATCGATTCTGGATGATCAATAGCCAATTGCTTGACAGCTTTAAGGCAGTGATTCTGCTGGATTCTGAGTGACTGAGTCCTTTGGTTAGTTCTGATCTGAGCAGTCTCAAACAGTCTGTGCCTGTTGCTTTTGATATGCAGGCACATCTGTGAGGTGATCAAGCCATGGCAACAAGTCTGTAAAAATTAGCCTTTGTGTTTGGCTTTGGACCCCATTCAATTACACTGGGGCTTGAACTTTACTGATGTAAAGGACTTACTTACGCTGTCACCCTAGTTGCTCACATGGAGATGAAAGTGAGGATGTTATCTGTGGTAAGACCTTGATCTGCACATAACTAGATCTCAGTGGGAGTATGGCATGTGAATTGGAGACACAATATGGCCCTTGAAAGCTGTTTGTAAATAGAACCAGTGTTGCCTTACATGATGTACAAAGCCATGATTCCAGAGATTGAGCAATATTTGTTGGTTGAGAGAGAGAGAGAGAGTAAAGTATACTGACAAATAACAGGATGCTACTTTAAGCAACAGGTATATAAAAACCTTTTTGGGGTAGAGTTTCTGGGCCCAGACATTGGGCCCACAGAATTTTTGTTTCTAATGTTGCGTTAATTCTAATAGTAAAAATGTTGGCCCCACTATTTGATTATTTTAAGTTAAGAAGAATTACAAAAAAAGGAGACTGGGAAAAAAGTATGAAATGAAAGGAGGATGAGGTGCTGAGAACTTCATTTAGAGGGGATATATATATACAGCATCAGTAAGAAATTTAATTCTTTTGAATGTCAGGTTGGCCTGATGATAACCATGGATTTAATTTTTTTCTTTTGTTTATCTGTGAAAGTGGTTACTCCTTTAATGAGTTAGCCAGGGTTCCAGGGTCTTTTCTCTATTCTATTAGACTGGGTTTGAATATAAAAAAAGTAGATCCAAAATGGAAAAGAATTAGAGAAGAGTATGGATGAGCGTGAATATTTAGAATTAAGGAGGAAGTAGAGAGGAATGACTAATGGCGTAGGCTCTGAGATAAGATTGTTTCTAATCCTAATTCTACCACTTACTATCTCCATGAATTATTATGCCCAAGTGTTCTTCTTTGCAGCATGAGGATAATGTGGATAGATGTGGTGGATGATGCTCAAAAATTATTCTACCTTCTGTCTAGTCTGCCTTCCTCTCTGCAGGGTAGAAAACTACAAACTGTATTTCTGTGAGTGTTTGCTTCTCCCTGTAAAGGAGGAACTTTTTACAGGAATTGTTCTTCTGCCATAAGCAACTAGAAAGATGGAGAAAATTTATAAAAAATGTTTTTTTTAAAATTGGACAACAAACGCTGCCAGACTGTGATCCCTGAGAGAAGGGGAAGGGACACCAAAGAAAGCCTGATAGACTTGCTAAATCAAGGAGGTAGAGACTAGAGTCCAGGGAAGCCAAGGTAGCTATAATTTGTAAGATCAAATGTTAGAAAGGAGAAAGCTGTAAAGAGAGAGAGCACCAAAGATTTTAGGGGGGGGGTCTTGTTTAGTCTTTGAGTAGTACTGATTTATGTAAATATGAGGTGAAATATCATGAGGCTGAGGGAAATTACAAAAGCATTGGAAGTCAGTTGCCGAATAATTCCAGAAACATATAAGGCTAGGAATGCATCACATTCCTTCCAGCCAGAGTGGATAAATTTAATAATACACAAACCACTGGACAGAGTACTCAGAAAGGTCATGCTTTAGTAGTGAAGATGGATTATTCCAGAGGGAAGACTGCTCTGGGCATGCAGGGGAAAAAAGTTTAAAGCCACAAAAGGATCAAAGTGAACTAAGTCACTTTATAGCAGGTCATAACAAAGTTGGACATTTTAAAGAGAATACAATAAAATCTAGCATTCATTATCTTTAAATTTACAGTGTCTGGCTGGCATCAGTGAAAAAATTCCCTGGCATGCAAGGAAGTAGGAAAACATTACCCTTGACCAAGAGAAAAATCAATAGAAACAGATATAAACTGATAAAAATGATGGAATTGACAGAAAAGGATCCCAAACAGCTATTATGAATCTTATTAATTTGTTTAAGAATGTAAAAGAAAAAATTAAACATTACGGAGACCCAAGTAGAATTTAAAGCAATGAAAACACAATATATGAAATGAAAAATGTACCAGAGAGGATTAATAACAAATTAGGGATGAAGAAATGATCAGTGAACTTGAAAACATAGCACTAGAGATGTTTAAAAAGCATGAAGAGACAAAAAATATTGAACAAAGTTTAAAAGCGTCAGCTATCTGTGGGGCAATATCAACATGTCTCACAAACATTTAATTTGAGTCCTAGAAGGAAAGAAAGATGGTTGGGTAGGGAGAGGGCAGAGGACAGAAGTATTTGAAGAAAACATTGGCCAAAAGTTTTCCAAATTGGTGAAAACTTAAACCCTTGGATCAAAGAAGCTCAAACAACCCCAAGCCAAATAAAAATGCAGAAAGCTACGTCAGTGTACAATATAATAAAATTGTCTAAAAAATGTTATAATAAGAAATCTTAAAAGCTGCCAAAGGCACAAAATGTCATTCAAACATGAAGACAAAAGAAAAATATTTTTCAAACAATTTGAAGCAAAGATAATTGTTTTCCAGCAAACCTGCACTACAATGAATGTTAAAGGAATTTCTTCAGGCAGAGGAAAATTGGTAACAGAAAAAATATGTATAAAAATAAGTGAAAGTGGCCAGAAATAGTATGTGAATAAATACAAAATACATTTTAATCTCAATTAGAAAATCTCTTAAGATAAAAAATAATTGTTAAAAGCAAAATAATATATTGTGGGATTTATAACTCATATAAAAGTAAACTGTATGAAAGCAGCACAAAGAATGAGAGAAGAAATGGACGTACACTGCTGTACTGATATAAACAATATTGAAATTATTATGTAAGGCAGATTGCAGTAACATAAAGGTATGTTTTAAAGGTTGTTGTAGAGCAACCCCTAAAAACACAAACAGAAATATATATGGAAAATAAGCCATTGGTGGAGATAAATAGAATCATAATCAAATACTCAATCCAAAAGAAGCAGGAAGAGAGGAAAAAGGAATAGTGAAAAATACAGGCAGTTAATTAGGAAGACAAACAGCAAAATAATACATTGAAAATACTCATAATTACAATAATGGTATTGTCTAAGCACTCTAAATGTAGACAAAGGACTCATACTGAATGAAAAAGCAAGACACAACTGTATTGTATGTAAAGGAACCCATTTGAAATGTAAAGAGAAAAATAGGTAAAAAAAATAAAAATAAAAAAGGATAGAGAAAGATATACTGTGCAAACCATAATCAGAAGAAAGCCAGAGGCTATACTAATATCAAAATAGACTTAAGAACAAGAAATTTTTTTTACCAGGGGAAAAAAAAAGGGACATTTTATAGGTAAGAGGGGCCAGTTAAAGAAGGTATAACCGTACTAGATGTATACTCTTTCAAATAATAGTGCTTTCAAAATACATGACCCCCAAACTGATAAGACTGAAAGAACAGAGAGATCCATACCTAGAGTTGAAGAGTTCAGTACTCCTCTCTCAGAAATTTATATGATAAGTAAACAAAAATAAGCTAGGATATTTCTATGGACTGAATGTTTGTGTCTTCCCCAATTCAAATGTTAAAGCTCTAATCTCCAAGGTGATAATATTTGGAGATGGGGTCTTTGGGTGGTAATTAGGCTTAGATTAGATCATGAGGAGCCCTCATAATGGAATTCATGCCCTTATGAAAAGAGGAAGAGACACAAGATCTCTCTCTTTCCACCAGCACCCACCAAGGAAATGCCATGTGAGCACATAGCAAGATGGTGGCCACCTGCAAGTCAGGAAGAAGGTCCTCACCAAGAAGCAAATATGCTAACACTGTGATCTTGGACTTCCCAGCCTCCAAAACTGAGAAATAGATTGTTGTTTAGGCTATCCAGTCTAGCATTTTGTTAGAGTAGCATAAGCCAACTATGACAGTGACATTAGATTTTCTAATTCATGAATCTGGTATAGGCCTCCATTTTCTTTAGATAGTCTTTATTTTTCTTTAGCAAAGTCCTATCATTTTCAGTGTGAAGAGTATACTGAGTTTACACATATTTTGTTAAAATTTCCATATTTCAAATTTTTGGATACTAATGTAAGTGCTATATTTTAAGTCATTCATTGCCAGGATGTTTATAAAAATACTACTGATTCTTTTTTTTATGAGCCATTTTATTTTAATGGAGTATAATTGCTTTACAGTGTTAGTTTCTGCTGTACAGCAAAGTGAATCGGCTATACATATACATATATCCTCTCCCTCTTGAGCCTGCCCCCCCCACCCCATCCCACCCCTCTAGGTCATCACAGAGCACTGAGCTGAGCTTCCTGTATTGATTCTTTTTTTCTTTTAATAGATCTTTATTGTAGTATAACTGCTTCACAATACCATGTTTCTGTTGTACAACAAAGCAAATCAGCCATATGCATACACATGTCCCCATATCGCCTCCCTCCCATCCTCCCTATCCCACCCATCTAGGTCATTGCAAAGCACCAAGACAATCTCCCTGTGCTATGCTGTTTCTTCCCACCAGCCAACTGTCTTACATTCAGCAATGTGTATATGTTGACGCTACTCTCACTTGACCCCAGCTTCACCCTCCCACCCCATGTCATCAAGTCCATTCTCTGTCTATCTCTTTATTCTTGCCCTGCAACTAGATTCATCAGTACCTTTTTTTTTTTAGATTTCATATATATATGTGTTAGCATATGGTATTTGTTTTTCTCTTTCTGACTTACTTCACTCTGTATGACAGACTCTAGGTCCATCCACCTCGCTACAAATAACTCAATTTCGTTTCATTTTTATGGCTGAGTAATATTCCATTGTATATATGTGACACATCTTCTTTATCCATTCATCTGTCAATGGACACTTAGGTTGTTTCCATGTCCTGGCTATTGTAAATAGTGATGCAGTGAACATTGTGGTACATGTCTCTTTTTGAATTATGGTTTTCTCAGGGCATATGCCCAGTAGTGGGATTGCTGAGTCTATAGGTAGTTCTATTTTTAGTTTTTTAAGGAACCTCCACCTTTCCAGCATTTATTGTTTCTAGCTTTTTTTTGATAATGGCCATTCTGAATGGCGTAAGGTGATACCTCATTGTAGTTTTTTTTTTTTTTTTTTTTTTTTTTTTTTTTTTTGCGGTACACAGGCCTCTCACTGTTGTGGCCTCTCCCATTGCGGAGCACAGGCTCAGCAGCCATGGCTCACGGGCCCAGCCGCTGTGTGGCATGTGGGATCTTCCCGGACAGGGGCACTAACCCATGTCCACTGCATCAGCAGGTGGACTCTCAACCACTGCACCACCAGGGAAGCCCATCATTGTAGTTTTGATTTGCATTTCTTTAATAATTAGTGATGTTGAGCATCTTTTCATGTGTCTCTTGGCCATCTGTTTGTCTTCCTTGGTAAAATGTCTATTTAGGTCTTCTGCCCATTTTTTTACTGGATTGTTTGTTTTTTTGTTATTGAGCTCCATGAGCTGTTTGTATATTTTGGAGATTAATCCATTGTCATTTCATTTGCAAATATTTTCTCCCATTCTGAGGTTGTCTTTTTGTCTTGTTTATGGTTTCCTTTGCTATGCAAAGGGTTTTAAGTTTAATTAAATCCCATTTGTTTATTTTTAAAATTTCTTTTGCTCTAAGAGATGGGTCAAAAAAGATCTTGCTGTGGTTTATGTCAAAGAGTGTTTTTCCTATGTTTTCCTTTAAAAGTTTTATAGTGTCTGGCCTTACATTTAAGTCTCTAATCCATTTGGAGTTTATTTTTGTGTATGGCGTTAGGTAGTGTTCTAATTTCATTCCTTTACATGTAGCTGTCCAGTTTTCCCAGAACCACTTATTAAAGATGCTGTCTTTTCCCCATTGTATGTTCTTGCCTCCTTTGTCATAAATTAGGTGCCCATATGTGCGTGGGTTTATCTCTGGGCATTCTATATTGTACCATTGATCTATATTTCTGTTTTTGTGCCAGTACCATATTGTATTGATTCTTGTGTATTTATTTTATAACCTTCGATCTTACTAAACTCACTTATTAGTTTTAGTAGCTTTTTTGTAAATTCATTAGACTTCATTTTTACTCAATCATTTATCTTCTATTAAAATCAATTTTATTTCTTTCTCACCAATTTCTATGTCCTTTTTATCTTTTTCTTGGCTTATTGACCTCAGCAATAAAAAAAAAAAAGTGAAAAAGCCAAACACAGAAGAAAATGTAGTATGATTTCATTTATATGAAATTCTCAAAGGCAAAACTATAATGATAGAAAGTAGATCCATATTTGCCTGGCACTGTCGTGGCAGGTGATGATTGGGGAGGAACACCAGTGAACATTTTAGGATGATGGGAAGGTTGTATATCTTGGGTGTGGTGGTAGTTAAATAACTGTATAATTTCTCAAACCTCATTGAACTCTGTACTTACAGTGGGAGAATTTTATTTCATGTAAATTGCATCCCAAGAAAGCCACTTCAGAAGCTGCATATTCCAGTCTCACTTGCAGCTAGGGCTGTGGGTATGATAAAAGTTAAACAGTAAGATACATTTCTTGAAACTTAAAAGGCTGAAGTGAAGCAGATGATGTACTTCTGCTTTTTCTGCTGGCCACGATATATTGGAGGCATTTCATTTGTTCTGTGGCAGCATTAAGCAGAGTTCACCATGTCCAGTCATTTGCTTTATAGGTGCCAAGCGGCAGGCATGGGACATCCATTCTGCTAGTGCAGATTGCAGCTAGCATGGAATGATTCCTAGGCAAGCAGCTAGAACAGCTTCTGATTTATGGCAGTTCTCTGATTGTGGCAGCCACCAGGTTGTGGTGGCTTCCTGACCAGTGTTAGTTTTGGGACCCATGATTTTCTGATCTTAGAAGAGGCAGCACTGATTTTGTGGTGTGGCTTTTGGAACTGTTCTCTTTTGATTCTATAAGCTATATAATACCCTGTAATAAAAACTCATTTAACTTAACTAGAATGGAGTTTGTTCTTTAACTAAATGCTAATATAGTACCCTGTAGACATATTGTGAGAAATAAATGAAACTAGGTATATTAAAAAAAACCTTAATATTGTCCAGTGCTTAGTAAAGAACTCAATAAATATGTATTGTTATTATTGTGATCTGATGCTAAGTAAACACATGGTGGGCAAACCAGCTTGGGAGTATAAAATAGTTGACTTTTTGCTCATTGTCTTAGTTTGGGCTGCTATAACAAATTATCATAGACTGAGTGGCTTAGAAAACAAACATTTCTGACAGTTCTGAAAGCTGGAAGTCCAAGATCAAGGTGCCAGCAGACCCACTGTCTGGTGAGGACACCTTTCCTGACTGATAGACTGCTGCCTTTTCATAGAATCCTCCAATCACACAAAGCAGCAAGCTTTCTTGTAACTCTTACAAGGACGCTAATCCCATTCAGGAGGGTTCTGCCCTCATGACCTCATCCAAATCTAATAACCTCCCAAAGGCATTACCTCTTAATACAGTCAATTTGGGGGTGAACATGAATTTTGGGGGAACACAAACGTTCAGTCATTAATATTCATCTATTCAGAAGTTTTTCAGTCTATGCTAATTTGCATTATATGATCTGGCCCTTTCCTACCCCCCCTAATCCCATCATCTGCTCTCCAGCTTGCTTATGGGACTCCAGATAAACAGGTCTAATGCCCTGTCTCAAATATGCTAAATTTATATCTGCCTGAGGGAGTGAATGCACAATACTAAGTTAATAGTCCTGGGGATCTCATTTCTGAATCTTAAGTAAGTTCAAGAGGCAGATGTCTTATATCCAATAACCCTCAAAAAATCTGGAAATTTAAGTGTTGGTGTTTGATTATAAATCATAAAAAATAAGAGATGATCCAGAAGATGGAAGGTCGGCAAATGTCATTCTGATTTCTTTCAAAAATAGGGGAAAATTACATTTGGAAAACTATGAAGTGGCAGTCCTAATGTAAATACCTAGCAAAACTATTTAATGGATGTTTTAAATGGGTTTGAGTGGTTGGAAAAAAAATGTATTAGCAAGATATTTATAGAGAAAAACTTCAGCCAGGTGAAATGTGCTCTTTCTTTTTAAGGGATGGTTATATGACAGGTAGGTTAAGGGGATGCTATAGACATACTTCAGCAAGGAATGTGACCAAGTTATAATATCCTTAGGAATGAGATGGAGACATGGAAGCTGGCTCTTAACACAATGCAATGACCTATCTGACGCAGTTCATCTAATGTGGGACCAATTAGTGAGTGCCCACTGGCAGGCTCAACCCCATCTAAGGCTCTGAGACCATTTCTGACCCAGGTCAAGTTTTAGGTCAGTAATGTAGTGACTTAGCATGCAAGTCAGCATGATATCTTGTTTTCCCAGACATCTTGCTTGAAATCTTGATTTGGGATCTTGGAGTCATTTTTGATATCCCTCTCACTTATGTTCATTGTCTGTTAAGTATTGATTAAATTTATCTTATCCGAATCTTCCCTACAGTCATTTGTCTTAGTGGCTGTCTCATCTTCTTTCAACTGTTGCAACAGCCTTCTAACCAGGCTTTTTGCCACAGGGGCTCTGCCTCTCCCAACTGATCCTCCATCTTGTTGTCAGTTATCTTCCTAAAAGTCAAATCTGATCATGTTACACTCCTGATTAAATATCCCAAACAAATAAAATAAAAACTCCTTCATAACTGGTCTAGATCTGTATTTCTAGATTCACTTCCTGTGTTTGTTGGAGTACTCAAACTTTCCAGTTTTAAAACTTACTGAAAAGCTGCAGTAATCAATACAGTGTGGTCATGGCATAAGGCAAGACATGTAGAGAATGGAATATAATTGACAATCCAGAAATAAACCATACATTTATGGTCAACTGATTTGACCCAGGTGCCAAGACAGTTGAATGGGCAAAGGATAGTATTTTCCATAAAATTTTTCAAGCGCAATTGAATAACAACATCCCTAAGAGTGAATTTGGACCCTTATCATATACAAAACTTGACTCAAAATTAATCAAAGACTCAAATGTAAGAGCTAAAGTGTAAAACAGTTTGAAGAATACATAGGTGTAAATCTTTATGACCTTAGATCAGAAAATGGTTTCTTAGATATGACAAAATCAAAAGTAGTCAAAAAATAGATAATTGGCATCGCTTATAAATTTCAGGGGCTCCGGAGCTTTTCCCATTTCAGAACACTGTAGGGATGGCTCTGACAGAGCAGAGATTCACATGTACCCATTTGGTAAGGGCTCAGATGTTACCTGAAGCCTTAACTTATATCACTACTAAGAAAATAGTATGCCCAAATCAAGTATGAAAGCTTGAGACTAGGGAATCTCTAGGTTTGTTGTATATGCTTACCAATATGTCACCACTGAGCACCATGCAAAATGTAGGCCCTGTCTCCCCAGGAACCTGCTTCAACAACTGTGTTCTTTCTCTGGATCACCAGTCTCTCCCCACTATGGCCTCTTCCTCCTCAACCTGTAAATATGCTTAGTTATTTTCCACATTAAAAAGATTCAACCCAGGGCTTCCCTGGTGGCGCAGTGGTTGAGAGTCTGCCTGCCAATACAGGGGACACGGGTTCGTGCCCCGGTCCGGGAAGATCCCACATGCCGCGGAGCGGCTGGTCCCGTGAGCCATGGCCGCTGAGCCTGCGTGTCCGGAGTCTGTGCTCCGTAACGGGAGAGGCCACAACAGCGAGAGGCCCGCATACCGCAAAAAAAAAAAAAAAAAAAAAAAAGATTCAACCCATCCTCAATCCACACTATTTGCCAGTATCTTGCCTTTCACTGTCTAAAATTCTTAAAAATGCAGTTGGGGGTATCCTGGCTGAGACACTTGGCCCTAATCATTTTGAAAAACCTAAACCATAGACCCTAGAAACTTTGTCAGTTCAAAATAGCAAGCAGATTTTTTAAGGGCAAAATAAAATGGTTTTTTGTTCTGGAAAAATATTTAATTAGACATCTTTGTTAGATAAATATAAAGCAAGCATTTCCCTGTTGTTCTTGTGGAGAACAGAACACTATTAACCCAAATCTGATTTTTTTTTTTGGACCTAGAAGTTAAGTATTCTGTTGGTAATGCAAACTGTTCTGTATTTCTGGAGTAGATTAACATCTCTGAGACGTTCTTTGCCTCTGTGTATGTGATGGGAGGAGACGAGAACTATTTTTGGTCCTGAATAAATTTAGAATGACCAGTATTGCAAAATGCTGCTTGGTCTTGGGGGAGTTGTGGGCATTCTTATTCAAGAGGTTAAAAAAAGAGATAAGTAGTTAAAGAAGTTAGATGCCTGCAGAAACGACATGGAATTGTTACCAGGTGGATTACCTGCACCTGGCATTGAAGAGCAGTTGAAAGAGGGAACAAGACTGGTTCCAATACTTAACGTTATATAAATCTGATTGATGCAGAAAGTACTGATATTGGATAAATTGTCTTTAAGGAAAGGCTGTGATCCTATGAATGGGTAGAATATTTTCTCTAAAGGTGGAAAAGATTTCTCTATCAATTATTCAACATTCTTGTATATACTTCATTCAAGTATTATATAACCTGGCACAGGAAATGGGGATTTAAGGTCCTGAGTGGCAATACTCCAGTAAAAGTGGTGTCATGATCTGGCTTTTATATACCATTCACTAAAATGAACCAGGGCTTGTTGGGAAAAGTCTGCTTCCAGGACCGGGACAGAGAAAATACAAGATGAGCCTGGGAATTTTATTTCGCTAAAAAATAAGAATGTGCTAATAGAAGGGTGGGGTCATGTCAAAGGGTGTAGAAGCCAGCTCCAAGTGGCTCCAGATGGTCAAATATAACATAACTTGAGCATCAAAATAAAAAATGACAGTATTGATCATAACCAATTGAATAAAATAATAATCCATGAGTTCATAGTGATATAAATAAGTGAATAAGTCAAACATTTGATTATGAGTAGGATATTCACATAACCTCAAAATACCTCCCCATAAAAAAACTGATTACAAAGAGATAAAGAGTAATTTCACAGCTACTATCCAGGCAGATATTAGTTTAATCAAGAGAATCAAAGCTAACACCACTAATGATGGGAAAAATGGAAATCATGTAGCACATAATAGATGCAATAAGAACACTGTATCACTTCTGTGACATTCCTGCTCAAGATGCAGAACCTGAACCTAATCATGAGGAAGCAGCAGATAAACTGAGGAACATTCTACAAAATAACTAGCCTGTAATCTTCAAAAGTATCAAGTCTTTGATAACCAAGGAAAGACAAACAATTTCAAACTGAAGGAAACTAAAGAGAAATGACAAATGTGTGGCATCCTGGACTGGATGTCTTTTGCTGTAAGAGACATTAAGGACATACATTAAAGCTTGAATAGAGTTTGATCATTAGATGGGAAAACTTTATCGATGCATTTCCTGATTTTGATGGTTATGTAGGAATCGACAAAAGGTTAATATCATCCCATTTTATCCTCAGTGGCCAGTAAGACCTGGATATTTGTGTGAGAAAACAGTGATGTACACTCACTGCTTGTAGATCTTTACCTCTCATTCATGCTTTAACATATCATAAGTTTTCCTTCTTTTCTTTTTTCTCCATTTTTAACTGCTCACCAAGGACTCCAGTAAAACCTTGGCTAACCAAACTTGTCCCACATAGTGTCTGTGTGATCTTAGAAACTTTACTTCACTTGTGCATAAATTCACTAATTTATTACATGGGAAAATAATATAATGTGGTTGAGACTTAAATACGTATAAAATGCCTAGAATCTCTAATGATTAGCGATGTTGAGCACCTTTTCATGTGTTTGTTGGCAACCTGTATATATCTTCTTTGGAGAAATGTCTGTTTAGTTCTTCTGCCCATTTTTGGATTAGGTTTTTTTTTTTTTTTTTTGATATTGAACTATATGAGCTGCTTGTGTATTTTGGAGATTAATCCTTTCTCAGTTGCTTCGTTTGCAAATATTTTCTCCCATTCTGAGGGTTGTCTTTTTGTCTTGTTTATGGTTTCCTTTGCTGTGCAAAAGCTTTTAAGTTTCATTAGGTCCCATTTGTCTATTTTTGGTTTTATTTCCATTTCTCTAGGAGGTGGGTCACAAAGGATTTTGCTGTGATTTATGTCAGAGAGTGTTCTGCCTATGTTTTCCTCTAAGAGTTTGATAGTGTTTGGCCTTACATTTAGGTCTTTAATCCATTTTTATTTTTGTGTATGGTGTTAGGAAGTGTTCTAACTTCATTCTTTTACATGTAGCTGTCCAGTTTTCCCAGCACCACTTATTGAAGAGGCTGTCTTTTCTCCACTGTATATTCTTGCCTCCTTTATCAAAGATAAGGTGACCATACGTGCATGGGTTTATCTCTGAGCTTTCTAATGCAAATCAAAACTACAATGAGGTATCACCTCACATGGGTCAGAATGGACATCATCAAAAAATCTACAAACAATAAATGATGGAGAGGGTGTGGAGAAAAGGGAACCTTCTTGCACTGTTGGTGGGAATGTAAATTGATACAGCCACTATGGAGAACAGCATGGAGGTTCCTTAAAAAACTAAAAATAGAACTACCTATAGACCCAGCAATCCCACTACTGGGCATATACCCTGAGAAAACCATAATTCAAAAAGAGACATGTACCACAATGTTCATTGCAGCACTATTTACAATAGCCAGGACATGGAAGCAACCTAAGTGTCCATTGACAGATGAATGGATAAAGAAGATGTGGCACATATATACAATGGAATCTTACTCAGCCATAAAAAGAAACAAAACTGAGTTATTTGTAGTGAGGTGGATGGACCTAAAGTCTGTCATAAGGAGTGAAGTTAGTCAGAAAGAAAAACAAATACTGTATGCTAACACATATATATGGAATCTAAAAAAAAAAAAGGTTCTGATGAACTTAAGGGTAGGACAGGAATAAAGACACAGACATAGAGAACGGACTTGAGGACAATGGGGAGGGGGAAGGGTAAGCTAGGACAAAGTAAGAGAGTAGCATTGACATATATACACTACCAAATGTAAAATAGCTAGCTAGTGGGAAGCAGCCACATAGCACAGGGAGATCAGCCCGGTGCTTTGTGACCACCTGGAGTAGAGGGGTGGGATAGGAGGGTGGGAGGGAGACACAAGAGGGAGGGGATATGGAGATATATGTATACATATAGCTGTTTCACTTTGTTATAAAGCAGAAACTAACACAACACTGTAAAGCAATTATACTCCAATAAAGATGTTAAATAAGTAAGTAAAAATAAAAATGCCTAGAATTGTTCTTGGCACAGGCTAACTGCTCAAAAATGTTAGCTACTCATTATTATTAGAACTGTCTCCATCCCAGAATTCTTGCCTGTAATCCAGACCTATATATTCAAGTGACCACTGGACATTTCCTCCTGGATGTCCCACAGACACCTGGAACACAGAATGCCAACACCTGAGCTCTGCACACCAGCACTTGTTCCCATTCTTCCCACACCTGCTTTCCCTATCCTCATGAAAGCCTCTGCCAGAAACCTGAATACCACCTTTGACCCTTTCCTTTCCTTTTTTTTTAAAAAAAACTTATCCTATTCCATGGATGACCAAACAATGCTAATTTTAATATCCTTTTATGTATTCACCTCTTCCACCTTCCTGATTGTCACTTAGTTCATCATCTCATTACCTCTCCCATGTTTTTGTTCATTTGTTTCTTTATTGGGTGTTTGGGGGAGGGGTTGTTATTTGTTTATTTTCTGAATGAGATGAGATGGAAGAACTCTTAAAGTGGAGGTAGTTGTGCAAGGGGTCTGACAGGATTGGAGGGTGTGGGTCTGTCCATGTGCCAAGACATCCAGAGAATCTGCAGTAGCCCAAACTCAGGTCTTTTTCAGAAATAGGCAGAGAGGAGTTCAGTTTTGAACACTGCAAAGCTAACATACCTCAGTCACCACAGAAGTTTCCTAGAATGAGCTGAGTTGCAGGAGGGGGGTGTGCTAGTCCCTCCCACAGCTCCCCTGCCCTCTTCTCAGCCTGAGAGGTATCTGGGAGGGTGGTCCCAGGACAAGGCTCCTGTCATCCATAAACATCTCACCACTTCTACCACTATGCCTGAGATACCAACTCAGGTGTGGAGTAGGGGCTAGGTCATCACTTAGGATGAAACCCCTCACTGTATCCTGTTCATGACTGCAGTCTACCTAGTTTTCCTGCTTATCCTTGACTCTCTCCCATCATTTTTCTATCCTACCTCAAAAATTATCTTTCTAAAATGTAAATATGAACAAGTCCACCTTCCCCCCTTTAATGTAGTCACACTGTCTTTAACATAAAATACAACCCCTTAGTATGGCTTCCAAAGACCATTCTCTCCAGCTTTATGCTTTGCTCCTCTTCTTCCCCTTCTCTTGGCTTAATAGAGAGTTCTGAACTAATCTGGGTATCCACAAGTGCCATCGACTCTCTCTTAGATCTTTGTGCAAATGTTGTTCTCTCTGGGCTGCTGTTGCCCATATTTCTTGCTTAGCTAACTTTTGCTCTCATTTAAGACTGTGCTCATACATAATCACATCCAGGAAGCTTTGTCTGAACCCTGCAGTGGGTTACATGTTCTCCCATCTTGTGCTTCTTTGGCAGCACTCATCACATGTTTTCATAGCTGCCTACATATTCTCTATTCCTGCATTACACTGAAAAGAACCTGAAAGCAGGGACTCTGGATGTGTGTGGATGTATGAATCTCTTCAGCTCTTACATTGTATTTCTAGTGCCTAGTACATTGATAGAAACATAGAAAGTATTTTTTAAAAGATTTTTGAGTAAGTGAATAACACCAGCTGTATTAGTGACTTTCTCCCTAATTCTACGTCATTTTAGACTGCCATCTTTTTATAGCAAATTGACAAATCATTCAATTACAATATATCGACAAGTCAGTCAATGTTTACTTTCTATTCCCAGTGTCTGGCTTTCAATAAGTACTCAATAAACATTTTAAAATATGGAGTTTTTAACTATGACATTGAATCAGATATTAAACTGTTCTTTAAAATTATTTCTTTAAAAATGTATACTTTGCCTATAAGATCTGGACCTTCTAGAGCCTTTAAGATGCCAGCTACATTTTAATGGCTCACTCATTAAAGATGAAAATGATTGTTTTTGTAATTTTTCAGGGGTTCCTTTTCTACCATGTATGTCAGTGGCATTGGAACAGTTCCCCACTCCAGCTTAGACCAATGAGTTATTTTCTATATATTTCCTATAGCTTTATAATCATCCAAACTTCACATGGTACCAAAAAGCAACTACTGCATTTTATACCACAAGAGTTAAGAGTTCATAAAACATAAAACATAAAAACAATCGATAAATCCTAAAAATGAGTCTCTTAAAAGTATTTTATAAAAGCTCAGAGGAATATCTCCAGGGAAATACAGACATAGCTTTTAAAAAGTTCTAGGTTTCTAGCTTGGGTGTAAATTAAGCCTCAATGGCTTTAGTTCATGCGATTACAAGAGATATGACTCAAAGATATTTGTTATTTGTTTTATATATTTTCAATGACCCTGGATTGGTATTATAAGTATTAATATCTAGCTTATAGGGTGCAGTAAAAGTACTAAGCATGGAATCACCAAGGACTTCAACAATGGACCTGTTTTTGGCATTTCTCCCCAATGATAGACAAATATTTGATGAAATTACCTTTACATCTAGGATCTTTCACCATTCTTAGGAAGGACTGACTCCATGGGTTAGCTATGTGCTGCCACTATAGCAGAATCAGTCAGTTTGCATCCTCAGTTGAATGGATTCCACTAAAAAATGACTGGGATGTAGCAGTAGAGGCTTTCATTGAACTCCATGCTATGAATTTGATGCCTCTATCATCTCATATACATATTGAAGATTAATGTTTAGTTCAGGCCCTGGGTGACTAGGACGATAGAGGACATTTAAGACATCAGTAGGTTATTATGAAAACCAAGCTTACAGAAGAAAAAAAGTAGATGCTATTGTATCTATTGATCTTTGCCAGCACAACAAGATCTCCCAAAGTTGGAAAGCTGACCCTGCTCCATAAGCAAAGGATGTGGCCCATTGACTCTGGAAGGATTCAACAGTCAGAGGTCACCACACTGGAGCCTGTATACATGGTCACTAGCCTGCAGATAGGCCTACAAGTCCTGGATGTTACCTCTAGAGAGAGACGTTTAAACTATCAGAATCATCAGGAGGTGAAAAAAGCTCACTATTCTATCCCAGGTTTCAGGGGAAAAAAATCTGTACATATCATCAATGGGTAGGTTAGCTCATCTCTAAAGTACCTTCCCAACTTAATGTTAGGGCAGCTTGAAGTGCCCATGGTGTCTTCCTAAGAATATCCACATTTGTGTAGAAAGCATTAGACAGACTGAATTCTTTTTTGTGTGTGTGGTACGCGGGCCTCTCACTGTTGTGGCCTCTCCAGTTGCGGAGCACAGGCTCCGGACACGCAGGCTCAGCGGCCATGTCTCACGGGCCCAGCTGCCCCACGGCACGTGTGACCTTCCTGGACAGGGGCACGAACCCGTATCCCCTGCATCGGCAGGCGGACTCTCAACCACTGCGCCACCAGGGAAGCCCAGATTGAATTCTTTGTAACTTAAATCACTTACTCTGAGACTCAAAAGCAAAGTAGGATTTATCAGTAGGGTAAAGATGTTAATACAAATATCACAGTGTCTGATTATAGAAGCACGCAGTGGGTAGTATCCTTCATTATTACTATATACTTACATTTGTATTTCTTGAAATACTTTGATAGTTCGCAAAGCCTCTTGAACAACGGAGTATTATTATCTGCTTAATAAATACATTCTTTAGTAATCATTTCCACTAAGTTTCTTGAAAAGCTTTGCCATTTATTTCAGATGTGAACCTGTTGACAAATGAATGGCCAAAGTAACTACAGAAGGAACATCATATCCTACGTCTACCCAGAGTAAAATGACATGAAAATATGAAAAGATGTAAAATAAAAATCCTTGTGTTTATTTTAAACTATTTATTGAAATCTGTCTATAAAGTGCTGTCCTTAATGTCTGTAGGGCAAGAGAGGATGCTCCTCTATAAGTGTGCAGTCCAGTGAGAAAGATTAGATATTGCTGAGATAAGGGGACTAACATAAGACTTAAGAACACTATTTCTTCATGTTTGTTTTATGTCACAAACCCCCTTCTGAAATATGACTAAAGTCAACTATGGAACAAGCTATAGTTTGTTTGTGTGTTTCACTGTTAAAAAAAATTTATAGCAGAGATGATAACTGTAATTTTTTAAGAAAAATTATGGCAAATTTGGTAAAAAGTAATCACAGCAAAAGTCTGAATCATGTACTACAATCAGACAGAATGCATGATTTTGTGGTTGGAAGGCCTTAGACAACTCACATGTATTATCTTTTGGTTTTCTTATTTGTAAAATATAAAAGATAGAACTGTGCCACTGTCTTTTGCATGAAGACATATGGGATTAAAGAGATATATAAAGTAAAAGAGAGACAATACCTTGTAATGTAGATATTATTAACATATGAGGAAATGAAGTTTCAGGAAGACTTAAGTGTCTTGTAAAAGGTTATACAAGGGACTGGCTGAGTTGTGTCAAGGTTCATAAACTGTTATGAACCATTTTCATCTAGAGATATACAGGAAAAGGTAATTCTTGCATTTCACTCTCTTTACAGTTTTTATATAGCAGCTACCATTTAATTCCTGGGTATGGTATCTGTACAATGGTTCTGACTTTCTTTGTGCATAAAAATTATCTGGTAGGCTTGTTAAAAATGTGGATTGGGGATGCCCTTGTGGGACTCAGCAATCTACATTTTTAATAGCCACTCCCAGGTGATTCCATCACAGGTGATCTTTAGATCACCTTCTGAGAAACACCTATCTCCATCACATGGGGGATTTTAACAGAACAGCAAGGTATCTTTCAGTTTCATTAGAACCTAACAGTCTGACAGTGTCTAGGTCCTAGCAAAATACCTAGTTAAATATGTCATATCAAGCTGGAACGACCTCAAAGTTCAGTCTGATCCTATTTGGATGGATTTGAACTGAACCCCCCACAAGATTTAATACATATAATTATATGCATATATACAAGGTAGATGCTTTCTGTGGTAGAAGAAAGCAGGAAACTATCACTGATCAAAGAGTATTATAATTCTTGAATTTTCAGCTAGGTTTGATACTAATATTCTTAAAGGAAAGGTATTATATCACTGTTTCTTTTTGATCTACTAAATTGATATCTCTGGATTAGGTTTTTAAAGTGTATAAATTTAATTCTGTGAAACAAAGCAGAACAAAGAATTTTGAGGCCTTGAGGTAATCTTTCCACAAATCTTTGCTTAGGCCACTCTTTAGAAATCATAGAGGAAGGTGCTCTATTCTTTTGTAAATCTTCTACTCTGTCTCCTCAGTAAATTGACTTCAGCTTTAAATTGATCTGCTTAGTATACAGCCATTAACTTTGTACCTAAAGTTGTGTAATCATCCTTTGTCTAGTCCAGAACTGGTAATAAATCAATGGACAGAGTAATTGACATTTTTTTTTTCTGGTTACTGAAATTCCTTGCAGTCCTTGTCAGGATAAACATCAAAGGGCTGGCAATTTTTCTGTTTGTTTTTAATGCCACAATGGCAAAATATTTATGGTATTCTGGGAATGTGTAAGAAGAATATTAAGTTCAAAGGCAAAAGAAGAGGCCAGACTAGGAGGTTTTCTACCTGGATCACAGGTTTTGAATCCTTGAGATGTAGTCTCTGTGTGGTCAGAAAACTAAACGTTTTTCCAGAAAGTGTATTTAGTGTCATTGCACTGTGCGGATTGTTGCATGGTTGATGAATGATGTGACCATTAAGATGCCACACTCCAAAATGTGGCATTTTTTTTCTGGAGAGAAAGAAAACTACGAATGTGTACAAATGTATATCTAGAGCTTTAATAGACTCCAGGTTAACAAGGACCTTGAAAACTACTAATTAACTAGTTTAATTATCTGATGATAGGTCTCTACTTTTAATTCTAGTGTAGTTCATCTTTGGAACATTTTTTCAAATTATATGCTCAATCCTTTTTTTTTTTTTTTTTAAGACAAGTAATCTTTTTGTGCTATTAGTTTTATCTTCAGCTAGTCTTTTAAAGATCAACACACCTGTCGTGTTCACAGTTGAATGCCGAGACCAGATGTGAATTAAGCAGAGACAGTGGATGATGTAGATTAGACAACATGGCTACTCAATTCCTATTCCAGGGAGTGATCCTGATTTGAGGGCAGTTGGGGATGTTGAGAGAAGCTCTGGGTATGAGGTGATTTATACCACAATTGTAGGTCTGTCCCTATACTTTGTAGGGGAACACTTTTATTGTGAAACTGAAAGTTTGGGTCGGACTGGCTCTTCGTTCCTTTCCACCTGGAAAATCTTAAGATTCTATTATTTTTGTGGATTCATGCAAATCTTTAATATCAGGAAGTCCCCATGGATACTATAAATTTATCTTCTTGTATAATATGTGCAACTTTTGTCAAGTACTCTTGGATGTAGATGAATCTGGCATAATTTTTAAGTATTCTACTTTACCAGCATCTCATTGTATTTGGGTAAGGCTGATCTCCCTAGATGAGAGGCAGAATCTCTTGTGGGTAGATCAGGATGATTTGTAAAAGTCCTCACCAGTTTCTTTCAGAATGCAGTATCAGTTGCTTTCTGTCCTTTATTTATTCTTATTTTCCCTAAGAGATATGACTGCATACTTAGTGGCTAGTTCAGGGCAATGATTCCATCCATGGACAATATTAGAGGATAAATCTAGGTGCTTGTCTCTTTTCTACCTGCAGGGAACATTAGACTGGAACCTATTAAAGAAATCTCTTGGAGGAAGGCCAACCATTGTTTACACATTTATAGTAATAATATTCCTAGGTCCCTGTCACAGATTATTTATGGTTGCTCTTAAATTTTCAATATGCATCATTCTACATGGAAAAGGCACAAGATCTGCAAATACCAGAATAACAGTCCCTTTGTTATTTTTTTTCTCTAACTTCCTTACTCCCCCTCAACCAATTATAATAGCCTGTCTCTACTGATTTTTTTTAACACTTCCTACTTTAGTATTAACAGTAAATTTAATTAACATGTTGTTTATCCACACTACTATTTCCTTAATAAGCATTTCAAAGTATTGGATTCAAACCAGCCTTGCAGCACCTGATCATAACAATCCTCCAGTGATGAGTCTTCATGTATCATTGTCTTTGATTTTTAGTCCTTGAGATATTTTTAAAAATCCTGCATAGCTGTATTCTTAGTTAACATTTCTTGAGTATTTTTTTGAAGTAAAATACTTTATGGGACTAATTTTTTGCATCCAGTTGTACTCATATAAAAATCAATTGTCATGATTTGCTAAGAGTAAACTCAGCCTGCTCATTCCCCATTAATTTATGATTACCCTAAGTTCATAAATTTCTTTTTATTTCTGTTTTAATTTTTTTTCAGTTGCTTTGCTCAGATTCAGCGATATTATTTACAGGAATCCTCTCTTAGGAAACTCTTATTTACAGATTGACAAGTGACTATTCAGAAAAATCATGCATTTTCTTTATATTCCTTTTTAGGTTGGTTTTAGTTATATCTGGCTCATTTTTAGTGATGTTATAGGATGGGAGATGAAAGAAGGTTGTCAGTTCCTTGAGGACCAAAACTATGTCATTCATTCATATTCCTCACAGAGGTTTAAATAGCAGATATTTAGTTAGTGTTTCCTACAACTCCCAGTAGACCGTAAGCTCTATTGGCATGGAGATCACTTTTATACACGGGACCCACAATGCCTAGCAAATATTGGCTGGCTTTCTCACTCTTTTGCTCTCAATCTGTGTATTATTCACATGAGCATATGTTTATTTAAATTTTTTCACTGATGTATAATTTATTTTTAGTGAAATGCACAGATCTTAGATGTAGAGTTTGATAAATTCTGACAAATGCATACACACATGTAACCCACATCCTATCAAAATACAGAACATTTTCATTATCCTAGAAAATTTCTTCATGTCTCCTCCCAGTTAAAACCTCCCTGACAGGGCTTCCCTGGTGGCCCAGTGGTTGAGAGTACACCTGCCGATGCGGGGGACACGGGTTCGTTCCCCGGTCTGGGAGGATCCCACATGCCACGGAGCGGCTGGACCTGTGAGCCATGGCCGCTGAGTCTGTGCGTCTGGAGCCTGTGCTCTGCGACGGGAGAGGCCACAGCAGGGAGAGGCCCGCGTACCACACAAAAATAAAAACCTCCCTACAGAAGCACTCTTCTGATTTTTTTTTTTTCTAGTATGTACTAGTTTTGCCTGTTATAGAACTTCAAACAGAATGAACTTTTTTGTGTTTAGCACATTTTACCAGTTTTTGATGTTTATCCTTGCAGCTCATCCGGCAGTATTTTCTTATTGTTAACGGGCATTGAATATACCAGAATTTTAAACCCATTCTTCTGTTGTTGGAGAATTACTATTAGTTTGAAACAACTAGCATTGTTTACAGTCTTTGGTTATTGTGAATTAAGCTGCTGCGAACATCCTATACAAGTCATCTGTGTATGTGCATGTGTACCTATGTTTATTTCTCTTAGACAAATACCTAGAAGTAGTGTTGTTAGGTCACAGAGGTAAGTATATGTTTATGAGAAACTGCCAGGTTGATTCCCAAAAAGATTATACTATTTTATGCTCTCACTAGCAGTGTGTGAGTTCCAGTTCCTCCAAATCCTTGCCCACAATTGGCATTGCCAGTCTTTTAAATTTTATCCTAATAGAAATATACAGTGGCACAGCCACTTAGTAAAAGAGTTTGATGGCTCATCAAAATGTTAAACATAGTGTTACCATATGATCCAACAATTCTGCTATGTACATAATAAGAAAAATGAAAACATACTTCTTCACAGAAACTTGTACAGGTATATTCATAGCACCTTTATTTTTTTTAATTGAAGTATTATTGATTTACAATGTTTCAGGTGTACAGCAAAGTGATATTTTATATATACTTTTGCAGATTCTTTTCCATTATAGATTATAAGATATTGAATATAGTTCCCTGTGCTATATAGTAGGTCCTTGTTATTTATTTTATATATAGTAGCATGTATCCGTTAATCCCAAATTCCTACTTTATCCCTCTCCTCCTTTCCCCTTTGGCAACCGTAAGTTTGTTTTCTATGTCTGTGAGTCTACTTCTGTTTTGTAAAGAAGTTGTTTGTATCACTTTTTTAGATTGTTCTATATACATACTTATGTATATACCACATCTTCTTTATTCATCTGTCAATGGACATTAAAGTTGCTGCCATGTCTTGGCTACTGAAAATAGTGCTGTTATCAATATTGGGGTGCATGTATCTTTTTGAATTTGAATTTTCATCTTTTCTGGCTATATGTGCAGGAGTGAGATTGCTGGATTACATGGTAACTCTATTTTTAGTTTTGTAAGGAACCTCCATACTGTTCTCCATAGTGGCTGCACCAATTTACATTCCCACCAACAGTGTAGGAGGGTTCCCTTTTCTCCACACCCTCTCCAGCATTTATTGTTTGTAGACTATTTGATGATGGACATTCTGACTGGTGTGAGGTGACACCTCATTGTAGTTTTGATAGCAGCATTATTCATAATAACCAAAAATTGAAAACAATTCAATGTTTATCAACTAATAAATGGATAGATTAAAAATGAGGTATATTCATACAATGGAATATTAACAATAAAAAATAATGAAGTATTAATGCATATTACAATATGGATGAACCTTGAAATCATTATGCTAAGTAAAAGAAACCAGTCACAAGACTACATATTGTATGATTCCATTTATATAGAAGGTCCAAAACAGGGAAATGTAGACAGAAAGTGGATTTACAGTTGTCTGGGTCTTGGGCAGGGAGAGGAATAAGGAGAAATGAGGACATGGCCATGGGATTTCTTTCAGAGGGGACAAAATGTTCTAAAATTGAAAGTGATGGTTGCACAACCCTGTGAATACACTAAAAAACATTGAATTTTGTACGCTTTAGATTGGAGAATTGTATGTTCTGAGACTTCTCTTCCCTCTTGAGTCTCCCTCCCTCCCACCCTCCCTATCCCACTCCTCTAGGTGGTCATAAAGCACTGAGCTGATCTCCCTGTACTATGCGGCAGCTTCCCACCAGCTATCTAAGTTACATTTGGTAATGTGTATATGTCCATGCCACTCAACAAAGCTGTTTTTTTTTCCAAAAGAAACTTATGCAGACGGGGTATAAGTGCAAAGGCCCTGAGGTGGGAAATGCTTGGTGTGACTGAGGAGTAACAAGAAGTCCTGTGTAGCTGGAGCAGAGTAAGCACAGCAGAGAGAGTAGTGGGAGAGGAGGTTGGAGAGGTAGGCAGGGGCCAGGATATATAGGGCTGTGTAGTCCATGAAAAGGAGTTTAGAATTTATTATGGATGTTGTAGGAAGCCACTGGAGGGTTCTGGACAGAGAAGTAGCATGATCTAATGGGTATAGTAAAAGATCACTCTGCTGCCTGTATGGGGTGGGAGCTACGGAATGGAAACAGAGAGAACAGTTAGGAGGCTCTGGCAGGAGTCTTAATGAGAAATGGTTGTGGGCGGGACCAGAATGAACTCTGTGATGGTCATGAAAAGTGGTTGGACTTGGGATGTATTTTGAAGTCAGAACTTACTGGCACACTGGATATTTGATGTAAGGGAAAGCAAACCATTAAGGAGGAACAGGTGTTGTATATCTGTGTGTATATTTGGATGTGCATTCTGCTTTGTAATAAAGAAAAAGCTGACTTCATTATTTTACTTTGTTCTAAAGACACAATATTTTATTTGGAAGAGAAAACAAAATGCTCACATTTCTGTCTCTGCAAACTCTTATTCGTTGGATGGGCATATTCACAAACTCAGAATGTTCTTAATATTGTTGATGTAAGAAATAAAGTACCTATAAAGTGCAGACATATAGTGTTTTACATAAATAGTAATGACCTAAGAGAGAGAGTGCTTTGTGGAATCTCATATTTCTCTGTGAAAACTTCATGTTGTAGTCCTGTACTGGATGTTTGCAATTGATCACATACTTATTTTTACTTAGTTTTTAGATAATTGTTTTTTCTGTTGAGTGTTTTTTGTAGCCATTTTTACCTTTTCACATGGCTTCTTACATCTTCCATTATTTATATATTAAAGCTGATTCTACAAATCTAAGTCCTATTTAAATTAAATTCTCGTTCTCTTTATGTAATCGTTTCATAGTTCGCCTCTTTATAGCACAGAATTTATTTTCTAAATAGCATTATTAAGTACAATTTAAATGTGGAAAAAGCATCAGCAACACTCAGATTTTGTACTTTAAGCGACCATTTACATGTGTGTTGTACCTTGCCTGTATAGTTGTGAAACCAAGAGGAGATAAATAGTTAGCTAGCCACAAAATTCATCAAGTGCAGTGTTGACTGCAAAAATCACAATGAGCTTTAAGCCGGTTCCTTTGTGTTTCCATTAGTATGCACTGAATTGCATAATTATGCTATTGTTGTTGAGTGGTGACCTAACATAAAGGTGCCTGTGGTTATTGCTTGTTATCAAGGTAAAAAAGGTCTTAAATATTCAAAATAAATTAGTCATCCTGAGACTCTTTTATTGTTGTAAGTTTGCCAGCATTTCAGAAAATTCCTTTCTTTTGAGGTAAACCCTAGCTTCATCTTTCTCGTTCCCTATGTCCCTAGTGTGTGGACAGGCAATCCTTCCAGTAAGGTCTCTTTTCTGGTTTTAATGATAGCAAAGAGTTTTCTAATTCCCAGAAGTGGCTGATGTTATTGACTACAGTTCTCAACCACAAGGCATTTTGGAAATCCAATGATCTGGCCCTTATTCATTCAACGTGGGTAGGGTATAACCTTTGCAATCAATCATGCACTATGGCTGACATTAAACGCTGCCTGCCCACAAAGTCTACTGGGGCTCCTTTCTCCAGCTCTGTTTTTATTTCCACATCGGGAACGCTCTCTGAGGATGAAGAGAGTGTGGTGGTGGCTTGTGACTCCCAGGGTGTTGAAGCGAGAGAGCTTCAAGTGCTCCTGTTCTTATTCCATGGATAAACAGGGCTGAGGACAGTTCCTGTTGCCCACAAAGAATTTTAACTGGAGCTAGATGTCAGCAGGCTGAATCAATCAATCAGAGAAGGAAGGTGCTAGGCATTTGGAGGTGAATACTAAATAAAGGGAAGAGAAACCCCAGGGACGGGAGAGAGCATAAAGGTAAATGGGGCAATTGCTCTTTCCTGTACCAAGGAAACATTGTGCTATGCTTCCTGCACAAAGCGGGGGGCTGCAGATCAATGATTAAAGACACAAGTAAAATGCTGGCAAGCTATCTGACTTAAGCAATACTCCACAAATGTTCAACAATATGAACAGCATTTATTGTTGTTTTGTTATTCAGTCTAATTTTTCCTCTTAATGGAGATAGCTTGCATTTTCTTAATTACATCCCATACTGACCAGTGGTCAGATACCAATTGGAATCAGCAATCCAGGAAGCGACTGGTCAGTTTACGTCACTGAAAAGCACTTAGAAATAATCCACACAGGCATCTAGTCCTGCCCCAACTTGGGCTCCACTCATGCTTTGCTCACACAAGCTATAATCATTAAGTTATATGTTTATAGGTCATAACCATCATGAAATTAAATCCTTATATAGGAACTATAAATGCCTGTCAATCAAATGTGAATGTAAAAAAAAAGTTGTATATTTTCTCAGCAGCTCTTTTAACAAACTAAGTGGGAGGGATGGTCTTGTTAATGCTTCTCAATTTTTTTTAACATTATATGACATGCGTTATATATGTAGATGTATATATGTAACATTAGAGATGTAGGAGTAGCAATGGTAATAGATCTCAAAGTATCTATTATCAATATTATTATTGTGATTCTCATTTTTGACCACTGAGTGAGTTGAGGGATATATTTGAAAGTTGACTGTCTTCTTGACGGGTAAATCTAGAAGGCCACCCTCATTGTTTATAATGGATAAACCCTATTATCTCATGGCTTTCAGGCCTATTTCCCCATAATTACTTGAAGAGACTGGAAGATGGGGTAGTAATGGGTTAGGTCAGCAGGTAGAATAAGCTGATGAAACTGTTAGCTTCCCTGCTCTACTGTACAGAAGGAGATATTTTTGAAACAATAAACATGTTCTAGCTGGCTAGCTTTCACTCATGGTATACTTTAAATCAAACACACAAAAATAGTGTAACAGTGAAAAGTATGCACCCTGGAATCAAACTTTCTATAATAATTCCACATAAGTTACTTAAAACTATACATTTCCTCATCTACAAAATGGGGTATTAATTGTACTTGATGTGTATGGTTCCAATGAGGAAGATGTAATATATGGCATTTGGTACTAGTTTAATATATATCTTTATTATTTTACCACTACACATATTTTAGTTTTCCAAGGGGGAAAAACAACATTTGTTATAAGAAAACTCTTACATAAATTAACATATTTCAACCCCCCAATTCCCAATGTAATTACAAAAACCTTTTTAAGAAATAATCTGGTTATACGTTTAGCTCTTATCACAGCCAGAGATCTAAAACAGGTGGAGTTGGCAAGATATAGGCAGTCATGGACTTATTTTTATTGATATATAATTCACATAACATAAAATTCACCATTTCAAGTGTACAATTCAGTGGCTTTTAGTATATTCACTATGTTGTGCAACTGTCACCACTATCTAATTTCAGAATATTTCCATCACTCCAATTAGAAAACCCATGACCCCAAACCTACTAGCAGTTACATTTCTCTTTCCCCTACCAATCATGAATTTACTTTCTATACCTGTGGATTTGCCTATCCTGGACACTTCATATAAATGGAATCTTAAAATACATTGCCTCTTGTATTGTATCTGCTTTCTCTCAGAATAATTTTTTCAAGTTTCATCCATGTTGTAGCATGTAACAATACTTCATTTCTTTTGTGATTAAATAATATAATAGTATGGACTTGACAAATTTTGTTTATTCATTCACCAGTTGATAGACATTCGAATTCTTTGAATTTGGGGGTTATTATTGAATAATGCTTCTATGAACATTCATGTACAAGTTTTTGTGGCAACATATGTTTTCAGTGCTCTTGAGTATACACCTAGGTTTGGAATTGCTAATTCAATGTTATGGTAATTCTGTTTTACTTTTGAGAAACTGCCAAACTATTTTCCAAAGTGGCTGCACCATTTTACATTTTCACTAGCAGTATATGAGAATGCCAATTTCTCTTCATACTTGCTAACACTTTTTCCTGCTTTTTTTGATTATAGTGATCTTAATCGATACAAAGTATGATCTCATTGTGGTTTTTTTTTTTTTTTTTTTTTTTTGTGGTACGCGGGCCTCTCACTGTTGTGGCCTCTCCCGTTGCGGAGCACAGGCTCCGGACGCACAGGCGCAGCGGCCACGACTCACCGGCCCAGCCGCTCCGCGGCACGTGGGATCTTCCCGGACCGGGGCACGAACCCGTGTCCCCTGCATCGGCAGGCGGACTCTCGACCGCTGCGCCACCAGGGAAGCCCTCATTGTGGTTTTGATTTGCATTTCTCTAATAACTAATGGTGAGAATTTTCTCATGTACTTATTGGCAATTTGTATATCTTCATTGGATAAATGTCTCTTCATTGATGGACCCTTGAAAATTGGATTATATGTCTTTTTATTGTTGTGCTATAAGAGTCCTTTATAAATTCTGGGTACCAGACCCTATATAATTTGCAAATATAAAATTCTAAAATTTATAATTTGCAAACATTTTCTCTCTTTCAATGGGTTGTCTTTACACTTAATTGATAGTGTCTTTTGAAACACAAGATTTTTAAAATTTTAATGAAGTCCAGTTTATTTTTTCTTTGGTTGCTTATGTTTTTGGCATTACATGGAAGAAGCTGTTACCTAATCCAAGTTCATGCAAATGTACACCATTGTTCCCTTCTAAGAGTTTTATAGTTTTAGTTCTTTTTTTTTTTTTAACATCTTCATTGGAGTGTAACTGTTTTACAATAGTGTGTTAGTTTCTCCTTTACAACAAAGTGAATCAGTTATACATATGTTCCCATATCTCTTCCCTCTTGAGTCTCCCTCCCTCCCACCCTCCCTATCCCACTCCTCTAGGTGGTCACAAAGCACTGAGCTGATCTCCCTATACTATGCGGCAGCTTCCCACCAGCTATCTAAGTTACATTTGGTAATGTGTATATGTCCATGCCACTCTCTCACTTTGTCACAGCTTACCCTTCCCCCTCCCCATATCCTCAAGTCCATGCTCTAGTAGGTCTGTGTTTTATTCCTGTCCTACCACTAATCTCTTCATGACATTTTTTTTTCTTAGATTCCATATATATGTGTTAGCATACGGTATTTGTTTTTCTCCTTCTGACTTACTTCACTCTGTATGACAGACTCCAGGTCTATCCACCTCATTACAAATAACTCAGTTTCATTTCTTTTTATGGCTGAGTAATATTCCATTGTATATATGTGCCACATCTTCTTTTTGCATTCATCTGTTGATGGACACTTAGGTTGCTTCCATGTCCTGGCTATCGTAAATAGAGCTGCAATGAACATTTTGGTACATGACTCTTTTTGAGTTATGGTTTTCTCAGGGTATATGCCCAGTAGTGGGATTGCAGGGTCATGTGGTAGTTCTATTTGTAGTTTTTTAAGGACCCTCCATACTGTTCTCCATAGTGGCTGTATCAATTTACATTCCCACCAACAGTGCAAGAGGGTTCCCTTTTCTCCACACCCTCTCCAGCATTTATTGTTTCTAGAGTTTTTGATGATGGCCAATCTGACCGGTGTGAGATGATATCTCATTGTAGTTTTGATTTGCATTTCTCTAATGATTAATGATGTTGAGCATTCTTTCATGTGTTTGTTGGCAATCTGTATATCTTCTTTGGAGAAATGTCTATTTAGTTCTTCTGCCCATTTTTGGATTGGGTTTTTTTTTTTTTGTTATTGAGCTGCATGAGTTGCTTATAAATTTTGGATATTAATCCTTTGTCAGTTGGTTCATTTGCAAATATTTTCTCCCATTCTGAGGGTTGTCTTTTGGTCTTGTTTATGGTATCCTTTGCTGTGCAAAAACTTTTAAGTTTCATTAGATCCCATTTGTTTATTTTTGTTTTTATTTCCATTTCTCTAGGAGATGGGTCAAAAAGGATCTTGCTGTGATTGATGTCATAGAGTGTTCTGCCTATGTTTTCCTCTAAGAGTTTGATAGTGTTTGGCCTTACATTTAGGTCTTTAACCCATTTTGAGTTTATTTTTGTGTGTGGTGTTAGGGATTGTTCTAATTTCATACTTTTACAGGTAGCTGTCCAGTTTCCCCAGCACCACTTATTGAAGAGGCTGTCTTTTCTCCAATGTATATTCTTGCCTCCTTTATCAAAGATAAGGTGACCATATGTGTGTGGGTTTATCTCTGGGCTTTCTATCCTGTTCCATTGATCTATATTTCTGTTTTTGTGCCAGTACCATACTGTCTTGATTACTGTGGCCTTGTAGTATAGTCTGAAGTCAGGGAGCCTGATTCCTCCAGCTCCATTTTTCGTTCTCAAGATTGCTTTGGCTATTCGGGGTCTTTTGTGTTTCCATACAAATTGTGAAATTCTTTTTTCTAGTTCTGTAAAAAATGCCAGTGGCAATTTGATAGGGATTGCATCGAATCTGTATATTGCTTTGGGTAATACAGTCATTTTCACTATGTTGATTCTTCCAATCCAAGAACATGGTATATTTCTCCACCTATTTGTATCATCTTTAATTTCTTTCATCAGTGTCTTATAGTTTTCTGCATACAAGTCTTTTGTCTCCTTAGGTAGGTTTATTCCTAGATATTTTATTCTTTTTGTTGCAATGGTAAATGGGAGTGTTTTCTTAATTTCACTCTCAGATTTTTCGTCATTAGTGTATAAGAATGCCAGAGATTTCTGTGCATTAGTTTTGTATCCTGCTACTTTACCAAATTCATTGATTAGTTCTAGTAGTTCTGGTAGCATCCTTAGTATTCTCTATGTATAGTATCATGTCATCTGCAAACAGTGACAGCCTTACTTCTTCTTTTCCTATTTGGATTCCTTTTATTTCTTTTTTTTCTCTGATTGCTGTGGCTAGAACGTCCAAAACTAGGTTGAATACGAGTGGTGAGAGTTGGCAACCTTGTCTTGTTCCTGATCTTAGTGGAAATGGTTTCAGTTTTTCACCATTGAGAACAATGCTGGCTGTGGGTTTGTCATATATGGCCTTTATTATGTTGAGGAAAGTTCCCTCATTGCCTACTTTCTGCAGGGTTTTTTATCATAAATGAGTGTTGAATTTTGTCAAAAGCTTTCTCTGCATCTATTGAGATGATCATACGGTTTTTCTCCTTCAGATTGTTGATATGGTGTATCACGTTGATTGATTTGCATATATTGAAGAATCCTTGCATTCCTGGAATAAACCCCACTTGATCATGGTGTATGATCCTTTTAATGTGCTGTTGGATTCTGTTTGCTAGTATTTTGTTGAGGATTTTTGCATCTATGTTCATCAGTGATATTGGCCTGTAGTTTTCTTTCTTTGTGACGTCTTTGTCTGGTTTTGATATCAGGGTGATGGTGGCCTCATAGAATGAGTTTGGGAGTGTTCCCCCCTCTGCTATCTTTTGGAAGAGTTTGAGAAGGATAGGTGTTAGCTCTTCTCTAAATGTTTGATAGAACTCGCCTGTGAAGCTATCTGTTCCTGGGCTTTTATTTGTTGGAACATTTTTAATCACAGTTTCAATTTCAGTGCTTGTGATTGGTCTGTTCATATTTTCTATTTCTTCCTGCTTCAGTCTCGGCAAGTTGTGCATTTCTAAGAATTTGTCCATTTCTTCCAGGTTGTCCATTTTATTGGCACAGAGTTGCTTGTAGTAATCTCTAATCTTTTGTATTTCTGCAGTGTCAGTTGTTACATCTCCTTTTTCATTTCTATTTCTATTGATTTGAGTCTTCTCCCTTTTTATCTTGATGAGTCTGGCTAATGGTTTATCAATTTTATTTATCTTCTCAAAGAACCAGCTTTTACTTTTATTGATCTTTGCTATTGTTTCCTTCATTTCTTTTTCATTTTTTTCTGATCTGATCTTTATGATTTCTTTCCTTCTGCTAAATTTGGGGTTTTTTTTTGTTCTTCCTTCTCTAATTGCTTTAGGTGCAAAGTTAGGTTGTTCATTTGAGATGTTTCCTGTTTCTTAAGGTATGATTGTATTGCTATAAACTTCCCTCTTAGAACTGCTTTTGCTGTATCCCATAGGTTTTGGGTCATCGTGTCTCCATTGTCATTTGTTTCTAAGTACTTTTTGATTTCCTCTTTGATTTCTTCAGTGATCACTTCGTTATTAAGTAGTGTATTGTTTAGCCTCCATGTGTTTGTATTTTTTACAGATCTTTTCCTGTAATTGATATCTAGTCTCATAGCGTTGTGGTCAGAAAAGATACTTGATACGATTTCAATTTCCTTAAATTTGCCAAGGCTAGATTTGTGACCCAAGATATGATCTATCCTGGAGAATGTTCCATGAGCACTTGAGAAAAATGTGTATTCTGTTGTTTTTGGATGGAATGTCCTATAAATATCAAGTAAATCCATCTTGTGTAATGTATCATTGAAAGCTTGTGTTTCCTTATTTATTTTCATTTTGGATGATCTGTCCATTGGTGAAAGTGGGGTGTTAAAGTCCCCTACTCTGATTGTGTTACTGTCGATTTCCCCTTTTATGGCTGTTAGTATTTGCCTTATGTATTGAGGTGCTCCTATGTTGGGTGCATAAATATTTACAATTGTTATATCTTCTTCATGTATCGGTCCCTTGATCATTATGTAGTGTCCTTCTTTGTCTCTTGTAATAGTTTTTATTTTAAAGTCTATTTTGTCTGATATGAGAATTGCTACTCCAGCTTTCTTCTGATTTCCATTTGCATGGAATATCTTTTTCCATTCCCTCACTTTCAGTCTGTAAGTGTCCCTAGGTCTGAAGTGGGTCTCTTGTAGACAGCATATATATGGGTCCTGTTTTTGTATCCATTCAGCCAGTCTGTGTCTTTTGGTGGGAGCATTTAATCCATTTATATTTAAGGTAATTATTGATATGTGTGTTCCTGTTACCATTTACTTAATTGTTTCGGGTTGTTCATGTAGGTCTTTTCCTTCTCTTGTGTTTCTTGCCTAGAGAAGTTCCTTTAGCATTTGTTGTAAAGCTGGTTTGGTGGTGCTGAACTCTCTCAGCTTTTGCTTGTCTGTAAAGGTTTTAATTTCTCCATCAAATCTGAATGAGATTCTTGCTGGGTAGAGTAATCTTGGTTGTAGGGTTTTTTTCCTTCATCACTTTAAATATGTCCTGCCACTCCCTTCTGGCTTGTAGAGTTTCTGCTGAAAGATCAGCTGTTAACCTTATGGGGATTCCCTTGTGTGTTATTTGTTGTTTTTCCCTTGCTGCTTTTAATATGTTTTCTTTGTATTTAATTTTTGACAGTTTGATTATTATGTGTCTTGGCGTGTTTATCCTTGCTTTTATCCTGTATGGGACTCTCTGTGCTTCCTGGACTTGATTGACTATTTCCTTTCCTATATTAAGGAAGTTTTCAACTATAATCTCTTCAAATATTTTCTCAGTCCCTTTCTTTTTCTCTTCTTCTTCTGGGACCCCTATAATTTGAATGTTTGTTTAATGTTGTACCAGAGGTCTCTGAGGCTGTCCTCAGTTCTTTTCATTCTTTTGTCTTTCTTCTGCTCTGCAGTAGTTATTTCCACTATTTTATCTTCCAGGTCACTTATCTGTCCTTCTGCCTCAGTTATTCTGCTACTGATCCCATCTAGAGTATTTTTCATTTCATTTATTGTGTTGCTCATCATTACTTGCTTCCTCTTTATTTCTTCTAGGTCCTTGTTAACTGTTTCTTGCAATTTGTCTATTCTATTTCCAAGATTTTGAATCATCTTTACTATCATTATTCTGAATTCTTTTTCAGGTAGACTGGCTATTACCTCTTCATTTGTTAGGTCTGGTGTGTTTTTATCTTGCTCCTTCATCTGCTGTGTGTTTTTCTGTCTTCTCATTTTGCTTATCTTACTGTGTTTGGCGGTCTCCTTTTTGCAGGCTGCAGGTTCGTAGTTCCCTCTGTTTTTGGTGACTGTCCCCAGTGGCTGAGGTTGGTTCAGTGGGTTGAGCAGGTTTCCTGGTTGGGGGGACTAGTGCCTCTGTTCTGGTGGATGAGGCTGGATCCTGTCTTTCTGGTGGGCAGGTCCACGTCTGGTGGTGTGTTTGGGGATGTTGGTAGCCTTATTATGATTTTAGGCAGCCTCTCTGCTAATGGATAGAGCTGTAGACCTGTCTTGCTCTTTGTTGGGCATAGGGTGTCCAGCACTGTTCGTTGCTGGTCCTTGAGTGAAGCTGGGTCTTGGTGTTGAGATGGAGATCTCTGGGAGATTTTTGCCGTTTGTTATTACATGGAGCTGGGAGGTCTCTTGTGGACCAGTGTCCTGAGGGTGGTTCTCCCACCTCAGAGACACAGCCTTGACACCTGGCTGGAGTGCCAAGAGCCTTTAATCCACACGGCTCAAAATAAAAGGGAGAAAAAAATAGAAAGGAAAGAAAGGAAGGAAGGAGGAAGGGAGGGAAGGAAGGAAGGAAGAAAGGAAGGGAGGGAGGAAGAAAGGAAGGGAGGGAGGAAGGAAGGGAGGGGGAAGGGAGGAAGGAAGGAAGGAAGGAGGGAAGTAGGAAAGAAAGGAGGGACCAAAGGAAGAAAGAATGGGAGAAGACAAAATAAAGTAGGACAAAATATAGTTATTAAAATAAAAAATAATTATTGAGAAGAAAAATTTCTATTAAAGAACAAAAAAAAAGGCCCAAAAAAAGAAAAAAAAAGAAAGAAAACGGGTCATTCTAACCCTAGGACAAATGGAGAAAACAAAGCCATACAGACAAAATCTCACACAGCAGCACACACATACACACTCACAAAAAGAAAAAAGGGGAAAATAACAGTATATCTTGCTCCCAAAGTCCACCTCCTCAACTTGGGATATTTTGCTGTCTATTCAGGTTTTCCACAGATGCAGGGCACTTCAAGTTGACTGTGGAGCTTTAATCCACTGCTTCTGGGGTTGCTGGGAGAAACCTCCCCCTCTCCTCTTTGATTGCATAGCTCCTGGGGTTCAGCTTTGGACTTGGCCCCGCCTCTGCGTGTAGGTCGTCCGAGGGCATCTGCCCTTCGCTCATACAGGACGGGGTTAAAGGAGCAGCTGATTCGGGGGCTTTGGCACAGGCCTGGGGGGAGGGAGGGGCACGGATGCGGGGCGAGCCTGCGACGTCAGAGGCCGGCGTGATGCTGCACTGGCCCGAGGTGCACCATGCGTTTTCCCGGTGAAGCTGTCCCTGGATCCCAGGACCCCGGCAGTGGCGGGCTGCACAGGCTCCTGGGAGGGGCGGTGTGGAGAGTGTCCTGCGCTCACACACAGGCCTCTTGGTGGTGGCAGTAGCAACCCTAGCGTCCCACACCCGTCTCTGTTGTCCGTGCCAGTTTCTGGAGCTCCTTTACGCGCCCTTAATCCCCTCTCCTCGAGCACCAGGAGGCAAAGAGGGAAGAAAAGGTCTCTTGCCTCTTCGCGGCAGCTCCAAACTTCAACCGGACTCCCTCCCGGCTAGCCGTGGTGCACTAACCCCTTCAGGCTGTTTTCACTCTGCCAACTCCAGACCTTTCCCTGGGATCCCACTGAAGCCCAAGTCTCAGCTCCCAGCCCCGCCCGCCCCAGCGGGTGAGCAGACAAGCCTCTCAGGCTGGTGAGTGCTGATCGGCACCAATCCTCTGCGGAATCTCTCCGCTTTGCCCTCCGCACCCTGTTGCTGCGCTCTCTTCCGCGGCTCCAAAGCTTCCCCGCTCCGCCACCCGCAGTCTCCGCCCGCGAAGGGGCTTCTAAGTGTGTGGAAACCTTTCCTCCTTCACGGCTCCCTCCCACTGGTGCAGGTCCCGTCCCTATTCTTTTGTCTCTGTTTATTCTTTTTTCTTTTGCCCTACCCAGGTACGTGGGGGAGTTTCTTGCCTTTTGGGAGGTCTGAGGTCTTCTGCCAGCATTCGGTGGGTGTTCTATAGGAGAAGTTCCACGTGTAGATGTATTTCTGATGTATCTGTGAGGAGGAAGGTGATCCCCGCGTCTTACTCTTCTGCCATCTTCTCGCTCCCCCTCCAGTTTTAGTTCTTATATTTAAGTCTTTGTTTCATTTTGAGTTAATTTTTATATATTATGTGAAGTAGGAGTCCAACTTATTTATTTTGCATATGGATATCTAATTGTCTTGGTCATGAATTTTTGAGAGAGCAACTCCTTAGTAGTTTGAATAATTCAAGTGACTCCTAGGCTGATTCTGTGTCTTATCAGTTGTGTATAATAGTTTGAACCCTTGAAAACTAAATAATAATAGTTTTTAAATAATTTCCAATTAAACAGAAAATTTGAAGGACAGGAGAAATATAATGAAAAAATAAAAATCACTCATGCATCTAAAACTCAAGGCTAACCAGTTTAAATATTTTGCTATATGTATTTCTATCCTCTATCTATGCATTCATATCATTATGTGCATACTATTTTGGAAATCCCTTTTTAATATAATATGAGCATTTTACTGTGGCAATATTGTTTAAATTATATTTACTTATAGTATTAGATTATGACTGTACTATCAATTTCATTCCAATTGTTACACTTTTTAAGAAAAGAATTGAAGTGTTACTATGAGTATTCTTTTACCTTAATGTACGCATGTGACTGATTATTTCCCTACATAAATTCATAGGATTTGAGTTTCAGTATCAAAGGCTTTTGAGTGATATTGACAACTCTCTAGAAATATTCCAGATGATGGTGGTTTTTGTCTCTGGCATTTCTTTTTTATTCTTCCTTAGGATTTTTATCTCTCTGCTTACATTGCTCATCTGTTCTTGGATGCTATCTACTTTATCCATTAGAGCCTTTAGAATATTAATCATAGTTGTTTTAAATTCCAAGTCTGATAATCCAACATCTTGACCATGTCTGCTTCTTTTTTTTTTAATATGTAAGTTTGGGCTTCCCTGGTGGCGCAGTGGTTGAGAATCCGCCTGCCGATGCAGGAGACACGGGTTCGTGCCCTGGTCCGGGAAGATCCCACATGCCGCGGAGCAACTAAGCCCGTGAGCCATGGCCGCTAGGCCTGCGCGTCCGGAGCCTGTGCTCCGCAACGGGAGAGGCCACACAGTGAGAGGCCCGCATACCGCAAAAAAAAAAAAAAAAAAAAAGTAAGTTTATTTATTTTTGGCTGCATTGCATCTTTGTTGCTGCACGTGGGCTTTTTCTAGTTATGGCAAGCAGGACCTACTCTTTGTTGCGGTGAGTGTGCTTCTCATTGTGATGGCTTCTCTTGTTGCGGAGCACGGGCTCTAGGCACGCAGGCTTCAGTAGTTGTGGCACTCGGGTTCAGTAGTTGTGGCTCACGGGCTCTAGAACGCAGGCTCAGTAGTTGTGGTGCACAGGCTTAGTTGCTTCACGACACGTGGGATCTTCCCAGACCAGGGCTTGAACCTGTGTCCCCTGCATTGGCAGGTGGATTCTTAACCACTGCAACACCAGGGAAACCCTACCATGTCTGCGTCTGATGCTTGTTCTGTCTCCTTAAATTGTGTTTTTGCCTATAGGTATGCCATGTAATTTTTTCTTGGTAGCCGAACATGGTACTGGGTAAACTGTTATGAATAGGACTGTAATAATGTGGTAGTGAGGGAGGGGAAGTGTTCTATAGTCTATAATTAGGTCTCAGTCTTTCAGTGACCCTATGCCTCTGGACTATGAACTTCCTGTGTTTCTCAGTTTTCTTTCTTTTTGCTCAGGTAGGACAGGAAGGATGGGGGGGGTGCTGGAGGTAGGTATTTTCCTTCCTTGGGGTCAGCTAAGCTCTGATAATACCAGAGCTTAGGCTCTGATTAATTAGCTTACCCTGAAGGCAGGCCTTGTTAAGAAGAACAAAGTGCTTTGGTATATTTTAAGTGGTTCCTTTTCCCCTCCCCCAGGTGGAAGCACCAGGAAATTTTTCTGTTATTTACTCTGGGAACCTGGTCAAACTCCTGCATGTAAATCTCACAATGTTGTGGAAGTCTCCTTATGACTAGGTCCTCCTAGAGTTTTTCACTCTCAGACTTAGCACACTGTGCCTCCAGCAATTCATCAATTACATGTCAGGTTTCCCTTCCCAATCCTGGTTCCCAAGGCTGTTTCAGCTCAGGAGTCTCTACTCTAGTAAGCCACTCCTCCTTGTATTTGCCTGCCTGTCTTTCCAATCGTGGGGCCAGCCATTTGCTCAGTGTCTTCCCCTCTCCCGTGGTTCCACAAAAAGTTTTCAGTTTTTCAATGTGTTCAGCTTTTTACTTGTTATTAGGACATAGTTGCAACTTCCAAGATCCTTATATTGCGGAACTGGAAACCAGAAATCAGTGATCAACTTTGAATTTTTACTAGGAATGTAGGATTTACAAAAGATAGGTAGGAAGAGAAGCCTAGCTATCCTTTACTTTAAATGGAAAGAAGTTTAAGGAAGATGGGTCAATTGAATTTTTACTTTCAAAGAAATAAGAAAATAAGTGTAGCCATTGAAAAATATTTAGAGGCATAAGATTCTCTAAATTGAGAGCTGAATGAGGCAGCATTATAAGTTTTCTGTGGTCGGGACCTAGATGTCATTTCTTTTGTAAACTCTTATAACATAGAGCAGTCAGTCAGAAAATACTGATTGGCAACCGGGAAGAAATGTATTTTCTTACAGCCATGGGCTAGTTACCTCAAAATATCTGAAAAGCATATAGCCCTCTCTAAGGAGGAATGCAACTTTAAGGGGATGGGCAGTATTGTGAGCCTAGGTTTTCTACAGTATGGCTTTTTCCCTGCCTCCTGCCATGGTTAATTAGACCAGTGGTGAGCAGCCAGTAGAAGGCTGCTCAGGATCCCATGATATGGCCTCATACAAACAGTTGACTGGGTCAGTTAGATTCTACCTCTTTAGAAGATTGACCTGGGAAATTTTCTGAGACTAATGTCATGAAGAGGAAGGAGATGACACTGAATGAGTATATTGCCGAGGACATAAGGTAGAACAGGAACATAAGGCATGATGACAAACCAAAGGAATGAGAGAGAAGAAGCCATTAATTAAGCAGAGACTATGAGAAGGGGAAAAAATAGAGTACAGGGCGCAGATTTTCATGGTTAGAAGAAAAGATTGGAACAGAGGTCAGAAGAGATTGGAACAGATATCAAAAGAAGAGATTATCATCTACATATTCCTACTGGTAGGATTTCTTAATTTGCTTTGGATCCAGAATGCTACTCTTAATAAGGTCCAAGTCTGCTTTAGCTCCTGTTTCATGAAATTCTACCTCACTTACTGTTCCATATGTATCCTTTAATAACCTACCCAACCAGCCCTCACTTAGCTACCTTACTGCAACAGAAGGATCTAAACAAAACAATATATATGGACTTTTCTCCATTTTATCTATTTTTATGTAGATAAAGTTTGAAATATTTCAACGTCTAAGACAAAAAAATGCTGGATAATTTTCCATAAGCTCATTAAAAGGGAAATCTCTAATTAAGAATACTTGAATAATATTTGACCTCAAACTGATTTTATTACCTAGTTGTCCATTTAATTTATATTGCTTATGTTTAAGTTAAAACATATGTTTTAGAATGTATCTAATAAATAAGAAGAAAAAAAATAGTTTCTATTAACATACTTCAGACTATAAGCAGCTTACCAGTTGGGATTTAAGAGTTGTTCCCAAAGGCATTTATTTTTTAAATTAGTAGTTGGCTTATGAATTCCTTAGGCTTTCCTCAAGGACATCAATACAGATCTCTTTAGAAATACAATAGTGGTTTGAAACTTATATTTTTAGCTTAAAACCACAATTATTGAATTCTTATAGAAACTAGTCTAAATTATGCACAGTAAATTTTCTTTATTTTTGCTCCTAAAAGATATAAAAATTGAACAAAAGTTAATTTATTTTTGTTTTTACAAAGGCTTCCCTTTATATTAAAATAACTCAAGTCCCACAAATACAGTACCTTAATATTTTGATAAAGTGTCATTTGGTCAACTAGATCCCTTAAGCAGTGGACATCTATCCTTGACTAGAGGTCTTTAGCGATACTATACAAAGTTAATACTGTAAGAAGAGCAACAGAAAAAAAGTTCACAGATATTTTGACCTATCTTACAGGCTCACTGCCAAAAAAACCTTGAAAACAAAGGAGATGCTCAGGTGGGTTGGTGACCTGACATAGTAAATAGAAAAATAGGAATCTTAATTGTTCATAACACAGATGATTTAGATGAGAGGGAAGAGGGGGTAAAAAGTGAAAAGGCAAGCTGAAAGATGTGGAAACAATTGGAAAAAATGGAAAGAACCTTAGACAAAATCAGTACACTTGAGGAAAATTATATGCTATGTCCATAAGCCTACTCTACAAAAAAAGAAGGGAACAGTATGATTCATAAAGCAGTATTCAATCTCTTACTCTATAATTTTCTTAGCACTTATTAATGCAAAGTAATGGAGAGGTGGAAATGTTCTTCTAGTTCTAAAAGAGAATATAGACATCTGTTTATATACAATTAAACAATGATAATAAGAAAATTTTCTTGGAACACTATAATAGTTCTTTCGTTAACATTGCATGAAGGAAAAATTGGCTTTTTATTCCAGTATTATGGAAAAATAGATATCCTAAGAACTGTTTGCCATAAAAAACATCATGCTTCAGGAAAGTCAGTCTTTTACTTTAAAATATGATAGATTAGAATAGTCCAGAGTGCCTATCATAAACAAAAGCAAATTATTCTTATGAAGTATAACTTCAATTATGCCTTTCAAGATTACTATAGATGTAATCAGCCAAATAAATGGTCTTAATAAAATATAAGAAAAATCCACCCACCATAAGAGAAAATCAGAAGAAAATTTCAATTGCAGAAATAGAGCTCAAAAAACATTAGATACTAAAATGATCATCAAAGTATGTTTTTTAAATGAATATGATATTTAAGAAGTAAAATGCAAAGTTAATAACATGAAAAGGGGAATAAGGACTATTACAAGTAGTTAGGCAAATTTGAAAACACCTATAGTATTTAAAATAAAAACACAAATATTGACATTTAACACTAAAAAATAAAATAGTTAAATAATAGATTAAATACAGCTGAAGGGAAAATTCATGATCTGAAGGGAAAATTCATGAACTGAAGACAGATCTGAAGAATTAGGCAGACTTCAATTTAGAGCCATGAAGAGATCAAATTTATATAAGAGAGGTTAAGAGTCAAGGAGAATAAAATAAGTTCTTTCATTTGTCCCAGTGTATTTCTAGATACAATACATATAATGAGTCAGTCAACATTCAAAGTGATAATAGCTGAGCCCTTTTCAGAATAGATGAGAGACATGAATATTCACAGTAAATTCCAAATAGGATAAGTAAAAACAAAGCCATATCTATGCTTGTAGTAAAATGCAGAAGTCAAAAACAGAAAGAACTTAAAAGAAGTTAGAATGAAAAGAAAGATTCCTACAAAGCAATGAAAATAACCTGATAGGAAACTTCTCAATAGTAATAATGGGAGCAAGAAAATAATAAAAGATTTTCTTCAAAATATTGAGAGGAAAAATAAGTGCTAAAATATATTGTGTACCTATAAACAGTTATTTCAGAAGACAGCAAGATTAAGGTAGTTTAAAAAAATAAAAATGAAAGAATATATCAGCAACAGGATCTGTAAAAAGAAAATGATCCCAAGAGGAAGATGTGAATGCAAAAAAGACTGAAATTGATGAAGATGTGGAATATTAGTAAGCAGTGAAATTTCTGTTAGCAATGAAATTAGTATTAAATTATATGTATATATTAAAACCTTTTGTTTCAAATAATAATTTTGGAATTTTAATAAGAAAGATGATAATTAAGTTTGGATTTTAAGTATGCAAATTAAAGTTTTAAGGATGCCCACAAAAACTAATAGATTAGAGCAGAGGTCAGCAAGCTTCCTCTGTAAAAACAGTAAGTATTTCAAACCTTGCAAGCATGTATGGTCTTTGTAATAACTATTTAACTTTGCCACTGTGGTATGAAAGCAGCCAGAGACAACATGTAAAGCAATGAGCATGGCTGTGTTACAATAAAACTTTATTTATGACAATAAGCAGGGCAGGGTTGACCTCTAGGCTGTAGTTTGCTTATCCCTAGGTTAGATGGTATAACCATCAAATAAATAGAAAGATGAAGCAAAATAAAAAATAACAGAATTACCAAACTTTATCCATCTATATGTGGGAAAAAAATAGAAAAGAAACAAGATTGGAAAAATCAAATGGATCCTAATGACATAGATAAGTAGAACCAATAAATATAAACAAATTAAAGTACCTAATTGAGAGAGATTGCTAAAAAGATACAAAACAAAATCTGATTTTATACTCTACAAAAGAACAAAACTGAAAACTAAAATCTTAGGCCACAGAGGGTTGAAAGTTAATGTAGAGATAAACCAAGATATACCAAGAAAATACTAATCAATAGGAAGCTATTATATCTGCATAAATTTTAAAGGAAGTATACTTCAAGACAAATTTTTAAAAATCATTGTTATAAAGAAGATAGAACAGAATAATAAACTGTAAATTCATCAGGAATATATGAAACTACTAATAAATATAAGCAAAAAGTGATAGGATTACAAGGGAAAAAATAGACAAATGCATCACGATAATGGGAACTTTTAATATATTTCACTCAGGAATTGATAGAACAATCAGAAAAATATTAGCAAAGATATAGAAAATTTAGCTATAGGAACAACATGTATCTAATGAATAACTTTAGAACTTATTTTCTGCCATTAGGAAAGACCAGTCCATAAAAGGAAGTCTCAATTTTTTTTTTTTTTTTTTTGTGGTACGCGGCCCTCTCACTGTTGTGGCCTCTCCAGTTGCGGAGCACAGGCTCCGGACGCGCAGGCTCAGCCATGGCTCAGCTATGACTCACGGGCCCAGCCGCTCCGCGGCATGTGGGATCTTCCCGGACCGGCGCACGAACCCGTATCCCCTGCATCGGCAGGCGGACTCTCAACCACTGCGCCACCAGGGAAGCCCTCAAATTTTAAAGACCATTTTGACCACTTTCATCCACTTCAGGGCTGTTAAGAAACAACTTAATTACATCGCCTTGATAACAAAACAATCATTAATTATCTCCATAATAATTTATATACTCAATATGTTGTCAATAAAAGTTCTGCTAGTGGTTTTCTTGAAACAAAAAATCTGATTATAAAAATGTTTGTGGAAAAGTCTGACCAATAATGACAATTCTGAGGGGAAAAAGAAAAAAAGCTTACTCTACCAGAAATTGACTTATTATGAAGCTTTGGCAATCAAGACAAATTGACCAAACAGAACAGAACAAAGAATCTAGAAATAAATCCATACATATATAGAAATGTAATATATGATGTAATATCATTGCAGATCACTGGGGAGAAATGAATTGTTCAAGAAACGGTGTTTGAAAAAATTAGTTCACTGTGTGAAAAAATAATATTGCATTCATACCTCACAGAAAACACATGTGCACATGTGCGGGAGTCCAGCTCCTGTAGGTCCAGGGATACCCGAGGGATGGACAGTGTCGGCGAGGGGAAGTTAAATAAATCAATAACACTGTGTATGTACAAGCATGGTCTCTCTCTACTTTATTTTCTCACAGATTTATATACCCTAAGTGATTACATCATCAGGTGTTTAACTAAAACCTCAGAAGATATTCACAATAGATTGTACCTAATATTTCTAGATGTACTTTTAAAGTAATTCTAAAGGTTCTCAAAACATCATTGTTTTTCTTAGAGTAGATTCAATCCGTACTAATAACAAAGCCAAGCTAATATGTAACAAGCTATTAAAAGAAACTATGGAGGAGGAAGTTTCCTGACCTTTCCTATGTGCCCTAGAGGTCCGCATGGACAGGTTTTAACAGTGTATCCCCTAATTCATCTACAATATTTTTCACAGTTTAATCTATAACTGTGTTTCTCTGGGCATGACGCCTTGTTTGAATGGACGAGTCAACAATTCCAATGTTGGCAGTTGACTCTGTATGATTCATTTATCCTGTACCAGAACCAACAATACCCATAATCATCTATTACTCCCATGTAGGGCCATTGTTTTTTTATTATTGATGTTTTCCATAGAAACAGCCCTACATTTCCAGGTTGGTTGTTTTTTCTCCCACCAGCCAGGGGCTGTTGTTAAAAAGTCCCAATTCGTAGGTTTTGGTTTGGGAGGGGGAAGAGGATGTTTTACACGGTTAAGCTTGGGACGGGGCTGGGGGGGCAAATCCCCCATGTACTTTTTCAAGGCAGAAGCACAAAATTACAAAACAGATCAGAAGAGATGTAGTCAGCTTCCTGGGAGCAGCACTGCCCTGCAGCGCTGTCTTGGATTGTTGTTCCATGACCCTGTCATGGCACAGAGGCTCCAGGTTGGCTTCCAACACACATGCAAATGTATACTCGCAATAATTTCAAGTGCATACATTATCTAAATGTGAAATCCGTATCTTTAGATGTTACAGAAAATGAATTTTATGTTTGCAAGTCATAGAAATATTTTTGAACTTATATTTCTGTCCTCTAAACACTCAATAATACTTACATTTGCTAGAACTAAAGAAATAAAGTTGCTTTACTACTACATTTGGTAAATGCCTGAGGCACAAGCCTAAGATTATATTTATATGAATGCTTCACAGTGCAACACTTCATAGTACAATTGGGCAACTCCCCGCTATGGCATAAAGCCAATTGAAAAGACAGACCGTTTTTGCAAGCAAATATAAGACTGTACAGTGACAATTCTGAGTGGTAGCAATGGCATTTGAAAAATTATACAACATTCTTGGGATATATACAATGAATGAGTTTGATGAGTAACTCAGAATTGCGATTATCAAAAACACTTCTCTCCCAAATTATTTTCCAGTGCTGATGGCCTTGTTCTTTTGTAGGCATCTGTCTTGTGTAAGTGTAAGTAAATTGCTGCCCAGAATTTAGCTGCATAAGTAAAAGTTCACCATTTTTACCTTTGCTAATTTTTCACGAGCCTATAATATAATTTCAGGGTAGGTAGGGAAAAACTTCCTACTTTAGTTGTTGTCCCACATTTTGTTTGAATTTTTTGACGTTCGAACAAAAAAGGGAAGAAACAGTGCAGGTGGTAGAGCAGCTTTTGTTTGTAGATAGCTAAAAGATGAAAGAAGATATGCTAGTCTCAAGCTTAAAGTACCAGAAGCTGAGCAGTAGAATTGGATGCTGAATAGGACTTCTCCTGGCCTCCAGATGTAAATAATAGGTTATGTAAAAGGAGAATCAGACTGAAATCAAACTTCTAATCTGTACATTAGAAGTTGGAAGACCATGGAATAACAACTACAAGACTCTTGGGTGAGAAGGTCTGAACATGAGAATCCATTATTCTAGTTAAGATAGCATTCACTTGTTAAGGAGAAAGAAAGATACTTGTTAATATACAGTATTCAAAAATTATACCAACCACATACTTTAAATGAGGCAAATGCTGTAAAGATTCTGACCAAGTTGAATCACTTTGTTGTACACCTGAAAATAACACAACATTGTAAATCAACTATATTTCAATAAAAATTTTTTAAAAAGAAACAAATGAAAAAAAAATTTAACCAAGTAACAAATCCCAAAGGAAACATCAAGAGAGGAGATGATAAAGAAGGAACAGTAATGAGCAATGAGCCTTCTACCCCATTGTGGATAAATAAATATATTAATAGATGGATAATGTTAAATAATGATGAGGCAAATGAAACATTTACAAATAATCTAGGACAGGAAGGACTAGAAGATTTGGTAAAATCTACAAGCTGAGGTGAGAGGGATAATGATGAAGTAAAAATCTTTTCTAAGGACAATTTTAGAGTGGAAAAAGTAAAGATATTTTTTATAAGTTTTATCTTTTGGGCATAAGAAAAGGCACATTGTTGGAAGAGGAATGGTAAGTGCCTTATTTTTATGTGATAGTTGAGAATAACTGCCAAATTATGTGTTTTATTTTTGGAATCTATTTTTTGCTTTGTTTTCACTTGAGTTTTTTTTCTGCTCATTTTTAAAACATTGAATATAGTTGATTTACAATACATGCATACACTATGTTGGTGTACAACATAGTGATTCAACATTTTTATAGGCTGTATTCCATTTTAAAACTCTTGTACACTGTTGATGGGAATGTCAGTTGGTGCAGCCACTATGGAAAACATAATGGGGTTTCCTCGGAAAAAACACAAAACATTAAAAATATAACTACCATACATAACCCAGCAATTCCACTCCTGGTTATATAGCCAAAGGAAATGAAAACACTAATTCAAAAAGATACACGCACCCTAATGTCCATAGCAGTGTTATTTACAATAACTAAGAGATATGGAAGCAACCTAAGTGTTCATCAACAGATGAATAGATAAAGAAGATGTAAAGGAGAACTTTAAAATTAACAATTATGTGTATGTTACATCTTTTGACTTCATCTCACTGTTCTTGGATGCTCTGTTCTCCCCCCCCCATATTCTTTATTCTTTTGAATTTCAGTTTGGGAAGTATCTATTGATCTATATTCAAGCTCATGAACTTTCCTCTTGATGTCTACTCTATCGATGGACCCATTGAAGTCATCCTTCATTTCTCTTGCAGTGGTTTTTGTTTTTAGCATTTCCTTTTACTTCTTTATTAGAGTTTTCATCTCTCTGCTTACACTACTCATTAGCTTTTGCATATTTTCTCCTAATTCCATTAGAACCCTTAAAATATTAATAATTAAAATTTCTCTAATAATTCTAACATCTGTATTACATCTGAGTCTGGTTATTAGGCTTACTTTGTCTCTTCAGACTATATTTCTTCTTGCCTTTTGTCATGCCATGTAATTTTTTGTTGAAAGCTGGACTTATTGTAGAAGGTAATAGGAAAAAAAGTAAATAGGCCTTTAGTACAAGAATTTATGAATTAACATATCATGTTAATTATTATAACATATTATTAATTATTAATATAGTAACATATTTCAATAGCTAGGAGTTGGACTAAAATAGGAGTTACAGGTTCCAGAGGCTTCAGATCTCGCTAGTGTCCTTGTTTTAATCTTCCCTTTTGACTTAAGACTTTCCTAAGTACTCCTCCTTAGAGAGTTTGTGTGTTATAGATTTTTCAGATATAATCCACTGTTAGCATACTGGAACCCTGTTGGTGGGCTGCTAAGGTATGGGGGAAGATGAGTGTTCTATAATCTTCTAATTAAATCTCAGTCCTTCAGTGGACTTATATTTCAGGACTGTGATACAAACTGTACTCCAGTGGTACAGTTTTGTTTTGTTTTTTCTCCTTTGCCCTGTTATTCCTGAATCTGTGACCCCTGATTGCTATATATCCCCTGCCCCCTAATTAGGTGAGACAGGAAGGCTGGAGGAAGCTGGGTGGGAGCAATTCCCTTCCCCTAGCAGAGCTTTTTAAGTTCTTTCCTCTGGGGTGTAGGCATTTGTTATGGACAAGTTTCTGGGCTGGTTTTGCAATGACTGCTCTTCCCCTCCCCCTGCCAGAGCCACTGGGGATCTTCCTAGAATCCTCAGCATAAGGACTTGGTGGAATTCTGGGAGAAGAAGCCCCCAAATCGTGGTTGCCCCTGGAGTTTCTCATTCTTCACTTGTTCATAATCAGCCTCCAATAATTCATCAAAATTACATTCAAATGTTCCTATCACCACATTATTGCTCTAGCAACTTCTGCTCCAAGAAAGCAGATTTCAGTTGCTGTTTCTTCCTTGAGGCACCTGCATCTCTAGATTTTGGGCTAATAGTTTATCTGCAACTCTGGTTCTCTGACGGTTTCAAAAAAATTGTTGATCTTCAGTTTGTGTATCTTTTTCTTGTTGTAAGGATGGGAGTGATGCCTTTCAGGCTACTTGAATGTGGGAGCTGAAACTGGAAGCTGTATGATTGAAAAAGAATCTTTTGAGTATATAAAAATATAGAACTTTAGTATTGCAAAAAATAGCATAGGCAAAGTTAATTTGAAGACATAGATTTTGGAAATATCTATTTGTAACCTACATGACAGCCAAAGGGGACATTACTATACGATACAAAGAAGGCTTACCAATAGATGAGATAAAGATAGACAAACCAATAGAAATGTGGTCAGTTTACCAAAAGCAAACCGAATGGCCAATGAACTTATGAAAAATTATTAAATTAATAGTTGTGGGAATGCAAACAAAAGTAACAAAACTTAAAAATTAATATAAAAAAACTCAGGCAGTCATACATTCTGGTAGAAATATGAATTGCTGCAAACTTTTTGGCAAACAACCTGGCAGCAATCATTAAAAGTCCACAAACCTTTAGCCATAGATAACTCAGTGTTTCATAACTATCTTATATAAATAAAAGCAAATTAAGGTATTCACATGGATGTTGATGGCATATAACTTAACAATGTGAATGCTTGGTGCTAGAAAAATGCTTACATAATACTGAAACAGCCGAACTATGGGATATTTTGCACTAATTTAAATGAACAAATGAATTACAGCTATGCCTGTTGAGTTGGAGGGATTGCCATAAAGTATTTATGAATAAGAAAAGCAGAATGTAGAAAAATATGTTTAATATTTTAATTTTAGAAAATAGCAAAAAGGCATACATACGTTAATCTACATAAAGATTTTGCCAAAGTTGCAGATTCTTTTTACAGTATGATTTTATTATGGCAAAATAAGCAACTGAGCAAATGGGATTTTTAAAATATCCCTTTATATGCATGAAGATGCTTGTATAAGTTTGAAAAAGCAAGTTGAGAAGTATGGAAAAATACACACAAGACATGGGTTTGCTCGTGATAGGAAGATGGGGTGGGAGAGGGGACATAGAGCAGATGACAAACTTTTTTTTTAATATATCTTTGCACTTCTTCACTACTTTCAAGCTTATATTAAAGTAGTAAATTGAAAAAAATCCAATATACAAGTTCTAAATTTAAAAAACACATATACTACTATACAGATTTTACTGAGTATATCAGTCTGAATTTGCTGAAGATGACGGTCACAAGTATTAAAGGAACAGGGGATTTAATATAGGAATTAAGTGTTTCATAGCTGTGGGAGTAGCTGAGGGAAGGATGGTCTGTAAGGCTGTATCTAAAAGATCAGAGAAAGTTACTAGCCACTTGAGCAAAGATACTGAGTCAGTTCCCTCATGATCTCCCTAGAAAAATGTTGTTTATTTCACTTCTGCTTTATCTTAACACCAAGTTATTTCACTTATAAACTCCATTAGTCATAGTTCCAAGCTTAACCAAGATGACATGGCACAATCCAGCACAGTCTACCCTTTTGTCAACTTGACACGCATACAATCCTTTTAAACTTTCAATTGAGGATAATAACCACATCATGCATCTGACTAATAATTATATCATACCGTATATTATAACTGTATTATATATAATGTTATATATAAATAATGCAAATATGTGTACATGTGTATGTATATTGATGCAAGAAAATACATATCACTATAATAGTCCTTATTTCTGCATTGTGGTCACATAGGCATAAGCTGGTATTACATCTTCCTTGTTTGACTCCTCGTGCCATATCCCCTTAATAATTGAATTTGTCATGGGCTGTTGGACTGAGGGCCTGAGGGCCTTACTGACTGTTGGCCAGAGGCTTCCATCAGTTCCTTGCCAAGCAAACATGGCAGCTTGCTTCCTCAAACTATGCAAGCTGGAAGGACAGTAGAGTCTAACAAGATAGAAGTCATAATGTTTTGTAACCTAATAATGAAATAGCAACACATTCCGTGAGAAACTAAATCCATTGCTGTACCCTACTGGTTAGAAGAATGTCACTACATTCATTCCACGCTCAAAAGGAGTGGACTGCACAGTGGCATAAATAGCAAATGGTGGGGATCGTTGGGGCCATCTTAGAGGTCTTCCTATCACATTGGGCATACTTCTTTCTGCCACCATTGTGATTAGCAACCCAACTTCACCAGTCACTAGAGTCACCACTTTTTTTGTCTGTTAATTCCATAGTACAAGGAACTTACAGTGACTAGGTGGTGTTCTTAGCTTTTAGTTTAATGGAGCCATTATTTTATCTCCTTGCAGAATCATTATTTTATTGGAAACTTAAATCTCTAAATCAGCAGAAAACTTTCGAGCAGGGAAGACAAATTCAAATCCGGCTTAAGTGTCTAATCCAATAAGAACAGATCACTGCCCCTTTCATGAAAGAAGTATAATTAACCTGCTGGCATATAGCTGTCTGCCCTCAAACCTCCGCAGTAGAATACTATTATACCAGGGGCTCGTGGCTTGTCTCTACTGTTGGTAGGCCAGGCACTCAGCATTGATATAGCCAGATCAGTCTTGTTAAGTGGACACCCATGTTGCTGAGTGTATCTGTTTCAGCTCTACATTTTAGTACAAGGAACATGACCACAGGGTGTCTTGAGGGACCCTCGGTTAAACATTATCATTCACCTGGCTCTCTTAAGCCCTCTTTCTGAAAAGCAGATCACTGTGCTATTTTGTTTCCCCAGGAATTTGTTAGCTCAAACCTAGTGTCCAGTAATCTCTAAGATGTTTGTTTATTTCTTTTCTAAAGCACAAATACCCCAGTAAATGGCTGCGGGTTCTTTTGGAAAGATCTAAATAGATAATGTACACTATACATTTTTGGCAGTGTAGCTTTATCCTCACTCAAGGGAATCAAGCCTCCTTTTCATTTAAGGTGCTCTGAGTCTGCAAACCACTTAAGCCTGGGAAGTGAATAGGACCACGACTATTGTGATAATGCAAGTCAGGCCTCTACTCACCAGTCCCAAAGGTTTGTGCTTATACAAATCAAGTAGATTTACTGTAGTAGTCTGTTCATCTCTATTAGTCCTAGGAATATAATTATTTAGCCACAGACAAGGATCTCTACGTGTCTGCATGTCCCTCCTACCCATTATGGTAACCATGCCTACCTTGACCCTGGTAATTAAGTTCTAGAGGCAATTAAATTCATCACGTGGCTCCTCGCCACTTCAGAATCCCACCATCCCCATTGTTTTCTGGGAGTCTGCTCCATGGATAGCCTCTCTCTGTCATTCCTGACTTGCAATGAATAGCCATTAAAGTCTTTCAAGGTTGCTTGTCTCCCCATCATCACTGTATTTCTGAACAACTTGGAGAAAGGGGTGAGTGTGAACAGTGGAAAAGTAATTCCGCTCCTACCTCCATAAGCCTTTGGATACTGCCTTCTTCAGTTCAGTGTGGCCGCCACAGGGACCCAGTTGTAGTCAACCAAACAAGGTGTTACAGTTATTCCCAATTGTTCAGGGTAGCACGGTGAATCCAAAATCACCTGTCAGTGATTCATAAAAAAAGATCCAGCTGAATCGTACAGTGTATTTCTTCTTCCCTGTTCTAACACCCTTAGTGTTCATTCCCAAAGAAAATCTCCCCAGTTTCCATTGATGTAAATTGTCAAAATTTTGCAATGTTTTTGGTATGTGTAGTATCACCTCCAGAGTAAGACTCCCCCCCCCCGCAAGGGCTTGAATCCACTGAAAGGTTTAGAATCAATGAGAGGTGATGGAGTGGGTTGTTATGAGAATCACCATTTCTCCCATAAGGCTACAGGTTCTTTAGTAAGAGAAGCTGAATTTGCTCAGACAAAGGAGGTTCCTATTGGGTGGAATTTGGGGGTTCAAGGTCCTCAGCTTCATTGGAATTTATCCCGATATCTCTATCTCAATCTTTAGTGTTTCATTCCTTCCCAATCAGTGTCATAGACATACTATAAAAAACCCCAAGAAGTTATGAATTCGACTCACATTTTGATGCAGCCACTGGCAGTATTAGAATTTGGATTTGGTTTTCACAAATTTCAAACTTGCAACTAAAAGCAATAGGTGATCTTTCAGGGTAGTCATAGGTGTTTCTGGTTCCTTACTCAGGACTCGAGATGGGAATTTAAAGCCTTGACCTCATCCTTTACTTTTTTCCAACTTTTCCTGTGCAGTTAAAAATAGCCAACCATCTCCCCCTGCCTCCACTCTATCCTTATATTTTATATTATCATGATTTTTTTTCTTTTGGTAGGTAGGTAGGTACTTGGTCACCCAAAGTTGTAGGCACCTGACTCCAGGGGATAATTTAAGAAACTATTTTACAACTGTATATTGTGGTCTGTATCATATTTACCACTGACATGAGGTTATTAGTGCCTTTAAATCTAATCATGTTATAGAACCAATTCTAGATTACCATCTTTAAGATTCTGTTCCCCTGGATCCACTTGTAGTACCAAAAGCGATATAAGTCTGTCCTTGTCCAGGAAAACTGAGCCACTACAAGTATTACAGGAATAAATGGTTTAATATGGGAATTGAATTTATACAAATTTGTGTGTAGCTGGTAGAGATTTGTCTGCAAAGCTGCAGCTAGAAGATAAACTCTCTTTAATCACCTCATTCTGAAGCACTAGCATGAGTGAAAAATCTTGCAAGATGTTTGAGAAGTTATACACATGAAACCTCAAATTGGGAGCTCACGAAGAGATTTGAAGAAGCACCACAGTGAATGAGGTCATCATGTTTGATTACCATGACCTCCTAAGAATAATGGCTTCTACCTAACTTCCGCTTTCCAAATAGTTTGTGAGATCCTCTCATTGGCAAATGTCAATGAGAAACCACACAAAGACAGGGATTCTGTGAAATAAATTTCCCAAACTTGAATGGAAGAAGTAGCAGTTGAGTCAGGTTGTCAACAGACAATCCAGAACAACCTGGTTCTTTTCTATCTCTGATATGAGTTTTCTAAATGCCCAAACTCTAAAAAATCCAGTCATCCTTAGAAACACTCTATATTAGAGTGTTGAATTCAACCACCATTTTTTGAGTGCTCTGTGTCGAATATTACACTTAAATATGGGGATACAAAGATGAACAAGTCAGATTTCTTCAAAATCTCATAGTTTAGCAGGGAAGGAAAATATGGCAACAAAAAAGTGGATTTTATTGGAAGGATACTACTAATGACATAATTCAAGGTAGAGTGAAGAAAACTGGATTTTTAGCAGGCAAGCAAAGTGAAAGTCATTCTAAGCAAAGATGTCAAGGGGGTATATGTTCTGAAAGATGAAATATTTAGAGGAAATTCAAGGATATTTGTGTGGATGGAAATTAAGAGTTCCAAGAGGCAATAGGGGAGATTAAGTTGGAAAGCAGGCAGAAGTCAGGAGAAACACATACAAGAGGTTTAACAATTTTCTGTAGGAAATTGAAACCAATAAAGATATTTGAGCCCCAGAGATTTGTTTTGTATAAAAATCACTCTTATAGCAATAAAGTGGAGGAATTGGAGTGGGTCAAGGCCAGAGGCAGAAAGGTATTTTAGGAGACAAATGCCATAGTCTAGGTGAAAATTATATAAATGCTGTGGTAGTTGAAGAGAGGAGAGTGGTTTCAAAAGAGGTTCCACTTAATTTAGTGATTGACTGATAGGATCTGGAGATGTGCGGGGAGAGATGATTAGGCATAACCTTTCTATTTCTGGCTTGGTTGACCAGATAAACAGGTAAAGGCCATTAGCTAAAGTGAGAGCTCAAACTAACATGTTCTTCTGTAAGAGCTAAACTGTGGAGAAATATCTTGATCCATTTTATTACTTTGAAATGGAGCTATTTTAAAATTATAAAATGTATAAAATGTTCCTATGTCTCCATGGTACATAAAAAGAACATATTTTAACAATGTCAAAATAAGAAATATAATGTATGTGCGAATTTAGCTGCTCAACATGACCTTTCACATCTGTCAGTTAGAAACCTTTGTTAATAGTGTGCTGTGAATGTCAGAAAATGTAAGCGAAAGTGTTGGAAACTTATGGAATTTAATCTAAACCATTCACTTTATATAAGTCAAGGCATATTTTTTTCTTCATTTCCTTCTCTCTCTCTCTCTCTGCCTTTTGATTTAATTTGTAAACTCTGAGTTCACAGTCTGCATCTTCATCTTATAGTTTTCTTGCTACAATGACTAACACAGTTCTGTTCATAAGCACACTTTCTGAATAAATAAATGAATCATTTAGTTAATAAATTTATCACATGGAAAGAATGACCTTATCACAAAGTACTGTTTATAGCATTAGATTAGAGTTGGGAGAACCTGGGTCCTCAGTTCTGTCACTTTAGCAGGTGACCTACTTGTCTTTGAGTCTCAGTTACATTACCTGAAAGACTGATTACTTCATATTTTGAATTTATAAGACTATTTTCACGTGTTTATTTTTAGGAATGCCCTGCTTGATAGGATAAGCAATGTATCCTAATTATTTTTGTATTCTCAACAATTAGTCTAGTACCAAGCATATGATAGATGCTTAATGAATAATAGTTGAAAGATTCGTTTATTAATTATCAGGAGTGTGAAGGAAGGTTAAGGTCTGGAAGGTGGGGTCAAAAACAATATCTTGAGGATCTGTAGTACCCAAGAGCAAGAAAAGATCAAAAACTGAGGTTTGAAAAAACAATAATAAATCAATGATAAAAAGCCATGGGGTAAGTTTGGAATACCTCAACTCCAGCAAAGCAAGCCTGCCCTTGGGATCAAAAGGAAAAAGTAGGCTTAATCTCGAGCAGGAGTGATTTGCATATGGCCTACTTTAGCTTTTTAACCGGTTGTGAGAATTTTTTAACCAGTTGTACTAGGTTTTGAGAAGGTAATGTAAAAAATAATTAGCAGGAGATTCACTGGTTCTGGGTTGTTCCCATTTGTTTTGTGCTGGGGGGTGGTGTGGAGTGGTGTAGTGGTAGTGAGTGGAGGATAGGTAATGAATTTCAAAAGAATGTTTTTCTTTCAACTTTTATCTTTAATATATTTTTCACAGTCAGAAATATTCTATGGTTAAAAGTCTATCCAGGTTTCCACCAGTATCTGTTCAGATCATGTCCTCATATGGGTCCCTGTCTGAGGCATAAGAATCTACCTCAAGCTCTGTTTGCCAAGTTATGACCCTGGGAAGAGGAAAGGGAGAAGGCAGACACAGGAAGAGCAGTGTTTTTAGTCGATCTCCCCAACAGGAACCTTTTCTCTAATTTGCATAAGCGTGCTTATGTCCTGGCCCTAAGGGTACCAAAAGCACATCCAAAAATCAATAACACTGGTAATAATAATCACCAGTGTAGATTCTGATGACATAAAGTACTTTAGGTTTCTCTATATAATATTCTTAATATTTATCACTTGGAAGTTCCACAAACCTAATGCTGGAGAGAATAATAAATCATTTCCAGTAACTTTATGCATAGCAGCTACATTATATCTTGGTACTGACTGCATTCTTCTGAAGGATCCACAGAGAAATAAGAAACCCATATGTAAGCAATGACCTGCTACTGTGAGATATTACCCCTTGATCTTTGTGAGAAACTTTTTTTCTAATTTCCATAGCTTAGAGACATGTTGATGAGTAAGTGACTGATTAAAAACATTTCTTATTGAATTTGTGCACTTCCTGAAAAATTAGCTAGGATAAAATTTTAGATGCTATTGGATATGTGATGTTTTGGAGACTTTATAGGTGGGGTTGATTGGCAAACGTTTTTCTCTTGGGTTTTTTGTATCTAGTTTTCTCAGTCTTCATTTCGATTTAAAAAAAAAAAAAAAAACAATTTCAAACCAGGCAAATATATCCAAATAGTCTCAAATATTTAAGTCAACTTATGACTTGGTGGTATGTAAGATGGTGAAGATGCTTTAAAATGTATTTATTGGATTCCTGTTTCTACTTAAGACAAGGAATATTTGAACTGGGAAAATCCTAATGGCCATAAACCTAACTTGCCACTTGATGAACAGATCTCTTCTCTGTCCTCTGCTTGAATACTTTCTATGAATGAAGTAGGAAGAGGTGGAGTCACTTGTTTCCTATATGTCCTACCTGCATTGTTGGACACCAGTAATTCCTCTTATTTTGAACTGAAATTCTGCCTTCCTGAGGATTTATCACTTTAGAGTTCTTCTCACCTCTCTTCTTCTAACCTGAGGTACTCAGCAATATTTTCGAAACAGCTAATATTTTACTAGGTCAAAACAGTTCTAACCTGAGTTTTTGTCTCTTCCAGACTGAGTAATTGCAAGTCTGCCACCCATTCTGTGTACCATCTAATTTCCTGTAAATTCTTACTCTTGTTTCTCTTCCTCTTGCCAGTCTTTAGTTTTGCAAACAACCCCTTAAAAGACTGCTTATGTTTGAATTCCAGTTCCACTCCGTACTAGCTCCACGACTTTGGACGGTTATTTAACCTCTCTGTGCCTGTTTACCTATTACACGTAAAACATTCATTTTACAAATATTTGTTGAGCACCTACCATATACCACGCAATCTTCTAGGTGGCTGAGAAATAGAAGTGACATAAACAGAATACCTCACTCTCATTCTTATGATGGCTCCTGGCACATGGTAAATGATATTAGTTATGTGTGCATGTGTTTGCGTGTATTTGTGTATGAAGATGGTGTCCAAAGTACTCAAACTGTGTCAGACGTACTCTCACTAGTGCTGAATACATCAGGATTATTACCTTCTTAAAGTTCAATGAATATTACTTCTTTGAAAGTAGCATAAAATTGCTTTAGTAGCTGGGTTAATTATTGTTCTTGTTAAGGTTAAGGTCAGCTGATACTTCGTTATTACTTTTTTTGTGTGTGTGTGTGTGGTATGCGGGCCTCTCACTGTTGTGGCCTCTCCCGTTGCGGAGCACAGGCTCCGGACGCGCAGGCTCAGCGGCCATGGCTCACGGGCCCAGCCGCTCCGCGGTATGTGGGATCTTCCCGGACCGGGGCACGAACCCGTGTCCCCTGCATTGGCAGGCGGATTCTCAACCGCTGCGCCACCAGGGAAGCCCACTATTTTTTTTTAAAATAACACTGAGTGCCATTATTAGTAAGTATAGAAACTCGTGTGTGTGGGGTGCGAAGCTATGGAGAAGCCCAGAATCTATCCTATGTGTATTTGTACGTGAAACGAAGTTTCCTTGACCTCCTCTGCCTTCCTTACTGTCAGCTCTGCTTCACTTTGTTTGCCTTTGACCCTCTGAGCCACTCTCCACCAGCGCAGTGGTTTGCTGAAGCCAACTTGTACCTGCTGTTCAGCTGATTGTGGAAAATTCAGGAATTTTGGTTGAAAGCTACTATTGGTGGCGATGAAGAGAATATTTACACCACAGAAATCAGCAAACCCTGCACATCAAAACTGTTTTTTTTTTTTTTTTTTTGAGTCAGCTCACCAGCATACAGCTCCAGCCCAACAATATTTGACCAGTGTTTCATTTTTGTGGTTTTAGTTGTCAGTTGAACTCTGCTTAAATGTTTACTAAGTGAGGTTTTTGGCTGATACGTGTTAAACTGTACCTTCCATCTAGAATATTTTTATTTCAAGACAGGAAATTTTTCTAAGATGAAAAATCTTTCAAAGTATATAGGAAAAATTTTTGATGGTGGGAGGGAGTTCCTAATTACTTTCATGAGGACAGGGGTCTTTGTTTTTGTCACTGATGTATCTCAACCACCTAGAAGGTTATATAGTACATGGTAGATGTTCAATAAATATTTGTGAAACAAACTCATGCTTTACATGTAATAACTAAACTGAAGCACAAAGTTGTTAAATAACTGTGTGAGGTCATGCAGCCAGTACAGAGTGGAGCTGAAATTGAAATATAGGCAGTTTCTTAAGCTGCCTTTTCTCAAAATGAAAAGAGTTAAAACAGCTGGTCTGTGATTTATTCACCTTCCATCCAAGGGGGATACCCTGAGGGAAAGAATAGAAGGTAGGTGACCCCATCAAATCTCCTTGTCACCTGGAACTTTGGATAAACAGAGCAATAATATTACCCCAAAGAAAGAGACTGTATGTAATTAGTATTCCTAAAAGGCTGCTGCTTCTAGGGCACATAAAGCCCTGGGCAAATATTTTCCAAGGATCAGGGGGTGGGGACTCTGCCTATATAAATAAGTTGATTACGTAACGTGTAACAAAATTAATTAGTACTCATGATGTATAGTGATATACTGATGAAAATTTAGAGTAATGAGCAGAGAAGTGGTACTTAAGTATTTGTTTATTTTCTGGTCAGAGTATATGATTATTTGTTTATTTTCTGATCAGAGTACGTGATGATTCTTCATGGTGTCCAGACAGTACCTCTTTTTGTTCACATCCAGGAGCAATGTTTTTCATGTTCTTTCTTGTCAAATGTGCCCTTCCTGACAAATTTTCTATTTCCCATACAATAAAAAGGTAATGATACTGTTGTTACAATGTCATGGATCTTCAAACCTTATTTGTATTGAAAGAATATGGATCTTATTGGCTCTACAGTTCCCTAAAACCATATATTTATTAGTCTGGTTGCATCATTATGCAGGGTGCTATAGTATTCCTCATGCACCTATGAGTATGGACCTCAAGGGCTCTCTTTAAGGTTGTAACTAGGCTTTGTTGTTGATACCCACAAATGTAAGACTTTCATAGAGTGTGCAGGAAAATGTGAACAATAATTTACTTCAAATATAGACCACATATTCCAACCATGGGTTCTTTTGAACTCCTCAGGCCATAATCACTGCATTCCTATGTTGAGACTTCAGTCACTGTTGACCACATCTCTTTTTTCTACTCACCAACACCAGGGAATAATAGGCAGGAGGTCACGGGTAGAGAAAAAAGATTCTATTTGTGCAAGGAATGCTTGTCATTTGTCCAGTTCAGCTAAAGACTGGCCTAGGAGAGCATGATATTACCACATCAATCAGACACAAGTGAGGACATTAACTGTAATGGCCCATTAGTGTTGCAAAACAATGATTGAAAAATCTTTGGAAGAGATGGATGTGACTACCTGAGGGGACTGCCTTACATGTGGTATAGAACCTTCAGAAGCGGTAGAGTAACTGCATTGTGTGCCAGCACTAGGGAACACAAGGTAAAGAATGCCTACCACCACCTCTACCACTCTGGGGTACTGAAGCCCATAGACAGGACCATGGTCAGGACATAGACAAGTGAGAGCTGACACATGGGCCTAAACAAGCAGCCTCAAGCCCAAGGATCAGAGGTGGACTCTCAGAAATTTATAACCCTGTACTTGTCCTGTGTCCGACATTTGCGAGAGTCACACAGAATTGATGTATAAGCACAATTCTGGAAGCCAAATTTCATGAGATGTAATGAAAGAAATATTCCGCCCAGTGGAAGCAATCTGTTTATAATGTCACCCTCCTGGAACTGGGGCCCAGGCCGTGGACTGTGGAGCAACATCAAAAACCATAAATCTCAGAGCTTTTCAGGGCATCTGGTCCATTCCATGTGTAATATAAAGGTTCAGAGAGAGCTCCAAAGAGAAGAAATGGAAACCATGGCACATGTAGCTCCCTATCTGTAGGGAACTACTGGTTCCAGGCAGTCCCAGCCACTGGAGGGGACTTAGAAACTTTTGTGGAAGACATTTCTAGCAAAGGGACCCAGATAGAATCTGGTCCTGGCCAAGGGCATCTTGATGAGACAGTACTGCTGGTCTCAGGCAGTCTCAGCCATCAGAATGAGACAGAAAATTTTGAGTTAGGTTCTCCTGGTGACCAGGATCCATGTAGGACCAGATTTGAGCTTAGGGCATCCTATCTGGATGGACTACTTCATATAGTCCCAGACACTGAAGTGGAACTTAGAAAATTCTGATGAAGGGACCCTAGAGTCCTCTGAGAGACCTGTCCTGGGGCAGGGGCTCTACTTGGTAGGTCTGAGGGTGGAACTGTTCCCTGGCTAATGGATTATTTAATAAACTTAGAATCTATGAGTCATAACTTCCTGGAGAAGGCCATATAAGTGTTATAACTCTCTAGGATATTAAATGGAGATGTTTCACAATTAAAGCCTGCTTCTACTATATGAAGTAACCCCGCAGACTTCACTTTTAGAGATTTCTTTTTCATCTATTATTCTGGGCCAAAGGTTAATGTTTCACATGGCAGGATGAGACTTGGGGAACTGCCCTTGATGTCCTAGGCATCTTTTTGCTCTGTCGAGTCTCTTGATTATCTGCATCCTTGAAATTACTAGTAAAACATAATGCCTGGTAAAATCTCTGATTTGTTTAAGTCTGATTTGCCAGTCAGATCTTGTACGTGACTCAGATGCTAATAGGGTTGATGTTTGGGGGTATGAACCATGTACTTGGTGGAACATTAGTTGCCTCCTCATCTGTTTCACTCAGAAGTTGACAGGTACCAAAGCAAAAACTTTGGTCTTTTCTTTCAGTGAGGAAAGAAGGGAAGAGTGAAGAAGAGCTGTCCAGTTTTTTAAATTTGATATTTATATATACTGAAAAAATAATGTATGTATGTGTACATCACTATGGTGATGTTAACTAGACTTATTGTGGTCAATAAGTCTAGTTAACATCCATCACCATTCATAGTTACAATTTTTTTTCTTGTGGTGAGAACTTTTAAGATTTACTCTTTTAGCAACTTTGCAGTATACAATCCAGTAAAATTAACTATAGCCACGATGCTATACATTACATTCTGCCATGACTTATTTATTTTATAACTGAAAATTTGTACCTTTCACCCATTCCTTCATCCCCCGCCTCTGGCAACCACCAATTTGTTCTCTGTATCTATGAGTTCAGTGTTATTTTTAGATTGCACATATAAGTGAGATCATATGGTCTTTTACTGTCTGACTTATTTCACTTAGCATAATGCCCTGAGTGTCCATCCAAGTTGTCACAAATGGCATGATTTAATTCTTTTTTATGGCTGAATAATATTACATATATATCATTTATATATATATAATATATATCACATTTTCTTTATCCATTCTTCCATCGTCATACACTTAGGTTGCTTCCATATCTTGGCTATTGTACATAATGCTTCAGTGAACAATGGAGTGCATATATCTTTTTGAGTTAGTGATTTTTTTCTTGCTTCAGATAAATACCCAGAAGTGGAACTGCTGGATCATATGGTAGTTAGATGTTTAACTTTTTGGGGAACCTCCATACTGTTTCCCATAGTGGCTGTACAAATTTCATTCCCATCAACAGTGCACAAGGGTCCCTTTTCTCCACATCTTTACCAACACTTCTTACTTCTTATCTTTTCAATAATAGCCATTCTAGCAGGTGTGATATCACACTGTGGTTTTGACTTGCATTTTCCTGATGAAACCTTTTCATGTACCTGTTTGCCATGTATGTCTTCTTTGGAAAAATGTCTATTCAGATCCTCTGCTCATTTTTAAATTGGACTGTTTGGTTTTTTGCTATTGAGCTGTGTGAGTTCTTTACATATTTCAGGTATCAACCCCTTATCAAATATGTGATTTATGTTTTATCATTCATTGGGTTGCCTTTTCATTTTATTGATGGTTTCCTTTGTAGTGCAGAAGCTTTTTAGTTTGATATAGTCCCATTTGTTTATTTTTGCTTTTGGTGTGAAATCCAAAAATTATCACTGCCAAGACCAATTTCAATGAACACACATACCACCTATGTTTTCTTCTAGGGGTTTTATGGTTTCAGATCATATGTTCAAGTTTTTAATCCATTTTGAGTTAATTTTTGTGTATGATGCAAGACTGTTGTGGTCTAGTTTCATTCTTTTGCCTGTGGCTGTCTAGTTTTCCCAGCACCACTTATTGAAGAGACTGCCCTTTCTCCATTGTATATTCTTGGCATCTTTTTTGTAAAGTCCTTGACCATATATGTATGGATTTATTTCTGGGCTCTATTCTGTTCCATTGATCTAGGTGTCTGTTTCTATACCAGTGCAATACTCTTTTCATTACTATAGCTTTGTGATATAGTTCAAAATCAGGGAGCATGATACTTTCAGCTTTGCTCTTTCTCAAGATTGCTTTGGCTATTCAGGGTAAGATCTACCTAGCTTTTAAATTAAGTATTCCCAGAGAAATATGCTATTTCTATTTACATGGCTAGCTGGCAAGTAAATTTAGAAACACCTTTCAATAGTCTATGTTAATAGAGACATAGCACTCAAAATTCAAAGCATGCATCACTCTATCAAAATAAACTGTATACTACTTATACTTCTTCTACCCAGCCCTTCCTCTGTAAAGGAGAATTATCACAGCAAAGCCCAACTTTTTCTAAATATTTTCGACTTTGTGGCTACACACTTTTAGGACAAGTTATCCAAACAGAGGTGTTGATTTGCATGAGTAAAACTCAGGCAAAATCTCTGAGTTTATATGACTTCACAGAAGTCAAGGTGATCATTTTTGGACACTGCAAACTTAGTTTTTCGAATCCTCAAGATTAATTTATTAATTAGGCTTAATTGATATGTAATGTCCATTTTGAAGAACTGGCCCAAACCATAGTTATTAACCATTATAGTTTAATGGTGTTTACTGTAAATTTATTTACAGTAAATAAACTTCACCATGTGTTAGGCATTGCTCTAAGAACTTTATGTGAAATATCTCATTTTATCCTTCCAGAGACACTTGAAGTAAATACTTTTATCCCCACTTTACAGATGAGGAAGCTGAAGTATGGGGAAATTAAATAGCTTGCATGGTACATAGTTGGTAATTGCTATGAGTAAAACAGTTCAGACTGATTTCAACCTGCAACCAAACTTCAAGCTCAGAATGGATGTGGCACCCAGATGTAATAGCTGAGTAATTATAGATGATTCTTCTCTAGCTCTTTACATCTACATCCTAAGCTGAAGGAATGAATCCATAAATTCAGAAGGACTAAAAGAATGCACTTAGGCCACTCTCCTTATCTGGTAAAATTTTAGGGACATGGAAATAAATATAAATAATAAGTATATTTTTACTTTCTGGCAAACTACCTCCTCCATTCCCAGGTTCACACTACATTCTGAGGAATGGCCTAGAAGAGAGATAGGATGGAGTGGTAAGAAGGTGGATGGTTTGCATTGAGTTGATGAGTTTTGTCCTCTTCTCTCATTTACTGGTCAATCACACATTAATAAATACCTATATTTTATAATGATAGGAAGGTTTTGATATTTGGTATAAAATATGATACCCTTCCAAACTTTATCCATTTAAAAATAAAAATAAAGAGAAAAAGTTGAGTATAAGAGTGAAAAGTTACAGAATTCTTTTATTATTGTTATATAAACCACCTTATTAAATTATGGTTGACATGTAAAAGCTGTACATGTTTAATGTATACAACTCAGTGAGTTTGGGGATAAGTATATACCCATGAATGAGTATATACTATGATACTTAATAGTATATATGTGAATGAGTATATACTATTAAGGCCATAGACATATCCATCATTTCCCAAAGTTTCCTCCAGAGTCTATTATTTGTGTGTGTGTGTGTGTGTGTTTGATATGAGCATTTAATATAAGATTTACCCTCTTAGCAAATTTTAAGTATTTACTAGACATAGTTAGCTAGTATTTTTAGCTATAGGCACTGTGCTAATATATAGTAGATCTTCAGAATGTATCTTGCATAACTGATACTTTGTACCCTTTGACTATCACCTCTCCATTTTCTCCTCCCCCCAGTTCCAGTAATCACCATTCTACTCTCTTCTATGAGTTTAACTATTTTAGACTCCACATATAAGTGAGATCATACAGTATTTGTCTTTCTGTGTCTGGCCTATTTCACTTAGCATAATGTCCTCCAGATCCACTCATGTTGTTGCAGATGGAAGGATTTTCTTCTTTTTCAAAGCTGAATAATATTCCATTGTATGTGTATACCATATTTTCTTTATCCAATTATCCATCAATGAATATTTAGGGGTTTTTTTTCCATATCTTGCCTATTGTGAATAATGGGAGTACAGGTATCTCTCTGAAATACTGATTTCAATTCTTTGGATAAATAACCACAAGTGGGACTGCTGGATCATATGATAGTTCTATTTTGTAATTTTTTGAGAAATCTCCATGCTGTTTTCCATAATGGCTTTACCAATTTCATTCCCACCAACAGTATACTAGGGCTCCCTTTTCTCCACATCCTTGCCAACACTAGTTATCTCGTCTTTTTGATAATAGCCATCCTAACAGGTGTGGGGTGATATCTCATTGAGGTTTTCATTTGCATTTGCCTGATAAAACCCACTTTACTGTATTTTCACATCTTAGTGAAAATACTCCCCTATGTGTAAGATGCATCTTTATATTACTTATAGTCCACATATTATAATTTACTTATATAAATATAACCTTACAAACTTATACTTTAGTTCTCAGTTTATAACTTACTTTAAATTACATATATTTTTATACTTTTGTAATAGCAATAATGTTTGTTTTTTGTCCCTTCTAAATAATGTGCCTTTATTCAGAAGCAAAGGTAGTTTCCCATCAATTTATAGTGGGTGGATGGTTTGCATTACATTTAAAATGTTGCTTTGGAAACAGGCAATTAGTTATAAACCAGGCCTGCCATCATCATTTATTGATGAAGAAACACTGATACTGAGTTCCTTCTTTTGTAAATTTGAGATAAGCTGTCTTCCCAAAGACATCTAGATAAGAGGAATTGATGTACATTGTCATTTTGACAGGCCATACTTTCCTGTTTGTTTACACATCTGCTCAAGAAGAAAAAACTATCAGATATTTTTGCTGACAGTGATAAACAAGAGAGGGAATCTTGGGTTAGCATCTGAGGATAGCCTGTCAGGGCCAAATGGAAATTCAATCCCTGTTCTAATGAATGCCATTGCCCTACAGGGGGAGCCATGATGACAGCTGATCTGTCCCCTGAAGTTTGAAGTCCTTGCTAACGACATGACTGTAATTCTCAGACCTGTCAACAAGGACCTGACATGCTTTTTCAGTCCAGTAGGGTACTGTGAGCTATTTTCATATGTGTGTTTTCAGGACTATATACCTATTTTGAAGTGACTCTGTTCTGTGGGGGGTAGGAACACCAAGGACCATTCCGTTCCTACCAAATGATTTGGAGAAAGAGCTAGTTCATGTTAGAAAGTGAGAAAAAAGTGACAATTTTTACTACAGATACCAAAAAACTTCAACAACTCAGGGGACAATATTATAATAAATACCATTTAATTAACTATAAAAAAAATATCCAGAATGTCCTCTGCCTTCACAAGTACCTGTCCAGCCCAGCTCATGGCCTTAGTCTTACAAAATAGCTTTGTTACCCCTGCCTCCTCTTCCTTTGTAGGAAGTCAACTAGCTCTGAGTTTGGCTGAAAAACATTACTCTCTTCTCTATTTTCTCTCTTCTCCCCTCGTTGTGTCAGAAAATATCTAATATTTTCTATTCATCATTACATTAAAGAAGTGCTGATGTATTTTCAGAGACTCAGTCTTCAGAACCAATGTATCAGAACCAAAGGAACTGGTAGTTTTATTCTTAAGTCAGATTTTTATTCTTAAAGATGATTTAAGATCAATAAAATTGATCAGTTAAATCCAATTAAATTAACTCAATTAAAACCAATATAAGAAGTATAAATATAACAAAAAAATGATTTGAGAATTTTAGAATAAAGAATCAAAAAAAAACTAGGGCTTCCCTGGTGGCACAGTGCTTAAGAATCTGCCTGCCAATGCAGGTGACACAGGTTCGAGCCCTGGTCGAGGAAGATCCCACATGCCACGGAGCAACGAAGCCCATGCGCCACAGCTACTGAGCCTGTGCTCTAGAGCCCATGAGCCACAACTACTGAGCCCACATGCCACAACTACTGAAGCGCGAGTACCTGGAGCCCGTGCTCTGCAACAAGAGAAGCCACCGCAATGAGAAGCCCAAACACTGCAACAAAGAGCAGCCCCAGCTCGCTGCAACTAGAGAAAAGCCTGTGTGCAGCAATGAAGACCCAACGCAGCCAAAAATTAAAAATAAGTAAAAAAAACAAATTAAAAAAAAATTAGTTGACCTTTTCCCCAGTAAAACAGAAATGATGGTGTGTTTAACTTGCAAAATAACCTAAATTTTCCCACTTTAAAGGCTGAATGAAATATGTGATAAGACGAAGTAATAAGTGAAAGTGCCTTGCCCAGATTCTGGAACTTAATAAGTACTAAATAAATGTTGATATATGAATGATGGCCTCTGACTTCTGCTGTTTTGACTAAAGATAAAATCCTAAAAAGTTATTATGTGTGTGCTGCTTGATTTTTCTTTTATTATTCTAATGGTATTACAGGACAAAAATTTACAAGGATATTCAAAACCCAAGATTATTTTCATGGCTATTGTGGTTTTATAAATTAAGATGGACCACTGCATCATCAGTAGAACTATGGCATCCATACCAATTGTGAATACTGACTCTGTAGATTGAGCTTGTCACAATCAGTTTTCTCATCCCATGGCCTTCTGGGCTGAGTTAGTGTAGACATGGCCCACAGAGTACAAAGTCCTTCAGAATCTGATGTAAAACTAAAGAAACCCATGAAAAAGATCTACAGTACAAGTATTCTGAAATTATTTTTGTTTTTCTACATTATTCCCCTTCTCACTTGTATTCTGTTTAGGGGCAACGTATGATATAAAAAGGTAGCCAAGAATTAGCTTTCATAGTCCTTTCAATTACTATACTAAAAGTTATTATTTATTATTACTTTAACCAACAAACCCCATGGGATGGGTTTCAATAAGGATGTGCCTAGTACCAAAATTCAATCTTTTAACATGACACCTTTAGTAAAATATTTAAAAAAAAAATCCTTACAGAATTACTCTGATCTTTTGCCTTTAGACTATTAATACAAATTGATTCTGGTTTCCTGAACCAGAAGTTTACTTGGTTTTAATTCATTTTTGATAGCATAAAAAAGAAAACAGCTCTTTCTAAATTATTCACCATGTTGTTTAATAAATGAGCACTGCACAATGTGATGGCTCCTGAAAATCCATTAGTCTATTGTGAAATATATAATTATAGACTATTATGAAAATAAGAAAATTTTATTACACATATGCATTTGACAACCTGCAATTAGTTTTAGACTCTCTAACATGTTTTACTTAATGGTGAGTGATTATGCATTATCATTTAATTACGGATAATTTCAAATACTCATCTTTTTTTTTTTTTTTTTTTTTTGTGCTAGGCGGGCCTCTCACTATTGTGGCCTCTCCCGTTGCGGAGCACAGGCTCCGGACGCGCAGGCTCAGCGGCCATGGCTCACGGGCCCAGCCGCTCCGCGGCATGTGGGATCTTCCTGGACCAGGGCACGAACCCTTGTCCCCTGCATTGGCAGGCGGATTCTCAACCACTGCGCCACCAGGGAAGCCCCTCATCTATTTTTTTTTGTGAATCTAGAAATAAAATTAAGCATTTGTCAAGAAGCAGAAGAGTAAACTTTTCTCTGTTTTTGTCCAGTACCAAGAATTATTATGAAATAAATAGTAATAAAGTAGCTTTCCTTTGAGTAAATTGCTGAATATTTTTTACCATACATATCCTGCTGTTATATTTATGAATGGTGCTGTTCTTTTAAATGAGTTATTCATGAGTAATTTTTCATGTAAAGAGGAATCAATAGTACAAAGAACTGTAGAAGCTTTTATGAGTTGCATTAATTAAATACCACTTTTTTCCTGAGTAGTCATTCTAAACACTTAGATTTCATCAATCTACCCTAATTAGAAGAATGTATATGTATAATCAGGTTACAGAACAAATTATACTTTTTAATGTAACAGTACCTGACCATCTTTGAATAGTTCTTTTGTTATTATATGTTTGATGAACTCCCAAAGTTTTTCTACTTGGTGGTTTTGCTATATCTCATAGATAAATTTTCTGTGTTTAGAAAAATGATATATAAATAGGAAAAACATGAAACTTATTAATCCATTTCTTCCTCCATATAACAAATGAAACTGCCATCAAAATACAAGACCTTATGGGAGTTCCCTTGTGGCACAGTGGGTAAGAATCTGCCTGCCAATGCAGGGCACATGGGTTCGTTCCCTGGTCCGGGAAGATCTCACATGCTACAGAGCAACTAAGCCTGTGTGGCACAAGTACTGAGCCCGCATGCTGCAACTACTGAAGCCTGCACGCCTAGAGCCCGTGCTCTGCAACAAGAGAAGCCACCGCAGTGAGAAGCCCACACACTGCAACGAAGAGTAGCCCCCACTCAATGCAACTAGAGAAAGCTGGTGCACAGCAATGAAGACCCAACACAGCCAAAAAATAAATAAAAATTTTTTTAAAAAAGGCCTGAGAAATGCTCTTGATTGTTTTCTCATTCTATAAATCTAGAGTGAATGGGATTAATGAGTTAATATTTCTAAAATCAGAATATCTTTGTTGAGTTTTGTAAGCAAGGGAAATACATTTAATATTCCGTGTGACATCTATCTTGGTATTTATGGTTTAATTTGCATTTTTGACAGAATATATTGCTTTAAAAATAGCAAATCCACACATTATAAAATGTAAGTAGAGTGATTGTAATTAAGTTTGGGCTGTGTAAATGTTTGCTGAAAGTAACTAACATCCTAAAGCTGATTTTTTTTTTTGTAAAGGAGGGCTAGAATTATCTGCTGTGGCTGACTTTGAAATATAAGTGGCCTAGATAACTGTGTTGCTTCTCTGTTTGTTTCCATGAAACCTTAACTAGAATGCTAGATGAGTGGCACGTACTGAGTAACATTGTTGTAGGCAGAGCAATGGCCCCAGAGATGTCCATAACCTAATTCCTGGAACCTATGAATATGCTACTTTATAGGCAACAGGGATTCTGCAGATGTAATTAAGTTAAGGTAGTTTGAGATGAGATTTTCCTGGGTTTTCGTGGTGTACTCAGTGAAATCACAAGAGTCTTTATAAATGGAAGAGGAAGAGGGAGGCAGAAAAAGAGAGTCAGGGGGAGATGTGACTAGTGAAGAATGGTCAAGAGATGCATGTGGTTGGCTTTGTGGCCAGCTAGGAGCCAAGAAACGCGGGTGATTTCTGGATGCTAGAAAATTCAAGAAAACAGATTCGCCCTCATCCTCCAGAAAGGAATGCAGCCCTACCAACACCTTACATTTAGCCCCATGGGACCCATGTTAGACTTCTAACCTACTCATATCTGTTTTCCTACGTGTTAAGATAAAATCATAAGATAATAAGTTGGTGTTGTTTTAAGCCACCAAGTTTATGGTAATTTGTTTTAGTAGCAATAGAAAACTAACATCCATTAACCACAACTACAATATTCTGACAGCAACCTTTAGTAATAATAAAATAGGTGGTATTTATTGACCTCTTATCATGTGCCTAAAACATAAGAATTTTGCAAAAATTATTTAAATCTCACAAAAATCTTATGAGGTTGGTACTATCATTAGCTCCATTTTAGAGATGTGAAAATTGAGGCTTCAGTTAAAATGTAGGTAAACAAGTACTGCATAAGCTTCCCAGAAGTCTGACTTCAGTCATTTCTCTCTGTCCTTCCTGTTGGTTAGTGATGGGATAAACAGTCTTCTTTCTCTTCAATTCTGATTCAGAATTGAAAATCTTTCCAAAAGATTTTCTAAGTTTAACACTCATTTAACACTCATTTAAATTTGGTCAAATATGATGAACACAATTTAATATTTTATAAGTGAGCATCTTACAGTACCTTAAGATTATAATTAAAATCACCAGTTCTTAGTGGGTAGAAATGTAGAGAGACAAATGTCAGGCCTTGGTTGGTTCTATACTTAACTGTATCTCAAACCTCAAACAAATCAATATTTTCTTGTCCCTGCTGAATAAAACAATGTGTCACTTAAGTTTTACATTATATAGATTTCCATCATCCAATACTGGATATTTTGATTAAGGGAAAGATTTCCTTTTTTCATTCTTTACATGGATCCACCCTGTTTGTTTTTATCCCATTATTAATTTGAAAAAGCTAATGTGTAACATATCTATCTGAGAACTCTAAAGCTATATTGTATTTAACATGTATCAAGTATCCTGTATTCCTAGTAAACTTGTCTGCACAGGAATTATTTCTTTTACTTAACTCCTCCTATATTTTTCTTTACATTTTTAATTCTTCCAGATTTGCATTTTTACCTATTTGTCATTTGCCTTCTGAATCTGATTAATCAAATCTACTTATTTTTCCTAAATAGGTTTTTTTCTTCTTCTTCTTCTTCTTGGTTTATATTGTGTACAGTTGTGGACAGAAATTATTTTTCTTGGACTCGTTTCTCATTTTCTCTACACTTTTTAATATGTTAATATCATTCAGCTCTTATTTTTCACTTAGATAATATCTGATGATGACAGCTGTTGCAGTATAAATTGTACACAAGGTAGTTTAAAATGCATTTTGATGACTGCTCCTTGTGCACGAGGCAGGGTGTTAAAGCTTGTCTGTCTTCACTCAAATCTTCCTCCACAGGGCTTAAGCAGGTTACAGATTCCAGCCTCCTGACACAAGAAAAAACAAACAAGTAGCAAAATAGTAAAACAACAAATTGCAATGTCATCCCTTAGAAGCTATGAAATAGTGCTAATAATAATTATTATCATGATTACTAAGGGGGGAGCCACAAGACCCACACTGCTTATTGTGGGTCATGTGCCCAGGGCTGAAAGGTATACAGAGGTATTTGGAACTCTGACATAATTCTTCCATCGGCTTCCTACAATCACTGCAGGTTTATAAGACAAAAGGGGATTACAAAGGAGAAGGTCAGGCCCAAACCAAAGCAACACACTTAGAAATATCCAGGATTTGGACCCCAAATTTCTCTTCGGAGCTTCAGGTCCCCATGAATTAATTAGTTGTTCTCAAAGCGTGATCCCAGTCCTACTAACATGAAAATCACCTGGGGGGCTTCCCTGGTGGCGCAGTGGTTGAGAGTCCACCTGCCGATGCAGGGGACGCGTGTTCATGCCCTGGTCCAGCCATGGCCGCTGAGCCTGCGCGTCCGGAGCCTATGCTCTGCACTGGGAGAGGCCACAAGAGTGAGAGGCCCGTGTACCAAAAAAAAAAAAAAAAATCATCTGGGAACTTGCTAAATGCAAAACCTTTAGTTCTACCTCAGACTTACTGAATCAGAAACTCTGGGGAAGAAGCCCAGGAATTTGTGTTTTAACAGTCTCTCTAGGTGATTCCGGTACACTTCGATGTCTGAAAACCTGTGGTGTAGATCCTAGGGGAGCCGGGAGGTCCTTTCTCAAGGACTAGGCTTGTTTAAACAATTTTGATGATGCTTTTTTGTTGACTGTACCCCAGCAATCCGTTATCCTTCAGACAGTGGAGTGATTTTCCAGGGCAGAGAAGCAGCCACAGTGCAAGCAAAAAACAAAAACGAACTTTAAAAAAAAACCACTAATAAGACCTCATAGGCCTAAACACTTATAACTTCTTTTCACTCTTAGAATTCTGTTCCCCAACACACAGTGGGTCAGGAGAGTTCTCAAAGCTTGGCCAGTTGGACATATGATGTTGCTGTTTTATGACATGCACTAAAACATCAGAGAAATAAGTTAGATTTAAATGCTGTCAATAAATTCAGGTTTCCACAGATGACAGGTCCCACTCCTAGCAAAGTTACTGCCTTTGAGTGAACAAACAAACAAGAAAACAATTACCCTCATTGTTGCCAATTTATATTTTAAGGAGCACTTTTGTGGCTTTCCATGCAGAATGTACTATACAACCACAGCACACCCACCAAATCCCAAGGCCAGCTACTTGATGGCTTCAGACAGCTGAAAATTTGAAACTGAATAATCCATGAGGTGTGGTGTTTACTAGGAACGAGTACTCTATTTCATTAACTAATTTAAATACCTTTATTATGACCCTTAAGAAGTTCTCTGGTTTGGCAAATTGCAATTTGATGACAATTCAAATATTCTAAATGCTATGATATGTTCAGTGCATATGATAAATTCCTTATTTCAAATTTAAATTGAGTTGTACAGCTTTCATTAATAAAACACTTGTTTCTCACTGCTACCACTAAATATTAAACATATTCTAAAGTACTAGTGAAAAGAGTCAGTTTTTAGCTTTTCAGAGTTACTCATAGGGCCCCATTTGTCTATGTCTAGGATTTCTGTGAACATTCCTCTTCAAGGTGGAAGGAAAAGGAACCCTTTAGCAGCATTTAGGATGTAATCCTTGTCTGTAGCTAAAATAAAATATGTATCCTTACTTGGTAAAGTTCTGTGGAGGACTTTTTCAGAATTTTAAGGGTAGTATTAGTTGAGAGGAACTCCCTTTTTGGTTGAAGTATTTCAATAGCTTCCTACTCGATCGCCCTTGTCCCAGTTTTTTTTTTTTTCCTTTTACTCCACCTTACTACTAAATAAATTTTTCTAAAACTTTTAAAACCTTACTTTCATTAAACCCTTCATAGTTTTTCATTACCTGTGGGCTAAGTCATTTTGACTTCATCTTTTATCCTGTTGTTACATCTAAATTTTGGAAAACTCATGAGAGAGTATGCATGCTCATGACAGATCTGGTCCTGTACCAGGAAGTATACAAAGCCACAGTATCACCATGGTGAATCTTCTCTTGGAGTGTCATTTTTACTCAATAATAAGTAGTTTAAATAAAAATTTAATTCATGTTCACTTAAAATAAATCGAGTATTTTATGCTTGTACAGGACTACTTTGAGCTCTGTTTTAATTCTTCTGTGAAAATGTTTGAGATGATTTGCACTGTACAAACTTTCCATTCCATCCAGCCATGCAGAAATTGGCATTCTCTCCCCTTAAGTTTGTCTAGATTCTGGTTCTCTAGGTGGACTCCACTCACCAGCGACAGTCTCTCATTCTCCTTTTCATCAGGAGGATTCACCATACTGTGCTACCCAAGAGTAGGTGATTTACCTAGAAACTTACAGATTCTTTTAACTCTAAGTAGCCAGATTTACTTAACTTGCTCAGATCACCTTGATTTGTCCATTTTGTACAAGCTATTGAACAAATAGCTGACATTGTAAGGATATCAGGTTATACTTCCTAATTACTAAGATTCCTCCTCTTGATTATGACTGGAATGGGTTCCTAAACAAAATAGAAGTTTTAGAAAATATATTTCCTAAAACATGTAAGATGATGTTGAATGTGACTTTTTTGTTGGGGGGGAGAGTGGGGGACTCAAAATTCTGAGTGAAGTCCCAAACTAATGACAAAGAGATAAGTATATCCATATTCTACAGAAAGCACAAGATTGCTGCCATGTATTTCTTTTAGGGCTGATTAAGGGGCAAACAAAACTTTCTGAGAACCTCATGCCATTTGGCCTACAACAAGAAGGCAAAACTAGAGAAACATTGGTTAAAGAAGGATACGTTAGAGTAGTGAGTCCTTGATCTAGGAGGAGAGTGCTGGGGTGGTATGATAGCCTCCCAACCCTAAGGTTTTTAAGAAGCTAAAAAATTCAACATTATGGAGGTAAATTTTACATGTATACAATAATTGTACCACTTTAAATGTATACATAGTTTGATAAGTTTTGATGAATATAATTACTACCCATGTAATCACAACCACAATCAACATGTAGAACATTTCTGTCACCACGGAAGTTCCTCTGTGCACGCCACTGTAGGTCCTAGGCAACCACTGATTTGCTTTCTGTCAATTTAGATTAGTTTTCTCTTTTCAAGAACTTCATATAAATAAAGTCAAATAGCATGTGCTCTTTTTGTTCTGTCTTCTTTTGCTCAACATAATGTTTCTCAGCTTCATCAGTGTTGCCTGTATCAGTATTCATTTCTTGCCATTGCTGAGCAGTATTTCATTGTATAAATGTATTACAATTTAATTATTTACCTATTGGTGGATATTTACATTACCAGTTTGGGGCTACTATGAATAAAGTTGTCATAGACATTCATATGAGTCTTTCTGTGAACAGTAATTTCATGAGTCTGTGTAAATGGACTGGAATAGCAACACTGTATGTTAGGTGTATGGGTAATTTTATAAGAAGCTGTCACAATGTTTGCCAAAATGCCATTATATATTCCCACCAGCAGTGTATGAAAGTTCCAGTTGTTCCACATTCTTAGCAGCATTTGATGTCATTAGTTTTTTTTTTTTCATTTGTCTTTCTGTCTGCTGTTCTGATTGGGTGAGTTCCATTATTCTATCTTCCAGATCACTTATTCATTTTCCTGCATTTATTTTCTGCTATTTATTGCATTTAGCTTCGTTTTCATCTTGGCAATTGAGTTGTTTAATTTTGGTTGGCCCCTCATAGTTTGTAGTTCCTTGTTACAGTGACCTGCATTTCTATCAATAGCCTTCTGAATTCCTTCAGCATTGTTATTACCTGCTTTTTGAACATGCAGTAGACTGGAGAGGTTTATTTCATTGTTTTTTCTTTCAGGGAAATTCTCTTGTTCTTTTAATTGGGAGTGGTTCCCATGCTTCTTCATTTTACTTGTATTTATGTAACTCTATGAGTTTAGGAGAAACAGTTATCCACTGTGGGGGTTTTTTTTGAGATAGTTATAGACATTGTGACATTTTATTCCTAAAGACTTCAGCATGTATCATCTAAAAACGATCATTCTCTAATATAGCTACAATAGAGTTATAACACTTGGGAAATTTAAAATTGATACAATTCCATGATCTGATACTATATTTAATATTATTACCTAATATGAGTCCTTATTCAAGTATCTCCAGTTATTTCAATAATGTCTTTCATTGTATTTTTAATCATCCAAGAGCCAATGAAGGATTACACATTGTATTTAATTACCTCTTCTGTGTTGTTTACTCAAGAGCAGTTCTCCAGTCATTTTCAGTCGTTCATGACATTCACATTTTTGAAGTCCTGACCAGTTATTTTGTAGAACGTTTTCAATTGAGTTTATCGGATGTTTCCTCAAGATTAGACTCAGGTCATGCATTTTTTGGCAGGAATATAACAAAAATGATGTTGAGTCCTTCTCAGTGTATAGTATCAAGAGGTGCCTGAGATTGGTTTGTCCCATTCCAGTGTGGTTTTGATGGGCTGTTTTATGTGGGAGCATCGCTGTGTAGTCTGCATGAGTCTAGTATTTTTGGTGTGAGGGCTGTTTTTGGTATGGATGGCTGCTACATCTTTCCTCAGGGTGTGCTAGCCATTATCCCCTTGATAGGGGGTGTAAGTCTTGTTGTGGTGACCAGAGCCTGCACTGGATGTTGGGTGGGGCCTCCTCTTTGCTCTGTGGTTGTCACAGCCCTGTCTGGTGCAGGTCTTCTCCCCAGTTATTGGAGTAGAAGCCCCCAGATCTAAGCTGTGGTCATCAATCTTTTAAATTTCATTATCTCAGTGAGTTTTAATTTGCATTTCCCTGTGAGTAATGATGTTGAGTACTTTTTCAGGCTGTTATTGTTCTTTCACATATTTTCATGTGAGAACCTGCTAAAATCTTTTGTCCATTTTAAAATTAGATAGTTCGTCTTATTATTTTGAATTGTAAGAGTTCTTTAAATAATTAGATACAAGTTCTTTGTCAGATATATGTATATATATATGATGTGTGTGTGTGTGCCTGTGTATATAAATATCAGCTTGTAAATTCCTATAGAACTGTTGGTATTTTAACTGGGAAAATTGACGTCTTAACAATATTGAGTCTTAATTATACCAGTACATTAAATTGGTATGTCTTTCCATTTATTTAGTCTTTTAAGATATCTCTCAGCAATGTTCTATAGTTTTCAATACATAGGTTTTGGAGATGTAGAAAATTATCTGTAAATACTTCATTTTTTGGATGCTATTGGAAGTTGTATCATTAAAAAGTCTTATTTTCTAGTGTATAGAATTATAGTTGTTTCTTATATTTTAGTCATATATACTGAGACCTTAGTAAATGAACTTAGTTCAAGTACTTGTTTTGTAGTTTTTTATATATATATATATATATATATATACACACAGTCCTTGTTCCTGAGAATAGTGACAGTTTAATTTTTTTCCTTTCAATTCTATATGCTTTATTTTTTTCTCTTCTTGCATAATTATAGTAGCTAGAACCTTCAGTAGAATATTAGAGTGCTGAGAGCAGACTTCTTTTCTCCCCAGCTTTATTAACATATAACATTGGAACATTATATAATTTATATATATAACTGATATATAACATTGTAAGTTTAACACCCATTGATTTGATACACTTATATATTGCAAAATGATTACCACCATAATATTAGCTAACACCTCTATCATGTCACGTAATTACCATTTCTTTTCTGTAATGAGAACATATAAAATCTACTCTCAGCAACTTTCAAGTATAAAATACAGTATTATTAATTATAAGTGCCCTGCCATTCATTAGATCCCCAGAACTTATTCATCTTATAACTGGAAGTTTGTACCCTTTAGCCAAGCAGAGTTTGACCTGCCTTACTCCCAAACTTAGCAGGGGAAACAGCCTTTCACTATTAAATACGGCATCAACTGCAGATTTTTCATAGATGCCTTTGGTCAGATTGAATTTTCCTTCATTCTTAATTTGCTAATAAATTTATATAAGTGGTTGTCCAGTATAATCACATACATCTATTGAGATAATCATGTTTTCTCTCTTTATTCTGTTAAGATAGGGAATAGCATTAGTTTTCAATTGTTAAAGCATCCTCAAATTCCTGGAATAAATGCCCCTTGGTCATAATATATATTTTTTTACATATATTGTGGGTTCAATTTGATACTTTGTTAAGGATTTTTGCATTTGTGTTCATGAGGGATAGTGACTTTGTAGGTTTCTTTTCTTGTAATGCTCTTATCTAGTTTTGGCACTGGAGTACTTCTGACTCCGTGTGATGATTTGGGAAGTGTAACATCCTTCTATATTTTCTAAAATAATTTGTGTAGGATTGGCTTTTTTTTTTTTTTTTTGGTATAAATGTTTTATAGACTGCAACAATGTAACTATCCTGACCTGAAGTTTCCCTGTGGAGAGATTTTAATTAGCCTTTCAAATTCTTGATATATGGCTATTTATACTTACTATATCTTATTTCAATTTTGGTAATTTATATCTTTCAAGGATTTTATTTTGTTTAAACTGGCATAAAGATGTTCAAATTATCCTTTTAATTTCTGTAGGATCTATATTGATATGCCCTCTTGTATTCCTGCTATACGTCATTTATGCTTTCTTTTTTCTTGATTAATCTAGGTAGAGGTTTATCAATTTAAATGATTTTTCTAAAGAAGCACCTTTCATTTCATTAATTTTTCCTTGTTTTTTCTTGATTTATTTGATTTATATTTCTTTAATTTGTTCTTCTTTTGCAAGCTTTTTAAGATTGATGCTCAGATAATTTTAGATCTTTATTTTATTTATTTATTTATTTTTATTTATTTATTTTTTTGTGATATGCGGGCCTCTCATCGTTGTGGCCTCTCCCGTTGGGAAGCACAGGCTCCGGACGCGCAGGCTCAGTGGCCATGGCTCACGGGCCCAGCCGCTCCGCGGCATGTGGGATCTTCCCGGACCGGGGCATGAACCCGTGTCCCCTGCATCGGCAGGCGGATTCTCAACCACTGCGCCACCAGGGAAGCCCTAGATCTTTATTTTAATATAAATGTTTAAAGCTATAAACTTCCCTCTAAGTACTACTTTATTTGTATCTCACAATTTTTTTTACATGTTTTCTTTCATCATCATTTGTTCAAAATATTTTCTAGTATCTTTTATGACTTCTTTGATCCGTGGGTAACCTAGGAGAGTGTTGTTAATATTCAAAATATTTGGCAATATTCCATGAAACTTAAAAACAAAAATAAGATTTCTAACATAATTATGTTGTAGTTAGAGAATCTAACCTGAATGCAATCTTTCTATATTTACTGAGACTGCTTTTAGGGCCCAACAGATGATCTCTCTATTTTGGTGAGTATTCCATTTGCACTTGAAATATAATTGGAAAGTGCTGTTCTATGAATGCCAATTAAATCAAGTTAGTTGATAGTGTGATTCAGTTCTTCTTTGTACTTAATTATTTTTTAAATTATGATTTCTAATAATTCCTGAGCAAAGAGTGCTGAAGTCACCATTCAAAAATGGATAAGGATATTTATATTAGTATGTCTTTGTAATGAATTGCCCCTCTTATTACTAAGAAGTTTCCTTTTCTATCCCTGGTAACTTACTTGTCCTGAAATCTACTTTGTCTAATATTAATATAACCACTCCCAGCTTCCTTTGATTAGCATTTTTGTAGTTCTCTTTGTTCATCCTTTTACTTTTAGTCTATATATATCTTTATATTTAAAGAGCATTTCTATAGACTGATGTATATTTTGATTTTGATTTTGATTCAGTCTAATAATTTCTACTTTGATTATTGTGTTTAGTTCATGTATATTTAATGTAAAATTTTATATAGTTGAGTTTAAGTGCCAAATAATATTCATTTTCTATTTGTACCATTTTTGCTGTGGTTTTTTCCTCTGTCCCTTGGTTCTTGCCTTCTCTTGGATTATTTTTTGTCTTTCATTTTATATGCATTACTGAAGTGTAAGTTATAGCTCTTTGTTTATTTTTTATTGGCGGTTGTAGAGTTAACAATAAGCTCCTTTATCCTATCAGAGTCACCCTCAAAATAATATGATACCCCTTCAGATACAGTGTCAGAACCTTAAAAAGTTTGCCCCTAATTCCTCTTCCATCCTTTATGCTATTGTTGTAATACATTTTATTTCTACCTATGTAATATTATTCCATCAACATGTTATCTTTTAAAGAAATTTTTAAATGTGGATTTCATTTATATTTACACACATAATTACCATTTCAGAAGCTCTTGATGCTTCATGTAGAACAAAGTTGTCATTTGATACCATTTTTCTTCTGCCTGAAGAACTTTCTGTATCATTTCTTGTACTGCCTATTTGCTGGTAGCACATTTTTTTTTCAGCTTTTTTGGTCTGAAAATGACATTTTTTAATCTTCCTTTTTTTCTTCTGAGTATAAAATTCTACAGTAACAATGTTTTTAGCACTCTAAAGAAATTATATTTCTTATGGATAGCATTGTTTTTGAACAAGGCTCTGATCATTCTTGTTTTTTTCATATGTGTTTAATTAAGTCTTTTTTTTCTATGATCACTCTTAAGATTTTCTTTTTTTGATTATGCATGCCTTCATGTGGCTACTTCATACTTTACTTTCTTCTTGCTTTTGAGTCATTGAATTTCCCAGATCTATGGGTTTATAGTTTTCATCAAATATGGAAAATCTTTGGACATTATCTCTTTACATAATTTTTTCTGCTGATTCCACCTTTCATCATTTAAATTACACATCTGTCAGACTATTTAAAATTGTCCCATAAGTCACTGTGGCTTTGTTCATTTTTTCTTTTAGTCACTTTCTCTCTGTGTTTCAGTTTGAATATTTTTTATTGCTATGTCTTCACAATTACTGATTTTTTCCATCAGTGTATAATCTCCTATTTTGGCTATCCAGTGAATTTTTCATAGATAGCTAGTGTATTCTTTACACCTAGTTTAGCCTTCCTTGTAAGGTGCAAATCTTCTGAAGTCTCTCTTATCTGTTCTGATTATTGGATCAAATCTCCCCACTATGGCTGATTGGTACTTGAATACCTTCTAGTCCAGTTTGATCTCTGGGAATTATTCATCTTACAGCTCTCCATTAGCTCTTTACTTGGTCTTTGGAACTTCATCCTATGCCTGATAACTTAGTATTCAAAAACAGACTAGAAAAACCACCTTAGAGGTTTCTGGAGTTCTTTCTCTGTATTCTTACTCCTCTCTGTATTCTTCCTGAAAAATTGCAGCTCCCTCAGCAAACCCAAGCCCTTGATTTCTGCCTGAGCTCAATGAAACCCCCAAACTGTGCTTAGGGTTCCCCTGCCATGTGCTGCAGTCCACAGTGTTCCTCCAGGCCAAAAGTCAGGGAGATTGAAGGATACCTCATTTGTTTTTATCCTCTTAGAGATCATGGTGTTCAACTCCTAAAAACAGTGATTTCATTTTTTTTTTTTAAACCAGAGTTCTGGTTGTTTACAAAGTTCAGGCAAGACCAAATTACTTACATTAATATGGTAGAAGTCTCAGAAAAGGACACACAGTAACAAGTCAAGAGGCTTCTTTTAAAGTTCCAAAATGACAACATTACTACATGAAGGGGGAGCTTTCATAAGATGTTTGGCAAAAAAAAAAAAAAAAAACCAGAAAAAAGTCATTTTATATTTGCATCTCTCTAAGTTCAGACTGCTCAGTAGACTAGGACTTTAGGTGAAAATGCTTTAAAGATTTGGGGGTGGGGGATGCATTTTCTAAACAAGGGAAAACAATCTGAGCGGAAATAAAAGTAGAAAGGACACTGATGTTTCTCAAGTTCAGAGGAGACTGACATGCAGAATCCTGGTTTGTATCAGAGGAATCAGCAACTTCATGTTCTGATTTAACTCCCTGATAAATTGGATGTGGTTTGTTTCAATATTTACATCACTTCTGTCAAGTTTCATAATATCAGCTTGGATATCTGGTCACATTTTGATGCTCTTTTAACCTCTCTTTATACTTTGAAAAACACAAGAGTTACTATTTCTGGGGATTGGTGGTGGGATCAATAAAACCACTGAGAAATTTAGAATATTGCTTTTCTGTGGATCGTTTCTACAGGGGTAAGAGAATCAATCACAATCAAAAATATTCTCACCACATTTATCTATAAGCAGAATGTGCTGAATTGGAATAAATCTTGTGATAATTTAACTTGGACATTCTGTGTTTCTGGCCTCTGAACTCTTCTTTTTTTTTTTTTTTTTTACCATCTTTATTGGAGTATAACTGCTTTACAATGGTGTGTTAGTTTCTGCTTTATAACAAACTGAATCAGTTATACATATACATATGTCCCCATATCTCTTCCCTCTTGCATCTCCCTCCCTCCCACCCTCCCTATCCCACCCCTCTAGGTGGTCACAAAGCATCGAGCTGATCTCCCTGTGCTATGCGGCTGCTTTCCACTAGCTATCTAATTTACATTTGGTAGTGTATATATGTCCATGCCACTCTCTCACTTTGTCACAGATTACCCTTCCCCCTCCCCATATCCTCAAGTCCATTCTCTAGTAGGTCTGCATCTTTATTCCCATCTTGCCCCTAGGTTCTTCATGACCATTTTTTTTTTTAAGATTCCATATATATGTGTTAGCATACGGTATTTGTTTTTCTCATTCTGACTTACTTCATTCTCTATGACAGACTCTAGGTCCATCCACATCACTACAAATAACTCAATTTTGTTTCTTTTTCTGGCTGAGTAATATTCCATTGTATATATGTGCCACATCTTCTTTATCCATTCATCTGTTGATGGACACTTAGGTTGCTTCCATGTCCTGGCTATTGTAAATAGAGCTGCAATGAACATTTTGGTACATGACTCTTTTTGAATTATGGTTTTCTCAGGGTATATGCCCAGTAGTGGGATTGCTGGGCTGTATGGTAGTTCTATTTTTAGTTTTCTAAGGAACCTCCATACTGTTCTCCATAGTGGCTGTATCAATTTACACTCCCACCAACAGTGCAAGAGGGTTCCTTTTTCTCCACACCCTCTCCAGCATTTATTGTTTATAGATTTTTTTGATGATGGCCATTCTGATTGGTGTGAGATGATATCTCATTGTAGTTTTGATTTGCATTTCTCTAATGATTAATGATGTTGAGCATTCTTTCATGTGTTTGTTGGCAATCTGTATATCTCTTTGGAGAAATGTCTATTAAGGTCTTCTGCCCATTTGGAGACTGGGTTGTTTGTTTTTTTTAATATTGAGCTACATGAGCAGCTTGTAAATTTTGGAGCTTAATCCTTTGTCAGTTGCTTCATCTGCAAATATTTTCTCCCATCCTGAGGGTTGTCTTTTCCTCTTGTCTATGGTTTCCTTTGCTGTGCAAAAGCTTCTAAGTTTCCTTAGGTCCCATTTGTTTATTTTTGTCTTTATTTCCATTTGTCTAGGAGGTGGGTCAGAAAGGATCTTTCTGTGATTTATGTCATAGAGTGTTCTGCCTATGTTTTCCTCTAAGAGTTTGATAATGTCTGGCCTTACATTTAGGCCTTTAATCCATTTTGAGTTTATTTTTGTGTATGGTGTTAGGGAGTGTTCTAATTTCATTCTTTTACATGTAGCTGTCCAGTTTTCCCAGCACCACTTATTGAAGAGGCTGTCATTTCTCCACTGTATATTCTTGCCTCCTTTATCAAAGATAAGGTGACCATCTGTGTGTGAGTTTATCTCTAGGCTTTATATCCTGTTCCATTGATATATATTTCCGTTTTTGTGCCAGTACCATACTGTCCTGATTACTGTAGCTCTGTAGTATATTCTGAAGTCAGGGAGCCTGATTCCTCCATCTCCTTCTCAGTATTGCAGTATTGCTCAATATTGTTTTTCCTTCTCAATATTGATTTTGCTATTTGGGGTCTTTTGTGTTTCCATACGAATTATAAAATTTTTTGTTCTACTTCTGTGAAAAATGCTGGTGGTAGTTTGATATGGATTGCATTGAATCTGTAGATTGCTTTGGGTAGTAGAGGCATTTTCACAATGTTGATTCTTCCATCCAAGAACATGGTATATCTCTCCATCTATTTGTATCATCTTTAATATCTTTCATCAGTGTCTTATAATTTTCTGCATACAGGTCTTTTGTTTCCTTAGGTAGGTTTATACCTAGATATTTTATTCTTTTTGTTGCAATGGTAAATGGGAGTGTTTTCTTAATTTCACTTTCAGATATTTCATCATTAGTGTATAGGAATGCAAGAGATTTCTGTGCATTAATTTTGTATCCTGCTACTCTACTTAATTCATTGATTAGCTCTAGTAGTTTTCTCGTAGCATCTTTAGGATTTCATATGTATAGTATCATGTCATCTGCAAACAGTGACAGTTTTACTTCTTCTTTTCCAATTTGGATTCCTTTTATTTCTTTTTCTTCTCTGGTTGCTGTGGCTAAAACTTCCAAAACTATGTTGAATAATAGTGGTGAGAGTGGGCAACATTGTCTTCTTCCTGATCTTAGTGGAAATGTTTTCAGTTTTTCACCATTGAGAATGATGTTGGCTGTGGGTTTCTCATATGTGGCCTTTACTATGTTGAGGAAGGTTCCCTCTATGCCTACTTTCTGGAGGGTTTTTATCATAAATGGGTGCTGAATTTTGTCAAAAGCTTTCTCTGCATCTATTGAGATGATCATATGGTTTTTCTCCTTCAGATTGTTGATATGGTGTATCACGTTGATTGATTTGCATATATTGAAGAATCCTTGCATTCCTGGGATAAACCCCACTTGATCATGGTGTACGATCCTTTTAATGTGCTGTTGGATTCTGTTTGCTAGTATTTTGTTGAGGATTTTTGCATCTATGTTCATCAGTGACATTGGCCTGTAGTTTTCTTTCTTTGTGACATCTTTGTCTGGTTTTGGTATAGGGTGATGGTGGCCTTGTAGAATGAATTTGGGAGTGTTCCTCCCTCTGCTATATTTTGGAAGAGTTTGAGAAAGGTAGGTGTTAGCTCTTCTCTAAATATTTGATAGAATTTGCCTGTGAAGCCATCTGGTCCTGAGCTTTTGTTTGTAGGAAGATTTTTTTTTAAAAAAAATCTTTATTGGAGTATAATTGCTTTGCAATGGTGTGTTAGTTTCTGCTTTATAACAAAGTGGATCAGTTATACATATACATATGTTCCCATATCTCTTGTTGGAAGATTTTTAATCACAGTCTCAATTTCAGTGCTTGTGAGTGGTCTGTCTATATTTTCTATTTCTTCCTGGTTCAGTCTCAGGAGGTTGTGCATTTCTAAGAATTTGTCCATTTCTTCCAGGTTGTCCATTTTATTGGCATATAGTTGCTTGTAGTAATTTCTCATGATCCTTTGTATTTCTGCAGTGTCAGTTGTTACTTCTCCTTTTTCATTTCTAATTCTATTGATTTGAGTCTTCTCCCTGTTTTTCTTGATGAGTCTGGCTAATGGTTTATCAATTTTGTTTATCTTCTCGAAGAACCAGCTTTTAGTTTTATTGATCTTCGCTATCGTTTCCTTCATTTCTTTTTCATTTATTTCTGATCTGATCTTTACAATTTCTTTCCTTCTGCTAACTTCGGGGTTTTTTTGTTCTTTCTCTAATTGCTTTAGGTGTAAGGTTAGGTTGTTTATTTGAGATGTTTCTTGTTTCTTAAGGTTGGATTGTGTTGCTATAAACTTCCATCTTAGAACTGCTTTTGCTGCATCCCATAGGTTTTGGGTCATCGTGTTTTCATTGTCATTTGTTTCTAGGTATATTTTGATTTCCTCTTTCATTTCTTCAGTGATCTTTTGGTTATTAAGTAGTGTGTTGTTTAGCCTCCAAGAGTTTGCATGTTTTACAGATTTTTTCCTGTAATTGATATCTAGTCTCATAGCATTGTGGTCAGAAATGATACTTGATATGATTTCAGTTTTCTTAAATTTACCAAGGCTTGATTTGTGACCCAAGATATGATCTATCTTGGAGAATTTTCCATGAGGACTTGAGAAGAATGTGTATTCTTTTGTTTTTGGATGGAATGTCCTATAAATATCAATTAAGTCCATCTTGTTTAATGTATCATTGAAAGCTTGTGTTTCCTTATTTATTTTCATTTTGGATGATCTGTCCATTGGTGACAGTGGGGTGTTAAAGTCCCCTACTATGATTGTATTACTGTCGATTACCCCTTTTATGGATGTTAGCATTTGCCTTATGTATTGAGGTGCTCTTATGTTGGGTGCATAAATATTTACAATTGTTATATCTTCTTCTTGGATTGATACCTTGATTATTATGTAGTGTCCTTCTTATGTCTTGTAATAGTCTTTATTTTAAAGTCTATTTTGTCTGATATGAGAATTGCTACTCCAGCTTTCTTCTGATTTTCATTTGCATGGAGTATGTTTTTCCATCCCCTCACTTTCAGCCTGTATGTGTCCCTAGGTCTGAAGTGGGCCTGTTGTAGACAGCAAATATACGGGTCTTGTTTTTGTATCCATTCAGCCAATCTATGTCTTTTGGTTGGATCATTTAATCCATTTACATTTAAGGTAATTATCGATATGCATGTTCCTATTACCATTTTCTTAATTGTTTTGGGTTTGTTATTGTAGGGTCTTTTCCTTCTCTTGTGTTTCCTGCCTAGAGAAGTTCCTTTAGCATTTCTTGTAAAGCTGGTTTGGTGGTGCTGAATTCTCTTAGTTTTTGCTTGTCTGTAAAGGTTTTAATTTCTCTGTCAAATCTGAATGAGATCCTTGCTGGATAGAGTAATCTTGGTTGTAGGTTTTTCTCCTTCATCACTTTAAATATGTCCTGCCACTCCCTTCTGGCTTGCAGATTTTCTGCTGAAAGATGAGCTGTTAACCTTATGGGGATTCCCTTGTGTGTTATTTGTTGTTTTTCCCTTGCTGCTTTTAATATTTTTTCTTTGTATTTTATATTTGATAATTTGATTAATATGTGTCTTGGTGTGTTTCTCCTTAGATTTTTCCTGTATGGGACTCTCTGTGCTTCCTGGACTTGATTAACTATTTCCTTTCCCATATTGGGGAAGTTTTCAACTATTACTTCTTCTAATATTTTCTCAGTCCCTTTCTTTTTCTCTTCTTCTTCTGGGACCCCTATAATTTGAATGTTGGTGCGTTTAATGTTGTCCCAGAGGTCTCTTTGACTGTCCTCTATTCTTTTCATTCTTTTTTCTTTATTCTGCTCTGCAGTAGTGATTTCCACTATTTTATCTTCCAGGTCACTTATCCGTTCTTCTGCCTCAGTTATTCTGCTATTGATCCCTTCTAGAGAATTTTCAATTTCATTTATTGTGTTGTTCATCACTGTTTGTTTACTCTTTAGTTCTTCTGTGTCCTTGTTAAACGTTTTTTGTATTTTTTCCATTCTCTTTCCAAGATTTTGGATCATCTTTACTATCATTCTGAATTTTTTTTCAGGTAGACTGCCTATTTCCTCTTCATTTTTTAGGTCTGGTGGTTTTTTGCCTTGCTCCTCCATCTGCTGTGTGTTTCTGTGTCTTCTCATTGTGCTTAACTTACTGTGTTTTGGGTCTCCTTTTTGCAGGCTTCAGGTTCGTAGTTCCCATTGTTTTTCGTGTGTGTCCTCAGTGGCTAAGGTTGGTTTGGTGGGTTGTGTAGGCGTTCTGGTGGATGATGCTGGATCTTGCCTTTCTGGTGGGCATGTCCATGTCTGGTGGTGTGTGTTGGGGTGTCTGTGGCCTTATTATGATTTTAGGGAGCTTCTTTGCTAATGGATGGGGTTGTGTTCCTGTCTTGCTAGTTGTTTGGCATAGGGTGTCCAGCACTGTAGATTGCTGGTTGTTGAGGGAGCTGGGTCTTGGCATTGAGGTGGAGATCTGTGGGAGATTTTCATCTTCTGATATTTCGTGGCACCTGGAGGTCTCTTGTGGGACCAGTGTCCTGAAATTGGCTCTCCCACCTCAGAGGTACAGACCTGATGCCTGGCTGGGGGCACCAAGAGCCTGTCATCCACACGGCAGTCCTTAAAAACCCACAGCAGGTCCACACCCAGTAGCATCTTCCTGCCTCTCTCAGCAGCCACAAGAGCTGCAACCTCTGAACTCTTTTCTATGAGACCTTTGTCCTCCTCTTTACCTATTTTAATTACTATCTAGGGCACAGCTAAAGTTCTATTTCACCTACTAAGTCTTTTCTGACCACTTCAGTGCACATTGATCTCTTTGCCCTTGAATTCTTAAAACATTTTATGACTTGCATATAATTTATTAATTAAGTGTTACATATTATTTAATTTATGCAGTGTTCTTTTTCATATCTTCACTTGAATGAAGGTAATTACTATTTACTTATTTTGCTTATTCATTCAAGTGTTTATTGGATATCTACTCTGGGCCTGGCATTTTGCTAGGAGATGATATTCATTCGTGAAATGAAAAGATAATGGTCCCCACTCTGAAGCAGTTTGGAATGGCAGAAGAAATGTGCATCAGGCAAAACATATGCAAGTGTTAATAATAAATTGTGATAAACTCCCTGATAGAAAGGAATGGGGATCTATTAAAGAAGAATATCAGGTGAGACCTAATTAACTTTTAGTGGTTAGGTGAAGTCTCTCTAGGAAAGCATATTTCAGTTGAGATATGAAGAATGAAAAATAGTTATCTAGGCAAAGAGTATGGGGAAGAACCTTGTAGGCTTTAGACATGACATGGTATAAACTCATTTGTTGGGGAAGAGCTTGATACAAGAAAGTGGAAGACAGATTGTGGCTAGAGCACAGCTGACCTTAGTAAGGGATGGGTTTGGACAGGAAGGCAGAGGTCTGATCTGCAGGGCCTTGTAGCCACATTATGAGTTAATTGTATTCTCATATCTATGGAAGTTCCTTAATTATTATATTCTGAATGAAAATGAACACAGGAGGCAGAACATTACTTAAAAAGGGGAATGATCTAAATCCTCCGGAGTATAAGGCAAAGGTAAATGTGTCTAGAATAGTAGTGCCCAAACTTTAGTGTTAATCAGAATAATCTGTGCTTACTAAAAATGTAGATTTCTGGCCCTCAACTTCAGAGATTCTGAGTCAGGTTTTCTGTATTTTGTAAGTACCCAAGTGAATCTGGTATAAGTAGCTGTGACCCCATTTTGTGAAATATAGGTATAAGCAGTTAATCTTTTTCTTTAAAAAAAAAGTTACAGTAGAAATGAACACGAGTGACACCTCAATGGAATAGAAGGTGTAAGGTAGGTCTGTACCTATAAGAATTTGTTGTACAATGGAATGTGTATATTAAAATCCTGAAATATTGAAAGTGCAGCTATTAAACTCAAAGTTGCAGAGGTCCCGACTTAATTTCTCAATATCAAGGGATAGGTGGTAACACGTGCTCCTTTGAAGACAGTAACTATGCCTGATAGAACTTTTCATTCTGCACAGTATCTTCCATAGTTTTGGTGATTTACAAATGTTGAATGCATGAATGAGTATTTTCCTGATACTTTTTGCTTGGGGAAGAGATAAGGTACTGATAGATCTAATAAATGATGTACTGCTACTTGGAATAATTAGAATAAAATAATGTCTGGAAGAGAGCAATGATTAACTGAAAGAAAATGACCTTCAGTCTATATCCTCATAACACTTCATAAATGTTTCCTTTATCTACATCTATAAAATAACCATAATATAGTGTAATATATCTTATTTCTTCTACTTGGACTGTGAGCTCCTCCAGGGCAGGAGCTGTGCTTTATTTATCTTTATTACATATAGAGTTACCCATTGTATCTTCTTTGGTTGGTGCTAAAAAGGTTTATCTTGAATTGAGTTATTAATGAAGATATTGCAAATATTTTGGCACCTGGATTGGGGTAATTTTTGAAATAAAGAACTTTCTTAGTACTTCTTAATTCTTACATTTGCACTCTTTTTCCTCCTCCCAACCTACATTGGAATCCAAGGGCACAGAAGTTGACTACACAAGCACCATTGATGGGGAATATCAGTGCTCCCCAAATCTAGAGTTTGAGTTAGGCACAGATGCTAGGATGCCCCATTTGAGTGACCCTGAGACTCATTTAGTATTTCAGATGGACTCAAGTTAAAGATATGTTGACTTCTTGGCAACTTGGTGCCAATAGCAATAGGATAAGCCATTATTAGATGGAGACAACCTTCTTAGTTTGTGGATTGAAGAGCTGGGGAAAACACATTAGTTGGTAAAGAATGATCTCAGAACTGAGAACTGGGTGGTCCAAAGCAAACATGTTTGGAATGATTTGGGATTTGGATTATCTGAACCCAGAGCTCTAATCTGGATGATGACAATGGAAATATAGTGAGAGACATATGGTGGTGTCCAATTTGTAACCCCGGCAGGTGCCATTTGGCCAATGGAGATTGCTCCACATATGAATATTGGAGATTGAACCACACTGGAAGGCATGGGTAATAGAATCTTGCTCAAGTGAAAATGGTTTGTTAGGAGGGAGGCCATAAGATCTGGTTTGTTTGTGGAAAACCAGGAAACTAGGCAACTTGAGGTAGAAAGTATGCCAAATCAGTGTCTAGCAAAAATCTTCTGGTTAATCTTGCTTCCCTGATGTATTGATATGAGGATCGCTTTGTGTATGTAGATGGCAACAGAATGTGCATAAACATTTCACTTCAACTGTACTTGTTTTGATCATATTATAAGGCTGACCTCACCCTTTTTTTTCCTTTTTTTAAAAAAAAATTATTTATTTTGGGCTGTGTTAGGTCTTCATTGCTGTGCGTGGGCTTTCTTTAGTTGCGATGAGCAGGGGCTACTCTTTGTTTCAGTGCACAGGTTTCTCATTGCGGTGGCTTCTCTTGTTGTGGAGCACGGGCTCTAGGTGTGCGGGCTTCAGTAGTTGTGGCATGTGGGTTCAGTAGTTGTGGCTCATGGGCTCTAGAGCTCAGGCTCAGTAGTTGTGGCTCATGGGCTTAGTTGCTCTGCGGCATGTGGGATCTTCCCAGACCAGGGCTCAAACCCACGTCCCCTGAATTGGCAGGCAGATACTTAACCACTGCACCGCCAGGGAAGCCCTGACCTCACCCATTTTAAAGCAAGCAGTACACAAAAACAGTATTAACTTGCTTGGTTAAGAAATGCATTGCCTTGACAGCCTTAGTATTATTTTACAAAAAAAGCTTCTCTTTTTTTTGATGCCACTAAACCTTATTTATGAAGAGCATTTTCAGTTTCTCTTTAAGAACATCTTCGACGGATGATTTTATGTCAGCTGGTGCCTGGCTCTTCAACAGCTTCTTTTTCAATTTAATTTTCCTGTTTCCTTTCCTTGCTCCACTGAGCCCTTCCTTAATTATCAGATTACAGTGTTCAGCATAATTCCTGGAATTGTTCGTTTTGTCAACCAGAAAGAAAACAGACCTTTGATATATGTAAGACTGTGCCTTCTCATTTAATGATTCTCCAGTTAGTGTCCCAGTCAATCTCGGGAACTGTGTCTGAAATAACCAGTGAGCAAGTTTTCCTTCTTTGCTGCTTTCTAATCTCTCTTCCGTTACCAGCTTTATCCATAAATTATAAAGTGGGATTTTGGTGAAATAGTCATTTAATGTCATGTGAATATCAGATCATTGTGGTTAGCTCTTTTATTTAGTAAGTTTGTTCTAATCTCTCTTTGTGTAGAACTCAGTGTGTACATGTCCTGCTCTTTGCCCTGAAGCATGGTGAATTTTAATTTCATTAATTAGGTAAGCAGGTGTTATAGGCTGCTGAGTGCACTGGAGTGTACCTTGGCCAAAAAACCAAGGCAGTATGTCCGGCTGGATTCATGGATGTACAACCTGTGTAGGCCTGTGATCAGATGGGCCCTGCCTTTGATTTAATGCTTTGGTGGTGTTTTGAAGTTCTTAACAGTTATCTCTTTCAACTTGTATTTTGTAAGTGAACTTCGATGGGACAGTGGAGCATGTGTGTGAGCAGGGGAGATTAGCACAAAATGTGTGCCCACCTTTCAGGTCACCTCATTTGCATATAGTGTTTGGGATGCCCCAGGAGCAGAGAATTCTGGTGGACCCACAATGTATGAATGTTCAGCAATACAAAAAGTGAGTTCAAGGTAAGCATGTTCTATCTACAACTGAGAAAGTGGGTGAACTGACAGCCTGGGTTGCTGTGCTTTCTGATGGAACCAGAATTTGTTTCAAATGCAGAGGGAAGGCAATGGTGTTCTAAGAAATATGAACAACTGTAAAATAATAGAAAATATCTGAGTTGGTCTCTACCTCCAGTTCCTAGCACAGAGCTCCTAAGTGATAAGAGTACTAAGAGCATTTGTTCTCATATTTTGTCTTTGATTCCAGTTCTCACACAGAGCTCCTAAATCCCTTGCAGTTTCTTGGGTGATTGTAGTGTCTTTTGTTCTAAGGAGTCCCTCTTGGTGGACTCCTGGAGAGCTTCAGAACAGGGGCTGGTCACTAGAAAGAGCCACTCTATCATTAGAAGCTTGGAATGTTCAGCTCTACCTCTCATCCTCCAGGAAGAGAAGAGGAGCTGGAGATTGAGTTAACGATCTATCACGCCTTTGTGTCGAACTTCTGTAAAATTCCCAAGTGTAGGGTTTGGAGAGCTTCCAGGCTGGTGAACACATCCATGTGCTTGGAGGATAGCCCTCCCCTACTCCACAGGGGCGGAAGCTCCTTCCTTGGGACCCTTCAAGACCTTGCCCTTTGCATCTCTTCCATCTGCATATTTATCTATATTCTTTATCATATCCTTTTATAATAAACTGGTAAACATAAGTAAGTGTTCCCCTGAGTTCTGTGAGCCATTCTAGGAAATTGTCAAACCCAAGAGGCAGTCATGGGTACCCAAATTTATAGCCAATCAGTCAGAAGCACAGGTGACAATCTGAAACTTATAATTGGCTTCTAAAGTGAAGGTTGGGGGCAGTGTTGTGGAATTGAGCCCTTGACCTGTGGGATCCAAATAGATGGCATCAGAATTGAGTTAAATTGTAGGACATCCAGCTGACGTTGGTGTGAGGAACCTCCCCCTCCAACATACATAGACAGACACATTCAGAAGTGTCAGTGTTCTGTGTGAGTAGTACAGAAGAAACACCAAGAGTGCTTTTCCTACACAATCACCAAGGTATCATATCATATCCTTTCTGACTCATGTTACTTCCCTGTATTAGCCAGCCGCTTATGCTGAAAGTGATGACATAGAAGGAAAAGGAAATAGGAAAACCATAGTTCTTTTCCTTTCATTACTTCTAATTTGTCAGTAGGCTTAAAGTAGAGTGTTGGTAGAATGTGTGCATATCGACAAGTGAGATAAAAACAGTTGAGTTTTGTGCAGTATTTCCACTGAAGCACCAGATTTTCGTTTTACACTGGGCCCTGCAAACCTTGTGGGCTGCGCCGTGGAATGTTCTCAGGATCACTTTTATTTCTGCTTTCTTTATCATAGATCTCCATAAAGTGTTTATGGCTCCAGGAAGGGGCTGAGAGAGAGACTTCCCTGTGTAACCACCCCCCCCCTGCCCCCGGCCTAGTGTCAGGCTGACGACTCTGGTCCATGGGGATGATAGTCTTTGTAGAAAATCCACATCTTCCAGATATGGTGACTTCATCATAGGAGAGGCCTTGCTCTGTGAGTCTTTTTACATTCCCTCTCTTACCTTTTTCTTTATTCACAATGGATGGTGGCCACACAGCACCTTAGTTGCCAGAAGCCTTTGGAGTCAAAAATGAAGAGGACTTTTTGCTTGTTTGGAATGCTGCATCAGTTCTAGGTTACCAGTAGCTAAGAACACACAGTTGGACTTTTACCGTGATTGACTGGTACAGCACAGCTTTTAGATGTCAAGGCTCTGAGCCTATAGCAGCATCACTGTGTGAGTGTGTGTGTGTGTGTGTGTGTGTGTGTGTGTGTGTGAGTGTGTGTGTGTGTGTGTGTATGTATGTATGTGTTAGGGGCAGGGAAAGGGAAAAGGGAGAGAAAGACAAGGAGAAAGGCAGAGAGAGGGAGACCATGCATGTTTCAGTAGTGGTAGAAGACTATGGGGGATAAAATCCTTTTTCTTCCTTCCCACTTCTCTACAACTAACCTTCCCAAACTATGAGAAATTTCTGAAGATTGTTTTCTTCATTTGAAGGCCATAGAGTATATATTCTACTTTTAAAATATTGATTTATTCTCATTATAAAAGTATGCTACTTTGGAAAATATATGAAGATGAAAGGAAAAAAAATGCCTATAATTCTATCATATGTTTAACCAGTATTAACATTTCAGTGTATTTTCATTTTTCTTGCTTCTTTCCTCTTATCCCCCTCTTTCCCTCCTACTTTCTAGTCCTTTCCTTCTTCTAGTCCATATGTGTGTGTGTGTGTTTGTGTGTGTATGTATGTGTATATATATATATAAACAAAAAATATATATAAAATATATAAAATTTATATTATATATATATATATATATAAAATCCCTCCCAAAAAAGTGGCTTTATATTCCTTATATAGCTTTGTCACCTGCCCTTTTTCTTAACATTGTGAGCATTTCCCATGTCATTAAGTTGTCTCGAAAACATTATTTTAAAAGTTGCATCAAAACAGCCCTTATATAGATGTGCTATAATTTACAAATCAGCCTCTTATATTTGTACACGTAGGTAATTTACAAATTAGTCTTCTGTGGTTGTATATGTATGGATGTCTACATCTACTTTTAAAAAAAAATTTAGAAAATATCATAGAACTAGTTTTGTCTACATTATCCATAAGCAATGACCAATCTGGTACTTTCTGCAGTTTTAAGATTTAGATTACAGTACAGTCAATGCAATCAATTGTATGGTGAATGAGAATTTAAAGTGACCAAAAATAGGATAGATTCAGTCGATTTGATATCCGTGAATAGAACAGCTTCAGTCATCACAAGATTAATCAGTAAGATGTTAACATAAACCAATAAAGTAGAGAGACTTCAAATTAAGGACTTTCTATCATTTAAAGTCTCACCCTATTAGCCTTTCCATGCAAGTGCCCTCAGGCTTTCGAGGGCATAATTGCATGTGGTTTAAGAAGATTTAAGACTAGGGCGATCCACTCAGCAGAGAGCAAACTTGACCATTGCTATCTTACTTTAATTAATCTCCTTATTCTCTTTCAGTTCACTCAATACCTGAATCAAGAAAAGTAAAATAGTGTTCTTTTGAGTTGAGGAAACAATTGAGTTGTAAAGTAATCTGATAAAGAGAGGATCAAGGACTGTAAAATTTAGAATTCCTAACAGGTGGACCTGAATTGAAAGCCCTTTTACACCAGGTTTTTCATGCTTCAGTGGCAGACTTTTCTTCCAGGTTCCCTGGATCGTGCCCTTAACCCCTTGGGGTTTGTGAACATAAAGCTTCCTCCCTTTCACTTACAGCCTAGGCTAGCATTCTAAAAATGATTGTGTTCAAAAAGTTACTCCTTTTTTAACTCTGCAAGAATTTAAGGCGCTTTTATAAACCAAATCCTCTCCAGACGCCTGAAAAGTGTTCTCTTTTTCCATAGCAACCCTTTTATTGCCTGTTGGAAACTTAGTTAGATTATAAGTACTTTTGCACCTGCATTCATTCATTTACCTGAAGAGTATTTATTGACTAATTGACTACCTACTAAGTACCCAGCATCTATAGCCTCTTTCCTCTTGGAGCTTATTCTTTGGCGGAGAAACAGACATTAATCATATGACCAAAATGAAACAACAAATGTGAAAGACACTGGAAGGAGAGGTAGTTGGTGCTATAAATACTTGTAATAGAGAGAGAATAGTCACACACAGAGTAGGGGGCTTCTATGAGATTGAAAGATGAGAAGGTGTATGCCATAGGAAGGGACAGGGGAGGAAAGAACATTTAAGAAAAGGGAACTGCACTGGCAAAGGCTGTGAGGAGAACCAGGATAGCGAGGACGTTAAGAGTGTGTGACCTGATCAGATTCACATTTACAAAAGATTTACACAGGTTACAGTGAGCTAAATAGATGGGTCGCTAGGTCCTAAAGCTGTGATCTCTGGTTTGGTGGTGAAATAACTACTATAAACAAGCCACAGGATGACACAGATTAATCATATAAAAATATTGTTAAAGCTGTCCAGTAATACACTGTATTATTCACAATGTATTTTACTCAAAGATTGAAAATATAATGGAAAAAATAAAGAAAAGAAAATTGTACCACTAAAGGCTTTATGGGACAAACCACATTTGACACACAAATAACTTAAAAGGTTTAGTAAGAAAAGGCAAAGTAGCTTCAAAAATATTCCATTTAATAACACAATGTGTCAGACAAGGATGGTGGTGGTGAAAACGGTATGAGAGTAGCACTCTCCCTGTAAAGGTACAGGGCCACTGCCCTAAAGGAACTGAGAGTCTAGTGGTGCAGACACGTGATCAAGCCTCTACAGCACACTCAGACATGTTTTAAGACAAGTGAGCACGTAGAATAGAATGTCTGCCCTGATGATATGGGCCATCAGCCAGGTTTCATGGAGGATAGGAAGCGGAATCTGAGTGCTGAAGAGGGAAAATTCTCAAGGCAAATGTGAGAAAGAAAAGCAAAAAGGACAAAAGAAACAGAATGAGTGAAGGCGTTATGTTATGTACTGCAGAGCAGTGCTTTTCTCCAAAAACTGGTTTAGGATTGCATTTTCACGCATCCATAACAAAATGAGAAAAATGAAGATGACGAAGAAGACACGCACGTTTTCAAAGACACACAGATTTCCCAGGTACTGGGAACACAACAACGGACAAAATCTGCCTTTATGAAGCTTACATTCTACTGGAGAGACAACCAAGAAATACATAAGTGAAAAGTGCTTTCAAATAGAAGTGCTTTGAAGAAAAGTAAAGCTGGGTGAAAGAAAGTGACTAGGGGAGATATTTTAGATACTGTAGTAGGCGTTTCTGCTGAGGTGACAGTTAGATGGAGACAGGAATGAAGTGGGAAAGTGAGCTACGCCACTATCTGGAGAAATATCTGTTCTCGATAGAGGGAACCGCAAGGGCAGAAGCTCAGAGGCAGGAACATGCTTGGCATGTTTAAAGAGGAGTACAAAGAACAGCTGATCTGGAGTAAAGAGACCGAGAAGGAGAGGGGTAAGATAGGAGTATGAAAAGATAGCTGGGGACCGGATTATATAGGTCACATCTCTGCCTCACATTTTCTTGTAGAAGATCAAGATAGGGAACTCGGATTTTATTCTATGTTGAGAGAGAGTAAATCTAGTTCTGTGTTTCCCTGAGTATGTTCTGTGGAGTACCCGAGGTAAGAAATGATCTTTTAAAAATGTATTTTACAGTAAAGTAGATTGCTGTGTCCCCCTGGGGCAGATTCAGTATGTGTCTTAGATGGTTCTTCTCAAAAGAAAACCTGGGGCAAGGACATAGTTTGCCAGTTGTTTTTTTTTTTTTTTTTTTTACGGAAGTAAGCCCAAGGAACACGAGGGAAGGACTGGGAAAGGGAAGAGGAATGCTGAGCCTAAGGTGATTTATTGAGTTGATAGTCAAAAAACAGTATCTAGAACTATGAAAAACCCCATTTGGGGTATGACCAATGGAGAATGTTATCTCTCTAGTGCTAGACATTATTCTTTCGTTAATAATCTGACTTAAAAAAACATTGTTTTTTGGAGTCATTCCACATTTTCAGTTTAGAGTCAATTAAAACTGCCCAGTCTTTGTTCTGTGGTAATATGGCAGCTCAATCACGTGAGGCTGGAGATGCTGAGTGGATGTCCTGGGAAGCTACCGGTAACTGAGTCACTTTGGTCAAGTCACTCTTGACTTGGAGCCTCTCATTCCTATTTAAACTTAAAGGGCTTGCAATAACTCTGAGATTGTTTTTATTCATTTAGTATTTATATGAATTACTTTTAATGTATAGCTCCTCTTCTATATTTGTACAGTATTTTAAAAAATACTTAAGTACTTTTAACCTAATTAAGCATTACCTTGTTGAAACTGGAATATTAATTGAGCACTTTGTTGTCTTTTGTATCCTATTTCTGATTGTGTATGTCCTTCTTAGCTTCATTATACATGAAAATCTCATCTGTGTCTAATGGAGGAAACCAATGTACCTAAATACAAAAACAAAGTAAAGCAAAGTTTTTAAAAAAAATCCTCAAAATAAATGAGTAGTATAAAGTAAAATAGAGCAATTAATTTTTTTTATGAATAACCCTCTTTATGAGTAATAGTGGCAAACATTAAGACATCCAATAGTTTAAAATCTAAGAGAGTTTCATTCAACATTTCCTATTAGATAGTGAGGTTTTTTTCAAGAAAGTTTACAGGAGTTTAATTATTCTCCAGAGCCTAATACCTGCCAAAGAGCTCACTACTCCTTTAAATTTGGTTAAACTCCCTATGGAGTAGTAATATGCCACTTTTGACCTCCATTTTAATGGAAGGAAGGATTTCATTAATACCTTTTCTTAACTACTGCTTTAATTAATATGTACAAGTCAGAAGAGCTGATTTACACTACTTGATTTCATAAAGAAGAGGAACTAAGAAATCATGAAATAAAAGCTTTATCTAAATACACAGTAGGATGCTCAACAATGCATACTAAAAGTGAATTTCTCATCAGGCAACATCCAGCCAGAATTCCAGTGCCAAGCAATTCCACTGGCAGAATGTAAAAGATGTGTTTTCTATCATCAAGAGGCTCTGCTGAAAAGAGAGCCCAACAAAATGAGACGTGTTTGAATGAAGGCCAGGTGAAGAGAAATGCAACTTCTATTTTATAGGGACTGTCTTTAAACACTCCAACACCATTAAAGGCATTTCAGTCACTCTGCCTTTATTTTAGTCTTTGCCTCACAAATAAACAATGGTAGAAAGATTGGTTACTCTTACTTTTTTTTTTTTTTTTTTTTTTTCGGTACGTGGGCCTCTCACTGTTGTGGCCTCTCCCGTTGCGGAGCACAGGCTCCGGACGCACAGGCTCAGCGGCCATGGCTCACGGGCCCAGCCGCTCCGCGGCATGTGGGATCTTCCCGGACCGGGGCATGAACCCGCGTCCCCTGCATCGGCAGGCGGACTCTCAACCACTGCACCACCAGGGAAGCCCTACTCTTACATCTTTTATACCATCTCCTTAGGAATGGTATCCAAGGCAGACTCCTATTCTTTTCCCCCTGAAAGTCAGTTTGTGACAATACCAATCAAATAAACTTTAAAATTCTAAAAATTTCCAAATCTCACTATCATTTTGTATTTTAGGATTGTAGCAACATCTGCCAAAGAAAACCCTGAATATAAAGAAGAGAAAGAAATATGTGTTGTGATCGCTCAGTGGGGGTAGAATTGTACACATTTTATTTTAGGGAAAGTCCCTACAGTATTTACTGAAGAAGCTACTATATATAATTTCCTTTCATCTATCTTCTGAGAACTAAGTTTGTAACAATTCCAAATTCCTCTTCTTTTAGTTCTGCAATCCTCATCTGGTAATCTGTGAAGGAGTCTTAAATTAGTTTTCTGTCTAAGATGATAATCTCCCATGGAATTTTCAGAAAAATCCACATGAAAAACTCCTTTGACTTAATCCAAAATGTGTTATGCTAGTTGCTGGGGATGATTCATATGTGATGAAAACATGATTCCTCTTCTCATGGACTGTACAAGTAGGATCAGTAAGGGAGAAAAATAAGTAAGTTAAAGATAAACCAGAATGTGCTAAATGTTGATACACATGCACCTAGTAATTGGGAGGGAATTGTGAGGAGAAGGGGGTTTGATTCAGAGAATCTTCATGAAGGAAAGGACATTTGAGTGGGTCAGAAAAGGTTTGGATGGAGAAAGGCCAACTCAAGTGGAATAATCTGAGCAGAGGCAGAGAAATTGGAAAGTGTTGACTAGCTCTACACAGTGGAGAAGAATCTGGATCGTCTGAGGTGTAGGATTTTGAGAGGAAGACTTGGGGAATGAAACTGGAAAAACTGGCTGGAGTTAGATTTCAGATGAGTGGAATGAGGCAATGGTGTTGTGACTACAGTGTTAGTACATGCAGATATTTCTTCAAAGAAAAGACATGAGCAAAGATATGTTATAGGAAGATCAGTCTGAAATGTGGAGTAGAGTGGATTAAGGAAAAGAAAAGACTATGGCAGGGAGAACAGTTGGATATAAATGCAGTGGTTTCAGGTGACAGTGATAAGAACTTTAGGCTGGGAACAATGGCAATGTGAATAATCTGTTATGTAGCTCCACAGGCCTGACAACTTGATTCTAGAAAGGGATTGGTGAATCTTGAGAGATTCTATTTTTTATCCTAGAGGATACAAATTTCTAAAGATTAAAAAAATTGTAGATGCCATCCTCACTCTCCCTTTAGGTAATTTTAAAAATTTTTTCATTTTCTTCTAATAGGCTATTTATATGAGAAATACAGCCCAAATGTGTCTTTAAGTATTCAAAACATTAGGATCAGAGGTCCGATAAAATGTAGGCCTTTCACTGTTTTTATGGATTTTTGTATTTCAATGCAAAAAGCATGAAGTACTCTTATGATCACATCTTGTCTTTGTGAAGGAAGTGTCCTTTTTGTCTCTCCTAGGGCTGATCATAGTATTTGAGGTATATTTTACACAGTACCACTCAGTGCAAATCATATGCTATTGGGAGTCCAAGTGCAGCAATTCCAGTGACATTGATTGATTTTGTACAGGTTCCTATGAAGAAAATACTTCACCCAATTCAATTATTCTGCTAATATTAATTTAAATGCTGATATTTACAATGTTCACAATTTAAGCTTAAGTGAAACATCCCAAGGTTTCTTTATATAACCCAATCAGAGAATTATAAGATGACTGATGCCATACGTTTCCATTTAAATAGTTGTATGTGGATAATCACTGAACTAAATCTATTCCTTCTGTTACAATGTGATGCTATCATCATTCCTCAGAAGTTCCTATTAAAAAACTGTAAGTGAACTGTTAAGCTTTGGCTCAAGGGCACAATAACCCTCTCATCAATATAAATCAACATAAGTTAATGGAAAATTAAATATGATGTTCAATACATTGTAATTCCTGCCTCATACATCCCATAACGGTAGATTTCCTAAAATGGGTTAATTTTATATGATGAAATGTCATACGAGACATAAAAACTCTTTTGTATTCTTTTATAACTATTATTTCAGAGTAAGAATTATCTCATTTCTCCTCTAATTGGTGAATTTTTTTTTTTTACTCTGAAAGTAATTTTCTCGAATAATTTGTTTTCATAGATATACAAAAAAATTAACAGTTGGAAATTGGAGAAATGGAATCAACCTGTACTTTGCAGTTTACACAATATTTCATTTACTTGTCATAATGATTCTACTGTATTGGATTGTATACTGTCCTCCCAAAATTCATATCAACCTAGAACCTGTAAATGACACCCTATTTGGAAATAGGGACTTTGCAGATGTAATCAAGTTGAGTTTAGACTGAGTTAGGGTAAGGTCTAAATCCCATATGACAGGTGTCTTTATAAGAAAAGGGAAATTTCAATACAGAGGCACATAGGGATAATGCCATATGATAACAGAGGCAGAGACTGGCATGCTGCATCTCCACAGGAAGGACTGCCAAGGACTGTCAGCAACCACTAGAAGCCAGGAAGGCGCCGGGACGGATTCTCCCCTAGGACCTTTAGAGAGGGTGTGATGCTACCAACACCTAGATTTGGAACTTCTAGGCTTCAGAACTGGGAGGAAATAAACTTATGTTGTTTAAAGCCACCCAGTTTGTGGGAATTTGTTGTAACAGGCCTAAGAAACTAATACATCTAGAAAGAATTTTACTTAAATTGATTGATAAAGCATCTGTGGAAGAAACGAGTATTTCTGACTGCCTAATTTGTGAGAGTGTTTTATATAATTTATTATGTAATAATAATCTGCAAGGCAGATATTAGTATTTACATTTTAAAAACTAAAGAAGCTCCCCAAATTAAGAACGTTTACTGTAGTCACTCACATCTTTTCATTTCAAAGCCTTGAGTTTTTTTCCTTTACTTCAAGCAGCCTTGTGAAGTAAGTAGTACAAACTGTTAACAGGAGTTCTAGCTCCATCTGGGTACCTCTCTGTAGGAGTTAGTGTACAAAGGATTTGTGTTAGGTGAGATGTCATGTAAGCAAACTTCTAATTCTTTCCAATTCTGAGGTCCTAGAAAAGATCCACCAGGTCACACAGAATTCTAGAATACTATTGGATTTAAGAGCCCCTATTAAAACCCAGGCCTCTCAACCAAAACACACAGGCCACATCCCTGTGGAACACATGAAGTGGAGAGGCAGCACTGCTGAGTACTAGTCATTCAGTTCATTAGATCCCTGATGACCTTGCTGTACTCTGTAAAGGCACAGCAAAGGGTTCTTGTTCTCTACATTGCCAACTGAGGTAATGACTTTTAAAAGTCATCAGGTCCTAAATGGAAATTCTCATGTATCTAAATTCTTCTTTATTGTGTATCTAACCAATATCAAAATTTTTACATCTGTGTAACATAAAAAGTACGATTGGATTATGAGTCAGAAGACCACAATTCTAATTTTGGATTTGCCATGAATTAGCAAATGATGCAGTCTCTTTACTTCCATTGCCATATCTATAGAATGAGACAGAGATAATTACTTGTTCAGCAGACGTTCATTGAGCTTCAATATGGATCAGGCGCTGAGAACAGTCCCCTTAACGATAGAAGGCATAGAATGGAGAAGGCAAATATGTTGATTGGTGTTGTGCTATCTGTATTTTGGTTAAATGTTTGTATCATTTCCTATCCTGACATTCTGGAATGTTTTGTATATATGGGAAAACGTTTCCTAAACTATATTCTACTGTTGTATTATTTAACCAGAACCACTTCAAAAAGATCTTTCTCTCCATTTGTTGTTCATTCCCATAGATATTTGGATAAGAAAGATAGGGCAGACCATAACTCACTGACAAACACAAAACTGTTCAGTATGGCAGAGTCAAAATTTAAAACCAACATTTGAGTAAATATTTATCAAGTATATTTAAGTATGTAGAATATCCCAAGTTAGAGTGGTAGCAAATGACACAATTTCCAGATCAAAAAAAAACAAAAAAGAATTTTTAACCACCTCTAGGCTCAGGCTAATTTACCAAATGAAAGGAGAACTTGTAAAATTTGAGTTCACACTTCAGGTCAAATTGGGCCAAACAGAAGGCTTACAAATAATGTTTTTTGTTTTTCTTCAATTTATTTATTTTATTTATTTATTTTTGGCTGTGTTGGGTCTTCGTTGTTGCTGCGCACAGGCTTTCTCTAACTGCAGCAAGTGAGGGCTACTCTTTGTCTTCGTTGTGGTGCCTGGGCTTCTCATTGCAGTGACTTTTCTTGTTGTGGAGCACAGGCTCTAGGCACATGGGCTTCAGTAACTGCAGCACTTGGGCCCAGTAGTTGTGGCTTGCGGGCTCTAGAGCACAGGTTCAGTAGTTGTGGTGCACAGGCTTAGTTGCTTCGCGGCATGTGGGATCTTCCCAGACCAGGGCTCGAACCCATGTCCCCTGAATTGGCAGGCAGATTCTCAACCACTGCGCCACCAGGGAAGCCCCACACATAATGTTTAGATGACATCTTTCCTCATGGTTCCAAAATTGCTGGTGTATGAAGAGATTGCATTCTCGTTGCCTTCATGAAACTAAGAGTTAGAACAAGAAGGTACCTGAAGAAAAAATCATCTAGTTTAATTCCTCAGATAAAATGCCTGAAGTCTAGAGAGGATTAGAGACTTGGTCAGCATTTACCTCATAAAAAAGCCAAGAATATTCATGAAGGACACTGTGCATTCCCATCTTTATTCGGGTTGAATATAATCTATTTTCTGTCCATTAGTCTTGTAAGAGGAAGAAGTTTTTTTAAAACTACTTTTTCCATATGTCTGTATTTATCTATTGAGTGTTATACATTTTGGTATAAAATTCAGAGAACTCTTCTGTAACTCTTCTCAGTATAACAATACCATTTTCTGATCCTTCAGTCATACTGTTAGGTTGAATTTGATTGAGTTGGGTTGAGTTAGATTAATTCAAAAGATTCTCCCTCCCCGCCTCCCCCTCCCTCCCTCCCTCTCTCTCTCTCTCTCTCTCTCTCTGTCTCCTTCTTCCTTCCCTTCCTCTCTCCCTCTCTGTCTCCTTTCTTTCTGCATAGATATAACTGTTGTGTATATTTCATAGCTACTTGTTGGCATCTTTCTTACTTTATATTATTTTGAGCAGTTTATGCTTTTAACTGCTTTAGTTACAATGAAATACCATAAGAAAAAACTATTAAGATTTTTTTCTTGCCTTTTAATGGGAAAAAAAATCAGAAATCATACAACAAAATCTTTTTAAGACAATTTGCCCTACATAATCAGCCCAAAAGATTCAAATGGCTCAATAGCTGATCATACATTTTCAAATCTAAGGCAATCAATGAATAAATCCAGGCTGAGATCAGCTTGAACTTACTTCATAAGCCAATAGCCACATTTCACATACAGATAAAAATCTGATTATGAAAAATAGTATTCAGTGAAATGTATCGCTTGAATATGCCCAAAGATTGTATTGACTAAATGTTTACATAAGTATCCTAGTAAGATGGCATATTGCCAACAAAATGACTTGGCTATGTTTTCAATTTGTCTGTCTTGGGAGTTTCCAAAATCAACTGACTGAAAGATTAGTATCATAGCTAGTCATTTAATGACCGAAAGTTTTACTTAAATTCACATTTTAAAGATAAATCTGAATCCAGTCAAATCATTGTAGATCCAGAACTGTGGACAAACTTCCCCAAGCTTAATGTGCTAGGAAATGAAGACTATTACTATTCTAATAAAGGTCTTCAAAATAAATGTTAAATAAGGAAAACATACATAGATTGCCCAAACCAGTTGGAAATCATTATCAAACTAGCCTTTAAATGATATATGAAATTATATACCTTTAAAAATAGTAGATTGTAGATTTTAAGTCAGTAACATCTTTGCCACGTTAAGTTTTTCTAATTCAAAAGGAGAGTATAAAGTTGACCTTAATAATCTTGCTGATATATGGGTTAGAATATAAAATTCATGGCCTACTGGAAGATGTCAAGATTTTATTATAATTCACATTCTAGCCCTGTCACTCTGAGTATCAGGCAAATCCTTAAACTTTGTGTTGCTTCACTTTCCTCTTCTGCAGAAAAGATTTAATTATAATTCCCACCCACCTATTAGTGTTATTAAAAGACTTATTGTGACACCTGGCACAACCTAGGTCCTTAACAAATGTCTGAGAAACACTGATGAACATGTGTTTAAGAGTTAAAGAGTAAAGCAGTATGTAAATAATGTGTCTATCTACCTAAATATTTATCTATTTTCTAAGTATTGAGCCGGACATATATGCTGCTTCAGGTTCCCTGAAGCCCTTTTGAGTACATTTTCTCTTAATTTCATATCTGAAGCAACAGTAGGAGATCCCTGAAGGAGGCACTTGATGCCTGCATGCCCACCCAGCTCCAGGGAACACCTGGTTTCTTTCAGCTTTCAGTTGGGACCATGCACTAAAGTGTAGAGTTCAGTGATTTGTAGATGAGGTTAATACACCTATGTTCTTAAGACAGGTAATTAATCCCTTGACTTTTACAACTGTAAACACACATAGACATACATGTTATTTTACGTGCTTAAATATGTGAAAACAGAGGTCAAGGGCTGTGAAGAGATTTTTTACTGTATTTGAAAACCAAGGTAGTCTGCTCAAGTTCCATCAATATTGTGTTGAAACAAGACCTTTGACTTCTGGGTCAGAAAACAAAATGTTATAATTCAGAGCCCAGCAGGCACCGTGAGCTTTATGTTCACATTGGTTCCCTTGTCCCCAAGTCCCATGGGAGTGAGGCAGCGCGGGTCCAGGTGGATGCTGGGTGCACAATAGGTTTGTGTCACAGCTGAGAAGCATCAGACTTTTATAAGAGGACTTCAAATCTGCTTAACTTTTGTCCCAAAAGGAAACATTGTGTGTCTTTCAAGGCTGTTCACTATACAAACATCCTTGAAAAGATGGTGCAGAAAAAAACCTTGTTAGTTCTCAGGCTCTCAAGATGTGCAGAAATGAAGGTCCCGTTGAGAACCGTATTGTGAGAGGAGGTTGCAGACATCCCGCGTCCCTAAATACTGCAATGTATATCTCCTAAGATTGAGGGCATTCTCCTTCATGGCCACATTGCCATTATCACTCCTAAGAAAATTAGCATTAGTAATCAATTTTTTAAAAATTCCTTGTTAAATTTCCTCTTCTGCTAGAATCTTTGGCACATGCAAGTATATATAATGTGACTAACTTACTAATTCATTAGTGTTCTATTTAGAGTTCTCTAGTGAGAAGCTATCATTTGCAAATACATTTAAGATCCCTGCTGTATCTGATGGCATCATAAGAAAGGGTTGAATAGGCAAAACTTGTTTTTGCTAGGAAAGAAATAAAGTGTGATGTTGAAACGTGGTTGCAAATACAATAATAGTAACATCAATAATAATAGCTGGCATTTTATACAGCTCTTATTATGTACTGGGCACTATGCCAAGGTTTTACATCATTTATTTAGTTCATTCTTGTTAGCAGTCTCATGAAGTTTTCATAAGATGAACAAATTAAAGTAACTTTCTCAAGGTCAGTGAGTAAACGGCAGAAACAGGACCTGGGCTGCTCCGGTCTGGATAATTCTGCAGACCTTGCTCTCAACCAGTGTGCCATATTATACTGTTCACCCTCTGCTGGCATGAGTTTGCCAGTGGGTGCTTTCTTGTATTCCATTTGCACAAATCATTTCCACAAAGATATCCACTCTTTGAAGGTGGGCCTGTATATCTCTTGGCTTTGGTAGCTTCCCACACCTTCTAGAGGCATCATCATATTTAAGACTTTTACATCTTTACTGTGTTAAGTTTTTCTAATTCAAAAGAAGAGAATAAAGTTGACCCTAATAACCTTGCTGATTTATGGGTTAGAATATAAAATTCATGGCCTACTGGAAGATGTCGAGATTTTATTGTAATTCATTCTAGCCCTGTCACGCTGAGTGTCAGGCAAATCCTTAAACTTTGTGTTGCTTCACTTTCCTCTTCTGCAGAAAAGATTTAACAATAATTCCCCCCACACACCTATTAGTGTTATTACAAGACTTATTGTGACACCTGGCACAACCTAGGTCAAGAGAGAGGCACTGTGGTATCAGAAGAGACTATTTCAAAGTCATCAGAGACCTGAGGCCTGGAGTCAAACAAAACAAATTCAATTCCCAGCTTATCACTTACCTTGTGAGAGCTTGGCCGGTCAGCTAACCTCTGTATGAAGACTCTTTTGCAAAACGTGGATGATAGTGTCCCTCTGTCCTGGAGCAAAGTCAAAGATAAAAGCATGTCATGGATGATTTTTCACTCAACACTTCCCTCTGGGGAGTGTGCGACCCCAGCTTCCCCAGAAGGAGAGTCAGGACTGCAAGAACAACCAAGACTGAGCGTCTCATTTAGCCTGTCCTTGGCTCCCTTCAGGCAGCTCTGATAACAAGCAAAAACCACAGATATGAAACAGCATTGTTTATTGACTCTGTGGGTGAATCAACGGGTGTCCCGTGCTCAGAAGCACTCCTAAGAACACTGACTCAAACATTTCTCCTTCGTGAGGATATTCTTTTTCTGTGTTAAATACTTCTTAATGAGCTCCTCAGCCTCTGATCTTGTGGAGTGGATGCAGCCATAACTGACTTTGCCTCTAATTACTGTTCACTTCATTTGCCTCAGTCTTGCCTCCTAATATGCCACAGACATAAGACTCGGGGGGACGAGTGGGGACTCCTAATGCCAGTGAAACTGAGATTAGCATATGGGCAAAAGGACCCCAGTTTGAACCCCTGGTCTAACTCCAACCATGTTCTGGGCTTTCCTTGCCTTTATGGTGGATCAGTTCTGCCTACTTACAAGTGACTAACATTAGAAAAAGGTAAAAGTTTCCACATGATCCACTAGCTCCTGCTAGTTTTTTTCTTTCCCCTCTCTGCTCTTAATATACAGGGATAGCTGCTTCTGAAGACTATTCCCTTGGGGGTGATTTCAACCTCCTTCAACAACAAAGGATCCTAGGAGGTACCTCCTCAGAGAATAATCTCTAATAGAGTTTATTGTTCTCCATGATTGGTAAGAAAACTCACAATGCTTAACCCCAAACTTGGGGTGACCCATGCCTTCTCTCAGTCATGATGGCCTTTCAACACTCCTGAAAATCGGATGAGGAAATCTTTCCCAAAGGACCACATGGGGAAATATCATCATGAGTTTGACATGCTGGATTATTCCACGACTTTCTTCCACGAGATTCTGGAACACATTACACAAATGAAGTACACCACAGCCACCAACACAGGTTTCCCAGAGCAACTTCAGTTACATATGTGCTTGGCATACATTTGATGACTTGGATTCCAGGATTGGACTTTTAAGAGGAAATTAGAAAGCAATGATATGAATTTGGAAGTGAAAGTGTGACCATCTAATCCAATAGTTTTAAACATTTTTTAAGCCATACCTTCCTTTGTTCAAATAAAATGTTATGTGGAAGTTCAAGAGAAAAAAAGATTGAGGAAGAAGCACTCCAGTGGAAATAGGGTGCCTGTGATTCTGGTGATGGAGGAGACCAGGACTCTTGCCCAGTCAGCACTCTCTTCTTGCAATTCAATCCCCCTCCCCACAGGTGGTGAGCTCTGAAGAATTCCTAGAGTTCCATGAAGCAGAGATGGAAATTGTTGATCTAATCAGCTCTCTGTTCCATTATAATTCACCAAATATTTGTTGAGCATCTCCTACATTGCTGATACTCCACTAAGTGCTTAGGATGCAGAAGAGACTGTGGTTCCAACCTTCAAGGGGCTTACATTCCAGAGAGGATTTATTGCATAATTTAATTTAATGTGCTCAATATTCTGATTAAAATTTGCTTGGCATGTGGGACTGCAGAGACATGCAGTCTGGGAACTGTAAGGAAGGACTTTCTATAGAAGTTGATCTGATGGTTAACTTGTTAGAATAAAACCACACTGGAAACATCAACAGGACCCAGAATTTAACTGATTGGTGTAGAGTTAAGAACCTTGGCTTTGGGGTCAGGCTGACTGGGCTTTACTTCAAGCCCACTGTTTATCAAGTGGGTCAGCTTGGGCTAGAGTGACTTAACCTCAGTAGTCAGCCATAAAATGGTGATCACACTTGACTCAGGGTGTTCCAAATATTAAAGTAGATCATGTCTGCACAGTGCTGGATCTCACGCCCCGAGCATGGTAGCTATTGAAGACTCTTCCGTCTTCTGTCCCTCTCCCGCCTCAAGCCCATGATGTTGGGTGAAAGATAAACTAGTTTCTATGCATAGTGTCACTAAAGAGGAGACTATCCTTTTAAAAAAATATTTTAAGATGCTGCTGTTTCAAAATTTGGCACTTCATGCCCTTTTGGGTTGAAGAATAAATGTTTCAAAAAGTACAGACTTCTGGAATTGCTACTGACACTGCAGAAAAGCTTTTGAGCATTTAGAATCCTTTACCTGCCCTCTAAGCTTGGTTGTTTGAGAAGATGCCTGATGTCATGAGTCATTTCTGCAATGTTTTCTCCTATAATTTAAGAGGCACATAAATTCAGGAGCAAAGGTGATCCACAATAAAATGAAGCGGTAATTGATACACACACACACACACCCCACTACTGCTTAATGTGATTTAACTGTGAACATGTACACATCTTCCATAACAGGGCAATTTTAATTCTTTATATATTTTAATCATGTCTGGAAGAGATGAAATGGTTGAATTACTATCAACTTCTTTTTTAAAGAAACTATTTAGAAATAGGTAACAGGTGGATGTATTGGGCTGTGTTTCAGACTGGAACAGTTGCTGTTTTCTTTTCAGTTATTCCAAATTTATTACCGTGACTGGAAATAACACTCTATGAAGAGGACTTCCCCTTATCTCTGTGTATGGAGAAGATGAGTGATATTTTCATGTTGCTACATTTCATGTTTCTTATGATTGACTGATGAGGATTTCATTTGCTGTTGTTTTTTCTTCAGTTCCCATCAGTTTGAAATAGATGTTGAAAGATGCCCCTAGGTATATCTTAATTGTTTCCTGTCCACCTCTTTTTTGCCTCCAGGTTTCTATGCATGTCCTTATTAAATAAATGTTTGTAAAAGTAACCTTACCATTCTGATTTTCCACTGCAACTTTACTAGATAGATTCTTCATCATTTATTATCATCTACTGAACATGCCTCAAGCCTTTTATTTGAATCCCATGATGCTTGCTCAGGGGAAAAATAAATGAACCTACTACTAACAGAAGCTTTAAAGGGATTTGGCTTTACTTGGTGCATGATTTCTTCTTTGTGTTTTTCAAGAGGAAGGAACAACCTGTTCTGGAGGGAATTACCAGCTACATTTTAATTTGTACCTCTTCCCAGAGTGCCTGAAATTCACACATCCTCACCCAAGTTTTCTTAGCTTTATTTAAAAAGCTTGGCTTAAAAAAATTCTTCACTGCATTTTCTTTTCTCCATCTACTGTCTGACCTAAATGACAAAGAACAATATCTTAAGTGGCTGACTCTAGGGTTCATTTCACAATGGAGTACACTTAGCATCCAGTCCAATGACATTTCAGAACATCTTTCATATTGGTCTTCCATTTGGGATCATGCAGAAACAATACAGCTGGGTTCATTCCAGCCTATTCCAGGAAATGTGGCTCCTAAGCATAAGTGGGCAGCAAAATACCTGTTTACAGTAAATGCGTACTTTGCGAATAGTTCATAAACACTGTCAAAGTAGAGAGAAAAACATTCTGATGAAAAAACATCTGTTCATCCCAGAGAATTCCCCTCACTCCTCTATAATTCCCACTGGGGATTGTTCTGAGAACTAGATTCATTTACTTCTTGACTGTCATACACTTTCTCACAGCAAAATTGTGAGCCAGACTAAATTTTAGGTTTCAAGGGTTTACAAGTACCCTGCACTCAAAATAAAGAAGCAGTTTGTTAGCTCTTTCTCATGCAACTTTCTCCACTATGTCTTATTGTTAGTGCTGTGCTTGTTAAAAACATAGGTAAGAGTCAATCAGGACATCCCTTTTAAAAAGCTATCTATATGTCTGTTTGGCAGATCATTCAACAATGAGTCTGTGTAGCCTGTTACAAACCTTGGAGGTGAGATGTTTTTCTATGATGTGGTGAACATTTTTAATGTTTCCATACATCTGGAATTTGTTTTAATGTTTTCTCTTTTATCCCCATACTAGAAACAAATGTTGGGATAAATAGCTATGACTCTCTTTATGATTTTATTCTATGTAATATGCTATGGTACTGAAAGGACACCACTGGGAAGGAGTAGACATTAACATAATTAGGTCCATTCCTTCATGCAACAGATTATGTTATGTGCATACTATGTACTAGGCACTATATGAGATATTGAGAGACTAGGGGTGCACAAGAAAATTTTTTCTTCAGGGCTTTCTCAACAAAAGGGAGACCAAAGAGTGAGTCAACAGTGACCAAACGGAGTGAAGAATGTTTTGTTAGAGCTGTGAATTGTTGATCTGGGAGCACTGCAGGAGCAACTAACTCAGCCTGGGAGTAGCATCTCAGGGAAAGGACAGATGACGCTGATCATTGAAAGACAAACAGGACTTTCAGGGACCACTGGGGATAACAAGCTTTGTGATAATGTAAACTAGAATGTAGAGTATGTGGTGAAAGAAATTGGAAATAGATGGGAGTTAGAGTTGTGATAAAGGAGACTGTACAGGGAGACAAGCCATTTCATGAAAGGACACCAATATGATTTAAAGACTTTAGGTATTAGTCTGAGAGCTCTGGGGAAGCACTAGGGATTGTTTCTTTCCCATTCTCTCCATTCCTCTCTCCCTTCCTCCCTCGCTCTGTTCTATTCTATTCTCCCTTCTCCTCTCCTCCTGCTCCCCTCCCCTCCCCTATATAAAAAACCATGCATCATTAAAAGGTACAATTTGAAAAAATTTTCAAGGATCTATATGCTCATAAAACCATCAATGCAATTAAAATAATGAACATATTCATCACCACTAAAATATCCTCCTGCCCCTTTGTAATCTGTTTCCTCACTGTAGGTTAGTTTGCATTTTCTAGAAGTATATATAAAAGAAATGATAGAGTATGTACATTTTAGGTCTAGACTTTCACTCAGCATAATTATTTTGGTATTCATCTATGTTGCATAATACTGTATGAATATGCCACAATTTGTTTATCCATTTACCTACTGATGGGAATTTGTGTTGTTTTGGTTTGTTGCTGTTATAAATAAAACTGCTATAACCATTTTTGCACAAGTATTTGCAGATATGGTTTAATTTCCCTTGAGTAAATACCTACGAATGAAATAGACAATATGATAGGTGCTTTGTTTTTAAGAAAATATCAATCTGTTTTCTAAAGTGTTTCCTTTTACATTTTCTCCAGCAATGTGTGAGAGTTCTAGTTGATTTGCATCTCCACCAACACTTGGTGTAGTCAGGTTTTTAAATTTTAACTATTTTAGTGGATATGTAGTGGTATATTATTTTGGTTTTAAGTTGCATTCCACTAATGCCTAATGATGTTGAACATCTTTTCCTTTGCATATTTGACATTGACATATCTTTGGTAAAGTTTCCATTCAGATCTTTTGATCATTTGCTTTTCTTTTCCTTAGTATTGATTTTAGAGAGTTCTTTATATATTTTGGATACAGGTCCTGTATCAGAAATGTGATTTGCAAATCTTTTCTCCCAATTTGTGACTTTTCATTTTTTTAACATCTATGAAAGAGCAGAATTTCTTAATTTTGAGTATAATTTTTTAATATTTTCTTTTATGGGTTATGCTCTTGGTAGTCTATCTAAGAAGTCTTTGCCTAAACCAATGTCATGAAAATTTTTTGCTGTGTTTCTTTCCAAAGTTTTAAATTTTTTTAGTTTAATGTTAAAGTATTGATTGATTTTTAGTTTTTATATTAAAGGCCTTTCATCAGGTTGAGGAAGTTCCCTTTTTTTTTTTTTTTTTCAAGTTGCCTGAGAGTTCTTATGAAGAATAGACATTAGATTTTGTCAAATGTTTTTTTTTCTGCATCTATTGAGATAGTCCTTTGTGGTTTTTTTATTTAGTTTGTTGATGTGGTGAAATACATTGATTCTCAAATGTTAAACCAGGCTTGTACTTTCAAGATGAACCCAAATTGAGCATGATGTAGTAGACTTTTCATATATTTTGAATTTGATCTACTAAAATGTTAAATTTTGCATCTATATTTATGAGAGATTTGGGGTTGTAAATTTCTTGAAACATCTTTGTCTAGTTTTGATATCAGGGTCATGTTGTTCTCTTAGAATAAATTTGAAAATATTTCCTCTTCTTCAGTTCTCTATTTGTATAAATTTGGTATTATTTCTTCCTGAAAATTTGGTATCCATCACAACTGAGGCTATCTGGACCTGGATTTTCCTAGTGAGAACTTTTAAGCTGGAAGTTCAATTTACCTGCTAATTAGGGCTATTTGGATTATATCATTCTTCTTGTGTAAGTTTTGGCAGTTTGTGTCTTTCAAGGAATTGGTTCATTTCATGCAGGTTACTGAATTTTTTGTGTACTTATGTTTATACTATTTCCTTATTATCTTTTCAACATCTGTAGAATCTGTAATGATTTAACCTCTTTAATTTGAGATAATGTGTTTATTCTCTTTTTCCTTATTCTGGTTAAAAGTTTACAAATTTTATTGATTTTTTTCAGAGAACTAGCTTTTAGTTTTATTTATTTTCAATATAGTGATTTTCTTCTCTTTATTATTTCCTTTCTTCTGCTTACTATCTAGTTAATTTGGTCTTCTTTTTCTAGTTTCTTTGGGTGATGCTGAAGCTACTAATTCAAGATCTTCTTTCACTAGTGTAGGCATTTAATGCTATAAATTTCTCTCTATTGTTTTAGCTTCTTTTCACAAATTTTGTTATGTTGTGTTTTCATTTTAATTCAATTGAATAACCATTAAAATTTCTCTTAATTTCTCCCTTGATCCCAGAGTTATTTTGAATGTGTTGTTTGGTTTTCAAATTTGGGTTTTTTTTTTTTTTTCCAGATATTTTTCTACTGTTGCATTTTGATCTGATTACATTTCGATTTGAAAATATATTTTGCTTGGTTTGAATAATTATAAATTTATTAAGATTTGTTTTATGCCCTAGAATATGGTCTATCTTAGTACATTTTCTGTGAGTTCATCCAAGAATTTGCATTTTGCTATAGCATGGTGAAGATTTCTCTAAATGTCAGTTTGCTCAGGTTGGTTGATAGTGCTGTTTACTTATTTTATTCTTACTGACTTTCTGTCTACTTGTTCTGTCAATTAATTGAGAGATGGATTTTGAAATGTGTGACTATAAATATGGATTTGTCTATTTCTCTTTGTAGTTGTGTTGGTTTATGCTTCATGCCTTTTGAAGTTCTGTTATCAGTTGCAAATATTTAAGTTTCTTGGGTCCTCTTAATGAATCGATTCCTTCATCCCTATGAAATAATAACTTTTATTTTTTCTACACTGGTTATATTTTTTTACTGTAAAATTCATATTGTCTGATAATATTTTAATCATTCCAGCTTTCTTTTGACTTCTGTTGGCTTGACATATCTTTTCCTATTATTTTATTTTTAATTATATATTAATATTAATATTTTAAGTACATTTCTTGCAGATAGCCTATGGTTGAATCTTGTTTTATTATCCAATGTAATGATCTCTTTTATTTAGGGTTTTAGATAATGTATATTTAATGTGACTTCTGATGTGGTTGGGTTTAAATCTACCATTTTGCTATTATTTTCTCATTTTCCCATATGTCTTTGTTTCCTTTTCATTATTTTCTTCCTTCTTTTGGATTGAATAATTTATGATTCCATTAAATCTCCTTTACTTTCTTAAAAGGTAAATCACCTTGTTTTGTTGTTTTTTTTTTTTTAGTGGTTGCTTTGGGTTTATTGTATACATCTTTAAAATAATATAGTCTAATTCTGACTAACTTTGAACATTATACCATTCACATATAATGTAAGAATTTTATAATACTTTACTCCATTTCCTTCCTCCTGGTCTTTTTATTATTGTTGCCATAAATTATGTCTACTATGTTTTAATCTCTTAATACTTTGTTATTTTCTCTTCTTGGGTCATTAATATTTCAAAGAAAAGTGATTATCACATTTGCTTACATATCTACCATTTCTAGTGCTCTTCATTTCTTTATGTACATCCAGATTTCCAGCCAGCATCATTTTCCTCCTGCTTGAAACATTTCTTTAACTTTTTTTTTAAGTGAGGGTTTGCTGATAATGACTTACATGAAATTTGCTTATCTAGAAAAATTTTTTATTTTATTTTAATTTCTGAAATACATTTTCACTAGCTAAGGAATTCTAGATTGGTAGATTTTTTTTTTCTTTCTCTAATTTAGAGATGTTGTTAGTGCTCTTCTGGTTAGTATTTCTGATAAGAAATCTGTCATCTTCATTTCTCTGTACACAATTTGTTTTCTTCTCCCTCCCCCAACCTGGCCTTCTTGATTTTTTAATTTTTCGCTGGTTTTAAACAATTGGTTGTTATATATCCTGATGTTGTTTTCTTTATATTTCTTATACTTGGGGTTCATTAAGCTTGTTGAATGTATTTGTTTGCCTTTTCCTCAAATTTGGAAAAATTTTGACCATTATTTTTATCAATATTTTTCTACATGCACCCCTCACTTCTTCTGGGGACTCCCATTACATCTGTGTTAGACTGCTTGATGTTACTCCATAGTTCAGAGATTCTCTGCTCATTTTTTATCACTCATTTTTCTCTGTGCTTTATTTTGAATAATTTCAGTTGCTAAGTTTTAAGTTCACTAACCTTTTCTTTTGTTGTCTTTAATCTGTTATTAATCCCATTCAGTATATTTTCATCTCAGACATTGTACTTTTTCTCTCTACAAATTAGGTTTAAGTCTTTTTCATATCATCTGTATTTTTATTTAATATATTCACTATTTACTATCTTGAACACATGGAATATAGTTATAATAGCTGTTTTAATGTTTTTGTCTAAAATTTCTATCATTTGCATTATGCAGTTTTTCATTTATTGATTTTTCTCTTCAGTGTAGGTTATATTTTCCTGTTAATTTGTACTTTGGTAATTTTTTATTAGATGACAGAAATTGTAATTTTACTTTATTGACTGTCGAGGAATTTTCATTCATAAAATATGTTCTTGAACTTTGTTCTGGGTCATAGTTAAATTACATGGAAATCATTTAATCTTTTTGGAACTTGATTTAAATCTTTGTTGGGCAGGGCCAGACTAATTTTTCCTCAAACACTTTTTTTTCTTTTGCCCACTTATGAGGCAAAAATTCTTCTTTCCTACTTTTTTGTAAGATTTTGTAGGATTTTCTACAAAATTCTACTTTACCTGATACTCAGAATTATTAGTTATTCTATTCTGGATCATGGGAACTGTATTTTTCCCAGCTCTGATTGTGCTGCAAAGATGTTTTTTCCCTGTTATCTTTTCAGGCAACTCTTTCCTTAGCCTCAGATAGTTTCTTTCCATGTTTATGCTAGTCAGAACATTGATGAGTACTCAAGGGGGTCCCTCTACAGATATCCAGAGTCTTCTCTCTTTGCAGCTCTCTTCTCTGTAGTAGTCTATTCTGTAAACTCCAGTCACACTGACCTCCCTGAACTTTCAACTCCTTCTACTCCATTCTGTAAGAGCTCCAGATTTGGCTTGGGTTTCCCTACCTTGGGTCACAGCCTGGAAACTCTTCCCAAGCAATAAAGTTGGGCAATCATAGGGATTACCTCTTTGATTTCCCTATCTCAGACATAACTCTTCTGTGCTATATGATGTCCAATGTTTTTAAATGTGTTTTACATATTTTGTTGAGTGTTTTTCATTTTTTCAAGCAGGAGAGTTAATTAGGTACCTTCCTTCTATCCTGGATACAGAGGTCCCACAATAGATTTTTAAGAAAGGAAGTGAATCATTTTTTAATTTGAATGCTAACTATAGCTCAATGTAGATTATAGATTTTAGAGGAGACTGGTTAAAATAACCTTTATAATAATGCAGAAAAAAATAATTATGTGAAACAGATTGCAGAGTGTGACAGTTAGAACATTAGGTAATTAAGAATTTTTCAGGCATTTAAAAATAGAGTTTAATATATATGGAATCTAAAAAAAAAGAAAAGAAAAAATGGTTCTGGAATCTTAAAAAAAGAAGAAAAAATGGTTCTGATAAACCTAGGGGCAGAACAGGAATAAAGATGCAGACATAGAGAATGGACTTGAGACACGGGGATGGGGAAGGGTAAGCTGGGATGAAATGAGAGAGTAGAACTGACATATATACACTACCAAATGTAAAATAGAGAGCTAGTGGGAAGCAGCTGCATCGCATGGGGAGAGCTTGGTGCTTTGTGACCACCTAGAGGGGTGGGATAGGGAGGGTGGGAGGGAGACACAAGAGGGAGGAGATATGAGGATATACGCATATGTATAGCTGATTCACTTTGTTATAAAGCAGAAGCTAACACAGCATTGTAAAGCAATTATACTCCAATAAAGATGTTAAAAAAATTTTTTTTAATAATAAAAATAGAGTTTACAAGGACCAAATGGCATAATTGAAAACACGTTATGATATAACATTAAAATTTTAAAAGCAGTGTACTGAATCATTTATATTATATATATTACTAAGTGAAAAAAGAAACCTCCTATAAAACTCTATATTTAGGAAAGAAAAGGAGTAGTAGAAATATTACATAGTATTTTACCTATTACATAGTAAAATCACAAGTGATTATATTTCTTGCTGTTTTCCTGTACTTTCTGAATTTTATTTGATAGCATTATTTTTATTTCGAGAAAACAAACTTTTAAAGTTTTTTAGAACCTAGAATAAATAGTATTTGATATTAGTGAATAAATATGAAGCAGGGGATTAGGTTAACTCTTGGGACTGGGATGAATAACTAATCTAAAATGTACTGAGGGTAAAGCAGCTCTGAGAGAAAATATTGTGTTTATATATGAACCTTTTGAATTTGAAGTACTTGAGGGATACTTAGGTAGAAATGTCTAGCAGGGCATTGGTTTCAAGTTTCTGAAACTCAGAAACAAGCTGTTGGCCAAAAATACACATTTGAGAGTCAATGATTTTATTTGAAGTTATAGGTTTAGGTGAGGTTACCTAAATGTCATAATTATTATGATTTTATCATGATATTTTAAATTTAACTCCCTAAATGGACAAAGTACTCTATTAAAATAATAATTAAGCAAATGCCCTGCATATTTGCCTTATAATAAATTACAGAATAATTATGTGGATTTTTTATAATGTAAGTGCTTTCAGCAGCATAGTGCTATTGGTTAATTTGGTCATTCCTCAAGTATTAAAAAGACTCCAAAGTTAGAAACTGAGAAAAAATTGTAGAATGATAGTGCCTTATTAAGAAGTTTTATGTATATCAAACCTTTGGATGCCCACTGTACTCTAAGCTTTTTGAAATCCAATCAATCGGATCAATATGTCTGAATTCTTCTAGCACAGAGTCTGGTACATAGTAGAAACTCAATAAATATCTGTTAAATGTGTGACAAAGACTGTGTAGCAGTTGAACAAGACTGGAGATTAAGTATATATAGAAAATAATATCTACCTGGCTGTTGTTTCCTGCCCACTTTTTCTCTTTCCTGCCTCATTACACACATTCTCTTTAACCATTTCATGTAAAGACTGAAAGAATGAAGCATGTTTTTTCCAACATTTTACTATGTGTATTTTCAGACATATGGGGTAAAATTGAAAGAATTTTACAGTGACCATATATATATATCCACCATTAAACTGGTTTTTACTATTTTTTATCATTGTTTTTTATCATTTACTATTTTTATCATTGTTTTAGTACATTTGTTTTATCATATATCTATCCATTTACCTCTCCCTCTATTAATCCTTAGTACATTTTATTTCTCGGTACACTTCAAGTAGATTGAAGATATCAGTTCAACTCCTATTAAATACTTCAGCGTAAGTATCTTTTAACTAGAATTTTTTTAATGTGATAGTTTTTAAGATAAAATCTACATGCAGTGAAAAACACATAAGTGTACACTTGCTGCTTTTTGACAAATATACAGCTCTGTGACCCAAACCCTTATTAAATTATAGAACACTACCATCAACCCAGAAAGTTCTCCCATGCTCCTTTTCAGTCAATCCCATCTGCCACTGTTTCAGAGGAAATTGCTGTTCTGATTTGTTTCTACTACAGATTTGTTTTATCTGTTCTAGATCTTTTAATATACAGGAATGTACATATTCTTTTGTATAAGGATTCTTTCACTCAGCACATTTTGAGATTTATTTATGTTACATTATCAGTATTTCATTCTTTTTTATTGCTGAATAGTATTTCCTGATATGAATACTCCAGTGTGTTTATCCATTCTCCTATGGAAGAATTTGTGGCTGTTTTCAGTGCCAGGCTATTATGACTAAGCTGCTCTGAACATTCTGGTGCATGTTTCTTGGTCAGCATATATTTTAATCTCTCTTGGGTAAATACCAAGAAATGAAATTGCTGGATCTTAGGGTATATATATGTTTACTTTTTTAAAAAAAAATAAAACTCCAGACCTCCCTTTTCTAAAGTAGTTATACCATTTTATATTCCCACTAGAAATATAGGAGAGATACAGCTGGTCTACATTCTTACCTGGCCTTGTCCAGGTAAGACAAGTCCTTACGGAAGTGTAGTCATATCTTGTTGTGTTATTAATCTACATTTCCCTGATGATTAACAATGCCCAGCACCTTTTCAGGTGCTTATTACCTATTTGTATAATCTTTTGTGAAGTGTCTTTTCAAATATTTTACCCACTTTTTATGGAGCTTATTGAATTGTGGGAGTTCGAAACTAGAACAGATATTTGAAGGGAGAGTTAGCATTTTATGTGTTGTATTTCTCCCTGAAACTACTGTAGGGTGTTGCACATGAGTGCTCAAAATATTTGCTACTTAGTCTTAATTTGAAATAGACAATCCTAAAAAGATACACATAATCTGGCACTTTAAACTTTGAAAAATACTTCATATAAATATTGTGCCATTTACCATACTCCGCTCTCGAAAAAGTAAAGAATTTAATTGGCTTACTCTGTCACGGTTTGACAGAACTTTTTGTTTTTGCTTTTATTTATCACTTTGTTGAAGAGAGCCCTTTGTTGGAGAGAGAAGCAGCTTTTTATGTCCTGGAGTAGACTGTGCCGGGGTTATAATTTCAATGCTATTAAAACCTTGGAAGGGAGAGATTTTTGCAGTCAGCCTCCTATAGCCTTCAGAGAACTGGTTGAGTTGTTAGAAATCTCAGAGAAGCCTGAGAGTTTTTTGTGATAAAAGTGTAGCAAGACAAAAAGGCTTTGTTTTAAATGAAGTTTGCTAATCTTGACTGAATGTTTAATTATAGCTGTCATAAGCAGTGTTACAAGCAGGGCACACTTGAGGGGAGCGGTTGGACTATGGGAAACATGTAAGGCATTGATGCTCATTCAGTAGTGGCAGGCTTTCAACAGAGACAAGGTTTGCTAGTTGGCTTTTGCCTCTCAGAAGCCTGAAGGACCAAGTACGACATGATTCTGGTGACACTGAGCCTGAGGCAGCATAGGCTAGAGGACTTGGACTTAGACAGTTACAGCATTGGATGCTAGCTCTGCCACTTACTTGCTCATTGGCCTTTGGGAAGTTACTGAATCTTTCTAAGCCTCGTTTTCTTGAAGATGGGGATGGTGATAGTGCTTATATCATCAATGTGTGAGAACTACTGAGATGATAACAGTGAAGTAAGTCAGACAGAGAAAGACAAATATCATATGAGATCGCTTATATGTGGAATCTAAAAAAATGGTACAAATGAACCTATTTACAAAACAGAAATAGAGTCACAGATGTAGAAAACAAACTTACGGTTACCAAGGAGGAAGGGGTGGGGAGGGATAAATTGGGAGATTGGGAATATATCTATATATAAAATAGATAATCAACAAGGACCTACTGTATAGCACAGGGAACTCGACTCAGTACTCTGTAATGACCTATATGGGACTAGGCTCTAAAAAAGAGTGGATATATGTATAACTGATTAACTTTGCTGTACAGCAGAAACTAACATAACATTGTAAGTCAACTATACTCCAATAAAAATTTTTAAAAACTCGGTTACAGAAATCAACACTCTATAAATGGTACCCACCATTATTATTTTTGCTATTCATAGTAGTAGAAGTAGTAGCAGAGCGGCAGCAGCAATACTAGTACTCCAACTTTAGGATAGATGTAAACACCAAGGCTTTCCCAACAATGTAGTCATGGTGACAAAGCATTTTTATCTTTTTAATTTGCACTTACTTAGATAGAGATATTACTGACTCATCTTGAAGCCTCTCTTCCTCCTCAAGTATCCAAATCAGTTGCCATGGCCACGCTTTCTTCCTCACCACAATTTTAATTCCTAGATTTTCTCTGCCTGCCTGCCTTTAGAAAAATCAGCACTTGGAGAGTCAACACCTCTGGTCACTCACTGACTCTCATTGTCAGCACTTACCCACCCCTGAGGATCGTAAAGCCAGAGGGAAATGAAAAACTGTACCTTATCAGAAAAGTGCAGAGGCTCCTGTCACAATACTTCTTCAGGTTTGCAATTAAACCTGGCTCGAGGGGAGAGGGATGTTTCACAGGAACCAGGGACATTCTCCCTCAACAGGACTGTGGTTTTCTGATGCTCATTTAAAGCGGAGACAAGAGAATTCAGAGCAGGTGCTTTGAGTGACCAAGAGGCAATAAGAGGTTTCTGTTTCAGAGGCTTCCCTGCCTCTCTGCTTTCCAGGCTGGGGTTTTGAGTTGTGACATTGTTGAGACTACTTCTGATGAATTGACCATGTAGGTATCTTTCCTCAACTCCTAAGGAAGTAAACTTGTTACCTGCAGCTCATGCTTGAGGTTTGGCTCAGCATCAAATGCAGCAGCCTGGACATCCATGTCAGAGATCAGCACAAGTCTGTCAGAGTCCTGACACCTTTAAGTGTATGTTCAGAGAGTGGGAGAGGAAGAGGGGGGGTAAGTGGGCTTCTGCTAACTCTCTCTCCCAGGGCTGGGGTCAGTATGAGGCTATGCCAAGAAAACTTTCCTTTCTGATCCCTCTTGATTCAAAATTTTAATGCAAAGTAAAAACTCTTCTAATAATCCAACTGAAAATTGTTGTGGCCAATAGAGGAAGAGGTTAATTGAAGAGATTTCTTCCAGTCAATAAAACTGCTAGTAAAATCGTGTTTTCTTTCTTTATATCTTTTAAAAATAATTATGAGAATTTTCTTTCCAGCATTTAATTATGTCCTGTCGAATTAGGAGCAAGGAATCTGCTTTTTCCTTTTGTGACCCAGAACTGGCTATTATAGAATAACTATGAGAAAGAGACCTTAATATCCAATGAAGAAGAAAAGAGTAAAGTACATGTTAATTTGGCCCTGTGCTTTCAATAGCTTTGCCTGAAGGATATTTTAGCTTAAGATAAAACAATAATTCAGTCATTAATCTAGTTTCCTTCTCCAACTTTTTCCCCCTGCATGGTGGTATAAGATCTACTAAAAGTGGTAAAGTTGCTAAATTAAAATATCTGATAAAGAATAATCCATCTGGAAACACAGTATCCCAGAAAATAACTTTTTTTTTGAAATATAATTAAGAAATTAGTGTCCTTGGAATTAAGATGATCAAAATTGTACTTGGCCTCACTGAGTACTTTCTGGTCTACAATAGTAAGACTATCAAGGAAAGGCTTTTTGGTTATGAAAACAGAATGCACTTAGAACTGAGGGAGTGATCAAATTCCATGAAAACATTGCATTAATAACCTTCTTCCTGAGGGGGATACTAGAGGCTGCTGGCTGCCATGTGGATGGCATGAGTCATTTATTCAGCACCTGGCGTTCCCAAAATAAAGAAAGCTTTGAAGACAGTAGGAGTGAGACCAAAGTGAGAGGAGATAGGAAAGTGCAGTTGTGCCCAGAGGTAGTTGAAGCTCTGTTGAGCCTCAGGTCCCCCATCAGGTGGATTATTTTAAAGCTTAAAATACAGGTCTCAAGGATGTAGAGGGCAAGGGTTGTAACCCTTTTATTTCTCTTCTTGGGGTTCTAATCAGGGGTATGGTTTTTCATTTTACCTTGGTGTTCAGAAAATATTAATTTCTAAATGTACAGTGACAATTGGGATTACCATTGTTCTTTAACTTGAGAATTAAGTAAACTAATTCATATGAAAGTAATATACCTTCAAAATAGTGACTGATACACTCGTAACATTCTACTCATCTGTTCATTTGGAAAGAGTGGAGCTTTATTCTTACTTTTAAGTTTATTGAGGAATTTATGAAAGATTTGCAAATGCATTAAATAAAACTAAAAATAATCACCCTTAATTTTATCAGCAAGAAATAATATCTGTTAATATATTGGTATATATACTTCTAGTCTTTTAAGTTTTATGCACATGTAGCCATTCTGTTAAGTAGCCCAAACTTAGTAGAGCATGAATGTGAAAACTTTTATCTTTGTTCTATGATTACCTATCTTCTAGACTATGTGACTGAACCCCTTAACAAAAACTTGCGTAGATTCCAAAACTTTCTGATCCTTTCCCATAATTAAAACAAATAAACAACAAGAAGCAAACACAAAAATAGACCACTGTCTTCTCTGGTTGAAGTCTCCCATCTCGTTCCCCAGTTAAAGCACTTTAAGACGTATTTGAGATGGGGGGGAGGGGAACATGTACTTCCTGCACCTAGGAATTTATATGGAAATGCCTTTTACCTCTGGGCCAGAAAGAGGGAAATGAAACAACGGGCTGACCTCACTTAGGGGATGAAGGCTCCAAGTTACCCGTAAAGGCTACACTCCTGATGACTCTTTCAACTCCAACAATTAATTATTTTGCTCCCCCTTCCTTATTCTTCCCCTTCGAGAGACGAGGTGTCAGGAGGGTTGGGGAGGGGAGCTAGTGAAGTGGTCGGAGTAGTGGAGCTTACTCAGCTATCTCAATAATATCTGAGGGAGGTTTCTGACACCAGTCATTGGTGTCTGTCTTGGGAAAGTTTGGTATTTGGAGACACTGCCCACAGTTTTTGATCCTAGCAGGCAATCCTAGGATTACAGAAAAACTCCTACTTAACAGCCGGTTACATGTGTATATGAGGAGTGAACGTAACGTGTTGACACACGTTAATATACTTTTCTCGTTTGCCAGTGTTCACACATGCTCTCCTCCAGTCAGCCTAAAGCATCCTCTGCCCATCTTGATGGTGATGTGTGTATTTGTTGGGGGTGGGGGAGTGTGGAGCAAAGTGTTACAGCAAGTGATCAACGAGAACCTTTTCAGCTTCTAACTTCCAAAATAGAATTTGACAACAAAACACCAAGCTTAAAGCCAGGCACTAATATAGAGAGAATATTCTCAATTCATTATATTAAGAATCAAGTTATTGGGACTCAGAGTATAGGGTGTCTTGCATAGTATAGTGATGATATCCCTTCTGCCTGCGATGGCCAGGGCATGACATAGGCAGAGTAGGAAAATTAAGAGAAAATCTAGCCCTAGCGGGACCCAAAGGCTGCATCAAAGAGAATGGGGAGAAAAGCAGAAGGGGTGAAAGTATGTGGCTCCCAATCTCTTTTCTTCACACTTTGACTTAGGGTGTCAGAGGAGTTTCTCTTGAGAAAAATGCCTGGAGTTTTTATCCCAATTTATGTCTAGAAGAAGATTGTCACAGATGGGGCCTCCAGAAATAACCTGGGGGGTGACCACATCAAGTAAATTCAATAGTGCAGTCAAGTTAGGCAGGAGAAAGGCCAGACTTTCTGAGATGTTCTCAGTTCTTACAGGCCAGGTATGGGATCCATACTTTCCCATAGTCCCCTAACAGTGACTGAGAGTAGCTGTACTGAGAGATGGTGGAGCTTCTTTGAAGCTGCCATGAATAGAGGCAATTTAATCTGGAGTAGCTTCTATGACGTACAGTATAGGACAGAGGAGACAGAGGGGGAAGTGTAGAGAACAGGAGGCCTCTACTCTTTTTCCAGGACCATGCAGCATTGATGTATGATCATCATTAAGATCAATCAAATTAAGGGGGACAGTACCTCGAATTCTGCCATCAGGACACACAGTACAGACATGCCTATGGAGGGTAGTAGCACCAAAGGTCACTACACATACACAAACTCCCTCCCCAGAGCCCCCGGGGAGAACACAAGTTCCACAGATACCACACATCATCACGAGCAAGAGAAGGTAAGGGGAGGGTGATTTAAAATCCTAGACATTTGGCTAAAGTCCTGAGCTAATTAAAGAGACAGTTGAAATTAGAAAGCACCAGACATAAAACCTAGTTTGTTTGTTTAATTTTTTTTTTTTTTTTTTTTTTTTTTTTTTTTTTTTTGCGGTATGCGGGCCTCTCACTGTTGTGGCCTCTCCCGTTGCAGAGCACAGGCTCTGGACGCACAGGCTCAGCGGCCGTGGTTCACGGGCTTAGTTGCTCCGCGGCACGTGGGATCTTCCCGGACCGGGGCACGAACCCGTGTCCCCTGCATCGGCAGGCGGATTCTCAACCACTGCGCCACCAGGGAAGCCCTGTTTGTTTAATTTTTTCCAACTGCTGAGTGTGTGTGTGTGTGTGTGTGTGTGTGTGTATAGGGAGATTTGGACTGTAGACTTCAAAATTGTTTATAGTATTTCTTGTAAAAATGCTATAAAAAGAACATCAAATTCTAATTATTCACTTACAAAAAAAGCTATGTTTAGTAATGTCCTAAATATACATGTATGTACTCATAAGCAAGGATGTTGTGAAGATATTTTCAGACAGAATTCTGCAGCGAAAGCTTATATGCATTTTTGATTTTGGTGTACTTTGCCAATTCCTTATCATGAAGGCAACAGCACCAATTTTCACTGCTCACAATACTGTACGAGAAGGCCTAACTTCCCACTCCCTTAGTGTTTTTGGCAATAGCCAATAAAGCTGAAAATGCTAATAACCCAAAACTCATGCTTGAGTCTTTAGCTCTTTAACAGAGAAATTATTCTTTATGTTTACCCGAAGTCCTACAAAGATATTCACTTCAGTTTTTTACAGGTAAAATGTTTGTAATGTGAAAAATTGGATATAAACCAAGTATCCACCAATAGTAATGGATAAAGGGTAATACATTCAAACAATGGCATTCTGTATAAAAGTTAAGATGAACGTATAGGACAACATAAATGAAGTTCAGAAACACAGTAGGGAATACAAAAGCAAGTTTCAGAAAGTAACACACTGTGTTATTTATGGATATGTATATTATTAAATTGTTAAAAAAAAGTACTGGAGATATAGTCACCTGATTAATGATAGAGAAGTCGCCTTAGGGTGGGAAGGGAAGTGTTGCAGGGTCATACAAGCAAGAATTCTACTTTATTATGTTTTGTTTCTTTTATTATTACATGTTATTGTTAATCTTTAATGAAATAACATTAACCAATTCTGTGTAAGAGGTATATAAAGGCTGATTTCTTCTCATACATTTTTTTTGTGTTTTTTCAAAAAGAGAAGAAATTCAGGTCCCTTAGTTCTTAGCCTCTTAGGGGAGTACCTTAACCCAACAGCACCTAGGTTTCATGCCTATTATTTTATAAATGTTAAACATACAGAATTAAAGTGTTTAAATCTGCTGAAGTCCTAAGGCTAATATTAACAGCCTTGTTCTCCTAGATTGCTCTATTTTCTTAGACTATATTTCTTTGCCTAAATGAAATTCAGAAAAATATTTTGAGGGTGGTTAGTCATTTTCCATTATTAGTTAAATCATATGTTCATCTCCTTTGCATTCTGAAAGTGGTAATGAAGAATTGCTTCTTCACATAGTAGATAGTCATATTCTGATTGATTAATGGATTGAGTAAAAATTTTAAAAGAAAAATTTGTAGGGCTTCCCTGGTGGCACAGTGGTTAAGAACCTGCCTGCCAATGCAGGGGACATGGGTTCGAGCCCTGGTCTGGGAAGATCCCACGTGCCATGGAGCAGCTAAACCTGTGCGCCACAACTACTGAGCCTGCGCTCTAGGGCCTGTGAGCCACAACTACTGAACCTGTGTGCCACAACTACTGAAGCCCACGCGCCTAGAGCCCACGCTCTGCAGCAAGAGAAGCCACCGTTTGGTGCAAGTAAAGAAAGCCCATGTGCAGCAATGAAGACCCAATGCAGACAAAAATAAGTAAATAAATTTATTTTTAAAAAAAGAAAAATTTGTAGCCAACCAAACCAGTTCTGGACTGGAAACCAAAATATGATGGGACCTTTTGAAGTGGGTGTGGACTCTGGCATTTGTGTTGCATGTGTGAAAAATTGTGGAGTTACAAATAAATTGCCAGTTGTTTATCCTTTTCTATTACATTTGACAAAACCACCTTGTTTTATGTACATTGTTGGGGCTGCTGACTGAAATGTCTAGAAATAGATGGACACTGAGAACCTAATTTAATTTTAAAATGCTGAAGAGGGAGCCCATAGACCAGAATAACGGCTCAGTTGGCACTCTTCGAAGGGCTCCTTACCTGCACCTACAAGATTTATTGAGCCCCCTTTGAGTATGGTATTAGGTTTGTAGGGTACACAGAAAAAAATGTGTTATGTTTGTTTTGTAAAGGCAAGAGCATGGGTTTGTGAGGTATATAGGTAACTATAACTAACCATCCACTGCAACAGACCTTAGCCCCCATCCTCAGCTCTGCTGGGTTGCTATGCAAAATAGTGGTTCAATTTGACACTCCTACCCCTGGAGTATGAGAGTTCCTGTTGGCTACCACTTCCTTAGCATTTGATATACTCAGACTTTTTAATTTTGGCAATTAGAGGTATTTCTTTACTGGTTGTTTTTTTTTTTCTTGCATTTCCCTCATTACTAAGGGGGTGTAGCATCTTAGAAGTTTATTGGCCAATTGGTTTCCTCTTCTGTGAATTGTAGCTTCATATACTTTCTCCATTGATTTGACCTTTTCTTATTGATTTGTAATTCATTGATATTCTGAGTGAAAATCTTTGAACTGTTATATATATCGCCAACTGTTCTTGCAGTTTCTAACATGCCTTTTTAACTTTTTATGGGGGCTCTTCTCATGCGGAATTTTAAAATTTTGTTATTCTCAAATTTATCAACATATTCCCTTCATTGATTATGCTGTTTGTACCCTGTTTAAGAAATTCTTTTCTATGTCAAGGTCATAAAGATAGCCTTCTATAATTTCTTCTGATGGTTTCAAAGGCTTCTTATTCTTTGTAGGTTTTCTGTTTTGTGTTCATTAAGGTCTCCAAAATATCTGGATCTCATTTCAAAATATAGTTTTCGATAAGGATCTAATGTTTTCCATATGGAAATCCCATTTACTTATGCCATTTACTAAATATCTAACATTTCCCCATGATATTTAGTTCCATTTCTATTATATATATACCAGGTTTCTATATATTTGGGGGTCTATTTTGATATTTGTTATTATTTTCTAAATATACAATTTTTCATAACTTTCATTATGATTTATTCAACCCAGGTACTATGTAGTAGTGTGACTTTTAGTTATGCACATATTTTTAAATAGTTCTGATATTAGCTATTTCTGATTTAATTGTTATGTGATAATACAGTATGGTCTTTACAAGAGCTATTTTGGGGGATTTGTTGAGACTTTCTTTACAGACTAGTGACTGGTCAGCTTTTGAACATTTTCATGTGCACTTGAAAATTAGTTGAATGTAGAGTTTCAAAAATCTAGTAGATACAGTGTGTTAATGTGTGTTGTTAAAATCTTCTATAGCTATAGTAGCTTTACAAATGTTCAACCTATCAGTTTCTAAAAGATGATTTAAAGTATTCTGCTTGGATGGTGGATTACAGAATTGCTCCCTGTAATTCCATCAGTTTTTGCCTTATATGTTTTGTACAGTGTGGTCAGTTGCATAGAAATCAGGGTTCCTGTATCTTCTTTGTACATTACTATCTTCATTATTATACATTGTGTGCTTATCTTCAGTGAATTTTTGTTATTATTTTGTTTTCCTTTGCAAATTGTCTGGATGTGAAGTCAATCCTAGACAGTGGTTTTCCATTTCCCTCTATCTGGCCCCATGGGTTCCATGATTTCTGACCTGTTTTCATGTTAACTTCTTGGCTTTTGGTCTTGGTTAATTAGTGTGTAATTTCAGTTTCTTGTGGTTGATTCTTTTTTTTTTTTTTTTTTTTTTTTTTTTTTTTTTTTTTTTTTTGTCCATGGCCCTATGTGAATCATAAGGTGCTTAGTTTATTCTCAGGGTCAGTTTGTGGACTTTTTCAAATCGTGTATCAAGTCCGTCTTAGTAGCGCTTTGTGTTTCTCTCGATCATGCTGCTAGAGCTGCTGTAGCACTGGGAGCGATTTGGGCTGTTCAAATGTCCTTTTCTACAGCCCTCAACAGTAGGGTTTGTATGCACCTGTAATAGCTGTAAACAATTTATCTGCAGCCTCTGATCACTAACTCTGTGTATATCTGTTATTTCCAGCTCCTGAGTTTTCAAGGAGCTCTTTTCAGTTTTAAGTTCAGCTATGTATTTTCAATTTTTAAAGGAAACTTTATTATATTTCATCTTGAATTTCTATGTGACTGTCTTGTGTGTGCATGTGTGTGTGTGCGCATGGAGAGGAAGAGATGATAATTCCAAGTGACTTAATCCCTTATTAACTACATAAACACAAATACATAGGAGTATTTTTTGCATTTAATTTTAACAAAAAAGGCATCATTCAACCATTAATGATTCTCCTGGTCCTAGATACAATCTAAAATACGTGTTTTGAATAGTAGCATAATAGTACCTAGTAGAGATTAAAAAAAAATACTTACATCTACCATTCCCCTATTAATAGAGTTTTACTTTATTGCTGTTACATACAATGCTATAGTAAAAATACCTTTCACTTATTACATATTTGCACTTTTAATCTACAGAGTAGATAACCAAAACCAGAATTTCTTGGTGTAAACACATATATTTTATTTTACTCTTTTTTTTTTTTTTTAATTTTTTTGCGGTACGCGGGCCTCTCTCACTGCTGTTGCCTCTCCCGTTGCGAAGCACAGGCTCCCGACGCGCATGCTCAGCGGCCATGGCCCACGGGCCCAGCCGCTAAGCTCCATGTGGGATCTTCCCGGACCGGGGCACGAACCCGTGTCCCCTGCATCGGCAGGCGGACTCCCAACCACTGCGCCACCAGGGAAGCCCTATTTTACTCTATCTTAATAGAGATGTACATTTTCCAAAATTTTTTTTTGTTTTTTCTGTGAAATTCATCCTTCTCAACAATATTTGATTCTGTTAATTTCTCTGCATCTTTTCAATACAGGGTATTATTGCAGTTATCAATTTTTGTCAGTTTGATAAGTGGAATATGGGTTCAATTTGCATTTCCCTGACTACCTTTGAGATTGGGCATCATTTCATAGAAATCATTTGGATTTCTTTTTCTATGATTTTTCTTCTTGTATCCTTTGCCCCATGATCATTTTTAAAATAAATCAGTCACTCTTTGTAAAATGGTGCTGAGAATGTTCATGTGGTCGAATGTGTGGATTTTATTTGATTAAATCAGATTTCTTATTAAAGAAGTTGCTTCTTACACTGTTTATTCAGATATAAATTTTTTATCACTTGATGCTTTTGAGTCTATGTCTTGAAATATATATATTTAAGGGTCTTTTTGGTCAGACAGCCGATTATGATGGCATCATTTATTTCTTATGAATGAGAAAGCTGACTTTGACTGACAATACTTGGTGCTATCAAAGTAAATCATTTTTTCTCCTGCATAGAGTTAAATTTTCATCCTTTTTCCTCCTCTTTCCCTCCCTCATCTTTTTTCCCATCATATAAGTCTGGAGTTACACCATACTATTCCCTAATTCTAGGCTCTGGCCCAAGTCCCCAGGCCACTAAGGGTCCTCTAAATTATATCATCCACTTCATTAAGAACAGTGGTTCTCCAACTAACATGCATCAGAATTATCCAAAACACTTATTAAAACACATATTGCTGGGCTCCATACACAATTTCTGATTTAGCAGGTTTAGCATCATTGTTTTGGGTCAAACAATTTGCATTTCTAGTAAGTTCTCAAATGATGGTGATGCTGCTATTCCAGGGCCCACACTTTGAGAACCATTGGCTTAGAAAAATGGCCTTTAACTCCAGAGTCACCTAGAGAGCTGTTAAAAGATTCAGATGTCTAAGTCCTACCCCAGATTAGTTAAATTAGCTTCTCATTTAGATAATGCTTCCTTGGCTTTATCCTGAAGACAGAGTCCACATTCAGCTCTTTTAACATGTGGAGATGGGGAGGGCCTGATTGTCCAAGCTTTCTGGAAGATATTGATAGTTTTCTAATTAGTTATTCTGAACATCATTGTATTTTTTTAAACTCCTGCTCTTTACACTTATTGCTTCTAAATGCAGAGTTTCTTACCATCCTCATTCGGAGGAACAGGTCACACCTTTGTCAATCCTCTCCTGTACATATATTAGAATGTGCAGTGCTTTGCTCTGGTTTCAGCATCAATCTGAGCCCATCTGGTATTTTAAAAGTACGTTTATTTATATTTGAGACTTGGAGAAAAAAAGGATAAATAACAAACAATAATAGCTGCAAACATAGGTGCTGTTATTATTAATTCTTCAGAGATAAGTAATCTGAGTCTCCAAGGATGCAAATAGTATGTTCAGTTATGAGCAAGTGTAATTATGATTCCCAGTTACATACCCGGGCAGTGTGACTCCAGGCATGTACATTGAATTGTCCTAGTAAACCTGGATTCACTATTAAAGTAAACTGGCAGAATGAGCTATTTCTCACTCTTGTGTGAATATTTACTAGGTAGCAGACACATAAGCTGGAAAACCACCTCCTTGGATAAGGGAGGTCCTTCTTGGTGGGTTCATTGAATGGGGCCAGGAAAGAGACAGATGTAGTCAACATGAACACAGGTTTAAGAGACACATCTATATCTTCTAGAAATTCCTCAGCATTTCTGTCCTGCTGATGATATCCTCTCTAGAGTCCTAGCATAATTATAAAATTATGATTCTTATATGTCTTCCTTCACTTTGTGGTGTGTTGGGAGGGGACAAAGTTAAATTTGTGCTCAGTTCACCATCCTGAAAAGATGGAGACCTGAATTTCCAGCTTTAATTCTGCAACAAATAGCTCTATGACCTCAAGACAAATAACTTTATCTTACTGGGCCTGATATTTTTCTTCTGAAAAAACTTGAAATAGGTGATTTTTTAAATTATTTCTACTTCTAACAGTACAAAATGGAATGATAAAACTCCAAGTATGACAAGTGAAATCTTGTAACAACACTGAACTGTTCCCATATCATTATTCTCAGATTACTTATGTGTCTCATTACAGTGATTTATTGTGATCATGCAGTAATTCCTCAGCCCCCCAAAGAACAATCTGTTTATCTGGTTTTTATAAAAACATTAGAAAGAACAAAATTCACTCCCAAGGCAAAACCAAAATAGGAGATAGAGAGAGAATCTGTGATCTCAAGATGCTGTTAGTCAAACAAATGAGAAAAGAAATAATTCGAACTCACTGTATTTCAATTTTACTGGAATTCATTAATGCATATATAAAGTTTTTCTTGGTGCATAGTTAAAATTGCTATCTCTATGTCATATATTATAAGGGTTACTGCTATTACCAGAATACATTATATTATGAACCTCTCTTCTGTTTCCAGGGAGATGAACTGACAGTGGCATACAGATGTCTACAATGGCAGGCAATGTTTCTTTGTGTTTAAAATACTTTATGAAAGAACCCCCAGTCAAGAGAGCATTTCTAAGCATATTCACCTATGAATAGATACAACTTTATTTTTTTTAATATGTATAAAGCTCATTTCATTAATGGCTGAGTGTCTGAGGAACTTAGACAACAATTTCAAATGTGACTGTCTTGATCTCCTTCCAAGATATATGTATGCTCAGGTAATTGTCATATACTTCTTACTTCTAAGGACATCTATCTTTTTAATTCTTCATGTGTGTTTTCTATAATTTGCGGAGTAGGAAATACATTTTATACAGTGGCAAAGAGTTTTCTCTTAGAAGTTCGTCTTTCATTTTAAAAGCCTTTTCCATAAGGTAAATAATGGACTGAAATAGTAAGCAATTTGGAGATTAGATCAGAATTAAAATTTAAAATAGTAGTAGTTAACATTCATTCCCTTTGGTGAGTATTTAATTTATTTAGGTGGCTGATACTTTGGCTGTATCTATGGCTTCAGTATTCAATTTCATTAAATAAAAGTTGTATAAATAAGGTCATGATGTCTAAGTTTGGGTTCCAGGAAAATAGACTCTGAGCCTGAGATTTGCATGCAGTAAGTTTATTGGGTGAGTGCTCTCAGGAACAATATCTGTGAGGGAGTGAGAAAGGCAGGATGTGCAGAGGAAGAAACTGAACCGTAATGAGGCTACAGCATAGGCCACAGTCAAGTCCACACAGCTCTGGAGCTGGCATGGCGCTTCAGAGTTGTGAGTCAAGGCAGAGCAGCCATGTCTTTGTACCCTGCATGGAACAGCCATTGCATATGGGCTACGCTGGAGAGGGAATGCAGCCTTTCATCAGGGAGCTCACTTCTGTGAAAGGTGACTTCCAAATGAAGAGCTGTGAATATTTTGTCTAGGACTGAAAACTAATCCTCTGAGACAGGTATGGCATAGGAGGACCAGAATTTTACAATGTTTTCCACAAATTATGGCAGGCACATTAGAAATTTTAGAAAGACTACAAGTACTAATGCCAATGGTGGATTTCCACTTAGTAATTACATTTAAGTATGAAAATGTATTCCAAATTTATGCATATATAAAATATGCTTTTCCAAAGGAGCTCAAAGTTTAAGTCATCAAATTTGGTTTATTTAAGATGTTTCTAGTAATAGGATAACTAAGAAGAAATATGCAACCTGAGTAGAGAACGTAAATAAGTATGGAGAATATACTGTATATGAATTTATGTAGATCTTTTTACTACATGTGTTTGCAGAGGATGTGATATATTCTGTGTATTCTATGAATGTCTGAAAGGTTTTCTGATAGTTGTTTGCTTGACCTAGTTTTAACCAAGTATTAAGTTTGACTAAAGCAGCCTATATACATATATCTAGAATCCAACCCTGCCTTGAAAGTCCACACCTTCAACAGTCAGAACCCATCACCTCTTGACTGGATTACTGCAGTAGCCTCTTTCCTACCTGGTCTTCCCAGCCTTGCTTCTAATATAGTTTGGTTTCAGCACATCAGCCTATGTGATACTATTATAATGTAAGATGATGTAACTACTTTGCTTAAAACCTCTCCTGGGTTCCCATCTCACTCAGCATAAGAGCAGAAGTCCTTACAATGGCCTCTAGGACCCTATATGATCTGATCAATGACTTCTCCTCCTACTCTGCCATCATATGCTCTGGGCACACTGGCATTTTTGCTTTTTTCCTGAACATGCCATGTTTAGGGGATTTTGCACTTGCTATTTCGTCTGTCTGGAGTGCTTCTTCTCCAGATAATTCCATGGCTTGTTACCTTACTTCCTTCAGGCATTTACTCAGAAATTATCTTCTTAGCAATTCTTCCCGGATATCCTACCTAAAATTTCTAGAATCCTTTCCTACCCCAACACATCTGGCTTTTTTCTTTGACTCCCTAACACTTAGCAGTACTTAGCAAGGTACATATTTTATTTATCTTGCTTGATGTCAATCTCCATTGCTGGAATAGAGAAGGCTAGGAGTTTTGTTTTTTTCATTTATTCCTCTAGCTGTAGCATTGAAAACTAATGCATAGCACATAATAGGCCCTCAGTACATTTTTAATGAATGAAAGTAGATTTAGATGAGAAATGTGAGTATATACTTAGTGCTTTTACACAATTGGTCCCCACTGTCAAGTTGCTGCCTGACACAGCTAACACTAGAAGGAAGAAGAAAAGACTTTCTATGGGATCTGCCTCTTCTGTTTTCTTCAGAGATTGAGGGTTTTCAGAACCGCAAGAGACCTTCTTTAAGGAGTGTTAATTATGCTCTGGGCCTTCCCACATGAGCTGACCAGAAAGCTTAAAGGAAAGGTGGCTCTCTAGAATCATGGACGCTTGTTTGTACCCAACTGTGAATCCATGAGACAACATTGCTATCCCATGAGTGTCAAGAAGAAGAACCTTAGGGCTGATGAGAACAGTAAAAGTGTCATACTGCTTATTAAGAAACTAAATAATTTTTTTTCTTTCCAAAATAACTGTTCCCTAATTCCTGTTTAAAACAGGACATGGAACTCCAAGATCAATTTTAAAAAGATTAGGTCAAACCCAGAGTCTGCTTTCTATGAACTACTCTCTGAAATCAATATCTAACAAATATTTCAATGTCATTTGCAACATGAATGTAGCAGCAATTCTTAAGGAAGTTGTAAGAGAGATGCCTTAGAATGTCAACTTATTTTCTTAAAGGATGCTAAACTTTGGTTTTTAGTTTGCATTAAAAAGTGACTTTTTTGGGCTTCCCTGGTGGCGCAGTGGTTGGGAGTCCGCCTGCCGATGCAGGGGACACGGGTTCGTGCCCTGGTCCGGGAGGATCCCGCATGCCGCGGAGCGGCTGGGCCCGTGGGCCATGGCCGCTGAGCCTGTGCGTCCGGAGCCTGTGCTCCGCAGCGGGAGAGGCCACGGCAGTGAGAGGCCCGCATACCGCAAAAAAAAAAAAAAAAAAAAAAGTGACTTTTTTGTAACACCATTGGGTGTCAAATGCAAAGCATGCTTCTTATGTGTGACATCTGTCAGTTTTATAAATCCCACAGGATCTGCTGCCAGATGTCAGCTCTCTCCCTAGCATGCTTCCAGGACCTACACAACATCGGAAAAATGATGTCTGACTACTGGTAGACCACCTTGAGGCATAGGGGGAAATTGACTGAGAGCAAAGAGCTTGGCCGTTGACTTTGTAAGGCGCATATGAGTTCTGTCCTCTCCATGTGTTACCCGTGGCCGTCATAGTTACAATCACCTCAGGACTCCTAACAGTGAGGAACTCTGAGACAACTTTCAAGAGCCCTGCAGGTATTAACCGGTCTGTGGCCTCTTCCTTGAGGATCGCTTTGGATGCCATTCTAAAGCAATCCAATATAGTACGCTCCCCCTACAAGTCTGTGCTGACGGCGAAGCATAAGAGATGGCTTACAGCGTGTTTCTTCTCAGTCCTGAATACGAAATATGGCGCCTGTTGCGTATCTTCTCTACTTTCAGTGAAGCCTCAGAGAAACCAGAAGTGCTTATGGCCCATTAGGATGCAGGTGGGATAGGATGCCAAGCACCTCATCACTGTGGCTAAGTACCCAGGAGCAAAATCATGATTTATACATTTTCCGGTCTTCTTTATTTATTTATTTATTTGTGTGGTACGTGGGCCTCTCACTGTTGTGGCCTCTTCCATTGCAGAGCACAGGCTCCAGACGCACAGGCTCAGCAGCCATGGCTCACGGGACCAACCGCTCCGTGGCATGTGGGATCTTCCCGGACCGGGGCCCGAACCCGTGTCCCCTGCATCGGCAGGCGCATTCTCAACCACTGCGCCACCAGGGAAGCCCTTCCGGTCTTATTTGGCTGCAGAATTTTGAAGTTTGGGGGCTCGGCAGAGCTTGGATTTGGATAAACATGGACACCGACAGAGTATTTAGATGCCCCAGATGTTCAGTTGTATGGTCCGTCTGTGCTATTCTCTCAGGAAGGGTACATGAGAAGGCTACTAAGCAAGTTACTTTATTTTGAAGCAAAAAAAGAGAAATCGTCAAAAGGCAATCTGGCTTTATTAAAAATGGAATTACTTAAAAATGGGATTTCAGTGCCCAAGAGTGGCACCAAGATAGGACGGTCCACTGTCTTTCTGGCTTGTCTGTGAGCACATCCTGGTCTGTGGACACTGTTGTGGCATCACCCAGCCTGCGTGGGCTGAGGGCTTGTTAGGACTTGAAAGGGGAAGTAGAGCCCACCACGTCCACGCACTGGCTGCTCGAGGCCTTCTAAGTCTGAAGGCATTGCAGGTAGACATTTGCCGGTCAGGAGCTGAAGCAGGGTGGGGGATGCTCTCTATTTGTTACTGTGCTCAGCCATCAGAGGAGTTTCTGCCTCTGTGCGGGATGCCAGCATGTCCCAAAGGAAAGTAAGCATTTTACCCAATCTCATGGAATTTGGTCAACATAACTCCAAAATCCTAGAGGTTGAGACGATTTGTTTGCATTCTGCTCTGAATGTTTTGCCATCAAATGGACAAAGTCAAATGTGGCAAAATGTGCCAGTGTTCCGTTTGAATATTAAGCCAGAAGTGGCAGAATGACCTCTGCCTGTACCAGCTCATCTACTGCTTCTCCAGGAAGCCCAGATTGTATGAGCAGGACCCACTAAACCTCACTCCCTCTTTCTCTGTTAAGCTTCTGCATATCAGAATAGCACAGTTTATAGCGTTCCTGCTTTTCCCTCAGTCACAATATCTCAGGTGTGGGATGTTTGGGTATCTTAGTGGTACAAGGCAGTGAGTATGGAATACCTGAGAACACAAAATGTACAGAGGGTTCTACACATTCTTTGCTTTGGGCCAAAAGTGAAGAATAACAACAGAACAGGGATGCTGTGAGGATTAGAAGGGATTAAAGCAAAGCCTGGCTGGAAGGGTCTGCTGGCCATGTGACTTTCTGAAGGTATTATGAGCATCTCAGATAAAAGGGTAAAGTGGTCACAGTATCTTTCTGAGAACACTGTTTTTCTCATAGGCCATTTAACTGTATTTCCCTGTTACAGACTGCATGGAAATGATGGGAGAATTTTCCTGCTGTTTCCAGAAAGAAACAAGGAGTCAGTTTTCAAATATGAAGAGATTAGCTTGTTGCAGCTCAGCTTCCCATGCCCTGCCCTTTTATGCAGCAAGCTTGAGGTTTCTCATCCTTGCCTCTATGGAAGGGCTCAGATGTAGTCTAACTTTTCTGTTGAACATCTCACTGTAGCTGCTGATAAAAGCCACGAAGGACCCAAAGACAATCTCATGAAAATGAAAAAAAAAAAAATTATTCTGTGTACCATAGACTGGGTAAAAGGCAGAGGCATATATATTACTTTGCCCTGCCTTTGAATTACTAGCCTATCAAAAGTCCAAAGCTGAAAGTTGTATCTGTATTCATGGTAACGGGAATGTCCCTTGCACTGAGGCATCATTTGACAAGGAGAGAACAACCTGCATTAAGAAAGTGAGAGCATCTCTTCGAAGACTGGCAGGAAGGGTAATGGAGCAGTGTGCCGTGAAGATACCCTTCAAAGCGAGGATGGTATTGAGTTCTCTTTGGAGCTAGGGTGAACGTGTTGGTAAATTGCAATTGCATTAGTTTTGCTCTTTGTCCAAAATCAAATGGGTAGAGCAGAGTGTCCAATAGAAGGGACTAGACTATTGTGGAGTGTGCACTGAGGCAGGTCTATGCTCCTTCCTGGGCTCATGCCATGCTCATCTCCAGCTCCTGGTCTTTGCTGGTGCTCTCTCCTTTCATAAAATTCTTTCCCAGCCCATCATCTCATGCAATTACCATCCATCCTTCATACTCTGAGCCAAGGGAAGTTACACATTATGTTCTGTGTCCCACCACTAAATTAAATGTGTATATATATGTATTATTCATGTTAATCCTGACCACAACTCTGTAAGGTAAATACTATTATTGTTCTCAATTTACAAATAATTAAATTGGTGCCATAGAAATCCAATAACTTGTCCAAGGCCATTCAGTTTGTGAATGGAGAAATCCAAATTTGAATCCAGGCCCTCTGACTGCTCCTGTCCATACTCTTAACCATCATTCCACACTGCTTCCCATGGTAGGCCAGATATACTTACATGCTCATAAAGCCTTCACCATCAATTCCTGTCCATAGCCGTATGCTTTCTTTCCATTCCAATTGCATTGTTTGCAACATTCATTCCAGTACTTGACCTTATGCTGTCATAGATGATAATCTAAGGTGTTTATTAAAGGAAACTTTTTCCCCATAAGGTTACACAGTGTTTAAGAGAACTATATATTTTTTCATATAACACTGTATTTTTGTACTATACTAGCCTGATAGTGTACTCAACACCTAGTAATTGAACTAAATAAGTCACTTAATATAGTTGCAATAAAATGATAAAAGATAAAAAAAATACTACATTCCTCATTCTGAGACCCATTTTGCTAAGCATTACTAAATTATGGCCATGGAAACTTCCACCACATCTATATGATCACCCCTTTAGCGTGTCAGGCTGATCAGAACACTGTAGAAATTCAGCTCTATTGTGTAGGCAGGGCAAGAGAGTACATTTCTGAACAACAATTCAGTAGTGAATAGGTCAGAGGGCTGTCAAGTTAAGACACTAAAGCGAAGTGCTGAAAACAAGCCAGAAGCAATGTAAAAATCAATAAAGATATCTGAGAAATAGCTAGAGTTGACCAGGCCTTCTGGGCAGATCTACCGGGTAGATGTGCTCTAGTTTATCCATAAACCAACCACTACTACAGAGACCAAACAGAAGTGATGTAAGCCTAACACCACTTAGGCTCCTTTTATTGAGGCTTAAGGGAGACATAACAAGATAATCACTCATGTATAATTGACTCTTCTGAGTGTGCTGGTCATCAGTAAGCCTGTAGGCTAATTCTGAGCCTCCTGGGGAGAGCCCTTGGCATAGAACAAATAAGAGGACAGTTACCATTACAGAAGACGCTCCATAGTCAAGTGATTAAGGAAGTTAAGTCTGTAATATGAGACTGCCTGCTTGACCATCACTTACAGATGTGAGAACAGGCACAAGTTATCCAACGGCTCTGGGCCTAAGTCCTTAAGTCCTTATTGCAAATTAACGCATAGTAAAAAGAAGGCATATCGATTAGCTTTTTTAAATAAGTTGATGCATACACCTTTCTCAGCACAGTGCCTGGCTGTGTTAAGTATGTGCTCAGTCATGAAGAGAAATGGGAATGAAGTATGTATGTGACAGATGTGGGCAGAATAGGGTATAAAACCATTCATTTATTCAGTAAGTATTTATTGAGAATCTAGTCTGGTAGATGCTGGGTACAGAATCTAAACAAAATCAAACCAAGCCCTACTTATATGGGGCTTAAACTCTAGTGAAGAAGATATACCGTAAACAAGTAAACACATAACTGTATCATCCTCAATTATGAAGAAGTGATCTGAAGGAAAATTAGGAGACCGAGAGAGATAGAGAAAGAGAGAATAATGGAAGAGGACTTATTTTATTTTGTTTTTGTGTGTGTGTGTGTGTGTGTGTGTGTGGTACGCGGGCCTCTCACTGCTGCGGCCTCTCCCATTGCGGAGCACAGGCTCCGGACGCGCAGGCTCAGCGGCCATGGCTCACGGGCCCAGCCGCTCCGCGGCATGTGGGATCCTCCCAGACCGGGGCACGAACCCGTGTCCCCCGCATCGGCAGGCGGACCCTCAACCACTGAGCCACCAGGGAAGCCCAGGACTTATTTTAAATTGGATGGCAGAGACAACTTCCTTGAGGAATAACATCTAAGGTGAAATTTTAAAGACCAAGAGAATACAATGATGACAGCAGGGTGGCGTGGAGAAGCCATCCAGGTGGAAGGAGTCCCATAGCCTAAAGCCCTCAGGAAGGAAAAAAGTCTTGACCATCTATTAGCTGAAAGGAGGTTAAAACGATGGAGCCAAGATGGAAAGGGAGAGTGACTCAGGAACAGATTGGAGGCAAGAGAACTGGCTGGTGTAAGTTTGTTCAGGGCTTTGTAGGCTATAGTGAGGAGTTTGGATTTAACAGGTAGGGTAATGGGAGGTTATTGAACGGATCCAACTTATGTTGTCTGCTTTATAGTGAATGGGTTGCTGGGGCAAGAATGAAAGCAGAAGGACCCATTGGGCAGCCATTCTAGTAGTCCAAGCTAGAGATGATCGTGGCTTGAGCTTGGGTATGGGTGGAAGCAGTGGGTAAGAGGAGAGGTAGACAGAATTGAGATGTATTTTGGAGGTAGCATCTATAGGGCACACACACAAAAGCCACATTTATATTTGATATAAAAAGGGATATAGGTTGATAATCCTGGTCAAATGCATGTCAATTTTAAATCGTGTAATATAAAGATAGCTTAAGTCACTTTTGATCTGCAGCCAATTGTATTTAGAGGTTTTATCAATCCTAAAATACGCATTTTTAAAAAATCAATCTCCCTGAAATCAAGATTATTTATAATTGAAGACAGATTAAAGGAAATGCCTTATCTGTATTGTTTTTTAATAGCATGAGAAATTCCCAGGTTTCAAATTGGTAACATTTTTTCCCATGTGTTACTTTAAATTTCTCCAAAGAAAGTTTCTTTCAAAAACTCTTCAGGCTCAAGCTGAACGGGACCCTAGAGCTGTGAAGTTCAGAGTTGCTGATATCAAAGCACACTATAGGGCACAACAAGAAATGTTGTAGGGCTTCCCTGGTGGCGTAGTGGTTGAGAGTCCGCCTGCCGATGCAGGGGACATGGGTTTGTGCCCTGGTCCAGGAAGATCCCACATGCCGCGGAGCGGCTGGGCCCGTGAGCCATGGCCGCTGAGCCTGAGTGTCCGGAGCCTGTGCTCCGCAACGGGAGAGGCGCATTCCTGCTGTAAATTAATTCCCATTAGTTGAAAAAGCAGGATAGAGCTGACCAAGGGGGAAAAAAAATGTAGTGCAGCCCATAAACTCAAAGTTGTTTTTTATCTCCTGTTACAAAATTATTCAGTAAGGAGTATGTTTTCAAGGCATTTATGGGGATTGGGCAGCGAGTTCCCTTGTGATGTTCTAAAATTTCACCCACAAGAGTTTAACTACATTCATAATAACACTGTAATTATTTTCTGATTTCAATCCATATTTTAATTTACCAATACTGTATTTTGTACCATGATTAACAATTTCCTATGCACTAGTTATGGGGCAACTCACTTGTCCTGTTGATGTAAATCTTATCCCTTTGCTGTACCTTCAGATGGCATAGCCCTTCTGAGTTCATATGAGATTTCTAGAACTATGGCCCGGGAGATTTCATCCATGCATCCTGACTAAGAACTCACTCTCCTACGCCAGCCGAGCTGTGGGTTGCTGCTGAATCACTACAGCTGACAGACCCATCTGGATGGTAGCCATCACAGATACAGAATTCATTTTGAGCAAATGAACTATGTGATACAGGTGACAATGAACTGAAGTGGCGATCCAGAGCCAGCCATACACATAGACTGAATAAGCAGATATCTCTTTACTGGGATTTGAAATAACCTTAAAGAACACTCTCCCCAGGCTTGGCTCTCTAGCATCTTTTCTCGCTTGATGCGACCATATTGGCTTACATGACATTACTCACTCTGAGTTACATTATTTAAAGACTCTACTAAAATGCATGTTTCTTAGAGAAAACTGTCTTTAGGTTAGTAGGCCCTACCTATACCACAGAACCAGCTCCACGGAAAAATATGTTGCCGGGATCCTTGGGTTATCCATAGGCTCTTTTCTGAACTCTTACCTAGGTGACTTGCTCTTTGTTTCCACGCTTCTACTTTAATCTACTGATTTAAGCTTAGGTGTTACTTCTAGTTCTGAGGTTTACAAGAATATCTATAAAGAAGCCTTTAACATCTAGATATAATTATAATAAGTTACTTTATCAGATAATAAATACTTTGGCTGTAGCCTGGTCATGATGGAATAGGACAGTTTTCAGGTATAAACTGCTGACTGTGGTAGAGGAAGGAAAGTTGCTAAAAATGAGGTACTAGGGGACTCAGAATCAGGGAATAGAGAACGTAAAGGATAAGGGTGGTGGACTGGGACAGTTAGGAGTTGAAATGTAGGCACAGAGTGGTTGATTGAGGAAGGTTTGTTTAACACAGGAAGTAGATAGAAGAGGCTCCATAGGTGAGCTTTACTTTTATCAAGATTGGAGCTACAGAAATATTTATTAGAGTTCTAAAATAGATGGATATAATCAAAGCATGTTTTCCAGTGTCTTCTAAAATCTGTTATTTGGAACATCAGTTCCATGAGATGCTTTATGAAAATCAGGTTCCGTGGATTAATAAAATTAGGAAATGCTGTACAATCAAACCTCCTGTCAGAAATTCACTTGACATGTCAAGCATATGGGAGGTTTTGAGATGTTTCCATTAAAAAAAAATGATTTGTTTGACTTCTTTTTTTCCCAAATAAAAGATTAACTTAGAGGAAAACAGTTTGATAAATTGTGGCTTTGTGCCTGTGCAATTTAAGGAAGCAAAAAAAAAAAAAAAAATAGCTTTTATGAGTAGGTACTCAAGAAACAAGCAAGAATCTAAACCAAGAGTTTCCGAAATTTTGAGTTTTCAGCTCTAATAAAGCTATTATATTTATTTTTAAGTTACATACATATTACTATGTTCTAATATATTATGTACATTATAGCACACATAAAATAGAAATCCAGATGAGAAAAATGAGAACATTTTAAATGTCATGTTTATTTTATTTTTTGACTGAAGACATTTTCCTCTTGCCAAAATATTTAAATAATGACACTTTTTACTGAACAACGTGATTGAAGTTTTTAAATGTATATATATATACTTTTTTCTATTTGATTTTATTTTTAACATCTTTATTGGAGTATAATTTCTTTACAGTGGTGTGTTAGTTTCTGCTTTAAAACAAAGTGAATCAGCTATACATATACGTATATCCCCGTATCTCCTCCCTCTTGTGTCTCACTCCCACCCTCCCTACCCCATCCCTCTAGGTGGTCACAAAGCACCGAGATGATCTCCCTGTGCTATGTGGCTGCTTCCCACTAGCTCTCTATTTTACATTTGGTAGTGTATATATGTCCATGCCACTCTCTCACTTCTTTCCAGTTACCCATCCCACTCCCCGTGTCCTCAAGTCCATTCCCTACATCTGCGTCTTTATTCCTGTCCTGCCCCTTGGTTCTTCAGAACCTTTTCTTTTTTTTTTTCAGTTCCATATATATGTGTTAGCATATGGTATTTGTTTTCCTCTTTCTGACTTACTTCACTCTGTATGACAGACTCCAGTTCCATCCACCTCCCTACAAACAACTCAGTTTCGTTTCTTTTTATGGCTGAGTAATATTCCATTGCGTATATGTGCCACATCTTTTTTATCCATTCATCTGTCGATGGACACTTAGGTTGCTTCCATGTCCTGGCTATTGTAAATAGAGCTTCAGTGAATATTGTGGTAATGACTCTTTTTGAATTATGGTTTTCTCAGGGTATATGCCCAATAGTGGGAATGCTGGGTCATATAGTAGTTCAATTTTTAGTTTTTTAAGGAACCTCCATACTGTTCTCTATAGTGGCTGTATCAATATACATTCCCACCAACAGTGCAAGAGGGTTCCCTTTTCTCCACACCCTTTCCAGCATTTACTGTTTGTAGATTTTTGATGATGGCCATTCTGACTGGTGTGAGGTGATACCTCATTGTAGTTTTGATTTGCATTTCTCTAGTGATTAGTGGTGTTGAGCATTCTTTCATGTGTTTGTTGGCAATCTGTATATCTTCTTTGGAGAAATGTGTTTATTTCTTCTGCCCATTTTTGGATTGTATTGTTTGTTTTTTTGATATTGAGCTGCATGAGCTGCTTGTATGTTTTGGAGATTAATCCCTTGTGAGTTGCTTTGTTTGCAAATATTTTCTCCCATTCTGAGGGTTGTCTTTTCATCTTGTTTATGGTTTCCTTTGCGGTGTAAAAGCTTTGAAGTTTCATTAGGTCCCATTTATTTGTGTTTTTATTTCCATTTCTCTAGGAGGTGGTTCAAAAAGGATCTTGCTGTGATTTATGTCATAGAGTGTTCTGCCTATGTTCTCCTCTAACAGTTTGTTAGCGTCTGACCTTACATTTGGTCTTTAATCCATTTTGAGTTTATTTTTGTGTATGGTGTTAGGGAGTGTTCTAATTTCATTCTTTTACATGTAGCTCTCCACTTTTTCCAGCACCACTTATTGCTGAGGCTGTCTTTCCTCCATTGTGTATTCTTGCCTCCTTTATCAAAAACAAGGTGACCATATGTGCATGGGTTTATCTCTGGGTTTTCTATCTTGTTCCATTGATCTATATTTCTGTTTTTGTGCCAGTACCATACTGTCTTGATTACTGTAGCTTTGTAGTATAGTCTGAAGTCAGGGAGCCTGATTCCTCCAACTCCGTTTTGCTTCCTCAAGATTGCTTTTGCTATTCAGGGTCTTTTGTGTTTCCATACAAATTGTGAAATTTTTTGTTGTAGTTCTGTGAAAAATGCCATTGGTAGTTTGATAGGGATTGCATTGAATCTGTAGATTGCTTTGGGTAGTAGAGTCATTTTCACAATGTTGATTCTTCCAATCCATGAACATGGTATATCTCTCCATATGTTGGTATCATCTTTAATTTCTTTCATCAGCGTCTTATAGGTGTCTGCATACAGGTCTTTTGTCTCCTTAGGTAGGTTTATTCCTAGGTATTTTATTCTTTTTTTGCAGTGGGAAATGGGAGGGTTTCCTTAATTTCTCTTTCAGAATTTTCATCATTAGTGTATAGGAATGGAAGAGATTTCTGTGCATTACTTTTGTATCCTGCTACTTTACCAGATTCATTGATTAGCTCTAGTAGTTTTCTGGTAGCATCTTTAGGATTCTCTGTGTATAGTATCATGTCATGTGCAAACAGTGACAGGTTTACTTCTTCTCTTCAGATTTGGAGTCCTTTTATTTATTTTTCTTCTCTGATTGCTGTGGCTAAAGCTTCCAAAACTATGTTGAGTAATAGTGGTGAGAGTGGAAAACCTTGTCTTGTTCCTGATCTTAGAGGAAATGGTTTCAGCTTTTCACCATTGAGAATGAGGTTGGCTGTGGGCTTGTTGTAAACAGCCTTTATTATGTTGACGTAGGTTCCCTCTGTGCCTACTTTCTGGAGGATTTTTATCATAAACATGTGTTGAATTTTCTCAAAAGCTTTTTCTGCATGTATTGAGATGATCATATGGTTTTTCTCCTTCAATTTTTAATATGGTATATTACATTGATTTTCATATATTGAAGAATCCTTGCATTCCTGGGATAAACCCCACTTGATCATGGTGTATGATACTTTTAATGTGCTGTTGGATTCTGTTTGCTACTATTTTGTTGAGGATTTTTGCATGTATGTTCATCAGAGATATTCGCCTGTAGATTTCTTTCTTTGTGGCATCTTCAACTGGTTTTGGTATCAGGGTGATGGTGACCGCATAGAATGAGTTGGGGAGCATTCCTCCCTCTGCTATATTTTGGAAAAGTTTGAGAAGGCTAGGTTCTAGCTCTTCTCTAAATGTTTGATAGATTTCGACTGTGAAGACATCTGGTCCTGGGTGTTTGTTTGTTGGAAGATTTTGAATCACAGTCTCAATTTCAGTGCTGTGATTGGTCTGTTTATATTTTCTATTTCTTCCTGGTTCAGTCTCGGAAGGTTGTGCTTTCTAAGAATTTGTCCATTTCTTCCAGGTTGAACATTTTATTGGCATATAGTTGCTTGTACTAATCTCTCATGATCCTTTGTGTTTCTGTAGTGTCAGTTGTTACTTCTCCTTTTTCATTTCTAATTCTATTGATTTGAGTCTTCTTTTTTTTCTTGATAAATCTGACTAATGGTTTGTCAATATTGTTTATCTTCTCAAATAACCAGTTTTTAGTTTTGTTGATCTTTGCTATTTGTTTCCTAAATTTCTTTTCCATTTATTTCTGATCTGATCTTTATGTTTTCTTTCGTTCAGCTAACTTTGGGGTTTTTTTGTTCTTCCTTCTCTAATTGCTTTAGTTGTAAGGTTAGGTTGTTTATTTGAGATGTTTCTTGTTTCCTGAGGTAGGATTGTGTTTCTATAAACTTCCCTCTTAGAACTGTTTTTGCTGCATCCCACAGGTTTTGGGTCATTGTGTTTTCATTGTAATTTTTTTTCCATATTTTTTGATTTGATCTTTGATGTCTTCTGTGATCTCTTGGTTATTTAGTAATGTATAGTTTAGCCTCCATGAGTTTGTATTTTTTACAGATTTTTTCCTGTAATTGATATCTAGTGTCATAGCATTGTGGTTAGAAAAGATACCTGATATGATTTCAGTTTTCTTAAATTTACCAAGGCTTGATTTTGTGACCCAAGATATGATCTGTGGTGTAAAATGTTCCATGACCACTTGAGAGGAAAGTGTATTCTGTTTTTTTTTGATGGAATGTCCTATAAATATAAGTTAAGTCCATCTTGTTTAATGTATCATTTAAAGCTTGTGTTTCCTTATTTATTTTCATTTTGGATGATCTGTCCACTGGTGAAAGTGGGGTGTTAAAGTCCCCTACTATGATTGTGTTACTGTCGATTTCCCCTTTTATGGCTGTTAGCATTTGCCTTAAGTATTGAGGTGCTCCTATATTGGGTGCATAAGTATTTACAATTGTTATATCTTATTCCTGGATTGATCCCGTGATCATTATGTAGTGTCCTTCTTTGTCTCTTGTAATCGTCATTATTTTAAAGTCTATTTTGTCTGATATGAGAATTGCTACTCCAGGTTTCTTATTAAATTTATTTATTTTTCTTTCTGCCTCTGTTGGGTCTTCATTTCTGTGCGAGGGCTTTCTCTAGTTGCGGCGAGTGGGGGCCACTCTTCATCATGGTGCGCAGGCCTCTCATTCTCACAGCCTCTCTTGTTGCAGAGCAAGGCTCTAGACATGCAGGCTCTGTAGCTGTGGCTCCTGGGCCCAGTTGCTCTGTGGCATGTGGGATCTTCCCAGACCACAGCTTGAACCTGTGTCGCCTGCATTGGCAGGCAGATTCTCAACCACTGCGCCACCAGGGAAGCCCTCCAGGTTTCTTTTGTTTTCCAGTTGCATGGAATATCTTTTTCCATCCCTTCACTTTCAGTCTGTATGTTTCCCTATGTCTGAAGTGGATCTCTTGTAGACAGCCTGTATACGTGTCTTGTTTTTGTATCCATTCAGCCAGTCTATGTCCTTTTGTTGGAGCATTTAATCCATTTACACTTAAGGTAGTTATCAATATGTTTGTTCCTATTACCATTTTCTACATTGTTTTGGGTTTGTTACTGTAGGTTTTTTCCTTCTTTTGTATTTCCTACCTAGAGAAGTTCCTTTAGCATTTGTTGTAAAGCTGGTTTGGTGGTGCTGAATTCTCTTAGCTTTTGCTTGTCTGTAAAGATTTTAATTTCTCTGTCAAATCTGCATGAGATCCTAGCTGGGTAGAGTATTCTTGGTTTTAGGTTTTTCCCTTTCATCACTTTAAATATGTCCTGCCACTCCCTTCTGGCTTGCAGAGTTTCTGCTGAAAGATCAGCTGTTAACCTTATGGGGATTCCCTTGTGTGTTATTTGTTGTTTTTCCCTTGCTGCTTTTAATATTTTTTCTTTGTATTTAATTTTTGATAATTTGATTAATATGTGTCTTGGCATGTTTCTCATTTGATTTATATTGTATGGGGCTCTCTGCACTTCCTGGACTTGCTTAACTATTTCCTTTCCCGTATTAGGGAAGTTTTCAACTATAATCTCTTCAAATATTTTCTGAGTCCCTTTCTTTTTCTCTTCTTCTTCTCAGACCCTTATAATTCGAATGTCGGTGCATTTAATGTTATCCCAGGGGTCTCTGAGGCTGTGTATCGATTCTTTTTACATTCTTTTTTCTTTATTCTGCTCTGTGGTAGTTATTTCCACTATTTTATCTTCCAGGTCACTTATCCATTCTTCTGCCTCAGTTATTCTGCTATTGATTCCTTCTACAGAATTTTTAATTGTATTTATTGTGTTGTTCATCATTGTTTATTTCCTCTTTAGTTCTTCTAGGTCCTTGTTAAACCTTTCTTGTATTTTCTCCATTCTACTTCCAAGATTTTGGATCACCTTTACTATCATTACTCTGAATTCTTTTTCAGGTAGATTGCCTATTTCCTCTTCATTTGTTTGGTCTGGTGGGTTTTTACCTTTCTCCTTCATCTGCTGTGTGTTTCTCGGTCTTCTCATTTTTCTTAACTCACTGTATTTGGGGTCTCCTTTTCACAGGCTGCAGGTTCTTAGTTCCCATTGTTTTTGGTGTCTGCCCCTTGTGGCTAAGGTTGGTTCATTGGGTTTTGTAGGCTTCCTGGTGGAGGGGACTGGTGCCTGTGTTCTGGTGGATGAGTCTGGATCTTGTCTTTCTAGTGGGCAGGACTGCGTCCTGTGGTATGTTTTGGGGTGTCTGTGACCTTATTATGATTTTAGGCAGCCTCTCTGCTAATGAGTGGATTTGTATTCCTGTTTGCTAGTTGTTTGGCATAGGGTGACCAGCACTGTAGCTTGCTGGTCGTTGTGTGGAGCTGGGTCTTGGTGTTGAGATGGAGATCTCTGGGAGAGCTTTCACCGTTTAATATTATATGGAACCGGAGGTCTCTGGTGGACCGGTGTCCTGAGCTCAGCTCTCTCACCTCAGAGGCACAGGCCTGACACCCAGCCAGAGAACCAAGACCCTGTCAGTCACATGGCTCAGAAGAAAAGGGTGGAAAAAAAGAAAGAAATAAAGAAAATAAAGTTATTAAAATAAAAAATAAAAATAATTATTAAAAATAAAAAATTGAAAAGTAATTTTTAAAAATGAAAGAAGAGAGCAACCAAAACAAAAAACAAATCCACCAATGATAATAAGCACTAAAAAACTATACTAAAAAGAAAAACGAAAAAACATGGACAGACAGAACCCTAGGGCAAATGGTAAAAGTAAAGCTATACAGACAAAATCACACAAAGTCCATCACCTCAATTTTCGGAAGATTTGTTATCAGTTCAGATATTCCAGAGATGCACAGTACATCAAGTTGATTGTGCAGATTTAATCTGCTGCTCCTGAGGCTCTGGGAGAAATTTCCTTTCTCTTCTTTGTTCACACAGCTCCTGGGGTTCAGCTTTGGATTTGGACCTGCCTCTGCATGTAGGTCTCCTGAGGGCATCTGTTGTTCACTGAGACAGGACGGGATTAAAGTAGCAGCTGATTAGGGGGCTGTGGCTCACTCAGGCCTGGGGGCGGGAGGGGTACGGTTGTGGGGTGAGCCTGCGGCAGCAGAGGCCAGCATAACATTGCAACAGCCTGAGGCGTGCCATGCCATGTGCTCTCCCGGGGACATTGTCCCTGGATCACAGGACCCTGGCATTGGTGAGCTGCACAGGCTCCCAGGAGAGTAACTGTGGATAGTGACCTGTGTTTGCACACAGGATTCTTGGTGGCTGCAGCAGCAGCCTTAGCGTCTCATGCCCATCTCTCATGTCCACACTGATAGTCGCAGCTCCCGCCCATCTCTGGAGCTCATTTAGGTGGTGCTCTGAATCCCCTCTCCTTGCACATCCTGAAACAATGGTCTCTTGCCTCTTAGGCAGGTCCAGACTTTTTCCTGGACTCCCTCCCAGCTAGCTGTGGCACACTAGCCCCCTTCAGGCTGTGTTCATGCAGTCAACCCCAGTCCTCTCCCTGGGATCTGAACTCCGAAGCTGGAGCCTCAGCTCCCAGCCCCCACCTGCCCCAGCAGGTGAGCAGACAAGCCTCTCAGGCTGGTGACTGCTGGTCAGCTCCGATCCTCTGTGCGGGAATCTCTCCGCTTTGCCCTCCACACCCCTGTGGCTGCGCTCTCCTTCGTGGCTCTGAAGCTTCCCCCTCCTCCGCCACCCACAGTCTCTGCCTGCGAAGGGGCTTCCTAGTGTGTGGAAACTTTCATTCCTTCACAGCTCCCTCCCAGAGGTGCAGGTCCCATCCCTATTCCTTTGTCTCTGTTTTTAATTTCTTCTTTTGCCCTACCCATGTACATGAGGAGTTTCTTGCCTTTGGGGAAGTCTGAGGTCTTCTGCCAGTGTTCAGTGGGTTTTCTGTAGCAGCTGTTCCACATGTAGATGTATTTCTGATGTATTTGTGGGGAGGAAGGTGACCTCTGTGTCTACTCCTCTGCCATCTTGAAGGTCTCTCCTTCCAGTCTTTTAGATAAAAGTCTCAGCCTCATCTGGCTAGACCAGAATGAATAGATTTCCTCATGAACTGGAATCCTGACAGCCCAAGAGCTCAATATCTCAGGTCACAAATGATGAAGAGGACTGTACAGGCATTCGCTTTTTTGTGATCCCTTTTCTGATGGCTGCAAACAAGCCGAAGGAGCTCCAAGGCAACCCTGCCGACTCTTCCAAGTCTATATATATTTTTGTTTATTGAACCTCTTGGTTTAAATCCTGGTTTAAAATGTATGTTATAATGAGTCAGAGGAGGGGTTCTAAGTTGAGTTTATTTCCAATATAAGTTTTAAATAACCATATGAATAAAGGTAGCCTGATATATATAAAATATAATACAAATGGAAGATGGCATTGAATTACATTAACTAGTGCCTATAGGTGTAATATGTATTATACATAGGATTAAGAACAGCATTAGCAATGGTGGACATGGATCCATATTTTAAGTAAACTTCTAGATTATTTACATAGCTTGGTCTTTTTGTCTGATCTGGTAATATCACAATATCCTTTTCTATGGTATTTAGAGAGCTGTACCCAACAGTAGAGGTGTCTTATACATTGTTCTTTAGTGGTACTCTTTTAAGACTTCCCAGACATTTCAACAGGTTTGGTATAGTTAGAATTAGACAATATAATTACATCTTCTTAACTTGATATAATAAACTGCAAAGCGTTACAATATGCTAAAAGCAAGTGAAAGATAGAGGTATCAATTGTCAATCACCCTTACCTTTCCTTCAGGATGCTCCAGATATACAGATAACCTAGGACTATTGAACATGCAAGGTAACAAAGACCAGGGCCCATCTGAATATTAAATATTAGCAAAACATAATTATTATATTTTTATATTGTAAAACACACATTTTAGTATTTTATTCTTCCATCCTCCAGTGGATTGTCTTCCTAACCTTTTGGGCTACATGCAACTCATTTTGGACTCTTTCCCTCTTGTCCATATTTCTAAGAATTTCAACTTCATTCCTAACCTATGTCAGGCCTGTTCCATTTCTCAGGGGAGTATTGTTTTTTAAGCACATGGGCAAATGAAGCCACAAATCAAACTTCCTTCAGCCACCAGGATTCCTTCAGGTGTGTTTTAAAATCCCTTAGACATCGAGTATTCTGAGCTCATTTTTCAACAGAATTTAGCAGAGAAAGGTTTCTGGAGGAAGTAATTTTGGATCTTGATGTGCAACCAGATAAAATGATGAGGTTTTCAAAAAGGAATGGAATGATATTCCAGGAAAGAAGGACTATCATAGCCATTTTCTTTTACATGACAATGACCTTATGGGACATTATTACTTTAAAGTAAATGTGTGTGTGTATGTATGTGTGTATACATACACACAATGTTTTACCAGACTGAGGCATGTGCAGACCCTGGAAATTAAATATGCAGTAGATTTGCCCAGATTTCTAGTTTTACGATAGTAAACAATTCTATTGTTATATCGATCACATTAAAACGTGTTTCTTTCATTGCAGTAGTCCCAGTATTCTTTAAAGTAGTTCTGGAATATGGACATCTTCCTGTTTCGTGCACTTCTCTGTATCCTGGAGTGGCACAAGCGTGGCTTTTGCCCATGCATTTGTGTTGTTTAACACGCATTGAGTTCCCATACAATGACATCTTTCCTCTTCACTTGGAAATCTCTTTCCCCTGTGCTTGATCCTGCTCTTTCCAAATGCCAGCGGTAACAACTCAGGGGGAAGAGCCATGATTCTTTTGCCTATCTTAGCAGTGTTGTCTGTAATATCATGTGTAGCTAGAAGATCTGGATTTTTCTCTAAATTCTTAAAAGTATCTGTGGACATGACATACACACCCTAAGTTAACCCCCAATGATACATACCACTTGTAACCCCATGCTCTTGAGTGTGTGTGTGGCAGGGGAGACCTGTGTCTTGCTTCTAACCAAGTCAATAAAGCAAAGGTGATGATGGGATTTTACTTCTGTGATTATGTTTCATTATCTGAGACTATTTTAGCTGACTGGAGAGACTTTTCTCCCTTGCTGGATTGAAGTCAACCACCATGTTGTGAGAAGGCTATATGGCAAGGAATGATGTGCAACCTCCAGGAGCTAAGAACAACTCCTGGCTAAGAGCCAGCAAGGAAATGGGGGCATCGGTCCTATAACCATGAGGAGATGAATTTTACAAGCAATCTGAAGAAACTTAGAAACATATATTTCCCCAGTCAAGCCTCCATATGAGAATCAAGCCCTGGTTGACATCTTGATGGTAGCCTTGCAGAGAACCCAACTAAGCTGTACCCAGACTTCTGACCTACAGAATCTATGAGAAAGTAAATGTGAAATGTTTCAAGCTGTTACACTGTGGTAATCTATTACATAATAAAAGCTAGTAGAGTGGAAAAATAGCCAGTTTTTAATTTTTTTAAACATCTACAAACCTCAGTTTTTCATTGGTAAACTGAGGAGTATGAAACATGACATTTTTTCTTAATCTTTGCTTTAAACCCTTGCCTCCATTTGATAAAATTATGCACTGCTCTGGAGATCACTCTACTTCCTCCACTTATGAAAAGAAGTAACACCTTCTATTTTGTGGAATCACCAATAAAAAGAATATACAATTTATCTTTGGGCTTACTCCACCAACCTTGTAGTTCTAGACAGTTTTACTTTCTAAGCTTGAATGATAAAAAAATAATGGCTAAGAACTTATGACCTTAAATGAGCTTTTTCCAGATTACATGTGGATTCATCCTACCTTGATATGAACACATGCTCATTACGAATCACTGGATTAGTGGAACTCTATGGTCCTTTCCAACACTAACACTGTGATTTTGTAGTTTAAATTTATTCTAACCCATGTGAAACCAAAACAAACAGTGTCTAGGATACTCAGCTTCCCAGTCACACTGCCTGTTTTCATACCATGTGCTCTCCAGAAAGGATCTGATGTTTTATGTTTATGACTAGGTGATTTTGATCAGTCAGTGAACCACACCTGTCAGTGGCTATTGAAGTTTAAGCCTAAACTCTACTTGTGGAATGAAGGCATCATCTCCTTTACTGAAGTATCCTGAAGAAAGGAAAACTGGGTTTGTGGCCTCTCTGAAATCATAGCTTGAAAGCGGTGAACAATTCCACCAACACATAGAACTGACTCTAAGGATTTTCCTAGGATTGTCTGATTATTTACTTGCTATTCAGAGCATCATCTGAACTCTACTTACTTCAATAACCTGCACCCATCAACTGATCATATAAATATGCAGTGACAACTCTAAGTTTTCCTATATAGCTGTTGCCTGGTGGTACACAAATCATGTCTGTCCTACCTTGGGTGGTATAGTTAGGATTAGAGTTTGCCTCCTTTAATTATGCATTTTATTTGGAGATTAAAGTGCACCATTTATGCATAAACTGGTACACAGTGATTCAGGATTGGTGAAGAACTAGAAAGTGAAATCAACCAAGAACTCATGTGCTTAGTAATTTTTCTGGAGGTTTCAGATCCATATTTTAAAACAAACAAAAATATGTTGGTAAATTTGGAGGTAGCCTGTCATACCAACCTAGATTTGATTCCTAGAGCAGACACTTACCAGTTAAGTAGCCTAGAGCAGGCAGTTTTATATCTCTGCACCTTAGTTTACTTATGGTTAAATTACAGATTTATGACTAACAAAATGAAGAATTAAAATTTTCTTAGTAGCTAGTGCAAAGAGATTTTTAGATTACTGTGGCATAGAAGAAAGTCCAACAATGGGGGCCTAGGTTGCCAGTGGAAAAAAGACGCTACATTACATAATCGGGAGATTGAGAAAGGAGGGTTGAAAGTGAACATACAGGATGAGACAGATCAGGAGAAGAGGTGAGTCAAATGAGGCTGCATGTGAAGGAGCCAAACTCTCCTCTGTCTTATCAGTGACACCTTTACTAAAATCTCTATTGCTCAATAATTCTTTCAGTATAAATGGATTTGTTTTCCTGGAAAATTTAAAGCAACAATGTTCTGCAATAATGTTTGGGAGGAAAGAAAACAGAGGTGCAGAAAAAACAAACCTCTGATTTACATAACATCAACATCTTAATGGTATTGTGAGAGCGAATCCTGATAGGGTAAGTAAAGTGCTTAGCGCAGTGCTGGGCACACCTGCCTTCAATAAATGGTAGCTACCAGGCCTGCTAATCACCACCTTTGTTCAGGAAGATCACAACCCCTGTACAATGATAATTAAAATTTCTTTTTAAACACACAGTGATGTAAAAGTTATATAAATATATAATAACAACAATTAAATTAAAATTGCAAGCAAAAATAATATATTCAGCAACACATATTTAAGTGAGAAGTACACTAGCCCTTCAGGAATGAAATCTTAACAGAAAATTAGAGGATAGGAATCTTTAATAAAAGAAAGATCAAGCAATCCCCAAGAATATGTAAGAAGGGGCAAAAATCTCCTATTAATCAAGTAGGACATGGTGGATTGTCAGTGAATAAAATCTTAATTTGCATCATAATAAGTAATGTTGAGTTATTGGTTTCTAAGTTTCTCCTAGCTACTGAATGATTTACTATGTCTCACGTCAATACTTTTAAAAGAAAATTTCCCAACGTTAAAATATGTCACAGCTAGTTAAAAAATATTCCCATCTGGCATCATAGTTGGAGTTTATTTCTGTGCTAAGCCGTGGACATGATAAAGAAGAGTTTGCCTAATTGCCTGAAAATGATAAAGTGGTGGTTAAAAGAAAAGAGAATAGCCACCATGAAGGCAAAATTTTAAAACTCACATATAGCGCTGCTAGGAGTAAAACTTGTTCAAGTGCTTTAGAAAAACTTTTGGGGAGTATCTTCTAAAGTTCACTGTATGTCGATCCCAAGAGGCTTGTATAAGAATATTCTTAGAGTAATTATTATCAATAAAAAACTGGAAATAATCTGAAAGTTCATTGACAGTAGAATAGATAAGTAAATTGTGATTTTTTTACAATAAAATACTATATAGCAGTGAAAATATATGAACTATAGCTATTTGCTACAATCTGAATGATCTTATAAACACAGTATGGGATGAAAGAATGGATATTGTAATTCCATTTGTATGAACTTCCAAAACTTCAAAAGTGATCTATGGTTTGAAATCAGGATAGTTGTTGGGAGCAAGAAGGGTTTATAATGATTAGGGAGACATATTTGTAGTTCATGACCTAAGGTGAGGTTCTATGGGTGGACTTACCTTTTTTTATTTCTATTTTATTTTTTAAATTGAAGTTAATTTATAATAGTATATTAGTTTCAGGAATACAGCATAGCAATTCAGTATTTTTATAGATTATACTCCATTAAAAGTTATTACAAGATAATGGTTATAATTCCCAGTGGTATACAATATATCCTTACAGTTTATCAATTTTATACATAGTAGTTTGTATTTTTTAATCCCATACACCTAATTTGTCCCTCTCCTCATCCCTTTCCCTTTGGTAACCACTAGTTTGTTTTCTATATCTGTGAGTCTGTTTCTGTTTTGCATATGCATTCATTTGTATTATTTTGTAGAGTCCACATTTAAGTGATACCATACAATATTTGTCTTTCTTATGTTTAGAGATAGCAGGGAGAGTATGTATATATTTTTATCCTTGAAAAAAGAAGAAAACATCCAAATGCTTAGATTTTGTCTAGAGTTCTAGATTTTTAGGTTTTTAGACATTCAATTTTTTAGGTATTCTAGAGTTCTAGGTTTTTAGGAAATCAATTGTACTGGACTATGATGTCAACTCACCATCACTGCCAGCGATTCTGGAATTCCCTTGCTCAGAATCCCCTTCCCCATATAATTTTGGATAATAGAATACCAATGTGAAGCACTTGCTTTGGAAGGCAGAAGAAAAGGAGAAGCCAGGGTCTGCTGGCAGCAGTAGTAGAATCACCCACTTTCATGCCTTATTAGGTTGCTTGGGCTGTCATAACAAAATACCACAGAGTGGGTGACTTAAACAGCAAGTATTTTTTTCTCACAGTTCTGGAGGCTGGCAAGTCTAAGACCTGCAGTGTGGACTCACAGGTTGGAGATATAGGAGAGCCAGTGGTGCACATGAAGTCTGAAGGCAGTCAGCTGACAAACTCCTTCTTACTCAGGGAAGACAATTTTTTAGTTCTATATAGGCGTTCAACTGATTGAATGAGGCCCACCCACATTATGAAGGGCAGTCTGCTCCACTCAGAGTTCATTGACTTAAATGTTAATCTCATCTTAAAATGCCTTCCAAGTTAACATATGAAATTAACCATCATGACGTCCTACACTTAAATGCAAATAATCTAATGTATGTTTGGCATTAACTTCTAATTCCTACTCACAGAACAACTGGCTCTATACTTGGACAGGTCTGAGTAAAAAGATGTGCTTGTCTTATTCCTAGTTTTTTCTTCCTAGTTTTGCTTCATCTTTCTACATCTTTTGTTAACAGTAATAAAATTTCACTCCCTTATATGCTGTATTATACTAATTTCAAGGAATATGTCTACAATTATGAGGTTTACACATTATTTATAGTCTTCATCAACTATTTATTTTTAAACTTCCTGGGCAATCCCTGCTACTGTAATTATGGCACCACCCTATGACAAGCTAGAGGTTAAGGAAGTGCTCAAACAATGTGTGATAATGCCTTCTGCAGTTTCCTGTCTGGGCTACACCTTTACTTTCTGCCTCTGTGATGTAATCATAAGAAGGATTAGCTATTTTAGCCTGTCTTACCTCTAACTGAAAGGAGAAAAGATTCTCTAGGTTGGCTTGTGACTACACAACCACCCTTTTCTCTTTTCTTTCTTTCTCCCCAGGGCACCAGGGACTTTGCTCTAGTGTGGAGAACTCAACTGTTGTTCTAATGAGAGCAGTCGTGTCAACCTGAACTTATTTCCCTTATGGGATGGATTTGCTAACTTAGCCAATTAGGGACATATACATGTACACACATCTCATGTGTTTCTCATGAGATCCTTGTGAACAAGAGAAGTAAATGAGGACTGGGTGTGAGCATAAATATAAGAAATTACAGTTGATTGAAAAACCATGATCACAGAGTATTGATTAAGGAATTGATGTCATCCCAAAATGCATGCTGTATGTATGGCTTGTCATAAAGTCAGTCTTCTCCAGTTCTGTGATTGCTCTGCCCGTGAATGGAGGAGAACTGTTTAAGATACTGTATCCTATTTGGAGTCTAGTGGGAGATACTACATACAAAAGATAATAATTTAATAATGTTGTGGGTACAGCAATAAAGACACATATGCGGGGGGTACTCTGGTGGCCCTGAGGGAGGTACCTCCTCCACATGAGCAGAGTTGGGTGGAGAGAAGTGAGGGTCAGTCACAGCTTACTTCAGTAGGTCAATCCCAAACTGACCCTTAGTTTCTATATTTTAGCCACTAGATATATCCAAGTCCTAATACCAAACACCTATCAGTATGACCTTATTTGGAAATAGGACCTTTATATTAAGGACTGCAGACCCTAAATCCAATGACTGATCTCCTCATAAGAAGGGGAGAGGACACAGACAGGGAAGTTCTTGTGAAGATGGGGGGGTGGGTCATGCAGTCCCAAGCCAAGGAGCCACTCAAGACACCAGAGGCTGGAAGAGACAAAGTAGGACTTACCCCTAGAGCCTTTGGAGGTAGTGTGGCCCTATCAACACCTTGATTTTGGAATTCTGGCTCTAAAAACTGTGAGAGATTCCATTTATGTTTTAAGCCCCAAAGTTGTGTTAATTTGTTAGACGAGTCCAAGGGAACTAATAGAGGCTTTGGTATGAGGAAGTAGGCTGCTGCTGTAAAAAAAAATCTAAAAATATGCAAGTTGCTTTGGAATTGGATAATGGGTACAGGCTGGAAGAACTTTGATGTGTATGATAGAAAAATCCCAGACTGCATCGAAGATCTGATTAGTGAAAATAATGACATTAAAGGCTATTTTGATGAGGGCTCAGAAGGAAGTGAAGAGTACAGTAGAGAAAGTGTCTTGTCTTAAAGGATACATATATTGTTGTGAACAGAATGCTGATAGAAATATAAATATTAAAGTTATTTCTGGTAACGACTCAGTAGGAAATGAGGAACATGTTATTGGAAGAAAGGTGATTCTCATTAAAGGTGGCAGAGAACATGGCTGAATTGTATTCTACTGTTGGATGGAAAACAAGTAAAATGCAAAAGCAAAGAGAAGAATTGAAGAAGGAACTGCTAAGCAAAAAGGAAGAAGCACTTGATGATTTGGGAGGTTCTCAGGGTACCCAGGTTGCAAAGGATGCTAAGATGAGGAAATTCATTGCTGGGAAAGCATGCTCTGAACTGAAGCCTGAGGGTATGGCTGGGAAACCTTTTGCTGAAGAGACTAGGTATGTGACTCAGGTGTCTGATCGACCAATTCAGCAGGCGCAAGTAATAGAGATGGGGTTATCCAAGAAAGATCTATGGAGGACCTCCCGTCTAATGGTGTGGATCCCATGACATACATGGTAGGCCTACAAGGTTTTTGAGAATGTTGAAACACTGCTAGCTTGGACTGAAGGAGACTGAGACAGATACAGAGCTGAAGGCTCTGTGAAGACAGAGGCAGAGACTGGGGTCATGCTACCACAAGCCAAGGATCACCAGGGGCCGTCTCAAGCTGGAAGGAGCCAGGAAAGATCCTCCCCTAGAGCCTTGAGCAGGAACGTGGCTCTGCTGACACCTTGATTTCAGACTTCTGGCCTCCCTAACTGTGAGAGAATAAATTTATGTTGTTTTAGGCCATGAAGCTTGTGGTGATTTGTTATGGCAGCTCTAGGAAAGTAATTTATTATCTAATACTCTTTTTCTGGTTCTGCCAATGCAAATGAGGGGATCTTTCACCTAAGCTCTAGCTCTGAGTACCTCTAACCCAGTCCCAGGCATATTTATTCTACCATTGGATATTCCCAAGGAATAAACTCCCCACCTCTCTCCTGTTAACTGATTCTGTGAAAAACATACAAAGCATTATAAATTGTAACAAAGCCTCATAGGCATCAAAATCTTATCATCTTGGCAACAATTAATTAGAGGTCATTTTAAGTGTTTTGAAAGACTTTTAAAAATGTACAGTCGTGATGATAAATAAAAAACTACAGCTTCTTGTACATACTCTATTTGTAGGGTAGAGAGAAAAAAGCAGAAGGGCTGGGCATATTGGAGAAGGGTAGTGAATCTTTGCAGTAAATTTTATGGATGTTATATTCACACTCTGATTACAACAATATATTATAAACTTATGCATGGATAAATCTTTTAACTATTAGAGTAAAGTTTATGGAACAACAAAGTACTTAATGATAATTCACTTTTTGGATTCCATCATGTGTCTTATGCACGTAATAATTGCAGCAACAGTAATGATTCCCACTCATATTTAACTTCACAGTTTGTGAAAGGTTTGTTAATAATTATGTATCTAGGTGTCTACAAAAATGGATTCTTACAACAACTCTGTGTAGTACACAGGGGAAGTGTTGTTATCTCATCTTACAAATAAGGAAACTGAGGCATGGGCTTTCTAAGTTCATAGAGCAAGTATCAGAACATTGACCACAACCCAGGCCCCCTGATTCCAGCCAGTGACCTTTTGGTTTCTTTCTGCTGACTTTGGAAAAGGTGACCAAATTAAATGAATCTAATAAAGTTACAGGTTTATATATTTTTACCTATTCTTATTATATGATTTGGAATTTTAAACCTAAGAAAAACAATGTGCAAACCTCTTTGTTTAATGGCTTGCTTCTCTGAACATATGCTTTGACATTTTCTGTCTTGATAATGAAATGAAGCAAAGGATGCAGATAAGGTGCATTTAAATTTATTTCTTTGTGAAAATATGGCAGACTACCACTAGTGGATGTGGTTTAAGGAGAAAATGCTCATGTTGTGTTGGACATAGGATAGTGATTCTTTTTTTTTTTTTTTTTTTACAATCTGAGAGGATTGAAGAGATTGTATTTTTTAATGTTATCTAGGACGTATGGATGGAATGAAGTTGACCCAGAAGGGCAATCTATTATTGCTAGAAGGCCAAGGAAACTTCCAGGAAATAATTTTAAAATATTTATACACTGAGTTCCCCTAAATCTTTAAGGAAGGAAAATGATTCATGATTCGATGCAATGAAAGACCAATGTGTTTTATGCTAGTTATTTGGCAGTTTCACAAAGATAACAATGAATATGGACACATTTCGAGGGAACATTCAAAAAAGTCCTTTAAAATTAATTATTCAGTTTTTTAAAAGAACCATTAAGGAACTAATAGTTTAGCTGAATTAATACCTGGAAAATAATCTCCATCTAATAGAAATTTGCTTCAAATGCAGAGTGCTTCTCAGAAAATTGCTAAAAATATGATAAATTAAGCATACCAAAGTCGCATCTATTTTCTCCTCGCTACTGCTGATGTTGGTGCAATCACATATTTCCAGAATAACCACTGTTCAGGATACTTGCAACATCAGGGAGCTGAAAATAGTTGTCTTTGGAAAATGTATACTCATGAACCTGAAGGAAATGGTTAGTCATGCTGTGTGATGTATTTTTATATACATATGTAAATGCACATAACAAGATGAAAACACCAACAGCATTTGGATGTTTAAATTGACAATATAGACTTGAGAGTCAAGAAACACAAATGTTAATATTGTTTTATCAACCTTGACACACACGGTGTTGCATAAGGAGCTTTTATAAGATGACTGTCACTAAACACAGACCTCTCGAGTGGGAGGTGAGAGTACACACTGATGACTTCAGAAGGGCTTACTTTGTGAATGTCGTTGGGCCTGCTAGTGTAGGAGGTACTCTACGAATGCCTGGAGACCTCAAGGATGTGAAATGATCATCTTGCTTTTCCTTACTCCTAATCTGGGCTTTCTGTCCTATCTATGATGAATGGCTAGTTAACATTTTCTCATTGAATTGGTTTGCTCTGTAAAGTAAGCCAAATTCAGGTAATGTCAGTTTATCTGATTAAGGCCTTGATAGTAGGAAAAAAGAGAGTCAGACCGTTTGTGTTCAAATGTCAGTTGTTGTTGTTTTTTGCAGTACACGGGCCTCTCACTGTTGTTGCCGCTCCCGTTGCGGAGCACAGGCTCCGGATGCACAGACTCAGCAGCCATGGCTCACGGGCCCAGCCGCTCAGCGGCATGTGGGATCTTCCCGGACTGGGGTACGAACCCGCGTCCCCTACATCGGCAGGCAGACTCTCAACCACTGCGCCACCAGGGAAGCCCTGTTGAGTTGTTTTTAACGACCACATGTGGCCATCCAAGTTTTGCTTTTGGTAGTCAATGTGTAGTTTTGCATTGCAAAAGGATTCAAAGTTTCAAAATCAAAGCCATTAGTGACCACTAGTTTTTGTAGTTCCTATATGAATATGCCAGTAGAAAAGATAAAAGCCCTATTTAAACTATCTAAATTAGAGGAATCCAAAAGAGATTTAGAAATTCCTATTTCTAAATTGTCTGCTATCCTCACCACTAACAACTGAGGCACACAGTCTGGTGTCATTTTCCTGTCATTGTTTATTTTTCTTACTTCTGACTTCTGTTAGTCCACTTATCTTATTTTGGGCACTGGATATTGCTTAGAGTTTGTCCTCTTCTTTCTGTTTCTGTTTATAGAGCCAAAAACTTCTCTCCAGGGCAGAGCCTTTCTTTTTCCCTTTGTCCAAGTTTGATGAGCTCAACTTATACACATAACTCTCCAGGCAGCTTTGCACAGTGGGTGAGGGGGAAAATTGGTGGGAATGTGTTTGGTAGAAAAAGATAGTAGCTACCCAGTCCAAATCACTCTTATGAGATTTGAAGTTTGCTGTCACAAGGCTAAAGCTCATGATAGGAAGAGAATACCAAAAATACTCATAGAGGCCCATGAGCTCCTAGGGAAGACTGACCATCTTCCAGCCCATCATCCTGAAGGCGCTGATGGGAAACATTCAGAAGATCCTCATATGCTCCAGGTACTCCTCTTTTACCTCAATGTGGGTTTTTTTTTTTTTTTTTAAATTTTTTGAATTTTATTTTATTTATTTTTTTATACAGCAGGTTCTTATAAGTCATCCATTTTATACACATCAATGTATACATGTTAATCCCAATCACCCAATTCATCACACCACCACCCCATGCCCCCGGTGCTTTCCCCCCTTGGTGTCCGTACGTTTGTTCTCTACATCTGTGTCTCAATTTCTGCCCTGCAAACAGGTTCATCTGTACCACTTTTCTAGGTTCCACATATATGCGTTAATATACAATATTTGTTTTTCTCTTTCTGAATTACTTCACTCTGTAGGACAGTCTCTAGATCTATCCATGTCTCAACAAATGAACCAATTTCATTCCTTTTTATGGTAGAGTAATATTCCATTGTATATATGTACCACACCTTCTTCATCCATTCATCTGTCGATGGGCATTTAGGTTGCTTCCATGACCTGGCTATTGTAAATAGTGCTGCAAGGAACATTGGGATGCATGTGTCTTTTTGAATTATGGTTTTCTCTGGGTATATGCCCAGTAGTGGGATTGTTGGATCATATGGTACTTCTAGTATTAGTTTTTTAAGGAACCTCCATACTGTTCTCCATAGTGGCTGTATCAATTTATATTCCCACCAACAGTGCAAGAGGGTTCCCTTTTCTCCACACCTACTCCAGCATTTGTTTGTTGATTTTCTGATGATGTCTATTCTAATTGGTGTGAGGTGATGCCTCATTGTAGTTTTGATTTGCATTTCCCTAATAATTAGTGATGTTTAGCAGTTTTTCATGTGCTTCTTGGCCATCTGTTTGTCTTCTTGGGAGAAATGACTATCTAGATCTTCTGCCCATTTTTGGATTGGGTTGTTTGTTTGTTTCTTTCTTTCTTTCTTTATTTATTTTTTGCGGTACGTGGGCCTCTCACTGTCGTGGCCTCTCCCGTTGCGGAGCACAGGCTCCCGACACGCAGGCTCAGCAGCCATGGCTCACGGGCCCAGCCGCTCTGTGGCATGTGGGATCTTCCCAGAGCGGGGCATGAACCCATGTCCCTTGCATCGGCAGGCAGACTCTCAACCACTGCGCCACCAGGGAAGCCCCTGTTTCTTTAATATTGAGCTGTATGAGCTGTTTATATATTTTGGAGATTAATCCTTTGTCCATTGTTACATTTGCAAATATTTTCTCCCATTATGAGGGTTGTCTTTTTGTCTTGTTTATGGTTTTCTTTGCTGTGCAAAGCTTTAAAGTTTCATTAGGTCCCATTTGTTTATTTTTCTTTTTATTCCATTACCCTAGGAGGTGGATCAAAAAAGATCTTGCTGTGATTTATGTCAAAGAGTGTTCTGCCTATGTTTTCCTCTAAGTTTTGCAGTGGCCGGTCTTACGTTTAGGTCTCTAATCCATTTTGAGTTTATTTTTGTGTATGGTGTTAGGGAGTGTTCTAATTTCATTCTTTTACATGTAGCTGTCCAGTTTTCCAGCAACACTTATTGAAGGGGCTGTCTTTTCTCCATTGTATATCCTTGCCTCCTTTGTCATAGAATAGTTGACCATAGGTGCATGGGTTTACCTCTGGGCTTTCTATCTTGTTCCATTGATCTATGTTTCTGTTTTGTGCCAGTACCATATTGTCTTGATTACTGTAGCTTTGTAGTATAGTCTGAAGTCAGGGAGTCTGATTCCTTCAGCTTCGTTTTTTTTCCCTCAAGACTGCTTTGGCAATTCGGGGACTTTTGTGTTTCCATACAAATTTTAAGATTTTTTGTTCTAGATCTGTAAAAAAATGCTATTGGTAATTTGCTAGGGATTGCATTGAATCTGTAGATTGCTTTGGGTAGTATAGTCATTTTCACAATATTGATTCTTCCAATCCAAGAACATGGTATATCTCTCCATCTGTTGGTACCATCTTTAATTTCTTTCATCAGTGTCTTACAGTTTTCTGCATACGGTCTTTTGTCTCCCTAGGTAGGTTTATGCCTAGGTATTTTATTCTTTTTGTTGCAGTGGTAAATGGTAGTGTTTCCTTCATTTCTCTTTCAGATTTTTCATCATTAGTGTATAGGAATGCAAGAGATTTCTGTGCATTAATTTTGTATCCTGCTACTTTACCAAATTCACTGATTAGCACTAATAGTTTTCTGGTGGCATCTTTAGGATTCTCTATGTATAGTATCATGTCATCTGCAAACAGTGACAGTTTTACTTCTTCTTTTCCAATTTATATTCTTTTATTTCTTCTCTGATTGCCATGGCTAGGACTTCCAAAACTATGTTGAATAATAGTGGTGAGAGTGGACATCCTTATCTTGTTCCTGATCTTAGAGGAAATGCTTTCAGTTTTTCACCACTGAGAATGATGTTTGCTGTGGGTTTGTCGTAATGGCCTTTATTATGTTGAGGTAGTTTCCCTCTATGCCCACTTTCTGCAGAGTTTTTATCATAAATGGGTGTTGAATTTTGTCAAAACCTTTTTCTGCATCTATTGAGATGATCATATGATTTTTCTTCTTCAGTTTGTTAATATGGTGTATCACATTGATTGATTTGCATATATTGAAGAATCCTTGCATCCCTGGGATAAATCCCACTTGATCATGGTGTATAATCCTTTTAATGTGTTGTTGGATTCTGTTTGCTAGTATTTTGTTGAGGATTTTTGCCTCTATATTCATCAGTGATATTGGTCTGTAATTTTCTTTTTTTGTAGTGTCTTTGTCTGGTTTTGGTATCAGGGTGATGGTGGCCTCACAGAATGAGTTTGGAAGTGTTCCTTGCTCCACAATTTTTTGGAAGAGTTTGAGAAGGAAGGTTGTTGGCTCTTCTCTCAGTGTTTGATAGAATTCACCTGTGAAGCCATCTGGTCCTGGACTTTTGTTTTTTGGAAGATTTTTAATCAGTTTCAATTTCATTATTTGTGATTGGTCTGTTCATATTTTCTGTTTCTTCCTGGTTCAGTCTTGGATGGTTATACCTTTCTAAGAATTTGTCCATTTCTTCCAGGTTGTCCATTTTATTTGCATAGAGTTGCTTATAGTAGTCTCTTAGGATGCTTTGTATTTCTGCAGTGTCTGTTGTAACTTCTCCTTTTTCATTTCTAATTTTATTGATTTGAGTCTTCTCCCTTTTTTTCTTGATGAGTCTGGCTAATGGTTTATCAATTTTGTTTATCTTCTCACAGAATCAGCTTTTAGTTTTACTGATCTTTGCTATTGTTTTCTTTGTTTCTATTTCCTTTATTTCTGCTTTGATCTTTATGATTTCTTTCCTTCTGCTAACTTTGGGTTTTGTTTGTTCTTCTATCTCTAATTCCTTTAGGTGTAAGGTTAGATTGTTTATTTGAGATTTTTCTTGTTTCTTGAAGTAGGCTTTTATTGCTATAAACGTCCCTCTTAGAACTGCTTTTGCTGCATCCCACAGGTTTGGATCGTCGTGTTTTCATTGTCATTTGTCTCTAGGTATTTTTTGTTTTCCTCTTTGTTGTCTTCAGTGATCTCTTGGTTATTTAGTAACGTATTGTTTAACCTCCATGTGTTTGTGTTTTTTAAGTTTTTTTCCCTGTTATTCATTTCTAATCTCATAGTGTTGTGGTCAGAAAAGATGCTTGATATGATTTCAATTTTCTTAATTTACTGAGGCTTGATTTGTGACCCAAGATGTGATCTATCCTGGAGAATGTTCCATGTGCACTTGAGAAGAAAGTGTAATCTGCTGTTTTTGGATGGAATGTCCTATAAATATCAATTAAATCTATCTGGTCTATTCTGTCATAAAAACTTGTGTTTCGGGCTTCCCTGGTGGCGCTGTGGTTGAGAGTCCGCCTGCCGATGCAGGGGACGTGGGTTTGTGCCCCGGTCCGGGAGGATCCCGCATGCCGCGGAGCGGCTGGGCCCGTGAGCCATGGCTGTTGGGCCTGCGCGTCCGGAGCCTGTGCTCCGCAACGGGAGAGGCCACAACAGTGAGAGGCCCGCATACCACAAAAAAAAAAAAAAAAAAAACTTGTGTTTCCTTATTCATTTCCTTTTTGGATGATCTGTCCATTGGTGTAAGTGAGGTGCTAAAGTGCCCCACTATTATTGTGTTACTTTTGATTTCCTCTTCTAGACCTGTTAGCAGTTGCCTTATGTATTGTGGTGCTCCTATGTTGGATGCTTATATATTTATAATTGGTATATCTTCTTCTTGGATTGATCCCTTGATCATTATGTAGTGTCCTGCCTTGTGTCTTGTAACATTCTTTAGTTTAAGTCTATTTTATCTGATATGAGTATTGCTACTCCAGCTTTCTTTTGATTTCCATTTGCATGGAATATCTTTTTCCATCCCCTCACTTTCAGTCTGCCTGTGTCCCTAGGTCTGAAGTGGGTCCCTTGTAGACAGCATATGTATGGATATTGTTTTCGTATACATTCTGCGAGCCTTTGTCTTTTGGTTGGAGCATTTAATCCAATCACATTTAAGGTAATTATTGATATGTATGTTCCTATTAGCATTTTCTTAATTGTTTTGGGTTTGTTTATGTAGGTCCTTTTCTTGTCTTGTGGGAACACTTAGAGAAGTTCCTTTAGCATTTGCTGTAGAGCTGGTTTGGTGGTGCTGAATTTTTTTAGCTTTTGCTTGTCTGTAAAGCTTTTGATTTCTCCCTCGAATCTGAATGAGATCCTTGCTGGGTAGAGTAATCTTGGTTGTACGTTCTTCCCTTTCATCACTTTAAATATATCATGCCACTCCCTTCTGCCTTGTAGAGTTTCTGCTGGGAAATCAGCTGTTAACCTTACAGGAGTTCCCTTGTATGTTATTTGTCATTTTTCCCTTGCTGCTTTCAATAATTTTTCTTTGTCTTTAATTTTCGCCAATTTGATTACTGTGTATCTTGATGTGTTTCTCCTTGGGTTTATCCTGTATGGGATTCTCTGCACTTCCTGGACTTGGGTGGCTGTTTCCTTTCCCATGTTAGGGAAGTTTTTGACTATAATCTCTTCAAATATTTTCTCTGGTCCTTTCTCTCTTTCTTCTTCTGAGACCCCTATAATGCAAATGTTTTTGCATTTAATGTTGTCCCAGAGGTCTCTTTGCCTCTCTTAATTTCTTTTCATTCTTTTTTCTTTATTTTGTTCCAAAGCAGTGAATTCCACCATTCGGCCTTCCAGGTCACTTATCCATTCTTCTGTTATCCTCAGTTATTCTGCTATTGATTCCGTCTAGTGTAGTTTTCATTTCAGTTGTTGTATTGTTTATCTTTGTTTGTATGTTCTTTAGTTCTTCTAGGTCTTTGTTAAACATTTCTTGCATCTTCTCGATCTTTGCCTCCATTTTTTTTCCAAGGTCCTGGATCATCTTCACTATCATTATTCTGAATTCTTTTTCTGGAAGGTTGCCTATCTCCACTTCATTTAGTTGTTTTACTGGGGTCTTATTTTTTTCCTTCATCTGGTAAATAGCCTTCTGCCTTTTCATCTTGTCTATCTTGCTGTGAATGTGCTTTTTGTTCCACAGGCTGCAGGATTGTAGTTCTTCTTGCTTCTGCTGTCTGCCCTCTGGTGGATGAGGCTAGCTAAGAGGGTTGTGCAAGTTTCCTAATGGGAGGGACTGGCGATGGGTAGAGCTGACTGTTGCTCTGTTGGGCAGAGCTCAGTAAAACTTTAATCCACTTGACTGCTGATGGGTGGGGCGGGGCTCCCTCCCTGTTGGTTGTTTGGCCTGAGGCAACCCAACATTGGAGACTACTTGGGTTCTTTGGTGGGGCTAGTGGCAGACTCTGGGAGGGTTCATGCCAATGAGTACTTCCCAGAACTTCTGCTGCCAGTGTCCTTGTCCCCACAGTGAGCCACAGCCACCCCCACCTCTGCAGGAGACCCTCCAACACCAGCAGGTAGGTCTCATTCAGTCTCCCCTGGGGTCACTGCTCCTTCCCCTGGGTCCTGATGCGTACACTACTTTGTATGTGCCCTCTAAGAGTAGAGTCTCTGTTTCCCCCAGTCCTGTCGAAGTCCTGCAATCAAATCCCAGTAGCCTTCAAAGTCTGATTCTCTAGGAATTCCTCCTCCCATTGCTGGACCCGCAGGTTGGGAAGCCTACATGGGGCTCAGAACCTTCACTCTAGTGGATGGACTTCCGTGGTATAAGTTTTCTCCAGTCTGTGAGTCACCCACCCAGCAGTTATGGGATTTGATTTTACTGTGATCACACCCATCCTACCGTCTCTTTGTGGCTTCTCCTTTGTCTTTGGATGTGGGATATCATTTTTGTTGAGTTCCAGTGTCTTCCTGTCAATGACTGTCCAGCAGCTAGTTGTGATTCTGGTGTTCTCACAAGAGGGAGTGAGAGCACGTCCTTCTACTCTGCCATCTTGGTTCAGGGCCCCTAGCAATTCCTGACCTCAGTGTATTTTGATGCAACTGAAGAAGTGACACGCTTAGTTACATGTGCTCCTGTCCAGATGGTTTCCTCCCCACACAGCACCAAAGACACCACCACCCTTTTAGAAAATTCCAGTATTAACCTCACCATACCCAATATCTGATTTTCTGTCAGTCACACAAGAAGCCCAAGATACTCAAGTCATCTCATCACATGGATGCTCATTCTTGGAATATCCTTTAACTAGCCCACATCTCCCACCTTCCTCAACCCCAAACTCTTCTTCTTTGCCCTCTAGAATATACAATCAGTCATCATAGATGTCCCCTTGATACTTCACCTCTTCTCAGAATATTGACTTCATCCTCTTTCTCTAGCTAAAATCTGGCTCTCTCTAGAGATAACTTAAAGAGTTGTCTTTTCAAGTAGTGTTGGTTTTCTCTCTCATGCCTTTCATACTCCTGGGTCTGGAGTTTAGATAATGTTATTTCCTGATTCCTCTTATTTCTTTAAGACCTTTTTTCCTTCTTCTCTCCTCCAAAACCCCTGATTTCTTTTGAAGTTGTTACCAAGAGATTGCCCACTACCCAGACTTGTTGTATCTAACAAACCCCTAGATCACTTTTCTTCATTTGTTGAAGATTTTACCACATGATTCACTCCATTATTACTTTGTCACAGTTTTTGGTGATTCTGTATTCATGCAGATGATCCTGTTAACCTCCTGACTTTTTAGTTCCTTGTTCTCCTTTTTGACTGGAATCTCATTCCCTACTTTACATCAGCTGCTCACTCTCATGGGGTAACAAAGTAATGACTTTGTCATTACTAGTAATAGCTCTCCCTCCATAATCCCAGTTTGAAGCACCTCACTCTCCAATCCATCCTTCATATCTTTCTAACATATTCCTGCTATTTCCTTCCCCACACAATTCATCCACTTGTCTGAGATCTTCAGTCTATTGGTCATATGCCTTTTCCATGCCAAACATTTTCTCAACTTCTTAGAATTCTCGTATTCCTTCATCCAAACTTAGATTCTGTAGTTCATGGTTACACTTGCCTCTTGCTTACATCTTCATTTCTTTGGCCCCTTTCATCACATCTTCTTATATGCCTGCAAAACCCAACTCCAGTCATATTCAATTCTTAGCCTCTTTTGCATCTACTCATGTCTGGAGAAAAGTATACACCAGTATTCCCTGATCTTATCGTAAATAAATGAGCATTATCCTCAAGTTGGATCCTAGTTCTGTCCAGCAACCCTTTACATTTCCTTCGTAAATTGTCTCTTACTCTCCTAGATGACTATTTCACTTCTTCTTCTTTGTCAAACATCCATTTCTACCATTCTCTTCTTTTTGAGCTAACAAACTTGCATGCTATTTGAACACAGAAACAACCAGAAGGGAACAGTTGCATACGAACATCTCCAAATCTACCCATCTACATGTGTAGTGACGATGGAGGAACTCTCAGTGATGCTATCTAAGGGTAGGGCCTTGATAAAGGCACTGGGTTCCGTCCTTTCTGCCTACCACAGGACATGGCTCCTGTAAGAGAACCTTCTCTCCTGCAGCACCCATTTTTCCTTCTTATCTTGTCATTCCCATTGGTAGATAAAGAAGCTGTAATCTCTCTCATCTTTTAAAAAAACCTCCAATTTCCTTTTTTTGCCCTTAACATTACCAATTACTTAAGAGATGTTCTTGGCTCCTCTCTATCCCTTTGCTAAGTCCAATCAATCAGTTATACCTCTTTCATCTATTGTTTCCTGCTGCCATTTAGTTCAGTCCCTTATTAACATCTCACTGAACAATTCAAATAGAGCAACCCCTGTTACCTTTGCCTGTCTCAGTTCTCTAGCCCAGGAAAGAGCATTGGGTTAAATCAACATATGATGAATATATGCAGCTTTCAAGAATTGAACTTTTTAGGAATTTTTTTTAGGTTTAGTATCTTAAGAAACAACTACTATTATATCATATTTTTCAAAAGCTTTATAAGGCTACTTACTGCTTATTGAAGAAAATCAGGATTTCTTACTCTGGTAATAAAAGTCGACAGTGATACTTTCTGATTTATATATCTTGATGACCTTGCTGAATTAGTGAATTAATCTGAAAACCCATTTCTTCAATATGTCCTGTGGACTTTCTCCATTCCCTTTCTGTATAACTATGGAAATTCCATCAGTCCTTTAAAAAAATAAGAGTAAAATAATTAGTAATATAATACGCATCCATATTCTTTCCACTCATAATGAAAAACAGTTAATTTATCATCTTTTATTGCAAAATTTTTACTTGTCAAAAGCAAAAGAAATCATTGTGGAGAGAGTAAAAGGGTCCTTAACCACCACTTCTGGTTGTGTTCTTCCATATCATCCCCCTCCATAGTTCACACTGTTGTCAGTGTTTGTGTATATTTTCCATGCTACTTTTGTTTCACATCTTTAAAAAATATATATGGTTGAGTGTGTTCTCCACTATTTTCTGGAGAAGAATCAAGGGATGGGGAGTACTGGGGCAGATTTCTGCGTGAACTTACCTGTCATATGGACAAAGAATTATCTATCCATCCTTTAAGGCCCAGAGTTATCTATCCCTTAAGACCCATTTTCCTTCTTGTCATGTAGAACTCCCATGCCAATGTATTTGGAAACCTTTATATGCCATGTACCATGTAAGTTTTATATATATATATATATATATATATATATATATATATGTGTGTGTGTGTGTGTGTGTGTGTGCACATAAATATGCTGCTTGATATGCTTGATATTGGCATTACCTTTTATCATCCCTGAGACTATCTTTACATCTGCACCTGCAAATTGCATAGCAGAATATACACCTACACCCACACTTAGAGCCCCATGCATGCATTTATATGTGTGTGTGTATATATACTTATATATATATATCCCTCATTTCATTCTTCTACTCCAAATATTAAAAAATAAAGGAATTAACAATAGCATCGTTGACTAAGAAACATCTAATGCTTCAAATTTCAGTAGGTGCTCATTATCTAAGTGATGTGCCATACTGCTAATTCTTCATCCCTTTATTACACATGGCACTAGTAAAAAGTAATAAAGGGCTCTTAGCTACTTGAAGTGTTCCCATAACCTGTAGGAGCATCATTTGTCTTGGTGGCAGCTAGGAAAGGAGCAAAGAACAATTTGTCTTTTTTTGACTCATATTTCCACTTAAATGTAGAGAGATAAAAAGAGACAGCTTGTACTAATTAGGAGGAGAAAATTTAAGAGAATATTGCTCTTGGCAGTGTTCAAAATACCAAGGTCAGACATGTACATTCTGTAACTCTTTGCCTCTCAAGAGAATAGTGTATTGAGTGAGGATTGCATGCTGGCATCTTTTTGGATTTTACAACAACAGCCTAGCAGCACAGAGTCAGGAGGTTAAATGTCAATTTCTTAAACAGTCACTGGGAAACCATAACATCCTGTTTATTCATTAAACATAGCTCTTAAGAACATTAATTCTAAGCCTGAAAGATTAATACATCTGTGTCTACTGCTCCCTTGGGGTGCCATTTATTTGCTCTGTTGCTTAAAAATGGCTTAGACAATGAGGTTCAAGGACTCCTTCTCCTTCCACTCCTACCCCCTTATACATCATATAATTCAGCAATGTCATAACTTTTTGACTGACTTGTGGTTCATTTGTATGGAATAACCAGTTACTGATTATGCAGTTTCTTGCCTCCACCAAAAACCACACCTCCTAGAAAAATCAATCTGTTCAGTGTCCTTTTTCACTTATTGGCAGATTAAGAAATAAAATAGATGTTTGGCAAAGACTAATATTTCTTATTTTGTTAATCTGAAAACCCAGGCATTCCCATTAAATTGCTCATCAATGCTATTAATTTCCTAGGAAAGAATTAATTAGCCAATTTTGTGAAATGTTCTACAAGATCAATAACACAGTACTACTAAAATGACCTTAACTAACTGAAACTAAATCACACCTGTCAAAATAAATAAAATATGTTTTGGAATGCAATTTCTTTAATTTCTACTGTAAATATTCATTGAATTTCTAATTTTGATCTCTTAGGGTCTCCTTTTTAGTTGTCAGGTGGAGATCATTAAACTCTAAGCAGAATTAAACATAAGTTTTGTCTCCATTTGAAACTGTTAATAATATCTGTTTTTCCTCTTTGTTCAAAGGAGGTTTTCATACAATTCTTTTCTTGTTTTTTTTCTATTTGGCATTGCAAAATAATTGCAATATGCTAGGGTAATTACACACTGTCAGGACAAGGTCCTTTTATTGTTAATATAGTCAGGTAGGCATCTCAACAAGTAAAGCACAAAGAGGAAGAAATCCCATAAGAGGTGTTTACTGCTGTGTTTCTTAAGAATTACATTTTGTACTACAGAGTGTAAGCTCCATGAGGGTAGTAGTTGTTTTTAGCTTGTTCATGACTGTATACCATTGCCTTGCCCAGTGCTTGATATAATAAGTGCTCAATAAACATTAGCAAATAAGTCATGCTGCTGCCCTTGTTTATTCAGACTAAATTATCTAAATTCTAACATAAATATTGTAAATATCTGGCCTTTAGTGGTATATGCAAATAACAACATCCCCGTTTTAAGTGATGTTTTATGAGTATTTTACTTCTTTTATAATGCTAATCGAAAGCAATTGACCTTAGCCTTCTACATAAAGCATCACTTAAAACAATGTTTTAGATTCTGTCATAATTCATCCACATAAACCCCATATGTGAGAGATTGGATTTTCTGATATAAATCGGGAATAAAAGAACATCATGCCAGGTGGATACCATTCCTTCCTCTCTTCAGTTGGAAAACTAAGGTAAATCCTATTTCAGTGGGCCAAAAAGAAAAAGAGATTAGCTAATAACAGAGAGCTATTGCTTTTCTTCACCTCTATATTATACTTGGATTCTTCCATTTGAGACACAATGGAATTTTCCCATTTTTTTAAGGCTTTTATTCAGGTCTCAAATCTCTGTGTCTGGCGTGTTGTCTAACAGACTGTCATTTGGCTTTCCTTTAGGGAAGCAACTTTTGAGAATGCCACAGACTCTAGCTTTTCATGCTATATTTAGAAGAGAATTTGCTGCACATTCTTGGATTGATTTGGCCATCTCAGTTACTTTGTGAGAGATAATTGACATTCTTTGTGCTATGACAACTGTATGTGATGGATTAGTTCTAGTGGTTGACACTGGTTAGCTTCATATCAGTGACAGAATTTCATGAGCAACCAGATTCAAATCCTATGCAAGACACAAGAGTTTTCCAGGAATATAGCCAGACTGAACTTAAGCAAAAGAGCAAACACATTCTCTCTTTAAAGAAATCTTCAATTTTGCAAAGTCATGAAAAAGATGAAAACTCGGTAGATTATTAGTAAAACAGTATCCAATGATCAGCCTGTATTATAATTGAAAAATTTCAGGGTATAACTACAACTAAATATTGTGGTACTTTTACATCAAAGCATTAGAAGCTTAAAAGATATAGCTAAAATCACTTTTAGAAATTAATTGAGTATAATTTAGCCTATGAAAAATTAAAAATTATTTCAAAAGGATTCATAAGAAACATTCATTTATGTTTAAAGGACTGCATCATGGGGACATATTCTGCAGAAAATTTCCTCTTGTAATCTTCAAGATTAATGAAATACTGATAGAAATAATGTCTACTAAAACATTGAATGATAGAAGGCATATCATAGAGTTAATACATTTTGAGGGACCTTAAGACTTTTATGAGTTGTATTTTCTTTTGTGATGATTTATCTAGGTGTTTATCTCCTTATATTTTATACTCTCAAAGCTTATGTTTCTTTAGTATTCCAAGTTTAGATATAATTTAAAGCCATAGTCTCTGTATTGTTCAAAATAAATGTTATTCATTATCTTTCACTTAAGTGGTTTAATATCTTGCACCTCCTCTACAGTGATCTGATATTGCTTTATTTATTTCTCTGACTGATAAGTGAGAGGGCTTAGTAATGTATCTACACATTAGTGACTGGAGAGGAATGACTTGAGCCTGAACTATCCAATTGCAAAGTACAATTTATGTTTCCAAAGTGTTCAAACAATATAGAGAATAGTTTACTAATACACAGACCCATTATTTAAAACGGATCAATGCTACTTAATTCACTGGTTAAATTTTTACTGTGCTTCTGTTGTACTTCCAAGTTGGCCAGATGATCCATCTTCACAAAACTTCAGAACCATCTCTCCATACTTTTTTTCTGCAAAACTATTTAAACTCAGACTTCATGGGTCTTGATTCCTCTGAGTGTATCTTTGGACACCAACCATATTGCTCCTTATTGAATCTTATCTGTCTAACTGAACCAAATCACCATAAAATATTTTTTCTTACTTTCAAGTATTTTCTTATAGTAGTTTTCAATTTAACTTTCCTGTTTCTCTTAATTTATATTTTCGTCACTCCCTCCCTTCTCTCTATCCCTCTCCCTCACTTATTTTCCCCTCTCTCCCTATCTCCTTCCTTCCTTCCTTCCATCCTTCCGTCCTTCCGTCCTTCCTTCCTTTCGTTTCTTCCTTTCCTGTCTCTTTCTTCCTCTCCTGTCTTTCTCTCTCTCCCTCCCTACCTCCCTATTTTCCATTAGCTCTTCCTTAATCAGTTCATTCATCCTAGTTTAGGGCCTTTTTGTACCAAGATGTTTTCCACAAAACTAAATTCTCATTTGCAACATTCCCAAAACTATATACATGGAGTATCTTTTCTGTGTTCCAGTAAACTCAAGATAGCAACATAATTTACTCAAAATTACAGGTTATGTAATTTATCCCATAGTAGCTAAATGATGCTAAACACTGATAGGGTTCATTTGCTGAAAATTCCTTCCTTGGTAAATTATTGATTTGCTTAATTTTATAAAATAGTCACTATGGTGAATTTCCCCATTTTCAGAGGCATATCTATTTTTGCCATCTCAGTTTTTATTAATAGAGGAGCTATTGCTATAGGAGTCTAAATATGGGTTGTATAAAGTTGTTTTATAACTGATAGCAATTAACTAGGGAAGACTTTGGTAAGGGGGTACATAGTTCAGATATAACATGAATATGTTTTGCAGACCTAATGTACAACATGGTGGCTATAGTTGTAACACAGTATTGTATGCTTAAAGTTTGTTAAGAGAGTAGATCTTAACTGCTCTCACCACACACACCCACAACTATGTGAGATATGAATGTGCCAGTTAGCTTGGTTGTGGTAATCATTTCATAGTGTAAAGGTATACCAAATCATCATGTTGTACATCATAAGTGCATATAATTTTTATTTGTCAATTATACTTCAATAAAGCTGGGGGGGAATTAGTAAACATTAAAGAAACAGATATTGTGGATGCATATGGAGAAGTGTGCTCAAAGAAGTGACTAGGTATACTCTGGAATAGAAAGGAGTAAGTCTGAATTAAGAGACCATTGTTGAGGGTGGGTATTGTTTATTCAACAGCAAGGGCTGGAGAAAATATTCAAGTAATTTGACCTGAGGGACCTAGAGTATAGATAGCTACACACACACACACACACCCCTTACACTTATGTACACACACACTCTGTGTGTACATCAGGAAAGTACAGAGGAGAAATAGTGAGTTGTCAGTTGTTGAGAATAGTTTCAGCCTCAGTCTGTACTAAACAGTCAGAATAGACTGGGTTTCCTTAAGAATTAGAGAGTCATGTAAACAGAATTAACTCAGGTGACCTAGCTGTGGTCACTACGACGAGAATTTAGACTTCTCTCTCTAACTGGCCTGCTCCCAGATTCCTCACCTGGAAAAGCAGGTAAATTTCTACAAGCTGAATATGAGGTGAAACTGCCAGTTTACTCTAGAGGTGAGCGAAATTCAGACTTCTTATTCTGTGTTGCCTGCCCCAGGATTTCTTACCTGGAAAATAAAGCAGGTTTCTGCATGCTATACACAAACTGAATTTGGGGTGAAATCAGCAAATTCAAAGGAGAGGAGAAAGTGCTGGGGTTCTAAGGCTTCAGTGATGATGGTGACTACATATATATTTCTTTAATTACTGGGGTGATGATATGAGAGAAACTCACCAACAGCTATAGTGGGCCTTGATGGAGGGCTTATGTTGGACATGCTTGTGATGGTTCATTAGAGAAACATAATTGGCAGATAACATAAAGCCACTTATGCACTATTTTTCTGAATAGTACCTAGATTTTCTGGATTTGTTCAATAACCTCAGTTTCAGTTTTGGACTACTCTAGATTATTGCTTAATGTTTTTCAAGGTCAGTTTACAAATAAAGATTAAACATGTATAGAAGTGCATTCAATCTTAGTTCCAGAATTTTTCTTTCACTAATGTATTTTTATTTGAAGACAACTAGCACAAGAAATCATTTTAAGCTGGCATGGGATGAGCAAAAATTGTTTTTATTAGGACTTTTGAACTGTTGCATTACCATAAGTAGAACGATTTTATTTTCTTGAAATTTGTAAGTTCCTTAATTTAGCATGAGCAAAAGTAGCCACATTTGTTACTGTGGTTTAAATCCAAGGCCAGTAGAAAGATATTTGAAATTTTTATTTTATTTTTTAACTTTTTATTTTATATTCAAGTATAGCTGATTAACACTGTTGTGATAGTTTCAGGTATACAGCAAAGTGATTCAGATATACATGTATCTATTCTTTTGCCAATTCTTTTCCCATTTAGGTTGTATGTAATATCGAGCAGAGTATTCTGTGCTATACAGTAGGTCCTTGGTGGTTATCCATTTTAAATATAGCAGTGTGTACATGTCAATCTCAAACTCCCTAACTATCCCTTTCCCCCTCCCTCTCCCCCATAACCATAAGTTCATTGTCTAAGTGTATGAGTGTGTTTCTGTTTTGTAAATAAGTTCATTTGTATCTTTTCTTTTTTATATTCTGCATGTAAGCAATATCATGATATTTCTCTTTCTCTGTTTGACTTACTTCACTCTGTTGGACTTACTTCACCTAGAGTATGGCAATCTCTAGGTCCATCCATGTTGCTGCAAATGGCATTATTTCATTCTCTTTAATGGATGAGTAATATTCCATTGTATATATCTATCCCATCTTCTTTATCCATTCCTCTGTCGATGGACTGAAAATTTTAAAATCCCAGAAATATATATATGCTCAATTCCAGACATCCTATATATATTAATATTTCTATTCCTTTGTCTATCTTCTGTTCATCCTGGAAATGAACGTATATTTGTGTGTAAAAATGATGAGGCACTAAGTGAGTTTTACTGGATGCTCCTTGCTTGCTCAGTGTTTGTGTTGGATTTCGAACTCCCCAGCGCAGCAACCCTGCCTGTGCCATAAAGTACCCACAGTAACTTGATGACTTTTGTTGTTATTTGCTTTTCCTGATTATGTAGACATCATTCTCTCAGACATTCATCACTGTAATGTAAATAAGCATCTTTTTTTAAATCTAAAGCTCTCCAGTACTTTCATTTGATTAGAAATCCCTTAGTAGCAACTTAACCTGGGTTGTGGAAGTTGACTCAGCATGAAAACCTGTTTCTGCCATTCAGCCCCTGTGACCTGTCTATGTTCTAAAAGGAACATTCAATTACTAGTACCCTTCCTATTTTCTAACCTTTTGCCCCTTGTGAGTCAATGTGAAAAAAGGTCCAGTGTTCCAAAGAGGAAATAATCAGTCTGAAATGTATCCATCAAGTGTAATGTAGCTGCCTGACCAGCTATAGGCATAGAAAGGAACAACTCCCTGCTGTGCACTCTTATCTGAGAAAAGAGTTGCTGACATCTTTTAGTCTTTTCTCCATGGGATCTCATTTCCTTTTTCTCCATCCATAGCATTTCTAAGATCCAAAGACAAAGGAAAGGAGTAGAAAAAAGACAAATGTGAAATGCAATTATAAGCCACATCTTGAAATCTACGCTTTACTAGCAAGAGGCTAACAAGGCAGAGGTTCTGTGGCCTCCTATCAAGGTTCACTTTCAAAAGGTGACCGGGTATGCCGCAGACTTTTGCCGTAACCATTAAGATCCTACCCATCAATTTCAAGCGTCAAAACTGTAGCCCTCACTTCGTCCTAGAGTGGCAGGGACATATGTACACTACCAAATGTAAAATAGATAGCTAGTGGGAAGCAGCCACATAGCACAGGGAGATCAGCTTGGTGCTTTGTGACCACCTAGATGGGTGGGATATGGATGGTGGGAGGGAGAGTCAAGAGGGGAGGGGATACGGGGATATATGTATATGTATAGCTGATTCACTTTGTTATATAGCAGAAACTAACACACCATTGTAAAGCAATTATACTCCAATAAAGATGTTAAAAAAAAAACCCCAACAACTGTAGCCTTTTCTCTGATCTCAATAACAGATGACTGGGAGGTAGCTTGTAAAATATAATTGGCAGCTTGAGCTAAAGTTGAACACAGTAGTTTGCAAACCTGTGTAACCCTGAAGTTTATGAGTGGTTGCCTGCCTATGCTGGGGAGCAAGAGGACACGGGTCATGGTTAGATGCCCTGAACAGGACAAGTGGGCCTCACACCTTTCTCCGAACATTACTCTTCTTCCAGTATTACTCATAACAGTGAATGGAGGCCCAAGAGTAAACTGGAAACCAACTGTAACTCTTCCCTCTCCCCCATTTTCTCACATCCAAATTCCAAATCTTATTGTAATTAACTCATCCATTTACTTCTCTACATCCCATTTTCGAACTCATGCCACGAACGTATCTTGCCTGGATTCCTAAAACTGTCCTTAGTTTTTAGGAAATAAAATTCCTGGCTTCAGTTTTAATCCCTTCTGATGTATACTTCACTGCAAGTCAGAATGATCTTTCTGAACAGCAGAAATCCTTGTAATTTTCAATGTCGCTATTGTCCTCAAAAGCCCAGACTCCCTAACATCCTTATCTCTCATCAGTCCCCCTTTCTCTGTATTGAATTAAATGCCCCCTGACTCTCCCACCCTCTACTCTTATGTTTGGACATATGGTCCCCTTTTCTTGTAACATATTCTTGCCTGACTGGCTTTTGCTCCCACTTTTAAGTTTCAGTCTTCTTTGATTAGTCTCTTCTACTACTGCCCCTTTAGTTCCTCTCTCATAATCTTCCTTTTACTTTCTTGTGATAACTATATCTTCACCATGAGAATGGATGTTCCGTGATGGCTCTGAGGGCAGAGAAGGTAGCACAGCTTTTGTTTACTATCATATGCCCATGACTCCATAATGTTTGCTGAATGAAAGGATGAATGAACTTTACCACACCCTCTGAGATCCAGGGCCATGAATGGTCAGCTGAGAAGTGGGTTTTCTTCTCCTAGCCTACCTGGAAATTGAGGGAGTGGTTGACAGGATTAAACACAATGAGGGAATGTCTTTGTGTATCCCTCAAAGAGAAAAAATAGATGGGACTGCTTGCTCCTTTGGGGAACATTACCCCCTTCCAGGCTTTGCTCTCAAAGCTTCAGATTGGGGAAAGAGGTGAACATGGGATAGGAATTTTAATTACAGCCTGCTGTAAGCAGAGAACTCTTTACAATTAGGATATATAAGTAGGTCAAAAATACCAGAAAAAAGTCCCAAGATTTCAGGAAGCCTAAGAGAATACAGGGTTGGCAGAACTGAAAACATAAACTTATTTTACATTTCCTCTTCCATGCTCAGTCTTTTTAATATCCCTAATTCTGACCGGTTGGCTAACCTGTCGACCAGCCTTCCTTCCCTCCTTCCCTCCCTGATCACACAGTTATTGTGAGCCTACAACATGCCAGGTATACTTCTAGGTGTTGAGGATACAATGGTAATGAAGTAAAAACAAAATCAACAGACTCATGGAGCTCATATTTCAGTGGAGACAGTAATAAGTAAATAAATGTGTAATACAATGTCAGGTAGTGATAAGTCCTCTGAAGAAAAATAAGGCAGAGTGAGGCATAAAGAGTGACTAGATTTAGGTGTGGGGAGGATGGTGAGAATAGGCTATTCTAGACGTAGGAGTCAGAGTAGAATTTCTGAGAAGATGTCAAAGAAAAATTGCACTGGACAGAATTAAACAGGCAAGAGAGACTTTATTCAAGACTATTGCAGTGGGATCAGGACTATTGCAATAGAGGAAACAGAGTGAATTCTGCTGACCCAAAAGGCAGTAGAATTTTTAAGCACTGGGGTGAGCTAATGGAAAGTACTGGAGGATATTATGGGTAGATGGTCAAGTGATGTGGCCATCTGTGTTTGCTAATTTTCCCTTACAAAAATTAGGCTCCTGTCCACCCACAGAGACTGGAAGATGGTGGCAATAGTGACGCCACCTTCCATGATGATTACGTATCAAAGGGGTGGCTCCCAGGTCCTTGAGAAACACATTCCTCAGTTGTAAGACTGGCTAGAGGTTGGAAGATTTACACCTCAAATGGGACTGAGAAAGAATTTAACGTTGAAAGTTTTCTAAAGTAAATGCCCAAAGAAAAGGGAGGTCAGGGGTCTATAGTCAGGAAGAAACCCATGTAAAGTTTAGTCAAGCTAAGGGGAATATTAAAGCCATTTGGTCAAAGGTAACATTTGGGCAGAGACCTAGAGGGAAGTGAGAGGGAGAGTCCTGAATGGACCTGAGCACAGTGAGGCTGAGGCAAGAGCAAGTGCAAAGGCCACCACAGAGCGTCAAGCTTGAAGTCAGAGGATCAATTCAAACAGGCCTCTGGGGCTCTAGTGGAGGGAGCAAGGAGGGAAATGGGCTGGAGCTAAGTCCAGAGAGCTGGGCCAAGACCAGACCATGGAAGTTTTTTAGGGAAGAAGTTTGGAATTTATTGTGAGGACCCTGGGAAGCCACTGGAGAATTTAAAGAAGAGAGTTTCATAATCTACATCTAAGAGGACATCTCAGGTTGCTGTATGCGTTTATTTTTCAAATTTACTCTTATCTGGCAAGGTTCTGTTTAGTGACTCATCCCAGCATTAAAAAAAAAAAAATCCATTTGGATTAATAGCTACTCACTTTTTCTTTCAGTAAACGTTTCTTCTGATGCATCTAGGGTTGAATTGTAGACTAAGCAAGTGCTTGAAGGCAATAGCAAAGCAAGTGTCTTAGTCTGTTCAGGCTGCTATAACAAAGTACCATAGATTGAGTGGCTTAATAACAACAAAAATTTAATTCTTATAGTTCTGGAGGCTAGAAGTCTGAGATCAGAGTGCTGGCATGGTCAAGTTCTGCTGAGACCTCTTTTCCTTGTTGCAGACTGCTGACCTCTTATTATATCCTTACATGGTGGAGAACAGAGAGAGGAAGCAAGCTCTCTTGAGACTTGTCTAAGGTCCCTAATCCCTTTCATGAGGTCTCAACCCTCATGACCTCTTCTAATCCTAATTACCTCCCAAAGGCCCCACCTCCTAATACCATCACATCAGAGGGTAGGGTTACAACATATGAATTTTGGGGGGAAACAAATAGTCTGTCCATAACAGCAAAGGTGCTGAATATGTTTTAAAAAATGCATTGATGCTTCAAAAATATATATGAAATAAGAATAATTGGACAAAGTAGCATTGTGTTTGGCTTTTACAACGTCATTTTACAGTTTAGTATTTTTTAGAATATACATATACTTGAGGTAGAAGACATGATAATTTTCAGCCTTAATACTGCCTTGGCCAGGCTCTGAACTTGGTACTGGCCTCTATAAGAAACAAATGTCAGCTCACTCTGTTCATTTTTTCAAATGTGTTTTTGAATCCTCTTCTTAGCATTAAATAAAGAAAAAGAGACTATGCACAAATGAATAATGACATGCTGCATTAACTGGCAGTGCTTTTACTTCTTTATTAACTTTAATCAGTGGTGGATGAAACTCAAAGCATTTTAAAAGTCGAGTAAACCCAGATGAGCTTCACAAAGAAAATCTCCTGACAATACTCTATTATTTTGTCCTCAAATATTTGTTTTTTATGTTTTTTCTACACAGTTACTGAGAAGTTGTTAAATACAAGGTCAGGCAGTGATACTGAGTGCCCACTATGTGCCTGTCCTGGCTCTGAGTGCCAGGGTTATAGCTATTGATAAAGTGAATAAAGTGTTTGCTTTTATTGGAAAAAAACACAATAAATAAAAGGAAAAGTGAAATTTGTATGCTAAATGGTAGTAAACACTATGGATAAACACAAAACAAGGTTGATGGAATAGAGTGCTGGGTTGTGAGTGGGTTTGCAGTTGTCCATAGGATGATCAGGGGAGGCTTCATGGAAGGGATATTTGAGCAAAGGTGTAAAGGATGTAAGGGAACAGGTCATGTAGTCATCCAAAAAAAGAGCATTGCAAGTTGAGGGAACAGTGATAGCAGGGATTTCAGGACTGAATCATGGATGGAATGTTTGAGGAACAGCAGGAGCCAATAAGGGAGAGGGAGACCAGTAGGTAATGAGGTCAGAGAAACACTGGGGACCAGACCATGTAGAGCTTTTAAGTCATTGTGGTGATTTGGCACTAAATTGACAGAAAACCACTGGAGGCTTTTAAGCAGAGGAGTAGCATGAGCTGACTCACACTTTGAAAGGATCATTCTGGCCGCCATGTAAAGAACCGATATTGGGGGCAGGGGCAAGAGTTGAAGCAAGAAAAATTCTGGGAGGTTATTCCAATTATACAGGTGAAGTAATGATTAGCAATGACAGTATACCATGGGGTTAGCAGTGGAGGTAGTGACCAGAAATATTTTAGAAGTATAGCTGATAGGACTTGCTGAAGGATTGTATGTGGATCGTGAGAGAAAGGAGTCAAGGATGACGTCAAGGTTTTCACCCTATAGAATTGGAAAAATGGCGTTACCATCTACTGAATGGCTGTAGGAAGAACAGGTTTGAAGATGAAGATCAGGAATTTGTTTCAGGACATTTTAAGTTTGATATGCCTACTAGAGGTCCAGGTGGAGTTATCAAGAAGGCAGTTAGATATATGAGTCTGGAATTCAGGGTTGAGGTCTAGGGATATCTGTTTAGGATTCATCTACCTCTACCTGGTATGTAAATGAATGAGTGTAAGCAAACAAATTGTCTAAGGACCGAAGCCAGAGGTACTTCCTCCATGTTTAGAGGTTGGAAAGATGAGGAGAAACCAACCAAGGAGAGTGGAAAGCAGTGATATAAGGAAGAAATTCAGCAGAGTGGCATCCTGGAAACCAAGTGAAGGAAGCATTTGAAGGAGTAATCAACTGTGTCCAATGATGCTGACAGGTCTGGAAATAAGGACTGAGCATACACATTGCATTTAGCAACATGGAGGCCATTGGTGACCTTGACCAAGCAGTTTCAGAGGAATTGTGGGCAGAAGCCTAGGTTTAAGAAGGAATTGGAGGAGAGGATGTGTTGGCATCACGAATGTAGAGAACTCCTTTGAAGAATTTTGTTATAAAGGAGAGCAGACAAAGAGGTCTTGACTAGAAGAATTGAAGTCAGTAGAGTTTTGTTTGTTACTTTTTTTAGATTAGAGAAATGCATGTAATGGCTACAAACTGGTGGTCAATGAAAGACAGAAATCTTGGTGCTACAGGAGAGAGAGGGGAGAAGGGAGAATTGCTAGAGCCATGTCCTTGAGTAGTGGATTAGGCCTGGGATTATGCTCAAGCAGAGAAGATGCCCTTAGCTAGGACATGATACTGAAGGTCTCTCTCCACTGTCTTCCCCTCTTTCTTCCTCTGAGCTTCATTCCTATCTCTCCTTCCCCCCCTCCTTCTCTATATTCCATACTCCCCCCCCCACACACACATCTTTTGTCAAAAAATAATTTAAGAAGTCCTACTGGCAATTTTAATCAATTAATTCATTAAGATATGAAAAAATGGGAGTGGAGAAAAAAACCTATCATGAGCTTGGCTTCTTCAGGAGTAAATAAGAGTGAGGAACTTAGTATCTAAGATCCCTAAAAGTATTAAAATCCTATCAACTTGTAATATAGTACTTTAACAGCTTTATTAATAATGGAGTTAACTATTAATTCAAAGATGACCAATTTTTTCTAAGTTTGACTCAAGTATGTGAAACTTAATCCATTAATTTTTTTATGTAGAACATGCTATTCATTTTCAAAATGTTTAGGCTAAATATTTCTGTTATACCATCATGGTATGGCTTACATATGATTTTTAAGAATGTTTAATGAGAAATAGCTTTACATGGGATTTAAAACTTTTTCTTCTCAACTCATTAATTTTTATAGATAAAATGAAGTATACAAAATAGTGATAACTACAAAACTGAACTATGCTTTAAAAGTAACTACACATGGAACTTTAAAATAATCTCTTAAACATTTTTATTCCATTATCTTCTTTAACTCTCCAGGACAAGGAAGCTAATGTGAATAATATTGGAATCGAAGTTCCTTTGCAAACGAGAGTGAATGTATGAATTGTTCATTATATGCTAAAATCTAAAATAGATGAATTTTTATCATCCTTTAACTGTTCTAAGTGGTCCCTCTGGAGAGCTTTCTCTCTGTCTCTCTCTCTCTGGTCCATAATGAGCTGTGAATCCTATTATGTCTCAAAAACTTTTACTATGAATTTTCTGAATTTTCTTACAAACTTAAGACTTCCTTAATTTACTATAATTACCAGCAAAAAAAAATCAATTTCAGATTTTATTTGTAATAATTCACCATTACCCCCACAGATTCTCAGACACACCTGATGTATGTGTGACCCTGATGGGTTCTCTACAGAATGACTGGACAGTCAGCAAATCTTTGACTCTGCTAAGTACTCACAACACCCAGTACAATGAGACATATTGGTTCTTTCAAGCCTAAAGCCTGAAATACTTCAGCTATTTTTGTCAGTCCAACATAGTGTGGTCATTCCAAGACTGGACTAGATATTGGGATTGGTTCTTAAAATGTGTTCTGTGTCATTTAATTATGTTGTGTGATCTCCCATTAAAATCAAATCAAACCAAACCAAAAAAAAAAAAAAACTGTCAAAATTATGTTTTGAGTCCAGCTGTCACTCTCTTTTTCCCCTTCAAAGCCAAACTCTCTCCCTGCACGCTCTGCTGAAACTGCTTTCCTCACCACCGATCTCTGAATTGCCAAATCCAGGGAGGACTCTTTTATCCTTTTCTCTCTTTAAACCTGGGCCTTTAATTCTGTTGTTCCAAGCACTTCTAACCAAACTCTTCTTCCCTTTGCTCTCATGACATTATACTCATAGTTTTATTCCCATGTTTACTCCTCCTTTATTTTCCGAGTCCCCTAATACTGCCTTTCCTTTAATAGTGATATTTCTCAGAATTCTTCCTGACTTGTCAGAAGAGTGACCTTAGAAGTGCTGACTGCAGGTCAAAGACATGAGAGATAAAACTTTACTTGACTGGCATTTTAATATATCTAGAACTTTGGTTATAATAGGACAAACATAAAAATAATTGAGAGGGTAATAAAGCAATAACTAGATCAGAGGAAGCTCAACATGTGGTGTGGACAGAGTGTGGGTTACAGGCCCTAACATGATGTAAAAATAATAAAATACTTGACAGTCAGTGATTTGGACCATTGGATCCTCATCCCCTTAAATTCCAGAATTCATGATATAACAGCTATTAAATATTGTCCAGAGTATATCCTCAGCTTGGTGAGTTGAGATTGTAAATGTCTCTCTAATAGCAAGTCTTTTTCAACCCCAGAAATATATAGAATTAAGAATAGGAATGTTTAAGAAGTTCAAAAGCAATATATAATTGTTTTTATGTTAGAGAATCTGTAATATTTAGTATTTTATATTACTTATACTATTTTAAAATTTTTTTCATAGGTAATTTTAGGCCTGTCTTAAAATTGCTATTCAAAATGGATAAATAGATATTTTGACTTGTGATTTTAAGTTGAAATCTATGGCACAAATTGGGTTTGGGTCCTTCACTACTCGTTCTAAATATATTTTACAGTACAAAAAATAGAAAGCTAAAACCTACATTTTCCAGACTCCCTTGCAGCTACAGTTTTATGTATAAATTAGATGCACTTGAATAAGACTTGGATTCATAACTGAATAACCTGGGGTTAAGGGGCATCCATTATGGGGGCGGGGAGCAGATTGTAGCAGAAGCAGCATGGTTCTGGAGCCAGTAGCTGTAGAGGTAGCTTCCTGATTCAGCAGGTGGTAGCATCCTAATCTGGCATCTTCCTAATGGTTTGGCTTCTTTCGAGTCAACACTGGGCAACACCTTCCTGATTCTTCACCAACCACCTTCACCTTAAACAGCAGCAACCTGTTTTGGCCTTCTCCTGTGTCTTCGAGCATGCTGTCCTCTGCATCTAGAAGGCTTTTTCTTTCTCTGCCTGAATCACATAAACTTGGCTTTCCAGACTCAGTCAGTGTATCAGCTTATCATGGAATATTCTCTTAACATCCCCCACCCTCACACCCTGCTGTCCTGGCTGTTAGGTCACCTGTCCACGTATTCTCTTTTATACCTTATTTATCTCTAACTTGGTGCCACACTCCATTATGGTTTATTTGTCTAGTTCTTCACCATATAGTAAGACCCTCGTGGACAGAAACTCTGTTTTCACTTTTGTTTTAGCTATGAAACCCTAGCTCCAAGTATGATATCTGGCACATAGTAGGCACTCAATGTATTAATGAATGAAATAATGCGTAAATGGATGTCTGAGTGCTAGTGAGGGGCTTCAAATGGCAATTTGGTCTTTCCATTAAATAACTATTTCTTTTTCTTCTTCTTTTTTTTTTTTTCCTGCGTTACATGGGCCTCTCACTGTTGTGGCCTCTCCCGTTGCGGAGCACAGGCTCCAGATGCGCAGGTTCAGCGGCCATGGCTCACAGGCCCAGCCGCTCCGCGGCACATGGGATCTTCCCAGACCGGGACACGAACCCGTGTCCCCTGCATTGGTAGGCGGACTCTCAACCACTGCGCCACCAGGGAAGCCCTAAAATAACTATTTCTAAACACATACATGAAAATATTTCCAAAAGGAGAAGTCTAATTACTCTGTAATTCAAATGAAATAGCAATCTAATCTACTCTCATACAGAGCTTTCATGAATATCAGACCCATGAAGCACCATTGAATTCCCTAATTCTTTCTTTTCTGATAAGAGACCTTTAGCTTAACTGAAAAGGGGCCTTGCTGCCAGGCTCTGTTTTGGGATGAGGCGAACACTTTACTACCAAATGTTTGAAAATGGCATAGGTAAGGTAAAATTATGAAGAAGACTTGTTTCTTTAGTAGCTTTTACAAAGTAGGATTTACAAATCCTGTCTTGTTTGTTCAATTAGGACCAAAGGAGAAACAGAACATGGGCTCAGGTGGTTGGAAGAGTTTCTTAAAATGTTAGATTCAGATTATAGACATTTTAGAATTGCAGCACACTGATAAAAGCATTTTTCATTCCTAGAACTTCTACAGGTGATTTAGGTAATGATTGTAGTTTTTTATACCAACACTGTTGTCACAGAGGAAAGAGAAAAAATGTAATACAAAGGAAAAGTTGGTAGTTGTATCTGCTGATGACAATACCTGGTAAACTGAGTATAACGGGATTTTAATATATGAATTAATTAAGCTCGTTTATGTCTTCCAAACATTTAACTAAACAGATATAAAGATAACTGGTACCTTCTATTTTTCTGATGAAATAGAATGTATGTGTCAAATGACAGAACATTCATGAAAAAAGCATGAAAGGGTTAAGATAGTTTCATCCTGCTATCCCATCTATAAAGCCAGGTCAAGGAAACTTTTAACCTAATATAGTTCCTATGGTACAAGGAAAATCTCATTTGCAATTTAAAAAATCCTTTTCATTTTTTGTGTTTCTCAACTGGTATATTATTGGATATACACTTCCCATCAACAAAATAAGGGACCACAGCTTCTCATTCAGCATCCTCTAGTTATAGCTGTGAATCCTCTAGCAGTGCTCTCATTCTGACTGGTGTACGTTGCTCCTAATATTGCTTAGGGCACCATTCATTCATTTAATAAATACATATTTTAGTGCCTATTCTGTACCTAGCCACTATTGCAGGTACCAAGGAGTCAGTGATAGAAAACCACAGACATAATACTCGCCTTTTTTGACTTATAGTTGGCCGCTGGAAAAGGGATATGTAACGTTAAAGAAAAGATAGTAATAAGTGCTATGGCAGAAATTAGTGGGGTAATGTAAGGAAGATTAACAGTAGACATGGTCCTTCATGAGCTCCCAGGTCACCACATTCTTGCACACAGATGGGCCGCTCCAGGCTGCCCCACAAATTCCCTGTGATGTTGACAGTGTCCCCTTACCTCATGCTGGGCAGGCTTTTCTGGGAAGGTGAGCTCCTGGCCATCTTGCACCCTGCTTTCCAACACCTCATGTCCTCCAAGTTCCATCCCCTCTTAGAGGGCTTTACAATTATTGAAAGAATACTTAATACCCTAGTCAGAAGTATTTGCGTTTGTATGACTTGAATTGTCTGGGCTTTCCTGAGAACACATGTGAATATTTACCTAACTATTATGAGACTGAAAGAGTCACTATGGCAGTGTTGCTTAGGTAGAGAAAGTAGCTCTGCTCCCAAACAGTGAATATGCCACTTGTTTGATTTGGACAAAAATAAAGAACTAGGCAGATAATTTAGATCTGGGATGATTTACAGAACCCCATTAGCACCATTATATGGCAGTTTAACTAAGTAACAGAATCATGGCAGTGTTCCAGGTTTATGTCAGGACAATGGGTTCAAGTCTAGGTGCTGCTATTTACTATACATCCTGTATGACACTGTGCAAATTATGTTTCTGACATCTAGGTTCATCCCTGATCAACCCAAATAGAAACAGACACTCTGCCTGACTCCGAATAGACTTCGAGGTTAAAATGGAAGTGTGCCTTAGAATTATACATTGATATAGTTTTTCCTTAAGTATAGAATAAAATAATATTTTTGAGGGTCAACTCTATGTCAGGAATTACCCAGCGTAGGCAAAGCTGTCTTTATGTTGCTGATGAGACAATGAACAGAAGGTAAAAGATTTACCCACAGTCACACTGGTAATAAGTTTTACTGGAATGAAAAATGAAGTCATTTGATACAGTGTCCTATTCCCTTTCTCTTAAACCAAGCAGAAAAATTTACAATGTGGGTTGTACTATATATTTTTAGAAGATTGGTATTCAAATACCTATAGTCAGTGTCCTGTAAGAAGTGGAGGAGAACCTCAGAATAGTTTGGTTCCTGCTCTTATCCCCAAATGGATCTATTTTCACCTGATGTACACACTGTCCTCTTAAAATTTCTTTTCAATCAAGAGTTCTTAGATTAACATGAATGAGTGAATGAATGAATGAATGCCCCTCGTTTAGAGAGTCATAAGTTGGCAAAATTATTTGCGAGCTAGCCAATGTTTTGCTCTCAGAAAGAAGGCTGCGTAGACTTCTATGATAATTTTCCAAAACATTTGAAAAATACTCAAAGACTTAAGAATGTTGGTTGGTTTATTCAGTATTGTCTCCAAGGAAACTCTCTCTCTCTCTTTTTTTTGTAGCCTGAGAATGACTGTGTAGGAGGGATTCTGTGAAAGGACCTGTTAAATTTTGTTAAATATTCATTTGCTCATTTTAGCATCTGGATAAAGACTTTTTACATTTTGGAAGATACCTTCCAAAGGAAACTTTAATTGACTTGGTGAATTATCTTTCTCCCAACAAGAGGTATTAGTAAACTGGGGTCATATATTTCCTTGTATTGCAAAAACATAAAAAATACCATAAAGGGAAATCAAAGTAGTAAAGGATCGGTAGAACTGCTGAGATAGTTGTAATATTTTTTCAAACACTTTAGCATAGCAATATTGATTTTCTATACATATGTATGCAGAAATATACAGGTGTTTACAATCTTGGTATAGTTTGTAATGAATTTTAAAGGTGTTGCAAACAACAGCAGCAAACCATGAATGATTAGCATTCAAATCCAAGGTGGATAGAAGGTATGATGAAACAGCAAATTATACTTTTTAATAAGTGCATTGTTCTGCTGAAAGAGATTATTATATTCACTGACAGCCAATTCTGTAGTGATGAATTATTTTTTAAAAACCTTTCCCTGTGATATTTTTGGTAAGCAGTTAACAACTACTCAGCTAATTTTTATGTATGCAATTATAAATCTTTGCTTTAGTTATATTTCACACCAAGTAAACTGATACATGTTTTTGATTGTATATGTATCTTCCCTACCTTTTCTTTCATTTGAATTTTCCAAAATAGCATAATTTTCCCAACATGAAAGTCGAGCATAATTTGAAGAAATGGCAAGGTTGGGAGCAAAATCTTAGGTTTATACCTGATGTCCTTTTTAACAAGAAGCACTAATCAACATTTAGAATTCCATTGCTACCTTGTTTTCAAATAGTAGAGCATTTGCCATCCTCCCTCAAACTGAGTAATTCAAGGGAAAATTTTATTTGGTACCTCTTTCAATCTTCAGGTCTTTAAAAATCAAGGAAAATTCTTTTATTTCCTATATGTTTCTTCCCCAAAGTAGATTAAGCATAAGAGAAAACTAGCTTGTTTATTTTCAAAATGGAATCAACTAAAAGTTTACATGGTATTGAAGTTTTATGTTTTAAAATTTTTTACTTTCATTTTAATTGTTATAACCATCTCAGGGTTCCAGAGTAGATTATCAATAATCTTTATGGTTTTCTGATTAATCAATAGTTTTAGGGTTAATCACTCTTGTAAGCTGTTTATTTTTGTATAAAACATCTAATGACAAATGGGTGAAGTCAGAGATGATCTAGTTATGGAAATTTAAGGTACACGGGAAGGGTGCCTGCCAAATAAAACAGTCTCCTTCAAAGACCTGAAAGAGAAACTTTGGATATTTTATTTTTTGCTTTTGAGAGTTCTACAGTCAATAAGAAGTACCAAATGAAGTGTAGATATCCAGCTAGTGGGGTCAGGGCTGTGACTTTCCCAGATGCACCAGGAGGAGAGAAGAGGCTCAGTAGAAAGGGTGGAAGGTTAGATAAAAGCTAAATGGTTTTACCTTAAAATTTTGCCTCCAGCTGCATGGAAATTTTAAATATAACTCCATATTCTTTACTGAATTATGCTGTCCTCTCACTCACACCAAGTTGTTTTGGCTTAATTTTTCCGAATACTTTTCTTGTAATGAATTTCCATTATTCACCATTGGGTGATTTCTATCTTGAGTTAATAGGAGGACAACAGTAGTTCTGGTTTTTTTTTTTAATATTTATTTATTTATTTATTTTTTATTTATGGCTGTGTTGGGTCTTCGTTTCTGTGCCAGAGCTTTCTCTAGTTGCAGCAAGCGGGGGCCACTCTTCATCGTGGTGCAATGGCCTCTCACTACCGCGGTCTCTCGTTGCGGAGCACAGGCTCCAGACGCGCAGGCTCAGTAGTTGTGGCTTACAGGCTTAGTTGCTCCGGGGCATGTGGGATCTTCCCAGACTAGGGCTCGAACCCATGTCCCCTGCATTGGCAGGCAGATTCTCAACCACTGCGCCACCAGGGAAGCCCCAGTAGTTCTGTTTTAATGAGACCTTTTTTGTCATGTAGTTTTAAAAAATAATGGTTAATGTAAAGCATGGATACTTGGAATAGTTGACAACTTCTGTCCTCATGTATTTTACCAGTACCTTTACGTTCATATATATTCACAACTTCCCTCTACCTGCAGAGGCAGTTCCTAGAACAAGGGCTATTCTGTAGCTTTAGTAAATCCATAGTCTACTGAGGAATAAGAAAAAATGAAAGGCAGAATTGTCCTTTGTTATCTGAACAAGCTGTCCAATTTTCTCTCGATATTCTTTTATCCATTTTACTCATTATATGTCAGTAAATTATCACCCACAGAAAAAGCGATGAGAAAGTACAAAAAGGGTTTTGCTTCAAAATATATTTAGTTCTGCATAATTGTGCTTACCTTTGAAGATTCAGGTCTTATGTGAAGATTATTTATTTCTTGGGTAGTAAGGATTTCTTTTTTTTTTGGCCCTGCGAGAGATAGTTCAAACTCATTATTCTGTGGGTGGTTATTCACTGGAAATATGTTGGACTAAAGTAGAAAATTAGTCTCTGACGTAGTGAGTTCCTCTCTTTTCTGGTCTGTGCACTCAGGAAGAGAGCTGATTCCCTTGTTTCCCTTTCTCCCCTGTGGAGCCCTTACTGGGATCTGGAACTGGAATGGAGATTCCACCTTCCTTCTTTCAACTGAATTAAGCCTTTCACTTTTGAGGAGGCTGTATAAGGTTGGTCTTTTTAAACAAGCTTTTACTGACAAGAGAATGCCTGAGGCCAGCTCATCACTAGACAATAGTAACAACTGCAGTTCAGATAACGATTTTTTGTTGTTGTTGTTGTTCTGTTTGGGACCATATCTTTCACACTGTCAATGCAAAAATTTCATTGGACAAAGTTAAACAAGCAAGGAAGACTATTCTGGCTCTTGGAATTGGGCATAGAAGCTGAACTCAACTCCCCTGAAACAAATGATTTGAGTGTCTTTGAGCACTGGAGGACAGGAAGGAGGGAGATTGATCGATCTGATGGGATGTGTCCCGCACATTGAATATTGAATAAACCATTGAATATGCAAATGGTTTCCTTTATGATTAGATCATCGGTGTTAACTAATTGGTGCCCATCTAAAATAGGCTTCTATCCTCCCACAGAAACTGGGAAATAAGGGCACTATATTCTAGATGATTACATTTCCAAGAGTTGGCCCCAAAGTCTTAGAGAAATTCATTCCTGGGTTATAGCAAGAAGATTTTTTAAAGGGGCAGAGAAAGAATTGACAATGACAAGTCTTCTAAAGTAAATGCTCTAAGAACAGGATCGCCAGGGGCCTAGAGTTAGGAAGAAGCTTGTTTAAGTTTCATTAAACTGAGGGCCTTCTTGGTCAATAATAAACATAATTTCTGCTCATACTGCACCAGCCATGAAGTCTCATCAGTTCTCAAACAACCAGTTTAAATATCTGTACTCTTTTGGCAGAAGCTTGAGCTGATATGTATCTCTATGGTCGGTCTATAAAATATTCTAAATAAGTGAATAATGTAAGCTGAATGTTTTCAGAACATTTTAAAATTTATTGAAAACATTTTAAAGTACACTTTAAGTTCTTAAATTACACTCAATTTCATGTCACCATTTGTTTAGAAATTACAGCTCTTTCCTATCCATTAAAACAAATCCCCTAACACCTCTACTAGATTTTTTACCACTTTCATTCATCAAAGAACTAATGATTTTTAAGAGTAATTCTATAATCTCTCATTTTTACTATTTTGATTCCTCTAAATTAAAAATATAATATTGAGCCTGTGATTGTAATATAGCTGTAATATATCATATATATATAACTCAGATATTTTAAACTTAAAATATTAAGTATTTATAATTTGAACAAGAGAGCAAGCGAGCAACTAGTCTATTAGAAAATTTAAGTTTGTGTGTGGACAGAGGACAGAATAAGTATTGTTATTTTAACTATTATATTAATATTCTACTAGCGAATGTGTCATTATTCATCAACACTTAGGACAGGGCTTCCCTGGTGGCGCAGTGGTTGAGAATCTGCCTGCCGATGCAGGGGACACGGGTTCGTGCCCCGGTCTGGGAAGATCCCACATGCAGCGGAGCGGCTGGGACCGTGAGCCATGGCCAATGAGCCTGCGCGTCCGGAGCCTGTGCTCCGCAACGGGAGAGGCCACTACAGTGAGAGGCCCGCGTACCGCAAAAAACAAACAAAAAAAACAAAACCTTTATGTTGAGGCCTTAACCAGGTTCAGTTACATACCCAGTCCAGAGAGTTTCATCACCACATCACTAGCTCAAGGCTGTATCCTGGGGGCAGCTCCTGGGAGCAATAGGCAAGCAGAACATACATTCCAAAAACAGAGGAGGGGGTGAGGAGCTTCCAATTGCTAGGGTCCAGCTCACATCCGGGTCAAACCAGCAGTCACATCCTCTCGATGACCTCCAATAGTAAGTCAAACATTATTTAAGAATTATTTGCTAGATTAAGTGTGCTATAAAAATTATAGAAAATAAAATGTATAACTTACAAAGCTCATTTTTTTTACTTTAATGTTTGTTTTAATGTTTTATAGGAGCATTTGCATAGGATATGTACCTTCTTTTGTAAGATAAAGCATGATACTGATACCTATTCTATAATTAAGTCATTGTTTTAGAAAGTCTGTAAATCTACCTAATCTCTTTCATCTCTGTATTCTTAATAAGTGAAAAAAAAATTGGCAAGACTTAGTTAAAATATTCAAGCAGCATATAAGCTGGAAAGAAATTAAAACTAAAAAACATTGTTGATGAAATACAAAAATGCAATGTGTAACACATTGATATATTAGAACTTCCACTGAATAAAAATGACTAGCGTAATTATGGGTAACACTTAAATATAGTTAATTTTTGTTGGGGTAAAGAAAGGGATCGATAGTGAAACTACAAAGATATTCATCTTGGTAGTTAAGATATTAAAGTCATGTGTAACTGTAATGCAAAGCTATTGAACATTATATGGGTTAGAGTTAAATAATATATTGGATACAGAATTTAGAAATTGCTTTCTCTTATTCTCATTTTTCTTAGTCTCATTCTCTCCCTCATTATATTTTATACATGCATATAAAACACACACCACAAACACACATACTTTGTGTGTACATACACACACATAAATGAAGCACACAAATGTGTTTGTGTGTGTGTGTGTATGATAGTTAGCTATACACTTTCTACATTCTCCCAGTTTTGGCAGAAGAGATTGAAGTGGCAATCTAGAAAACGTATAATGCTTTGGAATTATGTAAAGGGCATTTATAGCCCAGGTAATAGAAGTGCTAGATTGCCTAGGGCCCGATATGTGAACTCACGCTGAAGGAGGAGAAGCAGTTGTTTGATGTGAAAGAGACAAGACATATGATGGAGAAGCTGCAACCTGAATTTGGGATTCTAGCAGGAATATGCATATCTTGTGTCCTGTGACTCTAGAACAGTTAAAATAATGTATTTTCCACTATTTTAGCAGGGTAACCAAGTTTAGCGCCTTGAGGGAAAGCCTTCTGTTCACCCATAAAGATGCAAAACTATTCTGTCAGCAATAAAAGTTTGTAAATTTGATACATATCTATGATATATTCAAAATTAAGGTAAAAGTATCCTTAAATCTACCTATATAAGATTGGTTTTAAAATAACTAAAATCATTAACAGAAGTCCAGAATTGGTTTTTTTGTTTGTTTTTGTAGAGTTGAATTTATTAAATGAATCAAGTTTGTGAGGCAAAATAGCTAGGACAACTTCCCACTTCTCTAGAGGGAGGAATAGAATTGAAAACCAAAAGAGATTCTGAAATTTCTCTACCTGGAAATCTTTTAGGAAATCACGTTGCCAATCCCTTTAGAGAAAGTCTTAACTATAAGGTAGGAGGAGAGAAATTCAGGTCAGGGATTGATATTCATCCTTATAAAGCCTGTGGCTAACAGGAATTACTTTCTTTCCCCTTCTCACTCCCAGCTTTAGTGAGATATAATTGACAAAATAAAAAATGTATATTTGAGTTTTACAATTTGATGCTTTGATTTATATATACATTGTAAAATAACCACAACTAAGCTAATTAACATATCCGTCACCCAACATAGGTACCAATTTCTTCCTTCTTTCTCCCCTCCCTCCAACCCTCCCTCCCTCCCTTCCTTCTTTTTTTGTGGTGATAAGAACACTTAAGATCTACCCTCTTAGCAAATTTCAATGATACAGTACTGTATTGTTAACTATAGTCACATTGCTGTATACTAGAACTCCAGACTTTTTCATCTTGCATAACTGAAACGTTGTCGAAAGGCCAGGATTTGGAATGCCTAAAGGTAGCAGGATTTCAGCTAACCGATTTTAGTGAGACTCGAGGTATTATAATCTCACTTGCACAGTGTCCTCCCAATCCACGTGGGCATTGGCACGAGATAGTCTTACTTTGTGAGGATTAGGTCAGAGAATGCAAATTAAGCTCCTAAGTGCAATGAATGTCAGGCACATAGTGAATTCCATAATAAATGTTTGCTATGGACGGGGAGGTGACAGTGATGATAAAGATAATTGTGAAGCTGTCACACACAAGGGGAGGTTCTACCAACCAAGGGACTAAGGTGCTAATGAAGTGCATTGCTGTCCTCTACTTTATCAGCACAGAATTTCCATGTGGACCAAACTGCTGTGTAATTTTTGTATGGCCTAAATGATAACTGCCACCTTCACATGAGTGAGTTATTGTCAAATGCCCTGGAAGAGCAAGATCAAATGTATTTGGGAGAAATGGGATGAAATTTTCTGTTAGGTAATAACCCTCCTTCTGAGTTTGCCAGCTTTGACCTATCCACACTTCAAGCATTGTGCCCCATTACAACATTTTTTCTCTCTCATTTTAGGATCGTTCTTTAAACACCTAATCAAATCCCCTTTTCTCAGTTTTTAAGTCACTTTTTAATTCTCTTTGCAGAATCCCTGAGAATTGCTGGACAACCTACTTGATCAAATAGTATTTCCAATACTTGTAGTTGCTCATGAGGTGAGCCCTTGGTAATCTATTCAGGATAAATAACTTGTTTCCCTCTAATGTTTCTGTACAGATTTTTTTTTTCATAAAAAATAATCCTTTTGATCAACTTTTGTGGGTTTTCTCCTTGATCTCTAAATACTTTTCTTAAAAATGGTCTTCCCATTAGGCCTTTTATCTGTAGCATCCAACACAATGCCATGCACGTAGTGATGCTCCATAGATGACAGCTGAAGGAAAGTAGGCAGAAAAGAACAAAGGAGGGAAGGAAGAAAGGCAACAGCAGGGTATAAGTGTTTGCTTGTATTGTGTAGCTTAAAGGATTTTGAGGAAAAAAAGCTTTTAAAATACATCTTCTCTAAAATATCTGAAATTTTGTCACTAAAATTTGTTTCTGAATATTGTATATTGGTCTTTTCACATACACCTAGAATGAGTCCTTAACACCTTAGTGAGAAATAATTAGTTCAGGGGGATATTTTGTTTTTCCTCTTATAGGAAAGACTATAATAGTGTCAGAATACCTGTTTGTAGAATGACTATGATCTTGATGTCATTTATAAATATGGGAATCATGTCAACATAAAAGTGAAGTTAGGTTGGTTCATATGTGACCAATTTTAAGCAAAGAGCTGGTGTAGCAATAATTAGAAACTTCTGCAGGAAAAGAAAAATCCATTAGCTTGGATATTACACAGATAGGAGTCCTTTTGGCTATATTTTAAGACAATGGAAAATGAGCTCTTACACTGGGGATTCCTCTCCAGAAAGCTGAACCCATACTTTAACCAGCTTTCCCCTTTGGGTAGTTTGTTCATCCTCCTGTCCAGAGCACCACTTCCATTTGCATTGTCTCTGTACCTGTAAGCCAGCATTTCTACTTTATTGTTTTGTGTGAATTTTTAATGTCCTTGAAGCAGCCCCCAGACATGATCAGTGCCTGCCTAGCTGTCCAAGTTATCTCTAGAGGTACCAATTATGGTTTTGGTTAGAGCCTCTGGTTACCAAGTAGATTAAAATTTGAATGATCTCCCAACACTATTTTTCATACCAACCCTGTTACTTTAGTATGATTTTGAAAATCATGCATTTTGGGGGAAATACATATATTGGACTATAGTAGAAATTGTATTAAACATTACCAAGGTAGGGCTTCCCTGGTGGCGCAGTGGTTGAGAATCCGCCTGCCGATGCAGGAGACACGGGTTCGTGCCCTGGTCCGGGAAGATCCCACATGCCGCGGAGCAACTAAGCCCGTGAGCCATGGCCGCTAGGCCTGCGCGTCCGAAAACATTACCAAGGTATTAGTAGGGGACACTGGGATGTTGTTTGGAGGAGAATAAAGGGAAGGAAAAGGCACTGAAGTTAGAGACACACATAAAGCAGGCCTTCTCAAATTTTAAGTGCATTGGAATAAGCCCAGGATCTTGTTAAAATGCAGATTCTGACTCAGTATGTCTGAGTAGGAGCCTAGATCTTGCCTTTCTAACAAGCTCCAGGTGATTCTTGCTGCTGGTCTGGGGATGACAATTTAAGTAGCAAGAGTCTGAAGGACAGGTAGCAATTTGAAGAGGCACCATCTAGCACTGGGCCAGTATGGAGCATATAGTTTTTCAGGTTATGATGTGTTTTCCTGACGCACAGACAAACCAGGATCATTACTAAAAGCTTCAGTTTGAAACTAATCAAGAGTAAAAAAAAAAAAAAAGAAGTTCGACCAATATCCATGTTCCTTTTATTTTTCTCAAACATGCACTTAGAAAGCTAGGTTTATCAGCAGGTTGTTAAAATATTAATACTCAGGAAGAGGTTCTTTCTTTTATCTTGTTTTAGAAACAGCTTAAGTTATAACCTCCAACTGTCTCCTAGGCTAATGAAAGAGGCAGGAAAGATAACCAGGTCCAATCACTTTTATTGACTAAACAAAGTGAGTTCCCTGAATTACTTTTAGTTCTTGACATTTCACTTTTACTTGTCTGGATTCACAATAACTGTGATGTGATTTCAATGACCTTCAGTACTACTAAAGGATGCCAGGGTATATTATAAGTTTGGGCTAGCATTTCAAAATAAATAGGGCCTATAGAAGCTTAAAAATAAATTTCTTCTATAAATTAGCCATTTTGAAACCATATAAAATGTAGATAGATAATACTTAGATATACAACTGCAGTGAAAAAGATCTACTCTTGACAAAAGACAAAATAATAATAATTTTTTAAAAAGGTTTTTAGTTATCATTTGTTGTGTTGCTTTACATATGCTATCTTACCCAGCTCTCATGAAAATGTGTCAGATGTTATTAGCCTCATTTCACAGAGGAAGGAACCACGGCTTGGAGAAGGGAACTAATTTAATGTCACACAGCTAGTGAGTGACATGCCAAGATTCAAAACTAGATTTGCTTGGGTCCAAAATTTGTGTTCTTAATAACTAAGCTCTCAATCCATTTGGAGCCACTAAAACTTAGGTAGACATTATGTCTGATTTATATGTTATGACAAACAAAAAGCATGAAATTCTCTTTGGCATGGGTCTCTTCCTCTCTGGCAGTTACCAAAAGTCATTTTTGGAAATAAGTGGTGTGTAAATTTTAAATAAATAAAAATTTTAAATGTCCTCTACTCACCTCAAAGACTTTTTAAGTACATTCTGTTTTTTTTTGGAGGAGTGAGTGAGTGCCATTAGCCCATGAACCCCTGCTGTACTTTCTGTCCTTGAGGGAGTCTCTGTTCTGTTGACTGTTGAAAAGCACCTGAAGAAATAAGATTCCCAGGGTTTGTAATAGCTGGTACTATAGTTGGTTCTTCTGCAGTCTTTCTTTGATTTGATTCACCTCATGCACTACTGGTAAATTAAAACATATTATAAGTATGATGTGGAGGTTATGTTGGTTCATGCACAATTATGTCCAGCCTGTTACTGTTTTGAAGCAATCAGTGGCAAGCTTCTCAAAATTAAAAAAACCACTTTTGCAATACATAAAGAGCTTAAAAAAAAAGGCAGAAAATCTCCAAAGTGTCTTCCTTTAGAGCAAAAAGTGGCTGTTTATTTGCTTCAAGAATTGCTAGGCTTTCCACTATGTTCAGCTGTCTGGGGAAAGGCAGATGTGGAGACATTTCACCATGAATTAAAATAATGTAGTAAAAAAAGAATTCTGATGAAAAGTCTTTATCAAAAGTGTATGCCTTCTAGGATCTATATCTGGAAAAAGGAAGCACAGGTAAAACATTGCAAAGAGCTTTCTGACAGTGATGCTAGTAGAGATTTAACTTTACTAGGATCCTTTATTAGGGGTATTTCTGTTTATGTTAGTGCTCTGGTCAAAAAGTTCCAATATAGACCCAGTTCTGTTTTTCCACGAGTCTTGTTACTTTTAGTGCTCAATTTTGCAAAATGTGAGATTGTTCAAGACAAGCCTGTATTATATGAAACTAGGTTGAAGCAAAAAATGAACAGTTCTCACAAGTGCATCATTTTTCTTTCTCTAGTAGGTACCTGAAAAAAAATTTTTAAACATCTTTATTGGAGTATAATTGCTTTACAATGGTGTGTTAGTTTCTGCTGTATAACAAAATGAATCAGCTATACATATACATATATCCCCATATCTCCTTCCTCTTGTGTCTCCCTCCCACCCTCCTTATCCCACCCCTCTAGGTGGTCACAAAGCACCGGGCTGATCTACCTGTGCTATGTGGCTGCTTCCCACTAGCTATCTATTTGACATTTGGTAGTGTATATATGTCCATGCCACTCTCTCACTTCGTCCCAGCTTACCATTCCCCCCCACTGTGTCCTCAAGTCCCTTCTCTACATCTGCGTCTTTATTGCTGTCCTGCCCCTAGGTTCTTCAGAACCATTTCTTTATTTTTTTTGTAAGATTCATATATATGTGTTAGCATATGGTATTTGTTTTCCTCTTTGACTTATTTTGCTTTGTATGACAGATTCTGGGTCCATCCACCTCACTACAAGTAACTCAATTTTGTTTCTTTTTATGGCTGAGTAATATTACATTGTATATATGTGCCACATCTTTATCAATTCACCTGATGATGGACACTAGGCTTGCTTCCATGTCCTGGCTATTGTAAATAGAGCTGCAATACACATTGTAGTACATGACTCTTTTTGAATTATGGTTTTCTCAGGGTATATGCCCAGTATGGGATTGCTGAGTTGTATGGTAGTTCTATTTTTAGTTTTTTAACGAACCTCCATACTGTTCTCCATAGTGGCTGTATCAATTTACATTCCCATCAACAGTGCAAGAGGGTACCCTTTTCTCCACACCCTCTCCAGCATTTATTGTTTGTAGATTTCTTGATGATGGCCATTCTGACTGCTGTGAGGTGATACCTCATTGTAGATTTGATTTGCATTTCTCTAATGATTAGTGATGTTGAACATACTTTCATGTGTTTGCTGGCAATTTGTATATCTTCTTTGGAGAAATGTCTATTTAGGTCTGCCCATTTTTGGATTGGGTTGTTTGTTCTTTTGATATTGAGCTGCTTGTAAATTTTTGAGATTAATCCTTTGACAGTTGCTTCATTTGTAAATATTTTCTCCCATTTTGAGGGTTGTCTTTTCATCTTGTTTGTGGTTTCCTTTGCTGTGCAAAATCTTTGAAGTTTCATTAGGTCCCATTTGTTTATTTTTGTTTTTATTTCCATTTCTCTAGGAGGTGGGTCAAAAAGGATCTTGCTGTGATTTATGTCATAGAATGTTCTGCCTATGTTTTCCTCTAAGAGTTTTATAGTGTCTGGCCTTACATTTAGGTCTTTAATCCATTTTGTGTATGGTGTTAGGGAGTGTTCTTATTTCATTCTTTTACATGTAGCTGTCCAGTTTTCCCAGCACCACTTATTGAAGAGGCTGTCTTTCTCCATTGTATATTCTTGCATCCTTTATCAAAGGTAAGGTGACCATATGTGTGTGGGTTTATCTCTGGGCTTTCTATCCTGTTCCATTGATCTATATTTCTGTTTATGTGCCAGTACCATACTGTCTTGATTACTGTAGATTTTTAGTATAGTCTGAAGTCATGGAGCCTGATTCCTCCAGTTCTGTTTTTCTTTCTCAACATTGCTTTGGCTATTCAGGGTCTTTTGTGTTCCATACAAATTGTGAAATTTTTTGTTCTAGTCCTAGGAAAAATGCCATTGGTAGTTTGATAGGGATTGCATTGAATCGGTAGATCGCTTTGTGTAGTAGAGTCATTTTCACAATGTTGATTCTTCCAATCCAAGAACGTGGTATATCTCTCCATCTGTTTGTATCATCTTTAATTTCTTTTATCCATGTCTTATAGTTTTCTTCATACCGATCTTTGGTCTCCTTAGGTAGGTTTATTCCTAGCTGTTTTATTCTTTTTGTTGCAATGGTAAATGGGAGTGTTTCCTTAATTTCTCTTTCAGATATTTCAATATCAGTGTATAGGAATGCAAGAGATTTCCCTGCATTAATTTTGTATCCTGCTACTCACCAAATTCATTGATTAGCTCTAGTAGTTCTCTGGTAGCATCTTTAGGATTTTATATGTATAGTTTCATGTCATCTGCAAACAGTGAGAGCTTTACTTCTTTTTTTCCAGTTTGTATTCCTTTTATTTCTTTTCCTTCTCTGATTGCTGTGGCTAGAACTTCCAAACCGATGTTGAATAATAGTGGTGAGAGTGGACATCCTTGTCTAGTTCTTGATCTTAGAGGAAATGTTTTCAGTTTTTCACCATTGAGAATGAGGTTGGCTGTGGGTTTGTCATATATGGCCTTTATTATGTCAAGGTAAGTTCCCTCTATGCCTACTTTCTGGAGGGTTATCATCATAAATGGGTGTTGAATTTTGTCAAAAGCTTTTTCTGCATCTATTGAGATGATCATATGGTTATTCACCTTCAGTTTGTTAATATGGTACGTCACATTGATTGATTTGCATATATTGAAGAATCCTTGCATTCCTGGGATAAATCCCACTTGATCACGGTGTATGATCCTTTTAATGTGCTGCTGGATTCTGTTTGCTAGTATTTTGTTGAGGATTTTTGCATCTATGTTCATCAGTGATATTGGCCTGTAGTTTTCTTTCTTTGTGACATCTTTGTCTGGTCTTGGTATCAGGGTGATGGTGGCCATGTGGAATGAGTTTGGGAATGTTCTTCCCTCTTCTATATTTTGTAAGAGTTTGAGAAGGATTGGTGTTAGCTCTTCTTTAAATGCTTGATAGAATTCACCTGTAAAGCCATCTGGTCCTGGGCTTTACTTTGTTGGAAGATTTTTAATCACAGTTTCAATTTCAGTGCTTGTGATTGGTCTGTTCATATTTTCTAGTTCTTCCTGGTTCAGTCTTGGAAGGTTGTGCATTTCTAAGAATTTGTCCATTTCTTCCAGGTTGTCCATTTTATTGGCATATACTTGCTTATAATAATTTCTCATGATCCTTTGTATATCTGTAGTGTCAGTTGTTACTTCTCCGTTTTCATTTCTTATTTTGTTGATTTGAGTTTTCTCCCTTTTTTTCCTGATGAGTCTGGCTAATGCTTTATCAATTTTGTTTATCTTCTCAAAGAATCATCTTTTAATTTTATTGATCTTTGCTATTGTTTCCTTCATTTCTTTTTCATTTACTTCTGATCTGATCTTTTTGATTTCTTTCCTTCTGCTAACTTTGGGGTTTTCTTGTTTTTCTTTCTCTAGTTGCTTTAGGTATAAGGTTAGGTTGTTAATTTGAGATTTTTCCTCTTTCTTGAGGTAGGATTGTATTACTATAAACTTCCTTCTTAAAATTGTTTTTACTGCATCCCATAGGTTTTGGATCATTGTGTTTTCATTGTCATTTGTTTCTAGGTATTTTTTTATTTCCTCTTTGATTTCTTCTGTGATCTCTTGATTATTTAGTAGTGTATTGTTTAGCTTCCATGTGTTTGTATTTTTTACAGATTTTTTTCCTGTAATTAATATCTAGTCTCATACTGTTTTGGTCGGAAAAGACACTTGATATGATTTCAGTATCCTTAAATTTACCGAAGTTTGGTTTGTGACCCAAGATGTGATCTATCGTGGAGAATGTTCCATGAGCACTTGAGGAGAAAGTGTATTCTGTTGTTTATGGATGGAATGTCCTATAAATATCAATTAAGTCCATCTTGTTTAATGTATCATTTAAAGCTTGTGTTTCCTCATTTATTTTCATTTTGGATGATCTGTCCATTGGTGAAAGTGGGGTGTTTAAGTCCCCTACTATTATTGTGTTAATGTCGATTTCCCCTTTTATGCTTGTTAGCACTTGCTTTGTGTATTGAGGTGCTCCTATGTTGGGTGCATAAATACTTATAAGTGTTATATCTTCCTCTGGACTGATCCCTTGATCATTATGTCATATCCTTCTTTGTCTCTTGTAATAGTCTTTATTTTAAAGTCAATTTTGTCTGATATGAGAATTGCTACTCTAGGTTTCTTTTGCTTTCCATTTGCATGGAATATTTTTTCCATTCCCTCACTTTCAGTCCCTATGTGTCCCTAGCTCTGAAGTGGGTCTCCTGTAGTTAGCATATATATGGGTCTTGTTTTTGTCTCCATTCAGCAAGCCTGTGTCTTTTGTTTTTCTTTTTGTTTGCAGTATGCGGGCCTCTCACCTTTGTGGCCTCTCCCATTGTGGAGCACAGGGTCCGGACGCGCAGGCTCAGCAGCCATGGCTCATGGGCCTAGCTGCTCCGCGGCATGTGGGATCTTCCTGGACCTGGGCATGAACCCATGTCCCCTGCATCGGCAGGCGGACTCTCAACCAGTGTGCCACAAGGGAAGCCCAGGCCTGTGTCTTTTGGTTGGAGCATTTAATCCATTTTCATTTAAGTTAATTATCAAAATGTATCTTCCTATTACTATTTTCTTAATTGTTTTGGGTTTGGTATTGTAGGTCTTTTCCTTCTCTTTTGTTTCCTGCCTAGAGAAGTTCCTTTAGCATTTGTTGTAAAGCTGGTTTGGTGGTGCTGAATTCTCTTAGTTTTTGCTTGTCTGTAAAGGTTTTAATTTCTCCATCAAATCTAAATGAGATGCTTGCTGTGTAGAGTAATCTTGGTTGTAGGTTTTTCCATTTCATCACTTTAAATGTGTCCTGCCACTCCCTTCTGGCTTTAAGAGTTTCTGCTGAGAGATCTGCTGTTAACCTATGGGGATTCCCTTGTATGTAATTTGTTGTTTTTCCCTTGCTGCTTTTAATATTTTTTCTTTGTATTTAATTTTTGGTAGTTTGATTAATGTGTCTTGCCATGTTTCTCCTTGGATTTATCCTATATGGGACTCACTGTGCTTCCTGGACTTGATTGACTATCTCCTTTCCCATATTAGGGATGTTTTCAACTATTATCTCTTGAAATATTTTCTCAGTCCCTTTCTTTGTCTCTTCTTCTTCTGGGACCCCTGTAATTCGAATGCTGGTGCAGTTAATGTTGTCCCAGAGGTTTCTGAGTCTGTCCTCAATTCTTTTCATTCTTTTTTCTTTATTCTGCTCTGCAGTACTTATTTCCACTATTTTATCTTCCAGGTCACTTATCCATTCTTCTGCCTCACTTATTCTGCTATTGATTTCTCCTAGAGAATTGTAAAATTCATTTATTGTGTTCATCATTGTTTTTTTGCTCTGTAGTTCTTCTAGGTCCTTTTTAAATGTTTCTTGTATTTTCTCCATTCTATTTCCAAGATTTGGATCATCTTTACTATCATTACTCTGAATTTTTTGTCAGGTAGACTGCCTATTTCCTCTTCATTTGTTTTGTCTGGTGGGTTTTTACCTTTCTCCTTCCTCTGCTGTGTGTTTCTGTGTCTTCTCATTTTGCTTAACTTACTGTGTTTGGGGTCTCCTTTTCACAGGCTGCAGGTTTGTAGTTCTCATTGTTTTGGTGTCTGCCGCCAGTGGCTAAGGTTGGTTCAGTGGGTTGTGTAGGCTTCCTGGTGGAGGGGACTGGTGCCTGTGTTCTGGAGCATGAGGCTGAATCTTGTCTTTCTGGTGGTCAGGACCGAGTCCAGTGGTATGTCTTCGGGTGTCTGTGATCTTATTATGATTTTAGGCAGCCTCTCTGCTAATGGGTGGGTTTGTGTTCCTGTCTTGCTAGTTGTTTGGCATAGGGTGTTCAGCACTGTAACTTGCTGGTCATTGAGTAGAGCTGGGTCTTAGCCTTGAGATGGAGATCTCTGAGAGAGCTTTCCCCATTTGATATTACGTGGAGTCGGCAGGTATCTGGTCCACCAATGTCCTTAACTTGGCTTTCCCACCTCAGAGGCACAAACCTGACACCTGGCTGGAGCACCAAGACCCTGTCAGCCACATGGCTCAGAAGAAATGGAGAAGGAAAGAAAAAAAGAAAAGAAATTATACTTAATAAAATAAAAAATTAAAAAATTATTAAAAATACAAATTAGAAAGTAATTTAAAAACAGAATGAAAGAAAGAAGAGAGCAACCAAACCAAAAAACAAATCCACCAATGATAACAAGCACTAAAAACTATACTAAAGAAAGAGAAAAAAACCAGACAGATAGAACCCTAGGACACATGGTAAAAGCCAAGCTATACAGACAAAAATCACACAAAGTCCACCACCCAATTTTAGGATGATTCATTGTCTATTCAGGGATTCCACAGATGCAGGGTACATCAGGTTGATTGTGGAGATTTAATCTGCTGCTCCTGAGGCTGCTGGGAGAAATTTCCCTTTCTCTTCTTTGTTCACACAGCTCTTGGGGTTCAGCTTTGGATTTGGCCCCGCCTCTGTGTGTAGGTCCCCTGAGGGTGTCTGTTCTTTGCTCAGACAGGACAGGGTTAAAGGAGCAACTGATTAGGGGGCTCTGGCTCTCTCCGGCCGGGGGTGGGGTGGTGGATATGGAATGCCGGGCAAGCCTGCTGAAGCAGAGGCCAGAGGCACACCATGTGTTCTCCCGGGGAAGTTGTCCCTGTATCATGGGACCCTGGCAGTGGCAGGCTGCACAGGCTCCTGGGAGGGGAGGTGTGGATAGTGACCTGTGCTTGCACATAGGCTTCTTGGTGGCAGCAGCAGCAGCCTTAGCGTCTCAGGCCCATCTCTGGAGTCCACGCTGATAGCGTGGCTGGCACCCGTCTCTGGAGCTCATTTAGGTGGTGCTTTGAATCCCCTCTCCTCACTCACCCAAAACAGTAGTCTCTTGCCTCTTAGGCAGGTCCAGACTTTTTCCCGGACTCCCTCCCAGCTAGCTGTGGTGCACTAGCTCCCTTCAGGCAGTATTCACACAGCCAACCCCAGTTCTCTCCCTGGGATCCAACCGAAGCCCAAGCCTCAGCTCCCAGCCCCAACCCATCCTGGCGGGTGAGCAGACAAGTCTCTCGGGCTGGTGAGTGCTGGTCGGCACTGATCCTCTGTGCAGGAATCTCTCTGCTTTGCCCTCTGCACCCCTGTTGCTGTGCTCTCCTCCATGGCTCCGAAGCTTCCCCCACCCCGTCACCCCCTATCTCCACCAGTGAAGAGGCTTCTTAGTGTGTGGAAACTTTTCCTCCTTCACAGTTCCCTCCCAGAGGTGCAGGTCCCATCCCTATTCTTTTGTCTCTGTTTTTCCTTTTTTCTTTTTCCCTACCCAGGTACGTGGGGAGTTTCTTGCCTTTTGGGAAGTCTGAGGTCTTCCTCCAGCATCCAGTAGGTGTTCTGTAGGAGCTGTTCCACATGTAGATGTATTTCTGATGTATTTGTGGGGAGGAAGATGATCTCCACATCTTACTCCTCTGCCATCTTGAAGGTCTCTTAAGTGCTTGAAATTTGCTGTGTACATGACCTACTGCCACTTTTCTATGCAGCAATCAATGGCTCAAGCATTTGTTTGAACATTTTGTGGGCTAAGCCTTGGAAAAATACTTTAAAGGATGACTTTGTAATATGGGACATATAGTATTAATAAACTAATCTTTTACAAAGAACATTCTTGACACCATTACTTTTGACATCAAATTAAAATGCTTACATTTAATATTGGACTACTACAGATGGCATTAATAAGACTAAATTTATGTATGGTTATATTACCTATATATGTATGTATATATTTGTGTATAAATGTATGTGTGTTTGTATATATATACATATAATAAAAAGGCAGATCCACATAAGGGATCTGTGTAAGAAAAAAATATTTTAAAAATTAGAGTTGTTCATGAATGGATTGGACAGCCTTGTAAGGTAATGAGCTCCCTGTCAGTGGAAATGTTCTAATGGAGATTGGATAAATCTCAATCAGAAACATCACAGCAGCGGCACCTACAGTGTGTGGGATATGGGATGAGATAAACAGATAGTTATTTTCCAAAATAATAATAGGTATTATTTATTGAATATTAACTACGTGTTAGGCCCTGCACTAAATTTTTACACCCACTTTCTACCTAAGGAATAGATATTTTTATCCTCAGTAGATAGGATGAGGAAAATGAAGCCTAGAGAGGTTAAGTAACTAGCCCAAAGTGATAAGTATCAGAGCCAGCATTTGAAATCATGTCAGTAGAACTTCAGTTACGCTGTGCTGCTTCCCAACTTAATAATCAGTGCCTTAATAGGGCACTGATTCTACATGCCCTGTGTAATTAAGACCAGTTTTTGAGGTGAGATATGAGTGTTTTATATTTGTTCATCTGTTATAAGAAATTTTAAATAGTTGACACAGTATGGTTAATATTAACCTGCTTTATTTCAAAAGATGCAAAGAATAAGAAAAATTCAACAACTAAGGACAATATAAGGGAAACTAGACAGAGGCATCAAAATTCCTCATAGCAGAATTGAGAATAAATATTGTTGAGTGAATGAGTGACTTTGATATTTTGTCCTAGCTCTTTAAAAATATCCCCAAATAATTCTTATGGTTTCATATTCCAAACAAATTCAAACTGGCCTATAATTTTTGCTCAGATCTCCATTCCTTGCTATGTCACTATCTTGTCCTTCACTTTGGTTTCTGACCTTGACACAGATTATGAAGGTTTTTAGATTCCTACATTCTTATATACAATAATTGAACTTCTTTCATTCTTAGACTCTGCTCTTGACCCTGTATGTTATTTAAAGTTTACCTTTTCATCTCTGGTACTGTGTTGTGGACACTTTGTGACACATAAGGACTCTGTTAACCTCAGGTAAAAATATTGAGCTATAAGATTAGCTTTGAATAAAAGGTGATCATTAATGTCAAGTTTATTGCCTGAGGACTATAACTGATTTTATTACAATTTGTTCAAAGAATGTGAAGTGTATAAACAATCCAAGAACTTCTTAGGGAATGTAAATATTGTGTCACATATATGTCAATTTTGATGATGAACATCAATATTTATAGTAAAAAGGGAACTAAGTAGAAATGGAATTTTTCCTAGAACATCTAAATTGAGCACACGGATTATTCAAATTTACTGCATTATTTAGTGTGAAGCAGTTATATCACTTATTCATATTAACAAAAATGGAAAAGATAAATTTGTAATTAATATGTTTAAGTGAATAGCCTTCACATTCAGGATTCTGAGATTTTAAGCCATAATCCTTCAAAAAACCTGTCTAGGATATTAAAACTATGTGAACATAGTGTTGCTCATCAAATATATCACCTGTATTCTCCAGCCTCCTTACACTTAGATGAGACCAAGTATATCTGGTTCTGGTCAATGCTCTTGGAAGGGAAGTGATTTTGTCACTTTTGGGCTGAGGCAATAAAATGCCTATGTTAGGTTTTGCATCTCTCTTCCCCTGGCATAGGAATCCAAGCATGTCTTCTGGTCCCACTCTTCTCAAACTTTAATGTGCATACAGATCACTTGGGCATCTTGTCAAAAGGCAGATTATCACTTGGGTCCAAGGTAGAGGCAAAAACTCTGCATTTCTAATAAAGTTCCTAATGATATCAGTGATACAGGTCTGCAGAGCACAATTTGAGCAGCAAGACTGTACATGAAACACCTTCAAGATAATAGAAACTTCCCCAGCCAGGGTCCCTGAATGACTGTGTGGAGTAGAGCCTTACAGTAGGCATGTAGCGTGAGTGTGATATAAATGTTGTATCTGCCACATAGAATATCAAAGACAGTTTCTTTCTGCAGAAACTGACTTCTGTGAGTCAGTAGAGGTATAGAAGCCAGGTATAGACATGTAAATGAAAAAAATAAGTAATTCCAGTTCATGGGTTCATAAATTGTAACAAATGTACCACGCTAATGCAAGATGTTAATAATAGGGGAAACTGTGTGTGTGGCAGGGTGAGAGACTATATGGAAAATCTCTGTACTTTCCACTCAATTTTTCTGTAACCCTAAAACTGCTCTAAAAAATAGTCCACTTATTAAATTTTTAAAATTAAAACCTGTTTTTCCATCTCTCCCCCACTCCAAAAAATTTTAAAAATAATAATAAAAGTCAAATGCTAATCAGATAATGGAAGTGAAGAGGAAGAGACAAGTTCAAAGAATGTGGTTTTCTTAGGAAGGCAATAAATTCAGACAATTTAAAGAGCGACATTCAAATTTTGCTGTAGATTAGAATTATTATTCTTAGCTTAATATCTAGAAATCTTGTTTTATATATAAAACAAGAAGAGATTTGTATAACTGTCCTTTTCTAAGACTACCTTCCCTCAAAACATTATGAAGATTAAGACAAATAAAAGAAATAAAATTTCAGTTAAAGTTGAAAAGGAGATTACTTTGTTGTGTAAAAGCATATGTAGAAAACATGACTATGGGAACAATTTGGAAATACTTTCATATTTCTGAAAATGCATATTCTAAAAGTTAAGAGCTTCATACTTACAGCAGTAAGTGTGCCTTCAGGGTATTATGAATGATGAGAGTAATTTATTTTTGAAAATTATTATAACAGTGATAGATGTACTTGGAAAAAAGTTATAAAAATGTAGAAAGTATACTTTGAAAACTAAAAGCCTCCTCTACCTTCACATTAATTCCTATTCCCAATTTTATTCTCCAGTTTTTGAAGGTTACACTCCTCTAACACTAAATAATATATTTGTATCTCCATTGATTATTTATCAAAATTAAGGATGAGGAATTTATTATATTTACATTACCTCTCTTTCCCTTCTTCCAAACTTTGTCATTTTTTATATTACTATTTTATTCCTGATTGAATGTTTGGAATTTCATATTGTTCAATTTAACCATAAGAGTTGAGGACTCATTTCTATATGAATATATAATTCATATGTTTTCTTTTTTAACTTTAAATTGAATATGGACCATAAACTATTTAAGTTACAGTCTAAACTTTACAGTGTATGTTGGTTCCCTATATGTAAAATTAGGAGATTCACACCCCTCGTATGTTTCACCTCTTCTTTTTATCCTACACCTCATTGTTTTTTTTATCCATGATAATATTTTAACATTGTTCAGATAGATGGCATTACCAATCTATTTTATGACTATAACAAAATCTGTGCTATAACTAAATATATTCTGTAGTTTAATTCTAGAACTTAAAATCAAATTAATAGATTTTTTAATGGAGAAATGCTACCTTTACTCTATAGCATTGTTATCCCCATAAACTATATTACAGCTTGTTTCAAGCATCAATATAGTTATTATCTCAATTTAGAAGTGTAGAAGTTGAAATTTAGAAATGTTAAATAACTTTCTGGTGTTACATAGGTAAGTGGTGGAGCAGAATAAAAACCAAAGCCTATCTCCCTCTAAATTGTATGCTCTTAACTACTCCATGCACTTAACTATTTACTTCAAGAACATGCCTTCTGACACTTTGGTTTGCTTCACTGCTCAACCAGCACAGTACTAAAGTACTGATGATCTCTGAATCCTCTTTCATTTCTAACAGTGTGTAGCTCAGATTCACTACTTACCGTGGTTAAGAAATAGTTACTGTTTAAATATTGCTGTAGACTAACCTTGATGCTATGGGACTGAATAGCCCCTTGAAAAGCACGACATCACCACAGTAGGATTGCTCTTTCCTGATGAAACACATGATACATAGTCAAAATGCATCATGCTTTTTATAGGCTGTATTTATTACATGAATATAGTTATAAAATAATTTTTCTTGTTTCTACTTAACTTCCAAATATAAAATCATTTATATTTTCCCCCAAGATGAAGGGTCAGCAATATACTATATATTGAATATTAAACTTTGTAAATGTAAAAAGGGACACATTAAACCAATGGTCAAACTTTGGACATAATGGACATTTTTGATAATCTTCTATCTTTTAAAAATATCTCCCCTTGATACTTTTTCCATATCATTGAAATTTCAGTGTATATTTCCATTTCAAGATGGAAAACTGAGTAAAATGGCAGTAATAATAAATGAAATACAATTTTGGTTATAGAGATGGGGACATGGCATGAGCCAGTTGGGGACTTTATCCAATTCCTGAAAGAGTAACAGAAGATAAGACTCTGCCAAATTGTCCATCTTAAAATATATATTTGAATTCTGTGTTCTCTTTATAACATAGCTATGACTGTTTCAATACAAATACAGACTTTAAATTACTTTCCATCAGATAGAATTAACAGTCCAAAAGTATGTCATATTATGCTGTGTTTTTTTATCCCAGATCCCTCTAGGTACGTTCCAGTTTGAGAAATATATAAATAGAACTAGCATCATGAACAGTTGTTTCACATGCTTAATATTGGTTTACTAAATAATTTTTTAGAGTCTATTTCTTAGGACTACATAGCCTGGCTTTCCTTTCCCTCTCACGTTCCTCAGGGATTCTTTGACAATAGCCTACTCTTTTCCCATGGGCTTCATCAAAGTTGCATTTATAATTTAATTGCCTGCCATCCCACTTTCCAGGGTCTGTTTCCTTTCATATATTTGGTGGAGGAATTTTTTTTGTCATACATCTGCCCCTTCTTTTTTCTGCCATAGCTAGTGTTTCTGTTCTTGTCTAGTCTCTATTAGTAACTCTGAACTTCACTGCTTTGCTAATTAGCCCCTGGAACTCTAGGCTAGCCGTCTATCTTCTTGTAGCATCATGATGCCCTTGGCATGCAGATGCTGTCTAGATTGCTCTCTCATTTACTGCAGTATACCCACAGTACAACTAACACAGAGGTATAGAGAGTGTAACAGATTATGATGAAAATGTAGAAATCCTAGGAGAAATTACAATGTAGTTAAAAGAGCACTCTTTATATTGGATACTAACTATAACTTTTCATCTGGCTAAAATAAATTAAATCCATGAAAAGTTTCCCTTAGCAGAGCCCTCGTGTTTCTCCCTTCCCAGTTATAATGAGCTCCCTACCTACTTAGCTCTCTGTGCCAAAACAAGAAAAAAATTATGAGAGAGTAGCATTATTTTACATTTTTCTCAAATATTTTCTGTTGTCTGCTTTAATAGAAGACAGCTGGATTCTCATATCTACTTCTTTCAATATGTTGCAATATCATACAACATGTGGCCTCTGGAAAACTCCACTGAACACTCATGAGAGAATAAAGACTGAAAATGTCAAATAATATATTACTATTACTATGGAAATAGATTGGAACTTGCAGATCCCTAAAAGGGTCTTGGGGATACATGAAGGTTCCCTTGAACACAGTTTGAGAACTACTGATAGAGAGCATTTAAAACAGTGCCTGTCACAGAGTGAATCTAATTGTAAGAATCAGCTATTATAATAAAAGTACCTTAGCTTGTATCAGTTCACATTTTCAGTGCCCCCTGCCTGTATCAATTCTATTTTCTTTGCCTCCCTGGTTTCTCTATTTTAGCCTCTTTCTTTGGTTCTCCTGTTCAGTCTAGCTTTTCAAAATTGGAGACTTTCTTTTGAGCTATTCTTTGTTGGACTTTGGTTGCCCTTTGAATGTTACATCTGTTATATACTCACTTTGGTAAATATGTGTACGAGGCACCTGGCCTTGCACTCCATTATCCTACCCCTGGGTATTCAGACAGGCCTATCTTTCACCTGGTCTTCTACCTAAGGGAGGAAACCCTGACCAAGAAGTAGGTCTAGATACGTCACCTAAATGAAAACTCTGAAGCACAGATTAGGAGCTATAGTGGACCCAAATGAAGACAAGTACTTTGCCCGGGGTTGATATACTGCCTCTATAGTCTGATACAAGGGCTGAGATAGGACCAGGTGGTTAAGAAATGGAGGAGGGAAAGGGAAAAAAGGCAAGCAGAAATTGAAATGCTCAATATATTATGGAATAAGAGGAAATGAATAATAAAAATTAATTATTCATGACCTAGATTAGGCAAAGATTTCTCTGACATGACGCCAAACACATGATCCACGAAATTAAAAGAATAAACTGAACTCCACAGAAATTAAAACAAACAAAAAAAAAAGATTGCTCTGCAAAAGATCCTGTTAAGAGTGTGAAAAGGCAAAGAGGATGAAAAGTTCATCAGCAACTGGGGGAAACAAAAATCTGCAAATCATCTATCAGACAAATTGCTTGCATATGGAATATATAATGAGGTCTACAAGCTCAATAGTAAGAAGACAATTCAATTAGAAAATGGATGAAGTAACTGAAAAGACACTTCATCAAAGAAGATATATGGATGGCAGATAAACATATGAAAAGATGTTCAACACTGCTTGCCTTTAGGGAAACGAAAATTAGAATCACTGTGAGCTATCACTACACACCTGTAAGAATAGGTAAAATAAAATACTGATAGTGCCAAATGCTGGCAAAGGCACAGAAAAACTGTATCTCTCATACATTGCTGGTAAAAACAAAAAATAGTACAGCCACTCTGGAAAAGAGTAAGGTAGTTTCCTAAAAACTTACCATATGATCTATCGCTTTCCTCCCTCCTTCTCCCCTCCCACTCCCTACCTCTTTACCTTCCCCCTCTCCCTCCTTTCCTTCCCCATCCTCCCCTTCTTTCCTCTCCTTCTTTCCTCTCCTCTACTCTCTTCTCCCTTCCTTTCTAATCAAGATTCATCCATCAGTCCTGGTTACTCTGTCTTGGACAGATAGTTATTAAGTAACTCTAATATATACTTAAGTTCTTTTAAATAGGCATATATTCAGCATGTGTCAGAAAGAGGCTGGCTTCAAGTAATAGAATTATTTACTCATGTAAACATAAGTCTAAATGCCAGACAACTATTAGGATCAGCAAAAATTCAATGGCTTTAGCTCCATTTCTTTGTGGTCCTTTGGTTGTCCATTAGGTTTCCCTATGGCTTTATCACCATACCCCATGGTGCTGAGAGGAGGAAACAGAGTTGTTTAGATAAACTCTCTTAAGAGTGAGGAAGTACCCTTTCTAGAAGAATCCAGGAAACCTAGCCTTGGGTCCTGAGTCACATATCCGTTTCTCAGTCAGTGCCTTTGCACAGGACATTTCCAAGTCTGTACATCCTTAAACCAAACACTTTATCAAGGCCTGGTTAATCGGAGCTTACCTCTGGACCTGGGAGTCAATCCCTCAAGCTGCATATTTACTAATGGTGGGCAAATATGATAAGGATGTAGATAAGAAAACCACAATGTCAGTTGTACAACATGTAAATCTTTTCTTGTGCACATTTTTAGAGGAAGCAAAGCCATTATATCAATCATGTAAGCTATATTTTAGAAGATGACAAAAATATTTAACCTTGCCCTACAAGCTAATATTCTATTAAAATACTACATTTGCTTATATCAAGCCAAGAAAAGTCACGTCAGAGAACAAATGTGAAACAGTCACACATTTGTGAATTTTGTAATATCTGTGCTATCCACCAGGTAGCACTTAATGTTTTTGACAATTGAGATGTCATCTTTATGGTAATATGTATAATATCATATTTTTGCAGTACGTGTAATTTTCTGGCTGAGCTATCCATCCAGAGTCATTATTGATTGATGATAAAAAAGATTGCTTTGTAATAATAAGGCTCATTGCCTTATTGGTTTCTCTTTTCTTCAAGTCATAATAAATGTGCTTAAAGACATGGGGCCAAATTTTACATAGATTTCAGTTCTGGCATAAAGTTTGACTAAAGACTTTTTCCTTTCACTAACTAGCCTTATTTAGTGACCCAGGCCATCCTTGCTTTATGATTCAATGTCAAGACACAGATTTCCCAATGGGTAAGATAACAAATCAAATAAAAGTAGACTTAAGACAGCAAGCTGGGTGAACAAACCTGTCTTGACTAGTGGTACCTTCCAGAAGATTAACTACCTTCCTTATCTTTTCAGTCTGTCTACTTTCCCCTGGATTTGGGCCAGTTTGAGTCTTTTAATATTCTCTCTGTCGTGGTGCCTGAGGACTGGTGACAAAAGCCCTTCTCTCTACAGATCCTTGCAGTAACTGTGCATACGTACATACACAATACATTTTGAATGAGACTTAAGATAACAATATATTTAGAGCAGAAATCTTGGAGTTGCTCCAAGGGAATCATGGAAATGAAATGGAATCTTTCTCCTTGTGAGTGTCAACATTTTCAGCATGGTCACCTCCCTTCCCTGTTAGCATCTGTTTTCACCTTACCTCCTGCTTGTCTCATTTTCCACTCTGTCATTACTTCTTCAGTCATCCTCTCAACTCTGAAAAGAAAGACCATAAATCTAAATGAATAAAATTTTTTTTTTTACAATTTTCAGTATTCTATATTAGTGATTCATTCTATCAATATTTATTGAGCACTTCCATATGCAAGGCTGGGGAAGGTGTTTTAGAAGATACAAAAATGAGACAAAATTTCAAAAAGCTTAGCTAGGTATGGCTTATTTCAGGCTTAAAAAATAAATGCCATGTGAAAGGAATAGATAAAGCACTATGGCTGCTTAGACGAGTGAGAGTGAACACCTACATGGGGAGATAATGGTATAGAAATAGATCCTATATGATCTAGGGCTGGGTTGGTGAAACAGCCTCTTGCCCCTAAATATTTTTTCCATCTACTGTTTGATGCTTAATGTGTATTGTGCCACACAATTATCACTCTTTAATTATAGGTTTGATCTTGACTCAGCTACTCATTAACACTTAAATTATTCTACCTCAGGGCAAACAACTGGGTGAGATTACTTAAGCCCACTGTTTTATTCCTTCTCTCTGGCTCTCAGCAAATAACCTCTTGAAACTGCTGCTCCAGTGTTACCCTCTCTGCTTTAGAAATATCTTTAATGGAGTAGTTTCTTCTTCGTTTATGTTTTTTGTTTTGTTTTGTTTTTTGGTTTTTGGTTATTTTTGCAGTATGTGGGCCTCTCACTGTTGTGGCCTCTCCCGTTGCGGAGCGCAGGCTCCGGACGCGCAGGTTCAGCGGCCATGGCTCACGGGCCCAGCCGCTCCGCGGCATGTGGGATCCTCCCAGACCGGGGCACAAACCCGTGTCCCCCGCATCGGCAGGCAGACTCTCAACCACTGTGCCACCAGGGAAGCCCTTCCTTTATGTACTTATAGCATCCTACATATTTCTCTACTACAGAATATAAAGTATTTTACTATAGTTACCTATTTATACATTTCTCTTCTTTATTAGATGGTGAGTCCTTCAGGCCAGGGACTAGATACTAAACAAGATACTAAAAAATACTATGTACACTATAAAATATAGTAATTACTCACAATTGTAAATATCAGAAAAAAATTTAAATTTATTTTTTATACTATGTATTGCTAACATATGATTATAACTAATGGATTTTTATGCCAAAAGATGCTGAAAATATAGAAAGAAAAAAGTAAATAAAAAAACACCAATAATTGTATAACAGAGATGATATTATTTACATATAGGTACATATCTACCCAAATTTATATGTGAGGACTCTCACATAGACTCCTGTCATCATGCTGTGTATGTGATGTAGTACTTTCCCTTTTCTGCTAAAAGCTTTACTGTGATCTTTTTCCAAAGCCACTGAATATTTTTAAAAGATAAAAAGAATCCTAATGAATGCACATTGGTGTACCTCATAGATGTGCTATAGTTTATTTAGACATTTAAGTAGTTTCCAATTTTTCACAGTATTCAAAAATGCTTTGATGATCATTTATTAATTAAAATGTGCCAGACATACTGTTAGCTAAGTACTCTTCTAGACACTGAAATTTATGTGCACAGAACTTTGTATACATTTTGATTATTTTTGTAGCATAAATTAACAGAATTAATGTTATAGGACGAAGGTCATGCTGACATTTTAGGGGGCTGATACTCCTCTAGAAATGTAATAGTTTGTGCTTCCATAGTGATATATAAGCAGCTCCTCTCCTTACTTGGGCAATTTTAAGTTAAAATATAATGTTAGACTCACACTCATTATTTGTGATGGAGATTGCAATAAGGATAAGGATAAGGATTGGGAAAGAATAAAGTACTTTAAGAGTTGGGAAAATAAGGCTTGTGAAGGGTTTTATTTCAAGTTGCAGTTTTATTTGGTTAACCAAAAGTATGAGCACTTTTCTCGAGTTATTTTTGTTTCTTTTTGTCAGATTTTTTTTCTTACTCGTTTTTAAAAGTGACCAAGATAGAGTTATGTCATAATCTCATACTCATGGTTATGTCCCTTTCTCATTATGTTTTTTTCTCATTACAAAGTATATTATTAATCATCATGTATAATCCTGATATTATTTAGAGGGAATTTTAGAATTCATTTAGAAAACTTGCTTCTTCATCTATTTCTCCAAGGCGTTTCTAGGTTCCACCCATAGTATGGTTCAATAATCAGAAATGCAATCCCCTTCCAAATGAGGAAAAGATGTAGGTAATTTGCTGCTTAAAAATACATGGACAAATTTGGCATTGAACCAAATTGAGTTAGGGACTATACCTTCTTTTCCTCATTTTTTGTTCTCTCAGTACTGCAAGAGAAACTTGGGAAGCTATACTTAGGGACTAAAAGTTACATGAAAGCCTCTCCTTCAGGGAAGGCTTGAAAGAAACATCCCTTGACATTTTTCTCTCTCCCTCTTCCTGTATTTTTAGTTACTTCAGGGCTCTGAACCCGGACCAAGGCCTGGGGATTCAGTCATGACTGTGATCACGTTTGTCAGAGTTCTGTCTTGTGTCAATCTCTTCAAAGAACTAGTGTGTTTATTTATCCACTGTATTGCTTTTTTACTTGTCAGTACATTAATTTAAGCCTATATCTTTATTTTACTTTTCTTCTTGTTTTGAATTAAATTCTTAGTAAATTTCCTCCATACCTTTTATTTTAAATAATATAAACAGAATTTAAAAAATTTTTCTCTAAGCACACCCTGGCCATATTCATGAATTTTTATGTATTATATATTATTTTATTTTAATTATATTCTAAATTGTCTGTATTTGCCACCAGCAGACAACCCAAAGTTCACCAACCCAAGTTTAGTTTACCAACCCAAGAGTTTAGGGATTTTTTTTTCTTTAAGGTTAGATTTCTAGGTTTCCAATTTGCCTGATGTGTATGTATGTATGTGAAATTCTGTTAATTGCCTGATGTATTAAATTATTGTCAGAAAATGTGATTATCATAATTTCCAATTAGGGAATTTGTCGATGTTTTCTTTGTAATCTGTGGTGTGACTAACTTTGAAAAATACTTCTTGGACATTTGAAAATAACTTTTGTTCTTCACTGGTAGCGATCAGTGTTTGGCCTATGATTTGCATATTTTAAAAATATTTTTTTATTTTTATGTATTTCAGTATTGCATTTCTTGGCAATTGAAGATGTAGACTATTAAGTGTCCATTAGGGCATGCCTTCTGTCAATATAAAACAGCTGTAAATCATTTAATATTTTGGAATCCTGACTTGTACCTTGTATAAAGATGATGATCTGGGAGGTTTGGGCATTAATTAAGTGAAGTAATTGCTGTGCACACAATGTCCCTGAGAGCTGACAGAAGAGGCAGGTAGGGCAAAGACTATGGAGAGTCCCACAAAAGTATTGCTTTGCTAGGTTGACTCTTTAGTATATTCCAAAAGTGATAGGCCTCATGAGGTAATAAAAGGAATTAGGCCAAAAGTCTGCTCTTGAGGTATCTTCTGATGGCATTTTAATGGAGAATCTTAAAAAAAAAAACATATTTTGTCAAATTTTTGCAGCAAGAAAAGAACTAATCTTTTCTATCACAGTTCTCTCCTCACATTATCTCAAGCTTTCTTCACTATTAGGACTATATATATTTTTAGAAACTCCCAATTTTCTTCCATATAATTTCCCCACTTTTTTTGTATCTCACACCTACTCAAATGCCTTTTCTTTCTAGAACCCCAAACCTTCTCATCTCCTACAATTATAATATCCTCTTCCATGTGTTGCCAGTTTCTCAAAAGACCACCAGAAAAACCTGATTACACAAAGATGTACTGCAGTAAGGGAAACTATCACTTTGTCAAAATTTTGGTAATAACGTCTGAAGATGGGGAAATTAGGAAAAGGTATCTGTTGGGATTTAGCACCTGGGATGTGTCCGTGTAAGATGGATCTGACAAGGAGGGAGACTTCTCTGGTCTAGACAAAATGTATGATATAATAGCTTTGGATTGGTGGACAAAATGAGAGTCTCGAAATTAGTCTTGGTGAAAAAGCTGTCTGGTTGGGTCACAGTCTTAACTTCCAGAACAGTGTTTCATATAGGTTACTTTGCTTAGTCTCAGGATTATTTAACACAGGAATGGAAAAGTATGCCTCCGGCCCTAGTATTTTTAAACCCAGAAATAGGGTATTATGCTGGTTTTAGTTCTCACTACCCCCTATTTAAAATGCCACCACTGGGAATTCCCTGGAGGTCTAGTGGTTAGAGGTTAGTGCTTTCACTACTGTGGCCTGGTTTCAATCCCTGGTTGAGGAACTAAGATCCTGCAAGTGTGGCACAGCCAAAAAAATTAATTAAAAAATAAATAATAAAATAAAATAAAAAGTCACCACCAACTTTCTTTCTATTACCATCATCTCCGTTTTTTCTCTAAGAACCTCTCATCTTCCTTTGCTCTCAAGATCTTTTCAACTCCTCTTTCTCTACACCACCTTTAATGTCCCCTTGCCCTCAGGAACACTAAAACAATCTAGGGCAGAAAGAGGTCTTATGAGTGAGGGCACTATTTCTAGTCTCAGAAATTGCAAAAATAGTCCCACAAATTGCCAAAATCATTCACTTTCCATCTGACTACACTTCTTAATCTGTTACTCTTCTCCCATGTTCTTATTTTTCTCCCCCCTGCTTCTACTCACTAATTTATTCTTTGGGTGTGAATTCCAACACCCCACCTGCCCCAAACCACCCACAGACAAATGATTGGCAACCAGGCAAGAGGAGAAAGTGGTGCCTGTCATCGCCCGCAGGGGTTCAGAGCGGCTCCCCTCAAGTCCGGAATTCACGGGGAGGGACCGGCCCGCCTGCCGTCACCTTGTGTGAGCTGTGTCTCATTCATGCGCTCAGTGCCCGTGGGAAGCAGGGCCAGAGAGCGTGTGCAGGTAGCTTTCCTTCCGGTGCTGTTGGCCCACAGCTTCTGGAAGAGCCTCGTCTCCAGCACAGCCACAGCGGCTGCAGCACTGGCAGGAGGGAGGGGGTAGGATGTGGAAATCTAAGGTTAACTCCCAGAAGTTGGTATTTTCCTTTCAAAAAGGGCTTCAGACGAGCCATGAAAAGGCACAGAGGGCAGCGACTGAGAGTCCACTGGGGGCAGGCGGCAGAGGCGGGGAGGAGACGTGGGAGGTGGAGAGGAGAGGTGCACAGAGGAATCAGAGGGGAAGAGAGGAAGTGAGGAAAAGGCAGGCACGGAGCCAGAAGGAGCGGAGATGTCCCTGGCAAGAAAGTAAAATATTGATGCCAAATAGTGTCATGAATAGTAAGCATCCTGGAAGATTTTTTTTAAACTTTTATTTTCCATGATGAATAGCCATTTCCCTGTTTTATCTTTTGATTTTTCTTGGAGGTGATATATGAAAGTACTTGGAAAGACTTCTTCTTATAAAAGAAGAAAAGGCCAAAATATAAACTAATCCCTGAAAGAATAGCACTGAGGTTGTACTGAAACATTACAATATCATTGTCCTGGTTTTATTTATGCATTTTTCCAGGAAGGTGTAGAGGGAAAGCAGTAAAGTGGAGAGCCATTGCTTTATCCTTACTATTCTTACATCCTTCTCTCATTTATTTTTTATTTTTAAATTTAATTTAATTAAAAAAGTATAATTGACATATAATACGATTAGTTTCAGGTGCACAACCTAGTGATTCAATATTTGTATATATTGTGAAATGATCACCGCAATAAATCTCACTATACATAGCTACAAATTTTTTTTTCTTCTAATGAGAACTTTTAAGCTCTATTCTTTAGCAACTTTCAAATATATAATACAGCATTATTAACTATAGTCACCATGCTGCACATTACATCACCAGGACTTATTCATTTTATAACTGTCAGTTTGTCCCTTTTGACCACCTTCACCCATATCACCCACCCTTCACGCCTTGCATCTGGCAACTACCAATTTGTTCTCTGTATCTATGAGTTTGTTCGTTAGATTCCACATAAGTGAGGTCATTTTTTCTTAATGTAGGCATTTATTGCTATAAACTTCCCTCATAGCACTGCTTATGCTTCACCTCATAAGTTTTGATATGTTGTGTTTTCATTTTCACTTGTTTCAAGATATTCACAGATTCTTTCATGTGTCTGTTGGCAATCTGTATATCTTCTTTGGAAAAATGTCTGTTTAGGTCTTCTCCCCACTTTTGGATTGGGTTGTTTATTTTTTTAATGTTGAGCTGCATGAGCTGCTTGTAAATTTTAGAGATTAATCCTTTGTCAGTTGTTTCATTTGCAAATATTTTCTCCCATTCTGACGGTTGTCTTATCGTTTTGTTTATGGTTTCCTTTGCTGTGCAAAAGCTTTTAAGTTTCATTAGGTCCCATTTGTTTATTTTTGTTTTTATTTCCATTTCTCTAGGACCTGGGTCAAAAAGGATCTTGCTGTAATCTTTGTCATAGAGTGTTCTGCCTATGTTTTCCTCTAACAGTTTGATGGTGTCTGGCCTTACATTTAGGTCTTTAATCCATTTTGAGTTTATTTTTGTGTATGGTGTTCGGAAGTATTCTAATTTCATTCTTTGACATGTAGCTGTCCAGTTTTCTCAGCACTGCTTTTTGAAGAGGCTATCTTTTCTCCATTGTATATTTTTGCCTCCTTTGTCAAAGAGAAGGTGAGACCATATGTGTGTGGGTTTCTCTCTGGGCTTTCTATCCTGTTCCATTGATCTATATTTCTGTTTCTGTGCCAGTAACATACTGTCTTGATTACTGTAGCTGTGTAGTATAGTCTCAATTCAGGGAGCCTGATTCCTCCAGGTCTGTTTTTCTTTCTCAAGATTGCTTTGGCGGGCTTCCCTGGTGGCGCAGTGGTTGAGAGTCCACCTGCCGATGCAGGAGACATGGGTTCATGCCCTGGTCCGGGAAGATCCCACATGTGGGCCCGTGAGCCATGGCCGCTGAGCCTGCGCGTCCAGAGCCTGTGCTCCGCAACAGGAGAGGCCACAACAGTGAGAGGCCTGCATACCGCCAAAAAAAAAAAAAAGATTGCTTTGGCTTTTCCGGATCTTTTGTGTTTCCATAGAAATTGTGAAATTTTTTGTTCTAGTTCTGTGAAAAATGCCAGTGGTAGTTTGATAGGGATTGCATTGAATCTGTAGATTGCTTTGGGTAGTATAGTCATTTTCACAATGTTGATTCTTCCAGTCCAAGAACATGGTATATCTCCCCATCTATTTGTATCATCTTTAATTTTTTTCATCAGTGTCCTATAATATTCTGCATACAGGTCTTTTGTCTCCTTAGGTAGGTTCATTCCTGGATATTTTATTATTTTTGCAATGGTAAATGAGAGTGTTTTCTTAATTTCTCCTTTAAATTTTTAATCATTAGTGTATAGGAATGCAAGAGATTTCTGTGCATTAATTTTGTATCCTGCTACTCACCAAATTCATTGATTAGCTCTAGTAGTTCTCTGGTAGCATCTTTAGGATTTTATATGTATAGTATCATGTCATCTGCAAACAGTGACAGCTTTACTTCTTCTTTTCTGATTTGGATTCCTTTTATTTCTTTTTCTTCTCTGATTGCTGTGGCTAAAACTTCCAAAACGATGTTGAATAATAGTGTTAAGAGTGGGCAACCTTGTCTTGTTCCTGATCTTAGAGGAAATGATTTCAGTTTTTCACCATTGAGGACGATGCTGGCTGTTTGTTTGTCATATATGGCCTTTATTATGTTGAGGAAAGTTCCCTCTATACCTACTTTCTGGAGGGTTATTATCATAAATGGGTGTTGAATTTTGTCAAAAGCTTTCTCTGCACCTATTGAGATGAACCTATGGTTTTTCTCCTATTTGTTAATATGGTGTGTCACGTTGATTGATTTGCGAATATTGAAGAATCTTTGCATTCCTGTGATAAACCCCACTTGATCATAGTGTATGATCCTTTTAATGTGCTATTGGATTCTGTTTGCTAGTATTTTGTTGAGGATTTTTGTGTCTATGTTCATCATTGATATTGGCCTGTAGTTTTCTTTCTTTGTGACATCTTTGTCTGGTTTTGGTATCAGGGTAATGGTGGCCTTGTAGAATGAGTTTGGGAGTGGTCCTCCCTCTGCTATATTTTGGAAGAGTTTAAGAAGGATACATGTTAGCTCTTCTCTAAATGTTTGATAGAATTCGCCTGTGAAGCCATCTGGTCCTGGGCTTTTGTTTGTTGGAAGATTTTTAATCACAGTTTCAGTTTCAGTGCTTGTGATTGGTCTGTTCATATTTTCTATTTCTTCCTGGTTCAGTCTCGGAAGGCTGTGCTTTTCTAAGAGTTGGTCCATTTCTTCCAGGTTGTCCATTTTATTGGCATATAGTTGCTTATAGTAATCTCTCATGATCCTTTGTATTTCTGCACTGTCAGTTGTAACTTCTCCTTTTTCATTTCTAATTCTATTGATTTGAGTCTTCTCCCTTTTTTTTTGGAGAAGTCTGGCTAATGGTTTATCAATTTTGTTTATATTCTTAAAGAACCAGCTTTTAGTTTTATTGAACTTTGCTATCGTTTCCATCATTTCATTTTCATTTATTTCTGATCTGATCTTTATGATTTCTTTCCTTCTGCTAACTTTGGGGGTTTTTGTTCTTCTTTCTCTAATTGCTTTAGGTGTAAGGTTTGGTTGTTTATTTGAGATATTTCTTGTTTCTAAAGGTAGGATTGTGTTGCTATATACTTCCCTCTTAGAAATGCTTTTGCTGCATCCCATAGGTTTTGGGTCATGGTGTTTTCATTGTCATTTGTTTCTAGGTATTTTTTGATTTCCTCTTTGATTTCTTAAGTGATCTCTTGGTTACTAAGTAGTTGTTGTTTAGCCTCCATGTGTTTGTATTTTTACAGATTTTTTTCCTGTAATTGATATCTACTCTCATAGCGTTGTGGCCTGAAAAGATACTTGGTACGATTTCAGTTTTCTTAAATTTACCAAGGCTTGATTTGTGACCCAAGATATAATCTATCCTAGAGAATGTTCCATGAGCACTTGAGAAGAATGTGTATTCTGTTGCTTTTGGATGGAATGTCCTATAAATGTCAATTAAGTTCATCTTGTTTAATGTAACATTTAAAGCTTGTGTTTCCTTATTTATTTTCATTTTGGGTGATCTGTCCATTGGTGAAAGTGGGGTGTTAAAGTCCCCTTCTATGATTGTGTTACTGTCAGTTTCCCTTTTATGGCTGTTAGTATTTGCCTGATGTATTGAGGTGCTCCTATGTTGGGTGCATAAATATTTACAATTTTTATATCTTTTTCTTGGATTGATCCCTTGATCATTATGTCATGTCTTTCTTTGTCTCTTGTAATACTCTTTGTTTTAAAGTCTATTTTGTCTGATATGAGAATTACTACTCCAGCTTTCTTTTGATTTCCATTTATATGAAATATTTTTTCCATCCCCTCACTTTCAATCTGTATATGTCCCTAGGTCTGAAGTGGGTCTCTTGTAGACAGCATATATATGGGTGCTGTTTTTGGATCCATTCAGCCAATCTCTGTCTTTTGGTTGGAGCATTTAATCCATTTACATTTAAGGTCATTATCGATATGCATGTTCCTATTACCATTTTTTAAACTGTTTTGGGTGTATTATTGTTGGTCGTTTCCTTCTCTTGTGTTTTCTGCCTAGAGAAGTTCCTTTAGCATTTGTTGTATAGCTCATTTGGTGGTGCTGAATTCTCTTAGCATTTTGCTTGTCTGTACAGATTTTAATTTGTCTGTCAAATCTGTTATTTTTTTTTTTTTTTTTTTTTTTATGGTACGCGGGCCTCTCACTGTTGTGGCCTCTCCCATTGCAGAGCACAGGCTCTGGACGCGCAGGCTCAGTGGCCATGGCTCACGGGCCCAGCCGCTCCGCAGCATGTGGGATCTTCCCAGACCGGGGCACGAACTCATGTCTCCTGCATCAGCAGGCGGATTCTCAACCACTGCACCACCAGGGAAGCCCCTCTCTGTCAAATCTGAATGAGATCCTTGCTGGGTAGAGTAATCTTGGTTGTAGGTTTTTCTCCTTCATCACTTTAAATATGTCCTGACACTCCCTTCTGGTTTGCAGAGTTTCTGCTGAAAGATCAGCTGTTAACCTGATGGGGATTCCCTTGTGTGTTATTTGTTGTTTTTCCCTTGCTGCTTTTAATATTTTTTCTTTGTATTTAATTTTTGATAGTTTGTTTAATATGTGTCTTGGCGTGTTTCTTCTTGGATTTATCCTGTATGGGACTCTCTGTGCTTCCTGGACTTGATTAACTATTTCCTTTCCCATATTAGGGAAGTTTTCAACTATAATCCTTCATGTACTTTCTCAGTCCGTTTCATTTTCTCTTCTTCCTCTGCGACCCCTGTAATTCAAATGTTAGTGTGTTTAACTTTGTCCCAGAGGTCTCTGAGAGTGTCCTCAATTCTTTTCATTCCTTTTTCTTTATTCTGCTCTGCAGTAGTGATTTCCACTATTTTATCTTCCAGGTCACTTACCCGTTCTTCTACCTCAGTTATTCTGCCATTGATCCCTTCTAGAGAATTCTAAATTTCGTTTATTGTGTTGTTCATCTCTGTTTGTTTGGTCTTTAGTTCTTCTATGTCCTTGTTAAACGTTTCTTGTATTTTCTCCATTCTATTTCCAAGATTTTGGATCATCTTTACTATCATTATTCTGAATTCTTTTTCACGTAGACTGCCTATTTCCTCTTCATTTGTTTGGTCTGGTGGGTTTTTGCGTTGCTCCTTCATCTGCTGTGTGTTTCTCTGTCTTCTCATTTTGTTTAACTTACTGTGTTTGGGGTCTCCTTTTCGCAGGGTGCAGGTTCGTAGTTCCCCTTGTTTTTGGTGTCTGTCCCCAGTGGCTAAAGTTGGTTCAGTGGGTTGTGTAGGCTTCCTGGTGGAGGGGACCAGTGCCTGTGTTCTGGTGGATGAGGCTGGATCTTGTCTTTCTGCTGGGCAGGTCCATGTCTGGTGGTGTCTGTTTGGGTGTCTGTGGCCTTATTATGATTTTAGGCAGCCTCTGTGTCAATGGATGGGGTTTTGTTTCTGTATTGCTAGTTGTTTGGCATAGGGTATCCAGCACTGTAGCTTGCTGGTTTTTGAGTGGAGCTAGTTCTTGGCTTTGAGATGGAGATCTCTGGGAGATTTTCATCATTTGACATTATGTGGAGCTGGGAGGTCTCTTGTGGACAAGTGTCCTGAACTTGGGTCTCCCACCTCTGTGGCACAGCCCTGACACCTGGCTGGAGCACCAAGAGGCTGTCCTCCACACAGCTCAGAATAAAAGGGAGGAAAAAAAGAAAGAAAGAAAGAAGAAGATACAATAAAATAAAGTGAAATGAAGTTATTAAAATAAACATTAAGAAAACAAATTTTTTAAGTAATTAAAAAAACAACAAAAAAAGGACAGACAGAACCCTAGGACAAATGGTAAAGGCAAAGCTATACAGACAAAATCACACACAGAAGCATACACATACACACTCACAAAAAGAGGAAAAGGGGAAAAAATATATATATCATTGCTCCCAGAGTCCACCTCCTCAATTTGGGATGATTCGTTGTCTATTCAGGGATTCCACAGATGCAGGATTCATCAAGTTGATTGTGGAGATTTAATCTGCTGCTCCTGAGGCTGCTGGGAGAGATTTCCCTATCTCTTCTTTGTTCACACAGCTCCTGGGGTTCAGCTTTGATTTGGCCCTGCCTCTGCATGTAGGTTGCCTGAGGGCGTCTGTTCTTCACTGAGACAGGACGGGGTTAAAGGAGCAGCTGCTTTGGGGACTCTGGCTCACTCAGGCAGTGGGGAGGGAGGGGTACAGATACGGGGTGAGCCTGTGGTGCAGAGGCCAGCATGACGTTGCACCAGCCTGAGGCACCCCGTGCGTTCTCCCGGGGAAGTTGTCCCTGGATCACGGGACCCTGGCAGTAGTGGGCTGCACAGGCTCCCGGGAGGGGAATTGTGGATAGTGACCTGTGCTCGCACACAGGCTTCTTGGTGGCAGCAGCAGCAGCCTTAGCGTCTCATGCCCGTCTCTGGGGTCCACGCTGATAGCCGCGGCTCGTGACCGTTTCTGGAGCTCCTTTAAGTGGCGCACTTAATCCCCTCTCCTCGCGCACCAGGAAACAAAGAGGCAAGGAAAAGTCTCTTGCCTCTTCAGCAGCTCCAGACTTTTTACTGGACTCCCTCCTGGCTAGCCGTGGTGCACTAGCCCCTTCAAGCTGTGTTCACGCTGTCAACCCCAGTTCTCTCCCTGGGATCCAACCTCCGAAGCCCAAGCCTCAGCTCCCAGTGCCCACCCATCCCGGCAGGTGAGCAGACAAGCCTCTCAGGCTAGTGAGTGCTGGTTGGCACCAATCCTCATGCGGGAATCTCTCTGTTTTGCCCTCCGCACCCCTGTTCCTGCACTCTCCTCCGTGGCTCTGAAGCTTTCCCCACTCCACCTCTGCAGCAGTCTCCACCCATGAAGGGGCTTCCTAATGTGTACAAACATTTCCTTCTTCACAGCTCCCTCCCTGAGGTGCAAGTCCCACCCCAGTTCTTTTGTCTCTTTTTTCTTTTTTCTTTTGCCCTACGCAGGTACGTGGGGAGTTTCTTGCCTTTTGGGAAGTCTGAGGTCTTCTGCCAGTGTTCAGTGGATTTTCTGTAGGAGTTGTTCCACATGTAGATGTATTTCTGATGTATTTGTGGGGAGGATGGTGATCTCCGCATCTTACTCTTCTGCCATCTTGAAGCTCTCCCCATTTGTTTCATTTTTAAGCATCTTTATTGCAGTATAATTATTTTACAGAGTTGTGTTAGTTTCTGCTGTATAACAAAGTGAATCAGCTATATGCATATGTATATCCCCAAATCTCCTCCCTCTTGCATATACCTCCCACCCTCCTTATCCCACCACTCTACATGGTCACAAAGCACTGAGCTGATCTCCCTGTGCCTTGCAGCTGCTTCCCAATTGCTATCTGTTTTACATTCGGTAGTGTATATATATCAGTGCTACTCTCTCACTTCATCCCAGCTTACCCTTCCCCCTCCCCATGTCCTCAAGTCCATTCTCTATGTCTGTGTCTTTATTCCTGTCCTGGCCCTAGGATCATCACAAATATAAATATATATATATATATATATATATATATATATATATTAGATTACATACATATGTGTTAGCATAGGGTATTTGTTTTCTCTTTCTGACTTACTTCACTCTGTATGACAGACTCTAGGTCCATCCACCTCACTACACATAACTCAATTTCATTTCTTTTTATGGCTGAGTAATATTCCATTGTATATATATGCCACATCTTCTTTATCCATTCGTCTGTCGATGGACACTTAGGCTGCTTCCATGTCTTGGCTATTATAAATAGTGCTGCAGTGAACATTGTGGTACATGACTCCTTTTGAATTATGGTTTTCTCAGGGAATATGCCCAGTAGTGGGATTGCTGGGTCATATGGTAGTTCTATTTTTAGTTTTTTAAGGAACCTCCATACTGTTCTCCATAGTGGCTGTATCAACTTACATTCCCACCAACAGTGCAAGAGGGTTCCCTTTTCCACACCCTCTCCAGCATTTATTGTTTGTAGATTTTTTGATGATGGCCATTCTGACTTCTGTGAGGTGATACCTCATTGTAGTTTTGATTTGCATTTCTCTAAATATCAGTGATATTGAGCATTTTTTCATGTGTTTGTTGACAATGTGTATATCTTCTTTGGACAAACGTCTATTTAGATCTTCTGCCCATTTTTGGATTGGGTTGTTTGGTTTTTTTGATATTTAGTTGCATAAGTTGCTTGTATATTTTGGAGATCAATCCTTGTCAGTTGGTTCATTTGCAAATATTTTCTCCCATTCTGAGGGTTGTCTTTTCGTCTTGTTTATGGTTTCCTTTGCTATGCAAAATCTTTGAAGTTTCATTAGGTCCCATTTGTTTATTTTTTTAATTTCCATTTCTCTAGGAGGTGGATCAAAAAAGATCTTGCTGTGATTTATGTCATAGAGTGTTCTGCCTTTGTTTTCCTCTAAGAGTTTTATAGTAAATGGCCTTACATTTAGGTATTTAATCCATTTTGAATTTATTTTTGTGTATGGTGTTAGGGAGTGTTCTTATTTCATTCTTTTACATGCAGCTGTCCAGTTTTCCCAGCACCACTTATTGAAGAGGCTGTCTTTTCTCCATTGTATATTTTTGCCTCCTTTATCAAAGATAAGACAACCATATGTGCGTGGGTTTATATGTGGGCTTTCTATCCTGTTCCATTGATCTATATTTCTGTTTTTGTGCCAGTACCATACTCTCTTGATTACTGTAGATTTTTAGTATAGTCTGAAGTCAGGGAGCCTGATTCCTCCAGCTCCATTTTTCTTTCTCAAGATTGCTTTGGCTATTCGGGATCTTTTGTTTTTCCATACAAATTGTGAATTGTTTTGTTGTAATTCTGTGAAAAATGCCATTGGTAGTTTGATAGGGATTGCATTGAATCTGTAAATTGCTTTGTGTAGTATAGTCATTTTCACAATGTTGATTCTTCCAATCCACGAACATGGTATATCTCTCCATCTGTTGGTATCATCTTTAATATTGTTCATCAGTGTTTTATGGTTTTCTGCATACAGGTCTTTTGTCTCCTTAGGTAGGTTTATTTCCAGATATTTTATTCTTTTTGTTGCAGTGGGAAATGGGAGTGTTTCCTTAATTTCTCTTTCAGATTTTTCATCATCAGTGTATAGGAATGCAAGAGATTTCTGTGCATTAATTATGTATCTTGCTACTCTACCTAATTCATTGATTAGCCCTCATGGTTTTCTGGTGGCATCTTTAGGATTCTGTTTGTATAGTATCGTCAACTGCAAACAGTGACACTTTTACTTCTTATTTTCCAGTTTGGATTCCTTTTATTTGTTTTTCTTCTCTGATTGCTGTGACTAAAACTTCCAAATTTATGTTGGATAATAGTGGTGAGTGGACAACCTTGTCTTATTCCTGAACTTAGAGGAAATGGTTTTAGATTTTCACCATTGAGAATGATGTTGGCTCTGGGTTTGTCATATATGGCCTTTATTATGTTGAGATAAGTTCCCTCTATGCCTACTTTCTGGAGAGTTTTTATCATAAATGGGTGTTGCATTTTGTCAAAACCTTTTTCTGCATCTATTGAGATGATCATACGGTTTTTCTCCTTCAGTTTGTTAATATGGTGTATCACATTGATTGATTTGCATATATTGAAGAATCCTTGCATTCCTGGAATAAACCCGACTTGAACATGGTGTATGATCCTTTTAATGTGTTGTTGGATTCTGTTTGCTAGTATTTTGTTGAGGATATTTGCATCTATGTTCATCAGAGATATTGGCCTGTAGTTTTCTTTTTTTGTGACATCTTTTTCTGATTTTCGTATCAGGGTGATGGTGGCCTTGTAGAAAGAGTTGTGGAGTGTTCCTCCCTCTGCTGTATTTTGGAAGAGTTTGAGAAGGATAGGTGTTAGCTCTTCCCTAAATGTTTGATAGAATTCGCCTGTGAAGCCATCTGGTCCTGGGCTTTTGTTTCTTGGAAGATTTTTAATCACAGTCTCAAGTTCAGTGCTGTGATTGGTCTGTTTATATTTTCTATTTCTTACTGGTTCAGTATCAGAAGGTTGTGCTTTTCTAAGAATTTGTCCATTTCTTCCAGGTTGTCCATTTTATTGGCATATAGCTGCTTGTAGTAATCTCTCATGATCCTTTGTATTTCTGCACTGTTAGTTGTTACTTCTCTTTCATTTCTAATTCTGTTGATTTGAGTCTTCTCCCTTTTTTTCTTGATGAGTCTGGCTAATGATTTATTAATTTTCTTTATCTTCTCCAAGAACCAACTTTTAGTTTTATTGATCGTTGCTATCGTTTCCTTCACTTCTTTTTCATTTATTTCTGATCTGATCTTTATGATTTCTTTCCTTCTAACTTTGTGGTTTTCTTTTTCTTCTTTCTCTAATTGCTTTAGGCGTAAGGGTAGGTTGTTTATTTGAGATGTTTCTTGTTTCTTGAGGTAGGATTGTATTGCTATAAACTTCCCTCTTAGAACTGCTTTTGCTGCATCCCATAGTTTTTGGGTCATGGTGTTTTCATTGTCATTTGTTTCTAGGTATCTTTTAATTTCCTCTTTGATTTCTTCAGTGATCTCTTGGTTATTTAGTAATGTATTGTTTAGCCTCCATGTGTTTGTACTTTTTACTCTTTTTTTTTTTCCTGTAATTGATATCTATTCTCATAGCATGGTAGTTGGAAAAGTTATATGATTTCAATTTTATTAAATTTACCAAGGCTTGATTTGTGACCCAAGATATTATCTATCTGGAGAATGTTCCATGAACACTTGAGAAGAATGTGTATTCTGTTGTTTTTGGATGGAATGTCCTATAAATATCAGTTAAGTCTATCCTGTTTACTGTGTCATTTAAAGCTTGTGTTTCCTTATTTATTTTCATTTTGGATGATCTGTCCACCGGTGAAAGTGGGTGTTAAAATCCGCTACTCTTATTATTGTATTTGCTTTCGATTTCCCCTTTTATGGATATTAGCATTTGCCTGTTTATTGCAGTGCTCCTACGTTGGGTGCATAAATATTTACAATTGTTATATCTTCTTCTTGGATTGATCTCTGGATCATTATATACTGTCCTTTTTCTCTCGTAATAGTCTTTATTTTAACGTCTATTTTGTCTGATATGAGAATTGCTACTCCAGCTTTCTTTTGATTTCCATTTGCATGGAATATCTTTATCCATCCCCTCACTTTCAGTCTGTATGTGTCCCTAGGTCTGAAATGGGTCTCTTGTAGACAGCCTATAGACGGGTCTTGTTTTTGTATCCATTCAGCCAGTCTGTGTCTTTTGTTTGGTTCATTTAATCAATTTACATTTAAGGTAATTATTGATATGTTGGTTCCTGTTACCATTTTCTTAATTGTTCTGGGTTTATTTTTTAGGTCTTTTCCTTCTCTTGTGTTTCCTGCCTAGAGAAGTTTCTTTAGCATTTGCTGTAAAGCTGGTTTGATAGTGCTGAATTTTCTTAACTTTTGCTTATCTGTAAAGGTTTTAATTTCTCCATCAAATTTGAATGAGATCCTTGCTGGGTAGAGCAATCTTGGTTGTAGGTTTTTCCCTTTCATCACTTTATATATGTACTGCCCCTCCCTTCTGGCTTGCAGACTTTCTGCTGAAAATTCAGCTCTTTACCTCATGGGGATTTCCTTATATGTTATTTGTTGCTCTTCCCTTGCTAGTTTTAATATTTTTTCTTTGTATTTAATTTTTCATAGTTTGATTAATATGTGTCCCAGTGTGTTTCTCTTTGGGCTTATCCTTTATGGTACTCTCTGTGTTTCCTGGACTGGATTGACTATATCCTTTCCCATGTTAGGGAAGTTTTCAACTATAATGTCTTCAAATATTTTCTCAGACCCTTTCCTTTTCTGTTCTTCTTCTAGGACCCCTATAATTCGAATGTTGGTGTGTTTAATATAGTCCCAGTGGTATCTGAGACTGTCCTTAATTCTTTTCATTCTTTTTTCTTTATTATGCTCTGTGGTATTTATTTCCACTATTTTATCTTCCAGGTCATTTATCTGTTCTTCTGCCTCAGTTATTCTGCTATTGTTTCCTTCTAGAGTCTTTTTAATTTCAGTAATTGTGTTGTTCATCACTGTTTGTTTGCTCTTTAATTCTTCTAGATCCTTGTTAAATGTTTCTTGTATTTTCTCCATTCTGTTTCCAAGATTTTGGATCATCTTTACTATCATTACTCTGAATTCTTTTTCAGGTATATTGCCTATTTGTCTTCATCTATTTCATCTTGTAGGTTTTTACCTTTCTCCTTCAATTGTAACATATTTTTTTGTCATTTCTTTCTTTCTTTTTTTTTTTTTTTTTTTGATGGGTGGTGCTGGATTCCTGTCTTACTTGTTGTTTGGCCTGAGAGGTCCAGCCCTGACGTTTGTAGGCAGTTGGATACAGCTGGGTCTTGGTGCTGAGATGAGGACTTCTGGGGGCCCTCACTCCAATTGACATTCCCTGGGGTCTGAGGTTCTCTGTTAGCGCAGCAGTTTGGACTTGGAGCTCCCACCACAGGAGCTTGGGCCCAACCTCCCCCCTGGGAACCAAGGTCCTGCAATCTTCGTTTTATGGTTAAAGAAAAAAAGGAGGAAAGAAAAAATGGAGCAGTACAATATTGAAGAATAAAAAACAAAATAAAATTGGAAAGATAAAAAATATATTAGGAAATATTAAACTATAATTGGAAAAAGTGCAACAAAGTAAAATAAAACCACAACCAAAAAAAGAAAAAAAAGGAAAGAGGGAACAAGCCAAAAGGAGAGATCACTAATGAAGTATAAAGAATAAAATAAAATTAAAAAATAAAAGATTTATTAGGAAAAATAAAAATATAAAAGAATCAGCAGTGATGAATCAACAAGGTAAAACAGAACCCCAATCTAAAATAGGAAAAAAGAAAAGAAAAAAAACAAAAATAAACTTGGCTATGGGGGCAGAGTTTAGGTGGGGGTGGAACTTAGGTGGGGCAGGGTTTATGGTGGGGTGGGACCTCGGCGGGTAGGGTGGTGACATTTGAGCATGGGGCAGGGCCTCTGCTTAGGATGTGCACAGAATGGGAGAGGCAGCATGTCAAAAGGAGGGCCTCTGGAGTGTGAGGTTCCAGAGTTTGGAAGTAGGGCCCTAAGTGAGGGTGTGTGGGTGGGGTTTAGGCCCAGTGCGTTAGAGGGGGTCTCCGAATCTAGAGTTAGGGCCCTGGGTGGGGATGTAGGGGAGGTGCTTGGGCTCTGCGCTGCAGGAGGGAGGCTCCAAGGTCAGAGGATTGGGCCCGGGAGCCCAACAGGCTTCCCTGTGCCTAAGCAGACAGGGAAATCACTGGCCCCATACCCTTCCATTCCTTTGCACCCCTCCTCCACTGTCTCCCCCAGGGTCTTCCCCATCACCACTGGACCCCTAACCATGGGTGGGTCCCTCTGCATGTGGGAACTCCTTACCTCCCACAGTCATCCCTCAGGGGTCCTGGTCCCGGAGGTCCAGCCTTTACTTTTACTCCCCCTTCCCTCCCTCCCACTCCCTCAGGACCTGAGTGGGTGGAGGGGGCCTAGATGGGCAGAGGATCAGGCCCAGTATCTCTATAGGTTCCTGGGAGTCCAAGTGGGCAGGGGACACCTGGCCATGGTCCTTTTGATCCTCTGCCCTCCCAATGGCTCCCCAATTTCCCCCTTCGGGCATGGGGTCCCTTCCCTTCCCCCAGCTGCCCCTCAGGGATGCCAGTCCCATCCCACCTCCACTTCTCCTCCCCCTTCACTCCCCCCATGCCCCTTGTCCTACCCCATCGCTGGGGGTTCCTCCTGTCCCCTCAGGTGTCCACGGTCCCCCACCAGTGCCTGGTAGGTGCCATTGTTGTGAGGAGACGCAAATTTCATGTCTCCTAGTATGCCATCTTGACTCAGTGTTTTCTTCTTTCATTTTTAAAATGTTGAAAACTTTCAAACCTGTAGAAAAATTGAAAGAACAATGCAGTGGGTCTGTATATACCCCTCATTTATATTCAAGAATTTAAACATTTTTGTAGAATACTTTAACCTGATATACTTCCACATATACTTCCTAAAAATAATTACATCCTCCTACATAGCTAGAATATGTCTATCACCATTGTCATTATATTGATGGTTGTGGGAGTGGGTGTAGAATTAGTCTCATTTTTCTATTCTACCAAAAAGTACCTCACTAAAGAAATAAGTGGTGCTTGGTGCTTTACATTTAATTAAAATAAAAAATATAATAGGAAATTCAGGTTTCTTCACTCAATGGATATTTTGGAGTGATCTTTTCTCTTGACATAGATTTGAGAAGATTTTTCCAGGTGATTTTGATACTCATATCTAGTTTTGAAAAGTGAAAACTGTATTTTCCTCTTCATTTTTTTCCAGCTTCATTAAGGTATGATTGACAGATAAAAATTGTATATATTTAAGGTGCACATGTGATGATTTGATACACATTGTGAAATGATTACCTTAATTAAGCTAAAAACATGTAGGACTACATCAAACTAAAACGTTTCTGCAGAGCAAAGGAAGCAATCAACAAAATGAAAAAGTAATCAATGGAATGGGGGAAAATACTTGCAATGCAGTATTTTTCTAGTGATTCTCAGATGGCTCCAGAGCTCAGAGCAGCCTGGGCAGAATGCTTCCTCTCTCCAGGGCTCAGGGATCATCAATAGAATGATCATAGACAGAAGAGGTTGAAAGATCCCTAGAGGATGCTAACAGTTAGAAGTTAGCGAGGTGAGAAGGAACCTACCAAGGCTACTGAGTAGGAATTGTTAGTGAACTATAGGGATACCAAGAGATAGTCAATCCCCAGGAGGCAAGTGAATAAAATATATAAGGGAGGGAGTGGAAAGCAATATCAAATGTTGTTGAAAGGTCAAGTTAAATGAAGGCTGGGAATTGACTTTGGCATATTGGAGGTCTCTGGTGACCTTAACCCAAAAAGTTCCAGTTGAGTGGTAGGGGTCAATGCTTGAATGGATTTGGTTTCAAAGGGAATCAAAAAGGAAGAAATAGAGACAGAGAGTGTGGGCAACTCTTTTGAGGAGTTGTTTTATAAAAGGAGAAGGGATTGAAGAGAGTGAGTAGAGTACAAAGCGGCATGTGTCAAGGGAAAGAGTTGTCATGTGGGAGAAATTACAGCATATTTATATGCTGATGGGAATGATGTGGAGAAAGGAAAAATTGGTAATGTAGAGAGGGGGGTCAATTACTAGAGTAATTTCCTTGACTAGGTAAAAGGGCTTGGATCTAATACAAAGTGGACATAAGAGAATTCTTATATATACATTTTTAAAGTAATTTGTACTTCAGTCTGAATATATTTTCAGATTTATCTTCCTAGTCATGGATTCAATTTTCTGAAATGGAAAGGTGCATTTTAATTAGTTTATCTATCAAACAGTCAGGAAGCAGAATACATGGATACAGGTACACATAGACTGTTAGACATGGTTATGGCAGACTGATGAAGTCCTCTTGTTATTCCTTATATATTCTCATTAATTTGGAAGCAAAATCATTAGTTCAGGGAGAGCACTAGGAGAAGGTGTAAAAGTGGAGAGGTTATGAATTAATCTTCGAAGAAGGTGAACAGATGAATTAGATAAATATACTGGGAGAGGGATAGAGACATGCTTGTGGTTTTGAGTCTGGGCAACGTTTTTATCTATGACATCGCCCAGAGAGAGTAAAGCTCTGTATAAAGACCACAGAAACTACTACAATATGAGAAAATTGGGGAGAAATATTTTGTTCTTTCAAAAAGGAGGAATGGGGTTAGGATGATCTGAGGGGAAAATATGTATGCGTAGGGCTGCCATTCTCCTTGAAGAAGTAATGTTTCACCCAAAATAGAGGATATATGTTTTGTGAGAAGACTGAAAAAAGTAGGACTAGAGGCCTGCATTGGAGGAGGTCAGTGGGACCTCACTTCTTGTCAGCCCTTGGATGCTATGTTTGGATATGAAACCTCTTATTAGGGTCCTCAGGTTCTTTTTATGTACTCCCATCTCTCTAGTGGGTGGATCTGGACTCTTTGCAGCTCAGGATTGGATACCACCCTGTTAGTAGGACTGATTAAAGGCTTGCCAATTGTGTGATTTAAAGTATATAAAGTAATGAAAAAATTACTGTAGCTTCAACTTAAATGTCCATAAGATCAAACTAATGTAAAAGCCCACATTGAATCTCTGTCATCGTGTAAACTATTTCACATAACAAATTCCTCCTGAATTTGATATATTTTCCCAGGTGAATTTGATACCCTTCCCATTTTGCCCCACCAGGTGAAAGTTTCCATTCTATAATCTTTCCAACTGTCAATATACTAGAATGGTTCGTAATGTTGTCTTTCCTATTTGAAGATCAAAAATTAAGTAATCAGCTGATTTTGAGACAAATGCATATGAAATTTGTCATCAGATTTTGGAGATAGAGACCTTAACCTTTGAAAGAGAGGCATGATAGTCTTGACTCAAAGAAGAGCTAACCCAGAGACAGTCCTTTAAGCTATACTAGGAATCCTTCACTATAGGAATCTCTATTAATTAACCTGTGTTAGTTGAGGGAGTCTTGGTTGTGTTAACAGACTTCAACGTCTCAATGACTTTACAGAATAGAAATGTGTTTCTTGCTCACTTAATAGTCCAGGGAAAATGTTTCAGTTGTGTTGGCCTTTTTTCAGATAGTCACTCAGGGACCCACAAATTTTCCATCATGTGCTTCTGTTACCCTTAAGGTCTTATAAGCCTCCCATAGGAAGACATGGGAAGAGGCTGGAGGAGCCTATGAAAGGTTTTATGCACCAGATACATTAATCATTTTTAATCATAATCTGAGTTGGCAAGAACTTAGAAACATGGTCATAACTAACTGCAGGGGAATCTGGAGAACATAACTTAGTGGTATTTCTAGGAAAAAGAGGTAAATGATTTTGGTGAACTGCTTAAAGCCTCTGCCATACTAACGAAGGAAAGAGTGACTGTGGCAAAATAAGGACATTGCTGAGGATTTTGTTTATTGGAAGTCGGTTGTAAGAGAGATGCTTGAGAGATTTCTTTTAAAATATAAATTTTTAAGAGCTTTATTCTCGTGTGTTTAAGAAGGAAAACTGGTAGTGTAGAAAGGCAACTCTTGGTGAGAAATTTATAGTTTGGATCACTTTCACTTCCTAAATTTAGCAGGAGAGGAGAGAATTTAAAAGATAATAAGAAATCAAAACCCAAATTGGAGAAATGGGTGTCTCCAAATATTTTTTTAATTGAGGTATAATTGACATATAGCATTATATTGGTTTCAGGTATGCAACATGATGACTCAATATTTCTATGTATTATGAAATGATCACCACAATAAGTTAACATCCACCACCATACATAGTTATAATTTTTTTCTTGTGATAAGAACTTTTAAGATCTATTCTCTGAAACAACTTTCAAATATGCCATACAGTATCATCAGCTGTAGTCACCATGCTGTACATTGCATCCCCATGACTTATAACTGAAAGTTTGTACTTTTGACAACCTGTATCCATTTCACACCTCACCACTGTCCACCTGCCTGCCCCCACCTCTGGCAACCACCAATCTGTTCTCTGTATCTATGAGCTTGTTTTTCTCTCTCTTTTTTTTTTTTTTTGGTTTTCACATATAAGTGAAATTATACAATATTTGTCATTTTCTGTCTGAATTATTTCACTTAGTATAATGTCCTCAAGGTTTATGTTGCCATAAATGACAAGATTTCCTTTTTTTAAATGGTTGAATAATATTCCATTGGATATATATACCACGTTTTCTCTATCTATTCATCTGTCCATGGATACTTAGGTTGTATCCAAGTCTTGGCTATTGTAATAATACTGCAATAAAAATAGGGGTGCCTATACCTTTTTGAGTTAGTATTTTTGTTCCCTTCAGATTAAATACCCAGAAGCGGAATTGCTGGATCATATGGTAGTTCTAATTTTCTGAGGAATGTACATATTGTTTTCCATAGTGGCTGCACCAATTTACATTCCCACCAACAGTGCATAAGAGTGCCCTTTTTTCTTCATGCCAACATTTATTTCTTTTCTTTTTGGTAGACATTTTAACTGGTGTGAGGTGATATCTCATTGTGGTTTTGATTTTCATTTCCCTGATGATTGTGATGTTGAGCCCCTTTATATGTGCTTGTCCCTGTTGTTCATCTGTATGTCTTCTTTGGAAAAATGTCTATTCAGAGGCTTTGCCCATTTTTTTTTTTTTTTTTTTTTTGCGGTATGCGGGCCTCTCACTGCTGTGGCCTCTCCCGCTGCGGAGCACAGGCTCCGGACGCGCAGACCCAGCGGCCATGGCTCACGGGCTTAGTTGCTCCGTGGCATGTGGGATCTTCCCGGACCAGGGCACGAACCCGTGTCCCCTCCATCGGCAGGCGGACTCCCAACCACTGTGCCACCAGGGAAGCCCTGCCCATTTTTTAATTAGCTTTTTTTTTTTTTTTTTTTGCTGTTGAGTTTTTGGAAAAATATATCCTGGATATTAAGCCCTTATCAGATGTATGATTTGCAAATATTTTCTCCCATTCGGTAGCTGACTTTCTCTTTTGTTGATGGTTTCCTTTGCTGTGCAGAGCTTTTAGTTTGATGTAGTCCTACTTGTTTATTTTTGCTTTGGTTGCCTTTGCTTTTGGTGTCAAATCCAAAAAATCATCACCAAGACCAATGTCAAGGAACTTACCACCTATGTTTTCTTTTAATCGTTTCAGATATTACATTTAAGTTTTTAATCCATGTTGAGGCAATTTTTGTGTATGTTGTAGGATGGTGGTCCAGTTTCATTCTTTTGCATGTGGCTGTCCAGTTTTCCCAACACCATTTATTGAAAAACTGTCCTGGAAACTATTGTATATTCTTAGCTTCTTTAGTCATAAACTAATTGACCATATATGCATGAGTTTATTTTTGGGGTTGTCTATTCTGTTCCATTGATCTATGTGTCTTTTTTATGCTAGTACCATACTATTTTGATTACTATAGCTTTGATATATAGTTTGAAGTCAAGAAGGATGATGGCTCAAGCTTTGTACTTTCTCAAGATTGCTTTTGAATATTCAGGGTCTTTTGTGGTTCTTTATAAATTTTAGGATTTTTAAATCTATTTCTGTAAAAAATGCCATTGAAAGTTTGATAGGAGAAATGTTCTAATCTCATTTTTTTTACATGTAACTGTCCAGTTTTTCCAGTACCACCTATTGAAGAGACTGTCTTTTCTCCATTGTTTAATTGACCATAAGTGAATAGGTTTATTTCTGGGATTTCTATTATGTTCCACCGATCTATGTGTCTTTTTGTGCCAGTACTGTACTGTTTTGATGACTGTAGTTTTGAGTATAATGTGAAGTCAGGAAGTATGAAACCTCCAGCTTTGTTCTTTTTTCTCAAGGTTGCTTTGGCAATTCAGGCTCTTTCATGGTTCCATATGAACTTTGCGAGTATTTGTTCTAGTTCTGTGAAAAATGCCATGCATCTTTTGATAGGGATTGCATTAAATGTATAGATTGCTTTGGGTAGTATAGACATTTTAACAATATTAATGTTTCCAACCCATAAGCACTGGATATCTTTCCATTTATTTGGGTCTTCATCAATTTTTCCCATCAATGTCTTATAATTTTCAGTGTGTCTTATGTCTCAAGTTAGTATCTTGTAGGAAGCCTATAGATGGGTCTTTTTTTTTTTATCCATTCACCCACTCTATGGACTAAATTCAAAAGACATTTACATTTAGGGCTTCCCTGGTGGCGCAGTGGTTGCGAGTCCACCTGCCAATGCAGGGGACACAGGTTTGTGCCCTGGTCCAGGAAGATCCCACATGCTGCGGAGTGGCTAGGCCCGTGAGCCATGGCCGCTGAGCCTGTGCTTCCAGAGCCTGTGCTCCACAACGAGAGAGGTCCCAACAGTGAGAGTCTTGGGTACCACTAAAAAAAAAAAAAAAAAAAAAAAAAAAAAAAGATTTACATTTAAAATAATTATTGATAGGTTTGTACTTATTCCCATTTTGTTAATTGTTTTCTGGATGTTTCATAGTTCCTTTTTCTTTCTTCTTCTGTTGCTCTCTTCCTTTGTGACTTGATGATTTTCTGTAGTGGTGTGCTTAGTTTCTGTTCTATTTTCCTTTTATGTATCTAGGTTTTTGCTTTGTGGTTATCATGAGGTTTACGTAAAACAATTTATAACAATTTAAGTTTGAATGCAATCTACAGCTTTTAATATTTTTACTCCCCCCCATGTTTTATAGTTTTGATGTCACATTTTACATCTTTTTATCTTGAATATCCTTTAATTGTTGTAGCTATAGTTATTTTTATTACCATCGTCTTTTAACCTTCATACTAGCTATATAAGTGATTCAGCCACCACCTTTACATTATTCTGAATTTTACTATATATTTAACTTCTCCCATGAGATTTATACTTTCATATGTTTTCCTGTTACTAATTAGCACCATTTCCTTTCAGCTTAAAGAAGTCTCCTTAACGTTTCTTGTAATGCTGGTTTAGTGACAACAAACTCCTTTATCTTTTGCTTGTCTGGAAAGCTCTTTACCTCTCCTTCAACAACTTTGCCAGGTGGAGTATTCTTGATTGGAAGTTTTTTTTTTTTTTTTTTTTTCTTTCAGCATTTTGAGTATACTGTGTTACTCCCTTCTAGCCTACCAAGTTTCTGTTGAAAAATCTGTTGATGATCTTATGGGGGTTACCTTGTGCATAACATAACAAGTTATTTATCTCTTGCTGCTTGGATTCTCTTCTTGTCTTTAACTTTTGACAGTTTAATTATAATGTGTCTTGGTGTGGGTCTATTTGAGTTCATCTTTTTTGGAACTTTCTGGGTTTTCTGGAACTGGATATCTGTTTCCTTCCCCAGGTTAGGAAAGTTTTCAGGCATTATTCAAATGAGTTTTCTCCTCTCTCTTCTCCTTCTGGGACCCTTATAATGAAAATGTTGGTCTTCTTGATATTGTCCCATAAGCTCCTTCAACTATCTCTACTTTTTTTCATTCTTTATTCTTTTTGCTGCTCCTATTGTGTGAGTTCCACCACTCTGTCTTCAATTCCATTGATCCTTTCTTTTGTTTCATCTAGTCTGTTGTTGAATCCCTCTAGTGTATTTTTCAGTTCAGTTATTATATTCTTCAGCTCTGTGACTTCTCTTTGGCACTTTTGTATATTTTTATCTCTTTGTTGAAGTTCTCACTGTGTTCATTCATTCTTCTCCCAAGTTTGGTGACCATCTTTATTACCACTATTTTGACATTTTTTTCAGGTAAATCACTTATCTCTGTTTCATTATTGACTTTTTCTGAGGTTTTATCTTGTTCTTCCATTTGGAATATATTCCTATTTCTTCATTTTCCTTGACTCTCTGTGTTGGTTTCTATGCACTAAATAAAACAACCATCTCTCCCAGTCTTAAAGGAGTAGGCTTGTGTAGGAGATGAAACTTATTGTTCTACTCTGCCTTAGCTCTTGGTTGTCTGTCAATCCTTTGTGATTGTTCATCCAGCCTGTTTTATTTTTAGTGGCTCCTTGTAGTTGAGGGTGTGCCAAGACCTGTCAGTGGAGGGGAAGATCTGAGTCAGTACCTAGATTCAAGTGGTTTGGAAGCCAGGCCCTCAGGCAGCAGCTTTTAAAGTACGTAAATACATGTAGTCATGTGGAGTCACAAGCATAAATCTCACTGGCCACCAGAGCCAGGAAATCTAGAGGAGTCTTCTGGGTGGCAATTACAAAAATCAGGGTGCCAGACAAGCTGTCTTCTGGGACATACTGGTAACCTGGAATGAGGCAGAGGGAGAGCACAAATATGGTATCCACCCACCTCTGTCCATGCTGTTCTTACTTCAGTAGGCCCCTAGATGTGTGCTAAACCAGATCCCTGCCCTCAGAATAAAGTTCCAGGTCAAGCAAATAGGCCTCTGTCATAGAAAGACTGGGTGCAGGTTTCAGTCTCCTGACTGTGCAGTGCCCTAGGGATGGTAGCCAGCCAACAAGTGACTCTCCAATTATTATAGTCCCATGGGACACATGAATGCCAGCCCTGCTGGCCACCAGAGCCAGTGATCAAAGGGTGTCCCATGGGTGGCAGTCACAAAAACCAGGGCACCAGACATGCATAAGGCTCTTCTCTGAGAGATACTGGTGCTCTGCAACATGACAGAGGGAGAGTGCAAAGATAGTGCCTGCCCTCTGAGGTCTCTGGAAAGGATTACAGTCAGCCCTTATATGTGTGTTTAATTAGAATCCTGTCCCTCAGGTCATAACTATGAATATAAGCTAATAGGCCTTTTTCACAGAAAGACTGGGCTCCTGGGTCTGTTGCCTCTTGCTGGCCCTGAGAGTGTTGACAATTAAGAACTCTTTCTTGCTTGGTTAATAGTGAGAGTGATTAATGCACTCATGAAAGTGCATACTAGGTAACACAGTTATAAACTCTGCCTGGAGTTTCATCTTTGAGGAGGTAGCTTATGAGCTGAGCTGTTCAACAAGCATCAAGAATTAACTCTGCTGGTGATATGCTAGATGGCTTGAGAATACAAAATTAAATAGAAGGAGCATTTGTCTCCTGTCTGAAGATTTACAATCTTGAATTAATAGTTTGAATAGGAAGACACAAATAGTCAATAAGGTAGTAAGGCTGATAGCCAATTTGCTGAACTGTTAAAATACCAAATTCTTCCATACCAGGGTACGTAGCAGCTAATTCAGGTACCCCTTTGTTCTCTACTCTGTCCCGCCTCATTATCACCCCCAATCCTGTCTTCCATAGTCCCCGAACTTTCCTGTGTTCTAGTAACTAAAGGGTTAATACTCTTATGCATACAATATTTTACATATAATCCCAGGGGATACACTTCACCAAGGGGTAAAAAAGTTTCAAGCCTTGAAATAGCAATGAGAATTTGGTAATCTGCAGTTAAAGTCCAAAGTGTGAAGTTCAAGTTGGGGAAGAGAGGGAAATGGAAATGAAGAACTCCTAAGGATAATATAGATCCACGGAGAGATATTAAGCAGATTTTTTTTTAATGATTATTTTGACCAACCTTAGTATATAAGTACTCAATGATGTGTGTTGAACTAGCTATTATGATGCTAATGAATTATTATTAGTAACATACACTCTTAATTTGCATATGTTTTTTGCTGTTCCTCTTTCTGTTCCTGCCAGCTAATGAGTTTGCATCCACATTTGCAAGATGGCTAAGCCTTGTTTGGGATCTTATCTGCTGATGAAACAAGAATATGAGACGAGGCACACAGAGGAGATTGAGGTAGAGATGTAGTTTCCATAAGCACAAACCTCCAACCAATGGGAGGAAAAAAAGAAAAGCTTCATACATATAGACTTGCATGCAGGGAATTTACCTCCTTAGCTATACAATTATAAAATCTATTATGCCAATATGACTCCACTTTTCAATAGGTGATTTCAGAATTATAGACATGAGCACTGAAAAATCATTGGGAGGGGAAAAAAATCAAACTTGGTTGATCTGGAGTGATTTTTCCATTTCACTCAGAACATTTTACCAAACAGTAACCGAATATTGACAAATAGGTTTACTCATCAATGTGAATAGGCATGAGATCACTAAGAAGTTCTGGATTAAAAAAGGGCCAGTAAGAAAGATTTGGCTATATGAAAATATTGAGAGAATTGATTCCCCATTGCTTCCTTCCTTCCCAAAGAGAGAATGTATTCCTTATTAATGGATGATTATTACAGGTCAAATAATAAACACCCAAAACAGTACCTGAGCAAATCAGTGTTTTATTTTTACATCATAGTTTACTGTTCTTCCTGACAGTCACTGCATTGTAGATACTGTCAATTATAATTCCTAACACTGTGTATAATGTTTCTTCATCTTCCATCTTAAGAGTAACTGAGTAATGTTATTTACTTCCATCACATATTAGTCTTCATATTTTTCCAGCAGCAAGCTCCAAAATCAAAACCTAACGATCAATAGAATATGTATGCATAAAAAAAATCCAAAATTTATCCCCTTTGAGACATATGGGAATAAAATTTTCATATTCCCAAAGGTCTGCATTTTTTGGCATTGAACAGGGTATTACAATTTAACACAAAGTCAGGTGACATTTAATACTGTTTAATAATTTTAAACTCTTTCTCTACTAATACAGATCGTCTTAATGTGATAGAAATGTTTCCTGCACAGCATCATCTTGGGGGAAGCTTTGCCCCTATGGTGTTCCTCTTCTCCATCCCTCTTCCTGGGGTTGGTGGTGGTGACTCCCCATCGCAGCAGTTCAGGGAGATCCATGCACGCAGTCCTCTTCACTCTGAATGGGCAAGCGCTCTGGAGGAAGAACAGATTCCAATTTCTGCCAGCGCTCTGGAGGCCACAGGATGTGAGTAGCATGACCATGCAGGAGTCCCAGGGAAACCTGAACTCATGAGAGACACAAAGTGAGAAAGATGTTCTTTTATATAGGATCATCATTAATATCTTGAAAACGGAATTTGATCCAGGTCTGATATTCCATGGAAAGATGATGATGATTAAGATAGTAAACCCTTAGTGGCATTTCTTCTAGGTGCTTTATATATTTAAATTCCTGTACAACAACCATTTGAGGTAGGTACTGATATCCCCTTTTTGCATAAGAGAAAACTATGTTCAGGGAGGTTAAAGCACTAGCCAGAGGTCACATAGCTCTCAAGCCACAGAGGCTGGCTTCAAGGCTGAGTAGTCCAACTTCAGGGGCTGCACCCTTAACCTCTATCGTCAGTAGACTGGTTGCATAACCCCCGGAGGCATGAATCTGGTTTACAGTCTCAGAATTTACTTGAGCGTTCCCAGTGACTCAGAGAGACTTTTTTTTTTTTTTTTTTTTTTTGGTGGAAAATCAGAGATACCTTAAAAATATCTATACTTTGTAAAACATACTGTCCCACATACTGGATGAGCAACAGAAGTTAGGTGTGAGACTGGGTAGTGTGCCTCCACCGAAAGTACACTGAGCAATTCGGATCTACTGCTCACGAAGAGAGGTGGGAAAACAAGGGGAAAAAATCCAGTATATGGTCCTCTACTGATGACGGTTCGACTTATGACTTTTTGACTTTCTGATGGTGTGAAAGCAAGATGCACTCAGTAGAAACCATACTTCCAATTTTGATCTTTTCCCAGGCTAGCAATATACGGTATGATACTCATACTTTCTTGTGATGCCGGGCAGTGTCTTTGAGCTGCACAAGTACAAGGGTAAACAACTGATACACTTACAACCATTTTGTTTTTCACTATCAGTACAGTATTCAATACCTTACATGAGATATTCAGTACTTTATTATAAAATAGGCTTTGTGTTAGATAATTTTGCCCAACTGTAGGCTAACGTTAAATGTTCTGAGCACGTTTAAGGTAGGCTAGACAAAGCCATGATGCTTGGTAAGTTACGTTTATTAAATGCATTTTTTACTTAAGATATTTTCAACCTTCAGTGGGTTTATCAGGATGTAACCCTATAATGAGTGGAGGAAAATCTAAATGAAAATCACTGCAGATGGTAAAAGACATACCAGGATGGAAGAGGAGGTAAGGGAAGGGAACTTTTCCTGGAGGATATAAGACTGAGTCCTGAGAGGGAGGGAGCCCTTAAAGACATGTCAGGGCTCCCTAGGGACATGAACTGCAGTGCTCAAAAGAATGTAGCAAACTGGTTTAAAATGCAGATAAAGGCCCTATACTCAGAGATTTCCAGGCCCCCCCTCAGACCTGTGAAGGGTAATCTGTGCCTTTTGTTGTCGGTGCTATCAGGTAATATTTTAATGGTATGTAGAAGCTTACAAAACACACTCATATTGAGTGCCATCTATAAACTAGATACTATGTATCCATTTTATTTTCAAATATTTTTCCTATAAATTGGAGCTCCATAGTGATTAACATATGACACTGCTTTCATTAAAGTTCTTCTATTTATATGCATTTGAAAAATCACACTGCCCGGAGACTCGGAGCTGGCTGTCAAGGGAGACACTTCCAAATAGATAACCAGAAACATTAAAAAAAAAAAAAGTAAAGAAAACATTCACAACAACTTGAAATACAAACAGAGTAAGCCCAAAGGGTACCAAGAAGCCCATGGGCCCAATAAAGGAATTTTTCTTCAACTTGTTACCGTAAAAATCAAACCTACAGAAAATTTGAAAATGTTGTATAAAAAACAGCTCTATTCACCAAAATTCACCAGTTATGTACATTTTGCTGCATTCATTCCCCTCTCATATGTGAATATATGTATTTTGAAAGTTGTCATCATGCTGAATTTATCCCCAAATACTTCAGCGTGTATCACCTAAGACACTTTCCTACATGAACACGATACATTATATGCGACATTTAACATTGATACAATATTACTTAATATACAGCCCATATACAAATATTTTCAATTGTCCAAATGTGTTTCAGAGCTATTTTAGTTTTTAAATTTTCATCGGAGGATCACAAACTGCACCATGATTGTCACTATGATGCTTCAGTTTACATTTGGCTTAATCTAGAGGTTCTACATCTGTAATTGCCCGATTCTTTTTCCCACCTGATTAGAGTCAAGTGTTCTTGGCAAGAATACCATATAGCTGATATTATATTCTTACCATTTTATCACATCAGGAGGCACAAAATATTAGTTCATCCCATGTCATGTGAAGTTTGATCATTGGATTAAGTTGATGTTGACCAGGTTTCTCTTGTAAACCAATCATTTTCCTTGTGTAATAAGTAATCAGCTGGATGATATTTTGAAATGTAAATATCCTATATGTCGACAACATATCATCTCACTGCTCTCTGAAGGAAGCTGGTTTCTAAAGCATCTAAAATAATTTTGACATCTATTGATTATCCTGCCTGAAACAGTATAATCAATTATCCTGCTTCCTAAATTTGTTATTTCTTTTACATTTATTAGCTTCCATTCTTCTCTTAAGAAGTGCTGTCCCCTCCAACCTCAAATGCCAGTATATATATATACACACACACACATATATATATATATTTTTAGTTGCGGCTTGTGGGATCTAGGTCCCTGAACAGGGATCAAACCCAGGCCCCCTGCATTGGGAGCACTAAGTCTTAGCCTCTGAACCACCAGGGAAGTCCCCAAATGCCTATATTTTAACATAAAAGATTCCTTTTTAAATTCAAAATCTTACTATCATTTGGTTTGTTTGATACTCAGATGTCCTGCATTGGGCCAGTGGGAGTCCTTTGTTGATTTTTGGATAGGTCTCCATGAATCTTTGAGCACTTCCTAACTTTTTGGTACCATTAGGTGTTGTGGGCTTACCTTGTACTTTATACCTGTTCCCTCTGAAGTTAGACATCTCTTTAAAGAGCCTTGGTTTCTTTTATCAAGGAATGCTATATAGAAATCAAGATCTGGTACTAGATGTGCTCATTGCTCCTGGGGGTGTCAGTCTTTATGCCATTTCAGGGGATAAACAAAAAACCCCAAACCACAGGATTCTCTCTTACCTTCCTGCATTCCCTATTTCTATCTTCCTTCTTCCAGAGTGAGCACTCTGTCTCCCCCATAACAACACATTTACACTATCCTAAAATACACAAAAAATAGTTTTGAGATCACTATACTATAAATACTACCAACAACAAATTTCCTGAGTAAAAATCGAGATTTCTTTGCAATTATTTTGGTCCTTAAAATAGATCTCGTTTTAAGGGTGTATTGGCAGAGTCCTGTATTCAAAAACTTAGTTGAAGTCAGTCTTTTTCTCTTCCCAATATAGTTATATTTCCATTCGATATATAGTTAGGCCCATTTGTTTCTATTTGTATTCAATTTTAGAGTTCACTTTTGTTATCCTTTTTGATTCAGTTTAACTTTTGAATAAATATTTAAATGGTTTAAGAGTAAAATTATTCTTAAAAGGTATGGCATGCAGAAAAATGTCCCCACACAAACTCCAAAGATGCATATCCTGATCCCCAGAAGGTATGAATATGTAATGTTCCAGAGCAAAATGGGAATTAAGGTTACAGATGGATTTAAGGTTGCTGATCAGTTGGTCTTAAGATAAGGAGACTATCCTGTAGGATCCCATGGATACAAATGTAACCACCAGGGTCTTAAATGTAGACCAGCTAGGCAGAAGGGTCAGATTCAGAGAGATATTTGAAGATGCTAATGCAGAACAGGGCCATGAGCCAAGGAATGCAGGTGGACTCTGAAAGCTGGCAAGGAAACAAATTATCTCCTAGAGCTTCCAGAATAAAGGCAGCCCTGCTGATACCTTAATTTCAGCCTAGTGCCCATTTTGGACTTTTGGCCTCCAGAACTGTAAAATAATAAACTTACGTTGTCTTAAGCCACTAAACTTGTGGTGATTTAGTACAGCAGCAATAGAAAACTAAGAAACTAATAAAAAAGACACACAGAGAAGTTCCACTCCCATCTGCTACCTTACCTCTCTAATAGGCTAACTATATTAATTAGTTTCTGGTTCATCCTTTTTTTTCCAAAAAAGAAACCCAAACACATATTTTTATCAGTTTTTATCTATTACATTCTTATTTCCCTTTTTTTTCTCATACTGAAGGTATATATTCCCTTTTGCATGGTACTTTTATTCTTAACAGCATATCCAGGAAACCACTTCCTATCACTTCTTGAAGATGGAGCCTGTGGTTTTTACAAAAGCCCTATCCCACATCCAAGCGATTCTGATTAACCCCACTAGAAATCTAGATCTGGACTTTCCACTTGGCTTCACACCAAGAAAAGGTAAACCTAACCAACTTTAAAAACTTTCTTGAATATATTTGGAACTCCTAAGTAACCATTCTAACCATATTAACTGCAGAAGCCTAGATCTAAATGGTCTGTCATGCTGCCGTTTTTTTAATCTATTTTTGTTCTTGTCTGGGCTCAGCTGAGCTAGAGAACAGCTGGTCTCCATCCCCTCCACAATAACCCTTTTTAGATTTGATAGCTGCTACTCAGTTGTTCCTCAAGCCTTTATTTGCTTTTCCAAGTTGTTTAACTTTTTTCATAAGGCTGATCTGCCAATCTTTTAACTTGGCTGAACTCTTGCCAATATTTTTCCCCGATTTCCTAGTTTCGGAGCTCAGTTTTAACAGAGTGATTCAATTTTTTTAAGTCAACATTCAGTTTACCAAAACCTATTATGATTTTATTCCCAACATTTATTAGAGATGCTACTCTAACTTCCTGAAAAAAATGATTCATCTTCATAATTATAAATAATGGTGAAAATTCCCACAGATGGATAATGTCAGTATCATTTTAAAACATGGTATGGGAATGCAAAATATAACTGTTTTTTAAAGACTGAGATTAAGATAGAGAGTGCCTAGTCACTCTCTTAGCTATCTTGTCACGGATCTTTATTTTTTTTTGGTTGGTATGTACATAGACATGCAAAGAACACAGTGAATTTAAAAGGGCATAAAAATCCAGAAATATATTAAACTTTAAACAAATTTAAAGTTCTCTTCAGGTACAGCTTTGGGGTCCACACATACTGTGTTAGGCATGGTCTTCCAGAGAAACAGAACCAATAAGATGTGTGTGTGTGTGTGTATATAGGAAGAGATTTATTTTAAGGAATTAGCTCACACAATTAATGGAGACTTGGTGAGTCCAAAATCTGATGCAGAGGGCCAGTAGGCTAGAGACTCAGGAAAGAGCTGTAGTTTAAGTTCAAAGGCAATCTGCTGGTAAATTCCTCCCTGGTTGGGGGAATGTCAGCCTTTTGTTCTTTTCAGGCCTTCAACAGACAGATCTCCAGTATGTGAGTGTGACTTATCCAACCTGCTTTCAAAGTCCACACATCTAAATGTAAATCTCCTCCAAAACCACTCTTGCTGAATGATGTTGGACCAAATATCTAGGCACCTTGGTCCAGCCAAGTTGAAACACAAGATTAACCATCATACCTACAAATATAATCACCTCTGACAAACATATTTCCTCTGTGCTTACTCAATGTCACACACAGTGTTCACTATATTCAGGGTGATGTTCCAAACGACTTACTGATACATACTGACTCATTTAATTCTCACAATAACCCTGATGCAGGCACTATTATTGTCTCTACTTCACAGTTGAGGAAACTCAGGTATAACAATACATTTTTTGAGCTGAGTCTTTAATACATGCCCTCTGGCTCTCGAATATCTATATCAGGATCACCATATAATTTATCATACAGATGAGACACTTCGGACAGCCAATGGGGGCACGTTTTAAATTAAGTCAGGATAATAATTTGTCCAAGACTGTCCTGGACAAATCAAGATACAGTCACCCTAATCATACTACTTCTTGATATTCCTAAGTCCCACATACTTTCCTGAAACAAGTAGATTTATCAAAAGGAAATACGCATTATGGGCAGAGCTGTGTTCCCCCAAAATTCATATACTGAAGCCCGAACCCCTAATACCTCAGAATGTGACCGTGTTTGGAGACAGGGCCTTTAAAGAAGGGACTAAGATAAAATGAGGTCATTAGGGGAGGCCCTAACCCACTCTGATGGTATGCTTGTAAGAAGAGGAGATTAAGGCACACAAAGAGGTGACAGGGTTGCGTGTAGACAGGTGAAAGGCCATGTAGGGACACAGCAAAAGGACAGTCACTTGCACGCCAATGAGAGTGGCCTTGGAAGAAACCAAACTCACCAACACAGTGATCTTGGACTTATAGGCTCCAGAGCTGTGAGAAAATTTGTTGTTTAAGCCATGCAGTCTGTAGTATTTTGTTATGGCAGCCCTAGTAAACCAATACAGACATAAATCAAAAAGAACACTGTGCTGGAAGCCAGTTCCTGAGATGTCCCAATATTCACACAAAACAGGGGAACAAAGGAAGAGGATGAGAAAAAAGGGGAAAAAAAATCTGTCGTTAAAGAGTGAGCGAGAGAGAGGCTTACGCATGTATTGAATACAATTCTTTTCAATAGCTTAAATACTTTGACTAACCAACCTAATATTTTATTGGGACTCAACACTCCCCTCTCTTTGCTCGTTTGGGTCCCCTGTGTAGATGTGTCTCCTCCAATGGATTCACAGTGTTTTTAGGCTTGAGGAATTCACTTTCACAATAAATTTTAAAACAACACCAAAAACACATTAAACATTATAAACCCTTAGCAGATCATTGTATTTTTAGTATCTACTGAATGAGAAAATAGGTCCATTTACATGTATTAATGAGCCTCTTACAATAACTCTTTTGCCCAAAGATGGAGAATCAAGGATCTAGAATATTTGTCACCAAACTATTTTGACTGTGTACCCCACTAGCAAAAATACTTGAGAATTCACCTTTGTATTTATATATTTAAAATTGTATATATAATTATAAATATAAAATTATATAGTATATAATTATATTAAAGTATATTAAAATTATATGTACATATGTATTAGTATTAACGCTCTATAAAACCAAATGTTAGTAAAGCTCAAATTCTTACTTTTCAGATCCAAAGTTCCAATTTTTTTTTTTTTTGAATCCAGGGGATCACTATAAACACCCCCTATATATTCCTGCTCCCTCTTTAGAAATCCCTTCTCTGGCAAACACCAAAACTACTGTCTGGAAAGTGATCAGTGCTATCAGTCAACTGGTTTGTTTTGTCCACAGGATGCCAAGGAACCACATGGACTAAATTTACAGTGACCTGCCCGTCTTTGATCAAATTGGCTCCCCTAAGAAGTTACTTTGGCATCTGGCAGACACAGCCTTCACGGGCCCAGCTGTTGCTTCAGGTGCCAGGGGCACAGGTGTGTGTTACTCTGGTTCCCTCCACCCATTTCCACAGGGCTACAGTCTACAGAACACTCTTCTGATTCTTGGCTTCAGGGCACCCTCTGTTGAAGGAAGAGCTTGCAAGGACAGTCTGTGAGTACTGTGGTAAAACAATAAAAATAAAACCAGTTACTTTGTACTGGTCATTGCTGAGCAAGGACAAACATAAGCACATGAGTCTAGAGATAGGACAGAGGAGAAAACACAGAAAAGAAGTTAAGGAAGAAAGAAGGTGGCTGTTAATGGGAGCAAACTCCTTTTAAAAAAGATGTTCAGAACTAGAGCCAGGGTCAGAAGAGGACCAATATGAGAAGTCAGATGAAGCATAAAACTTCCAAGTTTCTGTGATTAAAATGTTTTCTGAAAAGGACAATGTTTCATCCAAGATTAGGAATTACTTTTCAGCAACAAAGATTTGTTGAACGAGTGAATGTTCATTGAGGAGGAAAGCTAAAATCTGGAAATGCTATATTTTCTGATCTGGGCATCAAGGAAATTCCCTAACTTAAGAGAAACATCCATAGTTTGCTGGAAAACAATATTAAGTGACATAAGAGCTTTACAGATGATGTGCCACCGTGGATCGACCACAAACTAGCGCTACCAAAAAACTGTGATACAGTTCTTGATACAGTTCTTTGGTCCAGTCTCAAAAGAATTTTTTAAAGTTACAGTATGGAATTGAAAACATATACATGAAATACACAGATTTGAAACTGTTATATTTACTGCCTCTTAAGAATTTTTAAATATATTACACAGGCAAAGAAAATTGGTTTGGATCGCCTCCGGTGACCACCATTTACCTCCAAAACAAATGAACAATATTAGGGAGGAGAGAAATGTATCATGACTGGTCCTCAGTCTCCTGGGAAGAGTACCATTGGTTTTTTGGGTAACAGACCAAAATTCCGGCTACTTGTCCTCTTCCACACATTGAACTTTTCCTGAATACAACATCCACGTCAGTCTGCTCACAGTGGCAGCCAGGGAACACTTCACTGCTGGACTGGAGTACCACAGAGGAGGATGCTGTCTTGATGACTACTGAGAAGACCAGAGATGGGAGTGGTACCTGGAGAGCAGGACACTAGAGAGAAACATGGGACTTCGCTCGGGGCCCGTGCTTTGGTACTGTGCATTCAATATGATGCTGCAAGTGGAGAGCGCAGGGCAGGTTCTGTGCACTGGTGATCCATCCCGAGGGAGCAGATGCAGTACACCAGTTACTAATCCCATGGAGGGGCTCCAACTAAATGGAGGACAGCATAGATCATCACACTGCCAGCCACAAGGAAGAGACGTCTAACATCTCACCCACTGCATCTTGGTGTCAGTCACCAAGGAAAACACGACGCCATCAAGCACTGGATGGAACAGTGCATCGCTCACACAGACAAGGGACAGCAACATCGGCTTCCCCTGTGGGTGTGGGTGGTCCTCTGCTCCACAGAGAAGGAGGCCCTGATAGTGCACAGATCTGCCTTCCTGGCCCGGCCTCTGTGGGCACCATTTTCCGGGAATGTCAGTGTTACACGACAACAACACTAAAGGCAGGGTTCATTTGTTCATTTGTTTCGGAGGTAAATGGTGGTCACCGGGGGCAATCCAAACCAATTTTCTTTGCCTGTGTAATATATTTAAAAATTCTTAAGAGGCAGTAAATATAAAAATTTCAAATCTCTGTATTTCATGTATATGTTTTAAATTCCATACTGTAAAACAACCTAAACGACGAAGGGAGAGAGGTTGAGGAGAGCAAAATAATTCCTTTATCAGAGAGCATCAAAGTGAGCTCTCTTGAAAATATGAACAAAAGCAGATGCGTGGCCTAAGTGAATCGAAACGAATTAGAAATAAAGACAGGCAAAAACATACCATATGGAAAAATAAGCAATGGCACTGTTTTAAAATATTATGAAAAGGATATTTTTTATAAGTCTGAAGGATAGAAATGATAGCACCTACTTTATTTTTACACATGGATTAACATATAGAAATTTGAGGTTTTCATTAACATTGTTTGATATAGTAGACAAGGGTCAGAAAGAGAATAGTAGTGGCCTGTCAACCAGCACATATTCTCAAGCTGCTTATCTACAGAGCAGATAAACATAGTCCTCTAAACAAAAACATGTAGGGAGACAGCTTCCAGTCTCAGCAAGCACTGACTGGCATCTACTCAAACACAAACTAGTAATGGCAAAGCTTTGGTTGTAGAGGTGAATGAGAGGCGTGAGGGTCATGTGCTAAAGAATTATGCAGACGACAAACAAGGAAAGTATCAACACTCCTCAGACCTAAGCTGGTGAGCAAAAGAATATATAAGGAATAAAGGAGGGGAGAAGGAAAGCTCTAGAAAAATGGAGAAATAAGTTAGAACAGAGGGGACGCAGCAGCAGGTAAGGTGAAAGGCAAAGAGGCAGTGGTGGCACACTGAGAAAGCTTTATTTGTGGGGAATGGACCACTTCCATTGCCCTCCTCCTACAGGGACCCTAGTAGCAGCACCAGTTATGAGAACACGTCACCATCCAGAAAATCCCAGCGCTGTTCTCTTTCTCCTCCCTGAAGTGACAAGAGTAAGGGTCCTTGTACCTGGGAATATTTCCCTTGGATGAGAATGCTTTCCTTCCTGAAGATGTATAATACAGGCTCACAATACCTTATCTACAATTCCAAAATCCCAAAAGAGCTCCAAAAGTTCAATTGTTTTGTAACTCTCTGGTAGCAAAACCAGACATGACCTAAACTGTTAGGAAATCATACCCTTCATTTATCCCCTGCAGTGCGCCTATTCATAATTTGTGCTGCAGAAGTAGTAACGTGCTTGATTATAGAAGTTGCCCTGGACTCTGCTGGGAACATTATGTTACATAGATATTGGTTAGATGCCGTGTATTGACACTGATACCACCTTTCCAACATCCAAACAGTCTGATTTCTGAAACACATTTGCCCTCCAAGTTTTAGATATAGTATTACTATCTTTAAATATCTGCAAAGATGAATATTTACCAAAGAGGATAAATGTAACCAGAGTTTTGGGCTCAGTCCTAGGTGGGATGGGACCCTGTCTAGGATCTCACCAACTGGCGGGAAAGACAGATGTTTAAACAGAGCATCAAAATACAATCCAATATGACAGACATATGAAGGAGCCAAGTACCCTGGGAGCAGAGAGTGCGGTCAGGCCTTGGGAAGGTTCCACTGAGCCGATGCATCTGAGCTGGCTCCCAGGGATGATGGAGACTGCCCTCTCCTGAGGGTAGACCTTTACCCAATGACATCCCCTGCCAGATTTCGGTCTAGAACATTCTCCTAATCCTCCGTGCCCCCCACTGAGTTGCAAAATTGCGACAATGTGATAGGTTGATACAGCCCAGTACTTTGCCATCGAAACAGAAAGCCATATGCTTTACAAAAGATTCAAAATGAGATTCTCTCTTCTAAAGACCTCATTCTAGGACAAGTGTTTTCCTTCATTATCAACAATTTTAACTTTAATCATTTCAAAGCAATTTTCCTGTTCAAGACTGAGCTTTAATCAGAATGCATTTTCAGGTCACTTCATGACCTCTTCAGGATTCTCTCTAGATAACTGCAGAATCATGTACAATCATTCCAGTCCCCCCAACCCCGGCACCTTCAGTAAGTAGTTAGTTCAACATTTTATGCACAAATAGATACAAAACAGGCCTCTAGGGGTATCTCCAGCTAATTCTCATGAATTAATTTCCCAGGATTAATGTTTATGCACCAGTCTCTTCACCACATAATCAAATCACTGGAGTTGAAGTGGTCTAACTCCTTATTTTGCAGCTTGATTAAGCAGGTGATGAAATACTTGAATATAATTTGGATAGTTAGAAACTCACAGTATCAACAGTAAACCACAGTGGAGGATGACATTACTGATGATATCTCATTGTTTACTTGTGTTCTCTCTAGTAGCTTATGTCCCACATGCTATTTTTATGTAGGAGATAAAACAGTTCATATAAATACATGAGGGGAGAGGCGTAAAAGTCTTTATTGTTGTTGACATTGTTTTAAAACATATTTAGGCCACTGGGCAGACAGCTGCTGAGACAAACCAGACTGCCATTGGTAGGAGAGGATTTGGGACAACAAGGTATCCAGTAGCCGTTGCCAGACCTGCTGCTATGGTGGATGCAGCCACATCCCTATACCATGGTTACCTCTGTTCATTTGGGTGGTTATCTGGCATCCAGTCTCTATCTTACCATCTCTCCCTACTTCCCATCCCTCTTTTATTCTTTCTTCAAAAAAAAGAAAAGAAATCGAGGAGGCTTACAAAACAACCAAGCAGGAACAAAAGAAGATAAATAAAAGTGACAACTACAAGAGCCAAGATAGTTGCTGTGGAGAGCACACTTGGTACGTATCATGTTTTCTTCTTCATGGTGGCTCTCAGATAGCTAGCTTACACAGCTCTCATAGGAGAGGGGGAAGTGTCCCAATTTTTACGGGAAGCCAAGTTTTTATCTGATTAAATTTCTGCAAGCTATTTCTCACATGGGCTCTGTCACAGGATACTCAAAGCATCAAAATGGACAATGTCCATGGAAGTAGGTTCCACCTAAAAGACAGTAGGACAGTTCAGCTTACTGGCAATTAGCTGTTCTGCCAAATGATTAAGGCGATGTCATCTTGTATGTAATCTAGAGACCTAACTTATTCCAAGGGTAAGTACTTAGATTACCTGGCAGCACAGATAGATAGAATGCCCTTTAAATGATCTTTTCTAAATATTTCTTTCACCTGTGTTTTTGATATACAAGATCTGTTCTGTGTTGTTTGTGGCTGGAGATAATTCCTGATCCAAAAATCTGGCTGTGTATCTACAAATGAAGGATGAGTTGGAATTGATTGTCTACTGCACTCAGCCCTTTTCCTCATCCCAGAACAACATCTTAGTGGTCAGAGTTATAACTACTGTTCTTAAATTGAAGCTTACCAAAATCCAAAGAATTGTGTTGATAAGGAAAAAAGAAAGTATGCAATATAATAAAAGGTAATTGAAAGAATGGTCTAAACCCTAGCAAAACTGGCTTCTCTAGAAGAAATATCCACCAGGTATTTGAAGTGATAAAGGTACACATGGTGAAGCAGGATCTTAAGGATCACTGAGATCATTATAGGTATGGGTGTGGCATGCGTGGGTACCACCCATCTCAACCACCTTTTTGTGTCTGTACAAGTCTTGGTGAGAAGAAATGCCTTCATCCACTGCCTACACCCCAAGCTGGATGGTCCAGATATTCCTTCTCTCCATTGCCAATAGTTGAGGGTAGGCACATGACCAGGGCTCAACCAATTGGATACTCACATCCAGGGCTACAAATGTGGAGGGAGCGATGCAAAGACACAGGAATAGTCAGAGATTACTGGCAGAGAAGAGAGTGCCAGGAAGTGTGCAGTGACACCAATTGCCAAACCCATCATTCTTCTCCTATGTTGCTAACTGTCTAATTCCCAAGCCTTGTTTTCACCCCATCCATTCAGTGATATCCAATATCGATATCCTTCCAATGACATCTTTCCTACTTAAATTAGTCAGGATGGGTTTGTGTTATTTGCAACCAAGATACCTGATGAATACACTGCCATGGAAATCCTTACACATGAATAATGTTTATAAGGATATTTAGAAATTAGGTCTAATCCCCAGTCCCACAGGTGAGGAAATCGAGGCTCAGAAATGCTGTCCAGTCAGTTAGGGCTGGGACTCAGCACCGGCTCCTAGTTCAAAGTCATTTTTACCATACCTGTTAGTGATACAAAGTGTAGAGCTCTGGAAATTGTAATGTTGGGCATGGGGCCCTGCATTGATGCTTTCTAAACCTGCTTTCCTCCCAGGGAAAAGTGAGGCCTTTCATTTTCTGCAGGAAAAACACCAAACATTGCACATTAAGGTTTGTACACATCCATGCCACTTTGGGAACTGTTGCTGATTTGTAGCAGCAGAACACGTTACAAGTCACTGGGCTGTAAGGAATGCTTGCTGGCAGTGACAAGAAAGGCAGTGCTTACTACAGCAATGCGGTTATGTCCATGTGCATAAAAGAGCCTGGAAAACGAAGAAGTGGGGAAAGACTCTAAAAGACACTCCCTTTACTCAACACCATAGATACGTAAAAGCCTACTATGTGCAGAGCACAGGGCATGATGTTCTAAATGTACCAAGATGTATGAGCCATAGACTCTGGCCTTGAGGAGCTTACAACTCAGATGGGAAGACGGTTGTCACAAGCTTGACCCATAGGATGTGTTTGGCAGAAGCAGAGGTTGCAGGAAATGACAGTGATCTGGTGAGCAACACTAGCCATTGAAGGATTAGGAGGAGATATATGTCCAACACTGTAACAGGAGACGTCACCTCTGACCACAGTCTAAGGAAAGACAAGAAAAGGCAAGAAAGTGGAGAGCAAGAGAACAGTCAGGAGATTTTTCGCAATGGTGCTGCCAAGAGATATGATTGTGTATAAGAGAAAAGAAAAGAAAGGAGCCTTCGGGAATGAAATACACATTTCCTAGCATGGTATATCTGGTCCTTCATTAATGTATTTCTACTTTATGTCTCAGTGCTCCTCAACTTGTACCAGAATCACTCTCACACCTCTGCACATTTGCACATACTGCTTTCTCTGCCTCCTGAAAGGCTTTCTTTTACAGTTTACCTGCATAACTCATCTTCATCCTTCCAGACATGTTATTTCCTCCTGGAAGGCCTCCAAGCCCTCTTGCCATTCTCTGCAGTCTGAGCTTACTTATGATAACTAGTAATTACCACCCTGTACAGTGAGGGTCTATTTAATTCTTTGTATCTTACCAAGTATGAGCTTCTTGAAGCAGGCACTGTCATATTCTAAATCAAGGGGATGAAAGTAGAAAGAAGCACAAAAAATGTTGACTGATTAAATTAATGAAACAGGAGATGAAGTGGATTTAGACTAGATACAATTTAGTAACTGATTGGACCTGGGAGTTGAGAAAAGAACAAGGTGTAGAGATGTCTCATTTCTCATCTGCCTGGAAAGATGGTAATGCTATTAATGATAGAGGGATCACAGTAGAAGGAGAAGATATGGGAAATGATGAGTTCAGTTTTGGATTATCAATCTGAGGAGCCTGTTGAATGTCATGGGAAAACATCCCGGATGCAACGGAAAATTCTGTACAAGAGTCCAGGCAACGGTGGCAAGTAGAACTTAGACATTTAGGAATCACTCAATTGTGCCCACGGGAATTAATGTGCTCACCTAGAGAAGAAGAAAGTAAGAGTGCTGAGGACACAGACCTGGGGGACATTGCATTTCAAAGGTAATGCTAGGAAGCTGTCAGCTACATGCAAGAATCAATACATTTTGCTGAGAAGTAACACACCCACCTCCAAGGCTTGTGAGACTTTTGCACAAGTAGAGACATACTGCTCTCAGCCTGTAAAAAGGTGAGCATTGACAATAGAGCAGAGATTAGGGGAGGAAATAGTTGTAAGTCATCTTTAAAACTGTAGTTGCTATTTTTTTTTTGACTGTGCCTAGAGAACATGTAAAGATCCAGAAAAAAAACTATTAAAATTCTGATAATGATGTTCACCTAGTGTGGTTATACATTTGTATATATGTATGTAACCCATGGACTAAATATATAATATAAAAACAAATCAGATTGATCAAAATATCTCCTCTAATAGAAATAAATGTTTTGTTACTTTTAAACATTTTTCTTTCAGAAGGGTAAGTAAAATGCTTTCTAAGATCTTTAGCTGAGTTTTAAATTAATTTCACACTCAATACCACTTTGGTCAGAAATAAATTGTGTGAACCAAAAACGCTACTTAAATGGCTGTATTATTTTTGAGGAATAATACTATTTATGGAGGTTAATTATAAATCTTTAAATATTATGATCTATTTATTTTTAATCAGGTTCACTATTAAGTAAATAAAAACAAAAGAAATGTAAACTATTGAATAGATTTTTGCTACTTTTATTAGTTGTAAAGGATCTTGTTGCCTTCCTGAGAAGTCATCTTGTTAGTATAGTTTGAATCAACAAAGAAATAATGGTACTGTGATCATGTTAAAAGCACACACACAAAGAAAAAGTTAACTATGTGAGGTGATGGGTGTGTTAATTATCTGGATCTTGGTACTCATCCCACAGTGTACATACATATCAAACCATCCCTTTCGGGCTTCCCTGGTGGCGTAGTGGTTGAGAGTCCGCCTACCAATGCAGGGGACGCGGGTTCGTGCCCCGGTCCGGGAAGATCCCACATGCCGCGGAGCGGCTGGGCCCGTGAGCCATGGCCGCTGAGCCTGCGCTCCGCAACGGCAGAGGCCACAAGAGTGAGAGGCCTGCGTACCGCAAAACAAAAACAAAAAAACCATCCCTTTCTACATGTTAAATATATACAATTATATCTGTCAGTTATTCCTCAATAAAGTTGGGAGGGGGAAGCATATTGCCCAATGTCAATTCTAATATTGATATTAAGTTCCTGAATTGCCTCTATGGTTTTTTTGGTTAGATTTTGAGCTCCTGCAAATAATAATTGTCTTGCTTTTGTACTTTGATTACAGTAGTTAATTCAGAGAAATCTCTCGAGGGTTATTCGACATTCAATCAATAAACATGCTAGCACAATGCCAGGAGCTGGGATGCTCTGTATGAGATAGCAATTGCAGTATATTGAAGTTAGGGTAAATTTAGTCTTTTGACTTTGAATATGCACAGTTATTGTTTGAAAGTTAATTATAGACGATGTTTAAAGTTCAAGTTTATGTAATGATAGATGATCCATGTCAAAGATGGCATAGCAACAATAAGAAAAACTAGTCAGATTACTAAGAAACAAAGAATTCCTGAGAGCTAACTATGGATGGTGTGTGGCTTATTTACAGAAAATTTCTATATTCCAAACTATTTGCTCAATTAGATTGAATGACTCAGAGTCATATCTCTTCTCTCTATATTGGCTGCATACACACACACGTGCACACACGTGCACACACCTTGGAAAAAGTTGATAAGTTCAGTAGTAGCCTAAGGAAAATATAACAAAGTATAACAAGGGGAAATTTATTTTTCCAGCGCAAAGTTACAAATTATCTTTGATCTGACACTATGGATTATACATGACTTTACTCCACTGACTCAGATAACTGAATGCTGGCTCTAATTTATAAATTCTTAGTGTTGTACCAAACAATTATGTTGTTTTACATATAGGTTAATGTTGAGAGTACAATAGGCTGATACATACTGTTCAAACTCTTGGTGCTTTATAAATTCAGAGATAATGTTAAATTGTCAGGACTTAAGCCCAAAGAGAAACTGGGCTTAGCCTTGTGGCCCCACTGCTGGAGACACTCACTGCCCTGGGGAGAAGAACAGAGACTTGGCTGATGATGAAGGTTTCCACATATCTGGTGCTCTGTCTTCATCTCTGTGCCAGCTTCCCAGTATTAAGAAAGTGTCATCAATCATTTTCCTTACCAAAGTGGCGGTGGAGTGCACAAAGCACCAGGAGTGGAACCTGCCCTGCCTTTGGATGGAGACTTTTCATGAGGATTCCTGGCCATATTTAGCCCACTGTAGCCAGTACTAACAGCATTTGAAGCAACAGTTCCAATTAGCTTTCCCTTTCCTTTTAGCACTTCCCCCCACCCCAACCTCGGCTGGCTTTTCCATGTCTTCTTAACCCTGAAAAGACAACTGCTTCATTACTTAAAAAAAATTTTTAACACAAGAAGTTGGAGGGAATATCTCAACCCAAACAAATTTGTTAAAGACAGAGTCAAAAGAGATCCTCTCTAATCATCAAAAATCCTGATGATTCAGTATCAGTAGCACACTGTCCATGTTCCTGAAATAACATGATACACAGATGGTCCAAGGGAGAGGAGTAGAGTCAGTAAGCATCAGTAGCAGAGTGCCGAGAGCATAAGCTTTGGAGTCAAGAAATCACAGTGGGATCCAGACTGGAAAAATGAATAGTTGCACCACATTTGGTTAAGTTACTCCACTTCTTTCAGCCTTACTTTTCTCAGTGTCGAAATGGGAACAAAAATATCAACCTTGCAAGGTTGCCACAAGAGTGAAAGGGTGCAAAGTGCACAGCTCTAGGGCAGAGCCTTGATGCATACTAATTACTATGCTACCCCATAGTAAATCAGGTGCAGAGGAAGCCTGAAGTATAATAAAATAACACCAAAAGAGAAGAAAATGAGGTGTTGAAAATAGCTACATTATATTGTATCCCATTGTTAACCGTGAATAGTGTCCAATTAGGGGTTATGCCTTTGAGAAAAAATGTTTTTGGTTAGCTTATGTTGTCAGTTTATAAGTACAAAAATGATCGCAAGAATTCTTGTTCCAATAAAGTTCCTTCTTAGGAGCTCTGTCAACAATAGCAATAAAACATGGGTGCTGTTAGGTTTCATTTTTTGATACAAGGCTAAACTTTGAAGGAGCTTTTCTATATACTGAGATGAGCTCAATAAAAACAAAATCCTCTGGATTAAGGTAACATCCCTAAGAGACTTCTAGCTCTGGTAAAGGCATTTGCAGTAATGAAAACCAGAGGATCAGAGGACTCCACTGTTGCTTTAAATTACACGTGTGACAGATCACAAAGAATTGCTTTTAGGTAAATGAGCAATATTTTCTTGATTTTCTCCCACTCTTTAACAGAAGTTAAAAGGTCCCCGGGAAGTATGAATTTTCTTCACAAAATAACACTGCACTATAAATGGTGCCAGTTCCTGACTACTGACTCATTCCTTAACCTTTGCTGATTTCTGTTTACACTATTCTGTTAAATAGTGACCTTAAACATCAGTGGCCTATCTTCAGTCTCCATCTTGCTCTGTAATTTTCAACGCTGCTGGTCATTCCCTGCTAGAAAGTCACCCCTGGTGCTTACTCTACTTCTCTTCCTAGCGCTCTAAAGGTACTCCAGGTTTGCTGGCTTATCATCATCATCCCAATTTCCTGAACCTAGGTATTCCCTGTGGTTATATTTTTTCTATTTATATGCAGTCCCTTGGTAAGCTCATCCACTGCCATATCTTGAACTCCCACCACTGTGCCAATAACCTTCAAATCCCTATTTCCAGCCTTACCCTTTTTCCTGACATCCAGACTTGATTCTCAGTGGCCTGTTGGACACTCCCAACAAGGAGTCCTCCTCATTATGCAAATATGATGTACACAACACACCAGCTCATCAGCACTTCCCCCCAAGTGAGTGTCTTACCCTGGTTTTTGGATTTGGGGGTCTCCTTGTTGCCCAGTCTTCACTGCGGTCTTAGAGCCATAACTAGACTTCCGGCTTTGCTTCACCACCATCTTATGAAAATTAGTTGCCAGATTCTTCCTTGCTCGAATACCCCTGTTCCTTCCCATTCTCACTGCCATCATCCAGGGACACGTTCTGACTTCCTCTTCCCTGAATGAACACAGTAACCTCTATTCCAAACTCCTCAGTTCCAAACTTGTTTTGCTCCAGCTGCTATACATACTGGTACCAGATTAATTTTCAAAAGCTTGGCTTCAATCAGATAATTCCCAGGATGATCACAATTCAGTGGTTCTTCACTGCCTACTCGTGGAAGTAAAAGAGGAATGGCCTAGCATGCAAGACAGTAAGAGGCCCACTTACCTACCTTTCCATTCTTTTCTCTCACTATTCCCTTATCACGTACCCTACACAAGCTCTGTACAAGTTCTCCAGTGTGACTTCATTGTCCATCAAAGCTTGAGAATGAATGCCCTAAACTACCAAAGTGAAATGGTCACAACAACTTCCTGGCTCCTCTGCACCTATGGCTTTAGTCTCGCCAGGCCTCTAAGCATCCTTCATCACCACCTCCACATCCTCATTCTACCCCTCCTCCCTTGACTTCCAGCAACATTTTCTTTTTTTAAAAAAATTTTATTAATTTATTTATTTTTGACTGTGTTGGGTCTTCATTGCTGCGCAAGGGCTTTCTCTAGTTGCAGTGAGTGGGGGCTACTCTTTGTTGCAGTGCATGGGCTTCTCATTGTGGTGGCTTCTCTTGTTGCAGAGCACAGGCCCTAAGCTCATGGGCTTCAGTAGTTGTGGCACGCGGGCTCAGTAGTTGCGGCTCACAGGCTGTAGAGCTCAGGCTCGGTAGTTGTGGCGCATGGGCTTAGTTGCTCCACGGCATGTGGGATCTTCCCGGACCAGGGCTCAAACCCGTGTCCCCTGCATTGGCAGGCGGATTCTTAACCACTGCACCACTAGGGAAGCCCACCAGCAACATTTTCCATACAGCTTTTTAAAAACGACTCTCTTCCATCCTCAATGCTATAGATTTCCCTCTTGTTACCTTCTTTATAATTACACATTATGCCCTAGCTTCCCTAGCTGACTATATGGTCCTCTAAGGCAGACCCCTGTCTAATATGTCTTTTTATTCCTTACTCAGTGTAGCATTTTATCAATGATGGGCACTCAACAAATACCTTTTTCATAAACAAATAATACAATGTCAAAAATAACATTCCCTTAGACAAGACCAGTTTAGGAAAGAGAACCATTAACTGTGTGGCTGACAACATGGACCTGTTTATTAATTATAGCATGAAGTATATTTCACAACATTGATTACTTCAAAATATAGATCTTTTATTGAGCAAAGAACTATATGTTTAAAAATAAGTTTTTAAGATTTTATACTTCTTGGCAAAATAGTCAAAGCTTGTATACGTAAAAGAGTCTAATTATTTCTTTATGTAAACAAACTACCTATGGCACATTGTAATTTTCAAAGATGACCACAAAAGTACCTCACAACTCAAATGCTCTTCTGCAATGTAATCTTTCCACCCTACTTTCCCTTTAAAAGGTAAAGTCTATTTTTTCATCTGGTTGGGAGTGGGTACCTGTGACTGCTTTGATCAGTTCTGGGCATATCACTTAAGTAAGTTGTCTGGCAGCTTGTGCTTCTTAGAAACTATCATATGAGAATTGTGACTCTGTGAGATCACCATGTTGTGAGAAGCCCAAACCACACTGAGAAGCCTTGGAGAATGAAATGTCACATGGAGAGAGAGTGAGAGAAAGAACAAAGAACACTGAGGCACCAAACATCTCAGTGAAGATGTTGAAAGTGGGTCCTCCAGCCCTTCCCACTACAGTTGATGCCATGTGAGTCAAACACAAACCACCTCGCTGAGTCCTTCCCAAATTCCTGATGCATAAAATTGTGGGTAAAATAAAACGGCTGTTTTATAACACTAATTTTGGTGCAGTTTGTAACACAGCAATATATAAACACTACTATCACCACTTTGGACATATAGAGCTGTGTCCATGCAAATACAAAATTAAAATGGTATGCTGACAAAGCAGACAGCTAATCTTACAAAGAGTAAACTTATATGTTATACAAGCTAAATGCTGAAGAAAACCTAATACTGACCAATTTATGAATTCCCCTTTAATTATGTCCTTAGCAAAAAATATGAAAAATGAAAATATGAAAAAAAATACTTAAAAACAAATGACAATGGAGACACAACGACCCAAAACCTATGGGATACAGCAAAAGCAGTTCTGAGAGGCAAGTTTATAGCAATACGATCATACCTTAAGAAACAGGAAACATCTCGAATAAACAACCTAACTTTGCACTTAAAGCAATTAGAGAAAGAAGAACAAAAAAACCCCAAATTTAGCAGAAGGAAAGAAATCATAAAGATCAGATCAGAAATAAATGAAAAAGAAGTGAAGGAAACAATAGCAAAGATCAATAAAACTAAAAGCTGGTTCTTGAAGAATATAAACAAAATTGATAAACCATTAGCCAGACTTCTCCAAAAACAAGGGAGAAGACTCAAATCAATAGAATTAGAAATGAAAAAGGAGATGTAACAACTGACACTGCAGAAATACAAAAGATTATTAGAGATTACTACAAGCAACTGTATGCCAATAAAATGGACAACCTGGAAGAAATGGACAAATTCTTAGAAATTGCACAACCTGCCGAGACTGAACCAGGAAGAAATAGAAAATATGAACAGACCAATCACAAGCACTGAAATTGAAACTGTGATTAAAAATCTTCCAACAAACAAAAGCCCAGGACCAGATGGTTTCACAGGCGAATTCTATCAAACATTTAGAGAAGAGCTAACACCTATCCTTCTCAAACTCTTCCAAAAGATAGCAGAGGGAGGAACACTCCCAAACTCATTTGATGAGGCCACCATCACTCTGATACCAAAAGCAGACAAAGACGTCACAAAGAAAGAAAACTACAGGCCAATATCACTGATGAACATAGATGCAAAAATCCTCAACAAAATATTAGCAAACAGAATCCAATAGCACATTAAAAGGATCATACACCATGATCAAGTGGGGTTTATTCCAGGAATGCAAGGATTCTTCAATATATGCAAATCAATCAACGTGATACACCATATCAACAATCTGAAGGAGAAAAACCATATGATCATCTCAATAGATGCAGAGAAAGCTTTTGACAAAATTCAACACTCATTTATGATAAAAACCTTGCAGAAAGTAGGCATACAGGGAACTTTCCTCAACATAATAAAGGCCATATATGACAAACCCACAGCTAGCATCGTTCTCAATGGTGAAAAACTGAAACCATTTCCACTAAGATCAGAAACAAGACAAGGTTGCCCACTCTCACCACTCTTATTCAACATAGTTTTGGAAGTTCTAGCCACAGCAATCAGAGAAGAAAAAGAAATAAAAGGAATCCAAATAGGAAAAGACGAAGTAAAGCTGTCACTGTTTGCAGATGACATGATACTATACATAGAGAATACTAAGGTTGCTACCAGAAAACTACTAGAGCTAATCAATGAATTTGGTAAAGTAGCAGGATACAAAATTAATGCACAGAAATCTCTGGCATTCTTATACACTAATGATGAAAAATCTGAGAGTGAAATTAAGAAAACACTCCCATTTACCATTGCAACAAAAAGAATAAAATATCTAGGAATAAACCTACCTAAGGAGACAAAAGACTTGTATGCAGAAAACTAAGACACTGATGAAAGAAATTAAAGATGATACAAATAGGTGGAGAAATATACCATGTTCTTGGATTGGAAGAATCAACATTGTGAAAATGACTATACTACCCAAAGCAATCTACAGATTCAATGCTATCCCTATCAAATTACCACTGGCATTTTTTACAGAACTAGAACAAAAAATGTCACAATTTGTATGGAAACACAAAAGACCCCGAATAGCCAAAGCAATCTTGGGAACGAAAAATGGAGCTGGAGGAATTAGGCTTCCTGACTTCAGACTCTACTACAAGGCTACAGTAATCAAGGCAGTATGGTACTGGCACAAAAACAGAAATATAGATCAATGGAACAGGATAGAAAGCCCAGAGATAAACCCACACACATATGGTCACCTTATGTTTGATAAAGGAGGGAAGGATATACAGTGGAGAAAAGACAGCCTCTTCAATAAGTGGTGCTGGGAAAACTGGACAGCTACATGTAAAAGTATGAAATTAGAACAATCCCTAACACCCCACACAAAAATAAACTCAAAATGGGTTAAAGACCTAAATGTAAGGCCAGACACTATCAAAGTCTTAGAGGAAAACATATAGGCAGAACACTCTACAACATAAATCACAGCAAGATCCTTTTTGACCCATCTCCTAGAGAAATGGAAATAAAAACAAAAATAAACAAATGGGACCTAATGAAACTTAAAAGCTTTTGCACAGCAAAGGATACCATAAACAAGACCAAAAGACAACCCTCAGAATGGGAGAAAATATTTGCAAATGAAGCAACTGACAAAGGATTAATCTCCAAAATTTATAAGCAACTCATGCAGCTCAATAACAAAAAAACAAATAACCCAATTCAAAAATGGGCAGAAGAACTAAATAGACATTTCTCCAAAGAAGATATACAGATTGCTAACAAACACATGAAAGAATGCTCCACATCATTAATCATTAGAGAAATGCAAATCAAAAGTACAATGAGATATCATCTCACAACAGTCAGATTGGCCATCATCAAAAACTCTAGAAACAATAAATGCTGGAGAGGGTGTGGAGAAAAGGGAACCCTCTTGCACTGCTGGTGGGAATGTAAGTTGATACAGCCACTATGGAGAACAGTATGGAGGTTCCTTAAAAAACTACAAATAGAACTACCATACGACCCAGCAATCCCACTACTGGGCATATACCTTGAGAAAACCATAATTCAAAAAGACTCATGTACCAAAACGTTCATTGCAGCTCTATTTACAATAGCCAGGACATGGAAGCAACCTAAGTGTCCATCAACAGATGAATGGATAAAGAAGCTGTGGCACATATATACAATGGAATATTACTCAGCCATAAAAATAAATGAAACTTAGTTATTTATAATGAGGTGGATGGACCTGGAGTCTGTCATACAGAGTGAAGTAAGTCAGAAGGAGAAAAACAAATACCATATGCTAACACATATATATGGACTCTAAGGGAAAAAAAATGTCATGAAGAGATTAGTGGTAGGACGGGAATAAAACAGACTTACTAGAGCATGGACTTGAGGATATGGGGAGGGGGAAGGGTAAGCTGTGACGAAGTGAGAGAGTGGCAGGGACATATATACACTATCAAATGTAAATTAGATAGCTAGTGGGAAGCTGCCGCATAGCACAGGGAGATCAGCTCTGTGCTTTGTGACCACCTAGAGGGGTGGCATAGGGAGGGTGGGAGAGAGGGTGATGCAAGAGGGAAGAGATATGGGAACATATGTATATGTATAACTGACTCACTTTGTTGTAAAGGAAAAACTAACACACTATTGTAAAACAGTTATACTCCAATAAAGATGTTAAAAAAAATGGATTACATATCTCTAATATTTCCCAAATCAAGCCTCCATTATGGAAGGTACACTAAAGAGTACGTTAAAAAATAAGCTGAAGACTATCAAAGAAACATAGGATATAAGTAAATAATTGAAGAAGTTTGCAAACATGTATTCTGGTAAGTACATTATTAGTTTATATGAATTATGATGTATCCGAACACTAAAATTCTACATAGCCATTAAAAATGATGATATAGCTATACTGACAGTAAAAATGTTCATAATATGTTAAATGGAAAAAGCCAAGTATAAAACTGTGAATAACACAATCTAATTTTGGGTTTTTTTTTTTTTAAAGTTATGTATTTGTCCCCTCTTCCCTCAACCCCCAACACACATACACACATTTTTTTTTCCTGCAGGAAAACAAGGATGCATATTGGGCTCCCCTGGTGGCGCAGTGGTTAAGAATTTGCCTGCCAATGCAGGGGACACTGGTTTGAGCCCTGATCCAGGAAGATCCCACATGCCACAGAGCAACTAAGCCCATGCGCCACAACTACTGAGCCTGTGCTCTAGAGCCCATGAGCCACAACTACTGAAGCCTGCGTGCCCAGGGCCCGTGCTCCGCAACAAGAGAAGCCACTACAACAAGAAGTCCACACACCACAACGAAGACAGTAGTCCCCGCTCGCTGCAACTAGAGAAAGCCTGCACACAGCCATGAAGACCCAACACAGCCAAAAATAAATAAATAAAATAAATAAAAAACTTAAAAAAAGAAAGATGCATCTCAATGTCATTATCCTTAGGGTGTTATATTAGAGTTCATCCCTATTTTCTTCTCTTATTTTAAGGCAGTAATTCTTAAACTATGCTCCCCAACCACAGAATTGGTATCACTTGTGAACTTGTCAGAAATGCATATATGCAGCCCTTACCTTGGCCCTACCAATCAGGAAGTCTAGTGTGGGGTTCAGCATTCTGTGTTTCTATACCCCTACTGGTAATTCTGATGTATGTGAAAGAATGGGAACTACAGCTTTATTTCTATTTTATAATTTTAAAAAAGTGCATGTGTTTCCTTTATAAAAAATTTAAAAGGCCATTTTTAAAAAAAGAACTTAGGTCCCATTTGTTTATTTTTGGTTTTATTCTCATTATTCTAGGAGGTGGGGCAAAAAAGATCTTGCTGAGATTTAAGTCAAAGAGTGTTCTAAGTTTTCCTCTAAGAGTTTTATAGTGTCTGACCTTACATTTAAGCCTTTAATCCATTTCGAATTTATTTTTGTGTATGGTGTTAGGGAGTGTTCTAATTTCATTCTTTTACATGTAGCTGTCCAGTTTTCCCAGCACCACTGTCTTTGCTCCATTGTATATTCTGGCTTCCTCTTTCATAGATTAGGTGACCATAGGTGCGTGGGTTTATCTCTGGGCTTTCTATCCTGTTCCATTAATCTAAATTTCTGATTTTGTGCCAGTACCATACTGTCTTGATTATTGTAGCCCTGTAGTATAGTCTGAAGTCATGGAACCTGAATCCTCCAGCTCTGTTTTTTTTGTTTCCTCAAGGTTACTTTTGCTAATCAAGGTGTTTTGTGTTTCCATACAACTTGTAAAATTTTTTTGTTCCAGTTCTGTGAAAAATGCCATTGGTAATTTGATAGGGATTGCACTGAATCTATAGATTGCTTTTGGTAGTATTGTCATTTTCATAATATTGATTCTTCCAATCCAAGAACATGGTATATCTCTCCATCTGTTTGTGTCATCTTTGATTTCTTTCACCAGCATCTTACAGTTTTCTGCGTATGGGTCTTTTGCCTCCTTAGGTAGGATAGACATTTCTCCGAAGAAGACATACAGATAGCCAACAAACACATGAAAAAATGCTTAACATCACTAATTATCAGAGAAATGCAAATCAAAACTACAATGAGATAACACCTCACACCAGTCAGAATGGTCATTGTAATAAAATCTACAAACAATAAATGTTGGAGAGGGTGTGGAGAAAAGGGAACCCTCTTGCACTGTTGGTGGGAATGTAAATTGATACAGGCACTATGGAGAACAGTATGGAGGTTCCTTAAAAAACTAAAAATAGAAGTACCATATGACCCAGCAATCCCACTACTGGGCATATACCCAGAGACAACCATAATTCAAAAAGACACATGCACCCCAATGTTCATTGAAGCACTATTTACAATAGCCAGGTCATGGAAACAACCTAAATGCCCATCCACAGATGAATGGATAAAGATGTGGTACATGTATACAATGGAATATTACTCACCCATAAAAAGGAATGAAATTGGGTCATTTGTAGAGATGTGGATGGATCTAGAGACTATCAAACAGAGTGAAGTAAGTCAGAAAGAGAAAAACAAATATCGTATATTAATGCATATATGTGGAATCTGAAACAGTTAGTATAGATGATTTACAAAACAGAAATAGAAACAAAGACATAAAGAACAGATGTATGGATACCAAGGAGGAAAGGGGGGTGGTGGGATGAATTGGGAGATTGGGATTGACATATATACACTATTTTTCTTTTGAATTTTATTTATTTTTTTTTACAGAAGGTTCTTATTAGTTATCCATTTTATACATATTAGTGTTAACACATATACACTGTTGATACTATGTATAAAATAGATAACTAATGAGAACCTACTGTATAGCACAGATAACTTTACTCAGTGCTCTGTGGTGAACTAAATGAGAAAAAAATCCAGAAAAGAGGGGATATATGTATATGTATAGCTGATTCACTTTGCTGTACATTAGAAACTAACACAACATTGTAAAGCAACTATACTCCAATAAAAATTTTTTTAAAAACTTAGTAAAAGAAGGTTAAAGATGGTATGTACATTTTTCTCTCCTTTATATTCTATTTATTTCTTTTATTCTCTTTTTCACAAATTTTAGCTTTTCTTATTTATTTTTAACTCATCTCCCTGTACTTAGTTCCCAGTTCACTGATTTTCTTTTTAGCTTTGTCAAATCAGCTTATTTTACCTGTCCATTAAGTTTTAATTTCAAACTGCTGTATTTTTCATTTCTAAAGGTTCTATTTTGTTCTCTTTCAAAACCATCCACTTTCTCTCATAGTGACCTCATTTTCCTTTCAGGGTGTATCCCTTCTTTTATATCTTTTTTTTTTTTTTTTTTTTTTTTTGCGGACCTCTCATTGTTGTGGCCTCTCCCATTGCGGAGCACAGGCTCCGGACGCGCAGGCTCAGCGGCCATGGCTCACGGGCTCAGCCGCTCCACAGCATGTGGGATCCTCCCGGATCGGGGCACGAACCCGTGTCTCCTGCATCGGCAGGCGGACTCTCAACCACTGCGCCACCAGGGAAGCCCCCTTCTTTTATATCTTTAATTCTTATAAGCATACATTTTTATTAGTCTCTTTGAGATCATTCACATGGTTTATTACTTTTGATTTTGGCTTGATCTTTAGAGAATTGTTTCATCTGTACATGTCTCAAGAGATAGGTTGTACAAGTGTTTCAACATGGATTTGCATATATTTTTGCCAGGCACCTGAGGAGTATCTCTAGTCTAAACCACTTTGTTCCCTAATTTCTAAGTATAGAATTTCATGCACCATGCATGCAGTGTAAATTTAGACTGTACACTCTCCACAGTGAGAGCCTAGGCCTTCTTTTTCTTTTCTTTTTTTTTATTTTTGTTTTTGTTTTTTGTTTGTCATTCAGAGTCCTGAGACAAAGCAAACTACCCAAAGTATAAGGAAACAACTAACTGAAGTTTGCTTGTTAGACTTTCCCTGAAGGGGTCAGGCCTTTAAAGCCCAGGCCTTCTGCATAGGTTTCTGTCTCAACTCTCATGCACACCTCAACTCACACAAAGCCACATCTCCTGTCATAGGATGCTAGGACCTGTATCTAGTTTGGTAACCATCCAAACTGCAACAGCGTCACACCCTGAGTTCACTTCTCTTTGTTTTCTCTACAATTTTTTTTCTCAAGGTCAACTTTGTATTATATTCGGCATTTTTAAGTGTTTATCAGAGGGAATTTAACATTCAGTCTGCCATATTGATGGAACCTCCACATTTTCTTTAATTTTGTTACTATATTGCTCTTGCAATTAATTTTTAAAAACCTCAGTTATTGAAAATGGGCTCCACTTAATATAGTACCTTTGATTCTAAGCTATAGATTATTAAATAGAACCATTGCATTGATTTTAGGAACTGAAAATAGTCTTTTATTAAAGAAAATAAGTCTCAAAACTTGATGATTATATAAGATTTGTTATTTAATTTTCTTGGTATAGATTATCACTGGAGGTATAAATAGCTCTTTCTAGGAAGAAAACTCTGAGGAATTTGAACCAGTGTGAAAACAGCTAGAAGCAGGAAATTAAAATATTGCTTATTCCTATGAAAGGCAGGAAATTCCATTAAATAATGTAAGTGCCAGTGTAATCAGTTAGTGATTTATTAGTTGCTAGCAATATTAGTTTAGCAATATAGTACAGAGGAACCAGCACAGTTCAAGAAATAGGACAGAGTAGGTTTGAATCCTATATCTGCCTGTTACTAGCCATGTAAATTCAGACAAAACTTTTAACCTAATATTAATAATACATTCTTTTAAAGTTGTGATGATCAGAAGGCAGAAGTTGCTTAATAACTTATTTTATTGCTTTTGTTATTGATAGCAGTCTGGGACTTAGGAGAGACTGAGGCTAAAAGCAGTGCTTCTCAAAGTGCAGCCCAAGACATCTGCATAAAACTCTCCCAGAGTGCATATTTGAAGGTCCATTTTTATTTTTTTGAAGGTCCATTTTAAACAATTCTTACTGGTGATGCTTCTCCACATTCAAGCTTGAGATCAACTGGTTAAGTATGTAAAAGAATTTTTGTGAGAAAATACGGGGCATGTCAAAAAGAACTGAAGTTCCATTTGAGACAAAGAAGAATGAAAAGCAAAGGCACATTTTATGAACTATAGGATATACACTAAATGGTCTGCTTCTCAGGAAGGGCAGGGGTTTTGTGTGCTCTAATGCCAAGTGATCTCTCAGCAGAAGAGAACACAAAAGAAGAAAAATCACAGCTATTCCTACCACTCTAGTCTGAGACACCATCATCTTTTACTAGGACTATTTCATTAGTCCCCTTTGGTTTCAAAGGTCACCTTGTCAGAAAAGCTTTCTAAGACTTCCATATTTAAAATAGCATCATCTGGTTCTCCTTACCCTGTGCTACTTTTCTTCAGAGCATTTATCATTTATCATATGAGATTGACATATATCCACTCACTGGACTATAAAACTATGAGAACAAGGACTTTATTTGGTTAACTGCTGTATCCCTAGTGCCTAGAAGACTGCCTGGCACTCGTCAAGGGTCAAGAAATACTGAATAAATAAATGAATGGGCTTAAGGAAGTCCTCTCTTCCTTTTGGCTTATTAGAGAGGATAGGTGATTCCTAGAGAGAACAGGAAAACAATCCAGAGAAGGACCAGAAAGGAAGATGTCTTGTGGATGTTGGGCAAACCCAACCAGGGTCATGAGTTTGATGTGGAGAGGAATCTCACACCAAAGGGAGAGAAAGGAAGAACTTCTGCACTCCTGGAACTCTTTGACAGAATCAGTTTCTTGTAATATTAGGTCAAACCAGTCCTTCTGGAATAACAGCAGTAGCAATGATGCAAGGGAAGCTATAGGGACCCTAGCAAGTGGGAGGTCATGTGCTCATTATGGATGCTTCTCTTTTGAGGGACCATGGGTGGACCGTCATCACAATCAGGTGCTATGTTTCCTACCTGGGATGAGTATCCCAAATATAGAAGAATGCAGGCATCACCATTTCTGATATCTAACCCTGGAAGAAAAATATATATATAAAACCATTTCCCTACAGATTTGTGAAACCCTGGGATACATAAGAATTAAGTTTTTTTCTTTCTTTTTCCAGTTCAAGATCTGGCCTTTGATAAAAAATCATATGTAAGTGAATAGCTGGGTGAAAAAGAGGAATGGAGTAGAATTTGTTTCTTGGGATGGTGACTTCTAATTTTGGAATGATTGGCTCCTGGCAGGGACAGAGCACAATCACAAGACGACAAGGAAGAAAGTGTTTGGCAGCCTTGCCCACTGGATAAAGATGTTCTAAACCCAGATAAAATCAGATACAAAAGAGAAAAATAGATGTGATACAGGAAAAAGAACCACATGGCAGAGAGTCTAGTAAGTCTCAGGGGAATATTAAGGGGAAGGGAAATTAAGTCTAGTATTTAGGTCCTTATCTGTCTGTGAATCAGAGCATAAATTCTGACACAGAGGAGTAAATGTGATCTCTTAGATATTATTAAGGCTTTATGAGAAAGGTACTCAGGACTGAACACACCACTGAGTAAGAGAGAGAGTGTGTGTGTTTGGTAGCTCCTCAAAAAGTTAAACATAGGATTTCCATATGACCTGGCAGTTCCCCTCCTAGGTATATATCCAAAAGAACTGAAAACAGGTACTCAAACAAAAACCTGTGCATGAATGTTCATATCAGCACTATTCACAATAGTCCAAAGTGGAAACAACCCCAAATCCACCAATGAATGAATGGATAACCAAAATGTGATATATGCACACAATGGATTATTCGTTATAACGAAGAATGAAGGACTGATACATGAACATGGATGAACCTAGAAAGCATTGTGCTAAGTACAAGAAGCCGGACACAGAAGGTCGTATATTATATGGTTCCATTTATATGAAACATCCAGAAGAGGTAAATCTATAGAGATAGAAAGTAGCCAGATCATTTTGCCAGGGGCTTGGTGGAGAGGAAAATGGGGATAAGTTCCTTAATGGGTGAGTTTCCTTTCACGGTGATGAAAATGTTTTGGAATTAGCTAGGTGGGCTGATTGCACAGCATTGTAAATGTACTAAATGCCATAGAATTGTTCATTTTAAAATAATTTCAAGTTATGTGAAGTTTATCTCAGTAAAAAAATAGTCTCAAAGGTGAAAAATATTTCTTAAATAAATTTTTTAAAAGACAGTGAGGGGTGGGGAGGGGAGGAGAGGGAGTGGCAGGTGGTACATGATAGAAAGGGATATGCTTATAGGAATAACCCAGACCTAAGAGTAGCAGCATAACGTGGAGGTACTTCACAAGGCTAACAGTGTAGAGACACGCAGAAGCCACCAGATTATCAAAGGAAGACACAGACAACCCAGCCAGGCAGACCATTAAGAACAATGCCTTCTAATTAAGAATGCAAAATACAGAGACAAAAGATGAATGATGTATTCCGATGGCGACATATACCCTGGACACTGCAAAGGTTAACTAGGGGAGCAGATCCAGATTGGATTCAGAGTGGATTGAGTAATCATGCCTGAAATACGTCTATTAGGACATGACTGCAAACACAGGAGAACCTAAAAATGCATAAACTTTACACTAAAATGTTCATTACCTTAAAGGAATGTCCTATTTATCTCATTTAGTGGTTGAAAGGAAACTCCAGTAGAACCCTACCAAAATATTTTGTTGGCTTAAAGTGCTATTCCATGGTCTGGAATTTTAACTAAAACTGAACACAGAAAGAATTTCTAAGAAATCATCTCGAATAAGATACTTGTTACTTGTGAATATTATTTGGAAGGAAACTGCTAAACACAGCATGTTGTCTTTGTACAGTGTATACATGTAAGCTTTCCTGTTTAATAATTTGGAAGGCTTAAATTTTTTTTTTGCTAAAATACCATGGCTAAATGTACATGTCACTATATGTTAATCTTTGTCAAAATATTTGTTATAAAAATGTTGCCTCTCAGTATTCTACCTCTCAGAATCATTAGCAATTTCCATTTGAAGAATTTATCAGTAAAATTCCATGAGGAGTCGGCAGGGCCTGGGAATTAAGCACAAGGGAAGATGCAGAGATTGAGTTCCTATCCAAACTCTCCACCATAAAGTCACTGACCATGTACTGGCAGGAAGAGCCAATATATAATTTGCAAAATACACTGAAAATAAAGTATTAGAAAAGTGCTGAACAAAGACAACATGTTCTCTGCAAAGACAAATCCATCATCCATAACTGCTGCCTAGTGGAATAAATAGGTTTAGTCATTGAGATATTAATGTTATGTCTCAATATAAAACATAAGTTACATTATCCCTTACTAATGGCACTTACAAAGTAGTTACCCCTAAATATATAAGTCATATTATATCATTATAACTCTACCTTTAGAATCCAGAATTGTAAAGGAAAAATGGATGGATAGATAAGTAATCTTCTCACCAGTTTAGACACCACTACAAGATCAGAGTTTACAGTATGTGTCAGAGACTGCTACTTGCAAAGTCAACACTCTTCCTCTCCTTATTACAATAACACTGATTTTCTTCCTGTGGCAATATACCAGTAAAGACTGCATTTCCCAGCCTCCTTCATTACCAAGTTTGTTCAAGGAGATGAAAATGGAAGTTAATGGGTAAAACTTTCACAAAGGCTTTTTAAAAGGGGGCTGAGAGGATACCGTCTCTCTTACCCTCTGTTGCCTTCCTCTTTCATCCTTTCTAGAATTCAGAAGTGATGGCTGGCGTCAGAAACTCAGCAGCCAGAGAAATGGACCTAGAAATTTCAGTTGCCTGCCATTAGGACTAAAAGTTGTGCTCTAAGGATGGCAGGGCTGGAAGATAGATGGAGTTCTGGACTTCTTAAGAGCGGGAGAAAGCCAAATGGATTTTTCTTATATACAGTTAACTTTAACCACAACTAATACACACATTATGTATCCAGTATTCACCTTCTCGCCTTTTCACTCCACCATTCTAGGCATAAGATGCTGCATAATTCAAAGCTATAATGTTTGCAATTCATTCAAAGGTTTTCACAAATATCCAAGTACGGAAAGACACCAGCACGTGCCTGGATAGTCTGTGGCCTCGTGTCCATCTAAGCTACTTCGAGAAATACCTTGAATTCATATTTTTAAAGTAAATGTGAATGACATGGTAATTGTTCTTACATATTTGCAATGAAGGGTGAAGTGCTTTTTTTTTTTTTTTTTTGCAGTACGCGGGCCTCCCACCACTGCGGCCTCTCCCGTCGCGGAGCACAGGCTCCGGACGCACAGGCTCAGCGGCCATGGCCCACGGACCCAGCCGCTCCGCGGCATGTGGGATCTTCCCAGACCGGGGCACGAACCCATGTCCCCTGCACCGGCAGGCGGACCCTCAACCACTGCGCCACCAGGGAAGCCCGGGTGAAGTGCTTTGACAGCTGTCAGTAAAGTGTTGAATAGACTGTGGCAGTGAAAAGTGAGATTTAAAAGCCCTTTTTCTTGGTGGCCTTAATTTGGTGTGGTATCAAGCTGCTAAAATTGGCACCCACTGAAGAAATAGTATTTACTCTTTCTCATAGCCGCTCCACTTCCTATTACTTCTCTTTGCCTCAGCTTTCTCAAGCCTCTCTCATTTGTACTAAGAGACGACCCCAGTTGCAGAAAAAATTCTACCCTAGACCTTGTGCCACTCCCACCTGAGTCTTGAAGTACCTATTCTTCCCAATATCCCATTTAATGGGACCCAGAATATTAAGTCACATAATAGGACCTAGGGTTTGTTACACCTAGAAACATTACTGGGCTCATTCCCTGTGGTAGGAGGAATTCTGAGATGGTCCCCATGATCTCCATCCACTGAGTATGGCTCCCCTCCCCTTTAGTGCAGTTGACTTTATTCTAACCAAGAAAATATGGAAACAGTGATGGGAAGTCACACCTACGATTACATGTTATTATTTAAGACTCTGTCTTAGCACACTGGCATGCAACGGATTCTCCTGTTGACCTTAAAGAAGCAAACAGCCATGCTGCAAACTGCCAACAGAGAGGGCCATGTGGTAGGGACCTGAGGGCAGCCTCTATGACCTAATGGGGGCATTCAGTTGATAGATAGTAAGAAACAATGTGCCTCAGTTTTAAAGCCACAAAGAAATTCTGGAAAAAACCTGAATGAGCTTGGAAACTGATTCTCCCCCAGTCAAGCCTCAATAACAGCACAGCCCAGACAACACTTTGATTACAGCCTTGAGAGATCTTGAGCAGAGGATTCAACTAAATCAGTCATGATTCCTAACCCACAGAACTGTGAAATAATAAATGACTTGTTTTAAGCCACTAAGCTTGTGGTAATGTTATACATCTCAGAAAACTAGTACATTCCCCAAGCCTCCATTGCCTCCAGTTTGACTTGGGATGCAGCACCCCACCATTGGCCTTTTCACTGTTCTCTTAATTGAAGTCCTTCTTAATCCTAAGGGCTCTAGTCCACAGCCCTGAAGCGTCAGCTTTGATCACCTTTCTAAGGATCACTCCTTTCCCCACCTCCACACACACACACACACACACACACACACACACACACACACCCCTCCATATAATGCCTTGTAGACTATACCTTGCTTTGGTGAACCCCATGTTCTCAAATATTCAGGTCCTAACTACTGCAATCCCCAGAGCCCTCACAAATACTGACACAGATTGTCCAGTATTCAGACATTACCCACGGACAGGTCTCCTGGTCAGTAACTATCTACCAGCCTGGACTTCTAGAAATATTTCCCCAACCCTGGCATCTCCAATTCCTTGCATTACTACCTCTTAGGTTATCTTTTGACTTATTGTAGATTCTCAGGGTTGATGGGTTTTCTCTTGAGATTAGAGTATGTATCTATTGGATACGGGACTTTCTTACCTAGTCATTTATTTCAACCTCTCCTTCTACATTATACATTTCAAAAACAAAACAAAACAAAAGCTCACCCATCAATTCTAAGGATGAAGCAAATTCAGTATTAAATGTTTATTTAGTATGGCTATCCAAAGAAATCTACAGATTTAATGTGATCCCTATCAAATTACCCATGACACTCTTTGCAGAACTAGAACAAATAATCCTAAAATTTATATGGAACCATAAAAGACCCAAGATTGCCAAAGCAAACCTAAGGAAAAAGTACAAAGCAGGATGCAGAACCCTCCCAGACTTCAGATAATGCTACAAAGCTACAAAATCAAAACAGTGTGGTATTAGCACAAAAAAGGACATATGGATCAATAAAACAGAATAGAGAGCCCAGAAATAAACCCACATACTACAGTCAATTAATCTTTGACAAAGGAGGCAAGAATATATAATGGAAAAGAGATAGTCTCTTCAGCAGGTGGTGTTGGGAAAGTTGGACAGCTTAATGTAAATCAATGAAGTTAGAACACACCCTCACACCATATACAAAAATAAACTCAAAATGGCTTAAAGACTTAAAAACAAGACATGACACCATAAAACTCCTGGAGAGAACATAGGCAAAACAGTCACTGACATAAATTGTATGTCATGACCTAAGTTTTCTTAGGTCAGTCTCCCAAGGTAATAGAAATAAAAGCAAAATTAAACAAATGAGACCTAATCAAACTTACAAGCTTTTGTACAGTAAGGAAACCATAAACAAAACAAAAAGACAACCTACAGACTGGGAGAAAATATTTGCAAATGATGCCACCAACAAAGGCTTAATTTCCAAAATATACAGTTCATCCGCATTTTGAAAAAGAGCAATATACAAAGTCAGTTGACCTGGTAGGAACAATTTTGTAGAAGTGTGAGCTGTGAGAAGCAATGGGGAGCAAAGAAATTCAAAATAGCATCAGAAACAATACTGAGTTCAGAAAATAAACTTTGATGTTTTCAGATAAGTCTGTGTGAAGAAGACTACACTCATACAATGACTAGGTTTCAAATAAAATGTATAGTAGTTAAAATTGTATTGAATTCTAACTGTATAGAACAGGATGGTTTTCTAATCACTCTCTTTTTTTTTTTTTTTAAGGTTTTAAGTGTTAGTTACCTCTTCAAATTCCTAATATTCTCAACTGGTTTTACACTCTCTAAAGAAAAGAGTCAGAGTAACTATACTTGTTCAATATGTGTAGCAGGAAAATTACCAATTTTATGTGTTAACAACAACTTTCACATTGCTGAATAAGAAAAATCAAGCCTGAATTACTACATGTTGATTTATTTCTCTGAGGAATATCACTCCTTCTTAAAGTTACCAAGTTTCTCTTACAATATTATCACACCTATTAAACAGTGCAAGCTTTCAATGCAATGTGTAACTGTAAACTATTCCCAGTAACATGTATAGTTGTCTTATCTTAATTGCTAAGAGACTCTATCCTAACCATTTTTGATATGTGGGGAATTTGGCATGTTGGAAACCACTATTGTGGCAATGCTTCCCCGAAATGTCCCTTCCAGAATGCAGATGACAGCACAGAACATAAGACCACATGGCAAGCTATTCATTAGACTATTAACTTTGACCCAGTTTGTCAAGTTTTTGTGTTCTAAATGTCAATTTCTATTCAGTTGATTTCTTTTCACTTGGTTTGCCAGACTAAGAATAAATTGTCTTTTTCAAGGAAAAGAAAAGGAAATAAGACTATCAGGAAGAGTAAACTCAGAAGTCACTTAGGTAAAAAATTAAGAACTAGTGTGAATTATCTTTAAGTTAATTAACCAGTTGGGGAGATTATTAAGATCTCCCTTCATCCTGTTTGTCTCCTCTGCCCTGCATTTAACACTTGGGTACTTACACTATTTACTATGATTTCATAGCATATGCCAAATCTGAGAAAACTTTCCAGTAAAGCATTTGCTTAGACCAGATCAAATCACTTCTTTATGAAAAAAAAAGTCAACTTATTTCATAATCCAATGATAAAAGTCAGTACTCAGTTTTATATATAATCAGCCCATTATTATTATTTCCATTGGAAATAACCATAGAGAACTGGAAAGAGATTAAACTAGACATATACTTTCTGCCCTTTATTAGCAGGCATCATGAGGGATTTAGTGATGGAGGAATTTATAGCTACTGGCTAAAAAGACAGTGTAAAATGATCGGTAAATGTCTTTCATCCATGCTGATCCATTACCAAGTATAATCAAGAGATCAGGAGTTGGCTAAAATACCTCTAACACCTCATTAAACACATTATTTTCAACAGTTGGTTGGGTTAGAAGAAAGAGAATGTTAAATGGTGTCTAGTAGTGTTTTAGGTGAACTGAAAGTAAAGGCAATTTTAAACTTACTTTATGGTACTTTCATTATTTCTAAGAAACATCATATCTGCTTGTTGTGAAATGATTTGTCCAAGCCCTAAAAGATATTCCCTCAGGTAATTAATGTTGCTAACCTGGTAAAAGGTTACAAAATGCCTTGAAACAAATGCAAAGGACTGAAGAGGGTCAAAATATTTTCTTCCATAAATTTGCATTTTTATGCCAGTGCAGTCTTTTCTTGGCACTTCCAATATTTCTGGTATAAATATTTTCAAAGGAAGGAATGATCTATTCTGGAAAGAATAAATAGTTTTTAGAAATGTTAAGGATAAAAGATATACAACCTGCAGAATTTTTTTTGATCGATTAAATGTGGTTAAAAATGAAGGGGGGGAGATGAAGGGATAACTCCCAAATTTCTGGTATAAGATGATTGTACACTAGTCATTGAAATTGGAAGCCTAAGATAAGAAGTAAGCATTTAGAAATATGGAATTAAAGCTCATGACAGATGTGAGAGTCATAACAATACGAGGAATACGAGTTGTTGAAGATTTGGTTAAGTTTACCTTACAGACTATTTGGTATGAAAAAGAAGGCAGAGGATGAAATCCCACTGGCTGGCATTATCTTAGGGTTTATTTGAAAGATGAGGAGGCATCTAAGTAGACAAAAAAGGCACAGCCTAAAATATAAACAGTGCACCGTGTAGGCTCTCAAAGGGCAGGCACTATGTCTATACTGCTTGTCATCTAGACAAGTATGCACAGCACCTTATTAGACTACCCAGAACACAGTAGGAAAACATTTGTTAAGTAAAATGAACAAAACAACCAAGAGAGTGATGCTATGAAAACCAAACACACAGAACATTTCAAGGAGGAAGACATTTATGGTAGTATTAAGAGATGACTGTTGGATTTGGCAATTAGAAAGTCATTTGAAAAGCTTATCAAGAACAAAGTGTGTGGAGTTGTGGAATTGGAATCCACTGAGGTGCAGATATACATAATGAAGCAGTGGAGATGTTGAAGACTGATTTCTCTTTCAAAAGGACTGGCAGAGAAGAGAAGGAATAATAAATAAAAATAGAGGAGGTAACATTAGTGAGAACTTTTTTTCGTAAGTTGGGGGAGATCTGAGAAGGTGTACATGCTGGGAAATAAGCTAAAAGGAGGAAGAATGGAAAAGGCCATAAAGGGCATAATTGATAAAGTATGGTTGCTGGGACATGGAGGAGATAAATTCTACAGCAGACATGGAAGCATCAGTCTAAGACCAGAGGCACGTCCTCTCTATCCATGTAGCAATTAAAAGTCGAGAGTGAGGGGAAAGAAGAGTCAAAGATCACTCCCAGGCTTCTGGTATACGGTGGTGGTCTATACCTCTTACCTCAAACCTCCATCAATAGGTAAGAATAGGGGCAACTACAGGAATGTTTATTGGTGTAAAAATAGGAAGTTTGAGGGTAATTATTCCTCAGATTTCTCAGTGAAGCAGCAATGAAGCCATCTCTTTAGAAGGGTTAAGGGTAAAGTAGGGATTTTGAAGATATTTGGGACAAACTCTGACACCGGATTAGGGAAGTTAAGAGGGATACATGGAAAGAGCTGCCACTATGCAGCTGAAGAGGAGACGATAAATTTGGGTTGACAGTACCAACTAGATTCAACGGTTTGGTTTTCTCCACTGGCATTCAGCAGTCCTGGTATAGGGACCAAAAGGTGAAGGGCAGGTTTAATCCAAGGCTGGACATTGGCAGAGAAGTATGATAGGATGGGTAGGAACTGGGGAGTTGACAGTGCTGAAATCGACACACTTGGAAGTTAGGCTGAGTGGAGAGAGAGAAAGGTGTTAGCATTTTAGGTTTAAAAGGAGGGGGTGGAGGTGATTAAAGGACTTCAAGAGTATGAAGGGTAAGAGGAATTAGAGGGAATAAGGGAGGGTGGAAGACTCAAGGATAAGAAAGAATTATGTTTCTGAATCCTTCCCTTAGGGAGGGAGAGAAAGGGCCGGGAATAAAAGGCAGACTTATCTGGATGCGGTTCCAGACTGAGACGGGCTCTTCAGTGCAGACAGTAGGTCAGCTCAGGGCTTAAACGAAAAAGGCAGAAGGAGCAAGAACAGGACGATGGGTGTAAGCACCTAAGGGCAGTCAGGACACACATTAAAAATGCTAATATTTGTCTGGCACCCCTGAATAAAAGAACGAGGCAAGGCTGCCTGAAGCTGTCAGTGACTGCTGACAAGGTGTCCTACTCCGTGACAAACATCTCAGACACCTATCACTCATTCCCATCTATTCACTGCCTGGGCAACAGAACACTCTTGATTTAGGAAAACTCTGCCTTAGGAAACATTGAAGGTCAAAATCAGGGAAATCAAATTACTACTGACATAGCTCAGAAAGGTAATGATGAGAGGTTCAAAACAAAGATAATGGGATCTAAATCCAAGCAAACACTGAAGTAGACCTAGGAGAAAAGAGCAAGGATAGGATATAAAGTAAGAATCTATGACTGTTGTACTGATGGCCTTGTGCGCCATCTGACGCGGGGCTCGTGGTGCAGGAATGAGTCAGCACAGAAGTGAGCCCAACATGAAGGTGACATTTAGAGTCCTTGAATTCAGGAATGAGTGTTTCAAGGTGGTTAAGAAGTAAGGCTTTCTCCTACTAATTTTAATTACTCATATAATACACAACCAAGTATTACAGGCAATCAGGAATTTTTTCTTTAAGATAGGTAATTTAAAAGCTGTAGAGCTTTTACAAATGAAATAATAGGGCTCTGGAAAAACAATCCAACCCATTGTTTAAATACAAAAGTTTACTTCTCAATATATATCCTAACATTTTTCTCTTTGGCAATTGCACAAACTAACAGAAAGTTCTTTTAAGTCTGGGATGCTGATAAGAATAACCTTTTTTGTTTGTCAGTAGAATATAAGATGCTTTATTCTGCTTGAACATCTTTGAAGGAATGATCAAAGAAGCAGAATGGTATTCGTATTATCAAATGACCTTGGTCTGTGATCTTCATAGAAAACAAACAGCTTTAAATGAGAAGAAGCTGTCAATTTGGCCATATTACAATACAAGAGCTCATCACATGCTCTATCCTGTGGTTCGGAATTATAGCACTCTTTTATGTAGTTACCCTGTAAATCACTACCCACTATTTATGGTATTTCGGCACCTCTGGCCAAAATATCCAGTAAATCAAATTGAAGAAGAAATATTTTTGGCATAAACCAATTCAATATGTTCTTGCTCCTGACAGCTGTAAAACCAGAGAGTTATTTTACATTTCAGTGTTTGAAGTGTAAAAAAATCACAATTTTGGATGACCGGATACATTCCAACTGAAATCCTGGAAATCTCATGATGTCTGGGAAATTAGCTAAGAGGGCCATAAGCAGATCATTGTTACTGGATGATACCCACAGGAGAATCATAGTAAGGGGCCACTGACTAAGAAGCCAAAAGTAAGAGATTATAAAAAACAAAATTTTAAGAGATACCCAAACTGGAATGAAGGCTATTACAGGATGATAAAATACAGATATATTGGTTTATTCTAGAAAGTCAGCTAAGGTAAAAGAGTCAGAGTCCCAGGTGAGTCTGGTAATTATACTAACAAAACATTTATGTAGAAACTAATCACTCCTATTTAAGCCTGTTGTACCAATTAGTAAAAGAAATAAAAGAGGACAAAAGGGATGTGCTAAAGCAAGAATATAAACACTAATGAAACAGTTTAGCACCACAGGGGAATACTGTTATAATTGAGGTTTTGTAAGTAAAAATGACTCTGTCAGTATTATTATCTGAAAATAAATTAATGAAGCCACAGGATGATTTACACACATGCACTAAAACAATTTAAATTCTGGAAAATAAGATGTAATATGGTCTTTGTCCTACTACTAATGGCTGAGAAATATACTGACAGCAACCAGAGGTGGGGAGCTGGGCTCATGGCCCTTCTGTTTTTATGTGAGCTGTCTTGTACTGATGGGAACATAACCCTTGGAAACTCAAAATTTGTGCTGAATGTTTCTGAAATCTTTTAGTGCATTTCTCTTAGTGGTTGTGACTACTACTTTTTTTTTTTTTTTTTTTTGGCGGTATGCGGGCCCCTCACTGTTGTGGCCTCTCCCGTTGCGGAGCACAGGCTCCGGACGCGCAGGCTCAGCGGTCATGGCTCACGGGCCCAGCCGCTCCGTGGCGTGTGGGATCTTCCTGGACCGGGGCACGAACCCACGTCCCCTGCATCGGCAGGCAGGATCTCAACCACTGCACTACCAGGGAGGCCACAGAAATATTTTTTGATTCATGCCACCCTGGTTTTCCAGAATTTGTGGCATCCAAAGGTGAACTTGCATTAAGTACCTAGGAACACAGATTTCCCATTTTGACTCTGGATTGGCCACAACTGTAGAACCAACTAGTGCTTTGGGAGGGCTTAGCCCTCTCTCTTTCTCCCAGCTGTCCCACTGTCCCCCCACACCCAACACTAATCAAGATTAATACATGATACATAAAAATAGTGTCTATTATGCAAAATCAGTTTCAGGAAGAGTTCTCTTGCTTCCCGTCCAATGGAATTACTATCCTAGACCCTTCCTATATCTGGTGTCATCACTGAGTGGCAGTTGTAGTATACTGGTCAAATACATGGATCTGGGCATCAGATAGACTCTGGCCTATACCAGAGAAAAGCTAAAAGGGACCAACACCATCTCTTTCTATATGTGTGTGACCTTGGGAAACTTTTAACCTCCCTAAGTTTCAGATTGTTTAGGGTAGTTGCAAGGACTAAATGAAATAATGCTCTGTGAAGTGCTTGGGCAAGTAGGAAGTACTCAATCAAAGCCAGTCATTTTTAATATGACTGTTACCTGTATTATTCATGTTTCTTGTGATTTTCCCTTGCAAATTGTTTACCCAATGAAAAAACTGACAATAATAACCATGAAAAAATTTAGGAAATGAAGATATAAGGTTTTTTCTTACTAATAATCAGTACATAGTACCCCATAGGTACTCCTATTCTATTACTCACTTTGAAAATTTCATGTGTGAGGAATCATAGGACCATAAGTTATATTATGATGAGAGGGACTAATTATTAGGAAACGTGGTTTTCTGGAAAACAAAAAATTCTGATTAGAAAGTGAGTTGTCATCTGCTACGGACTGAATTGTGTTCCCCCCAAATGCATATGTTGAAGTCCTAACACCCAGTACCTCAGAATGTGACTATATTTAGATGTAGGGCCTTTCAAGAAGGGATTTACTTAAAATGAGGCCCTCAGGATGAGCCCTAATCCAATCTGACTGATGTCATTTTAAGAAGAGATTAGGACAGACAGAGAGATACCAGAGGTACATGAGCCCAGAGGCACAGCCACGTGAAGAAGCAGCAAGAGGGCGGTCATCTTTGAGTCAAGTAGAGAGGCTTCAGAGGAAACCAACCCTGCAAGAACCTTGATCTTGGACTTCCAGCCTCCAGAAGGATGAGAAAATAAACTTCTGTTTAAGCCACCCAGTCAGTGGTATTTTGTTAGAGCAGCCCTAGTAAATTGATACACCATCTAGGGGTAACCAACTAGCAAAATAACAGTATGACAAAAATCCCCCTACAATTCTAAAACATGGTGAAGGTCATTTGATTATTTAGAGAGTATTTCAGTCTCTTATATTGTCTTAGAGTTATCTGTATGACCATCAATTTTCATTTTACCAGCAAAGAATGGAAATCCTTGCTATCAGAGAATTCTGGATAACAATTTATTTTAACAAGTATTGATTGGGTTGTAACCAAACAGAAAAGCCTTGTGCTCACTGGTGAGGACTGTATGTAGCGGGAGAGAATAAAGATAAGTAAGAAAGTATTCAAACACTTTACAATATAATGAGATAAAGGGAGTTATAAACAACCATAAGATAAGAACAAATAAAAATGCTATAATAAATGTGAAGACCTAGAGATCTGAAAGCACAGCTGTGTGAAGGATTGATTTTACTTCAGTACACTGATGAAGATTTAGTTGAGAAGACACATTTCAGCTGGTACTTAAAAGATGAATAGGATTTCAACAGGTGAGAAGGAAGAGAGCATTCCAAGGATAAACAACAGGATAAAATTATTTTGGGATATTGGGAAAACATAGGTAAGAACAATGGTCAGATAAATAGAATAGGGTGAGGATGGAGCAATGGAAAGCCTGAAGGGTTTTGAGTAACATGGTAGACTAATAACAAATATTAATGGGGGGGGTCCTTCAAGATGGCAGAGGAGTAAGATGTGGAGATCATCTTCCTCCCCACAAATACATCAAAGATACATCTACATGTGGAACAACTCCTACAGAACACCTACTGAACGCTGGCAGAAGACATCAGACTTCCCAAAAGGCAAGAAAGTCCCCACGTACCTGGGTAGGGAAAAAGAAAAGAGAAAAAAGAGACAAAAGAATAGAGATGGGATCTGCACCTCTGGGAGGGAGCTGGGAAGGGGCAAAAGTTTCCACACACTAGGAAGACCCTTCACTGGTGGAGATGGGGGGTGAGCAGCGGGGAAGCTTCGGAGCCACAGAGGAGAGTGCAGCAACAGGGGTGCGGAAGGCAAAGCAGAGAGATTTCCGCCTAGAGGATCAGTGCCAACCAGCACTCACCAGCCTGAGAGGCTTGTCTGATCACCTGCTGGGGCAGGTGGGGGCTGGGAGCTGAGGCTTGGGCTTCGGAGGTCAGATTCCAGGGAGAGGACTGGGGTTGGCTGCGTGAACACAGCATGAAGGGGGCTACTGTGCCACAGCTAGCCAGGAGGGAGTCTGGGAAAAAGTCTGGACCTAAGAGGCAAGAGACCATTGTTTCAGGGTGTGCGAGGAGAGGGGATTCCTTTCCTGTTTGCCCACAGAAGGCAGAGCACCATCTAAACGAGCTCCAGAGACAGGCGTGAGCCACGACGATCAGCTTGGACACCAGAGATGAACATGAAATGCTAACGCTGCTGCAGCCATCAAGAATCCTGTGTGCAAAGCACAGGTCACTATCTACACCCCCCTGGGAGCCTGTGCAGCCTGCCACTGCCAGGGTCCTATGATTCAGGGACAACTTCCCCGGGACAACACATGGTGCACCTCAAGCTGTTGCAACGTCACACTGGCCTCTGCCACCGCAGGCTCACTCCGCATTCCAATTATAACTACCATACCCCTCCCTCCCCCTGGCCTGAATGAGCAAGAGCCCTCTAATCAGCTGCTGCTTTAATCCCATCCTGCCTGGATGGGAACAGATGCCTGAGGGTGACCTACACACAGAGGTGGGGCCAAAACCAAAGGTGAACCCCAGTAGCTGTGCAAACAAAGAAGAGAAAGGGAAATTTTTCTGTGCAGCCACAGAACCACTGGATTAAATCCCCACAATCAACCTGATGTACCCTGCATCTGTGGAATACCTGAATAGACAATGAATCATCCCAAAATTGAAGCAGTAGACTTCGGGAGCTACCGTAGACTTTGGGTTTGCTGTCTGCAACTGATTTGTTTCTGATTTTTATATTTATCTTAGTTTAGCTTTTAGTGCTTGTTATCACCAGTGGATTTGTTCATTGGTTTGGTTGCTTTCTTCTCTTTATTATTATCATTATTTTTTATTTTCATAATTTTTTAAATTTATTATTTTTCTTTTTTTCTCCCTTTTACTCTGAGCCATGTGGCTGACAGGGTCTAGGTGCTCTGGCCTGGTGTCAGGCCTGAGCCTCTGAGGTGAGAGAGCTCAGTTCAGGACACTGGAACACCAGAGACCTCCTGGCCCCACATAATATCAGTCAGCAAGAGCTCTCCCAGAGATCTCCATCTCAACAGTAAGAGCCAGGTCCACCCAATGGCCAGCAAGATCCAGTGCTAGACAGCCCATGCCAAACAACAAGCACCAGGAACACAACCCCACCCATTAGCAGAGAGGCTGCCTAAAATCATACTAAGTTCACAGATACCCCCAAAAACACCACCAGATGCAGCCCTGCCCACCAGAAAGACAAGATCCAGCCCCATGCACCAGAACACAGGCACCAGTCCACTCCACCAGGAAGCCTACACAAGCCACTGAAATAACCTCACCCACTGGGGGAAGACACCAAAAACAACAGGAACTACAAACCTGCAGGCTGTGAAAAGGAGACCCCAATCACAGTAAGTTAAACAAAATGAGAACACAGGGAAGCACACAGCAGATGAAGGCGCAAGGTAAAAAACCACCAGACCAAACAAATGAGGAGGAAATAGGCAGTCTACCTGAAAAATAATTCAGAGTAATGATAGTAAAGATGATCCAAAATCTTGGAAACAGAATGGAGAAAATACAAGAAACGTTCAACAAGGACCTAGAGGAACTAAAGAGCAAACAAGCAGTGATGAACAAGACAATAAATGAAATTTAAAATTCTCTAGAAGGAATCAATAGCAGAATTACTGAGGCAGAAGAAGAGATAAGTGACCTAGAAGATAAAATAGTAGAAATAACTACTGCAGAGCAGAATGAAGAAAAAAGAACGAAAAGAATTGAGGACAGTCTCAGAGACCTCTGGGACAACATTAAACACACCTACATTCGAATTATAGGGGTCCCAGAAGAAGAAGAGAAAAAGAAAGGGTCTGAGAGAAAATTTGAAGAGACTATATTCGAAAACTTCCCTAACATGGGAAAGGAAATAGTCAAGTCCAGGAAGCAAAGAGAGTCCCATACAGGATAAATCCAAGGAGAAACACCCCAAGATACATATTAATCAAACTATCAAAAATTAAACACAAAGAACAAATATTAAAAGCAGCAAGGGAAAAGTAACAAATAACATACAAGGGAATCCCCATAAGGTTAACAGCTGATCTCTCAGCAGAAACTCTTAAAGCCAGAAGGGAGTGGCAGGACATATTTAAAGTGATGAAAGGGAAAAACCTAAAACCAAAAATACTCTACCCGGCAAGGATCTCATTCAGATTTGACAGAGAAATTAAAACCTTTACAGACAAGCAAAAGTTAAGAGAATTCAGCACCACCAAACCAGCTTTACAACAAATGCTAAATGAACTTCTCTAGGCAGGAAACACGAGAGAAGGAAAAGACCTACAGCAACAAATCCAAAACAATTTAGAAAATGGTAATAGGAACGTACATATCAATCACTACCTTAAATGTAAATGGATTAAATGTTCCAACCTAAAGACATAGACTGGCTGAATGGATACAAAAACAAGACCTGTACATATGCTATCTACAAGAGACCCACTTCAGACCTAGGGACACATATGGTCTGAAAGTGAGGGGCTGGAAAAAGATATTCCATGCAAGTGGAAATCAAAAGAAACCTGGAGTAGCAATCCTCGTATCAGACAAAATAGACTTTAAAATAAAGACTATTACAAGAGACAAAGAAGGACAGGACATAATGATCAAGGGATCAATCCAAGATGAAGATATAACAATTGTAAATATTTATGCACCCAACATAGAAGCACCTCAATACATATGGCAAATGCTAAGAGCCATAAAAGGGGAAATCGACAGTAAAAGAATAAGAGTAGTGGACTTTAACACCACACTTTCACCAATGGACAGATCATTGAAAATGAAAATAAAGAAGGAAACACAAGCTTTAAATGACACATTAAACAAGATGGACTTAATTGATATTTATAGGACATTCCACCCAAAAACAACAGAATTCACTTCCTTCTTCTGACATATATATACTAATATGTATAAAATGTATAACTAATAAGAACCTGCTGTAAAAAAAATTCTAAAATTAAAAAAAAAAAGAAGAAGAAACAAGAAAAAGAAACAAGAAAAATCTCAAATAAACAACCTAACTTTACACCTAAAGCAATTAGAGAAGGAAGAACCAAAAAAACCCAAGTCAGCAGAAGGAAAGAAATCATAAAGATCAGATCAGAAATAAATGAAAAAGAAATGAAGGAAACAATAGCAAAGATTAATTAATTAATTAAGTGTCCATCGACAGATGAATGGATAAAGAAGATGTGGCACATATATACAATGGAATATTACTCAGCCATAAAAAGAAATGAAGTTGAGTTATTTGTAGTGAGGTGGATGGACCTAGAGTCTGTCATACACAGTGAAGTAAGCCAGCAAGAGAAAAACAAATACTGTAGGCTAACACATATATATGGAGTCTAAAAAAAGAATAAAATATAGGGGCAGGACAGGAATAGAGATGCAGATGTAGAGAATGGACTTGAGGACACAGGGAGGGGGAAGGGTAAGCTGGGACAAAGTGAGAGAGTAGCATGGACATATATACACTACCAAACGTAAAATAGATAGCTAGTGGGAAGCGGCCGCATAACACAGGGAGATCAGCTCAGTGCTTTGTGACCACCTAGAAGGGTGGGATAGAGAGGGTGGGAGGGAGACGCAAGAGGGAAGAGATATGGAGATATATGTATATGTATAGCTGATTCACTTTGTTATACAGCAGAAACTAGCACAGCATTGTAAAGCAATTATACTCCAATAAAGATGTTAAAAAAATATTAATAGAAATAGCAGTGGGAGCAGCAGTAGAAATTTGTCAGTAATAGTAGGACTAGTTAAGTAGCTAATGCTTATTTAGTACTCACTACATGCCAGGTACTTAATAAGAGTTTCATGTTCCTGATCTCAGTTATTGCTTAAAAACCACTCTTTAAGATAGGTACCATCTTTTTTTTTTTTGGTTTTTTTTTTTTTTTTTGCGGTAAGCGGGCCTCTCACTGTTGTGGCCTCTCCCGTTGTGGAGCACAGGCTCCGGACGCGCAGGCTCAGCGGCCATGGCTCACGGGCCCAGCCGCTCCGCGTCATGTGGGATCTTCCCAGACCGGGGCATGAACTCGCGTCCCCTGCATCGGCAGGCGGACTCTCAACCACTGCGCCACCAGGGAAGCCCCCATCTCTGATTTTTAAAATGAGAAACCAGGTTCAAGGGAGTTAAGAAACTTGCCAGAAGTGATACAGGTAATAAATGGTAAGTTGGGGTTCAAATAGATCTCAGTGACTCCAAAACCCATTTACTTAATTCACATGAATATTTTCTCTTTGATATGAAAACTAGGACATCATATAATCCATCTTCTCCACATAGTTGTATCTACTATTCTTTTTCTTTTCTCTTTTTTCTTTTTTGCAAATAGATGCTATACATTGTAATCAGTCTGAAAATATATTCCAACTTTTGTTTTTATGAAAAAATGTTATTAAAACTTTAAAAGGCAAACTTAAAATATATCATTCTTTCTGGTAAGGAAATAAAGGCCTATCTTCTAGGTCCTTGCTACAATGAGAAGAGACTAGATCCTAACTCAGCCAGTTTTTCCTAAAATTACCAACTGGGATGCTGTGAAGATATAAATGGTAGGAGGTTGGGTTAGGGCTGTGGAGCACAGAAGTGTGTGGACAAAACAATTTTCTGAAAATAAAAGCTTTTCATTCTTCACTATTGTGTTTCTCATGCCATTAAAATCTGGAATTTGGTACAACCTGAGCAGAAAATACTCAAGCTGGGGTGCTGGCAACCTTGGCAAACCTGTCAAAGCTCTCTTTAGCTATGTCCTACTCACCAAGTCCTCCTTAAAAGGAAGATTTCCTGGATATGTAGTATATCGTAGTGCTTTTCTAAAATAGACATGCCCACTGAAAGCTGAAAAAACACTTTTATAAGTAATAAATAATAAAATGACCGATACACTATAGTCTGAAACTTTAGTCATTGGACCATAAATGGGGATGCCAGACTGAATTACGGTGAGGAGTTTGAGGTATTCACAAATAGGGACAGAAGTTATGCATGTGTGTAAACATTCCCCTCCAAGCAGGGAGGATGGCTGGAAGTCACTGTCACACCAGCTAATGGAATAAGCCACCACCAGTCTGATGCAAAACCCTGACCCAAGATTTTGATCCTATAATTGGTATGTACCTGCCACAGGACAATCCTGCTCACAAGCCAACTGAAATCCACATGTGTATGAGTGTCCGGTTTTAAATTTTTTGAGATTGATATTTTCACTGACCAAAGGGAATAAAAAGTAACAGGTAGTGACTCATCCTTTGGGGTTATTATTATTTTTTATGCTCTTAATGAATCTCTGTTGATTAGCAATTGAAGCAGTTCTTAAAAATGACTGATGGAGAAAGACACAGTCCATATGTCTGACAATATGTTTTAAAAAAATGCTTTCTGTCAAAAACATATTAAAAAACACCCACAGCATTGAGAGATACTTACTGGAACCTTTACTTTATAGTCTCTGGTTATGGCCATGGAGACAAATAAATTAGAAAACAGAGGTAATTTTAGAGATAAACCATGGAACCCTCAGCTTCAATCTTGAATGATTCCCACACCCAAGAATAGATATTCTGGATTAGTAACAACAAGGAATTTAGGAGGGAAATACTACTTAGCAAATATTTAGTGCACACACTTGCAAATGCTTAGTAGAAAGGACTTATAAATAATTTATAGAATTATAATAGTAACTGAAGTGTTTATGCTAAATTTTGATATCTTTGACTCATATCATTTCTAGTTATTTTCTGTTCCTTATGCAATTCTTATTAACAACCCTCAAAATACTGCAGAACACATGATATTTGAACTGATTTGTGGTTGTCAAAATATCTTTTCATATGTTAAGCATGCATAGTATTTTGAGATTTGTAACTATAAAACAGATTTCAAACGGTCACTGTTTATTTGGTTCGAAGTTTTTGTTGGTGCGCTATTCCACGTGAAATAGAATTACGCTTCAGTACTTTAAGAAGAATTATTAGCTAGATCCTTCCCATATCCAACTCTCCCAAACTAAGCTTAATTGGGAGGCTGGGGGAGGAACTACTGTCAGACTCAACCCTGTAACTTCCAAACTGATTCCTGTCAATGACATCTTTGGCAAAGCATTCCTATCAAAAAATTTTACTGAGTTGCACTCAGGAATATTCTGGAAACAAAGTGTCTGTTTGTCGCAGTGAAGGAAAGCAATCGTCAGGGACACTGATATACAACAGTATAATAGTACACTGTTAAACTTCTTTTAGAGTAACATTGCAGATTCCCTGAGGAATAGTGGTGAGGCTCTTCAAGGTTGCTAAGGATGAGGGGGAAAATGTCCTCATCCTTTGTGTGTGTGTGTCAAAAGAGGTATTTTAAAAATTAGATTCAGAAAAGAAAAAAGGCATTCCAATAATCTCAATAGTTTCGTAAATGTGTTTTCAGAAATAGAGTTCTTACCCCTCAGGTTCTTTTTTAATGACTACCAAATTCACAAGAACTAAGCCTCTTCCCAATCAATAATTGTCTGACCCCTCCCTTTTTGCCCCCAAGTTATTAACATTAAGGGCATCTATACCTGTGAGTGGCTTATCATGACTTGGCTGTGAGATGTTAAAACCTTCATGACCTTGACTCAAGTGAAAGCATTTCCAAGTACAATGCATTTAAGTAGACCATTATACTGGATGACAGGGCTGAGACTGAGGGAGTTTGAGAATAGTAAAGCTCCAAGCTCCTTGGGGTAGACAGATAAAATGAGGCAGAACTTGTTTAAACAACACATTTGTTATAACTAGTTGTGGTGTTTTCAAAGTTTTTGCTCTGGAAACTGCTGTTTACGCCAGGGTTCACCTTATCGCTGCTGCCACAAAAGCATTTCAGACAAAGATCAGACTTGCCCACCTCTGCTTTATACAGAGAAAACCAAAGATGACAATATGTATAAACAACTGAATCCAGGCTCACATTTTTCATTAACATGTGCTCAGTTACTAAACACATTCTTGTTCTAAATATTTTGCTTTTCTACTTTCTTTAAGAAGCCAATATTTTGGTAAATGTTGGCTTTTGTTACTATATGTACAAAACAGAATGTTTTCTTGGTCTAATATCGGTTGCAAATATTTGGCAGACTTTATTAATAAGAAAATTCTTTTCTTTTAACTTACATGGTATTTGCCTTCTACACACATTTTAAAAGAATACTCCTATTTTATAATATTCTTTAAATATTATAAATTAATTTTTAGATCTTAAGAGTTAGATTAAACTATTCAACAAAAATGAGAGGGGAAAGAAATTATCGTCTGTTGACCATGTCTGCTATGTTTAAGCACTGTGCCCAGAAAGAGATACACTGACCTTGAAATGAACACTGGCTAGTGGAGAAGGCAATATGCTAGCACTAACCTGGGTACCTTGTGACAAGGGTGGCAGCAAAGCAAAGAAAGTGCTGTGAGACCACAGATTAGAAGCTAGCCTATTCTGACTGGGATGATCCCCCAAGAATTCAGAAAGTAGGAGATATTTAAACTGAATCTTAAAAGATGAATAGTAGTAGTAGTAGTAGTAATAACAGTAATTACAACTACTGCTACTACCCCTTACATTGTTCTTGCTATAGGCCAGGCGTTGCTCTAAGAGCCCTAAGTATATTATCTCATTTAATTCTCACAATAATGCTATAAGGCAAGTACTATTATCCCTATTCTTCAGATGAGGAAACTGAGGTTCTAAGAGATTAAATGACTTGCCCAAGGACACACAACTAATAAGTGGTGGGGCTGGGATTTGATTCAGATGATCTAACCCCAGAGTCTGTAGTTCACAACTTGTATAGCAAAGTGCCCCTCCTATAAAAAGTCACCAAGGAAGAGAGTCAACAAGCCAACCTAAACACAGGGAATAGTAACAGAGGATGAGTTATGAGGTAAATGATGATGCTGTCTTCAACCACTGGGCTGCTTGAACATCTCCCTCGCCATGTGAGTGGATATGTGAAATATACAGCACTCCCTTATTCTTCCTACTATACGTCTCCAATTCAGTTCTCTTGATAGGAGAGAGAGAGAGAAAGGGAAGAAAATGGTTGAAGAAAAGAAAGCACACAATGGAAATCCAATTTCTCTGAAAGTAATTATTATATACATAATAGAATATTAAAATAGGAGTTTTGAGCTGAAGCACCAACACAATAACTAACACATTGCAAAGGAGGAGTTAGACCATATGCTGAATTCCCAAAGGAGGATTCTAAGAACCAATTATGCAATTCTTAAATGCCACATCCCCTTTCAACTTCTACAGCTGGAAATTAGGGAGGAGAATTTTTCTGGAGAAAGTTATTGGCAAGCTGTGCATTCAACTCTGGAGGATAGGAGATGTCTACCCCTTACCTCAGAGTGGGGAGAGACTTCAACAGGACCTCATGGAGACCTCAATATTTGTCCCTTGCAGTTTGATGGGCATGTAGATTGGTGTCTGACTCATGCACAAGATACCTAAATGCCAAGTGATTGGTCAGTTCCATTTATGGTAGAGCAAAAGGAAGATTGCTAAGTTAAGAATGACCAATTCCCAGCATACACTGGGGTTCCTAATGTGTGAGTGGTTTCTTTGGACTAGATGTGGGCATTTTGGAAGAGGGAATCAGAATGGGTCATATCCAAGAAGACCATCTGCATAGGGTCAACAGATCTCCAAAACTGGACGGACCACTGCCTTTCTTAGTCAGAATAGAGATGTTTTGCCCCATTAAAACAACTGCTGCAGGGAGAGTCTACACAGAACCAACGGAAGCTTTCACAGTCAAGTTGCTTTAGTCCCATGTCCCCAAGTTCAGAGAGCAGGAATGCTGGACTAACACTATGGTATTTATTAAGGAAGAACTTTCCTATCCTTCCCTCCATCCCAGTGCTCCAAACCCAGAGGAGTCAGAACCCGATATTACCAAACAGGATGGAGAAGCAGAAAGCCAGGTGGTGAAAGAGACAGGAGACCATGGCAAGGAAAGGGATAGTTCCTGTCTCTGGGAGCCCTGAGCTTGGAGCTCGAGGGGAGAAACTTTAAATAAAGTTTAGAGTATTAAATATTACATGGCCTGGAAATTTAAATTATTAAATTGAATCTGTGATTTTGCCTAAAATGTACTGTAGGACATATTATTATCCAAGAGTGTCCAGAAAAGTCACGAGGCCTGCCTGAACATGTATCAATGGGCAAGGGAAAAACTTGCTGCATAGAATGGATGTAAGGGGATTTAAAGAAAATTTGTTTTATAATTACATTTAACAAATTGCGCTTAGTCAACAAGTCAGCTACATATGTGACAATCTCTGCACTGAGCACATGTACCCATGGAATTCTGCTCACTTCTCTTCACAATGTAAAAAGTGGCACAAAGAGCTTCAGGGTCTGAGCTCTGGAGCCAATTTGCCTGAGCGTGCCTCAGTTTCTTTATCTGTAAAATAGAAGTAATAAGAGTGTATACTTTTTAGTGTTGGTGGGACGATTACATGAAGCAATAAGTGGAAGCATTTAATGTAGCACATAGTAAGCACTCCACAAACGATATTTGCCATGCTACTTGTCATTATCATTATTAACAGTAAAAGGTTCTTTTGGACCCACCTTACCTGCAAAGAACAGCCAGAGCATGAAGCTCACCAGTATCATGTTTTATCCAAACTTCTATCCACTTGTGGATCAACAGACCCAAATACTGCCACTGCCGCCCCTCCCATCCAAGACGGTAGTAAGTCCAGCCACAAAAAAACAAAAATAGAATACTAACTGCTAATGTTAATTGTGTGCCTGCTATCACCACACATTGTACTCTGGGCTCTGCACACATTCTCTCATTCATTCCTTCCCACACCCCTGGAGGTGGCTACTCTTATTATCGCATTTTCTTCTCGAGAAACGAAGACTTAGAAAGGTTAAGAACCTTGTCCACGGTAACAACTGTGTGTGGCTGATCCAGGATAAATGGTTATTGTCAACATTTTCGTCAATTTATGGTAATCAAAAAATTATTTTGTTAATGAAAACTAGTTTCTTTTGGGGGCCAGATATGTAATATGCTACATGTTCATAGGGATTTCACTAAAGACTACTAGTAACTCAAAATAAAGCAATGCAACTTTTATGAAGAAGCAATCCTTCTTTAGTCATATCAAATAAGTATCTTTAGAATATATTAGACATGATGAAGCAAAATCAAACAGACTGCCCTTTAATTTCAAGTGAAAGGTTTCATGTTAGAGCACATACAAAACCAAACAGAAATTAAACACATATTGTAACTGATCGGTTCACTATTTAATGGGTGTGAATAAGAAGAGGTAGCAATTTAAATGAAGTTAAAGCACAATATCCAATCAGGTAAATCCTTCTAAAAAGTCATTTTTTACTTCATGCCTTCTTTTAACTTCTCTTAGCCTCAGGTCCCTGATATTTAAAATGGGGATTATTTAAATGAAAGTATATATATATACATATAAAAGGAAAGTATTATGTACATATAGATGAATTAAAGTATGTATATACATATAAGAACTTTTTTTAGCTGTAAAAGGCTGTAAAATGTTAGCATTTGTTTGATATGAGATACTACTGTATTTTAATATACAGAATATCATCAAAAATTTAAATATAAATATTTAGCTGCCCAAATGTATACAATGCTTGAGATACAGAAGGTGCTTCAAAATGTTAATTAATAAATGCAGATGCTCTTAGTTCCTTACTAATGGCACGAATGCACCTAGCATTCAGAAATGAGGTGAACAGTGACCTCACACATTTGTTATTATGATAATGAACTCTACCTAGAGCCTCTGTAGTTTAAGGAAACACTGGAGAGAGAAGCTTACAAAGACACACAATATATACAACGGTTCTGAATCTGGAATTCAAGCTCGTGTTAGTGTTTTTGTAGCTTTTATCTTTTGTAAGCACATTGGCAAATGTACAACTACACCCATGAAAAATGACATTAAAAATAATACCTTGCAATAATTAGGTGAAGGATTATTGACATGCTCAGATATTATGGTGTTTATGTCTTGAGTATGAGATGGAGAAACCTATTCATTAGAATGAGATAGATAAAAGTGCCATCACTAATAATATATAATGTATTCATTATTCCATTGTTATTAAGTATCTGCTATATGCCAGGTACTAAATTAAGTGCTGAATGAAAGAGTGGCCCCTTTGAGGAGTTCTTAATTAGTTAGGAACACACACGATCAACCAGCACTTAGGAAAGAGTATGATATCTGCTGGGAATGGGTAAGTTCTGAAGGCCATAGGAACCCAAGACAGGGATTTTTTGGAAGAGATCCCTGTGCAAAGTGAGGTCAAAGCTGAGCCTTGGATGGTGGGGGAGGGGCGCTGTACTGGGAGAACATGTACGATGGCAAATGTTCAGGGAGCTGGACAGCATGAAGAATTCAGTGACCTGGGCGAGTGCGAGTGTGGAGGGGCAGGCAGAAGAGGTAACCAGGGACAGATTATAAAATGCCTTAGGATCTATGACTCCTCAGGAAACACTTTAAGAATCCTGAATAAAAGTATTTCCCTGTTCGTCAAACATATTCCTTTCCTGCCTGCTATTATTATTAACAATAGCTAGTTGCTTTTTTAAAAACTTCAAAATTTAATCAAAAAGAAAGAGTATATGACCTAAAAGAAGCCATTCTAAATCCTTTTCTAATCAACAATAAAGAGATCTTTAAAACTGCATCTCTCCACTTTTGGCAATGTACATTATGATTTGCGAGCTTGGAAAATGGTACTGTTTTCACCTTCTCTTAGAAAGAATGGACAGATAGCAGAAAGGAACCTTTTCCTTTGGCCTTATACTAGTGTGCCTTTATAAAGATTTTATACTCTGTCCATGAACACCAGGAACTCATGGAAAAATTAATGTTCCCGAAGCCAAATCATGGACTTTTAGAAACATCTCAACAGTTTCAATTTATTGATAGACAATGATTTCCTAAGTGCAGAACAAGCACCTACATTCTCCCTGCCTAATAAATGGCTCAGGCATCTGGTATAAGAGTTGCTAAATGGAAAGGAGAAACACTCAAGTACAATGGACTCCAACATCTTTGATACCCTATCAATTAAGATTGGATTTGCATGCAAGAAACAGAGCCCCCAGCCCCCAAAACAGTGGTTTAAACAAGACACAAGTTGTAATTATGCTGGTGGGTGCTAGTATGACAGCTCTAAAGGGTTATCAGGGTTTAATCTCCTTCCATCTTAACTTTCTACTACAGTAGGTGTTATTCCCCTCATAGTCACCTCGTAGTCCAAATTAGCCACTGAGATGCCTGGCATCACGTCTGGAGATTAAGATGTAAGAGGGAGGAAGAAGGTGAGGAATGGCATGCCTTCTCCCTTTCAAGGCACCCTCTGGGAAGTTGTACACAGTTCTGCTGAAATTTTATTTGCCAAAATTTAGTCATGAGGCTCCAGCTAACTACAAAGAGAGTCCAGGGAGTGCAATTTTTTAGACATGCGGCAAAGTGCCCAACTGAAAAAGTGTGTTTTTCTAAGTAAGGAGGAAGGAAGGAAGGATAGATGGGTTTTGGAAGGCAATTTTCAATCTCTGCCATAAGTAGACACTCATGAGTTTAAAAGTGTGAGCATTTAACCCCAATATATGTTTATTTATAAATTATATACACACTCTATTATACTATTAGTTTATAGAATTTATAAAATCTGGACGAAGAATTTTGTTAAAAACTAAAATTAAAAATATAAATAAAATTTCCTATACTGTCTTTTAAACCTCAGGGGATTGTAATGTATACATCACTTTAAAGACTACTGCTCTACAAAGTAATCAGTAAAAACACTTAGATTCTACTTCTTCCGACTGTCAAGGAAATAGTCACGGAATCTAGAAAGTCTATATGGATATGAGCTATTCCCCAGTTTGTTGAGGAAAAGCCTATCTCCACTGAGAAAAGTGACCACTCAGACAGCTGGGCTAATTCTGAGCATTGGCAAGAGTAGAAAAAAGCCTAAGCATCACTGCAAGAATCACAACGTTAGCATGCAAAAACGCCAGTCCTATAGAACAATGTGGAAAACAGAAACAATATAAATTACTAGGTGTTAGTACATGAAGACTTTGATGTTATTTTTGTATATTTCTCTAAAAGGGGACTTGTTTCTAAAAATGAAATTATACCAGTGCTTTTGGAAAGTACAATGGTAGTATGTATCCAAAAGGCTTACAAATGTTTTTACTTCATGAATAAAATTCTAAAAATTAATCCTAGGGAAAGAATCTGAGATGTGGTGATATATTTATAATGCATTTATAAATAAAGATGTGCATTGAAAACCAATGTATAATAATACAATATAATAATTAGAAACAGCTTATATACCCCAAAATAGGCAAAAATAGTTAAGTGAATTGTGATATAGCCATACAATGAAACATTCTGCAAGTACTAAAAATTGTACTTTCAAAGACGATTTTATGACATAAAAAATACACGATATAATATTAACTGGGGAAAGAAAGTTATCTTGAAGAAAATGTAAGCATGTAGATTCTCATAGTTAATAAATATTAAAAAGAAACCTATAGGTTTATAGTGCTAGGCAATGGAAAGACACATGGCTTCTGGGTCAGAGAAAGGGTAGTTTAAAGGACATTTAGAGAGTCAATTTTACTTCACGTGGCAGGAAATGTCTAAATTATAATTTAGATAGTAATTATTCATATTGTAGTAACAGTGTATTATCAAATAATGCATTTGAATCTGAATATGCAGAAGCCATACCTCTATTATTTCAAGGTAACTTTCAGAGCATTAAGTAAAAAGTTCATCAAAATAAGGTATGCTATTTATTTAAACTGTTATATAAAACAACAGCCATTAAGCTAAACTTCAGATCAGAGCAAACCTTTTGCAGCTAAGATTCAGCTCCAAGAAAGTAATGGTATTACTTAGAAAAGCTGCTAGGACCAAACTATAACAGCATAAATATATCATTAATATAAAAACTTTTCAATAGCTAAACACTACAAGGATTACCTGGTTTAAGTTTCCAAGTGCAAATTCAATCTGAAATGATATTGCCAAAAATCTGTGTTCTAAAGGAATTTTTTTTTTCTAACATCTACAAAGAGAGTGTACAGTTATAGCTTCTACTCACTGATCTGGGCCTTCAGAAACACATCAATACATGCAGTACATAAGAAGCAGCTGTAAGAGATATTTTTGTCAATACAAAGCAAGGTCACTGCATTATACGAAGATTCAGCACTGTTTATTTCACTTCCAAAAGGGATTGTTCAAGGGCAGATTCTAAAAGAATGATTCTGAAGAACACTGAAACCCCTGGAAGAACAGACAACTTTGGAGAAAACTCAGGATATCTATTGGGATATTTGGGGATTATGTTACAAGTAAAAGCAAAGAGTGTATTTTAAAATATATATTTTTTGCATATATCTTCACGTAACTAAAAGTCCTTATTTCACAATAGAAAGAAATATAAATACCATAAAGAAAATAATAAATCAGTGGCAACTATAGTGATTCATTCTGGAAAATTTAAGAAAACACAAAATAAGGAAAACTTGCAACTAAATGCTGACCAAAACGTCAATTCAATTTAATGAGGTTCTGCCCCACATTGGATACCTTGCTGGTTGCTGAGATACACTGTTAATGCTTCTTTAATACTGTGTTTTCTCTCTACAGAGCATATTACTAATAGGGAATAGGGTCGGTCTAGGGTGAGGCCATTTAGGCATTTACCTCGGGCACCAAATTTAAGGGTCATAAAAAACCCTTATTAATCAAGATACATGATACTTTAATGAAATATTAAAAAATAAACCTAATGCAAGAAATGCATGATAAAAATATCCAAATTTTAATATAGATAAGACCTGTCAGAAAGCATGTACCAAACACTACTTATTTCAAGTGGAAATGATAGAAAAAAAATTGCATGTCAAAAAATGCTTTTAGGGCTTCCCTGGTGGCGCAGTGGTTGAGAATCCGCCTGCCGATGCAGGAGACACGGGTTCGTGCCCTGGTCTGGGAAGATCCCACATGCCGCGGAGCAACTAAGCCCGTGAGCCATGGCCGCTGAGCCTGCGCGTCCGGAGCCTGTGCTCCGCAACGGGAGAGGCCACAACAGTGAGAGGCCCGCATACCGAAAAAAAAAAAAAAAAAATGCTTTTAGGTACTAACTTCCAGTTATAAAATAAATGTCATGGGGACATAATATATAGCAAGGTGACTATCGTTAATAACAGTGTAATTCATATTTGAAAGTTGATAAGAGAGTAGACCTTAAAAGTTCTCATCACAAGAAAAACATTGCACCTATGTATGGTGACAAATGTTAGCTAGACTTACTGTGGTGATCATTTTACAATATACACAAATGTAAAAATTGTGTATACTGTTGTGTATACACAACAGTATACACGATGTAAACATCAAGTCAGTATGTTGTATACTTGAAACTAATATATGTAATATAATGTTATATGTCAACTATATTGCAATTTAAAAAGAATTTAAAATTATAGGAAAAACGTTCTTAAAATGAAGAGAAGATAAACCTTTTTCATAGAATGTCTTTAAGACTTTAGGATCTTCACATAATTCTCTCTCGAGAACATCAAGATAAAACATCATCCAGAATATTTCAGCTTTGTCCCTCATTAAGAGACAGAAAGGAAACCATGTGTAAGACAAGGCGGGTCTTCAGAAGAAAGCCATTATGGAAAAATAACACATTGGTATTCACAAAGCAAATCTCATTATTTATGATGGATGATTACAGAAAGAAAATTTTTTTATAAATCATTATGATACTCCTTTAGAAACATGCATTTAATATTTGGCTAACCTCTTTTTTTTCATCGTCTAGACATTTCAACTTATTTCCCCATGCCTTTCACAAACAATCTTTTTGAAAGCCAACATTCAAGCCACTCTGAGAGGCCTTGAGGAAATAAGATGAAATATACACAAGAAACAAAAGTAAGAACACTGACTAGAAAAAAGAATAGCCCTGATAACCAGCCAGTGCTCCAGGAAATTTTCTCTGGAACACTGAAACAAGATCTAGCTGTAACATAATATGTTATAATAAGGTAAAGAACGTAACCGCAGAGCTGTGACATATCAAATTAAAAACTAGGAAACTCTGATATTTAGTGAACAAGAGACTAGTTCGTTTAAACCTGTACTATATTCTTTGAATGAAAAAGGTCACTTCCAAATAATTCCGTGATTACATGTAACATTTAATACTTCATTTATATTAAATGTTGGAAGATTTTTAAAAGTAAATTAATACTATTTTAAAATAAATAAATATATGAGTATGACTTCAGAAGATTATACATATCCAAAAAATTGATTAACTTCTGAGTCGCTCTATTCCACTCTAGAATCTCATCTGATAAATTCTCATCTCCTTGATGAGGTAAGATTATTGAAATTTCTAATTCCTAATTCCCACATCAAATTTTCTCAATCAGTATCTCTAGGGTTAAGACATGAGAAACTACACTTTTAAGCAGCACCCCTGGCAATGCTTATACATCCATGTTTGAGAACCATTGCTGAGGGTAGAGTTTTAATTTGGATTTTTAAAAATAGGCATGATAGAAATAGCTCATGGGACAAATTCTGAGGTTTAGTACTATAGAAATGGTCAGCTACAAAGCATTTTATAGAATTTAAGATCTCTTCCTCTGATTCAGTCGAACTGAGGTTGACTGATGGTAATTACAATAGCTTGCTTAGGTAATTACAATAGCATAATTGGCCATTATTGCAGGGAAAAAAAAAACAACCCTAAAAAGTGTGTTCCAATGCTTCACTGTCTCGGTCTTAGAATGTCTAAGTAAAGATTACAGTGTTTTGGTGGTTTTTTTTTTTTTTTGTAATGTGTCACTGTCATACATTATGAAAGCTTATGATTACTAACTTGCTCACTATTTATATATAATATAATTTAATTTATATTTTTTAAATCTTGGTTTCAATTCTGTTAAAAAACAGAAAATGACTGGGACACTCACTGTTAATGTTGTTCTTGTTTTCAAATCTAATATTTCAAGATCTTTGGACTCTCAGCCCTCCATTGCTATGGCAGCATGGCTGTTTTAGCAGCATGAAGATCCTCTGATACACACTTTGCCAACACTTGAGGGAGGAGGCAGTGGTGGAGGCAGGTGGGTCCACCTTTAGCCAGTCAAGGAGGAAAGCCCCATTGCGAAGAGATGTGTAGGAGAGAAGGGACAGCTTGTCTAAAGAGGTTGGTAGTGCATATATGTCCATGCCATACTCTCACTTCGTCCCAGCTGACCCTTCCCCATCCCCGTGTCCTCAAGTCCATTCTCTACGTCTGTGTCTTTATTTCTGTCCTGCCCCTAGGTTTTTCAGAACCATTTTTTTTTTTTTAAGATTCTATATGTGAAAAAAAAAAAGAATTAACAAGATATCCTGAATAAACAACGTAAAAAAAAAAAGAAGAGGCTGGGCTGAGAATACATCCCCATCCATCAGTGGCAAACAGAAGGAGAACCGAATCTGAAGCAAATCAAGCATCATAGATTATAGACTACTAATACTAGAACGGATTTAAGGTAACATATAAATAAGGCCCTTCATTTTACCAATGAGAAAGTAAAAGCAGGGAGCAGTTAAGTAAATTGTTAGATCCTTTAAAAGAGAAGATCTTATGGATCACCACAGTAATATTGTTTATTATGGTCTCCATGAAGTCTCTTTAACCCATAATGGAATATGTAAGCTTTCCCTCCATAGTAATTATACTCTATGGGCAATGCTTGATCAATCTTGGGAAAGTTGAAGGTAAAGGGATGAAAGAAAAGACTCCAAATGTTCCCTAAACGGATCACTTTTTTTGTAAATCAAGTTACGTTTTAAATCTCCGCGAATCTTTCTACCTCAAATAGTCTACTTAAGGAGTCAAATTAGCTTTCAAACTACCTACTCAAATAAAAGACTACTCAAAAAGATCTTAGATGTTAGAAAAGGAATAGGGGGAATTATAAATGATCCATGGTGGCTTCCCTCATTCAGAATACGTTTTTTTATTTGCTAATTCATAACCAAAAAGCTGAGATTCAGTTTATTTTCATTACTGACCCCTGCAAATGGGCACTTGCCATCTGACATTTAACTCTTATGACAAGATCCCACACAATGTTATAATGGAACTATATATGAAGAAGCCCATGCTTCAGTGAAATACGGAATCCTAAACTATCAGAACAATGTCAAGATATCTTAATTTTCTAACAACCATACACAGGAATCATAACTTATTCATGACTAATGGCCCTTAAATGGACATGCATACTGGGACATACCAAGGACATGTGATAGCACATCATGTCTGATTTTTCAAAGAACAGCCAAACGGAAATGGCCATAGAGGTGAGGACCTTTTGTTTGAAAGTTTATTTATGTGTGTCTCTGTGTGTGTGTGTGTGTGTGTGTGTGTGTGTGTGTGTGTGTGTGTGTGTGTAGTTAGGGAAACAAGAAGAGAGATGAAATAGAAGAGAATGTGAGCAATAGAAGAAAATCGTGTCTGGACATTACTATAATGAATAGTCCTTATTCAGGAGAGTTGAGTCACTTTACAATGAATGTGGATGGACAGATGGAGGCCCAGCCATTCCTACTTCCTGTCATAAAGGCTCTGGCATGCCATCCAAGCTTCCCAATAGACTGATATTGAGTTTCTTTCTACAAAATTTGGTGCATAGAATAAAACCACCATCACATGTATTACAGTATCAGGGAAATTTTTCCAGCTACCATTTTTCCAAACTTTCTCCAGCTTACACATCCCTGTCAAATAATGTATCTCTTTTAGAAGGTTGTCTTTAAAAATGGGGTCAAAGGGTAAAAGATATCAACATTCAATTCACAGTGCCATAGAAGAATAATGTAATGATTTTCTAGTTCTTTTTGTATATTTTACTATGTTTTAAATAATCATAATTCAGTTAATATAATCAATGAATATCACTGCTACTCTAAGATGAATAATACCTTATTTCAGAGATGACTAGGGTTAGCTACACAGTGTTTGTTCAGAAAGTTCAGATTTAATAGCCTGTAGATACAGTTTTTCCATCTACGAACTGCACTTTTTGTAGAAATCTGTCAGCTTTACTCAGCAGCTATCTCTACCCAAAGGCATATCTATTCTGGATTAAATGTCAGTCCTCCCTTCTTTTCTCCCTGCTTTTCTATGGGTACAGAAATAGTTTATAGAAAGTGAAAAGTTATTTTTGGATCTAGTGATATTAACTTGGATTTTGGAAATTCAGTTTAGGACTCTTTTCAGTGTACACATCTGCAAGTGCTCAGTATAAAGCTAATAATAATCAAGCTCTTAAAATAATATGTTATAAAAACTAATATATCTCTAAAAAACCCTAATATACAAAAGGAAATTTTAATGGTGCCATAACATATTTGCAATAAGAGCCTTTTGCTGGTAACTGGAAGATTCGGCTTCACTTCACTGTTTAATTACCCACAAAACTGTTTATTGCCCTATATATTCTTCCAACAAGAATATAATCCTTTTAATGTGCCCCTCAGAAAACCAGGGAACATGGCATGGTTATAGCACATGCTACTCTTTTCAAATATTAGAGCCAAATTTTAATCTGACCTTCAGGCTCTGATAATACATTCTAAAATTAGTATATATCTGAACTAAAAGGAGTTGTTATCTGAAGCAGAGTGACATAGCTATGGGGTTAAGACGTAAATAATAATTGCAACATAAACTATGTGTCTAAAAATTAACTTTTAATTAAATATGACTGATAGTTTAATCTATACAACTATACTTTTTAAAACTCTTGAAATATTTTGTTCCTAAGTGTGATTAACTATTGTGTACTTGTGTATATACATTTGAAGAGATACTGTATTTTCTTTTTGAAGCTTATAAATAAATTTGACGGTTATAAACTACTAATTTTTTGTTTAAAAGGTAACTTTTCACAGCCATTAGGAAAAAAATAAAATTAGCTTCCTTTAGTACTTTCTAGGCAAAAATCATTAGAGAGTAGTTAATAGTTACTTTAGAATATTGTTTAAAAGACTTTCAGACTTAAGTATTTCAAATTATGATTGTAGTTCTAGACCTGTGCTTCAAATTTATGCACACATGCACACATATGAACATTGTGTAATAGCCAAAATGGAAACGTAGCATCTGTTTGTCTCATTTATTTAGCACCTACTGTGTGCTGGTCACTGTGCTAGACATGGGGCTACAAATATAAAAAGATGTCTCTTCTCCAAAGGAACCTAGAATCTAGTGGAGAGCCAGATATCTAAGCCAACTGTCACAATGTGCTATGCAAAGCTGTAATGGGCTCATTACAATGTGCAGGGGCCACAGAGGGAAGGAGGTGGGTTTAAAGGAGAAGCAGAAATTTGCTGGGTTGGATACACTGGGGAAAGCATTCTCTGTAGGAGGAACAACACTGGGTGCTAAGGCAGGGAGAGGCATTCGAGACCATGGAAAAGATTTGGCTGGATAAGTACAAGTCACTCATTGAAGTATCATACATTGGCAAGACATCGAGGGAGATAATACATTGGAGGATTCTACTCGCCATCTAAAGAAGCTCAGGTTTTATGTTATAGGTGAAGAGAGGCTACTGAAGAAATAACAGAAGAGACATGGTAAGATCTACATGTAAGAAGCCTGCATTAGCAGCATGGTGAATGACAGATTTAACAGCATGGTCAAGGCAAGTAGGCTACGTAGGGGACCACTGTCAAAATGAATTAAGGTAACAGATGTGAAGATGAGGAGGAGACTTAGATATGAGAGGGATTTAGGAGCTGAAAAACAATAGGCTGTTGGGCTAATTAGATGGTAAATGAGGAAGAGGGAGAAGTCACCAGAGACTCCTAGGTTTCTGGCAGAGATGATGAAGGATGAAGATCCTGTTCTCAGAGGCAAAGCAGGAAGAGCAGGCTGGTGGCTGGGGTGGGAGAAGGGGGATATAGTGACATTCGTTCTGAGTGGGTCTGCTATCCCTATGAGACTTACAAGTAATGATATGTCGTAGGCAGTTGGACTGTAGCATACACATTTTGAAGCCCAGGTGGAAGATATAGGCTGGAGATCGTGTTTGTGCCTCATCTACTTTAAGTGCTATTTTGATTCACTGGCTACAGATGAGTTTGCTGTGAAGTGTGTATAGTGAGAGAAGACGTAGGCCAAGTACAGAACTCTCAGAAACAATCATTCTAGGATAGGCAGACCACAAAGAATAAATATTAGCTAAGTTCATAACATGGAAATAATCCTTAGAAAACTTAAAAATTATACTCATGCACACACTTCTATTCTAAATGCCAACTGTTAATTTAAGTTAGAGGTCTTGTTTTGATGACTTCCTCTATATAAGAAATTATTAAGGCAGATGATCTTAAATACTGAGAATTTAAAAAATTATCCTTTCCAATGAGAGATACTGGCCTGCACTCAGCTTTGGGTTTTGGCTTATGAAGAGAAGGGCTATGGAAAGGGAACCAAGCTAAATCAATAAGTGTGATGATCCCTTTCTGTGGCCTTTCTTCCTCCCTCTTCCAGGAGAATTGCATATATTTACACATATTTATTGCATTTACTATGTACCAGGGAGTGTTTAAGACATTATATGCAGCATGTAACAAAAGGTATTAAAATCTCTGCCTGGGGAGCTCAAGTTCAAGTGGAGTAGAGGGATAATAAACTAAACAAATCAGTTAAATTATATAGCATGTGAGACTGAGATAGTTGTAGTGGAGAAAACAAAGTAGAGAAGAGGAATAGGGAACTCAGTGCTGGGGAAAGGGTTGAAATCAAGGCTGGCTTCATGGGTGCGCAGCCTGTGCAGTCACACAGGGCCCCAAGATCAGAAGGGCTCCATGTGGGGTGCAATGCTCCACTGCCACTGTCTTGAACTTCTTAATTTTTAAACATTTAAACTTAAATCATACACTTGGTGGTTGTAATTTTCAATATGGTGGATGAGGAAGCCCCTTGTGAGTGTTATCTTTCCTTTGGCTCATCAGATATACTCTACACTTTTCTCTGAACTCTTCTGTCCCAGGAGGCTGACCACATGGACTGTATCAGGGACCTCCTTTGCCCTCTGGCTACAGATCTGGTTCCAATAATAGGGCGCTCAAGCAGGAGTTCAAGAGGTCACTGCTTCTCTCAGGATATCCTGGCTACCCACTTCTCTTGTCCTAGGAGCTACAACTGCTTCTACTCCTTGTCCGTCTAAGGCCCATCTGCTTACCAGGCCTGGCATATACATACACCTCCTGGTCTACCTACTCCCTGCCCATACCTTCATTAGACCTTTCTTAAACTTTTCTCATTTGAGTATGCCATGTGTGTCCTGCCAGTACTCAGGTTGAAAAACACCTCATTAAGAAGGTGACACTTGAGTAGGTTCTGGTGAGAGGTGAGGGGGAAGCAACGTGGCCATCCGGAGAAGACAATTCTAAGCATTGGAAACAGCCAGGATTCTAAGGGAGGGGTTACCTGGTGAATCAGAGGGGGTCTGCAAACCACAGCCTGTAGACAAATCCAGCTACTGCCTGTTATTGTAAACAAAGTGTAATTGGAACAAAGCCACATCCATTCATGTGTGCATTGTTTACGGCTATTTTCACATTACAATGTCAGAATTCAGCAGTTGTGACAGAAACCACATACCCACAAAGCTTGAATTATGTACTATATTTTCCGTTACAGATAGTTTGCTAATCCCTAAATCAGGGGAACAGGAAGGAGGCCAGAGAGTTTGGAGTTTAGTGGGTGAGGGGGAGAGTTGTAGAAGACAGTGCCACAGAGGAAATAGGAGGACAGATGATTTGGGGCCTTATGAGCCTTATGGAATGTTTTGAGACGAGAACTTAAATTTTACCAAGGTAACTATGGTTATTGCCTTAAAAGTAGTCTTAAGCAAGGATAAAAGCTGAGAGATGGGGCAGGGGGAGGGGACACCACTGCAATAAGCCAGGAATGAAGTGATGATAGCTTAGTAGCAGCAGAACTGCTGAGAAGTGGTCAGAGTCCACCACAGTCATGACATTGCCAAATTAATTTGCTGATGGACTGAATGTAGAGTGTGAGAAAAAGGAGCTGAACCACAACTTTCTTTCATGATGAACTGCAAGTGTGGAGCTGTCATGAACTGAGGTGGGGAAGTTGGTGGAAGGGGAGAGGGAGATAGGGTTAGGGGTGGGAGTCAGAGTGGCTTAGCTCATGAGGTCAGACATTATGAGCTTTAAAGTTTGATTAAACATCCAAGTAGCTATGAGATAGGAGGAAAATGTGTTGTCCTCCTATCTCATAGGAGAGGTAAGGAAGAAAATGTTTCAAGAAGGAAGGAAGGTGGCTCTCCTAGAGCAGGAGAAGGCCCTACTGCATTGGCCTTTTACTGCTCAGTGCAGCTGCAGGTCCATGACGATGAGGTTGAAGAAGGGACCACTGATGTCAACAACTTGGAGGTCACCGATGACCTTCACAGGAGCAGTTTCTGTCGAATGCTGTGGGTGAAAAGCCTGATGGGAGTGGGCTTAAGAGAGAATAGGAGGAGAAGAAACACAGACCACTCTGAGTTTGGCAGTGACGAAAATGAGAAAAATTGCTAATCTCTGTACTCAGCCTCTTTTTTTTTTTTTAATGATGGAATAAAAACCAGCATGTTGGTATGCTGTTAGGAAAGATCTTATAGACAGGAAAATATTGATGATGCAGGAGAGGGGGAAAGAATTGCTCAAGCTATGTCCTTGTAGGTGAAAGGGGATGAGATCTAGTAAGTAAGCACCAGCCTTAGTGACCTGCAGGGGAGACATCTCAGGGCATGTGACACTGTGCTATTTAGTAAATAATCAGTCAATCAATATTGACTTTCAGCCTTCCTACAATTAAACCTTCTAACACTTTGTGAACAGTTAGGGCCTTAGTATATAACCAAGAGCTTCAAGTTCAATTCACGGTTTTGTCACTGATGAGCTCTGAGACCATCCCCCCACCCCAAACAAGACATCCAACCTTTCCTTGACTTAGTTTGCTTTTAATTATGAAATACAGTATCTACTGGTCATTGTAGTGCCTGGCAAATTAATAAGTTATCTAAGTAAGCCTAGCCAGGTACCAAGTCTCTCTGATTCTTGCTCCTATAGAACTCCAGATAGAGAAAGAAAAAAAAAAAAAAAAAATGGTACTTGTAGACTCCAATGTCTACCTAGCAATAGCCACGTACAGGTCTTTTCATAGTGCATTATTCCCGCTTGAATATCTTAAATTTCCTCCAAATGAAAGATATTTACTCTCCATGTCTTAACACCCTCTACAATTACTTTTAATTTCTGAGAAGACTTATCTTTTATATAAACAACATACGTTTATAACCTTCTAGTTGCCATTATTTCCACAAGCCTCTCACATGCTGAGCTTGACTACAGATTCTAAACATACTCTGTTCATCCTTGGAGATACACCACCACTGAGAGGCATTCCTGGGTCCCCCTGAGAATATCTCCTTCTCTGTCCCCACTGCACTCTGTTTACATTTGTGCTATGACACTGACAAGGCTGTAATCTGTTCACATTTCTGTCTCCTCTTCCAGATTATAAGCACCTTATCCTATTCTTCCCTGAGTTGGCAGTGACTGGCACAGAGTAGATAGGAGATAAATATTTGCTGAATGAATGAATTTCAATGTATACATTTCCAAATGGAGGCTGATCAAATAACATGGCATGATACGCAAGGAAGGAAATAAGGTAAATGGGTCCTAAGATACGAGGCTTGTGTAAATGTTCACAAGAAAGGGAGACTCGTGGTACATATACTTACCAGTTCAGAGTGTGTTATGAAAAGACTCTAGTTTTCAAGGACTGCTTTGGTAAAGAGTCAGGAGACATTTTCTTGACTTAATATTAAAAACAGATTTCTGACCTGTTCTACTTCCTCTCTTGATAACTATGTTAAACAGACTTAGGGGTTTACTTCCTTAAGAAAATACACAAATGCCTTTGACCACCTTTTATTTTAGGAGAATACTGACAGCAATGAACTGTTGAAACCATAGCTCTAATACTCTCAAATAAGAAAGGATATAAATAAATCGAGTTTATATAATGTGAATTTTCAGCATTGAACTTCCTGGCAGAAGGAAAGTTGACTTATCACTATTAGAGATTCACTCTTCCCCAGCCTAGTTACTCTCTTTGCCTTGCTGTGAGGTCTCTGTCTTCAAATTCTCCATTAGGCTTTTTAATAGACAATCTGCTTCAGCATTTTCTGAGGGGGAAAAAAAAAAAAGCTTCATTTCCCCCCAAAATTGGCAGTTATACCTTCCATTTAATATGAAATCAAGTGGAGACATCTGTACTTTGTCATCAAATAAGCAGTTTTATTTTTCTCATTATTATCTATTTATCAGCCTTGGGGTAAGAATTCACTTGCCTTTGTGCCACCTTGAGAATTCAGTCTTAATTCCCCCACGTCCATGCCTAAGATAGACTCATTACCTTTCTGTTAGTGTTTATCTGCATCTGCCTCAGATGCATGCTTTTTATATCCAGTATTGAACCACCCTTCACATTAAGTTTAAATTGGAAACATTTTTTTTCCCAGTGAAGATAACCTATATCCCACTAGTCTCCAGGAAATATAATCATTCAGCAATAGATGAAAATGTTTCAGAGCCATGAAGGGCTTTGAAGCTGATGTCTTCCATTTACAGAGGCTTGTGGAGGTAAATACACTGAAGGTCAGAAATGAAATGCCCACCCTGACCACTAAGAAGTCGGAGGCTCTCATCTACTTACTGCTTTCAACTTATTTTAAAAAAACAAAACAAAAAAACAAAACGAGCTTTTGTTGTCCCCATCTCCCAGGAGGGCAACTAGTGGGAAGGAATTAAGTGTCTAGAAGATACCAGACCTCAATGAAAGGGAGAAAAGAAAGCTCTGGTTTTGTTTTCCTCCAAACACACCACAGAATTGGTTTTCTGTGTGCATTTTATTTTTGTTCTGTGACATGATTATTTGAAAATCTCTCACAGCACTGCGTACCTCGGAAATCTGCAAAGGTCTGTTGACTACCATAACAGCTCTGACTAAACACCCATTTCTTAGGACAAGTGTAGAACACTGCATATGGTAATCACAATCAGTGCCTCACAAGCATCATGCAGACCCCAGAGGAATTCTGGGCCCAACAAACCATAGCAGTCAGACCGTAAGTCAAATCAGATTTCTATGTTACATAAATGGGCCTACTGGGGTGAAGGAAAAAGAGAGCAAATATTGCAATGTAGTAATAGCAAGGAAATTAGCAAATTAAGAGCATTTGCTTGTGGATCACAGAGAAGGGGAGCTGTTGGTTGCATCAGAATAGCTCTCTCTGGACAGCTGAGACTCTAAGGTAGTCCACTGTTCAGCCAATCAGATTTTAAATTGTTGGTCTCTGCAAATATCTCTAACAATGTGAGACTCCAGATTAAGTGTTTTCTCCATCTGTGGTATACAAGCACTCCACCAGAGAAACAAGAGACTGCTTAATAGAAATCATGATATCTGGAGGATGGAGATGGTTAAAAAAAAAAAAAATAGAAAGAAAGGGAAAAGAAAAAAAGGAAAGTATAGCCATTCCTTTTTATCTACCTCACATCAAGCCCTGCTGAATTAAGTACAGCATGAAGCTTTCCATTGATCAGTGATGCCATTTCCATGATAGGAAAATTTTGAACTCTCCACCTAGATGGAGATATAGAATTAGACCCATCTACACTAGTTATAAGAAATCAAGAACAATATAATAGAATCCTTCAAAATGATCTCCAAAATTCAACGTATTCTACTGGGAAATCCATATCGCTGTAAAGCTGAAGTAGATATGCATCCACTAAGTACCTCTCAAGAGATTTTGGATTTTTACAAAAGTAACTTTCATATTTATCAGATGCTTACTCTATGCTGGAACATACTATGTGTAAATGGCTAACCTAATTTACACATATTGTCTAATTCCATCATTACAACTACCTTATGAGGTAAGTACAATTATGAATCCAATTTCACAGATGAGAAGCCTGAGGCTTAAAGCGTTTAAACAAACACTTAACCATTAATTGGAAGGCTGAGCTCTTAACCTCTAATCCATGCTGACTATCAGTCACAACCTGTTCATTTCTCTAACTTCTGACCCCTGGTGTCACAAGGGCAGTTGTAAGGTCTATGTAGCATACCTCATATTGTTTGTGCCAAAGCTAAATACTGCTCCTGGCCAACAATGGGTCCACACCCCATCTCCTAGCACCTGACACACTCCTGAGTTTCTATCTAGACCAAGGTCCTAGAAGCAGAGAATGTTTTGAATTCTGTCTCCAACAAAGCTATTGTCCTTTACTTTCCAAAGAATCAGGAAACTCGACAACTATCTTAACAGCTATTTTTAAGACATTTTGAAAGATTTAACTGTAACTCATTTTGTTTGCTCCTAACGCATTTCTATTCTCCTAAAAGTTGTAAAAAAATAATAATAATAACTTTTCAGAGGTTTTATCAGGAAAAGAGACATTTGGTAAACATACCATTTTTTCTTCCATCATTAATGTTGCTTCCAAGTGCTACAAAATGGACAAAATACTTGAAATAGAGTACAGCTGAAAAACTCTGAACTGTTAAACTTGTGGGTTTACAAAAACAATAAATCCTGATCACTCAATCCATGTAAGAAAAAAGATTACAATGGTCACAGTAGGATCATCACTGGCTGCAAAGTGACAGGGTCTGTGGCTGATGCATACTTCACTTGAATAGCTTATCACATTGCCTCAACATCAAGTCCCCTTCAGACTTGCCTCGGTGTCGGGGTTACCTTCATTCTCAAAGTCACCTCTGCTTCAAAATCTTGTATTTATCCTTCACCCTTTTGTATCCTTCTTGACTTCCACACAAGCACTGAATCTTATTATTTTTTTCTTTAAGTAGCTTTGTCTGGGAGGGCACAGGTCAGAGGCAGGTTGGTAGAAATGGACTAGTGGAGTCTTCTGGAGGTATCTACGGAAATCTGATCTGCTGAATTGAGTTAATGTCCACTTGTATTTTGGACATATGCCCAGAAGCCAGTAGACAGCAGGGTCTTTTAAAAACAACACGATTACCACAAACACAAAGCAAAAAATCAGGGCAATGTTTTGCCCTTATTTTTTGCCCAATGTTTTGCCCTTAGGAGAGAATGGGAGACCATAAAAATGCATTGTACTCCACCATGTATTTGATTTTAAAAACATTTTCCCCATTTCCATTATTAATAAGGATTTTTTTTAAGTTTAATTTTTATCATTCTCTTTTCCTCTAACACTGTATGCAATAAAACCATCCTTTGAGCTGGGGAATAGCTCCATGGTAACAGATTCTCAAACATCAGCTCAGGATGGAGCTTTCAGTGTGTGATCACAGTTCAGAAAAGGAGGATAAGGAAATGATGAGTTTCTTTCCTTCCTTGGGATAATATCCTGAGAAAGAAATCTGCAGTCTCAGGAGGTAACTGGGAGGTGGGGAAGGAAAATATGGTCAAGTGACAGATCACGCTCAAAATGTTATTAAACTAGTTATGGAATTTCAAGGTTTGAAATAAGTCCTTTATTTTAGTTCCCTAAAGAGATGAAAAAAGCATTTCCTACTCAAGAGAGCAGAAAAGAACTCTCTACCATGATGCCACACTTTCTAGCACATACAGAAATAGACTAATTCATTCACTTGCTCAAAATTCACATGCCTAGTATTTGCAAGCAAAGCCCCGTGGTAGGTAGTGTGCTAGGGTCCAAGCCTGTGGGTTTTTATATGACAAGTCTTTGTGAAAAATTATTGTAAAGTGTATCCAGACAATGAAGTATTATTCAACGCTAAAAGGAAATGAGCTATCAAGCCATGAAAAGACATGAGGGAAACTTAAATGTTTATTACCAGGTGAAAGAAGCCAATCTGAAAAGGCTGCATACTGTATGATTACAACTGTTTGACATTCTGGAAAAGGCAAAACTATGGAGACAATAAAAAAGATCAGTGGTTGCTGGGGCAGTGGAGAGCAATGAATAGGTAGAGTACAAAAGATTTTTAGGACAGTAAAAATACTTTGCATGATATTATAATGATGGACACATGTTCTTATAACATTTGTCCAAACCCATAGAATGTACTGCATCAACAGTGAACCCTGAGTTAAACTACAGATTCTGGCTGATTATAATGTAGTAATGTAGGTTCATTCTTGGTAAAAAATGTAGCATTCTGGTGAGTGATATTGATAACGGGGGAGGCTTTGCACGTGTGGAGACAGGGAGCATATGGGAGACTTCTGTACCTCCTTCTTAATTTTGTTGTAAACCTAAAGCTCCTCTAAAAAACTGAAGTCTTTAAAATTTGTTTAAAACCTTTAAAAAGTATTATACGCAGAATGATTTGAATGTTCTCATCTCTAACTGACTGTTCTAGAAGCTGGACACCAGAAGTCCACCTGAACATTGCTCACTGGGAAGGATCATCTCCACTTTGGGATCACTTTGTAACACTGACAAGCAACCTAGTCTTTACACAAACTTAATAACTTGTTTGTCAAGTTCAACCTAGCCTCAGGGATTTGGAACAACCGGGTTTAAAGCAGGGGAATAGTGAATTAGGGGACTATTCCAAATAAGGGACATTTAAAATTCTCATCATTGTTGCTGGACAGTGATCCTGCTTTAAGAAACTCTGGGAATATTTTATATTTTGAGTTGAGATAGGCCTTAAGTATATAGGTGCTTCTAAAGCGCTTTAGGGTGTTTAATACCATTTGTTCTTCCAATCTTGTTTGCACTATTAATTTGGTTAATGGGTTAGTAATCCTTTCTCTATAGATACCAGGAAAGTAAACTTCAGCCCAGCACTTTTCTAAATTATTACATCCTCTGAACAAATGGGGTACAGATTAATGAGGTTTTACTCAAAGCTTTGAATTCACAGGGGGCTTAAATGAAGCGACACGTCCTCGTTTCCATTTAATGAAAATAACAATCAGGAAATGTAAATCTGACTTGATTGCAGGGTAACAGAGCTGGATAACTACGTGCCAACATTGAAATCACCTTCAAAGTCTAACCCCTGGCAAATGAGAGGGCTCTGACCATCCACTGACAGGGCAACTATACAGCCGTTTGAAGAACAGAAAGTCACGTATTCTCCTTTCTCATGTGTAGTCAGGCTCACACTATTACATAAGTCCTTATTACCTTACTGCATATTAACTAAAGACGGTTTCTGATTGTCAGGGCTTTAATTCATTTAGTCATAAAACAGCATAAGAACCTCTCCTCCTCCAAAATGCCAAAAATTCCTATTTATACGATTTCACCAAAAAGAAAATGAGTACATGAGATAATATAGTTACACAAAATATTTTCTACTGCATCAGTATAACATGTTTAAGCTTTTCAATAATGCATTGGTACTGGAAATCCTCACTACAAGGCACAGTTAATTTCATTTCAATAAAACTTGTGTAAAAAAATGTGAACTTACCAAATCAACAAACACCTATTTTGAAATGATTAATCATAAAGTAGCACTTTATGATCTTTATTATTACTTTATTATTACAATAATAAAAAATTCAAATGTAGGAGAAGTGAGTATGTCAGTGAAAGAGAGTTATGACTCCAAAGAGGGAAAACAGATATCCAGCTTCTTTTCTGTGTTACTAAATTATTTGGGGAGAAAATGTTAGTATTTAAATGTAGCATCACTACCCATGAATGTGATACTCATAAATCCATCAAACTCAAAACAAATGCTACTATTATTTTACTTCTAATCTTCTAGCCAAACAAGATGTGATTAAAAACATTAAAAAATGACATAATATCCTTGTGGTTTCTTGTAAGGATCCAAGGTGACAACAGGAAGAGACTGAAAACTGCACCATTTCAGTAAAGGCTCAAATCCGAATCCCAAACCTCAATGTTTTCACCTGTAAAATGAAGAAATACTGCTGGCCTAGACATTCTACTGGTATAATCTTAGTCAGCAATCTGAAGGGAAAAGACTTAATGTCTGTACTATAGTGCAAGATCAAGGTGCCAGATATTCTGTAGATTTGAAGGGTGCATAATTGCTATGCAAAACTGGGTAGAAGAAGAGGAACAGTTTCCTCTTCCCTTCATAAAATATTGTATGCCTACAATAAGTCAAATCACTAAGGTTAATGATGAACAGAAGTTTCTGACCATAAACATTATCATAGGAAATTAAATACTTACAGAGGAAAGTGACAGACCTGTTTATACCCCAGAAGAGAAGGCAAGATTTCTGAGATCCCAAGTTTGCAAAAATTGTTGGGTAGGCTGAAACAGTTATCATGACTCTCAATATATGCCCATTAAAAATGATGTTGGAGGGAGGCAGTATGGAGAGAAGAGAATGCCAAATATTTTTGAAATGACTTTCCCCAAACTGACATTACCATGATTACTTTGAATATAAATTCAGTATCCAGTGCTTTGCCTATAATTAGGATATGCTGTCACTAGATGGCAGTAATGGTTAGGTCATTACTACTAGGGATAAAATTCATTCATTCAAGAAATCTCTAAAGTACCTACTAAAAATTCTGTTTATATTATATAAAGCTTACTTTTATATAAATCTTTACATGACAACTAAGCTGTATTATGACAACAAATTCCATAGTGGTAGAGAACACATTTTTTTAAAAATCTGAATAATGAGATTTACCTTATTTCTGATTTAATCCCTAATCATTCCTATATGTTAATCAGAATATCCTTAATAACTATTTTGAAATCTTTTTTGGATTTTGGCCCTTCCTATGGTTGATTCTCAGATCTTGGAACAGTCCTGAGACAGTGTATTTTGGTGTCATAAGCAGTTTCTCTCAATAATATTCTATTTCTTTGAAGTATTCTTCTATTTTACCTACAGGATTCTTATACTGCTAAAATTGTTATATTAATTTGAAAGGAAGGGGTTAGTTTATATTTTAAGGCTTCTTAAGTTTAAATATATATACTTTAATTTTGTAATACCTGATATATAGTTTTTCACTTATTTTTATAATATTTGGTATAGAGCACACCAATAAAAAGATTACCCAAGGCCTCATCAATATATATCAGAATTAGATAATGACCAATATTGTTTAGGCTATCTATGCTTCATCCTGATTCCATTCTTTGCTGCCCCACCAAGAGGCAATCCCTATCCAGCCTTTCGTGTTTATCATTTTTTATTTTTTCAAATGTTGGTTTTTAACTGATTTTACTTCAGTTTCATTTACTTCCATTGCTGATACATGCAGATTTTTTTCCAGCATCTTCGTGTGCATGTGTGTGTATATGTGCGTGCACACACTTTAAATCCATTCCACCTTTCCTATTTTGCTATGTTTCTCCCTCTTGGTTCTTTTGCACTGATTACGTTGTACAATTTCACTTTTTTCTTTTACTGGCTTGGCAGTTTACATCTACATGTACTCCTTTAGTGATTTGCATAGAAAGGTAACTGCATATTTTATTGATTTCTTCCTTTCCAATTCTTTTATTTCATTCCTTTTTCTTGCCTAAGACCTCTGCTACTAGGTGAACAGAAGTGATAGCAACGGATATCGTTTTCTTCCTGATTTTAAAGGGAATGTTTCTAAACTTTTACCTCAGAGTAGTATTTGTTGTTGGCTTTTGGTAGATACATTTTATTAGGACAACAGGGCCCCCTTCTATTCTTAGTTTGCTTGGAGAATTTTTACAATAATGAATCAAGGTAAAATATTAGCAAACATTTTCTTCATCTAATGAGAAGATCACATCCTCTCCATTAATCTGCTAATAAAGGTGAACTACATTTTATATTTTCTACTGTTAAATCCTTTGTTTATGTAATAAACTCACGTGGTCATGAGAGATTACTTTTTATTTAGCGTTGGACTTGGTCTACAATATTTAAAGAATTTTAAATTTTTTTAATAATTAAAGAATCTTTAATATGTTTATGAATGAGATTTGTTTTAATCTGTGGAAATTTCTTACTTTCTTCTAAGTCTAGAAGGCATTAAAAAATAATTTTTGGCGCACTTTTTCCACATCTAGTTGTAGTGCTACTATAAACGTGCTTCAGAACTTACAGTTTCCTACACTTCCAGAAGCAAAACTCATCAGGGAGGTTTTTGTTTTTTAATTTCTGGCTTTTCTGCTCTTCCTACAAAGTTCATGGCAGAGCAATTAATGTCATAAGACTGTACAGTAAAACTCCATCATTATTACTTGGTAAAAAGGAAATATTCCATTAGGTATACTATCCTTTCAGAAGTAGAGACCAAAAGAATCCCAAAGATCATTTCCTAAGATGCTTTTCTGGGGGCTGGGGAAAAGTCTATATTATAAATATCTCAAAACAAATCTAAATTTACTACAAAAAGGAAAGTTTATCAATTAAATCTAGACTTTTTTTCCCCCTAATTGCTCTGATTCACTGTGAGGAAATGCCCCAAGGGGATCCATCATTTGGTGATAGAACTAGGACCCATCTGGATGTTTTTGGAGACCTAACCTGCTCCTTTGAAAAAAGCCTTTGGCACAAGGTTGACCAGGATGACATCCTTTGGCTGAAAATGGGGATATTCTCTAAGGAAAGGCCTTCTTGGTGAGGAGTTAATGTAGCCAGTTTGGAGGGCTGTCAAAAGGAGTTTCATTTAATCATAACAACATAATTTATGAAGCACGTTCTGTGGGTTGGCTACTGTGGCAGTGTCTTCTCCACGTTATCTTTTCTAACCTTCACAACAACGTAGGAGACAACTGATGCTACTTGCTCTGTTTTAAGGATAAGCAACAGACAGTGGGTTACAGAAGTCATGCAACTTGCCCCAAACAACCCAAACTGGAGGTGGATAACCCTGGACTTGAAGTCAGGTAATTTGTCTCCAAAGGTGATGCTGTTTCTCTCTCAGAAGTCAGAAATTATAAACTTATTATTTATAATTTATTATGAATTATAAATGATCTTACCCAGAGATCATTAGGGTAAGAACTTTACAGCTTTAGCTCTATTTTACGTATCAATTTGAGTCTCCATTATATGTTATATATATATGGTATATGTTATACCAGTTACTCAAATGCAGGTATAGTTTCTTCTGCTATGGAATGAAGTCGGAAAAACATGGATGTAACATTGTTTCATACTCAATTTTATAACATTTTCCCCAGCAAGAATTAGCAGCTAAACACATCCGAATACAATACTGTGCATGACACCCAATCATCTCATTCAATCCTTCCTAACTCAGGTTGGCTACACCACCTATGGGAAGGGCTCGCTGTTTACTTCTCCCACACCTGCTTCATTTTGTCTTTTTTCATAGTTGAACAGCCTCCGTCCTTCCTTCTGCCTCTTCCATCAAGCTACCTTCCATATTTCTTCAACACCAAGTCCTGGATAAACTATAATACTCATCTATTTATGAAACTGGAATTTAACATGCCTTTTCAACTGGGCTGGTAGTTTTACTAGATTAAAAAAAATTGTTTTTGGTAGTGTTCTGGTTGCAAAGTTTTCAGTGGTCTATCTTAAGTCTATTTTTCCCCATAAACTTGGCTATTTTTGGTGTGTGGTCTTACAGATTGTGGGTATTTTCAAGCCTCCATATATCATGCTATGGCAGAAATTCTGTATTGCTTGGCTATAATTTATTTGATATATAATTATTGGTTCTGATAATTTTATTAAATGCTAGAATTTGTTGTGACTGTATTGGCTATTGAGTTATCTACAAATAGAATAAATTAAACATTTCCAAATAACAGAGATTATTTAAATGAATTAATTGGTGAAACACAAGCTAAAGATAGGCTATTTCCAACTATTTTCTGGCTCTTAATAAACATATTTGACTCCAATCCTGAAGGGCTTTATTTGTCAAGTATTAGTGAAACAATATAAATGTATGTGACCTAGAAAAGTAGTTCTTCATTTCTTATTTGGGAAAAGGAAATTTTATGGTGGGGATGGAGATAGTGAATAAAAATCACACTCATTTTTAAATCCCGTTAAACTATGTTTCCCTTATGAAAATTGAGAATTTACACTGGGTTGTTTAGTTCTTCAAGAGAACATGCTTAATATCTTGATTTCTAGTCTCCTATAAAGAAAACACAATCATAACTAATTAAAAATTCTGATGAACTTGGCGAGTTGTAATCAGAAACTTCAGGTAATAAGTATTCAGAGGGTAGGACCTGGTGTTTGAGTTCCCGCTGCTCATGATGAAACTTCTGGCAGTTTTCATGCTTAATTAGGCCACTGGATCCTGTCTGTATGAAGGGAGGAAACAAGGTCTTGCTTGTTCGGCATTTAAAATGATATGATTAATGATTACCTGGAAGCATTAGAGTATTATGATGCCATCAGTATTTCCTGTATTTCTTGTGCTAATATTTATTTTGCAAGATGCAAAACTGGTGTTTCAGTCTGTCACATAATTTATTTATCCTATTAAGCCATACTGTTATTGCTTATGAGTCAGGGAGACTTACCTCAATGTAACCTTACCTACTAGAGAACAGGTTACCTATTTTAGTGAAGTTGACAATTGACCAGAGACACAAGCAGGCGGAACTAGAAAGAGACTTCACACAAAGGAGGAATTTCTCAAACATAAATTTTAAAAATGCTTTTGATATGGGCTTAAATTTTTTTTTCAATTTGATTTTGAACTTACATGTGTACCTCAGGATTTCAGCCTTAACCCTCTCAGTCTCATTCATGCCACCCTCTCCCTCAGGATGATCTCATCCATTTTCATCTCTTTGCTGATGGCACTCAAATCCAGATCTCTTGTTACATCTCTCTCTCTCTCTCCCTCTACTCAGTTATACAAGAAAAACACCTAAATATCATCTTGACTCCTCCTCTTCCCTCCTATGTTTATCCAATTAATCAAGTACAATGTAAAGCTGACCTTTGAACAATGGAGGGGTAGGACTGCTAACCCTCCATACAGTGGAAAATCTAAAGAGGAGTTTAGAGTTGGCCCTCTGTATCCATTGTTCTGCATCCACAGATTCAACCAATCACAGATGGTGTAGTACTACAGTACATATTTGGTAAAAAAAAAAAAAAAAAAAATCCACATATAAGTGGACTCATGCAGTTCAAATTCATGTTGTTCAAGGGTCAACTGTATTTTGTTTCTACCCCACTCTATTTCCAATGCCATTCCCTTGGTTCAAGTCAGCAGTTAGAGTGGGGAGAGGACTGGAGCAATCTCAGCACTCTCCTAACCAGTCTTTCTACTTTCATCCAGCCCCACATTCGTGCTTTATGATACTGCCAGGATGATTTTTCTAAGGCACGCACTTGTGATAATGCCCCTACTCTGCTTAAAAACCTAGCATTTTCGGTGTAAAGCCCTAAGCATGGTGTATAAGGCACTTTATGGAGTTGATCTATGCTTATCTCCTATCAATGCCTGAGGAGAATTTTATTGAATACATATTATGTGCCAAACACTGAGAATACAGCAGTAAATTGGTATATAGTCTCTGCCCACCAAGTCTCACTGTTAGTGAAAGAAGGTAGAAAACAAATATATGAGTATGTATTTTCCAATTTTAGGATTGATAGGTGCTATGAAAAAATAAGACATTACAGAGAGTGGGTTAGAATGCTGGTTTATTATAGACTGCTTGGGGAAGGCATCAAAGAAGGGGTGGTATGTGAGTGGAGTCTTGAATAATAAGCAGAAATGTGAAAACCAGAGAAAATCCTGATATAAAGACTCTGGGACTGACATGAGCTTAATATATTTAAGGGACAGGAAAAAAAAAAGCCAAAACAAAAAATATAAAGCCAGAGTATTAGAAGGGGGTCAGATGCACAGGATTTTGAAGGTCACTATGCAGAGTTTGAATTCTATTCTACTTGCAATGTAAAACCACTGGAGGGTTTTAATTAGAGAGAGGGTTGACCTGATTTACAAGATTAAAAGTTTCCCTTATCTATATGCCAAAAACTGTAAGACACTGATGAAAGAAATTGAAGATAATGTAAATATATGAAAAGACACCCTGTGTTCATGGGTTGGAAGAGTTAATATTGTTAAAATGTCCATACTACTCAAAGTCATCTATAGATTCAATGGAATCCCTATCAAAATTCCAATGGCATTTTTCACAGAAATAGAACAAACAATTCTGAAATTTTTATGGAACCACAAAAGACCCCAAATAGCCAAAGAAATCTTGAAAAAGTAGAACAAAGCTGGAGGTATCATGCTTCCTGATTTTAAACTATATTACAAAGCTATAGTAATCAAAGTAGAATGGTACTGGCATAAAAGCAGACACATCAACAGAACAGACTCAAGAGCCCAGAAATAAACCCATGCATATATGGTCAACTAATATTTGATAAGGGAGCCAAGATACTCAATGGGAAAGGACAGTCTCTTTAATAAATGTTGTTGGAAAAATTGGACAACCACATGCAAAAGAATGAAACTGGATCCATAACTTACACTATTCACAAAAATTAACCCCAAATTGATTAAGAACTTAAACATAAGACCCCAAACCATAAAACTCCTAGAAGAAAACATAGAGAAAAGCTCCTAGACATCAATCTTGGTAATAATGTTTTGGATATGACACGCAAAGCATAAGTAACAAAGCCAAAATCAACAAGTGGGACTACATCAAACTAAAAACCTTCTGAACAGCAAAAGACACCATCAGCAAAATGAAAAGACAATCTATAGAATATGAGAAAGTATTTACAAACCATATATCTGGTAAGAGGTTAAAATCCCAAATATATGAGGGACTCACATAGCACAATAGCAAAAAAAAAAAAAAAAACAAAAAACAAACCAAATCTGATTAAGAAATAGGCAGAGGAATTAAATATATCTCTAATAGTTTTTCCAGAGAAGATACACAGATTGCCAATGGGTACATGATTCTCAACATCACTAATCATCAGAGAAATGCATATCAAAAAAGTTAAAACCACAATGAGATCACCTCACACCTGTTAAAGTGGCTATTATCAAAAAGACAATAGATGAGAAGTGCTGGTGAGGATGTGAAAGAAAAAAAAAATTTTTTTGCACTGTTGGTGGGAATATAAATTGGTACAGCCACTATGGGAAAAGTATGGAGGTTTCTCAAAAAACTAGAAACAGAATTAACATTTGATTCAATAATCCCACTTCTGGGTTTATATCTGAACAAGGTGAAATCACTATTTTGAGGAGATATCTGCACTCCCATGTTCTCTGCAGCATTATTAACAATACCCAAGATGTGGACACCACCTAAGTATCCATTGTCAAATGAATGGATAAAGAAAACGTGGTATGTGATCTTTAAATGTTAAATATAAATATGATATATAATGATATACATGTAAAATATAGTGATATATATCATATATATTTAAAAATGGAATAAATATAAAAGAATATTATTCATTCACAAAAAAGAAAATCCCCCATTTATGACAACATGGATGGAACTTGAGAGCATTATGCTAAGTGAAATACATCAGACAAATACTCTATGATCTCATATATGAGATCTAAAGCATTGAACTCATAGAAACAAAACAGAATGGTGGCTTTCAGGGGCTAGAGGGTGAGGGAAATGGGGAGATGTTGGGCAAAGGGTACAAACTTTCAATAATAAGATGAATAAATCCCGGGAATCTAATATACAGCATGGTGACTGTGGTAGTTAACAATAGTGAATTGTACACTCGACAGTTGCTCTGAGATTAGAGCTTTAATGTTCTCACTTTAACGATGACAAAATGATAATTATGTGAGGTGAAGAATGTGCTAACATTAGGTGGTAAACATTTCACAATATATATGTGTATCCAATAATCACATCGTGTACCTTAAACTTACACAGTGTTCTATGTCAATTATGTCTCTATAAAGCTGGGGAAAAAAATTAAAAAAAATATCCCTTCAGCCTTTTCCACTTCCTCCTCTCTCCTCATATGATGCTGTAGCCATGCTGAACTACTTTTGGTCCCACAAAGCTCCAATGCTCTCTTCTCCAGGCTTGTGTGCATGCTGCAGACATTATTGCCTGGAGGAAGTCTCTGCTCCCACCCAGAATGAGACATGTACTCCTCCTCTATGCTTTCAAGCTTCAGTTTTATAGCAGTTATTCCAACACGCTGAGATTCCTTAGCTGCCTATCTCCCTCACTAGCTCATCAGCTTCTTGAAAACACACACTGCCTAGGCAATTCCTGTTTATTCTGCACCAGCACAGAGCCCTGATGTAGAGCAGGAATTCAAAACATTTTCTGAATGAATATAGTCACTTTTTAAAGTAATAGTGGCTATTGAGTGCTTACAGGTAAAGATGGCTTTATGGAAACAAGCATAGAAGTAGGTATGCTTAAAATGTTTCAAAGAAAATAAACAGAGTATACTCCAAAACTCCTTGTAAATGTCCTGGTACCTCTTTGTCTCAAAGCACAGTTTCTTAAGTACGTCAGTATCTTTGGTCCAACCTTCTGAATGCATTTTCATTTTCTCAGCACACATTTCTAAAGTGCAACTGTATTCTCCAACTCTTCTTTACTATTTTTCCAAATTATTTTCTTGCCAGGCCTCTTAAGCTCATGAACTGCCACACGCCTGAGCCATTCCGTGTCATCTGGTGTGGCAGGAATGACCTCCAGCACAGGGAACCCTCGCCTGCTCCCTATCACCCTTTGTTTGCATACAGGCTTGTAATTCAGTAGTCAGCTAATTCCTACAAGGTCTCCTCCTTCATTTTCCCACTTCATTCTCCATCTTCTGGCCACAGCATATTTGTATTTTCACTAGATAATATGAGGTGAAGAGAGGCAGTGAAATGCAAGTGAATCCATTTTGATCATTTTGAGCAGCCCTCATAAAAGCATTTGATGGAAAACAAGGAGGAAACAATTGGTTTAATGGAGAATTATAAACTGTCAGTGGATGTCATTTACCCATGTTATTTCTGGTCATCACTTAACATGGATAATTGGAAAGAAAATGGACAGAAGGGGGAAAAATTCAGAGATAAATGAAAAGAGAGAGCAAGAAGTGAGAGAGAAGTTATAGTACAATACAGCTCAACCAAAGATTGAGTGGAGACTGCCCTGGATTTGAAGCAGTTTCCACTGTGTTTCCTGATGGGGAAACAGTGCAAATCTGTGCATAAACATCCATCTGATATTATATTTATCTGCTGTACTGATTATCTAGTGCACTATAGACCAAAGAGCCAACAGGTTGACTGTCTGAACCATTCTGCTCTATAATGGTCTTATTTGTCCAAGTAGATATGAGCCACTGAAGAGTCCCCAATGCTCACACAAACAGATGCACACACATACACACACAACTCTATGGCATATACTTAGTGTTTTCCTAATCCCAAAGGGAACTAGAGACTTGAATGTTTTTCTTAAGAAAATCTACAAGAAAAAACTAATAGTGCTATGAAGTCTCAGGCACTTTTAAGTAAAGCAATAGCTAACTATTTTCTGTGAAGAACTCAGAGGATGGAGGATCGCATCCTTAATTCCCTCATAGCTAATATGAAGCCATCTGTATTTATGCAGGGTCATTCCTGCATTAATGCAATCCTCTGTGCGCAATGCGCCCCTCAATATAATGGTACTCATTAGCAAAAGTACATTTCTGTGAATATATTAAAAGGTTTAAAAAAATTAGCCTTTGTTTATAATTAGAAAACATCAGTGAAAATGTATTTTATTTCATGGACTTTTATGAATACATTAAGATTAACAACGAAGTATGCCCTCTCCCACCTCCCTGTCAAACCTCATAGAAGTTCAAGTCCTTACACTGTCATGCATTTTCTTGTTCCTGTCAAAATCTTTTTGATGTGTTTGGTGGTAGTAGATGTTTCCAGAGTTATTTTTATATATACAATATGGCAAATGTTCCTTTTGAACTGCTCTGTATTTTCAAAGGAAGGTATTGAACGCTGTGCTTATTTGGGTAATTATTACCTTAGGGATGTATAGAAAAAGGCCATTGTTGGGTGAAGGAGGTTTACCTGAAGGCATTGTGTTATCAGATGGATATAGCATTCCTGGAATATCTGACCCTATAGAAGATATTCCCGGAAGATTTGGGACTCCTGTGCAGCACACATCACTTTATGGTGAAAAGAATATCCCTCTGGCAAAATCACCATGTAATTAATATGACTCCCACAGAGCCGATTTGTCCTTGGTAATATTTACACACTTGCTCCGTGGGCCTGTGCTATATTATACTCCTAGGGTCCAGCAGGGACACCTAAAGTTGACTTAACCATTGAGACCTGGGCAGGAGACTGAAATGCTGATAGTAAGAAGGGGAAGAAAACATGACAAGGGCCAGGGAAACTTCATCTCTGGAGGATCCCAATGGTAAATAACTTGAATTTCCCTAAAGAAGGGATTGCTGTTTATGTGATTTTATGGCAGAATTACTTCAAGTTGGGAGGTGAGATTAGGTCAAGAAAGCCACTGTGGGATTGAGATACTGGAAGAGAATCTCATGAGTAGGATCCAGCGGAGCCTAACTGTTGATGCTGTTATTAAGTAGGATGAGAGAGTTGCCCTGGGCCTCCTTGCTAGGGAGCAATACCTCCAACCAATTAGGCTATCTATACCTTTGAGAAATAATGAGAAAAAAGCAAGGCTGATCCTAATAGGGGAATATGGGGCTGCTAAATAAATGGAAAAGACCTTGGAAGTGGAGATATAGAATGTCAGAATGGTGAGGAACAGGGGCCACCAGACTGTCTGACACCCAGCTCTGCCACTTAGCTGTGTGCCCTCGGGCGAGTTCCTGAACTTATCCGGATCCCAGTTTCCTCATCTGAAACAAGGACTAACACTGGCAGCCACCTGCTTCCTTAACCCACAGCTGTTCCACAGCTCATATTTCTATCATCTCACCCCTCACTGGCCATGGCCAGCTTGGCTGGGCATCCCTCCAATGAATGTGATGCTGAGGGGTCAGCAAATTCTCTCTCAAGGGCTTCCCTGGTGGCGCAGTGGTTGAGAATCCGCCTGCCGATGCAGGGGACACGGGTTCGTGCCCCGGTCCGGGAAGATCCCACATGCCGCGGAGCGGCTGGGCCCATGAGCCATGAACACTGAGCCTGCGCGTCCGGAGCCTGTGCTCCGCAACGGGAGAGGCCACAGCAGTGAGAGGCCCGCATACAGAAAAAAAAAAAAAAAAAAAAAAAAAAAAGGAAAGATGCTGCTTTCACATTTGTGGTTTCTGCTGGAGGGGGCATTCTGTTCAGGATTCTTGGCTTTAGACAAAGCTCACCAAGGTTCTAGTCAATAGCCAGGGCCTCTTGCCTACTGTGAGATAGGACCAAGTCAGTCTTGACTCCTTTGCTCCTGGCATTTGTAAGTACCACACAACCCCTAGGGTGTAGATCAGTGGGAGGGGAAAACTCAGACTTCCAGTCTTCACACTCTTACTGGTAGGAGGTCTCAAGCACAGCATTCTAGGGACTAACTGCAGTACATTAGTTGCATTGAATTGTGTCGAGGGAAACCCTAGAACTAGAACCATCTGCCATTCTCATTTCTTTCTTACTTTTTCCTTTCAAATGTGTGTTACTCCTGAAATAATTACAAACATAGAATCTTAGAAAGTAATTCTACTAACATGTGAATATACATATATATACATATACACACATGTGAACACATACACATATGTACACATATATATATGTGTGTGTGTGTGTATATATATATATATGTACATGTACATAGACAGTCCCAAGGCAATATATATATTTCAAATAACAAGACCTAAAAAGGTTTCTGGTCATCTTGGAGCAAGGTTTCATATGAGACTGCCAAGCAGAAAAAGTGGCATTATTAGTTTAGTAGGTGTATGCTAGAAAACCAAGGATTTTCAACTGTATAAACAAATGAAAGTTTGAACCTTTCAATATTTCAAGGTCTCTATACTGACAAAATGTTCACAACCTGCCTGAGGCTATAATCTTGCAACTGCTTTAAGCACAGAGTGCTAAATCTACCTCTTAATTGGCTGAGACACAGAAAATTCCGGTATTTCAGAAAACAGTTAAAATGATTCATTAGATCACTCTTTTCTGAAGGTAGCCTCAACCAGTATATCAATTGAACATTATGGAATATTTTACATCAGGGGTCTTGTCTATAAGGTTAAAAAAAAATCAGTCATTAAGTGTCAGGTGCAGAAATAGATTAAATTTGGAAATCTGGCCAAATGCTGTTTTCTAATATATGGCTGTATAAACAATTTTCCTTCGACTCTATTTTCAAAGAGCTATAAACGTAAAAACAACCACCACAACAAAAAAGCTATGCTAATATTATTACACAATCTAACGTGGTTGTCCAGAAATGTATCTAGCAACCCAGCCATCCAAACTAAGAGTTGTAGGTGAGAAGGACCAGCATATTCAATCATCCATTTCACCTGGGAGTTAGATCGTCCTGGAAGCCAATCAGGCAACCTCAATGGCAACTGACCAGCCTGCTATTTTTTTTCAATTTTTAACTTTTTTAAAGATTCTGCACTCGTAATTTTAAAACTATTTTTCACTAGAGTTCCAAATGATAACATTGGGGAAAATAATTTTAAAATGTCTTTGAGTTGTCATTTAAAAAAGGGTAGTATTGGAAACATTTATTTTCTGTATGTTTGAAATGAAATTACTTCCTTTTTTTCTTTGATAACTGTTGTTGTTTGAGATGGTTTGTATTTAAATGACATGTGAGCCCCATAAAAATATTGTCTAGCAATTTGTAGTTTCACCAAGTTTAAAGACAACTAGTCTACAGAATAGTGGAAAGCGCTTTGCAAGGGACAAGAAAGTGGAATCAGTGATTGGTAAACCCTCGGTTATCCAAAATTCGATCATGCTCTTTGGTTAGCTAGAAGTCGAAACTGATTAGGGACAGAGTAAAGGGACAAAGTAGATGACTAAATAGTTAATCCCACTAAGGGATCATAAGTAAAGAAAAAAATATGGAAGACCCCTGTAAGTTAATGATCACTCAAGAAAGCAGGCTTGCCTAACAACAAAACCATGCAACAGAAGCATAAGACACGCCCCCAAACAATAAAATAATTGTAAAATGAGACCCACATCCTGTCAGCGAGGTAAGTTAATGATTCCCAGGACATACTCCTCTGCCCACACTAAAAACAAAAATATAGGGAAATGATGACATTAGACTAACACCTGAGATGATTTACCATTTTTAGCATACATTACCACCCTTTTGCTAATTTAAGTAGTGCCATGACAGTCCCGGCTTGACCATGTAGGGACAAGAAAACTCCCCCACCTGATGTGGAGGAGGAGCTGATGATGGAAGCCTGATGTCTACTCAAAATTGAGGAAGCAGGTGGTCTTCTCCCCCTCCCCATTCTTCCTTTGATTATGAAACTGTAGCCCACTAAGTTCTCAGGGCAGCAGCCTCTTGCCCACCCACTTGTAAACCTCACAAGCATCCTATTCTAATAAATCACTTCCTGTCTATTGCTTTGCCTCTCTCCTAATTCTTACCGCACTGAGACATAAAGAACTGAAGTTCCTCAGAGCCCCCGGAGACACATTTCTGTCATTTCAAAACTGCTTTTCAGCACTGCAAATCTCACCAAGCAAGGATGGAAAGGGCAAAATTCATATGTAAATATGGCACTAAGTGAATACTCCCAGCTGCCAATCCACATCCCAAAGCAAATGATCACCTATAAAAATATTATTTTATCTCTAAAGATAATTTTTATTACTTTTACTTAGATGTAAACAAATTAACCATCATTGCATCATAAAATAATTTAAATCTGTTTTAAAACCTTTTTTTACATTTAAACACATATGTATATGTATGCCCATGTCTTTAGAGACTAAATTTTAAATTGTAAACAAAAATTCTAAGTGTCAAGAAAAATAGCAAAAGAGCTAAGTAAATCATGGAAAATCCATAGGATAGAATGTTATGCAGCCAATAAAAATCATACCTCCTTCACTGATTATTTCGTGATATAGGAAGATGCCCGTAGCAGGTCAAATGGACGACATAAAACTTTATATGCTGTATTGCAATTTTAAAATAATAATGCATGCATATAAAAAATACTAGGAGGAAAATTAGTGTTAACCATTTCTTGATAGTGAGATTATGCATGTTTTCTTATACTTTTCTGAATTTTCCAAATTTTTTACTGTGAGCATGTAAAGCTTAAGTCAGTCACGTGTATGTGTGGTTCTGATCTAACATTAGCTTGTATTTGTTGCTTAAGTGTGAACAGTTTCAAATACGGAAATGACAGAGGGTCGAGTTCATTGTTAAGGTTAATGTCACCTGAAATATAAATATTCTATTTAAATTCCAAGTAAATACCTGAGAGAATTGGAAACCTAAAGGAGGAGGCAATTGTATGAAATGTTTTCTAGACCTAAACTGGATAGAGAAACCATTACTAGAGAAAAGGCCATACAGGTTTCATTCTGTCATTCCACTATATAAAAATGTATGTTGAATTTAAACTCTCAAACACATTTGTCTTTAGTTCAAAGCCACTCCTAGAGGAACCCTCAAATACTTTCCATCTTGTTCAAGTGCTATTCTTTCATAAGTGAAAGTGCTGAAGAAAAAGATATTCTGTTTTTGCTGTACCTAATGTTATTCTTCTTTGCTTGAAAACAAAACATTAAATGTAAAGTAAATGTACAGTTAAAGTAAAGCAGCTATCAGAGATGAAAGGCACTCAGTTTTCTCCTACAGAAAAAAAAAAAAAATATGGAAGCTGCTCTTGAGAAGGAAAGCTATCTCTCCTTTAGTATACCATGCCCACACATCAACCTGGTTTTGCACAAGCCCAGAGCAACAAAGTCAACTTGCTGTTGAAAAACAAAAACAAAGTACACACACACAAACAACAACAACAAAACACCCACGAAAAAATAACTTCTTGAGGAAAGAACTTATAAACCTCAAAACAGAGTTAAAAATCAAACTCTGGCCAATAATAAACTGTCTGTAATTTACAAAAAAAAATTCATAATAAACAGTGACTGTGCACGTGTAAATTATCTTTAACCTATACCATGTGTAAGTTAAGTGAACACCTAAGTACTCAAATCAGAATTCACATTCTGTAATTAGCATCTGAAGATCATTATCAAGAGTTCACATCTAGGGATGGCTGTGTCATACACTTCAAATATCACCAGTATATCTGTACCACAGGGTCAGAGTAATGTTAAAAATAGCTATTCTAATAAAATGAGTGGTATTTGAGAGGCGGTTTCCTAGAAAAATTATACAGATATCTCTGCCTTTCCATGTACGAAATTGAAGAACTCAAAGGGACAAGTAGCACTCAATGTGTAGAATCTCTTGTAGCTGTGTGCCCCTTTAATGGAGGACCCTATCATCTATCTGAGAAAACACAGGGCCTGTGATCTTGCCACCTTAATATCTTGCATCTTCTTCAGAGGGAAGCTTGCATTAAAGCTAATTGCCAGGCGTTCCTAAGTGGGCAAGGAGTAGACTGTTTTTATGCCTGCATGCTAATAAAAGTGTGGCAGGGGCTACCCTGGTGGCGCAGTGGTTGAGAGTCCGCCTGCTGATGCAGGGGACACGGGATCGTGCCCCAGTCTGTGAAGATCCCACATGCTGCGGAGCGGCTGGGCCCATGAGCCATGAACGCTGAGCCTGCACGTCCGGAGCCTGTGCTCCGCAACGGGAGAGGCCACAACAGTGAGAGGCCCTCATGCCACAAAAAAAAAAAAAAAAAGTATGGCAGGATTCAGACCAAGATTTGCTTTCATTTTAATATAGGGGGAAAAACCTGTATCTCCCATTTACCTTCAATTTCTGGAAGTTACTGGTATTTAACACAACTACATAACTCAGCTCAAGGGTCACGTTCTTGGCCAACATTTCCCTTTTCTCCTTTATGCTTCCCACGGTACAGAGTACTGTATTTATTATATCATACTGTAGAGCATTGACATTTTTTTCTTTGGCATGTATGTCTTTACTGATTGTGTGTTTCTTTACACTTAAAAGTTTAGATTAGGGACCATTTTAACTTCATCCCAGAATGGTGCACTTTAATATTTGTAGTTATAAATTTGACAGTGGCTGTATATGAAACTTAAGTTAAAAAAAAATAGTGAGGGCTTAGCATCGCTGAAAATTCCTGGGAATGTCTCAAATCCTTTTCCACATGCCTTCTTTTCACCAGCACACCATTCTGAGCTGTGGGCTTCTTGGATAAAAACTCTGTTATCCCTGTGCAAATATCATAGGAGCCCACCTCATGTGCCTGACATGTGCCTGACAGTCACCTGGTCAGGCCATATTTGGAAGATATAGACAATAAATACATGAATGCAACTCCTCTAGGCTACTGCCACCCCACAGGCTATTGCTTCCCATGAGGGGAAAATGAGTTTGTAGCAAGACTAATAAGCAAGACACAATTATTTTGGAGACTTTGGGAGCAATCAAACCTGCCACTCATACACATTTCCTACACTATATTTTTTCCCTAGAAAAAAGTTTTAATCTTGCTGCTCCAATAAGACCCCATAAATCGAATAGTTTCTTTAGCCCATTAATTTAGTGAGAACATTCTATACCAAAAATAATATTGAGGAATGCTGCTGAGAAAGCTGCAGAGCTAGAGAATGAACACTGCTTCTAGAATAGGATGTCTTATATTATATAAGCTTCATTCTATAAATATGTTTGGCAGAAGTGTCATTCTGCATTATTCTTGCTACAATATGTGTTATTCTGAGGATCTGTTATAGTGGTGGCTTGCAGATCCACTATACTAAAATTTCCATATTGACAGTTACAAGAGAGAAAATAACCTTAATACCGAATAAACTGCCAAAAAAGATATGGTTTGGTGGTTGTGGGTACAGTCTCTTATTTTAAAATGAAAAGATTATTTTAATTTTAAGAGGCAGAAAATAAGTCTTTCTGTTCTAAGAGTTTGACTTGTTTTTCATTTATTGTTCTGCTCGTCTAAAAAAGGAAACCTAACATTTTCTAACTGATGGACAGCAGTGAATTCTTTTACTGAAACACCCACACTTAAAACTTCTTGGCAGTTTTTAAGGCAAGGCTGGGTTAGAAAGAAGATGATAAGAGTATGTCAACTTAACTAAGATGAACATCTGGCTTCTAGAGGCACCAAATGAAGGCAAAAATGTAGGATGTAAAAAATATTTTGTCATGTAAAAGTTTTTTGGTGGAGAAACCTAATGGAGAGAGAGTCTAAAAGCTTTTGTGGATTTAAAAAAAATACAGAGTTAAAATTTGGTGGTTTTACATGTGAGTAAATATAGATCTTAAAGAAACTAGTTTTTTTTAAACAAAATTAGCAAATAGAAGACATTGAACAATTCAGAATGTTGTCTTCTATTCAAGAAACACCTACTTAGCACCTATGCCATATATTGAAAGCAGCATTGGAGATATAAAGATGAAGACAATCTCTTAGGATATACATGCATCATCATTTACTTCTGTTGTAAGTTAGTCAATGTTTTTATCCTCATTGCTCTGATATTACTCTTATCAGTTATCCTTTTTCAATGTAAAAAGAAACTAAAACAGAGCAAAGCAAAATTATTTTTATTTCCTTCATAATTTTGAAACCTCTAAGACAATGGTTCTCAAATTTTAGTGTAGAAAATAACTTACTTGGACAAAAGACCCCTATTGAGAGAGTCAGGGTTGGGACCAAAGAAACTACAGTTTTAAACAAGCCCAGGAGAGGGCTGTAACATAGGTGCTATAAGAACCACCACTTGAGATACCACCACTGGTCTAAGAACTGTAACAGCATTTATTCTTTTCCAACATGTTGGAGGTTCAGACACTGAGCTGGGCATGACTTGGGATGAAGCATGGCACAGGAAATATTGTACTTCTAACTCATGGGCATTTTTAGTCATGTGCTAGTCTATGTAGCTAGCTCTGAAACTCTAAACAGTTTTCCATGGGCCGTGGTAACAGCAATAATTACTATTGTTCTTTCCACAGTAAAGGAAACAGAGGAATAAATTTCCTAGGGAACTTTCTACCCAAGAAGTTAGTAGCAGATCGGAACTTTGAGGTCAATGGTTTTTTAAACCACAGGTTGGCTGTAAAGGAAATACATGGAATATTTCCTACAAGCTTTTTAACATGAGTACTATTAAGAGCATATCCTCTAATGCAAATTAAATAAAATTGGTAGGTCATATTTTTCTACTTTTTGTACTGTCTTTAAAGTCATCTTTGATACACAATTCATTTATCTGGCTGGCCTAGATATCAATCTCTTTAGGAAGCTCTGAGATCTCCTTGTTCCCTTTTCTACTTCATTGTATTTTGAGTGCCTTGCACCAAAGCTTCAGAAACAAGGTTGATATAAGTTAGTATTCAGAAAATTAAGTGTACTGTTTAATTCCTGTAATTGAATTAGAAGCTGACTCTCTGGATTATTTCTCTATACAGTAGATGGAAAAATGATATTGTGTTTAAAAACACCAACTGTTATGGTTTACACTGGTGCTATAAAGAGATGTGACAATTCATCACTGGAAAAAAAAGAAAAGTACTCCTTAAAAAAACCATCTTCCCAATGTCTTTCTCTGCAGATGTAGAACTAACCCCCATGTAGACATCAAGAGTATATTCAGATGTAAACTTTCAGACATCGATTGATCCTATTATTTTGGGCACGTCCACCCTCTCATTTCACAATTCTTCAAGCCCACAACCTGCCTACCCCCTCATGATACCTCTCCCCATTGCCAGTACCCTTCTCCATTCTCACTGCGGTTTGTTCTTAATTAGGAGTCAGTCAATTGATTCCTGGTAAAGTGTAAGTTGATTAAAAAAAAAGTCTGGAAGTCTTACCTTAAACCTATCTGCATTTAAATGTGACTTTTATTCACCTAAACTCAAGTGTACCTATCTTATTTAGAGAAGGAGGCTGCCTTCACCACACCCTTCTAGTTCCTCACAGCATAGGGGCAGGTGCCAGGCTTCTGCATGGGTCCCTACCTCTCATGATTTGGCTTCTCTGTCTCCTGAGTTTACAAGCTGCATAAGACAGTAGCTCCACTAGTGTGGGCTTATTACATGTCAATGCAGGATTTTCGGTAGGAGACTAAACTGTTCGAAGTTAGGATTTATACCATTTGTTAACCTTGCAGAATGTAAGGATAATTTTGATCATGATTTTATAGGAACTCACGGATCGCTGAAGAGGCTTTTAGTTATATATACCAGGTTTGACATTAATACAGGGCAAACCAAAAAGTTGTATACTTTCCTCAGTAATGTATATGACCCTGTGCTACAAAAATCATCCATTTATTAAATTAGCAGTTGAAGATATGTGCTCCTTTCTTTTCTTCAATAATGTAGAACATATATATTCACTACACTAGGTAAAAATTCTCAGCCTAGCGCACAGCCTATGTTTTGTTCCACATATTGTAAATATAATCTAAAAGATGTATATTTTTCAAATAATTTTAAATGAATTAAACGCATTGCTTTTCCCTTAATCTCCAGCTTCAGAATGGTAAAAAATAAATTACCAAGTTTTAATTTGCCATTATGGTATTAGTTATCAATAACATCAAATATTAGTTCAATATATTATTTTTATTTCTAAAATAAAGACATTTTATAATTTATTTCAAAAAAACCATCCACAGGATATGTTCCCAAAATGAGCTAAAATATTCATTTTCCACATTCAAATAAAACTTAGGCAAGATATAAATGGAACTTATCTGACAACATGATATGAATTGTCAAAAATCTTGATCCAGGGCTTCCCTGGTGGCGCAGTGGTTGAGAATCCGCCTGCCGATGCAGGGGACGCGGGTTCGTGCCCCGGTCCGGGAAGATCCCACGTGCTGCAGAGCGGCTGGGCCCGTGAACCATGGCCGCCGAGCCTGCGCGTCCGGAGCCTGTGCTCCGCAACGGGAGAGGCCACAACGGTGAGAGGCCCGCGTACCGCAAAAAAAAAAAAAAAAAAAAAAAAAAAAAAAAAATCTTGATCCAAAATAAAACAGACCCATATAAAATACTAACAATAGCCTGCGCCTGAAATAAAACTTTAAAGAGATAATTATAAGGGAAGTCAGCCTAATTATACTTATTTTAATAACAAAAAGTACATATAAAGTTTCATTATAATTAGATACCTGAGGTGATCTGCTATATAGCCCTTAAACTTCTTTGAAAAATTAATAGGCAATAGAAATCAAATTCGTTCTTTCAATAAAGGAGAATAATCACTTTATTCAATTAATTTAAAGGTACCTTCTTTGAATATGAAATAGGAAAAGATTAGCTTGTTATTCAAGTTGCTTTCTAACCTGGTTGTGGGTAGAAGAGATGAGACCTGAAGAGTAATTTATAGGGTTGAGTCCACCCAATAAGGACCTAAAAGGGGTATGGTTGAGGCCAAGGCAGAAAAATCTCCACTCCATTCAGCCTTGTTTCAGTATGACTTCTTGGCCATCTCTGGCCTTTAAATCCATACATATACCAAAAAAAAAAAAAAAAATTGGACTTATAATTTATGACTGCCAACATATTTTAAGCCTAAGGTGGACAGGGTACAAACTCCAATCCTCAGCAAGATTAGATATTCAAGAACAGACAATAGACATGACTACTTTCAATTAGAATTAACAATAGGGGGAAAATCAACAAACAGGGTATAAGAGTCTATCTGGCCGTATGATTCTAACAGTTTTAGGAGGCTTTACTTTAGCATTTCCGATTGACAGCTTCACTTCCTGACAATGTGTTATTTGCTTAAGTGTGTTAATGCTACTCTGTTGGGAAACGGGAACAGATGAGCACCAGAACCATATAGGTTCTTTCCAAACTTTTTTTTAAACGGTGTTTTGATGGTCTTTAAGGCAATTTGACCCAGTATTGCCTTTAAGGCATGTTTATTTTAACACATAATATCTTTTCAATTAAAAAAAAATGAGAAAGTTCTGTTTATATTCATATAGACTGAACACTTAAGCTAACAATAGGTACTCAGCAAGATATCTAACTTGTTTAAAAGCACCAGATCCTCCAGAAATTCTTGGTTTAGACTTGCATTAAATCTTGAGTGATATACAAAACTCTCACTTGCCTTGGATAGATAATAAGGCCAGGTGGTATTTTCAGGAATGTGGAGATGTGTTGCCTCCTTGGACTAAGAGAATAAAGAGGTTTGCAGAACAGAGGTATAGAAAGAACAGAAGAGACCCTGAAAATAAAACTTCAGAAAGGATAACAACCCAGAAGCCTTAGTGAAGATAAATAAATTTCAGTGCATAGGTTCAAGTAATAGAAGAGGAATAAATAAGGAAGAATCGTGATTTTTCCTGGGAGGATATGAGCTAGGGATGGGAGCACTGGAGTACATTGGGGTTGGCATAGGAACAGTGAATTTCAGAGGAGTATATGCTAACATGTTTTCTTGTTCCCTATCTTGGATCTAACTAGCTTAAACTCAGCTATCAGGGGATATAAAGAACAGGGAAGACCATAACATGCTCTAACTCTGGAACAAATAAATCTTTTCTTCACAAGGACCTTAATGAGTCATGAGGCTGACAATCGAAGAATTAGCCCTCCAATTTGCCTTTCCTCTGGATGACTTAGGTGACAAAAATAAAGCAGGTAATATTCCTCTTCAATGATAAAATTCTTAAACTCCTACAGTATTACAGTTAATGAAGAAATACTTAATAGCAAAACGTATAAGCTCCTTCAGCAATGGAAAGGTCTTATTGTACATTTTTAAGTATCTGGATACACAGACTCAAAACTCATGATATGCAAAAACTTTTATGTTTGCCTTTTAAGATGCTCTTTTCATAATCTTCCTCTGAAATGGAGAACAGAAAACACAAGTGTGCAAAGTTTCTTTCAGGTCTACAAAATGAATAAACAACTCATAAATGATAGCACAGTTTAACTATCAAGCTTTTATAATTTATTATCAGTAGCCAAGCTATTAAAGTTTCCAACTAAAACAATGCAAAAAAAAGCCACGTAAAAATCATGTAACTTTTGCATCTTTTTTTGCAGCTTCCTCCATCACACTGAACAGCATCTCTCCCCTCCCACTCCACATTCAATCTGTAATCAAGACTCTTTATCTTCTGAAAAACTCTTGATTCCATTTCTATCTACCATGAAGTCATTATCTCTGAACTGGGCTACTGCCAAAGCCACCTAAAGGATCAGCCAGCATTTTTATCTACCTTTTTCCCCTCTCATCTGTGCTCTGTGATTTCACCAGAGTGCTCTTATAAAAATGTAAATCCAATCATGCTGTATATCCCTGTTTCAAACTCTTTAAAGGTTTATCATTGTTCTAGGATAAAAGCAAAACTCCTCAACAAGGTCACCAGTCCACACAGTGGTCCTTATACTTGACTGCACACTGGAATCGCTCAGAAAACTCTGATGCTTAGGTCGCACCCTCAAAGATTCTGGTGTAATTAGTCCAGGATGGGACTAGGCAGCCAGATTTTTACAAGTTCCACTGAGAGCTCTCCTGTTCCACTGGGGCTGAGAACCAGTGCTCTAGAGTTCAATCATCTGCTGTGGTAGCCACTTACCATATGTGGCCATTATGCACTTGAAGTGTGGCTGGTCTGAATATTGACATTCTGTGACTCTAAAACATACACTAGATTTTAAAGACAGTGTGAAAAACAGAGTAAAGTATCTCAGTAATTTTTAATACCGATTATATGTTGAAATAATATTTTGGAAATACTGATTTAAATAAAACATTATGAAAAGTAATTCCATGTTCTTCCACTTTTTAACATGGCTAACAGAAATTTAAAGATTACTTATGTGGCTTGTATTCTATTTCTATCAGACATCACCACTGAAGAGCCTTATCAAGCACTACACTCCCCCTCTCCTGCTTTGCCCCTCGCCTTCTCTTAGTTTCCAATATTTTCCTTCTTCTTACCACAAGGTCTTTGTATGCTCTCTGCCTGAGCTTTATTCTTTTCCTTCCTTTTTTTTTTTCTAGTTAACTCCAAGTTATCCTCCAGATTTCATCTGAAGGGATAATACACCACACACCCTTAATATGGGCATCTCTCTCTCCACACACATATTTCTGAAACTATATAATGTCCATTTCTCCAATTAGTAAGCTCTGTAAACACAGGTTAATATCTGCTTTTGCATGACTCAGATTTAAATATCTGCTGAATAAATGACATAATACCAGAAGCAAAAGTATAGAAACTATCATATTAGAAATACTGAATCTACAAAACATTTGTCCATGTGCCAGAGAGTCCATTGCTAATATGTAAAATAAACTTTAGATAACTTTGTGGACTAGAACACATACACTCTTCACCTCCCACAGTGATACCCTGGGAGTGTAAGCTAAGTATGTACACATATATTCATATAAACATACACACATTTCTGTACATATATATTTACATGTATACTTGTGTTCTTAAGGTTATTTTTCATATTTTAATATTTTTTGCTAAAATCTATTCACAGGGATAAAAATCTGCTTTATCATGGCAATAGAAACTTTATTTTTTATAAAGATACTAAAGAAAAATACCACTTTCTATATGAACAGAAGGAAATATCTCAAAGAATGCTGCTTGATTCTTCAGAAAGTCTGTCAACATTTCAGAGTGGAAAGCATATAATTCTCCAACATTTTAACAAATAATCTTCTTTGCCTGAGTAAAATTCGCTCAAGAGTAACCTCCATGTTCTTTTTTAATGTGAATCATTGTTTAGCTCTGGAGTTTACTGCCAAATAAATATATATGAGTTCTATTTTATTATATTTTGAAGAGGCAATGATACTCAATGCAAGAAGAGACTTGAAAAAGAGCTAACATGACCCTCGTCCCCGGTCTTACTCTACAAACCAAGCTGAGGAGTCTCCGTCAGCTCCTTGCTCTGCTAAACTGGGTCTCCCTGATGGAGGCCAATGAGGTGTAAGCCTTCTTCATTTTCTTCCTGATTTGCCCATTACCAAGATCCAATTTTTCCTATTTTAAGAGTGTGTGATATAACTCCCAAGAGGGTGATCAAGGCAAAAGTATCAAACTATATGGTCACTGATCTAGTTGGAGAAATACTTTGTCCTACGTAATCTCCAATAACTGAATTCAAATTCTCTTTTGAAATAGCAGAAAAATTAACCTCCCCTCATTCTTCATTAAATGAGATTCAGCTAAATATGATGATTTAGGTCAGAAGTCAGTGAACTTTTTTCATAAAGAGCCAGATGGTAAATATTTTAGGCTTTGGGGGCCCCATGGTCTCTGTTGCACATATTCATCTCTGTTGTCATGGCATGAAAGCAGCCACAGACATCAGGTTAACGAATGAGCACGGCTGTGTTCCAACATAACTTTACTGCAATATAGGTGGTGGGCCGGGTTTGGCCTGTGAGCTATTGTTGGCTAATTCCAGATTTAGAAGAAAAGTACATGGCTCTAGAAAAGTAACCATGGACTCATCAAAAGGAAACTATGCAGACAACTTCCCAGCTGAAATTTTATTACAATATTTAATCCTTAGAGGTCAATGTTTTTTCTTATAACTTCATCTTGCTTTACATATGCTTGCATATATGTTACCTGATGACTTCTAACAAGAACTCTGTAAGGTAGCTCTCACTGCTTCCCATTCAGTAATTGAGGAAATTGAGGTCAGCTGTATGAAATTATTCTCTTAATATCATACAGGCATAGAAAGCAGAGCTGAAGCCAAACACAGTTCTAACTTGAAGTTTAGTGTGTGTGAGCATGTATGTGTATTTCTCCACTGGAAATCTTAAAATTGTAATTATATTTTCCTGTTAAATAAAGTCTTAATACTTCTTAAATAGGACACTTAACCATATTTGTGATATATTTTCTAATACATGAAATTAGAAGTTATATTTTGTTAGAAATAAAGTCAATTGTAATTTGTCATTAATTCCATGATATGTTCTTTTTAGAGGATTAGATTCAGATATAATATAAATTTTGGTATTAAAATTACAACAGATAGCAGAAGACTTCAGAATGTTCAATTATGTCTGAGGTCCTTTTGACCCAAAAGCTATTGGTAAAAAGAGATTAAAAGTGAAAGCCTGTGTTTTAACCAGACAAATAGCCTTGAAACAAAACTTACCATCTTTAAAAAATCTGCATCAATGTAATCTTCCACTTATCACTTTAATTGTTATTTTTCAATAGTTTATCTTCTTATTATATATTTCTAGTTCTGTTGGTGGTGAGTTAGCATTAACATGGCTGGGCTTAGAAATGGTTCCTGTAAACTTGAAAATCAGATGTTCTCACTCTCTGCAGTGGTAAAGAATCCCATGGATCTTTTTCAGGATTAGGACTATACAATCAGTTGGGAGAGCAAAAATGAGCTCTAACACATTAGATTTTCCATGCAAATTCCCATTTTATTACTAGATAAATAATCAGAAAATAACTGACTTCTACTATATATAAAATAGATGACTAATAAGAACCTACTGTATAGCACAGGGAACTCTACTCAATACTCTGTAATGACCTATATGGGAAGAGGATCTAAAAAAGAGTGGATGTATGTATATGTATAAATGATTCATTTTGCTGTAGAGCAGAAGCTAACAAAACATTGTAAATCAACTGTACTCCAATAACTTTTTTTTTTTTTGCGGTACGCGGGCCTCTCACTGTTGTGGCCTCTCCCGTTGCGGAGCACAGCCTCCGGACGCGCAGGCTCAGCGGCCATGGCTCACAGGCCCAGCCGCTCTGCAGCATGTGGGATCTTCCCAGACCAGGGCACGAACCCGTGTCCCCTGCATCGGCAGGCGGACTCTCAACCACTGCGCCACCAGGGAAGCCCAAAAATTTTTTAAAAAGAAAAGAAGTGACTTCTTCAAGGCCACATAGCACAAGTGGTGAAGCAAAGATAGAATCAATGTCTTCCATCCCCTATTAGTCTTTTCAAGATAATACCTTGGATCACCAATGACAGAAATGCATATTTATCAATATAAAGTAACTATAAACCATATAGGCTTTATTTTATTGGGGCAATGTCTTATCTGTCCAATAGGCTATATCACTAGGTACATATCATAAGCAAAAACCTTTAATGATGGAAAGTACTGCAACAAAATGTCTTTACTCTGATCTGTAATAACACCTGTTTGGTTCCACATAATTTGTCAATTGTACATTGATATTTCTCTTTTTCATATGTTTGTACCTAGTTTTTCAAAGATACTTTATATTTCTTGAAAGAGAGAGGCTATCTTAAGTGTTTTTTTTTCACATTTTCCACAAGGCAGCCCAGACCTTGGCACATAAGTCCTTTTAGAAATGAAAATGATGAATTCAGAAAAAGGATACTTATTACAAATATTGCCATTATGCACAAAAATAAACTCAAAATGGCTTAAAGACTTAAACATAAGACATGACACCATAAAACTCCTAGAAGAGAGGATAGGCAAAACATTCTGACATAAAACATACTAATGTTTCCTTAGGTCAGTCTCCCAAGGCAATAGAAATAAAAACAAAAATAAACAAACGGGACCTAATCAAACTTACAAGCTTTTGCACAGCAAAGGAAACCATAAAAAAAAAAAAAAAAAAAAAAAAAAAAGACAGCCAATGAGAAAATATTTACAAATGATGGAAATGATGGGACAGACAAGAGCTTAATCTCCAAAATATACAAACAGTTCATACAACTTAACAGCAAAAAAACACAAACAACCCAATCAAAAAATGGGCAGAAGACCTTAATAGACATTTCTCCAAAGAAGACATACAGATAGCCAGTAAGCACATGAAAAGCTGCTCAACATCACTAATCATTAGAGAAATGCAAATCAAAACTACAATGAGTTATCATCTCACACCAGTCAGAATGGGCATCATCAGAAAATCTACAAACAACAAATGCTGGAGAGGGTGTGGAGAAAAGGGAACCCTCCTATGCTGTTGGTGGGAATCTAAGCTGGTACAGCCACTGTTTGCATGGATGCAAAACAGTATGGACGTTCCTCAGAAAACTAAAAATAGAATTACCATATGATCCAGCAATCCCACTCCTGGGCATATACCTGGACAAAACTATAATTCAAAAAGATACATGCACCCCTATGTTCATAGCAGCACTGTTCACAATAGCCAAAACATGAAAACAATCTCAATGTCCATTGACAGAGGAATAGATAAAAGAAGATGTGGTACATATATACAATGGAATACTACTTGGCCATAAAAAAGAACAAAATAATGCCATTTGTGGCAACATGGATGCAACTAGAGATTATCACACTAAATGAAGTAAGTCAGAAAGAAAGACAAATACCACATGATATCACTTATATGTGGAATCTCAAATATGGCACAAATGAACCTATATACAAAACAGAAACAGACTCATTGACATAGAGAACAGACTTGTAGTTGCCAAGGGAGAGGGGAGTTTGGGGTTGGTAGATGCAAACTATTACCTTTGGAATGGATAAACAACAAAGTCTGAATGTATAGCACAGGGAACTATATTTAATATCCTGTGATAAACCATACAGGAAAAGAATATTTAAAAAGAATGTATATATCTGTATAACTGAGTCATTTTGCTGTACAGCCGAGATTGGCACTATACTGTAAATCAACTATACTTCAATAAAAAATAGTATTAAATAAAAACAAAACAACAAAAAGAAATAATGCTGTATTTTTTTTCACATTACCTACCATTATATATTTCTTAACTACTGTAAGTTTTTATATTTGTTCAAATATTCCATGATGGAAACAGCCACATAAAAAGAAAGTAATTATTTTAGTCTAATGTTCCTAGAGTTATTTTTCTAATAAACTGTATTGAATATAATACATGGTTACTTGAATCTAAAAGTATATCTTTCAGTAAAAAGGTCAGATGAATTTTTAGGTGCAATTGGACATTTAAAAACATTTACATGCTAGCTAAACATTATAATTTGCAGGAGTATTATGCCTTTGGAAACACATGAGAGTTCAAATAGGATCTGTTCTATCTTCCAGAATGAAGATACTAAAAATAGTGTGGGCTTAAGCTGGGCCACAGTTTTGTGAAATTGCTATCACTTCACTGGAAAATGGAGGAAATGAAACAAGTCTGTTGGGTGGGCGGGGAGGGCCTGTGTAGATGATGGATTGGCACTCATACATCAGTGCTTCACTGCTGTTATACCAAAGGCCTTTTACAGCTTATAGTTAAACTTAACACCAAGTGTAAGCCAAATATACAACACTTCATTGTACTTGTATTACCGTATGCAAATATAAATAAAGTTACCACAAATTGGTGAACAATTAATGAGATTCATTGCAGGGATATTTCATCACTGAATGCTGTTTTCCTGCCAACTGAGACACGATGTATTTAATTTAAATGACACCACCTGCTCCCACCTCTAAGTGAAATGAAAAAGCTGCCAAAGGGCATGTTGGGAATTTACTTGCAGACTTCCTTTTAATCAGGCATTTCTCCATAATACTGAAAGCCAAAAGCATCATGAAAAATAACACAGCTTTGTAAGTCGATAGTTGAATTTGGAGTGCTCGTCAAATAAAATAAACTTAGGATATACAGGATGATATTCTACAACAATACTACTCTTTTCTTGCTGTGAAATTACTTTCTTACTCTAAAGAAAAAAAAATGTGTATGAAAATACAGTACAGCCTGACATGACAAATCAATAAGAAGTGACTTATAGGAGAGGAAAGTGGAGTGAATGTTTTCGTTTGTCACAGTTACCAAGATAACGATACTGTGAACTTACGATTGTCTGAGGAAAATGTTTCACTAACATTAATTGGAAATGTCTCAATACCCTCTTCGCCCAGTGAACTGGCAACATGTTATCGTGCACATTTTCCTAGCAGGTAAGATGTATTAGAGGATGGACAGGTACTTTTCTAAGAACCTTGCAGGACCTTCCTTATATCTCTCCTCTTGATATTCAGTCCTCTCTCCTGAGCAATTGAACTGCTATTTAACGTGAACACTGGAGGGTGTAGGAGGGTATAAAACAAGTGTACATGACAATTTCTTATCTAGGGAGTCTGTCAAATGAGGATCCATTTTCCAAAGTCATCAAGTTGCTAAGGATGAGTATTATGCTGTATAAGATCTGCCAAATTATTTTCCCATTAAGTCATGCTTTCATCCCTAGAAGTCTCAAACTGATGTCCTAATTAAATATGATGTCAAAATCACATTTGAACTGCTAATGTTTATAAAATAATTTTTAAAAAGTACTAAGCCAGGGCTTCCCTGGTGGCGCAGTGGTTGAGAGTCCGCCTGCCGATGCAGGGGACACAAGTTCGTGCCCCGGTCCGGGAGGATCCCGCATGCCGCAGAGCGGGTGGGCCCGTGAGCCATGGCCGCTGAGCCTGCGCGTCCGGAGCCTGTGCTCCGCAACGGGAGAGGCCACAACAGTGAGAGGCCCGCGTACCGCAAAAAAAAAAAAAAAAAAAAAAAAAAAAAAGTACTAAGCCAAACAAAAAGATTTACATAGAAATACACTCTTCCATTCATTCAGCAGTCATTCACTCAAAACATTTCTCGAAATACCCTCTACATGCCAGGTTCTAGGTGCTAGGAATAGGTCAATGAACAAGACAGGCAAAATCGTTGCTCTCATAGAGCTTACATTCTGATGGGTGATAGGAAACAAATGTCTAATGGCAGAATGCCATGAACAATAGAGCAGGTTAAGAGAGAAAGGTATGAGCTTCTACATAGTAGTTAGAGCAGATTTTTCTGAGGAGGGACATTTGAGCAGGTATCTGGATGAGCTGAGGAAGGGAAACGAGCAAATATTGATTATCCTGCATGCCATACCCTCTTGCCTGCTCAAGGACTTCACTCTTGCAGATGTCCCCTCTCCATTATTTATTCCACTTTCTTCCCCACTAGCATACAAATATGCACTAATATCTTCCATCCTGAAAATAAAAATAGATAAATCATATTTATTTTTGACCTCATAGCTCCCTCTGAAAACCATTCCACACCATTCATCTATTTCCCTTTGCAGTCGAAATCCTCAAAATAGTTATTTCTACTCAAAGTCTTCTTTTCCTCCAATTTGTTCTTGAACGCACACCAAGCTGGTTTTGAGCTCCACCACTCAAGGAGATAGCTCTTCAGAGTCGTCAATAACTGTCTTATTGCCAAGTTCAATCCACAGTCTCCATCTTCCAACAGCACTTGACACAGTGGATTCTCTTGAATCTTTTTTCTTCTTTTGGTTTTGAGCACACCACCCTCTTAGCAGGACTGACTACCCATCTCAGTCTTCCTGGCTCATTCCTTGTCATCTTCCTGACTTGGAACATTGAAGTGGTTCAGGCCTCAGTCCTGGGGACTTCTCTTCCCTATTTACACTCACTCTGCATCATCCAGGCCATGTTTTTAAGTAGATCAATGACTTCCAAATGTATCTGTAGCCCACAGACCATCTCCAAGATTCAGGTATCCAACTGCTTACTCGAAGTTTCCACTTAGTTGTCTAATATGTATCACAAATAAAATGCTTCTAATCTAATTCTTAATTTTGAGATCCCACATATACTTGCTACTCTCACAGTCTTCCTCATTGCAGACTGTGTATTGCAAAGATGGCTGCCACAATATCATCCACTGGATGTGCTCTTCTTGCCTTGACGTGCCTTCCATTGAGTGGTAATATGTCTGTCTCCTCTTCCTTTAATCTGGGTGGAACTTTGTGACTGCTTTGTCCAATAGAATATTGGGAAAGTAGACTTACGTGATTTCTAAGACTAGATTATGAAAATTCCATGCACCTCCATTTGGTTTTCTTGGGTCACTCGCTCTTAGAACCTAGCTGCTTTGCTGTATGGAAGCCCAAACTGAGACTACCTGGAGAGGCCATGGGTAGGTGTTCCAGCTAACAACAAAGCTGAGGCCCTAACTAAAACCTAGCATCAGCTGTTACACATGTGAATGAAGACACTTCCAGATAACTCTAGTTCCCTATCATTGAGTTGTCCCAACTGAGGCTCCAGATATTGTGGAACAGAGACGAGGGCTCCCTCCTGGGCCTTGTTTGAATTCCTAACCCATTGAACCTGAGAGCAAAATAATCTGGATATTTTAGGTCACTAAGTTTATTACAACAATAGTAACTAAGATGGATTTACCAACTGCTGAGGCCAAAATCCTTCGAGTTGCCTTCAATTTTTCCTTTCTCTCATACCCATGCTCAATCTGTCAGCAGACCCTGTGAAATCTAGGTCTTCTTTTGAAATACATCCAGGATTTATGACTTCACACAACTATCCCTCTTGTCTTGACTATTACAGGTGCCTCCTAACTAGTCATTTTTTGCTTCTATTTTCCCTCTTATACTGTCTACTCTCAACAGAGTAGGAAGATTACTCTTCTAAAAGTTTAAGTAAGATAATGTCACTTCAATGCTCAAAACCTTCCCATGGCTTTCTTTGTGATACAGCTTAAAAGCTAAAGTCCTTAATGGCCTACAGAACTCTTCATGATCTGGACCTCCACCACCTTGCTAATTCTTATTCTCCTATCACTCTCCCTGCCTTGCTTGTTGCATTCTAGGCACACCGGTCTCCCTGCTCTTCCTTAAAAGCATCTAGCACTCTCATGCCTCAGGGCCTTTGTACTTGCTGTTCTGCCTGGAATATGCTTCCCCCAAATAGCCACATGGCCACTCACTCATTCCCTCCAGGTCTTGCTCACGAGTCATCTTGTCAGAGAGGTCTTTGCCAAGTAGTTTACATAAAATAGTGTGTCTTATACCTATTATTCTCTATTCTTCTTATCCTGATTTCCGATCTCCTAAATTATTATACATTTGGTTTTTTGCTTATTGTCTTTCTCCTGTTTGATGAAGGCTTTCTGAGGACAAAAATTTTGTCTTGTTGAAAGCTCTAGTTTCCAGGACTGGGGTAGTCCCTAGTATAGCAGGAACTCGGTAAGCATTGCTTGTTGTTAAAGACCGTTCCAAGCAGAGGGACAATGAAGTGCAAAGACCCTGAAATAGGAACTAACTTGACTTGTGTGAGAAACAGTGTGACCATGACAGAATGTGTATGGGGGAGAGTGAATCAGATGAGGTAACGGAACAAATCAAAGGCCAGATCAGGCAGGTCCTTATAGGCTATGATAAAGACTAATGGGAAGAAACTGAAGGACAATGATGCGATCTAACTGGCCTTTTAAAAATATAATTCTGGGCTTCCCTGGTGGTGCAGTGGTTGAGAGTCCACCTGCCGATGCAGGGGACACGGGTTCATGCCCTGGTCCAGAAAGATCTCACATGCCGCGGAGTGGCTGCGCCTGTGAGCCATGGTCACTGAGCCTGTGTGTCTGAAGCCTGTGCTCCGCAACAGGAGAGGCCACAATAGTGAGAAGCCCGCGTACCGCAAAAAAAAAAAAAAAAAAAAAAAAAAAAAAAATATATATATATATATATATATATATATATAATTCTGAATGTCTGTAGAAAATAGCCTGTATGAAGAACAAGAGGGGAAGCACTACTAGAAAGACTAGTCCTGAGGCTTTTGCAGTAATTCAGACAAGCAAGAGATGATAGTACCTTGAATTGTGATAATAATGACAGAGGACTCCAAGGTGGTCAGATACAAGATATATTTTGAAAGTAGACTTGAACAGACTTGATAGTTTAGATACAAGATAATAAGAACAATCAAAGATTATGCCTAGATTTTTGGCCTTAGCAAGTGGTTAAACAGTGGTACTGTTTTAGGAGTAGTTTTACTTTAAACAAGGGTCCTATTTTCATAGGATGGATTCAGAGTTGGCAAGCAAGTTCCAAAGCAATGTTCAAACATATGATAGTTTAGATGAACAGAAGTTCTAAGAACTGATGGGTAAATTCTTTGATTCTCAGAGACCCCTGGACGCAATACCTAACTGTAATAAAAATATACCAGGAGATTAATAGTGACACCCACACATAACAGAGACCTGTGTGTGCCACTGTCTTGAAGAAGCACCCCTGACACCTGCATGCACAGATGGCCTAAATGGACACCCTGAAGACTGACAGGATTTATATCTGGCAGGCGAGCCATCAAGAAAATTTCATAGACAGACTTCTGTCCCCAGAGACACATCTCTTCAGAACATTTACAGATACTCTGGGGAAAAAAAAAAAAAAATCACACTAAAACCCTAATATGAAACCACTCATACAAAGAATTAAGTACTCACATGTCTTTCTCCCAACATGCACATAAAAGAAAACAAATTTGTAGGGCAGCTGCTGACCAGGGCTAAAAAGGAATGTAAAATATTGAAACATCATAAGAAGTATATCTCTGTAGGGAGCAGCCATTAAAATGGGCTCTGCTGACTTGGTGTTATCTCAGGAGAAAAAGCAAGCTGACCTCAACATCCTTTGTCTTCTCTTCCTTTAACATATTAGTCATTCAATTTCCCCAAAATATTTTGGCAGTGATTTTTCTTTCTCCTTCAGAAGTAGAAATGAAAATTATTACTACATTATCTTTAGTGATAATTTTATATATAATAAAATTCATAAATATATGTATACATCTATATATGAATTTTTTATAAAAACATTGATCCTCTGGACTTTGTCCTGCCTATTTTTGAGGTTTCCAGTAGCCAAAAAATAAAATAATTTTCTTTTCCCAGTTTGAAACCAGCTGAGAGATAGAAGATCAAAATGTCAGCTTTCTTACTGACAAAGCTGATCAAAGAATGTGGCTTAAAGATGCCACCCTAGTGATCCCTCTAATACTTTCTAATCCCCCTGAATTGCAGTTTCCAGCAATGTTGGACAATTGTCAACCAGTCTCTCAGGGGAGACCCTGGACTGAAAGCTCCCCGAGAATGTCTGTATTGCAGAAAAGAGTGATTTGGGCACAATCATTTCCTCCTGCCAAACTCCCCTATAAAAAAAGCCATTCCTCCTGTCCTGGAAGGAGCAAATAACGAGGTGGAGAGAAGAACACACCTTCCTCACAGGCACTTCCCTCCTGGAGACTGGAGTGGAAATTACTTTCCTCCATGAAAACTTGAGGAGTTAGGAATAAATGTTCCACCTCACCCTCCAAAGTTGGAGGAGGGAACTAAATTTTATCTTCAACTGTAAAGCTGGATTTTTACCAACATCTACATATTACTTCCCCCTTTCATTTTTCTTCACATACATGAATGAGGCAGCTGGTTGGGCAGAGACGCAGAGTAGTTTGAAACCTACTCCCTCCATCTATAGCTTAATGAAGTTCAGCAAATAAACTGTCTTCCCAGTACCTTTTTTTTTTTTTAACCTGAAAAGTGGCTATACTATCTCCTAGGGTTTTGTTAGAATTAAATGGAAATAAATTTGAAAGTCTTGGCATATGAGTGCTGAATTAATACCACTTTCTTCCTTTCCCTGCCTGATTCAGTACTAGGACAGGGATTAAAATTTGTACTGAACCAAATTCCACAACTTTATTCTAGACTGTGTCACCTGGCTGACCTCCCTAGTCATCAGGACTAAACCTTAGGCTTATGTAGTCTTGTTTTCAGTGCTGATGAAAGATTACTTTAAAAAAGAAGACATCTTCCATTTTTCTCACCTAGTGCTTAAATTCTTTCATCTATTTCTTCTGTGTTTGTTTTTTTTTTTTTTTAGTTAAGACATTTAGACTTGTCTTTATAGAAAATGCAACAACAACAAAACAAACCACTACCACAAAACACACATCCTGGGCTTCCCTGGTGGCACAGTCGTTGAGACTCCACCTGCCGATGCAGGGGACACGGGCTCGTGCCCCGGTCCGGGAGGATCTCACATGCCGCGGAGCGGCTGGCTCCGTGAGCCATGGCCGCTGAGCCTGCGTGTTCGGAGCCTGTGCTACACAACGGGAGAGGCCACAACAGTGAGAGGCCTGTGTACCGCAAAAAAAAAACCAAAAAAACAAAAAAACAAAAAACCACACATCCTCAGCATCCTGATTACTCTATCACAGTAGATGACCATCGCCATTTCCATCTTGGGACACAGTACTTTCCAGGTTTACTTATAGTGGGCATATGGAAATGAGAAGAATTTTTTTTTTTTTTTTTGTGCGGTACGCGGGCCTCTCACTGTTGTGGCCTCTCCCGTTGCAGAGCACAGGCTCTGGAGGCGCAGGCTCAGCGGCCATGGCTCATGGGCCCAGTGGGATCTTCCCGGGCCGGGATACAAACATGTGTCCCCTGCACTGGCAGGCAGACTCTCAACGACTACGCCACCAGGGAAGCCCGAGAAAAATGTTTTGATCATAAGATGAAGATCCTACAGAATCATACATATTGAATTAGAAAGAACTTTATAATTCCAACCCTGTAATTTAAAAAAATTACATACATATAAAGTTTAAATGACCTGACGTTACACAATTAGCAGTTAACAACAGGGGGTGGTCTTCTGACTCTCAGCTCAGTGCTCTTACCTCTGCTTCAGACACAGGGAGAAAAACATGGAGGAGGGGATGCACTTGGGACTCAGGGGTGACTAAAGACAAGTGCTTTGAGAACAGAGAGAACGAGAAAGAGATGACTGCAAAAAGTGGCCAGAAGATTCTGAAAACAAACCTGGCTAAGTTTGTGATGGGGTCCCAAACAAAATATGCTTTGTGATTACGTTGTGCTCCTGAGTTTTCTATTTGTACCTGGCCCTGCTTCTTATCCAGATCATAGAAGCAAGCTAGTACAGTTGCCTTGGCTGTTGACTCAACATTTGTCATAGGATTCCATATTCTACTTTGTGACTAAAAACCTAAAGCAAGCACACCATTTGTAAAAATCAGTATCCTAGGATGGGTTAAATAAGGGATATTGAGCAAGTGGGCTAGAAATAGGCATAGGACTTCCTTTCCTGTATGAGTAATGATGAACACTGTCATACAGTTGTCTCCTGAGGGCAAGGTAGTGTGCTGACAGTGCTTTTCCCTAACAGCCCTGATAACCAATTCAAGCGTAAGCATAGCAGCCATAGAGAAACATCTGCTGAACCAGAAATATGAAGACGCATTAAATCTATGACCAAAAGAGAAGACAGCTCTGGAAATACAGGCACTCTGGGATTCAAGTCTATATCCTGCTTTTTAGCCCCAGAGCTGATGCTCTGTGTACTGAATCAGGGGATCAGTCTAAGACTGGCTATGCATCTGGGAATGCAATAGGAATTAACTAATATTCAGGAAGCAGCTACTAAATTCCAGGCTCTGGGATACAGAGGATAAGGCACCTTTCTTACCCTCAAGAACAGCACTACAAAGCAATGCTTAGTCTTGCCATAAGCAGAGATAGATGGACTTAGAACTCATCCAATGCTCCCCCTAGAAGCCAAAGCAAAGAAAGGTAATGAGTTCAAGGCAGTGGCAGAAACAGAACTCCAGTCTCCTGACTCCTGGCTGAGCGCTGCTTTTAATGCACGAGCTCAAAATGAAAATACACTCTATTTGATCATCTCTTCTTTTCTTCAGGGTTCAAAATCTTTGTTTCTGACCTTTAGAAGGAGGTTTGCTAGCCAAAACTTTTCCACTGAACCATGTCCTCATCCTATGATAGCTTAAAACAATTTCAATTTGAGAGATTCCCCCCAGTATTAAAAATATACCCTATGTTATATCACAGAATATATTTAAAAGGAAGAGGAAACCACTGAAGCTAGATATGAAAGAACTTGAACATATTCTGCATACCAACAGGAATCTGATGTCACAACCCACAGCTCTTGTTACCTCATAAGCAAGATTACAGGTGAAAAGACAGGGTTTCTTCTTTGAATGTTTGATTAAAATTATTAATAGGGTATTATCCAAGACCTCCAGAAAATATTGCATTTTACAAAATATACATAGCAGAGCTAAATGCCTTAACCCACATTAGCTGCTCTCTTAATGAGAATTGTAAGCTCAGCAAGTAATGAGTTAATTTATTACAAGCCCCTCCCCCAGAAAGGTCCCCTTCAGTATCTCATTTTCCTCACCCCCTGTAAGTAAACAACTCCTAGGTAAGTATTAAAGTGCAGGGATCTAGAGAGCTTGGCTTCTCAATTTAAAAGGTAAGAGCAAGGTAATCTTATCGTTTTGCTCAGGAAATAAATTCTGTCTTTGCTTCTGTCTCAACTCATGCAAAAAAAAAAAAAAAATTGCTATGAAACTTAAATTACCGTTATCTTTTTGCAACGCACTGAAACATCTAAATGAAAAAAAAAAAAAAAAGCACCACCTCTAAATGGACCATCTCACCTAATTTGAATCCTCACCAAAATCACATGATATGCCACATGCAAAATACCAGAAGCAGCTTGAGGGGGGAAATAATGTTAGTTTTAAGAAACTGCCATGGGCTTCCCTGGTGGTGCAGTGGTTGAGAGTCCGCCTGCCGATGCAAGGGACACGGGTTCGTGCCCCGGTTCGCAAAGATCCCACATGCCGTGGACCAGCTGGGCCAGTGAGCCGTGGCCACTGAGCCTGTGCATCCGGAGCCTGTGCCCCACAACGGGAGAGACCACAACAGTGAGAGGCCCGCATACCACAAAAAAAACCCCCCAAAACAGAAAAAACCTGCCATTATATAAAGATAAAAAGCTACGAGGAAAAAAATTTCAAATTTTTAGTGTGAATTAAAATATACTTTTTATATCTTTCTTGTCCTTGCTTGAACTCAATCAGAAAGATAAAATTCATCTTATTTTGAAACATTCAAGTCAATCAAGCCTGAAAATTAGTTAAGAGAAGAAGCAGTTAGACAACACATTTCTGTTGTGCTAGAGAAAGCGCAATGCCTGTAAGTGTGAGCACACTAGGTACTAGGGTAAGGATGCCTAACGTTTTACACACCTATATTATACATTAGGAACTAATTTATTCATCTGATATTTATTCATTACTCACCATTTGGAAGACACTCTGCAAGGCCCTATGGGAGGGTCAAGTTATAAGATAATCCTTGACCTCTTAGAAGCCGAGATCTACTAACAGAAGTAAAATACATGTGTGAATGCTTACAGTGCATGACTGTGTAAGTGTCATGTCTGCCTCAAGAAATGCCATATCACCTAACACAGGTTATTTGTTTTGAAATGAATTCCTGCATTTGCCTATGAAACATTAAATGATCAGGAAGACAGATTTAAAGAATAACTACGATCCCTGAAGTAACAGAAGGGCAAACAATGGTTATTTAAGCAAAAGAAATATCAAAATACAAGGTATGCTTTGCAATTAATCACAAAGTCTTAAGAATTCTTGGACATCATGGAGTTTATGCCTAATTTTTATTAAGCAAAATATAAAATACTGTGATTGATTCTAACCATACCATGACACAATACAGAAAAAAAATGCACATACATTTTAAAGTTTAGGTGCTGTAATTAACTATACAGACAGGTGAAAATTCATCTTATTTTGAAACACTCAAAGAAAGCGAGCCTGAAAAATAATTAAGAGAAGAGGTAATCAGATAACACAGATCTGTTGAATATTCACCCTGTGCCTGCCTTTATGGAAGGTACAGAGAAGAATCAGAGGGGAAGCTCCTTCAGGCGGGGAATATACCTCATTCACAACTCTATCCATAGTGCTTAGCACTGGTCCAAAGGAGATAATCAGTTAGTACTTTTAGGAAATAAACTTAGAGGAATGACTGACTGACTGAATCCCTAACTTCTGGCATTTATGTTAACTTATTTTCAACCTATTCCTAGAAAAATAGCTTTCCAATTGCAAGTTGGTACAATAAGATCAATGCTAAAAACGATTAGAACCCAAAGAGAAAGGAAAGAGAAAAAACACTCAGAGCTGAGGAAAGATGGTTACGTAAACTGAATATCATCTCTCTTTCTGAGATACCTAGCAGTCAAGGAAAAAGGGAAGTAATTTTGCAGTTCTTATTGTCTGACTAAAGGAAAACACCAGTCTTCAGAGAAAGACATTTTCTTGGAATTATACTATAAGAAATTTTTTTCTTGTGGAAAAGGAACCCTGGGTAACTTAATGGGCAATGATGTCAATACCTTCTTGCAGAAGACGGAGAAATGCTCTTCCTGTGGTCAATTGTTTTAAGTGTCTTTTGATAAAAACTAAAAGAATGGTAATAAACTGTAACCCCAATAAAGCATTTTTATCGGTAGCTAAGCTTGTTGCTTTCTGGTGGTGGTTTTAACATAAAGTTGGGGAAAATGTAGAGGAATAAGTGGTGACTGTGACCCATCTCAAACACCAGTAGTTTCCCTGTTATTCTATTGGCAGGAGCTAGACAGTAGTCACTTCAAGGTTGAGGTCTTGGTGAAGAATGCTCAGAGAATAGGCTCCTATGCTTGTTAACTGAATATGCTTTAAACATACATGTGGTAAGCAGAGTTGGGAAATAAAGGCCTGAATTTGAGGGTGTTAAAACCAGTTTTTTTAAAAGGGAGCTCTTTCACTAAAACCAAGTGAAAAGGAACTTTAAAGACAATTCAGTACATTTTAAGTGAACAATTTGCTTTTATTTCTGAAATTCAGGCCGGAACATATTTTTGAGACTAATTTATCGAGGATATCATAAAACCAGTTTACATTAAGGTTTTTTAAAAGATATTAAAATTTTTCTATTTTTATATCTTTGAACTTATTTTTAGAAGCACTTCATGTAAAGTATGAATTATCATCCATGTTTAATTATCTACATAATTTCCTGAATACTTTAGTAAGGAGGAACATAGTAGAGTCACATTTACTCAAGGAACTAGAATATATAATTTCTAGAAGAAAATATTGAAGATGACAAATTACTGTTTTTCTTTACTATCAATAATTTTATTACACCAACTAAAGATAGAAAATGTTCAGTAGTAGCATGTGCAGGCAAAGCCAAGGCACCATAGGCCAAGGAGATTGGCAATATTGACGACTTTGTCTGAATTACCAATTCTACTGCTTGAAGCTTTGCTGCAGTTCACCCAAGAGTCTCTAAAATAACCAACTTAGCAGCAATATATGCCAGTCCAACTCCATTGTACATCATCCAATGACAATGAGGGTGGATTCTGAAATTCATTTCCATGAAAGTTCCCTGAAATTGTGCTCTAAATTATTTTAACATGAAATTGACCTTAAAGATTTGCTAAAATATTAAATGCATGTTACAAATATTTATTAATCATTTATTCTTTATTGCAAAGTCATATCTGTTCAAATAGAATTCACACACTTGAAAGAGGAATCTGATGGCTTCTTCTCTGATCCCTGTTTTCTTATAACTTCCAAGTTTCTAGTTTGTTGTGGCTGTATATTCCACAAACAAAACATTTATCTAATAGAGAAGATCATCAGGAAATGTGAGGAAGTGTTAAGGAGAAATCTGAGGAAACAGATACAACTGGAGTATTAGAAGCAGTCTGAGAATGAATATGACATTACAGAGAATAAATAATCAAGCTCCCTCCCACCCACAGCTGAATGGCATGTGCATCTGATCTAATGATGTCTCTTTCCTGTGTAAATGAATTTTTAGATTTTCCCATGGATCTGTAGAGAATTTTTGAATAACCAAGTAGGAATGAGAACAAAACCAGAAAACATGCAGACACATCATAAGCAACAAAAAATATTAAATCTACAAAATTTATAAAGTGTCTCCTGTGTGTGCATACCCACCAACTCCTTGATAAATTATAAAAAGAATGAACTATGGATTCATCCCACGAAGTTCATATTCTTGTTTGAATGAAAATATATTTATATAAACCATTTGTCTCATAAGAAACTTTCCCTAAGATAGTACTTTTAAGATGATCATAGTATTTTTACTCACTGTCACAAAGGGCATCTGTACATTTTCTTGAAAACAATGACAGGTTAGCACCATTTGGCCCCAACCACTGCAAGACTCGTGTAACTGGATATTAACCAATCATAACTTCTTTACATGGTGCAGTTGGTAAGGGTAGAATGCCAATGATGTAGGGTGAAGGAGTGGCTCCCAAGATGAACCTGGTCTGTTCCATAGCCTTAGACCACTATTTCATAAATGGGGGCCACTGGGCATAGGGGGGGTACCTTAATAGGGAATATGGATCAAGTATTTTTTAAAAGCCTAATCAAATAAAATCAAAGCACATGGCTTACAGTCTATGATTTGATAGATTCGTTTTTATGTATGGATGGCAGCAGGCTATTATCTGTGATTCCTTTAACTCATTGACTTTGCTGTACATAGATGAAAATGATGCCAGTCCTAGGTTTCTACCAGCTTTCTAGATCTGGCTAGAAAATCAAAACCATGAGCATCTGACACAGAAAGACCACACATGTATTAGCATGTTCTTTGTTATGGGCCATAAAAGCCACCAACTATATACAAGGTTCCTTTATTCAGTAAGTATTAATGGAACATCTGCTTTCTTCAAAGTGTAGCACTAAGAACCATGAGAACATAAAGCTAAAAAACAAAAGCTTGTCCTTGAGGAACCTGTAAAGAGAATAAAGTGCAAAGATATGTAAGGAGGAGGAGTAGAGAAATTACAAGGTAGCATGAGCACACTAAGTGGCCCCGTGCAATAGGACATACCTGTGGGCCAGTTATCTGTTCATGGATAACTAAAGGTATGTATGATCCTTGCCCTCAGGGAGTTCACTGTCTAGAAGGATAGACAAATGAATATTAAAAATGTTCATTTTGGGGGGCTTCCCTGGTGGCGCAGTAGTTGAGAGTCCGCCTGCCAATGCAGGGGACATGGGTTTGCGCCCTGGTCCAGGAGGATCCCACATGCCGCGGAGCGGCTGGGTCCGTGAGCCATGGCCGCTGAGCCTGCGCGTCCGGAGCCTGTGCTCCGCAACAGGAGAGGCCACAACAGTGAGAGGCCCGCGTACCGGAAAAAAAAAAAAAAAAAAGTTCATTTTTCAATACCACATAATGTTATAGAAATATGCACAAGTACAGATTATAAACATAATTACTAGGAGATTCTCAAGATCAGCTCTACAGTGCTTTAATAGGGAAGGCTTCTTGAAATAGGCAAGTTTGGATCTGAGCCTTGAAGGACACATAGGATTTGGACAGGTAAAGGGACAGCTCTGCAGAGGCATTTTGGGTGTTAAGAACAAAATAGATAAAAACCCTAAGGCAGGAATCCATAGTAGGAGCTGTGCAGGGGATGGTGAGGATCAGACAGACAGGAGATGGGGGTTAGAAAGTGGCTGTGAGCCATGAGCTGCAGAGCTTAGGGATGGTTAGTTGAAGGTCAACCTGGAGTATCAACTCAGAGAATGGACTCAATTTGATGGGCCACAGAGAAACACTGTGGGCTGAATCATTCCTGTTACAGACTGAGGTCTCTAGAAAGAAAGACTCTGAACAGTCTGGGGTTCAGGGTGTTTATTAGAGAGTGCCCTTGGGGTTAACACTTATACAGGAAGGAGGAGAAAGCAGAATGAAGCCCAGGGAGAAGTCAGCTGACTCCATAAGGCGCTCTGGAGCTGAAACTGGTAAAATGGGTGTTTGAAAGATGAGTGAGTCACTGAGTAAACTAAAGAAGAGTGTCTCATTTCCCAGAGTTCTACAATTAACTTCTTAGTTGTACTGCTGTGAATCTACATGTAAACTCTCTTAAAATTAATGAAATAGGAGATACTCTCCCTGTTTAATTATCCACATGCTAATAGACTTAAATATCGAGGATTTGGGTGGTAAACACTCACTTTATGATCATGTGGTTGGAGATTTAATATTCATTTAAATGCTAGCTCCTTCTTCCACCCCAATTACTATTTTCAGATGAAAACAAACATTCTGTGCAGCATTCCTAAAAGAACCTTCTCGACACTGAATATTTGCATAGCAAATATTCATATCACAATGAACTCTGGTCCTAGGCTACTGGAGCAAAACCTAACTTCACGGAGTCTCATGTCTAGAAGAGTAATAATTCACCTAACTCCCCTAGGATCGACAAAACCCAGACAAAAGCCCCAGTACTTTGGAACTCTGATTTTTAACGTACACTGGATCCTCCTGTTGCACACTAGTTGTCCTCTAAATGCATTCTGCTATTATTCTTCCTGGGCACATGGTGGCTCATCTGGAGACTACATGTCCCAGCCTTCCTTGTGGTGTGGAGTAGCCATGTAAGTGTGGGTCAACAGGATATAAGAAAAATGAAGCATGAAACTTCTGCTTATCTTCAACTTAAAGACAATCAGCTTTCCCTGAAACTCCTCCCCAACTCGCTCCCATCAGGGGCTGGAATGCAGATGAGGTAGCAGTCTAGTTTCAACTAGGCAGATAATGACAATTTAGAAGATGGAAGTACAGCATGTAATGAACTGGGCCTCCAAATGATCTAAATGTGCAGAACAAAACTGTCACTCTAGGACAGAACTGTTACGTGAGCGAGAAACAGACGTCTATTCTTTTTGTTTGACTGCTTAACCTTTATTCTAAATTGTACATTTATGGCTGTGTCAGAAGAAAGTACTTATAATTAAATAAGGAAATAAGGTCATTGATGTCCTTCATGCTCCTTACCGCTTGGAAAGAAGTTCAACTTAATTCTAAGTATCATCATAGATGCCATATCGAAGTATTTCCTGTTCTCGAAGAGAGTGCAAATTAAGTCAAACCAGTTTTAAGATAGGTAATTCAGATGAATAAGTAACAAAAGTATGCAGGAAGTGCTTTATCTATTACTGACATAATGTAAATTACTTAAAGTTTAATAGAAAACTTAATAGAAATTTTCTGTAAGTAGAACATTTATAAGACCAAGCCTTACCAGCATGGTATCTGATAACTTGTGGTTAATAGTATAAATCACTACCACAAGGTAAGCTCCATGAGAGTAGCGAATGGTTTGTTTGCCAAATACACAGAACCTAGAAAATATTCCTGGTACATAATAGGCAGTGTATAAGACTGTCAAATGAATGAATGTGATTTCTTCCATGGTCTAACATTTATAAAAAAACAGAACAAATACATACAGAGAGAGTAATGAAAGATTTTCATCTATCCTGAAATACAGTAAACCTTCTCAAAATCAACCACAGTCTATTTGTTTAAATTACATAAAGAAAATAAAAGTCCCATGATTCTATAATTAACAAAATTTTTGCTATTGGACTTACTGATTAAATTCAAGATTTATGAGCAGTTGTGTCATTGGAATAATGAACTCCTAGAGCTCTTAAGAAAAATGTAGTAGAATATAAAATTGTATTCTATCAAATAAACAGTGAATTCCCTTATAATAATGGACTAACACTAGCCTTACAATCCTGACTTGTTTTAAACATGGCTTTTACTGTATATAGCTATGTTTTAGAGAGAATATTTTGAAACTTTTCTTAAATCTACAAATGAATGAAGTGGTATAATGCTAAACCCAGAGCACATACTTTATACCAGGTAAAAAAGATCTAAAAGACTTTAGGTTTGGCATTATCTAGTCTATTTTCAGGGCTTCAGTGAACTACTCTAGTTGGATCAACACTTGCTAAAGTGGGCCAAACCATTAATTCAATAAGTCAATTAGTGAACCAGTTATCTTTGTTCCATTTTAAGCCCAAAGAATACACTCAACTAGGAATGGTTGCTATTGATCACAGAGGGATCCTAGTGAGTAATAAGATGGATAGGTAAATCTATAAAATTATTAGGAAAAGCTCAACCCCATTGCATTGTTTAAGGTAATGAGCTCAAGTGTCAGTGTAAGTTTAAAAGAGTTAGCTCACATAGCACAGGGAGATCAGCTGGGTGTTTTGTGACTGCTTAGAGGGGGTGGGATATGGAGCATGGGAGGGAGACACAAGAGGGAGGGGATATATGTATACATATAGCTGATTCACTTTGTTATACAGCAGAAGCTAACGCACCATTGCAAAGCAATTATACTCCAATAAAGATGTTAAAAAAAAAAAAGTTGGCTCATGTCTGGCTCTGAGGTTTATCATTCAGGATGTCTCGCTTTAGACTTCACTATGCCATAATTTTTCAATATGTTTACTGCAGACATTATTTCCCATCCCTTAACTCATAGAAACATTAACAGAATAACAGGACAAAATGCATTAAAACAGAACAGGGACTATGGAAGAAAGAGATGGTATGGATCCAAAATAGCATTAAACCTATTTTATTACTGAGAAGATTTATCCAGTTTCAAAAGTATTCCATATCTCAGTCATTACTTCTGTGCTTTAGAAGATAATACTCTTCATTCTAAGTTAAGCATGAAGAATTTTTAACAAATTTTTCCCCCAAAAAAGAAGAAAGAAAGAAAGAAAAATGGTCTCAAAAAATATGTATCTAGGGCTTTCCTGCTGGCACAGTGGTTGAGAGTCCGCCTGCCGATGCGGGGGACACGGGTTCGTGCCCCGGTCCGGCAAGTTCCCACATGCCGCGGAGCGGCTGGGCCAATGAGCCACGGCCGCTGAGCCTGCGCGTCTGGAGCCTGTGCTCCGCAACGGGAGAGGCCACAACAGTGAGAGGCCCGCGTACCGAAAAAAAAAAAAAGTATCCAATTCAAGGGATACTACACACTAAAATAGCAATTAATTACTATAATAAAATATTTCTGTGCTCAGATCTATGATTGCCAATGTCTGGTTAACTTCCCAATACAGAAATATGCTCCAATTCAAATGCCTTTTTTTTTTTTTTAACCCCCCCCCCCCTTCAAATATCCTGGCATATTCAGAAAATATTAATCTTGCCAGAAAGTACAAAGGAATCTTAGAAAGTACTGGGTTGGCTAAAAAGTTTGTTCGGGTTTTCTCTTGATATCTTTTTCATAAGATGTTATGGAAAAACCCGAACTTTTTGGCCAACCCAATAAGAAGCATTCAGAAAAAAATGTTAAATATTTTCTTAGGATGAATTGCTTAGATAATCAAGTAGTCTCCATTTTCCGCATCACTTTTTGGTCACTGTTAAGGTTTGTTCTGGGTCTTAGTGTTAAAATTTTGCTTGTGTGTGCATTAAAGCCAAGAATGCTCTAATTTTATACACTTCTTGTAGGTACTTTGGTTTCCTTCTTCTCAGCACCTTTATTCTTGGAGCTGATTCTTCCAGTCATCATGGAGTTCTGCCCCATTTTCATGCTGATACAGTTAGCTGCATTCTATCTAATGCAGTATCCTCTTTCTTACTCTCAACCTAGGAGGACATTTCTCTGTTTGGCCATGGAAAAACCAATTTGAAGGATGTATCTGAATTGTCTGTGTATTAGAAAATCCTGTGGGTTTTTTTTTTTTTTTAATTCAAACAGAAAGTCACAAAAATTATAATCATCCTCATCAGTTCACTCAGTCCCATGTCCTGTGTTTTACCCATCTCCATCTTGAACAAAACAGAAAAGAAAAAACACCCCCATCTCTTCCTAATGACTTTCCTTTGTTAGTGGCACCTTCCTTCTTGCAGTCAACCAGACACAAAGTCTAATTTCTGCCAAGTAAGTATAAGAAAATTTGAAATAAATTACTTAGGACTCACATGAAAGCTACTGGTATTCCCTTAAACAGTTATTCAGGAAAATCATTTAAATACATGTATACTTATGTTTTAAAAATGATTAAAATTCTATGTACAGAAATCTAAATTTATCCTCTGAATACTATCTTATTAATCTTATAGTAATTTAAGGTGTCATCCTACCTAGGAAAAAAAATTTTTTTTTTTTTTTTGCCGTATGCGGGCCTCTCACTGTTGTGGCCTCTCCCATTGCGGAGCACAGGCTCCGGACGCGCAGGCCCAGCGGCCATGGCTCACGGGCTCAGTCGCTCCGCGGCATGTGGGATCTTCCCGGACCAGGGCACGAACCCGTGTCTCCTGCATCGGCAGGCGGATTCTCAACCGCTGCGCCACCAGGGAAGCCCAGGAAAAAAAAATTTTTAATTTCATATGCAAGTCCTGTCATCCTCACAAAACCGACCCCCAGCTACACCACTGAGTCATTCTGGACCTTCCTTCAAACCAGATATAAGTCACAAGAAATCAGTGTAACTTCTGCTCCAGTTGATGATATGCATTAGCTTAATATCCGTGTGTTATGACTACAATGGTTTCTAAAGCTGCACAATGCCTAGAGGTTTTTGCTTAAGAAAAAGTTACAAGTGAGTTGGCTGTAATATTTTCAAAGGGTTTTAATTTTACCTTAAAATAAAAAAGATTGCCAAGGTAGAGACGGCAAATTGTAAAGTAATGAATTTTCACTATAATAATGACATTTCACTATATATTCCTCACTCAAGTCTGCTTAAAATATATATTTGGATAGAAAAAAGCGATCAAGATACAGTAAAGACTGTAAAATCTCATTTAAATATGTTCTGTTGAGAATAATTTCATTTTTATTTTGTGCCAATATCCTACACACACCTAGGAATTTGACATGGGGGCAGAAAGCTGTATAAGCCAGAGCATCCACCAGGAGCTGATGATCTCAGTACACTTGCTGTCATCCAACACTTCAAATCTTTAGCCTAACATTATAATAGGGGCAGGGAATCAAGGGTTTCTTTATTTTAGGCAGAACTTTATGAAAGAGTGCAGTCACTAAAAGGCTAACTGTATCTTCTGAGCTATTAACTGACTTAGCTCCAGGACGACTGTATAAAACATATGGAGATCCAAGCAACTGTCCAGGGCTATGCACAGCGGCCATTTGGCTTCTTTTTGAAAAGACGAGCCGAAGGTAATCCCTTTGCAGCTGCAGTGCAGATGGTTTTCTTTACACCATTTCACTGAATACTAAACAGAAACTGGAAAAAGTTTGAAAACATAACAAACAAACAGCTGAGTGTTAGCTTAAATGCTCTTTGCATCTATCAGAGAGAAGCATTCAGAAACCCTGGATGTTTACCAGATAGTTTAAAAGAAAAACAGAGATGTGAAAATGGAATAAAATGATTTTGAAATTGTACCTAAATATGGTTCTGTGTGCTTTTCTTCAAAGTAACAATGTAATTAAATCTCTCTGAAACTTCAATTATGGGTGTCATGATTCATAATCCTCGACATCATCAAAAGTTTAGGTTTCCCTGAAAATATGCTGAGATGAGTAAAGCTAAAATCACCTTGCCCTAAAGGAGGTACTTGAAAATCATGGCGACATCTGTTAACCTTCATTCTTTCTCTTTGGTGCGGCAGCATAACGTACTGGCTTCCTTTTTCAGTAAAAATGTACATGAAGCTCGGTTACCATTTCAACTTCACATCGTCTATTCTACTGTGACAGAAAGAAAATACTACATTGCAGACTGGTCACTAGGCAGGAAGAGAGCAAAGTCATGTCAATGAGTGGGTCTGGCCTGTTAACATGCTAGGAAATAATAATAGTATATTAAGTCCACTGGAAAGCACTAAGATATGAATACTAAACGCAAATCCAGTTATCTGAACATGCTTGATACTCTTCTAGACATCTGGGTTGCAGCAGTAACAAAATACTGTCACGCATATAAATATACATGCATAGTATTTCATACATAACTAGAAAGAAGAACACCAAAATACTACCACTTTTAGTTTCTAATCATGGTAGGATTATGGCAAGTATTTATGGATAATTTTTCTTAACTAACTTGTTTTTGGTCAGATGCTGTCTGGACTTTCTAAAATAAACAATTAACTTTCATAGTAAAAAGTTATTTAAAAAACTATGTCATGTACTTTATTAATAATAAGCAGGTCCCAACCAAAAGGTGGTATTGCTTTATGTAAAAGTAAGTTATGCATTTGGTAAATAGAATACTTTCTTTGTGTTTCCAAACTTCCTCAAAGTCAAGTGTTAAAATGAAGAGCTCCTCATAACTGAAATAAACAATTGCTTCATTTCTCTAACAGAGCAACTATGCCGTTCATCAGCTGGACAGTTCTTGAGTTGTAAACAGCAAAACGATTCAGTCAAATTATGTTCTGAAGCCCTACTATCCGATGAAATCAAACCCCAAATAACCTACATGAAAATGAACTCTTCCTCCTCTCCACTGCTCTACTCTTCCCCATATTTGAGTTTCAAAAGCTTTTCACACATTTTGGCAAATAGCAATAGGCTTGCATTATGAAAAAAAAGCAAAGACAAAGCACGCCAACGCCAGCTCTGAATGGTTGGTCGCTGGTGTGACGTCTTTTTTCCTAAATGTCTGCCATCTGGAGCCGGTATCCTCACTGCTCTGCCTTGCCAGCATCCATCTCATTCCCAACTTCCAGCTAAAACTGTTTTGCTTATCCCTTGTTTACTCCTCTTAATTCCTTTCTTCTCACTTGCTTGCCTTTCGCAACTTGGTAAAACACTACGATGGCTACATTTAATTATCTTATCAATGTTCAGCTAAAAAGGACTATACAGAATTCACATACGGCTGCTGCTATCCATTGCAGCCCAATGAGTAAAAAGATGCTTCACATTTGAATCCTTCAACCAGAAAAGTTGTGCTATAACACACTGAAGAAATAAATAATTGATTAAAATTTGATAGACTATGTCTCCAAAGAAGCTGGGAAGGTGATCCTAATATACTGGGAGGCATAGGATCCCTTTTTGGTTACATTAGTTACTAACCAGCCTAAAAAGAAATGTTGAATTGTTGACATGGGAATTAATGCTTAAGTCTAATACACACAGCTGCTTTTCAGTCCTTTGGCCATGAGGAGGGCTTTAATGGGCCGCAAATACCCTAAGGCTGCTAAGTGCTTCTCAGCAGCAGAACTTGAAGCTGGAGGAGGAGGAGTCTATGGCCTAATTCAGCTTGAGAATGGGTTAGTCATTATGAGAGATACCTTAATTCATTACATAGTACTGGGAAATTATTTGGGTCTCAAATATGTGGTTTTCTTCAAAGTAATAATAATACAATTAATCTCTCTGAAACTTCAATTCTGGGTGCCATAACTCATTATTAAAAGCTTATGTTTCCCTGAAAATGCACAGAGATGGATAAAATTGAAACCATTTCCATTTCTGTCAGGTCTGCAGCACAGAACACCTTGTACCTATCCTAGGATGACAGGAGAAGCCCAAGTGAGGACACAGGGAACAGAGCCTGGGGTGAATGAAAGACTTTCCAGACAGGTTTCTGATGGTGCCACGCCCCATATGCTTGGATATTTCTTACTTGCTTGGCAGGTAATGATGCTTAAGTAATGAGACCAGTAAAATTTATTAGTTCTTTGTTGGATTGTTAGTCCTTTTTCCTAAGGAATGCTATTGCTTTTTAGCAATTTTCTCTATTCCTAAAACATTGCAAAATACTTTAATTTTTTCATGAAATCCAAAAGCACCATAAGGTTTAATGAACAGAAAGACTTTCACTTTGCCAATTCTAGAATAACCTTAGCGACTAATAAAGACAATGTCACAGGAAATCCTAAAACTCACATCTACACGGCCTTAATGCCAAACATCAGTCTAGTGAGAAATGTGATAAAGGGTAATATATTCATAAACAAATAAGGGGTGGCAATTTATTATAAATAGCATACTGGGTTTATTCATCAAAGCACCTATACAGGTGAAAGGTGGGTGTACAAAAACCTTTTCCTTTTCTTTACTGTTTATGTTTATTCTTATGATTTGTCATAAGTATTAGTTCAACTTGCATTAAAAATTTACTTCAAATTGAAAATCTTCTGTGTATTTTGTTTTATATGTATTTTAAGATTTACCCTATGAATCCTTTGATTGCTATAGTAGTACACAAATGTTATAAACAAAGCAAGAAATCCAGGGGGGAGTATTATCATGCACAGCTGCTGTATTGACTGTTCAGCATTGATTGTCCCTTCTGGAAACAGCCTCCTGGTGTTGCTCATGGAAAAGCCACCCTTCCCCAGCTGTTAATACTTGTGGTTTGGGTGGACCACCTCCCGGCCTTAGGGTGAGACCACCTAATAATAGTACTCTAATCCTCTGGCCAAAGAGACTGGCTTGCATGTAAGCCAATGACATAAGGCATTTACCAAGATTCAATTTTGTAACTCTGCTGCTTCTTCTGACTCTATTTCCATGCTCCAGGTATAATCATTGATATCAGTTTGGTATGTTTCCATCCAGACTTATTTCTCTGTCATATATATTTGTCAATAAAATAAGCCTATACATACATATGTATATATACTGATACTTATGTATATACACATATGAAGTTTCTAAATAGAGTGGTAAAGTATTTGAAACTAATTACTTCTTTTACTTAACATCTTTTCATTTTAGGGCAACAGGGCTAGCTTAATTTGCTTAATCACAGATAATATTCTATCATATAGAAAAGACATACTTTATAACATAACCAGTAGGGTATTCTATCCCACAGTGAGCTATGATAGGAGATAAACACTGGCTAAAGCAATAACCTCATTTCTGAAGCACTATCATTACTTGGCACCTCAGGAATGCCATAAGATTTAGAAGTAGTCAATGCTGAGGGAAGAGAGTCCCGTTGAATAAATTGGGCCTGAGAAAAGGTAAAGAAACTCAGTAAAACTCAGGGGAAAAAAAAAAAAAAAAAGATGTCATTTGCAACCAGTCTCACTGCTATCTTCCTCAGATTCCCACCTGAGAGAGCAGAATTTAACATCAGAAGGCTTTATGTAGCAGGAGGACAAAAAAAAAAATCATACTTTGCTTCTAGTAAAACCAGGCTTAGGTTGGCCTTGGAATTGAGCCCCAACACCTGAATCAGGATTGGGAGTTTGGGATTAAGATCTCAGTTAACTCAAAGGAGATGGAAGTTGGTGGTGAATGAATGCAGGATCCAAGGAAATTGCAAGTATGTAAAGACCGAGACCTAGGGGACCACTGGCTGTTCATAGGCTCATATGTAAAAACATGTGAGTGGGCCTTATCAAAGTCCAAAACTGCATGTGTTCATCTAATTGATCGTTAAACAGAAAGTTTCCGTATGTGAACCATAGCGACTAGTATATACTAAAGTATCAATTCCTTAGGTCAGGACTCATGTTTACTTAATATTCACAAAAATTATGTTTTTATGTATACACAATATATTATACGCAGAGCAGTTACTGAAGATTGATATCCCTCACCCTTTACTTTTTCATATTTACTGAAAATTTAATTAACTGTAATGATTTGCTTAAATTCTTTCGTTTATGAGATTAAGTTCCTTTGGGAAAGGAACCACATCTGTTTTATTCTGTAGTATATCCCCGGCACATATGCCATGTGATTGGCCTAACCACTACATTTGGTTCAATGTATCTGTGAGCAATAATGAGTGGGGGAAAAGGAGAAGAAAAGAGAAAATGGGGAGAAGAAATGAAAAAGAAAATGGAGGATAAAGAGCCTAAAGAAGAAAAGAAAAAACTCATTTCAAAATCAAGTATATTAATCCGTAATACTATTCCATGAAGATGAGATCTTTTTTGCAAAGTAGCTAAGAACAGGATGGTTTGAAGGAAGGAGATGATAACGGCTCCATTTTGCTTTTCTTCTATTCTTATATAAATTCTATATATAGACCATATTTCCTTACACATTTCTCCCTTCTCAAAAAGGCAGATCAAGCAAAATGTCGATTTTATTTTTATTATATCAAAATGCATGTATACTCATGTAAGTGGCATTTTCAAATGGTATTGAGTTTGTCTTGTGCCAGCTAGTTTACTTAATAAACCCCCCAGGAGACCTAAAGCACCATGAAACTGAGCAAGAGTTATGTAAAATCACTCTGCAGTAAAGTGTTTTTCCCTTCGCTTTAGCACTATCCTCTCCTTTCAGGATTAAGTACATTGTAAAAAAGTTGTCATAAAAATCAAAGGATATTGAGTAAAAAGAAGTACATGAAGAGTTTTTCTAACTTTCTAGATCATCTTATTTTTGTACCTTATTCAATAACTAATTCCCATTCTAAGTGGAAAGTTCTCTCATTTGAGCAAGAGAAAACGAGGTCAAACTTTTGTTCCTTTTCAACTGAATCATTTTAGCAGAAAAAATTTACCATTTTGCAGCATTTACTTCATGTCTGTACTTCATACAGTAATTCCTAATTGTCTGTAGATTTTGGACTACCTAAAAACATCAAGTTTAATCAAAATGGAGCTGCCAGGGAGAATGGGAGAAGAATGTATTACTGTAGCTAATTGTAGCTCTGACATAAGAAAGCTAAAGATTTTAATTCTGCTTAGAAAGATCAGAAATTCCAAGTAAATACTCAGGAATTTAAACATTTCCATATAGATACTGCCCCAGGCTAATTTAATATTTATTAAGTCCTACTAAAGTACATTTTTAAACTGAGTTTAAGATAAAAAAGAACACTCTAAAATTACACCCAAAGTGAAGTCAGTTTACTGTGCTGTTTCCTCAGATAAAATAATTAATCGAAACTAACTTCCTAGACAAAAAAATATTTTCTATACTTAATTCAGAACATAAACTATCTTTTATGCTTTTGAGTGTAGATTAACTAAAGGCATCAATCCCCAAGGAAACAAATAGTACAAGTATGTTCATTTGATGGGCCAGATTGGGCTCTGTGCTTATGCAATTAGCCAGGAAATTGCTACATTTCAATTTCACTGTATTCTTTTCAGGAACAGTTCTGGATGGGGAGTCAAGCAACATTCCAAATTCCATTCTACTTTTCCTCTAAGGGGAATTTTTCCAATGTCACAGAAATGATGGTGTATAATGTCGTTATACGCAATTCCTATTTTTTGGGGGGTGTGGTAGACAACAAAATCTTTAAGGAGGGCCCACTTGAATTTTATATTTTGATAGGAGTCTTGCATATAGTGGCATCTAAGTATACTTCATTATGACTAAACAAAAATTAAACAGCATCTACTCTCAGTTTAGTCCTCTCTAGGATTAAAACATCCATGACTTTGAGAAAACAGTTCTATGTAGCAGAAAAAAAAAATTATCAGAGTATAATATTCTAAGAATTAAGTCAGGTAAGACTTTTGTCTGAAAATGTTATCACAAACCAGTAAACTACCTTGGTTTTTAGTATATGTCGTGTATTTACCAAAAAAAATCCTGATTTTTCAACAAAAAAATTTGTCAAGTATTGAACTATGTATAATTAAAATTTAATTTCATGTAGATTTCTAGTAATTTATTGCTCAGAAAAATTTAATCTCATTATAAACAGTTATTGTAAATATACAATGAACTCTAAGACACAATGCAGTCACAGTACTTAACTTGCTAACAGGCATTTATTATGATGTTTAATCTATCTCTTCCTCACTGTGCTGGGTACTATGAAGGTTACAGAAATGAAACACATGGTCCTTTTCTTTAGAAGCTTAAAATATAATTGAGATAATAGCAAGCCTCATAAAACCACACTGAATAATAATTGTTCAGCTGTGAGGTGCTGGTAAAAAGTGCTCTGGGAGTATGACACAGTAAATCAACGTGGACTGTAGGAGTCCACAGAGGGTTCATGCAAGAGCTGAGACTAGTGTGGGCCTTTGATGGAAAGAAGGGTACAGGTGAGTGAAAGAAGAGAAGCAGCTTGGTGTCTGTCTGGGGAGGCTCAGAGGGCTGGGGGTGGGGAATGAGGCTGAGGTGGAACCTGAGCAAGGCCTTCAAGCTGAAGCAGCTGCTGTGCGATCTGGACATTACTCTACATGCAAATGTGAGGTGCACATTTTGGCTTATCTGCAAAAGTATGTCCATTTGGGAGCAGGTGAAGAGTGCTCAGGAGGTCTGGCAAAAACAAGGCAAAGGCAAGGAAAGGGACTCGATAAATGTGTTGAAGGAAGGGTTGCTTTTATCCACTTGCTTTCCACTGTTTCATCTACTTGGTCAAATTCAAGGCCCCAAGATCAAAAGTAACAAAAGCAGCGACCACAGCAGGTAGGTTGTGAGATATTCATTACGAACTTAAACTACCCAGTATATTTTTTTAATAAGCAAGGCCCTAATGATTTTACTAAATAAAATGCCCCACTGCAAAAAATCCTGTGAAGTTTAGAGCTAAAGGAGCCCAGAATGAAAAAGAAATGAATGATAGTGGAAATTAAAAGGAAGAACAGGGTGAAACTCCTAGTTAAATAATTATAAACTCCTTCTTCCAAGTAAAACTGTAATCATTCATTTTCATGGTGAGCTTAAATTAGACTGGATAAATGTGTTACTTAGATCAATTCCATAATATCCAATATTATGAATAGATAATTCTGACATACACACACACAACCATAATAATGTCTAACTTGAACTAATATCCACAGAGTGAACTTCTGACCATTAGCAAATTCATTAATAAAGAATAATATTTTTATTCTATTGTATGTAACACATACTAATCATCAACTAAAATTATACATTTTCTTAACCTACTCATGAAGGCACAAGGTCCTGTTTAACAAAGGGTGACAAGAAAGACACTGAGCTGAGCAGTACTAGATCTTCAGGCCTGTCTTTTGCTAGGTGTTCATGCTTGAATATATCTTACCGATTGTCGGCTTCCTCTTTCTCATCTATTACACTGATATGACTTCTGTATCTCCAACATCCCCCTCACTGACTAAAATCCTGCCATTTTATGATAATAAATGATTATGATGTTGCTACTGCCTCTAATGATGTCAATTACACACTGAGGCCTTAATTATTGGTCAGCCACTATCCTATATACTTTACATATACTCATTTAATCTTCACATCAACCTGTGAGGTAGATACTCCAGTTATTTCTATTTTAGAGCAGAGGTTAAACAACTTGCCTGAAGTCAAGAGCTAATAAGTGGCTGACACTCAAACACAGGCAGTTTGACTGGGAGCCCACACTATGCTAATTTACAATATCTGATCATGCTTTTCAGTGTAACTATAGAGTCCTTATCAATGAATTTACTAATAGTGCCATTTCTGCTGATATTAATCTAATTTAAATCTTTAAGTGCTACATCTGTAACTCTCTACTTATATATGCAACATTTTACAGGGATTTCAGTTATCAAAAAATATGTTTCTTAAAACAACCTTGTGAAGGATATTTAGTAGTTTTTTACATCTTCATTTCATTTATGAGAATTTAGAGGTAAGACCTAGACATTTAAAGACTTCCAAATTACAAAGTTAAGCTGCATTAAATCTCTAATAGAACAAGGAAAGGTAAAATGAACTAGTCACAAAGCCAATGGACGACGCAGCTCAGTTAGAAACTTCAGATTCCTGGCTTCTACTCTCGCCTAAATGTTTAGCCCTCTCAAATTCTTTCTGCAAGGTAGGTCTCTCTCCTGCCTAAGGTCCTGACAAATCGGAATTGATAAAATGAAATAAAGTTCATCATTTTCTCCTCAAACCTACTTTTTCTCCTGAATTCCTTCTTCTTGTTAATGATATCAACAATTACTGATCCAAACCAAAAATTGGGAAGTCTATTCTTTCTCTCCATCAATCCCATGTTGTCACTCAATTCCACAAATCCTACCTTCAAAATATTGCTCACATCTGTTTATATGTCTCATTCCCATTGCTGTTGCTAAAAATCTTGAATCATTTGCAGGCTATGAAAGGTCCTCTGTGATTGAGGACCGTAAGTTCACCATCCTCATTTCCACTCTTCTGTACCCTAGGCTATAAACTCACCAAACTATTCCTTACATTTTAGCACAAGTTCCATGCTCCTGTGCATGAAAATCTCTCTGCCTGGAATTCTTCTCTTGGTTATGAGCACCTCCTTATCTTAAACATCTCCTCTTCTAAGAAATTTTTCCTTTTCTGTCCCCATCCCCACATGAATTACTCTTTCTTGTCCATGCCCATATTATGGTACCTTTCATATTGTAGTTTTAGGGTAATATATTCCATTTGATGAGATTTAGTTCTAGGCCTTGTGTTTTGAACATGTTTTCTTCAATCCATAAAACAGCCATGCAATGAAAATATTATCCCATTTTACAGATGAAATCCCTGAAATACAGAGAGATTAGAAGGCTATATAATTCAGAAGTGAAGGCCAGGTTTAAAATTTGTTGATATCTCCAAAATTCCATGCTCTTCCTATTTTACTATAGCACTTTATTATTCGTTTATATGTCTGTCTGCTCCACTGGCCATTGAACTCTTAAAATACAAGAAATATATCTTATTCACCATGGAGGCCTCAGTACCTGGTACACAATCTGGCACACAACAAGTGTCTGGTGAGTAAATGAATGAGCCCATGAATTGTTTGCCTCACTATATAAAACCTTGTTTTATTAAATATCATTTAAGTAGAAATGCCAGTTTCATAAATGTGACTGATGGGGAAAGAAGATTTGAACAATGTTTGAGTTTTTAATGTAATTTTTATTGAGTTTCTTATATCCTAACTCACTAATAAAAGAAATAAAGAATAATATTGGTACGCTTCATCTCCCAACATTATTCAAATTGGCTTTTTCTTTCTATAAGATGTTTGGGGTAAATTATTAATCTGTTCTTCCAGAAAGGTAAATCCATTTTTCACACAACGACCTAAGCCCTGATTTATAAAAATATATTGCATATACAGTCTAAATGTGCAATCGTATTTTGACTCTTCAAAAGGCTGTACTGGCCATCACTAAATAATTTTTAAGGAATACAGTAAAATCTGGAATGTTCTCTATTTTAAGAAGGCAAATTGTGTCATTTTTTTCTTACCCTCTATCCTAAGAATGGAGGCATTCTACTAAATAAATTCTATTTTATGGAATTGGCAATTGTGAGACAAGCATACTAAATTCTTGTCATAGGATTATAAAAAAGTGCTTCCTGCCATGGCATAGTACAAAACTAAGAGAATATTGGCTTATTTGTCCCAGTGGCCCCTCTATTCTTTGAGAACAAAACTGAATGGGAAAAGTGAATGCTATGACAATTAATAGCCACACATTAAATTCTGAAAAATTTTAAAGTTGCTCAGAGATCTGAAAAACATTTGTTACAGTACTTTCATTTTCAAATGTTATGGTTACTCTTTCATAAAAAGGCAGGATCAAAGGTAATCAGAATTCAACCCTACAGACCAATTAGGCAGAATTCTTTCTTTATGATATTTCTATCAAGCTATCCTTCAGTAATTGCTTGGAGAATGGTCTATTGATGGCACCACATAAGTTCATGAAGCAGTCTTTTACTTATTCAACCAATACTTACAGAGCAATTTACAGTAGGTCAGGAGATTAAACATTATCTCTACTAGTTTTCATTACAAGTATTATCACCTCAATTTTTTTTTTTTCTTTTTTTTGCGGTAGGCAGGCCTCTCACTGTTGTGGCCTCTCCTGTCGCGGAGCACAGGCTCTGGACGCACAGGCCCAATGGCCATGGCTCACAGGCCCAGCCGCTCCGTGGCATGTGGGATCCTCCCGGACCAGGGCACGAACCTTTGTCCCCTGCATTGACAGACAGACTCTCAACCACTGTGCCACCAGGGAAGCCCCTCACCTCAATTTTTTATACAAAAAATTGAATGTAGTAAAAAAAAAAAAAAAAAAAAAATCAAACTTGGAAAGGTATGAAATGAAAAACGAATGCCTCCTTCCACCCCTCTCAACCCTTAATCATTTTTTCCCCCAATAAAATTCTGGTTTCCAGTTTCTAGACATTTATCTCTACAGAGATCCACTATTTACACATATCATATTCAAAATAATTTTCTGTATCTTTTAAAAAGTACTTTAATATCTTGGAAATATTTTCATGGTTCCAAAGAAGTATATGAGAATGTCTGTTTCCCCACATCTGCTCAAGACCTCTACCTACTCTTAAAAATGGAGGAACTTAAAGTTTTCATTGAGTTGCATCTATCCAAATTTACCATATTAGAAGTTAAAATTGAGATATTAAAAAGTTTAAAGTTATTATTCTTTTCCATTTTAACCATTTTTAAAATTTAAGTATAGTTGATGTAAGTGCTATATGTTATAGGTGTACAATATAGTGATTCACAATTCTTAAAGGGTATATTCCATTTATGGTTATCATAAAATATTGGCTATATTTCTCATGTTGTACAATATATCTTCATAGCTTATTTTATACCTAATAGTTTGTACTTCTTTATCCACTATATTGCCCCTTTCCTTTCCCTCTCCCCACTGATAACCTCTAGTTTGTTCTCTGTATCTGTGAGTCTGTTTCTGTTTTGTTATATTCACTAGTTTGTTGTAGTTTTTAGATTCCTCATACAACTAGTATCGTACAGTATTTGTCTTTATCAGACTTATTTCACTTAGCATAATATCCTCCAAGTCCATCCATACTGCTGCAAATGGCAAAATTTCATTTTCTTTTTTATGTCTGAGTAGTATTCCATTGTGTGTGTGTGTGTGTGTGTGTGTGTGTGTGTGTGTGTATACACACATATATATATATGTCACATCTTCCTTATCCATTCATCTGTTGATGGACACTTAGGTTGCTTCTGTATCTTGGCAATTGTAGATATTTTAAAAATATTTTGAATTATTTTTAATTAAATATTTTAAATATTATAAATATTTTCAATTAAATATTTTTAAATTAAAATGAAGATCCCATTACATATGAACATAAATAATATTTTGGTGATAAGTAATCATAATCTGAACTTTGAATTCAAGTTTAAAGATTAAGTAACCTACACTAAACAAAACAAAACAAAATTAGTGAAGCTAATGGTTTTGTTTTACATTTTTTATAAATCTTTTTAATGTTTGCTTTAAGAGATGACAGCTGAATTTCCATATCTGGTTCTGCATTCACTCTCTTGCAATATGTTGTTTTGCTTGAAGTATATGAAAAGAAATTAGCCTCACATAGCAGGTATGTAATTGGAAAAGGGAGGTGCACTTTAATAGTCTTTTTACATAATTGATATTCTTCTTTGATAGCACACCAAAACTTGACAGTGGTAGTTTCTTAAAGAATAATTGCAATGTAGAATCTGAAATCCCACCAAAGAACTTAATGTAAGAGCTCTCTTACATTAAAATATATTTATTGGTCTCGAGGCATCCATATTGTAATATGTACTTTGAATGATCTTTACCTATGCATGATTTTAATGCATACTTTTGTAACATCATGAACTGGTCATTTGGAAATCCCAGTTCACTATATTATGCAGATCTTCCAAATGTTGTTTTATTTCATTATATAATATTTTAAAATAATTTATAACACCACTGATATTTTCACAGAAGTCCTTAAGAATTGAGCAGCTCTAAAGCTCATGGTAAAAGATATAAATTTTCCAAAATTAAAAATAATGCTTAGAAGCATAATTCAATCATTGGAAACAAATACTATTAGTTGTTTTCCTTGAAATGATAGGTTCACTTCATCAACTTTTGGGAAGATATCTGTCAAACACCAAAGTCTGGATAACCATACTGTAATTTATCAGTGAATCAAGTAAAAATGGTGTTACCATGTACAGTAGTGGCTAGTTCACCTGGCAACTCAATAGCACAAGTACTTTTCCTCAAGATAGCCACTGTACTTCAAAATGTAACAAAAATGTGTACTTTTGATTTCATCACATAGAGTATTAAAAAGGACATTGTACCCAAAGTTTGAGACTTAATAAAATTAGTAATTTTACTCCTTCATCCAGGACACTCTTAAATGAAACTGGCATACTTTTTTTTTCTGCCAGTGTATAATGAAGAAAATATTAATACTAGTTCAACTTTGTGCCTTGATTTGTGCTAAAGCACCAGTAGTTTTCCCACCATCGCTTTTGCACCATCAATGAAACTCAGTGAAAAAGGTAAATACTGCCTTAGCATTCTTATAAAAATAGTTTTGACCTCACAGGTGTCTTAAAAGTGTCGTTGGGATGCCCAGGGGTCTGCAGACTATAGTTAGAAAACTGCTGCCTAAATCGTCTCTATTTCAAAGGTAAGGAAACTACGACATTAAGTAACCTACCTAAAGACAAACAGTAAACAAGACAGCAGAAATTCCAACCCAGGCATTCTAACCCCAAGTTCTGGTTTCTGATGACTATGCAGCACTGCTTAGGACATATTGTTGCCAATATTGTCACAAAGTTCTTTTCACTGAAATTTCACATTGGCCCTTGCTTTGTCCTCTGATATCATAATATACATTCATTCATCAAGTATTTAGATTGCTTCTACTATGAGCCAGGGACTGAGCCCCATGATCCGGATGCCAAAATGAATAAGGTATTGTCCTCACTTTCAAGGAATTCACAATTGACTGGGGAGATAAATGTGTAAACAACTACCTGTAACGCAGTGTTGATAAATGCTATAGTAGTACTCCGTACAAGGTATTTTGGAAGCACAGAAGAGTGATTAATTCTGTCCAAAGAAGGGAGGAGGAGGAGGAGCGGGTGATCAAGGGCTTAAGAGCAAAAGTGCATTTGAGTCAGACTTGAAGGACAAATACATCTTCTAATTCTTTTATTCACAGGATAGTCCTTCACATACTTGAATACAGCTATTGTGTGTCCTGCATAAGTTTTCACTTCTTTGAATTAAGTATTTCCATTGCTTGAAGAATGTATTATGAGGATAAATATAGGAAATAAATCCACCTATTATGGGAAATGTCTTCTAAAAATATGTATCTATCATTCTTTTGCAGATATATTTTCCTTCTTAAAAAAATATTTTATTTACTTATTTATGGCTGGGTTGGGTCTTTGTTGCTGCACACAGGCTTTCTCTAGTTGCGGCGAGTGGGGCTACCCTTCGTTGCTGCGGTGCGCGGGCTTCTCACTGTGGTGGCTTCTCTTGTTGTGGAGCACGGGCTCTAGGCGTGTGGGCTTCAGTAGTTGCAGCACACAGGCTCAGTAGTTGTGGCGCACGGGCTTAGCTGCTCTGTGGCATGTGGGATCTTCCCGGGCCAGGGCTCAAACCCATGTCTCCTGCATTGGCAGGTGGATTCTTAACCACTGTGCCACCAGGGAAGTCCCAAATATGTTTTCACATTTGTTAACATCAGCCTGTAAATAATCATGAGAGCCCGCTGATTTTGCCTAATATCTAAATAGTTTATGCCAAACCACAATTAGGGACAAATGCACAAACTAAAGAGACTGTTCACAAAATGCCCCAATCAGACTTTTTAGCCATCTTTCCTCTAATCCAGAGGTCAGAAAACTTTTTCTGTAAAGTACCAGACAGTATGCTTTGTAGGCCAGATGATCTCTGACATAACTATTCAGCTCTGCCTTACAGTGTGAAAACAGCCAGAGACAATATGTAAATGAATGGACATGGCAGGGTTCCAATAAAACTTTATTTACAAAACAGGCAGTGGACCACATATGGCCCACAGGCCATAGTTTGCTGACTCCTGCTCTAAGCCATCTTTCCTTTTATGCTCTCCTCCTTTTCACTGTATAATGCAAAGAACATTAGACTTGGAATCAGGAGAACTGGCTTTTAATTCTACCATGCTCATAGACCAGCTGGGTGATCTTAGGCAAATTGCTTTACTACTCTGGCTCGTGTTTCTTTTATTAAATCAAGGATCTTTAGATTATATGATCAATAATGGCCCTTCCTAAATTCCAAAGAATTACCTCAAAGTGACTCTCTTCCCACAGTATTCCTAATTCATTCCATCATGAAATAAACAGTGTGACCTTCAATGATATTAATAGAAACGTTTATCTCAAATGAAAAGAGGGCAGGTCTACTTCACTCTATAAAGGTAAAGTTCAATTATGAGTAAAACACTAACAAGACTGTCCATAAGAAAGCAACCAGGGGACCTAAAAAACTCTGGAAATTTTAGCCTATCAAATAGGTTTGAAAGAACCGTGTAAAAAGTAAAGCAGAAATATAGTAGGCATAATATTCTTCTTCAAATGCTTGGAATCAAACAAAGATTAGAACTTAAGACATCCTAGGTCTGAATGATATTTCTGAGTCCTTGGTTCTGATCAATTTTAAGTTCTGTGCCTTCTGAAACTTTGTAATATCTTAAGTCTGTAAAAGTCATTGCTAGTAATAACGTTGAAGTAATATCATTTAGAGTTTATATCCTTGTGTAGTATATCATTCGAGCTCCCTGGCCCTATGAGATTGGCAAAGATAAATACTATTGCCTTTTTACAAATAAGGAAACCCAAATTCAAAAGGATTGCCCTCCACCTAGAAGACTCTTGACATGTCATAAAAAGGGGAGGGGCTAAAGCTAAGCTCCCAAATCAGCTTAGACAATATATACTGAACACTAAAAAACAGACATCAAAAAATATTTTGTAAAGCATCATCTTTGTATTCTAGGAGGAAGGGGAGCTTGGGCAAGTGGGATTTAACAGCTTACCAGCAACAAAGCACTGTAAATTTGGAAGTAGTTGCCTAGCCTTTTGCTTTATCTCTTAGCGTTCAATTTACCTAGTTTTTCTAAGTGCTTCAACCAAATGTAAATGCTTTATGAAGATAGCTCATAAAACGTACGATGGGGAGAAGGGGTGTTCTATATTAAAACAACCTCGACTAGGAAGGATTTTAAAAGCAAAGAATATTCCTTTCAATTTGATTGGCTTCACAAGCAAAAGCCAAATAAAATACAAGCAGCTGTGAATAATTCAAATCACTAAATGGCATGAATGGATTAATATTTTAATGTTATACTTGTCTTTTATCCAGACACAACTTTGAACATAATAAACTTGGTTTCAAAACTGAAACCTTCAAAATTCTGAGTTTGGTTTCTTTTTTTTTTAATATGTATAATTAAATTCATCTTTGAAGACTCCTGAAGGTCATAGAGGTCAGAAGAAATGTATTTTTATTCAAATGAGTCAGTCTGTGGGAGGCCTCCACAGTTTCCAACACAGAAAACTACGAAGAGATTTGAGAAAGCAGCAATTCGAAGCTTGGTTATCCAAAAAGAAAGGCTAATATGGATAAGAAAATTCATCTCAATCAGTTTATCTTCCCTGGGTTTAGAGGACAGCAAGGCGGAGACAGCACTGGAGCAAATCATATGTATGCCTGGTTCTCTTCCCTTTCATTCACTCTCCACCTGTTCACAGATTAAATCAGATTGTTTGCCACTAATGTCCCAGGTTACCTTTTATGAGAGAAAGGTAAGAAAGGAATAATTTGTGGAATCCTTGGAAAGGAGAAAGTTACATTCCACTCTTGAGTGGAGCAAGTTGGGGAAATTCATGGGCTGACAGGGTGCACATGAGTCAGATGACTTCCTAAGCAACAGAGAGTGAGGCTACTCCACTTTCCTGCAGCCTGCCTCCCTCTGGAAGCTCAAGTTCTCCTAAGGCTGTGGCCAGGAGAGGTAGCACGCAGGACGATGGTTGCATCTTATGTGGGAGTTAGTTTCTAAAATCAGCCTATTAGGCAAAAATAGCCTGAAATCAAAATACCCTTGAAAATCCCTTATATTTTCTTTAAAGTACAGTAGGTATGGTTTTCCAAACATAACCCTCTAATTATACATAAATACAATGTACTCGATAGTATACAGTTTATAATCAAGAAGTCCATCTTGTACCCCACCCCCACCCCAGCAAGCCATTGAAATATTTAAAGATTAGAATCAGTCTTGTGAGAAGCTAATACCATCAGGCATGGAAGAAGCCACTTGGGGTCACAGTCTCCTGAAAAGGAATGCAGGCGAAAGTGCCTCCACTTTGTCATGTTAGACCCCTTCTCTCCTCCTCCTGCTTTCATTCTCTCTTTCCTCCATTCAGCCATCCCTCTTCCTGACTAGTTACAGTCGAATTCAAGTCACCCTGGGCACTACGGCACTCGTAGGCATGCTGAGCCTTCCGTGTATCAGTTTTCTACAGCCGCTCTAACCAATTACGCAAACTTAAAACAATTGATCATACGCCGGCTTGAAACAACACAGATCTATTACCTTACAGTTCTGAAGGTCAGAAGGTGGGTCTGGTTGCTCTGGGTTTCCCACAGCCGAAATCAAGGTGTCCGCTGCCTGGCTCTGGGCGAGCACCCACTTGGAAAATGATTCAGGTTGTTGGCTGAACTTACTTCCAGGCAGCTGTAGGACGGAGGTCCTACTTCCTCGCTGGCTGTGGGGCAGGGATTATTGTCAGCTTCTAGAGGCCGCACTTTGTCTCCTGGACCCCTTTCTCCGTATTTAAAGCCAGCGGCAATGAACTGAGTCCGTCTCACGTTCCACATCTCTAGAGCTCTCCCTCCACCTCCTCCCTTCTCTGCCCCTGTCTCTTCATCTGCATCCCTCTCTGGTCTTCCTCCTCTGATTTTAAAGACTCATGTGACTATACTGGACCCACCTGGAAAAACCCAAACTCCTTGCCCTCTTTGAAGATCAGCTGATTATTAACCTTAACTGTCTGTAAAGTGCTTTCACAGCAGTTCCTAGGGGAGGGTTTGATTGAAAAACGTCCTCTTGAGAGGGCACCTTTAGTATGCTGCCTACCGCACTGTAATGACAAATTCTTAGCCCCTCAAACACATCCCTTACATCCCCAAAATTGTATTGCACATTTAGCCAGAAGTCATAGGCGACCAGGTTGGCAATTCAGATTTCATTGCAAAATGAAGAACCAAATGAAAACATATCAAAGAGGACTATTACAAGATAATTGCAAAAATTTGAATAAAACTTACAAGAGTTGAAGTAGCAAGTATGAAAATAAGGAAGACTGACAAAAATTCTAGAGGGAAAGAGCCTTTAGAAGTTTCATTTGCTCTTTAGACATTTGGGGTCACTGATTTATTGAGAGGTGCCCAGACGTTACTTTTTGCCAGGCGAAGTCTAAAGTGCTCAGCGCTTTGAAACAGAGACTGTTTAAAGGCCCAGGTGAAAGTCCTTAACTGAATCTAAAGATTCCAGCTGGGGTCTGAGATGCTTCCAAACTAACTTGACTTCAAAACCACTCTGTCATTCTGATCTGAGCCAGTGTTTGCATTGTACTGTCTTTATCCTTGCATATTCTTGGGTTTTGCTAAATGACCTCTGAGCAGTCAGCCATCCTGGAAGTCAGGGATTCCCAGGAGCTAACACTTCCTTTGTCTGGGGCCAGTGGTCAGAAGTTTTGCCACTGTCTTCAGCAGACAAACTGGCCTTCCTTAATTCTTTCACAGTCTGAAAGGGGACTGCTGGTGGCATGTCTTGTAGCTTCTCTGTTGCTTTACCTGGTCTGTGAAATCCAGGCATGCTCTGTACTTCCCCCACATCTACCAAGAACTGAGTTTGTATCACATGACCTGCCAGTCAACCCTAAACAGGCATTTCATAGGTATTTGACACAGAATGGTGAAAATAGTGAAAAGGTTCTTTTTCCCCCACAAGTACCAGCAAGCAACTTAGAATTTTTCATAGAAATTCTAGAGATCAAAAATCACTGAGTAGTAAGAAAATGGGGGAGGGGAGCAGGATTCAGTTTATTTTCACCACCTAAAGGACATAACCACATATGATGTAAAGATGACTTTCTGACCTGAGAAGCTGACGTTAGTAACCAAGTGAGTAGGAGAAAGGACTAGACGTCTTTTCTTTGCTCCTTCCAGTGCGTTCCTGACCTGTTTTCCTCCGGGAATTCTACAGATGATGTACAATGCCTGCCTCCTCCCCGCCATCCCTTACCTCATATACAAGATGACACAAGACATAATCAATACACCTTGAATGGCGCTGCTCTTATTTAACTGAAGGGCCGCAGAAGGTTTTTTACACTGCTAACTCAAAATCATGGGAGATATTCCCTCCAGAATAAGGGAAAGTGGATCTCTTAGAAAAACTCTATCACTAAATTGAAGTATCCTTATGTCCTTCCACCTACTGGCATTCTTAGACCATTTGGGGGCATGTCTGATTTCTAGCGACTTCATAGTATATTCATTAAGGCAAAACAATAATATTAAATCTTCAGCTTTTTCAGAGGTTCAATATTAGAAGACCTTTTATAGCAACAGCCATTTCTGTGCTCTTTCAATAAAATAATTTATACATTATCCATTGCATTTTATATTACAGAATGCCAAATAGACCTATGTGGTAAATTTCTCCTGGATTTCAATTCTAGCTCAGGAGTTATTAATTGGTATCTATCCCTATCTCCACCTCTGGTTTTATCTGGCCAGGAAAGACTCGGTTTTGGTTTGGTTTTAGTTTGAATTTCTTTGCATGGGGCAAACACAAGCTATACCATTCTCTACGGTTCACACCAAGCCTCTTCACGCCTTTACTTACCAGCCTGTGCACTGTGGACCCCTGAGACGAATACGAAAGCTCTCTTGAGTTCAACAAGGAGAACTAGGTAAACCAAAGTATTTTCTTTTTTTTACTTTAGTTGCCAGTAACTTCAGAGTTAGGTTTAGCGCTCATTCACATTAATAAATCCATTTGAAGTTGCTTCCAACTATTCCTCCGTATAATTTCATTGCTTGTTCTGAGTTTATTTCACATTTCCTAGTTTTTACTGCAATTTATTTATAGTTTCCTCAAGTTTTTATTATAAATAATAAATCTTAATGATATTTTGTAAATAGGGGCCTCCAAAAAGACATACCAGATGTAGTTACCTCTGTAGTACACTCAATTTAGTACAGCCCTTTCCCAGCCTAGCACAGCAGTCTATCATTTAAGAAATGGCCACCAGACATAAATCAGGCCTCATGTGCCATATTAACACAAAGAAGTTAAGAGGGGCTTAAGCCAATGTACACGTTATATACCTAAGGGGATCAGAACATGCCACTTTGGCATACGGATTATTTTGAGCTAAAGGCACTTAAGAGACAGAAGGTGTAGGAAGGACTCTCTCTTCCTCCTTTATACTTAAAAGCAGATCATACAATTTCCCATGAGAGAGATGACCTCCCTGTACCAGGAAGAGAACATTCTTATCACTGGAAACTGGGAACCTATGCAGAAATGGATCTATACAAACAAACCCACTAAAATAACCCTTGTCTTCCATTAGTTTCCCCCATACATTTCCTAATCATTTTCCCACAATTTACTGCCCCTAACTGAAACCCCTTTGTCTTGTCATTTCTCCACAAATTTATCATTCTTTGTTAAAAAAGTATATAAACTCTCAGTCCTAACTGCTTCTTTGAGTCTTCCCTTTTCTTATGAGGACTCTCATGTGCCCATAAAGTATTTAAAAACTTTCTCTCACTAATCTGTCTTATATCAATTTAATTCTCAGGCCCAGCCACAGAACTTAAGAGGATAGAAGGAAGATTTTCCTCCCCTACAATGAACGCATATGCAAATTAGCCCAAAACAGTCCTACAAGGATGTTTCTAATCATTGTTCTAGCAACTGATCATAAAAGAAACCAGTGACAAAACAGCAGACAGTCACAGGGAGGAAGAAAGCTTTGTCTTCCTTCCAACTGTGTCACCATTATTGGAACAAAGAACTAAATATTTATGTTTACTGCTTTTGTAGTTTAGTATTTATTATATAATGAAAAACTTATCGCTGAATTCCAGTCAGGTTAAAGAAGAGAAACTTATGGCTTGTGACAGCACAGACTATGAAAATAGACTAGGGTTGGGTTTGTCTCCTGCTACAAAGAGAATTGTAGGGATTAATAAAACCTTAATAGAAAGCAATAGAAGAACTGATCACAGTAGGCAATGGTGAACCTCTCAGAGATCCTAACTTATGGAAGCAAACCAGAATATGGTTCCATGACACAGGTGCCTTTGCCACCTCCCTCACCATGTAACCAGTCAGTCTCAGAAGAACAGATGAAGTAAACACTGAGACCCATCTGCAGGGTGGGCTTCAGGTGGAAACACTCATCTGGAAATTTCTTCCTGACTATGGACTAGTCATCTGTAGCACGTGAGCTCATAATGTCGCCACAAGACACCCCAGGAAGGAATAATTATGTAAAATAGGTAACTAAATCACCTCTAGTGCTCAGAGCAGAAGAAGCATTTGCTTCACCAAAGAAACAAAATACAACAAAAGAAAACAAAAAACAAAACAAATCCTATTGCAAAAGTCTCGGGCTTCCCTGGTGGCGCAGTGGTTGGGAGTCCGCCTGCCGATGCAGGGGACACGTGTTCGTGCCCCGGTCCGGGAGGATCCCACGTGCCGCGGAGCGGCTGGGCCCGTGAGCCATGGCCGCTGAGCCTGTGCGTCCGGAGCCTGTGCTCCGCAATGGGAGAGGCCACAACAGTGAGAGGCCCGCATACCGCAAAAAAAAAAAAAAAAAGTCTCAAAAAACAAGTAGGGCTGAGGGACCCATTTTAGGGGTGATGTGAAAGAACTTGTCTGGATGGGGGTAGTATGACTCTATTATTGTATGCTGAGGAATAAAGGTGTTTATTACCTGAGACCAAAGATCTGATCCACCAACCAAATATGGGGTATGGCATACAGACTCTGAAATTTTTGTCCTCAAAAGTCTCAGATTATTAAGCAAAGACTCTTAGAAAGCTGCCAAAAAGTCTCCCCAAACATCCAGAGAGCCCTGGGACCAAGGAAAACCAGAAAGTGGAGAAAACGACCAGGTGTAGCTGAGCCAGGAAAATGAAGCTGTTTGGTCGTAAATTTCAAATTATTTCTCCTAACTGACATACTTGCCTTTGTTCCCTAAAGATAGTTCTGAGCTAAATTTAGTAGCTATATTTTTATTCCTAAATCTTTTTTCTTTCTTTGTGAATTTAACTGGGCAATAATAAGATCTATTATTATTGTATGTATGAAACTGCATTCAATAAATGTTAAATAATAGAAGATTTTAAATCTTTTAATAATCCTGTGAATTATTCTCATTGTCTCTTTTCTCTTGTTCTTCTCATTTAACAAATCTTTCTTCAAATATATCACATTAGGGGGGTTGCTGTCTACCCTGATGGGTCACTAACTTTGTAGAGCATGGCAAATGCTGAACTGAACATTGTAATTACATTTAGACCCAGGGCAACACCCAATTGTTCACTCTCATTTGTAGCTGGAAGCACCTACAAATGACATGTTTTAATGAATTACAGATCCTGTGGTGAGTTAATAGGATAACAAATCTCAGTCAGTACTGCACAAATTGGGGTGAGGAGAAGCTGAGCTCTTTGTAAACATATGACTTGGTAGGATGGAATTCCTCTAGAGACAGTTAAGAAATGAAAAGGTTGAATTAATATTGCCCCTTGTATTCTCACTGTTCTGTCAGCCTACTCAATTCATATGTTCCCGTTGACTGTTTCCCAGAATTTCTCTGAGGGTAAGACCTGAATATACAAGTATTGTTGTAATTTGCAGAGGGGGGTACATACATAAACACACATGGCAAAATCCTCTCATGCATCATCATTTATTAGAGAAACCCCTTAAGAATGTCTGTAGGGCTTCCCTGGTGGCGCAGTGGTTGGGAGTCCGCCTGCCGATGCGGGGGACGCGGGTTCGTGCCCCGGTCCGGGAAGATCCCACATGCACGGAGCGGCTGGGCCCGTGAGCCATGGCCACTGAGCCTGTGCGTCCGAAGCCTGTGCTCCGCGATGCGAGAGGGCACAACAGTGAGAGGCCCGCGTACTGCAAAAAAAAAAAAAAAAAAAAAAAATGTCTGTAACCCTAGGCCTTCTATTTGTTGCCCTTGTACCTCAGGTAGCTGGTGTGGTATAATGAAACATAAAGCATTAATGAAATTCTATTTTATTTTTACCTGTCAAATTGGAAAAAAATGGAAAAGATTGATAACATCCAGTATTAGTAAGGATGCCTAGGGATGAAGGGAAACTCACTTACAGCTAATGGCCATGTTTATTGTCACCACCTTTCTGGAAAGTAATATGATAATATACATTACAATTTAAAGGTAAAGGTATCTTTTGAATTGGTAATCTAAATTTGGGGGATTTTTTCATACACATTTAAAGGAGCATACATAAGGATTTCTGTACAAAGGTGTTTATTGCAGTATTGTCAGTCGAGGCACGAAGCTAGAAACAACCTGAACGTTCATCAATAGAGGAATGATTAAAGAAAGCATGCTACCTCCATATTATGGAATATCATACAGCTATTAAAAAGAATGAATTGCATCTATAGGTATTGACATCAGGGGAATGAATGTGATACATTGTACAAAAAGAAGCAAGTGACAGAATATATGTATATAGTATCATTCCAGTTTAGGAGAGGGAGGGAGAAAGAAGAGAAAGGCAGGCAGGGGGTGGGGGGAGAGAGAGAAGGAAACAGGTAAGTGAAGGGAAAATGCAAAAATCTGTTTCGGTGGGTGTGTATCTATCTTTAAATGAGCATAGAGAAGGGATGCTATGCTGCAGATAGCTATCTAACAGTGGTTACTCAGAGGAATGAGATGAAGGCACGAACGTGAAGTTATTCATTTGTCTTTACATAGATAGCTCAGTATGGTTTTATTTGACACAGAGAACAATAACTGTTGTTGCCCACCTTTGTTTAAAAAAAAAAAAACAGTAATACAATCTAAAGAAGATAGGGTGATGTAGACCATGTAGGGACCTCCAGCTACTTTTTAGTTGGTTGAAGCTATAAGATGATTGGGGTGGAGTTGAGGGTGAAGACTAAAATGTGCTTTCTTTCCCAGCAGGAATTCCAGCATGGTTTGGAAATGAAAATGCCCAGAAGGCCTGGCAATTCGGTCTTCAATTTCTACCTGTCAATTCCAATTTATAGGCTGGGGATGACTCATGGTGACAGACCAACAGACTATGAACATACTGGCTTTGGGGCCTAGACTAGGGGGCTCCATTTTGTTTTTTCCTAATAAATAAATCTCTGGAAGAGTAAATGTTACTGTTCTGCCAGAAGAAGCCTTGGCTTAAGATATATACTTACAGTCTTAGGTGGAAATAGTAGTTACAATTTTTAATAGACTAATTCTTAGCCTCCTAAATCATCAGGTTCAGTCAGTAGTTATCTGGGCCTTCAATCATATATTCCTAAAGAATCTCTGAGCATGCCCTCCTAATACATGTAAATTTATTTATAACCAATATATACGTTCTACTGTTAACCAACATTTTGACTTCATTTTTGATGGAATTAAATAAAAGTAGATATATTATTAGTTTTTCTTAATGCATCCCAATGGATTGTTCTTTGTGTTTCTTGTGACTTGTATACTCCTCTTTGGGATCTATGGTTTTACAGGTCCTAATGATTTATTTATTAAATGCACTTATAAGTTCCATTAGAAACATGGAACAGTTAGTTTGAGCCAGAAGAAACAAAATCACACGGAGAAATCTCTGTCATCAATTAATGTAGCCTTAAATGTTTTAAGATCTAGTAATTTATTTCCCACAAATACTCAACACTTTATGTCTATTAGATGTTCTTATTAATATGACTGATTTAACAACACAATCAATATTACTGCATTCTTCAGTTCAACAATTCATTTCAATGTTGTTGTTTGCCCCTTAAATCCCTTGATTTAAGCCATTTTAATATACGAACATACAGACGTAAACAAACGATAAATTAGGAGATGTTGATTCACATAATGAAGGGATTATTTTGTTCAGTGAAAGACAGATCTTGGAATATCTTTAAATAACTATCTCCATTAGTTATTTGCAAAATTATGCTATTTATATGCATTAGTTATAGATAGACATCAGCAGAAACATCAAATGAACAAAGTAATCATTAGGACTTGTAAACAATGCTTAGCCAATCAAACAAACAAACAAAAAACAGAAGGCATATTAGACTAATACAGGCTGTGCTAAAAGGTTAATTCATTTTCAACGTAGGTTAACACAAATTTCATTCTCTGTTGACCTGGGTATAGATTTACCAAAAATCATATTTATGACAGAAAAGATCAGTCCTTAAAAGTGTATGTGGGGCATGTCTCCCTGAACTGCTGCCTTCTCTTACAGATTTCCTCTTACCCAAGTACTCAATTATAAATATATATACCCAGATTAATGGTTTGAGAGAGTGCAGTGAAATTTAAGCACCAAAATTAAGCAAACATATTTGAGTTAAAACATTTAAAGACTTCATCATTGTCCCACTCATTAACTGAACATCTACTAAGACAGACATTCCCTGCTTGCACACAACCCTCCTTCCCTTGTTTCCATCTACTCTTTACCTTTCTCCATCTTTCTTTGTGCTTGTGGATGCAGTCTTTGATGGAGTATATTGATGGACTTCTCTAGTCCCTGGCTTTGTTTGGGTCTAGCCAGTAACAGGCCAATGAAAAGAATTGATTAGGCATAAGGGAATGAGGCTCTATTTCTGCTGGGTTTCACGTCTGCCATAGCCTGAACCACTCAAAAGGACACAGCTCTTGCCAGCAGTTCTCTCCTACAGCTAAAATCTCAGCCACAGCTCTTTTCAGATCCTAGTAACCTCTCCCCACTTTTGGCCTTCAGACCCAGGAGTGATAATAGCTTCCCGCTATTGCTAGCCCAAGACTGCTTCACCATCTTTGTTGTCTCTCCCTTATCCCTGCTCATATCTTTATAACTAGTCTCCTTACTAAACACTCCACAATTATACCAATGAAGAGTACCATCTCCTTCCTTATGGGATCCTGACCCACACATTGATATGCTAAGAATCTATTAAGAGCTCTATAACACATAAAAATAAATTAGAAATTGATTCTTTTCTCAAACAGTTTACAGTCTGGTACAGGAGATAACTGTGGTTCATCTGATATTGGTTAAGTTCTGTTTAGATATAATTGAGACGGGGAAAAAAGGAAGGTAGAATATTCCGTGGGATGACTTGTTATCTATATGCTGGCTTGAAATAATTTAAATTTACATGTGACAGAATGAAACTGTATTTAGAAACATTATATCAAGACTTTAAAGTGTATGTCTTTTATAATTTGTGTGCATACAATGTGATATTTGAAAGGGCAATTAAAAATTATGTGCCCTCACCCCAAATGATTATTTCACATACACATTCATCTTAAGAAAAAACTTCTGTTTATTTTCTATATGCTACCTTTTTTTAACTTCTGCATACAAGCCCATAGGCTAAACTTTCTCTCAAAGAATATTTAAAACTATCTGGTATTAATGGAACTGTTAATTACACATTTTAGCAACCTGGTGGGGATAAACTCAATTTTGGTAATATTTAATTATAACAAACAATTGGCTGGGTTCTAGCAATGAGAAGGCACTAAGTGTTCAAGCAAAAAGGATACTCTGTAATGATGTTTATTTAATTCGGGGGTCCATTCAATAAAGTAGAAAAAAGTAGCACTTTTACATGTATAATTAGCTATAGATTTTAAAGCCCTGGATTTTAAAGTCCATACCAGATGGATTAACAAGCGTTTAATACATGCTTCTCAATAGAACATTTACTTCAAAAGTTTTGACATTTATATGTTCTCAATATATAAACCACAGATGAGATGACTGAAAAGAGATAGCTCTTATCCTTAAAGTTTATAATGAGAAATCTATGCATGAAAATGAATGATAGATTACAAAGCAGGATCTTTTCTCTATAGGTATTTATTTTTAGATAACTAGTAAGGCGAATCTAGAATCACTTAGTTTAATTAGACTTTAGACAAATATTCCCATATGAATATGTTCATGCTTGCTTTATAGCTTCCTGGCTTTCTTTCATAATAGATTTGCCATTCACACTGCATTTCAAATCAAATTTTACATGACTTCAGTAGACATATTATAGAATTAACAAATACTGAAATACTATTGCTTTAAGTCTTCTTTTAAGAACTGGGGTTTAGGGGGAAATTAATTTGTAGGTAAGAGCTACTGAGTACAAGTTGGATAATATCTGGACTGGCAAACAGAGGTGCTTAAGCATTTGCAGAAGTAACCGGAAAGAACAATGAGCCCATTATCAAATTACATCTAAGAACAGATTTAAGATTTTAAAATTTGCCTCTATCCCAATGGCCTGCTTTTCAAAAAGATACAAACATAAATATGTTTTCGTTAAAATAAACACTAGGTCAGTAAATCTCAAATTCATAAAGTACACTCAAAGCTTTGAACTGTAGAGCCTCCTGTGATACGTTAATGGTACAGACATATATTAAAGCACTTAAGGGCTTCCCTGGTGGCGCAGTGGTTGAGAATCCGCCTGCCGACGAAGGAGACACGGGTTCGTGCCCTGGTCCGGGAAGATCCCACGTGCCGCGGAGCAACTAAGCCCGTCAGCCATGGCCGCTAGGCCTGCGCGTCCGGAGCCTGTGCTCCGCAACGGGAGAGGCCACAACAGTGAGAGGCCCGCATACCGCAAAAAACAAAGAAACAAACAAAAATAAATAAATAAAATAAAGCACTTAGCATGAAAACCTTCTGCTGTAAAATAGGGCAGAAACACATTAAATATTCTTATCAATCTCAAGTCCAAAAGGGTTACAATTTAGAACATATGCAGGATCAGTTATGCAAAATGGACTCAATAGCTTCTCCAATAATTTTCTCACAATTTAGAGATTTTTTTCTCCTATACTTTTGAATCTGATGAACAGGGAGAACAGAAAGGAAATATTTAAATAATTTAGTTTTGTTTATTTGGCTAGAATAGCAAATCACAAAACACTCACAGAACATAATCAGCTCCTCTGCACTGTGATTCTAAATCTCTTTGGATGTGGGGCCAGCTGACCAGATGGTGTGCCTAGCATAATGCCTTTGAAATGGAGGCTTGAGTTCAGGTCCACAGGCCACAGGACAACAGAGGCAGATTGTGATTGGGAAGTGACATATTCAACTAGGAAGGCCTGGGGCTGGCAAGTGCTCTGCACTCTGCAGCCAAAGGGCAAACCACAGGCCACCTTCCTCAGCCCCTGCCTCTTAGTATGTGGTTGCTACTGTGTTTTAACCTTTAGTGGGGGTTGGAGGGACAGGCAATTTTGAGAGATCAGAGACACAAAAGAGGTGAGGAAGAGGGGGAAGAAATAAGTTTCCAAAATACCCGTAACTGGCCATGCTGAAAAAACGATATGTGGACATTTGCAAAATGATAAGTCATTCCTCTAAGTTACCTTGTATAAAAGGGAATTTCTTAAAAAATCCTCTTTCGCTCTTAATTAATGAGACTGATTGGTTAGCAGTTTGCTTTATGACTAAGTCTGACAGAGTTTAATGGAAGAGAAGCTTAATTGCAGAAAAGCAATGGAAGAAATTCATTAGAGGAGTCTTGAAACCTGAAAATTATGGGCAAAGCAGACTATCCAAATGGAGATGGAGCAATTTAAGATGTCTTAATTAGATTTAAAACCAGAGCTTAGAAAAACTGAATTAGCTTTATTGAATCAGATATAAAAAAATCTGAGATAAAATGCATGGTTATTATTGGATTACTCATGATGGTCTGTACAGCGTTGTACTGCTGATGCTAAAAGTCAGCTTTTATGAGGAGTAACAACAATAACAAAAAGACAAAGAGGATAGTAAGCATGAACTTTAAATAGTACTGCATTCATTCCTAACATTACAGAAAAGGTTTTAAGAAGATGATTTAGGGGCTTCCCTGGTGGCGCAGTGGTTGAGAATCCGCCTGCCGATGCAGGAGACACGGGTTCGTGCCCTGGTCCGGGAGGATCCCACATGCCGCAGAGCGACTAAGCCCGTGAGCCATGGCTGCTAGGCCTGCGCGTCCGGAGCCTGTGCTCCGCAACGGGAGAGGCCACAACAGTGAGAGGCCCGCATACCGCAAAAAAAGATGATTTAGAAACTGCCTTCTGCCATATTATCTTGAAGAAATCCAAAAAAGGTAAGCAAAGAAAAGCTTAATTTCAAGTTTGTTGGGCAAAATATTAGAAGAAACACACCAATTTATTATTCATTTGAGAGCTAGAAATTTATATAACACTGTGTGTTTCAAAGGTGATAATAGTATGGATATGGAGGGGGCCAGCCAAACAGTTAACAGAATACTATAATTATTAGATAAGTATGGGGCATTAGGGTTAAAAATAAAGAGAGACTAGAGGAGGAGAAAAATATCTATAGGAAGTACAATCCTAAAGCTTGTTACTCATTCATTCATATTTATTGGGCAAGTAAGTCTCAAACACTATGCTGGGAATACATCGTAGAACAAAATATACAAGGTCCCTGCCATAGTGGAGATTAAAAGCTAGTAAACAGGATAGACTTTAAACAAAAATGACAGAGATAAATGTAAATTACACATTGAAATAAGCACCATAAAATGTATAAAGCACCAAAGTGAGATGATGCTAGGGAAATAGGATTTGGATAGGGCCTCAAGGAGGAAGTGGCATCCACACCTAGGCCTGAAGTCGGAGGAAGGAACATCTAACGAGTGCCCAGGGAAGAATATCCCAGGCAGAGGGCGCCAGGGCAGCTGAGGCCTGCTGACTGGTCAGGGAAGGTGAGGAGAGACAAGCCTGGAGGAGGAGGAAGGGGAGACAGGCCCAGTAAAGATTGTGGATTTCACGCCAAGGCTTAGGATGTAAGTGAAGCATGAAGCCTTTGGATGGATTTAAGCAGAAAAGTGACATGATTAGATTTGCATTTTTAAAAGATTGCTGTCATTGCTGAGCCAACACTGTTGCCAGAGAGGTCTCTGGATCCCTAGAGCACACCAGTTAGTGCATTCATTTAATATTCATTTGAGAAACATTTTTTAACATCTATTGTTTGCCAGTTCCACTGAAGAGGTAGGAAATGCAAAGATCAAACAGGCTTAGATTTTGCTTTCCAGAAATATAACATATTAAATAAATATGATTTATTCGAGGTAAACGTGTATTTAGAGGCATGTATAAAATGCTAAGGGAAACAAGGGGAAATGTTACAAAAATGATAAACAATTTTTAAAAATTAATTAATTTTTATTTATTTATTTTTGGCTGCATTGGGTCTTCATTGCTGTGCACGGGCTTTCTCTAGTTGCAGCGAGCGGGGGCTACTCTTCGTTGCACACGCGGGCTTCTCATTGCAGTGGCTTCTCTTGTTGCAGAGCATGTGCTCTTCAGTAGTTGTGGCACACGGGCTCAGTAGTTGTGGCTCGCAAGCTCTAGAGCACAGGCTCAGTAGTTGTGGCGCACGGGCTTAGTTGCTCTGTGGCATGTGGGATCTTCCCAGACCAGGGCTTGAACCCGTGTCCCCTGCATTGGCAGGCAGATTCTGAACCGCTGAGCTACCAGGGAAGCCCAAAAGTAATAAACATTGAACTATGTCTTATAAGGGGAAAATATTCCAGCCAGTAGCAATTGCAAAATAATGGAGGCATATAAGAGTATGGAATGGAATGGAGACAAAAGAAGTTCAGCAATGCTGGACTTAGAAAAAAAGTAAAGGCTGGGAAAGGTAAACTTGTGACAAATGCTGGGAAAGGTAAACCTGTGACAAATGGATGGGATGGATGGGGCGATTTTATGTGCTAAGGGATTTGAACCTTATTCTATGGTTAATGAGGAAACTTGGATGAATTCAAGTCAGACCAGACATTGTATTTTAGAAAGATAATTATAGACCCATGCAGAAGAGTAATGAGGAGGAAGGTACTACCTGTAGTAACACGGAGGATAGTTAAGAAATTTATCCAGTAGTTCAGAGGAGAGATGTTGTTATGGACTGAATGTTTGTGTTCCCCCCCACCGCCACCGATTCATATGTTAAACTATAATCCCCAGTGTGATGGCACTTAGGCATGCCACCTGGGAGGTAATTAGGTCATGAGGGTGGAGCCCCCATGAATGGGATTAGTGCCCTTATGGGAAGAGGCAAGAGACTTGACTAGTTCTCTTTCTGCCATGTAAGGACACAAGAAGTCATCAGTCTACAACCTGGAAGGTCTTCACCAGAATCTGACCATACTGGTATCCTTGATCTCAGATTTTCAGGCTTTAGAAATGTAATAAATTAATTTCTGTTATTTATAAGTCAACAAATCTGCGTTACTTTGTTATAGCAGCCCAAGCTGACTAAGACAGATGGTAAAGGCATAACCTACCACAAGGGAGAGTGTGGAGACACTAAGGATGGACAGAATTGCTCTCCCAATTCCTTTATACTTCTATCTTTGCTTCTCCCACAACCACCTATGGCCAGGAATTTTACTGGAGAGCCACGGGTTTCCATTATATGCACACCAAAGACAATGTAAGAACCTCTGGAGTCAAGATGCAATGAGGGGGCTTCCCTGGTGGCGCAGTGGTTGAGAATCCGCCTGCTGATGCAGGGGACATGGGTTCGTGTCCTGGTCTGGGAAGATCCCACATGCCGTGGAGCGGCTGGGCCCGTGAGTCATGGCCACTGAGCCTGTGCGTCTGGAGCCTGTGCTCCACAACAGGAGAGGCCACAACAGTGAGAGGCCCGTGTACCACACAAAAAAAAAAAAAAGATGCAATGAGGAAGATTAGAAGAAGAGTCCCAGAAATGGAGGCCAGAGAGCCCCAGGCACAAATTTCCCTACTTCCTCATTTTGTCTAGGAAATTGGATGGCTTGTGTTTCTACCTCCAAACTCTCAGAAGCTGAAATTTTAAAGTAACATGTGCCATAATTTTAGCATTTCAGACTAAAATCCAAGAGAGCAGCTGATTCTACACCAGAACATGCTCAGACCTCTCTCTCTCACCTTTCTTTCCCATCTCTTTCATTCATTGTTTTATATTATTTATTTGCATATCTGTCTTCCTTAGCATCTAGCACAGTTCTTAGCAAGTAGTACACACTTAATATCTGTTTAGTGTTCATTTATAATGATAGCAATTGATGAATGAATAGATGAATGAAAACACATGTTCATTACTTATTTTTGTTTCAGTCTGAGAGCTTTGGAAAAGTATCAGCTCCACTCCCCAAGCCCCAGATTCAGAATTATCTTGGGTGGGGCCTGATCATTGGTATTTTTAAAAAGCTCCCAGGTAATTCTCCTCTGTAACCAGGTTAAGAACTCTTGTCCTATAAACTCCTGTTATGTTGCATTCTCAAATATTGCATTTCTATATATTTCACAACATGGACACAAAAAATATTGCTTATCACACATACTCAGGAAATACTTGTTGAATTATGCCAATTTTTAAGAATTAAAATACATTCTAATAAATTAAAGTTATAGGATTGTTTCAGTAAGATTTAGAAAATTTTAGCCAGTATACATTAAAAAGGTTTGTTATAGAAATAGGCTCACAGACAGAAAACAAACTCATGGTTACCAAAGGTGCAAGAGGCGAGAGAGATAAATTGGGAGTTGGGATTAAAATACATACACTACTATATATAAAACAGATAATCAACAAGGACCTACTGTTTAGCACAGGAAACTATACTCAATATCTTGTAATAACCTACAATGGAAATGAATCTAAAAAGAATATATATATATATACATTTTATATATATATATATATATCACTGAATCACTTGGCTGTATACCTGAAACTAACACAACATTGTCAATCAGCTATATTTCAATTAAATAAAAAGGTTTGTTATAAAGCTTTTAAAAATGTACAGCATGGGTGGAGGAATATGTATTATAATATATGTAAAGCAACTGACTTTCTGCTTGTATTTTTGCACTAGCAACATATATTTTATTTTAAATATATTTCTTTTAGCCTGATTATAATAAATGTAACACATACTTACTTGAAAAAGTTTCAGATAATAGAGAAAGTACAAAGAAGAAAGTAAAATTCATTCCTTTCTGTATTAATCACTGTAATATATTTTGGTATATATGGTTTTCCAATTTTGTTTCTCTGTAACAGGGCAATGAATGAGTCTTGACCCAGAATTCATGACCAGGGCTGAAAGTTGAGGTTAAGGAGATGCTAAGTTCCCAAGGGTATATCAACCCCACAGCAAAGGAGAAACCAAAGTGGAAAAAAAAAAAAAAAAAAAAGAGCTGAACTAATTGCAGGACTGAGAAATTGGAATGGAGTAATCTTAATTGATTATTACTACATGAAAGAAGTCCATCTGAAAAGGCTGCACACTGTGATTCTGACTAGAGTTGACCCTTGAAGAAGTAGTGTTTGTCTAAGTCTGCACATGTTTTTCATTTCTCATTTCTCTTTTATTTTAATTTTGTTTTCCATCTTTTATCAAAGAATGCAAATCTATCAGTTTTGCTTTTGTTTTCTATTAAGCATTCAATCTTATATTTTATTTTTTATTATAGTTTCTAGTTTATCATACCTGGTATATATCTTTTTTTTTCTTCCTGAATTTATTGAACTGCACAGGTCCACTTGCATGTGGATTTTTTTCACTAAATACATACTATGGTACCACATGATCTGAGATTGGTTGAATCTGCAGATGTGGAACTGCAGTTAAGGAGGGCCAACTGTAAAGTTATAGTAGGATTTTCCACTGAGTTGGGAGTCAGTGCTCCTAACCCCACCTCCACCTCCCAGTTGACTCTTGAACACCCCCCTCAGTTGTTCAAGAGTCAACAGTACTTAACATTCTGGAAAAGGCAAAAACTATGGAGATAGTTAAAGAATCTGTGGTTGTCAGAGGTTGGGGGAAGAGAGGGATGAATAGGCAGAGCACAGGAGATGTTTAGGGAAGTGAAACTGTTATGAATGTATCAAAATGGTGCATTCATGTTATGTATTTGTCAAAACCAATAGAAAGGACACCACCAAGAATGAAGCCTAATGTAAACGATGGACTTTGGGTGATAATGATGTGCTAATGTAGGTTAATCATTTGTAACAAATACACCGCTGTGGGGCAGAATATAGACTGGGGGAAGTTCTGCATGTATGGAGATAGATGGTATAAGGGCACTGTCTATACTTTCTCCTCAGTTTTGCTGTGAATCTAAAACTGCTCTAAAAATAAATGCTATTAATTTTAAAAAATCAGTGTATTTATCCATCTGACCTTTTGATGAAAGAGAATTTACAAGAACCAAAAGAAATCAGAAAGGTATAATAATGAAGAGATTTGACTTTACTAAAACAAAAAGTGTAATTGTCTATGAAATTAAAATGCAAACTATTATGTAGGAAACATATTTGCCCCCAAGTATAACTCATGATTGATTAATGTACTTATTATATAAATCAATATTAAGAAAAAAATTGAAATTTTAAAAGGGACTAAGTTCATGAAAGAAAAAAATCCCAGATGAAATACAAATCATGAATGAGCATATGAGAAAATATTCCACTGTACTAGGAATCAAAGCAAAATGTAAATTAAAACAATAATATTTATCACTTATCAAATTAATAAAAGTTAAAATAAGTGATAGAACACAGTAATAAAGTACAAATGAGAGAGACATTCCCATACCCTGCCACTGGAATTAAGTAGCAATAAACACTTCTGGCAAGCAATTTGACAATATAACAATATGCATTAAGAGGTGTAAAACTGGTCCTACTTTTAACCCACTAATTCTGCCTCTAGAAATTGGTTCCATGGCAATTTTCAGAAATGTATAAAAGATTCATTTATAAAGACAATTATTATAGCCTTACTTATAAATGTTAAAAAATACTAACAAAAAATAACAACAACAACAACAAAATACTAACAAACTGAGGGTCCAAAATTAGATTATGGTACACAGGTAGAAAATAATTCATGAATTTAAATTTATATTTTTAGTGGTCTGAGAAAATTTTCATAATGTAATAATTTAAAAATATTTTAAAAAACTGAAAATATGTACATATAAATATATAGAGAAAATAATAGTATTTAAAGATGATATAATTATCTAACTAGAAATTCAAAGAAAATCAATGGGAAAACTACTAGAAACAGATAGTATAATGTCTAATGAACAAATAAATTCAGGGAAAAAAGAAGATATATACCAGGCATGATAAATTAGAAAATATAATAAAAAATAAAATATAAGATCAAATGCTTAACAGTCAGAAAGCAAAAGACTGATAGATTTTCATCCTTTGATAAAAGAGATGAAAAACAAAATTAAAATAAAAGAGAAATGAGACCTGAAAAACATATGTGCAAACTTAGACAAACACTACTTCTTCAGTATCCATATAGCTAAACCATCAAAAAGAAAAAGGGAATACACTCCATGAAAAAATTTCTTAAAAATATGAAAAACAACTTACTAAAGGAAAAATGAAGAATAAGCCATAAGCATGGAAAAAGATGTTCATCCTCAGAAAACAAATCAGACAGAAACTAGGAAAACAAAAAAATTCTTTTTTCCTTTTAGATTGTTAGCAGTTAGGACATCGATTAAGTCTAGAATATGAGATTTAGTTCTCTGATTCCTTGGTAGAGTATAAATTGTACAGGGGGAAAATCAGTAATATTTGTCAATAGAAAGCAAAATTTAAAATGTACATGTGATAATCTTGAGATTTCAATTCTGTAACTTATTTTAAGGATATAATTTGGCAAGTACACATGAATTTATGTAGATAGATGATCTTTATACCAAAATTCAGGACATGTTAAAAAAATATTCAACATCTCTTGTAAGTAGTACTTCATATTTACTGAGTCTAAGATAGAAGTGGCAGCTCCCAAGCACACACATGATGCACAGAGGAAAGGATGTCCCACGAGAAGATTTTGAACATTGTGAGATGGAAGTCAGCAGATAAATTACTCTCCCTTCCTTCCTTGTCCTGAGACAATGTTTATATCGCCTCTTAGAATATGGTTCTGCAAAACTGAGTGATCAATTGTGCTGGATACTGAGCAGTGGGCAGCTCAATAAATCATCCTCATTTTGGCTCTCCCGCCATCCTGTCTCAATCCCCTTTTCTCTCTCACTAACCCCCTATGATTGGACAAACCTATAATGTTATGGCATATAAGCCTTTGCTTTACACATTACTATCTTAGGAATCCTAAGCTAAAGGAAAAGTGGAACTTCTCAATGTCCATCAATAGGAACTTAAACTATGCAGAAGTTAAACAGGGTGAGATACCTTCAGTTGTACTGATACACAACTTGTATTGACCATATTGATCCAAGTTGTATTGCTATTTCCAAAAATGTCCCAGCAATATTTCTGGTCTCACGTTTTCTTCCAGAATCTTATCACTCTCCTATTAAGAGTTTGTGTCTACTTCCTCTAACCTTGAACCTAAACAGGCCCTTGTGAGTGATCAACCAATGAAATCCATCAAGACTGACAAAGCATGGCTTCTGACGCTATGATATTCAAAGTGATACTTCTTCCACCTGGTTCTGTCTCTCTCTAGACAATTGCCTTTTGAACACAGTGACCACTTTGTGAGGAAAATGTTGTCAGATCCTGTGAAGGGAATGAGATTTAACCTTATCTGCAAGTAAATGATTTAGACTGCCACAGTATGTATGTATTTATGTAGCATGTACATACATATATACATATAATATTTTGAGTACTATCTCTCTCTCTCTCTCTCTCTCTCTCTCTCTCTCTCTCTCATATACACACACACACACACACACACACACACACACAGAGAGAGAAAACATGAGGCCTCAGGGTTAGAAACAAAGATAGTTTATCATTCACAGTAAAAGCAGCAACCAGAGCAACATCTTGCATGAGTTTCCCAAACCCCAGTCCCTTCATGGTAACATGGTGGAGGCCAAATGGTACCTGCCCATGCAGTGGGGTGCACTGTAGGAGAAGAACCCGCACATAGGAAACTCTGATCTAATATAAGGCTGCTGGTGATGTCCAGTCCTCCCCTCGGGAGAAAGAGACCTTATCTTGGCTCTAGAATGTAAGGAAAACTTCTGGGGAAGGAAAGGACAGGTTTTTATCTTCACTATCTTGGACTGTCTCCAGGGAGGGAGATGTCTCTAAGCTTTACTCTCCTGGAATATCTCCTTATAAAATATTCTCGGGCTTCCCTGGTGGCGCAGTGGTTGAGAGTCCGCCTGCCGATGCAGGGGACGCGGGTTCGTGCCCCGGTCCGGGAGGTTCCCACATGCCACGGAGCGGCTGGGCCCGTGAGTCATGGCCGCTGAGCCTGTGCGTCCGGAGCCTGTGCTCCGCAACAGGAGAGGCCACAGCAGTGAGAGGCCCGGGTACCGCAAAAAAAAAAACAAACAAAAAACAAAACAAAAAAACCCATATTCTCAAGTTGGCTGTAAATGCCTTTGTTCATTAGACCTGGACCATGCAGAAACATGAAATATTCATGGAGAATTGTCTCCCAACAGGAAGCCAGGCCACATGGAGAGCACAAGTGGAGACATTCCAAAGGACAGGCCCAGCCAAGAGCGAGCATCAACTGCCAGATACATGAGTGAACAAGTTTTCCCATGATTGCAGCCCCCAGACTTCAAGCCATCCCAGCTGATGCCAAGTGGAGCATAGATGGGCTGTCCCCAGTAAGCCCCGCCCAAGATTGGAGATGCTGCTGTTTTTTTTTTTTTTTTTTTGCGGTATGCGGGCCTCTCACTGTTGTGGCCTCTCCCGTTGTGGAGCACAGGCTCCGGACGCGCAGGCCCAGCGGCCATGGCTCACGGGCTCAGTTGCTCCGCGGCATGTGGGATCTTCCCGGACCAGGGCACGAACCCGTGTCTCCTGCATCGGCAGGCGGATTCTCAACCACTGCTGCTGTTGTTTTAAGCCACTAAATTTTGCGGTGGCTTCTTATGCTGTAATAGATTATGGAACAACAGGGGAAAATGTCTGTGACAAATTAAATTATACAAGCAGTTGTAGAACAAAATTATAACTTGGTTTCATTTGAAGATATATCTCTGAGTACATACATGCATACAGAGAAGTAGGAAGAAGACAAACACAAACATACACAAACACAAACATATTATGATGATATACCAAAATTGTTCATTCTGGTGGGATTTGAAATTTCTATTTTATACATATATGTATTCATTGATTTATTTTTTAAAAACCAAAGATATGTATTAGTTTCATTAGAAAAAAAAATTTTGCTTTTATAAAATAGTGTGTACACACCTTAATCTCTGGATTATGAGTTCATGAATTTTTATTCTTCCTTATATTTTCTTCCTTCCTCCCAAAGTTTCTATAAACAGTAGGCATTGAGTACATCTATAGTGATGTGAGGTAATCAGGATAGCAGTGGGAATGCTTTCAGACAGTAAAAGCTGGTTTCTTTTAAAGTAGAAATGTCAGGCCATTTTCTATAGCATACAAGATGATAGGACCTTTAGGGGACTTTTAAAGAAGAAAGTGCTCTCCTATACATGAAGATAGATATGTCCTGTTCGATCATTATTTTGACACTTGATCTTGACTATCATGTTCCTATTTTTCTTTTTAGAAGTACCTTGTTAAAGACAGATTTAAGAAAACACTAAAAATTGAAATTACAATTGTTAAAAATAAAATGGTAGACATAATTTTATCTAACTTTCTTCATGAAATAAATATTCCGTTAAAGATAGTTTCAAAGCAAAATAGTCAATAATGACTAATTATGTAGGTTATCTGGCTTTAAATATGAAATGGCCAAAGAAGCTATAACTTCCATAGTTAAGTAATAACCACAAAAATCTATTGACTTTAATACATATTAAAAATGCTGTTCTCACATTAGGCAGAATAATTTTTCTGTTTAAAACTGTGGGCTCAATACTTACTAAGAATATTATTAAATCAACTAAAAACAAGAGTGTATTTCTTATAATCATCAATAAATAGCTCCAAATTCATAAAATGAATTAGTGTTACTCAGATAGTACATATATCTTTTAAATATATGCATTCTAATATTCTACAAGTATATAAGAATAACATAAATTTAGAAAGAAATAGTAACTACCTACTTTTTTCATTTAGCATATTTATATTTTCCTTTTTAAAAAATTTTTGACAATTGTTATGTATCATCGGGAAACATAAAGGACAAATTTAATATTAAACCCACTATACTTTACTAAATCCATCTGGAATAGTAACAGTGAACACATACTTACTCTGAGTAATTTTTGAAAATCCATAGGAAAGAACCATGTAGTCTTTTTTTATTATTAATATAAAATGCTGGTCTTTAAAAGTGTTCTGCATTAAAATTTATTGTGTCAAAATAATACAAATGCGTATTTTGCTCATCCGTCTTAATAATGTTGTAACTTGAAACGTACACTTAAAACGTTACTGAATAGAACGCCGTATGACTAGACCTTGGGTCTCATGACAAACAGCTAATCTAGCCAAATGAAATAACAATAAAAACTAATTTATATGTGAACACATTAAAATTTCAAGATTATCACTTTACAAAACATATCTAACTCACACAAACTCTGAAGGCATTTACATAAAAATCAGCTAAAAGGAGTTTTTAATCAAATGGTCAGACCTCAAATTGCATGCCACATTCTTGAAATAAAATGGTTTGCCTGAGTCTCTAGCAATGGTCTGCTTACTCATGTCTGTCCCCTACTATACTGTAATGTTCTAGAAGACAGTGACTGTCCACATACAGCTTTGTATTCCCAGAGCTTAGTCAAGGCCTGATACATGGCAAGTGTAAAACAACCTGCCCTTGAATAAAGAGAAAAGAAAGTGAGGTTTCTATAGTTGTGGGGCTTTTTCCCCTAAAGAATATTCATCATATTCCAAAATCAAATCAATGTTAACAATAAAACCTAAGAAGGGACATTTACATTTTTGAAGGCCAGTTCCATCATGATTTAAGAAAACACACCAACATGAGACAGTCCAAAAATATTCAGTCAATCTGAGAAGACACCCTTAGAAGGTAACAGGCAAAATATATCAGTGTGGTGGAGAATCAAGGTCAATCACAATTTAGAAAGAGATCTTAAATGAGTACCAAAGTTCCTGCCTAAGAAGAAATAAGATTGTAACAGGAAAAAAAAAAAGGGCAATTGAAGTTACATAACCTAAAGCCCTCTACAATAGACACTTCTATCTTCTCTATAAGACTACAAGGTTTAGGATAATAGAGATCTAACAACCAGCGGGTGATACAGTACTGCAATGCAGCATAATAAACTCTACATTAGAATTAGGCAATCTGGCTCCACCTCCACCACTGCCAGTAGTTTGGGCAGGGGGGTAGTCAGATCACTTCTCTGGGCTTTGTTTTATACGGTGCAGTGTGCAAGATGAATGAGACAATCTTTCAAACACCCAATTCTACACTAAAAACCATTCTGAGCAGAAGCAGACTCTGCAAAAGAAGGAAAATAATTCTTCATGATCCTAAGGGAACATTTGGTATCCCTTGTACCCTTAGCCATCTGTCTATTCAACTTGAATGATATTTCTATTTTCCCAGTCCAAATCTGTCTCTCCTCTTTCTTTCAAAACTCTGCCAAAACTCTTCTTCTCCAAGGTTCCTTGCCAAACATCTCACCTTTATTTGATCATTATAATCAGTCCCACAATAATTCAGTTAGATATGCCACTCCTTAAAGCTAAAACTAGACATGAACTTGTCAAACTATATTTTAATTTATATATGGGCACCTATCTGGGTAATCTCTTTACAACTTATACTTAATATAGGAGCATTGACTAATCAATCAACTCAAGGCTCATAAAATAATGTGACAGACCCATCAATAGAAAATTATATGCTTATAGTAAACTATATATTTTCCTGAAGTTTTAGAAAAAGTTTTGAAAATATATAAAGTCTCGATCTGCTTTTTTCACATAACTCTTATAGGCTTTGAGCAGCTCATCCACTACAGCAATTATTCTTCTGACTAAATGTACTTTCTTCCAAAACTACCAAAGTATTGAACTTTCAGTTAAAAAGTGAGAACTGGATCAAGACTACCACTTAAAAACACTCATCATCAAGTTTGTTAAAATGAGATTGTACAGAAAAGCAGGTTAAGGGACTTTATCTTTTTAAGGCAAGGGTTCCTTTTTGTGTCAAACTTTTAAAACAGTCCTCAGCTAAAAAGCATGTACAGATTTTAAAAGGTTATAAGTCCACTTAGTTAAGGGCAGAGTGATGCCACTGCCAAGATAGGTAGACAAAATGATGTTAATTTCTAAAAGGGAAACCAATCACCTAGAACATAACATGCCCACTTAGAAATGAAGGCAAGACAGAAGCAGCTGTCCATAAGCCTGCTGATGTATAGTGAAAGTGACATTATTTTATCTGCTACAAATTCATGAAAAGGGAAAATCAGGGTATTTTCTTATAAAAGATCAAAAATTATATGTGTCTTGAGCAGCTAGCAAGACCTGACATGTCCAATCAGTTTTCTATTTAAGAGAAAATGATTTGGAAAAGGTAGAATGTCCATTTTCTCTTTCTTTCTGGTACAAAAATAAATAAATAAAATAAAATAAACAAACAGTAAGGTATGTGAAATGAAGATTTATATGAAGATATTCTTTGGAATGTAACCAGTTAACCAACAGAGGCTGAGACCAGGGGCCTTTTATTAATAAGGAAAAAAAACCCCAAAACCCCAGTATTTTAGGTCTCCTAAATGCTAATGAAATGGCTTGATGTTCATTAAACAGGAGTGGTCTTAAGAGGCGAGGAGTTCTGGGATCCACCAGCTGTTTGGAAGAATGACTTCATTAACCTTGATGTAACAAAAACCACTGTCTCTGGCAGACATTCATCTGATTGATATTAAATCACACCATGTAACAGGTCAATGTGTTCAATTGTCTGGGGAACATTTAGCAGCTCACTCATCCCGGCAGATACATCTGGACACCTGCACAGGGTCATATTAAGGCTTTGTGGATAGCTATGGTGCGACATAGGTAACACTTTCTTCAAAGATTTCCAAATAAAAACTATCTCTGACTTGTTCTAACTTGACATTTGAATTCATCAGTGACCCAAGTGCTGGAGCAAACTCAAAACTGTTTCTTGAGGAAAATCTGGCCTTGACCAGAAGAAACCTTTGGGTGGCTGGTCTGTCTAGCCTAGGGTACTGGTTTTCACAACAGAATGAAAGCCCTACCATCTGTTTGATGACTCATAGTTTTGTCTGTAATCAGTACTATAGAATATCTGCCATCTAGGCTGTCTTCAGATAGTATAACATTGAGCTAATTGTTATCCAATTTCTACTACAAATTTAACTCACATAAAAGAAATCTGCAAAAGAGAATCCAAGACAGTGGTTCTCAAATGCCAGACCAGTTGCATTAGAATCCTACCATGGACCTGTTAAAAAATCAGATGAGAGACTTCCCTGGTGGCACAGTGGTTAAGACTCTGTGATCCCAGGGCAGGGGGCCTGGGTTCGATCCCTGGTCAGGGAACTAGATACCACATGCATGCCACAACTAAGAGTTTGCATGCCCTAACTAAGGAGCCTGTGCACTGCAACTAAGGAGCCAGCGAGCCACAACTAAGGAGCCCATGAGCTGCAATGAGGAGGCCCGCCTGCCGCAGCTAAGACCCAGTGTAACCAAATAAATAAACAAATAAATAAACAAATATTTAAAAAAAAATCAGATGACTTGATCTCATCTTGAACTGCCTAAATCAGACATTCCAGGAATAGAGCCAAACAGCCTGTATTTTTAACAAGAACTTTATTTGGTTCTTATGAATACTCAAATTGAAAATGACCAGTCTATGGGATTCAGAATCCAGTCAGTCCTCAGGGTGTACAAGGCTCTTTCGTCTTTGGATTCATTAAACCTCTGCTGAGATTAGCTACAACTTCACCATATGAAATATTAGCTTGATTTACAAGTGTTTCTTTCAATGTTACATCATAATTTTTTATTTTGATCACTATCACAAACAGCTATGTGATTTCTTCTTCTGCCATTGCCATAAAAATGTTAAGAAGGACACTGCTAATACATCACTCAGGGTCAACGCTCTCTCTTTATAAGAAGTAGTATGAATTCATTTTCCTGATTATAAAAACTATGTTATTCATAATATCTCTCTTTTCCCCTGGGCTGCCAGGAAGCTCAGAACCAAACTGATGCCTAACTATAGCAATCACACTCAACTTCACAGTAAGCATATTTGTTTCCTCCCTTCTCCTCTATCTCTTTTCCCTTTCAATGACATTTGTATTAATAGTTTTTAGGCAAAAACAAAACAAAACAAAACAAAAACCTCCCAGTTCTCTTGGAAAAAAGCAAGATATGAAAAAAATCTCAAATAAAAATTATAGTGGTTTTATAATTTCTGTCCTCTTTGATTTAGATTATTAATTGGTATCAATTTGGGGATGGGCTTGTTCTATTTTTCTCCATATATTTACCTGTACAGAAATGTAGTAGGTCTAGATTAGTCACAAGCCGTCCTTAGTCACTAAGAACTCCAGAGAGATGATTACTGTTTCCAAACTAAAGGTTTTGGAGCATTCTAAAAGAAATAAAATTCCTTGAAATAGCAGAGGGGGAGAGAATGAAAAACAATTATTAACCAGTTTGAAACCTATGGTCCATGGCCAATCCAAAGTCTTGACTCAGAATTCAGCTTTGTGTATTAGAAATACCTGGAACCACAGGATTAACTGAAGGCTGTTAGCCTAGCTAGAAGCCTGTACCAATTTGGAAGAACTTTGAAATCACTGTTCTGCTTTCTGATCACATCTAAGATCATTAGATCAACAATTTTGGTGTATAGATAGTCCACAAGACATAAACAACTGGCTCATGTTCTTTTCCTTTATTGTTTCTTTTTCATTTAACTGGAAATGACTAGTGGGTTACCTCCTTTGATTAATATAACAGGGGGATTTAGAATTCTTTAGACCAAAATGACAATTTCATAATAAAACTGAGAGTGCTCATCAAAATTCTGCAAATTTCAAGGTCTCTTTAAAGGCTTTTAACTGAAATAACTGTACTATTAGAGAATTTAGAGTTTTCCAAAGTCTTTTTTCAGTCTTTAACTATGGTAGTCTTGTATCTTTGCCACACAGAAAAACCTAAATGCAAAATTTTAGAAATTCAGACAAAGAAAATTCTTAGAAAATATTTCAGAGCCAAAAATGAGATTAAAATGTTTAGTGCACATACTGTTTTTTGCCAATGAAATTTGAAATGTCAGTAAATGGTGCTGGAACAATTGAATATCCACATGCAAAAAGGTGAATCTAGACTAGACCCTATACTATTTATAAAAATTACCTGAAAATGGATCATAGACCTACATGTAAAACACAAAACTATAAAACTCCTTGAGGACAACACAGGAGAAAATCTAGATGGCTCTGGGTACAAAGGAGGACTTTTAGATAAAATATGAAGCCCATAATCCATGAAAGAAATCATTGAAAAGCTGAACTCCATTCAAATGAAAACTTCTGCTCTATAAAAGAAACTGTCAAGAGAATGAGAAGACAAGTCAAAGATTTAGAGAAAATATTTGTAAAATACATGTCTTATAAAGGACTGCTATCCAAAATATACAAAGACCTATTAAAGCTCAACAACAAGAAAACAAACAACCCAATTTTAAAAATGGGCAAAAGACCTCTCAACAGACAATTCTCAATGAAGATACATAGATGGCAAATAAGCATATGAAAAAATTTGTACATTACTTGTTATTAGGGAATTACAAATGAAAACAATAATGAGATACCACTATACATCTAGTAGAGTGGCCAAAATCTAGAATACTGACAACACCAAGTGTTGAAGAGGATATGGAGCAATAGGAACTCTCTTACATTGCTAACTGAAAAAAAAAACAAAAATGGTACAGCTACTTTGGAAGATAGTCTGGCAGTTTCTTATAAAACCAAACATACAGTTACCGAACAATCCAGCAATCACACTCATTGGTATTTACTCAAATTAGTTGAAGACTTGTGTCCACACAAAAACCTGCATATGGATGTTTATAGCAGCTTTATTCTTAATTGCCAGAACTCAGAAGCAACCATGATGTCCTTCACCAGGTCAAAGGATAAATAAATGGTGGTATATCTAGACAATGAAATTTTATTCAGTGCTAAAAAGAAATGACCTATCAAACCATGAAAAGACATGAGAGAACTTAAATGCATATTACTAAGTGAAATAAGTCAATCTGAAAAGGCTGCACACTGTACAATTTCAACTACATAACATTCTAGAGAAGGTAAAACTACGGGGATAACAAAGAATCTGTGATTGTCAGGGATTGGGGAGGAATGAGAGATGAATTTGGTAGAGAACAGAAGATTTTTAGGGCAGTGATACTATTCTGTGTGATACTAAAATGGTAAATTCATGTTATTATATATTTGTCAAAACCCACAGAATTAATGTACAATACCAGGAAGTGAACCCTAATGTAAAACACAGACTTTGGGTGATGATGACGTATCAGTGCAAGTTCATTGACTGTAGCAAATGCACTACTCTAGTGAGGGATTTTGATAGTCAGGGATATGGCAAAGGGAATATAAAGGAAATTTCTGTACATTCTGCTCAATTTTGTAGTAAACCTAAAACTGCTCTAAAAATTAAAGTCTACTAAAAAATATGGTTTTTTTTGAGTAAAATGTCATGCAAATAAAATCTTAACCATATCCTTTCCCAGGGGTATAGTTTTTCAGTTTGAAACTTAGAATAAACAAAGTATCCAAGTTATTAGAGACTGTTCTTCACAATCATATAGAATTCTGAATTATAAATTTATTACTTGATCTTATCTACCATGGACTTAAGTGGCTGTTATATTTTTAGCCTAAAATATTAATATTAGGAATTAATGAAGTAATCTGCAACATGAATCACTATTTATTTTTGCCATTGTTATAATCAACATTTAGTCTATTCCAAATTGATTAAGTAGAGATCAACATCAATGTTTAGGCTGGTCAGAATAAACAAATCAACTGCTGGGCAGCATTATGTTCTATTGTGTAGAATAAGCAAAGTAAACAAACTGGATTGGGGGAAAAAAGGAAAATACAAGAGGATTAAACCACCTAACTTATAAGTAACACATTTTCCACTTTCCCTCATATTTCTAAAATATTCCATTCATTTGAATATGCTATGACTAAAGAAGTTAAGTTGATAGTAAATATTATCTTCCATAGAGAGACTCTGTATATATAGTGTGTTCTTGGATTCCCTGATATTAGTTAAAATAAAATGCCAAGTTGAGGGTAATATTTTTTATTGACCAATTTAACATTGACAGACACACTTATAGAGTTGAAAAACGTACTTCCTGGAAGCCAAAGAAAAAATTTCTTATTCCCTGAAAGCATGTCTGTCACTACTGTATAGTTAGTACAATAAAGGTATTATCAGAAGCTTGGCTTTGAGCTTGTAACTGGATTAGGAGTGGTGTCATTTTCTATACAAATGGAGAAAAATAATGTATCTTTTCACTGATGCTACAACTGTACTGACAGTTCACTAATACAGAGATTAAAGTTACAGTACCTGCCTTTACATCTGTCATCAACAGCTCCAAAATCATAATGTGCTCTCTTTTAAACAAAGTTTGTAAGTGAACTTACCTACTTCCTTTGCATTTCTTAAAGCCATTTTGGAAAAAAGAAAACCTAAGAAAACTAAAACAGAGGTTAACTAAATTTCCTTGTTTGTTTAAAAAAATCAGAGTAGTACTTTCAATTTTGAAAGCTCAAATAGACACACTTACATGGAATTAATCAAATAATATTAAGGAATTAATAAAATAATATTAAGTCATAATTTTGGGATTCTAAGAACTATGTCAAGCAACTCCATTCTACCAAGTCTTTTTACCCTTAACTATTTTCTCTTCAATTTAATAATCCCATGTGCCTTGATCTACCGACCACATCCCTCCTTTTTAAACTGCCTATATTCCATTCAGGGGATATTTTCTAAATTATCTAAGTTTTTAAATACCCAAATATTTAATATCTAAATGTTCACCTGTTATCATGCAATTTATATAACATTATTTGGGATATTCAATTGTTTCACTATTCTTTTTTTGTTTTAATTAATTAATTCATTTTTGGCTGCATTGGGTCTTCGTTGCTGGGCACGGGCTTTCTCTAGTTGTGGCGAGTGGGGGCTACTCTTTGTTGTGGTGTGCGGGCTTCTCATTGTGGTGGCTTCTCTTGTTGCAGAGCACAGGCTCTAGGCCCATAGTTGTGGCATGCGGGCTCAGTAGTTGTGGCTCGTGGGCTCTACAGCACAGGCTCAGTAGTTGTGGCTCACAGGCTTAGTTGCTCTGCAGCATGTGGGATCTTCCCAGACCAGAGTTCAAACCCATGTCCCCTGCATTGGCAGGGGAATTCTCAACCACTGCACCACCAGGGAAGTCCTGTTCCACTATTCTTATCCATGTTTAACGTAAGTGCTTTTACTTCAGTATTTGAAATTTATATATTTAAAAGTAAATTTTAGCTATATCCTGTATTACTTATATGAGACTTTAAGGACAAGAAGTGCATATTTGCGTGTGCGCACACACACACACACACACACACACACATTCTTTATTCATTGTTGGGTCCAGTAAGTATTAATTGAATGAATGAAAAGACATATTACAACAAACCCTAAATTTGAACCATCTTCTTAAAGTAAAAACTAAGACAGACTTTTCTGAAATCTTTCCAAAAAGAAATGTAAATATACTTCCGGTCCTTCAGCATTTTCACATCTTGTCTCAACTCTCCACTGTTATCCTTCATTTCATTCTTATCAACTGCATTCTGTCGGCATTTACTCTGAGTTCTATTTCTTAATTATAAACAATTGTTTGAAACTCTAGCTATGGCTGATGTATTTTTACCTTACAAATGCTATTCTCTTGAACTTCCTGCTGGAAGAATGTTAGTAACAGATGGTGGAGCTTCTTGAGATATAAAATGGGACTTTGCATATCAATGCAAATCTGACAAGTGATTTAATCACAAAAGACACTCACCTTCAAAAAACAATCAGCTAGGCAGCAGTGATGAACCCAAAGAAAAAAGTCATCTTTAGATACAGACTTTTCTGTATTTTTCTCTTTTCATTAATTAAGCAGGCTAACATTTAAAGCAGGTTTCTATTTATAGGATTTAACTTGATTTCAGCCTCAGTTTTCATGGGGGAAATAAAGCAAGAATCCTGCACTTATTCCTCAAATTAATTTTTTTTCAAGGAGTATGTGGGCATCAGTGCACTTAAGTATAGATTTAAAAATTTATACAAGGCAGAATTACTTCAGAAATCATCTAGGCATGTCAAGGTGCATCTAAGTATTCAGAGCTATGAGAATAAAGGGGTAGAAAAAAGGCAAAAGTATCTCTGAAAAAAAGCCATTAAAGGATTCTGAACAGCAAAGAGATTTCTATAATTTGGGGGTAATATTTTAAGAACATAATTGACATGCTTTAAAAATTGTGGTTTCTTCCAATAGCAAAGCCTGATCACAAATCCTTATCCATGAGTATCTATTATATTTGTTGTTTTGGTTCAGACTTAAGACTCTCTGCTATTATTGTACTTTGGGTGATTTCTTAGTGGCATAAAGACAAGAAAAGATGAAAACCATTAATTTCAGCAAGAAGCCTAAGTGACAGGAAGGGAAATGGAGGTAAGCACAGTGTTAAGAGTCATGTAAATATCTGGAAGATGAGAGCAAGGATTAAAAACACAAAGACAGTGGTTGGAGAAAATTCACAGTATAAAGTAGAGGCAGAGAGAAGAAAAACCGAGCCACAGAGCAGACAGAACAGAGCATCTCCTCCTCTTGGCATAGTCCAGTCACTCCGTGCCAACAGGCTCTCCCTTTGCCATCTGAGCTCTCCCGTGGGTGCTCTTCCGTCTAACACCTCACCTTCTTTGGGAAACCTCCCTATTCTTACCTCCTCTTTATCAGAGTCTTAACCATCATTTCTAAAATAAAAACTTGTCAATCTTAAAGATTACTCTATGCTGAGAAAAATATTAGTGAAATATCAATACATTATTCTTTGAGGGATATTGACATTTGACTGAGAGTTTCCCTGAGACACAAAGCTTTAAACCTAAAGAAATGAATCTCACATCTTGGGCATTTCACATCTATTGATTGGTTCTTGGGAGATTCCAGTGTTCCCTAAATCAAATCATACATGTGCCGCTGCCTGTCTTTCTGTACACTGGCCATGCAGTATTTTACAATATGTTCAAAGAACCCCAAATGAATAAAAAGAACCTCAAGCTACAATTATCAATTGCAAATACAATGATAAATTTTCATATACCAGAAAAATTACACTCCTATGTACACTATTGGTTAAAGGAAATTTTATTTAGATGAGATCTTTTTATTCACACCTCCTCAACTAGTAACCTATTCCTATGGTAACTAATTATTACCATGTGAGTGCATTCGTCTGCACAGGCTGCCATAACAAAATACATAGACTGGATGGCTTCAACAACGGAAATGTATTTTCTCACAGTCTGGAGGTTGGAAGTCAGAAATCGGGGTTGGATTTCTGGAAGTCAGAAGTCCTGGTCAGGTTCTAGTGAGAGCGCTCTTCCTGGTTTGCAGACGGCTGCCTTCTTGCAGTGTCCTCACATGGCAGAGAGAGAGAGAGCAAGCTCCAGTATGTCTTCCTCTGCTTATAAGGGCAGTAATCCATTCATGAGGGCCCAACTCCCATAATGTCATCTAAAACTAATCACCTGCTAAAGGCCCTATCTCTAAATATAATATAATCACTTTGGGGGATAGGGCTTCAGCATATGAATTTTGGGAAGACACAATTCAGTCCATGGCAGTGAGAGAACACTCCTTAAAAGAAAAATTTTAAAAATGTATGAGCAATAAAATAATGTACGTGTATGTGGGGAGATTTTTATTACCCCAAAAATCTTACCATGTATTTTTTTAAGAAGAACTTTCTGTGAGCTTAACTGTTCCTGAGTATCTTTTCTTTGCCTTCATCTCTGGATTTCACTTCGGATCAAGTTGAATGGCAAGGCCACTCCTGTGCACATGGAAGCAACCGTCAATCCAGGTTCCTCCAGGCTTTTGTTTGAAAGCTCTTTATTTTAGCAGGTGAGCCTCAAGCTCTTAAATTTCAAAAATAAGCATGACTCCACTCAAGTGCCATTCTCAGAAGAAGCTGGTTGGTTTCTGAAATGCCTGAACTCATTATCCTCATTTTGAGGTTTCCAAGGCTGACATTTCTCAGCCCCTCACCCGCACTGCTCAGTCACAGCTCTGCCACCCTAGGAGCTCCCTGTGGGTCCTTAGGGCTCCAGATGAAAATAATCAACATACAGAGCCAGAAAACAGAGTAATTAACTAAAGGCAGCTGACCTTCAAGGAGACACAAACTCAAACTGAAAAGTTTCTATCCGGAGATCTTTTTATTTTGAATACGAGATTCTTGTGAATTAAAAAAAAAAAAAAGTGTAACCGACTTTAAAATTCAGTGATAGATAGACAAACATGAGGTATTGGATGAGCAAGACTAAGTCAAGCTGAGAAAAAGAACACCTGGTGTATATTATGTTGGCTAAGGATTTCTCTGTTTTTCTTATTCCCCTAGCCCATTTTTCTGTTTGAAACAAGAGGCAGGAAATTTGTTGATTCAGTCATTACAGCAAGAGTAGCTATGTGAGATCAAGACAACCCTCTGAGCCAGTTTTGCCACAAGAACCCAAATCAATCACCCCAAGTATAACTGTAACCTAGTAGGTTATATCGTTATAATTTTGATAATCAAAAGGGACTAGAGGGTTCAAATCATAGTACAATGATTGCATATTGTATTCCAAATTGCGCTAGTCTAATCTAGGCATGCATTAAACCTGTGAGTGTTAGGATTTGGGCTGGGCAAAGAGAACAGACACAGAGGTTACTCAGACATGTTTTATCTTCAGAAAATGTCTAACAGTAGGATATATGAACTGGCATAGGGCAGGCACTGCTCTGTTTATGCAAGCAGTCAGCCAGCCACTGTCTTTAAATGAATAATTAAATGCACGGAATACCCACTAAGCACTGTATTTGGTGCTTCTTACACATACAATTTTCCTTGCATCAACTAGCCTATCTCCATTCTCCATCCTATCTCCAGTCTATCTCCATCCTATCTCCTATCTCCTAATCAATTTTTGTTTTGGAAAATAGCCAAGTTTTAACAAGTTCTGAACTGAATATAAAAAGAAACTTTTAAAAAAGAAACAAAGGGACTTCCCTGGTGGCGCAGTAGTTAAGAATCTGCCTGACAATGGAGGGGACACTGGTTCAATTCCTGGTCCAGGAAGGTTCCACATGCCATGGAGCACCTGGGCCTGTGTGCCACAACTACTGAGCCTGTGCTCTAGAGCCCATGAGCCACAACTACTTAAGTCTGAGCGCTTAGAGCCTGTGCTCTTCAACAAGCCACCACAATGAGAAGCCTGCGCGCAGCAGCAAAGACCCAACGCAGACAAAAATAAAATAGAAATTTGAAAGACTAAAAAAGAAACAAAATTTCTGGAAAAAAATTTTTAAAAATAAGGAAAATTCCAATTATTTTAATAGTGTCTTGACTAAGAAGCTCTAAGTTTTTCTAAGACAATATTTTTTTCTAGGGTATGCAATCATGTTTACAATTTAAATAGTTTCTTCAGTGGTCATGCACAAACCACTTACATAGATAACAAATAGTGGAATTTCTGCTCCCAGAATTCAAAAAAATCATGTGGGTAGAAGCAATTGTATGTGGGGCCATTAAAACTTCTAATAAGAGAAAATATGTATTTAATTAGCATACTTTCTCATTTCTCCAATCTAATTTTATAATTTAAAGTCTGATTCTATAAATACAAATAATTTGTAAGTTATCTGAAATTCATTACATTTTTCAAAACTCAACCAAAAAAGAAAAAAGGCAGAGTATGCATAACTGTAATAAAAATGAGAACGTTTGATTTTTAGAATGAGACATGTCTTAGAGTCCCACTATATCTAAATAACCAACAACTAAAACAAAATGAAACTTCAAGCATTCACAACATCCTCTCCCATTGCGGAGCACAGGCTCCGGACGCGCAGGCTCAGCGGCCACGGCTCACGGGCCCAGCCGCTCCGCGGCACGTGGGATCTTCCCGCACCGGTGCACGAACCCGTGTTCCCTGCATCGGCAGGCGGATTCTCGACCACTGCGCCACCAGGGAAGCCCACACAACACTTTTGAACTATGTCTAAATGCTATGTGACAATAGGTAAAACTATTGGTTCCTCTAAGCCACTGTTTATCAAGGCATGGCTTGACCTTACACTAGGAACAGCATTAGTTTGACTTGAGGGAATACTTGCTGAAATGCACCTTGCCAAAACTCACACAAGTACTACCAAATCAGTGTCTCATGGAGGATGGGAAATCTCTATTTTTAATCAAGCACCACAGGTGATTTTGACACACACTAAAATTTGGAAAACGGTGCTGTAAAATTTTAGTTACGGATAACAAGGATTCTGTTTAGAGAGCTTCAAAATGGAATCAGAAGCTTCGGCTCTATCCCTCTTTCTATCTTCTCAGGGAGATGTTTTCTTTTAACCCCTAGATTTCAGGTCATTCTGTACTAAATGAGACTTTGTATTCTTAACATCCCAGTAATACCTTGATAGCACCAATATCTTATAGTCCTACTTCTGGCTCTCTATATAGGTATTTTTTTGATGTCACCAACGATTCCTACCATCCTTATTTATACTATGTCCTTCTTCCAGGTTTCAGCCAGCCTGGTCCACTTACCTATCACAAAAGCCCTGTGCTCCGTCTATGAGAAACCTTGGCTGTTTCTCCTTGTCCTGTTTGCTTTGGTTAAATCCCTTTTGTTTTTTTTGATCAGCTTCTTTTATTGTTAGTATTAGAGTGTGAATGTTTTAGAGCAAAATTCTACTTAGTTGAGCTTTATTTTATTTTCCCTATCATCTTTTGAATTAAAAATTATTTTCAACTTTGAGGTATAACTGACAAATAAAATTGTAAGATATTTTAAGTGTACAATGTGATGATTTGATATACATATTGTGAAAGGATTCCACTCATCTAGTTATTAACACGTCCATCACTGTATATACAGTTTGGTGGCTGTGGTTGATGAGAATATTTAAGTTCTACTCCCTCAGCAAATTTCAATTATACGTACAGTGTTATCACCTGTAGTTACCATGTTATGCATTAGTTCCTCAGACCTTATTCATCTTATAGGTAAAAGTTTGTACCCTTTTACCACCTTCTCCCTATTTCCTCCACCCTCCAGCCCCTGGCAACCACTTTACTACTCTGTTTCTATGAATTTGACTTTTTTTCTTTAGAATCCACATATAAGAGATACCATGCAATATTTGTCTTTCTCTGTCTGATTTATTTCAATTAGCATAATGCCCTCAAGTTCCATCATGTTGTAGCAAATGGTAAAATTTCCTTCTTTCTCATGGCTGAATAATATACTTGTGTGTGTGTGTGTGTGTATGTGTGTGTGTACATATATGTGCATGTGTATATATACGTGTGTGTGTCTATATATATATATATATATATATACCACATTTTCTTTATTCTTCATTCATTTATCCTTTCATGGACCTTTAAGTTGTCTTTGTATCTTGGCTATTATGAATAATGCTTCAATGGACATGGGAGTACAGATACCTCTTCGAGATAATGGTTTGTTTCCTTTGGGTATATACCCAGAAGTGAGATTGCTAGATCATCATTTTGTTTTTAAGGTGGAATGCATATCACTCTCTCATCACATACTTCCTGGAAAGTGCATCATGCCATGAGCCTAATTCCAACCTCTAATAGCCACTATAAGCAGACAGTCTCTTCTTTTTCAAAGATGTCCTTGTATGTGTTCCACTAACTTCTTATTTCTGAACCAGGAGGCACCATTAGAGCTAAGCTCATTCACAGATCAGAAATCCACTTATCTATTTTAAAAAGATGTATTAAGTGCCTGTAATGAGCCAGGCACTGTTTCATAGCAGTGACCCCAAAAGACATGGTCCCTGACCTCATGAAGCTTAATTTCTATTAAAGGGGATTAAAAAAAGAAAATAAAAAAGTAAAATAAGATAGTGATGAGTTATGAAGAAAATAACAGTAATAATAGTGATGTGTGTGGGGGTGTGTGTGTGTGTGTTCCATTTTAGATTGGGTGCACAGAAAAATCTTCTCTGAAGTGGGGAAGATAAGGAGCCAGCTACAGAAAGATCTAAGGGAAGAGAACTCAAGGAAAAATATCCAGCTAATACAAAAGACCTATGGCCTATTCAAGGAACTCAATGACCTGAGTGGTGCAAAGCATAGGGAGGACTGAGATACAAGAGCTGCATGGTGTGAGACCTCTGAAGGCCACAGTCAAGTGAGTCAGAGAAAATACTGTGGGGAAAGCTTTTAATTCTACTAGCAACAAGAGGCCACTGAAGTGTTTCATGTAGGAGGGGGACCTGGTTTGAGGGTAAGATGACCCCAGCTGCTATCTAGATACTGGAGTTTAGAAGATGAAGAAGGAAAGGCTGTGGGTCAGTTAGGGAGCTCTTGTGGTGAGACATGATGATGACTTGGGTTAGGGAAGCAGCAGTGGAGGTGGATGAAAGTGGGCAAGTTTAGGATATGATGATGGTAGAACTACTAGGCTTTGAATGGTGGGTTGCAGGTGGGAGTGATAAAAAGTGAGACACTAAGGATGCCTCCTATCTTTTTGGCTTGAGTAACTGGGTAGATGGTGATGTCATCTACTAAAATCTGGGAAATCTGAGGAAAGAAGATGGGAGTGGGAAGGAACAAAGAATTTCTATCTAGACATGTTAAATTTGAGATGCTTATTGAATATCCAAGTGTGATAAGATCAATCTGGAGATATAATTCTGAGCACCAATGCATAAAAACATCTTTTAAAGACATGGGACCCATTTTCTTAGGGAGAGTTTAAATAGGGATGAAAGATCAGGGTAGAGCTCAGGGGCAGACCACATTTAGAGGTCTCACAGAGAAAGGTGAATGTGAAAAAGAGACTGAGAAAAAAATGGCTGGTTGTACGGGTTCAAGAAAGCTAAGAGAAAAGAATTCTCAATATGTTTTAAAGAGTATTCAACTATATTGAATACTGCTGAAAGGCTGAATAAGAGGAATACCTCGGAAAGATCACTGGTTTTGGCAACACTAAAGTAACCCAGACAAACCCTGAGACAAATGAGTGAATTATCTCTTGAAAGCCTAGGCATCTAGCTGGGCTGCAAAAAAAAAAAAAAAAAGATCGAAGAAAGGTAGAATGATAAAAAGGAAGGAGATACAAAGAAAATCTTAGCACAGGTTCAGACCCTTATCAGATTTTAATCTTAAACTGTCATACAAGAACAACTAACAACAGAATTAAAAACAAAACAAATATAACATACTATCTGACACATGCCTTAAATCAGTCCAAAGATGGAGCTTAGAATTTATCAGCACAGAATAAAAATGTTATTGCTCCTAATTCAGGAGACATAAGGAGATTTTTGAAAAGACTTCTAATAATTATTGAACAAAGAATAGCCAAGCAAAGTCCACTAATGCACTGCATCTGTGTAAGTACTCCTAGGAGGACTTACCCCTCCTCCCTCTGTCTAGAGTGAAACTCCAAAAACCTGATGATTAATACCAATTTCCCATTTGTTAAACAGCCCAAATCACCCTTTGTCATTTAAATTGCACTGAATTTGAATCTGCATAGATTGCAAGTAAAAAAATGGAATCTTGAAGTCACATAAAATAATCACACGTCCTCTTAAAACAGAACATATTAATCTTTTCTGGCACTGCTCCCCCACTGAAACCACATATCTCAATGCTATTCTTCGGGTGAGTCACGCTGTAACATTTCCAGTTGACTTATCCACAGAGAGATGGCACTACATGAAATAGAGCCCACGGAAACTTTAGAGGGAAGTGAGCCTTCGTGTCTTCATCTTCTGCTTTGGCTCTGCCTTCAGGATATATTACACCAAGACCAGGGCTGAAATCCAGAGCTCTGAAAGCCCAGCAAGTTGCAAGGGTGAACCAAGGCTCTTTCATACGCAATTCTTGAACTGATTCTCCAAATTACATCCCAAGATCTGCTTTCCTCAAAGCGTGGTTCTTTTGCCACATTCACCTGGTTGTTGGTGCTTAGAAAAAAAAAGGCAAATCCCAAAGCCCCACTTCACACTTATACGCCAAAATCTGCAAGGGGAAGGCACAGGTGGCTGCATTTCTAATAAGCTCCCTTAGTGTTTTCTAGGTACTCTGAAGCTTGAGAACGCTTATCCTAATTTGTGTACTGTGAGACGCTACTGCAGGATTTTTGTAGGGTAAGTTTTTTCACCTTTTGTTTCATTCTCCAGCTCATCTTATACCACACTGCCAGATTATTGTTCCTAACCTGCTGTTGGAATCATTTCTCTACCCTGACCAAAAGCTTTCTGGGTGCTTCATGAAGAATAATGTCCAGACCTCTTTTTGTGATGTTCAAGGTTCTTAGTCATAGCTTCAGAATTTGCCCTTCCCACAGTTGAATTTTCACCCAAATAAAATTGCTCAAATACCCAGTACCTGTCCTACAGGCTTCTACCTCCCTGCTTCTAACTTGCTCTTTACCTCTAGAAAGTTACTTTCCCATTTGCCCACAAGCCCGAATCCTGTCTTTTCTTTGAGGTTGAACTCATGGAAGGCTATCCATTTCTTTCCTGCTGGAAGTAATCATTTCTGTGAACGTCCTAGTGTTTTATCTCTGTCTCTTGCTACAGGGTGTACGCTTTCTACCTTTTATTAGATGATAGTGTGGATTATTCTTTTGTCTGCCCAGCACCCTGCAGAAGCTGGGGACAACAGCCCCTTTCTCTATGTTGGCATCAACAAAATAAGGTTTCCATGGGACTGTCACAATTTCTATGTAATACTGCCTTCAGGCCACATTAGTTGATCTAGAAGTAGATGCCTAATACAAACTATGGCTCCATAGTGTTCCACCCCTTGACAATGATTGATTGTTCCAGGATGGGCACCTTGGGCCAATCATAGCCCTCTCTCATCTAGATTTGTTCCACAGGTCATAGGTAATTGGTTCAGGATTGGCACATGACCCAAACTGAACCTCTGGATTGAGAGTATGAGGTCAGAGTATTCTGTCCTCTGGCTCCAACTGTGCTGTGTAACACTGGGAAGCAGTCCACAGCTGTGACCATGGGATTGGGCTTCCCCCAGTTTAGAAGGCCTTGGGATGGGGGAGACAGGCATCTAGTCAGGGTGAGGCTGGAGGCCACTTCAAAGTGTTATTCACCATCGCCCTCAGGGACAAGCAAGGGGACCTTGTGACACTTTGGGGGAGCCATCACCACACAAATAATTCCTCTGCTTGCTAGCTTATTTCTACTGCTTTATTCGTTTTTCTTTGCATGGTGATGTGGAGTGGAGGCAAAAGGTTCATGCTACATTTATAAAAAGTTGAAAGTAATATTTGCAAAAGATAGTATTTATTTTCCCCCAATTTTTCCTGATGCCTCCACCCTTTCTCTTTCTTTTTGTCTCTGAAAAGTTATTAGATTGCCTCCTTTGGGGAGGGGTAGGGAAGAGAATTTTGAGAGCAGGGGAGATCTGGACTGCTACGGCAGAAGGAGGGGCTTCTACTGTGGGTTAAAAGAAATAGGGGTTAAGAATATAGTATGTATAATGAGCTTTGAAGACATTATAATTTACTCTAGGCCCAGTTTATTTTCAATTGAGCAGGAAGAATATATAGAGTATATTTCCCATGCATCTGTAAATGATTCTGCTTTGCATGATTCATGATGTTTTTGGCTGGTTTATTTTTAAACCAGACTGAAGTTATAGAAAAGCACATTCAAACAGATATACTCATCAAAGGATCATGGTAATAGTCCCCATAGCCATGTTGGAGCCTTTCAGGAATTAAAAAAAGAGAATATAGAAAATAACTTCAGAAAGAAGGCAACCTGCTTGAACCTAAAGGATAATGATATATCAATTCAGGGTAATGTCCTCATACACAGGCATATCCTATTTAAACCCTTTTCATAAAGGGGCCTTTTATTCATATTCTTCCTTAAAACCCAATACTAAATTTCCTTTGGTAAAACAAACAAAAAAAGGTGTTATGGACAATGAACTCCAAAAGAATAAGGAGTGAGACAGTTATGGGTAGTGACAGAGTGAAGAAGAATATAATAAGAATTCACATTAATACAATATTGTTATGTGAAATATATAAAGGCTGTAGAGAGACTTCCCTGCAATCAAATACTAGTTTCATCTAAAGAGAAAAATACTTCATCTAAAGCATGGTAGGTTTTTGGGTTTTTTTTTTTCCAAATTAAAATATAAAGAAGTATTGTGTGACTATAATAAAATCAAATGAGAACGTACTCTTAAAAATTATTTAAAGTTCTTATAAAGTATACTTTTGTGACTCAACAGTATAATTCTATTTGAAAAGATGTAACAGTTAACCAGAAATGTCCATCTGGGCAAAAAATGGTTATTTAAATACCATGCACTTTGATGAATGACCTTTTAAATGGCCTTGCCCATTTTGTATTATTAGTTTTCAGTCATTTCAGGGTAATGCACTGAATCAGAAAACAACAGCCCACTGAAACCATGCCTTTAGATGTAAAGAATTCATTCATTTAATGGCATCACCATTCCCTACGCAGTACATAAATTTTCTTTGTTTGAAAGACTGAACAAATACCTATTCTTTTTTTTTTTTTTTTTTGGTTTGTTTTTTGTTTTAATGTCAAAAGAGGCACACAATTAAGTTTGTTTTTAAAAGCCTCTGGACCAAATATTTTAAGATTAGAACTTTTCCTTGACTAGAGAGTAGATAATTCCATAATGACTTAGAGAAATGACATAATCTATAGTCTTATTAGTTTATTTTTGAAGTGAAACTTAATTTAGTGAACAACCAAAATAAAATCATGGCTCGTTTGAGAGGAATCTTTCATTTTCCTGCAGCTTCTCAGCAACTACTAGGCAGATAGAGTTTAAAGCCTCTGCAGGAAATAGGCAAATACATTTCATAACGAGGGAGATTTAAGTAGCTTTGAAAATGTTCAGTTAAAGCTCTTCAACTATAAATAAAATCACTGGAGGTCTGTGTAAAACTTTAACCTAATGTTGTTTTTAGTCTAAAGTAAATTCTAGTTAATAATTATTATCTTTATGAAAATCAGGTTTAGTGATTAGAAAAAGACTAAGTCCACAATTCCACAACTTGATGAAGGCTTATAATTTCCCCTTTCCTTCCACTGATCATAATACCATTATATTTATTTTAATATTGTAATTTTATTTAAAGGGAAGATCAGTTAATGTAAATTGAAATTAGGGCAAATATTCTACATCATTCCTTCAGCAAAACTAACAATTTCTTTTTGCTTTTCAAAACTATTTAAATTTTGAACTATATCCTACATGTTTACATTTTAAATAATAATATTAAATAACAATAGTGAAAAATAAATTTTTAAAATTGCTTTTCTATCAGTGAATTTAACAATCAAAGTATTTACATAATTTATTTCCTTCTCATTAGCCTCTGCATTCTTGGATTCACTGTCACCTTTTGAAATATGTGAGAACTTTAGAAAAAGAGCAGAGAAGGCCTGTGAAATCGGTGGGTAGTGGTTCAGCTGACATGGATGCTAAGTGTAGAGAACAGAATTTTCATGGAATAATACCTGCCTTTAAGCTTAAATGAGTCATGGGCAAGGCTCAGTTCTCTCTCCCAAGGTCAGAACAGCAAGTCTAATCAGTATGACGCAGCACAATTCTCACCAGATAGCCAGGCTGCCTGCTGCAATGTCTCTACAAGTAATTTGCAAACTAAAGAAGCTTGGAGACATCATGTTGTCACTTCTTCTGGTCTTCCACATAAAGGTGATGACAAAAATATCATTGTGATTTAAGCTTATCATGTTTAATTTTAAGGTTTGATCCACCATAGGTGAGTGTGAAGGCAGCTCAGTATTTCAGCTGGGGAACTTTTCTAACAGATATGGTGAGTTAATTCCAGTCAGTGGAATCTAACATGCATCCAATCAATTCTTGGTTCCTAAGGACTCTCAAATCAACACACTTCTTCATATTTTTTATTACTGCCACCTTAGTGCGGAGACTAATCATCTCCCACTTGAACCAATAATATCAATGAGTAATTTCATTCTCTACTTTAGTCTATTTGCAATGTAATCTTTCATTCATAATGTTCCCAGATAAGTCTTGCTGACATGGCTCTTCTTAGTCATTACCCTCCTGAGCAAAAAATTTAAAAGGCTTTTTAGTGCCTCTTAAATTTGCATGTGCGTAGTTCAGGATATGATATGCATAAAGCCTTCTACCGACTCTTTCTGTGGACAACTATAAGGAAATTGAATCCTCAAACTGTAAAAAGATTTACTTTTATAAAAACATGTAATAAGATTTAATTCTTTAAATACTTAAAAATTCAGTTCTATTCAAATAATTTTTATGTTCATTAGTAGTTATTTTATTTTGTCTTTTGATTTTTTTTTTTTTTTTTTTTTTTTTCGTGATACGCGGACCTCTCACTGTTGTGGCCTCTCTCATTGCGGAGCACAGGCTCCAGACGTGCAGGCTCAGAGGCCATGGCTCACGGGCCCAGCCGCTCCGCGGCATGTGGGATCTTCCCGGACCAGGGCAGCACGAACCTCTGTCCCCTGCATCGGCAGGCGGACTCTCAACCACTGCGCCACCAGGGAAGCCCTGCCTTTTAATTTTAAAAGGTACTTCAGATATTTTACAAAAAAATTTTACAAAAATTTGAAAAAATTTACTTTTCAATACTTTTCATTTACATTTCAATAAATATATATTCAAATTTTCTATACTCTAATTCAATTAAATATTTTAATCCTTTATATAATTATTAAAAGTAAAATGCAAATTATGTGAAAATCTTTATTATAGCAAGATAGTGATTTTGCTAAAATGGAGGTCAGAAAAATTTTATGAATAAACATAAAAATTTATGAATTACATGTGTTTTTATATTACACTTCCAAACATCCCAGGCCTTCTGGCACAATATACAGACTTACAAAAATTAAATTCAGTCATCTTTGATATGTTTGCTGCTTTTAGCCATGTGTAGGTATATTTATCAAGTTAAGAGAAAGGAAAACATTTAACAGTTTATAAACTTGATTTACAGCTATAAAATATTTAGATACGTGGTATGTGGACCTCCATGCCCTAAGCCCCCAAAATATTAGAAAGAGACCTGCTGTGAGTAATGTGTAGCCACTGAGGCCAACTTTTAATATTTTTATGCAGTTATTAAAAATATTCTATTACATTTCAGACATAAATGATATACAGAATAATATAATGAACAGCTATACACTCACCAGCCTGCTTAAGATTTGAGACAGTACCAGTAATCTGGTGTCACTGTACACCCCCCTTCCAAAGGTAAGCACTATCCTGAGGGGTTTTTTTCTCCATATATATATATATATATTTTTTATTGGAGTATAATTGCTTTACAATGGTGTGTTAGTTTCTGCTGTATAACAAAGTGATTCAGCCATACATACACATATATCCCCATATCCCCTCCCTCTTGCATCTACCTCCCACCCTCCTTATCCCACCCCTCTAGGTGGTCACAAAGCACAGAGCTGATCTCCCTGTGCTATGCAGCTGCTTCCCACTAGCTATCTATTTTACATTTGGTAGTGTATATATGTCCATGTTACTCTCTCACTTCATCCCAGCTAATCCTTCCCCCTCCTCGTGTCCTCAACTCCATTCTCTACATCTGTGTCTTTATTCCTGTCTGGCCCCAAGGTTCTTCAGAATCATTTTTTTGTGTTTTTTTTAGATTGCATATATATGAGTTAGCATACAGTATTTGTTTTTCTCTTTCTGACTTACTTCACTCCATATGACAGTCTCTAGGTCCCTCCATCTCAGTACAAATAACTCAGTTTCATTTCTTTTTATGGCTGAGTAATATTCCATTGTATATATGTGCCATATCTTCTTTATCCATTCATCTGTTGATGGACACTTAGGTTGCTTCCATGTCCTGGCTATTATAAACATAGCTGCAATGAATATTGTAGGAAATGACCCTTTTTGAATTATGGTTTTATAAGGGTATATGCCCATAGTGGTATTGCTGGGTCGTATGGTAGCTCTGTTTTTAGTTTTTTAAGGAACCTCCGTACTGTTCTCCTTAGAGGCTGTATCAATTTACATTCCCACCAACAGGGCAAGAGGGTCCCCTTTTCTCCACACCCTCTCCAGCATTTATTGTTTGTAGATTTTTTCATAATGGCTATTCTGGTGTGAGGTGATACCTCATTGTAGTTTTGATTTGCATTTCTCTAATGATTAGTGATGTTCAGCATCCTTTCATGTGTTTGTTGTCCATCTGTATATCTTCTTTGAAGAAATTTCTATTTAGGTCTTTTGCCCATTTTTGGATTGGGTTGTTCGTTTTTATCATATTGAGCTGCATGAGCTGTTTGTATATTTTGGAGATTAATCCGTTGTCAGTTGCTTTGTTTGCAAATATTTTCTACCATTCTGAGGGTTGTCTTTTCATCTTGTTTATGGTTTCCTTTGCTGTGCAAAAGCCTTTAAGTTTCATTAGGTCCCATTTGTTTATTTTTGTTTTTATTTCCATTTCTCTAGGAGGTGGGTCAAAAAGGATCTTGCTGTGATTTATGTCATAGAGTGTTCTGCCTATGTTTTCCTCAAAGAGTTTTATAGTGTCTGGCCTTATTTTAAGTTTTTTAATCTCTTTTGTGTTTATTTTTGTGTATGGTATTAGGGAGAGTTCTAATTTTATTCTTTTACATGTAGCTGTCCAGTTTTCCCAGCACCACTTATTGAAGACGCTGTCTTTCCTCCACTGTATATTCTTCCCTCCTTTATCAAAGATAAGGTGACTGTATGTGTGGGGGTTTATCTCTGGGCTTTACATCCTGTTCCATTGATCTATATTTCTGTTTTGGTGCAAGTACCATACTGTCTTGATTACTGTAGCTTTGTAGTATAGTCTGAAGTCAGGGAGCCTGATTCCTCCAGCTCTGTTTTTCTTTCCAAGATTGCTTTGGCTATTCGGGGTCTTTTGTGTTTCCATGTAAATTGTGAAATTTTTTGTTCTAGTTCTGTGAAAACTGCCAGTGGTAGTTTGATATGGATTGCATTGAATCTGTAGATTGCTTTGGGTAGTACAGTCATTTTCACAATGTTGACTCTTCCAATCCAAGAACATGGTATATCTACGTTTGTTTGTATTACCTTTAATTTCTTTCATCAGTGTCTTATAGTTTTCTGCATACAGGTCTTTTGTCTCCCTAGGTAGTTTTATTCCTAGATATTTTATTCTTTTTGTTGCAGTGGTAAATGGGAGTGTTTCCTTAATTTTTCTTTCAGATTTTTCATCATTAGTGTATAGGAATGCAAGAGATTTCTCTGCCTTAATTTTGTAACCTGCAACTTTACCAAACGCACTGATTAGTCCTAGTAGTTTTCTGGTAGCAACATTAGGATTCTCTACGTATAGTATCATGTCATCTGCAAACAGTGACAGTGTTACTTCTTTTCTGATTTGGATTCGTTTTATTCCTTTTTCTTCTTTGACTGCTATGGCTAAAACTTCCAAAACTATGTAGAATAATAGCAGTGAGAGTGGGCAACCTTGTCTTGTTCCTGATCTTAGTGGAAATGGTTTCACTTTTTCACCATTGAGAACAATGTTTTCTGTGGGTTTGTCATATATGGCCTTTATTATGTTGAGGTAAGTTCCCTCTATGACTACTTTCTGGAGGGTTTTATCATAAATGGGTGTTGAATATTTGTTGAAAGCTTTCTCTGCATCTGTTGAGAGGATCATATGGTTTTTCTCCTTCAATTTGTTAATATGGTTTATCACATTGATTTTCATATATTGAAGAATCCTTGCATTCCTGCGAAAAATCCAACCTGATCATGATGTATGATCCTTTCATTATGCTGCTGGATTCTGTTTGCTAGTATTTTGTTGAGGATTTTTGCATCTATGTTCATCAGTGATATTGGCCTGTAGTTTTTTTTTTGTGTGTGTGACATTTTTGTCTGGTATTGGTATCAGGGTGATGGTGGCCTCATAGAATGAGTTTGGGAGTGTTACTCCCACTGCTGTATTTTGGAAGAGTTTGAGATGGATACGTGTTACTTATTCTCTAAATGTTTGATAGAATTCGCCTGTGAAGCCATCTGGTCCTGGGCTTTTGTTTGTTGGAAGATTTTTAATCACAGTTTCAGATTCAGGGCTTGTGAGTGATCTGTTCATATTTTCTATTTCTTCCTGGTTCAGTCTTGGAAGGTTGTGCTTTTCTAAGAATTTGTCCATTTCTTCCAGGTTGTCCTTTTTTTTTTTTGCGGTATGCGGGCCTCTCACTGCTGTGGCTTCTCCCGGTGCAGAGCACAGGCTCCGGACGCGCAGGCTCAGCGGCCATGGCTCACGGTCCTAGCTGCTCCGCAGCATGCAGGATTCTCCTGGACCAGGGCATGAACTGACATCCCATGCAACGGCAGGCAGACTCTCAACCACTGCGCCACCAGGGAGGCCCCAGGTTGTCCATTTTATTGGCATACAGTTGCTTGTAGTAATCTCTCATGATCCTTTGACTTCTGCTTGTCAGTTGTTACTTCTTCTCTCTCATTTCTAATTCTGTTGATTTGAGTCTTCTCCTTTTTTTGCTTAATGACTCTGGCTAATGGTTTATCAATTTTGTTTATGTTCTCAAAGAACAGGCTTTTACTTTTATTGATCTTTTCTATCGTTTCCCTCATTTCTTTTTCATTTATTTCTGATCTGATATTTATGTTTTCTTTCCTTCTGCTAAGTTTGGGGTTATTTTTTCTTCTTTCTCTAATTGCTTTAGGTGTATTGTTAGGTTGTTTATTTGAGACTTTTCTTGTTTCTTGAGATAGGACTGTATTGCTATAAACTTCCGTCTTAGAACTGCTTTTGCTGCAGGTTTTGGGTCATCGTGTTTTGGGTCGTCGTGTTTTCATTGTCATATTTTTCTAGGTATTTTTTCATTTCCACTTTGATTTCATCTGTGATCTTTTGGTTATTTAGTCATTTATTGTTTAGCCTCCATATGTTTGTATTTTTTACAGTTTTTTTTCCTGTAATTGATATCTAATCTCTTAACATTGTGGTCAGAAAAGATACTTATAGCATTTCAATTTTCTTAAATTTACCAAGGCTTGATTTGTGACCCAAGATATGGTCTATCCTGGATAATGTTCCATGAGCACTTGAGAAGAAAGTGTATTCTGTTGTTTTTGGATGGAACGTCGTATAAATATCAATTAAGTCCATCTTGTTTAATGTGTCATTTAAAACTTGTGTTTCCTTATTTATTTTAATTTTCAATGATATGTCCATTGGTGAAAGTGGGGTGTTAAAATCCCCTACTATGATTGTGTTACTATCAATTTCCCATTTTATGGCTGTTAGCATTTGCCTTATGTATTGAGGTGCTCCTATGTTGGTGCATAAATATTTACAATTGTTATATCTTCTTCTTGGATTGATCCCTTGATCATTATGTAGTGTCCTCTTTGTCTCTTGTAACAGTCTTTTATTTTAAAGTCTATTTTGTCTTATATGAGAATTGTTACTCCAGCTTTCTTTTGATTTCCATTTGTATGGAATATCTTTTTGCATCCCCCCAGTTTCAGTCTGTATGTGTCCCTAGGTCTGAAGTGGGTCTCTTGTAGACAGCATATATATGGGTCTTGTTTTTGTATCCATTCAGCTAGTCTGTTACTTTTGGTTGGAGCATTTAATCCATTTACATTTAAAGTAATTATCGATATGTATGTCCCTATTACCATTTTCGTAATTGTTTTGGGTTTGTTATTATAGATCTTTTCATTCTCTTGCATTTCCTGCCTAGAGAAGTTCCTTAAGCATTTGTTGTAAAGCTGGTTTGGTGGTGCTGAATTCTCTTAGCCTTTGCTTGTCTGTAAAAGTTTTAATTTCTCCGTCAAATCTGAATGAGATTCTTGCTGGGTAGAGTAATCTTAGTTGTAGGCTTTTCCCTTTCATCACTTTAAATATGTCCTGCCACTCTCTTCTGGCTTGCAGAGTTTCTGCTGAAAGATCAGCTATTAACCTTATAGGGATTCCCTTGTATGTTATTTGTTGTTTTTCCCTTGCTGCTTTTAATATTCTTTCTTTGTATTTAATTTTTGATAGTTTGATTAGTATGTGTCTTGGTGTGTGTCTCCTTGGAATTATCCTGTGTGGGACTCTCTGCACTCCCTGGACTTGATTAACTATTTCCTTTCCCATATTAGGGATCTTTTCAACTATAATCCCTTCAAATATTTTCTCAGTTCCTTTCTTTTCCTCTTCTTCTTCTGGGACCCCTATAGTTCAAATTTTGGTGCATTTAATGTTGTCCCAGACATCTCTGAGACTGTTCTCAATTCTCTTCATTCTTTTTTCTTTATTCTGCTCTGCAGTAGTTATTTCCACTATTTTATCTTCCAGCTCACTTATCCTTTCTTCTGCCTCAATTATTCTGCTGTTATTTCCTTCTAGAGAATTTTAAATTTCATCTATTGTGTTGTTCATCATTGTTTCTTTGATCTTTAGCTTTTATAGGTCCTTGTTAAACATTTCTTTTATTTTCTCCATTCTATTTCCAAGATTTTGGATCATCTTTACTATCATTACTCTGAATTCTTTTTCAGGTAGACTGCCTATTTCCTCTTCATTTGTTTGGTCTGGTGGGTTTTTACCTTGCTCCTTCATCTGCTACATATTTCTCTATCTTCTCATTTTGTTTAACTTACTGTGTTTGGGGTCTCCTGTTCGCAGGCTGCAGGTCTGTAGTTCTCACTGTTTTTGGTGTCTGCCCCCCCGTGGGTGAGGTTGGTTCAATGGGTTGTGTAGGCTTCCTAGTGGAGGGGACTGCTGCCCGTGTTCTGGTGGATGAGGTTGGACCTTGTCTTTCTGTTAGGAAGGACCACATCCAGTGGTGTGTTTTGGGGTGTCTGTGACATTATGAGTTTAAGCAGCCTCTCTGCTAATGCGTGGGGTTGTGTTCCTGTCTTGCTAGTTGTTTGGCATGGGTTGCCCATCACTGGAGCTTGCTGGTCATTGAGTGGAGCTGGGTCTTAGTATTGAGACAGAGATCTCTGGGACACCTCTTGCCAATTGATACTATTTGGGGCCAGGAGGTCTCTGGTGGCCCAATGTCCTGAACTCTGCTCTCCCACCTCAGAGGCCAGGACTGACAACCAGCTGGAGCACCATGACCCTGTCAGCCACACAGCTTCAGTCAATACTCTGCAGCTTCAACTTCAATAAGTAATTTCCAATGTTTTGCTTCAAATTCATCTTCTATAACATAAGAGGAATTATCTTATCTTCAGGGTCTTTTTTTTTTTTTTTTTTTTCCCCAAAAAATGAAGAGGACACTTTACAAACTTACTCAACCCGGAGCAACTCGCTGCTCCACACGCCAGCAGGCAAGGCTTCAAGTTGGAACTGGAAGCCACTACCAGCCCTATCCTGAGTTGTTTATTGCTATTTTAAATATAAAGTTCTTTAAAAGTGTGTTTTCTGTTTGTTGATGAGGTCTAGACCTGTTTGATCACTGTATGTGATTTCTCTTATACTAATAAACTTGAAGAACTGTATTAGTAATTCTGCAGATGCTTCTTAGATTTTCTTTTTTAAAATTAATTAATTTATTTATTTTTGGCTGCTTTGTGTTTTTGTTGCTGCATGCGGGCTTTCTCTAGTTGCGGCAAGCAGATGCTCCTCTTCGTTGCAGTGTACAGGCTTCTCATTGCGGTGGCTTCTCTTGTTGTGGAGCACAGGCTTTAGTAGTTGTGGCAGGCGGGCTTAGTAGTTGTGCTTCATGGGCTATAGAGAGCAAGCTCAGTAGTTTTGGCACATTGGCTTAGTTGCTGCACAGCATGTGGGATCTTCCTGGATCAGGGATCCAACCTGTGTCCCATGCATTGGCAGGCAGATTCTTAACCACTGCACCACCAGGAGGAAACTGGAATTTTCCTTTCTTATTGCCATATCTCTTTATTTCTTTCTTGCCCTAATGTGCACGGGCAATGACATTTGGCACAATGTTGAACAGAAGTGGTAAGAGAACCTTCTTGTCTTGTCTGATTTAAAAGGGAAAGCTTCTTGTCTTGTCTGATTTAAAAGGGAAAGCTTCTAACATTTCTTCATTAAGTATGATAAGTGCTGTAGGCTGATGATATTGTTTTAAGAAGTGGAATGATGTGATCAGAATTTTTTTCAGAAAAATTCTTAGTGATAGTAGGAAGAGTTGGAGCAGAAATACCTAGGAATCATGTTACAGGAATCAATGTTCTTCAGTGAAAAAGCCATGGGGCCTGTGATGCCCTATCAATAGAACACACCACATGGTTCTAATTCTGACCACTTAAATAAAGAAATGCATTTTCGCTTGCTTGATTCACCAAGTTAGAAAAAATTTTAATATAACACAAACCCACATGAGCCTTCCAATGGATAATATCTAAAACTGTGGTTACTGTGATCCATTACAGGCTCCATTACACAGAAAAAAGTCATCCCAGTCACTGACAATCAAACTGATCTTTTAATTCTCTTGCAAGTTTTCTTTTTCAGGAAAAAAAAAACCAACCAACCAACAAACAAACAAACAAAACCAATAAGATGCTGACACAAAGCAAAGTCATTTTTAGGATTACCCAAGAAAAGCTTTAGGAAAAGTAAAAATTTCTAAAGAAAGTCATCTCCCAGAAGCTCAGTCGAAATACAAAGTCATTTCCATTGTTTTGTGCTTGCATATTATGAGAAGTAGAGCCCAATTACTCAGTAAATATTTCGTAAGTAAATATCTATTTAAATGAGGAAATTCAATCTCATACCTTGAATCACAGTATATTCAATAGCTGATTTTTTCTCCTTGTACTGTCTAGACTAGGCAGTAGGAGATTTTCCTTCTCTTTTAGGCTCCTTATATCTTCCATTTTATTTTTCTATGTAGACATGTAATGTAGACACTGATTATGTCTTATAAATAATAAAATAAGGATTTCAATCCCACTTAAAAAATTTTGAGAACTTATAAAATTGCTAAGTTAATAATACTGAATATGTTTCACTAAATCTTGTTTCCTGACCCACTGTCAGTAAATATAACATTTCTGGTGTAATGGACATGCTTAGTTCTAACTAAATGGCCCAAAGGAACAATATCTGCCATAGCAATGAAGCCTAATGACAATTCTGCTGACATCTCTCCGATCTGAAAATGAAATCATGCAGAAAATGATTTCTACACTAGCAGAATAATTAAGACAGAAACAAAATTTGATTTGGTAGAAATAGAAGCTTAGTTTGTCTCTGTGTTCTCTAGCTGATATTATGTTTCCATGCTCTTTTTAAAAAATCTTATATATTTTTTGATGTTCTAACTGTATTGTAATTAGAGCCAACCAATAGCGATGCTAAACCTTAGGTACTTTTGTGGTTTCTTTTTTCCTTTTCCTTTTTTCCTATATGAACATTTCTATGTTTTGAATATTGCTCCAGAGGATGGGCTCTTTTCTGAGACTTAACTATCTTTGGATATACAGATATTTTAATTATTATGGCATTTCTTTTCATTGCCTTTGGCCTTTTTATGAAATGCATGCCTTTGTCTACACCAGCCAAATAAGAATTATACCTGAGTAAAATATGTGAGGTTGCTAGGTTCTGGCACTGTTTAAAGGAATTGTGAAAAACAATTGAAGGAAAACCCCAAGGTAAGGTTTTATGATTTTAGGAACCAAGGGACTTTTGTCACAAATATTTTTCTATAAATAGAGCTTGCTTTAGTTCCTAACAAAATTTTTAATGAACAAAAGTATGTACCACAAGGAAACAAGAAAATATAATCAATTAAAGTCCAAGTAATATGTTTTAGAGAAAGTGTGAACAGAACACTTTCTTTGGATCCTGACAACATAGTCTAATGACCTTTTTCTTTATTTGAAAATGGCTGATTTTAAATAAAAGTTATTCTAGCTGCTGAAGAGAATTTACACAAGGAAAATACTACAGCTCAACAATACATAAAATGAAATGTCAATTCATTCTCATATGTCCACAAGATTATTCTGCACTGTATAAACAGTGTTTTCAATGCAGCTGAAACATATTAACCACTCCAGGCATAAACCACTTCATTCACAAAACATGCAGCATCCAGAGTGTTTTATGCAATACAAGGTTGTACTAAATAGTTATTATTTTCACGGACTTCAGAACACTGTTCTACAAATCCTCCCAGAAGATTTCGTAGGTTTTTCTTATGAGTGTTCAGTACACAAATGTCTATTTCTCTAAGAGGCTCTCACTTACACCTCTACTTAGACTGCTGTGTTGGTTCTGCCCTATTACTTGTCTGCCTCCTTGCAAGTAGGCCTTATACCTTAGTCACTGTTGTATCTGTTGACCATCTTATGATCTTCCTAGGCATCAGGGCATCTCTTGATGACAGTGGCAAAAGGACTGGGAATACTCACAGGCTTAGTGCACTCCTTATCCACAGCTTGAATCTCTGTCCTTATACTCTCTGAAACTTTTAAACATCTCCCCAAATTCCATTCCAACTCAACCCTTTGTCAGTTGCTCTCAAAAATGTCATAACTTCCCTTCCCTTTCTCTTCCTTTCAGCCTCCTTCTGTCTCCAAGAATCTTGTTTTGCTACCCTAGTTAATCTCATCTGTATTTCTTCCACCAAAAATGTATAACATAGGGAGACAATTCAAAACAGGCATGACTAATAAACCTCTTTGAAAGTTCACTTCTCACACATTACCTAATCTAGCACCCTCTTGGCAGTTAACACAATCCTCATCTCTCCTGATCCATTCTGCCCATTGGAATCCCAGCCAAAATCAATTTGGATAATTGGTAGATGCTCAAAATGTGTCCTGAAGACAAAATGAAAGCCCTGCATGATATGAACTCATAAAGTTTACTTTTCCTCTCCTTGACTTTTTCAGTACTTTTTTAAGGAATAAAAAATGTTTTGAACCTCACTAAGTTCAAAAGGAATTCTATGGAATTTTAATCTTAATTTCAATGCTTTCTTATAGATTATCATTTTCAGATCATTAGCTCATTTAATTAACAATATTTCTAATACTCATTTATTTGAAAACTACCATCTATTAGGAATATTTCCTTCAAGAAAACATTCTAGGGGTCTAGTATTTTATTTAATTAGGCATCTATGAAATAAGAGATTAGGTTAGCTCTTTTCCAAATGACTTGGAACTAAAAAGAATTCATATTTAGTATAACTCCCAGTTTCCACTCTCAGATAGAGGCAGTATATCATGCATAGTTTCTGCACCAAATTGTTCAGTCCTGCTTCATGGTTCTTACACACAAATTGTTAACAAGGTGACACTAGGACCACAAACCTAAAAATCAAAATACTTTTATACAGCCTGGAAAGGTTATCTTCACCCTGAAATGTTGAAGCCAAAAGTAGTTTTTTTTTTTTTTTTTCCGTAATATACTTTGTTCAATAAAGTTAAAATAAATTATTTATTTTAGATATTAAAAGCCTAGAATTTCTATTATGACATACATCAAATAATTACAGAGCAAGCAGTGAACATATTTCAGTGGTTTGTGACTTAAAACTAGATTAAAATAATAGAAAAAAATTCAAAGATAGGAAATGTACAAAATAAATGGAAGCCATGGAAAGGGTCCATCTGTGTTTTCACCAAAAGGAATGGATATCTATGAGACCATTTCAAATGTAAGTAATTAAATGAATATTTATAATAAATGAAGAAAGAACTGCTGCCTGCACTTTTAATTTATGAAGAGTCTGCTAATCTGAAATAGTTAAGAATCACTATTTGAAAATTCACAACTATGGAAGATGGTGGAGTAGAAGGACATGAGCTCACTTCCTCTTGCGAGAACACCAGAATCACAACTAACTGCTGAACAATCATCAACAGGAAGACACTGGAACTCACCAAAAAAGAGACCACACATCAAAAGACAAAGGAGAAGACACAAAGGGATGGTAGGAGGGGCAAAATCACAATACAATCAAATCCTATAACTGCTGGGTGACTGACACACAAACGAGAGAACAACTATACCACAGAACTTCACCCAGTGGAGTGAAGGTTCTGAGCCCCATGTCAGACTTACCAACCTGGGGGTCTGGCAACAGGAAGAGGAATTCCCAGAAAATCACACTGTGAAGGCTAGCGGAATTTGACTGCAGGACTTTGACAGGACTGGGGGAAACAGAGACTCCACTCTTGGAGGGCACACACAAAGTAGTGTGTGCATAAGGATGGAGGGGAAGGAGCAGTGACCCCATAGGAGACTGAACCACACCTAACTGCTAGTGTTGGAGGGTCTCCTGCAGAGGTAGGGCATGCCTGTGGCTCACCGCGGGGACAAGGACACTGGCAACAAAAGTTGTGGGAAGGACTCCTTGGTATGAGCCCTGCCAGGATCCACCATCAGTACCACAAAAGAGCCTGTAGCCTCCAGTGGTGGGTCACCTCATGCCAAAGCAACAGGGAGGGAACTCAGCCCCACCCTTCAGCAGACAAGAGGATTAAAGTTTTACTGACCTCTACCCACCAGAGCAACACCCAGCTCTACCCACCACCAGTCCCTCCCATCAGGAAACTTGCACAAGCCTCTTAGATAGTCTCATCCACCACAGGGCAGACAGCAGAAGCAAGAAGAACTACAATTCTGCAGCCTGTGGAACAAAAACCACATTCACAGAAAGACAGACAATATGAAAAGGCAGAGGACTATGTACCAGATGAAGGAACAAGATAAAACCCCAGAAAAACAACTAAATGAAGTGGAGGAAGGCAACCTTCCAGAAAAAGAATTCAGAATAATGATAGTGAAGATGATCCAGGACCTCAGAAAAAGAATGGAGGCAAAGATCAAGAAGATGCAAGAAATATTTAACAGAGACATAGAAGAATTAAAGAACAGACAAACAGAGATGAACAAACAATAACTGAAATGACAAATACACTAAAAGGAATCAAGAGCAGAATAACTGAGGCAGAAGAATGGATAAGTGACTTGGAAGACAGAAGGGTGGAATTCACTGCCACAAGACAATAAAGAAAAAAGAATGAAAAGAAAGGAAGACAGCCTAAGAGACCTCTGGGACAACATTAAATGCAAAAACATTCGCATAATAGGGGTCCCAAAAGGAGAAGAGAGAGAGAAAGGACCTGAGAAAATATTTGAAGAGATTATAGTTGAAACTTTCCTAACATGGGAAAGGAAATAGCCACCTAAGTCCAGGAAGCACAAAGAGTCCCAGGCAGGATAAAGCTAAGGAGAAAGATGCTGAGACACACAGTAATCAAACTGACAAAAATTAAAGACAAAGAAAAACTATTAAAAGCAACAAGGGAAAAATGACAAATAACATCCAAAGGAACTCTCATAAGGTTAATAGCTGATTTCTCAGCAGAAACTCTACAAGCCAAAAGGGAGTGGCAGGACATATTTAAAGTGATGAAAGGGAAAAACCTACAACCAAGATTACTCTACCCAGAAAGGATCCCATTCAGATTCGACAGAGAAATCAAAAGCTTTAAAGACGAGCAAAAGCTAAGAGAATTCAGCACCACCAAACCAGCTCTACAACAAATGCTAAAGGAACTTCTCTAAGTGGGAAACACAAGTGAAGAAAAGGAACTACAAAAACAAATCCATAACAATTAAGAAAATGGTTATAGGAACATACATATCAATAATTACCCTAAACGTGAATGGATTAAATGCTCCAACCAAAAGACACAGGTTCGCTGAATGGATACAAAAACAAGACCCATATAAATGCTGTCTACAAGAGACACACTTCAGACCTAGGGACACATACAGACTGAAAGTAAGGGGTTGAAAAAAGATATTCCATGCAAATGGAAATCCAAAGAAAGCTGGAGTAGCAATTCTTGTGTTAGATAAAATAGACTTTAAAATAACGAATGTAACAAGAGACGAGGAAGGACACTACATAACGATCAAGGGATCAATCCAAGAAGAAGATATAACATTTATAAATATATATGCACCAAACACAGGAGCACATCAATACATAAGGCAAATGCTAACAGCTATAAAAGAGGAAATCAATGGTAACACAATAATAGTGGGGGACTCTAACACCTCACTTACACCAATGGGCAATCACCCAGACAGAAAATTAATAAGAAAACATAAGCTTTAAATGGCACAACAGACCAGATAGATTTAATTGATATTTATAGGATATTCCATCCCAAAACAGCAGATTACACTTTCTTCTCAAGTGCACATGGAACATTTTCCAGGATAGATCACATCCTGGGTCACAAATCAAGCCTTGGTAAACTTAAGAAAACTGAAATCATATCAAGCATCTTTTCCAACCACAACACTATGAGATTAGAAATAAATTACAGGGGAAAAATGTAAAAAGCACAAACACATGGAAGATAAACAATGTGTTACTAAATAACCAGGAGATCACTGAAGAACTCAAAGAGGAAGTAAAAAATTACCTAGAGACAAATGACAACAAAAACGTGATGATCCAAAACCTATAGGATGCAGCCAAAGCAGTTCTAAGAGAGAAATTTATAGCAATACAAGTCTTCCTCAAGAAACAAGAAAAATCTCAAATAAACAACCTAACTTTATACCTAAAGGAACTAGAGAAAGAATAAAAAACAAAACCCAAAGTTAGTAGAAGGAAATCATAAAGATCAGAACAGAAATAAATGAAACAGAAACAAAGAAAACAATAGCAAAGGTCAGTAAAACTAAAAGCTGTTTCTTTGAGAAGATAAACAAAATTGATAAACCTTTAGCCAGTCTCATCAAGAAGAAGAGGGAGAGGACTCAAATCATTAAAGTTAGAAATGAAAAAGGAGAGTTACAATGGACACCGCAGAAATACAAAGCATCCTAAGAGACTACTACAAGCAACTCTATGCCAATAAAATGGACAACCTGGAAGAAATGGAGAAATTCTTTAAAAGGTATAACCTTGGAAGACTGAACCAGGAAGGTACAAGATAAGAACAGACCAATCACCAGTAAAGAAATTGAAACTGTGATAAAATCTTTCAACAAACAAAAGTCCAGGACCAGATTGCTTCACAGGTGAATTCTTTCATTTAGAGAAGAGCTAACCCCCATCCTTCTCAAACTCTTCCAAAAAAATTGCAGAGGAAGGAACACTCCCAAACTCATTCTACAAGGCCAGCATCACCCAGATACCAAAACCAGACAAATATAATATAAAAAAACAAAATTGCAATCAATATCAGTGATGAATATAGATGCAAAAATCTACAACAAAATACTAGCAAACAGAATCCAACAGCACATTAAAAGGATCATACACCATGATCAACTGGGATTTATCCCACGGATGCAAGGATTTTTCAATAGACACAAATCAATCAATGTGATACACCATATTAACAAATTGAAGGATAAAAACCATATAATCATCTCAATAGATAGAGAAGAAGCTTTTGACAAAATTCAACACCCATTTATGATAAAAGCTCTCCAGAAAGTAGGCATAGAGGGAACCTACCTCAACATAATAAAGGCCATATACAACAAACCCATGGTAAACATAATTCTCAATGGTCCAAAACTGAAAGTATTTCCTCTAAGGTCAGGAAGCAAGACAAGGATGTCCACTCTCGCCACTATTATTCAACACAGTTTGGAAGTTGTAGCTTTGGCAATCAGAGAAGAAAAAGAAATAAAACTAATACAAATTGGAAAAGAAGAAGTAAAACTGTCACTGTTTGCAGATGACATGATACTATACACGGATAATCCTAAAGATGCCACCATAAAACTACTAGAGCTAATCAATGAACCTGGTAAAGTTGCAGGATACAAAATTAATGCACAGAAATCTCTTGCATTCCTATACTCTAACAAAAAAGATCCGAAGGAGAAATTAAGGAAACAATCCCATTCACCATTGCAACAAAAAGATTAAAATACCTAGGAATAAACCTACCTAAGGAGGTCAAAGACCTGTACTCAGAAAACTATAAGACACTGATGAAAGAAATCAAAGATGACACAAACAGTTGGAGAGATATACCCTGTTCTTGGATTGGAAGAATGAATATTCTGAAAATGACTATACTACCCAAAGCAATCTACAGATTCAATGCAATCCCTATCAATTTACCACTGGCAATTTTTACAGAACTGGAACAAAAGTCTTAAAATTTGTATGGAGACACAAAAGACCTCGAATAGCCAAAGCAGTTTCCTGGAAAAAAACAGAGCTGGAGGAGTCAGACTCCCTGACTTCAGACTATACTACAAAGCTAAAGTAATCAAGGCAATATGGTACTGGCACAAAAACAGAAATATAGATCAATGGAACAGGATGGAAAGCCCAGAGATAAACCCAGGCACCTATGTTCAACTAATCTATGACAAAGAAGGCAAGGATATACAATGGAGAAAAGACAGTCTCTTCAATAAGTGGTGCTGGGAAAACTGGACAGCTACATGTAAAAGAATGAAATTAAGTCACTCCCTAATACCATACACAAAAATAAACTCAAAATGGATTAAACACCTAAATGTAAGAGCAGACACTATAAAACTCTTAGAGGAAAAGATAGAATGAACACTCTTTGACATAAATCACAGCAAGATCTTTTTTGACCCACTTCCTAGAGTATATGGAAATAAAAACAAAAAGAAACAAATGGGACCTAATGAAATGTAAAAGCTTTTGCACAGCAAAAGAAGCTATAAACAAGATGAAAAGACAACCCTCAGAATGGAGGAAAATATTTGTAAATGAATCAACAGACAAAGTTTAATCTCCAAAATATATAAACAGCTCATGCAGCTCAATATTTAAAAAAACAAACAACCCAACGCAAAAATGGGCAGAAGACCTAAATAGACATCTCTCCAAGGAACACATACAGATGGCCAAGAGGCACATGAAAAGCTGCTCAACATCACTAATTATTAGACAAATGCAAATCAAAACTACAATGAGGTATCACCTCACACCAGTGAGAATGAGCATCATCAGAAAATCTACAAACAACAAAGGCTGGAGAGGGTGTGGAGAAAAGGGAACCCTCTTGCACTGTTCGTGGGAATGTAAATTGATACAGCCACTATGGAGAACAGTATGGAGGCTCCTTAAAAAACTAAAAATAGAATTACCATATGACCCAGCAATCCCACTACTGGGCATATGCCCAGAGAAAACCATAATTCAAAAAGACACATGCATCCCAATGTTCTTTGCAGCACTATTTACAATAGCCAGGTCATGGAAGCAACCTAAATGCCCATTGACAGACAAATGGATACAGAAGATGTGGTACATATATACAATGGAATATTACTCATCCATAAAGACGAATATAATTGGATCATATGTAAAGACGTGGATGGGCCTAGAGACTGTCATACAGAGTGAAGTAAGTCAGAAAGAGAAAAAGAAATATCGTATATTAACGCATATATGTGGAATCTGGAAAAATCGTACAGGTGAACCTGTTTGTAAGGCACCAGTAGAGACACAGATATAGAGAACAAACGTATGGACATCAAGGGGGGGACAGTGGTGGTGGTGGTGGGATGAATTGGGAGATTGGAATTGGCATGACATGTATACAGTGATGTGTATAAAATAGATAACTAATAAGAACCTGCTGTATAAAAGAATAAATTAATAAAATTCTTTTAAAAAAGAAAGAAAATTCACAGCTATGTACACACACATAGAAATACAAAATTTGAGTTTTATGTGATTTCCTTTTATAGCAAGCAGAAAATTCATCAACATTCATTGTAATCAGTTACTTTTGGGTGCTGGCAAAGAACATGGCCACAATAGAAATGTATTAATGTCATCTACATGGAAGTAGGGATGGTAAAGGGAAAGGCTAATGTCTTTCACAGAGCAAAAGAATTACTAACTCTACATGGAAGTAGGGATGGTAAAGGGAAAGGCTAATGTCTTTCACAGAGCAAAAGAATTACTAACAGAAGTTCTTTCTGAATTTTCTAAGCAATCATCAAATATCTTTAATACACAATCCAGTGACATCAAGTAGTAATATGCACTGAAAAACACTTCTAGACAACAATCTTAAAGTATACTAACAAAATATATTTTTCAAACTAGAAATCTGAGCTAAAGTCATACATTAGTGAATCCATATTATGATGCGATAGGACATTTTCTATCATTGTGCAATGACAATATATTCAAGAGGTTTGGCACAGAGATCTTCTATGGAGACAAATTCATAACTGAAACATTTCCTACCCAATCACATCTGTGATATTTTTCCCTCTGGCCATAGCACCATAAAACGTTTTTATAGAATTTAGTCAGAATAAAACTTAGAAGTCATTTACTTTACTCACCTTTAGCTTATTTTTTTGACTAACTAGTTTTCTTCTGATTATAAGGTAATAAAAATTTGCTGCAGACCTTTTAGAATATAGAGAAGTACAAAGGTATAAAAAAGAATTGACCATAATCATAACAACTGGCACAATTAACATAATACTGTGTATTCTCTTCTTTATTTTCATGTATTCACCTAAAACAATATCATGAACATGATGTTATTAAAATTCTTCACAAATATAGATTTTTAACAACTGCATAATCATTCATCCTCTGGAGGAAACATACTTTAATTGTATTCCTGTTTTAGGTTGCTGAGGATGTTCATTAAAACTTTTCTATATATATAATCAAAAGATTATATATATATATATATATATATTTTTAAATATATTATTAAATTTTTAGTAAACATGCCCAGCAATGTAAAATAGGAGTACATTAAATAAATTATATATTTACATATATATATATATAAAATATATGCTCATTTTATTAAATAATCATTTAAGATGAATTCAGAGGAGAGGAAATTCATCCTTTTATACATGAGGAAATGTAGACCCATACAAGTTATGTGACTGATGAGGTCCAAAACTAAGGTTATCTGATTTTCTGTTTTACTATATCCATGTTCATAAAGGAGTCTACTAGTTTATTTTCATAATGTCATCCTCTACAAGTTAAAAGCGCAGATGTTGGATCTCATTCTATTGTGATGCATTCTATTAGTATAACTTAACATTAGTATCTTTAAATTCATAATCTTATTCATCTTTCACTCATAAAACTCTTTAATTCCCTCTCCAGCCTACATATAGTGGCAATAAACCAAATCAGAAAAGCAAATTCAAATATTAAGAAATACATGGGAAATATTAAAACAAACTAGGAAAAAAAAACAGAGTAAGACATTCTTTTCTTATTTTTCACTAGATTACAAGTAAAAATCTACTTGAATATGGAAAAAGCTCCATTGTGATTACCCATAGGCAACAATTTAAAATAAACTGAGGAAATCTATGATATAGTATAATTACAATTCAAAGAGTTAAAGCATATTAAACAGATTTGGATACAATTCTGAAGTTATTTGGGAGGGATATGAAGGGTAAAGGTTTCAGTCAATTTCTACAAAGTCAAGATAAGCATCCTGGAACAATGCTGGCTGATTTTTAGATAGGATGTTTACTTTCTGGAAAAGTGCATTCCCTGCTTCCAAGGGGAGAAATGAATCAACAATTCAGAAAGCCTGAAACTTAATTGACCTTCCACAGACAATCTCCAAATATATTGATGGATAAGCCAAAAAATCCAACTGAGAATGATTGGAAAAATGTAACAACTTTTTGTTGTTATGTGTATATGCAGTGTAAGATTCAAGAGTATTCTTGTTTATTTAGAATTGTAAAACTTGAGTTTTTATTTCTGAGAATTATAAAAATATTGAAATAATTTAATTATTCAGATAACCATTAATTAATAAAAAATAAGAAATCTCTATAATCAAACATCACAACTTAGCTTTAAATAAAAATTGTAGGGCTTTAATTCAATTTTTTTCCCCTCTGTCCTTTAAAAACTTATTTGGGAGCATCATTATTCATTATTTTTCCTAGTCATAAATGTTATTGGAACATAAAACATGAGAGCTCATTGTAAGGGTAAAAATATATGTACTAAAACTCATCAAATACAAGTAGGTTAGTATATGATATGACAAATGTTTTCCTTCATCCTAGTACAGGTTCTTCATCTAATTTTGACAAGTAAAAACAATACGAATTAAGTGAATGGAAATTTATACTCAGTCCAACTTGTGAACCAAAAGCCATTCTGCATCTATATATTTATATCCATTAAAAAAAAAAAGAAAACAACCACTAAATTTCAAAATGGTTTTGTGTCTCTGACTCATATTACTGGTTCAAGTTATAAATAATGAGTAGATTTCTTTTAAAAACTTGATGTAAACGAATGGCATTAAAGTCCTACACAGAATGTATTTGTCAGTGTTTTGCATATCATAGTTTCTTACTGTAATAAACACAATGAGATTGGCCTTCCTACATGGTTCTCACTTTTTCTTTTTCTTTTTTTTTTTTAAGATATAAGTGACAGAGGATATTTCCATACATGATATATTTTCAACTTTCATGTGTCTACTTATACTTCAGTGGTTCATAATACTATTATTAAGTACACAGCAGGAAAGACAGCCTAGAAAGAACTACACAATAGATATAATATTGAAGGTTATGTGCAATTCCCAATATTCTGGCTATCAACCTTATCATTTTTCTCTCCCAAATAAGAAAGCATCTGGAATACGAGTGACTGACAATTATACAATTATATAGATAAGATTGCACTAGCTTTATTTACTAATAAAGAAAAAGCAAACCAATCTCAAACTTCAGTACTTTATTATTAGTAAGTAATTATTTACCCCACACCCCACAACTAATAACAAAACAACATTTTTAACACTTCATTTCAGAATCACTACCCTACCAATTAAAACCCAAACTAAAGTTAACATTTTAATGTGGACTTGGCCAACATGCTACATTTAATAGATTTAATCTTATTAATAAGAGAGAAATAAAACTGCTTCTAGGTGATTTATTTTCACTTTCAAGTTGCTACTAAGCTTCTTCATGACAGTCACTTCTACTATAGTCTCTAAGTGATCTACAACATTTCCAATCTGTTCATCCCATCTTTGATATACCCTACAACGATTAAATTGTATTTTTATAATAAGTACTCCTCAAAAGCAAGAAGGACCTTAGATGTTTTTCTTATCATCACTGAAGCTAGAAAAAAGAAGTAGGGGTCGTCACCTAAAGTTCCCTTCCACTTATGCACAACACTTATCCAACCCCAAGTCTCTTGCTATACTTTTAGCCAAAAGTGAGTCAAGTGACTGCTTCTCCCGTGACAATAATAGTGGTCCCTCATGATAGGTGAAGGAAATTGTTTTACAGAGACCACCAACATTTAGTTTTAGACAAAAGGATGTGGATAACTTTTTTGCAAACCTATCTAAAGGTGCTCAGTATTAACTTCTACATACATACAAGTATGGCTACATCTAGATGTAGGAAAATCTAATGGGTTGAAGATCCAAGTTTTTAAAGAGACATAGGTGACTAGAGATCAGGTGCAGTTTCCATTAACTAAAATATTCTTCACTTTATATAATGATTTGTTGCGGGGGTTAATAAATAGAGAATTTCTGTACGTATTCAAAAATGAAAAAAATTATAATATATGAATTTAGTCACATATTTTATGGAATGTAAACATGGTATAAAGAATGTGGGCATTTCTGTTATAAATTAAAAGCTGAAAAATGTTAGTTACCAATATGATTTCTATTATACATTTTTAAACTAATTACTTAGAAAATTGATGTCTATAGGTCTTTTACACATTATTTCTGTTAAACACTAACTAAAAACATAAGGTACAAAGCATTTATGTGAGGAAAAAACAACCAGGTAGTCAGCTGAAAGCATCTTTTGGCACTTTATTGAGTTGTCAAAGTTCTTTTCTAGATACACATACACACACACTCACACACACACACACACACACACACACACACACTCATTGACAGCTTACATTATCTATATGATATTTAAAAGGAAATTTTCAAATATAAACTGTTCCACTATAAAATTCACGACTACTCTTGGCTGGGTTACCTGAGCAACCTGTGTGACATACTTTTGTTCCTACATTTGAAATCCAATCATACAAGTAATAAGAAGACTTACCGGCCCAAACGAATTACTGTCAAAACTGTGTCCATGATGATCACCTTCAACCCAGATGTGACCACGGGGGACTTTGACATAGCGGTTTTTGTGTCCCATAGTTCTAGAAATAAACAGCATAACCATTGAGAAAAGATCAGAAAAGAGAGAGATCAAACAGCTAAGCATACAAATTCAGGAAAGGTAAAAATACTACTGTAAAGATGCAACGGATTATTATAGGTTACATGTAAGGCTATTCTAGAATTTTCTTTTTAAATAAGATGTGGTTAAGACCCTGTAAACCTAACCACAGTATTTTTTTTCATGTTTCTGTAGGTAGGACTTTTGTGCTTAAACAAGATACACTAGCACCAGATAATGGTTTGCTACTTAACTTAATTCATAATATCCTATGTTTTTATAAAACTCAATAAGCCCCAACAAAATGCAGATCTATTTTATTTCTGACATCTGCTTTTACCTCAATGGTCAACTTGGCCAGCTGCAATCTTTATTTTTTTAGTCAAACTTCTCAAACCAACTGACAGAATTTTCATAACCTCTTAATACTTTAAAATTCAGAATATATAAGAAAAAAATTCTAGATGATATCTTGTCAAATATAAGCTATCAATGTCAATTGAAAATTTTTGATTAGCACCATTCAATTTAATAAATAATTCTTTTAAAAAATTTTTTTGGCTGCTTGGGGTCTTCGTTGCTGTGTGAGGGCTTTCTCTAGCTGCAGTGAGAGGGGGCTACTCTTTGTTGTGCTACGTCGGCTTCTCATTGCGGTGGCTTCTCTTGTTGCAGAGCATGGGCTCTAGGTGCGCAGGGCTCAGTAGTCGTGGCTTGTGGGCTCTAGAGAGCAGGCTCAGTAGTTGTGGTACACGGGGTTAGTGGTTCCATGGCATGTGGGATCTTCCTGGACCAGGGATCGAACCCATATCCCTGCATTGGCAGGCGGATTCTTAACCACTGCGCCACCAGGGAAATCCCATAAATCATGAAAATGAGAAACTTTTCAACAATTTTGAAGACAATATTTAGAGAGCAATGATCGACGATATACACTTAGTGGAACATTCTGTCTTCTTAAGGCTGACAAGGAAACCAAGTAAGGAAAGGCTCTCTCGTACTGTGTTGGTGGCAATGTAAAGTGATACTTTTTTCCTATTTTGCCATTGGGGGGTCCATTTTTGTCAAATTTATTAATAGACTAAAACGTATGTGCCTTTTGACCTAGTTATTTTACTGATAGAAATCCATTCCAAAGAAATAATCAGAAATATGGACAAATATTTATTACCAGAGATGTTCAACACAGGCCTTTTGTAACAACAAAAATTATCTTTCTAAATAATCAACAAGAGATTGTTTACATAAATTATAATATAACTAATTAAATAAAAGGGATGGAATTAGATTAAATATTATCCCAAGCCTATAAAAATAAATTCTTTTCAGGGCAGAGACTATTTTTCCTTCTTTCATTCCCCAAAGAATTCCAGACAATGTCTAGCTTAAAGAAGCTTCTCAATACATAATAGTTGAATGAATAAATGTCACCCCCAAGTCTATAGACTTAACCCCAGAGACTGAGCTTTATACACTGTTCTTTGAAGTGGAGTCCCAATCAGACCATTTCTGTTAGTTAGTAAGTTGTATATATGCAGAAGAATACATAAAAAAGGAAAACTGCACATAAGTTGGTGCTATAGAAATTGAAACTGTTCATCATCTAGAATGTTTTTTAATTTTCAGGATAACTTCAGTGTTGAATTGCTTTGCTTTAGATCACTAAATCATTCATGCAAGGTGTTGTGACCATTAGAAGCCCACAGTAAGTAAATGACTGCTGTTTATTTTTAATTACTACTGGGAAGAAGAGTTTCAGCTTTTTAAAGAAAAGCAGAAACAAGTTGAATACATCATACTGTCATATAAATGTTCCTCAATTAAAATCAGTCAATTAGTTGTTGACATCACTAGTCATTTTATCATGAGATTCCTTCTAAGAACTAATATCCCACATCAAATATTAATGATGGGAAGAAGACCCTTTTACTTAACTGTTGGCAAGGCATATTCTCCTAATAAGTCCAAATATTTGTTTACCTTATTAAGCTGGCTAGTTTGGATAAGTACTTAGAAAGGAAACAATTACCTATTTTGTCTCCTCAAATAACCATTCAAGCAGAAATATGAAATAAAACCAATCATTTCTGCAATGAAATGGTAGGTTCTAAGTCAAGCATATTCTTCTGGAAAGTGAATCTGATATAAGACTCAGATTCAGTTTCAATGTCATATAAACCAAGGAGTCAAGATACTTGTGATAGAAAAAAACAGTATCATAAAATTACCAGTGACAGTTGCACATATCCTTGCATTGACTATCTTATTTAAAATTTTTAAATACATCCAACTTCCCATCATTTTCTGGCCCCTTGCAATGCTTTATTTTTCTTCATTGCACCCACTAACATGACATCTACTTCCTAATTTATTGGTTTATTGCCTATCTTTCCCCCCACTAGAACGTAAATTTTGGAACTTTGTGTTTCATGTTCACGAGAGTATTCCCAGAGCACAAAAAGAATGCACCATACAAAGTGTTCAATAAACTTTTGTTAAATGAATGACCAAATGAATGTATAACTGAAGAATGAAAAACACTTTCACCACAGTTGAATAATACAGTAGAAAGTGCATAGATTCTGGAAACAGACTAAACCAGTTTTAATCTTTATGCAGTTACAAGTAATCTTGTGCAAATTTCTTAGTTTCTATCTCCATTTGTCTACCTTTGAAATGGGATGGATTAGACATGCCCTAACTGGGTTGAGATGCAGGTTAGTCGTTCGATGAGAATATAATGGAGAGGTTGTTATAGAGCATGGTCTCTGCAATCAGCCTATCTTGGCTTTGATGTCTAACTTAACACTTCCAAGTTTATGTAATCTTGGACAAGTTGATAAAACTCAAGCGTCAGCTTCTTCATTTGCAGAATGGGGCAAATAATAGTACCTAGCTCAAAAAGTGGTTCTATGGATAAAAGTGGCATGTATTAAACGCTTGATAAATGGATTTTCTTACAGTTGAGATTTTTTAAGTAAAGCACTCAATCTAGTTCTTATGTACAGTAAGAACTCAGTAAGCTATAGTTATTATTGCTATTATCTTCCTTTGTCCACTGTTTTCTTTCATTTTATAATTCAGAATGTGTTCAGCCTGTACTGTCTATTAGCATCAGTCTTTTAAAATTACCTGAGTTATGCTTCAATAATTTATTTCTCTCACATTTGCACTGGGACTATAGACTATCTTTAATGGTACAGTGAAGCTTATTTTTCTTTTATTCTTATGCCCTTCTGGGATATTCTAAAACTTACATGTGAAAACACAATCTATCTGTTTGTACATATGCAAGCATGCAGAGAGTAGCAGGTGAAAGCACAATCTATTTGTTTTCACTTACTAATCACTTACATATTTGAATGTTGCTATGCTAATAGAGAATGGTTTACCGAGACACTAGACAGGGTGTGAAATAACTCTTTGAGCTGTATAACCCTGCTAAAATTCATGCCATATACACATATTTAATTTCTCAGGCTTCAATCTAACTTAAAAAAAATAACCCAAAGTAGCTTTTAAAAATATGACATTAAAATATTGAGCTGGTTCCTTTTAGGACTGCCAAAGAAATATAATACTTCTAATAGAATATCTCTAGAGAAGGAATTTTAAATAGCTTTGTGCTCCTGAATTCACATAAAAGAAAGACAAGGTAATCTTTTAGGTGATTTAACAGTTAAGTGAGGTGTCAGCCTACAAGGTTGTATGTATCTATGGCTTGCAAATAATTTTGGTTTTGACTGTCAAAAAATGAGTTCTGTATGGTATTCTAACTACCTGTCTACAAAAAGGCATTTTTAGTACTAGCTTTACCAAGACAAGTTACCTAGGTCTTATAAGTGGAATGAAGAATGATTTTTTTCCAATTTGATTTGACCTTGAAAACAATGGGTTTTTTTTTTTTTTTTTTTTTTTTTTTAGTTCTCGATGTTTTGAGTGTCATCAGTTGAATACAAATTTGTCTATGTAAACCTTGATGTCACAAGAAGGAAACAAATTCATATTTAAAGTATTTCCCAAATATACACACACACATTCTTAATGTAGGTAATTAGTATTAATAATTCATAATTGATTAACGTGTTTTTATTTATTTTTCAAACCATTCTATTGAATTTTTTTCATTGTCCAAAGTAGTAGCTGCCCTGAAGGTGTTTACTGGACACTCCCTGGATCCTAGACCCCCTGGGTTTTCACTGTCCAGAAGGGATCAGGAGTATAGAGCTCAGGATTCAGTAAGATCAAGAGTTGGAACTAGATATCTTTTATCATCATTAATAGACTGACTAGAAAAAAGTAATCTACCATCAGGAAAGGAAAATGAAAAGGATATTTGCCTATCTAGGGTGACCTCTGGAAGGGAAAAATTCTCTCTTGAGAGTCCACATCCTGCTCTCAAGGTGAGACAGGTTCAAATTCACACTGCTTATGTGGTCTGGGATAGTCAAGAATTAACTTTAATTGGCTCCAGGAATCTGGCAGAAGGAACTATAAATCTTTTCAGGGATAATCCCTCAATTCAGAGTTTTCAAGTTTTCTACAGATAAGTCCCAGTCAATAGGCACTCACAATCCCAAAACCAAACTCACAAGGAAATAACCAGTATTAATGAGTCAGAACTCATTAACAAACAGCAGAATTTGACCACCAAGGACTTAAAATGCTGGATTTCTCAAACATAGAATATAATTTATACAAATTCAAATATTTTTTTAAATTAAAAAAGGGAATTAAAAACATGAACAAGGAACAATATACATTTTTAAAAGACAGATATTTGAGAAAAAATCAGAGCTTCTAAAAATTAAAATATACTATTAAATACATGGATTAAAAAGCATATGAATATAAATGAAAGAAAGAAGAACTGGAATATATATCTAAAAGATTACTTAGACTTTAGCACAAAGAGGTAAGGAAATGAAAAGTAGGAGAGATGGAGAATATTATTAGAAAATGTAATATAAGTGTAATGAGAGTCCCAAAGCAAGAGAATAAAAAGGAACAAGGAAGAGATAACATTTGAGAGATAGTGATAGAGAATTTTCTAGAACTGATGAAAGCATGAATTACAGCTTCAGTAATCAAAGTGAATCACAAGTAACATAAATAAATGGAAAGAAATCACACTGTGATACACTGTAATGAAACTGCAGAACACTAAGGAACCCTTTTTCCCTAAAAAATTTTTGAAAAGCTGCCAGAGAAAAAAGAGTAGACTATCTTCAAAGGAATAGCAAACTGACAGCAGAGTTCCCTTGTTAGGAGATAAATATAATCCAGCAATTTTAAGTGTACAGTTCAATGAGTTTTATAAATCTACCCAAGCCTATAATCACTAGATCAAGATATGAAACATCCGATCACCCAGAAAAGGCCCCTCATGCCCTATCTGCCGGCAGACCTGCCTCCCTCCATCCTCAGCTCCCAGCAACCATGGCTGAGCCTTTTGTTACCATGGTTGTGCCTCTTCTAGAATTTCACATAAATGGGATCATTCTATATGCATTCTTTGATTTCTGGTTTTGTTTCTTTAATGTAGTCTATTTGCTTTTGAGATTAATCTGTGTTGTTGCACATGTTAGTCATTTGTTACTTTTTTCTTAATAGTATACTGCTATAGAGATATACCACAATTAGTTTATCCATCAATAGTTCAAGGACACTTGGGTTCTTTCCAGTTTTTGGCTATTATCAATAAAGCCACCATGAACCTATAAGTATTTAGGTGGATGCATGTTTTCATTTCTCCTGGATAAATATCTACAAATGAAATGGCTGAGTCCTATAGTAACTGAATGTTTAGCCTTGCAACATGTCAGACTGGCTTCCAATGCAGCTGTACCAACAATGTGTGAGTTCCAGTTGTTCCACACACCCTAACACTTGAAAATCACCATTCTTTTAAATTTTAGCTATTTTAGGGGCCTACCAAGATTGTAACTTATACCATGATTCAAAACATAAGCCACAAATCAGTCTATTATATATATATAACAGATAACAGTCTAAACTACCATAGGCAAAATTTCACAAGCTAGAAACATCTGCAAGAAAATAATTGGTGAATGGAGGAATAAATAAATGAACGAATGTCAAATGTTGCTAACTGCAGAGGTGTTCAATGGATGATATTGTTTTAGGCTGGAATAGTCAGAAAAGGTACTATGTATATTTGAATCCAGATATGAAGAACAGATAAAACCTAAAAGGTAAGGAAGATAGTGTGGGTTTCAAATCCCATTCGCTTATAGAAAAAAATATTTCTTTTTCTTTAGTACATTATTTTCTGGAGATATACCACTGTAAATTAAGGGAGATATTTCATAAATCACTTTCTAATGAGGACATTCAATTATTATAATTGTATAGAAAAATTAAATATATTTAAATTATTTTATTCCAAAAATGTATTATTGACTTTTCTCTTATATATTCTATCTGTTATTACAATATACCCAATATTAACTTAGATCATACTGAGTCAAAAAGTTTAAGGTAAATATATTATTGAATTATAGCATAATTATAAACATTATGTAAGCTATCTGAATATATAAAAGCTAACTCCACAAAATAAATAATGTATCTAACTTACATATATTTAAAACTAGTTTTTGCTAAAATGATCACCAATTACATGACATGTCAAAGTTATAAAGACCATAATCAGTTTACCTATTGTTAACTGGATCTTATCATGTAATATATATAGTGATTCATTCCATGCATGGCTTCCTAGCAAACAAATTTAAATAGAACAGTGAACTTGAATGCATAATTTTATTTTTCAAAAAAAATCAATATGTATTATAAATGGTATTGTTGTGCTTGTTTACAAAGTTCTCTTTCAAAATGATTTCCTGGGTGTCCACATCATTCATGGTTTAGTTCCACAGGTTTTTCCCACATGCTAGTTACAGAAGGGGGTGGGGTAAACATATTTCAGTGCTTTCTTAACGTAAGGTCCAATAATAGTTAGATATTAGAGGAACTATGAACAATTTTCAATCTGTTTGCTCTGATCCCAGTCTTATAACTTTAACTTTTTAGAATTAAAAGGAATGGTTACTATTCTCTTTAATTCCTAAAAGCAAAACTAATGAGCCTTTGGATTAATTACTAGTAAAACAAAAAATAAATGCCTCAGAGGTAAAGAGATCACCAAACAATGGCTCTTCTTTAAAAATATCTCTTTAGAATAGGAATAATAGATAATTTTGAAGCTGGAAAGCAGTGTGGCAGAAGGAAAATTAATATAGGCTTCCAAGCTAGCCAGACTCAGGTTGAATTCCAGTTCTGCCACTTCCTACTTGCATGGCCTTGAGCTCATCAGTTGTAACAGAGGATGATACTATCTGGCTTCATAGAGGTGTGATATGAGATAAGGCATGTAACATTTTTAGAATAGTGCCTGGCAGAATAGACCCTAATAAATGGTAAACTTCATTATCAGAATTAGGGAATAAGCTTAGCTGTTCTTATGATACAATAATTAAGGCAGCTAGAAAAAAAACTTCTCTAATTCAAATTAATTCCACAAATATTTATTAAGTACCCAGTGGTATCAAGAACTGTTAGGCACTAGAGATGTAAACATAAATATGACACAGACCTGCCCTGGAAGAATTTTTAGCTTAGCTAAGTAAATAGACTATTTTTTTAAACATACAATTTCAACTCAAAGTGGTAAGTCAATGTTACAGGTGCAAATAGGGCAAAATAAGGAGCTGGGCAAGAGATATCCAACTCAGCTAGGGTTACAGGGTAGTCTTCAGGAAAAGGTAATACCTTTCATATATTATACCCATATTTCTGAAATTATCAACATCCGTGTATTACATGATGGGTATAAATTATCAGCAGCCCTAAACCACCAAATTTAAGCCAAGGAAAAGGTACATAATAATATTGCAACTGTGGATGAAGAATGTCACCTGCCATATCAGTAAACAAAGGATTTTGCGGCCATCAAGCCATCAGCCACTACAGCCGCTCCCGGACTGTGCACCCTGAGAGGACTCAGGGTGGGAAAGCAGGATACTGGCCCTAGATAGATAAGGTACATATCAAAGGAATGATTTCAATGAGCCCAGACAGACTCTGGTATCTTCCCATACATAGAAAAGCACTAAATTCATTAACTTGAGATGTCTGGCTTTCTTTAATTAACAGTAATCTTTTGATGTTCTGACTGCCTGGCTTTTGTTGCAAAAACTATATATCCAGGCTCCTCCCTTACCTCTTGGGAGCTGTCCCTCAGCTCTATCTGAGAGGCTGCCTCCAGGTTTGAGTCCTCAGAAAGTCGGCCAAAGAAAACATAATTCTCAAATTTTAGGCTGTGCATTTTTCTCAACTGACACAACCAATTAAAAAAATCAGTATTTAAAAAAATAAAAAAAGAATCTGAAAGCTTCATGTACAAGCTAGGATTGAGGAAAGGCTTTTTAAGCAAGACTAAAAACCAAAAGTTATAAAATATACAAATATCTGAATATTTAAGAATTTAAAACTTTTTTGTACCATACAAAGTCAGTAGATTAACACTAGCTTTGGAAAAAAAAATTTCCCCAAATGACATACAAAGGGAAAAATATCTACACCATAAAAATATCCTCACAGTCACTCACATTAAAAAAAAAAAGACAATCCAACAGAAAATGGGTAAAAGATATAAATAGGCAAGTTACAGATGAGACATATGAAAAACCACTCAAATTTGCTAGCATTCAGGAAAATACAAATTAAACACAAGATACTACTTTATAACCAACAGCTGAAAAATTAAAAAGAGCTTTAATACCTACTGCTGCCAGAAGTATAGGACAAGTATACTCTTTCACATTACTGGTAGAAGTATGAAGAGTTATAATCTTTTTGGAAAGCAATCTGGCAACATCTATAACATTTTAAAAATTCATTTGCCTTATGACCTAGCAATTCCACTCCTGGGATTCAATGCCATAAAAATAATTGTATAAGGACACAGGTACAACAATGTTTATTACAACATTGTTCATTATGGCAAAAAAATTAGAAGCAAAGAAAATTACTAAAAACAGAGGAATGGTTTAATAAATGATGGAGGACCCATACCATGGAACACTGTACAACCCATAAAAAGAACAAAAATAAAGCCATTAACTGACTTGAGAGATTTTTCAAAAAGTTCTGTTGAATGATAAAAGGAGAAAAGTACATGTGATATGTTTCCACTTTTGTGAAAAAAAATGTTGACAAAAAGTCAGTATATATGTAAATGTGAATATAGGAAGCACTATAAAGAATAAAGAAAATCATATTGGGGATACACAAGAGGCTATAGACCTGAGTGAGGTATGGGGAAACCAATACAAGAGAAAGGAGAAAGAAGGAAGAGCAAAGACAAAAAAGCAAAAAAAAAAAAAAAAAAGGCATTTCTAATAAGGCATTTCATAATAAGACATTTCTAATAAGACATTATCTAAATAAGACATATTCATGTCTTCATGTAAATTTTAAGTGGATTCATATCAAAGCTAACTACAATAGACAAAACACAAATATATTTATATGTATATATATAAATGCAAAGCATAAAATAAACATTTAGAGAAGAGCTAAAAAGCATGGCTTCATAGCAGTGAAACTAGACAAAAAATAAGAATAAAGAGTAAAATAAACACTACTTTATAAAAGCCAGAAGTGTTAACTGGGTGTAATATTTCCAGGGGTCCTCCCATCTGGGGTCTTTCCTCTTAGGCCGAATGCATCAGCAGATAAATGTTGCAGGCGGGCAGGGACAAATGGTATACCAGTTTATGGAAATATCCTTCATTTTGCTATACCTAAGAGTCCTCAGTTAGCCACTCACTGCACTAAGGATCTGTCAAATGTTAGTTCCCGTAGGATGCCTATTAACATAAATCATTTCTATTGAAGTAATGGTTATGAAATGTCTCCATATTTAGAAGTCAAAAAAATTTGGATTCAGTCCACAGATGCCGAAGGTATAGGGCAGGCAAATTTTCACCTCTGCCCTCTTAGAATTTTCAGCTGGGCCTGAGAAGTAAACTGACAGAAACTGATTAACCGGAGCAAAGCAAAGTTGGCCCCAGATGTGGAGGGCCAACTGTACTGAGCCATCGTATATGAGGGACTTGAGCATCCCTGGATATTGGTATTTGAGGGGGGTCCTGGAACCAATTCCCCTCCAATACTGAGGAATATACTTGTATAAATATATACAAACATATAAACTTTATGTTACACAGGAGCCCTCATAAGGAATGAAGACATAAAGAAAGGCAGAACCTACATGTTTTTTTATAGTCGGCTGAACAAACAGAGGTAATTATGGAGAAGTAAATGAATTATGTGCAGAGGCTAAAGGAAGATAAGAATTATTACAGAAGGTCCATTTGTGTAGAATTCTCTGGGTCTCAACTTCTTGTCCTTGATGATAAGAATGTTACTTTGCTTCTATTACAGAGGACATAACCCACATGAGAATTTCATCTCCTGCTTTTAAGAAAAAAAAAGGGAACAGGATTTGCTATTTTTCAAGTCCTTTTAAATCAAAATAATCCTTATGCCAAGGTGGCATATTTTGGAGTGGCATATTCTGCCACCCTTCATAGGCAAAAGCAAAACACAAAAACAAACAAAAAACATAAAACACAACAAAACCGCCAAACCAAATACAAACAACAACAAAAGAAACCATGTTCTCAACTTCCTGAGAGATGGCTCCCCATCTCTTATTAAAATTAAGAGAGAAAGGTATAAGAGTGGGGGGGTACCTACTGATGGGCTGAGGCTGCTCTGGTCCTCCCTGACATAAAATTCATAAAGAATCAAAAGAGAGCCTCTAGCTGCAAAATCAGTTGTTTTTCCTGGGTTCATTTTAATGAAAAAACTTAGCCACCATTCAACGTAGTCTTTAGAATGAAACTTATTATCCTCTGTGGGGTGGAAAGCTCTGGAAACCTTCTGCCTCTGCACTCCTGTTTCAGAGTTGATGACAATGTTTTTAAGCCACTGTTTAGGCCTTCTAGGACACAAAGACAAGTCTAATCAAGGCATGTGAACTGACCAATTTGCTTTCTTTTCCTCTCTTCTTTGTGGAGGCCTGCAATTTTATTTTATAAGAATATGTTCCTCTGTTAACTCTACTCATTATTTATTGCCTACAATGGTTATGAAAATATTTGATCTTCAAAGTGTAGCATGATGCAGTATCTTTATTTTTTAACATGTTTATTGGAGTATAATTACTTTACAGTGTTTTGTTAGTTTCTGCTGTATAACAAAGTGAATCAGCTATATGCAAATGTATATCCCCATATCCCCTCCCTCTTGCATCTCCCTCCCACCTTCCTTATCCCACCCTGCTAGGTAGTAGCAAAGCACCGAGATGATTTCCCTGTGCAATGCAGTTGCTTTCCACTAGTTATCTATTTTACACTTGGTAGTGTATATATACTACTCTTGTACTTCATCCCAGCTTCCCCTTCCTCCACTGCCTGTGTCCTCAAGTCCATTCTCTACATCTGCATCTTTATTCCTGTCCTGCCCCTAGATTCATCAGAACCATTTTTTTTTCATTCCATATATGTGTGTTAACTATTTGTTTTTCCTTTCTGACTTACTTCACTGTTGGACAGACAACACCACTACAGTCCATCCACCCCACTACAAATAACTCAATTTCATTTTTCATGGCTGAGTAATATTCCATTGTATATGTGTGTGCCATATCTTCTTTATCCATTCATTTGTCAATTGACACTTAGGTTGCTTCCATGTCCTGGCTATAGGAAATAGTGCTGCAATGAACATTGTGGTACATGACTTTTTTGAATTATGGTTTTCTCAGGGTATATGCCCAGTAGTGGGAGTGCTGGGTCATATGTTAGTTCTATTTTTAGCATTTTAAGAAATCTCCATACTGTTCTCCATAGTGGCTGTATCAATTTACATTCCCACCAACAGTGCAAGAGGGATCCCTTTTCTCCACACCCTCTCCAGCATTTATTGTTCGTAGATTTTTTGACGATGGCCATCCTGACCAGTGTGAGGTGATAGCTCATTGTAGTTTTGATTTGCATTCCTCTAATGATTAGTGATGTTGAACATTCTTTCCTGTGTTTGTTGGTAATCTGTATATCTTCTTTGAAGAAATGTCTATTTAGGTCTTTGGCCCATTTTTGGATTGAGTTGTTTTTATCATATTGAGCTACATGAGCTGCTTGTATATTTTGGAGATTAATCCGTTGTCAGTTGCTTTGTTTGCAAATATTTTCTACCATTCTGAGGGTTGTCTTTTCATCTTGTTTATGGTTTCCTTTGCTGTGCAAAAGCTTTTAAGTTTCATTAGGTCCCATTTGTTTATTTTTGTTTTTATTTCCATTTCTCTAGGAGGTGGGTCAAAAAGGATCTTGCTGTGATTTATGTCATAGAGTGTTCTGCCTATGTTTTCCTCAAAGAGTTTTATAGTGTCTGGCCTTATTTTAAGTTTTTTAATCTCTTTTGTGTTTATTTTTGTGTATGGTATTAGGGAGTGTTCTAATTTCATTCTTTTACATGTAGCTGTCCAGTTTTCCCAGCACCACTTACTGAAGAGGATGTCTTTTCTCCATTGTATATTCTTGCCTCCTTTATCAAAGATAAGGTGACCATAGGTGCGTGAGTTTATCTCTAGGCTTTCTATCCTGTTCCATTGGTCTACATTTCTGTTTTGATGCCAGTACCATACTGTCTTGATTACTGTAACTTTGTAGAATAGTATGAGGTCAGGGAGCCTGATTTCTCCAGCTCTGTTTCCTTCTTAAGATTGTTTTGGCTACTCGGAGTCTTTTGCGTTTCCATAAAAATTGTATATTTTTTTGTTCTAATTCTGTGAAAAATGCCATTGGTAGTTTGATAGGGATTGCATTGAGCCTGTAGATTGCTTTGGGTAGTATAGTCATTTTCACAACATAGATTCTTCCAATCCAAGAACATGGTATATCTCTCCATCTGTTGGTATCATCTCTAATTTATTTCATCAGTGTCTTATAGTTTTCTGCATATAGGTCTTTTGTCTCTTTAGGTGGGTTTATTCCTAGGTAATTTATTCTTTTTGTTACAATGGTAAATGGGAATGTTTCCTTAATTTCTCTTTCAGATTTTTCATCATTAGTGTATAGGAATACAAGAGTTTTCTGTGCATTAATATTGTATCTTGCTACTCTACCTAATTCATTGATTAGCTCTAGTGGTTTTCTGGTGGCATCTTTAGGATTCTCTATGTATAGTATCATGTCATCTGCAAACAGTGATAGCTTTACTTCTTCTTTTCTGATTTGGATTCCTTTTATTTCATTTTCTTCTCTGACTGTTGTGGCTAAAACTTCCAAAACTATGTTGAAAAACAGTGGTGAGAATGGGCAACCTTGTCTTGTTCCTCATCTTAGAGGAAATGTTTTCAGTTTTTCACCACTGAGAACCATGGTGGCTGTTTGTTTGTCATATTTGGCCTTTATTATGGTAAGGTAGGTTCCCTCTATGCCTACTTTCTGGAGAGTTTTTATCATAAATGGGTGTTGAATCTTGTCAAAAGCTTTTTCTTCATCTATTGAGATGATCATATGGTTTTTCTCCTTCAATTTGTTAATATGGTGTACCACATTGATTGATTTGTGTATATTGAAGAATCCTTGCATTCCTGGGATAAACCCCAGTTGATAATGATGTACAATCCTTTTAATGTGCTGTTGGATTCTGTTTGTTAGTATTTTGTTGAGGATTTTTGCATCTGTGTCCATCAGTGATATTGGCCTGTAGTTTTCTTTTTTTGTGGCATCTTTGTTTGATTTTGGTATCAGGGTTATTACGGCCTCACAGAATGAGTTTGGGAGTGTCCCTCCCTCTGCTATATTTTGGATGAGTTTGAGAAGGATAGGTGTTAGCTCTTCTCTAAATGTTTGATAGAATTCTCCTGTGAAGCCCTTTGGTCCTGGGCTTTTGTTTGTTGGAAGATTTTTAATCACAGTCTGAATTTCAGTGCTTGTGACTGGCCTGTTCATATTTTCTATTTCTTCCTGGTGCAGTCTTGGAAGGTTGTGCTTTTCTAAGAATTTGTCCTTTTCTTCCGGGTTGTTCATTTTGTTGGCATATAGTTGCTTGTGGTAATCTCTCATGATCCTTTGTATTTTTGCAGTGTCAGTTGTTACTTCTCCTTTTTCATTTCTAATTCTGTTGATTTGAGTCTTCTCCCTTCTTTTCTTGATGAGTCTGGCTGATGGTTTATCAATTTTATTTATCTTCTCAAAGAACCAGCTTTTAGTTTTATTAATCTTTGCTCTAGTTTCCTTCATTTCTTTTTCATTTATTTCTGATCTGATCTTTATTATTTCTTTCCTTCTGCTAACTTTGGTGTTTTTTTGTTCATCTTTCTCTAAGTTCTTTAGTTGTAAGGTTATGTTGTTTCTTTGAGATGTTTCTTGTTTCCTGTGGTAGGACTGTATTGCTATAAACTTCCCTCTTAGAACTGCTTTTGCTGCATCCCATAGGTTTTGTGTCATCGTGTTTTCATTGTCGTTTTTTTTTCTAGGTATTTTTTGACCTCCTCTTTGATTTCTTCAGTGATCACTTGGTTATTTTGTAGTGTATTGTTTAGTCTCCATGTGTTTGTATTTTTTACAGTTTTTTTTTCCTGTAATTGATATCTAGTCTCATAATGTTGTGTTCAGAAAAGATACTTGATAGCATTTCAATTTTCTTAAATTTACCAAGGCTTGATTTGTGACCCAAGATATGGTCCATCCTGGAGAATGTTCCATGAGCACTTGGGAAGAAAGTGTATTCTGTTGTTTTTGGATGGAATGTCCTGTATATATCAATTAAGTCCTTCATGTTTAATGTGTCATTTAAAGCTTGTGTTTCCTTATTTACCTTCATTTTGGTTGATGTGTCCATTGGTGAAAGTGGGGTGTTAAAGTCCCGTACTAATTTTGTGTTACTGTTGATTTCTCCTTTTATGGCTGTTAACATTTGCCTTATGTGTTGAGGTGCTCCTATGTTGGGTGCATAAATATTTACAATTGTTATATCTTCTTCTTGGATTGATCCCTTGATCATTATGAAGTTGTCCCTCTTTGTCTCTTGTAATAGTCTTTATTTTAAAGCCTACTTTGTCTGATATGAGAATTGCTACTCCAGCTTTGTTTTGCTTTCCATTTGCATGGAATATCTTTTTCCATCCCCTCACTTTCAGTCTGTATGTGTCCCTATGTCTGAAGTGGGTCTCTTGTAGATAGCATATATATGGGTTTTGTTTCTGTATCCATTCAACCAGTCTATGTTTTTTGGTTGGAACATTTAATCCATTTACATTTAAGGTAATTATCGATATGTGTGTTCCTATTTCCATTTTCTCAATTGTTTTGGGTTTGTTATTGAAGATCTTTTCCTTCTCTTGCATTTCCTGCCTAGAGAAGTTTCTTTAGCATTTATTTTAAAGCTGGTTTGGTGGTGCTGAATTCTCTTAGCTTTTGTTTGTCCGTAAAGGTTTTAATTTATCCTTCGAATCTGAATGAGATCCTTGCTGGGTAGAGTAATCTTAGTTGTAGGTTTTTCCCTTTCATCACTTTAAATATGTCCTGCCACTTCCTTCTGGCTTGCAGAGTTTCTGCTGAAAGATTAGCTGTTAACCTTATGAGGATTCCCTTGTATGTTATTTGTTGCTTTTCCCTTGCTGCTTTTAATATTTTTCCATTGTATTTAATTTTTGATAGTCTGATTAATATGTGTCTCAGTGTGTTTCTCTTTGGTTTTATCCTGTATGGTACTGTCTGGTCTTACTGGATCTGATTGCCTATTTCCTTTCCCATGTTAGGGAAGTTTTCAACTATAATCTCTTCAAATATTTTCTCAGACCCTTTCTTTTTCTCTTCTTCTGGGACCTCTATAATTCGATTGTCAGTGTGTTTAGTGTTGTCCCAGTGGTGTCTGAGACTGTTCTAAATTCTGTTCATTCTTTTTTCTTTATTCTGCCCCCTGGCAGTTATTTCCACTATTTTATCTTCCAGCTCACTTATCCGTTCTTCTGCCTCAGTTATTCTCTTTTTGCTTCCTTTTAGAGAATTTTAAATTTTATTTAATGTGTTGTTCATCACTGTTCGTTTGCTCTTCAGTTCTCCTAGATCCTTGTTAAATATTTCTTGTATTTTCTCCATTCTGTTTTTGAGATTTTGAATCATCTTTACTATCATTACTCTGAATTCTTTTTCAGGTCGGTTGCCTATTTCATCTTCATTTATTTGGTCTTGTAGGTTTTTACCTTGGTCCTTTGTCTGTAACATTTTTTTTTTTTCATTTCTTTTTTTTTTTTTTTTTTTGAAGGGTGGTGTTGTATTCCTGTCTTACTGATTGTTTGGCCTGAGATGTCCTGCACCGGAGTTTGCAGGCAGTTGGATAGAGCTGGGTCTTGGTGCTGAGATGAGGACTTTTGGGGGGTCTGACTCTGATTGATATTCCCTGGGGTCTGAGTTTCTCTGTTAGTCCAGTGGTTTGGACTTGGAGCCCCCACCACAGGAGCTCGGGCCCAACCCCCAGCCTGGGAACCAAGATCCCACAAGCTTTGTGGTGTGATTTAAAAAAAAAAAAAAGAAAGAAAGAAAAAAGGGAGCAGTAAAATATCAAAGAATAAAAAATAAAATAAAATTAGAACGATAAAAAATATATTAGGAAAAATGAAACTATAACTGAAACAACTGCAACAAGGAAAATTAAAACCACAACAGAAAAAAGAAAATAAAAAAGGAGTGGTGGGGAACAAGCCATAAAGAGAGATCACTAACAAAGTATAAAGAATAAAATAAAGTTAGAAAAATAAAAGATTAGGGAAAATAAAAATGTAAATGAATCAACAACAATGAAATAACAAGGTAAAACAGAACCTCAATCTAAAAGAGGAAAAAAGAAAAGGGAAAAAAAAAAAAAAAGCCTTGGCTATGGGGGCAGAGTTTAGGCAAGGGGTGTAACTTAAGCAGGGGCAGGGTTTAGTGTGGGGCAGGGTTTAGGTGGGTGGTGGGTGATGTTTGAGCATGTGGCGGGGCCTCTGCTTAGGACCTGCTCACAGAAGGGGAGAGGCAGCACGTGGAAAGGAGGGTCTCTGGAGTGTGGGGTTCCAGAGTTTGGAGGTAGGGCCCTGAGTGAGGGTGTGTGGGCGGGGTTTAAGCCCAGCACATTGGAGGGGGTCTCCAAGTGTAGAGGTGGGGCCCTGAGTGGAGATGTGGGGGGAAGCTTGGGCTCTGAGGCAGGAGGGAGGCTCCGAGGGCAGAGGACTAAGCCCGGGAGCCCAACAGCCTTCCTGGTGCCTAAGTGGACAGGGAAAACACTGGCCCCGTTTCCTTCTGTTCCTTCGCGCCCCTCCCCCCATCTCCCCCAGGGTCTCCCTGTCACCATTGGATCCCTAACCAGGGGTGGGTCCCGCTGGGTGCAGGAACCCCTTCCCTCCCCCAGCCACCCCTCAGGGATCCTGGTCCAGAGGGCTGGCCTTTACTTTTGCTCCCCCTTCCCTCTGTTCCACTCCCCTCAGGACCCCCGTGGCTGGAGGGGGCCTAGATGGGCAGATGATCAGGCCCGGGATCTCAACAGTTTCCTGGGAGTCCAAGTGGGCAGGGGAAACCTGGCCATGCTCCCTTTTGATCCTCTGCCCTCCCAATGGTCCCCCAATTTCCCCCTTTGGGCATGGGATCCCTTCACCTCCCCCAGTCACCCCTCAGGGGCACCAGTCCTATCCCACCTCCACTTCTCCTCCCCCTTCATTCCCCCAACGCCCCACTTCCTAACCAGTCACTGGGGGTTCCTCCCGTCCCCTTAAGTGTCAGTGGTCCCCTACTGGTGCCTGGTAGGTGCCCTAGTTGTCATGCAGTATCTTTTGAAATAACTTTACATTTAGTTTTTTTATCACTGTTTTTTTAAGTGTTAATTACCTACCAATAACATTTCAGTACACAACTATATCACAAGGACCAATTGGATTTTGGTTAAATTCAAATTGAGATCCTTCTTTTTACATGATCAATATTGCAAAATAGTAGAACTAACTAATCAAAGTCAGCAGGGATTAGTTTAGTCATCAATCATTTTCCAACCAAATATTCCTTAATATGTCTTTATTTAACACTTTCATTCAAACAAAGTACTACAGAGAGAGAATATAATGATTTCTTAAGAGAATTACCATACTAGATTACACATTCGACAGCTATAGACTATTCTTCATAAAATATAAATATGAATAAAACAGGTTTTATGAAGTACCAAATAAGGAATCTTGCTAATTTAAGTCCCAATTGCTTCAGCCTACAAGAACCTGTATTATAAATCCACATTATGTTTAGAATGCCAGCATTCATATATAAATAGGTGAGTGAATTGTTGGAAAGTCACAAAAGATGATGTTTTTACTTCCTTAGTCATAGAACTATCACATGGTGGCAGGGCCCTTACCTGGGAATTCTCTGGGCTGCAAAGCATGAATGAGGTTATGGACCGAATACCTGGAGGCCAAGTGGTTTGCTGTAAACATAAAGTTTACTTAAGGCTTCCTAGGATATTTTGTTTCATAATTACCTTTGAATATTTGCTACCAATGACCTAAGTTTCAAGGAAGTAGAGAGCAATTTTATCAGCTTCCAAGAAATGTGCTCTGGAGTGGAAGCCTGACTTTTCCATTGTGGAAGAGAAAATACAGAGAATGTTCAATTCAAGTAGAAAGAACAGGAAATCACTTTTAATGAGGTTTTATTAAACTTCTAATACAACCCAGAATAATATTAAGCAGCATAAAATTGACTTCTATATCCACTGAGTTCGTATGATGAAGCCTGACCTGTAAGAAACTGGATTCATGTGGATAAAGTAAATCTTAAAAAGATGTAATTTCCTTCATCTTGTTGTGAAGATATAAATTGATGAGTAAATCCTCCCTCCATAGACACATCCTCTTGATGTTCTGCCATGTATGCCAATTGCTATCCTCATAAAGTACATTTTGAAATAATATAAATCACCTTGTGAAACTTTGAAACCAGATGGAAAAGCCACAGCTAACAGGAAAAAAAAAATCATTTTTATTTATACCTGGGGTCCAACAACTACTTTTGTCCTCCTTAGCTCCCACACTGGTCCAAACCACCAGCATCTCCTTCCTGGACTCCCAGTTACCTCCTTACTGGTTTTCATGTCTCACTCTCCTCTATCTTTAGTCATTCTCCATACAAGTCTAATCATGTCATATTTCTGCCGTGTTGAAAAATTTCCAGGGGCTTCCCTTCACACTTAGAATAAAGTCCATTTCTTACTGTAACCTACAAGCCCTTACATCCAAGATTCTGGGCCTTGGAACTATAGATATTTTGAACAAGATAATTCTTAGCCTCGAGGAGCTGTCCTGTGCAATGTGGGATGCTTAGTAGTACCCCTGGCTTCCACCCACTAGATGCCAGTAGCATCCCTTTCACAGCTGTGACAACCAAAAATGTCACCGGGCATTGCCAAATGTCCCTTGGGGGCAAAGTCTCCCCCTCCAGGAATCACTGCTCTGCGTGATGTGGTCCCTCACTGCGCCTCTGTCGTCATCTCCTCTGGTTCACTCGACTTCAATCACAGCAGCCTCTTCCATGCCCCTCCCACAGACCAAGAGACCACTTGACTCTGGCCCTTTTCTGCACTTCCTGTTCTCTGCATGGAATGCTCTTTGCGTTCTATGTCCCTGCTTAAATGTTCTCTCTCTTTCTCTAAAACAGCTCTGCCTGCCACTCTCTACCCCTTAGCATACTTTTCTGCATAGCACTTATCTGCTCCTTAGCTTAATAATATATATCATTGTTTACTTGATTTTTGTCTATCTCTCTGACTTGACAAAATTCCACAATGCCAGAGACTTGAACTGTTTTGTTTAACACTGTCTTCCTAATTTCTAAAACAGCGCCTGTCTATATTTTCTACAGGTGCTCAGTAAATATATACTGACTAAATGGATGAATAAGTGTGAATTCTGGTAGTAGTCCTCTTTAGAATACTGTAAACAATTTTTGGTTGCTGTTTCTCTCATTTTGATAATAGTTTCATACAATATCCTAAATTGAAAAGGATTTTAGAAGTCTTCAGGTGACACAGTCATTTTACAAGTAAGAAATTTGAGGCCTGGAGAGGTTACTTTGTCAACAATGATTAGACTTAGTTTATCTTAATTGACCTTTAAAACTCAAAATGATGAAAACCAAAATTTTTCAGGGCTTCTCTTATAATCTTCCTTTTGGGTATTTTACTCTCATTAATGGACATTTCACTTACAAACTAAACTTTTAGAAAATCTGAATTGAATGTGGATATAGGCATCGAGTATAAGATCATTATTTAAGAAGGCTATTAGTTGCCATCTTATTAAGTAAAGACGATTTGTCTTAGATGTTTAGATAGGAAAATCACTCAGTAACATATCAGATCATAAAAGGAATCAATGAAAGAATATCAATGGCCTATAGTTTGTAGAAATTGCATTAATTTATGGTTATAAACTAAAATAATTCAGAATATGTAAAGCATAGAATTAGATACTTGGCATAAGCACTATTTGAATGGATTCATTTTATGGACTTTATAGACTGATTTGCATCAAAGTTGTAGGACTACATGGGGAATAAACATTACTGAAACAAATATACACTGTAGGTTATGATAATTTTTAACATGAGTAGTGAGATTCATTCCTATCAATTCAACTCAATTAACATTTATTAAAATGAGCATCTAAAACATACACTATTTTGGAGGGTTCAGGAAGATTAAAAAGCTAAGAATGGCAAAGCATCTGACCTAAAAAAACTTGTAATATAATATAGTACAAGAGATGAAGTAAGTACCTGGAAACCACAACACAAACAGAATCTGATAAATGCTGGATTTGAGATAGAATAATGATGATAATTGACTACTATCTGTTGAGTCCTTATTATGGACCAAGTAGTAGACTAAATCATAGTAATTTAGACTTTCTCAAGCAAAGAAAATAGTAAAGGATTTGAACACTGATACACAAAAACCTGTGTACTTAACTACTATTCTGCACTCCTTTAAGAAAAAGATTAATTCTGACTAGGCTGATCCTGATCTGGGAAACTAGATGATGATAATTGCATATCTACTACTAACAGCTTTCCCTCCTATAAATGATCAGCCTAAGCATAATATCTAAAAATAATACATAAAAAACAAAAAAACATACAAGTTTTTGGAGCTGATTATTGCCAAATCAAAATTCTGCATGATTCCCTTGTCATAAGCATTCTATCCTTAGCACAATATTATTAATCTTTAAGTCATGGTCAAGTCTGTAATTGCCCTTTGGATTTATTTTGGATAGGATATTAGGATTAGAAAAGTTTCACTTATTACTTATCCTTATAATTCTATTTTTAAAAACTATCCTATTACTTCTTTTCCATAAAAGAAACAAAAGTAAAAAGGATGAATACATTCATCATTTCCCCTAAATTTTCAATTACAATAGATTTTTTCTGAGTAGTTGTTTCTAACAGACATTTAGAGGAGCACACAGCCAGTCTTGGGAGATCTGGAAAGGTATTGGAGAGCAAGTAATATCTAAAACTAAGAGATGAATCAAAGGTAGCAAAAAGAATTTTAGGAAAAGGCATTTCAGGTAAAAGGAAAGCACGTTCAAAGGCAGGAAATGAGAGATCAGAAAGTGCCTCATAGGTTAATATTAGAAGAACTCTGAGTTCTGTGGTTTGTCTGGAGCATATGTATGATGATACATACGGTACCATATTTCAAAGAGATTAGAAACCCTCTCATCCAACACATTTCAGATTGATAAGTGTCAGGTAATCTTTTTTAAGTTGGCAAGGCAAGGAATTATACCAATATCTCATACATTCATTTCTTAATCATATCATTGTATTATAAGACATACAATGCCCAATTAATTCACCAGTCATTTGAGATAAGAAGTCATTCTCTTTGGGTATAAGTGCATAAGTTGAAATTCTGAGAAGTCTTTTATAAACCATACTCATACTACACTGTTTATAATTCCCAGTTTTAGTTTCTTTACATAGGAGTGAAAACTTAAAGATATTTGTGACAAAATCTGAATACAGAATCCTTCTAGACTTTTACAAAATTTCCCCAGGCTTTCACAGTTGTCTCACCACATTTGACGGCCATTTAGAAAAGAAAACTCATTACAAGTTAGTCTTTCAAAACATCTGACAGGTTTTTTTTCTTTTCCACGTTTCATCAATTTGTATAACATTTAATTAAATTAGATGTGTATGATAATAGGTATAACTAGCGTAAACATGCATGGGAATAAACACAACTGATTTCTTTCAGGCATACATTTTAGCTGGTGGGAACAAAAGTACATAGTATTATAGAGTGTAACCTTTTAGCTGTGAGTATTCTGGGTTACAGGGCTCAGACAAATGTTTTACAGAGGAATAGAGAGCTTGAATGAATCAAGCTTGTCCAGCTGAAGGCTTCATTTAAGAGTGCATCTGTTTAGTTCAGTGTGGCAGATCAGCCAGATAGGAGGATGCAACGCCAAGGCAAATGGAGGTTGGAGAGAAGAGCCAGTTGAGTCTCACTCACAGTGCTTGTGAGCAAAGGCTCTAGAACTAGGGAGCTTATAAGGAAAGGCAGTAGGAGAAGTGTTTCAGAACATGGACTCAGGAGCTAGTCTGCCTGAGTGCAAATGCTATCTCTCTATTCATTAGCCATGTAACTTTGAGCAAATTCCTTATACTATACAACTCTTAATAGTCAATCAGTCCCTACAATTAAAAAAAAAGTCCTAATTCCTGGGATGTTGTTAGGATTAGAAGAGCTAATATTGTAATTATGTGCTCAAAAGAGGCACTCAATTAACATCAACTTTATTATTATGCTAAAGTGTAGACCAATAAGTTTCTAGATATACCGTCCCAGGGCATAATCATGATGTAATATGTGCAAAGTACTTTGAATAGGGCCTGGCATGTAATAACATTATCGTATTAATTTGTTGTTATGAGCCATTTAAAAGTCTTAAATGAAAGAGTGATCAGGTTTGCACTTTAGAAGGAACCATGCCAACAGTGAGAGGGAGAGACTGGGGAGTGAGGTGGGGGTCAAATCAGGAGAGAATGCTTGGTAGGTGATAGGTGCTGAGCTAAGACACTCCCAGGGCAGACAGATAAGAGGACAAAGAAAAGTCAGGACTTACTCATGTGACAGAATTGGGAGTGCTGTCTGCCTGACTGGATGCAGCTTAGGAGCGACAGGGAGGAACTGAAGACATTTATCACAGGTGCTTTTTTCCATGCAGCTGCACTCAAATACAACATCCTGGTTTATGGGTAAACTCAGGAAAGTAGTAAGAAAGTCAAAGCAGGTATTTCTAAGAAATGCACAAAATCAGCTACAAAAGGAGCAAAAGCCTTATCTTTATCAACAGTCTCTCTGCATCCAGCAACCTCAGTGACCCAAATTAACTGACCCCTTTCTTATTAAGCCATCAAACTTCTCTCTCTCCTACAAAATTATTTATACTTTAGTATCACTAAACCATGCAGGCAGTCTTTGAAGATCCAGACATGAGAAGTCTTGTGGAATAATTTTTTGAACATCTTTCTTTTAATATGAACTTGCTGGATAACTGATTTAGTGTTCATTCTGAGAAAACTCTGTACAACAAAGTCAAGTAGTAAAATCATTATGCTGCCTCTATTGAAATGTGAAAGCTTTTGAGGATGTTTCAGATTTTTCGGTGTATAATCTTCCCTAGAATTAGGCAAATATTTATCCTTAAAGTGTAATTAAGTTTTCTAAAAACCACACAGAGGGAGAAACATACCCTAACCTTAAAGAACTGCCAACATGCCCTCTTTATTATGTAAAAGACAAAAATTAATGTTTGGCTAAATAGGTAACCATGTAACTACAGAAGCCCTGTTTTCAACTTTTTATGCATGGAAGACTTTTCATATGTATTTGGATTCCTTTGTGTTTTAGAAAGTTTAGATAATAGGATAACAATTTACACAATAAAGCTGGGTTTATGGAGTAGTAAAATAACTGGATTCACAAGTGAAATTTAAGTTCTCAGTACACTTAATTTAATAAACATTTATTGAGTGCTTTGTAGGTGCCATACACTGGGATTTAAAAATGAACAAAGATAGATACAGTCCATTTTTTCAAGGAACTTCAAATTTAGTGGGAAAGATGGACGTTAATCAAGTAATCATTTAAAATGTAATATCATGTGTGACTAACAAGGGATTAAGTTCCAAAATATAAAAACAGCTGACATAGCTCAATATGAAAAAACAACCCAATTAAAAAATGGGCAGAAGACATAAATAGACATTTCTCCAAAGGCATATAGATGGCCAGCAGACACATGGAAAGATGCTCAACATCGCTAATTAACAGAGAAATGCAAATCAAAACCACAATGAGGTATGACCTCACACCAGTCAGAAAGGCCATCATCAAAAAGTCTACAAATAATAAATGCTGGAGAGGGTGTGGAGAAAAGGGAACCCTCCAACAGTATTTGTGGGAATGTAAATTGGTGCAGTCACTATGAAGAACAGTATGGAGGTTCCTTAAAAAAAACTAAAAATAGAATTACCATATGATCCAGCAGTCTCACTCATGGGCATATATCTGGAGAAAACTCTAATTTGAAAAGATACATACACTCCATGTTCATAGCAGCACTATTTACAATAGCCAAGACACGGAAGCAACCTAGATCGACAGATGAATGGATAAAGAAAATATGGTGTGTCTGTGTGTCTGTGTGTGTGTGTGTGTGTGTGTGTGTGTGTGTGTGTGTATCGATATATAATGGAATATTACTCAGACTTCAAAAAGAATGAAGTAATGGCATTTGCAGCTACATGGAAGGACCTAGAGATTATCATACTAAGTGAAGTAAGTCAGAGAGAGAAAGACAAATATCATATCACTTACACATGGAATCAAAAAAATGATACAAATGAACTTATTTACAAAACAGAAATAGACTCATAGACATAGAAAACAAACTTATATTTTAGAGAAGAGCTAACACCTATCCTTCTCAAACTCTTCCAAAAGATAGCAGACAGAGGAACACTCCCAAACTCATTCCATGAGGCCACCATCACCCTGATATCAAAACCAGACAAAGACGTCACAAAGAAAGAAAACTACAGGCCAATATCACTGATGAACATAGATGCAAAAATCCTCAACAAAATACTAGCAAACAGAATCCAACAGCACATTAAAAGGATCGTACACCATGATCAAGTGGGATTTATCCCAGGAATGCAAGGATTCTTCAATATACACAAATCAATCAACGTGATACACCATATCAACAAACCGAAGAAGAAAAACTATATGATCATCTCAATAGATGCAGAGAAAGCTTTTGACAAAATTCAACACTCATTTATGATAAAAACCCTGCAGAAAGTAGGCATAGAGGGAACTTTCCTCAACATAATAAAGGCCATATATGACAAACGCACAGCCAGCATCGTTCTCAATGGTGAAAAACTGAAACCATTTCCACTAAGATCAGGAACAAGACAAGGTTGCCCACTCTCACCACTCTTATTCAACCTAGTTTTGGACGTTCTAGCCACAGCAATCAGAGAAGAAAAAGAAATAAAAGGAATCCAAATCGGAAAAGAAGAAGTAAAGCTGTCACTGTTTGCAGATGACATGATACTATACATAGAGAATCCTAAGGATGCTACCAGAAAACTACTAGAGATAATCAATGAATTTGGTAAAGTAGCAGAATACAAAATTAATGCACAGAAATCTCTGGCATTCTTATACACTAATGATGAAAAATCTGAGAGTGAAATTAAGAAAACACTCCAATTTACCACTGCAACAAAAGGAATAAAATACCTAGGAATAAACCTACCTAAGGAGACAAAAGACCTGTATGCAGAAAACTACAAGACACTGATGAAAGAAATTAAAGATGATACAAATAGGTGGAGAAATATACCATGTTCTTGGATTGGAAGAATCAACATTGTGAAAATGACTCTACTACCCAAAGCAATCTAGATTCAATGCAATCCCTTTCAAACTACCACTGGCATTTCTTACAGAACTAGAACAAAAAATTTCACAATTTGTATGGAAACACAAAAGACCCCAAAGAGCCAAAGCAATCTTGAGAACGAAAAATGGAGCTGGAGGAATCAGGCTCCCTGACCTCAGACTATACTACAAAGCTACAGTAATCAAGACAGTATAGTACTGGCACAAAAACAGAAATATAGATCAATGGAATAGGACAGAAAGCCCAGAGATAAACCCACACACATATGGTCACCTTATCTTTGATAAAGGAGGGAAGGATATATAGTGAAGAAAAGACAGCCTCTTCAATAAGTGGTGCTGGGAAAACTGGACAGCTACATGTAAAAGTATGAAATTAGAACACTCCCTAACACCACACACACAAAAAACCTCAAAATGGGTTCAAGACCTAAATGTAAGGCCAGACACTATCAAACTCTTAGAGGAAAACATAGGCAGAACACCCTATGACATAAATCACAGCAAGATCTTTTTTGACCCACCTCCTAGAGAAATGGAAATAAAAACAAAAATAAACAAAGGGGACCTAATGAAACTTAAAAGCTTTTGCACAGCAAAGGATACCATAAACAAGACCAAAAGACAACCCTCAGAATGGGAGAGAATATTTGCAAATGAAGCAACTGAAAAAGGATTAATATCCAAAATTTACAAGCAACTCATGCAGCTCAATAACAAAAAAACAAACAACCCAATCCAAAAATGGGCAGAAGACCTAAACAGACATTTCTCCAAAGAAGGTATACATATTGCCAACAAACACATGAAAGAATGCTCAACATCATTAATCATTAGAGAAATGCAAATCAAAACTACAATGAGATATCATCTCTCACTGGTCAGAATGGCCATCATCAAAAATTCTAGAAACAATAAATGCTGGAGAGGGTGTGGAGAAAAGGGAACCCTCTTGCACTGCTGGTGGGAATGTAAATTGATACAGCCACTATGGAGAACAGTATGGAGGTTCCTTAAAAAACTACAAATAGAATTACCATACGACCCCGCAATCCCACTACTGGGCATATACCCTGAGAAAACCATAACTCAAAAAGAGTCATGTACCAAAATGTTCATTGCAGCTCTATTTACAATAGCCAGGACATGGAAGCAACCTAAGTGTCCATCAACAGATGAATGGATAAAGAAGATGTGGCACATATATACAATGGAATATTACTCAGCCATAAAAAGAAATGAAACTGAGTTATTTGTAATGAGGTGGATAGACCTGGAGTCTGTCATACAGAGTGAAGTAAGTCAGAGGGACAAAAACAAATACCATATGCTAACAGATATATATGGAATCTAAGAAAAAAAAATGTCATGAAGAGATTAGTGGTAGGGCGGGAATAAAACACAGACCTACTAGAGCATGTACTTGAGGATAGGGGAGGGGGAAGGGTAAGCTGTGACAAAGTAAGAGAGTGGCATGGACATATATACATTACCAAATGTAAAATAGATAGGTAGTGGGAAGCAGCTTCATAGCACAGGGAGATCAGCTCAGTGCTTTGTGACCACCTAGAGAGGTGGGATAGGGAGGGTGGGAGGGAGGGAGATGCAAGAGGGAAGAGATATGGGAACATATGTATATGTATAACTGATTCACTTTGCTGTAAAGCAGAAACTAACACACCATTGTAAAACAGTTATACTCCAATAAAGATGTTAAAAAAAATAAATAAAATAAATAAATAAAACGTAAAACAGAAAAACAAAACAAAACAAAAAAGAAAACAAACAGTTATCAAAGGCGATGGGGGTGGGGATACAGATACATGCTAATATATATAAAACAGATAAACAAGGATCTACTGTATAGCACAGGGAACTACATTCAGTATTTTGTAATAACCTATGATGGAAAAGAATCTGAAAAAGTATATATATATATATATATATATATATATATATATATACATATATACACACACACATATAACTCAATTACTATGCTGTACTCCTAAAACTAACACAACATTGTAAAGCAACTATATTTCAATTTAAAAAGATGTAATATCATAGCTATGCTAAGAACTATGAAAGAAAGGAACTTGAAGCCACAAATACTTATAATAGAGGAATCCGACCTAGTCTGGGAGAATGAAAGGAGGTGTGAAGAGAAAGTTAGCTTCAGGCAGATTGAGAGCATATGCAGAAGTCCCATGTCCAGAGGAAATCCAGGACATTTGGGAGACTGAAAGAAGGCCAGAGTAGCAGGAAGGCAAAAGGAATGGGAGAGGAGGATACAATGATGAAAGAGTGATGAGCAGGGACCAAACTGTGCTGCACTCTGCTGGGAGAATTAAGAATGATTGTCCAATGACTTTCTTTATTCAGTTGATTCGGTGCCTAAATAAATAGTTTAGTTAAGGTAGATGAAATAACTGCATATTTAATCACAAGGAAGTGAGTTCATGTTTCATAGAAATGCAGTTGTTTGTTTTTTTGTTTGGTTGGTTTTTTTTTTTTTTTTTTTTTTTTTGCGGTACACGGGCCTCTCACTGTTGTGGCTTCTCCCATTGAGGAGCACAGGCTCCGGATGCACAGGCTCAGCGGCCATGGCTCAAGGGCTCAGCTGCTCCATGGCATGTGGTATCCTCCCAGACCGGGGCACGAACCCGTGATGCAGGTGGACTCTCAACCACTGTGCCACCAGGGAAGCCCAGAAAACGCAGTTTTTAATGGCCCTAAAAGACGTATCTGAGCAGAGAGGACTGTGCAGCAGGACAGGGTGTAATGAGGTTACAGGACTTTCACCTAAAGGAACCGGAGAAAATTTCTAACGTGCTGACACCCAGAGAACAGTGCCATGAAATTACTTCTACTGCCCAGGAAACAAGAGGCTAGGCTCTGTTAAGGTAAAATCCTGAAGAAGGAAACATTCACCTCAATAGCCTTTTGTTGGTGAACAACCACCAACCAGAGAAACCACTCTCTGGTCTAACATGAACTATCCCCACCTCCAGGCCCTCTTGAGTGCCTCTCCCTCCTGATGCAGCCCTCCGAAAACAAACTCCCACTCCATTCATCTAGCATCCATCCCTCCCCATCTTCCACCCGCAGACGCCAGGGCTTATTAACTCTATCTACCATTCCCACTATTCAGTCAACTGTATCTGATTTTCCAAGGAAAGGGAAGGGGGGGTTCTTACTCGCATGAGTTTGGAGAAGAAGGCTTACCTTCAAGAAAAGTAGCAGTGTTAAAAAAAGAGTGACACATTAAATCAATCAGAGTGCCAAGGAAGGAAATACTAGTATGGGCCAAAGCTAAGAGAACGTTTAAGTATGGAAACTTGAGTTAAGCCTTAGGCTTAGAGAAGGAGACTGAACACTCTGGGTCATTCTAGAGTAAGTAACCCAGGCATGAAAACACAGAATAAAGGAATGATGCATGTCAGGCTTGGGATAAAGCATGAAATACTAGGGAAAATTTAAAAACTATCATGACTGCAACAGAGCATTTACAGGGAGAGTAGTGATAACAATAAAATAAGGAGAGCAAAATCTTAATGAGCCTCAAACACTACAGTGAGGAGCTTGGTCTTTTTCCCTGTTGGTATCTGAGATCCACAGGGAGTAACTTGATGACAGCTGTATTTTAATAAACTGCAACAATGAACCTTGCAGTGTTTATCCATGCATTCTACACATACTTATTCAATTCCTATAATGCCACCAAACACAGTGCTAGGAGCTAGGAGGATAAACAATAAACCAGTAAGGAGGATATTCATTAACGTAAGCGTTGAAAAGTCTGATGTAGGGCTTCCGTGGTGGCGCAGTGGTTGAGAGTCCGCCTGCCGATGCAGGGGACACGGGTTCGTGCCCCAGTCTGGGAAGATCCCACATACCACGGAGCGGCTGGGCCCGTGAGCCATGGCCGCTGAGCCTACACATCTGGAGCCTGCGCTCCGCAAAGGGAGAGGCCACAACAGTGAGAGGCCCGCATACAGAAAAAAAAAAAAAAAAAAAAAAAAAAAAAAAAAGTCTGATGTAGTGATAGAAAGGAGGTATCCAAGAGACTGTGAAATTTTTATCATAGATTAAATCATAGAGTCAAAAGAAGGGAATTAAAGGTGACTCCACTGTTGGAACTCTGAAATGATGAAATGAAACTATTGTATCAAGCAGAAAACTGGGTCATATTTTAGAGAAAAGTGATTAATCTCATCTATAAAAGTTGAGTTTCAGGTGATGAGTGATTTCATCAGGTGGGGAGGTCCCACTGACAAATATAGGACCTGATAATCCTCTCTTTTCACTCATTATTTTTGGTTGACAATGCATAATGCTGGTATGTGGGACACATACTAGTACACTAGTCATTGGAGGGGATATTTTTGATTTAGGGGAAGCCTTTACATCAATATTCTGCCTGTGTGTTCATGTTAATGAGATTTAATAGGGAAGATACCTAATGGGAGGATTGCAGAATGTGTGTGAAAATCAAAGATATTTAGTAAAGAACATTTTAATTTACTCTTAAATATATGTGAAGTGTGTTTATGTGTTTATGACTATATAATCATATATATGCATATATGTAAATAAATGTGTCTGCGTACACACACACAAAATATATATATTCATGTTTGTACACATTTCTTTCAACAGAGATGTAGATGGTGGAGCTTTTCAGAATCAAGCAGTGGGAGAGACCCAAACATTTATTCAAGACTCCATCCAAATTCCATCAATAATTCCACATATACTTTTAAAAGGTATTTTTACATACTTTTTTACTGTTTAAGGCAAGTCATAAATATGGGTTTTTATGAGCAACTAGAAATTAAAATTATAATATACACAAAGCCACAAAAGAGGAAATGACTCAACTAAGAACTGCAGGCTTTCTAACCACCATTTACCTAAACTATCTTGCATAGCAAGATAAATCTAACAGACAGAAGTTATAAAAATGAATTCAAATTCAGCCTTAAAAGTAAAATTAAAAATACATTACAAAATGTAAATCAGACAGCATTATTTTATGCTAAAATTCCCTTTCCCTCCAAGGATTTTTAAGCACGCAAAACCCTGATTTTAGCAGTCATGCTCTAATTTCAATTGTGTGAGAATTATTCTATCTTCATGAACACAAAAACAGAAGAATAAAGAATAAATGACCTGTCCCTGATTTAAACAGTACATCAGAAACTGAACAAATAAAGGGATTCATACTTGTAAATACTAAGTACTTCTAATAAACCAAACTGGCTAAAAGACACTGAAAGGGCAGTTTTGAAAAATCCTCTGGGGGTCAGGTATCAAATGGATGCCATGAAACAGAACTGCATTGCATATGTTTTTACTTACCCATCTTGACAGCAATATCCTTATTTTCTGTTCTGGCAGTACAAATAAAATATTTTCTCTAGCTTCAGCCACATTTATCAAGCAATAAAGAGGCAAATATTACTGCTATCTACTTTAACCTGTCTAATTCTTCGATTTCTATTCAGGACTTCCTGAAAAATTCATGTACTTATTTTCAGGCACTTGATGGAATAGTAAATATGTATCAAAATAATTTCCTCTTCTGAAATCACAGTAAATGCACTGAGAAATTTCTTCTCCTGGAAGGTGGAAAAAGTTCCTAGAAGAAGGTGGCTTTCTATAGCACATACAATGTTACAAATTACAAATATTGTTTAGGCAACCACATTCTTAAACGGTAGGTCTAGCCTTTCCTGAAACTCAGTTAAAATGGAAAAGAAGAAACAAATATACAAACAAACCAAAGACGAAAACTCTCAAGCACATGGAAAATGAAAGAGGGCTGAATCATTTATTCCTCTCCTCTTTTTTTTAAACATGCAAGTTGGCTGCACCTAACAGATTTTAACATGTGTGAATATTTTGACCCAGCAAATCTGAAATTCTATCCAGCAGAAGGAATTGCAAAACTGCATAAGAACATATGTATGAACATGGTCACTGAAACATAATTTGTAATAGCAAAAAAAAAAAAATGACAATGTAAGTGTTGAACAATAAATAAATGGCTTAAAAATTATAATACATTTAAACTGTGGAATGCTGGGCTTGGACTACAAATAATGAGTTAGATTTGTGATGTTATAGATAAAGTTCATGATGGATCTCAGATTGGAAACATGGAGTTACAGAAAACCCAAGTACTGGATTAAAAAAACCCAAAATACACCCAGGTACATATGTATATGTTTCTATGAGAATTAAAAATTATAGAAGGAAACGCATTTAAATATTAAGATTGTTCATTTTGTGAGAGTAGGATAACGGGACATTATTTTAGGAAGAAAACCTTACATTGCTTTTATACAATTCAGTATTTGAATTTTTTTGAAATGTTATGTACGAACAAGGAAGCAAAAAAATATGTTGACTAAATGCCAGAGACTGTCTGGGAGGTAGTTGCTATTTGGTCCTAGATGATCATCAAGGTCTACAACCATCTGAAAATTGAGGTAAACACCTTGCCTACTGCCCTGGTACCCTGAGACATCAAAGCTGGGGCCCCTCCCAACCCACGCTATGAGTCTGTTATTTTGCATCCATTCACTGACTACAATTCCCAGCACATGGCAATGGCAGGGAGAACAAACATGGATAGAGAGGGAATGGACAGGGTCATTAGGACATTTTGGAAGGCTGAGATCCTCTCCTGATAAAGACATGCAAGTGAGGGGAGTCAAGAAGAACTCTGGGAGCAGTAATGTCTGGAAGTTGTAGTTTTACATGTTCTGTCACCAAAGACAATCTCAAATCTGACTTAGGAGGGCTAGGATATGTCTAGTCTTCCTCATAGTCAGATAAGAAGGAAACAGGAACAGATGTCTTACTTCTGCCTAGAAAGGTCCTGGTAGATTAATAATCACTGGGTAATGGACAATAGGTGGGAGGCTATACACAGGGACACGAAGGAGCACAACACATAGAGAAGAGAGAAGGCAATGTAAAGAGAGTGGCAGAGACTAGAGCAATACAGCCACAAACCCAGGACTGCTGATGCCCAGCAGAAGCTGGAGGTGGCAAAGGACAGAATATCTCCTAGAGCCTCTGGGGAGGGCACAGCGCTGTGAACACCTTGATTTCAGACTTTGGGCTCCAGAATTGTGAGAGATGAAGTTTCTGTTGTTTTAAGCCACCAAGTTTGTGGTAATTTATTTGTTCTGGCAACCCTAGGGAACTAATCCAGCATTTTTTTCTTTTCATGCCCTTCCTTTCATTCAAAAGTTATGAGTAATGATCACCACCCTCACCAAGTACTATCAGTATATCAGAAATAGTGATAAATTTTTTTACAGTCTTTTTATCATTTAACCTTCCTAACAACCCTGCGAGGATGACATTATTATTAACTCATCATAGAGGAAGAAACTGACAATTAGAATTCAGACCCAAGTCAGTCTGATTTCAGTCTATCATCCTCTACTAAAACTACTAAAGGGCTTCCCTGGTGGCGCAGTGGTTGGGAGTCCGCCTGCCGATGCAGGGGACGTGGGTTCGTGCCCCGGTCCGGGAAGATCCCACATGCCGCGGAGCGGCTGGGCCCGTGAGCCATGGCCGCTGAGCCTGAGTGTCCGGAGCCTGTGCTCCGCAGCGGGAGAGGCCACGGCAGTCAGAGGCCCGCGTACCACACACACACAAAAAAAACCAAAAAACAAAAAACTACTAAAGAATAAGGGAGAGTATAAAGTAAATGAATACTTCCTTACCTGCACATGCATTAATAAAGTCTCTGGAAGAAGGGGGAGATGGAAGGCAAGGTGAGAGGTTATCTTCCATTCTATTACATTATTAAAAATTTCTGAATCCTGTTAATGTATTGTATTGATATATCTAAAAATAACCAAAGAAAATAGCAGTTGCCTAGTGAAAAAAAAGTTAAATCCCCAAACGAATAGCAAGAAATTAATAAAAATATAAATTTATTAGCAAAATAAACAATTTTTAGAATAGAACTAAAATCATACTGGACTTAGAAAACAAGGAAACAGGTCCAGAAAGTATTAGGTGACTAGCGGAATACTGCTGACTTTTTGTAGTTATTTAAATAAAGTCAACTGTTTCCTACAATATGTGCTAATTCCCTGCCTTCTGCCCCACTCAGAAGCATCCGCTGACAATACGCAAAGAGCGGACAACAGTGACTAAACATCCTAGTGTTCAATGCACAGGTCTCTCCCTCAGGCATCTCTCTGCTGTCCTTTTGCTGTAATTCTTAAGTTTACAAACGTAGCCTAAGAGAGTGTAGAAATTAGGGGTCTCAAAACATAGATTATGAAATTATTATCAAGGGAGTTATACATCTGTATTCTGTGGATGTTAATTAAGAAAATTGAAATTTTCTGTTGTAAGTGATTTTCATTTAGACTTAGAATTAGGAGAAGGGAATATTTATGATCTCTAATAGCTATTCCTGAACCTACAGTTCTAAAATTTTAGTGCCTTTCACTGTAATCCTGCTATCTGAAATGCGTAAGCTACAAAAATGCCAACAAATAGGATTCTTATTGTTATATTCCTCTTCCCAGGATTCTTCCTTACTAAGCACTTCTTTTTTCATTAAAAAAGAATTTCTCTAATAATTTTCAAAAGAACAAGAAAATAAATTTTTATCAAAATAGTGACTCAGTTTTTCATTATCAATTAGCATTTTATCAAATTTTTACAACTACACAATACGCCACCAATCATAGCCAGTGCTTCATCTTTTCCAGAGACACATGCAAACCCCAAAAGATAATTGAGTAGATTAGAGTGAACACCAATAAAATCTAGGTCAAACTTAATAACCTTCAAACAGCAGCAACCACGGTGCATACTAAATGCACCAACCAAGAACAAGATGTTTTGATGAAGCCAAAACCAATTCAGGGACTTCTGAGAATGCTGTATTTCCATATGGTGACTTTTGTACGACTTCCTTTTTTCAGTATATTTACTTGCAAATGTAACTCTTATTTCACTATTTTCAATACAGTATTTAAAATGACAAACTGATTACTGATCATTAATCTTTGATTGACTTGCCCTATTATGACTCACTGAAATGAAACATTAGATACAGAAACTGGCTGGGGTAGAAAATTGTGGCTAAGGTACAGTCAACAAACCTAAACCTTCAAATAACCAGGATTTTAATCTTAGGAATCACAAACAGAGCTAAGAAACAGCAGAATCAGCAAATAAATTGAGCCTATACTACCCAGGGCTTTTCTCACAGCGGCGCCAGTTGTTTTCAGGATCATTTACATCTAATTCTATGGAGCAGTGAGGGTGTGTTTTCAGCACCCTCAGGATGGCAAGGGCTTCAGTGAAGTGTTTATCTCATGGCTGTTCCTCCCGTGAATTCTTGGGAGGACCCTGAACCAAAGGTGCTCTTACAAAAATGGTTTTACCATGTATACATTGGTTTCCCCACAAATTCACTGATCCCCTGAAAAAAAATATTCGACAAGTTCTTACTATGGACTAAGGTATTAGTGAAGATAAACAATTAGGTGCCTGTCTTGCAGAGTGGGTCCCCCAGTTAGGGACACTGTGGGATGTGCTAAGTGGTGGCAATGTGTGAAGCCAGGGGCCTACAGGGGACAGGGTAGCTGATTTGTTCTGGAGAGTTCAGAAATTTTCACAGATGTCTTAGACAGAAAGGCCGTTCAAGAGCTATTCTTTTAAAGGTTTTAGAAGTAATTTGGCTTTTTGCTTTCAGATATCAGGTATCCCATAATTTACCCTGTATTACTGAGGTGACTGCCAGCTATCAAGTAAATTTGAAAGTTGGAATGCTAGGAATTGATCCTATGAGTTCTTACATTTTTGAAATAGTATTTTCATATTTAATATGCTTTCCTAAGCTTCTAGCTCTCATTTTACTTGTTGGTTTTAAAAAAGAAATGATCACTATGGGGTATGTCCCATTAATTATCATAGTTCTTAGCCAGGCCACACCTTTTCCCCAGTAACAGGTCTGAGTTTTTGTTTGAAAAAGTATTTTTACATAATTATAGACTTGCAGTTAGAAAAGCAATAGAGAGAGTACCCATATACCTTTCACCCAGATTTCCCTAATGTTAAAATCTTACATAAACATAGCACAATTATGAAAATAATTGTATCAAAATAAGAAATCAACATTGGTTTAATACTATTAACTACAAACTTTATTCAGATTTCAACAGTTCTTCCACTGATGTCATTTTTCTCCTCTGACATCTTGACGTTTTAAAAACTAATTTAGTGAATGACCAGTTATTTGAGAAAGAAAAAGGAATAGGAATTAGAATTGTCAGCTTCTTAAATGAGACAAACATGATTAAGAGTATTTTTTGTTTTATGTTTGAAATATAATTGTTCAATGGGATAAGCTTTGTTCAATGTTATTTTATGTGTTACTTATTATATAACCTTGGCTGAACTCTGACATAATAAATAGATGCACAAAAATATATTTTTCACATTCTCTACTCTCCCCTGTTATTTAAAACTAAAGGTAGTTCGTTAAACTGGGGATGGAAGGCTAAGTCCTGTCTGGTAAGGTTTCACAAGAGTGTAGAAGTGCCCTTCCTAGTAGGAGAGTGGTAGCTGCAGACACTCACATTGAGATCCACATCTGCTAAAAACATGAGCTCCTCCACTGTCTAACATCAAAGTGAGGTGATTTGCTACCAGCACCTATGCACATCCCTCTTCTAACTGTGCATTAGCTCTTATCCAATTAGCCAATAGAGGCCAACGCGCTTTGCTTCAAATTACTATCCCTTTGAGGAATTTCAATGTAAAGGGCACATAAGAATTCTAGAAAACCAGACCAGGGAGAGAACATCCTGGGATGACACCCCCTGCTTGTTTCTTCTTCTGTTCTCCTTTTCAGACTGGCAGCACTGGCTGGGATCACATTATATTTTCATGTATTCCATAATGTGAAAGCTTGAATCTTGGAATAACAAATGTGCTTAACTACCCAATAATGTACCACCGGGAACATTATTTTGACACATGTATGAAAACTGGAAGTATAAATTGCTCTGGCACGAAGAGGATACTCCATCTCTCCTAGAAGTTAACAGTAGATGACTTCAGTACAACTGGTCAGGGAGTCACTTTTTAGTAATTCTCCAGAGTCCTCATCATTAGTCAGAAATTATTTTTTCTTGTAGTGTCATTTCTAAAGCACCTGCAGCTCTACTGAAACTTGGAGCCTTATTATAGATTGGGTTCGTTAGGTAGAAAAAAATATTAACAGCTACAGTATTTCTTTTGGTTAAATAAGAATAAAGTTCAGTCCATTAGTATTTTCCACCACTCCCATACAACACTCACAGTGCCCAGATGCTATGAAAATAATAATTCCACTCTGTTCTGGAAAGAGAAGCATTTATAAAATTGTGGAAATAATTGTTACTTACTTAAGAGGTTGTTAGGAGGCCTAGCACTCAGGAAAGAAGGTATGTGCTCATGTTAATGAACTGTACAAAAGTATGCAAACTCCAGGCTTAAATGCAATTCTACTTCTTCCACGGATAGTTGCATATAAAAATCCTAAAATGTTTGTCAGTTGTATATTGTATTTGGTCCAAAGGACCCTGGTAGTAAAAACAGATGCCAAATTTATACATTACATTTAAATAAACACAGTAGAAACATACATACAAGATATAAAACCCTCAATCAACTTGGAACTTGCTATAATTTATCTTATTTTAGAAGGTTATTTTAATATAATTTACGCGAACCATCTAAATTTGTTTGACATATTCATATCCCTAGAAGAAGACTTTAAAAATTAAATGGCTTGGGACTTCCCTGGTGGCATAGCAGTTAAGAATCTGCCTGTCAATGCAGGGGACACAGGTTTGAGCCCTGGTCCGGGAAAGTCCCACATGCCACAGAGCAACTGAGCCCATGTGCCACAACTACTGAGCCTGCGCTCTAGAGCCCGTGAGCCACAACTACTGAAGCCCAAGAACCTAGAGCCCGTGCTCCGCAACAAGAGAAGCCACTGCAATGAGAAGCCCGTGCACCACAATGAAGAATAGCCCCCGCTCGCTGAAACTAGAGAAAGGCTGCGCGCAGCAACGAAGACTCAACGCATCCAAAAATAAATAAATTTATTTTTTTAAAAATTAAATGACTCAAAACCTGTAATAAACATTTGAAGCTTTAAAATGTCATTTTTCTCCTCTTCACTCACTCTGTTGTTTGGGTTAGGCTGAGGGGACCACAGAAATTAGAAAGACTCTGGTCTAAAACTGTGTCCTGTTTTATATTCTTCAAGCAGGATTTAGAATTATGAAAAATTCTACCACCCATTGTGAGAATACAAGGTGGCCCTGGTGCTTCAGATGTATAATATGAGCAAGCCATGTGATTTCTTGCTAAATTCTTGATGTAATGATTTTCTCATCAGTTTGACAGTCAAGACTTCCATTTAATGTGTAACAGGGTAGAAGTTGTAAACTGGTGGAATTGGACTGATTTTCTGATTTGCCCCATTGCATGGCACAGTCAACAGATTAATTGTGTCAGAGTTTCAGCATTCCAAATCTTCATCTGGGAAAAGGCAAGCCTGGGGCAGTTGCTATGGTGACCATGCCCATGGCTAAGCCCCCAGGCATAAACACACTGCCTCACAAGTAACCAACTCTTGAATTTTAGTTCTTTGACTATAGTAAGGACAAAGAATATATAAATGATGAATCATTTATTGATCATGAATCAACTTTATCTGATGAAGAAACAATGAATACAACTATTATTCTAGATTTTATTCTCAAGAATAAGTAATTCTTGTACTAATGGAGAAAATTTTGATTGCTTGACCATAAATACAAGAAAAAGATAAGTTCCTGTTATAAAGTACCATTCTAAGAATTAATTAAAAGGAAGCATTTGATAGGGTCACTTACTAGCAAATTACCTTTCTATATAAAATCAAAGTACATGTGCATTTGGTGTTATTAATGCCATGAAAAAGAAAAACAATAGAAGATAAACTTTCAAAAGAAAAAGAAGATAGAAAATGAACTCATAAAAAATGAATTCTTGAATATAGATATTACCTGAAAGTAGGCTTTACTATCATTTCACTTTTAAGGAAGATTCTACCTTTTGATTACTAGTGTAAACAAGCAGGACCATATGGGGCCTTCCTGGGACAGACCCCTCCCCCATATCCTCTGTATACCTAGATAACAGTATCTGATGCACATTTCCTGAGTTGTTTTATGGATGCTAAAACCTCCACCAAATGGAAGAATTAACTACTTGATGACTGTGAGCACATAGCCCCCAGGTCTATTAGAGCCTAAGGATTGATAATGTTAACCCCTGTGACACTGCCCTGTTACATTACCATGAACCAATCAGAGTATTGTGCATAAGCTGGTCACACACCCAGGGATTCCCCTCCCTCATTCAGCCTTTAAAAATGCTTTCCTGGCTCACTTCCTCTTGCTAGAGCACCAGAATCACGACTAACTGCTGAACAATCATCAACAGGAAGACACTGGAACTCACCAAAAAAGATATCCCACATCCAAAGACAAAGGAGAAGCCACAATGAGACGACAGGAGGAGCTCAATCACAATAAAATCAAATTCTATAACTGCTGGGGGGGCTGACTCACAAACTGGAGTACACTTATACCTCAGAAGTCCACCCACTGAAGTGAAGGTTCTGAGCCCCACGTCAGGCTTCCCAACCTGGGGGGCTGGCAACAAGAGGAGGAATTCCTAGAGAATCAGACTTTGAAGGCTAGTGGAATTTCATTGCAGGACTTCGACAGGTCTGGGGGAAACAGAGATTCCAGTCCTGGAGAGCACACACAAAGTAGTGTGCACATCAGGACCCATGGGAAGGAGCAGTGACCCAATAGAAGACTGAACCAGACCTACCTGCTAGGGTCAGGGGGTCTCCTGTAGAGGCAGGTGGTGGCTGTGGCTCACCATGGGGGCAAGGACACTGGCAGCAGAAGTTCTAGGAAGAACTCCTTGGTGTGAGCCCTCCAAGAGTCCTCCATTAGCCCCAACAAAGACCTGGGTAGGTTCCAGTGCTGGGTTGCCTAAGGCCAAACAACCAACAGGGAGGGAACCCAGCCCCACCCATCAGCAGAGAAGAGGATTAAAGTATTACTGAGCTCTGCCCAACAGAGCAACACCCAGCTCTACTCACCACCAGACCTGCCCATCAGGAAACTTGCACAAGCCTCTTAGATAGTCTCATCCACCAGAGGGCAGAAAGCAGAAGCAAGAAGAGCTACAATTCTGCAGCCTATGGAAGGAAAACCACATTCACAGACAGACAGACAAAATGAAAAGGCAGAGGACTTTGTCCCAGATGAAGGAATAATATAAAACCCCAGAAAAACAACAAAATGAAGTGGAGATAGGCAACCTTCCAGAAAAAGAATTCAGAATGATGATAGTGAAGATGATCCAGGATCTCGGAAAAAAGAATGGAAGCAAAGATCAAGAAGATGCAAGAATGTTTAACAAAGACCTAGAAGAATTAAAGAACAAAAAACAGAGATGAAAAATACAGTAACTGAAATGAAAAATACACTACAAGGAATCAATAGCAGAATAACTGAGGCAGAAGAAAGGATAAGTGACCTGGAAGACAGAATGGTGGAATTCACTGCCATGGAACAGAATAAAGAGAAAAGAATGAAAGAAATGAAGACACCCTAAGAGACCTCTGGGACAACACTAAATGCAAAAACATTCGCATAATAGGGGTCCCAGAAGGAGAAGAGTGAGAGAAACGACATGAGAAAATATATGAAGAGATTATAGTCGAAAACTTCCCTAACATGGGAAAAGAAATAGCCACCCAAGTCCAGGAAGCACAGAGAGTCCCAGGCAGGATAAACCCAAGGAGAAACATGCAGAGACACATAGTAATCAAAATGACAAAAATTAAAGACAAAGAAAAATTATTGAAAGCAACAAGGGAAAAATGATAAACAGCACACAAGGGAACTCCCATTAGGTTAACAGCTGATTTCTCAGCAGAAACTCTACAAGCCAGAAGGGAGTGGCCTGATATATTTAAAGTGATGAAAGGGAAGAACCTAGAACAAAGATTCCTCTACCCAGCAAGGACCTCTTCAGATTCGACAGAAATCAAAAGCTTTACAGACAATCAAACGCTAAGAGAATTCAGCACCGCCAAGCCAGCTCTACAACAAATGCTAAGGATCTTCTCTAAGTGGGAAATACAAGAGAAGAAAAGGACCTACAAAAACAAACCCATAACAATTAAGAAAATGATAACAGGGACATACATATCAATTACCCTAAATGTGAATGGATTAAATGCTCCAACCAAAAGACACACGCTCGCTGAATGGATACAAAAACAAGACCCATATATATGCTGTCTACAAGAGACCCACTTCAGACCTAGGGACACATACAGACTGAAAGTGAGGGGATGGAAAAAGATATTCCATGCAAATGGAAATCAAAAGAAAGCTGGAGTAGCAATACTCATATCAGATAAAATAGAATTTAAAATAAAGAATGTAACAAGAGATGAGGAAGGACACTACATAATGATCAAGGGATTAATCCAAGAAGGAGATATAACAATTACAAATATATATGCACTCAACATAGGAGCACCTCAATACATAAGGCAAATGCTAACAGCCATAAACGGGGAAATTGACAGTAACACTATAATAGTGGGGGACTTTAACACCTCACTTACACCAATGGACAGATCATCCAAAATGAAAATTAATAAGGAAACACAGATTTAAATGACACAATAGACCAGAGAGATTTAATTGATATTTATAAGACATTCCATCCAAAAATAGCAGATAACACTTTCTTCTCAAGTGCACACAGAACTTTCTCCAGGATAGATCACATCTTGGGTCACAAATCAAGCCTCAGTAAATTTAAGAACACTGAAATCCTATCAAGCATCTTTTCTGACCACAACGCTATGAGATTAGAAATGAATTACAGGGAAAAAAACCGTAAAAAACACAAACACATGGAGGCTAAACAATACGTTACTAAATAACCAAGAGATCACTAAAGACAACAAAGAGGAAATCCAAAACTACCTAGAGACAAATGACAATGAAAACACGATGATCCAAACCTTTGGGATGCAGCAAAAGCAGTTCTAAGAGGGAAGTTTATAGCAATAAAAGCCTACTTCAAGAAACAAGAAAAATCTCAAACAAAAAATCTAACCTTACACCTAAAGGAACTAGAGAAAGAAGAACAAACAAAACCTAAAGTTAGTAGAAAGAAAGAAATCATAAAAATCAGAGCAGAAATAAAAACAAAGAAAACAATACAAAGATCAATAAAAATAAATGCTTGTTGGGCTTCCCTGGTGGCGCAGTGGTTAAGAATCCGCCTGCCGATGCAGCGGACGCGGGTTCATGCCCCCTTCCGGGAAGATCCCACATGCCGCCTGCGCCTCGGTGAGAGGCCCGCATACCGCAAAAAAAAATAAAAAAATAAATGCTTGTTCCTTGAGAAGATAAACAAAATTGATAAACCACTAGCCAGACTCATCAAGAAAAAGAGGGAGAGGACTCAAATCAATAAAATTAGAAATGAAAAAGGAGAACTTACAACAGGCCTGCAGAAATACAAAGCATCCTAAGAGACTACTACAGGCAAGTCTATGCTAATAAAATGGACAACCTGGAAGAAATGGACAAATTCTTGGAAACTTATAATCTTCCAAGACTGAACCAGGAAGAAATAGAAAATATAAACAGACCAATCACAAGTAATGAAATTGAAACTGTGATTAAAAATCTTCCAACAAACAAAAGTACAGGACCAGATGGCTTCATAGGTGAATTCTATCAAACATTTAGAGAAGAGCTAACACTCTTCCTTCTCAAACTGTTCCAAAAAATTGCAGAGGAAGGAACACTCCCAAAGTCATTCTATGAGGCCACTATCACCCTGATACCAAAACCAGATGAAGATACTACAAAAAAAGAAAATTACCAACCAACATCACTTATGAATATAGATGCAAAAATCCTCAACAAAATACTAGCAAACAGAATCCAACAACACATTAAAAGGATCATACACCATGATCAAGTGGGATTTATCCCTGGGCTACAAGGAATCTTCAATATACGCAAATCAATTAATGTGATACACCATATTAGCAAAGTGAACAATAAAAACTATATGATCATCTCAATAGATGCAGAAAAAGCTGTTGACAAAATTCAACATCCATTTATGATAAAAACTCTCCAGAAAGTGCACATAGAGGGAACCTACCTCAACATAATAAAAGTCATATACGACAAACCCACAGCAAACATCATTATCAATGGTGAAAAACTGAAAGTATTTCCTCTAAGATCAGGAACCACACAAGGATGTCCACTCTCGCCACTATTATTCAACATAGTTTTGTAAGTCCAAGCCCCGGCAATCAGACACAGTAAAGAAATAAAAGGAATACAAATTGGAAAAGAAGAAGTAAAACAGTCACTGTTTGCAGATGACATGATACTATACATAGAGAATCCTAAGGATGCCACCAGAAAACTACTAGAGCTAATCAATGTAGTTGGTAAAGTTGCAGTATACAAAATTAATGCAGAGAAATCTCTTGCATTCCTATTCTCTAATGATGAAAAATATGAAAGAGAAATTAAGGAAACAGTCCCATATACCACTGCAACAAAAAGTATAAAATACCTAGGAATAAGTCTACCTAAGCAGACAGAAGACCTGTATGCAGAAAACTATAAGACACTGATGAAAGAAATTAAACATGATACAAACAGATGGAGAAATATACCATGTTCTTGGAGTGGAAGAATTTATGTTGTGAAAATGACTATAGTACCCAAAGCAATCTACAGATTCAATGTAATCCCTATCAAATTACCAATGGCATTTTATACAGAACTAGAACAAAAAGTCTTAAAATTTGTATGGAGATACAAAAGACCCTGAATAGCCAAAGCAGCCTTGAGGGAAAAATATGAAGCTGGAGGAATCAGACTCCCTGACTTCAGACTATAGTACAAAGCTACAGTAATCAAGACAATATGGTACTGGCACAAAAACAGAAATATAGATCAATGGAACAGGATAGAAAGCCTAGAGATAAACCCATGCACCTATGGTCAACGAATCTATGACAAAGGAGTCAAGGATATACAATGGAGAAAAGACAGTCTCTTCAGTAAGTGGTGCTGGGAAAACTGGACAGCTACATGTAAAAGAATGAAATTAGAACACTCCCTATCACCATATACAAAACTAAACTCAAAATGGATTAGAGACCTATATGTAAGTCAGGACACTATAAAACTCTTAGAGGATAACATAGGAAGAACACTTTTTGACATAAATCACAGCAAGATCTTTTTTGATCCACCTCCTAGAGTAATGGAAATAACAAAAATAAACAAATGGGACCTAATCAAACTTAAAAGCATTTGCAAAGCAAAGGAAACTACAAACAAGAAGAAACCACAACCCTCAGAAATGAGAGAAAATATTTGCAAATGAATCAACAAAGGATTAATCTCCAAAATATATAAACAGCTCATGCAGCTCAATATTTTAAAAAAAAAACAGCCCAATCAAGAAATGGGTAGAAGACCTGAATAGACATTTCTCCAAAGAGGACATACAGACAGCCAAGAAGCACACGAAAAGCTGTTCAACATCACTAATTATTAGAGAAATGCAAATCAAAACTACAATGAGGTATCACCTCACACCAGTTAGAATGAGCATCATCAGAAAATCTACAAACAACAAATTCTGGAGAGGGTGTGGAGAAAAGGGAACCCTCTTGCACTGTTGGTGGGAATGTAAATTGATACAGCCACTATGGAGAACAGTATGGAGGCTCCTTAAAAAACTAAAAATAGAATTACCATATGACCCAGCAATCCCACTACTGGGCATATGCCCAGAGAAAACCATAATTAAAAAAGACACATGCACCCCAATGTTCTTTGCAGCACTATTTACAATAGCCAGGTCATGGAAGCAACCTAAATGCCCATTGACAGATGAATGGATAAAGAAGATGTAGTATATATATACAATGGAATATTACTCAGCCATAAAGAGGAACAAGATTGCATCATTTGTAGAGATGTGGATGGATCTAGAGATGTTATACAGAGTGAAGTAAGTCAGAAATAGAAAAACAAATATCATATATTAATATATATATGTGGAACCTAGAAAAATGGTATCGATGAACCGCTTTGCAGGGCAGAAATAGAGACAAAGATGTAGAGAACGAACATATGGACACCAAGGGGGGAAAGTGGCGGGGAGTTGGGGGTGGTGGTGTGATGAATTGGGAGATTGGGATTGACATGTATACAGTGATGTGTATAAAATGGATAACTAATAAGAACCTGCTGTATAAAAAAAATAAATAAAATAATATTCAAAAATTAAAAAAATAAAAATGCTTTCCTGAAACCCAAGGGGGAGTTTAGGTTTCTTGAGCACTAGCTGCCTGGGCTCCTTGTACAGGGCCTTACAATAAACGCTGCACTTTTCTTCACCACAACCTGATGTCAGTAGATTGGCTTTACTGTGTGCAGGCAAGTGGACCCAAGTTTGGTTCAGTAATACTAGGACATTTAAAAATAATTCACCAAGCCTGCTACATTTAAGCATTACTTTTTCATAAAGTAAAGTTTATCAAACTTCACACATAAATATTTTGGCCACAGTTAATTTTTGGCTAATAACTGTAATATACTGTTAACACATTATTAATTTGGTCTATATTGTGACTCAAAAGATCTCATTTTTTAATTAGAACACTACTTCTTATCACTATAACATTACAGTCTTTATTTAAGCTATCCTTTGAGGAAGACTGGATCCGATTTTCCAGAATTTAGGTTAATGAGAGCTCCATATCCCAGTGCACTGAAGATTATTTCACATTGTAGCCTTCTTTCTAGTGATTGACAACAGAAGTGCAGATTCACACTTGCCTAGGAATAGTCCCCCCAGATGGATGTACAAGGATATTAAAAGCCTACCCTTTTCAGTGGCTTTAAGGTAGTATTCAGCTCACCTTGTCACTTGGTGGCAAGTTTACCTAATTGATTCTTATGTGTGACAAAGTAACAGTTCACAGGATTATTTTAAATTCTGTCTTCTAAAACATTTTTCCCCTCACTTTGTGATTTCACATGGAACACTGCTTTATTTGAACAGTCAGCCTTTATCAGCATGAAGCCAGGTTTTGTCCAATGAAGACAGGGACAGAGCTGCTTCTCTTTCTCCCCAGCATTTCTTCAATCCACTTTATTACAGCAAAATTGAGAAGAGGTTTCTGGTGACAACATTTGTAGTTCTTTAGGCAGATAAAAACGTGTAGTTAGGGATCAGAATTTATTCAGTTTTATTTCTGCCTGAATATTTTAGAATCAATATTAATTCTCAGGGAAAAGATCGCTGGGATGTTAGAAGGCCTCTGGAGGTTCCAATTTGGTAGAACCTTTGCCAAAGGATTCCTTCAAAAGATGCACAAGGGCACCATCATCTTGTGTCACAGGGTCCTCTGGCTGAAGGTATCACATTTATTATATGTTTCTGTCATGGTGGGAAACCAGGCGGTTGGTTTTATTTTAAATATCAAATATTCTAATAATACTAATCAACTATAGATAATAAGATCTTCACTTGGAGAACAGGATTCTCAAGTTTGAGAAAAATATAAAGATAGGTGTTGGCTGTTTCACTTTTTTTTTAAAGAATTTTTTTTGTGTGTGTGTGATGTGGATCATTTTTAAAGTCTTTAGTGAATGTGTTACAATATTGCTCTGTTTTGTGTTTTGGTTTTTTGGTCACGAGGCATGTGGGATCTTAGCTCCCCGACCAGGGACTGAACCCGCACCCGCTTCATTGGAAGGCGAAGTCCTAACCACTGGATGTCCAGGGAATTCCCTGTTTCACTTTATATCACATCTATGTGTTATAATTATTACTCCAAAATAGAACTGCTATACAGTCAATTAAACAATTTGGAGAAATGCATTTTTTATGCCTCTGTCCCTATACTGCCCTACAGCCTTTCACATATATAATTCAAGAAAAGGTTAAGGATATTTTCTTAAGAGAAGAAAAAATGAAAGGAACAGTTGAAAAATTTTAACTCCATCTAACCATTCATGACTATACATGATAATGAAGGCAAAGAATAGAAGCTGGCAGGGAAAGAAGGTCTTGTAAAACCTGTATTGCTGGGGTAAACAAATCATGGCACAAGATGTGGGAAAAACAATTATAAAAAATATTTTCGAGCTAAAGAGGAAGAGCAAAGGAAGATCATCTTTTATTTTCTATACAGAGCTATTCAAACAAGTAAATTATGTTGTTTTTAGTAGGTTGAATGAACGGAAAATAAAGTTACACATAAGTTTTGATATTTGGTCTTAATCAGCAACTCTCACTTCAAGGGCATGGCATCAAACAAGGACATCAGTCTTTATAGGCCTAAAGAGTATATGAGGAGCTATCTATAAAAATGAAAACAAATTCCAAAGGGTCCCACCCCCAAATACTCTCATAGCTCCACTTTGCTGTAGACTTTTAGTGTAGACACTGTATTCAATTTCCATGTAGATCTACTGACCTTATATCTGTGATAAAATGGTGTTAGGTTATTTGACAGCATTCAGAAGTTCTTTGTAATTTCCTGTTTTATTAGGTAGCAGTAGGGAAAAACATAACAATAATCAAGTATGGATACTTAAATGAAAGAACATTAAAAAGTTGGTGAACTTGGCTTTCTATAAAGTATGCCATGTAATTACCTTTTAATCACGCATTTCACAGTCTGTGTCCTATATTATTTAATTGCAAAGAAAAGAGCAGACTGCTTATGTGTACACTAACTGTAAGTGATTGAATGATCCTGTTCTCAATTCTTGAGAGAAAAATATATATTAATGAAGACAATATAAAGAAGGCAAAAAGAGGACATGATCCACAAAAATATATACTGCCCTCTTAGAAAAACATGATTTAAGAACAGATAGTCTAAGAACTAAGTTAGTTAACTCCCACACTTGGTCTTACTCATTTTTATTCATTAATTTTATTCTAAATTTTAAAAAAATTTTCAAATCAGATTCAAACATCTGCAAAGAAATATTAATGATGAAAAGCCAATTACTATAATCATTTTATGTGCAAGGATGGGAGCTCAAGAGTAGCAAATGGACATTTGATAAAAGGCTGTTCCACTGAAACTTGAAAACAACCATGTTCAAAGTGATATGTTTTCATCCTCCATATATTAAAAATGGTCTGTGTTGATTTCTGTCTGAAATTGGTGATTACATGAGGAGGAGCACACTTTATTGATTTCATCTAAGAACTCAACACCAAAGTAATTTAAAAACCTAAAGACCTGCCTTTAGCCACGAAGATTATTCTTACTTCTGGTTCTTGTCAAGAAATATAAGCATGATCACTTTGATGCCCAAGTCTTTTAAATGTTTTATCATAAAATAAAATATTCACAGAGGATCAGCTGAAGGATGTATAGTCCTTTAATTTTTCTATAGCCTTTAAGTTGTTGCCTGGATTCTCTTTAGTCCATTAGAGACCTTGGAACAACTTTAGAAACTTGTACAATTTTTTTTTCCCGAAATGTACTTTGGTACTAGCACCTAGAAATGCCATAATAAACATCTCTATGAATTTTATCGTCACACTTTTTTTGTACAGACATTGGTGAGGCCATCATCTTTTATTTCACACATAGTGTCCTTTTATGAGACCCATGAAAAAAAATTTATTTACTTGTTATCCCCCAGTAAAGCTGTTCAGGGGACACTGTAAATATTTTAACTGACTGTGGTAGTTTTAAAACATGTGTGCAAATTCTTTGACATTCCTTCAATCTAATTTCCCTCTCTTGAATATGGCCTTGCTTTAGTGTCCCAGTTCTAGTCGGCAAAAAGTGACAGAAGTGATGCTGCATGATTTGGGAGGCTAGAATATAAAAAGCAACACAACACAACTTCTACCTATCTCTTTTTCTTTCTCTCTTTCTCTCTCTCTCTCTCTCTCTTTCTCTGTCTCCCCTCCCACCCTCCCCTCTCACCCTCATGCCTTGGAGACCTTAGCCAACATACAGATGTTTAGCTACCTGAGCCACTGTGCTGTAGAAACCACATGGAAGGACCATAGAGACAGACAGAGATGCTCAAGGAATGCCAACTGCTCCAGCCTCCGATCTTTGAGTCATCTCAGTATCAAATGCCAAATATTTGAGTGAGAAAATGCTGAGACGATTCCAGCCCCAACTTTCCACCTAAACTGGCTAATGCCAGGTAGTATAGAAATGAGCTGCCCACGTTAAGCTCGGTCCAAATTGCAGATTCACGAGAAGAATAAATGTTGTTATTCTGGTGTGATAGGACTAGTAATGGCCCCTCAAAGATGTCCATATCCTGCTCCCTGGAGTCTACAGGTATGATGTTATATAGGAAAGGGGAATTAAGGTTGCAGTTGGGATTAAGTTTGCTTGAAATTAGCTGCCCTCAAGATAGGGAGATTATTCTGGATTATCCACGTAGGCTAATGTAATCACAAGGGTCCTTAAAAGGGGAGGAGTGAGGAAGAAGAGAGTCAGAGGGAGATGTGAGTACAGAAGAATGGTCAGAGAGATGCAACATCACTGGTTTTGAAGATGGAGGTAAGGAACCATAAATCAAGGAATGAGGTAACCTACAGATGTTGGAAAAGGCAAAGAAAGAGATTCTCTGCCAGAACCTCTAGAAAGAAATAGGGTCCTACTTGATTTTAGCCTGATAAGATCTATGTGAGACTTCTTTCATCCAGAACTTTAAGACAATAAATTTGTATTAATTAAGTCACTAAGTTTGTGATAATTTATTATCATAGCAATAGAAAACTATATACTCTTAAGCCTCTAAGTTTAGGGGGATTTCTTATCATTAATTCTATAATTGGAACAGGGACCTTGCTTAATTCTCAGTTTTGGCCTAATCAATGAGCCATCTTGGACCACTCCGTAGGATCTCATATCTCTACTCTAATTTTCCCTTTCTTTTGCTATGTTTTCTCCCTGGTACTATGCTTATTTTTTATATACCACCTCAAATCCTTTTGGAAGAGGGCCAGAAATAAATAAATAAGATTGACTAGGGCTTCCCTGGTGGCTCAGTGGTTGAGAGTCCGCCTGACGATGCAGGGGACACGGGTTCATGCCCCAGTCCGGGAAGATCCCACATGCCGTGGAGCAGCTGGGCCCGTGAGCCATGGCTGCTGAGCCTGCGCGTCCAGAGCCTGTGCTCCGCAACGGGAGAGGCCACAACAGTGAGAGGCTCGCGTACCGCAAAAAAAAAAAAAGATTGATTAAAACAATGTATTTACCATGACCTATCACAAGTTGTGAAATAGACAGAATGAAAAGTATCTTGTCTCTAGCAAAAACCAAACCAAACCTTTAAAGCAGATCAACAGCTATGGAGGGCATCAACACAAGACAGAAGCAAATATTTAATTTAATTTAATATTTTCTAAAATTAGAGAAATAAAGTATTTAACTCTTCTGTTTTTCAGTTTAAGAACTGAAATAAAACTTCTTATGCAAACTACAATAAAAAACTATATATGTGTATGTATATGTGTACATGTATACACACACTTGATATATATACATTTCAGCTTTGTACTGTGTCTGCTTAAGAGAGTATAAAAAAAAGACAAAAATCAGGAGTTGACAGAGAAAGACAAAGAAACAGAAGGAAAAAGGAGATGATTAGAAAAAAAAAGTACAGTGGGGAGAGAGAGAGATCCTCACAGAGACACATAGGAGATAGTCAAACAGAAATTTAACAAAAAGAGGTACATTCAGAAAGAAGAAAAAGGTACTTTCATGGCATAATTAACACTCCCAGCATATGCCTTTTCTTGATATTCTTACTGAGGATTTCTGATATTACCCTGGGTTTTAACATGATATCTCTCTCTCAACAATTACTCTATAAACCTGGTGCATCTGGCCTTTCTCTGGTCTTCTCAACTTCAGAAACCAAGTTCCCTGAAGGAAGCTGAGCCTCTTCCAGTTCCTGAGCCAGAGGTAACCAGGGAAGAGAGTGCAGAGTAGCCGCAATCACCTGACAACTAGGATCCTTCCTGTTGCTTTAGGTGACTCTTCTGTACTTGTCTGTTCCACTACCCGCCACCTGGCTGCAACCATCTTTGTATGGACCACATCCATGTCACTAAGCTTCTGCCTCCCTCAGTTGCCCTCACCTGCCCTTACTCTTACCTGCATATGTGGTCTGGACAACCTTTTAAATGTGTACTTCTGTCTCTCCTATCTACTTAATGCTACTGGCTGGAGTCCTGCTCCAAAACATATGCATCAAGCAAAGCCACTGTATGTAATGACCCAGCCATAGACTCCACCTGGCGGCAATTTTCTACTCCCTTTCAATATTATAATTTGTAATTTTGGATACCTTATTGAGATCTCTATAATTTTACCCATAAAAGAACTGGCAGAAGATTCTCCTCACATGGAAGCAGAAGCAGAGTTACACTGCTTGTCAGCTACAAGCCAGAAAAAGAAGAAGCAAAAATGATGCCTATGTGTATATATTGTCCCATCTCTGCAAAGTCCCCTGATTTAGCAAAGCTATTTGCCTATTGGGAATCAATGTGTAAGGAGAACAAAGTCTTGGGAATTCTTAAGGATTGTATCTTTGACTTCCTTGTAACTCTGCAATGATTGGTATTTAATGCCCACAAGATTTAATGACTACTGAAATTGCTCTCATTACCATAATCAACACAACATGGAAACTTGTGAAGCAGTGTATAGGATTAAGTAACACTAAGATATTTACCTCCATTTGAGAAAGTAAGGTCTCCTTTAATCTTGGACATCAATAGGAACTCCTCATTATCCTTGAGATAGGATCACCCATGGTCACATAAATGCTGCCTATAAATTCTATTTTGTGTCAGTAGAGTGCTTCCCAGTTTATAAAGCATTTGTACGTTAATCATATAGAATGAAGTCTCTTTCTGTTCTGGCTGTTTCAGTATAAGTACAGAGTATTATTTGGAGATGATGTGCTTCACTGAGCCTGCACTGAATTGTTCACACAACAGCTGTAAATCAAGATTGACTTTTTGAACCTAACTTTGCATAATTCAACAAGTTCCTCAACATCTTTTGCCTAAGCAGGCTCATGACGTATAAGAATCTGCAGAGCTAAATAACTACCCATGACTGTCTCAAAATGATTAAATAAAAAAGGTTTTGCATTAACAAATCAGGAATGAGTCACTGTCTGATTCTTCACTGATTGAGAAGTGACAAAGAAGGTGCCATGTACAAAGAGAAATGTCATAGAATGATTGAATTGTGAATTTCTTCTAGTTCCCCCAAATAAGAAAATGACCACAAAAGGAAGTGGTAGATGGGGGATGATAACTGCTATTAAATACTGGTTTGTGGGCTTCCCTGGTGGCACAGTGGTTGAGAGTCCGCCTGCCGATGCAGGGGACACGGGTTCGTGCCCCGGTCCGGGAGGATCCCACGTGCCGCGGAGTGGCTGGGCCCGTGAGCCATGACCGCTGAGCCTGCGCGTCTGGAGCCTGTGCTCCTCAAGGAGAGAGGCCACAACAGTGAGAGGCCCGCGTACCGCAAAAAACAAACAAACAAACAAACAAAAAAAGACTGGTTTGTCAAGAGATATATTTATCAGAATCTTGGTGATGGATTTAGTCTTAGCTCTGGAGAAGTAATCAGTTCTGGAGCTACTGAGTATACTGCTTTTAATCATTTCATTCTATTTAGGACTGAGCAAAGTAAATCAGAAACCCCATTAATATATAGTTAGTAGGTGCTTCAACATCACACAACAATAAAACTTCATTAGTGTGCTGAAACCTTTACCTCCTTTTCCTCTGTGGCACAATTATTTGGAAAGATGGTGACCAACTTCTGTACCAACCAGATTCCTTCATTGTCTCCTGCTTCTTTTATCTGCTTTTACCAAGGTCATTATCCTTCCATTGTGACCTGGCCTTGGAAGATGGTAAACCTTTTGTTATCAATTGGCCCATCTTCAGGCAGCCTGTACCTGAAAAAGCTTTGTTGTCACCACTCACGCCAGCAAGGGATAATGGTGATATCACCACGAGGAGAACAAATGTTCATTTAGTTCTCACCATGTGTCAGACAATTTTTTCACATTTTTGTCACAAAAAACATACAGTAGGTTATATTATTATTCTCTTTTTTATAGAGGAGGACAGTGAGGTTTAGAAGACTTATGAAACTTGCCAAGGGTCACAGGAGTGACACAGTAAGGGCTTAAACTATGACTTAAAACCCAATACACTTAGTCATCACACTAGTAATTTGCACTACTAGTAAAGTTTGAAGTCATAAGAGGAGATCAGAATCATCACCATGTCACTCTCACAATACTGAAGTATGTAATCATACCATGCTGGATGATAAACTCAGCCCTGTGCTTTCCACATAAGTCAAATTATCTAGTATTATTACCTAGTTATTTCATATGAATGTGTTTATATCTTCAATTATATTCTAAGTTCATGAGGAGCAACAGCTATGTTTACAAGTTAAAATTTCTTCTTTAGTGCCAAACACAGTGTTCTTCATAAAAATGTTCAGTATACAATGATTGAACCAATGGTATATTGTGTAATCTCAAAATACCCTCTGAGGGCCTTAAAGGGATAGGTTCCTGAAATCTGACGAGTGCAATTTTTCCAGGGAGGGGAGGTGCTGAGGGACAGAAACAAGAGTTACTGTGGTCCAGGGAAGGAAGAAGGTGGGGGGATAAAAGGTGGGGCACTATGCCTAGGAAGAGCTCAGACAGACAAGCAGATGATGGAAAGTAGGGTATCAAGACTAGGATGAGAGCCCTGGGTTGGAAATACATAAGAGACATAGTTTATTTCATTCTGTGTTTTACAGGAATGTTCCAAATGTTTCCTCGGAGACAAAGAAGAGCATCAGGAATTTTCCTGGCCTGAAACATGGAAATGAAAGGATGTCACTAACCCTGAAGACAGGATGTCACTGGCAGCAGCAAAACTAACTCTTCTTAACTGAGTACAGTGTTCAGGTAATTTATACCTCATTTCCATTGACCCTTATTCCTGTCGAACTTATTCTCTCCTCCACCTTGAATATCCCTTCTCAGTAACCATTCCTACCATGTACCTAGTTATTCAGACCAAAAGCCAAGCTAAGGAACTACCTTCCATTCCTCTTTCCCTCAGTCCCTATATCTAATCATTATCAAGTCTTTTGACTTGATTTTCAAAACATATCCAAACTCCTTCTACAGCAGTTTCTTTCCATTTCTTTTCTATCACCCTGGTTGAAGTTGCTATCATCTCTTATCCGGATTATTATAGCCCCTCACCCCCACTACCTAGCTTCCTGCTTCTATTCTTGCCCTCTCCTGTTAAGTCTGATATATACCAGCCTCATGATCATTTAAACATATTAATCAGATCACATAACTCCTTTGCTTCAAAGAGTCTAGGCTACCACTGCCATGGCCCACAGGCTTTAAGTAGTCTGACCCTATCTCCTTCTCTGGCCTCATTCCACTACTCTCCATATCCTGTCATAGGACCCTGCTTTGCCTCCCTTATACATGCTGAGCTCATTAATACCTTAAGGTCTTGCCTTTCCCTCTACCTTAAATACATCAACCCTGTATCTTGAAGGACTACTCCTTTCTATTAATCAGGTCTGGGCCACCTTCCCTGACTGCTTAAGTGCTCAAACATTCCTACTCTACTGAATCCAGTCAATGGATATCACCACACCCTCATCTATATCTTCATAGCACCTACAGCTATCATTTGTTTATTTATTTACTTGTGTATGGTCTGTCTGTATTTCCTATTTCTAGATCCCATTTCCTTATGTAACTGAGCAGGACCCTATGGGGCCTTCCCGGAACAGACCCCTTGCCCCAGGTCCTCCTCCTTCCTCCTGTCTGTAGAAAAACCTTAGCCTCTTAGGCTTCCCTGAGTTCCAAAGAGTAAATTTAATCAGAGAAGTGAGAAAATGCAGAAGAAAGGAAAACAGTCAAGCAAGACAAAACAAATAGTTTAGCCATTAAACAGAGTCAAGGACCTTTAGCTCCTCTTCAAGGGCTATAGATAATATTCTGAGCCATGTCCTTCAAGCTGTTTTGCTGACACTGAAACCCCCACCAGGTGGAAGAAGTTAAGTGTGTGCTGCCCACAAGCACATAGACCCCAGACCAGGTGGAATCAGAAGGTTGATGGTGTTGACTCCTGATTACCTCAACACCAACCAATCAGAAGAATGTCCACAAGCTGATCACACACCCCACAACCCCCCTTCCTCACCCTGTCTTTAAAAATCTTTCCCTGACAGCCTTCGGGGAATTCGGGCCTTTTAAGCACTAGCTACCTGGACTCCTTGCTTGGTGCCTGCAATAAACACTGCACTTGCCTTCACCACAACCCAGTGTCAGTAGATTGGCTTTACTGTGCATGGGCAAGCAGACCCAAGTTTGGTTTGTTAACACTTATGCCATAGTTCATACAGACTCATGAGAGTAGGGACACTTAGTAATTTATCCACATTACTTAGAACACCAGTTACATACTAAGGCTCAATAACTATTTCCAGAATAAATAAATCACATGAAAAGTCTTTTGTCCTTAAGCCTTCTCTGAAATTGCTGCTTAAGAATTTACTTTAAGCATGTTGAATACTTTTTTACATTCTCAGATGATAGCAGAGAAAATATTTGATATATTTGCCACAGCAAAAAAAGGGAGGATATGTTACCTATATTTTTCTCACACACATATTTTGAGTACTGTGGTCCTCCCTATGGGAATCTAACCTTAGAATTATAATGTAAGGATGAAAGAGATAATTGAAATAGTGTAAAAAATTTCATGTTGCCCTTCTGGAGAATGCAATAGCATTTTCTAAAATGACATATTACTATACATGCCCTCAGTAATAAGGGGAACCTGCAAAAATGTTATTTCAGAATATTATATCAGAGAAGAGCTCTAACTCTCTTCACTTTTGCCACAGGGTTTTTAAGATTGCTGTTACCATGCTTACTTGAAACAATCACAAATAAGAAGTGTGTGGAAACGACAGCTACATTAACCTTATCATGTACAGTTAAGTATTCCACACACTTGAAAGCACTGCTCCTTCATTTTCATAGTGTGCTCCCTAGAGAAATAGACTTGGAGGAAGGGCCTGGTGGAGACAGAGCTGCAGTAAACTTGAACGGTACAGCCAGATGCCCATAGACTGGAGGCGGGTAACGAGGCATTGATCAAACACTGGGTTTTCCGGCTCACAACACAGGGATCAGATGAAATATCGAAGTGCCCCTGGCAGATAACCCAAGGGAAGCTGTGGTTTAGTCCACAAGGTTTGTCTTTGCATAATTTCCACCTCATTTAAAGACATCCTTCACCCCACCTATTTCTCCCTCTACTCCAAGGTACTTTTCTTTGCAGTAGATACAAAGGGGAGAATTCCCTGAGTTAAGCCTTCTTGTGATATCAGAAGAGAGAAATTATATGATGCTTTTGTAATAAGTATGTGCTCTTTAAACACATACACATGCTTTTGTAATAAGTAAGTGCTCTTTAAAGGTTTTTTTTTTTAAAAAGCCTTCAGCCTCACTCTGTGCTTTTCATCTTTGATGCTAAAATTCCAGGCTGTATGATTATTGATTCAGGAGATGTTTTCAGTCTTTCCTCAAATCTTCCTCCATGGATTAGGCCCTTCGGCCTCGTCTATGTATAAGGCCAACCCTGGCCCTAGAGGCTCTTCTTCAATAAGGAGAAAGAACAGATCCTCCCTCCTCAGACTTCTGTTCCTAATTAATCATGAAAACAAACAGAAAAAGCAAAGATGGAAAGAAATGGCATATATGACAAAGGTTCCCTCTCTGGCTGTGAATGCTAGTATTAAGAGGAGTGGGCCCCAGTCTGCAGGATGGGGGTGGAGAGACTCGCAGAATAGGGGACTCCAGCTGAGAGAGTTACATATCTGAGGACAGGTTCAGAGTACTCTAAATTCCAGGAGTGACTTATAGTCCTGAGACTTAATGGCAAGAGTCTCTGTTGAATGATTCTAGTCGTTCTCACCCTGAGGTCAGGCAATTGCTCATACTGGACTATTTTCCTTCCAAGATGGCAGTATCATTTGGTTCAACCACATACAACTAAGTGTAAGAATGGGAGTGGGAAGAAAGTTCACTTTCAGACTTGTTACACTTTGCAAAGCCAGTTCAGTTTAGCTCCTATAACTGGTCTCTCATTTGTGGAGGTACAAACTCATTTGATACTTTATCCTATGTCCTGGCAGAAGGGACCTTTGATGCTTGCATAGTAACTCAGCCTCTGGATCCTTCTTCGGTGATTCTTGTCTAAGTGTCAACTGTACCAACAAGGATGCACACAAAGCCCCTGCTGGTTTCTACAAGAAATCCACATACATTTGGATTTTTAAAAGGCTTATTAAAAACCTGGGAACCCTAAGCAGTATCCTCCTGCCATCCGAGTAGCTCTCTTTACCTCACCAGCCCCCTTGACCCTTTCCCGCTCCTTTTCCTGCTCCTGTGCCCTCCCTTCCAGGCCTACTCGAGATCTGTCTCCTTCTTTTATGGTATCAGTTCAACTCTTCCTGGCTTATGATCTCCCAATTTCCACATTATCATCTATTAGGCAGATGGCAAAACAATTCAACAGGATCTACTCTCTCAAAATGCAGTCCAAGTTATCAGTACATGAGTCAACACACATTTATGGCCTATTAATCTACTTATCTGTGGTCAGCACTAGGTTAGGTGCTAACAGGGAGGGAATCATATTAAACAATGGCTCCAAAGAGCCTCATGGCTGAGGAATTCAGTCTGGTTGGGTAGGCAAACATTTCATTAAAAAAGCAACTCCGTCAAGGGACAGGGGATATTTTGACATTTGTGACATCTGTGACATTTTTTGAGCCAGACTGGCTGAGAAGAAATAAGACAGGAAACACATATCTTTACTGAAAAGATACATCCAATGAACACCTTACTTTAAACGAAACAACAAGAAATCCAAACAGTCCCTCTAATACGAATTAATATATGTATGCCAATTATGGCTTACACATTTGAATAAAGTAAGAGCTGATGGAGTTTTGATTGAAAAAATTATTATTTTGTCTAATGGGAAAGAGGAAGAATATCCTTAAAATATAATACTTAGTTCCTACTGGAAGATGAGATAGCAGAGAGTGAGACAGAATGGAGATCTAAATGTTAGATGATTTTATATGCAAATCACTTTCCTTGAATCTATGAGGAAGTCTAAATATACCACTACATTTAAGCTTCCGATAGTACAGATTCTGCAACTGGCATGGAGGTTACCAAACCACTTCACTCAGGAACACACAAATGATAGTCAGGGATTCTTTTATTTGTTCTTGAAGGGCAAAGCTTATACTGCTAGATCCTCTAAGCAAAAAATGCTTAAGAGATGGAAGAAAGCTTAAAGTCTTGGTTTTCAACCCTGGTTACATATGAGAATCCCTTAGGGAGAGCTTTTAAAACGCTGGATCCTGGGGCATCACCTCCATCGATTTGGATTTAAATGGTCTGGCATGGAACCCAGCCTTTTTTTTTTTTTTTTTTTAATGTCCCAGTTAAGCTCTGAATAATTACAGATTCCTGGGCTCCATTCCTGAGTATTTCCAATTCAGTTGATTTGAAATGACTTCCAGGAATCTTTGTTTTTAAAAGTGTCCCAAGAATCCACCTGCCAATGCAGGGGACACGGGTTCGAGCCTGGGTCCAGGAAGATCCCACATGCCACGGAGCAACTAAGCCCGTGCGCCACAACTACTGAAACTGTGCTCTAGAGCCTGCAAGCCACAACTACTGAGTCCATGCGCCACAACTACTGAAGCCTGCGTGCCTAGAGCCCGTGCTCCACAAGAGAAGCCACCACAGTGAGAAGCCCACACACCGTAACGAAGAGTAGCCCCCGCTCAGCATGACTAGAGGAAACCTACGCGCAGCAACGAAGACCCAACGCAGACAAAAATAAATAAATTAAATAAAATTGAAAAAAAAAATAACCTTTAACAAAAAATTTTTAAAAATAAATAAATAAAAGTGTCCCAAGAGCTTCTGTGCTTAGCCAAGTTTTAAAAACCACTGATCTAATGCAGAATTGTAGAAAGTGGAGTTAGCTGGTTCCAAAAGCATAAAGCTAGTACACTGGGGTCAAAATGTAATGTACTGGGAATCCTTTTGCTATCAGACAAAGGCTGTCCTAGGGCCCCTGAAGGCCTCATCATTTCCTGGGTTACTGGGAAAGTAATGTTCACAACACTGTGAGGCAGTGAGTAAGCCTCCCCTTCTTGAACCCTCAGCTCTAAAAAGGTAGACCAAATGACTTCTTCTCTGTCCCTACTTAAGGGAAGACAAATCTATCTCCCTCTAGAAAAGCATGCCCACAATAAGCAGCCATATAAACAGGCATTAAGATACAGCTCAGTGATTAAATAAAGTGTGGGCATCTCACTGTACTCATTGTATCAACAGAGAATGATCTAGTGGGCTGTTACTGAATAGAAGAGCTGCCACCCCAAAAGCAGAAATGCAACAAAATAAATTTTACACAGAAAAGACCACTGAGAGTTTTGACACTGACACTCAACAGAGGGGAATCCTCTGCTGAATTTTGTTGAAAGGTGAAACAGAACCTGACATTATAAATTCAATCGGACAAGATAGTAGTACTACATTATGAGCCCACAACTGGCCCATAGTCTTATTTGGAAATAAAGGAGATCTAATTTCAGAAATATCACAGTGGAGTAACCATCAAAAAAGTTAAAAATAACATAAATATTGTGTAATAATATAGACAAATAAAATTTCACATATGCATAGTCGGTGGTTATTCATTAGAAATCACAAAATTACAGTATCTCAGGAATACAAGGGTCTTCAGAGATTCAACTGCCCATCAACCCAATAGAACAAAGGACAACTGTGGTGAAGTTTACAGATTTCCAACGAGTATCATCTGATTCAGCTAGACTAAGGGTTAAGGGAGTTGAATAACCTACCCACATTTAATTCATTAGCTAGCTACATAAACGTGGACAAGTCACAAAACTTTTCAGGTTTCGATTTCCTCATCTATGATATGAGTGAACTGAACTTGATCTTTGAAATTCTTGGATCTAGTTATGCAAATGTATATCACTAAGTTTTAGTAATTTAGTCATTAAACAAAGAAGACAAACATCTTTAGATGTGTTGGCCCACCCAGCAGGTGACCTATAGAAGTCTGACATCCTGGAGTAACTCTCCTATCAGGAAATGCCTCAGGTGCCATGAGAAAGAAAAACCACAAGATTATATTTTAGAGTACTAGATGGCTTAAGGAAAAAATGGAAGAACTTAGAAAGTCTTTCTGACTAATATGCTTATAAGTGGGGTTTTAATCATGACCTCATCACATGTTGACAGTGTGCTACATGAAGAAAGCAAACCTGCTAAAATACTTAGGGGACCAATCATCACAGTTGCCATTCATCCAGCATGACAGCATGCTACTATGGAGAATTACATTCAGCATAATCAGTGATAATGCTGTCTTTAAAATGGAAATCAGAACCTAGAGTAACAGCCCCCTTTTAGATTGAATGCATCTCTCAGAAGAGTGGTTTGTGCATGTCTCATCTCCAACACAAGTAAAATATTTCATTTTATCCAGAAACCTACTGGGAGAAACATCCCATTTTCAGAGATATTCTGTTGATGACAGTATTATGGCTACACAATATATCAACTGAAGCACCACCAGACAACATGCCACACAATGTACGTTGCTCAGCATAATGTTTTGAAATCTTTGTTTACTTGCAGCTTTTGTGACTGTCTGGAAAAACTATTGATGGTCTCAAATATCCTACTAGTCTCTGGTGATCTTCTGAATGACCAGTGCCTGTGATCCTTTTGCTCAACACAACAAAAGAGATCTTTTCAGTTATGATTAAGTAATAGTTTGAAATTCTCATAATTATATTAATGCATTTAAGTATACAGTCAATGCTTAATTTATTGGTGATAATTCTATTTAGAGAATAAAAGAGGATGCTTATCATTCAAAGAGAAAAAAGAGCTTTCAACTTGTGAGTAATTGAAGGAAATCACAATTTGGTTTTACTTACTGCATTCATTCTCTGCAGGCTTAATTTAAACACCTTTAAGCTTTGAAAGTTTTTCCTGTACGCCTTCCTCATTGAGAAGGTAAAATCTAAATCTTAAAAAGTGTTTCATCACAGAGTCCATGCACAATAGAATACAAAGGAAAACATAAACTCAATTTAATAACTGAATGTATCTGCAGGTTTCTTAGCGTCCAACAGTGAGGCAACAATTTCTAATTCATTAGGTTTATTTTGTTCCTCTTCCTTCACAGAATTCTAAGTGCACTGTTGAGCTCAATTTTTTTGTTAAAATGGCATAGCTACCTGTTAATAATTTTTTCAAAAAATCATAACTTGTTGAAAAGACTTAAGAATAAGTTCAAAAACACCACTACAGAATATTAAATCTGTTTTATCAGTCTTGTTCTGGTGCACAGAATCTGTCGGTAATCAAATAATATTTTAAAAACCTGTGGGTTACTCTGCATTATTTTTGTGGATAATATGACAAATTCTACTTCCAAGGTATAAATTCACTGTTTATTTTCACTGATGAATTGCATTTCATTTAAGAGTTAGGTTTCTTGCAATAAATATTAACATAATTAACATAATGTTAATAAATATTAACTTAATGTGGGAAGATCTTATAATTTTTCAATGGACTAGGAATCCTTGACATCCAAATGCTGAACTGAAATTGTAGAATAACTCATTAGGAAACAAGCAATAGCAGTGTCAAGATTTACAACAAATATACTGGATGTGTTCTAAAAATTAATATTAAGCTGCTATGCTTGGCTTAATTAGTTTTCTTCTTCATTTTCAAAGCATATCTGTTTTTATGAAGTTGGTCTCCAATCCCCTCTCCTACAAACCTGTTTAATTAAAGTTTAACAGCTGTGTACACTTTAGAAACAGAATAATGATTTTTCTCCCTTGAAATACTTAATCCTTTCCTAAAATATGATCCTTCTGAATATATATTTAAAGAGCATTGGACGTGGAACAGTCTTCCAAGAGGAAAACACTGACAGCTTAGGATATCAGCACCATGTACTCAGTGGGTAGACAAGAAAGTAATTCCCAAGCCAGAAAATCCAAGGCCTGCATGGGGCACAAGCAGATCTCTTCCTTCAGAAATAAAATGAGAGCTACACAAAACAACAAATAAGTAAAAAGAAAATTAAATAAGCAGAAGGTAAAAAATACTCTAAAATATAATATTTAATGGGTTTTGTAAGATTTCTAGATATGACTCTACACATCCAACACCCAAATAGTATGACTAATAAGGTAACACCAGCTATTTTGATCAGCATTACCACTTTATCACCACACATGCAAATATTTATTAAATAATTATATATGTGTGTATAACATAAATTTCTGAAATAATGAAAAGAATTAGAGGACAAATAGATGCGATGAATCCTTGAATAGTACACCTTTACATGTGAAGTTAAAAAATAATAATACAAAAATCTGTTCAGATATCAGTAGCAAATACATACAATTTCACACTATCAGCTTTCTCTCCTCCAAATGTTCTTGCCAGCATGGCAAAGTGACCACCGTGGAGGCAAGTATCACATGTATTTTTAGGCCCTTCTGATAGATCCTTAAAAAGAGTCTGATTTCACCTCACACCCTGCCATTGTGCTCTGTTTGTGGTGCACATTCAATTAATGTGTGTCAAAGAGGCACATTGATGCAAGAGCAAAACCAATTCATTTATAAGAGAAGAACTCTAAAAGAGGCTTTAGTAGAGCATGTTATTGTTCAAAATATTTGCTTCCCAACGCTGAGGAATGGTTGTATATATCCACCCTGCTGAAAACAGGCGTGGCCATATGACTTGTTTTGGCCAATGACACGTGAGTAGAAATGATATGTGCCTCTTCCAAATAGAAGTGTTAAGGTCCGTCCCATGGTTGCACCATGCTTCCTCTTCCATCTCCCCTGTGACTATAAATACCCTGTCAGCCTGAGTCCCTAAGAGAAGGAATCACGGAGCAGAGCTTCACGCAACCGAGTGACAAAAAAGCTATTACAAGAAACCATTGAGATTTGGGGGTAGTTTGTTACCACCAAGTAAGTCAGCATAAGATGACTGACACAGGGCCTGTGCAAGCCTTTTCAATAATAAACAAGCACATCCTCATTCCTTTTGCTATGCTGGGATAATCCCTGCGGCACTGATGCTGCTGGAGAGAGTAAAGGAAAACAGATGGCTGGGACTCATGTTCTTTACCACTTGCTTTCCTTAACCTTCAGCAACAAGAAAAACTAATGTTCAGCAATTTAGAGAGTTTACATTTTTAAAGATAAGGAGTTGGGACTGATGCTAATTGGACTAAGTTGAAATATTTCTGGAATAAATAGAATCATTTCACGGAGTGAAAGGCAGGATTGAAGTTTTATAAATATTGCACAGGAGCCTTCTGCAGTCATTAAATATGACAAATCCTTGCTGAGCACATGTCTCAGTATGCTAGATTTCAGAAGACTGGACCCTGCTAAATGCTGGGCTCCAGAAATGAGTTGTTGCCCTTGACTTCAGGGTGCTCACAGGCAGAGAGACACATGTTCAAATGGCTGTAATACAATTAGATGCATTGTACACCTGTAAGATCAATAAAGTACTATGGCAACAGAGAAGAGGACAATCATTTCTGCCAGAGAAAGGGTACAGGATTTTGTTAAATGGGTCGGGGATGGGAAGGTCTGCCAAGCACAGGATAACGTGAGCGTACGTAGAGAAGCTGCACATTTTTTAAAAGTCTGGAATAATACAACTCTAGTACACTGTGTGTGTGTGTGTGTGTGTGTGTGTGTGCGTGCACACATATACAGCTATCCTTTTCTTTTTAATTGTTCCAGTGTGTTTTATTTTATGACTGTACCGTCATGTCATTAACAATACTGATGTACCTTTAGAAGGCTGCAGTCTTTTGCTATTATAAACAATGATGCCTTGGACACACTCTTTTTCACTCATGTGCAAGTCCATCTCCAGATGAATTCCTAGAAAGGGAATTGCTGAGTAGAAGTTACCGAGGCAAAAACAAAACAAAAGGAACAAGACAAAAGGAAGGGTGCTTCCTGCAAATGCAATGGTATGTGAAAAGGTGCATAACTGCCATGAAACTGCAAACTACCAGGGTGGCTAGAACTTACTGGAGAAAATGCAGCTGGAGAGACACTCAGGGGTCATCAGATCATGAGGGGTAGTACATGCCGTGCTCCTGAGTGTGGGAGATGTAATAAGACTAACATTTTAATGAAATCATTCCTGTGGAAGTGTGGGGGATGGATTGGCAAGGGTATAATAAGGTAACCAGTTAGGATACAGGCACAGTAATCCGGGAGGAAATAACAAAGGCCTGGTAAATCATCTTTTGGGTGCTGTGAAAAAAGGTTCTCCCTTGCTTGCCTCTTGTGCTTTCTCCTTTTGGGCACATCACATCCAAGGCCAATGTCTAAGATGCCTTAGGGTAAAGCAGCAGCTGTAGGGAATGACCCAGTGTTGGGATCCACCCTTCTACTCTGGAATGGGGAGAGATTCTTTGGGTGCTAATCCATCTACAAAAAGTTAGGTATGGACTGCTTCCTTCTTTTCTACAAAAAAATACCTATTATAGAATTTAAGAGCTGGAACACATGCCAGAAATCTTTGAATCTCATTTAGTCCAAGGGTCCTCAAATTTATTGTGAGCTGCTTTTCATTTTCCTAAAGGTGTGAGATTCTAGGGAGGTTATTACAAAGAAAGTGGAAATGAATTCCTAAAACCTGACACTAATGTTGTCATCTGGAGATCACACTTTGAGAAACATTCTGCTAGGACTATGCCACCCTCCACGTGGTAGCTATGTTGCCTATAGAAAGTACGTAGACATATGTATGGTCTTCTACAATGGAATGTTTCTAGATTTTCATAGTTTTAAAATATTGAGAAAAACATGTTGGAAACTTTATAGTGAACTCCCATTTTTCTATATTCATTAAAGTCATAAATTAGCATTAACACACTAATAGCGTTAACTCATAGTAGATAAATGTATAAAAGTTATTTCAAAGAATTCAGTTTCTCAAGTTCTACATTTTGGACCTTTAATCGTCAAAAATAAGATGAAATAACTTAAAAAAAACTTATCTCCTTAAATAATCTATGAGAATGAATTAAACTAAAAGGCAAACCACAAACTGGAAATATATTTGATCTAAATATGACAAGGAGCTAACATACATAATATATTCAAACTGAGAAGAAAACATTTACTACCCTTTTAAAATGGCCAATTCTGGAAAAGACAGTTCTTAGAAAAGGAAATGAAAGATTAATAATTGTATAAAATATTCATTCCTTTTAGCAATAATAATAATAAATGAAAACAACAATAAGAAACATTTTTTTCACTTTTCTTATTAGCAAAGACTAAAATGATGATAATACTCATTGCTGGCTCAATGCACAGTGAAATTTTCATGCCTTGCTAGCAATGTGAAAAGTAAAACTTTCATACAAATTTTCTTATATACTTCTTGATTTCCTCCACTTTATAACTAAGGATACTGCAAGTTTCAATAAAAAAGCATGAATTTTTTGAAAGTCCTGTGAGAATACTAGAGCTCCGAAACATTATAAAGTTAGGAGTCATTTCAATTCCCATAATGCAGTGAGCATTCTCTTGATTTTAGTGATAGCCATATTAGATTTAGAATTCAGGTTTGATTTACATCATCCCCCAAAGACGGTCCCAGAAATCCATTAAAGGTCACCTTAGTTTCCCATAAATATACCAAATTCTAATTCGCTCATTCACTCCCTCTTCTATTATCATATTCCACGCTTTTGTAAAGCCTACTGCTTATTATACTTTCATCTCAAATAGAAAATCCTTCAGTTTGGCTTTCCATCTTACTAAACTCCATTCCAGTATGTATTACTTACTCCTCTTCATGTTAGAGTAAAAGATTAAATAGCCATTTACTTTTTGATGTAAAATTACATCAATTATGTAAAATTGAAATTCAGACTGCAGAAATGTTCCTTGGAAGTATCAGTACACCTGGAGGTGCAGCAGCATGGGACTCAGTGTTTATAACTTCCTGCTCCAGGCTGCATATTAAAATCAGGTATTGCATAATAGTCAGGAAGTAGAATTTATTTGTGTAATAAGCAAAGTAGAAATCTCCTGGGTTCCCAGGTGACCAGTTGCAGAAGCCTGAATTTAATGACTTGCTATTCATCATAAAGCACACATACAAGTTTCATCACACAATTTCCCCTTCTCAAAGAAAATATCAACAACTGTCAGGCTCCTAACAGTTAAGAAATTTTTATTTATTTTCACTCTGATTCTCATTTGAATCACAAGGATGATCAATTTCAAAATCTTATTTGTTCTGCTAGCATGAACCATTCAGATTCTCACACAGGATCACTCTGCAGTAAAAAAAACTAGGAAGACACCCCTATTTTCTTTTTTTTTCTTTTTGTCCACACCACTGGGCATGTGGGATCTTAGTTCCCAGACAAGGGGTCGAGCCCACGCCCCCTGCAGTGGAAGCTCGGAGTCTTAACCACTGGACCGCCAGGGAAGTCCAAGACACTCCCTTTTCAATGAATAATTTACAATTAATATTTCTGATACACAAATATTTTCCAATTTTATAAAACTGCATAGACTTTAGTGTCAAAATCAACATTTTAAGTATGGGAATAATTACTGCTTGTGATTATGATGCTATTATACACATAGGCATCTATCATAATGAGTTAGATAACATTTGAATGTTTTCCATAACACAATGAAATGAACTGAGGAACTAAATTACTTAAAGGAAATAGATCCCTTAGGTTACTAGCTCCTTCTTCCCTGGGCTCTCAGTTTGGTCCAGCATAGGCAGACTGAGCTAAAATAAAAGCCAAAAGATAACTGGAGTTCTGTGTTGGGCTTATGAGATATAAATAGCATGAGCGTAATATTCTGATACAGAGTTTTTCCAACTGCAGGGTCCTTTTGTATTAAAAGAAACTATTTAGGCAATGAAATTTATTCTACTCCTTCATGAGCATTGTGACTGCTCTCCAGTGAAGATGTTTTGCAAGGTTCCTAAAGTATAATAGCTCTTCCCCATCCAGCTCAAGACACATATCTTCAATGTAGAGGTCCACCCATGAGGCTTCTGGCAATTCCGCAAGGACCTCAAAGTAGCAACTCAGTATTTTCTCTCCCACTGTCCTCTGCCTCAATCAACATATAATCGGAGAACCCATGGCTTTTAGGCTAATTCTTCTATTTAAACTATTGGCCAGGACTAGAAATAAGTTTTGTATTTTCTATTGATTTCCAAGTTAAGGGAATAACAGTAGATAACACAGACCAAGGATTGGCAAACTATGACCTATGGGCCAACCAAATCTAGTCCAACATCTGCTTTTGTAAATAGATTTTTATTACACCATTCATTTTATGTATCGAGAGTCGCTTTCTTGCTACAATATCAGTGTAGAGTATTTTTGACAGACACAGTATGACCTGCAAAACCAAAACTATTTATTATGGGCCATTTACAGAGAAAGTATATGATCCCTGCTGTAGGTATAATAAGAAACAAATATCACAACTGTGAAATATCTTGCCAACAGGTAACAATGTGCAGGAGGAAGCAGGTCAAGATCCCAAAGATACAGTATAGCCAGCCTTTGAGTACTTGCATGGAAAGTTTTAAAAGTATTTTTTCTTCCACCTCTTGGATTCACTAGATATGGAGCTATGTCTTAACCTAGCAGTACAATCAAATTATTTCAACAATGACAAAAAAATGATAATCTAAAATGGGCAAGACATTCTGCTAAGCTCTGGGTTAGCTCTGTGCTAACCAAATTATATCCATTATTTCATGTAGAAAATTAAATTAAATTACAATAAATTTTAATAGTGTGTTGAAATTCACAAAGGGTTAGTACATATATTAATTTACCTCCTTTGGTCTTCAAAATAACCCTGAAAATAGAGAGATTTAAAAAAGAAAATCAAAACTCAGAGAGGTCAGTAACTTTCCCAAGGTCACCTAGCTTGTAAGAAAACAGAGCTGAGATTGAATCTCCTATTATCTTAGCCCAAGTGTAACACTCTTCTACTTTATCATGCTACCCCTTATTGTTCTTAGGCATCTTTTAAAAAAAAGATACTTTTATAAGAAAAAAATTAACAAAAATTTTAGAGCAACCACAACTAATTAAATCAATACCTCAAACACATCTGTTCCCTACATGAAAATCTTCCTTCAAATATCTTAAAAGAGAAACCACGGTCAATGTTAAGTTTAAACAAGGTTAGCTGAAATTGCACAAAAATAGAAGAACTATCTGTTCCTTAATTATTAAGTAATTATTCAGGCTGAAAGATTCTTGAATCTTCCTGGCATGCTTCTTAAGCTTATTTAAAAAGGTACTTTAAGACAATCTTTTTAGTTTCCTACTGAGATAATTATACTTATATGTCTTTTCAAAATATTTGACAGACTTACATTACTGTGAGCAGAGGAAAAAAATCAATATTTAGTTCAAAGAAGTGTACAAAAGTTAACATTTGTCTATATTTTAACTCGGAGTCCACAACTTCAGAAAGTAATACTACTAAGAAATGTAATTAAGCTAGCAGCAAAGAAGGCTAATACACTAATGCAGCAGCCAGCTTCAGATGTGATGTACTTCCTGCCAGGAAGAAATCAGATTCCAAAACAGCACTTCACATAATCTATCTGTACTGGGGGAGGGGGATGAGACTAATGGCACAACTGAGGAGAAAAGTCCCAAAGCCAGCCCAAGAAGATAGAAAAGGAGGTTAGTGAAAAGCATAAAGTTAGAAACTGACTACTATCTTTTAAAGAGAAACAAGGAAATGTGGACGAGGATGGAGCCAGATCACAGCATCCTGTTAGGCTTTCGTTGCAAAGATTTTCCCTAATTAAGCTAAGCCAATGGGTTTCCTTCCTGAAGCACCCCAGTTATTTCAGTCCATGAACTAACTAGAGAGGCCATGACAGTGCTAATATTTCCTTTTAGATATGGCGAGTTTAGTTTGAAGAACATTAAATAATGAGGATATCAGTTAATATTTATTTTCATGTTCTCCCCTTTAATTTTCTATAAATGGTTTTGTCTAAATCATAAATCATTGCTACCCAATAATATGCCTATGGTATCTTTGTGTACGTTACTCCTAGGACTATTACTTATTATTTAGGACTTACTAAATAAGCAATTCTGGAATTGTCATGTTTACAAATAACTACCTAGTATAGACATATGAGTATACTAGTATAACATAACATACACATTGGGAAACATAAATACTTAACAGATATATCTCAAGTGTATATTTTTCTTTATGGAGTATTCAAGGAAAAACCTGCTGAAAGATAAATATTTGACAAATCCTTTCAATATCCTACTATGAGACACAGATTAGAAGGATATACACCAGATATACCTCTGGGAATTCAATTAGGGGTAAGAAAAAGGGACTTTTCCTTTTTTCTTCATACACTCCAGTATTGTTTGAATTTTCTGTACTAACCCTGTATTACTTTCACAATTAAGGAAAAGGCTGGAGATGTCCTCTTCATCTCAAACTTCAACCTGAAAGTTGTCTCCAACACAGCCCAACTCCTCAGGTCGACCAGATGCTCCTCTTCCAATGTTCCAGGGACCTTTGGTACATCTCCATGGTGGCAGTTCTTTCATTACATTGTATTTTTTTGTTTGTTGCTATTTTTGTTGTTTTCATACCAAACTGTAAGCTTCAGAAGGCAAGGACTAGGACTGCCTATGGCTTTTTATAATCTCAGAATTCTGCACAGTGTCTAGCATATAGTAAATACTCTAGGCACTCAATAAATGATTAAGTCATGATGCCTACTAATAATAATATCTGATATTTACTGAATACGTACTTATGTGTCAAGTGCTGTGCTAACCAAATTTTATTCACTATTGCATGTAATTCTCAAGAAAACTCTACGGAGTATGTACTATTATAATCTATTTCACAGACAGATGAGAAAAATTAAGTTTAGAGAATTAAGTAATTTGGCAAAGTAACACAATAAGAAGCAAAACTGGGAAACGAATCAAGGAAGTCTGAATTCATAGTTTGTGCTTGTAACTTCTACATCATAGGGAATGAATAAATGAATGACTATGCATGAATGAATAAATGTGGAAGAGTTGCATATCTAAAGAAGACTCCTCTTCAAGAGACAAGACGACTAAGGTAGAAAATGAAACCAGAGAACCACCGATGGGGGTGGGGAGAATACCACAATAATAGATGTTATCATTATTGGAAAAAGCAATTCAATCTAAATATTCTAGTAACTTCCAGCAAGTACTGCATCCTCCTAGGTGGAGGTATACATACTCTGTGTCCAGAGGTACTACCTCTGGAAATCTCCCTATATTGCTAAATTAATTACAGAAATGATCTCAACTTTAGAAAACCAAGATCAACATTTCTATATGTAAACCTAAGGTAACTAACACTTCAGAAAGAAATACCTATTGCTAGGGCATAGAGCTTTTATTAGCAATTCGATTTTTATTCATGGATATAGCAGCAGTGTGATAAATAATCATTTATGACTACATAAAAGAAAGAAATATTTCCAAAAAGGTATGAATTAAAAAGAATTAAAATTCTTTAGCAAGAAGAAGGTAAAAATGTCCAGAATATATTAATAATTTTTCAGGTTCACATCAGAGGGGAGCTGATGATTTTTCACAAATGTCTCTTATTTAGTGATAAATAAACCCTTGGACAGACTCTGGGACGCTTACTTTCACAATTCAAACCCTTACCTATTAACGAACAGCACTGGTTAGATCCTAAGTACTAAGCAAGGATGTGCCATGCTATTTTGCTTTGGAAACATTCAGTGTTCACCAGGCTAAAGGGCCTTAGATCATTCAGAAAACTTGCTGTTCAAGTTACCAACAGCTAGGACCCAGTGTGTAAATATCCTTCCATCCTCAGAAGCAACCATCTATCTGGCTCCCATCTGAGAATTATGAAATAAAACCATTATTTTCCATGCTCTAAAACATTGCCTTCACCAATCTTTATCAGGGTCCTGGACACAAGCTTCTTTTCAAGTTTCTTTTTCATTCTATCCTTCCTTTTAGGATGGATACATTCCTAATTACTAATCTACCAAAAATGCCATAAACCAATGCATGGTCTTCAAAGAGAGCCATATAGACACATTAGACTTCTATTATGCAGAGCTTCTGCACGAACCATAAAAAGAAGTTATTAAACAGGCATCATTTTTAGTTTTACTGGGGAAAACTCAATTTAGTTCAATTTTTCTTCCTATAAAGTTTTATCATTTGCAGGAACATAATATGTTCCAACCATCTGTGGTAGGTTAATATTGATTTCCCTATCTTCAATAGTGCATTTAAGATAAACAAGCTTTAAAATTTTTTTTTGCTAATAGCAAAAAGTTATTTTGAATAAATCAGGAAGTTTTGACATTTTACAAAATAGTCTCTAGACTTGAAGAGGAATTATTATTTAAATATTTTGCAATGAGAAAAGTCTCATGATTCTCTACCTCAGACTACTTTGCAATATCAATACTTGTGAGAGAAAGTCTTGCACTGTACTTCGCAGTAGGAAAATCACTGTGCTGTGAGCACAACACCATTGATCCCACCAGACTAAATTCCTCCCGGAGGCCACAAAGTGATCATTTTCTATGAACACTTCTTGGAATTCTCCTGAACAAGGATGGCCACAAACTAAACAAAATCAAATTATGTGAAGCGAATTAGAAAGTAGATTACATTTACTGCTAGGGTGACCGTTTGGCACAGCTTGGGCAGTTCAGTTTATGCTGATTATTCCAATGTAATAATTAATATCATCCCCTTTCATGCTTGAAAGTGTCCTAGCTTAGGTGATGCATTATATGGTTTCCCTCTTCACTGGAGACTAAAAAGACGATTTATTTACTTCATTGAGGTTGCTAACTACATGGAAGCCCAGATTCCAAATGTCTGTAAAGTGTGTTTCATCAGGTATGAGGAGAAATGATGCTAGATTTCATTTCTGACTGGGCTGACAAAATCTGTGAAACAAAAATACAAGTGTCCCAATAAAAAATGCTGATGCCTTCGAAATTTCAACTGTGGTTGATTCACATTGACTTGCTGCAGTTTAGTGCTTTGTATTCATTTTATGCTTTTCTAAAACAGGGCTTCTCTGTGAGTCATAACAAATTAATGAGAAAAAGCAAATAACTATGAAAAACATTTTGGTGGAAGGAATGGGTCTAAAGATTACTTTCATTAGCTTTTGACTGTTCATGTTATAGATAAGTATCCCCATTTGGGTTGACTTTATGACAATAACTAACATTCCTAGCTAAGCTATCCAGAGAATCAAGCAATTGCCTTGTGATTTTAATCAATGTTAACATCAAGAGAGAACATTCGGACCCCTGAAAGTCTCTTTTACTATATTAGAAACAGTCATCTGAATTCTTTGAACAAATACTTCAACTCTACTTTTCATCTTGCCAATATAATCCTAATGATGGTGATTACAAATAATGTGACTACTTTTATGAGTCACTCTGAAAATAACAAATCAAAGTAGTCATCATTTATGACATAAACAAGGACACTTAACTACCGTTAGAAGAAGCTAGATGTGACTTTTCTCAAGAAAAAAATACTTTGACCAGTTACTTGGGTCAGATTGCCTCGCTTTAACCTATTCTCCTCACAGCAGGCAGAGTGACTCTCTAAAAACACCAATGCAGACCTACTAGAGCATGGACTTGAGGACATGGGGAGGGGGAAGGGTAAGCTGGGACAAAGTGAGAGAGTGGCATGGACATATATACACTACCAAATGTAAAATAGATAGCTAGTGAGAAGCAGCCACATAGCACAGGGAGATCAGCTTGGTGCTTTGTGACCACCTAGAGGGGTGGGATAGGGAGGATGGGAGGGAGACACCAAGAGGGAGGAGATATGGGGATATATGTATACATGTAGCTGATTCACTTTGTTATAAAGCAGAAACTAACACACCATTGTAAAGCAAAAACAAACAAACAAAACACCAATCAGATCATACTGCTCCATGGCTCAAAACTCTCCTCCACTGGCCTGCCATCCCACTAGAATAAACACCTGCCATCCTTCCTATGAGCCACAAGGTTCTGCGAACCTCTCAGACTAACCTTCTACCTCCACTGTCTTCCTTCCCAAAGGGGAAACATGCTGGCTGGCGTCTTGCAATTCCTTAAACTCACCCAACATGTATCCATCTCAGAATTGCATTTGTTATTCCTTTGGGCTGAACTGCCCTTCCCCAGATTCTAGTATGGCTCTCTTTCCCCTCCCCTCCCTTAATTTAGAAGTCTGCTCAAATACCTTCTCATTAGAGAGGTTTACAGTAAATATCCTTCCTAAAATAGCAATCCCAGACCCTACCATCACCCTACACATCTTTTCCTACTTTATTTTTCTTCACAGCACTTCTAGCTCATGACATTGCATTATGTGTTACCTATTCATCTGTTTATTATTAGCTTCCAACCACTAAAATGTAAGCTCCATGAAGGCAGAGACTTTGTCTCTTTTGTTCAACTACGTCTCTCTAGCGTCTGGACTAGTGTTCTAAATGAATAGTTCTAAGGCCTACACTGTCAGTGAACAGATTACATTAATATAACCTAATCATCTAGAACTATTTCCAAATTTTGTGTTGCCATGTTTTGGTTTCTGAATCTGAAGCTCACAGCTTTCCCACTGCATGTGATATTTAAATCAATTTCCTCTGAAAGGGTATTTCATGCAGTGTAGGTAAGAGTATAAACATACACAGACCTCTTGGGAGGGAAATTTGGCTGTATATATATTAGAACTAAAAACAACAACAGCAACACCAAAACATATGTTGACTGAATATTTCCACTTCTAGATATCTATTCTGTAAGAATAAACACACAAGTGTATGAAGGCATGTGTGCAAGGATGTTCATTAAAGCACTTTGCATTTTTCAAGCTTGTGTTACTTCTATAATTTAAACAAACAAAATATCTTCCCCAGAGGGTAGGGTCTAAGCAACTGCTAAGGAGAGCAGATTACAGTCTAATTGAAAGTGAGGTTTTGGGCTCCCCTGGTGGTGCAGTGGTTAAGAATCCGCCTGCCAACGCAGGGGACACGGGTTTGATCCCTGGTCCGGGAAGATCCCACATGCCGCGGAGCAACTAAGCCCATATGCCACAACTACTGAGCCTGCGATCTAGAGCCCACGAGCCACAACTACTGAGCCCGCATGCCACAGTTACTAAAGCCCGTGTGCCTAGAGCCCGTTCTTCTCAACGAGAGAAGCCACCACATTGAGAAGCCCAAGCACTGCAATGAAGAGCAGCCTCTGCTCGCCACAACTAGAGAAAGCCTGCGAGCAGCAACAAAGACCCAACACAGCCAAAAAAATAAAATAAATTAATTTTTTAAAAAAAGAAAGAAAGCAAGTGAGGTTTTGAAGGATAGTGCTGAGTAAAGGACTGCTAATCTCACTGCCAGAATCTGGGAGGCCTCAGGGTACCTGCCATACCTACAAGCCCTTTCCAAGAGGTTCCTTATAATTACAGGGTTTGTACCAGGTAAATGGCAGGCCTAGACACAGCTGACTGGACCAGGGAAGGGCACCTATCCCAAAGGCAACTGATCAATTGGTTGACAGTGGCCTGTCAGGTGGACAGATTCTAGATCTATACCTCAAAGGGGCACGATCAGATTTCTCTCAGGTAGTTTAAACATGGGGCACACCCAAGGAAGTCAGCAGTTGACAATGGGGCAAAAGCCAACTGAAACACAGACAAGACAGGCAGAAGCAATGTGACGGCAGACAGGGCACAAGTGTACAGAAACCTGAAGTGCTGCACTGCCATTCCTGTTCTTTAGTGAGGCTCGGCTGCTCCTGGGCTCTGTCACCCTTCCTTCCCCAGGTAGCTTTAAAATGAGTGCTCTTTAAACTATATTTTACTCTCTATTATTGTAATCTGAAGGAATTTAACTAACAGAACATTAAATTGAGGACTGGATTAAGCCTTTTAAGGGCTTAACCTTTGAAAAGATTATGGTTCCCTTTATAGCCTCTAATTATGTGTAATTCAAAATAAAAATAATATAAAGTCCACAGTAAGTATAACCAAGTCCTGATAAGTCCGATTTGTTTTTCTTTGGTCATTTAATAAAATAACAATTTTTTTCAAAAAAATATTTTTCTAGAGACCTACATTAGTGCTTAGCTTGCCTGCTAGGTAAACCAGTATTAACCAAGATAAAGGTGGGACTGGAAAGTCCTATCACAGACCAAAGCACCTTGCCTACTACAAGTTAGGACACCAGTCGACTAATGACTTCCAGTGGTAGACAGATAGCAAATTAAAAAAAAATTTAATATGTTCTTATATTTTTAAAAATGGGTCACAGAGAAGAGAAGTAAGCACATGAGTAAACAGTATTTTATTCCCTAAATATCCCTTAATGTTTTTCAATGCTGTCAGAAAATCATTATAGGAATATATTCAATTATTAATTGAAAGTCCAGGAAGGTTAGGATATTTAGGTACCAAAGATTCAGAGAAATGAAATTTAAAATTTTCTTTTAAAGCACCAAATACAAAAGTAATTTTCTTCTAATCAATTATTTACTAGTCTTTAGAGGCCACACAGTAGAAAAGTCTTGAGCCTTGCCACTTCCATTCTTTATATTATTCATTGCTGCATGATAGAGGCATAGTGAAGGGGCCAGAAAGGGATGCATGTCCAAAGTGTCAGTTTGCAGATTGGAACAAAGAAGCTAGACTTTGCACACGTGGGTTGAAGCAGTGGGGGAAAAAGGTGTAAACCTACTACATTCCCGTATCCCCTTTTCTCACCCTTCAATCCGGTACAATTAGCCCTCTTTCTAGCTCAGTCTCTCCTCTGTGAACCCAATATTTACATTTACTGAGGAAAGCAACAACCCATCCTTTTTTTCCTAGAGGTCTGTTGTAGGACTTCTGATTGCACAGAGGTTTCTTTTTTTTTAAATGTCTGAACAAGCTTTGCAATCTCACATTGTTGACTAGTCAGCTAGTGAGCAATAATGATACATCTGAATGAAGCTTGTGTTACCTTTGGATTATACTATAAAATATATCTCTTGACATTCCTAATCCTGTTAGATTACTTTAGATGAAATTTTTGCCTACTTTATTGATCTTTCTTTTGTTTTGTTTTTTAATAGCTTTACTGAGGTGTAACTCATATAACATATGATTTACCCATTTAAAAGGTAGAACTCATTGTTTCTAATATATTCATAAGAGTTGTGCATCCATATGATGGAATGTAATCAATAATATAAAGGAACAAACTACAGGTGCACAACACAGAGGAACCAAAAAACACTACGCTAAGTGAAAGAAACCAGGTACAAAGGACTACATATCGTATGTTACCATGTAAATAAAATTTCTAGAAAAGGCTAACCTATAGAGACAGAAAGCAGATCCATGGTTGTGTGGCACTGGCAGTGGGGAATGATGGGAACCAGAGTTAAGGGCAAATCGGGTGAGGGAATGTTTGAGGGTAATAGGAAGGCTCAAAAACTAGATTGCAGTGAGGGTTGCACAACTGTATACATTTATATTAAAGCTCACTGAACTGTATATTTAAAATGGGTGAATTATATATATGTATATAAATTATACCTCAATAAAGATTTTTAAACATCTTTATTGGAGTGTAATTGCTTTACAATGGTGTGTTAGCTTTTCTGCTTTATAATTGAATAAAGATTTTAGAAGAAAAAAAGACCAAACAAATACTCATGGATATAAACTAAACATACCATACCTCGATAGCTCCATTGATACCATGCAGGCTATTAATGATTACTTAATCTGGACATGAAAATGTTTGCCATTCATTACTGCATCAGCAAGTTCTCAAACTGTATGGTCTGAGGACACCCTTACACTCTTAAAAATAACTGAGGTCTCAAAGAACTTTTATGTGTATATTAGATGTCAATATTTATCATATTAGAAAGTAAAATGAAGAATTAAAAAAATCTTTAGTGATTCAATATAAAATAACAATAATAAACCTGTATGTTAACACAAAGAATGTATTTAATGAAAAGTATAGTTGTTTTCCAAAACAAGGGAAAAAATAGTGAGAAGAGTGGCTTTTTTTTTTTTTTTTACATGTTTGGCAATCTTTTTAGTATCTGGTTTAATAGAAGACAGCCACATTCTCTTATCTGCTCCTGCCTTCAATCTGCTGCAATATCATACATCATGTAGCCTCTGGAAAACTCCACCGCACACTCATGAGAAATGGCAATGAAAAGGCAAATAACACCTTAGTATTACTAGGAAAGTAGTTTTGATCTCACAGAACCCCACAAAGGGTCTTGGAAACTCCTTTGAGAACTGTTGGTCTAGATTCTGCTCTAGACCATTTTAATTGAGGTTCATTTTAAAAAGATTGCTTAAACTGTATTGTCATTAATACAAGCTTTTTGGGAAAATAGGATCAAAAAGCTTTCTGAATATAGTTTTCAAAGTGTATTGAATCTCATATTGTATAGACTTGGCTGTAACTTAAAGTAAGCAATCAATATGAGACATATCATGCTACATCAATATTTACTTGTTGAATCTCAAACATTATTCTAGACTTATCAGCAAGTAGAATAAATAAGATGTTACTACACATGGTTAAAACACCTGATTGTTACAATGCTATTTTTTAAAGCTGCTGTTTTTTTCACTGATTCAGAAGCTTCTGTTTCACATTCTTTTCCATCTTCCCCCATCTCTATTATAATAAAATCTCCCCCTTAATTCTTGTGTTTGCTTCTAAAATAACAAAATGTTATTGAATTTTTCTAAAGTGAACCTTGACATCATAACCTAAAACAATCATACTAATTTCAACACCTGAAAAACAGTTATTTAATGGTCTTTTTATAAAATGTGGTTAAATTCAGCTTAATTAATATTTATTTCTCTTGTGCTCCCCAGTAAAGGATAACAATACCATCAGTCAGTTTATTTACATGTTATATCCTGAAATGGTTGATGATACTCACTAAAGATGTACCAGTTCATTTGGTCTCCAAATGAACCTTCAAACCTTTGGTCTCCAAAGGTTTGAAGACTTCAAAGACACCTCTTTGGAATGAAATGTACTTTCCATGTGATGTGATTTAAAACTCGACAAAAATCTAGATATTTACAACCTAAACTCAAAAATATCAAAAAAACAAAAACAGTTTAAGTTCTTACTTTACAATATCTCCTTCAAGAGCAATCACTCTCTTAATGATCTTCTGTTCTGGGTTTTTAGGAGACCTAGAAAAAGATAAGGTTATATAATCAGTTGTGTCTGTTGTTTTAAGAAAACGAGAAGAAATTTTACAAGAAAATATGCTATATTAAAGTCATTACAGGATCCTTTGCAACCGTGACATGACATCAGTCCTACCTAGGTCCCAAGTGAGATAGAACTAAGAGTGAAAGAATTCTTATTTTAAACCTCGGAAAAGGATCACACTGAAACTTTTCAAAAATTAAAAAAAAATAAAAAATTAATAAAAACCCAGAAGTATAAAGATTTTCATTATTAAATGTAGGAAAGAGGATTCATACATAAAATAATTAGGCATTTCTTTAAAATGATAACATACTTAAGTTTCTTCATTTTATTTAAAATAAACAGAGGAGTTTGATTTAAACAAAGAAAACAATGAAGAGAGGAATTTTTTTGAAAAAACAAACAATTAGGAAATTCTTTGTTTTTTTTTCCCCCATGTTGGTTTATTTCTAACAAAGCACTTAGACCAGGCCCACCCAGAGGGGAGGATGTCACTTCCTCAAGGACTTGAAGTTTGGGGCTGTTCTTAACCCCTTGGTCCCTTGCCACATTTCCTTCTTAAAGCTGCTTCTGACCCTTGTGCAGAAGGATCAGTTGGAGAGGGGCAGGGCCAGGCCTTGCTGGAGTCTTGTCACTTGTACTCGCATCATTCTACAGAAGCCTAGAGGATGCAGTGTTTGAGGTCCCCCTAAACTCTGTGTTTTCCTTCCTCCAAGACCCTACCCTCTTTGGGGCATAATATTGGACAGTTCTGGAGAGAGAGGCAGAGGCAGGGAGAATCTGGGGTTCGGGTTTTACGGTATGGTAGAGCTTGATGAGGAGGGACAAGGGGAGGAAATTCTATTAAAGCACAACTAGGTTTAGCCATTTAAAGATTATGTAATTCAGAGTGCTAAAACAAGACTAAAAGAAATTGATAGGTTCTGATATAGTTAATGCAGACATCATTTATTTTAATCTATGATTAGTAGCTTATGGTAAATGTTTACTTAAGGTAATACTATTTACTACTAAATACTCCCCTCCCCTTCTCTTCCCTCCTGCCCCCTTACTCTATCTCTGGGATTCCTCACTCTAGGGGAAGCCGTGTCTGTTTCTCAGCAGTCCTACTGAGAAACTCATTTAGTGAGGAACTGAGGTTGGCCAAACTTCACGTGAATGAACTTCACATGAAGTAGTAGATCCTTCAACACACTCATAGATACAGAGAACAAATGGGTGGTTGCCAGGAGGGAGGGGAGTGGGAGGTTGGGTGAAATAGGCGAAAGGGATTAAGAGGTACAAACTTCCAGTTATAAGATAGATAAGCCACTGGGATGTAATATACAGCAAAAGGAACATGGCCAATAATATTTTCATACCTTTGTATGGGTACAAATGGTTACTAGACTTATTGTGGTGATCATCTCCTAATGTATGTAAATGTCAAATCACTAGGTAGTACACCTGAAACTAACACAATATTGTACATCAACTACACTTCAATTAAAAACAAACAAACAAACAAAACCCAGTAGATCCTTCAGTCAAGTCTTCAGAAAGTGCAGCTGTGGCCAATAGCTTCACGGCAACATCATGAGAGACCCTGAGCCATACCACCCACTGAAGCTGCTTCTGGTTTCCTGATTCTTAGAAAAATGTGAGATAATGTTTGTTGTTTTAAGCTGCTAGAGGTTACACAGCAATGGATAACTCAACCTTAGTATGTTCAATTTCCTTCCAATAACATTTTCAGTCTTTTGATTTAATATGTGTTTCAAGAAACAGCTCACATATCACATAAATGATCACTTAAGATGTATTTAAAAATCAGAGATAGATAAAAATATTTTCAATTCAAGTCACATTTTGAATTGAATTACCTTTAAAAAGGAAGGTAAATGCACAAATACTAAAAAGATTAAATACATTCAAAATGTAATTACTTCATCAAAGGAAATATGCAGTTTCAATAAGATTTATATTTCACATTATATCTTGCAGAGAAAACAAAATCATCTAAACCATTTGAGTCTACTTATAAAACTTAGTGACATAACTTTCCACTAAATTAACTATTAATATTGTTTATTTTAAAAGGAAATTTGATCAGAGTTTTTGACTGAACTGTCCCCTTCACTGAATTGACTACACATTATATTTCTATAAATTTAATGTCATTTACGTACAGCTAGAGTGAGGGATCTGGGCACATTCAAGATGACAAAATTCATATCTTCTGTGCAGGGTTACTTATAGATCTTTAGAAAAATTTGCCCCCATGTCTCTCTGTTTAGATAACCAGAAATGTATAAAAAAAAATTCAACCTCAGTGATCACCAAAGAATTGTATATTAAAACAATAGGACACCATGTTCCTATTATATTGACAAAGAAATAGTAATAATACTATTAATACAGTTTGTTGTTGAGGATTTAGTACATGTCCTAAAGTACGTGATCATGTAACATACCTTTTGGTAAATAGGTTAAGATTTTATATTCTCTTTAACATATCAATTATGCTTTTAGGAACGTATCCTTATGAAATGGTTGTGGATGTAAACAAAATTTTAGCTACATGGATGTTGTCTATTTTAAAAAATAGAGAAAAAATCAACAAGAAAAGATTGGTGAAATAAATTATAGTCCATCCACATTATAAAATATTCTTCAATCATTAAAAATGACACTATAAAAGAATTTTTAATGATGTGGAAATATCAACAGGATACATAAATTTAACATGCAAGCTAAAAAATTTATGTGTACCATGACCTTGCTTCAGTAATTATAAAGAGAAAACGTGCATGCAACTGTACTGGGAAAAATTAGAAAGGATATAAAGCAAAAGGGGGGGCATAATTCTGTGTGTGATAAAACATATACCTGGATTTTTGGTTCAGATTACTGGGAAGTCCATTAGAAGATGACAAATATTTGTGTCACATGATGTTAACTGAGAAGAAACGTTCCAAGACAGGAGTGAGACCTGAACTAATTATCAAGTCTCCCCACCTAATATTGACGTGCTATTAACATTAATGAAATAACATGAAATGCAATCCTTATCAGCGTAAAATAGTATTTATGCCACAACCTTCAAGCTTTTGAGATATACTTGAAAAGTATTTTATATTTTAAAATAACCTACATAGTAAGATAATGAGGCAAAATAGAATATACAAAGTGAGCTACATATATAATTAAAGTCTTATGAATTACAACTTCAAATGTATCTATAAGTTTTAATGTAATAATAATCTCATGAATCTAATCACATGATTCAAATTTTTTTTTAAACGCTATTACTAACAATCCCATTACTGTTCAAAATCTATATCTATATTTTAATCATTAGGCTGTTGAATGCATTACTTGGATGTAAGTACAAGTGGTACAAGAGTTATTACAGATTTACACTGTGAAAGTCACTGAACTTCCCTTTATCTACATTTTCTTGCCCACCTGCCTGTCTTCTAGAAGTGAGAAAAATAACAAGTGAAGGATTATGCCTTACTTTAGGGACACGATGTATGCTGCTCAATAAAATTTGCATTTAAATTTGAAATTTTAGTGTTTTCATAATAAGCATTGTTTTACAATATTTATTTCTGGAGTCTGAAGTTTAAGCATTCTGTTTTATGCTGAAGATTTAATTAGGCAAGGTTCTCCAGAGGTTTGGACAAGATGCCTAGAATCGTCTCTCTATTGCGTAGGTCTCAGCAGATCAGTTTGATGTGGCAGAACTTATCTCTAACAAGAATGGTTGTGGGGAAGGGTGAAGGGTTAGCATAGACATAATAAGATTTCTGTGATACTTGATGTTCCTCTCCTTGAATTTCACTACCTATCTTGATAGAGGTGCTGCCATTTTTACCCTGTGACAAGCCAACAGAGCCATGTCTTCAGTCTCATAACCTTTGTAGCTAATTTCATGTTTGTGCATATTCCCAAAAGGTTGTTATTTTGATCCTGTTTGGAACAGTGGGAAGGTACTCTGGAAAACTCAAGAGAGACCCTCTTGTGTTCTGTGGGAATGAGGAGATTAGCAAGTGCACCACCCTCTCTGTTGGTACACTTGTGCTCATCCTGATGTCAGACATATACCTGAACCCTGTGTCTGAGCACGTTCACCCTTCTCCCATTTATAGTAAAATTCTAAAACCTCCCTCCGTGGGTTGTGTAGATTTTTATATTTATATGGTTCAGGATTGGCCCAGGTTATTATAGAATTCATCTCAGGATTAGAGGTCACCTTGGCATATATCACAGAAAGGTCTAAATTTTAACTCTTCATTAATGAGGTAAAACTAAGAACTAATATTCTAGGAATGACCAATAATAGATAGACTATTTTTTATACTGTCGAAAGGATGGACATGCATTAAATCAACGAATTTTATATCCTCAAAATGGTAAAAAAAAAAAAAAAAGTATTGCTGCTTTATTATCAAAATGAAAATGAAAAGTCCACACAACAGAATAAAAAGTCATGAAAAACTTTAGCAAATGATAGCTTCCTTTCTCTCTTTTTTTAAAAAAAATTTTGGAAAGTATTGCCTGGGTTTCACATGATTTTCATAAGTTAGAGCTAGAAAAGGCCTATGAGTGTACCTAGCCCTTTCCTGGCAATATTCAGTCTCACCCATTCTCCATGGCCTAAGCATTTCTGCTTGGGCGCCTTGTGTCCTGCACATGCATGGACTGGGGGACATTGGAAATGGAATACATGGTCACCGTTCCACCTTTGGTACAGCCAGCTGCTGACTGTAGGCAAGCCCTGTAAACAATCTGGGTCTCATTTTCAGAGAGATAAGGCTAGATCATACGTCCTAAACCAGAAGTCAGACAATCAGATCTAGCTTGTAGAAATGATTCGTTTGGTCCACACATCATTTATTTATTTATTTTAAAATCTGGAGCTGGCCAAACAAACAGGAGACTTCACATAAAAATTCTAATTTCTTGTTCCTCTTAGAAAAATAGAAAGATCTGGCACCCCAAGCCTGTATTCTTCCATGAAGAGTCCACTGGATCTGAGAAGCAGATCCTGAGAAGTTGCCCCAGTGCCAACAGCTTGTTTCATGTGGGTCTCAGTGTCTGAGGACACATGAGTTTGGGAACCCCTAGAACTCTTGATGATTTCTTCCACCTCTGGCATCATATAACAACTAAGAGAACACATGAAAACTCCAGCAGAGGGTCTAACGCATAGTAGGAAATCGGTAAATCTTAGAGGCATCTCTTCCTAAAATAAATTCATAAAGGAGATCAATTAACTGGACACAAGCAAATCATTAGGATTTTTTTTTCAGACTTACATAGATAGAATGTTTATTTCAAAAACCCCCCAATAATTTCAGAGTCTGTTGAATTAGAGGGCAAGAAAGGCATTTTTAAAGGTTTGGTCAAATTTTATTACACAATTAACTAAAGAAACATGAAAACTAAATATAACTGTATTCATATTGGAAAGTCACAGGTCAGCTTTAAATTAAATGGGTGTTATCTGTAAAATCATGATAAAAATGACTTTTTTTCTATGTTGAATTCTGTATTCTTGCTTCACTATCAGTAGTAGCTCAAACTTTGTGCAAACAGCCCCTTCTATATAAATGATCTATTTTCTAAATTCAATGCAGTTTTATTAATTAGCACTCTAAAATTTTTTACTTAGGTCAGCATTTCAGCTACATTTTTTCCCCTTGCAGACTTCTCTTTATATCATGTGAATCTTTGAAACCTAAACAAAAGAAATTATCAAGACTTTTTTGTTGCTCTTTGGGTTTATTCTTGAAATCTTCACAAGTGTGAAGCTTATAACTTCAGATACAGTTTCAGAAAAGTGTATGTATGGGACTTCCCTGGTGGTGCAGTGGTTAAAAATCCACCTGCCAATGCAAGGGACACGGGTTCAATCCCTGGTCCGGGAAGATCCCACATGCCGTGGAGCAACTAAGCCCATGCACCACAACTACTGAGCCTGCGCTCTAGAGCTCGTGAGCCACAACTACTGAGCCCTCGTGCCACAACTACTGAAGGCTGAGTGCCTAGAGCCCATGCTCTGCAACAGGAGAAGCCACCGCAATGAGAAGCCTGCGCACCACAGTGAAGAGTAGCCCCCACTCGCCGCAACTAGAGAAAGCCCATGTGCGGCAACAAAGACCCAATGCAGCCCAAAATTAATTAATTAATTAATTTTAAAAACAAACCCCCCAAACCTATATGTCATAGAATAACCTTTAAAAAAAAAAGTTTATGTATGTGTGTATATATGCAATCCCTAACAGTTACTCTTGCTCAGAAATCTCATAAAATGCTCCAATCCAAGGGCTTCATTGTTAGAAGAGTGAATTACAGATGAGGTGGCAAGAACCCAGGTTAATGCTTCAAATTTTTCTTCTATGATACCATATTTTCTTACATAGGGAACAGGTATTGCGGGAAGGGAAATCCTGGGAAAAGATCACCATCAGGCAGGGGCAGAGGGTTGTTACGTGTGTAGAAAATCCTTGTGGGAAGTGAGTAGAATTTCAGAGCACTGGGGACAGTGCTCTTGAGCAGACTTATTTTGTGGGTGGGGATGGGGTATGGAACGGATGGCTCATTCTCTCAAAGCAAACCTTCCCTGAATCAGGCTTCTCAGCAATAGCAATATGATCCTATAGAGACCCCGAGAGAGTCCAGTCAGGGTTCTAGTGATCCAAGAAGGTAGCAGCAGGAACAATAAGCTTATGTTTCAGATTTATGGCCGACAATTCCTTAAACAAATAAATGTATTCTAATAGTACTTATGAAACAACAAAAGCATGAACTTTAAAGAATTAAACTGTTGTCTATTGATAAACGTTTTCTTGGTTAAATTTAAGAGTTGTCTCACCGTCACTAACTACGATTAGAAGAAGTTTCATACGCAAATAGTGACAACTCATCTTATTAGTAAATCAGCCTTGATTATACAAAATCAATTAAATGTGTATTATGACTCTAACTTCTGTAATTGAAAAAGCTGCAATAGTTTTGTAATTGACTGTTTTGATTCTGAAAAATAAATGTCTTCACTTAACTGTGAAAAATCTAAGAAATTGAGTATAATCATAACAATGAGCTAATTTTTACCAATGTTTATTAATTCAAGCATTTCAAAACATAGAACACTGCAATCTTCAGTTGTGAACATAACTGCACTTACACTTCACTGTTTAGAATTGTATGTAAATGAATATATACAGTACATACATAAAATATATAGCACTTATGTAATACACATATGTGTGTATGTGTGTGTATTCCACCATACAATATGGAATCATACTATTTAAAGAAACTTCTCTGAACTATAAAGAAACTCCTGGGCTGAAAAAATACATTCCCTCATTTATTTATTTTATCAATTTGTGTTTTCACACATTGAATATGCTTAAAGTTGACCACATCTGTGGAAGTGGAGGAGATGAATACCTAACATAAATATAAATATTGATTATTCTTTCAGTATAGACTCTCAAAGTGCAGATATTCATATAGAAATACTACTATTCTGTCCCCAAAGTATGCACTCAGGAGTGTCTGAGTGGTTTTTGCTGTACTCAACACAGGTTTTGTCCCTCTAGCCACACTATCTCACTGAGTATGACTTTTTAGTAGAGTACCACTTAAAGCCATGGAATAAAACAAAATTAACTGGTCTTCAAATGAATTAAAGGCATCAGTCTAGTCTCATAACCCTAATATCATGATTAAGCTAACTGGATTTATACTTCAAGCTTTAAACAGGTTGGGAAATAGTGCCACATACTTGTAGTAGGCTTGAAGAATATACAAACCACAGAACTTGAAAGTGTAAGCTATTGATAATTTCCTTATCAAGCCATATTCATATGCATGAATATGGCACAGAAAAAGCAGACCAACTGAAATGCAAAATGAATAAATTCAGTTCTCTGTATCCCTGGGTTCTGCATCCATTAATTCAACCAACCACAGGTTGAAAACATTTGGATAAAAGAGAAATTCCAGAAAGTCCCAGAAAGCAAAACTTCAATTTGCCGTGCATTAAGCATTACACTAAATCCACTGAATGGAGTGATGTGTAGGCTGCTGCAGCCTCCTGCCATTCCACAGACACTCAGTCTCTCTCCAGTACCTAGTCGTTTGAACATTGTTCACCTCGCATCTTGTTCACTGACTGCTTATGCTGTAGGCACCCTTTGTTTCTGTGAAGCAAATGGCTCCTAAAAAGCCATTAAGTGGTCAAAGCATCCCTCAAAGGTTAAGAGGGAGTGTAAAGTGCTCTCTCTCGAAGAGAAAATGAAAATCCTAGATCTTTTGAAAAGTGGCTTGTCGCTTGCCAAAGTGGTCAGTAAGGTCGGTAAGAACGAACTGAGCATTCACACAATAAAGCAGAAAGAAGCTAAAATTTGCGGAAGTGTTAGTGCTTCACCTACAATTGCAACAACAGTCTCTCTGGTTGATGTTAAAGTGCTTGCAAAGACTGAGAAAGCATGAAGTGTGCGGCTAGAGGACATGTCACAGGAGCGTATCCCTGTTGATGGCAAAGTTATGTGTGAAAAGCACTTCATCTCTACGAGCGTTACTGTGAAGGGGCTGGGGAGAGTGAGAGGAAGGAGAGGAAGGCTGCTAAGGGATGGCTGGCGAACTACGAGAAGATCACGGGAGAATCAGCATTGGCTGATGCCAAGTGTCATCAGTGCCCCCAGAAAAGCTCAAGAAATTCATAGAAGAGAAAGGCTACCTTCCAGAGCAAGTCTTCAATAGTGATGAAATGTGATGAAAACCCCAAATCGCCTGCCTGTGTTCTGGCAACACAGCAAGGAGGCTTGGTTGATGGCCATCTTGCTCTTGGGATAGTTCCACCAGGGCTTCATTCTTGAAGTGAAAAAAATTCCTCCAAAAAAAGGGGCTGGCATTCAAGGGCCTCCCCATTACTGGCAATGTTCCCAGCCACCCCAATGTCTCTGCTTCACCGACAAGAATGCAGAAGTAATGTTCCTGCCTCCTAACACTATGTCACTGCTGCAGCCACTTGACCAAGGCATCATCAGGTGCATTAAAGCAACTTACACTTGCCTCACCTTCAGGAAGACTTGTGAATTTATGGAAGAGCTTCACAATTACAGAGACTGCAGATGTCCCAATGCCCAAGACAGGAGTGCATGTTGGGAGCCATTATGGAGTGAGGTTGTCTATGATTTCAGGGGCAACCCCACTACTGATGCAAAAGTCTGGAATGTTCCAAGGGAAGTTAGAGGGGAAAGCTTCTCTAACATGATCGAGGACAATGTTGAGGAACACCTAGTAGCATAGAGAAACTTTTACCAACAAGGAACTCAAAACTCTGCTGAAATCCTCTACAGACGATGATGATAGTGATGCAGAAGGCTTAGAGGAGGCAGAGCTATCAGTTTGGATGCTTGAAAAATCTGCAGCAGTTTTTTTTTTGTGTGTGTGACAGTTTCATGCATTAAAAAGGACATGAGCTTCAAGTATGATTCTTTGATGGAATGAAGCCTCTGTGTTACCTGGGGGATAACGATGCGCCTAGAACCACTGCAAGATTTGTTTGATGATGAAAAGAAAAGAAGAAACAGCTTCCTATGACAATGTTTCTAACTAAAGCACCTGTAGTTGTGAAGCTCTGGCCTTCACACTTGAAGACAGTCAGCCCTCAGCCTCTACAGATCCTGAAATTAGTATCACTGAGCCTCCTCCAAAGTCTCAAGATCTGCAACTGAAACCCAGGTGATCCTTCTGACATCCTGCCAGAAGGTTCAAGTTAGCCTGGTGTCTCACCACTTACCTACAGTGCCAGACTGTAGGTAAGTCTGGCAATGATGGGGTGCCCCTCACCCCATCAGCACGGTAAAATAATACAACAATCAACATTATCATCATATGAGGGTTATCAAGAGAGAATAATCAGGGTTTTGATGGGGGTTAACACAGTGTGTGTGTGAGTGTGAGAGAGAAGTGAATTTATATTTTCTCTGTTTATAATTATAATTTCTATATGTACTTGTATCTTAAATATTCTGTGTTTTATTCTATATATTTCTCTTTCAGGTCGTTCAATGAAAGCAATCTGTAAGTATTCAAAGAAAGAAAATGTTACGTTGTTGCTGACATGTACTATGCAGTTAGGCCTGCCACGGTTGCATCTGTAGTGAATGTATACAGATTTTTCTTGTATTATTCTCTAAACAATACAGTATGACAACTATTTACATAGCATTTACATTGTATTAGGTATTAGATGTAATCTAGAGATGATTTACAGTATACAGGAGGATGTGCATAGGTTATGTGCAAATACTACCCCTTTTTATGTAAGGGACTTGAACATCTGTAAATTTTGGTATCTGAAGTCCCCCTCGGATACCGAGAGACAACTGTCTTAGTATGTAAGACCTGAAGTGAGGACTTTTACACCGATGCTCATACAAGATGTTAGTGGTACCTACAGTCACCTGAAAAAGGCTATTGGAAAATGGCACAAGGATCATCCTGTGTCTAACTTAGCTCACTCACAAGTTTGCCATGATGTTGGTCATATTGTGAGGTGTGAGATGCCAAGCTCAGGACAGGGGACATCCTAGTAAAAGTGAGGAACAAAGACAGTCTTGACCATTTTACCTGGAGCCAGCACTTAGTGCCCACCCACTTTTTCACCCATAATTCATTTCTAACCAGAATGAATAACCAAATATCTGGAATAAATGAGACAGAATTTTTATCCTTATAAATACAAAAATGAATACTTTACCTATGGTGCATTAAGCTTTTGAAGTTTGCCTAATTGAGCCCAATAGGTGCTTGCAACGGACAGAAGCTGTTAAATTCACAGTGCCCATCAGAGGCGTGCCCTCCAAACAACATGGCCAGAATGTCTTCAATGTAACTTTCTATGATCAGATAAAAAGGTGACATATAAAGTGATGTACTAAACCCCGGCCTTTTTGTCTCATGACTGTGGTTACCATGTGATACTTTTCAGGGTCAGGCAATAAATAAATAGAGTCGGATGGGAATGGGGGTATTTCAGTGGATGCCAGCATGAGAGAGGAGGGTGGCGGGTTGGGGGGTGGGTTTACTACTGAGAACTAGACAGGCCAACACACCTCTCAGTAGATACCAGCATGGACTGAGGTCAAGCTGTCCTTCCCCTGATGCTATCACAATATTAACTCCCCAAAGCCGAGATGCTACTCTGACAAGATGCAGAACCATAAACAGATTTAATTTGCTCTGAATTGCCTCAGAAGGCTCTAAGTTTACCTCAGTTTGAAAAGACTAGGTTTTGTTAGCAATAAGAAACTTAAATCCAGAAACGGCAAAATAAAGGTATATACTTTTGCATACCTGGTTTTTATGGCCTGAGAATTTGCACCCATTCCATTTTCTTTTTTCTACTGCATATATCTGTGGATTACCATTTCTAGTTACTGTGGTGACATGCATTATTAATGTATCTACTGTGCTGCAGATTCAAAATTTCCTAGTAAAATTGAGTTAGGTATATGCGTGAGGAGAGGTGAAATTCCACACAATCATGGAAACTATCTTAATTTCTTTAAAATGCTCAATCTCATGGAGGAGGTTGACAATGCAGAAGTTAGAATATAAGTACAATATGAAGCTTCCTGGCTCATTTCTGTTCTAACCCTGTTGGACTTAATAATTTTAAAAATACAGTACTATTGTTTTGAGGAGGAATTCTGTTAGGTTCCAATAACTACACACAATTTGCTCCCTTGAAAGTGTCAACGTTATGCCCCCAGTAGTACGTTGAATAGCATTCATGAACTGTCTTCAGAAAAAAATACGTGAGGTTTGGGATTTTGCAAAATCAACTCAACTGGTCACCTCTGAAACCAGCATTATCATTTACTTGCTCAGCTTGATAGCCACTTATATAGCTCTAGTTTCTAAGTTATCAGAAACTTTTTCTTAGTATTTTATTTCTTGCTATTTATACTGTAATAACTTGTTACTATGATAGTTTATTCATAAAGCTTTACACTAAAAAAAAATGCTACCATTAAATCAGATGTCTAACTCCTATTTGTTTCTAAGCCTCCTAGTATTACCTCCTTCCTCCCTGCTGGATGGAATACACAGAGTTACAGAAAGGGTAAGAGTTTACTGTCTGATAAGCTAAAAGGGCTTAAATTTAAAATGGGTTTTTAGTGGCTGAGAATAAATGTTTGATAAAAGGAGGCAGGTTGAGAATGGTACTTTGGTGGGATTAAAAGAATTGTGAGAGATTGTAAGGGAATTTGGGGGACAATAGAAGGAAAAAGGGGGAGAATATTTCCAAGAACTAACAGAAGTTACCAAGTTATTAGGGTAAACCAAGCCACAGAGAAACAGACCACCAGGTAAGTAGGAAGAGAGTGCAGGGCCAATAGATTCGTCACCAAAGAAACCACTTGAAGACAGAAGACCCTTAGAGTTGCTAAATTTGGTTTCTAGCCAAATTGGTTTAACAGAGCCTCAGAATCCAACAAAGTCAGTTATGCTGTTGTTACAATCTTGTGACTGTCCTTTCCCATTAGGTTATCCTGGAAAAGTTTTATCCTTTGTAAGAAAATTCAGAGGTCAAAATATCCCTAGTTGCAAGTGTTCTACATACAGAACATCAAAGGAATCCCATTTCAAAAATTACAACTATATCTCAACCTGTGATGCATTCTTTCAAAAGGCTAAAGATCACCTTGCTATTTTTAGTTGACTGTATACAGTCAGCAATAACTATAAAATATGTTCAGGTATTTTTTAAAAATAAAAACTGAGTATGTTGAGGCTACAGTTTACCAGATGATTTACCCTTTTCTATCATTCTTTAATATAAATGTATGGTAGACACTTTGTTTCTAGTCCATAAAGTTTTATTGCAAGTAATGGAGACCCACTTAAAATGGAATATACAGTGTCTACCCACATGTGTTTTTCCTTACAGAAAACCACTTTGATTCTACTTTAAAAGATGTTGATTAATGTGAGAAGGCTTGCCTACTTTTGTGAGCCTCAGTCCTCTAATTCTGTACACACACAAAATGGACTCTAATCTCTCCAGCTGTCACTTTGATGTTCTTCGTGAGCTGTACATTTCACAGGCTCTGAAACCAGTCTACAGCTCAAACATGATCAACGGCTTTCCTCAAAACCAGAACAGCAGTAAGAGATTATTAAGTCAAAATGGAAGCAAACTCTCCTCTTCATGTGTGCAGGAAATTCATAGGGGGCCTGATTTCCATATGGCTTCCACAGCTGAAGCTTAATGAATATGTTCCAGACACAGGTATAACCATTAATAACTCTCAAATACCTCTACAATGGAGTAAAACAAGGCCAAACAGAATTAAGGGAAATAATCTCCAACTGATCTTACATGCCTATCAGTTAAATGCATGAAGAAGGCTTTGATTTAAATAAAAGCAGATTCTCAGAAACATATGCTCACCACCCACCATTCTTCATCTGAATGGTAGAAATTTATGAGTTTCACTTCACTGTAGCAGGGGAGCTTTGCCAAGAAACAAGAGCATAAACATCAGTGATAAAGAAAGATCACCAGTATAGAATACGTTTTCAGGGGGCTAATCTTCTCTAGAGTGGTTTTACAGGCAATGTCATCATGTTTTGGACTGACCACATGGAGAGATGTTTTCACTTATGCAACATTATTAAACTTTGCTTGGGACTTTTTTTGTGTGTGTGGTATGCAGGCCTCTCACTCTTGTGGCCTCTCCCGTTGCAGAGCACAGGCTCCAGACACGCAGGCTCAGCGGCCATGGCTCACGGGCCCAGCCACTCCGCAGCATGTGGGATCCTCCCAGACCACGGCACGAACCCGTGTCTCCTGTATCGGCAGGTGGACTTTCAACCACTGCACTACCAGGAAAGCCCTGTTTGGGACTTTTAACTAACCTAAGTCTACTCCCTAAAATAAAATGCCTTTCTTGAAAAGATATAACAGAATCACAAAAATACTTCCCACAAAAATCCTCTGATTCAGTTTCCTTTAAAGATGTATAGCCCCAAAGCCTTGTTGATGCACACCACCATATCTCTCCCACCTTTTATCAGCTCTTTCTTGCCACTACCATCTGTTTGCTTGCTTTTTTCCAGCGCATTGCCCATGCCTCCAGGCTGTTCACTGGCACTCAGATGCCTCCCTCTAATTCTCTATTGCACCATCCAAGAAACGTCCCAGGTCTTTTCCAATTCTTCTTCCCAAAGCTATTCTTCAACACTACCCCTGTACAGTTGGGACATGATCCTCCTCAGATATAATTTTTTCAATGAGATAATATCTAAGTTTCTTATGGCCTTCTCTTTCAAACACAATTATTTCCTCTTACACAGTTATGTGTTATATGTAGGAGGAAAACTTTCAAACATCTCATCTTTCAAAATCACCATTCCCTAAACCCTTATAATTACAGGCTTTAAAGATTTAAATACAATACTCAGAGGGGTTATGTGATGAAGATGTAGCTAATTCAAGTGTTTCTGGAGATAGCGTCATCCATCAGAGGGCAGGCAGCAGAAGCAAGAAGAACTACAATCCTGCAGCGTGTGGAACAAAAGCACATTCACAGAAAGATAGACAAGATGAAAAGGCAGAGGGCTATGTACCAGATGATGGAACAAGATAAAACCCCAGAAAAACAACTAAATGAAGTGGAGATAGGCAAACTTCCAGAAAAAGAATTCAGAATAATGATAGTGAAGATGATCCAGGACCTCAGAAAAACAATGGAGGCAATGATCGAGAAGATGCAAGAAATGTTTAACAAAGACCTAGAAGAATTAAAGAATAAACAAACAGAGATGAACAATACAATAAGTGAAACGAAAACTACACTAGAAGGAATCAATAGCAGAATAACTGAGGTAGAAGAATGGATAAGTGACCTGGAAGACAGAATGGTAGAAGTGACCTGGAAGACAAACTGGTGGAATTCACTGCTGCAGAACAGAATAAAGAAAAAAGAATGAAAAGAAATGAAGACAGCCTGAGAGACCTCTGGGACAACATTAAATGCACCAACATTCGCATAATAGGGGTCCCAGAAGTAGAAGAGAGAAAGAAAGGACCAGAGAAAATATCTGAAGAGATTACAGTCGAAAACGTCCATAACATGGGAAACGAAATAGCCACCCAAGTCCAAGAAGTGCAGAGAGTCCCATACAGGATAAACCCAAGGAGAAACACGTTGAAACACACAGTAATCGAAATGGCAAAAATTAAAGAGAGATAAAAATAATTAAAAGCAGCAAGGGAAAAACGACAAATAACATACAAGGAACTCCCATTAGGTTAACAGCTGATTTTTCAGCAGAAACTCTACAAGCTGGAAGGGAGTGGTATGATATACTTAAAGTGATGAAAGGGAAGAATGTACAACCAAGATTACTCTACCCTGCAAGGATCTCATTCAGATTGGATGGAGAAATCAACAGCTTTACAGACAAGCAAAAGCTAAGAGAATTCAGCACCACCAAACCAGCTCTACAACAAATGCTAAAGGATCTTCTCTAACTGGGAGACACAAGAGAAGAAAAGGACCTACAAAAACAAACCCAAAGCAATTAAGAAAATGGTCATAGAAATAGACATATCGATAATTACCCTAAATGTGAATGGATTAAATGCTCCAACCAAAAGACACAGGTTTGCTGAATGGATACAAAAACAAGACCCATATATATGCTGTCTACAAGAGACCCACTTCAGACCTAGGGACACATTCAGACTGAAAGTGAGGGGATGGAAAAAGATATTCCATGCAAATGGAAATCAAAAGAAAGCTGGAGTAGCAATACTCATCTCAGATAAAATAGAATTTAAAATAAAGAGTGTTACAAGAGACAAGGAAGGACACTACATAATGAACAGGGGATCAATCCAAGAAGAAGATATAACAATTATAAATATATATGCACCCAACATAGGAGCACCTCAATACATAAGGCAACTGCTAACAGCTGTAAAAGAGGAAAATGACAGTAATACAAAAATAGTGGGGGACTTTAACAACTCACTTACACCAACGAATACATCATCCAAAATGAAAATTAGTAAGGAAACACAAGGTTTAAATGATACAATAGACCAGATAGATTTAATTGATATTTATAGGACATTCCATCCAAAACCAGCAGATAACGCTTTCTTCTCAAGTGCACGTGGAACATTCTCCAGGATAGATCACATCTTGGGTCACAAATCAAGCCGCAGTAAATTTAAGAACGTTGAAATCCTATCTAGCTTCTTTTCTGACCACAACACTATGAGATTAGAAATGAATTACAGGGAAAAAAAACGTAAAATACACAAACACATGGAGGCTAAACAATACGTTACTAAATAACCAAGAAATCAAAGAGGAAATCAAAAAATACCTAGAGACAAATGACAATGAAAACACAATGATCCAAAACCTATGGGATGCAGCAAAAGCAGTTCTAAGACGGAAGTTTATAGCTATACAAGCCTACCTCAAGAAACAAGAAATATCTCAAGTAAACAATCTAACCTTATACCTAAAGGAACTAGAGAAAGAAGAACAAACAAAACCCAAAGTTAGCAGAACAAAAGAAATCATAAAAATCAGAGCAGAAATAAATGAAATAGAAACAAAGAAAACAATAGCAAAGATCAATAAAAGTTAAAGCTGGTTCTTTGAGAAGATAAACAAAATTGTTAAACCATTAGCCAGACTCATCAAGAAAAAGAGGGAGAATTCAAATCAATAAAATTAGAAATGAAAATGGAGAAGTGACAACTGACACCACAGAAATACAAAGCAGGCTAAGAGACTACTACAAGCAACTCTATGCCAATAAAATGGACAACCTGGAAGAAATGGACAAATTCTTAGAAAGGTATAACCTTCCAAGACTGAACCAGGAAGAAATAGAAAATATGAACAGATCAATCACAAGCAATGAAATTGAAACTGTGATTAAGAATCTTCCAACAAACAAAAGTCCAGGACCAGAGGGTTTCACAGGTGAATTCTAACAAACATTTAGAGGAGAGCTAACACCCATCCTTCTCAAACTCTTCCAACAAATTGTGGAGGAAGGAACACTCCCAAACTCATTCTATGAGGCCACTATCACCCTGATACCAAAACCAGACAAATATACTACAAAAAAAGAAAATTACAGACCAATATCACTGATGAATATAGATGCAAAAATTCTCAACAAAATACTAGCAAACAGAATCCAACAACATATTAAAAGGATCATACACCATGACCACGTGGGATTTATCCCAGGAATGCAAGGATTCTTCAATATATGCAAATCAATCAATGTGATACACCATATTAACAAATTGAGGAAGAAAAACCATATGATCACATCAATAGATGCAGAAAAAGCTTTTGACAAAATTCAACATCCATTTATGATAAAAACTCTCCAGAAAGTGGGCATAGATGGAACCTACCTCAGCATAATAAAGGCCAAATACGACAAACCCACAGAAAACATCATTCTCAATGGTGAAAAACTGAAAGCATTTCCTCTACGATCACGAACAAGACAAGGATGTCCACTCTCACCACTATTATTCAACATAGTGTTGGAAGTCCCAGCCACAACAATCAGAGAAGAAAAAGAAATAAAAGGAATCCAAATCAGAAAAGAAGTAAAACGGTCATTGTTTGCAGATGAGATGATACTATACATAGAGAATCCTAAAGATGCCACCAGAAAACTACTAGAGCTAATCAATGAAGTTGGTAAAGTTGCAGGATACAAAATTAATGCACAGAAATCTCTTGCATTCCCATAAACTAATGATGAAAAATTCAAAAGAGTATTTAAGGAATCACTCCCATTTACCTCTGCAACAAAAAGAATGAAATACCTAGGAATAAACCTACATAGGGAGACATAAGACCTGTATGCAGAAAACTATAAGACACTGATGAAAGAAATTAAAGATGATACCAACAGATGGAGAGATATACCATGTCTTTGGATTGGAAGAGTTAATATTGTGAAAATGACTATACTACCCAAAGCAATCTACAGATTCAATGTAATCTCTATGAAATTATCGATGGCATTTCTTATGGAACTAGGACAAAAAGTCTTAAAATTTGTATGGAGACACAAAAGACCCCGAATAGCCAAAGCTGTCTTGAGGGAAAAAAAAACAGAGCTGGAGGAATCAGACTCCCTGACTTCAGACTATACTATAAAGCTACAATCAAGACAATATGGTATTGGCACAAAAACAGAAACACAGATCAATGGATCAAGATAGAAAGCTCAGGGATAAACCCATGCACCTATGGTCACCTAATCTATGACAAAAGAGGCAAGGATATACAATGGAGAAAAGACAGTCTCTTCAATAAGTGGTGCTGGGCAAACTGGACAGCTACATGTAAAAGAATGAAATTAGAACACTCCCTAACACCATACACAGAAATAAACTCAAAATGGATTAGAGACCTAAATATAAGACCAGACACTATAAAACTCTTAGAGGAAAACATTGGATGAACACTCTTTGACATAAATCACAGCAAGATCCTTTTTGATCCACCTCCTACAGTAATGGAAATAAAAACAAAAATAAACAAATGGGACCTAGTGAAACTTCAAAGCACAGCAAAGAAAACCATAAATAAGATGAAAAGACAATGCTCAGAATGGGAGAAAATATTTCCAAACAAATCAATGGACAGAGAAATAATCTCCAAAATATATAAACAGCTCACACAGCTCAATATTAAAAAAAACAAACAACCCAATGCAAAAATGGGCAGAAGACCTAAATAGAGATTTCTCTAAAGAAGACATACAGATGGCCAAGAAGCACATGAAAAGCTGCTCAACATCACTAATAATTAGAGAAATGCAAATCAAAACTACAGTGAGGTATCACCTCACACCAGTTAGAATGGGCATCACCAGAAAATCTACAAACAACAAATTCTGGAGGGGGCGTGGAGAAAAGGGAACCCTCTTGCACTGTTGGTGGGAATGTAAAGTGATACAGCCACTATGGAGAACAGTATGGAGGTTCCTTAAAAATCTAAAAATAGAATTACTATATGATCCAGCAATCCCAGTACTGGGCATATACCCTGAGGAAACCATAATTCAAAAAGACACATGCACCCCAATGTTCATTGCAACACTATTTACAATAGCCAGGTCATGGAATCAACCTAAATGCCCATCCACAGATGAATGGATAAAGAAGATGTGGTACATGTATACAATGGAATATTACTCAGCCATAAAAAGGAACGAAGTTGGGTCATTTGTTGAGACATGGATGGATCTAGAGACTGTCATACAGAGTGAAGTAAGTCAGAAAGAGCAAAACAAATATCGTATATTAACGCATATATGTGGAACCTAGAAACATGTTACAGATGAACTGGTTTGCAGGGCAGAGATTGAGACACACATGTAGAGAAGAAACGTATGGACACCATGGGGGGAAAGCGGCAGGGGCATGGGGGTGGTGGTGTGATGAATTGGGCAATTGGGATTGACATGTATATAGTGATGTGTATAAAATTGATGACTAATAAGAACCTGCTGTATAAAAAAAAATATTATTCAAGTCAAAAATAATAAAATAAAATGAACACATTGTTCAAAAAATAAATTAAAAAAAAATCTACACCTAGGCATTTCATATTCAAGCTAGAGAAAAAACAAAACAAAACAAAAAAGTGTTTCTGGAAAAGTCTTATTTCCTTTTTATTAACTTTTAATACATAAAAGTCTAACTGTTCTTAGTTACACTGATCTAATCACATAATCAATATCCTAGAGTAGAGCTATTAGTTACAAATTTAAAGCAAATATGTAACATAATTTAATAAAAGAAATAGCAAGGAAATGGAACTCAAGGGTCGCAACTCTACAGAGCAAATGAGAAGACAAAAAGTAAATGATCATATCTTACAGTATCTTTCAAACTATATTACTACCTTTCTAAGTTAAAATCTCATTTTAATGAGTTCCCAACAATGCAATCTAATCACTTTCAAGTCAAAGACGCAGTTGTTTAGAATGCAGGCTGTGTGGTTGTTGTGGCCATGTGTACTTGACCTCCTGTCTGTTAACAGAGACTCAATTAATTATTTGCAGTTTTGAATGGTGATTTCATTTCACCTCCACCTTTCTTTGAGTGTTAAAAAGCTCAATTGCTTTATCACCTTAACCTTAGCTTTGGAGAATGCATGCAGAATTTCTTAACTGCCAACTAATAAACCATCTTGACACAGGGAGCTAATTTTCAGGACCATAGCTCCTATTTGTCTTATGCTGGAGTCAGCTGAAGTAACATATTGACCTGGTGGCACATCCCCTTCCAAGAGAGCCTCTTTGTTTTGAACGGCAGCTTGGTGCTAAGTTGTTTCCTGGATATAGGTGAGGAAACAAACTAGTACTGCAATCGTTTTTATTGTCACAGTTACAGTGAAACTCTGGTTTCATTAGAAATATTACCAAACACAAAAATGGAATGCTCTCAGTGTAAACGGAAGGTATGCTGATTAACAGAGTATTGGTTTTTCCTGTGTACTTTTAGTTTTTCCTATATGCTTTCAGGTTACATTAAGCTCAGTTGTGTAATCTCATATTTAAATTCTGAAACACCAAACTAGAACATAACAGCTTCAAAATAATGTAAAAATGGCTTTTGCAATGTATAGGTAGAACTGATACCATTTAAATTCTAAATGTGAAACACTACCCATAAAGCCAAAAGCTGGTCTGGAACCTATCAAGAATATTCTGGCTCCTCTTGAATTCCTTTAATATTGATACCACGAAGCATTTTAGAAGTTTCCATTTGCTACTTATTTATTTTTAGATTACTTGGTCTCCTCAAGTTGAACGGAAGATATGAAAGTAGTGACTGTCTGAACTTTCTCATTGTTTACAGTCCCAAGTCAGTTACTAGGGCTTAAAGGAAAAAAAAAAAAAAGTAGTATTTCATAGTGATTAGTTTATAAGAAATATACCAAGAAATTGCTACTAGGTATCCCATATAAGTAAAATCATACAATATTCTCTTGTGTCTGGCTTAAGCATAGTGTCTTTAAGGTTTATCCATGTTGTTGCAGGTATGTGAATTCTGTTCCTTAATTGTCATTTTCATGACTGATACTAGTCCTTGCTCATGAATATTCAAAATGATTTATCAACCTAGTAGCAATATCTTGGCATATTTCTTATGATCTAATAAAATATGGCAGCTGAAATGTTGAAAAAACTCATAATTCTTTAATTCTTTCCAAGAGAATTTATAGTTACATGAAAATGAATGATTCTATATAGTCTATAGATCTTAGTCTATGGATTAGTGGTTCTGAAACTTTAAAGTCTAGGGTTGAATCCTAGGAATGTGGAATCCACATTTTAAAAAGCACATAGATGATTCTGATGTAGATGTTCCTAGCCCAGCTTTGACAGACACGGCTGGAAACCTTCACATGAAAACTCCATGAAATTCAGCATACTGGATCCCCACACATTCAATAAAGACATAAGCCACAAAGAAAAGCCATAAAATACTTCCAAAACTAACAGGACACAAAATATTGATTTCAAAACATGTGCAAAATTGTAAACTAGTGGGAAAACAAAATTTCCTACTAGGAAAAAAACCAACATTCTAATAATTCCATATTTAACTCCAACCTGGAATTGGAACTACAACTAGTATGGAACAACATAACTCAAGTAAGAAAGAGCAAAACATTCCATTTCCAGGGTTCCTTAGAATATAAAAACCTCACCCAGAGTAGATATGATGATGAGAAGCTATGATGTAACAGAAAGGCTATGGTATTAGATATAGAAGAATTTATTTCTTACAATCATTAGTTCATTCAAAAAATGTTTGCTGAACTACAACCAGGTACAAGGCACTCTGCCTTGGCACTAGTTTACAAAACAGACCTTATTAAATTTACAGCACTCATGGTATTTTTAGGATTCAGGCCCAAATGTGAGCTGTATCACCTTGAGCAAGTCATTTACCTCTCTTAGCATCTATTGTGTCATGAGTAAAAAGAGGTGATGACAATTGGCACTGCTGACCCCCAAATCTTGCTTCAGAGATCAAATGAATTACTAAACAAAAGCTTCTGAGCATCTGGTTTTTATAAAATGAGTCTCAGGAGATAATAAGTTGTATTGACAGACCCCAAGGGTCCAATTCCTACTTAAGGAAAGAAGCTATAATCTCTGAAATTGAGACCACAAAATGAACTTCTCACAGCAAAGATCAATATGAAACATTCTGTGAGGTGTGTGTTGTGGTCTATTACATGCAAGGATTCTGCCACAAGGAGAAAGCTCGAGTCAACTTCCAAATAAATGTCAAATAGCTTCTCTCTCTCAGCATCCCCAGCTCTCTCCCTGCTTTCCTCCTTCTTTCTACACTCCCTCCTTCCCTGCTTTCCCTTCCTACCTTCCTCCCTTCCTTCTTAGAACCTTCTTCATAAAACCTGTTAATAACTGAAGATGGTATAGAGAGATTAAGCCATTTTTAGGCCCAGTAATTTGTTGATTTTTTCATTAGTTCATGAGCTGTTAAATCTGTAGCTAAATGTATTCTTACTGGGCAATTTAATTGCTCCAGTGAAATGCAAAATTTCAATCAACCATTTCTGTGCAGAAAGCGAAGGGAATTTAATTGTTCTATCTGTTGTGTATTTTAATTAATTGTTCCTCACTTAAAAACTAGGTAACAAAAACAATGATATTGTATTAAAAATGCTCAGGAAATTCAGCAAATGGGTCATAAAGCATCCTTAAAACAAGCACAAATGGAGAAATCCAAGGCCTAAGAGATTCAGAATAAGCCACCAGAAAGTTGACACATGACAGGCATTTGTCCACCTTTTAGTCTCATGTTTACTGTTTCACTATTTCCTGTCTAGGATAATGGATTATGCCATTTATTAATATATTTTCTAGGCTTTTATCCTGAGTATTTTAAAATGTCCTAATTGACTTAACTATGGCAGTATTTTTAAACTGAAATAATGGGTGCCTATATTTTATAAAAAGAAAGGTATGCCATAGACAAATAAATATTTTCTAAAAAGCACAAATCACATTGTTAGAACTGAGACCAGAACCATGTGTATGAGACTCTTCATCTATTAGTCAGAACACTTAATTATAATTTCTCATGGTTGCCATTATTATTTGCAAAGGAATTTCATTTTTAAGAAATCAGTATAAAGAAATGTATAAGTAACACCAAAGAGAAATTGATGGTGACAGTCTAAAATTATTTTCATTCTTTCTAAAAAGTTGTATATTCACAATGAATTTTGATATGAAATAAATAGATCAAACTATTAATTGTTAAGAGGGACAAATCCTACATAAAATAAGATTATCATTTATACTAAACGTTCCATATTTCCAAGTGAGAAAGATAAAAGTATTTAATCACAGTATGAATAGATTAATGATTGATGTAAAGACTCCATAGAAGCCTCCAGTTAATTTTCTAATGCTTTGATTTCTAAAGTATTCTTTGATAAATCTTTCTAAGGTGTATATCAAAAACACTAATCCCTCTTTTTAAAAAAGAAAAATCTATAATTTTGCTAAAACATTTTACAATTTATGACTTTAAAAACATACATAACTTAAAAAAATACATATAACTTAAAAAAATTGATACAACCTTTCTAGAGTATATGTATGACATGTATATCCACATAAATCCATGTAGCATATGCTAATTTTCACTGGGGCAGAAGGTACAATGTTGTCTGGCTATCACTACAAATTGCTCCAAAGACTTTTCTAGTACTTTCAGTTTCCCACTATTTATTTTTAAAATATTTTTCTAAAAACACTCTTTTCCCCATCATCCAGACATAACTGCTAGTAAACATTTTGGTATTTATCTTTTTTCATTTTTTCTAACTCTATACATACTTAACTTAAAAAAAACAGAACTGTATATACTGTTTTGTAACCTTTTTTCAAAATTTCATAGTTTATAATGACAAGATTTTCCAATTCTTAACTTGCAACAGAATGAGAAGTTTCAGGTGGGACTAACACAAATTAAAAATGATCTGTGATTACCTGATTAATTCTGTCAATACTGGTGTTCAAAGAGATACTAACCCAAATTAGAGCTTTGAGAGAACTGAATTATTGGGTTTGACAGCAGTCACACAGTTAAAATTATGTGGGTAATTAACAATTCTTGCCTACAGTTAGGTTTATATTTGGCAAATCAAAACAATTGGTCATGCTTTATACAGCATTTAGGAAAACCTTGCTAAACTTACAATTAAGATCAGAACCAACAAAATAAACAATTAAAACTACTTTCGTGGGACGTGACAAAATGTTTAAAATAAAATTTGAGGACTGTCTTACTTTTTTTCCCCTGCATCTGGTCCTCTTCTACTTCTGCTGCCCTCCTTATTTTTGCTCTGTCAAGACAAGCACTGCACAAAATCAACACCTGCCACTTTCTTAGTTAGGAGAGTTGAAACAACTGTATTCAAAGCCTGGAATAATGACGACCTTCTCTTAACCTTTGTTCTCTCATTTCTTGGAAAAAAGGAATGCAGAAACTAAATATAAAGGTATTAATTTAAAAATGATAGTAGGACATTTAAGGTGAAACATACATTGCAAGATCTTTTTCAAAGACTTTTCAAAATGTCCCAGTGAGGACTGCTCACGTATAAACTGGGAAAATTTATTAATACCTGCATCTGATTTCAGGTTCTATTAGAAAATCTGAGACAACATAGTGATTTCCCCTATTTAATTCCCATGTTATCAAAAATAACACAGATATATTTGAGCTACTGTCTTCCAAAGCAAGACCCTGCTGCGTCATTGAGGCAAAGGTATAAAACTGAATCAGGTCACATATCCAAGTATACACTCCATGAAGGAGCCATTGATTCAGAACTCCCTATTTAGGGCAACATTTTGATCCTGGATAGATCACTAGTTACTCAGAGTCAAGTAGTTTTAGTTGAGTTCTTACTGCATATGTGCTCATATTAGGAGGAAAAGGATATACAGAACATCAAAATTTGCACCTCTGTTGGCAGTCTCAGTAGAGAATCCTGGGGCTGAATAGACATGAAGACCTAGCAACTCTCTGATCCCTGGAGGAGGTCCCATTAGGTCAAAAATGAAGCAAATTGGTGGGCACCATGAAGAAGTTAACACAACAGAGTCCATGAACTACCTAAAAAGACTCTACTGTCACTGTACAAGTATGCTTTGGGAGAACTAATGGATATTTGAAAAGATATGAACAGCATATACCGATTATGTTTATTTTTTCTTATAACTTAAGGTTTTCTTAATTATCATAAATTAAATAATCTAGTTTCAACTTCATCATGTAGATAAAGGTATTTTTTTTAGGTAGGATTTTTGCAATTCAAGTCTCTTATGGAAATGGTAGTTTGTGAATTTCCTTAAGTCACATAATATTTCTCATCTAATTTGAAAAGTCATAAGATAGAACAATTAACTACAACCCCTTAATCACCCGAAACAGGAAGCCATAGGTGAAAGATCATTAACCTCTTAACATTAACTATAACCTCTTAACATCCTTCCTCCTCAATTTAGGACCATATCTTTAAAATTATGCTTATTGTCATTAAACATCACACATGCATAATTTTGATTCTATTTATAGTCATACAATGATCAACAAATAAATCCTCTTTGAAGTGAAAACATTTGATAAACTCCACATAAGTAATTTTTATAAAGAAATATAAATAAATTGGTCAGCTCTGCCATTAAATAGAAGTTATTGGCAGTTACTGTATACAAAACAAAAAGTAACTAAGTATCGAAAGGAAGTAGAGAAGAAAATTATTTGACCCCAGACTTCAAGGAAGCCTAAGAGCCTAATTATCCAGGTAATGCAGACACGAATAAAAGATCTGTCCTCCTTTCTAAAAATAATAGTCTATCTAGTCCTAATGCTAAGACTTCCTAGGTCTCTTGCAAATCCTGCCAAAGAGATTGTCCTCCACTGTCCCCGGAGTGAAGCCTGTCCCAGCTAAGGGAATTTTTGAAATATAACTAAGAAACAACATAATATAGAGGAATGAACACAACTTCAAGTAGGGAAACTTGGTTTTGATTCCTGCTCAAATCTCAGAGCCTCTCTGGGCCTCTGCTGGCCTGTTTGTAAAACACAATCTCCTCAACACCCCCTCCAGGGCTGTGACACTATGACTAGGGTAGGGTGAAACACATCTTCACACTTGATTTAAAAAAAAAAAAAAAAAAAACACAATAATAAATTTTCCCCTCCCTTCAAGAAAACAACTTAGGACTTTATATAATGCTTCACATATTTTATCTTTTAATTATTTTTCCTCTTAGATTACCTATTTTCTTAAGGAGAGATAAAGTACTATATAATGTTATGATTGGGACCTCCAGTTAACTCCCAATGAAATAGTAAAAAAATTCTTAACCCAAATGACAAATAGCAGAGTATGAAAAACATACATCAAACTAGTGGAAAGGGAGAATAAAAAATTAAAAGTTATCATAAATGTTTCTTTTCAAGATCACTCCATCATTTTTATATATACCTATAACGTATGGGCAGGTAACAAGTTAAAATTCAAGAAGAGACAGGTTGAAGAATGTACTTAACTGAATTAAATAATCTTTAATATTGATAACGATGTCAAGAAAGAAAATAATATTTGAATTCTCACAAAAACAAGTGTTCTTGTTATTTTTAAACTCTTGACAGAGAAAAGGATAATCAGAGTTGACAGGTCTTCACAATGCACTGTATTCCACCCAATAAACCTGTTTTTGAAAATACAATGACAACTCTATTTGAACTGGAACAGTTATCTTTTTAAAACTACATGCAAAATTTTAAATGTTCCTTTCCATTTGCTTTTTTGTTAATCCTTTCAAAGGTTTCTTCGACTCTAATATCCTGGGATAGTATTTCCCAAGCTGTGTTTCATGGAACACTAGTTGTATTGATTCCAAGGTGTTAATGGTAGAACCTTAAGGCAAGGCTTCTATGGGAAACTAAGCTTTGGAAACACTAGGTTAGAGAAGGGAGATGAGTTTCTTTACTGCAAGGTTTCTTAGAGCCTTTCAAATGCTAACATGAACTGCACGTTGCAAACAGATGGGTATAGTATGCAGGTGTCCAAAATGTCTTTAAGAATAGAATCTCTTTTTTGCCTAAAATGTGTTAACATCTCACAGATGGTATGGATGACACTGCTCTATGATTTAGTTAAGAAGCATTACATTCACTTAAAGATATTAATTAAAAAATACAGTTGTTCCTGTCAACTAAGGTCCCTAATCTCTCAGAATATTCCATTAAAACAAAAATACTCTTGAGAAAGATGGAATATTATCCCATTATCAATCTCTAACAGCTTGGTTCTAGATCAGTTTAACAGAGAATGCCAGAAAAATAAATGGGAGAAAGGAAAAAAGAGATACTTTAGAAGTAGGGTAAGCTGAACATGTAGGGCAAAGCAGAGCCTCAATTCTCAGTCTTTGGAGGCTTAAGGAAGAAGTTTTAGGGCTACTGTGAAGTGTAGGCTAACTGCTCTAACAAAGTGACCCCAAAACGTGTCATGATTCAAACCTAAGCAAAGTTCATTTATGGCTCAAATAACAGTGCGAAGTGCTTCAGTTTGGTAGGAGCCATGGGGGGCGTGCACCTCAACTCTGTTTGTCGTCAGTGGCTCTTCCATTTTCAACACATGGCTTCCAAGGTCACTCTTGGGGTTGCCTCCATCCCAGTCAGTGGGAAAGAATAGAAAATAGAGGTGCAAGCATGGGGGATATTTTGAGCCACACCTATACTTTATACACATCACTTCTACTCATATTTCTTTGGCTAAAATACAGTCATGTAACCACAATAACTACAGAAGAAACTGTGAAATGTGGTCCAGCTGGTGCACAGGAAGAAGAGGAAAACATACATTTTAGTAAACAAATAGTAGCCTTTGCTATATATGTGTAAGGAAAAAGAGGTTGAATGACGTATAGTAGCGAAAAGTCACAAAGCACTATAAGGACAACAAAAACAAATGTGGTCTATACAGTTGTCCAGTGTTAGAATTATTTCTACCATCAAAAACAAACAAACAAAAAAGAACATGAAAAGCTATTATTGAAAAAATATAAGTTAATCCAAACATCAAAGATGGAGCAATTAAATGAAGTATAGTATTCCTGTTCCTAAAGTAGAGTATCATGTACTCAATAAACATCATGATGTGAAATAATGTCATAATGTCTGAAAATCTGCAGGGGATTTCACAATATTAAGATGTACAAATAGAGTAAAATATATATGGTTATGAGCATATGGAAAAAAAGCCTGGAAAGACAGTCATTAAGATATTATTTCTGGCTTCCCTGGTGGCGCAGTGGTTGAGAGTCCGCCTGCCGATGCAGGGGGCACGGGTTCATGCCCTGGTCCGGGAGGATCCCATATGCCGCGGAGCGGCTGGGCCTGTGAGCCATGGCCGCTGGGCCTGCGCGTCCGGAGCCTGCGCTCCGCAGCGGGAGAGGCCACAGCAGTGAGAGGCCCGCATACCGCAAAAAAAAAAAAAAAAAAAAAAAGATATTATTTCTGAGTAGCTATATTTGGGAGTTGGAATTATAGATGTTCGACTTTTAAATTTCTATCTGCAATTTCTTCTTTTTGAAATTAAATATGTAGTATATGTATAATAAGCAATATTTTTAAATAAAAATATCAATATGTAACTAAATACGTACCGATGACAAAATTCTGAAGCTGTTTTATAGTAAAAAGCAAAGACAAAATTTTAAAAACATATATTTGATCTCTTTCCACACACATCTGATGGGCCCATTATTATTTTTTTTTTTTTTCGGTACGCGGGCCTCTCACTGTTGTGGCCTCTCCCATTGCGGAGCACAGGCTCCGGACGCACAGGCTCAGCGGCCATGGCTCACGGGCCCAGCGCGGCACGTGGGATCTTCCCAGACCGGGGCACGAACCCCTGTTCCCTGCATCGCAGGGGGATTCTCAACCACTGCGCCACCAGGGAAGCCCTGATGGGCCCATTCTTTTAAGACATGAGGAAAAAATTGTAAAAGTGATTGTTGGTAGGGAAAAAATTAATAACTTCAACTTTTATTGCAATCTTTATTTTATAATTTCAACAGACAACAACAAATATTTCTGAGCTTTCACTATGAACCTATAGAGACAAAGACCAATGTTATTTTGTGCCACTAATTATCTGTGTTGACCGATGGACAAGCAATTACTTTCCATCCAGAGCCTTGCTCAGTAAAAACCCATACATTATTTTCTGTTTATTGATTCGGATGAGAAGCATACAGCAGCACATATGGCTTATAAAGCAATGATTCAAATATATACATATATATCTACATAGCCACATGAATAAGGAATTTTAGTAATATATACTGTGACAATATCCTTAATACTTTGTAATTATAAGTTAATTTATAATTATCTCCCATAATCATGAAGAGATTGTTATTTTTAAGTAACTATATTTGTGAACTTCTTTCAGAATACTGTAAAATTCATGGCCATTGCCTTCACAAGTAATACCAGGCAAAAATTTAAATTTAAACATGCTGATACAATAGATTAATAAGAAATATGAATAGGCCATATTTAAGATCACAGGATAACTATTTTTCCACCTACATCTATCACCCATGCTGTACTCAGTACTCCTAGTTAGCCTCATACCTCTAAATCCTTAATCTCAATTATTTTAGTTATATCCTAATTACATGGTAAGTACCAAGAGGATAGAACTCATACGTATTTTTCACAAGCAACCTGGAATAGTAGAAAGATCACAGGCATTGGGGTCACTTTGCCTTGGAAAGCCTCCTTCTCCTTGCCACTTTCTGAATCCAGGCCTTTATTATCTGACACCTACATTACCGCATAAACTTCATAACCAACCACCCTAACTCCAGTGCCAATGTTCTCTTGGCTACCATACTACCAAGAGATGGGTGTTAAAGACATAAGCCTGGGGACCCCATTTCCTACTTGAGAACCTTTGTTGGTTCTCCAGTTATGTGATATATAGAAAGTTAGATCGATTAGACCTGACCTTACTTTCCTTGGCTATACAATCTTAACTATGGCAGATTCTGATGTGTTGCTGGACAAGAATAGACTCATAGTCATATGTGGCACATTTTTATTAATGGCGCATTTTAAAGTTTTTTTCTTTTTTCTCTCTTGGATAGGAAAATTATCTAATTTTCATGCAATAAGATAAAAATGTGTATTTCATAATTAAAAGTAAATTTCATGAGTTACACTGGATTAGCACAAATCCTATGAACTGTTTACATAGTACTGGTATTTCCAACCACATCACTTAGGATGATCAAAGCAAAGTCTACAGAAGATTAATAAATGATAATGTTCTGTACATACAAGAAAATGTTACAGCTCTGACACAGCCTCTCAGAAGTTGAGAAAGGATGAGGCCACCTTCATTTTCTGAGCCTCTCAGCATATTAAAAAAAAAATGGAGAAGGGCCAAAACACAACTACATATAGTAATGGCTTATTCTAAGTGTTTATATTCAACAGATTAATGTGTTCAACACTTAAAAACGCAATGCCATATAACTGTGCTACTCGTAAATTAAGATTCAGTATCAATACAATGAATACTTCACAGTTTACTAAAGGTGGTGTGGTTCAGTAATAGGAGCAAAGCTTAAAACTTTTTGATGATCATCTTTTTGCAATTTTGTCAGTGTGTCTTTATCACTACATGATAACATCAAAATCACCCACTTAGGCCTCTTCTGAATGGGAACCTGGGTCCACAGGGCCATTCTGGCCCTCCCTGAGATGTTTCTGGTTTTTGTCCTCAGACACAGACTATTAGACCCTCCTAATTGAATAGGAAATGCATGGCTCTAACAACAGCAATAACCACCACCACAATGGCTTCCTATTATCTGTGAACTGAAATACTCCTAAGGACCTTCTTCTAGTTAACGTGCTTTCCACAATCATTCCCTACTTATCACACTTCATGCTTACCTTTTGCACCTGGCCTATCTATTCAACTCCAAATTTAGATCCTCCTATCCTCTTTGTTTTTGCTGAAGCTGTTCATTCTGCCCTTTTCTGCCACCAAAATCCCACTCATCAGCCAAGCCTCTTCTTAAATATCTGATCTTGTACGAAGTCACTTTTTCTGACCTTCTGTTTTTTTATCCTTGATTGTATTTCATATATTTTTCATTACATAAGTTATGTCATACAATTATACGCACATTTATTTTATTTCTCCAAGAGATTATAAGTCTACTGAGGGCAAGGAAAATCTTGTATGCATCTCTATATTCTCTGTGTGCTCTGGTCTAATGTATTAGACATGGTAAACATTTGATAAATATATATTAATTAGAAATTACAATAGCCACAAGACTTTGGCAACAAGCTTATTGAAGTAAATATTTCTAGTGGTTTCAGTAACTTAAATACCCAACTATGTACTTAACAGCTGCGTTATTAAATAACATGTATAATAATTATAGATTTACCACCCATTTCAAGTACATCAGGTATAAAGTATGCACTTCATAAATATTAAACAAAGAAGAAAGTATAATGATAATGCATCAATAATGCTATCAGCCCTCAAAATTTAGATGAATCATAATCACAATCTAGCTTAATTTTCCAAATAGAATCTCAGCCATATTTGAAATTCAAATAAAGGTGTATTACTTTTTTTTTTTTTTTAACTTAACTGAGTTCTGAAATGTCTTGACAAGAGCTTTATAATATACAGCAGATTCATTAGGATGTTTAATCAGATCACTCAGGCATTTGTTCATATGGAAAATTCATCTAAATGTATCAAAACTCTTAGCCAATATCAATATAACTATAATTAAGAATATATTCAGAAATAATGCCATAATTAATGCTTTATTCAAATTGCCAAATTCTTGGCAAATAAATTAATGTTGTCCTTGTAGGTCACTTGTATTCAGTCCCTGGAGTTAAAGCAACTTGGCTGGACTCCAACGACGCATCACTTAGGAGGGAAAAAGATCATTTCTTTAGTGAGAATTCACTGCATCAAATGGGACACACCATGTAGAAAATAATAACCTGCTTATACTTGCTGAGTTCTCAACCTCATCTTGTTATATAAAAACAAAAGTATATAATTTAAAATCACAAGGAGAATAATGCCATTGAGAAAGAGATGGTATTACAGTATCTTATCAAATAATTTAAAGAAAAAGGCCTGGTTTTCCTAAGACTTTCCTGCCTTTCAACCTCTCAACATATGTCAGCTCCTTACAGCTCACAATCACAGACAGACACATGCCACGTGAATAGCCTAAATGAAAAGGAAAGGCAGCATCCTTCCAGCACCCTCCTCTCCTTCCTCCCGGCTGCCAACTCTGCAAATTAGTTAATTGCACGGCTGGGGCTCATGCTCCTGTCACTCTACTAAAACTGGTCTCTTAAAAGTTATAATGATTTCCCGATGAGTAAATCAATTGGGCTTATTTCCTTGTCCTTGTTTTCTCTAAAAATTCTACCCCGATGACTGAGCCTCTCCTTCTTGAAAATCTTATCAACATTAATGAAGATCCATGGATTTGTTGTTTTCTTTCTGAAGTTCCCTTTCTAGCCCTTCTTGCCATCCCCCAATAAACAGGTCTTCCCCAAAGTTGACCTTTTGCTCTCTTTGCCTTGGTATTCTCATGTCTTCAACTACTGTATTAGATCCATTAAAAATGAAAGGAGGATCAAAAATCTCTTTCCCTCAAAGTTCTAGAGCTCTCCTTACTTCCTGTGCAACATTGTGACTTTCTTGCGAACATATAGTCACCTGGGTGTTGCATTGATACCTCAGACTCAAACAGTCAAAAACAAAATACACTTCTCTCTCTTCTCCCCTACTGCCGTAAACCACAAGCAAAACAAACCACAGAACAGAAACCCTCCTCCAGACTTCCCTATTTCTCTTGCTGAAGACACTCTCTTTCTAGAGAACCATGCTGGATATTACAGTCAGATTTGACTTTTCCGGTTCCTCTCTGCCCGTTTCAGGGGACCCTGCCTCATCAATGTCTCTGCTGTCTGTCCTGTCTCTGTCCTTATAACTATATACACTCCAGAGCTAGTTCTCACTGGCTCTTACCTGGAATAAAAAGAAAACAAGTCTCTTATTTGTCCCTCTGCATTCCATCCCTAATGCCCGTCCCATATTAATATGCTAGGGAATAGCTGTGAGTATTCATTCATTCCCTAAATATTCACTATTATCCTTGTGCCATGTCATTTTGTGTAGAGAAACCACACACCTGGCTTTCTACTGACAAGCCCAAGTGATCTTTGTTCAGGTCCAGATCAGTTTCCTATGATCTCTCCTCTTTTGCTGCAAGCCACAGGAACTCACCCTACATTTAACTCTGTTCTTGGGGTTATTTCCCCCACCTCAAGCCAAAGCACAAAATAAGATAAGTTGTCCCTGAATGTCTGCTCTCACTTTTGTCTCTTTATCAATAGGAAAAGTGTAGTCCTCAGCTCAACACTACATTTCCTAGCCTCTCTTTTTGCTAAGTGTAACCACATGACTATATTTTGGCCAATGGGATATCAGCAGAAATCACACATACAACTCTCAGATCGTGCCTGTAAAAGTAGGCCCCCCACTTCTTTCCCCCTTTCCACCTTTGATCATGTAGGTGCCAGAAACACCTTAGAGGCTGGGGGCCAACAAGGAGTCTGGTTCCTGAACAGCCTCTTGGAGCAGTGCCATGTTCCCCCATCCTCTTTTTCTGGACCAGTTGTAATTTTGATATTTGTTTGTGAGAGAAATAAAGTTTGCCCTTGTTTAAGCCTTTGTTATTTTGGTTTCTGTTAAAGTAGCTAATACAACAGGCTACAAATACATGGACACAATCTCTTCAACACCTCTTGTACTTGTGAACAACGATGACACATGTGGTTCACGAGATACTGTATAGCAAGGAGTCAAGCAGTCACTGTCCTGAGCTTCTAATGCCAGGAGAAAGGTTTAATTGGTATTACACAGAAAGGAACATAGTACAAGAAATAGAGGAACATATTTTCAGTGTGGGCCCAAATAAGAAAATACATCTTCCTAGAAAAAGGTCCACAGCTACAGTACATTCGAGGTAAACAGAAAATTAGAGAGCTGCAGCAATCACACTATTTCTATTAGAAAGAAAAGGAGACATTTTGAAGAGCACAACAGAGAGAAGTAAAACTAACATGAACATTAGTCATTGGCTCATACAAAGACTCAGAACTTGGAAATGAGAATCAGGAGAAACAGAAGCTACAGTCCCAATGAAGACTAACATGGAGTTCAAACATTACCAGGTCTATTTAAAGAGGAGAAATGGAATTGGAAAAGCCCAAGAAGAGGAACTTAGAGTAGATCAGAACAGATGCTAGAACCTAAGCTAGAAGTTAAGACAATTTCCATAGTAAGGAAAAATCTTGAGTTACCTGAACTCCACCCACTGAAACCCATTTATAGTCATCTAGTTACTGATAATACTTGTACTTACATTAAAGAGTAGTTGTAAGTAAACTGTTTTCCCCAGATGCTGATCAGCAAGAGGTGAAAAAGTCATCAGGGACACAGTGAAATTACTTTGTTTCTTCCCTGAACTAAGGAAGTGAGTTGCTGTTACTGAGTTTGGTTCAATGACAAGGAGAGTCCAACCTCCATAAAGAGTCCTTGAAATGGACATGTCTAGTGCATAGATTTTGTATTTCAGTTCTTTCTGGTTCAAGTTTCTAAGAAATAGTTGTTTACCCATATCTGGCAAGGCTAAATACTCTTGCATCATCACAAGCAGGCCTGAACCCCATTAAGGATCCTGGATAAAGGAAAACCAGGCTAAGATGTGCTACATCTCTTCCCTAGTTTCTGCCAGTCTTTGTATTCTTAGCCAAATGAATCACAAGCTGCATGTGTGTGTTTTCTACCTATCTATAAGCCGCCAGAAATACTACAATACTAAAGAAATATAATCCTACAGGTTAGGTCATTTTCAACAAACCCTTATGCAGCATTTATAAAATCCCAAAGTAAGAAATCCCTCTAGATGTAATACATATAAGATGCTTTAGAGCATAGTGCTAAAAGCATGGGTTTCACTGCCAGACGGACCTGAGGTTAAACCCCAGCTTTATCATCTTAGTAGGTGTGTAACTCATAAAACATCTCTAAACTTCGGTATATTCTACTGCAAAATTAAGATCAAGAAACAACACAGACAAGCATACAACTGCATGCATAATAAGTGCTATGAGGGGACTTCCCTGGTGGCACAGTGGTTAAGAATCCGCCTGCCAATGCAGGGGGCACAGGTTCAAGCCCTGGTCCAGGAAGATCCCACATGCCGTGGAGCAACTAAGCCCCTGAGCCACAACTACTGAACCTGCGCTCTAGATCCCACACGCTGCAACTACTGAGCCCGTGAGCCACAGCTACTGAAGCTTGTGTGCCTAGAGCCCATGCTCTGAAACAAGAGAAGCCACCACAATGAGAAGCCCGCGCACCACAATGAAAAGTACCCTGCATTCGCTGCAACTAGAGAAAGCCCGCACACAGCAATGAGGACCCAACACAGTCAAAAACTAATTAATTTTAAAAAATAATAAATGCTATGAACAGTCAAAATACTGCAGGAAGATGTAACAAGACACCTGACCTAGTTTGGAAAATCTGGGAAGGCTTCTTGAAGACGTGACATTGCAACTAAGATCTGAAGGATACAAAGGGTTAACCAAGGGTTGATAAAGAGTGTCCTAGGCAGGAGAACGCCAAGGGAAAATGTCTCCTGGTGGGAGAAAACACAGCTCACATTAAAGGCAAGTCTAGCTAGAGAACAGAGGGTGAGGGATAGCTCAGTATAAGGAAGCTGGAGGTGTAAGCAGGTTCCAGACAATACGGGACAGCATAAGCTGTCAACGAAGGGTTTGAAGTTGCAGGTGACGTGCACGTACTAAGTATTCAGTAAATGTTACTTCTGTCATCACTGTTGGGAAGTAACACCTGGGCTGGGGAGACACTGCCTTATGGTCATTGATTCTGGGACCAGGAGAGAGAGAATTTGTAAGCAGTCTCTTCTTAGAGAATGGTATCTTTAAAGCCTCCTTCTGTCTGAATGGGCTACAAAAACACACAGGCCTTTTTCGTATTTTTCTCAATTTTAAAATTTTGAGATAATTGTAGACTCACATGCAGTTGAAAAAATAATAAAGAGAGGTGCTGTGTAGCCTTCATTCAGTTTCCCCAATGGTAACCTCTTGAATAACTACAGTACATTATCACCACCACAATACTGCCATTAATATAATCCACTGAACTTACTCAGATCTCACCAGGTTTACATACCTGTGTGTTGGTGTGTATACTGAGTACTATGCAATTTTATCACACATGTAGATACATGTGACTATGGTCACAGTCAAGATACAGAATAGTTCTACCACAAGGGGCCCTCATGTTAACCTTTAATAGCCATGACCACCTCCCTCTGAATCTCCCTAAACCCCTAAACTCTGGAAACCACTAACCTGTTCTTCATCTCTATAATTTTGTAATTTCAAGAATGTAATATAAATGGAATCATATAAAACATAGCTTTTTTGGGTTATTTTTACTTAGTATAATCCTTTTATGATCCATCCAAGTCATTCCATGCTTCAGTAGTTCATTCCTTTTAGTGCTGAGTAGTATGTCATGGTATGGATGTACCAGAGTTTTGTTTAACCATTCACCTGATGAAGGATATATAATTTTTTCCCAGTTTTTGGCTATTACAAATAAACTTTTGCTATACATGTGCAGGTTTTTGTGTGAACATACATTTTCATTTCTCTGGGATAAATGCTCAAGTGTACAACTGCTGGTATGTAGTTGCATATGGTAGTTGCATGTTGAGTTATATAAGAAACTGTCAAATTGTTTTCCAGAGCAGTGGTATTACAGATAATACATGAATTGTCCAGGGACTCTACGACCGTGATAACATTTGATGCTTTCACAATTATTCATTTTAGCCATTCTAACACTTGTGTAGTAATATCTCATCTCGGTTTTGATTTGCATTTCCCTAATGACAAGTGCTGTTTAATATCTTTTCATGTGCTTATCTACCATATGCATGTCCTCTTCAATGATTTTTTCTTCATGTCTTTTGCATATTTTCTAATTGGATTGTTTGGCTTTTTAAACTGAGTTTTGAGAGTTCTTTACATATTCTAGATACAAATCCTTTGTCAGATATGTGTTTTGCCCTATTTTAGTCCAGTCTTTACCTTGTCTTATCACTGATTATAAACAATAATCATTATGAAGAAGCAGGGAATTAAAAAGTAATATATATGTGGAACACTCAGAACTTGCAAAGTTCCTTAAATACTGGACCCCATCAATAAAACTATAGTTTCTGACATGCTCCAGAAACAGAAGATGGAAGCTTTGTTGCACTTTAACCTCTGTTTCCCCCACTACCACATCTGCCTATTGTTCATGTGGACTCTTTCCTTCCATAATATATCATTATTCTTAATGAGTAATCGATATAGGTGACTGCATATCTCCTTGGCAAAAACTGATGTTTGTCAGGATATCTGCCTAGATGAGGCTCAGATCACTGGGCTTTTGCCATTTTCTCAGTATGACCAGAAAGAGACCTTGCCTTCTGCTTACCAGCTGAAAAATCTTCAGGTGTTCCCCTGCCTACAAAAAAAATACGAATTCGTAAACCTTGTGTTTAAGGGTTACCACATAATGACCCAAGGTATCTCTTTATTCTTACTTCCTCTGTCCTAAAATTTCTACCACAGTCATTATACCCTGCAATTTACCTCCGAAAGTCTCATGTTTCCTTATACTAAAGACTGGACTTGCTCTACCAGGTTGGGGCTGTTACTAGAATGAAGAACAGGTGGAGTTATATAACACAGGGCACATAATCCTCTGACTATGAAATTGAATGTCCCTCCCATATCTACTTTCTCCAGCAATTGCAAGCTAAACATTGCAAAGTAATAAATATTCATTTAAGTAAATAAAAGTTCACTTACTTGGCAATATATATTCTGCTCTAGCAAATTTCATATGTTTAAGTTGTTTTCCATGAAAATTTGGTTAATTCACATATGGTATCACTCACATTCCCATGGTAGGGATAACTGGAGGGCCGGGCTCAGCTATGATTTTCAACTAGAATGCCTAAATGGGGCCACTTCAAGAAGGCAGGCACAGGATAGTTGGACTCCTTACACGGAGTTCTCAGGGGATCTCGTAAAGAGTTTTCCAAATGATGGGAAATGAAAGTTGGTAATTTCTTAAGGTCTGAGCTAGGAAACTGGCACAGTGTCACTTCCACTGCACTCAACTGCTTAAAGTGTTCATAAAGCCCACTCAGATTCAAGGGGGAGGGGATACAGGATCACATCTCTTGATGGGAAGAATTTACAGTGATCTTCACTTCACCACATGATTTGCTGGTGGATTAGGGGAGAAATGTTCTGAGTTTTTAGATATCTGAACATGTCTTCAGTCTGCCATTATAGAATGGAAGGTAAATACCATCTAAAGCTGCAAAAGAGATTTTTGATCGTAACTTTGAAAACAATGCTCGGTCTTCTGATGTTCAGTGCTGGGCCTGAGAAGTCAGATGCAAATCTGATCTATGATCTTTTTAAGACATTATTTTTTTTTCTCTTGAAACTTTTATGATCTCATGTTTATTTTTGGTGTTTCAAAAATTCAGTATCTTGGGCTTCCCTGGTGGCGCAGTGGTTGAGAATCCGCCTGCCGATGCAGGAGACACGGGTTCGTGCCCTGGTCCGGGAAGATCCCACATGCCGCGGAGCAACTAAGCCCGTGAGCCATGGCCGCTGGGCCTGTGCGTCGGGAGCCTGTGCTCCGCAACGGGAGAGGCCACAACAGTGAGAGGCCCGCATACCGCAAAAAAAAATAAAAAAAAAAAAAAAAAAAAAAAATTCAGTATCTTGGTGTAGATTGCTGTATGGGAGCAATAAAATGAGAAATTTCCATTTTCAGATCTAGGTTATTGTCTTCTACTATTTTCTTACTAATTTTTTTGTTTGTTTTTCATATTTTTCTGAGATTCTTATACTGTACCTCCTTTATTGGTATCTATGCCTTATAGTTTTATTTTTCATATTTTTCATCTATTTGTCCTCTTGCTCTATTTTCTGCATGATTTTCTCAAAATTGTTTTCTAACTTTATTGATGAATTTCCACAATCATTTTCTCTAGTTCTCTAATGTGTCCTTCATCACAGTATCCCTAATTCTTATTTTACAGATACAATATGCTCTCAAGTATTTCTGAATATATCAGATTAAATTTTTTAAAAAGAGATAGGCTCCCTGAATTATTACATTGTCATCTGGAATCAACTTTCTTCCTTCCTTTTTTTTTTCATCTTTTACTTTCATGTTGTTGGGTCAGAAGATGGAGTTGCTAATATAGGTTTCATCCACTGTTGTTTAAAGAAGGACTTTTCCCTAAGTCTTTTCCTTGAGTGGAAATTCTGACTGGGATATTTGTGTGGGGTAAGGCAGCATCATGGGAAGGAATCAAAGGCAAAGAGCGAAATTTGCCAACTTGCAGGTTAAGGTAAAAGCACAGAGAGCCACCAGACAGATTTAGTCCAATCCCCACAACTGACAGAACAAGGAGACTTTACTGCCTTTAACCTGGAGCATAAATATCCATCTAGAAGCCTTAGCTTTCCCAAGTCGATTCCTTCAGTTTCTTTACAGAAGAACCATTGGCTTTGTTGTTGTTTTAACTGAACACCTGCCACAAGACTTTGTTCTAAGAACAGAAATTAGGGAGAGAGATGGAAGTTCTCTCAATTAATCTCTGTTTATAGCCACACTTCTTACCAAAACCTCTGTGGACCTTGCTAACTTTCAGTCCAGAGTTCCTCTCCTCTGTTAAAGGTTTATCTTTTTAAAAATACTTCACTAGGGATGGAAGGCAAACACATATTCCTGTCTACTGCTTCTAGCTAAAAGTTCTTAATAATCAGTTACGTGTAGTCTCAATTTAGCTGTGGTAACAGCTCTTACCTTTAGAAGAACAAATTTCAAAGGATCACCAGAAAATGATATAATAGAAAATGCAATTAGGTGATAATATATTTGGATGAAGGGAGACTTCATTTTGTAAATACCTTTTATTATATACCATTTACAATGTATCTGTTATTAACAAATACTCATTAGAGAACAGATGGGTGACTCCCCTGTGGTAGGCTGAAAATATGCAACTTCTCACCAATATTTTGAAACATTTTTGTTTGTTTGGCAAATATACAAAAAAAAAAAAAAAGATAATAAAAGAGCTAGAAAAGCCAAAGTTAGTAGCACGAGCACTGAACAAGAACTACTTATAGACATTCTACGTAGACAGTGATATTGATTGGCCAATTCATCAACATGTCACAAGATGGTGGTAAGGCATGAACAGAGCATTATCAATGGAACACAAGTAACCTTATGCATGTAGGATCACAGCATAAGGATTCCAGTGTCGCAGAGGATTTGCAAAGACATCATTTTTTAATTTCTAACACTGGTGCCAAAACACCTATCAGTTGTTCTTGTACAGAGGATTACTTTGCTCCTATAAAATAAAATAATGTAATGTTAATGATTTCAAACATCTTTTTAAGCCAGTCTTCTATTAGGGTCACAATGTAATTAAAATTCATTGAAGCATAACTTCAACTTACATACTTTTCATACCTTATATGATTGTATTCAATCATGTATGAAAGTGTGATAAAAATATAAAACTATTAAATAAATATAGTGTCCTTTATAAAAGCTTTCACAGATTAGTTCCAAAGATATTAAAGAAAACTTGAGAGGGCAGGTTAAAATCAGCTGCTTTTATGTCAAAAAGGAGAACTTGTTTTATTATAAGTAAGTATTTGAATAAAAACTATTATGAAATTTGGAAGGTTGTTAATTATATCTCACATAGCTCAATTAAAGAAACATTTATTAGAATTTCTCAATACTCTGACAAAATCCTTCACTGCTAAAACATAATGAAAATGATATTTAAGTGTCAGGCCAGGTTCAAATATGAATAGTGAACAGTGAGCATTAGTGGTAAACTAAAGTCAAACTATAATTCCCAATTTTTAATAGGATTAGACTCTTTCCTCACCATGAGATTTCAGTCCAACACCATTCCCAAAATCAGTGATCAAGAAAAACAGACAGGGACTTCTCTGGTGGTCCAGTGGTGAAGACTTCGCCTTCCAATGCAGGGAGTGCGGGTTCGATCCCTGACTTCACCTACCAATTCAGGGAGTGCAGGTTCGATCCCTGACTTTGCCTTCCAATGCAGGGAGTGAGGGTTTGATCCCTGGTCGGGGAGCTAAGATCCCACATGCCACATGGCCAAAAAACCAAAAGGTAAAACAAAAGAAATATTGTAACAAATTCAATAAAGACTTTTAAAAAATGGTCCACATCAAAAAAAAAAAAAAAAGAGAGAGAGAGAGAAACAGACATACAATCCATTTCGACATTTCAATGTTTGTGAGAAAGAAGTAAGCAATTAGAGGTAGAGAATTTACAACAGCTAAGGGTTACAAAACTGACCACACCAAAGTTCCTCCAACATGCCAGTATAATCTAAGGTATTACAATTAAACTGACCAAACTGAAATTGAACTTCAGTACCCACTGGTACATGAAACATTAAGTGAACTTCCTAACACTGTGAGAGTGAAGTACAGGCAGGGAAGAATGAAGATGAATGAAGAGACCCTGTGAAGCACCAGCAGAATTCTGAAAATAATTTTAAGATAATCAGCATAGAGGATATGTAAGATATAGGTAAAAGTTACCCTAAAGTGACAGAATTCTTTTCAGGCCCAGAGAGGGAGGATCAAAGCTTACTATTATCCAATAGAAGGCATAAACATCTCAAGAGAAGGAATGCTTAACTACCAACGAGGCTGGTCAGAAAAAAAGAGCAAGAAAAAAGTCAGGGAGCAACCACATTGGCCAAAGTTTTATCCAGCAAAGTCCTCAGGGAAAGAGATGATGAATTTGGGGGGGTTGGGCCACCTGCCACTTTCATGAAAGATCCATATCTGTTCTAAGGTAGAGATACTTCTTTATAATTCTCTAGAGTACAAATAAGTGGTTTCAAATCTTAGGACTTGAGTTCTTGTAGCCCCTTCAGAAGCTGCAACAAGAAGGGGTGAGGTGCAGGGTATGAAGATACAAGCACAGTTCTGCATCCACCTGTTATATGTTTGACCAAGGGATCCATGTCTTTTAAAAAATGGGAAAAGTTCTGGCTTAGTTCAAATTGTTTCTGCTATTCTGACTGCAGGTTCAGCACTTGGTATTCCAGACAGTTTTCCAGTTTCCATGCAACCTGACTCTGGCAATTACCCTGGACAGCAATCTCAAGCAATTCACGTCACTAGAAAGGAAGAGTCCTTTTGGAAACAACACAACTGCACCCTGATTATTTTGTTTTGTGTTCACTGACTCTTGTGAGTTTGCCGAGGGTGAGTCAGGTCCCAGGACATTGAATACAGTAGCTCGGGAAATGGGGGTGAAACCGTTTCCCAAGCTGCACACTCCAGGACTGTGGTGATGACACCATGCAAGTAATGCTTCCATATATGTTCTCCTCTGAGAATCCAGAATGCTCTCTTGGTGACAAAGACATTCTGTCTGGAACCCTCATAGCATAAATGCCCTTTGGGAGGATTTTTCTACTACTATATCGTTATTGTTACTATTGTAAATAGTTTATGTTAGCATTTTATTATATACTGAATCAGAACATGCTGGGTTTAGTCTGGTGCTAAAAATTTATTACTGATAACTTTTCTTAACTGTAAGTGGAGATAACACTAATCCATATCCTTTCCTCTCCCATCTTAGATACTTGTATGATACAAAGGCAAATAATATATTCTTTATAAAACAATATATAAACTATAAAACTACTTATCCATTACTTAATTACATATTCACCCACTTACTTAATCGAAATATCCCTCAGATAAAGCCAGAGGTATAACAAATTCTTTTGCTTTTGTAAACTATAAAGTACTATGCAAATAAAAAAATTGTTATGGACAGAAAAAAGCTAGTGTTCTTAATTTTTTTAAATCTCACATAGATTAAAGTACAAAATATCAAAATAAACATTAAATTTGGTAAAATAAGAAAAAGATATCTGGGTGATTCACATAAAGCAGATTTTCTGAAAAATACATACTTAATATTATAAATTGAGAGATACCACTTCGTATATTCTCAACTAATACATATTGATAAATTTTAGAAAGAAAGCAATAAATTATTGACAAACATCATGGATTCTCTGAATGAAAGGGCAGGAAACAGTGAGAATAGTGTACCCCAACACAGCTCAGTGGAGGCTATGAGTCTGGAAGCAGACTGCCTAGGTTTGGAAGCTTGATTTTACTGCGTATTACTTAAGGACCTTATGCAAGTTTTTCACAGGGCTGCCGTGAGGCTTAATTCTCACAAAACACTGAGGTCAGTGCTTGTCACTGAGTGAAGATCTGGTAAGTGTTAATTCATATGATGGTTATTACATTACGGTCTCAAGTTTCCACTCCTACCTGCTTGCAGAAGGGGTGTTCTATGATCTTCTGAGAAACAAGCCATTATCCTCAGAATAAAAACAATACCATAGCCCCTAAAATCTGATCAGAGCTGAATAAAATACAGAGTCCTCAGCCAGCTGTCCCTTTCAAGGAATGCAAAGCTCTGCATGAAACATGTGTTTCTGGCTATATACTCAGCATCTGCTGGATCTGGGCATGGTTATTCCTTCATCATACGCTATATGAGCAGTTTATTTCCTTACCTTCTAGAAATAAGTCCATTAATAAAACTAGGCATTTAGGAATACAAATAAAAGTTGGATTTTGAAACCTCAGGGTAGATGTACACGGAAAACAAAAATATTCTTACTTATCACATCAGAGTTATTAAATAAGTGTAACTGTCCTAAGTTGCAATAAGATCCAATATATGGTACAGCTACTAAGTCATGAACAGCTTGGGAGCCCATCCTATGGGAAGTTACTTTCATCATGAGAAGGGTTGGAATATGTGAATTTAATAATCCAAGAACTTGTACCCATATTCCTATTTATGTGGCTGTCACTTCAGCGCTTCATTCTGTTGCTTTCCCAGTCGGTAGCTACATTTAGGATCCCACCTGCCTTACTATAGGTCTGCTATTGGTCCTCCCAGAATGACTGGCGTATATCCAGTCAAAATTGTTTCATCATTATGCTCTCTCTCCCATAGGCTGAAAAAGAAGAAAACCAGATACAGTGTCTCTTATTAGCAATAATACTTCTACTGTTTCATAAAGTAGATCTTGGAAATTAATGTTTGGACCTATATGTCAAGCTAAGTAAGACCCAAATCACCCAGAGAGAACAAACATATGCAAACATTTGCATATGTTTGCTATGATAAAGTTTGGGGAAACTATTTAAATCCAGCATATACATCACCAATGTACAAAACAACTAATCACATGCAATCAGAGTCCTGAAACTACAGTTGCCTCAATTAAGCTGATACTTAAGTCTACATAGTTCATCGCTTACTAATGTCCCTGTAAAGAGAGTCAAAATTATGAATGGCCTGATTAGTTTCTGTTCTAGAAAATCTAGTCTCCTGCAATTAAAGAGTTACTAAAGGACTCCTTTATTCCTTTATTTAGATTTGATATTAAGATAACCGCTCAGTAGAGTGCGACTGCAGTCTTTGAAAACAAGGTCTTCCTTTCTAGTCACTAAATGCTAAAGACTGCCCTCCAGGATAATTCTTTCTAGCTTCAGGATGCACATGAACTGAAATAGCAGATGGATCACTGCTCAGTGAATGACATAATATGAGGCAGATAATGGAAACTAATTTCAGCTCGGGTAGTGGTTTTTCCAATTTGTTAAAGTCATAGACCCCTTGGTCAAGTGTAACCCATGAAAACTGAGTTGCTCTCGTCCTTCCACATACCCTTTCCCTAATACCAACTCTCATGGAGATCATCTGGGCCTGGGAGGCATGTGCATGTTTTAGGGTGAATTTTGCCTATAACTCACATGTGGTTTAGGAAAGACTTAATTGTTGCTGTCATCTTATAAATATATACTAGTGATGATATACAGATTTGACCTTGAATGCCAACACCAATCAAAAAGTAGTGACTGACTGACATGAAAAAGATTCTAAGGACAACTCGACTCAATGAGAAAAAAAAAATACAATGATTGATTTGCAATGATCAATAAAGATATAACAAAGGAAAAAATGATGACATTTGTATGATATATTTTGTCTTTGCATTGTGTAAAGAGCTTTGTTTTTCATATGCTCATAGACTTTTAACACTAAAAGTGATTTTTAAAAATACAAAAACAAAACCACCAACCAGTAGCAAAAGCACATTTTCCCACAGTAGCTATTTACTTTAATATTTATTCATTCACAAGACATTTATTAAGCACAAATCTTTAACAGATGCCATACTGGGGGAAGCATATTTGCCTGTTTTTCTATTTCTTTCAAGAGCAATAGTTTTATCCAGTGTGCTCACATTCCAAAGTCCTCGCTGTCATCAGGTGACTGTGCCACCAGTCCCTTTGAGGATCTCAACATCTGATTGTTTCAGCTGCTTCCTTATGTAAAAGCACTGCCATCAGGCTCTCATATTCTGAGTTTACTTTCCTCTCTATTTCTGAAACCCCATCGTAATGAAGTAAGCTCCCTGAGATCCATCTACCATCACTGAGTCAAGGAAATCACTCTATCACCTCTATCACTTTTGCTCCGTCAACTTCTCTCTCTCTGCTAGATTATTTCTATCAACACAAAAATAGGCTCTCTTGACCCCATATCTCTGCCATATTTCTGACTTCCCCAGTTTCTTGTGCTTTTCTCTTGAACTTAAGTCACTTAGACTTTGGTTCCTACCACTCCATCAAAACAGCTCTTATAGAGTCAGCTCTGTTTGACACAGCTGATCACTCCTTGGAACATGTACTTCATCTAGAATCTGAATTACAATCGTTTCTTAATTCTCCTTCTGCCTCATCAGCTGTACCTTTTCAGTCTCCCTTGCTGATGTGTCCTCCTCTCCCTGACCTCTAAATGTTAGAATTCCTCAGGACTCAGATCTCACACCTCTCTTCATCTACACTCACTTCCCAGTTAACTTCAACCTGTCTCATGTGTCTAAATGCCATTCATATGTATATGTGTATACATATATACATACACACATTTGTCAGTGCGTACATACACCTGTATGCATGTATGCAATATGTTCATTCCCAAGTTCTCTGAATTTCAAATTCATATATCCAACTGCCTATATATTATCTCCATTTGGATGTATCCTATGCATCGAAAACGTAGCATGACCCTAACCAAAGCCTGACTCCTCACTTTCCACCTTGTTCCTCAGTCTTCCCAGTCTTCCAAACTGCAGTTAATAACAACTCCATCCCTCCAGACTAAAACCCTTAAGGCATTATTGGCTATTCTCTTTCTCTCTTACCAAATCAGCTAATCCTATGTGCTCTCTCTTCAAAATGTATCCAGAATCCAACTACTTCTCACCATCTCTCCTACCATTGGCCCCAGCCATGATCATCTTTCTTCCGGACTACTACAATAGCCTCCTGATCCTTTTTTCTATTTTTTTCTTTTGCCCTTCTCTATTCTCAATCCTCAACACAACGCCAGTGTGAGTCTTTCACCAGGCCAGATCTGTATATTCTTTTGCACACATCCACCAATGGCTTTTAAGGCCCCACACATCATGACTCACCCAATACTTGTCTGAAGTCATCTTCCATCTTCACCTGATACAATTTTGCTGTTCTTTGTGCAGAAAAAGACTGCTACTGTCTCAGGGGCTTGGCAATTGATGGTTCCTCTGTCTAGACCACTCTTCCCCAGATGTCCACACAGTTCCCTCTCTTATTTCCTGCAAGTCTCTGGTCACATGTCACCATATTAGAAAAAGTCTTCCATGACAATCATGTAAAAGACGCCCCCTTCCAGGCTTCTAGGCACTTCTTATCCCTCTTGTACCTTATTTTTCTCCATAACACTCATATATATGGAGAAGCACACACACACACGCGTGGGTGTGCGCACACACAACGTTGCTGTTACTGTTTATTTTTGTTTCCTCCCCCATCTCCACAGACACGCAAAACAGTGTTGGTTGCACGTTGACAGGGACTTGGATCAGGTGGGTTTACTGCTGTATCCTCAAGGGCTAGAATGATGCCTGGCACAAAGTCAGAAATCAAAACTATTTGTTGAAGTAGTAGTGAATAGCAAATAATCATACAGGAAGGTCCAGCAAAGTTACAATGAAAAGATCCAATAATGGCCTGTCGAGTTACAAAGAGTAAGTTGGAGATTTTCAGAAATGGAATAGGATATTCTAAGCAAAAGCAGGAATATGTGCTGATCTTGTGCCACTTTGGGTCACCGAGGCGGTCAGTTATTTATGAACACCCCTCCCCCACTGACTAGTCTCAGCTTATAGTGATTGTTCTCATACAGAAATTTCTTTGGCATGTGTGACCTATAACACAGAATCTAGTATTTACTTCAGTATTATTTTATACTTTTTTTCTGGTTGTTCTTTTAATAAAATCAGTACATATTTATTATTTATCTACTATGTGCCTGCCATAACGATCTGCCAGGGTAACTTCTCTCTGAAAACAAAACAAAACAAAACTTGATTATCTGGCCTTATCAGACTGTTCTAGATACGAAAATTGTGCCTGTAAGTAACTTTACTGTTACAAACCTTTCCTTTAGTTTAGCCAAAATGGGTGTCCTTAATTTAGTAAAAAACTGTAATTGCAATGATTTCATTAACACTGTAGTAGCAAGTCAAATTAATTGCAGATTATGCAGAGCAGATATATATTTCTCAGTCTAGTTTTTAATTTTAGTTTTGATCTTAACAATTTTTCTAGGACTGTAAATTCTACGAGGGCAGAGACGATCTATCGCTCAGGGCACCTAACAGAGGACCTCACACATACAAGGCACTAAAAATATGGCAGCAACGATAAACCCTGGCATGAAGCACAGGTAAATAAAAGTATTTAGCTGATAAAATATTTCCAATTTAAGTTGTTAGTATGTGAAACATTAAAATTTTGACAAACTGAAAAGGCACATGTTATATTTGGCTTTAACCATATTTAATTTTGTTTTTGTCCTCAGGCTGTCTCCAAAGTGAATAAAAAGAGAAAGTTGACTTTTGGCAACACTGTAAGTGCAGTCCAAAGGCTCACAAAACCACTCGCATTCATATTCATATTCCATTCTGGAAAAAGGATTTAGGGTTCTTGGAACATCCTGAGTAGAAGTTATAAAACAAATGCTGTGGTTTTGAAAGTACTGCACAAGTGCTGAAGAGAAATCAAACAATAGCTCTGAACCTTATTTGTGTTCTGTAACACTGTTCAAGGTAACATTTTTATTATTAAATGTATGTCCTCATTTACTCAGGAAATTAAGAAATGAACTCCCCGTGTCAGTGTCCCTGCTACTAAAACAACCTAGCCTTGGGCTGATTTACAATGGAGTCCTAATTGAACAGTTATGGTTCTAACTTTATCAGCATATCTTCATGTTCTTTAGATAAATACTCCAAGCATTTCCCATAGATTTCACAGGCAAAGAGTAAAGAAAGCCTTAGAGCAGACAAGATTCTCTAGAATACTTAGCATATCATTCTGCTTATTTTTCTTAGTTATATCTGACCCATATTTTCTTAGTTATTTCTGACACACAATTTCAAAGACCTGCTATTCAAAATATAAATGTTTTCATTAACACCAAATAAGAGGTTTTAGAGAAATCATAGGGTATTATGTCTTCAGTAACGTAGCAGATATTTTAGTTTAACGATTATTTATTTGTATGGAGACAGAGCTTAACTTTCTCCCAATTATACTGGTTCTTTTTCCTTCTAGCAGCAATAGTCAACTTTAAACATTTTAGTGAGTTCCTCCATTTACATGGCAGTATATTCACTTAGATATCTTCAGACTAGAAAAAATAAATAAACAATCAAGCAGCACGTGCTCACCGATATGAGGTCAAAAACGGATACTTTATATTAGTGCTATAAATAATTTACAATTTGACTCATAAGCATGCTTACCTCAAAAAGACTCTTACTACTGATAAAGTTTATAAAATTTTAGAGTTGGAAGGGCGCATACAGGCTTTGGCCAGACAACTATTTGACACAGAAGGAGACTGTGGTTTGTGGGCATCTGATGGATTTCTTAAGGTCACAGAGCCAGCTGGGTGCTCAACCACAGGTACACTGAGAGAAATCAAATGAAGCTCATTCTAGGGCACAGGGTAGGCTCAGTGAGTATAAAAGGAGAGAGTTGCAAGAATAGGCTATATTTCAGACAGAGAAAGAACGCTCAGGGCTCAAGACTATAAATGTAACACAATTTCAACTGAAGACGAATTGGAGGTATGGCTTCAGAGTTGTCTTCTTAATGAGGCTGTCAGAGTTAAAGCTGAGTTGCAGGCCCAGGTGTTGCAAGTGTCCGTAGGATGAGATGTGACAGATGCCCATCACCGTGGAAGGCAAGAGAGTGCTCCAGAGATCAGTAGATGAGGGTGACAATTAGGAAGGGAAGTGAATGGCACTGATGAGAGGTAGAGATGGGAGGATGGGCAGTGACTGAGGAGAGAAAGAAAAGTATCCACCAAAGAGGATTTTCAAATTCACGGGCCCAGTTGCCAGTGTAAAGTGAGTCTGCCGTGTGCTGGGTTAATCACGTTGTGTTACTGAAACTAAATTTTAAATGGACTTCCACCTGCTGAGAGCAGTATTCATTGATACCTAATTCAGTCTTAACACTTATAAATAAGTGTTGGCCAAACTGTATACCTGGAGAAATGCTGCTCTTGCCCTTTTCCTGAAGCCATGTGCACCCAAAATGGATAGGTATATGTGCTATCATTAAAGAATAAAATATACATAAAAACACATGTTCAAGAAACATCTTCCTTCAGGGATGCAGCACATTTGAAAAACAGTTTGCTTGTGTTGTCATCCCTCTGAAAGGAAACCTGGGAGAGGGAAGTAAGAAAGGGAGAATCTGTGGGATCCTTTATTCTTCTTTTGTGGGCCAGGATCATTTCCAATGGCTCAGTAATTATACTCCAAGCCAAGACGTTTCCTCGGCACGATCTGAGAGTCTGCAACTTTGCCGCTAGACAAGGAATGAATTTTGACACCGTGTTGTGTTGAAGACTGAAACAGCTAAGAAAGAGTGTCAAGTGATTAAATTCTCCGTAAAAAATGAATGCATGTATAAGCAAATGAACAAAAGAAGAAACTGTCCACTGCTTGCTTGATTTTGGTTGGTTATGGATCAATTCTCACCAGGAAAAAACTATGCCTCGCATGGGGAAGGGTACGACAAAAGCTTGGAATTGCTATGTCTTTGGTAGGAGAGTCAGAGGAAAATCTCATGGTCAGTACTCCCTTTCATGCCACATGTCCCTCTGGGACTTTGCAGCCTGGGAAGCACATAACTGGAACTCGCTTTTCTAGTCATTTCTGCTCTTGCGTAGGATGGCAAGAGAGCAAGTATGTCAATTCTTATAGCCTCCTGCCTATGCTGTGTTAACTCAGGTATTGAGTGAGTTAGAGTGGGAAAAGATATGCAAGGAAAGAAGACTCTATTCAAAAAGAAGATGAAATGTGACGCAGATCCAAGGTACACAAATAAAAGAAATGTCTATGGTCATTTCAGTTAATATTCGATCTAGCTAATTCTGATACACAACAATTCTGATGAGCTGTACAAGCATGAGTTTTTCAAAGTAAACAATGCAATTATTTCCATTATTATTTTGAATTTATATTATGTTCTTCCTCTAGGGAACTTCAGTGTCTGACACAATATGGCAATTACCCTCAGAAATACCTCACTACAGTGGTAATAGTACCTCATATTATGCAGCTGGTAAAATAAAAACAAATACATATTTCATATAGGCAGGTATATATTCATTTCCTCTATTTTATAGTTTCTCAGTTTACAATGAAGGTATTCACATATAGTAATCTTTACATGATACTAACATTGAGGCAAATCAAACATAAGTTGAAAAAGACATATTTCACACTGAAAAAGTTTAAATAAACATTAATAGAGATTAAGCTTTAGAGGTTAATAAATATAGGTATAGAAGAACTAACACATATATAAAATATTTAATAAACTTTATTTTATAAATATTATATATACATATATATAAACATATGTGGTAGCTACTCTGGAGTTTTGGTAAAGTTAGGTGGCTATGTATATATAGGATCACAGCATTGAAGTTCATAGATGACCTGGCCCAACCCCTTTAGATTACAGATTTATCTGCCAAGGATTTAGCCTTTATCTTACAGATGAGGAAATGGAAGCTGAAAGGATTCACCGTATCTTATTTCTTGAGAACTTGTTCAAGCCTCCTTGGAAGAAAGAAACTAGTGAATACACTAAGTTACTGAAAGAAAATTTGCAATTAGGAAGAGGACGGGGGTTCCATATAGCTTACATGCACTGCTGCTTTCGTTCATTCAACACTCTTTCATTGCATGCCTAATGCATTCTACATTGTGCTCGGTAGGCAAGAGGGCTACAGCAGTGGGCTAGACCACAAGGTTCTGGACCTCAGGGAGCACACAGTCCACTGAAAGATACAGACAAGTAGAGAGGCAGTTAGAAGAACCTGCGATAAAGCTATAAAAGGGGTAAGTAAATGACAGCAGATGAGATTGTTGGGGTAAGCATGTGCCAGACCGCAGAAGGCTTGTGCGCCATGCTAAGAAGTTTAGTATTTGTTCTAAGAGTGAGAATCATGTAAGAGCTTTAAGAAAGAGATAGACATGAGCAAATTATGTTTTAGAAAGTTGACTTCTGATTAAAGAAGGCAAGGCAGGCAGATAAATGAGAGAAAGGCTGCCACGGTGCTTTAAGGCACAACACGACCGACCCCCTGCACAAGGAAAGCAGCAGCTGGGATAGAAAAGTGGCCTTAGATTTTTGAAGATAAAATTGAAATAATCTGGTGACTGACTGGATGTGATGTGTGAGGGAGATGAAGATTAAGGAATGGTGTCCAGGACCTTGTTTTAGTAAGCGGGTGACTGTAAGTCATTCACACATAAAAAGATAGAGAGAGGGCTTCCCTGGTGGCACAGTGGTTGAGAGTCCGCCTGCCGATGCAGGGGACACGGGTTCGTGACCCGGTCCGAGAGGATCCCACATGCCGCGGAGCGGCTGGGCCCGTGAGCCATGGCCGCTGAGCCTGTGCGTCCGGAGCCTGTGCTCCGCAACCGGAGAGGCCACAGCAGTGAGAGGCCTGCGTACCGCAAAAAAAAAAAAACAGATTGAGAGAAGGAGAAAGAGCAAGCTTTGAGGTTAGGATATGCCTCATTCCAAACTAACCCCTGCCACATACAATACACACTCACATATACACCCCTGCTGACAAGTGGGAAAAAGAATTCATTTTATAGCAAAGTAGCCTAAGTCCCTGTAACTTGAGCATTATTATAGAGTTAAACCTTAATTATGTATATCTTTTACTCGAGTTTAGTTTGCAGCCTATCTCAACAGATTAAACAAACTAGTCAGCTTACATTTTTTTTTTAATAAAACAAATCAAGTTTACTTCTTTGTACAGTCTGCGTCCTACCAAGAAAATTCTTTGAAAGAAGGACATGTAAAACATTCCTTCAGGGGGTCAAGCCATGAAAACCAGACATATTTCCAGCTTTTCTTGATCATATAGTCATATATTCACAATAAAGCTGCAATTACCTTTCAGAACTGTAGTCACACTCATAATCAGATATAAATATAAATTGCATTTTAAATGCAAATATAAATGACTCCTGGATTAAGCTTTGTTTGAATGACTGACCTCAGTTCTTACAATCAAAAGTTGGCTATATATATATATATATATATATATATATATATATATATATGCATTTGTAAAAGGCTTTTGGACTGAATTCTTGAATAGAGCTCTAATAGCGTGGGAAACAAAGCCAAAATTAACAAATGGGACTAACATCAAACTTAAGAACTTGTGCATCAAAGGGCACAGTCAACAGAGTGAGAAGGCAACCTAGGGAATGAGAGAAAATGTTTTCAAGTCATATATCTGATAAGTGGCTAATATCTAGAATTTTAAAAAAATTCCAACAACTCAACAACAAAAAATCAAATAATTCAATTTAAAATGGGCAAAGAACTTGAATAGATATTTCTACAAAGATTATACAAAATGGCCAACAAGTATATAAAAAGTATACAAAAAGCTCAACATCACTAACCATTAAAGGAATGCAAATCAAAAGGACAATGAAATACCATTTCACACCATTAGGATGGCTACAATAAAAACAAGCAAACAGAAAATGACAGGTGTTCATGTGGATGTGGAGAAATTGGAATCCCTGTGACCCACAGGTGGCATTGTAACATAATGCAATTGCTATGGAATAACAGTATAGAGGTTCCTCAAAAAATTAAAAGAAGAACTACTATATGATCTAGCAATGCCACTTCTGAGTATACATCCAAAATAATTGAAGGCAGGGTCTCAAAGAGATATTTGTACATCTGTTCATAGCACTATTCACAATAGCCACGAGGTGGAAGCAAGCTAAATGTTCACTGGCAGGTGAATGAATAAACAAAATGTGGTATATACATACAATGGAATATCATCAGCCTTAAAATGGAAGGAAGTCCTGTCACATGCTAATACATAGATGAAACTTGAAGACATTATGCTAATTGAAATAAGGCAGTCACCGAAAAGCAAATACTGTATGATTCTGCATCTCTCAAATAGTCAAATATATAGAAACAGAAAGTAGAATAGGGGTTACCAGGGATCTAGAGGAGGAGGGCAAAAGGGAGTTGTTATTTAATGGGCATAGTTTCAGATTTGCAAAATGAGAATGTTCTGGAGAACTGTCTCACAACAGTGTGAACATACCTAACACTACTGAACTGTACACTTAAAAATGGCTAAGATTGTTTGAAACTGTCAATGTATATTTGGTGCTTTTTACCACAATTAAAAAAAAAAAAAAAGACCACATATTGTATGATTCTATTTACATGGAGTGTCCAGAATAGGCAAATCTATAGAAACAGAAAATAGATTAATTGTTGCCTAGGGTTGGGGAGATTGAGGTAAGTGGAGAATGACTGCTAATGGGTATAGGGTTTCTTCTGAGGGTCATGAAAATGCACTGGAATTAAATATTGGTGATGGTTGCACAACTCTGAATATATTAAAAACTGTTGAAATGTACAATTAAAAACAGGCTTTTGATGTCTAGTGATTGACACACTTACTTGTCTCCCTCTATACATCCTCTTTTACCTGCCAAACAAAGGCTATTAAGCAATTTCAAACCATTCAGCAACCCCTTCAAACACTAAGAAATATTATAAAGTAGTTCTTTCAGATATCTCAATAATTATTTTCTTTGAGTCACTGCATTCAACTCCCTAGGAATCCTAAGGCAACAAACTAGAATGCGGCATTAATAATGCTGTGCTAAAAACAATGCCATAATGCCAGAGAATTTCAAGGATAAAAATATGAAATCCCCTTGCCTGAGATTGAGTGTGCATTGCAAAACACAACTGTATGGATCTGTCAGCTTGAATAAGATGTTCTGACATCTTATCTCAGCATCTAAAATTAAAACTACATCTTCAATTTGCACTAAAAGCCTTGTGTTTCATCTAGGTTAAACTCAGATCAGGATGTAGTATGAAGAAGATTAGTTACAAGAATACTTATTTGTCTTCTTTCCCCTCCTCAAATTTGAAAAAATAAAAGGAAGTTCAATACTTTGTAAATCTCTCAGAGTAATATAACTGTTTTGAAGATGTATTATGTTTACACTTTTAATAACATTTTGAGCAGAAAAAATAAAGTAGGAATTTCACTAAGATGACAGCATTCACTTCATCTCAATAGACATTTCATAATGATGATAATCAATAGAACTTCAAATTCTATTTTCTAAGTATATTTGCGTGTCTGTAACTCTATTGCTGTTACTTATTTTCCAGTAATCTCAAAAGCCCAAGATAATGTAATACCTCTTGCTTTTAACAGAAATGATTATGTGGGTCGGCAGGAAGGAGGGTTAGATATATCCCAACCTTGTGCCTGTGAGCAAAAAACAAACCACGGATCAGTGAGCAAAAAACAGGAGGCTTAAACACCCCAGTCCTGGTTAGAGAAATTTTCTTAGATCTTTTTACTTTTACACTATCCTTTCTTTTTACTCCCCATTCAGTTTACTTTCAACTGGCCTTTATGTTTGATATGATTCCTTCTTTACCAGTCGTACCATAGGTCTCTCTGGTTCTGACCTTTGATACTGTACTCATATTCTCTCCCCCAAGAGACCCAACTCAGACCCCGGCACAAGTCCTCCACCCAGGGCTCAGGCAGCTTTAGACGAGCCCCCTAGAAAGTAGACAGACATAGCACGAACCTCCAGGAGAACAGACCCTACAGAAACAATGCCAAAGAAAACACTCATTGAGCAGAAAGAAAGGTTCCTGACTTTACAAAAAAATGTCATTCTGAATTATACAAAGGCTTATTTTTCCAAGGTAAGAAACCCACTTAACAATATCTTCTGGACAAATTATTATCTTGCAAAATGAAAGAGATGGGTATCTTTAGTGCACTTAGATTCATATGGAATATTGATCACATGCAAGTTACAGCTATTCTTAAACTATCTGCTTTTCTGTTTTTCAAATCTAAGGTAGCATCATTATTCTACTATTATTTGAACTCAAGTTATTTCTCAGAAGTAGGAAAAATCTAATAATTGTCTACAAGCACATTATTCTGAAAGGTAGCAAGACCATTTTCATTGATGCAGAGCCAGCTTGGGTGTTCATTAAAAGTACCAGGCAGAGCGTGAGACCCAGTATTAATGGGACACTGTGTTAGCAGGTCTTCAGAAACAAACATTGATGCTGATTGCAAATTGCGTATGATAACATATATTGGAATCTCTAGATATTTCACTGATGAAGTGTGAAATTGTGTGTAAGAGATAGGGCACTGAAACACAGGGCAGTTTCTAAAGAAAAGAAACATTTTCTCTTGTTCAAATGAGGAATTTAACTCCAGGCTGTTCCATGGTTAAGACCTTAAAAAGTAGACACACTTTCAATAGTGACTAACATTTGTATAGCACTTGATATGCACCAGCCACTGCTCTAAGTACTTTGCATATACTCATTTAATCTTCAAACAATCACCCCAACAACCCCAAAAGGTAGGTAACATTATTGTTCCCAATTCTCAGTAAAAAACTGAGGCTCAGAGAGGTTGCGACTTGCCTGATACCACACAGCTAGCCAGCCACTGGAGAAAGTATAATTTGAATTGCATAGTTTGTCTTCAGAGTCCATGCTCTTAATCAGTAAAAAAAAAAAAATCAGTGTTTTTTTTATAAATATCCATTTCACAGTGGCATTGAATTTTTTAAAAAATTACATAGGCTGCACTTACATATACATAGTTCGATCTTTCCAATAAACGTGCTTGGTTAATTAAGATCAACTATGTTAGTGAACCCGCTCAGACTCGCAGGGGTGTAGACAAGTCAAATGATGGAGTCCACTGTGATGACTAGTTATTTTGTGTCTAGATACCACACTGATAATTCTCCTCTTTCAAAGAGGAGATTACTATCTTTGTATTCTGAGCACCTAGTATCAACCCTCAATAAATGTGTCGAATGAGGATAAAAGGTAAATACATCAACACTACATAAAAGAAATGCCTGATAGTGCAAAGGGGCCAGCACATTGGCGCAGGGAGAGGAAGGGGAGACAAAGGTGATGGAGAGCTCCTTCTTGCTGCCTTGGCTTCCCTACTCTCTGCAGAGCTCCACAGCCTAGGCTCTGCATCCTTGCTGTACTGGGAGGGAGTTCAGACCGCAGGCCAAGGGGCCGGGGAAATGAGAGAGGGTCGCAAGGCAGGGAGGCGGCGGTGGCTCCAGTCACACCCGCATCTGGGAGCAGGGCCGGGGAGGTGTCCAGGAGGGGGAGTCAGGCAGCAAGGGGCCCCCTATCTCTTTTTCAAAGAATCAAGAAGTAACTGAAAGAAAAAGGATTTCGCCTCCTCTTACTCAGGGTCTTCTGTCTTCCTTTGAAAATGACGTTAGAAAAGAAAAGGCAGAGATGAAATGGAACACAGAAGAAATTCAGATTTGCCTAGAGAGTTAAAATATTTTCAGAGCCAGTGTAAATCAGCAGTTAATGTCTTTGGAAGGAACATGCTACCGCAGGGTACTAGAGACTGGCCTGCTGACACTGTTAATTATTACCCGAAAAAAAATTATTGCAAGGAAGGGAATAAATAGAAACTCAATGACCTTCCTTCCCCCTGCTTTCCTGATTCATACCTTCACCTTTTTCTGAAACACTGCCACATATCTCCATTTTGTTGCCACCAAAATGCCATCTTTTCCATGAAGCCTTTCCTGATCACTGGAATGACACTTGGTCTAGAAAGCTCTTAGCTGTCACTTGTGGATCCTATTCACTTATTCAACATACTTTTATTGCATGCCTGTCACGTGTTGGGCATCCTTCTAGACACTGGAGATAAAGTGATGAATAAAACAGACCCAAATTCCTGCATCCAGGGAGCTTACCTTCTATTTACTACAGTATATCTTAAATTATAGTTGTTATACTTTGTATGACATATCTTATAAGCCTCTTATTGGACAGTAAGCTTGTAATAAGCAACCTTTATACTGCTTACACTTTCGAATTCTCACCTTGCCTAGCAAACTGTCTTACACAGAGCAGGCATTACCTTAAAAAAAAGAACTGAGTTCAACCTTTTTATATCAAAAGGAAATCTATATTTCCCCATGCAGTATTAGAACATGCTACCTTTGATGGACTTTCAGGAGAATATTTCACCTGTGAATTTGGTATAAATTCTCATATTTTACCACATGTTCTAGACATAAAAAAGTGGATACACATACACTTGGTCAGAGGAAAAGAAAAACTTCATTTCTCTTTCCAGGGTACTAAAAATGATGTGACAAAAAAATTATAAAGGCAATATTATTAAAACTATTTCCGAAAGGGGTGTTTATTAAAATAAGTTAAAGGGAAGGGAAGGAGGAAGCAAATTTAAAATCAGTGACTGACATAATTCAAATTATTTTCAAAGGAATCTTAAAAAGTGTGTCACGAGGTGTTTCTTAAATTCCTGTTCATTTTGAGAAAGCATGACAATCTGTAATAACTAGAAGAGATGGAGTACTTCCTCATCTGACTTTAATCTCCAAAACAGTCAAGTGCATTGACGGAAACCGCAGCATAATTAATACCTCTAATACATTTAAATCACTCATAAGTCACTTAGTAAGTGATCACACTATTGAGAGAGATACTGTTTGATCAATAAAGATGGTGGGTCTACAACACACCATTATTTACACCAGGAAATCACCATCAAACACTTAAGTTAGGGGTCACCCAATTCCTCGGGGGAGATGAATCTCTTTCTATGACTCAACCCATCTTTCTTCCTTCTCTCCTCTCTCTTCTCATTTCCTTTTCTATTCTATTTAGCAAATATTTAATTTTTCATAAGCCTTAGGAAATTCTATCTGAAATCAAGTAGAAGTAAATAATAACTATTCTTCACAATTTGATTCCTCAGTTACCCTAATCCATCAACAGCATTTCTTAAGTAGAATGATTTGCTCTAAGCATTATGCTACCCTCCTTCCAAATGAACTAAAACTCATTCTGTTCACCCAACAAACCCCAGTCTGAAGATAAAGCCATCATCTAAATCTCATTTCCCACCTCAGTACAGGTGAGATATGGCCTTAGCTTTAAAAATTTCTAAGGAAACTAGGGTGATAGGGATAAAGATAGGTTGGCCACAGCAGAAACTGCAGCTCTCTGGCATCATAATTTCAAGATTTAAGTGGCATCCTTCGAATGAAGTACCCCCACTGACCCAACAAATGAAACAACACCTAAGCTTAAAGCTTGGTTTACGTCGCCATTCTTTTCTGACAGATTTAGTGTCACGAGTCAATCTCTACAAGTGTTTTTCCCATCTGGGGGTATGGAGATGAATAGGATCTCCAGAGCATTGGGAGGGGGTGGGACTTTTTAAACTCTTTTCCCTGCAGACATTCTGAGATGCCCTGTTCCCTTAATAATTTAGGCATTAGCTGCTGTTGATGGGAAGGTGTCATGCCCCTAGAGGGTGTTGGGGGGAAAAAAGAGAAACACAGAACTACACTCACTAAAAACCTTGGCCCTCCTCTAGGATGATCTATATCCCATAGCTCCAGGACTAAAAACAGAAGCAGAGGGGTCACCAATTTGTATCATGACATCCAATTTCTGGGTCACCAAATTAGCTGACCCCCTCCCCAAACCCCTGTGTAACAGACCTGAGATGGTCTTTAAAAACATCCTGGAACTCTGACCAAAAATAAATCTTATTCATTTCTAGTGTTGAACTTCCTTTTTCTTTTTTGATGGAAAAATGTTGCAAAGCTGAATGAAAAAGACCGCAAATACACAAGGCAGATCCAACTCATTTCTGAGCTCCGAACCAGACACAATACAAAATCACCCCTGCAGCTTTGTACCAACTACTCATGCCCTTAGTAGAAGAAAGTCATACATAATGTAGCAGTGAAGCTGTTGACAGGGCTACATGGTCACAGAAGACCTGCAAATTTGTTGCTGGGGACATGAGGATGTGATGTGTAAAGCCAGCCTGATGAGATTTCGCATCTTTTTTAACAGTGTCCTGGAGGTAAGTTCTTGTTGTTTACTTAGCATCTGCAGTAATGTAAAAGCTTACTGAAAGTAAACTTTTGAGTTCACACATTTTCTGTATCATCTAAACACATGTGCACACAAAATGACATCATTTCCTTGTTAAATTGATAAATATGCAAGTGTTTATGGCCTTGGTAAATAATACATAGAAAAATCATCTAGATTATTATATTTCAAAATGCTCTCTTTCAAACAAATATAAATTTGTAACTTCATTCAAGTCATGGGTTCGTGACCATTATGGGTGAGGTGGTTACTGTATGGACTTTAGAGGTTTATGAAACCATCAGGAATTACATGTGCATGTCTATGGGCCAAAGGTCCATGACTGTGATCAAATTTCCAAGAGGGTAAATGACTCCAGTGAGCTTAAGAAACACTTATTTAGAGATATGGGTGAATAGTCAAGGGTATTTTTTCAATTGCAGAGAAATACTGACATTTTGGTTACCTATAAATAATCCTCATCAAATTATCAGATTCTCCAAATGGGAATGAAGATAGTTCTGAAACCTCACTATTGTCACTTCCAGATTCATCTATGGGATCCCTTCAGCTCCTTCCATCCCATCACAACTCCCACTCTCCCACCACACTCCATTTTGCATATCACTCTGAAATTTGTCAATTACACCACATGGGGATTGTGTGATTTTGATCAAACCACCTGTCAAAAACTCAGATGTCTATGGGCACCAGGCAAGTAGTGTAAATGATCCAGTTTCACTGTCTATAGGATGTGGTTAGTGATGCTATTGATACGTGAGGATTAAACGACAAAAAGGTTTCCTTTGGTAAATCTCAAAGTTTTATGCCAATACTAGTTATTTTTACCCATAAGAATTAGGAGAGTCAAACCAGCTATTTTTCATGGCATAGCCTAGAATATTAGTGTTGTACATAACATTTGTAATGCACAAAATTCAGTGTCTTGCCACAAATACTAACAAATATGTTCTTTGATTTACATTGAATTGTTGTACTGCCAAACTTTTGACTTGATTTTCCGAACTGGTAAAAGTATGGTTAAAACAGTGTTTCATCTGTTAAGAATAGGGTCAAGAATACAATTGACCCTTGAACAATACAGGTTTGAAATGTGCAGGTCCATTTATATGCAGATAAATATATCAGAAAAAGTTTGGATATCTGCGTCAATTTGAAAAACCTTGTAGATGAACCACACAGCCTAGAAATACCCCCAAAATTAAGAAAAATATAGGTTACATCATGAATGCATAAAATATATGTAGATACTGATATATTCTTTTGTAGGCTTAAGGTGAGTAATATTTAATATAAAATTAATAATGTTAGTTTTCTTACTATTTTATAACTTTGCTTTCAAGGAATTATATTACTGTACAAATGCCTCTCTCATAATTAGAGAAACTGTGTATCAGCCTATCATCACAGGTTAAGTGCTTTTTAAAAAAAATGTAACAATGTTTCCACAATTGTATTATGAATATGACTGTAACTCTGTATGCCATAAGCATTTTATAATGATTCATTCATCAGTGTATAGGTTAGGCTACCATGAAGCAACAACATCAATTACACTAGACTACCATATAGCAATCATATTGCTCCTTCTTCATTATTAATGTATGAATTGTTACTCCTGTAAATAAATATAAATTTATTTTTTACTTCATCTTTCCTTTTTGATGTCTGGTGTTAATAATGCATATAACATCTACAGTGTTTTATTTCATATAAGACAATATCGATGTAGGTACTGACAGATGATTCTTCTTGTAAACAGATGACATAAATTTACAGTATCAGTAAATACAGAATAGTACTGTAAATGTATTTTCTCTTCCTTATGATTTTCTTTATACCATTTTCTCTAGCTTTATTGTAAGAACACAGTATATAGTATATATAGCATACAAAATATGTGTTAATCAACTGTTTATGTTATTGGCAAGGTTTCTGGTCAACAATAGGCTAGTAGTAGTTAAGTTTTGGGAGAATCAAAAGTTATACTGGGAATTTTGACTGTGCAGGGGTTGGTGCCCCTAACCCCTGCACTGCTTGAGGGTCAACAGTAAAATGAAAGACCTGTAGGCAACAAAAATAAATTTAGCAAAGAAGATGCATTTTATTTACAAGACAAGCCATCTTACTTTATAAAGTATCTCTTATTTTGAAAATAATTGGAATAATTGTAGTAACCCTAGGGAACTTGTAACCATATCCATGAAGAATTAGAAAGAATAATGGGAGGAGCGGGGGAAGCAGAGTTCTGCTACAGAAGCGGACACACTAACTAGCAAGAAGATAGTCTTGTAGTCAAAAATGAACTACAAATCAAATATAATAATTCAATAATCAGTAACTCTAGTAATCTAGATTATTTAGGTATGGAATTCCAGGTCAGTATAATATCTAAAACCATGATCCTGAGAACATAAAGAAAGATTATATCCAGTACTTTCCATTTAGGGGTCATACATTAGAAAGAGATCCAACTAAAACAGGTTGTGCTTAAATGGATAACTATTAACTATCTAGAAAAGGCAAATATTCAGAACCATGCAGTTCTTGAAAATGGGAAACACCTAAATTTTTAATGTACCTTTCATTCAACTATATACTTTGGTTTACTGTTCTAATTACAAGAAGGTGCTCTATACGAGGGCCATGTGAGTTTCCTGCTTGCTCTTGTACTCCCAGCATCGAGTCCACTGCGTAAGCCTAGTTGGGCATGATATTTACTGAAGGAATGGATGAATGGATAAATACCTGAATGGATGGCTATATGGCTGCATTGAATAACAACTCTCATTTTAACTAATTTAGTAAGAAAACTTTTTAAAAAATATTGCTTGCTCCAGAATGCAATTTGGGATTCAGGTATTTTTTTTCTCAGGGTCCTTGAAGTTTAAATATCCCATGATTTATAATAGGAATATAACAAGTTCCCATGGTATTTAACATAGTTAAATGTCCTTGTCTACCTGATCGGTCTTTTTGCTAATATTTTCCCCAATAAACACAAATTAGGAAAAGTGCAAAACCAGAAAAATTGTTTCAGTACCATTGTCACCAAAGTCTCAAGTAGCACATATTTTTAAAAATAAAATAAAATTCAATAAAACAAAGTCTATCACAGCCAGAACAATTGTGCAATTTTACTTTCATTATACTACCTGAAACAAATAATTTGAATTCCTATTCCTAGTAGTTAGAAGTTAATGATATCTTTTTGCTCTCTATAAAACCTGGCAGCTCTGTCTAAGATGGTGTGTCACAGAAAAATTTCACCATTTAATCCTTAAAACAAAGTTTCCCTATTCTTTCCCTTATTGCAAAAGAGAATGATGTTGACGTAAGGATCAAACTGTTTGCCCTCAAATGCCATTATGAATGTATAACAGAGAGGAAAAATAAATGTGCAACTTAGATTAGATTACTGGGCTTCTAGCAGGCTCTCCCTGTGCCAATTACAGAAGACTTTTCATTTACATATAAATAGCTCAGAAATTCCAACACAAATGCACTTGAAAACACTGAATCAAGTAGTTCAGAAGAACATGGACTAGGTGCATTTCAATTTAATTTTAAGTTGTTACAGCAAGCATGTATTCAAGTAAATAAAATAAATGGAATCAATTTTTATTACAGCAAGCAATGTCTTTTTAAATTATTGAAATTATTCCCATACTACTCTTAAGCCCTTCAGTCAAGGTTTCGTTTAGCATGCTGTTAGTTGGGGGGTTTTTTTGCTGGTAAAAGAAGAAGGATTGAATATCGTACAGAGTTGTGGTGTCATGTTTGGGATTATATACTGCTGTTTTTTTGTTTATTTTTTTCTCTTAGATTTTTCCTGTCTACATCAGAGATGGTTCTTGAGCTGGCTAGCACCTTACAAAAGATATAAATGAAACAAGGTGCATTTGTCCAACTTTAGGTGCTTTTATCTTTCTGTATAACTTGGTTTAAATTTTCAATCCTTTTCTTGTTCTCTCCCACTGGAAGACATTTTTTAATGAGCATAACCTCATTCGCAGTCTCTAACCACTACCTCACCACAGATTAACCACTCCATTTACTGATCCGGTGCTCATAAAGAGCCACTTCAACTTCTACTGCAGTTTCACGGCTGGATTTGATAGATGGTATAAACGAATAACTCAGTGTGGCAGAAAACAAACAACTCTGTATATGACCAACAAGTGCGGATTTCTCGGGCTTCCCTGGTGGCTCAGTGGTTGCGAGTCCGCCTGCCGATGCAGGGGACAGGGGTTCTTGCCTCGGTCCGGGAAGATCCCACATGCCACGGAGCGGCTGGGCCCGTGAGCCATGGTCACTGGACCTGCGCGTCCGGAGCCCGTGCCCTGCAGCGGGAGGTGCCACAACAGTGAGAGGCCCGTGTGCCGCAAAAAAAAAAGTGCGGATTTCTCATTTTCTGAGTTTACTTGTGGATCTAGATAGATACATAGAGAAAAGGAGGCTACTTTTGCTAACTCATCATGCACTGAAATAACATTGGTGATGTTTTATATTTTACAAATGAGATCACAATTATTTGTTTTGTGTAAATATCTGAAAATATTTAATTCACTGAATTTCTCAGATAAAATGACACAAGCTAAAATGGCTAAAATGTCTCCTCCTAGTAATGGGGGGTATGTGTGTGTGTATGTGTGAAGGGAGAAAGAGAGAGAGAGAGGAGGAGGGGGGGAGAGGGAGAGATGGAGAGAGAGAGAGAACAAGAGCTGCTGAGCATTCTGTAATCAAGATGACTGAGGGTGTTTAGTGGGAAGCCCTTGGTCCAGGGAGAGTTTCTGGCCAGTGCACAAGGAGGAAACACTACTGATCTACAGACACAGTTGAAGGACTTGCAAAAATGACTACTCTCATAAGTTTCATCTTCAGTGGATAAACCACATACATTATTGAGTATCCACCATGTTCAGGAAAGGCTAATACTGCTCATCTATGAGTTCAACAGTAGTCAGACACAAACACTGATACATGTATAGGAAGGACCAAAAGATCTAACTTCATATTTCATGGGATAGAAATTCAGAAAAGGAAGAAATCTAAATTCACAGACTAAAGCAGGATTACTGTTATTATTTTTTTTACCACAAAAGCTTCTCGATGTAGAAAGACAGACTAGGAGAAATGATTTCTTAAAAATAAAAGGCATAGGCAAAATTAAACACATATTTGGCTAACAGATTTGAATACATGGGGGCAAAAATAAGTCTTATGTATTTTATAGAATTAACTTCTTTTTTTTGAATTATATTTATTTTTTTATACATCAGGTTCTTATTAGTTGTCTATTTCATACATATTAGTGCATATATGTCAATCCCAATCGCCCAATTCATCCCACCACCACCACCCTGCCACTAGAATTAATTTCTTAAAGCTTATAGTTTAAAGGTTCATGTTCTTAATAATTTAAGAAGATCAAAAACACATAGCAGACATAAATTTTAAAAAAATAAAAGTACAACAATTGTTAATCAACCACTATTGTTTCTTTCTTTTTACATACATCTGAAAAACCCTGAGGGGTAAAATTAATCTTTATTAATGTTTGCAAATAAGTCACCAAATTCTGCATGAAAAATGAGATTTTTTTGGTAACCTTAGCCAAATCTTGGTAAAATGAATTTGCACTGTCAAGTCCAGTAATCATAAATTCGGCAGCTCTGCCATTAGCTTCCACGTCAAACAAACTCATACTGAACACCAGGGTCAGTGACAAACTGAAAAATACATTGCTTGGTGTTTTTTTTCCTCTTGTACTCTACCACATTCTCTGCCTCTCTTGCTCTACAAATAATACAAATTAGATTTTGCAATCAGCACAGAGAAATCTCTTTGTCTGCCATTACTGCCGAATATACTTAATAAACACCTTCTTTCTAAACAAAGATAACAGCAAAAGGCTATGATGAGATTTTTATGCAATGGAAAAACTATGTAACTTATTTGTAATGAATATGGTACAACTGTCTATGAAACTGCTTATTAAATATACCATCAAAAAGAGATTCTCTGGGAAAAAAATAACTATGCTGTTTTTCAACATGGGCCTCATTATTTGAGAACTCATTTCTCTGATATGTACTAGATGCTGCTAACATACTAAGCTTTTTGTTAGTATTCCATGGTTTTCCTTGCTCTCTCTCTCTTATTTTCTCTTAATATCACAATATGTTGCCAAGGAAAAACTATGTATTAAAAAAAAATGACATATATTTGTAATCTAAAATGATTGGGATTAGAATAGGGAAAAATATCTTACGTGTAGCTTTGTGGAAACTACGTTATAAAATCAGATTTTCTTCAAATGTCCTGAATCTGAACCTTCCTCCTAAGAAAACTTGAGATAACCTAATGGATTAGGATACACTGTACATCAATTAAAATTATCTGATCTTGACATAAAGTAACTACTACTCTTTAATATTCAAGGGGAATGTTTAAATCAATTTTTAAAGTATTTCATATAAAATTCTAGTAAATAGTTTTTATGAAACAGTCTTCTGAAAAATCACTATTTAAAATACATTAAAGAAACTATACAGAATTATTTTTTTTTCTTTTTTTTTTTTTTTTTTGCGGTATGCGGGCCTCTCACTGCCGTGGCCTCTCCCTTTACGGAGCACAGGCTCCGGACGCACAGGCTCAGCGGCCATGGCTCATGGGCCCAGCTGCTCCGCGGCACGTGGGATCTTCCCGGACCAGGGCACGAACCCGTGTCTCCTGCATCGGCAGGCGGACTCCCAACCACTGCGCCACCAGGGAAGCCCCAGAATTATTTTAAAGTAAGCAAACATGATTCTTCTAAGTAGTTATAGCCGATCAGATGTCATTGTAAAATGATCACTTATGACAAGAGTTTTCAACAGATTAAGAACTTATGGACATTGATCCAACTGCCATATAGCAGTGGCATAATGTAGGTGCAATAATAGAGTTTAACAACTTCCATGGGACATAGTTCAGGGAAGGTCAAGCAGATAATTATATCAGGGAGAGCTGTGGTTTCAGCTCACTGATTCCTCAGGGCCAGCTGAGAGCAGAGGAGACGATGTCTCCACACTTTCCAAAGTGCTATTCTGAGTACTGGGGTCCTCTGGGGAGGTACTCTCTCCATTTTAGAGGTAAAAAAATGAAATACACAGAGGTCAAGTAATACAATTAGAACAAACTACCAGTAAGCTGCCAAAGAGAAAGAGTTATCTGTCTCTCCACATCAGGTGGTTCTGGCCAGGCAGGAACGAACCTTCTAAGAGACTTGTTCTGTCCCAAGAACCAAAGGTTGTAATTAAAATCACTTAGCCTCAGCAGAGAACTAAATACCCCAAATTAACCTGTCATATCTGGAGACCACTAGTAATGCTCAAATGCTTTAGGACTCTTCTGTGGTGAATCTAAAAACATATATAAATTTAAGCCTTCCAGGTTAGAAAAATAAATGAAAATGACTCTTATACTTGGAAAATAAGGTATCTGGGCATTTCAATTTACTGCTCGCCACTTTCCACAGCAGGTATAACTTGAGCCACTTCAATACAACATATATTTCCGACACAGCTGAAAGAAAGAGTGAACCTGATAGTCCCGATTTTTAAGAAAACCCTTGTTAGTCAAAAAGAAAAACAGCTTTAAAAAAATACTGACAGCCTGAGAGTGGTTTCTGGCAAGATTCCAGATCATCTTTCACAGGCAATGTAAAAAGAGAACAAAACAGCAGTCACTCCAATGGGACAGTGATAGAATCACAGTCACAGAATTTTAAAACCTAATCTGCCAGAATTGATTCTTCTCCCAAATTCCCGATTCCTTCAAGGAGGCCAGAATCTAGCTAATTCCAACTCATTACTAAGTTTAGATCCTGCCAGGTGAGAATCTACCTCAAGAGCCAAATGGCAGTGAAAAAGAGGTTCAGAGTTTTGGATTGAGACTATTGCATCTAATCACTATAAAGAAATTAGAGTTCAGGCAATTACTTAAAAAAAAAAAAATCGGCCATGTTCTACAATTTCATCACCTAAAATGAAGAAATATGTGGAAAAAAACCCATAACTGTGCTGAAAATTTGCCACTTAATTTAAAAAGATTTTTTGTTCCTTTCACTAGACTAACTCTTATTTCCCAATTTTCCCATTTACATGTGAAAACATATAATCATATAATGAATGTCAGTACATTATGAAATTTATTTTGTTACAAGGAAATATCTTTGCTTCTTTTCCTTTTCTTCACATGGGCTTTGTGCAGTTGGAATGATCTACAGAAAAAACACGGGGAAGTCAAATATGATGCCAATTTTGACTTGGATTAAACATTTAGTTTTGCAGCTCCTAAAGAAATCACATTGAGTTGCTCTCATTAAGACTCAAGCCCAGAAACTCCCTGGAAGTGGGGATGAGCTACTGAAGTTATCACTATGAGTAGCTGTTAAGAATAATATTAACATTAGTAAAAAATTATTAATTACAGTTACCCATTGTATTTACTATATTATTAGGCAAAAATATATGGTGAGAACAAAAGATGAAAGCTAAAGAAAGTCATCAGTGATACTATTCTGTATAAAATGAATTTTGTGTTGAATTACTGACTTGATAAAATAACAACATAGAAATATTGATAGTATTAGTGACAACTGGATAACTACCTGATATTATCATAGTACTTCCCAAGGGAAAATGCATTTTCTTGTACATTTTCTCATTTGTCCAAATACATTTCTACTTCTCATTTGTATATTTTTGTATGGCTGACCCTAGAGTAAGCAGATAAATGAAGTGCATCAACTTACAAAATGTCCAAGAATTTTGGAGAAAAACTGCGTCAAAATGAAGATAACAACAAAACTGAATATATACACACACAAAGATACACATAAACTGAACAATTAACAAATGACAGATGGTGGGAGCCATATCTTTTTACTGTTGGAGTGGGAGGTCAGAGACAAACAAGTGCATAGTGGTGATTAGAATGATACACATGGGAGAAGCAAGAAGAACTACAATCCTGCAGCCTGTGGAACAAAAACCACATTCACAGAAAGATAGACAAGATGAAAAGGCAAAAGGCTATGTACGAGATGAAGGAGAAAGATAAAAGCCCAGGTAAACAACAAAATGAAATGGAGATAGGCAATCTTCCAGAAAAAGAATTCAGAATAATGATAGTGAAGATGATCCGGACCTCAGAAAAAGAATGGAGGCAAAGATCGAGAAGATGCAAGAAATGTTTAACAAAGACCTAGAAGAATTAAAGAACAAACAGAGATGAACAATATAATAACTGAAATGAAAAATACACTAGAAGGAATCAATAGCAGGGTAACTGAGGCAGAAGAACGGATAAGTGACCTGGAAGACAGAATGGTGGAATTCGCTGCCATGGAAAAGGATAAAGAAAAAATAATGAAAAGAAATGACGACAGCCTAAGAGACATCTGGGACAACATTAAACACAACAACATTAGCAATATAGGGGTCCCAGAAGGAGAAGAGAGAAAGGACCCAAGAAAATATTTGAAGAGATTATAGTTGAAAATTCCCCTAACATGGGAAAGGAAATAGCCACCCAAGTCCAGTAAGCACAGAGTCCTATATAGGATAAACCCAAGGAGAAACACACCAAGACACATAGTAATAAAATTGAAAAAATTAAAGACGAAGACAAATTATTGACAGCAGCAAGGGAAAAACGACAAATAACATACAAGGGAACTCCCATAAGGTTAACAGCTGATTTTTCAGCAGAAACTCTACAAGCCAGAAGGGAGTGGCATGATATACATAAAGTGATGAAAGGGAAGAACCTACAACCAAGATTACTCTACCCAGCAAGGATCTCATTCAGATTCGATGGAGAAATCAAAAACTTTACAGACAAGCAAAAGCTAAGAGAATTCAGCACCACCAAACCATCTCTACAACAAATGCTAAGGGAACATCTCTAACTGGGAAACACAAGAGAAGAAAAGGACCTACAAAAACAAGCCCAAAACAATTAAGAAAATGGTCATAGAAACATACATATCGATAATTACCCTAAATGTGAATGGATTAAATGCTCCAACCTAAAGACACAGGCATGCTAAATGGATACGGAAACAAGACCCATATATATGCTGTCTACAAGAGACCCACTTCAGACCTAGAGACACATACAGACTGAAAGGGAGGGGATGGAAAAAGATATTCCATGCAAATGGAAATCAAAAGAAAGCTGAAGTAGCAATACTCATATCAGATAAAATAGACTTTTAAATAAAGACTGTTAAAAGAAACAAGGAAGGACACTACATAATGATCAAGGGATCAATCCAAGAAGAAGATATAACAATTATATATATACATATGCACCCAACACAGGAGCACCTCAATACATAAGGCATCTGCTAACAGCTATAAAAGAGGAAATCAACAGTAACACAATGATAGTGGGGGACTTTAACACCTCACTTACACCAATGGACAGATCATCCAAACAGAAAATTAATAAGGAAACAAAAGGTTTATTTTTTTTATTTTTTATTTTTTTTCGTGGTACGTGGGCCTCTCACTGCCGTGGCCCCTCCCGCCGCGGAGCACAGGCTCCGGACGCGCAGGCTCAGCGGCCACGGCTCACGGGCCCAGCCGCTCTGCAGCACGTGGGATCTTCCCGGACCGAGGCATGAACCCGTGTCCCCTGCATCGGCAGGCGGACTCTCAACCACTGCACCACCAGGGAAGCCCTGAAACACAAGGTTTAAATGACACAATAGACCAGATAGATTTAATTGATATTTATAGGACATGCCATCCAAAAACAGCAGATTACACCTTCTAAAGTCCACACAGAACATTCTCCAGGATAGATCACATCTTGGGTCACAAATCAAGCCTCAGTAAATTTAAGAAAACTGAAATCCTATCAAGCTTCTTTTCTGACCACAACACTATGAGATTAGAAATCAATTACAGGGGGAAAAAAAAGTAAAAAACACAAACACATGAAGTCTAAACAATACATTACTAACTAACCAAGAGATCGCTGAAGAAATCAAAGAGGAAATCAAAAAATACCCAGAGACTAATGACAATGAAAACACGAGGATCCAAAACCTATGGGATGCAGCAAAAGCAGTTCTAAGAGGGAAGTTTATAGCTATAGAAGCTTACCTCAAGAAAGAAGAAAAATCTCAAATAAACAACCTAACTTTAAACCTAAAGGAACTAGAGAAAGAAGAACAAACAAAACCCAAAGTAAGGAGGAGCTTCAAGATGGCGGAAGAGTAAGACTTGGAGATCACCTTCCTCCCCACAGATACATCAGAAATACATCTACATGTGGAACAGCTCCTACAGAACACCTACTGAAGGCTAGCAGAAGACCTCAGACTTCCCAAAAGGCAAGAAACTCCCCACGTACCTGGGTAGGGCAAAAGAAAAAAGAAAAAACAGAGACAAAAGAATAGGGATGGGACCTGCACCTCTGGGAGGGAGCTGTGAAGGAGGAAAGGTTTCCACACACTAGGAAGCCCCTTTGCGGGCAGAGACTGCAGGTGGCAGGGGGGGAAGATTCGGAGCCACGGAGGAGATTGCAGCGACAGGGGTGTGGAGGGCAAAGCAGAGAGATTCCCGCACAGAGTATCAGTGCTGACCAGCACTCACCAGCCCGAGAGGCTTGTCTGCTCACCTGTGGGGACAGGCGGGGGCTGGGAGGTGAGGCTCGGGCTTCGGAGGTCGGATCCCAGGGAGAGGACTGGGGTTGGCTGTGTGAACACAGAGTGAAGGAGGCTAGTGCGCCACAGCTATCCAGGAGGGAGTCTGGGAAAAAGTCTGGAGCTGCCGAAGAGACAAAAGACTTTTTCTTGTCTCTTTGTTTCCTGGTGCATGAGGAGAGGGGATTAAGAGCGCTGCTTAAAGGAGATCCAGAGACGGGCATGAGCTGCGGCTATCAGCGCAGACCCCAGAGACAGACATAAGACACTAACGCTGCTGCTACAGCCACCAAGAAGCCTGTGTGCACGCACAGGTCAATATCCACACCTCCGCTCCTGGGAGCCTGTGCAGCCCACCACTGCCAGAGTCCCATGATCCAGGGACAACTTCCCCGGGAGAATGCATGGTGCGCCTCAGGCTGGTGGAATATCATGCTGGCCTCTGCTGCCACAGGCTCACCCCGCACACTGTACCCCTCCCTCCTCCCCGCCTGAGTGAGCCAGAGCACCAGAATCAGCTGCTCCTTTAACTCCGTCCTGTCTGAGCAAAGAACAGATGTCCTCAGGTGCCCTACACGCAGAGGCAGGTTCAAATTCAAAGCTGAACCCTGGGAGCTATGTGAACAAAGAAGAGAAAGGGAAATGTCTCCTAGCAGCCTCAGGATCAGTGGATTAAATCTTCACAATCAACTTGATGTACCCTGCTTCTGTGGAATACCTGAATAAACAACGAATCACCCCAAATTGAGGAGGTGGACGTTGGGAGCAATGATATATATATATTTTTCCCTTTCGCTCTTTTTGTAAGTGTGTACGTGTATGCTTCTGTGTGTGATTTTGTCTGTATAGCTTTGCTTTTACCATTTGTCCTACGGTTCTGTCTGTCCGTTTGTTTTTACTTAAAAGTTTTTTGCTTAATAATTATTTTTTATTTTAATAACTTTATTTTATTTTGTCTTCTTCTTTTTTTCTTTTCTCTCTTCTATTCTGAGCCGTATGGAGAAGAGGCTCTTGGTGCTCCAGCTAGGCATCAGGGCTGTGCCACTGAGGTGGGAGAGCCAAGTTCAGGTTACTGGTCCACAAGAGACCTCCCAGATCCACGTAATACCAAACGGTGAAAATCTCCCAAAGATCTCCATCTCAACACCAAGACCCCGGTCCACTCAACGACCAGCAAGCTACAATGCTGGACACCCTATGCCAAACAACTAGCAAGACAGGAACACAACCCCATCGATTAGCAGAGGCTGCCTACTATCATAAGGCCACAGGCACCTCAAAACACACCACCAGACGTGGACCTGCTCACCAGAAAGACAGGATCCAGGCTCATCCACCAGAACACAGGCACTACTCCCCTCCACCAGGAAACCTACACAACCCACTGAACCAACCTTGGCCCAACCAACTGGGGACAGACACCAAAAACAATGGGTACTACGAACCTGCAGCCCACAAAAAGGAGAACCCAAACACAGTAAGTTAAGCAAAATGAGAAGGCAGAGAAACACACAGCACATGAAGGAGCAAGGCAAAAACCCACCAGACCAAACAAATGAAGAGGAAATAGGCAGTATACCTGAAAAAGAATTCAGAATAATGATAGTAAAGATGATCCAAAATCTTGGAAATAGAATGGAGAAAATACAAGAAACGTTTAACAAGGATCTAGAGGAACTAAAGAGCAAACAAGCAGTGATGAACAACATAATAAATGAAATTAAAAATTCTCTAGAAGGGATCAATAGCAGAATAACTGAGGCAGAAGAATGAATAAGTGACCTGGAAGATAAAATAGTGGAAATAACGACCACAGAGCAGAATAAAGATAAAGAATGAAAAAAGAATTGAGGCACAGTCTCAGAGACCTCAGGAACAACATTAAATGCACCAACATTCAAATTATAGGGGTCCCAGAAGAAGAGAAAAAGAAAGGGACTGAGAAAGTGTTTGAAGAGATTATAGTTGAAAAGTTCCCTAATATGGGAAAGGAAATATTTAATCAAGCCCAGGAAGCACAGAGAGTCCCATACAGGAAAAATACAAGGAGAAACACGCCAAGACACATATTAACCCAACTATCAAAAATTAAATACAAAGGAAAAATATTAAAAGCAGCAAGGGAAAAACAACAAATAACACACAAGGGAATCCCCATAAGGTTAACAGCTGATCTTTCAGCAGAAACTCTACAAGCCAGAAGGGAGTGGCAGGACATATTTAAAGTGATGAAGGAGAAAAACCTACACCAAGATTACTCTACCCAGCAAGGATCTCATTCAGATTTGATGGAGAAATTAAAACCTTTACAGACAAGCAAAAGCTAAGAGAATTCAGCACCACCAAACCAGCTTTACAACAAATGCTAAAGAAACTTCTCTAGGCAGGAAACACAAGAGAAGGAAAAGACCTACAATAACAAACCCCAAACAATTAAGAAAATGGTAATAGAAATATACATATCGATAATTACCTTAAATGTAAATGTAATAAATGCTCCAACCAAAAGACAGAGATTGGCTGAATTGATACAAAAACAAGATCCATATATATGCTGTCTACAAGAGACCCACTTCAGACCTAGGGACACATGCAGACTGAAAGGGAGGGGGTGGAAAAAGATATTCCATGCAAATGGAAATCAAAAGAAAGCTGGAGTAGCAACTCTCATATCAGACAAAACAGACTTTAAAACAAAGACTATTGTAAGAGACAGAGAAGGATACTACATAGTGATCAAGGGATCAATCCAAGAAGAAGATATAACAATTGTAAATATTTATGCAACAACATAGGAGTACCTCAATACATAAGGCAAATACTAACAGCCATAAAAGGGGAAATCCACAGTAACACAATCATAGTAGGGGACTTTAACACCCCACTTTCAACAATGGACAGATCATCCAAAATAAAAATAAATAAAGGGCTTCCCTGGTGGCGCAGTGGTTGAGAATCCGCCTGCCGATGCGGGGGACACGGGTTCGTGCCCTGGTCCGGGAGGATCCCACGTGCCGCGGAGCAACTAAGCCCGTGAGCCATGGCCGCTAGGCCTGCGCGTCCCGAGCCTGTGCTCCTCAATGGGAGAGGCCACAACAGTGAGAGGCCCGCATACCGCAAAAAAAAAATAAAAATAAAAATAAAAAATAAATAAATAAATAAATAAATAAATAAATAAGGAAACACAAGTTTTAAATGATACATTAAACAACATGGACTCTGTTGATATTTATAGGACATTCCATCCTAAAACAACAGAAGACACATTCTTCTCAAGTGCTCATGGAACATTCTCCAGGATGGATCATATCTTGGGTCACAAATCAAGCCTTGGTAAATTTAAGAAAACTGAAATTGTATCAAGTATGTTTTCCGACCACAACATTATGAGACTAGATATCAATTACAGGAAAAAATCTGTAAGAAATACAAACACATGGAGGCTGAACAACACACTACTTAATAACCAAGATATCACTGAAGAAGTCAAAGAGGAAATCAAAAAATACTTAGAAACAAATGACAATGAAAACACGACAACCCAAAACCTATAGAAGCAGCAAAAAAGGGAAGTTTATAGCAATACAATTCTACCTCAAGAAACAAGAAACATCTCAAATAAACAAACTAACGTTACACCTAAAGCAATTAGAGAAAGAAGAACAAAAAACCCCCAAAGTTAGCAGAAAGAAAGAAATCATAAAGATCAGATCAGAAATAAATGAAATGGAAATGAAGGAAACAATAGCAAAGATCAATTAAACTTAAAAGCTGGTTCTTTGAGAAGATAAACAAAATGGATAAACCATTAGCCAGACTCATCAAGAGAAAAAGGGAGAAGACTCAAATCAATAGCATTAGAAATGAAAAAGGAGAAGTTATAACTGACACTGCAGAAATACAAAGGATCATGAGAGATTACTATAAGCAAGTATATACCAATAAAATGGAAAACCTGGGGTTTCCCTGGTGTCGCAGTGGTTGAGAGTCCGCCTGCCGATGCAGGGGACGTGGGTTTGTGCCCTGGTCTGGGAGGGTCCCACATGCCACGGAGCGGCTGGGCCCGTGAGCCGTGGCCACTGAGCCTGTGTGTCTGGAGCCTGTGCTCCATGATGGGGAGGGGCCAGAGCGGTGAGAGGCCTGCATACTGAAAAAAAAAAAAAAAAAAGGACAACTTGGAAAAAATGGACAAATTCTTAGAAATGCACAATCTTCTGAGATTGAACCAGGAAGAAATAGAAAATATGAACAGACCAATCACAAGCACTGAAATTGAAACTGTGATTAAAAATCTTCCAACAAACAAAAGCCCAGGACCAGAGGGCTTCACAGGAGAATTCTATCAAACATTTAGAGAAGAGCTAACACCAATCCTTCTCAAACTCTTCCAAAATATAGCAGACTGAGGAACCCTCCCAAAGTCATTCTATAAGACCACCATCACTCTGATACCAAAATCAGACAAAGATGTCACGAAGAAAGAAAACTAAAAGCCAATATGACTGATGAACATAGATGCAAAAATCCTCGACAAAATACTAGCAAACAGAATCCAACAGCACATTAAAAGGATCATACACCATGATCAAGTGGAGTTCATTCCAGGAATGCAAGGATTCTTCAATATATGCAAATCAAACAACATGATACACCATATTAACAAATTGAAGGAGAAAAACCATATGATCATCTCAATAGTGGCAGAAAAAGCTTTTAACAAAATTCAACACACATTTATGATAAAAACTCTCCAGAAAGTGGGCATAGACAGAACCTTCTTCTACATAATAAAGGCCATATACGACAAACCCACAGCAAACATCATTCACAATGGTGAAAAACTGAAAGCATTTACTTTAAGATCAGGAACAAGACAAGGATGTCCACTCTCACCACTATTATTCCAAATAATTTTGGAAGTCCTGGCCATGGCACTCAGAGAAGAAATAAAAGAGTATAAATTGAAAAAGAAGAAGTAAAACTGTCCTTCTTTGCAGATGGCATAATACTATACATAGAGAATCCTAAAGATGCCACCAGAAAACTACTAGAGCTAAACAATGAAGTTGGTAAAGTTGCAGGATACAAAATTAATGCACAGAAATCTCTTGCATTCCTACACACTAATGATTAAAAATCTAAAGGAGAAATTAAGAAAACACTCTCATTTACCAGTGCAAGAAAAATAATAAAATACCTAGGAATAATCCTACCAAGGGAGACAAAAGACCTGTATGCAGAAAACTATAAGACACTGATGAAAGAAATTAAAGATGATACCAACAGATGGAGAGATATACCATGTCCTTGGATTGGAAGAATCAATATTGTGAAAATGACTATACTACCCAAAGTAATCTACAGATTCAATGCAATCCCTATCAAATTACCAATAGCATTTTTTACAGAACTGGAATAAAAAAATCTTAAAATTTGCATGGAGACACAAAAGACTCCGAAGAGCCAAAGCAATCTTGAGAAAGAAAAATGAAGCTGGAGGAATCAGGCTCCCGGACTTCAGACTATACTACAAAGCTACAGTAAGCAAGACAGTATGGTACTGGCACAAAAACAGAAGTATAGATAAATGGAACAGTATAGAAAGCCCAGAGATAAACCCGCACTCATATGGTCACCTTATTTTTGATAAAGGAGGTAAGAATATACAATGGAGAAAAGATAGCCTCTTCAATAAGTGGTGCTGGGAAAACTGGACAGCTACATGTAAAAGAATGAAATTAGAACACTCCCTGACACGATACACAAAAATAAACTCAAAATGGATTAAAGACCTAAATGTAAGGCCAGACACTAGAAAACTCTTAGAGGAAAACATAGGTAGAACACTCTATGACATAAATCACAGCAAGAACCTTTTTGATCCACTTCCTAGAGAAATGGAAATAAAAACAAAAGTAAACAAATGGGGGCTTCCCTGGTGGCGCAGTGGTTGAGAGTCCGCCTGCCAATGCAGGGGACACGGGTTCGTGCCCCGGTCCGGAAAGATCCCACATGCCGCGGAGCGGCTGGGCCCGTGAGCCATGGCCGCTGAGCCTGCGCATCCGGAGCCTGTGCTCCGCAGCGGGAGTGGCCACAACAGTGAGAGGCCCGCGTACCGCAAAAAAAAAAAAAAAAAAAGTAAACAAATGGGACCTACTGAAACTTAAAAGCTTTTGCAGAGCAAAAGAAACCATAAACAAGAAGAAAAGACAACCCTCAGAATGGGCGAAAATACTTGCAAATGAAGCATCTGACAAAGGAGTAATCTCCAAAATATACAAGCAGCTCACGCAGCTCAATATCCAGAAAACAAACAACCCAATCCAAAAATGGGCAGTAGACCTAAATATACATTTCTCCAAAGAAGATGTACAGATTGTCAACAAACACATGAAAGAATGCTCAACATCACTAATCATTAGAGAAATGCAAATCAAAACTATAATGAGGTATCACCTCACACCAGTCAGAATGGCCATCATCAAGAAATCTATGAATAATAAATGCTAGAGAGTGTGTAGAGAAAAGGGTACCTTCTTGCACTGTTGTTGGGAATGTAAATTGATACAGCCACTATGGAGAACAGTATGGAGGTCCTTAAAAAACTAAAAATAGAACTACCATTCAACCCAGCAATCCCGCTACTGGGCATATACCCTGAGGAAACTATAATTCAAAAAGAGTCATGTACCACAATATTCACTGCAGCTCTATTTACAATAGCCAGGACATGGAAGCAACCTAGGTGTCCTTTGACAGATGAATGGATAAAGAAGATGTGGCACATATATACAATGGAATATTACTCAGCCTTAAAAAGAAACGAAATTGTGTTATTCATAGTGAGGTGGATGGACCTAGAGAGTGTCATACAAAGTGAAGTCAGTCAGAAAGAGAAAAACAAATACTGTATGCTAACACATATATATGGAATCTTAAAAAAACAAACAAAAAAAACTTCAGAGGAACCTAGGGGCAGGAGACAAATAAAGATGCAGACATAGAGAATGTACTTGAGGACATTGGGAAGGGGAAGCGGAAGCTGGGACAAAGTGAGAGAGTGGCATGGACATATATACACTATTAAATGTAAAATAGCTAGCTAGTGGGAAGTAGCCGCATAGCACAGGGAGATGCTTGGTGCTTTGTGACCACCTAGAGGGGTGGGATAGGGAGGCTGGGAGGGAGACACAAGAGGGAGGGGATATGGGGATATATGTATATGTATAGCTGATTCACTTTATTATAAAGCAGAAACTAACACACCATTGTAAAGCAATTATACTCCAATAAAGACGTTAAGAAAAAAAAAAAAAAAAAAAAGGCGTTAGCTTCTCCAAGTGTACAAAAGTGGGTACTTTACTAGAACTACTACTACTTCTTTATTCTGTATCTTTTGCATCACTTCGACCAATAATGATAGTTGATGCCTAAAATTAGAAAGACAAGGACAAGAATAAAAAAGTATCATCAGTTAACCCTGTTCACATCTTCTCATATTAAACAGCTGGTGTTTAGTAAACTGAAGTGAAAAAGCTAAATAACATTTTCCAAAGCAAGCAAGGAACAGAAGAGACACACAACTGGAAACAAAAATATGGAACATTGTGTATTAGTAGTTAGCCATAAATGCTTTCGAAGATGGGGTTGCTTAGTTAAAATGAGACCTTGAACCCTGGACACTCAAATTACTAACTGCAGCTACAGAAATATTGGACACCATCATTTTATGTAACAATAAGGAATTACTAGGTTGCTTTTTTTTTTCCCCTCAAAAATTTTTTTTTCCCTGGAGAAACCCTTATCTCTATTCCTCAACATAGTAGTTCTCTTAAACGTAGTCACCTGACATTGAGTGGGCTGGTCATTCCACATATACATACTCTTATAACATTCCATGTTTGATATTGGGCAAGTTACTTCTCTGGGCCTCAGTTTGCTCATCTGTAAAATGGAAATGAAAACAGCACTTACCTCATAAGGTTATTGTAAGGATTAGATGAGCTAATGAATGTAAAGTACTTAAAGGAGAGCCTAGCACATAGGAAGTTCTGTAAATTTTAGTCATTTTGTTTTTATTACTTTTCACTGTTATTTACTCCTATTATTCCCTCTTTCATATCAATCTAAACAAAAACATGGAATTTTAGAACTTTAAACCCAAATCTCTAGATCTAGCTCCTGCTGTTTATAATGTTATTTCCTTTAAGCTCAAGATTTACATTTTCTAGAAAGCCTTCTCCTGCATAAACCAGCCCCCTTAAGGACAGTCAGAAAACACTGTGAATTAAATTCTGGGCCCATCTTTACCAAGGACAGCCAGTAAGCCCCAGGTAAATCACCTTCCGTTTGGTGGCTTCAGCTTACTCATCCCTAAAATAAAGTGTTTGCACTTGAGAATTGCTAAGGTCCCTTTTGGTGCTAATATTCTGATTCAGTAAATCCCTTAGTGTTCTTTAATGTATTTATATGACATTATAAATTTGACATTTTGACACTTTAGAATTTATCTCTAGACACTTAAGTAGATTATAAGCATCAAGTTCCTCTAGGGCAGGATATTTATTCTTCTTTTCCTTTCTTCCCACAGCACTTTGGTCATTCAGAAATTAAATGATTAGCCAAAAAATGTCCCGGGGGTGACAAATAAAAGGATTGATACAGCCATCAGTAGTTCCAGAAGCAGTCTAGAATTTTACTGATGTTACACTTATCTTTTACTAATACTACTACTTATCAAAAAGCTGTTCAATTATACATAGAAATGGGCATTTTTAAGGGTAATACATCCAGTTATAGGGTATATTAAGGTATTTTACAAACCAGATAACTTTATTGTTTCTGTAGTTTTGGATAGGTAAGGGGCTTAATATGTTCAAAATCAGTAGCCACATATTTTCCTAATGCATACATTAAGATTATAAGCTTCTCCCTAATATAAGAAATCACCATGTGGGAGTTTTGCCAATAAAAGGAAACATTTTTGTCTATTAATGTTTTCAAGTGATATAGTATTTTGCAACAGAATAAATATACATAGGAACTAAATGTTAAGAACCAATAATAAGCAGTCATAACTGCTGAGTAAATCCCTTGCTCTTAGTTAGTAACACTGTTGTGTAAGCTCACTCAGATTTAAAATGAATCTTTTTACAAGGAAAAATTTAACTAACATTTTGTCATCATGACACTGTTTTGTTGTAAGGTGATTTACCTCATCAAGCTGTTAGGTGCTTATATACTTAAAAGGCTAAGATGACCTTAAACTACCATATCTAATATAGAACATTAATCTTAAGAATTAAGATTAATTCTTAAGTGCTCAAATTTGTACAGGTCTAAAGGATTTCAAGGCAGCTGTAAACACAGTCTTTCTGAAGTAGAGGTTTCTAAAAAATCTGGAATGCAACCAGTAAGATATATTGTAAAGTCAGAGAAGAAACAGAGGAAAAGTAAGCATAGTTCAGGAGAATCGCAAGATTTAATTGAGGCCAAAAGCAGAAGTCATTAATTTCACAACTATGCCTTGGATGGCTTTAAAGCCACTTCAAATACATTAGTAGGATATCATTTTCTATTTCAGGAGGAGGAATATCAAACCAGGCAGCTTCGAGGTAAATGAATCCTACAGCTGTATTTTGTGAAAAGGGGTCATTTTAATTTCAGGGTCTTTATTACCTAGTAAGGTAACTGACTGAACTGTGAAATAACATTTACAATGTAAATAAACTCAGTTGTCTTCAAAGCATGTATTTATTATTCAATTATTTACTTTTTGGGTTCTCTCATGTATCAAGGTTTACATAATAGAATCTTGGCCTTTTCAATATTAGACAGAAAGTAAATTTTACAAAAGCAACTTAAGGTACTTAATTGTGTATAATTTAAAATACTAAGGGGGGTAATGAAAAAAGACTAATAATTTGCAGACAATACAGAAAATGAGATACAGAGGTATTCAAGTTCACTTATCTATTTCAGACGACAGTTTAAAATGCTCTGTATTTTATTAAGAAGTAAAAAGGTTGTGTTGACGTGCTCTCCCTACCTAAAGTCTGTAGGTAAAAAAAATCTATCACAGAAAAACTCCCATAGGTCAGCATGAGATTATTAACAAACTGGTACATCAACCACACCATAGTTATCAGGTGTTGCAATGAAGAACCCTAATTTGAAGATAAAATATTTTCTCATGATCAGCAGTAGGTATTCGTACCATATCCTAAGTTAAGAGACTAGCTCGTGTCCATCCAAAAGGACTTAAAAAATTTTAAAGGCAAAGAAAGAGAGTAAGGATCCACAGATCCTTAGTTTTATACAATCTAAGTGAATTATTCAGAATTCCTTGGTGGCAAAAATGGAAAGATAGCAGTAGATTAGTAGACAGTGATCTGGAAGAGCAATAGAAAGAGAGTTAATGCACAGCGCTGTCTGGTTTAATTATTTTTGAGAATTTTATCTTCATCAATAACTAAAAGTAAAAGGGAAGGAGGGGAAGGGAAGGAGTGGAAGTCATTCTCTTTTTCACCCTGCTAAAGCCATCTGCTGGTTGGAAACAGACACGGTAGGTTCAAAGACCCTAACCTAGGTTAGCAAGCTTACGAAATACAACTATGATCCTGAATGGTGTGCACCAAGCAGTCGCAGTGACCTAGGCACCAGCATTTAACTAAAATGGTGAGGTAAAGAGTTCTAGCTCGTTCAGTAAAATGAGCGCTTGGTCATACAACTACACTACTTCTAGCACCAGTGGAAATACAAGGAACAGTAAAAAGGGTATACTGGTTCTTCAGTATGTACAGAAGATAGTACCATTTCTAATACTTTTCTGGAGCCAATGTTTCATCTGAAATAAGTTGAAACGAAGCACAGTTTAAAATCAAAGGGGATCATTATCATAGATCATGCAATTAATAGAAAACAAGTTTAAAACTCTGGGGAACAACATATTGGTTCATTTCTCATAGTATAGGTAATAGTTAAGGTCAACCTTGGGAATGATAACTCACTAACTGAAATAAGGAAGCCTTATTATAAATAAGAAGGTAATAGAAATACATTTCTAAGCCTTGGAATTCAGGGAATTGTTTTATTTTTCATCTCAGATTTAAAATATTTGGGAAACAGGTGTCGTTTCCTTTTGAATGTAATTTCTATTCCGAATTCTGGTAACCACAATATACAGAATAGGAGAGTATGCAATTAGTAACATGAAGATAATTTTGATCTCCTATCTTTCATCATTATTTTTTTAACATATAAGGTCACTGCATCTGTTTCAACCATGAATTCAGTATTTCATTTTAAATTTGGAAAACATAAAATCTCAAATTAGAAAGCTCAAGTTTCAGAATTTATTTATTGACTCACTTTTTCATATGTCAACTGAGATGAAAAAATATAGTGGGGTGTTCCACTTCAGGAATCACAAAAATTTGCAAAACAGCTGATTTATTTTTAAATAAAAAGAGAATATATTTCTCTAAACATATCATAAGCAAATCTACTAACCTTTATGATTAACATAAATATTATACTTATGGCACTTTAAGGAAGGTATGTTTAGATCCTATGTTTGGCAACGCTCATTAGAAGGCAGGTGTTACCTGCACAGTAAAACATTATTTTTAGCATCAAGTATAGTGAGCCCAATTCAAAGAAATCTATATAAGTTCAGGTCAGTGAGCTCTCCTCTTTGTATCCCCTATTTATTTAATGCCTGTATAATCAAGTATAAACATGGTAATGATTTTTAAAAATAGCAACAAAAACTATCAAGTTTTACTGCATTAATCCAAAGTTCACAAAACTATGGAAGTCAGGAAATAATTCCAGCTGCTCTGCTGACTCGCTTAATCATGTGCAAATGTCACCTAAAGAATGTTTTTCCATTTCTCCATGTATGCTACCAGCTACCGTTCCACACCAACAATCTATCAGCCCAGTTCTATACGCCGAGGCCCACCTATAAAAGGATACGGTCACCACACTAGATGGTTACTTCCAACAATGAGAATTTAAGCCAAATTCCCTAAAATGATTTATTTGAAGAGAATTTGATACTTCCATTAAGTAAATAAACTCATTACATAGTTACGGAAGTTACCAAAACGACCAACAACATTTCACAAACTGGGAAATGTCAGTATACATAAAGTGATAACAACAGTGGCATTGAGAATTTAATTCAAACAACTTGAGTTTTCATTCTTAACTGAAGCCAACGACCAGTTTAGGGGACTTTCCTCCCAAGTTTAAAGAAATGTATCACATTAAATGATTAGAGCAAAGAGTATTTAATCAAATTTACCTAACATTGGATTATACATCCTGGCATATCTTTTAATCTGAAATTCTATCTTCCTTTATTAAAAAAAAAATCTATTACTGCTCCCAGGTTTTCAGGACATATTCTTCAAGAATGACACATAACAAAGATGTATAAGACTTTAACTACAGCAGTAAAGCACTGTATGATAAATCAAGTTTTAGTTACATCAGAAAATATCATAAATTAATTCTGATGCCATTATTTGACTCAAATATTGCACTGAAGGAAAATATTCAAATTGCTCACTTTAGCATACATTCAATTACAAATGTATAAAGTCATCATGTAATTCTGGTTGTTCTGAATTATGATTCACAACTAGTATTTTGGTATGATAAATATTCCAGAAGATAATCCTGTGTAGGGATTAGTAGCTAATTCTGATGGCCATGTACCACCTAAGGAAACTTCAATTATTGTTTTCCTGAGGCTCATAAATTTTTGATATTCCTTTATTGGAGGAATATCTAGGTGCCTACAAGGTAAAGTATACTAAGCTAAGCTGGGTTGTGGTTAAAAAAAAATAAGCTTATTTTTTAAAAAAGCCTTGAAATCCACTGAATTTGTTTTGAAAATGAGTAATAAATATGTTTAAATTAAAAGTGTAAGCATGTACTTATGTTTTCTTAAAATGTGTCTTTGTGGCATTTCATTTCTATCTTCTTTGCTAGAAACATCCAACTCTAGCAAAAGGCATCAATGACCTCAACTGCCAGATACAGCATCTTTTTCAGCCTACACTCTTTTAACCTCTCAGGGGTATGTGGCAAAGTTAAACTCTCGTTGAAACTCTATCTTCCCTTGGCTTCCAAGATACCATTTTCCTGGATTGCTTCATTCTCAGTCAACATCTCTGATTGTTCTTTTTTCACCAGTCACTTAAATGTTGCTAGATCCCAGCTCCACATACTTGAGAATCTCCTTTCCTCATTCTATCTGTCCTCTTCTAATGGTATTTTATATACTTCTATGGCTTCGACCACCATCTCTATATATGTGAATTCTGGTCTGTTCTCAGCCCAGGTCTTTCATATGAATTTCCAGTCCATACATCCTACTGGAGCATGGACATGTGGATATCCCATGCATAATTATAGAGAGATAAGGCAACCTATTTTAGTTAATGTTAAAAGCATAGATTCTGGAGCCAGAATGCCTGAGTTGGAATCCCAGGTCCACTAGGTGTACGAACCTAAGCAAGACATTAATCCCTCTGTGCCTTAGTTTCCTTAACAGTTAAAAAGAGATAATAATTATAATTTACCTTATAGGGCTGCTTAAAGAGTAAAATGAACTTAGAATGGAGCCTGTCATATAATAAGGACTAAATAAAGCATTTGTTAAATAAAATAGTTAATACTATAATTTAAGATTCTTAAAATATTCCCTATAATTCTCTATGTACACTTGTATCTGTAAAACCACCTGTCTTGATTTTTAATATGGCCATCATATATAACACTTAGATATTTTATCTCCTGTAAAGGTTAACCTATTGATAATATCTAAGCTTGGGGCACTTGTGAAAACAATAAACTCAAGCAGGCAGATTGATGCTGGCAAGAGTCACGTGGTCCCTGGGTAGGCAAAAAGAAACAGGGAGGTAGGGCAGGCCAGGTAAGAGAATGATCTATTTAATACTCTGACAAGGATCTTAGTGATGACCAAGACGCCCTGAACAGCATGGTTTGCCCTGCTACAACAGACAGCTAACATCTAAAGTGGGATTTCAGGGTTTGAAAGAAGCTTACAAATCTCAACTTTCCTCTATTCCCTCTAATCCATGACAACCTTATTTCTTCCCATGCACTGGTTTTCCAAGGTTAGGAAAAATAATAAAGAAACGAAAGATGGCTATAAGTTTCGAATGGGGTCCACATCTTGTTCACTATACCCCAGCACCTAGCAGAGTGCCTGGCATATAACTGGAGCTTAATGAATATGTCTTGAATCAAAGAATAAAAGTCAAAAGTGAATGAGGCAAAAGAAGTTAAATTCCTAGTTCTATAGTTGATTCTACTGACTATACTTTCTTCCAAAACAACCACATGCCATAGTCCTATTCCACCTCACCCCGTCCACACACATTCCTATAATTCTATTTTTAAAATATTTATTTATTTATTTATTTTATTTATTTTTGGCTGTGTTGGGTCTTAGTTGCAGCATGCAGGGTCTTTTGTTGCGGCGCGCAGGCTTCTCTCTAGTTGTGGCATGCGGGTTTTCTCTCTATGGTTGTGGTACGCGGGCTCCAGGGTATGTGAGCTCTGTAGTTTGCGGAACGCAGACTCTCTAGTTGAGGCATGTGAGCTCAGTTGTTGTGGCGTGCGGGCTTAGTTGCCCCGTGGAGTGTGGTATCTTAGTTCCCTGCCCAGGGATCGAACATGTGTCCCTTGCCTTGTAAGGCAGATTCTTTACCACTGGACCACCAGGGAAGTCCCTCCTATAATTCTTAATGGGAGCTGTGGCAAGTGCCAAGGGCATTCTATCATATCCTCCTTTAATTGTCAAAAGATGGTTTCTTAAGGGTCTCCAAATTAAACACACACAACAAGGTGATTTTTAAAAAGCTGTGAGAAATTGACAAAAAGTATTAATATAGTACAGTAATGTGGAATTATAATTAACTCAACCAAGAAGCCTAGAATTTCATGGTTACTTAATGTCTCCCTTCTTGTTCCTCCTCCCCCCAACATTAACATCTTAACAGTTTATTTATACAGTACCCCAAAATGCCTGTAGGAAATACATGAACATTAAAGGACATACAAATTCAATACCTGCCAGTTCAGTCTTGCCAAACTTTATATTCTCCATCTTAGTTGAATCTGAGATTCTTCTTTAGGTAGAAATTCATTCCTTTATAAATGTTATAGGTTAAAAATTAGTTTTTTTTTTTTTAATTTTTTTTAATTTTTTTATTTTTTTGTGATACGCGGGCCTCTCACTGTTGTGGCCTCTCCCATTGCGGAGCGCAGGCTCCGGACGCACAGGCTCAGCGGCCATGGCTCATGGGCCCAGCCGCTCTGCGGCATGTGGGATCTTCCCGGACCGGGGCACGAACCCGTGTCCCCTGCATCGGCAGGCGGATTCTCAACCACTACGCCACCAGGGAAGGCCATAAAAATTAGGTTTTTTAAAAAAGAGAACAAACAGAACAGTAAAGAGCAGTGTTTCAATGCTAGAATATGCTAGTATTATTGTGTGATATAGTAGTTTTTAGTCTAAAACAAATAATTGTATCTGTGGCCTTCTTTATGCCATCTTTGCAGAGGCATAATGAAAAAGTCTTAGTTAATATGTACTAGATAAGAAAGTTGCATAGAAGGAAATGTTTGAATTGCTAAACATGAGACAAAAAACAGTTGTGGACAGGAATATTTAAATAGAGATCATTACTTTTCCTTCAAATATGAGATAATGACTAATAATTTGTCGGCTGTTTTGTCAGTGAAGGAATTTGATAGGGATGTGTAAGGAAATTCATAGTCCAAGAGGTAGTGATCCTTTAACAAAACGAATAAAACACTGAGGCATTCACCAAGTTGATTCTTGTCATTTCAGTATCAATCAAAAGATGTTATGTCAAGCAATTGTGTTCTCTGAACCATTTTTAGTAGAGTGAACCTACTGTTCCCTAGATGACTTCTGATCTATTTGGAAGTTTCCTCACCATCATCATTAAAAGCAACATTACCATCTCATCTTTACACAGCATAGGATTGAAAGAATGGATAAAATTAAATCAACAATGCCTTTGACCTCTACAGACTTAGAATCTAATATTGTAGTCTTGGATATTATGAACAAACTAGATCAACCATTTGTCAGTCTATTAATGTCTTATTTCTTAACTATTCAAAATTGATTGATGAGTGACAGAACAATAATAAATTTAGATAGACAACACAGATGCAAGAAGGAACGACTAACAAACAAAAACTTAACAATTGATCAAATCTGATACTTTTTTGTACCATAAGCAAGTTAAGGTGTGTGTGTGTGTGTTTGTGTGTGTGTGTGTGTGTGTGTTACATAAACTAATGAATGATGATCATTTTAAAGGTTACCTATGTGTACAGTTGATTATTGAAAATTCAGGTTGCTATCTGATTATGATTTATTTATATTTACTTATTTACTTATAATTTATTTATGATCTACCCTGATTCAAGGCAGCTTACAAAGATGTGAATAATATAATGAGAAAAATAATTTTAAAATGAGAAAAATAAGGTAGAATATAAACAGAAAAGTAGTAAGGAGATAATAGTGTGATGAACACACAAATTTCTGTAATGAAACTCTGCTAGAAGAAATTGCTAAAAGCAACTCACAAACTTCATTCTTTGCTTCCAGACACAAAGATCACAATAGCTATAGTAAAGTAAAACCTGCTTCTCTGTAGAAGCACAACTATTTGAATGAGGAGAGAGACAAGATGGCAGAGTAGAAGGACCTTGAGCTCACCTCCTCTCATGAGCACACCAAAATCACAACTAGCTGCTGGGCAGCCATTGATTAAAAAAAAGACTGGAACCTAGAAGCACAAGTATTTGGCTTGCCCGTTAAGCTGCTCAGCCAAATCAACAAGAGTCAGCCTTGATCTTTCTTTTCCCCTCTCTTTCCAGATTTTTCCATTAATAAACCCTATAGGCTTTATTGACAAAATATATCCTCAACATATGATCACTCTTGTCCATTTCCAATGCTGCCACCCTAGTCCAACATACTACCCTCTCTTATCTAGATTATTCAAAAGACCTACTGTCTGGTCTCCTTACAACTTATTCTCCACAGAGTAGCCAGGAGGGTCATTTATAAAACACAAATCAAGTCTTGTTACTCCTCTGTGTACAACTATCCATGGCTTCCTAATGCACTTTCAATGAATTCCAGCCCTTTCCCATGACCTTTGTGATCTGTACCTCGACTTCCTCTTAGAACACTTCTCCTGTGCCTCTCTCCCTGGCCCACCATGCTCCAGCAAATTCTATCTATTTTTCAGTATATGCCACACTCATTTCTGCTTCAGAACCTTTGCACTTACCCAGAACACTCAGTCTTTGAACCTCAGCGTAACTAACATTTTGCCAGAACTCACTTGAAATATCACCTCCTTAATGAAACCTTGACTAGAAACCCAAATAAACGTGTGTATGTACACACGCACACCCATACAGTCATATAACCCAGTTTTATTTTCCTTATAACATTTCCTAATAAAATCATCTTATTAATTTCCTTGGCTGTTGTCTGTCTCTCTGCCCCCGAATAAAATGTATGCTTCATGTCAGGAGAGAACCTGTCAGCCTCATAACATGGAATCGTGCTCAGTACAACGAAAATTCCAGATACTGGGATCAAAAACTTCTCCACAATAAATAGAATTTCCCTAAAATAGAGGCCAACATTTATACAACAGCATATAATTCAGTAAGGTAGCTGTATAGGAGAGGTGAACACCAGTGCATTTAATCCCTGCATTCAGCTCCCTGTGGTCTGACGTAATCAATGAGTAGGTCTTAAGAGTATCTAGAAGGAGCTGTGAACTGTATACCACCCCCATAAACTTCTGTTTCTCTCAGCCAAGACTCTGAAAGGAGCAGCAATGAGTTTCAGAGGCTGCTTGCTTACCAGACATGAAAAGTAGCTCCTCTAATCAGCCAGGTAATGGCAGAGATGGTGCAGTAATAATCAGTCACACTAATGGAAATTCAGAAAAAAATCGAATTTAACTTCCATTCCTAGTTGAACCAAAGGACTGACAAATATATTTCTTAGAAGGTAATTTGGGGAAAATTTCCAGCTAAGATGACACTGTGATTTACTCTTTAAGGCCATGCCTGTGTAACAAACACAAAGCCACAAAAGGTAAATACGTGAAGAAAAACTTAGAAATCTCTGCATTTAAAAAATAATCTCAGCACAAGTCAACCGTCTTAACCCTTCCACCTATACAAACATTTTCACCACCAAAAATAATAAGCTACACAGCTTAAATGTAAACAGTGCCCCTTTTGAATTGTCTAACACAGCTTCCATGAACAGAAACATCAAGTAGTCAAAGAGCCTGAGTCTCTACACTACTGGCCTCCAAACTCAGAAGCATGTAAAGGCAGCTGGGACTTACAGACTGCAAGACCCAGGAGACTGGCTAGAGGCAAATGCGAATTATTTGCAAAATAATTTGCAAAAATAGTTGTGGTTGTATAGCAGACAGGATAATGATCCCCCACCCCCCTGCCCAAAGATATCCATGTCCTAATCCCTGGAACCTGTGAAAATGTGACGTTGCTGGGCAAACACTACGTTGCACATAGAATTAAAATTGCTAATCAGATGACCTTAAAACAAGGAGACTATTCTGGATTACCAATCAGCCCAATATAATCATCTAGGGTCCTTAAAAGTAAAAGCAGAAGGCAGAAGAAGAGTCAGGGTCATAGTGATGTGATGTAAAAAAAGACTCATCAGGCTTTGAAGATGAAAGGGGGCCACGAGCCAAAAATGCAGGCAGCCTCTTGAGACTAGAAAAGGTGAGGAAACAAATTCTACTCTAGAGCCTCCAGAGGAATGCAGCCTTACAGACATCTGGTTTTTAGCCCAGTGAAACACATGTCAGACTTTTGACCTACAGAACTGTAAAATAATAAATCTGTGTTGTTTTAAGCTACTAAGTTTGTGGTAATTTGTTATAGCAGCAATAGGAAAATAATACAGATTGTAATTAAAACCTTCCACATGAGATAAGAACGCAGTCAAAAATTCCAAAATACATTTAAAAAAATAAAGAAGGAAAGCAAATAAAATAAAATGTGGGATATTCATCAGAAAAAATAATAATATAATCTAACATGATTTGAACACAAGAATAGTTTTAAAACTCAAAAACATAAAAGGAATAAGTCCATAAAATAGAACATAAAAAGTTTAAAACAGGTAGAAATTAATCAACACCAAGTATGTATGAAAGACCAGTTAGAAATTTGGGGATGAAAATATATAGTTACTGAAATTAAAAAATAGATTGAATAATCTGTAAATTTACTGTAGTCAAAGAGAGATTTAGTAATTACTAATTCCAAAGAGTATTGAGCAGAGACTCAAACTGCATTCCAGGAAGATAATGCAATAAGAAATATAACAGAGTACTTAAAGGACACGGAGGAGAGATTGGGAAGCCCCAACATACATCCAGTAGAAGTTATAGAAGAAGACAAAGTGAGAAACATAGAGAAAACTAGGAAAGAAGATGGATAAGAAGTTTCCAGAACTGAAAAAAGTTGTGTGGTAAACTATACACTGAAGACCAAACAAGAAAACAAAAAATAAATCAACCTGTAAAACCACCACAGGGAAACTGTAGTACACCAAGATAAAGAGAAAAGCTTAAATGCTACCAGAAAGAAATGACTGTCTATAGAAGAGAACAATTAGACTGGTAGCAGATTTCTCCTTAGCAACATTACAGAAGACTACTAAGTATTATCTTAAACGTGTTGAACGAAATAGAACTCAATACTGCCTAAACTATTAATCAAGAATGAGCCAACATATCCCCATAAACATATACTATAATTCTTTGCATATAAAAAACAATTACTGTAAAGTTTAACTTTACTCTTAAAAAAAAAGAATGAGCCAGACTTAATATAAGCTAATGAAACTTAAGCTGTAAACCTTCACATTTGCACAGGCCCCTACCCTATTATGCTGGGAGTTGTTGGAAGCTGAACAGTGTTCCAGACAGAGAGGGAAAATATATCAATCAGGCATTTCTGGAAAACTGCCTACAGAGATTTCAAAAGGAGTCTTCAAGTATTGGGTGTTCTTTCCCTGTTTAAAAAAAAAAAAAGACACTTCCATTCCTAACTTTGTATTTTACAGGGTTGGCCAAAAAGTTCATTCAGGTTTCTCTGTAAGATGTTACTTTTTGGCCAACACAACATTAAAAGAAGGTCTCAGAGTGTATTAGCTGCATACTCCACAAAATCAGATCTGCCCTGGACTTCAGCAAAAAGAAAAGTGAACCCAGAAACAGGAGTTGAAGTAATAGTAAACATAGAAATTGGTAAAATGTTTTCAGAAGCTGAACTGATATTAAAAATAAGTAAATTTTATAATAAACAGACTAATCAAAAATTCTAATTGAGATTAACACGGATAGTTATTATACTAAAGTCCTTTGTTAAGGAAAATAGTGTAAATGTATAAAATCATTGGCCTCAAAAGTCTAGGCTTACAGTTTATACAGCAAAAAATCTGACACGTCGTTAGATGGGATAGCTGTTAATTGAGTCTTTTTATAATCTGGGGTGATGAAGAATTGCTCCCTTTCCAAATGAGATTCTTGGCTCTGCACCCAATAATGCTGGGTCACACTCTTGGCATTGGCAATGGGAAATTAGTTAGCAAGGCTCAGCATCCACTTTTAGGAGGGATCCTCAAACCCTCAAGAGGGCAAAACAGCTTCCCTTGGTGCTTGTTCTACTTAAGATGGTAATAGCTGTATAGTATAAAGAACCCACTCAGAATGGTCTGGAAGCCCTTCATATATTATATGAAGGAAGCTCTACATAGAACAAACGCTTACATTAACGACTTTTCAAAGTTTACGTCATTAACTAGAAAAGACACTGGACTGTAAAAAAGGAAGCTGAGTTTTACCCCACATTCTTTAACATCTGCTACATTTTTTTAAAATGTAGATTCCTGCTATTCCTATCTAGAAAATGAAATGAAGATAACCACATCAGAGGAAGTATTATAAAATAAATTAAATGAGAATCATAAACTAAAGTGAGCCTAGCCTTTCAGAGAATATACTCCATTTGTCATTTAAGAGGTACACATTAGTATGTGTGAACCAACATACTAATAGATAACAATGTTACCAGTGTTGAGATTATATTTAAGTCTCTCTCCTCAGGGGACTTCTGATCAGTTTAAGGAGGAAAAGGGATACAGGAGGGTTATGCATATCTCTGCCTGAGGACAGTGAAGTAACCTGCTGAATCCAATTTCAAAAAAGGAACAAGAGAACAAGTGTTCATGGCCTGCTGAGCCACTTTCCTAGTGGTCACGTCAAAAAAAAAAAAAAAAAGGTAATTGGCATCTGTATTTACCACTTTCTTAGCATTCATCATAATGAATTAGAATAGCCTGTGAGTCCCTTGAGGCCAAGGATTATGTTTTATTCATAAATTATATTCCCAGTACCACAATACATGGTACATAGAAAGTGCTAACGACACTTGCAGAATTAATGAACAAAGGGAACTGAATCTTTAGGTAGCTGGAAAAATCCTTGGTAAGGAAGGGTGGTTATTGACTACAATACATTTGGTCACACGTGATTCTTGAGCTAATTCAAGGTGGGGGAGGATTTATAAACCTCTAGCAACATCTATAGCCACAAGTCAGTGGCACTTCAAGAGATGACAGGGAGTCCAGCAAGAGAGACAGTTATTATAATGACTACAAGCAAGATAGCCAGCAGCCAGGAAACTCAGCTCTCATGACTTGCTGTCAATTGTTTTTATCAGGAAGTATTAGTGAGCCAACCCACACTCATTTTCTCTAGGTTACTTAGAGACAGGATGGATAACACACATTCTTAATTAATTGCATGTTTATTTAGAATGCTTAGTAAATTAAGTCATAGACCTAACTATTTAGAAACTACTCAATAATTGACCTAAGGACTAGTAAATAAATTACCGGTTTTATTGAAAGCCTCCGTTTTCAAGAAAGATATCAACTTTTGAGTTTCCCTGAAGCAGTGGTTGGCAATCTTGGCTATACTCTAAACTTAGCCCCAATCCCAAATGTTCCAATCTGATTGGTGTGAGCTGGGGTTTAAACATTTAGTATTCTTCAAAGCTCCCTAGATGATTCAATGGCAGTGATCCCCCAAATTGTCTGCATATTGGAATTACTTGGGTTCTTTTTTAAAATTCCAAACCCAAGCCATACTCCCAGATAATTAAATCACCCTCTGGAAACGGGGCCCAGGCATCAGGATTTCTTGAAGCTTCCCAGGGGATTCCAATGTGGAGACAAGTTTGGGAGCCATTTATACAAAGAGCCTAAATCCTGGTGAAACTTTCCAAACACTTAATCACTAAACTGGTAACTCACCAGAGACCCACTATCCCCAGAAATAGTAATGCTAACGATAAGGACACAGAGCAACCAAAGGAAATAAGATACATAAGAAACATTTCAAGTGGCATGGAGAAATATTTTTATGAGATTTTAGTAGAGGAGATGGAAAACAGCCTCAGTATAAAGTTATTCTAAATGTTTCTGCGAGTTGGTATCATTAGCTAGTACAGACCTGTTCACCATTTTATTGGAATATACTATGAATAAGCAACTGTTCTTCATTTAAGTCTGAAAATCAGGACACACATCTGATGAATATTTTGCCAGTTCCTATGTGGCATTTCCTTAGAAATTTGCAAGTGGGATTCAAATGTCAATGTCCACCCAAGGAAAAGGAGAGGAGCGAGGAGAAGATGGCCAATATCACAGAAGTTGACAAAAGGAACAGGAAAATGATATGCAGGCATATTTCACTTTGCAAGTTATCTAGTTATTTCCTGTAGGACAACAATGAGTTGGTATTGACAGTGATCTCATGGCGGGAGCTAAGTGACTAGTCCCTTATTAAAAGATCATAAATGATTCCTTTCTTAATTGAGGAAACCATGAGGCACAAAGTGAGTTGGGATAATGCTGACCAGAATTCCCTCCCCAGCTCTTGAGAGTCGTTTGCAAATCAGCAGGATACCCAACCCCCAAACTCTGTAATTGGGGAGGACCGCCCTGACGTCTGTTTAAGCGGACAGTCAGCTGCCCCACAGAATAGAATCCCAATAACTTCATCTTCTTAGTCTCACTCAGATTGAAAACTTCCACCTTTTCTATTCTATGTTGGAAAAAGAACATAGATTCTTTTTTTAAATGACTATAGTAATCTTAGAAAAAGGGTAATTGGGGTAGAGTTATGTAATGAAGTCTGTCAGTTTTTTATTAAAAATATACTTCTCTAGGCTCATGGATTTAATCAATTTTAAGCAGTATAAGTTAAAAGTGCTACTACAGCCACTGAACTGATCCCAAGACCCATTCTTGGGCAGTGAGACTCTGTAAGCTGTGTCCCTCTTAGACAAGCTGGTAAATGCCACTAAAGGGGATCAGAATATTCCAATACTATGTACATCAGTTTGAAATCTAAGAAAAATCATCTACTAAGTGGACCAAGAATTGTTACATTGGCATGTTCACAACCACTAGGAGAAACCAACTTAAATATATACCGTTATATCTGATAGCCAAATACCTTCAGGGCATCTTATAAAATTACAATACTAAAGAAATTGCCCTGTTTAAAACTTAGGGTATGATACTTCTTAAAAGTGTTATAGGACATCGTGACTTCAGCCCACAGTTAATTGACTTTTTTATCCCTTTAAAATTCTGATAACCAATCACTCTTAGTAAGAAGCTGAAACAGTTCTTCCCTTTGATCCACCTAAATTCTGTATTACTTAGTAAATTTTCTTTCTTTGTAAAATGGTATATAACAACAAGACAGTTAATTGGCTCTCTTTGTCCCAGTTGATCTGAAGCTCCAAAAGGTTGAGAACAAAAGTTCTCAAAGTGCTTCCAAGGTAAAGTCAATACTTTGAAAACAAACTCTAAAGCACAAGTAAAATGCTAGCTCACGTTTGCAGAATTTGCAAAGAAAAGTAGTCAAAAAATGCTTTTGCGGTTCAACACCCACCTTGAGGGTATAAAGGTTTCAACCCTTTGGAAGGACTAGATCCTTAGGGAAAGTTTACTGAAGGACTGGGAATCAAGGAACCACTGTAATACGCCATTGGGAGCACAGTGGACATTGTGGTCTGTCCCCCGCCTAGAAACCTAAGGGACATAACTCATCTCTCCCTGGTCAAAGGTTTGAGTGTTGAGTTTTCCTTGGACCAGGTATGAGGAAGATTGATTGGGTGGAGGTGGGGGGATCCCCAAATCCTAAGATTTATTTTCATTCCAACCATGCTAGCAAAGTGACTGTGTTCCGACAGTTCCATTTCTAGGAATAAAGTATATAATAAGCATTCAATAAGCACTTGTTGGATAATCCTGAATTGCCCATTCACAAAAACCTTTTTCTAATTCCCCCAAAGCTTTTACTATGGAAATTTATGCTGCTGGAGGCAATAAAAAAACCTTACCTATTTTGAAGCTAAATTCACCATATTTCAAGTAGTTACTGTCACCTCTCCTTTCTAAAACTTTGGGGGAAATTAAATTAACCTCTGTGAGCTCAGTTCCCTCATCTGTAAAACAGGGGACATATATACACTACCAAACTAGGGTGGATAGCTAGTGGGAAGCAGCCGCATAGCACAGGGAGATCAACTTGGTGCTTTGTGACCACCTAGAGGGGTGGGATAGGGAGGGTGGGAGGGAGGGAGACGGCAAGAGGGAAGAGATATGGGAACATATGTATATGTATAACTGATTCACTTTGCTGTAAAGCAGAAACTAACACACCATTGTAAAGCAATTATACTCCAATAAAGATGTTAAAAAAACACAAAACGTAATTGAAGGCAAGTTGTGTCAAACAAAGAAAACAACCAATGTAAGGCATCCTCACAAAATGTTACCCCACCCTCTCTCACCTCCTTTCTATTGATACATTCTTTCTTTAGGTGTGTTAATGTTATATAATCTGGATTAAAGTGAAAATCTCCGTTTTCTGCTTTTTGCCTGGCAGATTGCCAGTCTTTTTAAGTGATTTTGCCAGATGTGTGAATTATCTACTGTGTGTGGATTTAAGTAGTTTAAGTCTACTTTGAGTTTACAGATGACTCAATGTTGGGCATAATTACTGCTTAACTACTGATGCAAGCCTAGAAAATACACCCTTTTGGGTTCAACCACATTTTTGTCTACTATGTACCATATCCTTTTCAAAAGTTTTTTTTCCCCTCTCATAAAAACATGCATCTGTGGTATCCATGGGATACGTCTAACAGATCTAAGAAGTAGGTTAGGTGAGTTGAAAAGCAAAAGATATACTCAAATCTGTTTTAGTCATCACGCCTCTTGTCTGAAAAACCTCAGTGAAAGCAGAGTGAGCTGATGGCAGGAAAGGAAATTAACAAGTGAGAAAGCTGACTTAAGAGTTATGGGAAAACAACGGATAAAAGAAAAATATTCAGCATCCTACAAAGGCCATGGGGTAGTGTTTTTGTTGGTGGTGGTGGTCGTGTTGTTAAATGGTCTAAGTGCTTTTATGCATCTCCTCTACTCCCAAAACAAAGGCAAAGAACGGCTAGTATGTCACTGCTTATTTCTATTTTGTCAGCATTTTTACTAAAATGATACTTTGGTTTTTCTCCTATGTCGCTAAGTTATTTTGTTCCTGAGACCACTGAATATTTCCGCTGAGGAGCCTGAGAAAGCCTCCAGAAACTTTCCTGACTAAATGCTTCCAGTGAATGGAACACAGGACAAAGAAACCTGAGATCAGTCTTGGATCTGTACATTCTGACGAGTCACATCTATTTTCATTATCATCAGTAAACACTTCTAAAGTGTTTTAGAAAGCCTTAAATACAATTTTTGCTACAAATATAAGGCTGCTGAGGTCAATATAAAAATTCTCAGAGATTCACAAGAACTCAAGCTTTCATACTTTAAAATCTCCTAGGGCTGGGAGAGGCCACAGCAGTGAGGGGCCCGCGTACCACAAAAAAAAAAAAAAAAAAAAAAAAAAAAAAAAAAAAAAAAAAAAAAAAAAAATCTCCTAGGAAAATATATTTGAGATAGGTCTACGTTTTGAGATATAAGTTGGCTATAGTAAGAAAAGTGGATTCACTCTAATTGTGACTAACCACATAAGGCACCATAAAAAAATCTTCAAAGCAGTTATATATTGAAAAACCTTTAATTTAAAACCATAGTTTGTACCATTTTAAGAAGAATCATGATTGATTGTACCACAAGTGGCCTCTTTTTCAGAATAGGTAACAAAGAGTATTGGTAACTATCAATAGCCTCCATAGAAAGGAGAAAGTTTTTATGGTCTGGTTCCCCCTTCTAAACAGGTGCTTCTCCAGCTCTACGGTCTAAATAAATAACCAGCTTCTAAGTTTGATCTATTCCCTGCTCTTTCCCTCTCCTCCTACTGGGTTTCTGTTTTCTCCCACCAAAACTCAGCACCATAGAAGCTTAGCTCTGTATCAGAGAACAGACAATAAAATGTAGTCAAGAAAGAATCCCAAGAAATACAGCTTGTAGAGAAAACTCCATTCAGTGCCAGTACACCAAATGATCTTCTAATAAATAAGTGTATCACTGTTGAATCAATTCCACAAGACTTAGCAAGAGGGAACTATATCAAACTACAGAATATTAAAACCTTTAATTGCTAAACCAATCAATAATTTTGTATTTAGTATTTTAATTCAAATTAATCAAGGTCTTTATGGTAGTGAGGTAAGGTAATCCAGGAAAAAACAAACCTTTTTAAAGAGAAGTTAGATTTATGTGAATTGTTACTAAGAGAGGAATCACTGAAGTGGTAATTTGTACTAAAAAGAAAAGAAAAAAATGGGTCACTAGGGAAAGAAGCAAATCAGTGTACTAAAATCTTTAAAACCATCATCGTCTTGATGAAAACACATCTTTAAGACTGCACTTAAAAAGAATTCTATTTGATGTATTTTAATATACAGGCATTTAGAAATCCGACTATATATAGATACCTCAGTTTTTAAAAAATCTATGTCCTAGAGACAAGATTTTTTAATCACTCTGTTGTTTTGACTTTTTAAATGTCCTTTTCTCTCTTTCAGCTGTTTTTTTTTAACCATAAGAGCTTCCCTATCTTGAAGACATTTAAAAATACTTCATTTTGAAGAAACTATCAAAGGGACATCAGCTGGCACGTATGCTTGGCATCAGGGCACACCAAATGGCCCAATTAAACCATTTGCAGTCTTTGCAATATGCAATTTAAATGTACCCAAGAAATGTCAAATGGTTTCTCATGCAGACTTATCTTTACCAAAGAGCTATGCCTCAGGAACCGAGCACATAAATCCCTGCAGATGTTTGCCTCAGATACACACTGGGGGATGTTAGTTACCACACAAAAGAAGAGACTTTTCAAGCTGTACAGGATGGCAAGAAATGTTTTCTTCAGAAGAAGCAGTGTGGTCAGAGGAAATGGCCAGCACCTCTCTATTATAAAGAGTATTCTCTGTATCAGGCCCTAAAAAACAACAGCAGGAAGAAAGCCTCTATACATTATCTTTTATCCACCAATTCTTCAAAAGTCTTCTCAATGTGATAAATTTGAAGGAGAACATGGTAAAGGATAAAAGAGAATGATTAGTAAAATTACAGTCTCAATGTACAGGTTCTCTATTTGAAAAAAGAAAAATGGCAATAAATTAACAGAAAACAAAATAGTTGGGCTGGCTCAAAAGGGGCCACTGAGAATAGCAGAAGACCACTGACTCCACCCTCTCTCCTTTCTCCAGTCGAGGGGTTGGCCTATCTCCGAATGCGGTTCTAAGCCAGGAAGCCCCTAGCTCAGAAGGCAGGAGCTCTAATTAATACCTCACTGCCCTTACTTCCTCTTTGGAAGCTTCTTTCTGTTGCTAAGATACCTGTCAGAAACCCTACAAAACTTGTTCCCAAGCTGTGCCTGGATCTATGCTCTCAGCTGTACTATCTGCCTTTCTGCTGGGGGCTGGTTCCAGTTCTGTTCAGACCTCTGCCTGCCTTAGTGAAGCTCAACCACTTTATTGGGTTCGATCCTGGGAACACAATTCTATGCCCCTCTGCCCAAGCTTAATTATTGTCCATGGTTTGGAATGTATAATAATGTCTGATGGAAAATGATCCATTAGGCTTCAAAGGACATAGTGGGCAGAGGAATGAGGGAATTCAGGGGAGGGAGAGAATGACTTGCAAGGTTCTAAGCACCAGCCTAACCAGCAGATACTGGTATTTAAACATGCCTTCTTATAACCTTGGGATGTGATGGGTAAATTCTAGGCGCTTATACATGCTAATATCAGACATTTATTAGACTGATATTTGTGTGGGAATAACATGCTTAGGTTGGTGCTTTGGGAATTGGCACGTTTAATAATAACTCCTGACACAACTGTTTTTTAATATTTATATGATTTATATTTTATCAATTATTAATCTAATTGATCAATAGCGGTTATTTTTCATTCATCTCTAATTTTATATTTAAAGACGCATTTCAGAGTGAGATGTTTATTTTAAAAAGTAATGTCTCTTTACAGCCTATTAAGATGGCAGAATAGAAAGGCATGTGCTCACTCCCTCTTGCGAGAGCATCAGAATCACAACTAACTGCTGAACAATCGACAGGAAGATTCTGGAACTCACCAAAAATGATACCCCACATCCAAAGACAAAGGAAAAGCCACAGTGAGATGGTAGGAGGGGTGCAATCACAATAAAATCAAATCCCATATCTGGTGAGTGGGTGACTCACAAACTAGAGACCAATTACACTACAGAAATCCACCCACTGGAGTGAAGGTTCTGAGCCCCATGTCAGACTTCCCAACCTAGGGGGCCTGCAGTGGGAGGAGGAATACAGAGAGAATCAGACTTTGAAGGCTAGCAGGATTTGATTGCAGGACTTCAACAGGACTGGGGGAAACAGAGACTCCACTCTTGGAGGGCACACACAAAAGTGTGTGTGAATCAAGACCCAGGGGGAAGGAGCAGTGACCCCATAGGAGACTGAACCAGACCTACCTGCTGGTGTTGAAGGGTCTCCTGCAGAGGTGGGAGGTGACTGTGGTTCACCTCGGGGACAAGGACACTGGCAGCGGAAGTTCTGGGAAGCACTGCTTGGTATGAGCCATCCCAGAATCCACCAATAGCCCCACAAAAGAGCCTGTAGCCTCCAGTGCTGGGTCACCTCAGGCCAAAACCAACAGGGAGGGAACTCAGCCCCACCCATCAGCAGACAAGAGGATTAAAGTTTTACTGAGCTCTGCCCACCACAGCAACACCCAGCTCTACCCACCAGCATTCCCTCCCATCAGGAAGCTTGCACAAGCCTCTTAGATGGCCTCATCCACCAGACGGCAGACAGCAGAAGCAAGAACTACAATCCTGAAGCCTGTGGAACAAAAACCAGAGTCACAGAAAGACAGACAAGATGAAAAGGCAGAGGGCTATGTACCAGATGAAGGAACAATATAAAACCTCAGAAAAACAACTAAATGCAGTGGAAACAGGCAACCTTCCAGAAAAGGAATTCAGAATAATGATAGTGGAGATGATCCAGGTCCTCGGAGAAAGAACGGAGGCAAAGATCGAGAAGATGCAAGAAATGTTTAACAAAGACCTAGAAGAATTAAAGAATAAACAACTAGAAGAATTAAAGAATAAACAAACAGAGATGAACAATACAATAACTGCAAAGAAAACTACACTAGAAGGAATCAATAGGAGAAAAAACGAAGGCAGAAGAACGGATAAGTGATCTGGAAGACAAAGGGTGGAATTCATTGCCACCAGCTGAATAAAGAAAAAAGAATGAAAAGAAATGAAGACAGCCTAAGAGACCTCTGGGACAACATTAAATGAACAAACATTCACATCATCCGGGTCCCATAAGGAGAACAGACAGAAAGGAGCTGAGAAAATATCTGAAGAAATTATAGTCGAAAATTTCCCTAACATGGGAAAGGCAATAGCCACCCAAGTCCAGGAAGTGTACAGAGGTGCAGGCAGGATAAAAAGAAGGAGAAAAACTCTGAGACACATAGTAATCAAACTGACAAAAAGTAAAGAAAAAGAAAAATTATTAAAAGCAACAAGAGAAAAATGAAAAAATAAAATAAAAGGGAACTCCCATAACGTTAACAGATGATATCTCACTAGAAACTCTACAAGCCAGAAGGGAGTGGCACGATATATTTAAAGTGATGAAAGGGAAGAACCTATAACCAAGATTACTCTACCCAGCAAGGTTCTCATTCAGATTCAATGGACGAATCAAAAGTTTTACAGGTGGAAACAGGGGAGACGAGAAAATGGCGGAAGAGTAAGACGCGGGGATCACCTTCCTCCTCACAGATACATCAGAAATACATCTACACGTGGAACTTCTTCTATAGAACACCCACCGAACGCTGGCAGAAGACCTCAGACTTCCCAAAAGGCAAGAAACTCCCCACGTACCTGGGTAGGGCGAAAGAAAAAAGAATAAACAGAGACAAAGAATAGGGACGGGACCTGCACCAGTGGGAGGGAGCCGTGAAGGAGGAAAGGTTCCCCACACACAAGAAGCCCCTTCGTGGGCGGAGACTGTGAGTGGCGGAGGGGGGAAGCTTCGGAGCCGCGGAGGAGAGCTCAGCAACAGGGTGCGGAGGGCTAAGCGGAGAGATTCTGCAGAGGATCGGAGCCGACCAGCACTCACCAGCCAGAGAGGCTTGTTCACCCGCCGGGGCAGCCGGGGCTGGGAGCTGAGCCTCGGGCTTCAGTCAGATCCCAGGGAAAGGTCTGGAGTTGGCAGAGTGAAAACAGCCTGAAGGGGTTAGTGCACCACGGCTAGCCGGGAGGGAGTCCAGGAGAAGTCTGGAGCTGCCGAAGAGGCAACAGACCTTTTCTTCCCTCTTTGCTTCCTGGTGCGCGAGGAGAGGGGTTTAAGCGCGCTGCTTAAAGGAGCTCCAGAAACGGGCGCGGAGCTACCGAAGAGACAAGAGACTTTTTCTTGCCTCTTTGCTTCCTGGGGCGCGAAGAGAGGGGATTAAGGGCACCGCATAAAGGAGCTCCAGAAACGGGCATGAGCTGCGGCTGTCAGCACGGACAACAAAGACTGCTGTGGGACGCTAGGGTTGATGCTTCCGCCACAAAGAGGCCTGTGTGCGAGCACAGGTCACTCTCCACACCGCCGCTCCTGGGAGCACGTGCAGCCTGCCACTTCCAGGGCCCTGTGATCCAGGGACAGCTTCCCCCGGAAAACGCGCAATGCGCCCCGGGCCAGTGCAGCGTCACGCCAGCCTCTGCCATCGCAGGCTCACCCCGCATATGTGCCCCTCCCTCCCCCCGACCTGTGCCAGAGCCCCTGAATCAGCTGCTCCTTTAACCCCGTCCTGTCTGAGCGAACGGCAGATGCCCTCAGACGACCTACGCGCAGAGGCGGGGCCAAGTCCAAAGCTGAACCCCAGGAGCTGTGCGAACAAAGAGGAGAGGTGGAGGTCTCTCCCAGCAGCCTCAAAAGCAGCAGATTAAAGCTCCACAGTCAACTTGAAATGCCCTGCATCTGTGGAAAACCTGAATAGACAGTTAAATATCCCAAGTTGAGGAGGTGGACTTTGGGAGCAAGATACACTATTATTTTTTCCTTTTTTCTTTTTGTGAGTGTGTAGGTGTGTGCTGCTGTGTGAGATTTTGTCTGTATAGCTTTGTTTTCACCATTTGTCCTAGGGTTACACGGACCCGCTTTTTTTTTTTTTTTTATAGAAATTTTTCTTCTTAATAATTATTTTTTATTTTAATAACTATATTTTATCCTACTTTATTTTGTCTTCTCCCTTTCTTTCTTCCTTTCTTCCCTACTTCCCTCTTTCCTCCCTTCCTTCCTCCCTTTCTTCCTCTCTTCCTTCCTCCCTTCCTTTCTTCCTCCCTCCCTTCCTTTCTTCCTTCCTTCCTTCCCTCCCTCCCTCCTTCCTTCCTTCCTTCCTTTCTTTCTTTTCTATTTTTTCACCCTTTTATTTTGAGTCGTGTGGATTAAAGGCTCTTGGCACTCCAGCCAGGTGTCAAGGCTGTGTCTCTGAGGTGGGAAAACCAACCTCAGGACACTGGTCCACAAGAGACCTCCCAGCTACACACAATATCAAAAGGCGAAAATCTCCCAGAGATCTCCATCTCAACACCAAGACCCAGCTTCACTCAAGAACCAGCAACGAACAGTGCTGGACACCCTATCTCCAACAAAGAGCAAGACAGGTCTACAGCCCCATCCATTAGCAGAGAGGCTGCCTAAAATCATAATAAGGCTACCAACATCCCCAAACTCACCACCAGACGTGGACTTGCCCACCAGAAAGACAAGATCCAGCCTCATCCACCAGAACAGAGGGACAAGTCCCCACAACCAGGAAACCTACTCAACCCACTGAACCAACCTCAACCACTGGGGACAGCTACCAAAAACAGTGGGAACTACGAACGTGCAGCTTGCAAAAAGGAGACCCCAAGCACAGTAAGATAAGCAAAATGAGAAGACAGAAAAACACACAGCAGATGAAGGAGCAAGATAAAAACACACCAGACCTAACAAATGAAGAGGTAATAGCCAGTCTACCTGAAAAAGAATTCAGAATAATGACAGTAAAGATGATTCAAAATCTTGGAAATAGAATAGGCAAATTGCAAGAAACAGTTAACAAGGACCTAGAAGCACTAAAGAGGAAGCAAGCAACGATGAGCAACACAATAAATGAAATGAAAAATACTCTAGATGGGATCAAGAGCAGAATAACTGAGGCAGATGGATGGATAAGTGACCTGGAAGATAAAATAGTGGAAATAACTACTGCAGAGCAGAAGAAAGAAAAAAGAATGAAAAGAACTGAGGACAGTCTCAGAGACCTCTGGGACAACATTAAATGCACCAACATTCGCATTATAGGGGTCCCAGAAGAAGAAGAGAAAAAGAAAGGGACTGAGAAAATATTTGAAGAGATTATAGTTGAAAACTTCCCTAATATGGAAAGGAAATAGTCAATCAAGTCCAGGAAGCACAGAGAGTCCCATACAGGAAAACCCAAGGATAAACACGCCAAGACACATAATAATCAAACTGTCAAAGATTAAATACAAAGAAAACATATTAAAAGCAGCAAGGGGAAAACAACAAATAACACACAAGGCAATCCCCATAAGGTTAACATCTGATCTTTAAGCAGAAACTCTACAAGCCAGAAGGGAGTAGCAGGACATACTTAAAGTGATGAAGGAAATAAATCTACAACCAAGATTACTATACCCAGCAAGGATCTCATTCAGATTTGATGGAGAAATTAAAACCTTTACAGACAAGCAAAAGCTGAGAGAGTTCGGCACCACCAAACCAGCTTTACAACAAATGCTAAAGGAACTTCTCTAGGCAAGAAACACAAGAGAAGGAAAAGACCTACAAGAACAACCCAAAACAATTCAGTAAATGGTAATAGGAAGATACATATCGATAATTACCTTAAATGTAAATGGATTAAATGCTCCCACCAAAAGACACAGACTGGCTGAATGGATACAAAAACAAGACCCATATATATATGCTGTCTACAAGACACCCACTTCAGACCTAGGGACACTTACAGACTGAAAGTGAGGGGATGGAAAAAGATATTTCATGCAAATGGCAATCAGAAGAAAGCTGGAGTAGCAATTCTCATATCAGACAAAATAGATTTTAAAATAAAAACTATTACAAGAGACAAAGAAGGACACTACATAATGATCAAGGGATCGATCCATGAAGAAGATATAACAATTGTAACTATTTATGCACCCAACATAGGAGCACCTCCATACATAAAGCAAATACTAACAGCCAAAAAAGGGGAAATCGACAGTAACACAATCATAGTAGGGGACTTTAACACCCCACTTTCACCAATGGACAGACCATCCAAAATGAAAATAAATAAGGAAACACAAGCTTTAAATGATACATTAAACAAGATGGACTTAATTGATATTTATAGGACACTGCATCCAAAAACAACAGAATACACATTTTTCTCAAGTGCTCATGAAACATTCTCCAGGATAGATCATATCTTGAGTCACAAAGCTAACCTTGGTAAATTTAAGAAAACTGAAATCGTATTAAGTATCTTTTCCGACCACAACGCTATGAGACTAGATATCAATTACAGAAAAGATCTGTAAGAAATACAAACACATGGAGGCTAAACAATATACTACTTAATAACCAAGATATCACTGAAGAAGTCAAAGAGGAAATAAAAAAATACTTAGAAACAAATGACAATGGAGACACGACGACCCAAAACCTATGGGATACAGCAAAAGCAGTTTATAGCAACACAATCATACCTTAAGAAACAGGAAACATCTCAAATAAACAACCTAACTTTGCACCTAAAGCAATTAGAGAAAGAAGAACAAAAAAAACCCAAATTTAGAAGGAAAGAAATCATAAAGATCAGATCAGAAATAAATGAAAAAGAAATGAAGGAAACAATAGCAAAGATCAATAAAAGTAAAAGGTGGTTCTTTGAAAAGATAAATAAAATTGATAAACCATTAGCCAGACTTACCAAGAAAAAAAGGGAGAAGACTCAAATCAATAGCATTAGAAATGAAAAAGGAGATGTAACAACTGACACTGCAGAAATACAAAAGATTATTAGAGATTACTACAAGCAAGTCTATGCCAATAATATGGACAAGCTGGAAGAAATGGACAAATTCTTAGAAATGCACAACATGCCGAGACTGAACCAGGAAGAAATAGAAAATATGAACAGACCAATCACAAGCACTGAAATTGAAACTGTGATTAAAAATGTTCCAACAAATAAAAGCCCAGGACCAGATGGCTTCACAGGCGAATTCTATCAAACATTTAGAGAAGAGCTAACACCTATCCTTCTCAAACTCTTCCAAAAGATAGCAGAGGGAGGAACACTCCCAAACTCATTCTATGAGGCCACCATCACCCTGATACCAAAAGCAGACAAAGATGTCACAAAGAAAGAAAACTACAGGCCAATATCACTGATGAACATAGATGCAAAAATCCTCAACAAAGTACTAGCAAACAGAATCCAACAGCATATTAAAAGGATCATACACCATGATCAAGTGGGGTTTATTCTAGGAATGCAAGCATTCTTCAATATATGCAAATCAATCAACATGATACACATATCAACAAACTGAAGGAGAAAAACCATATGATCATCTCAATAGATGCAGAGAAAGCTTTTGACAAAATTCAACACCGATTTATGATAAAAACCCTGCAGAAAGTAGGCATAGAGGCAACTTTCCTCAACATAATAAAGGCCATATATGACAAAACCATAGCCAGCCTTGTTCTCAATGGTGAAAGACTGAAACCATTTCCACTAAGATCAGGAACAAGACAAGGTTGCCCACTCTCACCACTCTTATTCAACCTAGTTTTGGACGTTCTAGCCACAGCAATCAGAGAAAAAAAAGAAATAAAAGGAATCCAAATAGGAAAAGAAGAAGTAAAGCTGTCACTGTTTGCAGACGACATGATACTATACATAGAGAATCCTAAGGATGCTACCAGAAAACTACTAGAGCTAACCAATGAATTTGGTAAAGTAGCAGGATACAAAATTAATGCACAGAAATCTCTGGCATTCTTATGCGCTAATGATGAAAAATCTGAGAGTGAAATTAAGAAAACACTCCAATTTACCACTGCAACAAAAAGAATAAAATACCTAGGAATAAACCTACCTTAGGAGACAAAAGACTTGTATTCAGAAAACTTCAAGACACTGATGAAAAAATTAAAGATGATACAAACAGATGGAGAGATATACTCTGTTCTTGGATTGGAAGACTCAACATTGTGAAAATGACTCTACTACCCAAAGCAATCTACAGATTCAATGTAATCCCTATCAAACTACCAATGGCATTTTTCACAGAACTATAACAAGAAATTTCACAGTTTCTGTGCAACAAAAAAGACCCAGAATAACCAAAGCAATCTTGAGAAAGACAAACGGAGCTGGAGTAATCAGTCTCCCAGACTTCAGACTATATTACAAAGTTACAGTATTCAAGACAGTATGGTACTGGCATACAAAAGGAAATATAGATCATTGGACCAGGATACAAAGCCCAGAGATAAACCCACACACATATGGTCACCTTATTTTTGATAAAGGAGGCAAGAATATACAATGCAGAAAAGACATCCCCTGCAATAAGTGTTGCAGGGATAACTGGACAGCTACATGCAAAAGAATGAAATTAGAATACTCCCTAACACCATAGACAAAAATAAACTCACAATGGATTAAACACCTAAATGTAAGGCCAGAAAGTGTAAAACTCTTAGAGGAAAACATAGGCAGAACACTCTATGACATAAATCACAGCAAGATCCTTTTTGACCCACCTCCTAGAGAAATGGAAATAAAAACAAACAAAAAAGAAACAAATGGGACCTAATGAAACTTAAAATCATTTGCACAGCAAAGGAAACCATAAACAAGTTGAAAAGACAACCCTCAGAATGGGAGAAAATATTTGCAAATGAAGCAACTGACAAAGGATTCATCTCCAAAATTTACAAGCAGCTCATACAGCTCAATATCAAAAAAACACACAACCCAATCCAAAAATGGGCAGAAGACCTAAATAGACATTTCTCCAAAAACACATGAAAGAATGATCAATATCATTCATCATTAGAGAAATGCAAATCAAAACTACAATGAGATATCATCTCACACCAGTCATATTGGCCATCATCAAAAACTCTAGAAACAATAAATGCTGGAGAGGGTGTGGAGAAAAGGGAACACTCTTGCACTGCTGGTGGGAATGTAAATTGATACAGCCACTATGGAGAACAGTATGGAGGTTCCTTAAAAAACTACAAATAGAACTACCATATGACCCCGCAATCCCACTACTAGGCATATACCCTGATAAAACCATAATTCAAAAAGAGTTATGTACCAAAATGTTTATTGCAGCTCTGTTTACAATAGCCAGGACATGGAAGCAACCTAAGTGTCCATCAACAGATGAATGGATAAAGAAGATGTGGCACATATATACAATGGAATATTACTCAGCCATAAAAAGAAATGAAACTGAGTTATTTGTAATGAGGTGGATAGACCTGGAGTCTGTCATACAGAGTGAAGTAAGTCAGAGGGACAAAAACAAATACCATATGCTAACAGATATATATGGAATCTAAGAAAAAAAAATGTCATGAAGAGATTAGTGGTAGGACAGGAATACAAAACAGACCTACTAGAGCATGTACTTGAGGATATGGGGAGGGGGAAGGGTGGGCTGCGACAAAGTGAGAGAGTGGCAGGGACATATACACACTACCAAATATAAATTAGATAGCTAGTGGGAAGCTGCCGCATAGCACAGGGAGATCACCTCTGTGCTGTGTGACCACCTAGAGGGGTGGGATAGGGAGGGTGGGAGGGAGGGTGTCACAAGAGGGAAGAGATATGAAAACATATGTATATGTATAACTGATTCACTTTGTTGTAAAGGAGAAACTAACACACGATTGTAAAACAGTTATACTCAAATAAAGATGTTAAAACAACAACAACAAAGTTTTACAGACAAGCAAAACCTAAGAGAATTCAGCACTACCAAACAAGGTCTACAACGAATGCTAAAGGAACTTCTCTAAGTGGGAAACACAAGAGAAAAATAGCACCTACAAAAACAAACACAAAACAATTAAGAAAATGGTAATAGGAACGTACATATCAATAATTACCTTAAACGTGAATGGATTAAATGCTCCAACCAAAAGACACAGTCTCACTGAATGGATACCAAAACATGACCCATATATATACTGTCTACATGAGACCCACTTCAGAGCTAGGGACACATACAGACTGAAAGAGAGGGGATGGAAAAAGATATTCCATGCAAATGGAAATCAAAAGAAAGCTGGAGTAGCCACACTCATATCAGATAAAATAGACTTTAAAATAAAGAATGTTACAAGAGACAAGGAAGGACACTACATAATGATCAAGGGATCAATCCAAGAAGAAGATATAACAATTATAACTATATATGCACCCAACATAGGAGCACCTCAATACATAAGGCATCTGCTAACAGCTATAAAAGAAGAAATCAACAGTAACACAATAATAGTAGGGGACTTTAACACCTCACTTACACCAATGGACAGATCATCCAGACAGAAAATTAATAAGGAAACACAAGCTTTAAATGACACAAGACCAGATAGATTTAACTGATATTTATAGGACATTCCATGCGAAAACAGCAGATTACACTTTCTTCTCAAGTGCACATGGAACATTCTCAAGGACAGATCACATCTTGGGCCACAAATAAAGCCTTGGTAAATTTAAGAAAACTGAAATCATATCCAGCATCTTTTCTGACCACAATGTTATGAGATTAGAAATCAATTACAGGGAAAAAAACGTAAAAGACACAAACACATGGAGTCTAAAAAAATACATTACTAACTAACCAAGAGATCACTGAAAAAAATCAGAGGAAATCAAAAAATACCTAGACACAAATGACGATGACAACACAATGATCCAAAACCTATGGGATGCAGCAAAAGCAGTTCTAAGATGGAAGTTTACAGCTATACAAGCCTACCTCAAGAAACAAGAAACATCTCAAGTAAACAATCTAACCTTACACCTAAAGGAACTAGAGAAAGAAGAACAAACAAATCCAAAGTTAGCAGTAGGAAAGAAATCATAATGATCAGAGCAGAAATAAATGAAATAGAAACAAAGAAAACAATAGCAAAGATCAATAAAACTAAAAGCTGGTTCTTTGAGAAGATAAACAAAATTGATAAACCATTAGCCAGTGTCATCAAGAAAAAGAGGGAGAGGACTCAAATCAATAAAATTAGAAATGAAAAAGGAGAAGTGACAACAGACACTGAAGAAATACAAAGCATGCTAAGAGACAACTACAAGCAACTCTATGCCAATAAAATGGACAACCTGGAAGAAATGGACATATTCTTTAAAAGGTATAACCTTGCAAGACTGAACCAGGAAGAAGAGAAAATATGAACAGACAAATCAGACAAAACAGAACAGACAAAATATGAACAGACAAATTTCAGTAATGAAATTAAAACTGTGATTAAAAATCTTCCAACAAACAAAACTCCATGACCAGGTGGCTTCACAGGTGAATTCTATCATACATTTAGAGAAGAGTTAACACCCATCCTTCTCAAACTCTTCCAAAGAACTGCAGAGGAAGGAACACTCTCAAACTCATTTAAGGAGGCCACCATCACCCTGATACCAAAACCAGACAAAGATACTACAAAAAAAGGAAATTACAAACCAATATCACTGATGAATATAGATGCAAAAATCCTCAACAAAATACTAGCAAACAGAATCCAACAACATATTAAAAGGGTCATACACCACGATCAAGTGGGATTTACCCCAGGGATGCAAAGATTCTTCAATATACACAAATCAATCAATGTGATGCACCATAGTAACAGACTGAATAATAAAAACTATATGATCAGCTCAATAGATGCAGAAAAGCTTTTGATAAAACTCAACACCCATTTATGATAAAAACTCTCCAGAAAGTGGGCATAGAGGGAAACTACCTCAGCATAATAAAAGCCATATACGACAAAACCAGAGCAAACATCATTCTCATTGGTGAAAATCTGAAAGCATTTCCTCTAAGATCATGAACAGACAAGGAAGTGCACTCTCACCACTATTATTCAACATAGTTTTGGAAGTCAGAGCCACAGCAATCAGAGAAGAAAAAGAAATAAAAGAATACAAATTGGAAAAGAAGAAGTAAAACTGTCACTCTTTGCAGATGACATGATACTGTATATAGAAAATCCTAAAAATGCCACCAGAAAACTACTAGAGCTAATCAATGAATGTGGTAAACTTGCAGGATAAAAAATTAATGCACAGAAATCTCTTGCATTACTATACACTAATGAAAAATCTTAAAGAGAAAATATGGAAACACTCCCATTTCCCACTGCAACAAAAAGAATAAAATAGCTAGGCATAAACCTACCTAGGGAGACAAAAGACCTGTATGCAGAAAACTATAAGACACTGATGAAAGAAATTAAAGATGATACCAACAGATGGAGAGATATACCATGTTCTTGGATTGGAAGAATCAATACTGTGAAAATGACTATACTACCCAAAGCAATCTACAGATTCAATGCAATCCCTATCAAATTACCAATGGCATTTTTTATGGAACTAGAAGAAATCGTCTTAAAATCTGTATGGAGACACAAAAGATACCAAATAGCCAAAGCAGTCTTGAGGGAAAAAAACGGAGCTGGAGGAATCAGACTCCCTGTCTTCAGAATACACTACAGTAATCAAGACAATACGGTACTGGCACAAAAACAGAAAAATAGATCAGTGGAACAAGGTAGAAAGCCCAGAGATAAACCCACGCACCTATGGTCAACTAATCTATGACAAATGAGATAAAGATATATAATGGAGGAAAGACAGTCTCTTCAATAAGTGGTGCTGGGAAAACGGGATAGCTACATGTAAAAGAATGAAATTAGATCACTCCCTAACACCATACACAGAAATAAACTCAAAATGGATTCAAGACCTAAATGTAAGACCGGACACTATAAAACTCTTAGAGGAAAACATAGGAAGAACACTCTTTGACATAAATCACAGCAAGACCTTTTTTGACCCACCTCCTAGAGTAATGGAAATAAAAACAAAAATAAATAAATGGGACCTAATGAAAGTTCAAAGCTTTTGCACAGCAAAGGAAACCATAAACAAGATGAAAAGACAACCCTCAAAATTGGAGAAAATATTTGCAAACGAATCAATGGACAAAGGATTAATCTCCAAACTATATAAACAGTTCATGCAGCTCAATATTAAAGAAACAAACAACCCAATCCAAAAATGGGCAGAAGACCTAAATAGACATTTCTCCAAAGAAGACATACAGATGGCCAAGAAGCACATGAAAAGCTGCTCAACATCACTAATTATTAGAGAAATGCAAATCAAAACTGCAATGAGGTATCACCTCACACTAGTTAGAATGGGCATCATCAGAAAATCTACAAACAACAAAGGCTGGAGAGGGTGTGGAGAAAAGGGAACCCTCTTGCACTGTTGGTGGGAATGTAAATTGATACAGCCACTATGGAGAACAGTATGGAGGCTCCTTAAAAAACTAAAAATAGAATTACCATATGATCCAGCAATCCCACTACTGGGCATATACCCTGAGGAAACCATAATTCAAAAAGACACATGCACCCCAATATTCACTGCAGCACTATTTACAATAGCCAGGTCATGGAAGCAACCTAAATGCCCATCAACAGATGAATGGATAAAGAAGAGGTGGTACATATATATAATGGAATATTACTCAGCTATAAAAAGGAATGAAATTTGTTCATTTATAGAGACATGGATGGACCTAGAGACTGTCATACAGAATGAAGTAAGTCAGGAAAACAAATATCATATATTATCATATATATGTGGAATCTAGAAAAATGGTTCAGATGAAACGGTTTGCAAGGCAGAAATAGAGACACAGATGTGGAGAACATACGTATGGACACCAAGCAGGGAAAGCGGGGGAGGGGTGGTGGTGGTGGGATGAACTGGGAGATTGGGAATGACATATATACACTATTGTGTATAAAATAGATAAGTAATAACCTGCTGTATAGAAATAAAATAAAATTCAAAATATAAAAATAGAAAGTAATGTGGTTTTGAGTATATTCATACCAATTTAGCATGCATAGAATTTAACAGAATTAATGTTATTAATAAGAGTCTTCTTGTAAAAATAAAGTGAATAACACTAATGCAGGCTTTATCATGTATAGCATACTGAACTACATAAAATGCTACAGTAATACCATTCTGCCAACCACATAAGTCTGGGCCATGGCACTAATGATTTTTCTCAGTGGTATCTTCTTCCTGCCTCTTAGACCTGGAGTCAAGATGAAGCCTGAGCTAAAAAAGTAGAAGAAAAGGAAGCTCTTATATTTGTATACTATTTTAACTATTTACTTGGAAAGACATTTGTAGGGTTAAATATCTCTAAATATGTTGATATTGTCAATGTTGTTCCAAATAGCGAAAAATTATAGTTATTTAAAATGTTTAATATGAAACTCTTTTATAATCATTACAACAGAGCCCCATATCTATCAATACTTAATAGAGTTTATCGTATTCAGCTGGCTTTCACCGCCAGGTGTAATTACCTTGAATTCTATCATTTTTGCTCACTCACAGATAGAATTTTTCCAAATTGTAAATAACATGCTTTTTTGACTTCATAAAGGACATGACATTTTAACTTCCAGGGATAGTAACTAATTTAAGAATGTTTGCTCCTGAATCATATTTCCCCTTCTCTGCATTTTCCAGAGCCCACTTCCTAGATTTGATTCATTGACGTAGTACTTTCACCTAGTACAGACTGATGCCTTCCATGAGGTAGGCATTAGCCATCTGCCTCTTTCATCTCTCCAGAAGGTTGGAGGGACTTATATTGCTTTGAGTCAATCATCCTCAGAGCAGAAAAGGTGATTCAAAGTAGACTTCAAAATAATAAACTTTTTCAATTGTGATTCTTATTCATTATAGCTGAAGACTAAAACAAGTCTCACTGAAGAAAAATTTAAGAATTTAAAAAATAATATGACAAATAAAAGTGATCCCTTGGTTAATATCCTATAGACAGTTATTTTAAAGAGGGTTTAATAATATTTACCATTCATAGGAATCTGCATACATATTAAACGGTAAATGAATAAATGGCAACGTATAAGTCAAGACTTTTCAGTGAAATAATACTTGTCAGTGGCACCAGTACCTTTAAATCTAATAAATGTATCTTTTGGGATCATAAATCCCTCAGGTTAAAACTCTCATCAACTGGATGCTCATTAAGAATTATTTGGTCCTTTCAAGACAGATGAAATGCCACATTTACTCAACAACAGAAAGAAACTAATCACTATAAAAACTTCCTTCTTTAATACAAAACGTGTGTAACTGTAAAACAGTCTTATCCATGAGAAATGTCCTCAGTTCTGTACAGCATATGTGTATATTATATGTATTCTAAATGAAAGATTATTCAAACTACACATTCTTCAGCAGATTCTTTTACCATCACAATATACAAGCCCAAAGTAACTAACATTTCCATTTCTGCAAAAGGTAGAATTTGGTCAACTAAAAATTATAATGCCTTGAATTTCTGCAAAGGAATGTAACTCCTTTCTTCTACAAAGTCATATAAAAGTATACACAGGCACCCCAAAGGGAGAGTAAAGCCACATTCTATCTAACTCAGGCTGTCACTTCAATCAAAGGTAACTTCCAGTTATTATGAGTTCGAATAAAAGACAATAAAAATGTATCTATAAAAATTTATACCGGGACTTCCCTGGTGGTGCAGTGGCTAAGAATCTGCCTGCCAATGCAGTGAACACAGGTTCGAGTCCTGGTCCAGGAAAATCCCACATGCCGCAGAGCAACTAATCCCGTTTGCCACAACTACTGAGGCTGTGCTCTAAAGCCCGCGAGCCACAACTACTGAGACTGCATGCCACAACTACTGAAGCCCGCAAGCCTAGAGCCCATGCTCCGCAACAAGAGAAGCCACCGCAATGAGAAGGCTGTGCACCGCAACGAAGCGTAGCCCCTCTCGTCACAACTAGAGAAAGTCTGCGTGCAGCAATGAAGACCTAATGCAGCCAAAAATAAATAAATACATAAATTTATTTTAAAAAATTTATACCATGACTATATAAAATTATAATGTGTATTTTAGACTTCTTTCTTTTTAAAAAACTTTTAACCTGTTTAAAAAATTGAAGTATAGTTAAGTTACAATGTTGTGTTAGTTTCAGATGTACAGCAAAGTGATTCAGTTATTATATATATATATAATTTCAGATTCTTTTCCATTATAGGTTATTACGAGATTTTGAATATAGTTCCCTGTGCTATACAGTAGGTCCGTGTTGTTTATCTATTTTATATATAGTGTGTATATATTAATCCCAAACTTCTAATTTATCTCCCCTCGCCACCGCTATCCCCTTTCATAACCATTAACTTTTTTATCTGTCTGTGAGTTTATTTCTGTTTTGTAAATAAGTTCATTTGTATTATTATTTTTTTTTTGGATTACACATGTAAGTGATATCATATGATATTTGTCTTTCTCTGTCTGACTTACTTCACTTAATATGACAATCTCTAGGTCCATCCATGTAGACTTATTTCTTAAATGTGCTGGCTAGCCTATTTGAAATAATTCAAACTTCAGATATGAAAGAACAAACAGTTCTTGTAAAGAATAAGATTAGGTTAAGAAGAGTTCTTTGTGTTTGTAGGATAGTCTGTACCCAGTAAATATGAACTCAGAAAGGAATCATAAATAGTATTACAATTAAAGGCAACATGATTCTTTATGTTATATATTTTTTAAAATTAAGTTTTCAATATATATGAAAATAGATAAAAGATAGACAACTAAGGGCAGAAGAGTAAATCGACATAGTTCAGCATGCCACACTACCTTCTAACCCATTTTTCTTAAGTGTGAAGCTTTAAGAACCCCTAAAATACATCAGCATATAGAAACCCAAGAAATATCAAAATTATTGTCATCTTCTCTACCCTTCAGAGAAATTAGCCAAAGTCTTAGGGAGGAACGCATCTTCAACAAATGACCCAGCATAAACTGACTTGAGCCCTACTACCAAATTTCTGCTTTAAAAAACTAAACCCTTGAAAACTGAAAAATTGAAATCATTATATTGATTTTTCTTTTAAAGAATTAATTCTATTTTCTCACCTTGATGCTTTCTCACGTTTCGTGTCCCCTTTCTCACAGCTTATCAGTGGTTGTTAAACAGGCAGTACCCTTAGCCTTATAAAATAGGACCATAAACTGAAATGAAATTAACTATGCTGTTTAAAGTATTTGAATTTATATATTTAAACATACTATTATGGAAAACTTAAGCCTTGTCTAATTGTTCCAGGGAAAATTTAAGCATTTCTCCTCTACAGCCCACTATAACAGTCCATAGTACCCAGCTTCTAGTTCCTAAAATATTTATTTACAGACCTATCTCCCCTGTTAGACTTGACATTTCATGAGAGGAAGACTCTACCTTATCATCACTTCTCTGCTCCCAGGGTCTAAAACAGTGGCTAGAACACACAGGGCACTCAATAAATGTTCAATGAATTGATTTTATATACTTTGGCCCAGATACTTGTCATTTACATATTCTGCTGACCATGGGGGATAGGCATTGAGCTATACTGCTCAAAATTTTAGCAGGAAATCACAGAACAAATTCTCCCCAAGGGTAGTCAATATCCTTGCGTTTTTCATGTTGGTGACTTCAAGTATGTAAAGTTACAGCCATCTATATACCATAAGAAGGTAGAGCCTCTTAATTCATAATATGTACGCAAATATACTCTTGACTCTGTAGCATACAGTAATAACTTTAAGATTAAATACCTAACTGTGAAAAAAAGAGCTGTTCTTGCCAGAATCCAAGTCCTCTGAAAGTAGCCAATGCTGTCTTATTAATTAGTAAACTAATGGAAATGTTGCCAGAATTTCTTTCAGCGTCTAGAAAACGGAGTCTGCAACGTGCCAAGTCTTCAGTGATTTGTTTTTGTAAATAGCGGTGTAATAAACCCGAGGAGGCCAAAAAAAAGCAAAGTTTTTAAAAATAAATATTCATTTACTATCAAGATGGAGATGATCTTTTAACCCAAGCCTACTACTGACAATCCAGAAAGACTATGTGAAGTAGTCATTCATTTATCTTAATTGCATTTGCAGGTACTTCCACAACTTGAGGTTTAAAATGCCCTCAATTTTGCATCCCTGTGGCTTTTCTATAAGGAATCACATTATTTTACCCACGTACTTTATTGTTTTTCGGACCTTTCAAGAAAATTCAATAATATAAATCTACAAAATGAAATAATACTCAAGAATTCTACTTTCCTCCCTCAGTGTGCCTGAACAAAACCTTCAGATTTACATTCATTGTATTGCATGGGGATTTGTATGAAGAGCCACCATTGTGGGGTTCAGAGCTGCACATGCTCTGAAGTCAAACTGTTTGAGTCCTGAGCTGGAGCACTGACTGGACACTGGGGCAAGTTATCTCAATTTTCTAATAAGTCTCAGTCTTAAATCCACAACATGGAGATCATTTAGCATCCATCACATTGTTTTCCTCAAGTGACTAAATGAATTAAGTCATGTAAAGTGCTAGGACAATGCTTGTGACACATTAAGAACTCAATGAAAGTTAATTATTATTATTATATATCAATATGGATCACTGATTTAAAATTAAGCTGCTTGGGAAAATGAATATTGGTATATATTTTCAAAGTCTGCTTTCTCTGTTTTGATTCAGATACTGTCTTAAGAGTTTAGGTATTTCACTTAGATGAATTTCACTCTCACAAAGTATAGCAATCTATGGCATTAGGTTTCCAGGATTCAGACTAACTCAGGACCCAATGCCCTTTTTTAAAAATCTCAAAATTTCTGTAATCTCTTATGCATGATACAAGATTAAAAAACTTGAAATAGAATGGTGCTTGTTTCCATGTATCTGGTTTCTTTCCTGCAGTTCATGCCTACTAGTCTTTATATAAATATTTTTAGTCTAGTTCTTTAATTACACAGGGAGGGTCGGGAATGGGGGAAGAGTTTCATGCAGGAGATGACATATCACTTAGTTTTAAAAAACAAATAAGATTTCAATGGTAAACATGGCAGATAGTCTGAGCTAAGTCAGGTTCACAGACTGGAGAGAAGTGGGCAAGCCATTCAGAGCGTAGCAACGAATCAGACTGCCTAGTGAAGCATATACACTAGTGAAGAGGTGGTCAGTAAAGCAGGAAAGGCCAGGAGCAAACCACAGAGGGCCTTGACTAACTGGCTGAGTCTGGAATTCATTATCCAGGTGACGATGATTGTTGGTCTTGGATAGTTGGAATTCCAGGTAGGATTGTCTATAGACACTGGAAATGATGAAGCTCTGATTCGATGGGGAATTCCCTTCTAGCACAGGGACTGGTACCAACTTCTCAAAGAGAGATGGGGTGAATAATATGGGTGGCTGGGAGTCATGATCCATTCCTACCCCTCCTCCATGTTCCTCATCTGCAAGTCCTATCAAACCTACCTCCAAATATATCTCAAGTCCACAGGCTTAGGACTCACCATATTTACTACCACCTCAATATCCAAGCTACTAGCATCTCTTTTACTGCCCAAATAGACTTCTAAGGGGTCTTTTGGATTCCAATTTGCCCTATTCCTTTCCACTTTCTAAGACTTATTGATTCTTCACAGTGCAACCAACATAATATTTTAAAGTGTTAACTGAAGGCCTTTTAACAATTTGCCTGTGACACTTCCATTAAAATCTATGTTCTTCTTCATAGCTCTTCACTCACAATGTATTCTACCCACATATATATTTTTTCACTTACTCTTCATACCGAGCTCTTTCCTGTCTCAGGAAATACTATTCCTTCTTTATGAATTGTTCTTCAACCACCACCAAATCATTTTAGAGCTAGCTCCTTTCCAGCCTTTCCTAAAGCATCTCAACTTTAAGATTTTCTCCTTCCCCATTCAGTGGGGTTCCACTGTTATTCTCTGACATAGCACCTTTTCTTTTCTTTTTTCTTTTTTTTTTTTTCTTTTCGGTACGTGGGCCTCTCACTGTTGTGGCCTCTCCCATTGAGGGGCACAGGCTCTGGATGCGCAGGCTCAGCGGCCATGGCTCACGGGCCCAGCCACTCCGCGGCATGTGGGATCTTCCCGGACCAGGGCACAAACCTGTGTCCCCTGCATCGGCAGGCGGATTCTCAACCACTGCGCCACCAGGGAAGCCCTTTTCTTTTCTTTAAAGTACTTTCTGCAATTTAGAGCTATTCTATTTTTTGTTTACCAGTGTGTTATGTTAAAGTGTATATATGTTTGTGTGTGTGTGTGTGTGTGTGTGTGTGTGTGTGTGTGTGTGTGTGTGTTTTATGTGTGTGATTGATTGATTTGGGTTTTTTGTTGTTACCCATACTAAGCTATAAATTCTAGAGGGCAGAAACCACATCTGTACCAGAATAAAGTAGGCACTTAATAAATACTTAATGAATAAAACAGATGAACAAAGACTAAAAAATTGAATGAGATTTTAAAATATGAGAATCATTAACAAAACAAAGGAGAAGTCATAGGAACATACGCTATTTTCAAAGTAAAAGGAGAAAAGGATCAAAGAAACTGCTTAGGAAGATAACATCTTAAATGGATAAGAGTCATGTTCCAGGTACCACAGGAGGTGATTTACATTGGTTATTTCCTTTAATCTTTGAAGTAATTCTTAAAGGCAATGGGCCTGATAGCTCACTTTTGCCCCTCTAGATCGATTCTTCATTCTTTTCACTGTGTAGTAAAAATCTAACGTTGGCCTTTGCCCTTGTCTTCTGGGAAGTAATCTCTGTGCCCTGGGAAAGTTAGGAGTATCTTCAATTGCCTGGGAGCCTTGAGTCATGCTGGATAGTCTAACTATACGATTTAGGGTAGAGGTTGATCATGATAGAGAAAAACAACAATAGGATTTAGGGCGGGCGCTTGGGGTCACATAGTCTCAGTCAAACCAGAGGCTGAGATCAACCACATGGGCAATCAATCAATCTTGCCTATGTAATAGAGACTCAGGAATTCAGAACGCCAAGGCTCCGGTGAGCTTCCCTGGTCGGCAATACTATGTGCATACTGTCACACACTGGTGCCAGGAAAATAATGTGTCATACTGTGATTCCATAGGACAAGATAATAGAAGCTTTGCATTTGTACTTTCTCAGACGCTGCTCTATGTGCTTCATCCATGGGCTGATTTTAATCGGTATCTTTTCCCTATAATAAACCATAACTGTGAGTATAAGAGCTTCCAGTAGGTTATGTGAGTCCTCCTAGCAGACTATCAAAGCTGAAGGTAGTTTTGAGAACCCCCTTCCCCAAAATGCAGTTGGAGGCAGAGGTGCGGGTGGTTCCCTCTGACTCCGTAGTTGGCTTACACTCTTGCACCCACCATGATCTCTGACTTGGGAGCTGAACCGTATGGACTACACAGATGAGCTCAACAGGCTCCATGGCCATGGCTCACGGGCCCAGCCGCTCCACGGCATATGGGATCTTCCCGGACCGGGGCACGAACCCATGTCCCCTGCATCGGCAGGCGGATTCTCAACCACTGTGCCACCAGGGAAGCCCGATGAGCTCAATCTTTAACTGAAGGTTGAGTACAGCCAATGAGGAGCCCAGATGAAGGCTAGAGAGAGGGAGGAGAGAGAAGCTGGTATTTATTCATGTGGTTTCCTCCCAGCAAGATTGCCTCAGATTGGCTGTGTCCCTCTCTGATAGAGAGTCACTGCTTCTCTTAAGGCAAAATGTTCTACATGATTCCATTAACTCTTCCCTCCCTTTCTCCCTTTGGCTGGAAAAGGAAGATGCAGAAGTGAAGGTGAGTGACAGCAGTTTCAATGGATTCCTGCACTTTCTCCCCTTGTTAAGCCCCAATATCCCACATACTTTCGTAGTTAGTCCTTCTGTAAAAAAAATCCTTCTCAATTTTTCCTAAACTGAGGAGGTCTTTTTTTTCTTTTCCTGCCAGAAGCCTCACTCACACAGGAAAGCACTATAACATTTTACAGACGAAAAAAAGAGACTCAAAGAGGTAAAAAGAACTTCTTTAAAGTCACATACTAAGGGTAAAAGTGAGACTGGAACCTGGGTTTGTCTAACAGCAGGGCATACGCTCTTTCCATGACAACAGGCAGAAGAAAGATTGACAAAGGGGATAAAGACAAGGGAATAAGCAGAGAACCAGGAAGATGCATGGTCACAGTTTCTAACAGAATTTCAGCAAGAGATTGAGGATGGGATGGGGAGCAGTGTGAAGATATAAAATCCTTCAAAGAAGACTGAGTGCTTAGTAAACCCTGAATTAAACCAATGTGACACCAGGACATTTGAAGAGTAAAAAAATAAATATATAAAATATAAATAAATAAATAAATAAATAAATAAATAAATAAATAAATAAATAAAATTATGTAAACATTATGCCGGTCAATTAATTGTGAAGAATAGAGTGTGTGAGTGTGTGTGTATGTGAATCAGTATATGCATACATACTTACCTACATACATACAAATGCACATACGTAAAGAGACCATAGGGAATGAAGGAAAGTGTGTGAGAAGGCAGATGGCAAAATTTGTTTCATGTATCACTAATAATTTTGCAGAAATGTCTGTGACTGATAGGCAGCATTTTTCATTGTGGAAAAGGAACATTTCATGATAAACTTTGGCAGAGAAAAATGCATTCTGTATGAAATAATTTCTCACATTTCCAAGCTGGTTTAAATTAATATGCAAAAAGCAGCAAGAAAAAAAAGATTGATTTTCATATTTTTATGAAATCAATATGCAGCTTAAATTTGTCACTTTATTCATATTTTGTAAAACAGTATTACTTTCCAGTTCCAGGTGGTAAAGTGACAGAAAGCACAAGGTATAGGCTCTAAAACTGAGCAAAGATTCTTAAATGAAACAAAAAAAAAATTTAAGAAAAAACATCAAACAATAAATTATGATCTCTCCAAGTTATTATTGTTTCTATATTTTTAATAGCATATATATCAACTTCAGGCAATTGAAAGATAAATCTTAGTGCTATCAAAAGCAATTAAAAAGATCCCTTTAATTTCCAACTAAAATTTAATATAGACTATAGCAATGTTGAAAGACACCCTATTCTCCAAACTTTAAACTTCCCAGAACAAACCATGAGGTCATTCTAATTTTAGAAAAGACATCTCAGAAGTCTAACTCAAATCCCTTTTGTTCTTTTGTTCACTGAATTAATGGGCTAATCAGGCGGTGAAGCCAGCTATCTCTCTGCCAATAACAATAAAAGAGGAATTCCGTGAGAGAGTAACTTTTTACTCAGCTTTCAGTCTCCTACTCAGCATGACAGAGGCTGGGTGCGTGGATACTCTCTGGCAAAGTAGAATGGATGCTATACCAGGAGGGAAGAGGTCTGCTCAGCAAATGATTTCTTTTGCAACCTAAGCAAAGAACCTCACTATAGTTTTTCTTTAATCTCTTCTTTAAATTGAAGGGACTGGACTAGATCTGGTAAGGCAAATAGATTCCTTACCTTTTACCAATGCCTTTTTACTGGTAATGACAGCTGAGTATGTAAGAAAGAGGCTTTGTGCTAAGTAGGAAGGAGCACTTTGATCTATTAGCAATGTCTGCGGATGGACAAGCTGCAATAGACATGTTGTTTAGCTTCTAGACAATTGTTAGATGTCCTTTGAACACAAACATTTGGTACAATTAGGATTAATAATGAACTAGTCTATAACAATAGGCCATAAAGAACACTGGACTTGAGTTTTTTTGTCTATAAAATTAGAAAATTATAGTGAATAACATAACATCTAAGGTCTCTTATAACTAGAACATTCTGTGCTTCTAGGTAGAAAAGACTCTGAAATGTGTCTTAATTGCTATTTGGAGATTAATAATTATAATGAACACTGATTATTATATTGACCAATGTTAAGTAGTATTTAGATTCTAAATATAGATATACAAAGCAGTGATTCTCCTGGGACCCTTGCTGTACTTCTCACTAATCCCCTCCCAGTTACCATTTAGGGCCCAGATGTCCAGGGGAAATGGGGCCATCTGGAACTGGTCTCCTTCCTGGAGAGATAGCTAAGGTGGAAAGACAGCCACACCAATTTCAAAGAAACAACCACCAGGCTCTCTTCAAATCTGTCTAGAATGTACTATCAAACGAGTTTCCAGGGGCCAAGACAGGACAATGTCCCCCTAAAAGTTCTTTTCTATTTGCAAATGTACGATGAAACAAGTCACATTTCTGTCTCTAGTCCAGCCATCCTGGAAGTTTCACATCCAGGATCTCTGCCATCCCTACCCTTCTCCAAAGATAGTCCATATGTAACAGAAGAGAGGTGATAAATATTACCCAGAAGCTCACAACACAGATTTGTAGGTTGAAAGGAAAACAGTTTTTAGCAAAAGTGGTTCACATTTTTGTCTGAAATATAAAACTAGATGTAAAACTATAGTGAAAAAAACACCTGCCAATGGGTAAAGTCCAAAGAAACTTTGAATAATGAAAAGAAAGCTATAAATTCCATTGGAAAAAATAGTGAGCAACACGAAACTGTAAAGGGTTGCAGGCTCCACCTCAAAAGGCAGCCTCTGCATCTGAAAATGACAGCATTGATATGCTGCAAAACATTCCACCAAAGTTTGAAGCAGCATATCCCAAGGTGGCACTGCTGATAACTGTCATGGTAAATAGTGATTAGCATTCAGTTGATGAATAATAGTTTAGGGAAGTAATTATATATGGAGGTGATGGTTAGAAAAATCTGTTTTTTGTTGTTAAATAAAAACATTATCTGACTAGAAAGGAACTGGTGATTGGAGAATTTTTATCAAGAAAATAAGAAAATTTGGTCAAAACTTAGCCAGAGTAAGTTGTTTTTGTAAACTAGACTTTAACATGTCTGCCACATTGAGCCTCACTGGGGAAATACTGAGTGTAAAGTGATTTTCCCCAATGAGTTTGGACTCCTGATTCACTGGGGATTCTAAAAGTCTCTGCTGTACCATCATAGCCACACTGAAGGAGCCTTGGACAACAGGCATATCATATAATTTTTTTTTTTTTTTTTTTTTTTTTTTTGTGGTACGCGGGCCTCTCACTGTTGTGGCCTCTCCCTTTGCGGAGCACAGGCTCCAGACGCGCAGGCTCAGTGGCCATGGCTCACGGGCCCAGCCACTCCGTGGCACGTGGGATCTTCCCGGACCGGGGCACGAACCCGCGTCCCCTGCATCGGCAGGCGGACTCGCAACCACCGCGCCACCAGGGAAGCCCATAATATTTTAACTGAACCCCAGATAGAACAAACCTACATTTCTTGGTTGTATATATAAATAGACTTATCTTCAAATTTCAGTTAAGTAATTAAAAATGATTACCTATTTGATATTTTTCTTGACACTATTGTTAATTCAAGTCCCACAACTTAAATTTCAGATCAGAAAAAATCATGTTTAAAAACACTTGTACTTCTTAATTTTTAAGTAAATGATGCTATGTATTACTAAAAGTTTATAACATATAAAGAACTCTTACAACTCAACAACAAAAAATCAAACAACTCATTTCAAAATGGGTAAAGAACTTCAATAGACATTTCTGCAAAGAAGATATACAAATGGCCAAAAGCATATGAAAAGATGCTTAAAATAACTGGGCATTAAAGAAATACAAATCAAAACTATAAGATACTACTTCATACCCACTAGAATGTTGAGAATCAAAAAAATGAAAATAACGAGTGTTTGCAAGGATGTAGAGAAATTGTAACCCTCACATACAGCTAGTGGGAATGTAAACTAGTACAGCCACTGTGGAAAACAGTTTGGTGGTTCCTGAAAAAGTTAAACATAGAATCACCATGTAACCCAGCAATTCCACTCCTAGGTATATACCCTCCAAAACTGAAAATAGGTACTCAAACAAATACTTGTATATGAATGTTCATCGCAGCACTATTCACAATAGCCAAAAGCCAAATGCCCATAATTGAAGAATGAATTAAAAAAATGTATATATGCATACAATGGAATATTATTCAGCCATAAAATGGAATGAAGTACTGATACATGCTACAATGTGGATGAGCCTATAAAAAATTACGCTAAGTGAAAGAACCCAGACACAAAAGGTCACATATTGTATGATTCCATTTGCATGAAATATGCAGAGTAGGTAAATTCATAGAGATAGAAAGCAGACTGGTGGTTGCCAAGAGCTAGAGCAAAGGGAGAACAAGGAGTGATTACTTAATGGGTTTAGGGTTTTCTTTTGGAATAGTGAAAATGTTTTGGAACTTGATGTAGGTGGTAGTTGCACAACACCATGAAGGCACTAAATGCCACTTACACTGGACACTACAAAATGGTTAATTTCATGTTATATGAATTTCACTTCATTTTTTTAACTTTATAGCAGACTTCCCAAGACTTTGTTGATGATAAGCACCCATAAAAAATGATGGGGTCATTACAAATGAGGGAAAGAATTTTAAAAGGAAATATTGCCCACTGCCAAACCTGGGCCAATGTGAGAATCACAATGAATAATGATGGAATGTTTTACTTAAGAACTAAATTTTAAAAAATTGTGTCTCTGAAATAAGTTTAATTTCATTCAAGCCTATATGCTTACACAGATCAGAGACTATGTTCATAGCCATACTATCTCTTAATGCCATTTTCCTCTTAGAAGCATGGCAAACGGAAATGAGAAATCCCATTTGCTTATCAAGTCTATCTGCTGGCCAGTGCGAGATGATTCCCCATGGCATCACTTTTACTGCTATTTTGGGTCCACTTTTAGGAGGCTCAAATGTGTGTGATTCCACCATTCCCTTGAGAGGTATCTTCTGTTAACTGTCGCTTGCTGAAATAGAGGTCTTCCTTAAATGCTTCCTTAGTTGTGCCTCCAATTATGTAGCAGAACTTGCCACTCAGGAAGATAATACTTATTTCCAATGGTCTGTACACCAACCTCCTTTAATTATTAACCTTTGGCTTCTTTGTGATTTTGACTATTGAACTACAGTCTCACAAAACATCAGAGCTGAAACATTAAACCAGGTTTAATCCCTTCATTTTTTAGATAAAGCACAGGGTCCAGAAAGTTTAAATGACTTATCTAAACTAAGACATTAAGTTTAGGTCAGAGTGAGAGTAAGAAACCTGGTCTATTCATTCCCTGACCTGTAATCTCTCCACCTACCACGATGCCTCATCAAAGGATTCAGGGTCTTTCTTTTAACTGATTTCTGCCTTAAATGTCTGAGAAAAATTAGAGAATACTAATTTGCTTTTCATAAACACTACACGTACAATAATCTTTCAAAGCAACGTTTATTTCTAACAATGCTGAAAGAGCTTTATTTCTTAAGGTTCAGAGCAAAACCCAGTTAATCCTGGTCCCATGTAAAATACATGGACCCATGAAGCATATCTTTAGTTCTCTCATTTTTGAACACAGTTCTGCCTAAATGCTTGTTCCTCTGCCAGCTATCTAGTATTCTCTGAACAGCATTTATCACACTCTGGAAAGGGAAGTTGGCTCATGGAGATTTCATCCATACAGGCACTGCTGGAAACCAACATTCTAATATTCTTGCTAATGAGGCTTGATTACAAAAGAGGGTAACAGAATCCCAATTTTTCTTAAAATACAACATTTTTTTACTTCCAGAAACATTTGAATGTTTGTTTTTCCTTCCACTTCTGATTCTGACCAAGATTGTAATCACGTATCAAATTTCAGCAACAAGAGTAGTTTTGTAGTCCTTTTTGCTACAACCAAAAAACAGAAATGCTGAAAATCTCAAGAAAACCTATTCGTATAGAATCCGTAAGAAAAAAGAAATCTGGGGGAATTCTGCGGCAACATACAGGTGACTGATAGGAACTATTCAATGGAAGGACAAAAATCAAAGGCCAATTAGAGTGGAATGGAAAGATCAGGGGAAGTCAGGAAGTAAAGACAATGGCTCTAAGGCAATATTCTCAAGAATTTTGATTCTAATGGGAGCAGAAAATTCTAGCAGTTATATTTTTAAATAGCTTGCTTCCAAACTCTTAAAAGTTTTCTTGATAAATCTCTATTAGTAGTGGCCAAATCTGATGGTCAATATTTTGTTTTCCTAATACTCAAAATCGCATGAGCATTAAAACAGCTAGCCACTCCATTCTTCTTCGGGTTTCCCTAACACTGAGGTCTTCTGGCTGCCTTCTTGCTGGTTGTTCCTTCTCCTCCCCCCTTGGCAGCTTTTCCACTTTCGGTTCACATTAAATGATAAATGGCCTCAGGTCAGATCTCCGGACCTCTTTGTCTCTGTACACTCCTTCCCCAGGAAGTTTCATCTAAGGACAAGAGGATGACTTCCAAATTTGTATCTTCAACTCTGACTTCTCCTCTAGGTGCTATACTCATACATCCAAAATGTGATGTGGCCATTATCTAGCTGAAAGGCAACCCAAGCTTAACTGACTGTTCTGGAAGGCACAGAGAAAAGAAATGAATGCTATACTTTTATTTACAGCCAATGAAATTGTTCTCCCCAGCCTTCTACCTGCTAGCTATAAGAAAATCACATGAACAAAACATCTTACCTAGTTTAAACTTGGCCTAGTCTGATAGTTGGAGAGATTCTTCAGATAATATTTTATTTCTCTCAAGGAGAAAAAAGAACACTTGGTTCTTCAAATATCTGCCCTCATGACATTGGTGGGAGGGGTCCACTGGCTTTCATGATGATCCTTTATGTACTAGCTCCTTGCTACTCAAAATGTGGTCTGTGGCCATCGGCATTGATATCACCTGGGAGCCTGTTGGAGATGCACAGCCCCAGTCTACACTGCAGCCCTACTGGATCAGGATCTGCATTTTAACCAGATCCTTAAGTGATTCACAAGTCTGAGAAGCACAGCAGAGCTGGCATCCACTCTGGATGCCCCTGGATGCCTCTTACCCTGCTGATGTTCTGAGCTGCAATCTATGATTGCTACAATTTTTGTGGGATTTTGGTTGTTTGGCTTGGCATTTTTGTGTTTCTTTTTGTTTCCGTCTGTTTGCTCAGACCCTAGCAGTTCTGAGTAGCTCAATCATCCTCACCCCAGCTCCCACTAGTGGCAAACTCTGGAATGACTGACTTGTCCTTCATTCAGTGTGTAGCTCAGGCACAGGCCCAGCCTCTGCTGTAGGGACTCTAGCCATTAGACCACTGTCGCTCAACCCAGCTCCTGTGACTCAGGAAAGCTAATTCTTTTGGTCGACTGTGTGGTGTGGTGAAATTGTTGTGGCATGGTGTAAGAGAGATGGGAGAGCAAAGAGGTGATATTACCAGAGACATAAGCAATGATTTTATTTATTTAATTCATTCACCCATCTCTAAGAGGTCACTTTGGAAGACACCTCTCCAACCACCTAATTCTCCTCTCTCTCTCCTCTTTTCTTCTTATAAATCCTCAGACTAGACCAAATAAAAAGCTTTTCTTTTCCTTCCATGACATCTTATTTTTCTTCCTTCTGATTTACCAAACAGCAGATAGTCTCTTCCCAACTTGGGAAAAATTATGTGAGCTGAGACACTTGAGCTCAGACGGAATCAGGGAAATCTTATCTAAAGGTGAAAGCCGAGCTTGCCATATTTGGTCTAGAAATCCACACCTTAGGGCCTTTGTACTAATTGTTTCTTCTAATCATTGCATAATTATATATTTATCTCCCTTCAGGGAAGTGAATGAGTAGAACCGATGAGGGTAACATTTTTTTGGTTCTTGCTTTTTGCAGTTGAGCAAAATATGAAAGCATTTTAAGCATTTTGCAACATTATGCCTCCATTATATAGGCCAAACAACTCGGGGGGTGGGGCAACTCATTCCTCCTGCAGAATCCCACATCTCCCTTAATATCATCACCATCCATCCACCAAGATAGCTGTACCACAACATAGGAGTCATGCTTAAATCATCTTTTTCTATATCCTTTACATACAATCAGTTAGCAGTCCTTTTATGTCTAAATTTAAAATATCTCTAGAGTCCTACCATCTCTCACCATCTATTCAGCTCCCATGGAAGTCTAGCCATTAGCTTCTGTTTCTCCCCTTAACTCCTATCTTCCTCTCACTAACTGTGAATGCAGCACCCTTGTGATTTTTGAAACAGTGAATAAAAATGATATATCCAATAATATCTCTCCCTTAATAAAACTATTTAATGGCCGCACATTACAATGAAAATCCAACTCCTTCACATGGTTTGTAAGATCATAGATGATCTCAGCTCAGGGTGCCATTTGGGTCTCATGTCCTACCATTTCCTCTTTGTTTATTACACTTAGGTGCACTGGCCTTTTTCTATCCCTAGGACACGTTAACCTCATTCTTGTCTTAGGACCTTTGCATGCTCTGTTCTTCTGCCTGGAATACCACGGCCTAACTGACTCTCCTTTCAACACTGATGTCCGAGCTCAAATGTCACCTTCTCAGGAGGAACCATTTTAATACTGCATGTTAGACATCCCTCTTTGTTATTCACCGTGCTATTATTGTTTTAACTTAAAAAAATTCATACCAATCTCTGGAATCAACTTATTACATACTTGCATGTTTATATTGCCTGTTTATCATCCGTCTCCTAAATCTCCCCAACAAGTAAAATTTCTAAATCAGTGACTTTGTTTTTCACCTTTATATTCCCAGCACCTAGAACAATACCTTGGTATTCAAATATATTTCTTAAATAAATGAATAAATGGATGAATGAATGTATGCTGGCATGGGCATGGTAGGAAGGAGATTTACACATTGTTTTGTGTGGTTTCAGGAAAGTTAGCTCTAATACATATCAGGCGTCTTAAAATGCCCAAATCCTTCGGTCAAAAAGTCTCTTATGGTAATCCTATCCTATGATGTTTACCATGGCATTATTTACAACACAAAACAATGAAAAGAAATGTAACAAATACCCAGTATTTGGGGAATGGGTCATCTATATGGTATTAATATATGTACTTGAAATAATAAAGATTCTCTTATTTTTATGATATAACTTTTAAAAATGGAATATTTTCTGATATGTAATAACAAAAAAGCATACCAAAGTATACACCTCCTTTGAAGGCAAAGGTTTTTTCTCCCTTCTTGATCCTTTCTAAATTTTCCAAATTTTCTAAAATATACCTGAGCTATTTTGTTAATAAACAATCTTAAACAGACATATATTTAGTTAAACAATGTAAAAGGAATAAAAAATCAATACAAGTCTCATTGAGTTAAAAATGGCATTAATTTTTTTCTAAACTCACTCTTTCTAAATACAATACTGCATGGATGGCTGTTTACTATATTTAAATTCACTACATTTTAATCACCCTCACAATGTTATCTGTCCTGTGAAGTTAAGCTTTGACTTGGGTGTTAACACTATGTCCTAAATCATATATGAGATACTTCATGATTCAAAATGTATGTACGTTTGAAGATGCACAGTAAAGACTATAACTTCTCTAAAAAATTATTAAGTGAGCTTCTAACTTTACCAAATCATAGATATGTTCTAGTAATTTTAATAATAACTGTAAATTCTCCATTCCTGTTCAAATTAAAATCTCTTTGGTCTACTAACAAAATTTAAGTCTTCTAAACAGGACTTTCTTCTCCAAATAAAATGATTATTGGTGTTAGTGGAAATGTATGATTGTTACAACAGACTGCAAATATATGGCTGCAGGCAGAAACAGAATTATAATGAATATCTGATGATTCGCGGTAACTGGAGACATTTTGAGAACTCTCCCATTAAGAGAATGAAATACAAATATAACCATGTAAGCTTGAAACAAAGCAAAGGCTGTATGACAGATCTGATTCAATACTTTCAGTGAAATTTTATCACTTTTATACACACACACAAAATATTTCAAAAAGGGCTATAGGTGATTGAAGGGCCATGGAAAAATTAGACTTTATTAGCTAAATGTTAAATCAGGTTAAACATTTGATGTTTCCATCATTTCACACTCAGTTAGGCCAGGCTAAGAGTCATTAAAAATGCTGAGTTTGCTGTATTTTTCTCATCTCAAATAATTCAGTTCAATCTCCTCTGCTGAACGCTTGTTTTATGCCAGGCCTCATGCTGAGTAGTAAGAACAGGAAGATGCATACATCCTGATCCCTGCCGAACCTTGAGGGGATAAACTGTAAGGAACCGTATACTCATTTTGAAAACAAACTTCATAATAAGTCTGAGTATTAGAATTCTCTTGTCAGCAGCCACAATAGCTAAAGTGCTAAACATACACTCTGAGTAAATACTCCATAGGCACCTCGGACTAGAAAGAGCTGGCAGCTTCAGGCTGTTCATTTCAAAATGAATTGAAGGCTCGTAATCAGAACTAGTGAGGAGATTACTGATAGGGTAAGTACTTACGTACTTTCATAAGAATAAGCTTTCTTTCAAATCTAGGGCCATTTAAGTGGTGTTGGTAGGCAATTGAATTCTAGAAAACAATTTTGTTGGTATTTCTTAAACTTTGTCAGGCAGGAAATCTGTAAAAGACATCTACTTGAAATACATGCTTATTACACATGCATGACCGGTGAAAAAGGAAAAGTTCTATAAAAACAAGACCTGACAATGCTGTTGGCTTTGCATTATTATTAAGGAAATAAACCTGTACTCGCTTTCTATGCTTGTTTCTAGGTCTTAGACTTGATAGCACCTCTTTGTAACACTGGTACTCCAAGGAGAGTACTCAGTATCCTCTGTCCACAATGCAGAACTAAAGTGCGAGGCTACCATGAGGCTACCTCATTCAGCCACTGGCTCTTGTTCAGATAAGTTATCTTACTGCTATGAGCATTAGCAAAACAGTAAAATGGCAAGGAATCTATAAATATGTATTAATTTCTGCATTTGTGGATTAGTTGATATATTGATATACCTCTTGTTTGCTGAAAGGATTAAAGCAGCTCAAAATGAAGATAACAATGCCCTCCTTCCTTGCAGGCTTCTGACTTTCTTTATAGGTTTAGAGGTGGCAACCTCTGCTTAGGGTGTCTGTACAGCGCTTTACATACATTTAAGAAAATGTCAATAGCCCTTATCAAAGAATGGGGAATGGGATGATAAAGATTATATTGTAATCGAAGTCCCATAAACCCTACTTTCCAGGGTGAGGAAGAAAGAAAGATCATCTGATTGTTCAGCAGGAGCTACTTTCTTTGCTATGGGTTGCTGGAAGCTAGAGAAGGGAGCAGGAGCCTTCTAGAAGCAGTGTTTTGTCACTCAGAATCTGAACTGGAGGCTCATTAAAGAACAACAAGCACCAGTTTGCAGTAGCCATTCTGAATTTAACAGTGACAATTTGGAGGCTGCAAATTCTGAGGTCTGACTTTGAACATGCGTTTGTTTATTGGCACAGAGATAGCACTATACATTTAGTTACAAAGCACAACGGAGCAAATCTAGATTAATATAAGAATCCATATTTTGTCCTTCCTATGCTGTATGTCACACGTCTGAGTGAGACCCTAACAAGAGCAAGCATTAAGAATAGGTCAGAAGAACATCTGCTTTGCTTATTTTGATTACGTGGGCAGGCAAAGGAATTTGCTTTTATAACACCAAAATAACTTGGAATGCGGCAAAAATAAATGCACCTTCTGTCTCGTGGAATGTTATTACAGTACGACGCTTTGTGAATGCTTGGTGGCATTTTCAAACAGCTTTTGTTCCCCTCATTTCTTTCTCAGCTCCATAATGCAATCCTCATGGTTTGAGCACTAGACTTCAAATGAGACATCTATTCAGAGCATGTTCAGACAAAACGAGTGGTTTCCTTAGTAATGGGAACTATGTGAAAGCGCTCAGCACAGCCCCTCCGTCCAGGCTTCTCCCAGCCCCGCAGTCCACACATAGGCTCTCAGTGAGCATTATACAGCTGCGGAGCACCCCCAAAGTCTAAAATGGCTAAAACACTGACTATTCATTGCATTTCTAATAAAACATACCCTTTATAGAAGGTTAAGGATGTAAGAAGTACTCTTACTATTGCGGGTTAATTTACTCATTTTTTGCATCATGTCTACGGAATGGAAAGAAAGATAAGGGATTTCACAAAAGAGACACATTTTGTTCTTTCATCTGAATGTATTTTAAAACATTTTCTTACCTTAAAGCCTAAGCTTGCCTTATTCTTTTTCTGTCTATGCCTAAAGTCTGCTGTTTCTGATTTTCCAGTTTTCTGCATAGCAGTCATCTTTGATAAAGATTTGAAATTCTGTTGTTAGGAAAAGGTATAAATTTTGCCTTTTGATAGTCTCAAATATATTTTTAAAAATAAAATAGTAAATTAGTTTTGTGTATAGCAATGTTGAAGTTTTATGGAGCTGTTTCTACTTATCCATTTACTTATCCATTTTCAGGCCAACACAACAATTAGAAAAAGAGCTGGCTTCTCTAATACAACTGTCATTAGTCTTAAATATTGACTCTAAAAGGCAGCCAAATACAGACACTATCCTAGAGTAATAAAAGCCAACATGAAAACTTTAAAAAATTATCTGAGTTGATATAATGCCTGCCTTTGAGGATACTGGTTTATAGGTATCGCCATAATACGATGAAATCATCCAGTTAGGAAGATGGGAATGCAGTCAAAGATTCTGAAGTGAGAAAAGTGAGATACAGCTAAATTACTGTTAGCATTCTACTACGAATGTGCTGTGTCAATCTGGCTACAAATAAGCAAATACAAGAAGCAAAAGCTGTTCTGTAGAGCATGCAAAGAAGAAGAGAATAAGATACCTAGAGGCAGGAAGATAGTTTTAAGAGTGTTGGCTTTGGAGTTTGACCTGTATTTCAGCCTCAGTTCCTCATTGCCTCTATGACTGCAGAAGTTTACGAACCTCTCTGAACCTCAGTTCCGTCTTCTGTGAAAAGGGGCAGGTGCCTGAATGTCTCACAGCATTGTAAGAATAAAACTGAACATATGCAGTTAACCACACTTCAGTGTCTTGCACATAGTTAACTCTCAATGAATATTATTAATTATTATTCTAGGTACTTTTATTATCTCAGCACACATAATTTCCATATGTGTAGAGTGACGTATTGCAAATTCTGATCTATTCCCTTGTGTTTTGTGGATAGCTTAAGGAAAATCATTTGTATTTACTTAACCAACAACAATAATAGATATAACAATAGGCTTCCCTGGTGGTGCAGTGGTAAACAATCTGCCTGCCAATGCAGGGGACACGGATTCGAGCCTTGGTCCAGGAAGATCCCACATGCCACAGAGCAACTAAGTCCGTGTGCCACAACTACTGATCCCACATGCCACAACTACTGAAGGCCATGTGCCTAGAGCCCGTGCTCCGCCACAAGAGAAGCCAACACAATGAGAAGCCCGCGCACCGCAACCAAGAGTAGCCCCCTCTCACTGCAACTAGAGAAAGCCTGTGCGTGCAGCAACGAAGACCCAATGCAGCCAAATATAAATAAATTAACTAATAATAGATATAACAACAATATTAAATTTGCTATCAAAGAGAATATTGCATCCCTATCATTGATAGATGTGAGCTCTTCTTTTTCTCCCCCACCAAGAAATTGTGATGGATTCCTCCTCTTGGTTCATATTTGCACATCGGTTCTCTGTGTAATCAAGAGTAGATAACTCTGACCCATTAGCAGAGGATTATGGCTTAACTGTCTCACACAAGAACCAAAGGATAACTCTGCTCTCATTTATACATGGCTACACATCCACAATTATAGATTTAAAGACGTAACGCTGCTGTGCTTAAACACTTTACAATTTTACTTTCTTATCCATTGAACCTCTACTCAAATTTCACTCATCCATTTATTCAATAATACATTCTGATCAATTATTTTGGACTATGGGCCCAGCGGCAGAGCACTAAACCCAGCCTTTTTTGGCAGGGGACAGATTTGTCACAAGAAGGAATATTTAAAGTGAGCGTTAAAGGTGAACAGTGGGAGGCAGTCTTGCTAAAGGAAGTTGTGTGCCTGACTGTGTGTTACAGGTGGCAAGCGCTCCAAGTGTCCTGGATGGAATCAGCAAAGACACAGAGGAGAGAAAAGCCAGCATGGTGCTTGAAGAACAACAAACGCTGTACATGACTGGAGTACAATGTGACCAGTAAGGAGTATCTGGATCCAAGAGGCAGGTTATAGAAGGACCTCAACGCTAAGGAGCTTGGAATAATATTCTGTTTGTGATGAGAAACAAATTGGTTGTTTTGCAGCTTGTACTACAGGGAATGAGACTGGAAGCAGGCAAGTTTGGAATGATTGCAGTGACCAGGGCAAGAGACGATTGAAGGCCTAACTGATAGAGAACATGATTTAAGAAACTTTGAGAGTAAAATCAGCAGAATTTAGCAAATGGTTGAATGAAGGGTATAAGACAGAAGGAGGCTCAAAGATCCTGGACTCCTCCAGGTAACTGGGTACTGCTACTACAACTAAAATAAATTTTTAACAAAAGGGGGGACTTCCCTGGTGGCGCAGTGGTTAGGAATACACCTGCCAATGCAGGGGAGGTGGGTTCGAGCCCTGGTCCAGGAAGATCCCACATGCCACGGAGAAACTAAGCCCGTGCGCCACAACTACTGAGCCTGCGCTCTAGAGCCCGTGCGCCACAACTACTGAAGCCTGCGTGCCTAGAGCCCGTGCTGCACAGCAAGAGAAGCCACCGTGATGAGATGCCTGTGCACTGCAACAAAGAGTAGCCCCCGCTCGCCACAACTAGAGAAAGCCCACGCGCAGCAACGAAGACCCAATGCAACCATAAATGAATAAATAAATAAGCAAGTAAAGTTGTTTAAAAAAATAAAGGAAGAAAAACCACTCTAGAGACAAGCTTAAGACGTCAGTTTTAGACATGGAGAGTATGAAGTGCCCATGCTCATGCAAGTAGAGACATTTATCAGACAGTCTGAGGAGCATATCTAAATGGATATGGAGGAAGAATTTTATGTGCGAGAGCAGTGATATACATTGGAGAGTAATGAATATATAAGTAGAAGAGATTATATTATCTAAGAGAATATGAAGAGCAGAGGCAAAAGACGAAATCTAGGATAAATATTTAAAAGGTAGATGAGCCCACAATGACAGCAGAACGAATGTGTAGGCAAGCGTGAGCATGACTGGCAGCCTTTGATGTACAAGAACCAAGCTGGTAGGGCACTGATGAGATTCCAAAGGGAAATTTTGGTAGCATGGCTAGAGCAGAAGCCAGAAAAACATGAGCTGGAAAAGTAAGTAGAAAGTGATGATGAAGTAATATCAAATGCTGATAGCTCTCGCGAAACTTCTATGAGGAGGACAGATATAGAATGACAGAGTAGGATTAAAGGTTAAGAGAATGTTGGTATTATTTTAGTATGAGTAAGAATTAAGCATGTCTATGAACTTCATGGCAATTTGTCAATTACAGGGTGGAATGGGGAAAAAGGCTTCTAGAAACGAATTCCTGTGAACACAGAAGTAGATGAATTTGAGGGGAAGAAAGGGAGGGCTGTAGAGAGAAAAAGTCTCATCCTTTAAGACTACAAAAGAAAGATCATGATGAGTGTGGATAAAGAGTCATCAGTATGTTGCAAGGTTGTGAAATAAAGGGAGTTCACACCTCCAGGCCCGAGTTCAATGAAACTAAAATCAATGGCATGTTCCTAAGAATATTCAGAGAGTGACAAGGGATGCTGAAGAGACTGCAAAATTTGGAGTCCTCTCTGAAGATAACTGGATAAAGAGCTGACTTCGGACAAATACAAGAATGGGAGGCCACTGCTGAAGACCCAGCTGAAACAGGACACTCTGCACTTAATATGATTTCCTCCACGACCAATTTACCTCTCAGAGACAAGAACAGAGAACAATCATGGTGTTGTTCAGAGGTTCTGACTGGGCAGGCATGGTGGGAGACCAGAGCAAGAGACCCAAGGTGACTGAATGGTGAGTAGTTTAGATGATCAACCTTGGTGGGTAGGAAAGGAAGAGAAATAAGAATGAATAGGAAAGAAATGGTCTCAGAAGATCTGAGGTCTCTATGGTGTCAAAAAGCAGACGTAGGGCTTCCCTGGTGGTGCAGTGGTTGAGAATCTGCCTGCTAATGCAGGGGACACGGGTTCGAGCCCTGGTCTGGGAAGATCCCACATGCCACGGAGCAACTGGGCCCGTGCACCACAACTACTGAGCCTGCGCGTCTGGAGCCTGTGCTCTGCAACAAGAAAGGCCATGATAGTGAGAGGCCTGTGCACCGCGATGAAGAGTGGCCCCTGCTCACCGCAACTAGAGAAAGCCCTCGCACAGAAACGAAGACCCAACACAGCAAAAATAAATAAATAAATAAATAAACTCCTACCCCCAACATCTTAAAAAAAAAGCAGACGTAGGAGGAGCACAGTTCTAAAAGAGCCAGATAGATAGAACGTTAATGGTAGAAAGCAGGACACTCAAGTTCAAGATTTCCAAGGTAGAATAATTCCAGTTACCAACATCATCAACGGAGCATACCTGGGAGTGGGTTTTAGAAATGCAGTGAAAGTGAAAGTTATTTTAATTTAAGGATACTTAATAATTTTATGCTGGTTTTATGCTTAAAAGTTGAAATCTCCCACTATTTTAGCAGCAGCCTGGGTGGAAAAGCATATCATTTTCCAGATATCAAGACAGGACTCTAGGGCTTCACTAGTGGCACAGTGGTTAAGAATCCACCTGCTAATGCAGGGGACATGGGTTTGAGCCCTGGTCCGGGGCTGATGGTTCGAGCCTGGTTCGAGCCCTGGTTCGAGCCCTGTTCGAGCCCTGATCCCACATGCCGTGGATCAACTAAGCCCACGAGCCACAGCTACTGAGCCTGCGTACCACAACTACTGAAGCCCACACACCTAGAGCCCATGCTCTGCAGCAAAAGCCACCGCAATAAGATTCCCACGCACCACAGCGAAGAGCAGCCCCCGTTCGCCGCAACTAGAGAAAGGCCACACGTAGCAATGAAGACACAACACAGCCAAAAATAAATAAATAAATTTATTTTTTAAAAATGACAGGCCTCTACTGAGAAGTAGGTAAGTGATAGCCACCTGGGCAGGTAAGGAATGGTGTGCACCTCACAGAAGAGTTAATAATTAGTGGCTTGAAATTGGTACTGGGAAGCCAGAGGAGGTACAGAAACATGATCCCCCATCAATATGCACACACATACATGTGCACACATACATACACACACACAGACCTAAGGGGTGGGAAAATGAGTGGTCTCCAAGCAGAGATGGCCACAAAAATAATCAAGTCCTGAAAGGAGATTAGATTTCAGCTGAAGCAGGACATAGAAGAAGAGGTCTGGGATATCGTTGAAAGGATGGGAAATCTGCTTACCAAAGAAAAATAGAAAAAGCGGAAAGAATCGGGAGAATTTGTGTCGAATGAAGCATACAGCAGCTGGATGGCCATATGCGAGAGGGTGCTGGAGCCGTGTTACCTGTGACAAGAAAAGCATGTGGAATGAGAGGCAGGGTGAGGAGAGGCCTACCTCATATAAGGATGAGTCTCAGAGAGTGACTTGCTGAGAATCCAACAGATGGCGAAGGTTACAAAACTTTGATCTCAGTTAAAGGCTATTCACAGTTCAGAGGACAGGAGGGAGGACATGGTTCAGGCCAGGCAGGGGCTCCAGTGCCCACCCTGTCTGACTCTTAACACTTCCAGGGAGGACACAAGGTGGTCAGCAGGTCCTCAGCCACTGGCACTGTGGCTACTGATGGCAGGAAGCATAGCCTGGCTGGCTGTCCAACACTGCTGTGCTGAGGAAAAGCTTTAAGTGTGCGCTCCATGGACACTGCTCTAAGCTTCATTTGATAACCATGTGACACTTAGCACAGTGAGTGGTTCCAAACTCAAGCTTGGGAGTCAGATTGATGTGGATTCCAACCCTGGCTGAGCCATTCACAAGCCATGTTATCATAGGGAGTGAAGAAACCTGCTTCCTCTTTATCTGTAAAAGGAGGAAACAGTATCTGCTTACAAACTAACTCTAAGACATTAAAGAGGTGCTGTAAGCAAAGCGCTTAATTAGCTCCGCGTCTGGTAGACAGCACTCCATAAGTAGTATCTAATATTATTAAGTCCTTATTGCTTACCTAGTGGACACTTTCCTTTTCCTGGGGAACTTCTCCTTGTCCCCTACCCTTTAATTTGGGCAGGGATGACAGAATAGTGCTTTATCCAGGAATAAGCATGTGGCCCAAGTAGGAATTCCCTCCAAATCTTTCACATTGGAACTAAGAAAAAAGGGATAGTCTCCCTGGTGGTAAAATTGTGAGATGAAGAACATGAGAGCTGTTGGTGGCCGTGCTGTCAGATATGTAAAGAAAGCTGACCAGCAGGAGAAGAAAATAAACCCAATACTCCAGAAAAGCAGACACAGGAGAACAAAAAAGAATCTCCTGGCATCATGTGAGTTCACGGCCAATTTGTCTCTGAGGTCCAGTTTCTCTCCCGCCCATATTATTGTTGCATGCAAGACTACCCTACCCTACCCATAACCCCACCTTGTAACTTGAGCTGGTTTAAACCTAAGCTAATTTTAACCTAAGCTAGTTAAAATAGCATTTGTCTCCCTGGCAGCCAAAAGTATCCTGATTAACACACACACTTAGTATGAACAGCTACTAACAGTTTTAAAATAGAAGACACTGGAAGGGACGGTCTCATAATTCCTTGAAGAATTCTCTATACACACTCAGAGGTCAACAAATGCCACTGATAGACAAAACTCGAATTCTGTCAGGCAAAGTCTGCACAATTATCCACCTGCATTTGACTAGATTTCACTACTTCGTATATTACTCAGAACTTCTTTTACCCTCCCCAGATCCTGAATCAGAAACCAGCTGATGAACAGGCCAAATCCAAAGAGAGCCAGGTCTGACTTAAATATACAGAGTGATAATAAATGAAGCAGTAACTGTCAAAAATAAATAAGTATGGAGTGTCCAGTATCTGCTCAGAACTACCTTTAGCTGATCATCTTATCAACTCATTTCTGAAAATATTCTAAAGACCAAAGGTTGGAGTAGAACCCACCACCCCAAATAGTCCTAGTAGAATAGAGTAGGATTATAAGATAGAGTTGAAAAAAATTTTAAGATTTAAAGCTGAAAATTCAGCAGCGGCATCAGTATAGGTAGTAACTACAAGAATCTCCTCTCTCTTCTGCCATTGTTGCTAGTTGTAGTAAATGGCTTTCATTCCTAAAAACACCTTCCCTACCCTAAAAGGAATAACTCTGCGAACAATCACTAAAAGATCAGACAGAGAACTTTGGATCTGGGCCTCCTGTATGCTCCATTAATGAAGGAAGAGAACCAGATGAGAATGATAACAGTCACCTTTGTTCTCCCATTTGGTAGAAGCAAGCAAAAGTGACATAAAATATTCATGAAAATTCAAACAACTCTTTAACCTCTATGGTGCAAAATAACAAGATGCCTAAATATTTTACTGACAAAAAAAGCTTGTTTTCTCTGGCTCAGAAATCACTGCCTTGATCCTTTGCTTAGACATAAAAAACTGATAGCTTTCATTAGCCCACCTTACAAAATAACTCATGTAAAAGCAAGAAAATACCAGCAGACTTTGCCTAAGAATATTGCACAAGGTGTTATCTCATGCTATGTTGGTTCTTAATTTTTGCCTAGAATTCTTATGAACCTACCTGCCATTTGGGTCTTGCAGCTTAATTTTTGCCTAGAACTTACATGAATCTTAGTAGCTATATGAACACAACTGCATTTAACATGTACTAATCAAAGAATAGCAAAAGAGGAAGAAGCCAAGTCAAGAGACACTCTATTCTCCCATAAATAACAGCTGTCTTATGAATAGCCTCATGTGTAACTGATCCGACAAAATCTACCACCTTGAGAGGCAGGTTTTTTATTAACTATGCAATTCTCCGATTTTACTCAAATGCTTGGAAGAAAACCAGCACACACATGAGAGTAGTAAATTATTCCTTCAGTCACATGATGGGGTTTAATTAACCAAACATTGACCTTTTAATATGTAAAATGCACTACTGAATAAACAAAGCAAATAGGACATATTTTCTGCCTTCAAGTTGCTTACTATTTAGGCACAAATAAATCATAAAAGATAATATGTACTGGAGTGAGATAAATACAATAATAAGAGGTAAATTTAAATTATGATAAAATAAGGAAGTACTTATCTCATTGAGATGGAGGGGGGCTTCTTAAAGATGGGATTTTTTGAGCAGAAGCCTTGTAGACCTGATACACTTAAGAAGAAATAAACTGTGAAGAATCCAACAGACAAAATTTGTTCAGGAAATGATAAGGCATATGATGTAGCTGAGGCATGAGATGTGAAATAGGAATAGAGAGAATGACTGGACAGCGATATGGGAAACATATCAGAGTCAGTGTAGCACAGTGGTTATAAGTGTTAGACTCAGACAGACTTTGGTTTGATTGCTGACTCCGCTAATAAGCAATTAAGTGAGTTTTTGCACACTCGGCCCTCAGTTTTCTGATCTGTAAAATGAGACTAATGGTTACCTGGTATTCTAATGGGGAGGCCTGAATGATACAGTTCATGAAAAACTCTTAACAGACTACTTGGCACAAGACAAGAACTCAATAAATGGTGTCTACTATTATTACTGTTGTGTTGCGATTTCAATTATTATATCATAGATAGAATTGAATATTAAGTTAAGAAAGTTAGATGTTTTACTAAACAAAACAGCTCCAGGTATAGAAGTAAAATTTTACCCCAAAAGAAATTCATATCTTTTTTTCAAAATAGCTATTATTTCTGATTATAAAAATAATACATATTGACTGCAGAAAGTCTGAGAAGCATAAAAAGAAAATTAAAAACCACCCATTATCATGTGGAGAAAAGGGAACCCTCATACACTATTGGTGGGAATGTAAATTGGTGCAGCCACTATTGAGAACAGTATGGAGATTCCTTCAAAAACTAAAAATAGAACTCCCATGTGACCCAGCAAGCCCACTCCTGGGCATATAGCCAGAAAAGATGAAAACTCTAATATGAAAAGATACATGCACTCAATGTTCATAGAAGTACTGTTTATAATAGCCAAAACATGGAAGCAACTAAATGTCCATCAACAGATGAATGGATAAAGAAGATGTGGTGTGTGTGTGTGTGTATATATATATATATATATATATATATATATATATATATACACACACACATACACACACACACACACACACACACACACAATGGAATATTAATCAGCCGTAAAAAATGAAATAATGCCATTTGCAGCAACATGGATGGACTAAGAGATCATCATACTTAGTGAAGCAGAGAAGACAAATATCATATGATATCACTTAAATGTGGAATCTAAAAGAATGATATAAATGAATTTATTTACAAAACAGAAATAGACCCACAGACATAGAAAACAAACTTATGGTTACCGAAGGGAAAAGGGTTGAGGAGGGATAAATTAGGAATTTGGGATTAACAGATATACACTACTATATATAAAATAAATTACAAGCTCCTACTGTATAGCACAGGGAACTATAGTCAATATCTTGTAATAATTATAATGGAAAATAATCTGAAAAAGAACACACACACATAACTGAATCACTTCACTTTGCTATACACCTGAAATTAACACAGCATTCCAACTATGCTTCAATTTTAAAAAATGATGTCATATACAGGTCAGCACTTTATCAAAAACAAAACACAACCATTATCCCATCAAAGATAACTACTACCAAGAGTTTAGAATATTTTCTTTTTTGACAGATTTCTTTCCAGTTATTTCTGTGCAACCTATGAACTACCTATCTGGCTACTTACCTATCTCTATCTATTTACCTGTATATATTTTCTAAAACTGTACTTTACTATTTCACTAGTTTTTACATGGCTAGAGAAGAAGTTAAACTCAATCCTCTGAAAGGGGATGAGCAGAGAGAAGCAAAGATGAGAGACAGTTTTAGACTTAGAGAAAGACAAGGAGGACGAGAGGGAAGAAGAGAGGAATCTGAAGAAGAGACAGAAAGACAGAGATTTATCTCCTTGACTTCTGACATCTTTCATCTTTGGTTGTGAATTTCCTCAAGGGGTGAAATTACTTTTGTCCTTCAACTAGAGTCGTATCCCGTATTAAAAAACAAGACCTATAGTTAAATAAGGATCTCATTTTTTTTTTTTCCAATTCTACTTTTCAAAACTCCCTTGAAAAAGAAAATGAGAACACTACTCCAACTTGCTTTAGTTCAACATTCTAACAAACAGCCAAGGTTCCTCACTTTACATCCTGTTTCTAACTTAAGAGCAAATCTGCTATCAGAATCAGACGAGGACGGACAGTGCCACTGAAGATCTTCTCAGCTCAGTGTCAGCCCCTCTTCATCAGTGGCCATTCACATGTATTTAACATGTCAGTTCATCTTTCCAACCAGGCACTGCATCTCTTCAGAGCTCTATTTCCCAAATGGTGCCAGCAATAAAAATTCTCTCATTAACACTGAACCAACAGTAACTATATAAAAACACCCACTGTGGAGTGCATAAAATTTATTCCTTTTTAAAATAGTATTTTTATTTTTAGCATCCCTTGGTGCTGACTACATTTAATTGGTTGACTCAGTCATCAATCAAGCATTCGCTTATTTTACAAATGAATACTGAGTGCCCTGTGCAGTAAAAAAGAGCCTTGGCTCTGTAGGCAGACCAAACTGAGTTCAAATTTTAGCTCCATTATTTAATAGATTTGGGACACTGGGCAAGTAACTTAACTTCTCTGAGCCAATGTTTCTACACTGTCAAATGGGGATAAAAATATCTATCTTATGAAGATGTTGTGAAGATCAAATAATTTTTAAAACAAACACTATGCAACAAACATTTTTTTCTCCATGTTTTTACATGCTATAGATGTTAAAGATGATTAAGACACAGACCCCCCCTCCCCCATCCAGGAGAATCTTAGAGACTAAAAAGGGTCAAACTACAGAAACAGTTGTAATATATTTTAAAAAGTGATGTGATAGCAGGGATAAAGAACGCTAGCATGGGTCAAATGAGAGCTCATATCTTGTTAGAGAATCAGAGAAGATTCCACAGGGGAAGCAGCATGTGAACTGAACTAACTTATTTCAGAGTAGGCAGATAAAGTGAGAGGCAGGGACTTAGAATGGAAGGTGGAAAGGGCACCCCAAACAAAGGGGATAGTTGGAACAAATGATGATATGATGACAATGACAATGATAATAATGAAAATAATGGTGATGTCAAACATTCATTCAAGCTTACTATGTTCCAGGAACTTTTCTAAGCTTTTAAATATATTAACTACTTTAATCCTCAAAACAATCCTAGGAGGAAACTGAGATGCAGAGATGTTAAGTTCTTGCTGAGGGTCAGAAAGGTAGAAAACAGCAAGGTAAGCGTTCAAACCCAGGTTGTCTGTCCCGAGAACCTGCACTCTGACCCACTACCCAGGCTACTTCTCTAACAAAAGCACACAGGCAAACACTGCCTAGGGTTCCACGAAACAGCAATAAACCTTCACAAATGAGTAGCTTAACTTCAACCATTAAATCAACAAATACATATTTATTGCACCCCTATATTTTCTTATTTGATGATCCAGGCAGAACTCTTTCAACATAATTTAAGGGCTGTAATTACTCATTTATGTTTAAAAATCATTTCAATACATTTTCATTAGAACTAGGTACTCATTCAGGAAACCCTGCAGATATTTATTACAAGGCAGCTGACATGCACATCCATGTAATACACTGTATTTGCAATGGATTCTAAAGAAAAAAAAACTTGGAAAGAAGAAAAAAAGGGAAGGAGGAAAAGAAGAAAAAGCAGAGACCTATCATTCATAAGAGGGTGATATAGCGGAAAAATCTTGGAAGACCTGTGGGGTTCTAGGCTTGCTCTCTGACCAGCTGTGTGCACATATCACGTTTCTTGAACTTTTAGGACTCAGAACATTAGAGTTTTAAGACTTTGTTTCTCATCTGATGACCATTCACAACTGTACTAATTCAAAAGACCCCAAATCCTCATCCTGTCACAATTTAATGTCTTCACATGGTACTTTATTATATAGATATGATAATTAAATAAGTTTTTAACATATCTTTTTGGAGGGCTACCTTTCATTACTAACAAATGACTGACCTGATGCAAAAGTAAAAAATCACCTGAAACATATACAGCTTCTACTCAGCTGCTGGTGCCCTTGTATCAAAAGGAAACTACAGCCAAAGAACAAAACCCTCACTCTTTTTATCCAAAGTCAGAGTTATTTTCTCTCTCACACTGAAATCTCATTTCTAATGTTCCATGATATTAAATTTATATAAATGAGTATGAAATCTTTTGAATTTATCATGTGCCTACACCAAAAGGACAATTGCAAGAAAAGCTATCTCATCTCCCATATGCCAGAAAAAGGTAATCACAGGAAGTTAAAACAACTTACTATGATAGAGCATAAGGTAGCATTTAAAATATTCCACTCTCACTGAATTAAAACTTAGATTTTTATTTGATTTCTGAAAGAGACTGAAATTTATAATATTAGTTATGACTGTTAGTTTCATTTATAAACCAAGAAAGTAGTTTAATCCTCTATCTGCTTGATTATCACCACTTCCTTTCATTATGGTAGTCCATTATAATCGGTTTGATAACTGGATTTGTCAATTATATAGTCAACACCAATCAACCACAATGAAATGCTTAAGAAACCAATGGTATAAAACTAAAATTCCTTTTTCACGTAGTTATCACAATTTTAATATAATTCTTCCATATGCAGAAATAAAAATCTGCCAGTGGTGAAATTATTTGGAATAGGCAAGAAATTGGCGCTGGAGAGAGTAAGATTGGGGGAGTTACTATTATCACAAGTACATTAAAGTAAATGTAGACACAGTGCATCACAACGTCCCCGACACTGGACCGTGGGTGCCTAACATTGGCGGCGTAAGCACTAGAGTGTCTAGTAAAGAAGAAACTCTTAAGGCAGCATTCTGAAACAAGTGTTACTAGGTTAAACAAGAAACTACTTACGTCTTGAACTTATTTTTATTCAAAAGGTTAAGAAACATTTGAATAAAGTTTTATAAAAGAAATAAATGAAGCATTTGGGAACATTTTAAAGAAAACCACAGAGAGAAAACATTTAGTATTTAGAAACAAAACTGGTATTACGATTATAATAAATGTAAACTCTTGGTCTATATCATTTCAATAAATACTTAAGGAGTAATTAGATGGGAATGTTTTTTCCCTCCCCAAGTAAATCCAGTAACCTGAAAACGCCATTTCTTTTTACTCCACTAGAGGGTAGTCTCTCAAAACCAGCGCTGGAGTCATGAGTCCAACCTGTTGTTGACCTGTTGATAAATTAATCCTCATGCTCCGTCCTTTTCAACAAGATGCTTCTCTAGGATGCTAATTAAGGTTGTAAAACATGCATTTTTTTTTCTTTTCTTCTTTTTTTTTTTGTTTTTGTTTTTGCGGTACGCGGGCCTCTCACTGTTGTGGCCTCTCCCGTTGCGGGGCACGGGCTCCGGACGCGCAGGCTCAGCGGCCACGGCTCACGGGCCCAGCCGCTCCGCGGCACGTGGGATCCTCCCGGACCGGGGCACGAACCCGCGCCCCCTGCATCGGCAGGCGGACTCTCAACCACTGCGCCACCAGGGAGGCCCAAAACATGCATTTTAAAAAATTGCTGCCTATTTACTCACAGGTGTCCTTACAGAAACATACATCACCATGCTTTTTTCTGTGTTTCTTTTCAAATTTATGATAATTCAGTGGGTGTTTTACATGTGGTGTATATAGTATATTTTCCTGGAAAATATAAATTCTGAGTTAATAGGTCTAAGAACAAAGAGAAATCATTTTCTTGAGGGTTTAATTTTATTGCAGGTGAAATTCTCCCCCAGAGTTAGTAAAGCATGCACCCTAACACACGCACAGATACCCACTAACACCCTGACACACGTACCCGTTCATATGTGGCTGGCAAATTTATTTCATCACATATGGAGAAGTGAGTGCATGTTAACTGGAAAAATATATTTTTTAAAATACCCTTTTAATATGCCAATGTTGTGAATTATAGAGAAGCAAATATATGTTTTTAAATTTTTTAATTTTAAAAAACTGGTCAGTCCAGGTAAGAAACGTCATTGCTTTAAAAACAAACAAAAAAAGTGTTATTGAACAACAAGCACATATGCTAAATTAAGTAGGACCTACAGAAAACCAAATGCCACTCAAACAGTTTTAAGCCGCTCTTCTTAAATAATACAGCCCTTGGTGAACTTCATAGAGAAGGAGTCGGAAGCTCTGCATCCCTCCCAGGTGCTTTTAATATTTGGGAAATCCTTATTAGTAATGTGCCCTGCTATTTTCAGAGAGAAAACACAGTTTCTCTGAATGACTGAGAATCCAAAAATGGGAAAACTTGTCAAAAATTCCTCCCCCTCAAAAAAAGGAAGGAAGGAAGTAAAAAAAGGAAGGAAGAAGGGAGGGGGGAAGGAGGGAGGGAGGGAAGGGAGGAAAAAAGGGAGGAAAGAAGGAGGGAAGGAAGGGAATGATACCTAGGAAAATAAGCAAGGCTGCTTCACTTATTTGTATCCTAAGTAGCAGTGTCACAGAACAGACAGGTTGTTTCAGCCAACCAGACGGGAGCAGCTGCGAGCGCTACATCTTGGCAGTCCGAAGCGATTGGCCCCTCTCTGGGGAGTGGAGGGTGTTCAGTTATTAATGACCGCTGAGCAGGCAGCACCATGTCAGTGTGACAACTGATCGGGTGAACGATGCACCACCACTAACCACCATGGAAACAAGGAGAAATAAAGCCAGCTCCCAGGATCTCTCTTCACTGGATTGAGGGCTTCAGCCTGCCGACTGAAAGAGTTCCAGGAAAAAGAAGGAATCCTAGCTGTAGCCTCCCGCCTTCGTTTACATTTTAGAATACAGAGATAAGATTGCTTGCATGTGTGCATATCTATAGTACACGTTTGTGTATACTTTAGTACACACACGTATGCACCTATTTACACCCGGGCAAGAACACAACCACGTGATTATAGCAACTAAGGAACTGAGGAATCCAGCACGCAGGGACACAGAAGGTGGTGTAGCACAGAAACCGCTTTTACAGGGTAAGTTTGAAATATGCATTTCTATATAAATATGCTCTATTTCTTGTTTAGTTGATGTTTTTTTGTTTTTTTGGTTTTTTTTAAACACCTAAATCCTCCTCTGATGTTCTCTTCTTGTCTGAATTCTGAGAGCAGTTTTCTTTCCATTTCATTTCTGAGAGGAAATTCAAATGCAAAAGCCCTCCGGCTCTGTGTATGCCTAGCTGTGTTTGTGGGATTCTCCAACATGAATTTTACTAGCTTGAACGCCCATCAGAGGATGTGAGTGGGAGAGAAAAAGCAGTGCTGGGGTGGGGGGGAGGAGGAGAGAAAGGAGGGACAGAGAAGATAAGGGGACAGTGGGAGAGAAGACCAGAGGAGAAAAAGAGAGGGAGAGGGGGCGAGGGAATTTTGCTTTTTCTTCACAGTACTTGTAATGAAAAGCAGATCACACATCATTCTGTGTTTTGAAAACAACCTCCCAAATGGGGCATTTTTCTCCCTTTCACCTAGTGGTTGGAGATTTAACGCAAATGCTGCTGTATGTCAAGAGCCAAAACCACTAAGCAGAGTGGCAGAATAAGCATATCACAAACAGTTACTGAATTTCTGCCAGGCTACATCTTACAGATTGGGGTAAATGACTTCCCTTTAATAACATCCCCTCGCTGGTCTGAAGGGACAGTGCAAATGTCTGATTGCTTATGCAGCTGCAACTCTAGGTAAAAGGATCCCATGAACCAGAAGACTTCTAATCTTTTTTGGTAATTAACAGGATCACAGCAGGATGGCTTTAAAGTACATTTCCTATTTAAGAAGATTGTTCAAACCAACGGCTATATTCCCTTTGCTGTTACTGAGCTAGAAGGCTTAGTCCGCCTCTAATTTATTCATTTTTAACAATATGTCCTTGTTTCCATGCGTCTAATTTTCGTGAAAGCAAGCTATGAGAATGAGTCGAACCTGCTTCATTTAGTGAAAAGGGGACTATGTGGGAAAAAAAAAAAGGATTCAAAATATCTATCTAGAAATCAATGTGCCCTGGCACTATAAATACAGCTTATACCCTATATTTCTCCTCTTTAGCTTCAGAAGCAATGCCTTTGAGACAGAATGACTCTCAGTAAACTATGAGCATCTATGCAGCGATGATTCATGGTATACAGTGTGGGTTAATTTATACTTCCAGGCGTGTGAAAGGAAGCCAGCTACTTAGAATATGCTTTCAAACAGACAACGTCAATTGAGGATGTTCATGGGAAACATTCACTAACCCCCTTAATGGATCCTGTAAAGATATTAAAACAAACCAAGTATTTACATTTCATATTCTGCAACTCCCTCCTCCTTTTTCCTTTAGGTCAACTAACCAAATAGTTAATGGAGACTGCTTCTTTCGAACTGCACATTATTTTTTTCTACAACTGTAATTTCAGAGTTTTTATTGGTTTTCCAGTTTATAATATGAGCCAAAACCAAGAGACAGTAACCAGCCACTTAGACCCTGCCACTTTCCCATAAATGTGTCAAAAAATGAGTTACTTTACAATATGTAATGTGAGAAGTCAATTAATTCCAGGGACGTTTGTAAATGATGACAACAATAAAGCAGCTCTGACAATACGCCATGGGCTTTGATTTTCCCTCTGTAAAATGAACAAGTTTAAGAGAGGTTTCCTGCTCAGAGTGAAAAATGAAAGGTGCTGAAGCATTAGCTCAAAATATTGGCAAGTTTGCTCTCTCTGCCTCAAACGCCACACACAATCTGTAGGAAAACACAATGATTCATTACAAGGAGGAAAAGGTGTATTTGTTTTTCTGCTATTCATTAGAAGGGTGCCTTCTGCCACAGAACAGATGTGATATTTTTGAGGTACCTCCTAAGTTCCTAGCCAAGAGAAAAAGCTTGAAGCAGATATTCAACCTCCGGAGTTCAAACTCCTGTGTAATGTAGCATTGCAGTATTGATTTCAGTTTTTCCTAGACCTTTTCTGGGGAAACTTTCCATACCAGACACACACATTCTTCAATCCTACCGGACCTATTTTAAAATCGCAATCAATGACACCTAAGAACAGTGGATTCACTCTTTAACCTTGGTAAAGCTCACATACATATTTTGTGGATTACAGAGATCAATAGTGTGCCCACTTGAGTCTGAGAGATACAGTCACTCCAGAACCCCAGGGCTGTCACTCAGGGTGTGCCAGGGAGTTTGGTGATCTGATCTGCATCTACTAATGCCAGATGATGGACATATGAGCGTGACTGCAAGACTTAACTACAGTCTCCCCCAATCATGTAGCTATACCAGAAATAATAGCCTTCTGGTAAGACAAGCTTCAAAGAACCATGTTTTCGGAGTGTTGCTTTTCACAGGCAACATGCTGAGTTAGCATGCTGATTAGTAGGTGGAATTTTTTTCTTTGGTTATTGTTGCTGCTGTTCATAGCTTAAAAACAGTGGTATCAGCTTTCTAGCCCAGCAATTTATGGACTTAGGAAAACAGTAATCAACTTATAATTCGCTAACTGTATTTTATTATTTTTCATCTTTTTTACACCTACTCCTTTTTTTTTTTTTTTTTTTTGGCCACAAGATGGGTTCGATGTTTTTACTTTCTTCCCCCAACTCTGATTTTTTTCTGGTGCAAAATGCCTATGTAAAATGACACTGCGATATTTACTACAAAATAATTATGTTGATGAGAAAGGTTTGTAATCTGAGTTAAAAAATAACACTTATGTAAGTTAAATAGTATTACTTAATTAGCAGCCCCTGAAGATGGTCATAGATGAGATATCTGTTGGGGAAACTGAAGGAGATCATTTAAAAGGAAGCAAATAGCATGCTAAAAAATGAGTCCCTACTTCTAGCCTCAGTGAGGATGCCCCCAAAGAATGATTTAAAATAATATAGCTCCAGCCAATCTGGAGAAACACTGGACACATCTGCAGCCACTTAAAATGTTCCATGGAGACCTGGTTCTGAGGGTGTATTCACTTATGTATCACTCCTCGGTCCCATGCAACTAAATAAAGCAGGTAAACATGAGGCAACAGATCAGTATATCATGTCAGCGCTGCCAAAGGTGAAGCTCTTTTATGCTGGCTGCGAGAGCAGCACTTAGGAAAGCTTCCCAGCGTAGCAACTGAACACAGGTCCCGCGCACTGTGCAGTGCATGCCTCCCTGGCTCTCTTCTGATGAAGTGCTGTCTGGTTGGACACCTAGCAAGTAGTACCAGACAGCAATCATTCCCTCGGCCACAGAGTAAAAGGAAATCAAACTTCATATAAAGAAAGTAGGTGGTGCCAGAGGATAGAAAAAGTAACAGGGAGAAATATAAATGTTTCTTTAACCTGATGGGAGGGGTAGAAATAGATCTCAGTTGGCGCTATTTAGAAGTCGTTAAGTCAAGGGGAGCAGAGATGACAAAATGTTCATCTCAAATTTTGTGAAGAAATGCAGTGCCCACTGGGCCATCTACCGTATTTGCTTAATTGTCATATTTGTATGTAACTGTTTGCTACTATGTTAATTTACCTTTAGGTTGTGATGAGGGAGGGCTAGTTTTTAAGGTGCCATTCATAAAAGCATATTACACAACCTCAGCGTGGGGAAATGAAGAAGGGGAAGAGATTTTCGTATAATAGTAGAATTTTAGGATTGAATGGGACCTTTGGTAAATGGTCTAATATGCTCGTTTTACTGGGGAAGAAACTGAGGCCCAAAGGGTTTAACATCTTTACCCCAAATCACTCAGCTCTTTATTGGAGGCCTAGGGTAGAACCCCTCAGAGTGCTCCCTCCAACAGTCTGTTAAAGGTCTGCCTGCTCACTCTTCCAAAGATAATATTCTTTAAAAAATAAAAGAAAAGACTCATAGATATATGCAAAAAAAAAAAAACTTAAGGAGGTGTTTATCCAGATAATCAAGCACTCTAAAAGTTAAAGCAGACATTCAACAATAGAAGCAATATGACTTGCTAAGTACCTCACAACCAAATATTTGTCTTTGGGATGTAGTCTACTATATTCTGCAATAAGTCATAAAAATTAGAGATTTGCCCTGTTTATAAAACATCTTAATAATAATACTGCTCTCCTTCACCTATAGAAATTCAGCTATTGATCAGCCACTGTTAAGTTTTCCCAGGAATTCTGAAGAGACGCTCCAATCCTTTTTTACTGGGTTTACCAGTAATATTTTAAGGCACTTACATGTGTCCTCTTTATATGCAGTGTCCATTCTCATGCTTTGCTTCTACACCTCACAGAGGAAATTCTCAGAATACCAATAGCTACTTTCCTCTCTCCACCTCCCCCATTCTGCCTTACCTTTTCATTTCCAAAGTTAAAAGTAAGAGCCTCTGTAGACAGTGACATACCTCCTTAATTTCACAGCCCCATTTTTTTTTCTTTTTGGCACATCTCTCTGTTTCTAAATGTGCTCTCCACATTTCGCTAAGATAATAGCAATGAACTGACCCCAAAACTTTGGGGAAGTAAAGGAGAATACAAAAAAATAACACAGTAAGTGTGACTATTTGTTTAAGAGCTATACTGTGTACAGAGTAAATGACATTTGCTTCTCCCAACAACCTGCTGAGGGAGTAATGATGATCACCTCTCTTCTAAGATTGGAGAATTAAGTTCTGTGAGGTTAGAGACTTGTGACAGTCAGGGAGCTAACATGTGGAGGAGTTGGGTAGCCTCACTCCAAAGATGGTACAGCAATGATCATAGTACCTGGCACTTTGTGAGCCCATTAGTAAACATTCGTTCCCTTTTCCCTGAAATCCCACTCTAGCCTAACCCTTTCAAGTTTTATGTCCTTGGTACCATACCACACTATATGTGGATAGATTTCTGCAATTAAAAATCTGTACTTCTTAATTTACATCACAGCTAATAATATGCCCAAGTTAAATTAAAAAAAAAAAAAAAAAAAACACACACAACCAACATCTATTCTTGGATAAAAAGATTCATGTCTTCTACCGACTCACCCATATGTTTGTCTGACAGCATTAGCACTATGATAAACAGATAACTTGGCAAAGGTCTCAAAAATTGGATAAAATGGGATGAGTAAATTATTCAGGCATGTTCCAGGTTGTTGGAAAATTAAGAGCAAAGTCCTCAAAGTCATTTGAAGCACCACCAATGGATAAAGTTTACTAGAAAAGCAGCTTCTTCGGCATCTCCTTTCTAGTTAATCGTGGAGAGAAAATGGCACACAAAGACCTCCAAATGCCAGTAAATTTATTCAGATTATTCTGAGGGCCCTTTCTAAGGGAGATTTTATCTTTCAAAAGTATTGTCATCCTTGGAATAAATGAAAATCCCTGAAACACATGTTCTTTACTTGCAGAAGGTGAAACATTCTACAGATAATCAGCTACTCTGTTTAAGAAGGGGTGTAAACATCACCACTTTTTTCCATGTCTGCATTGAAAAGGCCCATGGACTCCCCAGTGACCTACTGAAAGGCTTAGCATCAGCAAGCAATATTTTCTATTTCCAGAGGCCTGAAACCCCTGGGATTTAATTCCCTGAGGAGTGAGAAAGGAGGCAGTGTTTCCTGACTTGTACAAAGCAGTGACTCCAGAAAGGGGAGAATGTATGCCCCTGGAACTGAGCCTGCTAACGGGCCATGGCTAAGCAATGGCCTTCAGCAAGTCTCAGGACTTACAACACTTGCCAATGACATGAGTAATACTGAATATTTTGATTACAGAAAATACTTAAAGAGGCCTCATTTGCATTGTGATAGAGAGGATGAATGCACTTTATTACAAATGCTATCTAAAATTAGGAAATTAAATTAATAAAACAACTATAAAGGAACAAGGGCAAATATTCTAATAGATTCATTCCACTAGTAAAATTTGCTCCATAATATCTTACAGTCTCATAACACTGAAAGGTCAGGGCATTTAAATTACATTGTCAGAAATTTACTCTTGTTCCGAAAAACTAAAAACTCAAAAAAATGCTAACAGCAGACATGTATTCTCAGAGGTACAATTCATATTGGCCTTTATGTCATTAGAATAGTTTTCTCACCGCTATATTCATATTCCCAAGACATACTGGTCTTATCATTGTTTGCTAACAATGTCTCTAGGCTCCATGTTTAATTCTATTGTCATCAAAAAATCAGTCACTCAGAAACAACGAATACTGAATATATTCTACAGAGTATATGGGACCACAATGGACTTTTCTGAAATTTCAATAGTTGCAGGAGGTAATTTCAATATACATCTAGACAGATCGTATTTTGATTTCTACAAAGACCAAGGGGTTAATGGCCTTACACTGCACATGTTTAAGGCATTAAGAGTAAAACAATGGAGTGGGTGAAAATGGGCCTGAGTGTAAGTTGCAATGCTGTATCACTGAAGAGAAAGTGCAGTAGAATGGAATGAGAAAAACAATGCTACAACCATATATGAAAAAGAAATATATTCTAAGCATTTAGAAAACTTGGAAGCTCTTTTCCCAATAATTCTGGAATGAAAAACATGTAAAATGCCATTATAAGATAGAGCTTAGATTGTATTCATCCAACAAGTCAGTTCTTTGTGTGAATAGCTGAACTGATTCACTTACCAAACATACAATTTATATTTGTTCCTCTTACTGTAGTCTATCACCCACGCATTTTTTACACAAACACTAAAGCCACTCAAAGAATGTCACAAGGTGATGTCCAGCTAACTTTTTAAAATCAATGAGGCATTTGCCAAAGTACCATTTCCCTAATCAGTTACTTTACTTTTAACAAGTAAGCGAATTCCATGTAAATATCAAAGTCTCATTTTTCATTTACACTATAAACTGTGTCACACTCTGCTGCTGTTGGACAAAATAATCAAAGAAATGAAGAATTACATGTTTTATGACATAAAATACTGTTAGCAGAGACCTTATGAGTTCAAGTCGCATTATGTCTCTTTGACAATCCCTTATTGGCTAAGGGAATGATCACAGAATTAGCAGATCTCATTTACTACATACAGGCATTTTCCGTGCCCAACACCGCTGAACACTTCACGTGAATTTTCTCATTTAACCCTCATAATAATCATATGAAGCAAGTTTTTTATTATTAATTATTTTAATAGTAATTATTATTAATCCCATTTTACAAATGAGAGAAATAAGGCTTAGTGGAGAAAAGCAACTTTCCTCACCTAATTAAAGGCAGAACTGAATAAAAGAACCAGGTCAGTTTGGCTCTAAATATCATGCCTTTGTACACCAGGCAACACCACTTCCCTGTTGGTATTACCTAAATATAACTAGTCTATACTGCCTTCCAGGTGTCAGATTCTCTATCCAAATACAATCAACCCACTTAGCATTTCATAGCATGCGTTCTTCTCATACTAGGATATTATCTCTTGGCAGGATTCATTCATACTTTCTTCTTTTTTTGGTTTCTGAGAAAAAAGTGATGATTTACTTAGTTGTACTTGAGTATCACTATCCATTTGATTAACTAAAATGATTTCTGCAGTTCACAGGCCAACCTTTGACTGGTGGCTTGTAGGCTTACAGACTTCTTCCTTCACCATTTTTCCGTCAAGTAGAATTCAACATGTTTCTTTAACCGAGGTCGCTCGGTGCAATAACTGACACAAAGGAGAAATGCAAAACTTAGCCCACAGGTCTCAATTTTCATTATTTATAACAATCCTTCCTGGGTCCAACTCCAATCTGTGGATCCTTCCTTTCCTCATGCAATCTCCTTTAAACAAGGAAGGTGAAAACAATCTGAATACTATTTCACTGCTAGTATGATTATCAATTGTCAATGAAATGCATCAATCCTCCTCATTATCAATAAGCTTCCAGCTCTGTAAAGATACCTGATGAAAGCCATAATCCGTTTTTCAAAAGGAGCATGCTGAGCCAAACCTAAAACTTCAGCAGAACTGTTCTATCCCAGCTGCTTGCAAAACTTCAGCATTTCTCGCTGAGTGACCTCCTCAGAGAGCTATCAGGGGAGTCCTTCAATCTGACTGTCCTACATAGAAAAAGCTGAATGTGAAATTAAGGCCAACATGTTACTGAGGATTCTTCCAATGATAAGGAATAGGGTTTAGAGAGCTCATGCTCAGATGTCTTTTTTTATCAGAATGAAGGGTTTTTTTTAACCATTATAATTAGGCAACTGAATTCAAGCTGAAGGTGATAAAAGGTTAAAATAGCTGTGCATCATGAATAACCTAACTCAAAGCAGGTAGGACATAAAGAAAGACTTCTAGAATTTTAAATTAAACTTTTTGATTGTTTTATTCCTGCTATTTCTTACATTCATACATAACAGTGAGGAGGAGGAGGAGAAAAGGGGGATGCTGGACAACAGTTATTCAACATGTACCCTGGTTAAGCTTTTTACACGCCTCATCTCACCTGATGTCACAGCTCTGAGAGGGAGCAGAGGCTCAGGATGGGGAAGCATTACAACTTCCCATTGTATCAGGGTCCTGATTTGAACCCTGAATGTCTGACTCCAAAGCCCATGCTATTAAAATCATGCTATTTGCCTCCCATGTCATATAGATATATTAGAATAAGCATAATATATTTCTCCTTTGGGAAGCATTTTACTTTTCATACAGAAGCATCCAACAACAGCCTCTTTCTATAGTTGTAAATTTCTCAGCAAAGTTCAGAAAGCTTATATAATAATTAATCAAACTTCAGTTTTACCACATGGGGCAACCTGATTAGTATTTCATGAATAATATAATGAACACTTAATATAATACAACTAATCTAAAAGAAAAGTATTATTTGTGGATTTTCTACTTGAACATTGCCATTAATCTGTGTAATTTCAGAAGTGTAATGAAAAAAAAAATGATCACAGTTGAATTCCAAAAGGACTTGTGAATATCTAAGATATTTACCATTTCTTAGGGAATGGCTATCAAGAATAAAATGAGGAACGTCTTCCAGGCCATAAATACCTTGCAAATTGAACATATAGAACAATGTTTTAACCCTATCCTTCCCCGCTGAATGTAGCTCACCAGATTTAGGAAATATTTGAAACTTCTTTATATTATTCTATATTGTGTACACCTGGGAAAGATGACAAGCACTTATAAGCTCAAATCTGCTCCATAAAAAATTTTTTCATATCTAGAATAGTAACTCCTCCTCAACCACCACATCCTGACCCCATCCTTCCCACACAACACTGAAAGTCACAGTATATTCAGTTCTTAATTTCATTTAAGCATGAGGTTTTCCTTTTGAGATAACTATGTTTAATTATAAATCAATGTGTTACTTTGTACTTTACTTGATAGAGACTTCTATGAATCTTTGAAAGGAAAGATATTCTAAAATAATTTATCTTTTAGTCATTCATTTAGACATGCCCCATCATGGTTATTTAATCAATGACCATGGATACATCCAAAATCAATGAAAAGAACCTTGAGGTATTGATAAGAAATGATGTATAACATCTATTTGCTGATCTATACAACAAATAGAACCAAAGCTATTTATCTATCTATCTAAATTTTCTCATCTTCACAGGTACCATTCTATCAAGATTTTCCAAGGCATCATATTCCAAAAGTATTGCAAAACACATTGTCTAGATGTAATATATCGATATATATATATATATATGTTTGTACATTTTGATTCATTTTCAACATTAAACAAAATTTATTAACCTGTAAGTACGATGATAACATCGAATTCACGGTGCTTATTTTTAACACAGAATCTCAATCTATGAGAGTGACACCTAATTATTTTTCAAAGTTTCAGAACTAGTGGTTAAAGATTCAAGTCTTTTTTCATTGTCCATTTCTGCCATTTTTGTTTTAGGTCTAGAAAAATTGCTTATTAGCGATGAACAATTACTTGCTTTATACAGAATATGCATACAGTAGGAATACTGTGTTGTATTTTTCCCAAGAGAAGACCGGGAATAGGGTAGAGCTAAATGAGATAGGGGTTTGACTGTTAGGGATATGACTGAGATATTTAAGTGGATGTTCTTAGTTAATATACCTGTGAGACTATGGTAAGAATAGTCCCTATTCTAAAGAGGATACCACCTATAGTCATTCTTGGCTCTCAGATGATGTCTATATGGTGGTAGATCAGGTATCCTTAGGAGGAGTGTCTACCAGAAGTGGACAAAACCCTTTTTTCCACATGTTCATGAACTCCTGTTTTCAAATGCTATATCACATTCTACATGGAAATCAACTGACGGTTACCCAGAAACCACCACTGGCATCATTAATGAATGAATTCTACACTGCCTACTGATTTGCCTTCAAATGCCATTGAATAATACAAGTCAGACCCGGTATAACAGAATCGTGAAACTGAGAGAGATTTTACAGATATTAAGTCACTTGCTCAAAGTGACCTCAGTACTTAAATACAAAATTGGAATCAGAAACCAGGTGATTCAATCCTTGCCCAGCAGTTATTGCACAGCATATTGACTGTGATGGCAGAGCTTCAAAAAGATTGGACCACATGCTCCTATCAAATCATTCCATTTCTTAAGCACCATTATGACCAAAAGTTCCCAAACTCAACCTTGTAGAGAAATTCAGCAGTGCCTTCACTGTGAAGGGCCCATATTCGTACAAGTGTTAGCTGCTGGAGTCTGGCAGAAGCCCAACCCTCTATCATCCAGTCACTCTTCAAGATGCTTCTTTCGATTGACATTTTACTGACATTAATGTGTTGCTGCTGCTCTGCATCAAGCATGTTAATTACTTGAGACCTGGGTTTTGAATTTGTGCCCTAAAGTGGTTTTAGCTGAAGAGTTGTTTTGTTTCATTTTTAAATCAGTCACATAAGAGAAAGAGAGAGAGAAAGAGAGAAAGAGAGAGAGAGAGAGAGAGAGAGAGAGAGAGAGAGAGAGAGAGAGAGAGAGAGAGAAATTATTAAATGGAAAATTCACAAATTAAAAAAATGGCAACCATACAAAAAGCAAGTTTCATAATTATCCAAAATAGAAATAGAATGATACAGTTCTTTGTGCTATTCTATTGGAAGTTTCTACGCCTCTTGGATATTCCATGCCAAATTTAAAAGCCTCTGAGATCATTCTGCCCTAATCCTCTTTGCTGGGAACCTAAGAAGCCTTATAACATACAAAATAATTAGAATTTTTGAAATTATAAATCTCATTTCAAACTTATTTTTTTAACTTTTTTATAAAAACCCTGTCATAAGTTTTCTCCCAAAAGAATGCATAATATAGAATAATGAGCACTAGAAGTTCTGAGTTGCTAAATTAAAACATTTAAATTGCTGATGATAACATGATCTTCTTTTAGAGTATAGAGTTTCCATTTATCAAAATGACTTCAGAGATAGTTTTATTTTCTCTCATTTGAAAAATCCATCTTGCAAGTACTAATGAAAGACGTTTAAATAACATTTTAACTATCTCTTTAAAATTTCTTTCCCCCCAAATGTAACCATATCTCAAGAAATGACAACTGTCCTATCCCATCATCTCAAAAAAGTTATGCTATCACTTTTGTAGATTTATATAGTTAACCATTGTACCGCTATAGCTCTATCTATTTCAAGGCCAACTTAAAACAAGCATGTAGGCATACACGTATACACTTGCACACACACAAATACTGGATTTTTCTTAAAACCTGTCAACTGTTAATAGTTCTCACCAGTGTATAAATATTTCAAATAAGTCTAGCCACACTTACCTGTACCTGGTTTCCAATAATTTTTCATCTCCTAAGACATGCCACAGAATTGAGATGACAAATACTGTGGTGCATTTTAAGAGTTATTCTCACAGAAATAAGCAAAAAAAGAAAAAATCTACAAGGCAAGTAAAATTCTACAACCTTTTATGCAAATCAGTCAAATGCCATTCAAGTAGCTCTGTTTTGCTCTTCCACTTCTGTTCTCACATCACCACCTCCAAACTAAGTTACAACAAATTCTAATAAATTTGACCATTATTATGACTATTATTAATTTGATAGTGATTAATATTTAGTAATTACTTTGTTTCCTGTTCAGTTAACATTAAGAGCTCTTTTTTTAATACTAAGAGCTTTTAATGCATTATTTAATTTTCATGCCATCCCTCTGAGGTAAGTACTATTATCATCCACCATTTAATAGATGAGAAATCAGTGACAGAGGAGGAAGAAGAACTAGAGTCTGTGTCTGATCCCTTAATCACTAGGCTGCCTCTAAGGAAAACCACTGAGAGTACTGGAGAAAAAGAGAATACAACAAAGCATTTGCTTGGCTACTTAAGAAGTATTGGGGTTAAATGTGGGGCAAAGTGGGAACAGTAAAAAGTGATATGTCTGTAATACAGGTTTGGTGGAAAGGCTACAAGTTCACTTTTACTTCCCAAGCATAATACCACTCATGTCTCTGGGTTTGGGGCTATATTCAGGCAACCGTTCTGAAAACCAAATTTGCTGGAGAAATGTCTCCTGCTGTTGAAGAGTTCCATCTTTCCTTCCCTTCATGCATGCACATACACACCTCCATTTTTCACAGCTTGAGCTAGTTTTGTAGAGGGGAAATGATGAAACCCCAGGTAGAGAAGAGACAGTAGTCATACAATTGTCTTTCTCCCACTCCCTCTTTCCCATAAATATATAGTTCTATAAGCCTCAATTCAATATTATTCTAGAGAGTGAAACAATTTCTTCTGTCATCTGCTTTAGATTTACCAAATGCCATCTTTTGTTCTAGAAATGTTTTCACATCTGTTGCTAAAGTTCCAAGTTTATATATTTCATGTATCCTTATGCTGTCAGTGTAGCAACAAACACCATCACTTTGATTGCTGCTGATAGCAGTTTTAAAAGGAAGGAGGGGATATTATACATGAAACTACTCAGTATGATTGTCAACAGTAGTTGAAAATAGTTCTAAATACTAGAAATGTCTCATCATGAACTCCCCTACCTAGTCTTTTCAGGCATTGGCTTTTTGGAACAAATGCTAAAGAAAGATTCTTAAATGTAGGGGAAAGGAGGGCTGTTATTAGAACAGAAAAGGTGGAGGACTTGCCAATGGGCAACAGGGGAAGAGATATTAGTGTACCCTAATCAGCTGTAAGCTGCACTACTCATCAAATTTAAAAATAAACACACATCCAGGCTCTCATTCCATTGGAAGCAGGGGCAAAATCTCTTCGGGAGGAGAGGATCATGACTTCTGGAATAATGGGGAAGAAAGTAAAGGCAAGCAGAGGGAAGGGGAGAGTCTTATACACAAGAGAAGAGAAAAGATAAAAGGAAGGAAGAGAAGGTGCAAGTACAACAGCTGTTAGAAGTGAGTTGGGCCCAAAATGTGGGTCCACTTCCCAGGACATGGAGAACAATAGCATGGCCAGAGACTTCCAAAAGTTCCCAGTAGAGAGCAATTTCAATTTCCACAGCAAAGGAATCATGGGGACAAAAGTGCACTCATCTCTGTAGACTAAAACTATGTATTTCCAAATAAAATAATCAAAACACCTTTTAAGGTGCCCTTTAAAAATTAATTTGATTCGTTTCCATGAGATAAACCAAGGAATCCATGTGTCAATATGCTGAAAAAATGATAAAATTGATGTCAAATAACCTTCATTTTGCAACAAAACCTTCTGTGATTCTGACATCTAGTTAGTCCAGTTGACATCATGTATGAAACTCAGAAATTATGCAGCCATAGAACAGAATACTAATTCCTGACAGCATGTGGAAAGGAACAGATGAGAACAAAACACCACAAAGGTTTATAAATTGACCAAATAAGACTGCATATGTTACCATCTTCTATGATAACAGAAATTTATTGACTGACAATTTACATTTGGTTTGCTCCCTTATTCTGCAAATCACAAAAATGGGTTGCTGTGGCAACTGCTATTTAGCTTGCTGGGAGGAAAACAACAATAACAACAACCCTCAAAGTACCTTCTAAGACACAAATACAGCATGTATTTTTATTGTTCCTCCTGCCCCAAGAGAACAAATCTCATGACAGAAACTATTTTTTCATAGTTTTAAAACTGGGCTTGCTCTCTGTCATTTGCATTTTTAAAATTACGTATACTACCAATTTATGCAAATGGGAAAGAAAAAAATCCATAGAAATATAAAAGAGATGGATACAGATTGCCTGAGTCACATGAATGTGATTGGGCCATTGTCTTTTACAGCATCCCCACTTTTATCATCGACAGCTCTTTTAACCAATTTAACTCCGTTGATGTGTCAAATCTGTGCATGATACTCCCAGGAATACACTGAGAGCTCAATGCTTAAAACATCAGCAAGAGCAGTCTTATTTTTCTGGACCAAAACCAAAAGCAAGGTGCAAATAGGAGATCATTAATTTTCTGGGAAGCATATTCTTAACCTCACAATAATGCACATCAGAGTCTGTTCACAAGGAGACTGTGCAGGACCCTAGAACACATCACGTTACCAACATCTGTGCACAGTGGAGAAAGCAAATAAACATCTCTACTCTGAATAAAATGGGAAGAAGAATACTCATCCTTTACCTACTTACTTCTCCAATGGGACCTAAAAGAATGGACACAAATTAGTAGATCCTTTAAGGCCTTGAAAATAAAAACTCGAGTTATTGTTGTCCTTATTCAGTGGCAAGTTTGATAAATTTTTAAACTCTCCTGATGCTGTTCTGACTGGGAAGGTCAACTTTTCTTCAAAGAGCTCAATTACCAGCCCTTGAAACAACACAAGTCTCTTCTTTCTGGAAGTTCACTGATTCTGAGAAAGTTCTTTTAGAAAAATGGCCTACTTAAAAAGCAAAGAAATAAAACAAAGCAGATATGTCCTCTTCCACCACCACTACTGCCATATGAAAACCCTCTCTAGGGTTTCTCACCACCTAAGGCTTGAGTTAAGGGCTGACTATTTTGAGGCAGGGACTCAAAGAGGGTAAGGATTGGTGAGGTATGGCAGCTAAAAGATACTAGGGATTTATAATATAAATAACAAGATAACAGGAACTAAAGTCTCAGTGTGTGAAAACACTATGTATCCAAGATTCAGATAAAAGTGTTCCTTACAGATCTTGGAGGCAAAAGTTCGTGACTGTATATATTAGTCTTCTGTTGCTCCAGTTAATCACATGAAAGATTAAATGGAGTGAACATACAGATTCTTTTTTCACTTTTCCTTTGGCAACAAGAGAGATCATTTTAAAAATAATTGGAGAAATCTGTGTTTTGTTCATAAGAGAAAAGGAAAACATTCATTCAATAGTACCACATAGAATCATTTGCTTAATAGCATTTCTAATATGTTATGCATTTATTCAATCTACTTCTTACTACATTAAAATGCAAAAACAATTACTCTGGATATAAATCCTAGAAAAACAATCAAAGTTTCTATTAAATCAGAGAAGAGACAGTAAAGCTGCAATGTGATTTGCAGAAGCTCATGAATAGACAATACTTAGAGTTTCTCACTAGAAAGTGAAAGAGTGGTACAGACTCAGATTCCTTCCCACTTTCCCTTCCCTCTTCTCTCTCTCTTTTTTCCTTCTCTCCTTCTCTTCCTTCCTTTCTTCTTGGACTCAGACTAAGGAGAGTCTTTATTTAAAGCCTAAAAATTCAAATTATGTAGGCATGTAAAATCATCTTATGTTATAATACCAGCCTTAGCAGATAGAAACTTCCTTTCACATTCCATTATAAATAGTTTACATTCAACTGAACAGTCACAGGGGAATATGGGCAGCTTCAACTTTCTAGGTCCATTGTTACACACACAAAAAATTCTTGGTTTGTTCTTTTATACTTATATTAAAGCCATTTCTGTTCATTAAAAACTCAAAATAAGCATGTTAAAGAAAAGGCAACTGAACATGAAGCAAAGAATAAAGAGAATCTGCATGTATAACAAGTATTGTGCATTTTACTTTGTCTGAAAGGAATTTTTTAAATCCACATGCTTTAATTGGGGCGCTTCTGGAGTAATAATCTCAAATACGAGATTCAATAAATGTGTTCATGCTCTGATTAAATGTCAAAGCCATAGATTTGTTATTTCAGATATAGTGAGCAATAATTTTGTTGGATAATAACGAACTCCCAAAGATTTATTTGTAACACTCGCTGTCCATTTCAAAGCTCTGAGTTGTACTGTAGAGTACTTCCAATTCTGCTGATAATATTACAGAATCTGGTATACAGAGCTGACATTTAAGTAAATTTTACTCATTTTTACATGTGCTGCATGGATTCTAAGTACTTCTGCCAAAACTTGGTACCAACACCCTTTGCACATCTTGACTAACAGCAGATATTGTTTTGGTTTGCATCAACTTTTTTTCCTTAACAGGGTATATATGAATTTCTTTACAACAAGGGTGTTTTTATGCCCCAAAGTATTTAGGGAAACACTATTTTCTGTAAGTATCATTTTCCAGCACAGATTCTTTACTCCAATCTAGGCTTCCCTAAAGATGCAAACTTCACAGATTGTTGATGTAATGACCACTTCCCATTTGATCACTATGAGCTGGCCATGAGCAAGGCCTGCCAGCCACTCCAAACCAGTTTTCTAGAGAACTTTTCTCAACACTTACATTCAATTATCTTAATGTTTATTATTATCATTTTTTATTGTTGTTATAGCATTTTAATTTTTTTAAGTCTGTGACAAGTCCAGATATTAAGAACATACTATGACCAAATTTACATGGTTTTCTCCATTCTCCAAGTAGAAATGCCACAAAATTTAAGAAATTAATCCATATCCCTTACATCCTCATTACACTATACTACTACAGACATAATCTATAAAAATCAAATGAGAGAAACCTATCTCATTTTCACAAAACATTATCTTCATTAGTTCTCTCCAGACATATTTATTCAAGATACTATTATGAGGGTGAAGATTGGATTAGAGGTATTCTCATGATTAGATTTAAGCAATCTGTATTTAACTATACTTTTATACATGCTACTATTTATAAGTAGCTTTTGCTATAGTTTCCTTAGTCGCTCAAATTATAAACACATACATACTTATTTCTCAGTTTGCCAAGTTTATGTTATTCAATATTCCACTCACAGAAGCTACTGTCGGGAACTCAGCATTCATCAGCAAAACCGAGGTCACAAATGAGTGTCTTACACATTAAATATTTCTTATAATGCTATTTCGGGAATTTACAATTAAAGTCAACTGATATTCATTCATTCATTCAATACTTTCTTAACTAGCCAGGCACTATTCTAGCTAGACATTGGAGACATAGCCATGAACAAAACAGGAACTCTTTAATAAAGCTAACTTTCTAGTTGGAGGTGGTGGGAAACAGGCAATAAACAAAACATAAATAAATAAATAGGTTCTAGTGGTCCTGAATGCTATATAAGGAAAACAAAACAGGGACTCGAAGCAGTACTTTTGGTAAGGTGGTCTATAAACATCACCAAATAGGAAAATTAAAAGCCAAATTAAAGAACAAATGTCTAAAATGCCTAAAATAATTTCAGTACAATGTAACATGTTCATTGCCAACTATGTGATGAACCGTTAACTTTTCCTTCATAAGTTTTAAAAAGAACCATCATCTAATTATATCATACAAAAAAAGGAATATTCAGCCTTGTGTATGCTGATGAAGTAAATAAGACATTGTTGTAGACCTGTAAGTACTTTATTAACAACTAATAAAGGGGCTAGTCAAGCACCTATGCATCTATAACACAAAGGTTTATGCAGTACAGCCTAACAGAAAGGTGACCGATAATGGAATCAGGAATCTGGGATCAAGCTCAGGAGCCATCACTTACCAGCCCTTAGACTTTGACCAACTCATTAAATTTTTCTGAGCCTCACTTCATCACTGTTAAGCAGGTATAACAACACAAGCTGACAGGATTATTCTGGGATATGTATGAAAAGTGAATTTAGCTTTTTTTTTTTTGCAGTGTAGCATATTATGACTGCTATTACTTTCATTGTTTCATTATTTGTTGCTATTGTTATATGATAGCAAAACATTCATGGAAATGACAAAGACCTTTAAGAAATGTTAGGATCAGAACTACAGTAAAATATGAAAGTAAAGCATCAAAGACCTTATCTGTCCATGGATATTGGAATTAAGTCTACATTAGAGAAAATTATATTCTTTAATCTATGTTTCTCCGTATAACTGCTGGAGATCAGTCATTAAAGAAAATCACAAAACTAGAATTTTCAACTCCGTATCTTTCATCATTCTGACACAATTTAATTATTCTCTCATACACTGAGGATAGCTTTCATTCACTGAAACAAAACTATACCTTCCAAGAAAACCTACACAACACCAGGAGTAACGACAAAGATATATCTTACTAACCAGGGTCATGTATTACAAATTTAAAACACCATGAAAAAAAAATTAGTCTTCTTGAAATTTAGATCTTAAACTCCAACTCCCTAGTGGTTTAATCTAAACTTTACTACATGGCTATCTTTGAAGAAGACATCTAAAATGTAAATATGATATGAAAAATACAAGTATTAAATACAAAAATTCTTAAGCTTCAAAGAAAGTTTCTTCATAATATGAAATTAATGTTGAATAATTCTTGGCTGAACAATGTGAAATATTCCTGCAATACAAATTAATGGTAAATCAACTTTACTTTGCAAAATAATTTTGTTTGGGCACATGGGAATAGTAAATTTTGGTGAATGTCCCAGATCAAATTTAAAGGATTCTAGGTTTTGAATCATGCAACTGTGTGAAGGGAAAGTTTTTTTTCTCCTAACTCAAATTCAGTAATCAAAACTAAAAACATATTAAATCTGACCCTGTGAAGCTGTTATAACATAATGTAAAACTATTTGCTTCTCTTAGCTTAAAATGATAGTTTTAAATGTATTCCTAAATTTTCTGTAGAGAGTTTATCACTAAGAATTTCTTCCAAACAGGTGATATGTCACCTAGTTTTTCACCTAATCCATATATTAGATGAATACCAGGCTTTTAAGTGTAAAGTGGATGCAAATTTACAACCTTGTTTTGAAAGAATCCTTTCTCCCAACTAAGATTTAGAATCCTTTCCATGACTGGTCCTCTAGCCAAAGTGCAACCTCAAAAAAAAAAAAAAAAAAAAAAAAAAAAAAAAAAAAAAAGCTTAAGTTGGCATATTGCCCAAGCTCCTCATGAGGTAGCTGTTGTAAAAGAAGTAATGTTAGCAAGGGCCTATACTGCCTATTAACACAAAATTAAAATTTGTAGGCATCACAAATTGTACTACTTTCCCTTTCAAAGAAATGGCCATTTTGTCTTTTTTACTTCCTCCTTAAACTTTGATCGTTTCTACTCAACACTTAAAGGCAATACATGCTGCTTTATTTATGTCACCGTTTTGGGGTCTCATATCCCCCAAATGTTCATTACCAAAATGTAGCCTAATCCTTAAATGGTATAGTGGTTGAATATTACTGGAAACTTATTAAAGTAGAATTCATCATAAAGCCCATTATGAGCAGGTAGAATATGAATCAAATTGTGTCCCCTCTGTCAAAAATAATATTAAATGAATTCAAGGAGGTTTTAGGCAACGAAATTTCGCAAGTTGGTTACTTAAGGTAGTCCCACAAAATTAACTCCAAGTAAAGAGCAATTGGGAGGCTACTGGAAAGTTAAGTGGCTATAAGTTAAGTGACAGGAAGACGGAAACTCAAAGCTTTAAGTTGCATATAGTACCTTTCACTTCCACACATGAGATAAATAATAAAGCTTCACTGACTTAGGGTGCATCAAGAACTAACTCTGTCTGCCCCTTCAGACTTCCTCCAAGTACCACCAGATCATCTCACAATGATCACTTGTCAACACAAGTGTTAAAGAGCACACGACGTGTCCAGTAGCGAGCTTCTTCTTACTGAGAGATGCACAAACATGCACACAGGCATGAAAACTCCCCCTATACCTTGTTTAGATGATTACTTTTGAAACTCAAAACTGTAATTTGGAAAGGTTTTCTCAAGTTTTCAAATGAGTTTTTATTATTGTTCTATTTTAAAATTTTTCTTGTAGCCCCTGGACTCAGAGATAGCACTTGTCTTAAGCAGTTTGACAAGAATATAAGGGGGAAATCACAGAGCCACGAGGGAAATCCAACACGCTTTTCAAATGAAAATATACAAGCAATTCCACGCTCATTATAAGGAACTAATAATACAGACCCTATCTGTATTATCAGCTCCCTCAGTTACAGTAACAGAAAAGCATCATCCATCACTGAACTCATTGGCAGACAAATGCTGACCCGCGGCACACCTGAAATGTGATGCTATGATTCACACCCTTGTTCACTGCATTTAAAGAAATTATTTGACCATAGGAGCTCAATTTATTTCGATTCCTTTCAAAATGTGTTTTATTTTCACAATTCTTAGTAAAAATATAAAACTCTGGTATTCATGCTGTTTTGTTTAATAGCAATGAAAACCAATTTTTTTATTATATGCAGAACAGAAGCTGAACTACCCAGAGACCCTGCACTCTGAGTTCCCGTCAAAGGAACATTCCTTTCTAAAATGTAACTTTCAGTTTTCTGTAATAATATTGCAACTAAAATATTCTTCACTCTCTATCTGCAGTACATCATTGGACTCTTGTTCAGAGGCATCCTTATCTTCTTTACAAAACAAAGACTTTCTGTTCTGCCAAACTGAGCTAATGAAAGAACATAAACATGATGAAAATCTTTTTCCTGTCATCCTTTTATGGCATGTCTCTGCTTCAAAAACCAACCCTCCTGAGATCAGGATGAAAGCATTTACTTGTACTTGTGACAATCAATATAGAACACACTTTTTTCTTTTCTTTTTTTTTTTGGTGGGGGTGGCATATATGCCTATCATGTCCTCCCATGTATAAGATGCCAGGGAGAGCAGTGCTTGTGATCAGAAAGCACTGGGCAGCATACATGTACCTGGTCAACTCAGGCTGGAATCTCTCTATATTTCTTTTAACTACACCAGGGAGATGGACAGTCTTCAGATGACTCAAAGAATGGAGACTTCAAAGACAGGTTAGGGGGCTTCCCTGGTGGCGCAGTGGTTGAGAATCCGCCTGCCGATGCAGGAGACACGGGTTCGTGCCCTGGTCCGGGAAGGTCCCACATGCCGCGGAGCAACTAAGCCCGTGAGCCATGGCCGCTAGGCCTGCGCGTCCGGAGCCTGTGCTCCGCAACCGGGAGAGGCCACAACAGTGAGAGGCCCGCATACCGCAAAAAAAAAAAAAAAAAAAAAAAAAAAAAGACAGGTTAGGGTATTTGGCTACCTTATAAGGAAGAAGAAAAATATCTTAAAATTGTTTGAATTGTCTGGAAAATTACCCCAAATGCTTTCATCAGAAATGGAGGGTAACTGAAAGTACGTCTACATTGAAACATGCATTTCCAAACCATCATACTGCAAGGTACCATACAAGTATTTCTCCTGTCACACAATCAGGGGAATGTGCTAGAGAGACTGTCTCTAAATGCAGCTGGAAATGCCTCTTAAGACAGCAGGATGGCATCATTTACAAATCATCCCACTGCACTACCCAAATAAACTGGAACTGGACAATAAGAACAAGCTTTCAGAAAACAAAAGTATCAAAGGAAAAAGGAAAGTTTATTTTGGCAGACTTGTCCTCTTTATCCATGTGAAAGTTTTCAAATACAAATCGATGCCTAAGTCAATTATCCAAAACTCTACTGATAGGAATAAAACTTGGAACAAAATGGGAAACCTCAGTACATAAGTTTAGTCAATCACATTGAGAATTTTCTGAACTAATGGATCTTACACATGTACATGTACATGAACATTTTGCAAAGAGAATAATTATTTTTTACACATATATAAATTGTTCCTGACATATGAGTAAAAAAAAAAATCTCCAAATTTCCTATGAATTGTACAGGTCCTAAGAATCCTTTTATAGATTACTTCTGCTCCTAGTAAAATTCCCACCCTATCTATATGCCACAGTTTGACACACGTGTAAAACGTGAATAAATATCATGAAATATCCATGTAAATTCTGTCACTATCTGTCAGTAATATGTTATATTTGCTCAGGAAATATATTTAAACAGTTTTTAACTTATTTAAGATTATTACAAAAATTATTTAATTATAGAGCATGGAGGGACCTCTCATTTTAGAAATCAAGTCACTAAAGGTCATGAGGTCTTCTCCTAATTTTTGGGTCTGCATGCTTTCACAATACCCTGCTGCTAAATTACTATTAATCACCCAAATAGAGATCTATAGTTTAATTATAACCTGAAGCAAATTTTCCATTATTCTGTTTTCCAATTTGGAAAATAAGATAATTATACTTCAATCTAAGATGAATGAATGTTAAGGTTAATGCATAAATGAGTGCTTTTCCCCACAGACACCTACACCTGGGACTATACAAATGCTAAATAACAAGAGAATGATAAAAAGGAAGTTAGAAAGCAAATTCCATTGGCTCTCACACAATATTGAATGAAGTACTGTTATGCTATGTTATAAATTAGAGCTCCCCAATACATGGAATGATTCTCACAGAAGAAATACAAGCATAAATAAATAGAACAAGTTCCGGCTTAGAAATACCATTTGTTTGGCTAATTACATACAAAAATCAACTTCACAAATAATGCTATTAATGAAGTACTCAGTTGAACAAAAACTGTAATTAAAAATAAATACAAATCAGAAATTTTTTCATGATAAGGAATGATAGTATCACAACAACCTTTTTTTGAATTTTAGAATTTTATTTATTTTTTTATACAGCAGGTTCTTATCAGTCATCCATTTTATACACATCAGTGTATACATGTCAATCCCAATCGCCCAATTCATCCCACCCCATCCCCACCCCTCCGCCGCTTTCCCCCCTTGGTGTCCATACGCTTGTTCTTTACATCTGTGTCTCTATTTCTGCCCTGCAAACCGGTTCATCTGTACCATTTTTCTAGGTTCCACACATATGTGTTAATATACGAGATTTGTTTTTCTCTTTCTGACTTACTTCACTCTGTATGACAGTCTCTAGATCCATCCACGTCTCTACAAATGACTCAATTTCGTTCCTTTTTAAGGCTGAGTAATATTCCATTGTATATATATACCACATCTTCTTTATCCAGTCATCTGTCGATGGGCATTTAGGTTGCTTCCATGACCTGGCTATTGTAAACAGTGCTGCAATGAACATTGGGGTGCATGTGTCTTTTTGAATTATGACAACCTGTTATTTTTAAGTATACAGAAATCACTACACCAATATGAAACACTCCTGAGACTCAGATGGCATTCCCCACTCTCTAAAAGAATATTATAAATGAGGAATTTCTGCACTGCGAATTATCCTTCCTGACTGTGGCTATGCTATAACTAGCTGCCACAAATCTGCTGTTTTGGGGTGCCATGTTTAGCATTATTTTTTAAAGAAAACTATCTTGATCCTTTTTTATTTTATCCCTATGGATCTCCCCACATAGCACAAGCCCCAAATTTTGAAAACAGCAGAAGAAAAAAGATAAAAAATCTAAAGACTACCTCACAATCTGCCCAAAGCATATTTTAAGAATCGGGAGAAAAAAAAATTGTGCTGCTTAAGTTACTCCTGGTTTCTCTAAAAGAAATTCATTGCAAGGCCTACATTTTAATCCAAGAGAGTCAGCTGAGCTTAGTTTCATGAGGGATGAAAATAGTACATGACTTGTTTAAGATCTGCACTAATATTCTCTGTTCAAATAGAATGTCCGGAATATGACAAGGACACAAAATAATATCAAGTCTCCTCTCTTTTTTTTTTCTTTTTAGCTATAGCTATTCCTATAATAATGACAAAAGAGCATGTTATCCAGTTTGAGAATCTCAAAATATCTGATTTGAGATTCTCAAAATATCAGAATCTAAGGAAATCATCCTCAAAAATAGCATCCACAAATGTATCGGTAATAACATACATTTTAGTGCATGAATTCTGTACAATAACAAAAATAATTTTGCTCTAAAAAAGAGATTTCTTTATAATGGTAACTCTATAAAAAATCTTTATGGGATTTCCCAGAACATTAACAATCAATTTGGAAATAATAGTGAAAATTTTGTCCAAACCCCACATTTTGTGGGAAACTAAGACTCAGAGAGCAATATGATTTATCTGAATCACACAGCAAAACTAGGCCTAGAAAAAAGGTTTTCTTATTCTAGTTCTCCTTCTGCAACACTCAACTGCCTTCTAAATTTCATCTGAGTAAAACTTTTCTATCAGAGAAGGAGAAACAAACAACAACAAAAGCCAGTGTACTCATCCAGTTATAGGAAATACATTTCTGAATAGTTACTAAGATGAGTGGTACTATGTTAATAAACATTTGAGAGGAAGTAGAGCTTAGTGGTAGTGAAAGATAAACTGAGGAATATTAAGATTTTAAGAGTTTGAGCAAAAATCTATTAGAATAGGGTAGAGCCAAACCATTAGTGGTTAGGAGGCTCCATTGGCAGGAGCTCAGAGAGAGGCTTTGAGAGAGAAATGTGGAAGCAAAAAAAGGGAGTTATTGATTGGCTATAGCTTAAGGCCTAGTAAGCTATTTGCCTGCTTGTCCTTAGCATTTTGATTTTGTAACCTTGAGGCATTTACAGGCTTATATTTTGGTTTGCTTACATGGGTCACCATAGAATTAGAGTCCTATCAGTTAATGGCCTCCTTGTTTAATTAATTTAACAGTGGTTCAGAGGCAAACTAAAGGGATTTGAATCTGAGGGGATGTAAACTGGCAAGTCATTTAACCTCTTTGGCCTCATGTGAAAATTAAGGATGATATTAGCGTCTACAAAAAGAGATGACATGAGGAGTACCTGTGAGAACTTACATGAGGCATGAGACCAGTGGAACATGGGACATGCCTGCCATTGATGTATTGTTACTAACTGCTCTTACCATACCTACCCTCCTCCAGAGCACTTCCTTCTTCCTTGCCCCATCCCTTACTCGGCAAATACTTACCATGGAAGCTGAGTGGCATCATAACACACTTAGGGATTTTTCACTTGAAAGGAGAAAGACCAATTAGGATTCAGTCAAGGTCAAGGGAAAGAGACCTCACTGTGGCAGGTCTATAGACTGAGATGACAGTGGGGGAATTTGTGTTAGAAAGAATGCCTAAAGTCTCTCCAAATTTTCAACACCGTTTTAGAATGAACCACTTTGTATGAGTCATTTCACTCTAAGGGCCTCCCTTACCTCATTTCTAAGGGAGGATGGGAATAAATGGATGGTTCAGAAAACTGAGGTCTTTGGAGCCTCTTCAGGATTAGATGCTATGGGCAGAAAGGCTAAGCTGGGTACCATCTAAATCTTTCCAGAAACCACACTCTCCTCCACCATCCCACGTCCCATGCTAACCAGAATAGATCTTCCTTCCTATGTTTGACTTATTCTGAATCTAGGTGAGACTTTATTTGAACAAAGGTTTTCACAACTGAGATGAGGTTGAGAATCAACAGATCTGTATGCCCACTTCCAGCTAAAAAAAATTTATGACATCAAAAATATGCTAATTTTATGATACTAAATTTACTCAGGTGGCCGGAACTTGATATTATTAAAAATCCATATCTTTCAAATTAGCAAAAATATCATATTGAATATATTGTTCATATGTCAATATTAATAATTACTGGCAACTCATTTTTGCCTCAGTTATTCCATTAAGGGACCTAATCCAGGCAATTTACTTACCCAGTGTAGTGTGCCTCAATATGATGACTAAAGTAACTCTCTTCCTCTTTTACCACTAGCTAGATGTAAACGTAAAATGAAATAAGAATAATGGCAGGTAATTAATCTGATAGCATTTAAAAGCTCCATAATGACTAAAATTCAGTGATCCTAATGTGTCTATGACATAGGATTACAGCACTAAACATAAACTAATGATCAATTAAATACAAAGGTTAAAACTGAATAAGTCAGCTTACCCACAGCTAGTTTTTGGACACCTTTTAAAAAATGTTTCATGTTCAGAGTAGTGTCAGTTTAGAATATGAAGAAACCTTAACGATCATATAACCAATTTCTAAATTTTAATGATCAATAACTTGAGGCACAGGAAAGTAAGATGTCCTGTCTACAATCACATAATCGCCTAGTAAACCTGATCCATATTTCATAATGCAAAGCAAATTTTCTTCCCCTATGTCAATTTTTTATTAACAGATAAATATTTTAAGATAGTATCCATTAAACTACTCTAGTCACCATTATCCACTCCCTGAAAGTTGACATAGATATTTAACCAGTTAATTCTGAAAAACTGGAAAATAAATATTTCTCAAGAAAAAAGAATAGCCTTTTATAGGGATGCATTTAGAATAATGTAACAATACCTTTGGGATATGGAACCTTCAATTAGAAATGAAGAAAGACTGAGTCTTACAACAAAGGAATATAAAGTCAAATAATGGGAGAATAGAATTTAAGTACTTCTTCATACAAATGAACTTAGCTAGCAATTTGCTATAGAAGAAAAGGAAAAACTGGGCTTTAATGTAGCCATAGCAACCTCCCATCTTGAACAATTTTTGATCTTAAGTATGCAAATGTTTCTCTTCTTCAGACTCTGTAGTCTTTATAATACACATAATGAGGTACGGGGAAGAAGCCACACTTTGTTTTTAAGCTTTAGGATTGTAAAAATTCACCTGAAAGGTACTGGATTTTACATTTTCTTACCCATGTGTTTCCCCACTACTTCAGTTGATTTTTTATAAGCATCATAAAAGAACACACAACATTCGGGTTACTTCCGTTGGACAGACAGAACTAAGCCTCTTCCTTTGTGCATCCATAGAGTAGTACACATACTACTACTACAACAAGTCAACTCTACTGTGCACCATCCTCTGCTATTTTCTCCTTCAGTAACTCAGAACTTGGTGAGCAGATAGTTCATCTTATTTATTGTTGACTTTGCAGTAGCTACAACAGTGCCTGCCAAAAAGGAGGTATCTGGTCAATGTTTCATAAATGTAGAAAAACAGAATAAGTTAAAGAATTAAGATCTTTTTATTAAGAAAAAAGTAGCTTTTGCTCTCAAATGTTGCATACATAATTATATCTAGAAATAATTTCTATTTTTATTTTAAAGAAATCTAAAGTTACGAGTGTCCACAGGTATTAAAAAATATCATAAGATATGAGAATTCTTAAAATTGTTTTCTTTTAATGGCCTAAACTGGGAGGTTTCATGCTGCTGGTCAGAGTCTAATTATACATATATTACTTGTTTAATTTAAAACACAGAAAACACTTTAGATCTTTGACTCTCCCTTAGGCAAAATCTATGTGGGGAAGCCAACAAAAAAATTAAAGACACCATGAGAAAAATTCAGAAAGCACAAAATGACATATGTATTAGGAAAATTCCACATCTTAAAATGCTTTCTAAATTTTTTTTTAAAAAGAGTCTTCGAATTTACCACCCACACCCCCAGAAAAAGGGCCTTAAGTTCACTGCCAATTATTCTCTGTCAAAGAAAAATCATTTTTAATCTTTCAATTCTTAAAAATCTTATAAAGTGTAAAGATTAGAAATGCAAGCACAGTGACTGATGCAGTAGGCCCTCAGCAAATATTTATTGACAGATCAAATGGAAGAATAAATGAAAAAGTAGATAGATGATAAGCTCTATATAAGGGTTGATTTTGGACTGTATAAGTCATTCAAGCAAGTCATTTAAAAGAGCTTTTATATAATACATTTCATTGATATGTCAGTTTTCATTCCTAGTGACATTTCATTAACATTGTCTTTTGAACTTGTATAATATTCAATTATAACTTATTTTGCTTTAATATATGATTCTGTTGCCTTTAAAACTAAAAGAAGGGGGACTTCCCTGGTGGTGCAGTGGTTAAGAATCCGTCTGCCAAGGCAGGGGACATGGGTTCGAGCCCTGGTCTGGGAAGACCCCATGTACCATGGAACAACTAAGCCCATGCGCCACAGCTACTGAGCCTGTGCTCTAGAGCCCGTGAGCCACAACTACTGAGCCCGCGAGCCACAGCTACTGAGCCCACGTGCCACAACTACTGAAACCCACGAGCCTAGAGCCCATGCTCTGCAACAACAGAAGCCATCGCAATGAGAAGCCTGCACGCCATAATGAAGAGTAGCCCCGCTCAAGGCAACTAGAGAAAGCCCACGCATGGCAATGAAGACCCAAAGCAGCCAAAAATAAATAAATAAATAAATAAAATTAAAAAACAAAAACAAAACAGGGCTTCCCTGGTGGCGCAGTGGTTGAGAATCCGCCTGCCAATGCAGGGGACACGGGTTCGTGCCCCAGTCCGGGAGGATCCCACATGCCATGGAGCGGCTGGGCCCGTGAGCCATGGCCACTGAGCCTGTGCATCTGGAGTCTGTGCTCCGCAACGGGAGAAGCCACAACAGTGAGAGGCCCGCGTACCACAAAAAAAAAAAAAAAAAAAACAACTAACAGAGGTACAAAAAATAACCTTATAAAATAGTTTTATATGAAAAAACAACTGAAAAGAGCAATAGTTAATTATGAGTTGGTCCTTAGCTCCTACATATGACTACATATATGAATGTGTACTCTAACAACAAGAAATCACTTAATGAAAATTTATCCACTATTAAGATTTACTTGCATATGGCTTAATTTATTTTAAAGAAAAGAAGCAAAATATTTTATCTACATGTTATCTACTTTACATCCATCCATCCACCCATCCATCCATAATATAAATTTATTTGAAGACTTATGTCCCAATCCCAATGCTAGGCTCCAGATCATCTATCCAGGCAACAGTCCTAAAACCTTCAAAACCTAAGTAGAAACATTGACTTTTTGAAGTGTAATTTTCCTACTCTTTAGAAGAAAAAATAATCCCAGCAAATCGATGGAGTATGGGAAATTATGTAAGTATATCAATAATTACATAATACAAATTTTCTAAGTTTGAAAACATTTTTCAGAGAGTTTATTTTTTTCATTATATTCAAAAAGGAAAAGTAGAAGAGGGAAAGATGAGGGAGGATAGAAGTGAGAGGGTTTAGGGCACATGCATTAAAATTCTCAAAAAGTGAAAATGGGATTCAGCTAGTCCATCTATTTTTTAATGACATAATTAGTTATTTAAATTTTTTTTTACACCAATGCACATAAAAAAACAAACGACAATATCTCCTTCTAAAATCAACATCACCATTATCACTGTTATCTAGCCCAAACCTCAAAATAGCCACCAGCAGAAACCATTTTCTCACTGATAAAGCCAAAGTGTACCTAAAGAACAGCTATGTTTTTAAACTGGTGCTGGTAAAGTGAACCACTTTCTGTTTTGCTAGTGGAAAGTTGGCAGTATAACTGTGTTATTTCTACTTTCTTTGTTTTTTTAAATAAATTTTAATTTTATTTATTTATTTATTTTTGGCTGCATTGGGTCTTCGTTGCTGCACACGGGCTTTCTCTAGTTGAGGCGAGCAAGGGCTACTCTTTGTTGCAGTGCACAGGCTTCTCATTGCAGTGGCTTCTCTTGTTGTGGAGCACGGGCTCCAGGCACGTGTGGGCTTCAGTAGCTGTGGCTCGCGGTCACTAGAGCGCAGGCTCAGTAGTTGTGGCGCACGGGCCTAGTGACCCCGCGTCATGTGGGATCTTTTCAAACCAGGGCTCGAACCCGTGTCCCCTGCATTGGCAGGCGGATTCTTAACCACTGAGCCACCAGGGAAGTCCCCTATTTCTACTCTCTAACCACCAAACAATAAGAAAAATATTCTGTAAAATTCTGGGAGCATATCTTTTTCTCTTTATTTTTTTCCTATGTTGTTTATTTTAAGTTACTTAAGAAGGGAAACAGTCATTTTAAGCATTATTCCATATTCTATCATACAACACAAATTATAGAAAGACACAATTGTGAGTTAGCATGTAGCAAACATTTGTTTAATGACCTATATACTGGCCTAGGTACTAATCAACCAATCAAATGTACTAATATAATCAAAAGTAAACTGAGCACAGTTCCTAATAATAATAATCTCATAATCTAGTAAGAAAATAATAATCTAATAATCTTATATCTAGTAAGGAAATAGTCTAATAATGTAATGTCTAGTAATAATCTACTGTCTAATAATTTTATGGCCAGTAAGGGAAAAAAAAATGTAAACAAATGATCATCATGACACAGATGAGAGGTGACCAAGAATGAATACAGGAAAAGCTTCCCAGCATAGATGTTTGGGGGCTGAGGTCATGCTAAGGGCCATGAGACTCAAGAGGTCCAATTTCTGGTGACGATATGCTCTTTACTAAAGCAGGTATGTCAGGCTATCATTTCTGATGATGATGATAATTAAGAAGTCTAACCTAACTTCCCTGTACCTGACTCTATAATTACAAACAAATTGCAGGTTAATAATTTGCATTTCCAAGTAGATTTTTTAAATGGAGCAAAAGCACTGGCCAGCAGATTCGAGTATTTGTATCTCTTGACAGTCATATTTCTCATTGTAATGTATTGGCATTTGGGTTTTGTCCCTTTTGAGTTTGGTTAGTGTGAATCACACCCTAGTCACTATTAGTAGATTGATAAAATTAATTTTCTAAATTTGAAAAGCTGAAGTAAAAGGTAATGTCAGCCCTTCCCAAGAAAAACATCACTACATTACCTTCTGTTAAAATAGTTTCATAGCATCTCTACATATGCATGCAAGCCTAAGGATAAAACCTGGGTTCTAATCCCACCTCATCAATTATTAGCTGTGTGATTTCAGACAGATAGGTGTCAATTCCCTTACAAATAAATAAATAAATAGTGGTTAAAATCCCTCTCCAATCTGTTTCAAGGCCATTATTAACATAAAATAATGAATAACAAAGGGCTTGGAAAACCACAAAGCTCTAAGATGTAAGATATTATTACTGCCTTACTATCCTACAAACAATCCATGCCAAATAATCCATTAGTGAAAGTATCATAATCATTTTCAAAATCATGAGAAAAAAATCAATATTACAATAAAGGCAAAATTTACATATCCTCTGTTGTACTTCCCATACTGACAATTTCTTCCTACAGACCTGTAAAAATAAAATTTGAATTTGTTCACCACTTAAAGAACTCTCCTGGGCTTCCCTGGTGGTGCAGTGGTTGAGAATCTGCCTGCCGATGCAGGGGACACAGGTTCGAGCGCTGGTCTGGGAAGATCCCACATGCCGTGGAGCAACTGGGCCCGTGAGCCACAATTACTGAGCCTGCACGTCTGGAGCCTGTGCTCCGCAACAAGAGAGGCCACGATAGTGAGAGGCCCGTGTACTACAATGAAGAGTGGCCCCTGCTTGCCACAACTAGAGGAAGCCCTCGCACAGAAACAAAGACCCAACACAGACATAAATAAATAAAATAAAATAAAATAAACAAAAAAACTCTCCTTATTTTCAAAAGCTTGCAGAATAAATATAGCTCAAATAGGGTTGTTTCTGGCATATGGCTATGCCAAAATGATGAAGTGAGGTCAGAATAGAGTTTCTAATTAAATATAAATTTAAGAAAATATAAAAATTTTAAAACAAAAAGTGGTATTATTAGGTTAACATCCCTCCAAAAAGAATGTTTCACCTTGAACATTTCTAATCCTCTAGTTAACATAAAGGAGAATATAGGAGTCTTTTTGCTCTGCCAGAGAAAGTGGATATAACTGGTTATTTGGCAGAAATTCTGATTGCTCAGTTCTCAACTGAGTGATTTATGGCAACATGCAGAAATTTATATTTTGTACCTAGGTTTTTTCTTCATTTTGAGAATAAAGAGGCAATAGACTTCTATTTTAAGTTTTATCCAGATGCCTCTCCTGTGTGCTCCCATTTCATCTCTGACACTGAATTGTAACCATCTGTTTACCTGTGTCTCCCCAGAAAGACTGAAAACTTATGAAGGGAAGAGACCATATTTAAGTCATCTTTTTATCCTCCAACTATTAACCAATAATTGGCACATAAAAGGTGTTCATTAAATGTTGACTGAATAAATTGAGGAATAAACTAAGATATAATATTAGATTGACTTTAAAGTCTAGTTCCTTTGTATTACACTCAAATTTAATCTTTGGATTTTAGTAATAAGGGTAACACACATTCTGTGTAACTAATAGATTTACCCAAGTTAAACCAGTTGAATACTGAAATTAGGAAATCAAACAAACCGAATTGCTTAAATTGTATGTAGCAAACATGAATATGTACATTTATTAAGTAATATAATTCATTTATCAGTTCACTGAAAACATTTCTTGAGCATCTACTATGTCCTAATTACCATGCCCAGGAGCTGGCAGGCCTCAGGCTCTCAAGGAAGTGAGTGTCTGGTGGGGCAGAGAACCAACTAAATATTCTGACAGAGGTGTGTGCTGGGGCCACTGAACGACCTCAGAGGGCAGCTAAAGTACAACTGGGGAGAGGGGTTATATGGAAGGCTTCACAGAGAGGTGATGCTTGAACTGAGGGTTGATAAAACAGCAATAATTAATGTAAAACAAATAAACAGGCAATCCAGGCAGAGAGAAAAGGGTGAGGCACCCACAGTTCTACTGGCAGAGAGAAGGCTGCATGCAGAAGAATGGCAGAAAATGACAAGAAACAGAGAAAATGAGGAGGGACCCCAGATCGTGGAGGGATAAGGATTTATAAAACATCTTCAGGGAAGAAGCAGTTGTATTAAATTTTTTCCTCAAGGGGCTTAGAGCTTACTTAAAACAGATTAAGAGTAACAGGTGAACAGTATTTTAAAAAGGAATTTTGATCAGCAAATAGGTGAAGTAACAAAACAAACAAAAAAAGCAAAGACACTTAATTCAAGATAACTTAGGAGTTATCTGAACTTCATGATCCAGTTTTATCACATCTCTTAAAGGATAAGAGGAGAATTAGGTGTGACTTTGAACTATAAATATTCCACCAATTTTGAAAACCAAAGAATGTTTTAAATTAGAAAGTGTTTAATCTCTCTGTAGAGACCATATCTCCAAATATATTGATCTCTGTCACTGAAGTACCTACCTTAGAGTCACTCAACAATGCCATTATGAATGTCAATATTGGGCAGAGATGAAAGAAAAGAACAGTATTCACAGACTGATTATTCAGCAGACCATTACTGCTGGTAGGCAAGAAGTCTCAGAATGAACAGTCCAGCCGTGCTCCAGCTGTCCTGCACACTTGCGGGGAGAGCTGACCAGCAGTCCAACGGATGGAATGTACATGTAAAAGTAATGTGGTATTTTACAATAGAGCACATATCAAAATTGCAACTTGGTTTTAGATTGCCTATTGTTATGATAAAGACATCAGTAACCATTTAAAACAAGGTACATCTAAGTGTCTGTATTAGCGATGTAATCAAAGTTACTCTTTCATTGTTAGTAACTAATGGAACGTAAGTTATTTTCAGGGAAAAATAAAACAGTCTAACATTAATCTGAATTTCAGTTAAGTATGACAATATACAGGTACATCTACAGCAAGTTAGACCAGCTTTTCCAAATACTGCAAAATTCAAGTCACTTTATACAAAGGAGACTATGGAGAGAAGTACGTATTAAAATGAAAAATTCAGCGAAATTCCACAATTTCTAGTTCATTTTATAATTTTATTTCTAAATGTCATCTCCTGGGAACCTGAGGAAACACAGGCTAACTCATTTGATTGTAACTGAACAGTATTACTTATTTATAAACTTTTAATTTCTCCTCTCTAAGAGAAAATAAAAAAGCCATCACTGAAAGGTTTTCTTTTTTTTTCCCCGATAACTAACTGTCAAAGAGAATGACAAATAATAAATAAAATTACAGGCTATAAACAAGCAAATATTTGAAAACAAAGAAAAATTCTGGCAGCATAATTTTTACGTTTAATGTAACTTCAGTCTTCTAAAGATCCACTTTTGCAGCCATAAAAAAGAATGAAATAATGCCATTTGCAGCAATATGGGTGGACCTAGAGATTGTTATACTGAGTAATGTAAGTGAGACAGAGAAACACAAGTATATTGCTTATATGTGGATCTAAAAAACTGGTACAAATGAACTTATTTACAAAACAGAAATAGAGTCATAGATGTAGAAAACAAACTTATGGTTACCAGAGAGGAAAGGAGGGGAGGGATAAGTTGGGAGATTGGGATTGACATATACTATATATAAAATAGATAACTAATAAAGACCTACTATATAACACAGGCTAGTCTACTCAATACTCTGTAATGGCCTATATGGGAAAAGAATCTAAAAAAGAGTGTATATATGTATATGTATAAATGATTCACTTTGATGTACGCAACCTGAAACTAATACAACATTGTAAATCAACTATACTTCAATAAAAAAAAAATACAGCCTATCCAATGTCTGGGCCAATAACTATTAAGGACAGTCATAACAAGGACAAAGTCATCAAAACATACTGAATTAACTGCAAACTAAGAATATTATATATAAGATAATCATAATTAGTTAATGGATATTGTGTTTTTTTCCCTTTGGACTAATTATTTTTCTCTTTCTTCTTTTATATTTTATTTTATTATAGTTAGCATCATGCTGCTATTCCTGCAAGTACTGAACAAGCATGGGATTTGAATATTACACTCTTAAATAAATGAATTGCTTAATTTCCTGTGACCATCTATACATACTCCATCTTCAAAAAGTATATCAATATTCTATCATAAAGGAGATAGGAACCTTTTCTTCAATATGCATGACATTTCTGGACAATGCAATTGTGGCACTGGCACTTTTTTCCATGAAGAAAATCTTTGCAGTTCTATGGCATTCATCATTTGACAAAAGCAACTATTTTCCTTATCTATCAACTCTTACTGATCTTACTAGCAGTGACCGTGGAATCCTTAAGGACCCGTTAAATCTCTGAAGAAGAAAGCTAAGATGAAGGACCTGCCACTCCGAATTCATGTGCTACTTGGCCTAGCTATCACTACGCTAGTACAAGCTGTAGATAAAAAAGCAGATTGCCCACAATTATGTACATGTGAAATCCGGCCCTGGTTTACACCTAGATCCATTTATATGGAAGCATCTACAGTGGATTGTAATGATTTAGGTCTTTCAAATTTCCCAGCCAGATTGCCTGCTGACACACAGATTCTGCTCCTACAGACTAACAATATTGCAAAAATTGAATACTCCATAGACTTTCCAGTAAATCTTACTGGCCTGGACTTATCTCAAAACAATTTATCTTCAGTTACCAATATTAATGTAAAAAAGATGACTCAGCTTCTTTCTGTGTACCTAGAGGAAAACAAACTTACTGAGCTGCCTGAAAAATGTCTGTCTAGACTTAGTAACTTACAAGAACTCTATATTAATCACAACTTGCTTTCTACAATTTCACCTGGAGCCTTTATTGGCCTACATAGTCTTCTTCGACTTCATCTCAATTCAAATAGATTGCAGATGATCAACAGTAAGTGGTTTGAGGCTCTTCCCAAACTGGAGATTCTGATGATTGGGGAAAATCCAATCATCAGAATCAAAGACATGAACTTTAAGCCTCTTATCAATCTTCGCAGCCTGGTTATAGCTGGTATAAACCTCACGGAAATACCAGATAATGCCTTGGTTGGACTTGAAAACTTAGAAAGCATCTCTTTTTATGACAACAGGCTTATTAAAGTGCCCCATGTTGCTCTTCAAAAAGTGGTAAACCTCAAATTTTTGGATCTAAATAAAAATCCCATTAATAGAATACAGAGGGGTGATTTTAGCAATATGCTACACTTAAAAGAATTGGGGATAAACAATATGCCTGAGCTGATTTCCATCGACAGTCTTGCTGTGGATAATCTGCCAGATTTAAGAAAAATAGAAGCTACTAACAACCCCAGGTTGTCTTACATTCACCCAAATGCATTTTTCAGACTACCCAAGCTGGAATCACTCATGCTTAACAGCAATGCCCTTAGTGCCCTGTACCGCAGTACCATTGAGTCTTTGCCAAACCTCAAGGAAATCAGCATACACAGCAATCCCATCAGGTGTGATTGTGTCATCCGTTGGATTAATATGAACAAAACCAACATTCGATTTATGGAGCCAGATTCACTGTTTTGCGTGGACCCACCTGAATTCCAAGGCCAGAATGTTCGGCAGGTGCATTTCAGGGAAATGATGGAAATTTGTCTCCCTCTTATAGCTCCCGAGAGTTTTCCTTCTAATCTGGATTTAGAAACTGGGAGCTATGTTTCCTTACACTGCAGAGCTACTGCAGAGCCACAGCCTGAAATCTCCTGGATCATACCTTCTGGTAAAAAACTCTTGCCTAATACTCTGACAGACAAGTTCTATGTCCATTCTGAAGGCACACTAGATATAAGTGGCATCACCCCAACAGAAGGGGGTTTATATACCTGTATAGCAACTAACCTGGTTGGTGCTGACTTGAAGTCTATTATGATCAAAGTGGATGGCTCTTTTCCCCAGGATAACAATGGATCCTTGAATATTAAAATAAAAGATGTTCAGGCCAACTCAGTTCTAGTGTCTTGGAAAGCAAGTTCTAAAATTCTCAAATCCAGTGTTAAGTGGACAGCCTTTGTCAAGACTCAAAATTCCCATGCTGCCCAAAGTGCTCGAATACCATCTGATGTCAAGGTATATAATCTTACTCATCTGAACCCATCAACTGAGTATAAGATTTGTGTTGATATCCCCACCATCTATCAAAAAAGCAGAAAACAATGTGTAAATGTCACCACAAAAGGTTTGCACCCTGATCGAAAAGAGTATGATAAGAGTAACACCACAACATTTATGGCCTACCTTGGAGGCTTTCTGGGGATTATTGGTATGATATGTCTTTTCAGCTGCCTCTCTCAAGAAGTGAACTGTGATGGTGGACATTACTATGTGAGAAATTACTTACAGAAACCAACCTTTGCATTCAGTGAGCTTTATCCTCCTCTGATCAACCTCTGGGAAGCAGGCAAAGAAAAAGGTACAGCATTGGAAGTAAAAGCAACTGTTATAGGTGTACCAACAAACATGTCCTAAAAACAACTAACTAAATCTACTTCAAAGAAAACTCAAAACTGTGGTTGTACTTTAAAAAAGGCAGAGAAATATTACTTTGTAGAAGGAAGTTTAAGCTTCACCAATGCTGCTCCTGACCAATGGACATATGTACAAGTTCAGCATTTTAATTAACTGGCTTCAAAGGGTACTGTGGCAACCAAATAAAACAATTCCATTTTCTAGAACTTTCATGTAACTTTTATGTCTGGACTACAGTTAAAGTGGACAAAAACATTTCTGTATTTTTTTTAAGTATATAAGAGTAGTTGAACTGAGCAATACCTCCTCCTGTGTTGTATTACACGTTAGCCACGAGTTTTCGCAGTGACCAGATAAACTTGAATTGACACGTGGTGTAATAAAATGGACAAATTCTGTAGAGTAGACACAGTGAATATGTGGACCTCTTTTATAAGGAAAAATACATTTTGGATTAAAATCAATTGCTTTTGTCTTGTTTTTGTTTCTAAATAAAGAATAATTTCTGGGAAATATCATTTGACCAGATATCATTTAAATGACAATGTTTTCAAAAAGTGTTTTTCTATAATGAAATTTGGAATGCTAAGAGTAAGACACTTTTACTGGGTGATGTAATTACATTTTTATAATGCACAAAAATGGATTTTAGAAGGCACTTTATCAATATTGAAAGGCAATAATAACATTGTACTTAACCCTTTATTGACAGAAACAAATCCTCTTGGAAATTATGTATTCACTTATAGATTTTCTTAACAAGCAGCTTTTGGAGTGGATTTAATTATTAAGTTCATATAATGTAAATCCAATATCTAAGGAAATGAAAGTCTTATTTTAATAATTGGTAGTAGCTCAACATTAGGCTGCTTGCTTTGCAGAAAATATCGCCAAATTTCAGTAGGACTTATGATCTAGGTGTAATTTTCAAATCTTGCTGTGAATGTAAACACTTAATGAGCTTCACTGCAATAACAAGCAAATAATCTAATAATCTTCTATGTTGCAAATACAGCAAGGAAACGTTCTACATGACCCCCAAAGAAGGAGGTTTATATACTTGTATAGCAACTAACCTAGCTGGTACTGACTTAAAGACAGTTATGATCAAAGTGGATGGTTCTTTTCCCCAGGATAACAATGGATTTTAGAATTTTAGGAGACTAGGATTTTCTGAGACTAGGATTTTTAAATTTTATTTTAAGATATACTGAATTCATAGTGGAAGAATTCCAGAGTTCAATAGAAATTTAAGAGGACAGTTTTGCTCATGAAAAACTTCTGAGACTTAAAATAAAAGAAAAAAATTAAGTGCAGTTTTCCATGACTGTAAGGCACCTAAATAACACAGCTTAGAAAAATTGAGAATCACTGAGTTGAAGTGCTAATAACATTAGTCATTATTTTAGGGTCTTATACAGAAAATACAAGAATTTTACCTGGAAAAAACAACCAAGATTTTTAGGGCTTTAGTCATATTTACAAACAAAAACCCATAGTCCTACAAAACCAATGTATTTGTGTACAAAGAAAACATCCTGAAACATTAAAAAAAATTTACAGAAGGTAATAAGCCTTACTTTTTTTTTTTTTTTTTGCGGTATGCGGGCCTCTCACTGTTGTGGCCTCTCCCGTTGCGGAGCACAGGCTCCGGACGCACAGGCTCAGCGGCCATGGCTCACGGGCTTAGTTGCTCCGCGGCATGTGGGATCTTCCCGGACCAGGGCACGAACCCGCGTCCCCTGCACCGGCAGGCGGATTCTCAACCACTGCGCCACCAGGGAAGCCCAGCCTTACTTTTTATAGGCAAATTGCTTATCTCTACAAAGCTACAAGTCTTCCATGTTAACTGCTACTTAATCTGTTCATAATCAAGTGTTTTTCTTACCATAGCTTTCTGCATATCATCAACATGTCACTGGCCTGTAAACATTTCTACCACTGAAATCATATCAATTTATTTGTTAATACTAGACATTTGCTTTTGTGATAGCACTGACAGTTTCTAATTATTAGCTGTTTTTGACAATGTTGGAAAGTAATTGTTATGAACTCTTTAAAATGAAAGGACAACGGTGTTAATTTTAACACAACCAAAATATGAAACTTGCTAATTAAATGTGTTTCCCAAACACAAATTTTACAACCTGATGAATCACTATCACAGAGAGGCTGACATTAGAATTTATCAATAAGACAAGCTCACACGTCACAAGAGGTTTCAGCACCACGGACAGAGCTTTTTAAAAGAGCCAGGCTATTTATCAAAAATATAGGAGCTGAAATATGACCTATTAGGATGAAGGTATTGTATAGATCAGCAAGAACTTGCTCAGGTTTCTTGTATGTTTCTATCTTCATGAAGAACTATATCAAACATATGGTAAAGCTGAGAATCCATTTCAAGCTACATTTTTCTTAGAGAAATTGCAATAAATAAGTACTCTGAATAGATACCTAACAGTGAGCACTAAAATGAAGTATTTTTGTTACAGTTGAATAAATACAGATGCTCAAAGCAAATCATGATCTATTTATTTGCTCAAATTGTAAATTGCCAGTGAGAAAAAGAAAAAAAGACATTTGCTTCAACAACAGAATGGCATTTCATACTCCCTATATTACCTCCTAAACCTCACATGAAATTAACTAAGCACTGGTTAAAGTACTCAAAGCATGTAAATTACAATTTGGTGATACCAAATGGATACAAAGGCAAACTTTGCCTATAATAAATAAAATTCTAAAGTTTATATTTCTATGAATGCTACCTGATCCCCTCACATTGCATGAAGGAAAACATTTTTTTAGAAAAAAATAATTTTACAAGAATTATATATTTTTATAATTTACACTACAAAATAAATCCAAATTTTCTATAAATAAGCATATCTAGTTGAATACAAAAATGCATACAATGTGAAGCAAAATGTGCAATTGTCAGCAAAGCCAAGTAACAATATGTTGCCAGTCATTTGTAACCATTTTACTTAGAAAGAAATTAAATAGATTTATGGTACATACTTCAGTCCGTTGATACTTACTGCAGTTCTTAAATTTATTCTAATTAAGTAAAAATTTCTTAAGCAACACTATATAACAGCAAGCATAATTTTAACATTATAATTCCATAGTTTATTCATTTAACTATATTTTCTTTTGTTTATATTCAATATATATGTATTGTATGGCTATTAGTCACTGGAAAAACAGAAGTGAACAGGACAAATTCCCCACCATTAAGGGGCTTATATTCAACTGGTTTGCATTCTGGTTATGTATCACTGATTTCACAAATATGTGTTAATTATGTTACCTAGTGGAGACCCAGCTTCAATCCATACTTTCACAGAATGGTAATGTTCAGAAAATCAGATATTTTTCTTTGGCCTAAAATATTTTATTTATCACAACATGTTGATATAGGAACTTAATTCAAATTTATTAGATAGATAGATAGATAGATAGATAGATAGATAGATAGATAGATAGATACTAGCCTAACACCATCCTCAGACTGGTTAAATAAACAGGCATGTCTACTTACCATAAATTATTTCTAGGCACAAAAACATGGATAACTATTATGTTTCCCCTATTTTCAACACAGAATGATCACCCAAGAAATATAAGTTAAATTCAAGAAGGTAATCTAGCACTGCTAAAATGTTTATGTATTTTATGAGGAAGACCAACTTACTCTATCCACTCTTATAAAATATTCCAACAACTATGAAGAAAAATTCCATAGATTAGCCTTTTACATGAAAAATTAGAAGTGATAGGTCAGTAACCAATGAAGCAAACAAAACAACTAAAAGTTTAAGAGCATATGTTTGCTAAAGAAAGAGAAAATTCCAATAAAATGTTCTCACAGCTGTCATAAACAGCAGGAAAAAATTCTCATTGTATATGTAAACATAAAGCAACATCTTTAGCTTCATCACAATGCTGACTTTCTAGGAGACAGGGAATTATAAATAGTAATTATATTGTGGCTACATTTTCTTTGATTCAATCTCTGTCTCTCTTGTCTCTCTCTCTCTAACTGGCCAAAACAAATGATAACAAATAAGTAAAAGTTTTTTCAAAGAATATGGTTGCTACAGGTATGTTTAGTATATCAAGCATCCCAAATGGTCATTTGGGGATAAATCTAAACAGAAAGACTAAAATGATCTTCTCTTTCAAGTGGTAGTATTTTCACCCTTAATTCTATAGCCCCCACCTTTATAATATCATTTTACCCTGACTAATGCATTGCTAACTAGGCTGTTGCTTGGGAGCATGGCAGTATTGTACTGGAATGAAAAAGCCATGCCTGTCATGGAGTTCTGGAAAATGAAAGAAACTGACTCCAGTTTCAACACAATAGTGGCTACTTTCGTGTGTTAATTTGAAAAGTAAGGACTTTATTGTTAGGGGTGACCACCAATTTGGTTTATATTATTTCTCTGAAGCCAAGGGAAAAATAAAAACACTATTTATACACAGGAATAAAATGGCAAAATTTGAGTTAATTGTAATAGCCACATATATCCAATTCCAAGTAAAATTATTAAAATACAAGCTTTAAAGAAGAATATTCTAGTAAAATATAGATTTTTTTCCCAAAATCTGGCCTAAACATTCCATTAATGATATAACAAAGGTGCTTTTGAATTGACTAGTAAGTGTTCAGTATTCTCAAGTGAGAAAATACATGAAATAGAACACAATTCCTTTTTATTCCTACTGAAAATAGACAAGCCCATAGAGATTTGAATCTACCTATTCTAGTTCACTTTACATATATATCAGAGGGCTCTTAGCTTACCTTTGAATAAAGCCATATAGTCAATACCAAATAAGGGGTCATGTATATAACAGATACATCGATACAGTTTTCTCTTAAAAACAAAGTAAAAAAAAAAAAAAAAAAAAAGCAAAGTGAGGTATTTAAATAAGTAATAAATTCAGAGCAAATTTATCACATATGATTTCAAAATTATTGTAGTGTGGTCCAGAGTAACAAAGCATAGCAAAAATAACTGTGGTTAACCTTGGCAAGTCTTTCAGAAGAGTGAACTATAATGGCATTTGAAGACCTCACAGTGCTTTGTGTCTTTATCTTTTCTAACTCTAATACATCTTCAAGAAACTAATGCCATTATGTGACCACTGTAAGGAAAATCCAGCTTCTCATTAAAATATATGGTTTGGTGTCAAGTCATTGAGTCAAAATCCAATTGTGATATCCATTTATAATGTTTATCAGCCTTTGCAACAAACAATGGAGTAAACTTAGAACATAAATTGACCCTCCTAATCCTAGCACTGAAAGAATCAGAGTGTAATAAAATAACTTCCCTGTCAGTTGAGGTACCAGATTCAAGGCTGGTAAAGACAAACAGTTCTTAAACCATCAGAGGTGTTATTACTACAGGAATATGATCAAACGCACTGAAAGAGTTCTTCAAAAGAATACTATATAAAATTGAAATTCACTATCAAAACTGGGATTAAAGACAGATACCTCTGGTAAACATCCCTTTAATAATGATTGCAGAGAGGAGCCATGTAGTCAATAAAGAACAAAAAAAATCATGTCCCCAAAATAACTTAAAGGCTTCCGGGATTCCCATCCCTGTTTCATAGTCAATCAATAAACCAACATTCCAATATATGAGTTTTACATTAAATTGTTTATTTTATTAGAGTTTAAAAACACACTTACATACAAAATGCATGAATTTATATAACTGTGATTCTAACTACCCAATTCAAACCCTTGAGTGTAAAAATAAGAATCCTTCAATAGAGAAAAGGTATAAAAATAGAGGGAAATAAAACATTTATTTCTTTTTTCTATCAAAATCCTTATCTACATATATTCACATAGATTTAATAGACTGCATTGAAAAAATGAGCTACATCAAAAACAACCGTGTTAGATAAGGGGAGTTAGGTTCTTCCAACCAATGGGTTACGTGCATCTCAGTCCAGGCTCAGGCCTGAAGTCACAATATGATGCTTGAGAGATTTTCTTGGCACATATAATGCATAGCAATTAATAAATATATTATCAACATTATTATATTTGAATAAATATACATTCATATTTCCTTGAGTAACAAGATAAAACCTAGAAAGGAAGGAAACAAACACTTACTGAATGCTGAATATGTGCCTGACTAAAAATTTGCTATGGTCGTAAGAAATCCACTACAGACCTAAAGGAGAAGGGGTGTGGGAAAAATGAATATTTACCATCTTACTATGTGTCAGGCATACTGAGGAATGTGGTTGCTCACCCTCCCGGTCTCTGTTTCTTTATATGCACTTCTCTCTCTCACATGTGTGTGACACACACACACACACACACACACACACACACACACTTATATTAATTCAATTTTCATGAAATCCTTGTGGGTTCAGTGTTAACACTCTCATTTTATTTTTTTTAAATTATTTTTTTAATTGGAGTATAACTGTTTTACAATAGTGTGTTAGTTTCTCCTTTACAACAAAGTGAATCAGTTATACATATACATATGTTCCCATATCTCTTCCCTCTTGCGTCACCCTCCCTCCCACCCTCCCTATCCCACCACTCTAGGTGGTCACAAAGCACAGAGGTAATCTCCCTGTGCTATGCGGCAGCTTCCCACTAGCTATCTGTTTTACATTTGGTAGTGTATATATGTCCCTGCCACTCTCTCACTTCATCACATCTTACCCTTCCCCTCCCCATATCCTCAAGTCCATGCTCTAGTAGGTCTGTGTTTTATTCCCGTCCTATCACTAATCTCTTCATGACATGTTTTTCTTAGATTCCATATATATGTGTTAGCATACAGTATTTGTTTTTCTCCTTCTGACTTATTTCACTCTGTATGACAGACTCCAGGTCTATCCACCTCATCACAAATAACTCAGTTTCATTTCTTTTTATGGCTGAGTAATATTCCATTGTATATATGTGCCACATCTTCTTTATCCATTCATCTGTTGATGGACACTTAGGTTGCTTCCATGTCCTGGCTATCGTAAATAGAGCTGCAGTGAACATTTTGGTACATAACTCTTTTTGAATTATGGTTTTCTCAGGGTATATGCCCAGTAGTGGGATTGCGGGGTCATATGGTAGTTCTATTTGTAGTTTTTTAAGGAACCTCCATACTGTTCTCCATAGTGGCTGTATCAATTTACATTCCCACCAGCAGTGCAAGAGGGTTCCCTTTTCTCCACACCCCCTCCAGCATTTATTGTTTCTAGAGTTTTTGATGATGGTCATTCTGACCGGTGTGAGATGATATCTCATTGTAGTTTTGATTTGCATTTCTCTAATGATTAATGATGTTGAGAATTCTTTCATGTGTTTGTTGGCAATCTGTATATCTTCTTTGGAGAAATGTCTATTTAGGTCTACTGCCCATTTTTGGATTGGGTTGTTTGTTTTTTTGTTATTGAGCTGCATGAGTTGCTTGTAAATTTTGGAGATTAATCCTTTGTCAGTTGCTTCACTTGCAAATATTTTCTCCCATTCTGAGGGTTGTCTTTTGGTCTTGTTTATAGTATCCTTTGCTGTGCAAAAGCTTTTAAGTTTCATTAGGTCCCATTTGTTTATTTTTGTTTTTATTTCCATTTCTCTAAGAGGTGGGTCAAAAAGGATCTTGCTGTGATTTATGTCATAGAGTGTTCTGCCTATGTTTTCCTCTAAGAGGTTGATAGTGTCTGGCCTTACATTTAGGTCTTGAACACATTTTGAGGTTTTTTTGTGTGTGGTGTTAGGGAGTGTTCTAATTTCATACTTTTACATGTAGCTGTCCAGTTTTCCCAGCACCACTTATTGAATAGGCTGTCTTTTCTCCACTGTATATCCTTCCCTCCTTTATCAAAGATAAGGTGACCATATATGTGTGGGTTTATCTCTGGGCTTTCTATCCTGTTCCATTGATCAATATTTCGGTTTTTGTGCCAGTACCATACTGTCTTGAGTACTGTAGCCTTGTAGTATAGTCTGAAGTCAGGGAGCCTGATTCCTCCAGCTCCATTTTTCATTCTCAAGATTGCTTTGGCTCTTTGGGGTCTTTTGTGTTTCCATACAAATTGTGAAATTTTTTGTTTTAGTTCTGTAAAAAATGCCAGTGGTGGGCTTCCCTGGTGGCGCAGTGGTTGAGAGCCCGCCTGCCAATGCAGGGGACGCAGGTTTGTGCCCCAGTCCGGGAAGATCCCACATGCCGCGGAGCAGCCGGGCCCGTGAGCCATGGCCGCTGAGCCTGCGCGTCCGGAGCCTGTGCTCCGCAACGGGAGACGCCGCAGTGGTGAGAGGCCCGCGTACCGCAAAAAAAAAAAAAAAAAAAAAAAAAAAAAAAAAAAAAAAAAAAAAAAAAAAAAAAAAAAAAAAAAAAAAAAAAAAAAAAATGCCAGTGGTAATTTGATAGGGATTGCATTGAATCTGTAGATTGCTTTGGGTAGTAGAGTCATTTTCACGATGTTGATCCTTCCAATCCAAGAACATGGTATATTTCTCCACCTATTTGTATCATCTTTAATTTCTTTCATCAGTGTCTTATAGTTTTCTGCATACAAGTCTTTTGTCTCCTTAGGTAGGTTTATTCCTAGATATTTTATTCTTTTTGTTGCAATGGTAAATGGGAGTGTTTTCTTAATTTCACTCTCAGACTTTTTATCATTAGTGTATAAGAATGCCAGAGATTTCTGTACATCAGTCTCAGAGAAGTAATTTTCTTTCCCAAGATAATAATATCACAGAGCAGAAAAACCAAAAGGTACAACATCATGAAAAATAATAATACCCAGGTACTTTTCTGGCATGCCACACAAAAAATAACTAGTAGGTGGTATTTTGAGGAGGGGACACTCCATCAATAATATACCAGATTCATTAATTGTGCTATTGTCTTCTAACTATCTCCATCAACATGTTAACTTATAATATTCCTATGTCGGTTCTGCATGAGGGATTGGGGTAAAGGGCTCCAGTTTGCCAACTTTCAGTTATTACTTGCCAAAGGCACAACTGTGAGCACTGGTTTAGCAAGCACACACACACACACACACACACACACACACACACACACACACAAAACAACCTCCAAAAACCTGCATATATTACAAATTGAACTTTTAAAATAAGCATATTCACTAAGTACTCACTGGCTGCAAGGTACTTCTAGATACTTATAAAAGACTTTTCTGTAATTATTTCCATGCATCTATTTCACAGTCCCCATGCATAATGCTCTCCTGTTTTTCTATCCCATTACAGAAAAGTAAAGGATAGTCAATTACCTGTTTTACTTGTTTTCTGACTCTAGCTTATATTTGTCATACATGATAATTCTGACCTTAGAAGGAGGTGCATAAAGAGTAAGGAACTGAGGGGAATAATTTTTCCCTTCAACTTTCTGCCAACATCCCCATCCTTGCATGTATTGGTGCCACAAACACTAACAGCTTAGAGGGTCATAAGTCAGTGCACTCTGATAGAGTTTAGTCTGTTGGATGACTTGTAGTCTATTACAAATGGGTTCTGAAAAGTTCTAAGTTGTTTATGAATTGATTCTGAGGAGTTCTAATTGATGAATTTGTTCTAGAAGAACAAAACTAATTAATATAGGATGGATAACATGGATTATTTGTTCATAAATGGGCAGCAAAAAATATTAATTAAAAATTTGACACCATCGAACTTATCCCTGAGATTAAAACCTCCAATGCCCATACAGGAAGTTGATTGTCTCTATGTCCCAGTAGAAGAAACAAGGTGATTCATTAGAACAAGCAAACATTTCCACAAATTAGTAAGCTTCTATGAAGTTAAATTGGCATGCAGATTTTATGTGTAGAGAAGTATCTCAGTATTTAATGGGTACTAATTTTTGCTTGCTAATATTTCATAGTCACTATGCTGAACCCTGTTCTCATTCCAAAGATACCATCCCAACTTGATTTTTTTTAATGAATCATTGATGTGGCAGAACTCCTTTGCTACTATTATTTGGAAAATAATAGTAGTAAACTTTCTGAACAGAGAAGCAAGGAGTGGCCCATGTTTTCATTCATACATGATTTTTTTCCCATGCACTCTTCATTTATTGAGGATCTACTATGTGCCAGACATAGTATTAGCTGCTAGAGATGCAACATTGACTGTGACAGACAAATTCCCTGACATCATAAAGCTTAGTCTACAGGTAGATACCAACAAATGAATCTGGTAATTGCAATATAAGTTAATAGAAATATGATAGGAATGGGGATAGCTTACACATATGCTGGGGTACAGGTTATTATAAAGGAGCCCAGAAAGGGTTCTAACAACTAAGACTGCCTTTACACAATCTCGCAATTAAAAAGCTGAGAAATGTTGGGAGCAGGCTAGGGATAGTGTGAAGATGACAAAAAGCTGAAGAATTTGAATAGCAACAGCATGCTGAGTAACTGGGAGAAAGTTCTGAAGAAAGAAAAAGCCAGAGCTGGTTTCAAAAGATAAATGAAGATATGGGTAAAAAAATCAAACTTTACTTGGTGCTAAACATGGTGGAAACTAATGTCCCAGGGAAAATGACTAGGCCAAATTTAAAACACCAGGACTAATTTATAAGGCTACAAATATTAGTTTTCCATATTTCATGCCTGTCTCCCCTGTCTCCCTCAAGCCCCAGTTTCTCATCCAATCCCTAGTCCTCCATAGTTGGGAATATGAGAAGAAGTGGGAAATAAAAGAGAAAAGGAAATAGATACAGGCACACTCTATACACTACTGCTCAGGTCTCCCCTCATCTGAAGCCACATCCCCCCGACACACAGACTCTGAAGACCCTTAGAAGCATGTAGTCAGACACAAACTATTCATGTTCAGAGTAAGTATGGTCCATTATATGTAAGATATCCTATTTTCAGATATTAAAAAAATACACCTCCCATGAAATTAACAAAGGGTCAAAATGTTACTCCAGCTCTCCACTATTTCCCCAAAGGGAAAATAAATGAAAGAGACCTTAGGTATTCTGGCCAGTTTTGTACATTAAAACCCATGTAATGTAAAATTAGCGTCTATGTGTTTGAATTTAAGAGCAATCTAGTTCTATTTCCACTGTTAACTGTATTTCTCTTTCAGAAATTTCACACATATGTTACATAGAGTTTAATAAGTATGTAAGTATAAAAGCTGATTTAGAAACACCAGGAACAAATAGTGTGTCTCATTTCCTTGGATTACGTTTTCTACCATACCAGACATAGTTTAACTGGATCTCATAGATATCACTTTCCTCAGATAATAGAAAAAAAATTGCTCTCTTATGCTTCCAATTGAGACCCTGAATTCAAAATAACTTAAAATAAGAAAGAGTAGGGCTTCCCTGGTGGTGCAGTGGTTGAGAGTCCGCCTGCCGATGCAGGGGACACGGGTTCGTGCCCCGATCCGGGAAGATCCCACATGCCGCGGAGCGGCTGGGCTCGTGAGCCATGGCCGCTGGGCCTGCGCATCCGGAGCCTGTGCTCCGCAACGGGAGAGGCCACAACAGTGAGAGGCCCGCGTACCGCAAAAAAAAAAAAAAAAAAAGAGTAGAATAGGTAGAAGTACTCACCCACGAATAGGACACTCATTCTACATTTTTTATGGTTTCTCAACACTGAGCTCTCTTAAGTAGAAAATTTTAAGGTTGTCTAACACAAGTCTAATATAGATTACTAAAGAAGTAAATTATGTCAATAATTTAAAGTTTAATTTTGAAGATGTACTTAATAATTAATAAAGGAGATAAGCATTAATAGACATAAACATAACAGGCATAATAAACTTAACAGAAAAGGTAAGCATTAGCATAAAAATTCAGAAATACTTTTGCTATTAAATTTTCTCAAAAAGGTTTTGGCGAACTGTGATACAAAGACTATTAAATTAGTTACTTTTCAATCCTTCAAAATCTTTTGTTTGAAAGGTCTGTTAGGGCTTCCCTGGTGGCGCAGTGGTTGAGAATCCGCCTGCCGATGCAGGGGACACGGGTTCGTGCCCTGGTCCGGGAAGATCCCACATGCTGCGGAGCAACTAAGCCCGTGAGCCATGGCCGCTAGGCCTGCGCGTCCGGAGCCTGTGCTCTGCAACGGGAGAGGCCACAACAGTGAGAGGCCCGCATACCGAAAAAAAAAAAAAAAAAAAAGGTCTGTTGGAGGTTTTTACCTGAAACCAAGGCGGGGTGAAAGCACATCCACCTTCTCATGACATTTTAAATGTCGGGGTCTTGGTATGCCCAGAAAGACTCCTACAACCCTCTGAAGTGAGCTCCTAATTGTGTAGAGGACTACAATTCACCATGGCAAGTGTGTCTGTTCCATTTCACTCTGGTATGAATAATAGAGAAGCCTTCAGACAAAATGATACTAAGTAAACGTAACAACAGAGTGATTTTTGTTTTACTGATACGAGTAACTCTGCCCCACCACTAGGCTGTAGTATTCAGGTCAACTGTTTTTCAGTGTGAGTACTCACACTAGGTAAGAACATGTATGTGGCTTAGCACAAACTCTCATCTCATTCCGGAGAAAACAAGTCAAGTTTTAGGTTCACTGAAGCCAGAATATATAAAATACTAGAAAGTCTATGAGATCAGTAGTCCTAGATGTCGAACTAAAGTTACAATCTTAAATGTCATAAACCTCTGATTACACATTTGTCAAGTACTTTCTAAGATATAAGACATTTTTACGTATGTCTGACATTTGAATATATCCTCCGTAGCTACTATGTGATTTCAGAAAAATCATGCTAACCTACTTTGATGAATTATTGGTCCTGGCAATGGAAATATCAAATAAAATTATCATCAAATTTGCAAACCCACTGAATCTTTCCCCTGCTCCAAAGTGAACACTGTCAAACACCTGTGCATGCTTTCACAGGGGCAATGCGCTTATCAGTAAAGATAAGCAGGGCAGCCCTGCAAGTTGATCGTGGCCTCTCTTGTTGCGGAGCACAGGCTCCAGATGCGCAGGCTTCGTAGTTGTGGCTCACGGGCTTAGTTGCTCTGCGGCATATGGGATCTTCCCAGACCAGCGCTCGAACCTGTGTCCCCTGCATTGGCAGGCAGATTCTCAACCACTGCGCCACCAGGGAAGCCCTGTTCTTTGCTCCACACTGAAGAAGTCCATGTCCTTAAAGCTATTCAGGTTACTCTTCTCTGAAGATGATCCAAGTCATCAAAGTCTCTCTTAAAATACAGTACTGGAAACAGAATGGCACCCTGTAGGTGTGCTAAGCTCTCTATTTGGTTGGGGAGCTATGTTAACAAAATTCCCGCACTATTTTCAATGGAAAGCAGAGCCAACTCTAAGCAGACAGGGGTCTTCATACTTGACGCCAAATCTTGTGGTTAGCAACATCACCAAGACCAGCATCACCAGCACTTAGTAAATGCCAAGCCCTGGCAGACATATAACCTAATTTAACCCCTATGAGGAAGATTCTATCAGTAGCCATATTTTATATGACAGGTGAGAAAATTTAGGTTTAGAAAGTTTAAGTGACTTACCAAGATTTCACTAGTAAGTTTTTATGGGTAAAAGAGGGATTTGGTCTCCATGTAAAAGCAATCTGACAGGTTGTTAGTTTGCTAACACCTACTATAAACCTTGGAATTTCTCATATGAACTGATATGACCTCTTAGATAAAAGTCACTCAGCAGGTAGTAGGGTGGGCATTATGATAACTTATTTAGCATCAGCAATTATCACAAGAACAGAAAATTAAGAATCTCTATAGTTAGAAATAGTATTTCATTGATAATACTTTTGGAAATAAAGCCTGACACCAACTAAGAACTGAAAAAACAGAAACAGAGCAATTACACCTCCATGATGCTATGGTCATTAGAGAAATTGACAGAACTACAAGGCTTTCAGTCAACAAAAGAAAGACAATCCCCAAAGGAAAACTAATGAAAGGTATTCCCATACATCAAGGTTATTCCATTTCTTAACTTACTAACAGTAGTCTAACCCCATCATGAGTTAACAGGATGCTGAGGAGAAAAGTAAAGATGAGAATAACTAAAGCTTGTTTTTGTTTAGCTATTGTCTTCTAAACTTGTTTTTAACTATGCTCCACATTAAAGTAAATATAATACATTGTGACACACACATAAACAAAATTTAAGTTTCACAAAAAAATTCTAACTGTGCAATTCAAACTCAGTATATTTTCTATTCTATTCTAGTTCTTTTTTGTGATACGTGGGCCTCTCACTGCTGTGGCCTCTCCCGTTGTGGAGCACAGGCTCCGGACGCGCAGGCTCAGCAGCCATGGCTCACGGGCCCAGCCGCTCCGCGGCATGTGGGATCTTCCCAGACTGGGGCACGAACCCGTGTCCCCTGCATCGGCAGGCGGATTCTCAAGCACTGCGCCACCAGGGAAGCCCTCTAGTTCTTTTTTTAAAAAATGCTGATATGATCTATTAATTGATTTTATTAACTACCAATTAGCCATAACCTGCAATTTGAAAAACATTAAACACCTACCAGTACCCATGATCCAAAATAAACCACAAGTCAAGAAATATCTGTGGAATTGCCATTTAGCTCCTCTTTTTGTAATTATTAGTTCAAAGCTTAATATTATTATTTTTTTCATTCCAACATAATAAGGGAAAGTAGAAGAGAGGAAAAGATGGCGATAGCAGCTATTGAAGAGGTGCTTTGTGAAGGGGAAGAGGAAGGAAGAGCATGTTACATGCATATTGAGGCTTAGAAGAGTTGAATAACTTGCCCAAAGAAAGGCTGGGGATTAAAATCCAAATCTACATGACTCCAAAGTTTGTAGTTTTTACATAGGTTAGAGAATAGTCTACAGGAATATAGTTAATATTTCTAAAATGCATCTGTCTGATGATATTACACTAAAAACCTCTCAAAGGGTAGGAAAAAAAAATCTTAAAAGAATTAAATCAGGAGACTATCAGATAAACTTTTTATAGATTTCTAAATAAGAATGTACACTGAATGGCTGTCAGCTGGGAATGTTTTCTTGAGTTCCATTTAAGGAAAGGAGGAGTCATTTCCTAGGGCTACCATAAGAAAGTACCATACAGCCTTCTCCCCTGTGTCTATACCCAAATCTCCCACTTTCTCTTACAAAGGAACTAGTCATTGGACTAATTTGATTATGTCTGCAGAGATCTTATTTCAAAATAAGGTCATATTCACAGGTACTGGGGTTAGGAACTGAATATGTCTTTTCTAGGGACACAACTCAACCCACTACAAGCAGATAGAAATGGATAAATCTAGGGTGTCAACTATATAGTTCTCAAAAATTGAAAAGTTACAAAGATACACAGCAGCTCAGTTCAACTTCAAATGGCAACAGGGAATGGAAGGAAGAGTGTTAAACTTCCTCCATCTCAGTTCTTTGATAGCATTTACAACAGTATAACAAAAATCCAAACCAAAATAAAATAAAATTAATATTCAAGAAGGATTCATTCTGTGTTCAATTTATACTAATTATCATGCTGAAAGAGCCATTTAGATGCCTTATAAAAAAATTTTTTCTGTTTGAAGGAATTTTTTAAATCAGTGTTTATGTAGTTGCTGATGATCCACTTCACCATTCCCTAATCATAGCAAAAAAAGATGTTAAGCCAGAATTACAGTTTTCCATCATGCAAAACAAAACTTATACAAAACACTGGCATATTCCTTTATATACTTAGGAAGATCAATTTATTTTCTATTTCACACTTTCAGACCACATTGCTCAAAGTAAGAAAAGGCAAAAGTAATCAAGCTTGATAAGCCAAGAAGCAGACAAATGACAGGAAAAAAAATAATTTGAGGAGTAAAGATATTAAATTACCACCACAATGCTCTGAATAATAAAAGCACGTAGTCAAAAGCAGTTCAGTTTCTTAAGTCCAAGAGGCATTTCAATAGCTTTACCAAAGACCAGAAGTCAGTGTTTATTTTTTGTAAGAACTTTAATATGAATGAATTAAGAAATTATACTTTTAAAAATCTCACTTTGAAATACAGTTGGAATTACAGATGGATTCTCTGATACTTCGTGCCCTACATTAACTCGTGGGGCCAGAGGACCAAAGTAAGAGGGAAATAGTGTGTCTCCCTGTTTAGTTATGGTAGCTACTTTTTATTACATGGTCAATATAATTCATTGTTTCTTATGTAACTGCTAACCTATCTTAAATTTTAATAGCCATCCATAAACAAACAAATGATATCACTTGTTCCAAGTTAGGTGTAACTTACAGATGGAAAACCCTGCAAAATGACTTGCAATAAATTAAAATAATCCTGAAGGAAAAGAGAACATAGCTAGAAAAAGATTAGAGATAAGAGATAACTTACTTATAAAACCCTTTAAGGCAAAAGAGAACTGCCTGCATCTATATTCTAGGAAGGAAAAATCTTGAAAATTAAGATGCATTCAAATGCCACAAATATATCAGAACATACCATACTGCTAAAAATGTTTCAGTTAACATGATTTTTAAAATTTATCTCCATTGAAACCTTTATTTAAAATTGTTTGGCTATTGTGGGAAAAAAACAGCAAACAAATGAATATGATGTCCATTTGATGTCAAGTATTTCATGAATAGAAGGATAAATCTGGAATTTTTATCTTTGCCCTATATACACTGTACACTGAAGAAAATTTTTTGGAACTGAGCTAATAAAAGGCTAAATTAAGACCCAATTTTAGTGCTCTGGGAACCTCAGCAGCACTACTACCCAGAGGCAAAAAGCCTAAATGATTCCATGAACAGGTAATAAATGGTAACAACAGACAGAGACTGGACTAGGTTGATACTTCTTTATTCATTGGTATTTACTATGAAATTAAAATGTTAGAAGCTGCAGGATATACAAGGATGAACCAGATATGTATTTGCCCTGCAAGAGTTTAGAGAATTATCTATGATGGGAAAAACTACACAGGAGGAAAGAGAGTAACAAATGCTACTGCAATTAAGTAGCTTCCAGATATATTTTGTGAAAATTCCAGATAATAGTAATTAAACTGGCCCTGATATGCAAGAAAACCATCTCCCCTATCTAAAAAGTTGTTTTTGTAACAGAAGACACATAAAATAGTGCCTGTTCTCTTTATAAAAATAGGAATAAATCTTCATTTTCTAGAACAGAAAAAAGTACATTTTCCTCTGAATTAAAAAATCCTATTTTAAGCTAGGAAAAGAGAACACCTATTAAGATATATTTCACCTGCTACAAATGTGGTTCACCTCACAATTCCCCAGCAAAAGGAAACACTAGGATATTCTTTCTCTGACAAGATTGCCTTATGCTGTTGGCATTGCTACTTCGAAAACTGAAACTGTAATTTTACTTCTACAGCTACCTTCCAGCTTTCTATTGGCTCATCTACTAAACCCCAGTTACCATTACAGTTCAATTTCCTAGTTTGTTATTTTCTCTGAGAAAAATGAACAGGAGCAAAAAAACAAACAAACAAACAAAAAGAGCAGAAAAGAAAGGAGGAGAGACAAGAACAGAACACATCAATCCTGAAAAAGTGAGATGCAAGAAACTAATAAGCAAGGTAAGAAAAAAGGAACAGACAATGGGCAGAGTTGGGGTGAAAGAGGCAGAGAGTCAGGAGGTGTTGAGAGGTCAAAGTCCTCTGTCCACTTGAAGTGTTTGCTTATTTGCCCTCATTAAATATTGCCTTGTCTCTGTTATCACCTGCTGCTCAAAACTGCCCTTTAGAAAATTGGTTGGCAAAGGCAGATATGACACGAAGTGGCAATGACCGGGCTAATATGAACCTCTTGGAAAGGAACACATATTCCTGAGCCCAGGTGAGTCAATACTAGATGTTTTCTGCTTGCACATTCAATCTACAGGGTTCTAAAATCTAAACAAAATTCAAAGTCATAGCTGTGTGCCTTTCAAAAATACTAGACTTCACTTAATATAATAGATTTGCTGTTGAATAAACAAAAGCTTGGAACACAAATGATGAGAAAGCTAAAAACTATAATTGGGCAGGGGTGAAATAAGTTAACAGGGCCAAGGCATTTTGGCCAGATTGCATTTTGCAATTTGGGAAATATCTGAACTATCACAAATGTCATGGTGTGAGAACTGAAAATATTTCCATCTGCCTAAACTAAAGGAACTATTGCTCCTCATTCGTGCTAATGATAATTCCATGCTGTTCTCCAAGTTATTAAGACTATTCGGCTGCTTGAGAAGAAAAATTGTCTATTCTTCCCCTGAAAGGATAATTTTAAAGCCACTTGGGTAAATGGCTGAGTAACAAAGCAAAGCAAAATTTAATAGCACTGAGGGAGCTACTAGAAATTGTCTCTTCTTATCTACTCTACTTACAACAGAGGAAAATATCTATGACATATAGTATAGAACTTGGATGATAAAATGGTATAAGAATCATGGAACATTATACCTTTTTCATTGAAAAATACATGGTTCGTTGGTGGCAGAGTAGGACTAGCACACAGATCTTCTGACTGTTAATCCAACAGTCTCTACACTGTGCATCAGTATCCATAAATTCTGGCATATTTGGCATATTTGGGACTGAGATAAAGCAAAAGAGAGAACATTAACTCAACTATTGTTGGTACTACCCCATTCCAAACCTATACCACTAATACTAAATGTTAAAGTCTTAGATACAATTTACTGACTAGAAATAATATTTTGAAGAATGAGAATTTAGTTTCCTTATATACTTCCACATTTTCCCTCTCAATCTTCACTCAAAATATAATTTTACCAAAAACTTTTTGTTAAATCAACACTCATATACACATATTATAAATTCTTAGTGCTAAACCACATAGTATACTTTGACTATGATTACACTGTTTCCTGTACAGTTTTGGATTCCCTACAGATAATCATTGCCTTTCTTTTTTCACTTGATTAATTTTCAATGTACCTAGAACATTTCTTTCTCAAATTCTGTACAGAATTATAAATCTGCTAACATCTCTTGCTTAATATAGTATCCTTCCCATTCTCTTTATCATTGTGGGTTGATGTTTTCTTTTTATTCCTTAGTGCTATTTTCATGACATTTCAAGAAGAGAAGATAAATGCATGTGTTCAATCAACCATATTTAACAAGGAGCTAGAGATTGATTTTTAACACCTGTATGCAATATTGAAACATTAATGATGTTAACAAATGCCCAAAGTCATGAAAGACAGTACCATCACAGTAAGTAGGTGTGGAAGAATTTACCGATTACAAATTGGTTTTGATTATTGAGGAATATAACAGGTCAAAAATATGTCAGAATTTTCATCTTCATTTTTTCAAGAGAAGGGTTTGGATTTTAGTTTAATATAAATCTTTCTCATTATCTCCAAATTTTAGATTAATGTTTCTCAAACTTTATTGTGCTTATGACTCATCCTGGGAGCTTGTTACACTACAGATTATGTTTAAGTCTTCATTTCTAACAAGCCCCCAGATGATAGCAATGATTTTGGTCTAAGAACTACACTCTGACTAGCAAGGCTTTAGAAAGTATCATTTAACCATGTTACAAGAAGTGTAGAAACTGGAGGAGACCTACTCAAACATGGAAAATATTCTTAGCACATATCTTAAGTTTTCCAATTCATGTTTCTAAGCACAAGTTCCCTACCAGAGAAAGCACAATGTCACCCAAAGGAAGAGGAACAGGCATTCCAGGTCAATGCTCACAATCCATGGTCAACTTGACTCACACTTGACCAGTTTTTCTGCACCAAATCAGCTGTCAACAAAAAGATCACCTGGAGTACTGGGGAACTGCATAGCATGTATGTTTCAAGGCTTCTATTCTGACACCAATCCCAACTGGTATTTTGCAATAAATTTCAAGTCTGATGCTAACCACTCAAAGTTAGTACAGACCCCACAAGTTAAGGACTTCAGGGCTCCACAAGACTGCTGTCATTTCAGAAGCCAGCCACAAGTGGCCTCCCAGGTCACTGGCATATCTGACTAAATAGTTAAATATGGGGGCTTCTAATGACCACCCTCAGGATTGATAACTCTATAGAATGATTCGCAGAACTCAGAAGAGTGCTATACTTACAATTATAGTTGTATTATAAAGAATACAAACCAGACCATCCAAATGAAAAGAAGCATGGGGCAAGGTCCTGAAGGGTCCCAAACAGTTTCTGTGTTCTTTCCCCATGAAATCGGGGAATGTTACCCTTCCAGCACATCAATCAGGAAGCTCCACTGAGCTCAGTGTCCAGTTGCTATTGGGATTTTGGTCATGTGATTGAACTCAGTCTCCAGGGAAGCTGGGCTGATATCATGCGGCTCAAAGCCCTAACATTCTAATCACATTGGTCTTTTCAGCTGACCAGCCCCCTCCTGACGCTACCTAGGGGCCAATCATCAGTCACTTTATTAACATAAACTTAGATGTTGTCCAAAGAGCTCATAAATAACAAAGACATTCCTATATATCCATAGCCCAGGACAAAGACCAGTCAAATTACTATACAACAGCTTCCATTCATTATATTTGGTAAATTTCACTGCATTCCCTTTTACCTTAATTAAGATATAAATACATTCTTATTAGAAATGAGTTAAGAGAGAAAGTGAGGTGATAACAACAAACAGTATTAAAAACTGAATTCTAGTTTGTCTCCTCACTAACCTGGCAAAATGTACATGACAAATCATTGTATCTCACTGAGTCTCAGTTTCCTCCCAATAGCTGTAAGGGACTGAATTGAATAACCTCCCAAGCACTTTCTGACTTTAATTTTCTATAATCCCATGAGTTTACAAAATGTGTTTTATTCATTTGCCCAATTATGGAGTGATTTTGCTAGCTGCCAACAATATCACCTCCTAGGCTGGTCAAAATGAGGGCTATTAGAAATATCTTTGTGGTAATTATCGTAAAATGATATTCCAACAGTCATGTCAAATGATGGGGGGGAGGGGAAAGGTTATAGTATCAGCTTGCCCTGAGCTGCATAATTTTCTAAGGCCTATTCTCTAAAGTATCTTCTTCCCTAACTTTAAAAACTAAAAATTAACTCTAGCAATTACTTATGCAGATTTAGGAATGCATTTATTATCATTTTCTAGGACTTTACTGCAGACATTATGGATTTGGAGTTAAAGCCAAATTCCATACCTACCTGTGTCAAGGAAGGCAAAACAGTATGTAACTATTTAATCCACCATAAATTAAGAACATAAAATTAGACAGAGCCCTCTATACTTAATTATCAGTTATCCTTCATCTGTCTTTCTCATTCCAACTCTATTAATTGTTATTTGAACAGCAAATATCTTATTATTTGAAATAAGAAATTCATGTATTATCTTTAGTAACAGAAATATGACAAAGTTGTCTGCATAATTCCAATAAATGGAATAATTTTATACACATATTGAAGAAATCAGAAAAGGTACGACAATCAGGGTTCATTTTGCTATTTTTCTTTCCTGAACTGGACAAGCAGATCACTACAATGAATATCTATTGTGAATTTACAGGGATTCAATTGGAAAATAATTCATGTTAAACAGAGGTTCTCAACATCATTAACAGAGACTGAGAAAGTGGACCAGCGTGCATGAGAGCATACATCATAGATAGAGGTCATGTGTGTTAATGAGAAAAAGAACATTTATTAGCTTGCAATTTAAAATATAAGCACTTCTCCCTCAATGGCTTAAAATGGAACAATATCCTGTACCTGAGGACAAGAGAAGGCAGTGCCCTCAATTAGATGAACAACTCTCCTGGTCCCCAAACTTTTATTGTTGTAACTGAAATTTATCATTCTGATTTTATTTTTAGATTGTGACATCTTTGTTGTTGTGGACAGACAGCAGAACATAACCCATCCTATATTACTGCCTACACAGGAGAGTTGTGTACCTTTTTTTCTTTAAGTTTAAAAATGTACATATTTTCTAAGTTCTAATTACTCAGTAGCTAAAGCACCCTATTTCCTAACTGTTGTGTGAGCTCTGATCAATGTTTTATGTTTGTTTTGAGATCAAAAAAGACAGAAAAATGTTTTCAAATATAATTTTAAAAAATCAGAGTGTCTTAAGAAAGACGTCCATTAGAAACTCCTTTTTTTATTATACAAATGAGAAATAAGCAAAAGCACTGATTTTAAAAAGAGGTGACATATTACATAATTATGGTACTATATAATAACTTCATAAGTTACCAAGAAGTAACTTACTTTTCTGATACATCCCCCACCTATTCCCCCAACCCCCTCCCAGACTAAATAAGTGGAGTAGACAGACATGACTCCAGACCACACAGCAGTGACTCTTAGGTCAAAAACTCCAGGAATAACTCCGTAACATGGGTTACCCTTAAAATACTGAGAAGCTATTCCCTGTAAAAGGGCAACAATTCTTGGATTATATTTTTTAAAAGAAAAATACAAATGTTCTATTCTGTCTACATTTTTAAAAATCTCACCTTGGGTCATTTTACAAATATTTATTTCTTAGAAATTTATTTCCTTTGCTTCCAAGTTTCCTGTTCCACTGATTTCAAATAATGAAAGCATTCTTTTTTTTTTTTTTTTTTTTTTTTTTTTTGCAGTGTGTGGGCCTCTCACTATTGTGGCCTCTCCCGTTGCGGAGCACAGGCTCCGGACGCGCAGGCCCAGCGGCCGTGGCTCACGGGCCCAGCGGCTCCGCGGCATGTGGGATCCTCCCGGACTGGGGCACTAACTCTTGTCCCCTGCATCGGCAGACAGACTCTCAACCACTGCGCCACCAGGGAAGCCCTAAAAGCATTCTTACAGACACTTCTTACTGAGGCTAAGAGAAGGAATAATACCTTTAATGAAAATGGCTCTCACAATTGAAGGACACCAAAGTAAACTGAAACCACACCCAATAACTTTCATCAGGGCCATTAGGAGACTCAGGATATCTATCTTGCTATCCACTGTAGGAAAATACACTCTTGTTTTAAATGATAACAGCAGTAATCATGTCGTGCCTTAAGAGAAACCAACTCAGATACTGTATATTCAAAGCTATTCTTGGGCTTCCCTGGTGGCTCAGTGGTTGAGAATCTACCTGCCAATGCAGGGGACACGGGTTCGTGCCCCGGTCTAGGAAGATCCCACGTGCCGCGGAGCGGCTGGGCCCGTGAGCCATGGCCGCTGAGGCTGCGTGTACGGAGCCTGCGCCTCGCAACGGGAGAGGCCCGCATACCGCTAAAAAAAAAAAAAGGTACTCTTATGCACAAACTAATGATGTAATCAAATTTTTTTTTTTTTTTTTTTTTTTTTGCGGTACGCGGGCCTCTCATTGCTGTGGCCTCTCCCGTTGCGGAGCACAGGTTCCAGACGCGCAGGCACAGCGGCCATGGCTCACGGGCCCAGCCGCTCCGCGGCATGTGGGATCCTCCCGGACTGGGGCACGAACCCGCATCCGCCTCAACCACTGCGCCACCAGGGAAGCCCTCAAATTTTTAAAACAGTTTTATTTTATTCATTCTTTACCCTGACTTGTTTTGTAAAACTTTTTAGAAATTATAATTTCTGTTTTAGTGTCATAACATATACTGCAACCTTGTCAAATGAGGAGATTTAATTGCTAGACTAACAAAACCTCCACACTGTAAGACAATTTTGCTTGCAAGGCAAACCCACCACGTTATGATGAAGTCCACAACATTTACTAGGCAAAAAGAGCCAAAACTATGAGCGCAAATAACACTTCTTTATGCATCTCCTCTATTTGCCTTTAGTGACAATGTGCCAGTCTCCCTGAATAGCTATTCCTTTTCCTACAATTCTTCTAAGTCAATACACAATGCCTCCACAGTCAATTTAAATTTCAAGTTAGCAATATTTATTTAGTGCCTATTTGCCAGGCACAATACTAAGTGTAGTCTGACCTCCATATCCACGGGTTCCACATCTGCAGATTCAACCAACCAGATCATGTAATATGTTTACGATCCATGGTTGAATCCCATGGATAAGGAGGCCAACTAAAGGACTTGGGCATCCATGAATTTTGGTATCCGGGGGTAGGGGAGGAACAGGAACCAATACCGCCTCCCTGATACCAAGGGATGACTGTACTAGGCATAGAAGCATTGAGCAAGACAGATGACAATTCTGCCCTCGTGGATCTTAGAGTTGAAAAGCCATGTAAGCCAGCAGTCGGATATATTTGGAGAGTTTGCAAAGGAAGAAATCATGCCTTCCATAGAGAAGGAGATCATAACGCTGACTGGTAGAGTAGCTTAAATACAACGTGTCCACCCCCAGAATCATCCTTTCCCTTGTGCTCCCACAGTTTTCACTTCTCCCCCCCCCCTTTCTTACTATTCAAAATACTTACCACTGCTTATTTGAGGGTTGCTCAGGGAAATACATTAAACCCACAGAGGGTGGAAGTTCTGGAGGACTGGCTGTGTGTAAAGTAACAGCACTCAAGAAAGAAACTGAATGGGTTACTTGGAGAGGGGTGCTTCCCAAAGGCAAACTAGCCCTCTCAAGCTAGCACACTCAAGTGTTTATCCACTATTCATGGGCTAATACTGAATAACAACACTGAGCAAAATACAACCCTAAAGGTACCTGTAGTCTTGCAAAGGAGAAAGAAATTAACCAAACAATCACTGCATATATAAACACAAACAGTGATAAATGCTATGAAGGTTAAATATGAGATCCTGTTTCAGAGGGGCCAGATCTAGACTGTGGGGTCATGAGGATTCCCCTGGCCAAGTATGGTTTAACTTGGAATATTAGAGCTGAGTGGGTACACTATTGCTAAATGAAGAGAAAGAAGAAGAACCTTCTGGTAGAGATGTGTACAGAGTGTGTAAAGAGTTTGGAGAAAGCCAGGCAGGGTCAACAACTAAAAGAAAGGATGAAGGCACAGCGTGGTTGGAGACAAGAGGACTAAATAAAGTGCTGAGAAACACAGCTAAGGAAATACACTCAGGCAAGTACTTCAAGCAAGGCCTGAAAAGCCAATTTACGGATTTAGGTCTTACTCAATAAGAAGCTGTTTTGCTAAAATATACACATGGTATGTCTGAAGGGAATACAAGTAGTGCCTCTGAAGAGAGGAACTGAGGGGCTCTGGAGGACAGAGGTCAGAAGGAGATTTACTTTTCACTGTACAGCCTGTTATGCCTTTTGAAATTTATCTTTGCACTTTTATTACCTGTTTAAAGGAAAACAATGTGAAATATATTGAAATCACTGGCTCTGTTAGGAAGAATTGATGAGTGGGAGGGTGAAGGCTAAGAGAACAAACAGAAAGCTACTGGCAGTGGCATGTGTAGGGTTGGGTGGTAGTGGAGATACTAAGATCAGAATGATGACAGCTTTACAAGAAGAGGTCAACAATTCTTTCTCACAGATCGCATAATGGAGGTCAGAGAGAGAATCTGTCAAAAATGAATCCTACATCTCTGACCTGCACCTGTATGGATGGCAGTATCACATTCACTCTGAGGAAACACTAAAAGACAGATTTGAACTGAAAGTCAGTTTGGTACATGCTTCCATTTGAGAGGCCTTTCAGGAATCCAAATAGAGAAGTCAAGTATGGATACTGGGAGTGCAAAGGAGAAAGCTGGGCTAAAGCCACACCTCTGAACCATTAACATATAAATGATAACTAAGCCATGGGTATAAATTATATCACCTAGAGCCATCCCCTATTGCAATTTCTTTGAACATATTAGAATTAAATTGAGAAGATCTATTTCTTTTTCCAAATAACTACATTTTAATAATATATACTGATCTTGGTAAAGTCTTACCAAAAGTAAAGCAAAGAAAAAACAGATCTAGAATCTCTTGAGCAACACGAAATGGAACATGAGTCAGCATGGGACTGACTTTTTGGACATCTGGATCTAATTATAAACAAGTCACGGATGGCAAATATCCACTGTACGTATTAACATGAAAGGAATCGCCCAGGATGGATATATGAATCAGCTGGACCACCTAAACCAGGAATTGACAAATAAGAAGATATCATAGGAATGGTGTGTCTCCTAAATGAGTCATTAGGTGAACTCACCCACTCAGTCTAACAGTGTCAAATGAGCATCAGGGCAAATGCTTAGTCTGGTAATCAGAGACATTAAAACAATACTAATGGACTATATGGATTATGAACCACTTCTTATTAAGGAGCATAATTCTGTGAAGCAAAGTCTGGGGTAGTGGGAGAAACAATGTTAAAAACTCACAGGCAATTAAAAATAAATTAATAATAAAAACATAATTCCAAAGGATGGCTCTGGAACATGCTATTAGAGCAAATGCCAACGGGCAGCTGCTCTCTGGACATTCTGGCTCTACTGTCATTTGAAGTCAAGTCAGAGTAGTTACTGAATAGTATGAAAGCCAGGACAGTCGAGCTGCTAGGAGAGATTAAAGGAATACCAACCAAAAGTAATTTTTTCTAAAGAATAAAAAAAAATCAGACGAATAGAAAAAAAAAAATGAAGAGAGCTTACAATGTGATATACCCATAAATGAGTTTAATAGCTAAAAATAGCTTTCAGGTAGCTAAAAATTTTAACCAAAACTTTTAACTAAAAACATAAAAGCCTATTAATTCAAAATGAGTAGATCTGGACCATCCTTGTTACTATAACAAACCATTTTATGAGAACTGGGGAAGCATGAGAACGGGAAGCATAACATCAACGTGTATAGGAAAAGTCAGAAAACGCACCGGTAACATTTATGAATGTCCCAACAAAAAAAGATCTATCCTATGGATCACTGCAATGCAAGCTTTCCTTAGGCACAGCACCTATCTCCTCTCTTTTCTCTCCTATTATGAGGTTCAGAGACACCTCAGTCTTAATCCTGCCTTACTCTCAGGTACTGAAATCACATTAGAGGCCTTACCCCTCCCCAAGGCCCATTTTTTCCAGGAAACATTTATGGAACAACAAAGTAAGGACCTCTGAAAACCTGCTCTTCCATAAAAGCAACCAAAACATGATTGTTAAACTCTTTCACAATTCTACAAATTAACCAAAGGTTTGAAATAATCTGAGAGGTACCTACTGAACAAAAATGGATGAAGGTTGCTAAGAACTGTGAACTTAGTGGCATTTTAAATTGCCATTTTGGTAAACAATCTGTCAGTTCTTGAAAATGTTAAACACAAAGTTATCCTATGACCCAGCAATCCCACTCCTAGGTATATACCCAGAGAGTTGAAAACATAATGTCCACACAAAAACCTCGACACCAATGTTCATAGCAGCATATTCATAATAGGCAAAAGGAGAAATAACCCAAATCTCCAGCAACTGATGAATGGTTAAATAGAATATGGTATATCTATACAATAGAATTTTATTTGACAATAAAAAAGGAATGAAGTTCTGACACATGCTACAATCTCAGGAACCTTGAAAACACGCTGAGTGAAAGAAGCCCGTCATAATAGGTCAAATATTGTATGACTCCATCTATATGAAGTGACCAGAATAGGCAAATCCATAGAAACAAAGTAAAAGTAGATTAGCGATGCTAGAGCTGCAGGAGAAGAGAATAGGAAACAAATGCTAAAGAGCATGGGCTTCTCCTTGGGATGATGAAAATGTTCTGAAATTGCAGAGTGGTGATAACTGACCAACTTTGTGAATATGCAAAAGCCTACTGAATTATACACTTTAAAACACTGACATTTATAGTATAAGAATTGTCTCTCAATAAAGTTACTTTTAAAAACATTTCAGTAGATGACAGTTTTCACCTGAGGCAAAAATACCATTTAAAGAAGACATTTTAACGTGAAAATATGAAGACAATTATGTATTACGAGTTTAGCAGAAGTCACCTGACAGATTTATTGGCTTCCAACTTTATTCATTCTACAAATTCCATCTGGGAAGATAACCTCACAATAGCAAGCATTGTGGGTGGGGGAGAGAGAGAGTGTAGAGTGGTGTTATTACCAAATGCTTATATTAGTTTATTATCAAATGCTTACACTTAGTCATCAAACACATATAGTTTTTTTAAGTGTTTCACATGGAATAACTCAATGAATTCTCAAAGTAACTCTAGCCGTTGTTCCTGTTATTAACTCCACAGGGAAACAAAAACAGGGTTAACTAGGCCAAGGTCACAAATGTAGTAACTGATGGGGCTGAAATCTGAATCTAGGCTGACTGGCTCCAGAGCCTGTGCTTTTAACCACATGCCATGCTGCTTTTGTAATAAGAACTTTGGAGGAACATGTTAAAAGCAATATAATAAGCAATTATGTTGAAGACATCACAAATATATAACACAGGAAAAAATTTTTTTTAAAAAAGGAGAGAACCAAAAACAATCTCCTAATGTTTTCTAAATAGGTTCTCATAGCTTGAGATGTAATTTCCAATTAGAACATCATGTGTAATTCAACTTAGACAGAAAGGAAGATGATGTGCTCTGAAACTCTGTTAAATGACTCGGAGAGTGGCTCTAATGATGAAAACACTGATGATGAAGATACATGTAAAAAACTGAAACATTCTTCATGACAGGTAACAGCAGAAGAAAGAAATAAATTTAAAATAATAAATTATATATGTGATTTTAAATAACTATTGTAACAAAATTAATAAATTGTTAAATAGACATTTGAGTCATCTACAATCGTGTCTATGAAAAAACAGGAGATCACTTTATGTTCAAGATTACTTTTCTTTGAGAGACTATATGGTATAAATAGTTAGTCACTTTTCTATTCAAACCATACAAACAACTCCTGGCTACTCTCATACTCCATGAAGTAACACACTGTTAGTTCACCAGTAAATTTGGATAATGTCAGAAAGCCAAACCTTAGCAGTACTTTATTTCACTTTTTATTTTTACTTTATTTCTGTACTACTTTGTTTTATTAATTTTTCACACCTGCTCTTATCAAGTGGTCACTTTCAAGAAATCTTAGGGCCTCCCTGGTGGCGCAGTGGTTGAGTCCGCCTGCTGATGCAGGGAATGTGGGTTCGTGCCCCGGTCCGGGAAGATCCCACGTGCCGCGGAGTGGCTGGGCCCTTGAGCTATGGCCGCTGAGCCTCCGCGTCCGGAGCCTGTGCTCCGCAACGGGAGAGGCCACAACAAAAGAAATCTTAAAATCTCATCCATGACATGGAAACGACACAATAAAATAATCCCTTTTCAGGGTTAAATACTGCATTCAAGTTTGACAAAGGCACTGGTATAAACCATCATAGATACACGCTCTCTATTTTGAATTTTTAAATAAGGCTTCTCATCATGTCTTCAAGTAATTCCTTAAATTCTCAGTCATCTCCAAGACACACAGTGTGTTCTCATTCCTAGGCAGTCAGTCCATGGGCCCTTGTTCTGACAGGCTGACAAACCTCCCTCTGTAGCTATATGCTTTCACCACAGGCAAATGAACTTCCTGGCATTAAAGAGTACATTACCTGCCATTACCTTTAAGATCATGTAACAAACCACGCATCTTGACAGTACCATCTTGGACCATACCTCTGACTGAGTCCTTAGGACTAAGTCTGACAGACTTTTGCTTTCATTGGCTCTGCCACTGGGCTGGCTTTGCATGTTGCAAACAGGAAACAGAGCCAACTAAGGAGAAGCAAGGTTTGGATATTTTCTGTGCTTTGTTTTACTGCCAAATACTCAAAATAGTTTTCATAACTTTGCATTCAAAGTAAAAACAATACCTATATAAATATTTATGTATGTGTGTCTACAGACATACCTATGTATATATTCATTTTAGGGCATAAAAGCAAGCCTTATTGCTAATTCCATCAGAAAAATGATCCTATTTATTTCAATCACTCTGCTAAACTTTCTGCAGTTCAATTTTCTCCTTGTGGATGACTTGAGGTTATCTGTTCTTCTGCTTGGCTTCCATGGGACCAACAGTGCCATTTCATTAGTCACTCTCCATTCCTGATGCCTGAAGAGATTATAAACATTGATGGCTTTCATGCCTTAGGAAAAGCTGTTTTCCACCAGAGAGGTGCTCTGTCTACCTATGTTAGGGTCAGGATGTTACAGAGAAAATAGTCCCACGGAGTCTTGAGCAACCTGGCTAGCATTGCTCCTGTATAACAGGGAATGATTACAAGCACTTGAAAACAGAACTTGAATTTTACTGATGTGCACAATGCCTAGGCCACATGTCAAAGGACCTCAGCATAGAAAAGATTCAATCAGCATTTGTTAGACTTTAATAATAATTGCGAGAGGGAAGGCCTCAGTTCTACTGACACTTATCTGGGATAATCCAGGTGATTTTTCATTCATTTCTCCAGATCTTTAAAATGTCTAGAAATATCTAACTACTAGCTTGTATGAAATACAGGGCACTGAGAATTAGGTTCAATGACCACATAGGGATTTAATCAGCAAAATCCACCATGTGAGAAACTTTTCACAGGACAACTAACTTGGCTTCTTCAACATATTAATTGTAATGAGAGACAGCGAGAAAAAACAAGAGAGAAAGAGAGAAAGAAAGAAAGAAACTGACTAATCTATGGATTTTACAATCTATGTAAAGAACATAAACACAATTCAAAAATGTGGATCTTTTCTAGGATCCTGATTTGAGCAAACCAAATGTAAAAAAACAAGCTAAACAAATATTTACGAGGCAATCATGGAAATTTGAACACAATATTTGATATTAAGAAATTACGACCAACATCTTAGAAGTGACAATGGTATGATGGCTATGTTTTGGAGACCTTATCTTTTATAGATACATACAGACAGAAATATTTACAAATAAAATAATGTTATGTCTGGGATTTGCCTTAAAATAATCTTGGAAGGGAGGAAGCAAGTGGAGTGATTGAAGCTGGAGTATTAAGTACTCTCTGAGTACTTAATGTTACCACCACAGTGTCTTTATTTACACCACCTGGCCTCTTATGTGTAACTTCTCCATAGGTTCCTCCTTAATTCAGCAGTGTGGTGCTTGTTCCTCCCACTGCATCCTGTACACACTTTTACTGCATGCATCATACTTTAGTGTGGTTTGTTTCTCACACTGGCAACTTCTGCAGAAAATATTCTGGGAAAGTCAATCTTAATTTACCCTGGAATAGTTAAAACCAATAGCTACCCAGAATCATTCCTTCATCATCCTCACTACCAAAAAGGATTACCACTTCCTTAACATTAGCTCTGCCCATAAAACTTTCTACGAGAACACAACAGACACTAGCAGGATGTTCTGCATTCTTTATCCATAACTCAGCTCCTCCTCACTAATAGGCCATTATTTCATCCTCTCTGGGGTTTAGTTACAAAAATCATCTATCCCTATTTTACTTTCTTCTAATCCCACTTCTTCAATTTCTCTTTTTAAATTATTATCTCTACTGGGTTGTGAGCTAACAAGTTAGGAACCAATTGTTACTCTTAGTATCCCATGACAAGAACAAAAACTATTTTTTAAAAAAATGGATGGGTATCAAGCTCCAAAGTAATATTCTGTGTGTAACTTAGCTAAATATAAATGCATTAAAAACCTGCAGTTTTACTGTAAAGAATTCTGAAGGTCCTTACATAAGCCAAAAGAGAATATCTTACAATGAGAGAAAATAATCATATCTCTTTAAAATAGCATTTTATGTGTTTGGGAGTACTACCTTATGACAAATAGCTAGTTTTTCAACTTTTTTTTAAAAAGCTCTTATCAAAGTACTATGTAAAAGTCAGGATGAATCTGGGAATTTTAAAGCAGATTAATTCACAAGTACTCAGATTTCTCTGTCATTAAAATGTCAACGCAGGGGCTTCCCTGGTGGCGCAGTGGTTGAGAATCCGCCTGCCGATGCAGGGGACACGGGTTCGTGCCCTGGTCTGGGAAGATCCCACATGCCGCGGAGCGGCTGGGCCCGTGAGCCATGGCCGCTGGGCCTGCGCGTCCGGAGCCTTTGCTCCGCAAAGGGAGAGGCCACAACAGTGAGGCCCGCGTACCACAAAAAAAAAAAAAAAAAAAAAAAATGTCAACGCGAGGCATTATACCTATGAAAGGTAAATTATTTGTTTTACGGACTGTGACATCCTCTAATGATAAACACTATGCTACTATGTAGAATTAGTGCTGCAGTTTTATTTCCAACACAATAAATAGTCTAACGTTCTGATGAGTAATCTGCACTTGGTAACTTTTACAACTGCTAAAGGATGTCTTGATTTGAAATATAAACTAAACTATAAGTAGCTTCTCTTGCTAAGGATGGAAATCAGCCAGTTTTTTATAAATCCACTCATGACTAAGAGAAAAGAGTAAACTCTGGAGTCATATTATTTCTCTTTACCTATACTCCTCTTAGAAACACAGTAAGAATATCTAAAATTGCAAAAAAAAATGTTCGAACTTTTAACAAATATCAAATACAGGAAAAAAATGTATTCACCTTTTATTTATTTATTTATTTTGGTGGTACGCGGGCCTCTCACTGTTGTGGCCTCTCCCGTTGCGGAGCGCAGGCTCCGGACGCACAGGCTCAGCGACCATGGCTCACGGGCCCAGCCGCTCCGCGGCATGTGGGATCTTCCCGGACCGGGGCACGAACCCGTATCCCCTGCATCGGCAGGCGGATTCTCAACCACTGCGCCACCGGGGAAGCCCTGTACTCACCCTTTAATGAGAACTATATATTTTCTTTATGGTACTTGCACAATAAGCACACAAATCTCCAAAAGTTACCAAGTCTAGGACACTATAAAAATCAATTTTTCATTGAATGACTGCTCATATCCATTCAGCATGAATTATTGCCTTATTAAATACCAGAGACTTTTTCTCCCGAACTGCACACCCCATTGTACCAAATCTAGTTAGATGAAGCAGAAACAAATTCATATTTCCTAACACTTATTCAAATTCTTTGGACTAGAAACTACACTGCAGATAGTCTTCACATTTCATCAAATTATTCTCTCAGTCAGATTCATACTAACAAGGCTCTGATGTATCACTGCTTTTTGCTTTTTATGAAAAAGAAAAGAATCCCCACTAATTTCACAGTACAAAGATTCATTCATTACTTAATCTTGTTTCTTAGTCTATTAAAATTAAAGATGCATATGCCCTTTTGTGTCACAGTATTATATTCAATAGTTGGCTAAAAAATATGAAAAATGAAATTAAAACCATTCTACAATATCTTTAATGGATATTTTTAAAACCCTTCTGCCTTATCTTTACTGATTTATCCTGGACTGACTGGCTGGCTGGCTTTTTTCTCACTGAGATTTTTAAAGTTATGTTAGAAAGATAAATCACAGTAGATAGATAGGCATTAACATTATTATCTACCGTGTGAGTGTGTGTATATATATATATATATATATATATATATATATATATATATATATATAGGATTTGCCCAGTGAGGATTATAAGTACTACATTAACAAATACAATAGAATTTTGTTTTTAAAGTACAGTAAGAAAAACAACACCAAGAAAGTCCACACTTCAACATGGGGGGAAAAAAATCCCTTTTTATCATTCAGGTTGTTGGAACTGACCTACAAATTAATTTCACAAAGGACAAAAATGGTGATGCTGGGCCAATGCAGGTAATATCTACAAAAAGGAATTTTAACTGGAATACAGACCCCCATTCTCTGAATTCTAATTGTTGTGAACTAGGGAAAATCAATAAACTCCTTAGTAGCAGCTTTAGTTTACAGTTCATTCAGGAGATTGTCAGGATGTAAAAATCCCTGTAAATTAGTCATCATTAAAACTCTGCTGGGGGAAGAGATATATTCAGAAGTGTATGGGCAACCATTGTGCCTTCTTCTCCAGGGTCAGGACGAATATGGTCTCCTGAATTTGCTTCAAGAAACAGAAGACTCCAAAGTTTGTGATAGTCTCTTGTGCAGAAGCAGATTATCAGTATATGCCCTTTCTTTGGGGTTGGTGACACAAGCCCTGAGGATAAAAGGGAAGTTGCAAAGCTGGATCATAACCTTCAACTCTGGCTAGCTCTGCCTAATGGTACAATGTCATTGGCAACTACGTGTCCACTAAGAAACTAAGGGGCTAAGGAATATCCATTCTAAAAGAAACAGTGTTTAGACCTGTTCTAGGTAGGCATTATCTTTCTGTGAAGTCCTATAACTTCGGCTAAATAAATTGGGACTTTCTCACAATAGTGAGAAACTATCGTCTCTTCCAACCAATGCCTAATTGACCTGAAGGGACAAAGTGTTCAATAAAAATTGTTTCACTAGAAAGCCTTGTGCTTATATCCTGTCTCTTGGTCTGTATGTATATAATTGTATATTATTTTCCATCACAATGCATGTTTTCCACTGAACTGAAATAATATATACTTTTTAAAGCCTTTCATTGTTGCATAACATAAATACTATAAAATGCACAAATTTTTAAACAGCTTGGATGGATTTTCATGAAGGGAACACATTTGCAGACAGCAGGAGGTGTATGCCCCATCTCAGTCATTACCCCACTTCTAAGGTAACAAAAATTTCTACTTCTAACATCCCAAATTAACTTTGTCTGTCTTTGAACTCATGTAAATGGAAATACGTGATATATACTCTTTTTGTTTCTGACGTCTTTTGCTCTGTGAAATTTATACATGTTGCTTGTGTTGTAATAGTTTATTCCTTTTCATTGATCTATAAAGTTTAAATTTATATCCCTAATTCATTTATCAATTCTATTCTTAACAGTAAGTTCAATTGTTTCCAGCTGTGGGATATTTAAAATAATGTTGTTTATGAACACTCTCATACAGACTTTTTGGTGTGCTTACATACATTTTTCTGTTTGGCATATATCTAAGAGTGGAATAGTTTGGTCATAGGGAATGTTTAAGTTCAGTTTTAAAACACAATACCAACAGATTTCCAAAGCAGTTATACCAACCTACATTGCTGTCAGCAGCTTAAAAGTTCTAGTTGTTCCATAGTTTCCATTTCTAACACTTGATAACTTTCAGTTACTTTATTTTTTAATATTAGGCCATTCAAGTGGGGATTAGGTGTCTCTCTTAGCTTTAATTTACATTTTCCTGAGAACGAAATTGCTGATTACCTTTTCATATGTTAATTGATCACTGGATTAGCTTCTTTGTAGAATGTCTACTTATTTCTCCCATTTTCATTATATTATGTTTTTTCTTATGGATTAGTAGGAGTTCTTTATTCTAGATTTGAGTTCGTTTCAGATATACATAATTCTGTGGCACACATTTCCATTATTTTTCCCCACACTGTATTTCAGTGATACTTTGTCAATAAATCAGGTGATCACAAATGAATGGGTCTATTTCTGGACGTTTTATTCTGCTCCACTGATCTCTTTTTTCATACTTAAACCCCTATTACATTCTATTACTGCAACATTATAATAAGTTTTGGTATCTGGTAATGTTAATCCACCCACTTTGTTATCTTCTTCAAGCCTGAACTAGTTATTCTCAACACTTGCATTTCCATTTGCATTGTAGAATCAGTGTGTCAGCTTCCCCATAAATCCCTACTAGATTTTTAATTGGGATTGCAGTGAAACTATAGTCAGTTTGCAGCACTGACATTGACACAATCCATAAACACATGGTATATCATTCCATTTATGTAAGTTTCCTTTCAAGCCTTTTAGATTTTTTTCTAACTTTTTTTTTTTTTTTTAGCATTTCTTTCTTACATAATGGAAAGATACACTGGTGAAGTCTTCTGCTCCTGAGGTTTGTTCTGTGAGGAGATTTTTATTTATGGGTTTTCTTGAACAAACATCATGATTCAGATTTTCCATTTCTCCTTGTATCAGTTGTCATAAGTAGAGTTTTTTCAATAAACTTGTCAATTTCACTCAAATTTTCAAAACCTCTTATTTTCCCTTAATGTTTATAGGATTTTTAGCATTGTCCTTTTAAAAAATTCCTCATACTATCAATGTATACTTTTCTTACCTTCTTTAATTGTCCTATTAAGGGCTTATCAATTTTAGTAATCTTTTCAAAGAACCTTTTTTTTTGGGGGGGGGGGGCTTTCTTGATGTAATGTACATTTGTTTCTGTTTCATTGTTTTTAACTCCTTATTTCCTTCCATCTAATTTCTTTGCCATTAATTTGCTGTTCTTTATCTAGCTTCCTTGAAAAGAATACTTGGTTCATTAGTTTTCAACCTTTCTTCTTTCTATTATGTTCTTTTAAGGCTATGAGTTTCTCTCCAAATATTCCTCACCCTATATACCACTAGCTCTGATGTTTTACCTTTTTTTTTTTTTTTGATGTTTTATCTTAATTCTCATTCAATTAAAAATATTTCATAATTTGTATTATAGCTTATTCTTTGAGGGATATTGAGATTTGTATTGTTAAACTTCCAAAAAGTAGGACATATTTTAGTTACCTTTTTGTTCTAGAATTTTAGCATGATTCCACTATACTCAGTGTACCTATTCTGTATGATTGCAGTTCTTTTTTATTTATTGAAATTTGGTTTCTGACCCAGTATATGGTCTATGTTACTAAAAGTTCCATGTGAACTTAATAAGATATACATTCTACAGTTACCAGTTGCTGACTGTAATGTGTGTATTGATTTAATCTTGTTAATTGTATTGTTCAAATCTCTCTATTATTGTTTGTTAACTGTCTTACTGTGAAAGCTGTGTTTAAATCTCCCATGATTGTAGGGTTTTTTTTTAGATTTCTCATTCTAGCTCTGTAAAATTATGCTTTATCTCATTTGAGATTTTATAATTAGGTACATACAAATTTAGAATTTTTACATCTTCTTGAATTGATCTTTATTATTATGAAATATCCAGTAATACTTCCCTTAAGGACTACATTTTTAATATTATAGCTACATAAGATACCACTTTCCATCCTTTTACTTTCAAACTCTGTGTCTTTATTATTTAAGTAGTATCTCTGAGTTAGCAGCAAATAATTCTTTTAATTTTAATCTAGACAATCTCTGTCTCTATTAGATTACTTTTAACAAATTTAATTATGAATTAAGTCAAGCATTTTACTATTTCTTTCTATTTATCACTCTTTCTCCTTCCTTGTTTTCTTTGGATTATGTATTTTTAATTATATTATTTCCTACATCTACTGGCTTGTTACTAATACATGTTTTTAATCCTTTCAATATTACTTTAGGGATTACAACATACATTAGTGACACTATTAGAGTTTAATCCAAATTAGTGATTTCACCATTTCCTAGAATATTTAAAAAAAAATTCACAACATTTTAATACTGTTAATTTTCTTTTGCCTTTAGTTGTTACAATATATTTTAAAACCCAGGACATATAATTATTGTTTTATAAACATTAATTTTGTTAATATTTTGTATGCTGTCCTCTCTTCCATATTACTGTGTTTCTTTCAGGAATGATTTCCCTTCTGCTCACAAACTGCCTTAATATTTCTTTAAGCACTGGTCTACTAGAAAAAATTTCTCACAGGTTTTATTTGCAACTCTATTTTACCTTACCCTTTCACCACTATTTTCCATGGGTACAAAATATTGCATTGGCAAATATTTCCTATCAGCACATTAAAGATGTCATTCCATTGTCATGGCATGGCCTCTGTTTTTCTGCTGAAGTGCCAACTAACAGTCTCATTGTTGCTCTACTGAAGGTAAAATATTGCTTTTTCACTATGGTTGCTTTTAAGGTGTTTTATTTTGTTGGACTTTGAATTTCAGCAGTTTTACTAGGATGTGTCTAGGAATTAATTGTTCTGTTGGCTATTCAGAAACCTTTCCTGATCTCTAGCTTGGTATCTTTCATTAGTTTGAAAAAATGTACAGCCACTACCTTTTCAAACATTTCTTCTGTCACATTCTCTCTTTGCTTCCCGTTTGGAACTCTAAATATACAATTCTTCAATCTTTTTACCATGTCCTTTATATCTTATTGGTATTTCTTATTTGTATTATGCAAATTTGTTTCCCTTTGCGCTCAACATTTATATTTTTTAGTTGGAAAATTTGCATTTTATGGCTTTTATAGACTCCAGCTTTCTGGTGACATAGTCAATATTTTAATCTATTTTCTTATCATATTAACAATAGTTATTTTAAGGTCTGTGTTTGACCTTTCTAACATCAGGATCATCCTTTGCTATTGCATTATTCTTTTTGGCCATATTTCCTGGGCATTACTGGTAATTTTTCAAAGAATGCTAGACAGTAAACATAAAAACTATAATGACTCTGTGTGATATTATCTCCCTAAAAAGAAGATATTTTTTCTGGCAAGTAGATAGAAGATTGAAAATTACCTTGGAGGGGCGTGATTTCAAGATGATGGAGGAGTAAGACATGGAGATCACCTGCCTCCCCACAAATACATCAAAACTACATCTACATGTGGAAAAACTCCTACAGAACACCTACTGAATACTAGCAAAAGACCTCAGACTTCCCAAAAGGCAAGAAAGTCCTGATGTACCTGGACGCCCTCAGATGACCTACACACAGAGGTGGGGCGAAATCCAAAGCTGAACCCCATGAGCTGTGCGAACAAAGAAGAGAAAGGGAAATTTCTCCCAGTAGCCTCAGGAGCAACGTATTAAATCTCCACAGTCAACCTGAGGTACACTACACCTGTGGAATACCTGAATAGACAACGAATCATCCCAAAATTGAGGTGATGGACTTTGGTAGTAACTGTAGACTTGGGGTTTGCTTTCTGCATCTAATTTGTTTCCGGTTTTACGTTTATCTTAGTTTAGTATTTAGAGCTTATTATCATTGGTAGATTTGTTTATTGATTTGGTTGCTCTCTTCCTTTTTTTATTTTATATATATATATATATATATATATTTTTTTTTTTTTTTTTCCTTTTTCTCTTTTGTGAGTGTGCATGCATATGCTTCTTTTTGATTTTGTCTGTATAGCTTTGCTTTTGCCATTAGTCCTAGAGTTCTGACTGTCCTTTTTTGGGGGGTTTTTTTAGTATAGTTTTTAATGCTTGTTATAATTGGTAGATTTGTTTTTTGGTTTCACTGCGTTCTTCTTTCTCTTTTTTAAAATTACTTATTTTCCTTCCTTCCTTCCTTCCTTCCTTCTTTCCTTCCTTTCTCTCGCTTTTGTTCTGAGCCATGTGGCTGACAGGGTCTTGGTGCTCTGGCCAGGTGTCAGGCCTAAGCCTCTGAGGTGGGAGAGCCAAGTTCAGGACATTGGTGCACCAGAGACCTCCAGGCCCCACATAATATCAAATGGTGAAAGCTCTCCCAGAGATCACCATTTCAATGCTAAGACCCAGCTCCACTAAACGATCAGCAAGCTACAGCGTTGGACATCCTATGCCAAACAACTAGCAAGACAGAAACACAAACCCACTGATAAGCAGAGAGGCTGCCTAAAAATCATAACAAGGTCACAGACACACCAAAACACACCACTGGATGTGTTCTTGCCAACCAGAAAGACAAGATCCAGCCTCATCCACAAGAACAAAGGCACCAGACCCCCCCACCAGGAAGCATAAACAACCCACTGAACCAACCTTAGCCTCTGGGAACAGACACCAAAAACAATGGGAACTACGAACCTGCAGCCTGTGAAATGGAGACCTCAAACACAGTAAGTTCAGGAAAATGAAAAGATATAGAAACACACAGCAGAGAAGGAGCAAGGTAAAAACCCACCAAACCAAGCAAATGAAGAAGAAATAGGTGGTCTACCTGAAAAAGAATTCAGAGGAATGATAGTAAAGATTATCCAATATCTTGTAAATAGAATGGAGAAAATTCAACTAACATTTAACAAGGACCTAGAAGACCTAAAGAGCAAACAAACAATGATGAACAACACAATAAAAAAAAATTTTTAATCCTCTAGAAGGAACCAACAGCAGAATAACTGAGGCAGAAGAACGGATAAGTGACCTGGAAGATAAAATAGTGGAAATAACTACCAAAGAGCAGAATAAAGAAAAAAGAATGAAGAGAATAGAGGACAGATGCAGAGTCCTCTGGGACAACACTAAACACACCAAAATTTGAATTATAGGGGTCCCAGAAGAAGAAGAGAAAAATAAAAGGGACTGAGAAAATAACTGAAGGATTATAGTTGACAACTTCCCTAATATGGGGAAGGAAATAGTGAATCAAGTACAGGAAGTGCAGAGAGCCCCATACAGGATAAATCCAAGGAGAAACATGCCAAGACACATATTAATCAAACTATCAAAAATTAATACAAAGAAAAAATATTAAAGGAGCAAGAGAAAAGCAACAGTTAACATACAAGGGAATCCCCATAAGGTTAACAGCTGATCATTCACCATAAATTCTGCAAGTCAGAAGGGAGTGTTAGGACATGTTTAAAGTGATGAAAGGGAAAAACCTACAACCAAGATCACTTTACCCAGATAGGAAATCATTTAGATTTGACTGAGAAATTAAAAACTTTAAAGTCTAGCAAAAGCTAAGAGAATTCAGCACCACCAAGCAAGCTCTACAACAAATGCTAAAGGAACTTCTCTAGGCAGGAAACACAAGAGAAGGAAATTGTTTGTTTCACAATAACAAACACAAAACAATTAAGAAAATGGTAATAGGAACATACATATCGATAACTACCTTAAATGTAAATGAATTAAATGGTCCAACCAAGAGACATAGACTGCCTGAATGGATACAAAAATAAGATCCATATATATGCTATCTACAAGAGACCCACTTCAGACCTAGGGACACATAAAGACTTAAAGTAAGGGGATGGAAAAAGATATTCCATGCAAATGGAAATCAAAAGAAAGTTCAAATAGCAATTCTCATATCAACAAAATACACTTTAAAATAAAAACTATTACAAGAGACAAAGAAGGGCACTACATAATGATCAAGGGATCAATCCAAACAGAAGATATAACAATTTTAAATACTTATGCACCCAACATAGGAGCACATCAATACAAAAGTAAAGGCTAACAACCATAAAAGAGGAAATCGACAGTAACACAACCATAGTAAGGGACTTTAACACCCCACTTTCACCAATGGACAGATCATCCAAAGTGAAAATAAATAAGGAAATAGAAGCTTAAAATGATACATTAAACACGATGGACTTAATTCATATTTACAGAACATTCCAACCAAAGACAGCAGATTGCACTTTCTTCTCACATGCTCATGGAACATTCTCCAGGATAGATCATATCTTGGTCACAAATTAAGCCTTCGTAAAGTTAAGAAAATTGAAATCGTTATCAAGTATCTTTTCCAACCACAACGCTATGAGATTAGAAATCAATTACAGGGAAAAAAACGTAAAAAACACAAACACATGGAGGCTAAAGAATACACTACTAAATAACCAAGAGATCACTAAAGAAATCAAAGAGGAAGTCAAAAAATACCTAGAAACAAATGACAATGAAAACATAACTACCCAAATCCTATGGGATACAGCAAAAGCAGTTCTAAGAGGGGGAGTTTATAGCAATACAATCCTACCTCAAGAAACCAGAAACATCTCAAATAACCTAACCTTACACCTAAAGCAACTAGAGAAAGAAGAACAAAAAATCCCTAAAGTTAGCAGAAGGAAAGAAACCATAAAGATCAGAACAGAAAGAAATGAAAAAGAAATGAAGGAAACAAGAGCAAAGATCAATAAAACTAAAAGCTGGTTCTTTGAGAAGATAAACAAAATTGATAAACCATTAGCCAGACTCATCAAGAAAAAAAGGGAAAAGACTCAAATCAATAGAATTAGAAATGAAAAAGGAGAACGAACAACTGACACTGCAGATATACAAAGGATCATGAGAGATTACTACAAGCAACTATATGCCAATAAAATGGACAACCTGGAAGAAATGGGCAAATTCTTAGAAAAGCATAACCTTCTGAGACTGAACCAGGAAGAAATAGAAAATATAAACAGACCAACTACAGCAGTGAAATAGAGACAGTGATTAAAAATCTTCCAACAAAGAAAAGCCCAAGACCAGATGGTTTCACAGGCAAATTCTATCAAACATTTAGAGAAACACTAACACCTATCTTTCTCAAACTCTTCCAAAATATAGCAGAGGGAGGAACACTCCCAAACTCGTTCTTTAAGGCCACCATCACCCTGATACCAATACCAGAAAAAGATGTCACAAAAAAAGAAAACTACAGGCCAATATCACTGATGAACATAGATGCAAAAATCCTCAACAAAATACTAGCAAACAGAATCCAACAGCACATTAAAAGGATCATACACCATGATCAAGTGGGGTTTATCATAGGAATGCAAGGATTCTTCAATATATGCAAATCAATCAATGTGATAAACCATATTAACAAGTTGAAGGAGAAAAAAAATATGATCATTTCAATAGATGCAGAAAAAGTTTCTGACAAAATTCAACACCCATTTTTGATAAAAATCCTCCAGAAAGTACACACAGAGGGAACTTACCTCAACATAATAAAGGCCATATATAACACACCCACAGCCAACATCATTCTCAATGGTGAAAAACTGAAACAATTTCCACTAAGATCAGGAACTAGACAAAGTTGCCCCCTCTCACCACTATTATTCAACATAATTTTGGAAGTTTTAGCCACAGCAATCAAAGAAAAAGAAATAAAAAGAATCCAAATTGGAAAAGAAGTAAAACTGTCACTGTTTGCAAATGACATGATACTATACATAGAGAACACTAAAGATGCTACAGGAGAACTACTAGAGTTAATCAATGAATTTGGTAAAGTAGCAGGATATAAAATTAATGCACAGAAATATCTTGCATTCCTATACACTAATGATGAAAAAATCTGAAAGAGAAATTAAGGATACACTCCCATTTACCACTGCAACAAAAAGAATAAAATAGCGAGGAATAAACCTACCTAGGGAGACATAAGACCTGTATGCAGAAAACTATAAGACACTGATGAAAGAAATTAAAGATGATACAAATAGGTGGAGAAATATACCATGTTCTTGGATTGGAAGAATCAACATTGTAAAAATGACTCTACTACCCAAAGCAATCTACAGATTCAATGCAATCCCTATCAAACTACCAATGGCATTTTTCACACAACTTGAACAAAAAATTTCACAATTTGTATGGAAACACAAAAGACCCCTAATAGCCAAAGCAATATTGAGAATGATAAATGGAGCTGGAGGAATCAGGCTCCCTGACTTCAGACTATACTACAAGGCTACAGTAATCAAGACAGTATGGTACTGACACAAAAACAGAAATATAGGGCTTCCCTGGTGGCGCAGTGGTTGAGAGTCCGCCTGCTGATGCAGGGAACACGGGTTTGTGCCCTGGTCTGGGAAGATCCCACATGCCACGGAACAGCTGGGCCTGTGGGCAATGGCCACTGAGCCTGCGCGTCCGGAGCCTGTGCTCCGCAACGGGAGAGGCCACAGCAGTGAGAGGCCCGTATACCACAAAAAACAAAACAAAACAAAAAAAACCACAGAAATATAGATCAATGGAACAGGATAGAAAGCCCAGTGATAAACCCACGCACATATCGTCACCTTATTTTTGATAAAGGAGACAAGAATATAGAATGGAGAAAAGACAGCCTCTTCAATAAGTGGTGCTGGGAAAAATGGACAGCTACATGTAAAAGAGTGAAATTAGAACACTCCCTAAAACCACAGGCAAAAATGTACTCAAAATGGATTAAAGACCTAAATGTAAGGCCAGACACTGTCAAACTCTTACAGGAAAACATAGGCAGAACACTCTTTGACATAACTCACAGCAAGATCCTCTTTGACCCACCTCCTAGAGTAATGGAAATAAAAACCAAAATAAACAAATGGGACCTAATGAAACTGCAAAGCTTTTGCACAGCAAAAGAAACCATAAACAAGACAAAAACACAACCCTCAGAATTGGAGAAAATATTTGCAAATGAAGAAACTGAAAAAGGATTAATCTCTAAAATTTACAAGAAGCTCATGCAGCTCAATATCAAAAACCAAACAACCCAATCCAAAAGTGGGCAGAAGAGCTAAATAGACATTTCTCCAAAGAAGATACACAGGTTGCCAACAAACACATGAAAGGATGCTCAACATCACTACTTATTAGAGAAATGCAAATCAAAACTACAATGAGGTATCACCTCACACCGGTCAGAATGGCCATCATCAAAAAATCTACAAACAATAAATGCTGGAGAGGTTGTGGAGAAAAGGAAACCCTCTTGCACTCTTAGTGGGAATGTAAATTGATACAGCCACTGTGGAGAACAATATGGAGGTTCCTTAGAAAACTAAAAATAGAACTACCATATGACCCAGCAATCCCAGTACTGGGCATATACCCTGAGAAAACCATAGTTCAAAAAGAGTCATGTACCACAATGTTCATTGCAGCTCTGTTTACAATAGCCAGGACATGGAAGCAACCTAAGTGTCCACTGACAGATGAATGGATAAAGAAGATGTGGCACATATATACAATGGAATATTACTCAGCCATAAAAAGAAACAAAATTGAGTTATTTGTAGTGTGGTGGGTGGATGAAGAATCTGTCATACAGAGTAAAGTAAGTCAGAAAGGGAAAAACAAATATCGTGCACTAACACATATATATGGAATCTAAAAAAAGAAAAAATTTGCTTCTGAAGACACTAGGGGCAGGACAGGAATAAAGAGGCAGACATAGAGAATGGACTTGAGGACAGGGGGAGAGGGAAGGGTAAGCTGGGATGAAGTGAGAGAGTGGCATGGACATATATACACTACCAAATGTAAAATGGTTAGCTATTAGGAAGCAGCCGCATAGCACAGGGAGATCAGCTTGGTGCTTTGTGTCTACCTAGAGGGGTGGGATAAGGAGGGTGGGAGGGAAACACAAGATGGAGGAGACATGGGGATATATGTATATGTATAGCTGATTCACTTTGTTATACAGCAGAAACTAACACTCCATTGTAAAGCAATTACACTCCAATAAAGATGTTAAAAAAAAAAGAAAATTACCTTGGATACTTTTGAAGTTAGTATATTTCTGATTTGCCTTAATTCCCAAGGAAAAGTCTTTCCAGAGGATTCTATGAAAAGTCTGAAGTATTAATCAGGACTCCTCCTTGCTCATCTATCTTAAAATCTACTTTTTATGTCCTATGAAGCAACATGAGCTCTACTTGGTTTCTGGGAGTCTCACTCTCCATATATGCACTAAGTAAGTAAATACTTCAAAAAGATATTGTAAACTAAACGCTGGGTTGCTTTCCCCTATGTTTGCTTTTTCTCTAGGACCAGTAGGTTCTGGCTGTTTCAGAACCCTCTACTTCAATTTTTGATCTCTAAAACCAGTGCCTTTCCTGCTAAAAGCCACTGTTTTCTATTTCTCCGTGCTGCCCTATGATGAGAATTTCCAAATGTCCTTGGGCAAAAAGCTGCTGAGAAGGCAGTGCTCACACATCTACCCTGTCTTTTCTCCACAACTTCGGATGTCCTGGTTTTGCTCTAGTGCCTTTAAACAGGTTCTTCTTGTTATTTATCCTGTTATATTTTGGTTCCTTTCGACAGGAAGGAGAGACTAGTACCAGCTCCTCCATCACAGCTGATTCCTTCACAATTGTATTTAATGAGAATAAAATCTAAACCAGAAGGACTATTAAAACTTTAAGTCGGGCTTTCCTGGTGGCGCAGTGGTTGAGAGTCCGCCTGCCGATGCAGGGGACACGGGTTCGTGTCCCGGGCCCGGAGGATCCCACATGCCGCGGAGCGGCTGGGCCCGTGAGCCATGGCCGCTGAGCCTCCGCGTCTGGAGCCTGTGCTCCGCAACGGGAGAGGCCACAACAGTGAGAGGCCCGCGTACCACAAAACAAAACAGACAAACAAACAAAAAAACAACTTTAAGTCTATATGAGCACTAATTGGAGTAAATCTAGGGGAAAAAAGTCAGATGATTCTTTGCTCAAAGCCCAGTGTAATCACTATTTACTGTGTGATTTTAGGCAAGAGACTTAACACCTTTGGAGTTGAATTCACTTACATGCATATAAGGAATCCTCATATTTCTTCACATATTTCATGGAATTAATTCAGCAAGTACCTTGCCTAGGTCCTGTACCCTGATGGCTCATCATTAATAATTAACCTTAGAAATACACTCATTTCACATCAAAAACTTTTACCTATGTGTGTCACTATTTTCTTTTGTATTATCTACAAAGAGAAAAAAAGAGATGGTAACAATTCTCTGTGGTGTAGCTATAATAAATTTATCTGGAAAAGAAATATATATAGGGTGGCTATCCACTTTTAAACTTTTTTGTTGTTGTAGCTTTTATATAAGAAAAGTCTTTGGCCCAAGGGTTCTATCTTATTTATATTTGTAACCTCCCAGGACATGACATATAGTAGGGAAATAATTAATAACGCCTAAAGATAATAGGGCATAAATGTGTTTTATGAAATATAAAGTGGAAGCAAAGACTTACAATTCAAGATGCTAACCTTTAAGAAATTCACAGTAATGTGAACTAGAATCTTGCTTTTGACCATCAAGGGCTAAGGCCGCCCAGTTGCCTCGTGACTGAAACTGAAATGCAGAAGCAGCACAACCTATAAGAGCTTTTGGTTTTAGAAATAATACTTATGGTAACTGACTATGATTATAGAAGTAACTCATAATCAATCTAAACAAAATTTCAAAAACACCAATCAGTCAAAGCAAGAAAATATTAAGCATGCTCCTATTGCCTCAAGATAACAAATCCCATATCAAGGTTGAATAATTAAGACATATTTGGTGCAATTTTTCCCATATAAAATTGACACCATATAGGATATATTTATGGTTAACATTTTATTTCACTTAGCATTATGTACCATTTTTTAAATTACCACGCAATCTTTAAAAGGACAGTATTAAATAACCACACAGTAATCCATTACATTAGAAGTCCTTTATGTTTTTTAAATCAATCATGACTTTTTTCCTGGAAGTTATGTTGTTTCCAAGTGCTTACCATTTAGGAATAAGTGAAATATAAACACTATTGTATACTAAATCTTCGTATACATCTTTAATTATTTCCATAAAATAAATTTCTAGAAGTTAATATTAATCTTAATGATATTGCTAAACTCCTGTCTAGAAAAATTGTACAATACCAGTTTAGTCTGGAGACCATTTCAGATTAAAAAGAGAAGCAGACTTACAGTGAAATATTATGCTTTTAAGTTTAAAATACCAAATTATGACAAATATTTTGCATATATAGGATGTCCTAATCACAAAAATGTTCTCTTGACTTGAAAGGGTTTGATCTCATGGGTCACAGATACACTATGGAACAATATATCAAATCACTGCCTTATACTAATTCAGCCCCATAGCACTAAAAATATAAAAAGACTCATGTACAAGTAGCTTAATATTTTATAATTATTTATATAACAGATCATAGAAGCACGTAAACCACTTATTTTTCATTATAAATAATGCAACAGGTATTTTCTTCCTCTCATGCATCACTAAATACTATGCATATAATGACTTTTATCCTCTGACAGATTTACCCTTCTATAATCAAAATAATCCTGCAGGATAGTTTAATGTCCATAGAATTTTGAATGACAAAACTTCTTATTGATAAGAACCACAAATTGCTATCCTTAGAAATACGTAAGAATGGTCAGAACGCAATCTGTCTTACATGAGGATTCTCTGCTCTGGCTGGAGAAGTGGGCTTTGGCAGAATGCTGTGATTCTGAACAATTACTCAGAGGCATCTGTGTTGCTGAATTTTGCCCAATGAATCTGTATCTCCTGGAAAAAAACTTTTTTTTTTTTTTTTTTTTTGCCGTACGCGGGCCTCTCACTGTTGTGGCCTCTCCCGTTGCGGAGCACAGGCTCCGGGTGCGCAGGCTCAGCGGCCATGGCTCACGGGCCCAGCCGCTCCGTGGCACGTGGGATCTTCCCGGACCGGGGCACGAACCCGTGACCCCTGCATCGTCAGGCGGATTCTCAACCACTGCGCCACCAGGGAATCCGATCCTGGAGAAAACGTTTAAATTTCTCTCTATTATGAATAATCTTAAGCACTCATTAATGAAAACTGATTTTTTCCCACACGGCAGAACACACTTCACAAAGAGGTGGAAAAGGTAAAAGTTTATAAAGCGACAGAACTCTACCTCCATTTTTTTTTAAACAGCATTCAATTATAGAATTTTAAGTTCCAATAAAAGAAGAAAAACATAATTTAATAGAAAGCACATCTTCTAGAAACTACTGTTTATTAAACACATATTAATTTATTCTGCTACACAGTAGGACAAGTAGGGGAAAAATCTGGCCTCAATGATGACAACATTAAAAGGTATTACTGGGTTTCTCTGGTGACGCAGTGGTTAAGAGTCCGCCTACCGATGCAGGGGACACGGGTTCGTGTCCCGGGCCCGGAGGAGGATCCCACATGCCACTGAGCGGCTGGGCCCGTGAGCCATGGCCGCTGAGCCTGCGCGTCCGGAGCCTGTGCTCCGCAATGGGAGAGGCCACAGCAGTGAGAGGCCCACGTACCGCAAAAAAAAAAAAAAAAAAAAAAAAAGTCATTACTGTCAGCACTGCTTGTCAGAATTTATATTACACTTTTCTAGCCTGGAAGTGTTCTCTGGTCCCCTATTCTATTTACAAAATGAACATTTTATTTTAGCTTTTTACTATTCAAGAAGCAAACATGCATTATGGCACATAATTAGGCAATTATAAAATAAGATTGCTGCATTTTTTCATGTCAAAGAAAATACATTCCAGTTTCTCCAGCTCTGCAAAGTATTCTGATGATAGATAGAGATAGATAGATAGATAGATAGATAGATAGATAGATATAGGTATACAGAGATACACACACACTCTCCAAACAGTGTTGCATTCAAAATAAACCCAAAACCAATACCAATACCAATTTCAACACGAAATTCATAAGGATGAGATTTTTTAATTGTGTAATATAATCCATTATAGCACTTAACAACTAAGACAGTTCCCTTCATACAGAAAGTAGTGGCAATTAAGCTTAGAGGTAATTATATGCTTTTACAATTGCTAAGTGTAATTTTAGAATGAAAAACTGCTATGAAATGCAAATTTAACTTCTATCCAAAAATGCTAATTTTTCAAATCACACTGCTTTCAGTTATTTCAGGGCACTGCCACATTCACAGATGCTATACAACACTTTGTGATATCTTTTCTAAACAGGTAAGAAACCACCCTGTGTACACATTTTCTCAAAGATCCACACATAGCTATGTTTCCCTTGGTTAGTGTAGATATTAAATAGAATTGTTTATTCCAGATTTCTTGAATTATCAAAAAAAAAAAAAACAATGAAATTGTTCTGTAGAGTAGAATCTAAGCCTCCACTTATTCGGTCCATGGATAACACAAAATCTACTTTGAAATCAGAAGCTAAAGATGGTTTGTGGATCCACCTAAATGTATAACGTCAATGAAATAAGCATGACCAAAATTAAATTGAGACTCTTTTATCTTATGTGCTTAATATCTAGACACTTAATCCACTCAGTGTCATAATGTAACTTTACAAATTCTAAACTTGGTTGCTTAAAATTAAAACTATTTTGAAATTTAAAATATTTCTGGAAGCATTCTACTAAGAAAGACTATTTTCTGTTCATACTGTTGCTTGCAATGTTTATGATTTAAAACTTTTATCTGGTTCATGTGCTTTATTTGAGGAAACAACAGCCTTTATTGTGATGGTTTATAACTTCTCCAAATTAAGCCAGCAAAAATAAACTCACTAAACAAAAAGGAAGAGAAGAAAATAAGTTACTTTTTGAAATCGTCAAAATGCTTTAGGGAATCAGTAGGTCTGTGTTTTGTTTCTAAATTCCTCACTAGTTTGCCTTGAAGGTTTACATAGAGAAATAAAGTCTTAGACCAGCACTGTCCAATAGAAATTAAGATGAGCGATATATTAAGTTTTTTAATAGCCACATTAAAAAAGTAAAAAGAAACAAAATTAATTTTGATAATATATTTCATTTGATCAATATAAACAAAATATTGTCACTTCAACATGTAATCAATATAAAATTTATTAATGAGATATTTTATATTCTTTTGTTCATACTAAGTTTTCAAAACTCAACATGTATTTTAAACATAAAACATCTCGATTTGGACTAGCTGTATTTCAAGTACTCCACAGCTAGTAATACCATACTGCAAAATGCAGCTTTAGGCTTTTGGTTTTCACTTACTGAATAATATGATTTGTAAAGGGTATTTAAGCACTCAGTTTTCAAAATTCTAATTCTAATGATGATATGCAAAGTTCTTCCTCATCTCATAAATATGCACAAACAAAATAAATCATTATTAAATATCACCAAATATTACTTACATTCATGCAGTTATATAATTATGGTTATATTAGTACAGTTATTCAAAAATTTTAAAAAGTTAAAAACAAAATGCTCAACAGAATTATCATATATAGGAAAAATGATAAACCTCATTAATAAATCTCTGATCAGTATTTCTGTTTAGGTTTATATATATCCGAATAGTCCATTGAAATTTCCATATTCTACCCCTGAAGTTTACATAAAGAAGTTTTTACTAACACTCAAATCATAAGACTTTTAAGGCTCCTATGGTGAGTAAGTCACTTTGCTTATAAATAAGTCAAGAAAACCAATGAAAATCCATAAACCAACTGGCTCATTATCAAATATATTAAAAGTGTGAAGACATTTAATTTGTTTATTAAGACAGAATAAAGGCTATAAATTCATGGGCTAAGTATGGGACTTAGGAATTTGGATGATGAAAAATACAATAAAAATAAAGTTAGTTGAAGAAAAGTAATGATAAAGAACAAAAATTAAATAGAAAAAAAGATTAAACAGGCAATCAATAAGCCTGAAGTTAATTCTTTGAAAAAACGAAATAACTCAGATAAATTTCTGGTGAGTGTGAAAAATTAAAATGATAAAGAAAAAGAGGGCAAATAAATATTAGGAATGAAAAAGAGAACATAATCAGAGATACAACAGAACTAAAATATATTAAAAGAATTCCATGAATAATTTTTATTTTTATTTTTTTGGCTGTGCTGTGCAGCTTACAGGATTTTAATTCCCGGACCAGGGATTGAACCTGGACCATGGCAGTGAAAGCGCAGAGTCCTAACTGCTGGACCGCCAGGGAATCCCCTCCATGAATTTTATGCCAGTAAATTGGAAAAACTGCATGAAATGGAAATATCTTTATAAAATATAATCAATCTCAAGAAGGTATAAAAATGAAAATCCAGATATATTTAGAACTATTAAAGAAATGGAATTACTAGCTTAAAAAAATCTTTCCACAATAAGTATACTAGAATCAGAGATCTTTAGATGCAAGTCTTTTCAGACTTTCAATAAACAAAGCATTTCAATCATATACTTTCCAGAGAATGGGGAAAAAAAAGGGAGGGGAGAAAGAATGGAGTGATTTATTTCCCAACTCTATGAAGCCAACATAATCTTGATAACAACACCAGAAAATGGCTAGAGAACAGAAAATAGTACGTCCATCTCACTCACGTATGAAGTTATAGATATACTGAACAAATACTAAAAAGCAAATCCATTGACACATACAAACATATCTACTGTTCGACTTAAGTTTCAACTTTCAGGAATCTTAAGAAAATTACCACGGAAAGATCTATAAATGTCATTCATTCACCACATTAACATGTTTAAAATCATAATCATCTCAGATGCAGAAAAAGCATTTGATAAAATCCAACTCCTAGTTATGGTAAGAACTCTTAGCAAAACAGAAAAGGGAAAAGATACCTACCAAGAAACCTTCAGGAATAATTGTTAATGATGAATTGTTAAATACCCTATCATGGCATATTCAAATTTCACAAACATTTCAGGACATATTCCTCAAGAATTCAACAATCTAAGCAATTAGTATTCTAAACAAGTGAATAGTATGGATGAACTTTAATAAATACCAATTTGCTTAACATATGGTAGACAGACTTCAGGATATTCATTAGCTAAAAAGTTTTGGGTTTTTACTTCTTTGAAAGAAGAAACTGGAACAAAGGGAGCAGTACACATAATGGGACTGTGAATTTTGATGAGAAAATATAAGGGGAAAGAACCAGGGCTTTATTTTCTTTGCATGGTTTTGAATTTGATTTAACATTCTGTCATAGTTGTGTTTTAGAAGAATGTCTTTCAGGAACTTGCGTTTCCTTTGCTTTAATGGAGGCAGCATCCCGAGGTTGTATGGCACACTGGTGTGGAGTGGGGGAGTCAGATCTATGGGTACCCTGCCTGGCTCTGCCACTCACTAGCTATGTGACTCCCGGTAAGTTACTTCCACCTCTGGAACCCACTTTCTTCATCCATTAAATGGGGATAATAAAAGTACCCATCTCATGCAGTTATTGAGACGATCCAGTGAGGTGATGCAGAAGGTCTTGGCACACAGTAGAAGCTTAATAAACATTAGATGTCAAAAAAAAAAAAAAGTTTTGGGTTTTTAATTCTATCAAGTTAATTGTTTATTGTCTTTTGGTAGCAAAGAAGCAGTTCATGCATTTTACTTGTAAACACTTTCACCGACCTGTCTGTATTTGAGACACTTTGACAAAATAAAATGTTTCTACTTCAAGTAAAGGACACAAGCTTTTTTTTTCAGTTTTACATTAGGATATTTCCTTAAATAGAATTCTGAGGCTGACTCTCCACAATATATGAGTATGTGTTCAACAACTGTTAGATATCTAACTTTCGTCCAAAGGACTGTCTGAGGCTCTGGGTCAGCATACTCAAACTGTTTGTATCAGTATCCTAAAATCAGTGATCACAAACCAAAAGAAATCAGTGATCACACACTAGTATTTTTACACTTGTTGATTACAAATAACAAATTGTTGATTGCTAACTTTTTGTTAACAGTTATGTCTTGTACATCTCTATAAATGCACATATGCACCTGGTTCCAAGGGGTTTTACAAATGTCTAAGATCTGAAGAACATCTGAAGAAATCTAATGAATTTTGATTTAATTATACTTGTATTGGAATTTTTCCCTAAAATCATCTCGAGAAGCAATGACGTAAAGTAACCACACACTCTTCACAGAGTCATATGGGATAAGTAAGTTTGGCGTGATGAAAAAGAGAAAATGTGGCATTTTAAAATGTTGGTGAGTACAGCACAAACAGATAAAACTATGAGAGTCACCAAATGTGCTCAGCTAAAGGAGGACACAATTTCCATGAGGATTAATTTATTATCTGATTTTAAGTTGCTTTTCCCTTTACAGTAGCCATGTATGTGAAGCTCAGAAGATTCTAGATGTTGAGTTATCATACTCTTTCTTACCCATTGTGGGTGCTCTCCAAGCTCCAATGCTGGCATGCTCTTGCCCAAGACTCCCTCCTTTACCAAACTATAGTCAGGATTCTCTGAGCCCTCTTGTCAACTAGGCCTCAACCTTGGCCTATAAAAACAGCACTTCGGGCATAAATGATTTTGTCTACCCCATGCACCCTGCCACCCGCCCCGCCCCCCACATACACAGAGAGACTTGAACAAATATTAACATTATTTCTAATAGCTCAAGGGCACACTCCAGAATGACCTAGCCCCCCTCCCTTAAAATGCCTGGCTGAAAAAGTTCAACATTGCCAGGAAAATTTACTATTATTGAAAAATAAAGTTTTCATCTTTGTAAATTCATTTAGGCATATTTAAGGAATACCTTTACGGTGAAATCTAAAACCTGATTTTCTGTTGGATATGTTTTCTGTAAAAACAGACTTCATTCTGACTGAGTGTTAGAGAATTATTTATGAATATAGATTTACCAAAAAAAAAAAAAACCCTTGAAAAAACTATTTGCATATGATATATGATCTAATTATCTGTGATTGGTTTTCACTTGTGGGTTTAAGTTCTTCCTCTTCTTCTTTTTTTTTCCATCTGAATTTGGCTTTTATTTGAGCAATCCAAACTCATTTAGCTGGAAAACCAAATTCCCTGTGGTCCCATTAAGTATGTTGCTAAGCAAACTACCTAGCAGCATCTATAAACAGGAGGTCTGGATGTGAGCCAGTCTTGTAAGTTGAGAGTGGGTCAGTGCATTTTAAACCAGCACATCATTAAAGAAGAAAGGAGTTTTGATGCTTAGCCAGCTTACATTTCTTCCTGGGCCAATATTCACACTTATCGACCTATGCTAAATTTACTTTGGTTTTGTACTCCTGCCTTTGAAGCATCTTCCATGCTGCTGTATAGATCTGACTTAACAAGTACTTCCTTATTTTGAAAAACAGATATAAAGATAATCTTCAAGATCTACTTGTATACCTTTCAAGCAAGGTTGTAAATGATAGTAGAGACTTTCCCTGCATTCTTTCTACAGGAAATAAGTTGTCATGAGAAAATAACTGAGATTCTATACCTGACACTAAAAGTAAAATAGGTTTTTAAATGGATATTAGATCATTTGTTACTGAATTAAATCTAATCAGTCTGCTAGGGCTACTGTAACAAAATACAACAAACTGCCTGGCTTAAACAACAGAAATTTTTTGTTTCTTTATGCATACATTCAGGATTTGTTTCAAAAAGCAACCCAGGGTTTAACAGCGAAACTGCTGAAATTGAGTCATTGTATTTTGGCACCTATTATGAATTAGCATTAGGAATAAAAAACTAATTCTAAGAATATTTTCCTAAAAAAGAAACTAAGGTCTCTTTCTTTGTTAACTTGGGTCCCCCAACGCCACAGAAGATCCAACAACTAAACTAAGAAGAAATCAAGGACCTTCCATGCTGGGGAATTTGGATATGCAGCAAACAAATGGATTGGCAAGGGATCAAGGCCAATTTAAGAACAGAGTTGTTTGTTTCTGTAGTTTCTCCAGACGATCCTGGCAGGGGCAAAAGTCCACAACAACTGTCAGGAACACAAAGGCCAGAAACACAGTTGTTTGAAAGAAGGCTAAGGCCTGAAGAGGAGCTCATGATAAAAGAGTTGAGGCGAGTACATTTTAAGAACTACAGCCTAGGGTACCCATTTCCAGAAGAAATTGATAGCACTGGAAATAGACCTAAAAGTAGAGAATGTAGACAGGAAAGCTCCAGCAAGGACAATCCTACAAACCTACCCACTAACTGGCATGTCTAAATAACAAGTTCTGAACTATGGAAAACAGTATGGAGGTTCCTCAAAAAACTGAAAATAGAACTACCACTTGATCCAGCAATTCCACTCCTGGGTATATATCCAAAGAAAATGAAAACACTTAACTGGAAAAGATACATGCACCCCAATGTTCATAGCAGCAAGACTTACAGCAGCCAAGATATGGAAGCAACCTAGGTGTTTGTCAACAGACAGATGGATAAAGAAGGTGTAAGATATATATATAATGGAATACTATTCAGCCCTATGAAGAATGAAATCTTGCATTCTGAAACAACATGGATGGACCCGGATGGTATTATGCTCAGTGAAATAAGTTAAACAAAGTACTGTATGCCATCACTTATATGTGAAATCTAAAAAAAAATGTAACAAACTAGTGAATATAACAAAACAGAAACAGACTTGCAAAAACAGAGAACAAACTAGTGGTTATCAGTGCAAAGAGGTGTGGTGGGGAGGGGCAGGATAAGGTTAGGGCATTAAGAGGTACAAACTACTATGTATAAAATAAATAAGCTACAAGTATATCCTTGTAAAGCACAGGGAATATAGCCAATATTTTATAATAACTTTAAACGGAATATAATCTATAAAAGTATTGAATCACTATGTTATACACCTGAAACTAATATTGTAAATCAACTATACTTCAATCAATAAATCAACAAATAACAGGGTCTGAGGTTTTCCATCACTGCCTTCCTAGCCCCTGTTCACCAATGGTATCATTTCACCTTCATTTGTTTTCTTGTACTTGGAAAGATTCTTAAAACAGAAAAACAAAGCTTCAGACACATGATCTTAATGTACTAAAAGACAGTGGTTTTATCTTATAATCAGGCTATTCAGAAAAGTTCTGGTTGCTCAGAGAGCAAGAGAAAAGTTCTGAGCATGTGTTTGATATGCATCTGTATTTCATAGGTCCATTTTTACTTCCAGGAATCAGTATAAAAATCCAAAACTTTTCTAAGTATCCAGCAGTGAATGAAATCAACTTTTTTCACAAGCACTGTGACAATCCTTTTCTGAACAGAAAAATATGCCTACAAGACAGATAGACAGACTGATGGAAAGACAGACAGAAACATACACATACACTGAGGGAGGGAGAGAAGGAGGGGAGGAGAGAGGGAGAGAGGGAGAGAGTGAGGGTACCATATGACATACATTTATATTTAAAATTACCATGTATTAAACTTTCCCACCAGACATTTCCCACCTCACAATTATTCGAAACTCATAGGGTAACATAAAATCAATCTTGGGAATCACTGATCTCAAGGGAAATACTCAACTCTCCTAATTTTATACATATCACAACAACTATTTAAATAGTTGCCTTTAATGTCCAGAGAGGCAGAGAGAACCGTAAAGAGACAACCTGTAGAGCATAAATAATTTCAGCCTTTCTTGCTTCCATTCCCAAGGTTCAAGATTCTTCTGCCTCGAAAGAACATGATCAGTCAAACATTTATGATAAATACATTGCATAACATTGAATGTTTAAAGACTACAGTCATATAGTTTATAATAAAGGAATCTGAGGGAAAAAGTGCCTAAAAATCCTGAAGGAAATTTATCAATTTGCTGATCAAGCTGGGATTTGCTTATGTCTTAAGATGCTCTTTAGACAAGAAGCAACATGAACATTTTTCCTTTTCCATTATAATCTTGCTGCTCCCCAAAACTACAGCAACAACAACAAACACTTCAGGTAGCTTACACTAAAGGCAGATAGAAATGTAACTAACAAATACATTAAATCAATAATTAAGGGCTTCCCTGGTGGCGCAGTGGTTGAGAATCCGCCTGCTGATGCAGGGGACGTGGGTTCGTGCCCCGGTCCGGGAGGATCCCACATGCCGCTGAGCGGCTGGGCCCGTGAGCCATGGCCGCTGAGCCTGCGCGTCCGGAGTCTGTGCTCCGCAACGGGAGAGGCCACAGCACTGAGAGGCCTGTGTACCGCAAAAAAAAAAAAAAAAAAAAAAAAAGAATTAAAAGATAAAGGCCAATGAATAAAGTAAGGTTAGGGGTGGGAAACAGAACAAGGAATCAGTAACTTGAAGGAAAGAATAAATGAATATTGTGGGCTTGATGAAAAAGGGCACAGGCATTCAGTAATTTCTTTTCTGGTTTAATAGAAACCAGTATTAATCTCAATTAAGAAAGTAAGGTATGCCCAGAAGAAATTTCTTCAATATTCTGAACACAAGCATTGCCGAGACTGTTTTGAAGATAAAGAAACCATGTATGTCACTTGCTAAATCTGCTTGCTAAACGGTATAAAATGTAAGGGACTTTTTTTTTTTTTTTTTCGGTACACAGGCCTCTCTGTGCTGTGGCCTCTCCCATTGCAGAGCACAGGCTCCGGACGTGCAGGCTCAGCGGCCATGGCTCACGGGCCCAGCCGCTCCGCGGCATGTGGGATCCTCCCGGACCGGGGCACGAACCCCTGTCCTCTGCATCGGCAGGCGGACTCTCAACCACTGTGCCACCAGGGAAGCCCCTGTAAGGGACTTTTGTAATACAAGTAGCATCACGGTGCTGGTTCCTAAGCAGAATCTGCTCAACTTCAAGCTCTCTGGAAAAAGAAGAAATGAAACCTCACAGCTTTATTTAGTACTGATATCAGATCCATATTAAATTTAATCTACAAATTGAAACACTCTAGGAGGCAATTTCTTATCTCTATCAACATTTCTTCAATGTGGAGCTGTATGTGGAGTATTTTTTAAAGGCAACATACCATTAAATTAATAAAAATCAACTTGAAGTTGACAAAATGGCAGAGAATGCATGGTAAAATGTTGGAAAAATCACTGTGTGATAATCTGTGTAAACCACAGAACTACTCTTCTCTATATGGCTAAGAGGGAAATGTAACCTGCTAAGGGACTGTTACTGTACCATATGCTACAGACAAATGAACAATACATGAAGTCAGTAAGAATTCCAGCAGAGAATAACTGAGAGTTTCAGTCATAAAAGCCCCAGGAGATCTTAATCTCCTGGAAGTAGAGCTTTCTCTCAGAGCCTTAACATTACTACCAAATTGCTGTAGTCAGACAAAGGGGATTTTTAATAATTGAAGTTTCTTTTTCAGAATTTAACATAATTAGATAATGGCAGCTGAAAACTTCTTCTCTCTTTAGATAAAATACAAGTCTATTTGTCAAACAGTACATTTTTCTGATAAATTTTTTACAAAATGACTTTTTGAAAGACATTTCTAAACCAGTTTTTCTACATGAATAAAAATTTACAGGGCTTCCCTGGTGGCACAGTTGTTGAGAGGCCGCCTGCCGATGCAGGGGACACGAGTTCGTGCCCCAGTCCGGGAGGATCCCACATGCCACGGAGCAGCTAGGCCCGTGAGCCATGGCTGCTGAGCCTGCGCGTCTGGAGCCTGTGCTCCGCAATAGGAGAGGCCACAACAGTGACAGGCCCGCGTACCGCAAAAAAAAAAAAAAAAAAATTTACATATTAACACACAAAATTAACAACTGATTCGAGAAGGAAAGACAAAACAAAAAACAATCTAGTATCTAACTGAGACGCATTAGTGTTACATCAGGTAGGAATATGCTCACTTAATTTTTATTGTATTTAATCATGTTATATTTAACTGACAAGAAGTATTATACATTACAAAATATGAGCAAAATAATCCTTTCATTTTATAGACCTAGAGTCTTATATCCACACAACAAATTAACTTGCCAAAAGCCACAGTGCTCACCACTAGGCTGTAAACTGCTCTGACATTGTATTAATCTCCATTTTGTGTCCTATGTTCAGAATAGTGCCTGGTATCTAGTCGAATCAAGGCAGGATTCAGCCAACTCTATCACTCCTCAAGCTACTTAATCAGAGAAAGAATGGCAAGACTAACATCTCCACCCCCCACAAGAAATATTCCAAACAAAATTTAAACTGAGAAACTGGAAAGGTGCCATCATCTTTCCCACATGGGCAGACACTCTACTGGCTACAAACACTCACAATTGTTGACTGCTATGCCCCATGGTCTAATTTCCCCACTGGTGACATGTAGGATAACTCATATTTTCTAAGTATCATTTAACTTAACGAATGATTTGATGAATTGACCAGAAAGGAACATGGAATAGTAGTTAAGAGCTTGGACTTTAGAGAGTTTACCATGTAGCTCTGCTACCTGTGTGAAAAGTTAACACAACACCTCTTTGCCTTAGTTTCCTCATCTGTAAAATAATAATAAACACATCATATGGTTATTTTGAGATTAAATGAGCTAATACTTGTATAATACATGGGACATACCTGCCATGGAAGCACTGTGGATCAAGTGCTACAACATACATACTATCAGGGGCACACTGTCATGCCTATTATTAACAATTTCTACAGAAGAGTTTGAATAATATCCTATAATAATCTACAAAGGATTGAGTACAGATGCTCACAAGGGAGAAAACACTGCTGTTACAAGAAGTAAATGGAGGTCACCTAAAGCACTGAGTTACTCATCCAGACTTTGGCCTCTTACACTCATTCTCTTACACATTGATTATGTTACTTAGTAAACTTTCTAAAGATGCTGCAAATGGTAAGTCTGTGTCTGCATGACAGGAAAAAAGCACCACAGGTAAAGTCTGTGATTTTTATACATGGCTTGAACCATCAGTGACCACAATGGTTGGGGATACACACAGTAATTCTTTTTCTCAGGGTTGGTAAATAGCGAACTATACTCTGTATGTGCCCTATCAGAGGGCAAGAATGAATGAATTTCAGGTGTAACAGTGTAACTTTCAATTCCTAGCAGGATAGCAGATACAGTGTGCCTCCTGGGATGTTTATGGTACTATCAGAAGAACAAACCAGGATTGAAATGTAATCTTTATATTAAATGGGTATAAGAAGAATTTAAGATTTATCGATTACAGAGAATATCAAGAAAATGGAGATGAACTATGACAAAAAGAGCTTCTAAGATTGTTTAAACTTTTAAGAGAACCACAAGCAGTAATCAGTCTTTCTGTTTTAGCATTTCATGATCTTCTCATTTCCAAAAATAAACAAATCTAAAATTTCAAACTTTTCTAAAATCATCTAACTTACACTGAAGGTAAATATATTAATGTAACAAAGCTTACTTGTAACTTTAAACATCTCTTAAAATGAATTCTAAACATCAACACTTCTTACAAAATGAACCTCCCCTGGGCATCCATCTGTGTGGAATATCATCCTTCAGTTTTTTCAACCTGCCTCATATCATAAAGAAAACTTATAGACACATACACACATTCATGTAAGGTTTTTTTTAAATCTTCGGACCCTGGCCTCAGTCTCATTAAAATGATACTACAATCAACAGTGAACTGGCTATAAACACATGGACTTATAACAATACTATTTCACAATTTAACAACTCTACAGTTCCCAGCCTTTTCACATAGTAAATCTCATTGCACAGTTAAAAATGAGGTGAGGCAGGTAACAGGAATTAGAAAACTGAGGCAAACAGGGATTAATGGCTTCCTACAGCTGACAAGTGACAAAACCTAGTCTTCTGATTCCTGATTCAAGGCATATTACCATGCATACACACAGGTACACACACACTGCCTAGAGCCATAATCTATATTTTTATTGTACGTAATATTTTTGAAGCTATTATCTCACCCAACGCAAAAACATATTGCCGGTTTCAAAGTTCACAGTGCTTACAGAAAATACACAGCCTAAATCTTTTGGCCCTTGTTTGCGTATTTTTAAATTTCACAATTACATTCTCTCTGCTTCAGAAAATTCTACTACTATATGAAAAACTATTAACCAGCCTCATATCGACTCTGGTAAAAGAATTATTGAAAAAAAGAACATAGCCCCATAAAGCACGTGCATGGCAACAAACATAATCCCTTCTTGGCACAGATGCACAAATTTAAATTGCTGGGAAAGAATCTGAAAGATGTTTTGGAATCAATGCAATAAATGTTCAGAGAGAAATATGAAAAGCAGGAGAGGTATACATATATAAAGTTTAACATTAAAAGAAATCCTCTAAGTGGGCTGAACTTTCCAATAGAGAATAAAAAGCCAACAAATACTAAGCATACAGTAGGCACTTAATAGCTTCTCATTGCCTTAAGGAGCCTTTACATTTTATAAAAGCGAATAATGAGCTCTATTTAACTGAAAAGTGTTTTGTGTTTTTTTTTTTAATCTACCAGAAATAAAGTCAGAAGAAACTACTGCCTTAATTTCAGAGTCCTCCTGATACTATTTTTTCCAACTCTGTGCAGGCCAGTTAGGATTAACTAGCACACTAGTAACTTCTTGCTTCCACGTACAGCTCATTCACTGTGAGGGCCCGTAGAAGGTCAAGGAAAAGGTTTTACTGAAGCAGCCAACACTTCCCCCATCCTGACTTAGTCGCGTTCAAGAGAAAACTCTGAAGTGTGTACCTATCCCCCTCCCATGCTAATCACAAACTTCCCTCACCTACTCAAAGAGAGGAGTCAGAATAGCCCAAGAAATGGCTGTTGGTCAGCTCCCAGGAGGCTGAGTTAACACTAATATGTCTGGCTAATGGCAGAAAAAACTGTGTTTGAAGCCATCACTCATATTTAAGAGCCTGAAAATTTTACCTTAAGCAATAGGAATTAGAAGATTTCACACTTTTGAATTTAAAAAGTTAAACTTAAAATCCAATTTTCATCCAGAAGAGATAAAGATTAAACAAAACTCAGCCTGAATGCGAGCCCTTAAGTTTTTCCACATTTTGATTTCTTCCTCTCTGAAATGAAGAAAATAAGATTATCTATCCTAAAGTGCTGATATGGTCGTTGTCCCTGGCTCCTGGTCAGAGCTCCTGAAATCTTTGTAATTTCCTAGATGATAAAATGTGTCAGGAGCATCTTTCATTCTACCATTTGGCCTTTGATCCCAGTTCCTGATACAGAGCTCCCAATCCATTGGGATTTCTTGGGTAACAGGAGCATCTTTGTTCTAATGAGGTGACTCTTCGTGGGCTCAGTGATAGCTTCAGGATGGAGGTACTGGAACGACCAAGCCATGGTTAGAAGCTTAGAACTCTGGAGAGGGGAGAGGGCTGGAAACTGAGTTAAAAACCTGTCATGTCTATATGATGAAGCCTCCATAAAAAGCCCTGAACTATAGGGTCCAGGGAATTTCTGAGTCAGTGAACACAGCCACATGCCAGGAGGTGGGTGGGTGGTTAGGAGGCACACCCAACTCCACAGGGACAGAAGCTCCTGCACTCAGGAACCTTCCAGACCTGGCCGTATGTAACTCTTTAATCTGGCTATTCATTTGTATCCTTTATTATATAATAAACTGGTAAACATAAGTACATGTTTCCCTGAGTTCTATGAGTCGTTCTAGCAAATTATCAGACCTGAGGAGGGAGTAGTGGGAAGCCCAATGTATAGCTGGTTGGTCAGAAGCACAGGTGACAACCTGGGACTTGTGATTGGCTTCTGAAGTGAGGGCAGTCTTGTGGAACTTTTAACTTGTAGGATCTGACACTAACTCCAGGTAGATAGGGTCAGAATGGAATTGAATTGTAGGACACCCACCTGGTATCAGAGAATTGGACAGTATGAGATTAAACCCACTCATCTGGTGTCAGAAGTGTTGTGAGCGTAGTAATAATAGAGAGCAGCAGACAAAATAGAGTTTTTCTTTACAAGATTAAATGAAAAATATAGGTCAAACAATAGTTTTTGTTTTTACTTTATGAAGGCATAATTTACAGAGCAAAATTTACCCTTTTCAAAAAAAAAGAAAAAGAGAGAGAAGATTCAAATTACTAGAATCAGAAATGAAAGAGGTGACATTACTACTGACCCTACAGAAATAAAGAAGATTATAAAGGAAAACTATGAACAATTGTATGGCAACATATTAGATAACTTAGATGAAATGGAAAAATTCCTAGAAAGACAAAAACTACTACAATTGTCTCAATAAGTAATATGCAATATAAATTGTATAACAAATGAAGAAATTAAAATAGTTAAAAAAAAAAAAAACCTGTCCACAAAGAAAAGCACAGGTCTAGAGGGCTTTTCCATTAAATTTTACAAACATATAAACAATTAATACCGTGTATTCAAAAACTCTTCCGAAGTATTAAAGGAGGGAACACATCCTAACTCATTCTATAAGGACAGTATTTCCCTGATGCCATAACCAGACAAAAATATCACAAAAAAACCACAAATGTCTCTTATGTATATAGATGCAAATATAGCAACAAAATGCCAGCAAACTAAATGCAGCAACATATGGAAATATTTACACACCATAACCAAAGGGAATTTATCTCAAGGATACCAGATTGGCTCAACATCTTGAAAATCAGTTAATGTAATAACTCAAACCAAAATAAGAGAAAACAAAAATCATGATTATCTCAGTATACACAGACAAAGCCTTTGACAAAACTCAATACCCTTTTCACGGTAAAACAACCACCACCACCACCAAACCAAAAAGCATTAGGAAGAGATGTGAACTTCCTCAACCTGGTAAAGGGCATCTATGAAAAACCCGCAGTTAAAAATCATACCTAATGGTGAAAACTGAATGCTTTCCCTCTAAAAAGTTCCCTCTAAGATCAGGAACAAGACATGGATATATGCTCTTGCTACTTCTATTCAACACTGTACTAGAGGTTCTAGCAGGACAATTAGGCATGAAAAAGAAATAAAAGGCATTCAGATTAGAAAGGAAGAAGTAAAAGTAACTATTCACAGATGACATAATCTTGTATATAGAAAATCTTGAAGAATCCACTGAAAAACTTTTAGAATAAAGAAGTTCTGTAAGGTTGCAGGATACAAGATCAATATACAAAAGTCAATTGTATTTCTACACACTTGCAATTAACCATCCAAAAAGAAATTAAGAAAACAATTCCATCTACAGTAGTACCAAAAAGAACAAAATACAAAGGAATAAATTTAACAGAAGTGCAAAACATGTACTCTATAAACTACAAAACATTGTTGAAAGCAATCAAAGATCAAAATAAGTGGAAATATACCTATATATTGTTCAGAGGCCTTAACGTTGTTAAGATGGAAATACTATCCAAAATGATACACAGATGCAACGCAATTCCCAACAGAAAACAAACATTTCTTTGTAGAAAATGAGAGGCTGATTCTAAAATTCATATGGAATCACAAAGGACCCAGAATAATCAAAACAGTATTGAAAACAAAAAACAAAGTAGGAGGACTCCTACTTCTTGATTTCAAACTTACTATAAAGCAGTGGTAGTCAAGACAGTGTGGTACTTGCACAAAGACAGACATATTAATGGAATTGAGAGTACAGAAATAAACCCACATATCTGCCCATGGTCACTGATTTTTGACAAAGGTGCCAAGATGATCCAATGGGAAAAGACCAGTCTTGTAAACAAATGGTACTAGGATAACTGGATAGTTACAAGCAAAAGAATGAAATTGGCCCAGAATATATAAATAACTTTTACAACTCTTCATTCAGAATATATAATGAATTCTTATAACTCAATAATAAAAAGACAAATAACCCAATTAAAAATTGGTTTAAGTGTTAATTGGTTTAACACTTCTCCAAGGAAGGTATACAAATGACCAATCAATACACATTAAAAAAATGCTCAGCACCAGTTAGTCATCAGGGAAATGTAAATCAAAACCACAGTGTGGTACCACTTTATACCTACTAGAATTGCTATAATCAAGAAGATAATAACAACTGTTGACCAGAATATGGAATGTATTAGTCAGCTTGGGTTGCCATAACAGAATACCATAGACTAAGAGGCTTAAATGAGAGAAATTTATTTCTCACAGTTCTGGAGCATGTGAAATCCAAGAACAAGGTGAGAGCCAATTAGGCTTCCCGTGAAAGCTCTCTTCTTGCTGTGTGCTCACATGGCCTTTTCTTGGCACATGGATCCAGAGAGAGGTAGAGCAAGCTCTCTGGCATATCTTCTTATAAGGGCACTAATCATTCCTTACCTGGTTTTTTTCTTATAAGAGTACTGATCACTTCTTATAAGGGGACTTCTGAAGACTCTACTCTCATGACCTCATCTAACCCTAAATACCTCCCAAAGGCCCCATTCTAAATACCATCACATGGGTAGTTAAGTCTTCATCATATGAATTTTGGGGCATATAAACATTCAGTCCAAAACATGGAGACATTGGAAGACTCATACAACGCTGGTGGGAATGTAAAATGGTGCGGCTGCTTTGGAAAACAGTTCCTTGAATAATTAGAGAGTTACCATGGACCCAGGAATCCCATTGCTAGGTATATACACAAGAGAGTAGAAAACATATGTCCACACAAAAACTTACACACTAACAGCAGCATTATTCATAACAGTCAAAATGTGAAAACAACCCAAATGTATGTCAACAGCTGAATGAATAAGCAAAATGTATAAAATCCGTATAATGAAATATTATTCGGTCATATAAAGGAAGGAAATTTTGACATATACTACAACATGAATGAACCTAAAGGACACTATGCTAAGTGAAATAAGCCAATCACAAAATACCACATTTATGTGATTCCATACATATAAAATGTCTGAAACAGAGGATTCTACATAGAAAAAAAAAGATGTGGTTGTTTAAGGCTGGGGTGGGAGGGATGAGGGAAAGAGAGTGGAGGTAAAAGCAAACAGGTCCTCGGTTTCTTTTCTGAGGTGATGAAAATATTCTAATACAAACTCTAGTGATGGTTGCACATACTGTGAATATAATAAAAACCACTGAATTGTACACAATAGACTGTATGATATGTAAATTATATCTCAATTAAATCTCTTTAAAAATCATTAACAACTTAGAAAGGGAAATTTTTGTCTTAAAAATTATTGGCCATAAAAAGCTTTCTTCAAGTAAAAATTTTTTTTAATCTTTAAAATTGTGTATACCAAAGAAAAATTTATATGAGAAATAAGCCCCCCAAAAGTGTAATGCAAAGCCCCAAAAAAGTGTAATGCAAAGGGTGGGGAATAAATAGCAAAATCAAGCACTTTCTGGTAACCTTTCCCTCACATAAGAATCATCACTGCGTTATTCTCAGAATTTATGCATTTGAGTTTTATTTTTTGAGGTACCTGAACTGTATTACATAATGGTTACTCCAAATCATTTCACAGAAGTTTCTTTCCCTGATGCATAGATTGTAAACTCACTAAAGTTTAACTAGATTGTCTACTCTTTTAATTCCTAAGTTGTACTATATGTACACTTTTGAGTAATAATATAACATAGGGGTGGGTAGGAAAGAAATATGTATAGACCATCCTAGGTTCGTTGTGAAGAGGAATCTATAATTTGTTTATGCAAAAGTACATACTCCATTAGGGATCACATGATTCATAATATCAGAAATTATCTGAAGAAATGCAATACGGATCTGTAGCATGGAGCTTTAACAACAAAAATGCACAAAATAATTTAAATAAGAGGTGGAATATTTTTATTGTAAGAAATATATTTTTTTCTTTTATGAAAAGCAGAGTATTTTACTTTATATTGGGAAATGCATTTCTACACAAGTCAACAGAAGAAATGTATTTGCCTCATTACAATCAAAAAGTATCTTTCACTGTTGAAGTGTCATATATGCGTTATATATGAAAAGAAGGATCAGAAGATTGAGTTTTGTCATATGGATGTCACTTGTTGAGTCTCCAGCATATTGTAAATCTACTCACAAATGTTGATGGACAAAAAAAGCATCATACTCCCACCTTTTGCTAATTCATGAAAATTAAAATATGCTACTTAAAAATAATATAAAATCACTTAAATCATAAAGAAAAATAAATGATCCATTGTGTGGACAATCTTATTGCCTATGGCTTCTCAGTGATTCTCTTCTATTTACGGAATATTGTTTAACGTAGTTTATTTTCTACACATAGTGAAAATTAGAGAGCAAGTAAGAATGTGTCCCCTTAATATCTTTTCCTTTATTCATACAATTCTTTTCATCCAGAATATGCACTTCATTTGATAACTATCCATCGTCAAGTTCACTGTTGAATGTGGATGAAAATAATAATAGGAAAAATGTTGAATCTTCAAAGTACCCCATGAAAATTTCATAAGAAAATGGTCAGGGAAAGTTTGTTACTACAACAAAAACCTGGTTTAATTACTGAATTTCAAACTGCCCTACTTTTTGAAAATTTAGCCTCTTTTCTTCGCCCTTCTGTTAATTATTACTTTCTGTCTTTCCACATCTCCAAATTTAAAAGGTGTAGATATCAAATAGAGTAATAGAGAGAATATAAAACTGAAGATCAGTTAATGCTGCTATGCACTAATTGTAGATCCTTTAGTCCATGAAGTAACTAAAAGCATGACCTTTGGAGATGACCCATAAATTTAATTTACCTAGATTAGTTTTTGCCATGATATATTCACTGAAAGTTAGGTACCTGTGAGATTTCTTTTATTTACATGTGGGTACATCAAATATGACAGGAAGAGGGGGTTTCCTGTTACAAAGAGTGGAAAGGGCCTACAAGGTACTTGTAATCAGGGGGCAGGAAGTTGAATCCTAGTTTCCCCATTCCCTATGTGTATTTGCCTGGATCTTCACTTTCTTTTATTGTAAAAATGGGGTCCTACTGATGATCAAATGAAACAAGAAAGCACCTAATACCATGAGAGGGACATAGTATGTGATTGAGTATGCTAAGTACTCTTCATATTCCTATATCCAACTAGCTAACAGACATCTACATACTTCCAAGAACCAGCAAGCATCTTTCCCATGAATCACAGAACCAAATAACAAAATTGTGCTGAAATGAATGCACTAATTACTTTCAATTCAATTATGCATACATATTGACAAAACCTCTACTTTTTCATTCTGGCTGCTCCATTTAAGATACGTGCTTCATTTTATAAATTAGCAAGAATTTTGACATACTGTTTATTAGGTTCTTACGATGTTTACAGGATAGAAAAAATGCTATTCTTTAAATTTAAATCCAGCATACCAAAAAAACATATTATAGTGCTTAGTTGATGCTGCTGAAAAAATAAAATGATACTTAGACTTTACAACCACCAAATATTATACCATTATTTCTATACTATTTTTCTATCATACAATTATGACTATATTAGCTTACCATTATTATCATTATATGTAGACCTATTTAACTATAATTAGGAGTATACATTACCTGATTTCCTTATTACCATACTATTTTCATTGCCAGTAAACAATCTGCACATATGTTTGAGATCCACATAATAAGAATGTCTTAAGATCACAGAGCCCAATTTCCCCTGCTGTGATTTGCTGGAAAATAAGTAAAGCAATATCTTCATGTGATTTTCCAAAGTAGGGATGGATAACAGTTCCCCTAACCACATACTATAAACATGCTTCTAATGAATAGTCTTGTACCTTTGTCACCCTATCGCTATGCTGATACTTTCTTATTTATGTTCGGATAATAGAATGTAACCTCTGTGAACTGGGATCTTGCCTGTCCTGTTCATTGTTATATACGTACAATCCTCTACATACTCCCTGACATATCATGAGTGCTCAATAAATAGATTAGAGAAAGGAGTGAATCACGTATTTGAGCCCCCTGAATTGCTGAAATAGGTAATAGTTTGGAAAAGAGATATGGAGGAAGTAATACACACATCCTATGGGTTCCCCCAGCTTGATTCATAGGCTGTGGCCCAACATACACAGCTAATATTTGGCAGCACGACAATGAATCCAAACCCAGATGATCAGTAAGAGGCACAAAGGAAGGCTCTGTTGCCCTAAAACACACTGTTGAACTTTCCAATTTTGAAAGTGGATACTGGGATAAATGCAAAGGTTTTACATAATCCTAAACAAATGACCAGCATTATTTAATCTAGTTGCATGCCACAAACAGTAACAAAGATGCCCTTAACGCTTTTCAATAGCATGATAAAAGCTAACACAAGAATAAAGTACACTGAGGGCTTCTTACCATTGCTTCCATGCTGTTGATTACCTCTTACAGCTAAAACCTATAGCTATAAATTTTGTAACTAGCTAATCTGTCACTTTAGATATGCTCAAATCTTACTTACATATAGAACAAGTATTGAACACAATTCTTTGGATTCAAAAGCTTTAAGAAAAAAACATTTCAATACACACAGTCATTTCTTACCTCAAGAAAAGAAAAAAGCATAAAAAAAGGAGATTTTTAAACTTCTTCCCCCTAAGTGGCAGAAGAGGGAATGAGTGCAGAACTGACATATATAATACAGTATCTTATTTATTTCCTTCCGAGTCCCATTCTCAGTATAGTCAGTTCTGTTTAGGTGCCCATCACCTTTATGTTTTCAGGACTCAGAGTGCTCAAAGGAACTCTGGGACAGAATTCCCGTTTACCAAGCTAATAGCACTAATGGAACTAAATCCACTGTTCGTTTTCTAGTTCTACTACCACCAGGTGTTTACACTTCTTTGATCCTATTAGATCTAAGGAAGTCAGAGGCTGTCCCAAGGACTCAACATGATTCAATCATAGAGGAGGCAGGCTGCACCTGAGTCCAGTCCCCCCACCCTCTGTGATAGATTCCACTGAAAGGAATCCTCATTCTTTGAAAACTCAAGAAAGCAGTCATCTTGGATTCAAGATAGAGTTTGTCAGTTGATTTGTCAGTTGATTTATCAATTGAAAAGGAAAATAATAAGTTTGAAAAATTATAATTAGGAAATAGAGAATAAAGTATCCCCAGTGATGAAGCAGTTAAGAAAATGACTTAAGGGGATTTGAAAACTTAAAACAAAAATCAGTTGTGCTCCTCAGAGAAAATAGCTGGGAGTGGAGGGTAGAGGTGAAAGTGTGTTGTGAGTTGAGGACAGTCATCATTTTAAGAATGGATTTAGGCACAAATATGAAAGGAAAAAAAAAAAAACCTGATCCAATAGGCATACTCAATGGACCTAGAAGCAGCGACAAGTACAAGAAAAATAAGATAACTCAGAATAGTTTCCAAATAGTTTGGATTCTCTCAAGTGCTTATGTAAATTTAAATTTGGAAGTCAGCAATTCATTAATCAAATCAACCCTAATTTGTACCATGATTTGAATGCTAAATCTTACAGACATCAATTGGCAGCTCTCTCTTAAACTGGTGCCTTGCTAGATTACATAAGCTTTTATATTCATTATTATTTTGCAACAGAAATTTAAATGATCATTTATATTAAATGCTGACATTAAGTATTAATAAATGCATCTTAAATGTTGATTTTGTGGCTGCATCTAAACTAAAAAATGAAGAAAAGCCATCATGTTCTGCTTAACCCCATGCTGCCTGCAGATGGATGATGTGATATTCCAAATAAGTAATAATGTATAAACACTGTGCTTTTGTGAAATGTGTGTGAAAATTATGCCAATAAAATATCTCCAACCTGGAATGGAAGTAAACCATTTTGATACATGTTAACATAAGACTTTATAAGGGATATTAGTCATATACTCAAATTTAGTTCTGATTACACAACAAAAATATGCTGGAAATTCCATAAAGATCAAACTAATTAAAGTACTTAATTGCCTCTGACTAATTATGGAAATTGGCAAGCTCAGTAAGGAAACAAGTTTTTTAAAGAGTTTATATTTTAGGCCATAGCTTCCTAGGCTTCACTTTACTGGGAGCCACTTCTATCGTCTCACATCTGATACTGCAAACTCTGTCCACAGAGAGTTATAAAGGGAAATGACTACATATGCATTTAAAGCTTAACTGGGACAAAAGCAGAAGCTATATTCTCAGACTTAGCCAGAAGCTGTGCTGGCACTTTCCTCAACAGCTATATTGTGTCTTGTTTCTCATTAGCATGACCTCTCATTTCTAAGTTTTGGTTGTTGTGGTTAAAAGAGCACTTCCTTCTATGGGGCATATTTGGAGATCATTGTGGGTCTTTTAACTCAAAAGAGCAAGGTGCCTGAATCAGGAAATTGCAAATCCCTATGAAACATTTGCCATGAAACAAAAGACAGAATTTTAGACATAAAGGAAAGAAGATGGACTCTGGAGTTCAAGTGATAATGGTTTTTTAAAAGCCAGTTCTGCCTCTTAATAGCTATTATGCCCGTGAGAATTTGAGGAGGTTACTTGATTTCTCTTGGTCTCATTTTCTGCATTTATAAAATGGAAATAATAGTACCCAGTTTGCATTGTTGTCACAATAATAGGGAAACCATAAGGGGTGTAGCTTATTTATGAAAATAGTTAAGTGCCCATGAATGGAAGTTCTTATATTTTATATCCAATGAAACAATTTTTCCTCATATGCTTGGTTCACTCCTTATTATAGGTATATGAGCAGCCATGAAGAATCAAAGAGTACTCTAGGGTATTCCTGAGAGAAATTATAATTCTGCCTTAGGAATCAAAGAGAAATGGGGGGGAAAATAGTGAAAAAGGAGTCAATAAGTAAATGTTCTTCTATGTTTAATCTTTACTTAAAAGTATTTGCAGTGTCAATTTCCACATAAAATGACAGCCTCCATTTATAAAAAACTATATTACATAACATGAATTAGGTACAGTATTCTATAGTACATATGTATTGATAATTTGAAGTCAGTGACATAGTAACAAATATTCAATTTCTCCAAATTCTGTTAAACAAGGATATAATCCACTCACTCTCTCAAGCACTGAAAAAGTTTCCCTGCCCTCTCCTTCTCTAGAGCTTCTGGTCTTACTACAGAGACCACGAGACACACTTGTCGCAAGCAGTACTGCAAAGGCAATCCTTTCCACCCTGCCTCAAGGAAGGCATAAACACACTGTGGTGAGGAAGGTTGCTGTGCTAATGGTAGAACTCAAAGAGCAGTGTGACTTTTGGTGTTACCCCAGCAGGCCCCAGACACTGCCTCTTAATGGCTATACCACCATTCAGAACTATCCATAGATGTGTGTGTGTGTGTGTGTGTGTGTGTGTGTGTGTGTGTGTGTGTGTGACATAAAATCTGAATTCAGGAGTATTCAGTTAGTATATAGGAAACCAGTACATCTGTATCTCCCACCACCACCCCGATTACCCCACAACAGTATCTTTATAAAATTTTCAAAATGTGTCAATATGTGAAAAAAAAGGTTTGAATCCAATAAAGACAGTGTTAACAAAGATGCTCTTTTTCAGGCCCTATCAATAAGTATATATTAAAATGAGAAGTCTCTTTCTAGATGGTTGCTGGTTTGTTCTCTTTTAAGTAGCTTTATTGCCGATCTGTACATGAATGTCATCACTGAATGGAAACAGTCCAAGGACTCATATCACTCCCACTAGAAGGAGAAGCTTCAATAAATCTCTACAGCTATGGCGGTGGTCCAGTCCCTGTGCCATATGGCATTCCACCTGCCCCAAGAAGTTTTGTTAACATCCTTTAAAGCTCCAAATAAAAATACTGAGGCATAAACAATCAAGTCTGCTTTGCAGTTGGGTTTTTTGAGCTCTGTGTGGTAGCTTCAAAAATTCCCCATGCTGTGCATGTTAATGAGACCCTCCATAGGCACTGTTAATACAAAAAAGCAATCACCCATAACTCACAGGCCTTTGCCTTCTGACTATGTCTGACTGTGTTCATTGCATTTAGCAACTGGAAAGAAAATAAACTGGGAGAAGTCAGTCTGGAAGTCAGGAGGCAGAAGGAATGAAAATCTAAAAGTGACAACAAAATTTCAAAAATCTAGAGCTTCTTGGCACATTACCTCCAAGGATTTATTTCTAAAAGAACTTAGCAATTGAACACAAAAATATATTTAAATCAACATATAAGTAAACAGCAACTAGTGAAACTGAAAACTCACTTTATGTGTATTCTTGGGGGTCAGAACAAGAATAGAAAATTTCAGTTTCTATAACCTAATGAAAAGAATAGCATGGAAATTAGAGCCAACTGATTGCCACATCCCTTTGGATTACTGTCCAATGACTTTGCTCATTCAAACATTTATTTCAATAGTTCTAAACATTTTAAATTAAATAGCATAAGTACAAACAAATGAGTGATTAGCTTGCCTCGTTTTTTGAAATCTAGGGGAATACACTTTAATCTAAAAACTATAATGAGAACTACATATATATATACACATACATGCATGTGTCAGAATAGAAAAATACAATCCTAAAAAAAGAAAAATACAATCCTAAATTATCTCTTATTACAATATTACATATTCAATGTTTTAAGTTAAAAAGATCATAGGGTTCTATAAATTTTACAGGTAGGTCAAGGTACTAATACGGAAAATGAAAAGGCCCTTGAAGTTTGAAGAAAATCTTATTAAAAAATCATACACCTTTGATTTAAAAAAAACAAAATCCAAAATGGAGGACAAATTTCCATTATCATAAAGCCTATCAAGAAACAGAATTTTCCACTGTCTTCATAGTATCTAATGTAATACCCCTCACTCCGGCAGTACTGCCTTCAGTGCTGCCTCTAAACAAGAGTTCTCAACCTGGGGCTCATGAACCCAGGGGTCCACACATAGAATTCAGGGATATTTGTAAACCTGGGCAGAAAAAAAATACATCTTTATTTTTGCTAACCTCACCCTCCAAGTTAGCATTTCATCCTGTTGTGAATGTATGGAAAAAAAAAAAAAAAAAAAAAAAGCACCACTACAGTCATATTAGCAATTCCTGTGACTTGGTCACCTACATATCTTGAAGTAATTTTTTCCTTTCAACACCACCTTGAAATTATAATCATTTTTACACTAAATGTTAGATCACATCATTGAATACATTTATGAAGAAGCACATATACAGTACATACAAATTTTTAAAATTTTTGATAAATGTATTCTATACATATAACTGGTTTCCCTTGTAATCCTGTATATTTTATTCATTTAAAAATTTATTCTGAGAAGGGGTCTATAGGCTATAGAAGATTCCCACCAAAGGAATCCATGATGCAAAGAAAGGGTACAAGTATTTTTTTTTAAAGAAAACATCACACAGTTATGCCGGTGTATATGCTTCTGACACACAACTGTCACCACAGCTGAAGTCACAGTCATGGGACTACTCATTCCCTCATGCCTACTTAGGCCTTCATTGTTCCTCTCTGCTGCCCACTATATATCCTAGTATCATTCCACTCTATTGTTTTAAGCACCCAGGACCATATCTCAGCTTTTATCAGGCAGGTTGATGAGGAAATCAATTTCAATATATAACCTAAGAATGGTTCTTACTGCCCAGTTCTTCGAGAACCCCTGGGATTCATGTATCAAGGACAGGGTCAGACCGAGGCAACACTGGGAAGAGGCCACATATGTTTTTTGGAAATCTCCCCTTATCATTTTCTGTAATTCTACCCTTTTTTTCAGTTTTAGTATCTTCTTGTCTCCCCAGTAGAGTATAAATTAGTCCACTTATCTCTGGGAGTAGAATTAGTAGTAGGCTCTATTTTTCCCCTAAATGTGTACACTTTTACACAGGAAAAAAAAAAAAAAGACTCAAAAAGTGTGGGAAAAATACAAGTAAACAATAATGTTGTTGGAGACCACTGCACACGTGTGATGTGTGACATAAAATGATGTAGGAGAAGGGGAGTAAGGTGGGGCTGTTCCAACAGCCTGTGGGTCCCAAGGAAACTAGGTCCTTTCTTTGCTGGTTAAAGGGAGTCTTAGCCCTAAACTCATCAGCGAGTCCCCGGCAGCAGAGTTAAGTACACAGATGAGGGGGAAGTTTTTACTGCCTGAGGCTATAGGGCCACCAGGCTCTCCCTATTAGGATCAGCTGAATATGATCCTGTCACTTAGCAAGAGCTCCCAGACATTCAGGCCAATACTACCCAAGCCCAAATTATGCACTTTACCTTGAAGAGTGTGAATAAAAATCATCTGCACTCTTAGATTTCAAATGCAGTATTAGGACAGAAATTCAGACTGCTATAATATAATTGGGTTCGGGTCATACTCATAGTATGAAGCCTACTGGGAATGAGACAGACTAACACGCTTAGCACATAGTATGCTCTTAATAAATATTTGTTGAATGAGTGATTGAATGCTGTATTCAATAGGACAGAAGAGAGTGCCTTAGACATCTTTCAGGATTATATTTAAATCATCAATGATAATAGCAAACACTTAAAAAGAGCTTATCATATGGCAGATATTGTTTTAAAGAGCTTTACAAATACTAACTCACCCAACTCTCTTTCTAAGGCTCACGAGGGTTATTTACAGAAGAAGCAACTGAAGCACACAGATCTTAAATCATCTGTCCAAAATCACTTCATCAGTAACTACAGATCCAGGAAGCAAATGCAGGCAGAGTCTGGGGTCTTAACTACTTCACCATACTGCCAAGTCAGAATACGGTTTACCTCTATGTTGATGATATTGCATTGCAAAGGAAAAATTAAAATATTTTTTAAGGGGGTGAGAGATGGAGGAGACCAGCTTGATGCAGGCCTGTCAGAGAAGGAGAAGCTACATTAGGAAGGGCTGGGGCCTGCGGAGCAGGGTCCCTCTGGAGAACCCAGTCGCAGCCGGTGCTGGTCCTCCCCCGCCAGCTCCTACTACTCTTGCCCCTCTGCTGCTCTCGTCAGCCTCGGTTAGCGGAGGCTGTGGCTTAAATTCTCTGTTGCTGTTTTAATAAAGGCTTCAAATAAAGGTGGTATTCCACATTTCAGGTCAATTCATGGTGCTCACCAGCAGGATCAGCCTTAAGTGGCTGGTTCCTGTAGCTCAAGGGAAAAAACGATTTGGTCCCAGGAGGAGCTGGGGGTCAATCTCCTGATGTAATGGAGAGTCAGGCACGTGTGAGCGATGGGGAAGGACGCAGAGAGTGGCCACTTGACAAACTTGGCATTTCTGGCATCCCCTAAAAGAGGGAGACTTAGGGCATTACTCACACTAGCTTGAACTTTAGTTATTAATCCTGTAGAATAATTGTTAGTCATTTAATAGGAAGATTTCTGATTTTTAAACCGAGTTTTAAGCCAAGAACCTCATTCCAACTGGTTAACTTCAAGTAAGATCAGACCTATGAAAACAGCTTACAAAACAGCTTCTCGTGTTCAAGCACCATTCTGACTTCATATTTATATAGTACCATGCTACTGACAAAGCACTTTGACACACTGACTGGGGGAGGGGTGGGCAGGTATGCACAAGATGGAAAAGAGAGATCAACAGTTCCACTGAAGAGAATCCAGTACAAACCAGTGAGAAGTCCTTCACCAGTAAACTTAAAGAGTAGTGCTTCCTACAAACATCAGCCAGCTATCCTAGTCACACTGACTAAGAGTACCGTGGAGAGAAAATTGCCCTCAAGCAGCAAAGGGGAGAGAGCTCTAGTAAGTAGTCTATATGCACCATAAACTCAAGTGTGCTACTTGAAAAAACATGAGAAAATTCACATTTTATTGTGGCCATTTCTCTAATCAAAGCTCTAAAGGCTTATCTCAAAATCAAGGCTTGGGCTTCCCTGGTGGCGCAGTGGTTGAGAATCCGCCTGCCGATGCAGGAGACACGGCTTCGTGCCCTGGTCCGGGAAGATCCCACATGCCGCGGAGCACCTAAGCCCGTGAGCCATGGCCGCTAGGCCTGCGCGTCCGGAGCCTGTGCTCCGCAACGGGAGAGGCCACAACAGTGAGAGGCCCGCATACCACAAAAAAAAAAAAAAAAAAAAAAAAAATCAAAGCTTATCTCAACGGGGATAAAAAGAGAAGAGAAACCTGTCTCAAAAGCAGAAACTTTGCCTCTGTGGTCCCAGAGACCTGTGAGTCCTCTGCATCGATTTTAACTATTGAAAGACATCAATGCTTTCAGAGAGCCCACCTTTTTAATGAAAAAAATGAAATACTGCAAGGGCCTGCCAGAAAGGAAATTAGCTCAACATTAATGACCAGGAAAACCATGCTATTGCTTAATAAATATGGCAGAAATATTTTCTCAACAGCTTTCCTTTAATGTTTCTACACTCTACTCATGGACTCTCTAACCTTCCTATCACTGAGAACCCACGTATAGAAAGTAATCAGAAGAAGAAAGTGTATTGGTCCACATTCTCCTAAACCCTACAAATATCGAAGAAATGATGGCATCCTTCATCAAAGAACTAGGGCAAAGATAAGGTAAGAGAATAAGGATGACATTTTTAATACAGTGAAGTTTCAGAGAATTGCCATTCTTCATACCTTTTATGATCTTGCACTGACTTGGCTTAAGGTGATTTCTCCACCTCCAACCGAGAAGAGATGGAGAAGAGACGGGCTTGGGGGTGGGAAGCGAAGACTCACTATACATTTTAAGATGAAAGGATGCCTTTCCTGGTCTAAATGCCTATTCAAGCAAACTGCTATCATAGATAAGCCTTAATATATCTGTTCAAGTATAATAAGGTTTTGTTTACAGGACAACCCAATGTGGGGTAAGGGGTGTTGATATATATGTTCATGAGATAATTTCAGTTGTATTACAAGTGCAAATTAAAGTGGCCAGTTGTCAGTATATCAAAATAAATAATGACACAAAAACTGTCTGCAGATACACGTTTAAAAGCATCATCTCACACCATTTTTTACGTAAATTAAATGTCTGGCCAATAGCTAAAATCACTGATCACTGAGCTTGTAGGTATATGCTTTATCATTTCCTTTTACTTCCAGGGCAGCAAGATGGTTATTATTTTTTATTCCTCTAAGCTTTCTAACAACTTGCTCTATTTTTCATGCTCAAGGTAAACAATAACATCTACGAAAAAACAACGTTTTCTTTGATTCTACTAGACCTTCAGGCTCCAGTGTAAAGTTAAATCTAGCATCACCATATTACCAAATTCTAACTACAGAGCTTCTTTATTTATCATCAAATGTACTTTTAGACTCACCAAAAAGTGAAAATAATTTTTGTTTTGCATAAAATGTGACATACATAACAGAAATATAGGATTTTAGGAAATATTTCACTCTTTCATGTGCTAATAGAATAAACAGAAAAGCAGGGTAGAGAGCAGTGATTGAACGGAGTTGAAAGAATGGGTATTGGAGTCAATCACATGCAGGTCTGAATCCTTTTAGTAGATATGTCACTAATGATATGTGACCTTGGGCAGGTGACAATCTCCGGGGCCTTGGTTTCCTCAAGTAGTCTGGCTTCAAAAGCTAAACTCTTTACCACTGAGGGAACACTACTTCTTTACACAAAACAGGATTATTAATCTACCTAGGTAGGTAGGTACATATGAATTTGTGTGTATCATCATGTGATGTAAATAAATTTCATAACAGACTTGACTAGGCAGTTTGACTAAATAGAATTTGAAGCTGGGAAAGGAGGGCTGGTGTCACAAGTTTGACTGTCATCTTAGTTAACTAAATGAAAATACATGTAAAACTTCTAATAAAAAGGCTGACACATAGTGAACATCAATCATGCTACTCTCTTTTCCTTAGAGCAAGCTTTGAAGAATAGAAATGGACTGACCACAGCATACCTGAAATGAGAGATAAGAGAACATCGTAGAGAGGGTAAAGGTGAGAAGTAACAAAGGCATATTGCCTTGCTCACAACTTTTTCCAGGGCTAGCCTGGCTTACAAGTTTTCAGTTTAATATTGTTAAATGACTTAATATAATTTACAGTGTATTATTTTGCCTTCTCAATGATATTCCTTTTTTAAAAAAACATTCTTTGCCATATTCCTCCCCCAAACTGCAGGTAAGAAGACTAAGGCAAAAATAGAGTAATTGTTTTACTTAGCCTCACAGAGCAATTTATATTTCATTACTGCCTGTAAAACGCATTCGTTACATCACAGTTACATTTGCTAACAGAATACTTCCAGAAATACAGTTAAAATCTCCAGCAGGGTAAAATGCTGCTGTACACACACACACACACACACACACACACACACACACACACACACTCCACCTGCATACTTTTACTTCTAAGCAAGTGTCCTTACTGGATCTGACTTGTAGTGTACTCTTAAAAACAAACACCCTAAAGGCAAGTAACTGTATATTCCTTCTTCCTCACTTGGAAGTGTTTTAGGTTAGTAGCACAATCCAGTTTCTTAAGGTAAGGAGATTCCAGTATCTCTTACCCTTAAACATGTCACAGGGCTAGTGAATGCCTTTAGAAAATGAAGTCAGGCCAAAAAATAGTTGATCTTCTATGAGCTAAGAAAGAAAACCTTTTTGAAAAGGCACTTCACGTTTCACATTCTTTCTGTACACATCCCCCCACCCTATCACATCACCCTAGTTCTCCATTGCCGTTCAAGGATAAATGTATTTACTCTCCAACAGAGGGCAGCTTGGTTCTTTCTAGAGCCAGGAACTGTGTGGCATAAGGAGGTGAGGGGGATTGTCAACAGAGGCAGAGGAGGGAGGTAGCCACACGGAAGTCTGTGTTCATCAAGAGCTGGCAAAAGGGAACTGGGACAAATGGAAGTTGCACTTACACAGAGCAATCTCATGTCTGGTATCACCTAGAGTTTGGCTGATCAACTATGTATCCAAGTAGAAGTAATTTTCTCTCAGACTTACCCAGAAAGAAGCCAACAAATTCAGAATACAGCAATGAACTTTCATAACACCATTCAACCATGATCAAATTACCTTAAGCCTTGAAAATACCATGAGGTCTCATGCCCCTATGTATTATTGAAAGTCAAAGACAAATATTGCAAAGTAAAAACACTACACCATGATATAAGCATAAGGAACTGCACCAAATTCCTTGTTTCCTATGACAACTTTTAAAAATATCCTAGGTAAATTTCTTTTAAAAAAGTGTACTTTTTGTTTCCTGCTTTACTAGCGTCCTAACTTTGTACTTAGTCTGCAAAATGAACAAACGAGTACTGCCACCAACCATAATTCCTTCCCTTTTCCCTCCAATAAAACTTAATATGTAAAATATTTCATATTAATAAAATTGCATGAATTGTTTGTTTTAAAAGAGAGAAGTCTCAATTCTAGTTAACAGCAGATATAAATCAGTGAAGGGTTGGAACATTCCAAGTTTGAAGTGCTTGGTCCATCCAGATGGAGCTATGAGTCTGGAGCTCAGGAGAAATCTGGACTGGATTTGAGAGTCATTTGGGCAGTTTAATCAAAGAAAAGTGGATGACAGCCCAAGGGAGTGCTAAGTATAAAAAAGAAAAGATCAAATACAGAACTCAAGTGAATAGCCACATTTTTAAGTAGGATAAAGGGAAAAGAAACAACTAAGACCAAAAAACAAATCACAGAGGTAAGAAAAGGGGAGTGGTAGCTGATGAGGCAAGGGAGGAATTTTTTTTTTTTAAGATGTTGGGGGTAGGAGTTTATTAATTTTATTTATTTATTTTTGCTGTGTTGGATCTTCGTTTCTGTGCGAGGGCTTCCTCTAGTTGTGGCAAGCGGGGGCCACTCTTCATCGCGGTGAGCGGGCCTCTCACTATCACGGCCTCTCTTGTTGCAGAGCACAGGCTCCAGACGCGCAGGCTCAGTAGTTGTGGCTCACGGGCCTAGTTGCTCCGCGGCATGTGGGATCTTCCCAGACCAGGGCTCGAACCCGTGTGCCCTGCATTAGCAGGCAGATTCTCAACCACTGCGCCACCAGGGAAGCCCGGCAAGGGAGGAATTTAAGAAGGGATGGCTGACCAGGTAGATGGGGCAGTGACCAAGTACATAAGGAGAGGCTGAGTTTGGCCACCTGAAGTCCACGTCAGCCTTAGCGAGCTCTCCTGCAGTAAAGCCGATGGTTTGGGCAGTGGATGGAGTATTAATAGGAAATGCATAGAGATGGTGAGTGAGAACAGGAAAAGTGCGAGGGGAAATATGTATAAGGAATTTCCTCCTTTTCTTTTTTCTTTTCCTTTTTGAAGAATTTAGCCTGTTTCTATACTAAAGGGAAGAAATTAAAATACAAAAGGAAGCTGGTAAGAATAAGAGAGTGACAGATGAAGAACATAGGAGGAAGCTTTGCTTTTCAATCTGAGCTCAAGTGCCTTTCTCCCACTCCAGGAATGAGGGAGGTAAGAATGAGTAAACACATCAACAAATTTAAAGGCCTAGTAAAAATAAAATTGAGCAAATTTATGTCCAATGGTGGAAAAGTGTGATAAAGATTTGCAATGAAAGACCTAGAAATGTTCTTAAAAACAGAATAAAACCTTGAGCATGCATCTGCAACCTTTTATAAAGAAAAAAATAGTTTTTATTTCACCCAGGTTTTAGAATTCTCAAGAGTGATTATTTGAGATGAAAGAGAAGAGGGGTGTTAAATACAGTTCTGTGCACGGGAAGTCCCCAACAACCAGAGATCTTGACTAGGGAGCTGGGGCCAGATTAGGAAAAGAACTCATTTATGTGGGCAATGACTTAGAGATCAATAGGGAATAATCTCTTTAGTAAATGTTGACTGGTAAACCTAGTTAAGAGATTCTAGATGAGATAAGCAATAGTATCTGTAGACAGCATAATTTTGATCCCTTTTGATAGCACGGTTTGTACCTATTACTTCGACACTTACTTTGGCCTTACTATGGGTCAGCTTCTCATTATTTAAACCGTACCCTATCCATCAACTGACTTTAAGCCTTCAAGACTATGTCACATATGTTTTTAAAATACTATTAATTTCTTAAAATTTCTCTCCTTTCTCATGTCAGTTCATTTTTAACTCAGTACTCAAGAGGCCGAATTACTTACAAACTCACAGCTGCTCTTTGGGATTCAGCAGTTATGCCCTGGCCTGGTCAGACAGCAGGAAGTTCCCACAGCACCGTCACTCCACCCCTGCCCTGGGGCACGGCTCATCCTGCACACACATGCCAGACTGTCAGCTACTTTAGAGCAGGCACCAGACCCTGGCATCCCTTGTAGCTATTCAGTAAACATCTAAAGAACTGACTATTGTTCTCCTTCTACCTTTAGTTATTTGTTCAACACTGAAGTAAATATTTACCTAATTTCAGTCTACTTATGATCACCATTATCCCATTTTGCTGTTAACACTCTTATTTACCATGCTTCAAGCACAGCCTCTGGGAAGAATTCCTGAGATCCCCAACAGAATCAATTCCTGCTTTGTCCCACTACATCTGTTAACCACATTTGTTACTGTATATCAAAATTATTTGCTTTTAATGCTCCACTACGTTTTAACAAAGAGCTCTATCAATGCCAGAACCTCATCTTATCACTATACCCACTGCCAGCACAATGTGTAGTAAATACCAAGTACTGAATAAATGTTTGGAAATGAATAGTTCTTATCTCACAATCCAATAAAACCACATGCAGTTGATAAAAGTATTACTCAGTATTTGTTTCTAAATAAAAGAGTAACACCTAAAACACAGTATTTCCTTTATGAAATTTCTTTTACAAATTATTCTCACCAACTCTGTGAGGCAGGAGATTTACCATTATTTCCAACCTTAAATCACAAAATCACTGATACAGAACATAACTGTCTAGCTCCAGTCAGTATCAACTTATAATTAGATTTAAGCATGCAGACACTAAACTTCCAGTTTATTTTGCTATACACTTAAACTGCCCCCCCCGGCAATAAAACAATTTTTTACTTATTATTTTCAGAGGTAATATTTCAAATGCAGAAATAGATTTTTGTAGGTATAATAAGCTTCAAATAATGCATTTTAGTGAACTGTTAAAAAAGAATAAATTATTTTAATAAAAAACTGCTGATGTTTGGTATGTTATTTACTATGTCAGTTTTTTGTTTTTGTTTTTGTTTTAATTTTTTGCGGTACGCAGGCCTCTCACTGTTGTGGCCTCTCCCGTTGCAGAGCACAGGCTCTGGACGCACAGGCTCAGCGGCCATGGCTCACGGGCCCATCCGCTCCGCGGCACGTGGGATCTTCCCGGACCGGGGCACGAACCTGTGTCCCCTGCATCGGCAGGTGGACTCTCAACCACTGCGCCACCAGGGAAGCCCTACTATGTCAGTTTTTAAACATTAATTGGCACTACATAAAACTTACATTGTAAAGTGTATGAAAGATTTACCAAGTAATAGATTTGGGGCTTCCATTTATACTTATATAGAATTACAAAGATTTTTTATTAAATCTGCTGAATTAACAGCATTTCTCTAATTTAAAGTAATAAGGACAGTGGAAACCTAAATCCCATTAATATCCTTGGAAGATGGAATGAGAGGCTAGAAACATTTTTTTTTAACTTATCAGTTCTGTTTCAAGTGATGCCAGTTTCTGTGATCTCATTACAAACTGAGCTGACTTTATCAATTGCTTTTGAAGACTAATTTCATCAAAGCATAAAGTTACAAGGAATAAAAGTGAGACAGGCTGGAAGAATATAAGAGGCAACACTAGCCAGGGAAGTCAATACATTCAAAGTAAAGAGTCAAAAATCAGTGTAAAATTTTAATTGCATCACTACCTTTTATACTGTATATGATTTTTATTATGAATGAAGTTTTGTTTCTAAAAGTAGATGCATACAAATATTTTTACTGAAGGTCTGTTATGTGGCCTAGTCTTTCTTCAGGGTACTTTACATATGTTATCTCACTTATTTTAATTTTAACCATCCTATGAGTACTTTTTACAAATATGTATGATTTCAAAATTCATGCTTCTTCCAGAACATTACTAACTTAAGGCTTAGAAATTATCAGAAAAATATGAAATAAATTAAAATTAACATACTCAAAAAAGTTTGTCTGAGTTGTCTCCAAATCTATAAATTTAGTTTGGCAATGTGAATAGAATGCTGTAATGTTCAATCAAATTTAATTTTTTAAACCAAGCTTAATTCTGGCCTTACAAGAACTAACTAATCAAGATAATTAATATTTTAGAATGAAGTAAAAGATTACATTGTTCATTCTGAAGAACAAATTGCTTTAGGGTAGTGACCTTTCACGGGACACCTTACAAGCAGAGGTAGAGCTCTGCTCTTCATTTTCAGAATCGAACTGTAAAAGCAAACTAAGAAAAAAAAAAAGAGTTCAATAAAATGACCTACTCAACACTAGAAGTTTTAAATGAAAATCAACATGGCATTTTTCTTAAAGCTTTCATGACAATCATCAGAAATTAGAAGATAATCAATTTTCATTCAAAAAAGGTTATGGAAGACACCAAAAGAATAGTCTCCTATTCATTATTTCCTAAGTAAATGGGTACTTTTTTAAAAAAAGTTTTCCTGTTTTAAAAATAAAACATGCTCATTTTTTTAAAAAGGCATAGAAACAGAGGCTAAAGAAAAAGGAAAAAAAAAGAAAAATCAAAGCAGTGCAGAAAAAGAGGAAATTAATATGAAAATGCAAATTATTCTCATTTTTCCTAGTTTCCTTCCCCAGAAGTAACCATTGTTAAAGGTTCTCAGAAATCATTTAAAATTTTTCTCTGTATATATGTTTGTTATTTACATATTTATACAGCTTTAGCTTTACATAAATACACTCAAACTATTTGCATTCTACATTTTACTCATTTTGACTTAATATATACCTTAGACATCTCTTTTTAACAGTACATACAAAACTAGCTCATTAATTTTCATAGCTGTGTAGTATTTTATTGAATGGGTATTTCACAATTTATTTTGCCCCTATTGAGGCTGACTTGAGCTGCTTCCACTTTTTCACTATTACAAACAAAGCTACCCTAAATTTCCATGCATTCTCTAGAATTAATTCATAAAGACTACTTAAAATAATGAGTGTTTTTTTCTAACATGACCTGAAGAATACTGAAAAGGTTGAGGAAATACAGCAGCTATCAGTAAGTTCCAATAAGCCAATCAATTACTTTGTAAATTAACTAAGTATTTATAGGAAAATAAATCTCAGAGCAATATAGTTAATTATCTGATGAAAAAAAACTCCATACATCTTTAAAAAGACAAAAAATGATAAAAAATAATTATGGAATTGGGGTTCAACAAACCAAAGTGAAATATGTCATCAGTTAAAAATGAAAACGGTACTTCTCAAATATAAACCTCAATTCCAAGAAATTTTAAAGGAGGCGTCAGCTGGAAGGATAAGAAAAATAATCATATTTAAAACCCACCAGAACTAGTACACCATATGATAGCGTTCAATGTGCTTACTTAGTACTGTAACATTCTATCAAATGATAAATTGATCTAATGCTGAAATTGAAGTTTCAAAAGTTTAAAATGATTTTGCTCCCCTGAAAAATTCTCTTGCTGCCAAATCATTACTTTCAAATTAGAAGATTTCTCATATTTTGGAATTTTCACACGTTAGAAGAGATTTGGAGACAAATATCTGCCTTACAGTAATAACAGCAACCAACAAGAAGGAAAAAACACTGAATATAACTTAGAAATTCAGACAGATGACATTAAACAGAGTAATGAAGATTTTATAGATGAGCTAAGGTTAAGGATATTTAGGATTTAATTAAAGACTTTCTCCAAGGATTCTAACACATTTTGGGGCAAGTACTCTTCTCTTGTTCTCCAGGACACCAGAATGCAATTACTAATGGGAGAATAAACAAGGCTTTCCTTCTACTCATTTTTTTAAAAAGATGAAAATGGGGACTTCCCTGGTGGACCAGTGGTAAAGAATCCGCCTTACAATGCAGGGGATGCAGGTTCGATCCCTGGTCAGGGAACAAACATCCCACGTGCTGCCAGGCAACTAAGCCTGTGTGCCACGACTACTGAGCTCGTGCACCTCAACTAAAGAGAGAAAACCCGCAGGCTACAACTAGAGAGAAGCCTGCGTGCCGCAACCAAAGATCCCACATGCCTCAAGGAAGATCCTACGTGCTGCAACTAAGACCCAACACAGATAAAAATAAATAAATCTTTTAAAAAAACAGAAGAAGAAGAGGAAGAAAATGTTCTCTACTCTGCATAAACTGGCTGAAGGTTTGGCCTGACATGACAATTCCTCTAAATATGGCTCCAGATCTGCCCTTAGAATCAATCATATAATTAATTTCTTTCTTTGTGGGATGTGTTTCAAGAAAGGAATTGGAATGAACACACTTAAAACGTTTGCCACCATTTACCAGAAACCTTGCCTTATTTTTTGACTAAATCAGTACGACCTATGCATATTAACTTAAATACTTCAATTCTCTCATTTAAACATGCAAGTTTCTCTGTTTAAAGTTAGTTGATTCTAAAGCTAAGAGTAACTGGACAAGCTGGCTGTCACTTCATCATTTTTCCTATTGCGCTTTAAAAACACCTCCATCAATATAACCATAATCAATTTTAAAATATGGAAATATGTGTATGGAATATGCAAAATAGAACCAAATATGAAATACGTAGAAGTGAAAAGCAATGAAAAGCAGCCAAAGACCAAAAGTGAATGATTCTCCTGTAACACATTAAAAACAATACTGTACCTGAAGGGAAAAAAGAAAGGTCAATGGTAATCACTAGAAAGTTAATATCCTGTGACAGTGTTAATCTATATAGTTCGACTTGACTAAGAATTTTACCGGATGATAGGATGATGTAACACACCAGCTAGTAGAAGCATGAGCTTTATCTTTCACTATTGTTCTGTTTCTTCAAGGAATTTACAGTAGTAAGTAATTTACTACTATCATTAACCTGGTCTGGGTGCATTATTATCAGAAGCTGCAAACTCTGCTAAAGTAAAAATTCCAGTCTTTTAACATGAATGGATATCCATTAGGGATCCAGTTAAAACCACCAACCTCATTTCAGTAGGTATCATATCTCACAGAATGTATGTTGCTAGACATAAAGTGTCACTGGTTTATCTCTAAAGATCCAGTGCCTTCAGGAAACTGGGTGTAGTTTTAATAAAATGGAACTCATAAGTTTTTATTACATTTATAATGAACGATTTTCAGTTTTATAGGCTCTCTGAAGGAGCAATTTAGTTTATTAAAAGATGACTTTACATCCTTCACAACTCTCAGGTTTTCAATTTTATGTTGCTACCTCCTAAATATAAATGAAGATATTGAAGTTTTAATAAATGTATAGAGTTATTTTTACTGACATGTATGGGATGCAAGTTTACAAATTACAGAGAAAAGTACAGAAGATTAAAATCTCTTTCTAGTCTGATTCTTTCAATATCCTTTCCATCATACAAAACCTCTCAAAACCAACCAATGGCTATACAAGGTATACAACATTTAGGTAGTAATAAAGCAGGATTCATGATACTGCCTTTTCAGAATCAAATGTAATAAAATCTTTTTAAATTGACTTACTGATGCAGTGGAGAGTATAACTGTTTAATTTGGTGGATCTTTAATCAGTCTCTTTATTATATCTAACACATCCATATGAAATTTTCAGACATCCTGGCTTTATTTTCACCATCATACTCTAATTCAAGCCCCAAAGTAGGGATTATTACAAGTGAACTAAAGGTAGACACAGGAAATTTTGTCTGTTTACTTTCCCAGTGAAAGAAAGAACCTACTATATATGGGATCCAAATCAAGGAGCTGACATTAAAATAGTGACTAAGGCATCATCTCTGCCCAAAGAAAACTCATTATCTGCTGGAAAAAAGAGACATAAAAATAATTATAATACATTACGATATGGCTGTAATAGATATAATAGATATCTATATTTATCACAGACAATTCCAAGCAATAAAGGGATCACTGAGAAAGAGCTACCAACTCTGCTTAGCAGAGAGACGAAGACTTCATGGAGGTGATGTGCCACCGGGAACTTGAAAGATAACTAGGAGTTCACCAAACAGATAAAAGACACAAAGGCATGGCAAACAACAGGAAGAACCCTATGTTTGCATGATTGCTAATCAAATGTAGTACCCTTGCAACAATTAATATTTTAATTCATATTTACTTTAGTCAACAACAATCTCAACAAAAATATAGTATTACAGTGGGAAAAAAAAACTTCCTATATATTTTCTTCCACAAGGGCAAAATCAGATCCTAATCATGCAATCTCGATTCCCATCTTAGCTTGTTCGGATATTCAGGAACAATTCTTATCTATTCTTCTAAGAAATTCATATGAAAAATCTAGCATCACACACATTTGCTTGGAGGGCCCAAAGACATCTTTTAAACACAAACAGTTCATTAAAAGAATATGCAGAGCATGCCTACGTCCTGCAGCTACATAATGAAAATCAATGTGTTGTCCCCAACCAACATTTATCATGTCAAATCCACAGGCAATTGCCTCAATTTTAGGAATTCAATCTTCATGCAATTTTTGGAGATTTACACTACCCAATCTACATGAAAAACTAGATACTAATCTCAAAGCACATCTTTAGAGAAGAAGCTTCTTTAACTTGACTAAACATGTGTCAAATGTGATAAATGTATCACTCCTAGGATAAAGCAGAATTGTCACTGAGAAACAGTCAGAAGCCAAATGAAGGATTTCTACTGACTTTAATACCGGGTTATTAACTTCCATGATCCCCACTCTTGGCAGAAAAAGCCAGTGCAATTAAAATCCATTAATGGAACTTAAATTAGTCTGGAAAGGGGAACTATCAACTGAAGTGCTGGCCCCAAAGTCCACCTGGCTGATAATTCTCTGATGACAAGTTTCAAGAATTAAAAATAACCTCATTTGTCACACATTCAGAGTTTCCCATCATGTAGAATTCATTGTTAGAGAAGTGCCTTCCTTTATCCCATGGAGACCCATCATTTAAATTGATCTACTCCATATATACCCAACGGGGCAAAGATGTGTCCTCACAGTTAGTTTCACTCGTGAACCCAGCCAGCAATTCAATTGTCGCTGCTTTGTTCTAGGTGGCTTCCCTCTAATGATCGACAGTAAAGAGGATATGTAGAATTGACTCTTCACAGACACTATTTGAAACACGGCTAAAAAAAATAGCATCAAAGGAAAACATTACACGAGCAAGAAGGGAGTTTGGGGAAATGGACTACTTCTCTGTAGGAACAGGATAAAGAGATAATAAGCGATTTTACTCTTGAACTCTAGTTGACCCGACACTGATCGATTAGTAGAGTAGAAACAGAGATGAGTGTGCATGGAACTTTGCGGATTCAAAGACAGCTGGCCTCCTGAAATTCATTTTGGAAAATGGTGGGTAGAAACAATCAAACAAGTAAGCAAACAAATAAAGAAATCCATAGATGCCCACCATTTTGGGAGACGAGGCATAGTACAGATGACTTGAGAGCTGGTCTCCTGCCCCAAACTGCAAACATTGATAATCATGGGGAAGCAACCTAACTTTCTGCAAAAAGGCATTTGCTATCTGGAAAATGAGAAGAAAAAATTAAAACCTCCCAAACTAGAACTACATATTCAGAAAGATACCAGGAAAAGGAAATGGCTAATGTTTAAAGGTATATTTAAGATGAATTGTTCTTGAAACAAATGCTTTCATAAAAAGAACTACTCAATCACACAAAAAAGCAAGGCATAGGTTTTCTTTTGTTTGTTTTGACTTCATTCATGCAATAAATATTTATTGCCAGCATCCTATGTGTCAGGTGCTATTCTTGGCACTGGAATACAACAGTAAACAAAACAGATACATGGTCCCACTCTTGCACAGTTTTTATAATAAAGGAGACAGATAATAACAAGAAAAATATATAGTATGTCAGATGGCAATAGTGCTATGTAGAAAAATAAAGAGGCCCAGAGGGATAGGGAACATTGGGGATGGTGTTATTTTAAATAAGGTGGTCAGGGAAGGTAAGGCATATGTTTTTAAAGAAAAGAAGAAAAGTAATAATGTTTGGGAAAAAATAGGCTAGGATTACGTTACTTTTTTAAAAACTACTGGTTCATTTAAAATTACAATTGGAAAACCAAAGAAACCCAAGAAATTAGATTTGGAGTGCTACTTGTTCGGCCTCTGTCACTGTCAAACATGAGGTAAAATATTTTATGTCTGGCTTCCTCTTCTCCATTTTGTAGAAGGAGCGACATGGGTTTGACACAAAGAACCATAAAAACTAAATGAATTCTCAGGATATCACACAGTACAATCAGTAGCCGAGCAATGAAATGCCCGAAAGATAGCTCCCAATTGTTTGAAAAATCACTAAAATCTAAAACTTCTCTTGGAAATTATTTCCATGTCTTTGGAACCACATTACATGTACTACCCTCGTAAGAACTTTGTTAGAAATAAGTTGTAAATGGCTGCTTTAATAATGCCAGGAATCTATACACTCTAGAACTGCTGAATAGATGAGATTCACTAATCAGTCATGCTCTTAAAGTCTAACCACTCCAGTCTACACTCAGAAAGGAAATAAATCTCACTTTAGAAGAGTCATCTATCATCTTTTACAGGATCTGCATTTTAAAATATTATTCTAAAATAATATCATTTCTCTAGTGGATGAGAAATTATTATGTCCTGTCCAAGAATTCTTCAATGACTGAGACAAATCCTCCTGTGAGTAGTTTTGAAAATACTTTCAAAAGTCCACAGTGCTCAGTGATGCAAATGTCTCATGAGAGGTATCTGCTTTCAAATACAATTTATAGCCCCCTTCTGTTTAAATAAATTACAATATGAACTGCAAGGCATAAAACAAAAATCTCATTTTAGTCTCTAATTAACCCCAGAGCATACAGTCGCCTCTGCATTACAACACATATTTTTTAAAAATCTGATTAAAATATAATATTCAGTACAACTTTCCATGCATACTAAGTATTCAATAGTGCTGATATACATTATGATTATCAGCACACAAAGTAGCTATATCTAATAATACTGTAATGATTGATAAGCTCTTTTTTCCCATGAAAATTCTATAATACTATACTTTGCTATTTAGGTTAAAAAATAACAAGTAATTAAAACACACACACACATACACAAACACACACAACTTCTTGGCCACCACCAACATTCAGGTAACATGTTGAATACTTTCATAGAGTAAGTCATTTAGTCTTCACAACAGCCTGTGAAGTATGTTTTGCTAACCCTGTTTTAAACATAAAGAAACTGAGGCTCAGAGAAGTTAACTGACCTACCCGAGATCACAGAGTAAGAACCTAGTATTCCAACCCCAGTCTTTCACAGAGTCAACTGCTAGAATCCCTCTAGGAAAACAAACAAACAAACAACCTTAGATCAGAATTATATAAATTGATGCTATTTTCTCATAGAAATAAAATTATAATATGCAATTATAATCCTTACCAAAGGCCTGATGCTAAAGGAATCCGGAAACATAGAAGAACATGTTTATTACCTACTGCATACACTATAGTTCAGAGACGTCTATAAATTAACCTTAAAATAATAATCTCCGTGTACGTGTCTTTTACCACAATAAAAAACTAAAATTTAAAGTACGTAAAAATAAAAGAATAATAATATAGATTTAATTCTATTTACTTTTCTATTCCAAGTTTCCACTAAGCTACTACTGCCTTCTAAAAGTCCACCTGACCTACTTTTATAGAAACAAATAGAGGAAAAAGGTAAAACAAACAGACAAAAAAACTGCAAGACCACAGAATTTAGAGAGGTTTTTGCAGAGATATTTTGGGAGTCAGATATTTATTGAACAGTATTCTGAGCACCTCTCTGTACCAGGTACAACGCAAGGCAGGAAAAGCGAAAAAAAAAAAATGAAAGCAAGGCTCTTACCTTTGAAGAAGTCCTTTTTGACATTAAAAAAAAAGGCAATAAAAACAAATAATCACAACATAAAATATTAAGTGCTGTCTATAAGTGTAAGGACAGAACACTTTAGAGGAGATTCTGGGTGAGACAGTAATCCCTGATTTTTCTTTTCTCTCTTTCTTTTTTGAGAAAACCTCCTTAATAGTTTGTTGTAGCACTCTCATTTTCCCAAGTAAGTTTCTCTGGATGAACAGCTAATGTCCTGCAGTGTCCAAGCTGCCAGGTCAGCAGCACTCGAACACTCAACTTGCCCTTTGCTGACATGCAAGAGCTTTTTGTGTGAATCAATCCTCACTGGCACCAAATTGTCCTTGCTCTGAGCTCTCTCATTATTTCTTCACAATGTAAAAACAAATAACACCTTTAAGGCTGTGACTTGAATAATGGCAAATACCAAAGGTACAAAACTGACACAATCAAGTCTTTCTATCCTAGCTAAAAAAATCCTTTTATTACTGTAGTCATTATTGCTGGGAGATCTGTTTATATTTTTATTTGGAGGGTAGATTGGGATGTGAGGTGTGACTATATAGTGCTGAGACCGAATTCTTTTCATAAATACATCAAATATAATACATACATGTAAGACATCAAGACCTCACACATCAAATGAGTGCAGCCTTTCAAAGTATTTTACTGGACAGCCTATATATTTGCTTCAAGGGCATTGTCGTTGCCACTTTTAGAACTTCTCTGTGGGAATTGTCACAGAGCCAATTTACCAACTCCTCTCGGAAATCAGTCCCACTGAATGTCACAGGACATCATAGGTCAAAGAGGTCTTTCTGCTAGCCAAACACAATTTTTTCTCCTTCTATCTTTACCTCTTTGATTTCACACGCAAAATTTATAAACTAACCATTTTAGCACAAAACAATAAATAACATTAAGTTACAGAAAATAGCAACAACAACAAAAGCACAAGGAGGTTTTATACTAAAAAAAGAAGGTCACCTCAGGAGCTGTGTGGGCACCCTGCTCTGCTCTCTCTCGGCGGCTGCTGCTCTGGAGCTGGGTCTAATCCTGTACAGAGTTTCACAGAGCAGCCCATGGGAACAAACTGAGGCTGCTGATGAGGGGGCCTTATTTGATTCGCATCAGGAATCAGACTAGCTGGGGCAAGTTCATTTGTGCCCTGCTTGCACTAGGTGCCATTACATAATAACACCGGGAAAACTGGCTGGAAGCCTTTCTGCATCGTCTAGAAGCACAATCACTCTAAGGAGAGAACTGCCTAGACTGCTCCCAACTCAAACGCGTACAATTAAAACAAGCTACAATACATAGTGTTAACTCTCCAAAGAAGCTCCAGGACACTAAATCTGTTTTCCTAATGGTACACCAGACTGCTTTAAAACTACCCCATATACTAGCTTATTCGTACACAATTGTGATTTTTTAAAAATCAATAAACTCCTTCAGATCTCACTACTAGTAAAATCCTGAGGATTTTTATTACCTCTACCCTAGAACACGAGATCCTGCTTGCTTTAACTTAAGCCTATTTCTTCTCTATTCATCCTGAGGAAACAAACAGAAACATGTTTCTTTTAATATCCCTTCATGCAAGTAAGGCCCCCTTAGCTTTCTGGCTGTAAGCTACATAAGCCCAGACTTGCTAGGCAATTCTCCAGTCTTTCCGTTTGTTCCCGCAAGTCAGCTTCTCAAACTGCAGTAAAGGTAGGGTCTACGTTTATGTTCTTTCTGTTGTGTAGTAACACAGTCAGTGACTCTGATCTTCAGATTGTTTCCAGTGAGAGCATAGCCTTAGAAGCTTATTCTCATCTCACAAGCAAGAGAACAAGAAAACAAAATAGAACAAATAAGCAGACAATAAGCCTCATCAGGGGAGACATCTTTGCTGAGGTGTTACTCTTAGGTGCCAGATGGGCACATCAAGTAAACATTTCAAGTAAGTACATACAAGAACACCAGCACTTGCCATCTACCATTCTTTAATTGTTTCTGGAAAAAAATAACTTTTACAAAAAATGTTTTTAAGGGACTTCCCTAGTGGTCCAGTGGTTAAGAATCCACCTTTCAATGCAGGGGACACGGGTTTGATCCCTGGTTGGGGAGATCCCACGTGCCACAGAGCAACTAAGCCCGTGCACCACAACTACTGAGCCCATGTGGCCTAGAGCCCATGCACCACAACTAGAGAGCCTGAGTGCTGCAACTACTGAGCCCACGTGCTCTGGAGCCTGTATGCCACAACTAGAGAGCCCACGAGGGCCACAACTAGAGAGAAGCCCACATGGCACAACGAAGAGCCTGCATGCCACAATGAAAGATCCTGCGTGCTACACGAAGATCCCGCGTGCCACAACTAAGACCCAACACAGCCAAGTAAATAAATAAATATCAAAAAAATATTTTTAAGATTGTCAAGAAAAATCTATTGTATGAGTTAACCTTGGCGGTGGGGGGTCCCTCCCTGTTATGGGATATCTAATATCAAACTTTCTACAAATCCCTATCTCTCCATTTAGTAATAGCCATTTAAAAACTATCATTAGGATACAGCGCTGGGCGGAAATGTACTTAAAGCATCACTATCAATTAAATTTCCCTTGGAAGGGACACACAATGGTAGCCAAACACTCGGGCTTTGGAATTGGGCTGCCTGAGTTAAACACCTCAGCTCAGCCACTATTAAAGTAACCTTTGTGCCTCAGTTTCCTCATGGGAGTCTGACCTATTTCACAGGGGTGTAAGAAGAATTGAATTGATAGACTAAAGCACTTACTGTAGCCCCTAGAACAAAATAAAAGCTCAATTAATGTCAGTGATAATTATGTTGAGATCTAAGTCATTGCTCACCCTTACCATTCCCAAACTTCAAATGTAGCTTTAAAACTATACAACCAACCAATTAATTCCTAGCAAAAGACAGAGTTTTTTGTTTTGTTTGTTTGTTTTCTTTGTTTTGGGGAGTCATTTGTGGTTTTTTTGTTTGTTTCTTGGGTTTTCTTTTTGTTTTGTTTTGTTTTGTTTTGTTTTTCAGCCAGGCTGCGCAGCTTGCAGGATCTCAGTTCCTCAACCAGGGACTGAACCCAGGCCACAACAGTGGAAGTGCCAAATCCTAACTACCAGACCACCAGGGAACTCTGGAGCTTTTCTATTTTAAAAGACTGATTTTACTACATCAACCTTCGGTTTGCTCTCAAAACTAACCCTTTCCAAGAATGACCACTAGTTAATCCACACGTCCTCATTACAGTACCCATCACTTTACACACTTGTCTTCTTCCTGCTGCTCTCAGCTCAAAGGACTCCCTACCAAACAAACTATGATTAGTCTCCAAAATTCAATTTTGCACTTTTTTTCAGTCTTCGATCAGGAAGTAACGGCTTCCAACAGAGTCCATTAGAAAGTTTTATACATTGCTTGTATCACTCAGCTTCGCTTTTAAAGACTCACAGCTAAACATTTTGTCCCTATCTAATTTGTTGATATTTTAACAAGATTGTCTCAGGAGATTAATCATTCAGAAAAATAAAGTCAAAATTTTATTGACACAGTTTCATTTAATATTTTTAAATCCAAGTAATGGAAATGGTGAAAGCAAGAAAGATTTTGTCCATAACACAGCTTGTTACTGATCAGAATTCCAAAATCAAAGCAAGTACTCAATTAATAATCCCTTTTAAATTACTTTATTTTGCAGCTGAATTACCACACTGATACTTATTTAATTATGCCCGGGCCCAGAGAACTGACATTTTTACTGGCAGGTTATGAAATGTTTCTTAAAGCTGTGAAGTCCAATTACAAAAGCCTTCTTTTAGAGGTTCAACAAAAGGTAGAAAAGAGGGAGAAAATTATCTCCCTGGTGCCAAAGGAAGCGTTATGAAATAAATGAATACAAATAGAGTGAAATCAGATGAATGAAGCATAGTGTAGGTGGATTAGTGTCCACACGTATGAGAGGCTAGGCACAGAATACAGAGTAGAAAATGGAAAGACTGGTCTGGTGCCATCCTTTAGGTCTTTTTAGAAAATACTGTCAACATATTTACTTTTTTTTTTCTTCAATGAGGTTGGCTGTAACTTTAGTTTTATAGTTGCTAATATGTGATCATTACTCAAAAAAATTAGACTTGGGAGCAATAGATATTTTTAATTAGCTATCTCAAAGCAAGTACCATTATAATCATCTAATTATCCTTTGAGGCAGTTTATGCACAGGGGTGCTGGCTCCATGTTTATAGTTTAAAATTAAAAGCATTTATGAAGATACAGTGATGAGAAGGAAAAGAGCACAAATTTCTTAAGCAATTTAAAAGTTAGTTTCAGAAAGTAAGCAACCACTAACTACATTTAAACTCAAAAATTAGTATGTAACTTCAGCTGTTAAAACTGGTACAACTAATACTCATGTTCCATTTACTCATATACCAATAAAGCCTAAAGGTATTTCTTAGCCTAAAAGCCAAAGGTTTAGCTATATTCAATCAACAAGATTGCTTATCTAGATAAATAATTACCTCCTTTATCACAGTAAGATGCCCTCCAATAATAACATAGAGTATGGTTCAATCATCCTTTAAGAGCAAATGACTTTTTGGAAGACATAATTGTATTAAACAAGTCTTTAAAGATCACACCTCATGATTACTCTAGCAATAATACAGAAAGGTATTTGAGCTATAAAATAGCCTTTTCTCACTTATCTTTATTGTAAGCACAAGTATCTCATCCAGAACCTGCCCAGAAATAGGTAAGGAGGACACTTACAGGTGGGCCTGAGGGTTTGGGTCAGGTAGAGAAAAATGACCCAGTGTTCCTGGTCTCTAGGCCCCATACTACCTGCCTATCAGCCCTGCTGCAATCTGCAGAGAGAGGCCTCATGTTCTCCCTGTCCGTTCAGATTCTAACAGCTAACAATCAATCTCGTCTCCTTTTCCTCCCTTCCAAGTAATGCCTTTTGGCTGAGACTTTGTTTTTTACGTTCTTGACTCCCTACCTCATCTTAATTAAAATTACCTCAGCCTCAGCAGTTCCATAGGAAGGGATCCCTGACGTGAAGATTACTAGAGATTTCGGTGGCATATTTGTCTTAAAAATTAAAAAGTTCTTCTTTACAGATACAGCATATTTCCAACATAATTATGTGGCTCTCTCTACTTTGTCAGTTTGAAGTTTTCAAGCTGGGTTTGTTTGTTTCACATATAAACTGCAAGCTGTAAAAACTTATAAAATTCATCTAATCTACTCTGCTGTTTCTAGATAGAAATCTCCTCAACCAGGAAGACTCTAAGGACTATCTGCAAACCTACTTGTAACCCCATTAAGGTGTCTTCTTATTGCCATAGGCAAGAAATATTTCCCTTTCTCTATGCCTAATATAGTTAAGTATCACCCAATTTAAAGTGTGTTTCCTTTTCTAGGCTCACCAACTGGTAAAATGTAAGAAATATTGCATCCACTTATACTCTTAATCATAGTACTGCCATTTAAGGAAAAGTCTAAAAGAAAATTAAAAAATGCCATTGTACTATTATAGTATTGTGAGTATTGAAGGGAGAATCCCAGTTAAGAAATCTTCCGATTTACAAAGAATGTTTTCTTAAAGTGAGAATTGGAACACTAGTCAAAATAGGAAATACCCAAACTTGAGAATCTTGTGATTTGTCCTCCAACTGTATAGATATGGATAGGGACTCTGGCCTTCCCTGCACCTAACTTGAATGAAAAGGGAAAAAGACAGAATAAGAAATTTAACTTCGGCAGAAACTATATCCTTTTTTATAGGAAGAAACAAATATTCAGTTCAGTTACTCTCTCCAACAGTTAATTTAACACATATTTATTAAGTGTACTCTTTATACAAGACCTTATGTAATACATGAAGGATATGAAGAAATATAAGAAAACTACAAATACTTCAAAGCAATGACAGAGAGAATGAGTGCTTCAGAGACCATGTATGATTGGTCTGCATAAATATGAAAGCATTTCAGATAGGCCCTACAGCATGAATTGGATTTCAACCAAAGGAGATAAGACAGAGAACATTCCAGGGACTGCTTCAATGTGGAATTACAGGAGCAAAGGTGTGCAAAGAAGATAGCAGTGGCTTGTTCATGAAAAGAAAGGAAGAACTGAAAGAAGGAAGGAAGACACTTAGAGTTTGAAACATGGAGTGATTCAATGGGAATAGTAGAAAATGGAGCTGAATCACAGGTTGGGCCAGATCAACAAGGTGTTGAGAATTAGGCACAGTCTATTTTACTCTGAAAGTAATGGGGAACCTGAAGCTTTTGATCAAGGGCACATCATCAGAAGCTTGGCAGAGAAATATAGTTTTAAAGCATATTATAAAACAAGGGGACAACTGGAGGGTTATTGAAACACAAATCTTAAATTGAAATTAGAAAAGAAAAATTTGGAATATTCAATGATCTAGTTCTTGGACTGGATAATGGGTTCATGAATTTTTATTGTGTTACTATGCCTCATATACACATATACACAAACACACGAAATTTATACTGTGTGTATCATGTATTATTTTGTGTGTTTAAAGTAATATATATAGTGCTATTTAATTTTAGCTTAAAGTTATTTGGAACACATTTCAGAATTGACATAACTGGGAAAATAAATAAACATTAAGGGATATAGAAAAATATGATAGTGACTCCAAGGTATTGCCCTTGGGCCTGGGAGGTCATACACATTAGCTGAAATGAAATAGAAGATGTTTGGTGAGGCATCAATGAGGTAGAATAAGCACAGTTTAAGAAGCTGAGAGATACCTAAAAATAAGGAAGGTATATTAGATATAGGCAGCTAAAAATAAGGAACAGAACTCATAAGAAAGATTAAGGATGGAAAAATATAGATTTAGCAAAGTTCAGCAGACTACCAGCATAGAAATCAATTTTTTAAAAAGGGATGAGATCAAAAAGGAGAAAACAGAGAGACAAAAAAAAAAAAAACTTGGAGGAGAATCTAGGAAACCAGGAAATCCAAAACAGATTTCAAGCAGAAAGATGAGCAAACAGGGAAGTGAAGGAAAGGAAGGAAGTGGACCTAGGGAGCCTGAAGCCAAAAAAAGTTGAAGCAGAAAATGCTGGGCAATAATGTAAATATCACAGAGAGTTCTTGGAACAAAAGCAGCAGGAAAAGGCCACTGAACCTGACCATCTGTGACTTTCAAAGCAAACATTACAGTGAAGAGGCAAGCATAGAACCAGATGATCAGAATGAGAGGGTGCAAGAGGAAGCAACTCCCACAGCTGCCTCCCCCCTTCCCTTGCAGAAATCTGATGGTGAATGGTAAGGCTGAGATATGAAGAGGTATTGAGATAAAGGGGAGGAATTCTGTGTACTGACTTAGAGAAAAGGAAGCAATGGAAGATATAGGGGTGAGGGGAAAATCATTTCTTAAACAAGATCATAGAAAAAGGTGAAAGGAATAGGCTAAAAGGTCCAGGGAAATTTCTTAGGAAGAAAAGAGATGGTGAAGGATGTTAAACCAAAATGCTTCACTGCTTTTTAGACAACTGAAGAGGCAAGATGGTGCACTAAGGAAGAGTAGAGTATTGGAGCTTAGAGAGAGTGGAAAGTGTTGGAAGTAGCCTTTGTGAGATATGGAGAATAATTTCTCAAGAGGACACATTCCAAAGAGCAAGAATTAACTAGATACATCAAAGCATCCCTGGACTAATTTTTCTGTCATCCAATTTTTCTCTAAATGGGCTACATTGTCATGTAAAAGTAGTCATTAGCCAATATGGTGAATGCAATGGGACTTAACATTCTACATTTTAGAAACTCATGCTCTTGGAGGTTTTTTTGATCCTCAGGGATATTGACAGAACTTGCTTCAATCAAGTTATTGAGAGGGACAAGAACACCAGACAGATAAGTCTGGAAACAGGAAAGGAAAAGCCCAGAGTACAAACAGGTAGGTAGTCTTACAAGAAAAGAGCAGTGGGAAAGCCCTGCTCACCTTCCAGGAGACATGAAAACGAAGGAGACTGAGCAAAGAGAGGTTCAAAGTTTCAAAAATCCAGACTAGAAGAGTGAAATCCTGCTTAATGTTGTCCTTGTTTTTTCTTATCATCAACAGAACTGGGATAATCACTAAATCATCTTAACCATTCATATCCCCAGTCTTCATCATGCTGTATTGAACCAGATTATCTCTCTCTCTCTTTCTCTTAAATTTTCAGGGAATTGTAACCATGAGTCAGGTCTGGGAACCCTTATCTAGAAGGTTAATTTCACTTTATAAAAAAATACGTCACAGATTTTCCTTTAAGAAGCAAGCAACTTTTGTTCCTTAATTATGCATTACTCCTGCCGTCACAAAAATACAGACGCTTTAATACTCTCAATGGATAAATAAAATGATGGTAAAACCCAATTATAAAAGAATATGACTATTACACATATGAAGGTTCAGATAAAAAAGCAGAGCAATGGTGCTGAAAGTAAAAGGCAATTCAATGTCAGATCTGTGAATACCAAGGGACATCTGCTGTTTGTGTCTGCCTGGTGCCATCCCCATTTTCTGCTCTCTCCTTGGGTGCACTTCCCATTCTCAATTCACATGTTCTGGTAGGGTTCTCAATCCCTATACTTGAATTCTGCCAAGGGCCTAGCCAATTACAGATCTTTGAACCTTTATCCATAGAGTCTAAGCCAACAGTTGGCCAGAAGAGTAAAGCAAAGTCAATTAGAGTTGTTCCCTGGGATTTTATAAATGTTCAATGAGAGAAAAAGACCGTCTTCTTTCTGGGGAACTGAGCTAAGGCAATGTATGTCTGAAAATAATTGCCACCATGTGTCCCTCTAAACCTTGCCTCATGTAGGAAAAAATAAATACAGAGAAGCAGAGCTGAGAAAGTTGGGACAAAGAGGGAGAAGAATGTGACAACACCATTTGAGTACCTCAACTTCTGAGGTCAGTTTCACGTCTGGACCTCCCAGTTTCATGCATTAATAGACCATCCTCCAAATCCCTTAATCCGTCCCTTTTCACTGTTAACGTAAGCTAGTTTGATTTAGATTTCTGTCATCTGCCATCCAAAAACCCCTGAGAGACAAATACGTTATGATGGCCAACCCAGAATAAATTGGCCTGTGCCATCTAAATGTCATCTCAGCTTCTGAGAACCTTGGTGGTAGAGGGGCTGTGGTCAAGAGGGTGAGGTGAGGGGGATGACTGACATTAGATTCGCCAGAGAAGATGAAAGAAACATGGTATCTGCTAGGGTATCCATAGTCCCTGTTTCAGGCCACTCTCACTTTCCCAAATTCATCAAGAAATTGCATATTATTAGACATTGCCTGTATTATCTCACCGAAGGCATACCTTCAATACTTAACTACACAGACTAAAACTGACCAGTGCTTCTGTCTAGGCAAACACATTCTGCACAGCACACTTCTCAAGGGTCAGCTGGAAGCCACATTTTGAAACTGAAGTGAATTCTTCAACTTGTCCTCATCTTTGCTTTTAATCTAGTCATTCAGGCAATTATTTAAAAACAGCCTGTTATTCCTGAGAAACGCAATTAAGTAGACAGGCTAAACCATGATTTGGAAGGCATTCTCATTAATGGAAGTGACATAAGAGAGAAAAGACATCAAAAGCTCAAATGGAAAAAAATAAGCACAGACCTTACCTTTACTCTAAGGAGCTTGAAAATTCAGTGTTAAGAAAAAGTAGCCATCCTTACATTGAGATTTCTTTAATGAAACTCTTAAAACACCAAAGGAAACTGCTCAAAGTTAGATTAAAATGGTTCTATGGTTATTGCCTTAATACTCAAGCCCAAAACGAAGTAGAGAATGCCTTAATTTACCAATTCACTAAATCTTTACTCAATTAAATAATTTATAATGCTGGTGATGAGTCTCTCTGTTACTTTTCTTTCTTTTTGTGTATTTGCTGACTTACGAAAAAAATCCCTCCCATTACAATAAAATGTTTCTGACTTTGACAATCTATAACAATAACAATATTTATTAAGCACTTACTATGTGCCAGATGCTATCCTATGTATTTTCCATGTACTCATTCATTCAGTCTGGTCAATGACCCTATAAGGTAGGCACTAATTATTTCCTTTTTACAGATGAGAACACTAAGGCAAAGAGGTTGCATTAACATCTCTGAGGCCTCAGAATAAGAAGTAGAGACAGAACTGTTGGAACTCAAGCAGTTTGGCTCCAGGACCAGTGCTCTTAATCACTGTGCTTAAGAGCAGTGTTAGATTAAGCTCTATTCTGTTTCCTTTTGTATATGAGACTGTATATGTTGTGAAAAACAAAAACAAGCAAATCATGGCAGAATGGAAGAAGCAGCACCCTAAAAGACAGCTAAAAAAAATTTATGGGGGTAGGGGGAGGAGGAAAGCCAGAAGATGTGATTGGAATGAATAGTGGTACTGTGAAGGAAAACAGTGGAAGCAGCCAGTGGTTTAATTTGGTGCCCTCAGAATCCTCACAGGAGAGTACTGGTCAGAAAAGGTACAGGAGACTAGATCCTCACTTTGGAAAGTCTGCAATATTAGGCTTAATTAAATTAAAGTATCAATTAGAGAGTTAGTGATAATTTTTGAGCAGGGTGATATGATTTTCTCCTTTACTTTATGAAAAAGGATCTGAAATTGTGGATAGGGAAAACTGCAGTTAGAAAGTTACTTCGAGGCTAAATCCCATGATCCAAATGAGATAATGGGGACCCAACACTGGGTCAGATGGGATGGAAAAAAGGGAAGGCTTGGAGGCTGTAAACATGTCTTACAGGGTAGAAAGAGGGGAAAACAGAGATCATAAGAAGGGGAGGGGCAAAAAATAGAGATGGAATCAATTCCAGGAAGGTTTAAAAACATCCCATGGTTTTGGAAAAAAAAAAAAAAAAAAGGAGGAGGGAGTCAACAAAGTTTTCTAGAAGGAAAAGAAATCTTTAGTGAGACTTGCTGAATGAGTAAGAGCTCGGCATAAAGGGAGTGGGAGACAGTAAAGGGCTGAGGGGAAGGAGAAAATTGGATTAACTGAAGAAGAAGGACCAGTGTGAGCACCTAGGGACAAGAGAAAACTCTGTGATGGAAGAACCAAGAAAGAGCCTTGACACAAGAATGGATCAGGTAGTGAAAGGATATAAGGGAGCTTAGAGACCTCAGCCTTGAGGGTTCATGGATCTTTGTCCTGGTTCACTGCATTAATATTGTCCAGCTATTCCTCATCTGCCAGCTCCCTGGAGTAGAAATTTTATTTTGTCTTGGATTCTTCCAGAACACTCCCGCCCCTCACATTCTGCACGTTTTCATTTCTCTCACATAATGTCTTCATCCTCATCTTACCCACAGTTTGTTTCATCATAAAGTTTAGGCTTTCCATGATCCCTCATGGCCATCTGATACTCCATGGCATTCTTTCAGCTGCCTCTCAAATTTTAACTCTTTCTCTTGATCTGTCTAATCCACTCCTATCTTTTAATCAGGCTGTGTCACAGGACCAGTGACCTATAGCTTGATGATCTTTGGAACAGGTGCCCACTCCAAAAACAATCACCTGAAAGGGTAATTTGATTCAAATCATCCCAGCTTCCTCTATTTCTAGAGTTTTCCCTAAAACCAAAAAGTTATCAAATGTCCAGATAAATTATTATTCTTAATTTGCAATTCTATGGCCAAAAAATAGTGGGAAAAATAGAAGGATTTGAATCACACAAATAATGAAGAGTTGTAAGTATCCATATTTTTCCAACATAAAACATATCATCAATAGTTAACTTTGGTAAGCCTGAGAACAGAGACATATTTTTAAAAATATAAAAGTCAATTTAATAGTGAGATAATGATTTTATTTTGAAGAGACTTTTTTTAAAATAAATATTCACCATCTTTTACCTGTGAGTATCTGTAGGACCTTCAAAACATATCTTTTCTTGCTTATTTAGAAAATTCTGTAAGAAACATTGATGACAAAGTTTATGGTAACAACTCAACAAAATTAAAGAAATGAAATCAGTCATCCTTTCCTTTATAGTTCTTCCCATGCTTCAATAAAATGTGTACTATTAGGAACCTTACTTTCAATCCCATAAAGTAATTTTTTTTCCCAAATTTATGTGAAGGTTTAAACATCACCTAAATAAAATATAGGTTATTAGGAATTTCTTGAAATATAATTCAACATTTAAGAGAGTCTAGTACAAAGCCATGCAACCTATCAGGATCTCAATAAACATCTATGAAAAAACAGATTAAAGAAGAAGATCTAAACTGTAGCCATAGGGCACATCTGGCTCAAAGACTTGGTTTGACCCACACCAGTGTGGCAAAATTGTTTTTTAATTAATTGCATATGCGTGTGTGTTTCTCTGTGTGTGTGTGTGTGTGTGTGTGTGTGAAATTTCACTGAAAAAAATGCAAATTTCAGGGTTCTAAAAATCAAAACAAAACAAAAACTGGAAGTTCTGGCAAAACTAGGCCTGCATTCTCACATGTCAACAATCACTTTAAGTTAAAAACTACACGCTTTAATCTGGCGTTCGGATCAGTTTGTCACGGTCCCCACCACTCTTCATAGTTTACCATTGGTTAAAAGAGTCTGTGGTTGCCTCCTCACGGAGACATTGTAAGTTTAACAATAAAAAAAAGAAGTACTATTTCCTCTGCACTGTAGGTACTTTCCAGATCGCCTACAAGAGTCATTCCATTCCTTGGAGAGCCTCCCATCCATACTTCTGAACATACCCTTCTATTTAAAGTCATTACGTATCTCCCTCAGACTCAAAAAGCTGCTAAATAACAGACTTACCCTTTAATCTGCATGTTCAGACCCAAAATCCAGTGCTTATCTGGCCTTGGCACAGCTAATATGGCTAGCAATGAGAAAGATTCATTTTTTCAAACAGGAATTAGGAAGATGCTCTTATCTATATGAATATAGCCATTTTTACATCTAAGATTAAATTTACTACACACAATAGGCAAAATAAGAAAGACATCCATTTAGTTTAACTTCAAAATCCATATATATTCTCTCCTCTCTGAATTCTCAACTTATTTCCTTCAACAGTAAAAGTAAAGTCAGATACAAAAAAAAAGCATCAGACTACCCACAAACAGGCAACTATGAAAGAGAAGTATGTCAATCTTCAGAGAAACCTCAGAAGCAAACTTGGGCAAAGCATTACTTTTCTCCTCCTTTCAGAAACTTCTCTGTTCAAATTCTACTTTTATTCTTTCTAATACAAACCTAACATTGGCTCTCACACAAATCATCCTTTTGTTCCTTCTACATTTCTCATCTGTAGATGTGCTCATCAGCTTGTCAGCCAAGGCTGTGAGAATTTATACTTCATCTTCACATTCCCTCTCAGCTGAAATTTTCTCCCAAACCCTTAATAATTTCCAATCTTGATTACTATAATTTCTTTTTTATTGTCCTCTTGAAATTCATACTCTTTAAAGTATGTACAACCAGAATATGTGGCTAAAATAACATTTCCCCCCAACTGTCTCTTTTTCACTAATGTAACTTCACTCTCTCTTGGAAAATTCCAGTTTACTTCTAAATTACTCTGGAGACCTTGCTGCAATTATCTTCTCTGTCACTGGAGTATGGAGTCACACATCACTAGTTTTGTCATCTCACTTTCCTTCCAGGAAGCCCCAAGCAGATATTCTTTGAGGTATTCTTTTTAAGAGCATTGTTTTAAAAAGTTGCCTATCAAGGTGAAGAGCAGGAAAACATGTGAAGGACAACCTATATGTGTATTTTCTTTCTTCCCTAAGAAGAAAAGGAGTGGTTCAAATTGTATCCCACATTTTACATTTGCATTGAAATTTAATTTTAAGGATATAATTTCTAATAAATCGAAATTTGCAAGTAAATGGTTTCTCAGATTCAAACATCTTTTGGGCAAAAGATGAGAAGTCCAATTCTACCATATGAGGCACCAAAAAAATGTAAATATTAGAAAACTAACTATATCATCAAAAGAACATCATTTTAGGCAATAAGCCTTTCAACTTCAGAAGGCTTGGCTTTATGACTTTATACCCAGTCAACCACATTAGCATTCTGAAATTTTTCAGTGAGAAAAATAAGCGTCTTTGAGGGGGAGCGGAACAGAAAAAAGACATTTTATCAAAAGTATGCAGATGATTTGATTTGGTTCATACAGGCCTTTAAAGTAACACCCCAAATGGCATATTTTAATTTTCCCTTTGTAAATTTCTGGAAAAAAAATGCAAATGTACATTCTTACCAAGATGTTCCTCATCTACTGATACCTGTCTCTGTCATTCTCTTTTTCACACACACACACTCACACACACACACACACACACACACAAACACAGTGGAGTCACAATGTTCCTGGTTGGGAATGTTTTTCTCTGCTCTTTAATCCACAATGAATGTTTATCATAAAGCTAGTTTTCCCTTTGGTATTAGGATGCAGCCAGTAGCCCAGCAGGAGAGAAAGGGAATCAGTTCTGAAAGGTCTCCAGGTGAAGATTAGGATGACTTTTCCAAAAAGGCACCAGGAGCACTGCGTTTAGCATCAGTATGCTTAAGTGTTCACCTGACCTTTTTCAGATGAAACTGTTAGAGGTACAAAACATGGTGTTGGCTTTAGACAAATCAACCCCACTCCTGGAGCTGGGATAGGGCTCAGCTTCTCCTGAAGCATTTGGCCTACAAGAGAGCAGAATAGCTGCATGAAGAAAATAGGAGTACTGTAGGGAAAAAAGCAAAGTGAAATGGATGCTAAGTAGACAACTAACCAAGGTCCATTGATCAGAATCAAAGTTGTAACTAAATTGTTCTACTTCCTTTACTTTTTCCACTTAAAAACAACAACAAAGCCAGCTATATCTAATTAGAATCAAACTATAATAATTTCAGGAAACCCTTCACCTCAAAATCATGAAGCTGAAAAATAACCATTATGAATGAAATTCTAATACAAGGCAGAAAAAGTATTAGAGGTGTAATTATCAACCTTTTCCATATACTCTAGAAATCATATTTAATATAAAATTAAATGTAATATTTTTGACATGCTTAGATCTCTACTATGAATTGAAGGTCTTCAGTACTTCTCTTGGAGCCGGGGTCTTAGAATGCTGAGACGCAACAGTATTTTTCATTTCTCACTTTCCTTTTCAAAATAATGAGCTACAGAAATGCTATTGCCTCAGTAAAATGCAAAGGACTACGATGGACAGAAAATTTGAATCATAAGCAAAATAATAAGAATTTTCTCTTAGTCATTCTTTCCCTATGTGAAAACAGTTTAGCCTAGCATCTATGATCTTATAAACACCAATATATAAACAAATGTTCCAAGCTGGGAACTAAGTCACTGTTCCTGTTCTAAAGTTGTCTTGCACAGGTCATCAACCAGGTGTGGTAAACCAATATTTTACAAGTCTTACCAATTTCAGTGCACACCTTTTAAGCTGTACAATCCTTATAAATGTCATGTTTCTTATGAAAATACATGTCTTCCTCCTGAAAGAGCAGCAAATCAAGAATGCATGTACCAGTGCTATTATTATATGCTATATTTGCTACATTTAATAAAACAAAGGGGTAAACTTTCAGCATATTTTTCAGAAGTTTTATCAGTTGTTTCCATTACAGTGTTCAAGAGAATGGCAGCAATAAATCCCAGGCAACAAATGTCTCCCATACAGTCTTACGAGAAATCACAGAACAGTCCAAGGCTTACACATTCAGTTATACCTAAAATATTTTCATTAACCCAACAGCCATTGTGAAAGTCTCTGCTGATGGAAGATCTCCAATAAACCTACTTTATAAACTGTAAGGTTGGTATTCAGTGTTACTAAAATAGTTGTTGTTTCTGATTATTTCTGGCTGACCAGTTGTAGGCCAGAGTTATGTATGTCAAAGTCACTCACTTAGTTAGCAATGACACCAGTGGAAATTACTTTCCTATGAACAGTTGTGACATCTTGGCCCCTGGCTAAAGCCAGTTATTGCAAAAGAGTAATAAATCTTGGACATCGGTGGCCTGTCTCTTCTAATACTAAATAATGAATATTAAAAAACAAACACCTAAGGTTCTGCTTAAAAGGTAAAATAACAAACACTTCTATAACTTGGAAAATGTACACTAGTTAAAAAGTCATGTATGTTGAGCCACTAAAACTAATGAAGTTAATAAACTAATGAAAAAATAAGGAGGTTATTAAAATACTAAGGAAGTAGGGATATTAGGCTGGAGTGGTAAAAGACTATACTACTGACTTACTAAATCGACTACTGGTGTATGCTCTAATGGTTCAATTTAGCTATTTAGCTGTTTATTTACTACCCCAAATTATTCATTAATAGGAATTTCTAAAAGTTATTATACTATAAATATGAGACTACTGGAAAAATTTTACAAGCCTCTTTATAAAATCTGCAATACTGACTTGATCACAATAAAATCACAACTTTTACGTTTTCTTTAAGGTACTGTTTCTCATAGTGTGATCTTAGGATCACCTGTGATGTTCCCAGGCCCTTCCCAAGACCTAATGAACCAGAATCTCTGGAACTGAGACCCAGGACCCTAAGTGTGAAACAAAAGTTCTAAGTAAGTCTGCACTGGTTGGAGCTATTGTTTTTACCAGTGCATAAATTTTAAATAAATACAGCTAGCACAACACAAAAATTAGCCCTCCTGGTGACATGAAATTAAGTTATATGTTATTCAAATTAAGTGAGCTTCTATTCTTGCTTATATATATTTTATTAAGCTCTTATAAGATGCTTTGTCTTATGAAACAGTGAAATCACATCTAATTTTATATGGTTGTCTCTTTGGCTTAGCTGCTGATTTTCTATGATCTGAACTCAATGTTCAACTATAATGATTAAACAGTAGCACTAAGTTAATCGTGATTTTTACCTTTTTTCTCCTGTTTTATTGTGTTTAATTTGAAAAGTTTTCTCTAATCCTTAATAGAAATGAGGTATAAATTAATCAATAAGTGATCTCAGAGTAGTTCTAGATTGATTCGAGCAATGGGAATACCATTTTAACTTCTATTCTCAGAAGCCAACAAATGGCTAATAGGAAAAGATATTTCACAAAATAAATCCTGAATCTAATATTTAGACTAAGAATTCATGCTCACAAGTATTTCTTCAAGTTCAACTAAAGAACTGCGTTACTATGTATAGAAAGAACAAAGGAATAATTCAGTTAGAAAATCACAATTTTCCAACTATAGTAGTAAAACGTGATTCAGGCAGGCATGATCAATAGATGCTAAATCTAAGGGAAAAAGGTTTAATTACAATCAGGATATTTAAAACATCTCAAAGTATTTCCCTATAAATTACTTATTAATTTCCAAAGGAAAAAAGTAAATATGGTAGAGAAACTGAATGACTCTTTTTTTTTCTGAATGACTCTTGAAACAATCAAAATAATGCCAACAATAATACTTTTAATTTTTATTAAAAATGAAAGAAGTCCAGAACAACTTATATGCAACTAAACAATGTTTTAAGTGGCTTTCCTATTCCTATTAAAGCTTTATATTTAAAATGTCTACATGATATGAGCTTCACAGGCTTGAGACTATCAAACTTTACCACCCATATGACTTCAGCAGTTTTATTGCAAAATGATCCACATAACACTGCATATTTGTCTAGTTCAGCCTATGTCATAAAGTGCTATTCATAGGGGGGAAAGTAACAAAGCTTACTAAACATTGAAATTCTTCAAGGTATTTGCTACTTGGGTCAGGGAAAAGAAGCTAATTTAGCACTACCAGCCTGAATAACAGATTTCCATTTATATATACATGGATATATATATATATATATATATATGTATATATATATATATATATGGATCTATATATGTATATATTCATATATATATGAATCTGAATTCCATTTATATATATTTATATATATATATATTTTAAAAAGAGCTAAGAGTTTTAGTTAGTCAATTAAAATGTCAAAAGCATCCCAAAATAGTTAATTCTATTAATGATAATCATTAATCCTTGAGAAGGATACATCATCACTAAAACATTAGTTTTATTCCAGCCAAAAATGCATAATCTGAATCTAATCATGCGAAAACACTAGATAAACACAAATTGAGAAACTTTTAACTTCCTCTATTCTTTAGAAACATCAATGTCACAAAAGACCAAGGAAAGCTAAAGAATCGTCCAGATTAAAAAAGCCTAAAGAGATGTGAAAGGTAAACGCAATGTCATCCTTGACTGCGGGTTCAGGGGAGGACTGCTATAAGGACATTATTGGGACAACTGACAACGCTGCAGTACAGACTGCAGATTAGAGACAAGTATTTTCAGTGTTAAACTAGACTTGATAACTGTACTGTGGTTATGTAAGAGAAGGTTCCCAGTTCTATGAAAGACACACTGAAGGATTAAAGGGTGAAGAGACATTGTCAAAGCAACCTACTCTCAAATGGTTCTGGTGGGGAAAAAGATACTTTATACACACACACAATATAAAGACAAAATGTTAAGATCTGGACAAAATGTTAACATTATTTAATCTGTGTAAATGGTTTATGAGCATTTTTTTGTACTATAGTTACAACTTTTCTATAAGTAAAAATTGTTTCGGACCTCCCTGGTGGCACAGTGGTTAAGAATCCGCCTGCCAACGCAGGGGACATGGGTTCAAGCCCTGGTCCAGGAAGATCCCACGTGCCGAGGAGCAACTAAGCCCGTGCGCCACAACTACTGAGCCTGCACTCTAGAGCCCGCGAGCCACAATTACTGAAGCCTGCGCATCTAGAGCCCGTGCTCCGCAACAAGAGAAGCCACCACGATGAGAAGCCTGAGCACCACAACGAAGAGTAGCCCCGCTCGCCGCAACTAGAGAAAGCCCACATGTAGCAACGAAGACCCAACGCAGTCAAAAATAAGATAATTTTTAAAAAATTGTTTCAAACTAAAAAGTAAAATCTGATTTTTTCAAATTAAAAAGATAAAGAAAGAAAACAATTTGGCAGTAGTACTCAGTAAAGCTGAGGAAGCATACTGTCCAGACTGGGCAGTTCTACTTGTAGGTATATACCTTCAAGAAACTCTTGAACTTATACACAAGGAAGTATATATAAGAATGTTTCTTGTGCCTCTGTTTTGTATAGCAAGAATTGGAAGCAACCTAAATTGCCATCAATCATAGAATGTATACGTGAATTACAGCATAGTCATTAATGAACACTATGCATTGAATACCTCAATCAGAGCTACACATGTTAAAATGAATAATCCCAAAAGCAATACTGAGGGAAAAAACTATTGCCAAATGTACATAATGATACCACATTTTTAAAGTACTAAAACACGAAAAATCTTAGGTATTTATCCATGCAAATACACGTGTCAAAATATAAAAACAAGCATTATGAAAACTGAATAACAAATTCAAAATAATAATTAACTCTGGGGAGTGACTAGTGTAACCTAGGAGGGGTACAGACAGAGCTTCAGTTGTCTCATAACACTATTTCTGTAAGAAAAGAAGCAAACAGCAAAATGCTAAAATATGAGAAAACAGGATGGTGGCTATATGGATATGTATTATTATTCTCTATCATTTGCTGTGTTTCAACAATATTACCTAACAAATTCTTTTTTAAGACTTTAAAAGTTCTATTTAAACAAAATGAATGCTGAGAAGCTCAGTTCAACCCTCTTGGCCAAAAAGAAGGACCACGATGAAATATAATAAACTAATGTTTAATTAATTTTTACAATGTGCAAACACTCTTTGCTATTGTAAACTCGTCAAAACCCTTTTTCATTAACTCACACCATGTACTTCAGCCTTTTGTATTACGAATCCCAGCATATGATTATAGATTAGTCAGTCAAATTTATTTTGTAATATGCTTAATTACCCAGCAAATCTCCATTCTCTGTATTGTTTTGCCTCACATTGACTGATTGTTTTCTGCAGTTTCCCTTGCAGGTGAAAATTTCATACCTGGGTTGGCTGATATTTATTAAGGTTAAAGAGGCATTAACCTTCATGATTACAACAGAATTCTGAGCAGCATCAGGCCTCCATTGAGACCACAGTGCCTATGGTAGTCACCATTTCTTCAGCTGCACAGTATTTTATCAAAGTCAGCCTGTGCAGGCATCGTATGACATAAATGATAACAGAAATGTGCTGCACAGACCAGGGAGAAAAGTATGAAATGCCTTTTAAATTGTTACAAGAAAAGAAACAGTGCTCTACGGTGGAGGAAACTGGATATCGAAAACAGAGCATCTCAGTTTTGTTCTGCCACTCATTCCTTGTGGCCTTAAGCAACCCACATCCCCTCTCTCAACCTGGGATTACTCATGCGGAGATAATGACAACGTCCTGCCAACCTCCCAGGACTGGTGTTAGGCCTGAAAGAGATGACACATGCAGAAGTGCTTTGTGAAAGATAAAGCACTCAAAAACCACAAAGTGTGATTGTCATTATTCTGATCCTTTCAGAACCAAAAAATATCCCTGCAAAATGAATACAATAAAATTCTCAGAAACAGATAAGGAAAATTAATTTGGTAGTTTCAGCAAGCTATGGTTTGTATGTGAGTGAGTAGACCTGCTACAAGAAAATCTCCAAGAGAAAATAAACAACTGCTAATGATATTTTAGTATGGAACTCTGTTCAAAGTAGGAGTACACAAGGAAGTTGAAGGAAGGTATCTGAAATACTCTCTTCCAAAATTACTTAAGGACTAATTGGTGATTGCAATTTGTGTGTAAAAATTAAAATGGACACTAGCTGAAAGGGGGTGGCAAGGTGGCAAATGTCAAGAGTTGTTGCTTTCCTTAAAGCAGTGGTTCATTAAGTGTGCTCAATGGACTCCTAGGGTCCCTGAGAACCTTCCAGGAATTCACGATGGCAAAATTATTTTCATAATAATATTAAGATGTTATTTGCCTTTTTGCCGTGGGGTACAAAAGCACTGATGGGAGAATTGCTGGTGCCTTAGCACAAGTCAGCTCCATGGCAGCAAACTGTATTAGTCGTCATTATACTCTTCACTGCCACATACTTGCATGCCTTAAAAGAAACAAACAAAGCTTGTCTCATTTAAGAATGCCCTTGATGAAGCAGTAAAAAAATCTTAATTCTGTTACATCTCAACTCTTGATTCAATTCTTTTTTTTATTGTGTGATTAAAATGGTAAATAAAAACAAAGCAATTGCTACATACTAAACTGTAAGAGGTGTTTCAAGGAGCAGCACACCTGTGTGGGTTATTTTTAGTTGCCAGCTGAACTAGCCACTTTTTTCATGCAACACCATTTTCACTTGAAGGAACAACTGAAAGACAACCTACAATTTTTCAGACTTGGGTATCGGGCAGGTATTTTGCAAAAATGAGGGAGGTAAATCTTTTAGAAATTTGAAAAACTTCTAATGGCCTCTGGGAGCATAAAAGCTTCCCAGTGCAACTTTTTCTGATTAGATCTGTGGTAATATTAACAAATGGGATTTGTTTATGTTGTATAATGAAATGCATCAACATTTGGAAAATCTACGAAACTCAGTGAATTAACATTTTCTAAATGATCCATAGTTGATGTTACAGTGTTATGCCTGGGTAAAGTATTTGTTCAAAGTGCATGGTAGATCAATGGATTTTAAAACAACAAAATACAAAAAATTCATTAATATGTTTATAACTAACTAATCTTTAAGAAATTACCACTTGTTGAATTTCGGTATATTACTAAAGAAGAATGTCCACAGTTATCCAATAGTGTTATGAAAATAACTCCTCCCTTCTCTAATCAATCAATGAAGTGGGGTGCAGCCAAAGAAAAGACAAGACAAGAAAATGATGTAGAATGGAGTAGAGTTATGGAGTGGAAAGGAAAGGAAATTATCTAATTCTGTCACAATTCTTCAACAAGACCTGTGCACATTACAATACATATTGTGCTTCTTACACTTCAGTGTAATTTTGCTTCAAAAAATAGCACTCATAAATGTTTTTCTGTCCTAAGGCTAACTAGAGCCCTTTTGTCCAACTGTGGCAAGCATCCACTCTCCCTTACCCTGTAGTCCTGTGGTCCTTAGTCAGTGGTTGACAGGTATGGAAGTATAAATGTCCAGTTCATTCATTTAACTTGGGTTGGAACAGTGGCATAACTCATACTACAGAACTTCCATGAAATTTTAAACTTCAGCTGCACTTGAACAGATTTTGCCTGAAATTACACCCCTTCTTTCCCTTCCCAGTCCTGCCTTTCCCATTTATTACTCCCTAACTCATTTCTCACTTTATTATTTGCAGATAAATCCTCATCTTAGCATCAGCTTCTAGGGAACCCAACATCAAACAGCTAGATAAGAGCCATTCAATTATTTGATCAATGCTGCTCTTTGAATTCCTGGTATATGATGATCAACTTGATTATCACAGTAATAGGAAGGTTAGGGTACAATTTCATTTTATATCAACATAATTCTAGCTAAATATAAAGTGAATGAAATGTGAAGGAAGAAATTTTAACTCTGCCAACAAAAAAAAAAAAACAGGCAAATTTTGGTTATGATCTTTGGTTCATTTTCTAGAAAGGGCATGATCGCATGTGATATTTGAGTCCACAGCACTGTAACATTCTTTTAGAAAATAGGCTACAAGGAAAAGGAAATAATAGAGCAATACTGTGATGGGATAGAAGGAATAGGTCTACATAGAACCACATGAGCAATATATGGGTCAAGATATGTGTGAAGATAAGAATCAGTGGAGAGGAAATGAAAGGAAAATGCCAACTTCCAAGGGTTAGTTGACTGGTGAATTGATATCCCTGATGAAATGGGAGGGGTCAGGATAAAAAAGGAACGTAATAGATGAGAGGGCAAATGAGCACACAGAAAATGTTGACATGGAAAAAAGGGAGGGGAAGGAGAGATGAGGTGCGCAAGCAGCATTCGAAGGTTCCAGACATCTTTTCTCTGGCATTGGTAGCACAGAAAGCAGCACTCACCAGACACTACTGCCAGTTTCAAGGTACAAACAGCCACACCACCATTTCCTTCTCAGCAGTACTACATTTAGACCAGTGTGCATTTTCTCACACTATTCTGCATTATTCCATTAACATTGCTTCTTTATCTTCTTCCCTTTTTTCTACATTTCAGTTGCTCCCCAAATCATTATGTTAAGAGACCACAAACTTTCTGCCTCTGGTCAACATATGTTCCCAAAAATCAATAAGCAAAGAAGGAAGTGGGATATATTACACACTTTCTACCTGTTTTCTTTTAGGCTTACTGTAAGAGCCAGTTGTTTTTTTGTTTGTTTTTTTAGCACCCAAGAGGAAAAAAGGCATATTAGAAACCTGTTCTGAACAAAACCATATCTACCTACAACTTCCTTTGCCAGTCTCTAAGGACAGTGGTAAAAAGGAATCCCAAAGCATATATGTGTCTATAAAGTCACTGACTAAAAAGACAAAAACTGAAAAGAAACCTTCAATAAGGCTGCTCTCATAATTCTGCATAAGTCAGGAATAAATCACTTTTAATATTGCAAGCACATAACAGACAGCTGATGATGAGTATGTATGTTTGTCAATACATATATCTTTACATTTAAATATGTTAACAATAAAGCATTCTTACAAGCAGAATTCTAGCACATACAAGAAAAAAACATATCACATGGTAGCCCATTTTAAAGTTAATCCAGATTAGTATTTATAACATTTCAAGTGAATCAATACTTTGAAATTTTCTTTCTACTATTAATCTGTTTTCATATTAGTTGTATTTATTAGAGAGCCTAACATGACAAATTTTGGTTTCAACAGCAGGTAGAGATTCCTAAACTGCTTCTATTGAAATATAACCCTAGGCCACAGAAATCTATCAGAAATAATGTCAGGATTGGCTTATTTTGGTTAACCAGGAATCCTCTCATTAAGAGATTATCTGCTGTTGAAACAGTTTCATCTTTGCACTTTATAAAAAACGCTTTATTGAAAACAAAATAATTCTCTTCTCCTGAATTTAAGAGTAAGTATTAGCCACATGATGCCAGCATATAAATAAAAGTCACAGGGCTTCCCTGGTGGCACAGTGGTTGAGAATCCGCCTGCCGATGCAGGGGACACGGGTTCGTGCCCTGGTCCGGGAAGATCCCACATGCCGCGGAGCAACTAAGCCCGTGAGCCATGGCCGCTAGGCCTGTGCGTCCGGAGCCTGTGCTCCACAACGGGAGAGGCCACAACAGTGAGAGGCCCGCATACCGCAAAAAAAAAAAAAAAAAAAAAAAAAGTCACAGACCTAAAAATCTGTCAAGGTGGGGACAGGAGCATTTGGGACCAGTGAATTCAAGTCCAGTGAATTTCATATGAGATTTCTTAACTTGAGCAAGGGCAGCTTTTCTGCCCCTGAAGCTTTGTCCAAAATGCATAAACATACTATAGTTATTTATAAAAGAAAGACTATGATTAAATATAGCCTCTGCTCTTACAGTTAGCTATCAATTTTTTAAAAGAAATTTAACAAAGGGCTTCAGCCATTTTAGAAAAGAGGCAATTTATTACATTGTAAAAAATATGGATATATGTAAAAACAAAAGGTAAAATAATTTATACCTTTCAAAAATGACCAAGACATAACAGTAAGCATTCAAGTACAAAACAGGTAAGTCAACAAGCACTAGCAATGCCAGTTTTTCTTTTAATTACCTACTATTTATGTCACACCAAGCCCTTGTTTGTCATATATCTGAAATACTAACAACTTGCCAACACACCAACAGCACACAAACCTTCAGTTCTTCTTCTCAATCACCTTTATTACAAAATAATTTCTCTCCAAATTGATGACAGATATATTCAAATGGAAACAAAATCAATTCTTAATAATTACATGTTTAATTCTTAAAAAAAACTATTGATTTAAACAATGCTTAATTTCTGTTTCAAAGAAAATACTGAACATTATTTTTTAAGAATTCTTACCCCTTTTCATATTGAAAAATATAGTTGACTTACAATATTATTCATTTTATACCTATTTATTTTATATCTAGTAGTTTGTACTTCAAATACTGCAATTATTAAAAGCACCTAAACTATGGGTTAGGATAGTGATACATATGTACCAGCTAAGATTTTTTATCAGCTCTGGCTATGAACATTACAGTCAGGCAACCAAGGAAACCACTTTTTCTTAGAGTTGAAATCCTCCCTGGTTTCTGATAGGAAAGGTTCTGCTGAACGTGCTACACATGTTCCAAATGCTCACATACCACCTCACCCCAGGCCCCTCCCAGCCATCTTCCATCTTTCTAGGATAACGTGTGTCATTTAAGTGCTTAATTTATCATGGGGAATGACCTCAACGACGGATAAAATAGGATTTAATGAGGAATTTCCAGAGTGCTTGACTAAAAGAGAAAAGGAATTATTGCATATATTAAAATACTCCATGCCATTAGGGTGCAGTAGGCTTTTGCATTTCAAAAGCAAATGTTTGATAAGGTTCAATTAGAAGCATTTTTTCATTTACTATGTCTAAATATACAGGAAATGTTACATTGGAGAAATGCTCAGAAAAAGCCCAAATGTAAAGAACTGAAGATTATGTAAGCTTTGGTAAAAAATCTCTGTGTTACATTTTCTCAGCTCTTAGATGTAATTCCAAAAAGGACCCTGGATAGTGTAGGATGGCTAGCGTATGGTTTATTTTGAGTTTTATGGAACAGGGATTTGCATGTTTTAATAAATTTCTAACCATAACCACAGAAGATCTCTTTGGATTTCACCAAAGAGAAACCAAACAATAATGTGTTGATGAAGTAACAAGGTCTTTATTTGTTATGATGGCATAGAAGAGAAAGGTGTGCTGAGGGCATTGTTTTAATGATGAAAGTGGGGTACCCGGGGCTCAGTATTCTTCATCACTGGATCATTCTACAACCAATTTAATACACGTGAAGGATAGCTTCTTGTCTTGTAAATAATTCACTCCTTCACTTCACAAGTACCTACTGAGGTCTGATATCAACTCAAAATCAACTCAAACATTAGCAAGGTCCTCCATACTCTAGATTACATAGGGATCTGAGGAATAAAGAGATTGAAAAGCAAAGAAATGCAGAAGGAAGATCAACGAGATCAAATACTTATTTTACCCTTATTTTTTAAATAGTTTTGATGACACTATTAATATATTATAAAAGTGTTGTATAATTTCAAGAAACCTTAAACTTCATAGCTTATCTTGAAAGAAAATGAATGTGGGACAATGCTAGCTCTGTTTTACAGGAAACTTCAGGCTGAGGTAGAGTTACATTTACTCATTCATTTCTTCATTCTTTTCTTTTTTCACTAAGTAATTGCTGCGCACCACTCAGATGCCAAGCTCTGTGTCAAGCCCTAAAGATATTATAATGCTATGATACCCTCTCCTCAGTTTAGTGAGTGGGTGTGGGAGAGAGAGACAGAGACAGAGAGAGGCAGTAATCAAACACATTACCAAGTATGCAGTTACAAAATAAGGTACAATCTAAAGAAAGGAAATGTAGACCTAGGAATATCTGGAACAAAAGGAAACTGACTTGGGCTTGGGGTTACTGAGGAAGGGGGACAAAGAAACCTTTATTTGGAAAAGAAATGCTTGAGTTGGGAGTAAAGAATGGGCAGATGTTAACAGGGAGCAGGCGAGATCCCACAAAAGCAACAGAATCCCGATGATGGGGAGGGATTGGAAGAAGGGAAAAACGAAAGATCACCAAGGAACAAAAATTAACAGTCAATGAAGCTGGAATATAGACAGCTAAGTAAGCAAAGGAATCTGAAAAAGACTTTCACCTCAGGTTACATAGGGACTAACTCTTGAGGAGACCTTCAGTGGTCATACAAGTAGACTCAGAAACAAAACAGTTTTAATGCACTGATGGTAAGGGAAATCTCTAAGGAAAATCAATCTGTCTCTCATTCTCTCTCGGATCATGCTATTTGTTTTTGTAAAGCAACGGTTTATAAAAATACAAATATCGGGCTTCCCTGGTGGCGCAGTGGTTGAGAGTCCGCCTGCCGATGCAGGGGGACACGGGTTCGTGCCCTGGTCCGGGAAGATTCCCACATGCCGTGGAGCGGCTGGGCCCGGGAGCCATGGCCGCTGAGCCTGCGCGTCCGGAGCCTGTGCTCCGCAACGGGAGAGGCCACTGAGAGGCCCGCATACCGCAGAAAAAAAAAAAAAAAAAAAAAAAAGAAGAGGCACCCACAGGGAGATGCAGTGAGTTTTAAGTTGGGGGGCAGATTCGTGGTTGTTCAGTTTTTTGTTTGGTTTGGCTTTTTGGGTGTTTTTGTTTGTTTGTTTTACAACTTACAGGGTTTTTTTGCATACATTATTTTATTTCAAATGTTACATGAAAATGGGGAGGGTGAGGCTAGAGAGGCAGGCAGATAACAGACTTTATGGGGACATTTAGGCTACCTTAATAACTATGGTCTTCATCTTAAAATAAGTGAAGATAATGAAGGCTATTCACATGATAGCAAACCTGAATTTTCAAAAGATCACTTTGGATCAACTGGGATAAAAGGTTATGTGAGGCTGAGTAGATGAAGAGACACAGGTTAATCAATGCCTGTAGTTGTCCTGGACTCAGATAATGTCCCTGGAGATGGACGGCAGTGGATGAACATAAGATCAATAGGACTCTGTGGTGGAAGCAATATGAGGAATGAGGTAGCAAGAGGTTTCAAGGATAAATTTGAGACATGGCACTTATACAACTGGATGTGTTGTAGTTGTTCTTCACTAAGATAGAAAACACTGCCAGAGAACCTGGTCCAGTCTGCAGCATGCTGAGTTTGAGGTGCCTTTGAGATATACAGGTGGAGATGTCAGGCAGATAATTAGATGCAGATGTCTGGAGCTCAGACGAGAAATTCAGCACAGCAATCAGACAGGATAGCAGAATGGCAAAAATGCCATTTTTTAAGATAATATATCTAGCCTAAAACAGTACTAAAGAAATGTAAATTAAGAAAAAGTTATGAAATATATACAGATTTTAGATCTCTTACGTTCAACTCACAGTAATATTCTATTGCATTTGTTATTCCTTTGGTTTTAAAATAGTGAAAGAATTAATTAAGGTACAAAACATTAGCATTAACCAATAAACATATTCTCCTTAACCAGTTTATCAGATTAGTCAACTAGTAATATATTGGAGTTTGGAAGGAATAAACAGAGAATATATTTAAATTTTACACCCAAGCAACAAAGAATTTCAAGTCACCTTAAGGGACAAAAACATTCTCAAGACAACACTTGGGACCACAAGGCAGAACTTAAGAGGAGTTAGTTTAACAAAGAATGCAACTGGAATCTTCTATAATAATAAATATCATAATAAAGGAGCTAATAGTTTTGGACGGTGAAATACAAAAGGAATTACACTAGTCACAAACAAAACATATGCTCACTTCCAGCAGCTCTTTAATAAAATATTTAGGTTACATTGCTAGTTCAAGGATCACACTGTCCCTGAAAGAATCACATTCGTGCACACCCAAAAATCCATAGGTTAGTATGTCTTATGTTTTACTTTAGCTTAAAACAGTAATCTGGAAAAAGACTTTAGGTTTTCATTTTGCAAGAAGATAACACACAAAGCAAATGTGGAAATTAACTCCACCCTGCCTTTTTAAATAATACGGTAGGTAAATAAAAATTTTGATAGAGATTTTCTTAAACACTTTAATAAACAATACAAGATTTCCTTAAAAGAAAAACAGCTAAATAAGTGGTGTATGGGTGTACATGCAAAACCAAAGGAAAAATATTTACAAAACTAAAACCAAGAATTGTTCACAAGTCCTACAGCAATCAAATTACTTGGTCTCTCTACCTTTCCAAGTATTTAAAAACTGACAACTAACATAACACCAAGCTGTCTCCATTTTTCAAATGGCTAAGGTAAATTATTCTGATATTTACACCATCACATATTTCCTACTACTATAAACAATGCATGAAAGCTTAGCAGACTTCACTTCATGCTTGGAAATGAAAATCGTCAAATGGCAAACCCCGTCTTGCATAACTTTAGCCTTTACCCTAACTACCACACAGGTATTTTTTGGTTCTTCCAAAAAGGCCACTTCATTCCCTCCTTAGGGTACAGTCCTCCCTCAGTATCTGTGGGGGGATTGGTTCCAGGACCACTCATGGATACCGACATCCACAAATCTCAGGTCCGTTATATAAAATGACACAGTACAGTCGGCCTTCCTTATCCCCAGATACAAAATCTGTGGATACAGAGGGGTAACTACATGTACATAGCCTTTCTCCCAAATCTTGATGGAGCTAAATAACTCTTAAGCATACATCAGATCTCTGCTCAATTTTACTTCCCCAATGAAGCCTTGTTGCTGCCTCTCTCATAACACACTGTTCTTTTCCCCACACCAGTTGTCAACTTAGTGTGTTTATTTGTTTAATCTGTCTTCCCCAACACAGGATAAGTGTCATAAGGGAAATATATCCATTTCATCTACTGACAGCAACACATATGTTAGGGGCTTAGGAAATACTTATTAACTGAAAATGAATGAATCAACGATGACTAAGTGAGCAAAATAAAGTAAGTCAGAGAATCATGAATAAATATTACTATAATGCTCATTAAAAAGTTTTTTAAGTGGAGATACTTTGAAAATAACTGAGATACTCCTCTGAGAATGTCTCACAGAATATAATACAACTGTCAAGTATAGTAATTTTTTCTATAAGGAATACTGCCAAATTTCAGAATGCCTTCTAGAAAGTCAGTTTGAATCGTAAGACAGTTCAAAATGGAAAACAGGGAAAAAACTCCTCAAAAATAAAAACCCCGACTAAACAAAATCATTTTCACACACACAAAGATTCAATATCACACGATACAAAAGAAATAATAAATGTGGAATGAATGAATACATGCCTAATATTCCTACAACTATTTTCTTCACAGTTTTAAGTGTAGACCAAAAAAACGTGAATTTACATAACGATACTTCAATTATCCTTCTTATGAAATTTAGATAGAAGTTAGGATGTAGAATTTTTGCCAGTGTGTTTGTTTCTGTGGACCTAGAAGCAGTTTAGAATGTCAGGAACAAAGAATCTTCAATTTAAAGCATTCACAAACACCAATAAAAATAGCTTACAAATCTCACAGAAATGCATACTTTTTTCCTAATTAATTCATCATACTGACTCATTTGGGGGGCTTTTTTTTTAAAAAAAAAAAGAAAAATCGAGAAGCGTAGAGTTGGTGGGGTGGGATGAACCGTGCTCCCAGTGGAAGCAGAGGAGCCCAGCGGGAACCATGGTAGTTCCCATGGTAGCGGGAACCAGTACAGTGGTAGTAGCTGGACTGATCATTGCTGCTGCAGGATTTGCAGGCTGTTACGCTTTGCAAGCCATGAAGCATGTGGAGCCTCAAGCGAAACAAATTTTTCAGTCTACCAAAATCTGCCTTCAGTGGTGGCTATTACAGAGGTGGGTTTGAAACCAAAATGACAAAATGGGAAGCAGCATTAATACTAGGTGTAAGCCCTACTGCCAATAAGGGAAAAATAAGAGATGCTCATTGGAGAAATATGCTTTTAAATCACCCAGACAAGGGAGGATCTCCTTATATAGCAGCCAAAATCAATGAAGCTAAAGATTTACTAGAAGGTCAAGCTAAAAAATGAAGTAAATGTATGATGAATTTTAAGTTCCTACTCATTTATGTATATGAGTACCAGCTTTTTATAATAAAATGCCTCATAGCTAAAAAAAAAAAAAAAAAAAAGAAAAATCACTTAGTTGTATATGAACTCAAAAGCCATCACTTGGGGAGAACTCAGCTCAGTGGGAAAGTAACACAGCAGAGATGGACAGGTAAGGCGGGTTCTGAAGGAAACCCAATCTGTCTCTGAAATGTTCAATTTCCCAAACTAACAAATTTCTTTCTTCCTTCCTCTTCCTTTTTCTCCTTCTTCTGTGATTTACTGATTTAATACTATATATCAGAGCCTTATATATGGCACACACTCAAAAACAATATTATAAAAGCCTAGAAGATTGGAGACGCAGGAAAGCATCACTTGCAAGCTTGTAGAAGACAGATAAAACAGGGCAGGGGTGATTCCAGGGTCAGTCTAGGAACAGAATCCAGCAGCTGCCTGCCTTTTAAGCCCCCACTCCAAATGACCTAAAAGAATATGAGTGATAAAGATCTGTTACAAGGTAAAATAGTCATGTGAGAAAATAGCTTTTATGATGTAAGCTGAACTGAAAGCTGATCCAATATAGACATGTTACAGAGAAAAATTATTCTAATTTTTTGGATAATTTGTAATAGTGGTGGTGGATGGAAAAGTCAAGGTTTTGCAATCAGACAGACCTAGTTTGAGTCTAAATTTTGCCACTTATTAGCTGAATGACCTTGATTAAGTTCTTTAAATTCTCTGAATCTTAATTTTCACATCTGTAAAAATAAGAATAACTACCTTTCAGAATTATTCTGAAAATTAAGTGGGAATGTGTGTAATACTTGCCATAATTGCAATAATTGTAGCTTTCATCCTCAGAGTGGAGGAGGAGTAGAGAAGATCAAGCTGTACCCCCCAACCTAGCTGAAGAAGATGAATCAGGCTTGTTGCCATTAAGTCCAAAGCAGCAGGAACCCTTCCAGGGCCTCTGCCTCAGAACATCTTCCTCATATGCAAATTTGGACTCATTCCAGGTATCTGCCAATTGGAATGAGAATGACTGGCTCAAATCCCCATTAAATTCAACACTATCCACCATATTTATCAAAATATGGAAAACAAAAATAACACTCTCTTAAGGCAAGGGTTCTAAAATTAGGTCTAGGTGATTGTAACTGAAAACAGACAATCCATAATGCAACCTATCAACCCGTTAAGACCAACTCTTTTTGTAATCTTTCCCTCTGATGACCCTCTATGAAATTCAGAAAACTTAATCTCCCACATTTTCAACTGCTTATTTTTTACTGCCAACTCCCAACAATTTGGCAAGTAGATGAGAGCAGTAATCACTGGAGAAAATGTAGGAGAAAAAAAATGAGCCAAATCAACTGATTTTGTTTCGATAGTCTATTTAATCCGCACAATGAATCAGCCCATGTGTTCCTACTAAATGTAATTAAGTGTATTTTGTAATTTTTGCTTTGAAAAAACAGGTCTTGTGTATAATAAAACACCTTGTGTCCTTAATGAACAGTGGTAGAAATAGTTGCTAAGGTGATAGTTTGGGATTAGCATCTTATTTTCACAATAATGAATGTTTTGACTTTGACTATGAATAGATTTCCTTATCAGTACAATCAAAATTCAATTTGAATAAAGTTTTGGTAGTGGCTTTTAAGGAGACAAAGTACATCAGTAATATAGAATGTTTCCTTAAGGATACACAGTTACTGCTATGTTTCCATTTCTTCTAGTCAAAAATCAATGTCACACTAGGCCATAATGAATGGCTGCTTGCCAGCTGCACTTAACTGACTGAAACTCATCATTCATTTAAAATCTATTCTTCTAGCAAGAGTAATTTAATAACTTGACTTAAGTTTGTGATATGATTCAGACATATAATCTAAACATGGCATGGAAAGTAAGGGAAAAAGGCTGTCTTGATTACAGATGTTTACAACATAGCCAATTTTTAAAGGAAGGACAGAAACTACAGTCATTTGTTAGATACAGATTCACACCTGTTGTCTGTCATGTTTCAAACCCCTAGGTGTGAGATTTAGTCAAGGCAAATGAAAATGAAGAAGGACCAGCTGCAAAACATGATTTTGTTCTCATACGGTAATTAAAAGGAAAAACTGCACAACGTGTTGTATCTATGACAATCCCATTTTTTCATGTCAAGGACAGTTCCATTTTCTTTTAACAGATTTGTGTTGCTGTCAAGTCTGTTATAAAGGCTAGTACTCACAAGTCTAAGCTATGGATCTAATTTATAGTATTGGTAGTCTCTCCAATTAGCTTTGCTAAATTTCTTTCTGAAGCATGCTAGTGGCGTGTCAGAAAAAGTAAACATCATCATTCCCATTCCAATCCCCAATCCTAAGTCTCTGCCACAATGAACTGTTTATCAATGGCACATTAGACATCAGACCTACTCAGACCTTATACCTTATGAACACTAAATGTTTTTAAAAGGTAAACCACAGAGCACCTAAAACACATGCGGTACAATAGTAACAGCATATCAGCACAGGTCAACCCTACAGTGTTATGTACACATTCTTGCTCTAAACACCTTAAGGTAACGATACCTTATGTTTTTATGTTTGAATTAGACAAACATTTAATTCACATTTGCATCTTATTTTCTAAAACTATTAATTTAATATGCTTTTGAATATTATGAGTAAGAGTGTATTCATCTAAAACATGTTAATATACTGCAAGTCACGATAGGTGTGCCTCATTTGAGGAAAATAGCAATTCTAATTTATAAACAGATCTTTCCAAAAAAGAAAAAGGTCGCTTTAAACACATCCACCACTGTTTTCAATCATGTATCAAATTGAAAATATGATCTGCTTTGTCAAAACTTTATCTCTATACGAGACAGTGAGTAGAAAGGAAAGGTGAAATACATAAGCTTTGGAGCTAGATAGAGATGTAAATTCTTGCTCTACAACTTACTAGCTGTGTGATTTGAGGATAAATCACTTAACAGTTCTAAATGTTAATTTTTTCACCTGTAAAAAAGAAGATAATATTTACTTCAAGTTAAATAACACACTTAAAGTGTCTAGCAAGAAAAAAACGATGTATAAGAAAATTAATGCCAACTTAGCCTATTTACATGAAATGACTGTTACTGACAGTATAACTGACCACAGTAGCACTTATGAATCAAGGAAGCAAAGTGCTACTTATGGCATTTATAGTTAAGGACCAAGGTCTAAGCAAATGTATGCTCAGTTTTCACTTTTATCTTTATATGTAAGTACAAAGTACATGCCATATGCACACACATACATACATACACACATATATCTTTTCCACCAAGGAGGGAACTACCAGATTTTCTATGTCTCCAGATGATTTATGCACCAAATAACTTGAAGCACTTTAATGGACACTTTAATAAATACACTTTAATGGACAAAAAAAAATTTTTTTTTTACAGTCAATGGAAGGAGGTGCTTACAGGTATTGCTTAGGTATTTGAAGCCTGTAGCAAAAAACATATTGCTAAATTTCAAAATGTCCTAAAATTGTATGTGGAAAATATGATTCACCTAACCCAACCATGATAAATGCCCTTAACCAATCTATAAAACAGGTTTTCTTTCTACATCATGAAGAAGTATTCACTGAAAGGGTTGTGCATTGTAGAACTATTTTGGTGTTTTTTTTGTTCGTTTGTTTGTTTTTTAAGTGGAGGCTAAAATGAAAAAAGTAATTCAGAAAATAGAATATTTATTTCCCTTACCATAAACTTTTGCCGAATACACTTTAGGGAATTAGAGACAGAAAAAGAGAGCAGGATGAGGACAGGTGTATGTTGCTCAGCTTTCACTCAGATCATCAATAAATCAATCCCTTTGAGATTTTGATTTTAACATACAGCTGAAGTATATCAGCTAGGAAAGAATCCAATCTCTTTCAAGATTATTTATAACAAAGCACTCCTAACTGAAGTCCAATTTGTTTGTGGAATTGCAGTCATTCTGATTCAACTAAACAATAAATGAAGCTGCCTTTCATAGCTCCAACTCTCGAGCATAAAAGAAAACAAAAGGGAACTGCAGGACAACAATACTTCACAACCCAGGGGCCCAGATGATTTTCATTTCCAAGCAGTTACTGAAGTGGAGAAAAAAATCTAACAGGCCACAGAGAACAATTCATTCACCTGAACTGCCCGTGTACTTTGTGCATCAGCTGTATTTCACCTAGCGAGCCATTCATGTTATGCAAATGAGCTGGCTGGGGCTTTTTTCATTTTGTTTTTTAACCATTTCTCTTAGTTCTGAAGGCCTCGTGCATCACCAAATTTCCAGACATGTCAGATGACCACTCTAACTGCTCCTCCAACTCAACCAAAGCCAAAAGCACAGCTAGACCACGACTACTGATTGAAGGAGAGCAAATTTGGGAGGCTAGGAACAGGAACATGCTAGAATTTTTCCAAAAAGCAAAGAGAAGTAAACGTATAAATATTCCTCAACGAATTAAGTTTGGGTTCTGACATATTATTATCTTCCATAATTATTCAATTATTTAGAAACAACCTATCATCCTGTCTTCCATAACCACTTCCTCTTTTGTTATATTTAGTAAGCTGCAATTTACTAGGGAAGAAAAGAGGACTGTATGATATTTTTTTGTCCTATAACAAATCTTTTTGTGCACTTTTCTTCTGACTCAAGTGTCTAAAGGTGAAAAATACTGTTACTGAAAAACCTGCCTTATTCTTTTTATGCCAAGTAAACAGCAGTTCACTTCAGAAGAAACAGCATTTTTTAAACTTGATGTTGCCTTGTTCACTTGCCATTCAATCATTCCAGAAATATTTACTATCCTGAATATGAAATATATATTTATTAATATGTTGAATTATGAAATACTTATTATGCTGAAAGTGTTCACCATCACTAGTAATTCTCCATCTAAATCTCTTATAGAATTAAAAGCTGCAATATAACTGAAGCAAACTGTCAGGAACAAACACTGCACTAGCAAATTCTCAAGTTGTTAAGGTTGATATTCTCGCATGGAGAGTAGTCATTTCAACAACAGATCTTAAAGTCCTTCAAGTATTGGGCTATAATCCTGTATGACAGGGAGCTTACATCCATTACAGAAGTAAAATTTTCAACTTTAGAGAAGTAAAAGACTTAACTCTGTACATATGCTTCTTGTTACTAAAAATTTACAAACTGCTTCTAAAGATAAAAGCTATCCATTTGGGGGAACAGTACTATTTCTATTGAACTTCCATCTTACATCTAAAAACATAATTCCACTCTGTCACTGCTTTCTTCATGTGTTTTATTCCCTAATACAAGATCTGCTCTGAAGGCCCACCTAGTATACTCTCTTCTAACAAAACACCTCATATCTGTGAAAGCTATGACAAGAACAGAAAAAAGAAACAGAATTTGCTTTAAGAAGAGAACATATCTCAGAATCTTAACAATAATCACTTTTTTAAAAAATTTATTTTTTAATTTTATTTTTGGCTGCGTTGAGTCTTCGTTGTTGCGCGTGGGCTTTCTCTAGTTGCAGCGAGCAGGGCTACTCTTTGTTGTGGTGTGTGGGCTTCTCATTGTGGCGGCTTCTCTCGTTGCAGAGCATGGGCTCTAGGCGCGCAAGCTTCAGTAGTTGTGGCACGCAGGCTCAATAGTTGTGGCTTGCGGGCTCTAGGGCACCTACTCAGTAGTAATGTGGTGCATGGGCTTAGTTGCTCCACGGCATGTGGGGTCTCCCTGGACCAGGGCTCGAACTCATGTCCCCTGCATTGGCAGGCGGACTCTTAACCACTGTGCCACCAGGGAAGCCCTCATTGCTTCTTAAAGTAGGTTATTCAAGAGTATGAAGAATGATCTTCCTCTCTATCCCAAACTCACATGCAGGATTCTTTCCCTCAGGAATGGATTCAAATGAAGCAATGGTTTATTCATCTGGTGGCAGGGATGATCATATACCACGTAAAAGGTAAGCATCATCAACCAACAAGAGAAAGTCAAAGAGTGTGCGTGTGTGTGTGCGTGCACATGCGCACACCCGCATTTATGAATGGGTATGGGGCTATTAGAAATATGCCAATGAGAAAAATTCTGAATTGAGCAGTATCAACTCAGACTTGGCAAACAGATTACAGAGATACAAAAGTATTATGGCAGATGAGCAAGCACCCTAAATGTTGTCACAAGGGTATTTTAAATAGCCGTCACAAGATTTGAGAAGATAAAGGTTAGTGGACATTGCCATTGGAAAAGGGAAAAAGGACAGGGAATAACTTGAGATGGAGGGCAGGAGAGGAAACAAGTACCAGCCTCTAAAGAATAATACGTGGCTCCAACATTGCATTAGGCTTGAGCCAACACTAAACTGGGCATTTTGAACATGTAAATTAAAATTATATTTTTGAGAACCCGTGAAGAGTCTATTTAAAATTAGTAATATTGGCACAATATGCAGATAATTATGCAGAGATATCTTTTGATATTGTTTCAGATTCATGAACTTGTTTTTTTCAAGTCCCAATCGTTAGAAAATGGTGTTTTCTATTATTATTCTAAAACCTTAGAGCTTCGCTGGAAATATATTTAAAGAGTTACTAGTTTCTAAGATCGACAATGTCATTATTTACAAGAACAAAGATTTAGTTTGAGTCTATATAAAATGTTTTCTAAAGTTAAAATGATATGATGAGCATTAAAAAATTTCACAAATTTTACTAATGTTGCCTAGGCTGCTTCTAATTTCTACAAATGTTTCCAACTTTATTGTAAGTGGAACATATGGTAAGAAAAAGAATATGGAAGATAAAAGACATTGTAATCCAATAAAATTCTGTGATAAAAGGTCTCGCCTAGAGTATTTACAGGAAGCAAGAAGAGGAGGGGTAGGGGAGAAGGTGGGGGGATGCAGTGGGACATGGTTGGGGGAGGTCTATCATTCCTCCACTAAAATGAAACACTTCCCCAAATGTAAACTACCTAAAGGTCAATGCCAAGAGGGAACTATGACTCATAAATGACACGAGAAAAACTTAAGAATCATTTACTAAATGAATATTCACCTGCAGTGAGTGGGTATAGAGTGCAACAAAGATGGCGCCTGTCAGTTCTCAATGCGCCCTCAGCCAGGCATGGTGGGCAAGCTCAGAAGAGGGAGTGTGAGGAAGGCTGCTCAGGGAGGAGGAGGACAATGTGAAGCCAGATGAACGAGGATGGGCGAGTGCTCCAGACATCAGAACACGCAAGGCTCAGAGGTAAGAAGCTAGATGTGATTCTGCTTGGCTATGGGGACTGCCAGAAAATAAAGCCCTTTACAGAAAGGCAAAGCCAAGGTCATGAAAAGCAACGTCAATGATATATGGAAGGAACCCCTCCAAGAGCTTTTGTCAGGGGAATCTAAAGATTGTGTTTCAGCAAATCATACAAACTAATTGCGTTCAAAGTTAGTTACCAAAAAATCACAAAATATGTATCAACTTGTATTAAGGCTCTCAAAACCTGCTACAAACAACTTTATCTAAAGTCAGACAAATATTTAGGCCAAAGCTCATGAAGTCAAATGCTTTCAAAAGCCAGGTAAGTGGGGCTTCCCTGGTGGCGCAGTGGTTGAGCGTCTACCTGCCGATGCAGAGGACACGGGTTCGTGCCCCGGTCCGGGAAGATCCCACGTGCCGCGGAGCGGCTGGGCCCGTGAGCCATGGCCGCTGAGCCTGCGCGTCCGGCGCCTGTGCTCCACAACGGGAGAGGCCACAACAGTGAGAGGCCCGCGTAACACCAAAGAACAACAAAAAGCCAGGCAAGTAATATAAGCAAGTGAACAGGCCCAGTGGCACCCTCAGTGAACTCAGGAGGACTTCTGATAACTCAGCCCCCAAAACCACTGCCAGGCAGAGTTTTAGATGCAGAATACCCTGATACAACATTTAAAGAAAACCAGAAATCAAGACTCTTAGGTGAAATACATTAATTTTTAAACAACAGCAACTAAATCAATGTTTCTCAAAACGCTAAAATACCACACATATATACAGAAATTATGTAACTCCACAGATAGCAAGATCACTTAGAACAAATTCATTAAGACACAGAGTACAGGTATCAAGTTATCTCAGATTTGAGCTAAACATTTTTTCCCCAAATACCTTCATTGGAAGAGATTTCTGAGTGATAAAAATTTTGCTTTGGTGGCTATTAATGGTAGAGAAAAGTAAGTTAACCGATTCTCATTTGGGCAGAAATCTGTTTGCCTTTGTTTGGTTTGAATTTTCTCATCTCAAAGTAAAGTGGATGGTCCTAAGCATTCTGGAATGATCCTAAAAGCCTTTGAATATATTCATATCTGCAAAGAGGAAAGCTTACAAATATAGACCATAGCCATTATGGAACATTTTTAAATTCACCTATCAATCTCTGATCTGGTAATCAGAAATGAACAAAAGGATGCTATTTCATGGATGACACCCTGAAATAGGACATTTCACTGCCCAGTACTGTACTCACAGTACTACTTCAATCATCATGGTGGACTGTCAGTATACCTAATACTAGTTTATTGGATAACTGATGAGCCCAATGTGTTAACATTTTATAGACCAAAAAAAAAAAAGAAAAGAAAAATCAAGCTACATAAAAATGCTTATCTAGTCTGTATACTTTGTTTCTGGAAAATAATCTTCAGCTCTTATCAATGCTAATTTACATAGTAAACTTACATGCAACTCTCAAATGAAATTCAAGTAATATGATATAAAAAATTTTAATTATCCACAATCCCATACCCAGATATAACCACTTCCTATTTTTAATCTATATTCCAAACTAATACATCAAGTAATTCTAGACTAATTCTAGTTATGTAAGCAATTCCACCTGCACTCCAACAACCCCTACTATTAGAATCACTAACATCAGTACATTTTCTTGCATTTCCTCACATTTTTATTTTTAAAAACTCCAAAAATAATAACTGGATAGATTTATTTTGTAATATATGTCTACTAATGGGAACAATGGGATTCTTCACTGGGAATTAATATTTTGCCTAACTGGGATTCAAAGTTTGTTTTACTTATAATCATAGTTGACTGCAAATGTAGCAATCAAGTACCTCAGTATTTACCTAAAGTAATAAAAACGTATGTCCACACAAAAGCCTGCATGCAGATGTGTACAAGAGCTTTATGCATAATTGCCAAAACTTGGAAGCAACTAAGATATCCTTCAGTAGGTGAATGAATAAACATACTGTGGTACATCCAAACAATGGAATATTATTCAGCACCAAAAGACATGAAGAAAACTCAAAGCTTATTACCAATACATTTTTAAAGCATTTCTTCCCATAGTGATCAACATGGGTGCCAATACTGAGAGACTAATTTCTCTTCCAAAAGTACCGCAGATATCATAATTAAAGAAAATAATTCAACCACAAATTGAATACCATATTTTCCATGAGGCTAGAATGTGTTCTCAGACATATCACAAGTGCAATATTGACAGATACAATTTTAAACACGGTGTTTGAAAATTTCAGAGTATAAAATTCATGGAACAGAGGAATGGTGGAAAGGAAGGTGTAGATCATTCATTTTACAAAAAAATTCTCCACTTAAAATGATTCATAGCTTACCATGCTCTAGTAAGTCTCTGTTTTATTCCCGTCCTACCACTAATCTCTTCATGACATTTTTTTTCCTTAGATTCCATATATATGTGTTAGCACACGGTATTTGTCTTTCTCCTTCTGACTTACTTCACTCTGTATGACAGACTCCAGGTCTATCCACCTCATTACAAATAACTCAGTTTCATTTCTTTTTATGACTGAGTAATATTCCATTGTATATATGTGCCACATCTTCTTTATCCATTCATCTGTTGATGGACACTTAGGTTGCTTCCATGTCCTGGCTATCGTAAATAGAGCTGCAGTGAACATTTTGGTACATGACTCTTTTTGAATTATGGTTTTCTCAGGGTATATGCCCAGTAGTGGGATTGCTGGGTCGTATGGTAATTCTATTTGTAGTTTTTTAAGGAACCTCCATACTGTTCTCCATAGTGGCTGTATCAATTTACATTCCCACCAGCAGTGCAAGAGGGTTCCCTTTTCTCCACACCCTCTCCAGCATTTATTGTTTCTAGAGTTTTTGATGATGGCCAATCTGACCGGTAAGCTGTGACGAAGTGAGAGAGTGGCAGGGACATATATACACTACCAAATGTAAATTAGATAGCTAGTGGGAAGCTGACGCATAGCACAGGGAGATCACCTCTGTGCTTTGTGACCACCTAGAGGGGTGGGATAGGGAGGGTAGTAGTGAGGGTGATGCAAGAGGGAAGAGATATGGGAACATATGTATATGTATAACTGATTCACTTTGTTGTAAAGGAAAAACTAACACACTATTGTAAAACAGTTATACTCCAATAAAGATGTTTTAAAAAATAAAAAATAAATTTAAAAAAAGAAAAAAAATGATTCATTATAAGATATCTTTATAGAGCACCTTCTAATAATAATAATAACAATAAATAATAACATTATTTATTTATTTTTGGTTACATTGGGTCTTCATTGCTGCACGTGGGCTTTCTCTAGTTGCGGATAGAGGGGGCTACTCTTCATTGCAGTGCACAGGCTTCTCATTGCAGTGGCTTCTCTTGATGCGGAACACAGGTTCTAGGCGCACGGGCTTCAGTAGTTGTGGCATACAGGCTCAGTAGTTGTGGTGCATGGGCTTAGTTGCTCCATGGGATCTTCCTGGACCAGGGAGTAAACCCGTGACCCCTGCATTGGCAGGCGGATTCTTAACCACTGGGCCAACAGGGAAGTCCAATAATATTATAGTGTATAATTAACAAAAAATTTCACATGTATGTCAAGTTTACCCTAATAAAACCCTAGGGGTTACGAATTATGAATACAAGCTTACAAGTGAAGAAAATATCAGCCTCAAGAAAGGTAAGCACTACGTCCAGGATATAAAAAATAAAGGAGCCACGGATAGATGAGCCAGGATTTGAAATGAAGTCTACCAATTCCAAAGCTCATGCTCTGGTTAACACGAGTATTTCTAGAACAATCAGAGTACAGACAGCATCTGTAGTAATCATTGCCCAAACCAAAAGTTTTAACTAAACATTAAAATTCTTTTCAAGAAAAGGTTATCTATCTATATGCTGTTTCTAACCAGAAAATAACTCCCACATACTAGCTTTATCTGCTTTCTATTATTCAAAGCCACTATTACCAAGGAATGTTTCTGGAAACAATAAATGCTTTTGACATTTTTCTTGTATTCTTTAGAGATATTCAATAGCTCTAACAGTCTAAAGCCTCGTCACTGAAAAGAATAAACCATGAAAAATTTTCTCTCTGAAAGGAAACTAAAGCATACAGAGATTAAAGAACACTGCATGTTGTTTCTTTGGAAAAGTGAGATTGTTTTTACTTAAAACAAAAGAGTTAGTTGCTTGATTTAGATAATATTCTAGCAAGCTCATAAAAAAATAGCTTCTGCTCTTCCTGTTTTAAAGTATTATGCTAATTAAGTTTTTGAATACAAAAACATTTATTTACCAAAGTTACAGAATAACAAAATGGCATTTGTCAAACTTCATTTTGCCTTTAATCCAAACATCTTCAACTGATGCACAAATGAACTATAGTAATTTTTGAATTTGTAAAATAATGTTTGAATCTAATCAATATTTTCTAAAAGTACCATAGTTTCATAATTGTGCAGAATTCAGATGTAGAAATATGATAACATTCCTAACACTAAAGTGGTTACAAGTGTGATGTTAGGGACACATTTCGGTTCATTGTATAAGATGCTACATGTTATTTCTTCTTCTAATTCAGTTTGGAAGCCAACTCCAAGTGAATAAGATATATCAAGGAAACCTCCCATTGAAGGAGGATTAAGACAAAATGCACTTCACTTTTACAAATAAGCGGTTGCCCAATCCAAAAATGGACAGAAGAACTAAATAGACATTTCTCCAAAGAAGATATACAGATTGCTAACAAACACATGAAAGAATGCTCAACCTCATTAATCATTAGAGAAATGCAAATCAAAACTACAATGAGATATCATCTCACACCGGTCAGATTGGCCATCATCAAAAACTCTAGAAACAATAAATGCTGGAGAGGGTGTGGAGAAAAGGGAACCCTTTTGCACTGCTGGTGGGAATGTAAATTGATACAGCCGCTATGGAGAACAGTATGGAGGTTCCTTAAAAAACTACAAATAGAACTACCATATGACCCAGCAATCCCACTACTGGGCATATACCCTGAGAAAACCATAATTCAGAAAGACTCATGTACTAAAATGTTCATTGCAGCTCTATTTACAATAGCCAGGACATGGAAGCAACCTAAGTGTCCATCAACAGATGAATGGATAAAGAAGATGTGGCACATATATACAATGGAATATTACTCAGCCATAAAAAGAAATGAAACTGAGTTATTTATAATGAGGTGGATGGACCTGGAGTCTGTCATACAGAGTGAAGTAAGTCAGAAGGAGAAAAACAAATACCGTATGCTAACACATATATATGGACTCTAAGGGAAAAAAATGTCATGAAGAGGTTAGTGGTAGGACGGGAATAAGACACAGACTTACTCGAGCATGGACTTGAGGATATGGGGAGGGGGAGGGGTGGGATGTGACGAAGTGGGGGAGTGGCAGGGACATATATACACTATCAAATGTAAATTAGATAGCTGGTGGGAAGCTGCTGCATAGCACAGGGAGATCACCTCTGTGCTGTGTGACCGCCTGGGGGGGTGGGATAGGGAGGGTGGGAGAGAGGGTGATGCAAGAGGGAGGAGATGTGGGAGCATGTGTGTATGTATAACTGATTTAGTTTGTTGTAGAGGGAAAACTAACACACTATTGTAAAACAATTATACTCCAATAAAGATGTTAAAAAAAAAAAAAAAATAAAATAAGCGGTTGCATTTTTAAAAGATACTTGCAGCTTCTCATTATCACACAGATGTTCACTTTATGTCCATTGTTCACAGAGGACCAGGCTGCCTTGAGTGAAAAGTTTTTTAATTTGAGTAAAAGTGTAAAGTGTTTTTCCATATCACAGGAAACTCATAAAACAGAGTGCCCCTCAAGTGGTGCAAAATGGGCCTTCAATAATTCAACTCTCTGCCCTGAATTGCCCAAATTATCATACACTGAATTCACACCCTCTGAGAAGGAAGTTTTCAAAATACCTTAATTGTGATGCCTCTAAAAGACGGAAAACACAAGGGCAAGAAGCAGTTTCAGGTACTTAACTAAAAAAGATCTGGGTAGATCATCAACTCCAGAGACCTTTCTAAATATGACACGAGTCCATCATTTTATCTTAATCATCTTAAACTACCTATAATTTATAAAAGTAGACTAGACTCATACAATTATATTTCAGACAAATACCAAAACAAGTTTTTCCTTCGAGGGATTTATTAGATTATGATCTTAATATAATCCAACTAGAAAGAAACACAAATTATTCTCAGATTCTCTAATGAAAAAAAACCAAGACTTAATTTGGCTGGCAGTGTTTCATGTGGAACTTATAATATTTCCCCCGAAATATGCCATATCTCTTTCTAAAACAGAGTAATATAAAATAGTCCATATTATATATGAATAAGGGTGGTTGTTCAGTTACCTTGTTTTAACTGAAAATTAATCCGAAGCCTGTCATTCTGTAGGACAGATTGATTCAGGTCACCCGTTACAAAATTAAACATTTTCTGTTTTCACTGCATCTCATTAAACATGCTACTGCAAGTATAAATAACTCAGTGCTTTCATTTGCACAGTCACCCATTTTGCTATTGTTTACAGCAACCTAATTTGGTACACAATAATTCAGGCAGCATTGGTTTCATATTACACTGAAGTATTAATTTTTAATATAACTGCATTCTTTTGACCAACAAAAGCTAGTTCAGTGGGGATTTTACTCATGTGATTCTTCAATTATTATACAAGGCAAATTCTTCTAAGACGTTGCACCTCTCATTGTCCTACTGATTCATTTCTCTATAAATTAAAAATTTGTTACGGGCTTATCTAAACTAACTTATTTGCTTAAACAACACAGTGAATGATTACACTGGTACAAAGTATATGCCCTATACATCTCTAAAACACCTTTTTCCAAAGGCATTTGAATCAATAATTAAACAAAGCATGTTTCTTTTCCAGCACTATAATGTATTATTACTAAACCCCACAACTTTTCATGAAGGCTAATAAATAAATTGCTGGAACACCAATAAAATAATGATAAGAAGCATATGAGATATGTTCCTATGTGCTTCTTTCTATCACAAATTTGAATGAAGCAGATATTTAGAGAAATGAATTGAAGATCAGTTAACTTGTCATTCCTCAAATGTGAGGTGATCACAAAGAAGTACAATGTACATACTTAAGAAGAAAAAAGGTGAATCTATGGAAAACAAGAAGGTCAAGGGTAAAATACAAATATTTGTTAACAAATGTTCACAAAACAGCATGAAGGCCTTCAATTAATCACTAAGCACCTTCTCATGTTTGTGTATCTTCTATGTAATGGCTCATATTTATAACGATCCCCTCTGAAATACTGGCTTTACGAATAAGAGTACATTTTTTTTTTTATTTTATCTTTTTTTTTTTTTCGTGGTACTCAGGCCTCTCACTGTTGTGGCCTCTCCCGTTGCGGAGCACAGGCTCCGGACGCGCAGGCTCAGCGGCCATGGCTCACGGGCCCAGCCGCTCCGCGCCATGTGGGATCTTCCCGGACCGGGGCGCGAACTCGTGTCCCCTGCCTCGGCAGGCGGACTCTCAACCACTGTGCCACCAGGGAAGCCCAAGAGTACATTTTTAAATTAACATGTTTAAATTCCATTTTTCAATACTTATATTATATTTATGGTTACTAGCAGATAATTGAGGAATCAAAGTAACTGATTACCTGAACTGTAACCTGAATTCTGCAATATTGAGATCAAGCTCTACTGGCCCCATGGCCAATTCTCTACACACCAGAAGCTAGTAGTAAGGTAGGTCATTTTTTGACTTGGTCTAAAAAGACTGTGTTTAACTAAAGAAGCAAAAAAGACTTGATATTTTGGGGGAACACCTATAAGCCAAGTGAAGATCTATATTAATAAGAATCTTTTCATAACAATACTTTTCTATACCTTATAAGTTTATTTCTCAAAACATTTTAATCATAATGGATTACATTACTTTAAAATATTTATAAGAATTAGTTGTTTTTATGTGAAATATATGAGGAAGGGATTGTTTTCTCTAAAGAGCTATGCAATTGCAAGAGGTATTATAAATTATGTTTTGTGTGGGCTTTTTTGTTTTGTTTTGTTTTGTGGTATGCGGGACTCTCACTGTTGTGGCCTCTCCCGTTGTGGAGCACAGGCTCCGGACGCGCAGGCTTAGCAGCCATGGCTCACAGGCCCAGCCGCTCCGTGGCATGTGGGATCTTCCTGGACCGGGGCACGAACCCATGTCCCCCGCATCAGCAGGCGGACTCTCAACCAATGCGCCACCAGGGAAGCCCATAAATTATGTTTTAAAAAATACAGTACAATATAGAAATTTTCAATTAACCCTATCAATAAGGTTTCCCTTGTGTATGAGTTTAATAAAAAACATACCAGCCTAAATTAGTATATCAGTAGATAAAAATAGTAATTTTAAAATTACCATTTATTAATCTTTCATTTCAGTGTGAACACACATGGGGATGATAAAGTGTAGTGCTGGAAATGACAAATTTGGATACTTGGAATGAAGAATAAAGATTCTAAGAAGTCAAGAGTTGTGAATCTCAGTGGAAAATGTGCCCCTCTCTACCTAACACTTGACTCGTAGTATAATATAACAAGATCGTGGGTCAAAAAATTCCCATTAACTTCCTTAACTTGACTTATATAATAAAATAACAAGGATTTAATTGTGGCCAATTTTTCCAGAGCCTTTAAGGATGGGGTAAAGATGAGCAAGTCTCCTCCTCATTTACTTTGAAGTAAATGCACAGCATAATATTCCCTGTGCATTCACCAACTCCAGCAATGTCATTTCCCTCTCAGACTTGACCCTCGGAGGGGTACCTACTCAGTTGCTGCTCTCTGCGTATACTACCTTGTGTATACCATGAGATCTGATTAAGAAGATAGTCTTCTGTGTCTTGTGTAACCAAGTCAGAACTATTTTTTAAAGCTACTACTTAATCTAAATGCCCTTTTTTTCCCTTTGGTTTACAGTTTCACATAGTCAACACATTTGGGGAGCCTACTCTGTATCAAATTACCAAATGTCTTAGAGATACAAAATGAATAGACCTCAAGAAGCTTAAAGTCTAGTGAATAAGACATACATTTAAGGACAATTATTACGTAATGTATAAATGCTACAGCAGAGACAGGCACGGTTGCTACTGGAGAAGATCATTTAATCCAGACTAAGGGGAATAAGTTGAAACATTACAGGAAAGAGGCTTAGGCTAAGTCATCAAGGAACCAGTTATTCAGATGATTCAGATAGGCATTTCAGGCACAAAAATTCAGGAACAAAACGAGGGGAAAAGCACATGAGTGAAAGAAAGACTGCAATGACGTTGGAGAGTTAAGCAGGGCCTTGGGTGTCATGCTAAGAAATATGGAATTTATCCTGAAGTCTATGGGGAGCCACTGAAGAATTTTAAGCAGGAATGAGATATGACCACAGAGCAGCTTTGCGTTTTTGAAAGATCACGTTGGAAACAATATGCCAGAAATCTTTTAGGAGATGATGGCAGCAATCGATGTGAGAAATGATGAGGTCCTCAACCATAGTAGTGGTAGTAGGGAAGGAGAAATAATAATCCATTCAACAAGCACAGAATGAGAACCCACCATTGTCAGGTCCTGTTCTAGGAACTAGGGATACAGCAATAAGCACAAATCTCAACCCTCATGGAACTTATTTTCTAATAGCACAAACAATCTATAAACGAGATGAATAAGTAAAATAATACTATTTTATACAGGAAGAAGTATAGAAGGGAAAAGGCTGGGAAAACAATGTATCTGGGAGTGGGACTGAAATCTCACCAAGAAGGTCAGTACAGAGTTGAAGGAAGTTAAGAAGCAGGCTATGAGAATATCTGGGTCCAGAACATTTCAGTAAGAGAAAAGATCAAGTGCAATGACCTATAGCACAACTGTGCTTCCATGAGTGGGAGGAAAGAGTGGGGAGGTGGGATGGGAAGGGCTGGAGGAAGGTAACAGAGAAGGCAGTTAGCTATATAAACCCTTTGCTACCTAGACTTCTGAATAAGCAGATGAATGATATTCACCCAGGAGGAAGAGACAATCTCTGAAATGCCTGTAGCCAGAGGTCCCTAGTTCAGGATTATCTATAGTAAATAGAACCTAAGATTTGTGAGGTATGTCTCCTTGTATAGTATTTTATCAGATATATATCATATCTGTATCATATACAGATACAACTCTCTAGAGGTTAAAATGGAGATGTTTCATAATTTCAATATTCCTTCTCTTGGGGGTAATCTCATGAACCCGACTTGGATATCTCATCTATTCTAAGCCAGAGGATCAGGTCCAACGTGGGAAGGACCTTGAGAGTTTCCCTTGATATCCTGGACCTCTCTCTAGTTTGCCTAAGTCCTTTGATTGCCTGTATCCTTGACATCACTTAATAGAGTAACGCTGGGTAAGATCTCTGATTCATGCTTGTCTGTATTGACAGTCTAGTCCCATTTGTTTGCTCAGAGAGGAATAGCAGGGAGGCCAGTGTGCTGAACATTATGATTGGAAGGAGAGTCATAAAAAGGTGAGTTCAGAGTGGTAAATGTGGGGCTGAAATTACAGTGCCTAATAAGCCATGGTAAGGCCTTTCCCACTTATGGGGAGATGGGAAACCATTGAAGAGTTTGGAGTAAAAACAATGACACAGTAACTGTGACTTGTGTTTTGAGAAAAGAATGGGGTGCCAAGGGCAAAAACAGGGACACCTGTTATTATAATAAGTAGGTGAAAGATGATGGTGGCTTGGAGAGGTAGAGGTAGTGGAAAATACTTATATTCTGGGTATATTTTGAAGATACAACCAACAAGATTTGCTGACAGATTAGATGAGGAGTGTAAGAAAAAGAGAGGAATTAAGCATAAACCCAAGTTTTCTAGCCTAAGAACCTGGAAGGATAAAATAGCCATTTACTGAGATGAGGAAGACCATGGGAGAAGCAGGTTTCACAGGAATGATCAGGAGGTCTGCCTTGGATAATTTAGACTTGGAATCTAATCAGACATCTAAATGGAGATGAGAGTGGACCACTGGATATATGAATCTGCAGTTCGGGAGAGAAGTCTAGAATAGACATACAAGCTTGGGCTTCATCAGCATTAGATGGTATTTAAAACCTTGAGCCTGGATGAAATCACCAAGAGACAGTGCTGTTAGAGAAGAGGTCCAAGCACTGAGCACCGGGGGACTCCAGTCATTAGAGATCAGAAAGAGGAAGACGAACAGGAAAGAACAACTGAAGAGTGACTAGGGAAATAGGGGGGACACCAGGAGAGTGTGCCTTCACAGGAAGCCAAGTGAAGAAAGTTATTTCAAGGGAGAAGGAATGCTCATCTGTGTCACCTCACCTTATGGTCAAGAAAAATGAGAATTAAGATTTGTCCATTGGATTTAGCAACATGGAAATCACTAGTGACCTTAATAAGAAGAGATATTTAAAAGGTAGAACACACAGGTTTTTATCTAAAAATGATTCCTTAGGTTCTAGCTAGGGTGATTGGGTTGGTAATATTATATTAACAGAGGGACATAGTAAATATAGTCATGATTCTCCACACTCAGCTTCAAAGTTTAATAAAAATCCCCAACTACATCTCTCACTAATAAAGTATTAACACTTAAAGTGAAATATCCACATATTAACACAGAAAACTTGAAAAAAGGAGTTGCAAAGGCTAATAATCCATTGCTTTTTACCTGTCTCTTCTTAAAATGAGACTTCTTAAACAGATCTCATGTTAAGAAGAATGGTGCTTACCGACAACGGCGAAGGGCACTGACTTAAGTCTATCATCAAAATTATGCAGGATTAAAAGGCCTCATTCACCTAAGAGAAGAGATCCAGATTTGCATCTATTAGCTTGCCCAGCACAGTCTAATCCTTGAGGTAGGAAAGATGCTTCCAAATCATTTCTGCTGGAAACAGCAGATGGAGATTTTGTTTGTTTTGTTTTGTTTTATATGTTCCCTCTTGGCAAGTACACTTCTGGAAAACTTGCCCAGAAGAAACTAATCCTCGAAGCAGGAATTTTATTTTAGGTTTCTGCCCAACAGGAATTTAGTTATGGATGGGAAATTTAGGGCTGGATACCAACCGTAGCCATGAATTAATTACAAACCAGAAACCGAAACTGACAGACCAGAAGTTGACCAAGTAGTTACAGAGAAGATTAGCTAGTACGGTTAGCATCCAAGGAAAATTCATGTGGCCAGCAGGGAGGCTACCCCTCCACCCTACTGCCAGGACACTGTGTCTATAGAAGCAGCCGTCCACCCACCCCCAGACTCCATCCACTAGTGAAGCAGCAGCTCCTAAGTCGTGGTAAATGTAGATCAGGTGGAGAAAATAATAAATCTCCCAGGGGCAAGTCTTTGGTACCCATAGCTGTGCAGCATGATACTCAAGGCAGGAACCAATGGGCGAGGAGGACACAGATATCCTGAACTGACCCCATCAACTTCCAACCTTTGGTTATCTAAGTCTTTTACACAAATAAGTAAAAGGGTTAATTGTTTAGAGCAAGCTTGTTTACAGATCATTGCAAACAATTATTAACTTGATGAGCTTCAGAGAGCTGTGAGATAATTTAGCACTAACCTAAAGATATAGACAACATTTCTCAAATGCTGCTTATTTTAGCAGAAAACCGTTTAAGGCAGAGTCATTTCCACATGGCTTAGCTGACAGCCTGCTTCCCACGTAAGTTCACGGGAATTCATTCTCTCCAACTGTCCCTGAACATAGAACAGGCTATATTTCTGAAAGCCTCTGTTTAAAATATATTCTATTAAACATTTTTTTCTCCTATGCCTTGGCTACAGTTTCATGAGCAGTGTATTGAAGCCAGGCTGCAATCTCAACTTTTCGTTGAGATTTCTGATTCTCAGTGGAAACTGATACCTATCATTCAACTTGATTCAACAAACCCTCATGGAGCAGTTACTATGTACCAAGAGCTGTGCTAATGAAAAGCTGATTAAGACCAATTCTTACCCTAAAGGAGGGAACTGGAACTTTTTTGGCAGGGGGTGGGGGGGCAGGGGGGGTAGATCAGAAGAAAACTCTCTGGAAAGGGGCATTGTTTGAGATGGACTGTGAAAGATGGTCAGAGTTTCAACTGGCAGAAGAGCATTCAATGAGCAAAAACGGAAAAGTGGCCTGTTCAATCAGGAGGGAAGGTGGGGGGAAGAGGAGATGTGGCCATATCACCAAGGGCGCGAATCTCCCTGTGTCGAGGCTGTGCTTAATGAGGAATCACGGAAGACTTAAGAGGCGGGTGGGGGTGAGAGGATTCAGGTTTGATTTCTTCAGGCTTGAGGCAGGATAATGGATGCCTTAGAATATGAGACAGAGAGAATGTGTGGTCAAGAAAAGATGCAATGGGAGCTTTCTGTTTCTATTCAGGGAAAATGGGAAGAGAAATACAGATGTTGTATGCATTAAGGAGTAGATGATGCTACATGATGACTGAGGAAACGACTGGATACCCAGTCAGCGAGGTCTTCCCTGACCACCCTATTCAAAAGTACAGCAGTCCACTCACACACACGCAACCCCACTCCTCTTTTCCATTTTACCTTTTTTCGTGGCACTTACCACCATTTAACATACACAAATTTAAACATACTTTAAATCATATCTTACTCATTTAGTTTATTGTCCGTCTTCCTCAACCATAAAGTAAGGTTCATGAGGGCAAGGACTTTGATCTGTTTTGTTCACTCTAGCACTGCAGGGATTTACTAAGTATTTGTTAAATTAATGAATACATGAATGAAGACCAAAATGACTGAAATCTAATGGTGTCATGAACAGAAAATTAATGGTTTTAATGAGGTCAGGGTTTTCTTTTCCAAGTCATGAGCCTATAGATGATTACGGCAGGATCAACAGACCTGGCTTCTATCTCCAGCTCTGGCACTAAGGTGATCTGTCAGTTTAGACGAGTCATTTTTCCTCCATAAACTGTATTTCCCTCATCTGTAAAACCGAGGTTTAATTAAACTTACATATGCCTACTGTAGGAGTAAATGAAGTCCCAATTTAATTAGCCAAGGATATGGGACCTTCCTGCCAGATCTGTGAAACAGCCAAATTCTTGTCATGTCACTACGCTTTTATACATTTGGTTAAAATAATTTACCCAGAAAGAACTTATGCTGCTATAGACATGTTTCCATTTAAAGGAATGTTTACAAACAGCAGCTTTCCTAGTTCTTGAATCATACTTAGTGTGGGGAAGGTCACAGACTCTTCCAGATGGAGAAAGCAGAGCAGTGCCCAGGTGTCCTTGATCAATCTCTCTGCCCTAGCTTTCCAGTGTTCCAGAAAGCTTGTTTCTCCAAAGGCCACCCTTAACTGATTTAATACTCTGTTATCTGAGTGGTTTTGATAATGAGTTTGGTCCAAGGATCCCAATTACAAATTAACTTCCTCCCAACCTCCAAGATCCCTTTTAGTGTTAATATGCTATATTTCTATAAACGTTCATAGGACCTCACCCAGTGGTGGAGCTGATAACCTTTCTTCCTTCTAAATACAAATTCACCATCAGAATATGTATGGTCCCACCAGATAGCAATTTCTTTAAGCATTGAAAAGAAGTGCAGTGATTTGGAATGAGAGGAATTTTAAGTAGTTTGAACGGGTTATAAATATAACTGTAAAGTCTTTGGAAACAAAGTTATTGAGATATATTCAATGCCATGATTTCAACACAGCCTAATTTGTTATTATTTAACATTCTTATCCCACTTGGTTAGCATTATGGTTCATGAGCTGTAGGGTAATGGGGGAAGCATGCCATCTGCTTCACTGCTGGGATCGCTGGTCTCCTGAGGTCACTAACTGTGATTATAAACGTGGCCTTAAGGTAAACAGTGACTCCATGCCCTAAGAGGCCAGAAGCTCAGATGTTCTTCTTGCAATTCTCTCACTGATTTACTGGACATCTTCTCAGCAGGAGACTTAACCTTGAGCTATCTCTTTAACCTAATCTTTAACAGACTTGATAAGGGCAATATTCTTTTTTCCCCTCTCAAGCTTTCAGATTGGACTACGTTTTTTCTATATACCATTCTCCAGGGATAGATATTACTTATCACCCACAAAGGTGTTGGCTGGGTTAATTAAAATATGATTCCAAGATAGAGCACAAATTGAAATGCTAAACAAGGATCATTCCCTCATGTCTATGAGTTCATGAGCCATTGCATAAAAATACTCTCAATTCATTCTTTCTATCATTACAGAGTATCTGCTTCAAAGAAGAATAAGGAAATGCCAGCCCATTCATGCCTGTATATTATCATATTTAAGTATGATAATTCAAGGAATTTTTAATTAGCACTAATTATTAATAACCCAGCTTTACAAAAAGAGCAGAGGAATCAGTCACTTATACGTTAGCTTTAGAATTAGAAGATCTCTGCCCCCAATTTTCTCAATCATCAACCCCCCCAAAGACGTTTTAAATTTTGCCCTTAGAGATTTATTCCTTTGTGTTATATATTACTCCCCCCAGGTAGTCTCTTAAAAGCTGATATCCTTGGAAGATGTAAGATATTAGGATGCAATAAATCACTGTGTGAAACCTCCCAGGCAGGAGGAACTCAAAAGTATTAGGTGTTTGAGAGCTGGCAGAGTTAGAAAAGGGAGGAAGCAGATGTCTAAGACAAACTTCACCTATTTCACGGTTTTGCCCAGGGCAGGTTTCCACTAACAGGTTTTAGCTTTGTGGTGGTAGCAATGGGAAAATACAGTGGTAACTTGCTGGTTTCAAAATTCAACCTCACCAAAAAAAGAAAAAACAAAAACAATAAAACCCAGAAAATTCTAACTATACCCCTAGGGTAGAGATATGAATAAAACGTCAAATTTCTATACAAACTGCTATCTTTGCTGGTCCTTGGTAACTTGGAAGCATCTGCAAATCTTGCCCGTTCTTTATTGCTTCTAAAGTAGGTGCAGCAAGGCCCAGTGACCACATAACGCACAAAAGCCAGGACCACAGAGGAAGAGAGGTCTCCAGACTCGGGACTCCAGCATCAGGAGTGTGCTCTGTCTACCTGCAAAGTTGCTAGTGTCTGCAATCACGCACCCAGGCATGATCTGATTACATGACAGGGCAGAGTTTGTGGAGATGAAGGAGGCTTTCATGTAAAATTTATATCAAAAGCAGCATTTGTCCATATAAGAAACACCTTTACATGATTCATTTCCTTGTCAAAACAAATATCAACCTTTAAGTTTTTGTATTTTTACATTGTCTCATCATCCTAAAAAAAATAAATAAAGAAATGCAATCTGTGCATAAAAAAATCATTCCTAGGAGAAGACGGAACAAATGATGAGTTTTTTAAGCCAAATCAAGTACATATTACCTTGAAAAACATGCAATTACACAAATAATTGTAAAATCAAGTAGCAAATACAACAACTATATGTGTTTGATATATACTTTGGCCTCTCTCTTCTGAGAGTCCCTTATTTCATCTTACAGTTGAAGAATAAAAAGACGTATTTACTTAAAATGATTGTTGTAAATAATTATCTTAAGTATCCTACAGTGAATTCAGTATTTTCTCCTCTATGTGTATGATGATGTTAGATACAAATTTTAAATTTCTCGCAGTGTGTAATACAGTTTAAAAAAACGAACCAATGTTGACATCATGAAAGAAGAGGTAAATTATGGAATTCCATTATTAAAATATGGAATTATGTGTTTAAATCCAGCTAAGCCCCACTACCTCATCTGAAAGAAGACTTACAGAACACAAATCCACCACATAGAAATGCTTTCCTAAAGAGTATAATCGAAGTCCCCTTAGAAGCTTACCTGGCGCTACACCATCTTTGGATACCTTGGCTACTTGCACCTTCTCTGAGAGCAAGCACATCTATTTTTTTCCTATCACTGACCCACCACCTTGGTGCTGGATGCCATCCAATCTACTTCCCTCAAGGACTGTCATCCATCAATGCTTCCTTCTCTCCTCTGCATCTTTAATCTCTCTCCCTACTGCACTTTTACCTAACCATATAGATAAGCTCAAGCCTCCTGCAGTTGAAAACCACTCCTCTCACATAACATCACTTCCTACCAACATATGTCACTTCTTCCTTTTCTGCTCAACTTCCTAAAGAAACAACTGTATACCTCAACTCTAATTCTTCAGCGTTTAATTAGTGTTCAGCTCTCAACAATTCCACATCTGCCTAACCCGGAGAACCCTCTCAAAAGCGTACTCTTCAAACCGACTGGTGACACTCCCTTTAGAGAATCTTTAGCCCTTATTCCAGCTCTAACATTTGAGTCTCCCTTAGAGACTGTGGGCCACTAGTTCCTATTTGAAACTCTCCCCTCTCTTCACTTCTGAGTCACGCCTACAGCTACAAACATGTTCTTCGAAAAGAAGATCCTGTGTGATCAGCACTTCTCTGTGCTTTTTCCTGGGTCTTTTCCCAAGCCTGTAACCTGTACAAGCCTCAAACTTTGCTTGAAAAAGAAAAAAGTGGGCAAAGAGATAGTCAAACTTACTGCTGGAAGCCAAAACCTAGGAGCCATCCATGCCTATCTCAGGCTGGTCCCTTCTAATATACTAACAAAATATTATGCAGAGATCTTTCTAAAACACAAATCTGAGTATATGCCCTCCTATTTTGAAATCCTTATATGGAAACCCAAAGCTTCAAGATCAAAGTCAGGATTCTTAGTGTTGCACAGGAAGGTATTTGCCATCAGGTATCAAGCTATTTCTCTAGCATCACTGCTGCAGCTCCTAAAGCACCCAATATTCTGATCATGCTATCTTGGACAACCACACGTCCCTGAATATGGCATGGTCTTTAACACCTCCATCCATCCGCATTTCCACACACTGTATTCTGATTCTAGAATACCTTTCTCCATACTGGCTAACTCTTCTTGTCCTTCAAGATTCAGCTCAGGCATCATTCACTGGTATTTGCGTTTGAATCTGTGCAATTCCTATTCCTACCATCTATGTTTGTATGTGTATGTATCTTCCCCACTGATCTGAAAACCACCAGTTTGCTTTTTCTAGTGCCTACCATGTAGCTGCCCATTAAATGGGGGCAGGGGGAAGCCAGCTTGCCTTTTACATTAAAAAAACCGAACAAACAAAAAACACTTCATTCAAAGAAAATGTGTCAAAAGTGAATGTACTATAGCATAGCTTCCATTACTTGAAAGTTACCATTACCTGCCTCCCATTATGATAAATAAACTTCAGTGCTGCCTTAAAGAAACCTCTTCTACTGATCTGATTTTCACTTTTCCATAATGTTCCATATTATTCTTCAGCATAGTGACAGAATGCAATCCCAGAACTGAAGAGTCTAAATTCATTCCATTTGTCATGAGTATTTTATTTAGCAAGTTGAATTCTTTTTATGCAGATGTAGTCCATCAATTAACTCATCTATTTATCAGAGTTCATTATAAAGGAAAAAAAATTCTCTTTTAAAAAACATGAAGCACAAGAGGAGAAACCTTACTCTATTATGTGAGCAAATTAGCTGTCAAAAGCAATTTTAAAAGGCTTACCGAATAGCATCCTACCTTTTGGAAAGCATTTTCTAAGGTCAAGAGTTTAATCTAAGTAACTTCTACACAATACCTGTATTTCAACAATTTACGGACTGTAATTTTGACCTGAAGAGACCTCCATCTAATGAAAACACAAGTATTTATCTGCTTATTTTCTTACTTGGAGCAGTTTTTCCTCAGTCCTCCAAAAAGATACAACAATTGAATTTCGCTTATGTTATACATACAAAAAGGGCATCTCTGAAAAGAGCACTTATCTCTTACCTTACATGAACAAGTTCAAAACTCTTAATGTAAAGTACAGTTTCAGGACCACATAGCTCCTGTTAAAACTGTTGCATTCTCCACTGACACGCCCAGCTGATAGAATGGTCAAATGTAGAGTAACAAAGTTCATCACAAACTAAACTGCTTTTGTAGTAAAATAACTAATATATTGAATACATAAGCCCTACACCTGCTTTTTTCCTCCGTCAGTCTATCTTTCATTACCTTAGCTAGTGGTTGTTAAGCTTCCACATACATCAGAACCATGCGAAAGGCTTATTAATACAGATTGTTGGTCCCTACACTCAGACTTTCTGACACAGTAGGTCAGTGTTGGGGCCTGAGAATTTGCATGTCTAAGTTCCCAAGTGATATTAATGTTGCTGGTCTGGGGATCACACTTTGAAAACCACTGGCCAGGTAACTGCATCCACCCAGATGCCTTCCATGAGTCATCCGATCTTATTATCAGGCTCATTTAACTAATTGCCCATTTGGATGTCTTGAGGCGTCCTGAGTGCACAATACCCTGCACTGAATCTCTATCCAAAACCTACGTCAGAAAAAAATGGTATCACCATCTATCAAGTTGTTCAAGTGCAAAGCTTAGAAATCATTCTTAGTTATTCTCTCTCTGGCCACATCTAATCAATGGGCCAAAATTGTCTAATCTGTTCCTACACATCTTTCTAATCTATACACTTTACTTCATTCCCACTACCACCCTGATCAGGGCCAGCATCATCTCATGTTTGGAACAAAGTAATAGACTCCCTAATCAGACACTCCATTTCTACTTTTGCCCCCTTACGATCTTTTTTCCATAGTGTAGACAGAACAATCATCTTAAAACATAAGCATGGTGATGTTAAAACTCTCCAGGGACTTCTAGGCTTTTTAAAACAAGGTCTAAAGTCCTTCCTGTGGTTTCTCATAGCCTCTAAATAAGGCCCCTAACTGTATCTCTTCAGGCTCATCCAGTGTAAACTCTCCCACTTAACCATGCTGGCCTCCCGCCACATGTCTCTCTATCCTACCTCAGGGCTTTTCCTTATGATGACACCCCTACACATCATCCACTTTACTTTTTCTAGCAAACTCCCCATTCCTTGAATCTCAGCTTAAGTGTCATGTCTAATAACAATCTCCCTTGATTCACGAGAATAAGTTAAATCACAACCATGTCCTCCCAAGTCACTGTGCACAGTCCCTTTGGTATGATTAATCACATTTGAAATTGCTTGTTCCTTGTACATTTACCTCACTGGTTAAGCTCCACAGGAACCATTATATCTCGTTCACCATTTTAATCCCAAGCATTGTTTACTGCTTATTAACAAGTAGTAAAAGTCCCAGACTAAGCACTGATAGGCTGATATGTATGCAATTGCAAAAATTTTAGTATGTTAATAGAGATGGGGAATGAGCAAAAGTAGAAAGTGGCTGGCCAAGCTCGTTGTAACGTCTGGCCTCGGCTTGCTCTCGCAGAATAGCTCCAACCTTTTCAACAGGTCTCACTTAGCCCTCCTTTTTGTCCACACACGCCAGAATCCAAACCAAGCCTGGCCATTGGCAGAAAGAAGATAAAGACTCCACGAAAGCATCTCATTTGCTCAGTAGTCCTCTTGCACTGCCTAAACGTTCTAGCCCAGCTTTGCAATAGCCAAGCTTCCAAACAGTTGTTGTAACTATTTCCCTTATTCTGCAACTCTTTACCAATCCTCCAAGACTGTGTTCCAGACTGATTCCCCAGGAAGTACTTTCCTGTCTCAAAATCCAGCATACTTCTGAGTCCCAACTAAAACTAAAATCTAGGCTATCCCTTTAAGATCGTCCCCAACAGTAGCCACCTATCTCAATCTTGAAAGGTCACCTTCTCATCACTAAGTATATACCTGCCCCAAATGGACACCTATGCAGAATCAGTTTAGGCCTTCCACAAGAGCTACACTACTAGTCCTTATCCCCACAGAGTCATATCTTAAGTTGGAAGCTATCAACAGAAGCCTTGCCATAAAACTCATGTCTTGACTTTGCCAAGGTTTGTACTCCTGTCTTTCATACGGCCCATGGGGTATTTTTAATCTCTGCTCTTCCATCCATTCATTCAAACACTTACTGGGAACCTACTGTGTGCCAAATACAATGCTAGACATGGAGGATACAATAATAAATAAGAAATGACCTTTGCCCTGTAAAGAGACCACTAAGATTATAATACAGAAGTATGTACTGAGATGCCATCAGAGCCCAGAGATCAGCTAACTGATCTAGATATCTTCCTGGACTAGGTGATAATGGAGTCTTGATGAATAATCAGAAATTAATTATGTTCCAAAGAACATTAGAAGCAGAAGGAGCACCTTGAGAAAAGTTCCGAACTATAAAATATCAGAGGCCTCACCATGCAATAGAAACAGCTCAGCACTGCTGGAACGTAAGGCGTGAAGCCCCAGGTAGTGGGAACTTGGGCTGGAAGAGATGGACGGGGTCAAATCATGCGTGGCCTTATTTGACTTGACATACTAAGGAGGTTAGACTTGGTTCTCATGGCAAATGACGCCACTGTAAAGTCTCATGGAGGAGACTGGCACGGTCAGATTTGCCCGGTGATGGATACTTCTAGAGGGCCATGTGGAAAAGAGATTCAAGGGCACAAGACCAAGGACAGGCATAAAGGGGTCACTGCAGCCATCTAAGACAGACGAGGATGAGCTCAACTAGCAAACCAGCAGTAGGAATGAAGAAGAAATGCATAGGAGGAGGTGGAACTCATAGCCTGATGGGGAAGGTCTGGAAAACTAAATGTACTACAGAGTAATAAGCTCAAAATTAAAGGGCATGCTAGGGGACAGAAAAACAGTTATCTTACCATAGGAGTGGAGTCCTCACGAATAGAGCTTATGAGCTTCTGTCTTGAGGATACAGGAGGTGCAGGTACATTGTTGTGGGACGTCAGAGATAGAGGACGTTCATTCTGTCTGCTTAGGGGACACTTCTTGAGGGACCTGGGTCTGAAGGGGTCCCAAGCTTTGGTCATTTGCAAGTTAAAGTTAGGAGCATTCAAAGCTGAGGGAAAAATCACACCCCAAACCTCGAAGGTGCACTAAACAGTGTGAGAACTCATCGTTATGCCTGGCTGGAGCATAAGTGGCATAAAGAGAAGAAGTGATAGGGTGGAACTAAAAGTAGGTTTGAACCTAATGCTGGAAGGAGGCATATAGCTGAGTCATCAGTTTGATAACAAACTCCATTTTGCTTTAAGTACTATATGTATTTCTTGAAATTTTAAAAAATTCGTAACTTGCCTAGAGCTTCCTCAGCCAAAATCTAATTTTGAAAGTCTTTTCATGGGAAGAAAATGTGCTTCTCTAGCTTTTCCTTTATATACTCTGCTGATACCACCCAAAAAGTATTACTTGTGCCTGGCTTTTACCTACACCTATTTTTCCCCAGCAAAGGAAAAATTAATGAAAGCCAAAATATGATATGGTAGGTAGCTCTAAGATGTAAAATTAGTGAGAGTAGCCAAGCAATTCCTACAGGAAAAATTTACAAGTCTCTGATCAGGTAGGACAGCCTTTTAAAAAAGCAAAATTCATCATTACATAATATGAAACCTTGACACTTCCATTAAAAGGAAGGTTAGAATGATCCTTAAATAAGATGCACTCATACTAAGAATTTTTTACAGTAACTGAAAAGAATCTTAATTATTTTCCTTTCTTTACTTGAACCTCTCTAGAAACCTTATTGCCAGTAATTTAGGCTGATGAATGTCGTCAATAAAGAAGAGCCTTGATTTTAACACTCCTCCCTCAAAGCCTGTCCCTCTTGTGGCTTTCCAATAGGCTATTGTTAGATTCATTTACAGTAAAATAATTACCAGCTCCCAACACCAGACACACTGTGGGTTATCTATCGTCCCTTAGAGGACTGTTGGACTGTTCTGAACAAGCATTCTAAATTACAGTAGCAGCTTTATTGCAATTAACAAACACACGAATCACCAATCCAATTATATCTCAAAAGAGAGAAGGGTTTTCTGAAGTAGACTCCTATGGTTGTTTTCTCAACAATTGTTTTGCAACCCGAATTTCAAAGACCAGTCTTTAAGCAAATAGGCACATGTCCCAGCAGCAGGGAATACAGAGAGATTGGCTTTTCTTGCTATTCCCAACAGAAAGAGTAACCCTACAACGGTTTAGAGAATTAACAGAGTGCAGACATGAACAGACACCAACATTCCCTATCTGTATGTAAAGCACTCAGGCATCAGCATTTACAGCTTTGTCCCCGGTCACCCCTCAGTCTCGGATCCAAAGTGGTAGCACCAAGACACAACTCTGCCTCTCCATTTACAACATTCTAATCTTGACATGTGTCAGAATCAAACTTGGCAAGTTTCCAGTCCATGTGAATTCCTTCGTTTTGGGGAAATATGCAATTGCTCTGTGCATATTTAGAAGAATCCCATGGAGGCTCTCAGAGGATCTGCTCAGAGGGACTTGGGGACCACAGGTCAGTGCCTGCAAGTCAGTAAGCCCACATCGCCCACTAATGGAGCAGCACCCTCCAGTGAGACATGGACACGGCCCGAATGCCTCTTCCTCTGCAAATAACAGGAAAGCACTCTCACATAAACAGTTCTATCAACAAACTCTAATGTTTCTGAGGGGCATCAGCTTGTTAAAAAGGACGGTTATATTCTGGAATGAATTCTAACTGGCTTTGGAAAAGCATTCTCGTCCCTCCACCCCTAGCATTTCTAACTTGAACTACTTCCCATAACTACCCCATACTCCAAAAACACGTGTGGGAGACTGCTGAGGGAAGCAAGTAATTACATTGAAATTTTAATAATAAAGAGTCCACTTTTAACAAATCAGATAGACCTTAATTAGACTGGTGTGTGTGTCTCTTTGTGTGTGTGTGTGTGTCCATGAGTGAGTCACAAGGCAATACAATTAAGTCTTAACATATATATTATGCACTGCTTCCCAACCTTTCCTACCCTGGGGCACATGGAAAAAAATTGTGTTCTTTGTATGGAACATGGGTAAACATACAAACATGCTTGTGCAGATAGAGGTCAGTGGCCTGGGGGCTCCAGCCACTCACTCTCTAACTCTTTGTGTCCCTCATCAGAAGCACTGTGTTTGTAAAATGACACCTTTATACTGTAAAAAAATTCTATCAGAACTGATGATTTTAAAAATCAAAAATCACCTGAAATCTGACCAACTCAGAGATAAGCACTGTGAATGCTTCAGTAAACATTATTCCACTTATCTCTTTAGGCATATAAAGAAACATATGACTCACACACATCAGGTGTGAAGCTCTGTAATAGTGCATGATTTATACGTTTATTTGTATTAAATCTCTAACTGAATGCTTTCTCATCTTTAGGCTATGAATTTGAACATGAAGAAGGAAAACGTAATGAAGCATGGTCTCCTATTCATAATACTTTTATCATTTTCTAGCTCATGTGCATTGGACTTACGCTTTCTCACATATACCAACAATGTAGTTTTTTTGTGACCAAAACTATTTCCTTGGAATCTATGCCTAACATGCCCCCAGCAATTAGACTTAAAACTCTACCTCCAGTCCAACTTTCAAGATGTCTCATTCTTCTGAACAGAATTAGAAACATTCATTTCTAACAGTTTCTGGGTCCTAAAACAACTTTCCCTGATAATAAAATATTTGTCCTAAACATTAGGAAATAGAACATGGAGAAGGGGACTTGAACTCCCTGAATAATCAATAAAAGGCAAGGCACATAAGTAGTCTGTTGGGAGCAAGTCACCTATGCTATTTTTATATTGAGAGTCAAAAATATTTTTGTAGTTAATTTTACTTGAGGAAGAGAGCAAATCGCAGAGTAGGAACTATTTTACAGAGGTGATTTAACCAACAAAAAAGACTTAAACCAGACTTTTACAAGCGGCTAGGTTTTACTAAACTTTAGAATAGGCACAAATCTGGTCCTATGAGTGGTCTCAGGCAACAGCAGTGAGCTGAAATGGTAACACCCTCCCAAGATGATACATCCATGTCCCAACCCCAAGAAACTAAGTGTGACCTTATTTGCAAAAAGGGTCTTTGTGATTAAGCTAAGGATGCCGAGATAAGAGCACCTTGAATTAAGATTGGCCCTAAATTCAAAGACAAATCCTAGGAAGAAAAGGGGAAACAAGCAGGGACACAAAGGGGAAGACCATGTGAAGATGGAGGCAGAGATCAGAGCTCCTTCTACAAGCCAAAGAATGCCAATGATCGCCAACCACCACCAGAAGCTAGGAGACGAGACGGGCATGGAACAAATTCTCCCTCATGGCGTCTGGCAAGAACTAACCCTGATGACACCTTGATTTCAGACTTCTGGCCTCCAGCATTATGGGAGAAAGAGGTTCTATTATTTTAAGCCACCCTGTTTGCTGTAATGTCTTACAACCCCCCAAGGAAATAAATACGCTAATCATGTACTGAACACTTACCGTGGCCAAGGGTTTTCCAAACACTTTACATGAACTTATTTAATCCTAGTAACAACCCTATAAGTTAGAAATGTTACTTATTGCCTCTATTTTACAGATGAAGAAACTAAGGTACAAAGAGTGTCCAATCTGAGACCACATAGGAAGGGAAAAAGCCAGGATTTGAACACAGAAAGTCTGATACCACAGAATGTGCTTTAAACTACTACATTATACTCACTTTTACTTGAAGAATAAAGTGTACCTTTGAGTATAAAGGGAAATAAGCAGACATATGAAGAGGCCAGGTTACAGAGACCATGAAAAACACAAAGTATTTTGTCCGTGATACAGCATATAAACAACAAACAGGTCAGGCTTTCAGTGCATTGCCAAGTCTATTGGCTCAACCTCCAACATGTATCCTGCACCTATATGCTTTTCTCCACCTTTATAAGCCACTCCTCTAGAATAATCTACCAGTATCACTCACCTAGAACAGATACCAACCTCCTAAGTAGTCTCCTAGTTCTACTCTTCCCTATTTAAAGCATTCTCCACACAGATGCCATATTTACCTTTTAAAAACAAGTCATCTCACTAATCTTAAAATCATCAGTGACTTCTCTAGAGCTCTTAGAATAAAAACTCCTTGCCATAGCTTAGCAAGGCCCTACATAATCTGCCTTCCTCTTCAACATCATCTCATATTGTCATTCTTAACCTTGATTACACTGTAGCTACTATGCTCTGCTTTCTATTTCAAAAATGTGTCAAGCCCTCCTCTGTCTTTGGACTTTTGTACTTGGTGTCCTCTGGAAGCCCTCTTTCTAGTTTCTGCGTGGCTACCTCATCCTGATCCTTCAGGTCTCAGCTCATATGACATCTCCTCAGAGAGGTCTTCACTCACCACCTACCTCAGGTGTTCCCCATAAGTTACCCCCCATGATACTCTTTACTAGCATAGCACTTACCACAATGTGAGAATCTCCTTTATTTACTTGTTTACTACCCATTGCAACACAGAACAGAATGCCCAAGAGGGAAGGGACCTTGTCTAGCTTGTTTACTACTAAACCACAGCACCCAGAGGAGTGAATGGCTCATAACAAATATCAGAAAACATCTGTGGTGAGCATTAAGAAAATGGTGTGATGGATTGGTACTTAAGGAAAATTGGTCTGGGTAGGAGAGTATAGGAGGGCTTCCAAAAAAGACACAAACTACAGAAAGAGACAAATTAGAAAGCTATGACTACAAACCACTGAGGAGTGTTCAAAGGTCTGGATAAGAACTGAACCTAAGGTCTTACAGACCTCTAGAAGATAAAGGCAATAAAATTTAGTTATAGGTTAAATACACAGGATATGAGGAATAGGAATATTGAAAGTCAAGAAACTGTCCCAAGCCTTATAGCTTAGGTTACATGGAAGACTTCTATAACATTTAGAGTCTACACTTCACAATTTAGTTTTTGATTTATCCAACAGTAACCAAATGTGGACTAAGAATCCAGCAGAGATACTCAGTAGGCTTAGTAAACTTCAGAGGTTTCATCCAATATGAATAATGTGGCAAAAGTTATTTTTGCCAAAACTAAGTGGACGTATTATTATATCCATGTTCAGCAGAAAGAACTATGGGCTGAACAGTGTTAAAATACGCTGGCTTTCAGTACTATATAAATAGAGATACTAAGCTACAAGTCAGGGATAGCAGCTGAAGTCAAGTGGCGCTAAAAACAAACAAAACAAATAAATGAACTTGATTTCATAAGGTTATAAGGTAGGTAAGTCAAGGCAGTAAGCAACTCGTCTCTGAAAGTGACAGGTTACTAGAAGGAGACCATAAAAATGGTAGGACAACTGTGGTTCTTTTTATGGGCACTATGAGATGCTGTTAAACAACCAATACATGCTTCATAATTGCTAAGTTATTTAATGTTATTTTGATCCTTTTAATACCTTCAAATGCACCACCAAAAATTTCAACATTCAAAACTGTGTCCAAAATAGAAAATGTTTGAGAATCACTGACCTGCAGTATTTCAAGCATTGTGGTAGGTACCGGGCAAATAAATATGAATAAATCATTGCCTCATGAGGCTTGTAAAACTCATCAGCTATTAAGGAAAAGAAACACACACACACACACACACACACACATTATAGAAAGAGGTATATGGATCAACTTCTGGCATAGCAGCATGAAAAGCTCTGCTGATCTGGTCTCCAGTGAAAGTGGTAAAAAGTATTTTTTAAAGAATAATAACAAAAACACATAAAGTTTCAGGAAATGATCCTAAGGGCAAGCAGCAAATGAAAACAGTATCTGTTCCAGAAAATCTAGGAGAATTCAAGAAAGGCAAGAGTCTGTGGTATTTGAACCAAGACTTTTCCCTCTGTCCTCACTCCTAGTTCAGAGATAAAGGGGACACTTTTATAATGACAAAAGGATCAATCTGTCAGGGAGATATAGCGCTTTTAAACACATATGCAGCTAACAGTGTGCTAAAATATATGAAGCAAAAACTAACAGAAATGAAGAGAAAAATAGACAATTCAACAATAATAGTTGGAGACTTCAATAATCTACTTTCAATAATGGGTAAAACAACTAGAGAGCAGATCAACAAGTAAATAGAAGACTTGAATAATACTATAAACTTACTAACCTAACACATGTCTATAGAACACTCCACACAATAACTGAAAATATGCATTTTTTTTCAAGTGTACATGGAACGTTCTCCAGGACAGACCGTATCGTAGGCTATAAAATAAACCTCAGTAAATTTAAAAGAACAGAAATAATACAACATATGTTCTGCAAACACAATGGAATGAACTTAAAAATCAATAAATGGGAAATTAGGGGAAACTCACAAAATATATAGAAATTAAACAACACACTCCTTCCTATGGACTGAATGTTTATGTCCCTCCAAATTCATATGTTGAAATCATAACCTCCTATGTGATGGTATTAGGAGGTGCGGTCTTCAAGAGGTAATTAGGTCATGAGGGTACAGTACTCATGAATGGGATTAGTGCCCTTACAAGAAGAGACACAGAGAGCTTGTTCCCAAAATACAGGATGATGGTCATCTGCAAACCAGGATAAGAGCCCTCACCAGGACCTGACCATGCTGGCACTCTGATCTTGGGCTTCCAGATTCCAGAACCGTGAAAGATAAGTTTCTGTTACTGATAAACCACCCAGTTTATGCTATTTTGTTATAGCAACCCAAACTGACTAAGACACTCCTAAATAATCAGTGGGTCAAATAAGAAGTCAAAATGGAAATCAGAAAAAACAATGTGGCAAACAATAGAATGGGAGTTAGCAAAGACCTAAAAGAGTAGACACTAAATCTACATAGGAAAATGCAAGAAATCTCCACCAGCACAGAGGAAGCAACTTTTAAAGTCGGTCTCAAAAGATGAATATGAATTTTTGTGGCAAAAACATGGAGAAAGAAACTGTAAAACAAAGAAGCAGCTTACCAAAATCAGGGAGTTATAGAAGTGCATGCAATATTCTGGAAAAATGAGCAGATCAGAGTGAATGGAGGGGAGGGCATGTGGTAGGAGAGTGCAGTAGAGAAAGATGATGCTGGCAAGGGAGATCAGGGTCAGATGGTTAATGACCAAGTACACTGGGACATCGGTAACCTTTCTGTAAAAAGGGAAGAGACATGATCAGACTTGTGTCTTCTATCACATTCTGTCTCACAGTGTTCATGTATATCACCATTTTCTCTTCAATATATAACACAAGTTTTTCTCATCAGGTAAAATACCCTGTACTTCCTCTGGCTCCACCACAATTACCGAGGCAATGCTGGGGACATTGCAACAATTTAATACAACAGTTACTTTTTTACTGCACAAACAGTGCAAAATTCCTAGAGATATTTTGCCCATTAACTGAAGATCATTTATTTTTTAATTTAGTTGCCCTTCTTGGCTATCCAATATAATTGAACAAATTATACCTGAATTGTGTTTCCTTGCTACTAGGCAAGAAGCCTTAATATCCACTTCACTTTCTTATATGTAGCAATTTTTAAAACAACAGTGCTTAACAGGGAATGAGACCAATTAAGACACCGAATCTTTGTTACTGTTGTTTATATCCACAAGAAGGTAAAAGCCATTTGCATCTAAAGACCATAATAAAATCTGCAACACAGCAATGTGCCAAATATATTTGGTTTATTGTAATTATTCTAGAAAAAACTGTAATGATAGAAAAGCACATTGATTTAGAAGCCTACCAGGAAATTTAATCTAAAAGCATAAAGCCTTACCATCATTCACTACTGAAGGAATATCTCCCACCTCTCCTAAGAAACTAAAAAGATGCACATGGGATTGGGGACCCCGGGAAATACATAAAGAGACAGTGGGGCAGAAGAGACCATCTAGCTGAGGTTATAAAGCCAAAAATTTTATTTGGACTCAATCAACTTGGTTTCACAGTTCTCTCTAGCAAAGCTTAATAACCTGAAAACAAAAGCAGATAAAGCAGGCGGCAGGGGGCAGCCTAGGATTCAAAGATGAGTACAGGAAAAGTCAAAAAGAACGAACTTTCAAAGATGCTAGAGAAGGTAACTGTTACAGCTGCTCACTGTGGTGGTCAGGCGAAGGAAGCCAAGATGTGATGACGAGAACAGGAGCGAGAAATTGGCAAAGAAGGCTGTAGCCTGCAAAAAGGAAGCTTGAAGGGAAATTCAAGATTCTTGAAAGTGGAAAGTTTGGGGAGGTACAAGTGGGAAAGTGGGAGTGATGAAGATGACTTAAGAGGAGCCAGAGTGAAGAAGAAATAAAGGTCGGTACAGCTGAGAATGACTGTGAACCTGAGGCATTAAAAATGCCACAGACAAGAAAAGTAGCAGGCCCTGAGAGGACGAAGAAGAGAGAATGAGGAGCTGCCACTGAGGAAAGAGGAAAAATGCCCAGAAAGAGAGCAAACAGCAGGGGTGAGACTGGGGAAAATGAGAACGGAAAAAGAAATGCAAACGAAGAAGTGTTATCATAAGAGAAATCGTTAACTCATTTTGCATAACAATGCTCTGGAGATCATATTCCTATTTTCATGAGGATAAGTGGAAGCAGGAGAGTCAGCCACCGGAGTTTACAGAGAAGTAGTCAAGGACAAATGTCAGAAGGTATAAGTCAATTATTAAGGAAGCACAGGAGAGTCCTCCTTTGTGTATTCAGAGACAATAGGCATACTTACTGAATTGGCCATGTTCCAGCGAAGACTACTGAAGAGGCATTTTGAAAAAAGAATACCATGTATTTATTCTAAAACTAGAATTCAAGTTAAGCTAGCTTCAGGAAAATGATGCAATCTAAATCAATTTCCAGATTTTAATGTTCATAGCAATCACCAGGGGATCTTGTTAAAATGTAAATTCTGATTCAATAGGCCAGGGATTTCACCTGAATGTCTGGATAGGAATAGAAAATAAGCTCCCAGATGATACTGATGTGATGGCATGTAGACCACTAGCAGTAACAAGAACCTAGATTTCAGTACCTTCGAAATACGTGTGACGTGTATGTGCACTAGAGGAACATTTCTCAAACTCTCATGTGCACAGAAAACACTTTGGAGTTTTGTTAAAATTCAGATTATGGCTAATAAGTCTAAAGTGGGACCAAATAGCCCACATTTCTGAATATCCTAGGTATACAGATGCTGCTGGTTCACTGACTACACTATGAGCAGCAAGGAACTACAGAGCACACAATTAAACCACAGCTGTGCTTAACATAATTCATACTGGCTGCACATATTTCCTATCATCCAAAATCAATTGGATAAAGCAATACAGACGCAGTTTTTCCTGATATTTTTCCAAAACTCAAAACGTTTGCAAGAAAATAATAATAATGTAATCACAAAAGTAAAATTATATTTGCCTAATTATACACTGCATAGGGAAAACATCATAAAATAATCTCACCATAGGGCTCTGAGTCATTGCCTACCTTTGTAAAAATATCAGGAGAGACTAGATGTCTAACTATCAGTGAGAATTAAAGCCAAAGAACCATTTGTGGAAACCAGATGTAGGAATTAAAGAATTTGCAAATAGTCCTGCTTTCTAGCTTGCTGTAAACTCCCACAGCTTTACTAAGAATTTCTTCTGATCTGCAAAATAATTGAAGGCAAAAGACAGAACCAGATATTAGATAAATTTGCACCCAGTTTATGGTGAACACATACATAAGCAAAATACAAAAATAATTAGAATACATTTTTCCTATTAGTATGTGAATCTCAACCACAGATACCTACATACACATAAACCATGGAGGGAAAAACCTAACTTCCATAAGGAAACATGATATCTGACCAACCTACTCGAATTTCCCAAGGGGGTGTCCATAGACAAAGAAACATCACTTCAAGTTTCACACTAAAAAGACTTCTTAAAATCCAGTTAACATGAGATTGGAAGTCTTTGGCAGCATACAAATAGGTGAGGGATTTGCCTAACATTATTGAGGGTGGCCAGGGTATAGTTGCTGTCACCCAAAATCAATATGATAAAACAGGTTCAGAGTTTTTTAAAAAACCTAAAAACTAAATTTAAACCCACAACATTTAACAATATTTTCCTAATTCTCTATTAGTCACATAAAATTAATTTAGGGAGAAGAAAAAAAAGGCAGTAATGAACAGGAACTTTTCTGACGAAAGTAGTTTAAACAAGTGCTCCTTAGAGACGCTTTCTAGTACAGTGATTATTTAACATGTTTACAGAGAAGTGCAGAGGGGAATCTCCAGCTCAACCATGACAATAAGCTCTGTGAGGCAATGAAAGGTCAATAGGTTTTTCATATACTGCAAGACTGTGCATCCTTATGGTTAGACAGGAAACTGCAAATACAAAGAAACTCACTCCACCAACCACTGAAGAAAGTCAAAAAAAAATGCAGCCCTGGCCTTCTAGGAGCTCAAGTCTAACAGAGAGGGAGAAATGTAAATCACTACCTGCAATGTGAGGATTGATAGAGTTGTGTGTCTAGAGTCATGAGGTGCAGGGATGCAGTGACTGTGCTGAGGCATCAGGAAAGGCTTCACAGGTGAATGAGTATCATGAACGATGGGGAGGAATTTGCATTTCTTCTTAACGATAGCAAAGATCAATAAAATTTAAAAGCTGGTTCTTTGAGAAGATAAACAAAATTGATAAACCTTTAGCCAGATTCTTTAAGAAAAAGAGGGAGAGAACTCAAATCAATAAAATCAGAAATGAAAAAGGAGTAGTTACAACGGGCACCGCAGAAATACAAAGCATCGTTAAGATACTACTACAAGCAACTCTGCCAATAAAATGGACAACCCGGAAGAAGTGGGCAAATTCTTAGAAAGCTATAAGCTTCCAAGAGTGAACCAGGAAGAAATAGAAAATATGAACAGAGCAATCACAAGTAATGAAATTGAAACTGTGATTAAAAATCTTCCAACAAACAAAAGTCCAGGACCAGATGGCTTCACAGGTGAATTCTATCAAACATTTAGAGAAGAGAGCTAACACCCATCCTTCTCAAACTCTTCCAAAATACACTAATATGTATAAAATAGATAACTAATCAGAACCTGCTGTATAAAAAAAAATAAAATTCAAAAAAAAAGACAAGTGATAATGTTGGAAATAAACTGAAAAGTCAAGTGACAAAAGAAAAAAAAAAGGCTGCAATGTTCAGAAGGGATTTCCCTCAAGGTATTGAATATTAAAACTGCAAAAGCAGCTTGCTAGTTTTGTTCAAAGTTGGCATGCATTTAAAAGCTGCCATATGTTCTGATTTGTGTCCAGAGTTAGGAGGAAAGATGATCATTCTTTTAAAAAGTGTATAGACTCTGTGTCCAATCATAGAGAACCAGAAATGTAGAGCCAACCAGGGTGAGCAAACGAAGCCAGCCCTTTGAAATGGTCCTCAAGCAGTTTCACAGACAGGGCAAATTTACTGGGCCACCTCCTCCATGAGGGATAGTTACAAAAAAGCAAGAGAAAGAAGACTTGGCATCTATCAAGTCTGAAACATTTGATTGTGGTCCATGAAGCTAAGAAATGTAAACTAGACAGATTTCAACAAAATAGAATCTAGGTTTCCATAAACACAATAATCAAATTCATTCCATAGGTAAACATATTAAAAATTGCTCACATTACATTTCGAAGAGTCACTTGAAGATTTCCCTGCAATTTATTTTGGATTTTTTTTCTTATTGCTTTTGTTGTTACTGTTGTTTCTGAGGCACTGAGATATGTATGTTAAGAAAGAGTTATGGGAGTTTCAAAGAAAGAGGACATCACTTCCAATTGCAGACAAGTAGCCATAAGTAGGAATAAAGATGTGTAGTGGTGGACACTAAATTTTGTCCAAAGTTCCTTTCAGACAGTATTCTGAAAAAGGCAATTCCTGTTTGCCCAGACTTAGGCAACTTGTTTAGAAGTAGGGAAAAGCCTGGAAAGACAAGTCAGTGACAAATTCTAAATAGCCTTTAATGTTGAGGGACGGTTTAAGCAATGGTGACGGTGTTGAACTGAACCTGGACATTAAATTACAACACTATGTAAGTATCCCATGTTATTCTTTCAGTGATTTCAAAGGAATATACAATTCAGAAGACCAATTCTGGAAATTTTAGGAGAGATCAAACTATATATTTCAGAGATCAGGAAAGAAATAGAAAATACATCCACCTCCCTTACCCTTGATTGTTGTGTCTTTGCATTTAAGTGTTCTCTACCCACAGAATTCTGGTGTTTACAGCTTCTACAGCTTTTACATCATTTTAAAGGCCAATTGATTTGGAATTATATTAATGAACATAGTAACTATTAGCACAGTTAAATATCTCCTAATATCCACCACATCAAAAGTAAAGCTTTGAATTGGGTCACATCCTATTCAAACACACCTACTGCAAATTACTAATTTATACTAGAATAGCGATTACTACAAAGCCCTAACCTATACCCTGTCTCTTATTGTCTTCCCTTCCCCAACTCACCACTACACAAAAAAGTCAAGGATATATAGTTCAATCATTTCCCATGCTTACAGCAGTAATTCCATATCATTCTTAATTTTGTCTTACAAGGCTTCTCTTTTAATATAAAGGTTATGCTATTGACCCACCATCAGTGGATCATGTGCATTAAGTGGGCTTTCTGGGAGTGGGGCTGTTGAATCCTTTCACACTCCATTGCCGAGTGACCTTTGCAAAATTCACAATTGTAAAGCACAACATGAGATGAAATGTAAAGCAAGGAGACACATTTCTCCCATATACTGAAAGAGATAAAAGGACAGCTTTATGACTGTTAAATTCTGGCCGTATTTGCAGCCATTGGGATGTTTTAAATGTCTTCAGAGAATAATTTTTAAACATAATTAGCGTTTATTAAAACACAATGGACTTCTTTTGGGAAAAAAACACTAAATGACTTCAATCCTTCAGGCTCTATTTGTATCAGAGGTCCACAGTCCTGCAGAAGTTATGTGCCAAGCTTCTGATTCCTGTTTCTGGCAAGCAAGTGCAGAAAGAAGCTGAAGCCCAGAACAGGCAGCTCAAACATATCCGTGATACTTAGATATGTGGGGCCTTCCTGACACACCTATTTCAAATTGAACTTTGGGTCCTGTATAATCCCCTTTTTGTGTTCCTTCATTCCCCCCAATGGCGTGCATCACCATTTATCACACCATATATGTTATTTTTTATCCACCTCTCCAGGGCAAACAGTTTTGTCTGTTTTGTATCCCCAGTGCCTAGAACAGTACCTAGCACCTAGCAGGATTTCATGGGAGGGAGGAAGAAAGGAAGGAAATCCAAATAAAGATTCCATAGGAGCTACTTACCTACGTTTCATACATTATGATGTCCCTTTAATTTGAAACCAACCCTCCCTTAAAACCTAGGTGAGACTAGCCACTAAGGAAAAGAATGTTTTTCCAGATATAAAGAGGCAACGAAGAGGCACAGATAATATTTTTCAATCTGGGGAGATTCAGTCAGAAAAGAGCTTTGAAGGAACAACAACAAAAACAAGGCAGAGAAAGAAAATGAGGGATCTTTGCAGGTGACCAGTGTCACAGCAGCTTACACCATCTGAAAGCTCTCTTTCTCAAAGATCAGGGTCTTCCTGGGCCTTAGCTCACAATCAGAAGGTGCCTAAGTGGTTCTACCAAACTGAACTAAAGCTTAAAATTATAACATGAACATGTCTATCATCCAGGCTTATTTTCGACAGGTGTCTCACATTTTTACAGAGCTCAGAGAGGAGGGATCTAAAAAATGTGTATTTACCTTTAAACCAGGAAAAAAGGGCAATGCAACATTTTTCTTCCTTTCAGTCTAAAATCCATTCCCTAAATTCCATCAGCATACACACAAAATTAAAACTCTTCAGAAAACAAAAGTCTTTACTGAAGGAATCTCCACCAGCTTCCAAGGATAGTTGAAAAGGTCTCCCCTAAATCATTCCTGTGGTGATTTAACCTCTTTCTTGCCTGTCTCCCTGCAGTGAAGAAATAACAGTTGCTCATCATCACTCATATGATATCCTTTCATGCACAGTGAAAACCAAGAAAACAACCACATTCTGAGGATAGCAATGCCTACTTCACAAAGCTATCATGAGAAATGACTTAATAATGGACAGACTATAGCAGAGTAGGACTTCCCTGGCAGTCCTACTGGACTGGTTAAGACTTAACCTACTGGTTAAGACTCCACGTTTCCAGTGCGGGTTGCGTGCGTCCAATCCCTGGTCTGAGAACTAAGATCCCACATGCCATGCAGCCAAAAAAAAAAAAAAAAAAAAGGAATATGGCAGAGTAATAAGTACTCTGCCATAATACTGATACGTATTTATTATTTTACCTTCAAGGAACAACCATTCAAACCATTATGAGCTACTTTCATAGCACAATGGCCAACGTCAAGAGGGCTCATTCCTCCTCAGAATGAAACTCAATGTGGAGGATGCAAGGCTTGTCAAACTAACAAGTCAAAGGACTTAACTCTCCACATATACCTCACCATGCCCTGCTTTTCAGGTAAGACAGCAGTAATGACATGTAGATGTAGAATGGGATACAGACAATGATGCACAGGTAAGAAACACAGGGAAACTCAGAAAACAGTAACCTGATACAGGCAAAATAAACTTAGAAGCCAAATATCTGAATTACACTACTTACCTCAGTTATCACTGAATATTAGACCAAAGGCTGCTCAGATATAAATTTAACATCTCATTTTAGGCATGAAGTCAACAGCTTATTGTTTCAGTGATAATCAAAATATTAATGCTTTTTGCTTTACAAAAATAATTTTTGATTCTAATATTTCAAAAAGGCATCTAGGTTTCAATGTCAAGATGCTATAGATTATTTAAAATGCAAAACAAGATGAAAAATTTTCTAATTTTTTTTTAAAGATTCAAATGAATCCTAACTAGATAGAACAGGGCAAGAAATACCAATATAATGTATTTTCTGTAATGACATCCCTTACATTTGACCACTTAGTGAGGAACTCAACTCAACTGGAAAACCAAAGATTTCCCTCCCTCACAGGAGTAGTATAAAAACTTTACTATTTGACAAAGCATTTATGGATGTGCTTCAAAACTACTGATTGACAAGAATATAATTTTATCCATAATTTTAAAAGGTTTCTCAATAATGTGGCAAAAACTTTTAATCAATTATATTCTGTGTACTAGAATTTTAGAAGAGGAAAATCGTGCTTATAGTATAAATACATAATGAGACTAACTAACACGCAGTATGTTCTTCCATTCACCAGATACTATATGAAGTGCTTTATACAGATGATCTCATTTAATCCTCACAGCATCCTTACCAGAGCTGGATGAGGAAATGGAAGTTTATAGAAGGTAAGCCACTGTTCAGGGTCACACAGCTAAGACTGATACCCGGGAATATCTGAATTAAGACATGAATCTCAACTCAACTCAGTTCTGGTAATGAAATCAAGTTAGTAGGTCATGACCAGCATTTCATTTAATAGGATATGATAGAACATGCTATCAATAATTACACTCAGAACATAGGCATAAACCTGAACTGTCTTGAGCAAAGCAGAATGTATACTATATGGCTTTAGAAACAAACAAAAATTTGTCTATCAAACACGGTGGTGCAAAAAGTTACGTTCAGGGAGGTAGAGAGAAGGTGGCGGAAGAGTAAGACACAGAGATCACCTTCCTCCCCACAGATACATCAGAAATACATCTACACGTGGAACTGCTCCTATAGAACACCCACTGAACGCTGGCAGAAGACCTCAGACCTCCCAAAAGGCAAGAAACTCCCCACGTACCTGAGTAGGGCAAAAGAAAAAAGAATAACCAGAGACAAAAGAATAGGGACAGGACCTGCACCTCTGGGAGGGAGCTGTGAAGGAAGAAGCCCCTTCACGGGCGGAGACTGCGGGTGGCAGAGGGGGAAGCTTCAGAGCCACGGAGGAGAGCGCAGCAACAGGGTGCTGAGGGCAAAGCGGAAAGATTCCCACAGAGGATCAGTGCCGACCAGCACTCACCAGCCCGAGAGGCTTGTGTGCTCACCCGCCAGGGCGGGAAGGGGCTGGAAGCTGAGGCTCAGGCTTCGGTCGGAAGCCGGAGAGGACTGGGATTGGCGGTGTGAACACAGCCTGAAGGGGTTAGTGCACCACAGCTAGGAGGGAGGGAGTCCGGGAGAAGTCTGCAGCTTCCTTAGAGGCAAGAGACGTCTTCTTCCCTCTTTGCTTCCTGGGGAGCGAGGAGAGGGGAGTAAGCGTGCTGCTTAAAGGAGCTCCAGAAATGGGTGCAAGCCGCGGGTATCAGCGCGGACACCAGAGACGGGTGTGGGACGCTAAGGCTGCTGCTGCCGCCGCCAAGAAGCCTGTGTGCAAACACAGGTCACTATCCATACCTCCCCTCCCGAGAGCCTGTGCAGCCCATCACTGCCAGGGTCCCGGGATCCAGGGACAACTTCCCCGGGAGAACACATGGCTCGCCTCAGGCTCGTGCAACGTCACGCCGGCCTCTGCGGTCAAAGGCTCGCCCCGTATCTGAACCCCTCCCTCCCCACTGCCTGAGTGACCCACAGCCCCCAATAAGTTGCTCCTTTAACCCTGTCCTGTCGGAGCGAACAGCAAACGCCCTCCGGCGACCTACACGCAGAGGCAGGGCCAAGTCCAAAGCTGAACCCCAGGAGCTGTGCGAACAAGGAGGACAGGGGGAAATCTCTCCCAGCAGCCTCAGAAGCAGCGGATTAAATCTCCACAATCAACTTGAAGTGCCCTGCATCTGTGGAATACCTGAATAGACAGCAAACCATCCCAAGTTGAGGAGGTGGACTTTGGGAGCAAGATATATTATTATTTTCCCCTTTTTCTCTTTTTGTGAGTGTGTACATGTGTGCTGCTGTGTGAGATTTTGTCTGTAGAGCTTTGCTTTCACCATTTGTCCTAGGGTTCTGACCAACCCAGTTTTGTTTTTTTTTTTACTTTTAAAAATTTTTCCTCTTAATAATTATTTTTTATTTTAATAACTTTATTTTATCCTACTTTATCTTCTTTCTTTCTTCCTTTCTTTTTTTTTGCGGTATGCGGGCCTCTCACTGTTGTGGCCTCTCCCATTGCGGAGCACAGGCTCCGAACGCGCAGGCCTAGTGGCCATGGCTCACGGGCTTAGTTGCTCCGCGGCATGTGGGATCTTCCCGGACCAGGGCACGAACCCGTGTCTCCTGCATCAGCAGGCGGATTCTCAACCGCTGCGCCACCAGGGAAGCCCTCTTCCTTTCTTTCTTCCTTCCTCCCTCCCTTCCTTCCTCCGATACTCTCTTCCTTCCTTCCTTTCTTTCCTTTCTATTTTTTCTCCCTTTTATTCTGAGCCGTGTGGATTAAAGGCTCTTGGTGCTCCAGCCAGGCATCAGGGCTGTGTCTCTGAGGTGGGAGAACCAACTTCAGGACACTGGTCCACAAGAGACCTCCCAGCTCCACGCAATATCAAACGGCAAAAATCTCCCAGAGATCTCCACCTCAACACCAAGATCCAGCTTCACTCAATAACCAGCAAGCTACAGTGCTAGACACCCTATGCCCAACAACTAGCAAGACAGGACTACAACCCCATCCATTAACAGAGAGGCTGCCTAAAATCATAATAAGGCTACAGACACCCCAAAACACACCACCAGACGTGGAACTGCCCACCAGAAAGACAAGATCCAGCCTCATCCACCAGAACAGAGGCACTAGTCCCCCCAACCAGGAAACCTACTCAACCCACTGAACCAACCTTAGCCACTGGGGACAGACAGCAAAAACAATGGGAACTACAAACCTGCAGCCTGCTAAAAGGAGACCCCAAACACAGTCAGCAAAATGAAAAGACAGAAAAACAAACAGCAGATGAAGGAGCAAGGTAAAAACCCACCAGACCTAACAAATGAAGAGGAAATAGGCAGTCTACCTGAAAAAGAATTCAGAGTAATGATAGTAAAGATGATCCAAAATCTTGGAAATAGAATAGACAAAACGCAAGAAACATTTAACAAGGACCTAGAAGAAATAAAGAGGAAGCAAGCAACGATGAGCAACACAATAAATGAAATGAAAAATACTCTAGATGGGATCAATAGCAGAATAACTGAGGCAGAAGGACGGATAAGTGACATGGAAGATAAAATAGTGGAAATAACTACTGCAGAGCAGAAGAAAGAAAAAAGAATGAAAAGAACTGAGGACAGTCTCAGAGACCTCTGGGACAACATTAAACACACCAACATTCAAATTATAGTGTTCCCAGAAGAAGAAGAGAAAAAGAAAGGGACTGAGAAAATATTTGAAAAGATTATAGTTGAAAACTTCCCTAATATGGGAAAGGAAATAATCAAGTCCAGGAAGCACAGAGAGTCCCACACAGGATAAATCCAAGGAGAAACACTCCAAGACACATATTAACCAAACTATCAAAAATTAAATACAAAGAAAACATATTAAAAGCAGCAAGGGAAAAATAACACACAAGGCAATCCCCATAAGGTTAACAGTTGATCTTTCAGTAGAAACTCTGCAAGCCTGAAGGGAGTGGCAGGACATATTTACAGTGATGAAGGAAAAAAAACCTACTACCAAGATTACTCTACCCAGCAAGGATCTCATTCAGATTTGATGGAGAAATTAAAACCTTTACAGACAAGCAAAAGCTGAGAGAGTTCAGCACCACCAAACCAGATTTACAACAAATGCTAAAGGAACTTCCCTAGGCAAGAAACACAAGAGAAGGAAAAGACCTACAAGAACAACCCAAAACAATTAAGTAAATGGTATTAGGAACATACATATCGATAATTACCTTAAATGTAAATGGATTCAATGCTCCCACCAAAAGACACAGAATGGCTGAATGGATACAAAAACAAGATCCATATATATGCTGTCTAAAAGAGACACACTTCAGACCTAGGGACACATACAGACTGAAAGTGAGGGGATGGAAAAAGATATTTCATGCAAATGGCAATCAAAAGAAAGCTGGAGTAGCAATTCTCATATCAGACAAAATAGACTTTAAAATAAAGACTATTACAAGAGACAAAGAAGGACACTACATAATGATCAAGGGATCGATCCATGAAGAAGATATAACAACTGTAAATATTTATGCAACCAACATAGGAGCACCTCAATACATAAGGCAAATACTAACAGCCATAAAAGGGGAAAACAACAGTAAAACAATCATAGTAGGGGACTTTAACACCCCACTGTCACCAATGGACAGATCATCCAAAATGAAAATAAGGAAACACAAGTTTTAAATTATACATTAAACAAGATGGACTTAATTGATATTTATAGGACATTCCATCCCAAAACAACAGAATACACATTCTTCTCAAGTGCTCATGGAACATTCTCCAGGATAGATCATATCTTGGGTCACAAATCTAGCCTTGGTAAATTTAAGAAAACTGAAATCTTATCAAGTATTTTTTGCAACCACAATGCTATGAGACTAGATATCAATTACAGGAAAAAAGCTGTAAAAAATAAAAACACAGGGCTTCCCTGGTGGCGCAGTGGTTGAGAGTCCACCTGCTGATGCAGAGGACGCAGGTTCGTGCCCTGGTCCGGGAAGATCCCACATGCCGCAGAGCGGCTGGGCCTGTGAGCCACAGCCACTGGGCCTGTGCATTAGGAGCCTGTGCTCTGCAGCGGGAGCAGCCACAATGGTGAGAGGCCCGCATACTGCAAAAATAAAAAAAAAAAATACAAACACATGGAGGCTAAACAATACACTACTTAATAATGAAGTGATCACTGAAGAAATCAAAGAGGAAATCAAAAACTACTTAGAAACAAATGCAATGGAGACACGACAACCAAAAACCTATGGGATGCAGCAAAAGCAGTTCTAAGAGGGAAGTTTATAGCAATACAATCCTACCTTAAGAAACAGGAAACATCTCGAATAAACAACCTAACTTTGTACCTAAAGCAATTAGAGAAAGAAGAACAAAAAAACCCCAAATTTAGCAGAAGGAAAGAAATCATAAAGATCAGATCAGAAATAAATGAAAAAGAAATGAAGGAAACAATAGCAAAGATCAATAAAACTAAAAGCTGGTTCTTTGAGAAGATAAACAAAATTGATAAACCATTAGCCAGACTCATCAAGAATAAAAGGGAAAAGACTCAAATCAATAGAATTAGAAATGAAAAAGGAGAAGTAACAACTGACACTGCAGAAATACAAAAGATTATTAAAGATTACTACAAGCAACTCTATGCCAATAAAATGGATAACCTGGAAGAAATGGACACATTCTTAGAAATGCACAAGCTGCCGAGACTGAACCAGGAAGAAATAGAAAATATGAACAGACCAATCACAAGCACTGAAATTGAAACTGTGATTAAAAATTTCCAACAAACAAAAGCCCAGGACCACATGGCTTCACAGGCGAATTCTATCAAACATTTAGAGAAGAGCTAACACCAATCCTTCTCAAACTCTTCCAAAATATAGCAGAGGGAGGAACACTCCCAAACTCATTCTATGAGGCCACCATCACCCTGATACCAAAACCAGACAAAGATGTCACAAAAAAAGGAAACTACAGGCCAATATCACTGATGAACATAGATGCAAAAATCCTCAACAAAGTACTAGCAAACAGAATCCAACAGCACATTAAAAGGATCATACACCATGATCAAGTGGGGTTTATTCCAGGAATGCACGGATTCTTCAATATATGCAAATCAATCAACGTGATACACCATATCAACAAACGGAAGGAGAAAAACCATATGATCATCTCAATAGATGCAGAGAAAGCTTTTGACAAAATTCAACACCCATTTATGATAAAAACCCTGCAGAAAGTAGGCATAGAGGCAACTTTCCTCAACATAATAAAGGCCATATATGACAAACCCACAGCCAACATCGTCCTCAATGGTGAAAACCTGAAACCATTTCCACTAAGATCAGGAACAAGACAAGGTTGCCCACTCTCACCACTCTTATTCAACATAGTTTTGGAAGTTCTAGCCACAGCGATCAGAGAAGAAAAAGAAATAAAAGGAATCCAAATCGGAAAAGAAGAAGTAAAGCTGTCACTGTTTGCAGATGACATGATACTATACACAGAGAATCCTAAGGATGCTACCAGAAAACTACTAGAGCTAATCAATGAATTTGGTAAAGTAGCAGGATACAAAATTAATCCACAGAAATCTCTGGCATTCTTATATACTAATGATGAAAAATCTCAGAGTGAAATTAAGAAAACACTCCCATTTACTAATGCAACAAAAAGAATAAAATATCTAGGAATAAACCTACCTAAGGAGACAAAAGACCTGTATGCAAAAAATTATAAGACACTGATGAAAGAAATTAAAGATGATACAAATAGGTGGAGAGATATACCATGTTCTTGGATTGGAAGAATCAACATCATGAAAATGACTCTACTACCCAAAGCAATCTACAGATTCAATGCAATCCCTATCAAACTACCACTGGCATTTTTTATAGAACTAGAACAAAAAATTTCACAATTTCTATGGAAACACAAAAGACCCCGAAGAGCCAAAGCAATTTTGAGAACGAAAAATGGAGCTGGAGGAATCAGGCTCCCTGGCTTCAGACTATACTACAAAGCTACAGTAATCAAGACAGTATGGTACTGGCACAAAAACAGAAATATAGATCAATGGAACAGGATAGAAAGCCCAGAGATAAACCCACACACATATGGTCACCTTATCTTTGATAAAGGAGAGAAGGATATACAGTGGAGAAAAGACAGCCTATTCAATAAGTGGTGCTGGGAAAACTGGACAGCTACATGTAAAAGTATGAAATTAGAACAATCCCTAACACCACACACAAAAAAAACCTCAAAATGGGTTCAAGACCTAAATGTAAGGCCAGACACTATCAAACTCTTAGAGGAAAACATAGGCAGAACACTCTATGACATAAATCACAGCAAGATCCTTTTTGACCCACCTCTTAGAGAAATGGAAATAAAAACAATAATAAACAAATAAGACCTAATGAAACTTAATAGTTTTTGCACAGTAAAGGATACCATAAACAAGACCAAAAGACAACCTCAGAATGGGAGAAAATAGTTGCAAATGAAGCAGCTGACAAAGGATTAAGCTCCAAAATTTATAAGCAACTCATGCAGCTCAATAACAAAAAAGCAAACAACCCAATCCAAAAATGGGCAGAAGACCTAAATAGACATTTCCCCAAAGAAGATATACAGATTGCCAACAAACACCTGAAAGAATGCTCAACATCATTAATCATTAGAGAAATGCAAATCAAAACTACAATGAGGTATCATCTCACAACGATCAGAATGGCCATCATCAAAAAATCTAGAAACAATAAATGCTGGAGAGGGTGTGGAGAAAAGGGAACCCTCTTGCACTGCTGGTGGGAATATAAACTGATACAGCCACTATGGAGAACAGTATGGAGGTTCCTTAAAAAACTACAAATAGAACTACCATATGACCCCGCAATCCCACTACTGGGCATATACCCTGAGAAAACCATAATTCAAAAAGAGTCATGTACCACAATGTTCATTGCAGCTCTATTTACAATAGCCAAGACATGGAAGCAACCTAAGTGCCCATCAACAGATGAATGGATAAAGAAGATGTGGCACATATATACAATGGAATATTACTCAGTCATAAAAAGAAATGAAACTGAGTTATTTGTATTGAGGTGGATGGACCTGGAGTCTGTCATACAGAGTGAAGTAAGTCAGAAGGAGAAAAACAAATACCGTATGCTAACACATATATATGGAATCTAAGAAAAAAAATGTCATGAAGAGACTAGGGGTAGGATGGGAATAAAACACAGACCTACTAAAGCATGGACTTGAGGATATGGGGAGGGGGAAGGGTAAGCTGTGACGATGTGAGAGAGTGGCATGGACATATATACACTACCAAACGTAGTGTGGATAGCTAGTGGGAAGCAGCCACATGGCACAGGGAGATCAGCTAGGTGGTTTGTGACCACCTAGAGTGGTGGGATAGGGAGGGTGAGAGGGAGGAAGATGCAAGAGGGAAGAGATATGGGAACATACGCATATGTATAACTGATTCACTTTGTTGTAAAGCAGAAACTAACACACCATTGTAAAGCAATTATACTCCAATAAAGATGTTTTTTAAAAAAGTTATGTTCAATGAAAGTCATTTGTTTAAACAAGGCAGAAGAATTTGAACTTACACATAAATCAAGTAATAGTCTTTATATCTATGCTGTGATTTTTTTCCTTTTTCAATATTTACATAATTAAAACACTAAGCTACCAAAGAAACAGGAGGAAAACACTATACACTTTTTGCATAGTAAAGAAACTATCAGGACTTTGTCAAAGGTGCACAAAGATTTCTCAGTGTTTTCCAGTTTTGAGACCAGAATTGGCAAGGACAGATTCAAACTAAATTGCTGATACTGTGCAATAATGCTCACCAGATGGAAGCAACATTTAATGCAGGTGACAGTTTCTATAAATATAATTCAAAGCTAATATTAGTATTCAAAGAACTTAGCAAAGAAAACTTAAAAAAGGAATCTTTCATTTTCACATGTAATTTTTTCAGTCGTTATTTCAGAGTGGAGATTAGTCCAGGTGTTTCTGTTATGTAGCAGTGAATGAACTTTTCAATCAGAGAGAAGACAGCAAATATTTTAGCCTATAAAATCATCATGTAAATTTAACTGGTTTATACTACAGCCCTTAAGACGTGAAACATCTGTTCAACACAAGTTTTTCTTATAATCATAGTTTCAAACTGAATATCACAGCATTTTCCAGTATATTTTTAACATGGTGGTTTTGTCGTTTACTAGGTAAAAGATTTTTAAGGTGTGACCCATGTTGAGGTACTGAAGTTATTGCTCACATCACCATCTGCTCATAGATATTTTCACCTAACACTATATAGCCTTCATAATTACATTAAAAATTATCTTCACAGAATTTGGCACTTCATTATATGTATTAATACCTAACTTACCTGAGGTCACTAGTTCAACATCATGAAAAATAAGAACCAAAGATGAGAATGAAAAAGGAGATAAAAGAGTGGTCAAGTTGACAAAACACCTATCATAACACCTATGCACTGAACTAATGGTACAGAACCTAAGGCCTTCCCTCTCAGCCTATGTACTCATAATTCAGACACAGTTTTAACTGGGTAAGAGTACTGGTTTCCCCTTCCCTCCACAAAAGATCAGAGTAAGTGAATTAGAAAAGAGTCACAGATTGTCATAAGGAAGCACGCTGAGAACAACATAATATAAAATTTGAGTTTAGAAGTGAAGGAAAAAATAATTATTCATAAGAAGTAAAAATAAAGGCAACAGGGACTCTCCCACCACGCTGATGGGAGTATAAACTTGTGCAACCATTGTAGATAGCAATTTGCATACATTTAGTGAACTGAATACATGCCTTACCAGCCAGAGATACTTTTCCATATAGCCACAAGGAGTCATACGTGACAGTGTGTCGTCAGTATTATTTATGCTAGTAAACCTAAGTAACAATCAATAGGGGATTGGATAACACAAATGTGCACATGAACAAAAATTAACTCCGAAATAGAACTTAGACCTACATGTAAAACATACAACTATACAATTTCTAGGAGAAAATGTTCATGACCTTTGAGTGGGCAAAGATTTGTTAGAAAGGATGTTAAAAAGCACTAACAATAAAAGAAAAAATGGACAAATTGAAATTCATCAAAATTAAAAACTTCTACTCCTCAAAAGAAATTATTTTAGAAATGAAAAATGTGAGCCACACAATGGTAAAAAGTATTTGCAATACATGTATCTGACAAAGCACTGGTATCCAGAAATAAAGAGTTCTTATAACTCTGTAAGACAAATAAGCCAACTTAAAAAAGAGCAAAACCAATCTGAACGGACACTTCACTAAAGAAGATGTAAGAATGACCCATAAACACTTGAAAAGATGCTCAATATCATAATTTATCAGGAAAACAAAAATTAATATCACAGTGACATACCAGTACACTCCATTAGAATGGCTAAGATTAAAAACTGATAATACTGTACATTTCACCAGAGAGGCTATACAGATGGCAAACTAAGCACATGAAAAAATGTTCAATACCATTAGCCATTAAGGGAATGCAAATTAAAACCTAAATGAAGTAGTATTACTCAACTATTACAGTGGCTAAAATAAACAATAATGTCAATAGCAAATGCTGGCAAGGATGTGGAGAAACTAGACAAATCACATCTTGCTGGTGAGACTGTAAAATGGTACAACCACTCTGAAAAACAGTCTGGCAGTTTCTGAAAAAATAACAACAAAAACTTAACGTACATTACTGGGCATTTATTCCAGTGAAATGAAAATTTATGTCCGCACAAAAGCATATACACAGTAGTTCATAGCAGCTTTTTTTGTAAAAGCAAAAAAATGGCAACAATTCAAATGTCTCTTAACAGGTAAATGGTTATATCCATATCACACAGCAATGAAAAGGAAAATAACTATTGATACACACAAGTCAACACCTTGGATAGATACTAAGGGCATTCTGTTGAGTAAAAATAGCCAATCTCAAGGCACTATATACAATCTTATTACATTTATATAGCATTCATGAAATGACAAAATTATAGAGATGATGTAGAGGTTAGTTTTTTCCATGGTTTCACAAAGGGTGCAAGAAGAAGTGGGGGAAGGGAGCAAAGCGGGATGTGTGTGACTGTAGAACGCTAGCATGAAGAATCTTTTTAGTGATGGGACAGTTCTGTTCCTTGACTACAGTAGTAGTTACACGAATCTAACCATGAAAAAATTCCATGGAACTACATTCACATGTACACAGAAATGAGTGTATATAAAGCTGGTGAAATCTGAACAACTCTGTGATCTGTACCATATCAATTTCCTGGTTTTGACATTGTAGTAAAGTTATACAAGATGTTACCACTGGGGGAAAATTGGGTGCAGAGTACAAAGCACCACCTGTATTATTTTTGCAACTATGACTCTATAATTATTTCAAAATAGCTTAAAAAAAAAGGGTGACAATACCAAGAGTTTTCAAGAATGTGAAAGAAACTGAACTCTTATTCATTACTGGTCAGAGTGTAAAAATGACATAACCACTTTGTTAAACATTCTGACAGTTTTTTATAATGTTAAATATATACCTATCATAAGACCCAGGAAGTTCATTCCTAGGTATTTACCTAAGCGAAATGAAAACATTTATCACTACAAAGACTTATGCATAAATTTTCATGCCAGCTTTACTCATTCTAGCCAAAAACTGGAAACAACCCAAATATCCATCAACAGATGAATAGATAAACAAATTATCGTACATCTATCCAATGAAAAACTACACCATAATAAAAAGTGAACTGCCAATTCAAGCAACAGTATGAATGAATCCCAAAATATGCTGAATTTTTTTAAAAGCCAGAATCAAAGAGTGCATACTGTATGGTTCCATTTATAAAAAATGTAATATAGGAAAAATGAATCCATTGTGACACAAAGTTTCTTGGGTCAGGGGTAGGACTGTGTGGGAAGGGGTACCAGGGTATCTCCTGGGGTGAATGAAATGTATATATTGATTGTGACATTGATTACAGGAATATATTCATTTGTCAAAACTCAGTAAACTATATATTTAATGAGCTTATTTTATTGTATGTATATTATACCTCAATAAAGTCGATGTTTGCAAAATGTGGTATATGCTCATAACAAAATACCAAGTAGCAATTAAAGGTCATGAATTTGACATACAAATGGCAGCATGGAAGAAAAGGGAAAGAACCAAGTGAGATTTACAGCACCAACCTTTTTGTGACAACAGGGAAAAGAAAACCTACCTCACAGAGCTGTTGTGAGGATTAAATGAATTAATGTTGGAAAAATTTAAAACAGTATCTGAGATATGACAAGTGCTATATAAGTGTTTTTTAAACAATAAATAAATATAATGAAACAAACAAAATAGCACAATCCTTTTTCAAGGATACATATATATCAAAAAAAGCTAAGGGAGGCCTTCTCTGGTGGCGCAGTGGTTGAGAATCCGCCTGCCGATGCAGGGGATACGGGTTCGTGCCCCGGTCCGGGAGGATCCCACATGCCGCGGAGCGGCTGGGCCCGTGAGCCATGGCCGCTGAGCCTGCGCGTCCAGAGCCTGTGCTCCGCAACGGGAGAGGCCACGTACCACAAAAAAAAAAAAAAAAAAAAAGCTAAGGGAGAGCTAATTATAGGGACATTCATTAAATACTTTATACAGATACTTATAATAGAGGGTCAGGAATGCAGGTAGAAGGAAAAATGTAATAAAGTAAAATAAAAGAGGGGCTATACATTGATCAATAACAAGAATCACCCGGAGCAAACAAATTTTGTGCACTTGAAGTCATAAATGGGAAAAATACAGTCAAAAGGCAAAAGTATTTGGACCACACTTGATTCAAGGAACAGGATACAGACTTCCACTCTTCGTCCTGAATTACCAGAACCATAAATAACAGGTGTCTAACGATGACACTGAGACTTTATCAAGAGGACGAGAGACAAAGGCAAAAACAGAGGGCATCAGGCTAGAGCACCATTACACACACACACACACACACACACACTCACACACGGGTGCCAAGTATGTTTGAGAAAGTATCCATCACATCCAATAAATGGAATGTTATAACAAGTCTTTTTTTTTATGATTTTTCCTGTAATCAATAAATTTTATTTTGAAAGACATAAAAAGGAATAATAAGTTTATGATGTAAAATTTTCTTAAATGCTTGTGGAAATTGAACACGTTAGATGTCTAAATAAAAGGAAACTACAACTAGACAACTGGACATGAGGAGGCCCAATTTCCTTGTTTATTACCAACCAGCCATGTGACTTAAGAGAGTCACCTAAAGAAATTACCATTCATGGAGCATAGATGATGTACAGAATGCTTTACAACTGCCTTGAATTTTTACAGTAGCTTTATGAAGAAAGAATTATCCCAATGTTACAGATAAGACACTGAGATTCATTAACTATTCAAGGTCACAACATAAGTAAATGGTAGAGCCATGTATAACAAGTCTTGAATCATTCTCATTATTTATATATCTCATCACCAAATTGAAAACTACATGAAGACGGAACTGTCCACAGGGCTGATACACAGCAGTAACCCTTAAATAATTGTTAATCTTATTCAATAACAATCACTGAACACCTACTATGTGTTAAGCATTCTGCTGAACTCTGCATCAAATAATCTTCAAAATGCAACACAGAATTAAGTGGTCAATATATAAGTAAACAAGAGATTAGATATTCCAGGAGCAAATACAAACCTATTACCAGTGGGGTTTTGCCAGAATATTCTTTAAAAGTATAGCTGAAGCAAAGGGGGAAAAATGCATGCTTCTCTACTGTAAAAAGACAAAACAAAGAAGTTCTCATGGAAAATAAAGTATAAAACTTATGAAGTAACAGTTTACTGTGGTTTCTGATCATAAGCAGCAGGCACTTAAAAGAGGAACGTCATATGTGAATTAAATACTGCTGTTGTTGTTTTTAAATAGACTCCTGCAACTGCCATGCAAAAAGACTTGCACGTGTTGTATTTACACACAGGATTTTATTGCCCAGCCAGGGCCCATATGCAAGACAAGGGGGGACAAAAGGACAAACAGCAACATGCAAGCATGAATAAGCAGTTCCTGCATCCTTGCTGACAAAATTACAGTAACTACAAGTTATGAAATTATTTCAACAGGTGTCTGAAATAAAAGCTGAATGGACCTTGGAAAGAAACAAAGTAAAATGTACTTTGAAGAGGAAAATATTAAGATATGTATAGATATATAGATCTCAAACATTCTCAGTTAGTGGTCTCAGCTGAGAAAGTGACACTGGTCCTCCAGAATCAGGTCACAGACATGCAGAGTCGAATGCCTGCAACAAGTATCACAGCCTAAGGAAGGCACGAGTAACATCCTGCATGTAAAGCCCAGAGGGATCTGTGTGCAGCTTTGCAGAGCTCCTCAATCCTGTCTGCACAACAGAACCACCTGAAAGTCTTCCTAAAAGTACAAGACACAGATACCACTCCTGACCAGTTAAATCAGAAAAACTAGGGCTGGAGGCCATACATTCTCTACTGATCTGCTGAAATAATTGGGCTTTTCTGTAATTAAACTTGTTATTTTGAGTTAATTGTAGATTCACATGCAGTTGTAAGAAATAATACAAACAGATGCCACACACCCTCTTATCCAGTTTCTCTCAGTGGTAACGTCCTGCAAAACTACAGCACAAATTCACAACCAGGATGCTGACATTGATAACAGTCGAGATATAGGGGGATTCCATCACCACAAGGATCTCTCCTGTCTTCCTTTCATAGACACAATCACCTCCTTCCTCCTCCCACCCCCAACCCCTGGGTCCTGAACCCTGGCAACGATTAATGTTCTCTATTTCATAATTGTGTCATTTCAAGAACGTTATATCAATGGAGTCATTCATATGTGACCTTTGGGGATTGGTTTCTTTCACTTAGAATAACTGCCTAGAGATTCAGCCAAGTTGTTTCGTGTATCATTCCTTTTTGTTGCTGAGTAGGATTCCACGGGACGTATGTGTCACAGTGTAACAATTCAACTTTGAAGAACATCTGGAATATTTCCACTTCGGGCTGGAACATTCATATGCAGGTTTTTGTGTGAATATAAGTTGAACATTCAAGTACAGGTTCAATTATGAATATTCATGTACAGGTTTTTGTGTAGGTTGTCATTTTCCCTAGGATAAATGCCTAAGAGTGCTTTTGCTGGGTCATACAGTAACTGATGTTTAGACTTATAAGAAACCACCACACTGTTTTCCAGTGTGGCTGCACCATTTTACATTCCCCCCACAGCAATGTATGAGTGATGCATTTTCCTCACATCCTCAGCAGCATTTGGTGTTGCACTTTCTTATTTTAGTCATTCTGGTAGGTGTGCAGTATTAACTTACCATGGTTTTAATTTACTTTTCTCTAGTGGTTAATGATGCCATGAGAGAAAGGCAGCTCTTTTCATGTATTTATTTGCCATGTGTACATCCTCTCTGATGAAATGTTTCTTCATGTCTTTTGCCCACTTTCTAATTGGACTGTTTATACAGCTAAATTTTGAGTTATTTACATATTTTAGACACTAGTGTTTTTGTCGGATATGTGGCTTGCAAATATTTTCTCCCAGTCTGTAGCTTATCTTTACAGGTCCTTCACAGAACAGATGAGGTCAAATTTATTGACTTCTCCTTCTATGGATTGTGCTTTTGGTGATGAAGTCTAGGAACTCTGCATAGCCCTAGATCCTGAGGATCTCATCCTGTTATTTTTTAATTTGTAAAATTCTTATACTTTTGCAATTAAGTACAAATGATCCCTTTGGAGTTAATTTTTTTTTTTATAAGGTGTGAGTTTTAGGTCAATTTCATTATTTTACCTGTGAATGTCCAATTGCTCCAGCACCATTTGTTGAAATGGTTATCCTTCCCCCATTGAATTGCTTTTGCCCCTTTGTCAAATTCAATGTGTCAAAATTCTGTGCAGGTATACTTCTTGGGACAATATTCAGTGCTATTCACTTATGTGTCTATCCCTCCACCATTAAACCTCACTGTCTTGATTACTGTAGGCCTTAATCAAAATAGTTACAAAAATGTGGGTTAGATGATGCCAGTCTTCTACTTAAAAACCTTCCAAGAGTCCCCTGCTGCATGGAAAATGATATCCTAATTCCTTATCCAGGCTCACAGAGCCTTACAAAACCAGACCCCATCCAGCTTCCCTTTCGTACCTTATACTGCTCACGTCCAGGCTGCCACACATTTGCATCACGAGTCTACTCTTTGTTTTCTGAGCACATTAGAAACTCTTCATGAGAATGCTCTTGCCTCCATATCTTCACAACATTGTTTTCTGGGGTTTTGTTGTGTTTTGTTTTGTTTGTCATCAGCTCTCAATTTATTAAATATCACCTCCCTTAAAAAGCCATACGTATATATGCTCATTCAGTCCTGATGATACCCTAAGAGGTCTTATACTGTCCTCATTTTATAAATGAGGAAACTGAGGCACAGCCACGTTCAATATCTAACCAAGGTTACACATGTTTATGTGCTTAGTCATCACGCTAAAAAGAAGCAGCGAAATAAAGACTGTTTTCTTTTTTTCTCTTTGGCTTCTCTGATGGAAATATGACAACTACCAAAAGCTTTACTGCTTAGCACCTTTTATTTGATTACTTCTAGTTCCAGTCCTAAAGAAAAATATCGCTATATCAGGAAACGGCACGACATAGAAGAGATTTTAAAGCGAACTTCCTCAGTGTGACTCACTTACGTGATAATTACTGGGCTGCAACACCCCTAGCTTTTCACTTGACTTCAGTGACCTAAACCCCAAAGAGAGTATTCATGAAATTCACTCCTCAAACCCGATCATATCATACCAGCCTTAAATGAGCTGATTATACTGCCTTCTTTGCCCCCCACCCTTGGTTTTAGAAAGCAAAAATATGGCCTTATATAAATATCTTTTGGAAATTTGAAACAATTCAACCTTTGAAACAAGTTTCAAAATTTGAAACCAGATACAAACTTTTAAAAACCCAAAGTAACATCCTCTGCCTTTGATTGCCCTGTTCTGCTCCTTACTAAGCATCCTCAAAGTACTGCCTTTTTCCCCACTAAGCAAACTACAGGAATCTGAAAAATTAAAACATTTACTATTTAAAAATTAGTTCAGTAAACATTAGCAACTCTTGAAGTATGAATATGTTCTCAGTCCTTCCTTCAACAGAAAATTACTTAAATATCGCAGTAATGGATCTTTGGCTGAATAAATTTAAAAGGTCAGCCTCATAAAGCAAATTTTTTTAATGTACTTATATACACTCGCTGTTTAGAAGCAGCCAGTATCTATTTATTTCTGCAATGCCTCTCCTTATCTCTAGAAAGTGCTTGGGGATTTCAATTCTATGATCATGACTATGTAAAGTTAGACTATCCTGTATTTTATTCTGTGGGACTCCCTTCTAATCTGGGGAAGCAGTAACTTATGTTTGATTCTCCTGTTCTTTGGAACTGTACCTGATCCACTTGTCAGAAATAATAATGGCATAACAGGCAGTTCCTGAGAACTGAATAGACAGTTTTTGAATATTAAGCTTCCTGAAGATATGGACTTCTCAAATTTGAGTATTTATTTTTTTAAAAAGAAACAAAAAAAAATCAATCTCAGCACCTTCATGAGGGTTCTTCAGGGATTTCATAAATGCTTTTTGGAGAGACCTCATCCTTTCCTGCACAATAAAAGAAAAAGTTGTGATAGAAGAAACAGAGTTATAGGAACAACTATCAAAACCACAATCCCCAAACCCCAAAAAAGAGATTTAGTCGGAAGAGAACAAAATATTCTATTGGATACTCTAACCATCAGCTATATAAGAAAAAAACTTAAAAGTTAACCTCACACATTTATGGAAAGTTTATTGCATCAGAAAGGAAATGAATTCCCATACAGTATTAACTTCATACACTAAAATGAATTGAAGAAACTTATTCGAAAACAAAGAATGGCCTTTGGGAAACTCTGCTGCCTAAAAGGATTTAATGGTCAAAGCTTGTCTGGGTTAGTATCATGAATTAAACTAATGAGAGAATGAAGATATTGTTAACAGAAGGGAAGCTCTCCTGAAATGCTAACCTCGCCATTTCTGTCATGTGATGAGAAATCAATGTTCAAGTAAAATGTGCAGATAAAGCTACTACAGAAAATAAATGCCACAGTATTTATGAAGATAGCTTTTTCCAAAGCAAAAACATACTAGTGGTGGTAGGGTGGAGAAAGAGAAAAACAGTAAATATTGTGCCACAAACGAAAATGAAATTAATACTCTGAGAATAAATTGTAAAGAATCAAAATGTAATGTTCAGCCATTTGTACAAATATTGTGAGTCAAGATGTATACACATTTATATACATATACACACATATATACATATACACACATATGTGTATATAAATATATATTTATGTATGAATTTTAAATACACATTTTATTTAATATATTACAATTATATATATAATATATATGTATATTTTCTGAAAAAGTCAGGAAACAGGAGGTTAAACTATCTGGACAGCAATATCCAAAATCAAAATAACGCACACATAAAGCATGATAGAAGGAACATATAAATAAGAAAGCTTAAACATGACCCTTTCTGTTCTCCTTAAATAAAAATTTTTTTTAAAAGTGTGCTCCAAGAACAATGATCTACATGACATCTATAAAAGGAAAGCCCCAGAAATAAGAATTTGAAAGTATGACTGTCTAAGAAAGAAAGAGTCTTCTGCTGAGGAAGGTGGCTCCAGATTGCAGATGTTAGTTGTGAAAGTAGAACAGGAGAACTCCATGACAATTATAAGAATGTAGAAAAAAAAATTGTTCTGCTTTGGGAGGTTGTTTCCTTCTGTTTTGCCATGAAATGGGGTCTCTAGAGGGTGGCGAGGTGGCGGGGGGAGAGTGGGAATTTGGCTATGGAAAAATCAGAGTATGAATTAAGCAAGGGAGAGGGCCAGATTATTGGAAAAGAATTGGTATTTTGGCAGCAACTTAGAACAGTATCAATAGGTTTCAGGGCTTCAAAAAAATCCACTTCCTGAGGGCTAAACTAGAATGGCAAATTAATAAAAAATTAATTAATAAATACAGGTTTATTCATTTCTTTGGTGGGTCTAGCCCAGAAAGACTGATGAACTTCTAGACACTGAAGAATCAACTTTCAGTACCTGCAAAGCTGAGAACTGAATCCTAGAACTTGGTCCTTGAAACAACAGCATCCTTCTGAGACTATCACTACCCTAGATGAGGTCTCCATTCCATTGGTCTCTCTCTGCAATGTCTTACACAAGATGTAGTTGAGAATTAAAGAAGCAGTTTCCTAGGGAAAATGGTGAAAGAAAGAGTAGGGCAGGAAAGAGGATGGTAGATACCTTCTAAAAAGTATCAAAAATTTCAGGCATATATAGATCTCTAAATATCATGAAATGTACAATAAAATAGTATGCCAAATTTTCAAGGATTACTTTGCTGTCCTTATTTAAATAAAACTTAGATCAAAATGTGTGTAATGACTACATTTTCATTTTCTTCTTCATTCTATTTTATATTTCTAAGTTTTCCAAAGTGAACATCTATAAGTTTAATAAGAAAAAATTATTTAAAAATCTCGCACAGATCTCACTTTATCTGGTATCAGCATCAATACATTTGCAGAAACACTTAAAAGCTTTTCATTTTTGTATAGGGAATCATATTGATGATACTGGGATGGAGACTGTTTTTTCCCCTTTAATTCAGAAAAGAGGTTACTGACTGAGGTGCTGTAATGATGGGCTCTTCTGATAAAATAATGTGGCTAAGCCAATCTTTGGAGTGTAATAACTCAGTTATTGGGGTCTCATACATAAAGAGGTATATAATGGACAAATAATGTGTCTAATCTTCAGCCTAACTGATTAACTGGAGAAACCTAAAAGTGTTTTATTGTTGATTCCCTTGATACTCTTAGAACTAATGTCTTTTCATAATTGATATATCTTTTAAAAGTATTCTTCCCTTCACTGTTTTTAAAACTAGCATAAAAAATAGAGCTTTTTCTTTTATCCCTCTCAGTCAAAACTACAGAGATTGCTATTCTTGCTAAAAAATGTCCCTCAGTTTGATGCCCCCAAACTACCTTCTAAGCAAAAGGCCTGCTTCTGAAATATAGGCCTACTTTCATTGTGATAAAAATCTAAACACAGGAAGCCAAACTGGGGCCTTACCAAATTCGAATCTTTTCCTTACAAAGAATAAGATTACATCATCCATTCTTCACCAGGAAAAATGTTCCTACATATTTTTCACCTCTTTTTTAAAAGGGTATGTTGTATTTTATATAATTTTACCTCAACAAAGGTGATTTTCAAAGATGAGAAGACATTTAAAATATCCATTGAGAGAAGCAAATTTACAAAAAGAAAAAGTTAATCACCTAGAATTTTTTCCTTAGCACTTGGTTTCTAACATTACTGCAGCACTTACCACATTGAACTGTGGTTTGTTTTGCATTATGTCTCCCCCAATTCAACAGTGAGTTGGGAGAAGGCAAGAAATGTACTTCATTCACCTGTGTGGACACACTATCAAAGGGACTGGAACATGGTTATATCAATTTATCTAGAATTTTCAGAGGTAATTTCAGTTTCAAATATATTAATCGATCTTCACAGAATCTATCAGCTCACAAATTAGTATTACTCTTCTACTTAAAATTCTTTAACATTTCTTCCACCTGTTCACATGATGGCACATGGTCCCCTTTCCCTCTCTTCCACATGCTGACCTACACAGCCTTCAAGACCCAGGACTGTACCATGTACAGAGTACGTGTGTGCCTGGATGTGTGCATGCATGCATGCATGTGTGTGTTTTCCCCATTATCTACTTACTCCTTGAGGGCAAAATCCAAGGGTTATTCATCTCTGTATTCCTACCGGAGTACCTAGCACATAATAGGCTACCAACATATGTTTTTTGAATGAAATGACAACTGTTATCTAGCACTTTTGCCATTTGTTGAGCTTGATAAAAATAGAGCCAATTATTCTCAGTTGTGTAAAGGGATTTTGATGTGAATTTTTGGGAACTGGACAAAGCACAATAAACTGCCAAAGTTTATTACTAGTTTCAAGGTGGCTCGTTAAGATCAGAATCTACAATCTCATGACAGCATCTAGAAAGAAAAAGCCAAATGAGATACAGCCTATCACCCTGTTGCTACGTGTCTCTTATCATTAAGTGGAACTCACAAACAGCTGGCTATTTCTTTGAACTATGCTCTAAACAACAGTCACATTGGATGTTGAATGCTACCTGTCTTTTTATTTCAGGGAGTAATGATCAACCTCTTGACCAAGTGACTCTATCAATTTGCTGATGTCTCCTAACTTTTATCCCTCAGGCTGAATCAGTGAGAATGAAGAAGTTGATAGGATTAAGAGCCTGCTACCCTCAGCAAAATGGAGGGAAAAACTGTATGAATTATCAGTATATATTAGCATTATACTTTTAAAATGTATGCTTATGGAATTGATTGCTCATTATTAAAAGAGCTTTTCTGATATTTAAAAAACTGATTAACTGTAACAAGTCTTTTTAAATACATTTTTTCATTTAGTTCTTAGTTTATCATTTCAGCCCATTTTTCACGTGTGAATAAGATGGAAAACTCAAAAAAGGAAAAGAAATAGCATATACTCATCATCTTAAATTATGTTACAAAAACTTAATACCTTATTGTAATTTTTAACCCTAAATAGCCTTTTATCGATATAGCTCACAATTTAGAGATTTTAATTTTTTTAAACGTTTGCTTATTTGGCTGAGAGCTGTATCATAATTGTTACCATTTGGTTTTTTATCCTTATTTTATTAGCATTTACCATTACTTTCAAGTCACTGAGTTTTGATTTTTGGTTCCATTCTTTCTAATTTCCCTTCACTATTTTAGTCCTGAATTTTGTCCAAAACATGTTCATATATGCTATATCCAATTATAAATAAACACTTACGAAAAGCTTTGATTATCTACCTCACAGCAGGTCAAAATATAGATGGTCTCAGAGTAATACTCAGCTTCCCAAATTCTACATGCTATATACAGTACATAAAGTTTAATTCTGTATGAAAATTTAATGTAGTACTATAAAATGGAACTATACCTATAATATTGTTTATTAATTCAAAAAAATAACTATCAAGTCACAAGTTTTTAAGTTTTACCCATAGTCATAATTTACACAGCATATCTTTACTCTTCGACAGATTTATTTTTCTTACTTATAGCTGTTTCCTATATGTTCTCATTGCATTTCTAACTTCCTTTAAAAACCCATAGCAGTACAACTTTTCTTGGTATAACAGTTCCTAGGACAGTGCTTCTAACTGTTAGATTTAAATCTAGTAATAAGACAAAAACATAACAATTGTACCTAATAAAAAAGAGTACAATCAACCAAAATCAGGTCTGATATCCAGACCTGATATCCAAATATATAAAATATACTTGAGCATTTTAAGCAACACCACACATTCTAAGAAATAGAGATGCAGACTGAGTTGTTTTACTAAATAGAACAATTACACTGGTGTACTTCAACACAGTCTTTGAAGTTATAAGTATGTTCCTGCATCTCTATTTCTTATCTTTCCAAACTCAATTGTGATCACTGTCTACAAGATCATATGCTTAAGTTAGTAAACAGACAGCAAAGAGTTCCACATAGAAAAGCAGATATAGGGCTTCCCTGGTGGCGCAGTGGTTGAGAGTCCGCCTGCCGATGCAGGGGACACGGGTTCGTGCCCCGGTCCGGGAAGATCCCGCATGCCGCGGAGCGGCTGGGCCCATGAGCCGTGGCCGCTGAGCCTGCGTGTCCGGAGCCTGTGCTCCACAACGGGAGAGGCCACAACAGTGAGAGGCCCGCGTACCACAAAAAAAAAAAAAAAAAAAAAGCAGATATAAGATCTAGACATGGCACAGTGTCCTACTTCACAAAGGTATTGTGATAAAATGGTACCATCTGATAATATTTACAGTACATTTCATGAAAAAATGGAAGTTACATAAATATAATAAGGGTGAATAAAATCATGAAGTCATACGAGAAAGTTTTATTTGGTACACCTGATAATAAATGTAAAAGGAAAGGAACTGATCGTTATTGGTGGTGTAGTAGTTGGGGGCTGGATCAGACAGGCAGTGAAGATGAGGCAGCAGTGAAAAAAAACAGTCACAGAAAATTATTTTAAATTTCCATCTGTTGGTTATGTTTTAAGTCAGCATTTCCATCTGTATACAAAGAGCCACAATCTTTTCTAGGTAGAAAAATACTATAACATTGATAACACAAAAAGGAACTACTACAGTTTTAAAACATCTGACTTTTCCAGGCCAATCTTACTTTAATGGTATCATTATACAGAAGAAAGAAAATTATATGGAACAAATGAAATAATGTACCTCTATCATAAACTCTGAAACATAACATTATAATGAAAAAAACTCTCAGGAGAAATTTTGGGGAGGAAAGATGTATTCCTCAATAATAATTTAACTTGGCCTGAATTCATAAGAATATCCCTTAGTTTTGCAAATTGCCTCCGGTTTGCTGAGAGCCATTCTTTTATGCCGGCTTAAAATAAGCAAAGATTACACAAGTACCATGTGCCACCCTAAATAAGGAAAGAGGCAAAAAACAAGTACAATATGGTATTTAAACAGCTGTGTGAAGATCACTGGTTAAAACAAGAATCATTTTTTCAGCTGAGCTTGTTATGCTTCATTTTGCTAAATATAAACTAGTCCATCATTAAATTAACCACTGATTTGTAGACCAAAGCCCAGAGTCCCACCTGCAAATAATCCAATAAACATAATAATTTTTCAAATGCTAGTGAAATTGTCATAATTTGGGACTGAAAATGTGGAGAAGGAAGAAGAAAATGCAGAAATTATTTTGTAGCTATAATTGTCAAAAATGCAATTGTTGGGCTTTCCTGGTGGCACAGTGGTTGGGGGTCCGCCTGCCGATGCCGGGGACACGGGTTTGTGCCCCGGTCCAGGAGGATCCCACGTGCCGCAGAGTGGCTGGGCCTGTGAACCATGGCCGCTGAGCCTGTGTGTCCGGAGCCTGTGCTCCGCAACGGGAGAGGCCACAGCAGTGAGAGGCCCACATACCACCAAAAAAAAAAAAAAAAAAAAGCGCAATTGTTTTCATTATGTGCAGTTTTATTTGAGTGAGCTGACAAATGTATAAAAATTAATACTTTTGTAAATACTCTAGTAAGAATTTCACACCAATTAGTGCAGATTATCGCAGAAACTCAATCTTTCAGAAATAAACAAAAATTTTAGATATTATGCAGTCTAGTTGAGCATTAAGTAAATGAGCTTGAACCAGTTGACAAAATGGAGGAAAACAGCATAATCTTGAAATAGTTTTACTTCAAAAGGTCCATGAGGCACCATCTAGTATATTAGAGGAGTTAATTTACTATGTGGTAACTCACTGACCAAAGAATTACTACTTATTCACATTGACTGATTCTGGTCTCCACTTTCCATTATGTTAGAGTATTTTATTTCTCCATACAGTAAATACAGCATTGTGGTAAAATATATGATTAAGCAAATACATTCAAAAGATAATAAATATATTCCTTTTTTCAGGGCCATTGTGTTACATAAACAGCTTCTGCTCTAAATAGATTTAAGTGAGATTCATGTACCCCTCCCTCATCCACCAAAAAGTTCAATAAAAGGACTTGGGGAGCAGGGGGTGAAGGGATGGTCCATGTATTTGGATGGATAAGAGACCATACATGTATTTTCACTCACATCTGACTAAATGTTTAAATCGCCCTCTATTAAGAATGCAGACAATAAATGACAGTAGAATTAGAGTACCTGTGACCAGTAGAAATCACAGATAATTTGACATATTGTTATACTCATCACTAACTCCAATATTAAAATACTTATTAGAAGTAACACTAATTTTTACTTATTAGTACTATACATGTGTTACTGTACTGGAGATTTTAAAATATTTTGTTGACTATATTCCAACTAATTGACTTGCTTTATAATCCTAAGCAAGCTATCTTGTGCATTTGAAAACATTCTGTGACATCCAGACTTCACCTGATTGCAAAGGAGTCCACTGAACCAAAAAAAAAAACTGTTAACCACCTCTGAATTTTAGTCTAAAAAGGTAAGGTGAGGGAAAGGGTAAAAAGACAAGAAATTCTGGAGCTTAAAATTACACTTTGGGGCTTCCCTGGTCGCGCAGGGGTTGAGAGTCCGCCTGCCGATGCAGGGGACACGGGGTCGTGCCCCGGTCCGGGAAGATCCCGTATGCCGCGGAGCAGCTGGGCCTGTGAGCCATGGCCGCTGAACCTGCGCGTCCAGAGCCTGTGCTCCGCAACGGGAGAGGCCATGGCAGTGAGAGGACCGCGTACCGCCAAAAAAAAAAAAAAAATTACATTACACTTTGTGTTAACTTTTTTTTTTTTTTTTTTTTGTGGTACGCGGGCCTCTCACTGTTGTGGCCCCTCCCATTGCGGAGCACAGGCTCCGGACGCTGGGATCTTCCCAGACCGGGGCACGAACCCGTGTCCCCTGCATCGGCAGGCAGACTCTCAACCACTGCGCCACCAGGGAAGTCCTGCTGTACTTTTTAATTATGGAAGAACAATCATCCTAGCTGAAGTCAATCAAATAAATACTGCTTTAAGCACTAATTCACACCTTCCTCTTCCACCCTTTATTGGTTCTAAGAAAAGTTCTTTGGTTTAAAATTTTACAGTAATAATGGGAAAAGTATGAATTTTCTTTTTATCCTTACTTGACCATTAAAAAAATAACTTCAAGGTATACTAGATTATGATAGCAGACTTTACATAACCCTGACAGTAAACTATACTGCTTTCTATGCCAAGTGAGTGTAAACAGCTTCTTGTAATCCTGGCTGACTGATGTGGGAGGGGGAAAGGATTTGCAAGATCAATAGCTGTACTATACCGAAGACCAGAGACCAGGATGACTGGCTCTAGTAAAAAAAACATCACATCTGGAACAGCAGTTGCAATTGGAACCACAGCCTGATCCTGGTTATAATAAAACAGCTTCCAAGGTCTGTTCTCCTTGTGCACAAGCCAAGGTGAGTAAAATGAACGTGTGATAAAAATCTCTACTTTTGAATTTCTTGAGTATTTCACAGTGGCTCTAATCTCTGCAATTCCTGTGATACAGTTATTATTTTTTGATTACTCTCCTGGATGAGAGAACACTTCCAGGGCTTTTCGCTTGGCCCCCTTCCATAATATCCCTCATTCCATGACTCAGAGTCAATGTACATGTTCTTCAGGATAAACACTGAAGAACTAGGTCAATGATCATAAGGTAGATACACAGTCTCCCTGGAACTACAGTGAGATAAACCCAATCAAGAGAAGGAGGGAGGGAAGAAGCAAAATAAATCCATCATCTGCTCACCATAAGGTCTCATTTTGCCAAGAACGATGACAGTGTTTTGGTTCCCTCAAAAGATTAGTATCAAGTAAGGGCCATGTCTAGTAATCCTTAAAAGAGCCGAGAGTTTCCCTTTCCATAATGTTCAGTCACTCTGGCAATTAATTGAGATCCCCCTAGGTAGAACCTAAAGGAAGATTTTCACTATATATTTATAACAATAGCAGTAGTTTATCCTCGAAGGGATCTAGCTCTCCCACTTTATTTAAGGGCTGTGGACTTGTGAACTGGCTCAGGTCTGGAAACGTAGTGAGAGGCAATAATGGTGAATGAAATCAGATTTCTGCTCACGTGACCCAAAAGTTTCTGTGCCCTAAAGGCTGTACTTTAATGGTTTAGCCACCACCAACGATAACAACATTGTGATCACAAAATTCTGATTGTCGCTCTGGCTCTTCTGCCCATTAGAGTAACTGTACGCCTCTGGCAGCTTCACCTAGGTGCCCAGCCTCTGTCACTGCAGGATGCCATGATTCCATTTAAATGAGAGAGCCCATTTCAGTAGTGGCACATAACGTATTCCAAGGCAATCAGAGCATAGGCATCCCACAATTTTTCCAGAATTTGAGTGCTCCCTTCACCAATGCATTTCCCAGTGCCCCCACAAAGGGAGTATTTGTGAGTCACACATGATACATCCACTCTTCTCCCTAGATTTTTTCCTAGCAAGGTCGAGTCCATTATATGGTCTTCAAGCTGGGAAAAATTAACCCCCTCAGGGAAATAAGGAGGGGCTGGTTCCACAATAAAGCATAGGTGAAATTGCAAATGAAGCACAGAGAGAACTGAGGTTTAAAACTCTCACATTCATCTAAGTTTACCTAAGTATATTCATTTCAATTCTCATGATACCATGTCTACCCAATCAATTCTTATCTTTTACAACAAAAAGTTTGGGAGGCTACGAATTCAACTTAATGTGTGATTCTACAACTCTCAGGGTCAAATATGGGGTCTTATTTTCAGCTTCATCAGAGCTGCAACAGTAAAAGACAGGACAATCCATCGTGGAGTTCTCTGTTTCTCTCACTATATCTGAATTGAGAGTTTAAAGCCCTAAACTCATCATTTCCTTGCTAAAATTTTTCTGTGCAGTCAAAAGCAGCCAAACCACCCAAGAGTCCTAGAAGCCATTATTCCCACCATAATAGTCAATTACAACTTCCATTTGATTTCCTAAAGCTTTGACTTTAGAGAACACTTCACTTTCAGTAAGAAAGCTGATCGTTTAAGTAACTAAAAGTGCATGTCAGGGCACTTCTCCACTGGCAGTAAGACCCTACTGTGTTCAATCCCAGTCAGTTCAGATAAGTAAATTCTCATCCTTGAAATCTGTTTTCTGAGACCACTCCTGGTTATTATCCACTAGAATGGAAGTATTCTAGGTATTTCAAGCATAGGGCAGTTAATACAGGAAATCTATTATGCAGATATTGAAGGGATTAGAAGAACAAAAAGGAGAAGGGGGCATAACCAGAGGCATACAACAAAAACAGGGCTGCAAATCAAAGCCAGGGCGCTACTATGCTGGGCTGGGTCCCACAAGCCTACGATCATTGTTCAACTTCTGGAAACACTGCCACAGCGGCCACTGGGACTGCTCTGTTTTTGTTCAGTGGAGTCTGTATTACTCTACAGCAGTACAGACAGAGATGCTCATGAAACCAACCCCAGCGCTAGTGAAAAATCCAGCCACCTGTGGTCACTGTCAGCCATCATCTACTCCTGCTGCATGCTGAAGTACACCGTCCAATAAAAGGAAATAAATAACTGCTTTTTCCCCTCACCCTCCCATCTTTCACCATTGCCTTCCTTTGGCTGTATCTGACAGAAAACTTGCTAGCAGTGGTGTCTGGCATACGTACTTTACACGTTTTGTATCTCTGCAGTGGAGTGTAATAGGGCAGGCATGGAGCTGAGAGACAATTGCCCTAGCTGGCATGAAACCAAACACTAATGGTTAAATAAAGTATGACCATTTTATCCTTCTTCAACCATATAAAAAGTTAAATGGCAAATTAAGAAATGTAAAGAAAACCAAGTAGCACAGAAGTACTCAAAATGCTATTTTCATTCTATCTTAGCTTTCTCAATATTCAACAAGTATTTACTGTATTTATTGAACCTAATTTTGCATCCAATGCTGGAGTTAAATATGCAAAATCGACTATAGGAGTTTTTCCTCTAGTTTGAGGAAAGAAACAAAATACAGTGTAACAAGAACTAGGCTATGTGTACCAGGCACAGAGAAGAGAGAACCATGACTAACAGATAAGTCAATAAAGGCTTCAGGAAAGACGTGACACTTGGAAGAAAATTAGAGCTTGGGCAGAATACAGGAAGAAAAGGGTATTCCATGTCAGAAATACAGCATGTGCAGAGGCATACAGACATGACAAAGCATGCCTGGAAAGTGGCAGAATTTTATGTGGTTGGAATATCAACTGAGGAGTTGGGGGCGGGGAAAGGGGTAAACTGGGAAAAAAAGGCTGGACTGGTTACAGTGAGCAGAGTATGATTCTGCATCTCCTATAGCTGATCAGATGGTGTTTTAGGGCTTTATACAGTAGCATTGTCAGATCTGATTTTCATTCTAGAAAGATAACTGCCAGAGGAGTGGAGGATTAATTAGAGAGGATAACACTCAGGGAATGGAAGAGTAGTTCTCTATTCTAGTGAGAGAAACTAGAACTAAAGGTGCAATAAAGTGAAATAATCCCCACTTGTCCTATATTCATAGTCTAAGAAAAGCCTGGCTCTCCTCCTCCTTCCTTTTGTAAGTTCCCCAGCTTCTAATCAATCTGTCAGTTAAGCTCATTTCAAAACTATTTATGTATTTTCAATGACCACTTTAATAACCCTATCTCTCTATAGAGATTAATAAAATTATCCTATAGATTCTTCTAAACAAAAGATGGAAACCTGTGGAGTGTAACTGAAAAGAGTAGCTAGTAAAAAGTAATCTGAACTAAGTGTGGCAATATATTTTTTTTTTATTTACCTATTTTGTTTTAATTATTTTACAGCAAATCTACTTCTTAATAATATTATATTATTTAAGTTATCATTTAAATTCTGCCATATTCCATCATACATAATCACTAGAAGAACTAGAAGTTGCCCAAAGCAAACCAAGAGGAAAATATTTTTAAAGTACAATGGCAAATCCCACCCATAGAAAAATTAAGAATCGATTCTTATTGTTTTTATGGTGACTCTCCCTCAGAACAGCATTGACGTTTTTATATCATAATAAAAGGCAATCATTTGTGACACTATCACAGCCTATTTTATATTGCCAACCAGAAAAGAGGCCATCTTTAATTGTAATCAACAGTTTTGCACAAAACTTTTTATTAAATTCTTGCTATGGAGGAGGTCCAAACAACAAGGCAAGAAATAAAGAACTAGCCTTGACAGGTGAGAGGAAAATAGAACACGGGTGTTTCTTTAGCATCCTGCTTATACTTGTATCGTAGTACTTAATGATACTTGACCACAAAATTATCTAATTGGACAGTAGCCTATGAAAGCCATTGATAGCAGCAACAATTATTATTCATTCTTGTCTTCATTACACAAAGCACAAGACTGACACACAATAAACACGCAATAAATGTTTAAAGAAGGGAAGTGGAAAGAAGTGGTGAAAAGGGACAGACACTGAAAGACGAAGTAGGAAAAGGTCAAAAGACAAAATATGCCTACTACTCTGTATTGCCCAGGGCAATCCAATCTCTAACAATACTTTTTTTTAAAATAAGCTAGCCCATTCACAGTTATCATCACTCATACATAAATATTGCTTTTCCTTTCAAGTATCGAAGATTAAGTTAAAATTTCTTCAGTGGGATTCTGGACATAATGCATTGCTAAAAAGAAATGACTTTGATTTTTAAACTATTTCTGAGAGTCTTAGGTTTCTTAAAAACTTACATGGACATTTTCTGGGGCGGGGGTGTGGAGGGTGGAATGTTGTCAGATTATTTGCATATACAATGTAGTATACTCCCCCAAATTCATCCCAACCCAGCTTTAGAGTTAAGCTCTGTTTAATCTAAACCGATCATGGTACTACCTCTTCACCACCAACTAGTGCTTCAGAGAATGACACTAAGTCAGTTTAGGCAAACAATATACAAGAAAAGGTATCTTACAGTCTTCTAGAAAAAAAGCGGGGGGGGGGGAAGGCTTTCTTACTACTCAGCTAATGCAAAAATGAGTATCAGAGCTAATCATTCTGTAGGAATGTAAGAAACAGAATAACCACTCTGGCTACAGTAGTCTGAAAAGATGTAGAGGAGGTAAGACTCACACCATGCCCCATGCCTTACTGATAGGAAAGTACCTTGAGTGGAAAGGAATTGCAAGAGGGTGGATAGTATAAGCAAAGGCATATGAGACATAAAGTCTGTAAGGTGTCAGATGTGTTCAAAGCACAGGCCAGCCACCCTAACTGAAAGACTTATAGACAAAGACATGGCAAAAAGTTAGTAGGAACAATAATCTAAAGACCAGTATACATGTTTCACTGTTGTAAGAGCCAACAAAGTGAAATTCTTTGTTGTGATCTAAATGTATCATTTAGGGATGAACACATCAATAGAGATAAAAGACAAAACTCTTCAAAAATTTTAGCAATGAATAAAATTATACCACTATAGTGGTTCTTATTATTTTGAGACTCCATTCTGAAGGGCTACAGCTTAAAAGACTCCAGCTACCAGGGACTTCAACTTAACAAATTCCTTTATGAAGGAGTAGAAAAAATAAGCAAATTTTTTTAAAAAGATGGAAGAAAGGGAAATGAAGAAATGAATGAGTATATCTGATAGTATGTACTACCTCATATATTTATATGCTCAAGTAAGAAAAATTATATCCTCATATTTATAAGCAATTATAAAGGAGCATTTGTAATGGACCTCACATATATTATCTCTGAATTCTCACAACTTTGAAACGGAAGTATTATTGGAAAAGAATCTAAAAAAAAAGAGTGGATATACATATATATATACATACATATATGTATATGTATACATATATAACTGTATAAGAGTGAATATACATACATATATGTATATGTATAACTTATTCACTTCGTTGTACACCTGAAATGAACACAACATTGTAAATCAACTATACTCCAATAAAAAATTTTTTTAAAAAAGTATTGTTGGCTCTTTATACAGGTGTGAAAAGTGGCTCAAGAGGTTAAATGGACATGGAAGACCCAGATTCTTACTCAGGCCTCAGACCCTCAATCCTTTACCCACTCCAGGATTTCATCTAAGAGATACATATGATACAAAATTCAACAATATCTAAAGCCATTCTGATCTAGAGATAAATGAAGACTCCAATTGTCCGTGCATCATTATTCAGACCTAATGTAGAAACAAAGATTTAGCCAAGCTCAATTTACCTGAATGCAAGATTTGTATGTTAAGATCCAACATTAAATGTGTGAAGAATATTAAATGACTCCCTGTAAACTGAGGTTTATCACTCAAAGAGACCCTAGATATTCAGTATTTTGAAGAACTAAGTAGTAATGAATCAGAGGAATAAACTAGTAATAAAATATTCAAAGGTCTAAAAATTAAAAGCAAACATTATTAGCAAAGGGTGTATGGGATTTTATTTAACTCTTAAATTTGGAACTTTTAAAAAAATCACAAAAATCAACAATTAATCTTCAATCTCTCAAGTCTAATTATCATGGCCCAAAAAGAGACCATTATAAGGCTGCTTGGAACAGCCTGTCAGTCATTCATTTCACGAGGTTAGTAAAGGCTGTTTATCTTGTTGCCAAATTAAGGAAAATTTAAGACCCTCACACAGTTCCTTAAACCTATTAACAAGATTTTTTTTAAGTTTGTGAATTTAACATTTCATTACTTCCTAATCCTCTCAGAGTTAAATCAAACTTTAAAAATGTCAGGAAAGGCTGAATAAAATTTGTTATAGGTTCTATATGTTCCTTTTTTTGTTGTTGTTAAAGAATATCAAGTAGGCAGTTACATTTTTAAAATCTTCATTTTTTCCAACCCACCCTTTGAGCACCAAGTATGTTAAATAAGTATGTACAGAATATAAACAGTACTTATAACGCAACCCTTATAATACTATACTTGACCAAACTATGGAGGATTAGCGAAATAGAAACCATGTTGGCTTTGATTTTGCAGTTATGTTTTCCAATATAGGTCAGAATCTAATAAGTTAAAGTGTGAAAGAGGGCCACAGGTGGCAGGAGAGGGCCTTTAAGGGGCCTGAATATCAGTGTACAGATTGATTCTGTCCACAAAGCAGATGGCAGCCTTTCCCCAAGCTGCCTGGTTAATACAGATGGAAGAGCTAAGAGGGCACTTGTGTTCCTTACAAAGACCAGCAAAGGGTTTGAGCACACAAACAATATTCCAGGTTGAGTACAAGGGAAGGGGGTTAAAGTCTGGTGGTAACAGATAGCAGGTACACATGGATGTCCGAAGGAAGCAGAGAAAGGGAGTTCTGGAAACCCACTCCCCATGAAAAGATTTTACCCCAAAAGCTACCACAAGAAGCCTCAGATCAGATGCAAAACTACATCAAGCCTCAACATGACAAAACCTCAACCAAAATATTTATTGTGAAACACTGGTATGGTTCAGATCAAATCACAAAATAGTTTTCTAGTTCTGACAGAAAAGAAAGTAGAAAAGTGGCAAACGTGGAAGACAGCACTTTTTGAAGGCAATACCTTAACCAAGCCACTTTAAGACTAAATACAGTCGTCCCTCAGTATCCACGGGAATTGGTTCCAGGAGCCCCTGTGGATACCAAAATCCACAGATACTCAAGTCCCTTACATAACACGACGAAGTACAATTAGTTCTCTCTATTCACAGATGTGGAACCCATGGATATGGAGGACTGACCACAACTAACTATAACATAATTAAGAGAAATTTCTCTTAGTTAATAGATTCTTTTAAAAATATTTCATTACAAAAGTAGGACTATTAAACATCTGGTGTTATTTACATTTCAAGTATGGAAATAATTCTTTCAAAACAATTACAGAGCAAATATATTGTCTGTTCTTCACAAGATTCAGGGTTACCCAGACTGTACTGAATAACTCGAAGATTAGTCTGCTAATTAGCCAGAGGTTAGCCATCTACAACAATTATTTCTCTGTAGCATTATCTTATATTTTGTTCACACATTGTGGTAGCAAATATATCCCTCCATACCATCATGGTAATCAAAATATCACCATATGCCTTAAGGTAAGACTCCATTAGACTGAGAATCTGAGTGGAAGCTACCAAATATGTCTGTGGGAGGGCAAGGCTGACGGCACGTTTACACTTTCAGGAATTTGTGCAGAATCATTTGTAATCATGTAACACTCAGCAATGAAGTGCTGAGAGCATTCTTTTTTTCACCCTCACAGAATCCAGAGAACTGTTCAGCAGTATCAAGCCGTGACCCTGATGTTTTATGGCATAAAGACCATAGTTTAAGTCCTCATAAGCACTAAAAGCCATCTCTACACAAGAAGTAGAATATCCTTCTATACTAATGCGCTACATATTATAGCCTTCTCCAATATGTTCCAAATGTGATACGGTGCTATTTTCAAAAGAGTAAAAAATTCACAGAAAAGCAGATCCAAGCAGGACTCATTTTGCCGGTGAGATGGTGGGAATGGATCACGGAAGGAGGTAAGGAAGCAGAGGCAGAAGGGAATGTTACCAGTAAACTACCAAAATTCTCATTATCTACCAATGTTATATATTTGATTGTCCCAATGACCAGCCCCCAAGAATAATCCCATCATCTGTTTCAAGGGAAACTATATTCTATAGGGATAGGTACTATTTTAAGAAAGAGACAGTTTTAGTTCCAGTGTAGATCATTTAACACCTAAGTTTTCCTAGAAAGTTAAAATAGCATAAAGTGTAAAAAAAGGAAACAGATTAAAGGAAGGCCAGAACATTGGCTGAAAACATACCTTCAGGGCACACTTCCAGGCAATGCTCAAGGCCTTTTAGGGAATAACTAATGGGTAATATTTCAGGTGCAACATTTTATAGGTGATAACAATGACTTTATATGAAAATTGCTTCCATTTTTCTCTTTCATCTATATTTTTAATTAAGTACTATTAAGTGAAACTCTTTCCTCCCTCGTAAGCTATATTCATTACTGTTTATTTCTGTATATAAAGGCCTCTTTTTAAAAGTACCCTCATCACCACAGCATCCTCCATCCTGGGAAGACATCTACTCAGAAAGAGAGGACAAGTCATTGATCCTCAGGCATAAGTCATGTGAGGCTTTGACAACAGCCGATCACACCCGGCCTGCACACTGCTGCCAAGTGGAGAACATCTGCTCAGGTAGTCATTTCAGGACAGACGCTAATTCTCTAGCATGAATCTGAACAACTCCAGGCCCCCAAACTGCCTTCCACTCATTCACCTCAGTCAATGTCATAACCATACATCCACCTTCTCACCCACATCAGAAGCTTGGGAGTCATGCCTGCCTCTTCCCTTTCATCCCACAGTCAATCAGTCCAAATTCTTGTTAGCTCTTTAATCTCTTCATTTCTCTCCAACTGACTGCCTCAGTGTTTGCTTAAGCATTTCCAACTCAGGTTGTTTAATCAGTTTCTTAACTCATCTCTCTGCCTCTGATTTCATGACCCCAAAATGCATGCCTCAAAACACAGCCAGAGTAATCTTCCTAAAACCTTTAAGCGGTCCCCCACCACCCTCAGTTCAAGTTCAAACTCTTTACCACAGCTGACAAGGTCCATTATGATCTGACTGTTTACTCTCAAGCCTCCTCTCTTATTACTGCTACTTTTCATACCCAACAATACTAAAATTTTGGAGTGCTTAAATTGATAGTATATTGAGAGTAATCCATACTCTCTCAGCACCAAGTCCCACCATTCCTTGTTCCTCAGGGCTTAATTCAGTTTGTAGTCCTCCAGGAAACATTCTTAGACCTCTCATATTTGGCCCATCTATGTGCTCCAAAAGCACCCCAAGCTTACAATTATCACGGTATATTGTACTGTTCACATTTTTTTCTCCCTCTCTCCATCCCTGACTATAAGATCCTAAATGTGTATCATGATGCCTAGCACAGTACTTGGAACACATGATACTCTCAATAGATATTAACTGAATAAAAGAATGCATAAATAAATATGGGGGGGCTTCCTTGGTGGCGCAGTGGTTGAGAGTCTGCCTGCTGATGCAGGGGACACATGTTCGTGCCCCGGTCCGGGAAGATCCCACATGCCGCGAAGCGGCTGGGCCCGTGAGCCATGGCCACTGAGCCTGCGCGTCCGGAGCCTGTGCTCCGCAAAGGGAGAGGCCACAACAGTGAGAGGCCCGCATACCGAATGAATGAATGAATGAATGAACAAACAAATAAATAAATAAATAAATAAGGGGATGGGAGGGTACTCAAATCTGTGCTTCCTTCAAGAAAAAATGGCTAGCAAAATGTACATGAACTATGCTAAACTACTCTCTAGGTCTGCCCAAAGAAAAAATAACTAAGAGTTTGTCTGAAATTCCAGGACACTCCTAATGAATCCAGGAAAGTTTACTGATGGAGAAGCTAACAAGTGATGCTGGCCTTTAGCTCTGACTTACCCTTGTTTGTCTCCCCATCATACCAAATAAGCACCTGTCCATACTATGAGAGTTTAAGTCAGCACCCAACTGGCTCTGTGTCAGCAGATTACAACTTCTACTGAAAGAAAAGGATTTTAATCAAAATACTGCTTCCTTACATGATTTAATCACTGCACACTGATTAAATAAATGACAGTAATTATAAAGGATGTTTTCCATCCATTCTAAGTGCTCCTTGGAAGCTCACAACTGCTCAGATCTCTGATTTGAGATAATGTACTCAATGTCTTAAGTTAAATGCAAATATTCTCCACTGGGGAAAAAAACTTACAAAAATCTTTTTCTCCTAAATTATTTATCTTTGAAATTGAGCTTTTCAGGTATGTGCAACGTATCCTGGGGGTGATAAAAAAATAAGTCCTTAAAAAATCTGCAAATCAAAATTGTAGTCCTAAATCCAAACCCTGGTGTTACTATGTAACTATGCCCTAAATCTTTAAATTAAGAAATCCTGGAATTAATTCAGTATCCTCTTAGACTCAAAACTTCAAAGTCCAAGAATAATGGGAAAACAATAGTAGTTTATTTAATTAAGAGATATAGAACTGTACAGTAATTAGTATAGAAAACTTCAGCATGCCTTTTAAAAGGCTGTGTAAAACACTTCTAAGACTTTACTTTCATCTTTGCCTTTGTGACTAAGTAACTTACCTTAAATTACCTTCAGTTATGATGATACAAATCCTTAAGCCTAAAATGCCTATGTTAAAACCCAAAGTATGTTAAAACCCAAAGCACAATAAGCAGCATTCTTCATTCATAGTACTTAAAAGTACACTCCTTCATTTTTGAACCTTTATAATTTTTTTAAAGTTTTATTTTTATTTATTTTATTTGTTTATTATTTTTGTCTGCGTTGGGTCTTTGTTGCTGTGTGCAGGCTTTCTCTAGTTGCGGCAAGCAGGGGCTACTCTTCATTGTAGTACACAGGCTTCTCATTGCAGTGGCTTCACTTGTGGTGGAGCACAGGCTCTAGGCTTCAGTAGCTGTGGTACGTGAGCTCAGTAGTTGTGGTTCGCGGGCTCCAGAGTGCAGGCTCAGTAGTTGTGGCGTACGGGTTTAGTTGCTCCACAGCATGTGGGATCTTCCCGGACCAGGGCTCGAACCCATATCCCCTGCACTGGCAAGTGCATTCTTAACCACTGCACCACCAGGGAAGCCTGAACCTTTATAATTTCTGCAAGAGAAAACAATGCCAAGAAATATCCCTGTAGGCATTTAAGATAAAGACTTCCAATTTGTAGTTTTGCCTGAATAATTGACCTGAACATGGATGCCATGACTCTAGGACTTGATATCTACTGAGCAATTACTAATAAATAAGAAGCTGTCTCAGAAATTCTTTTATGCCTGACCCACTGGAATAGTACGTGACAAGATAACAGAGTCTCAATAAATATTCACTGAAGTCGAACTGACCAGTTAGATGCAGAATTTTAGTTTACATTGTAAAGATACCCTGAAACTGAAGAAAATACAAGCATAGCTTCAGCACAATTTTACAGTGGATTATGCAGACAGAATCATCCATTTCTTCTCCAAAACAATGAAATGCTAAGGCAGAGGGGATAACAAAAGAATTCTGGGATATAGACAAATTTGAAACTAAGGGAGAGGAATCTCTGGGTGCCAAATTTGAAGAAGGAACTCAAAGTCTGGTTGGTAACAAGAACTGAATCCAAAAATTTAGAAATATACCAATAGGGCTTCCCTGGTGGCACAGTGGTTAAGAATCCACCTGCCAATGCAGGGGACATGGGTTTGAGCCCTGGTCTGGGAAGACCCACATGCCACAGAGCAACTAAGCCTGTGAGCCACAACTACTGAGCCTGCACTATAGAGCCCACTTGCCACAACTGCTGAGCCCAAGTGCCACAACTACTGAGGCCCACGTGCCTAGAGCCCATGCTCTGCAACAGGAGAGGCCACCGCAATGAGAAGCCTGCAGGGGGGAGTGGCCCCACTTGCCGCAACTAGAGAAAGCCCATGCACAGCAACGAAGACCCAACACAGCCAAAAATAAATAAATAAAATAAAATAAATAAATTTATATAAAAAAAGAAATATACCAATAGAGGCATACCTTGTTTTATCATGCTTTGCTTTATTATGCTTCCCAGATATTACATTGTTAACAAACTAAAGGTTTGTGGAAACCCTGGATCAAGAAAGTCTATCTGTTCCATTTTTTCAATAGCTGTATTTTTTAATTAAAGTATGTACATTGGCTTTTTAGTCATAATGCTATTGCACACTTAATAGACTACAGTAAAATGTAAATATAACCTTTCTATGCACTGGGAAACCAAAAAAGTTTGTGTGATTTACGTTACTGCAATAGTCGCTTTATTGCAGTAGTCTGAAACCAACCCACAATACCTCCGAGGTACACATGTACTAATATTAGTAAATTAATACTGATACTATATTTTAGTGTATTAATACTGATACACAAATACACCAAAATAGTGTTCTCTGATCACCACATAATAACCAAAAAAACCCCTAATTAATGATAATGTAAAACCTTTTCACCTGGAAATTAACAAACAAGCTATTAAACAACTAATATTTATAGATCATAGCAAAAGCACTTCTCTGAAGAAAATCCATAGCATTACATGTTTACATACATAAATTTTGAAAAAAAAAAAGTGATTTAAACATTCCACTCAAAAGCTAGAAATAGATCAACAAAGTAAAACAAAGTCAGAAGGAAGAAATTAATCAAAATAAAAACAGAAAAACTGTAAAACTTATAAAGAAGCTGCTTCTTGTTAACAGACACATGGATCAAAGAAAAAAAAAAAGAATAGAGAGCTCAGAAAGAAACACAAACATGTAAGATCAAGTAATTTATAACAAAGGAGGCAAGAATATACAATGGGGAAAGGACAGTCTCCTAATAAATGGTGTTGGGTAAACTGGACAGTCCCATGCAAAAGAAATGAAATGAGACCACCGTCTTATACCATATACAAAAATCAACTCAACATGGCTTAATGACTTGAATGTAAGACCGGAAACCATAAAAATTCTAGAAGAAAGTACAGGTCGTAAGCTTCATATGACATCAGTCTTGATGATTTCTTGAATCTGACTCCAACAGCAAAATCAAAAAAAGCAAAAATAGACAAGTGGGATGACATCAAACTAAACATCTTCTGAACAGCAATGGAAACCATCAACAAAATGAAAGCAACCTACCAAATGGGAGAAAATATTTGCAAATCATATATTCAATAAGGGGTTAATATGCAGAATACATAAAGAAGTCAAACAACCCAATAGCAAAAAAAAAAAAAAAAAAAATTTTCAATTAAAGAAATGGGCAGAGAATCTCAATAAACATTTTTTTTTTCCAAAAAAGACATACAGATAGCCAACAGGTTCATGAAAAGGTACTCAACATCACCAACCATCAGGGAAATGCAAATCAAAACCACCATAAGATATCAACTCATCACCATCATAGAATGGCTATTATCAAAGGGTCAAGAAATAATGTGTTGGTGAAGATGTGAATTAAAGGGAACCCTGTGCACTGTTGGTAGAACATAACTTACTGCAGCCACTGTGGAAAACAGTATGAAAATTCCTCAAAATATTAAAAGTAGAACTGCCACATGACCCAGCAATTTACTTCTGGGGATTTATCCAAAGAAAATGAAAACACTAATTCAAAAAGATATATGTACCCCCATGTTTACTGCAGCATCATTTACAATAGCCAAGATAGGGAAACAACCTAAGTGTCCATCAATGGATAAATGGATAAAGAAGATGTGATATATATACACATAGAATACTCTTCAGCCATAAAACAAGAATGAAATCTTGCCAATTGTGACAAACATGGATGGACCTTGATGGGATTTTGCTAAGTGAAATAAGTTAGAGAAAGACAAACACTTTATGATATTACTTATATGTAGAAACCAAAAAACAAAACAAAGAAAGAAAACAAGCTCAAAGATACAGAGAACAGATTGGTGGTTGCCGGGGTGTTATGTGTGTTGGGGGCAGGGGGGATTATTATTATTAAAAAATAAATACTCAGCATCAACAACTACCTATTTATTGACAAAATGTATTTGTACTTAAAAAAAGCTATAAAAGGTAAATAAACCAAAGTCAAAGTGCCAAAAAATAACATATTAAAGCTGTTTTTTGGAATACTGTGAATCTACTGGAACAATTGTTCAACATTTGGTTGCTTCACAATCTGTTTTTTTTTTTAATCAAATATAACTAGAATAAGCCCGTCACATCCATAAAAACATTAACTGAAATTAATATGCAAATTATGGTGCCTGTGTGGGATGCCATTTCATTAATTTCATTTCACTGACATAATTGTGTTCTCTAAATATATGAGTTTTGCAAATGCTATCCCACAGAGAATGCAGTATTTGGTGAATATTATTTTACTAGCATAAAATCCAACAATAGCTTAGTCAACAGGAAAAAAATGGTAATCTGAGATTTTAGTCACAAAATAATTTACATGCATTTACATGAACATATAATGGGACCATTAAAAAATCTGTTATCTTTAAATTATAAGTAATACTTGTTAACATTTTGCTAAATTTTACTTCAATAGTCTTGTATGTAGATATTTTTAAACAATACAAAAGTGAAAGCAAGCAAAATAAATACAATTTTCTATTCTTTTTTCATTTAATATTATTATAGGTATTTTACTGTATCAGTAAATAAATTCCAAAATGTCATTTTAAATAAATGCATATTGTGATAATCATTTGGACCTACCAAAATATTTTTAATCATTCCATTATTTTTCAGTGTTTATGCTTTTGTTTTAATGCTTTAGTACTATGAAGCCTTCTGTAATAAAACACTTCATGTAATTATTTGTGTAGCTCTCTGATTACTTCTTTAAGAAAAACTCCTTGAGGTGCAATGACTAGATCAAAGGATGTAAATCTTAATGCATATCATCTAATTCCTTCCAAAAAGATTTAAGAATTTTGCATTCCCACTACAAGGATATAACTTCAATTCCCTTGAACCCCTGCCCATACTACATATTATTGTTCAGCACTGTCAATGTGGTAGGTCAAAATAGCATCTCACAGTTGATTCGTTTGTATTTCTTTATTAGAAAGGTTGAACTCCTTGTGAAATTTTACTGTACTAATAATCTACTAGAATTTGAATTTAAACTATAATGTTGTTCTGCCTATACCTGAACTGTGAGCAACACTGTTATTTTTAATTTATTATTGCTTGAAGTCACATACAGTAAAACATGGTGTGCTTAAATTATGTACAGTATTTTTTTTAAGTTACATTTTATAAAATCTCCCAAAGCAAGTAAGAGTAAATGTCTTATCTCCTCACTTCTAATTTCTTTCAGGTTTATACAGATATGAAGAAAAATTTTACTTAAGAGTTTTTCATTATTTTTAGTTATTTTAAAAGCAATTCGACCATCATCACAGCTCAATTAAGAACATGAATTATCCATATTTAACAGTGAGACTGCAAAAAAGAATGCTTAGCCAATAATTGTTAAATTTAATGAAGGTTTTTAAGTTTTCAAAACCACAGCAAACAGTTTTTAATGAAGACCAAAGGTAAGAAATAAAATATCTCTTCATTTTAGACAAAGTTATAATAATTCCAAAATTGTAATACATAATCTCCCTCCAGAAGTAAAAGATGGCTCTGTTTTCAGTTGTCTCCTATACTGCCCAATTCAAAAATTCTCAAAGCCATATTTAGTCTCCAGTAACATTCCTGCTTTGTGAATATGGAATAGCAGAAGTCAAAGAGCAAAGTGAAAAGAGAAGGAGAGGAAAGTTGGAGAGAGGAGAAAAACAAAGGAAGCAAATGATACCGCTTCCTCCAAGGTTAATTCCATTTCCATCAACAAAGGAGACTAGTCAAGGGCTTCAGCACTACATGACACTGTGATTTTGTGGCAAACACTCCCAACCTAATTTTTTTTTTTCCAGAGAAAGAATATTCACTGCAAGAGAGCCACTTCTCTTTATCACAGTCACAGCTATCAAACAGAAAGCAATGGATTTGATTCAAGAAGATGCATAAGACTTAACAACCTTATAAACTTTCACTGGTCTCCGTACCAGAAAAAAAAGATAAACTACCAAAAACATTTTGGGGAAAAATTGTGGACAGGATATCAGATGATATTACAGAGTTACTGTTAATTTTCTTAGGTGTGAAGAGGTAATCATAGCTTTATGTAGAAGAATGGCTTTATTCTTTTCTGTAAGTATGAACACGTTAAGTATTGGTCTTCAAATGTCTAATCCCAAATTGGTCTACTGAAAACCAAAATTAGTTAGAAAGAGTAATAATATTCACAGAGTGGTCAAAATGAAGATTACTGTTATCTTGAGGGGACAGGACCAGTATAAATGTTTAAATTAGTTAATATTAACACTAAAAACCATAGTCTAAATAATATTAAATTATACATAGACAACTACAGATTATTGTCTTATCAAGTAAACTGACTTAGAAAAATTTAGAAAGGTGATCCCCATACCTGAATTGTTAATTTGCAATTCTTTAATCCTCCTAAATTAGCTGACAAATGGTAAACATTTTGGGTTCACAATGACATTAGAGTTTAAACTTTACCTTTTTGCAATGTATTTCTTATCCCATTTTAAAAGAAGGTACTGGTACTTATTACGGACATGATCTAAAATAATCTATTCCAAACCCCATATTCCAATATGTGAATAAACAAAAGCTAAAGAAATATGGGAAAACTTAGCTCATCAATGCACTGTTTCTGAATAAAAGAGTAAAATATTTAACTATTTTCAGAGATAAGTTAGAAGCTAGAAAGCAACCTTACGTTATCTTGATGACTTAAATGCTATCATATAGTCCTCTGGTTTACCCAAGATAAATGCAGAGGTAGAAGGAGAGAGACACAAATTGCTTGAGGTCAGAAATGGAAGCAGAAAAACATGGAGCATATAATATGAAAAATAATGAACTCTCCAGATGTCTACGTATGAAAAAGCTCCTGATCTCAATGTGAAAATGGGGTTTAACTACATACGTTATCACCTGTTTGGAGAGGAGAGGTAAATATAGCCATATATGATATATGGAGATAAATACAGGAATAAAGCACTATTAAGCACAGGAGCCACTCATATTTTTCCATCTTTTCATTGCTAGGCTGGAGAACATAAAAGCGAACTGTGGTAGCCACTTGATGACCTCTCAGTCATAGTAGAACTAATGAAAGTACAATGATCCAATCTTACTCAGAGAACTTGTATTAGTTTTAAAAAGAGTACCACTGGAACAGCCCTCTCAGAATACTTTCCTATAAGCTCTTAAAAGTTATTTTGAAAATTGTCAATACAGCTGGGTTCTTTTCAATTCAGCTGCAGGTTACAAAGGAATATTGAAGATGCTTTAAAAATTGATATAATCCAAGAAAAACTTAAACTATATTACACCAATTATGACATGTTACAATGAAATCCATGGCAGCTAGAAATGAATAGGAGCTCACAGAATGATAATTAGAAACGCATTTACAAGATTACTCAGTTTTCCCCAGTAGGAAAATTACTGTTCCTTCTTGCTCCTTATTGATACAAAATTTATTTCAGGGGCCACAGATTTTTAAAGTGTTACAAAGTCTGAAGAATACAGAAAAATTGGCCATCGAAAAATTAAGGCTTCAGATTTATAAGACCCAGTGAAGCAAGATTTAGCTATATAAATTAGAGATGTGTTATGTCTTAGAGTAGGTAACAGCTGGATACGGTGCAGAAAAAATGTGCGTACCAATGGGTGGGATGTTCATAATGCTAAAGAGCAAGAGAGAGATGTATAGCTTGGGAAGTGATGTGGATAATTACTTAGTAAACAGCAGAGTAATTGCTTCAGCAAATTCCCATGTAACTGTTCCACATGAAACTTCAACGTGCCCTTGGATTTACTAAACACACATAGTTGTCTCAGATAATCTTAGCAAAAAGAATCAGCAGTGAATCACAGTTAAAAAGAAAATCACTGTTTTATTATTTAGTCCCACAAAACACATTAGGGACTCTAAACATTAATAACACAGAGACAAAAGGCCATTGATTTTTACATTAGTAAGACCTTGGTAAGACCTCAGAATCCATTTTTTTCTAACCTGCTCAAACTATGTGTCTGATAAAGCCTATGATGTATAAATTTAATTATTTAAAATATCCTCTCATCTTTTGGAAAGTCTTCATATATATCCAATATTTGAATTTCATACAAAGCAAAATTTAAAAACATTAAAGTTGCTACAGGATACTGAGTGATATCAACGTACACAGAAGATTCTGGGTTGCCGAAGCAGTGGGAGTGGTGTAAATCTCAAAGTTGCAACATATCCGAAAAAACAAAAAAACAAAAATAAAAACAAAACAAAAAAACAGGGAGGACAAATAAAACTACACAAACTTGTGACTCAACATAAATGGAAGACAGAAACCTCTCAACTTCCAATTACTTGTAAGTATAAACGTAAACATTAAATTCCAGCATGCTCTCACTGGTGCTCCTGCCACCAGGTTTCATGGAAAGCAACAGCAATTCTGTGTCCACAAGTCCTTGAAAAATCTATTAGAAGATGAATTTAATCCAACTAAGAAATTATTGGGAAAGTTAAGCCAAAAATTAACAGTGTGCATTTATATATTTATTTGTATATATAAGACAAAGACAGGGTAAACACAGGAAAATAACATGCTATATGATATACACAATATATTATGTACTAAATGTTCTCACAAAGTAGAAACAATGCTGATAAAACAATGGGATAAGAAGGAAAGGGAAAGAATAAAGTAGAATAAACTTGTATAGGCAATAGGTAGGTATACTATTGAAAGCCGACAAACCAGACATTAAAGAGTTAAAATTTTACGTTGGGAATAAAGCCATAATTACAATGTGACTACTAAAACAAAAATAAAACACTGCTAGAAAAGAAGTTCAAATAGAGAGACATAAGAGAGAGATAAAAACTCATGTAGTAAAAGAAATCCAGCAAATATACCATAAACGCAGAATGATTATAATATGAAATAATATGATAGAATTAAGACCAAACATAACATTCTTTCCAATAACTTTAGAGGCATTAACATACCTATTAAAAGGAAAAGACTTCTATTCTGGTTCATAAAGCAGAACTTCACTTCATACAATATATAAGGTATAAACCTAAAAGAAAATGAGTCAAAAGCCTAAATATAAAGAGTTAAACAAAAATATACCATGAAAATTTTTAAACAGATGAGAAGGGATAGTAACACTGATAAACAAAGTAAAACACAAAACAAAAACTATTAAATGTAAAAAAGAAAGACACTGTTTAATATTAAAAATAGAAAGTCTCAATGAAGATATAATAAGTATGAATATCTATGTAACAAATAACACAGCATTCCTCTTTGTAAAGCAAAATCTCAGAGATGCCAGGAGACACAGACAGAGCAAAACCGATAGGAAACTTTAACATACTACTGACAGATCAGGTGGACTAAAAATGTGAAAACACTTTTTAACCCTACAAATAGAATTATGAAGACTCTGAATATATATTAAACTTTACACCCTGGAAACAGAAAATAAACCTTACTCTATACAGAACATCACAAAAATTAATCATGCATTAGGTCACAAGGAAAACATCAGAAAGTTCTATAAAAGATATATTATAAGCAACACTCTCTGGTTTCGATGAAATAAAACTAGAAATTACTTAAGCAGATTTGTAAAAGCCCCTTCCTACTTGGAAATTTTAAAAACTTTTTTTAATTTTTTTTTTTTATTTGCGGTACATGGGCCTCTCACTGTTGTGGCGTCTCCCATTGCAGAGCACAGGCTCCGGACGCGCAGGCTCAGCGGCCATGGCTCACGGACCCAGCCGCTCCACGGCATGTGGGATCTTCCCGGACCGGGGCACGAACCCGTGTCCCCTGCATCGGCAGGCAGATTCTCAACCACTGCGCCACCAGGGAAGCCCTAAAAAACTTTTTTTTAAAAGCAATTCTTGGGTAAAAGTAAATACAAACAAAAAATATCTTTTAAAAATAATAATGAAAACCCTGCATATCAGATATTTTTAAAGCACTGATAAGAGGAAAATTGATAGCCTTAAAACACTCATTTTAATGAAACTGAAAGAGTAAAAACTTATGAATTATCTGCAGAGCCAGAAATCTCTCATACTTTATATCTCTCAAGTCTCTCATACTTTCTCTCTCTCTCTTCTTCTATACCAGCTCTGACCCAGTCTGAAAAGGCTCTCTACTTTTAAGGACTCATGTTATAGATATGAATTAAAATCTCAGCTCATAAAGGCGTTTGAAATAAAAAATTTATATCATGGCGTTTCATACATGTATGACTACAGAAAAACAGTGCCCATTTACATTGCAGGTTCTCACCGTTTTTTTTTTATTTGGTCCTGATGGTGCAGAAGAGTTCCTGGGAATTGAACTCCCTGGAGCATATACCTCGTCTATGGCTCAGTGTCTGAGATACCAGACTACTAAATATATCTATTTTATTACCCTTCATTTATTTATTCCATTTTGCTTCACTTTTATTTATTCCATTCCCCTTTTTCTATCATGTCTTAATACACAGAAAAACGAAAGAAAAAGGTAGGTCAGGGCTTCCCTGATGGCGCAGTGGTTGAGAGTCCGCCTGCCGATGCAGGGGGACACCGGTTCGTGCCCCGGTCCGGGAAGATCCCGCATGCCGCAGAGCAGCTGGGCCGGTGAGCCATGGCCGCCGGGCCTGCGCGTCCGGAGCCTGTGCTCCGCAACTGGAAAGGCCACAACAGTGAGAGGCCCGCGTACCGTGAAAAAAAAAAAGGTAGGTCAGCTTCAGGTAAAATTGGTCACGTAACAACGGAAATCAAAATTTTGAGACACACCTATTCTTTCTCCAGTCATATCCCTCTTGTATTGTTAATCATCCCATACAGACCTCTAACAAGCAGCTTTCCTTGTCCTTGCACCCTGTGGCAGGAGCAGGTTACAAGCCAACTCCCATAAGCTCAGCAGAGATTCACACTTAGTAATACACTTCTGGAATTTAAGCTTTTAAACACATATATTGTACAAGAAGCAAGGGATACAAGAATGGCCTTCTAATAGAAAAGGTAGAAAACTAGAGCAGTATTTTAGCCTCCCTTACCTTCTCTTTTTAATGGATATCTTAAATATTTAAAACCATATTTGATAAAATGATGCATCTCTTTATATAAGAAGAATTTTAAGGAGAAATAAACTAAGTACATATACTATGATATAACCCTGGAGAGTTGTAAAAACTCAATGGACAGCATAAAAAGACAAAGCGTCTATAGAATAGAAAAACCCCAAGCTAAAAGGCAAATGGACAGGAAGAAAACATTTAGAGAACATGTAACAGATAAAGGTTACTACTTAATATATAGAACTCAAATAGGTAAAAATTATCAATATCAATTAACATTAAAAACAAAAATTTAAAAGATTTCCAACATCATGAATAATTTAAGAAATGTAAGTAAAATCAGGATATCCTTGCCATGAAATTACAATTTTAAGAATTTCATAATATCCAGTATTAGTGAGAATATGAGAAAATAGTCATTCTCTTAAAATGTTGGTGAGAAAGTAAAATTACACAACTTTATTGGAGGGCAACATTGCCAATACCTATCAAAATTAATAATCTACATACCATTTTATTTCCATATCTAACCATCTATTATTCTAAACACTCACACTTAATTACAAAGGCACTTTTAATAGTGATTTTTTTAAAGGTGTGTAATAATATGAACAATTTCATGTCTCTTACAAAAAATCAGATTATATATTTCTACATGTGTATATATTTTCATATAAAGAAAGGAATAAAGGTCTGGAATGATATTCACCAAATGGATAGTGGTTACTATGGGGTGAGAACTGTGATGGCTAAAAGGAGCAAAGAGGTACTTTTACTTTTTACTTCAATATATTCTTACCTGACATTTGAATTTTTATGTCAAGAATGTTTTCACACATACTTGTATAATTTCCTCTTGTTATTTTTAAAGAAAATAGTAGATTAAAGAAATGAAGATAGTGTGTGTTTAGAATGTTTTAAATACTTTTAGTTATAATGGCACTTCTCAACCTATTCTTTAGACTCAGTATTTTTATACTTTCCTATTTTTTTAATCTATCTTTGATTTTGAATGGATTCCACAATAATATCTTCCAGTTCAAAAATTCTAACAGTGAATTTTCTAAAAAGTTTATCCTGTCTATAATGGTATTTTACTTTTAGTGACAACATTTTTCAATTCTTCAATTTCTAATTAGATTTTTTTTTATATACACCTTCATATTTGGTTCTGCCTGTTTGGTTACATAATTTCTTGCTCTAGTCCAACAGAAGTTATTTTTTCACTTATTCCCATGAAAAAAAAAATCAAGCATACTTATTTTAGTTTTTAGCAGATCCATCCATTACACTAATTTTATATAAAGCAAATTCCTGTTTGTGCTATTTATCAAGTTGTCTTTCTCAAAAGTAGATTTCTTCATGTTTTTTATGTCATTTATAGTGGATAAGGTAAAGTGGCCCAACAGAAATTAGATTTGATGAGGTTATCACTTCACTTAATACTTACTGTACACTGTTGTGAGGTATTATTACTCTTGTTTTATGGATAAAGAAACCCAAGTTTGTAATACTGCTTACTCATCAGTGACAGAACTCGCAATAGGTCTGATTCCACAGCCTCATTCCTTTGCCATAGCATTGTGTGTGTTTGTGATTTTTAAAAATTTGTAGTTGGCAACAAGCTTTCACCAAAATAAATTCAGTTAATGTGACTATTCATCCAGAGTGTCAAGAATATTGTCCCAGAAGTCAATGACCACCTTTTTTGTTGATCACAGTACACTACAGGTGAGTTCCTCTAGATTTTACTTGTACAAACAATCCTTCCTTCAAACTAAATTACAGTAAAAACACTTACCACAAAGGAAATTGCTAACAAAATCATTATCTACCTCAGCACAAACTAATGTTATTACCTCCAGGAAACAGAAGCAACTGAGTTACATAATAGAAATATTAATTTAAAGGTCACTGGATGTCAGAACGTATCATTTTAAAGAAGTCTCCTGAGTCACCATTCATTAGAAATTATAATGGTTAGAACTCCAAGTTCAATGCCATGAATCAGCAGATCTCTCTCCTCCCTGGTTCATTTAGCACCAGCTATGAAGATCTGGAAGGGGGACGATAGCTATTCTCTGTCTGAAATATTTCCTTTCACTTGTAAGGAAGAAGAAAGAAAACCAGAGAGTCCTTCCTAAGCAACACTTTATTAAATATACATCTAATACCCTGCATTAATATATAGAGCACACACACACACAGAAATTAGCTCTAGAAGGAGCCAGCTCAGTCCCATGCCCTCATTTAACAGATAATGAAACTAAGATTCAGTAAAGGGTTTATCCAATCAAAGCTGCAGAAATACTGACTGAAAGAACCACAAATAAAGAGGGGTAAAAATATTATACCACTTATCTCAGCTAGATGAAAGCCGTTCGGTACAACTGAACATGAAACAAAGATATGAAAGTTACTGATATTTTCATTATTCTATATCATTTTAAAACTCCAACTCAACTTTTTCTTCTGGACCTACACTTGCATAGTAAAGGAATTTGGTGAAAACTAAGTAATTAGCCTCTGCAATATATCAAAATACTTTCCAAACACTCTACTTAATGTAACTGAGGCTGAAGTAGCATTCAATAATCATATTAAGATAAGGACGCCTATGTTTTAAAATGCATGGTGAGAACTGCATATACCCTCCAAAGTGCTAACTGGGGATTAAAAAGCAATTATAATTGCCAAAGAGCATAGGTTGATCACTGATACTACCATTTTGTATAGAGTACTGTAGACACAGCTCATTGTCTCTAACATGTTAAACATAACCAAGAAACTCTGGTAGAGGGAAACAAATAGAAAGAAAAATTTATTGCATATCAAATGAACTGAAATCTTCAAATTGTTCTTTTCCTGATTTCAAGTCCAAGAGTCACTTTTTATAGTATACATAGGGCAAGAAAAACCATTAGTACTGGGCATCAAGTACATCTTTGGTAATTTAATATGTTCCCCGAACATTCCTTTTTTTTAAGTTTCATTACAGATCTCTTTGTACGTCAAGATTACTATTGCAAGATAATATACTTATCCACTCAAGTTTTCTCTATATCAAATTGAAAAGTTGGGACAAAGTGTAAAAGACATTATTCTAGTTGTTTTTTAAAAATTATATACTATTTAGATTTCTTAAAATTTAAAACTGAATATTTTCTGCCAATATGATTCCTATTTCATCACAACACATCTCTGATATTCACCGTCTTCTAATACATAAAATATAATACAGCCACTTTAGAATAATCTTTAGCTATATCTCCTAGAGCTAGACATACATATACCCTATGTCCCCAGCAATTCCACTCCGAGGTCGATAGCCAAGAGAAATTCATACATATACAGGAAAATTTAAGCAGTTATCTGTAGTATCCAAAAGGTAACAACCTAAATGTCTATTAACAGTACAACTGAAAAATAAACTGTTGGAGTAACCTTACAAAGGAACACTTCACAGCAATAAAACTGAACTTCCACAACACACAGTGTGGATGAGCGTCATCTACATAATGGTGAGTGAAATAAGTTAGACACAAGAGTACATACTATATAATTCAACTTACATACACCTTTAAAAACAGGCAAAACTAATCTATGGAGATAATAATTATCTGAGTGAGATAATGACAAGAAGGGAGTATGAGAAAGATAATGTTCTTTACCTTCATCTGTGTGGTGGTTTCATGGGCAACCACCTTGGAAAAGTTCACCAAGCTGTACTCTTAGGATGTGTACTCATTTCTGCTTGAATGTTATACTTCAATTTAAGATCAACACCTCAAACACTAGGCACACATTAGAATTTTTCTAAGATTATATCTTGGAGTAGTGAAATCATCCTAACAGTATTAACCAGAATAATAATATTCTAGTAATGACTTTCTACTAACTAACTATGTGAACTCTAACATAACTTAACATCCCAGTGATAATTCTAATGGCCAATAAATCTCAGAGATCTTCTGGAGATTTTTTTGAAAGACTTTAAATCATTTTTATTCATGTGAGCTTACTATATGTAGGACAGTGTTGTAGGCACTTATTGCTCTTACTCTAGTGGAAAGAAATAGAAAACACAAAGAGGAAGGAAGGAAGGATGGAAGGGAGGGAGGGAGGGAGGAAGATGTAAACTGTAATCGGTAATTAGAAAGTATAGCTATATTAATAGATATATACACACCAAATGAAACTCCATCCAGTGTAAACACACCTGAACACACAAACACAAAAGGGAACCTAGCTTTAAATAACTATTTCATTATGCTGTGAAGTAAATCCTCTCCCAGGGTTAATATTCCAGCATAAATCTTCATGAATATGTCTTTATAACACATGAAATATTTAAGCATTTCCTTAAAACCACAGAGGACAGAGCTGGAACCAAAGAGGCAGATTTTTCAAAGAAACAGATTAGGTCAGTAATTAAAAAGGAACTTTAAACAACCAAAATATTTTAAAAGGCAGTGTTAAAAGAGAAACTTGATACTGGATTATAGACAAGAAATAATTTGTATTTGGGAAGGAGGTTAGACTCGACCTATAAGACCCTTCTAGGAAGGATTTAATTCTAAGAACAGGAATTATCAATTAGGAGTTTTGAAAATACATTAAAATATGGCATACTTTTTAAATGCTTACTGTGTATATACAATAATAAAAAGAATAACAGTCATATACAATCTTACATTCATAATAATTGACATTTAAAGTACTCTTATCTTATAGATCTTAAAATGTTATTATAATTATACATATATGGTATAATTATAACAAAAATAAAATTTTATATTCCTTTTTTAGTGAGCATTATATCTCTAAGTATTTTAATATGTTAATTTTACTGTAATTCTAGCTAGGTTAATAAGAATGTTTATATCAGTAAATACACGCTTTTTAAGAAGAAAAAGATACGTACACTTCTAAAAAGCAACATAATTCTTACAATCTGTTTTAACATCCTTCTAGGACAAAAATGCAAAAAACAAGCAAACTGAAAAAAATACTTATGTATGTATACACTAAAATCAAATTACCTAAAAATTCAAATAACAGAATAAAATAGCAATGAAACTTATTGAGGCTCTGTTTACGCCATTCCCTAGTGGCTTCAAATTATCTTTCATCAGTTAAACACAACCAAGCTGAAAATCCTTGCAACTGCATATTATATACACGAGACATTTGTAGAATATTACCAACAAATATTGAGTGGTTGTAGCCTTTTCTAATCTATTCTCCACACTACAGTTACAACCGTCTTACTAAAATGATAATTTTATAAACTCATGCCCCTTCTAAAAGACATAAATGCTTTCCCTGCTACCACAGAATCACATCTAAGTTCCTTAAAAGGACTTTTGAGGTGGCATACGCTGGTTACTTGTGCAGCCTTACCTCTCTCCACTCTATCTGAACTTAGCTTTTCAACCACATGGCTTTAATTTCAGGTTCTCTGAACTTTTTGGAGTCCCAGATCTAAACATGAGCTGTCACTTACGCCTAGAACACTAGTTCCTGATCTCTCACCCTAACTTCTACTGAGTCTTCAATATTCACCTGCAAGAAGGAATGATCCTCATGGAGAAGACCTTCCTGGTTCCCCACATACCAGTGATTCACCCCTACAGCAAGCCCATGCTGAGTTATACCACTTAATGGCCTACCTTCCCCAAAAACAGTAAGACAGAGATCATTTCTCTGTGTCACCACTCTGTACCCCAATGACACCTAGAAAATTCATTATCTGTTGGATGAGTGAATGATATAAATGCCAGTCCTTGATATAGGTAATATGAGTTCTAGGTTCTTAGAACACTACACACAATAAAATATTTCCCACACAAATAGTTTCCTAGTCTGGGCATATTGCTTAATTTGAAAAAGCAGAGTAGAAGAGTAGGTGACCTTGGGCAAATTACTTAACCTCTTCAAGCTTTATCTTCCACTACTTTAAAGAGGGGGAACTTCACCATTTCATCATATGGCGCAACCATCCACTCATTGATCAAACCAGAAAACCTGTCATCATCCTTGTTTCCTCTCTGTCCCTCTACTATCATACCCAATCCAAACCAAGTCTGTGTATCTACCTTCAAAGAGATATTTCAATTTGTCTGCTTCTCTCCATTTTCTTCTAACCCCACAGTAATCCAGCTTCTCTATTATATTTTCAAGTACATTTTCCCATTCTTGCCCCATCCAACTTATTTATCACAGAGCAGTCAGAGAACCTTTATCAAACTATAAAGTGAACTGTCACTCTACTTAAAATCTCCCTCAGTGACGCCCTACTACCCTATTAAATGATGTGGCCCCTAACAACATCTCCAAACTCATCTCATCCAACTATGCCCAAAGTTCCCAACACACGACACACTGGCCTCCTTCCAGATCTTGCAACTTATCAAGCTTTTTCCTGCCTCAGAGCCTTTGCATATGCTGTTCTCTCTACCTAGCACACTCTTCCCTTTGGTTTTCGTAAGGTTGGTTCCTTTACTTCCTTCAGTTTCAATGTTATTTCTCTTCAGAGAGATTTTCCCTGTACACTGTATCCAAACTGTTCCCTCAGCCTGCAATCGTGTTATTCTCTATTACCACACTTTCCTTCTTCCCTTTTCAGAAAATTCCCAATGTGTAGAGCCTTGGCTCAGCACACAGCAACAGACTAAAAATGTTTCAGGAAGGAAGAAAAGAAGGGAAGCTGTACAAGGGCAGAACATGTGCAGTCTATTCTGATGTGAGCATGGGTTCTCTGTTTCCTCTAAATTTCACCTTCAACAGTCTGACATCCATCAGTAGAGATGGATAAATGCCTTCTGTTATGAAGACAACTGTTTTTTATGGTTTTTTTAATTCTCTTTTTTTTGGGGGGGGGTCATGTGGCTTTTTTTAAAATTTTTATTTATTTATTTATTTATTTTTGGCTGAGTTGGTTCTTCGTTGCTGTGCACGGGCTTTCTCTAGTTGCCGCGAGCGGGGGCTACTCTTTATTTATTTATTTATTTTTAAAATTTTCTTATGACGAGAATTTATTACTTTTGTAAATGAAAAATCACTTTACTGATCAATTTTATAGATTTAAAACAATATGAGCATTTATATATAAATGTTCACATTACAGAAATTTTTATAAAAATACAGATAAAGAAAAAAGGACAAGTCTTATCACTATGAGATTCTATACTTTCCAGCATTTCAAGCATATATATTTACAGAAATTTGCATTTTTTAGTGTACGTGTTGGGGTGCTACTCTTCGTTAGGGTGTGCGGGCTTCTCACTGCAGTGACTTCTCACTGCGAAGCAGGGTCTCTAGGCGCAAGGGCTTCAGTAGTTGTGGTTCACGGGCTCTAGAGCGCAGGCTCAGTAGTTGTGGTGCACGGGCTTAGTTGCTCCGCGGCATATGGGATCTTCCCCAACAAGGGCTCGAACCCGTGTCCCCTGCATTGGCAGGCAGATTCTTAACCCCTGCACCACCAGGGAAGCCCAAGACTACTGTTAATGCATCAGTTACCTGAGATAAGGCAAGGGTTGATATAATTGGGTCAATCAAATTAGATAGCTATTACCTCAGAAAGGATGAAATATGATCATGAGAAATAGAAAACAAAATACTTGACAATTTTGATAAGAGAAATAAATCCAGAAAGTTCTGAAAATGAAGTGCCACCTAAGGGTGGTGGCATCAGGAAGCCGTCACATGATAAGGTTTTAGAGGAAAAAATGAGGCAAAACAACATTCGAGTCCCAGAAATACATGATTTTAAATAGGAATAATACTGATGGGGACAGACAGAGTTAACAAAGATAAACCTTCATTATCTCACATTTCATGTATGGTTTTTTTCCTAGAATTTTCCCTGCACAGAAATATTAAGAGTGAAAATTGGAAATTTCATATAGGATCACCTAGAATGTAATCCCAATTTTATGAGTCAATAAATTCCTTTATAACTCCTAGGCCAGTCTAATATTGCTGAATGTTGAATATTACTAACTTGAGGTCAGGTAAAAATGCCAAGTAGATCTACTCACAGCAATTTGTTTCAGTTGTGCTCCATGAGAGCTGGATGCACTCACGTTTATTTTACATTGGTCACCAGAGGTACAATTTGCTCCCCACCACTCTGCAATAAGCAACTGTTTGCAATAAGCCCCATGTTGCAGACAACATTAGACCATCCCCTGGGGCTTACAGAATGTTGATTCCTAAAGGCCAGATTTAACACTTTGGGGAAATATAAAAGCCAGCAAGCAACTACAGAATGAGAAATAATGCATGTTGCTTGATTATTTGAGGACTGCAACTTATTACAGGGATTGGTTACCACAAAACTATGATCTGTAAATGGCCCAAGTGGGATATGCTAAACTGTTGTGCAAAAACTGAGTTAACTCACAGAACAGCAGAGATGAGGGGCATCAGGTGGATTAGCTGGTGGTCATTCTAACTAATGGTTAATGGGCCTGAATCCCTAGTCAAAGGGCTAATGTCCCATTTGACAACCCTGGCCTCCACCAGAACACCTGCTATACTGGGCAGACTGTTTTAAGGCAGCTCTATTATAGAATTCTTTATATTAAGTGAAAATCTACCTCTCAACTATTTAGTTTATTCCCATTCAGTAGGTTATACTCCCTAGAACCAAGAGAAAAAATCAAATTCACCTTCCACATTCCTACCAAAATTTGGAAGAAGCTATTACATACCCTCATGCCTCATTTTCCTTGTCTTCATATTAAACTCCTGTAGCTTATTCAATTGTAACCTTGATTGTAGGGCATGGTGTTGAGTCACTTTCTTCTAAATATGTTGCTATCGCTATATTTCAACAATCAAAGCCAAATGCACTAGCCTAACATTAAGAACCAACATAAGGGGCTTCCCTCATGGCACAGTGTTTAAGAATCTGCCTACCATTGCAGGGGACACGGGTTCGAGCCCTGGTCTGGGAAGGTCCCACATGCCGCGGAGCAACTAAGCCTGTGCACAACTACTGAGCCTGCACTCTAGAGCCCGTGAGCCACAACTACCGAGGCTGCATGCCACAACTACTGAAGCCTGCGGGCCAAGAGCCCGTGCTCCACAACAAGAGAAGCCACCACAATGAGAGGCCTGAGCACCACGACAAAGGGTGGCCCCCGCTCGCCGCAACTAGAGAAAGCCCACGCGCAGCAACGAAGACCCAACGCAGCCAAAAATAAATAAATAAATTTTTTAAAAAGAGAACCAACCTAAGTACTAAGTGTTTTGCATGTCTTGTTCCACCAAATCCTAATAAGGATGGAATTATAATCATCATCGTAAAATGAAGATATGGAGGATTACAGAAATAGAAATTCCTGCTAGAGGCTATATAGTTAGAGACAAGTATGGGAATTGAACACATGTCTGACTGCAAATCCTAAACCCTGTCCTGGACTACTTAACTTCAGACGAGACCTGAGCAGAGTGGAGGGGGGACGGGGGTAAGAGAAGCTTTTGAACATCTGTTAACTCCTAATTATGTTATTTAATATACAAACTGACTTGAACCATCTATGTGTTCAATATAACAATGATTTTTCTCCAAGTAATTGCAGAAAAAGGCTAAACCACGCAAGGTTGAGGATATAGTTATCCAAATGCTAATGCTACAGGAAGATGTCTGAACTTACCTTAGGGTAAGTTCAATGAGGCCATTGAGTATTTTAAGTGATAGAATTATACATTTACTGAAGTGACCTTAAAAGTTAACTCTAAGAGGTGATATGTAGGGATGGATGGAAAGAAAGCTACAATGGAGGCTGAGAGCAGTAAGATAACTCTCCCAATATTCCAAGTGAACCCTGCACAAGAGTCTGAACTAGATAAGTCACAGGGAGATGGAAGAAAGTATATGGTTTCAAGAGATTTTTAAAAAGCAGAATTGACAGTACTCAGTGATGGTTCAGATTATAAGCTGTAGTATACTACAGGTTTAGAATGTGGGCCCTGGTCTGACTGGGATATGAATTACAGCTCCACAATTTCATTTGTGTGATTGATGCTGTACTTCAGTGTCTGCAACTGTAAAAGGAGGTACCAGAGTACCTAACTCATGGAGATGATGGTAACATTAACTGTGATAATAGATGTAGAAGGTTTATAAAAGTCCCTGTCACATAATAAATGCTCACTAAATGATAGCAATAACAAGGAGGAAGAAGAGAGAGGCAGAGAAGGTAGTCTACGATGGCTCCATGTCTTTGCTTAGGTAACTGGATGAACTCAGAGATGGAACACAGGCAGAAAGTCAGGCATGAGAAGGAAGATCAGGAGTTTACTTTCAAAGATGATGAACCTGAGATGTCTGAGCATTAGGCAGGTAACAATGTGTTGAAGAGTAAGAAATTAAATGCCTAGGCGTAGTCTAGCCTTTTAAAGAAATTTGGCTATGAGGGCAAGTAGAAAGGACGTAAAAGCCAGGGGAGGAAAGTAACTTATTTTGATGGATGACACAAGAATTAAGAGTTTGAAAGAGGAGAGCCTGGAGAGAGGGAGGGACTAAAGGTACAAAGGATTAAGGGGTTAACCTGGTGAAACAAGTTTCCGAGCAGTTGGAGAGAAATGGGTCCAGAGCACAAACACAAGCCTCAAACAGAAACAAGAGTTCCTCTTTCTCCTAGAAAAGCAGGAAACAGGCAAAGTAGAGATTCAGATTAAGACTGGAAACTATAAAACTCCTAGAAGGAACAACAGGCAGAACACTCTTTGACATAAACCATAGCAGTATTTTTTTGGAAACTGTCTCCTCAGGCAAAGGATACAAAAACAAAAATTTTTAAACTCTTTTTTTTTTTTTTTTTTTTTTACGTGGGCCTCTCCCATTGCAGAGCACAGGCTCCGGACGCACAGGCTCAGCGGCCATGACTCGTGGGCCCAGCCGCTCCGCGGCATGTGGGATCTTCCCAGACCGGGGCACGAACCCGTGTCCCCTGCATCGGCAGGCGGATTCTCAACCACTGCGCCACCAGGGAAGCCCCAAAAATTTTTAAATGGGACCTAATTAAATGTAAAAGCTTTTTTTTACACAGCAAGGGAAACGCACCACCAACAAAACCACCAACAAAATGCAAAGACAACCTACAGGATGGGACAAAATATTTGCAAATGATATAACCGGCAACAGGTTAATATTCAAAATATATAAACAGCATAAACAACTCAACTCAACATAAAAAAACAAACAGTCTGATTTTTAAAAGGGCAGAAGAACTGAACAGACATTTTTCCAAAGAGGAAATGCAGATAGCTAACAGGCACATGAATCGCTCAACATCACTAATCATCAGGGAAATGCAAATCAAAATCATAATAAGATATCACCTCACATCTCTCAGAATGACTATCATTAAAAGAACACAAATAACAAATGTTGGTGAGGATGTGGAGAAAAGGGATTCCTCATATACTATCGATGGGAATGTAAATTGGTTCAGCCACAATGGAAAGCAGTATGGAGGTTCCTCAAAAAACTAAAAGTAGAAATACCATGTGGTGACCTAAATGGGAAGGAAATCCAAAAAAGAGGGAGTATATGTATTCGTATATATGATTCACTTTGCTGTACAGTAGAAACTAACACACCATTGTAAAGCAGCTATACTACAAAAAAATTACTTAAAAAAAATACTATATTACCCAGCAATTCCATTTCCGGGTACATATCCAAAGAAAACGAAAACACTAATTCAAAAAGATACATGCGCTACAATGTTCACAGCAGCATTATTTACATTAGCTAAGATATGGAAGCAACTTAAGTGTCCACCAACACATGAATGAATAAAAGGGTAAAAAAGATGTGATATATATACATACACACACAACAGAATATCACTTAGCCATTAAAAGAAATGAAATTCTGCCATTTCCAACAACATGGATGGACCTGAAGGGTATTAGGCTTAGTGAAGTAAGACAGAGAAAGACAAATACTTCTGTTATCACTTGTATGTGGAATCTAAAAAATAAAACAAGTGAATGAATAACAAAACAGAAACACACTCACACATACAGAGAACAAATTAGTGGTTACAGTGGGGAGAGGGAAGGTGGGAGTGGCGAGATAGTATTATAGTTTGTACCTCTTAATCCCCTACCCCTAAAATAAAAAAGCTACAAGGATATGTTGTATAGCACAAGGAATATAGCCGATATTTTATAACAAATTATAAATGAAGTATAAACTATAAAAATATTCAATCACTATGTTGTACACCTGAAACTAATATTGTAAATCAACTATACTTCAATTTTTAAAAATTTATAGATGCAGAGGTAGATATGTCCTATAGCAAGAAATTGAGGAAGTTTCTCTCCAATTTCACATCTTGTAATAACCTGAGGTCAATTCCATGGAAGTAGAGGGAGGTGGGGAGAGTAGGGAGTTGAACTTGAGTATGGCAGCAAAGCTTTAGGATATTATTTGAAGGGAATGGAGTGAGAACGACAAGGGAAAGGCGTTCCTACTATGAACTTCAGCCTATCTTTCAGAGTCCAATTCATTTGTTGCCTGTGAAATTTCCCCCTACTTTCTTCTCATAAATGGAACTTTTATCTGTCATACAATATTTGGTTCTAAATTTTTATTAAAGCACTTATTTTGATAAAAGTTATATGTTTATTTTGCCACTTAGATCATGTTTTGTTCAATGCTAAAATTCCTAGTCATTCTCTAAAACACAGTAGCTGCTCTTTTTTTCTTAAAAGAAGCAAGCCAGTTATCTATCCATCTAATTATACTGTAATCCCACATACTTCTCCATGTTAGAATGTTAGAAACCAAACAATGCAGTTTTTTAATAAGTAAACTAGAGAAAATTTGTATTTTTCTAATAGCAAATAGTTCACATGAATCTGCCCTACAAATAAGGTCATTGGGTCCATAGATTTTTTTTCAATATGCCCAAATGGTATTATTAGTATCATTAACAGAACTAGAATTGTGGGATAGTCTTTGGAAACTATTAAGACAGCATTAAAATATGTCTCACTGGTCCTAGATGTTCTCCTTGTAGAAACTAAACCTCTGCCATTTACTAACTAGCTGACTTGCCATCTAAAGGTTATGATAACTGAAAGGAATATTTTCTTCTGTCCTTCTTATATCATAAATTCCTAAGGACCTGCCTAGAATGAATTTAAACTAGCAAAGAAATCTTTTCTTCATCAAAAATCCTTTCGACTATTTATTTTCTTCCCAAGTAGACTGATTTCGGTGTATACCAGTTAATACTTTATTAGCTTGGTCTTGCATGCTGAACACATCAGAGGTTTTTCCCCCCAGATACAGTTTTCTTGCAATTTTAGTAGTATGCCATAAGGAAAAGAATGATTTTTGAGCTACAACCACATTATCAAAGTAGAGGAGCCTTGTAGAAGCCTAATTTCCAGAATCAGACATAGAATTACTATCTCAATTTTATTTTTCTCTAAAATTTAAGGAAAAACACAACCAAAAAAGATTAATTGCTAATATTAAGAATAATAAATTATGTGACATATATGAATGAGCACCTATGTTAGGCAGCTGCTATGTTAGGTACTAGGATGGTAACCAAACTGCAGGAAATGTTATTCCTACCCTCCAGGAATTGTACAGGCAAGTGGGATGGAAAGTACATGAGACAACAAAATAGTTGAAAGACTTTTGAGCAAGACGTCAACAAATGCAGCCAGTTAATTTACAAGGTGCTTTTGATTTCAAATTTCAAATGTTAAATATAAGCATTCCCCCCTAAACTTTAGTAAAGCAAATAAATTGGCCTTGGCTTTCATAGAGCCATGTGAGCCTTACCTACGTAGGTGTTAAAACATTAACAGATAATCCTCTGCAATAGGCTTTAACTAACAATGTCTCTAGAAGAAGGGTGGTCATCTGGTGCCAGGGAGAGGGGTAGAGGGCGGTCCCTGACTTAAGGAGAGAGAAGCACCGCTAAAGGAAACGGAAGGAGAGGCAGGCCGGGGAAATCCACGGGTGTTTTCCAGGTAAGGTCAGACTCTCCACCCTCCCAAATCCATTCCTGGGCCTCTCCCTCTTCTCTCCTTAGGTCACATGGAACCCTCCCCTGCCCCCCCAGTGCAAATCAAAATGAAGTTTCTGCACCCAACCTCCCTCAAATATCATCTATTCCACGTGAATTGATTATGTTATTTATTCAAAGATATTTCCTTCTAAAGGGGAACTCCTGATACCAATTGTTAAAGTAATAAAATATATTCTATATCATTAAATTTGCATATATAGACATATTGCTGGACTTATTATTTTGTACTTATTAATACACTGTATTATTATAAATTATTGGACAATGAACTCGTTGAGGACAGGGTCATCTTAGATTCCCAGAGCCTAGAAGTACATAGTAGATGTTCAATACGCTACAATGAGACAATATTCCTCCCACAACTAGGAGGGTCTAGATTATTAATTATCTGAATCTTACACGATTATTCTCCATAAGTAATCATACAACAGAAGATTTTTTTATATGAAGTGGCTAATTGATTAGGAGAGGAGACTTCAGCTTCACTTTACCATGGAACATTCACTCTTTCACTTCCTCTCTGCAGAATATTTTATAGTAAATAGAAACAGAATTTAACACTTTTTCAAAAATAATCCAAAACATCTAACAGTTTATTCACAGTCACTATGAAGATTTTCACCTTTTACACCTTTGATCTATTTTTAATTTAATTTTATTTCAGTCCAGACTACACTAATTTCCTCACAGAGCTTCTGTTTACTTAGAACAGAATGATGAACACTGTAATTGTCCAGCATGATAAGACAGGTGAAAAATTGGCTGTGTATGTTCAATCATGACGTTAAATATTATTAGGTTAGATAGCCCACTATTACATTCTAAGAGATTAAAGTACAACACAAATTGATGAGGAAATCATAATCTTAAAATTTTCAACAACAGTCTGGTATTGATTTTGATATAAGACTAAAAAGCTTACTTAATACATTTTTTACTCAATTCACTATTGCATGTGTGCTGGGGGAGAAAAAAATTGTATCTTGTATTCTATACCAACCCATTAAATCAAAATGAATTTAGGGTAGCATCTATTTTTCTTCCACTGCACTGTAGATAACTACCAATTCAAGAAGATAACTAACAATGGGAGCAATTCATCACCAATATCATTTTGTTCATCAAGTTTTGCTTCCATTCCTGACCAACCAAAATATATATATATATATTCCTTTTGACATATGTAAGTTTCAAACAGGTGTCAGAGATAAAAATTGCTAAATGAGTAGCTGGAGTAACATGAGACTGCAAAAACAGAGGCATCCTCTCACTATTCTTTATCATTTTATCTAATTATTTCATTATGATGTTAAACTTTAAGCCATCCTTTTGAGATGAGTAAACACAGACACACTTGTCCCATCTCAATTTCATCCATGTTGTACCACGTATCCAATGAACCTCCCTTTAGGGAAGTTCTGACCTGTGTATTTCAAGACAGCTGCTACAGAGTACCTCAACATATTTCATTTGATTTATTACTATAAAACTCAATCTGATTAGGCTTCAGCTTTTCAGTGAAATGACATTCACTTAAACATGGCATTTGACTGGGAATAGTTCCTTTTTCTGTGTCATATTTTTTAAGTAGCATTTTTTAATCTGTCATTAAGACAACAAATGTGTCCATATCACCAAGACTTATGAGTAAAACGTATAAAAGCAATCAATCAGATAGATGTTTGCAATCATGAGCATAAACACCTTAGGCATGACAAAGCCTACATGAATTGTAATGCTTGGCAGGATATGGGAGAAGTGTTTAAAAAATAGACAAAAAGTATATGCATACTATAGAGGTGACAAAAATCTGGACATGCAGTTAGAGGAGAAAATGTAGAATAAAGAATTAAAATATATTGCATAGGGAAATGTAACACTTGATGAATGACTGACTCAAAAATGCTAGGGTAAGATAGACTCATCTGTGTCTATAAATTTGGTCATTTCTCTTAGGAAAGAAAATTAATAATCTTCTCAACCTTTGAAACCCATTCAAGAGTAAGAAAAAGACAGTAAGTAGAAAAGAAAATTATAGGCTATCTCCACACAGAAGTCCCCAATGACATCTGGAATATAACTATCCATCTAATCATCCACCTATGCAAAAAGTGTTGAGCACTTAATATGGGCAGGATATTAGAATGGGCAATGTACATATCTCTAATCTTCACAAGTTCTTACGAGTTAAACATTATTATCCCAATTTTATAAATGAGGAAAGTAAGACTCAAAATTTGAGAAACAGAAGGGACTTCCCTGGTGGCGCAGTGGTTAGGAATCTGCCTGCCAGTGCAGGGGACACGGGTTGGATACCTGGTCCAGGAAGATCCCACATGCCACAGAGCAACTCAGTCCATGCACCACAACTACTGAAGCTTGTGTACTTAGAGCCCGTGCTCCACAACAAGAGAAGCCACCACAATAAGAAGCCCACACATGGCAACAGAGTAGACCCCGCACACCGCAACTAGAGAAAGCCCATGCCCAGCAACTAAGACCCAACAGAGCCAAAAATAAAATAAAAATAAATAATTTTTTTTTTTTTTTTAATTTGAGAAACATACCCAATGTTATTCAGGTGCCAGTCAGATTCCAGCCTCCAATCCAGGTGCTGGCTCTAGTCTAAGCCAATGATTGTCAAACATTTTGGATTTAGAACCCCTTAACATTTTAAAAAGTTACTAAAGATCCCCCAAAGCCTTTCTTTTATATGGACTGTATCCATGAGTTATAACATATTAGAAACTAAATTTGACAACCTAAAACTTTTGTTATTTTTCAATGAATTAACAATAGCAAACCCATTACATGTCAACACAAATAACACTTTTTGTTTAAAACTAACTATATTTTCCCCAAAAGAGTTGAAAGAGTGGCATTGTTTTACATTTTTGCAAATCTTAATAGAGACAACTGGATTCTCATATCTGCTTTTGAATTAGTCTGTTGTGATGTCACATGTCTTTTAGTCTCAGCAAAATTGCACTGTACATTCATGAGAGAATGAGAGTAAAAAAAGGCGAATAGGGGTTCCCTGGTGGTGCAGTGGTTGAGAATCCGCCTGCCAATGCAGGAGACGCGGGTTCGTGCCCTGGTCCGGGAGGATCCCACATGCCGCGGAGCGGCTGGGTCTGTGAGCCATGGCCGCTGAGCCTGTGCGTTCGGAGCCTGTGCTCCGCAACGGGAGAGGCCACAGCAGTGAGAAGCCCGCGTACCACAAAAAAATACAAAATAAAAAAAAAAAAAAAAGGCGAATAAAGTCTTAGTATTATTATGCAAATTGTTTTGACCTCATAGACACCCCCGCCCCCCCCCGCCAAAGTGTTTCGGGGATCCATCAGCATACCCTCAACCACATCTCTCACATTTTGAGAACACCACTTTCTAAAGTATATTACTGATACTGCATATGCATTCCTATATAAAATACAAATTCAGACATGCAAATATAGAATTTTTGTTTTCTGCAATGGAACTTAATACTTATTGCTCAAGATCCTGTGCCACCTAAAGTCAGAAGACATAATCTAGTCTTTTCTAGATAAACTTAATTACTTCTGGGTTTCCTCAGTAATTTCCGTATAAGGTCAATTCAAGATTTCAGGCCTCCTCATCTTTCTTGTCCCTGAGGTGAGGGTTACAGGCTGAGGGGCAAATTCACCCTGTGTCATCAGTAGGAGGCATCGGATCTGCAATGCCCTGCTCAACATCATTTGTGCAGTCTGGTTTTCAGTGATGTATCTGTAGTCCCACTGGCCTCCAAGCATGTGCCCTACACTGCCATTCTTGGCTGTATCCCCCTCGTCACAACTGAGAGCACTGGTTCTCTGAGCGAACTTCCCTGTCCTGGAATTTAAGAAGTTCTAGCTGCCTCCCTTGATCCACAGGAAACTGGGGATTAATATTACATCTTCTTTGCCTCCAGGCTCCTCTCATAAGCATCTCTACCCTACTGACCCCATGTCACTTTAATGTGGGACATATCCATGAGATTATTGCCTCAAAAAGTTCCAGAAGGGGCAGGGGTTCAGCCATTCCAACGTTACTGCTACCATACCCGTGGTCATACAGGACCATGTACGCTTTTATGTAAGTCTTGCCATCTCCCTGGCTTTCACCTAGAGAGTGAAGCTCAAATATCCCCTACTCAAATCTTCACCTGAAGGAGTTTCTATCATCATCCCTCCCACACCTCAGCCTGAAGAGGAAAGGAAAGTAAGGTACAAGGCCGCTGTGTCTACTGAATCTCACTTCTAACACAAATCTCTTTCTAGCCAAGACAATGTTTATTTAATATTATAATGAGATCATCTCATTTTTTAGCTAATTTCATTCCAATCTATTGTTTAAAATTTTTTTAATAAATAAATTTATGCACTGGTATCTTCAGAGCTTTGCTTTAAAAACAAGACCTTGTCTATCAAATACAGTCCACCTCCTGCAACTCAAACAGCTTGGATTTCAAGACTATTGCATCAGCTGTAAATTTCAGCATTCTATCTAGAACATAGAAAATAAGAATTTAACTCTTCTTTAAAAGTTTAACTCTCCTCTCCAACATAAAACTGTAGTAATGGTAGTAAGCTTCAACCTGATTTAATGGGAAAAGGGCTGTGGATATTAAAAACAAACATATATATTGATATACATATGTATACCAAAAATAATTTACTAAAAAGAAATTACACAAATTAATATATCAAAAGACAACCTTATTATCATTTGTATAATGATAGGTTCCATAAACATGAATATATTCAGTTATATGTATTACATTAATTATGGAAAAAAATTGGTTTTATCCACAAATTTTGATAATATTCCTTCTCCTCCTCCTCCTCCACCTTCTGCCTCTTCCCCTCTTTCTTTTTCTGAAAACATTTGAAATATCAAATACTGTTTCCTACAGAGAGTTTTCTGGTAGGATCCTAGGTGGTAAGACGGTACAGGTAGACATGTAACTGGAGTGGTAAGAAGGGGTACTATTTACGGAGAATATAAAGTTAAGGATAGAGCATAGAGCTTTAGATTTATGAGTAACAGAGATATAAAACTAGTCTATCTCTGATATCAAAAATGAATAAACATACCAGAAAAATAAGACCCACAAATGCTCATTCAATACTACAGATGCAAAAACTCCAAATAAAATCTTGACAAATCCTGTTGCATATTTTAAAATAACCCCTCATGACCAAATAGGACTTATCATAGGAATGCAAGACAAATAAATTTAAAGATATCTATTTATATAATATATTCACCATACTAACAGATAAACACAACACATAGCTATTGCTATCTCAATTGACCCCTAGTATCAAAGGCTGAAATACTTACAAGTACTTAAAGTCTAACCTCCCCTCACTTTAAGATAAACATTTAACAACCAAAAAACAAAACAAAAAACCCCAAAAGCCTCTTAACCAAATGAGAATAGAGGAAAAAACATGTCTTTGATTCCATACGAGGAGCCTAAGGCAAATATTACAGTCAATGTAAATAGTAGAAGGGCTTCCACAGTGAAGAGGAAACGGAGTGGAGGTTGTACTCTAAGGAGAAAAAAAGAAAAAAATGAGATGATTTTGCTTATGCCTATCTAGAAAGACAGATACAATCAATTGAAAGGGCATTAGAATGAATAAGAACATCCAAAAATGTGGCCAGAATCAGGGTCAACATTAATGACTCTCCTATACACAGAAATAATCAATTGCGAATTTTTTGGAAAAAAAAGATTTTTGAGAGATAGCAATAAAGATATACAGAATAAGTAGGAATAAATCTAACAAGAAATGTGCAAAGTTTTTGAAGAAAGCTATAAAATTTTATCAAAGGACATAAAAGAAGTTCTGAAAAATGAAGAGACGTCATTCATTTGACAAAAAATTAAATCCCTACCTTATATCAAACTCCCCCCCCCAAATTCCAGATGTGCTAAAGATCTCAATAGAATAAATAAAACTGTGTAAGTACTGCAACAAAATATGAGTGAATACAGAGAAGCTGGGAAGGAGACCATTCTGGGAAACTTGCCAGTGAATTCAGTTTTCCCCACATTAATCTGCAACACCAGTATCAATAGAAAACATTTTATGAAGGTTCCATGAATGTATTATGTTACACTAAACATGATACTTTTTACTAAATATAAACAACAATGGTTGCCTCTGAAAGGCGAAATTAAATATTCTTCATACAATTCCCATGTTTTCTACAAGGTATTTTTAAAAAATCAAAATAAAATCAATTTCTAAAAGTTAAACATACATAATGTAGGTGATAATACTAATACATAAATTAAGTTTGGCAAAATGTATTCTTTTCATAAATTATAAAAATAAGTAATTTATACACTTTGAGTCTTTAACCAGAGGCACTGTGCAAATGCAAAGTGTTCTGAGTCTTCAAAACTTTTCAATGTAAACTGCAGTGCTGAGAAATATTACTTAATTTACACAACCCATGAACATCCTCTTAATTATTAGTTCAATATTTTTCCAAACTTTCTTACTTTTCTTCAGTTTCCTACACAAATTTCCTTCAGCATTTTAAAAACTATTTTTGAAAACCTACTCAAAAAAGAAAAATAGTTTTTAAAATAGGAAAAAAAATTTTAAACCTCTACTCACTCATAAGATGTACAAAAATGTTGACAATAACCTTTTAAACTTTCACCTATAGAACAAGTATAATCTACATCTTGTAATACAACAAATCGCCCTCCTTCTGAAGGATTGAAACATACCCAAAACAAATTTTTTTAATTAAGAAGAACATACATACAGTGTAATCTATTTTAATTTTGCTTTATATTTCAAAGATTTGTGTTAAAGCTTTATTAATAGTACTTTTCAAGTTATTTTTCTATAAGTAGGTCTTTAATCATCTGAAAATATTTAATTCTGTTAGAAAATCTTAAAACTCTTAAAATACTTGTTTCCATGAGTATTTTTAACAATGATTATCTAAAAAACAAACTCCAAAGGACAATAATTAAGCCACATGGGATTTAACACAGAATTCAGAAAATCAGACACACACACTACACGCATACAGAAAGCCATATTTTAAATAAAATATAATCAGTTATAGAATAAATAGACCCAGATTCCTTTTTACACTAATGAATTGATTCATTCAACATCTTTAAATAATGCCTTACTTGATATCAAATCCAGAATGTTTGCTTTCTAACATAGAATTGAAAATTTGCAGAATTCTCTCATATAAGTAATACTGAAACTGAGTGAGGCCCTGTGGAGCTCCCAGGAACTGAAACCGAATGGGGCCTGGGCACGTAGTCCTCCTTTTGTCCACCATTTCTTATAGGCAAGACTCCAGCCTCCATGACCTTCCCCAAGTTCCAAAGGGCAGATTTGAACAGTTGCTAATCATGAGAGGAGCAGCCAAAAAATCACCTGAGGCAAGATTAAAGGGACCAGAGAAACTCATCAAGATTAAGAGATGACCACCTGAGGGCTTCTCTGATGGCACAGTGGTTAAGAGTCTACCTGCCAATGCAGGGGACGCGGGTTCGAGCCCTGGTCCGGGAAGATCCCACATGCCGTGGAGGAACTAAGCCCGTGAGCCACCACTACTGAGCCTGCGTTCTAGAGCCTGCAAGCCACAACTACTGAAGCCCTCGCCCCAGAGCCCCTGCTCCGCAACAAGAGAAGCTAGGACAGTGAGAAACCAGCGCACCGCAAGGAAGAGTAGCCCCCGCTCTCTACAACTAGAGAAAGCCCGCACACAACAAGGAAGACCCAACGCAGCCAAAAATAAATAAATAAATTTATTTTAAAAAAAGAAAAAACAGAGATTACCACCTGAGATGAGATTAGAGGAGTGCAAGCCCTGTTCACACCCTAATCTTGTCAGGACTCCCACTTTGAACCACTGCTATAAACCCCTCATCAAATTATCTGGGGTGGAGATACATAGTTTTTCAAGGCAGAAGCCCAGTGTGTCTCCCTTGCCTGGCAAAGCAATAAAACTATCCTTTTCTACTTCACCCAGAACTCTGTCTCTGGGATTTGATTCAGCACTGGTGTACAGAGAGGCCAAGCTTTTGGTAACGACACTATTTATGAGTTAACATTAGTTAACATTCTGTATTAGCTGGGATTAAAAAAATCTTGACTTGAAAATATAAACTATCTGTTAAAATGTCAAATCTCTTTTTTTAAAGCATGTATGTACAAACCATAAGATTATCATCAAATGGTACAGTACTTCATAAACTGCAAACTCATCTATGCCATGGGATTAATCACCAACACTTGAGAAAGATGGAGACACAGACTGGCCCCAAAGTGGTATTTAAGTTTTTTGCTAAACACACACCTCTGTGTTTTTCTGTTCAAAAACTGACAAGATATAAAACACATTTAAAATCTTTTTTTAAATATCGTGCAGCAACAATCCCTTAGAGGCAGCAATGTTAGATGGTACTTTAAAAAAGAATTTGGGGGGCTTGCCTGGTGGCGCAGTGGTTGAGAGTCCGCCTGCCGATGCAAAAAAAAAAAGAATTTTTAAATTTCCTTTAGATTCATTTACAAAACCTCACCACACAGCATGAGACATTATCCTGGTAAGCAACTATAAAGCAGAATTAACTATCCTCAAATGACTATGAAATTAAGTCAACCATATCAGATTAAGATGACCATAACTGCAGTTAAAAACATGCTAATGGGCTTCCCTGGTGGCGCAGTGGTTGAGAGTCCGCCTGCCGATGCAGGGGGCACGGGTTCGTTCCCGGGTCCGGGAGGATCCCATATGCCGCGGAGCGGCTGGGCCCGTGGGCCGTGGCCGCTGGGCCTGCGCGTCCGGAGCCTGTGCTCCGCGACGGGAGAGACCGCGGCGGTGAGAGGCCCGCGTACCACAAAAAAAAAAAAAAAAAAAAAAAAAAAAAAACATGCTAATTTACACAGCCCCCTAACCATATTTAATTGCCACATTAAAAATCCTAAATGCATTCCCTTCAGATGCTGGTCTGTGCTTTTACAACTCAGAATCGTGTCAACTAAATTAACTTGTTTTGTCTGAATGTTGCACTTGGTTTTTAAATTTAAATTTTTAAATTTACTGTTAACATTCACCAGCTCTAGCTATTATGTCAAAATATTTTTATTAAACAAATTAATGTAATTAAGTCCATCAAACTGATTGTCATGAGGTAAGCCATGTGTTAAAAAAAAAAAGTCTCTTCCCTTCTACAGCATGAGTCATCATGAAGAATGTATAGAAAAGATATACATAAATGCTGTTGTCCATTTCTATCTGTACCTTTAACCATCTGGGACATACTCATCTTCTCATGAACTAGGAAACTGAAGATAAGCAAAGGCACTAGCCAGTGTCAGAATTACTGCTGTACCACTCCTACACACGCCCACCCCTCCCCACACTCACTGATCTCTGTATCCATAAAATCCCTAAGCTTTTTACCCTAAGGCAATCCAGACCCTTTGGACACCCTACCTCACCTCTGGATACCCTTTCTCTACTGGCCTGTCAACCACTTACTTTTTTATTCAGAGTACAAAACCATTTGGCCTGTTTCTGCTACACCCCCTGGGTGCCTCACTGTCCAGAACCAATTGATTTGAAGACCCAGCATGTCTGGATTTGGCTTCCTTCCTGAACAACTATTTCACCTTTCCTCACCTACACAGTAAGGACATTATCTTATTACCCTCTATTCCCTTGTCACTCAAAGACCAGGATACCACCCAGAGTTGAGGACAAATTATTTACTCCACCAGTTACTTAGGGCAACCCCCAAGCATTAATGAAAGTATCTTTTCCCATTATATGCCATATAGAGTCTTCAACAGGCAACAGAACATATGAGATAAAAGAAATTGTGACCTGCTCAAGAAAAAAACACAAAGCATAAAATCATCTTGATTTCTTCCATGACATGGTATACCATAATGCCCAAGCTCAGTTAGGCGTTAGAAAGCCAAAGCATCCACAGCTGGCAGCAAAATGAGAATGATCTAGACTCATTTCAACATGTACAGAAGTTGCACTGAAAGGCTCCTTTAGCCAGTTCACTGTGTGACACCCATCCCCATGAGAACAATGAGAAGTTCTCAGACTAGAAGTAGTCTTCCTGCAGCTGCTGGAAATGACCAATTCTGTTAGTCTTATGGTCTTACAGCAACGAGGGGGAGATACTGTAAAACCAGGGGAGAAAGGTGAAAGTTCTTTTAAAGTGAAGAAGACTGGGCTTCCCTGGTGGCGCAGTGGTTGAGAATCCGCCTGCCGATGCAGGGGACACGGGTTCGTGCCCCGGTCTGGGAAGATCCCACATGCCGCGGAGCAGCTGGGCCCGTGAGCCATGGCTGATGAGCCTGCGCGTCCGGAGCCTGTGCTCCACAACGGGAGAGGCCACAGCAGTGAGGCCCGCATACCACAAAAGAAAAAATAAATAAATAAATAAAATAAAGTGAAGAAGATTGACACGGATGAGGAGAGAAATCAAGCCAGTAAAGGAAGGAGTAGGTGCTCTGATTTAATAAGCCAGAAATATTCACTGTCAACATTTTAAAACATTTCATTTTAGGGTTTTTTTCCTATGTATACAGATTGGTTCCCTCAACTCCATTCCAGTTGCATTCTTTAATGCATGCCAAACTAGAAAGCTAAGCTAGAAGGCTAGAGTTCACTTCCTGAACTCCCTGACAGCTAGACTTTGGCACATAATCCAGCTCCTGCCTAGCAGACGCACCGACAGGACTTTAAGTCAGAGTTAAAACACAGTGAGGCAGAGGCCAGGCTGGCTGCTGGTGGCTTCTGCTGTTTTTACTTGCAGAATCAGTCAGAGAGAAGTTTGATTTTTCTGCAGCATAGATCCTAATGTCCAATTCCTACTTTCAGGAGTGTCGAGAGCCAGGGCCAGCCGTCCATTTAACCAGTGTGAATCATGGCAGAGATGATGTGGTCCTAGAGCCAGCAGTTGTGAGACAGCTCCTCAACTGCACAAACTGCAGTTCCCCAGCTGACCGGCCACCTCTCTCAATGAGCAGCCCCTCCCCAAACAGAAACACGCTCATTAAATGAAGCAACAAATAAACTTCTGAACCACTGCCCATTTTTCTCTCTTTGTTATACAAGCTAGTGCTTACCCTAACCTCTAAAGATTCCCACAAATATTTATTGAATGAATTTTGCAGAGGAAGATAGAAATGAAAGAGAGAAGAGGGAGGGAAAGCTGGAAAGAACTGAAAAAGATAGACAGATGGATAGAGATCTAGATTAAAGGATTTATGGGATAAACACTTTCCTGAAGTTTAGAATTCTTTGGTATTACAACTGCGTTAGTTAATAATAATATATTTAATTTCTTTTCTATTGATTTTTCTGATTGAGATAAACACTTATTCAAAATTCCCATCTTATAGAAACTTATATTCTAATATACCCCATACTTTTAGTTAAATGTTTTCAGGTTAGGATTACAATTTTGTCATAAACTTAATTACACATCTACAAGTTAAAAGTCTTCCATAATGCATGAAGCTAAAATCGAATGCAGACAACATCAAAATAATGCATATGCAAAAATTGTACTATTTTATCATGCTCACACAAATTATGAAGGTGTAATATAATGCTTATGACAATATTTTAAAGTGGCATTTCTCATAGTATGGTCCAAAGAACTCTGGTGATCCCCAAGAACCTTTCAGGGGTTTCACAAGGTCTCTGTTTTCCAAGTACGGATCTATGTAAGGGTAGATTTTCTTCATGTACTTCAAACAAAACAACATATGTCAGATTGAATGCAAGAGCAGATACGGGAACCCAGCTGTGTCTATTAAGCTACACATTAAAGAGATTTACAAAAATGTAAAAAAGTCCCACTCTTCTCACTAAGTGTTTTTGTTTTAGGAAAGAGTTATTTATATTAATATATAATAGGTTTATTATTTTTATGAGTTTTTAATTTTCCCAATTTTAAATTCTAATATGCTAAATACTGACAAATCTAATCCACGTAAACAAAAGCTCTTTGGGGCCCTCAATTTTTAAGATTTTTTAAAAACTATAAACTAATTAGCAAAATCCTGTAATACTGCCAGAATTTCTTCTGGTAAACAAACTATTAAATTTAACCAGCTTCCTGTATGTATAAAATACTAGGAAGCCTTTCTAATTGTTGAAGTAGAAAAAACATGGTATTGTATACATGGGTTTAAATACCAGTTTCACAACTTATTAGCTATGTGGACATCTGGTCCCTATCATTCTCACTTATACCAATATGGCAAACTCAACAGTAAGCATATCAAAACTAAAATTATTGCATTTTGCAAGCATTCTTTAACACTGAATTAGGATTATATAGTGATTTCTATATAATTATATACATTGATTCAATTATCTGAGAGTGTATTTCACAGCTAACTCACTGTTAAGAGTTATACATTCTGCAGTAGCAGTAGCAGCATCATGAAGTATAGCTGAAGCCATCACAAAATTTTTCCTAAAATACCTGTCTTGTTTTATGGAGTCTCAACAAAATGCTTAGTTGTTCAAACATCTGCCTTGATCCAAAGATTTCTTTCTCAGGAAAATTTGGTGTTGCCTAGGGATACTCCTACCTTTCAGTGAAGAAGTGTTCATCTGAGAGAGTTGTCTAGGACACTCATCTTTGACAGCAAAAGATCAACTCTATCACAACCTGTTCATCAGGCATCCAAAGCCTAGAAATCTGCTCTCTACTACTAACAATTTAATATGCTCTCAATGAGTATGATCAATTCTTTTATCATCTAAATTTTATGAAAAGCCTTATTAAGGAAAGTTAGGGTCTGAGAAACAAGCTCCAAAGTGGTAGACGCCATTTTCCCCCCATGTTCCCAAAAGAATTCTCTAAAATTTTGCAGTACGCTTTCTCAGTTGACATTCAAAATTTTTCACAAGTTTCAACAGTTGCAAAGAATGTAATTTCCAGTATGTTGCAAATATTCTCATTTTTAAACACAACCATCACATCACTCTTTTAAGAGTACCAAAGGAATCTCAATGTCACAGCTGTTTGATACACACCATCATCCATTATTAAAATACAATATTTAATAGTAAGAAATTTTACAGGGTTCACATTTTTGCTTGAACTCATTTACACTTAAGTCCCCACTGAATTTTACCCTTATGTAATACATTTTTTTTATTTCTGAAAGTTTTTATTGATCACTCTATCATACCTCTCTACAATAAAAATACTCCTTAAAATCTTACATCTAAACTTTTAATTTTATTTCCTAAAACTGTAAAGTTCAAACTAGAAATATATATTGGAAATGCATTTCTTGATGAAATGGATGGGGCTAGTTTTTCTTTTAATTGTTCATAGGCCTCTGAATGAACATTATTTATTACTAGTATGACACAAGGTTACACATCAATTTTTGTTCTATTCTTTTCTCTTTTATGAAAGGACTGAAAAAATCCTGTTTATTTAAATAATAGATGAAAAGGGACAGTATTTTGTTATAGCAATGTTAATTCCTCAAAATCACATAAGGAATCATAGAAATATTTTTAATAATCAGCTAACAACTCAATTACATCTTCCTACAAGTTGAGAAACAAAGAAATTGGAAACCACATGAGTTGCGAAAGAATTTGTTGCCTAATGTTTTTAAGTCATTCACTTTCTCAATACCAATACCAATATTTCTAACTGATCCTCTGCTTGATGCAAGGGGCATTTTCCACCCTGGAAAAATGCACCATAGTAAGAAAAGGAATGGGTGAGAGGCCTGTCTGCATTTCTTCTTACAACATGAAAGAGCAACTGTAAGAAGGCAGTTAGTAACGGAGAACCTGCTAGAGAGATGCTTTCTCAGGTGAACCAGTTTTAGGCAAGACTATGGAAATTTAGGACTTAGAAAGGGATTTCTTCAAAATCAACTGTGTGTCCCTTGCAAAGTAATCATGTACCAATTTGAAGACCTCAGGTCCAAGGGGCACACAATCCTTTCACTCATCTTAAACAAATCCCCCTTTCCCAGCTTCTCCCTCACCTCTCTCCCCTTCCTCCCCACCTCTCTCTCAAACACAGAATTTAAAGCCCATTTATAGAAAGTAATCATATGAAGATAACCTCTGTATTTATTATAAAACTACTACTAGTAGCACAATCATCTGAACACTAAATATGATCTAAATCCCTGCTACTCAAAGTATGGTCCTCAGAACACAGCACAAGTATCATCTGTGATCTTGTTAGAAATGCAAATTTGGGAGCCCATCTGACAACTACTAAATCAGAATCTGATTTAACAAAATCCCCACATGATTTACATGCAGATAAGCATATAAACACTGACGTAAGAAGGGGAGAAATACTTTTTGAAAGTTTAATATGTAGAAAACTATTTTTTTTTGAAGAGATAATGTTTCCCCCTTTCTGATCTTAAGAACTAGATAACCCTTGTGTTTCTTGTGTAAACTAACCAGTTTATAAAACCATAAACCTCAAACTAAATATACTGGAAACACATTTCTTCCTCATTTTCCTGGACTTTGGAAGTGTCCTTCCTCCCTTCAACCTATCCCCTCCACAGCTGCAAGAGTAGAATCTATTTAACAAATCTGACCATGGCACTCCCCTGCTTAAAAACCCTTCAAGTGTCTCCAACACAAAATGACATATTACAAGTACATGCGGACCTGATTATCTGGCTCCTATCTACCTCTCCAGCCTCATCATGCAACCACCTTCCATTGCCTACTGTAATTATTTTAGCTCCCTGCACACACCATGTGGTAACTGTCCATCATGTCCCTTGCAAGAATACCCTTGCCCTATTTATTCTCTGGCTAATTGCTACCTGTCCTTCAAAGCCCCACTCAGCCATCTTCTCCTCCAAGAAGCTTTCCTGTGTGCTGAAACAAACACACACACACACACACACACACACACACACACGGGTAAAGTTTATTTGCTTTGTACTCCCACATCACTTATTTTATATTCAAATAATCTGTCTCCCTAAATAGACAATAACCTCCTCCAGGGACTAACAAAATTAACGGCATGAAACATGATGAAGACTGAGTCAAAATGAATAAATTGAAATTTAATTCTTAATCATAACACTGTAATAGCTCTTGCAATTGGTATATTTGCTTCTTCCCTGCTCTTACGTTTTAGTGGTTTTATGTCATATGATACAGTAAAACCAAGATATAAAAACTATTTTTAAAAATAATCTACCTCAATTCCTTTTTTTCAACTCGGCAGGGTCTGACTATATATAAAGAACATGGCTATGTGACTTTGGCAAAATTACATAATCTGTCTCAGTTTCTTTCTTTTTTTTTTTTTTTTTTCTTTTTTTGTGGCCATGCTGCATAGTTTGCAGGATCCTAGCTCCCCGACAAGGGATTGAATCCGGCCCTGGCAGTAAAAATGCTGAGTCCTAACCACTGGACTGCCAGGAAATTCCCAACAGTTTCTTTATATTGATTAAATAGCAATTGCAAGATCATATTAGGTAGGAAGTATCAAATCAGGGTTGCAAATTAGGATGAAATGTTTTATATAAACTATAAACATTATATACATAGTACCTTTATTTAAATCATATTCAATATCATAAATTCTATGGGTTACAATGTTAAATCAACAGGAAATTCCTTAAAAAATAAATAAAACTTTTTTTAAAGTTTATTATTTGTTTTATTGGCTGTGTCGGGTCTTAGTTGTGGCATGGGGGGAATCTTCATTGTGGCGCGGGATCTTTTGTTGTGGTGCGCAGGCTTCTCTCTAGTTGTGGCATGCGGACTCTCTTTGAGGCGCACGAGCTCAGTAGTTGTGACGTGAGGGCTTAGCTGCCCCACAGTATGTGGGATCTTAGTTCCCTGGCAGGGATTGAACCTGTGTCCCCTGCATTGTAAGGCAGATTCTCTACTACTGGACCACCAGGGAAGTTCCAAGATAAACTTTAAATGAGAAGGTCCTAACCTTTGTACTGCTGAACTTTAAAAATTTAATTCAGTATAGTATTAATATCCTGGAGTGGCCTTTGCACAATTCTTTATCTCCTTAGTTTCCTGTACTTCAAGAAGGATACAGAAAAATAAGTGATTATGTGAAACTATTCAGTTTCTGAAACACAATCTGCTATCATGAACATTTCATTTGTTGAAAACACTTTCATGCTCATCCTTTTCAACAAGCCCACATCATTAATGCTTTATTTCACCTGCCTGAGACAAGTATCATTACTAATCCCACACAGCTGTTCATTTCATGCCACACTAGGGCAGCTATTGGATGTCCTACAACATGGAGGCTAATCCTGACACTCATGAGCAATACTATCACAAATACATAAAGGACTATAAAAAAGGCAAGGAGAATTAAAATGTCATAGGTTTTGAAGGATGTATCTTAAGTCAGAGAAACTCAATAAATAACCAGTTGGCTTAAGGCTGAAAAGAAGAATTGCCAACTGGTTTAAAACCGCAGTTTAATCAACTTACAAGGACAGTAAACCTAGCATCCAGATGTTGCTTTTTAATGCCATTCCTCACTAAAGAACCGTAGCTCCTTGGAGAAAGGGCTGATTCCAGAGCTGAGCAGAGAAGGTACACGATGAGCCTGGAGCATCTTGTTACACCAGAAAGTAAGGAAATGCTCGAAGAATGAGAAGACATGTCACAAGGACTCAAAATTATGAATTGCTGGGGGGGTGGAATAGGAAAATAATAAATAAAGATAGAAATGGGGAAGAAAGAAAGGTTGATAGAATAGAATGCTGAGAGCTGACGGGTGAAAGTGGACTTGCTGCTGGCATCATTTTCCAACCATAACAATAACACTGGGTTCAGGCAAGAATTATCAACAGATGCTAAATCAAGAGGAGAAATTTTTACTAGGAACAGGATATATATATATATATACATGGTCTCAGAATGTCTCCCCACTGCCTGCTCACCAGCAACAAGGGGAAAATTTATAACTATAAAAGGGAGAAATTGGACAACACTTTGACCAGGTGGACACTGAGTGCTTCCAGATATAGTATCTGGAAAGGAAACATCACTTTTATAGTATTCTGTCTGGGAATGTGAAATCTGAAACTAAACTGTGATCAAACATCAGACTTAAATGAGGATCATTCTATTAAAAAAAAATAGAGGGAGAACCCTGTATTCTTCAAATATGTCAATGTTATAAAAAGACCAAAAAAAAGCTTAAGAATTGTTTCAGATTATAAAGAGACTAAAGAGACATGACAAACAAATGCAGTATGCAGCCCTCTACTGGATCCTGTACAAGAGAGAAAAACAAAGATGTATAAAGTACATTATCAGGTTCACTGACAAATTCTAATATGGATCGTAAGTTAGATAAAATTAATCAATATTAAGTTACTATGGTCATAAAAACATACCTTATTCTTAGGAAATCACATTGAAATATTTAACAGTAAAGGAAGGCAATGATATCATCAACTTACTCTCAAAAGATTCTGAGAAAAGGATGAATGTAAATGATCACTCTACATATGTGTGTGTGCAGTGTATACGTAACTGTAATTAAATACATACATACAGGTATTCTCTGTACTACCCTTGCAACTTTTGTGTAATTTAAAATTATTTCCAAATAAAATTTTTTAAAAAGCAGGAAGAATGATAAACACAAACTCCAACTAATGTGAGAGAGGCAGAGGAATCAGACAGGGGAATCAGGCAGATGGATGTGAGGTATAATATTTTCCATGACAGATGCATGACTGTTCCTCTTTTTACTATGCTCTATAACTATATATATATGTTACTTAAGCTCACATGTGTAAAGTAGCATATTATGAAGGAGAATAAAAATAAAATAATGCTCTGTAAATTATTTTAATAATTCATTCAAAACTACTCTAAGAATATGAAGAACAAACAAAGCCCAAAGTTAGTAGAAGTAACTAACTGAAATGGAGACTACAAAGACAAGAGAAAAGATCAATAAAACTAAGAGTTGGTTCTTTGAAAAGATAAACAAAATTGACAAATCTTTAACTAGACTCACCAAGAAAAAAAAAAAGAGGGGGCTCAAATAAAGAGAATCAGAAATGAAAGAGAAGTTACAACTGATATCCCCAAAATACAAAGGAGCTTAAGAAACTACTATAAATTATATGCCCCCAAAGTTGAACAATCTAGAAAAAGTGGATAAATTCCTAGGAACATACCATCTTCCCAGACTGAATCATGAAGAAATACCAAATCTGAATAGACCAATTACTAGTATGGAGATTTTAAAAAGTAATCAAAAGTCTCTCCCCTTCCCACTGCAAGAAAAAAAAAAAAAAAAAACAGGACCAGACAGCTTCATTGATAATTTTCACCAAACATTCAAAAAGTTAATAACTATCCTTCTCAAATTGGTCCAAAAAATTTAAGAGGAGGGAACATTTCCAAACTCATTTTAGGAGGCCGGCATTACACTGATACTAAAACTAGACAGGGACACCAGTAAAAAAGAAAACTAAAGGCCAACATCACAGATTAACATAGATACAAAAATCATCAACAGAATATTAGCAAACTGAATTCAACAACATTAAAAGAGTTGTACATTATGATCAAGTGAGATTTATTCCAGGGATATAAGGATGGTTCAACATAAGGAAATCCATCAACGTGATAAACCACATTAACAAAATGAAGAATAAAAATCATATGGTCTTCTCAGGAGATGCAGAAAAAGCATTTCACAAAATTCAACATACATTTATGACAAAAACTCTCAACAAAGTGGGCAAAAAGGGAACGTACGCCAACATAATAAAGGCCATATATGACAAGCCCATAGCTAACAATAAACTCAACAGTTAAAAACTGAAAGATTTTCCTCTAAGATCAGGAAGAAGAAAACGATGTCCACTCTCATCACTTTTATTACACATTGTATTGGAAGTCCTAGCCAGAGCAATTAGGCAAGAAAAAGAAACAGGTAACCAAACTGGAAAGAAAGAGGTAAAACTATCACTACTTGCAGGTGACACTATTTCAAATATACAAAATCCTAAAGACACCACAAAAAAAACTGTGAGAATTAACAAATTAAGGTTTCAGGGTATAAAATCAATATACAAATATCTGCTGTGTTTCTATACACTAATAATAAGCTATCAGAAAGAGAAATTCAGAAAACAGTCACATTTAGACTTATATCAAAAAGAATAAAATACCTAGGAATAAATTTAACCAAGGAAGTTAAAGACCTGTACAGTGAAAACTATAAGACATTAAGGAAAAAAACTGAAGACACAAATAAATGAAAAGATATTTTGTGTTCATGGATTGTAAGAATTAACATTGTTAAAATGACCATACTATGCAAAGTAATCAACAGATTCAATGCAATCCCTGTCAAAGTTCCAATGGCATGTTTCACAGAAATAGAACAAACAATCCTAAATTTTGCATAAAATCACAAAAGACCCCAAATAGCCAAAGCAACCTTGGGAAAGAAAAAGCTGGAGGCATCACACTCCCTGATTTCAAACTACATTACAAAGCTATAGTAATCAAAACAGTATGGCATAAGCATAAAACAGACACATAGATCAATGGAACAGAGAGCCGAGACATAAACCCATGCATATATAGCTAACTAATTTATGACAAAGGAGGCAAGAATATACAATGGGGAAAGAATCTCTTCAATAAATGGTGTTGAGGAAACTGAACAGCCATATGCAAAAGAACAAAACTCGATTATATCTTAAACCATTCACAAAAATTAACTCAAAATGGATTAAAGTTCTAATCACAAGGGGAAAAAAACGTAACTCTGCATGGTGATGGATACTAACTAGATTTATTGTGTTGATCATTCTGTACTGTATACAAATATTGAAATATTATGTTGTACACCTAAGACTAATAATGTTATGTCAGTTACACCTCAATTTTTAAAAAATTTAAAGAGTATGAAAAGCACTCACAATGCAGCACAGCACAGACTAATAAGTAGTTTGGGGGTAATAATCATCAATTTGTTTTAAGTCCACTAAGAGCACAGAACTGTTTTTAAGCCCAGTTCTTTAGTTTCTTCCTTCTTCCTCAATTTGGATGGTCTTTTTCCCTTCAACAAAAAGTGTGTGTGTGTGAGAGAGAGAGAGAGAGAGAGTGTGTGTGTAGTGTAACAAACAGTACAGGTAACAAGGTTTAATTGCAAATCATTATAGCTAACATTCATTGCTTACTAAGTGCCAGGCTATTAATGCTACTATGTTCATAAGTGCTTACTATAGATCATATCTTTTAACTATCACAGTCACTCTTATGACATAGATCCTATTATTTCCACCCCTCTTCACACAGAGAAAAACCAGCAACAGAAAGGTTAGGTAACTTGTGCAAGGTCACACAGCTAGTAAATGTCAGAGTCAGGATTTGAATCCAGGGAATCTCATTCTAGACCTCATACTTAAACACCATGCTCCACTGTGTTTTTATTACTCTCCTGAACCTAAGTTTCTGATCTCAAATTGTTCTTGTGCTGAATATATAGGTAAAATGACTATCAAGTACTTTAAATCCAGTACTTTATAAACCAGTAGGTAAAAAATAAATTATAACTATTATTTCTATTCACTGTGGGAAGCAAATGTTCTATATAAAATTCAAAAACCAACACTATCTTAGATTTGAATTCCCATTTCTTGCTTCCTCTGACCACTCATGGGGGGAAAAAAATGTATTGTGGAGTAATTAAAATGCTACCACAGACAAAGAAATAGAGAAAAATTTTTAAAATAGTCTCAATCTGTATACACTAGATAGTCACTTTTTTTTTTTTTTTTTTTTGCAGTACACGGGCCTCTCACCATTGTGGCCTCTCCCGTTGCAGAGCACAGGCTCCGGACGCGCAGGCTCAGTGGCCGTGGCTCACGGGCCTAGCCGCTCTGCGGCATGTGGTATCTTCCCGGACCGGGGCACGAACCCGTGTCCCCGGCATCGTCAGGCAGACTCTCAACCACTTCACCACCAGGGAAGCCCTAGATAACCACATTTTTAAAATACTTAGTATGCTATTCAGAAAAGGCAGATCTTAACGGACACAGAACAAGCTTTCCAGCATAATGTGATCACTGACAGATGGATGAAGTGAACATATGTCATTTTGTGGCAACCCAGCATCTAGCCCCTTTCCTGACATCACTTCAACTCCCTTTTGGGGAATTTTCTCCTCCACTATATCGTCCTGATGGAAACATAAATCTAAATACGTGCTCTCCAACTGTGGAAACCAAAGGTGTCCCTCGGAGTCTGCTTCGGGAAGTTTCTGCACAGTTCCTGGTACAAGCTGGTTAGCACAAAACCCAGGGTTAGTCAATAAAACACAATCTCTTGGGACTTGGTTTATTAAACAGAGTCTATGCACATACCAAAGATGTGGTTAGAGTTGATTCATGTCAGCAACAGAGCCTAGGTATTTTTGTTGAGTGTTCCTGCTACCAAGACCTTTGGATCTGCCTGATTCCTCCCTGTTCCAAGCCTAATTATGCAGTCTCCCTTCAATTCTGAGAGAGCTTCCCTCATTCTAAGAACTTCTAGTAAATTCCTTTTTTAACTTTAAATCATAATCTGTGTCTTTTGCTGGCAAGGATGACAAAAAAACAAACATATAGAATATAAAGCCATAAGGGGATGAAATTATATAATCTTATTTAGTATTTCTTTGGATGACTTTTACTATTTTCCATCAGTTTGGTATGCTGGAAAATACACTGGCCAAAGAATGTGAAGATTTAGAATCTAGTCCAGGCTTTCATTTTAGCAGGCTATAACATTTCAAGTGTGAATGCACTCATTCTTAATTTTTTTTTCTCATCTGTGAATGCAGGTGGTTTGAACTGCAAGTTTTCTTACATTCATAAAATATGTTTTGTGAAGAAGATCAGATTCTTAATGACAACACCAAAAATATAGACCTTCTTTAAAGAATTTAGCACATGGTTAATTGTTGACTTTAGTATTACCCATTCTTTTTTAAATATTTTTTATATATAAATAAGATTTATAGTGGTTTCTAACATAAAGACTAGGAATCAAATACTTTCAGACTATTTCCCTAAGGGAATAACATCACATGTCTCAGAAGATATAGCTATAAAAAATAAATAGGTCTGAAATATTATTACACAGTAAATACTATTATATTTTTAATATCCACAAGGAAAACAATGCAAGTTTTACATATTTTTACATTTTCTAATATCAAAATATTCTCCTGAAATGTGCTTTCCTTCATGTTTTCAAATGTTGTATAAACACCAACCTTACCTAAAAGTTTCAAGTTCAAAAGAATAAATAATTCCTTTCAAAATTCGCTGATGATTTATAGACATGTTCTGTTAAATGTGAATAAAATTGATTGGTGCGCTTACTAAGGAATGTATCCATAACAATACTAGAGATTCAATTTTCCAAAGAGGTCTAAAATTACTAGTGTCAATGTCAGGTGAAATGTTTTAAACTGCATTAATCACAGATTGATGAGAATCTGAAACAATGGGAGGACATACCATCAGGTCACAAGTGTTAGTATTGAAACCAAGACATCCATAGCAAAGTACTATTATGAATTCTTTAAAAATTACAAAGTCTTCCTCAAAAAGCCATTCAAACCAAGGAGACTATCATTATGTCTACAGAACCATGATTATTTAATATTATCATTTATCAAGTATTCACTGTATTTGAAAGGCTATGAGATTCTATTCCTCTCATCAAAGTTTTATCTCTCTAAACCTAACCTTGGGGTAACTATTTGTTACTAACACTCAACACAATTCAACACACAGGGAACTCCATCTTTCATGTAAGTCATTACACTAAATTCTAGGGTAACAAAGAGGAGTAAGAATCGGTTGCTGGCTTTAAGGCACACACAGCCATGAAAACCAACTCAATATAATGTCATACATACTAGAAAAGAGATGGTATTTAGTGCTATCTGTCAAGGAAGCAATTAATTCTATTTGGGGGCACAGAAAGAGCTACAGAGAAGGTGACATATTAAGCCTTCAGAAAAATATCAGAAATGTGAACAGTAACCTCTTATGTAGATACTGGACTTCACAGTCATTCACATCTGAGTTTAAACCCCAGCTCCACCCTTCTGTTGGCCACGTGAAACTGATCAAGTTGTCTGGAAACATAGAAAGTAGCCTTCATTCTATCACTAGTTGTGATCTTAGGCAATTCACTTCACCTCTCTAGGCTTCAATTTCCTAATCTATGAAGGGAGTCAGGGAGTCATGCTTTAAGATCTTTAATTTCCTCTCTGATTCTAACATGAGTCTATATTTTATATTACAGAAATTCCTATCTCTGTTGGATATCTTCATTTAGCAACTATTTATCAAGTACTACCCACAATATATCAGGCACTGTTCTAGGCACATGGGAGATATCAGTGAACATAATAGTCCAAAATCACATGAAAATTACACAGAAAATATCTACTGAAAAACTTATAAATGCTTGGTTGTCTCCTTGTTCATACATCATTTCCCTGTAAGGCTGACATGTGAATTTGAAATAGTTACCACTGGGAAACAAATAACCAAACAGTAACACACAAAGAGAAATTTAAGTATAGTTGGTAACACTGCCATCAAGATGATAGTTTCTCTAAATTCACAATCAGTGAGCATTAGCAATCTGACAAAAAAGGCAGTATGTTAATGAGATCTCTTAAACCAATTTAGTATATAGCCATCTTTTCTTCCTCATTTAAACTATTACCTGGTTATATCATAGCTCTCAAGAAACTATGTAAGTTTTACTTACAGATAAATAAAATCTGTACATGGTAAGAAATAAACACAAAAACCTATAATATCACTTCTTTTTCAGATATTCCACTTCTGTATCTGATATTTCGGGCCTTGTTTTAGACCATCTATGTCATTACATAAGCTCTTTATTTGAGAATCATATTATCACTTTTCAAAAATTGATTTATTCTTAAGTAAACAATTTTAAGACATCAGGGATTTCAGGCAGCTCCAGAAACTCAGAAGACAGGGTACTTGGGGGGTGGATTGCGGGGGAGGATGTGGATTGTTGAAAGGATACAAGATGAGGTAAGAGCAGACCTCAGAATACACAGTGACTTGAGGAGTCACATGACAAGTCAATTTGGACTCCTCTTCTGGGTCTGCTTCTCTCCTTCGCTAATCTACTAATTTCTCAGTATGCCTCTTCCCATTATCTCATGGCAATGTCTTCTTTATGGCTGCTATAGCCTCCTGGATTCTGCTGCCTACCTCCTCTCAGAAAATCTGCACACTTCTACATCATTCTATTAACTGCATCCCTCTCCTTAGGGGAAACGATCTTCCAGGGGTTGTGCTCACTTTCCTGTAGAGAGCACCCCGTGGAACAGAGTTCTTATGTCCAGCCCCTTCCATGATTATGCACCTTTGCCTGTCTTCCTATAGTCGGTAGGATAATGGGGTGACATGATAAGACAGACAACTTGGTACTATATGCATAAGGCACACTTCAAAAGAAGATTATGGCACAGTAGGTACCATGAGGTTTCTAAGAAAGATACACCATAACTGCCAGTCACCTGCAATGGACTGTTCATTACGTAAAGATAGTCTCACCACAGAGACTATATGTACAGAGACTGAATTCACAAGTCATGTCCACGAAGTAAAGGCCACTTCTTCAAAGACACAGGAAGCAAATATATATGGCATATACTCGGAATTTAAAATTTTTTTAAAAAGGTGTAAAGAGGTGGGTATGTGTTGCAGAATAAAAAAGCTCAGCCTGGGAAACTATTCTTTAAAACAAAACAAAACATACATACACTCAAAACAAACTAAAATCACTAATTTTAAAGATAAGTGTGTCGGCATCAAATTTGCACTGCAGAGTGACATGTCTTAGATTTCGACTACTCAACCATAACTGACAGTCTCCAAGGTGTGCAGCTCAGAGTACATTAACAAATTGCCACCACTCTGGGTGAGAGAGCCATCAGCCTGTCTTTTCCCCAGCTTCAGCACTCCACTTTTACCAGCAAGGGGCAGCCAGCATTGCAAGACTGCTAGCCTGAGGGTCCTGGCCTGGCCTCGTGTTTAAAAACTGCAAGCAACTACAAAACGAAACAAAGAAAAAAACTATGGGTTACGATTTGTTTATAAAGATTACTTCAATAAAATAATGGAGGCTTAGAAAAGACAAGGACACCCATCTCTGGTTCTCTTTCTGATGGTGGGCAGGAAAAAGCCCATCTGTAAGGTGATATCCGTTGCCTCAAAAGGAAGCAGATACCGAGGAAGGTAGTGAAGAGCTATGGAAAGGGGACTTTGGTGACCCGATCAAGGCACTGATCAAGCCTCAAACACACTTGCCCCAGCTCCTGTCTTCTCACTTACCTTTGTCAAAAAAGATCCTTGGGGCTTTCGTACTTTGGATAAGACATCACCTCCCTTGACTCCTTGGCCTCCATCAGCACAAATCAACGGGAGAGCCCAGCAGCTACAGACAGGACCAGTCCTCCCCAGTGTCTACATAGCCATTGACAGGAATGAAAACTGAGAACCCGCCCCCTCCCCAAGCAACACTCACAATCCTACCATGTTTATCACCCTTGGGATCATCAAAACTAACCTTATTATGTCCTTTATTCCACCTTCTCACCAGCTCCCAGAGAAGCCCCAGACTTCCAGGTCATCTCTACCCCCACCAGGCTCTGGGGACAGTGCGGCAACCCCAGGATCACCAGCGACTCCTCATCCCTCATACCTGCTTTAATCTTTCCATGACCACTTGCAAATATCTGCTGCACTATAAATTTTACTTGTTTGTTTCTTCCGTTAAAATTTCATCTGTTAACTGCTGTATCCCCAGCATATAGAGTACTCAATATTTGTTCATGAAGGAATATCCAAAAAAAGTTATTCAAGGAAAAAAAAAAAGTAAGGGGGAGAGAAAAGTAAGTTGCTTTTTTTTCTGGACTTGACAGGTTTTAGTCTTTGAGGAATGACAAAGGGCTTAGACTCATAATACATGAAATTAATACATTCAATACATACAAATACTACCAAAACTATACCTATGAACCCTGGAACACTGTTTTCAAAAGAGTTATTCTGACTTCTTTTTACTTCTTTAATAACTTTTCATACATAATATAAACATACACTCTCATCAGTAATTTTCAAAAATTAATTACTGGGCTTCCCTGGTGGCGCAGTGGTTGAGAGTCCGCCTGCCGATGCGGGGGACGCCGGTTCGTGCCCCGGTCCAGGAAGATCCCACATGCTGCGGAGCGGCTGGGCCCTGAACCATGGCTGCTGAGCCTGTGCGTCCGGAGCCTGTGCTCCGCAACGGGAGAGGCCACAACAGTGAGAGGCCCACGTACCGCAAAAAAAAAAAAAATAATTACTTTCTTTTCACAATGTATTTTCAGAATCAAACACATAATCATTTTAATAGCATGTTTTCTTTTATATGGATTATTTTAAAGCTCTAAAATATTCATAAGCATTCTAATTTTCTGAAGTGTCAGAAAAGAGTATACACTCCTTGCATTTACCTAAAGGAGTTGAAAATATATGCCCATAAAAAAAACCCACACACAAATATTTATTTATAGCAGTTTTATTCATAACTGCCAAAACTTGGAAGCGACCAGACGTTCTCTGACAGATGAATGGATAAACTGAGGTACATCTATACAATGGATTATTATTTAGTGATAAAAATAAATGAACTATCAAGCCCTGAAAAGCCATGGAGGAGACTTAAATGCATATTACTAAGTGAAAGAAGCCAGTCTGAAAAGGCTATATACTATATGATCCCAGCTATATGACATTCTGCAAAAGGCTAAACTATACAGACAGCAAAAAGATCAGTGGTTGCCAGGGGGTTCCAGAGGTTGAGGAGTGGGGTGGAAGGGCAGGAGGGAGATGGAGCACTGGGTATTTTTAGGGCAGTGAGGTATGATAATGGTGGATACATGACATTATGTATCTGTTAAAGTTCCCAGAGCAAAGTATAACACAACAAGTGAACCCTAATGGAAACTATGGATTTTAGTTGATAGTAATGTATCAGTATTTTCTCACCAATTATAACAAATGTTCCACGAAAATTCAAGTTGTTAGTAACAGGAGAAACTCTGTGCAGTCGGGGCACTGGGGGCAGGTATATGGTAATTCTGTTCTTCCTGCTCAATTTTCTATGAACCTGAAACTGCTCTAAAAAATAAAGTCTATTATTTAAAAAACTTAATAAAGGTGTAAACAGACTGCCTACAAGCTTTCAAATGATCACTGACATTGTCATCTCTTCTGGTGAGTTTTTTAATATAAGCAAAATCTGTTTCATAAAGAAAATGGTGAGAGTGGGGGCCGGGTAGCAGACAGATAAGGAAGTGTGAGCTATGATAGCCATCCCCCCCTTCCCTATGAGTCCACCCAAGAGGTCATGAACCCAGTTATGAGTGAGGATGGTAAAAAACACGAGCTTTACACGACTACAACCAAATAAACAATAGTATGAGCAGTCAGAATTCCTAATCATTTTCATTTTCCTGTTTCAAGTGTTGTGAGATCATGGAACATATTTTCACAAAAAGCCCATAAATCTACATACTCAAGGTTAACAACTGGTCGAGATAAAAGTGAAAAATCAAGTGTGGAGTCCATCTGTTTTGTTACTTGATGAGGGAAGGGGCCTACAAAATTATACAGTTTTCTCATTACAGAGGATTAAGTGACTTACCCCAAAACACTTAAAAGTGGTATAAATGCCCCCCAAAACAAAAACTAACAACAACAACAAAAAACCCCACTAACTACAGAGGAAAAGAGATCAAAAGCCTCTACAGAGTAGCTGTTAAATAAACATTTCTTAAATTTAACTGAAATTATATATCAGGGAAAGGAAAACAACAGATTTTCTATGAAAAGGGAAAAAAATCAGAGATGATCAAAGAAGTTATTACATTGGAGGATGGGGCTGTGGCATGCTGGAATAAAGGCTTGCACCACCTACCTAGCAGCAGTGTTTAGATCATTGGATGAGATTATGTTTGTAAATACATTTGGAAAATGCCAGGCAGTAAGAATATTAAAACTGAGAAAGAAAAACACTGAGTAACGGAGAGAAAGCTGCCTTTTGATGCTATAAAGTAAGGCAAGGCAGAAAAAAGGCAGTGCATTTAGTATCCCTTTCCTGGTTCCTTGGTGCTCCACATGCTGCCGCTTGTAAAGCTCTACTGAGACAGATCTTCACTTGTCCATTTTTCGACAACTTTGGTTATAAGCTTTGCTGATGCTTATAAGTTCCTCCAGGAGACAAATTGGTTAGTGAAGATTATGAACTAAAGGAAAACTTTACCTTCAAAGATGAGGTGGTGAGGGTAGAATGAATTCTTACACCAAGAAAAAAAAAAAGGCTAAGATTTGGTTCTACATATTTTGTGCCAAATTAATTTCTCATCTGCTGAGTACAGTACCTCATAAATCACCTACCTCCTAAGCATGAACGGAGAACCTGGGGAAATACATCAGATTTAAATGAACCCACTTTTAAGGTAAGGAACTCACAAATCACAAGAGTGGCTTACACTTTGGAAAACACTGTTTTGAATCAATTCAAAGTTACAAAATGCTTTTTTATCCCCTGCTTTTTTAATTATGAAGGAAAAACTGCAAATACCTCTTCCTAATTCTAAGTTTGCTCCGACTCTTCCTACTTTAGTCATCAGTAAAGACCTCATTCCTAAAAACAAAAAACCAAACCTTCATCATCGTTACTTCAAATTATTTAATGGGAGCTGCTTTGTACTAAGCACAAAGCAGGTCTTTAAAAATTGCTCACAGGCTAGAGTTTGACATCATCATAAGTGCCTATAAACTAATATAAAATAATGTAAATCGGTCACCTGTTGACAATGCATCTGCATAAATCGAGTGAATACTCATGTAATAAATTCACATCGGACCTTTTTAACCGTTCCCAGTATTGATCATTCTGTAGCTGATAAGATCCTAAACTTGGCTAATGACAAAAAAAAAAAAAAAAACTGGAAAGGAAAGAAATGCATCTCAGGGGAATGACTAAGAAAAAGCTTTAGAACTTGGTAATAAGAAGCCAGTTCCCAGGAGGGTAAAAAAAAAAAAAAAATCCGGGCTTCCCTGGTGGCGCAGTGGTTGAGAGTCCTCCTGCTGATGCCGGGGACACGGCTTCGTGCCCTGGTCCGGGAAGATCCCACATGCCGCGGAGCGGCTGGGCCCGTGAGCCATGGCCGCTGAGCCTATGCTCTGCAACGGGAGAGGCCACAACAGTGAGAGGCCCGCGTACCGCAAAAAAAAAAAAAAAAATCCAACATTAGAAAAAAGTGACCGGACTTAACAATTGTACAAGATGAGCTTTACCAAGTCCATGCTATCCCCACATTATTATTGTCCTTTATCTAACAATCACAACTTATCAGGCTTCTTGCATTTTTCACAGTGTTAAAGGCAAGAATCCCATCCATACAGTTCTTATCAAGTTAAAACCAAAGGACAGTCAACTCCTGAGAGTCAAACAAGTAAGGATGTAATGAAATGGCTTTGGTCATAAATCAAAAGCTAATAGGGCCCGAACACATGAGTCTGACCCTTTAATAATATTCTCTCCTAGCTTGACAACTCAAGTGAGAAAACAAAGTGTAGGGGATATCACTTGTGCAAAGACACTGGATGCTGCACCTGATATTAGCTGTAGCTATCACACTGTTTAGAAAATTTCTCACACGAAATCAGGTAGAAGTGTTATCACTAAGACTAGACTTTTGTTATCAAAGAAATCAAGAAACTTTCACATCAGATATATTCAAACATGATCTCATGATCTATCGAGAAGATTTTAGTATTTTTGGTTAAAGCTTAAAATTCCTACCGGAGTTTTGCCTGTTTCATAGCAGAAGTCATGCATAGCAGAGGTGGTGCTGTCACCCATCTATTCAGAAGGTGCTGAGCAAGAGATTCTTAACTCAATAATTAACTCAGCAGAACTTCCTGGCTCAAACTGCAGACTAAATGTCCTGTCTTTCTGCATGCCAGAGCCATGCTTACCAAGCATCAAAGGGGAATAGGCTTGTTGAGTGTTGCTACAAAGAGTAGAGACAGATCAAAGGATAAAAGCTACCAGGAAACGGGTGAAAAAGCATCCAACAAAATACTGACCTTGTGAGACAGATGTCTACCACCAAAGTAGTAGTTCTCAATCTACTTGCTTAAAATTTTGTTTCCTAGGCCTGGTACTCAACTGGCTTGTTCATGAATTGGCGGGGGAGGGGGGGCCTGGAAATAGCATTTCTAACAAACAACCTCGTTGATTCTGATGTAGGTAGAAGATATACAATGCTAACTAAACAACCAGGCCTTAGCAAACCTGTGGATAGATTTATGCATTTGGTCAAAAACAGCATTTGATGAACTACGAGGTCCCTTTGATATTTTGTCTTGGTTTCTATGAGATTATGAAGGCAAGTAAAACAAAATACAACAATACAGTAAAATTGAGAGTATATATAACTTGAGATGCACTATCATGTCATGTTTAAGACATCAAGCTTTGGATTTCAAGTAAGTCTGCTTTCAAGTCCTATACCACTTACTAGCTTTGCGGCCTTGAGCAAATTACATACTTTTTCTAAGTCTCAATTTTTTTATGGGTATAATACTCAGCTCAGAGAAATTATGAGTAACTAACTTTGTGTTAAACACTCACAAAAAATGATAAAGAATGAAAAGGTAAGAAAAAATGGACAAATCTGATACATTTTTAGTTAAAAATTATGAAAGTAAAAAAAATTCTTTATCTCATTACTTTAAAATATGTATATAGCCAATAAGCATATAAAAAGAGAGTAAACATTGCTAGGTCCTCAGGTAAATGCAAATCAAAATCACAGTGAGATGCCACTTCACACCCACTAAGGATAGTTAACATCAAAAAGACACTTAACAGGCTTCCCGGGTGGCGCAGTGCTTGAGAGTCCGCCTGCCGATGCATGGGACACAGGTTCGTGCCCCGGTCCGGCAAAGATCCCACATGCCGCTGAGCCTGCGCGTCCAGAGCATGTGCCCCGCAACGGGAGAGGCCACAACAGTGAGAGGCCCGCGAACCACAAAAAGACATTTAACATGTTGACGAGAATTTGGAGAAACTTAAACCTTCCTACCCTGCTGGTGAGAATGTAAAATGGTACAACAATTTTTGAAAAACAGCTGGGCAGTTCTTCAAATGCTTAAATATGAGTTACCATATGATCCAGAAATTTCACTCCTAGCTATATACCTAAGAGAAATGAAAACAAGTATTCGAACAAAAACTTGTACACAAATGGTTATAGCAGTATTTTTCATAAGAATCAAAAAGTGGAAACAATCCAAACGTCTATCAACTGATGAGTGGATAAATAAAATGGGGTATTATCCATATCATGGCATATTATTCAGCCATAAATAGAAATCGAGTACCGATACATGCTGCAACATGATAAACCTTAAAAGTACTGTGATAAGTGAAAGAGCTCAGTCACAAAGGACCACATATTGTTTAATTCCATTGATATAAAATGTTCAGAATAGGAAAATCTACAGAGATAGACAGCATACTAGTGGTTTCCAGGGGGCAGAGGTGAGATGGCGTGGAGATGATGGCTAAGGGGGTAGTAGGGTTTCTTTTGTGGGTAATACAAATATTCTAAAATTGATTGTGCTGATGAACACAAAACTCTGAATATACTAAGCCACTCAAATATAAACTTCAAATGGGTGAATCATATGGTATATGAATTAAATCTCAAGCTATTTTTTAAAAAGATTTATCTAAAATAAGAAGGAAAACATCCCTTTATGCCCAGCACCCTTTCCTCTGATGAACTGCCACTACCCCCATTCTCTGTAATTCTAGTGGGCTGTCAATTACAAGAAGTCCTCAAACCCCACTCTTGCCACAGTAACTGCTCACAAATTTCCGCCACTTAACTCTGGAGTGGTTCCTATTTCTCTACTTCCTGAGGCCTACTTATTCAACTCTGCTTTCCATTCTGTGATGTACCCATACTTTATCAAATAAATCCCCCCCTCTTTCTTCGCTTAATCTCTCATTTTAGGTTGCTTGTAATCACAACACCCTATTTGGTATATACTCTACCCTTCTCCAATCTCTTCTCTAGAAGTAATTACATTAAAAAATGGGCTATAAATCCTAACAATTTTTTCTACATATATACAGTTACTTGTCCACATATATGTCTTAACAGCATGATACTACACATAGTATGATTACACTGTAATCAATTTTGTCATTCTTCCATGAATAGTTAATTGTTTTATTTATCCATTTTCTTTTACTATCAAGGGGAGTAGGGAGCATCCATTAAAAATGTATCAGCTTAAAATCCAACAAACATTTACTGAATATACTTGGTGGTTGGAAATAAAATTTTTTACATACTTTTAGATGAGGAAGCTGAAAAATAATTTCTAATCAATTTTTGTTTACCATTTAGTTTGACAGAGAATATATAACAATTACAAAACAACTATATATCAGGAAATAAGCAAAATTGTAAGACAATCATCTTATACCAGCTGAAGCCATGCAAATTCAATTCAATTTTATTAAATGTCAACTATGTAATATTTTTCAATGTGCTGATTATATTGTCCTTCAGGGCAACCAAAAAATAGTTTACAGCTTGGTATACTCATGCACTAGTCAACATTTTGTAATTGTCACATATACAAGGGTTGATAAAATTTCCAGCAAAATTAAATATATTTAGGACAAAAGTTTAGGGCTTTTATTATTGTGATTATAATAATCATCTACATCTTTTAGTACCTACTAAGTCTTATTAAATCATTTGTGTCTGCAATCAATCCTAGGAGGCAGGTATTGTTATTATACTCACCCAAGGGCATTATGATAGTTTTAACTGGCAAATCTCAGATTCAAAGTCAGGTCTTTCTATCTCAAAAGTTCCTTTCTTAACCAATACCTCTGTAATATCTTAACAATGATTTTAATGACTAGGTGAAGAATTGAACTGAAGAGTTTTTATAACATTACATTAAAACATCTTTATTTACAAAAATCCTGCAAGCAACAAATTACTTTTCTGAATCAGCACAGTTATTAAACCTGAGTTCTTTACTTCTTGGCACACGAAAAGTTACAATATCAATTTCTTCAGCATTCTGATAAAGGTAAAATCAAATTAATTCAAGCTACCTACTTGATAGACTTATGATCTTTACAAACACAGAAAACAGGTTAGTCTAGACTCTTAATGAAATAATTATTCTGCATGAGAAATAGGTACACAATTCCGTGAGACTACAAAATAATATAGAACACATTGTAATTACTGTATTGTTACACAGTAGATCTTTCCATATTTATGCATATTTAATTAAAATGATATTTATCAAAAGGCTAATGAGACCATTTTGAAATCCATTTACTGAAAGGCTAATGAGACAGTAGAATACAAGCTGTTTATTAACTGAAGAACAAGATATGTGACATCTGTACAGAGAAGACTGAAATTAAAAATAAAGTATCACTGAAAGCTTCTCATAAACCTTACAGTAAAGAAGTCATATCACAGATAAGAAAGACCATGTACAATGTCAGCTTCCCACTTAAACTGATAGGTAAAGGCAAATTTATATTCTAGTCAAATAACTTACATAATGAGCATATATAAATTAGATATGAGAATATATAAATTATATATCCATTTATCAGGATTACAGTTGTTATAAGTATTTAAATACACATCATTTTTTAAATTGCAAGATCCATAATGGGGACTTCCCTGGTGGCACAGTGGTTAAGAATCCACCTGCCAATGCAGGGGACATGGGTTCGATCCCCGGTCCGGGAAGATCCCACGTGCCGCAGAACCCCTAAGCCCTGTGCGCCACAACTACTGAGCCCGCGTGCCACAACTACTGAAGCCCACGCACCTAGAGCCTGTGCTCTGCAACAAGAGAAGCCACTGCCGTGAGAAGCCCACACACCGCAACCAAGAGGAGCCCCCGCTCGCCGCAACTAGAGAAAGCCCACGCACAGCAACAAAGACCCAACACAGCCAAAGATAAATAAATAAATTTATTTAAAAAAAAATAAAAAGATAGGCCGTAATGCTTACAGGGTGAAATAAAATTTCATAATGCTGCACTTTAAGACAGTCTCACGTTAGATTACTGCATCTCACAAAAACACTGTTGATATTTCACTGAGCCAAAAAGTACTTCCCTAATCATGTGTGTAAAGTGGAAAGACACCATGCTGAGAGGCAAGTAAAATGCCAGTCACTTTCTTGAATAATAATGGTAATATTCATAACAACAATATATATCTGAAGGCTTTCAGCTTCAAGAACAGAAAACTCCAGAGATATCAAAATGCCACATATCAAACTCTAAATAACAAAATCACTTAACATTTAATTGCAAACTCTCTGCTCATCAAATAAACAGGAACTCATTTTAAGATTAAGAAAAGTAGCAAGTCGGTTCAAGTCGAATTTTTAGATGAAAGAGCATTCATAAGCAACTTTCCAACCCAGGATCTTGGTTACATTTTTTTTTTCCTAACATTAATAACAAGATTCACAAATACATGGTAAGTTTAAGCAAAAAATAAAATCCATACATATTGTAAATGGCAACTGTTCTCTTCAAGAGAATTTAGCATTATAAATTAGCTGACTAAAAATCAAGAGTGAATTACCAGAAGATAGTAAAACTAACCCCAGCAAAAACTTCTGTGTGTATTTCTCAACATAAATTATCATGAAAGAAGTCACTCACCGCTAATTTATTTATCAAGAAAAAAAGATACTTTATTATTGCACGTAATTTGAAGGTACTTCACTGTAACACGTTTTTCTGTTATTTATCCAATGATACATTTATGAATTGTCATATTAAGGCCCTGTCAAGAGCGTTTTTAAACATTTACTAAGAAACACCATCTACAGTCAAAATGAGATTATGCTTAATATCTTCAAAGAATCTGAAACAGCCTGTTATTTATTCATTGGCTCCTAGGACATGTTCCAGCCAGATAATGATCTTTTGTCAAAATAAGAGCAACCCAGTCACGTGGTCCTCTTCACACAGACTGACAGCAATGCGCAGAATGTAATCAAAGCAAAACTATCCACCTAAATGGTAGTGACAAGACTAGTTCGAACTGCTTAGATTTTTATTCTTCTTTAAAATTTTAGTCCCTTGAAATTTAACTGAAGTTAATACACAGCTATTAAAAAGTAGCAGACTTATAATCAATACCTTTACTAACAGCTATTCCCCAGGCTCTCTTAAATAGAAGCACCAGAGTTATGCAAGATGGAAAATACCCAATTAGGTTTTCCTAGACCAATTAGCTTGTCCAGCTATTGAATATTTTGACAATAAATACATTCACACTCAAGTATGTGAGAGAAAAGTTAGCCCTTTAATTAGCAGTAAAACTAATCTAGAAACGAGTCATCTGGCATATCTCTGATACACCCTGGGATTGTATCATGTCGCCAGAAATTTTTTAGAATACCAGGCATAAATTGCTAACCTCAGAGTACAAACTTTAAGTTCAGCTCCCTTCACAAAAAGTAAAAAACAAAACAAAAAACCCCAACTGTTTCTTTTAAGTATCTGAGTTGATTCTAAGTGAAAAACATCAATTGTTCTCACTGCTATCCACTTTCCATAGTGCCAGAATGAGAGAACAAATCTGAGCTCCTTGTTCAGATACAAGAGGATCTGGGAATAAAGGGAACCATGTTTTCACCCAGGTGCTTGTGTTTCAGTCAGCCAGTGCTGAGACAACACTGTACAAACTGTTGTAGCTAGTTAACTTGGATGGTTAAAATATTGCCTTTGAATGCATGTGAACAACGCTTCTGGACTTGAGTCATCCAATATATATATTGAGCAGGCATGTTGCACCAGGCATAGGATTTGTCAACAGAAACATAAAGGTTTCAAATTTTTTTTTTATTAAAAAAAATTTTTTTTAAGATTTAAACTTATGTATAAGTTTGAAAAACATGGGTCTACACTAGCAGCAAACTATGGATTCTGACTTATTTTGTGAGCCATGGAATCAACACAGTCACAATCATTTTTTAAAAATATAATAGCATAGGATACAAAACACTAAAATGTACCTTGTGAAAGAAAACACTGTTTTAAACTTTTGTTCCAGTTTTACATTGATACAGATTTAGATGTAAACATGGAGACAGATTTCAGTATAGCTATAGACAAAAATATAGAAGTATATATTTATCTCTATATGTGTGTGTACATACATTTATCTGGGTCACCATATAAAATACTCTTCCTAGGTATGGTCAAATATCTTTGAAAGTCACAAGTAGATGAAATTTGCCTGAATAAGTCAAGGTAGGCTTCATCAAGGAAACAGCATTCAGGTTGATACTATATGAAAAAGTTTGTTCAGTAGAAGGACAGAAGGCTTCCAGACAAGAAGAATAGAGTCTGTACAGATTGAGCACACTGAAATATGACTAGGGCCACATGTTGAAATATTATTTTGGATATACTGGGTCAAATACAATATATTAGCAAAATCAACATTACTTCTTCCTTATTTTTTAATGTGGCTACTACAATATGTAAAACTATATATATGGCTTGCATAACAAATTTTAATGGACAGCAATGTGGTAGATGATGAACTGGAGAAAGGAAAACACACTAACAGTGATTAGTTCAAAGTTAGGCTATTGAAATAGCCAAGGTGAGAGAAGATGACAGCCTGATCCACAACAGTAGGAATGCAAAGGAATAGGAGAGAACAGTTAAGAGGATAAAAGAAAGTAGAAGAGACAGGACTTGGTGACTGACTGGTTATAAGAGATGAGCTGCCGCAACTAAGACCCAGTGCAACCAAATAAATAATAAATAATAAAAATAAATATTTTTTAAAAAGACATGAGGGAGATGAAGTCATGTATTCATTCATTCATTCATTCATCCAAACATACCACTGCATGCCTAAGATATACTGGGTCCCATGCTGGTTGTGCCATGGGGAGCTAAATAAAAGTCAAAACTGCTTATCAACATTCTGGAGTGGGAAATGCAGTGGAGGTTGTTACCATCCACTGAAATAGCAAATGAAGGAGGAGGAAATTTTCTGTTATCAAATACATCAAGAATGAGATGCCTAAAGGATATTTAAATGGAAGTATCTGGGAAAGCATTTGGATTGCAGGGTCTGAAGTGAAGAGAAAGGTCTAAGCTGAAGCTACAGAGTTTGGCAGCAGATTCTTAGGAGGGGTTGAGATTGCTCAGAGAGAGGCTGTAGAGGGATGAGGGCCACAAGGTCCAAGGGAAAATAACACTACTAAGGATGCAGAAAAAGAGAGCAAGTCCACTAACAGGGAGTAGCCAGACATGAAGGAGAAAAAGCCATAAAGGGTAGAGTCACAGATGCCAAAAGAAAAGAATGTTTTTAAGTAAGTAACATTCCATAAGATCAAACTGGAAGAATAATTTCAGAGAAGCACTGGAAAGAGTACAAAATTTGCTAAGTCAGAGATCACTGATGACCTTTATGAAGGTGAGTCCAGCAGAGTGGGGGAAATGAGCAAGACTACAGAAGGCTGAAGACCACAGGGGAGGCCAGGAAGCAGAGAGGCCAAGCAGAGACAGCTGTTTCTAAAACCCTAAAAGAACAATAAAGTAGTAAGCACAGATTAGAGGGAGGGTTTGGGGTGCTTTCATCTTTGTTTTTTGATATGAGAGAGACTTGAACATGTTCAAAAGCTCAGAGAAGCAGTTAGTGCAGAGAGGGTGGTTAAAAAGGCAAGAAATGGAGTAACTAATGGATCAAAGGCCTGAGGAGCTGGGCGAGGAGAAACCTAGAACACAGATGGACAGGTAACTTTGACGAGGAGAGAGAACACCTCTTCCCCTAAAGATGGAAGAGAAGGTGGCTTAAGAGACAACGATCAAGTCTATGCAAATAAGGACTCTAGTTTCTATATTAAAGTATTACTCATGTTATAGAGGAATCACTGGGCTCCTCTCATTAATGGTAACTGCAAATGTGGCTCCACAGTTCTAAGTATCTGAGTAATACTTATGTATAGCAAACATTCTAAAGCCAAGGACACAGAGTTATCACAGGGCAAGTCAACTTCAGTCTACTCCATGACCACTGACTTACAAGGTTCTAGTACCTATTAGGTAACCTCTCAGAAATGACTGTCAGTCTCAAAGAGGACTGGAGGGACAGGGAACCTTTCTATCCCTCTAGGGTTTCCACCTACGTACACATGGAGTAGAAGGTGTGGGAGAGTTTCCATCCTCTCTGCCTAACCCCTCACTAGCTCCTTCCCAAAGAAGAGTCACATCTGTCACACTGAGCCACAGTTTAAACCTTGTGGGTGGAGTTACTGTGCCTTCAAGACAGGAACCCAGATTCCCTCTATCTCCACTCTTCCCATTTCTGGCATTGGAAAGGTGAGCATGCATGCCCAGGCAGAATCTGGACCTCCAGGCAGAACAGTCGTGATCATTTTGTGTGATTTTAAAAACTCAGATCTGGCCTTCCTCATCTCCCCTCTGCTCCAATTCTCAACCTACAACTGGGGAGATAAGTGAGACTGAGGCTCCTTGGAGTAGGAAACACAGTTTAGCCTCCAAATCTCTCACTGTAAAAGCAAGACCTGGAGGTTTACCAAGCATCCATCCAGCAATGAAGCAGAACTTTATTTCCCTGCTGGTGGGGGAGTAAATCATTCTTCAGTCCAGAACCCCAGAACACAGGAAGGGTAAAAGTGGAAGATTAAAACATCAAAATACCACCTTGAAACTCCCTCATCCAAAAGCCCTCAGCAACAGACAAAATAAAATTTGCACTAAGTTTTTCTGCCTATTTTTCATTTTTCTTTTCCTCAGTCTGACCCTCCTGAAGTCCTCTCCCCTTCTACTACCACATGTTCAAATCCATGAATTTCGTATGTCATCTTCTCAAGGAAGTCTTCCCGACCTGTCCAGTTAGATTTAGGTATCACCACCTCGTTTATCCTCTCATAGGCCTTATTTATATCTCTATTAAGCATTTTGTTATAATAAGTTACTTAAATATATCTTCCCTAGTAAATCAGATAGAGATCGCTAAATTCAGCTGTGTACCTCCAACCTTGAGCACATTGTCAAGGTTGGTCTCTGCTCTAAGTCACACCTCATCTCTCCTTCCTCTGAACTTCCACAACAATTTGTGGGGCTGCTACTGGGCCCAGTAGCGTACAATCACCACTATCCCTCTTTTTTTGCAAGAAAGAAAGATCCAGAGGATTTTGTATCATGGATAAACAATCTGAATTAATCTGACTGCTCAGACAGGAAGAACTAAAGGAGCAATCTTTTGACTCATCAGCCGATCAGTGCTCCATTTGGCCTGGAGCTATAGAAATTCTTAAATCATCAGGCTCAAAGCAGGGTCCAGAGACAGTAGAAATCAGTCATGAGTCAATGGGGATTGAGGCCAAAAAGACAGCCAGCAGTTGAGGTTGTCCCTTTGCATTTCACAAAGAGTGCTCTACATGCATTTTCAACCTGGCTAAGTAAGTTAGGAAGTGTACAAATTGTGCTTACTAAATACTGAGTTTCTAACTTGATTATTAATAATGGCAAAGCGCCTTATAAAGCACATGAAGTACTTCTAAATACTTCCATTTTACACCTGAGGAAGTGAAGTCTTAGATAAATTGGGTGAGTTCTGTAAGGCCTCATTCATCAACAAATACTCAATGAATTCCTCCCATATACAATGCACTGGGACTGAAGCAGACCTGCCCTTGTGGAGCTTTTTCTTATGGGGCAGACATAATAAAAGAAGTAAAATATAAAATATGTCAAGTGGTGCTAATGGGAAAATAAGGCAGGCTAGGCAGAAGGTAGGGGTTTTGATGGCCCAGGAAGTCCTCAATGACAAGATGCATTCGAGCAGAGACCAGAATGGGGAGGAAAAGAACTTAAGTGGGTGGTGTCCCAGTCTGAACTGTAACCCAAATCTTGGATGCCCAATGCTTATGCTCTTTCAAAACACAGCAATTTGCCTCTGAGAGGAAGATGTTGACATTCAGGCAAGTAGCAGGAGAAACAGAGCCCTGTTCTTAGCATTTCGGGCACATTAGGAAAGTAGATCAGAAAATCCTGAACAAGGCACGGAGCACACTATCCCATGCCCACAATGGTCCCCAACCGCAGAGTTGGATACTCCAAAAAGATGCCAAGGGGTAATTGTCATCGACAGGAGTAGCAGCACCACTGCAAATAGCAAAATGTTAAAGTTGTAACTAGAGAATGTCTGATCTTTTTATTGCTGTTTTTAAAGGCTAATGTCCTAAGTGCTTTGTTATGGTTCCTATCATACAAAAGTCATTTGACCCTATTCTGAGTTACTTGGTTGTCACAAGACAGAAAATGGGCTGCAATAAGAAGAGCTTATTCAGAGGAGGAAAAAGTACAAATATCTGGTCCCGTATCATGTCTTCACCCAAGGCATGATTTAACTCTCCCAGTAAAATTTTTGTCCAGCTCAGTTAATCACCCCCTACCAATCACAAGTAAAGTACCATTCAGACAGGTGAGGTAAAGGAGCAGACAACCTAACAATTGTTGCATACAATTACTACGTGACCTGAAGTAACCACCTCTACAACAAATAAATATTCACTGCATGAATGATGTCTCCATGAGACTTTGCCCTTTACCTTTGCCCAATCTGCACCTGTTCTTAAAATCACTTCTGGTTTGGAGCCCATATTTATTCACTTAATGAACTGAGCTGAATACCTACAATAAGCCAAGTACTTTGAGTGATTAACTACTTGAAAACAGTATGTGCATGTGTGCGCACACACACATACACAAAAGCACACACCAATTATATACCTAGGTCCTGTGTGAGCTCCATTTGGGAATATTTCTATACACGTCAACTATGTAGATTCAAGTGCGAATGTATGTGTATATATGTGTGAATGAGTCTGTATCAGAGAGAGAGGCAGAAACAAAGAGAAGGGTAATGGGATAAGCAACAACTAAATTTACATTAGACAAGGACAGGAGAAATCCTAAGGCTCATGAGAAAACACAAATATATTTGAAGAAAAAGAATGAGAGCTTCCCTGGTGGTGCAGTGGTTAAGAATCCACCTGCCAATGCAGGGGACAAAGGTTCGAGCCCTGGTCCAGGAAGATCCCACATGCCACAGAGCAACTAGGCCTGTGCACCGCAACTACTGAGCCTGCACCCTAGAGCCAGCGTGACACAACTACTGAGCCCTAGAGCCCGTGCTCCGCAGCAAGAGAAGCCACTGCAATGAGAAGCCCATGCACAGCAACAAAGAGTGGCCCCCCCTTTGCTGCAACTAGAGAAAGCCCACATGCAGCAACGAAGACCCAACACAGCCAAAAATAAATAAAATAAATAAATTTAAAAAGAAAAAGAATGAAGTGAGACTTCACTCACTTGTCTTCCCTGTACAATCATACTCACTGCACATCAACTGCTTTGCCCATATCCTGTATGCTCCCTATGTTCCTTACAGGTTAAATATAATCAAGATCTACCTTTAAAGCTACTTGCAGAAACATCTCTCCCATTAACTTTTAGCTGACAAGTAATTATATTTTATCCTTCAAAAGAAAATTAGGCATAAAACAATCCCAAGAAAAATAAGAACTAATAACCTTGCTCCACAAAAGAGGCCAAAAAAAATAGATTTAACCAAGATAACACCTTCAGTTTCTGTCCTGCCATCCATTAATTTTAAATTTGATTTTTCTTTACATCACAAGGCACTTATTCAAAAATAGGAGGAGAATCCCTATATCCATATGTTGGCCTGCAAAAAGAAAACACTATTAGTTGTATTTCTTGTTCAAACACTGTAAGAATAAAGGAACTGCTTTTAGAAATGATGAGGTTCCTGCAGATAACATTTACACACAGGATTTGAGGCTTTTTTGTGACATAAAGTGCAGAGTACTTTGAGGATGGTTACAGATGCAATGGCACAGAAAAGGCTTTTAACTTTGGCTCATTTCCTCTGACCACCATGCCTCCATTCTACATTATAACCTCTCAAAGCCACAGATCCTTTAAAACTAGTTTTTAAACTACCTTTCCTTGGTATCATCCCAAAACAAGAACACTTTGTTATTTGAAAATAAAAGCACAAAATTATTGTGACTCAATAACTGTGCTCATTATGGAAAACCAATAAACAAGGCTCAACAGAAAGTGTTCTTGCCAATAGCTGTTGCTTATTGAGCTGCCAAGAAATAAATCCAAAAGAAACCAAAGAAAGATCTGCCTTTACAATATAGACAGTTTCTTATTCAGAAGCTATCTTTAATATCAGAAACCGCTAGCACATATCCCACTGCTACCATTATCATCCACAACAGAATCGTAAACTAAGCACTAAAGCCTTGTCATTCATACCTTAGAATAATGATTAAAAAAAAAAACTAACAACAAGGACATATTGTATAGCACAGGGAACTATACTCAATATCTTGTAATAACCTATAATGTAAAAGAATCTGAAAAAGTATATATATGTATAGATATAACTGTATCACTTTGCTGTACACTTGAAAACAAAACATTGTAAATTATACTTCAATTTTTTAAAAATTAAAATACTACAGAATTCCATTTTTAACTTAGTAATTTCTTTTTTGATATAACCCATAATAAATGCTACCCTGAGTAGATTCACTTCTAGAGACCGTATAGCACTTTATATCCAAAGGAAAGTTAATAACAGGGTGGGAAAACATAAGAAGTATCAGGGCCTCTTCCCCTTGTTTGAGGCAGAAGAATTAGCTGGCATGGTCACCAAGGCCAAGACCAAATATTCAACAGTGCTGGTTGGAGATGGTAGGGCCGAGCCAAAAGAGGTGACCAATCAATCAGAGATTGGTTACATACAGGTGGAATTGAGCAAGTAGGTAAACATACTGAGGATAATGGGAGCCAAGGTTTTCAACACTGCAGAAGGAATCTACAAGTATAAAAATGGGAAAGGAAAAATAAATCCTGCTGTTTGGGGCTAGAGTTGGAGATATCAGTGGGAACCTTTTTACATAGATCTATAGATATATACATACACAGAGATATATACGTGTGTATGGTGTATATATACATACACACATGCATGCATACATATATACATACACACACATACATACAAACCTCTATTTCCTAAGTTTATTTACTAAGAAGATCTAGAAGCAAAGATATCCTAACAGCAGTGACACCTCTAGAACCCTCTAGAAACCCCTTGGTTTCTAAATGTCATTTCCACACAAAGGAACCAGAAATCCTAAAATTCCAAGGCTGAGGCAGAAAAAGTATAAGATACGCCTGGACCACCTTTTATCATGATGAATTGAGAACATAGCACCAGTTCTGTGTAATTCTGTCTGAAAACATCATCTGAAGCTATTCACGAGTAAACATCAGATAAACCCAAAGAGAGAAGCATAATTTGGCTGTATTCTTCAAAAACGTTCAGATCATGAAAGACAAGGCAAGACTAAGGAACAGTCCAGTTGAAGGAGACCAAAGGGCAGGATAATAGATACAAGGCATGATACTAGATGCTGGACCTATAAATAACATCACTGGGGTGACTAGTGAATTATGACTAGGATCTGTGGGTTAGATGGTAATATTATATCAATATGCATTTCCTATTTTGATGGTTATATTACGGTTATGTGGGAGAATATCCTTGTTTTTAGGAAACACTGATTACTAAGAGATTACTAGAGCATCATGGCTGAAACTTTTACTCTCAAGCCAGAAAAAAAGAAAAACAAAATCTTCAAAATCATCTGTGAGAGTTAAGGGATAGAGAGAGAGAAAAGAGGGAATATGGTAAGACAATCGTAATAAAATGTCAATACTGGAGGAATCCGAGTGAAGAACATATGAGAGTTCTTTGTCCTATTCTTAGAATGTTTCTACAAGTTTGAAATCATTGGAAAATTAAAAGTTTAAAAGAGAAAGAAATGTTTGGTCATAAATGTTCATATACTATTAAGAAAAACCTTAACTTTCTATGAAGGGCCACAGTCTGCTGTAAATTTTAAAAGTGAAAAAAAAAAAGGTATGCTGTGGCTACAGACAAAAGATGGCCTACATAATTCTAAAAGGACTCAAAAAAAATAAGGCCATTAAAAGGGCTTTTATCATCAATAATTCTAAAAAAATGTGAACTGTATGGGACTTCCCTGGTGGTCTAGTGGTTAAGACTCTGCACTCTCAATGCAGGGGAAACAGGTTTGATCCCTGGTCGGGGAGCTAAGATCCCACATGCTGCACAGCATGGCCAAAAAAAAAAAAAAAAAAAAATTGTAATTCTTATGCAACACTTGGCTGATTAAAAGTGACATATTTTATGGGCATTATAAATATTTTAAGGATAAAATTGCAGAAAATTCCTGCTATTCATGAAATAAGATGACCCACGTAGACAAAGAAACATGTCACCCAGATCCTGCTTCAAAGTTGAACTTGGGGAGATTGTGGTCAGTAGAGGGTCTCCAGGTCAGCCGACTTGAACATGTACCTCAGCTGCAGACAGCCCTGCCCTGGGCATTCCACATCCTTCCACAGAGCAGGAGTGACCTGAGACAATGCTGAGGGCAATACCACCTCAAACCCCTGCCCTGCCACTGGCCTGGCTGGGTCTTTGTCAGGCTTGCGTGGAAGTTTGGCTTCTTTCTCTACCCAATCCTGTAGCTTCCCCTTCCTTTCAAAGCAGTTGATCCCTGCCATACATCTTGCACCCCTATTCCATCTCAGTGATTACTTCTGGGGAACCCAACCTACAACCAGGCCCTCCTTCACTATTTGTTAAAACATAGCTTGATATGGACACATTTTATAATTTTGTCTTGTGAGGGAGTAACATTATTTCTGACTCATAAGACAGGTGTGAATTTTCTTAAGGTGAATTCTGCCTCTAACTCCCATCCATTTACCTTCTCATGCTGTGTGACAGAAAAATTGTACTTTCCCCTTTTCATGTTAGCCAAATATAAAAGATAATGATTGTTGAAACAGCAAATTTCCCTCTTACGGTCCATTAGCTCCTGCGGCTTGTTCTTGTAGTGGAATTGAAATATAACAAAATGATTTCCATGGCAATAGAGAATAATCTAGTAAATGTGAATTCTGACTTAGCAACAGAAGAAAATAAGAGGAGATTATGGGACTGCAGTGGGACTAAATGTTTAATTTCGATGTGTGTATTTTTAGTATCACATTCTGAAACAAAGAAAACAGACAAATTCACACACACAGAACTAGGAAGAGTGAAACTCTAATTATAGGATAAGTTTAAAAACTATACCTCACAATCATCAATTTGTATTATCACTCCCTACCATTATTACCAAAATACATTCAACTATCACAAAAAATTTTTACTTAGAAATTTGAGACTTTTTTACAACTTTTACTTGAAACTCTATTATCTACTATAATTTCAGTTCCAGTTACTAATGTCTCCCATTATGTTCATTTTTACTAATAAAAACAAGTATGGTTTATGGCTAATATGTAAGTGAAAGATTCTCAAAAGACTATAGAATCTTTAAAAGCACAGGAATAGAGGAACTGCAGGGTTTGTGAGCATCACAAATAAGATAGCAGAGCTCTTGACGGATACCCAATTAGCTGGCGCTTTCTGTTCAGAAGCCTGTGAAACATGCAGGCTGATGCCCTTGGGCAGCCACTCTCTCTACCGAACACCACTTTTCTCCCCGCCCATCAACCCCTGAGTTGTTCACTCAAAGGTGGTTGTTTTGGTCCCACACTTATTATCAGTTGTTGCTGTTGCTGTGTAATTTAATTAAATTGTTCACAAGCTGATGAAATCAAAGAGCAAAAAGGCAAGAATTATTGCCTCTAAGAAAAACAAGTACTATGCATCACAAAGATTTAATAAAGATGAATTACTAAAAATATAAACATACTGGGTGTGAACAAGGCTAGACTGGACAATTAGAAAAAAATTATTCAAATCGAAAAGGATTCTACACTCAGAACGCTTTGTGTCTCAAATTTTTCTTCTTGTTAACCAACCAAACTAATGTACTGTAGATAACCCACTGTGTCTGTGCCTTATACAAGAACAATTATGCAAACCTCCAGACTTTTTAAAGGAAAGAGCTTCAGCCTTACAACAGAAACTCACAAACACACAGACAGTGAGATAAGAGTAGGAGTTCAAGGAAGCCTGGAGAGGATTCGTTAATATTAAGCAATCAACCACACCTCTCTTTCATTTGCCTCCACTCTCTAGGTGGGATTCCCACCCTCTGTTCTTAAGGATGACATGGAGCACAGCTCCCTCATCCCCGACCTGCAACAGGCATTGCTTCCATCTCAGGCTAATTCTTCCTGGTTTGCAGTGAAGGCTCAGCAAGTGTTCTTCACCTGCTTGCTTCACAGTCCTTGCCTTGCTTTATATATATGGATTCTTCATTACCAACTAGATTTCACCTGTGTCCAGCATAGCCCATCTGCAAACTGCATTTTCCCTTTGGACATCTGCTCCCCAAGATGGAATTCAGACAAGAATTTATTCTTGACTCCACAGCCACGTGGGCAATTACTTGATCAGACACATTTCCAGTGCTTTAAGCACCCTTGCCAGTGCATATATTGGCTAACTAGGAAAAAGGGTACCCGGACCACTGAAGCCTCTTTTTCTTCTAGCCACATTTTAATGGTCAATGTTCCCTGCCCACTGGAAACGTACAACAGCTACCATAAACTGAATTTTCTGCTATGGGCCCAGCATTTGTAGCTTTAACTCCTAAAGCATCTAATTTATTTTTTACTTATTCTAGCCTATTGTCTTACATTCCTTAGCCACCACTCACCTCACTGCCTACCAACCTATTATATCTTTACCTCCCTCCTTGAACTTTTTGGCCTGTAACTTGGTGCTTCCCTTATTATGCTTGAACAGGTTTTGCTCACACCACTTGTGACATCAAATGAGAAGTATTTTTCCTCCTGACACCAACCAATTGTAACACCTACTGGGTGTCCTACAATTCTAGTCAATTCTGACACTAAGTTCCTGGGGTTAACGTCAGGTTCCCCACAAAATGTTCTCACTTCAAATGCCAGTCACAAGTATCAAGTCCCCGGGTTACCCACATTTCTGTCCAACTTGGCTACAAAGTCAGGGGGTTCCCACAATTGACTCTTACTGCAAGAGTCAACAATTCACCAGAACAGCTCATTAAACTCTGGCAAACACTTTACATACTACTGCCAGCTTATTATAATGGATCCAAAGAAGAGCCAGATGAAGAGGTACATAGGGTGAGGTCCGAAAGGGTCTCAAGCACGAGGATTTACATCCCCTTGGAGATGGGGTGTGCCACCCTCCTAGCATGTGGGTGTGTTCACCAAGTGCAAAGCTCTCTGAACCCTGTCATTTCGGGGATTTTAGGGAGGTTTCATTACACAAGCAAGATTGATTAAATCACTGGCCATTGGTGATCTACTCAATCTCCAGTCTCTCCACTAGCCAGAGGTTGTTGGGTGGGGCTCAGAGTTCTAAGTTTCCAGTCAACGGTTGCTGTCCTTGTGACCAGCCCTATGCAAAAGCTAGATAGGGGCCCATCAAGAGTTATTATTAGAACAAAAGATGTTCTTATCACTCTTACCACTCAGAAAATTCCAAGCGTTTTAGGAGCTCTGTGCCAGAAAGTGGAGACAAAGACCAAATCTCTCTCTCTAGTACCATAATACATTAACTCTTTCTTCCTTTTTCCATTTTTCCACAAACTACCTTGTAAGTAATAGCTCTCTACTGTTACCTAGTCCCTTTAACGGCTCCTCTCACACTACCTCTTATAAGAAACTTCTCCCATTTCTCCTTCCCTTCCCTCTACCTTTCCCAAGTTTGTACCAGGTAACAGGCAAGATTTAGATCATTACACATTTTCAATTAGACTTACTTTGTTTTCTGCTCTGCTCAGACTATCTGCTATGTGTAAACTCTTCATGCTAGAAGTAGCTACTTAATTTTGCTCCTGACATTTTATGTAGGAAAGAATTGCTTATAGGTTCAGTGTCTCTAGAAAGACCATTCCTCTGGGAAGAACATATCTGTTGCTCAACGTTCATTGACTGTTTTACTTTTAAAATCCTCCCATCACCATTCCTGACTGCCAAGGGTACAACTTCGCAGTCTAATGTCTACAACTAGTGAAAATTAAAGCTTAGCCTCTGCCTACATAAAAAAAGTAGCCCTACCTGAAGATACACAGTCCCCTCAGAATCCTTTTGCTCTGATTCTCTGTTCACATAAATGCGTTCTATATATGTAACCTTTTCCCAAAAAGAAGACACCCAAAGATAGCCAAGAGATGCAGGATAGACAATTAAACTTCATTCTGAATTGAATCACCAATGTCTTTTATCGCCTTGTTCTCACATTTTCAAAATTTTTTCCTTTCAGTGATAATAACCTTGTTAAAAACTGACCTTCAAGATAGGGAACAGCAACTGATCAGTTTGCTCGTCCACTCTCCCATCCACCAACCAACGTATTTCATTTGTTAGGATACAATTTGTAAAATATTCTGTCATCTCTGGAATCAGGATTTATTTTAGTCAATCACAGCATAGTTTAAGTAACAGTACCTTTTTCTTTCTTAGTGGTATAGAAAAATAAGGATGCATCTTAGATTTGATCATAAGTTCCTCTCCCAGCAGCCTCTGGCTGACCACCAGAGATAACCCATGTAAAGCACTTAGCATTGGATATGACATACAGGAAGTATTCAATAAATTTGCTGTTCATCATCATGTTTCTAAGCAAATAACAGAAAATTTAAAAATAAACATAGATTAAGTTAGAGTTCTGATGCATTCTCCTTATTCAACTTTTTCTGAGTGCCTCTTACTTGTTTCTGTCCTAATTTTCTATACTTTACATTTGTCACCATGTGCGAGACCACTGAAAAAAAAAATGTGATGCAATTGCTAAAGGTTGTGCTAAATGATCTGGCTCAGAGTATCCAAGCCTGACAGATTAGGATCTTTTCATATCAAAGGACTTTAATATCCTTTGAGATCCTGTAAGATCCTTTCACTAGCTACCAAATCAAAAGACTATTTGGATAACAGACTATAAAAAAAATCTCACTAGACAACAGACTATAAGACAATTCCACAGTTAGGAGTCTTTGAAAATGGCTCAAACTTTTTTTTAACTAAAAGTACCAAGTCATAATTTCAAATGATAGAAGTTATTTTTCTTCCATCCTCTCCTACACTTTGACATTTTTTTCTCTCTGTCTCCATACACAGTAACCCGAAATGTATTTCTACTAAATCAGAGAGCAGTCAATTAAATTTAAAAATTGTAGCCCAATTTTGTTTGCCTGATCACACATTACTTGTACTCATTTTTACTTTATACTGTATCACACAGTCATTTCAGCAAAATCATTTTACTTCTTGTTAATGAATGTGCTAGTATAAGAAATATCCACATTTTAAAAGAAGTTCAGCATCAGTAATTATTAGAGAAATGCAAATGAAAACCACGAGGTATCACCTCACACCAGTCAGAATGGCTATCACCAAAAAGTCTACAAATGATAAATGCTGGAGAGGGTGTGGAGAAAAGGGAACCCTCCTACACTGTTGGTGGGAATGTAAATTGGTGAAGCCACTATGGAAAACAGTGTGGAAATTCCTTAGAAACCTAAAAATAGAGCTACCATATGACCCAGCAATCCCACTCCTGGGCATATACCTCAAAAAGACGAAAACTCTAACTCGAAAAGTTACATGCACCCCAATGTTCATAGCAGCACTACTTGCAATAGCCTAGACATAGAAACATCCCAAATGTCCATCAATAGATGATTGGCTTAAGAAGATGTGATATATATACACAATGGAATATTATTCAGCCATAAAAAAGGAATGAAATAATGCCATTTGCAGCAACATGGATGGACCTAGAGAATATCATAGTAAGTGAAGTCAGACAAAGACAAATATTATATGATATCACTTACATATGGAATCTAAAAAATAATGCAAATTAATCTATATACAGAACAGAAACAGAGTCACAGATACAGGAAAAAAACGTATGGTTACCATGGAGGAAAAGGAGGTAGAAAGGGATAAAGAAGGAGTATGGGATTAAGAAATACAAACTACTATACATAAAATAGGTAAGCAACAAGAATTTGCTGTATAGCACAGGGAACTATATTCAATATCTTGCAATAACCTATAATGGAAAAATAATCTGCAAATATATATATTATATATATATAACTGAATCACTTTGCTGTACACCTCAAACTAACAAACTATTGTAAATCAACTATACTTCAATAAAAATGTTTAATAAGAAATATCCACATTTTAATGAAAAATACAGTACAGCTACAATATTTCTAAAAGGAAATAATACAGACAGTACAGTTTTATGGTATTTTATAGATGAAATTGTTCCTTTATTTAGCTGTTCATTTTAACCTTTCCCCTATGTAAAATAACTTAATTGAAAGCATCATATAATTTCACCTCTGGTATATCAAAAATACACAACCAACTGTGGTAACATTATTCTGTAACATTCCTAAGTGAAAACTATTAAATATTGATTCAATCTGGACCCACGCCTGAACAATGTTATTCAACAAATTTAGATAAACCATAATTCTAACTATTTAATGTTGATGTATCACGTAGCTCTAAGAACAGAGAAATACTGGTTAGCAAATTATTTGTATAAATACAATATAACTCAACATATAATGCCAGTCGTTATGTTTAAGGCTACAGAAAAAATAATTTTTTTCAAATTACAAATCACATTTAATAGACATATCCACAATGTCTACGTATTATATATTCCTGCAGTCTTTTTCTACACATATATACCTTATTTTTCAATTATTGGGATTATGGCAACATTATGTAACTTGCTTTTTTTTTAATTTCACAATTTAACAGCAGCAAATTTCCCTGAAGAATATTCAAAAACATAGGAGTGCATAGTACTGTAGTATTATTGAAAAAGATCCGCGTGTAAGCGGGTCCACCAGTTCAAACCTGTGTTGTTCAAGGGTCAACTGTAATTACAATAGTAAACAAGTCATTTAACATTTATAGGCCATGGTGTCCAATTCAGAAATGGGTAATTTCTTAACAAGATTATCTATTAGGTCTGTTCAACTTAAAGATTCAATGATGACATGACCTCTATTTCCAGAATCCAGTTTTACACTCCCTGCTGCTGCACCTCCACCTTGGTGGTATTCCCTTGCGCCCACCTCCCACCCTTGACCTTCTCCACCTTTCCCCACTGTCCATTTAAAATGTTCCTATCCTGTTCTCTTTCAGGCTTTTCTATGTGATCACCATCTATATATGTACTGTCATTCAGAATGACAGTAATGACAGTAACTTTTTTTTTTTTTTTTTTTTTTTTTTGCGGTGCGCGGGCCTCTCACTGTTGTGGCCTCTCCCGTTGCGGAGCACAGGCTCCGGACGCGCAGGCTCAGCGGCCATGGATCACGGGCCCAGCCGCTCCGCGGCATGTGGGATCTTCCCGGACCAGCGCACGAACTCAACCACTGCGCCACCAGGGAAGCCCGACAGTAACTTTTAATGTACCTTCTTTGTGCTAAATTTATATTCAGGTACCTTGCATGGCTCAACAGAGATATATCAGTGACATGGAATATTCAGGCATGGAGGCTTGGGGAAGAGCTCTCAGCCGATCCACTTACATCTTTGGAAAGCATATGGCAGGAGGGATGACTGCATTTCTACTCTGAAATAATATGCCTGTAGTAAAGATTATTAATATCATTTTATAATTTTACAACTCTCATTTCCATAATGATCACCAGTAGAAACAATACAGACTTTTTAGAGTCACACCAAAAAAAAAAAAAAAAGTTATACTGATAAGTCCTTCTCAAATATATTCTGATGAGGAAAGGTTTATGTTGTTTGGGGGTGGGGTTTTTTTTTTAATTGAGATATAACTGACACACATTTTATTCGTTTAAGGTATACAATATGATAATTCAATGTTTGTATCTATTGTGAAATAATTATCATAATAATTCTAATTAACATTCATCACCACCTGTAGTTAAAATATTTTTTCATGGGATGAGAACTTTTAAGATCTCTCCTAGCAACTTTCAAAATACAATACAGTACTATTAACTATAGTCACCGTGGTATACATTACATCCCCAGGACTTACTTATTTTATAAGTCTAAGTTTGTACCTTTTGACTACCTTCATCTACTTCACCAACACCCTACCCCCAGCCTCTGGCAACCACCTATCTGTTCTCTGTATTTATGAGTTCAGTATTTTTGTGTTTTGTTTTTCAGAGATTTCACATATAAGTGAGATCATACACTATTTGTCTCCCTCTATCCAATTTATTTCACTTAGCATAATGCCTTCAAGGTCCATCCACATTGTCCAAAATGTCAAAAAAAAAAATGGTTCCGTTTTTATTTTTGTATTTTCTGCTTTCCTTGCACTAGTCTAGTTTTTCTTAAATATTTACATAAATTTATGTAATAACTTCACTTTGGACTGAACAGATTTGCTTTTATTTTCTAAGGATTTGATGACATGTGTTGAGATTATCTCACTGAGATGCAATAAAATTTAGCTTATGTTCCAAATATAATCCACCAAGTTATAACATGATTTAAAATGAAGTCAGTAAAATAAAATTCCAATTTTCTAGTGAATATGTATAATTATTAAGGATAGGATCTTAAATATTTTCTGACTGCCTACCTGTGCTGAGAGTTATGGGGGAGCAAAAGCAGTTAAAACCAGTTTTCTGTCCCAACAAGTGTACATGCTGGTAAAATAGAGAGACCTGGGCTCACCTAACGATAACACAAGGTAGAATCAAATGGTTCTTTAAAGAAAAATAAATGAATTCTGTAGCAGCATAAAAGTTTTATCATTAAAGGATATACAGATAAATAGAGAGGATTAAAACTGTAGCTCCAATACCCTTCCAAATTTTAAGGTACTTCTTTGAGCAATAAATAAGGGAAAAATTACCCAACCATGTCCTTTCAAAGGTACACTGGAGATTATACTTCCTGTAGCACTTCTGTACAAATGAGCCCTGACTAGCAGTGGACCACTGCTTGCTGTTGAGGAGACTCCTCAAGTAACTGTGAAGACTAAAATGGAAAAACACCAGGTGAGGCATGGTCATACAGAGTAATTCAATTGGTAAAATATGGACTAGATAGCTACATACAAGGTCAGGTGGAAGGAACAACTTGGAAAGCTATTAAGCAATAGAATTAGGAAAACTGCAGGTTCATTATTAAAATAACTTTTATTTAGAGCCTTTGTGCAAAACACTGGATCAGTGAATAAAATCCAGGAAACATGTATTCTGGGAGACTGTCTCCCATATTATACATTCATGGTCTAAAAATAATAATAATGAATTCAGAGAGCAATCCTTCACTCATTCATCCTGTAAATGTCCCATGTATTCAAAACAAAACAAAGCAAAAGCCTTCTGCTCTACCAGCTGGTATTCCTGGTCCCTAATATCAAATGCTTTTTCAAATCTATAGATTATTCACATAATGAAATCTATAGATTATTCACATAATGAAATGCAATCACCCTTTTCCTTACTATGTTTATCAGTTTTTTGGTCAAAATCTTTAAAACTCCCGTATACTACAAAATCAGATTGAAACTTCACAAGGTGACATTCAAAACCCTCCATCTCTCTAAACATCCAATTTGTTTCCTATTACCTTCCCAACAGGAATTTTCTTTTCCAACCTCAATGCCCTCCTGGTACTACAAGCACATTATCTTCATTTACATCTACTGATATCTGTTTTTCTATGGTCATCTTAGCACAACAAATCCTTTCCCTCCTATCCAAACTTTTTCCAGCTCAACTCGAGCACCATTCCTTCCAGAAACTCCTCCTGGATCATTCAAATCCATAATACATTCTTCCTTATTGTGTATCATTCATTTTGGTAATGAATCTTATGCTGTTTTTAAATTACTATCTGCTGTTTTCATACCAACTAGGTCAGAAATTTTTAAGTCAGATGGTTTATCGTTTATTTATTTTGTACTTCCTAGGATATTTAGTATACCAGTTGTTGGATAGTAAGTATTCAAAATGTATGTGCTGTTTTAAATTCATCAATAAAATCATCTGGTCTAACAGATTTCTTTACACATGAAAAACAGGACCAAAAAAACCCAAAAAACAAAACAAAACAGGACAAAACGTTTAATAGCTACTGCAAATCACAAAGAGTTTGAGAGCCAAGTCTGAAAGCTAGAATTCTGTATTCAGGTTACCAAGAATCCTGCAGAGGGTCCCTAAAAGGGTACAAGGAAAGATCCTTTATTTTTCATGTACTACTGTTAAAAGTTTGGATCCTGTGATTTTAAAAGTAGCTTGAATTCAAAATGTGAAATGACCATCAGAGTTAAATGTAATATTTGGGCAAAATTAGCTGTTTTGAAGCCTTCTGAATGGTTTATGTTTTGTTTTTTCTAACCAGCATATTATTGTAAGGGCCATACCTGCAACAACTCCAAACACATATACTAATTAATATCAAATGACAGTGTAACATAGAAGGAGTTTTACCATGGAGGCATGACCTACCCATCATGTTTTGCCCTATGTCACAGTACTTTATCTACTTGACTAGAAAATAAAAGGCCACATAAATCCATAAATCTAGTCAATCTGTTTTCTAAAATATTTTGGAATAAAGGATATAAATTCATCTGAGAAGATAACCAGTACACAAAATATCAGGTTCAATGTGATACAATTAAAATTGGTTACCACAAAGAGCTGAAACATTAGGAGTGTTAGAAATTAGAGAGCCTTAGGAGTACTAGGAGTTACTGAGAGCCTTTTAGCAAAAGAGGGCTTGCCCAACTGCTATTGTAATGACAATGAAAAATTTTATTTCTTAATGATCTCATCTGGAACACATTATATTTGACAGCATATAAATGCTGTCAAATATAATAGGCACATAAGGAATACCAATTATGACCACCCTCACACACAAATAAAAAATGACTTTTGATCACAACTCCATTTTTAATGCTTTTTGGAACTCTTTTTCCATTTAGAAATAATCTAGTACATACAACAGTTCATGGAAAACTCAAACACTTAACTATCTCAGTGAAGAGAGGTAGAAAGAAAGTCTATAAACTTCACTTCTGATCCATTTGAAAAAGTTTAAATTTGGAGAGAAAAAATCAATTCATTCTTAAAGTCCCTATACACTAGAAACAAAATTCATTCCACACTTTCGTATTTGACAAAGACAATAATATCAAATAGAAGTCCACGATTCCCGGAAGGAGTCATGTCAATTGCTATTTCTTAAATTAATTCAGTAACCTTTAATAATGTGAGTTCTTTATATATAATGTCTATCAGTAGGCAATGCAAAAATTTCAGAATCACTTCCGGTACCGAAGCTCCAAAAAGATATGTCTAAGTAGTTCCTTAATTCCTACTTCACCTTGTATCTGCTGCTTATTGCAGTATCAGAAAAATTAAAATTATACCAGGTATAGCTTGCAAGAACTACAATTCTACAAATTCAATTCAAGTTTAACCAAGATTTCTTGTAATATCTTATCAGTCATGTTTCTAAGCTAAGACACTACAAGTCTGTGAAATTCCTTATACCAACTATAGTTTAGTGAGTTCGCATTGCTTACACAGTTCGTTCTTTAGTTACTTTATAGGAATTGTGCAACAATATTCTTTAAGACTCCAAAGGTCCTTAAAAATGGAAAATGCTCAAATTTAAAGGATTTATCTGTTATTTTCAAACTCTCTTCCTCTACTTTCACTATTTCTGAATATGTAGGTGTCCCAAACAAAAAGACTGGCTGAAAATTCAGGAACAGGAAACTACAACCATATCATCTTAACAAATAACGCCACATATCAGAGTATACCAAAAAAAAAAATTATATATATATATATATATATATATATATATATATATTTGGAACAATGCACTAAAAATTTTGATTAGAGCTTCACACTCAAATGTCTAAAGAATTCTAAGCATTTTACATGATACTACTCCATAAATTCTAGAAAATGATTAATAAAGTATAATATTAAAGAAATAGTGTGTCTAAGACCAAAAGAGATTAGAATATTTCATATTTATATTTTATATTAGTTATTTATCCAATTACAAATTTATATTTAAATTTAAATTTACAAAGTTAAATGAAGGTAAACATAAATTGTAACCTAAACACATTCTTTGAATTTTCATTCTATATCAGTGTCTTCCTTCCAATCTCCCTGGCTCTACGTGTTATACTACCCCAGGGCCCAGCTAAGGGAAGAGCTAAGATCTCTTCTCTTTCTCTATTCACTATCTGACTTAGAGGTCAGCAAACTACTTCCTGCAGGCCAAATCCAACCTACCACCAATTTTTATAAATAAAGATTTATTAGAACATAGCCACACCCATTTGTTTAACTATTGTCACAGTATTTACCAATACCAGGGCAGGGTTTAATGACTGCAACAAAGACAACATGGTGCATCTGAACCCCTGTCAAGAGGAACTCACTCAGATCCACGACTTTGTATTTACACCCTGAGAGCTCCTCAAACTCTATCTTCAGTCTGGACCCAGACTTGCATTCCAACTTTTCAGGCCAATCTACTCTCATATTTCTAATAGGCATGAAAATTTAATATGTCTAAAACTGGAAATTTGATTTCTACCCACCCCCACCTGCTCCTATGCCTTTCAGGTCTCAACACACTCATCAGCATTCATCCAATTGCTCAGGCCAAAGTCTTCAGAATCATCTTTGATTCCTCTCTTTCTCTCACATTTCTCTCACATCCTTATCCCAACCACCAAAAAAATTATATTCTCAAAATATATTCAGAATCTGGCCACTTCTTGCCTACTCCAATGCTACCACTCTAACTCAAGCCACAACCATTTCTCACCTGGACCATTACAATAGCTCCTGACCGGCCCCCTATTGCTGCTCTCATCCCCTTACATTCTATTTTCACAAAGCATCTGTAGTGATCATGGAATCCCACTACTGAAAATACTTCAAAGGCCACACAGGGTATAACCATCAAAGCCCTTCAGGATCTGGCTCCTTTGGTTTCTCCACATGGGCCTCCTTACTGTCAAGCATGGTCCTGCCCAGTTTCTTTGCACTTACTGTTCTCTCTGAAAAATTCTTCCCTCCAGATACCGAGTTGGCATGCTTCCGCATTTTATTCAGGTCTCTGCTCAAATATTACTTTAAGCTACAGACCACCTTCCTCAATCACTCTCTCCTGTCAACTCTATATGCCTGTAGTTAGATGCCTTGGGAAACAGACTCCAAGACTGTGAGATTTGCATGCATTTAGGGGAACATTTTCAGGAACAACATCCGGAAGGGAGTGAAGAAAGTAGGACAGGTAGACAGAGAAGTTGAACTGCAATGCAGTTGTAATGGAGGCTTCGGTCAAAGCCACTGGAACCTTGAGTGGGAATGGCACTTCAGAATTTCCCAACTGAGGCAAGAACCTGAGAGGTCTTTGAGTCCACATATTGGTGCATTATGAGATGCAAGGTACTTCCAGAGAGAGGGAATAATTTTGTGTAAGACACATGAGAACATGCTTTAGGGAAATTAGGGAAATGTAATACTACGTTACACAGTGACAGACACCTATAATTAAAAAGACAGAAAAAAACAAGTGTTGACAAGGATGTGGAGAAACTAGAACCCTCATAAATTCCTGGTAGAAATGTAAAATGGTACTACAGCTGCATTGGAAAACAGTTTAATAGTTTCTTTAAAAGTTCAACATAAACTTATACAATCCAGCAATCACACATCTAGGAATCTACCAAAACAAACAAAAATATACGTTTATGAAAAGACTGGTACAGAATATTTATAGCAGCATTTTATAATACCTAAAAATGCAAATAAACCAAAGGTCCATCAAATGGTGAATAAATTTTAAACATGTACTACATCCATACACAGAATACTATTCAGCAATAAAAAGGAATGAAATACTGGTATCTGCTACAATATGGCTGAGCCCCAAGAACACTATGTTCAGTAAAAGAAGCCAGATGCAAAAGACAATTTACAATTCCATTTAAATGAAATGTCCATTAACGGCAGAAAGCAATTGTTGGTTGCCTGGAGCTGGGGGTAGGAAAGAGGAGTAACTGCAAATAGGCATGAGGAATATTTTGACATTCATGGAATTGTCCTAAAACTGGATTGTGATGATGGCTACACAACTCTCAGAATTAATGAAGTATCATTGTTTTCCATACTTAGCATGGATGAATATTATGGGGTGTAAAGGAAAAGGACAAAAAAGATTATTGGCTAAGTGATTCTTAAATTAACTAAAGTAATAGTGTAAGGATGGTAATAGCTAATACTCACTGAGTTTGCTAGGGGTCAAAAATTGTTCTACGAACTTCACTTGTGTTAACTCATTTAATTTTTACTATAATCCCATTAAGCAGGACTTATTTCACCCTCAATTCAGAGATGAGGTAACTGAGGCTCAGGGAAATTTAAGTAACATGCTCATACCACAGAAGAAAATATATTAATATATTAATTGACTCATACTCATAAAAATAAATCATTCTACCTTACAATGCTAAGTAACAGCCTTTAGCTAACTTACCAGCAAAACCAGAAAACAGCACAATACGTATAAAATATGTATTAACAGGGTAAGTTTACCATAAACAGCACGTTTAAGATGGTCTAATAAGTGACCATGTTGCAACACTTCTAATTATCTCCACTAGCCATTGAAACCAGTAATGAATATGTCCTTATAGGACTGTTTGGTCAGTAACTGGTGCATATTCAGTGAGAGAATTATTGTAAACAAATACAAAGAACACCTATGATCTTGTCTACTGAATTAATATGTTCATAGAGATACAGAAATATCACTATAGTTCACGTAAATACAATTTTATTCTCTAAGAGTCAGGCATAAACATACACAAACACACACTGAGTCACATACAGTCTATAATAAAAATTCTAGCACAACGTGTCACAAAACTGAAGGCATATCATTGCTCCTATAACTGAAAAGTATGAGACAAGATGAGATGACAGTGTGTTTTATCTTTTTCATATGAAAGTTTAGTTATAAATTTCACAATGCAGTAAACTTGAATGGAAAACTTGGAGACAATAACTTCTCGTGCATCTTCCAGTAAAACATTCTCAAATTTAGAGATAGCTCTAGATAAGAAAGCTGATAAATAAACTACTTTGTGTGTAGTTAGTATTTTTTTAAATGAAAGCACCTCATATAAATGATCACCAAGCCCATATATTTGACAATTTAATTTTCTAGCCACACAATCCTCAGAATGTGGAGGAAACAGGATGTGTAACTAAAACCAAGTTCCCCTTCAATACCTTTCCAAGCTAAGACAAAAATCCATATCAGCTTTCTGTCTAAATGGTATATTGATATACTGATGAAAGCTAGAATAAAAATGGTGCTTAAAAATGTGCCATATATAACTGAGAATAAATGTTTCTAAGTGCTGACAAGCTTCAGTCAGTTAAATTGCTTTTACATGGAAATATTTTTCCCAAAATGTTTTCTTTAGTATTTTTCATAGAAAAATTTGTAATTAACATTCCTAATAATTAAACAACTCTTTTTGTGTATTGGCTATACAAATTAGTAATGTGAATATATAAAACGTTCATTTAAAGTTGAAGAAACCATTCCATAAGAGAAATATAATTCCTATCTTTAATTCTCTTAGAGTTTAACATCTCTGCCTAGAAAGCTATGCATCAATAATAAATTTATCATTCAATATGGATATCAGCCCATAGCTAAAAATTTGCAGATCTATATAACCAAGCACATTAAGTAGTCCTCCTGGGTAACATACAACCATGAGTAACTCTCATAATTCAACACACACTATGGTAAGAAACATTACACCAGCATGTGTTCATTTTGAGTCCCAATCCAATTTTATAAGAACCTGTAGATGCTGTCAATGTAATGAATTAAACAACCAATGTGCACTACAAGGGTTAGGGGTCCGAGGCAGCAATGACCTAAAGTGTATCTTAACCTCTATAAAACCTCTGTTGGTATTATTTTAAGATATTGGTATAACTTTCATTAAATAATCTTTTGGTATCTATAAAAATTCTTTGAAATCTCTGTAAATAATGTACCACATAAGCTTGCTTCTGAAAGTAACCAGATTCAATACTCAGGTTTAGAGCAACTACATTTACCACAATGAATTTAAGTGGGAAAAGTAACTATACTGGACTGCTACAAGATTGCTCTCACAATGCTGTATATAACTAGAAAAGTGAGCAAAATATATAAAGCTATTTCAGATATTGAACAAAAGGCAATACAGGCCTGTGAAATAAGAGAAAGGAAACAAATCAGGTGCTAAGACTGCCCATATTTTATCCTAAAGGCAAAGTCCAATCTGTGGTATAAGGATGGGGAACCCAAAAAGAACTCAGAGACTGCCTAAGTTCAGAAACAAAAGTTACTCTTTGGGGAGGCTTAGATAGACAGAATTTGTGGGCCTGGTTAAAAAAAATAAAAAAGTAGGGAGAGCTTTGCAAAAAAAAAAAAAAAGCTGCAATAATTGGCATTAATCCTGACAGGCTTTGAGTACCCATCTGTGCTGAATAGGGTGAAACTCCAAGAGGCCAAGTGAAGAACAACAAGAAAGAAAAGAGCAATTTCAGGGGAGCTGTAAAACTTAACAATTTCTAGAATGTAGAGACCTTGTTTATACCCAGGGCATTCTGTAAAGACCCTAGAAAGGTCTACTACTCTTACTAGTGAGGCTAAACTAGCTCTAGAGTAAATAGTAACATAGCTCATGGAAATATAAAAAGCATGAAAATGAGCCTCAAAATGATTAAACTGATCTGTAAATAAAGGTTAAACCTTATTTAAAGGAAACCATAAAATTCAGCTAAAAAATATAAATCCCAATGCTCATTACCTATCTAAAAAAAAAGAAACATGCAAAAGGCAGGAAAATGTTACCTATAACCAGGAGAAACATTGGTCAATAAAGACAGATCCAGAATTAACACAGATAAAGTTAACATAAAAGGAATTTTAAATAGCTATTAAAATAGGCTTGATAAGATTAAAGACTTAAAGGAAAATAATAAGAGAAAGAGAAGATACCAACACAAACCAGATTAAATGTCTAAAGATAAAAAATATAGTATTAGACATAAACATTTCACAGAATGGGATTATCAGCAATTAAGCACTGAAGAAAAAAAAATTATCAGGGAACTGAAGACATAGCAATATAAATTGTCTTAACCATAATATGAAGGGAAAAAAAGGCAAAGTGAATACAGCCTCTGTAAAATGTGAGACAGTATCAATTAGCTAATGTTTGTGTAATTAGAGTCCTAAAAGGAGAAGAAAAAGAGGGTTAAAAAAATTTAAAGAGGGGCTTCCCTGGTGGCGCAATGGTTGAGAATCTGCCTGCTAATGCAGGGGACACGGGTTCGGGCCCTGGTCTGGGAGGATCCCACATGCCGCGAAACGGCTGGGCCCGTGAGCCACGACTACTGAGCCTGCGCGTCTAGAGCCTGTGCTCCGCAACAAGAGAGGCCGCGATAGTGAGAGGCCCGCGCACCGTGATGAGGAGTGGCCCCCGGGCTTCCCTGGTGGCGCGGTGGTTGGGGGTCCGCCTGCCGATGCAGGGTACATGAGTTCGTGCCCTGGTCCGGGAGGATCCCACGTGCTGCGGAGCGGCTGGGCCCGTGAGCCATGGCCGCTGGGCCTGCGCGTCCGGAGACTGTGCTCCGCAACGGGAGAGGCCACAACAGTGAGAGGCCCGCGTACCGCAAAAAAAAAAAAAAAAAAAAAAAGAGTGGCCCCCGCTTGCCACAACTAGAGAAAGCCCTCGCACAGAAACGAAGACCCAACACAGCAAAAATAAATTAATTTTTAAGAAAAAAAAAAAAAATTTAAAGAAACCATGTCCAAAAATGTTCTAAATTTAATAAAACCATCTACCTACAAATCCAAGAAGATCAAAGTCCAGGCAGAATAATTATAAAGGAAAACAAAAAACAAAAAAAACCCCACAAGATATGTTATAACCAAATTGCTAAAAGCCAGTAATAGAAAACCTTAAAAGCAGCCAGGATAATATAAAGATATATTATGTACACAGGAACAAAGATAAAAATATCACAGACATCATGTCAGGAACTATACAAGCCAGAGGAAATGGAATGCCATTTTTAAACTGCTCAAAAAAAAAAAATTAATGAAACTAAAATTCTATGTCCAGCCCAAATGTCTCTCAAAGTAAACAAAAAATAAAGGCAGATATGTTGTTGTCAGCATACCTATATTTTTAGGAAAAACTGAAAGAAGTTCTTCAAGTAAAAGAAAAATAATACCAAGGTAGAAACTTGCATCTACATAAAGGCATAAAGAACAGTGGAATGAATATAAGTGTAGTAAACCTAAGACTTTTTCCTAATTTTTAATCTCTTTAAAAGATAATTGACTATGTGTAGCAAAAATAATGTATTGTGGAGTTTATACACATGTAAAAGTAAAATGTAAGACCACAATAGCACAAAAGATGTAAGGGACTACTGGAAGTATACTAATGTAAGATAATTATAAGTGAAAAGGCATAAAATTATTTGAAAGTATACTATAAAGTGTTACTAATACATACCATACGTAAGGTACTAATGTACTAATATATATTAATCCATGCTGTAAACTTCAAAGTAACCACTAAAAAAGTAACAATATATAGCAATAGTGGAGATAAAATGGCACATAAAATGTACTCAATTGTCTCAACAGGCTGCAAAAAAAGACAAAATTACAAACATCAAAAACATAGACAAAGAGAAAAAAAAACAAACAGCAAGATGGCAGATTTAAGCAGTTACATTATACAGAAACCTAAACCAGCCTCTCTAGCAGGGCTCCCCAAAAGAATTAAGCCCTAATGTCCTAAGTCATTTATTGTATGCAGTAAATTAACTTCTTCTCTTTGCACCTACAGCGGGACTTGCTTTGTCCCACACTCAGGAAAATTGGGAAAATATCCATTCAAACCATTTTCTGTAGGCTTATTCCTCCTGTAGAAGTCTAACTAGCTGAGTGAGGCTAGTATGTATTCAGTTTAAAGGCACAGATTGTCAGACTGTAAATAAAACAAAACCAAATATATGCTAAGTTAAATAAAATGAGCCCAAATATATGCTAAGTTAAACCCAAATTAATTATAAAAACAAACGTTAAAAAATGATTTTTTTAAGATTTATCAGGCAAACACTAACCATAAGAAAGCTTAAGTAGCTACATAAATATCAAAGTAGATTTGAGAACAAGTGATATTACCAAGGATAAAGATGGGTATATTATTATGACAAAAGAGTTAATTCATCAAGAATACTTAACAATCGTTAATGTATATGCAGCTAATAACAGAGTATCAGGACACATGAAGCAACAACTAACAGAAGTGAATGTGAAATAAACAAACTTACAGTAATATTTGGAGATTAACACACTTCTCACAGTAATTCACAGAACAAAAAGACCAAAAAAATCAGTAGGTACATAGGATACTTGACTAACACCATCAACACACTTGACCTAATTTACAATTGTAGAATACTCCATCCAGTGATGGCAGAATACACATAATTTTCCAGTGCATGTGAAAAGTTCACCAGGAGACATCACATGACAGGCCCGAATAGAAAAGGTCCAGTAAATTTTAAAATGTTGAAATCACTCAATACTTTCTTTGATCACAGTGGACTTAAACTACAAATCAAGAAAAAATAAAGAAAAAGAGAAGCCCTGAAATATTTGGAAACCAAACAGTATGTTTCTAAATGACCAATGGAGAAAAGAAGAAAATCACAAGGGAAATTTTTAAATATCTTGAAGTGAAAGAAAATGAAAACACAACCTATCAAAATTTGTGGGAGAAGCTAAAATAGTGCTCAGAGCAGTGCTTCACAGAATGTGCTACACATTAGAATCAACTAGGGAGTTTTTAAATATCCCATTGTACCCCATATCTATTTCAACAATTAAATCACAGTGTCTGGGGTTGGGGAAAAGCCATTAGTATACTTTAAAGACTCTTAGATCATTTTCATTTACAACAAAACTTCAGAGTCACTAGTTTAGAGGAAAATCTGTAGCTTTAAAAGACAAATTTCTACCTTAAGAAATTAGAGAATGCAAAGCAACTTAAAAACAAAGTACATAGAAAAGAGGACATTGGTTTTTGTTTGTTTTTTTGCGGTACGCGGGCCTCTCACTGTTGTGGCCTCTCCCGTTGCCGAGCGCAGGCTCAGCGGCCATGGCTCACGGACCCAGCCGCTCCGCGGCACGTGGGATCCTCCCAGACCGGGGCACGAACCCGTGTTCCCTATACGGCAGGCGGACTCTCAACCACTGCGCCACCAGGGAAGCCCAAGGAAATTGTTTTTACAAGAGTAAATAATCAAAGACATTGAAAACAGACAAACCAAAGATGCTTTTTAAAAGAAAAAAAATTTTAAGTGATAAACCACTAGCTAGAATGACTCAGGGAATAAAAGAGGGAAGACACAAATTATGAATACCAGAAATAAAAAAGGATTCATTCTACAGATGCTTCAGACATGAAAACAATAAGGGAATATTAAGAATAATTTTAATCCGATAACCTTGATAACAGATTAAATGGATAAATTGCTTGACAGATGCAAAGTACAAAACTGACTCAAAAAGAAGCCCATCATCAATCTCAAAAATTGAATTTATAACTAAATGTCTCAGAAAGAAGATTCCAGGACCAGATGGCTTCACTGGCAAATTCTAAAAAATTTAAGGAAGAATTGAGACAAATCCCATACAAACTTGTTCAAAAAGATGAAGAAGGAATACTTCCCAGCTTACTTTATGAAGCCACCAAACCTCCAAAACCAAATGGACATTACAGAAGAAGAAAATGATAGACCAATATATCTTATGGATACAAAGATCTTTAACAAAATATTACCAAGTCAAATCTAGCAATATAGTTGATTCTTGAACAACATAGGTTTGAACTGCCCAGGTCCACTTAAATGCAGACTTTTTTTTTCAAGAGTAAATATTACACTACTGTAAGACCCAAGTTATTGAATATAAGGATGCAGAATTGGGGATACAGAAGAACCAGGGATACAGAGGGCCAACTATAAATTATACTTGGATTTTCAACTACTCAGAGGATCAGTGCCCTTAACTCCTGCATTGTTTAAGGGTCAACTATATATAAAATGGAATATTAACGCATATACGTGGAATCTGAAAAAAATGGTATAGATGATCTTATTTACAAAGCAGAAATAAAGACTGACGTAGAGAACAAAAGTATGGATATCAAGGAGGAAAGGGGAGGTGGGATGAATTGGGAGATTGGGATTGATATATATACACTATTGATACTACATATAAAATAGATAACTAATGAGAACGTACCATATAGCACAGGGAACTCTACTAAATGCTCTGTAGTGACCTAAATGAGAAGGACATCCAAAAGAGAGGGAATATATGTATACGTATAGCTGACTCACTTTGCTGTACAGTAGATACTAACACAGTATTGTAAAGCAACTATACTCCAATAAAAATTTTTTAATGATATTACATCAAGTATGCCTTACGCAGGAATGCAAGATTCCTTTAACATTTAAAAATCTAAGTAATGTAACTCATCATATTAACAGATTAAAAGACAAAACCTTATGACTATCTAAATATTGTAGAAAAGCATGTGACAACATTCAATACTCACTCCTGATTTAAACAAACAAACAAAAAACTCTCACCAAGTAGAAACAGAAAGTGGCAGTTACCAATGTCTTGCCTGTCAGCTCCAAACTGTCCTTCTACCCTTCACTGTCCTGCTTTGTGAAACTGAAGCTGGACCCTGTGTCTTTTCATCTTTGCCAGTAACCATAATATTAAGTTTTATTGGTAGAGGGTGCTAGAGGAACATTGCTCGAGTAAAGGACTTCTCTTGCTGGTTCCAGTATACTTTATTTTCTTCTCGTTCATGTGGCAGCCATTAGCATGGGGGCACCCAGTGGCACTCACTCCCCAGCAGCTTTCAGCAGCACTCCCATAAGCCCACCGCAGCAAGTTCCACCAGCACCCCAGGTAGTTTCCCCAGCAAGTCTCACAGATGTCCCCAAACAGCAGTCTCCCAGAGAGTTTCAGTAGCACCCCATGAGCATCTTCCCAGTGGATACTGTCCACTCCTCAGGGATTGGCTCACCTCCACTCACATCACAGGAGCAAGAGAATAAAGCACACTGAAACCAGAAAGAGAAGCCCCTTCCTCCTAACCCAAAGGAGGCCTCCCAGGGAGTTTTAGTGACACCTCTACAGGCTAATTCCCAGCAAGTCTCAATAGGACCTAGAGGGAGGCTTACTGGATTAAGCAAATGGTGGTACGTCCATACAATGGAGTATTATTCATCAATAAAAAGATATAAGCTATCAAGCCACAGAAAGACATGGAGGGACATTAAAAGCCTATTAAGTGAAAGAAGCCAGTCTGAAAAGGCTATTTATTTTGTGATCCCACCTATATGACATTCTGGAAAAGCATTACTATTAGAGATAGCAAAAAGACCAGAGATTGCCAGAGATTCAGGAGAGGGAGAAGGGAATGATGAACAGGTAGAGCAGAGGGGATTCTTAGGGAGGTGAAACTATTCTGTTTGATACTGTAATGGTAGATACATGATATTATGCATCTGTCAAAACCCATAGGACAATATGAGGAGTAATCCCTAATGTAAACTATGGACTTGAGTATTGGTTCATTTTTAATAAATATACTACACTAAAGCAAAATAAGAATAATAAGGGAAACCGTGTAGAAGGTGAGGGGGTATATGGGAACTCTGTACTTTATAGTCCATTATTCTGTAAACTTAAAGCTGCTCTTAAAAATATAGTCTATTAATTTTAAAAACATATACAGATACACTTTAAAATTGCCGCCTAACTTCTGTGTGGTCGGCAGTATTCTAAGATGGCCTCCATCTTAGAGGATTCCTGCTCTCTGGTGTACACAGTCTATCCCCTGAGTATGGGCAGGACTGTAAATATGTTCATTCCCTGTATTAGATGACATTTTATGACAGAGGTAAAAGGATTTTACAGATGTAATTAAAGTTACAAAGTAGTTGACTTTAAGTCTGTCAAAAGGAGATTATTCTGGGCTCATCAGGTGAGCTCTCAGAAGGGACTAGGCCTTTCCTGAAAGAAGAGCCTCAAAGAGGCTCTCCTGTTGGCCTGAAAGAAAAGGGCCTCATGAGGGGGTCATGTAGCAAGGCCCTAAGAGGGCCTCTAAAGACTGAGAGCAGTCTCCAGTCAACAGCTAGCAAAAAAATTAAGACCTCAATCAGACAACCCCAAGAAATTGAATTATGCCAACAACAACACAAATATGCAAGAAGACCCCATAAGACCTCAGCCCAGGTAAGATCTTGATCTCAGCCTGTGAGATCTTGAGCACAGAATCCAGCTATACTGTACCCATACTCTTGACCCATGGAAACTGATATCCATCATTTATGTTGTTTTAAGCCACTATGTTTGTGGGAACTTGTTATTTAGGGATGGAAAACTGATACAGCCTGTTACTCACACACTGACAAAACACCAAAGTCAACAAATTAGACTAAAAGAAGTCATTTGAGGCTTTTGTTTACTCTGAAAAATGAACTGAATTTTACAGTCATAAAAAATGTAAATTACTTTATTTTGCATATGGCTGGCATTTGACATTTTGAAAAGCCAAATTGTAACTAGCATATATGACACAATCACAGCCTGTTAAAAAAAAAATCCACAATCAAGAAAATATGCAAGAACAAATCCATCAGGAAGCAACTTCTTAAGATGCTGAGAATTTTGCAAATTGTTACCAAGTGATAATTTTTTAAAAACAAACAGGTTCTGACCCCAAAAAAATGCCAAGAGAAAAGTTTTAAAACTCTACAAATAAAACATGTCATGAGTCCTGGATTTCTGAATAGAAATTTACCATAAGCAAAGTCAATGTTCATGTCTTTCTATGTACCAATCTCTAGAATAGAAAAGTGAGGCCCAGCGTAGTGGAACAAAAGATTAAAAACAATGAGCCCTTACAAGATGATGCAACACATCTTATATCACAGAATTTAAAATTCTGGTGAAGCTCACCATGTTTTTTAAAAAGTCTGTATTCACTGATATGAAAGAGTATATTAAAAATTTAATATCTGGAGATTTTTATGACTTTCCTTTTATGACTGGTGGATAAGAAGGATGTTTGATTGTATTGTTCACTTTCTTATCAAATTATAGTTTAAAAGATTATCAGTCTCATAGATCAAGTTTTCTCTTTCTTCCAGCTTTATCATTCTATGATTCATCAGACTAAATTCAGAGCATTTGTATTAGACTATCTTATTAACATTAATTTTTTTTTTTTTTTTTTTTTTTTTTTTTTTTTTTTTTTGCGGTACGCGGGCCTCTCACTGCCGTGGCCTCTCCCGTTGCGGAGCACCGGCTCCGGATGCGCAGGCTCAGCGGCCATGGCTCACGGGCCCAGCCGCTCCGCGGCACATGGGATCCTCCCGGACCGGGGCACGAACCCGCGTCCCCTGCATCGGCAGGCGGACTCTCAACCACTGCGCCACCAGGGAAGCCCAACATTAATTTTAAGGGAGGTTTGTTTAGCACAAAACAGTGTGTAAAAAATTAATGAATGGGACTGAGGGTAAAAATTGAAATACTGGTCATATTTCATTTCAACCTGAAGAGTATTGAATAACTAACTATAAACAAGAATGTTTATGGTCAATCAAGGTTTAGAACTGATTAAGAAAAATTACTGAAGGACTTAGTTTCAATAGTATTTAAAAGTTATTCTACACATCACTGTTAATCAACTATACTTCAATTGGAAATGTATTTTAATTTACTTAAAGTTTTTCTAATGGATGAATAGAAAAACAAAATGTGGAATATCTATACAATAGAGTATTATATTATTCAACCTTAAAAAGAAATAAAATACTAATACATGCTACAATACGGATGAGCCTTGAAAACATCATGCTAAAATGTGAAAGAAGCCAAGAAACAAAGGTCCATGTGTTGTATTATTTCATTAATATGAAATATTTGTAACAGTTATATCCATTCTGGATATGGGAGACTCTTTGGTGATGATGAAAATGTTTTGGAACTTAACAGCAGTGACACAACATTGTGAATGCCAATGACTTTTATACTTTAAAATAGTTAACTTTATATTATGCGACTTTTACCTCAACTAAAAAAAGTCAATCTAGTAAATCTAAATATTAAATACAATTATTACATATAAATGTAAAATATCTAATCCCAATTCCTATCAACCCTCAGCTGTTCAAATAAAAGTCACTAGCAGCACATGAACAGAAAATCATTAAATATCCCACTTCAGTACACACTGAAACTTTATACAGAAATTTGGAAAGGTCACCTGTACACAGCAGCAACAATTACAAAAATGTTCCATCCTGTGCTAGGCATATAATGAATAAAATTTGCAAAATCTCAGAAAATTAAAGGTAATGATACACCATAGAGGTATTTCACATAATTCTACTGAACAATATTCATTATTTCTCTTTTTCCTACCAATTTAAATATTCATGAATTACTGTCAAATTCCAAGTCATAGCAAGAAAAGATATAGCCCTAATCTTGGAATCTGGTTTGGAGCACCTGGATTAGCAAACTAATCAGTCAAATGTAATACTAAGCATGTCAACCAAACATTCCACTTTCCCTTTGTCTTTGGAAATGCTCCATTAGATTTCCAAAGAGAAAAATAAAAGACAATGCTTCATACAAAACGTTTAAACCCTGCTTTGAAAACACACATTTTAACACATAATATTTTAATATGACTGCTTCAAGATAATTTTCCTGCAAGACTGAAAAATCCCCACCATAAGAAACACTTTAAAGGTGTTTTTTAGTTTAATTTAAATAGATTTTCAAATATAAAACTTCTCTATAATTATGAGAATTACCTGCTTTGCTCAGTAGGCAATATCATATGTAATAAAGAATTTAGGTTACAATGGAGGTTTATACCTAAATAAACTAAGTAAAGCAGAATATAATATAATACATAGTATCTTCAAGGGAATTACATAAGCACTAATTTTACACAAAATAATTAAAATGAAGATTCTAGACCTATAGTGTCCAAAATAGTAGCCATTAATCACAAATATCTCTTTAACTTTAAAGTAATTAAAATTACATAAAATTAGGGGCTTCCCTGGGGGCGCAGTGGTTGGGAGCCCACCTGCCGATGCAGGGGGCATGGGTTCATGCCCCGGTCCAGGAGGATCCCACATGCCGCAGAGCGGCTGGGCCCATAAGCCATGGCCACTGGGCCTGTGCGTCCGGAGCCTGTGCTCCATGACGGGAGAGGCCACAGCAGTGAGAGGCCCACGTACCACTAAAAAATAAAATAAAATAAAAAATAAAATTCAAAATTGGTTCAAGATGGCGGAATAGAAGGATGTGCACTCACTCCCTCTTACAAGACCACCGGAACCACAACTAACTGCTGAACAATCACTGACAGGAAGACACTAGAAGTCACCAAAAAAGATACCCCACTTCCAAAGACAAAGAAGAAGGCACAGTGAGATGGTACAAGGGGCGCAAGCACAATAAAATCAAATCCCATAAATGCTGGATGGGTGACTCACAAACTGGAGAACACTTACACCACAGAAGGCCACACACTGCAGTGAAGGTTCTGAGCATGACATCAGGCTTCCCAAACTGGTGGTCCGGCAACTGGAGGAGGAACTCCCAGAGAATCAGACTTTGAAGGTTAGCAGGACTTCAAGAGAACTGAGGGAAAAAGAGACTCCACTCTTGGAGAACACACATAAAGTAGTGTGCACATCAGAACCCAGGGGAAGGAGCACTGACCCTACAGGAGACTGAACCAGACCTACCTGCTAGTGCTGCAGGGTCTCCTGCAGAGGCAGGGGGTGGCGGTGGCTCACCACAGGAACAAGGACACTGGCAACAGAAGTTCTGGGAAGTACTCCCTTGGCATGAGCCCTCCCAGAGTCTGACACTAGCCACACCAAAGAGTGGGGTAGGCTCCGGTGCTGGGTCACCTCAGGCCAGACAACCAACAGGGAGCAAACCCAGCCCCACCTATAAGCAGACAAGCAGCTTAAGATTTACTGAGCTCTGCCCACCAGAGCAACACCCAGCTCTACCAACCACCAGTCCCTCCCATTAGGAAGCTTGCACAAGCTTCTTAGATAGCCTCATCCACCAGAGGGCAGACAGTAGAAGCAAGAAGAACCACAATTCTGCAGCCTGTGGGAAAAAACACATTCACAGAAGGAGTGACAAAAGGAAAAGGCAGAGGATTATGTACCAGATGAAAGAAAAAGATAAAACCCCAGAAAAACTTCGAAATGAAGTGGAGATAGGCAACCTTCCAGAAAAAGAATTCAGAATAATGATAGTGAAGATGATCCAGGACCTCGGAAAAAGAATGGAGGCAAAGATTGAGAAGATGCAAGAAATGAACAATATAATAACTGAAAAGAAAACTACATTAGAAGGAATCAATAACAGAATAACTGAGGCAGAGGAACGGATAAGTGACCTAGAAGACAGAATGGTGGAATTCACTGCTGTGGAACAGAATAAAGAAAAAAGAATGAAAAGAAATGAAGACAGCCTAAGAGACCTCTGGGACAACATTAAATGCAACAACATTCACATTATAGGGGTCCCAGAAAGAAAAGAGAGAAAGGACTCAAGAAAATATCTGAAGAGATTATAGTCGAAAACTTCCCTAACAAAGGAAAGGAAATAGCGACCCAAGTCCAGGATGCACAGCAAGTCACACACAGCATAAACCCAAGGAGAAACACACCAAGAAACATGGTAATCAAATTGACAAAAATTAAAGACAAAGAAAAATTATTGAAAGCAACAGGGAAAAATGACTAACAACATAAAGGGAACTCCCATAAGGTTAACAGCTGATTTCTCAGCAGAAACTCTACAAGCCAGAAGGGAGTGGCACCATACATTTAAAGTGATGAAAGGGAAGAACCTGCAACCAAGATTACTCTACCTGGCAAGGATCTCATTCAGATTCGACACAAAATCAAAAGACTTACAGACAAGCAAAAGCTAAAAGAATTCAGCACCACCAAACCAGCTCTACAACAAATGCTAAAGGAACTTCCCTAGATGGGAAACACAAGAGAAGAAAAACACCTACAAAAACAAGCCAATAACAATTAAGAAAATGGTAGTAGGAACACACATATCAATAATTACCTTAAATAGGAATGGATTAAATGCTCCAACCAAAAGACACAGGCTTGCTGAATGGATACAAAAACAAGACCCATATATATGCTATCTACAACAGACTGAGTTCAGACCTAGGGACACACACAGACTGAAAGTGAGGGGATGGAAAAAGATACTCCATACAAACGGAAAACAAAAGAAAGCTGGAGTAGCAATATTCATATCAGATAAAATAGACTTTAAAATAAAGATTGTTACAAGAAACAAGGAAGAACACTAAATAATGATCAGGGGATCAATCCAAGAAGAAGACAAAACAATTGTAAATACATATGCACCCAACACAGGAGCACTTCAGTACATAAGGCAAATGCTAACACCTATAAAAGAGAAAATCAACAGTAACACAATAATAGTGGGGGACTTTAAAACCTCACTTACACCACTGGACAGATCATCCAAACAGAAAATTAATGAGGAAATGCAAGCTTTAAATGACACAATAGACCAGATAAATTTAATTGATACTTATAGGACATTCCATCCAAAAAGAGCAGATTACACTTTCTTCTCAAATGCAAATGGAACATTCTCCAAGATGGACAACATCCTGGGCCACAAATCAAGCTTCAGTAAATTTAAGAAAACTGAAATCATACCAAGCATAGTTTCTGAACACAACGTTATGAGATTAGAAATCAACTGCAGGGGAAAAAATGCAAAATACACACACACGGAGGCTAAACAACATGTTCCTCACTAATCAAGAGATAGCAGAAGAAAGCAAAGAGGAAATCAAACATATCTAGAGACAAATGAAAACAAAAACACAATGATCCAAAATGTATGGGATGCAGCAAAAGCAGTTCCAAGAGAGAAGCAGCAAAAGCAGTTCTAAGCAATCCTACCTCAAGAAACAAAACTCTCAAATAAACAATCTAACCTTACACCTAAGGAATTAGAGAAAGAAGAACAAACAAAACCCAAAGTTAGTAGACGGAAAGAAATCATCAAGATCAGAGAAGAAATAAATGAAATAGAAACAAAGAAAACAATACCAAAGATCAATAAAACTAAAAGCTGGTTCTTTGAGAAGATAAACAAAATTGATAAACCTTTAGCCAGACTCATCAAGAAAAAGAGGGAAAGGACTCAAATCAATAAAATTAGAAAGGAAAAAGGAGAAGACACTGCAGACACTGCAGAAATACAAAGCATCCTAAGAGACTACTACAAGCAACTCTATGCCAATAAAATGGACAACCTGGAAGAAATGGACAAATTCTGAGAAACGTATAACCTTCCAAGACTGAGCCAGAAAGAAACAGGAAATATGAACAGACCAATCACAAGTAATGAAATTGAAACTGTAATCAAAAATCTTCCAATGAACAAAAGTCCAGGATCAGATGGCTTCACAGGTAAATTCGATCAAACTTTTAGAGATGAGCTAACACCCATCCTTCTCAAATTCTTCCAAAAAATGGCAGAGGAAGGAACACTCCCAAACTCATTCTATGAGGCCACCATCACCCTGATACCAAAACCCGACAGAGATACTACAACAAAATTACAGACCAATATCACTGATGAATATAGGCATAAAAATACTCAACAAAATACTAGCAAACAAAATCCAACAGCACATTTAAAGGATCATACACCATGATCAAGTGGGATTTATCCCACGGATGCAAGGATTCTTCAATATATGCAAATCAGTGTGATACACCATATTAGCAAATTGAAGAATAAAAACCATATGATCATCTCAAAAGATGCAGAAAATGCTAACAAAATTCAACTCCCATTTATGATAAAAAAATCTCCAGAAAGTGGGCATAGAGGGAACCTACCTCAACATAATAAAGGCCATATACAACAAACCCACAGCAAACATCATTATCAATCGTGAAAAACTGAAAGCGTTTGCTCTAAGATCAGGAACAAGACAAGGATGTCCATTCTCACCACTATTATTCAACATAGTTTTCCAAGTCCTAGCCATGGCAATCAAAGGAGAAAAAGAAATAAAAGGAATACAGATTGGAAAAGAAGAAGTAAAACTGTCACTGTTTGCAGATGACATGATACTATACATAGAGAATCCTAAAGATGCCACCAGAAAACTACTAGAGCTAATTAATGAATTTGGTAAAGTTGCAGTATACAAAATAAATGCACAGAAGTCTCTTCCATTCCTATACACTACTGATGAAAAATCTGAAAGAGAAATTAAGGAAACACTCCCATTTACCATTGCAACCAAAAGAATAAAATACCTAGGAATAAACCTACCTAGGGAGACAAAAGACCTGTATGCAGAAAACTATAAGACACTGATGAAAGAAATTAAAGATGATACCAACAGATGGAGAGATATACCATGTTCTTGGATTGGAAGAAACAATATTGTGAAAATGACTATACTACCCAAAGCAGTCTACAGATGCAGTGCAATCCCTATCAAATTACCAATGGCATTTTTTACGGAACTAGAACAAAAAATCTTAAAATTTGTGTGGAGACACAAAAGATCCCAAATAGCCAAAGCAGTCTTGAGGGAACAAAACGGAGCTGGAGGAATCAGACTCTCTGACTTCAGACTATTCTACAAAGCTACAGTCATCAAGACAATATGGTACTGGCCCAAAAACAGAAACAAAGATCAATGGAACAAGATAGAAAGCCCAGAGATAAACCCACGCACCTATGGTCAACTAATTTATGACAAAGGAGGCAAGGATATACAATGGAGAAAAGACAGTCTCTTCAATAAGTGGTGCTGGGAAAACTGGACAGCGACATGTGAAAGAATGAAATTAGAACACTCCCTAACACCACACACAAAAATAAACTCAAAATGGATTAGAGACCTAAATGTAAGACCAGACACTATAAAACTCTTAGAGGAAAACATAGGAAGAACATTCTTTGACATAAATCACAGCAAGATCTTTTTTGATCCACCTCCTAGAGTTATGGAAAGAAAAACAAAAATAAACAAATGGGACCTAATGAAACTTCAAAGCTTTTGAACAGCAAAGGAAACTATAAACAAAACGAAAAGACAACCCTCAGAATGGGAGAAAATATTTACAAATGAATCAACAGACAAAGGATTAATCTCCAAAATATATAAACAGCTCATGCAGCTCAATATTTAAAAAACAAACACCCCAATCCAAAAATGGGCAGAAGACCTAAATAGACATTTCTCCAAAGAAGACATAAAGATGGCCAAGAAGCACATGAAAAGCTGCTCAACATCACTAATTATTAGAGAAATGCAAATCAAAACTACAATGAGGTATCATCATCTCACACCAGTCAGAATGGCCAACATCAGAAAATCTACAAACAACAAATATCAGGGGCATGTGGAGAAAAGGGAACCCTCTTGCCCTGTTGGTGGGAATGTAAATTGATACAGCCACTACCGAGAACAGTATGGAGGTTCCTTCAAAAACTTAAAATAGAATTACCATATGACCCAACAATCCCACTCCTGGCATATACCCAGAGAAAACCATAATACAAAAAGGCATATGTACTCCAATGTTCATTGCAGCAGTATTTACAATAGCCAGGTCATGGAAGCAACCTAAATGCCCATCAACAGACGAATGGATAAAGAAAATGTGGTACATATATACAATGGAATATTACTCAGCCATAAAAAGGAACAAAATTGGGTCATTTGTAGAGACGTGGATGGACCTAGAGTCTGTCATACAGAGTGAAGTAAGTCAGAAAGAGAAAAACAAGTATCGTATATTAACGCATATACGTGGAATCTAGAAAAATGGTACAGATGAACCAGTTTGCAAGGCAAAAATAGAGACACAGATGTAGAGAACAAATGTATGGACACCAAGGGGGAAATTGCGGGGGGGGGGCACAGGGTGATAAATTGTGAGATTTGGATTGACAATATATACACTAATATGTATGAAATAGATAACCTGCAGTATAAAAATCAATAAATAAAATTCAAAAATTTAAAAAAAAAATAGAAGCCACATGGGAAGTCTTCAGAAAATTTTAAAAATAATAATAAAGATTCATTTCCTCAGTGGTACGAATCACTTTTCAAGTGTGCAATAGCCACATGTGTCTAGTGGCTACCATATTGGACAGCAGATTTCCATCACTGTAGAAATAGCGCTACAGAATCCACAGAGATGGATTTACCATAAATTTGCTGCATGAAGCTTAGGCTTCAGGGTTCTTTTCTCTTGTGTCAAATGGTATGAGTCATAGTAGGCACCTTGGGGGTCCAGCAAAGAGGAAGGTAAATTGGTGGTACATTCAATTTGGGTTTAGTGAAATATATGTATGTGGTTCTCACTTATTTCCATGTGTAAATAATTATTGCCATCTGATCCACTGTAGGAATGGCTTAAAGGAATACACCTTTTCACCCACTGCTCCAATTCACCCGCAGTCATGAAATGGAAGTACAGAGCCTGAGGTCTATGGAGACATATATGTGTCCCATGGAAAACAGAACTACAGGTATGTGGTAAGTGGAGGAGAAAAAGTCTGAAATGTACACAGCTAGAAGCTAGTCTATGGCAAATTCTTCCATTCATGATATATGAAGTAGTATAAGCAGATAATTCAGTTTTTAGTAAGTGCCTATTCAAATCAGTTCTCTCTTATTGGAGTACAGTTGATAAGGCTTATATAATTATAAATGTATCATACAGGTTTTTTTTCTTTTTATGGGACCCCTATGAAATAGAACTTCTCAAACTCTCTTTGTAGGGCACAAACCTGTAGCAGTTCTACAAGCAACTGAGTAAGTCTTTGAAGCTGCATGTTTTATACGCTTCAACTATCAGTAATAAAAAACAAATTTTGTTAGCCAGGCTACAGGAAAGACTAACTTATCTTTCTAATCTCTTTCCAGGTAATCATATTGTAATAGCCTTGTCACAGGGAGAGGCAATCAAAGACTACACATCCTACAGATGTAAATTTTTAAGAAGTATTTTTAAAGTGTTATTAGTTCTAAAATGTCCACTTTTCTAAATATTATGATTATGTCATTGGCCACCTTTTTAAAAATCTGTCATCTGTTTTCTTTTTTCATTCTAAGTTTTAACTTCTGTACATCAATTTGTAATTTTGTATTTTTTTCTTAAAGAGGACTCGCCCTCATAAAAAGTCTAAATTCCAGGTCCCCAACAAAACTTTAATGCCCCTGATGCTAGGAAATTATGTCTTGATGAAAATAAGTATTTACCAATTAGCAACCTCTACATTTTTGTTTCTTCATTCCACGAGTTACATTTTATAACCCAGTTACATCACTGTCATTGAATCCCAGGATTTAAAAAGTTTAATTTGAAACACATGTGTTCCCTCCACTCTGGACTTTACCTGATATCTCTTCAACCCTCTTCAACCTTCAGTTCAAAAAAAAAAAAAAAAAAAAAATACTCACATCTCACTAGCACTAAACAAATGTCATTCCTGGTATCCTGGTAATTAGGTTACGATGAGTGCCTTTGAGCTTTGTACTGCTAATACCAGAAATTCTTAATATAATTACAGTTATGAGTATTCAAATGACTAAGACTTTTCTTTTAGTACACAATATATTAAACCAAATGCTGGCCTGAAAATACCAACTCATTTAAGAAAATAAAAAACAAAAATTTCAATCATCTAATTACCTTGACAAAATGTTCTAAATGATACCATCATTAGTAAAACTACCTTTATGTATTATGAAAATGCACTTATAGTATAAATATAAAAATGCCCAATAGCTAAAGACCTTTTATACAAATATTCCCTAGGTTACATTTTATTTATGTTTCATTTCATACCCTTTACACTTCATTAAGCCATACTTCAAATAACCTAATTTCTAATTATTGTATTGCAAAGATATTCTCAGCCTGAAATTATATCAAATAAATTGTAAAGCAAACTTCTCAAAGCCATACCACAGGTGGAAATCAAATGAAATGCCTAATATCATATAAATGGCTAAAGTTTTAAATGGATTGCATTTATACAATTGCCTAGGCACACTTATTTCAGAGTGTTTTGTTATGCCTCCCACAGCTGTAAAATAAAAATTATAGGTTATGTCAAAAAAATTTAAAAACTGAATTTAGACTTGGAATATAGCTATTCTAGTAGTTAACCCTGATAGACACAGTAACTAAAAAGAAAAACACTTCTTAACTAAGAGGAATGGAAAGAGAAAACTTAGCACTCTTAATCAAAACATTTGTGCTATATTCCTAAAGACAAAAGATGGAATAGTGGTTTCCAGAAGCTGCAGAGAGGGAGGAATGAGAAGTCACTGAGTAAATGTTTAATGGGTACAGACTTTCAGTTTGGAAGGCTGAAAAATTCTGGAGATGGATGGGGGTGACAGTTGAGCAACAATGGGAATATGTTTAATAGCACTGAAAATGGTTAACATAATTCATTTTATGTATATTTTACCACAATAAAAGTTTTAATCATGCTAAAGTTATTATACTTATATTTTTATATACACATTTTTTTTCTTTTCTGAGATTCAGCCTGAATTGGAAAGTACTTCATTATTAATAATTGCAACTAAGCTCCTAAGTTGTCCCAAGTCATAGCTAATAAGATGGAGAAAATAGGTTTCCTGGTTTCTGGCTCCATGAACTTTGTTCTCTAACACTCTGCAAATTGAGAGATCACATAAGAAATTCCTAACCCTGACCAAGAATAGTTCTTTTAAAACATGCAAAAAACTATTCATACAAGTAAAGGCACAAGTGAATCTTTTTTAAAGTAAAAGAGAGCTAAATGTACTGACGACTACATTGAGCATAAAGAGTTGATGAGGCAGGGCAGGTGTCAATAATAAATCAAGTCCAGTGCTTCAGTTGTGAAAAGAATTACGTCAACAGTACAAATATTCAATCAACTTCGAAGAATCTATCTTTATCATGTATACCATCATGTCCTGTATAATACAAAACCTACTGACAAATTCTAAGATGCATGATTATTTTTAAAGGGAGTTCTGATTCATTAGAATTTAATATTTACAAATCTAAGTACCATCTGTAGAATCTGATTTACATTAAGATACTTTCCACTCATCACAGTATCTCCAGCATCTTACACGGTGTTACACAGTTTGGTACACAATAAATACCTTTTTAATTAGCAGGGAAGGAAGGAGAAAGAGAAGGAGAGAATTAAGGAAAAAAAGGAAGAGAGAGAAGGTGGGTGGGTGGGGTGTGTGGGGGGTTGGTTAGAATTTACATACCATCATTTTCTAACAAACCATCAGCTAATATTCAGCCTTTATGCAAAAAGTCAGAGAGGCTAGAGACTAGAAGTAATGATAAACTGAGGATCAGTTCCCAGACTAGGCCGTGCTACTTTACAGATTTTATTGGTGATTTCTTTCCCTGGAGTTCAGAATTTAAATATATTAGTGACAGATACAAAGTACCTGATTAATGCCTTGGATCCATTACACCTGTATAACTTGTGTATGATGTATAACTACACTATTAAAATTATATTTTAAATGCAGACTCTTAATACAAAGTGATTTTATATATTCCAAAATATTTTTCTCCATTGTACAATTGAAACTTTATATTTTCACCATTTTATTTTATGTATTCCAAAATATTTTTCTCCATTGTACAATTGAAACTTTATATTTTCACCATTTTATTTTATGTATTCCAAAATATTTCTCCATTGTACAATTAAAACTTTATATTTTCACCATTTTATAATAGATCATTTTAAAAGCCAAATATTAACCAACTCTATTTCAAAAGCAAAACACTTGAAACAGCTGCCATATTTCAACTTTATAACCTTTGTAAAAATATGTACTTATTTGGGTCATAGAATTACATCACTTTTGCTGACAGGCAAAAATCTCTGTCAAGGGACTTTCAGGTTTATATGGTCTGATGCCATTATAAGGAATTACAAGGCTCAATGTCCGCTAGTTGTGTGTACTTCTGGCATTGCCCTAAATCTGTGTCATTAGTCATTTCATGAAGTCCTTCAGCTTTCCTTCATCAACTGCCCTCTCAGGTTTCCCAGTTGTCATTTTTAAGATCATTTCACGCAATAATTTGTCACCTTCCTATGTTTTTCAATTAAACATTTACATACTTTGATTCCTTAAAGATTTCATGTTTTGGCAAAACTAATCAGGAGAGGAAAAAAATCACATTGTTGCCTATGGCATGTGAGGGTAAAGGCTGACTGGTAATGGACAAGAGGGAACTTTCTGGGGAGATGGTAACATTATCTTGATAGAGGTTTGGGTTAACAGGTATACGTATCTGTCAAAACTCAGCAAACGTTCACTTAAGATTTATGCATGTCCATGGTATTTCAATTTACCTCAAGAAGAAAAGATAATGGAGACTTACTGAATTCTAGATGATATGCACGCTGAAGTATTCAGGAGGAAATGCCTGCAATGTACTTTGAAATGCATCATAAGATTGATTGATGGATGAATAGAGAGATCAACAGATGAACGGATACATAATTGAAAAATGTTCGCTAAAATAGGTGGTAGGTAAAATGGTATTCACTGTAAAATTTTTCCAACTTCTCTATGTTTGAAAATTTCCATAATAAAATGTTTTAAAATTTAGAAGATCATTATTCATAGTCCTTTTTACTTTAAAATTTACCCAGTAAAGAAAGAGGAATCAGCAAATGTCCCCAAAGACTCTGAACTATGATCTTAGTTGCTTGTTTGCTTGAACATTTCAGGTATTTATATAAATTGAACCAAACAGTTAAAACTGGCTAAAATTCTTTTTAAATTAATTAAATGTATCTGAAAGGGCATCTTCTCGACCACGAAGGATAAGTAAAATTTTTCCAGATGGAGGAAGTTCATTCTTGACTGTAGAAAACTGTGTACATAAGCATATAATACAAAAAATTTACTTTACAGCAAAAAGCAACATATTTATGGTAGTTGCTTCTTGAATATATCAAGATATTTAAAATAAATGTATATATATTAGATCCTCCTTTTACAATCTAATATACTGCTTTTGAAAGATTCTGCAATCTTTTCAGTTACCAATATAATCTAGGTGTCTCTTGTTTACCATTCAAACCAAGCTGCAAGTATTTTAAGTAATTGAAAGTATGACCACAGCTGATTTTATTACTTCTTTGGGATTTTTTTCCATAACAAATTTTACCTGGAACTCACTACATGAAACACTGCTCTAAAGTATTAAAATTCCAAGAGTGAATACCCTGGGATTAGAAAGGTTTCCTAAACCAGACAGCAAAGAAAAATGCAAGTGTCTCACATAGCAACTTAGCCCACTATAAAATGCACAAAGGACAAATATCCAAAGTACTATGTAAATTGTCTATAATCTACTTAGATATTTTAAATATTTTGTACGTTCCTTTTTAAGGCATGTGGATGGTCCCATTTCCTTTAATGAGCAGTTTGCCTCTCTAACCAACTCCAGCAAAATTCTAGCACATGTGGGTTTACTTCAATGTACCTTATCTACAAAATGTAGGTATCACTAAATACTCACGTGCTTAATATGAGGATTAAATGAGACTTCGTTTAAAAATAAAAGCAGTTAGGGCTTACTGTTCAATAAATAATAGTAATTAATAATAAAAATGTTTATCCACATGCATATTCACGCAATTGCACAGACATGCTTTTTTAATCTGGGCCATGAGCTCAGGTGAGCCAGAATTCATTGTATCATTTCAGTTTAGTTACAAAGTCCCAGCTCTTAGTCTCATTGCATTACTGATCACTTCAATGTCATGACAGTTTTTCATTTGCTCCCTTTCAGATCCAAACTCCTTACTTCACTGCTCACCCAAGACTGGAACTCTTTACAGAGTTCACTAGCAAAGACCTTAAAATGCTTTTATCATTTATCTGTTAGTGGCTGAGAATAGAAATATCACTGGACCTTCACCTCAAATAATCCTCTAAAAAAATTCTGAGTGACTGAGTTGGGCCAGAGGTTCAGACTCAAGATGCTTTGTAATTTGTTTCAAACCATTTTCTATAGGTACTGTCAAATGATCCCCAGGCTGAATGAGATGTTTTTTGTTCTTAGGGGAAAAGTCAGGTCGGAAAGATAATATTAGGAGAGTTCTTAAGATTGAACACTGCATTATTAAAGGAGATGCAAAATATTCAGTAATTCTAGGGAAAAGAAATTTCTAGGACAAAAAAAATGAAATAGAAAGGCTGATTTTGTCCATTAGTACATATAATAATGACTGTTACTATTTTTTTTTTTTTTTTTTTTTTTGTGGTACGTGGGCCTCTCACTGTCGTGGCCTCTCCCGTTGCGGAGCACAGGCTCCGGACGCGCAGGCTCAGCGGCCATGGCTCACGGGCCCAGCCGCTCCGCGGCACGTGGGATCTTCCCGGACCGGGGCACGAACCCACGTCCCCTGCATCGGCAGGCGGACTCCCAACCACTGCGCCACCAGGGAAGCCCAACCGTTACTATTTAATAGAAAACTACATTATCACTTGGAGATAGAAAATGATCTTTACTGTTGATCAGCTTATTAATATCCATGGATTATTTCCACTAGGAAAAAAAGTATTTTTCATATTTACAATTATTAACCTAGCTCAGTATACTATAAAGATTTCAAAACAGTTAAAACTTCCTTAATGCCCTAAGAGCAAAAACAGAGCGTAAGGCTTACTTCTATTAGGCAAGTCCATAACACTGACATATTCTTCTCAAGAAACATGTTTAAGATATAGGTATGAATCTTTTTTTGCTGGAATGTTAATTATACTCATTTAAAACCTGAATGCTGTTAGTACGGATTTGCACTTTTTCATATTTCACGGTATGCTCTTGATACAAGCGTAGGCTGTGAGCAACTGCACTCAGGCTACATTCCTCATTGGCTCAGCAGATTGTACACATGTGAACACATTGCTTTTTTTCATTTGCAATACGCTGAGAGTGATTCTCTTTCTGTTCCCTGATCTTGTATTTCAATCTTAATGAAAATAATAGGGCAATTAGGACCTTATTTATTTAGCAAATAAGTCAGTTTGCCTTCTTTGTCTACATAAAAAATAGATGCCTGGCTTCTCATCTAAATGAGAAAGACAGGGCTTCCCTGGTGGCGCAGTGGTTGAGAATCCGCCTGCTGATGCAGGGGACACGGGTTCGTGCCCCGGTCTGGGAAGATCCCACATGCCGCGGAGTGGCTGGGCCCGTGAGCCATGGCCGCTGAGCCTGCGCTCGGCAACGGGAGAGGCCACAACAGTGAGAGGACCGCGTATCACACACACACACAAAAAAAAAAAAAAAAAAAATGAGAAAGACATAAGGCAGTAGAAAAGTGAATACTGAAAATGTTAAAAGAAATAAAGGTTTCAGTAGTAATTCTTTAAAGTAATAAGGACTAGGAGGAAAACAATTTAATATAAAAAATTTGCATGTCTAAAAATACTTAGGTGAAACCCTACAATCCTAAAAAAAAAATCTTTACAAAATAATTCATATGTGAACTAAACAAATCTACCATTTCAAAAAGAAAAGAAACTTGTGCTAAAAGTAAAATCTTCATTAAAAACTTTTTTAAAAATACTGTGATAAAGAACCTTTCTAAAGAAATGGCCAGGTGCCTTGTGATTTTATTTTTACCCAAGAAAATCTTACTCTGCTTTACTGACAATGTGCTTTATTTTAAAACTAGAGCAGAACAAAAAGTTCAAAGGAATACTTTCCAAAGTACAAAAACGAGTTGATGATAAGCGAAGCCACAGCTAAAATGACTATCTATATAACCTTCCCAAATCTGTAAATGCTTAAAAAGTATAGTATTATACAATCACAAACAAATATGTACGCATTCTCTACTTGAACAGCTTTATAGTTGCCATGAATCATTCTTTCATTTTCTACAAGTATTTAAAAAGCAGTCTAGTTCCTGATTTAAGAGGAAAGAAAAGAAAGGAAAAGCAGAAAAATAAAACACAAAGTGTTTGGGCTTCCCTGGTGGCGCAGTGGTTGAGAATCTGCCTGCCGATGCAGGGGACACAGGTTTGTGCCCCGGTCTGGGAAGATCCCACATGCCGCGGAGCGGCTGGGCCCGTGAGCCGTGGCCGCAGAGCCTGCGCGTCCGGAGCCTGTGCCCCGCAACGGGAGAGGCCACAACAGTGAGAGGCCCGTGTACCACAAAAAAAAAAAAAAAAAAAAAAAAAAAAAACCACAAAGTGTTTGACAAAAAGAAAGTATCCGATAAGACATAGATAGATGGGTGGGTGCATACATAGGTAGATGGATGAACAGATGCTCAAGAAGGACAGGTAAATGAATAAATAAGCTGCTTTCCATCCAAGGGGGGCAAAAAAATCCACACACCGTCTTTCTTTCCTCCTTTCACTTAAGTAATACCTGTGGAAGTCCTTAATCTGAAGGTTGTCAATGCACTTCAGGAGAGGATTTTATGAATCTCTAGGAACTATAAAGGATGGGGATGCATGGTGATACGGGTACACACATGAATGGGGTGGGGGTGGGGGTGAGTGTGTGTAGACATCCACTCATGCATGTATCTCTGAAGTAAATTAAGAGCTTCTTAAAGGTATCATGACCTAGAAGAAGGTTAAGACCCACTACTGTAAAGTGTTCTGCTTGGTTAATTAAATGCTATGGCAATACTAGGTGGTCTTCTCAAAGCTGGGGAGCCATGCTAAGAATTTCAAGCAAACCTAAAGACAGACTCAAATTCAGGGCTCTCATTAACCAGAGCTCTTAGCTACCCTAATGAGGTGAGAAATTGTATTGTTTTAACATAAAAAGCATTTTTTTAAATGAAATTAAAATCCTAAATGGGCAAAAACTTACTTTTAATGTTCTCAGAACTTACTTTTAATGAGACTGAAGTTAGGACACAAAAGTTCTCAAGTGTCGGGCTTCCCTGGTGGCACAGTGGTTGAGAGTCCGCCTGCCGATGCAGGGGACGCGGGTTCGTGCCCCGGTCCGGGAGGATCCCACGTGCTGCGGAGCAACGGGGCCCGTGAGCCATGGCCGCTGCGCCTGCGCGTCCGGAGCCTGTGCTCCTCAACGGGAGAGGCCATAACAGTGAGAGAGATGCCCGCGTACCGCAAAAAAAAAAAAAAAAAAAAAAAAAAAAAAAAAGTTCTCAAGTGTCAGCATTCAGTACTTTGTGCAGGGAAAACTCTTCGTAGCATGGCCTGAGTTCCCACAATGTGCCTGAAGATAACATGCAGGCACACAGAATGATCTCTCTAATAACTGGAGTACACACACAAAAAGGGCCCCTTCTTCTGATCTCTAGAAACAAATTAACCTACTCTTTTTTAAAAGTCTACTTCATCAGAGTCTCTCACCTGTCACCAAAAGCAGCAAGGCCTGAGTGAAGAGGCTGACTCGGCAGCTTGAGCAAGAAAAGTTCCCACGCACAGACTAGGGAAGCTTTGGCACTCACAGATGGTGCTAGGCATGGGACCCGAACCAAAAGCAGCAGGTACTATCTACCTATTAAATAACAAAAGCACTGAAAGTCAGCTTAAAAAAAACAATTAACACAACATCCCTGATTTCATACTTATTAAACATCATCCTTTCACAATAGCCCAGAAAAATTAAGAATTTAAAGATTCACATCTAATTTAACTTCAATCCAGATGAAACAGTTTTTTTAAAATGAGACTTCAACAGCTGAATCTTGCCTTTCAATGGCAACAGAACTTTAGAGAAATGATACGTTCCCAGGGATGTTTTCAAGCTTTTCACAAATATTTATAATAATGGCATATAATTTCATAAGTTTCTTTGATGGACAGGTCAGCTCACACTTTGAGAAATGCAGACCCAAGAAGCAAATTCACAGAGGAGAAGGGAAACATGGAAAGCATGCTGGACCAGAATCACATCAGAAGCCTTAGGGTCTTAGCTCTAAAACTAGGTGGATAGACATGAGTTCCTGAACAAGAACCACATGTAGACAAAGCAAACATAAGGTAACACATTATACTCGAGTCACTCTACTTCCTGTCTGTCTGGCTTTATCTCATAAATAACAAAGCCCTGTTTGAGGTCCTGATTAGAACATTCTAATTGGAAAAAAAAAAAGTGAAATTGGAAAATACATAATAAGGTCAGGATACTGGAAATAATGAGGAAAATGCATTTGATATTTTCACTATTTCTGCAATATGCCTCCTAAATAAGCTAAATGACATATGTCCGAAAACTACTGCTATTTTATCTAAAAATACTGCATACTAAAATATTATTCTTCCTTTCTTTCCTGGTAGGAAAAAAAAGTTTTTAAAGCATGTAAATATAAATCTTTAGGGAAAGCTAGATATCGAGTATGCCTGTTAACCTGGTCCAATTTTTTTTAAATCTGGGTTTATAACAGATCTATAATTCTGAGAGTATCTGTTGCTGCTAGCCTACGGAAGAGATAAGTAATTGAAGATAAAATTTTTGTACTTTATACCAAAACTTGCTAAAATAACAGATACTCCATCCTCAAGCCAAAATCCTTACTTAAGCAAGCCAAGTAATATTAGTCACTTAGAAAGTAGTGGGATAACTATTTCAAACTCTTCATTTTAAAAAAATTATATATATATTTTTTTTTTTCTTTCTTTTTGGCCACGCCTCTGCAGCATGGCACATGGGATCTTAGTTCCTGGACCAGGGATCAAACCCATGCCCCCTACAATGGAAGCACAGAGTCTGAACCACTGGACCAGCAGAGAAGTCCCTGAACTTTGTTTGAAAGGATCTAAGCAGGGTAACCAAGTATTTTCCTGGATGCTGGATGCACAAAATAAGAACCTTTACCAGCTCATGAATATTTTTATTGTTTTCTCTTTTACTCCAGGAAGTAAACAAACAATACACACTATTAAATTTAATTACACTGTGCCCTATTTTATGTTGAGGACAAAAAATGCTCCATCTCAGTAAGAGTTACTACACATGCAGCACTCCCATAGTGTAAGGCCAGGATTTATAGTGCTTTTGTTAGATAATAAAATACAGATAAACATGAGAAGAAACACAATTCGTTGCTTGGTAACATCCACCACTAATGCACTTTAGACCTTCTCATGATATCACTGGTCAATGGAAAAGGAGAATGTTGTATCCTCATGAGCAAGTCACTTTGCCTACTGGATCTCAGGTTCTCATATAAAGTATTTTACTTATTAATTTTATTAATCTATAAACTCTTTATAGGCAAAAGACCATAGTATCCTAATACCCATCCACGCAGAATAGGTGGCCAGAAAAATAACGTTCAAACTGCAAGAGGACAAAGGTTCTCTCCAGTCTACTTAATCTTCAATCTAGACTTTTTAAGTCTGACCCTTGGGTGGGTACATCCATAAAATGTAATAGAAGAAATAAGAGCGTGGGAGGTCCATAAAAGTGTGGTAGAATGAACTGAAGACCATAAGAGAAAGAAATGACTTGCACAGTTGAGGATTAGCTGAAGAACTATCTGCTTGTATCTTTTTTTGTTACTAGAAAGTTTTTAGAGGATCCCAAATACAGAAATTAAGACATGAGTAGACAAATTATATCAGTTAAACTTTAAAATGGTTTTTTGATAAATATAAGTGGTTCCAAGCTTTGATTACCCTCTTAAACTGTTGCCTCCATCAGACTTTACCAAAACTATACCAAAAACTCTAGTTCTAAACTTTGTAGAACAAAGTAGAGTTTCTCTTTCAGAAATTTGGCTTTGTTTTTTCTAGTTAAAACCCTCATAGAATGGCTAATCATAATTTTTAATAATCATAACATCAAAACTTCCTTAATTTCTATTAAAAAATGTTTATGCTCTTTTGGCAACAAAGGAATTCGTACTTAGAAATTCACATTTGGACAATCTCCCTTAAGATATCCAATAGGCAGAAAAAAATCTGTAAGCCACAAAATGTCTACCACAGAATTACTTATAACAGCAAAAGTCCAGAAAAAAAATTATTAAAATAAGAGAACGATTACATAAATTATGGCATACCAATTTGATCTTCTATTTTGAAGCTATTTTAAATGATCGACATAAAACCCAAGTGGCAACATGGGTTTTTAAAAAAAAAAAAAAAAAAAAAAGATAGAAAATAGGCTGTATGGAAATACATTACCCCCTAAAAAAAACAGTTTTAAGCAAACAATGTAAGAAAACAAAAACTAAATTGCTCATAACATTTCATAAAGACAGTAGAAAAGTTAAATAAAGATGCATTTTTAACTAAGACAGAACTAAGTTATCTTCCAAGTCTTTTCTTCTCAAGCTTAGATATACATATCACTGAAAACTTAAAAAAGAATTTTTCTCATTGTGTAAAAACACAAAGTTACTCAAATTTTTCAAAACCCTGTTTTATACCTGGAATCTTGTCACAGAGTTAAACTCAAAGAATTTGACATTAAATTACATAGTTATTCTCTATGAAAATCAGCCAAAATAGATCTTTTAAAAAACACATCCACTGCTAAAACAGTTTGAAAAAATCCAGAGTGAAAGCAAAGAACTGTGACAGACTCAGTATCCTCAGCAATAGGAAGTATAAAAATGACAATCTCAAAAGATGTATACAAAACAATTTTAATTGTGCCACTCATTAAAGATTTTTAAATTGTTTCTTTTCATTTTATTATTTCTTTCTGACCACTTAATCTAAACTAGTTATCAGGCCACTACCACATCACATTTTTTATTATTTGTATAGCACTTACTTTTATCTGATATATTTGACAGAAATATCTATCTACTCATTTATTATCTATCTGGCCCACTAGGATGTAGATTTTAGAAGTGAGGGAGTATTTTCCATCTTATTCACCTCCAGAGCTGCCTCATACAGACTTGTAAGCTCTACATACATCACTACAGTTATGCAATACACAACCTGCACAACTGAATATGATCTGCTTATGAATGATTAACTATATACATGTCATAAAGCACCAGGATCTTAACAATGTCATTATCTCTGATGATGCAACACCACTCTCAGCATATATGCCAGAAAAAGCTGTTCCTCCAAGTTTTCAATTCCTAAGTTTTCTTTAACATTATTTCACGTGAGCATGTATGAATTTGTTCCTTGTTATTCCATGGAATTTATAAAAGCAAAATATTCCTGAGGCAGAAACAAATCCACAAGATTGGTAAACCAATCCTTTACCTATTAAAGGCCAATCATAATGAGTTATGATAGTATTAAACGTTTTAAAGTATCTCTCAAACAAAAAAACACTCAGTTTCTTAGTACTGAGTAAGTCTCATTATTTTTAAAGTGACTTCCTAGTCGTTTCAAAGAATACTGTTTATATATAAATACACACACACAGTCTAATCCATTAGAATTTTAAGCACAGAAAGGGATTTTAAATAATAAAGTTATACAACTACTTATAAAACTAATTAGAATAAGACGTTTTAGTTTAGTATTTTATTCAGGAGTCCCATACTCAGTCTTTCCAAACATGGTTCTTTTTATAATAATGTCTGGAAATCCTCTAAAAAACAAAAACTCAAATTTTAACCAAAAGTAAAAGCTAGAACTATCTCCTGGGAAGTCTAATTCAAGGTAAACAACCTCTCCTTCACTAGACTGTCCTATTCACATAAAACTGTGTGGCTAGAAGAAATGATAATGGAAGATAAAACCTTTGTCTTCTAGGTTGTTGTTTACAATCTGGATGAAGCTGATAGTCAACAAAAAGCATACAAAGGCCAATGTGAAAAGAATGTGTAGGCTTAGTCATTCATCTCCCTGGGAGACAGATGCTCACTAGTAAGGCGATCAGCTACTGAATAATAACTTTCTCATCCCCACACACACACACATAAAATAGAAATTACAACTCTTAGTCCCCACTTGGAAAATATGAACTACATTCAACGATTTTTTAATTTGTCCACTATGTGCTAGGCAACAATAGGATAAAATATGACTAGGAAACATTATTTGCCCCCAGAGGAGCTTCGCACTCTTATGAGGACATTATTTAGCAACAAAGAAGCAATGGACACATTATCAAATCAAGGTGGAGTCCAGCAGTTAGAAACAGCCTTGCTATGCCTAGACCCAGGGCTGACTCATCTCAAACCATGCTGTCCTGCACCCCCCGTATCTACTCTTCTTCTGGAACTGCTTCCCCCTGGAGCTTATCTCCTTGCCTAGCTATTGCATCTGCATACTCCACAGCTAATCCTCTCATCTCTAGTTTTCAGAAGTGATTCTTCCCAATCACCCCTTCCAATCTCCACTCTATCACCCAAGGGTCCCCATCTCAGGCACTCTTTCTGACTCAGCTTTTCTCACACCTCCTCAAAACTGCACTCCCAGACTTGACCACCTGTGGAGAGCAAACCTGTGTCTGCATATTATGTCAGAGGAAGACAAGTACACAGCTACCTAGAACACAAGGCAGGGTGAAAATGCATAAGAGCTCTGCAGGTACTGTCATCTGAGCTAGTTATCTCAGGAATGTCTAAAGATATATAGTTAAGTGTTCACTGCAGAGTAGAGATTCCCTTCTGGGAGACACCTACCATGTTCCACAAATCAGTCCCAAGATAGTCTTATTGCATTTTTTCTACCGGAAGTTTTATCAGAAACGATTTCAAGTGTTTGCCTTTTCAAAATTGGTTTCAATCACTGGAAATAGCTTTAGAGACATACATTTGAGAACTTCATCATTTGCAGTTGACTGATTTTCTAGACCTTCCAAATACTGGATTTTACCCCTTTAATGGCCCTCTGCTCCCAATACAAACTTTCATCAATGCCAGGATATTGGACGAAATAACCCTGAAACCAGTCATCAGATTAAGGATGGCTACAAGGTACATCTCTAATCTTCAGTAGTGGCCTGTGCTAAGTAGAAGGCCCAGGTGTTCCTTGCAATGTACGTGTAGCTACCTCATAAAATTGCCAGCTACCAACCAAAAAACTCTGGTACAAATAAAGTAGGACTTGATGCATCTAATGAAGCACATAACACTGCAATGCTGAACGTAAATACTAACAAAATTTTCTAAAGTTATATGCAAGGAGGTCCTTTGTAAATCATAGGAGGAAAAGTGTTTTTAACCTTAAGTTTTCCCATATAATTAACCACTGCTACCCAAGCAAATCCTCTGAAATGTAAAGCCAAACTGAGCTGGCTTGGTCCTAGTTATAATTACCATTTAAATACAACAGAACAAAAGCCTCTATGTTGACAAGAACATCAAAGCGGAACACAACCATGTAGAATGTCTCAATTACACATATGCTTTGGAAGTACTGAGGGTTTTTCACTTCACTTTTCTTTCCAGAACATCCAACAAAACTTTTAAATCAGTTAGTGAAAATATATACATGTAATAGCATAGATTTTTTTTAAGATGGAGATCTGAAGATTATCTCATTCAATCCCCTTGTAAAAGTGAGAAAATGAAACCTAGAAAGTGCAAGTCACACAAGACCACACAACATATTAAAAACACATTTTCCTCTGTTAACTATTTATACCTATGCCCCATAACATAGCCCACTTTTCAAATACAATAGAATAAGTTATTTTGTGAGTCTATCCAAGTACCAGGCTACCTTCAAAACAGTATTATGATCACGGTCACCAGAGGAGGAAACCTGAGTGGGCTGGTAAAGGATGCAGAGGACACAATCATGGAGAGCTTGATGGTGTGAACTTAATTCCCAGGAAAGCTGGTAAACCTTACTTCCCAGGAAACCTGAGCATGTAGAGCTCAAACATGTATCAAGTCTCCTCTGAACAGTTCTCAGTATGAGGACATCTTAGTGTACTGTTTTACGTTCCTTCCCAGTCCAAGCTTCACACAACAGAATTCTCAAAATATCTAAGTGGGACTTCACAATCTACCTTTTCAAATGTTCTGACACAACACTGAAAAGGCTGAAATTATTTAGGTCTCAAAAGCTATTGGGCTGGCCAAAAAGTGCCTTTGGGTTTTAAGTAAAAATAAGACACATTTTTCATTTTCACCAAGAACTTTATTGAACAACGTATTCACCCTTTTGTTCCACTACCTTCTGCCATTTTTCAGGCAACTTCAGAATTCCATCTTCCCAAAACTTTTTACCTTTTTGAGCAAAGAACTCTTCCAGGTGCCTTTTACAGTCTTCCAGGGAATTGAAATTTTTTCCATTAAGAGAATTTTGTAAAGACCGAAATAAATGGAAATCCAAAGGTGCAATGTCTGGTGAATACGGCAGATGAATCAGAACTTCCCAGCCAAGCTGTAACAGCTTTTGCCTGGCCATTAAAGAAACATGCGGTCTTGCCTCATCCTGATGGAAGATCATGCGTTTTCTGTTGATTTATTCTGGTCGTTTTTCAGCAAGTGCTGCTTTCAGTTAGTCTAACTGGCAACAGTACTTGTTGGAATTAATTGTTTGGTTTTCCAGAAGGAGCTCATAATAGAGGACTCCCTTCCAATCCCACCATATACACAACATTACCTTCTTTGGAAGAAGACTGGCCTTTGGTGTGGTTGGTGGTGGTGAATTTCGCTTGCCCCACGATCTCTTCCGTTCCACATTACTGTACAGTATCCACTTTTCATCGCATGTCACAATTTGTTTTAAAAACAGAACGCTTTCATTACGTTTCAGTAGAGAATCCCATGCAGAAATACGGTCAAGAAGGTTTTTGTCGCTTAACTTATGTGGAACGCAAACATCAAAGTGATTCACAAAACCAAACTGGTGCAAATGATTTTCAACGCTTGATTTGGGTACTTTGAGTATGTCGGCTATCTCCAGCATGGTAAACATTGATTGTTCTCAATTAATGTCTCGCTTTGATCGCTATCAACTTCAACTGGTCTACCCAACCACGGAGCATCATCCAGTGAGAAATCTCTAGCACGAAACTTCACAAACCACTTTTGACACATTCGATCAGTCACAGCACCTTCTCCATACACTGCGCAAATCTTTTTCTGCATTTTGGTTGCGCTTTTACCTTTCTTGAAATAATAAAGCATATGCCGAAAATGTTGTTTTCCTCCCATCTTCAAAATTCAAATGGTTACACAAAAATTTACCAATTTTGATGTCTTTTTTTAAATGCACAGCTGTCACAATAGAATGACAAAATTGTTTTGAAAGAGTTGAAGACAACTAAGTGCTACTAGAGCCATCTTATGGAAAAACCCGAACGAACCTTTTGGCCAGCCCAATATTATATTTAATTCAAATGTGTTCAGCTACTACCCATTTTCCCTCTATTTTTAAATGTGTGAATCACTGTAAACATTCTAAAACTTATTTTCAATTTTTTCTACACAGGCACAATGGAAAGAAGTGGGGGAGTTAGAAGGTGAGTAATTTGATTTTCTAATTATAAAGGGAGGAAATTTTTAAATGCATTATAGATGTGAAAATTTAAGTGTAAATAATATTGTGTGTACATCTTAACAGTATCCAACTTTGAAAGATAAAATGTTTAAAGAGCCTTTTAAATTACTTCTTTGTAAATATTAAAGGTATAGCCTTAATTTCTATGAAAGTAATTCTTAAATGCAGCCGTTTTATTAAATGGCTTTTATTAAAAAAAAAAAGTTTTATTAAAAAAAAAAGTTCCCTCATCACTTGGGAGAAGTTCAAGTTTGTTATTTAATTTTCTGTTTCCCTACTATCTGACTCGAATTTGTTTTTTTCCATTAATTATAAGGTCCTTTCTCTTATGTTTTAAAATAACCTGCATATTCATATATCTGTTAATACACACACACATTTTTATTGTAGCTCAGCTAATGCGTTGGCAAACATGTGTATGTACGTACACACACACACACACACACACACACACACACACACTAGTTTAAAGCACTTTAGGCTTCAGAGGAGCAACACCATACAAGTGTTGGTGATCCGTACAGATATCAAATAAGCACAAATTTGAAGACTAAGAATGATGAAACTTTAAAGTACAAATAGAGAACAGGAGTTCAAGCATGCTCAAGATATTATGAGCATTTTCAAATAAGTTTTAGAGTTCAAATTAGATGATCCTTTTTGTGGAGTGCTGAAAGAATAGAGGCTGGAAAACAATTAATTGAAGAAAAAGGAGCAACAAGAAAACAAAGTAGGAAAGAAAGGAGGAGGAAATGCAAACTGATTTAGTATTGAAGGAAGAAATGCTATCAAACAGACCAATTGCGTAAAGGCCACAAATTAATAGAGCTTAATTAGTGATTGAAACACCGTATTGCCAAAACAAAATGCCTGAATGCTGCTTAATCAAGAAAGAAATCCTACATTTTCTCTGGACATATCACTAGTAGCATAAGAAATCAGTAAATACTCTTTTAAAAGGACGGCTTAAGCAGAAGAGAAAATATATAGGTCACAGGAAATGTAAAACTAATAGTGTATTTCCATACAGACTTAAAACAATTCTAGTCACTAATGGACAGCCGATCTGAGGAAGGAAGATATTTCTAGGAGATACTACATTCTTACATTATTCACAGGACAGGGATCCATATCATTTTGTTCACTGACCTATCCCAAGTACCTAGAGCAGTGCCTGACACATAGCAGGTACTCAAAAATAATGAAGGAAGGGACTATTACTTTGCCTGAGGCTCTATCTGTACCAAATCCCCCATCTGGGGAAGCACTTACTAAACCACATGCTGCTCCAGTTCTGATTACTTAATTTGCATTTAACTTTTCTCACCCTATTGTCATTATCATGGGTAACAGTCTGTTGCTACAACAATTGGAAGTGATATCTGTAGGGATCAGCACAATACTTCTGTTCTTGGCTGATTTCATTTTATGGCCATAAAAACTCGAAGCATCTAATCCTTTAGCTTGTTTCCTTTATGTCTTCTCCCCACCTTTACAATAGATCTACTCCTCTGAATTTTCCCTGATCAAAACAGTCCCTTGGGGGCTTACCTGGTGGCGCAGTGGTTAAGAGTCCGCCTGCCAATGCAGGGGACACGGGTTCGTGCCCTGGTCCGGGAAGATCCCACATGCCGCGGAGCGGCTGGGCCCGTGAGCCATGGCCGCTGGGCCTGCGCGTCTGGAACCTGTGCTCCACAGCAGGAGAGGCCACAACAGTGAGAGGCCCGCGTACAGCCAAAAAAACCCCCCCAAAAACGAGAAAGGTAATTAGGATGAAATTAAATCATTAGGGTGGACCCGAATCCAACTTGACTGGTCTCCTTATAAGAAGAGGAAATTTGGAAACACAAAGAGAAGTCAGCCATCTACCAGGCAAGGAGAGAGGCCTCAAAAGAAACCAACATTGCCAACACTTGGATCTCAACTTCCAGCCTCTAGAACTGTGAGAAAATAATTTCCGTTGTTTAAGATCAAAAAGTTCATTAGTAATAGATTCATAGACACATTTGTGAATCTATTTAACATATATAAATAGATGTTATGACATGTATTACTGTAAAAGTATTCAAATTAAGTTGTAGCTTTATTTGATGTCAACTCCTGCCTTAAACTGATAAAGTACATATAGAGGTGAATGCTACCTACAGGACACGATGAAACAAAGATGACTCTTACTATTAATACAGACTCAACTATCTGCCCTTGAGTCAGTGAGGGACAAGAAAAAAAGACTGGAGGGGAGCTGCCACTAGTGCACAGGATGATTTTGAGCAGTGCAGGTATTAACCAACGTCTCAAGCTAACCCCAAATCACTCTCACACAGTAAAGCCCAATCATTCCTGTTCTTTTAAGTTGTGGAAAGAAAAAGCTCCCTAAAATAACATGCATTTGTAAGTGATTAATATACAGTAGGCACTCAAATATTTGCTAAATAAATTAATGAATCAATGAGTACTTCCCTGTGGTTTGGGAAGTTCAGCCCAAATTAAATGCCAAACTTTTAAATGTAAAGTGTTACGTCTCAAAAATGTATATTACCAATTGATAAATAAATGTGTCTGGATACTCAATAAGAACTGTATACATTCATATATTCAACAGAAAGACAATTTTATAACAATAAATTTAAACACTTTTGCTTTGAAGTAATTCTCAAGTGACAATTTATGCTGTCATATAGCTACCAGAAAGTGAAATACCTGTTTCCAAAACCAATGAGTCAAAAACAGTAAGAAAACTTTAATTTACTCTCAATTTTGAAGTAATACACATTTTGTTATAATAATTTTCATTCTGCTCTCCATTTTCCATTTTTCCATATTTAAGAAGATCACATAAAATATGGGAAACATTTTATTCCCAATTCACTAAAATATTAAAGGTATTAAATACAAAGACTCATTTTCAGATATAGCTAAGTTCATTAAGAATCTGTTGTTTATATCTTTTCTATGAAACATTTCTAGAAACTACTGCTACAATTTTTTAATTGTACAGTTTCATTATTAAGTATTAATTCTTGGGACAAAATATGATTTTAATTAGCTGAGCTTTAACAAGGTATGTGATCAGTAAGTATGTGTCAATTCTTAATTTACAAGTTTTTAAAAAATTTTTTCTCTACCCCAAAATACAGTCTGGGCTACATTCAATCTACTGACCCAAAGATATGAGAAATTCAAAATTAGTAACATTCTAGAGTTAGGATTCTGGCCTTTCACTGCCATGGCCCAGTTTCAATCCCTAGTCAGGGAACTGAGATCCCTCAAGCCCCGCAGCATGGCCAAGAAGAAAAAAAAAGAAAATTAGTAACATTTCAATACAGCTAGGTGGCGTATGAGTGATGGAATAAGCCGTAAGATAAGAAACTGATCTTTCTAGCATGGTCTGAACGCAATCCTTCCTATGAAGTTAAAGGTCAGTAAAAGGCCTGTTGGGAAACCTTCCAAACACTAAGATTTGTCAGAAAATGTGAAAGAGGTTAAAAGATGAAAAAAGAAGTATTAGTGGGTATCCTATAGGTGTACCCATCTAGGTTATCCAATTGTAACAGGGCTTTTAAGCTTTTCACTGTCTTTTGGCTACTTCACCACTCTTTAAGTTGTAAAATACATATTAATAAAAATGACTTTTTTGCATAGAAATGTAAATAAATTGTGTCCAGTGGGGGGAAAAAATAATTGATGATCATGACCCACAGGATCATTGTCCTGTGGATACTGACTAGTTTGGCAGTACATTCATTTCAATATCCCTGATTGCCTGTGTATGTGTGTTCTTTTAATTCTCCTATGAACAAGTTGTATTATCTTACTGGTTCCCTCATTATTAATGAGCTAAACAAAATCTTTGACACATTCATTTTATATCTGAATAGGACTCATGATTCTTTTTAAAAGTAAACTTTAACAGTCTGTAAGTAAACATACAACTTTTGAAATGACATTCACTTTCCCTGAACACACCTTCTTAAAATTTCCTCTAGATCATTAGTCATCTCATTTAAATTATTTAAGCTAAAATAACGTAGTATGCTTCAGTGAACCCAAAACACCAGCATTATATGACATATCTTTATTATGTACCATCAAGAAAGAAAAAAAGCAACCAAATATGACACATTTTCTTATCATTTAATACTTGTTTGTTTTTTAAAACTCTGTCACATATTCCACTGCTCTCCTTCCATGCCTTTATATATGTACAATTTATCTTTCCAAGGCCAAATCTTAGGATTTGGAAATTATGGTGGTATCTAAAATACACAAAACTCAATTAAACCATTGACACTATAACCACATTCACACATACACAGACAATGATAAGCTCATCAAAACCACCAGATAGCCAACAAGGAACTTAAGAAGCTATCAATTTAAAGATGTGTCCTAATTTCAGATATATTGAAATATGAACAAAAATGTGCATTTCAGAAACCAGAAAAAAACCCTTATAAATGTAGAAATATTTAACACGATTATAAATGACAAATAGCTTACAATCAGAAACCCTAACACTAGATGGTCATCATTTCGTTAAATATTAGTGCCAGTATAGTCCATAAAGATTGCCAGCAATGTATGAATCTTAAAATTGAGACCCAAAATCTCAGTGAAGCCAAATAATCCTTTACAGGTAAAAATAAAAGATGAGGTCCTTGACTGAAGCACAATTATTCACTCTTGCTGACTCAAAGAGTAGTAATAGTGCTTTGGTCCCTAGTAGAAGAACAAAAAAGATGTTACAGCATAAAAGGTATGGTTTAAAATAAAACAATGAAAAAAAAAATAGAATTACCCGCATCCTTCCTAAAAAAATAATCTTCCTCCTCCTTTTTGATATACTGCTGACATTCATTTCCCATCTTCAATCTAATGTTAACAGTTTGCAAAACTGCTTTATTATAACAACAATCTCCCTCAACAAACAGCTACAACTAGTTGTAATCTCCTTGAGGATAAAAGGAGACAAAGTCCAGTCTTGAATAGTCAAGTTTGTAACTTGGAAAAAGTACCTATTATTCAAAATACTTATCAATGATATCAATCAGATTTCCTGGTAAATTTTACTTAATTTTTGGCCTTCCATAATATGTTACAAAAGTTTTAATTGTCTCCTTTATTACTGGGGTCTGCAGTACTGCCTGGAACGTAGCAGTAGTCATGAATATTGGTAAACTTAACCTTGATTCTTTCTCACAATAGCTTGATTTTCACAATCTATGAAGTAAGTATGGCAACAATCATGACTCCCATCCCATACATGAAGACACTTTAGAGTTTAGGACTTTGCCCAAGGTCACACCATTAGTAAGTGGCACCATCAAAACTGAATCTCAGGCCCTCTGACTCTGAGTCCTGAACGTTTCTTACTATCACAGACTCCATGTCCCCTACCTAGGAGCTGTCCTTCCCTCTCTTCCCTTCCTTTAGATAACAAATGGTACTTGCCCTAGGGATATGGCTTGCTCAGTTACAGACTGAAACCACATCAGTGAGTTCATCATTATTCATGAGGAAATTCTCTACCTAGTTACACCAGCATTTTAGCACTGGTATTGTGAAATTAGGTACAGCCGAGACTATTGCAAATACCTAATAGTGACAGACAAGGCCAGGTTCTAGTAGGACTAGAACACTTAATTTTCCTGTTCCTCAAATTCTTCATTTGCAAAAGCGAGGTAAGATGTAGAGGATCCAAGTCTTTCCCTAATCAAAAACCTAATATTCTAAAACCTTACCAGTGATACCAAGCAGATCTTGCTAATTTTTACTTCTTAATATTTAGCCTTTCATAATCTGTTGAAAGAGAAGGAGGAAACTATAGAAATCTAGCCGTTAGAGTCTATAGTGGGAGAAGAACATAGAATCCATCAACAAAAATTTAAATATATTCCAGCCATACTAGGTAAGAAAACTGTACTCATTTAAAACCATAAAGTTTTGAGGATAAAAGAGATCTACATAGATACAATTGTTACAGCAGCCCTTCTGGGTATACAGTATGCTGTTACATTTTACTAGCTTATAGCATTTTTTCGTACATGGCAAAAGTACATTTTTCTCATTGCAAATGCCCTAGTTCTTCCCACAAAGTTATTGTAAAGTCTTCAAATGTCACTAATTTGTCCTTTAAAGCAAACATAGAAAATATTCTGTGTCCTGAAAAATGGTCACCATGTCCTCTAGTTGCTTCAAGATATAGCATACAAATCACTGAGTTGCTGAATAGAACCGTACGCCCAGATATTTTTGCCTAAAAGATTTTTAAGATTTCCCACCTTTTGCTTTTCTCTTTTGCATCTTTCAGACCACTTAATCTGCTCTGATCTCGGAGATACCAATTATTTTTTCAATATGTGAATAAGGTTGGTATTTTGACCACCGGGTTAGCATAAAGCTTTGTATGAATTCTCCTTGTATGAGTACTTTTTCTTTGCATGAGTAAATGTCTATTAAGATGTAAATTATTTCCGCTTAATCACTTGAGCCTTTTACTAAAAGTAGTTTTAAAGTGGACAAAAAACTTCGGTCAATTTTTATGGAATGGTATTATTACCATCAATAATATGATATGCTTCTATTTTAAGTAATAAGTAACCTACCACCATACCTCCCTGTTACCAAAAAAAAAAAAAAAAAAAAAAAAATGCTTGAAATGACCAATAAAATTACCCCCCCCAATCTCTTTCTCCTTTGCCTCTCAGCTCTATTTCCCTCCAAAAAATTCTTTCCTTAAAAATTTTCCCAAGCTGCATGTTTTGCTGGTTCTCCAGTCCCTCTGATCTTTCCATCACTTTCTTCAGGATCCGCTTACCTTTGATTCTCTGCCTGCATTCCTCTTCCTCTTAATTCACTTCTTGGTAGGTCATCCACTTCCCCAAGTTCAATTAACATTTCTATACTGATGAATCCCCAAAGAACATTTTTAGCCCTAATCTCCAACCAATCTCTGATCCCAGATTTCCAGTTGCCTTCAGGATATGCCTACATGAATGACTCGATATCCTATTAGAATTTCAAAAGTCTAGCTTCTCTCCATAATCCTCACCCCCCTGTCCATAAACTCATACTTGGGGACATCTCATCCTTCTATGTAATCCTAATAAAGTCCTCACCATCTTGCCAGTCCAAGCCCAGAATCAATTATATTACCTGCTTTATTTAATCACAGGATGCTAAAATGGTCACCAAGTTGCCCCTTAAAATGTAACAACTGTTTTCAATACTAACTGATGAGTTCAGAATATCCTATGAGTAAATTTTTTATAGTTCACTATTTCCCTACTGGACATTTGTTTCTAATTTTTCAATATATACAAATCAAGTTACAATATTTATCATTACATATAATTTTGTATTTAAGAATATCACTTTACCATAGCAATCCAAAAGTGGAATTATGGGGCCAAAAGACAGAAGCATGGTTAAGATTCTTGATTAATACTGACAAGCTGATTTCCAGAATACTGCTATCACAAGAATGTTGGTTCCAGGAGAGCTGAGATATTGTTTGTTTTGTATGTATTACAGGCATGGTAATACAACAATGAAGAGCAAAAAGGACTCAGTTCAGTTAAATAAATTAATCAACCAATCATACCTATGAAAGTACTCACAAATATTTAACATTCTTTTATATACTCACTATACTTTTCCACTCACCTTTAAAAGTGACCATGTCATTTGCTTTGACCAATAAAATATGAGCAAAAGTGACTTGTGATACTTCTAGACAAAAGTTTTAAGAGCCATTTGTCATATTTTTCCCTCTGTCACAGCAACCAAAATGACAGGCAAAAGTTTCTATTACTTTTATTATATATATTATTATTAATCATCATTACTATATTTCATATGGCAAAATGTAGTTTTCTTCCTTAAAACATATCCCCTTTATTGAGCAGAAAGTCACAGGGAACTCCCTTACAAAGAGCTCAATGCAAGGAGGCCCTTTGATAGGAGGATTGCAGGTGTGCAGTCCCCTCTAAGACAAAATGTGGAGCAATAAAGGAAATTGCTAAAACCTAGAAGGCAGGCATCGTCGAAATCAAGCTGACTTGGAAAATCAGAGAATTCTAATCAAGTTTTCATCGATTTCAGTGAAATAAAAATGCTTCATAGCATGGCTCTAAGATAGCTTTACTGCAGTTCTACAGGCTCCAAAAAGGCAGCTAGAAACCAGGCAAAATGCTTCATGTTACAATTCAGCTGTATGGGCTGAAATGTCACCCCAGCATAAGGGTAGAGGGGGTAAAGGAGAGAAAGCAGCCAGAACCTCAGATATAAAATGTAACTCAGGGCTTCCCTGGTGGCACAGTGGTTTAGAGTCTGCCTGCCGATGCAGGGGACACGGGTTCGTGCCCCAGTCCGGGAGGATCCCACATGCCGCAGAGCAGCCAGGCCCGTGAGCCATGGCCGCTGAGCCTGTGTGTCCGGAGCCTGTGTTCCGCAACGGGAGAGGCCACAGCAGTGAGAGGCCCACATACCGAAAAAAAAAAAAAAAAAAAAAAAGTAACTCAATATATTTTAATTGCAATGAGTACAGCAAACAGAAAAAACATATAAAGATGTAGGCACATAAACTGAGTTTCTAAAGACATTTTAACTGCTACTATCTAAATCCTATTAGATAAGGAATATTTCTTCTACAAATACAGAGAAACACATTGGAGATTACAAGTTTTAGTGGCAATTTCAAGACCTACAAGGAATTAGAGGAAGCCCAATCAGAAATGAGAACCAAGTTTAAGGCCAATCAACATTTCAGAAGTTAGACAGAAGAATGGGTATTTTATCATTTTGTTTGTATTTCGTAAATAAAGGTGTTTGTGGGAGATTTTTAAATAAATGTTTGCCTTCTCTCCTTTTTTTTAAGTGGTAAAGGTAGAAATGTTAACTAAGAGGGAATGAGAGCAGTCAATTGCAAATTTTTCAATCCAGAAAAATCTTATTAATATCCTTGGTGACGGTATCTGTTCTTTTTTTTTTTTTTTTTTTTTTTTTTTTTTTTTTTTTTTTTTTGTGGTACGCGGCGGGCCTCTCACTGTTGTGGCCTCTCCCATTGAGGAGCACAGGCTCCGGACGCGCAGGCTCAGCGGCCATGGCTCACGGGCCCAGCTGCTCCGCGGCATGTGGGATCTTTCCGGACCGGGGCACGAACCCATGTCCCCTGCCTTGGCAGGCGGATTCTCAACCACTGTGCCACCAGGGAAGCCCACGGTATCTGTTCTTATAATTAGGTCCCACAATTACCATAAATGCTTAGAGCCAGGTAGTATGATTATCAGAAGCCAAATATGATGTTCCTTGTATTTTTCCCATCATAAAACTAATTAATCAATATAGAAGACATGGAACACACTGAAGAGCAGACAAAAGGGAAAATAACCCACAACACTGTGATCCAAGTAAATCATTATTTCATATTTGGTCTATTTCCTTCTCATGATTTCTCCAAGCCAAGTTTTTCCTTGCTTATTTTATTCTATCCACTTTTTCAATTCTCATCATTTAAACGTAAGCTTTTACTCATGTTACCTACAACTGTTCACAGGCTTCACTTTAATACAGCATTCCATCAAATGGACATCTTACAATTTATACTTTGCCTAAGCGCCAGATAGTTGCTCTCAATTTCTTCCACCATTACAAATAATTCTGTAAGGAACATAATAGGTATAAAGTTTTTCAATCATTTCAAATTCCTGTATTAGAATATATTCCTCAAAACTGAACTACTTATCAAAAACTATAATCAAAGGGCAATATCATGCCTGGGATTTGTAACAAAATTATACAGGGTAGCAAAGTAGATGAGAGTTACAGATGAAACAAGACTGTATATATTTAAAATTTTCCAGAACAGTATGTTCAAACAAAAACAAAAAGCAGATAGCATCCTGAGGGAGAAAAAAATATATTTTATATATATATACAAAATTATATAATACTAGCAAAGATGAAAGTTTAAGGCTCTTTCTGCACATCGCCAAACTGCTTCCCTGAAGGGCTGTAATCATTTTTACTCCCAACATATAGCTTAAGGTTTTATTGTGAAGTCTTCTTTAACTCTGAAGTCTTTGTTTACACATTGACTTCAGCACATCTCTCCAACCTACTGAAATTTTTTCTATTGAGATATGCTGCTGAGTTTTCACTTATTCTGGACACAGGCAATTGCTTTTTTGATGCTCTGTTATCATTCAAAAATGATCTTATGCAGAACAAGAATTGGTAACAATGATTTACCTACAGGGATGTTTATCATATTGTTTCTTGTTTACCTCATATTAACAAAAAAATGTTGGTTCAAAAATGAAATAGGAACATGCCAACAAGGCATAATTAATGCCCAAAATTAATTATTAGGATATTGAAACCTGTAAATTTATAGTGACAAGGCTTTTCTTACCTAAAAATTCAGTGATACAATGTCTAGATACACACTTTACCTGTATGGCCCTAGCTCTGAACTTGCCAATAAAGTATCGTGACCTTGGGCAAGGCCCTCATCTCCAAAATCAGTGTTTTACACTAGCTCATTTCTAAAGTCTTTGAACTCTATGATTCTATATAAACTTAAAAGAAATGAAAAACAAAGTTGGTCAATAAGAAACTTTATCATGATATACAGTATATTAGTTTCCTGGAGCAGTTGTAACAAAGTACTAAGAACTGGGTGCCTTAGAGCAACAGAAATGTATGGTGTCACAGTTTTGGAGGTCAGAAGTGTGAATAAAGGTGTCAGCACAGCCATATTACCTCTGAAGAGGCTAGGGAAGGATCCGTTCCAGGCACCTCACATAGTTTCTAGTAGCTGCAGTTACTCCTTGGCTTATAGATGGCCATCTTCTCCCTGTGTCAACAACTTCTCCTCCTGTGTATGTCTGTGTCCAAATTTCCCCATTTTATAAAGACACCAGTCATACTGGATTAGGGCGCAGCCTTACAAGCTCAGTTTAATTTGATTACCTCTGTAAAGACCCCATCTCCAAATAAGTTCCACATTCTGAGAAACTGAGGTTTAGAACTTCAACGTATGTTTGGTTGGTTTTCTTTTTTTGTTTTTTTTTTGGGGGGGAGAGGGAGGTTGACACAATTCAATCCATAACAAATAGCACACTGGTTAATCTGCTGCCCTCCAGATTCACCTCCTGATCGTTTCTGACTTCTACCCCAGGGGCTGACGTCTGTGAACTACATTACCCAAGCTTCCTTGACTTCTAGCTTCCAGCTTGGTTCAGCCAATGGGAGGCACCTGCAGCAGATCACAAGCTAATAGAAAAGAGAAAGTGGGGAATGTGTCACCCCTGACCTCCCACCAGGACGCTGTTTTGGGAGTCACTACATTCAGTCACTCAAGGTCCCGATTCCTGTCCACTGGCCCCTCTCACCAGTACAGGTAATTCCATTTCCGCTCCTTGACCCTCCGGCATAAGGCTGTCATGACTTCCCACTGTTACTAGTCCTTGGGTGCTTCAGTGTTTCTTCCCAGTTGAATCCTGCCCACCCCTTTGTGAACAGCCCCTTCATTAACCTCTCTTCATCACCCTCATTCATGTACCATCTGCTTCTCACCAAGACCCCATCTGATATACAGGGATAAGCCACTTCTTTACTTCAGATGATCTACATGATTTGTTTTTCAAAACTCAAAACAGAAGTGTAACCTCAGGCATGGAGGCCTCCAATCGATACTTAAAATAATTGGTAGTAAAGGTACCACTCTGTATCATATACACATTTGTGACTCTGGCTCTCCCTCATTCCTATCTTCCTCAAGAGAAGCAGTATGACAGAGGTTAAGAGCATGGATTGTGGAGGTAGACTACTGCACTTTGACTCTTGCCTCCACCACTTACTAGACTGTGTAAACTGAGCAAATTACTTAACCTTGCTGTATGTTAATAAAATGGACATAAAAATAATAGTATACAGGTCATAGGGTTGCCACATGAGATAGACATCAAATTATAGATACTTACATTAATTTTATAGTAACTAAATCAGTTAATATAGATCAAGTGCTTTGAACAATGCCTGGCTTATACAAGTGTTCTGTATTAGCTGCTATTACTATTATTATCTTTTCCTTTGATGTTTTGTGCTTGATCTATGCTTTAAGTCAATCTAGCCTCATCATTTTATGTGGACCCCACCTGCCCAGTCAATGGTATGTTAGGAATATACAAAAGCACAGCCAAGCATGTAACTTTTACTACCCAACCTACCTGTCCTTCAAAAGGGCAATAAGACCTGTCCCTCCTGCTACACCTGGCTCTCTGACCCCTGTGGCAGTACATTTTAAATCGTCAGGATTTTTACTGCCTTACAATTCATTTTTGATGACTTCACGTGCTGTCAGACAAGCCTGTGATGTTCACCAACGCCCCACCTGGGCTACTCCAGGCTACAGGTGAGACACCACACTCCACCCCTGACCCTAAGCTCTACTCAGCCTTTTAAACAGTTACCAAACCCCTCCTTCAGCCACAGACAGCCCTTAATAGTGATTTTCATCCCAAGATGTATATGCTTGGTTTTGTTTAATTGTGGAAAAGATGTCACTCCAAAAGGACATGAAAAATCATCAAATTCAGTAACATTTTAAGAGAGGGTAAGTAATTGGGGAGGGAACCTGGGAAAAGAAACCCTCATTGACCTTTGCAAACTATAAGCCCTCTTGTTAAGTTAAAAATAAACAAAAAACTTTAGAAAAAGTTCCATTACTTGACTTAGCCAAACACACCTCAACTGCAATAACTAATCTGCAAAAAGTATTTACTGTTACTGTATAAAATGGCTTTGAGATACATTTAAATGTACTGTATTTGTGTGTTTATATATGCACTTAATTACCAATACATCAAAATATCTTATCTACATCCCAAGAAAGCTTCAACTTAGAAATGAGAGTACTAGCTATGAGTTGAGTGGCAGCTATAGAGTTCATTGTTATAGAAGCAGATTGACTGGCTGGCTGACTACATGACTACGAGGTTGGCAGAAGAGCCAAGCGACCAAGAGCACAGCCCTGAGGTAGGAAGGCCCTGGTCCAAATCCTCACTCCCACATTCACTGAGTGACCCTGGGCAAGTTAAAACCTCCATGGGCCACAAGTTCCTTATTGCAAAATAACTGTTCTTACCTCACACGTTATTGGGAAGATTCAATGACATAATATATACAAAGCATTTAGAACTCCTGACACAAAGTAAGCCCTCAACCACTTCTAACTCTACAACTTCCAATTGTATACACAGAGTCCAGAACTATATAGTTCCATAAAAGATCATTTTTATAATATTCCAGACAGCTCTTCCAATTATTAGCTGAGAATCTGGGCCAGTTCATTGACTTCCCTGAGCCTCAATGCCCTCATGAGTAAAACAGGAATAACAGAGTTTCAAGGGCTTCTTGTGATGTTCAAATGAAACAATGACTATATAAAGCCCAGGATGAGTACAATGAATCATTCTCATTGTTACACCCTAGTCTCTGGACTAAGAAGAGCATGTGGTGGTGATAAGGAAATCATGGGGGATCTAAATCTCCCAGTAATACAGCCATAAGTAACGGGAAAGGGACTACCTGAACATTAACCATTTTACTCATTTCACATCCTCATGCTTAATCCTCCACAGGAAACCTGGCACACAGTCCGGGGGGGAAAAAAACGCATTTTTTTCCCTTAAAAATTAACAGCAAAATGGCACAAAGAGCTTAAACTTTGGAGTCAAATTTGAGTTAAACCCAGCTCTGTCACTTACTAGGTAAATGGAACCAAGCAAATTATTTCTCTAGGCCTCAACTTAAATACATCTAAACTGAAAATAACAATAGCTGCTTCATGATATTGTTTGGGAACTAAGAGGAATAATGTTTATAAAGTATTTAGCAGAGTGTGTAACAGATTGTATGTGCCAAATAAACGGTAGTGACTGTTGTGTGTGTGTGTGTTTTAAAAAAAGATCATTTTTACTTTAAAGGAAATATTTTGTGGCAGTTCCAGCTTGGGGCTTTTTTCTCCTACTTATGAGTCACACTGCTCATACTTTAGCACAATATTAGTGATTTTAGAGAATAAGTTTTCACTGATGACCCATGTTTACATTAAAACAATATGATGAATCCTGAGTTCATGTCTAGACTTGCTTGAAATTACAGAGATGAGAAGGTTAATTACCATTTTAAATATGATGATTGGCTATTACCTGTTTTCCTTTTGAGAAAAGGGCAAAACAGTTTTACTATATGCAAAAATTTTCCTGTTGATAACTTATTCATTGCTGTTTATGACCTCTAGTTTTCTTTCAAATCAAGCAATTAGATTTTAAACCAACTCCCATGAAATAGCAGCAAAAATGACTTTCTCAGCATATTTAGTACTTCCTTAAGGTCTCCCAGAAGTAACACCTTCCAATTAATATTTATCCTTTTCCTCCCACAGCATCAATGACTATGCTGCCTAAGGGAAGCCCATTGCCAGCTAAGGCACATGAGGTTAATAATAATAGGATTGGGCTGGATGAAATAATACGTTGCATTATAGAGAACTAACATCTCATTCAAATGAAATATGCTAGGAGCATAAAGAGGCCAGAAGACAACCAATTGTAAAAATATTAGAAAATAGGTAGCAATTAAAGTCATTCTTTCTCAACCCAACTAGAGGTACTAACTGCCAGAGTTACTTTCTACTTACATTAGTATTACCTCAGGGGATCTACTGTTTTCCTGTAAAACTCAGCCAAGCTGCGAACCTTAACTAAGATATTTCTCTACATTAAGTTTCCAAGTACAGAAAGTATAGTTGTAAAAAAGACATACATCATTCATTGTTTCCAGGATGCTATTAATTCTTGCCGCTCGGAAACTGAAATATCTATACAGGGCTTCTTTTACAGGGAAATACAGAAATCTGCTTGTTAACCTAGCTATGAGTATCACATAAGCATACCATATATTTCCCCATTTCTTATGAGTATATGAATGCTGTCAGGCCATACTATCCACACCTGATGACTAGTTTCTTCCACTAATCATCAAGAAGACTAAAATTTCATCTCTAAATTTAGGCCTTAAAGGTTTTCAGAGGAGAGGAAAATAAGAGAATGTCTAGAGTTAAAGACAGAACAGTAGCATAGGATTTACATGCCACGTAAGAAGAGGACAAATGGAATTGCTGTAAGTTTCAAACAGGAAAACAGTATTATCCAACTGTGTTGATAAGAACTCTGGTAGCAATGTCGAAAATGTATTAGAGGAAACAGAGTCAAAGTAAGAGGCACCATGTGGGATCTTAGCAAGGGTGAGGGGGACATGAAGTGAAACACTGCAAAAAAGAGGAAAGAAAAATGTTCAGAATGTGTTTCACAGGTAGACCCAAAAAGATTGTGTATCTAATTAAATGCAGATGGTAAAAAAAAAAAAAAAGATTGGAAGAAGTTAAAGATTATGGTAAAGTCTCTAACTTTGACTTGTGACCAAATATGGCAATGTCAAGAACCAAAATAGTAACACAGAGGAAGAAAACAAGTTTGGTATGGAGCAAAGGCTAGGTTGGGAGAATCCACAGAATATCATCATATAGATATGTCCAATTAATAGCTAAAAGTACAGGCATGATTCTTAGGCAAGAAGTCAAGGACAGAGGGCAAAGGGAAAAGAAAAGAGATCCAAGAAAAGAATCAGCAAAACAGAGAAGTCAAGGAAGAACCAAGAAAGGAGTGTAATATGATGAGGGACAAAGAAACTTCAAGGAGGAAGTATTTACAGTGCCTGAGTTTGCTATGGCATCAGGAAGCATTCATATTGTGGCCATTGCATTTAGAACTGAGAAGGTTTGGGAATTTTTTCAAAGAGTTTCTGTCAATTACTGAACACAGAAGTCTGATTTCATAAGTTAAGGAACTGAAGAGAACTCAGGTTACTCTTTCTGGATGTTTGAAAATAAAGAGAAAATGTGCCGATTCAGCTCTAAATCCTGACAGATTCTAGGAAATGCAAGTCTGTCACTACTGAATAGAAAAGGGGAGAAAACAAAAGGAATTAAAGGTGACTCTAAAGTTCCTAAATTTGATTGATGGGCAGTGATTAGGAGGATCCAGTGACCTCAGGTACACAGTCCAATACAGTAGCCATGAGCCTCAATGAGGCTACTGAACACTGGAAGTAGCTAGTCCAAGTTGAGATGTGTTCTCTGAAACCCACACCAGATGTTCAAGACCTAGTACTTCAAACACAGTAAAATGTCTCATTAATAGTTTAATATTAATTCCGTATGGAAATAATATTTGGGATATACTATGTTGAGCTAAAGTATATTATTAAAATTAACTTCACCTATTTCTTTTTACTTTGTTAATGGGCCAAGTAGACAATCTAAAATTACACAGAGCTCACATTATATTGCTATTGGACAGCCCTGATCTAGAGAATGAACACTGAAATTGGAATAAGAACAGGATTCAGAAAGGTTCTGTCGAAACCAGCCCTCTGAATCACAATAGGGTAAAGTTTATGAAGAGGTCACCCGGGACAACTTCATGATAGTATAACTTAAGAAACTAAGGTCCTAACTGATTAGATGGCTTACTCAGGTCCTCTGGCTAGTTAGAAGCAAAACCCAAACTATAACTCACCCATGGGTATTACCTGTATTATTCCACCTCTTGAAACATCAGTGAAAATTTAAAAGTTTGAATTTAAAAAAGGTAATAGTAGCTGGGCTGTTATATATATCCATCTCATTCTATGCCATGTGTAATAAAATCACTTGCTTGTAGCAAAACACACAACCTCCAAACATATTAAAATCATGACCTCAATAAACGGAGTGTCCTATGTTCACCGCTCAACCCATATTGTAACTAATCTTTTAAGGTAGCAATGCTAGGTTTTGCTTTTGTTTTGGACATATATATACTCTGAACAACACAACTCCACATTAAAGACAGTATCATCCATTCAAGCATATGTCTCTTAAAAAACAGTTTTAAGAAAACATTTCAAAAAGCTCAAAGAATTCACTTCTCAACTCTTGTGTTGTTGTCTGCCATTCAAGATTGGTAACTCACTAAAATATCAGGGCTTTTTATACTCAGGAGAAGTTAAAAACTACTAAGTTCAGGGACTTCCCTGGTGGCGTAGTGGTTAAGAATCCACCTGCCAATGCAGGGGACATGGGTTCGAGCCCTCATCCTGGAAGATCCCACATGCCGCAGAAAAACTAAGCCCGTGCGCCACAACTACTGAGCCCGCGTGACACAACTACTAAAGCCCACGTGCCTAGAGCCTATGCTCCACAACAAGAGAAGCCACCACAATGAGAAGCCCGTGCACCCCAACGAAGAGTAGCCCTCGCTAGCCTCAACTAGAGAAAGCCTGCATGAAGCAAGGAAGACCCAACACGGCCAAAATCAATCAATCAATCAATAAATACATTTAAGAAAGAGCTCTATTTTAAAAAAATTACTAAGTTCAAAGTATAACTACAGTATATATTAATATATATTTCAAATTCTTGCAGAATTTAACATTTGACTTTGCCCAATGAAATCCTCAAAGCTCACTCAACCTCTTTGTTACAGGTCAGCCACAGTTTCAGGATCTCCAATAATTATAACCAACCAAAACTCTCTGGTTGTAATTTCTTCAATATTCCAAGCTACTATAATTCTGTTTAAACTTCACATGTAAAAAAGGGCACAATTAGGTTTTTAATGACGTTTTCTTTTCAAGCTAATTTTCCATGAGAAATTGAAAAATAAACTTATTGCTTTAAACTGTACATAGTACTTAATTCTGTGAGATAGTTTCATAAGCTATTAACTACCAAAATTATGATAGTTATTTTCATTGTAGAGTGATTGCTCCAAACTACAGTGCTGAAAAATGGAAAGATTAGGCAGCATGTTTATTTCATTCTGTACATATACACCCTGCATTTATTTTAATAAAACTATTCGTATTCCAAAATGACATTATTGAGAGAAACAAAGAATACCAGCTTCCATTTCTTGACTATGTGCTGCTATCTCATTGTACCACACTGATAAAAGGCTGATACAAATCTAGCTAATGGAGTCAGGCATGCACAGAGCAATTGTTTTCCAAAGAGGTGTTTCCAATTTTGAACCACATGTTTCCGTTTCTTTGCTTGCTGTTTGTGACCGCTCTTCACAGAACTGGAGTTAGTGTACTCATCTATTTTAAAGGTATTCCATTCCAGATTCCTGTATGGCAGCCTGTCCACTGGCTGCTGTTAGTTCCCAGAAGTACAGATCCAGGTATCTCATTTAAAGCAGAGCTTCAGCACATTTTTAAAAGATTTTTCCAGTTTTCTCTGCTTGTACTGGCCTCTTTCACCTTACTACACATACTAGGTGTTAGGTGTCCCACTGTCATCTACCATAATGCAGCATGGTGTTACAGACAGTCACTGCTCCTTTAGTGCTTGCAGACCCAGTCACAGTGCTGTTTATGTCAACCTGCTCCATAATAAGAGTAACTTGCAGTTCACAGTGAGGAAATCACATAAATATCTGTGGTACATTCAGAATCAATACTCAAATTTTTTTTTTACCACAGGCAACATTTTATAGGCCTTCAGTTGGTATAGAGCCTATAATCTACTATAAAGGATTTTTTTTTATTTCCTTAACTCTCAAAGATAAAGTCACAAAATTCAAGAATGGTCTTCCATTTTTTACTGCTAGAGAAAACGTGGCCATGTTTAAGACTTGGCTGGTATAGGCTAACACGATTCAGACATTGTTACGCTCCTAGGAGGTGAAGCTTTGAAACACCTTGTTCAAGATCAACAAACCTACTTAACCACTTCTCCCACACAACTATTAACTCTGGCCTCAGAACTGTTACACATGCCATCTCTGAAACTCTCGCTTCTTCTCTGGTCCAACATGGACCACCCCATCTTTAAAATCAGATTACAAATTCACACCTATTTTTCTTTCAGCTCCTCTGCCTTCACTAACTCATTACTTTCAGTATCGTATCAGTAGTTGTTCATGTGGCTCGATAAACTCACACCCCAGGTGTGCAGACAGAAACTATGGAGAGAAATTATGTCTGCTATTTCTGTTGTGCCACCTGACAACATTTACCACCAAACCTTTTTTTTTTTTTTTTATGCGGTACACGGGCCTCTCACTGCTGTGGCCTCTCCCGTTGCGGAGCACAGGCTCCGGACGCGCAGGCTCAGCGGCCATGGCTCACGGGCCCAGCCGCTCCGATCTTCCCGGATCGGGGAACGAACCCACGTCCCCTGAGTGGGCAGGCGGACTCTCAAACACTGCGCCACCAGGGAAGCCCACCAAACCAATTTAATAGCATAACTTAAAATTTTTTAACTGTAAGCCTGGATGTGAAGTGTTTGCCAGTTTTCATGATATAAATACTCCCACCATGACTGACTTCAAGCGACAAAAATGAAGTTGCTGAATGCGGGAAGGGGAAGATGTAGGCAAACTGACTCTTGGGAACCAGTGCAAAGCACTGTACCAGGCTTGGCACAATTGCTGATTTACTGAATATCAAGCTTCCCTTCTAATATGCCCACCTGTTACATTTTTGACAAGTTTCAAAAATGTCTCTTTTCAATTGGGCTCATTCAAGACACACCTATCCAGCGGAATAGTAAGTTCCATGAGGAGAGGTGCTTTTCCTTCTATTTTCTTTACTGCTGTATCACATTTGCTAGTTCTGTACCCAGAGTAAACACGAAAATATTTGCCAAATGAATAAACTCTCAATAATTTAAATATAAGAAAATACTATAAATATCCAATAGAAGCTGTGATATGCCTCCCAACATAAAATAAATTTAACTTACACATGTGAGAAATAAAATCATAGAGAAAAGAACTGTAAAATTAAAAGTTACCTTAGAAATTATCAGGTGCAATCCCTTCATTTTATTAAAAAGGAAAATCTATCCACAGAAGTTAATTGACAAATTAATTGACATAAAGTCTCACAGTGCCAGAGTGAGCCTAGAACCCAGGTCTCTTGGTATCTGGTCCAAATCTTTTTTGACTAGATAATCATTAACTGCCCCTTGGGTTATTACCTATTTGAGCTATTAACCTGTTGGGAAGCTGCTAACATTATGAAAAGCAGATTTTTTTCATTGGTTTTCAACATTAATATACAGTGCAGAACTACATTTGATATACTATCTAATAAAAGAAAAGCCAAGCTAATCATAAGATATCGGTGACAAAGAGAGATTATAATTATAAAATATAGTTCTCTATATATCAAATGACCTTTTTCTCAGCAAAGCATCATAGGAGCTGAGACTAGCTCAATTTCTATATTCACAACATCTTTAAATTTGGAATCATCTATGAACTTAATTATCTTGGTTATTATTCCCTCTAGCTGATCATTAGTAGAGAGGTCATATAAAATTAGTCCTTATATTGATTCTAGAAAGATTCCAAGATCTTCTCTTAATTCAGAGGCATAAGAAGCTTCAAAAATGGCCAAGAATCTACCAACGTCTTTATAAGATTTCAATAATTATTCATACATGTTATACATACAATTATACATATGTTATATTTGTTTTTTATTGGGCTAACTAGAAGTGTATCTCAATTAAGGTCTTATTAAAAACACAAGTAAAAATCCCAAATATTGTCTAAAGAAATATTTTTTCTTCTAAGAATCATAATATCCTGTACTGAATTTCTATAAATGATTCAAGTAGGTTGACAGTCTCTAAAGTTGCTTCTATTATGAAACAGATAAGTAGAACCCAAATGTAAACAGCTGACCAATAACATATACACAGTGAAAATTACAGTATTTTAACAAATTACACATTATTTTTCTCATCAGAAATTCTTTATTTCATTATTTGCTACCATTTTTAAAATCCACAACAAAATGTGCAAAAGAATCATAACTCCTTGAAAATGATTAAGAACATCACTCCCTCCGTTTCTAGAGCAAAGTGAATATTCGAAGATAATTTCAGGAGGTTAAGTTCATTAGCCAATATTCCCCTAACACCTAAGGCAGTTCTCTGATATTTTTCAGTATGATCTTATTACTGTCTAATTATCCATATTGCTTCTCATCCTTTTTGTTAAATGGAAATTCACAGAAGCAGTTTAACCTTTCATTCAGAATCATTAAATACAACCCCCCTTCACTGATAATTGGTCTCTCTCCTTTTTTATTTTTATACCATCTTTATTGGAGTATAGTTGCTTCACAATGGTGTGTTAGTTTCTGCTTTATAACAAAGTGAATCAGCTATACATACACATATATCCCCGTATCTCCTCCCTATTGTATCTCCCTCCCACCCTCCCTATCCCACCCCTCTAGGTGGTCACAAAGCACGGAGCTGATCTCCCTGTGCTATGTGGCCACTTCCCCCTAGTTATTTTACGTTTGGTAGTGTATATATGTCCATGCCACTCTCTAACTTAGTCCCAGCTTACCCTTCCCCCTCCCTGTGTCCTCAAGTCTATTCTCTACATCTTATAAGCCAGTTTCTTAAAGGACTTTATTTGAATGTAGTGTCTCTGAGACTGTCCTCAATTCTTTTCATTCTTTTTTCTTTATTCTGCTCTGCTGTAGTTATTTCCACTATTCTGTCTTCCAGGTCACTTATCCATTCTTCTGCCTCAGTTACTCTGCTATTGATTCCTTCTAGAGAATTTTTAATTTCATTTATTGTGTTGTACATCACTGTTTGTTTGCTCTTTAGTTCTTCTAGGTCCTTGTTGAACATCTCTTGTATTTTCTCCACTCTATTTCCACAATTGTGGATCATCTTTACTATCATTACTCTGAATTCCTTGTTCGATAGACTGCCTATTTCCTCTTAATTTGTTTGGTCTGGTGAGTTTTTACCTTGCTCCTTCATCTGCTGTGTTTCTCTGTATTCTCATCTTGCTTAACTTACTGTGTTTGGGGTCTCCTTTTCACAGGCTGCAGGTTCATAGTTCCCATTGTTTTTGGTGTCTGTCCCCAGTAGCGAAGGTTGGTTCAGTGGGTTGTGTAGGCTTCCTGGTGGAGGGGACTAGTGCCTGTGTTCTGGTGGATGAGGCTGGATCTTGTCTTTCTGGTGGGCAGGTCTACGTCCGGTGGTGTGTTTTGGGGTGTCTGTGGCCTTATTATGATTTTAGGCAGCCTCTCTGCTAATGGATGGGGCTGTGTTCCTGTCTTACTAGTTGTTTGGCATAGGGTGTCCAGCACTGTAGATTGCTGGCCGTTGAATGGAGCCGGGTCTTGGCGTTGAGATGGAGATCTGTGGGAGATTTTTGCTGTTTGATATTACATGGAGCTGGGAGGTCTCTGGTGGACCAGTGTCCTGAACTTGGCTCTCCCACCTCAGAGGCACAAGCCTGATGCCCGGCCAGAGCACCAAGACCCTGTCAGCCACACAGCTCAGAAGAAAAGTGAGAAAAACACAAAGAAAGAAAAGAATAAAATAAAGTTATTAAAATTAAAAATTATTAAAAATTATTTTAAAATTTTAAGTAATTTTAAAAAAAGAAAGAGAGCAACCAAACCAAAAAACAAATCCACCAATTATAACAAGTGCTAAAAACTATACAAAAAGAGAAAAAAAGACAGAACCCTAGGACAAATTGTAAAAGCAAAGCTATACAGACAAAATCACACAAAGCAGCATACACACTCACAAAAAGAAAAAAATGGAAAAATATATATATCTCTCTGCTCCCAAAGTCCACCTCCTCAAATGGGGATGATTAGTTGCCTATTCAGGGATTCCACTGATACAGGGTACATCAAGTTGATTGTGGAGATTTAATCCGCTCCTTCTGAGGCTGCTGGGAGAGATTTCCCTTTCTTTTCTTTGTTCACACAGCTCCTGGGGTTCAGCTTTGGATTTGGCCCCTCCTTTGCCTGTAGGTTGCCTGAGGGCGTCAGTTCTTCGCTGAGACAGGATGGGGTTAAAGGAGCCGCTGATTCGGGGGCTCTGTCTCACTCAGGCCGGGGGGAGGGAGGGGTATGGAACGCGGGGCGAGCCTGTGGTGCAAAGGCCAGCGTGACGTTGCACCAGCCTGAGGCGCGCCTTGTGTTCTCCCAGGAAAGTTGTCCCTGGATCACAGGACCCTGGCAGTGGCGGGCTGCACAGGCTCCAGGGAGGGGAGGTGTGGATAGTGACCTGTGCTTGCACACAGGTTTCTTGGTGGCGGCAGCAGCAGCCTTAGCGTCTCATGCCCGTCTCTGGGGTCCGCGCTGATAGCCGCGGCTTGTGTCTGTCTCTGGAGCTCATTTAGGCGGCGCTCTGAATCCCCTCTCCTCGTGCACCAGGAAACAATGGTCTCTTGCCTCTTAGGTCCAGACTTTTCCGGGACTCCCTCCCGGCTAGCTATGGCGCACTAGCCCCTTCAGGCTGGGTTCACGCAGCCAACCCCAGTCCTCTCCCTGGGATCCGACCTCCAAAGCCCAAAGCCCGAGCCTCAGCTCCCAGCCCCCACCCGCCCCAGCAGGTGAGCAGACAAGCCTCTCAGGCTGGTGAGTGCTGGTCGGCACCGGTCCTCTATACGGGAATCTCTCTGCTTTGCCCTCCACATCCCTGTTGCTTTGCTCTCCTCCGTGGCTCCAAAGCTTCCCCCCCTCCGCGCCCCACACCCCGCAGTCTCCGCCTCGAAGGGTCTTCCTAGTGTGTGGAAACCTTTCCTCCTTCACAGCTCCCTCCCAGAAGTGCAGGTACCTCCCTGTTCCTTTGTCTCTGTTTTTTCTTTTTTCTTATGCCCTACCCAGGTACGTGGGGAGTTTCTTGCCTTTGGGGAGGTCTGAGGTCTTCTGCCAGCCTTCAGTACGTGTTCTGTAGGAGTTGTTCCACATGTAGATGTATTTCTGATGTATTTGTGGGGAGGAAGGTGATCTCCACGTCTTACTCTTCCGCCATCTTGAAGGTCTCCCTGGCCTCTTTATTAACTGATTTCCCCCCTTGATTTACTACAAATCTTTTTTGTATGCATTTTGTTAATAAATTCTTTACCTTCTTTCAACTCGACACACTGTCACTGTTAGCAAAGCTTTCCTATTATTTCTTCAAGTTCTTACTGCTCTTTAAAGATCCTTTAGTAGAATAATAAATTTTTAATAAACCTGGAATATTTTAATGATTCATATTTAATTCTAGGGTACAATTTATGTGAGACATACTACTCACACTTAAGTATTTCCTATTGTATTGTCTTAGTACTCTATGGTAACTTTCCTGCAATCCAAATACACAAATCTTTGCAATGTAACTTATGACCTCTAAAAACCACAGTGAGCCATATTACAATTATCATATCCGTAGCCAAATCAAACAGAGTCAGCCTCTCTGTCAGCAATTTCAAGAGCTATACAATTTTTAATAAAGTGAAACCTATACTTATTGTGCCTTCAGTAAATATCAATGTGACCTCCAAATGTGAGTAAACCTGTCACTAGATTATGGAGTTACCTTTCATAATAATGGGTCATTGAGGCATCTCATTAATGTAAATAAACAATTACCGAAAAAAAAAAAAAGTATTCCTGTTCTTCTTGGAAAGAATGTTTTCCTTAACTCCAAAATACTGATAAAGTTTGGTGGCTATCTTTAAGCCCTTTCCTTTGCTTATCAGCCATAGACACATTTCCCAACAACTACCACCCCCTCTCCAAAACAGTGCCTTTTCTTCCTTGTAAAAGGGAAAAAAAAAAAAAAGTGGCAAGGTAGCGACTGACCTTAGATCAAACAAGGTGATATTTAAGTCTCATTTTGAGATTTCTTCCACATTTCTGGAACCTAAGCTATGAAACAGAATATGGGATCTAGGATCATTTCTTTTCTAAGAACAAGTGCACAGAGTGTTGACTGGTGGGAAATGCATCTGAAGTTGACAAAAGAGATGGAGATAACCAGAACAAGATTAACCATTAGAGCCAAAAACTCAACTCCCGGAATAAATGACAAGAGATAAAGAAATAAGACTTCTATAGCTTTCTTATTTTGAATAATTTTAAACCGCAAGTAAAGGAATTTGTGCTCATCCTCTTGTAAAATACCTGCCAACTTTTAATTTTTTGTTTTTCAATAATTTCAACCTTAATAAGCACTATTCATCTGATCCCTTTGACCAAAAATGTTCTGGTGTTCAAAGTCTCCTTATCTATTCTAAAATTTCTGTTTAATGTACCAACATGGCTTCTCTTCTTTACAAAAATGTCAAATCAATTTTGACTCCAGCTTCAAAAGTATGGAACAATATTTTTTCAGTATTCTGAGAGATTGATTCTTATGTCTAGCTCTCTAACAATTCCATCTGGATTCTAAAACTATTTTCATGCAGTTTTTTAAGTGGAAGAGACCTTAGAAATCAACTAGTCTATACCTCTTACTTTGCAGGTGCTAACACTTGACCCTAAGCGTAGTTAAGAAAACCTCTCCCAAGTCAATCAGCCAGTTAATAAGTGATAACAGCTGAAAGTAGTAAGATTTCCTGAAGCCTACTCCTATATTCTTGCACCAAGGAACTGGCAGGTAGAGGCTAACAAATTTGTTTGATGTAAAAGAAAATAATAACTTTTAATTAGTTAGGCAAGTAACTTAAAACAGTGTTTTTCAAATGCTTAATAAGAATCTTCTGTAAAAGTTCATCTCCTTATAAGAGTAGTATTATAACTCTTTGTATCTTTTCATTGCTTAACACAATTTTCTATTGCCACTCTAACAAATTAAAACAAACAAAGGGGTTTAAAATTAAAACAACAGCCATTTATAATCTCACCGTTCTCCAGGACTGAAGTCTGGCAGGTTCGGCTGGGTACTCTGCTTAGCGTCTCAGAAGGCCAAAATCAAGCTGCCGGCTGGTCTGGGCCCTTATCTAGAGACTAGGGGAGAGTTCATTTCCAGGATCATTAGGTTGTTGGCAAAATTCAATTCTGTGTAGGACTGAGGTCCTCATTTCTTTGCTGGCCTTTTGCAAAAGGTCATTCTTAGTTTCTAGAGGCCGCTTGCTTTCCTCTGCTCAAGGCCCCCGAATCTCCAAAGCCAGAAAAAGCACATCAAATCTTTCTCCCGCTGTGGATCCTCTGACTTGTTCCACTGCACCTTCCTAACTTCCTCCTCTGCCTCTGCTTTTAAGGACTCCTGAGATTACATTGGGCCCACCTGGATAACCCAGGGTAGCCTCCTCACTGACAACTGAGTCAACCTTAATTACAACCACAAAGTCCCTTTGCCAGTACAAGGTAACATATTCATGGGCACACTATCTCATCATATTCACTGTCCTGGGCATTATGGCATGGAATCTTGAGGACCAAAATTCTGCCTACTACACTTAGCACCTGTTTTTTTTGTTTGTTTGTTTGTTTGTTTTGCGGTATGCGGGCCTCTCACTGTTGTGGCCTCTCCCATTGCGGAGCACAGGCTGCGGACGCGCAGGCTCAGCGGCCATGGCTCACGGGCCCAGCCGCTCCGCGGCATGTGGGATCCTCCCGGACCAGGGCACGAACCCGTGTCTCCTGCATCGGCAGGCGGATTCTCAACCACTGCGCCACCAGGGAAGCCCAGCACCTGTTTTATTGACATAACCTTAAAGATTTACATTTTTTTAACAGATCCTACTGTTCAAACTTAACAACTCTAACAAAAATGTAAATTTTCACCCCTAACATTTATACGTCCATTTCCAGGAATGGCTCAGATTGGCCCTGCTTAGGTCAAATCACAGGGCCAGCTTCTTAGGGACACAACCAGTGCAATCACCCATGGGCCTGCACTCAGAAAAGTCCCACACTTGGGGCTTAATTAGTGCTCTTCAGGTGCTATCTTGAAATTCTTAATACTTTGTTTTGTAAGTAAAGTCCTATAGACAATGGAGCATGTACTGAGGGTTTGTTTGAAAAAGAGTATATTTCTCTTTCATTTTTGCAGAATAGTTCCAATAGGTACAAAATTCTAGGTTGAGATTTTTTTTTTCCTTTAGCACTTTAAAGATGTCATTCAGTTCTCTCCTGTATCCCCCCAATTGAAAAGTCGGCTATTATTTTTGCTTCTTTGAAGGTAATATCTTTTTTTTTCCTTTTAAGAGGTTTCTCTTTTTTTGGTTTTCAGTGGTTTGACTACCTACCCTGTGCCCTAATTGTGGTTTTTCACTGTATTTATCCTGATAGGATTTGTACTACTTCTTGATTCTGTAGGTTGATATCTTTCATGAGTTCTAGAAAATTCTTAGCCTTTATTTATTCACGCTATTCCCCTCACCCATGGCCTAGATATTTTCTAACTGACCTATCAACCAGTTCACTATCCTCCCCACAGCTGTGTCTAATTTGCTGTTAAACTCATCTACTGAGTCCTTCACTTCAGTTTACTAGTTTTCATTTCTAGAATTCCTTTCAATTCTTTTTCTAGATTCTGATTCTCTAATGAAATCCATCTTTTCATCAATTTTTAATATATTGATTATAATTATTTTATAGCCCATGTCTGATAATTCCAAAAGCTAGAACACTATAAGAATGTTTCTAATGATTGTTGTTTTATATTGTTTTAATCTTGGTCTTGGCTTGCGATAGGCATGGTTTATTTTTTATAGAATGTCAGGTACTGTGTTTAAAACTTATAGACTCTGCATGATGTCTCTTGTTTCTGGAAATGACAGACAGTTAAAGTAAAGGCAGATCACCTTAAAAATCAATTGAGTTTATCAGAGGCTGCATTTCAATTTTTGTAACTTATAGTCTATTTCTAGTTCTCTGTAACTCCTAGGATGTAACCCTTCAGGGGTCCCAATTAAATGTTTAGAGTGTTTTACCAGGGTCCTGCATCTTCCTCCCTGAATTCTAGTTTGTGACCTCTTAGCAACGTGAAACTGCCAAAAATTATGCTCAGCATCTCCCATCTTAGCTGCCACTGCTTGGCTTCTCAGCCTCATAGCCCGTACTGTCATTAAGTGACAAATAACCCAAGGTGAAAAGTGGCACTGAATACAGGGCTCACCTCAGTGTGTTTCTCTTCACTCTGGGATCTTTGCCCTTTGGTAGTACTACAATGCTTGTATATATTATTTTTAATATAGCTTTCTCATTTTTTCAGTATGGGCCTTAGCTTGAAATAAACTAATCTATCATACCTGAAAGTGGAGATCAGATGTTGCTGATCTTAGTGGCTTCGCTTTATGTATGTATCCATATCTTATTGGTTCCAAAAGTATTAAACACAGGTTGACATACCTATGGGATAGTTTCTTTTTCTGTGTTTTATCTTCTGCTTGAAAGCTAAACCATTTACTTCTTAAATTTTTCAATTATTTCTCTGTTAGAATTATTATTTCAACTTATATTCAAAATGTTTCTCCTTAATAGTTCAAGCTGACTCCTTATGTATAACATATAAGGTATATTTGGGAGCATTTGGGAGCACCTTCATTGTAAATGCTGTCTTGCACTTTTTTTTTTAAAATAGGGTAACAGTGTTCACAGAGACTGGACTTTTTTCACAATAAAAATAAGAAGTTACGTAAGTACCCACTATTTCAAAGAATGCTGCATGTATAACTTTGTTCTTTAACAACTTCTAGTCATCACTCAAAGCATATAAGATTTATGAAATGGGCTGAGCAGAAGCTATGGATATCTCCTATAGTTACATTACCATAAAATCTCAATAATTCAAAATTGAAATTTATGATCACTGAAACATCTCTATGCTATAATTTGAGCCTGAACTAAGAAAATGTTTTATTGTATAATTAAAGGTATAAAAACTGTGAAGGCAGTTTATCCTACTCAAGAGAGGAAATTGCTTTTAAGGACTACTTTAAGGGCACCAACTTTCTGTATGCCTCTGAAGAGTATTTATAAAATCAGTTTAATCTATATCAGACAATAGCAACAATACTTACACTATCTCATTTTTAAAGTATTATTTATAAATATACTTAGTAACGAATGCAAATTATTATGTGTAACTGAAAGTGCCAAAAACTAAATCTCTCATCAAAACAAATTGCAGCCCAGGATTTCACTCTCCAGAATTTTTACTATCAATTAATTAGAGACAAAAAACAAAAACCTAGGCACTTCTTCCTACCTATAGAACCTTTCTTTGAAAGTCATGTTATTTCTAAATTTGTGTTCCTGAAATGTACGATATTAACTACAAACTCAAAAAAAAAAAAATTCGCTCTAAACCAAAAAAAAACTAGGAATAAGTATAGATAGACTAGTATCACACTAGTAATCACAATTATATTCTCCCAGCTCAACAGATTAACTGGCTTTTAATACAATTATAGGTCATTATTCAGTATTATCATTGCCCTGGGCATTTGTTTCAAAACATGAATTTTGTATTTTAGCAGACTGCAATTAATTTCCCTTGGTGGGTCAAAGGACCTTTAAAGATTTATAAGCACTCAAGACACAAAGGAACTAGCACCTTCGCCCCCCCCCCCGCCCCCAAAGGCTCTATTCTATTTCATCTGTTTCCCTGGCTCAATTCTTCATAACTCTTTGCTCATATTTACTGCTACAGATGTACCCATCACAGTCAGAAAATGGCAATTAGTTTAGCATGTTGCAAGCCAGCTGTCAAAATTGTATGCAGACTGTATGTTCGTAATAAAGTATTATTGCTATTAATAAAGAGACAACATTTCAGGAACCACTGTATCAGAAATTTCATTACAGAAATGGGGATAATCTGATAGATGTAGAGATACAAGGGTCTGCATGACTTCTTTGCTAAGAATCAGTAAGTATCCTCAACCAAACCATCACTGGATTTGATGGGAAGCCCTTCAAACCTTCACTCTTCCATTTACCAGCCAGCTATATGTTCACAAGCAAGTTACTTAACCTCTCTGTACCTCAGTGTTCTCATCTATAAAATAGGAATAACAACAGTACCTACTTTACTGGGGTTTATTTTAGTGAGGATTAAATAAAAATGAATGTAGAACTAAGCCCAGTGACTGGAAAATGATAAAGTCAATAAATATTAAAAACTGTTGTGAGGCACATGACAAGATGCTCAACATCACTAATTATTAGAGAAATGCAAATCAAAACTACAATGAGGTATCACCTCATACCAATCAAAATGGCTATCAACAAAAAATCTACAAACAATAAATGCTGGAGAGGGTGTGGAGAAAAGGGAACCCTCCTACACTGTTGGTGGGAATGTAAATTGGTGTACTCACTATGGAAAACAATATGGAGGTTCCTTAAAAAACTAAAAATAGAGCTACCATATGATTCAGCAATCCCACTCCTGGGCATATATCCAGAAAAGACAAAAACTCTAATTCAAAAAGGTACATGCACCCCAATGTTCATAGCAGCACTATTTACAATAGCTAAGACATGGAAGCAATCCAAATGCCCATCAAGAGACAACTGGTGAGATATATGTAAGAAGATGTGAGTAGAAAGATACACACACACACACACACACACACACACACACACACACACACACAAATATATACATACACACAATGGAATATTACTCAGCCATAAAAAAGAAATGAAATATTGCCATTTGCAGCAACATGGATGGACCTAGAAAATATCATGCTGAGTGAAGTCAGAGAAAGACAAATATTATATGATATCACTTACATGTGGAATCTAAAAAATAATACAAATGAATATATGCAAAACAGAAACAGATTCACAGACACAGAAAACAAACTTATGGTTACTAAAGGGGAAAAGGAGGTGGAAAGGAATAAATTAGGAGTATGGGATTAATAGATACAAACTGTACACATAAAATAGGTAAGCAACAAGGATTTACTATCTAGCACAAGGAACAATATTCAGTATCTTGTAATAACCTGTAGTGGAAAATAATCTGAATCACTGTGCTATGCACCTGAAACTAACACAATATTGTAAATCAACTATACGTCAGTAAAGAATAAATAAATACATGATATTTTAAAAATAAAGGGACTAAAGTGCTACAAGAAAAAAATATTGTGGTTACTTTTTTTTCTCTCTGTAGATTGCATGTCTTTTTCCCTTTGCCTTTGGACTTGATCATCCCAACACTTTCACCAACACAGTGTTTTCCTGTCTTTGGGAGTCTGCTTTGCTTCATAGGAGATACATTAGTATTTTTCCACCTCAGACTTTAGGATTTCATCTTAGTTCACCTTAGACACACTCCAGGAAAGCAGCAGTGTACAATGGAAAAAGGTTTAGGCACAGAATTTGTCCAACTGAAACGTAATGTGTGTCACATAGGTAATTTCAAATTTTCTAGGAGCCACATTAAAAAAGGAAAAAGAAGCAGGTGAAATTAATTATAATAATATATTTTATTTGACTGAACATATCCAAAATATTAACATTTTAACAAGCAGCAGTAGCCACACTTCAAGTGCTCAATAGCCACATATGCCTACTATATCAGGCAATAGAGATTTAGAGTCAAATGGACCTGAATTCAAATTCTAGCTCTGCCAATTACTTGCTATCTACCTGCCAAATCTCAGGTTCATCACATTAAAAATAACTATGTCCACAAGATTTCGTGTATACAGAAGTAGCAATATAATGTTGTACATATGAAACATATAATGTTATAAACCAGTTACCTAAATAAACAATAAATTAAAAAATAAATATGTCTACCACCCACAAAAATAAAATAACAACTATCTCCAGATACTGTTATGAGAATTAAAATGGCATACACAAAGCACTTAATGCAAGGCCTGACATACAGGGGTGCTCATTAAATGAGAATTCCCTCACCCTAACCTTCTACTCTAAAACTGAATGCTGGCTCAATATAGAATAATCTGTGCCCTAGCCTTAGTTCCTTCCCTTCTACCCCTACTACAAACTATAGCCTTTTCCCCCACCTTCACAGCTCTACCTCCTGGCTTCCTAGCATCTATAAACTTCACTGTGTGGACTTCTAGAAGCCATGGAACCTCTTAGTCATGACCTAAGTATGAGGTCCTAAGAAATGAAGAGACCTGTGCCTGAAAACTTCCTTCTCCTCTGACCCTGTCTCACCATCTCCCCAACACTTGCCCCTGCTGCAGCTTCCCCGGCAACTGCCATCAACAGCAATGCTGCCTCACCACAGACAGACTGACCCTCCAACACTGAAAAGGATCATTCTATAAAATAACTGGCCAGACCCTCCAAAAGTGTCAAGGTCAAAAAAGATAAAGAGTGACCAAGGAACTGTCACAGATTAAAAGAGACTAGAGAGACACGAAAAATAAAAATGAAATATAGGATTCTGGGTAGGATCTTGGTATAGAAAGAGGACATTAGTGGGAAAACCAGTGAAATTCAAACAAGGTCTGTAGACTAGATATTATATATATATATAAAATTGGTATTATACCAATGTCAACTTCCTGGTCTCCATAATTGTCCTGTGGTTGTGTATAATGTTAAAATTGGGGGGATATAAGATGAGTAAGGTCTGAGGAGCTAATGTGATGATAGTTAATAACACTGTATTATATAACTGAACTTGGCTAAGAGAGTAAATGTTCTCCATGTCCCTCCCTCCCTCTCTCTCTCTCTCTCTCTCTCTCTCTCTCTCTCTCTCTCTCTCCCCCCTCACTCACACACATACACACACACACACACACACACACACACACACACACACAAACACACACAGTAAATACGTGATTGACGTGTTAATTAACTTGATGGGGGGAATTCTTTCACAATGTATACATATATCAATTCATCCCAGTGTACACTTTAAATATATTACAATTTTGTCAATTTTACCTTAATAAAACAGAAAAAAAAATTAGGGGTATATGGGAACTCTCTATACTATTTTGACAACCTTTCTTTAAGTCATTTCAAAGTGAAAAGTTACAACACTTTTAAATGTGATTATTTGAAACTTTATTATGAAGGAACCTCTGTCTCAATGGATGGTAATTGATATATCATTATAAAATAGTGCTACTTATGCTAAGTCTATGGCAGTAAGGCCATCACACAGGTTAAAGAAAAGTCGATTCCAAGGTATAGAAAATCCACCTTAATCACCACTATTAGTCTGCAAATCCACTAAGAGAGTATGATGTCACCTTACACTCTAAGACTGAGGACTTGATGACAGCAAATAATGTTTCGTGCGACCAGTAACGTTATCAAACAAGGACACCGTTTGATTTAACATTACAGAATAATGTGCTTAAACAGTAGCCCCACTGCTACCAACAGAAAGAAAGTGACAGGAAAAGGAAGAGATGCAAAGAAGCGTATTCCAATATGCACACTTCCCCCACCCAGACCTTCCTTGTTTTAGGAAACGGCCTTGGTCAATAAGCTCTGAATGAAATTTCTTACAATAGAAGTCTGCTCTGCTACATCCTGTGTTCCTGTAACATGAATTAGCTCATAGGCAACTGGTGAGAAAGAATAGAGAAAGTGGGCTTCCCTGGTGATGCAGTGGTTGAGGGTCCGCCTGCCGATGCAGGGGACACGGTCTCCGTGCCCCGGTTTGGGAGGATCCCACGTGCCGCGGAGAGGCTGGGCCCATGGGCCATGGCCGCTGAGCCTGCGTGTCCGGAGCCTGTGCTCCGCGGCGGGCGAGGCCACAGCAGTGAGAGGCCCGCGCGTAACGCAAAAAAATAAATAAATAAAAAAGAATGGAGAAAGAAGTTTCAGTATGAAGCAGAAGCTGCACTGGTTCACATCTGATTTTCTTCCCAGATCATTAATGTTTTGCCTCGTTAATAATAACAGCTGAAGGCTAAGTACACTAAAGGCAGCAGGCTAAGAAGGAATCAGTACTATACATTCAACTTTTCTCCTAGAAGTGCCTAAAGCAAGGTTAACCAGGATCTTTGTTTTCAAAAAAAAAAAAATAAAGTTATAAATGAATAAATAAAACAAAGTAACACAAAACAATGAGCTGAGCATACATCTCTGGGATCAGGACATTTTGCACAAAGCTTGCAATCTTTCCTCTACTTGCAACTTCTGATAATAATGCCCCTGGCCCTTGTAAATATAGATAACCTCAGCCCTTCCTTATATAGTCTTCCATCAAGCTACCTTAACCTTTTTTGTTTTAAGTAAAATCCGACATTTACTGCAGTGTTTATGTATTAGAAAGTTCATATGTCTTTTAAATGGTGCTATTGGAATTGTTGTTATTTTCATTAGTGCTCTGGTTACAAACATGCATAAGCCCTAGTAACTTAAGTATGAATTTATGAACTACATTTTCCAGAAATGTATATATAATATTATCGTAGAAATGCTGCATTTCCACGTATTCTGAATACATAAAATGCTGTCCGAGGATAATTTAAAATATAAACTGTCAAACTACCTTGTTTCCAAAGATTACTTATATATCAATAAAATGTCTTATTAATACCAATATTATATTTTATATTTAGCCATAAATTCAAAATTTAGTCATGCATTTCCATATTAGTCACACATTTCTTACATAGATAGGATATTCTAATGTAAGGACGTGTCTAGAAAGCATTTTTGTTCATAATTTAAAGTGTCTTTTACTATATTACATCATGCTAAAGACGATTTTAGTATAAGACTTTTGGTTCATAAAAAGAAAGCAACAATTACTGCTTAATGATTATTTGTTATTAAATAACATGATACCAATCACTAAGCATTCTTATATGTAAATAGCTCCTGCTAGCAACAAGCATTATGAAAGAAAATTTGTGTTATTTGTACATGACAGAGATATATAGCACAATTAACTCATTAAAAATACAGTTCAACCGAAGTAGATACAATTCAGTATATCAACCTCACTTTGAATACACTATTTATGAAATTAATTTATATAATAAATATCAATTACTTTAATATTTACATAAATGAATAGTGTTCTCTTTTTTACATAGTCTATGACATGCTAGGGTACTTGTTATGGACCCATGCAACCCTGAATTTTAAGGAGCCTTTTTTTTTTCCCAACTACCTATTCAAATTCACTTGGTTAGAGATAGTCATTATGTTTCTCATAGAAAAAAGTTACTGCACAATTGTCTGCTTATAGTGTGACCTCTTTCACTTGGGTGGGTATCCTCTCCACCACTAAGCGAGGATGTAACCTTGTCAAACCAAAGGCAAAAGAATAATGAGTGCACGACAGGCTAACCCAGCATGGAAAGTTTGTTAAGGAGGTTGCAGAAACAGTTCCCTGAATGACAAAATAAATGTATACGCCAAAGAATAGGTTAATATTAAAGAAAGCACTCAAGAGCATGAGAAGCATTTAATTCCCATCCTTGGATGGCTGCCATACAAAACTTCACTCAAATTTATTTCATTAGTTACTGACCAGATTTACTTAATATGTTTTCAAATCTTGCTAGAACAGGTTTGACTGAGACACATTTAGAAAATATCTATTTCCACAAAGTACTAGCCAAAGGTTAAGTATGAACTAGTAGATAACGTTTTGCTTTTACCAATTATAAATTATCACCCAACAAAAAACAATCATTCCAATTCAAGAATCAGAACTATAAGTTGGAAGTCTTCACCAAACAGGAGGATTTTACTATCATTAAAACAAGTAACAATAATTGCTACATTAATTGCCACCCCAAAGCACTACCTGGCATAACAGGGAATCATATTAAAACATTTTTATAAGTAGCTGAAACCAGCAGAAATTAGGCAAGTTCTGTTGCAGTCTTCTCAATGTAAATTTACTTTTAAAATAAACAAACAAATCTCAAGCATGTACTAGGACTATCATTGTGTCAGTTATGTACATTTTGACATTCCTTTTCTACACTATGATTAGAATGAAATTTTTGTTCCGGACCAGTCTTAATACTTTAACAGAGAAACAGTGCCACCTTTTGGTCCCAAACAAAAGCCTCCAGTCTACTAGTCTGCCAAACTTGCTTTTTTCAGTTAAATTATCAATATATATAAAGGCCACTGAATTTCATGTCACAATTATCATCGTCTAGAAATATTTTGTAGCTACACAGCTAATAAACACCATGAGAGTAACTTAAGAGTTGCTTCCAAAATGTGGAATTTCAAAATTACCCAAATACCAAGTTCATGTACTCTAGATCATCAATATAATAATCTCTAATCAACATTTCATTAAACACGTTCTGCCAAATCCAGGTATATCAGTCAACTGATACATTTTAAGTATAAAAGAAAAATCCTTTCTTATAGCATTGTTATATTTCAAAATTGATTTTGAAAAATGTATTATATCAATATTTTAAATGGACCTATTAATTTAATAATTGATAATATGGTATAAACAGTGAATTACTAGTTAAATCAGATAATTATAAATAATCTTATATATGAATAAAGTATGTTTCTCATTTACTTACACTAATGACACAATGTCACCACGTTGTACTTCAAAATTCCTCACTTTCCAGTGGTTCAAAAGCACCACATCAGATGACTGACTCCCCCCAGGATTCAAAGAAGGCTAAAAAATAAGATGAAAGAGACACATCTATCATTTGTATTTTTCATTCTTCATGGTTCCTTGCACTTCATAGCTGTAGTGCAGTGCAATAAAACATTTCTAATATGGTAGCTTTCAACAAATTGCTGTTCTAAAATAACTGCAAATGTTGAGTTTTCAAAACGGCTCATTGGGATTCTTCACAGAGAACCAGGAAAAAAAATACATTACCAATACTTATTTGAAAAGAAAACGTGCTAGATATTCAAATCTTTACTAAACTCCAACAAAGAGCATGGAAACCTGTAAGAAGAATTAAAAGGAAAAAGTGAATCAAACCTCCCAACAAAATATTCGGATAGGATCTAATTCCACAGTTAAGTACACATTATCATTCCATCTGGAGAAAAGAAGAAATAATCTCAAATCAACCAAGAAAACACCCATATGAAGAGTAAAGGGACCAGAAGAAACGAGTGATGGGATAATCTTGGAAAATATGGGAATTTGCCAATTTGACCTCTCTTTTCTCCAGAGAGCATGCAACAAGGGTCCTGGCTCCAGTTTAAGCCTAATAAGTAACCTTCACCTTAGAATTCAGACAAGTCTAGATGTGCCTAAGGATTGATGAGGCAAAAACTGAGAAACATTTTGTGTAAGAATTCATCTGAAGGTCAGGAATCATCTAGGCATAAAAAACTGACTGAGGAGCCATAAAGCCAACATACCTGTCACCTGAACAGGGGTGCAGAAAAAGCCAATGGATATCAAGTCTGAAACCTGATGGTGGACAAAAGAATGAGAAAAAGTAGGAGAGCTTTTTCACCATTGACCCTCCAGGGTCTCTGAGAACATCATAGGGGAAACAGCAATTTCTGCGGTGGTGGGAAAGGTACCAAACCACAGCTGAGGCACTGCACCTTCACAGATGGCAGCAAGAGGAGACACAGCCACAGCAACCAGGGCAGGAGCAAGGAAAACAGTGCATGCCAGACAACAGCCCGTCCCTGAAGCAGTAGTGACATACTCTTTTTTAAAGATTCCTGGTATTACTTATAGGTTCTACAAAGCAGATGTGGGCAAAGTTGTAGAAATTTTGCATGGGGGCTATTATCATGATCTAATTTTTGACTCCCCAGATTTTTTGTGGGCAAAAAATATTGGTTATCCTTGGGGGTCTCAAACCCTTCTACAGCTTCTGCAACTCCTTTATGCGATAATGCCTAAACATCTCTAACGTTAGTTTTGAATTCCCTGCTAATCATCACTTGACTATCTGACATAAAATTCAACATGATTAAATGGAATTTGTCATCATTTCCTACCAAAACAATTTTCTTCCTTATTTTCTTACATCCTACTTACCATTTTCCCAGTCAACCAACTTAAAATCTTAATTTTCTTTTTACTTCATATCCAACCAGTCATCAAGCTAAAGGGATTTTCTTTTCATAATATCTTTCACTTATGGCCCATCTTGTCTCCTCTCTACCATCATATTTCAAGCACTAGTCATCATATAACTTCATGCACCTATACTAGTCAGTCTCTCACCTCCAACTCAAAAGTGCATGATTCTATTTCTTTATAACTATAAAATCTTAAGTTACTTAACTTCATTATACTCCAATTTTCTTACTAGTAAAATGGTGATATTTAGTAACTATTCTCTAATTAATAATTAAATAATAATAATAGCCAATACTTGCCGAGTACTTACCATGTGGAAGACATTGTTCTAAGGGCTTTACAAACATTAACTTATTCAGTGAGATCATGCATTTAAAGTGCTTAGAATAGTTCTTAGCCATAGTTAAGCTCTCAATAACTTCTATTATTGATATTACTAAATCACAACTTTAATTAGAGGTAGTTTTGTACCCTTCCCCCAGGTTCCTCCTCTGGCTCTATCCCAAATAAGGAACAGAGCTGATATGGCAGGATAAACCCAAGGGGCTTTGTTGGGCCATGGTGCTAGGGTATGGAGCTTTTGCCATCACACAGTAGGGTTAAGCTAAAAGTCACGCTTCCACAGGGGTTTATTCTTTCTCATCCATATTTCTCATTCATATTCTCTATTTCTTCCTCTCCCTCTCTATCTTTGAGTTCTGTATCTTGCAAGTCCTTTCCCCTTATTTCTTTGAATTTCTCTTCCTACATAATTGATGTGGCAAAGGTGGCCTAGGGGGAGACCACCTGCACATAAAGAGAAAATCTCCTTTCCATTACACTTGCACTGGGTCCATTTCTTTTCCTTGCCATCAGAGTAGTGAAGAACAAAAGTGATTTAATTATTTCCAACTGCTCTCCCTTAGTGTCTTTTATTGTTTTTCAAAAGTTTGTGATTACACCTCTTAATAAGAAAGACATTTTACACTTTACCCAATACACATGCACGAATACACACATCTGAACAAAATGCCACAAAATAATAATTACCTTTACTTCATACACCCTGATATCTTCTTTCTCTCTTAATCCATGTTTTTAAAATTCTGTCTACAGCTAACCATATTAATTTCCCATCCACTATTATTGATTTGCAACCTACAAATAAGTTGTAACCCACAGTGCTAACATCATAGCTTTAGATGATTCTCCTTTAACCATTATCCTATGAAGGCTGCTTTCTTCTGGAATTCTACCATCAGTTCTTTCATCTCTGCTTTATATTATTTCCTTAGAAAAGATATCAATATTCTCAGTTGCAAATACCACCCATATACCTATGACTGTTAAAAGTGAAGTCCCAAATCACTTCCTCCTCTTTACTCAATACATAGCGCTGCATACTACACTTCACATACTGTGATGTCAGTTTTATTTACCTGTCTCCACATCTAAACAGGAAGCATTTTATCCATTATTGTGACCCCTAGTTAAATTTATACCCTACCCCCCAACTGCATTTCTGAAATTCTAGAACATAATTCTAATTGGTTGCTGGGCATCAAATTTGATCAAGCCATTCCCTTACTTAAAATCCTTCACTAGCTTCCTGACACTACCAACATGACTGTCTTCAACATAAAAATCAAGAGACATATGATCTGCAGGACCCTACCAATCCCCACTTACACAGTTCCTACAAGTTACACTAAACCCCAAGCAGTGCTCTCTATACACAGGTTAGTTCCTCATGCTCCCAAGGCATCATCTAAGCAAAATTCCTGCCTGAAATGTTTCCCCCTCTTTCCCTCTTCCCACAATCTGTTTAACTCATACTTCAAAACAACAATTGAGGGCCCCTCCCCGTCGCCACGTTGTTCCCTCGGTGCTGGACGGGAGTAACTGCAGGCGGACCCGGGCAGTGCCGCCGACGCCTCCTGCCCGCCTCCTGCCCGCCGGGTCCTCGACCCTCTCTCTTTCCTCACTGCACCCAGACGGGCTGGCCCGGAGCTCCCGGGCTTCCTCCGGGCCGCGAGAAACTCCCTGCGCTCCTATGATGAGCCTGGCCCAGTGGCGAACGGCTTTTCCTGCGGTCCGTGTCCAAGTGGATCTTCCTTTCAGCCCTAGACAAAATGATGATATTTGAACTGAACAATTAAGGGTTCTGAAATCATAGATCTTGAGATTAAAAATGGCAGGAAAATCATTGCTTTTTAAAGTAATTCACCTTGGAGACGGTGGAGTTGGGAAGAGTTCTCTAACGAACAGATACGTGTCTAATAAGTTGGATACCCAGCTCTTCCATACAGTAGGTGTAGAATTTTTAAATAAAGATTTGGAGGTGGATGGACATTTTGTTACCATACAGATTTGGGACACGGCCAGTCAAGAGTGATTCAGAAGACTGAGGACGCCATTTTACCGAAGTTCTGACTGTTGCCTGCTTACTTTTAGCGGCGATGATTCTCAAAGCTTCCAGAACTTGAGCAACTGGAAGAACAAGTTCATATATTATGTGGCTGTGAAAAAGCCCAAAAGCTTTCCTTTTGTGATTTTGGGTAACAAGGTTGACATCAGCGAGTGGCAGGTGTCTGCAGAGGAAGCTCAAGCCTGGTGCAGGGACAACAGCGACCATCCTTACTTTGAAACAAGTGCAAAAGATGCCACGAATGTCACAGCAGCCTTTGAGGAAGCAGTTCGAAGAGTGCTTGCTACTGAGGATAAGTCAGATCACTTGATTCAGACAGACACAATTAGTCTGCACCGAAAGCCCAAGCTCATCTTGCTGTTGAAGTTAGAGAGGTTGCCCGTGCAATCTACCCAGTTCACACACTTGCACAGATAAGCGCAGGATGGAGACGAGAATTAGTGTTTGCAGCGATGGATCATGTACTCATAAAATTAAACTAAACATATTACTGCCTTGTTAGTGGGTGGGAGAAGGGACACATCCACTCACAGGAGACTCTATTTACTCAGTAATGGCACCTTACATTTATAAATTGTAATGGTTGTCAAACAACGTTTAATTTAAATATGTATGTTACAGAGCCAATAAATGAGATGACCAAGACTTTATAATTAAAACAAAACACTTGAGTATTCTAGAAGTTACTGTTTTTTCCCTGGGAAAATGGAGAACTACTTTTTCTATGTGTATATTTTTATGTAATTAGCATTCTGTTCCTGGTCCAGGGAAAACATGTCCTAAAGCAATAATGTTAGATATTAAAGATTAAAATCCAGAAAAAAGAAAACAACTTGAATTCCATGAGGCAACCTCAGAGGAATTCTTTCCTATCACTCCTTATCTCTTTTTCCCATTCCCATCTTCAGTCTCCATTAGGTAATCAAAACGCCCAAGTTCCCCATCAAAACCTGGGACTGCTGCTCTCATAGCAGTTTTAAGCACATATTATAATTATTGGATTGTCTCTCTCTCCGAGAGTCTATAAAAGCATTTTGAGAATAGATTATTTCTTATGTCTGTGTTCTTGATACATGGGCAAGTAAGGATGTCAATAAATTTTAGTGGAAAAAAAATTTTTTTAATCAATTAATGAAATTTCCAAAGACTCCCCAAATCAACATGCCCAAAACAGAGACCATATTCCATCCTAGCCGCAAAATATACTTCTATACTCTCCTCCTTAGTTAACAGTATCACGACTCACCTTATCCCCCATACTAGAAAACTCTTGAGTCCTTCTCAACTTCTCTCTCCAAGTCACCTATCACCAGACTTTCCCTCTTCCCAGAATGACTTTTCCCTACTTGGAAAAATTCTGTTTATCTTTCAAAGCCCAGCTCAGATGATGGTGACTTCTCTGTGAAGCCTTAAAACAAAACACAGCAAAACTTGAAGTTCCCTTGCAGAAATTAGGAAATTACATCCTGGTGCTCCATGGTTAGAGACAGAATAATCCCTATAGACTCAAATCTTGACGTGACACTTGCATTCATCTTTCCCTTACAGAATCAATCATCTACCAACTTTTCTAATGTTAATTGTTAGAACCAAAAGGTAATGCACTGTAAACAAAAGATTTATGTAGGGGAAAAATAACCCAGAAGGAAGCACATCTAATTTCAAGCAGTAAAATAGAATCATTAGTCAACACCTGGAAGACCTTGTTTGATTTTTACAAAGGAAACAAGTTTTCTTTTACCTTTCCTCTCCTCTACAAGGCTAAATTAATCATTTCCCCACCTGTGCTCCCTTAGCAATTTAGGTAAACTTCAGAGATAGCTCTTAAAACCTTATTACAGGTATCTGCCTAGTCATATGACTCTTTCACTGTAAGTTTCTCAATTGCAGGAACCATATTTTATTCATTTTTGTATGCCCAATCCCAGAACAGTGGCTGGAAAATAGTATTTCTACATTTTGAAGTTTAAAAGATTAAAGGTGTTTGAAAGCATATTTAACTAAGATGTTTCCCAAGCAATGTACCTTATCTAAACAATGTATACATCTCTTGGACTTCCCTGGTGTCACAGTGGTTAAGAATTCTGCCGGCAGGGCTTCCCTGGTGGCTCAGTGGTTGAGAATCCGCCTGCCGATGCAGGGGACACGGGTTTGTGCCCGGGTCAGGGAAGATCCCACATGCCGCGGAGCGGCTGGGCCCATGAGCCATGACCACTGAGCCTGCACGTCCGGAGCCTGTGCTCCGCAAAAAGAATCTGCCTGCCAATGCAGGGAACATTCGAGCCCTGGTCTGAGAAGATCCCACATACCGCAGAGCAACTAAGCCCGTGCGCCACAACTACTGAGCCTGCACTCTAGAGCCCATGCTCCGCAAGAAAAAGAAGCCACTGCGATGAGAAGCCCGCACACCGCAATGAAGAGTAGCCCCTGCTCACCTCAACTAGAGAAAGCCCATGTGCAGCAACAAAGACCCAACGCAGCCAAAAATTAATTAATTATTTTTTTCTAAAAAAAAAAAAAAATGTATATATCTTCCAAGAAAATATACTCTGGATGAGTAAGTTCAGCAAGAAATTTTTTGTGTTGCATCAAGTAGGTAATTTAAGCATTAGGAATAAAGTTGGACAGTGCTTTATTAGTATACATAATAAGATAATGCTAATCAAAACAGAATAAAATTTTTTCTTTACAATTCATTTATAAATGTAAATAACACTTATGAATATGAATAACACTTTTCATAAAGAGAAACTTTCTGTAATTGGGAAACTGTTCCTATAGCACTATAAAAACCATAGTTGTTTGTACTTCAATTAAAATTGTTTTAAAAAATAAATACTTTACTTCCTGAGTTTTCTAAAACAACTTTTCAGAAGAAAAATAATGCACTAACTTCAAAATGAAAATTTTATATAAGAAATGAAGAGAACTTCCTTTGGATGATGCAATTTTAGAAAAATTAGTAAACCATGTTATTTCTTGGAAATTTTACATCTTGTTTTTCCCTGTGGTAAGGGCAGTTTGCTTCAGACAGAGCAAGCAATCTTTTCAAACCAAAGAAGGTATACACATGAAATCTAAATTAAAAGTCATAAACTTTGGGAACCCAATGTAACCAAAGAATCCATATTTTCTTGTCATGTTGTTAATATTTTAAATCCTAGATTCCCAGAGATTACATCAAAATTATAACCAACTGAAAATAACAATGTTTTTTGAAGTAAGAAACCTCAGAGAATATTTAATCTAGGAGTTTCTTTTTTTGTTTTAATTGAAGTATAGTTGATTTACAATGTTGTGTTTAGTTTCTGGTATATGGCAAAGTGAGTCAGTTATATATTTTTTTCAGATTATTTTCCATATATATAAAACTGAATGTATTTTTACTGAATATAGTTCCCTGTGCTATCCAGTAGGACCTTATTGTTTATCTATTTTGCATGTAGTAGTTTGTATCTGCTAATCCCGAACTCCCTAATTTATCCCTCCCCGCACCTTCCCCTTTGGTAACCATAAGTTTGTTTTCTGTCTGTGAGTCTGTTTCTGTTTTGTATATAAGTTCATTTGTATCATATTTTAGAGTGCACATATGTGATATTATATGATATTTGTCTTTCTCTTTCTGACTTACTTCACTTAGTATGATAATCTCTAGGTCCATCCATGTTGCTGCAAATGACGTTAGTTCATTCTTTTGTTATGGCTGAGTAATATTTCTTTGCGTGTGTGTGTGCGCACATGCACACACGCGCGTGTGTGTGTGTGTGTGTGTGTGTGTATATCTCACATCTTCTTTATCCATTCATCTGTTGATGGACATTTAGGTTGCTTCCATGTCTTGGCTATTGTAAATAGTGCTACTATAAACATTGGGGTGCATGTGTCTTTTCGAATTAGAGTTTTCTCCAAATATTTGCCCAGCAGTGGGAGTGCTGGATCATACAGCAACTCTATTTTTAGTTTTTTAAGGAACCTCCATACTGTTTTCCATGGTGGCTGTACCAATTTACATTCACACCAACAAGGTAGGAGGGTTCCCTTTCCTCCACAACCTGTCCAATCTAGGAGTTTCTACCTGTATCTCAAAATGTGTGACTGTGTCAGATGTTCCTGCTTGCAGTCAAGTAGATTTCCAGCAGCAAGGGGGAAAACACTGCTTAGTCATTGGGATTACCAACAAAGAAGAAAATAAACCCAAAAGCAGCTCTGCCCTTCTTTACTGCAGTGATTTACATTCTCACACAATCAATTCCTTAGCATCTACTGTGGAGCACTAGGATTAAAAATCAAACAACTTAGTAAGTCTTTTGGACTTGTACACACTGTTGTATTTAAAATAGATAACCAACAAGGACCTACTACATAGCACAGGGAACGTTGTTCAATGTTCTGTGATAACCTAAATGGGAAAAGAATTTGAAAAAGAATAGACACATGTATATGTATAACTGAAAAAAAGAAAGAAAAGGAAAAAAAAAATCAAACAACTTAGATAAGTCTTTTGGATAGCCCTTGCTCTAAAGACAGAAAACTATGTTCAAAACTGGGCTCCACTTGCTTACTAGCCAGATTACCTGAAACAAACTATTTAATGTTTCTAAACCTGATTTCCATATCTATAAAGTGGGTATTGCAGTACCACTTACCTCATAGGGTTCTCATATGAGAATTAAATCAGCGGATCCAGGAAACATTCTTAATAGTGCATGATAACAGACAACAAATAAGATGATAATGATGACTACAGCAACAATAAGACAAAGGGAAACAAAATCAAGTACAACATCCTTTCCATACGATTCAAGATAAGATGATTAAGCCTTTGCTTATTGCCCTGAATGTTTTTTCTTTTAAAAACTGGCATACGTCTTTTTATTGCTCTTCACTTTATTGTGCTTCACAGATATTTTGTTTTTACAAATTGAAGGTTTGTGTCAACCCTGCATCAAGGGTCTATCAGCTCTATTTTTCCAACAGTATATACTCACTTCGTGTCTCTGTGTCACATTTTGGTAATCCTATCAATATTTCAAATTTTTCATTTATGATACTTGTTATGGTGATCTGTGGTCAGTAATCTTTGATGTTATTATCATAATTGTTTTTGGGGCACCACAAACTGTGTCCATACAAAACAGCAAATTTAATCGATAAATGTTGTGTGTGTTCTGACTGCTCCACCGACTGGTCATTCCCCCCACTCTGGCTTTCCCATTCCCTGAGACACAACAATATTGAAATTAGGCCAGTCAATACCCCTACAATAAGTGTTCAAGTGAAAGGAAGAGTTATACATATCTCACTTTAAATCAGAAGTTAGAAATTAAAACCATGAAACTCAGATTGGGACTTGAACCCATGCACCAGGACTTGAACCCATGCACCAGGACTTGAACCCAGCCAAAACCCAGACTGGGACTTGAACCCACATTCTTTTTTTTTTTTTTTTTTTTTAACATCTTTATTGGAGTATAATTGTTTTACAATAGTGTGTTAGTTTTTCCTTTACAACAAACTGAATCAGTTATACATATACATATGTTCCCATATCTCTTCCCTCTTGCATCACCCTCTCTCCCACCCTCCCTATTCCACCCCTCTAGGTGGTCACAAAGCACAGAGGTGATCTCCCTGTGCTATGCAGCAGCTTCCCACTAGCTATCTAATTTACAAACCCACATTCTTTTAACTGAGATCACACACCTCGTCTCAGGACTTACTGAAGCTCAGGTTCTTGATGTCTCATGGCAGAAACAATTCAGTGAGAGACAAAGTGATAGATAAGAAGTGGATTTATTTAGAGAGAAACACACTCCATAGACAGAGTGTAGGCCATCACAGAAGGTGAGAGAGGCACCAGGGTATGGGGTTGTCAGTTTTTATAGGGGCAGGTAATTTCATAGGCTAATGAGTGGGAGAAGTATTCCAGTTATTTTGGGGAAGGGGCAGAGATTTCCAGGATTGGGCCACTGCACACTTTTTGATCTTTGGCCGTCAGCCTCAGAACTGTTATGGAGCTAGTGGGTGTGTCATTTAGCATATGCTAATGTATTACAATGAGCATATAATGAGATTCAAAGTCCACTGGGAGTCAAATCTTCCACCATCTGGACCTATTTGGTTCTAATCAGTTTATGTCGTGTGCTCGGGCTATATCATTCTTTTAAAGGTTGTGCCCTGCCCCTTTTCCTCCTGTTTCAAAATGATTAAGCTTAGTGACTAAAGGATGTGGAAAGCCAAGAAAAGCTGGAAAGCTAGGACTCTTAGGCCAGTTAGCCAGATTGTGACTGCAAAGGAAAAGTTACTGACAGAAAGTAAAAGTGCTACTCTAGTGAACACACAGATGATAAGAAAGTGAAACAGCCTTATTGCTGATGTGGAGAAAGTTTTAGTGGTCTAGAGAGATCAAACCAGCCACAACATTCCCTTCAGCCAAAGCCAAATCCAGAGCAAGGTCCTAACTCTCTTCAATTCTGTGAAGGCTGAGAGAGGTGAAGAAGCTGCAGAAGAAAAGTTTGAAGCTAGCAGAGGTTTGTTCATGAAGTTTAAGGAAGGAAGCCATCTTCATAACATCAAAGTGCAAAGTGAAGCAGCAAGTGCTGATGTAGAAGCTGCACAAATTACCTAGAAGATCTAACTAAGATAATTTATGAAGGTGGCTACACTAAACAACAGATTTTCAATGTAGATGAAACACCCTTATACTAGAAGATGCCATCCAAAACTTTCATAGCTAGAGAGAAGTCGATGCCTGGCTTCAAAACTTCAAAGGACAGGGTGAGTCTCTTGTTAGGGGCTAATGCAGCCGGTAACTTTAAGCTGAAGCCAGTGCTCAATTACCATTCTGAAAATCATAGGGCCTTTAAGAATTATGCTAAATCTACTCTGCCTGTGCTCTGTAAATGGAACAACAAAGTCTGAATGACAGCACATCTCTTTACAACATGGTTTACTGAATATTTTAAGGTCTGTGGAGACCTACTGCTCAGAAAAAATATTCCTTTCAAAATATTACTGCTTATTGACAATGCATTTGGTCATTGAAGAACTCTGATGGATGTACAACAAGACTAATGTTGTTTTCACGCCTGCTAACACAACATCCATTCTGCAGCCCATGGATCAAGGAGGAATTTCAACTTTCAAGTCTTATTATTTAAGAAATAAATTTTGTAAGGCTATAGCTGCCATAGTTAGTGATTTCTCTGATGAATCAGGGCAAAGTAAATTGAAAACCTTCTGGAAAGGATGCACCATTCTAGATGTCATTAAAAACATTCATAATTCATGGGAAGAGGTCAAAATACCAACAGTAACAGGAGTTTGGGAGAAGTTGATTCCAACCCTCACAGATTGACTTTGAGGGGTATAAGACCTCAGTGGAGGAAGTAATTGCAGATGTGGTAGAAATAGCAAGAGAACTAGAATTAGAAGTAGAGCCTGAAGATGTAACTGAATTGCACAATTTCATGATAACACTAAAGGATGAGGAGTTCCCTCTTACTGAGCAAAGAAAGTGGTTTCTTGAGATGGAATCTACTCCTAGTGAAGATGATGTGAAGATTGCTGAAATGACAACAAAGCACTCAGAATATTATATAAACTTAGCCGATAAAGCAGTGGCAGGGTTTGAGAAGACTGACTTCAATTTTTTGAAAGAAGTTCTACTGCTATCAAATAGTAGTGCAGGCTACAGAGATATTTGTGAAAGGAAGAGTCAACTGATGCAGCAAACTTCATTTTTGTCTCATTTTAAGAAATTGCTACACAGGACATGGGTTCGAGCCCTGGTCTGGGAAGATCCCACGTGCCACGGAGCAACTAAGCCCGTGCACCACATCCACTGACCCTGCGCTCTAGAGCCCACGTGCCTAGAGCCCGTGCTCTGCAACAAGAGAAGACACCGCAATGAGAAGCCAGTGCACCACCGCAATGAGAAGCCCGTGCACCACAACCAAGAGTAGCCTCCACTTGCTTCAACTAGAGAAAGCCCACACGCAGCAACGAAGACCCAATGCAGCCAAAAATAAATAAATAAAATAAATTTATTTTAAAAAAGAATTTTTTTATAAAAAAAATTCTTGGTGCATTGTCATTTCAGCTAAGCAAATAAAATAAATTTATTTTTAAAAACTGTTACCTATATACCACAAATGTTGCCATGTTATATTTTCATTTTTGTTCTATTCAAAATATTTTCTGATTTCTTTTGATAGTTCTCTTTGACCTGTGGATTATTAAGAAGTACCTGTTTAATTTCCAAGTGCTTGGAGATTTACCTGTTATCTTTTTATCACTGACTCCTGGTTTAATTCCATAATGGTCTGAGAACATACTTTGTGTGATTCCAGTTCTTTTAAATGTAATATTTGTTTTATATGGGTGAGTATTCTGTGCAGACTTGGAAAAATGTTTATTCAATTGTTGAGTTTAGTGTTCTCTAAATTGTATGTAGTTTGTTGATGGTGTTATGCAGTTCTTCTATGTCCTTGCTGATTCTTTTGTCTACTATTTCTACAATTGATAAAGAAACATACATGGTGTGGAAAAAAAAAAGAAATTGCTAGAGCCACCCCAACTTTCAGCAACCATGACCCTGATAAATGAGCAGCAACAACAATGAGGCACAACCCTACACCAGCAAAAAGATTACGACTCACTAAAAGCTCAAAAGCTGGTTAGCAATTTTTAGCAATAAAGTATTGTTTAATTAAGATATGTTCATTGTTATTTTTTAGACATAATGCTATTACACTTAATAGACTACAGAATAATGTAAACATACTTTTATATGCACTGGGAAATGAACAAACAAAAAAAATCATGTGACTTGCTTTATTGTGCTACTGACTTTCTTTCGGTGGTCTGGAACCAAACTTGCAATACCTCTGAGGTACGCCTGAACTAAACTGGAAGTCCTCAGGCTGAAATTTTTACCACCATCACCCCCTGACTACTAAATTCTTGGTGCATTGTTTCATTTCAGCTAAGCAAATAAAGTAAGCATACTTCTATTTTGGATCTCAATTGTTCTTTCTGCCTCTAGGAATTAATCCAGAAAAAATTTCAATGTGCGTAACTATTGAAAAGTATCTTCTAGAAAAACATGATGCCTGGGCTTCCCTGGTGGCACAGTGGTTAAGAATACGCCTGCCAATGCAGGGGACACGGGTTCGAGCCCTGGTCCGGGAAGATTCCACAGGCCACGGATCAACTAAGCCCATGCGCCACAACTACTGAGCCTGCACTCTGGAGCCCACAAGCCACAACTGCTGAAGCCCATGCACCTAGAGCCCGTGCTCCACAACAAGTGAAGCCACGGCAACGAGAAGCCTGTGCACCACAACGAAGAGTAGCCCTTGCTCGCCACAACTAGAGAAAGCCTGTGTGCAGCAATGAACATCCAGTGCAGCGAAAAATAAACAAATTTTTAAAAAAAAATATGCCCATTATGTTTGTAAGTTTCATTTTTTAAAACATACATACAAAAAAAAATACATACATACATATATAAATAAAGGTATGCAGTAAAAAAAAATCTTAAATTAGCTCTGGTTGATGAGATTATAATTTTCTTTTCTTTTTTTTGGAAAAAATTTAAGTTACATTAAAAAGAGGTTATATGCTTTCCTCTGACCTAAGTACTATATCATTCACTCTAAGAAAGACAATATAAGTCAGCAGATTTCAACAGATGTTAATAAATTATGTTAAACCTTGAAATGGCAGATATCAAACCTGCTTTTGAAACAAATATAACACAGGAGTGGAGCTTTAACGTTCTCTCTGATCAATCTGACGGATTTTTATTTCTCCTACAAACGAATATTATTGTCAAGGTATCCTAAATTCTCAGCTTGTGTCTAAGTTCAAATCATATGACAGTTTGGGGGAAATATATGTCTTGATTTAGGAAAATATAACCCCCCTAGAGAATTAAACAGAGACATGATAGATTTCTCACCTTGTAAGATTTAGCCACAGCCAAATAATAAATGGTATTATTATGCTTTCGATTTTTTCTATAAATTTCTTATTCATTTATTCTCTCATTCACTTTTTAATTAAAACAAAAGAAGTTCACAGCCATTATTCACTACCTATAGTCTACCAATAAAGCCTGGCTTTAACCTCACTTCTTTGGGAGCAGTACTGTCTACCTTTTCAGACCTATAACGAGCACTACCCGCCCTGACTATACACAATCTAAAATGTTTAAATAGTATTTTGTGCTTTTCAATAAGATAGTCCCCAGTGGCAGCCACAGGAACCAACAGCAGCCCCCAGACTTCTTTTGAAGAACCATTATTTTAGAGAACTGATTGGTGGGGTGAGGTGCAGCAGAGCGGGACTATTAAAGTAAGAGAAGAAACTGAAATAATACTTCATTGTAAACTTTCCAACATTGTAGCACTAGCCAGCAAGCAATGAGGCACACTTAAAATAAGTATATTCTGATTACAGAACAATTATTATTATTAGATACCATACTTTTGAAAACACATGCATAAAATTGTGTAAAATGTCATGTTCCTTCTCTTGCTATTCAGGTGTCTTACTGTTTGCACGGCTTCTAGAGTTCTCAGACTTGTCTTACAGGGTGTGCATAATAAAATGGACTATGCTGTACCCAAGTCTGCATGAAGCTTTAAGTTGGAAGTGGAGCATTCTTCCCAGGTGAAGTGTACTTATTACCCATAGCCCTGAATACTTGACCCCCTACAATGACCATCCATCTAATTCAAAAGTTATTCAAACTTTTGACCTCAGGGCTCTTAACCTGGCAAGGGGATTAAAACCTAGACTCACACATACATACTCAGTTACACTTGAGTGCTAAAAGGAAGAAATTCATATCATAAAGCATCTAAGGAAATGTATACTTATTAAGTCCTAGTTACATGTGACACTTGATTAATAAGCTTAGAATAATGGGCTCCTCACACTTGCTCCAGCTTCCAGAGGCTCCCACAGGAGCATACGGCAATACCAGCAAGTCCCCATTAGAAACCTCCCTACTTCACAGAGTCACTTTAGAGCTCTGGCCTAGACTAGTCACTCCACCTTGACCAGATAATCGGCAGCCTCTCTCTGCTCACACGTGTAGACTTTGGACAGGTTTCACATGAGCTGGAACAGAGATATATTTTTATATGCCCAACTTAAAAGACAACAAAGGATGCCTTTGTTAAGGAAGTGAAGTTATAAAAATTAATTCACACTTTCTTTTACTCACTCATTCCTTCATTGTTGAAAAACTCCTGAATTCCAATTCTGCTAGGCATTGTGCTAGGCAATGGGATTCCTCACCCTTGAAAATCCAAATATGATTCGAATCACATTTTAGTCAGAGATTTAAGAGCCTTTTAAAAAATATTCACTTTAAATTGAGGTGAATATTTTCTCATCCTTTTGATACTTCTGCATGAAATTTTATTCACTGAAAAATAATTTGTATTTTTGTAGATACTAAATTTCTTAACTTTTTTAAAAAGCAAGCCTTTAAAGCTATATTAATAAAATTTTTAAATGGACATGTACCATTTTAATTTAACTTGGAAGAATAGTGAGTTGCTAATTTTTCATTCTTTAGATTGTATTTTCTATGTATATATAGGGACACATCAAAGTTTTACAGGCACTCTCATATATTGCTTGTACAAATAAAAATCTTTACAAACTATCTGAAAGGTAATTTGCCAAAACGTATCTAAAGTCCTTAAAGTGGTCTTATCCTTAGGTCTGGAAATGTCATATTTAGAAAGCTATCCTAAGGAAATAATCAAAAATATGTACAAGGTGCTCATCATATATTATTTATGATAGGTGAATAACTGAGCCAACCTAAATACCAATAATAGAAAACTGATTAAAATAGTAATGGTTAAACCATATGATATATGGATACCAGAAGCCATTAAAAATCACATTGCAGAGAAATATTTAAGGATATTTGGATATGTTTGGGAAAATAAATTAGGTGAAAATGTGATAAATGGAAAAAATCAAATTGGTGTGATCCAGCTTAGAAAGGGAAGGGAGGAAGGGAGAGAAGCAGGGAGGGAAGGAGGAAGGAAAACTGCAGAAAGGTATGAGAAGAACTTATAATGGTTTAGAAATGCAAACTTTTAGTCAAAAGTCTGGGCTTAAATCTGTGTAATCTTCAACAGATTAATCTCTCTGCTCCCGTTTCTTCATCTGTAAAATGGATTAGTAATAGTACCTTCATCATAGGATTTCCAGGGATATTAAACAAACTATTATATTTAAACTGAATACTATGCTATAATGCCTGGAACACACTGATCACTCAGTACTTTTTAACTATTAGTATTATACAATAACATCTTAAAGTAACTAATTCTGGAAGGTGATGTAGATTATTTTTATTTGTGTATTTTTCTACATTGTCCAAGTTTTCTTCAATCAAAATGCAGTGCTTCAGAGAAAGCATGAAGCAATTAACTTTTTAAAGGAAAAAAAGCATCTGATTCTATTTTTTTTAAATAGAGGAGTATCTAATTTTATTTTATTTATATTTTTTCACAACTTTATTTATTTATTTATTTTATTTATTTTTGGCTGCATTGCGTCTTTATTGCTACACATGGGCTTTCTCTAGTTGTAGCAAGCAGGGGCTACTCTTCGTTGTGGTACGCGGGCTTCTCATTGCGGTGGCTTCTCTTGTTGTGGAGCATGGGCTCTAGGCACGCAGGCTTCAGTACTTGTAGCACACAGGCTCAGTAGTTGTGGCTCATGGGTAGAGCACAGGCTCAGTAGTTGTGGTGCATGGGCTTAGTTGCTCCACAGCATGTGGGATCTTCCTGGACCAGGGCTGAACCTATGTCCCCTGCACTGGCAGGCAGATTCTTAACCACTGTGCCACCAGGGAAGCCCCAAGCATCTGATTCTTATATCTTTTTATTACAAATTTTTTTTTTTTTTTTTCTTTTTTTTGCGGTTCACGGGCCTCTCACTGCTGTGGCCTGTCCCGTTGCAGAGCACAGGCCTCCAGACACGCAGGCTCAGCGGCCATGGCTCACAGGCCCAGTCGCTCCGCAGCATGTGGGATCCTCCCGGACCGGGGCACGAACCCGTGTCCCCTGCATCGGCAGGCGGACTCTCAACCACTGCGCCACCAGGGAAGCCCTACAAATATTTTTGAAGTTTGCTTTCTTCTTAAGTTCTTTAGTGTTTAAGAATCCCCTTTATTCACATCACTGTAACTAGACTGCAAGGTTACAATCTGCAAACTTTCTGGTTCAATGCAATAATGAAATTACTACAAAACACTACCACTGGGCTTCCCTAGTGGCGCAGTGGTTGAGAGTCTGCCTGCCAATGCAGGGGACACGGGTTCGTGCCCCGGATCCCACATGCCACGGAGCGGCTGGGCCCATGAGCCATGGCCGCTGAGCCTGCGTGTCCGGAGCCTGTGCTCCACAATGGGAGAGGCCACAACAGTGAGAGGCCCGTGTACTGCAAAAAAAAAAAAAAAAACAACAAAACTACCATTAAATATGCGTATGGTGTTTCCTTGCTAATAAAACATATTGAGATAGCTATTCAAATTAATAGTTCTAATTAATCACAAAATGAAATAGATGATGTATAATTAATGAAATATTAAATTGATATAAATAAACATTTCTACATAGTAACAAGAAGACAGATTACTGTACGTAATCTAAGCCAGCTACATAGATACATCTATATACTGATGAATCTTTAACGTCCTCATAAAACTGAATAAGGCCTTCTTAATCACTAGTACATCCTTCTCCATTGCCCAGAAGAAACCACGTTTCCCTCTGATGTGCCATCCTGACCTAAAAAGAAGTTCATAGTAAGATGTGTAGCAACAGAAAGAAGTTGGTTCAACAAATAAAAAAAGGTTTTTAAGAGGCTGCTGGGATGATTTCCCCAGGTGTACATAACTCCAAAGAGGCCAAACTCCCAAGTAGGTGCAGTACACAGCAATTTATTCACCTCATGTGTATAATATCTATAAACAAATCTGTGAAAATGAGACCATGGATTTCAAATCCTTCAGCTCTTCATTGATGAACCTGATACTACATCATATGAAAGCCCCCACTCTAGCAGTATAAGTGGGTATAAATAGAAATTTTGGTCCATGGGACCTCTGAATTACATAAATCAAAGCTATTAGAATTCAAGGGATTGACTGTGTAGAAAACAGTCTATTGAAAGAATTCAAAAGCATTGTGGCAGATAAAAGGGACAAAAGCATACAATCCTTATATTACTCATCTACTGCTATAAAACAAACTACTCCAAAACTTAAAACAGTAATCAGCTGTTTGCTCTTGATTCTCTGCATTTAGGCTATGCTAAATGACTAACCAGGTGGTTGGTAAGCTAGTGTGACCTGAGATCATACCGGCAACTGCAATCATAGAGATAGCAGTGATCCCAGAGGACAAGCTCCACTGTGTAAGCATCTAAGAAACGTCTGTAGATATGTTCACTATAACTCCACTGGCCAAAGGAAGTCATCTGGCCAAGCCAAGAGTCAGGGTAGGAGTCTACGAAAGAGCTTGAGAACCAAGAGGCATGGCTTATAGGAGTTGGGGGTAGGGGAGGGGATGTTAATGTAACAATCTATCAAAGTTCTGCTCTCTGGACCCAATGAATCATATCCCTCCCACATGCAAACACATGCAACCCTTCCCAGGATTTCCAACATCTCCTCTGACTTTTGCAAAAGGATCAAATTTTATTACCTCATAATATGCATCAGCTCCAAGTATGGATGAGGGTACAACTTGAATGCAGCTCATCTTGAATCAGAAGTTTACGAAGCAAAAAGAAAAAACTGTCTGTCCCCCTAATATCCAACATACAATGGAAAGACAGGGGACAGGATAACTACAATAGATTTTAAAAGGGAACAGGAGAAACACAGAAGTCATTATCCATACAGGTCTAAAATCCAGCAGCAGATGTTGTCAGAGCCTCCTAACACAGGGACAGGAATGTTCTTTTAATTAGGGTCCATTTCTGTTATCTGGAATGGTTTCCTAATCTATGCTTCTCCATGGCTCTTTGCTCTGCCCTCTGGGCTTTGGGGTTCTTTTTAAACAGAAATGCTCCTATTCATAGTAAATTGAGGCCAAAAGGCCTCTTTTTAAACTGACCATCCCTTTTAGTATAAGCCAATTCTAATCTCTTAAAACTTTGTAGACGTCCTATGCATCTAACTGAGGTTCATTCTATTCCCCCTAAAACTATATCCATAACTCTTTCAAACTAGATCTTTCTCTAATTTGGAAGTGTTATGTTGGTAGGGCACAAAACCCTTAATATTCTTATCATCTTATCATCTCTTTCATCTAGCTAAAAGGATCTACCTTAAATCTTTCTAAGGTCTTAATAAAGAGTACTTGATATTTACTCCAGGCCACTTTTTGCTTTAAGAATCTTTTGCCTGCCAGAGACTACTAAAGAAACAGTTTTATTTTCCAATACAGAAATTCGTGGACACCCTGTATTTCCTCTAATTTCTACTTTAATTTCACTTATCTCTTCCCATACCTTATACAATGCTATCAGAAACCAGTTGACAATTTCAATATTCTACCTGGATCCTTAAGCCAGATCCACAAATTCAGTACATACATCTTCTGTATTCTAAGTTCCTGTAAGTGACACTTTTAAAAATTGTTTCAGAACCATAAAAATGCATCATCATCATTCCAATCTCCAATAAGTTTCCTCACCACCACTCCAGATTCCATTAACAGTTGTTTGTCATTTTTCCAGCCTCTGCCAACAATCCCTTCACCATTTTTCTAGACCTCAACTGCCACCCAGTCCCAAAACCAATGCAACATATTTTAGGATTTTGTTATGGCATCACCTCACTAATAATACCAATTTTAGTTCCAGTTACCTATTGCTTCATGACAAACCATTCCAAAACTGTGCCTTAAAAGAATAACCATTTATTTGATCATGATGCTGCAATATGGGCTCCACTCAGTGGGGGCAGATCCTCTGCTGCTTTCTCCTGTGGTCACCCATATGGTTGTAACCATATGGGGCTCAAATGGGGCTGGAAGTCCTAGATGGCCCTAGTCATATGTCAGGCATTTACCTGGGGATTGTTGGCCAGAATGTCTCATTTGCCCTTCAATGTCCCCTCTAGCAGGACAGCCTGAGTTTCTTGCATGTTCCCAGTTCACAAGTGCTCACCATGTTTCCACTTGAATAACATCCACTGATGCCCCATGGTTAAAGCAAGTCACATGGCCAGAGTCAATGTGGGGGGAACTATACAAATCAATGAGGGAGTTATGATTCATTGAGAAGCCATTACTGTAAAAATCTACAAGTCTCGCATCCTAAGTGTATGTGCCATTCTCTCAGCTGACAGACACTCTGTGCTTCCTATTGGTCATTTTAAAAACTACAGAAATAAAAGATGGTTTATATTGTAAAAAAGAAAGAGAGGAAGGAAGGAAAGGAGGGAGGGAGGAAGAAAATTAGCTGGTAAAACAAGTAAACTAAAAAAAGCAAAAACAATTAACACACATTCTTAAAATATCTTAAAAAATTAAAAAACATTCTTAAAGCTACAAAGTGCAGAACACACATTTTAACGTTTTAATAAAGTAGAAAGATAATATAAAAGTAAAATTAGGAAGAAGAAATAAAAACAAAGTTTATAAACTAGTAAGAAAATCTAAAATGAAAATAATATAAATTGATAAAACAATTGGTATGAGATTAGAAGCAAGAAAATAAGCTAAAACTAGCACAGATATATGGTAAATAATTCAACAGACAAAAGGATGGGGAATAAAAAATACATTTTTAAAAAATACTAAGAATTAGAATTCAAAACCTTAACAAACCAAGACAATCAGGATTTTTCAAGCAAAAGTTGTTCGCATTTTGGCAAATCCCCCAACAATCTATCATATCCAAGAGCTGGGGCTCTCTGTAAAAAACCAGTTCTCAAACTTGAGCATTTACAGAGCTTGTCACAATGCAGATTCCAATATCCTAGCAGTGATTCTAATTTCATAGATCTGAAATGGGGCTCGGGTACACAGGTAGTGTTAATTTAAAAGGCCCAAGAACCATACTAACTGCAAAAGGTTTTTCTCAGACCATGTGCCTCCTTATCCGTTGTGTTGCATTTACTGCTTGAAGCTGTTATGACAAGCCCACATTTAAAATTTCAGAATCAAGAGCTAACATGCTCCACTCCCTTAGTTACAGCTCAATTTGAGCAGCTTCACCCTTTCAATCCTCTCTCCAGCAATAAAGCAGCATTTTTCATATTACAGGTCATGACCAGTGAGTGAGTCGTAGAATCAATTTAATGGGTTGTGACCAGAATAGAAAATATCAGAGAGCATTGCACATAATGATGGTAATTACAGTTTAGGCACTGTTACATGAAACTTTTGTTTCAGTCGTGTGTCTGTGTGTACAATGAAAACCTATAATATGAGTCATGGGCAAGATGGTTTGAAAATTTCTGCTATAAAGAATATGATGATGGGGTTTCCCTGGTGGGGCAGTGGTTAAGAGTCCGCCTGCCGATGCAGGGGACATGGGTTCATGCCCCGGTCTGGGAAGATCCCACATGCCGCGGAGCGGCTGGGCCCGTGAGCCATGGCCGCTGAGCCTGCGCGTCCAGAGCCTGTGCTCCGCAACGGGAGAGGCCACAACAGTGAGAGGCCCGTGTACCGCAAAAAAAAAAACAAAACAAAACAAAAAAAAAAGAATATGATGATGAAAAAAAAAAAAAAAAAAACCAAGAATATGATGGGGCTTCCCTGGTGGCGCAGTGGTTGAGAATCCGCCTGCCGATGCAGGGGACACGGGTTCGTGCCCCAGTCCGGGAAGATCCCACATGCCACGGAGCGGCTGGGCCCGTGAGCCACAACTACTGAGCCTGCGCGTCCGGAGCCTGTGCTCTGCAACGGGAGAGGCCACAACAGTGAGAGGCCTGCGTACCACAAAAAAAAAAAGAATATGATGGATTCATCAAGGAGCTAAAAAGTTTTCCAGGTCCAAAGTGCAGAAACACCCTCAAATTTAAAGGAAAAAAATTTTAATGATGATAATTTCATTTTATCATATTGCTATAGGGTTTAATTATTCAGGCACTTCAATGCTTCAAAGAACAAATTTAATATGCAGTTATTCACCATCCCCTTGAACAGGTATGTGAGAGAAATATGGTCCCTTTCTTTTAGAAGCTTACAAAGTAATTAGTATTAACCCATAGTTAAGATGACTAGAGGACAATACAAAAGAATGTATAATCATAAGTTAAATTTACAGGGCTGTAGGTTTTCAAATAAGTGAATGATGGAATTAGGGAAAGTTGTGTAAAGAAGATAGGACTTGAGTTTAGCCTTAAAGGAAGTGTAAGATAAAGAAAAAGCAGACAGGAAAAGGTATAGTATTAAGTCTTATTGTATAGTCAAACTAGGCTAACTGCCTATAAAAAGAATCTCCAAAGCTCAGTCTATAATACAATAGTGAGTGGATTTACTACACCCACTATTGGGTGTAGTACAATACACCCAGTACTACACCCAGTCATTGGGAAACCCAGGTTCTTTCTATCTTGTAGATCCACCATCTCCTGTGGCCTCCAAGTCCTCAACTGGATCCTCTGCATTCAGCCAGCAGACAGAAGAGAGAGCATGGATTACAAAGAAGGCTTTTATGGGTCAGGCCTGGAAATGGCACCTCACTTTTCTGGTCTTTTTTCACTGGCCAGAACTCAGTCACATTTGACTACTAGGAAAGGTAAAAAATACAGCCTAGGACCAAAATGGTGTACCTCCATTCATCACTAGCTCTCTCTCACAACTACAACATCCCATAGGCAATTAACAAATACAGGAAGACTCTGAAAGATGTAAAGAAGATATACTGGAGGCTAGGGACCTTAAGACTTGAGGAGTTACATGGTGGCGAGTTCCCTGGGTTTTCCTTTTGCTTCCCGTGCATCCTAGATGAGGTGCTGGAGAAGCCTGCAACCAGGAACCACGAATAGTCAGGACAAAAAAGCCTGAAGAAAAGACTGGAAAAGGATGGTCAAGTACAACAAAAAAAACATTTTTTATAATACCTGTCCTAATCCAACCAAACACCAAAGGAAAAACTGGCCCAACACTGTCGTGTCAGTGCGCTGAGCAGGGACCTAGACTTCCAGCCTCACCCAGCAGCAGTGAGCTGGGCAGAGTCCCTTCACTTCCCCTGACCCAGCAACAAAGAGGTAGAATAAGAGTACAGGCAGTGCTAATCAGCACACTTTCTCCTACCCCAGGGTTAGTTTGGCAATTTCTTTAAAAATTAAACATAAATGTACCATACAACTTAGCAATTCCACCCCTAGGTATCTGCCCAAGAGAAATGAAAACATGTTTATACAGAGACCTGTACACAAATGTCCACAGCAGCATTATTCACAATAATGAAACTGTAGAAACAACCTAAATGTTCATCAACTGGTGAACAGATAAACAGAATGTGATATAACCATACAATGGAATACTATTCAGCAGTAAAATTATACCAACTATTGATATATGGTACAACATAGATAAACCTCAAAACACATTATGGTAAGTAAAAGAAGTCAGACAAAAAGACCACATATTGTTTGGTTCTATTCACAGGAAATGTCCAGAAAAGGCAAATCTATAAAGCAGATCAGTGGTTGCCTAAGGCAAGGTGGAAGCAAGAATTAACTTCAAACAGGCATGAGGGATCTTGGAAACTTTCTAAAAGGTGATGACTGTACAGAGCTACAAATTCACTAAAAATCACTAAGTCACTCAGAATGGGTATAAACCTGTTTCTTAAAACCTAGACAGAATAAAATAATGAACTACCATCTTATCCATCATCTAGATTCAACATTATGAACTCATGGCCAATTTTGTTTCATCTGTAACCCCACTCCCCTTTTCCTCCTCTAATATTAAAATAAATTTCAGCTATTTTATATATATATATGTATATGTATGTATGTATATTTCATTGCAAATTTTATTAGATTCATAGTATAGAAGATTAGGATTTTTAACCTAATCACAATATCATTTTTATATATTAAAAAATACATTAAATCACACTTTGCTTGACCATTTTAAATAATCTTTTGTTGCTTTCTCATAATTTCAGTTTCCTTTTTTATTTCTTTAAACATACTACATTTAACAGCTGATATTTCTAATATCTAAAGTCTTTAAGGTCTGATTCTACCACAGGTTGTTATTGACTCTGGCTTAAAGCACTCACTTCCTTGTATGATATTTTTTACTGTGATATCATGTTCATCAAACTTTGCATGTGCCCAGGAGGACTCATGATAGCTTCTGCCAGGTGCCTAAGGCTGCCCTAAATCCCTGTCCACTATAAATTACTATCTCTGTTTAGGGTTTTTCAGTTACAGTGAAAGTGAATTCAAATCTCAATTCCACATTAGGGCTTTTACTCTGTACTCAGGGACTTAACAATTTTTCTCTCATAACAGATTCCGGTTTTACTTTATCAGTTCCCTAAAGATGTGTCTCTTCCATGATCCTGAATTTATTCAGAATTTCTGTCCCAACTCTCTACCTTGTATCAGTCCAGGGCTGATCCCCATGTGGCCATTAAAACCAAATCATTAAGTTACCAGGAAATGACAAATGTCCAGAAGACAGATGATTATTTTAATGTGTACTTACTACTCCAGAAATGTATTCCCCCTTATGTGTGGTCTCTGGTCATTTCTCTCACCTTCCTGCAAGGTCACTATGCATTTTTAAAGATTTTTAATGTTTTATTTTTACTTTTTAAAGAGTTCTGCATGGGAAATATTTTCAAGATACCTATTCTGCCGTATTTCCAGAAACTGAATTCTAATTCCTTCTTAGAAAATCTATAATCTTCAGTTTAACATAGGGTGTCTTCCATTAACCTGAGTTTCAAACTTTGAAATCTTTCATCTCCCACTTATAAGTTTGACTGAGCTCTGCCCACCAGAGCAACAGCCAGCACTACCCACCACCACTCGCTCCCATCAGGAAACTTGCACAAACCTCGTAGATAGCCTCATCCACCAGGGGGCAGACAGCAGAATCAAGAAGAACTACAATCCTGCAGCCTGTGGAACAAAAACCACATTCAAAGACAGACAGACAAGATGAAAGACAGAGGGCTACATACCACATGAAGGAACAAGATAAAACCCCAGAAAAACAACTAAATGAAGTGGAGATAGGCAACTCTCCAGAAAAGGAATTCAGAATAATGACAGTGTAGATGATCCAGGACCTCAGAAAAAGAATAGAGGCAAAGATGGAGAAGATGCAAGAAATGTTTAACAAAGACCTAGAAGAATTAAAGAAAAAAAAAGAGATGAACAATACAATAACCAAAATGAAAAATACACTAGAAGGAATCAATAGCAGAATAACTGAGGCAGAAGAACGTATAAGTGACCTGGAAGACAGAACGGTGGAATTCACTGCAATGGAACAGGATAAAGAAAAAAGGAATGAAAAGAAATGAAAACAGCATAAGAGACATCTAGGACAACATTACATGCAACAACATTTGCATTACAGGGGTCCCAGAAGGAGACGAGAGAGAGAAAGGACCACAGAAAATATCTGAAAAGATTATAGTCTCTTGCCTAACTTCCCTAACATGTGAAAGGAAGTAGCCACCCAAGTCCAGGAAGCACAGAGAGTCCCATACAGCATAAACCCAAGGAGAAACATGCCAAGACACACAGTAATCAAATTGGCAAAACTTAAAGACAAAGAAAAATTATTGAAAGCAGCAAGGGAAAAACAACAAATGACATAAAAGCGAACTCCCATAAGGTTAACAGCTGATTTCTCAGCAGAAACTCTACAAGCCAGAAAGGAGTGGCGTGATATACTTAAAGTGATGAAAGGGGAGAAGGTACAACCAAGATTACTCTACCCAGCAACGATCTCACTCAGATTCGATGGAGAAATCAAAAGCTCTACAGGCAAGCAAAAGCTAAGACAATTCAGCACCACCAAGCCAACTCTACAACAAATGCTAAAGGAACTTCTCCAAGTGGGAAACACAATAGAAGAAAACGACACACAAAAACAAACCCAGAACAATTAAGAAAATGGTAGTAGGAACATACATATCGATAATTACCGTAAATGTGAAGGGTTTAAATGCTCCAACAAAAAAACACAAGCTTGCTGAATGGATACAAAAACAAGACCCATATATATGCTATCTACAAGGGACCCGCTTCAGACCTAGGGACACATACAGACTGAAAGTGAGGGGATGGAAAAAGATATTCCATGCAAATGGAAATCAAAAGGAAGCTGGAGAAGCAATACTCGTAACAGATAAAATAGACTTTAAAATAAAGAACGTTACAAGAGACGAGGAAGGACAGTACATAATGATCAAGGGATCAAACCACGAAGAAGATATAACAATTATAAACATGTATGCACCCAACATAGGAGCACCTCAATATTAAGGCAACTGCTAACAGCTATAAAAGAGGAAATCGACAGTAACACAATAATAGAGGGGAACTTTAACACGTCACTTACACCAATAAACAGATCATCCAAACAGAAAATTAATAAGGAAACCAAGCTTTAAATAACACAATAGACCAGATAGATTTAATTGATATTTATAGGACATTCCACCCAAAAACAGCAGATTAAACTTTCTTCTCAAGTGCGCACAGCACCATATCCAGGATAGATAATAACTTGGGTCACAAATCAAGCCTCAGTAAATTTAAGAAACAAGAAAAATCTCAAATAAACAATCTAACCTTACACCTAACGGAACTAGAGAAAGAAGAACAAACAAAACCCGAAGTTAGCAGAAGGAAAGAAATCATAAAGATCTGAGCAGAAATAAATGAAATAGAAACAAAGAAAACAATAGCAAAGATCAATAAAACTAAAAGCTGGTTCTTTGAGAAGATAAACAAAATTGATAAACCATTAGCCAGAGTCATCAAGAAAAAGAGGGAGAGGACTCAAATCAATAAAATCAGAAATGAAAAAGGAGAAGTTACAACAGACACCGCAGAAATACAAAGCATCCTGAGAGACTACTACAAGCAACTCTATGCCAATAAAATGGACAACATGGAAGAAATGGACAAATTCTTAGAAAGGTATAACCTTCCAAGACTGAACCAGGAAGAAATAGAAAATAAGAACAGACCACTCACAAGTAATGAAATTGAAACTGTGATTAAAAATCTTCCAACAAACAAAAGTCCAAGACCAGATGGCTCCACAGGTGAATTCTATCAAACATTTAGAGAAGAGCTAACACCCATCCTTCTCAAAGTCTTCCAAACAACTGCAGAGGAAGGAGCACTCCCAAACTCATTCTACGAGGCCACCATCACCCTGATACCAAAACCAGATAACTATATGACAAAAAAAAGAAAATTACAGACCAATATCACTAATGATCTTTAATTTTCTGCAAATATTATATGCGATATAATATCACTGTAAAAATCTTCAACAAAAAACTAGCAAACAGAATCCAACAACATATTAAAAGGATCATACACCATGAAGAAGTGGGATTTATCCCAAGGATGCAAGGATTCTTCAATATACACAAATCAATCCATGTGACACACCATATTAACAAACTGAAGAATAAAACCCATATGATCATCTCAATACATGCAGAGAAGGCTTTTGACAAAATTCAACACCAATTTATAATAAAAAATCTCCAGAAAGTGGGCATAGAGGGAACCTACTTCAACATAATAAAGGCCTTATATGACAAACCCACAGCAAACATCGTTTTCATGGTGAAAATCTGAAAGCATTTCTTCTAAGATCAGGAACAAGAAAAGGATGTCCACTCTCACCATTATTATTCAACATAGTGTTGGAAGTCCTAGCCATGGCAATCAGAGAAGAAAAAGAAATAAAAGAAATACAAATTGTAAAAGAAGAAGTAATACTGTCACTGTTTGCAGATGACATGATACTATACATGGAAAATCCTAAAAATGCCACCAGAAAACTACTAGAGCTAATCAATGAATTTGGTAAACTTGCAGGATACAAAAGTAATGCACAGAAATCTCTTCCATTCCTATACACTAATGATGAAAATTCTGAAAGAGAAATTAAGGTAACATTCCCATTTACCAATGCAACAAAAAGAATAAAATATCTTGGAATAAACCTACCTAGGGAGACAAAAGATCTGTTGCAGAAAACTAGAAGACATTGATGAAAGAAATTAAAGATGATACCAACAGATGAGAGATATACCATGTTCTTGGATTGGAAGAATCAATAATGTGAAAATGACTATATTACCCAAAGCAATCTACAGATTCAATGCAATTCCTATCAAATTACCAATGGCATTTTTTACAGATCTAGAACAAAAAATCTTAAATTTGTATGGAAACACAAAAGACCCTGAATAGCCAATGCAGTCTTGAGGGAAAAAAGCAGAGCTGGAGGAATCAGGCTCCCTGACTTCAGACTATACTACAAAGCTATAGTCATCAAGACAATATTGTACTGGCACAAAAACAGAAATATAGATCAATGGAACAAGATAGAAAGCCCAGCGATAAACCCACGCACCTATGGTCAACTAGTCTATGACAAAGGAGGCAAGGATATACAATGGAGAAAAGACAGTCTCTTCAATAAGTGGTGCTGGGAAAACTGGACAGCTGCATGTAAAAGAATGAAATTAGAACACTCCCTAACACCATACACAAAAATAAACTCAAAATGGATTAGAGACCTAAATGTAAGACCAGACACTACAAAACTCTTAGAGGAAAACACAGGAAGAACACTCTGACATAAATCACAACAAGATCACTTTTGATCCACCTCCTAGAGTTATGGAAATAAAAACAAAAATTAACAAATGGGACATAATGAATCTTCAAAGCTTTTGCACAGCAAAGGAAACTATAAACAAAACGAAAAGACAACCCTCAGAATGGGAGAAAATATTTGCAAACGAATCAATGGACAAAGGATTAATCTCCAAAATACATAAACAGCTCATGCAGCTCAATATTAAAGAAACAAACAACCCAATCCAAAAATGGGCAGAAGACCTAAATAGACATTTCTCCAAAGAAGACATACAGATGGCCAAGAAGCACATGAAAAGCTGCTCAACATCACTAATTATTAGAGACATGCACATCAAAACTACAATGAGATATCACCTCACACCATTTAGAATGGGCATCATCAGAAAATCTACAAACTACAAATGCTGGAGAGGGTGTGGAGAAAAGGGAACCCTCTTGCACTGTTGGTGGGATTGTACATTGATACAGCCACTATGGAGAACAGTATGGAGATTCCTTAAAAAACTAAAAATAGAACTACCATACGACCCAGCAATCCCACTACTGGGCATATACCCAGAGAATACCATAATTCAAAAAGACACATGCACCCCAATGTTCACTGCAGCACTATTTACAATAGCCAGGTCATGGAAGCAACCTAAATGCCCATCGACAGATGGTACATATATACAATGGAATATTACTCAGCCATAAAAAGGAACGAAATTGGGTCATTTGTAGAGATGTGGATGGATCTAGAGACTGTCATACAGAGTGAAGTAAGTCAGAAAGACAAAACAAATATCATATATTAATGCATGTATGTGGAACCTAGACAAATGGTACAGAAGAACTGGTTTGCAGGGCAGAAATTGAGACAATGATATAGAGAATAAAAGTATGGACACCAAGGGTGGCAGCAGGGATGGTGGTGGTGGTGGGATGAACTGGGCAATTAGGATTGACGTGTATACACTGATGTGTATAAAATGGATGACTAATAAGAACCTGCTGTATAAAAAAATACATAAAATTCAAAAAAATAAAATATAATAAGCTTAATTTCTAGCTTTGTTTAAATGCCAAATGTACTATGAAACCATCCCCAAATTAAATAACTTACTAACTACATCATTCAATAAACCAAAATGGAATGAAATATCTCTGTGAACAGGAATACTATCAGGAGGCATTATAGCACAGTGATAAAGCACAACTTTTATTGGTTATTATTTAGTAAAATGGAAAGCATTATCAGAGTTGGTTCAAATCACTTTTAAAACCTAATGGCTCCATAAGTTAATGTAAATCATCTCAAATGTCTGGCCTCAGTTTTCTCAAATGTAAAGTTTAGAACTTGAATCAATATCTCTTAATGTATCAAAATTTCTAGGCATTTGAATCTGAATTAAATGTTAAATTTAAATTTTTAATTAAATTTTTTTAATTTAATAATCTGTAAAAATCATTAATATACCAATCAGCAAGCATCATGAGTATACTCAGCAGAGCATACAGAAGTACTGCTAAAGGGGCATGATGTATACAGCCTACTCTCAACTGGTTCAATAACAACGTTTGTGGGTATATATACTCACACATACATATGTGTGAGTATATATACATAGAAACATAGATGCATATATTATATGTTATATGTTACCTATTATATGTTATATATGGGGGGAGGAGAGGAGAGGAAGAGAATAAAATCAACGTGGCAGAATACTGAAAACTGGTGAATGTGAGTAGAGAACACATAGGAGTTATCTGTACTACTCTTAAAACTTTTCTGTAAATCTAAAATTACTTCAACATTAAAAAAAGAGAGAGTGTTGTGAAGTCAGTGTTTAAACAACAGGCCTAACCCTGGCTATACAGAACAGAAGCTCACTGCTGTTCTATCATGGGATGTGAAGAAAATCCATGAAGGGACATTATAAAGTTATCACTCACTCGCTGTTTCAGTATCACATATGTTTCTTGCTATAAATACAAACTGATCTATTTAAACTCTCTATTAATGACAGGTTGCAGAACTACATAAAAATGCATAACATCCCAAGAGGTAAAAACCTCAGGTGAGATTTTTGAGCGAAAAGTAATTTGGGAAGAAGAAAGCACACACGTAAGCTAATAAAGCCTTCCAACATTAACTCCTGGCTTCCCTCAAAGTCAGCCTCAGCCAACCAAGGGGAGTAAGAGCACAGAGCAGTCAGCATCACAGGAAATGTGAGCCCAGAGGTTCCCAGCATCTTAGAAGCAAAAATTCAGCAGGTAATGTAAAACTCCCCAACTCCACCTTAAATTCTGGCATATAAATCACAATACATCTCTTTTCTTGAGAGTCTATTTGTATCTAGCTTCTCGGAATGTCAAAATAATAGTTACAACTACTATAACCATTGTATATTAAGCCCACTATAGGTTTAAAATTTTTTTAATAAAATAAAATAATGTGACAGAAAGAGCATCAGCCTCTTTGCTTGCTTTTTTGATAGAACTTTTAATTTTAAACTCAGCAGGGAACAAGATAATGACTGCAAAGAGCCAGGTAGAAGTCGAAGAGGTTTACTACAAACCAATTTCTTCAAGATCATTTGCAGGTAGCTGAAAGTCAGGGCAATTTTGAACCAATGAATGTGTGGTATTGATGAATAAAGACCTAAATGCTGATGAGACTCTATTTTCCCTCACATTCTCTAATTTTCTAATCTATTCTGCGTAAATCCTTCCCTGAAGTCTGAGCTAGAGAGATAGTATTGTGTAATGTTTTCAAATATTTTCCCCTCTGGCTATGCAAAATGGAAAAAGGAAAAGGGCATACTACCTAAAAATTGTGTGGCAACTGCAACAAAAACAGGACAATGTCACTTACAATTATTACTTTCACTTATTTTTTTATGTCTTAAACCTTAATTTTACACGTAGAAGGCATAAGCCTTTTATAAGAACCAGTGACCCTGCTGCAGGCATTCTCACTCAAATGAAATGAAAAACTTTGGTGTGAGGTCATTAAACGTTTCCTAGGGTACCTTTTTACTCTAAAAGTTTCTGTAAGCGATTGAACTCCTAATCTGAGTAATTTCATCTCACCAATATAAATTCCCTCTGTAGTTTCAATTGTATGCAATATCAGTTTTCGTTTCCTGAGTTAAATTAATGTCGAGTAACATGGCGTTTCTTTAAAAAAAAAAAAAAAGTGCATCTACTTTCATGGTAACCTTTCAAGCAACCAGTAGAAGTGATTCATGTGCATGAGAGGGGAATAGGTCAGTATGAATAATCATTAACCAACAATATCTGCTAGTGTTGCTTGTGTGCAGAGCATTGCTAAAGTTACATCTCATCCAATAAAAAGGATATGCCTATATAACTTGATTAAAAAATCAAATATTTCATAAACTGAATCCTACTTTCCACTGAATTATATCATTAACTTTATTTGCATTTATGACTTACCTTCAACTAGCTGTGACTCCCCATGTTTGAGTACCTCTATCCTTCTAGTCAGATACCTAATGAATTTGTAAATTAATATTGGAAAACCTAACCTCAAAAAAGAACCACTGAGTAGTGTTTAAAAAGTAAAGAATTATTTCTTATAAGAGGGAATCCTGAAAATGAGCTTGTCCTATTAAATCTCAAGCCGACAGAATTTTTTTAAGACATAAAAAGAGTTCTAATGCAAAATCTGTCACTCAAAGTGAATTTCCAGTGTTGTTATAACAGTGTTTATTCAATAAACTCCAAAGGATTGGTATTATATGTCCTTTAAATGAAATTCTAACTTTCATTTCTTGGATTTTCTTAAATAACATGTCTACAAGTTGCAGAGTGACCTTTTAAAAAAGCCACACTAAAGTGATGAACCAATTGGCCCTGGGCTATTTCCAACCTAACAGCATCTAAACTGGATCAATCCATTCCAGAATTCAGTGACTTAGAATTTCAATCTATTCCAATTTTGTCAGACTTGGACTACAAAGACTAGGGTCATTCTAGGTAGACTCAAAGGTAAATACAACTTTTTAGATTACCTCTGAAATCAATCATGTGTCTTTGGCATCTTAGTGGCTGTGGTAGATGTACTTACCTATTCACAATTCTTCCTTCCCTCTCCACGTTTGTCATGACTTCCCTGTAGGTGGAATATACTTCCAACTAATAGCTTTGGGGTTTGCCATGTGACTTGTTTTGACCAATGGAATGTGGACAGAAGGATGGAAGTTCTGAACTGAGGCTTTAAGACATTCTAAGTGTTTCCACTCACCCTCCTGTGTCCTGCTATCACCCGTGAGAAGAGCACGCCCCAAGCTGTCACTATTCTTTCAGCAGAGGCTCCAGAGTGAGAGATACAGGAAGCAGACTGATCCAAACCCTTATTCTAGAGTGACTACAATCAATCTACAGACCCATGAGTAAGAAAGATATGTTAAGTAAGCCACTGAAATCTTGGGGTTGTTTTTTGCCACAGTAACAAACTAACTTAATACAGTGTCCAACCAGAAAAGGTATGATATTTCTGGTACCACTCTGTCTCAAATTAAAATTTCCAGGTCCATCTCTAAAATAGTATGCTAAACCAATCAAGTTTTTTCATTTCTGGAGGTACCAGGCACTGGCCAAACATTTGTCTGACAGCTTGATATCATCTATATTAAATCTCATCTGAAGATGTATCCATCATCTAGGATTAGTAATTCTTGAACCTGCTCTGCTAAAGCAAGAGTACCTTGAAGACAGAATCTGTAACTGATTCACCCACCCCTATAGCACCTAAAATAGTTTTGCACATACTAGCCATTTGATAAATGACTCCCTATTCCAACTCTCAGTTACCAGTGCTTATTATTATTATCCATATCCCAAAATGACCCCCTGAGTCACAAAATTACTCATATATTTGAAATGATAGAAATGACTAGATATGATCTTTCTACCTGAATACACAGGGGAACTAAAGTACTACGCAATGAATGATGCTCAAGACTGATAACCTACACCAGTAGGAATTCCCTCAAAATGGCACACAGATTCCTTTAATGAATACTGAGACTTAGAATGGATAGCTGGATGATGAACCTCACGGTGCTACACACAAACATGTAGCAGAGATGGGTCAGCATTCGAGGGTACAATTCCAAGGGAGTTTCCAAAAAGGGGTCCATGAGCCCCTTCACTGGAGCACTGTTCTGTCTTGAGTCTGTTCATCACTGGTCCTCTGTGCCACTCTGTCTCCTGCTCAGTGTCCCAGTTGTCTAATTTTCTCATCATCCAAATGATCTTTTATTTTCTTTCCTCTTCTTCAAATTTTTCTTCTTTCTTCCCTATTGCTTTTTCTGCCTTCCTTTCATACTTTTAAGCCTTGGTACAAGAAGACATCACCATGGATCCAGAATATACTCCTTCTGTTCCACAACAAATCAACCAACTGCTATAACCTGAATATAATTTTCAGGCCTCAGAGTCAATAAAAGCAGATGTGTTCCTTGAAGGAAGTTCAGGGACTTCCAGAGAGCTCCACACACCTTGCCAACTATTTAGTACTTGAATCATTAGAGAAATTTGAAGACAAGAATTTTTTCAAATTTTTTGTCAAAAATTCTGCTGAACCCCATGGTCTAAACATGTTCAGTTACCAAAGCTGTATAGTAGCAAAGATCTCTTCAACTATGCTGAATTAATTAATCACCATATTTCATTATTGCACTTTTGGCTCCTAAATAATTTTAAGTATGATTGAGTGATATCTAATGAAAGTGTAAACAAGCTATCTATTATACTTAAAAGTGCTCTAAAATTCCTAAAATATAGGTCAAACCATAATAAACACACATTTTTTTTCCTTTCTTCTCAGAATATCCTTTCCACTTTTATTCCAAAAATAGCACCCCCTCTTCTTCTGGGAAGTATCACCCTTACCTCACCATGAAAGCCCACAATGTAATTCAAATATACACTGTCATTTTCTCACTCCAACTGGCCACAGGCTAGGGGTGTGCATCTGTCCAAAGCTGGGCCAATCATGGCACCCTAATCTTCTGGCCAAAGTTGATCTGTATTTATATGGGTAAGGACATATGGCCCAAGATGAATCAATCACAGTCCTTCCTCAAGATTTTTCAAAGTGAAATTAAGGCATGAGGAGAAGTCTCTCTCAGGCGGTGATGAAATTGGCATCTAAAGGCATGAGAGGTGCCAGCTGCCATGTGCCCTGCATTGAGAAGAAAGCTGGTCTGAGAGAACTAAGCCAAGATGCAGACAGAAGCAGACGTTGAAACAGAAAAGACTGAGCACCCTGGCAGCATTCAAATCCTTGGTTTCAGTTGTCTCTGACGATTGCCACACTCCTTCCTTTCTCCTAGGTACATCATAAGCCTTCCAATCAATTCCCCTGTAGATCTAAGTCAATTCAAGCTGTTTTTCTGTAACCAGTAGCCAAGGAAATTCTACATAATCTACCAAACAAACTACAAGTTAACAAATTTGACTTATTGGGGTTAGTGGTTCAGGAATACTGTAAGAAACTCTAATGTATGTGCAACAAACATACTATTTAGTCAACAGACATGGCATTTAAGGATGACACTATTTAACACTTTCTTCACTGTCTTCTTCACTGGAGATAAGCCTTCTCTTTTCATAAAATGGTCGGTTCCCTGTGTTTTTTTTCCTCTGAGCACAAGCCATGAACATAGATGTTCAATGGGTATATACTAGGCTACAAACATGAAGATTGGGATACTATGATTGCCATATGATCCTCTGGAATGTCACGAGATCCCAGGTTAGGAGGTTTTGTGTTCTGGAAAAATCCATCTCAGGATAGTGAGAGTTGTGTAGCAAGATAGCACTAACTAAACTGGAGAATAATCATCATTCACATGATTTTTTGTTACCAAAGGATAATACCTGTGGATGGGTTCAAAGGGATGAAAGGGACCAAAAAGGAATTTGGATGGCTGGGGAGAAGGCAATTTTCTTTTTTTTCTTTTTTTTTTTTTTTTTTTTTTGGCGGTACATGGGCCCCTCACTGTTGTGGTCTCTCCCGTTGTGGAGCACAGGCTCCGGACGCTCAGGCTCACGGGCCCAGCCGCTAGGCAGCATGTGGGATCTTCCCAGACCGGGACAGGAACCCGTGTCCCCTGCATCGGCAGGTGGACTCTCAACCACTGCGCCACCAGGGAAGCCCGAGAAGGCAATTTTAATCTCAAATGAAGGATCTGACTCAAAAGCTCAACAAAGAAAGTTTAGCTTTCCATAAGAATTGGGTCTAAGATTAGGCTGCTAGGAATTCAAACTTAAAGAATCAGGAAATGTAAAATGCCATCTGTGTTCAAAGTATTAAACTACATTTAGAAATAAAGCCATACACCTGTAAATCCCTCTTCCTGTGTCTGCTGTACCCCATGCAATACAATATTTTTGCATTCAATACAAGTGACCAGTTTGCTTGGGGTTGGTGACGCACCCTAGAGGGAACCTGAAAGACAGGGTTGAGCATAGAATCCACTGCCCAAGAGAAGGCTCTAAATCACCCTCAAATGATGAAAGCAGAAGTAAATATTCAGACAGCCCTGCTTTAGAATCTTAGCTTCACGCAAAGAGCACACACTCTAGGGATCTCACTGACCACCTGAACTCAGGAAGAGACCTGATTCTCAGTACAATAATTACGATTTTAAAAAAGCAAATTCAGCAGAAGCGGGAGAAACAGAAAGATGGCAGCAGAAGAAGGAACTGGCCTGCAACTGCCTACTCTGCAGATGAAGGGGCCACAGGCCAAGAAGTGCAGGTGCCTCTAGATGCTGGAAAAATAAATGAGTCTCGAGGGCAACAGCCAGCTCTATTCACCACCAGCCTCTCCCATGAGGAAACTTGCACAAGCCTCATAGATAGCCTCATCCACCAGAAGGAAGACAGCAGAAGCAAGAACTACAATACTGCAGCCTGTGGAAAAAAAACCGCATTCACAGAAAGAGAGACAAGATGAAAAGGCAGAGGGCTATGTACCACATGAAGGAACAAGATAAAACCCCAGAAAAACAACTAAATGGTGATAGGCAGTCTTCCAGAAAAAGAGTTCAGAATAATGATAGTGAAGATGATCCAGGGCCTCGGAAAAAGAATGGAGGTAAAGATTGAGAATATGCAACATATGTTTAACAAAGAACTAGAAGAATTAAAGAAAAAATAAACAGAGAGGAACAATACAATAACTGAAATGAAAAATACACTAGAAGGAATCAATAGTGGAATAACTGAGGCACAAGAACGGATAAGTGACTGGAAGACACACTGGTGGAATTCACTGCTGCAGAACAGGATAAAGAAAAAAGAATGAAAACAAATGAAGACAGCCTAAGAGATCTCTGGAACAACATTAAATGCAACAACATTCATATTATAGAGGTCTCAGAAGGAGAAAAGAGAGAGAAAGGACCCGAGAAAATATTTGAAGAGATTATAGTCAAAAACTTCCCTAACATGGGAAAGGAAATAGCGACCCAAGTCCAGGAAGTGCAGAGAGTCCCATACAGGATAAACCCAAGGAGAAACATGCCAAGACACACAGTAATCAAATTGGCAAAACTTAAAGACAAAGAAAAATTATTGAAAGCAGCAAGGGAAAAACAACAAATGACATAAAAGCGAACTCCCATAAGGTTAACAGCTGATTTCTCAGCAGAAACTCTACAAGCCAGAAAGGAGTAGCATGATATACTTAAAGTGATGAAAGGGGAGAAGCTACACCCAAAATTACTCTACCCGGCAACGATCTCACTCAGATTCGATGGAGAAATCAAAAGCTCTACAGGCAAGCAAAAGCTAAGACAATTCGGCACCACCAAGCCAACTCTACAACAATAGCTAAAGGAACTTCTCTAAGTGGGAAACACAAGAGAAGAAAAGGACATACAAAAACAAACCCAAAACAATTAAGAAAATGGTAGTAGGAACATACATATCAATAATTACCTTAAACGTGAAGGGATTAAATGCTCCAACAAAAAGACACAAGCTTGCTGAATGGGTACAAAAACAAGACCCATATATATGCTATCTACAAGGGACCTGCTTCAGACCTAGGGACACATACAGACTGAAAGTGAGGGGATGGAAAAAGATATTCCATGCAAATGGAAATCAAAAGGGAGCTGGAGAAGCAATACTCATAACAGATAAAATAGACTTTAAAATAAAGAACGTTACAAGAGACAAGGAAGGACAGTACATAATGATCGAGGGATCAAATCAAGAAGATATAACAATTATAAACATATATGCACCCAACATAGGAGCACCTCAATATTAAGGCAACTGCTAACAGCTATAAAAGAAGAAATTGACAGTAACACAATAATAGTGGGGGACGTTAACACGTCACTTACACCAATAAACAGATCATCCAAACAGAAAATTAATAAGGAAACCAAGCTTTAAATGACACAATAGACCAGATAGATTTAATTGATATTTACAGGACATTCCATCCAAAAACAGATTATTACACTTTCTTCTCAAGTGCGCACGGAACATTTTCCAGGACAGATCACATCTTGGGTCACAAGTCAAGCCTCAGTAAATTTAATAAAACTGAAATCATATCAAGCATCTTTTCAGACCACAACACTATGAGATAAGAAATCAATTACAGGGAAAAGAACATAAAAAACACAAACACATGGAGGCTAAACAATACGTTACTAAAAAACCAAGAGATGACTGAAGAAATCAAAGAGGAAATCAAAAAATACCTAGAAACAAATGACAATGAACACACAACAAGCCAAAACATATGGGATGCAGCTAAAGCAGTTCTAAGAGGGAAGTTTATAGCAATACAATATATGCCAATCAATATATGCCAATCAATCAGTGTGAACCACCATATTAACAAATTGAAGAATAAAAACCATATGATCATCTCAATAGATGCAGAAATATCTTTTGACAAGATTCTACACCCATTTATGATAAAAAATCTCCAGAAAGTGGGCATAGAGGGAACCTACCTCCACATGATAAAGGCCATATATGACAAACCCACAGCAAACATCATTCTCAATGGTGAAAAACTGAAAGCATTTCTTCTAAGATCAGGAACAAGAAAAGGATGTCCACTCTCACCACTATTATTCAACATAGTGTTGGAAGTCCTAGCCATGGCAATCAGAGAAGAAAAAGAAATAAAAGGAATACAAATTGGAAAAGAAGAAGTAAAACTGTCACTGTTTGCAAATGACATGATACTATACATGGAAAATCCTAAAAATGCCACCAGAAAACTACTAGAGCTAATCAATGAATTTGGTAAACTTGCAGGATACAAAAGTAATGCACAGAAATCTCTTCCATTCCTATACACTAATGATGAAAATTCTGAAAGAGAAATTAAGGTAACATTCCCATTTACCAATGCAACAAAAAGAAGAAAATACCTAGGAATAAACCTACCTAGGGAGACAAAAGACCTGTATGCAGAAAACTATAAGACACTGATGAAAGAAATTAAAGATGATACCAACAGATGGAGAGATATACCATGCTCTTGGATTGGAAGAATCAACATTGTGAAAATGACTATACTACCCAAAGCAATCTACAGATTCAATGCAATTCCTATCAAATTACCACTGGCATTTTTTACAGAACTAGAGCAAACAATCTTAAAATTTGTATGGAGACACAAAAGACCCTGAATAGCCAACACAGTCTTGAAGGAAAAAAGCAGAGCTGGAGGAATCAGGCTCCCTGACTTCAGACTATACTACAAAGCTATAGTCATCAAGACAATATGATACTGGCACAAAATCAGAAATATAGATCAATGGGACAAGATAGAAAGCCCAGAGATATACCCACACATCTATGGCCAACTAATCTATGACTAAAAAGACAAGGATATACAATGGAGAAAAGACAGTCTCTTCAATAAGTGGTGGTGGGAAATCTGGACAGCTGCATGTAAAAGAATGAAATTAGAACACTCCCTAACACCATACACAAAAATAAACTCAAAATGGATTAGAGACCTAAATGTAAGACTGAACACTATAAAACTCTTAGAGGAAAACATAGGAAGAACACTCTTTGACATAAATCACAGCAAGATCTTTTTTGATCCACCTCCTAGAGTAATGGCAATAAAACCAAAAATAAACAAGTGGGACCTAATGAAACTTCAAAGCTTTTGCACAGCAAAGGAAACCATAAACAAGACGAAAAGACAACCCTCAGAATGGGAGAAAATAGTTGCAAACGAATCAAAGGACAAAGGTTAATCTCCAAAATGTATAAACAGCTCATGAAGCTCAATATTTAAAAAAACAAACAACACAATCCAAAAATGGGCAGAAGATCTAAATAGATATTTCTCCAAAGAAAACATACAGATGGCCAAGAAGCACATGAAAAGCTGCTCAACATCACTAATTATTAGAGAAACGCAAATCAAAACTACAATGAGATATCACCTCACACCAGTTAGAATGGGCATCATCAGAAAATCTACAAACTACAAATGCTGGAGAGGGTGTGGAGAAAAGGGAACCCTCTTGCACTGTTGGTGGGACTGTACATTGATACAGCCACTATGGAGAACAGTATGGAGACTCCTTAAAAAACTAAAAGTAGAACTACCATACAACCCAGCAATCTCACTACTGGGCATATACCCAGAGAAAACCTTCATTCAAAAAGACACATGCACCCCAATATTCATTGCAGCACTATTTACAATAGCCAGGTCATAGAAGCAACCTAAATGCCCATCAACAGATGAATGGATAAAGAAGATGTGGTACATATCTACAATCAAATATTACTCAGCCATAAAAAGGAACAAAATTGGGTCATTTGTATAGATGTGGATGGATCTAGAGACTGTCATACAAAGTGAAGTAAGTCAGAAAGAGAAAAACAAATATTGTATATTAACGCATATATGTGGAACCTAGAAAAATGGTACAGATGAACTGGTTTGCAGGGCAGAAATTGAGACACAGATGTAGAGAAGAAACGTATGGACACCAAGCGGGGAAAGCAGTAGGGGGTGGGGGTGGTGCTGGGATGAATTGGACAATTGGAATTGACATGTATTCACTGATGTGTATAAAATTGATGACTAATAAGAACCTGCTGTATAAGAAAATAAATTAAATAAAATTCAAAATTTTTTTTTAAAAAGCAAATTCATTCTAACTCCTCAGAGCTGATGTCTATGCCCTCACCTAGTTCTAAGACAAAAAGAAAAAGAAGTAAGCTGTTTATTCTCTGTATAACTTTAAACTTTTAGAAGCTTATACATTCATTTTATTTATGTTTTATACACATATTGCACACAATGCATGAACTTAATACATGCTAATAACGGAAGAAAACAAATTATATTACAAAATGCAAGTGCTTCTTAGTTGCATAAACTTACTTAAACAGCTAGGTTCCAGACATCAACTTTAGAATAATCGAGTTTTCTCTAAGTTACTCCAGAAGACTATTTGCATATAACTTTTGGAAATCTCCACTCCAAATTTCTTTCAGTGTAAATAGCACTTAATCTTTTCAATCAGCAACAGGCTTAAAGAATACACTAGAATATCTGAGATCAGTGCTCTAGACTTTTCTACCTATCAGAAGTGTGTGTGTATGTGTGTATGTGTGTGTGTAACAATAGAGTAACTGAATTTGAGCCAAATCCATCTTGAAGCTGTACTAATAATTTGATCCTAAAAGGATATTTAAGTATGGATTCAAATATGGATAAAATCTTAAAATCTTAAAATCTCAAGCCACAGCCACAAAAAATGGTATCATGTAGTAAGATTTCTTTAGACTCTCCATTTACAATTCCAAAAAAATAAAAGCCACAGATACAAAGAACTATCTGATAGTTAATTTTATTCACCTCTGCTCTGATTTTAATATGACTACATTAAAAGACCTTATAAAGAACTTAGCAATGTTAAATTTCAATTCAAGGCCTTTTTAAAACCTTTCAGTTCCAGCATAGAGATAATACACAGAAATATCATTTCTAATGCCTGAGAAACAGTGAAGCATGTGCTTTAAAGAACGAAGTTATATTAGTCTCACCTGCATTGATGCTCCTTCCACTCTTGCCACACAGGCAACCCGATCCAGGAAAGTCACTGCCACAGGCACTGCCACAAAGAAGCCTTTACAAAAGGCCTTGAAGTATCTCTTCACCCAGCCTTGAGACAGTGCCATACCTAAAAGCACAAAGAAAACAAATATGAAATTAGCCTCAATAAGGTGAAAAAGAAAAACATAAAAACAGCCCAAGAAAAATAAGAGTTAAGAAAAAGCAACCTCATCTCAATATGTTTCACATTCATCCCTATAACCATTGGAATAAATTTAACTTAAAATCCCAAAGGCAAATACATTAACTTAGGTTAACTCTTTTCAGTAGCTCTAGTAGCTTACTAATTTCAATAGAAAACTTCTCCTCACAAAGCAATGAGTTAGAAAAGAAATAAGCATTCCAAAAGTAAATCCTTTCCTATTGCTGACTATGGTGGAGATGCTCCTTAAAGCCCTGACATCTGTTCTCTTCTGCAATAATAGAAGTTCTAGTGGGACACATGGCTGCCCAGCCTCCCTTGCAGCTAAGTGTGACCGTGTGATGATATTTGATGAATGGCATATGAGCAGAAATTACATACTTCCACACTGTGCCCTTAAAAGAAGTATGCCCTCCACTTTCTGTTCCCATTTTGTGATACCTGTGATAAGGAGGTGGTTGTAGGAACAGGAGTAGCCATCTCAAGTTAAAGATGGCAAAGCAACAAAATAGAAGGGTCCTAGGTCCCCAGCACCACGCAGGCACTGTCACTGCCCTGCATCGCTTACACTCGAGCTGTTAATTAAGAGGTAAATCATTTTCCATCATGCTTAAGCCAATGCTATAGGGCCTATGTTATAGCAACCAAACTGATCCTAACTAATACAACAATGAAATCTATGAAAAATCAAGAAAAAAAATCACTGCATATGAATTCAATACAGAAAATTATCAACCCTCACTTAGCCCTGTAACTTGATTAATTTTCAGATTTCAGATTGCCTAGCTAAGGCAATCCTTAAATTGTCTCAAGTAATGAAAAACAAAATAGTGAGAGATCAAGATATGCTACCCTAGCAGACCCAATGGAGCCAAACTCAGTCCAACAGATGAAGAATCATCCTGGCTGGAAAAGACATATGACCAGTTTGTTCACCAGTTTCTCAAAACAATACTTATTCATACCGTGTAACAGACTATAATTTGCCCTGGACTGGATTATTCTAGCGGTCCAGGGCAAGAGATGATGGTAGGATGGATTATGGTGGTGGTGGTGGTGGTGGTGGTGCACAGGGACCAACATGGGAAAACTTATACCTATTTTGGAAGTTAAACTGACAGGATTGAAAATGGATGGGCAAGGGCTGGGGAGAGGAGAGGAGACAACAAAACTGTCAAGGGGTAGTTGTGACCTATCCAAGCACTGTTATTTTGTCATTCCCTTGGATTACATTCCAAATTACTAAAAACATGCTCATAATTCAATTCCTCAAACTTCTAATAAGTACAAGGTCATAAGGTGGGTGCTAGGGACCCTGGAGTGAAAAGTAGATACGGTCCTTGCACTCAAGGAGTTACAAAGTGCCAGGGAAGACTGCCCTTAAACAAATATTTCCAATGGAAATGAGTATTAAAATGGGCCAATGTCTCTGGAGCATGGGAACATGGAGCAAGGAAGTCTATCCATCAGAAAATGATTCAGGAAGGTCTCTCAAAGGAAAAGGCATTTGAGGTGAGACCTGGGCTCTTTGGGCAAAAGGAGCAGCACGTATGAAGTCTTCAGAGCAAAATAAAATATGGTTATTATAGAAACTAAAAGAAGTTCAATTTGGATGGAGTATACACAAACTTTACTATGTTAATTCTCAATTTTTAATTCAGTAAACATTTATTTATTGCCTGCTAAACACCATTGCTGAGTGCAGAGGATATAAAGACAGCTACATATACAGTATAATATCATTTAAAAACTCTCACTAAATATATTTTCTATATAAATGTATGCATATAAAAGCATTTTAAATAGTTATTTGCAGCACTGTTTTAATCATTTAATAAACACCATATGTCACTTGAATAATTATTAAAATATAGAGAGAGACAGAAAAAAAGCAGGTTTATCAAAATGCTAAAAATGGTTCATTCTAGATGTTGAGAAAGTAGATGATGAACTATTTTCTTCTTTGAACTTCAGTTGGTTTCTAATATTTAAAAAAGAAAGATAGTCCTCAGAAGTCACTTTAATATATAGATACTATGGGGTAAAACTAGTCTTGCTCTCTTTCGCATCACAAGAAACAAACCACACTTTTGCAGTCTAGTCCCTGCTGCTCCAAGTAGAACAAGTAAGATTCTTCCCTGTTTGTGCACCAATCAATCTATTATAACTGACTGCAATTCTTTTATGTAGCCAATTCAGACTATGACAGGATATTACATGCTTTTGAAAACATCTTGAAAGTTTGAAGAGCTTTGGAAATTCTTACCTTTCTACTCACCCATAGTAAGCACTTTAGTTCAAACAGGAAAAAAATACCGACAATTCATATAACAACTAACCTGACCACTTGACTATTTAAGTAATAATAAACTGGCTTTAAACACACAAACCTATGCTTGACTAAATATATTTTAATAATCAGGTCAAAGAGACTTAGATAACCAGAGGATTTAGACGCAAAAAAAAAATGGATAGAACAAATACAAATAGAAAAACATGCTTCTATACATCTGTGGCTCCTAGAATAAAAGTAGCAAACATATTGACAGGATGAAAATATAATGTGTTCTCTTTGCTGTTCCCTATGCCCTGCATGCATGGACCTTCACCTTCACTAAATAACTAGGGAGAGCAGCAGGATAGAAACTAGGAAAGCTTCAAATACGGTGACGCCACAGCTATCCCAGTTGTAAGGCAGCATGCATGATTACAATGTAAATTAAAGGGGAAAAATACATTAATATAAGTTGCATTAAATTCAGGTTCCCAGAATTTTACACCTCCACTTCTTTTCCAATATAAACTCCCCCCTATACTGCTACTCCATTCAGTCACTGTGGCACCCAGGAAGGAGCGTGGTAACGGAGAGTCAGGGGCCCTGAGGTGGCATCCTCTCTATGTCTACAACTAGCTGCGTGTCTTTGATCAACTCACTTCTGGTCCTCAGTTTCCTCATCTATAAAAAGAAAGGGGTTAGATTCAATTTCTAAGAGCCTTTCTAGAGCTAACATTCTATATTCCTATACATTTTTTGATTGTTTCTCCAGGACGTTGAGAAGGTACTAAAATTAAGAAAAGCACTTAGATTATTATTGACTAAGAAGAAATGTCATGTTGCCTTTTAGGTTTGAGATTTTTTTTAATGTTGAAATGAAAAAAAAACTTTGCTTTTATTAAACAAATAGTTAAAAAGGGAAGCAGAGAGGAAGTTGGAACTGGTGCAATTTATGTGAAAGGACATTTTAAATACAGGTAAAGACCTGAAAGCCACTGCCCTTTCCATTCTCACGCTCACAACTCCACTGCTGCTAAGGGCACTGCTGCCATCTCCTGCACAATGGTAAGGACAAATATTTTTCTACTGAGAGATTTTCAAAGAGCATGTGGGAACTGTAGGAGGTGTGCCAATCTGAAGGGGTGCAGATTCTGCCCCAAGCCAAGGGGAAAAATAAAAGCTGCCTTGCAGATAAGGGGTCACTATTTTCAGAGGCTTAAAAGCAAAGTCTCAGTACAGTCCTGTCCTACCTGAATTGTGAACCACACCTCTACCTCATAATAAAACGTTTTTAGAATCTCCTCACTATCATTAGAATACTAAAGCTTTACATAAATGAAGAAATGAATATTATACTTCTATGTCAAGTCATATCAAATAACATGTTTAAAGTGCTATAGCATTCACACTTCATTAAAGTTAACGTATTTCTTTTTCTATAAAGAACCATTGGGATGATCTGGTCTTTTGTTCACATCTTAAATGTTTAAAACTACCATACTAATAAGCACCTAGCATCCACTTCCTCTGACAAAATTTCCTTTAAACAATAATAATGTGACCATCCCCATCAAAAAAGAAATAATTTTTATTCCTAGTGAACTAGTGAACTCAATTCTTCTAGTAACCACGCAAGTCATTTAGGTTCAAAACATTGCTCCTGAGAAAATTACTGCTTACAGTAGTAAGCGCATCTGGTTCACTGCTAAAGTACATAAACTGAGAATATTTTTAAATAAGCTTTCAGAGTTCACTGAAATCATATTTGCTACCTGGTATAAAACACCTGCAAGTAAAAGGTTTTTTGGTGCTAGTAACCTCAACCACATAATGACCTATACTCTAAATACCTCTCTTTCCTATCACAACTTGTTATGGTTTGATCATACATAAATTCATCTAAAATCATTCTTAACCTTGTATATATTTTAGCTTATACAAAGTCACTAATCACTCATTCATAGCAACCAGGTGAATAAATACAACTCAAGTCATCCTAATTATAAAAACTATTTTAAAATTGTGTGGCAGGTTTGAAGGTAAGAGAAAAACAATAAATTACAAAGCAGTATCTTATATAAAATGTAACCTTCTATCATAGAAATCAGCCTGCACATTTGGATAGCCAAATCAAGATTTTATTTGTAAATTCAAACTACGAATATCAGAGAATAAAAGAGCAGGGACCCAAACAAATCTGACACCCAATTCCTGACTCAGTCAATATATATTTATTGATCACCTACTATGTAACTGTGCTAAGGGGTGAGCACATAATGCAGAACAAGGCAGGCTTGGTCCTTGGCCACGTGGAGCTTACATATCATTCTCTCTACATTAAGTGCCTACTTTGTGCTACTCACTATGTTAAGATACCAAAAGTAAAAAGGCACACTGAGTCACAGTTCCTTCCCAAAGGACCTGTGATAAGATCACAAGAAATGAATAGATGACCACACATGATCAGGCTACCCTCCTTCCATGTATCTCTCCAGGAGCTCCTGGTACCAATAACCTCACTCTGCAAACAAAGCATAAGCATGTGCAATACACTGAATCAAGGGAAAAATAATAACTGATGAACTAGAACAATTTTGATTCCACTGGAAGCAGATCTGGGAAAGTAACTGATAGATACCAATTTGAAATAAATTTCAGGGCCACCTTCCTCCTTTCAGATTATAAATAAATACTATAAAAATAGATAATTGGTAATCATTAGAATGTGAACTCCAGCATGAAATTATTTATCTTTTAACTTGTGTGACTTAATAGTTCTCACTCAAAAATGTGCAGAAAGGACAAAACGGCAAGGAAAAATAAAGTATGAAGAAAAACTAGTCAAAAATAATAAAGGAAAGAAAGCTGGGCTACCCCGCTGGCGCGGGGGTTAAGATTCCGCCTGCCAATGCAGGGGACATGGGTTCAAGCCCTGGGCCAGGAAGATCACACATGCCACCGAGCAATTAAGCCCGTGCACCACAACTACTGAGCCTGTGCTCTAGAGCCCACAAGCCACAACTATTGAAGCCCATGAGGCACAATTACCAAAGCCCACACACCTAGAGCCCATGCTCCGCAATAAGAGAGGCCACCGCAATGAGAAGCTTGAGCACCTCAACAAAGAGTAGCCCCTGCTCACTGCAACTAGAGACAGCCCATGCACAGCAACGAAGACCCAACACAGCCATAAATAAATAAATAAAATTTTTTATTTATTTATTTATTTTAAAAAATAAAAGAAAGAAAGAAATGTAATGGGGTTACACATAAAATGAATCATGTTCTGGAAAAGAAACCCAATTTGAAAAGTCCACACTGGGAGAGGACTGGGGTTGGCTGTGTGAACACTGCCAGAAGGGGGCTAGTGTGCCACAGCTAGCCGAGAGGGAGTCCAGGAAAATGTCTGGACCTGCCTAAGAGACAAGAGAGTATTATTTCGGGGTGTGCAAGGAGAGGGGATTCAGAGCACTGCCTAAATGAGCTCCAGAGATGGGCATGGGCCGCGGCTATCAGCGTAGACCCCAGAGACGGGCATGAGATGCTAAGGCTGCTGCGGCAGCCACCAAGAAGCCTGTGTGCAAGCACAGGTCACTGTCCACGCCTCCCCTCCAGGGAGCCTGTGTAGCCTGCCACTGCCAGGGTCCCATGATACAGGGACAACTTTCCCAGGAGAACACACAGCCTGCCTCAGGCCGGTGCAACATCATGCTGGCTTCTGCCGCTGCAGGCTCGCCCCGCATTCCGTACCCCTCCCTCCCACTGGTCTGAGTGACCCAGAGTCCCCTAATCAGCTGCTACTTTAACACCGTCCTGTTTGTGCAGGGAACACACGACCTCAGGTGAGCTACATGCAAAGGTGGGTCCAAATCCAAAGCTGAACCCCAGGAGCTGCATGAACAAAGAAGAGGAAGGGAAATCTCTCCCAGCAGCCTCAGAAGCAGCCGTTTAAATCTCCACAATCAACTTGATGTACCCTGCATCTCTGAAATACCTGAATCGACAACAAATCATCCCAGAATTGAGGCGGTGGATTTTAGGAGCAACTGTAGACTTGGAGTTTGCTTTCTGCATCTAATTTGTTTCTGGTTTAATGTCTATCTTCATTTAGTATTTACAGCTTACTATCATTGGTAGATTTGTTTACTGATTTGGTTGCTCTCTTCCTTTTTTATATATATATATATTTCCTTTTTCTCTTTTTGTGAGTGTGTATGTGTATGCTTCTTTGAGTGATTTTGTCTATATAGCTTTGCTTTCACTATTTGTCCTACGGTTCTGTCTGTTTTGATTTTGGGGGGGTTTTTTTGGATGGTTTTTAGCGCTTGTTATCACTGGTGGATTTGTTTATTGGTTTGGTTGCTCTCTTCTTTCTTCCTTATTTTTTTATATTTAACAATATTTTTTAATTTTTATTTTAATAACTTTATTTTATTTTATTTTATTTTACTTTTTCTTTCTTTTTTTTTCTCCCTTTTCTTCTGAGCCATGTGGCTGACAAGCTCTTGCTACTCTGGCCGGGTGCCAGGATGGAGCCTCTTAGATGGGAGAGCCGAGTTCAGGATATTGGTCCAACAGAGTCCTCCCAGCACCATGTAATATAAAACGGCGAAAGCTTTCCCAGAGATCTCCATCTCAATGCTAAGAACCAGCTCCACTCAACAACCAGCAAGCTACAGTGCTGGACACCCCATGCCAAACAACTACCAAGACAGGAACACAAACCAACCCATTAGCAGAGAGGCTACCTAAAATCATAATAAGTTCACAGACACCCCAAAACACACCTTGGGATGCGGTCCTGCCCACCAGACAGACAAGATCCAGACTCATCAACCAGAACACAGGGACCAGTTCCCTACAGCAGGAAGCCTAGACAACCCATTAAACCAACCTTACCCACTAGGAGCAGACAGCAAAAACACTGGGAAATATGAACCTGCAGATTGTGAAAAGGAGACCCCAAACACAGTAAATTAAGCAAAATGAGAAGACAGAGAAATACACAGCAGATGAAAGAGCAAGGTAAAAACCCACTAGACCCAAAAAATGAAGAGGAAATAGGCAGTCCACCTGAAAAAGAATTCAGAGTAATGATAGTAAAAATGATCCAAAATCTTGGAAACACAATGGAGAAAACAGAAGAAACAATTAACAAGGACCTAGAAGAACTAAAGAGCAAACAAACAATGATGAACAACACAAACAATGAAATTAAAAATTCTCTAGAAGGGATCCATAGCAGAATAACTGAGACAGAAGAACAGATAAGTGACCTGGAAGATAAAATAGTGGAAATAACTATCACAAAGCACAATAAAGACAAAATAATGAAAAGAAATGAGGACAGTCTCAGAGACCTGTGGGACAACATTAAACACACCAACATTCGAATTATAGGGGTCTCAGAAGAAGAAGAGAAAAAGAAAGGGACTGAGAAAATATTTGAAGACATTATAACTGAAAACTTCCCAAATATGGGAAAGGAAATAGTCAAGTCCGGAGAGCGCAGAGAGTCCCATACAGGATAAATTCAAGAAGAAACACACCAAGACACATATTAATCAAACTATCAAAAATTAAATACAGGGCTTCCCTGGTGGTGCAGTGGTTAAGAATCCACCTGCCAGTGCAGGGGACATGGGTTTGAGCCCTGGTCCAGGAAGATCCCACATGCAGTGGAGCAACTGAGCCTGTGCACCACAAATACTTAGCCTGCACTACAGACCCCGTGACCCACAACTACTGAAGCCCAAGTGCCTAGAGACCATGCTCTGCAACAAAAGAAGCCACCGCAATGAGAAGCCAGTGCACCAAAACAAAGAGTAACCCCCACTCACTGCAACTAGAGAAAAGCCTGCGTGCAGCAACAAAGACCCAATGCAGCCAAAAATTTTTTTTTAATTTTTTTAATTAAATACAAAGAAAAAATATTAAAAGTAGCAAGAGAAAAGCAACAAATAACATATAAGGGAATCGCCACAAGGTTAACAGCTGATTTCTCAGCAGAAACTGAGTAAGCCAGAAGGGTGTGGCAGGACATATTTAAAGTGATGAAAGCGAAAATCCTACAACCAAGATTACTCTACCCAGCAAGGATCTTATTCAGATTCAATGGAGAAATTAAAACCTTTACAGACAAGCAAAAGCTAAGAGAACTCAGCACCACCATACCAGCTTTACAACAAATGCTGAAGGAACTTCTCTAGGCAGGAAACACAAGAGAAGGAAAAGACCTAACAAACCCAAACAATTAAGAAAATGGTAATAGGAACATACATATCGATAACTGCCTTAAATATAAATGGATTAAATGCTCCAACCAAAAGACATAGACGGGCTGAATGGATACAAAAACAACACCCGTCTATAGGCTGTCTAGAAGAGACCCACTTCAGATCTAGGGACACATACAGCCTAAAGGTGACAGGATGGAAAAATATATTCCATACAAATGGAAATCAAAATAAAGCTAGAGTAGCAATTCTCATACCAGACAAAATACTTTAAAATAAAGAATGTTACAAGACACAAAGAAGGACATTACATAACGATCAGGGGATCAATCCAGAAGATATAACAATTATAAATATTTATGCACCCAACATAGGAGCACCTCAAAACATGAGGCAAATGCTAACAGCCATAAAAGGGGAAACTGACAGTAACACAATCATAGTAGGGGACTTTAACACCCCACTTTCACCAATGGACAGATCATCTGAAATGAAAATAAATAAGGAAAAACAAGCTTTAAATGATACATTAAACAAGATGGACTTGATATATATATAAGACATTCCATCCAAAAACAAGAGAATATACTTTCTTCTCAAGTGCTCATGGAACACTCCCCAAGACAGATCATATCTTGGGTCACAAATCAAGCCTTGGTAAACTTAAGAAATTGAAATTGTATCAAATATCTTTTCCGACTACAACAGTATGAGACTAGGTATCAATTACAGAAAAAAATCTGTAAAAAATACAAACATATGGAGACTAAACAATACACTAGTAAATAACTAAGAGATCACAGAAGAAATCAAAGGAGAAATCAAAAAATACCTAGAAACAAATGACAATGAAAACACGATGACCCAAAACCTATGGGATGCAGGAAAAGCAGTTCTAAGAGGGAAGTTTGTAGCAATACAATCCTCCTCAAGAAACAAGAAACACCTCAAATAAACAACCTAACCTTACACATAAAGCAATTAGAGAAACAAGAAAAAAAAAAAAAAAAACCCAAAGTTAGCAGAAGCAAAGAAATCATAAAGACCAGATCAGAAATAAATGAAAAACAAATGAAGGAAACAGCAAAGATCAATAAAACTAAAAGCTGGTTCTTTGAGAAGATAAACAAAATTGATAAACCATTAGCCAGACTCACCAAGAAAAAAAGGGAGAGGGCTTCCCTGGTGGTGCAGTGGTTGAGAGTCTGCCTGCTGATGCAGGGAACATGAGTTCTTGCCCTGGTCCGGGAAGATCTCACATGCTGCGGAGCGGCTGGGCCCGTGAGCCATGGCCGCTGACCCTGCGCGTCCGGAGCCTGTGCTCCACAACGGGAGAGGCCACAATGGTGAGAGGCCCGTGTACCGCAAAAAAAAAAAAAAAGGGAGAACACTCAAATCAACAGGATTAGAAATGAAAAAGGAAAAGTAACAACTGACACTGCAGAAATACAAAGCATCATGAGAGATTACTACAAAGCGACTATATGCCAATAAAATGGACAACCTGAAAGAAATGGACAAATTCTTAGAAAAGCACAAACTTCTGAGACTGAACTAGGAAGAAATAGAAAATATAAACAGACCAATCACAAGCACTGAAATTGAGACTGTGATTAAAAATGTTCCAAAAAACAAAAGCCCAAGACCAGATGGCTTCACAGGCGAATTCTATCAAACATTTAGAGAACAGCTAACACCTATCCTTCTCAAAATCTTCCAAAATATACCAGAGGAGGAACACTCCCAAACTCATTCTAGGAGGGCACCATCACCCTGATACCAAAACCAGACAAAGACGTCACAAAGAAAGAAAACTACAGGCCAATATCACTGATGAACACAGATGCAAAAATCCTCAACAAAATACTAGCAAACAGAATCCACCAGCACATTAAAAGGATCATACACCATGAGCAAGTGGGGTTTATCCCAGGGATGCAAGGATTCTTCAATATACACAAATCAATCAACGTGATAAACCATATTAACAAAGAGAAGAATAAAAACCATATGATCGGGCTTCCCTGGTGGCTCAGTGGTTGAGAATCCGCCTGCCAATGCAGGAGACACGGGTTCGTGCCCTGGTCCGGGAAGATCCCACATGCCGCGGAGCAAGTAAGCCTGTGAGCCATGGCCGCTAGGCCTGCGCGTCCAGAGCCTGTGCTCTGCAACGGGAAAGGCCACAACAGTGAGAGGCCCGCATACCGCAAAAAAAAAAAAAAAAAAACAACCATATGATCATCTCAATAGATGCAGAAAAAGCTTTTGACAAAATTCAACACCCATTTATGATAAAAACCCTCCAGAAAGGAGGCATAGAGGGAACTCACCTCAACATAATAAAGGCCATACATGACACACCCACAGCCAACATTGTTCTCAATGGTGAAAAACTGAAACCATTTTCTCTAAGATAAGGAACACGACAAGGTTGCCCACTCTCACCACTATTATTCAACATAGTTTTGGAAGTTTTAGCCACAGAAATCAGAGGAGAAAAAGAAATTAAAGGAATCCAAACTGGAAAAGAAGAAGTAAAACTGTCACTGTTTGCAGATGACATGATACTCTACATAGAGAATCCTAAAGATGCTACCAGAAAACTACTAGACCTAGTCAATGAATCTGGTAAAGCAGCAGGATACAAAATTAATGCACAGAAATCTCTTGCATTCCTATACACTAAAGATGAAAAATTTGAAAGAGAAATTAAGGAAACACTCCCATTTACTGTTGCAACAAAAAGAATAAAATACCTAGGAAGAAACCTACATAAGGAGAAAAAAAACCCGTACTCAGATAACTACAAGACACTGATGAAAGAAATTAAAGAGGATACAAACAGATGATACAAACATGTACTTGGATTGGAAGAAACAACATTGTGAAAATGACTATACTACCCAAAGTAATCTACAGATTCAATGCAATACCTATCAAATTACCAATGGCATTTTTCACAGAACTAGAAAAAAAATTTCACAATTTGTATGGAAACACAGAAGACCCCGAAGAGCCAAAGAAATATTAAGAAAGAAAAATGGAGCTGGAGGAATGAGGCTCCCAGACTTCAGACTATACTACAAAGCTATAGTAATCAAGACAGTATGGGATTGGCACAAAAACAGAAATATAGATTAATGAACAGGAGAGAAAGCCCAGAGATAAACCCATGCACATATGGTCACCTTATTTTTGATAAAGGAGGCAAGAATATACAATGGAGAAAAGACAGCCTCTTCAATAAGTGGTGCTGGGAAAAATGGACAGCTACATGTAGAAGAATGAAATTAGAACACTCCCTAACACCATACACAAAAATAAACCCAAAATGGATTAAAGACCTAAATGTAAGGCCAAACACTATAAAACTCTTAGAGGAAAACATAGGCAGAACACTCTATGACATAATCACAGCAACATCCTTTTTGACCCACCTCCTAGAGAAATGGAAATAAAAAGAAAAAGAAACCAATGCGACCTAATGAAACTTCAAAGCTTTTGCACAGCAAAGGAAACCTTTAAAAAAGACGAAAAGACAACCCTCAGAATGGGAGAAAATATTTGCAAATGAAGCAACAGACAAAGGATTAATCTCCAAAATTTACAAGCAACTCATTCAGCTCAATAACAAAAAAACAAACAACCCAATCCAAAAATGGGCAGAAGACCTAAACAGACATTTCTCCAAAGAAGATGTACAGATTGCCAGCAAACACATGAAAGAATGCTCAACATCATTAATCATTAGAGAAACGAAAATCACAACTACAATGTGGTATCACCTCACACCAGTCAGAATGGCCATCATCAAAAAATCTACAAACAATAAATGCTGGAGAGGTTGTGGAGAAAAGGAAACCCTCTTGCACTATTGGTGGGAATGTAAATTGATACAGTCACTATGGAGAACAGTATGGAGGTTCCTTATAAAACTAAAAATAGAACTACCATATGACCCAGCAATCCCACTACTGGGCATATACCCTGAGGAAACCATAATTCAAAAAGAGTCATGTACCACAATGTTCATTGCAGCACTATTTACAATAGCTAGTATATAGAACCAATGTAAATGTCCATCGACAGATGAATGGATAAAGAAGTTGTGGCACATATATACAATGGAATATTACTCAGCCATAACATGAAACGAAATTGAGTTATTTGTTGTGAGGTGGATGGACCTACAGTCTGTCATACAGAGTGAAGTAAGTCAGGAAGAGAAAAACAAATATCATCTGCTAACACATATATATGTAATCTAAGAGGAAAAAAAGAGGGCTTCCCTGGTGGCACAGTGGTTGAGGGCCCGCCTGCCTACGCAGGGGACACGGGTTCGTGTCCCGGTCTGGGAAGATCCCACATGCCGCGGAGCGGCTGGACCCGTGAGCCATGGCCGCTGAGCCTGTGCGTCTGGAGCCTGTGCTCCTCAACGGGAGAGGCCACAACAGTGAGAGGCCCATGTACCACAAAAAAAAAAAAAAAAGCTGAAAAGTAGAAAATGAATTAGAATGTAGGTGGTAAGTTTAAGAATGTTCACTGTAAAATTCTTACAATTTTTCTGTACGTTTAAAATTTTTCATTAAAATGTTGAAAATAAAAGGATAAATTACATTTGGTAAATTTCTCAGACAAGAGGAAAATGTGATTATGAGAGTAAAGGTACATAATGGTCTACTTCAGATAGTGAGAAAACCGGCCAGACCAAGGAACAGGAGATATATTAAGAGCAGTGAGGAATAAGACTGGATTTAATGCTTATTTTTTATTTTGCTTTGTTTTGTTTCTTAGCAATATTGAAATCATCATCCCAATGTTTTTGGAAACCATATAAAACAAAATCCACATCACAACAGTTGCCGTCTCTAGGAGCTGGCTCAGGCCACCCTAATCCTATATCCTTATCATTTAAGTCCATGTAGACACCATTTGACTGCATTTACAAGTAAGGCCCAATCTCAAATTTCAATTATTAAGATGCCATAGATTCTACAAAAGTAATTTACCATAAAAATTAACAGGACAGAAAATAGCTTTCTATGAAATGAGGAAAACCGTATTAAATGATGACCATTAGCAGGGAGAAGCTTGGTAAGATTTAAACTCTAATAAGCACAAAATTTAGATTTCAACACTGTACTCTATTTTTTTTCCAATGTAATAGAAAAGCATAACTGCTGTCATTAAGTAGAAGCTAAAGGCAATGTGGATATTAAGCTAACAATGTAGCAACTTAAATATATGTGTAAATGAAACAGACCAGGTACTTATCTACACCCCAAAGAAAGTAATTAGAGGACTTTGGACTATTTCACCATAAGCCTATTTATTCCTGAAGCAATAATATTTTGAATTAGCTAAAGAACATATATTTCCAGCATCAGAAGACTTGCTAAACAGCTAAAAAGAAAATACAACATTATTTAGCATTTAGACTGTGAGTGAAATTGACTTTTAAAAAATTAAGAGATTCTGTAAATGGAAAAAGTATGCTTTCCAAAAACAAAATCTCAAAACCCTTCAAAAATCAAAACTAAGCAATAGAAGTCAGAGGAAATAAGGAAAAGATGATAACACTGAGAACCTATAAAAAGAAGGGCATAAGATCAACAAGAATAATAGGAAGTAAGCGCCAGGCAATAATATGAGTTTCCGGGGAAATGTCCCCTAAAACTCCATGTGACACACAGTTCCCAGAGCACAGCTGTCCCTGACCTACCTTGCTACCTCCAATCCTGGCCTACTGTCTAATACTACTTCATACTCGTTTCTCCTAGTTACTTTTCACAACACCTCTGCTTGTGCCCTATTTTTTTTTTTTTTGCGGGCCTCTCACTGTTGTGGCCTCTCCCACTGCGGAGCACAGGCTCCGGACGCCCAGGCTCAGCGGCCATGGCTCACGGGCCCAGCCGCTCAGCGGCATGTGGGATCCTCCCGGACCGGGGCACGAACCCGCGTCCCCTGCATCGGCAGGCGGATTCTCAACCACTGCGCCACCAGGGAAGCCCCCGTGCCCTATTTTTCAATGGTACAAGGGTCTCCAATGGGTTGGGCAGTAAGTGGAATCGGCAATTTTTTTTTATATACATGATTTCAGGGTCTCATGAAAATCCTATCCTGACCCCTATCCCTCATGCCTCAATGTGTTGCTTTCTTTAACCAGACACTAACTCAAATTCATATCAAGAGATAAGGAACAAAAACATGGCTTTTCCTTTGATCAGGATTGAGAAGAGGAAATAGGAAGGCTTCTCAAAATAGCCAAGGGGGCTTCCCTGGTGGCGCAGTGGTTGAGAGTTCGCCTGCCGATTCAGGGGACGCGGGTTCGTGCCCCGGTCCGGGAGGATCCCACAGGCCGCGGAGCGGCTGGGCCCGTGAGCCATGGCCGCTGAGCCTGCGCGTCTGGAGCCTGTGCTCCGCAGCAGCGGGAGAGGCCACAACAGTGAGAGGCCCGCGTACCACAAAAAAAAAAAAAAAAAAAAAAAAAAAAAAAGCCAAGCCTACCAGGCCGCAAAGGGGCAAAGATGGGAAGGTAAGGTCACAAAAAAGTGAGACTGGGAAATACAATGATAAATGATAAATTTAAAAATTAGAAACACAGGCTCCCCCAGCAGGGGAAGCACATTAAGGCTCTGATTAGTCTGTCAAAAATAAAGCCTGTCCAAACTATAGTTGGAAGTTTTGGAAGGCTGCCCACTGCCCATCTATGGCAGCTGCATGTCCACGGGGAGCTCAAACAGTGGTAGTGCAGGCTCAGTACTGGATAAAGACTCAGCCAGATGAGAAGATTTACGCAATTTAAAGTGAAAGCAACAGTGACCAAGGTCTTTGGAATGAGTGGTTGTGGTCCTTTAAACTTGTAAGTGTAAGCCCACACTCAGGCACATGCACTTGTTGAAATGGCAACAAAGGCCAGGCTGGCAACATGTTTTTAACAACAACAAAAAAGGCAGCCAAGAGGTCAGAGTACAAAGAGGCTCCTTCTGTACAGCCTGGGGACTAAGGCAGATGGAGCACAGCACTCTCTGGACTCAAGTGACTGCTGCACAGCAAGTCCAGGGATCACAATGAGCCCCTGGTGAACATTACAGCATATGGAGCTGAGATGTTTATTTAGATTGCTCCCCACACATAAATGCCTTATTTTGATTTTGCCTACTTGCTGGTATATTAGAAGATTCTGTTTAAGATACCTGTGAAATTTCATTAACATGCAATGCCCTGAAGTTACAATGTATCTGCCTATCAAAGTATTTAAAATTACTCATAGAAATATGAAATAGTGTAAAAAAAAAACTGTTTAATACTGTAAGCAGGTATCTGCAGTGAAATACAGTGATCCCTACTGTATAATTCCAAAGACATATCAGAAGTTGGGGAAATAAAGCAACTTAAATGTCACATTATTATCAATATTATTTTGTGAATCTGTTATTAGATACTTGACCAATAAGAGTCAATGGCTCTCACATACAGTCGAGCATAGTATTATGGAACATTCCATCAGTTCAATATTAGACTCTTTAAATGAATTAATGCGATATTAGTGCAGAAGTAGTCAAATACGTGAATGGAACAGTCAAGGGAGATGTGGTGGTTTAAAAATATTCCTGCAAAACCCTGACAGCCCTCCCTTCAAAACGAGTAGCCTAACTCCCATCTTCTTAAGAGTGGGCTGGACTTAGTGACTTGCTTCTAGCAAACACAATGTGGCAGAAGTGATGCTATATGACTGAAGCTAGTCAAAAAAAAGATAGCTTCCTCCTGCCTCTCTCTCCTGGATAACTACTTCTAGGCAAGCCAGCACCATGTCCTGAGGACAGCCAGCCCCGACAAAAGCCCAATTAGAGAGCAATTGAGGCCTCCCTCCCCGCAATAGCCAGCACCCCCTGACCAGCCATGAGTGAGCCACCTGCAAGGTGCAAGACCCTCCCACCTCATTTAAGCACTCAGATGACTGTGGCTCTGGTTGAAATCTTTCCTTCAACCCTAAGAGAGACCATGAACTAGAATTGTGGAGCTGAGCTGCTCCCAAATTTCTGACCCGTGGAAACTGTGAGAGAGAATAAACGTTTCAAGCCACTGAGTTTGGGGGTAATTTCTTTTGCAGAAATAACTAATACAATAGTAAACCCAGAAATAAATCCAAAGACACAAAGAAATCTGGTATATGACAGAGATGTTCACATTCATAGGGAGGAGCCTGAATTAACAAATGATGTGAAATAACTAACCAGTTTGGAGGGAGAAAAAAAAAAAAACCAAAGGTGGATATTTTACTAATTATAGAAAAATTAATACCGGATAATTCAAAGGTTAAATGTAAAAACTAAAAATAAAAACATAAAAGCAACAAAAGAAAATAAAGGCAGACAGTATTTTAGGAGTGGAAAGAGGCATTTTTGAACATTTTATAAAACCCAGGAAACATAAAAGAAAAAAGATTGATGGATTTAACTTCATAAAAATCATCCCATAAATAAGGTTATAAGATAATCAGCATATTAAAAATTGCAATATATATTAATCTCAAAGGTTTAATATCTCTAAAATTATACAATCCTTAGAAGACAAAAGGTAAATGTTCTGAGAGAAAAGTGAGTAAAATACATGAAAGGCATTTCACCGAAAGCAAAATATGGATAGTATATAAAGACATAAAAAGATGTTCAACCACATTAATAATAAAACAGATACAAATAAAAACAAAATATCACCTTTTTAACCTATCAGACTGGCAAAGATTCAGAAAACTAAAACTACCCAGTGTAGGAGCATAGAATTTATCATGCTCTCCTGGGAGTGTAAATGGGTACAACCTTTCTTGAAAGTAATATTGTGATATGTACCAAAGTGTTACATGAACACACACCTCTGATGCAGAGACACCACTTCTAGGGCACAAAGATATGATCAAGAATTTTCAGTAAGCCACTGTTTACAACAGTGAAAAACTGAAAACAGCCTAAATGTCCATGAAAAAATAAAGAAATAAACTGCGACATGCATACAGTGAAATAATTTTCAATCATTAAAAAGGACACTGTATAGCTATACTGTTTGACATTCTGTCTTGAAAAAAAGTTGGAAAATTGTAAGTATATGAACTCATTTATGTGAAATTTTTTTTTTTTTTTTTTTTTTGCGGTATGCGGGCCTCTCACTGTTGTGGCCTCTCCCGTTGCGGAGCACAGGCTCCGGACGCACAGGCTCAGCGGCCATGGCTCACGGGCCTAGTTGCTCCGCGGCATGTGGGATCTTCCCGGACCAGGGCACGAACCCGTGTCTCCTGCATCGGCAGGCGGACTCTCAACCACTGCGCCACCAGGGAAGCCCTATGTGAAATTTTATATACACACATCATCATCATCAAAAGAGGTGGGGTGAGGAACAATAGGCACACAAATGATGACAGTAGTATTTACTGGCAGTCAAGAGATTTTTACTTTTCTTTATTCTTTTCCATATTATTGAAATTCTCAATAATGGGTATATATTATCTTTATATACTAAAGCAAATTAACATTAGCCCTTTCTCCTACAACAGATGTTTCTTTAATGTAAATTAGTTCACATGCAGGAAAGTCTCATTTCCTGTCTTCAAGACTCTCCCCTATGGTAAACTATCCAAGGAAGTTGAGAATGCAGATGAAGAAATGCAAAATATTTCCCCTTGTGTTTAAAATAAAACTAAGTCAACACCCTGGATCAGATTTTTAACTTTGATGAAATTAGTCTCTGTTAGAAGTGGGTGACTTTAAGGACCAACAATTCAAAGGAGAAAAACCAGGATTTAAGGCTTTAAGGCCAAGGACTGACTGTGATGCTGCGTATAAATGCCAGGTCAGAAATAACCACATTGTTGTTTTTATTACAATTGTCATTTTTTGGTGCCGGGTTTATTTACAAAATTCCACTGGTTTCAAACCATGTGTTCCTCACCCTATTTCCTCTAGAAGCCCTATCACTTTTAGCACATGATTTTGCAGAATTAAATGTCTTTCAGAAATGCAAACATAGCAGGAAGAGAGAAATGCCTCTGCTGTTCTGAGGAAAACGCAAAGAGGCAGAGAAACATTCCATAAGTAAAAAAGGAAAACAAAAAGAAACATTAAACTTTATTTTGCTTCAGCAATAGTTTCTAATGAAAGATGTGAAACACAGGACAAAACAATCGCAATAATCTTGATTTACACCACAAATTTATATATATATATATATATATATATATACATACACACACACACACACACACACACACACACATACACACAGAAGGAGGGAAGGACAGAGAGACAGAAAAGAGAAATGGTTCTTGCCCCCACTAGACACTTAAAATCTAAGCAAGACAGAGAATTAAACAGGCATCAATTGTGGTAGATGAAGGAGGGATTAATCAAATTAACTTTTTTTTTTAAGTGGCACAAACAGGAAAGAGATTTCTTTCTCATATAAAAAAATTCTGGAGGTGGGCAACTCAAACTGACCCTATATTGTCCACCATGGCAATTCACCCGTCAGTTTTTTTTTAAACTATTTTATTAAGGTATGAGTGACATACCAAATGCTGCACATATTTAATGTATCCAACTTGATGAGTTTGGAGATAAGTATACACTCATGGAACCATCACCACAATATATTCCATAAACATACCAGACACCTCCAAAAGTTTCCTCCCACCCTCTTTTAATCCCATTAATTTTTGAACATCGTATTTAATTATATATCCTTGGGCTTCCCTGGTGGCGCAGTGGTTGGGAGTCTGCCTGCCGACGCAGGGGACACGGGTTCGTGCCGGGGTCCGGGAGGATCCCACGTGCCGCGGAGCGGCTGGGCCCGTGAGCCATGGCCGCTGAGCCTGCGCGCCCGGAGCCTGTGCTCCGTCCGCAACGGGAGAGGCCACAACGGTGAGAGCACCGCATACCGCAAAAAAAAAAAAAAAATTATATATCTTCAATTTAGGTAAGTGCAGGTGAAATGCAAACAATGAGGGAAGCAGGTCTGAAACTATTTTAGATACATTGTAGCATTGAGCAAATGGGAAACTGGTGTTAGCTGGGAGCCAGGGTACTCTCTATGGAAAAAGGGAGATATAAATACACAGCAGGGAGCCAAGGAAGAACCCTCTGGAGACATAAAAGCAAAGATAGCCCGGTAGCAACGACTCTATCTAGTACGTGGATCTTAGGTTCTAATACCATTCCTCACAATAGGGAACCAGGGCTCTTCAAGAAAGAGTTGATTCCAGGGCTGGGCAAGCAAGGTGTACAACGAGCCTGGAACATCTTCTTACGCGAAGTGCTCAGAAAAACAATGGAAGCACATCAAAAGGACACAGGGGCCTGCTTGAAGGTGTTCCTACTGGTTAAATATGAAAAAATGTAACCATCAAAATAAATAAGGTCAGTAATGATTATAAACCACTGAAAAATACCTATGGATCTGCTTATCTTCTGAAATTGGGCAATATTAAAAGAACTGAGTATTTAGCCTCAAAAAGTAAACTGGGTAATGCTAATTTAATTTCATATAAGTAACTAATACCATGAAAGTAATCTATAAACTGTTGTTTAATAAAATGCAAAATAGTGTTTTCCTTTGTGATCATTCTCAGATATACATTAGAAATGAAGTTTCCTGGCAGGGAAATTTTTTTCAATTCATAGATTATCCTTCTACATAATTTCCAAAGTATAATTGTTGACCTAAATAAAGTTTTCCACTGCTCTTTGATTACTATACAGCACATCCAACTGTCAAGCGAATTTGGGATCCAGCATAAAATGGAGATTTTGTGAATCTGAACTATTTAAAAGGTACAGTTTTAGAAATTATCATTAGTACCAGTAGTATACAATGATTGGAACTTTGCAGGTTTAAGAAACAGCTGATGTTAAAATTATCTAAACCTAAAGAACGTGGGGCCAGGGCAGGGCACAAGAGTGATGATTACCAAAAAAAGAGAACTGAGTTGGCATCTCTTCCTTCAGTATTTACTCCTTTCATGTCAATAAACATTTATTGAGTACCTGTTGTGTGCTGGGCATCATACCAGTTTCTATACTGAAAGAGTGAAGACATATCTGTGCATCTATATAGATACTGAACATTAACCATCGTTCTTTTGAATTACTCTAGCCTTGTGAGGGCCATAAAAATAAAATAAAGATGGATTTCATAAGAGACAGAGGCAATTGGGGATGTTATGGAAAGACAAACTACACAGTATTCTATAATCAGCCCGTCTCCTCTCAGAGAATGACTCCATCATCCAAACAGCTGCCCCAAGGTCAACATGGTAGTTAACCAAAGGGCCCTCTCCTGAAAAAATACAAATCATAACTTCTCTGGCTTGAACTCATTCAATAACTTTCCACTTCCTATAGCATAATATCAAGCTCTTTATATTCAGCATACACACCTAATTATGATTAGGTCCCTAGTTTCATTACTTCTACTCTTTCGTTAGCACGTCACGTTCTAGCCAAACCCAGCAACACACAATTTCTAGACTGTGTCATGCTTTTACTTGTCTCTGGGCCGTTATACATGTTCTCCCTTTTGTCTTCATCACTCTCCCTACCTTTCTTGTCTTGGCCACCTCTTATGCATCTTTCAGGTCTGCTTAGATGTCACTCCACCGGAAGTCCACCCTGACTCTTCAAAGCTGAATTAGATGCCCCTCCTATGTGTTCTCACAAAAGCCTATGCTCCGCCTAGTGTAGTATTTATCACACCTGATTTTCCCATCCTCACCTCCAACTGGCTGTGAGTTCTGTGAGGGCAGGGACTCTTGTTCACTGCCATACCTCAGTGCCTTGCACTGCAGTGTTCAATATTCAATACAGTGTTATTAATGAAATTAACAAAACATTTCCAATAACATTACTAAAAATAATTCTTTAATTAACGATTTTGGTAAGCTAACCTCAAAATTTCCTGTCCATGTAAACTATCTAAACATTAGATTCAGCATGTGATGGATGTTGGGAATGCATGGGTTGAGAAAAAGGCATTACCCAATCACACACAACAAACTGTGTGTGTGCATACACGTGAGCATGTGCGTATGTTTATCTGATTATCCCCATCTCTCACCTGATAGTTCTACTTGGTAGTTGAAGATATTTATGGAGAAAGTGGTTTTCTAAAAAAATTTGTGTGCGTGTGTGTGTAACTTCAAGAGGTATTTGCAGGGTGGGGGGGGTTCTGGTGCTTTTTTTCTTCAATAAATCATAGCACAGCACTCATGTCTAAAGGCAGTAAAGATGGGTAACAAGGATCAAATAACTTTTCACAACCCATTCAACTATAAGGCATTATGAAATTTCTTTTCAACTAACAGCTTACTTTTAGAAAGTATTTAGCTTGTTTTTCCTTTAAAAGCAGTGTTTTCCAATCCATGCTCCATGGCGTCCTGAGGATTCCCTAGACGCTTCGGGGCCAAAAGGAGCAGGCACTAAGTGAGCAGAGCTTTGAGCCCCGACTCCCTGCTTCAATCAGAGCCACTCTGCTTTCATCTGTTGTTTTTTTTTAATAATAGAATTCCAAAAAAGATTTTCCTTGAAGAAGAGTTCACTACATTAAAATAAGAAGAAAGGAAAAAAGAAAAAGGTTAAAAATCACCACCTTAAAGAATCAGTGGTGGATTGAGGCTCACACTCCATAATTCAAGTTCTTAATGTCTTTCACATTTCTTGCTTATTTCTTGTACATTCATCTCTGTCAGGTTTATTGGCTGGTTTATTTCTAAAATGAGAAATACCATTTGAATACAGAAATATCCAGGTAGAGAGAAAACAACATGAGTTTTCAGAAGTATATTTATTCTCTGATGCAGCTGTTTCTAAATTTATTTATCTTATAATGTTTAATGGCATTATTTATGTACCAATCTTCAAGCTAACGATTCGTAACACAGAATACCAAAATAATCTAATTGAAAAACAGAAAAGCCCACTGTAAATGCCAGCTGCTGCTATGTTTTCATGTACTATCAACAAATATCTCATCTCGCTTTAATATTGTCTTAGGAAAAAGATTGTCTTAAATGGAGAACCCCACCAAACTCACATTTAACTAGCAACTTTAGCTATTTTACCAAGAAACAAAAGGGGAACAAGGTAACTGAAACCAGGGGGTCCTCCATCATGCAACATTCAGAAGACCAGTGGGGAGAATTTGATCTGCTGATGAACACACTCATGGATGAGAAGGAGAAATGGGATTCTCTCAGACAGAAACCTTCTGCTGTCCTATGCCCACCAGCATGAGGATTGTGGAATGGTACTCACTGGAAAACACCTGATAAACACCTGCAGTCAAGTCCCAGCTCTGTAACAGTAAGTTGGGTGAATCCGAAAACTTTAGAGGTGAACACATATAATTATTCATAAGATCTACTGAGCTGAGAAGGGCTAAAAGATAAACTGAGGCATATTAAAATGTTACGCATTTATCTGAGCAAAAATCTATTCAAATAGGGCAGTGCCAAACTGGAAGTGGTTAGAAGTGCTCCACCAAGAGGAGTTCAGGGAAAAGGAGGAAGCAAAGAAAGGAAATAATTGATTGGCTATAGGTGAAAGCCTAGTTGGCCGTTAGTGATTGGTGGTCCTTAGGTTTCAACTTTGTAACCTTGACGCATCTACACGCTTAGATTTCGGCTTAGCTAGGTCACCCCATGGCATTAGAGCTACCTCAGTCTAATGGCCTCCTTGTTTAATTTAACAGAACAACCAACTTAATTTTCACCTCTTCCAGGAAAACTTACATGAGTACTCTGACCTACAGAGCCATCTTTCACCCCAAAACTCCTCTGGCATGTACTAGCCACACGCACATTTGCCAGCCAGTATTGTTAGTTAACTTTTTGTAGAAGGTCCATTCTCTCCAACTAGATTGTAAACCACCATTCCTCCCTATACACCCTGAGGATATGAGAATTTTACTGAGCATTTGCAGGTGCTAAATAAATACTTTTTGACTACTTGTTTCATTTTAGATATGGTTTATATTAATACCCACTTACAGTGTTGATGGAAAGACAGCTTGGTATGGCTGTGTCAGACACTCCATTCCTTAATGACAGTCAAGAGCATAAGGGAAAAATTGGGGGGCCAGAGCAGACTGTTTTGAGAGCCACCCAATCCATCTGAAAGTACCTCCATGCATGTGTCACCCCCAAAGAACAGAGCACCCATCCTCTCCTAGAGCTAAACCTTTCCTCCTCTTCCCACGCTAGGTACCAAATTAGAAATCAGAAAACTTGGATCCAAGTCTTAGTTATGCCAAGGACTGGGCACTTCATTTCATCTACTTGAGTAGACTACCTCTAAGGTTCTTTGCTCTAACTATCTATGATTCTATGAGACTAACTTCAAGCCTTTTCCTTCCATATCTGAAACCCATGGAATGGCCGGTTCCTCCCAGTACTAAAATTACCTGTCTTTCGTGACACCACACACCATCATCATTGCTGCACCTGTGCTCCAAGACCTTTCTGACTTCTGCTGCAAGGTTAACATACTCATGAAAGTACGTTCACCTCTAATGATGACACTTAAATTTCTCATCTGATCTTTACTTCATACCCGTGGCTCATTTAACAAATACACGTCACATGGCTAATTGGATAGTACAGAACACACACACACACTTGGGGAAATTTCTAATATATTCCTGCTTTCAGCAGCAAAGACAAGTATGACCCTATTTACAAAGAAGCACCAGTAATAATAAATAAAATTAAACTATTTTCATGTTGGTCACGAAATAGGTTATTCTCAACTTAATCACAGCTCAGTGGCCCTGAGAATAATTCCTTAACCTTTCCAATTTTGTAAGAAACTTATTCTTATTGTCTAATCAACATCAAATGATATTAGGCAATGTCAAAATGGTTGTTACAGTAAATAGCTTAGAAAGAAAATCCAGTACCAATTTGATAGATTTGGGGGAATATATGAGCTAGATAAGAATATATGAGCCATACAGAAATTCAAAGCAATTTAAATTAATATCTATCAGTTTTGAATAATGAGGAAGTTTTTCAGAACCTAATGTAGTTTTATTCTGCAAAAAGACTAGGCATATCACACAAAGACCTTTCCCTAGCCAAGTAACTTGTTATCCAATTAATTAAAAAGGAAGGTGGCAATTTCACTTCTTCTTGTCTAGCAAAAACAGCCATGATAAAATCACAGATGAAAAGGTCAGTTTTAGAAGTGAGATGTAGGTAACTGAATCCTCCAGGAAATATTTAAATGTTATTTTTCCTTGGCCAAAATTAGACCAACATTTTGCTACACCTTGGATATTAACCCTAGTACCAATATTAAACAGTTGCATAAAAATTTTTGACTAACAGAACAATGAGGTTTTGCTTCATCTTTAACAAAGATAGAGTGACTGGCCACTCATACAAAATCAGCCAAAAGTACTCTTCCACAAATTATTATCAAATCTGTAAACTCTGAAAGAAGCATTAACTGGAAAGAAAGAAAAACTGTAAAAAATCAATTTTGTGAAACCAATGAAATAAAAATTTTAGTCTAGTGAAGAAAATTCACTTTGTATTATCTAAAATAGTATATCACTATATCAATGATATTACAATAAACATTTCTGTTATTTTAATTACATCAAATAATCCCTACACTAACTCTATTTTTATCCCTAAATGCAGATGTAAACTTATGCTCAGCGTATTTGAGTAATCTTCCTAAGATCACACAGATATTAAGCAGCAGAGCTGAGTCCAGATTTTCTGGCCAGTGGCCTGCACACTTAAGCACTATTCTCCACTGCCTCCCAGTTAGTCACCACTCCCAGTAAACACAGAGCAGGATGAGTTATCGATTCCATAAGTGCCATTATAGCACTGAGATGCAATTTATATGAAGTGTCTGAATACACAATTAGTTCAATCCACTATATAAAAGGTAAATGCTTAAGTCTCATTCATTTCTAATAAATTTTCAAATTGGGAAAGGATACAAAAGGAAGAAAAGTACAAATCTATATATCATATCAATTAACAGAAAAATAAAATTAGAGTTGTCTTTGGACTTAGCAAGTATTGAAAACCCTTATTGTCCTGCTGTCCTTTCAGCCCTTTGAGTTGCCTGTTAGAATTTGACATTTCACTGCTGAAACAAAAGAAAGGTGGAAGATATGTGCATTCCAAAGCATTGTACCCTTTTGCAATTTCCCTTCCATATTTATTACCCGGATCTTTAAAACACTCAACTAGAAGCTAAACCAATTCAAAGATATGTATAAAATGTAAAATTGGAAATGCTGTAAAATCAACGTGACCTTTAAAGTGTAACATTTCCCACAATCATTTAGTTAATACTAGAAAAACATTTTACAGTGTTTAAAGCATAATCTTCATGTGTAATATTTGAAGCAAGTATAAAAGCAAATACAGAACAAAGTACTTAAAAATCAACCACATTTTTTAAACAAAAACTGCAATTAATTTTAAACTACCACTTTTTCTGTAGTAGTTACATTATATATATTTTAAACACTCATAACCTGTAAGGGTACTCTGCTTTTCAAATACAAAACTGATGAAACCACTGTCACCCTACCCCAGTCACCTCCTGCAACTGGTAGGGCCTAGTTGTATGACTAATTCTCCCCCAATTTACCCATTTAGTTTGCTTGAGAACAAAACTATGTATCAGGCAAAAGGCCAAGATGGGCCCTCTCTGTGAACCAACAAGACCACGCTTGATTAATCCCCAAGGCACTGGTCTCAACATCACATTTTCAAACCAACCAGACTCCTCAGTCAAAGATACTTTAAGCAAAGATAATAATTAGGTAGTCGATATTATCATAAAATTAAATTTTGAATGAGAGCAAATGTAGTCTTCCATCTTCAGATCCAATCATACATTTGTTAAAAGTAAAGATATGCAAATCACTGCTAATAGGTTGGCAAAATTTCCCCAAGAGAGAATCACACTTCAGATAAATCGCCATTCATAATTTTTTTATTTCATAATCAAGTAGCGATCCTTGAGAACCTCTCTTTCCCTTCTGACTACTCTGATTAAGTATTTTCAATAGAAGCTGATCAGAAAATACTTTTTCTCAGACTATTTTTTTTTCCTGCACCTCTCCTAGCAGTAGAGAAAAATTAGCAAGAAAAATGAATTCAGAATCCACCCCATTCCCATTTACTAAATGGTGTAGATGTGTATATCCCATTGCCTTTAACACCTGAGAATTAGGAAGAAAAAGAGTTCACGGAAACAAACTGAGCAATCTAAAATCTGGCTAAAGGACAAATTCTATCTTTAAAATTGAATACAGTTTCTATCAACTCTAGGAATTCAGTTCATATTTCTTTAATGCAAAAAGTGAAAGAACAAGGTTACATACAGCATGAAGAGACAAAACAGTGAAACATCAACAAAGCAACTAAATTAGATACCTCACCTGTCACAGAGAAAATCAATAAGGCTCAATGAATTTATATTGTACACAGACTTACTTATGGAAAAACTGTGAAATATAATGTCTTTAGCTTTCTGTGTACTAAACATATTCTGCTCCATTGGCTGGAAAAAAACTTTAAGAAGATGGCCTCTGGGTAGAGGGCAAATAGGACTCAAGCTATACTTTAAGAGAGAAGCAAAACAAGACGGGAGAAAAGCAGCTGGGGAGGGAAGGTTTATATGCCACTTATGTAAAAATCATACACATTGGCTTTTTACTGGGAAAGGAATGTAACAAGCAACACTAAGAATGAAATAGGTGGAATCACCTTGGCAAGAAACAAAACAGCAAGAGGATTAAGTAGCCCTGAGAGTGGTTTACACCCCCAAACAAGAAAACAGTGAGACAAACTCAGGTAGGAAAAAGACAAAACCCCAACCGCCTCTCTTACTCTGAGAGAGACAGAGTAAGACACACCACCACCAACAAAGAAGTCTCAACCTAGAATTCAGGTGCTCTGGTACTCTCCCTCCCTCCCTCCCTCCCTCCCTCCCTCCCCTTCTCTCTCTCTCATACTCTCAGAGCAAAGGGACAACATATTTTACAACATTAACAGAAAACCAAGAAGAAAACAGCTATGCCTGGTTGGTCAGCTCTGCCCACAGAGGCTTCCTACAAACTCCATGGAACCTCTTTTGACCACATCTTCATTTCCCAGAGTGAACCACAGAATTTGTCCCATTTTGTCTGACAAGAGAGGGATTCATGGCCACTGTGGTAAAGCAAAGGCACAATCCTGCAAAATGGCTACATTTAAGGAGTCCACAGAATCTCAACAGGCTCCTAAGTAATCTCCTTACCTCCCACATGACCCTCTATCCTTTCTAAAAATATACTTTTCTAAAATGTAGACCATGATACTACTCAATTCAAAACCTTTCATGACTAGACATCGAAAAAGTCCAAATTCTATGACCCACCATTCAAAGACATTGAGAATCTATCCTGATTCTTTTCCAACTTCATCTTGTTCTATGATAGTATCCTTCACCTTCCCTCTTTTTGCCTTTACTTGTGCTACTCCTTCAGCCCAGTATTTCTTTCCATCCTCTCTACCGCATAACTACTGCATTCTAACACCAGCTCAAGATATCACCTCCTATTGTGCGAAGTCATAGGCAATCTCCCTTAGCTACATCTCATTCTGTGCCACACCAGAGCTCTGGTTATATCCATTTTGGACACAGATTATATTCTGAATCACAGCCATTTATTTACATATTCATCTTCCCTACCTCCATACCACAGGGTTCGGTGGGCGGGGGGGGGGGAGTTACATTATCTTTTTTTAAATTGTGGTAAAGTACACATGGTATAAAATTTACTGTCTTAACCATTTTTAAGTATACAGTTCAAGTGATAAGTATATTCACATTGTTCTGTCACCAATCTCCACAACTCTTCATCTTGCAAAACTGAAATTCTTTACCCAGTAAGCAACACCTCCTCCAATTCCCTCCCATCCCCAGCCCCTGGCACCCAACTTTCTACTCTGTGTCTATAAATTTGACTATTCTAGGGACCTCATATAAATGGAATCATATAGGATTTGTCTTCTCATGACTGACTTATTTTGGTTACCATAATGTCCTCAAGGTTCATCCATCTGCAGCATGTATCAGAATTTCCTGCCTCTTTAAGAGTGAATAAAATTCCATTCTATGCATATACCACATTTTGTTTATTCATTCATCTGCCCATGGATACTTGGGTTGCTCCCACCTTCTGGCTATTATGAATAGTGCTGCTATGAACATGGGTCTTCTAGATCTTGCTTTAAATTCTTTAGGGCATATACCCCGAAGTGGAATTGTTGGATCATATGGAAACATTATTTTCATTTTTTTGAGGAACTGCCTTCCAAAGCACCTGCAGCATTTTACATTCTCATTAAGAGTGCACAAGTTTTCCAATTTCTCCACATCCTCACCAACACTTGTTAATTTCTATGTTTTTTAATAATAGCCATCCTAATAAGTGTGCATTTCCCTAATGATTAGTGATTTTGAGCTTCTCATGTGCTTATCAGCCATTTATATATCTTCTTTGAAGAAATGTTTCTTCAGGTCCTTTGCTCAATTTTTAATTGGACTGTTTGTGCTTATTGTTGTGTTGTAAGAATTTTTATATACTCTGGATATTAACCCCTTATCAGATATATGAACCAGAGCTCTTTTTTAATTCACTTTTCTATTCCCTAATTTTTCAGAGTTGGCTACAAGTATTACAGAAATATATATTGAGATGAGGATGTTTCTTCCTTTTTTTGGTTATTTTTTTGGATGGGGTCGGTGGGTATAATACAAAATTCAGGATATCCAAAAAGGGGTATAGAGTGGAAAATGAAACTCCTTCCCATCCCTGTTATCCAGCCACCATGTTTCAACCCCCAGAGGCATTTTCCATTTTCTTTTAATTCCCTCCAGAGATACTCTGTGCATATACAAGAAAATACATATCTTAATTTAGTCTCCTCCAAAATAATAACCTACTAATACCCACTGTTCTGTACCTTGCCTTTTTGACTTAATAATTATTCCATTTCATTGTATATAAATTGCTTTATTCTTTTTAACAATTACTAAATATTTCACTACATGTACCATAATTAATTTATCCAGTCCCCTAAGGATGAGCACTTGTTTCCAATTGCTGCCAAGAAAATCCTTAAATATACATTATTTCACACAAGTACAAGATTTGTGGGTTAAATTCTGGTAGGGGGATCAAATGATATGTGTATTTTAAGTTTTGATAACTATTTCTAAACTGGTCTCAACGAAAACTACAAAAATTCCTACATCCATTAGCAATAATGACATTGCCTATTTCCCCATACCTTCAGTAACACCTTATGTGCTCAAAATTTGTTTCTTTACCAATTTGATAGGTTAAAAAATGAGTATTCACTGAAGTTTTATTTTTCACTTCTCTTTTATGAATTGCCTTTCATATCCTTTCATATCCTTGTCCATTTTTCTGATTGTTGGTCTTTTTCCCACTGAGTTGTTGGTATTTTCAATATATTTATGAATATGAATACGGTATGATTTTCCAATTATATGAATTAATATATTTATGAAATTAGCCCTTTTCCTATGATATGAGTTGCAAATCATCCTAGTTTGCCTTTTTTTAAAAAAAATAAATTTATTTATTTCTGGCTGTGTTGGGTCTTAGTTTCTGTGCGAGGGCTTTCTGTAGTTGCGGTGAGCAGGGGCCGCTCTTCATCGCGGTGCGCGGGCCTCTCACTATCGTGGCCTCTCTTGTTGCGGAGCACAGGCTCCAGACACGCAGGCTCAGTAGTTGTGGCTCACGGGCCCAGTTGCTCCGCAGCATGTGGGACCTTCCCAGACCGGGGCTCGAACCCGTGTCCCCTGCATTGGCAGGCAGACTCTCAACCACTGCGCCACCAGGGAAGCACTCCCTTTGCTTTTTGATATAGTTTTTTTAAATTTGTTTTTGGCAGTGCAGAATTTTAATATAGACAAGTTTTACTATTCTTCTCTTTTATGGTTTCTGAGCATTTCTTACTTTCTATTCCCACAATTATCATAGTGAAAATCCTCACTACCTTGTAAGTAAATTACAGCTTCCCAACTGGTCTACTTTTCATTACTCCCTCTACGTTCCAACTGATCCTATACACTTGTCAGATTAATCCTCTTAAAATACTGTACATTAGTAGAGACACAAAAAGCTGAGATTACAATATAATAAAGATGTCAACTCTCCTGACAGGAAATGACTATTACAGTTTTGTCTTGTAGTAATTAAGCTCTCTCGAGCATTCTCAAACTCAGAAGTGTAAAGTTTTCTATAATTTTAATTCATTAGAATGTCACTGACCACAGGTCTAAGTATTATAAAAGAGAGGGACATTTTGATTGAAAACTAGGATTATATTCAATACACCAACTGCCTCAGGATTTCAACTTCACAGGACTATTTTTATGCTCTCCCCCCAGAATCCTTCTACCAAACTCTACCCTGCCCTAGTGGCTTCAACCACACAGAGGCTGGTCATAAGAGTTTTAGAATCCAGGTTTTTCTCACCATAAAGAGGAAATAATGTGTCTCTGACTCTATACAGAATGTGACACTATAATTCATGCTTTTGGAAGGAGGACTAACATTTCAAGCTGACAGCTAGGTAATAAATATGATTAGGAGCCAAGCACGCAAGCAGAGTATCCCCAAATGTATACCTTTCATAAGAAGACACAAGCAGGCTTAATCAGTAAGACAAATTCAGATTAAAAAATGCAGTCCCCCCCCCACCGCCCCCAGGCACAGCTAAATAAGCATCTTTTCAGCAGTACTACCTTCTTAACCCCAAATCATTATTTCCCTTGAGGACTCTTCTACAAAACTAAAAAAAAGAAAAAAAAAATTTAAGTTGGAGACAGTAACCAAATATGACTCATTAACCAAATAATTTTTCACATTTCTTTGTAATGAGTTATAATTTACATAGGTTTCAAATAAACAGCTTACATATCCAGTCCTCAAAATTAACCAATGAAGTACTTTTTAATCTCCATTTTCCCCAAAGGAAAATGAAATTCAGAGACCAAAATTCATGTTCACATAGCTGATAGTAGAGCTAGCACTTGAATAAAAGTCTTCATAACCCCATTCCATATTTTTGTCACTACACATCATCACTTTAACGTCTAGAAATTTACATTTCATGCCTATTTTTAATTTCAAAATAAAAGTTTTAATAAAATGTTTAGAGTATTGACATCATGCAGCCATATACACCAGATATGCCTCAAACTATTAATCTTCTAATGTGTTTTCATAACCCATTTGTTCAGATTATAGTACTTCTGTTACCCGTAAAAAAGACTCATTAAAAATACAAGCTATTAGTTTATAAAGTGCTTCAAACTACTCTTAGATAATAACAACACTGAATTGTTAATATTTAACAAACCAAATAATAGTTATTTAGTATCTTAATCTGACACTAATAAAACTCTTATTAAAAGTAACTATTAAACAAATAAGCTCTTGGAAAAATACCAAAATGCTTAGTAAATAATCTGTTACCACAGGCAAACTAAAAATTCAGGCATACATATATGTGTGTGTGTGTATGTGTGTGTGTGTATATATATTCCAAGTACATGATATTCTGGAAAAGGCAAAACTATGCAGACAGTAAAAAGATTTGTGGTTGCCAAGCGTTAGGAAAGAGGGATGAATGGGTAGAACACAATGGATCTCTAGGGCAGTGAAACTACTCTGTATGATACTATAATGGTGAATCCATGACATTACACATTTGTCCAAGCCCATAGAACGCACACACCAAGAGTGAACCCTAGGGGCTTCCCTGGTGGCACAATGGTTGAGAATCTGCCTGCCAATGCAAAGGACACGGGTTCGAGCCCTGGTCTGGGAGGATCCCACATGCCGCGGAGCAACTAGGCCCGTGAGCCACAACTACTGAGCCTGTGCATCTTAAGCCTGTGCTCTGCAACAAGAGAGGCCGCAAGAGCACGAGGCCCGCGCACTGCAACGAAGAGTGGCCCCCGCTTGCCGCAACTAGAGAAAGCCCTTGCACAGAAACGAAGACCCAACACAGCCAAAAACTGTAAAAATAAATAAATTTAAATTATTTTTTTTAAAAGATTGAACCCTAATGTAAACTATGAGCATTAGGCATAATGATGTGTCGATGTAGGTTTATCAATTGTAATAAATGTACCATTCTGGGAAGTAATGTTGATAATGGGAGAGGCTCTGCATGTGTAGGGGTGGACAGCATGTGGGAAATCTCCGTACCTTCCACTCAATTTTGCTGTAAATCTAAAACTACTCCAAAAAATAGAGTATATTTTAAAAATTAAGGTAAATTATCTGTGCCAACTCTAATCTGTTCAATCACTGCTTCAGAGGTCCACTTTCACCTGTTTAGGAAAGAACACCCTTGGCCATCAACCCTAACCTTCAGAGATATTCTGCCTTACACATCCACTGCTCCTCCCAATCCTGCTCTGGCTCTCGTAGCCTGCTCAGCATCTAACATGACATCGGTAGACTAAGTCCAAAGACACGGAGAAAATTAAGTATAGACAACAGATGGAGAAGGCAGGTAGTGGCTAAGAAGGTAAAGAATTCCGAAATAGGGAAATCTGCAGAAAAATCCACAAGAGAGCACAGAAAGGAGAAAACAATCCTGAGATGTGCTGAACTTACTGGTCTACATAATGCAAAAATCATATGAAATTAAATTGTCCTAAAATACAAAACATGATATTACAAGCATTTCCCGTCTTTAAAAAATGTCTTTGCTGAACATGATTCCAAAACTAGACCTCAATAATGTGTTTACAATGTGTCCTCCAGCCACAAGAAAGATGATTTTTCAAAAGTTGACCATAAATGCTATAAACATTTTTCAACAGAAAGATATATATCGGTCTTCCCTGGTGGCGCAGTGGTTGAGAGTCCGCCTGCCGATGCAGGGGACACGGGTTCGTGCCCCGGTCCAGGAAGATTCCACGTGCCGCGGAGCGGCTGGGCCCGTGAGCCACGGCCGCTGGGCCTGCGCGTCCAGAGCCTGTGCTCCGCGACGGGAGAGGCCACAACAGTGAGAGGCCCGCGTACCGAAAAAAAAAAAAAAAAAAAAAAAATATATATATATATATATATATATAAAAGTGTGTGTGTGCCAAAGTGCCATTACAAAGACCTAGCTCTCAGAATAAACTTTTGGATGAAATTGCAAAATTTTAATTTTTATGCTATATTACATGGAAGAAAGACGTACATTTTTATCTTCTAGGTATTCTTAATCTCAGACGTCACAAACACGCTGTGAGTTACCAAACTGAGCAGGAGTTCACTGAGATCTTGAAACAGTCACACAGAATGACGGGGGGGGGGGGGGGGGGTGCTTGTTTGCTCTGTTCATGAATGAGGAGGCCAGGCTAAGCACTGGCAGACCCAAACACCTGAGTCATTTGGGAGAGGCTAAGGACTCCAGTGGCAAAACAGGGACCCGTAAGACAGGCTTAAGAATGGTTCTGGCAGGAGTCACCACCATCACCACCACCACCACCTGAGCAAAAATCAACCTTCTATATCTAAAGTTTCAGGGGAGGCACAAAGGCTGGAGTTTCACCAGCGATGCAACTCAGTTCAGCAAATACCAAGTAAGCACCAACAAAGTACCCAGTGCTAGGGTAAAGGCGCTGGGGGACACTGAAGAGAACTTGGTCTCTTGGTATGGCACTCTGGGGAAGCCTGAGTGAGAACAGCCCCGTGGAAAGCCACTCCTGGAGAGGAACCAACTTGCCAGCACCGACTTGCCAGCCACTATGGAAGTGAATCTTTTAGCCCCAGGCACACCTTCCACTAACTGCACCTCCACCTGGTGTCTGTTGACAACCTCACGAGACCCTGAGCCAGAACCACCTGAATTGCAGAGCCATAGCAACCATGAGATAATAAATGAGTACTGTTGTTTTCAGCCACTAAGTTTTCGATATGGTACAAAGCAACAGAGAACGAATGCATCCAGATTTTACATAAAAGGCTCAGAGAGGCTAACTTACCTACTACCACATAGGAGTGAGCACTTAATCCACATCGGGAACCCAGTCTCTAGGCTTTAGATTCAGTTTCCTTGTCATTAAATGACATCACTTCTCAAGTAAAATAAGTTATAATACCATAAGAATGATCACTTCTATGTGATTACACAACCGGCACTAACACACCAGGCTTTCCACAGCACAGAGATACAGCACATGTCCCCGCACACTTAACAGACATGATGAGACCTGCGATATAATTGAATTTGTGACTCTTCATGGTACTTTTTAGGGTTTTTACTATCTTCTGAAAGAATTCTGGGTTTTTTTAGGTGTACAGATTTTTAAAATAAAAACCTAACATATTTATAGCATGTTAATACTAAACAATTACATTATTGACATTGAGGATATTTACACACTTGACAATCTTAATCACAATAAACATTTGTGTAATTTTAAACAGAATTAATATGTCACACCAAGGAAAATTCCACTGCTCATTGTTTCTTTAAGGATTTGCTTTAAGTCTTCAACTTTTAGCATTACACAAACATAGTAAAATATATTATCAAAATGCTCATGATGGTGAAATCTTAAGTCCCCATCTGTAAAATGGTTACTATCTTGCAGGACAAGGTGGCTGGTTCTTAGCCTGTCTACTCCTAGAGAAAGTCAATGGAACATTTCACTGTTACAACCACATCTGCATGTAACTGTAACTTAACTAAGGACACATTGTTATTAAAAGGAATTGCAAGAATTCAACCTACAATTTTTTAGCTCCAAACCTGACACTTTTCTTCTGTACCATGTTTTAGCCAGTAGTTCTCTAGTCTGAATGCCTAGGGCACTTTGAAAATTACCCATACCTGGACATCATCCCCCAGAAATTCTGATTTAATTGCTTTGGTCTGTTTTAGCCACCTAATATATAATAAACCAGTGGTGGTAAATTCACAGAAAGTTTATGCCACAAAGGGAGAAACTGTGGATACCCCTACATGTTAGCTAAAACATCCTTATCCCCTAAGACAAAGATACCTTGCAATAAACGAAGCAGAACAAGAAGGAAAAGGAGATGGGAAACTCAAACCCATTCTGCTGCTTTCAGGGAGCCACCAAGGAATATTGTATTCCCCTGATTCCTCTCCCTGAACCCCATCACCCCACAACTTAACTCCACTGCAAGCTTCAACTCAAGCATCACCTCCTCCATGAAGCCTTCAGGACCACACAAAATAAAGAAGCCCATTTCTCTGCATCCATCTTACCCTGAACTCTACCTCTAAATAGCACATACTGCACAAGGCATTTATTTACACATCCATTTCTCTTACTGGCCTGAGGGCTCCTTACCGGTAGGGTCCCTATATTATTCATCCTTCCCATCTTATATATCTTTGTATCCAGAGCCTTGAAGATAGATAGTAGATATTAAACAGTATTTGCTGAATTGTATGGGTTTTTTTTTTTTATGTTTGGTATGGTTATTTCCCCCTTGGCCTCCTAGTAGACACTCTTCTGAAATTTTTCAACTTCTCATAAAAGAAAGGGGACTCCCCCTCCCCCCACAACTGGATTAGGTTAGAGAATAATGTATGCAAAAAGGCCAGACATGTTGAGAGCAAGACAGCAGTGGAACCCTAGGCCAAGAATGAATAGGATAAATGGGGTAAAATGAGATACCCGAAGGTAAGATCAGGTATGAATTTTTTTTAAGGGAGAGATTAGGCAAACAAAGGGACAACTTGATTTTCATTCACAAGAAGGTGAGACAAAGAACACTGATTACAGGCAACCATATTTTCGTATTTTCGACAGAGCTTTTAAAATTCTGAACTGAAGACCAATGAAGCCAGAAGCTCTGAGAAAGAACCCAGGCCTATCTACTCTAGCCTCACTCCCTCCCCTCCTGTTTACCCCTTCGCCCAGGGCAGTTCACTCTGCCCGGAACCTGAAAAGTTGTACTTTCTCTTTTCTCCCAGCCTCTCTGGTCACTCTCCTTCAGCATCCTTACATCTTCCTTTTTCTTGGTTTGTCCCTAAAATGTCAATATCCTCTAGGGCTTACTTTCAGCCTTTTTCTCTTCTCTTTCGATGCAGTTCCTCTGAGCACTTTTATCCTTACCCATGCCTCAACCACTCTCCATGTGGCAAGCACTCAGAAATCTGTATCTCCAGCCTCCCCAGCTCTTGTGATGCTCCAAGACCGTATCAACTGCCCCCTAGATGCCTCCAACTCACCAATGACATGCCCCACAAGCACGTTAAACACAACGTGTCCGAATCTGAACTATCACCTTCCCCCTCAGAACTGCTTCCTCTTCTTTGCCCTCCCACCACCCAGAAACCTGGCAGTCATTCTAGTCAGCCTCACTCTCCCATTCCCTTTACATTCAAACAGTCGCAAAGACCAGCCAGCTCTGCCTCCTGCTAGATATTCTGCTAAACATTCTCACTTCTGAGCACCCCTACTACTTCTGCCTTTGTCTGTGTTCTCAACCTCCTATCATCCACGCTAATTGCACTGTCTACTCCGGCCCCCAATCTTACCCCATCCCCACCCCACTGTACCCCAATCTACTCAGCACACTGCTTTCACGGTGATCTTTCAGGTCATTCGTATTGCTTCAGTGGCTCACTACAACACATGGGATGGGAAATGCGCCCTGAATGAGCTTTCTACTTTCATCTCCTTTCACTCCTGACTTTGCCCTTCACACTCTAATATAATGACCTACCTACAGTTCCCAGAACACACTATGCTCTCCTAATACCACACGACTATTCATGTAATTAGCTCCACCTGGAAATGCTCTGTGCTGCTTGTCACCCTGCCCAATCCTACTCAGCTGTCAAGACTCGGCTCAAACACAACCACGGCTAAAGTCCTTCTCTGGCACTCCTGTCAGGGATCAAGAGCTTCTGCTAGGCTTGTTTTGCATGTGTAGGCATCTCCATTAGAGCACATAGCACACAATATTTGAACTGTTGGTCAAGATGGCCGCTGTCCTATAGACTGTAAGCTCCTTGGTCAAGGAAAGTGACTTTTCAACTTTCTATCCTCAGCACTAGTTCAATGCACACAGCATACAGAAAATTTTAAAAAGGAATTAATGTATTAACTGTAGGCCAATGAAAGGAAAAAAGATCAACTGGACTTTAAGTACAGGAAAAAAATCCAGATCTCAAGGAAGTACAGACATCTATTATTAATTCCCACCCATTAAAAAAAATACAAATATATGGTTACTAACGTAGTACAAAGGTGTCAAAGAAAAATTCTGTCATTGGACTAAGCAGGCAATAAGGAGCTAAGAGTCTCCAATGGAGCAGCTGACAAAAGATTAGCACAGGGCTTCCCTGGTGGCGCAGTGGTTGACAGTCCACCTGCCGATCCAGGGGACACGGGTTCGTGCCCCGGTCCGGGAAGATCCCACATGCCGCGGAGTGGCTGGGCCCGTGAGCCATGGCCGCTGAGCCTGCGCGTCCGGAGCCTGTGCTCCACAACACAACGGGAGAGGCCACAGCAGTGAGAGGCCCGCGTACATGAAAAAAAAAAAGATTAGCAGAAAGGTCAGAGATAAAGGTGGTTCTTTCTCCGAGTCAAGTAATTCAACCTGAGTCCATGGACTGAGCAAAAGACTGGCACCTTCCTCTCTCAGTTCACCACTCTTCCCCTTTGTCATGATTCTCCATACCCCTTTCCCAGTCCCACTACCAAGTCCCAGCTTCAGTGGGTAATTCCCTTCAGCTGGAGTCACAAGCTTGGGACACAAGAGAGGGGAAGTCTTTGTTCTCGTGGCCAGGACCTAGAGGAAAGAAAATGAAACTGCTATCTACTGAGAACCTATTTTGTACCAGACATTGTGCTACTTTAAGAACAGTCATTGGGATTTCCCTGCAGTCCAGCGGTTAAGACTCCATGCTTCCACAGCAGGGGGTGCAGGTTCTATCCCTGGTCTGGGAACTAAGATCCCGCATTTCCGAGGTGCGGCCAAAAAAAAAAAAAAACACACTCCCTAAATCTCACAGTAGTCATTTATAATTAGTACCCCATTTTACAGATGGGAAATTTGTGTCCAAGGTCACACAGCAATGACACAGCTGGCCCAAGAACCCAGGAATATTTCTCCAGAGTATTTCTACACCCCTGACCACCTCAAAATGGAGAGATGTGGTCCAGCCGTTCTAGGCTGCAACTCAGAACACATTATTCTCCAAAACTCTATTATAAGTGTTGCTTACAGTCTATAGTATCACTAATACACAAAGGCACACAATGAGTTAGCAAAGCTTTGGGGTCCTGGCCTGGAAATCTAAATGCTATTTGTTATTTTATTCCTATAAGTACACTGTTCAACATGACAAACAAAAGTGGTCTTGAAAATTTATTTGGGGAATACAAGGAGTTCTTAAGTGAGGCTTTTCCTTAAGAATATTTTCTTCCACAAAAAATCACCAAGGATAGAAACTATTTCACCTTGTTAACTTGTAAGAACCATGACACTAGAAGACACCTGTGGGAAATATGCTTATCTGACCAGGTGCTCATTTACAGTATGCTGTCAATTGAATAAAACATCATACTAAATCCTACAGACCACAGCTTATGAGAGACATGCCACAAACTACAGCAGTACAGCTGATATGCCTGTAATCTACTGACAAAATTTAGTCTTTAGCAAAGTGAAACCAGATGTCTGGTGTGAAATCAGATGTCTGTGGACTTGTCTTTCTTGGCTTCCAGAGCAGTATTAGCTACACTAAATACACAGCTTAGCTGTATATTAAACCCACGACTTGGCAAAATCATGACAGTTTGGACATGAAGCATCAGAATTTTTATTGTAATTCTTATAAACCAAAGACATTTCTGAAATAAAAATCCTAACTTTAAACACTCAGCTAAATGTGGTATATGTCTTTCTCACTGTGGGAACAGTGTCAGAGCTTTTTAAACACATTATGGAAACCCTTCCCCTTCATTTTTCAAGCTGACACTCTTTCCGTAGGGCTGTGGAATGATCTGATAGAGGGAATCAGGTGTCAGTCCTTGTCCCAGAAATTCTAGGATCAGATTGAACAGGTGATCACCTGTGAAAATGCAAATACCCAGGAAGCTTAGCACCTTTAGGAAAGTACTAGATTGCTTTCCACAATCACAAGCAAGATCAAAAGAAAGTGGGTGACCCGATAGAGAAACAGGGAGGGAAGTTAATAGTATCTGTGTGCCAGGCACTGTTTTTACACCTTCTTTTTAATATACCCATTGTTCTGTTTTTTAGGGGCAAAGAAGTTTTAACTGGCCTACAGTCGCAGAGCTAATATAATAAGAGCCAGGGGCTTCCCTGGTGGCGCAGTGGTTGAGATTCCACCGGCCGATGCAGGGGACGCGGGTTCGTAACCCGGTCCGGGAGGATCCCACATGCTGCGGAGAGGCTGGGCCCGTGAGCCATGGCCGCTGAGCCTGCGCGTCCGGAGCCTGTGCTCCACAACGGGAGAGGCCACAACAGTGAGAGGCCCCCGTACCGCAAAAAAATAAAAAAAAAAAAAAAATAAGAGCCAGGATTCACATCCATGTCTGAAAGACTATAAAAGGTATGCTACTTCCACACAGGATTTGGAGTGGAACAAAGAGCAGTGGTAAATAGCCAAGAATATGGAGGTAAAAGGCAGAAACCTACCATTTTTACCCAGCAGTGGTCGTCTGAGACTGATTTCAGATGAGACTCACATTCTACCTTTTACATATAACCTTGCAAAATTTAATTTTAAGTAACTTTTTTTTTACCTTATATAACTTTTGTAACCAAAAAAAGACAACTTGTTTCACTTCTATTTAAAAAAAAAAAAAAAAAAAGGAGGTTATGGGAATTCCCTGGCAGTCCAGTGGTTAGGACTCAGCACTTCCGCTGCCAGGGGCCTGGGGTTCAATCCCTGGTCAGCGAACTAAGACTCCGCAAGCCACTCGGCACGGTCAAAAAAAAAAACTGCGATTGACATATACACGCTATTATATATAAAACAGATAACTAATAAGGACCTACTGTATAGCACAGGGAACTCTTCTCAATACTCTGTAATGACCTATATGGGAAAAGAATCTAAAAAAAAGGATATATGTATAACTGATTCACTTTGCTGTACAGCAAAAATTAACACAACATTTTAAATCAACTATACTCCAATAAAAATTAAATTAAAAAATAAACTTAAAAATTAAAACAAAAAAAAAATGAGGTTAAATGTAAAGAAACCCACACAAGTGCACAGCCTACTTTAGCATTTATTTTCCTAAGTGCATCATTCTTAACATTGTCCATGCTTTCTAATCTTAGGTCATTTTTCTGGAACAATTCAAAAAATTATCCTCATCTAATTATTATGCTGGTTCAATACATTTATTACACTGGAAAATGGCTATAACTTTACTACAGGACACAAATCACCATGGTCAGTCACCCTTGAACGTTTATTTCTGAAAGTATCAGTAAGGCAGGAAAATAACACTGTTCTCCCACACCACTGCAACCACTATCAGCAGTACAGTGAAGGTCTCCTACATTAACACTGAACTATTCAGAAAAAACACAGAAAACCGGTAAAAGGCCTGCCCCCAAATGGCCATCTCCAAGTCTCCTCATTCCCACCATCCTACTCACATCAAAGTGCTCAGCACTTTGGTATAAGTATATATATCTATCTATCGAATCAATAAATGAACCTATCACCAATAAACAACTATTTCCTGTTTTTTTCAGAAAGTAAGTTATGTGGCCATCTGCCAGTTGAGCACACACAAATAAGAAGGCAGGTTCAGGACACAGGCAGCCAATGTCAAGATGCCACGGAGGGGAGGGCAAGTCTAGTTTTCCTGTGTAAGTATCCAAGAATGTGATTTACAAAATCCTTGCCTGTGGCTTACCTGAATTTTAACTAATTCAAAATATTTCTTTATATGGGACACAGAGGATGCATAAGGTGTTTCCAAACTTCTGAGAGCAGCTGTGTCTCATTTCACTAATACTAGGGGAGGAGAGATCATGGAAAAGTTCCAGAGAAGAACGGTTAAAAGAGCCCACACTGATAAATCACATCAAACATTCGAAGACTTCAATATGCTGTTTGGCAACGTTTCAGAAGTGAAGAGAATGCTGGTGAGGAGGTATCGAAGTGAAAGTCAAGAAGAAAAGGCCCAGTCTGGTCATTTCTCCCTCCCAAAATACCTTTCTCTATGAGCTTAAGAGAAGATCCCAAAAGAACTTCAACACTTGTAACATTGTTATTAACTTTATGCTTTGGAGTCCTAAAGGAATTTTACAGGAGTCCCATTTTAAAATGTAAAGATCCTTGGAGGGGTTCCTGTTCATTATCAAGAAGAGCAATGATGCTTTAATTTCACAGTCTCAGAGATTAGTCCAAGTTAGCTAAGAGAAGGGGGCCTGAGACAGACAACTACAAGACAGACAACTACCGAGAGGTGAAGGGTAATGACAGTTTTCTGCCAGATCAAGTGACTAAAAGGGACCTATGCCAGCTGTCAAAGTCCCAGCCAACTTACAGACTCCGAAACACCTGAAAAAAAAAAAAAAAAAAACTCTTCGACTTGGAGCCTGTGACCCTTGAAGGTGGGCCTTAGGTTCCTGCTGAAAACGTACAATTTGGCCCCAAGACCCAAGGACAGTTCTGGATCTAGTCCTTCTCTCTCTGGCTCGCTCTCTTTCAGGATAAAGTCCTAGCTCCTTCCACCCCTAACCATTCCTTACTTACCCTTTCTCCCGTTCCTCCTCGGTGAGAAGGGGTAAGTGGTTACTTTGTGCCCTCGCCCAATTTGGCCAAAACCCTAAAAGTAAAAATGACAGAGACAAACACGTGTTTTAAAACCCTGACATTCAAGCTTCAGGAACTCCCACCACTCGCCCAAGGTGTCCAGACAGAAGGCAGCGCGTCTCCACAGCGCTCCCTCTCGGCCAGGACTTGGGCCGGAATTGTCCCCTCTGGTGGGGGGCACGAAGAGAGGGCGCGACCTGGGGGCGCCTGGCCAGCGGGGAGGAGCGGGTCGGCTCCGGGCCTGGCGTCCCAGTCTCTTGGCTCCGGGTTCCGACCCGCGTTGGCGGAAGGAAGAGGGGAGGTCCGGGGTTGGCCGCCCCGCGGGGCCTCAGATAAACACGCGCACGCACACATGCTCCCGATCACCGCAGGACTCGCGGCCAAGCAGCCCTCCGCCTCCCAGCAACGCTCGTCCCCTCTGGGGCTAACTCCGGGGTAAGGGTCCCAAGCCCTGGGGGCCACCAAGGGTCGGCAGCGGCACCCCGCCTGCCCACCCCAGCCAACCTCACAGCCCCCTACCTGCCCCCAAACCCCCGCCCTCCGCACCCGCTGCGCAGCTCAGCCCAAGAGAAGTCCCCGCGTGGGTTCCGCCCTCCGCCGGCGGCAAGCTCCGCCCCCACCCCCGGAGAGCGGGAGCTTCGCGAAGCTCCGCCCCCAGCGGTAAAGCTGTACTTCCGAACGCCTGCGCGGGTTAGGCCCAAAACCCGGCCTGGATCTAAAACGGATCAAAAACAACGCTCGCTGAGCAGGCAATTACTGAGCACTTGCCCTGAGCTCTGTGCTGTACTAACGCCTGAGAGAGGGCAACAAAGAGTTGAAAATCTGTGAGACTGTGACTACATGCTCTCCCCTTGTTTTACAGATGAGGAAACCGAGACCCCAGCAGTTGTTTTGAGTGAACAGCTACAGTAGCAAGCTGCCTTATTGGGGCTCCCCCTCTGGACTCGTCCTTTCGTCGTTTTTCTACTAAAGTGAGCATGGGAAAACTATTTGATGTTGCAGCTTCTTAACAAGCCAGAAGGAATAACCCAGAACAAGTGGTTTACTTTGGAGAAACTGGAATTTCATACCTAAGCTTTTGCATTCAAATAACACAAACTCTTAACTGGGTTATTAAAACCTTCGAAGAAAGTGAAACCTACAACTACTTTTTTTTTTTTTTAACCCTCCACCAATTATATCCTTGATTCTGTCTGTCTTTATCGTCCTTCTGGATACTGACAAACTATTCTGTGCAAATCATTCAATACAAATCTAAGTACCAGACACTCTGGTACTTTGGGTTCAAAACTAATTCTAAGGTTTTAAAAACCTAGTCAGAGACTTAAACGGTCCTGATAACTAGAACTATTAGTCTCCTGAGGAGAATAAAATTGCTCACCTGTGAAGGGGTTGTGTAGCAGTTTTGTAGTTTTTCTTATTTGTCACTGAAATAATTACTGTAAGGTAAGCTCTTCTCTGCTAGTGCTTAAGGACTTAATTCCAAGAACACTTAGCTTGGAAGACCACCCTCATGGAATAGCAGTGGGGACCGATTTGTAAATTGGACTGGGATCTATTGACACTAATAATTAATATTAAAAATTAATTAGGTGGTCCCAAATTAAATAGATGGAGTTCCTGGCCACCAGGAGCTGACTGTGTGGAATGGAATGTATGTGGAAAAACAACAAAGACAGGTATGTGTAATTTTTATTATAAAGGAATGTAAATAAACATACAAAGAGTTGCTGAGTCTGACCAGACTTTGTCACTAAGATTCATGAAATGTACTTAGGAAGCTGAGGTAATCTGAAAAGCGTACAGTACTCTATATGACTCCAACTATCTGACACTCTGGAAAAGGCAAAACAATGGAGACAGTAAAAAGAACTGTGGTTGACAAGGGTTATGCTGGAAGAAGGGAAGAATAGGCAGAGCACAAAGAATATTTAGGGCAGTGAAAATATTCTGTATGATACTGTCAGGGTGATGCATGTCCTCGTACATTTGTCAAACCCCATGGAATGGATAACACCAAGAGTGAAACTTGATGTAAACTATAGACTCTGGGTGATAATGATGTGTCAGTGTGGGTTCATCAGTTGTAACAAATGTACCACTTTGATGCTGGGATGTTGATAGTTGGGGAGGCTCTGCAAGTGTGGGGTCTCTGTACTTTCTCCTCAGTTTTGCTGTGAACCTAAAACTGCTCTTTAAAAAAAAAAAAAGTCTTCTAAAGAAAAAGAAGCTGGGGTAAAACCTCAGAACATCCCATATTCTTCAAATTCATCAGTTAAATTATAAACTGAATATTTGGCTTTATGTGTGGAGTTGAAACAAAATGAGTTGTTTCCTTAGATGAGAGCAGCATTCTGTTTGGCATTTATGTCATCAGGAAGAAAATGAATCATATATTCCTAAGGTACAAAATTGAACTGTGGTTAGAGATCATGTCTAATGCTCAAGGAGATATTTAAACAAAGTTAACTTGAAATAAAGTTTATAAATTCTATGAATACATTTATATTTTGAATCTATTCCTATTCATACATACTTACAATTAATAAGCAAATAGTGCAAGATATCATAGAATAAAGGTTTTCAAAATTCTTGGTCTCAAGATCTCTTTACATTCTTAAAAATGATTGAGGACTTTAAAGAGCTTTTGTTTATGTGGGTTATATATGTCGATATTTACTTTATTAAAAATTAAAACATGGGGCTTCCCTGGTGGCGCAGTGGTTGAGAATCCGCCTGCCGATGCAGGAGACACGGGTTCGTGCCCTGGTCCGGGAAGATCCCACATGCCGCGGAGCAACTAAGCCCGTGAGCCATGGCCGCTAGGCCTGCGCCTCCGGAGCCTGTGCTCCGCAACGGGAGAGGCCACAACAGTGAGAGGCCCGCATACCACAAAAAAAAAAAAAAAAAAATTAAAACAAAAAATTTAGATGTATGTTTATTAACTCATTTTTAAATAATAAACTCATTTCATGTTTACTATAAAGAACATTTTTTTGAATAATGAATAGATTTTTTTTAAAATTAGTGAGAAAATTGGCCTTTTTCACATTTTTTGCAAATCTCTTTACTCTCTGGCTTAAGAGAGAGTGTTGGAAGCTCACATTCTGCTTCTGCATTCACTCTTTTGTGATATGTTGTTATAGCTAAGATATTATGAGGAAAACTGGCCCTCATTCAAATCATGGTTGAAAAAAGGAGGACCTTGCAAATCCCCTAAAAGGGTCTCAGAAACCCCCAGGGGTCCTCACATCTCACTTTGAGAATTGCTGCCAAATAACATTTTGCATTTCATTTATTTGAATATCATGCATTCCCACATCAGAGTTTGCTAACACCTGAAATTATAGCCCTTCACTTATTCCAAGCTAAAACTCAAACTTGACAGCTCATGTCAAACCCATCACATTTCTGAAAGTTTTTTCAAGGCTTTTACTGTAGCAACTCTGATTAAATTGATATTCTTTTTGAATACATATAAAAACATTTAAGATTTCATTTATATCCCTCATTTCAAACATTTTTGGGAAATTTTGAATGTAAATTGTACCATCTGGAAAAATGAAACATTGGTATATGGTTATTAACCAATTTTAGGTCTACTTATAATGAATGATGTACATCTCCTTTTACATAAGTAATTTAAAAGTCAGCTTAAAATAAAAATAAAACAGGCAATTACAGTTTTGTTTATTACCTAAATAAATACTAGGTTCTAAAGTTATTGCCTTGGAATAAAACTTTACATGTATAAGCTTTCATTTTTACTACAAATGAAATAATTTAAGTCATGCATTTTGGATTTTTAAATACAATTTCCAACTAAAAGAAACCAGGGCCACTCAGAGGAATGTCTGATTTCAGGTCTGGGGCAGGATATATATAAGACAAGTGTGGGATATCTTGTGACACAAAACAAGGAATCCATTCACAATAAATAAGCGTGTCAAAAGGTAACAGAAACCAAAATCAAAGGATCTCTTTGGTCAAAGATGGGACAATCAAAAAAAGTAATAAATATAGTTATTTGAAACATACTGAATATATAAAAATCCATGAATTCTTAATGATGCTCCAGAGGAGGGAGACAAAAATCAACTAAAACAAAACAATTCACTGGACACTACTGCAAGTAACTAGGGCACACACCCCTTATTCTAAAATTGTCAATTGTGGGGCTTCCCTGGTGACACAGTGGTTAAGAATCCACCTGCCAATGCAGGGGACACAGGTTCGAGCCCTGGTCCGGGAAGATCCCACATGCCGTGGAGCAACTAAGCCCGTGTGCCACAACTACCAAGCCTGCACTGCAGAGCCCACGAGCCACAACTACTGAGCCCACGAGCCACAACTACTGAACCTTCATGCCACAACTACTGAAGCCTGTGCACCTAGAGCTCGTGCTCCACAACAAGAGAAGCCACCACAATGAGAAGCCAGCACACTGCAAGGAAGAGTAGCCCCTGCTCGCCGCAACTAGAGAAAGCCTGCACGCAGCAACAAAGACCCAATACAGCCAAAAATAAACAAATAAAAAATAAATTAATTTTAAATATTAAAATAAAATAAAATTGTTATTTGAAAGAAAAGAATTAGAACTTACACTACCTTTCCTGATTTAACTGTATTTCAGAAAGCCAAATCATTGTTGAGGGTAAGTTGTTTTTTATAATATAGAAAGAAATACCAGAATTGGAAAACTGCCATTTAGCAATCCTTTGTGAAATAAATGATTCAAGCAACAATCATCAATGGATTAAACTATTAAATGGAAGGTCAATAAGGTACTTTACAATGGAGATCAGGGTGTCACTACCTCAGCCTAATACTAATACTCTTAAGTATCACTACAAAAGGGACTCCATTGTGTGCTTCCTGATCTAATGCCCTCTGAAGCACTCAGCACACCTATGAAGTGTTCTTCCCTAAACAAAACAAAACAGTCTAATCAAGCCTTAGAACTGACTTCCCACTTAAAGTCTTACAGGAAACATGAGGATTAGAGGAACAACTTAAATACACCACAAAGAAGGTAACAGATAAAGTCTAGAATGTGACACACTCTATAAAACAACTGACACTATTTCTACAGCAAGTTAATAACAGGGCAAAAAAGAGAGAGAGGTGAGGAAGAGCTCTGAATTAAAGAGATATAGCAGCAAAATGAAAGGTGTGACCTTGTTTAGTTTCAACTGTTGTGATTCAAACATCACAACAGTTAAAAAAACATTAAGACATGCATGGACATTTGAGTATGGACTGGTATTAGACAATGCCAAAGAAATATTGATATTTTATTGGGTGTAATAATGGCATTGTGGTTATGTTGGAAAATGTCCATTTTCTTTGGGGAAACATTCTGAAGTGTGTTGAAGTTAAATGACATACTATCTGGCATTTGCTTTAAGATATTTTAACCAGTAGGATTCATCCCTGGGATGGTTCAACATATGCAGATCAATCAATATGATACATCATATTAATAGAATGAAAGAAAAGAATCATGATCATCTCAATAAAAAGAGAAAAAGCATTTGACAGACTTCAACATCTATTCATGGTAAAAAATAATCTTAACAGATTAGGCATAGAAGGAATATATTTCAACATAATAAAAGGCCATATATGACAAGCCCACAGCTAACATCATACTCAATGGTGAAAGGTTGGAAGCTTTTCCTCTAAGATCAGGAATGACGAGATTGCCCACTCTCAGCATAGTACTGAAGTCCTAGCATAGTACTGAAGTCCTAGCTAGTGAAGTCAGGAAGAAAAAGAAACAATAGGCATCAGAATTGGAAAGGAAGAAGTAAAATTTTCTCTATTTGCAGATGACATGATTTTATATATGGAAAATCCTAAAGATTCAATCAAAAAACTGTTAAAACTAGTCAACGAATTCAGTAAAGCTGCAGGGCACAAAATTAACATGCAAAAATCAGTAGTGTTCCTATACACTATAAATTTTGAAATCCTGAGAAAGAACACCAAAGCAGGAGACATCATACTTCCTGATTCCAAGCTATATTATAGTCATTAAAACAATATGGAACAGACAAATAGACCCAGGGAACAGAATCAAGAGCCCAGAAATAAACCCAAGCACACATGATCAACTAGTATTTGACAAAAGGGCCAAGAATACTCAATGGAGAAAAGACAGTCTCTTCAATAAATAATGCTGGGAAAATTGGATAGTCACATGTAAAAGAATAAAATTTGACCACTATCTTACACCATTCACAAAAATTAACTTGAAACAGATTAAAGACTTAAATGTAAGATGTAAAACCGTGAAACTCCTAGAAGAAAACATAGGACAAATGCTCTTTGACATAGGTCTTGGTAATGATATTTTGGAAATCACTCCTAAAGTATAAGAAACAAAATCAAAAATAGACAAATAGGACTACAATAAACTAAAAAGCTTCTTCACTGCAAAAGAAATCACCAAAAACCAAGTCCTTAGATCCATGAAGGAAGGAAACAGTTACCTGGAGGACACTGGCCTGCCTCACATTTTCCTGTTTTTTAATTTGCTTTTGATTGACAATTCTGACATATCTGAAGGAATTGCTTAGATATTCTTATGAATTAGCCAGATAATAATTACAAACCACAAATCCATAATAACTACTTATGGTGGAAAAAATTCAAAATAAAACTGCACACAGTAAAAATTTGTTACAAGGGAAAATAAACAAGATCCATATCTTGTTGGTAACTCTGAAAGCTAAAAACACTGAACTGTAGGTTTAGTAGGAATAATCAGTACAAAATGATGACGCAATGGCTAAAACTGCACATGATTAAAATGTATAATTGACAAATTCTGTTTTCCTTCATCTGAGCATATCTTTATTTCCCCCTCATTCCTGAAGGATTATTTTAACCAGATATAGAATTGACAATTCTTATCTCTCAGTATTTGAAAAATGTGGTGCCACTTCCTTCTGGCCTCCATTGTTGCCAGATGAGAAATCTGCTCTCATTCAAATTGTTGTTCTTCTATAAGTAGTGTGTTGTTTCTGGCTGCTCTCCAGACGTTTTTATTTGTCGTTAGTTTTCAGAAGCATTGGGATATTTTGGCATGGATTTCTTTTCTTTTCTTTTTCTTTTTTTTTTTCCTACTTAGGGTTTGTTCAACCTCTTAAATTATACCTTTCACCAAATTTTGGAAGTTATTAACTATTATTTCTTCAAATATTCTCTAAATCTCACATTCTTTCTCCTCTCCTTCTGGAACTCCACTGACACAAATGTTAGCTCTTTTGTTATTGCCCATAGGTTCCTGAGATTCTGTCCATTTTTTTGCCCCAGTTGCTTTTCTCTCTGTTGTTCAGGTTGGGTAAATTCTATTGATCTGTCCTCAAGTTCACCAATCCAATCCACAGTCATCTCCAATCTATAGTTGAACCCATCTAACAAGTTTTTTATTTTGTTTTAATTTTTTTAGTTCTATAATTTTCACTTGGTTCTTTTCTTATATAACATTTATTTCTTTGCTGAGATTTTTTTCATTTGTGTCAAGATAATTTATAGTTGTTAATTGAATCATTTTTATAATGGCTGCTTTAAAATCCGTGTCACATCATTCCAACATCTAATTCATCTTGGGTTTGACATCTGTTGATTTTCTTTTCTCATTCAAGTTGTGATTTTCCTAGTTTTTGGTATGATGGGTGATGTTCAATTATATCTTGGATATTGTGGCTATTATAGGACTCTGAATCCCACTTAATCTTCTTTTTTAAACAGACAGTCCCCCCTGTTGAAGTATAGCAGGAAGCCAGGGGATTTTGTATGTTTAGCCTCCCACTGGACTCCACCAACATCACCCAGGCAAAAGTGGAGCACTCATTCACACTGCCCTAATGTCATGGCTGAGTCTGACACCTTCACCGTAGAAGTAAGGCACTCACTCACACCATCTAGATACCTCTTAAAGGGGGTGCCACCAGGGAGCTGGGAAACAGACACCTTATTGACACCATTGTGTTGATACAGAATTGAGTGGAATCTCAGCTCTCAATTCCTCATTGAGCTTCATTGACACCAGGGGAGGAGAGGGCCATAAACAGAGGGCCAGCTAGCCCTACCTCTGGGAGTGGAGGCTCAGAACCCATTGGGCTAAGGCACAGCTTCCATGGGGGAATGGGGGGCTGGAGGAGAAAGTGGAATGTGACTAGACTTGAGTCAGTCTTGTTGATGCTGGCACTGGGGGTGGCATGTGAATTGAGACATAGTTGTGACAAACCTGCATCCTACTGCCTCATTAAGTCTGGTTGCTGCCAAGAGTGGATGTAAGCTCAGCTCATTGCTGGACCCTGCTGACACTATCCTGGCAGGGAATTGAGGAAGACCTGCTTCTGCCAGACTGAGAACAGCTGTCCCCTCAACCAATCAACACCATCCTGTGTAAGAAGCAGAGTGCTGCTGCCTGCTTCCAGTGAGTGCGGTGGAAAAATCAGGTTTCTGCTCGGCCTCCATGAAACCTCCAGAGAGAGAGGGGTGTGGCTTTTCCATTGTTGTTTGACTGGAGTAGGGTGGGTATCACCGAAAATTTTAAACAGGCTTTTCTTGGAGCTTTTTTGGTATATGTCTGTTGCTGCTTCCAGGTTGGAAGCTTCTGCAGGGCCCTGTCTAGGATCTAAGGGAGGCAGCAAGGAAACCCAGGGAACCCACTGCCATCTCAGTCCTCAAGTCCCAAGGTGTCTAAATTGTCCACCTTCTTTTGAGACTTCAGAGACTTCCTATGCTTGTGGGTTGAGTTATGCCCAGGCTTTTTCATTCTAAGAAGGAGGACCTGGGTGGAATGAGGCTATTTCAGTTTCACCAGAACCAGAAGTCATCTTTGTAAATACTTTAATAGAAGAAATGCAAAAATATGAATTGTTATGAAATATTCCAGCATGAAATTAGAAACTGATCTAATATCTCAATTATCAAAAGCAATATCAATTTCCAAAAACAAGGCAAGCAGACAAAATGAAATTAAATAAGAGTGCTAATATGATGTTATGTGTGCAATAATACTCAACTTCAAGATGCTTTTAGACACTCTTAACAATTCAAGTATCAATGCAAAATAAAATTTTCTACATCTAGAATATTTGTTACAAAACAAAAATCAAGGGCTTCCCTGGTGGCGCAGTGGTTGAGAGTCCGCCTGCCGATGCAGGAGACACGGGTTCGTGCCCTGGTCCGGGAAGATCCCACATGCCGCGGAGCGGCTAAGCCCGTGAGCCATGGCCGCTGAGCCTGTGCGTCCGGAGCCTGTGCTCCGCAACGGGAGAGGCCACAACAGTGAGAGGCCCGCATACCGCAAAAAAAAAAAAAAAAAAATCAAGATTATCAGGGCAATTTTTTAGTTTTTTTATTTTAAGAATGATAACTTTTAAATAAATTTCAATTTTTAGTCACCTTCATTTGGTGTTTATTATTGGTGTTAATTTTCTCATCTCAATTTTTTCTATTATCAGGTAGAGATCATTTTTACATGTTATTAAAATATATACTCTTGTAATATGCATTTGTTCTCTTCATTTTTACAGAAAACCTCTAAAACTTTTAGAATAACCCTATTATCAAAAAATGATACACTCCTTATTATTATGGTCACCCATCATTATCTAAAACCACATAAGTACATTAAAAAATACATATTAACTTATGATTCCTGGAATTCCTATTTATTTCCTTAATCATGAAAGTATCTGTTGGGAATTTGAAATCACTGTAAAAATGTGAATACACAGACTAATTGCCTTATTAACAAAGTCTTTTTTTTTTTTTTCAATGATGTAGACCTTAATCAAAATTTTTTCTCAATCCAACTCATATATCCAAACTTACTTGGTCATTGTAGGCATTCTGATGCAGGAAAATCATGACATATTCTTAAACAACATGAGAATATTCAGCCTTTAGAAGAAAAGGCTTAGGTGAGAATTTGATAGCTATCTTCATAAACTTCAAGGGCTGTCCTGAACAAGAGAAACTGCGTTTATTCTTTAAGACCCAAGAGGATAGAATTAGGATAAATGAGATGGAGTTACAGGAAAGAAAATTTTGATTTTATATGTATACCCATTTTCTAGCAACCAGAGAACTCTGAAAAGAGTGCCTCCAGAAATAATGATTTCCTGTCAAGGAAAAAGACTGGACAACCACTTATTGGGGATTGTATCAAAGGGACTCTTAAGAGTTTATGATTCCATCTCTATTATCTCATGCTATTCTCCTAGTGAGATACATAGGACAAGTATTAAAATTGCCATTTATGGATAAGAATAATGAAATTCAGAGAGTATATTGGTTAGGACTCTTGGTAAATTATAAAAGCAACTTGAGCTAGCCTAAGCAAAAATGAAAGACAGTATAAGATTGAGTGCTATTTCATAGAAACCAAGGCTAGTATAATGCAGCTGAAAACAGAAGCCAGCAGAACTCTATCTTGACTCTGCATCTCTCAATAAATTGCTTTGTTCTCTGCTTCTACAGATGTATTTTCTGTGCTTCCCAGCCACATGATAGGTAGAAGATATTTATTCCACAGCCCCCTAGTTTACATTTCTACCATTCAAGAGACCAGCCCAGGATGACTGCCTCAATTATTTTGGACTTTATGGTACCAATTCATCACATCGTTCTCCCTTCTGATTCCTATGCCAACTGATAAATAACCACAGTAAAACTGAGTTGGATAATGTGACTTCAACTTGGGGCAGAAATGGAGTTTTCTACAACTTTTCCTTGAATTGAACTCACTCTGTCAAAGGCAGATCCTCTTGTCTGGAACTTTGAATCTGGAGCAAGTGATTTGGAATTTTCAAACAATTTGGAATTTTTTTTCAATAACTGTGACACCAATAACCTTAGAATCTAGTTCTCTGTGGCAGTAGTGACAGTAGCAGCTTCCAGCATCCGGTGATATACTGATGACTACAGAGCAATGACAGCAGTCACATTCTACTCAGGTTCTTTCTGCAGCATGACTTTGTCCTATGTTATGGTCTCCTTTAGTTTTTGTTCATTTTTTCCCAAGCCCAGCTATTCAGGTCTTCTCAGGGATTCTGTGAGCATTCTTAAATTCTTGAAATAATTATTTCTTCTTTTTAAATATGCCAGAATCATTTTGTGTTGTTTACAACTGAGAGCTTGCCTGTCTTGCAATCAGCTATACCAGTTGGTCAGGCCCTTGTAGAGGAAACCTGATTGTCAGAGATCCACCCCACGAATGTCAAGAGCAATTCCCGGGAAAAAAAGGATGGGAAAATACCCCCCAAAAGCATCTTTTTGCACAGATATTCAGTGAGTTGTTCAAGACCAGAGAGGAGATTAATATCAGAACCCTAAAAAAAAGTCTTAGCAATCAACGTTGTTTATTCTTTTATCCTTAGAATTAATTTTAACTTGTAAATTAATAATTAGTGGTGAAAACTAGGGTTTTTTAATAGAAAGACCAATATAAGCATTTCAGAATCTCAATAATCTACTCTTCCACCAAACTTAGAAAACAATTTAGAAGAAGAAAAGGCTGAATTCAACAACTCAGTTCTTTCAAAATAACTTGTTACTTAATTAAACTTTACTATTTCTTTCAACTATATAAGCATATCCTAACCACTACTATGCTAACACAGGACAAAGTAATGAATTACTGATTAAACACATAGTTAACTGAAAATTATGTTTAAAATATTCTAATACTTTCCATCATGTGATATAAAATAAAACCGTGTGGTTTAAATTTATCTCTTTTTAGTGACCTATTTGATTTGTTAGGGAGATAATTTTTGAAATTGAGCAAAATTAAAAAGAAAGAGAAATAATGACTTGAATAATCAGTCCCAAATAAACAAGAGTTATTATTTGTATTTTACTGGACAAGACTAAGATTAGATTAAAAATTCAAAGTAAACCAGATATGAAGCACAGAGATTATCGTTGAGCATAAATAACTAAAATTAACTAGAATCTTAAATAAACTGAGAACTCCTAGACTCCTGAGGATGTGAAGGAGGCTATTAGAAGTCTGTAAAGATTTCTCCTACTCAAAGATCTTTGGAACCCAAAGATCTAGGAGGAGCTTCAAGCTGTGACTAGACTCCCAGTGGACTCATCAAAGCTTAACCCAAACTGGACCCTGGAGTCTCCTCCAATGTTCATCGATGAAAATTCCCAGGAAGTTCCAGCTGCCTCTCGACCTATCTCTGAAGTATTAATAAAAAACCTTAGTAAGTTGACTCTCAATCCTAGTACCAAATTGCCTTCTGTTCTACCAGAATACCCACTTCAACAGAGTTGACAGAGACTTAGTAAAGGCATACTCTATAGGAGGAAAGGTGTGAGGACATTGTTAACTGCTTGGAAAGAAAGGGGGGAAAAAAGACCCACTATGAAGTAGGTAATATTATTTTTTAAATTTTGCAGATTAGGGAACTAAAAATAAGCTTTCCTAAGGTCATGAAATTAGTGTATGATGGACCTGGAACACACAAACACAGGTCTGCCTGACATCAAACTTTATGTTCTTAGCCACTCTGCTATCTTCTGCCTCATGAAATATATTGTTCTGTTTTCAGAGAGCTCTAACTACTAAAAGGTTGCTCTTTTATATTCAGGGAAATTATTTTCCCTGTAATTTTCAGTTATAGATCTTAATTTGGCCCTTGAACACCCACAAGATTAATATAATATTTCATAAATTAAATGGTACAGTAAAAGTGCCTAAAAAATAGCATGTGTTCAATAAGAATTAATTTAAATCATCCCGGCAATGGGCATAACAGTCATTGATAAAATATTAATTAAGGCAGGGCCAGCACTAATTGTAGTCTCACCCAGTTTGAATTTCTCTAATTTATACAGAAACTATAAGAAAAGAATAAACATAATATTTAACTCCAGCTATACAGATAAACTGTTTTACAACATTTCCTTAATCTGCTAGCTGAGTGACCTTGTAGACAAGGTCAAAAAGGGAAATGACTCCTAGATTGGATAAGCAACAGACAATTAGAATGTTTTGGTGGGGCAGGGAGGGAGAGAAGATGAGAGGACATTAAATAAAGATTCTTAAAATTAATAAGCATTTATCTTATTAATAGGTAAATAGGCAATATTGACTTTATAAATGTTGACTGTTTTATAAGTGGAAAAGACTGAACTTGTTCAAAGGTAAAGTGTTGCTTACATTAAAAATTTACTTAAAGTGACAAGAGAACTAAGTACATAATCACTATTGATAATAAGAAGGTTGTTAAAGGATGATTTTCAAAAAGGTAAAATACTAAGTGAACATATGTTAAAGATTTTATTTAACTTATTAATTAATGAGGGTAATCTTGGGTGGCCTTTGCCTGAAGTGACTTGAAGCAGGATTTCAGATCCCTGGCCAGAGATTCAAGTCAGGCCATGGCAGTGAGAGCGCTAAATCCTAGCCACTAGACCAGTGACCAGTGACAAGGCCCCCACCTGTCAGTTTTGTAGAAATAAATTTCTACAAAGAGACAGAAAGTAGTAAAATAAGTAAAGTATTTATTAGGAGGAAAAAGAGTACATGTGGATAGACAAATGGGTGGGCTCAGAGAGAGTTGAGCCCTCGTGGTAGTTTGAATCACTTATATGGGGCATTTCTTCCAGGTTTCCTTTGACCAATCATCTTGCTCTGTCTGGTTCTGAGTTCATATTGGTTTATCTCAGGGTCCCCCTGTGTGTGTGCATGCATCTCTTAGCCAAGAAGGATTCTAGAGAAGAGGCCTATGAAAAGGTTGACATCACTCCCTTTTTGACTTCCAAGGAGCCTCTCTGTGCATGTATAACCAGGAAGATCTCCTTGACCTTGAGAATGAGAAACATGTGGTCTCTCTCTTTTATCTGGGTAGGGTGCAGCTTCTCTCTGCTCTAGCTATTTTGGAGTATTTGTCCACAGAGGACAAACTGCAGCAGCTCAGCCTGAGGCCCAACTATCTTCTGCCTCAAGGGAACCAGTAAGATATTGCAACCTGTTCGATAAAGAATCAGAACATATATAAGGCAATCAGGAATCCTGAAGTAAATTTGCTAATAGACGCAAAAAAGTAGATCCTATAGGCACTAAATTATAATGCTAGAATCATCTTTTCTACAGAGAAGAAATCAATTGTGTTTCTATGAAAAAATGTATTTACATGTCTATGAACAAGAATTATTTGCATTTTACTATCAGTTGGTTTTCTATAATGTTCTGAGTTACAAAATATCTAAATCAAGGACAGTTAAAAGCACAGGCCCCAAGAGAATCTGATAACCTGAAGGGAGAGCCAAACAACATCAGAGAGTCCATTGAAAGGACATCCAGTAATGGCGCCCATTTCAAAATCTTTCACAATTCTTCCTGATGAGGTTTCCTAACAGCATATAAAGGAGAAAAACTGACAAAGTCTTGAGTTAAATGAAAATTTACAATGCTTGAAATATTTTATAATTTTTTTACAAAAAATATGAAAATTGGGCTTCCCTGGTGGCGCAGTGGTTGAGAGTCCGCCTGCCGATGCAGGGGACACGGGTTCGTGCCCTGGTCTGGGAAGATCCCACATGCCGCAGAGCGGCTGGGCCCGTGAGCCATGGCCACTGAGCCTGCGCGTCCGGAGCCTGTGCTCCGCAACGGGAGAGGCCACAACAGTGAGAGGCCCGCGTACCACAAAAAAAAAAAAAAAAAAAAAAAAAAAATGAAAATTTATAATAAATTGAATAATCGAGAAAAATCATAAAATTATTTTCTTAGATTCTTTTTTGTCACATTCTTCAGATAAACCTGGTTACTCACTATACATAAGGTAAGATGGGAACTGGAAAAAAGAGAAAGATAAAGAAAAGTAATAAATTCTATTCATATACCTTCTCAATCATCTGCCAAAAATTATATTTTAAAAACTAGTGTTATATAATTTATTTTATATGTCCATATGATCAAAGACAAGCTGAAGCTTTCCCTGATCTTGTGTTAAAAGATGATTGGTTGGGAGACCTTCAAGATGGCAGAGGAGTGAGACGTGGAGATCACCTTCCTCCCCACAAATACATCTGAAACATATCTACATGGGGAACAACTCCTACAGAACACCTACTGAAGGCTAGCAGAAGACCTCAGACCTCCCAAAAGTAAGAAACTCCCCACATGCCTGTGTAGGGCAAAAGAGAAAAGAAAAAACAGAGACAAAAGAATAAGGACGGGACCTGCACCAGTGGGAGGGAGCTGTGAAGGAGGAAAGGTTTCCACACACTAGAAGCCCCTTCGCGGGCAGAGACTGCGGGGGGGGGCGGAGGGGGGAAGCTTCAGAGCCGCGGAGGAGAGCACAGCAACAGGGGTGCGGAGGGCAAAGCGGAGAGATTCCCGCACGGAGGATTGGTGCCGACCAGCACTCACCAGCCTGAGATGCCTGTCTGCTCACCCGCCAGGACGGGCAGGGGCTGGGAGCTGAGGCTCTGGCTTTGGGCTTCGGAGGTCGGATCCCAGGGAGAGGACTGGAGTTGGCTGCGTGAACGCAGCCTGAAGGGGGCTAGTGTGCCACAGCTAGCCGGGAGGGAGTCCGGGAAAAAGTCTGGACCTGCCAAAAAGGCAAGAGACCATTGTTTCTGGGTGCGCGAGGAGAAGGGATTCAGAGCACTGCCTAAACGAGAGACGGGCACGAGCTGCAACTACCAGTGCGAACCCTAGAGACGCTAAGGCCTCTGCTGCCGCCACCAAGAAGCCTGTGTGCAAGCACAGGTCACTATCCACACCTCCCCTCCCTGGAGCTTGTGCAGCCCGCCACTGCCAGGGTCCCATGATCCAGGGACAACTTCCCCGGGAGAACGCACGGCGCGCCTCAGGCAGGTGCGATGTCACGCTGGCCTCTGCCGCCGCAGGCTCGCCCCACATTCATACCCCTCCCTCCTATCGGCCTGAGTGAGCCAGAGCCCCCAAATCAGCTGCTCCTTTAACGCCGTCTTGTCTGAGTGAAGAACAGACACCCTCAGGCGACCTACATGCAAAGGAGGGGCCAAATCCAAAGCTGAACCCCAGGAGATGTGTGAACAAAGAAGAGAAAGGGAAATCTCTCCCAGCAGCCTCAGGAGCAGCGGATTAAAGCTCCACAATCAACTTGATGTACCCGGCATCTGTAGAATACCTGAATAGACAACGAATCATCCCAAATTGAGGAGGTGGACTTTGGGAGCAACGATATATATATTTTTTTCCTTTTTCTCTTTTTCTGAGGGTGTACGTGTATGCTTCTTTGTCTGATTTTGTCTGTATAGCTTTGCTTTAACCATATGTACTAGGGTTCTCTCTGTCCAGTTTTTTTGGGGGGGTATTCTTTTTTTTTAGTATGGTTTTTAACGCTTGTTATCATTGGTGGATTTTTTTTTCACTTTGGTTGCTCTCTTCTTTCTTTTTTATTTTTCATAATTATTCTTTATTTTTTATTTTAATTACTTTATTTAATTTAATTTTTTTCTTTCTTTCTCTTTTTTTCCCTTTTCTTCTGAGCTGTGTGGCCAACAGGGTCTTGGTGCTTGGGCTGGGTGTCAGGCCTGTGGCTCTGAGGTAGGAGAGCCAAGTTCGGGACATTGGTCCACCAGAGTTCTCCCACTCCATGTAATATCAAATGGCTAAAGCTCTCCCAGAGATCTCCATCTCAACACTAAGACCCAGCTCCACTCAACAACCAGCAAGCTACAGTGCTGGACACCCCATGCCAAACAACTAGCAAGAAAAGAACACAGCCCGACTCACTAGCAGAGAGGCTGCCTAAAATAATAATAAGGTCACAGACAACACAAAACACACCACTGGATGCGGTACTGCCACCAGAAAGACAATATCCAGCCTCATCCTCCAGAACACAGGCACCAGTCCCCTCCACCAGGAAGCCTACACAACCCACTGAACCAACCTTAGCCACTGGGGGCAGACACCAAAAACAATGGGAACTACGAACCTGCAGCCTGCAAAAAGGAAACCTCAAACACAGTAAGTTAAGCAAAATGAGAATACAGAGAAACACCCAGCAGATGAAGGAGCAAGGTAAAAACCCACCAGACAAAACAAATGAAGAGGAAATAGGCAGTCTACCTGACAAAAAATTCAGAGTAATGATAGTAAAGATGATCCAAAATCTTGGAAATAGAATGAAGAAAATATAAGAAATGTTCAACAAGGACCTAGAAGAACTAAAGAGCAAACAAACAATGATGAACAGCACAATAAATGAACTTAAAAATTCTCTAGAAGGAATCAATAGCAGAATAACTGAGGCAGAAGAATGGAGAAGTGACCTGGAAGATAAAATAGTGGAAATAACTATTGCAGAGCAGAATAAAGAAAAAAGAATGAAAAGAATTGAGGACAGTCTCACAGACCTCTGGGACAACATTAAATGCACCAACATTAGAATTATAGGGGTCCCAGAAGAAGAGAAAAAGAAAGGGACTGAGAAAATATTTGAAGAGATTATAGTTGAAAACTTCCCTAATATGGGAAAGGAAATAGTTAACCAAGTCAAGGAAGTGCAGAGAGTCCCATATAGGATAAATCCAAGGAGAAACAAGCCAAGAAACATATTAATCAAACTACCAAAAATTATACAGGGCTTCCCTGGTGGCGCAGTGGTTGAGATTCTGCCTGCCGATGCAGGGGACAAGGGTTCATGCCCCAGTCTAGGGAGATCCCACATTCCATAGAGCGGCTGGGCCCGTGAGCCATGGCTGCTGAGCCTGCGCGTCCGGAGCCTGTGCTCCTCAGCGGGAGAGGCCACAACAGTGAGAGGCCCGCATACCGCAAAAACAAAACCCCAAAAAAACTACAATGAGGTGTCACCTCACACCAGTCAGAATGGCCATCATCAAAAAGTCTAGAAACAATAAATGCTGGAGAGGGTATGGAGAAAAGCGAACGCTCTTGCACTGTTGGTGGGAGTGTAAATTGATACAGCCACTATGGAGAGCAGTATGGAGGTTCTTTAAAAAACTAAAAAAACAGCTACCATACAATCCAGCAATCCCACTACCTGGCATATACCCTGAGAAAACCATAATTCAAAAATAGTCATGTACCACAATGTTCATTGCAGCTCTATTTATAATAGCCAGGACATGGAAGCAACCTAAGTGTCCATCGACAGATGAATGGATAAAAGAAATGTGGCACATATATACAATGGAATATTACTCAGCCACAGAAAGAAATGAAATTGAGTTACTTGTAGTGAGGTGGATGGACCTAGAGTCTGTCATACAGACTGAAGTAAGTCAGAAAGAGAAAAACAAATAACATGTGCTAACACATATATATGGAATGTAAAAAAAAAAAAGAAAAAGGTTATGAAGAACTTAGGGGCAGGACATGAATAATGACACAGATGTAGAGAATGGATTTGAGGTCACGGGGAGGGAGAAAGGTAAGCTGGGACGAAGTGAGGGAGTGGCATAGACATATCTACACTACCAAATGTAAAACAGATAGCTAGTGAGAAGCAGCTTCATAGCACAAGGAGATCAGCTCAGTGCTTTGTGACCACCTAGAGAGGTGGGATGGGGAGGGTGGGAGGGAGGTGCAAGATGGACGAGATACAGGGATATATGTATATGTATAGCTGATTCACTTTGTTATACAGCAGAAACTAACACACCATTGTGAAGCAGTTATACTCCAATAAAGATGTTTAAAAAAATAAAGATGATTAGTTGGAATCCAAAAATGGACAAAGAAAATATTTAAATGGCCAATAGGCACATGAAAAGATGTTCAGCCTCCCTAGTTATACAAAAACAAATCAAATACAAATCAAAACCACAGTGAGATACCATTTCACACCCATTAGAAGGCTATTATCAAAAAGGACAAAATAACAAGTGTTGGTGAGGAGGATGACAAAAATTGGACCCCTTGTGCTTTGCCGAAGGGAACGGTGAGCCACTGTAGAAAACAATATAGTGATTCCTCATAAAGTTAAATATATGAGCCAGCCATTCCACTTCCAAGAATATACCCAAAAGAATGGAAAGCAGTTCAAACAGATACTTGCACACCAATGTTCATAAAAATTGTCGACAAAGAAAAAGGCACAGTGCCACACTTGTGGGTTTCTGTCTTATTCAGGGACCTTTCTGAGGACTACAGCCTGGGAAATAGCCTCTCATCTCTGAGGTTATGCTCCTACAAGGTAGGAGGAGAACCATATATATATGATTTTGGTTAGGGAGTGCTTGCAGTCAAGCATACATCTCAGTAAAATGTTATTGCTAGTCAAAAGAATCAGATATCTCAGTTAATGATTTTAGTGCTTTTCTATGTATGGGAAGGTTCAAGAATCTGGGTTCATTAAAAATTTTTCCAAAGATATCTCTAACAATCTAAGGGGTCTGTTTTTCCAAAGCACAGACTGCCTTATCCTGCTTTTCATCCCTTATTTCTTTCAGGGTGCACTGTCAGTCAGCTACTGCAGTGGCTAATGACTTGAAACTTTTATCCTTATAGAACTGGATGGTGAGAAACGTCTTTGCTTTACACAGCATTGTTCACAACAGCCAAAAAGTAGAAATAACCCAAGTGTACATCAACAGATGAATGGATAACAAAATGTGGTATTATAGGAAAACTTCCTTTTAACTTTGCAGGCTCTATGGCTGGGCCTAAGAATTAAACTGAGAAAACAGATCAACCGGAGAAAAACATACAAATTTTATTTCATATTTTTTCATGTACACAGGAAATCTTCAAAAGGAAAATGAAGACTGGAATAATCCATTAGGTTCCAAAACTTAAGTACCTTTTTAAACAAAGAATGAGAAATTGTGCAGATGTGACAAAACAAAGGGGTTTGGGGTAGGGGCAGTAAATTGTGGAACAGAGACTTGAAAATATATGAGGGAAACTAATGGAAGTTATTTTAATAGGTTTGTTTTATTTTAGTAGATTTGTTTGTATAGATCCATTTTGGTGTAGGTTCCCAGTCTCCAGTGATAAGAATGTTCTTCTCTTCCTGGTATAGAGAGGGTACCTCTCTCGTGGGAAATATTATGATCCTCTTTTGAGTAGAAAGAGGGAAATCAGAGATCCCTTCCTGGGACTTCCCTGGTGGTCCAGTGGTGGTCTGTGCTTCCATTGCAGGGGACACAGTTTCGATCCTTGATCAGGGAATTAAGATCCCAGATGCCAAGCAGCACAGCCAAAAACAAAAGAGAGAGAGAGAGAGAGATCCCTTCCTGCATCTGTTGCTTCTCAAGTGCTTTCAGCTCAAAATAATTAATATGCCAAAGTGGCATACATTGGGATGGCATGTTCTGCTCCCCTTCAGTATATAGATACTGTAGGGGAGAAACACTTTTCCTTCTACCCTTCTAGGGTTTTTTAGCTGGTCTAATAATCAAGTTGGCATAAGACAGATTAACAGGAGAAAACCAATTTAATTTTGTACATACGGGAGTCCATAAAAATATGAGACCCCCGGGCTTCCCTGGTGGCACAGGGGTTGGGAGTCCGCCTGCTGATACAGGGGACACGGGTTCGTGCCCCGGTCAGGGAAGATCTCACATGCCACGGAGTGGCTGGGCCCCTGAGCCATGGCCATTGAGCCTGCGCATCCGGAGCCTGTGCTCTGCAATGGGAGAGGCCACAACAGTGAGAGGCCAGCATACTGCAAAAAAAAAAAAAAAAGAGAGACCCCCCAAAGCAAGTCAAGCAGTAGAGACTTATATGCCATCCTGAGCTAAGGAATGGGATAGGGCCCTGGGGCTTCAAAGAGGAGGAAGGTGATTCACAGGACAATAAGAAGAGCTGATGTCTGATGAGTAGATGTTTGCCCTGCCATATAGGTAGATCATTCAGTTAAAAAGTTGTCTCTGAGGGCTTCCCTGGTGGCGCAGTGGTTGGGAGTCCGCCTGCCAATGCAGGGGATGCAGGTTCGTGCCCTGGTCCGGGAGGATCCCACGTGCCGCGGAGCGGCTGGGCCCGTGAGCCGTGGCCGCTGAGCCTGCGCGTCCGGAGCCTGTGCTCCGCAACGGGAGAGGCCACGGCGGTGAGAGGCCCGCGTACCGCAAAAAAAAAAAAAAAAAGTTGTCTCTGAAACCATAATTCAAAAAGAGTCACGTACCACAATGTTCATTGCAGCTCTATTTACAATAGCTAGGACATGGAAGCAACCTAAGTGTCCATCGACAGGTGAATGGACAAAGATGTGGCACATATATACTATGGAATATTACTCAGCCATTAAAAGAAACGAAATTGAGTTATTTGTAGTGAGGTGGATGGACCTAGAGTCTGTCATACAGAGTGAAGTAAGTCAGAAAGAGAAAAACAAACACCGTACGCTAACACATATATATGGAATCTAAAAAAAAAAAAATGGTCATGAAGAACCTAGGGGCAAGATGGGAATAAAGATGCAGACCTACTAGAGAATCATCTTGAGGATACAGGGAGGGGGAAGGGTAAGCTGGGACGAAGTGAGAGAGTGGAATGTACATATATACATTACTAAATGTAAAATAGATAGCTAGTGGGAATCAGCTGCATAGCACAGGGAGATCAGCTCGGTGCTTTGTGACCACCTAGAGGGGCAGGATAGGGAGGGTGGAGGGAGACGTAAGAGGGAGGGGATATGAGGATATATGTATATGTATAGCTGATTCACTTTATTATACAGCAGAAACTAATACAACACTGTGAAGCAATTTTACTCCAATAAAGATGTTTAAAAAAATAAAATTAAATATATAAAAAATTTTTAAAATTAAAATCACCCTAAAACTTAGTGCTTAAAAAAATGTTGTCTCTGGTAATAGCTCTCTCTCTGAGCTAGGCCACCTATCTAAATTCTTTTAGATAGTTAAGGGGGGAAGGTTCAAAAAAAAATGCTTCCTGAGTTTTAGGGGCTTTGATAATTCTCAGTTCAAAATAATCTACATGCTAAAGTGGTACATTTTAGGTAGACTTGTTCCTAACCCCTTCAATACAATGCAGTATGACTCAGCCTTAAAAAGGAATGAAATTCTGATGTATAGTATAATGTGGATGAACCTTGAAAACATTATGCTAAGTGAAATAAGTGAAGTATTGTAAGATTCCACTTATACGAGGTTCCTAGAATTGGCAAATGCATAGAAACAGAAAGAATAGAGGTTTCCAGAGACTGAGAAGAGTGGAGAATGTAGTTATTGTTTAATAGTGACGGAGTTCAGGACACACTACTCCAAAATAGGACAACTTGGCATATTGAATATTTCAAGCTGAAGGAATCTTGGAATGACGTGTGCAAAAAGGACTTTCTGGGGCTTCCCTGGTGGCGCAGTGGTTGAGAGTCCACCTGCCGATGCAGGGGACACGGGTTCATGCCCTGGTCCGGGAAGATCCCACATGCTGCAGAGCGGCTGGGCCTGTGAGCCATGGCCACTGAGCCTGCGCGTCCGGAGCCTGTGCTCCGCAGTGGAGAGGCCGCAACAGTGAGAGGCCCGCGTACCACAAAAAATAAGGACTTTCTCACCTACCCCTGACAAAGTTTTAAAACCCTCATGTGAGAGGTATCGTTCTTACATCTGGAGAAAAGGAGCAGCGTCCTTATCTCTACGAAGGAAGGACACTGAGAAGAATCTGAACTAACTGGCCTTGCTAGGTTTCCCCCAGTTTACCACACTTGGCTCACCTTTGTCCTATCACATCTTCCCACAACTTTTCCTTCTTCATCACTTCTGGAATGAAAACGCTCAGGTTTAACTATTTCTTTGAGTCTTCATTTCCTAATGAAGGCTCCCATGTCATGTGCTTACATTACATTAAATTAGTTACATTAAATCAGTTTGTATGCTCTTCTCCTGTTAATCTATCTTTGTCAGTTTAATTTTCAGACCCATCCAGGGACCCTAAGAGGGTAGAGGAAAACTTTTTTTCCTCCCATACTATATAGGCACAGAGTTCTAGAAAGTTCTAGAAAGAAACAATGGTGGTGGTTGCACAATGATGTGAATATACTTAAGGCCACTGAATTGTACACTTTTAAAAAGTTAAAATGGTAAATTTTATGTTGTATATATTTTACTGCACACACACCAAAGAAGATCATTGGGTGGAAGTCAAGTAGGTTTTAAAACTTTTTCAGAGCTCCAAACACTCCAAACTGTCTTCCTTTTTTTCCTCTCAAGTTAATTGTTAAGCATTTATTGAGAGCTTTTGTACTAAACACTGTGCTAGGCACAGCAGAAAATTCAAAATGAGGTATCTTTCTTTCCCTGAAATCCATCATTTAGTTTTCCTAAATTAATATTAAAGGAAAGCTGTTCAGTTTTTAATATAGTTTTGTGTTCTTTTGTTGGGAATGTGTTGTTAATAGGGGTGCTGAGGGGGAAAAAAGATCTTTCTTTTTACAAATAAATAATTAAACAAAAACGGATTTTTTAAAACGTGTCACTTCTTTGATATGTTAGTATGTATTTTGAATCTCCAAGACAGGGACTTAGTAAACGGCATTCCTAAACTTATTTGATCAGGAATTCTTTGTCCTCTTGGAGCCCAATAAATTAATATCTCCCTTGTACTGTGCCTACAGAAGCTGAGCTACAGATATACCAGCTATAGGGGTGGGGATTCTCTTTATGCAGGGCTATATATGTTATGCAAGCTGTAATTATGATACGAATGTACACTTTATTTTATCCCTAAGTGTTCTAGCATGTGTACATGATTATTTTTAACATTTTTTTAAAATTAAAAATATAGATTAAATGTTAAATAGAAACAATAAAAGTAATTTTCTAAAGTAATTTTTTACCTCAATTTAGAGTTTACTGTCTCCTTTAAATGACTTTTAATGTTCATTTTAAAAATTATTTCGGGCTTCCCTGGTGGCGCAGTGGTTGAGAGTCCGCCTGCCGATGCAGGGGACGCAGGTTCGTGCCCCTGTCCGGGAAGATCCCACGTGCCCTGGAGTGGCTGGGCCCATGAGCCACACAACAGTGAGAGGCCCGCATACCGCAAACAACAACAACAACAACAACAAAATAAATAAATAAATAAATAAATAAAAATTATTTCCATTTTGGGCAGAAGGACTTGCTAATGGAGGTTTTGCAGAAATGTGATTCTGACTTTGTGGTCTGTAACTTCTAAACATTTTTAATTAACAAAAAATAAAGCACAAATTCTCATTTTTTTTCTTGATAAAAGTACAATATTTCTATTAAATTGTATTCCAATTAACAGCTGTAAGGACCTGTGATATTATCTGTGCCTTTGGATAATTGTACTACATTTTGCAGCTTGTTCTTAATCCATCATTTAAAATACGTCTCCATTTCTCCCATTACTAGACCTGGACTTCAAGTCATAACCTTCAACAATATACTCCCGCATTTTCAACATTTTCTCTAATTTTGTACCATTTCTTCACAATTAAACATGGTGAACCAATTTAAGTGAAATGGATATCTGATTAAAGCCAAAGATACAGCAAATCTGAGCCCATTTCATGATTTTACTGTTGGTCCCAATTATATTTTCATTAGTAGTATCACTTTCATGTTTATAAAATATTGACTAAATGCATTAGGATATTCAAATAATTACATGCACATTACAAAGGGACGGGATGATGAAGCTGCCAAGATTAAACCTTTGGCTGTCAGGCAGAAGGCCCTTGTGATGGTGTGAAATGTTTTATCAGTGAAGGATGAAAGTGTACACCCAGCATAGGAAAGGGTATTTAGCTGTGTAAATGCACAGTGGATGGAGGTGCAAGTTTTCTGAAAGTAAAGCATTCTAAAGCTGGCAACTGCCTGAAATAGAGGAACAACATCCTATGTGAGTTCAAGGATTAATTCTTACTGGATGACTACAGAGGCCTTCATGGAGGAGGACATATTTGGGCTGGATTCTGAGGGATAAATAGGATTCCCACAAAATATTCCAGACGGAGGAGAGAGGCTGAGATGTGAAAATACGTAGTACGTCTGGGAAAGTCATTTGGCGGCGCAAAGGGTAGAGCGAGTGAGGATATGAAAGTGAAATGAGACTAGAAAACAATAGATTGAAGCCAGATCATTAATGCTGACAATTTTAGACTTTATTCTCTAAGTAATTGGGAGCTGAGGAACATTTTTGAGCAGAGGGCATGATCTGTGTTTCAGAACAATTACTCTAGTGGACCCGCAGGGAATAGATGAGTCTGGGATAAAGCAGGGAGGCTGGGAGCCTAATTAGGATGTTATAATTGTCTAGTGAGAAATGATGAAGATTTGATTGAATGGAAAGGAGGCAATAAATAGGAGAGACATTTCAAAAAGAAAATTAACTGAGCTTGGTGAGCAAATCAATTAGAAATGAATTTGGATGCAATAAACAGAATTTCTGCTGTCTAGGGCTTAGCACATAGGGACTTACTTTACTCAAGTAAATGCAGGTGGCTGCTGGTGTTGGTGCAGAAAATCACCAATTGTTGGGCTGCACCCCACAGGCCTCAGGAGGCCTGTGCTTGCCCAGCTTCAAGACCAAAGAAAGAGCCTGGAGTCAGCAACAGAGACATCGGTAGTTTAATAGATGGGGGAGAACTTACACGTCTGAAGCAAGGTCCTTGAGCGACACCCACGTCCTGCGTCATGGAAGACGGGCAGGACATGATGGCAGGCTTCCCTCCTGGGGGGAAGGGGAGATCTCCAGTTATACGGGAATTGGGTCAGGTGAGCTCATTAGTTACCAGGGAAACCAGTAGAGGGGCACGCCCCTCATTGCCCCTTTGATAAGAACAATCACTAACTGGAACCTGGGGCAAGTATGTAGGAAGGTCAGTCACGTGTGTAGGGTGTAGGTGAAGCAGACACTGAGTGGGCAGGGGATGTACAGAGAGCAAGAGAACAGCCATCTTGAGTGGCCTGACCATACACCAATATCAGGGACATTTCTCAGTTCTCTCGGCTTTTGCCTCATGCTACTGAAAAACCCTCTCTTTCACAGCCAACTCTAGGTGTCATTGGCCAGAGCTGGCTCACATGGCAGCCTCTACCTGCATTGGAGGCTGGGGAAGTGGGGGACAGGAGGGCCTTGATTGCCTAAGACTGCCCATGGTCCATAACTAGGGGCTGATCACAATGTCTTTTTGGAAAAAGAAAAAATTAGCATGGAGTAAATAGGCATTGGATATTAGGTAGACAATTAATAGAGTTTACCACAGTGACTAATTGAATATAGGGGGTGCAGTGGATTGAACAGTGTTCCCCTAAAATTTCTGTTCACCCAAAGCCTGAGAATAAGGCTTCATTTAGAAAAAAGGGTCTTTGCAGAAGTAAATAAGGTAAGGATTGTGATGAGAACATTACTGGATTAGAATGTACCCTGTATACAATGAGAGTGTCCTTGTAAATATCAAAGATAGAGCCAGACAGTAGTTAAAGTTGTAAGGACAGACTTTAATCGGTAATAAACTATCACAATAGGGAAGAGGCTCCTTCATGAACTGAATTCAATTTGTGCAGAGGTGATTGGGTGTTCTAAAGGCAGAATGAAGGAGTAGGGAAAGAGAAAGGTAGGGGTTTGAGAAGAGTCAAGGAAGCAGAAATTTATAAAAGTGTGAAGGGGGAGGGAGATTTGGTCCATGTGAAATTCATCTGGGTTTGTTAACTGGCACTTATCAGAGTTAGGCTCCTACCCTCACACAGAGCCTGGGAGAAAAGGCCCTATCTTCAGGTGTTGGCTGGAACAAACAGTAAATTCTTTCGGCAGCCTTGAGTTTTCTGAGGCAGCAGTTTAAGAGGGCTGGACTGGTCATCCTAGGAATTCAACCTTGAACTGTTAGAAACTTCACTAGTGTTTATTCAAGTCTTTGTGTGTAGGTGGGAAGGGAGGATGGAAAAATCATTTGTGCTGAGCCTGCAGTTTTAATAGACCAAGGTAGAGGCCTGGTCAAGAAGAGGGCTTAAAGGAGCCTGACTAGAGTTTGGTAAAAGAGAGAATCTTTGTCTTACGAGACAGACACAGTGAAGAGGGCCATGTGAAGACGGAGGCAGAGATCAGAGTTATGCTGCCCAAACCAAGGAACACCAGGAGCCATCAGAAGAGGCAAGAGGCAAGGTAAGATCCTCCCATAGAACATTTGCAAGGAGCATGGCTCTGCTGATATTTTGATTTTTGAATTTCTGGCCTTTTGAACTCTGAGAAAATCAATTTCTGCTGGTTTTTTAAAAAAATAAATTTATTTATTTTATGTATTTATTTTTGGCTGCGTTGGGTCTTTATTGCTGCATGTGGGCTTTCTCTAGTTGCAGAGAGTGGGGGTCACTCTTTGTGGCAGTGCGGGGGCTTCTCTTGTTGCAGAGCATGGGCTCCAGGCACGCGTGGGCCTCAGCATTTGCAGTGTGTGGGCTCCAGGGCACGTGGGCTTCAGTAATTGTGGCTCACGGTCTCTAGAGCGCAGACTCAGTAGTTGTGGCGCACGGGCTTTGTTGCTCCACGTCATGTGGGATCTTCCCAGACCAGGGCTCAAACCCGTGTCCCCTGCATTAGCAGGCGGATTCTTAACCACTGCACCACCAGGGAAGCTCAGTTTCTGCTGGTTTAAGCCACCTAGTTTGTGGCAATTTGTTCCAGCAGCTCTAGGAAACTAATATACAGGGTGAAGGAGAGAAGCTTCAAAGCATAGGAGCCTGGGAAGACATCAATACCGTGGGTTGAACATGGTGACTAAGAGACAGCTGGGAAATATTCATGAGGGGATGTTAGGCAGGGATTGGGGTTATGGATTAAGGCTTGAAGAGTGAATGATAAAGAGACTGCTGCTGAAAGAAAAGTAAATTTCATCAGACAATAGTTTATAACTTAGAACATAAGTATAGTGTTGAGCTGCCCATTTCAACACGGTTGTTTCCCTCCCATTTCCAAAGTCTATTTCTGTATGTCAGGGGTAAAGAGAAAGCTAGCTAGCATCATTGAGGGTTAGTGAATTTGGTTTATAAGGACCAACAAATGTCTACAAGTTGGGAAAGAGTCAATAGCAGTGCTTTAACTTCCCATTTGCCCTAGTAACAAATTTAGTAGCCCTTTCTAAACTTCACCATGGATTACTGTCTCTATTAGTTTTTTGTTTTAATAAGAAAACAATAAACACTAACCATAGCATTGCTATATCCTCAGTGCTCATAATGTAATTTGTTTATATTTCTAGTATTATATTTGTCCCAATGCATTGTAGTTCTCATTCTGTCTCCCACTCTAAATTGTGAGTTTCTTGAGAGCAATGCACCATTTTAATTCATATTTGTATCTCAATTACCTAGTGCAATATTCAACAGTTTAAGTAGTTTATGTAATAATTGTTGCATGAATTGCAATAACTATAGTAGTTAAGGGCCAGGCTCTGGAGCTAGACCACCTAGGATAAATCTTGGCTCTTACATATTATCTTTGTGGCCTTGGGCACATTACTAAACCTCTTGGTGCCTCAGTTTCCTCATCGTAATCTGGAATAACAACAAGACAATCTCATAAAATTTTTGTGATGATTAAATAAATTAGCACATTTAAAGCACTTATAAAAGTACTAAGTATATGGTAGATGCTCAATACATGATCAATATCCGTAAATATGGTATTGAATTATTAAGTAGAATAAAGCCTTCTGACATTCCATACTGCTATCCAAAATAGGCCATCTGTATTTTCTTTTACATCTTCCTATTTCCTTCATGACAATATTATAACCTGTAGATTCACTTACTTGTCTACTGACAAATCCCATGAGGGCAAAGACCTTGTCTGTTTAGTTTTCCACGTATTCCATGCTTAACCCCTCATCTGCATACAGTACAGATTAGCAACAGTTTGTTAAAGGAATAAATTGATGAAGGATCCATTTCATTCAATGATCACTGAATGACTCATCTGTAAAGTCTAAATTGAACTCTTTCTCACATAGCTAACATTTGTCGACTGAAAAAAAAAAAAAAGCACAACCTGAAAGTTGAGGGTTATGTTTTATTCGGCAGACAGAACTGAGGACTTAAGCCCAGGACACAGTATCTCAGATAACTCTGAGGGACTGCTCCGAAGAGACAAGGGGAGAAGCCCAGACATATAGGAGTTTTTGCAACAAAGACCAGGTAGTTGAAACATTGGAAGATTATTGTTAATTAAAGAAAACCAGATATCTTGAGTTAAGGAATTTTGTGGTTTTCTACATACGGGAAGATGCAAAAGTCTGGGCTCACTGAAATCAACCCTTTGATATGCACCTCAGCTATCTGGGGCCAGTATCCCATGCTTCTCATCCTGAGTCTCCTCAGGGTATACCATCAGGGATGGCTGCAGTGGCTGACTGATAGATGGGGGTACAAATCTGCGTCCATCCTGAGTTCCCTCAGGGCTCACCATCAGGGCGCCTGTAATGTGATGGCTTGATGGCTGCAACATCCTTTGTTTAGTGATATGGCAGTGGCATTTTTAGTTCACACACTGAAACTCCTTCTAGTTTGAAGTTCAAAGAAAGGCAATGTGCTGTAACAACAGACCTTCAGGCAGATCTGAGAAAGAAGGACTTCCTCTCATTTCTAGGACTAACTACCTGAAAATAAGATAATATCTTATATCACTATAGGAACATACTCATTTTATCTCCTGTTTCTGCTCTTCAGGGCAGTTTTGACATTGGAACAACTAACAATAATATTATGTTCTTAGAGAAAGACTGATAACTCACGTGTGAAGGGTTCAGGACAGGTTCAGGGGAGCAAAATTTGCCACCCTGAAATGCCTTGTTGGCTTGCAGATTATTTCGAGCTGAAAACAATCAATGCCCAAAAGACTCAGGAAGAAACTTTGACCTTTCCCCTAGATACCTAAAAGAATATAGACAGAGGAGCTGTTCCAGTAAGGGAGCTATCACCATAGAAAACTATAGTATGAAGTAGGTGTGGTAGATAGGGAAGAACTGAGCAAAGTCTGTAAAATTCTTTCTATGTCCCATTGTCTCTGCATAGCCCAGCAAATATTTGTTTACCAAAGATTTGCTTTTTCATCTTCATGAGAATTGCCTTCCTCCACTTTGAAGTCCCGAACCACTACCCCCAACATTCTCTTTTGTCTTTATCTGAAGATGGTATGTAGAGTGAGCATTTTGGCCATTTTGGTGAGTTATTCAGTTTTCCTGGGTCTCTTCCATGCATACATGTTACCAAATTTTGTTTGATTTTCTCCTTTTAATCTGTCTCATGTCAATTTAATTCTTAGATCAGCCAGAAGAATCTAGAAGGATAGAGGAAAATTTCTTCCTCCCCATGTGAACAAAGAACCAATGAGTGTTACTTACCACCCAGTTCTACAATGGTTAAGTCATAACCCACAGCAGTCGTGACCAACAGTGCAATCAGAGAGGAATTCAGGATGAAAAACAGCAGGAGGTACTCTGTACTTTGGATAAACAAGTCCTTAGGTAGTTAGATGTGTACCACAGAAGAATTTCAATGACCCCAGATTCTTGCATCTTGCCATATATAGAAAAGCACTAAAATCATTAACATGAGATATTTGTTCTTTGTGATTAGCAGTAATCTTTTACCAAGATGTATGTTTTCCTGCGTGTATTCCTTAACCAAAAAAAGTCATATATAAACTGGCTCCTCTCCTACTTCTTCAAAGCTATTTCTTCAGAGCTGAGAGTCTGGCTCCCAGGCTATAGTCTTCAGTAAGACCCTGAATAAAACTTAACTCACAACTCTTATGTTGTGCATTTTTCTATAAGTTGACACCCTACACAAGGTACCCCCAATATACAGCAGCTTAGCATATTAGATATTTTTAGCTGATGAAATCTGAAAAAAGGCATGTATAGGAAGGACTTTCTTACCTTCCCCTGAGTCAAGTCATAAAACGCTCATGTGAGAAGGGCGCTCCCTATACCTGGAGGAAAGGAGTATCCTTATCTCGAAAGATAAAGGGCCAAGGAGAGGAATCTGAACACACAGCCCTTTCTAAGTCCAACCCCTACTCCCTGCCCCCCCCCCCTTTTACTGTACAGCCCATACTCTTTATCCTGTTGTGTCTTTCCAGGACTTTCCACTCTTCATCAAACCCAGCATAAAAACACTCAGGTTTAGTCATTTCTTTTAATCTTCATTTCCTTATGAAGGCTCCTGTGTCACATAAAACTTACATTAAATAGATTGCTATGCATTTTTTCTTGTTAATCTTTCTTTTGTTATAGGCATCCCAACAAAGAACTTAGAAAGGTAGAGGAAAAAGATATTCTTCCTCCCCTCCACTGGAATAAAGTTTATTTTATGTGAATTTTCTTTTTTTTCAATGTGATTCATATAGAGGGGAATTCAATGAGGAAGAATTGGCTGTTTTTAAAATCAATCCCTTTTGGGGGACTTGAAAAGGATTTGGGAAATAAAAACTAATAGAATCTTTACAGTATTAAAAGTTTCCAAACCAAAATGCAAGCTAGTCTTATTTACCAGAAAGCCTTTCCCATTGCTTTGTTCTGATGTCTTGCTATACATTTGTCCAGAGAGGACAGCAACGAAGGAAGAATATGTAAACATTTTAATCATTTCTAACTTGCCATCTGTGACAATTCACAGGGCTGAAATCAGAAAGGATGGGATCACTTTTCCATTTCTTTAAGGTCACCAAGGACAGACAAGCTCAGGACATACTGTATTTGTCAGAAGCAAAAGAGATGACTGGGGAGGTGGCAGTGACAAATCTCTTCTAGGCTTAGCTCATTTTACTGAAGAATGTGTGTCCCCTTCTGACATTTATCAAAAGAAATTCAGTTTTATAAAAAGAAGGATGTCAAACAATAGTACATAGCTAACACTCATTCTGTGGCTGTCAGAAGGCCAGATGGGGCAAAAAGGAAAAGGGTAGATGGAAGAGAAAGTCATGCTGGCAAGAAACAAAACCAAATAGGGTGGAAGGTCAGTTCTAATATACTTACATGCTTGAATACATTTCTAATTAAATCACCTAGTTTTGAGATCCATATTAATGTCTGGTTCACTCTTTGGAATACTGTTTTTCATTTTCTTCAAATACAAGGAATGACACAAAGTAAAGGTTTTGTGTCTGTGTCTGTGTGTGTAGTTTTGGTTTTTGTTGTTGCTTTATTTTATTTTATTTTATTTCTGCTACATCAGGAAAGAAAGCTAATGAAACCTGGTAAAATCCCACAGCACCAGGTACAATGAAATGCACCCCGTGGGCAAGCAATCAATACTTCTTACGGTGATGATGATGATTTTTCTCTGGCGGGAAAGGATATTCTGGGTCAAAGAACAAAACCAAAAGTTGTGACAGAGGTAATAGAAAAAGAGAAGTCAGATTAAGATCAAAGGAAGGGATTCTATTAGGAGGTTAATGATGAGGCTAACAAAACACTGTAATAAGTGATAGTGTTTTCCCATACTGCATAAAAATATTGGATTCAGCTACAAATTAAATCTCTTTCTCAGTGAGGGGTTTCAGCAGGACATAAACAATTAGGCTGCTGTCTAGAGAAGGCAGGAAACTTGATTAACAGATCCACAAAGACAGCATAGGGAAGATGGGTTTAACACCAGGAGGTGAAACACCAACTGTTATGCAAATTGACTTTTCCCAAGATGTTAGATAATTTCAATCAAGGACTGAAATACACTTTTTTTTTTTTTAACATCACTGTTCTCTGGCCTTAAACTCGTCAAAGGAGTTTCTTATTAAGTAAATGCTACTGACGCATGTTTCACAGTCTCCCAAGATGAGTACTGAGGCACTACAGAAGATTTAACCATGAGACAGGTTTTTGCTTCTTTTCTGAATTTTCAAATATTCAAGGTGTTCTAGCTAAGGATGGCTGAGCAGGCAGCTTGCAGGACACTAGCTGTGAAGTGTGTGTCTGACCTCTTTGAGTCCCGTACTCTCTGTAAGTTGTCTATTCAGTGCAGTCCAAGGTAGTCTCGTTTAGAATAGGGACTCTAAGAGGGGACTAAAATTTGTCAATGACAAAATACTTCTGTGTATTTCTCCCACAAATAAGGTATTGTGCTAAGGCCAGAGACATCACACCAGGAATCCAGGAAAAATTGTAACATTATATTCAAACCTCAAACTCTGAGATTTTCAAATTCAAGGTCCTGAAAGTTACGCAGAATATTTTAAAATGTATCTGTAATCAAGTATCTTTCCTTGAACAAAAATAAATCAAGCTCAATAACATATAAACCAGATCTTTCTGCTCCTTCTTCTTGGAAGATGTCACGAAGAATTAATGTCATGTAGATGCTCTTGTACATGGCATTGATATAGTCATCTTCATTGGGGGCTTCCCTTCCCCGGTGGCGTAGTGTTTGAGAATCTGCCTGCCAATGCAGGGGACATGGGTTCGTGCCCCGGTCCGGGAAGATCCCACGTGCCGCGGAGCGGCTGGGCCCATGAGCCATGGCTGCTGAGCCTGCGCGTCTGGAGCCTGTGCTTCACAAGAGAGGCCGCGATAGTGAGAGGCCCACGCACCGCGATGAGGAGTGGCCCCCGCTTGCCACAACTAGAGAAAGCCCTCGCACAGAAATGAAGACTCAACACAGCAAAAATAAATAAATTAATAAACTCCTACCCCCAACATCTAAAAAAAAAAAAATATATATATATATATATATATATATATATATATATAGAGAGAGAGAGAGAGAGAGAGAGAGAGAGAGAGAGAGAGTCATCTTCATAAGTATTATTACCAGCACAGCTTTCAAGGTTTAAAAATTTTCATGGTACTGACCACACACATTTGCATAAATCCTTTTGAATCAGGGAATAAATAATAAATGATCAAATAAACTAAATAAGTTAACATACAAATTTTTAACTCTTCGTATCAGGGGTTGGCAAACTTTTTCTCTGAAGGGCCAGATAGTAAATATGTTAGCCTTTGCATTCCAGACACACTCACAACTACTCAACTTTGCTGTTGGGACTCAAAAGCAGCCAGGCTGCTTTTTTTTTTTTTTTTCCCCTGTAGAAGTGAATGGGCATGGCTGTGTTCCAAAAAAGTGTTATTTACAATAACAGGCAATGAACTTTTGCCTGCAAGCCTTAGTTCACTGATTAGTGCCTCATAGCATCATTATTTTCCCCTTCATTTCTTTTCATTCATCCTATAACACAAAGTCACAGCCTTGTACTCAAAATGCAGAAAAACTGTGACTACAGACCAAATATTGTAAACAAAGATTGCACGGGGGAACCTGAAAATCAGTTTAAAAAAATCTGTGCTAAAGTCTTAATAGAATATACACTGGAAAATATTAGCGTTAACAATCCTTTCCCCATCCTGCTGCTTGAGACCTCCTTCTAAAATGCAGATTTGCTCTTGGAACTCTAGCTTAAAATGCCTTACCTGCAGCAGACAGCCAGCTCTTTAGCTTGTCACAATTGGCTCATCCCACAGCTGACCCTGCTTCCCTCCCAGCCTCATCTCTTGCCATCCCTTCCTCTCAAATTCTATGCTCCAGCTACACGGAGGGAATCATAATTTCCACAATGCTACCTGCTTTCTTGCCTTCCAACCCATGAACTTGTTTACTCACTTTGCCTGAAACCTTCTGTAATTAACCCTGACCTTGCTAAATAACTCCTAGAGGACTGAGCTTAGGTGTCTTAGGTGACTTTGATTCCCAGGCTGTGCTCTCAAGACACCCTTTATATACTACCTGCATTATAATATTCTCACCACTATCTAGAAATGATTATTTCCTTGTCTATTGCCCCTGATAAATATTAAATTCTTGAAAGCTTAAAACATCGTGCCTAGCACATGAAGAACAATCCATAAGTGATTATTAAATCAAATCAATTAAATGAGCTTTGGGCGCTTCCACTTTGGCCTATAAATTCAATTATTCCCAACTATGAGCAATCTATTTTCTTTTGCATATTATCTATAAAGGATGCCCAAACAACTAATAGAGAAATTTTTAAAAAATCAGTTAAACAAGTACCTCAATATCATGTAAAGGAGAAAACTATTAATAAAATTGTTTTGCATTTACCACATAAGTAGGAATCTTTTCTCAACTGCTAGTCATATGAGAACAAGGTTTTATTTGAAGAGCAATTAAACATTTATGGGGTCTACAGGAGACATGAACAGATGCTATATAAAGACATCCAGAAGAACAGACTGTAGAAAAAAATAAATTTGTGTTTCAGTGGAAAACTATACATTATCTACACACAGCATATCCTTCTGGGTTACTAGGTTTTAGTCTTTCATAATCTTTGCACTATTTTACAACTCTTTGTAAGTTGATACACATGCACATTCTGTCTGGTCTGGAAGAGTTTCAACTGACTTCTCTCCATTCCTTTACTCCATAGAAATTAGTGCCTTTTGACTTTTCCTTTAAACCAGTTATACCGTCTACCTGGTTCCCTCATTGAATGCGTAAAATAAAATCTTCAACACATGCTCATTTTTAAATCCATATGAGAGTCATGATTTTACCTTTTCCAGAAAATTATCTTTTAACAGTTTTGGAGGTTCCATTGAGATGCTCAGTGGATTCACATACCAGAACCAGGAAAACTTCATAAGGAGGGAAGTACACTCCATGGGCAGCTTATGCCCATGGCAGCCTTCTCTTGGCTCCCAAATGTGAATCCAAAATGGAAATAAAACTTTGCTTCCTCTCTGCTTTTCTAGTTTTAATTTTCCTCTCTACCAATTTCATGTTTTGTGTTTGGATTGTTTGGGGCCAATACGTTATTCCCAGTAATTGTTGAAAAATTTGGTTTTATGACCTGATCATTTGACCATCTCTGTAAATGGATTAATAGTTAATAGAGAACTCAGCTGGCTGCGAAACAACAGAGAATCTGGTGTGTTAGTCTTTTCTGTTTCCCTATTTTGAGATCAAATCAATTAAGAATTTCTTGCCCACTGGTAAGTTTTATATTTCTATGTTTACTCTTGACCCATGGCTAAAATTTTATAATGGAAGCTATAAGCTTTCTCCCTCTCTCTATGTATATTTGTATGTGACTATAATTTAGAAAGGCTTTTACCTCTCATCATGTGAGTGTATAATATTTTATTACTCCAAATAGTACTAATAAATTAAATTATAAAATATATCTTAAAGAAATAAGTACTTATATAATTAGAATATTCCTAAAATATTTGGGATTGTCAGGTCATGTGGTAAGTCTATTTTTAGTTTTTTTTTTTTTTTTTTTTTTTTTTTTTTTGCGGTACGCAGGCCTCTCACTGTTGTGGCCTCTCCCGTTGCAGAGCACAGGCTCCGGACATGCAGGTTTAGCGGCCATGGCTCACGGGCCTAGCCACTCCATGGCATGTGGGATCTTCCTGGATCGGGGCATGAACCCGTGTCCCCTGCATCGGCAGGCGGACTCTCAACCACTGCGCCACCAGGGAAGCCCTGTAGAACAGTATTCTTAAATTGACCTACGTGGGATGGAAAGAGGTCATTACTCTCTGAGATTTTTCTATGGATGTGCACAATATTCAGACTAGGATCTAGTAAAGATCCATACACCCTGCCAAACTAATCATACCCTTTACCTAACTATTTGTCTTTGGGCAAATAAGCATGAGAATTTTACCGAAATGATTTTGAACAACTTATGGACTATGGAATATATATGTATGAGTGTGTGTGTGTGTCTGTGTGTGTACGTATGTGTATATATATATATATATTTAATTGAAAATGACTAATTGTATTTTGACTGTAATACTCAGTGAAGAATTAAGTTGCCAGAAGATGAATTAATGTTAAAAGATCTGAATAGTCATCATGTAAATAATCACTTCCAAGTGAATATAATACAGATAGAATCAATATATTTAAAAAAGTTATTTGTGGAGTTAATTGATTTCAAACTGCCTATACTTCCAATTTCAAAACAGGCTAATTTGAAGCTGACTCTTATTAGATGAATAACATATTATCACTTTAAGAATTTAGATCATAAGTTACACTAAACTGCTATCGGAAATAGATTTGATCAGGCAACCAAACCAATGTCATGGTTCACTATCCATAAATACCATGGCAAATAATAATTAACATTTACCACAGGCTTAGTGCATTGAAATTACTTCTGTCAGTTGTACATCCAAGCAACCCAGTGAAGTAGGTTATGATTATCCTGGTTTAACAGGGGGTAACTAGGGGCACAGGACAAGAAAATGATTGATTCCAGATAAAGCAGTGTGCAGACCAATCTCCTGTAGGACAGCTCCATAATTTTGTTAGTATTTATGAAGCCATATTTTGGAGTCTTTTACTTATTGAAAACAATTTTAGAGAAATAAATCAAACACAGACACATATAAGTCCCTGAACAAGGCTGTGTATATAGACGAGATAACATAATAGTCCCCGATAGTTTCCATCCCAGATTTATTTTTTGTTCAATATACACGGTTTCCAACTGCTTTCTATTTACACTAATGCTACAACAAGAGGCAACAGGGATATTGTGCAATAAAAATCATGCAACCAGACTGTTCAAACTTTTTGGCAATGGTGATGTTTAGCTTTGTCATCTGTGCTCTAATTCTCACATTGCTCAGGACTGGGCTCTGAACATAGTAAACAACCAGTGGGTGCTACTGATAGAGCAAGAGTATTACTACAGTGGGTCACAAAGGGATACTGGAGACTCTATTTCCCAGGAGGTGCTCAACAAATATTTATCTGTCCAGAGTGAATGTTGGTGTGGAGGCCACAGAAGCTAAACCACTGATAGATGGCACTTTCAGGACTATAATTCTTGAGAAAAAAATTTGTTTTCCCTGTTCATTGTTGGTTATCTAAATAGTTAAATATACCCTCTTCTGATATGGTACTTGTCTGCCACCCTCCCCTTTAGAGAAACTGATTTCTGAATAATTTCTCTTATACATGCATTTTAAAGGTGTGTAATTAACTGGTAACAGGTTGTTAAGTAGCTGATGAGGTGTGAACCAGCCACTAATTTGTTTTCTTTATTTACAACTTTCTTTGCACTTGAAGATAACAGTGTGGTGTTTTTCATTCCCTGCTTACTTCACCAGATTAAAAAGTGATTTGTGAAGCCATTTTTAATTCCTCAAATTCCATTAAAAAGGAATACCCAGGGGAGTCTTAATTAAGACATAATAGGCACTAAAATGTGATCACACAACAGCACTTCTAATGTGGCCCTATCAGCTAAAATGTTAAGGGATTACCTCCCGTTAACTGAATTCAGCCCTAACACTGACCTACAACTTCTGGAACAACCTGCATGCACTTGGCACTGGCTTTATTGCAAGTGTTTGCTGCTAACATATTTTATTGCTTTAGAATTTATCATAGAACCCACAGGGATAATTTGTTACAAAAGTATAATTATTGTATTATCACTAAAATAGTTGCTTTCCCCTTCAAATTGCCTTGCCTCCTATTTAATAATACATTTTTTTAAATTACTTTGAGAAGAAATTAAAATAGAAATATAATGGAATGAGAACTGCTAAAAGTACAAGACTGGAATATTGAAAATGCAGCTAAAACAGAAATGGCTAAATGTAGAATCAGCAGGTAACCAAAAGGGGTAATTTGGAACCAGGGAGAACACTGAGTTATTAGATGAGTTTGAAAAGACAAATAAGAATAAAAACTTTGTCCTGGACTTTTAAAAAAATATAACCAAAAGTTAAGGTATGAATATGTGAAAACATATGTCCAGAACTGTCCATAAGTCTTGGATTGACAATTAACCAACATGCAACAAAGCACAGACGTTGGATAAGTGACAACATTCTCCTTTCTACCTGTCAAAACCCCATCAGTACTTACATCTAGAACACTGTGGCCTCCAGGATCTATTTCTAAATGCAGGTATGTCTTGGAGTGTCAACTCCAGAAGCTGCTATAGTGATTACTTTTGTATGATATTAACAGCCAACTTTTTTTTTTTTTTTTTTGGTGGTACGCGGCCTCTCACTGTTGTGGCCTCTCCCGTTGCGGAGCACAGGCTCCGGATGCGCAGGCTCAGCGGCCATGGCTCATGGGCCCAGCCACTCTGCGGCATGTGGGATCTTCCCGGACCGGGGCACGAACCCGCGTCTCCTGCATCGGCAGGTGGACTCTCAACCACTGCGCCACCAGGGAAGCCCCAACAGCCAACGTTTTTTGAGTACTTGATTTATAGCAGGCATTTGTGTGGGTTCTCTTGGAAATTGTAAAAACATATTTTATTTAACCAAATATATCCAAAATATTATTAGTTTAACATATGATTAATGTAAAATTATTAAAAATGTATTTTACATTTTTTTCCAACTAAATCTTCGAAATCCAATGTGAGTGTGACATCACATCTCAGTGTTGACCAGCCTCATTTCAAGTGGAAAACAGCACAGTGTTGAACAGTATCTTAGTGGCTACCAGCAGGAGATAGTCCCCTGCCCAACTACCTAAAACAGCCCAGCTGCTCATCTACCACATTATCTATTTTGGCTTCTTTGCAGCCCTCACCAATACCTCCAATTTTATTATTTGCTTGCGTGTTTTTGTCCCTTAAGACAAGGACTCACCTTGAACAGCACCCAGCACAGGGTAGGCGCTCAATATACACTGTCTCTGTCTGAATCTGTGTCCAGGGATGGAGGGCAGGCCCTGGGCCCCCTTCACCCTCTCCTGGAGCTGCTCCTCTGCCCACCTGGGCCACCCCTCACCCTTCCTTCTCCAGGGCCATCCCCAGAGTGTGGGTGTTCCTGGGAGAACTCTGTCCTGCCTGAGATTTCCACGTGCCCTGCAGGGACCGCAGCTACAGACCACAGAAGGCCCCACGTGAGCTCCTCCCTCCAAGCTGCGGCTCCAGGACCCACGCCAGTCATATGGAGCTCTCGGTGGCCGAGCTCTGCACTTGCTGCAGGGAGCCCTCCACTGCTTCCCCACAGGTTCTGCCTGAAGTTCTTTATGGTATTAGTTCATTGAATCTCCCCAGTGATTCCAGGGATAGTACTATTAGGATGCTTATTCTATAGTCAAAGGAACTGAGGCATGGTTTATAGTTAAAAGTAACTTGCCTAAGGTTACAGACAGTTGGAGAAACATAATTAAAATGAAATCTGCCGACCCAGAAAACCTCTCCATAGAGAGAAGAGAAAGAAAACAGTTTTATTATCAAATAAGCATCAAGCCAGAAGGTGATGCACATCACAGACAATCTGCTAAAGAGGTTGATTGCAAAGACAGAAGGAAGACTTGCTTTTTTTTTTGTAGCCAAACAGATACAACCCTTGACATACATGTTCTCAAGATAAACAGTAACTAGTTCTCAATTGAGAGGGCTGGACAGCACCTTTTGTGACACACAATTCATCTTAGCTATACCTGGTAATTGAGATGACCATCCATGTTAGCTAATTGGTTTTATTCAGAGGAAACACAAAACCTCTTGTGGCTTTATGACAGTAGGAGTTTTGCAACTTGGAGCAAGGTGCCTAAGTAAGTGAGGCTTGCAGTTTCCACAGAAATTAGGAGACAGTGGCTCTATCGCTTAATGTTTACAGTTCAAAGAGGTGGCTCTCATGTCCTTCAGAAAGGATTACTGGGTCATAAAGCAGACAAAAAGCCTATCTGGTTTTCAAAAGGATTTTATACATTTCAAAGAGAGGAGAAAGTACTTCTGATTAAAAGTTTTCCCAAGTAAATGTTTTAAGAAGAAGGAGGGGATGGAAATTTCTTATTTTTAACCCAGAGAATTAAGCCTCATTTTAAATTTGTGTTTGTCCTTACAATAGCTAATATGTAGTGGAATTAAAGGTCAAGCACAGGTAGTCTGGCGATAAAGCTGTTTTAAAAATCATGTATTATACTGCCTCCATAAACTTCCTATTGTGAGGAGATGCACTGAGGGAATTCATACATTCCTTCAATAGATTTTTATTGAGCATCTACTATGTACTAGGCATTTAGCTAGGAATTAAGGATACAGTTATGGATAAAACAGGCAAGAGTTTTGCCATCATGAAACGTAGGTGGAGAAACCTGTATTAAACAAATAGTTTTCCAAATCAAACAAAATTGTGGAAATTGAGAAGAATGAAAATTACAAGGTGTTTTGAGAGCATATGACAGAGGAAATTTGAGCTAGCCTAGGTGGTCAGGAAGGCTGTTTAAGTTGAAAATGGAAAGTTTGATGGAGAGGAAAGGAAGACAATAAAGAGATGATTTGAAGTTTGGGGTATTAAATAGTTTGGGAAGAATAAAATGAAAAAGTAAGCATGCCCTAATCTTTGAACACTTATTCTGCCAGAGTGAAATGATAACTCGTGATATAAAATTTTGTATCTTTGTCTTTGATTGATTAGACTATTTTACAACCTATAGAAAAAGCAGTGAAGTTATAGAAAATGGATAACAATGCAAATGTTTCTTGTCCATAATATTGCAAATGATTCTTCTTCATAACAAGTCAAATAGGGACTTCCCTGGTGGTGCAGTGGTTAGGAATCTGCCTTCCAATGCAGGGGACACAGGTTCAAGCCCTGGTCTGGGAAGATCCCTCATGCCATGGAGTAACTAAGCCTGTGGGCCACAACTACTGAGCCCGTGTACTGCAACTGCTGAAACTGGCATGCCTAGAGCCCGTGCTCTGCAACAAGAGAAGCCACTGCAATGAGAAGCCTGCACCGCAACAAAGAGTAGCCCCTGCTCACCTCAACTAGAGAAAGACTGTGCTCAGCAACAAAGACCCAACACAGCCAAATATAAATAAATAAATTTATTGAAAAAAAGTCAAATAAATTTTGTCTGGTAGAGTTACCATTGATTTCCACCCAAAATATTACATTTTATTGCTATATAGAATATTAACAAATTTGCATTTATTAACAAGTTCGTTTCAGAATTTCTGAGAGCCTCTATGTATATCTGTACTCCAAAAACATTTTTGAACTGGTTTTAACGTCTTTCTAGTTCCTTTACCAATTAATGAGTTAAAGAAAATATTTGACGTGTATTCACTGTATATTTGTCTAAGAGTCAGTCATAATTCTAACTTTTTGAAAATTATAATTTAGCAAGTGTGGTGCAAGGTTGAAACCCTCAGATTGGGACTTGAACCCACTCAGTTGGGACTCGAACCCGGCCAAAATCCACAGTCTTCCAACTGAGATCACACACCTGGTTTTAGGAGCTAATAAAGTTCAGGTTCTTGATGTCTCATTGCAGAAAGAATTCAGTGAGAAACAAAGTGATGGGTAAGAAGTAGATTTATTTAGAGAGAAACACTCTCCACAGACAGAGTATGGGCCATCTCAGAAGGTGAGAAAAGGCACAGGGTGTGGGGTTGTCAGTTTTTATAGTGGTGGGTAGTTTCATAGGCTAATGAGTGGGAGGAGTATTCCAGCTATTTCAGGAAGGGGCAGGGATTTCCAAGAATTGGGCCACCACCCACTTTTTGATCCTTATGGTTGCCTTAGAACTGTCATGGTGCCTGTGGGTGTGTCATTTAGCTTGCTGATGTGTTACAGTGAGCGTATACTGAGGCTCAAGGTCTAGTGGAAGTTGGCTTGTCCACCATCTTGGACCCATTTGGTTCTAATCCATTTATGTCATGACCTTGGGCTATGTCATTCTTTTAAATGTTGTGCCCTGCTCCCTTCCTTCCTGTTTCAAGGTCTGATATCCTGTATTTAGGCAAGGGCTCTTCCTGGTTTGACAATAAAAACAAATCTGTTGAAACCGCACAACTCAGATGGGACTTGAACCCAGCAAAAACTCAAATTGGGACTTGAACCCACTGTCTTTTAATTAAAATCGCACACCTGGTCTCAGTACTTAATGAAGCTTAGGTTATGTCTCAGCGCAAAAGGAATTTAGCGAGAGGCAAAGTGATAGGTGTGAAATGGATTTATTTAGAGATACACATTCCATAGACAGATTGCGGTTTGTCTCAAAGGGCAAGAGCGGCCCTGAGAGAAACACACTCCACAAACACAGTGTGGGCCTTCTCAGAAGGTGAGAAGCCCCAAAATATGGGGTGGTTAGTTTTTATGGGCTGGGTAATTTCATAGGCTAATGAGTGGGAGGATTATTCCGACTATTTTGGAGAAGGGGTGGAGATTCCCAGGAATTGGGCCACTGCCCACATTTTGGCCTTTTATGGTAGGCCTCAGAACTGTCATGATGGTGGTGGGTGTGTCATTTAGCTTATGCTAAAGTGTTAAAATGAGCTTATAATGAGGTTCATGGTCTACTGGAAGTCAAATCTTTTGCCATCTTGAGCCTAATCAGTTCTAACCAGTTCTGTTGTGTCCTCAACAGCTATGTCATTCTTTTAAATGTTGTGCCCTGCCCACTACTCTCCTGTTTCACTGTGACCATATTTCCATTATACTCCTCTGTATAGATGTCACATGAAATGCTCATCAATCCTTTAAACTCTCACCCCAAAAATCCTACTCCAAGAACTTTTATTTGGCTTACTAATCCTAAAGAAACTCTAAAGTTAACAAGATTCAAAGGGGGAAAAAAAATAAACCAGAAAGAAAAAATGAGCCATACAAAAAATGTGGAGCAGGCATAGAGAAAGTGCTTTAAACCTCCATAAATCCCAGTCAAATTTTAGCCAGCTCTGAGGAAGAATTACTATTTGGCTCACATCCCTTATTTCTCTTACTCTCCAGTCAACCTCTCTTTCAAATTTTTAATACAAATCCGCCCATTCCCTGCCTTCCCCATCTTCTCTTAGCTAATTCTTCTGAAACAGGAGGGAAGGATGCAAGACACAACCTTTGAAAGAATGACATAGCCCAAGGACATGACATAAACTGATTAGAACCAAATGGGCCCAAGATGGTGGACAAGTCGACTTCTGCTAGACCTTGAGCCTCAGTATATGCTCACATCAGCAACCTAAATGATACACCCACAGGCGCCATGACAGTTCCATAAGGATCAAAAAGTGAGTGGTGGCTCAATTCCTGGAAATCCCCACCCCTTCCTAAAATAGCAGGACTACTCCTCCCACTCTTTAGCCTATGAAATTACCCACTCTTATAAAAACTGACAACCCCATAGCCTTGTGCTTTTTCTCACCTTCTGAGATGGCCCAAACTCTGTCTGTGGAGTGTGTTTCTCTCTAAATAAATCCACTCCTTACCTATCACTTTGTTTCTCACTGAATTCTGTCTGTGATGAGACATCAAGAACCTGAGCTTCATTAAGTCCTAAAACCAGGTGTGTGATCTCAGTTGGAAGACTGTGGGCTTTGGCCAGGTTCGAGTCCCCAGCCACATGGATTCAGGTCCCAATGTGGGTTTTGGCTGGGTTCGAGTCCTGGCACGTGGGTTCAAGTCCCAATATGAGGTGCATGGTTTCAGCTGGCAACCACGAAGGGACGGTGATAAGGTAAGAAGATGTTGAGAATTAGGTCTTGGTCCTAAAGAGGCCCATGGGATGCCATGAGCCAGGTATACTGGGGAAGACGCTCTGCCGATGTCTGCTCATTTTTGACCAGCGGGTGAACCCCGTATACTTATGCACATCCACAGTAAGTCCAGGACAGAATTATTAATCTCTATACTCTTCTCTTTGACTCTGAGGTTTTTCTCCTACATTCTTGTATTCTTGTTCATTCCTGCTCTATTTCTTAATTCTGTTAACCCCAGAAGACCTGTGTGACCACCAAGGTGTACTTTTTATTGCTTTTACTCCCCTTCCTCTGACCCTTTATTCCCAACTTATAACTAGACCAACTCCAGCTCATCATCAACACCATTGGGGATGTCTTCTGTGCCATTACTTTGCAACTTTGGGGGCACTAACACCTGGTTGGGAGACTACCTTGGAAGGCATAGCATCGAAAATCGTAAATGCAAATGTTGACTAAATTGCATGGTGGATTTTGACTTAAGAGTAGAACTTTTGATAGCCCAGGAGTTAGAGACATCATCTCAGGCTTCTCTGAAATGGGTTAGGCTGCATCAATCCCAACCAATACCTTTCTGGGCCATATACACCGGGGTTGGGAAAGATTTGGATAACAAGAATTAAAAGGAAAAAACTTAGTAGGTTATGTAATCAGGTTTGGCCACAATATGAGTTAGGAAATTTAAAATGGAGTTAAGTACCCTATGTTGAAATTTTCATGGTCTTGTATCTAGACAATGGAACCCAAAAGGAATTTAAGGCATGTGTAGTTCGGGAGGGATAACTCTAAGAAGGACACAGTGGACATTAACTGACCCATCCTACAGCGCCATGGATCCCGAATGAACGTGAATCCCTCATCCCCTGAGGTACAGGCCCTTTTTTTGGCTTTGCATTTCATAGCCCGGTCTGCCCCAGACATCAGGTGCAAAATTCAGAAAGCAACTGCTGGTCCTCAGACTCCAATGAATGATTTGTTCCAACTGGCTTATTTGGTTTTCAGTAATAGGGATATGACGAAAAAGGCGGAACACACCCAGAGAAATATGCAAAAGGGCCAAATGATTGCAGTGTCTTTGTCCGCTCAGAGACAACTAAAATGGAAGCCAGCTTTTCTGGGCCAATCTGGCCCTGGCAGACCACAAGGCCCACGGGTACCCATACAAGGCCAGTATACCCTGTGTGGACAAAAGGGGCACTGGTGGGAGGGTTGTGATCCATGTGTCCTTTGCAAACAGCCAGGTCATTGGAAGAGGGAACGCCCCAGATGCCAGAGAGCAACGGGTGGCCCCTGGGCCATTGATGGTTTTGCAATCAGAAGACTGAAGGGACGCAAGGCTGAAAGTGGCTCTGCCTAGAGATACCATCTACATAACTAATGTTGAGCCTCAGGTGGTCATTGATGTAGCAAATCAATGTGATAGAATTTATTACAGACACTGGTGCAATCTTCTCGGTCTTCACCAAAAGGATTGGAAACCTTAGCAATCATAAGGAATATGTAATGGGGTTGTCAGGGAAGAGACACGGGCACACATTCCTGCAACCCCTTTTGTGCAAGATCAATGGCCAGCTGTTTTTACATTCCTTTCTGTTTTTGCCTGACTGTCCCATCCCTCTAATGGGAAGTGATTTATTAACTAAGTTAGGGGCCACTGTGTTTCTCGAGGGGCAAGAGAACCACTCTCACCACCAAATGGTTCTAACAAAAAGCAAAAAGGAACAGATAAAATCTGAAGATAAAATAGAAGCCTTAGTAGACCCTGGAATGTGGAATATCGAGGTTCCGGACTTGGCCAGATATCCAGACAGTGATTATTAAATAAAAAGGGTTATATAGTGTCTAAATGTAAGGTACAAATTTCTTAAACCTAGGGAAGATCCTTAAAAATGTTTTTAAGTAGATTACCAAAATAGGAGGTCATTGGTCTGCCTAAACTGACCATAGCTGATATTCAGAGCCTGATAGGAATTTTGGAAGAGGCCTTCTCCCCTAAGCTAAATGAGGAAAAGTAAAACTTTTCAACCTAGGTGAATGAGTATGTCAGTCCTTCAATATCATTGAGGTAACCACCCAATTCTCTGAAAAAGAAAATGAAACTGTTCTTGTTTTACAAATGTAGTCTATATAGGACCAGAGGTGTGGCTCCAAAAATAATCCAAAAACCACCAATCCTTTTACCACTCCCCAAACCTTCCCTATTTATCTTAAGAGGCTTGTAAATATTAAACAAAGGGGAAACAAAGTCATCCTAGGAGGAAGCTGCCTGTAACTTTGAGATGCAAATGTCCTATTTGGTCTTCTCTGACATCTTTTTAGATGCAAATTTTAAAGTAAATTTAGAACTTGACTTGTCAAGGATAAATAGAAATCTTAAGTATCTTTTCTGTAAAAGATAAAACCCTTCTGTAAAAAGGGTTTAGCCATCTAGGTAGGTGACCTTGATTTGTTCCATCTCCTAGAAGCCCAATTTGAATCCAACCCCTTGTAACTGATGGCTTTTATGCTGTACCTGACTCAGGGCTGAATTTTTGGCATGGGAACTATGAGGCCTCTGTGTCTGTTTGTGTGTTTATATGTATCTATATGTGCGTTGTAGTTGTATGGTATTGCCAAAAATTATTTTGTAAAAGAGCTCTACTTAATTGGCTTTTAAAAAATTAAGCACTTATATAAATACTCAAATAAAAAACAATCTGGCCAGAAGGAATTTCAAGTTCATGTCACCTGGAAAATATTCAGTACTAAACTGATATCTGGTATTGAATGTGGCTTAAGTTTGTTGGTCTGATTAGATATAGACATATAGACATGTTAGAGTCATCCATGCTAAGTATAATACTTCTGTTGTACCTAGGTTTATTAGAGGTCAAATAAGACCTTATTCTATCTGTTACAAATTTGTCAGCAAGAAAAGTAACTCAGAGTGAAAAAAACTTTTAAGAGAAGTACGATATGTGCTTTTAGTAAAAAAAAAAAAGGTGTGAAGAATGAAAAATACTGAAAAGAGTTATGCATGATCAGGATTTTCTAAGACTGGATTGAATTTAGTTGGGTAAATGGATTTTGTTTGGAATGGGCTAGAACAAGACTGGATTTGGTTTCTCCCTTCAGAGTATTCTTGAAATGCTGCTTTTGACAACAGATTGTGTGAGTTTCTTTGCCTTTAAGTGACTTGTATTTGCTTTTGAGATCTTTTGTAACTTTGGTTAAGGAATAAGTATTGCCTCACAGTAACCTATGATCTTATTTGACCAAATGTTTCAAAACATTTTGACAAACTTCCCAAATATCAAATTTCAATTAAGTTTCTTTTGATTTCCAGCGAACTTTGGGGTACTTTAGAGGTCCCCTGAGGTATCTTAAAGAGAAATATTTAACTAGGATTATTTGGTATGTTCAATGTAATCTTTGTAATTCTGGTTATTGTAACCAAGTTTCTTTATCGATTACACTCAATGTAATCTTTGTAATTCTGGTTATTGTAACCAAGTTTCTTTATCGATTACACTGTAATCAGATGTTTAACCATGACTTTTAAGTCTTTTGTCATTTATGGATATTTTTGTACTCTGATGCTGTTATAAAAAGTGCTTCATGATCAAGGAGATTCATAGAAAGGCAATGAAAACAATTACAACAGTTCTACAACAAGATGATGGCTATTCGAGGATTCCAGCCCATACTGACTTAAAACAGGGAACTGCCCTGCCCCTGGGGCCCCTAGATCAGGCATCCAGAGATTTTTACTCCCTGACAGGCAGGGTCGACTCCCCTACTCAGCCTTGAAGTAGTTACAGAAGACAATCACCCTTCTGCTTCCCATAAGAGTAAGGGAGTAAAATCTCTGAGAGGTAATGAAACAGGAGGGAGGGAGGCAGGGCACAACCTTTGAAAGAATGACATAGCCCAAGGACATGACATAGACTATTTAGAATCAAATGGGTCCAAGATGGCAGACAAGTCGACTTCCGCTAGACCTTGAGCCTCAGTATATGCTCACATCAGCAACCTAAATGACACACCCACAGGCACCATGACAGTTCCATAAGGATCAAAAAGTGAGTGGTGGCTCAATTCCTGGAAATCCCCACCCCTTCCTAAAATAGCTGGACTACTCCTCCCACTCTGTAGCCTATGAAATTACCCACTCCTATAAAAACTGACAACCCCATACCCTTGTGCCTTTTCTCACCTTCTTAGCTATCACTTTGTCTCTCACTGAATTCTGTCTGTGATGAGACATCAAGAACCTGAGTTTCATTAAGTCTTGAAACCAGGTGTGTGATCTCAGTTGGAAGACTATGGGTTTTGGCCAGGTTTAAGTCCCGGCCGTGTGGATTCAAGTCCTCAGTCTGGGTTTTGGCTGGGTTCAAGTCCCAATCTGAGGTGCATGGTTTCACTTCCACTCCTCTCCCTCATACTTTGCTTTTCTCTGGTCATACTCCATTCCCACGTTTCCTCCCACCAACATTTAAACAAAAGGAAGCAAAACAAAACTAAACAGAGCACTGGAATTCCAACCCATCTCCTCCAGTTCAAATTCACTGCTCATTGGAAGAGAAGTAAAGTAGTCTCCATTTGTTGGTTTGTACTGCTCAACCAGTAGTGATCATTTTCCGATTAACAGCTGTATTGAAGACATAAATAAAGCCATATGAATATTTTGACATTTGGAATCACAGTGAAGTTCTGGAATGAGGTAGACAAAAAGTGAGATAAAATCTGTCACTGTGAACTACTGGTATAGATAAGAAACCAATGAAATATTAAAGAATAAAATAGAAAATTAATAAGAATGAGTTAGAATTTAAAATATTAATTGGCAGTGCCCAACTTTAATAGTATTTTAATGGAATAGTTAGTACAGAATGTTAAATATCCTAAGTGATTTTTTCTAAAATTTGAATTCGATATTATCTGTGTCATTTAAAGTCCTTCATATAGCTTCCCATCATATTACAGATAAATAATAAAGAATTTTAAGAAACTCAGCCTATTTTTCTACTTTCATCTTGCACCCATCACCCTTGCTCAGGATTTGAGAAGTGCATCAATAGCAAATTGCATCACTTTACTGCCCCATCCCACGATTGCCCCGTATAGCATCCAGAACAGGTACATATCAGTGTATTGGCTGGAACTCTCCAAATTGTACCTCTACCCTCTCTAGGAAGAGCTATTCTTAGGGCTATAATCTGGAGCTCATTGTTGTGTGGGTTGTGGCAGGGGTTTTGTTTGTTTGTTTTTGGCTTTTTTCTCTTGTTAGGAAAGACTAGTCTGTTGTGTGAGTCCATATTTGATGGCTAACTCCACCTATTCAGGTTGATGTGAGGGAGTAGGCATTTGCCTCTTACTAAATGGAAAAGTGCCTCTAAATGTTGGCCTCCCCGTGCTATCCTAATTCCTAGCATTGAAATCAATTCTTTTTTTTTTTTTTTTTTTTTTTTCGGTACACGGGCCTCTCACTGTTGTGGCCTCACCCGTTGTGGAGCACAGGCTCCGGACGCGCAGGCTCAGTGGCCATGGCTCACGGGCCTAGCCACCTCGCAGCATGTGGGATCCTCCTGGACCGGGGAATTGAACCCATGTCCCCTGCATCTGCAGGTGGACTCTCAACCACTGCGCCACCAGGGAAGCCCCAATTCTATTTTTAAAATGTAATCCGGTTTTAAATAAAATGGATTCCACTTTGGACACATTTTAGTATAAATTCATTGATTAATAACAAGCCCCAGTTACTTTCTTGAGGTCACAGGGCTTTGTTTCTGCCTCCACACAAGTCCTCCACACAAGGCAATCATCACGACTCTTGTTCCCTTCACTAATTTTCAGTGGGGACCAGCAGTAGAAGCCAAGGATACCCCTCCCCCAGCGTGCCCATGGAAACACATCTTTTGGGGTGTGTGTGTGTGACGGATGTGATTCAAAAAATTGCTGTCCCCCCAATCTGATATGCCTTGCCAGAAAGTGAATCCCACTCTTAAGAATTTCTAATCTATGAGAATAAAACCTGAGAGAGGAGCATATAGAATTGAGGAGGTGGGAGGGACTTCCCTGGTGGTCCAGTAGTAAAGAATCCACCTTACAATGCAGGGGATGTGGGTTCAATCTCTGGTCAGGGAACTAAGATCCCACATGCTGTGGGGCAACTAAGCCCATGCACAGCAACTAGAGAGAGAAAACCCACATGCCACAACTAGAGAGAAGCCCACGCGTCGCAACGAAAAATCCCGCATGCCACACCTAAGACCCAACGCAGCCAAAAATAAATTAAATGAGTAAATAATAAATAAATCTTTTTTAAAAAAAGAATTGAGGGGGTGGGAAAGGTGAGAAGAGAGGGAAAGGGTATAAAGATGGAGTGTTGCTCAGAGAGATTAAGCCAGGACAGGACATCAAAACGAGGGGCCTCGATGGACACCAGAACCTGGGAGGGGGGAGGTGCATGTGGAAGGAGAAGGCCTGCCAAGCACCCAAAACATATATAGCTCACTTTACACTTTTAGCCAGGGCCAAGTTCATCCACTCTCAGAGAGTCTCAGCCTGGGGAAGAGCAGTTCTGTGAATTTACATGGGAAAATAATCTCTATCTCCCTGCATCTGAAAGTTTTCCCAAAAAGGAGAGTCTATAGCCTTTACAGCATGCCAAAGGGATCAGTGGCTCAAAAAATAGTTTAAGATCCTGAGTCTCAGCCATTTTCTCATTACCATGTTCTTTCTCATTACTATGTTCTTGCAATGCCATTTTCTTTTCTTATCAACCTCCTCTCTAAAAACGTTTCCAATTTATTCTTTTGAGAAGACTTTATATCTTTGTGGATGCCTGATACTGTCCTTAGATGCACTTCTTATGAAATCTGTCCTGGTTTGTGGGGACTTGGAAAGAATGGGCTACCTGGAGAAAAATATTCACAGACTAAGGTGCAGCTAAGGACAAGAGCCCTACTTCAGTTTAGAACACGGTGGTGGAGGACTTGTTGACAGTATCGATGGTACATTTAAGATCTGCAAAATATTTTACCAACACATCCACCAGCTTTTGCCCAAATGCCAAAGAAGAAAGGAAAAGAACAAACAAAATACCTTTAACAGAAAGACATTACAAACACGATGGTGCTCAGCTCTGCTGCCATTTATCTCAGGCTGCTCAATGCTAACCTCAATTCATCTTCTCCCAGGAAGGGGTGTTAGTAAATTGCATCAAAATGATTCCAGACTGGGCTTCCCTGGTGGCGCAGTGGTTGAGAATCCGCCTGCTGATTCAGGGGACACGGGTTCGTGCCCCGGTCCGGGAAGATCCCACATGCCGCGGAGCGGCTGGGCCCGTGAGCCATGGCCGCTGAGCCTGCGCGTCCGGAGCCTGTGCTCCGCAACAGGAAAGGCCACAACAGTGAGAGGCCCACATACCACAAAAAAAAAAAAAAAAAAAAAAGATTCCAGACTATCAGGCAGGCTGGTCAGCCTGGACTCCTGGAAGCAGTTAAAGGAGCTCTCATTTGTAATGTCATGTTGGTTTCTTATTATTTAATATGTCAGCCAAGGGGGGAAAATGCCCAGATATTTCTTCTCACAGCAGTATGTGATCACATCTCTTCTTGTATGAAGGATTTTAAGAGGGAGATGATTACCTTGAAGTGCTTGATTGTAAGAAAGAGGTGCGGGCTTCGCTGGTCGCGCAGTGGTTGCGAGTCCGCCTGCTGATGCAGGGGATGCGGGTTCGTGCCCCGGTCCGGGAGGATACCACGTGCCGCGGAGCGGCTGGGCCTGTGAGCCGTGGCCGCTAGGCCTGCGCGTCTGGATCCTGTGCTCCATGAAGGGAGAGGCCACAACAATGAGAGGCCCATGTACTGCAAAAACAAACAAACAAAAAACAAGAAAGAGGTGCCCATCGGTCATTGGTAGCTCATAACAGAGTTTTTGGTTAACTTTCTGCTGCAGATGTTTTTAAGCATTCTGTTCCACATTATTCCAGCTGTGTAGTTTCAGATTTTAATGGAAACAACACAGTTCAAAACACATTCAAAGTATTTTAGTGATTAGAGAGCAACTTTAAATTCTGTTTACCTATGCATTTTAGAAATGCTAGAAAAAAAGTAATTATTCTCTGAAAGACTGTTTCACACTCTGTCAAGAATATTCAGGAGGAAAGAACACAGTTTCTTTCCATTTGTTTCTAAACAGTCAAATAATAACTGTTCACTTATTTTGTTATCTAATATATATATGTGTATATATATAGTATTATACAAAAGTATACATATGGCTAAAAAATGTCAATGCAAAATGCTTTTAGATATATCTACCATTTTTCATATTTTCTTAAACCTTTTCATATTTAATGAACAATGTATATCATCAGACATAAATCTTGCTTGTGAATATAACAAATCTCCATTATTTAGGTTCTTTAGCCTGTTGATATCTTTGCTTTATTTATTGACAGGTTGCTACAATTTGAAGAACATTTAAGAATCTAAGACACCTGTAGATGAGAGGCAATTAAGTTTTTCCTCTCTAGCATTACACTAACGCTTTCAGACGATAAGAATCCCATTTTCTAGATTACCTTTTCTAATAGACTTCCCAGTACCCTAGAACCAAGGTTAGTGACATTTCAGGGAGTGATTGGGAACACCCAAGAGCATTGTTAGAAGTCTAAAAATCAATCAAGAAATCACTCACTTATGAGTTGTCAGGTTCAAAAGACATTTGGGTTCAGCCCAAGCTTGCTGGTAAGAACCCAGTAAATTGCTCTCTTTCGAGAAGCATATGATTTTTTTTTTTCCAGGACAATTTGAACTGGTATAGTAAATTACTTTATTTAAAAAAGTAGAACTCCTCAACTAAAGTCCCTTTGAGTAACATTCTAACAGTGAAGTTAATGACCTTCTAGACACCCACTATCTACCTTCAAAGGAGGACCCCTGTATGGACCCTGCCCAGAGTTGATGAGACTCTGAAGAATTTTCTAATCAACTGCCACATTATTCCCTTAAACAGCCAAGGGACTCTTAAATTAAAATTAATGAAAAACCAGAGCCTGCAGAAGGCTCTGGGAAAACTGGCAGAAGCCAGCAAAAGTAAGAATTCTTACCAAAGCAAGCTCTCCCAAATGTCTGTCTGTAATGCCCAGTTGTGAGAGGGAAATAAAATTTCACACTGTCCCTCCCTTTCCAAATCCAAACCCATCGTTTATTGATCCTTTCTCTCCTAGGGATAGTTATTGCCTTCTTGCTTGTCTTGTTTTACATCCTAAGTACCTGGACTTGGCTTTCTGCCTGCCTGGGCCATGCAAGTTGTCAGTTCTTTCTTTTGTCTACCTTTGGGAGTGACTCTATATCTTGCAAAGACAACATATTTTGCACCCTTTTGGGAGACACCTCTTGAGTCCAAGAGGTTGTTTAATATTGCCAGAAATAACCATTGCTTGTCCCAGCTGAGACCTGACAAGATATTTAAAAGAATTTCATAACTTTATAACCAGAATTCTGGCCAAATTGAAAGCTGATATTCAGAGGCTGAAAGAAAAAATATTTGTGACCATCTCCTCTTAGCTAAATGTAACCGGCGTGAAATATTCCAACATAGGTGGGTGGGTGTGTCAGCCCTTTAGCACCCAGGGCTACAACCCAGTTCTTTGAGGAACTGAGATCAATTGTCCTTATCTTATAAAACTTTATGTAACTAGAAATATAGCTCTAGGAAAGAAAAAGGGAAAAGGGGACTATTATGAAATATGAACTGCTATTGAAGCACCCTTGCACAAAAATCTAATTCAAGGAAAATATTAAAACAAAAACTAAGATCTCTGTTTACCTTTGTCTGTATGTTCATTTGTGTCTATAAACATGTTGTAGATGTGTGGTATTTTTCTACCTTCAGATGATACTGATAAAATAAATTTGTAAAAGAGCTCTATTTAATTGGTTGAACAAATTAAGAGCTTTTATAAATTTAGTATTAAAACTAACCCAAATGTTTTTCAAGTTTACGTGATCTGGGACAAACTTTAGTTAAAAAAAAAAAAAAAAAAAAGCTAGTTTAACTTTGTTGGTTTAATTAAAGGGGGTATGTTTTTAGAGCTGCCAACATTGAATATAATGCAGGCATACAACTTTTTATTCTACCTGATTTAGTAGTCAAATAAGTTCACGTTATCTCTTACAAAATTTTCTGCCAGAAAAATAACCTAGAATGATAACTGACTTTGTCTAATGTCTCATGAAGTTTTGTGTGTGGTCTAAACATAATTTTTGAGAATAATTAAATGGGTGTAAGGGAGACAAAAGTTTCTAGGTGAACTTTTGAAAATAGTTTTCCTAAATCCTTTTGGTAAGCTGATATCTTAAAGTTTTGCTAAATTAACTTAAATCGGGCTTCCCTGGTGGCGCAGTGGTTGAGAGTCCGCCTGCCGATGCAGGAGACACGGGTTCGTGCCCCCGTCCGGGAAGATCCCACATGCCGTGGAGCGGCTGGGCCAGTGAGCCATGGCCGCTGAGCCTGCGCGTCCGGAGCCTGTGCTCCGCAACGGGAGAGGCCGCAACAGTGAGAGGCCCGTGTACTGCAAAAATAAATAAATAAACTAATAAACTTAAATGATGGATTTAAGTCATTGAATATCCAGATCACTTCCAATTAAGATAAAATACTGAAACATCAATTACTGAACATAGGTTTATCCATGTTTTACTTCCTTTTACAGAGGAATTAAAGATATTTTGGTCTATTAGCAAACATGTTTAATGTCATGCTGAGAAGCACGTTTCTAGAAATTATAAAAGTATAAGTCTGCTAATCCACAGAATGCTAATGTAAAAGTTCATAATTGATTACTTCTTAGTTTTCACTAGAAACTAAAGGTTTCTAAGGATTAATAATTCTAATATATGTAATTAAAATTACTAGAAATAATAAGGAAAAGAAATTTTATGTGTGGTGAGGACTGGATAAGATTGGAGTAAATTTAATTAAATAAATGAGTTTTAATATCAAAAGTTATCTGATGGGGACTTTCCTGGTGGCTCAGTGGTTAAGAATCTGCCTGCCAATGCAGGGGACACGGGTTTGATCCCTGGTCCTGGAAGATCCCACATACCATGGAGGAACTAAGCCCATGCGCCACAATTACTGAGCCTGTGCTCTAGAGCCCATGCGTCACAACTACTGAAGCCCGCACGCTCTGGGGCCCACGTGCTGTGAATAGTGAGCCCGTGTGCTGCAAGTACTGAAGCCCACGCACCTAGAGCCGATGCAACAAGAGAAGCCACCGCAATGAGAAGCCTGTGCACCGCAACAAAGAGTAGCCCCAACTTGCCACAACTAGAGAAATCTCATGCACAGCAACGAAGACCCAACACAGCCAAAAAATAAATTAAAAAAAAAAAGTCATCTGATGCAAAATTGGAATTTGTTTTTCTCTCTGTTAAAAGGACAAATTTTTTTTTTTCTTTTTTAAACTCTTCTCTTGATAATAGGATCTTATGGGAGATTTTTCTTTACCTTTAAGTAATCTGCCTAGAAAAAAAAAAAGATCTTGTGGCTAATCAAAATAATCACCTATGTTTTATGTTGTTTTTATTAGATCTTGTATTACTTGAATTAACCCAATCCTCTCAACATTAAAAGAGCTAGGTTGGGCTTCCCTGGTGGCGCAGTGGTTGAGAATCCGCCTGCCAATGCAGGAGACACGGGTTCGTGCCCTGGTCCGGAAAGATCCCACATGCCGCGGAGCAACTAAGCCCGTGAGCCATGGCCGCTGGGCCTGTGCGTCCGGAGCCTGTGCTCCGCAGCGGGAGAGGCCACAACAGTGAGAGGCCCGCATACCGCAAAAAAAAAAAAAAAAAAAAAGAGCTAGGTTTTGCTCAGTACTGTGTAAGCTTTTATATTTGCTCTGAAGTCTTTTTTTTTTTTTTTTTTTTTAAAGAAGATGTTGAGGGTAGGAGTTTATTAATTAATTTATTTATTTTTGCTGTGTTGGGTCTTCGTTTCTGTGTGAGGGCTTTCTCTAGTTGTGGCAAGCAGAGGGCCACTCTTCATTGTGGTCTGCGGGCCTCTCACCATCGCGGCCTCTCTTGTTGCAGAGCACAGGCTCCAGGCGCGCAGGCTCAGTAGTTGTGGCTCACGGGCCTAGTTGCTCCATGGCATGTGGGATCCTCCCAGACCAGCGCTCGAACCCGTGTCCCCTGCATTAGCAGGCAGATTCTCAACCACTGCGCCACCAGGGAAGCCCATGCTATGAAGTCTTTGTTATTTTAGTTAAAGAGATAACTAAGTATTGTTTCACAGTAACCTATGATCCTATATGACAAGTGTTATAAAACTTTTTTGACATTTTTGACACCCTTCCCACAAATCAAATTCTAAATGAAATCTTTTTGACCTTAAATTAACTTTGAAATTTTTCAGAGGACCCCTGGAAGATTTTAAAAGATTTGTTCTCCCTCCTTATAAAAAAGAGAGATATTAAACTAATTAGGCTTATTTGATATATTAAATTACATGGGAATAATTGCTGAATAAGAAGTACTACAAATCCTTCTTCATGTTGTATTTATATAGGTATATAAGTATTTCAGAAACTATGAAATTCCTAGAAATCTGATATGTCCTGGTATAATGTTGCCAGATGTAATTCCAGTTATTATCTAAAAACATTGTGTGTCACAGAAATAAATAAATTTCCTTGTCAATTCCATCAGATCTTTAATAATGGGTATTTTAGGTCTTTTGTCATTTACAGAGAGTTATTATTCTATTCTGATACTTTGGAAAAGTGTTTCTACAAAGGTGTTTCATCTTCATAGAAATTCAAGAAATGGACTTTTTGACAAATACAAGTCAGATAATTTTAAGGTCATAAAACTGAACTGGCTAGAGAAAACACTGCCCTTGAATCTCCTTGGAAAGGACTACACCATCTCTTCCTTACCATCCAGATGGCAGTCAAACTTCTGGGATTTGAGCCTTGGGTACAGACTTCACAGCTAAAGAAGAGTCCGCTTGAAATCTGGTCACATATAAATGCTGGAGACCTCTAAATCAAATTGACTAGGAAGAGAAGAATCTGACATCAAGGTAGACTGCTTCCTCCCAAGACATCAGATCAAGACTTGATACTTTAACCAAACATGAAACATTCTCTTCTCTTTCTTTTCTTTACTCTGACATTGGCCTGGAAAGATAATACCATTGTTCATATCTCCCAGGCCATTGTTAAGGGGAGTAACCTTCCATACTGCTAGACTTGTCATCAGAAACTATGATCTGTTCATGATGCTAGAGACCCCCTGTTCTGTTTCCCTGTCTCTGCTTAACACCCCAAACTTGGGGAACTTGGTGTCCAGGCAAAGAAAGGAACACAAGGCAAAAGTAACCCAAATAAAACTACCTCCATGGCTGTCATCTTTTCAGTCCTGAGCCACAGGTTCAAACAAATTATCAGGAGGCATTCATAATGCAACATTAGCTTCCTTTGACAGATCCCTAATTCCTTGGTTAGGAGTAAATGTAAATAAGGCTATGATCAGGAATCTATTGTTAACTCTTGAAAACATTCCAGAATCTGCTGCTAAAGCAATAACTGCCCCCCAAAATCCTTAGACTCTCTGGCGAAAGCTGTTATTTATTTTTTTTAATTTTAATTTTTTTTTTTTTTTTTGAGGTACGCAGGCCTCTCACTGTTGTGGCCTCTCCCGTTGCGGAGCACAGGCTCCAGACACACAGGCTCAGCAGCCATGGCTCACGGGACTAGCCGCTCTGCAGCATGTGAGATCTTCCCGGACCGGGACATGAACCCGTGTCCCCTGCATCGGCAGGTGCACTCTCAACCACTGCTCCACCAGGGAAGCCCAAAAACTGTTATTAATAGTAGGATAGCACTTGATTATCTTCTAGCGGAGTGAGGAGGTGTCTGTGCTGTGGCCAACACCACCTACTGCACCTGGATTAACACTCCTTGGAAAGTGAAATGCAATTACATAAGGTCACTAAGTAAGCCAATTGGCTTAAAAAAGTGACTCCTTCAATGAGGTCTCTCTTTGACTTATTTGACTTTTTTGATTGGTTTCGTTCTTGGGGACCATGGCTCCAAAGTGCACTGCAAACATTGGGGATTATCCTGCTTATTATAATCATAATAATCTCCCTGGTACATTGTATTCTCTCAACAGCTTTAAATGTGTGTTCACAGCCACTAACTACCAAGCAATGATCTCTTCAAAACTGGAATGTCAGAAGAGGAATGAAGAAATTGACCAGCTTAAAGACTGAACCTGAAGCTATGACCTGTGAATATCACAGGGATTAAGAAAAAACGTCATAACCTGTGAATACCACGCAAGGGTAAGCAAAGCTGAACTTCAGAGCAGTAGCTGAGAGTGGCGGGAAAATCTTAAGTTTTGTTTACATCTCTCAGTTACGCTGAGAGTCTGATCAAAAGGGGGAAATTGTTAACAAAGAAACAGCAGGCCCCAAATAGAGTCACTTGTGCTGAACTCAAGACTGAATACCTAACTAAACTGCAGTTACAACCTTCCTCAGGAATGCAATCCTAATTGTTCAGTTGGTGTGGAAATTTCTGGTCAGCTCTAATGAAGAAATCTGTCACATGGGCCCTCTCCATTCCCCAAAGGATGATGAGGTAATCTGCTACATTCACCTCTTCCATCCCCTGTAGGTAGGTTGCCTAAGCCTGAAATAAACTTTTTTGTTTATGGCTTCCTTGTCTTGCCTTTAAAAAAACCTCTCCATTTCCGTAGCCCTTTGGAGAGTCCCTCTGTTCACTAGATGGGGTGCTGCCCAGTACATGAATCATTCAAGAAATCCAATTAGATTTTTAAAATTTGCTCAGTTTAATTTTTGTTTTTTAACACTACCAACTGACTTTAGGGCTTGAAATTTCCATCTTAGTTCAACCTTTGGATTAAGGAAACAAAGGGTTCCTGTTACAATGCAATTCAGCTACTGGTACTTTTATGCGTATAGTTTATCAGATTGGTCCAAATCTCTAGTAGAGTTAACGTTTGATGAGGAAACCAAGATTCTTCCCAGGCAGATCTCTTTGTTGAGGGCAGCCTCGGGTAAGGCACCACTAAAAGGGATCCCAGGCAGCTGTGGAAAAAAAAAAAGGTTGGAATGCCCTGAAAAAGAGGTGGCTTGTGCTCCTTTTTTGTTTATAGCTATGACATTTGAGCAATGCCTTGAAGGATCAACTGGGTTATATGTGGCAGTCTTTTCCGCTTGTCCCCAGGGCTCCAAAATATGTCATCACAGATGGAATTAAGTGGAACTAGCTGATCAGGATTTACAACTCGCTGCAAATCTGCCTGGCTCTTTTTTATGCTGTCCGCTCTGCTTTGCTAAGTCAGTTTTCTGGCAGACGTGAAGCATGAGAGGCTGACTACTATGTTTGCCAGCATATATACTGTCTTCTTTTTGACCACAGGACTTACAAACATCCTCCAGGCCAGAGAAATGGCAAACACAGTATGAATCATAATGTAGAGAATCGACTCAGGCCCTTCCCAGAGTCTTGTGTATCCCACTTCACATAGTAACACATTTTGAAAAGTTTGAAGAAAACCACACTCTTATAAATCAAATTATATTCTGCCATTGATTTTTCATTTTCTAAGATATATATTCCCTCACAGCATAAATCTTAACTTCAAAAACATTGTGAAAGATTCATATTTTAAACTGAAAAGTAAAACTTTATAATAAAATAATAGCATTAGTTAAACATGATTTTAAATATAACTGCTGTTCTAATGAAAAAATGGTTGTTGTCAGTGAAGAATAGGGAAGAACACTAAGCATTTTTTAAAGGTTCTCAAAGAACAGTTTTTCTCAGAGTACGCTTTTTTGTCTCAGTTTTTAAAAATAGGTTGGTTTCCTTCCAGTAATCTTTAAACTAAAATTAATAATGGCCAACAAAAATAACAACAAAAACCCCAAACCAAACGACAGATAGCTCCCAACCCCAATTAGCATTTGCTGTGTGCAAAGCACTGTACTAAGAGATCTACATGGATTATCTAATTTTATCCTCACAGCAACGTACTATTATCATTACTGCTGGTGAAGATATCCAAGACCTGCAGAGGTATGAATGTGAAGTATCAATTAGTTGCCCTGCAATATTTCTCAAAGTATATTGCTCAGACTGCCTGTACCAGAATCACCTGAGACCCCATTAAAAATTCATTTTTTTAGGCTCCCAACATGCAGAGGTTTTAACTCAGAGGTTTGAGGTAGCAATCTGGAATTTGCTTTTTAATAAGCACTTCAGGTGATTCTGGTGCACAATAAAGTTTATCACTTGAGAATATTCATTTTAATGTAATTTTCATACATATTTTAAGAGACATAAAAGAAAGTAAAAATGGCCCATAATTCTACTCTTGTTATAAAAATTAAAATGTACATTAAATAATTCCAGTAAAATAGAAAGTTAGAGGTAAAATCCCCCTCTGTACCACACCCTTCATCACCAACATCCCCCCAGCACATATGTAAACACTCCTGTTCCTCCAAATAACCACTCTCAAGTTTCTTGTTATCCCCCAGAAAAATGTTACCATATATATGCATATACCTTGTATTATGCCCAGAAAGTGAATCATACTATGTTTACTGTTCTCCATCTTTTTAATGTATCACTCAAAATCTCTATACTGTATATAGTGCTCTACCTCATTCTTTTAAACTGCCACACTGTATTTCATTAAATATATGCACTAAAGTTTAATACATTTTTATCTATCCAGTTTTTATTATTATAAACAATATTGCCCTGAATATTATATATGATATATATTTATATAATATGTTGACCGTGCTATCTCTTTCAAACTGTAAATCTGGTATTAAAATTACCCAGATAGAGACTTGTATGTTTTCTAGAAGATTTAGATCCCTCTTTTAATCTCATTTCTGCTAGAATGAAAAGAAAGATTCTTAGTAAGCATGGTTCATATTAAAGAAGTTATTGTTTTATTTGAGTTAAACTAAATTACACTTAATTGTAGAAGCACATAATCCTATCATTTATTAACTTAACAGGACCACAAATGCAAAAGAAAGAATCAACTAAATTGGAATATGGCAAAATGCAAGAAAACAGAGCAAACTTAGCAAAATTGTAAGAAGGCAGGATTAAAAGAGACCCAGAAAGGAAAACTTAACTCAGTAACGGAGTTATTAAAAGGAAGACTATTCAAGCAGTAGTGATTATTTCAAACATACGTAATAACTTATTTCAGTGAAAGTTAAATGTATTCATTTGTTCATTCACTTATTCAATAAGCATTTATTGTTAGGCACTGTCCTGAGTTTGAGGCTGTATGGAGGGAAAGATATAGATCCTACCCTCAATGAGTTCACTGTCTATGGCAATTCAGATCCAAAATACATGTACAGATCAATACAGGTCAATTGCTTTTAAAAAACAATTTTAAAAAATTGCTTTTAGAAAAAGTCAGGGGTATCTTTAGAGAAGGGGTTTCCAGGTGACATAGAGGAAGTAACGTGCAGTCACTGAGGATTATAAGAGCAAGCAGGTTAGAAATCAAAGTGTAATTCATGTTGCTGGAGTGGAAACTGCAAGGTGAGAACTGTAGGAACAAGAGATGAGACTAGATAGATGACACTAGATAGGGAGATGGGGTTATATTATGAAATGTCTTACTTGTCACGCTCACGAGCTGAGCATTTATACTAAGTGCAATAGGGAACAGCCAAGAATTTTCAATGGGAATATCACATAATCAGATCCTCAGGAAATTGGATGGAGTTGAAATAATCTAGTTCACAGATAACAAGACCCTGATGAGCTACAGCAATTGTGGTGGTAGGGCTGGAGATGACAGGACTCTTCATGGGTAGAACCAACAAGTCTTAGCGATTGATCATCTGAAGAAAGGAGGCAAAAGGAAGAATTTATGATGTTGCCAAAATTTCTGGCTTGGACAAATAGGTGTCTGGTATTCTTTGAAATAGAAATTAATGAAAGGGGAACAGATCTTTCCAGAATCTCTTTCAGATGTTCTTAGTTTATCAAGACCCAACACACTTGTTTTACAGTAAAAAAAAAATTTGTAATATCCCCTGCATAAACTGAAAATTTATGGATAATATAACCTACTTATATAGAGAATTCTTAAACTTTTAACATAATGGCCCAACAGTAAGCTAAAGTATAAACTAAAGGAAAGTAATTGAGGACAAAATATCTTATCAATATGCAAATGTTCAGGCGTGGCAACGTAAAGCCATTAAGAAGTAGTCAGAGGTTTAGACCTATTTGTGAAGTCACTGTCAGTGACACAGCCACACACATAGATCAACACACTCCACTATACTTCCCACTACACCACCATGTTCCAGAATGTTAGAGGAGAGTTCATCTTGGCTGCAATATCGGAGAAGACTTCATAATGCTGGTGGCATTTCAGTTTGGCTTTAAAAAGAAGAATAGAATTTTGAAATGGAGAACTAGAAGAAGAAAAAGGCATTCCCAATACAGAGAACAGTACAAAGGGGGCATAAAAAAGCTTTGGCTTTGGCTGTGGCAGAAGCTACATGGTGTTGGTTTATGAAGCTGAAGAAGTATGTTCTGGTTAGTTCAGAGAGAGCCTTGAGAGTCTACCAAAGAGTTTAAACCTTAATAATCTCAGTTGAACTTTTAGCTTGCTTTGGTAAGTTATTTGCATTAATCAGCAGCCTGAATAATTTTATTTTCCCATAAATATTGAACAGATCATCTTTAAGCTAACCCTGTCCAAATTATCTCAGATTCCAAGGTGATGAAGTACAAATTAATGAGATTTTATTGTCCAAATTGATAAAGCTACATTAAAGAGAGTTTGAAGGTAATGAGTGGATATAAAAATAGATTTCTTGTCTTTTCATTTAATGTCAGGCTTGAAAGGATCAGATGAGGTATTTTGTACTTTTTCTTCTGAATAATAATCTGAGAAGCGGACATTTATGACCTCTGCTGGCAGTGATGTCAAGATAAGAGTAAAAATCACGTAGGCGATAAGCTCCAGCTTGAGAGAAGAGAATGAATTCTGTTAAATAACTTCCTATGGATAATATTATGTTAACATTCTATCATTTAAATCACAGTTTTCTTTTTAAAATATAAAGATGTGCTACATAATAATATCTAACAGTTCTAAGAGGTTTGTTAATTATCCTTGCTAGAAGACAATAAAAGATAAGTTCTATTCAAGCAATATTCTTCTGAGAAAAATTAATCTCTCTCTTTTTATTATTATTATTATTATTTTTATAAATGAAGGACTTGGTTATACGAGGTTTTTTTTTAAGAAGATGTCGGGGGTAGGAGTTTATTAATTAATTTATTTATTTTTGCTGTGTTGGGTCTTCGTTTCTGTGCGAGGGCTTTCTCTAGTTGTGGCAAGCAGGGGCCACTCTTCATCGCGGCGCGGGCCTCTCACTATCGCACCCTCTCTTGTCGCGTAGCACAGGCTCCAGACGCGCAGGCTCAGTAGTTGTGGCTCACGGGCCTAGTTGCTCTGCGGCATGTGGGATCCTCCCAGACCAGGGCTTGAACCCGTGTCCCCCGCATTAGCAGGCAGATTCTCAACCACTGTGCCACCAGGGAAGCCCTTCTTTTTAAATTTTATTTTATTTTATTTTTTGCCTGAAATGTCCCATTAGGTTTTCAAAGCCTTATCTACCTACCTGCTCTTCAAACTTCCATTTGGCTAAGGAGTCAGCCCACAGAAATCAGGAATAGGACCGTTAAACTACTTCCACACATTTATTTATTTATTTATTTATTTATTTATTTATTTATTTATTTATTTATTTATTTATTTATTTATTTATTTATTTATTTGCGGTACGCGGGCCTCTCACTGTTGTGGCCTCTCCCGTTGCGGAGCACAGGCTCCGGACGCGCAGGCTCAGCGGCCATGGCTCACGGGCCCAGCCGTTCCGCGGCACGTGGGATCTTCCCGGACCGGGGCATGAACCCGTGTCCCTTGCATCGGCAGGCGGGCTCTCACCCACTGCGCCACCAGGGAAGCCCTCCACACATTTTAAATCTCATAAGTAATTGAGATAAAATGGATGGTTGCTAGGCCACAGTCGATTTCATCCTATCCATTATAATGTAATTTAGGTTTATTGGGTTTTTTTTTTTTTTTTTTTTTTTTCTTGTTTGTAATCCTACGGGGACAAGCTTTTGGTGATTGAACTGCTATGTGTATAATAGTACCTATTCTAAGGCAATTACTTTGAGGTATTCATGTCATTTCTTCTCATATCTTTGAAAAAAGAATGTAAAGAAATCCAATGCTAGTCCCAGCAATGTCAAAGTTAGAGAATGAGTAAAGCCTGAAACTTGCTCTCCTTGGTCCCAAAGTGACTTTTAACTTCAAGACACTCAGAGCAGAGGGCCCCAAACTAAGTTAAATCAGCTCCTCAGGTGGAAATCAACAAGTGAAAGGAGTCAACACTTAAATGTTGTAGCATCATGTACTTCAGCCCAGGAACACCAGCTAGGTCCCATCTTCAGACGGCAACTCTGATTGGTGGTAGGTATTTAGAGCAGGCACCTGCAAACTATAGCCAATAAACCATGGGACTGTAACCCATAGGCCAAATCCAGCCAGCCTGTTGTTTGTAAATAATGCTTTGTTGGAACACAGCCAGGCTCATTCATTCCTTATTGTCTGTGGCTGCTTTCACCCTACAGGGGCAGAGTTGAGTAGCTGCAACAAAAACTGTATGGTCGTTGTAAAACAGTTATACTCCAATAAAGATATTTAAAAAAAAGTATGGTCCGCAAAGCCTAAAATATTTACTGTCTAGTTTGTTACAGAAAATGTTTGCTGATTCCTGGTCTAGAGTATTATGTTGGGAAGACTGCTGCGGCCTCAGCTAGTCTTAGAAGGAAAGAATGCTAAGATTGATTTTTTTTTATGCCTGCTATGTTCACAGAGGAAGAGTGTCATATATTTATCAGCCCTGCTCTGTGCCCTTGCCCAGAAGTCAGAACAGCATGACGGGACGTATGAGATGGAAAAGAGTAGCTTCAGTGTCAAATCCAGAGCCTAATGATCTCCACCAGAAATGCGAGGGTGTTGAATAGGAAGTCAAAAAAGTTGGTAACAAGGAGGGGGGAAGTGATGTCAGGGAAAAGAGTTGACTTGTCAGTGGGGATGATAGAAAACATAAAACCAAGTCTATCATTCCAAATATAAGTGCATTAAGTTTAGTTTTCTATTCTGTGGATTGAATTATACTCATTGGTGATGTAGAAAATTTGGAGGAAAAATCTTTCTGAGTTTATTTAAGGGAAGGAAGCAAAGCATCGTGGTAAGAAAGAATTCACCTTTCCTTGAAAAGGGGTGGCTCCTTCTTCTCCTCCATACCATCCTGCACGTGCACACACATACACTCACATGCTCAGTCCTCCTCATCTCACAAAGCTGACTGATTTCATACAAATAAGAACTCTTCTTGGTCCAGAGATATTGCAGTCGGAACTAGACAACCCTTCTCTAGTGGCCAGTACTTATTTTTTTGAAATGACCTTAAATACAGGACTTGTGAACAGACAGAGGGAATATTTTCACTACTCCCTGGATCCTAAGGGCTTATGCCTATACCTCATCGAATCAGAATAGGAATTTAATGAAAGACAGTCTAAAAGTGTCCAGAGATTTTTAGAACATGGTGTTAGGGATGCTTGCAGTTGTCATGCAAAAACCTCAACTTGTGGCAACATACAAACAATCCATTGACTGGCAAATTAACAAAATAAGAGGGGTTGAGTAGTCACCTACATATCTTTAGGAAGGAACCAGCCAAGGAAGTTTAATTTCTTTCTTTGACACACTGACAAAGGAGAAGTAATAGATATAATATATCCAGACTTCAGTAAGGCTTTTGGTACCACTTCACATAACATTTCTTTTCAACAAGCTGGTAATACAGAGCTTAGATCACTGTGCTGTCAAGTGGCTGAAGAGTTGCAATCAAGAGGAGCTATCAGTGACTTCTTGTCATCCTGAGGACATTTATCAAGTGGTGTCCATCCATAATGGCCGGTGGAGGGCCAGAGTCATCCACAGGGTGATGGAAGTGAGCATAAGTTCAATAAATTTGCTGATAACACCAATCTGGAGCAGCCTCTTACACCTGGCAAGATGGGAATAGTTTTCAATGACCTTGATTAAGTCGGGCTGGTAGAGTAGAACAATCTCAAAGCCAGGATGCCAGGCCAAGACACAGTGGGCAGATTTCCTATTCAGGAGGGCTTATGGCATGTTGCAGTATAATGTGTCAGTGCTTTATTTCGAAACTTTTCTGAGGCACTGTAATTAATTAACAACTCTCCATGATGTCAGTGGTTTAGAGCTACTTTTATTGTACCAGTTTTCTAATTTGCAAAATAGAAACTCAAAGACATGTCTCACCATATTCTTTTAAAATTTAAATAACTCCTGGAAAATGCCTGACAGATATTGGATGCTAAATGTTAGTTTCCTTCTTCCTCCCTGTTTTCCCACACTTGTTATAGTGGAACCAGCCCCAGGAAGGGAAAGCTCTGAATTCAATATAGAAATTCAAAAGGAAAAAAGGATCTTCCAAGAAACAAAAATACTGATATTGAACCTTAAAGCCCTCTGGCACATCAAAATGTTACCCCTTAATATTTTAACCATCAAGTAGAATACTTTTTCAAGGATGGGTAGTTATATGAGTAGTTATAAGAATTTTAAGAAATTTACCTTCAGCAATTGAGTCAGAGAATTATTGCTTCTTTTACTTCACGGATCTTATAAAAAATTAGTCCCATGCATACCGTGAGTACTCAACAGGTATTTGTTTTATTTTCTTTGTAAGTTGTCAGAAGAAATGAGTTTTTAAAAATGAGTGCTTAACAATAACTCCAAAGCAGGTGTTCTTAACTCCTTTGGGGATTCGACTTTCCTTTGAGAACAAGGAACAAGTAACAAGAGCCAGTGCAGCGCCTGTAACAAGTTTTACTCATAAATTCTTTTATTTTCCATTTTAAAATTTATTTTATTCAAGTATAGTTGATTTACAGTGTTGTGTTAATTTCTACTGTGCAACACAGTGAGTCAGTTACACATACATATACACTCTTTTTCATACTCTTTTCCATTATGGTTTACCCCAGGATATTGAATCTAGTTCCCTGTGCTATACAGTAGGACCTTGTTGTTTATACATTCGATATATAATAGTTTTCATCTGCTAATCCCAAACTCCCAATCTATCCCTCCCCCAACCCTCCTCCACCTTGGCAACCACAAGTCTGTTCTCTATGTTTGTGAGTCTGCTTCATAGAGAAGTTCATTTGTATCATATTTTAGATTCCACATATAAGTGGTATCATATGGTGTTTGTCTCTTTTTGACTTAATTCACTTAGTATGATAATCGCTAGGTTCATCCATGTTGCTGCAAATGGCATTATTTCATTCTTTTTTATGGCTGAGTAGTATTCCATTGAATATATATATATACCACATCTTCTTTATTCATTTGTCTGGCAATGGACATTTAGGTTGTTTCCATGTCTTGGCTATTGTGAATAGTGCTGCTAAATTTCCATCTTTATTGCTAGAAAATGATAGCCTGCTGGAATTTCATAAAGACCTATCAGTGACATACTGCATATGTTTCCAGGGCAGAGTGGGCACATCTGTGGTCAACACGTATACTAACTGACAGTCATGCTCAAAGGCTCAGCCCTTACTTGAGCAAAAAAGTTATTATTCATCAGAAAGGTACTGCTAACAGTACCACTCATAAATTCTTATCTAGGTTGAGATAGAAAAAGTCAAGTTTGTATTCCCATTAGTAATGACACCGGACAGACCCTGGGGCTTGGAACAGTGAAAGGCAGGTTAGGCAATGAGAAAGCTGACAGGTGTTCTTGGTCAATCTCTTTCCAAAGTAAATTCAAAGATGTTCTCAACTGTAAACGCCTTCTGCTTGTAGAGGATTAGATAAAAAGTCTCCTTCTCCCAATTCCTTAAATTCAACTATGGAAAATAGAGAACCACTGTCAGAAAAGAAAGTTTTTCGCATTTAACATCTCTCCACTTATCTTCTTTCTTGGCTTACCACTTTTATTTCACTGAAATAAATTGGCCAATTAAAAGAGAGCTTCCCCACACTTACACCACCAAATCTACCAACCTCTCTGCATCTTTGCCTCTTTCCCTATCTAATCCAACCTTGTGCACTGATTCTATTCCTTTTCACCCCTGCCTTATCAGTTGCCCCCTGCACCCCCACCCTGATCATCCCCATTAGGTTACATGCATGTCATTAAGTCTCTAACCTAAAAAAAATAAAAATCCAAAAAACATTTTTAAAGAAACCCTCCCTAGATCCCTCTCCAGTTAACATTTCCAGAACTCCATTCTCTGTTCCCTTTTAACTCTTTGTTGAAAAAAGTTGCCTATATTTTTGTCTATGCTCTTCTCCTCTAAGTCACTCTTGAATTAGACTCTGATTAGGCTTTTGTTTCCTCTACTGTACTCAAATTCCTACTAACAAGATTCTAATAAGCATCCACACTGATAAATCCAGTGTTTAAGTCTCTGTCCTCATTATACTTGACCTGTCTGTTGATCACTTTCCTTTATTTGAAACACTTCCTTCACTTGTCCTCCAAGGCCTCACTTTCTCTGAGGTTTTCTTCTACATCTCCTCAGTCTCCTTGCCCTGACGGAGCTCCTCTTCTGACCTTTAAACATTGGAGTGTCCCAAGACTTTGTCTTCAGACTTTTCAATTTCTGTATTTATCCTCAGGGAGATTTCATCCAATCTCATGGCCTTTATAAACCACCTAAACACTGACAATTCCCAAATATATATGTTGGGCTGAGACCTCACCCCTGAACTCCACACCCATGTATCTAACTATCTTCTTGACACTTGTACTTCATTGCCTAATTGATGTCTCAAATGCAATATGTCCCAAACCAGATCCTTAATGCATTCTTCTGTGCCTCCATTCACCCCCCTCAATTGCTCCTCTCCCATACGTTTCGGTCTCAATAAAGTCAACTCCATTCTTCTAGCTGTTCAAGTCAAAAAACATGGAGTCATCCTTGACTCCTCTCTTTCTTTTTCAGTTCTGTCAGCTCTACCTTTGAAATATATCCAACTCTACTGTTCCATTATCATCATTTCCTGGTAGGATTATTTCCATCATCTCCAACTAGTCCCCTTCTAGCACCATTTCTCTCTCTAACCTTTGCAAATGCTCTACATACAACTCTGGTCTCCAGAGTAGCTTAAGGGAGCCTGCTAAAGCTTAAGTTCAATTATGTAAAGTTTCTGCTCAAAACATTCCCTTTGTTTTCCATCTAATTCCAAACAAAATCCTCAGTCATCTCCATGACCCACAAGGCCCTACATGATCAAGTCCTGGGAACTTCTCTGGCTTCATCTCCTATCATGCTCCCTTGCTCACTCCTCTCCAGACACTGCCCTCCTTGTGTTTCTCTAATACCCTGGACACATTTCTGCCCACAGCGCTTGCCCTTGATGTGCTCTGTGCTGGGATCTCTTCCTACTCATCAATCTGCACGACTCTCTTTCACTTCATTTAGATCTCTGCTAAAATTTCACTTACTCCAAACACTTCATATAAAATCCTACAAACACACCTTATCTCATCACTCTCCAGGCTAAAGCAGGGTAACTATTTTAGTTCAATTCTCTGTACTTATCACCACCTGTCTAATATAAATTTGTTTCCTTTCTATCTCTTTCCATAGGATATGAACTCCATGAAAGCAGGGATTTTGGTCTCTTTATCCTCTGCTTTATCCTCAACATTTAGAACAGTGCTTTGCATGAAATAGGTATTCCAAAAATATTTGTCACATAAGTACTGCCTAGTGCAATGGCTCATAGCTGCAACCTTTGCTTCAGGAGATTGAGCTGAAACTAGGATTAGTTAGAATACTTTAAAAATCAGTATATAACACCCAAATTTTTCTCTAGAATAATTCTTCAAAATAAGTGTGAATTCTTGGCCAAGTCTTTTGTTGTGGGTGTTACTTCTACTAAAATATAAAAATGGCTTTGGTAGTATATTCATTAGGGTTATCCAAAGAAACAGAACCAATAGGGTGTGTGTGTGTGTGTGTGTGTGTGTGTGTGTGTGTGTGTGTGTGTGTATGGAGAAGGGAGAGGGAGAGAAAAAAAGAGAGAGAGAGAGAGAGAGAGAGAGAGATTGATTTCAAGGAATTGGCTCATGTGATTGTGGAGGTTTGGCAAGTCTGATGGGGGAGGCCAGTAGGCTGGAGACTCAGGGAAGAGCATAGTTTGAGTCCCAAGGCAGTCTGCTGGCAGAATTCTTTCTTGCTCAGGAGAGGTCAGTCATTGTTCTATTAAGACTCAACTTTTTGGATGAGGCCCTCCCACACTATGGAGGGTAATGTTCTTTACTTGAAGTCCACCAGTTTAAACGTTAATCTCACCCCCATAACATGGGGTGAATAACATTTGACAAAAATCTAGTCACTGTGGCCCAGCAAAGTTGACACATAAAATTAGACATCACAGATAGGTTATTCTGAATATATATATATATATTGGCTTTGCCTGCTTTGTCTCTTCACTTATCTATAAGCTCCCTGGGCACATTGGTTTTCAGGAGAACAGGTGATTGATAGATGTGAGGTGACTTTCATATAATGAGGTCAAGGAAACATGGTGATGATAGATGTGAGGTGACTTTCATATAATGAGGTCAAGGAAACATGGTGAATGACAATCAAAAATTTACTTTCACCATGAGGGGTCTCCATCATGTTAGGGAAACTCTTGCTAAATTGCTCAGTCAGTTGTTTTTCTAAACAAGGTCATAATTGATCATTTATATCCTTTCACAAGCTAAGAGGTGAGTATGGAAAGTCTTCCAACATCAGCACTTCCACTGGAGGTGGCCCAACAGAGTCTGGGTTCTTTAATTGACAATGGCCTAGAACATCAATGTTACATACAGCTTTTCTTTGCTTGCACAAAAATGTGAAGCCATAAGCCCAGGGCAAAAGTCTTAAGCCACACAAAATGTCCACAAAGAGGCTATGATCGTTGCAAACTGCAAAAGCTTAGCAACCGTTATGATCAATGCAAACTACATGGTTTTGGAGATCATTGTAGAACATGTTGATTCAGAAAATAAGAGGATGTGTGTGGGGGTGTGTGTATGTTTGTTTGTATGGTGAGCATGTGTCTTTTTATTTTATTGAAAAGAGTGTTCTTGAAGCATGAACACTGATGCCATGTAGTATTTTTGTAGTTAACCCCTAAAAGGTGATCTGTCACAGGATAAGGCAATGGTTTGTAGTCATTCAATGTGCCAGCATAGATTTGGAAGTCAACAGATGTTTGACAGTAAACAGCTAATTAAATAAACCATTTTAAAGCTTTCATGTGTGTAAATCTAATGCCATGAACTGCATTTTCCCAGCTGTTGGTACGGTGTTTCAGAAATGGCTGTCTCTTATCAAAGAAAAAATTTGAGTGATCTTTTAACAGACTTGAAACTCTTACTCTCTGTTTAGTATGGATTCAGCAAGAACTACCAAAATATGGGTTCCAGAAAATACTAACAATAAGAATACAGCTCTCTCAACATAGACACCAGTAGCTCTAATTTCATATTTCTATTTTTTTCACTTGGATCCCTGATCAATTGTAATTCAGATATCAGCTGAGGTCATCCTGTCCTTTCAGATTTAAATAAAATTGGTCTAAGTCTTTTTGTTTTGCCCTGTGGGAAGTCTAATGCTTTCCCTGATATTTTCACAAAGATCTTAGAACTCACATTTCTATGGATGTATCTGCTCTGAGTTCCCACTTCTGCTAACCTCTTAGTGTCACTTTTGTCTGGTCCCCACCTTTTTTTCTGAGTGCTGACCCAGATGTGGACCATTGCCCCATTTCCTTCTTCAGAAAATCTCACAGGTGGGGAATTTGGGTGTGTGGCATCTTTATCGATGATTTGGGGGATTGATGGTTAAACCACAGCAGCAAGGCACGCAACTTTAACTTTCTCCAGCTCTAACCATTTAACATGGCTTTTTTCCTCTTGTATCCCCTAACCCCACCTTTGCTTCTTTCCCTTCTCTGCTTTCCCTCACCACCAAATTTCTGTTATTTCTTATACAGAGCAGTTCAGTCTTCTTATAGATCACACCCTCAGGGCCTTATCTTGCCTCTGAGGGTGATCTTTCAGTGTGTAGTCTTAAACCAACAATAGCAACACTGCCTAAATGGTCTGGTGCCAGCTGTTAAATTAGTTTTTTCATCTATATCTGAAAAGGTGACATGAGAAGTTCCAATTCCAAATCTACCTCTGTCTCTGAACTTGTTTCTTTTTTTAAAATTTATTTTTACTTTTGGCTGTGTTAGGTCTTCGTTGCTGCACGCGGGCTTTCTCTAGTTGCGGGGAGCAGGGGCTACTCTTCGTTGTGGTGCACGGACTCATTGCGGTGGCTTCTCTTGTTGTGGAGCATGGGCTCTAGGTGCACAGACTTTGATAGATGTGGCATGCAGTCTCAGTAGTTGTGGCTTGCGGGCTCTAGAGCACAGGCTCAGTAGTTGTGGCACACGGGCTTAGTTGCTCCGTGGCATGTGGGATCTTCCCGGACCAGGGCTTGAACCCCTGTCCCTTGCATTAGGCAGGCAGATTCTTAACCACTGTGCCACCAGGGAAGCCCTGAATTTGTTTCTTCATGCACCAAAATACTAAAGACTTCATGTAGTTTTTTGCAATTTCGTCCTTCTCCTGATTCCATGATAAGCATTGCCTTGTAAATGTTGAATGTGCTTTAAAAAATTCTACATTTATATTCCTATACTTATAAGCAGATCATGATGCAAACTCTTTGTAAGCTGAGAAGCAGCTAATGCATCTGAGCTGATTTATAGACAGACTTTCATTAGAAGTATTACCTATTCTACTGTCACAGTTCTCTGCTTACATTATTTAAGTCATTCTATATCCAGCAAACTAGAAGGCAGAGTCTCAGTGTCATACAAGAAAATTTCAGAAGCATCAAGTTATAAAGTAAAGATGCTTGAATTTGAACATCCCTCAGTTAGTAGGTGGGGACTGTTTGGGTACCTCCAGCAGCATCACTAGCAATTGTTTATTGGTAAATCCAAAGACCTTAGTTTCATAGTTGCTCAAAATAACTTTTTCATTGGAGCAAAAAGCGCATTTTAAGAAATAACTTGGTGGAATATTTGGATCCAAATGGAACTTGCAGTTCCTCAGAAGATCCATTTCCTTTGTTTTGGCAAAAAAATACATTTAAGTGTTTACTATGTGCCAAAGACTGTGTTAAGATGTATATGAATTAAATAATTCAGTCATCATCACTGCCCCATGAGGTAGCTATTTTTATCTCCATTTCAGATATGAAAATACTGAGGATTGAGAAGGTTAAGTAACTTGTCCAAGATTGGGAGATGTTGGCACCCCAGGTGTATCAGCCAGGGCTCTGGCCAGACAAGGTTGACACACCTAACAAGATAATGGAGGAGAGTTTAATGAAGGAAGTACTTGTCGAGGTGTGGGCAGGGACAGGCAGGATCGGTGATGGGAACCATGACAACTCCGAGGCCTCCGAGGCCTCCAAGTCCAAGGGCAGGGAGCCCTCGCTGGAACCTGGAAAGATCCTGCAGCTGCAGGAGAGGGGATTCCCGATAAACTCTGACAACTTAGGGAGAGGAAAGCAGACACTGCCCGACTGAGCCCCAAAGGGATGGAGACTGACAGAATATATTCCTCGAGCTCTCATCAAACCCTCTGATCTGCTAGTGCATCCCATTGTGCAAACTCAACCCGAAGGCAGAGGCCAGAGGCACCTGTGAGATACAGTCCATAAAGGTGAGACTTTTTTAAGAGTAGAAACTTAATGAATGTAAACTCCTCTTCCTCTTGGATTGTGCATCGTGTGTTTCCCAACACATGATCTAAAAATCCCCACATTTTACTGTTGAGAGAAGGGCCACAGCTTTGTCACCAAGGCAACAGGGCTTTCATCAGGCTGTGCATGATTTGGAATGTAAATCTCTAACAGTAACAGCTGATGAGAGTAGACTGCAGTCATCCTGTAAGCTCTCAATTACCTGTGTTTTGGTAAAACAGGAGCACTAGGAGATCGTTATGGTGCTATAAACTGAATGTTTGTGTTCCCACACATTTATGCTTTGAGATCCTAACCCCTCATGTGATGATATTAAGAGGGGAGCCTTTGGGAGGTAATTAGTTCATGAGGGTGAAGTCCTCATGAATGGGATTAGTATGCTTATGAAAAGACAGGAGAGAGCTTGCTTCCTCTCTCTCTCTGCTCTTCACCATGTAAGGACATAAGAAATTGGCAATCTGCAACCCAGGAGAGGGCTCTCACTAGACTCTGACCAGGCTGGCACTACTATCTCAGACTTCCAGCCTCCAGAACAGCGAGAAATAGATTTCTGCTGTTTACAAGCTACTCAGTCTATGACACTTTGTTACAGCAGTCTGGGCAAACTAAGACACATGGTGTATGCAAGGAACCTGGCATGCTTCTGTATAAAGGCCTGTGGTAGGCAGCATGAATGCCCCCTAAAGATGCCCACATCTTACTCCCTGGAACCTTCGAATTTTTCTTACATGGCAATAGTGACTTTGCAGTAATTGTTAATGTTAAGGACCTGGAGAAGGTGGGAGTAGTCTGGATTATACAGGTGGAACCAATCTACTCGCATGAGTCTTTAAAAGCAGAGAACCACTCTCAGCTGCGGAAAACCAGAGAGAGTGAGTTGCTGGTTTTGAAAATGGAGGAAGGAGGCCATGAGCTGAGGAATGTGGGAAGTCTCTGGAAGCTGGAAAAATAAGGTAACAAATTCTATTCGGGAATTTCCAGAAAGGAATGCGGTCCTCCCAACACCTTGATTTTAGCCCAGTGACAATTATATCAGATTTCTGACCTGCAGAACTAGAAGATAATAAGTTTGTATTGTTTTACGCTGCTGCGGTTGTTTGTTAGGGCAGAAATAGAAAAGTAATACAAGGCCCTTCATCTTTTTGTTTCGGGTTAGAAAGCAAGCCTCTCGGCATATACATTTCTGGATGTGTGATGACTGACATCAAGGTGTTCAATAAGCCCCAAGCATCAATCTTTAAGCATCCGCTCTATTCAGATTCTAGGGTAGAAGCTGTTTTCAATTGCATGCCAGTGTCCCTTGAGAGTAGGCTGATGCTTCACACTGTTGTTTTTTTTAAAATATCTACCTCATCATTAGAAAAAGTTTTGTTTTGGGTGTCAGTAAAACAATCGGGGGAGAGTAGGCTTTGAAAAATAGTCCCAGAACTAGTAGCCTAACTCCTGGCCATGTGTAAGTAGAGGAACCAAAACCCTAAAAAACTACCAAGTGGATCACAAGGCCATCAGTTTATAGCACACCATTTCTGCACCAAAGTCATTGCTGGTTTGCATACACTCATGCCTGTGGGGTCCCTGATCAATCTGTGTTCACCACGGAGGAAGTAAAATGTCAATGCTTCTCGGGTACCAGGGACTCTAATGGTTTTACGGAGCCACATAGGAAGTGTAAACTGAGTTAAGCCCAAGCCACCTGTGCCTGAGGGGTAATAAGGGTAAGAAGGGTTTGCAAAGACCTGAGTTATCCAGGTATGAACCTTAATTCTTCTCGTCTTGATGTATATGTGAATGTAGCCCTCAGACCTTCCAGTGTACTGAGAGGTAACTGCCACAAGAAGCACATTCTGGTGTTTTAGTAACTGCCGAATACTCAAAGCACAATTCACTCCACGAAACAAAGCTCATTTTCAGATTCTTCCCTCTGTTTTGCACGTAGAACCACCCGAAAGGATGAGAATCTGTCTTGATGTTAAGCTCCCTTTGTTATTTTTGCTTCAGACACAATTTCTGAGTTTGAAGTCCCAGGATTTTAGATGAAAAGAATTCTTGAGTTAGTTAAGGGGTGGGGGGAGAGCCACTACATGGGAACGCCTGTTTCCAATCTCACACAGTGACCACACGCTGAGGGCTTGATTAGACAAAGGCCACAGAAAAAAACAAGAAAATCCATCGGGAAGGGGGATCAGAGTTTCACTTTGGTTGACACCTATTTATTTTGTGTTTGTAATCAGTTTCTCAAGGGAGAAAGGGGAAATGTGTCACTCTTATCCCAACATTGTTGCACACTGGTCAGGGCAAAATGTAGGAGTGTCCTGCAGAGAAACGGAGCAGGGACACAAAATGTCACCCTCTGTACCTGTGTATCTGGCTGTTCATCTGTATCCTTTCTCATATCCTTTATAATAAGCCAGTAATTGTAAGTCAGTATTTCCTTTGAGTTCTGTGAATCATTATAGCAAATTATTGAACCTGAGGAGGGGGTCATGGGGAAACACCAATTTGGAGGCAACCTGGGAACTGAGCACTTGACATTGGCATCTGAAGGAGGGAGCAGTTTTAGGAGACTGAACCCTTAACCTGTGGGGTCTGTGTAAATCCATGTGCATAATTGAATTGTAGGACACCTAGTTGGTACCCAGACAGTTGGAGAAGTGGTTGGGGTAGGGAAAACCCCCAAGCACTGGGTGTCAGAAGTGTTGTTGAGAGGAGAGGAAAGGAGAGAGTTTTCCCTCACTTTCTTTTAACTTAAAATCATGCGTGTGGGGCTTCCCTGGTGGCGCAGTGGTTGAGAATCCGCCTGCTGATGCAGGGGACACGGGTTCGTGCCCCGGTCTGGGAAGATCCCACATGACGCGGAGCGGCTGGGCCCGTGAGCCATGGCCGCTGGGCCTGCGCGTCCGGAGCCTGTGCTCCACAACGGGAGAGGCCACAACAGTGAGAGGCCCGCGTACCACAAAAAAACAAAAAAACAAACAAAAAAAATCATGCGTGTGTGTGCGTGCGCGTAGGTCTATGCAGTTTTATCCCATGTACAGGTTTGTGTAATCATTATCAGTATTAAGGTAGAGAAATGTTCATCATCACAAAAGAACTCCCTCTTTGCTATCACTGTATATTTTCACCCAGTCCCTCTCCCCAGCCCCTGACAAGCATTAATCTATTCTCCATGTCTATGGTTTTGTTATTTCAAGACTGTTACATAAATGGAATCACACTGAGTAAACCTATTAAGATTGGTTTGTTTTCACTCAACATAATGACCTTGAGGTCCATCCAGGTTTTTGCAGTAGCTCATTCCTTTTTATTACTGAGTAGTATTCCATTGTACAGATATAAATCTTGTTTGGCTGTTTATCTGCTGAAGGTCATCTGAGTTGTTTCTAGTTTGGGGTTATTAAAAATAATGCTGTTGTGAACACTGATGTACAGGCTTTTGCAGGATATAAATTTCCATTACTCTGGGATAAATTCCAAGAGTGCTATTGCTATGAAGTATACTCTTTGATTCAATTCAATGTCTAATATCACGAAAATGCAAAACTTAAAAAATCTTCATTTTCTGCAAAAAGATATGAGGATTTAGTTTGTTTTTACACAGAAGTTTTTCTCCAGGTTTACTGAGGTATATTTCACAAATAAAATAGTAGGGTTTTTAAAGTATACAATGTGATGATTTGACATATTTGATAAATGTATATACATTGTGAAAGAATTCCCCTGTCAAGTTAATTAATACATCCATCAAGTCACATATTCACTTTTTATTTGTTTGTTTTGATTTTTGTTTTTTTGAATTTTATTTTTTCTTTTTTTTTTTTTTTTTTTTTTTTTTGCGGTACGCGGGCCTCTCACTGTTGTGTGGCTCACGGGCCCAGCCACTCCAGGGCATGTGGGATCTTCCCGGACAGGGGCACGAACCCGCGTCCCCTGCATCGGCAGGCGGACTCTCAACCACTGCGCCACCAGGGAAGCCCTTATTTTTTCTTTATACAGCAAGTTCTGATTACTTATCTATGTTATACATATTAGTGTATACATGTCAATCCCAATCTCCCAATTCCTCCCACCCCCCCCACCCCAGCTTTCCCTCCTTGGTGTCCATACAGTTGTTCTCTACATCTATGCCTCTATTTCTGCCTTGCAAACAGGTTCATCTGTACCATTTTCCTAGTTTCCACATATATGCGTCAATATACGATATTTGTTTTTCTCTGACTTACTTCACTCTGTATGACAGTCTCTAGGTCCAGCCACGTCTCTATAAATGACCCAGTTTCGTTCCTTTTTATGGCTGAGTAATATTCCATTGTATATATGTACCACATCTTCTTTATCCATTCGTCTGTCGATGGACATTTAGATTGCTTCCATGATGTGGCTATTGTAAATAGTGCTGCAATGAACATTGGGGTGCATGTATCTTTTTGAATTATGGTTTTCTCAGGGTATATGCCCAGTAGTGGGGTTGCTGGTCATATGGTAATTCTATTTTTAGTTTTTTAAGGAACCTCCATACTGTTCTCCATAGTGGCTGTATCAATTTACATTCCCACAAACAGTGTGAGAGGGTTGCCTTTTCTCCACACCGTCTCCAGCATTTGTTGTTCTTAGATTTTCTGATCATGCCCATTGTAACTGGTGTGAGGTGATACCTCATTGTAGTTTTGATTTGCATTTTCCTAATAATTAGAGATGTTGAGCACCTTTTCATGTGCCCCTTGGCCATCGGTATGTCTACTTTGGAGAAATGTGTATATAGATCGTCTGCCCATTTTTGGATTGGGTGGTTTGTTTTTTTAAATATTGAGGTGCATGAGCTGTTTATATATTTCAGAGTTTAATCCTTTGTCTATTGATTTGTTTGCAAATATTTTCTCCCATTCTGAGGGCTGTCTTTTTGTCTTGTTTATGGTTTCCTTTGCTGTGCAAAAGATTTGGAGTTTCATTAGGTCCATTTGTTTATTTTTTGTTTTTATTTCCATTAATCTAGGAGGTGGGTCGAAGAGGATCTTGCTGTGATTTATTTCAAAGAGTGTTCTTCCTATGTTTTCCTCTAAGAGTTTTATAGTGTCCAGTCTTACATTTAGGTCTTGAATCCATTTTGAGTTTATTTTTGTGTATGGTGTTAGGGAGTGTTCTAATTTCATTCTTTTACATGTAGCTGTCCAGTTTTCCCAGCACCACTTACTGAAGAGACTGTCTTTTCTCCATTGTATATCCTTGCCTCCTTTGTCATGGATTAGTTGACCATAGGTGTGTGGGTTTATCTCTGGTCTTTCTATCCTGTTCCATTGATCTATATTTCTGTTTTTGTGCCAGTACCATACTGTCTTGATTACCGTAGTTTTACAGTCTGAAGTCAGGGAGTCTGATTCCTCCAGCTCCGTTTTTTTCCCTCAAGACTGCTTTGGCTATTCGTGGTCTTTGTTGTCACCATACAAATTTTAAGTTTTTGGTTCTAGTTCTGTAAAAAACTGCCATTGGTAATTTGATAGGGATTGCATTGAATCTGTAGATTGTTGGGTAGTATAGTCTTTTGAAAATATTGATTCTTCCAGGCCAAAACATGGTATATCTCTCCATCTGTTGGTATCATCTTTAAGTTCTTTCATCAGTGTCTTATAGTTTTCTGCATACAGGTCTTTTGTCTCCCTAGGTAGGTTTATTCCTAGGTATTTTCTTCTTTTTGTTGCAGTGGTAAACAGGAGTGTTTCCTTAATTTCTCTTTCAGATTTTTCATCATTAGTGTATAGGAATGCAAGAGATTTCTCTGCCTTAATTTTGTAACCTGCAGCTTTACCAAATGCACTGATTAGCTCTAGTAGCTTTCTGGTGGCATTTTTAGCATTCTTTCTGTATAGTATAATGGCATCTGCAAACAGTGACAGTTTTACTTCTTTTCCAATTTGTATTCTTTTTATTTCTTTTTCTTCTCTAATTGTTGTGGCTAAGACTTTCAAAATTATGTTGAATAATAGTGGTGAGTGTGGACATCCTTGTCTTGTTCCTGATCTTAGAGGAAATGCTTTCAGTTTTTCACCATTGAGAATGATGTTTGCTGTGGGTTTGTCATATATGGCCTTTATTATGTTGAGATAGGTTCCCTCTATGCCCACTTTCTGGAGATTTTTTTATCATAAGTGGATGTTGAATTTTGTCAAAAGCTTCTTCTGCATCTATTGAGATGATCATATGGTTTTTCTTCTTCAATTTGTTAATATGGTGTATCACACTGATTGATTGCCATATAATTGAAGAATCCTTGCATCCCTGGGATAAATCCCACTTGATCATGGTGTATGATCCTTTGTTTGCTAGTATTTTGTTAAGGGTTTTTGCATCTATATTCATCAGTGATGTTGGTCTGCAATCTTCTGTTTCTGTAGTATCTTTGTCTGGTTTTGGTATCAGGGTGATGGTGGCCTCATAGAATGAGTTTGGGAGTGTTCCTTCCTCTGCAATTTTTGGAAGAGTTTGAGAAGGGTGGGTGTTAGCTCTTCTCTAATTGTTTGATAGAATTCACCTGTGAAGCCATCTGGTGCTGGACTTGTGTTTGTTGGAAGATTTTTAATCTCAGTTTCAATTTCATTCTTTGTGATTGGCCAGTTCATATTTTCTATTTCTTCCTGGTTCAGTCTTGGAAGGTTATACCTTTCTAAGAATTTGTCCATTTCTTCCAGGTTGTCCATTTTATTAGCATAGAGTTGCTTGTAGTAATCTCTCATGATCCTTTGTATTTCTGCGGTGCCTGTTGTGACTTCTCCTTTTTTATTTCTAATTTTATTGATTTGAGTCCTCTCCATCTTTTTCTTGATGAGTATGGCTAGTGGCTTTTCAATTTAGTTTATTTTCCCAAAGAACCAGCTTTTGGTTTTATTGATCTTTGCAGTTGTTTTCTTTGTTTCTATTTCATTTATTTCTGCTCTGATCTTTACGAGTTCTTTCCTTCTACTAACTTTGGGTTTTGTTTGTTCCTCTTTCTCTAGTTCCTTTAGGTGTAAGGTTACATTGTTTATTTGAGATTTTTCTTGTTTCTTGAGGTAGGCTTGTATAGCTAAAAACTTCTCTCTTAGAACTGCTGTTGCTGCATCCCATAGGTTTTGGATCGTTGTGTTTTTGTTGTCATTTGTCTCTAGGTATTTTCTGTTTTCCTCTTTGATTTTTTCAGTGAACTCTTGGTTATTTAGTAACATATTGTTTAACCTCCATGTGTTTGTGTTTTTTACATTTTTTTTTCCTGTAACTGCTTTCTAATCTAATAGCATTGTGGTCAGACTAGATGTTTGATATGATTTCACTTTTCTTAAATTTACTGAGGCTTGATTTGTGACCCGAGATGTGATCTATCCTAGAGAATGTTCTGTGTGCACTTGAAAAGAAAGTGTAATCTGCTGTGTTTGGGTGGACTGTCCCATAAATATCAATTAAATTGATCTGGTCTATTGTGTCACTTAAAGCTTGTGTTTCCTTATTAATTTTCTGTCTGGCTGATTTGTCCATTGGTGTAAGTGAGCTGTTAAAGTCCCCCACTATTATTGTGTTCATGTCAATTTCCTCTTTTATAGCTGTTAGCAGTTACCTAATGTATTGAGGTGCTCCTATATTGGATGCTTATATATTTATAATTGTTATATCTTCTTGGATTGATTCCCTGGATCATTATGGAGTGTCCTTACTTGTCTCTTGCAACATTCTTTACTTAAAGGCTATTTTATCTGATATGAGTATTGCTACTCCAGCTTTCTTTTAATTTCCATTTGCATGGAATATCTTTTTCCATCCCCTCACTTTCAGTCTCTATGTGACCCTAGGTCTGAAGTGGGTCTCTTGTAGACAGCATATAGATGAGTCTTGTTTCTGTATCCATTCAGCAAGCCTCTGTCTTTTGGTTGGAGCATTTAATCCATTCACATTTAAGGTAATTATCGATATGTACATTCCTATTACCATTTTCTTTATTGTTTTGGGTTTGCTTTTGTAAGTCCTCTACTTCTCTTGTGTTTCCCACTTAGAGAAGTTCCTTTAGCATTTGTTATAGAGCTCATTTGGTGGTGCTGAATTCTCTTAGCTTTTGCTTGTCTGTAAAGCTTTTGATTTCTCCATCAAATCTGAATGAGATCCTTGCCAAGTAGAATAATTTTGGTTGTATATTCTTCCCTTTCATCACTTTAAATATATCATCCCACTCCCTTCTGGCCTGTAGAGTTTCTGCCGAGAAATCAGCTGTTAACCTTATGGGAGTTCCCTTGTATGTTGTTTGTCATTTTTCCTTTGTTGCTTTTAATAATTTTTTTGTCTTTAATTTTTGTCAACTAGATTACTATGTGTCTCAGCATGTTTCTCCTTGGGTTTATCCTGTCTGACACTCTCTGTGCTTCCTGGACTTGGGTGGCTATTTCCTTTCCCACATTAGGGAAGTTTTCGACTATAATCTCTTCAAATATTTTCTCGGATCCTTTCTCTTTCTCTTCTCCCTCTGGGACCCCTGGAATGGGAATGCTGTTGTGTTTAATGTTGTCCAAGAGGTCTCTTAGAGTGTCTTCATTTCTTTTCATTCTTTTTTCTTTATTGTGTTCCACAGCAGTGAATTCCACCATTCTGTCTTCCAGGTCACTTACCTATTATTCTGGGAATTCCTCCTCCCATTGCCTGACTCCCAGGTTGGGAAGCCTGACATGGGGCTCAGAACCTTCACTCCAGTGGGTGGACTTCTGTGGTATAATTGTTCTCCAGTTGGTGATTCACCCACCCAACAGTAATGGGATATGATATTAATGTAATTTCATCCCTCCTACTGTCTCATTGTGACTTCTCATTTGTCTTTGGATGTGAGGTATCTTTTTTGGTGAGTTCTACTGTCTTCCTGTTGATGATTGTTCAGCAGTTAGTTGTGATTCTGGTGCTCTCGCAAGAGGGAGTGAGTGCATGTCCTTCTACTCCGCCATCCTGAACCAATTTCCACATGTTTACTTTTACTCTGGTGAGAATATTTAAGTTCTACTAGCTTAGAAAAGTTCAATTATATAATACAGTGTTATCAACTGTAGTCACCATGTGATATATTAGATCCTCATAACTTATTTGTTTTATAACTGTATAACTGAAAATTTGTACCTTTTCACAAACATCTCCCTATTTCTCCCATCCACCAGCCCCTAGAAACCACTTTTCTACCATTTCCATGAGTTTGACCACATTTTTTTTCATATATCATATTTTCTGTATCCATTCATTTGTTGGCAGACACTTAGGTTGTTTTCATACCTTGCCTATTGTGAATAATGCTGCTATGAATATGAAGGTGCAGATAGTTTTCTGAGATGATTTCATTTCTTTGAGATATATACCCAGAAATGGAATTGTTGGATCACATGGTACTTCTAGATAAAATTTGTTCAGAAAACTCCATACTCTTTTCCATAGTGGCTGTACCCGTTTATATTCCTACCAATAGCGTACAAGTGTTCCCTTTTCTCCACTACCTTGCCTTTTATCTTTTTTAAAATAATAGACATCTTAACAGGTATAAGGTGATAGCTCATTGTGGTTTTATTCTGCATTTCTCTGATGATTAGTGATGTCAAGCACTTTTCCATGTACCTATTGACTATTTGTATGTTTTCTCTGGAAAAATGTCTTGTCAGATCCTTTGTCCATTTTTTAATTGATTTTTTTTTGCTATTGAGTTGTATTCCTTGTATGTTGTGGATGTTAACTGCTCATCAGATGTGGTTTGGAAATATTTTCTTCCATTTCTTGGTTGCCTTTTAATTTTGTTGATTGTTTCCTTTGCTGGGCAGAAGTTTTAAGTCTGATAGAGTCCTACTTGGTTATTTTGCTTCTGTTGTCTTTGCTTTTGGTGTCAAATCCAAAAAATCATTGCCCAGGCTGATGTCAAGGAGCTTACTGTGTTTTCTTATCTCTCTGTGGGATACCTCCAGCTTTAGTTCCTCATTCTCGTGATCCCTTAGGCAATTCAGGTTCTTTTGTGGTTTCATACAAATTTTAGGATTGTTTTGTCTATTTCTGTGAAAAATACTACTGAAATTTTGTTAAGGATTCCACTGAATTTGTAGATGGCTTTGAGTAGTATGGACATTTTTGCAGTATTAATTATTCCAATCCATCAACACAGAATATCTTTCCACTTATTTGTGTCTTATTCAATTTCTTTCATGAATGTTTTATAGTTTTAAGAACACAGATATTTTACCTCCTTGCTTAAATTTATTTGTAGGTATTGCTTTTGATGGTATTATAAATGGAATTATTTGCTTCTCTTTCTGTTAGTTTGGTGGTGGTATATAGAAATGCAAATAATGTTATATTGATTTGGTAGCCTGCAGCTTTACTAAATTCATGTATTAGTTCTGATAGTTTTTTGGGGGGTGTATTGTCTTTTGAGCTTTCTATATTAAATGTCACATAATCTGCAGATAGAGACATTTTACTTTTTCCTTTGCCATTTGAATGCCTTTTCCTTTCTTTTCTTGCCTAACTGCTCTGACTAGGACTGCCAGTACTGTGTTGAATAAAAGTTCTGAGAGTGGTTACCCTGATTTTGTTCCTTATCTTAGAGGAAAAACTTTCAGCACTTTAGCATTGAGTATGATGTTAGCCATGGGCTTACCATATATGGCCTTTACTATGTTGTGGTAAGTTTCCTCAATACCCAGTTTGTTGAGAGTTTTTATCATCAATGGATGTTGAATTTTGTCAAATGCTTTTTCTGCCTCTATTGAGAGGATCATGTTACATTTATCCTTCATTGTACAGTATTAACATGATATATCATATTTATTGATTAGTGGATGTTGAATCACCCTTGCAACTTTAGAATTCCACTTGATCATGGTATATGATCCTTTTAATCTGTTATTGAATTCAGCTTGCCAATATTTGTTGGATTTTTGCATGGTCAAATATGACACTATTAAGGGCTTCTACCTGAAAACAAAGTTAGGGATACGTGTGCATGATACATCTAAGGTGCATTTAAATTTAAAGTATTAATTGCTTTTTAAAAGTTAGGCCTGATGCTTTTTACATTTTTCCTAGGATCAAGCTGGCAATGATATTTGTTTTAAAAACATGATCCCCTCTAAAAAAAGGTGGTGGTGAGATACTTTTCAGCTAAAGTTATATATCCCCTTCACAATTTTTGCTATGTATATGTGCTAACTCTATTATTATCTCTTTAAATCAACTCACATTTACTTAAATGTAATTTATGAAGCTCTAAATCACTACTGTAAACTGGATAAAGTTATTGTTTGTCATGAGGAAAAGATAAATACAAATAAAAACTGTTCTTAAATTCCAGCTGGTTACCATTGCTTCCTAAATTTTTTATTAGAAAGAGATATTATCAGTACCAGAAAGATGTTACAGACTTAGTAACACCAAACTGAGTCTTCCATCTTGGGAAATCAGAATGTAGAATTAAAAGAATTTTGAATATTAAGAAAACTGGAAAAGAATAGAGGAAGTTATTATGATAACTCAATATATACATAATGCCATTTCATTGGCACCACCTAAAACCAAAAGGAGCATCAAACAGCTGTGAAGTAAAATGTCCCCTCTTTTTCACAACTAATACTGTACATCTTCCATTAAAATTCATGTAGAAAATCTGACTTATCAAAATATTTATGTAGGGGATAGGAGTAAAAAATGTCTTATTTCACTAAAAGCTAATCTAGGTAACATCTTTGGGATCATCCCAGCTGACCTGTTTTGCAATATTTCTGCAAACTGTATTTATAGTGTGTATCCCTTGACCCATTGACCTATATATTACCACAGCATCTGCCTTCTGCTCTTCAAAGCTAAGTTCATTCCCCTCTGCAATACTTCTTTGGCTCAACAAGGGCTCTAGGCACCCAAGCCTGGAATATCATCATGGGGGTGGCCGGCAAAGACTGAGATGGGCACTAGGCAATGCCCCAAGGATTACACATCAGCAGGAACACACCTTGACCTCAAAGGTGAGAACAGATTCAGCCCAGGCAGTTCTTCCCTACCACTGGCCAATGTTTCAAGCTAACAACCAGGTACTTGCAACATGAGAAAAATGGAAATCGTAAAAGGCAGCATGACAAACACAAAGACTTTAAAAGGTTTTAGCAGCAGACCTTTCTGAGAATTGGTCACATAGTCATTATCCTGCAGGAAAAGCTTAGCAGCTTCACCTGATTCCTGGGAAGCTCCACAGTTGCTCCCCAAGGGGCATTAACCGGGGCTGCATGTATCAATCACCTGGGGGCATTTAAAATGCCCACAGCCAGCCTCATTCCTAAAGACTGTGTTTTAATTGGTGGGGAGTAGCTACAGAAGTATTTTCAAAGAGCTCCCCAAGTGGTTATGAGGTACAGTCAAGGTTGAGAGTCATCATACTTAACAGACAGTGTCCACTGCTGGGGCTTTAACAGCAGTCAGGTTCAGGTACCCCAGCCTGGATTGGGGATGGGAAGGTGAAGTAGGCTCCTCCAGGGTTAGATGCCAAGACTGTGTTGGTAGCTTGATTAGGCCAGCTGTGCTGTCTGTCTACTGAGAAACAGGCAGCCTAGATTGCTGGGCCAGTGATGACCACTGTAATAATTGGTAAAATAACATTGGAAAGAAAGCTAAAAAAAATTCCCATGTAAATTTTAACTTAACAAATTAAGGATCTAGTTGTTTAAGCATCTTGATCTCTTCAGTTCACATCTCATGGCTAGAGAACGGTCATCGATTTACCCAGTTAGTACCTTCTTTTCTTCATTTCTCCATGTGCCTGGATTTTTTTGGTGCTTTTTTGTTTGTTTGTTGTTTTTTTGCTTTGCTTATTCTTTTTTATATTTATTTTTTAATTGAAGTATAGAATCTGTCTTTTTCAGATTCTTTCCCCATATAGGTTATTACAAAATATTGAGTATAGTTCCCTGTGCTATACAGTTGATCCTTGTTTAAGTGCCTGTTGTTCTTAAGCTAAGGTTATATATGTACCTTCAAAGGTGGGATGAGATCCATGTGTATCTAGACGCAGACACTTCTCTAACTTTGCTCTGTGTAATTTCTCATTATCAAATGGTTGCATAAAATTTAAAGTCGTGCTACTGGAACAATATCTATGAATAGAACGGGATAGGTAGAACATTGAATTTCAGCTGATTTCAAAACATTAATGAAAAATCAGATCAGTTATAATCCTAGATAAAAATAAATCTTTATGAAAGTGAAATGATTTAATAGGAAAAGTCACCCCATCTTCCCCTTGGAGCCAGCAGAGGCATCATAGTGTCATTTGTAATTCTGGCAGAATCAGCACATCCTCTCCTCCCACAGGTTAGAGCTCCATGTGCTGATTCTGAGTGACAGGAACCAATGTCATTCCAACCACCCTCTCTGCAGGAGGAGGACTCCTGGGTATGATGCTGGTCTTCTTCCTTGCTGGGGTACTGCAAAGCTTAATTAATGTTTGCAAAACACTTGAAGGACCTTATATAGAAATGACTATGTAATTGCAAAAGATTACTGTAAGGAAAATGATAGTAAATCTTACTGGGAGAGGAAGAGGGTTTAACTGGTAAATCTTATGCTTTACTTTGAAAATTATATCAGACAGAAGGGAATTGATGTTATAAGCACCCAGGAATAAAGGGAGTTATCTTAAGAATAATGGTCTATAAATCCAAAAGTATTGTCTCAAGGCTCAGTTTAATTTTGTTTAAATTCAAGTATTAGTACAAACCTAACCACCTACATTAAAACCATTTGTTACAGAGATTAAGATCTGCTGTTTCTCTGATATCTGTCTCCTAAAAACGTGCTTGTGCATAAGGATCTTTAGTTTTCTATGAATTTGAACCAGAAAACATACCCCAGCTACCAAGATCGTAATTGGATTTACTTTGAGGTCTTTCTTTCTCCACATATCTTTTGGATGCCTGTCAGCTGCATATTGTGTTTGTTGGATTACTTCTTGGGAAACTTCAGCAACATCAGAAGTGACTTGCATTTTATTAGTTTTGGTTTTTTTTGAAGCAGAGCATCTGAGCTGAACTTGTTTGTCTGATAACACAATTTCATAACCATGTAACTTGTAGTGGTTTCCCCACCCCCCAGACCATTTTATGGTACAATGTTAATCTTATCTGTTGATTCTTATTTCAGGGCTAATGGATTAAGTAGACTCATTATTCAAGCCAATTCATAGAAACCAAGGTTTGCAAACCCCAGTTACTGTGTGGCTCAGGGCTTGAATGGCTGGGAGTTGAGCAGCCCAACTCAGAATGGTGCTTTCTCTTGGGTCCAAAGCCACTTCTGCTTACACCTCTACCTACAGGAGTTGGAGTCTAGATCCCAAGAGCCAGCCCTTGCCCAGGCTGTGGGACGATGCCCCAACTGTTGGGAGAGCAGCTGGGTTGCTGCAGCAATGCAGGATTTGCCAATAACTTTCTTTACCCAGGAAGGGCTGTTGATCCAAGACATTCCTGGAATGGATTAGAAACTATGGCCAGGTGTGAGATGGAGGGGAGGGAAAAGATAATGTTCTCCAAGAGAACAGGCCAAAATATGATGGTGATTTTGTTAGGCAATGAGGTTTCAGGTGTGTGCAAGTCTCAGGGCAAGAGGTGGGAACTAGAGACCCCTGGTCATCAAACTAAGACATGTTGCTTGAAGTGGGATCCAGAGAACCCAGAGATGATGTCAAAGACAAAAGTGTTGCTGAATTGAACTTGGTTCTGCTCTCTTGCCTCACTGTGAAGCCAATTTATTGACACCTTGTTGTAGTGAGGGAAAATACAGTGTTATTGCAGGCACCAAGCAAGGAGTACAGGCAGCTTATGTTCAAAAGACCTGAGATCCACTATGGCTTTCCAGGAAGGATTTTTAAAGGCAAACTTAGGGGTGAAGGCTGCCGGGTCCATGGCTTTCTTCTGATCGGTTGGTGGTGAGGTAACAGAGTGATGTTTCAGGAATCTTAATAATCAACCTTCTGGTTCCAACCAGTCTGGGGTCAGCATGTAGTCACCATTTTCCACCTGGACCAGCATCTTAGTTTCTCAGAACAACTCAAAGATATGAATCAGATTGTTAGGTATATTCCTTGAGGAGGAACTAGGATTGTTTTATTGCTGAACTATTATCATTACTTCTCTTGATAGAGAGGTTAATCTTAAACTTTGCAGGGGAACTCAGTTTTAGGGGGACTCAGTTTCAAAAGCAAGGAACAGGGGCCAAAGGCAAGTTTTTCTGAGGGGGCAAGTAATGGCAGTTGGGTTGCTTGTACTGTTGCTCTACAGCACTCACCTGATTAGGTCTCACTCCTACTTACAAACCTTGAGTACCTTGAATATCCTCTGCGGTACAACCAGCGTCAAATCTGACAATCCTGAACTCTGTCTGGGTTTCATGCTACCCAAGGCAGCAGTGGTAGAGAAACCACTCTCCTATCCTTGTGATCCTTCTGTGTTCTGAGAAAAGACTCACTGAAGGACTAGCCTGGCCTCACATAGTCCCAGATAAGACCCACCTCCACCTTTCCTCAGGGACTTGCCTATTTCATAAAACCTGTTTTCTCCCTCTCTGAGACCGTCCTCATTAATGAATATTCTCTCTATTGAAATTACCTGAATAAAATCATTTCCTTAACTGTTGGATGCATTTTCTTTCACAAATCCAAACTCCTTAGCATTTCACAGAAGGCCCTTCATGGTCCGAGTCCAGACTCCTCTTCTGCTGCTCTTCCAACAAACCCTGTGCTCAGCCCCATGGTCTATTCACATCTTACAATTAGCACCACATTCTCCTGGGTCTCTCTGCGTTTACACAAGCTACACCAACTGGGCAGAACTCCTTGCCCACTTCATCTTTCCAGCTAGTCCCAAATCATCCCTCAAGACTAAACAGAGCTATCCCTTCCTTTCTGGAAGCCTTCCTCAATCCCCTCCACAACTCATAGCATGATGTTTACCTACATCAGAGTACTTACCACACTAGTTTGGGCATATTGTGATATAAGTCTCCCATTTACTTACCTTAAAACAGATAAAACCCTATTAGACTCCAAGGTATGTGGTGTGTGGTGAGAAAGTACTTCATAAATGTTTGCTGGAAAAAAAATCTGCCTGATTAATGATCATAGGGTTAAAGTGGACCGGCTATGGCAATAACCGCCTTTGTGCTGTTTATGTGGGAATGAACATTGCTGCTGTTCTGATTTGCTTGATAGCTCTCACCCTTTACAGATGAGAAGCCCTGATTAAATGTCAAAAGGGACTAAATTGCAAAGCATGAATTGTCTCTTAATTAAAGGGAGAAAGCAATTGAATTATATGATCTGGTAATTGTTTAAAGTGATCATGCTGAATTCTTAGACTCATCCTCAGTTTCTTTCCAGCCTCAGCTCCAGATTAGAGCTGGGGAGCAGGCATTGCAATGTCAAAAGCAGGGCCCCAAGAAGGAAACCTTGGGCTACCTAAATGAGAGTCTCCCTCCCTACCTTCTTTTCTCTTTTGCCTTCCTCTTTCTTGCTCTCTCACATTTTAGTTCACTCTTGGCCAAATTTTAGTCATTACCACAGAGGATACTTTTTAAATTTCTGCCACTTTTATGTCCCATTTATATTTTTATGTGGCTCATGTCTTATTTTCTCATTTTCTCAATGCACACAGAAGGCAAACTTGATGTGACTACCTTAAACAGTAACCAGTATTGCTTGTCATGACCCAAAAGTCACCGGCCAAATACATAAAATATCCTAGGTTTCTAGCCTGCCAGGAAATCTGCTCCACTCTGATGGAGCAGAAAAATTCAAAAGGGGCCCCTCCCTAGGATCCTGGTTACCTCTAGAGGATTCTCTGCTTTGCATGAGCTGAAAGGCTGTGTTTAAAATTACCATTCAGGTCCTACCTAAAGCCAGGTAGCTTACTATAGTCACCATTTTAAGGCAAGGCAAGAAAAATTTAAACAAAATTTTTCTCTGCCTGTTTGGGCCTCCTCCCTCCCCTCTAGTGTGCCTTGTGCATCTGCATTATGTGTTAACCAGACCTCCTCAATGGCAGAAATACCTGCTCAGCCATGAAGATCAGTTTTTCTCCTTCTGGTGCCAGCCATGTAACTCCTTAGATGATAATATTCCTTTCTAAATTCTGTAAGGGGTTACAATAACCCAGCACTCACCTTAAACATGCAGACATCTTTGGTAAACTTTATGTAAAATGCCGATATATCATTGCCCTTAAAGACAGCAACTGGTGTAGTACAGACTGGTCAGATGACCTGAGGAAGTACTGGGCCTCACCTAATGGAAGTTCTTAGCTTAAATACTTAATTATGACCTATTCATGTTAGTAGCTATATTACTGACATTCTGCCTATTTTACAAGATTGTTTCTTGCATTACCAAGTGTGTGACTGAGCCTCAGATAAAATTAATGATTAGATGACTTGCAAAAATTGATCAAATATATAGTTCTATAAGACCAATGACTGTAATAGTGTAACTTTAGATATAGGAAGAAGCAACTACAGGGAAACCATTTCCTGGACCATAAAAGACTAGTAAGACAGGTGGTTGAGAGGCTTTTGGCTACTGTTAACAGGACCTAGTCCAGTAATAGCACATTGAGTGGCCCATCAATGAAATCCTTGCCTGACCTGGGAATGAGCATTCCCAGCACCATGGGACAAATTGGTCACGAGATGCTTGCCAGATTTGGTCGAAATTAAGATAGAAAGGGAAGGGATTGTGAAATAATGTTGCCCACCATTCAGTTCTACAAGAATCAAGCCATTGGCCAGTACAACCGTTGACTTACAATACACCCTGAAAGGAATTTTGGGCAAAGAACAGGATGAAGCACTCTGTGCTCTAGGAAAACTGGCGGAACAGGGCTTCAGATAGTTAGATATTTTCAGGAGCTACTTTTTATGAACCTGGATTCTTGCATCTTAGAAAACACTAAATCTTTAAGCTATCTGTTCCTAGTGGCAGCAACAATCTTCTCCTGAGATGTGTGCTTGATTGCATGTACTCCTTTGTCAAAATCACATACATACTGACCTCCCCCTTTACCTTTTGGTAACAGTTCTCAGAACTCTCTGAGAGATTCTCTCCCAGTTTACAATCCTCAGTTTGGCTCGAATAAAAATTCCCATTTTTTCTTTAGATCGATCGTTGTTTAATTTTTTCATTGACATCAGTGGTGTCATGGCCCACTGCTGATACATGTACTATACTTTGGATGACATTGCTGGAGTTTTCAGTATCAAAATAGTTGAAAACCTTGTTACTATCTGTGTCGAGTAGTACAGATATTTTTCACTTATGTGCCACAAACAATTCTGACTACTTTAACATCTTCCCTATTTTACTTTCCATCCCTTTTAACCACTTCAGATGTGTTTCTCTGGGCCCCTCTCCATGTCCCTTTAAAAATTGTGCAGTTAGAATTTGGAACTGATGTTTAGCAAACACCTATTTTAAGATAATTTACATGGTCTATCTCTATTAATCCTCATAACAAACTTGAGAAATAGGTATCCTGATCCCTATTTCACAGATGATGTGGAAATTCAGCTGATCAATACAGAGCTAGGATTTAACTGGCCCATTTGTTCACCCCTACTCAGTGCTGTCTCTGAGAATGAGCTGGAGTTTTTTCAGTAGTCAAGTCATGGCTAAGGATCACGGTAGCCCTGCCTCAAGGTTCCTACTTGCTATATTCCAAGTGATAAAATCAAATCAGCATGCCCATGACTCATTTTTGGTTTGGTATCACTATGACCATTTCGTTCAGATATGACAGATAGGTTTCATCTGAATGTCAATGCCAAACAACAGGCAGAAACTACCTAGGGCTCTGCATTGGGAGATTGTTTCAGGGTTTCTCAGGAAAGGATGGTTAATTAGAGATGTCTCCCACGGGCTCTGGAGCAGGGAGTGACAGCATGAGTACTATGCATTTGCTATGCTTACTGTAATCTTTTCTGGAAATACATATGTGCTTGGTCATTTCCCAGTTAACATTTACATGCTTTCAATTTTCTCCCCTTATTTATAATGTAACAGTTGTCTTTTTGGTTTCACATTACTTCTTGGGCTGCCCAAGTATGAAATTTAAATTCAGTTTTGTGAAGGTGCTAGCAAACCTCACTATTTCTCTTCTTTACGTAACCCAGTATTATCTACCTACCTAAGGTGATATAACATAAACAAATACAGGTACCTGAGAGAGAACAGCATATGTCACTTCAAAATGTACCATGTTGACATGTGGACTCTTTTGAGCTAAAGGCAATTAAGACCAAGCAGACTCAGGAAAAGCCTCTTTGCCTCTCTCTTAACTACCTAAAAGAATTTAGATAGAGGGCCTGTACCAGGAGAGAGCTAATACCAAAGATAACTTTTTATATCAGAAAGACTCATCGGCATGGCTGGGCATACATTTGTCTCCCAAACATCTGCTTTTGTCATCTGCCTCTGATTTGTCTTCTTTCCCTTTGAAGCCCCAGAGCCCTCTTCCATTTTTTAGCTCAGGATGGCACATAAGCATCAATTGCCCGACTGCCTTTGAGTCTGATATTTTTATGGGATTTAAGTATTTACAAAGTTTTTTTGTTCTCCTTCAATCTGTATTATGTCAAATTAATTATTAGGCCAACCAAAGAACCTAGAAGGTGTCAGAAAGGGAGAAATTATCCTCTCCACTTCTAGGTTCTTCTGGCTGGTCTATGAATTAAATTGACATGAGACAGATTAACAGGAGAAAACCAAACTAAACTTTAATGACATGTATACATGGGAGAGACTCAGGAAAACTGAGTAACTCACTAAAATGGCTGAAACCCTCACCTTAAATACCATCCTCAGCTACAGACAAAAGAGGATGTTGAGAAGGGGGAGTCAGTTAGGGATGTTACCTGGAAAAGCACAGTAAATGAGGGTAAATTTGTTATTCAGGTGTAAGTCCTGGCCTTCTCCATTGTTAAGTTCCTGGAGGTTCAATTATCCTCCTCTTCCAGGAGCAGGGAGGGAGACACCCTTACAAATGGAGATTTCTCTTATAAGTGTTTCTTACAAAATGGTAACTCCTACTTGGTTATCAGATTTTCCCATGTCTGTTGTTTCTTAGAAAATAATCAGCTTAAAATAATTAATATGCCAAAGAAACATATTTTGGGGTGGCAAATTTTGCTCCCCTACAAAGGGAAGAAGGAAAAGTTTTCCTGCCTTACATACTTCACAGAAACAGCCACTAGAACTGTATGCCTCCATGAGATTTTATAATCTGTTAAAAATAAATTTCACAAAATACACGATAAGGTTTTGCCAATTTTTGTGCTTGTGATTCCTTAATCCAAAATTGTTTGCCTCTGACTGAACAAGTCCAAAATAAAATGGATTACATAATTTATTTCCAGTTTCATAGATCAAATTTTTCCAAGTTTGAAGACCAGATTAAAGGTTCAAAAACAGCTTTGGTCATTTAAGAATTTTACCATTTAATTTGTTAACTGAAATTCAGTAAAAGTGATTTTGAAAAGTTATCTATGGTTTTTAAAGCACCAAATCACCATTTTTCTTCCCTTTTAAATGTGAGTAGTCCCCAGATAAACAGTTTGGAAATAGATTTCCAATGAGTATCTAAGAACGTCTTATTTTCTAATATTCATACAGAGAAAATAAAATTCTTTTCCCTGATATAATTTTTTGATATAAGTATGGAATATGTATGAAAGGGAGTGAAAACATACACATATTATGGTTGAATTTAAAATTCTTGTGTTCTAGAGTAGGGAAAACATAGTAACTTTTTCCCTACAAAAACCATCTTACTCATAATTTAAGAGGATGAAGTTCTAAGAACTATTTCATCTTTGTGAGTTATTCATAATTAGAATATTCTAAGCTTTGTATCTGCATACTGATTCTTAGTTAAAAAAAGAAATGTTGGTCCTGGCAACTAAAATTACCTGTTCCAAATTATAGTATTTTCTCGGAGAGTTTTGTTTTTGTTACCCCAACCAAAGGTAAATGAAATAAGAGACAACACAGTCATATGGCAGCCTCAAGAGAAAATTCATTTTAATTGCATTGATCTTACTTTATAAGGTTAAATACAATTGTTCCCCAAGTTGTATATCATTTTTATTGAGGTTAATATTGAGTCAAGATCGAATTTCAGCAGCTACTTAAAGTTATTTGAACTGTTTCCTCCAGCTACATGATGATACTTATTGTTCATCTGAAATTTCTATTCACGACATCTTATTCCATTCATATGTAGTTGGATACAATTTTAGTAAATTGTGTTTAAAAATAAGAGTATGTGCTAGTCAAGTAAAGAAACTTAAGAAGACTTCAATTTCTGAACTATGGTAAACATGATAACATAAAATAAGCTTGTGGTTGTTTAGAAAGCTTTTACAATATTGCCTCACATTCTTTGAATTTCCTCCCATTAAGAGGTGAACTATATACCCCTCCCATTGAATTTGGGTAGGTTTTGAAGATTTCAATGATAGAGTTCAACAGAGACATTAAATGATCTACGAAAACCTGAAACTTGTTTGCTGGCAAACTTGCTCTTGGAGCCCTAAGCCACATGTAAGAAGTTCAGCTACCTGGAGGGCATCATGCTTCAGAAGCTCCCTGTAAGTTTTCTAGCTGACAGTTCTGGTTGAGTCCAGCCTTCCTGACATCTGCACAAAGCCTCCAGACATGAGTAAAGATGTCTACATAGAATTCTGGTCCCCAGTCTTTTGAATCACCTCCAGCTATTTACATCTCAGCTTGAGGTCCCAGACTTCATGAAACAGACAATCCATCCTCACCATACTCTGTATGAATTCATCACTTACAGAATCCATGAGCACAATAAAATGCCTCTAAGTTCTAGGGTTGTTTGTTATTCAGTAATAGTAACTGGAAGGTAGCTTTGTACATGAAAAGGGGGGACTATCATAATAAAACCTAAAAATGTTGCATTGGTTTTGGGGCCAGGGAGCAGATGGAAGCTTGATGGACGTTGAGGGACTGAGGGGAAATATTGAAGGAAATTGAGAGAGATGTTTTGGGAAGTTGAAGGAAAGAGGATCTTTGTTAGTCTTAGTGGAAAGTTTGGTAACACTGTCACCTGTGGTAATATGGAAAATGGAAAATATATCTAATGAACTCAGTGATCTAGCTGAAGAGAGTTCTGTGCAGAATATCAAAGGTATCTCCTGGCTTCTATCTGCCTCTTTAAAAAACGTGATAAAAGAAGGATACACTAAAGAGTAGAGTTTGGAAAAAAATGAAAAAGACACAGTGAGTTTTCCCAGCTAGTAAGTAGTGTGTTCTCAAAGTAAGAAAGGACCTCAGGAGAAAGATCAGATCCTAGCTGCTGTCAGGAAAATGGGAACTTGGGGAAAAGACAGTATTCAGGGTGTGATTTATAAACTTGAGTTTTTTTTTTTTTTAATTTTTTAAAATTTATTTTAGTTTTTTTTTTTTTTTTTTTTTTTGGTGGTACGTGGGCCTCTCACTGTTATGGCCTCTCCTGTTGCGGAGCACAGGCTCCGGACGCTCAGGCTCAGCGGCCATGGCTCACGGGCCCAGCCGCTCCGTGGCATGTGGGATCTTCCCAGACCAGGGCTCGAACCCGTGTCCCCTGCATCAGCAGGCAGATTCTCAACCACTGAGCCACAAGGGAAGCCCAACCTGAGTTTAAAACTCACAAAAATTTAAGGTGGGGCCTCACAGACCCTTGCCCAAAAAAACCCCCCAAATATTCTAAGGATCTTAAAGGTGTGCTTTACAGACATTCTCCATTAGACATAGGCTTTCTAAGAAGAACAGATGAACGTAATGATAGACAAACCTAAGAACCTTAAAGGCATTGTTCCACAGCAGGCTCAGAGGAGGCCCAAAGCAGAGAAAGTCTTCCTAAGAGAGATTTCTAGGTATGTCTAATGAAATATAAATGGATAAACAGGAAACATAATTTTTAAAGAAATTATATGTGCTTTGAATAAAAGGGACAGAAATAATATAAAATGACAGGAGGTCTTTGAACCCATGAACTTCTATGGGCAGGAAGCAAATTGAGAATATTTAACAGAAGCAAAATTGAGTGATTTATTTTGGGAAAAGAAGGATGACACAGAAAGTGAAACCATGAACCCAGAGTGTGGAGCCTAGAATCATGATGATCCATTTCCAAGAAGACCCTGATCAAGGAACTGGCAACATGGGCTTGTCTGGTTTCAGAATAGCTATGGGCCAGTGACTGCTGTGTGCCTCTGGTTCTCCCCACCACCCCCTTTTTTAAAATTGACGTGTGGTTGACTTAACATTATGTTAGTTTCAGGCGTACAACATAGTGATTCAATATTTTTAAAGGTTATACTGCATTTAAAGTTATTTCAAAATAATGGCCATGTTTCCCTGTGCTGTACAATATACACTTGTTTATTTATTGGTTCCCCTCTTTTTTTTTTTTTTTTGGTTCCCCTCTTTTTAATCAAGAGTATTACAGTAATTTTAGACCTGTCCTGTCTCTGTATGTTTGCTATATAGGGGGCAGATAACTTGTCCCTTTAGTTCACAGGTTTGTTTTTTTTTTAATAAATTATTTTTGGCTGCATTGGGTCTTCATTGCTGTGCATGGGCTTTCTCTAGCTGCAACGAGCGGGGGGCTACCGTTCGTTGCTGTGCACAGGCTTCTCATTGTGCTGGCTTCTCTTTGTTGCAGAACATAGGCTCTAGGCTCGAAGGCTTCAGTAGTTGTGGCTCACAGGCTCCAGAGTGCAGGTTCAGTGGTTGTGGCACACTGGCTTAGCTGCTCTGCGGCATGTGGGATCTTCCTGGACCAGGGCTTGAATCCATGTCCCCTGCATTGGCAGGCAGATTCTTAACCACTGTGCCACCAGGGAAGCCCCAGATCACAGGTTTTTAAACCAGGAGAAATCATATCTGAGGACCCCAGGGGTCTCATCCACATCTGGACCTGATTTAGATAACAAGATCCTAGACCTCAAACCTGAACTTAATATTGTAGAGTCATGGGACTTTTGTGAGTTTTTGACAGAGAGTATGTTTTGTATGTGGGAGGAATGTAAATACTTATGGTCACTGGGCCAATTGTCGCAGTTTAATAACTTGGCCACAAATTCTTTGACACTTTTCTCTTTAAAAGGTGAGGTGCCATAGACTTCCAATCTATGAACACAAATATCTTTTCATTTATTTGTGTCTTCTTCAGTTTCTTTCATTAATATCTTATAGTTTTCAGTGTAGAGAGCATTCACCTCATTGGATAAATTTATCCCTAAGTATTTTATTGTTTTTGATGCTATTGTAAGTGGGATTACTTTTTTATTTCTTCTTTGGATAATTTATTGCTAATGTGTAGAAACACAACTGATTTTTTTTTTTTTTCTTTTTTTTGTGGTACGCGGGCCTCTCACTGTTGTGGCCTCTCCCATTGCAGAGCACAGGCTCCGGACACACAGGCTCAGTGGCCGTGGCTCACGGGCCTAGCCGCTACGCGGCATGTGGGATCTTCCCAGACCAGGGCATGTATCCGTGTTCCATGCATCGGCAGGCAGACTCTCAACCACTGCACCACCAGGGAAGCCCAGCAACTTATTTTTATATATCGATTTTGAAACTTGCAATTTTGCTAAATTTGTTTAGTAGTTCTCACAGTTTTTTGGTGGAGGATTTAGGATTTTCTGTATAAGATTATTTCATATGTAGATAGAGAAAAGTTTACTTCTTCCTGATTGTTTGGATGCCTTTTATTTATTTATTTTTTCCTTGCTTGATTGCTCTGGCTGGAACTTCCAGCACTATTCTTAATAGGAGTGGTGAGAGTGGGCACACTTGCTTTGTTCCTGATCTTAAGGGAAAAGCTTTTAATCTTTCGCTATTGAGTATAATGTTCTAGCCATAGATCATAGAACATCTGGTATAATGTAGGCTTGTCATATATAGCCTTTATTATGTTGAAGTATGATCTTTGTATACCTAATTTGAGAGTTTTTATCATGAATGGATATTTAATTTTGTTAAATGTTTTTTTCTGCATCTATTGAGATGATTGTGATTTTTATCTTTCATTTTATTAAGTGATGCATCACATTGAGTTGCACATGTTGAACTCTTCTTGTATCCCAGGGGTGAATCCCACTTGATCACAGTGTATGATAATTTTAATGTGCTGTTGAATTGGGTTTGCTAGTATCCTGTTGAGAATTTTTGCATCTAATTGATCAGAAATATTGGCCTATAGTTTTCTTTTCTTGCAGTGTCGTTATCTGGCTTTGGTATCAAGGTAATGTCAGCCTCATTAAATGAGTTTGGGAGTGTTTCCTCCTCTTTGATTTTTTTTTGAGGAGTTTGAGAAAGATTATATTTAATTCTTCTGTAATTGTTGGATAGAATTCACCAATGAAACAATTTTTTCCTGTGTGTCCTTCTATGACTGGCTTATTTCACTTAGTCTAATATCCTCAAGCTTCATCCATGTCATAGCATATGACAGAATTTCCTTTCTTGTGTAATTACTTATAATTTCCATTAATATAAATACCACATGATTCCACTTATATAAGGTATCTAATATCACTGAACTCAGAGAAACAGAAAATAGAATGGTGGTTGCAAGGGCTGGGAGAAGGAGGAAATGGGAAGTTGCCATTCAATGGGTTTAGAGTTTCAGTCATATAAGATGAAAAAGTTCTAGACCTCTGCTATACGACACTGAGCTTACAGTTAATATACTGTACTGTACACTGAAATTTTTATTAAGAGTAGATCTCACGTTACTTATTTTACCAAAATAAAAATAAACACATAACTAAAATAAAATCAGTACATCAAAAAAATGGTTAAGGCACTCAAAAGATGCATATAAGTCTGGAAATCAGATTATTGTAAATAATGGTCTCTCTTAAAATGTGCCTAACTGTATATGATATTCCAGATCCTCTCAGAGCACACCAGAACCTCACTTTGGTTTTGAGCACACTGTGGAGGAGATGACGTTAGAGCTTGTCTCAGAGTAGTAAGGGGTCCTGGATCCAAGGCACACAGAATGTTTGAAGGAATATATAGTCTGTCACCAAGCCGACTAAGTTGTATTCAAACACATGAAGAGCTGTCCTTGGGCAGAGAGAGACTTGTTTGCCAAAGAGCTAGACTTTAGTGGGCTAATGTTGCAGCAAGAAAGGCTTTGGTTCTGTCAAAGTGCCCTAAAGCTCCTCAGTGAGAGAATGCAATGTCTCATCAGGGGGTGGGTGAGTTGAGTCAAGTAGCGGCTGGGTGGCCATCTGCTAGGGAAATCTTAGGAAAGTCCCTTCAGGCTCTGAAACTCATTGACACAACACCAACACTTATCAATTAAATTAACAAATTATTCTATGTTAAGCACTGAAGGTTCAATAAGGACTCCCTCTACTCATTCTCTGCTCTTTGATGAATATTAGTTGTGACTCAGAACTGGAAAAAAAATGTTGAAACCTTCTTTAGAGACCTCAGTGTTCATTGACATGATGCCCTGACACTCGGGCTTTCTGGCCTCTGCAGTTGGGGCGATGTAACCTCCTGCTTGGAGAATCGGGCTCTTGTGTCTGTGAATCAAAGCAATTTACTTCAAACCAGCATAGGAAAAATGTGGAATTTTTCTTAAGTTGTTTTTTTGTTTACTTGTTTGTTTTTATACTTCAGGTTCTTATTAGTCATCAATTTTATACACATCAGTGTATACATGTCAATCCCAATCACCCAATTCAGCACACCACCATCCCCACCCCACCATGGTTTTCATCCCTTGGTGTCCATACGTTTGTTCTCTCCATCTGTGTCCCATTTTTCTATGTTCCACATACATGCATTAATATATGATATTTGTTTTTCTCTTTCTGACTTACTTCACTCTGTATGACAGTCTCTAGATCCATCCATGTCTCAACAAATGACCCAATTTCGTTCCTTTTTATGGCTGAGTAATATTCAATTGTATACATGTACCACATCTTCTTTATCCATTCGTCTGTCAATGGGCATTTAGGTTGATTCCATGACCTGGTTATTGTAAATAGTGCTGTAATGAACGCTGGGGTGCATGTGTCTTTTTGAACTATGGTTTTCTCTGGGTATATGCCCAGTGGTGGGATTGCTGGATCATATGGTAATTTTATTTTTAGTTTTTAAAGGAACCTCCATACTATCCTCCATAGTGGCTGTATCAATTTACATTCCCACCAACAGTGCAAGAGGGTTCCCTTTTCTCTGCACCCTCACCAGCATTTGTTGTTTGTAGATTTTCTGATGATGCCTATTCTAACTGGTGTGAGGTGATACCTCATTGTAGTTTTGATTTGCATTTCTCTAATAATTAGTGATGTTGAGCAGCTTTTCATGTGCCTCTTTGCCATCTGTATGTCTTCTTTGGAGAAATGTCTATTTAGGTCTTCTGCCTATTTTTGGATTGGGTTGTTTGTTTTTTTGATATTGAGCTGCATGAGCTGTTTATATACTTTGGAGATTAAGCCTTTGTCCATTGATTCGTTTGCAAATATTTTCTCTCATTCTGAGGGTTGGCTTTTCATCTTGTTTATGGTTTCCTTTGCTGTGCAAAAGCTTTGAAGTTTCATTAGGTCCCATTTATTTATTTTTGTTTTTATTTCCATTACTCTAGGAGGTGGATCAAAAAAGGTCTTGCTGTGATTTATGTCAAAGAGTGTTCTTCCTGTGTTTTCCTCTAAGAGTTTGATAGTGTCCGGTCTTACATTTAGGTCTCTAATCCATTTTGAGTTTATTTTTGTGTATGGTGTTAGGGAGTGTTCTAATTTCATTCTTTTACATGTAGCTGTCCAATTTTCCCAGCACCACTTATTGAAGAGACTGTCTTTTCTCCATTGTATATCCTTGCCTCCTTTGTCATAGATTAGTTGACCATAGGTGCATGGGTTTATCTCTGGGCTTTCTATCTTGTTACATTGATCTATGTTTCTGTTTTTGTGCCAGTACCATATTGTCTTGATTACTGTAGTTTTGTAGTATAGTCTGAAGTCAGGGAGTCTGATTCCTCCAGCTCCGTTTTTTTCCCTCAAGACTGCTTTGGCTATTCGGGGTCTTTTGTGTCTCCATACAAATTTTAAGATGATTTGTTCTAGTTCTGTAAAAAATGCCATTGGTAGTTTGATAGGGATTGCATTGAATCTGTAGATTGCTTTGGGTACTATAGTCATTTTCACAATATTGATTCTTCCAGTCCAAGAACATGGTATATCTCTCCATCTGTTGGTATCATCTTTAATTTCTTTCATCAGTGTCTTATAGTTTTCTGCATACAGGTCTTTTGTCTCCCTAGGTAGGTTTATTCCTAGGTATTTTCTTCTTTTAGTTGCAATGGTAAATGGGAATGTTTCCATAATTTCGCTTTCCGATTTTTCATCATTAGTGTATAGGAATGCAAGAGATTTCTGTGCATTAATTTTGTATCCTGCAAGTTTACCAAATTCATTGATTACCTCTAGTAGTTTTCTGGTGGCACTTTTTAGGATTCTCTGTGTATAGTATCATGTCCTCTGCAAACAGTGACAGTTTTACTTCTTCTTTTCCAATCTGTCTTTCTTTTATTTCTTTTTTGTCTCTGATTGCCGTGGCTAGGACTTCTAAAACTATGTTGAATAATAGTGGTGAGAGTGGTCATCCTTGTCTTGTTCCTGATCTTAGAGGAAATGCTTTCAGTTTTTCACCATTGAGAATGATGTTTGCTGTGGGTTTGTCATATATGGCTTTTATTATGTTGAGGTAGGTTCCTTCCGTGCCTACTTTCTGGAGAGTTTTGTTTGTTTGTTTGTTTTTCTGGTATGCGGGCCTCACACTGTTGTGGCCTCTCCCATTTGCAGAGCGCAGGCTCCGGAAGCACAGGCTCAGTGGCCGTGGCTCACGGCCCCAGCTGCTCTGCAGCATGTGGGATCTTCCCGGACCGGGGCACGAACCCATGTCCCCTGCATTGGCAGGCGGATTCTCAACCACTGCGCTACCAGGGAAGCCCCTGGAGAGTTTTTTTATCATAAGTTGTTGTTGAATTTTGTCCAAAGATTTTTCTGCATCTATTGAGAAGACCATATGGTTTTTATCCTTCAATTTGTTAATATGGTGTATCACATTGATTGATTTGTGTATATTGAAGAATCCTTGCATCTCCGGGATAAATCCCACTTGATCATGGTTTATGATCCTTTTAATGTGTTATTGGATTCTGTTTGCTAGTATTTTGTTAAGGGTTTTGCATCTATATTCATCAGTGATATTGGTCTGTAGTTTGCTGTTTTTGTAGTATCTTTGTCTGGTTTTGGTATCAGGGTGATGGAGGCCTCACCATCACCCTGAGTTTGGGAGTGTTCCTTCCTCTGCACTTTTTGGAAGAGTTTGAGAAGCGTGGGTGTTAGCTCTTCTCTAAATGTTTGATAGAATTTGCCTGTGAAGCCATCTGGTCCTGGACTTTTGTTTGTTGGAAGATTTTTAATCACACTTTCAATTTCACTACTTGTGATTGGTCTGTTCATATTTTCTATTTCTTCCTGGTTCAGTCTTGGAAGGTTATACCTTTCTATGAATTTGTCCATTTCTTCCAGGTTGTCCATTTTGTTGACATAGAGTTGCTTGTAGTAGTCCCTTAGGATGCTTTGTATTTCTGCAGTGTCTGTTTTAACTTCTCATTTTTCATTTCTAATTTTATTGATTTGAGTCCTCTCCCTCCTTTTTCTTGATGACTCTGGCTAATGGTTTATCAATTTTGTTTATCTTCTCAAAGAACCAGCTTTTAGTCTTATTGATCTTTGCTATTGTTTTCTTTGTTTCTGTTTCATTTATTTCTGCTCTGATCTTTATGATTTCTTTCCTTCTGCTAACTTTGGGTTTTGTTTGTTCTTCTTTCTCTAGTTCCTTTAGGTGTAAAGTTAGATAGTTTATTTGACTTTTTTCTTGTTTCTTGATGTAGGCTTGTATAGCTCTAAACTTCCCTCTTAGACCTGCTTTTGCTGCATCTTATGGGTTTTGGATTGTCGTGTTTTCATTGTCATTTGTCTCTAGGTATTTTCTGATTTCTTCAGTGAACTCTTGGTTACTTAGTAACGTATTGTTTAGCCTCCATGTGTTTGTTTTTTTTATGTTTTCGTCCCTGTAATTCATTTCTAATCTCATAGTGTTGTGGTCAGAAAAGATGCTTGATACGATTTCAGTTTTCTTAAATTTACTGAGGATTGATTTGTGACCCAAGATGTGATATATCGTGGAGAATGTTCCATGGGCACTTGAGAAGAAAGTGTAATCTGCTGTTTTTGGATGGAATGTCCTATAAATATCAATTAAATCTATCTGGTCTATTGTGTCATTTAAAGCTTCTGTTTCCTTATTTATTTTCATTTTGGATGATCTGTCTATTGGTGTAAGTGAGGTATTAAAGTCCCCCACTATTATTGTGTTACTGTCGATTTCCTCTTTTATAGATGTTAGCAGTTGCCTTATGTATTGAGGTGCTCCTATGTTGGGTGCATAAATATCATGGTGCCCTGACACTTGGGCTTTCTGACCTCTGCATTTGGGGCCATGTAACCTCCTGCTTGGAGAATCGGGCTCTTGTGTCTGTGAATCAAAGAAATTTACTTCAAACCAGCATAGGAAAAAATGTGGAATTTTTCTTAAGTTTTAACAGAGTTATTTCACAAAATACCAGGCAGGAAGTATAGTCAAGTATTATGGAATCCAGACTGGGAGAGTCATCAGGCAGCCACTCTGTTTCTCTCCATGTCTGTCTCTCTGTATATCTTGAACTCTGTGGCCACATGGTCTTTTTATACCTGTAAGCAGCCCATTAGAAGAATTAGCTTCATTCTTCTTTCGGCAGATGAGTTATCTTGGCTTTTCCACACACAGTGCTGCCTCACAGGTCTACATGCAAGCTTAAAGCCATTTCTAAATTTCTGGCAAAGATTTTTGATTGGCTGAGCTTGAATAAGGTATGCCTACCTGCTCTGGATGGTCAGTGGTGTGTGGTATAAATGTGGTCTCGGCGTTTGTCTCCATAGGTAGAAGTTAGATCTCAGAGAAAGAGAGAAGTTAATGAACAGAGGAGATACCTAGGTGATAGGAAGTTTTATCACAGTACTTGATACATAGTAATTGCTAAATAAATGTTAGATTTAGATTAATTACAATTAATTATAATTGTATAATTACAATTATATAGAACATAATTACAATTACAGAGGACAAAAATGTTGACCTGAGATAGGGATTCTGCATGGGGTGAACTAGGCTCGTATATTAGCTAGGTGACTGGAAGTTCATGGAATTCAAATTTGTGTCTTAGCCATAGAGAACAGACTTGGTTGCCGAGTGGGGAGGGAGAGGGATGGATTAGGAGTTTGGGTTTAGCAGGTGCAAGCTAGTATATATAGGATGGATAAACATCAAGGTCCTACTGTATAGTACAGGGAACTATATTCAATATCCTCTGACAAGCCTTTATGGAAAAGAATATAAAAAAAGAATGTGTGGGGATTCCCTGGTGGCTCAGTGGTTAAGAATCCACCTGCCAATGCATGGGACATGGGTTCGAGCCCTGGTCCTGGAAGATCCCACATGCCACGGAGCAACTAAGCCCGTGCACCACAGCTACTGAGCCTGCATGCCACAACTACTGAAGCCTACATGCCTAGAGCCCGTGCTCCACAGCAAGAAAAGCCACTGCAATGAGAAGCATGCACACTGCAGCGAAGAGTAGCCCTCACTCAACGCAACTAGAGAAAAGCCCACGCACAGCAACAAAGACCCAACACAGCCAAAAATAAAAATTAAAAATATGAAAAAATATGTATGTGTGTGTGTATATATATATATATCTGAATCACTTTGCTGTACAGCAGAAATTAACACAACATTGTAACTCAACTATACTTCAATAAAAATTTTGTGTTAGCAAAGTTCCAATTTATAATATCACAAACTTCCAAGATCACTATTAATAAGTCAAGTTGGATTTTTAAACTCAGTAATGTCAGAGATATAATTCTCTCCTAAACACATCCAACTTATAAAAAAGAGAAAGAGCCAAGAGTTCAATAGGCAGTTCCTAATATGTAACATTGATTTTTGGTCAAATAAGATAGAGCTAAGCTACTTCCTTGAACATTTCAAGTTTGTTCCCACATAATACCCCAAAAAATAATTTAAAAACAACAAGAAGAATTGTTGAGTATGTTAAATCTTTGAAGTCATTTTTGGAAAGTATTAGGTAAACTTCAATATTTTACTTAGAATCATCCATCACTTCTCAGTAAAACTTTCACTGGGAATATTGAAACTATCCCAATGGGGTTAAAACAGGCCCAGAGGCTCAGAAATTTGCTTTACATGAAAATATAATCTATAGAGCTCTAAGGTCTGAGTTGGTGTGATTTTTTTATATGACAAAGCCAATTATAGATATATTTACTTTCTACTTACTGAGAGCTAATTTAAGCTAACATCATTTCGTATAATATTCTTTGGGAACTAAATCCTTTGCTTCTTAGGTAAGTAAAATTGTTTTTGACTTCAAAAGGAGTTTTACCCATCTTAGAAACCGGATCATGTTTCTAGGCATATTACCCTTACGTGATCTCCCGTTTCTTTTTACTTCTTTTTAGTTCCTTGATGTCTGAAAATTCTGATGGACTGTGTATTAATGGATAGGTACAGCTCCCATGATAGTTTGCATTGATGTCTCTCCTCTTTGCCTCAACTGCATAGATTTTAAGAAAAATTCTGTTGGCATACTCCTGACAAACTGCACATTGTAATACATATAATAACTTAAAAATATACCAACATATATTTAAAATACTAGGGTATGTATTTTATAAACTATACAGTCCACAGCATTGGCAGAATGCACAGATAAGATACATGTGTTCTGTTTCTGGTCTGTTACACTAGTAAATTGCTTTTGAAATGCAGGTATGGGTCATGTAAGAAGGTAGAGGAGCTATACCAAAGGGTTGAATTTTACCAATTATTTGATATCTCTAAGAATTGATGGGGCTTCCCTGGTGGCACAGTGGTTAAGAATCCTCTTGCCAATTCAGGGGACACGGGTTTGATGCCTGGTTGGGGAATATCCCACAAGCCGCAGAGCAACTAAGCCTGTGTGCCACAACTACTGAGCCTGCTCTCTAGAGCCCGTGAACCACAGCTACTGAGCCCACATGCTGCAACTACTGAAGCCTGCGCACCTAGAGCCTGCGCTCAGCAACAAGAGAAGCCACCATGATAAGAAGCCCACGCACCACAAGAAGAGTAGCCCCCACTCGCCACAGTGAAAGAAAGCTGGTGCACAGCAAAGAATACCCAACACAGCCAAAATTAATTAATTAATTTTTAAAAATCAACTGATTAAAAAAAAAGAATTGATGAAGGACTTCTCTGGTGACACAGTGGTTAAGAATCCACTTGCCAGCTCAATATCAAAAACACAAACAACCCAATCCAAAAATAGGCAGAAGACCTAAATAGAAATTTCTCTAAAGAAGATATACAGATTGCCAACAAACACATGAAAGGATGCTCAATGTCACTAATCATTAGCGAAATGCAAATCAAAACTACTATGAGGTATCACCTCATACCGGTCAGAATGGCCATCATCAAAAAATCTACAAACAGTAAATTCTGGAGAGGGTGTGGAGAAAAGGGAACCCTCTTGCACTATTGGTGGGAATGTAAATTGATACAGCCACTGTGGAAAACAGTATGGAGGTTCCTTAAAAAACTAAAAATAGAACTACCATATGACCCAGCAATCCCACTACTGGTCATATACCCTGAAAAAACCATAATTCCAAAAGAGTCAGGTACCACAATGTTCATTGCAGCACTACTTACAATAGCCAGGACATGGAAGCAACCTAAGTGTCCATCGACAGATGAATAAAGAAGATGTGGCACATATATACAATGGAATATTACTCAGCTATAAAAAGAAATGGAACTGAGTTATTTGTAGTGAGGTGGATAGACCTAGAGTCTGTCATACAGAGTGAAGTAAGTAAAAGAGAAAAACAAATACTGTATGCTAACACATATATATGGAATCTAAAAAAAAAAAAAGGTTATGAAGAACCTAGGGGCAGGACAGGAATAAAGACACAGACTTAGAAAATGGACTTGAGAACACAGGGAGGGGGAAGTGTAACATGGGATGAAGTGAGAGAGTGGCATGGACATATATACACTACCAGATGTAAAATAGATAGCTAGTGGGAAGCAGCCGCATAGCACAGGGAGATCAGCTCTGTGCTTCGTGACCACCTTGAGGGGTGGGATAGGGAGGGTGGGAGGGAGATGTAAGAGGGAGGGGATATGGGGATATATGTATACATATAGCTGATTCACTCTGTTATACAGCAGAAACTAAAACACCATTGTAAAGCAATTATACTCCAATAAAGATGTTAAAAAAAAAAAAGAATCCACCTACCAATGCAGGGGACACGGGTTTGATCCCTGGTCCAGGAAGATCCCACATGCTGCAGAGCAACTAAGCCCATGAGCCACAACTACTGAGCCCACACGCCACAACTACTGAAGCCCACGCACCTAGAGCCTGCACTCTGCAACAAGAGAAGCCACCTCGATGAGAAGCCCATGCACCACAACAAACAGTAGCCCCTGCTCACCACAGCTAGAGAAAGTGTGTGTGCAGCAATGAAGACCCAATGCAGCCAAAAATAAAAAAATTAATTAATTAAAAAAAAAAGAATTGATGAAATATATCCCATTGATGCTTGGAATTCCTTTCAAATGAAAATGCATAATCAGGCTTCCTTGCTTCTCTGAAGAGAGAGCAGGTATCAAGTTTTCTCTCTTGGTAAGTCAAGGCTAATTTCACTCGATGGATTTATGCAAATTGATATTTTAGATGAAGATATCTATAGTCAAGGTCAAGACCATGCCCTAAACTGCATTTGGTTTCAGAGGGCAAATGGGAACTCCAGAATCGTTAGTTTTCATCAGTATTTTGCTGCCCCCACAATATACCTCATAATCAAGTTCAGTCTCAGCAGAGAAGTTTGACCATAGTTCCCTGATTTGTAATGGTACCTGGCTCTAGAATCAAGATATGTCCATATGACAAACATGCTCCGTGCCGTCCCCCTCCTTGCTGTCAGTCATTACTTCATTCTTGTTCGGGAAAGTAATGCCAAGCTCAGTTATTTGAGTTGTTTTCTTAATTAATTGAGATTATGTGATCATAACAAAGATTTTGGCAGCAGTGTCTAGAACAGACTTAGTAATGATGATCTATTATGACCAGGTGGACTTTTTGACAGCTGATTTTTACCTGACAATGTGTGTAAATCCTTTAATTAGATAAATATAGCTAACAAGCTGACCTCACCATCTGCTGTCATTTCTCTTCCTGGGTATAGCATATTATGCTCTGTGAAATGTTAATGCTGTTTAGTGCAGGCCCCTTCAAGCAGCCCTGAACAGAACTTACAGCTCATGTATCAGTATAATCCGAGGTTGCCTACGTCTCAACCTATTTATGGCCCCCTAACCAGAAAACAATTTTCCAAAATCAGTTGGTGGGCATCTAAACAATTCCATTCTTGCTCCAAACCCAAGGAAGTAAGCCCTTTTCTCTTTTATCCAATCAATGAATTGCTGCACATAAAAGAATTTTGAGGCTTGAAGTGCTTGCTTTGCTGTGATGACTGGTGCCAGCTATGGTGGCATGGTATAATAATGGCAGTGAGGCAATGAGACAACAGGCAGAGTAGTGGAGCTGCTGTACCTGACTCGAGTCCTTTTCAGGACTAAGCTGTTCGTTTCCCCAGCTGCTGGGAGTCTGGGTGGGGATGGCTCACAGATGTGTTCTCCCACCTGCCTCAGGAACTGCCCTTAGCCAAAGGGAAATGCCTGGCTCTGTTACATGACCTCTGCTACGGAGCTCCCCATGGGATCACTTCAGGCTCTTTGGCAACAGCATCTCAGTTCAACTTCTTCCTCTGCCTAATCTTACTTCCTTTACCCCTTAAAACATTGTTCCTGAGTTCCCCAATAAAATCCTGCACCCAAATCTCTTTCCCAGAGGCTGTTTCCTGGACACCCAAGATATAACATACAATTAGGTCACAAAGCCTTGCTTGCAGAAAAATGATGGACTTGTACCAGGCTGATTTTGTTTGTTTGCCATAAGACTTTCTCCACATTTTTCTGTCTCCTCCTTGTGGGTAAGAGAGACTGTGGCTTTATTATGTGCTTCATTATGGATAGAGTATGGTGAGGGCTACATCTTATCTGGATTCACACACACTCTCCCAATGCATAAGTCATATCAGATACAACTAAAGCACTCGTGCATTCAGTCAAGGATTTCAAGGGCACAAATTGACCTTGGAATGTCTCCCGTCTACATCTTGTCCGTTTCTATGGTGCATGCCTCTATTTCCTCCCTCCCCGATGGTCATCTGCTCAAACTCCTAGCAGCTCTCCTAAGTTATAGTTTTGCTCCCAGTAGAGTTTGTGTATTTTGTGTGCTTCAAGAGTTCGGTTTTTGGCAAACTAAACCTAAGATGCTTCTAAGATATTCAAGAAGAGATTTCAAGTAGGCTATTTGATCAAGCAATCGTGAACTTGGAAAAGAAATGCTGATGTTATTATAAAAGTGCTATATGAAACCATGGGAACGGGTTGAGGATATTCTAGGGAGAGAGGAAAGACAGAGAAGAGAACTTAGGATGAGCTGGAAATCTCCTTTTAGAGGCCTGGCAGAGAATGTAGGGCATGCAAAGGAGACTGAGAAAGAACAGCCACATAGAGAAAATTAGCTGGGGGTGGTATGCTGGGAGGCAGAGTGCTTCAGGAGGGCTGGGGTGGTCAACTGAGGGTTTTTTAAAATAACAGCTTTATTGAGAAATAATTCACATACCATAAAGTTTACCATTTTAAAGTATACAACGCAGAGACTTGAGCATCCATTATCACTATCTAATTCCAGAGTATTTTTATCGCACCAAAATATGAATTGGCCTATTCTGGACATTTCATGTCAATAGAATCATAAAATATGCAGTCCTTTATGATTAGCTTCTTTCACGTACGTTTTCAAGATTCATCATGTTTTAGCATTATCAATACCTTATTCCTGTTTATTGCCAAATAATATTTTATCACATAAGTATACCACACTTTGTTTATCTGTTATTAATCAGTTGATGAACATTTGAGTTGCTTGACTTTATGGCTATTATGAATAATACTGCTAGGAACATTAATATATAAGTTTTTGTGTGGATGTGTGTTTCCAAATCTCTTGGGTATATTTGGAAGTGGAATTGTTGGTTCATACAGCGGCTCTAGTTTAACTGTTTGAGGAATGGGTAGACTGTTTTCCAAAATGGCTTCACTATTTTTTTTTTTTTTTTTTTTTTGGTGGTGCGCGGGCCTCTCACTGTTGTGGCTGTGGCCTCTCCCGCTGCAGAGCGCAGGCTCCGGACGCACAGGCTCAGCGGCCATGGGTCACGGGCCCAGCCGCTGCGCGGCATGTGGGATCTTCCCGGACCGGGGCACGAACCCGTGTCCCCTGCATCGGCAGGCGGATTCTCAACCACTGCGCCACCAGGGAAGCCCTGGCTTCACTATTTTATTATTTACACTATTTTACTCTCCCCAGCAGCAGTGAATGAGGGCCCCAATTTCTCCACAACCTCATCAACATTTGTTATTGTCTGTCTTTTTGATTATGGCTATCCTAGTCTATGTGAAGTGGCTTTGATTTGCATTTCTCTGAGGATTACTGATGTCGGGTATATTTTCATGTGTTAATCAGCCATTTGTAAATCTTCTTTGGAGAAATCCTTTGGCAGTTTTTTTTTGGGGGGGGGGGGGCGGTACGCGGGCCTCTCACTGTTGTGGCCTCTCCCCTTGCGGAGCACAGGCTCCGGACGCGCAGGCTCAGCGGCCATGGCTCACGGGCCCAGCCCCTCCGCGGCATGTGGGATCTTCCCGGACTGGGGCACGAACCCATGTCCCCTGAATTGGCAGGCGGATTCTCAACCACTGTGCCACCAGGGAAGCCCTGGCAGATTTTTAATTGGAGTACTTGTCTTTTATTATTGTAAGAATTCTTACAGTCTTTTACCAGATATATTATTTGCAAATATTTTATCTCATTCTGTGGGTTGTCTTTTCACTTTCTTAGTGATGCACTTTGAAGCATAAAAGTTTTTAATTTTGATGAAGTCCAACTTAACTGTTTTTAATTTGGTTGCTCATGCTTTTGGTGTCATGGTCAACTGTGCTTTGCCTGTTGGGAGAGATCAGGTAAAGCGAAGACAGAGAAATAGCCACAGGTTTGGCAACAAGAAGTCATTTGTGACCTTGGAAGAAGGTTTATAAAATGCTGAGGTTGAACTCCTGCTGGAGTAAATTGTGAAGGACTAAGGAGAACACCTAAGCCAAGTCCTAGTCCAGAAGTCCATGGGGTATAAGAGAAAACAGCCTCCACTTGACAGGGCTGCAACTTGCAAGGGAGATGTCCTCAGAGGTGTCAACTTTTTACTTAAGAGAGCGAGTCAAGGGAATGTTCAGGAAAGAGTTTAGAAACATGAGACAGTCTGTTGATCAGTGTTGGAAAGTTAGAGAAGGCACAGGGAAGGGTTAGGGGGCTGTGGTATGACTGGTAGATTGGGCCACTTTGAAAGGAAGCCTGAATGAATTCTAAATGTATCCTTTGTCTTTGTATCACTAGACCAAGACTCAAAATTCTGAGATGATCCATCCAGTTAAAGAGACCTCTTTCTGCCAGGGAGCAGAGAGAAATAAGGTCTAGCACTCTTGGCTTATATAGTGGGAAACTGAGTACAACCTCCTACCAATACTACCCACAATGGAGGCATCCACAATTGGGAATGGAAATTGGTTTCTGGGTTGCTGTTCCCCAAACAAAAAATACACTACATAGACTATTTGTTAAATTTTGGTGTCTACTTTAAAAGAATGTTTTAGATAAAATTCTCTTGGCTAAGTGACAGATTCAGTATCAAGTCAAATTCACATATAAATATCTGATTTGCTGTCACTTGTAACTATAGGCTTGGTCTAGATGGTTTGAGGTATGAATTAGATCAGCCTAGATTGTGGGGGGGAGAGTGTAATCTTCAAAAGTATTTTTAAGGCATCATATGCTCCTGGAGTTAAAGTATTTTCAACCCATGCACCCACGTATAAAGAAGATTCATTGAAAATAATCTTTCCTGTATATGTAAAAATATGCTAGGCATCTGCTTTGATTTTTACCATTCCACCTATGGCTGCTTGCCGCAGTATAAAAATCCAACAAGAAGCCCTTGGCAAACATGGTTTAATTTTACTGACACACTTGCATCAGTTCTCTAATTTAAATTCTACATGTGTTAGTTAGGATTTAGCCTAAGCTGCTTAAGTTCTGTGGATTAAATTGGATAGTTTTCTTTTCCTTTCTCCCCACATGATAATCCAAATATTCAAGGATGGGTAAATGGCTCTGCTCCATACTAGTAATCTTTGCTCTCAATGTGTGGTTTCCATCTCCAGACCCAAGGCCACTGCTATAGTTCATACCATTTCCAACTGGCAGTAAGAGGAAAGGCTGTGGTCCAGGGCAAGCCACTTGTCTTTACACTAGAGTTGCCCCAGAATTTGCATTTGCCCCAACATTTACATCACTTATGATCACATCCCATTGTCCTGAATTTAGTCACATGGCTGCTCCTAGCTGAAAAGGAGGCTGAGAAATGTCTTTGCCATGAGCCCAGCTAAGATAAACAAGTTCTAGTCCTCAAGGAAGAAGGAAAAAATGGATACTAGTTTAGCAACCTTCACCAAATCAGGGGACAGCTAATGTGTGAAAGTTTACCAGTTTTTCCACAGTTAACTCAATTCTTGTTACAATAAAGTGCAGAGAAGAATGTCATATTGAACAAGGAAACTCTTCCTGTCTGCTCTTTAGAGGGAAGAAGCAATTAAACATTAGAGTGGAGAGCATGGGAACTCTCTGGGCTGATAATTCAAGTTTTGTTATGTACTGGCTCTGAGACTTTGAGTAAATGACTTCACTTTTTTGTGCTTTATTTCCTCATAAGGATGATACAAATGAAAAATGCTTGGAATGGTGCCTGGTTTATTGCAAGCATTCAGTTGATACTAGTTTATAGTCTAGCAGCCACTGGGGGTAATGAATTGCTTTTTAGCTAACATTTTTAATTATTAAAATATCCTGAAACTGCTGTTTGTATTAATATGAACATATACTAGGCTCCTAATAATTGTGAATGAATGGATAATAAGTCACTAAGACCAGGGAAACTCAGAGGTCAAAGTAAAAACAGGGCTTTATTTTCAGAGTCTGTCTTCTGAACAGCTTCAGGGAATGTGGTCTGGTTTTAATTGATTAGGAAAATAGGAGTCTTTAATTCTTTCCAGTGCTGTCTTGTCTGATTAACACCATGATTTATGGCTGTAGTTCCATGGGGGAAAAATGATCTCAGCATTTAAGCTAGTAATTCCAAATGTGACACAGATGACCTGGACACCTCATGGTAGAAAATAGGAAAGAAACTTAATGTAAAATCCAATCTTTGAGGCCCTCTGCTCCTCAAAATCCACTCAGGCCTGATGGGCACCACATCCTGGGTTTAATGCATGTATTTGGTTGATCGGATGTTTCTGGGATCATTATATCTGATGGGGTTCCCAAGGCTCTGAAGCTAAGCCGTTTTGGGCTTTTTTTTTTTTTTTTTTTTTTTTTTTTAAGGGAGAGGAAACAAACATTTTCATCTTCCTATTACTGCTTTTAGTGGAATATCAACATTTTGGGGGTCATATTTGAAGTGATGACTAGTCAGTGAGAAAGCACTGGAGCATGAAGAAATGCATAAGAAAAGACGGTACAAAGAAAATTGTCCTCTAGAGACTAAAAATATAGGTGGAGGGGCTCACTTAGGACCAGTTCATGAAGAGAGATACCTCTAAGATTGTACCTCCATGGGCTTGAGTCAATGAAAGTTCATTTGATTCACTGTCAGTTCTTTGGAGATAGAAATGTTTGAAAACTTGGCTCATTTCCACTGAAGAAGAGTTTTTCAGCAATACCAAACATGGGTTCCAGAGTCCAAAACTTCCTATGATGAATCTATCAAGGTGTTATAAAGAAACTTCCCAAATGTAGGTTAAGGTCTGAAGAAGTCTACTTTACAGTGTGTATCAGTGAGTGAGCCAGGAAACTCCACCTCATCCCCACCCCAACTCCCGCCTCCCAGAATTGAGTATTCTGACCAATGGAAAATAAAGGGTCTCTGAAGACATGAGCAATAGTATATTTTGGGTAGGAAATTGTATTAGTTTTCAAATAATAAAACATGAAAAGTAAAGTATTCCAAGAAAGACTGCATCAAGGGCCATTACAGCAATCTACATTAGAGCAAACATTAGGGTTATATATTGTGCTGTGTTTTGATTTCTCACTTTCACTTCCCCTTAACATCAACCACTCCCTTCCACTGCATCCTGGACTGCTGATCTCCCACAACTGCTCTGAAATAATCCCCAATACTCTACCCTTGGCGCACCACTTCCTCTCCTTCCGTATCCTCTCTTTGGCTTTATCTAAACCTCCAGTCACATTCCTCCAAGTCTGTTAGACCTCCACAAATTTTTACTTCCTTCCCTGCCTGGCCTAGCCCAATGACCCATTGCTTTACAAGTGTCTTTGGGCTTTGCTCTTTCATGCCCTACTAATCCTCAACTATGATAAAACAGGATAAAGGCAACTTTCATCTGCCTTCCTGGGAGCTAGACCTTGGCCACTGAATGCCCTTGGAGAAAGTTACAAAATTACACCAACTGGTGCCATCACAAAATCAGGATCTCTAATCTCAGTGGACCCTCCACTGCCTGGTAATTCTTAGAGGTATTTAAGCATCACTGACTCTAACAAATTTGGCCAAAACTTCACAACTCTCCTCAGGCCTACTTTAGCAACTCACTGTCCTTCCTCTCAGTAAATAAGTCTCTTCCTGCTACATGGATAGAAGAGGGCCACCAGTAGTAAACTGAATAAACCCCTACTACATCTCTACTGTTCTATATTCAGCATCAAGAGTTCTAGATGAATAGGCATCCCTCCTTTTCATCCACCCTCTGGATTCCTTCTCATCCTCAGGAACATCTTCACCTACCCTATAGGCCAAAGATTTCTGTCTCAGATGCATCCTGTTATTTCTGTGGCAGACAGATCTGTTCTATTTGTCCTTCCTGCTTCTCCACAACTCTGCCTTAAGTCAGACTGCCCTCACTGCGAACCCCCATAGGAGTCCCTAGCTGGTCTTCCAGCCTCCTCCATTCTTTGCTTCTTCCAGTCTATCCTCCTCACCACTGTGAGTAATCTTGCACAATAATCTTTCTAAAACATAAGTCTGAGCATGCTTTCCTCCTGCTTAAAATCATTTAGAGGCTCCTCATCACCACTAGAAAAAATGTCCCAAGAACCCCGGCATGGCAAACCATGCTTTTCATAAACTGTCTCTGCCCACCTCTTTAGCTCCATCTCTCTACTCTTGGTTTGCTACCAGGTGCTCCTGCAGTCAGAGTCCACTTAGCATCCCCTAAACACTACATGCTTGCTCCCAGATCTCTGTTGTGCAGATTTCTCTTCCTGGAATGTCTTTTCCCTGTCACGTCATTCCTGGTGGTTCTCCAAGTCTTTGATCAAGAGCTACCACCTCTGTGATGTCTGCTCTGTCCCACTTTACCCCAGTACCCCTCACTCTAGGTTAAGTGCCTCAAAACTACCATAGCATCCTCCTCATGATTCTTTTATAGGCCTTATAATATATTCATCATTTTAGCTAGTTATTTTTTACAGAAGTAAATCAATCATAGAAAAATTGAAAATACATATAAGAAAAAAGAGAAGAACCCAAACCTAAAATTCCTCTACCCAGATTTAATCAATACTAACTTTTGGGCATATACTCTAGAATATATTTCCAGTATGTATGTGTAAATAATTATTTGATAATGGGCTTATATTGTATATATTGTACTATACTCTAAAAAAAATATTTATTTATTTATGGCTGTGTTGGGTCTTCTTTGCTGCTCGGGCTTTCTCTAGTTGTGGCAAGCAGGGCTACTCTTTGTTGTGGTGCATGGGTTTCTCATTGCAGTGGCTTCTCTTGTTGTGGAGCACAGGATCTAGTCACGTGGGCTTCAGTAGTTGTGGCATGCAGGCTCAGTAGTTGTGGCTCGTGGGTTCTAGAGTGCAGGGTCAGTAGTTGTGGCGCACAGGCTTTGTTGCTCCATGGCATGTGGGATCTTCCCCGACCAGGTATCAAACCTGCGTCCCCTGCATTGGCAGGTGGATTCTTAACCACTGTGCCACCAGGGAAGTCCCTGTACTACACATTAAAAATAAAAATTTTATATCAAAGTTTTTGAGTTAGCAGTGTTATAAATATATTACCATGTCAAAAAATATACATACACATCATACTTCTTAATAGCTGCTGAGAATTAGTGTATACATATTTTATTAAAGCTATTCCCTACAGTTAGCCATTTACAATATTTCAAGTTTTTTAATAATCAGTGTTGCAATGCTTATGCATAAATATTTGTGTACATTTCTGATAAGGGTATTTTCTTAGAATAAATTTTTAGAAGTTCAATTTCTGGATCAAGGAGAATTTTAGAGAGTGTTGGTAGTTATTTTCCCAATAGGAGAATCATCTTTTGTTTAAAGATTGGTCTATTTCTCTTCCTTCCCATCAGGGTAGAGACTCCTACAAGCTGGAAACATTGTCTTGTTATCTTTTGTTTCCCCAGGACCACACTTGGGCAGATCACTGCCTCACATAAAGCATGTCAGATTCATGCCATCTGGCTGATCGCCCTTTTCTAGGAATAAGAAAACACAAAACAGGTCAAGATCATTAGCCCTAGACAAACTTAGTTCCAGTGTTTTCATGAAAATAAATCAACCCCACAGTATGATAAACAGGGTATTTGAACCCATGTTTTGAATGGGATATATATCATGTAAATTCTGCGTCTATGGGCCTTGCCACTCATTTGGTGATTAATCACTTGTTCATGCTCTCCATGGCACTTCTTGTGACTTTTTTTACTAGTTAACATACACACCTCCATTTTTTCCTCAATGAAGAATAAATTCCTGGAAAATGGGGTGATTATACTTCTTTGTATGCCTGTAAGTTTGTGCCCTCAGTAGGCCCTCAATAAATATTTTTTAATTACCCCAATAAATCTAATCTTGATCATGAAGCTGCTAGGGGAAGGGACCTGGGCCTCATTCTGCTAATGTTTGCACCCCTCATAAAGGGCCAAATAAGAGAATTAACTGCCTTTCACAGTGAGCCCTCAGCACACTCATTAAATATAGTTGGAGGTGACTCTCTGCTCAGTGTCACTCACAGGTGGTACTGAGTGGATGGTCTTGCCTGAGGCAGCTGGTGGGCATTGCTAGGAGTCACATAGGAGGTCAAGGACAATTTCAGCACCTCAAAATAAATGCATAATTACTGTTGTCACCCAGCCCCCACCCTTCAGCCCACTAGTTTCTTTACTATGCTCCTATTATATATATGTGTATATATATATATATGTATATATATATATTTTTAAAATTTATGACTGGGTTGGGTCTTTGTTGCTACACCTGCGCTTTCTCCAGTTGTGCTGAGCAGGGACATTCTTTGCTGCAGTGCGCGGGCTTCTCACTGGTGGCTTCTTTTGTTGCGGAGCATGGGCTCTAGGCACAGGGGCTTCAGTAGTTGAGGCTCGTGGGCTTAGTTGCTCCGTGGCATGTGGGATCTTCCCAGACCAGGGCTTGAACCCATGTCTCCCGCATTGGAAGGCAGACTCTCAACCACTGTGCCACCAGTGTGCCTAATATTTCAGGCATCTGACTTGAACAAATTTTCTGAATAACACAAAGCCTTCCACCAATTTAAAGAATATGGGAATGTTCTTTAAAAGCCAGTAGCAGGAATATGGGAGCCATTACCCCCCTCATCTGGTGGCTCAAGTGCTTTTGAATTGAAATCTGCAACAATCAAGCACTCAAGGTTCAAAATGAACCCCATGCTCTTAGTCTAGAAAGTCTTTGAAATCACAGCTGAGCATGATGAGGTAGAGAGGAAGAAGTAAAACAGTTTGAAACTTACTAAATAACATAAAATTACTATTAAGAGGCTACATCTCACTAAATACATGAGGTCAAGGTGATAACTAATCAGTTCATTTCTTTAAATTTTGACTTTTATTTTTTTAAATTTTTAAATTGAAGTATATAGTTGATCTACAATGTTGTGTTAATTTCTGCTGTACAGCAAAGTGATTCAGTTACACACATGTATATATCTCTCTATGTAGATAGATAGATACATTCTTTTTTAATATTCTTTTCCATTATGGTTTATCATAGGATGTTGAATATAGTTCTCTGTGCTGTACAGTACGACACTGTTTATCCATTCTATATATAAAAGCTCACATCTGCTAACCCCAACCTCCCACTCTATCTCTCCCCCAATCCCCTCCCTCTTGGCAACCACCAGTCTGTTCTCTATGTCCGCGATTCTGTTTCTGTTTCATAGATAATTTCATTTGAGTCATATTTTAGATTCCACATATAAGTGATATCAGATGGTATTTGTCTTTCTCTTTCTGACTTACTTCACTTCGTATGGTAATCTCTAGTTGCATCCTTTTGACTCTTGGATTAGGAGTATTTTTTTTAAAAACATGTTTATTTGAGTATAACTGTTTTACAATAGTGTGTTAATTTCTCCTTTACAACAAAGTGAATCAGTTATACATATACATATGTTCCCATATCTCTTCCCTCTTGAGTCACCCTCCCTCCCACCCTCCCTATCCCACCCCTCAAGGTGGTCACAAAGCACCGAGGTGAACTCCCTGTGCTATGTGGCAGCTTCCCACTAGCTATCTAATTTACATATGGTAGTGTGTATATGTCCCTGCCACTCTCTCACATCGTCACAGCTTACCCTTCCCCCTCCCCATATCCTCAAGTCCATGCTCTAGTAGGTTTGTGTTTTATTCCCGTCCCACCACTAATCTCTTCATGACATTTTTTTCTTAGATTCCATATATATGCGTTAATATACAATATTTGTTTTTCTCTTTCTGACTTACTTCACTCTGTATGACAGACTCTAGGTCCACCCACCTCACTACAAATAACTGTTTCATTTCTTTTTATGGCTGAGTAATATTCCATTGTATATATGTGCCACATCTTCTTTATCCATTCATCTGTTGATGGACACTTAGGTTGCTTCCATGTCCTGGCTATTGTAAATAGAGCTGCAATAAACATTTTGGTACATGACTTTTTGAATTATGGTTTTCTCAGGGTATATGCCTAGTAGTGGGATTGCGGGGTCATATGGTAGTTCTATTTGTAGTTTTTTAAGGAACCTCCATACTGTTCTCCATAGTGGCTGTATCAATTTACATTCCCATCAGCGGTGCAAGAGTGTTCCCTTTCTCCACACCCTCTCCAGCATTTATTGTTTCTAGAGTTTTTGATGATGGCCAATCTGACCGGTGTGAGATGATATCTCATTGTAGTTTTTGATTTGCATTTCCCTAATGATTAATGATGTTGAGCATTCTTTCAGGCGTTTGTTGGCAATCTGTATATCTTCTTTGGAGAAATGTCTATTTAGTTCTTCTGCCCATTTTTGGATTGGGTTGTTTGTTTTTTGTTATTGAGCTGCCTGAGTTGCTTATAAATTTTGGATATTAATCCTTTGTCAGTTGACTTTCTGGAGAGTTTTTATCATAAATGGGTGTTGAATTTTGCTCAAAGCTTTTTCTGCATCTATTGAGATGATCATATGGTTTTTATCCTTCAGTTTGTTAATATGGTGTATCACATTGATTGATTTGTGTATATTGAAGAATCCTTGCATTCTGGGGATAAACCCCACTTGATTATGGTATATGATCCTTTTAATGTGCTGTTGGTTTCTGTTTGCTAGTATTTTGTTGAGGACTTTTGCATCTGTGTTCATCAGTGATATTGGCCTGTAGTTTTCTTTCTTTGTGACATCTTTGTCTGGTTTTGGTATCAGGGTGATGGTGGCCTCATAGAATGAGTTTGGGAGTGTTCCCCCCTCTGCTATGTTTTGGAAGAGTTTGAGAAGGATAGGTGTTAGCTCCTCTCTAAATGTTTGATAGAATTCGTCTGTAAAGCCATCTGGTCCTGGGCTTTTGTTTGTAGGAAGATTTTTAATTACAGTTTCTATTTCAGTACTTGTGATTGGTCTGTTTATATTTTCTATTTCTTCCTGGTTCAGTCTCAGAAGGTTCTGCGTTTTTAAGAATTTGTCCATTTCTTCCAGGTTGTCCATTTTATTGGCATATAGTTGCTTGTAGTATTCTCTCATGATCCTTTGTATTTCTGCAGTGTCAGTTGTTACTCCTCCTTTTTCGTTTCTAATTCTGTTGAGTCTTCACCCTTTTTTTCTTGATGAGTCTGGCTAATGGTTTATTAATATTGTTTATCTTCTCAAAGAACCAACTTTTAGAGTTACTGATCTTTGCTATTGTTTCTTTCATTTCTTTTTCATTTGTTTCTGATCTGATATTTATAATTTCTTTCCTTCTGCTAACTTTGGGATTTATTTGTTCTTCTTTCTCTAATTGCTTTAGGTGTAAGGTTAGGTTGTTTATTTGAGATGTTTCTTGTTTCTTGAGGTAGGATTGTATTGCTATAAACTTCCCTCTTAGAACTGCTTTAGCTGCATCCCATAGGTTTTAGGTTATTGTGTTTTCATTGTCATATGTTTCTAGGTATTTTCTGATTTTCTCAGTGATATATTGGTTATTTAATAGCATATTGTTTAGCCTCCATGTGTTTGTATTTTTTACAGTTTTTTTCCTGTAATTGATATCTAGTCTCATAGGGTTGTGCTCGGAAAAGATACCTGATACGACTTCAGTTTTCTTAAATTTACCAGGGCTTGATTTGTGACCCAAGATATGGTCTATTCTGGAGAATGTTACATGAGCAGTTGAGAAGAAATTGTGTTCTGTTGTTTTTGGATGGAGTGTCCTGTAAATATCAATTAGGTCCATCTTGTTTAATGTGTCATTCAAAGCTTATGTTTCCTTATTTTCATTTGGATCGTCTGTCTGTTGGTGGTGGGGTGTTAAAGTCCCCTACTATTAGTGTTACTGTTGATTCCCCCTTTTATGGCTGTTAGCATTTGCCTTATGTATTGAGGTGTTCCTATGTTGGGTGCATAAATATTTACAATTGTTATATCTTCTTCGTGGATTGATCCCTTGATCATTATGTAATGTCCTTCTTTGTCTCTTGTAATAGTCTTAATTTTAAAGTCCATATGAGAATTGCTATGTCTGATATGAGAATTGCTACACCAGCTTTCTTTTGATTTCCATTTGCATGGAATATCTTTTTCCATCCCCTAACTTTCAGTCTGTGTGTGTCCCTAGGTCTGAAGTGGGTCTCTTGTAGACAGCCTATAGACGGGTGTTGTTTTTGTATCCATTCAGCCAGTCTATGTCTTTTGGTTGGAGCATTTAATCCATTTACATTTAAGGTAATTATTGATATGTATGTTCCTACTACCATTTTCTTAATTGTTTTGGGTTTGTTATTGTAGATCCTTTCCTTCTCTTGTGTTTCCTGCCTAGAGAAGTTCCTTTAGCATTTGTTGTAAAGCTGGTTTGGTGGTGCTAAATTCTCTTAGCTTTTGCTTGTCTGTAAAGCTTCTAATTTTTCCATCAAATCTGAATGAGATCCTTGCTGGGTAGAGTAATCTTGGTTGTAGGTTTTTCCATTTCATCACTTTAAATATGTCCTGCCACTCCCTTCAGGCTTGCAGAGTTTCTGCTGAAAGATCAGCTGTTAACCTTATGGGGATTCCCTTGTATGTTATTTGTTGCTTTTCCCTTGCTGCTTTCAATATTTTTTTTGTTTAATAATTTTTGATAGTTTGATTAATATGTCTTGGCATGTTTCTCTTTGGGTTTATCCTTTATGGTACTCTCGTGCTTCCTGGACTTGATTGACTATTTCCTTTCACATGTTAGGGAAGTTTTCAACTATAATCTTTTCAAATATTTTCTCAGACCCTTTCTTTTTCTCTTCTTCTTCTGGAACCCCTATAATTCGAATGTTGGTGCGTTTAATGTTGTCCCAGAGGTCTCTGAGACTGTCCTCAATTCTTTTCATTCTTTTTTCTTTTTTCTGCTCCCTGGCAGTTATTTCCACCATTTTATCTTCCAAGTCACTTATCCGTTCTTCTATCTCAGTTACTCTGTTACTGAGTCCTTCTAGAGTTTTTTTTTTTTTTTTTGCGGTATGCGGGTCTCTCACTGTTGTGGCCTCTCCCGTTGTGGAGCGCAGGCTCCAGACGCGCAGGGTCAGTGGCCATGGTTCACGGGCCCAGCCGCTCCGTGGCATGTGGGATCTTCGCGGACTGGGGCACGAACTCATGTCCCCTGCATTGGCAGGTGGATTCTCAACCACTGCGCCACCAGGGAAGCCCTAGAGTATTTTTAATTTCAGTAATTGTGTTGTTCATCACCGTTTGTTTGCTCTTTAATTTTTCTATATCCTTGTTAAATGTTTCTTGTATTTTCTCCATTTTGTTTCTGAGATTTTGGATCATCTTTGCTATCATTACTCTGAACTCTTTTTCAGGTAGGTTGCTTATTTCATCTTCATTTATTTGCTCTTGTAGGTTTTTACCTTGCTCCTTTTTCTGTAACAAACTTCTTGTCATTTCTTTGTTTTTTTTTGATTGATGGTGCTATACTCCTGTCTTACTGGTTGTTTGGCCTGAGACATCCAGCACTGGAGTTTTCAGGCAGTTGGATAGAGCTGGGTCCTGGTGCTGAGATGAGGACCTCTGGCAGGCCTTACTCCTATTGATATTCCCTGGGTTCTGAGGTTCTCTGTTAGTCCAGCAGTTTGGACTCAGAGCTCCTACCACAGGAGCTCAGGGCCAACCTCCGGCTTGGGAACCAAGATCCCGCAAGCTTTGTGGTGTCGTTTAAAAAAAAAAAAAAAAAGAAGAAGAAGAAAGGAAAAAAGGAGCAGTACAATATCAAAAAACAAAATAAAATTAGAAAGATAAAAAATATATTAGTAAAAATAAAACTATAATTGAAACAATTGCAACAAGGTAAAGTAAAACCACAACAGAAAAAAGAAGAAAGAAAGAAAAAAAGGCAGGGAGAGAACAAACCAAAAGGAGAGATCACGAACAAAGTATAAAGAATAAAATAAAATTAGAAAAATAGATTATTAGGAAAAAGAAAAATATAAAAGAATCAACAACAGTGAATCAACAAGGTAAAACAGAACCCCAATCTAAAAGAGGAATAAAGAAAAGAAGAAAAGCCTTGGCTATGGGGGCAGAGTTTAGGTGGGGGGTGGAACTTAGGCAAGGCCTGGGTTTTGGATGGGGTGGAACCTAGGTGGGTTGGAGGGTGACATTTGAGCATGGGGTGGGGCCTCTGCTTAGGACCTGTGCAGAATGGGAGAGGCAGCACCTTGAAAGGAGGGCCTCTGGATTGTGGGTTTCTGGAGTTTGAAGGTAGGGCTCTGAGTGAGGGTGTGTAGGTGGGGTTTAGGCCCAGCTTGTTGGAGGGTGTCTCCAAGTGTAGAAGTAGGGTCCTGGGAGGGGGTGTAAGAGCAGGGCTTGGGCTCTGTGCAGCAGGAGGGAGGCTCCGAGGGCAGAGGATTAGGCCCAAGAGCCCAGCAGGCTTCCCAGTGCCTAAGTGGACAGGGAAATTGCTGGCCCCATTCCCTTCCATTCCTTCATTCCCTCCCCCACTGTCTCCCTCAGGGTCTCCCCCATTGCCACTGGACCCCTAACCATGGGTGGGTCCCAGTGGGTGTAGGAACTCCTTCCCTCCCCCAACCACCCCTCAGGGGTCCTGGTCTGGAGGTCTGGCCTTTACTTTTGCTCCCCCTTCCCTCCCACTCCTTCAGGACCCGCATGGATGGAGGGGGCCTCGGTGGGCAGAGGATCAGGCCCGGGATCTCAACAGGTTCCTGGGTGTCCAAGTGGACAGGGGAAACATGGCTATGGTGCCTTCTGATTCTCTGCCCTCCCATGGTTCCCCAATTTCCCCCTTTGGGCGTGGGATCCCTTCCCCTCCCTCAGGTGCCCCTCAGGAGCACCAGTCCCATCCCACCTCCACTTCTCCTCCCTCTTCACTCGCCCCACGTCCTACCCAGTCACTGGGGGTCCCTCCCATCCCCTTAGGTGTCTGTGGTCTTCCCCTGGTTCCTGGTAGGTGCCCTAGTTGTGAGGAGATATGAATTCTGCATCCTCCTAGTACACCATCTTGACTTCACCCCCCATTCTTTTGATTGGATGTTATATTTTATGTAGCCATCTCCATACTAACATTTCTATGACTTTAAATTTTTTCCCTGTTGTTTCTCCATATACCCATGTTGCATTTTGAATTATTTTCTTCTCATAGATTTCCAGTCATGAGTTACGGCTCAAAGGACATGACCATTTTTTAGATTCTTGATGCATACTGCCAAGTTGCATTTCAAAAAGGTTATCCTAATTTAGTGCCACCAGCTATACCAGTGAGGACAACTTGTCACCATACTCTTCCCAGAATTGGTTGCTGTCATGTTATACTTATAGCTAATTTCATAAGCAACAAATGTTACTTTATTGTTGTTTTCATTTGTTTTTCTTTGATTAGTAGTTCAGTTAGTTATTTTACTATGTTTGTTTATGGTTCATCTTTTGTAAATTATTTATTTGCCTATTAGCATATTTTCTCCCTTCCTTTCCAATACTTATGTCTCTTAACAGTCTTAATTATTATTTTAAAAAATCAATTTAGGTGAATTCTTCATAAGGATATTAACATTGTCATATATAGTGCAAGTGTTTTTGTAGTGTTTGCTCTTTTATCTTGGCTATATTTTTCTCTGACTTACGTAAGTTTTGAAATTTCATGCCAACTTGTAAATTCTTAAGCTCAGATAGTTGCCTTACCAAAAGGAATAAAAAAGGGAGAAAAGAAAAGTTAACTGAAGTTGGTAAACATTTAGTTATATTTGTTCTTGTCTTCAGGCCCAGCCATCAGATCAGTTGCATTAATTAGATCAAAGGTCACAGCCAGATTCCCCCTCACTTCCTCATAGATATGGAAGGATTCAGAGGGAGGTGAGGTGGGATCAGCTCATGGGTAGAGAACATAATCCTGATGAGGGGAGCCCCTTTTTCTGGGTTTGGAACAAGGACTTGGGTAAGTTGTAGGTGGTGAGGCAAGAGGTTGAGGTACAGTGAGGGGAGGATGATGGATGTACCAGGAGACCCTCTGCCAAGTTTCATTACAGGCTTGAAGTTCTTTTAATGCTGTGTATTTACTTTTTTTAAAAAAGAATTAATTATTTTCTAATAAGCTAATTTTCTCCCTCTTGGAGGGAAATATTGTGGGACTGTTGCCTCTTGTTCCCAAGTCAGTCACACTAAGACCTGTGTGTGCTTCTTTCAGGATGAGAAAATTCACATTATAGACACAAATGGAACTTGTAAACTGGGGATATGTGCAGAGTTCTTTTCAGACCTGTCTAAAAATTGTTTCTATTGGCTGCTTAGTGCTGCTACTAAAGAACAAAGAGGAGCCAGCCCCTTAAACCTATTGCAAATGACTTAACGGATGGGCTTTTCTCATGAATGGAATTAAAATTTGCTTATATTACTGCCAATCACTTCTCCCAGAGGAGTTTCAAATAGGACCAGAAACTCCTCCCCTTCACTTCCTACTATCTGCCACATCCATGCCTTTGAAGTAGAAATCTCCTGGCAAACTCTGTATGTGCTTCTCAAAGAGCTCCAAATCCACATCTGTTTTGGATTTGGAGGGAAAAAAAAATAAGTGAAACCAGTGTGGTGATATCTGAATGAATGTTGTAGAAATCATTTTAAAAAATCTCTTAAAATATATCACAGTCAAATATGCGTATAGTTGTTTAAACCATTGTGAAAAACAGGAGTTTCCTGCAACATTCCTGTCCTGCAGCCGTTTTCACTCCAGAGGGGCCATCATTTTCAAGTTATTTAACTTTTGCTTTTATATCTAAATTAAAGTATATTAAATTGCTACTTTTTGCTTGTCTTTAAATTTTAGGCATTACTGATTGACATCCCTATATGGAAGATGAGAATTTGTTGTTCTCCACATACACAAATTCCTTCCTTACCCTCATCCTTCCAATATAATTTGGAGTTAGATCAATATATATTGTGCATTTCCATGGCTACGTAAATATTATGTATAGCTGACCCCCATGGTATACTATAATTACGTTACTTATCTAAACAATTTTTTGTTTTTTCTGGAGTTCATTTTTTCCCCCTTGATTTGCATAGCTTTCCAGGTACTTCTCTTATCCATCCCTCAACTATCTTACAAAAGTATAATCTCCTCTCGGTAAATTCAAACACATCAAGCATTTCATTAGCCTCATCTTCTTTGGGCCATTGCACTCAGCTGACAGTGGCATTTATTATGGTTGTTCAGGTCAGTGCCCTCACTTCTAGGTTTTTGGCTTCCTCACTGATGGTGAATGACAGAGGTAAACTGGATAAGTGAGATGGTACTTGTGTTCAGAATGTTAGGAATTTTCTAGTATTCTATACAAACAGAGGATCTAAAATGCCTTCCTAGCAAGCTCTTCTCTGAGATGAAGTATTTTCAGTAGGTGCTATACTGTTAGTGCCTGTTACTTTAATGTTGTCTCATTTCTCCTTTTCATTTTCTTTGTAGGATATCAACTTCCTTATACACAATTCTGTAAAATACTTAACTGGTTTAGTCACATTTTCTCAAAGTTTAGGTAAGGCAGCAATCTTTTCTTCCCACACAGCAAAAAATCACTCCATCAATATCCAATCTTGGAAAAATATTGCTGGTGGCACTAAAATTGGTACAACTCTTTTGGGAAATAATTTGCCAGTATGCAAGATAACTACAAAAATCATCCTTCCCTTGCCTTCGCAATTTTAGTCTAGGACTCCATGCTAAAGAAATAACCCAAAACATGGAGAAAGCTGTATGTCAGAAGAGTCCCAGAGGTATTATTTGTAGTAGTGAAAAACTGGAAACGATATCATGTCCATTAATAGGGGAATGGCTAAGTAAATGGTTGGAATATATACTTCGCTTTTTATGTCATGTAATAACATGAAAATACTTACTGTAACATTAAACAAAAAATAAGAGTAGTCCATCCAGGTACACTGTGATTAGCACTATATAAAATACACATGTTGAAAACTGAAACCATCTACTCTATACAGCTTATGTCTACATGAACATGACCTCACTATTCCAATGTTTGCTGGCATAATTTTACTCTTCCAGGAGTCTCTTTGCCAGGTAAATAAGTTTATTTTTCATAACGTAATTTCTCAACAGACCCATCAAATTGTCAATAGAAAGTATCAGTTAACAAAACCCCTCAGTCCTGATGTTTCTAACCAACCCTCAACAATTATATCATGATCTTTACCCAGTCTTAAGGTCTGCTCATTGAAAGATCTACCTTAAACAAAACTCCAGAATTTCAATAAAATCTGATCTTGCCCTTGCCTCTCTGAGACACTGTCAAAGCTCTGTTAAGGTGCTGCTCCCCCTTATGGCAGTGGGCAGTGATTTCAGCCCTGTATTATCATTAGATTGTGTTGGAATACTTGGGGAACCAGCACTCAACAAAGTAGGAAAACTATGCCATATATGCATAAGGAAAAAGACAAAAGGAATATGTAAAAATAATAGTTATGTTGGAGGATTGGTATTCTGTCAAATTTTCAAGTCTTTTTAACGGTATCCTTATGTAATGAGAAAAGGTTTATTTCATTCAATAACTAAGAATTTATTTATTCTGATGATAAAGCCATCTTTTAATGTGTAAAGATCAAATAAAGGCAAAGCTGTGTAACTTGTTATCTTCTTTGTTGTGTTTTGTAGAGAAAATATCAATCTGAAGAGAAGACTACTAAGGTAGGAAAAGAAGCTATTCATATTGTAATGAGGCTTGTAGAATCGAAAGACTCGTGGGTTCAGTGGTAATGAAAATGATCCCCAAATGCTCTAAAATCACTTAATGTTGAGAAATAATCAGGGAGACATGGACAATGACCTTTAAATGGGTTTTGGTATTTAATGGAACAGAGGCTTTAGACAACGGCTTGCTTAGCACTGAGTGACATAAATGTAAATCTAACACAGCATCGACGCATCTCACAAAATTAAAAGCCAGGGTTTACTAACAAATTTGGTAGTCAGTGGATTTTGCAGTGTTAAATGTATTTTTTATCAATCAATCATTTTATGAAAATCAGGAGGAAAGCAGGCAGGCGGATCGTTTGCCCAACTGGCAAAAGCAGCACTCAACTAACTATTCCTTTTGTACACTTGGCAGTTATTTACACAGCTTCTGTTCCAGGTAAAGATATGCTGATGACAGGAATAAAGACAAATATCAATATTAATCAGGTAATTTTATTTAATATTTACCATTCAGCAGCAACCAACATGAACATCTGGGCTAACAGAATCTCTTGAAATGTTCTGCTATATAGCTGCTTCAGAAATACACACACACGATCAACTGTTCATTGCCAAAAAAATTTTTTTTAAAAAAATGGCTTCAAGAGCAAATAACACTGATTTATACTGTGCCCAAGCACTAGTCAAGGAATCTATTAATTTACAGAGGAAAAGGAAATCAAAGAAGCTTTGTTATCTTATGCATGTCACCTTATTTAAATGGAAGGAAGTCTTTACTTCTTTAAAGCAACAGAAATACGGATCTTTTTATATATATATATATATATATATATATATATATATATATATACACTCTTAAGGATGTGATTACAAACACAAAGTGTTATCATCAAAAGCAAAAGCTAGTTCAAGAAATTTTCAACTGAAAAACTTGCAAGACACAAAGCTAAAATTCATGTTCCTTTTCTCTATTATGAATAATTTCACTAAACATAAATATTTTAACATATATTAATTTTCTGACATTCAAAATTGTAAAGTCAATATGGCAGAATTATTGTTAGAAGCACATATGTACAAATATTTTTTTTCCGTACATAAAGTATTTGGCATAATTATAACAATCATACTGCATCCACAACAGTTTGCTTTTATTTTTACTTTTTTTTTTTTACACATAATGGTATCTCTTATTAAAATTAACCAGTTATGTACAAAAATACTTGAACATTTATTATAGAAAACCTCTATAACCAGCCTCAACAGCGTATACCTGCTGAATGGTTTCATTAAGGGAGTATAAAAAAGTTGTCACTGCCTTCCAGGTAAGCTATCAACAAAAACAAACACAGTTAAACTAAATTGAGCTTCCCAACAAAAGAGGGAAAATATTCAACAGTATGATTTAAAATACAGTTCATATCTATTGTCAGTTGAGTGTTATAAACAGTCAGTAAAGAAAACAAAGATACAAAATACGTTACCACATACAAGGTGCTTTTTTCACACTCCTATGACTGTGGCATGAGCGTCCCTATCTAGATCTAAGATGCTGTGTTGCAGTATTCAAGCTAGAGTGGTCTACGGCCATCCTCCTTCAACAAAAGGACAACAGGATTAGCTAAGAGGACAAGCTCCACCAGTAATAATGGAGAGTTGTGAGGAATTCCTTATTTTGTGCAGGATTGAAAGTTAATGCCCTTGCCTTTTGAAAGTCCTTTTGCCATTTAATCATGCTAATATATTTTCTCTGTTTCTTTTCTTCATTTACTCTATTAATTTACTGCTGTCCTGTATTGATTCCTGAATTCTTGCTAATGGGACACATTAATTTGTGCCCACTTAACACATGAACATCTGTTCTTCTTCAGTGACAAATTTGGTAGAGGAAACTATCAAGTGAGGAAGCACAAGATTCAAGTAAACATTCCTCCTAGGGTCTTTTGCTTCATCTACCCGATTGGAACTCTGGAAGTAAATTGCACCTTGAAAAGAAATACAGTAGATACCATGGTGCCAGGGTACTAAAGCGTTTACCAACCAATTGGTAGAGTTTTAAGAATGTAGACAGCAGCCAAGGTCAGAAGCAACCTTAAAGAAGTATTTTGCTTCAAGAACAAAACCACTTCCAGTCCCAACTCTTGCAACCCCTTAAGTTTACTGTCTCACTAGCTTGCTTTAACTTTTAATTCTGAAGATGTGCATTCATCAGTCTGTTCATAGAAAGAGCCAGAAATCTCACCTTATTTACAGAAGTCTTCTAAAATAAGGACTACTGTGTTTGTTAGGATGTACATCCACTTAATAAGCTTTCTTGAAGTATCAAGTATTCAGTAAAAAGTATACAACATTATCACGCTTCGTATTGTTCGACAATATTGTACTGGTTTTAAGATTAAACTATGTAAAAAAAAGTGAACATAAAAAGATACAAAAGAAGGCTTTATTACTATTTATCACTTCCAAATGAGAAACGCTGTAATGAAACTTCAGCCATACTTGGAACACCTGGCGTTTGAGATCAGTAACTTTTAATATTGTGCAACATTCTATTAACAAGTGAGTTTTAATTCCATTCATCTAAAGACAAATCTGAGTAAGTTATTAAAGTGCCTACACTAAATGTCTTCTCACCATACCTCTTACTTCTTGTAAACGGCAGAGAATTCATGGCAGGGAAAGAGAAATGGGACTTCTTACAACTGGGAGACTTTCCGGGGCAGGGGTCTGGGCCGCGGGCCGGGGTCCGTCCTCCTGGTCCCATTCTCCAGGGGTCCCGATCGCGCCGCCAGAGGCTTGGGGGGCAAGGCGGGGGGTTCCGCCGTGACGGGGATGGACAGGCTGTGAGGTAGCGGGACCGGGCGCCGCAGAGTCCGCTCGTACACGCTGTACGGCGGCGGCGTCTTGCTCTCCTTGCGCACCGGCTCTTCAGACCCGCTGTGGCCTGACCCCGACCCCGGCGCCACCAACTGTTCGTTCACCTGATTTTCGAAGCCTGAGGTTTCCGACGTGCTACACCGGCTGAGGGACGAAATCCCACTGCTGTAGCTGCCGGACAGGACGGGGGAGTTGGAGATGAGTCCTGGGGAGTGATACTCCACCGGAGAGGGGGTGAAAGATTGCATGGAGCCCTGTGCGGAGTGGAAAGGGAGGGGTGGGGGGGTACACAGCAGAGAGTCACTGACAGACACTGTGATGAGCTCAACTGTGTCCCCCACCCCTCCGCAGGTTGAAGCCCTACCCCCTGACCCCCCCCACCCCTGCCATGTGCCTGCATTTGGAGATACAGCCTTTAAAGAACGAGTAAGTGAAACTGAGGCCCTCAGGGTGGACCCCAACCCAATCTGGTATCCTTTTAGGAAAAAAAAAATTGGACACAAAGAGACACCAAAGACACAGAGAAAAGACCCTGAGGACATAGGGAGAAGGTGGCCGTCTGCAAGCCAAGGAGAGGAGGCCGCAGGAGAAACCGACGATGGTGGCACCTTGATCTTGGACCTGTAGGCTCCCAAACCGTGAGAAAATACATTTCTGTTGTTGAAGCCCTCCCAGTCTGCGGGGTTTTGCTCTGTTGGCCCTGGAAGACTCATGCAGACACCCAGACTCAAATCTGAGTGCTGGCGTGCCTCAGAACCACACATATACATCAGGCATTTATCTGCCAGGGCCGCCAGTCCATTCAGTTCACCTCACTGCCTACTTCACTCCTCATCATGGTCAGGACAGAAAGAGGATAAAAGGACTCAGGGAGAAAATGCAGAGGCATATCATTAGTCCCATGGTTTGAAAGATAGGAAACTGGCAAAAACCAAACCAAAACAAAACCCGTTGGAGGTACCACTTCCCTTTCTAGCTCAGCAGAACCACTGGAAGTTATAGCAACAACTGCTCACTTTCTCTTAATGGAGATAATATTTTGAAGCTGAGCAGGGCTGTCCCCTTTGGATGGGGCATGAATTCTTCAGTTTCCCATCATTCCCACCCCAACACATTGAGGCCTCCCGGCCTCCTTCACTCATTTGTTAGCTGTCTAGCCCCGCTGGCACTGGAATGTGCTACTTCCCTAAGGGTTCCACTGGGAAATACTGCACCCTATGTACTCCTTGAGTCCATTCAAAGCATATTAGCTTCTTAATGTCTTATAAGAAAGCAACTTAAATGACTTTGTTCAGCCCAGTGTTTCCTAAACTTATTTGACCATAGACCATTTTTTTTCATGTATCACATAAATGGCCCATAAAACCAAGAAATGTTAACCTAGACTAACTTCACCTTGGTTTCTCTTTTGAAACAAAAACAATGCTAGTAGACACAAATCCTTTCATTTAACAGGAGCCTAAAGTTAAGCATGGCCAATTAAGAGATCAAAATTCATTGCAATTTTTGGTTAAAAATTAGACATTAAGGTCAAAATAAGTCAGGTAAGCTGAGTCTTCAAGGGGTTAATTCCATCATTTAATTGCTGATAAAACTATCAGTCAAGGAGTTTTCTGTAGTCTAAGCACAGCAAAGCTAGTAACTTGGTAGCACTACGCCCTCTAATGTAACCCAGGAGTTACAACACAAATGTTCCACCCATTTTCTCTTCAAACCTATTTTGTAAAAATACGGCTACGAAGCTATACCTATGGCCGGTAAGAACATAGGCAGGTCTGTGGAGAGACAGTATACACCACTTTGCTAACTATTTGGTGGCTACTTGAACCTTTTCAGCCCTCCGATTCTTTCTATTTTTAAAGAATCAGTTCCTACTCTTATCTTATTACTAGTCTTATCTTATTACTACTCTGCACAATCAAGTTAAAAAATGCATATGTGAATTCCATTGCAACACGTGGGGCTCTTTGCAAGCAAGGGGAAGTGTAACGATGCGGAAACACCATGTTGCTTTTGTTCCCATCACATCAAGATGACAGTCTGTGGCTTCCAGGGTGTATGCAGTCCCAAGTACTTTACAATTAATAGCTGCTCTACAGAATGACAACCAAACTAGCAAATAATTTGCACCCACCAGCAAATCTTGACATCAGCAATGTTGGCAATGCAAACAAAATCACACTTCTTTGCAATTTTCTCCGTTTGGGGGGGGTTTTCCTTCCCGATTCTCAATTTCTACCAGCAACAATCCTTAGCACCACAGATGTATGGGATCACAATGTGATCCCATGTGTTTGTAGAAGCTAATTTGTCCTTTCTTTTACATTAGTTAGAAATGTCTCATCAACAAAAAGGACATGGAAGTGTGTAAATCCTAAGTCATTCAGGTACAAAATCATTCTTTCAACACTCACTTCAACCTCATATTAGCCTCTGGCATAGCAGCTCTGAACACCTACCTCTGTACTGACAATCCTTGCAGCCAGTCTGATTCAATTTGGATAGAGACTAAATATTATTCTTTTTTTTAAATTGATTTTTTAACTTTTTGGTTGCATTGGGTCTTCGTTGCTGTGCGCGGGCTTTCTCTAGTTGTGGCGAGTGTGGGCTACTCTTCGTTGTGGTATGTGGGCTTCTCATTGTAGTGGCTTCTTGTTGTGCAGCATGGGCTCTAGGCACACATGCTTCAGCAGTTGTGGTGCGTGGGCTCAGTAGTTGTGGCTTGTGTGCTCCAGAGCACAGGCTCAGCAGTTGTGGCACACGGGCTTAGTTGCTCCGTGGCATGTGGGATCTTCCCAGACCAGGGATCAAACCCGTGTCCCCTGCATTGGCAGGCAGATTCTTAACCACTGCGCCACCAGGGAAATCCCTAAATATTATTCTTTACCTTCCTGAGGGATTCTGTATGTTTAGAGATGTTAAGAAGCCTATGTCTACATATCAAATCAAATGTCTGACCTTTAAAGCTTTCCAGTTTGTTTCCCAGAAATTTTAAAATTCATTTTACTGCCTTGTTTTTCATGATCAAGTATGTATCTCTAATGTAAACGGAAACCTTGGTGTAAAATATTAAAAGAGGAAAAGTTGGCTTTTCAAAATGGGTGAGGCTGATGAAAAAGGCACTGGAGAATATTTAGTAGATCTTGTTGATTGTTTTTCAATATATGTGTTTGTTTTTGATATCCCTTAAACCAAAAGACCAGGCTGTAAATGCCCTAGGGGATACATGGGGACCATTTCTTTCCTAATTCAGTGTATATTCTCACTCTAGTTTGTATATTCTCTTGCCACCATTTGGAGAAAAAGCCTAATAATCTGAAAACAAATGGCAGGCTCCCCAAAGGGAAAGCCTAGTGCTATTTTCTTATGCATCTTCCTCTCCCCCTTCTTTATATGTTCTTTGCCTGGTCTGTGCAGATAAAAGCATCTCATTGATGTACCAGGGAAAAAAGTAACGTGGGGCCAATCTCTAGCCCCAATCTAAACAAGAGCCTGTACCTTCAATGGAGATCGCCCAGCAGGTGATGGGGATACCGACGTCGTGTGTCTTGCTGGTGAAGCTGTAAAGAGAGAGAGAGAGATCATTTCAATTCAGTAAACCAGACAGCTGACTACCTGCAAAAGCCCTCTGTGTGTACAAACCCATATAGATGATCTAGTGCACAAGTGTCTAGTCAAGGGGGGTGAGAAGCGACTAAATGGTGCCCACCCAAAACGGATTCTTCACAAAGGATGGCAGCTCCAAGACATGGGGTAATTAGTGAAAAGTCACCAGTGTATACATAATGCTTTCACCACAGTGACAGGACCCCAAGCTGGTCCAAAGTCCTTTCCAATTCCTCAAAGTCCAGATGCTTCTCTGCTGCTTGGTCTATTTCAAAAGGTGCTTTTAGGTGTGAGGTGCCAGGGAGCAGACTTTGGGAAATAACTGCTGACTTTGGCCCTGAGCAGGAATGGGAAGACCCAAGTCATCCAGACAGCTTAGAGTAAGTCCCCAGGAATATACTGAGATCAGCCTCTCCTTCCATCCCCCAATATTCCTGAAACTGACAGGAAACCCTTGGCCATATCATACAAGAGGTAAGGAGTTTTCCATTTTTCTCCTTAATGTGTGTACTCGGGTCTTCCCTTTATCTCTGGGAGGTGGTACCCTATGGATTTTATCATCAAGGCAAAGAAGAACCCTCTCTTTGTTTCTCCCACCAGATTTTCAAGCCCTACACCTGGGACACAGCTTGTTTGATGGCACTGCTCTGTGTGCGTGCTTGTGGGTCAAATCCAGCTCTCTAAAGCATAACCACACATACTAAAAGCCCGCCGTGACACCGTCAACATGGTGCGTATCAGGCAGATTTCCCAATTCTGCCTACAGAGGTTTCAATGAGCTCAGAGTTCGTTGCTCTGTGATGAGCTGCCATTCTCCCAGATGTCACAGTGAGGGCTGGAACTCATAAGAAAACTACAGAAAGGCTGAAGGGAAGAGAGACAGTTACAGATCCCCCCCAACAGTGACCACACATGACGATATGAGGCCAGACCATGACAGCAATCAGTGCAGAAGGGAAGGCAGCCCTGCCAAGTTAACCGGGAAGAGGTACGGTCGTCTGTGCACTCGGAGCCTAACGGACCAGGAAGTGTGGCTGGTCCCCACACCGTGGGGTGGTGTGGCCTCCATCTTACACGCTAGGGCATGCTGTCAGCGTGTGCCATGTTCCATCACCACTGTTAGTTCTCCTAAGGCATCAATTGTGGGTGTTGAGTATGGAAGAAAAACATGCACGTATAGAGAAGCAGATCTTGATTGGGAATGGTATGTCAGGAAGAAGTCAAGGTTTACTATTACTTGGGACCTTCTTCCTCTCAACTTAGGCGTTCCCTGGTACCGTCACTGTGGGACGCACAGCAGCCCCTGTGCGCACTGCATGTTTACAGTGATGTTTCTCTGGAAAGACCTAAAATAGTTCTATCAGTGTCCTTGTCTACAAGTCTGAACGAGCAGGAACCTAAATACCATGAATATTACTGTTCCTTAGAAAATGCTTTTTGAGTTCCCAACTTTAGGTACACAACCAGGTTTAAATTGGAGGTTGCCTGAATATATGGACATCATGAATAAAATACCAATTACTGGTTGATGAGTTTTAAACTTCCATGGTCATACTGACCTACTTATGCAGAGTATCAATTAAGGCTAAAGTTATTTCTTTTTCTGTTTAGAGAGAGATCTCACATGTCTTTCCAAATCTATTGGTGACTTTTTGCTTTGGTGAGTATAAAACAAACTGGGTAGCACATAGTTTATTTTAAAAAGAGAGAGAGTCATTTTTCCTAGTGAAAAAAGAAAATAGAAAGATGAGATGCTAAAATACAGCAAATGGAACATGGACGATCAATCCAGAAAAATCCATGAAAAACACAGTGTCAAATTTTCTCTTGCCTTTAGGCTGTTGTATTTGTAAAGCTTCAAAACTACTCTAAATATATGTTAAGTGTTGAAAAGACTCTCCCCAGCACCAGGATAGGATAAGTAAAGCAGGGTAGCCCCTCTTAAAAACCGCCCCCATATGCAGGTCACCAAACAACGGCTTGTTCAGGAGGAAAGGGGAACTATTATTTTTATAAACTCACAAAGGAAGTTTCTTAAGAATAATTTTCAGTGGTTCTCAAGGCTAGAAAGGTGTGGTAAAATACAGATTCTAGGGTCTTGGCTCAGAAATAGTAAAATTCTGATTCAGTAGGTCTGAGGTTAAGCCCAAGAATTTTGCTTCTTAAACCAGCACCCTAGGGGATTCAGTGCCTTGAATGAACCCTTTGAGAAATATGACCCTCGAATACAGACCTGTCTAAGCAGCAGATAACAACGGATGCACTGTTAGTTGTTTTCCACAAGCCTATCCAAATCAGTTAGTCAATCCTATTTAGGGGCTACCTGAAACTGGGGTGTCAGTCCTGAAGAAAGTGGCTAGACTTAGTAAAGGCTGATAAGAATGAGGTGACTCAGGATAGCATAGAAAAAATGCTAGCAAGGTTAGGGTACCCCCTACATTCTGAGGATGGCATGTAGGAAAAGAACATTCTACAAAATCTGTCTGTGGGGTTTATTAGGAATGGTGCACTGCTTGACGTAGTGTAACAGGAGTTCAGGAAAGAGGGGGAACACTACAAACAAATTATATAGCTACTACTAAGGTTTTTACCTTGGACACCAAATGCCTACCTTTTTGAGGAATTCAGGACAAGCTAGAGTAGTCAATAAACGTTATTTTATGAAAGTGATTGTTAAATGCTTCAAATACGCACCAGTCTGTGTGGGTCTTGGAGGGACAGGGGGAGAGATAAGTTTCCCACTGTCCGACATGTTCTTGGCTTCCTTCCCACTGTCCAGGCTCCAGCTGCTAGGGGTGGGATTCACAGCTGGAAGGGAATAACACTGTTAAAAACACACGGTCTACTTTGCCCTGTAAACACTCGAAATCTTAGAAGAAAGTCAGAATTATCCAGAATGAAAAAAATCAACTGGATTAAAAAAACCAACAAACTTCCTAAATACTAAACTTTTACTTAATTGCCTACCTCACAGTTATAGTTATTTAATTGGGTGATAGCATGTCTCTTTCTTTCCCTCAAGCAGTCAAACAGAACTATACATCTCGATACGAGAGTGTAGAAACTTGTTGAGAATTACAGATGTGTTTAGAAGCTGGATAACAGATGGAACGTGTAGTCACTAGACTATTGTAAAACTTGATTTTTAGTAGAAATTTCTGGACTAGTGGCACCCTGAAAGGGGGAAGGCAGTGGCACGCTAATATCTCCACTGTCTGGCAGGATTAGTGGCAAGGAACAGCCACGCCACACCATCCTGTTGGCCCTTGTTTCTAAAGTCAATGGGCTATATAGTGAAGAATGTCCTAAAAAAAATAATTTGGAGTACCGACAGTATCATTCCTTTTTTGTAATCTGCCTGCTCCATGCTTCAGCAAGATGCAGAAATATGGAACGACCCCATTAGGAACAAGGGCAAGACACACAAGGTTATAAATAGCTGTTCTGTGATGAGGTTTACATCAGGCCTTTAGAGATTTCCAGTGGCTTGCTCCCTGAACAGACACTGCCACCTGATGGACATATCTAGAATTTCAACATTTTACCCTTCTTTATATTACCACTTTCATTAGATGGAACTACCACTCGTCAAATACTTTTCCTCCGGTCCTTTTAAACGTGCTTTGTGGTTTTCTTTGGTATAAAAGGTGAGAAAAAGACCACGTTCCTAAATTCTCCAGACAAAGATCAATATCTGACTTGTAACTTTAAAGCAAAATGTGTGTTTTAAAATAACTGGCTACAGTGCTGCTGATTTCTATTTCACAAGGAAAGTTTTAACGTATCGGTGCACTCAAATGATGATGCAGTTGAGCTCTTAACGAGGACAGTTACAATGCACTTTACAAGGATATTTCGTTAGTGACTCTTAATTCACTGGCCTGGGGACTGCTCTGATTTTTTGAGGCCTGACCCTGGGAGGTGAGCAGGTGCCTTGCTGCCAGCCCATGCCCCGCTGGCTGAGGCAGTCGCATTTAATCTGCTCTTCCTCCTCTGCTGTGTTGCACAGACCAATGCTAACTGGCTATGAACTGCTAGGCATGTGTTTGTTTCTCATTTTTTCAGGTGACCTTGAGGCAGGGCACACTCCATCATGCACAGGATTGCAATTCTTAAAGAGCATCTGAGTCACCGCAAACACACGTGAGCTGGCAGAATGAACTGTGTAAGGCAGACACAAAGTGGGACCAGGGAATCGATCTGAGAAGGTGCTTATTTTCATTGCCCTCAACAAGTAGCCTAATTGGCCAGTTTGTTTCAGGTAGCGCAGGCCTTGCCTCCGTGACTCACTGAATAACACCAAAAGTCATTAAAACAGAGGAGTCCCTACCATGCTCAGATTCTGCTGTTAAATCCTACAAGAACACAGTTTGTGAAGAATGCATCAGAAATACCTGTCTTTCATTCATCTCCTAAAGAGCAAATTAGTCCAGATCATTAAAGGTCTGGAGATCTGCCTTCTGCACAGACACAGGGGAGACTGGAGGAAATGAGGACAAAACAAACCATTCCACATTCCAGGACTGATGAAGAGGCTGGCTTTATACCCACCTTTCTCAGGCGCAGAAAGATTTGGGTCACTGCGTGGCAAGGCCCCGTCTCCAATATGATTAAACAGCAGCCTCTGGAAAGGCACAAGAATCTGTTTTTATGATGCAATATGCTAACATGTGAGACCTTCTAGAAAATGAGATGATTATCTTATTACTGAACCTTTTCATTGAAAAAAATGTTTTTATATGCTATGATGAGGCTAGGAACCAAGAATTCAATTCTATTTAAGGGAAAAAGGGCAGAGACCCTTAGGGTTCAAACAGTGTTTTAAAAGTCTATACTAGATTTCAAATATAAATGGCAAATAAGTTTTGTAATAAAATGCAAGGAAAAAATAAACAGTAAGCAGTTAGGTCATGGTGCTCTTTGTAAATACAAATGCTAGACTGGCAATACGAAATGCAAGTAAGAATTAAAGGAGGAATATTAGCTCAAAAAATCTCTAGTGAATGGACTTTATATTTTAAATCCTAGATTAGGTTAAAACATATGAAATGGTCAATATGTTACAATTTTTTTTTTTTTTTGCGGTATGTGGGCCTCTCACTGTTGTGGCCTCTCCCGTTGCGGAGCACAGGCTCTGGACGCACAGGCTCAGTGGCCATGGCTCACGGGCCCAGCTGCTCCGCGGCATGTGGGATCTTCCCGGACCGGGGCACGAACCTGCGTCCCCTGCATCGTCAGGCGGACTCTCAACCACTGCGCCACCGTGTTACAATTTTTAACCCACAAAAATGCCGGTTTTACATGGTTCTACCTAACATATTAAACAAAAAGGCACAAAGTCCTTAAAAGTAGATGCACCAGAGAAATGTGTATGATTGCAATTTTGGCAACGTGCACACTGTTTCAAATTTGACCAAAAGCATTAAACTTGAGAGGCTAACCAGCAAGTCTTTCATGCTAACCAGCATGCTGGTGACATGCTCTCCAGGAACAAATGGAACAAACTGTGAAATTCCTTCACAACATCAAGTGACAAAGGGAAATTAAGCCAGTTAGCTGGTCCAGCCAAATGCGCGCAGATATAATTTCTGCGAGACATCAGTGTCATGTGGATGAGGTATCCGGGAACTTTGGGGAAGATCACACAATCAGCAGAGATGAACTCATCAAGCCAAACCCACTCACTCTCATCCCTTTCCAGATGTAGCTACAGACTTCCGCCAGGATGGTGTAGAAAAACAGAGAAATGAGCTGGAGGATAAATAACTATTATTCTCTGCTCCCAAGTTATCCCCCAATAATCGGTAAAGAATCCGTGACAGCTCTCTCGAGTTAGGTAGAGGCAAAAAGAAACGCTGCTGGGCAGCCATTGCATCTCCTCAAGGGTCTTTGGCTAATGTGAGAAGTTCCTCCAAATTTCTGTTACAGACACATGCAGACAGACACCCCCCAACTCATTCACCCAATCACCCCTCCTAATGTTCAAGTAGCAGCAATGAAATACAGAGTTGGATCAAGGTAGGTAAAATCATTTCCCATTTCCCTATCAGCTTTACTGCTCAGGCATTACCCATGTATCCCCCTCAGACACATGGCTCACACAAATTCCTAACAACAGGCGCAGGGCAGAGGTGTGCTCTTCACCCAGCTGGACTTGCCAACACAGCCTATCTGGTGGCCTCTGGCAGCTACCGTGAGGTTCTGCAGAGGGACATAAGCCACATCCAGAGGTTTCCTCGTTTTCTAGAATTTCCATCCCACAAGGACTACCTGAGAAGGTTCCACAGGTGTCGGGTAGATGGCACTGCATGGCCGCTCTCTCGGGGACAGGCAAGAGTTTTCTCTGGAATGTTTGTGTTTGTCAGACAACAAAGGAGAAGCTGGCAAGAGAAGGAAAGAAAGGCTCATCAGGGTGGTGGGCTGGACCCGTCTGGAGGAGAGGGCCTGAGCCCCCACAGCTCCTGGGGGCTGGAAGGTTCTCTGGGCACCCTTAGTCCACCCCACACCCTGGTGCTGACCTCTGGCACTCGACGGAGCAGAACTTGTCACATTAGGCGAGGCAGAGTGAGTAGAACTCAAGCTTGAGGTAGATGGACTTGGCTGGAAAACATGGCAGCTGTTATCAAACACGGCTTAGAGGCTGCAGACAACGCTGACACGTATGAAACAAAATCATCAGTTCTTTTCTCAAGTTAGAAAAAAAAAAGTCCATTAAGAAATATGGAAAAATCTCCCTAACTCAGACTGATAAGGATGCCTGTCTGAATTAATCAAGAATCTGAGATTTTGACTCCTGCCGAAGGAATGCATTAGTGTTCATTTCAGCTACATACATACTATGACTTAGGAGCAGTTAGCAGAGGCTCCCTGACTAAAGCACAAGCAGAAAGACTCCAGCCTCGGGCAGGTCAATAGGTGAGTGCTTCTAAAAGGCAGACAACACGCCTTTGCATTTGCTCCAATGTAATGTGTCCAAAGCATGAATTTGGCAATATGTATTATGCCCCTTGTCCAAAGACAGTGGTGAGGAAAATTTCTGCTGAGCCTTACCGAGTTACTATCAATGCCCTATCAGCCAAGTCTAAATACAAATTTTGGTTGCAAGAGTTACACTGATGCTAAAATCCCTAAAACCTATGTTTTTTCTTTTATAAAAAATGTTTTATTATGGGAAATTTCCAACCCTACCTAAGTGGAGAGGTCTTACAATGGGCCCCTAAACCATATCTTCTTAAAGGAAAAAAAACAAAACACTTAGAAATGCTAAGAGGTCAGTGGTGACAAGCTCCAGGAGTCCCAACTGAAGACCCGACTCAGAGGCAGAGCTCAAAGCGCCCCCACTGCATGGCCTGCCCGGGCTTCCCCATGGCTCGCTCAGGTCTTCTTAGAGTGGATGGGGGAGCTTTGAGAGAATCATCTTTGGAGACTCCAGAGGCCAATAAGGCAACACGAGTGTTTAAAGGTTTGTCCTTAAGTCAAGTTCTCGCTCATAGGTCTGTTCCTAAGCACAGCAGAGTGAACGGAAACACTCATGATTGAGACAGAAAGGGAATAAACAGGACCAGACAAAAAAGCTAATCAAGTACCTGCATGTTAAAGACTTCATCAGAGCTTTCTGATTGCCCTGTAATATTGCTTACTTCAGCAGAAGCTTGTGAGGACAGTGAAGAAGAAGAATATCGGTTGACAGCTGGGTAACTTAATGGGCTGTTTTGGGGGGGAAAAAAATGGTTGTTAACTCAGTCTCTGAATTGTACTTTATCACATGCTGGCATGGTATAAAACCAAAGGGAAAAAAAAATATGCACATCCCATTTTGTTGTCTCCTGTTTGCCTCAATATGATCAAATGCCTGAGTTTGTTTATTTCTCATGCTGTTGCTGTTTTACCAGTGGCAGATGTCTGCAGCTGCCTCGAGGGTTAATTATTTCATTAAGAAATTGCGTATTTGACAAATTGTGCCACAAAGAACGAGAGAATCGTTCCAGATCATCTTTTGGGGGACGCCAAAGTGTCAGATAATTCAGAATATGACTTACCTGCGTCTAGGAATTACCCTGGTACCATCTGGGCTCATAGAAGCAGGTGCTGAGTTTCTACACACGCGAGGGCTTCCATTAGGAAAATGGACTGGACTGGCTTGTATACAAGCAGAGAATTCCTAAAGACGTAGTAAAGAAAATATTTCAGAATAATAATTACAAGGGCAAAATCACTCGTGAGGTATTTCGCTGTACTAGATGTGCATTGTAATTGTCATGAAGTCTTTCTATAGGGACCTTATAAAGGTTAAGTTGCATTATTATTCAGCTTTCTCTCATTTACTTTTTTGTTTTCATAAAGGTTGAGAGTGACAAACAGAAATTAATGCAATTTTGGCATTTGAGGGCTCTCTGGTAAAATGGTGCAATGTGGTAGAAAAACCAAAAGATGTCACTATTGGATATTTCATCGTCCCTCTACCAAAAAGCAAATGGCAGATGTCAGACTGCCCCCCCCGGACACTTTGTGTACTTACCTGTATTCCTAAACTGGACTTCATCACAAAGAACTGGTCGACCAGCTTTTTGTGAAGCGGTCTCATATCTTGAGGTACAAACTTCTCATGCACGGCCAAGCCAAATTCCAAAATCTGTGCCTTGAGAGTAACATAAGGAGAAAATCCACATCAGCGGGTACCTCCTCTAAGTGCCTGCTGGGGGATTCAAGCATGGTACCATGCATTTTGCATGCAATATTGCTAATCTCTCAATCTGACAAGATAGCAACAATCCTTAGTTTACCGGGGGGTGGGGGGACACTGAGGATCAGAAAATTCTGCATGTACTAAAATTCTGCAAGTACTAAAATTCTGCAGGTACTAAAGGACAAATGAGGATTTGAACTTAGGTCTCTCTGATTCCAAAGACTTGATTTTCCTACTACCCCAAGTTTCTTTCCCATGATTTTCGACCTATAACAACAACCATTTTAAAACAATTAAGTGTTTCTTTGGCCCCTTCCTGCGCTTCTCAGGATGGGGCAGGGAATGGGGGTTCCCTGTTAGGAGGGTCAGGTGGTTCTCCCCCAGGAACCTGTTTTCTGGATGGCACCCTCTCTGCCATGTTTCCCTTCTCTCTCCCATCAGGTTCTTCTCCCTCCCTCTCTCAGATTTTCAAAATCTGTCTGGGAGGAAAGGACAAGTGAACAGAAATTCTGTAAAAGTTGCTATGCTTCTTGTTTTTGTTAAAAAAATATTATTCTTCTTCACTTATTCTAATGCAAAAAGGAACAGCTCCTATTTTAAAAAAAGTTTTCCTGCTGTGAGAACCTAAACCAAGATGAATGTAAACATTCAAGTTTTCTCTGTACAGGTATCAAAAGTGCTTAATTGCTTTTATTTGAGTAGCAGCTGTCTTTTACATTTTTAAAAATTCCCCATGCTATAGTGGTCAAAAGAACAAATTCCAGAGGCTGAGAGGAAAACAAATCACACATCACTACAATGGTGCTTTATCTTTACAGCCCGTGAAGGCTCAAGTTTGAAAGCCAGGGCAAACAGTACTGACTCTGGGGGGTGAGAGCATCCAGCACCTTCCAAAGGGGTCAGAACTGCGGCAACTTCTGCTCTGGATGCCCATCTACCACCAGCACATTTACATAAAGATAAAAATACCTTGAAATAAACATCAAGGACACCTTGAAAGGAACAGCTTGAGCGCAGTGTATGTCTGAGGCATAAGGGGCGAGCCCGGTCTCTGTGGGGAGGGTAGGAGGGATGGAGGAGTTGAGCCTAAGTGTAGGTGCCTCAGTCCTTTGCATCTTAGACACTAGCTGGGAGGGGCCCTCCCTTTTGTGCAGATAACATCGCAGGTTGGGTTCTCCCAGAAGTAGGCCCCAGCATGGAGATTAGGCTGTTTACTGGGGTGTATCCTTGGGATCACCGCCTGTGGGAGGGACGGAGGGTGGGGCAGTAATGGGACTTGACCTAAAAAGAAACTGAACCGGATGGCAGCCTGGCAGCCTGGCAGCCTTCTGCCAACCCCAGGGAAGCTCTGGACCTTTAACAGTCTGTCACAGTTGTGCTGTGTTGGGCCCAAATGGCCACGCTCTGTCTCTCCTCCCCAGTCACTGGACGCAGGTCATCTAGGAAGGTGGAGATCTTAGGGTACGTGGCTCTCTGCAGCAGAGGCAACGCCAGAGGACCTGAGAGCCTAAGGTGTCTTCTAGCAGGTAGGGCCACAACTCCCTTCTGGAAGGGGCACTGGGGCAGTACATCTCCATGTCTACTAGACAGTTCTCTGAACCACCTCACAGAGGTCCAGAGGATGGTGCCCAACCCCCTTCCTGACCTTCCCAAGGTCACATGGCAGTCCCTTGTGCTACATGGCCCATGATAGGATCTAATGCTTCCTAGGCCATAGCTCTTTCCACAAGGCCCCATGAACATAATCAGGCAGAATGTGGAGGAAACCAAGGTCCCTCGATTTTTATTTTTCTTGAGAGACTTCTTAACCCTTTTGATTTTAACTCGAGGGAAAGAATTCAGTCAGACTAAATACAGCAGGTAAGTATCCTGGGGTGAGGCAAATCACTCATGAGAGACTGTACTGGTAAAATACAGACTTTTAAAAATCAAAAAAGGCTAAAGTCATTCCACAATCCTCAGTACTGGATAACCTAAGCTGCTCACTTCATTTCGAGAATGTACATCAACCCCAGGGCCACAATGAGAATTTAACTTATTCTATATTTCCTTGCAGGTCAACTTTAAGTAATTCCTCTCTCTTTTTCAGAATCTATGCAACTGACCCTCTTCCAGCCATGGCCCTTGTCCATGGCCACTTGTCTCCCTTCAGTGTTAAGTTTTGTGGACTAAGCCTTCAGAGCATAAAATATGGACTAAAACCAGATACAACCTCATCATTTCTTAATCCAAAACAGCATGTTTTATTTGTTTTTTAATTTGGTATTATCAAGTGGAAAGAGATGCTTCTGTCACATTTTATCGTACGTATTCCATTTTTCATGGGTATAAAATTTCCTATTGAACCCAGACTCCCAACCATAATGTCTCCCACCTCAGAGGTTTTCAAACCATTTTCAGGCCAAGAGCTATCAAAAGGCACACAGCAGGCAACAGATTTTTCACTCTGGTTCTTTGTACTTGATGGAACCAGAGAAACAAAAACCAACTATGCTTCTGTAACGTTGAAAATGATGAGGCTGTATCTAGTGTTGTCCATATCGTATAATCTATAGGCTTAGTCTGCACAACAGGATACTTCTAAAGCAAAGGGTATTGACTGCCCACTTCCTTATTCTAACATTTAAGTAAGAATCTCATTCATTCATTTACTTATTTATTCATTTTGAGTTAGCCTGAACTTATTTCATCCCAAAATCTTGAGTGAAAAGTTGGCATCAAGTCTTTGGGGAGACAGCATTCAAAGAACGTTCCAAGAGATTACATGAGGTTGTTTGTTGTAAGGGGCTGCTATAGTCTACTCATTGGTTTTTGTTTTTGTTTTGCATTAAAGTGGGAAGAAAACGTAGAAATTAGCAAGTTGGGATATATTACAAGTGAATCTGTAACCCCTGACTGCTAGCTTCAGTTAGATCACTGATGTAGAAAACCATGTAGATGGGTCTCCAGTTAAGCAAGTATGTATCTACACAGAAGAGGGGTAAGGTGATGGGCTTCTGCCCCGCTTACCTGCTCAAGCATCAGCTCTCTTAACCGTGCAATTTTCTCTCCATCTTCAGGGTGACTTAAGATATATTCTTTGACAAAGAATGCCTAGTAAGGGAAGGGATAGTCAGTTTACTTCAGGAGAGTTACAAAGGAAGTGAAAGACCGCTGGTTTTTTTTAAAGCCATCTTTAAAGAAATGATACCATTATACACCACTTTTGGGGGGCAGACATCATGATTCTGAGTACGGTCAGCTGGTCAGATGGGAATATAAGGAAATGATTGTTAATAGGAGATCAGAGATTGTATCTTTAGTAAAACAAATAGCAAATCCAAATCAATAAGCTTTATGACATTACATCTTAAAATAAACTGCCTTAAGACTCAGAATGATCAAGATGGTGGCCTCACCTTCCAAGCTACTGTACCTTTCTGTTTAAAACTAAGACAGCGGATGAAAAATCCACTTAAAATATCTTCTAAACAAGATCAAATTTTTTTATGTCCGAGAACCACTCTTTGCTCAGGGCAATGGGTTTAGGTAGACATTTATTAAACAATCCCGATATCCTCACTTCTTTTATTCAACCAAGAAAACACACACACACACACACACATACACACACACACACACTTTTATCCTCAAAATATCACATTTTGGGAAACAGAGTAAGTGTGCATCACAAATGATTGTATGTTTGCTCTATCTAACAAAGAAATCTGGTTGTGTTAATTGTAGCCCTATGATAGCAGGCTTATGTGATGTGTGCATATTTTGAAGAAAGATTTCTGAAACCTTAAGAAATCCCATATGAAAACTTTCAAACGATAATACCTAATCCTCACCTCTTGATACCTGGAAACTCCACCATTAACCGCAGCATCTATAACTCCATTCAGGCACATGGTCAGGGGATTAATATTCTGCATCTGTCTTGTCTGACACTGACTAATCAGAGTCTTCAGCTGCTGATTTTTATTTTCCAATACTTCAGTTGCATTTTCAAGAGGACTCATTTCTACCTGAAAACAAATGAGCATAAATATATATTGGCTTTTGTGACATTCAGGAAGAAAGACAAGGGACTTCCCTGGAGGTCCAGTGGTTAAGACTTCACGCTTCCACTGCAGGGGGCACAAGTTCGATCCCTGGTCAGGGAACTAAGATCCTGCATCCTGCATGCCGTGAAGTATGGCCAAAAAAAAAAAAAAAAAAAAGAAAGAAAGAAAGAAAGAAAAGGGAAAAAAAAAGAAGAAAGACAAAGTAGATTATCCATGTTCTGAATTATCTGTGCTCCCCCTTGGCTCCCATCAATATCTCTACCAGGGGCCATAGTAGAATAGACAAGGATGTGGAAGACAAATTAGCTGTTTGTAAGGTATGGGAAGAGAAGGTGATTATATTCATTGGTTGAAATGTGGTTTGGATAATCAGCACTAATCAATTACATATTAGCACTGCAACAATCAATTTAAACCTTAAAAGAAAATTCAAGCATGTCTTTTAAAACTTGTTTTTCTGGGCTTCCCTGGTGGCACAGTGGTTGAGAGTCCACCTGCCGATGCAGGGGATACGGGTTCGTGCCCCGGTCCGGGAGGACCCCACATGCTGCGGAGCGGCTGGGCCCGTGAGCCATGGCCGCTGGGCCTGCGCGTCCGGAGCCTGTGCTCCGCAATGGGAGAGGCCACAACAGTGAGAGGCCCGCGTACCGCAAAAAAAAAAAAACAAAAACAAAAACTTGTTTTTCTTTTCTTTTGAAGGCTAAGTGTTCAAGGGCCCTGAATATTATTAGCGCCTTTCTAAATACTTAATGCATATATCACAGGAGATACAAAGATGCATTTACAGATCCTCTGATGTCAAGGAGATTTCAGCCTAGTTGGGAAGATGGAACATATGCCCATATGAACCCCATATGCATATATAACAGCACCATAAGGTGGCACAGGATGCCACACAGTTGGGAGTTATAGAAAATAAGATACTCATATATGTCGCAGGATCTATTTGTTGAAGGAGAGCCAGATAGAATCATAATGACTTAACAATTCTCATTTATGGGAGGCCTAATTGTGAAAATGATGAAAGTGCTCTTCAAATGTATAGCACTGTAACTGTTATTGTCACTGACGTTCTCTTTGAAGAGAAGGTCTGCTAAGCTCTCAGCTGTACAATAATTCAAGCTTACTGTAAGCACATTTCAATACTGGTTCTTTCAGTTAAGGAAACAGAGTTTTAAAAGGTCACTTAGATCATCTTAAACCAACACTGAAAAGTACTAGAATAATTTGACTATGTCAAAATTAAGAATATACATTCATCAAAAGACACAATAAAGGAGAAGGAAAGATAAACCAGAAAGTAGAAGATATTTGTAACACATAGAACCGTCAAAGAGCCTATGTCCAGAATATATAAAGAACCCTTATAAACCATTATGAGAAAGGCAAACAGCCAAATTAAAAATGGGCAAAAAAAAGTAGCCACTTTACAAAGGAAGAAACCCAAATGACCAGTAAACATATGAAAAGTGTTGAACCTCATCTGTGATCAAAGAAGTGAAAAATAATACCACAATGACATAGTATTAAGCACTCACCAGTATGGCAAAAATAAATATGACACTAGCAAATGAGAGTGAGAATGTGAGCAACTGAATCTCTCAATTTCTGCCACTGGATGTTCAAACTGGTTCAATCACTTTGGAAAACAGTTTGGGATTATGTATTAAAGATGAGGATATCTATATATTATATTTTATGATCCAGCAATTCTACTCCTAGGCATATATCTGAGGAAAGTATCTGTGTACATGTGTACCAGGAAACATGTACAAAAGTGTTCATAATCATCTCCAAAATCTGTATGTTCATCAAGAATAGAATGCATAAGCATACTGTAGTATACAATGGAATACTTTACAGCAATGAAAACAAACAAGTCACATATAATAACATGGACTATGTTACAAATAATACTGAGTGACAGATGCAAGTTACAATAGAATATATACAGTATGACTGTTATACAGGCATACCTCATTTTATTGTACTTTGCTTTACTGTGCTTCACAGATACTGTGTTTTTTTACAAATTGAGGGTTCACGGAACCCTCTGTTGAATAAGGCTACTGGCCTTGTTTTTTTCAACAGCATTTGCTCACTTCATGTCTCTGTGTCACATTTTGATAATTCTCACAATATTTCAAACTTTTTCATTATTATATTTGTTATGGTGATCTGTGATCAGTGGTCTTTGATGTTGCTATTGTAATTGCTTTGGCATTTTTTTAGCAATAAAGCATTTTTAAACTAAGGTATGTACATTTTTTTTTAGACATAATGCTATTATACACAATACACTGCAGTATAGTATAAACATCACTTTTATATGCACTGGGACACCAACAAATCTGTGTGACTTGCTTTACTGTGGTGGTCTAGAACTGAACTCACACCGTCTCCAAGGTATGCCTGTTCAAAACCAGGAAAAACGAAACTGACTTGTTTAAAGAGGCATATATAGGTAATAAACGAAGCAAGGGAATGGATACCATAAAAGTTATGATAAGGGAAGGAGTAGTAATTGGGAAAGGATACACGGGAGGCCTATAGGGTGCTACTGGCAATGTTCTGTTTCTTTGTCTGAGTGGTGGTAAACAGGATTTTATTTTCCAGTTATTTAGGACATTAAACTTTTGTTTTATGATCACAAAAGCTAAATCATAAAGAAGAAGTCTGAGAGCTCTGATGAACTGAAAGTTAAAAAGTGAACAAAACATCTTAGAAACAGAAAGTAGAATAGTGGTTGCCAGGTGCTGTGGGGAGGGGGAAAGGGAAATTGTTGTTCAATGGATGGTGCACAACAACGTGCTATAGTTAATACCACTGTACTATACATTTAAAAATGGTTATGATGGTGACTTTTATGTACTTTTGACCATAACTAAAAAAATTCATGCTCAACATTATAGATTCAAATGCTATTAATACGAAGAAATTTAAAAAATAAACAAAATGCAGTAAACACAGACAAAAGACAATAACTTGGGAAAATATTTCCAACATATATTTCAGCTGAATTATTAATATATCTCAAATACTGAAGAAAACTACACAAAGAATATAATCAGTGCATTCGCAAAAAAAGAGTCAATAAATATATGAAAACATATCATCTCCACTAGCACTCAACAAATGCCCAAAACAATCAACCCTACTGTGATCATTTTTGATCTATTATTTGGAACTTTTAAAATAATATTCAACAGCCAGTGCTGAAGAGAATGCTGGGAAAATGGTTATTCCCAAGAACAGCTATATACTCCAGACAGGGCACAAATTGATACATGCCATTGCTGATCCATGAATCAAAGGTTATACTGCGGACCCTCTGATAGCTCAATTCACTTCTAGGGAAACTATTCTAAGGAGATGATTAAAGAGTGTGCAAAGAATAATGTGTAAAATGTTCATCAAGGAATTATTTTCCTCTATTCCCAGTTTGTGATCCTTAATTCCCATTTACCACTAAAAAGAATCAGGAGTCATTGGAGAAATGGTTGCTTTTGTGTCTGGGGCAGGATTGTACAAGCGAGCCTGGACTACCCAGCCATACCAGTAAGCAAGGAAGGCAGCTGGAGGAAGGCATTAGAGCAGCTGGCCTGGGGTCCATTCATTCTCTTTACTGGAGGGATGTCCTTGGGGAACAGAAAAGCAAGCAGGTGACCAGGTCTTATCTCCTTGTCAATTGAACCTCCAAATAAAAAGACTAACTGCTCCGAGGAAGAGATGGTATCTATGGAATGCCCTTAGCAGGAAGTTCCCAGCTAAAGGACTGCTTACAGTAAATAAACCCAGAGTCCATAAGGCACATGTCCCTAGAGAATGTCCCAGAGAAGTCTGACAACTCTCTGGAGTATAAAATGGAATATTTCACAATTTAAATTTCATAATTGAAACGTGCCCTTTGTATGAGGAACTCTGTGAACTTCACTTAGACACTCTATCTCTTAATCAGGATTATTACTGATGTGGAGAAGAAGAATGTGGAGGACAAGACGTGAGGTCTCAGATGTCTCTCTGCTTCATCTGAGCCTCCTGATTGCCTAAAAGTTATTAGTAAAGCTTGATGCTGATTCCTATGCTTGATTTGACAATCCGGTCCTGTGTGTTAGCTCATAACAAAGACAACTTGGATACTGTCAAAAAGACTGAGGAACCAATTTGAAGAGGCTCCCAATGGGCAAAATGGAACAATTTGAAAAATAATAAGAGTCATAACTGCAATGGATTGAAACAAGACAAACATGTTTAAATCCATGAGTTACTACTGATACTAAAACCCAAACTAACCAAACAAAACCCTCTTTGGTCACTTTCATAGGGTGTTAGGGAACCAAATTATTTTTAATTTATGTATATTTTTATTTTTTTGGCTGTGTTGTGTATTTGTTTCTGTGCGCGGGCTTTCCCTAGTTGCAGCGAGCAGGGGCTACTCTTCATTGCGGTGCGCAGGCCTCTCACTATCACGGCCTCTCTTGTTGCGGAGCACAGGCTCCGGACGCGCAGGCTCAGCGGCCTTGGCTCACGGGCCCATCCGCTCCGCGGCACGTGGGATCTTCCCGGACCGGGGCACGAACCCGTGTCCCCTGCATCGGCAGGCGGATTCTCAACCACTGCACCACCAGGGAAGCCCAGGGAACCAAATTATTATTTTGAAAACTGGTAGGGGAATTCCATGGTGGTCCAGTGGTTAGGATTCTGCACTTTCATTGCTGAGGGTGCCCTCTGTATGAGGAACCAGGGTTCAATCCTGGTCGGGGAACTAAGATCCCACAAGCTGCGTGGTGTGGGGGAAAAAAAAAAAAGAAACCAAGAAAACTGGTAAATAAAAGGAAAGAATAGAGCATTATCCTTCTTTTCCTATACCTTAGGGTAATCAAATCGGTGATGAGGGCATGTTTCTCTTTACAGAAGTATTCCAATCAACACACAAAGAAAGAACGATAAAATATCACCATTTTGTAACCCTTAAGAGATGATTGGATGGGGCAACGAGCATCACTGGCTGCCAACCAGAGCATATAACGCCCCCCATGCAGTAGTCTTGCAAAAAAATGAAAAAATAAAAACAAAATAACATCTTATCAAGATTCTAGATCTAACTGCTAATTTACAAAAAAAAAATAGGAACAAAGAAACATGTTAAATGATCCCACTGATTCACAGTCTGCAAAATCCATACTTAAGGAAACTCTTCAGGATTAACAACCTGGATTCTTCAACAAAAAAACTTCAAGGAAAAAAATTAATTCGGAGGGGCCTTCCCTGGTAGCTCAGTGGTTGAGAGTCCGCCTGCCGATGCAGGGGACGCGGGTTCGTGCCCCGGTCCAGGAAGATCCCACGTGCCGCGGAACGGATGGGCCCGTGAGCCATGGCCGCTGGGCCTGCGCGTCCGGAGCCTGTGCTCTGCAACGGGAGAGGCCACAACAGTGAGTGGCCCGCGTACGGCAAAAAAAAAAAAAAAAAAAATTAATTCGGGGGAACCTACAGATCAAATGGGATCTAGGAGGTATTTCAACCAATTTCAATGTGTGGCCCTTATTTGGGTCCAGATTCAAACAATAGATGACAAAACCAAACAAAAACCTATAAAAAAATAAAGACTTGGAGAACTGTGAATAAACTGGATATTTTATGATCAAGGAATTATTGTTAAAATTTTTAGATGGAATAATGGTATTATGGTTATGTTTTTGGTTAATATACAGACTAAAATATTCTTACATAGCTGAAACGATGTCTGAAATTTACTTCAAAATAATTCAGTGTGAAAGGGAATGGAGGGAAGTGTAGATGAAACAAAATTGGCCTTTTTGATAGCTGGTGAAATAAAATGATGGGTAAACCAGGTTCATTATATGTTTTCTCTATTTTTATTTGATATAACTTGAGTTTAAAAAGGACACTGGGGCTGTGTACAGAAGTGACTGCAGCAGGGGGAGGGCAGAAGGGCACAAGGTGACCTCTTATACTACTGCAGAAATCAGGCACTAGATGGCACTATCAGTAGGGAGGTGAGGGGTGGTCGGATTCTGAGTAATTTTGAAAGTATCGTAGAGCCACACGATCTTCTGAAGGATATGATGTGAAGTGTGATGATATTGTCATTATCTTTAGAGTTAAAAAAAATCATTATTTGTACATTCTATTTTATAGCTTTTTCATCTTGTTCAAAAATTTTTAAATAAGCTTTTTAATCACAAAAATAAAGATCCTGTTTGTTTTGAAAACAATTACTGAGGAAACAATTGTTCAAAGGCATCATCATCTTTGAAAGAATGGAAGAATATGATCAATAATATGTTCTGGGGTTACTATTTAGAGAATAAAGGCCCACAGTCTCATCTGAAATCTTTGATGCTACGTGTTTTCAGAACTCAGAATATTTCTGATTTTAGAAAGGTAACATAGGGTGCATATAGTATATTATGTAATCCTCAAGATGTGAAAACATCTTTTGGTATTCAGAATCTTTTTGATTCTGGCATGGCACATAAGGAATTTCAGTTCAGTGTGGCATATATGTATTGAGTACCTACTCTGTGCCCAGATCTTCAGGACCTTCCACACTAGGAATTAAAGCAGTAAACCAGCTTTAATAGAAGGTGGGGACATGCCAGGTGGTGGGAATAAGCAAAAGACATGAGGTTGTCAGAAGTGGGCTGTGTTCAGGGAATAAAATAGCCCAGTTGGGTTTGTTCTGTTTGACAGAATATAAGATTGCATATTCTAATAAAGTAGGCAGCTGATGTTTGAAAGGTTGTGTTTAGTAATGCTCCTTTAATCATTATCAGCATGCTGCTTTCCATTAGCGGGGTGTATGTGTGTGTGTATATAAAATATTTCCAAGGTTAGGAACATTGGTGAGTGTCACAGAATTTAATGCTCTGGGTAGTAAGTAGCTGACAAAGCTCTCTGAATCATTAATGCAGCATGGATGACTAAGAACATTTCTGTGGGTTGGGCCCATGCCATTCAGCAGGAAGCATAACAATAAGACTGTCTGAGCACTGAATTCAGCAGCCTCTCTTCTTCCACGAAGGCTGCAGGGTCCATCATGTAAGTAACCAGCTTTGTGGACCCTTGACTCAGACCTGACAAGAACACAACCACACTGATGTAATCTGCTGGATTGAGTTCAATTTGTTAAGGGAGCTGTATGAATTTTTCCGCCCAGCAAAATGAAAATGCCATTAAATCCTTAGCGTGATTAAACAGGATAAGCTGAGGGTGGTTTCAATGCTTAGAGAGATTTCAGGTAGGATAAGCCATTCTTGGAAGACAATTTGGGCAAGAACTGCCCTTTCTTAGTCGTTGACAGAGTGGGCTCGTTACGTAAAAAAAGGAAGGGGTTAAATGGTATTTTCACAATTGGCACATTTTTTTATCAGCCAGAGGACGGTGGCTGGCCCCAGATATAATGGGTAGGAGGAGGGTTGCTTGAGATTGCACGGTTGTGGCTGACAGCAAGGTGCTGGCAGCTTGAAGAGCAGCCCAGGCACAGGGAGGGGCCTGACTCCAGATGTGGCCGCCTTCGGCAACCGCTCTCTGTTTCCACAACTGGGGACTTGAGCTGGGAGGCGTGCTTCTTTACAACCCAAAGGCTTTTTGGGTGCTGTGGTTTACAGGTTCTATAATGACACCTGCTGATTTCTCCATTGGTGCCCAGGGAGACTAACACAGCAGCATCCTTTCTACTGTGAACTGTGACAGCATGGACTTACTGTGTGTCAGATACGGTGCTGGGGCTTGACACTGGCTTCATGTTTCCTATAAGGCTAGAAGTGATAAACATAACTGGCTTTGGAGTCAGAAGAATCTGGGTTCGAGTTTATCTTTTTTCAGTATCTTGCTATGGAACCTCTGGCAAAGGCTTTTAACCTCTTGTCAAAACTTGTGAAAATGGGGATAAGAATACATAACCTCAGATATGGAGAAAAGAGAACCCTAGTCCACTGCTGGTGGGAATGTAAATTGGTTCAATCACCTTGGAAAATAGTATGGAGGTTCCTCAAAAAACTAAAAGCAACCATCATATGATCCAGCAATGCCACTCCTAGCTATATAGCCAAAGAAAATGAAAATACTAATTCAAAAACATACATGCACCTCAATGTTCATAGAGGCACTGTGTACCAAGATATACAAGCAATCTGACTGTCCAGCCACAGATGAATGGATAGAGAAGATTTGAGATATATACCTATCTACACACACACACACACACACACACACACACACACACACACACACTGGAATATTACTGAGCCATAGAAAAGAATGAAATTCTGCCATTTGCAACAATGTGGATGGACCTAGAGGGTATTATACTTAGTGAAATAAGTCAGACAGAGAAAGACAAATACTGTTACCACTTATATGTGGAATCTGAAAGTAAAATAAATGAATGTGTATAACAAAACAAACAAAAAAGAATACATACCTCGTAGCTTTGGTATGGTGATTAAATAAGTTAATGTAGATAATTTTCTTCCAGTGGCCTGGTAGTGAAGGTCACATAGCTAGAGTAGTTAGGAGAGCTGGAATTCCAGTTCTTCTAACTCAAGGGCCCGAGGTGTTGACATGCTGCAGTCATAGCTATTTTTGAGGAATCCCTCTGGCTGGCTGGGCTAGGTCAATGGTAATGTTCCCCTTCCAGCGTTGGTCATAGCGGGCAATAAATATCACAAACATTCACTAACTTACTATGAGTGTTTCCAGGGACTTCGAGTCCAAAGCAGAAGCAATAAATATACAGCCTGACACCAGGTGAGCAACTGTGACGACAAAGTTCTTGAGAATAAGCTCTGATCCTTACCACTTCACGCTTTTCCACTTCAAACCAGCGGGAAATTCCGGGTAAACTCTGCACCAAGTATAATGATGTTCTCTCCACCCAGAGACTCTACGAAATACAAACCAAATTAAGTCCCCAAGTTACCTTTCTTTCTAGTTACTGAGCTACGACTAATGTTTGCCATTCAGTTTTATCAAGTTTTCGGTTTTTGTCAGCTTTTCCTTAGGATTCATTCTAGCACTTCAGCAACCCCTTTGCACTCAGGAAGCTATCACAGTAAGACACACTGAAGCTTATGTAAATTTCATTGTATATCATCTGAAACTTTTTCCTGTGTAGGATAAATCTCCTACTCCAGACAGCATGCTTAAAAATATAAAAACAGGTCATCACATTATTTTCTTTACTATTTCCTCTAAGTTTCTAATTTAAACTCTCTCCACTCTGCAAGGGGTCTACCATTTTTATTTGGAAGAGGTAAGTAGTAGTATCAGCTATTCGACACGGGATTAGAATAGCAGAATCCTCAAGGAGGAAAGGGCTTTAAGAATCACATAGCCCGATCTCTCTGTTTTAAAGATGACAACACTAAGTCTCCAAGAGGCATGTGACCTGCTCAAGGCTACATTCCCATCACCTGTAGAGCTGCCCCTAGGACCCCTGCACTAGAACTTCTGACTTCTCCGTCGCTACAGGCACTGTGCCACGTTTACTCGTGCCGATATTCACTGCTGTGATCCAGGAGGATCTGTATTTAAGAGCCAGGGCTCCCCTGGCCAGGATGAGCACCCCCGTGACACGTGAAACCATGGCTGCCTTTGGTAAGAGCTGCTGTTGACGAAGACTTTCTCTTTTGTCAACCAGGCTTCTGGAGGCTTCTGCATCTCTGCCTCATGTTTCTTACTTAAAGCGTGTTCCTGCGTGGATAATAAACTTGACAAAATTCCTGAAATAGTGCCATTTATTCAAACACAACAAATGTAAGGATTTCTTTGTGCCAGCCAAGACCTACTGCAACGAATAGGGCAGAGGCCTGGTGACAGGGGCCCTTCGTGCTCTGCCGGTGACAGTGGGGTAAGCAGATCAAGAAGGGTTCAGGGAGAAGAGAAAGGAATGCTCCAGGTACTGGGGGAAAACACAGGAGAAGGCAGGAGTGCCCAGCATCCTGTGGGAGGAGGACAGCGCTTCTCAGAGGAGGTGACACGTGAGCGGAATTGTGAAGAGTGAGTAGGAGTTTGCCAGGCAGAAGGCAGCAGCAGGGGCGGAGACGTGAGCGGCTTGTGAAAGGGCATGGCAGGAGATGGAGGGAGGAGCTCGGTGCTGCAGGAGCTGATGGGGAGGGTGGGTGAGTGCAAGGGCAGTTTGGAGCTAGATACTCAGGGCTGTGAACACAGGAGTAAGGAGCCAGATTTATTTATTTATTTTAGGAGGGCTGCTACAACACTGATAAATATTTAACGTGACGGCCAAGAGGAAATGTGGTGCAGCGCAAAAAGCGATGGAGACAGCATCAGAAGGTGCGGGTTCTAGTGCAGGGTCTGGGGCAATTAGAACGCCACTCTGAGCAAGTCATCTGTCCAACTCTGGTGGATCTTGGACTTTTTACCTACTGGAAACTTGCAATGAAAACTATATTATACATTAATGATCTTTAATTGGTTTTGGAAGGCCAAAAGAAAAATTAAGGTATCCAAAAGGATTAGAAAATGGTCATGGATCTTTTCAATAACATCCTAGTGCTATTTTCCAATGGTTTCCTGGCCTTGATATTTAACCCATCAACCTCCTTGCCCAAAGGACTATGCTTTGCTCAGTCCCATCATAACACTGCAAAACTATCCAGCTTTCCCTCTGATCACTCGGCTGCGAGTAACTCCTGAAGTTACTGCTGGGAGCACTGAGGACTGACACTTAGGCAGGGGTGACAAGGCAAGTTCACGTCAGACAATCATAGCTGATAAGAGAACATCTCCCAGCTTAAGTGGAGATGCTGTGATGAAAGAAGCTAAGCCGAGTCACCCACAATCCTACATTCGTTTTACATTCTTTGCTTAGGGGGAAATACTGACTAACTGGGGATCTGTGTGGTCTCACTTTGTCCCTGTTAACAAGGAAGGAGCAGATTATAATTTATCGGTGCAACAGTCTTGCCCCTTTCCCCCAGGGTGGCTGTGAGAAACCTTGCCCTTTCCGGCTGACAGAGAATTAGCAAGGCATATCGGAACTACTGAGGATGGATAACTCAACCCATGCAAACAGTCTATGGTTTGTTTTTATTCTGGGTCCTCTCAGAAGTCCTAGTTACACACCATTCTCATAAGAAAATGCAGCAAAAGATAGCACAGAACTCTTCCACTGTACCAGCAGGCTCCCTAGTAGTTCTGTCTCAGAATCCCCTGTTCCTTCAGTATCCTTTACTCACAGCAGTCTCTTGTAACTGAGAATAAATATCCTGAGGTTCCCACAGTTGGTTAAACATGAATGAATGAGAGGATGGAGATGAACCATGAGAGCTCAAAAACTGGACCAAGGACCACTGCCATTAGAATCATCATAAACTTCAGGGCTTCCTCGATGACCCAATGAGTCAGAATTCCTGCGCCAAGAAATCTGCTTCATTAGAAAGTACCCCAGGTCACCCTGATACATGGTAGAGTTTGAGAACAACTAGACCACGTGATTTCTGGTCCCTTCTAGCTTTATCACTTGACTCTATTCTGAGTAAACATTTATCAAGCATTTTGCCCCCAGGAGTTCACAGTCTATCTGAGGAAACCGCGTGTCATAAGAACGGCTTAGTACCTTGAATTCATTCTCTTTATCTTTAGTGCCTTTGTGAAATGGTCTGTCGTAGCGGAATTTCCAGATGTGATTCACTTTGTAGAAACTTTTGATGTTGTCCGGGACACCCTCTCTCTGCAGGACCTCCTGGCTCTCCGGGATGGGAGTCACGGCATATATCTGCAAATCTAGGATTCAAGAGTCAAGGAGGGAACCTGACTTGGTGAACTCCGTGGAAGTTTGGCTCGAGCTGAGCTGTGGCAGAGAGAAGAGGATGGGGAACAATCTGGTGTTTCTATTTGGAGCCAAGTCAAAACTGCCAAGAAGGTACCAAGAACTCGGTTCATAGCAAATCACCTCTCAAAGTACAAGCCTTAAAGTAGTTTTACATAGGTGATTCTGACAAAGTATCAGTTTGAAATTTCTATGTCCTGTGAATTTATTTATCGTTGATTTTTCTTTTCTTTTTGGTTGGGGGTGGGTGGGAATGGCTTGGATCTCACATACTCAGGATTGTTTTAATTTTAATCCTTGGTCATGAGACACTCTGATCTTTAGTACACGTAGGTCTTTTAAAAATTTGTTTGTAAAACAATGTACAAATACCCATGCAACCAAAGATAGTAACCAGTACTTGATAGTAACTCATATGCTCCTGTCTCCAGCCTTCCCACATTTGTGGTATCCACTCTCTCAAATCTTGTATTGATAAGCAGAGTGTTTAGTTGTAGCTGATGCTTGTAAAAACTACTTTAAAGGCTTCATATTTACTTGTATGTTTACCTTCTTCTCTTCTCATTCAAAGAAGGATAGCAAAATTTTTTCCTTACATAACTTCTTGCTTCTGGTGCATTTAAGTTTCTACTTTGAAATGGCATCTGTAATTTTCAGGGGGAGGTTCTGGTCTTCTTTAAGATCATCAGTTTCAGAAAAAGACAGAGGAATTCAGAAAAGAGTGCTGGGGTGAATTCCCTTTGCTTCTAATGCCTGTGTAATTTCAGTTGAGTTGTTCATGTTTAGACAATGGGAGTGTCAATTATACGGCAATTATTAAATGATGAAGTGCTGTCCAGGATGCCATGGCTAAGAGTCCCTGGAAGATACGGCGGGTAACTCTCTCCCCTTCCATCCAGAATAAAAATAGCAAGGGAAAAGGGGGTAATGATATGTCCCAATAAACATAGTGCTATCATTTCCTTGAACTGAATTCAAGTAGTTTCTACAGGGGATGCCAGAGGAAAATTATTCTAAGGGAAATCCCTAAAAAGGAGCTTGAAAAGCAGGGCTGAGATACAGAAAAGAGTTGTAACTAAAAGGAGGAAAATTCTTTAACAGAATCCTTAAGGGATTTCTTTTCAACTAAATCATGAGAATAACAATCATAATTCTGCCTGGAAGGAGCTAACCTAAAATTAAGACAATGAGAAAGAGGGAGAGTAAGAACAGAGCTATTGAAAAGGGATCAGTCGTTGAACCACCTGCATGAAAATGCTCTGCAGCTAAAGGCCAGTGCGATCTAACTGGAATCCAGCCCTTCTAGGGGTGGATACACTGAGCTTCTGCCTGGAAGATGGTCTCATCGGGCTGGTTGGCATGCTGCATGGCAATGGCGTGGGGGAACTCGTTCAGCATTCTCTGCTGGAAGGCCTCCAGCCTTTCGTAGTCATGCCCTCGACACACAAACTCTTTATTCTGGAGGTGAAATCAGAAAAAAAAAAAAAAAAAATTAGGACCATATAATTGGGTGCTTTAATTACAGAGAGAAGCCAAAATAAATGATACTGGCGGTAACTAAGCATAGGCCCAACATCAATAGACTATAACCAAAAAAGTACACTGGAACAGTCTAAAGAATTTACCCAAATATTACAAATGCAGAGCAAAGGTCATGAGCCGAACTCTCTATTGCTTTTAATAAGTTCCAGTAGCATGCCTCACTCTTCTGGGTTCACCTGCATGAGGTGCAAAGGGGCATCTGATTCTCAGAGCACTGAAGCACAAAACCAAGCAATCCCGTTCCCTCCAAATGTTAGTGAACACATGTGTTACAGCTTATTTTCATAAACTGGATATCGAAGTTAAGTGGATAATTCTCAATTTGGAAGAAAGCAAAGTTAAGTGCAATCTCTAAAAATACATTTTACTGCATTCTTTCTATAAAGGTCACTGAGATCAGCCTTCACACGTGCATTCCTAGATCCTTCCATATAAAGGAAGACTAGGCCTGTCTGCATTCCAGCTCTCCACAGGGCTGGCACAGGAAGCTTCCCTGCCATCCCCAACTCAGCTCAGCCTTCTGTAGCCAGGGATTCTGTTAACTGGCTGAAGCTAAGATTTGGGACTTCTAAGGTCTTGCTAAATTTTTGTCTGTTTTTGGTTTTGTTCTTACAATATGTATAAACATTCTGTGGTTAGGACGCTCTCTCACTGAGGAAAGAATGTTGAAGGTCCTCCTTAATGGAGGCCACAGAGTTGGAAAGTTGGGCACGTTTCTAACAAGTGCCTTTATGATTCGGTTATCGGTAAGGAGGGACTCTTTCCGCCAGTTTAAAGATAATGAAATCATAACTGTTGAGCACAATCATTGACTAGGCTCTCTGCACATACCTTATTTAACCCAAATAAACTTCAGAGGTTGTTACCTCCGCCCCGCATTTTATAATTGGGAACCGAGGATCAAGATCATTACATACTTTGTATGAGATTTAAGCTCAGGTCTGAGTCCAAGGCCTGAGCTCTCTCTCTGTTCTGAACATGGCCTGGTACGTCCAGGAAAAACTCCTAGGAGCTACTGAGACCAAGAAAGATTGTGGGATAACGTGCCTTGCAGATCTTTAAGAAATACAGTGATTTGTGTTCTGGGGAGTTAAGGCTCAAGGGTCTCAGTGTTTCGCAGCTCTGTGAGGTTTCTGTGATTGCGTCAAATGCCCCAAGGAAGAACTCTGGGCCAAAGTGAGGAAGTTAAAAACCACCCGTGGGCAAAGGGCTCAGGGTTGCAGCCGAGGAAAAGCAGCTGAAAGCACGCAGAGGAAACAGCAGGACTGGGTGCTGAGGACCTGCCACAATTCCCCACAAGCCTCTCACTAAATCACGATCCTTTGAAGACCACAAGCTAAGACAGACGCCCTAGAAATTAAGACCCCCCCCCCCAAACAATCCTATATTGAAAACTTTCTTGATAGAAGTCATACCTTCTGATGCTGTATTATTTGCTTTTTTTCTACCCAAAAGATAATCAACAAGGACCTACTGTATAGCACAGGGAACTCTACTCAATACTCTTTAAGAACCTGTACGGGAAAAGAATCTGAAAAAGAATAGATACATGTCTATGTATAACTGAATCACTTTGCTGTACACCTGAAACTAACACAACATTGTAAATCAACTATATGCCAATATAAAATAAACTTTTTTAAAAAAGATAATAAATTTGCTTGATAAAATAAGATAGTGCATACCTTCCTGCATCTTACAGAAGTCCCCAAATAAATATCTGAATACTCAAAAAACTGAAACAGTTCTAAAAAAATGCCTATACATCACAACAGTTTGTAAAATCAGGGGAGTTCCTCTAAGTGTAAAGTCATTCAGCGGGATTAAGAAATCATTTTGGAATAAACATAAATTTTGGGTCTGATATTTGAGTTTCTGAGAAATAAAGAGGAATTAAGCATTTCCTCCATCAATGCTTTTTTTTTTTTTAAACCACAGCTTTACTGAGATGTAGTTCACATACCATAAAATTCACCCTTTTGAAGTATGCAATTCAGTTGCTTTTAGTATATTCAGAGTTGTGCAACTATCAGCACTAATTTCAGATTATTTTCATTACCTCAAAAAGGAACTCATGCCCATTAGCAGCCACTCCCTAGTTCCCCTCCCCTCAGTCCTTGGCAACCACTAATCTATTTTCTGTTTCCATATATTTGCCTATTCTGGACATTTCATATAAATGGAATTACATAACATGTGGCCTTTTGTGACTGGCTTCTTTCACTTATAATATTCTCAAGGTTCAACCATTTTGTAGCATATATCATTACCTCATTCCTTTCTTATTGCTGAATATTCCATTGTATAGCTGTACCATATTTTGTTTATCCATTCATCAGTGGATGGATATTTGGACAGTTTCCTTGTTTTGGCAATTATGAATAATGCTGCTATGAATACTCGTGTACATGTCTTTGTGTGGCTCTATGTTTTCAATTCTCTTGATTATATATACCTAGGAGTGGAATTGCTGGGTCGTATCTATTAACACTTACTTTTTTTTAATCGTCTTTTTTTTTTTTTTTTTAAAGGAAATACATACCTGTGGTATAAAGAATTCCCAAATAGCACAGGGCATACAATAAAAAGTAAATCTTTTTCCCATCCTTGACCTCAGTCATTCTCCTTAGACAAATCATTATTCAAACATATTCTATGCATATAAAACATTGTCAATAAAGAACCCATTTTCCATGAGGGTAAAAAAAACCTACTTTGATCATATAATCATATAAATATATTAATTTATTTGAGCTTTAAACATTTTCTGGAAATTGATCAAACAATGAAAGGAAATTTTTAATGCTGATATTTGTTTGTTTTTAAATCAAAGAACAGACTAGAATCTGATTTCCTAAAAAAAGGTCTAGCCTCATGATTCCAAAGGGTACAGTGCTCTTTAGAAACCATTAGAGGGTGACCCTTCTCTTTCATTTTGAAGGAAATGCCATTTATTTCTAGAAAAGCTGTTTTTGAAAGAACAGTGATATATAGAGATTGATTTACTCCAATTGACTTTTTAACAAAATTCATTTTATTAGCCGATGCAGTCCTCTAATTTGCTAAATTCCCTTTAAAATTATGGCTCCTAAACTGCTTCTGATTTTTAGAAACTTTACACTAAAGTTTTAATTAACACTAATGAACACTAATTGCACATACTAGATAGACATCTAGGATACTTCATAATACACTTGCTAGCTGAATTCAGAATTTGATCAGAGCTACAACACTTTTGTGGGCTGCTTTCTCTATAAAAAATATTAAAAATCATATTGTATGACTCATTTGGTATAAAGACAAATAGATGAATAATAATCTAATGTATAATATACATTATAATATATACTATAATGTTTTCTTTAACCTAAAAGTTCACTTTTTTCTGGGACTTTCCTGGCAGTCCAATGGTTAGGACTTCACCTTCCAATGCAGCGGGTGTGGGCTCCATCCCTGGTTGGGGAGCTGAGATCCCACATGCCTCATGGCCAAAAACCAAAACATAAAAAAAAAAAAAGAAGCAATATTTTAATAAATTCAATAAAGACTTTAAAAATGGTCCACATCCAAAAAAAAAAAAAAGTTCACTTTTTTTTTCTGGGTGTTTTTTTTTTTTTTTTTTTGGTATGTGCGCCTCTCACTATTGTGGCCTCTCCCGTTGCGGAGCACAGGCTGCGGACGCGCAGGCTCAGCGGCCATGGCTCACAGGCCCAGCCGCTCCGCGGCGTGTGGGATCCTCCCAGACCGGGGCACGAACCCATGTGCCCTGCATCGGCAGGCGGACTCTCAACCACTGCGCCACCAGGGAAGCCCTCTTCTGATTTTTAAAAGAAATTAAAACAGTTTTATGGGCCATCTAAGAATAATATGGTCTCTAAACACTGTACCTACCGTGTATAATGGATCAGGTAGCCCTGAGTACGGTAAGAAAACATCATCTTTGCATGATTTTGATCCAAGAGAGGAAGGGGATCTGCAGCAGCAGAGTCACGTCTGGACCCTCCTGTGGGGTCTCGGCCCTTTGTGCTGCTCACAGCTCTCGAACGTCCTTCCTTCCACTCAGAACTTGGACCCAGGCCCTGTGTACTCTGTGGGGGTGCCTGATGACAGCCTAGGACCAGCATGTCCATTTTCAAGATGTAGTCTTTCAAATTCAGCATGTGTTCTGAGTTTGCCACTATTTTTTATTTGGAATCAAGTTTTCCTTTGTCTTCAGGCAGGTCCATCTGCAGAGCCAACAATGTGACTGGGTACGTCATGTGGCTCCTCTTTAATTCAACAAAGAGATTTTACTTATGTCTGCGTGGCACCCAAATACACGGTCATTTCAATCAGTTAAAGACGATTGATTTGTTATTTGAGCATTTGTTCTATGTAATACTAAATCAATCTTTGCCTATGGTGTTTGGGTATTTATTTTAAATATATATATATATATATATATATATATGAATAAAGGTTTTATATATATAAAACCTTTATTCTGAAAGGCAGGTAAGTTAATGATTGTTAAAGAAACAATGAAGTCAAATCTTTCTCCTCTCTGTTCGCCTTCAAGTACCCCCATCCTGTATCTATCCATAGGTACTGACAGTTAAAGCAAGGTATTTAGGGCAACACAAATTCCAAAATATTTGTATATTGAGATTTAAAGTTTGTAATGAATTCACACTCAATGTTACAAAATTATCCTAGACACTTCTCCTTAGTTGCTTGGGGAGGTGAATTCCCTCTCCCAACCAATGTTTTAGGTAAGCAAGTGTAAGTGGGATGTTACTTATCGAAATGTTATATAAGTATTCAAGCACATAAGAGACTACTTGGTACAGTGTGAACAACGGTGAGAATGGAATCAAGTATGTTACCATCCAGTAGGTACCTTAGAAAGTCTGGAAAACTTTCCTTTGTAGAAATAGTTTCTACTAGCAAATTGCATCTCTTTGCTGAGTGCCATTTAGCTTTTCACAGAATCGACTAGGCCAAACAATGCTCTTCACGTGATTCTGGAGGAAGAGTTTGCACATAATGTGAAACCGCTATGTTTTCTGCAACTCCAGCCATTTCTCTTGAGTGTTAACTCTACGGAAACCGCATTCTGAAGACAGACTCTCTGTCACACAGAGGAAGCAACTGTAATTGCCAAAGACTGGCTCAAAAGATATAGTAAGCTTAGAAACTTAAGAAGAAAAATCAAATGATTGTTTGAAATCTTGGGAAATTACTCAAAACAAGTCATTCTAGATGAGTGTGTTTGCAAACTACAAAGTTAAAAGAAAATCTCATGACGTTATTTTACCCTGTCTTAAGAGGATAAAATGTCATTCAGATCTTAGTTTGCTTGATTGGGATATCTATCTATATTGGAAGTATAAAAGCAAATTAAATAGTATATTACTTACTCTTAAGAAAAATGGAAATTTTTTCCCATAAAATCCAACTCTGAAGAACTCTGGTTCAAGACGTTGCTGGTCCATAATTTTGTCATACAAAGAGGCTTCCATCATCTAGCAAAGAACAGGGGAAATTTTAATCATTTTATCTCATCTTTTAGCTCTACCACTTTATAGAAGAAGATGTTTCTTCTATAAAAAGGAGAACATCGTTTTAGTTCAGTTTGCAGAAAAGAAGGTTTGACTCCCTTTCTGTGCTTTAAGGCAGGGATCAGCAAACTTCCTCTGTAAATGACCAGGCAATAAATATTTTAGGCTTTGCAGGCCACACGGTCCCTGTCACAGCTACTCAATTCTGCGAGGCACACAGGCTGCAGTTTCCTGACCCCTGCTTTAAAGGATTGAGTATATTATTACATGTTCTCACCAGAGAGAATGATTTCTATGCACCTGGTCTATCAAGGAAATATTTTCTTCACAATAAGATAAAAATTAACATGAACTGTTAGAGGCAAACTCTGAAGAATTCTCGTACTCACCTGTGGATTTGGTTTTCCTGGGTCATGGTAATTTGGGACATTTGGAAGGTGCAACCTTGTACAGGTTGGACAGAGATAAACCAATAAACCAAACCAAAGGGGACCCATAGTGCAAAGTGCTGGCTGGGCTGAAAGCTCCTAAGTGTGTCTTTGACAAGGTTGGAACTACAAAGTACATAAAGCTTATGGTTTCCCATTCGTGGTATTATCATCCCCAGGGTTTCCACAGAAAGACTAATACTGCACTTGAAAACGTTCCCCCTTCCCCCGCCCCCAGTAACAGCTCCCAAAAGAGCAGTTGGCATGAAGTGCAATGCTTTGGGTTTATAAAAATCTTAGTGACTATGGCACCCAAGGGCTCTAATGGGTAAACACTGTAACCTCGATTCTGTTCCAGGGACAGGATGCCAAGAGAAGCACAACAACATTTTTATATAAAACTGCCATGCCTGCCAGTGCCAGCATGAGGGACTGAAGTTAAAACAAGGTTTTTCCTCCTTGGTTTTGATATTAGGAGAAATATCGATGAACTGCTGACATGAAATACTACGCCCAAAGTACAGGGCCAGCTCCTGCCAGCTGAAAAAGTTACTTGCGGTGTAAGGGATTTTGAGCTGTTAAAGGTTTATGAGATCATCTCTTAAATTGCTACCTCAGAATTAAAAGGAAACTTCATCATCTTTTTTTAAAATGTATATATAAAAGCTGATGATCCTGTTTTGGAAACCTTAAAGAGCTTAAGTGTTACAAGATGACACCAAATGTTCACGACTTTAAAGAATAGGACTTGGAGTACCAGAGGGACTTGTGTGAATTTGAAATATAAGAAGGTATAAAACATTTGTTCAGGGACACAAAATATTAAACTCCTTGGGCTCTTGGGTACTAAGACCTTGGTTTCAGTTTAGCAAATAAAAACATATTTATGAAGTGAAAAAGATTTGACACCCATAGAAGTTAACCCCCAAATATTTAAAAACATGTCAGCTAGTCATTTTTACTATTTTGCTGGGCAGATTATGGGATTATGGGCAGAATGGTACATTGTTACACAGATTTGTGTGCAAGTGGCAAGCTCTTCTAATCGTGTGGAGAGTTTCCTCAACCAACTGAAAGTATTTATCTTGGGTTAAATTTTATATTTCATATGTCAGATGTGTTTAGAATAGATCAAGGGCTCCCATTTTGTATATTAATCAGAAAAATCACACAGATCAACATGCTATTTCTCTGTATAAATAGAGGAGTATGCTTCAGAGGAAAGGCATCTTTAAAAAGCTTTCTGCAAGACATATCAAGACTATCACAAAGCTAATTTCATAGCGCCATATTGGAAAGCTAAGCAAAAAAGGATTCCATAACCCGATTAGGATGCATCCAGGTACCTTACCCTCATCTTGCTCAGGTTTCTATAATCATAATAACTTTCGTACTGCTCTGCAATCTTCCGGCACAAGATGATGCCATTCTCCCAACACTGTGGACAAGTGAATGACATAAATGTTCATGATCTCACAACATGTACTAACTTCTACCCAGAGGTCAGGAGGTGACTGCTTTCAGATGATCAAGCCTTACTTCTTAGCCTTTATAACCTACCCTTAAGGTACCACTGCAATTTTAAGCATGAAAACAGCATGTAATTAATGTGTTAACTATTAAAAATCTTTAGAGAGTGGGAAATGATAACCCACCACAAGTCATTAACATATGGCACAAAAACAACATTTCCTGGCATCATTTCAAAATTATCATGTTGAAGATGTGGTGTACACACACACACACACACACACACACACACACACACAGGAATATTACTCAGCCATCAAAAATAATGCCATTTGTGGCAACATGGATGAACTAGAGATTATCACTAAAGCAAAGTAAGTCAGACAGAGAAAAATAAATAGCATATGATATCACTTGTATGTGGGATCTAAAATACAACACAGATCAACATATCTACGAAACAAAGACAGACTCACAGACATAGAGAACAGATGTGGTTGCCAAAGGTGTGGGGGTGGGAGAGGGATGGAGTGGGAGTTTGGGTTTAGCAGATGCAAACTAGTATATATAGGATGGATAAACAACAAGGTCCGACTGCATAGCACAGGGAACTATATCCAATAGCCTGTGACAAACCATATGGAAAAGAATATGAAAAAAAATACATATGTACAACTGAGTCACTTTGCTGTACCAAAGAAATTAACACAACATTGTAAATCAACTCTACTTCAATAAAATTTTTTTAAAAAGTAATAATTTATAGGTAAAAAACAAAGAAACAAAATTATCATCTTGAAATAACTGCTGTTCCACAATGGTCAAGGAGACGAATAAACAGGCCCTCAATGCTGGGGTGAGGGGAACTGCCACCGACCCCTAAGGCCCAATTATCCACGACTGGCACAGTGGATTCCTTGTTTGGTCCAATTTCACTTGTAAATTGTGAGGGTTTAACCCAGCTGGTTACTCTAAATGCAGAAATCCTTTGATTTAGCTCAGGTATCGGCAAATTTCTTCACCAAACAGTAAATACTTTAGGTTTTGTGGACCATACAGCCTTTGTCACAACCACTCAACTGCTGTTAAATCATGAAAACACATCCGTATAGACACACATGAGCTTGGCTGGGTTCCAATAAAACTTTACAGACAATGAAAAGGGAACTTCATGTAATTTTCTCATGTCAAATCATTCTTCTTTTGATTTTATTCAACCAATTAAAAATGTAAAAGTGATTCTTAGATTGTGGGCCGAACAGAAACAGTCAGTGAACCATTTGACCCATGGGCCATAGTCTCCAAGCCCTGATCCAGCACAAGCTCCTGAGAATGGGCCAAGAGATGCAGTCAGAGGTTTTGTAACAGCTTATCTTAAGGGTGGAAACTTTACTGCAGGAGGGCACAGAGGCATTTCTTTGCTAGTAACGTAACGAACGATATGTCAGTGTAGTTTGATAAATAATAGAATAAGATAGGAAAGAAGCAATTCCCTTGCATCAAATTTTTAGGTGTATCCAGTTATGTCTTATAAGAGAATGACACCCACTGGTTGTATTTTAATTTCCTGTTTAACCTTGGCACTTTGGAAGATATATGTAAATCTAAGACACGTATCACCAAAGCATCCAAGTGTTCAAATCAACTGGGGTCAGATTCACAATTATTTTTCTTCAAGAGCACTGCAAACCCTTGAAGAGGGAGCAGGGGGCAGGGAGGTGATGTGCTGAATTGCCTTATTAGCTCAGGGAGGCTTTCAACACCCCGTGGCAACTCTCAGTATATGACGGGATGCCATCAAATGCTGTAAACAAATTTAGTTTCATTTATTTTACCTTAAAAAAAAAGTGAAAGGAGGCAGATTACTACATGCCAATTTGGGGAGCTGAGTGAGGTGTGATAATGGTTTTTCAGATAATAAAATGTCTGGGTGTCAAAACCTCTAGATCAGTGTTTCTCAAGGTGGGGTCCCATGTTTATACACATCAGAATTTCCTGGAGTCCTTGTTAAAATTGCAGAATCCCTTGCCTCAAGCCAGACTTATTTAATCAGAATGTCCAGGAGTAGGGCCTGGGAATCTTAATTTCAATAAACACTTTGGAGTCTTTAATGCACATTGAAATTCGAGGGTCCCTGCTTGAAAAGGTGGTCATCAATGAACTAAAGGAAATGTGACAATCACCTTGGGAGACGCCACGGGTGGGCGGGGCCACCTACCTTGCCTCTGTCAAAGTTCTGGATGATGGCGAGGTGCAGGTGCTCCTTGCGGTGCCATTCTGTCTGCATGGGGTAGGTCAGGAACTCCCGGAGGGGCCGGTCAGACCATTCCAGCAGCTCATCATATAACAGGAGAGTATACGCGGCCTCTGAAATTCAAGTGGGAAGGTGATGATCGAGACAGGACCCCCGAAGAACCTCCCTTCAAACGGGGCTGGTTTGGGACAAACTGGAGAAAATACTATTTTCTGAATGTCATGATACTAAAGAAGAAAATGTCCAGAATATATGCAACAGAAGGTTAACGAATGATGAGTTCCCCTGGGAGATGGAATTAGCAGAGATTTGTGTTTGATCTTTTGGTTCTCTTTATTCTCTCTGTCTTTCTCTCCTTCCCTCCTTTTTTTCCGCCCCCAAAACGTTCATATGCTACCAGCATATGATAATAAAGATAAAAATGTTTAAGGGTATCTCTGTAGCTGGCTCAAAAATGTAGGTAGGGGAGACATGCCTTTGTTTGCTAGGAAGTTCACGGGTAAATCCCTTGGAGTGGGACTATATGCATCTTCCAAAGGGCATGCTTAGGAAGCAAAAAGTGATAGCTAAATTCTCCTGGAGAATAAAAGGCTGAAAAATCTGAGAGTGGGGTGTGTGTGTGTGTGCGTGCTGCGGGGGTCAGGGTACAGGCAGAATTTAGGAGGGTCAAAGCTAGAGAGGAGCTGAGTTCAGAGAAGAAAAATTTTTTAAATCTAGCAACAGAGGAAGGACAAGAAAGAGTAAAAGTATTGGATAAACAGTGTGTGTGAGAGAACAAACTGCGGGGGCTGTGTGCTATGACCTCCATGGTTAGTCCCAACAAATCTTCAGTAATGGCTACTGAAGTCATGACATGTTTGGTGTGGTGGGAATTTCTTGGGGAAACGTGAAAAGAGATGACATTCTATACACACGTGTGAAAATGGTGACCCACAGGCTTAAGCATAGTTGACAGGTAGTGTATTTAATAGAATACTAACCATTCTGCAGGTCTCTTCTTTTCCTGAACCATAAATATGGCCAAATACATCAAGAATAGGAACCAGAATTCAGTGTCACCGATGAAGGACTATAATAATAATAATAATCTAACACTATAATAGCCAACTTATTTACTGCATTGAATAAAATGAACAAACCCTTATGTTATTTATCCATTTAACTACCACCTCCACACACGTCTCAAATGACACAGTAGGAGCTTTTACCACAATATCCATAAATGGTAATTCTTTTTTTCACTTATTTGCTTTAAGGGTAACTACACATAAAGCTCTTAAGTAACATGTTAAATTCTAGTACTATGATTTGGCTATCTCAATGTATAACATATAGTTGTGATAAAGAGCTAGATTCCTATCACTTTTCTCTTTACTCTCAAGTGTAGAAGGCACAGGCTCCTGTAAGGCATAGGCTCTGGCCGTTCTTCCTCTTTAATTACCTTTGGTGAGCTCAGTCCTGTAGCTTCAATGACTGTAGCAAAAGCTTTCATCACCCACCAGCAGTCTCTTATCCCCCAGCATTCAGTTCGTGCACTGTTACCAATATGACTTTCCTCCGCTGCAAATGATCACATTGCTCCCCTGATTAAAACTAGCCAATGACTCTAAGTAACTAACAGAACAAATTTCTATTTCCGGGGCTTCCCGGGTGGCGCAGTGGTTGAGAATCCGCCTGCCGATGCAGGGGACGCAGGATCGTGCCCCGGTCCGGGAGGATCCCACGTGCCGCGGAGCGGCTGGGCCCGTGAGCCGTGGCCGCCGCGTCCGGAGCCTGTGCTCCGCAGTGGGAGAGGCCACAACAGTGAGAGGCCCGCGTACAGCAAAAAAAAAAAAAAAAAAAAAAAAAAAAAAAAAAATTTCTATTTCCTAAAGTGACATAGAAGGTTGCCCGTGATATGGTCCCCCCGCTCACATATGCCCACCGTCCCTCCACTTATCACAGGTAAGAAGGAGCCCGCTACTGTCTCTCTTAAGAAGCCTCCAGCCCCCTTGACCCCATTATCAGCTTTTGCTGAATGAAACAAGATGCATTCTGACCCAGAGGCAGCTGCCCACCAGGGACAGAGGTGGCTTCTCTTGCTTGGGCACTGGACAAACCCTTTCTTTTTTTTCTTTTTTTTTTTTTCGGTACGCGGGCCTCTCACTGTTGTGGCCTCTCCCATTGTGGAGCACAGGCTCCGGACGTGCAGGCTCAGCGGCCATGGCTCATGGGCCCAGCCGCTCCGCGGCATGTGGGATCCTCCCGGACCGGGGCACGAACCCGCGTCATCTGCATTGGCAGGCGGACTCCCAACCACTGTGCCAGCGGGGAAGCCCTGGACAAACCCTTTCTTGTGGTGAGATGGAGAGAGGGAATATCTGCTAAAGGGTGTTGGTTAATAAGTGGATGCAGAAACAGCTGAATCGCCACAACGTAGGTTGCCATGGAAGACTGCTTTACAGAGGACAAGAATGGTGATGATAATAACCAGATCATCAGAGCTGTGCTGTCTTTGAATAGCCTTCTACTTTTCTCTGAGGCCTCCTGAGATCATTTCCTAATCTTTAACTACCCACATATTCTTATCATGCCAAGCACCTAAGAAAACCCCATGTGTGTCTTTGTTTTCCCGTCCACACTCTTTGCTCCTGTTATCCGAACAAACTAAGGTTCCCCTCACTTATCACACCAACTGACACCTATGGTCCTTCACAGCCTGTTCCTTCAAGCCTTTCCACTTTAGCTACTAAATAACTCCTATTTTCTCTTAGTGACGCAGCTCAGGAATTATCATCTTTGTCTCTCAAATTTCTTGTGTGTCTCCCTGAGCACTCAAAAAATACCCTTAAGACTAACCATGTCACAGTGAAAAGGGGGAGGGGTGAGGACTGAGGGTCCTCACTCCCCACAGCTGAAGCCTGCAGCTGACCACAGGGTGGTACCTAACAGGCAATGAAAGTCAAATTCACAGAGACAGAAAGTAGAATGGTGGTTCCCAGGGATTGGGGGAGGGGAAAATGGGAAGTTATTGTTTAAGGGGTACAGGGTTTCAGATTGGGCAGGTGAAAAAGTTCTGGAGACAGATGGTGGTGATGGTTGCACAACAATGTGAATGTACTTAATGCCACCGAACTGTGCACTGAAAAACAGGTAAGATGGTAAATTTTATGCTATGTATATTTTACCACAATAAAAAAGTGAAAAAAAGGGGGAGCAATGAAGAGTTTCTAATCCCTAAACTGCTTTCCAAATCATGTTTGCCCTGCGAAGGTCCAGGGGATGGATGGAAGGTCACGTGTGGGTGACTTGCCCCTGGGAAGGGTGGAAAAACAAGTAAGCATTGGTGGGCCAGCAGAGGAAGCTGACAAATGACAGAATGGTGACATGGGAAAGGTGTGAAAACAAATTACACCTGTTTCAGAGTTTGATTCGGGAAAATCATGATGTATACCTGAGGTAAACAGTGTGTGTAAAGGAAGCGTTAAAGGAAACATGTATGCCTTTGAGGTGTTAACAACAGACTACTAAGGTTGTTTGAACACTAACAAATTGTAGATGTTTTATTATGATATGTTGTATACTTATTCCTCTACATCTTTAGAAAACAATACTACATATTGAAAAGAGAAGGCTGAATCACGTCCAAAATTTCCAATAGACAATGTTTTTAAAAGTGTTTATAATTCTGAACAAAAGGCATCATCGCATAATTAAATATGGGCTATCTCATTCCATCGTTTTGAGATGTGTTCAATGAGGACACCAATATGCAAAAAGAAATAACACAGAAGAGTGGAGATGAATCAAGTAATGGAGGGCACTGTCACAGAGGGCTGGAAAGGGTTAAGCCATTTAAACTGAATCCTATAAAGATAGAGAAGTTTTTCAATCAATTTCACTTTCTCCAGAGACACACAAAAATGAGGACAGAAAAGAAATAAGAAAAATGTTATATAGGAAAAGAACTTATTTCTTATGACTTTGGGGAACATAAAAACTGCAAGCTGAGTAAACAAATTAAAGAACAAAGATTTATTCGTTTCTAAAATAGACAGATTTGGATTTTCAGAAAACCAAAATGGATCTGTTACATATCTGCAAGAGCTTGTCTTCACTTCCCTCTCTCGTTTCTTTCTTTTTTTTTTTTTTAATGGACTTTAAAATAAAACAAGTCTACTAGGTTGTTTTCACAGATAGAAAAACTAGGTTCACCATCTCTCTCAAAAATTGACTACAAACGATTTTTTTTTTTTTTTTTTTTTTTTTTTTTTGCGGCACGCGGGCCTCTCACTGCTGTGGCCTCTCCCGTTGCGGAGCACAGGCTCTGGACGCACAGGCTCAGCGACCATGGCTCACGGGCCCAGCCACTCTGCGGCATGTGGGATCTTCCCGAACCGGGTCCCAAACCTGTGTCCCCTGCATCGGCAGGCGGACTCTCAACCACTGCGCCACCAGGGAAGCCCTACAAACTATTTTAAAATGACCACTTAAACTCCCAGACAACAGAGTCAGCTCAAAAAACTTAATTTATTTAATCAAAACTATCAGCACATCTGTGTGAAGAAATACTGGGGCTTCCTCAGTGATTAAGGAATTACCAATATTGAAGGAGAGAAAGCTGCTCTCAGGGTATTAAAATCTCATTGAATGCATTCATTAGTAATGCATTTATTTAAATCTCACACTGCTAGGCACTAGTCAAAGAACTGAGAAGACTAAGAAGAAGAAAACATCATCTCTGTCCTCAAGGAACTTGCCCTTCAACTAAAGATCTCTCTACTACCAACCTATGTATGTATTAACACACACACACACACACACACACACACACACACCTTATATAACTATGGATAAAAACAACATGATAAATGTTTTAATGGAAATCTGAAAAAATTGCAACGGGAAAAGAGTTGGAAATATCAACTCAGCCCATGGCAGGCAGTGTTGGGTCATGGAGTTGATGAGGGAAGTGAAGGAAGGTAAAAACTTTATGGAAAACATGATATAGGGGCTGGCTCTTAAGGATAAAAATTAGGAATGCAGTGCGAGAGGTAAGATGAGGCTGAGCAGACAGGTGTTGGTTCAATTATGATGGACTCTGAATAAAGAGTTTGAGCTTTATTTTGTAGAAGACATGAATTGACAGAGTTATATCTAGAGAAGGAATTGGCAAAATTTTCTCAAAGGCCCAGAAAGTAAATAATTTAGGCTTGCAGGCCACACTACAACTTTGTTTCAACTATTTAACTCTGCCAGTGGAGCACAGCAGCAACCTTAGACAATATGTAATTAAGTGGGTGTGGCTCAGTTATAATAAAACTTTCTTTACAAAAGCAGCTGGCCGGCCTGCAGGTTAAAGTTTGCTGAGGTAACTCTGGGGATAGTTAGGAAGCAGTCCAGGAGAGAGATGATGAAGGCCTATTTGAGGCAGTGAAACTAGAAATAATAAAAAGGAAATGGTTTTGATGTTTAGGAAGCAGAACCAATAGCACTTCACGAGTAAGAGGCATCAAAGATATCATGAAGTCTCCAGTTTAAGAGTAAACAGTGATGCTCTTAAGTGATAACAGTGGAACTGTAGCTAGAGGCATATTTAAATTCTGGGAACAGGAGCACCACTTCAGAAAGGTTCCTTTACTCTTTTAAAGCTGAGGGAGGAACCATGATTCAGGAGTTCTTTGGAAGAACAGGGTGGCAAAAGACTAAGATTTGTAGTTGCTAAATCCAATTAAAGGGTTCTCATTCTCGTTAAGATGTAGTAAGCACATTCTAGTGTATCTTTCCCACTGATCCAACTAAAAACTCCAGACAAAATATGTAAGGCAACTATTGGAGAATTCTGAACAGTAAATGAGAAGGTAGACAGAACAGGAAAATCAATACTCAAAAGAAGGACCACAGAGTGGTGAGTTCCTTGTTTTTATTTTTTGCCTTTTCTATCTCCTGGCTTAGCCTTCCCTGTCTCCTGGAACTGCAAATGGAAACAGACAGAAAAAGCTCCAAGAAAAGCTCCTCTAGTCAGAGGACTGGGAAGAGGACCTTCTGTGGGATGGAGTACTTTTGACTCTTCTGGTCCACTCTGAGTCCCAGGGACAAAGCTGTAAACCTGAAGTGTGACAATAGGGGCAATCACAGTGGCAGCAGAAACAGCTTCCATTTTTCTCTTTTCTTTCACTGCTTTGTCCCCAGGGAGACCAACTATACATAGTACATCATAGTGTAGAGGATCAAGCCTTGGCTCTGAGTACTTTGGCTAGGATCAAGTGAGAGTACTAGGAAAAGGAGCCCCTGGGAGATGGGAAGGGTGAGAAACATCAGAGAGAGGAAGGAGATGGAGGAAGGAATCTTTAAATTCTGTGTATGACTTCCTGGGCTCACCCCCAAGCTGCACATGTGTAGAATGAACTAGAATCAACATAACAAAGATTTTGACAAATGAATTATGGTATAGATAAATGTCCATGTCCCAGACTCTCCCTGGGTGACATACATGCAGGAAAGACCAGGAAAGTGCTGCAAAGGCTTTGATAACTAAACTGACCTTCAAAAGGTGGCTCAGGAGTTGAGGTCCGAAACTAACTGATTTTCTGCTAAAATAAAAATAGTCAACTTTCTCCAGAAGATGAACTCTCATAATATTCAAAATGCCCAGGATATAATCCAAAATTACTTGACATTCAAACAACCAGGAAAACTAAACAAATCTCAAAGGGAAAAGGCAATAACAGATGCCAATTCCAAGATGATTCAGTTGTTGAAATTATAGGCAAATACTAAGAAATAGCTATTACAACCATGCTACTTGAAGTAAAAGTGAACACTTGTGAAATAAATAGAAAGATACATGTTCTTTGCAAAGAAACTGAAGCTATTAAAAAATAGCTAAATAAGAATTTTAGCATTACATAATCAAGATAACAAAAACTAAAATTTCACTGGAAGGGCTCAATAGTTGAATGGAAATGATAGAGGAGAAGCAAAGGACTTGAAAATGGATGAAGCGAAATGATCCAATCTGAAAAACAGAAAGAAGAAAAATTGAAAAACAAACAAACAAACCAAAAAACAAACCAGGGTCTGAGAAACTTTTACAGAATGATACCAAAAGGTCATAAAACTGGCCATCCATAAAACTGGAGTCCCAAAAGAGAGAATCAGTGCAGAAAATATATTTGAAGAAATAATGCCTGAAAACTTCCCAAATTTGGTGAAGGAAATGTTTATAGATCCAAGAAACTCAGCAAACCCAACCAGGGTAAACTTAAAGAAAATCATGCCCATATATATTATAACTGAACTGCTGAAAACTGAAGATAAAGTCTTGAAAGCAACCAGAGGCAATTACACATTACATACAGGGGAACAATTTAAATGACTACAGATCTCTCATCAGAAACAATGGAGGCCAGAAGAAAGTAAAACAACATTTTTAAAGTACTGAAACAAAGATACTGTCCAAACAAAGACACTATCCAGCAAACATTTCCTTCAGGGATGAAGGTAAAATAAAGATGAAGGAAAACTAAGAATTCTTCACTATTAGATCTGCTCTAAAAGAAATACTAAAACAAGTTCTTTAGGTTGAATGAAAATGTCAACAGAGCAAAATTGAGAATTTCAGGAATGAAGAAAGACCAACAGAAATGGTAAATATCTGAGTAAATATGATAGATTATTTTCATCCTCTTAAATTCTTTAAAATAGATATGACTTAAAAATTATGACATTATCTGATGGAGTTTTCAATGTACCTAGATGTAATACCTATGACACTACAATGTAAAGTGGGGAGGTCGTAAAATTCCTATATTTAACTTGAAGTGGTGAAATACTAACTTTAAGTAGACCGTGAAAAGTTGCTTTTTATAATCCCAAAAGCAACCTCTAAAAAACTACACAAGGAGATATAGTAAAAAAAAAAAAAAAAAAAAAAAAGCCAATATATTAAAATCATAGAGTACTTAGAAACATAAATCTAATTAAAAATAAATTCCACTTTTAAAGGAGAAATGCTTGAGTCCTCAGCTCTAATTAAAAAAACAGAGGAGTTATTATTTTTAATATACCAGTGACCTGCCCACTTCCCCCAACCTGAGCCAAAAGACACAATTACCTGTGAAGTTCTGTGCTTTGAGGTGCAGATCGTAGAGTTTGTGGATATAGCGTATATACATCTCTTCCTTGTTCAGTTCAGTCTTATAGAAGTTCTATAAAAAAGAGTACAAGCATGGATAATTCCTCAACAATTAGGTTGGCAAGTATCTGCCTTTTACTCTGCTTGAAGTTTGATATCTTGAACCAAATGAACAGATGAATTTTTCTGTATAAATGTCTTTAAAAAATTAAGCAAGGAGACCCAGTGACATTTTTAACTCAGCACTCTCTGTATTAAACATTACCTATCATTTATTGAATAGGCTGGTAATTTCTGGGGGGATGTTATTACCACTGACTTACATTTCATTTGTTACTTTCTGTTGTTTTTTGTTAGTTTAACTGCCAGTGAACAATCAGCCTATTCAACTAAAAATATTAAAAATATGTAAGAGATTAACCATTAACCTATTTATTACATTTGACTTACATTTCATTTGTTACTTTCTGTTGTTTTTTGTTAGTTTAACTGCCAGTGAACAATCAGCCTACTCAACTAAAAATATTAAAAATATGTAAGAGATTAACCATTAACCTATTTATTACATTTGATCACAGATAGTCAAAGGATAATTTCTTTAATTTTAAACTTATTTTATTTTAAACTTATTTTATTTTAAAGGTTTCCAGCTTATGACTATAACATAAAGGGATTAATAAGAGATTTTATTTCAAATTACTGTTACAGGGCCATGCTTATTGAAAATATTTGGTTTATTAAAAAAAGGTATCTGGGGCTTCCCTGGTGGCGCAGTGGTTGAGAATCCGCCTGCCGATGCAGGGGATACGGGTTCGTGCCCCGGTCCGGGAAGATCCCACATGCCGCGGAGCGGCTGGGCCCGTGAGCCATGGCCGCTGAGCCTGCGCATCCGGAGCCTGTGCCCCGCAACGGGAGAGGCCGCAACAGTGAGAGGCCCGCGTACCACAAAAAAAAAAAAAAAAAAAAAAAAAAAAAGGTATCTGGGGGCTTCCCTGGTGGCGCAGTGGTTGAGAGTCCGCCTGCTGATGCAGGGGGACACGGGTTCGTGCCCCGGTCCAGGAAGATCCCACATGCCGCAAAGTGGCTGGGCCCGTGAGCCGTGGCCGCTGAGCCTGTGCGTCTGGAGCCTGTCGCCGCAACAGTGAGAGGCCCGCGTACCGCAAAACAAAAAAAAAAAACCAAAAAACAAACAAACAAACAAACAAAAGGTATCTGGATCTCATTAAACTTCTCTAAAATGTTTTAACATTTGTCACCAAAAACTCAACTCTGACTTACCTGGACACATTACATTGCCATTTTAAAGGTATGCTTTATAGGCATCCACATACACTCCTTTACCACATTAGACAGTACATTAGTCCTCAATGAACTTAGTAAACATACAAGCAAAAGTGTAAGAAGTTGGAGTTCAGCAAAAGCACGATGCTGTGAGACTCTATATAAGGCTATTTTAGAAAGCAGATCATTGTACATTATGAAATCCCTGCTTAAGCCATCTGAACTGCTATCATTACTACTGCTCTTGTTATTTCTTACTTTTTTTGCTGTTGTTATTTTGACAGATGCTACTTGGTGTGTAGAAGAAGGGAAAATGAATAGTGATGGGGGATAGATCTGCTGACTTGAAGCAGTGACAGGTTTTTCGAAAGGGGAAAGGCCAGGAATTCCAGACGTTTTTGAAGTTGATTAGCTAGAGAAGTGCTTGGTAATGGACCAAACTAGCCAATGAAGCTGCTTAATTTGTACTTGGGCTCAAAGCCTGAAGAACTTCTGTCAATGTACTTTCTGGCCACTACCTAACAGGCGTCCATTCTTCAGTATGAGGACTCTTCTAACCTCGAGACACTGACATTTAGTTGAACGCATCATAAAAAAATTTTTTTCCAATTTATACTATTATCCTTCCCCTTTTCATCTTGTATCCTGTAGATCTTGGCATTCTTTAAAAAGCTATGTAAACAATGCTCTTCATATCTCTACTATAACCAAAATCATTTTAATTAGCAAGAATTGTTGTACCATAAACATAAATTTAACAACCTCATAGCAGGCTTTTATGTTATTAAAGGATAATTTGTTCTAATAGCTTTCTGGTAAGAAGTGGATTTCTTTGGGAACCAAATAAGTGATCACTCTGTAAATGAATAGTTCTTGAAAAAAAAGAAAAGCTCTCTCCAGTCAGCAGATGAGAATCTTTCACATATGTCTGGCAAAACTAGTGACACAAAGAACAAAACAATAATTACATTTCCTTGTATTAGTCACGTCAAAGATTACCCATTTTTACCAGCCTAATACTACAGTTTAACTCTGATCTGGTAAAGAAAGCCAGAGCTCTCCTGAAGACAATCTGGAATTGATGTTTCCAAAAGTTAAGAAAAATCTCTAGGAGGGAGCGAGTGGTTAAAGAGAACCATACTGCAGCTAGAAATCAAAAACTTTCCATATGGAGTAGAAGCTAAAAAGATTAGCTTCAAAGTTATATATTTTGTCCTTTAATAATAAGTAGTCGGGTGCCGGTTGAAATTAGAACAGCTTTCAAAACGTTAGCATTTTCTATACGAATATTCTTTTTAAAAAAATAAATTTAGGGCTTCCCTGGTGGCGCAGTGGTTGAGAATCTGCCTGCCAATGCAGGGGACACGGGTTCGAGCCCTGGTTTGGGAAGATCCCACGTGCCGCGGAGCAACTAAGCCCGTGCGCCACAACTACTGAGCCTGCGCGTCTGGAGCCTGTGCTCCGCAACGAGAGGCCGCGACAGTGAGAGGCCTGCGCACCGCGATGAAGAGTGGCCCCCGCTCGCCACAACTAGAGAAAGCCCGCACGCAGCAATAAAGACCCAACACAGCCAAAAATAAATAAATTTAAAAAAAAAAATTTATTTTTGGCTGCATTGGTTCTTCGTTGCTGCGTGCGGGCTTTCTCCAGTTGCGGCGAGCGGGGGCTACTCTTTGTTGCGGTGCTCAGGCTTCTCATTGCGGCGGCTTCTCTTGTTGCGGAGCACAGGCTCTAGGGCACGTGGGCTTCGGTAGTTGCGGCACACAGGCTCAGTAGTTGTGGCTCGCGGGCTCTAGAGAGCAGGCTCAGTAGTTGTGGTGCATGGACTTGTGATGCATGCTCCATGGCATGCGGGATCTTCCAGGACCAGGGCTCAAACCCATGTCCCCTGCATTGGCTGATGGACTCAACCACTGTGCCACCAGGGAAGTCTGATAAGGACTATTCTTGGTCAGTGCAAAACTAGCAAGATAAATCCATTGTCTCAAGTGGATATTGATGGGGCCACTGATTTTATTTATTAAGTCTCTGGCTTATTCCTACTGGGAAACTAGAATAAACACATTTAGGTGGAAGTATTCATTCTTTCATCCGAGGAAATGATCTCTCCTGTTATACCGGTTGAGGAAATGAACCTAGGGTCTACATTTGTACGTGTACCTCTAAACAGAGGATGCTGTGAAAGGAGATGGCGACAATGTAAGACGATTCCTTTGGAAAAAGGTAAAGGCTTTCCTTTGAGGCTATTTATGAGACTTTGTGTTCAGAGTTGGGGTAGAGCCAAGATTAAGGAGATAAACTGAGAAAACTTGAAGCTGACATAGCACTTGGCTTTTCTCCCCAAATACAGATGTACAAGCAGGGACGTGGAAGGAGATCAGGCTGAGGACCTTGACCATGGTGAAAGGCTGGCAAAAAGCTGGGAAAGCACAGAAAGGAAATTTAAAAGTGGAAATGACTGTGCTCAAGGTTAGAAATAAGTGCTAAGAGGAGAGATAATGGGTTGACCCAGTGAGCTTGGCCTGATGGCCTGCAGGTTACTGTTGGGTCTGATGATAAAAATTACAGAAGAAACTGTATAACAAGAGGTGGCCCAATAGAGGATGCTCAGGTCTTACTATTTTTAGCCACTGATATTGGAGGTGGAGGTGTAACAATTAAATGCAGAAATGAAGAGGAAGAGGTAGGCGTGGTAAAAAAGGATAAAGTCACATACTCAGAGATGTAGTACAGTGAGAAAACAAATTAGAGAAACAGATTTAAAAGATAAGAAAGCAAAAAATCCTGAGCTCTGAAGAGGGGCTGTGAGGGGAATAAACAAAACAACAAAAACCCCTGAAATCGATGAGCTAAGACAGGACAGAATCAGAATGGGGGACAGATTTTAAGGTGCAGACAAATAGAGAAAAAAAGGCATGTGAGAGACTCATGTGGATCAGAGTAAGAATTAGAATTCTGTCTGTGCAAGTACTTAGACTAGATGGTGAGGTTTCATCTATTCTGCAAAACAGTCCATGATATTCACTAATTTAGAACCAAAGCAGTCACAACACATTCCTGTATTTTCAATCTGATTAAGGTAAATTATCACGAGCATCAATTTATACTATATTAAAATTTGAAAAAGGAATGTGAATGTATAATCCTTCTTTTGCTCTGTAGTGAGAATACCATTGTATTTGATACTTAGTTACGAGACATTTCAGTACAAATTTTGTGTTCTAGAACTGTTCTGGTGTAGCCTGTTATCCTTACCCAATATTTATTTTTATTCTCAAAAACGTCTTGTTTGGGTGAGAAATTATGTGGTCATCCTAGTTATAATCCACAACTTAACAACAGCAGTATTATGGATTTAATTTGCAAAGAAGCTAGAGAGTGAAAATTTATGTGCTAAATAGGAAACTGTCATTTGTTCAGAAAAGAACATTAATAGTTACTAAAACCTAGAATACATATAAGAAGGGCAGAAAGAAACTGTTTACACAAAAGTGAAAAGACTTTTCTCCAGGGACATCATGCTTTTCCCTAGGAGAGCAACAAAAGACTCCAGGGCAGAGGAGCAATGGATGCAACAGGAGAAGCCTGGCATCACTCTGGGATCTTATTATGGTGGGAACATTCTGCAGTGTTCGAAGCTCGGAATTTTCTGGCATTTAATTCAACCCGAAGCAAAAACATTTCTAAACTCTTCTAAGAAACACCCAGATAAGGACACATGGTGGCTGAAAAACAAACAAAACATAGTATTTCTGTGAAAAAGCAAATGTTAGGATATAAGGAGGAAAAGGGAAATTGTTTACGAACCAGGAGGCTCACGGTGCAGCCAATCTTTTTGCCATCTACCTCGCCCATTTTCATGCAGTCCCTAAAAACAAAAAGCAGGAGTCAGAACTCAGAACTTCCTTCCTAGGGGCGAACACAGTTTGTTCTTTTAGGAAGAAAAAAAAAAAAAAAGGAACTGTCAGAGACTAGAGGCAATTTGCAAGTTGCTGTTCAGATGAAGGCTCAGCGGCATGGAGGCAGTGCCCCAGGAAGCGTGAGCTTGGGAGAGGCCGGGGAGGGGGGCGGTCAGACCCTCCTGAGCACCCCTGTCGCTGAGAATTTCACTGCCAGGTGGACTGTTCTCCCTCTCAATAGACGGGGGCTCCAGGAAGAGGAGGAGTGAAGGTGTGTTAGTACACACCTCTTACTTGGGGTGAGAAGGATCTGCTAAGCCTGGCCATCAGCTGTGAGAGTGAAGCGTTTCTCTTAAAACACCATGCGTTTAAGTGGGATGAACTGCTTCAACAGTTTAGATCATTTCAGAATCAAAAAATGATGACTCGGAAAGCTAATGGTGTGAGTTTCATCCCCCCTCTCCTTTTATAAGAAAGCAGCATGGTTGTACAATTGTCTATTTCACTGTCCTCACCCTAAGATGAATGGATCTACTGGGTTCTAAGGGGTGAGTCTAAACACCAAGAAAAATAAAAAGATTTCTTTACTAACAGGACTGTCTCAATTCACCGAGACTTTAAAAGGACTGTCAAAACCCGCAAAACAAAACATAAAAAAGGAAAAGCAAAGAAAAAACTCTGAACCAGCTCGTTAGAGGTCTGTTATTTTACTGCTCAAGGTTCCACGGTCTGATTATCAATTCTTTGAGTGAGTAACCCAAGGGCAATGTCGACTGTATTCTAACTCTCGGACTTTCTAAGTAGAGCGCAGCGTATCTGGAAAACCGGGAGGGCGGGGGGTGGGCTCGGCTTACCTGTAATCTAACAACCTCTCCATTAGACGAGTTACAGTGGCGATTAATGAAACACCACTCTCCCTCCATGTTTCCCGCTCAATTTTCTTTAGTAGACTGGAAAAGAAAGAACCCAGGGCATTTTCAACATTTATTTTTATCAGTCACCATGACGACCATTTTACTTTCATCAATACCTTAAATGCCTTAGCAACCACTGCAACATCTCACAAGTAGCACAATTTGCAAACAATGTCTTACCTAGGATAGGGACCAAATAGTGGAATTCTAATCCAGGAAGCATTGACAAAGCAAATTGATTTTCATTATCCAAGTCATCAAATACGAATACATGCATATAAATCATATTTTCAAAATATGCAAGCACCTCACAGCTCAAAGACATTGTTTCCTAGCTTCTCTCTTCCACTAACAGACACTTGTGCCTCACCACACCAAACCACACCGTGAAAAGCGAAAACAGGAGTGCCTCTAAGTTTACTTTTAAGTAAGATCTTGCTTTATTCACATGAAAATGTTTTCCTACCTCTCAGTGGAATGCATCTTCATCCAAGCAATTTTACTGCAATGCAACTGCTACAGGAAAATCCTTGTACAGACGGTATGACGTTTTGAGTTTTTTCCTTTCACTTAACATTTGCCCACTCAATACATATTGTACTATCTGTGCACTCACTCAACAGTTTCATTCATTTTGTCATTAATCACAGAGGATTTTCTATGTGGTTGTTACAGCAGATTGATGACAAGTACCGAACCACATCTCTCCTCCTACATTTTCCCTAATCTTAAGCACCTTGGAGCAGAGGCACTGCTATGTAAACACAAAACAATAACAATCATAATAATTAGGATCTGTTTTACTTTGACTCCCACCTCTCAGCAAATTAACCATATACTTGGCAAAAACCTTTACGACTGAACTTTCCCCAAAAGAAAAAGTAAGAACATAGGCATGACAATATGAGGATACTTTGCCCTCCTAAATTTAATGATCGTTATTTCTAAAATGTTGTTTCCCTTTCATCTTGGTTTCAGGAATAACATAGAGAGAAACCATTTCGTACAAGTAACATCTCAGCCTATCCTATACTGTGCTTAGTAGAAAAAAAGCTATTTTGTCAAAGCTGTTTTTTTTGCTCTGTGGCTACGTTCTCTCTCAATCTTCCTTCCCACTCACCACTGTTTCTTCTTGCTATTACCATTCCAGTGCCCAGCTCTCTGTCTTTTCTCCTCATCTGGTGCCTACGTATCCCTGATCATTTGTTTTTCTGGTTTATTCTGAACTGTTTCCTAGATTAAGGAGGGGGAAGAGGGGAAGAAATAGCACATGAAGGGATGGAACTTGCCCTGACTAATCCCCCAGAGAAAGGTCCCCTAGTTTGTTCTAAATGTGTTTTCTTTTAAAAAGCCTCTGAGAAGCACCTGTTTCAAGCTTAAACGCCAAACTGGTATTGAACCAAGTACTCAAATGAAAATCTGCCTGCCAAAGCAATGCAGGATGATGGAGAAATCTTCCCAAGTGACAGCCCACACCTCATATACTTTAGAGGCTGAAAAACAAAGAACTCAAGTTAGGTAATAATTCTAAAAATATATAGAGACTTCTTTTATAGGCATGAGTTTCATTAATTTGCACAGCCTCTGGCTGCAGTAAGAAATCTGAGCTACAGAATCCTCTTGTAAAAAGAGGCACAGCTCTGCAGAGCCTGTTTCCTTGACTAACTCAAGACCCAAATATCAGGACCAAGCCTAGAACCCAGTTCATCTGCTTTCTCGGCCAGGCTAGTTCTTTCTGTGGGGAAGCTTGCCCTCCCAGTTTACCTGATACACATCGATAAGGAGAAGCTATCAGACAAGAAGAGAAGAGTCTCTCTAGATAACTTGGGTGACACTGATCTATAATTTGGTATATTTCTATTTGGTCTATAATCATGCTGATGTGCCCATGGTGAGTACACAGGGAACTCATCTAATCACAGTGAAAGGTGATTTCTTCTTTTCTTTTTTTGAGGCACTAAAATGATAAATGGTTGCTACATGAACTAATGCACTACACTTTACATACATGTCAAAAGAGCATTAACTATGCATCATTCTTTTCTAATGTTGTTAAACCATTTTTAAAAACTGAAGTATAGTTGATTTACAATGTTGTGTTAGTTTCAGGTGTACAGCAAAGTGATTCAGTCATATATATACATATATATGTATATATATTCATTCTCAGATTCGTTTTCATTATAAGACATTGAATATAGTTCCCTGTGCTATACAGTTTCTATTTCATATATAGAAGTGTGTCTATGTTAATCCCAAACTCCTAATTTATCTCCCCCCCTACTCCACGGTAATTTCTCATTGCTAACTGAGAAGCAGTGGGACTCCATCACGGTCCTGCAGGATGACTCACTGCCCAACAGGCTTTTACTCTGTGAAGGAATACGAAGGGTGTAGAATTTGACCCTCAGTCTACCTCTCTCTGTATCCTAACAGGATTGTGTGGAGGCCAACACTTATATGAAGCACCTGTGTCTGTGCACACTCTTTTTTTTTTTTTTTCGGTACGCGGGCCTCTCGCTGTTGTGGCCTCTCCCGTTGCGGAGCACAGGCTCCGGACACGCAGGCTCGGCGGCCATGGCTCACGGGCCCAGCCTCTCGGCGGCACGTGGGATCTTCCCAGACCGGGGCACGAACCCGCGTCCCCTGCATCGGCAGGCGGACTCTCAACCACTGCGCCACCAGCGAAGCCCTGTGCACACTCTTCTTTATCCAAAGAGAAGAGTTACATACCTAAGTATGTGCTACATAGCTAATCCTCTGTCTGCAAACTATAATTAAATGTGTGATCACTAAACAGATATCTACGAAATTTGGAGTCTTACTGAATTATGTAGAGCAACACACGATAGAGCAAAGTAAAGGACTGAGGTGGAGGTTATCTCTTCCGGAAAGCCCCTTTAGAACCCCCGAGGCTACTGGTACCCCACTGTGTGCTCCTACAGCACAGCCACTGCTGCATCTTCAGACTTAGAAGAGCACCTAGCACGGGGAGATGCTCAATAAATGAAGCTGAATGAGTGAATGAAGTGGATCCAGGGAAGCAGAATTTCATTCTGATACCTTATTCTGAATATCACATGGGAGGCAATGATCCACAATTTCAGCATTATCAAAAACAATCAATCCTGACCCCTATTTATTTCAAGAAGATGTAGCGTGGGTAAATGCAGATAACGTGAGGGTCAGTGAAAGGTGAGTTCTTAGGAAGGAAGTTACTATATAAATTTACAGTCTCATTCTAAGGAGGCTATTTTGGCAAGTACATACTACATTTTCAGGAAGCAGTGAGCTCCTTTCAGCTTCTGAACAAATTTTAAGAAGTTTTAGACATGAAATACAGAGAACAAATGAGAATCTGTACCATAGTGGCATGTGTTCCTAACTCATAATGTGTGCAGTGACTCACTGTGATTATACTAATTCACTCTGATTTCTATTGCCAAAAACGCATTTTATTGTTTCCTGAAATATAGTTGGGATTTTAACTTTCTTTTCTGAGCCCAGGTAGTAATGAAAGAAAAATATTTATAGTAATATTTCTAGTAATATGTTAAAAATCAACAAAAGAATAAAAATCTCCATTGAATGAATCAGGTACCTTAAAATAGTCCTAATTATAGAGGCTTAATATTCTAATTATTGGTTTGATTTTAATGCCAAGTTACATCTTCTATTTCAAAGCCATATTTACACACAAGCAATCCAAACTGCATGCTATCAGGCCTTTATTAAAGTAGATAAGAAGCACTATGGAGCTATGTGAGTGTTTATTAATCTTGTGAATTTATCATAAATAATTAATCACAAATCTCAAGAGATTCATTTCACTGAGTGCTTTCTCATTTTAGTTCTTTGTTCAAACCAAGGACTAGTAACTGAACTGAGAGTGGTTTTCAAAAGCAATTTATTATATTGGATGAGGTTTTAATCAGAATTCTTGCTAAACTCCAGCTGTCATGAAAGACAGATGCTTTGTACATTAGAATGAACTAGGGCTTGGTGAATAATTATTAAAAGTTCCAGTTTAATTACAGTATCAGAGGAAAATGGCGTTGTTCAGGACTTAGGACAAAGAATGTATTTTATCATCCACCACTACTGCAAGAAATCTGTGTACCCCTTCTTGGCTTTTCCTTTCAATATAATTTTCTTAAAAGCTTCAAGAATGATTTTGAATCAGGCAAGTTGAAATCTATCAGTCACTAGTAATACTTTTCAAACCTATATGTTAATGTATCCACTGCCCTAAATTTATGATCATAAAATGAATTACAGAATGTTGTATTTGGCTATCAGTACTAAAGCATTACTATTTAGTTTTAGGTGATACTTGGGTGTAAATATAAGTAAAAGCGTATTTTGTGATAGAAAAATGTATTGCTAAATTGTTTTTGCACTTATGAGAGAACTGCAAACATTTCCCAAGCACAATGAACTGGTTCTTCCTTCAAAAAGAAACACTTCATAAGTATAAAAGGTTTGAAAATGACTACGATCCATAGAAAACTGTAGAGGAAACAAGTGCTAGAATTAAAATCCTAAAGCACTAGAACCTTCTTATGTATCCTCTCCGGTCATTTCATACAGTGGATGAATACTTGGCACAAGCACTTCATCTTATGGTAGTGATCACATTCTTTCCTTAGTAAGACAGCCTCAAAGTCTCCTTACAATATTATTTCTCTATCCTCCATACAAATCCTAATCACATAATTTACTAAAACGACTTGCTTCTGTGATATTCTAATAAGAAACATTAAGGAAGAAATTAATAATGCTGAATGAGCAATAAGTATCGAAGAATTAAATCAATTGTTGAAGAACAGATGTAAACGAGGTTAATCTTCCCAATGGCAAATCAACCAAGGATATCTCGCTTCGGAAAGCACTGTGCACAGACACGACAATCACACCACTATTGTGTATTTTCCTCTCCCACTCTTGACCCTATTTAAAATCATTATCTTGCAGCCCCAGTTTAAAAATTATTAGGCATGAAAAGAGTGGAATTTGTTATAGAACGCTTGCGACCTGCCCTAATCAGAGATTGATACAAGGAGATATGTCTAATCATCAACATAACAAGATCCATTTGCCAGTTAAGCAATTATCCTTTATTTCACACTCCACAAAGACAAAGCACTCCTGTGAGACCCAAGCTGTCTTTGTGGCTCTCAGCTGCTTAGCACTGACACCAAATCCCCGGAACAGAATCCACTTGAGATAAACATGTTACTCACATACTGTTGAAGAGCTCACGGTATGTTTCATCACCTTTGCCTTCTGACATCAGGCTGTCCAGTTTGTCAATGAGCTTGGCTTCCACCTGAAACAGACCCAAATGTTACTCTCTTTCCTCCCTTTCACAAGTAGGATTTTCTAGGCATATTGAAACACATTTATTTCTGCCCAGGAAAAAGCCACAGTAAATTTTGTGAAAGCAACATTATCAGCTGTGGTTAACAGGAGACACCCCCTTGGAATTCTAGGGGGCCAATTCAGATGCAGGAACATACTTCAAACTCCCGGTAGGGTAGCATGTGCTGTCGCCAAAGACTTCTATTTGTTGATTCAAACACAAGTGCCTGCAGCCCAGCTTAAATGTTTGAATTCTTTATTTAGGAGCTGTAAAAACTGGCAAGTCTCATTTTTTTCAAAAAATCATGATATATATAAGAACATCAGCAAACTACCATATCCACAAACATTCATTTAAATCTTTGATGTGTTTTGTATCTATTTTCTTTCTCAAAACAGCTCGAGGTTGCACTAAATCTTTGCTAAAGTTGAGAATTTGTCCTAACCATGTACAGATGGTAGATCCATAGACATATTCTAAGTCAGCAATAGGCAGCATGAGAGAGAAAGGACATATTTCCTGAAAACTGTAGTCAAAACATTTATATTCTCAAGAACATAAATCCTTTAGGACTTCAGTATCAGGAAGGCAGAAATAAATATCCCTCATCTGTCAGAGGCAATAGAGGAGACAGAAAATGAAGAATTTCTGCCTGGCCAGAGAGTTGAACAACTAGGGGTAGGGAGGGATATTTGACGTTGTCAAGGAACTAAACACAATTATTCCCTTTGAATCAAATTTCAATAAGGGGATAAAGAGAAAAGGGAAGAAAAGTGGGTCTTCCCCAATACAATTTTTAAACAGCCTTTCATTCATGTATTAGCTTTCTTGAAAATAAATGCAGAGATTGATACAGATGAAATGCCATGCTTTTGGCAACAGGAGGGTCCTATGTATGCATTCAGCTTGCTTGTACAGTTGACAATCATTTCTAAGACTTGAGAAGGCCTTCATCTGGAGAAGCAAGAAGGATCCTTCACACAGGAGAGTGCACATAGGTGAGTGCAATGACTGTGTGAAGAGATAGTAGGTCTGCTGTCTCCAATAGGAGTGACTTGGCATGGCAAAAGCAGTTGATTTCTGCTATGAGAACTGGTTTTGGAATAAGAACGTCTGTCTTTCCAAAACTGGAGCAGAGCTATTAGATCCTATGTCAAAGAGAAATGTTAGGCTTATCTCCTCAGAATTTCCTTTACAACAATTTCTACTGCCTTTCCCTTTAAATTAATTCTCAATGCTTCAAGCAAAGAGCAATAAAACATACTGTGCATCAAATGTTCAAAGCTAAGCCATTCACCAAACACAATGTGCAGACAACTGAGAGGTCAATGATTTTAAGAATCATTAACCTGATTCCTCTGTGTTGTGTCCAGCTGGGAGCAAATAAAGTCTCTGCCAGTTCTTAAACACTGACCTAGGAAATCACAGGACTTTTTAGCTGAAAGGGAATGAAATGTTTTTTTAGGGCTTCTCGGAGACCCAGTGAAACACAGTACCAGAGAGGTGTCCGAGGCTACACAGCTTGGGAGTAGGCAGCCCAGGCTGAGATCTGGTTCGGTGCTCATTCCGCAACTCGGAGTTGAATGCAGTGGCTCAGAGATGCTCAGAGAGAACTGACACTCTTCCAACTGCTCCGAGGAGCGCATCCGCCCACCTGTTTAAAATTGCCACTTCGCCTCTGCTCCCAGTCCATCATATCGTGAAAAATAGGAATCATGACGTTCCGGAGATCTGGCTGGGGTATCAAGGTCACTTCCAGGAAGGGGCCAATCAGGGCAGGGATGAAATGAAGCTTGTGTTCTCCTAAATTGAATATAATATTTATGTGTCAGTACATTTAGTCTGAATAAGATTTCAGAAAATCAATATTATACAGTTTGTTTAAAACTGTCATCACAAGAATACAGTCAATTACAGTTGTCTCCTCAAGCAAGAAAATATTCCCCTAAACAGATATATAAACAGTAAATTTCCATATGTTAATATTTCTTCATTATTTTTAATTAAAAAACTAGGGATTTACCCTTTTCACAGTTTAACAAAAGCCACAAGATACAATTAAACATTACATAAATCATTGGGAATTAGTTATGTATACTATTGTACATTCACACATTAAAATTCTTATGCAGTCATTAAAAATGAGGTTGAAGACGAATAACACAGATGAAGTTTTTCAATATAATTAACTGAAAAAGCAAGGCCGTATACAGTATGCACAGGTACATCTTTCATTTAAAATGAAAAAATATATAATAGTCTAGAAGATTATATCCCCTAATACTAACCACAGTGGTTATCTCTGGATGATGATATTACTGGTGATTTTTATATATGAAAAAAGGTGGTTCCTATCTGTATTATACAATTTTCTTGCTTTTTTATATAATAAACATACAGCCTAAAGAAACATTTAAATGTTGGCGCAAACAAAAAATAGAACAATTTTCTGAAAAGACTACAATGTGATAATAGTGAGCTCAAAATGCTGTTTAGCAAGTGCTCAAAGGTATGGTATCGATAATTCAGAGGAAAGGAAGGTGGAGGGTGGGCTGGATGTGGATGATTTTGTCTAGCATATGAGTGTTGAGCTCAGTCCATTATCCTAGTTATCCATGTTAAATCTCAGAATTTCTGTTTTTATAATAATAAAACTGCATGCTATGGAAAATGTACCATGTACATTTCATGTATGTACATTACATGTATGACGTTTCATATCATGGATGAAAGCATATGATACTGAAAGCATCCACTGAAAACCCAAAGAATGAGCTCAGAAGCTGAGCAGAAGAGAGCTGGCTTCATGAAAGAGCATCATTTCTTTCTTCTTCTTTTCTACCTTTGATCTTTTGTAGTAAGTGTTGAATACATACACACAATCACACTGTTCAGAGTTATTTGCCAATTTCAGAGTTATATATCTTCACGTTAATTATCATTTTCTCTATTTTGTTTTTGTCCTAGAAGGCATTAAGGCGGTCACAGACTTGGACATACATAAATCCAGGGTGCAAACATACAGTTTACATTTATATTGACTTTAGAGGGGTTGTAAAAGGAAGGAGAATATGAAGGAAAGAATCTGGAAAGAGGAGAAAAATGAGGGATGAGGGTCAGAGATGGGCAAACCCAAGTGGGTGTTTGTGAAGTTGTTGTGTTTTGTGACTGGAAGTGCGCTGGGATATTTCAGACGTCTTCAGAATGTGCCCTGCATCTCTTTTTCTCAATATGGGATGACAATAGGACACAATTGGCAGGCCCCTCTCTATCTGAAAGTCCCTTTACTTTACATCACTGCAGTCACATGGTCCTTTCCTCTTTTTCTGATGTTGCATCAAAAGTAACTTCATTGTTTCTTATCATCTCTAAGTCACTTATATACAACCATTACATGTGAGGAAGAAGCTGGCTTGTAATTCTTCTTGCTTTCTTACCTTTTTTTGACTCAGGCAATATTTTATCTTTCCCAAGGGACTACCTAGTTTTCCTCATCAGAGCAAGAACACTTCCTTCTTATTCATCAAAAGATATAAAAAATAAATAAAATAAAATAAACAGATTTAGAAAAAAAAGAAACTTCCTTAAGCCTACCTTTGTATATTTTCCTCCAAAAGAATCAATACTTTCAAGACCAACAAACTCACTGTGGCAGAATATACAGAAACATCAATTCATAGGTCTTCTCCCTGTATCTCCCCCATCCTCCCAACACACACATTTCAAGCAGGTAACTAGCAGCCAGCATTTGCAATTCCTTTCCATAGTTATTTTTGTCAGGGCAGAAAGCAGAAGCAACCTGAACTCAATTACTCTTACTGTCAATTGGAAAAGCCTAAACCCACTCACTGCTTATTCAAGATGTCCTGGCAAATGAGGGGAAGAAAGAGAAAAAGGGAAGGAGATTCCTGCAGAGATGAAGGCTAGCAAGTCCTGAGATTAACGAGCCTTACACCTGTTTTGTGACTCTGCCCCAGGAGATGGCTGCAGGGCTTCAAAGTCTAGCCACAGATGCTGTTCTCCCACAGAACCACAGACTGAAGGGACTCTGTACTCAGGACAAGGGCCATCTTGGCATGTGACTAATAATGAGGAGGACCTCCCTGCTGCTTTGACACTGTGTAAGACACCAAGCTTTTGCATACCTTTTGGGTGTGCATGGGGAAAGGGGGATGAGAGAAGCAGGAAATACAAAATAAAATGAAAATTCCTGCCAGCCCGGATGGTCCTCCTACACCTGCAACGGTGGAATGAGATTCAGAGCCATTACATTACGGATCTTTGTTTTTAATCTTTCCTGAGTCTGGCATCCTTTGACCTCTCTAACAAAGAACATCATTAGCATGCACTTATTTTATTTACCACTATTTCACTGAGTATTCTTGAATCTCTTTTTTAAAAGTGCCTTCCATTTATAGACATTTTACAATGTGATTTTCTTCTTTTAAAAAGTTTTTACTATGAAAAATCTCAAATGTACACAAAATTACAAAGATTAGTAAAATAAATCCCCACATACCCATCATCTAGCTTCAATAGTTATCAACATATTTTTGCTAATCTTGTTTCACCTATCAACCCAACTATTTTTTTCCCTGGGAAATTTTAAACCAAGTCAGAGACATCATAACATTCTACTTGTACAAACATCAGTAAGCATCTTTAACAGGTAGGTCATTTTATAAATATAGAATCACAGTGCCTTTATCACACCTTCAAAAAAGGCAAACAGTAATTCCTCAAATTAATCTAAAACCAGCCTATATTAAGATTTAACTGATTGTCTTAAAACATGTCATTTACAGTTGGCTTGTTTCAATCATAATGCAAACAAAATGCACAAGCTCTATTTTGTAGCCTGATTTTCTAGGACAGTAGAGAAGCCATACCCACATTTATATCATTGTGCAGGAATGTATAATGCTAGCCTTCTTTACTGAAAACAGTTTGGGAACAAAGAATCTGTGCAACCCGTACAAGCCTTCCACCATAGAAAATTTTACTCTTATCCAATCCACAACGCAAAATCTTGAGCTATGTATAGCAATGGTAAAATAAACTTCATTTAGATTATTTCTTTTTAAATCACAGATTTAGTATACTTTTCCCATCTCTAATTGTCAGCCACATGGTCTTGTTTTGAAGTATTTAGGGCACCTGCTACTTGGGCTGTTATATATTTATTCACACAGAGCAGCCTGTTAGGGAAGTATTGATTTTTCTACAGCAGTTACAAGACACTGTGTTTGCAAATGTGGAAGAGAAGCCCACTTTATATTTAGTAAGAATGTTAGTTCAACTAAAAATAGAAAGAAAAAACTTAACCTTGCAGCATGATGAATGGCAAAGGTGGGACACAGCAGTAAAGAATAACCTCTTTCTTTGTAGACTATCCTTGCAAGTATAGGTACAAACATATAAATTTGGGGGAGAAAATTCATGCCTTCCCCCCTCTCGTTTTTTATTGAGGTAACAGTGGTTTACAACATTATATGAATTTTGGGTGTACAACATTATATTTTGACTTCTGTATATGCTAGAGCATGCTCACCACCAGAAGTTTAGTTTGCATTCATCACCATACAGTTGACTCCCTTTACCCATTTCACCCTCCCCCACCTCTCTTCCCCTCTGGTAACCATTAATTCATTCTCTGTATCTATGTGTTTGTTTTTGTTTCATTTTGTTTGTTCATTTATTTACTTTTAATATTCTGTGTTAATGAAATGATATGGTATTCGTCATGGTCTGACTTATTTCCCTTAGCATAATACCCTCAAGGTTGTCACAAATGCAAGATTTCACCTGTCTTATGACTGAGTAGTATTCCATTGTATGTACACACAGCATCTTCTTGATCCATTCATCTGTTGATGGACACTTAGGTTGTTTCCATATCTTGGCTATTGTAAATAATGCTGTAATGAACATAGGGGTGTATATATCTTCTCAGATTAGTGGGTTTTTTTGTTTTTTTGGGTATTCTTTGGATAAATACCCAGAAGTAGCATTGCTAGGTTATATGGTAGATCTAATCTTAATTTTTTGAGCAATCTCCATACTATTTTCCATAGTGGCTGCACCAATTTACGTTCCCACCAACAGTACATGAGCGTTCCCTTTCCTTTGCATCCTGTCCAGCATTGCTATTTGTCTTTTTTTTTTTTTTTTTTTTTTTTTGCAGTACGCGGGCCTCTCACCATTGGGACCTCTCCCGTTGCGGAGCACAGGCTCCAGACGCACAGGCTCAGTAGCCATGGCTCATGGGCCTAGCCGCTCCACGGCATGTGGGATCTTCCCGGACCGGTGCACGAACCCGTATCCCCTGCATCGGCAGGCAGACTCTCAACTACTGCACCACCAGGGAAGCCCTATTTGTCTTTTTGATGACAGCCATTCTAATGGGAGTAAGGTGATAGCTCATTGTGGTTTTGATAGGAATTTCCCCAATAATTAGTGATGATGAACATCTTTTCATGTGCCTGTTGGCCATCTATATATCTTCCTTGAGAAAAATGTCTATTCAGATCCTCTGCCCATTTTCTAATTGTTTTTTGTTGTTGTTCAGTTGTATGAGTTATTTATATATTCGGACATTAACCCGTTATTGGATGTATGACTTGCAAATATCTTCTCCCATTTGGTAGGTTGTCTTTTTGTTCTGTTGATTGTTTCTTTTGCTGTGCAGACACTTTTTAGTTTTATGTAGTCCCATTTGTTTATTTTTGCTTTTGTTTCCCTTGCCTAAGTAGACATATCCAGGAAAATATTGCTAAGACTGATGTCAAAGAGTGTACTGTCTATGTTTTTTTCTCAGAATTCTATCGTTTCAGGTCTTACATTCAAGTTTTTAATCCATTTTTAGTTAATTTTTGTGTATGGTATAAGATGGTGGTCTAGTTTCATTCTTTTGCTGTCCAGTTTACCCAGCACCATTTATTAAAGAGACTGTAGTTTCTCCATTTATGTTCTTTGCTCTTTTATAGTAAATTAATTGTCCATATATGTGTGGGTTTACGTCTGGGCTCTCAGTCCTGTTCCATTGATCTGTGTTTCTGTTTTTATGCCAATACCTTGCTGTTTTGATTACTATAGCTTTCTAGTTTAATTTGAAATCAGGGAGTGTGCTACCTCCAGCTTTGTTCTTTTTTCTTAGGATTATTTTGGCTATTCAGGGTCTTTTGTGGTTCCATACAAATTTTAGGATTGTTTGTTCTATTTCTGTGAAAAATGTCATTGGTATTTTGATAGAGATTGCATTGAATCTGTAGATTGCTTTAGGTAATATGGACATCTTAACAATGTTGATTCTTCCATGAGCATGGGATAATTTTCCATTTCTTTGTGCCACCTTCAATTTCTTTCAACAATGTCTTACTGTTTTCAGTGTACACATCTTTCACCTCTGGTTAAATTTATTCCTAGGTATTTTATCCTCCACTCCCCTCCCACTGCAACAGAATAGTTTTTAGTCCTTCAACTAATAAATTGAAAATATTGAGGAATAACACATCTAAGAAAAGGTGTTCACTTATCACTATTTGTTTTACTCTTCAAAAATAAATCATTTTATCAAAACCAGAATGAGATACCACCTCACAGCCATTAGGGAGGCTACTATAAAAAAAACAAAACAAAACAAGATGAGAACAAACAAAAAAACCAGGACATAAGTGCTGGCAAGGATGTGGAGAAACTGGAACCCTGTGCCCTGTTAGTAGGAATGGAAAATGGTGCAGTTGTTATGGAAAACAATATGGTGATTCCTCAAAACTTAAAAACAGAATTACCATATGAACCACTGCTCACAGGTAAATGTAGGAGCTATAATGATCAGATTTGAAAATCCTAAAGCTTTATGTTTTGTCTATACATTTCTGTATGCAAACTTGCATGTATAGTACAATATTTATATTATATATCGATGATATGTGAACTCTTGATATACATGTTGTATCAAAAAAAAAAAAGCTTTATGTTTAAAAGTAGACTAGTCCCTAAATTATGTATGCCCCCTTTTTCCTTGTCCTCAGCAGCAGAATGTAAAAACTAACTTATTTCTAGCATATGGAAGAGTTTCCACACTTCTGAGGTAAACACCAATGACCAAAATCTGATTTCCATATATTGTCCAGTAAAATTTGTGTTTCTAAATTAGACCAACTGGAAAGTTTCAAGTAACTGTGTATTTAGTGACTCTGGGCATTTCCTCTACTCAATTTATTTTCCAAAACTTAGTGCTTTTTGTATCTACTAAAAACTATTGAGGATTTTAAATTATGAAATCATAACAGTTTACTTGCTTTACGAAAACATGGTGAATATGACTTTATCAAGCTTTTTACTGCTCCACACAAACTAGACAAAAAGTTTAAAATATCAGATTTAAAAACTAAGCTTTTAACAGGCATGGACCGTTTTTTCTTATATCTCTCAAAATAACTTGCACATGGCCAGTGCTTTATGAATTATGTTAAATTGAATCTATCGGCCTGTCCCATTAAAAATGAAAAACTATAATTATCTGAATAAATTTTCCTTTAGCATTCAAAATACTCAATATGACATATTTATAGGTAAACCAAATTATAACTAATGTATTTTGATATTCTAAAGTAACAAGCTGACTTAAGCTCTACAAGGGTGTCAAAATACCCTGAATACTTGATTTTTATTATCATATTTATAAAAAATATATGTTGGAAAGAGGTTTTAACATTTCCAAACATTCTCCAATTCCAGTTGTTGTATAGTAGCAATGACCTTTAAAATTCACCTGATGTTTTGGAAGTCTCAGACTGCAACTCTAGGGAAATAATGTAGAAACCAAGGAATGAAGTGAAAATGCACACTCACCCTATCCTTGAACTATGTCATCCTGGGAATCTGTACTTGAGTATAATAAGTCTTTTCTAATACAGTGCTAGAGCTAGCCTTTAGGGCTGGAAAAACAAAGAAAGGGGAGAGCGTTGTCTAAAGCAGTGCCTTTTAATCTTTTAATCTTTAGCCAAGTGCATAAGAATCACCTGTAGAACTTGTAAAAACTCAGACTGTTCTGCCCATCTCAGAGATTCTCAGAGATTCTATTCCAGTGGGTCTGGGGAGGAGTTAGAGAGTTTGCATTTCTTACAAACTTCCAGGTGATGCTGTCTACTGAGTATCACTGTTCTAAGAGCACTGACCTCATAACGTGTTACAGGGACCAGTATGCTCCAGAGATTTTTCACATTCTCTAGATTTCTGAGGAAAACTAAGACATAACATAAAACCCAGAGGGGTAGAAATATTTTTGTTAAAGACAAAATAGAGAAGAGTTCATGAAGTATACAACGACATCTTTAGTGAGACAAAAGGTGCCAGCTTTATTCAGCAAGCCATGGGTCATGGGCCTAAGGGAACAGGTATGCCGCTTGAAGAAAGATTTATTCGGAAATAACCATACATGGCAATGTTGAGATTTATCTAGAAGAGGTTAACCTGCCATGTTTTCTAACATTATGTTAACTTAAACGAATCTGTCCTGGTCTTATCATTTGAGCTCCAACAAGAGCCTAAACCACAACAGCATTTCAATGCAGCATTCTTTGGAAAACACTTTGCTAAATTAATGCCAAATGCAGTAGGGACATTCCAAGGGTCTTGATCTGTGTTTGAAAAACAAACACACAAAGAATCAATGAAACATGAAGACTGAGAGGAGTGTTCTTCGAATAAGACAAACTGATGTTATTTTTGAGCTGAATCTAAAGACACCTCATGGGCTTCTTCTGGCTGGTTTTAGACAGTCGGAGGTTACTTTCAAGATGCTAACTCGCTTTTTTTTTCCTGAAATTATCAGCAAGCATTGAACACTGGGCTCAGTTATATATAACAAGGCTTCCTCAAATTGCCTTGTATATATTGTACATTTGAGGGATAACCTGGTCAAAAATCACTCTGTAACATGAATTGAAGTAAAATTATAATGGTTCTATTTTCACTTACAGAAAACAAATCCTGCCATCTCCAAGTTGTGCTTGGATGAGCCCAAGAGAAAAGATATAATACTTTCAGGTCATTATATATTCAATTCAAATAGGTCCATCACTTTAATAAATCATAAGGAGGAATTACAATGCAGTAACAGCAAATGAATACTATAAATTTGCATAGTTAACATACCAAATTAAATAAGTTATGACTTTAAAGAAACCCTATGCCAATGAGATTTTAAAACAATTTATCTTCTACATATTATTCTTTTCTACACAACCAATTTGCTAGATAATATGCTCTATCTGCTGTGACAGATTAACACAATTGGATCTAATTGTTTCTTAGCAACTGTAGATGCTTTAAAATCCTTTGGCTATACTCTTCATGATATAGGTCATTGGTTTTTAACATTCGAAGAGTACAGATGCTCAAGTCAATATTTCATAAAGTTTATTCTAAATTTACTGTCATTCAGAGCATCAATTCAGAGCTCTAGAAATTTTGAGTTGCTACAATTCCAAACTCTGGAAGGTTAGCTCATTGCTAGAACAGCATGTATTATTGGAACAATGTTAGATTATAAAATTTGTCATTCAGTAATAATGAAACACACAAAAGAAAGGTGATTTTTCAGACAGACACCAATTTACAGAATTAATTGTAACTTTATTCAATGCCAAAGTGTCAATTACTCTCTATAGATTTCTCTATTGATTTAGACATTTGGTTTCAAATGCTGTCATTGGTAAATTGTCCTTCTTCATTTGTTCACTTAAAAGGACAGTGATAAGCTAAAAATCGAGGTGCTTTTTTTTTCATCACTCACCTAGGTTCTGCCACATGCTGAAAATTTCACAACCCATGGTTACCCGCATGTCACCATACCTGAAATAGAACAAAAATCAAACCTGTTAAAAAGACTCCACAACAAAGAAGTTATCTGTGTCTCTTTAGGACACAATCTTTCATTCTGAATTAAAAGGAAATATGTTTTTAATTGAAGATGTTTAATGCAGGTGACTTTTCATTGAGGTATAACTGATATAATGTCATATTGGTTTTAGGTGTATAATGTAACAATTTGAATATCTGTATATATTGCAAAATGGTCACCACAGTAAGTCCAGTTCATATGCATCACCGTAACTAGTTACAAGTTTTTCTTCTTTTGATGAAAACTTTCAAGATTCACTCTCCTAGCTACTTTCAAATATGTAATACAGTATTATTAACTATAGTCACCATGCTGTATCCACGCTGTACCCACCATGCTGTACCCACCATCCCCATGACTTATTCATTTTATAACTGGAACTTTGTACAATGTACATGTCTTGATGCCTCTAATTCAAATCCTCACATAAATCCTTTAGTAAAACAGATTTGACTCATAATTTTTCGCTCCTATGGTAATTTTGAATCCTGAAAGATTGAGGACAAAAATGTTTAAATAAGTTCAAAATAGTGAAATTTCCAGAAAGGATTGCTTGTTGTCCTCTTGGTCAATGCCTCTCCACTATGATTTCTAGTTATGGAGATCTGATTTATGAATCACTTGAACTAAAATCCTCTTTAAAAAGCACCACATTTTGTTTGCCTCATATTCTTACCCGATTATACACTGGTACTTACTTTTCTAACACCTTTTTCTTTTTGGAAGGTGTAAACATCTCTAACTGCAGACACAACTGGTTTATAAAAATGACTGCAAGGTAAAAGTAGGAATCCCAGATCTAAAACGAGAATGAGATATTTAAATACTATGGGGTTACAAAAATATTTACAGGTGAAGTGACATGATATCTTGGATTTGCTTCAAAAGTGGTAAGTGAATGGGGGGTATAGCTGCAATAAGATTGGCCATGAGTTGGTAATAGTTGAAGCTGGGTATGGGTACATGAGGGATTCATCATACTATACTCTTTACTTTTATATATGTGTAAAATTTTCTATAACAAAGAAGTAAACTAACTAAATAAATACTATCTATTTTTGTTTTGCTTCAATGTTGTATCCCAAGTTTCGTGAGCTCTCTGGTACATGCTAAATGGCAGATGTTTTGTTTCTCTTATAACATGTCTGAGTGTCTCCAAGGAGGCTGAGGTATAAGTTGGATTACTTTATTCCTGTGTGATTTCATTTTTGAAACCCCTTTTCATGTAGAACTGAAAAAAAAAGATACGTACACACTTTTGGATATGCTAATTGCTTTAAATTCAGAGAGTATATAAACATTCCCTACCAAGGCAAATCTTCTAAGTTCTCTTATACCAAAAACAGCATCAGAAAGAGATCAGAATAAAATTCCCCAAAATAAAACTAACCAAAAACGTGGAGGACATCATGGAAGGAAACTAATTGTCTACTGACACCATGTAAAATTAAAGATAAATAGGAGAAACATTATAAAGAGTTAATATCTTTTATACATAAAGAACTCTCACAAATAAAAAAGAATATCACACTCCAAGCAAAATAATGAACAAAAATCAAGAAGATATTCTTTATAAAATATGAATTTTAGTCAATAATTATTCAATACTAACAACTAGTTAATAACTAATAAATAATTATTAACATAACTAGTAAGAAATGTAAATTAAAGCAAAAAAATTGTTCCCTTTATCAAATTGCCCCCCAAAATTGTCTCTTCTAGTGTTGGCGTACATATAGGCAGTCAAATATAATTGGTACAGTCTTTAACAATATTTTCACTTACAAATATTTATCCAAAGAAATAACTAGGAATATATGCCAACTTTTATTTTGTAAGAATACACATAAAAGAGTAATTTATAAGAATAAAACAGTAGAAACAACTTGAATATTAAAAAGTAGCACTGTGATTATGAAATTTTGATACTTTGATTATTGTAAAGTATAAAGACATATTATGGAACCATTAAAATTTCACTGGTTTCTATTGTACTTTTTGTACTTCCTAGTTACCTGATAAGGACATTTTATTAAATGTTTAATATAAAAGAGGCTATTTTTAAAAGAATAAGAAACAAAGATGTAAAAAACATAAAACACCACTAAGAAGGGAAACCAGGATAGGCACTGCCCATTTTTATTTATCTTTTCCCATTTTAAAAATGGTGTATGGAGAATTCTTAGAGACCCAGGCATATCACATTACATTGCAGACTTACACAGAGATGTGTCTTAAAGAATCTTACTAATCTTTCATTTTTTATTTCTTTTTACTAATTCATTCTAAAAAATGGGAAGGAGAAGTAAAGGAACTAAAGGGTTTACTTTGTAAATACATTCTTCATATAAACTCTATTTTAAAAGATGTCTTAAAAAAACATTATTTTCTAAGTTCTTTTTGTCATGCATGCATGGGGATCAAAAAGAATAAGAATTAAAATTTACAGTAACAATAAAGAACTTTCTCTCCTCTTAAGCACTATGATTTCCACCAGGTTGATAAACATATTTATAGACCTAACTTGTTCAAAAATATAATGAAAAACTCTTCTAACATTGTTCATAATTGAAACTAATATGGCCCAAGATTAATTTGAGGTAGACAGAATAACTTTATTTCTCTACTACTGAGAAAGAAAATACTTGAGGTACTTTCCTGAGGGACAGTGTGAAACCTTTTAGCCCAAGTAGGACAGTCATCTAAATGGATACTCACCTTATAATCAAAGTTTTCATTTAAGAAGTTCTTACGAAGTGCATCTGACAGGTACAGAACTGTTGTAATAATAACGCTAGTGATAAAAGAGAATACATTTTAAGTTGGAAACATCATGTTAGTGAAAATCATTTATCAGGCAAGAATAAAGTAACTCAGACAGAAGAAAACCTTCAGTAAGCCTGTGGAACAATACTAGATAATTCATATTTGAAATAAAAAAGAGAACAGATGCCCAGGAAAAAAAAGAAGGAAAAGAAATCCATCACTGAAATGATATGCAGAAAAATCTATGAATTCATATGACTCAGAATTATATTAATATCTTCATGTTTTATAATTTGTAAATTTCCAAAGCAAAAATGATTTAATAAACCTATAATATTCTATATTTTATTAACATGGAAGAAAGTCAGACTTTAAAAAAATACAGAAAAAGAGATGGAGCCCAAAGATGAAATGGATAGGATAAAACGACAGACCATATTGAGTATTTATTAGATATCTTCTCCTGCTCTCTCCCGTTTAAGGTGTTAGGGGGCATGTAAGAGCTATGGAAGTCAGATTCCTTCTCTCATGGTGACAAGATTGCCACTAAAGAAGCCATTACAGACTGTGAAATTGTCTATAACCCAGTACTAAGCTATGTGAAACTGACAGTGAGTGTTACAGCAATTTAGAGAATGGGGCATCTCTGAGCTGGAGAAATTAGGGAAAGCCTGTCAGGGGGGCATATATAGTCATATGTATTTTGTTAGGGAGATTAAAAAAGGAAGATTTGGTGAGTATTCTTGGTTAACTCTTGAGTTACTCAATTTGTTCAAAATCTGTTCCTTTTTACAGCTACAAGAGTATATATTCAGAATTGAATGTATTTCCAATTGGTTCATTTAATGTTAGATATAGCATTATATTGAAACAAGATAGGTCACTCCCCAAACCACCCAAAACCAAGCACCAACATATAAATGATTGATATTTAAAACCTCTTTGGCCTTTTTTAAGATGCATGCATAAGGAAATGCTTGTGATGTGATGAGACCCCAGCTCTCAATATGGGATTTGTAACTGAAGGATATAGCTGTCTGACCCTTTAGGTAAAACAACATGAAACAAAACAAAACACCCCCACCAACCTCACACCTTGGCTGTCCTACTGGTAAAATATAGATGAGAAGAGTACTTACTAATTACAAGAATATTTATAGTCTTCGAAGAACTTAAATGTTCATTATTGTAATCTGCTGGAAAACTCACTATTTTTTTTTTGCGGTACGCAGGCATCTCACTGTTGTAGCCTCTCCTTTTGCGGAGCAAAGGCTCCGGACGCGCAGGCTCAGCGGCCATGGCTCACGGGCCCAGCCGCTCCGCGGCATGTGGGATCTTCCTGGACCGGGGCATGAACCTGTGTCCCCTACATCGGCAGGCGGACTCTCAACCACTGCGCCACCAGGGAAGCCCGGAAAACTCACTATTATAGTCTCCTTGTGGGGCAGGAGAGGATTAACGAGGCTAAGGAGTTGGATGGTTGAATGTGGAAGCTCAAGGTAAGAAGAGGAAAGAGAAGAAAATCACCATTTTCATGGGCACTTGCTCTACCATGAGCAAGCACTGTGTTACAAACATGTGCCTTTTATATGTCATTTACATCTTTCAGTGAATCATCCTATGAAAATCAAGTATAAGTAAAGCCTATGAGATTGAGAAGTCCTGTGGTTTCTTCTCCCCCCTCAAATGGCAGATATCAAGTGAATTTCCTATCAGAGACAAATCACCTGCAAGTAACAGGTATGTAAAGTGGCAATTGTCCAGACACTGGTGAAATCAATAATGGTAACTGATTAAGTTTCCCCAGTAGTTAATTCAAATCTTACTATATGAAACTAAAGCTTACTTGTCAGAAAATGAAATGCCATCAGGCAAGGAAGGGACTCTTTGCCCAGCATCTAGTAGATTGTGGGGCTTCTAAGTTTATTTATTTTTTTTAAATTAAAAAAAAAATTTATTTCATATTGGAGCCTAGTTGATTAAAAATGTTGTGTTAGCTTCTAAGTTTAAAAAAGAAAAATTTGCATCCTTAACAAATGTTCTGCTTTGACATCCAATGGAGAAACACACACAGTTCCACTAAACCTGAGTTTTACATCAAAAACTACCTTCTGGCCCACAACTCTGGCTTGGATTGTTGTTCAGAAACAATAACCTCTAGTGTTCGTGAAACATGACATATCTGGGATTTGGGTTATTAGGCCCAATGCTCCGGAAAGGAGCCACCAAACTCAATCTTCCAAGTGAGAGAGATTATTCCATGGCAAAGATTACTCACTTGTTATTTATATGCTGGGTCCCAAACACACACACAAAATCCACGGTTTCTTGAACTGTGCTTGCTGGTAAACAATATGGAGCCTCTCTGGCTTTATGAAGGACCTGTGAGTCTCAAGCTGGCCGCTCACTGGAATCACTGGGGAGCTTTAAAAACACAGATGTCAGGATCACACCCCCAGAGATTTAATAACTGGACTAGGGTGCGACCTGGACATCAAGATTGGTAAAGCTCCCCGAAGAGTCTATGTACACCTCAAACTGAGAAACACTGCTCTAGACTTTTAAAAGTTAGACAAACTTTCATGGGTACCTGGTAATCTAGTTAAGATGCAGATTATGATTCAGCAGGCCTGGGATAGGGCCTGAGGTTCTGCATTCCTAACAATCTCCAGGAGATGTTGATGCTGTTGATTCACAATCCACCCTTTGAAGAGCAAGGCTCTAGAGAGGTAGGTCTGAGTCAGAAGCACATTCCAAACAACACTGCTTCACATTCTCCTGCCTTCTAGAATTTTAGGCCGAGGGCTACTGTGGTTCTTTAATGGGTCTTGCATCCTTGCTCTGGATTGAACACCTCACCCTCTTATCTTCTCAAGGCTGCTTTATCATCAGGCACAAGAGATACAGGACACAGGGCCTTTTCAGGGCCTCTGGAAAATACTGAGCCCCGAAAAAGTGTTATGGAATCAAAAACTAAAACTGCAAAATAAAAACTAAAAAAAGGTTCATAACATGTCCACAGAATGCAACATTATCATTTTCATTAATTGTCTAATTTAATATTCATGCAATTTCTTTTATATTGAAAAAATTAGAGGTTACTTTTTATAACTTAACAAGACTTCCTAAGTATACAGAAGTGCTGAGAAATCACAGGTAATTGGAATTAAATGATTTACTCCATAGGCCAATAATTTAAAAAGCAAACTGTAGAAACTGCTTTTCATTTTGGCATGTGGCATGTGGGTCTATTTAATGTTTGATATGATGAAGGGTAAGACCTCCAAAAATAAGACTTCTCAGGGCTAGAAAGATCTGAAAATGACTCTACTTCAATTGCTTTTCATTTATGCTCATAACATTCAGCCCAAGTCACAGAGGCAGCTCCCAAAGCTTTTTGTGTCTCAGCACTAAGACAGTTTCCTGGCACACAGGTCTCCAAGCCAACTAAAGGCGTATATATATTATTACTCCTTCACTGTAGTGGATACCTGTAGTGTTTGAGGATTTTTCTTTACTTGTTCTAATTTATCGAAAACCGTGTGGCTCCTTTGGTTTTATTCTTTTACTCATGACTCAGTTTATGAATATGGGAACATTTTAAATCTCAGCGCTCCAACTCAATAGCTAAGAAAGCCTTTGCAATCTTTTTCTACAAACGGTCAAAATACTGATGTCTGCTATAGAAATGCAGGCATAAGGATCACTTTTGACAACGCTAATCTATGGCACAGCATGATAAGTGTACATATAAAAGAGAAACTGGCGCACAAGAAATCAAAGCTCTTTCTTCAAGTTTTCCAGTTGCCACTTCATTCCTGGCATTTAAAGTATTTTTTAAGCAACACTATCCCTCCTATAGAAACCTCATCTCCTATAAACTGTCCTTTTGAAAACTACTCCAACCTGATAATCTGCTGAAGCAAAAGCCCATCTCCATAAATTATAAATGGATTGAGAGAAGCACCTTTTGGATAAACTGGGCATCAACAAGGCTGATGTTTGTGCGCTGAAAAACTATGGAGATCTAAATTTGGAGTATGACAACTTCCCTACAACCTGGCAGGTTAAGAAGGCAGAAGAAATCACCACAAAGACATTTAGGGCAGATAAAAATCCTGGACAGCCATCAGGGAAACTGATCTGAGCTAGTGGTCCTCAAATGTCAGTACATGAGCAGCACCTGAAAGATACATAAGACTTTAGGGCCTCACCAGCGCCTATGGCTTGGTGAGATCACACCGGGGCCCAGCCAGGTGATTCTGATGCACGTGACAGTTCATTCTGAGGTCTGGTGTTACAGATGGAAGAGAAGACAAACAAGGGTTGGGACTTGGAGAGCAATGACATTTGGGGAATTTGTCCTTGTTAAACACTGCATCACCAAGGGCCTAGCCCAGTGTTTGCTGAAGGCCTATAGCCTCAAACCTGTATTTAAATCTATGCTTTGTGATCATTACTTGCTGTACTAGATAATTCTAAAATGTAAAGCTTGTAGAACTTTTTATACTTTTCTATAGATATTTTGAAGAAGAGATTGAAATTGAGACAGGCAAAGCTGATGGAGAAAGGCACTCCAAGTGGAGGGCACAGAATCCTCCAAAATGGGGAAGAAGGAAAAGGATCAGTAATTTTGCTTTCAGTGAAGGAAGCATGTAGTGCGGGTGAGGTAAAAAGAATGAATAAGAATTGAAATGGAAGAATTTTTAAAAATTCCTTGACCTCCTCCTCCGGGCAGTATTGGCAAAAAAAAAATCACTCATGTAACAAAAGCCTCAGTTTTTCTGACCTATTAGGCTTAAACCCTAATGTATTCTTGCCTTTCCTCATGTGTTCATTCTCTCTACCAGCTCCTCACAACTCACCAGGAGATGCAGTCTGCAGGCAATTCTCGTGTAAATATTTGCTATAACTATCGAAGTTTTTGGTACGTTCATCTCAGTAATATATAGTTTTGATAAAAATCACTATCTTTCCCCCTGGACAGAAAAAGCGTTTAAAGATAATTACCCTAATAGAAAAACACCACCATCAACAAAAAACAATGGGTGTTCAACAGATCAGCTACTCTAACATAAAACTTTTCATGGTCAGTATCACATACTCTGTCTTCCTTCCTGTTACTATGGATAAAGTATCAACGCTCCTAGCTAAGGCCAAGCTTCCTTGTGTGCAATAGATCGGTGCTACTCTGAATGTGGTGAGCTTCCTTCATTGAGAAGTCTCAGCACAAAAAACAACGTCAGCTGAACTAAACTGCATGCTTACGCAGTTGATTTAGTTTCCAGTGCAGGTCGATGGTGGACAGGTGCCACCCCCTTAGGAAAGCTGACAGACAGGCACAATGAGAAATACTTTACTTGATCTCCTCCCTACTTGCCTACCCAAGGACACTGTTCCTTCTCTTGGGCCTGATTTCTTCAGCACCATCAATATTTCTCTTTTCTGTGCCCTTCCTATCAGTAAACCAACATGCATAATATTCCATATTTAGAAATGAATCCGAGTCCTCATATCTCCTTCCAGAAATAGCCCCATTTCTCTGCTCCCTTTTACAGCAAAATCTTCTAAAGAGCTGATAACTATTGCTTTCACTTTCTCAATTCCCATCTGTTCGCAAATTCACTCTAATAAGACTTTCATCTCCACCACTCCATGAAACAGAACTTGTCAAGGTCACCAATATCTACATCGCACTGCCAAATCCCAGGGATAACTGTCAGTCCTCATCCTCCAACCTCCCAGCAGCTCTTGATACTCCTTCCTTCATGAAATATTTTCCTCATACAGTATTATACCCTTCTGGTTCTCATCTTACATCACAGGCTACTCCTTTTCAGTCTCTGTTGCTGGTTGCTTCTCAACATCCTGACCTTTGAATGGTTGTCATGTTCTAGGGCCCAGGCTTAAGCAGTCTTCTCTTTTCAATCTATACTTTCTTCTAGGGTACTCTCATTCAGTTTGATGGCTTCAAATACTATCCAATGCTAATGACCCTCAAATGTATGTCTCTAGGCTTGACTTCTTCTCTGAGCTCCATACAAGAATGTCCAGCTTCTCCTACATCTCCACCTGGGTATCTAAGAGCATCTCAAACTTCTGTTCAATACAGGATTCCTCACCTCTCCCACTCCTAATGCTACTCCTCTCTCAGTATCTTCCATCTAAGTGAAAGGTACCACCATTTGTCCTGTTCAGGCCAAAATTCTAAGGGCCATCTTCAAGTTTTTTTCGCTCTTGCCCACAGCCAGTCATCTGTAAGTCTTATCATCTCTGTCTTCAAAATCGATCTTCTCACTACCTTCATTGCAATTCACCTATTCAAGCCATCATCATCTCTTACCTGGACTGCTGTATTAAGCTCCTAACTGGTCCTTTCTGGTTTCTTTCTTGTCTCTCTACCCCCTAACATCTGAACCCTGTCTTCTTCCAACCTCATTTTTACTGGTTTCTTCCCTCCTCACATTTCTGCCACACAGTCTTTCAGCTCCTTGAATGTGCCATCTTCACTCTGACCACAGGGCCTTTGTATATGCTATTCCTGCTGATAAGAACAGTCTTCCTTGGCTATCTGCCTGTTAACTCCTGCTTTAGATTTCAGCTCAAGTTTCACTCCTTCCAAAAGACTCCTCCTATCCTGGTCCAGAACAAAGTTCCTTTCATAACCCCTCTCATAGAACTGTGCTTTTTATCTCTATGACATTTAATTTTACATGTTAGGCACTGAAAAATATGTATTGAATGAATGGGTCAGTGAATTAATGGATGACCTTCCCTAAGAATCTTTGATTCAATAAATCACTTATTTGCTACACAGATCTCATTTGAACGCTAAACTGGTGAAGGCAGTAATCAGCTAAACAATTCAGTGTTTGGTGGGAAAAAAACACACACAAAAAAGTGTATGTTTGAAGCCAAATGCACACAAGATAAACAAAATAAGGGCCTGAAATTTCAACTGCAGGGCCAGGGAGTTTTTACTCTTCTCTGTAAGTAAGTCTGTTACAAGATTTATCTCCTTGAAAATATGTATAAAGCTGTAACTTTATTTTTGTACTGTATTTTGCAATGTGTATGGAAGGGGGTGGAGAGAAGCTTGTCTCAAAGTGTCCTGTATTTTTGGTACTTAATTTTCATCTCCCTTATGTTCTCTTTCTCAGATTGAGCAGTTGTCCTCATCCAACCAAGAAATTACAGTGGACAGGCACAATAGAGCTTTGCAAGCAGGCAGAAGTCAAGTTTCTTATCCTTGTGAAATTTAGCCTGGACGCACTTACTACGTTACACAATGTGAGACATTCAGGTAGAAATAAACAAACGACCATACTAATCGCCAGGTGTCTGTAGTCACAGCTTTTGGCAGGACTTCACATAAAGCAGAGAAGCTGCAGGATTTGGGACAGCACAGTTGACGGAAGAAAGTTAAGGGCATTTAACTGACTTGAAAACATAGGAAGAAAGGACCAGCACATAAAATAACATATTTTGCAGGATGAGCTATTCAGTTGAGTTCAGCGTAGGGCAATGGTGACTTCTCGGCCAGTTACTATCAATTTGACACGTATTAAGCAAACAAGTGGGTAGTGAAAGTGGGAGTTCAGGTTGAAATGCCTCTTTGAGGGGCCCTTATCAAATATTTATCTAAGAAAGTTAGTATCATGGAAGAAAAGGTGGTCAACTTCAGGGACCTAGGTCTAGCTTCTGCAACTTGCTTCTATACAGTTTAACAAAGTAAAACCTTTTTCTTTCTGGTGTGTGCTCTTTAACATATTTAAAATATCTTTAACATCTTTCAGAAATTTATTTTTCTACCAATATTATTGAGGTTAATATTTTTTACAGATAAGGCACAAATAGCTAAAGGCTTATCTCTGAACTACATTGCATTTATAGCACAAGAAAGATCCCACAGGCTTTCATAATTTGAATGGGAAATGGCTATGGCAGTTAAATGAGGAGAGGAGAGGGAAACTGAACAGCAAAGAGCAGGTGGTCTGTTTCAACTTGGCAAGAGCTTCACCAGGCCCTGGGGTCCTATCTGTGAATTAGGTTGGATCTGCCACAGCCCATCGTCGCCAGTGGAAAAGTAGTGCCAGATTCCTATCAGCACTGACTTGGGTGGCAATGGAATGATGTTATTCCATCCAGCAAACGCTTATGGCCTTTTTTCTTGGGTTTGCTATGGGACTAATCTTCTGTTTAAATGCATTACACAGAGCTCATCTCTAACAAAATCATGTTCCTATTTGGTTAACGTTATCGATGAAAATCTTGAACATCATATGTTTACTTAAAAACAGAATCTAGACTTCCAAGTCTTCTACCCACTCATATGCCCATAAAGTCTTCCTAAATGGAGTAGAGATTTTAAGGTGGGGCAGAGCGAGATGGCACTTCATATCAAAAGCCACATGGTTGCCATGGTTTTCAGAAGCTCAAGCACCGCCTTTGTACAAAAGGAACAAAATGTTAAATTTACTTTCAGTTTGAATTTCTGCCACTGAAAATTCTTTTTTTTTTTAATAACAGCTGCTGTTTTTTTTTCAATTTAATTAATTAATTTATTGGCTACGTTGGGTCTTTGTTGCTGCGCGTGGGCTTTCTCTAGTTGCAGTGAGGGGGGCTACTCTTCATTGCAGTGTGCAGGCTTCTCATTGTGGTGGCTTCTCTTGTTGTGGAGCACGGGATCTAGGTGTGCGGGCTTCAGTAGTTGTGGCACATGGGCTCAGTAGTTGTGGCTCGCAGGCTCTAGAGTTGCAGGCTCGGTAGTTGTGGAGCATGGGCTTAGTTGCTCTGCAGCATGTGGGATCTTCCCGGACCAGGGCTCGAACCCTTGTTCCCTGCATTGGCTGGTGGATTCTTAACCACTGCACCACCAGGGAAGTCCCCCACTGAAAATTCTAATTCAAGTCAAAATATCCCTCTGCACACAGAGCAGGCAGAATGACCAAATGATGATGCTGTATGATGATGATGTCAGCAGCCTGGACCCCTTCCCATGTGACTCTCTGGACCACTCCATAGCCCTTGCCAGGTACCCGGAATATTTGCTCTTTGGTAATAAGGCCAGATACATGACCAATGGCTCCCACTTAAATCTGTAGCATCTGGACATCCAGATGAAGAGATATTTGATTCTACTCACAGATATCAAACTAAATATGCTAAACTCTAAAGAGAGCTATTTCAGGAGTCTCAATTAGTCTTCAAAATGGAAAAGCTGTTTCTGTACTTATGTAAAATATAATATGCCATATTATACTGTTTGTTACTTCACCAAGTTTTTAACACAGCATTTTAACACCTCCCCATTTATAAATGTATACTGCAGCAGAAGCCATATTAGGCATAAGTAATCAAAATCAAACCTTATTTTCCTGAGGCTGTTACCACCATCATATCTGGGCATCTGGGGAGGACATACGGCGTCCTTGGCCTATGAATAGATACCTGGAGAATCTAACCTTCACTCTAAGCATGGGAGTGTTGGGGATGGGAGAAAAGGAAGAAGGAGAGGCAGGCAAATGTGGGCTTGAAGGAAAGAATGCTTATGAAATAGGGTAAACTACAAGTGTGGCGATCAGGCCACTTTCCTAAAAAAACTTCATCTTCATTTTGTATCCTGAGATACTAGAGGCAAGAAGTGTGACAGCAGATAAATCCATGACACTGTGCCCTCCAGGAACAGCTCCTGCCATTCTGACCATCCCCTACTCTCCTTTCCTGACTCCTATTCACCCAAGTATTGACCTCAGATCATTTTACCTCCCCCACCCACTGATATGCTTAATACAAGCTAATCTAATCAACTCTCAGAGATTCACTTTTACATCAGTAACTTCCCATATGTCTGTATCTAGTTCTGAACTTCCTTCAGAGCACTATTTCAGCCTCTGCTGGTCACGTTTCTCAGGTGTATAAGAGGATCTTCAACCTTCCTGTGTCCCACTCAAGGGTCATATCTTATTCTCAGTGCTCAGCACATGGGAGATGCTGAATGGATTCTGCTGAGTTTAAATGAATTGAGAAAGATCAGAAACGACTCAAGTGTCCAGCAACAGGGCTGGTTAAATAAACTATGGTACATCTAGTTAATAGAATATTATATAGCTACAAAAGAAAAAGAAACCATAAATGAATGAGGAGCTTTCTACGTGTTGATTTGGTAAGACTGCCAGGATTTTTAAGTGAAAGAGAGATGTGCAAGAGAGTTTATCTATTGTGCTACCTGCTAGTCCCTGCATAAAGGAACAGTGGAAGGACATGCAAGAAATTAATAAAAGTGGTTACTTCAGGCTGGGGGTAGGTGATAAATAAGGTAATGGGAGGGGGACTTCTCAAGGCATACTCTGTTATATTGCTTGATTTTGAACTATGTTAATATATTACCTATTTAAAACAAATAGTAATCATTAAAAAAAAAAAATAAACACGCAAAAAACCCCCCCAAAACGAGTGAGAAATTAATTCAGAGGCAAAGAAAAAGAACTCCAGGATTTGGAGGTTTCAAACTTGAGATCAAAGTGAAAAGACTGTTTCGCAGTCTCCTCTCCCCCTATGCAATGAGCTGCAATTATTATCAATGTAAATGTCTTACTTGTTAGCCACCAAGCGCATGACAGTCCAGTCCTTTGGAAACATCTCTGGGCGTATCAATATTCGGAACACGGTAAATATCTGCAGCAGGAAATCCTTGGATAAGGAGGAAAGACACAATTTTACTGAGTTTTTATAATTGCCAACACACACACACACACACACACACACACACACACACACACACACACACACACTGCTGTTGTTACCATTTCCAAAGCAATTACAGAGAAGGGAGCCCTACTTCAATAGTTTACCCAGGAGAGGGAATCATTACCCTTCCCATTCTTAGTACCCAGCTGGTTTGCTACCCTTCCCAAATGTTCCTTTTTCCTTCTCTTTCTCATGCATAGTGGAAATGACTTTTGGTTTTTCTTAACAAGCTCCAAAAATTTAGGTTTTATAAATAAAATGGAAAACTAGTTAACAGAAGATTAGCAGGGAAATATATTTTCTTTCTTCTATTACAGTGTCCTAAACTTAAGAACTTTTCAACTCAAGAGAACTGTAAATGGTCCTGGTTCGATTTTGCTTTCCTTTAAGTGGGTGTCAAAATTTAGAAATTTTTTGCTTAAGATGATTTTATGTTCATTAAAAAGCACCTTAAGCAAAAATCCCATGTTTTTTAGAGGGCATTCTGAAGATGCAGTATTAATGGGATGCATGCAGGTTTATAGAATCTGAGGGTCCTGTGCAAAATAAATAGAAATAACGAATGTGCGCTAAGCTGAGCCCAGTGACAAGTCCTTAGAAGCTAAGAGAGTGTCAAGGTTTTCTTCACAGAGATGCCATACCAGGGGGAGAGGTATTTATGGAGATGTTATCTTTAAACTGATCACCTGGAAACACTCTTGACAAGAAGCTATTGTCAGGCATGGAAATATCATTTCTTAAAACGTTACAAGAGATAGGCTCAAAGTGCTGGAGCACATTATACTTAACAAGGAATCAAGAAGATAACACACCACAGGTAATGAATAAAATGGAGCTTGCCCTACTCAAAAAGAGATTGGCTCAATCTAGCTATCATTTACATTTATTAACTAGAAAACTTAAAATTTTTTTGTAACTTAAGTACTGCTAGGAAAATATATTTAAAAATCTGATTGAAGGCAACAGTATGGTTTTGCTTAGAAAAAACACCCCAAACACAAGAGTTTTATTTATCAAACCCAACAACACATTATGTTAAACACGTAAACTGCTTGGATATAAGATTATGATTGTCACTCATACCATTAGAAGACAGAAAGATAAAATCTAGAAAACTAAGAAACATGTGGGAGCTGTGTGTGTGTGTTTACATATTCTAACAGCTTTGATCAAACTCATAAATATTTTGACAAGAATTTATTTTAGCTTCTTTGGCTTCAGCACATATACGTTGATGTGTAGTATGTGCCATGTGGAAACATGCCCAATAGGTCATCTTTCTTTAAACGGCCAGTCAGATCCTCCCTGTGTTGTCAGAATCACCAGTTTCCCAAATGTATTCTACTACAGGTCAGATAATTTTGGGAAACACCTCCCATTCTAGCCCTCCCTTGGGATAGGAGGTCATTAGTACACTAAAACTGTGAGAAGCCCTTTTTAATGCATTTCTAAAACTTATTCCAAAAGGTTTTCCGGATGATTCTTTTGAGTTTCCCAGACATGAACACATATAATCCCTGAGAAAAATATTTGCATTTACCTTTCAAAGTGTTACAGCTCACTTTAGTTTCCTGTCTTGTTGCATTTGCTTAGATAGATATTAAAGAAAAAATCATGAAGGTGGTGAGTCGCTTGTTTTTTCACAGTCTACAAGTACTTAGGAATAGTTTAAATAAATTCTAAAATACTGATGTTTCATCTTTTCTCCTCCAATCTTTTAATGGAATTGGAAATTGGAGGCAGCACACTTCGTGGTGGGAAATAGGAGAGTGTGATGTCCATTGCACAGAGAAAAAAATTGGCTGAAAAACTGGTGGCAGGAGGCAAGATATCTATCTTCTGGGCTAGCAACTTGGATCATTCTTTTGTAGTGCAGGGGACAAAGGTGACGTTATTCCAGGTATAGGATTGGAGACAGACAACCTGTTTCTGAACCATCTCATTTTCCTATTCCCATTTATCTCACAAAATATAATAAAAGGCTTGCCAGCATGGGACCTTGTGCCAGTGCTTATGTATTGACATCAACCTTTATTTCCCTGAAGAAAACTTTTCAGTGTCTCAAGTAGCTTTCTAAGCTTCATCTACCTTTACAGAACCAAAGACATTCATTTGTAGAAACCTTACAATGAAAATAAAAGAACATTATACTGAGAATCAGGAAATCTAGACTTTAATCCTGCCTCTGTCATTAACTGGCTCAATGACCTTGGTAACTTATTTAACCTCTCTGGAACTGAGCTCTGAGGCTTTATAATGTGGGGGCTTTAAGGTCCCTTGTAGTTAGAGAAGATTAAAAATAATTAATCTGATCACATATCTATTCATACAGTATGCAAACATGTTTCTTATTTCTCAACTGTAGGCTAATGTTTTAGCAGATGGTAACACAAACACCTTCCAGTGTGGTATTTACATGTAATTTAGTTCAGCAAGTATTTTTTGTCAGCTGCCACACGACAGGTTACACTTCAAACTCAGTTCCAATGTTTTAAAGCACTAAGACATGAATGCTAGATTCAGCACCCCCTGCCTTCCCTCCCCCAATACAATGGTATTTCCTTGTCTGTTCTGAGTACTTTTCAGCTCTGATTATTTCACTAAACAAGAACTTCTGCATAGATATGTGAAATTATTTTGCACACATAACGATAACTAAATGACAGATTCTTTTTATAATCTAGAAAAAGAACACTGCTGTAATAATACTCCTGTCTGGACAGCACACCGAAATAAGTGTTTCATATGCCATCATTTCAAAATTGGCCACCTGGGAGCAGTTTCTTTTCTGTTTGTTTACTTTAAATAGCACAACATGGTTACTTAACTGTATTCCCGGTAATTCAAATAAGGGTTCAAAATAAAAAAAAAAACAAACAGGGAGGTGTTACTTTACAGAAACACTTTTTCTGCAGTGTAAGAGGTTCAAGTAAGAACGTTCACGTGAAAACCTTCAAAAACAATAAAAAGTCTCACATTCAAATAGAAAAGAAAGCCGGAGCAGTTGTTATGATGTTACATTACCATTAACATTTATTCATTCATAAATATTGGGTCCTTTAATATGTGCCGGGCACTGTGTAAGATGCTGGGGACACCTAGTGGGGTAAAATATACTCTTTCATTTATTCATGCAATAATATTTATGGAGTGCCTGCAACATGCCACACCAGAGTTAAGTTAGTTGAATGTGACCTTTGCTCAGAGTTTTGTGGGAAAGATGAATGCTAATTTATTTACGCACATGGTACAAACTAGGATAAATCTGAGGAACAGGTATTCCACACAGAGGGAAGGGCACCTCCAAGTCTCAGACTCAAGACAGAGGTTGCCCGGGCTGCAAAGGGGAGTGGCAAGAAATGGGGCTGGTAGGTCAAAGATGGATAGGGACTTCCCTGGCCGTCCAGTGGTTAAGACTCACGCATTCCAATGCAGGGGGCGTGGGTTCGATTCCTGGGTGGGGTACTAAGATCCCACATGCCTTGTGGCATGCCAAAAATGAAAAAAAAAATTTTTTTAAAGATGGATAGATAAATAGAAAGATAATGATAAATAGGGACCAATCAAAGGTAAATAAATAAACACAAGGTAAATAAATCTCATACCTTTTCCCTGGTAAGCAGTTTGGAAATTTATCCTGAGGGCGATGTGGAGACACTGAGGGGCTTTAAGCAGACATGTAAGAGGATCAAATTCCGATTTTACAAAGATTTTCTGACTACAATAGATAACACATTGTTTTGTGTTTACATGTACTATAGTATCAGAATAGCACAGATAGAAATCAGGTGTATGAAACAGAACTGGGGAGGCACAGAAGGAGGCCTTCTGAGATCATGAAACTTGAGTTAAGAGATTTGGGGAAAAAAAGCATCATGAGGTACGTAGACAGCCCGGGACACTGTCTCCTTATGTCAAGAGCAATGAATGGGACAGAGCCTTCTAGATACACATTTCCTTTACTTATGATTTAGACTATAGTCAATCTTATTTTAAAATTTTGCCACCAATTTCAAATGTGTAAGACCCTTGATGCAAGGTCTGAATTCAATTAAAGAGTGTTAATAATCATTATCACATTGAAACTAATATCCTTAAAATTGACTATTTAAGTACATCATGCAAAAATAACTCTCAAATGGTCCTCAATCCTCAAGAACTATAGAACTATATTTCTGTAATAAAATAAAGACTATAAGTTGAAATAACTGTATGGAAAAAGATGGCTTCTGAAGCAGGCAGACATTTATTATGAGGGTTGATTCATTCAACAAAGCTTTAATGTTCCAGGCTCTGTGCTTTGGATACAAAGACAGAGCCCCTACTCTCAGAGAGCCCATAATCACCAAGAATACAAGGAAACAACAAATAATAACATGCATTGTTGCACATGCTGTCATAGAGGGGGACTGTAGTCTATGAAGGCTTCATTTAAAAAAAGTGATACCTGTGTCGGATTTTACAGCAGGAGCTGAAATCAGGGAAGGGATTAACGGGGTACAAATTAGGCAATGGAAGTGAGGTGTGGTGGAATAGGCATATCAGGTAGACAAAAAAAAAAAAAAAAAAGATCCAGAGGAATTAAAAATTATTTATATGGTTTGTTAGGAATATACAAGTAATCCTAGTAATCTTAAGTGACTGGAATGAAAGGTATTTGGAAAGGGATGGAGGACAACAAGGATGGAAGGTAGACTGAAGATAAGGAAGACTTGAGGAAAAGACTGGACTTTGTCCTGCAGTTAATGTAAAGTCCTCAGAGTTTTAAAGTTGGCTTGAGACTTGATCAGATATGATTGTTGAAAGCTAGTAGGCCAGTATAAGGGAGACAATGAAAGGTAATAATAATGCTGTACATAACTTCCAGAACATGTACACTGTCAGGCTTAGAGCAATATCTCCACATTTCTGTATGAAAAGTCACAATCAACAAAAAACAGGAGTCTTACTGCTCTCTATATACATAAAATGCCAGGGATATGGCCCCAGTAGAAGGGAGGTATATAATAAAACATTACTGACTACAGAAGAAGGGAAAAAAAAAACCCTAATCACTGCTTAGTTTTTGCTTTTGTTCATTTCTAAAATAATGGCATGTTCTAGAGAAGGAAGGAAACAATGCAGAGGACCAGCGCTCAGGTCCGCGTTCCTACACACTTCAGGTGATGCTGTGGCTCACAAGTACTTGAGGACGAAGAAGAAGAAATGGCCTACTGTTCACGATGCTGGAAGCCACTCCAACAGTAACCCTGGAGACACCCAGGTTCTCCAAGCAAGAATGAAGTTAAAACTGCACTAGGCTTAGCAGATACTTGAGAATTACAGACTTTCAACCTTCATTTTGATTCAGAAACCCATGGGGAAATGCTAGGCCAAATTTCTCTTTGAATTGATAAGAAGAGAAAAAAAAGCAGCGATGCTAGGAATAAAGAACAATCAAAAAAAGATTAATTTGAAAATCTCAATATATAATTTATCAGTCAGTTAATCTTACAATGTATATATCCCATGATCCAACAGTTCTACTTCCAGAAATTCATTCTACAGCAACAAGGGCACAAATCCATAGAGATATATGTATCAAGATGTACACCACAGGATCCTTTCTAATGGCAAAAATCAGAAACATCCTGAATGCCCATTAAAAGGGAAATAATTAAATTATGGATCATCAAATAATGAGATTCAGAAGAATGAATAATGTACTGGGCTCTATAATGTCCATGGTATATTATTGTGTGAAAAGACGTGCAACCAGTATGAACAGCATGATTCCATTAAAAAATGTGCGTGTGGATACAGCATAGAAAATAGTCTATGAGGATATGCCCCTATGTGTTAACAGCAACTATATCTGGGGAACAGAATCATGTGTGTGGAGGAAAAGAGGACATATGCTTTATTACTTTAAACCAATAGGGTTATGTGGGATTTTTAGTGTCTAATCCCAATAACAGTTACCATTTTTCATTAATATCACTCTATTAAGTTGTACCTTTCCTTACTGATCATTTCCTTATTTACTCAATTTCTAACCTAAATGTAGATACAAAAAAATCCCCCCCCAAATCCCAAACTCTCCCTCTGTCAATTTAGCCTCATTAGATGTCCTCACTTCATGACTAGAACTACCTCATTACTTTTAAAGAGCTGACGAAGGAAATGTTATACAATTTGATAGCAAAGATTTTCGTTTAGGAAAGTTTATTAATGTTTAGGCAAAAGCTGGGTTTAGCTGCCTGAGCAAAGAACTGAGACGTTAATAGAATATTCCTAGCCCTCACAATTACTTGGGAATGATGATAGCATCAATCTTCATCGCAGGGGGTAGTGAAATGAGATGCTGCAAGAAGAGTTTAGCGCTGCATCTGCTTCATGGCTGAGGGAGTGGGGCTGAGGAGGTACTACATAACTGTTAGCCATTATCACTGTTGTTGCTTATACATATCACACTCATTTACAGCTTACGATTTAGATGCCCCAATAACATTAAGGCATTAACAGAGATCATTTTATTAGTCTTGATATTCCCAACATCTAGCCAAGGTGCTCAACAAATGTTTACTGAGTCAAGCAACTGATACAATAAAATAATAATAGTGCTTATCTCATGGGGTTCTTTTCAGGATTTAATGAGTTAATATTAATCAGCCTCTTAGAACAGTGCCTTACATGTACTAAGTTCTATATAAATGTTTGCTGTTTGAGGTCGTCAGTTCCTTTACCACAATACCCAAATCCCACAGTCCTCTAAGATTTTTGGTTTTATAATCCATATGGCAGCAAAACCTCACCCAAACTACTCATAGTTTTTATTTATCCCACCTAGAGCAAATATTTTATTTAGCTGCAGAAATACTGAGATGTTTGATTATACAGTTGACCCTTGGACAACATGGGTTTGCACTGTGCAGGTTCACTTATACGAAGATTTTTTTCAGTAGTAAATACTACAGTACTACATGATCTGCAGTTGGTTGAATCCATGGATGCAGAGCCATGGATGTGGAGGAAACATGGATAGGGAGGAACCACATGTACAGAGGACTGACGCTAGGCTATATGTGGATTTTCAACTACACATGGTTCAAGGGTCAGCTGTAGTTGCTACCCCCAATTCTACTGGAGGTGCTATATGATACTGTACAGTATATGTGCCATATTATCTTTCTGAAATCTCAAAAATTCTGATTTCTGAAATACCTTTGGTAGAAGGACTTCAGACAAGGGACTAGAGACCAGTGCTATCATCTTTGGAAAACCTTGTAACATAGATTTCAGTAGCATAAATATGGATACTTGACTTTGAAGAAAATTGAGAACAGGAAAACTTTACTTGTTAAAAGGTGGTATCTGAACTTTAAAAATACAGATTAAAACCAGCTGACTAATTAACCTTTAGTAAAATAAATGCCCTCCAGTTTGCCTTCACTCCAGTTATCCCCCTTCCATTCTTACACTGGGGAAGATGTCCTTCCTCCCAGTCAACTCACCTCCCCCTGTGAGTTAGGACCTCTTTTATCTTCAATGTCTCCCTCTCCACCAGCTCTGATCATTTTTATTTAAATATGTTTAAGTCTCCTCCATTATAAATACTCCTCTGACATCCCAAGTTCTCCTTCAGTAGACACCTTATGCTCCTCTTCTTGAAACACTGTCTACATCCACTATATCTTTTTCTTTCTTTTTTTAAAAAATTCCTCAGTCCATGACATCTTGGCTTCCACCCTCACCAATGCACTGAAAATGTTCAAGTGCACCAAACATTCAATAATTCAATAGTGCAACCAGATAGGTCTTTCTTAACACAAATGTGATCATGTCTGTCCCTTCTTAAAACACTCCATAATTTTCCAATGTCCTCAAGATAAAGTCTATGCACATTCACAGAGCCTTATGTCTTACATCTCTCTTCCTCACACTGTACAGTCGGTCTATCAATCTACAATTGTTGCCTGAACGCCTACAGCATGCTAGGCAAGTTCTGGGATCTGAGGATACAGCAGTGAACCAGCCGTCGTTTCAGACATCAAGAAGTTTATAACCTAGTAGCTAGGAGTTGGGGATACACATAAACAAATAAACAAAAATATTCCAGATTCTAATAACTGTTATAAAGGTGGAATGGTAGCTGTAGTATGTCAGTTAGGATATTCAGGTAATGTTTTAGGTGAGAGATCTGAATGTCTCAGCCAAAGATGGACAGCACACTCTCACCCAGCTCTCAGCTGAGACCTCCCTTGGGGAGTTTTCCTCTAGCCTTGAGTTGGGGCTGGCAGCAATTCCTAGATGCTCCAAAGCACTGTGTGCTTACTCTGTGTCTTCACCACTCTCATTTGCCTATGTTACTGCCCATTACCAGTTTGACTCTTCCCCCTACAGGAACCGGCCTTTTTGTTTCTGGTTACATAATAATGTTGGTAGCACTTGGTACGTCGGAATTGCTCAATCTGAAGGACAGATAGAGTAATTAATACTGTTAAAAAAATTTCCTTGGCCTGAAGGCCCAGGTTTTTTTCTTATTTTTTTTAGGTCCGGCTATTTTGCAGTGGGAAACATGTGCCCCTTGAAAAGGTGTGTGGCTGACTGAAATGAGCGAAAGCCACATAAAACACTTTATTCATTACTTTCATTTGCTTTATTATTGTTAATGTGACTATTAAAGCATAAAACTCAATACCTAGATTAAACAAATCATGTTTTTCAACGTATGCTTTTCTACTATTTTTTTCTCATTCTCAGGCCCTGTGAAAATATGTAATTTTTCCTATGTGAAATTTTGAAATATGAAGTCATAGACTTCTTGAGTAAAACCTACTGGTTCCTCAGCTGTGTTAAATATTCAACTTGTGATGAAAATTAATAACTGCACAATTATTTTCCATTTTAACCATATGGGTTTCTGTATGTAAGTGGGTAAGTTCTAAGATCTTTATCCATTTTTAATTCTAAACTCAAGATTAAATATAAGCATGAAAAACATGATATTTTCAGGCCTGGGCATATGCTAATCAATTGTCAGATAGATTACATCTGCCCAAACCTATTCTTTGTTTCATATGACTCAGCTTATCAACTGATCCAAGGTAACTGAAAGATTCTTCTGAGATGATACAACAATTAAAAGTCAAAGATAAGTGATCCCTATGCATTATCTATATTGATAAAAATCTAGACATCTTCCTCTAAGGCACTATGAAGGCTTGTAATCATGCAAACGGGTTACACTGTGACTATAACCATTGTCTTATAATTCTCCATCCCCAAGTGATAGGGATAGAGTAGGATAATTAAATAGTTTGTTTAGCAATCCCACTAGGGAAGGGAATTTTAAGGAAGTCTGGGAGACTGTTGTAAACTAATGACCACTCAACAAAATAATCCAGTAACCTAGCAACAATCTATACTACCTTTTAGGAAGAGCAGGTGCATTCAAGGGCCAGGCACACTCAAGCCACAAGTCCTGACAGTTAAAACACAAGACAGTAGATATGAGATCTGAATCATGTTACACGAAGTCAGGGAATTAATGGTCCTTGAAGAGTAGCATTCTGCATGTAGCCAAGACAGGAATATAGGTGAAAGGGGAAAGAAACCAGGTGAAGGGGAACATTATACCAAAATCTGAGATGAACTACCATATATAAGTATATGTTAATACCCTTTTGCTAATACACATATGATTTAAATAGCGCCATGACAGTCCCGGTTAGACCACAGAGGGTCAAAGGAGGAACTAATGATGTAAGCCTTGACATCTACCCAAAAATGAGGAAGAAGGTCATCTTCTCCCCTCCCCACTTTTTCTTTGATTATAAAAGTGTAGCCCTCTTTGTTCTTGGGGCCATGCTCCCTTGCTGGTCTGCCTGTATCTCTCACAAGCATCCTATGTTAATAAACTCACTCTTTCCCTATCGCTTTGCCTCATGCTGACTTCTTTCTCTTCTGAGACAAAAGAACCAGAGCTTCAGTAAGTCCTGATACCAAGTGAGTAGTTTCAATTAAAAGACAGTGGGTTCAAATGTAAAATAGATAGCTAGTGGGAAGCAGTCACATAGCACAGGGAGATCAGCCCGGTGCTTTGTGACCACCTAGAGGGGTGGGATAGGGAGGGTGGGAGGGAGATGCAAGAGGGAGGGGATATAGTGATATATGTATACGTATAGCTGATTCACTTTGTTATACAACAGAAACAAACACAACAATGTAAAGCAATTATACTCCAATAAAGTTGTTAAAAAAAAAAAAAAAGACAGTGGGTTCAAGTCCCCTCCTAAGTCAGAGATGGTGCGTTTAAGTCCCAATCTGCAGGTGACTTGGGTTCAAGTCCCAGACCGTGGGTTCGAGTCCCAATCTGAGTTTTGGCTGGGTTCAAGTCCCATCCGAGAAAGAGTATGGTTTCACCAGCAGTTAAGTGACCCTTCCATTTTGATGGTTTATGTATGAAGCTGTCTAGAAACTGAAGCAATGGAAGAGAAATAAAAGTAAATACAGACAGAAGATAGGTCATTCCTGTGACTGAGGACAATCAGTTTCTAAGATTTTAGTGAACACCATGAAGGAAGCATTAAAGTCACCTAAATCTTAGCAAAGATTGGATTTTTACAAACCAGCATCAATATTTTCAATTTAATGTCACTGTCAGAGTAGCACAGCATATTGATTAGACCAAAGCCCACAGAGAATGTCAAATACAGCTCTGCCTCCCTAGTCAGAATGTTGTAGCCAGAACTTCTCACTGTGTTTTTAGAGGGATGAAATCAGCTAATATAGTAATACATACTCCCTTATCTGCTATTAAGGCAATATTTCTATAATACATACTCCCTTATCTGCTATTAAGGCAATATTTCTAAGTCCACTTAACTAGACTCAGTCTATTTGCTTTTGTCTCATTAGTTCTGTTATTCTGTTTCTAGGTTACTGGAATTTGATGGCAGGCATTTCAAATCCTATATGCTGTCCAAAATAAGAATTAATTGCCTGGCTTGAGTATAGAAATTTTAAAGAATCAAGACAGAAGAGCAAATTTGTGGATAAATCTGATAAAAAACAGAATTTAATTGAATCAGGTAAAGCAATTGTCAAAAACCCATCAGAACGATGATGAATAAGAACAAGAGAAACTAAAAAGATATATTAGACACTTTAAGAAATGTCACTTACCCTTAGTTCTTCTTTCGTATTGAAACTATCAAGAAGTTGTTGATAATGTCTATCTGTCATTTGCCGTAACAGGGACAGGAGACAAGCAACAAACTCTCCCTAATTGAAAAAAAAAGGAAGCATGTTTTTTAGTAAGTACATAAAAGAACATCAGTAACTTACCTTCAACTGATCTCAAATAGAACACTTGAAAAGAAAACCCACTATGATACAAATTTACCCTATGATGTTGTCTTAATATAAATTAACCATAATATTACAGTCAAATTTCTCCCTGTAATGATTACCACATTTACTTGGTACACATGCATTTTAAAATTTAGAGTGGGGACTTTCCTGGTGGCACAGTGGTTAAGAATCCGCCTGCCAATGCAGGGGACATGGGTTCAATCCCTGGTCCAGGAAGAGCCCACATGCCGTGGAGCAACTAAGCCCATGTGCCACAACTACTGAGCCTGCACTCTAGAGCCTGCAAGCCACAACTACTGAGCCGCGTGCCACAACTACTGAAGCCCGTGTGCCACAACTACGGAGCCTACGCGCCTAGAGCCCGTGCTCTGCAACAAGAGAAGCCACCGCAATGAGAAGCCTGCGCACCACAACAAAGAGTAGCCCCCGCTCACCACAACTAGAGAAAGCCCGCACGCAGCAACGAAGACCCAGTGCAGCCAAAAATAAATAAATAAATAAGTAAATAATGAAAAAATAAAATAAAATTGAGTGGATTTTTTTTTTTAACTTGGGTGGAAGCTTTTCAGTAGGGAAGTAACTCCACACACTTAAAGAAGATAAGGTACTGAGGCTCCTGACCATTTATTAAGCATTTACTACGTCTTCGTTCATTATACTGTTTGAGCCTCATATCAGTGTTATAAGGTAGGGGGTATAATACTAATTTTTTTCTTTTTTTAAAAATTGAAGTATAGTTGATTTACAACATTGTGTTAATTTCTGCTGTATAGCACAGGGAATGCTAATTTAAAGAAAGTAAAATGTAGGTTTGGTGGGCTAAAAGACTTGCCCAAAGTCACACAGCTAAAAACTGGCAGAACTGTAGTTATTCCTGGGGTTTTCTACTCCAAAGCTGTTCCTGTACCTTCATGCTCCATTTTTGAATTCAAATGACCTTCTCCAGCTCATCAGAGTGCTCATCTGCTGACTTGTTGGGTGTCGAAAAAGCCATACATTGCATAATGTTGGTTTCAATCTCCTTTTAAGAACACTTTTTCATATTCTTTTCCATTATGGTTTATCATAGGATATTGAATATAGTTCCCTGTGCTATACGGTAGGACCTTGTTTATCCATCCTGTATATACTAGTTTGCATCTGCTAACCCCAAACTCCCAACCCACCCCCCCTCCATCTCCCCTCCCCCTTGGCAATCACAAGTCTAAGAACAATTTAAGTTAACTGTGATCCTTTTGTGCTTGGGTGTTATGTGATTGACTCCTACAAAGTCCAAACCTTAAAAATTAATAATGAAAAAGAAAAAAAATATATAGCATCCATAGATTTGAAGACTTATACAATTGCTATCACTTGCATTTCCTGATGCATTTCTAACTTAAAATATGTTTTCAATGCAAACTTTTTTGCTCAGCAAAGAATTTATCTACTTTTAGTTACATTTAAAACAATACAAGCACAACAGGAGAAGTAACCAGTGGTAATTGACTGTGGATTTAGAGAAATTCAGTTTAATTGGGAATTGGTTTCTTTGAGTTTACATGGAAAAAGATTATAGGCTCACATGTAAAATCTGAGACTAAAAGCCCTGAGTAGTCGGATTTACCAAGAGAGGCAGCTAAGTCAGGACAGTCAAACGTATCCCCACCAAGGCCATGGGAGGCCTGAGGATGCTACTTAATGGCCATATCAGGGTAACCAGAGATGCAAGCTGGCTCCTTGCATGTGGATAATCATCTGCAACACACAGATATGACAAGTAATTATCCCTACATACTTTTTAGGGCAAATACTTAAGAACTAACCAGTATGGGCTAGCAGAAATACCGTCTAAGTTCAACATATTACTTTGTTAATGCACAAAGGAACCCTTGATACTTAACACAAGAAATAGAAAATTTATGGGCACAATCATGAATATTTTAGTGTATGTGTATGAAGAAACAACCCAAGGCTAGGAAGAAACTACCTGAAAGGACTGGGAGCTCATACATGACTGATGCTCATATATGACTGAGAATAGTGTTTATTCTCACCAGCCAGACTGAAAAATCCTCACTATTAATAGGGCATCAGGGCATCAGTTAGAGTACTAAAAGTACTCTTTTCCTCAGTAGTGGGGAAAAATTACTCCTAGGATAAATGCTGCTTTGATCCTACCTAAAAAAGTTCAAAAGCAAGACCTGAAACAATCTAACAGTCCCCAAAAAACTGCCATCTTCATTCCACAGCAAAGGTCAAAGATATTTTTTGGAATTAAAAAAAAAATTCACCTCCCAACAAGGTAAAATTTACAATGTCTGGCATTCAATAAAAAATTGCTAGCCTTACACAGAAATAGGAAAAAATGATGAAACAAATGAGAAGAGAAAATAATCAATCAATAGAAACAGACCAGAAATGACACAGATAATAGAATTAGCAGTCAAGGACATTAAAATAGTTATTATTACTGTATTCAATATATTCAGGAAGCTTGAGGAAAGACTGAACATGTTAATTAGAGGCATGTAAGATTTCAAAAGGAACCAAAATAAACTTCTAGAGATGAAGATTGTCATGTATGAGATGAAAATTCACTGAATGGGACTAATGGCAGATTAGACTGTGGACAAAGAACGTCACCTGCCATTTCAGTATACCAAGGCTGCTGAGTCATCATCTACGACAGCCACCCCTGATGGTGCACCCTGAGGGGAATTCAGGATGGAGAAAACAGGATACTGGTCCTAGATAGTTAAGATGCACATAAAAGGAATAATTTCAATAAGCCCAGACTCTTGAATCTTCTTATATATAGAAAAGCACTAAAATCATTTACTTGAGATGTCTGTTCTTTGTGATTAGCAATAATCTTTTGATGTTCGACTACATTTTTTTTTTCTTTCAGTAAAAACTCCTATATATCCTGGTTCCTCCCTTACCTCTTTGGGACAGTCCCTCAGAACTATCTGAGAGGCTGCCATCTGGGGCTATACTCCTCAGTAAGTCCGCTGAATAAAACATAATTCTCAACTTTTAGGTTGTGCATTTTTTTCCAGTCAACCGACAATAAAGAAGAAGACAGCATAATAGATATCCTCCAAAATGAAACAGAGAAAAAGAAAAAACTAAAAGAGAAGAAAAAAGCACAGTGAACTCTAGGACAACTTCAAGTAGCAAAATATATACGTAATTGCAGACCTCAAAGAGAAGGGGTCAGAAAAAGTAGTTGATGAAATAAGGGGAAAAAATTTCAGATTCTTTGAAAAGCATAAACCTATGTATCAAAGAATTTCAACAAACCCTAAGCAAACAAAGCATGGAAAAAATTACACCAAAGCACAACATAGTAAAATTGCTGATAGCCAGTAATAAAGAGAAAATCTTAACACCAGTCAGAGGAAAAAAAAGAGACATTATATCCAGAGGAAAAAGATAAGGATGAGAGATTTCTCACTGGAAACAATACAAGCTAGAAAACAGTGAAGCAACATCTTTAGAGTACTGAAAGAAAACAGCTATCAACCAAGAATTTGTTACCCAGTAAAATTCTTTCAAAAACAAAGACAAAATAAAGACTTTTCAGACATCCCAAAACTTAAACAGTTCACCACTTCTACTCATCATTATAGTGAAGGTTCTAGTAAGTGCAATAAAGCAAGAACAAGAAATACAGAAATACAGATTGGAAAGGAATTTTTAAAAAGCTGTCTTTATTCACAGAAAGCATATTGTGTACAAAGGAAATGCTACAGAATCTACAGTGAGCTACTAGAACTACTTAAGCGAGTTAATCAATGTTTAAGAATACAAGTTCAGTGTACAAAAATCAATTTTCTGCATAATGAAAATGAACAATTAGAAATTGATATTTAAAATAATATAATTTATAATACCATTAAAATATGAACTACTTAGTGATATATATGACAGAATATATGTAAGATCTGCTAAAAGCTACAAAAACTTGATGAGAGCAATTAAAGATGACCTAAATAAATAGAGAGATATACTATGTTCATAGACTGGGCGATTCAATATTGTTAAGATGTTAACTCACTCCAAATTGATATATAAATTCAATGCAATCCCACTCCATATCAGGTATTTTTGGGGGAAGAAAGTGACAAGCTGATTTTAAAATTCATATGGAAGTGCAAAGGACCTGGAATAGTGAAAACAACTATGAAAAAGAACAAAGTTAAAGGTCTTAGACTACCTGACTTCGAGACTAAACTATAACACTATGGTAATCAGGATACTGTGTTAGTGATGTCAAAACAGAAAAATAGATACACAGAACAGAAAGCCCAAACCAGAAACAATCCAAACGCCCACGAACAGGTGAATGAATAAACAAATTATAGCATATCCATATAATAAAATACTATTCAGCATTAAAAAGAAATGAACTACTGATAAACAGAGTAACATTGATGAAACTCAAATAATTATATTGAAGAAGTCAAAATGCCCTCCTCTTCCCCCATTCCCCCCAAAAACCAACAACAATAACCACATACTGTATGATTCCATTCACATAAAAATCTAGAAAATGCAAACTTATCTATGGTAACAGAAAGTAGGTCAGTGGTTGCCTGGGGATGAGGTAATGAAGAGGGGCAAGAGGGAGGGAATACAAACAAGCACAAAGAAACTTGCGAGAGTAATAGACATGTTCATTATCTGGATGGTGATGAAGGTTCACAGGTATATATATTATGTCAAAATTTTATCAAACTGTAGACTTTAAACACATGCAATTTTTTGCATGTCAATCATATCCTAAACTTTAAAAAATAAGACATTATGACAATATTATCATTTATGGAATGGCACTATGTGTAAGTTGCTGTATTTTGATTATATTATCAGGTTTATCCCTCACTAGAGCCTTGTTGGGTGGACACTATTAACTTAACGTTACAGTGAGATCTGTTAAAGTTAATAACATATTTATCCCACGTTCTGCAGTCAGAAAATGGTGAAGCTGGGGTGTTAACCTAGGTATCTCTGGCTCTTCTTCCTGCTGCACAGACTGATTTATTTTATTGAGAAAATATAACTGAGCTTGGGGGTTATATTTCAAATGCAAATAGGTATAGAAAAATCTGTCTGTTGATAACCAATGTCTGTACCTTTTAGCCTCTCTTATGTCTTGACATGAAAATGTAAATCTAGTTGTTAGAAATGCATTCAATGTTTCATCTCTTAGTTTTTCTACATCCTATCTACACTGTCTCCAATGCAGCTACTAGATCAATATTCTTAGAATATTTATTTCAACATACATTCTGTGAATAGTGAAATATCTTAAATGACATTCTTTTAAATAATTTTAGTAATAATAAAAATTATTCAAAAGTGAATAGACTTTCATTAAATCTTTACAGTCACCATACCTAGGAGAATACCTCTCTGAATCCATATCACTACCTATTTATATCTGTCACATCTGGTTTAGGCCCAATGCAAACAACTTGTCATCCTGATATCTAATCTTGGCATAATTAAGACATGTTGTCAATCCCAATATTTACTGTACAATGTCATTTTATTTATTCACTTCATCAATTTAGGAACTCCAAGCACATTTAACCCTGTTAAGAGGCCTTAGACGTCCAATATTTTACTGACATATTTTTTACCCATAATGTAACTTTGCTTTTAAGAGATTTTTAAGTGTCTACATGAAAACCCTAGACTCACAATTTATTAAAAAGAATAAATAAAAAAACACTGTTGGCCAAGATTCACTTCATTTTAGTGTTGGAACTTTTTTATGTACAAATCACCGTCAGAAAGAACTCTATGCTATAGTGGCTTGCATCTATTTTACAACTAGATTTAGCATCCTGGTCATTTCCACCAATAACTGTGAATAATGTTATTAGACGGCTACAAGAGTCTTCAAGAAACCTTCTATTATACATACCCACAATATTCCCTAGAAACATCTCACAGAATTCTCCTGCCTTCTTCTCCTTTCCCCAACCACAGCCCATGGTGCACAAAAACTTTCAACAAATGCAGAGTACGTCTTAGACGTGGCTCCTGCTGAACTGAGTCATCTGCACTATAAATGGTATTGAACAGAATTATGTGCAAAGAAAAGAAGCATTTATCACTTGTAAGGAACTCTGGAGTCCAATTAGTTTGAGGATGTGAACAAACAGCCATATATGCCTCTTTATAAAATCTGCTTCCACATACAATTAGATCTTTGAAAGGAACCGATTACAACGGTGCTGCTTTTTTTTTTTTTTTTTTTCCAGCTAGAGAGAGTATTTTAAAGCTAAAGATCAGTTGGTAGAAGAACAAAAAGTACAATCCTTTTAGATACTAAAAATAAGGCTACTATTATCTGGAATTATGACAATAGCGGAAGCCAGTCATCCTGTTGGTGTTACTTGGGGGCAGGGTGACAGCCGTGGTACTCACAGAGAGCTGAAATACTTCACCACAACACACTGTGGGACCGACTTTTACCTACATTATGTCTGCTTATTGTGGGCACTTTTTCTGTAAAGACTGAAGGGTGCTCAGTGTAGGACTGCCAAGTAAAGACTCCCTATTCAGAAAGCCTGTTCTCTAAATAAGAGAAAATGATGAAGAAATTTAGACAGGTCTTCAGGGCCCAGAGAAATGACCTTGTCAATGACCAGAACATATTTCTCCCCATAGAATTCGTTATAATGTAAGCGCTCTTTACAGGAAACTGTCCTGTCTGCTATAAAAGCAGGAAGCCTCTTTTCTTGTCACTTAGCAAAGCTATATTGTAACTAACTTTTAAACCAGGGACCTCCATGCTCTACTCATCTCCAGCCCAAGCACACATTTCAAATCTTTTAATCACACAGTACCTTGCCTAACTTGTCAGTTCTTTCCGTACATCAAAGAAGTAGAAATGAAGAATAAGTAATTAACAGATGACCAGATTTCTTCCCTAGCTTTCCCTACAGTAATCTCCCGAACAGAATGTGTGACCAAACTGTATGAACAAGATAACATCCAGAGGAAGATCACAAGGGAGTTGACAAGCCTGCACATATTGGGGACGGCAATGACTCTGACCCCCATCTCAATGATGAACTGAGATTACTACCCTGTTTCCCTTTAAAACCTTTCATGGCTGAGCAGAATCTTCGCAGGTGGTTTTTGAGGGATGCTGAGTCCACCGTCTCCCCAGATTGCTGGCATTCTGATTAAAGCCACCTTTCTTTTCTATACTTGTGAGTATGTAATTGATTTTGGTTAATTCAGTAACAATAACGACAACAACACAGGTATTACTTCTGCAATAATAATAATAATATTATGGACCACTGTTGCTACCACAATTACTAATGGCTAAAATGTACTGATATTGTTTAAACACTTTTACAGATTTGATGAAACCCTCACACTAACTTTGAGATAAGTACAATTATTTTCTCTGTTTTAAAGGCAAAGAAACAGAAGCTAAAGATACTAGGTAACTTGCCCAAGAGCATGCACAGTTAATCAAAGGGAAGAGTAGTATTCAAACCAGGTCTGCCTGCGGACTCAAAAAAAAGAGCTTTAAAGCATAAAATCTAAGGTGCCAAACAATTTAAGTGCATGTTTTCTCGCAGAGTTCATCCCACATACCTAGAGTGAGCTTGGTTTTTCACACAGCAAGGGGCACAACATAGCTACGTGGGGGAAGGTTTCCCTTTATGTGATTTTCCTAAAATTGTAGCACACCGGACGATCAAACTGCCTGCTCAAATCCATCCATGAGCTTCATGCATTGCCTTCTCAAGTCTTAATTTGCACTGATTATTACACTGTGAAGCCCTACAGGCCATGCATGTCCCAGAGAAATTTGGCAGTTTCAACCCTGCCTATGGATACAAAGCCGTTTGAAAAAGTGTTCTAGCTTTTGACCTCGGGCAGTGTTTGACCACATGGAGCATTTCCTATGATTTTGTTTGTTCTGCCATTATAATTTTAGAATTGTTTTTGAGCTGTATTGCCAGGAAGCAGTTGAAATGTTACCATCAAAACCAAAATGAAGGAGCCTTTCTTCTGCTTTTGGGAAGATGGAGTATATATGTTTTTCCCAATTCCTCCTGCCAAGTACAACTAAAACCCCTCCATTATATATAAAACAAACAGAAGACGACTCTGGAAGGTGGAAAGAAAAGACTGGCTAGAGACCCTGGACCCAAGGAAGGACGTACTGCTGAGTTCTCTGGGTTTTCTTTTTGCCTCATATATCACACCCCTGGAGCTGAAGAAGCTGGCCGTCTTGAAACACCAACTACTGGAACGAAAATCCCCCCCAAAAGCCTATTCTCTTGGGCCAAGGGATCAGGAAATGGGCAGTTTAGGAAGAAAAACTTTTAGCAGTCATTGCTCTACTGCAGCTGAATTCTGCAAAACACTTCGGCCTTTCTCACACCTGCAAAAGCCAAATGGGAAGCCAAGACTTCCATCCTCACAAGGTTGTGATGAGGCATCCAACATCTCTCTCCAGAGCGGAGAGCAAGATAGGGAGCAGGTACTTTAATGACAACTGGTCTGTGTCAGTGAAGACGATGTGAGGAACCTGGACTTCTACCTCCATCTGGCCATAATGAACTGGCACCCAACCCCTTACCCTGCCAAGTCACGTGACATAAAGCCACCTGAAACAGGTTTAAATAAGATCCAGAGTCTTATGATACCAAAATGTCCAGATTTCAACTGAAAATCACTCATCACATCCAAAACCAAGATATAAAATTGAATGAAAAAAGACAAGAGATGTCAACACTGAGATGATAGAGATGTTACACTGAGATGATAGAGATGTTAAAATTATCTGACATAACTAACACAAAAATCAACTCAAAATGGTTCATGGACTTAAATGTAATATAGAAAACTATAACACTTTTTAGGAAAAAAGAACTAGGAGAAAGCCTTCACGATACAGGGCTAGACAAAAAGAGTTCTTCAACTTGACAACAAAAGCATGATCTGTAAAAGGAAAAATTGATAAACTGGGCTTCATTGAAATGAAAAACTTTTGCTCTACAAAAGACCCTGTTAAAAGGATGAAAAAAACAAGCTACAGAGTGGGAGAAAATATTTGTAAACCACATATTCAATGAAGGACAAGTATCTAGAATACAAAAAGAACTCTCAAAACTCAAGAGTAAAAAGCAATCCAATTAGAAAATGGGAAAATGACATAAAAAGACATCCCACTGAAGGGGATATATAGAAGGCAAATAAGTATGTGAAAGATGTTCAGCATAATCAGCCATTAGGGAAATGCAAATCAAAACCATGATAAGATATCCCTACCTACCTATCAGAATGCCCCCATCCCCTCTCCACTCTTCAAAGTGAAAACACCAAATGCTGACTATGGTGTTGAGAAATTGGATCATTCATCATACACTGTGTATATGAGAATGTAAAGTGACACAGCCACTAGGGAAAACAGGCCATTTATTACAAAACTAAATACGCAACAACCATACAATTCAGCAGTCATATTCTTGGGAGTATTTATCCTGGAGAAATGAAGCTTTATGCTTAGATAAAAATTTTTACACAAATGTTTATAGTAGCTGTGTTAGTAACAGCCAAATTCTGGAAACAACCAAGACGGCCTTCAATGGGGATAGTTAAACACACTGTGGTACATCCATACCATGAAAACTACTGACTAAGAAAAAGGAACAAATTATATATAGATACACACACACAATGACCTGGATGAATCTCTAGAGGATTATGCTGACTTAAAAAAAAAAAAAAAAGCCAATCACAAAAGGTTATATACTGTATGATTCTACTTGTACAACATTTTTTAAAATTAATTTTTTAAATTGAAGTAGAGTTGATTTACATTGTTGTGCCAATCTCTGCCGTGCAGTGAAGTGACTCAAATACAACATTCTTAAAAAGACAAAATTATAGAGATGGAGAATAGATTTTGTGGTTGTCAGGCTTAATAAGGAGGTGAAGATGGGAGGGAAGTGAGTTTGGCTGTAAAAGGGCAAGATGGGGGATTCTTGGGGTGATGGAAATATTCTGCATCTTGATTACATTAATGTCAATAGCCTAGTTGTGATACTGTTCTATAGTTCGATAAGAGATTACCATTGGGGAGACTGGAGAAAAGGCACATGGAATATCTATGTTAGTTTTCCCAACTGCACGTGACTCTACAATTATTGCAAAATAGAAAGTTCAGAAAAACATGAAAAGACAGAACAAAAAAATTCAAAACAAAAGCCCCCAAACTTTCAAACCCATAACGAACTCCAGTGGTTTTCAGGAAGAAATGACGTTTTGAGCATTTACTATGAACCAAATAATAGCTAAATACACAAAGCCAACCCTATGAGGTAGGCAGCATTTTACACATGAAATTCCATCAGACCATGAGAAATTAACTGCTTGCTCTTCTTTTCTTTTAATGAGGCAGTACAGCTATTACACATATTAGGAAGTTTTTTCATACTCTCTTTAACCTTAGTTTGTTAAAAGAAAGAATTTAACTTTACTTCCCAAACCCAGGGCTTGGCAGGATGAATCAGGTAAATCTTAGCTCTGAAAGCAGAGAAAATAAAATTCAATGCAAGATGGCCATCCTTAAACATTCAACTTTGGCAGGACAGCCAGGGTGGACATTTTATTTTTTTAAGTAAAAGCAAAAATTATTTTCATCAGGGGCTAGGCAAACATTCTTAAGACAGGGGTTCTGTAATGCACAATTTGTAAAAATAATGGCAAAAGGCTGACATTTTTGTAAATAATCTATATGTGAAAACTATAGCATCTACTGCCATTTTTGCAAATGGTATTTGGAAGAAGGTTCTTAATTAGACCTAAAAAAAAATGTTTGATCAATTGAACGTGAGTTTTAAATAGAAATCAATTCATGTACTAATCCATCCATCTACATATATCTCTCTCTCGCTCTCCACACACACATATAAATATATACACAAATAAACGATCACATAAATGATGTCTTAATATTTCTTATAAATCATGTTATATTAGATTCATAATAGTGGAGCTTGAAGACATCTTAGAAGCTACCAAGTCAAACTTTCTCAATTCATAGCTGAGGAAACTGGGCCCCCCTCACCCCACCCCAAATTAAGATTTTTACTAGTCATAGTGAAAATTTCAGAATCAGAACTCAGGACCCCTAGCTGCTATTGCTCCATTTCACTATTCTCACGTCCCCAAGCTATCTGAGGGATGAAAAAAACGAATGAAAATTTATCAAGAAGACTGGGGATTTAGAACCAGGTTAACTTAAATTGGGCAAAGTGAAAATAAACTGCGCCAATCTGGCCTTTCTGTAATTAAAAATATCTTAATCCAAGATCTTTTAACAAACATGCATCTTACTCTCATCCCCTAGTAAAATCAAGGCAAACTCATATACATTTGAAATGAACACAGATCAACCTCCCAAGGCCAGATTCCCCAGATTCTTAAAGCAACCCACCCTCAAAGCAACTAAGGCTTTACCAAGCACAACTATGCTGTTTGGTGTGCCATTTGCTTTATGGCCTCACCGTGACATCCTGGAACTGGAGACGCATAGTGGAGCCGGATGGCTGGGGTCGACTGGTGATCTCCAATATGGTCCTCAGCAGGATGTCCAGCAGGCTGGCCACTATCACATCTATTTCCTCCAGCACAGACTTTTCCTTAAGAAAAAAAATAATGTGTTCAGGAAATTGTGGCTTAAAGTATATATTAACCTCTCTTTACTGGAAAAGGGGAAAAAGCACATTTCCAAATAGAGAATCAAAGAGTCAGAGAACTCGAGAGCTTAACAGACCTGGACCTCCCCTAACTCACCTAAGTGAATGACCTTCGTTTATAGAAAACAAAGGGCACGGAGATGTTAACAGCTTATCCAAGAGCGTGCAACTCCACTGTGCAGTGGGTACCTGAGATACAAGTAAAATGATGGGGTGATGTTCTGGGAAGCACCCCAGACTAATTCAGAACACCAGCTATGTCACTAACATGGTGTGTGTCCCTGTGCAAGTCAGTTTGCCTTTCTGGGCCTGATTCTTCACTAAACGTCCCTCTTGGTTTTAAGAGTCTATAATTTTTTGATTTCAGTTTGTGCTTACATTTATTCTTCTCATCACTGGAGTTGCACAGGTCATTTTCCAAAACTCTATTTTAAGTGCAAATGACTATTTCCATAAAAATGATTTTTTAAAATCCCTACATGTAAAGGTTAGCAAACAGCATTCAGTCTGGGTGGATACTATTAGTTACAGACTGGACTTAATGTCATTGGTCATGGTGGGACTGCTTCCCCAAAGCAAAATTAGTACTATCTAAGCCCCCAGGACTTGAGAGAGAGATACAAACTGCTCTGCACTGACTGTACATAGTGGATTTGAGTTATTATACCTGCACTAGATGAAGCACTATGATTACAAATACAAAAAAAATGTGAGTTTAAAAGAGCTTTTTGGCTAGGATTTTATGATAAACTTTCTTACACTTGTAAGAAAACTACTAGGGATTTTCCCCCAGAGCAGAGTTTCTGCTCTGAATTCCTTATCAGATAAGTACAAAAATTGACTGCAACTTTAACACTGAAATGGGAGGAAAAACAAAATCACCTCTACTATCACCTGATGTTTTCAGGTTTCTGCAGTGAACTTTTGAACTTACTTTTAACTCTCAGCAATTAGAGTTAGCAAAAACATTCTAACTAGGCCCAGCGTAGCTACGCTTTATTCAACTGGGTGTGTAAAAAGCAATGGTCCTTCCCATGCAGGTGTCTCATACCATACTTTTATTTATTTTTTTCAATTAATTTTATTGGCATATAGTTGCTTTACAGTGTTGTGTTAGTTTCTACTGTATAGCAAAACGAATCAGTCATACATATACATATATCCCCTCTTTTTTAGGTTTCCTTCCCATTTAGTTCACCACAGTGTATTACGTAGAGTTCCCTGTGCTATCGTACTACACTTTTAGACACAGAGCTTCTGGCCTTTTTCTCTCAAGGGCCAACTCTGTTCCCACAGCACTGGGGCCCTATCTCTACTACTTCCACTGGAAGCCCATGTCAGCTGACTGCTGAGCTTTTCAGAAGGTGATCATAAGTCAGAGGAACAAAAATGGGGAAACCGTAGCATAGCAGTAAAAGGGAGACAGAGGAATGAATCTTAGCACTCACTGCCAAACCCTGCTTTGTAAAGGTTGTTACAGATGAGGCTGCTTAGTGAACAGATGCAGACTGACAGAACTGAATAGGGCATACTTCATATGTTGACTTCATATCAGACCCCTGAGCCATGAACATGCATACTCCGAGCTGTCCCCGTTTATAAGCAAGCATGTGGTTTTTCTCTATTGACATTGCATTGTCTAATGCAATTGTATTGCCTCCAGAGTCAGGTACATGACAGGAATTCCTAAAGCCATAACAATTGAGTGATTACTGTCATAACAATTGAGTGATTACTGTCCGGTGAGTAACAGTTGTGGTGCAAGATACCCCCAGGCTCCTGAGGCTCTCCTTTGCTTTTTCTATCTCCACGGGGCTGGACCCAAGGCCCACAGCCAAGCTTGGACCATCATCATGCAATCTTTCACATAACGGGCCCAAACAGGCTGTCTTTGCAAGCAATAATTTATTCTCGCCACAGAGCATTCATCAAGACTAAAGACACATGTGGGAGGCTTTGAGATTTCTAATTTTTCTCATTGGGTATTCAGTTCTTTCTTGAAATACAAGTTTAGGAAACCCAGGTTATTTGGGGTTACAGCGATCCCACAAGGTTAAAAAAAAAATTCCTTTAGAAGTAAAGTAAAAAGTCCAACGTAGCTGGAAATAAAAGTGAGAGTCTCAAAGGATGACTTTTTGGTGTGGTTTATCTGAAGACTTAAAATTTTATTTCCAGAAGCCATATGATGGGAACTACATCTTATAACCTGTATTTACTTACAGAGCTATTTTTCTTGATGAGACAAAATACATTGCTAAGGATCCGAGCGCACATGATCAGGTCCTTCTGTTCTTGCAAGTGCATGTGGAGGTGATGTAACACGACAGGTAAGAGAATGTACCGGGAATCTGGAGGGAGAAGAAGCATTAAGTGTCACATGGAAGAGTTCCGTGCAAACCTCGTGCAAATCCTTATCTACTCTTTAATCTAATTTTAATTGCTAAATTATTAATACATGTAGTTAGAAAGGTACTAACTCTACAAGGTTGATATTGAAAAACAGTAGTCTTTTCCCCAACCCATGATTCCTGCACTTGTGAGACCTTTGACTCTTTTATTGAAATAGGTGTTTTTTTGTTTTTTTACTTCCCAATACCTAAATGGCATGCTTCTCTTGCTATTTCCAGATTTTTCATTGAGATGGATCATCTACTGACTTCCTACTATGGTAAATGAGAATTTAGTTTTTTCACCCCCTTTTCTTCTCCTCAGCCTCTCAATAGAGTTGTATACAATTTCTGGCTAAGTTAACACTTTGCGTTTGCTCTTATCCTGATTTCCAACCTTTTGTCCAAGATCAGATTTTTGTTGTTGTATTTTTGTTTTTCTCTCTCTGAAAGCTTTCAGGAAATTATTCTTGGTAATTCAAAATTTCATGACTATATGACTTGCTTTGACTCTTTAAATCTATAAACCCATGTCCTTCAGTGCTGGGAACTTGCCTTGAATTATTTCTAGGATTATTTCCTTCCCACTGTTTCTTCTGTCCTCTGTCTGGAACTCTGACTACATTCACATCATGAATCTCTTCAGCTGTCTTCTACTTTTCTTGAATATTTTTTCATCTTTTGTCTAAAATTCTGGGCAATTTCCTTACTTTACCTTCCAACCCCTCTATCCAATTTTCTTCTTTACACTATCATACATTTAATCTCCAAGTGTCCTTCTCATTTCCAAGTCCAGTGTTGTGGCCGTACAACCTGTGCAGTCACACAGATCACTGTGCCCACAAAGGCCCCACGCTTGTGTGGATGAAAACTTGTTTCTCACCATCTGCCTCTACAAGGATGAAGACACTAGCTACTGCAGTCACTGACCTTCAACACACCCTGAAAGGAGTTCAGGGTGGAGATCAGGAATGAAGCATTCTGTGCTCTGGGAAAAACTGGCAGAACAGGCCTTCAGATAGTTAGATATTTTTCAGAAGATTTTATGAGCCCAATTTCTTACATCTTCTCATATCTAGAAAAGCACTAAAATCATTAACAGAGACATCTGCTTAGCAGCCACCTCCTGCCAAAACGTGTGCTTGACTACACATATCCCCCTTCACCCGCCAAAATCACATATATACTGACCTCCCCTGCTACCTTCAGAGCAGTTCCTCAGAGCTATCTGGGAGGCTGTCTCCTGGGCTATGGTCCTCATTTTGCCCCAAATAAAACTTAACTCACAGCTCTGGGGTTGTGCGTTTTTTTGGTTTTGTTTTTGTTTTTTTTTTCAGTCGACACTTGGTGTAACGCTCTGCTGCAGCCATCATGAAATTCTTAATAGTTTTCAAACAAAAGGTGTTGCATTTTCATTATGTAGCCATTCGTCTTTATTTCTCTGAATGATCTCTTTATAGCTTCCCATTCTTGTTTCATGGATACACTATCTTCTCTCTCTGGGGAAATCAGAGACAACTTTTTGATTTTTTTTCTCCCTTAATTATCTTTGTCTTTCAAGCTCTTTTTGTTTGTTTGTTTCTTCCTTTTGGCCTCTGCCTTTCACATTAGAGGTTTTTCTCCAGTATTTGGTGATCTTTTATTGTCCATTCATCTTTTCAAGTGAGGTACTGAAATTTTAACTGGGAAAAAAAATAGCTGTGTGCCTAGGTAAGCTTGTGGACTGATGAGGCTTCACCACAGGGAGGAGAGACATGCAGATGATTCATCTGGGGACCCCCAAATTTCAGAATCTGAGATGTCTGCTCTTGGGCTGGTCAGTTTCTCCAGAGAGAAATCTGCTAGTCTCCACTCTGGGGAGCATGAACCCATCATTTTCTGGGTAATGTGGAATCAAGAGACTAAGTGGCTGGTGGGGAAGTGGCTGGTAGGGGTCCCTCTGTTTACTCTGCTTACTGAGGCCCTGTTTATAGTGTGGAGCCTCACCCCCCAAATTTAGCATTGTCTGATTCTTCTGAATCCAGGCATGTCTCATTCACTTACTCTAGAGAGTAAACTTTCCATTTTTTTGCTAAAATAGAGGAGGGATTGAGGTAGGGTGAAGTGGGATACTAAATATTTCTTCTAAAGATTTTTAAAATTTCTAGCACCCTTAATCTTCAGAGAGACCTCATATTTTCAATTCCTGATCCTTTCTGATACCATCCTGAGTTTTCTGCAATTCTGTGGTATAAACTAGTTGTTTTCTTGGCTCTGCCCCAACTCCATAAACCTGTCTGTGTTTCAGCCTTCTTTTGTCTGCTGTCAGACTTTGTAAAAACTGTTGATATGTCTGATGTGTTGTCATCTCCTCTCCCACTCTCCTGAACTTGTGAGATTCCATGTTTTTTAAAAATTCCTTTACTGACCATAGATAGAAAACCACAATTCAAAAGTTTAGCAAATCAATGGCAGCAATATATAGAATAAGTATTACTTCAGGACCAGATGAGGTTTATCTTAAACGCAAGGTTTGTTTAACATCAAAAGCTCATATTCATATACTTTCATCAGGGAAGAAAGATAAATAGAGTTGATTTCCTCTTATGCATGGTCGTTCATTCCTAAAAAGTCACTGGGAGGGCTTCCCTGGTGGCGCAGCAGTTGAGAATCTGCCTGCCAATGCAGAGGACACAGGTTTGAGCCCTGGTTTGGGAAGATCCCACATGCCGCGGACCAACTAGGCCCGTGAGCCACAATTACTGAGCCTACGCGTCTGGAGCCTGTGCTCCGCAACAAGAGAGGCCACGACAGTGAGAGGCCCGTGCACCGCGATGAAGAGTGGCCCCCGCTCGCCGCAACTGGAGAAAGCCCTAGCACAGAAACGAAGACCCAACACAGCTAAAAATAAATAAATAAAATTAAAAAAAAAAAGTCACTGGGAACAGTGAAATGGTGAACAGGGAACCATTTCTCCTAGGAGAAATATATAGGTACTTGTGCATACCTCACAGAGATTACAATCTGAAATCCTAAAATTAACTCATCAAGGTAGATTCTATTTTCTTTATTTTACAAAAGAGAAAACGAGGTTCAGAAGTGTGAAGTGGGGCTTCCCTGGTGGTGCAGTGGTTGAGAGTCCGCCTGCCGACGCAGGACACATGGGTTCGTGCCCCGGTCCGGGAAGATCCCACATGCCGCGGAGCGGCTGGGCCCGTGAGCCATGGCCGCTGAGCCTGTGCGTCCGGAGCCTGTGCTCTGCAACGGGAGAGGCCGCAACGGGAGAGAGGGCACAACATTGAGAGGCCCGTGTACCGCAAAAAAAAAAAAAAAAAAAGAAGTGTGAAGTGGCCTGCCTGAGGGAGCCCCCACTAACAGGGATAAGAATAAGTTGGGAATTAAACTGGCCCCAGAGCTGGAGCTTCCTGCCCTCTGCTGCCTCTGCTCTCTGCTCATTCCCACGTTGGGTGGAAATGGAAGCAGAGCTTCGCCTCGCCCGACCTCAGCTGGGAATGTGTGCATCCCGGAACTCAAAAGTGCTCACCACTCTGTGCGTGCCCGTGAATGAACATAAAAGTGCCACAGTACTGATTCGGGGGCTACAGATAAGTTTCAGGGAGTCAACCTGCGAATAATGAACACGTGTGTCAATCCTCCCTTAAATGGAAGTCTTATCTCGATCTCTAACTTGGCATTCGTATTTGAAATAGTAAGGCGATAGTAATCGAAAAATTGACTTATGCAGTATATATTTCAATCTTTTGAAAAAGTAACAGTGAATACGCTTATTGTCCTGAAGGTTTATTTTTCAACATGATGTCATGAGCACAAAATCAGTGCCTACCGGGGGCCAATAATGGGCATATTATTTACCGGATGTGTACTTACAAATGCCCCAGCCCCTGTACTGCTCTGCTTGATTTTCTAAAAGACGTCATCTGTGCAACAATTCAAATGGATTAATTTTGGTTTATAAAAAAACATGTGTCTTATAAAGAGTTTGCATAAATTGTAACTCCACTTCACTCATTCAAGGAAAAGTGGATAATCTAAATAACTCTATACCTATTAAAGAAACTGAACTTGCCGTTAAGAGCCTACAACGAGAACTCTAGACTCAGGTGGCTTCTATGAACTCTAAGAAGCACTTATTGGTAGAAAGAGTATCAAGTCTACACAAATCTTCCCAGAAAAAAGAATAAACAGGGAATACAACTATCTCATTTTATGAGGCCAGCACTATCTATGCCGAAATTAGCCAAAGACATTACAAGACAAAACTACAGATTTGACATTTCTCATCAACACAGATGCAAATGTCCTTATAAAATTTTAACATAACACACACACACACACACACACAAAATGATTAAATAGGATTTATCCTGGGAATGCAAACTGATTTAACATTTGAAAGTCAATCAATCAATGTAATTCACCATATTAGCAGTAGATGTAGGAAAAATGCAAAATTCAGCATCCATTAATGATAAAAGCTGTCAGGAAGATAAGAATAGAAGGTAATTTTCTCAAATTGATAAAGGGCATTAATGAAATGCCTACCATTAGCTAACATAATAATAGTAGAAGACTGAATGAATGCTTTCTCCTTAAGATCAAAAATAAGGCAAGGATGGCCAATTTCACCCACTCAGCTTAATAATGCACTGGATTCCTAGACAATAAAATAAGGTATATCCATAGGTGAAAAAGTATATGACCCTGTATCCTAATGAAAATCATAAGAAATGCAAACAAAGTATTCACGATTCGGAAAGTGCCTTCATCAGCGTTTGCCTGACTTCTCTTACTGTCTTCTTTATTTCTTTTAGGAGTGAGGTTGGAAGTCTTATATTTCTTTTAACAACTGCCACCAGGCTACCAACATAAGGAGGTCTGGCCTTAGGTTCACCATCACATAAGGCACATAAGGCACGGGCACACTTCACTTTAAGAAAACGAACACGGAGTATTAAAACCCAAACTTGTAAAATAATTCATTGCAGGCTTCCTTTCAACAGGAAGGGTGACCAGGGAACTTAAATACTTATTTACAAATCAATTACTTGAGAAAAAGAACCAAGAAAAGGAAACTAAAAGCTTAAATGACAGGAGTCACTGTCTAGTGATGTTTAATTAGAAAGGAAGATAAAGCTTATCTGATATGTTCTTGCAGCCAGTGGGGTTTGATTTCTAAAAATTCAATTTGCAGCCAACTGTTAAGAAAATCTCTACTGCCAAAAAAGTAAGTAAGGTAGACAAATAATTCATGTGTGGTGTGTAGATTTGCTGCTTCTCCATTAGTAGGGCAATATCAGCCAATGCACAAGATAGAATGGATGGGTAAATAAATGACAAACAAGCTGACTGGTTAAAATGCTAATGCTTACCTTTAAAAGAAAATACCTGGATTCATCAAGAAGGCTCAAAGGAAAAAGAAAGGACTTCCCTGGTGGTGCATTGGTTAAGAATCCACCTGCCAATGCAGGTGACACGGGGTTCGAGCCCTGGTCTGGGAAGATCCCACATGCCATGGAGCGACTAAGCCTGCAAGCCACAACTACTGAGCCCGCGTTCCTAGAGCCCGTGCTCCACAACAAGAGAAGCCACCGCAATGAGAAGCCAGCACACCACATTGAAGAGTAGCCCCGGCTCGCTGCAACTAGACAAAGCCTGAGCGCAGCAACAAAGACCCAACACAGCCCCCCAGAATTCATTAATTAATTAAAAAAAGAAAAAAGAAAACCCATAGTTGAACAAACACTAACTTCCTAAACATTTAACAACAGTATCCGTTATACAGGTTCTATCCTTGAAAGGCTCAAAACACTCATATTATGTATCACATATAAAGCTCACTGTATTGTGTCTCACTTTTTGTTTTGCCTGTACACACTTGAGTGGATAAAGTCAGCTCCTGATAGCAATTTCCAGTGCGTGTGGGGCTAGGAAGGAGGAGAAGCAGCTGAAAAATGCTGATGAATTTCCTCCTTGTGGTTAATTTCGAGGAAAGTCATCATCTTTGCCTCCTCTATCAACAAAGCTTTAGACAACAATTCCTGTAGTCATCTGTCCCCACGGGAGTGAGGTCTGTGAGTCCTGTGGTGGCATTCAGGGCTGCTGGCCACTCTCCCCAAACTGTCCCAGCATGGGCTGGACATCAGCAAGTACACCTAAGCAGCTGCTCTGTGGCAGCCTCAGGACGGGGAGATGGTAAACCAGGTAGGCAAGAGGTCAAGCTGTGGCACAGCTTTGCATGTAGCAGAGCTGCTGGCTGCAGGGAAGCACCAGCCGCACAGGCAACCCTGAAATCAGAGCTGGGCTAGGTCTTTGTCATCAAAGCCACCAGGAATTGAACTGCCAATGTTACAGATAGCAACAAAACCTGCAAACAAGCCCTTCAGACATTAGAGGACAGACAACATTCAGAATGGAAAGGATCACAGATGACTTAGGGGCTACATGCCATGCAGACAAAGTCAGGATCACAGAAGAAAACAAAATACAGGGCTAAGGATGATCTCTCTGTGTGATTCTTACCCAGTGGATTCAATCCCCTCCCATACCCTGCACCTAAAGCAAAATCCTAAGGAACGCAAAGTATCCATCTGTGGGAAAGTGCCTTTATCTGTGTTTGCCTGTCTTCTCTTAGTGACTTCTTGATTTCTTTTGGGAGTGAGGTTAGAAGTCTCGTATTTCTTTTAATGCCTGCTACAGGGCTACCAGCACAAGGAGGTCCAGCCTTAGGTGTACTTTTTACTTTTGTCAACTGTGCTCTGCTTCTGGTCTGGGACTCCAGCACTGAACACTGTTCTGTTGCCATATTCATGCTCAACCTTAGCTCAAAAGTTGCTTTTGTAATAAAACTTTTCTTCTTTAATGCACATCATTTATTCAATAGCTATCGCTGCTCCATCCTGATCCCTAGCCATGACCCAGTACCTAGTATTCATGAAATGTTTATCAAGCAACTATTATGTACCAGGCACTGTTACGGAAGCTAAGACAGAACTGTCATCAAGATAAATATAGCCCCTGCTCTCTGAGGCTTTCCTTCTGGGATGAGGGTGGGAGACAGACATTGAACAACTAAATCACCAATTCTTTAGTTATTACAGATGGGTTAGGTTATCCAAGAAGTAAAAAGCCAAAGAATGAGAGTAATAATGGGGTGGGCGAGGCAGATAGATTCCTGGAGAAATGAGAGTTCAGCTGAGCCCTGAACGGTGCATGGGGGTCAACTAGGTTCAGAAAGGAAGAGGAGAGGGCTTCGTTGGTGGCGCAGTGGTTGAGAGTCCGCCTGCCGATGCAGGAGACACGGGTTCGTGCCCTGGTCCGGGAAGATCCCACGTGCCGCGGAGCGGCTGGGCCCGTGAGTCATGGCCGCTGAGCCTGCGTGGCGTCTGGAGCCTGTGCTCCGCAACGGGAGAGGCCACAACAGTGAGAGGCCAGCATACCACAAAAAAAAAATAAAAAAAAAAAAAAAACAAAGGAAGAGGAGAAAGTGGGTTCCAAGCAGAGTGAAGAAATATGGAGATGGGACCAGGCAGGTGCGCTGGGCCAGATCACAAGGCCTGAGTGTGCCCTCAAAACAGAATAAAACAACTAGGATGTGAATAAAGGAACTGGGTGGGAGTGACATCATCTGGTATGAGTTTCTGAAAGCGAACTATGGCTACACAGATAGACAGGAGAAAGGAGATATGGGGAAAAAGTATAGAAACCACTGGGGCAAGTCAGAGCAGGTGGCAGTTTGTATGGATTAGTGGGAGCTGGGGAGGGGAGAAATGGCTGGGCATGGGATATGCTGTGGAGGCCCAAGAGCAGTGCTGGTGGTAGGTGGAGATGAAGGGCAAAGAGAGAGGAGGGCTTCAAGAGTGACTCTGAGGTCTCTAGGTGGAGAGTGTTGCCACATAGACTATATTGTAATTTGCTACATTACTTGTAACCTAATACCTGGAATGGGGTCTGCTCGCCATAAACATTTGTTGAATGAATGAATGAGCTACACCATGAGTTCTACTGGATCTGACAGGCAACTGAAATGGACCTGACATTTCTGTGTTCGTGTTTTAACCCAGCTTAAATGGGAAGTAAGTAGGTTGCACATCACATTATCACAGGCCAGTTTGCAGCGACTCCATGTGCTGGCACTCGTGCTGGGCGCCCAGGAGAGAGCAGTTATTCCTAACAGCATACATACTTCAACGCAAACCACCGCAGCTACTGGTGGCATTGGAAACAAGACACACTTCCCGGCTCCATGCCCCACCCCGTCCCCAGAAATCTGTGCATGTGTGATTGAGTGACAGATAAGAAATGAAAAGATAGGGGTTCACCCTTTCCCCAGAAATGTGCTTGCTCATTCAATCAGTATTGAAGAGATCAGAAACAAGGTCAGAGAAAAAGGGGAAATTGGATGGTGAGTAGCCCAAAATATGTACATTTACCTTTATTTTCAAACGCCACAGATAAAACTTAGGGTCGGCTACGATTTTGGTGATGCATATTTTTCATCTTAAGTTCTATGTTCAGAGTGGAGCATTACCTAAAACTCCTAATTTTATCTTTTTCTCTTCTAGGGAAAGATGTGGAAATTCTTTTCCAAAGAAGCCCCTTTCTAAGTACTTCTTTAAGAACCTGCACTTTAACGTGGTTTTAACTAATATATACACCTTAAAAATTTTTTGTGTGCAAATCTTTAATAAAAGCCAAGAATAGAGACTGAGCAACTATGAAAACTATGAAACTCTCAGCAAGTGCTTTCAGAGCTCCCTGATGGTGGAGGCCACCCAGAAAGGCCTTTGCTCCTAAGTTTTTCCACTTTGAGCAAGGGGACCTGTGGGAAAACACAGATAAGGGCAGTGAGGAGGGAGTGGATGAAGGAATTGAGACTAGAGGGTGCAAAACACTAAGGATATTTTAACAAAGTCTTTCTTGAGGTCTCAGGGGATTTTTCAAAAAAACAAAACAAAACTATTTTTATATTGGCTAACCAACATGAAATCTACACTAAAAATCTAAGGTCTTTACACTCCTTCCAGTGGTCCTGCATTATCATTCTACTTCTTGGGAAAAAGAGCAGCCCTTATTCATGCAACTCTGCTCATCTTTATAAGGCCCATCTACTACAGCGCAAGCTCTGGCTAATAGAAAAGCTTTTAGCAAATGGCATTTTCAAAAGTGAAAGAAATTTAATCACTTGCAGTGCCAGAGAAGTCAATACTCAACTATGCTTTAACTATAGTTCTAAGAAATAAAAGCTACCAGGCACCCGTCAACTGTAGTAATATTTCCTTCTTAAAGTTGTCAAATTAATAGATACACCATCTCACATCCTTCCTTTATATTATGGCCTAAAATGGGAGGTGGAATGGGGAGGTGGAGGCATTCATTCCCAGAATAAACTGTAAAAGGAGTCTAATAGTCCACCTTCCTCCCTCTCTCCTTTACTTTCATGGCAGCCTTGTATCAAATCCACAAAAGAGCTAATAGGGACCGAGGAGTTTCTGGTGAAAAGGAAACAAAATGACTTTTGGATGCTTTCTTAAGAAATCCCGAACCCTAAGAAATCTGATTCTTTATTTTGTAGGAAAAGAAAGTAGCACCGTCATGTTTCTTGTCTTTACACACGCAGTGCACTCATGCTCACCTCTATTATCCGCGCTGAGGTTTGCCTGATAAACTGCTCAATTATCCCAAAGTAGAAATGTATATGACTTTTTCTTAGCAAGCAAATAGCTCAGCAATGACTACAGACCTCTGCTGAACAATTCAAGTGACAAGCCATGGAGCCCAGTGCAAATGTGATGCAAAACCACCGTCCCCCAGAGCCTGACCTTGCTGCCTGAGAAGACTCAGCACCTGCCCTCTCACTCCCATTGCTTAAACCATCCCTCTGTTCCCGCCCTCCACACTTCCCTGCCCCAACCGCTGTACTTCGAATCTACTGTTTCTGCCATTGCTAAAGTTGTCTTCTGCAACATCCCTGAGACCTTTTCCTGGCCTTCAAAAAACAGGAAGAATAGAATTGTGGGGAAAAAGGGAAAAGTCAGGTGTTCAACTTTTATACCTTAAGTACGTCTGACTGGACCCCACATGATTGAGACATCAAAAAGCAGCCTGCTTAAATTCCAAATCTGAGCTAAGTCTTTCAGTTCTGGCCAGATGCCCTAGACTCTCACCTTGAGGGTGCAGCTCAAAGGGGTTGACTCAGTCCTGCCTGGCTGTGGAATGCCTCTAGCCCTGAGGCTTCCCCTTGGCCCTTAACTCAAGATGGCTTGAACCTTCCTATCACTTTTTTCATTCCTTTCTGTGGCGCTGACCTTGTATTCTCTATGTATTAATTTCAAATCTAAGCTCAACTAGAGGTATTCTGCAGCCATGCTGCTTCCTTTGTGCGTCTCCTCCACTTTTTTCTCCTTGGGATTTGTGATGGTTACATTTATACGTCAATTTGACTGTGCCATGAGACCCCAGATATTTGGTTAAACATTATCTTGGGTGTGTCTGTGTGAGTGTTTCTGGGTGAGAATAACATGTGATTTGGTAGACAAAGTAAAGCAGATTGTCCTCCCCAATGTGGGTGGGCCTCATCTAATCCGTTGAAGCCCTAAATACAAGAAAAGGTGGAGTAAGGGAGGGTTTACTCTCTCTGACTGTCATTCAGCTAAGAAGTCCATCTTCTCCTGCTTTTAGATTTAGACTGGAATTTATACAATCATCTCTCCTGGTTTTCAGGCCTTGGGACTCAGACTAGAACTACACCATCAGCTTTCTTGAGTCTCCAGCTTGCCAACTGCAGACCTTGGAACTTCTCAGCCTCCATAATCACATGGGGTAATTCCTTATAATAAATCTTACACACACATACACACATGCACACAAACATATACTATTGGGTCTGCTTCTCTGCAGAACCCTAATATAGGATTCTAGTACAAAGCCAACTTTCAGAACCTTCTCTCTCTCCTAGGGGCTTATAACATCTACAGTCTTGTTCTCCAAAATGTTTTGAAATTTATTTTCTTAAAGTGTGGGCCAATTGTGCTCCACATTCCTTTCTAGCTAATATGAACCCCCAGAAAATGAGGTCACTTGCTCCGATTCTTCTCACTTCTCTATCACTAACCAGTTCATCTTTGCTGATCAGAATTCAGCTCAGAGTAGCAATTATCTTTGCCATACACAATGCTCTGAGAAATGGAACTGTCATTAAGGCAGTCAAGAATTAAGTACTTTGTCTTCAACTGAATACATAGCCAGTTGATACCCTGTAACATACTTATCCCTACTTTATTTTGCCCTGTTCAGATTTATAATTTTAATCAGAAAAGTGTCATTTGTAACTTCCATCTGGCCAAGATGTGTGTACTTACATGACCGCAGCACTTTGTGTTCCATTTATTTTACTTTCAGTAAGTAAATAAAATTCATAGACTTCTGAGTGTTTTTGACCTTCTACACCATTACACTGCTTCTGACCTGTTTGTTTTACCCATATGTAGTAGGCAGAATAAACGGTTGCCCCCAAAGATATCTACATCTGAATTCTCAGAACCTGTGAATATGTTATGTGAAAATAATATGTTAGATGAAGAGATTTTGCAGAAATGATTAAATTAAGGATGTAGAGATAGGGAGATTATCCAGGTGGGCACCATGTAAACATAGGGGTCCTTACAAGTGAAAGCAGCTAGACAGAGTCAGAGGGAGATGTGAAGATGTTACACTGCTGGCTTTAAAGGTGAAGGAGGGGGCCATAAACCAAGGAATGCAGGTGGCCTCTAGAAGGTGTACAAGGCAAGAAAACGAATTATCCTCTAGACATTATACAAAGGAACGTCACTCTGTTGACACCCTGATTTTAGCCCAGTGAGAAGCATTTTGGACTTCTGCCCTACAGACATGTAACATAAGAAATTTCAGTTACATTAATCCACTAAGTTTGTGGTAGTTGTTGTAGCATCAATAGGAAACTAAGAGGCCAAAACTATATGTAAAACACGAGTCTGATTTCACCATATTTTGGTGATGCTATTCTCTTTTTTGGTTATGCTTCCTAGGTAATATTTACCCTTTCTCTGTCATTTGGTTATAGGTATTTTGAGGGAAATAAGACAAAACTGGGGCAACCAAATTCCAAACTCCCTTTAAAAACTCCTTTGTTTTGAGAAGTGTGTGTTTTTGCGGTACGCGGGCCTCTCACTGTTGTGGCCTCTCCCGTTGTGGAGCGCAGGCTCCGGATGCGCAGGCTCAGCAGCCACGGCTCACGGGCCCAGCCGCTGTGCGGCATGTGGGATCTTTCCAGACCGGGGCTCAAACCCGTGTCCCCTGCGTCGGCAGGCGGACTCTCAACCACTGCGCCACCAGGGAAGCCCTTTTTTTTTAAGTAAAGGTCAAATGTATTAGACTTAATCTCTTTACCTGTTGTCCTCTACCAGAGCCTCTCTTACTATGGTTCTCTGCATCCACACAATGCCCTTAGTTACAGTTTTATATTGTCCCTCTTCTTCTTCCAATTAGACAGAATCTGCTTATTTTTGTGAGATTTACCATGGCCCTTGTAGGGTTCACACTCTCCTCTTAACCACCAGCCAAGACCTCCTTCCTGGTTCTTTGACACGGTCTACAGAGCCAATGATTTGCATTGCACATCTTTGCCTCCAGTATCTCATCTTTCAACCGGACAACATAGATATGCTCCATCTATCCCCCAAGTCCACAGTTTCTGACTTAGAATTTCAGAGTCACTAGAAATACTTTCTAGGTTTGCTAACACTATTGCTGGGTCCCATCTGATTTAATTAGAGGGTAGTTTGAGCCTTGGAAGGCTCTCAGAAATGCCTGCTGTTTTTCTCCATGAAAATGGCCTCTTTCCAGATACGCCCTGCCATTTATACATGACGACGGTCTATTTTCCTCAGTAGTGAGTCACTAAACAGCAAGCTAATTCTATCTTCCTGGGGCACTGACAGAAGTCGACCCTCTTACTAGCATCTGCACATGCTTTTAAGTGTTCCATTGATTGGGAGCTGCTTTGCTTCCCAAAAGTTTATGCTTCCCCATAATTCTCCTCCATGGTGATTGTCACACATATCACGAGAGGCAGGTTCCCCCACCTCCCCTTCCTCCTCCACACCAGCATCACCATCACTAAATCCCAGCAGTGGCTCTGAGCTTCTCCTCCGGATCACAAGCACAGACCCTCCAGGGTCCACACATCCTTGGTCTCTTGAGTTCCTCTATCCTGGCCCCAGTAAATAATCTCATCACCTCCCACAGAGAGCTGGTATCTTTTCTTCTGGCTTGTAGCAGCTCCTTTTTGTTTCTCCTAAGTTCTGATTTCTCTATCACCTCCTGAGCATCAGTAATCAATAAGAAACTGAGCCCACAGACAGAACACATCTCCCAGGGGCAAATAATGAACACAATCCCCCCAAATAACTTCCTTATATTTGAAAACAGTTTTCATCACCTGTGTTGCTCTTTTGGTGCCAGATTTTAACCTAACAAACAATTATCTGGCCAGTGAGGGAGAAATATGGTAAAAATCATCTATTCTTCTGAGAGGGGAATGAACTCTTCTCAGTTTGGTAAAAAAAAAAAAAAAAAGGAAAGTCTAGTCAAATTGGGATGCCTGGTCTGGACCTTCACCCCTTCCACTTCACACCACCTTTTCTTAGCCCTGGAGGAAGCCCTAACCACTGAAGCAGAACCTCTAGGGCTCTCAGGGATAGAGTTTGAAAACTACCATGAGAAACATCTTTTTTCCAGGATGAGATGTGTTTTTATGTGGAAAAATCAGAAGGCTGAACTTTCTTTCATGTTGATTGAAGCATTATTTCAGAAAAAAAAATCATAAACATACTAACAGTCTATCAACAGGAGAAAAATAAATTAACCATTTTATACACACACACACACACACACACACACACACACACACACACACTCAGTGGAATACTATACAAGAGTAAAAAAGAACTACAGCTATATCTAGTAGCATGGATGAATATAAAAGTGTAATATTAGTCAAAAAGAAGCACTCTACTTAATGACATTCAACAATGTCATCATAGTGTAGTGTGTAGTGTATTTAAAAATATATGTTTTTATAGCTATAGAATAAAGGCACAGAAAATAGAAATGGAATCTCTGATAGTGGAAACTTCTATGAAGGAAGCGAATATATACAAGAGGGCCTGACTATTTCTATAATGACAAATCTCTTAAAAAACCTAGAGCAAATATCTGATATTGCTGAGATTTGTTAATGATTTACTCATATTATGCTCTATTCTTGTTTGTATGTTTAAAATGTTTTATGACAAAATAATGTAAAAAAAGGTTTAATAAATATATTTTAAACACCATTTCAAAAATACTGTACTATACACACATATCTGCATTCATGTGAAAACATAATTCTCAGAAGAATTTCTAAAAGTTTTTGATTCAGTGATAATGACAGAAACTTCTTTATTATTATTATTATTTTTTGTGGCGCGGGCCTCTCACTGTTGTGGCTTCTCCCGTTGTGGAGCACAGGCTCCGGGCGTGTAGGCTCAGTGGCCATGGCTCACGGGCCCAGCTGCTCCGCGGCACGTGGGATCCTCCCGGACCGGGGCACAAACCCGTGTCTCCTGCATCGGCAGGCGGATTCTCAACCACTGCGCCACCAGGGAAGCCCGACAGAAACTTCTTAAACTTTAAAATGAGACTGGTATTTTATTATTTTTTTCAGAAAAAAATAAAACAGAAGAAAACAAGAGGCAATGGGATTTAATAATAGATATTATGACAAAATCAATTTAGTAATTAGTCACTTGCTATTAGGATAAAATAAAAAATGACAATACACTGAAACTTTCACCCAGTTTCAGAACACAAATTGATGGAAAACTTTTAAGGACAAAAGAGACAAATAAACAAAGATCATAGCAGGTCCCTGTAAGCATCTCTGAAAGAAAAATGTTAAATTTTGCTGAATGTTAAAAAAAAAAATCTATAGCAAGGAAAAATGCATGCCCTACACTACAACTTGTTATAATTAGAATTAATAACTTAATCATTAGGGTATTCATTTTTTCTAGAAATAAAGTTTGAAGAGCCATACTTTTGTATCTGACTATTTAATAAACTTATTCTACCATCCAAATAAACAATGCTTTTGAGAAAATAGTTTTTAGTTTCCTTTTTAAATTGCTTCTGCTGACCTATAACGACAAAATGTAAATAATGGCTTTCTAGAGACACTGTTTCATCTGAGACCCAGCACCTTACCTGGGTTGGTATACAGCTGGCTTTCCACAGTTTTGCCGATGCACTGCAGTTTAACAGCTTGCAGGGCGTCATCCACGTGCACGATGGTCGGCAGACTGCCCAGGGTGTCCTGTACCAAGTTGGCCACTTCCCGGACATCAAAGAGCTTCAACAGCTCCGAGTACACAGCTGGGAAGGAGCTCAGAAACACAGCCTTAAAGAGATGAAATTTAAATCAATTCTCAGATATGACCTGAGAAATCAGCTATAAAAGGTCAGTGAGTTTAAGATCATGACAAATATTTTTGAATGGTAGAAAAATGAATGTAAAATGTTTCTGGTACTGAAAATAAAAAGACTAAAAAGGTTAAAAGGCAAAATTTAGAAAAACAAAAGTGTACCAAAATAGAGCAATTTTTCAAAATATGCAAAGGTACAACATAGTAAAAACTGGGAAATTCTGTAAAACTACTGACATTAGCAAGATGATGGACAAAATGCCCAGAGAATCAGCAGAATGCAGCATGATCAAATGGAAAGAATGCTCAACTAAGACCTGGATTGTAATTATTTATGTTTCATTCTTTTTGGAGAAGCTTTCTGAAGTGCTCATTTAAATCTCATTTATTTTTAAGAAGCCAAACACATTAATTCTCTAAAGCACTCAATTTATGATTAAAGAAAAAAACATAGGACATCAGAAGGCATCAGAAGACCTATATTATATGTAGGACTAGTTTGGCTTCTAATAAACTCTGTGACCTTAGACAAATCTTTTTAACCCCGTAGGTATCAGTTTCATCACCTGTAAAACAACAAGATCATTAGAACAACCCCTTAGGTTTCTTCAAGATATACTGAAAACCCAGAACTGTGTGTATTCTTTATATAAATAAAGAAACCTAATAATTATATTTTATGGGGGGAAAAAAAAGATGCTAACATCAAACCCTGAGGGGCATACTTTAAAAACTGGGCTAGGAGAGGACCTTCAAGATGGCAGAGGAGTAAGACAAGGAGACCACTTTCCTCCCCACAAACACATGAAAAATACATTAACATGTGGAACAACTCCTAAAGAACACCTACTGAATGCTGGCAGAAGACCTCAGGCTTCCCAAAAGGCAAGATACTCCCCACGTACTTGGTTGTGTGGCTGACAGGGTCTTCGTGCTCTGGCTGGGTGTCAGGCCTGAGCCTTTGAGGTGGAAGAGCCAAGTTCAGGACAGTGGACCACCAGAGATCTCCCAGCCCCACATAATATCAATCGGCAAAAGCTCTCCCAGAGATGTCTGTCTCAACGCTAAGACCCAGCTCCACTCAACGACCAGCAAGCTCCACTGCTGGACAGCCCATGCCAAACAACTAGCAAGACAGGAACGCAACCCCAGCCATTAGCAGAGAGGCTGACTAAAATCATAATAAGTTCACAGACACCCCAAAACACATCACCAAACATGGTCCTGCCCACCAGAAAGACAAGACCCAGCCTCATCCACCAGAACACAAGCACCAGTCCCCTCCACCAGGAAGTCTACACAACCCACTGAACCAACCTTACCCACTGAGAGCAGACACCAAAAACAACGGGAACTATGAACCTGCAGCCTGCGAAAGGAGACCCCAAACACAGTAAGTTAAGCAAATTGAGAAGACAGAGAAATATGCAGAGAAATATGCCGCAGATGCAGCAGATGAAGGACTGCACCAGACCCACCAGACCAAACAAATGAAGGACCCATCAGACCAAACAAATGAAGAGGAAATAGGCAGTCTAACTGAAAAACAATTCAGAGTAATGATAGTAAAGATGATCCAGAATCTTGGAAATAGAATGGAGAAAATACAAGAAACGTTTAACAAGGACCTAGAAGAACTAAACAGCAAACAAACAATGATAAACAACAAATGAAATGAAATTAAAAATTCTCTAGAAGGAATCAATAGCAGAAAAACTGAGGCAGAAGAACGGATAAGTGACCTGGAAGATTAAAAAGTGGGAATAACTACCATAGAACAGAATAAAGAAAAAAGAATGGAAAGAATTGAGGGCAGTATCAGAGACCTCTGGGACAACATTAAACACACCAACATTCGAATTATAGGTGTCCCAGAAGAAGAAGAGAAAAAGAAAGGGACTGAGAAAATATTTGAAGAGACTATAGTTGAACACTTCCCTAATATGGGAAAGGAAATAGTCAATCAAGTCCAGGAAGTACAGAGAGTCCCATACAGGATAAATCCAAAGAGAAACATGCCAAGACACATATTAATCAAACTACCAAAAATTAAATACAAACAAAAAATATTGAAAGCAGCAAGGGAAAAACAACAAATAACACACAAGGGTATCCCCATAAGGTTAACAGCTGATCTTTCAGCAGAAACTCTGTAGCCAGAAGGGAGTGGCAGGGCATATTTAAAGTGATGAAAGGGAAAAACCTACAACCCAGATTACCAAGATTACTCTACCCAGCAAGGATCTCATTCAGATTCAACAGAGAAATTAAAATCTTTACAGACAAGCAAAAGCTAAGAGAATTCAGCACCACCAAACCAGCTTTACAACAGATGTTAAAGGAACTTCTCTAGGCAGAAAACACAAAAGAAGGAAAAGACCTATAATAACAAACCCAAAACAATTAAGAAAATGGTAATAGGAACATATATATCGATAACTACATTAAATATAAATGGATTAAATGCTCCAACCAAAAGACATCTACTGGCTGAATGGATACAAAAACAAGACCCGTACATACGCTGTCTACAAGAGACCCACTTCAGTCCTGGGACACATACAGACTGAAAGTGAGGGGATGGAAAAAGATATTCCGTGCAAATGGAAATCAAAAGAAAGTTGGAGTAGCAATTCTCATATCAGACAAAATAGACTTTAAAATAGAATCAATCCAAGAAGAAGATATAACAATTGTAAATATTTATGTACCCAACATAGGAGCACCTCAATACATAAGGCAAATGCTAACAGTCATAAAAGGGGAAATCGAAAGTAACACAATAATAGTACAGGACTTTAACACCCACTTCCACCAATGGACTGATCAACCAAAAAGAAAATAAAGAAAGAAACACAAGCTTTAAATGATACATTAAACAAGATGACTTAATTGATATATATAGGACATTCCATCCAAAAACAACAGAATACACTTTCTTCTCAAGTGTTCATGGAATGTTCTTCAGGATAGATCATATCTTGGGTCAGAAATCAAGCCTTGATAAATTTAAGAAAATTGAAATCATATCAAGTATCTTTTCTGACTACAATGTTATGAGACTAGATATCAATTACAGGAAAAAAAACTGTAAAGGATACAAACACATGGAGGCTAAACAATACACTACTAAATAACTAAGAGATCACTGAAGAAATCAAAGAGGAAATCAAAAAATACCTAGAGACAAATGACAGTGAAAACATGATGATCCAAAACCTATGTGATGCAGCAAAAATAGTTCTAAGAGGGAAGTTTATAGCTATACAAGCCTACTTCAAGAAACAAGAAAAATTTCAAATAAACAATCTAATCGTACACCAAAAGGAACTAGAGAAAGAAGAACAAACAAAACCCAAAGTTAGCAGAAGGAAAGAAATCATAAAGATCAGAGCAGAAATAAATGAAACAGAAACAAAGAAAACAATAGCAAGGATCAATAAAACTAAAAACTGGTTCTTTGAGAAAAATAAAATTGATAAGCCATTAGATTGATCAAGAAAAATAGGGAGAGGACTCAAATCAATAAAATTAGAAATGAAAAAGGAGAGGTTACAATAGAAACCGCAGAAATACAAAGCATCCTAAGAGACTACTACAAGCAACTATATGCCAATAAAATGGACAACCTGGAAGAAATGGACAAATTCTTAGAAAAGCAAAACATTTGGAGACTGAACCAGGAAGAAATAGAAAATATACAGGGCTTCCCTGGTGGTGCAGTGGTTGAGAGTTCGCCTGCTGATGCAGGGGACATGGGTTTGTGCCCCGGTCCGGGAAGATCCCACATGCCGTGGAGCGGCTGAGCCCGTGAGCCATGGCCGCTGAGCCTGTGCGTCCGGGGCCACAACAGTGAGAGGCCCACGTACCACAAAAAAAAAAAAAAAAGAAAAAAGAAAATTCAGACCAATCACAAGCACTGAAACTGAAACTGTGATTAAAAATCTTCCAAAAAACAAAAGCCCCAGACTTGATGGATTCACAGGTGAATTCTAACAAACATTTAGAGAAGAGCTAACACCTATCCTTCTCAAACTCTTCCAAAATATAGCAGAGGGAGGAACACTCCCAAACTCATTCCATGAGGCCACCATCACCCTGATACCAAAACCAGAAAAAGATGTCACAAAAAAAGAAAACTACAGGCCAATATCATTGATGAACAGAGATGCAAAAATCCTCAACAAAATACTAGCAAACAGAATCCAGCAGCACATTAAAAGGATCATACACCATGATCAAATGGGGTTTATCCCAGGAATGCAAGGATTCTTCAATACACGCAAATCAATCAATGTGATACACCATCTTAAATTGAAGGTTAAAAACCATATGATCATCTCAATAGATGCAGAAAAAGCTTTTGACAAAATTCAATACCCATGTATGATAAAAACTCTCCAGAAAGTAGGCATAGAAGGAACTTATCTCAACAAAATAAAGGCCATATATGACAACCCACAGCCAACATCGTCCTCAATGATGAAAAACGGAAACCATTTCCCACTAAGATCAGGAACAAGACAAGGTTGCTGACTCTCACCACTATTATTCAACATACTTTTGGAAGTTTTAACCACAGCAATCAGAGAAGAACAAGAAATAAAAGGAATCCAAATCGGGAAAAGAAGACGTAAAACTGTCACTGTTTGCAGATGACATGATACTATACATAGAGAATCCTAAAGATGCTACCAGAAAACTACTAGAGCTAATCAATGAATTTGGTAAAGTAGCAGGATACAAAATAAATGCACAGCAATCTTTTGCACTCCTATACACTAATGATGAAAAATCTGAAAGAGAAATTAAGGAAACACTCCAATTTACCACTGCAAAAAAAAGAATAAAATACCTAGGAATAAACCTACCTAAGGAGACAAAAGACCTATATGCAGAAAACTATAAGACACTGATGAAAGAAATTAAAGATGATACAAATAGATGGAGAGATATACCATGTTCTTGGATAGGAAGAATCAACACTGTGAAAATGACTATACTACCCAAAGCAATCTACAGATTCAATGTAATGCTGTCAAACTACCAATGACATTTTTCACAGAACTAGAACAAAAAACTTCACAATTTGTATGGAAACACAAAAGACCCCGAAGAGCCAAAGCGATCTTGAGAAAGAAAAATGGAGCTGGAGGAATCAGGCTTCCTGACTTCAGACTATACTATAAAGCTACAGTAATCAAGACATATAGTATTGGCATAGAAACAGCAATATAGATCAATGGAACAGGATAGAAAGACCAGAGATAAACCCACGCACATCACTGTAAAGCAGTTATTCTCCAATAAAGATGCTAAAAAAGAACAAAAACAAAAAACCCACGCACATATAGTCACCTTATCTTTGGTAAAGGAAGCGAGAATATACAATGGAGAAAAGACAGCCTCTTCAATAAGTGGTGTTGGGGGGCTTCCCTGGTGGCGCCGTGGTTGGGAGTCTGCCTGCCGGTGCAGGGGATGCAGGTTTGTGCCCTGGTCTGGGACGGTCTGCATGCCACAGAGCGGCTGGGCCTGTGAGCCATGGCGGCTGAGCCTGCGCGTCCGGCTCCTGTGCTCCACAGTGGGAGAGGCCACAGCAGTGAGAGGCCCGCATACCGCAAAAAAAAAAAAAAAGTGGTGTTGGGAAAACTGGACAGCTACATGTAAAAGAATGAAATTAGAACACTCCCTAACACCATACACAATAATAAACTCAAAATGGATTAAAGACCTAAATGTAAGGTCAGACACTATATATAAAATTCTTAGAGGAAAATACAGGCAGAACACTCTATGACATAAATCACAGCAAGATCCTTTTTGACCCACCTCCTAGAGAAATGGAAATTACAAAAAAAATAAACAAATGTGACCTAATGAAACTTAAAAGCTTTTGCACTGCAATGGAAATCATAAACAAGACGAAAAGACCACCCTCAGAATGGGAGAAAATATTTTCAAACGAAGCAGCTGACAAAGGATTAATCTCCAAAATATACAAGCAGCTCATGCAGCTAATATCAAAAACACAAACAACCCAATCAAAAATAGGCAGAAGACCTAAATAGACATTGTTCCAAAGAAGATATACAGATTGCCAACAAACACGTGAAAGGATGCTCAACATCACTAATCATTAGAGAAATGCAAATCAAAACTAAAATGAGGTATCACTTTACACCAGTCAGAATGGTCACCATCAAAAAATCTATCAACAATAAATGCTGGAGAGGGTGTGGAGAAAAGGGAACCCTCTTGCTCTGTTGGTGGGAATGTAAATTGATACAGCCACTATGGAGAACAGTATGGAGGTTCCTTAAATAACTAAAAACAGAGCTACCATATGACCCAGCAATCCCACTACTGGTGGGCATATACCCTCAGAAAACCATAAATCAAAAAGAGTCATGTACCACAGTGTTCATTGCATCTCTATTTACAATAGCCAGGACATGGAAGCAACCTAAGTGTCCATCGACAGATGAATGGATAAAGAAGATGTGGCACATATATACAATGGAATATTACTCAGCCATAAAAAGAAACGAAAGTGAGTTATTTGTAGTGAGGTGGATGGACCTAGAGTGTGTCATAGAGTGAAGTAAGTCAGGAAGAGAAAAACAAATACCATATGCTAACACATATATATGGAATCTCAAAGAAAAAAAATGGTTCTGAAGAACCTAGGGGCAGGACAGGAATAAAGAAGCAGTCGTAGAGAATGGATTTGAGGACACGGGGAGAGGGAAGGGTAATCTGGGACGAAGTGAGAGAGTAGCATGGACATATACACACTACCAAATGTAAAACAGATGGCTAATGGGAAGCAGCCGCATAGCCCAGGGAGATTAGCTCAGTGCTTTGTGACCACCTGGAGTGGTGGGATAGGGAGGGTGTGAAGGAGATGAAAGAGGGAGGGGATATGGGGATATATGTAAGCTGATTTACTTTGTTATACAGCAGCAACTCACACAACAATGTAAAGCAATTATACTCCAATAAAGATGTTAAAAAGATAAACAAAGAAAACAAAATAAAATATACTTAACCCCATTTTATATCATAAATATTTTAAAAATATTGAATAATCAATTTTTAAACAAAGTCATTGCATTTGTGATGTACCAGGAATTAAGAATAGTCAAATAAAGCAACGATTAAGTCTCTGAAAAAAAAATAAATAAAAACTGGGCTAGGATTGTACATCAAAACAAACTCAGCCTTTTAAAATTCCACAAAAGGAGGGCAGTGGAAGGAAAAGTCGATCAGCCTCAAACACCTGGTGAAGGAAGAGGCACATTTTCTAATATGAGATTCAAGGGCTAGTGGGTTTACCAATGAGATCTGACACCATGGGAAGGTAGGTCAAGTCTACAAGTGCTGATGATTGAAACACAGAATCAAATTCAAATTCATGGAGTTTGGTATTTACCTGTATAGCAGCAGCAGAAATTGTAGAAGAGCCAAGACCTGTTTTTGATGCCAGAACCATCAGAATGCTTAAGGTGCTGGGGTCAACAGCTATGTTTTCCCCTTGACTCTTAAAAATTATAGATTTTCTTGAATGTACTTAAAATTAATAACCTGATATTCCCTGGTAAAGACTATATTTATATAGCCTTCATTTCACTCTGCAAAGAGCTGAGTCATACAGATGAAATTTTAAAAAATTAAAATAAAATGAACCCAGCTTTCTGGTCACTAAAGTCACCTAAGTTGACTTTCCTCAGGAATCCCTTAATTTATCCATCAATTCTTTATTTATACCTCTTTATTTCAAAAAGGCATTTGAATGTGCTTGCAGTATAAGATACAATTATTAAAAAGGATAAAGGAACAAGGACGTTGTGATGAGGGCAGAAAGACAGTTTTATAGGTACCTAAGCTAAAGATTTTTTACTGAAAATAAAAATGGAAACATGATTTTGTTTTGACCTTCTTGGTAGCCAAGGCAAATAGAAAAAGATAATTAATAGGAACTTGGGGCAGGGTCTTGGGCCTCAGCTCCTTCCGCCATTGCTCTTTTCTTGGGGTTTCCAAGGTAGAGACCTGTCCTTGGAATGGGAAACCAAGATCCACTGTATATAGCTGACTTAGCCTTCAGTCCTGCCCAGGGCAGGGCTCCTAAGGACAGAGTCATTAACAGGCTGGGCTTAGGCTAGGAGTACTAAATGAATATCCTAGTACCAGGATGGCCAGATCTATAGAGCAGCCATCCATTGATCCAACCTGAAGGATTGCTGGGACGGCTATTCTACCTCCAAGAGATGGAATTTGCTCTGAGTTGTAGCCCACATGGAAAAAATGAAAAATGGAGCAAGGAAACTGGGTTTTTGTCTTTCAGGCAAGAATCTTTAAGGACCAGTGGATAACCTTGGCTCTGGACATGGTAGGCAGAGTTCTAAGATGATCTCCATGAACTTTGTCCCCTGATGCTGTTCCCATGCAGAAGTTTTCTCTGGCTCATGGTGGGGGAACTCAGAAACTTGAAGCATGATAAGGATTTGACAAACTGTGCCTAGCTTCGAGGATGGAGGGGCCACACACCAAGGAATGCAAGTGGCCTCTAGAAGCTGAGAGCACACAGCTCCTTCTCCCACCCCTGGCTGACAGCCAGCATGGAAATGGGAATCTCACTCACAAGGAAAGTGATTCCCGTCAAAAGCCTGAAAGATCTAGAAAGTGAATTCCTCCCCAGAGCCTCCAGATAAGCCATCAAAGCCAACACCTTGATTTTGGCTGTAGGACCAAGACCTGACCAAGCCTTCCAACCTACAGAACTTGAGCTAATAAATGGGTGTTATCTAAAGCCATGATGGTCATTTGTTATGCAGCAACAGAAACCTAACTATTGGATCAATCAGATTAGTGACACCTTCCTTCTTGGAAGAGAGAGCTAAGAAGGTGTGGGGTCAAAGGGGGACTTGGAATGGGAAGAGGTGTTTAGCATTCTCCCCAAACATAAAGGAACAAAGTCCTCATTGCTTAATGAAGAAAACTAACGACTTCATTATTTTGTATAAATTTTCTCTTAGCATCAAACTAAATAAAATTATCATTTCAAAATTTACAAGTATAGGATACTGCATAAAACGATAGAGAATGACTTCAGTAGAGTTTACAAAGATATTTAGAAACTATTACACATTTTATATATCATTTCTTGATAAAAAGCTAAGGGCCAAAAAAGAAGAATCAAATATGATTCTTTAAAGGTGCTAAAGTTGTTTTACTATCTTGATAGAGGAGTAGAACTTAGAGAATCAAGAGCAGTTGGAGTTGAGTATGTTAAACAAAGAAAAGGAGGCTGCTCTATATTGTGGTTGTACCTCAGCAGCTGAAATCATCTCAGGGTGACTGCTAGGATTTGGTGGAAACACAATTAAGGTAAAAGAATATTTCTCCAACTTTAAAGAAGAGAAAAATCTCTTGAGTCCCTACAAAGGCATCTCATCAGGAAACCATGACTTAAAGTTACTCTTAAAAGTAAGAGAATATTTTTCAGTTATGGATTAAGTAAGTTTTATCCCTGTAACTGATTAAGGCTTGTTTTGTTTCGTTTCAGAAAAATCTCAAAATGAAAACTCAACTTTTCAATAGCTTTTGTAAAGGTAGTGAACTTCTGAGAACTTTGATCTAAAGGAATATATATTAAGCTGTTAGAATATCCTTTTCAAATATCAATGGCTGATAAGTAGGGTCTGGTTAGTGGGCAACTTGACACTGAGGCTTCTGGCAAGTTTCCTAACGTGCAGTGATTGTACCATTGACAAGAGAAGCCAAAATGACATTAAAAAATCCTGTATCCTTAACCAGATGGAAGATGAGTCCACCTCTGCAAAGAAGAAAGTAACAAGAATAGCCCCAAACAGTCAGAAAAACATGGCTCTATTATTGGGGGGGTTGGTACATTTCTAGTGTTTTGCCATTATATATAATGCCTTCCAAATGTCAAATGATACCAAATTACAACAATACTCTTAGGGATCTAGTTTTGTCTCCTAATCTTCCATTTTATATCCCAACTCTCAGTGATTATAATTCTCAAGTCTCCAGGGGATGGTAATAAAGAGGTTGCTTCTCCATCTGACAAATTATTAAATCAAGTTCTTAGAATTAAACGTGTACAAGAAGGATTAAGAAAGTGTAGAGAAAGATATTCAGAATTATCTCTCTGCACATGTTCAAGGCCACACTATTTGGAAAGTGTATCGATCCTGTTCTTTTTTTTTTTTGCGGTACGCGGGCCTCTCTCTGTTGTGGCCTCTCCCTTTGCAGAGCACAGGCTCCGGACGCGCAGGCTCAGCGGCCATGGCTCACGGGCCCAGCCGCTCCGCGGCATGTGGGATCTTCCCGGACCGGGGCACGAACCCGTGTCCCCTGCATCGGCAGGCGGGCTCTCAACCACTGCGCCACCAGGGAAGCCCGATCCTGTTCTTAAACAAAACATGGGGAGCTACTCCTGGTCATAAAGTTTGGCAGCAACCGCTCAGCACTGGTCATAGCAGATCAGTCCCAGGACAATTAGCGTCAAGTTAAATAAGACAAAACAGCACGCAATTTAGCTGAGACCAATATAATGAGTCTCAAGTCCACAGATTAAAATGCAGCACAAGGGAGTTCTCTGGTAGTCCAGTGGTTAGGACTCGGCGCTCTCACTGCCAGGGCTCGGGTTCCATCCCTGGTCGGGGAACTAAAATAAAAAGCAGCACAAGGCCTGGGGAAAACAACTGCAGCAGATTGGCTAGAGCGAAATTCCTTCCCCTTGGCTGACGGTGACAGGGTGTCTCTGTCAGTATGTGTTCTAGAAACTGGAATGGAGGCTGATGCAAACCAACAGGCTCTCCATTCAGAGCGAGAACAGTCCGAGGAAAGGCAACCTAACTTCTGCTCTGCTGGCGTTCGGAAGCTGAGCGACTTTTTAAAAGTCTATTCAAAGTCAGTTAAGCTACAAATATAAGCTGGAGCTACAGATTGCTGATGGAGAAAATATTCACTTATGCGGCTGTGTAAAAATAAATAAATTGGACTCATTTTTCCTCTATTCAGCAGAGATGAAAAAAAAATTACCTGTGATTGAGATAATGCTCCAGACCCTTTGCTTTCTTGTGAAAGAAAAAAACGGACTGACATGAAGAGCTCCTGAATGCAGCAGCGAAATTCCTCCTCATTCTGTCCGCCGGTGGCGAGGGAAAACAGCCTTCGAGACTGAACGATATACTTAAAAATATATTCCTGGGCCTTAAAACAAAAATTTTAAAACATTAGTTTCAAAGGAAACCAAAGGTATTTATTTGACAATGACACAGCACAAAAACCATAGCACAACATTAGACTTTTAAAATATTGACTTAGGGCTTCCCTGGTGGCACAGTGGTTGAGAATCTGCCTGCCGATGCAGGGGACACGGGTTTGTGCCCCGGTCCGGGAAGATCCCACATGCCGCGGAGCGGCTGGGCCCGTGAGCCATGGCCGCTGAGCCTGCGCGTCCGGAGCCTGTGCCCCGCAACGGGAGAGGCCACAACAGTGAGAGGCCCGCGTACCACAAAAAACAAAACAAACGAACAAATAAAATATTGACTTAAATACTAAGGCCCCGTGAGATTTTTGAACAGTATTTACTCGTAGGGAAAGAGCCATTTTTCTCTGATGCCTAATGAGAGAAAATGTATAGATAATTTTTAAATTCTATATAATTCTTGAGAAGTATGAACATTAAATGTTTCTGATCTTCAGGTGATTTTTTAAATTTAGTCAACAAAGAGACAGCGGTCTGTTTTTCAAAAATTATTTTTCTTTGCTGGTAGGTACTCTTGCCACTTGCATTTTACCTTCAATTGGCCCCAAATGACAAATTTATAATGAGTAAAATGCTTGTTTTTTAAAATGTACACCTGTTTACTTTTATCTACTGATATCAAATAGGGTATACTCAATTACAGAAATCAAAAGACTGCCAGAGCTGTTACTAGACAATCCTTTTAAGAATCTATATTCTTTACAAACATGTTTGCAGGTAAGGTATCAACATCTCCATATACACTGAGCACGTAGGGCCCAGAGATATGGGCAGTGTTAAACCATGAGACCCAGTAAAACCTCAGGTTTCCTCACTGTAATCCCTGCTAAGCCATCCCATTATCCTCTCTTAAGACAAATGGTCCTCAGATGGTCTCTGTCAGGGTGGTGGAAGCAAGAGCCAGGAACTTTTAAGCTTAACTGTCCATCTGCAGTCTTCTCTTCTTTTCCCTTCCTCCTGCCAATCCTAGACTTCAAGTGTTCAGAGCCCAGAGGAGTAAGGATTCAATGCCAGGCAGGTTCCAGTGGGCAAGCCTGGCAAAGTCTCTTTCAAATGTCATCAGCTCTGCAGTAGCCATAAACTGATTAAGATCCTTGAATTGGAATGTCAGTAATACATCATCACCAATTACTGTCTGTGTAGAGGAAACCAATTCGTTTAGGCATCGCCACGCAACAGCACTGTTAGACTGTGATCTGTTATTGACAGCGTGTCATTACCTTCAACACCTCCTGGATGTGCTCTTGTCTCTCCGCTTCTGTGATCCTGTCCACATACCACTTGAGCACTTTGATGAGATCTCTAAAATACAAGGAGACGTGCAGAAGGTAGAATTGCTCTCATTCTCAATTAAATGCCAACAAATCAAATGCTTACGTTTATCACGAGGAGGCTTCATTTCCTAACAGTTCTCGCATTTTTCTGTCAAACTGTCATAACGTAATAATTTTACAAAGTCTGCATATCAACATCACTACCCCTTTTTTGAAGCTGAAGAGAGAAACAACACTTCCTCCCAGTGAGATTCCTTTCAATTTGGACATATTCCATCGGCCCTGCTGTTTCTGGCAGTGCTTCCAATGGGTGAACACAAATATCTGAGAAAAGGACTCTGGCCAAGGGAGTGCCTGAATATGAGACTGTCAAGGTCTATCTCGGACAACTGCTAATTGGGATTTCCTCCCCAGCGACTACGTAAACAGTTGGATGAAATATTCGGCTGGAGGCAAAAGGGGGAGTGGGGAAGGATGAAGGTAATACCTCCCCATTTCAAAGCACACCCCCATGGAGTTATCAAGCCAATTCTCTGACCTGTGGGAAGAATGAGGCTTACCGTCAGAGTATGCCTTAGTAATTTCCAGAAAACCCAAGTCTCATTGTTTTAAGAAACAAAAATTGAATTAACCTCCACCCCCCCAAATTCTCAAGATTGCAGTTGTGTGACCATTAACACTGGTCAGTTCTTGGTTTCTAGGAAACAGAGCAATTTTTTAAAATGCTCCTCTTTTCTGTCGGGAGAGAATCCATGGATGTGCCAGTAGGTAGATGCTGCTGGGAGTGCTATTTTGAAGATGATCTGTCAGTGAGTTTCTGGCCACCCACAGCTCAAGACAATTCCACGGGCCTTATTTGTCTTATTAGGACTTATTAGCTGCCTTCCTGGCCAACCTGAAATTTAGAAATTACACCCTCGTTCTCTACCTTCCAATGACAGTCTCAGTCGGAGGTGGTGACCACCTCACTCCAGAGCCCAAATTGTTAGGCCAAGGGGCAAAGTCGGGCCAACATTTCAAAACTATCTCTGTTGTTACATTTCACCCTCTGAAAAACTCATGTTGGCAGAGGGTCAAGTCTTGCAAAAATGACTCCATTCATTTAAACGTCAGAGGCATAAATCTTACCAGGCCACGGTGGGGAATAACCAAAGGAACAGGATCAAATGCTTAATTGATTACCTACTATCATTTATACAATACCCTGATTCCATGCTCTTTAAACAGACCTCTGGGAATAGATGATTGTGCATGTACCTACCCATAGGTGCTTAAAGTATAAGGTAAAAACTTTGGCTGAATAGCAATGACAACAGTGTAATGGGGAGATAGAACTTTGGGGTACATTTCAGGGCTGTATTTAAGCAAGGCCCCAAACCGGAAGATGTCACGATAGGACAGAAAGAGGGACATTGTCACCTTCTGGCAACTATCACCTGGGCTACGTGGAGGCAGGAACCAGCTAAAGCATGTCATTATTCATTCACTTTTAGCCTTGCTTGCATAATCTGAGCTGACAGGAAAGGACCAGCAGTTAAAATGGCAGCTGGTAACGAAGGGTAGAGTCCAATGACTGAACTGCTTGCAGCCAGGGACCAGGTCTTCATATGATCAGCACAAAGCATAGTGCCTGGTATGCAGTAGGCACTCAGTAAATATTAACAGATGAATGAACAAATGACTTTAAAATGGTATGATGGCAAAGATTGTTTTCCCATCATATTTCTTTCTTAAAGACATCTAGAATCATCAAGGAGTGTGGTGATTAAATGGGGCTCTTGACAGCCAAAGTGAAATAACCAGATATTTTAGACTAAAGAATATCAAGTGAAATAGAGACAAGAAGAAAATACCTTATATTTTAGGTTTTGGGTATAGAATTCAGGAAGTTCTTTGTTTCCCCCTTTTAATCAAAATAAGTTCCAGCCATTAAAAGAAGGTGTGTGAGAAAGGAAGAAACTGTCTCAAGAGACACTTCAGTGGTTGTGCTTCATTTCTTCCTACACTCCCTTTTAAATTTTCCTATATAGTTGGTACTGCTTTAAAAAGCTCAAAAGAAACTGCTTCTAAACCAATTACAAGATAAAGGGCCTTACCTGTATGCAAGTGCCCCAGCAAAATGACTCTCAATATAAGTGTCCATTACAGGTTTAAAATGATGAAATTTGCTATCTTGCAGCAAATTTATTATGTGAACCTAAAAAAAAAAATTTAAAAATGGAGCTTTATAAAACTGAACACAAACCAAGATTTTTTTTTTTGGTAGAGGGGAGGGGGAAGGTTTCTTTTCAGGTAAGCTCATGCTATTATGTGCACATTTATAAACAGTCTTAGGAAAGTCAAGATTAAGAGACAAAATTAAGATATAATTAAAGTGAATTTAAACTCACCAAAGAATCAAACACTTTAGACCCATATTTTTGGGAATTTTCATCTAAAATTCCAAACAAGGTATCCAGTGTATCTTGCAGAAACTGTTGGATAAAGAAGTAAAAGCATAAATAAAATATCCTCTGTCCTTCCCCTCTAAATATTCTTTATCCCATAAATTTCTAAGAGAGGGATAACAAAATAGCATATACCTTTACTATCTCTGAGCCATCAATTTCTTTTAATTTAGAGAGACAGCCTGTGATCTTGTCTGGGTGGGTTCTCCATTTCAAAAGATCAAGCATATCACCTTTCCAAACAGAAAAGGAAAATCAGTTGCCTTAATAGAGAACAGCCTCTCACACGAAAGTGTTCTACTGTAAACGCTGAATTCTTACACACATTGCCTCTTGGTCACCCAAATTGCAAGCTCCCAGGCCCTCCCACTAGGCCTCTAAATGGCATTTATTACAGTGTATTCTAATTATCTCTCCCTTCCCAATGCCCTTGACTTACAAACTCCTACTTACCCTTCAGTTCTCAGGCTAGCTATCTGTCTTTGCCCCCACTAGACCATAAATTCCAGCAGAACAAGCGAGTGTGCGAGTTTTGTCCTAACATACTGCCAGCATTTGGAACAGGGCAGGCACACAGCAGGCACTTGGTAAATACTGGCTGAATGATTTTCTGCCTCCTCCCATTAAAGTGGGAGATTCTTGAGGGCTGGGAACCCACTTTATTCATACTTGTGCCCCCAGCATATAGCACTCTGCCTAGCAACAAATTCCACTTGGCAGTGAAGGTCTTCTTGACAATGTAGCCCAAACCTGGCATGACTAGAAGGTCCCTGCACAGTGATGACAAAGCCAGTCAACTGTCAGACCATCTAGTGAGCCTTTGGACCTGAGAGGGCCAGTTCCTGGACTCCATGATCATCTTCCATACTAGACTCTGGCCCAGCTCTTCAATTTCCTCCTTTCCCTGAACTGACAACACGTGGGCCCTGAGTCTAGCAGGGTCCTCAGGGAACCTCTTCACCTCATGAGGGAATAAATCCTGCCCTCATCCTTCTTGGGCAGAAGGTCCTGAACATGGTGTCCAGCCTCACTGGTCTCCAAAGGGATCAGGGAGACGGTGGTGTCTGGAGGCCAAGGAAAGCAGTAAGAACTGACAAGGCACATGTGAGCAGGATGTGCCCCGGGCAGGGGAACCTGGCAGGGCTGGTCTCCTGGTGCTTAGTGGGGCTGAGAGACTAGAACGGCCAAGAGAGAAGTCAGGAGGGGTTTTCTATTCAAAGCACTTGTTTCAAGAAAAACCCAAATGGAACTTGCTGAGAGACAGAAAGACCAACGTGGAAACAAGAAACAAAGCAAACAAACACAATGCAAGAGATCAAGGAAGAGTAGTTATGATGAGAAAGAAAATATGATGTAGTGAATAAAGATGTGAAAAAAGCATAAGAATCTCAAGAGGAAATACAAGCAACCTCCACCAAAGTCAGATTCAAGAGAAAAACTTCACAAACAACTTAAAAGAAAGAAATTTGGTACTAAATGAGAATATTTGCCTTTAACAAATAGGGGTAAGAGGAGGAGGCGGATTTAGAACTAGAAAAAATGAGGGAATTTTGTTTCAATACTGACACTGAAAAAGAGATTTAGGACAATTTTCATAACAGAAAATCCTGAAAATGTTAAATATTCATGTCTAACTCGGACACCCTGGAGGTATGATTGAAACCTTTTAAAAAATGATTGGTCATATTTAGATGAGCAATGCCACAGGGCAAGACCGGCTGCAGTAGACGTGGCATTCCAGGATTCTCCTCCTATGTTTGCTCCCTCCCTCTGACTTCCTGCATCTAACTTCAGGATGCCTCCCTTCCCCGGCAGCCCCTCTTTTGTAATTCCCACGGCCATTCACTCTTCACTTCCCACTCCACGTCCCATCCAGCGCTCACTCCGTCCCCTCCCTCTCTTTCCCTGCCCTTTAGAGTCAGGCTGCTATGGAGGCGTGCAGGACGCTGCCCACCGGGGGTGGTGGTGGTGGAGGGTGTGCAGGGGAAGAAGGCAGCTCTACTGGCTGCAAAGTGGCATCACCAGAAGCAGCAGTGGGGTACCAGGAATAGGACTGTCATCAGCAGAGCCGGGCAACAGATGACAGTGGTCCAGACAATCAGATCAGGATGGGGCTGTTCATCTTTCCTGTGAGAAGTCTGAGGAATTTCGAGGCTGCTCCCAATGGAGCCAAGAGGAAAGTAGTATGTCCGTCTGGACATAATTAATCATGTATGCCGGCCCTCTCATTATTGTTATCTTTTTTTTTTTTTCCTTTTTTTTTCAGTACGCGGGCCTCTCACTGTTGTGACCTCTCCCGTTGCGGAGCACAGGCTCCGGACGCGCAGGCTCGGCGGCCATGGCTCACGGGCCCAGCCGCTCCGCGGCATGTGGGATCTTCCCGGACCGGGGCGCGAACCCGTGTCCCCTGCATCGGCAGGCGGACTCTCAACCACTGCGCCACCAGGGAAGCCCTATTGTTATCTTTTAATTTCTATATATTTTAAGATATTTTCCTCAAAGCCTATTTTAAGGTCTGTTGTGTGAGGAAACATTTTTCTTTCCTTAGCAAAATGTCATTGTTACAGAATTAAAATAAAAAATTTAAATACTTAAAAAAAATTCATGTATGCCAAGAACTCAGAATCAAGTCAAAATTGTCATCTCTTAGGTCTCTATTTTAGCCATTTGAAGATACATTAGTTGCAAATTTGGAGCTAGGACCTACTACTGAGAAATGTGAATTTTATACATTCCATTCAATTATCATTTACGTGTATACTGACTGTATGCCTAATCTACCAAGAGCTATAAAATAGGTAGATGGCATGATCCCTACTTTTGTTTTTTTTAATCACAATCTCAGGAAGAGACCGAATAAACCACCCATCACTGGGGGGAGGAAAGGGACATGGGGCAGTCAGTACCTGCACAAACGTTAGACTTAATTTAAGCACTGTTTTTATTTTCTCGTTACTTTTTAAACAGTTGTGTTTAACAGTCCAAGGAAGCTGACAAACAAGTAAAGTAATTCCTTTTCTGATCCCCACTTTTAAGAAGCTTAAAATATCTACTTGATTTGGCAATCACAGACGTCTAGCTGAGTGCTCTGGCCTCAGTATGCTATCTAAGAATGACATTGGAACACAGACAGAGAGTGCAGACACACTTTAGAAACCCTGAAATGCAAATCTGCTCTAGGAAACTGTTCCTAGAGACCAACATCACTTACTAAATGCCCAATTGTAATGGTAATGGGATTTGTAAACTTTCCAAGTCAAGTAAAATGAATACAAAGCAATTTAATTCCAATTTGGAACTGGATTACTTCTACACAGAGACATGTGTCTAGCATGTAAATTTCAGAAAGCTCAACTAACTTCCTTCCTCCTTCCCATGTCTGAAACACACTATTCATTTCCTGCTTCATTTTGAGCTGTCTTACACTGACAAGGTTAATCAATGTCAAAATGATAATTAAGCACTTATTAGTCTTCAACAATGAGTCAAGCATTGCCTTCCATCTAGAGAGATGTCTAATATAATGGTTTCATGAATAGTTTATTTACCTGAAAATGTTCTTTGCTTTTACAAAGTAGCAGCTTCTAATTATCAGGATTTTGTTCCCTCTGTCTTATGTTCACAATTCTAATATCCTAAACCCTAGAACTAGAAAAAAATGAAGGATGCAGGGCTGAATATTTTGATGGCAGATAATCTATTGTTAGATTTGTGTCATTGGCAGAATAATAGTCCCCAAAGATGTCCGTATTCTAATCCCTGGAACCTGTGAATATGTTTATATTACATGGTAGAAGAGATTTTACAGGTGTGAGTAAGTTAAAGATCTTTTAAATAGGGGTATTATCCTGGATGATTTGATGGGCCCACTCTAATCACAGGGGTTCCTAAGATGGAAGATGGTTAGAGTCAGAGAGATTTGAAGATGCTATGCTGCTGGCTTTGAAGATGGAGAAAGGGGCCAGGAGCCAAGGAATGCAGGTGGTTCCTAGAAGCTAGAAAAGGTAAGTAAAAGGATCCTCTCCAAGAGATTTCAGAGGGAATGTGGCCCTGCCAACACCTTGATTTAGGCCCCATGAAACTGACTGCAGACTTTTGACCTCCAAAATTGTAAGATAATAAATTGTTGTTGCTTTAAGCCAATAAGTTTACAGTAATTACTACAGCAGCAACAGATAACTAATACAAGCTGAAAATAGTCTAATGGAGACAATCAGTTAAATGTGAACTTAGACTCTATAACAGACACAACTAATCCACATGAGATGAATAAAAATTCCACCAAAGGGAGTCAGTAACATGTTGATTTTATTATCTTCATAACCTCCATGGGGTTAGACTGTTCTCACAAAAAATGCCTGAGGTAAATGCTTTATAGTCATTATAGAGTTCTGTCAATGAAGGTTTTATTTAAGTAAAATCATTAACCACTGAATACTGATAAAGTCTGGTATAATGACATAATTTGGCAATAGCTACTTTCAATCAGATTTACTAAAAATGAATTATGTAGTTGATTTTTTAAAAATATGTCCCAAAAATACTTTTGGAAGGGGAGAAACAAAACCCAAGATAAATGTGAAAGAATCATTTGCCATTTGCCAACTTCTATATAAATACTAAGTAGCAATACATGACAAATTGAGTGGTATCTTAAAAGTGGTCATTATAACAATGCCATAATTTGCTTCTTCTCTCATTCCATGTTCTAAGAAAAGAAATATATTTCTTACTATGTGACAGAGAAGAAAGAACTAATAACACTTACAAAGGTTTAAGCACAGGAGCATCTTTTGACTCACAATACAGGGCCCTGACTTAGGATGGTTTGACTTAAGATTTTTTGACTTTACATGGGTGTGAAAGTGATATGAAATCATTTAGAAACCATACTTCGAATTTTGAGTTTTGCTCTTTTCCTGGGTTAGCCACATGCTAACACAGGTACAATACCCTCTTGCGATGCTGGGCATTGAGCCCCAGCTCCCAGACAGCCATGTGATCTCGAAGGTAAACAACCAACACCAGTTACAACCAATCTGTACCTATACAACCATTCTGTTTTTCACGTTCAGTACAGTATCCAATAAATTACATGAGATATCCAACACTATTATACAATAGGCTTTGTGTTCGATAATTTTGCCCACTTGTAAGCTAATGTAAGTGTGCTGGGCATGTTTAATGTAGGCTAGGCTAAGCTATAATGTTTTGTAGGTTAGGTGTAATAAATGCATATTCTACTTACCTTATTCAAGTTAACCATGGGTTTATCGGGATGTAACCCAATCCTAAGTCAAGGAAGAGCTGTGTCTTATTATGAAATGATTCTCTTCAACATAATGAATCTGATTTTATTAATATGGCATTCAGGATGCTTTCCAGAAGGCTTACATGGCAACCATGAAGAACTCAAAAACGTTTAATTTGCTTCCTCCGTTATAGACAATGTTTTCGCGACAGTTTGCCAAGGAGAAGAGCTTGCTTTATTAATCATAACTTGCTAAACAATCACTGACATAAAAAGTAATGCTAGAATAGAAAAGCAATATCCATCTAATTAAACAAAAAACAGCCTTCACTCTAAAGTCTGCAATTAGCACTGTCTATGGAGCTATAAAGCAAGAGAGATTACGGTGGTGGTAATCTTTGTCTTTTTTTTTTAAAAGCAGCTGGGTTTGACGGTTTATTTTGAAGAGTTGTGTACTTGGTTTCCAATACTGGGATAATTCCATAGTCCTTAAACTACATGCATTTAAGAGATCATTGGGTCACAATTGTTTTCATATTATTGGAAATCACAAACAGAAAGATCAACATTTTTTCTAGTGCAAAGTTATTATACATAACATCGATGTTGATTGAATATCCTATCAAAATTCACATGAATACTTAAATACAAGGGCTTTCAAATAAACCAGTATTATACATTACCGTTTTGTGTGAGTTTTGTGGAACAGAGGAAAGATGTTATCCAAAAAGACTCCTTCGTGGCCTTCATGGCTTGATTATTATTCCCAAGGAGAATGCCCTTGGAAAAAGGAAGTTTGAGGTAGCGGGTAGTATCCTGAAGATTTGTGTTTTCTTCACACTGTAAAAAATATTTTTTGAAATGGGGAAGGGGAGAGAAGAGACCTCATGAGAATTATTAAGCATGATATCCATCTCTAGTATTGATGAACTGGGAAATATTCCAAATATTATTACAAATAGAATTTGGCTTTTAAGTAAAATGCAACAAAAATGTCTAAGAGGAATTACGCATGGATTTTGGACTCAGACCCATTTGGGTTTGAATCCTATCTCTGTTACTTCCCACACAAGTAACTGTATATCAAGTTGTTTAACCTCTTGTGATTTCCGTTTTCTCTCTCTAAAACCTCATTGTGCCATCGTAAGAATTAGATTACATAAGGCCTTTATCATAGAGCCTGATACATTGGAAGTGCTCAAGAAATCATACTGCAGTGACCATAGTATTTAAAAAAGGTGCTTACGTTCTTCCCACATCTCGTCTGAGGCGGATATTAAACAACTCCTTACTTTGAAAACTGGCAATTAAAGGACTCTGTATTTCAGGATAATCTAATAGCTCCACTATGTTGAGAAGTCTCTACAGAAAATGCCAGCCAACAAATGTCAAAGGAATTACAGGTCTTAAAAAATACAGTTACATATTCCTAGTGTAATTCTTATTTTAGTCAATGATTGTCGCTAAGTGCTAAAACCAGCAGGAAAACTGTTGATGAGGAAATGAACATTCATATGATGCCACACAGGTTACCTCCTACTGGCCAGACGACAGATGTAACTGCCCGTGGGGGGACTGGGTTGTCAGCCCTCTAACGCAGGGCAACGCAAAGAAACACATCATCATCTGCAATGTGTTCTTACAAAGCTGTGGAATCTGAATCTGTTACACCTACAGGTTCAACTTCTACTTCACAGGAAACACGAGGGACAGAGCGACATGCTGAATGTTAGGGGGAAGTAACCAGACAAAGCCAGAAGGCAGCACTTTCTGTAGGATGCTTGGCTTTGTCTCTTCAAGTCAAGTTTTGTGAAAAAAAGGATTGTTCTAGATTAAACAACACTTAAGCGATAGATAGCCAGATACAATGTAATGGTCCTGGATTTGGACAAACTTGCTGAAAAGAATTTTTTTTTTTTAATTTATACATTGACTAAGTTCTAGATGAGATTAAAAAAATTAATGATTGGAAAAGTCATTAACTGAAAAAAGGAAATTAAAAGATATATATATATATAATGAAGCAATCTAGATATCCTTCAGTACATGAACAGATTAAAAACTGTGGTACATCCAGAAAATGGAATACCATTCAGTGCTAAAAAGAAGTGAGCTACGAAGCCATGAAAAGACATGGAGGAACCTTGATGCATATCACTAAGTGAAAGAAGCCAATCTCAAAAGGCTACATATTGTATGATTCCAACTATGTGACATTCTAGAAAGGGCAAAACTATGGAGACAGTAAAAACGATCAGTGGTTGCCAGGGATTGGGAGTGGGAGAAAGGATGAACAGGCAGAGAGCACAGATTTTACTAAGGCAGTATGATATTATCATGATGGATACATGTCACTATACATTTGTCCAAACCCACAGAATATACAAAACCAAGAGTGAACCCTACGGTAAACTATGGGCTTTGGGTGACCATGATGTGTCAATGTAGGTTCACCCTTGGTAAAAAATGTACCATTCTGGTGAGTGATGTTGCTAATGGGGGGGGCTCTGTATGTGTGGAGGCAATGGGTGGAAGGGAAATCTCTGTACTTGACTCTCAACTTTACTGTACACTAAAACTGCTCTTTTAAAAAGTCTATTAAAAATATGTATCACTTGGGTAAATGAAGTCCATACAGAAAAACATTCAGAAAGATATACACTAAGGGATGAACAGTTAACATTGTTTGGGTAATGACAGTCTGGTGTTTTTATTTTATTTATCTATATACTGCTTTTGTAATGGAGGTGATTTTATATTAAAATTCTGAGAAAAAATATTGTAACAGATACAGAGATGGTATAGCTTAGCTTATTTTGAGTATAAACTTAGGAACCTTATTTCTTTAAATATTTTCAAGGCTAGTGTCTTGGGAACAGGTAGGAAATTAAGCACAGAATCCCTCTGGTTTTCTAGACTACTTTGTGTGATTTACAAAAAATTTTTAATAATAAATCTTTAAGAAAGACCTCTCTAACAAGTTGAGAGAAACAGAATCAGAATATTACAAGACGTTCTTTCCAGCACACCTGTCCAGTAACGGGAGGACCAATAAACACAATAAACAGCCTCCATAACTCTCTTCTCATGTTATGACTCCAAATGCTTTCTTTTATTACTGCAAGATATTTCATTTAGACAGAAGAATGCATATATAAAGAATAATTATAAAGCGAACACTTCAGATGCTTTCCTGAGAAAAAGTGCTTAGGCAAAGTAATGTTCTGGAACTTGGGGTCCCCGTCCCCTCTCCTCAATCGTGTTCTTGGTATTAGGGCTTGGAGCACAGCAAGCTATAACTTGAGTCACAGCAACCCATACTGGACCTATTTCCCACCTGGATCTGGTCTATGGGGTCAGAAACATGCTCTGGTCTGCCATCCCCAGCCTGACTTATGCTCCATTTGTCGAACCATACCTCCTATTGGGACTGAAGCCTCATGCAAACCCAGTCTAGACACTGTCTAGCTATTTCTAGGCCTCCTCCCCAGAAGCTGGAGTATGCCCTGTTCTGGTATGCTCCATCTGTTCACAGAAATCCTGCCCCTATAGATAGATCTCTTAACCCCCTCGCCCCCAGCTAACTAGCTCCTTGCTCTTGAGCACTTCTGGAAGCCTCTTAGAATTCCTGCTTGCTGAGCTCATGTAGTTCAACTGGCAGTCAGGGACCAGTCACTGCTGTGTCGTGTCCATAGCGGGCACCGTGAATAGAGGCCTTGGCTGCCTTCACAGGGGCCAGTCACTGTGGCCAGGTCAGTGTCACCTTTTCTAGTTTACTGCACTTCTCTCCCAGCCTGCGGGACCAGGACCTCAGCCTCAGAGTCTCTCTGATTCCAAGATGTGACACCTTGAAAGTTTCTTACAGCTCAACTCTATCACCCTCACTCAATGCAAAATACAGTAACTAATACAAACATTACTCTGGACACAAAAGTTATCTGAAGACCTGGCACCAACAATACTGGTGTGCATATGTGTGTGCTGTGTGTGTTGCTGTTGGTGTGGGGAGCAAGTGGGGGGTGGGGGGTGGGTAGGAATTCTACCCCTAAACTCAGTAAAGAAAAGTACATAATTACCCTTTGGTCTCTGTGAACCCTTTACCATATTTACCAGGAGTTCAGAGCTGGTTCTTTTGTCCAGTAGGAGTCAAGGCCATATGCTAGGTATGGGGTTAGAGTTTTAATCTATTTCCAAAGAACTTAAGTGGCCTGCAGAGAAAATCTCATGGCCTATCTTTCCTTGTCCTCAGGTTTTCAGCATGCACCCATAACACATCACACAACACTGGAGCTTTTAAAGGCAATCCAAGCAACCACCATTTAGGTTAAGCACTCTGTGTGTATTTCCTTATTCTGATAATAATCCTGTGAGGCAGGACACTGTAACCTGGGGAGCTTATGTGATTTGCTCAATATCACAGTATTAGTAACTATCAGAGCCAGGATCTGAACCAAAGTTTGTGCTTACAACTACTACACTACGACACAGTAGTTATGACTACAATGACTCTTCCATTGACTCTTCCAATGACTCTTGTTTTAACCAGGTTTTGAGTTTTGCTACAACAAATTTAAAATGTATCAATTTATAGATAACATACTGAATGGTGGGTATGCCTAAGAAAGACCCCCCCCAAAAGTTCATTTTTCAAAACAAAAATATGTTTGTGGAAGACACCCTGGGAGAGAGCTTAGAGTGGTCTGCGGATCTGAAATAGTTTCATACATGAAATGGCTATGAGTCCTACAGTGAAATGGCTATGAGTCCTACAGTGAAATGGCCAGCTGACGTTCTGAAACCACTGAGGGAGCAAGAGGGATCATGTGATCTGGATGCAGTGGGGAAGAGGGGCAGGTAGGAGCAGAGGAGGCATGACATGGGAGACTGGGAACACAACAGATGAGACAGAGATCATTCGTTCAGTCACTAGATGAGAGAGAATTTATGGCAGAGAAATGAGGTTGAAGATCAGTGAAGAATAGAAATGGGTTCCAGCAGATAGGCCTGGAAGGCAGGGCTAGTGGTCGGCAAGGGTTTAAGCCAAAAAGGTTGTGCAAACTCTTAAGAGGAAACACACAGCTCACCAGCAGAAGCCAGGAGGTGAGCAAGAGTCAGCAGTGAATTCCTCGAGCATTCTTCCGCCTGGTGCGAGAAGGGTCTGCACTGTGTGAGTAGGAGTCTGAACCGCAGCAAGGATGGGAGAAAACAAACAGGGACGAGCAATCTCCTTCCAGGTGAAGGGCGAAGAGTTAATGAAGTCACGGAAATGAAGCTGCTAAAGGACAGCATGGCACTGCTTGTGCTTTAATTGGAACAACAGGACAAAGGAGTTATGGCTGGGTGTCTGAAGGCCTGCGAATCTGAGCAAGGTAGGCTCGACACCAAGAAACTGCAGTTTTGCACAAAATTACACTGCATGGGGTTGACAGATGGTTTGGTCACCGCAGTGGAATCCAGTCACACCCCTAAACTACATGGGGGGTTAAATGTGGATCACTTGCATTCCAGGGAACACTTGGAACACAACTGATTTGGTTTTGGCATGGGGACGATTTTTTCTTTTTCATCAAATCCAGTGCAGGCATGGAACAAGGCAACATGGATATGAGAATCAGGACTGTCCTCCCTGTCCTCCTGCGACAGACACAGACACAGCTAAAGTCTTCCTGGCGTTATGGTAGATGTATGATGACAGAGAGATGAGGGAACGATTAACTGAGCCATTCTTTCCAGGACAGACAAGGCGACATGACCACAGCCTCTTGAGGCTGCTACTGGATTGTGGGAACAAAACAATGTCATTTCACAAGAAAGGACAATTCTCTGTGTTTGCTTTGATAGGCTGGGATCTGTGCAAGTCATTTAAAAATGAAGTTAATTTATTACAAATTAGAGAAGAGGGAGAAGAAAGCCAGCCCTTTGCGTTACTAGAGGAATCAGATCTGACAGGAGGGATGTGTTCCCTCAGATTCTTACAGAAGAGTTAAAATGCAGGCTATGTGGCAGCAGGAGTAGCCTCTGTCTTCTGTGAGATTATATAGCATGGTCACAGTCTATTTCTTTGTCCAGAATTAAAATCAGTTGGTACAGCATTGAATGTTGCATCACACCCCAGGCTACTTTTTGACCACTGTCCTAGGCACAAGAAAGAGATGCAATGGTCAGTCATAGACACTTCCAGAAACATGGTATCTGCAATAAGGCAAGCTACGTGATTGAGAGAAATAGATTAAAAATTTCTTCAGAAATACACTGGTACAGAGATTCATAGTATGTTAATCAAATTAAGGGGCCTGTAATTTGCAGGAAGTAGAGAATTAAATGAAAAACTATAGTAATTTAGACAATCTAGTTGAAACGATATACTGCCAGTTAATCGAACCAGTTGTGGCAGCAAAATACCTTCTTCTGGGGATTCTTTCAATATGATTAGTCATCCTGAATGTCATTATTAAACATTTATTAAAGTCCTACTATTTGACAGTCCTTTAATTCGGTATAAAGAAGGTAACAAGGAAATAAACACAGTCCCTGTCTGTGAGGGCATTACATGCCTGACCTCTGCATTCATCTGTTAATACTGATTACAAAGCTGTGATAAAGATCCCTGGATTCCAGCTCTGCCAGGGAAGGGAAAGGAAACCTTATGGGAAAGAGGCTATCTGACTTCAGTCACAAAGAGTAAGGCTGGCAAGGGAGAGAAAGGCAGGTTATGTGGAATAAACGATACATAGAAAGACACTGGGGGAAAAAAGTACATATATAAGACTATGGAGATACAGCAACTAAATGCACTGTGGGATCCTGGATTAGATCCTAGACTAGAAAAATGACATTACTGGAAGAACTTGTGAAATCTAAATAAGTTTTGGGTTAACAGTACTATACCAAGGTTAATTTAGTTTCAATAAATGTGCTATGGTTATGTAAGATGTTAACATAAGGAGAAGTTGGGTGAAGGGTATATGGGAATTTTCTGTACTATTTTTGCAACTCTTCTGTGACTCTAAAATAACTTTAAAAACAACTGTTTTTAAAAGTACAGGTGTAGTCAGACAGCTATATGTAGTTTAGTGTGGCTAAACGCCGTGATTCTTTTCAGTAGCAAAAAAGCCTTGGGATTACCGTAAACATCTTAAAGAAGAAAAACTCAAGGTGATTCTGACACCTGGTTTAAATTCCCTAGATTAAATTACTACCAAGGAGGTGGCAATGACTGGTCATGAAACCAAGCATTTAGATATGGGGGTGAGTGTGAGAAGTCAAGAAAAACTGCAGGGTTCTGTTCACTGCAGGAGAGGATGGAGATGGCATAAAGAACTCAGTTTTGGACAAGCTGAGCTTGAGGCATCTCTGGTGAACTGAACTGAAGATGTTCAGTACGCTGGTAAAAGTTCTGGGCTACAAGCCCAGAGCTGGCTGTCAGCAGCAGAGATGCGGCAGGTTAACCCACGGAAGTGCATGAGATGGTGTCCAAGGATTAAATCCACGATAGCACCAACATTTAAGATGCAGATAAGATATAAACTAACATATACATAGGATGGACACACAACAAGGTCCTACTGTATAGCACAGGGAACTATATTCAATATCCTGGGATAAACCATAATAGAAAAGAACATGAAAAAGAATATCTGTGTGTATAGCTGAGTCACTATGCTGTATAGCTGAGTCACTATGCTGTATAGCAGAAATTAATACAACATTGTAAATCAATTATACTTCAGTAAAATTTTTTTAAAAAGATGCAGATAAGAGAGAAAAGTACTCAAAGGAGACGAAGGATGAAACTAAGGTGAACACTGTCAGAGAGACCATGGAATATGGGATGTTCAGGAAGGGTAATCAATAGTGTGTCAGGCTACAGGGAAGTCAACTAAGGAAATATTTCGAAAGGGTCCAGTAGCGTTGGCCCCAGCGTCGGTGTTAGTGGCCGCAAAGGAGAAACTTCATTTTAGCTGCGGGGACAGAAATAGCCTGAGGAACAAATGGAAGAGAGTGGCAGGAAGCAGAGACAGTGAGTGAAGACTGGCCTTTCCTGCAGGTGGCTGAGATGGGAAGGGAAGAGGCAGTGTGGTAGCCATTACAATTTTGTTTGTCTTTAAAGAAAAAGGCTTGAGCGTGTTAAAAAATCTGAGACTACTGCCAGAAGAGAGGAAACATAGCTGCAGGAGCAAAAGCGGACATTGAGAGGAGCAGGTCCCAGGGGACTCAGGAGGGAGGGAAGCAGGTGGAAGAATCAGCCTTGGAGGGAAGGAGTCTTGCCCCATCCCCTGAGACAGGAAGCAGGAAGGAAGGGAAGGATGCAGATCAGTTTGCAGATGGCAGAGGAGAGAACACAGGAAGTTAAGGAAGTTCCTGTCTGACGGCTTCTGTTTTCTCTGTTAAGGACACGGGAAGTGGTGAGGTACGCAGAATGGTACAATCTTGTCGATAGCTCTTGTGGGGGAGCTGATGAGCTGGCCTGCAGTGTGGATGGTCCTGCTTCTATACCCAACAGGCTGATGCTAACCTATAGGAACTGTATAATTCCCTCCACTAATTAATGTTTAACCACCTAAGGAGGAGTAGAGGAGGGGGCGATGTTGACAGACTGATCTAGGGCTGGTTTTTACTTCCCATGCAGGTACAGCAGAACTAAAGATCAAGGGATAGTCTGAATAATAAAAAGAAGAAAGTGAAGTCAGGTGGGGTTTATTGGAAGAGAATAAGACTGAAAAATAGGTATAGTATTAATAGAAAATTGGTAGGTTGAAAGGTTGTGGTCAGGATATCAAGAATTTACGAGTTTTCATTAAAAGTGGTTCTGGGTGATCTCATTCATCCATGCATGCATCCATCCATGCACCCAGGCATGCATGCATCCAGTATTTATTTAGCACACATGGGAGGTCCTGCTGGCTGAGGATGAAGAAAGGACAAGAGAGAGACCACAGTGAAGCAGAACACAAATGAAGGTCACTGGTGTTGAAGTGACCAAGAAATAAGAGGAGAGGGCACTGGACACGTCAACCAAAAGGAGGAGACAACTTTGAACGAGGGGCTAGGCTGACTGTGGGAAAGGAAACAGCCACCCACCACCCCATCCTCCCCTCTTCCTTGCTGGCCAGGAATATCTATACAGGTAGAACGCAGTAACTAGGACAGGTAGAAAGTCGCAGCACTGTATGGAATGAGCCTTATGGAGGGCAGGGGAGCTCTTTACAAGGGGGTGGAAAACCAGTATCTTTAAAGGCACTGGGGCATTTAGAGACATCCAGACACTAGACAGAAGGCTTCAGAAGATGAGCCTTCTCTACTCTAGAGGCGACACAGGAAGCTCTCTCGGCAGGAGAGCCAAGGGTTCAGTTCAGGCAGAATGAAAGGGCTTCCTGCACGTCACACTAATAGCCTTCAGGGTTAAGACCAAGTCCACTTATGAAATTATCTTAGACTTTTTTTTTTTTTTTTGGCCTTGCTGTGAGGCATGTGGGATCTCAGTTCCCTGGCCAGGGATCGAACCTATACCCCCTGCAGTGGAAGTGCAGAGTCCTAACCACTGGACCACCAGGGAATTCCCCCATCTTAGCCTTTTTTTTTTTTTTTTTTTTTTTCCTGTTCAGCTTCTGTGTTCAGTTTGGCATGCTTTCATGCTAAACTTACCAGGTTATCTACATTTTAATTTAATTTTGCAGGTGTTTACTATTTAATTTCTCTCACAGTGTGTAATAAAACAAGGGTTACATGACTGATTCTCCTGTGTCCAAGACCACGGTGGACAGATGTGTTTTGGGTTTGTCTAAGATCTACTGATCATGGTTACAGGGGCGTCTCTTTCAGAATAGTTGCAGCAGCATGCAGAGTTCTCTGGACGGCAAGATGGGTGACAAACCTATCAGTCCATCTGAATTTTTCAGATTCCTCTCATTTTTTTCATTTTACTTATAAATATAAACATACTCTAGGAAAGGGTAACTGGAGAGCAACTCAATCTGAGAAATCTTCCTCAAACATGGTAACGAGTGCAGAGGGGCTCTGCTGGACTTCCATGGACTAGGTGGGGAAATGGGATATAGCATAAGAAACTGAAAAGTTGCAGGGAAAAAATATGAGCCACAAAGGGTTAACGAATAAACTTTTAGGGAGCAAAAGTGAAATAAACAAACTCATAAAAGACTCTTACAATCTAGGTCATACATTAAATTAATCCCTTTCCAACCAGGAAACATGATCATCCTCTATTTAGCTGACTTCTTATCTGGCCCTTCTCTTGCTCAGAAGCAATAGATCCCACTCTAAGGGATCAGATTCTCTACCAAGCAAAACCCCAGCCTGGCTGAGTTGGGTCACTTGAGCCATAGTGGTGTTAATCAACAGTAATGAATTTGCAAAACTTCAATTTCCTTAAAGGTAAATTGTATTATTATTATTAGTTTATGCATACATCCTAGACCGGATGGCATTTTATTTTTAATTAATTAATTAATTAATTTACTTTTGGCCGCATTGGGTCTTCGTTGCTGCGCAAGGGCTTTCTCTCCTTGCAGCAAGTGGGGGCTACTCTTGGTTGTGGTGCACGGGCTTCTCATTGCAGTGGCTTCTCTAGCTGTGGAGCACAGGCTCTAGAGCGCAGGCTCAGTAGTTGTGGCATACAGGCTTAGTTGCTTTGTGGCATGTGGGATCTTCCCGGACCAGGGCTCGAACCTGTGTCCCCTGCATTGGTAGGCAGATTCTTAACTACTGCACCACCAGGGAAGCCCCTGACGGTATTTTAGAATGTATTTCTAAGAACTAAAAATCCTTCACCAGAATAAGTCAGAATGGAGACTTGAGTGCACAGCTATTAACTTTCTATCCTCCTTCTTTGGATTCTCACATTATTCTCCTTAAGAGACTTGACTTTCGGAAAATGAATTATCTTAAGCTCATTATTTCAATCTCTTTTCTTTACTTGCTGGAAATTTCAATCTCTTTTCTTTACTTGCTTTCCAGCAGGTAGCTGGCGGCGGGTAGCCAAAAATATCCCTACAAAGTTAAGGAAGACAGCAATCCTACTGGAATGCAACAAAATAACAGAACTTAGTAAGATTAAATACTGTTACGAGCAAGTTAGCAATTCCAAAGACAGGTTTTGGGTTTAGCCATCAATCACTTGGAGATATTACTGATGTTCTGAGAGCTGAAAAGGGACTCTGGAAGCACAAAATCTTTAATGCTGACTAATCAAGTTCTTTCACTTACCTTCCTAAAGCTGTAGCATTCAGATTTTTGTAGATTTCAGAGTTTATCTCCATTGAACACCCCTCCAAACTTATTATCAATCATGTAAAGGTGAAAACGACCTTGAAAGGGAGCTTTGCCCTTAGAATTCTTTGGCTCCTGCCATAAAGGATGAGTCCAGGTCCCTGCCACACTACTGACTGTTAACTCTGTGAGAACCATTTCCTTAAAACACACTCATAAGAGGAGTCCAGCCATTGTCACAGAGGGAAACTATCTCTTTCACAAATTTTAGGCCCAAATTAAGTTATTAAACAGTCTTCAACACAGCAGCATTTTTCTTAGCTCATCACAGGATTGAGTCTTTCAAACTAATACCTTACACAAGGAGCAAGTAGATTTTAAATCTAAATAGTCTTCTATGAGCCACAGTTATTCTCTGTGTCATATCTACAAGAAAGAGTTAAGGATACTTTATTTAAAAGCATTTTTTTCTGTCTTTCATCAACCTTAGATTTCATAGACAGTACCTGTCAATGAATGACATGGAATATGGTTTATAAAGATCTGAGGCAATTAATGTTTCTTCAAAACCTTACCATTAACAATAGTGTTAAGATTTTATGACAGAAGAATGACCTTTAGTTAGATCAATCTCCATAATTAAATGGTATAAAACAATGCTAGGTCTAACTTTCTGTCTCTTCTCATTTCTACTTTTTCAAAATGAAGATTTTAATGTTTTTATTTTTTATTTATTTTTGATTGGTTTTTTTACTTTATTTAAAAAAATTTTTTTTAACATCTTTATTTGAGTATAACTGTTTTACAATAGTGTGTTAGTTTCTCCTTTACAACAAGTGAATCAGTTATACATATACATATGTTCCCATATCTCTTCCCTCTTGCGTCACCCTCCCTCCCGCCCTCCCTATCCCACCCCGATTTTAATGTTTTTAAATGACATGTGCCCACTAATAAAACCTTTAAGAAATATAAAAATACTTTTGTGTCCAGGAGTCCCTCTGGGTCCTGCTTGGTTTCAGTAAGGGCTCGGAGCCAGGCATTTTACATGTGCTTATTCTCCCAGCAAAACTGACTGCTAACCCTGACTCTGTTCTGAAGACAGGGAATAGGTTCAGAGAGGTCACTGGGGCTGAAGCCAGGCAGGATTTTGGGGGCACTCAGGATCCTTCTGATGGAGCTCTGCATTTGAAGCCTGGATGCAGGAATTTTGTGAAGAGGATGGTGCTGTGCATGATGGCTGTTTGGTTTCACAGACAGCCTCCTGAGTCACAAAGGACACTTTGATGTCACCCATGGATTTCCTCATATGCTGCACCGACACATGGCACGGTGTCCTACTTTTCAGAGAGGAGAGCTCAGAGGATTCTTCTCTTGCTGCCATTGCTGAGATTTTAGAGGCCACTGCTTTCAAGTAGACTGAGCTAGGGGTGCCTTAAAGATGGCGAAGGAGTAAGACATGGAGATCACCTTCCTCCCCACAAATACATCAAAACTACAACTACATGTGGAACAACTCCTACAGAACACCTCTTGAACGCTGGCAGAAGACCTCAGACCTCCCAAAAGACACACTCAGGCGACCTACACACAGAGGCGGGGCCAAATCCAAAGCTGAACCCCAGGAGCTGTGCAAACAAAGAAGAGAAAGGGAAATCTCTCCCAGCAGCCTCAGGAGCAGCGGATTAAATCTCCACAGTCAACTTGATGTACCCTGCATCTCTGGAATACCTGAATAGACAATGAATTATCCCAAAATTGAGGCAGTGGACTTTGGGAGCAACTGTAGACTTGGAGTTTGCTTTCTGCATCTAATTTGTTTCTGGTTTTATGTTTATCTTAGTTTAGTATTTAGGGCTTATTGTCACTGGTAGATTTGTTTACTGATTTGGCTGCTCTCGTCCTTTTAAAATTTTATATATATATATATATTTTTTCCTTTTTCTCTTTTTGTGAGTGTGTATGTGTATGCTTCTTTCTGTGATTTGTCTCTATAGCATTGCTTTTGCCATTTGTCCTAGGGTTCTGACTGTCCGTTTTTTGTTCTTGTTTTTTTTTTAGTATAGTTTTTAGCACTTGTTATCATTAGAGGATTTGTTTTTTGGTTTCGCTGCTCTCTTCATTCTTTCTCCTTTTTAAAATTACCTTTTTCATTTATAATAATTTTTTTCTATTTAATAACTTTATTTTATTTACTTATTTATTTATTTTTATTTATTTCCCTCCCTCCCTCCCTTTTCTTCTGAGCTGTGTGGCTGATAGGGTCTTGGTGCTCTGGATGGGTGTCAGGCCAGAGCACCAGAGACCTCTTGGGCCCACATTATATCAATCGGCAAGAGCTCTCCGAGAGATCTCTGTCTCAACACTAAGACGCAGCTCCAGTCAACGACCACCAAGCTACAGTGCTGGATACCCTATGCCAAACAACCAGCAAGACAGGAACACAAAACCACCCATTAGTAGAGAGGCTGCCTAAAATCATAATAAGTTGATAGACACCCCCAAACACACCACCGGATGTGGTCCTGCCCACCAGAAACACAAGACCCAGCCTTATCCACCTGAACAGAGGCAACACTCCCCTCCACCAAGAAGCCTACACAACCCACTGAACCAACCTTAACCACTGGGAGCAGACACTAAAAACAGCGGGAACTACGAACCTGCAGACTGTGAAATGAAGACCCCAAACGCAGTACGATAAACAAAATGAGAAGACAGAGAAATACACAGCAGATGAAGAAGTAAGGTAAAAACCTACCAGACCAAACAAATGAAGAGGAAACAGGCAGTCTACCTGACAAAGAATTTAGAGTAATGATAGTAAAGATGATATAAATTCTTGGAAAGCGAATAGAGAAAATACAAGAAATGTTTAACAAGGACCTAGAAGAACTGAAGGGCAAACAAACAATGATGACAATAAATAAAATTAAAATTCTCTAGAAGGAATCAATAGCAGAATAACAGAGGCAGAAGAACAGATAAGTGACCTGGAAGATAAAATAGTGGAAATAACTACTGCAGAGCAGAATAAACAAAAAAGAATGAAAAGAATTGAGGACAGGGCTTCCCTGGAGGCACAGTGGTTGAGAGTCCACCTGCCAATTCAGGGGACATGGGTTCATGCCCTGGTCTGGGAAGATCCCACATGCCGTGGAGGGGCTAGGCCCGTGAGCCATGGCCACTGAGCCTGCATGTCCAGAGCTTGTGCTCCGCAACGGGAAAGGCCACAACAGTGAGAGACCCACGTACTACAAAAACAACAACAACAACAACAACAAAAAAACAAACAAAGAATTGAGGACAATCTCAGAGACCTATGGTACAACATTAAAGGCACCAACATCTGAATTATAGGGGTACCAGAAGAAATAGAGGAAAAAAAAAAAAAGGGACTGAGAAAATACTTGAAGAGATTATACTTGAAAACTTCCCTAATATGGGTAAGGAAATATTCAATCAAGTCCAGGAAGCGCAGACAGTCCCATATAGGATAAATCTAAGGAGAAACAACCCACGACACATATTAATCAAACTATCAAAAATTAAATACAAAGAAAAAATATTAAAAGCAGCAAGGGAAAAGCAACAATTAACATACAAGAGAATCCCTATAAGGTTAACAACTGATCTTACAGAGAAAGTCTGCAAGCCTGAAGGGAGTGGCAGGACATATTTAAAGTGGTGAAAGGAAAAAACCTACAACCAAGGTTACTCTACCCAGTAAGGATCTCATTCAGACTCTAAGGAGAAATTAAAACCTTTACAGATAAGCAAAAGCTAAAAGAATTCAGCACCGCCAAACAAGCTTTACAACAAAAGCTAAGGAACTTCTCTAGGCAGGCAACACAAGAGAAGGAAAAGACTTACAACAACAAACTCCAAACAATTAAGAAAATGGTAATAGGAACATACATATTGATAACTACCCTAAATGTACATGGATTAAATGCTCCAACCAAAAGACAAAGACTGGCTGAATGGATACAAAAACAAGACCCGTACATATGCTGTCTGCAAGAGACCCACTACAGACCTAGGGACACATACAAGCTGAAAGTAAGGGGATGAAAAAAGATATTCCATGAAAATGGAAATCAAAAGAAAGCTGGAGTAGCAGGTCTCATATGAGAAAAAATAGACTTTAAAATAAAGACTATTACAAGAGACAAAGAAGAACACTACATAATGACCAAGGGATCAATCCAAGAAGAAGATATAAAAATTATAAATATTTATGCACCCAATACTGGAGCATCTCAATACATAAGGCAAATGCTAACAACAATAAAAGGGGAAATCAACAGTAACACAATAATAGCAGGGAACTTTAACACCCCACTTTCATCAATGGACAGATCAACCAAAATGAAAATAAATAAGGAAACACAGCTTTAAATGATACATTAAACAAAATGGACTTAATTGATAGTTATAGGACATTCCATCCAAAACAACAGAATGCACTTTTTTCTCAAGTGCTCATGGAACATTCTCCAGGATATATCATAGCTTGGGTCACAAATCAAGCCTTGGGAAATTTAAGAAAATTGAAGTCATATCAAGTATCTTTTCTGACCACAATGCTACGAGACTAGATATCAATTACAGGAAAAGAGCTGTAAAAAATACAAACACATGGAGGCTAAATAATACACTATTAAATAACCAAGAGATCATTGAAGAAATCAGGGAGGAAATCAAAAAATACCTAGAAACAAATGACAATGAAAACACGATGACTCAAAACCTATGGGATGCAGTAAAAGCAGTTCAAAGAGGGCCTTTTATAGCAATACAGTCCTACCTCAAGAAACAAGAAACATCTCAAATAAACAATCTAACCTTACAACTAAAGCAACAGGAGAAAGAAGAACAAAAATACTCCAAAGTTAGCAGAAGGAAAGAAATCATAAAGATCAGACTAGAAAAAAAAAAAAAAATCAGACCAGAAATAAATGAAAAAGAAATGAAGGAAAAAATAGCAAAGATCAATAAAACCAAAAGCTGGTTCTTTGAGAAGATAAACAAAATTGATAAACCATTAGCCAGACTCAACAAGAAAAACAGGGAGAAGACTCAAATCAATAGAATTAGAAAGGAGAAAGGAGAAGTAACAACTGACACTGCAGAAATACAAAGGATCATGAGAGATTACTACAAGCAACTATATGCCAGTAATATGGGCAACCTGGAAGAAATGGACAAATTCTTAGAAAAGCACAACCTTCCAAGACTGAACCAGGAAGAAATAGAAAATATAAACAGACTGATCACAAGCACTGAAATTGAAACTGTGAATAAAAATCTTCCAACAGGGCTTCCCTGGTGGCGCAGTGGTTGAGAGTCCGCCTGCCGATGCAGGAAACGCGGGTTCGTGCCCTGGTCCGGGAGGATCCCACATGCCACGGAGCGGCTAAGCCCGTGAGCCATGGCCGCTAGGCCTGCGCGTCCGGAGCCTGTGCTCCGCAACGGGAGAGGCCACAACAGTGAGAGGCCCGCATACCGCAAAAAAAAAAAAAAAAAAAAAAAAAAAAAAAAATCTTCCAACAAACAAAAGCCCAGGACCCGATGGCTTCACAGGTGAATTCTATCAAACATTTAGAGAAGAGCTAACACCTATCCTTCTCAAACTCTTCCAAAATATAGCAGAGGGAGGAACACTTACAAACTCATTCTACGAGGCCATTATCACCCTGATACCAAAACCAGACAAAGATGTCACAAACAAAGAAAACTACCGGCCATTATCACTGATAAACATAGATGCAAAAATCCTAGGGCTTCCCTGGTGGCGCAGTGGTTGAGAGTCCGCCTGCCGATGCAGGGGACACGGGTTGGTGCCCCGGTCCGGGAAGATCCCACGTGCTGCGGAGCAGCTGGGCCCATGAGCCATGGCCGCTGAGCCTGCACGTCCGGAGACTGTGCCCCGCAATAGGAGAGGCCACAACAGTGAGAGGCCCACATATCACACACACACACACACACAAAAAAAGAAGATATAACAATTATAAATATATATGCACCCAACATAGAAGCACCTCAATACATAAGACAACTGCTAACAGCTATAAAAGAGGAAATCGACAGTAACACAATAATAGTGGGGGACTTTAATACCTCACTTACAGCAATAGACAGGTCATCCAAAATGAAAATAAATAAAGAAACAGAAGCTTTAAATACACAATAGACCAGATAGATTTAATTGATATTTAGACGACATTCCATCCAGAAACAGCAGATTACACTTTCTTCTCAAGTGCACACAGAACATTCTCCAAGATAGAACATATCTTGGGTCAAAAATCAAGCCTCAGTAAATTTAAGAAAATTGAAATCATATGAAGCATCTTTTCTGACCACAATGCTATGAGATTATAAATGAATTACAGGGAAAAAAACGTAAAAAATACAAACACATGGAGGTTAAACAATACGTTATTAAATAACCAAGAGATCACTGAAGAAATCAAAGAAGCAATCAAAAAATACCTAGAGACAAATGACAATGACATCATGATGATCCAAAATCTACAGGATGCAGCAAAAGCAGTTATAAGAGGGAAGTTTATAGCTATACAAGCTTACCTCAAGAAACAAGAAAAATCTCAAATAAACAACCTAATCTTATACCAAAAGGAACTAGAGAAAGAAGAACAAACAAAACCCAAAGTTAACAGAGGAAAGAAATCATAAAGATCAGAGCAGAAATAAATGAAATAGAAACAAGGAAAACAATAGCAAAGATCAATAAAACTGAAAGCTGGTTCTTTGAGAAGATAAACTTGATAAACCATTAGCCAGACTCATCAAGAAAAAGAGGGAGAGGACTCAAATCAATAAAATTAGAAATGAAAAAGCAGAAATGACAACAGACACCACAGAAATACAAAGCATCCTAAGAGACTACTACAAGCAACTCTCTGCCAATAAAATGGACAACCTGGAAGAAATGGACAAATTCTTAGAAAAGTATAACCTTCCAAGACTGAACAATGAAGAAATATGAACAGACCAATCACAAGTAATGAAATTGAAACTGTGATTAAAAATCTTCCAACAAACAGAAGTCCAGGATCAGACGGCTTCACAGGTGAATTCTATCAAACATTTAGAGAACAGCAAACAACCATCCTTCTCAAACTCTTCCAAAACTTTTCGGAGGAAGGAGCACTCCCACACTCATTCTATGAGGCCACCATCACACTCATACCAAAACCAAAGATACTACAAAAAAAAAGAAAATTACAGACCAATATCACTGATGAATATAGATACAAAAATCCTCAACAAAATACTACTAAACAGAATCCAACAACATATTGAAAAGATCATACACCATGATCAAGTGGGATTTATCCCAGGGATGCAAGGATTCTTCAAGATATGCAAATCGAGCAATGTGATATACCATATTAACAAATTGAAGAATAAAAACTATATGATTATCTCAATAGATGTAGAAATACCTTTTGACAAAATTCAACACCCATTTATGATAAAAACTCTCCAGAAAGTGGGCATAGAGCAAACCTACCTCAACATAATAAAGGCCATATACAAGAAATGCACAGCAAACATCATTCTCAGTGGTGAAAAACTGAAAGCATTTCCTCTAAGATCAGGAACGAGACAAGGATATCCACTCTCACCACTATTATTCAACATAGTTTTGGAAGTCCTAGCCACATCAATCAGAGAAGAAAAAGAAATTAAAGGAATACAAATTGGAAAAAAGTAGTAAAACTGTCACTGTTTGCAGATGACATGATACTATACATAGAGGATCCTACAGATGCCACTAGAAAACTACTACAGCTAATCAATGAATTTGGTAAAGTTGCAGGATACAAAATTAATGCACAGAAATCTCTTGCATTCCTATACACTAATGATGAAAAATCTGAAAGAGAAATTAAGGAAACGCTCCCATTTACCACTGCAACAAATAGAATAAAATACCTGGGAATAAACCTACCTAGGGAGAAAAGACCTGTATAGAGAAAACTATAAGACACTGATGAAAGAAATTAAAGATGATACCAACAGATGGAGAGATATACCATGTTCTTGGATTGGAAGAATCAATATTGTGAAAATGACTATACTACCCAAAGCAATCTACAGATTCAATACAATCCCTATAAAATTACCAGTGGTGTTTTTTACACAACTACAACAAAAAATCTTAAAATTTGTATGGAGGCACAGAAGACCCCGAATAGCCAAAGCAGTCTTGAGGGAAAAAAACAGAGCTGGAGGAATCAGACTTCCTGACTTCAGACTATATTATAAAGCTACAGTAATCAAGACAATATGGTGCTGGCACAAAAACAGAAATATAGATCAATGCAACAAGATAGCAAGCCCAGAGATAAACCCATGCACCTATGATCAACTAATCTATGACAAAGGAGGCAAGTATATACACTGGAGGAAAGACAGCCTCTTCAATAAGCGGTGCTGGGAAAACTGGACAGCTACATGTAAAAGAATGAAATTAGAACACTCCTTAACACCATACACAAAAATAAACTCAAAATGGATTAAAGACCTAAATATAAGGGCAGACACTATCAAACTCTTAGAGGAAAACATAGGCAGAACACTCTATGACATAAATCACAGCAAGATCCTTTCTGACCCATCTCCTAGAGAAATGGAAATAAAAACAAAAATAAACAAATAGGACCTAATGAAATTTAAAAGCTTTTGCACAGCAAAGCAAACCATAAACAAGATGAAAAGACAACCCTCAGAATGGAAGAAAATATTTGCAAATGAAGCAACTGACAAAGAATTAATCTCCAAAATATACTAGCAGCTCATGCAGCTCAGTATCAAAAAAATAAAAAACCCAGTCCCAAAACGGGCAGAAGACCTAAATAGACATTTCTCCAAAGAAGCTATACAGATTGCCAAGAAACACATGAATGTATGCTCAACATCCCTAATCATTAGAGAAATGCAAATCAAAACTACAATGAGGTATCACCTCACACCAGTCAGAATGGCCATCATCAAAATATCTAGAAACAATAAATGCTGGAGAGGGTGTGGAGAAAAGGGAACCCTCTTGCACTGTTGGTGGGAATGTAAACTGATAGAGCTACTATGGAAAACAGTATGGAGGTTCCTTAAAAAGTTAAAAACAGAGCTACCATACAGCCCAGCAATCCCACTACTGGGCATATACCCTGAGAAAACAATAATTCAAAAAGGGTCATGTACCACAGTGTTCATTGCAGCTCTGTTTACAATAGCCAGGACATGGAGACAACCTAAGTGTCTATCGACAGATGAATGGATAAAGAAGATGAGGCACATATATACAATAGAATATTACTCAGCCATAATAGGAAATGAAATTGAGTTATTTGTAAAGAGGTGGATGGACCTATAGACAGTCAGACAGAGTGAAGTAAGTCAGAAAGAGAAAAACAAATACCATATGCTAACACATATATATGGAATAAAAAAAAAAAGTGGTTCTGAAGAACCTAGGGACAAGACAGGAATAAAGACGCAGACATAGAATTGGACTTGAGGACATGGGGAGGGGGAAGGGTAAGCTGGGATGAAGTGAGAGAGTGGCATGGACATATATATACTACCAAATGTAAAATAGATAGCTAGTGGGAAGCAGACACATAGCACAGGGAGATCAGCTCAGTGCTTTGTGTCCACCTAGAGTGGGGGATAGGGAGGCTGGGGGGGAGATGCAAGAGGAAGAGATATGGGGATGTATGTATATGTATAGCTGATTCACTTTGTTATACAGCAGAAACTAACACACCATTGTAAAGCAATTATACTCCAATAAAGATGTGAAAAAAAAAAGAGAAAAGTTTCGTGTGAATCACTGAAAAGGGAGGAAAAAAAGAGAAAGAAATACAAAAATAAAATCGTGGTTTTATATTTTAGGACATCCTTCCAAGCACTGCTATGCACATATATACATGTGGACATGCAGTTACATAATTTTATAAAAATGGTCTTACACTAAATGTATGCATATATAAAATGCTGTTTATCAATATATTATAAACATTTTTCTATGCACATAAAAATTTCCACTAGACATTATTTCATTAACTATGTAGTATTTCATTCATTATATGGATATAACTAACTCATGTATCTAACCAGACCTATGTTTTTGGTAATTTAGATTACTTTCAAGTTTTCCATATTTTAAGGAATCCGCATCGATCATCATTGAATCATGTTTGCTTACCTTATCTGATTATCTTCTCCCAATAAATACCAAGATGTGGAATGGCTGAGCCAAAGGATATACATATTTAAAATATTGTATTGCCAAACTGCCCTCCAGAAAGACAATACTATGTACATTTCCCTCTATGAATGCAAGAGAGTGTTCGTTTCCCTTTAATCTTCTTTGCCAATTCTCAGTTTTAAAAGTCTTTACCAACCTAATAAGCCAAAAGATTTCCCATTCTTATTTAACTTGCATTTCTTTGATTATTCATATATTTATTTTATATTCTTGTATTTTTGAATAGCTTGTTTGTAGCATTTAGCAAATTTTTTTCTTTTTTTTTACTTATTTGTAATAACTCGTTAAATTGGGAATAGTCCCCCTTTGTAAGCTGTGTTGCAACCATGTTTCAGTTTATCATGTGTCTTTTAGCCTTGATGATGATGATATTATCAATAAAAATGTTTTAAACTTTATTTAGCCAAAGTTACACATTTTTTTGTACCTGATTTGTAACATTTGAGAGGCATCATCATTAGAAAGGCCCTCTTTACCTAAACTTTCTAAAAATGTTCACTCATAGTATATAGGCTCTTACAGTTTTATTTTTTACATATAATCTGAGAATTGCTTTGGTATAAGAAGCAAGGTAGTGATCCAGCTCTTTATTTTTCCCTCTAACACCCCCTGTGGTCATCTCAACACCACTTATTAAATGGGCTATTTTTTTTACCCAGTAATTTGAAATCCACTTGTCTCCCTAACTTTCTTTGTTTTTTTCGTTCAATTTTTTTTAATTAATAAATTCAAGGCTGCAATCATCAGGAAGCTGTGCTCCTTCCTGTCATGGCACAGGAAGGATAAGCATTATGCTCATAATATGGTTTTATAATCATAACCTGCAAGTGGCCTTAAGCTGAAACTGAACTTCTTGGCTCAGTGCTATGAAAAAGAATAGCATGGCATCAACTAGACGAAAAACATAAGATGTTATGCTTGGCAGGTATTCCATACCTCTTTAAGCAACAATAACCCTAATCATAAGACAACTCAGCTACTTAGGGTTTTTCTGTGGAGCTAATGCTTCCTGATGGATCTACACAGTGTAGGTCTGCCCCAAATTAGATGATCTACAGATACCATCCTCAGCCTCCTCTGTGATGGAGAAAGATCACTGGGAACACCTGCCGTTTAAATTGTTGATGCTCAAATAAATTTTCATAATACTTTATGGATTGGAATTCTGGGTATTCAGTGAAAATTTGTGGAAGGGCTTGAGATGATTCAAAGCTCTACTTCTGAGAAAAATGGCTCTGCCAAAGGCACCACGACAGGCCCCTGGTAACGGAGTAGAATGACTGTCTGGGAATCAAAACCAGTTGGACTCCTAAATGCTCACATGGAGAAGGAAGCTCTGCTACCTGTCCTCCTGGCATTTTAAGTATATGGGTATCTCTAATTAGCAAGTAAGAATCTTGGTGTTATTCATACTAGTTTAGAGGAAGTCAACCTGAACTTGACTGGAAACTTAGCACCTGCCCAAAAAACACCCTCTGACCCACAGGTGAGAGAGCCCACATGGTGAAATGTCATAAAGAAGTGATTTATTCTTCTAAATATTATTAGGAAGCTAATGATAACCTTAGCCTTGCCTCTTCTGTGTGAAGATTTAATGGTATGTAGAGGAAAGATCACAAACATTCATCTCAAGTACCATTTATGTCTTTTGGCGAACTGTAGCTGAAGACATTGGCTGTCATGTTACCCATATCACATAAAGGGGCCTCAGACCTAAAGGTGATATAAACAGATCATCTCAGGTGTCTAGTGCATTTAGCTCCTCTGTTTGCTTTAGTGGTTACTCTGCTTTAAAATATTTTTTTCTTTGTATTTTAACACTGTGAGCTCCTTGAAGTCACTTTTGAAGTCTAGAGAATGTACGTGTCAGAAATGGAGGGACTTTAACTGTTTTGTTCGCCACTATATTCCCAGTCACTAGAAGAGTGCCTGCCCTGCGGTTTGTAGTCAATGTGTTGAACAAACAACTAGAACACAAATGATTCAAGAAATATACACATACATATACATACGCAAATAAAAATTACCGGGTGTCTTGTGCAGGGACACTCATTTTACTAGCAATAATCCAAAGGTAAAGAAAAATTTTGTTTGTAATCTCCTTCATTCATTCAGTATATCTTCACCGCACATCTGCCGCGTGCCAGAACGCCTCTCACACAGTTGTTGCTCCTGAAGGGCTCACATATCTACCAGAGTTAAGTCAAGGGATCATCAGACAATCATGGGACAATGTAATGAGGACAATGGTAAGAGATGTGTGTAGATATCCAGGGAACTCATGGGAGCGCACTTAGCCACCTGGAAATCCAGGGAGTAGGGGTCGGGGGCGTGGGGACCATTCTCCTGAATAAAAGTTCTGGCCAAGGTGCGCCTCTGTGGATGAGGAAGTGTCAGCTGCGGGGAGACGGGGGAGGCAGGAGCTTTTCAGTGGGTTTATATCAGAAAGGTGCCTGGTGAGATCTGCACCTTACATGGGTCACCCTGGCTGGCTGGAAAATGGACTAGAGGGAGATAGGGTGCAGGTCTGCAGGACTAGTTCGCCCAGGTGAGAGTTGACAAGAGCTTGGAATAGCATGTGGTTATAGAAATGCAGAAACGCAAAGGAGAAATATTTTGGAGAAGATCATGTACTTTAATTCTCTTTTTCATAGTTGCTAGTGGTTTTTTTTGTTTTTTTTGCAGTACGCGGGCCTCTCACTGTTGTGGCCTCTCCCGTTGCGGAGCACAGGCTCCGGACGCGCAGGTTCAGCGGCCATGGCTCACGGGCCCAGCCGCTCCGCGGAATGTGGGATCTTCCCAGACCGGGGCACGAACCCGTATCCCCTGCATCGGCAGGCGGACTCTCAACCACTGCGCCACCAGGGAAGCCCGTTGCTAGTGTTTTTATTCTATACTTCATTATTACTGGTATTCTCCGATAACTTCTAAGGATCTCTTGTTTCGTGGGTTTTGTTTTTGTTGCCTCCTACACTATCCTTTATTCCAAATGTTTTTATGACAATTCTTGATGCAAAAAATAGAAAGTAACAACCACTAAAGTTGTCATGACAAAGAACAGCCACTTCTCTGCTTGCTTAGTGAGAGCAGCAGACAAGAAAAATGTAAAGCTGACCTTGCTAAATTTGCTTCTGGGGGTAAACAGATCTTCAGATAAGAAAGCAGGTATTGGGAATATTTAAAAATTTATTTATAAGGTTTATCTAATCCTATCACAGCAAGGGAAAGTACTTTAAGGTCACCCTATAGACTTACCCAAATACCTACACTTCAATTAAGATGAAAAAATAAATCATCTTTAAAATAGGTGTTAGAATATGACAGAATATAGAGACAATATTCTCAAAAGACACTCTCCCTGTCAGCAATCTTCCAGAAGAGTATCTTTGCAGTCATTTTTTTTCTCTTTTCCACAGTGAGGATAAGACAGTGAGTTAGTAATTCAGCCCTGTTTTTCACAGCTGCCCCCAACATCTGACTGATGTTACCTTATGCACAATGAGCTCGTGAGTGCCATCTGGGAGAGTCCTACCATCTTCCTGCATCAGGGGGACGAAGGAGAAGCCAAACAACTTCTTTTCTCCTTTCTCCTTTGCTGTAGGGGAAAAAAAAAATTAGTCAATTTTTGGGAATTAATTGAAGTATAGTTGATTTACAATGTTGTGTTAGTTTCAGGTGTAAGGCAAAGCGATTCAGTCATATATATATATATATTTTTTCAGATTCTTTTCCGTTATAGGTTATTACAAGATATTGAGCATAATTCCCTGTGAAAATTAGTCAATTATTTAAGTGTATGCTTACACAGCTGTGTTCAGATACATAGACTGTGACTACGCGTGATCATCAAGACTGATGATCACGACACACACACACACGCCAGCTCCTTTTACACAATGAAGAGCACCTTTTATGATGGGATCTCTATCTACAGTAGCCCCCCTCTAACCCCATATTCCTGCCTTATAATCTGCAAGTTACATTCCTTGACTAATTTGCTTCATGGGATTCACTATCTGAAATTATGGTGGTTTTTTTTCTTTTTTCTTTTTTTTAATTTGTGGATTTCCTGTTTCTTCTCCTCACAACCTACCCTCCACTCCTGAACGTAAGCACCATGGAGGTCGGGATTCTTATCTAATTAATTTAATCTATTCTTGGTATCTCAAAGAATGCCAAGAACACAGTAGGTTCTCAATAAATGTACAGTAAACAAATGAACGAGTGAATGAATGAATGTGAAATGCAATATTTTGCTTACTCCTCCTGGAAAGGGAGGCTCTCAGCTCTGCTTTGGTCCATGACAGAACTCTCCCTACAGCCACGTGTGTAAACACAGAGCCCTACAGAAGCCACCTCCTTGGAATAAGGCATGCTGAAAAACATAAACAGCATTCTATAGTTTGATGAGAGCTTACTGCAGTAGTATTCTGGAAGTCGGAAATGAGGCAATGAGGTTTTCAGATGCCTAATTGCGAATTACAACAGCTAGAAATGTCAAGGGTCATTGGCAATTGTTTATAGAGAAGGAAATTGAGACCTTACAATGTCAGGAAACCTGTTCTAGATCTCTTCGGTACCACTGCAGTTCTTTCCACACACCTTCTTTTTCTCCAAAAATGGAGAAAGCATGGAAAGAACCTGGTTTGTTCAACTGGACCCTCTCGTATTTAGACGTGTAGGGAAGAGTTGCAGGGCTGGCAGCCATTATGGGCTGGACGGTTATTCTCTCCCACACAAGTGCATAAGTGGAGGTTATCCTTGATAGAGAAGTCCAGCTTTGGGATGCAGTAAGACCCTCACTAGAGGTGTCAGATATGGTGATCCTGAGGATTAGACAACAGGCTCTAGCAACAAACACATTGCTCCTGGCATTTAACCACAGGGACATGGAACCCTGTGCAGAGAGTAGTAATTCTGGCTGGCTAGCTTAGGCCCCTAGCATGAGGACATCCCGGAAAATGTGATTATAGCAACGGTTCTTCTTTTTAAATCATTGATTTCAACCCCAGGGGTAAACTGGGGAAATATCAGTACCCTTTAAAGTTAAACAAAAGTCACAGCAAAGACCTCTGGGAAGAGATTTCTATGTCAATGAGCGTGCTGGGTATGGAACTTATGATTTAGGGGAGAAGACTTATTTACAAATAATTTTCTAAGTTGATTTGACTGTCATTTTGGTGTGGTTTTTGGTATTCAATTCGGAAAGATAAAAAGAATCCAAGATGCATAAAATTAGCAAAGATAAGGAACAAAGCAACAGTTTCCCCAAATTTGCCTTCGCTATAAAATAGAAATAAATACCAAACAAAGATTAAAGTGCATGGCCTTTTGTCCTGAGCTATTAGATCAGGATTAATAAACTGAATGGACTGTTATGTATAATATGCATAACACAATCCCCTTTTACTAATAAAAACCCTGAGTTCATGGATTCTACCTCCTGACTTTCCAATTCATCCTTTCTTGTACCTCACCTCCAACAATTCTGCCCCCTGGGACCCCCAGTTTATTGACCCATCCTTCCATCCCTCCATCCCCTCCACTCCAACCTCCCATTTCTGTGGTCTATCATTCTAATCACTTCCTTGAAAATACCCTGAACCCCTCCCCCCTCCACACTTCCACTAATAACACTGCACCCTTGTAAAATCCAATTTGTGGCTCATTCCATACCTACACTAATCTAAGTTTAATTAATGTGCACTAACCACAAAAGCACCCCGGGATAGGCAAACTTTCTACATTTACCTAATAAACTCACTCTTCTACTTTTCCAGACAATAATTTCATCCATTCTCCTCTCCTCTCAAGCCTCCAATACCTTGACACTTCCCTCACTTTCACCTCATGTAGAGAGAATTCCCACATGCCCACATGCCCTATTACCCACCTGCATCTGTCTTCCAGTTCATACTAGGTATGAACTGCTCCTAGCCAAGGGGAATTCTTAACCTTGAGCACCGGGTCCCCTGCTCCTTCCCCAACTCAAGGACACTGCTCTTACAGCTGTCCCCACTCTTCTACATCAGCTTTTCCTCTCTACTGAATGATTTCTCTCTAACAAACATGCTTTAAATGATCCATCTTAAAAAAGAACACCACCAAAAAACCAACTTCTGGTGACCCACTTTTTTTTAGAGCTACTGTCCCATTTCTCTGCTCACCTATATTCTTTATAGTAAAGTTTCTCAAAAGATTTGTCTATACTCACTGCCTGCCCTTCCTTTTCTCCAGCTTACTCTTTGACTCACTCCAGCCAGGCTTTCAACACCGCAAATCCACTAGAACAGCTTGTCAGGTTCAATGACCTCCATGATGCCAAATCAGGTGATAATTTCTCTGTCCTTATTTTATTTATCACTGGTACCTGACACATCTGATCAATCCCCTCTTGAAAAACTTTCTTCATTTAGTCTCCTGGATTCTACTCTTCCTCGATTCTCCTTCAACCTCACTGGCTATTCCTTCTTAATCCACATAATGGCTACTTTACATTCTCCCCAAAACTAAAGATGTCAGTGCTCCAGGGATGCATCCTTGGACTTCCTTTGCTATCTAAACTTACTTAGACATCTCACCAGTCTCATGGCTTTGAAAATCTTCGACATCTGTGATGTGCTGGAGCTGGCCTGTACTGGCTCACAAGAGCTGACAGTGTGCATCTTTCCCCAACTCCAAGATCAGTGACGTCACGTTGGCAGCTTGAAATTGACCACAGTGGGAGTATTTACCCCATGGAATCAGCACATGCTATAATTTAGGGCTTCCCCTCCCCTCTCCATCACCCTGAGTGCTGGTTAAATATTTACAGCACACCACTGAACTACATGTTCTCATTATCAAGTTTAAGTCTTCGGCTTGGACCTCATTCAACTGCCTACTTGATATCTTGAATGTCTAATAGACTTCTCAGCCTTAACATATTTAAAATGGAATGTTTGAGTTTTGCTCTCCAAACAGATTCTTCCTGTTGTCTTTCCCACTTCATTAAATGACCACTTCATAATGAGGCCAAAATGTTGGGGTCAACCTTGAATTTTCTCCTTCTTTCACATCCAATCTGTCAATAAATCTGTAGACAAGAATCAAACCATTTAAATCTCTTACTTGGAGGACTGCATAAGCCTCCTAAATGGCCTGTTCCCATCTGGCCCACCTACAATCTATCATCCATATAGCAGCCAGACTTATCTTCAAACTAAAACCTCTAATGCCTCTTCTCACTCCAAATAAAGTCCAAAGTCCTTCCCATGACCTAAAAGACAATAGGGGATCTGGCTCCCCTGCTACTTCTCTGGTTCTCACCTCCAAACTCTCTCACTTGCTCATTCTGGCCTCCTTGTTATTCCTTGAAAGTGCCAGCCATGTTTCGTTCCAACCATGTTTCAACCTCAAGTGTTTTATACTTACTGCTCTATATGCCTGAAATATTTTTTCCCCAGATACCCAAAGGCTCACACCTTCACTTCTTTTATGTTGTTGTTGACACACCTCTTTATCAGAGAGGTCTATCCTGACTGCCCTATGTAAAACAGCAACATAGCACCACTGCTTTCTAGCACCTAACTCCAGTTTAGTCTTCTTCACTGTATTTAACATTACTTGATATATTATAGATTTATTTGCTCAAGTGTTGTCTGTCTTCCCTCTCTAGAGTGAGAGATCTATGAGAGGAGGTATTTTGTTGTGTTCACTGATGTATTTTCAATGCCCAGTAAAATGGTTGACATATAGCAGGTATTTAATAAATATGTTTCATGAATAAATATTTCAAAATAAATACATGTACACACAAAGAACACTTGGAAGTTCGTGTGATAAAATGACTACACTGATTATTTGTAGGGATTTTCTTTCTTCTTTACATGTTGCTGTTTCTTCTGAATTTTAACAATGAACATTTAAAAAAACCAAAAAACCCTGTGGACAATGTTTGAAGTAGAAGGACAAGATGGCAGAGATCTAACAGGTTCTACTGAAAATCACCTATAGTCCAGTTTCCAAGTTCTGAGTTATAGTAACTTTCTCCAAATGTTCTTTCTCCTTTTTCTCCCATTTCACTTTTATTTTCCTCTCTTTCTTCCTTAAAGCTCAAAGCTCAAAGCTCATATTAGGCCCAAGTGAGAATTTATAACAAAGATTGGTGGAAGGAATGGTATGGCACCACGGAAAGTCCTTTATTTTTTCCCACTTTAAATCCTACCCATGAAACTCTTCTAGGAATTTGGAAGAATGGTAAGACCCTGCTAGCCATCTCCCTATATTCTGAAACATCCACAAAAGCATAACTTGTGGAGCTTCTGAGCCAATTCCAAAACATTCCAAAGTCCCAACAACAAGACAAAGTCCTTCTCCTCTCCCTGAATCTCGGGCGAGTTACATAGCACTCAGGCGACGTCACTGCATATCTACTGGCAATGCCTCTGTTCCTTTCAGATTGGAGAGGAGCCTGCTGCTTCCCCAATAATGTGATTCTTCTCTATCTCTTGATTTTATCTATCTATCTATCTATCTATCTATCTATCTATCTATTTATTTATTTATGGCTGTGTTGGGTCTTTGTTGCTGCACACAGGCTTTCTCTAGTTGCAGCAAGAGGGGGCTACTCTTCGTTGCGGTGCGTGGGTTTCTCATTGCAGTAGCTTCTCTTGTTGCGGAGCATGGGCTCTAGGCGTGCGGGCTTCAGTAGTTGTGGTGCACAGGCTTAGTTGCTCCACAGCATGTGGGATCTTCCCGGACCAGGGCTCAAACCCGTGTCCCCTGCATTGGCAGGTGGATTCTTAACCACTTTGGCCACCAGGGAAGTCCCTCTCTTGATTATTATCCTGCTCTTGAAGCAAGATTCACCAGAACCTTCTCTGGTCACAATGTACACTACCGGAAGTGCACACTTCTGGGGCACAGGGAAAACCAGAAGATCCCTGGACTCGGGGCTGGTGGAGGCAGGGAGTGGGGGCTTCAGAGAGTGGTAATGAATGCAAAAGAATTAAAATAGAGACAATAGGAAATGATAACATTATGGATAAGTAATGTCCACATGAATAAATCCTGTAACGTCTGTATGTCTTGGGTTTTTTAGATCTATAAAATGGGGAAATTACTTCACATCATCTCTAAGACCTGTCTGAGTTGACATTACTTGATCCTCATTTGAATACTGTTTGAGAATGCACGGTGATGTAGATATATGCAAATCAATATGTATTGGAACGATTCAGAGGCTTTTCTAGTGATTTCACATGCCTAGGAATGTCCCCGAGGGTTCCCCTGAGCTGTCTAAGAGCTGGATCAGCTCTTGGCTGGAGAGACAGCAGATGGGTCAGGACTGCCTAAAACCACCTGAGCCAGTCAGGTCTTTACTGCTGCATCTTCTCTTTCTATCTAGTCTTTCCAGACTGTGAGAGTGATGAACCGGTTTTTATGAAAGTGAACAACTTAAGAAGAACCCTGTAGATTTCCATAGGTATTCTGTTTCCTTCCCCTCTTGCAACTGTGCTTCCACAGAGGTTATTGGTTCTTCGAGAAGTGAGTCCATTCACCTCCCAGGACTTTACTCACCTTCGTTTCTCCCTTGTGGAGGTCTCTGGTTTGTCACACACTTTCTACAGATTAGCCCACACTGTTGTTTCAGCTCAGTTAGCAGACTACCCAGCACAACAAAGCCATGGAGACAATCCTGCCAAACACTTACTGGAACAATGCCGAAACTCGAAGCGGATGTGCGCTCCCCTGAATTTATCCACAGGGATAGGAAGTTTCAGTAGCTCAGACCACCTGGGACTGTTGTTATGATAAAGCACAAAGGAGTGGTACTCGCTAGCTGGTGGCTCTCCAGAGCCAAAGGAGATAAAATCCTAATAAAGGAAATTTGCAGGTTAAAGACAGCTTCATTTCAAGATGATGTGGGGAGGAGCAGAGCAATTGCTTTGCTCTATCTGCCTGTTCCCCAAATAGCACTTCAGGTGAAATTACCTCCTCAGTTCTTTACAGGCCTGTTTCTGCACTTGCTTCTGCTGACAGGTTGTGTCTGTTTCATCCTGAGGCTGGTCTCCCAGGGTCTATTCGGCTAAGGGTGGACCTCAGTGACATGAGTTAGATGGGCAACTGCGTGCCCAATTTGGAGTCAACTACATGATAAAATTCTCAACCTGCCACAGCCAAAAGCCTGTTCTGTGCCTTCCTGTAAAACTCACTAAGCCCTGGGCTCACATGAAACACTTCTTCCATAGAGGAACCTGATATTATAACCCCAATTAGTAAGAGCTTAATCCTCACGCCCTATTTTGGTTAAAATGAAAATACATAGGATGATATATGATTTTTGTTTTGTTTTACCAATTGCCAAAAGCAAAAGTATGCATCTTCAAAACTATGACAGATGAAAGGGGAAAAATGAAATGGCATAAAAATGCTGCATTTAAGGAATAGCTGTTATGAGGACATTGCTGACACAATTAAACAAACCGTAAAAGCCTTTCTTTCTCCTACTTTCTTTTCTGAAAGGCATTTTCATAATTTAAAAAAAAACTACACAGGGGTGGAAAAGAAAAATAAGATTGGAAAAACTGCAAGTCAGAAATTAACTGATTGCATTAAAGATGAACCCAAAGCAAGGATGTGGAATTGTTTTACCACAAAGAATCCAGCATTAACGTACCTTCAAGGTCTGGCCGCTACTCTCTACAATGAACATCGTAACTTCCACATTTCTGGCCACACTCTTTCCTCCTTTCTCAAATTCTCCCCTTTCTATAGTGATGTATAAATCATTCCGCATTTCACCTAGTAGGAGAGGAAAATTGAAACCATGTTATATATAGTAAAAAGCGTAATAAAGTACTCTATCAAGAAAAACTTTAGTTCATTAAAAAGTGTTATAGCATACAAATAAAAAAGTAAAATACAATATTTATACTTTTATAAAAAGGTCCCCACCCTTTGTACCAACATCTAAGAAAAGCCAAGGCCAGCTTCTGCTAGTCTGAATTAGCAATACTGAAGATGCACATTTAGGAGGACAGTACTGGGCCTGGGTAGGAAGGTGTTGTCAAATTTCACCATTTTTCAATATTTCCCTCATTTCACTTATGAGGTGCGATTACAAAATGACAGCCTCGCAAAGGTGGCTCAAAGAAACTAGTCTTAATACTTTATAGTCACAGCATTTAGAGAAGAAGAAATACCTAAATGGAAGAAAATGATAGGACTGCAAAGGGTACAGTTACAATTTAAATCTTTTCCAAAAGTCATGGATGAAATGATCTCACTACTGGAAGAATCCAGATTAATGTTTATGAACACAGATGTAGAATAAGTCAGACATACAGACACACTTGGCTTAACATTTCTTGCCATCAGGCTATAAAACAAATAAGAAAGGCCCTGGATTCAGACTGACATAGTCTATGTACACATATATCATCTATTTTTGTTTCTCCATTGGCTATTTATAAACTTGAATGCTTTTTCATCTTGCCCCTTTCTTATTACTGCAAGAAAAAAAATAGAATATAATGCCAACTAGCAAAGTGAGGCAAACACGCTTGACAGCCTGCTTTGATCTCTCCTGTAAGAATTAAATTAGGGGTAAGCAGTAAGTGGATACGGACATGAGAAGTAAGTAAACAAAGTGTGACCAGAAAGTTTTTGAAGGTAAATGTTGGTGAGGTTGGCAAGGTTGAATTCACTTTTACTTAACATAGCTTTCAAACATCTGAAGGCCCAAAAGCAGTATTTTTTTTTCCTAATAAAAAATCTCTCCTTAAGAAAGTAAATCACCAGAAGAAACGATAACCATACAAATATGCCCACACTTGGGAAATTTCTCAAACTTCCTGACCAAAGTGTTTATAAGAAAGTACCCTAGCTTTCAAAACCATGGAGGAATACCAGTGTGCCTGGTCACCTTCCTTCATAAAGAGCAACTTTTAATGAGAACATCATTTGCAGATGACTTTGGCTGAACAGGAAACAGATGGGCCATAAAAGAGAGAAACTGAATAAGTTCTAAAAAGGATGAAGTCTCACCCACCGTTTACAAAGAGTATATAAGGAATACATTAGTGGAAACAACTAATACAGTGGTCTCTGTCCTATGAATTTCTCAGTACTCTCATACAACTCATACAAGTCAACCTGGAAAGGCAATGAACTTGGAATTCCAGGAGAAAAGCAACATATTTCAACACATGTAAAATTATATGTGTATGCTTTGAAGGTTTTTTGTTTTAACCATATCCATTAAAAAGAAATTTTAAGAGAAAATGGTCCAGTAAATTTTACAAGTTTTCTGTTTTTTTTATAACCCAGTTCATTTAATTACTATAAATTTATCATTTTATATATATATGTATTCATACATACATAACACACATTCTCAATGCTATTTATTTTAACGATTCCATTATAGAATAAATAAGCTCACAAACTTTGTCCTCTGAAGCCATCAATTTCAACTCAAAACAGGTCTGCAATGCTAATGGTCTGCACATGTGCTATTTCAACAATCCGAGAGGAAATTCTTGACAATAGTTTTCCCGCAAACAGACTTGGCAGGTAAAAAAAACAACACAAAAATCAAGGTACTTCAGAGCAAAAGATGTTAGTTAACAGTAGTAAAATTTCTTTGCTTCTTGGAGTAGGTGACACATGATGAGAGGCCGTGCTTACATACAGAATATAAAACACACACTGATTAATGGGAAGTACAGCTACAGGATTTTTTACCTTAGAAATTTCTCATAATGAGTGATTAGCTTGTCCAAACCACATGGGGATTAACTGTCACGCAAAACGGAGAGTAAGTGTTTCTTGGGAGGGGGACTTCCAACTCTCATCTGTTGGAAGGACCGGCGACTCTGACTTAAGCAAAGATGGGGGCTGGGGAGGGGGGCAGTGAGGGAGGTTTGCAAGGCAACCTGTCTCCCCCGACTGTATGCAGGCTGGCCCTACAGAAGAACAGGGGTGGGGGGACAGTAACATACTGCCAGTGGCAGGAAATTCTTTCTTCGTGTATTCATTCAGCAAATATACCGTGAGCACCTACTATGTGCCAGATATTATTCTAGACCCAGTAGATTCAGCAGTGAACAAAGCAAAAATGCCTTCCCTGTGGAGGGATTCTAGTAGGAGTAGGTCTTGAACAAAGAAGTAAAACATAGAGCACACTGAATAATGATAAGTGCCATGGATAAAAGTAAGAGGAGACGGGGTGTTGAATGGAAGAGAGGGGGTGTCACATGAGAGAGGCCCTCACTAAGAGAATGAGACATCTGTGGAAGCTATGGTGTGTTTCCAAAGTTAAAAATGGCCTTTGCTTCCCAAATGGACCCCTAGAGCTGATTTAGCTTATAACTTTGCTGGATTCTTCTCTCTCTTCTGAATTCAAATAAGCCTAAAAAAATGTAGTGTCATAGGAAGACTGGAAAAAGGAGATCTGGATTCTAGTCTTTCTCTGCTACTGTCTACTCTCTGTGACATTAGTCTATACAGGGTAAGATAAACCTTGGGGCCTCAAGTTTTTCTGTTTAGTAAAGTGGGGAAGGGGTAAAGGCAGAGGTAGGGATGGCAGAGGAAGTAGGAGGTCCGAGACTATTATGTTATGCTTGCTGTTTCTGTGACTTACAAAAGAACTTCTGGACTATAACACATTCATAAATTAAAACACCTTATACATATGTTTTAGTTTTCTGTTCTTTAACTGTCACTGTCCCTGTCCCTGTAACCCTCTTTATCTTTTGCAAAACTTTTAGACTAAAATAAGATTTCTTTGAAAAGAGAATACATGACAAGAACATTTCTCCTGTATGCCATTCTACATGTGTCCCCCCAGGAATCTGCAGCTTGCTATGTTCTAATACTGCAAGGTGTCACATTTTGCCAAAATATGCAGAAGGATAAAGTTGAAACAAGTGCTAATTAAAGTCAATACACTTGAGGTTGGCTCTGGAGAAAACTAATAAGCCCAAATGGTGTTAAGAAAGCACCTTGGGTAATTAAGAGAGAAATCATAAACTGAGTATGAAATGGAGTCATAGCACCAATCGTGAAAAGCTACTTGCCTGACAATGTTTATTAATACCTTGCACATCTTAAATTTATTACTCTGTAAATTTGATGTGCTTGACACTTTTCTCTGTTTCACAGGCCCACTGACTGGGAAGGCTTTACACATGTGAAGGCTTCTAAAAACATCACTGTAGACGAGATAGAGATAAGGCCACAGCAATAGGAACAAACTCAAAAAGAGTTCAGTGACTACAATCAAATGGGGTTGATTTATGGCTTGACCTCAACAGGCAAGAGGTTTTTATCAGTAGTTGAAAACCCTGATCCCTGATTCTGTCCTATGAATGAACTGGCTAAAGGCATAGAGGACATGCTCATCACTTCAAGTAAACCATTGTCCCCAGCCACAGGGGCTAGTCCAGTGCCTTTTCTGTGCTAGATATTTGCTGTTATTTTTGGAACTGGAAAAGAAAAGTTCCTTCTTAAAAACAAAATAATATACGTAAAAGACTCTGGGTTTTTGTGACCTTACATGATGATGATGATGTTTAGTAGCAGATAGTAGCAGATAGACAGTAGTTAGGTACTTTGCCAAGTGCTATAAGTAGAATATCTCATTAAATCCTCACATTAACCTTATAGAAAGGCCCTATTATTTCCATTTTACAGATGAGGAAACTAAAGTATAGAGATTAAGAAACATGCACAATGTACTATCCGTATCTCTGCTTTACCCATGAAAATGTAATTCACTAGGATGAGAACATCCATCAAATAAACTAGCACAATTCAGCCTTCGTCTCCAAAAGACTAGTGCCTTGATCAAGGAAGGTATCAGTCCCACCCTGACTGGTCAGACCAATTATGAAGCGCTGATTTCATTTCTAGGACAGAGACGGACAGAAACGGTATCATCCAGACCATAAATGATATAGAGAAGGGACCCATCAGAGGAGAGATGAGGGAGACAAGAGAGTTAACTGAATTTTAAAATGTTGAGGTTATAAGCAGAGAAACTCAATCCAATGGACAGAAGGTAGAGGGAGACGAGTTCAACATGCAAGAAGTCATTTTGAGAGAAGATGTAACATGTGATGGTGTGATCTTGGCTATTATTAATACTCAAGTACAAGCTGGAAAACCATCCTCAGGGACCTGAGGAAGACATTCATGCACTGGACACATGGTTGAGCTGGATGGCCCTTCATGTGTGTAGCAGGCACCCCGTTACCTCCCCAAACAGGTCCAGGTCCTAATCCTTGGAACCTGTGAATAGATTACTTTACACGGCAAAAGGGACTTCGCAGATGTGATTAAGCTGACAGTCTTGAGATGGGGAGATTTTCTTTGATTATCAGGGTGGGCTCAATATAATTACAAAGGTCCTTATAAGAGGGAGGCAGAAGGTCAGGGTCAGAGAAAGGGATATGATGAGAGAAGCAAAGGTTGAATGATGTTGGGCTATGAGCCAAGGAGTACAGGGAGTCTCCAGAAGCTGGTAAAGGCAAGGAAATGCATTCTCCTTTAGAGCCATCAGAAGAAATGCAGCCTTGCTGACACCCTGATATTAGCCCAGTGAGACTCATGCAAACTTCTGATCTCCGGAACTGTAAAATAGTATATTTGCATTGTTTTAAGCCACCTCATTTGTGACGATTTGTTACAGTAGCCATAGTAAACTAATATAATATGCCATCCACACCTAGGCTTCTACTACTTCAGGATACCTTCAGGGCAGCGGTGGATGGGGGAGGGGCGGGGTAAGGGATAGGGGCAAGATTCACGAGTAACAGGAAATCAAGGCAGACCACACACAGGGAAAACTTACGCATGGGATGAAAAATTAACCTTGGATTTCTCACATAGAGTACACTTCAGTAAAACACATCTGTTGTCGTTTTTGTTTTGCTTTATTTTAAAAGAATACTCTGAGATGTTAAACTTTTGAGGGGATAGCTTTTTAATTTTTGTTTATGACTATCAAGCAAGCAATGGCAAATGATACAACAGCAGCCATGAAGGACTTTCCAGACAGTGGTGCACAGAGACACAGGAGCAGGGATGGGCTGCCCTTCACACTCTAGGACAACACATGCATTTCTGGTAGTGCCTGTTGGGGAACTCCTACACCCTTGGGCAAGTGGGGCATGTAAGCTTCATAATTTGGGGGCAGCAGCCTCTTCCTCAATGTGATCTAAGGTTGGGATCCAACCTCAGGGTGACACGCCTCCCCCTCTCTTTGGTCACAGTGGCATTCACTGGGTGAAAGACCACCACCCCTTGGCATGATCAGGGGTTCAGATCTAAGCAGAGTAGTTGCACCTATATGATATGGAGGTCCAGTGACTTGGACCGGGGCGTGGTGAGCTTTGGTTAGATTTAGGATATATTTTTAGGGAACATCAAATAAAGCAGGGTCCCACTTGTTTTCTCCAAAAGAAGGATTATTTGACGCAATTCCATCTGGTGATGTACAGGTCTCTATCAGTAAGTGGTAAATAATAATAATTATATATATATATATATATATATATATATATTTAAAAGAATAAAGTTATATATCTTCTTAAATGGGAGGCAAACATCTCTACAACATTCTTCTTACCCCAGTCTTGTAATCACTATCTAGTCAACTTTGACCAAACAGAAATTTGACTTATTTGAACTATTGCCTAAAGACCAAAGGAAAAGGAGGCTTACTCTGAAAATACTTGTAAAATAAACTTAAACAAATCTGGAAATCACTATCACAGCTACGACTGCTGGCAACCATTTGAAACATAGGCTCTGTTCATCGTTTTCAGTGTGAGCCTCTAGCCTCCAAATCTCAACCCTTCCCTCCCCTATCAGTCCACCACCTTTCCTTAATTCTTTTTAGGATTAGGAACTGCCAAGATGTATTAAAAGTGAATGCACTGGAAGGTATTAATTAGGTGTTCCTTAACAAAGAAGGGTAGTTTTACTGGTTGATATGTGACAACAAGTCTCCAGGAGAGAGGGTACAGGAAGGGAAGATAAAGTAGGGAGACCATGATGATTGCCTAGAAAGAAGCAGAAACTCAGAATAAGAATGGACCCTTAGGGCGGGAGGAGGATACCGCCTGACCTCCCATGACATTCCTGACACATCAGCCAGCTTTGTTCCAAAGCGTCTGGTGGATGGAAACTTAGTCCTTTCTGATATTCAGCAAGGCTCGAGCTCTGCTTTGTACAGTCTGTTAAGACATTTAGAGCTTGGCTGTCCAATCCCATAACGACTGCCACATGTGGCAACTGAGTCCTTGAAATGTGACTTGGCTGAAAAGAGATGTGCTGTAATGTATAGTAGTTACCAGCCTTCAAAGACTTAGGTTGAAATCGTGTAAAATAACTCATTATGAATTTTTTATATGGTTACCTATTAAAACGATATTTTGGATGCATTGGGTTAAATAAAATATATTGTTAAAATTAATTTCATCTCTTTCTTCCGACTTTTTAAAAATGGTTACTAGAAAAGTTAAAATTACATTTGTGGCTCGCACTGTATTTCAATTGGAGAGCACTGACTGAAACATTTTCACTGCCCTCCCTCTCATGGGCTCAGAGGCCAGACCATGGAACTTTCTGCAGAGTTATTTGGTTCGTAGGTGGCAGTGACGGAGCTTCACAGAGGGTAACTTTTCTTCTTTGGAAACTGGGTACTCTAAGAAATAAAGTGCTGAATGACTGACCCTTAGCAACAGGAAGGGTTCAGAGGACTTCATGACAGGCCGAAAGCACATGGGCAGGTAGTCTTCTTATAACAGGTGACATTCCCGAGACCAGCTCATGCAAAAGCCAGACCAAGGGGAGAATCTCTGTTTCCACAGTTTTCCCGTCCCAAATAGAGTTTGGCATTGATGACATTCTGTGACCCTCAAGAAGAGTTTTGTGTACGTTCCTGTTAGTGTCAGGACCACAGATAATTTATTCTGCAGAAAGGCAGTAACTAAGTTAATGAAGGTCCTGTAGGTATAAACATGTGCTTCACCCATCCTGACCCCTATTCACAATACTAACTCTGAAGGACAAGTCTAGAAAAACAAAAGAAAAGCAAACAAACAAAAAACCCCATCATCCTAGCAGACTGTCAATACAACACTGGGATCAGAAATGCTGTTCACATATATTTTCTTATTGAAAACTCAGCTCAAGTTTTCATCAGAGCCACCACTGAGAATTAATTGACAAGTCAAAATAACAAAGGAAAACAAAACAATGGCTGTTATGTTTGCCAATGTAAAACATTCCATTGAGTTGTAAAGTTGCTTTCAGCTGTTTAAGTTAATACACACATCTTTCCCTTCTCCATCTAATTTGAAAGACTCAGAAGCCAAAGAAGAAAAAATGAGAGAAGAAAAAGAAGAAAGTGCTTTAAAAAAAATCTCTTGCAGTTTTGGGCACTGCAGACATGTGTCTGGGAGGATTGATTCCCTGGTCAGCATGAACTTCGCCATTATAACGTGGTGTGGGAAACGGACAGAAGCGAGCCTTATTCCACAGAAACCTCATTTTCATCATTAAAGCCAGACAAGAGCTGCGTGAGCACAGCACACCCCAGACAATTATTCAGCCAGTGAAGTGTCATGTTGCTTGAAATTTTTCCATTTCTCAATGATACTGCTCGTAGACCAAGCTGAGGAATTCTTTTAGCATCTGGCTGCATTCTGTTCTAAAATACACTTTTTATATTAGATTTACCCATCAATTTGCTTCCCAGTGGGATGAAATTTTTTTCTTTTTTGTTAAAGAGGAAATACTAGCTATTTATAGCAACTGAAGGAAATAATGAATGGTTGCAAGAGCCACTGAATAACATGCCACCAAGTAAACAGTGCTGTAAACAGTCATTTTCGACAATAGTTAACAGAAGATACTCAGGCAGACTGGGTCCCTAAGCTAGGTCAGGCCATCTCAGGAAACTTCCCAGGCTGTTCTCCTAGGCTTTCCTGCATGAATGAATTTCCGTAAGGAGATCACAAAATGCCACGACAGTCAATGCCAGTCAGTTTCTGCATCATGTTAGGTCTTTATGGACAACAGTCCTACCATCAGTCTCATAACTGTGCCAGGGGCCTGTCAGATGCAACTTCCATTGCTTGCTTTTTACACATGGGACTTAAACAGTGATTTAAAGGATCTCGCTCCTAAAAATACTGTCGACAATTTGAGACTACTTGGTCTTTCTATTTTTTTTTTCTTGGTTGTGGAAAGTAGGATGTAGAGCCCTGAGAAAGACTATAACTTGGCATTTACTTTGATGGTGTGAATCTCCTTAACTTCTACCATTTCCACTCAGAAACAAACACTTTTTTGGAGTCTCTTTTAGTTGCTAATATAGATCTGATTTACATATACAAATAGAACTAGGAGATGTATAGAAATACATATGGCGTTTGCATATGGCTGCTTATTTATATACACATATACATACATATCTCTGGTGGAAAAATCCTCCAAAAAGGCTAGCCATTGCTTAATAACTGTTCTTGCCAAAACCTGTAAGGATTTCCCCTGACTTCAATAACACTTCCCACCAGAGGGTAAAATATTTTCTGTATTCAATTTCAGTTTTCCTATTATGGTCATAATGAAATGCAACCATGACCCCCACAAGTTATCCACCCTAATATAATAAAAATGTAAAGACTTTTTAAAAAAGGAATTAAATACCTCATTTTATTCTTAAGCATGGCCCATTTGAACTCTTTGAAGCTGACAATTTGAAAAATTTCTCAAGCATCAAAAGCAGACAAAGTAGCCATATTTCATCATGTAGTGCATCCCAAGTCACTTACCAGGCATAATAATATTAGAAAAACCCAACTTCCGGGTGATGGATACTCCATGAGAAAATACTGTTGAGTATTCCCTTCTGATTTGCTCAATGTCTCCGTGCAAGAGTTGTAGGGAAACTGCTAAACCTAAAACAAATGAGACCAGATTTTAAAAAAGGACAGAAACTGAAATTGTTTCAACAAGCCCAAATCTATGGTATCATTGTTTTAAACTGAAGATTAATATTCGGATAAAATTAATGGAATCTATAAGACAAATATCTAGAGAACACTTTTCCAACTTGACTACCTGAGTTTTTCCACTTACAAAGAAGGTTCCAAGAGGCTGGAAAAAACCTGAACAGAACACCAAGAAGAGGAAGTCTGGCTTCCAGTCCCATCACCCGCTTCTCCAGCACCCTGCCAGACAGAAACACCCCTGCACCAACCTCATCCTAGCAAACAGCAGGGGCTATCCAGCCCTGGAAGACATTGATCTTAAAATGGGTGTTCTAAATTCTTTAAAACTCTATAAGGCCTGTGAGTAATTACTTATCAAATATCATAAACATGAACACAAATCTAAAGACATAAAAATTCAAGGATCTTAAGGATATTCAGAGATTTTTAAAAAAAATTAAGAAAGGTGATTGTAATAAAACCAAGATTATATTCTTAATATTATATACAGTAGAAACTCATAATTACATTATTTTCTACTGGGCAGAATTGAGCAGGATGCAGGCCACTTTGATAAACAAGAGGGAATTTAGTCAGTAAAATAGTAAAATTAAATTTTTTTGTTACCCCAATTATAGTGACATTAGCACAGCAGGATATACTGAGGACATTGAATGATATGTTTTTCATACCTTATTCTCCCAACTCTAGCTATAGGAAAAAATTAATGTCTTATCTTTTTGAATACTTATGTTTGCCTGTTTCCAACATGCTGTTTCTCTTTCAGTCTTTTAATTACCTGTTCCTTTTTTCTTCTATTATTTTAAAACAAAAAGACCAAAAAAAAAACGTCCCTCACTTACATTAGTGATAGAAAATGAAACCAGTCAAAGGTGACTTATTTTTTAAAAAACTTTCAATCATCATTAACCTGAATTCAATTTTAAAATGAATTTGGATGGTGGATCAAGAGAATGATACATCTGTACTCCAAAGATCGTCCACCTACATCATTACTTATCACCCTTTTCACTCAGTAACATACATTCTATTGTGCAAGTAGTCACTTCCAATTCCTAGTGCACAGCACTACAGTGCTATCTGCAAACATACACCATAAGCATGGCAACAATCATGCTGGGATGCAACAGAAATGCAGGACATTTGCCATGCATCTAGACTGGAATCTTCCTTTCACTTGTCTTCAGTGATATGAAGAAACAAACAACAACAAAAGTAGTGTTTTGTTGGTTTGTTTGCTTGCTTTTCAATAGAGTGGGTAAAACATCAGGAAAATTTGTTTCTTTAAAAAAGTACTAGGCTTGGAGAGAAGATGGAGCCTTTCCTGGGGCTCGAATCTGACCTAGATGAGGCATACCCCAAAAGGCAATGACATAAGAAAAGAAGGGCAGGATGTGGCTGCATCACTGTGTCCTCTGGTGTGTGGATCTAATAGAATGTCGGTGTCAGAAAGTGGTGAGAATTAGATTAAATCTGGCAGGCACTCAGGAACTTTAATTACATCTTCATCCTATTTTCACCTAACTATCTTTTAGCTTCCTCCCTGCCCCCAGCCCACAGGAGATGGATGACTGAAGGTGATAGAGTGGAGGAGGGTCAGTCCTCCCATAGCCGCATGGAATGAAGCAGGGGAGAATGAGTCATCTGGATGGCTGGATGCGGACAACTTTGATGTGCTACTACTGGTTCCTTTTAAAACCCAGAGGATGGTGAATGAAGATAAACTAACACATGCTATAATCCATCTGTCCCAGCAGCTATTTCTTCCTGACTACGCTCTCCCGGTACCCCCACCTCATTACTGTTTTCTCTGTTCTCCTCCTACTTCTGTCCTTTTGCCTTCAAAACACTCACCCACACTGTCACTGTCATCATGAACATCAGCAGAAGCTGATATGTGTAGAATAGCAGTGTGTGCCAGACACAGTACATAATAACCACCCCTCCTGCTGGGTAGAACACTGTTCTTGTACCCCAGGACACTATAAGCAATGCTTTCACATAGAGAATCACAAGCACTAAACAAAATTCTTGGGGTCCTGTGATGTTTTGCAAGTACAGATCATTTTACTAGACTTCTCATCAACGGACCTGATCAGAGATACTAGCAACCTTATGTGCTATGTACAATGTAAGAAAAGAACTAAACGGTAACGAAAAAACAAAGAGATCATGCTGTTCAGGGTAGAGACTGGAGGAAGGAAATTGACCAGGATTCTTGTTTTGCCCTATTGGAGCCAGAATTCGTTTAACCACCAGTGATTTATTTTATTTTATTTTTTACATAAGTTGAATACAGAGGATAAGACAATGAGAAAAGAAAGGCATTCAATCAATGTGGACTCTAAAGACAATTAAAGACGGGAAATAGAGAAAAAATATCTTTTGTGGAAAGACAGATAGATATAAGCATGAACAAAGAAATGCATCAATGTCCTCGAGATAGCCAGAGCCATTGAGATGACAGAAGGCAAGAGGATAGAGAGGACCCAAGTAGAAGACAACAGACAGAAAGGAACCAGCTAATGGATAAGGGAAGGCAATGAGGAAGTGACAGGGGGAAAAACAGACAAAATAGTAGAGGGGAAAAAGGAAAACTAGGCATTTAACAGTTGAATGCATTCTAAAATTTAGTTAGAAGACATGGTAGTTTTCAATGTGAAGGTTTAGAAAGATACAGATGAAAGCCCCAGGCATAATGATTTCATTTGTCTGGCCTACTGATATCAATCTGGAGGGGAAGGTATTGTTGAGGTGACCCAATTTCTTCGGAATAAAGAACTCACCGAGAATCAAGAACTGGAAAGGTCAAGTGGGCCAAGGGCTTGACCACAATGTACTTGGCTCTTCCCAAATCATCAATTCAATTTCCATAAAAAACCACAACACTTAACAAAGAAACACCAAAGAGGGGGTGTACTTTCAGGAAGACAAAGGAACATGACATAGTAGTGAATCTACAGGGACCAGCCCACCAAGAGCCACTGCAATACTATTTATTTTTCAATCAGGGAAACTCCTGATCCTGTTTTTATAGTGGTTCTTAAATATCTCAACTAAAATGAACAGGTTGCTAAATGACTCACTAGACAATAACAAATAATGTATGAAGACAAAGAAACTATTCTTCACTACAAAGGAGAGACTTATCAAATATTCGCCCATTCCAATGAACTGAGGATTAGTCCTATCCTTTCAGGAGTGTAGCTTATGATACAGGGTATGTTCACAGTGCAGTATTTTTCTTCCCATTCTCTTTCTTGTCATACAACTTCACTGTCCTCACCTTACCTGTTACATCTGGGGCTGGAGCAACTTCTAAAATTTTATCTGCACACTTTAACTTAACTCCTTCTGCAATTCAAACTGTCCACTTTGGGCCAGGCAGTAACTTCCAGCTTGAGTGGAAGGTGAGGGTGAGAAGGAAGGGTGTATACAATAGGGTCTCTGCTCCAAAGAAGCTGATCATCCAATAATGAAAGTAAGACACACACACGTAAGTAGAATATGAAGCAGCAAGGGTTAAGTGCATGATAGGAATATTAAAATAAGGAAAAATTATGACTGATTGAGGGAATTTGCAAGTGCAGGGAAGTTTTTTTTTTAACTGGGAGTTATGACAACCAATAAGCTAAAAAACTAGGTTAAATTTTTAATTTCACAAAATAGATCAATAATGTTCCACAATCAATTTTTTTCTGGCTGTTAATATAAATCCCCAAAATGAAATGGCTAAGGGGGAAATATTCCTCTTATTAGAAGAAGCAATCATGAAACAAAACTTTTAAAAATCAGTCTAGATGTTTAAGACCCAATTACAAAGATTTGATATCTAATTTTAAACAGATGCATAGTCATTAATTAATCTACAGTCACGAAACAACATTTTTTCATGATTAAACTCAGCTTACGGAGTAGAATTACAGGAAAGAAAGGCTTGGTATCTGTTAAACCAAATGTGGTTGATTCTTTGGTAACTCTAATTTCTTAGGAATCGGAGCTAACTCACTCTATGATTCTTTTTAAATTCATGAAATTCTGCACATAAAAAAAGGCAAGCACAGCATGATTTATTAAGTAGCAGGCAAAATTAATTTTAGACTAGATCAGCCACTTTGCCACCAATGAACCAAGTAACACATAGCTGCAAATGTATAGCAACACAAAAATGGAAAATAGTGACAACTATATTTGATAAATACATGTTGTGATTAAATGTGCAGTTTAAGAAGTCTATCATACAGCATCATGACCCTGTCTCAATGATGACTCCTCTGTGCTTTGGTTTCCACATCTGTAAAATAAAGATGATAATGATACCAACTCCATAAAATACTTTGGGCAATACCTGGTATAAAGGAAGTGCTCAAAAATGTTTGCAGTTGCTACTGCAACTACCACTGCCACTGCTGTTATATCACATTATTCTTTCTCTTTTCAGTTATGCTCATTTGGTATTTAAGCAGTGCACTAATTTTTCTTCAAAGACTTCTTCTTTAAAACAATTTTAGAAATTCTATTTAGTTCTTTCTAACCACTAGAAGCTAAGCACCCAGAGGACAAAGATTTGTATTTGCTTTCTTAAATGCTGTATTACTAGTGCCTTGAATAATGCAGACATATAGATGTTCAATATTTTTTGATGCATGAATTTGAAACTCTCCTTGTTCATTTTTTCATGTTTTCTTTTTCATTATGAACCTATATTTCTACCTTTTATTTAGTCTTTTCCTGATAGTTTATTATCTGAACTTCTAGGAGATATGGCTTAGAGAATATACAAGTAATGCTTAGAAGTAAGTCCTCTAATACTGGGCTTGAAAAAAACTGTTCTCTGTTTTAAAAAGGTGATGAGGGTACATGATTCTCTGGTGAGATAGAAACTCCAAGTTTAAGCCACTGAATTTAAATTAACTCAGTAGTTTGGAAAAATCCATAGCTATGAAATCCAAGATAAGTAACTGGTCCCAGTTGAGTAGCCTGAAAACAGTAAATGTATAATCACTCCATACTGCCACTTTCACACCCACGGCGCATAGGATTCCTATGAAAAAAAGCAACACCCATTCAAGTTGAGTCACAATAAAATGATAGTAAAAACAACAATCAGGGGCTTCCCTGGTGGCGCAGTGGTTGAGAATCCGCCTGCCGATGCAGGAGCCACGGGTTCGTGCCCTGGTCCGGGAAGATCCCACATGCCGCGGAGCAACTAAGCCCGTGAGCCATGGCCGCTAGGCCTGCGCGTCCGGAGCCTGTGCTCCGCAACGGGAGAGGCCACAGCAGTGAGAGGCCCGCATACCGCAAAAAAAAAAAAAAAAAAAAAAAAAAAAACAACAACAATCAATCTTGAAATAATCAGCAATAAGGGAGAGGGAGCAGATATAACAAATCATGTCTTGACTTCCATGAGACATTTAAAACTTAAGACCCCAGTCGTCAGGGCCTATATTCACACCCCACTTTCCTGCTGGAGTGCCTATTTGAGTGTTTACCCTTCTGGTATGGAGCTCTCTCTTAATGTCAGCAAGATGCCCCTTCCTTTCTTTGAAGCTTCATTTTCTATTTCTTACCACGTCTTAGTTGTAATTTATCCAGCATTTTTATGTGTTTGAAGGGGAGATTACAAGAGTTAGTCTACCATGTTTCAAAAGCCAATTTATTTTAAAATCCCTATTGCTTTACAATAACACAAGCAGTCTTTGAAGGATATATAGTATATCTTCAGTGCACAATTAAATTGTAAATGTAAATGGGTAAATTAATTAACTGAGCAAAAATTTACTTATATAGCATTTAATAACTATCAATCTCATCAATATTTAATTCAAAAACTGTCCTTTGCTTCAAAAAATTTGCAAATGTGCCAAATTAAAGTATAAAATAAAGTCACAATATTGATTAAATAACTGACTTAAATGTAAAAAGTACTTAACATTACACAATTACATTTTTCTTTTTAATTCTCCTGAGTTCCTATACAAGTATAGAAGAAAAATGGTAGAATATTAAAGTATATGTTCTAAAAATACATGTGCTAAAAACATCTGAGCTAAGAATAGATGTGCTAATAGTGCAAAAATATTTTCACAAGTGGGATATCCAAAGGTCACATTACAAACCCAAACTAATAACAAACAAACCCCTGAAGTGACCTATGGGGGAGGAAACAAAGAATACAGTTGGCATATATCTATTAATCCTTACTCATTTAATTTTCTCAATCAGAATTCTCATGAAGTTTGATGATCAAACTGAAATGGTCTTTTATTTCCATTTTCAGCATTTAAAAATATCCACATGCTAAGAAAAGACCAAAAAAATTGCTTCATTTCCTTTTTCTCAAAATAAAGTGTCAAATAGAGAACGCTGAATTAGGCTCTTTATCTCAACTCAGCCAGAATATTCTAAAGTTTAAGAAAACTCATTTTAGAAAATGAGAGTATTTGAACAAGACTAAAAAGATTTGAAAAAAAATCATCATATATAACATGGCAAAATCTAAATGAAAAAAGGCAGGGAATAATTTATCAAAGGAGGTCATTTTTTTAAAGAACTGAGTAGGAAGAGGACACACAAAATACAGCAGGGAGTTGTGAGCAAAGACAGAAACACATAGAATGGGTAAAAGAAAGGTCTTTGCCCTGTTTTGTTTTGAAATCACTGAGATCTTCTGATTCCTAGTAAAATTATTGAAGGCTGTATCACTAGTTCGATTTCTAATAAAACTGTCATAAAGGCATTCACTTCTGGGGTATGAACATTTACAGTATCATATCACAATTCTGTGTGGCTACTAATACCACAATCCAAAGAGGGTTATGTTGGGCTGAAGGCAGAGTGTAGGGAGAGACAATGAAAGAGAGACTGGGCCAGATCTGGGAAGCTTGCCTTGCAACACCACAGGAAGGGGCCAAGCTGGCATCAGAAGTTGATGAATCAATAAAAGTTGAAATGGGGCATGAGATGAAGAACAGATTTTTATTTGGGAAAGAGGATTCTGGCAGTACAACAGAGGAAGATTTAGCAGGATACATATTACGGATAAATTTAACAGTCTAGGTGAGAATTAGAGAGGGATTAAACTTAATATCATAGGTAATTATAGAGGATGAGAACTAACTTCAGCAATTATTGTGAGCACACAGAGACTGTGAAGTAAACCTACATTCTAAAACCAGTCTCTTCCACTCAATCCCCAAACAATTTCTTCATCTTTTTTCCACTTTTATTAATTAATACTGCAATTCTGAATCTACAGGTTCCAAACTTTCCAAAAATCTTTGATTTCTGTTTTTGATTTCCTCAGTAAACTGTCCCAGGTTTTATTCCAAAATGACCATCTCAGCTGCTTTTTATTTTGTTAATGTGGCAAAATTCATTAAAAAGCTCACATTCTCCCTTAATAATCCCATTTCTAAGGCTTTAAAAAAATTTTTATTGTAGTTGATTTACAATGTTGTGTTAGTTTCAGGTGTACAGCAAAGTGAATCAGTTATACATATACATATATCCATTCATTTTTTAGACTTTTTTCCCATATAGGCCATTAAGAGTATTGAGTAGAATTCTCTGTGCTATACAGTAGGTTCTTATTAGTTACCTATTTTATATACAGTAGCGTGTATATGCCAATCCCAATCTCCCAATTTATCCCTCCCCAACTCTAAGGTTTCATTTTAAAGACATATTCCAAAATACAGCAGACGTTCCTCACATTATTACTTACAAATGTGAAAAACTCCAAAGCATTTAAGAGTCCAACAGTGAGGGTTGGACACATAAAATAGGGCCTTAAATCTCAAAGCTAGGAAAATAATGCAACCTCCTTAGGACCCAGTAAATTTTTTTACCTTCTAATTTTGTTTTCCGATTTGGTACTAGGAAACCAAAGAAACAAACTTGAGGCAAACATCTCATAATTGTGTTTTTTATTCATTTGTGAAATAGATACTGAGTGTCTGATAAACATTGGGCATTTTAAAATTTAACTAGATGGCAAAAAATTTTTTTAAGTAGTACATGCATACATACAAAAGGTTCTATTATGGAGGAAAATGTACTTCCCTACCTCAGTTACTGAGTTCTGTTTACTAGAATTAATCAATGTTTACAACTTCTTGAGTATCCTATCACAATTTTCCTCTTTTAATTGCGACAACTGTTATAAAGAAGATAAACCAGAGACTGAGATAAAAATAATAAAGGCAAAGTGGTTATAGAAGGCATTTCTGAGAGAGTAACATTCAAGCTTGGAAACAGAAAAAAATGGCAATGCAAAAGATGGGGAGACGATGCACCAGGAAGAGAAAAGAGCACATGCAAAGGTCCTGCAACAGGAAAGAGCTTGGGATGATGGAGAAACTGGAGGAAGGCCACTGTGTCTGAAGCAAGAGGAGTCAAATGAGGCTGGAGGGGAGGCAGGAAAGATAAGCAGCAGTCACAGAAGCCATAATTAATTACCCTTATTCTAAATGCAACAAGAAGCCATTGGAGAATTTTAAGTAAAGGAAACATGATCCAATTTGTGTTTTAAGAAAGTATTCCTAGGGTTGCCTGGAAAATGGGATTGGAAAGAGGAAGAGTGAAACTGATGAGTCTTTGAGCTTCTTGGATAGGTAGATTAACGTTTTCATCAAATTTGGAAAGTTTTTTTGTCAATATTTTAAAAAATATGTTTCCTGCTCCTTTCTCTCTCTCCTTTCCTTCTGGTACTCTCATTTTATACATGTTGGTGTGCCTGGTGGGATTTTTCTGAGGTTCTGTTCATTTTTCTTCTTTTTCTTTCTTTTCTGAGAAAAACCACTTTTCCTCCCAAAATCTCCATTTTCAAGAGTTCCTGTAGGCTTAAATTTCTGCAGACTCTGTTTCAAATAAAATCATTTTCTTTCAGCAGAGCTTGTGAGTTTTCTCTCTTCATGGATGGCCTCGTCCCTGGGCCAAGTCACTGACCCACTGCTCCAGAGCTGGAGGTGGGTCCATTCTTTAGATTGACACCCCTGCTTTATGAGCCAGTGCTAGGCTGGGCCAGTAACCTCTGTTCTCCTCATGTGGAACCTCTACCCAGTGAGTGAGCTGGGGCAAGGGCAGTTGATGCCCCCATATTCTTGGCTTGCTATGTCTACGATGGATCCCCTGCCCTATGAGTGGGGTGGTGTGGTAGAAGGGAGCCCCCAACCTTTTAGCCACTTTTGCCAGGAATTCAGCCTCTGCAACTCAGACCTAATGGAGATGAGAAACACTGGAGGCCTTTACCTCTTGGTCAGATACAGTAGCCCTTGATTGAGAGCTGAGGGGAGAAGCAGCCCCATCTTCTTGGCCACAAGGGCCTAGAGGAGAACTTCCATCACACTGAGCAGGGGCAGATGGGAGGTAAGAAGTGGGCTGTGGCACAAGTGTCACTCACTCTCTCTGTTCTTATCAAGATTTGGTATTGGGCTTCCCTGGTGGCGCAGTGGTTGAGAATCCGCCTGCCGATGCAGGAGACACGGGTTCGTGCCCTGGTCCGGGAAGATCCCACATGCCGCGGAGCAACTAAGCCCGTGAGCCATGGCCGCTAGGCCTGCGCGTCCGGAGCCTGTGCTCCGCAATGGGAGAGGCCACAACAGTGAGAGGCCCGCATACCGCAAAAAAAAAAAAAAAAAAGATTTGGTATTATTCTTTTTTTTTGTTTTTAACATCTTTATTGCAGTAAAATTGCTTTACAGTGGTGTGTTAGTTTCTGCTTTATAACACAGTGAATCAGCTATACATGTACATATATCCCCCAAATATGGAACACTTCACGAGTTTGCGTGTCATCCTTGCGCAGGGGCCATGCTAATCTTCTCTGTATCGTTCCAATTTTTAGTATATGTGCTGCTGAAACGAGCACAAGATTTAGTATTATTCTTTTTTTTTTTTTTTGCGGTATGCCGGCCTCTCACTGTTATGGCCTCTCCCGTTGCGGAGCACAGGCTCCGGACGCGCAGGCTCAGCGGCCATGGCTCACGGGCCCAGCCCCTCCGCGGCATGTGGGATCTTCCCGGACTGGGGCATGAACCCATGTCCCCTGCATCGGCAGGTGGACTCTCAACCACTGTGCCACCAGGGAAGCCAAGTATTATTCTTGAATGAGTATTTCTTCATTTGCTGTATGTGCTTAAAAATTTTTTTCAGACTTTAATGCTTTTTAAAAATATGATCTTTACCAGTTATAGTTGTTCCAATTTTGAGCGGTTCCATGCAGCTTGTTGCGCTGCTGTTCTGGGGCAAAACTCTAAAAACACTATTTCTTGATAGTACTTGCATAATTTGTGTTTGGAAGGTAGGGGGCTAAGGGTAAAACGTAACTGCTAGGACTTCTAAACTTGAACCACAAAATTACTAACGTCGTGAGGTGTCAGCAAAACTTCCTAAAGATGATATTATTAGAGTCTGTCATAAATTCATCTTCAGTAAAATTTGTTCTTTTCTGAAATCCTAAGACCTCATTATTATCAGAGCAAGAATTTTTATTTCTATTGCTTTCTATGTGCTTGATTTACAAAATCTGTCATCTGAGTTTTGCTTTGGGTACTAGAATATTCTATATTGTGTCTATAAGGTAAGGTAAATGACTTTTAAAATAAAACACCAGAAGCATATATAACTTTCAGGGGTACATCCTGGCTGCATCAAACAGTAAAATCCTGAAGGGATGAGGCGAGGTGTTTATGAGGGAGGTCAGAGACAGGGTCTTAGGGTCTCTGGAACAGAGGGAAGAAAGGAAGCCAAATGTCCGGTAGGAGTGGTTCAAGTGAGACAAGACTGTTGGAAAATAAGTCAACTGAAGAAAACCCAGAAGCATTAGGAAGAGATGAGAGTGTAGAAATGGGCCAGGTTAGATGAACAAATAAAGTGGGAGCTGTGACAGCACCCTAGGCCTACTGAAATGTGTGTTCATTATATGAAGGAGGGCACCAAGCTGCTCAAAGCCTCTCTCCAGCAGGACCAGATTACCCAAAGGACAAGTGTTCTTTAACATTTCTTTCTTTCTTTCTTCTTGGTTAAACAAAGGCATTTAAAATAATTCTTAAAGGGCTTCCCTGGTGGCGCAGTGGTTGAGAATCCGCCTGCCGATGCAGGGGACACGGGTTCGTGCCCTGGTCCGGGAAGATCCCACATGCCGCAGAGCGGCTGGGCCCGTGAGCCATGGCCGCTGGGCCTGTGCGTCCGGAGCCTGTGCTCCGCAACGGGAGAGGCCACAGCAGTGAGAGGCCCACGTACCACCAAAAAATAAAATAAAATAAAATAAAATAAAATAATTCTTAAGGATCTGATCAAACAAAGAACTGGGATATAAGAATGCATTTTATAGAGAATTACACAACTTTATGGATATGTTCCATGTCTCAATATATGTAAATGAAGCATCAGTTTACAAAGAATGAAGTTTTCCATTGCCAGAGGTTTTCCAATTATAAGCATTCAAATGCATGGAACATATTTGTTTGTTTGTTTGTTTTTAAATACAGTTTGGCAGATAGCCTCAGAAGTGCTTTAGCCTAAAAAAAGATGTTTGGTGGCTTACATGGTGTTAAGGCCATCCTCCCAGCATTGGCTTCCTCCTCCTTTTGTACAAAATCTCTATGATCTATGAACTCTGCAGCAAAGGCAAATATTATAAACACTACCAGCATCATCACCTTCCCCATGAGCATTTTAATAATGGAGTTAATCTTATTTGAACTTCTTTAAACTCCACTACCATTAAACTGTTTTCCACTAAATCTATGGCATAATTCTATATCATATATTAACATATATATGTGGAATCTAAAAATATGGTACAGATGAACTGGTCTGTAAGGCAGAAATAGAAACACAGATGTAGAGAACAGACACATGGACACCAAGTGGGGAAAGCCGGGGCAGGGAGTGGTATGAATTGGGAGATTGGGATTGACATATACACCCTAATATGTATAAAATAGATAACTAATAAGAACCTGCTGTATAGCACAGGGAACTCTACTTCACTTTGCTGTACAGTAGAAACACAACATTGTAAAACAAGTATACCCCAATAAAAGAAAAATTTTAAAAAAAGACCTTTAACATTTTCATATTGAAAACCTAGACACTTAATGTGATTAATGTTGTGACTGCTCAAATTTGGGGATATATCTCCTCTGTCTGATACACTTTAAAAGCCAATTTAAAGTTAAAAAACATTACTCTCCTTTCTAAAGAATCACACCTTAATTTCTGATTTTAAGCCAGTATTATTCAATTTGTGAATATGCCTATTGCTGACTATTTAAACTGTTTGATGAAATAAAAATTCATATTTTAAGGCAAGACAAGAAAACTTTAAACATAATTTTTTCTCTGCCCTTTTGGGCTTCTGCCCTTGCCTCTAGCTTGCACTTTGCATCTGCATTATGTGTTAACAAGACCTCCCCAACGGCAGAAATACCTGTTCAACCGTGAAGATCAATTTTTCTTCTTCTGGTGCCAGCCGTGTAACTCCTTAGAAGACAACATTCCCTTCTCAATCCTGTAAGGTACCCAACACTCGCCTTGTGCGTGTAGATACCTTTGGTGAATTTTATGTACAGTGCCAATATATTATTTCTTTTAAAGAGAGCAATTGGTGAAGAACAAACTGGTCAGACAACCTGGGCTGAACCTAACTGAAATGCTTAGCTTAAATACTTACTAATGATCTTATTAATGTTACTAGCTATCCTACTTCTATTTTGTCTATTTCACAAGATTATTGTTTCTTGCATTACCAAATGCATGACTGAGCCTCAGATAAAATTAATGATGATTAGGAGACCTGAAACAACTGACTAAACATATAGTCCCATAAGATCAAGGATTGAAATAGTGTAACAATAGACATGGGAAGAAGCAACAAGAGGGAACCAGGTCCTGGACCACAACAGACTAGTAAGACAGGTGGTCGTGAGAATTTTTGCTACTGTTAACAGGATCTAGACCAGTAATAATATACTGAATAGCCCATCAACAAAATCTTCACCTGTCATGGGAATGAGCATTCCTAGCACTGTGGGACAAACTGGTCACAAAATGCCCCCCAAACCTTGGTTGAAATTAAGACTGAAAGGGAAAGAATTATAAAATAAAGAATGTTGCCCACCATCCTGTTCTATAATAATCAAGTCATTAGCCACTGCAGTTGCTGACCTACAGTACAGGGTGAAGATAAAGATGAGGTACTCTGTGCTCTGGGAAAACTAGGAGAACTGGCCCTCACAGAGTTAGATATTTTCAGGAGAAAATTTTATGAACCCAATTTGTTGCATCTTTCCATACTCAGGAAAGTACCACTGACTAAGATATTATTACCGCAAGAGCAGCAGTAACCTTCTACCAAGATGCTTAATTGCATATACCCATTTGTCAAGGGATATATGCAATATGTATAGTGCATATATATATTGATATATATATGTGTGTATATATATATAGATAGATAAATATGTAATATATCACTTACATACTGGCCTCCCCTTTTACCTCTTCAGAACAGTACTCAGAACTCTCTGAGAGACTGTCTCCTGGGTTATAACCCTCAGGTTGGCTCAAACAAAATTTTCCATTTCTTTTTTATTTTATTTTTTTATGATTAGAATTTTTTAACATCTTTATTGGAGTATAATTGCTTTACATTGTTGTGTTAGTTGCAGCTGTATAATAAAGTGAATCAGCTATACGTATACATATCCCCTCTCTCTTGCATCTCCCTCACACCATCCCTATCCCACCCCTCTAGGTGGTCACAAAGCACCAAGATGACTTCCCTGTGCTATGTGGCTACTTCCCATTAGCTATCTATTTTACATTTGGTAGTATATATATGTCAATGCCACAATCTGACTTCATCCCAGCTTACCCTTCCCCCACCCTGTGTCTTCAAGTCCATTCTCTACAACTGGGTCTTTATTCCTGTCTTGCCCCTACATTCTTCAGAACCACTTTTGTTTTTTTAGATTCCATATATATGTGTTAGCATACGGTATTTGTTTTTCTCTTTCTGACTTACTTCACTCCATAGAACAGACGCTAGGTCCATCCACCTCACTACAAATAACTCAATTTCATTTCTTTTTATGGCTGAGTAATATTCCATTGTATATATGTGCCACATCTTCTTTATCCATTCATCAGTTGATGGACACTTAAGTGCTGCAATGAACATTGTGGTACATGACTCTTTTTGAATTATGGTTTTCTCAGGGTATATGCCCAGTAGTGGGATTGCTGAGTCATATGGTAGTTCTATTTTTAGTTTTTTAAGGATCCTCCATACTGTTCTCCATAGTGGCTGTATCAATTTACATTCCCACCAACAGTGCAAGAGGGTTCCCTTTTCTCCACACCCTCTCCAGAATTTACTGTTTGTAAATTTTTTGATGATGGCCATTCTGACCAGTGTGAGGTGATTCCTCATTATAGTTTTGATTTGCTTTTCTCTAATGATTAGTGATACTGAGCATCCTTTCATGTGTTTGTTGGCAATCTGTGTATCTTCTTTGGAGAAATGTCTATTTAGATCTTCTGCCCATTTTTGGATTGGGTTGTTTGGTTTTTTTGATATTGAGCTGCATGAGCTGCTAGCATATTTTGGAGATTAATCCTTTGTCAGTTGCTTTATTTGAAAATATTCCCTCCCATTCTGAGGGTTGTCTTTTCATCGTGTTTATGGTTTCCTTTGCCGTGCAAAAGCATTTAAGTTTTATTAGGTCCCATTTGTTTATTTTTGTTTTTATTTCCATTACTCTAGGAGGTGGGTCAAAAAGGATCTTGCTGTGATTTATGTCAAACAGTGTTCTGCCTATGTATTCCTCTAAGAGTTTTATAGACTCTGGCCTTACATTTAAGTCTTTAATCTTATTTTTGTGTATGGTGTTAGGCAGTGTTCTAATTGCATTCTTTTACATGTAGCTGTGCAGTTTTCCCAGCACCACTTATTGAAGAGACTGTCTTTTCTCCATTGTATATCCTGGCCTCCTTTGTCATAGATTAGTTGACCACAGGTGCGTGGGTTTATCTCTGGGCTTTCTATCCTGTTCCATTCGATATTTCTGTTTTCTGCCAGTACCATATTGTCTTGATTACTGTAGCTTTGTAGTATAGTCTGAAGTCAGGGAGCCTGATTCCTCCAGCTCCGTTTTTCTTTCTCAAGATTGCTTTGGCTATTTGGGGTCTTTTGTTTCCATACAAACTGTGAAATTTTTTGCTCTAGTTCTGTGAAAAATGTCATTGGCAATTTGATAGGGATTGCATTGAATCTGTAGATTGCTTTCGGTAGTATAGTTATTTTCACAGTGTTGATTTTTCCTATCCAAGTTCATGGTATATCACTCCATCTGTTTGTATCATCTTTAATTTCCTTCATCAGTATCTTATAGTTTTCTTCTTAGACGTCTTTTGTCTCCTTAGGTAGGTTTATTCCGAGGAATTTTATTCTTTTTGTTGCAATGGTAAATGGGAGTATTTCCTTAATTTCTCTTTCAGATTTTTCATCATTAGTGTATAGGAGTGCAAGAGATTTCTGTGCATTAATTTTGTATCCTGCTACTTTATTAATTTCACTGATCAGCTCTAGTAGTTTTCTGGTAGCATTATTAGGATTCTCTATGTACAGTATCATGTCATCTGCAAACAGTAACAGTTTTACTAATTCTTTTCTGATTTGGATTTCTTTTATTTCTTGTTCTTCTCTGACTGCTGTAGTTAAAACTTCCACAACTATGTTGAATAAGAGTGGTGAGAGTGGGCAACCTTGTCTTGTTCTTGATCTTAGTGGAAATGGTTTCAGTTTTTCACCATTGAGAACGATGTTGGCTGTGGGTTTGTCATATATGGCCTTTATTATGTTGAGGTAAGTTCCCTCTATGCCTACTTTCTGGAGGATTTTTATCATAAATGGGTGTTGTATTTTGTCAAAAGCTTTTTCTGCATCTAATGAGATGATCATATGGTTTTTATCCTTCAATTTGTTAATATGGTGTATCACATCGATTGATTTGCATATGTTGAAGAATCCTTGCACTCCTGGGATAAACCCCACTTGATCACGGTGTATGATCCTTTAAATGTGCTGCTGGATTCTGTTTGCTAGTATTTTGTTGAGGATTTTTGAATCTATGTTCAACAGTGATATTGGCCTGTAGTATTCTTTTTTTGTGGCATCTTTGTCTGGTTTTCGTATCAGGGTGATGGTGGCCTTGGAGAATGAGTTTGGGAGTGTTCCTCCCTCTGCTATACTTTGGAAGAGTTTGAGAAGGATCGGTGTTAGCTCTTCTCTGAATGTTTGACAGAATTCACCCGTGAAGCCATCTGGTCCTGGGGTTTTGTTTGTTGGAAGATTTTTAATCACAGTTTCAGTTTCAGTGCTTGTGATTGGTCTGTTTATATTTTCTATTTCTTCCTGGTTCAGTTTCAGAAGGCTGTGTTTTTCTAAGAATTTTTCCATTCCTTCCAGGTTGTCCATTTTATTGGCATATAGTTGCTTGTAGTAATCTCTCATGATCCTTTGTATTTCTGCAGTTTCATTTGTTAATTCTCCTTTTTCATTTCTAGTTCTGTTGATTTGAGAATTCTCCCTTTTTTTCTTGATGAGTCTGGCTAATGGTTTATCAATTTTGTTTATCTTCTCAAAGAATCAGCTTTTAGTTTCATTGATCTTTCCTGTCATTTCTTTCATTTTGGCTTCATTTATTTCTGATCTGATCCTTATGATTTCTTTCCTTCTGCTAACTTTGAGGGTTTTTTGGTTCTTCTTTCTCTAATTGCTTTAGGTGTAAGTTTTGGTTGTTTGAGAGTTTTCTTGTTTCTTGAGGTAGGACTGTATTGTTATAAACTTCCCTCTTTGAACTGCTTTTGCTGCATGCCATAGGTTTTGGGCCATCGTGTTTTCATTGTCAGTTGTTTCTAGGTATTTTTTGATTTCTTCAGTGATCTCTTAGTTATGTAGGAGTGTATTGTTTAGCCTCCATGTGTTTGTAGTTTTTACAGCTCTTTTCCTGTAACTGATATCTAGTTTCATAGCGTTGTGGTTGGAAAAGATACTTGATACAATTTCAATTTCTTGAATTTGCCAAGGCTTGATTTGTGGCCCAATATATGATCTATCCTGGAGAATGTTCCATGAGCACTTGAGAATAAAGTGTAGTCTGTGGTTTTTGGATGGAATGTCCTATAAATATCAATTAAGTCCATCTTGTTTAATGTATCATTTAAAGCTTGTGTCTCCTTATTTATTTTCATTTTGGTTAATCTGTCCATTGGTTAAAGTGGGGGCTTAAAGTTCCCTACTATGATTGTGTTGCTGTTGTTTCCCCTTTTATGGCTGTTAGCATTTGCATGTATTGAGGTGCACCTATGTTGGGTGCATAAATATTTACAATTGTTCTATCTTCTTGGATTGATCTCTTGATCATTATGTAGTGTCCTTCTTTGTCTCTTGTAATAGTCTTTATTTTAAAGTCTATTTTGTCTGATATGAGAATTGTTACGGCAGCTTTCTTTTGATTTCCATTTGCACGGAATATCTTCTTCCATCCCCTCTCTTTCAGTCTGTATGTGTCCCTAGGTCTGAAGTGGGTCTCTTGTAGACAGCATATGTATGGGTCTTGTTTTTGTATCCATTCAGCCAGTCTGTGTCTTTTGGTTGGAGCATTTAATCCATTTACATTTAAGGTAATTATTGATATGTATGTTCCTATTACTATTTTAAAAATTGTTTTGGGTTTGTTATTGTAGGTCTTTTCCTCCTCTTGTGTTTCCTGCCTGGAGAAGTTCCTTTAGCATTTGTTGTAAAGCTGGTTTGGTGGTGCTGAATTCTCTTAGCTTTTACCTGTCTGTAAAGGTTTGAATTTCTCCGTCGAATCTGAATGAGATCCTTACTGGGTAGAGCAATCTTGGTTGTAGGTTTTTCTCTTTCATCACTTTAAATATGTCCTGCCACTCCCTTCTGGCTTGCAGAGCTCCTGCTGAAAGATCAGCTGTTAACCTTATGGGGATTCCCTTGTATGTTATTTATTGCTTTCCCTTGCTGCTTTTAATATTTTTTCTTTGTATTTAATTTTTTATAGTTTGATTAATATGTGCCTTGGACTGTTTCTCCTTGGATTTATCCTGTATGGGACTCTCCGCACTTCCTAGACTTGATTGACTATTTCCTTTCCCATATTAGGGGAGTTTTCAACTATAATCTCTTCAAATATTTTCTCAGTCCCTTTCTTTTTCTCTTCTTCTTCTGAGACCCCTATAATTTGAATGTTGGTACGTTAAATGTTGTCCTAGAGTTTTCTGAGACTGTCCTCAATTCTTTTCATTCTTTTTTCTTTTTCTGCTCTGTGGTAGTTATTTCCATTATTTTATCTTCCAGGTCACTTATCTGTTCTTCTGCCTCAGTTATTCTGCTATTGATTCCTTCTAGAGAATTTTTAATTTCATTTATTGTGTTGTTCATCATTGTTTGCTTGCTCTTTAGTTCTAGGTCCTTGTTAAACGTTTCTTGTATTGTCTCCATTCTATTTCTGAGATTCTGGATCATCTTTACTATCATTACTCTGAATTGTTTTTCAGATAGACTGCCTATTTCCTCTTCATTTGTTTGGTCTGGTGGGTTTTTACCTTGCTCCTTCATCTGCTGTGTATTTCTCTGTCTTCTCATTTTGCTTAACTTACTGTGTTTGGGGTTCCTTTTCACAGGTTGCAGGTTCATAGTTCATGTTGTTTTTGGTATCTGCCCTCAGTGGGTAAGGTTGGTTCAGTGGGTTGTGTAGGCTTCCTGGTGGAGGGGACTGGTGCCTGTGTTCTGGTGTATGAGGCTGGATTTTGTCTTTCTGGTGGGCAGGACCACGTCCAGTGGTGTGTTTGGGGGTGTCTATCAACTTAGTATGATTTTAGGCAGCCTTTCTGCTAATGGGTCGGGTTGTGTTCCTGTCTTGCTAGTTGTTCAGCCTGGGGTGTCCAGCACTGGAGCTTGCTGGTTGTTGAATGGAGCTAGGTCTTAGCATTGAGACTGAGATCTCTGGGAGAGCTCTCACCGATTGATATTATGTGGGGCCGGGAGATCTCTGGTGTCCGATGTCCTGAACTCGGCTCTCCAACTTCAGAGGCCCAGGCCTGACACCCGGCTGGAGCACGAAGACCCTGTCAGGCACACAGCCAGGTATGTGGGGAGTTTCTTGCCTTTTGGGAAGTCTGAGGTCTTCTGCCAGCATTCAGTAGGTGTTCTGTAGGAGCTGTTCCACATGTAGATGTATTTTTGATGTATTTGTTTGGAGGAAGGTGATCTTCATGTCTTACTCCTCTGCCATCTTGAAGGTCCTCTCCATTTCTTTTTTAGATTGACAATTTTTTCGCTGACACACTTAACTCCTAATGGATGCAATTTTGACAACATGGAGGATTAATCAAAGGGTCTAACTACAGGCTTAATCTTCTGAAGATCATGTCCTCAAGATTTTTGAACAGGTAACCCTATCCACTGGGATGCCTACTTTCTAACATGTAAAAGGTATGGTAAGTATGAGCAAATGATCTTGTGATTTTTAACTGCTGGTCCACAGATCTGCTATTTCAAAGTTTTGGGAAGGCTTTTATGTTATCTTTAAAGAAGTGGTTAGCCTATGACTAACAGTTATTGAGAAGATTTGACTGAAGTAATACATAGTAAGTCATGGAATGTCAAACTAAGGAACATAAGAGACATCTGAAGTTGTTTACTTTCATTGAGTCTCAACCAGAAAAGAAATTTATTGACCAGAAATGAGAGATGAAGAGGGACCATTGGCATATAGTGAAAGCTGGATGAGACCATTTAGAGAGAATTACCATTTCTTTTTTAACAAAGGAGAATTTTCACCTTAAAGTTTCCATCTTTATTTCGGATTTGGGATATCAACATTTCAGTGGCATACACTGAGGATTATGTCAAGGTTAAAAAGGTTGTTTGTTTGTTTGCTTTCTACTGTAGGTATTATTGCTCAGTTGCAATTTTTTCAAGACATGGAGCATATAGTAAACCACTGATTCTTTTAATTTACTGAAGTACTTGCTATAAACTGCAAATTTTTTCTATGCAGCAAATCTTCCAAACAGTATTGCTAGTGATTATATATAAATTAACAAAATATAAGTAATTTAGAGAATAAAATTAGCCTCTAATCACTACTTCCATTAGCTTATAATTTGGGTTTGAATTTGTGTGTTTTATTTTTAAGTACTGCATGCAGCTTTACAAATATCTTAAAGCATATTTTAATATCATATTTTGAACTATATCTTTTTTGTTCACTGTCATTAAAAGAGAATGGTTTAAAGGAAACTAAAAAGGTGTGACAACTGCATGCAACACAGCTTGAGTTTCTTTTGTTATAAAGGACATTGAGAAAATTGCCAAAATCTGAATGAGATCTACAGATTAGAGAAGAGTATTGTATCAGTGTTCAGTGTTACTTTCCTGATTTTGATCACTGTACTGTGGTTATGTTGCCATGCCATGGAGTAAGCAGGAGTAGAGAGAAATAATTCCTGCAATTTGTTCTCAAACAATTCAGGTGGGGAAAAGATGTATATAGGTGTGATATATATATGTATGTACAAGTATATATATGTATATGTGTCTGTATGTGTATGTATATACATATATATAAACATCAGAGGCATTAATGCAACCCTTAAGAATACCAATTCAGTAATATTAAATTACTATATAAAGAGTCTATATAATATACAGACATATATAATTATACACACACACACATATATATATATATATATATATATATATATATAAAGCATGTGTGTGTGTGTGTGTGTGTGCACAGACAGAGAAAGAGAGAGAAGGATAAGCAATTATAGTAAAATGTTAACCTTTGAGAAATTAGGAATTCTTTGTACTATTCTTGCAACTTTTCTGAAAGTAAAATTAATTGAAAATTAAAAACTCTAAAAGAATAATAAAAGAGGGCATGGTTTAATAATTACAAAATTCCATAAGTGAGCAAAAAGACCACACACTATATGTCTAGCCAATAGGTGGTGCCAATAAGTACTAGTTTTCTTTAAACAATATTAGAAAGCAAAGTTTCTAAAGGTGGTGTTCAAAAATCAGGAGCATTGGATTTCCCTGGTCATGCAGTGGTTAAGAATCCATCTGCCAGTGCAGGGGACGCGGGTTCGAGCCCTGGTCTGGGAAGATCCCACATGCCGTGGAGCAACTAAGCCCATGTGCAACTACTGAGCCAGTGCTCTAGAGCCCACGAGCCACAACTACTGAGCCCACACACCACAACTACTGAAGGCCGTGAGCCTAGAGCCTGTGCTCCACAACAAGAGAAGCCACTGCAATGAGAAGCCCGCGACCGCAACCAAGTGTACCCCGCACTCACTGCAACTAGAGAAAGTCTGCGCTCAGCAACAAAGACCCAACGCAGGCAAAAATAAGTAAATGAATAAATAAATTTATTTTAAAAATATCAGGAGCATTGACACAATCTTTAAGAATTATATCAGTTCAATACTGTTGAATTAAATGACCACCTGACTATGTGAAGACAGGATGCTCAATCCCCCAAATGCAATCTAGCTCTCTCAAAAGCCTCCTTTCATCTGAGCTAAATAAAGAACACTGTTCACTTCCTCCACAGAGTTAAACTGCCCTCCATGTATGTGTGGGCTCCTTATCTAGGTAACTCCTTTTAACCTTCCGTGGGGGTTAAAATGTACAATTTCGGCAGGAATGAAACCACAACACTCATGTTGCTAAGGCAAAAAGCAGATTGTAGAAACTGACCTGATTAGCAAATATGATTTCTGCTAGTTGTAAGTTACATGTGCAAACTGCAGGAAATAGGATTTCATAAACACACAGATAATATGAAAAGATTCTGAATTTTCTCTTAGTACATACTGAACAGGAGCCAAGGATTTTTACACAATTTATTTCAAGTTGCAGAACTGAATGTGTCTCAGTAAATCACACTGGCTCAGTCTTATTCCACATTCCTAGAATTCGATTGCTAACATCTATCAGAGGTGATGTTTATAATAACAATTTGCTGGACAAACCTAAACCAGGCTCATTTTAATGACTATTTTTAGAATTTCAAACTCTCACAATATGATTTTTGGATTTTAAAATTCCCACAGAATACAACTTTGGAAATTTCGAATTACCGAACATAACTAAATCTAACCCTACAGATATGTTAATTCAATTATATTTTTATCTTTACAAATTAAACGAATCACTTGAAATTTTCTCCATTTCTAAACTCAATAAAGATAGTGGTTAATGTACCTTTGCTACATAAGTCTTAGGTTAGAAGGAAAAAACCCAGTTATCTAGACAAATCCTTTTATCTATTAAAAAGACAAGATTACACCTCCAAGAGATAGGAGGACATCAGTGAAGCATAAAAGGCCTGGAAATTAGGTGGTGGAATTTGATTCTAAAACTAATTTCAAAGTTGTTATTTTTTTCTTTTTTTAGTACAATGACCAAGGAACAGCAGGAGGAAAGCAGGGAAAAAAACAATACTTTGTTGAGTGAACTCAATTCTCTTGAAAATTCTCTTTGACTGCACTGCTTCTATTTAATTGACTACTCCATGGTCCAAGGAGAAAAAGTCAACGTATCTTACCACTGTGATAGTTTAAACATCAGGCACCCCAATTTCCAACTTCAGTTTTGTATACCCGTGCTTCCCCCTTAAGTAAGCCATCAGAGGCCTCCCTCCTAGAGGTAAGACGGGAATAAAGACACAGACCTACTAGAGAATGGCCTTGAGGATATGGGGAGGGGGAAGGGTAAGCTGTGAGGAAGTGAGAGAGTGGCATGGACATATATACACTACCAAAGGTAGGGTGGATAGCTAGTGGGAAGCAGCCGCATAGCACAGGGAGATCAGCTCGGTGCTTTGTGACCACCTAGAGGGGTGGGATAGGGAGGGTGGGAGGGAGGGAGACGCAAGAGGGAAGAGATATGGGAACATATGTATATGTATAACTGATTCACTTTGTTGTAAAGCAGAAACTAACACACCATTGTAAAGCAATTATACTCCAATAAAGATGTTAAAAAAAATTGGGAGATGCATCACGTATAAATAAGTATTAGTAATAGTTGCTGTAGCTATGGCTGTGTTCCAAAGCTGGACTGAGATGATTCCACAAATCTAGAAATGCACTGAAAATTACCAGATGGTACACTTAAAACGGTGGATTTTATGGTGTGTAAATTGTACCTCAATAAAGCTGTTTTTTAAAAAGAAAAATAAAATAAAATAAAGCCGAGCAGCTCCTAAAACCTTATCTGCTGTTTTTATAACTGCCTTCCCTCAAGACAGGTGACAACAGAACAAAGACCCACTAAGACAAAGACCCACTAAGACTGAAGAGTGGAAACTTAAAACAGAAAGAGTAAAGGGCTAATTTATTAATTTTTTAAAGTTTCTTTCGAGCTTTCTCTCTCTGGAGCAGTATTTTGGAGTGATGAAGCTTAGGGCTGGGTTTGCCTTGCCTTGAGAGAGCTAGAAGGGACCAGGAGGAGACCAAAGGAATACAAGGCAGGTAGATGCTGGCTGCATGCCGCTGGCTGGAACTCGGGCCTGAAAGGATGAGGATGGAGAGGGGTGGGTCTCAAGGACAGGAGAGCAGATGAGGCTTTGCGGTAAAAGCCAAGTATAAAGAGTATACATTTGGCTGCCGAGAAATCTAAGCATCAAACGGTAGGCAGCAAAATGGAGGACTGATTCTGCCAAAGGGAGAGGAAACCTGGTAGACAGGGCTTTACAGACTAACGGTTTATTTTACTCTTTCCAAAGAGGCACAGGTAGTTTTTCATTCGGCACAATGGCTGCAAACACAACAGGTAACACCCAGGGAATAACATGGCTTGGATCTCACTTTCTGGTAGCCTCACACAGGATTCCAGGAAGAATAAGTGGTCAGTTGGTCAATAAAAGTGACAAAGCACATGGAACATGTGGAGCATGTCTAAGCAGTTGGAGAACTTCCCAAGGAAATAGAATGTGCTGCCCTTCCTTCTTGGAGTTAATCTATATAATCAGAAGGAAGACCTGGGAAGAGATGTTAGCAGTCAACTGAGCACAGATGAGATGTTAGAAACAGAGTAGGAAGGGTCAGTTCAATGATTCAACTTATCAATAATCCAGCTGCATTATTCTCAAAGTCTCCATTTAGAAGATCAAATCAGGATCCATTTTGAGAAAATGAAACAAGGTGACTTGACTAAAGAGGAAGGGGTAGAATATTCAAGATGATTACTCCAAAGTGGGTAAAAGATATTAATAGTTAACACTGAATAGACACTTATGATGTATCAAGTGCTGTGCTACATGCTTTGCATATGTTTTCTCTTTTAATCCTTCCAATAACCCTTAGAGGAAGACACTACTGTTATTCCAGTAAAACTTGATTCAAACTTAGGACATCCCAGTTCCAGAGGCAAAGCTCTTGGGGCTATACTCTCTAAGACATGACCCCCATCTGTAAGTAGAGAGAAATTTATGCTTTGGCTTGACTGGTATCCTGATCTCACAGGATACAGGGTCAGTTATGTTAAAGGAATCTATATGGACGTATAAATCAAAGCCCATCATTGAGCACTTCACCATGATTCAAGAGGCAACTGGGTATCACCTCAGTCTGGACAATGATATATTCAAATGACCCAATAACAGAAGGATTTAAAGGCATATCAGAAAGAGGAAAGGCTTGGGAGTTGACAAGGAGTTTGGAAAGAAGTATATTGGAGCAGGCCAATACACCCTGCTTTGTCAAGACTGAATCAATGATGGTAAGGAGGGAAGGGAATATATGGGAAAAGTCAGAAGGTCAGGGTTAGTTTTATATTTATTTATTCACATAGGAGACAAATGCAAGCAAATTAAGAGTAATGGGACACTCGGAGAGAAAGAAAAAGATATACAATGGTTCTAGACTTCTCCACCCAAAGTTAGGGGACAGAAGGAAAGGAGCAAGGCATATTGAATGTTTGTGAGGCATCAAAAGAACTCAAAAGGAAAATTCTTTAAATTAAGTCTAGAGCAGCACTGCCTAACAGAACTGTGATATGAGCCATCTATGAAATTTCTAGTAGCCATATAAAAAGTAGAAAGAAAGAAAATTAACTTCAGTAATATATTTTATTAAAACCAATATATCCACAATGTTATCTCTGAACATATAATGAACATAAAAATTATTAAAGGGATGTTTTATACTCATTTTATATGTATCAAGTCTTCAAAATCGAGTATGTATTTTACGATTACTGCACGTCTCAATCCCAGTGCTGTACTGTCTAATGCTCAATAGCCACAGGTGGCCGGTGCCTATTAAAGTGGACAGCACAGCTACAGAATACAGTTCATGATATAGTTCACGGTATCAAGAAACACCAAAAGGTCTGAACAAAACTAATGGATTTGGCTAGAAGTTTGCCAATGAATTTGGCAATTAAGTTTTTAAAAAGCAGCAGCCCTACCATCTTATTGAAAGTACATTTAAAATAAATCATTTGGTCCCTACACAGTAAGCACTACTTTAATTCTTTCACAGAAAAAAGTGAAGACAAGTGTACACAGCAGTTTCGGAAGTATTCGTATTATTTCATGTTAGAGTCACTACTAAAATCTCCTGGTCGTTCAGAGACTCCTCTGCCTTCAACAGTAAGTGCAAGTTTTTTGTTTATTTAGTGGTAGATGTAGGACTTCGTGTGAATCAAAGAAAAGCCAAGTTACCTCCCCAGCTCTTGGGAGAGGGAAGAAAAAACTGACCTCACCATTCACTGCGGCCTGAAGCGCTGCCACGTGTGAGCTGTGGATACTTATGGCTCTCATGGGACCGAACCACAAAGTTTCTGTCTGCAGTTACTTTTTCTTTGTGGGTTGTTTTGGCCTGGCAAGATGTGCACAGGTCTGAAAAAAAGGTGGTCTAAACTTAAATTCAGGTTCTTCTAATTGCCGGGCAAGTGGGACTATCACACAAATATCTATATTCAGGGGACTTTAAAAATCAGCCACAAAAAGCAGTGCATTCAGTTCAAATACCAGCTAATTTGATTTGAGGTTTCTTTATGTAATTAAAGCACACAACTGCATAGTTTATTTTGCTTCAACATGGGTTTGAAGGTGGAATAGGAAGCAAACAATATTCACCAAGTTTTTGTCTACTGATCAAACTTTAAGACGTCACTCGATATACTATATAATCTAGATATGCTATATAATATAATAAATCTATAGTATATTACTAGTATAAGACTACATGACACATAATGTATTATATATAACTTATAATGCTATATTACATTTCAGTTCCTGCTGGACAGGCATGCATATGTTTTTCTATACATAAAACTGCAGTTATAGGCAGTGAAGCATGTTTTCCCTGGACCTTACTGACAAAAATTCCAAACCCATTCCACACGGCAGTCATGAAACCAGGTATATTTGTCCTTTGCTTTTTAGCAATCAGTAACAACTTGGAGGTCCCAAGACTTGGTACTATAGAACAAATGCAGATACTCTACCTTGATTCAAACCAGAACAGAATATATTTTTTAGAGTTACAGCTACAAGCCTATCGTAGAAAAAGGAGACATACCAGAATGCTGACTGAGCATTTATAGGGGGGTAGAGAAAAAAACAAAGGGCTGATCGTTTTCTTCTTCACAGACAAATAAAAGAAAGCACCTGAAATGAAAAGTGTAGGGACTCAGCCAGACCTATTTACTCACCTGCGTTGGAGCCAGTCAAATTATAACGCGCATTCAACTTCTTGATGATGTTCTCGTGGATTTGGTACCACTCACTCTCTGTATTACACCTATGAAAACATGACCACTCTGTTAAGTGATGCATGAGATGACCTTACTAGCACACCTGCCCTTTTTGTTATAACCACTATAATGTACTTCCTTAAACCTCCTTGTAGATCTCAACAACCCATTGCAAGCGACTGTCAGTTTTGGCATAGTTGCCTCAAGATGAGCAGGAATGACCATTTCCGGTAACACATGACCAACTACTTCATGCCAGAAGTGGCTGGATGAACAATTCAGATTATGAGAGCTCCCCATCCCCCCAGTCTCAGAGAACAATGCCTACACTGGAAGGAAGTACAGACTGAGTCTGACTCCCTGGATTCGAATCCTCACTGTTAACTGAGTTATGTTCTTTGGGGAGTTATTTACTCTCTCTGTGCCTTGATTTGTTCATCTGTGAAATGGGGGTAAAATACTAGAACACTAAACAAGCTTGGGCTTAGGATAATGCCTGGCATATAGTAAATGCTCAAAAAATGTTAATTCTCATTAGCGAGTCTCCACCTATTATATCATGACCAAGTTGGCTAGCATCAAAATGCAACTAATCAAGCAAAATGCAACTGAGGTTAACACAACCAGCACTGGCAAAAGGCTGGCAGGATTTACCGAAGGGTAATTAAGGTAACCCTTCCAGATTTTCCACTTCTAGGCCAAAAGGCATCTCTCCATCTTCTCACTCTGACAACCATCTGTACTTTGGTCTTTCAGCTCTCGTCAGTCACTGACTCATGCTATCTTTGTATACATGGTACGTTCACCTAGGAGACACTGAAGGTTCTTGAGGATTGAATCTAGGACTGGTAGATATCTGTGTTCCCCTGAGTACTTTGAACACCGTGGGGGCTTAAAAAATACCAGCTGCATGAATGACTGGATGGATCTCCTGACGGTTCGTAAATATCTGGGTCTGCTATCTCCTTACTGCTGGGCCTCCCCCAATTAGGCTAGGGAAAGCCTCCCTTATCTGGACGTGTTTGTGAATCCGCTACCATCTTTTATTAGCCACAAAGGCTCCCTCCCAAGAGTCCTGAATACCAAAGATCCTATACACTATCAATCAAAATGTTCCAGAGTATAGTGTCCTCTTCCTCGCAATCTTGTCTATAATAATTGCCAATAATTCACAATTTGTTTACATATTTATTTATTTCATCACTTATAGGCTTTTTCCAGGATGAACAGGATGGAGGCTGTTTTTGAACCAGTTAACAGTAGGATACCAAACAGACAACTGACTCTTAGAAGGCTGGAAAATTAAGATGAAATGAAACCGTTCCATCTGTCCAGCTGTAAGGGACAGAACTTCCATTTAGTACATTCTGTCCCGTTTTCTTAGTTCAGCTCAGTTGGGAAGGGAGAAAGATGGTTTGCTTCTTATTAGATAGATAAGTCATAACTTCAGAAGTCATGCTTTTAACCTACAAAACTCCTAATAAAATAAAAGCTCCTAAAGTATGTGACTGAAATATCTTCTGGGCTCCAATGAGGTATTTGTCACTGTTCTCAGTTTTGAGTCCTAGATGGGCTAAGGATTTGGTCACTTTAACAAATAGAAATTTCTTCCAATTTGTTTCTAACAGGCACTTCCCTAAAATGTTTCACTATATTCATAGTTTCTTCTTAATCTACAATGACTGTTTTGACTGCCTAGCATCCTTCCTGGAACAGATTTGTAATTTGCTGAACTGGAATTTTTAAGGGATCTCTCTTGCAGCAAGAACAACCCCAAACCTTATTTGATACTTATGAAAAAACAGACAATAACAACCACAAAGAGCAGTACAATTTATTTTTATGGGCGTGAGTGTCTACCACACAACTGGAATTTATGTGTCTTCCTTTGCTGGCTGCGTAATCAAAGCGGATGCATGGAACTTCGGGTCCCTCAGTTTTCCCAGTAGCGAGATAAATCTAACACTTGCTACCCACACCTGGAAAGATCACTCTAAGAAACACTGAGACTGTGCTTGTAAGGAATTTTAGTTTCTTTGAAAAGCAATGCCACCTAACAGCATTACTGTCACATCACTAGACAATGGTGTGAAATAACACCAGGAAGCATACCACCTCGTAACGTGAGAGCTCAGGTTCTGAGTCAGACACTCCTGACTTCACATCTGGTTCCTGTTCTGATTAGCCAGGTGACTTTGGGTGTTCTTTAGCCTCTCTCTTCCCTTATGTGGAAACGGAGCCAACAGCAAATGCTTCATGGGTTTGTCATGAGGATAAAGTGACATGACGTATGCAAAGTGCTTAACACAGTTCCTTGCATGTAGTTAGCACAAAGTAAACGGTGGCTATTATCATTAGTATTATTGCAATTAAATTATGTTTTATGAACACCAGTAGAGTTTAGAAAGGGGATAATCATGGATTTAAGCCCGACCATATGATAAAAAGAGCAGCGTGCTTTACTACCCACTAGTTTCACCAGAAGTTTTCATGTTTAAGATCAAGGTCACAGATTTTATTGCCCTTAAAAGAGATAAAGAGAGTTTCCAGTCCTAAACCACAGGCTGTAAGCAAATCTTTGTCTACTAATTAGCAAATGTATGGCACGGGTCCCAGGGGCACTGGGTAGAGGATGGATAAATCCATGACACCCTGCAGCTGTGGTCAAAAAGCAATTTGAAGTATATGTCCCACAGGCAGTGCGCCACGTGCGTTCCCTCCACATATGGAACAACTATTGGCACACTTTGGATACATCGACTCAACAGCCAGAACAGAAAGCTAAAGCAAGCTCACTCACAGAGGAGGGTAGCAGTGTGGTCCTCAAATCGGGAATGTGGAAAGCAGATCCCCCATCCTTCAACCCCCCATGGGATTGCTCTGAGGATGTCACTGTGTGTCAACTCTCAATTTTCAGTCCTGTGGGGAGGTGTTCAGGGTGGGGTGATCCAAAACCATGTGCATTTTTAAAAACTTAGGATTTGGAATACATTAAGCGATTTTCTTAGTGGAGTGTCTGAGCTGAACTGTGCTCCCGCACTGATCCTCAAAAGATGATGTAAGTCCTAACCCACATTCTGAGGACCTTATTTGGAAATAGGGTCTTCACACAGTTAATAAAGTTAAAATTAGGTCGTTAGGGTGGGCCCTAACCCAATATAACTGTGTCCTTATAAAAAGGGGAAATTTGGACACTGAAACAGACGCACAAGCAGGGAGAGAGACATGTGATGATGAAGGCAGAGATCAGGTGATGCATCTACAAGTCACCGGAAACTAGGTGAGAGAGGCAGGGAACAGATTTCCCCTTTATAGCCCTCAGAAGGAATCAGTGTAGTCAACACCTTGATCCAGGATCTGTGGCTTCTATTACTGTGAGACAAGAAATTCCTGTGGTTTAAGCCTCACTGTTTATGGTGCTTTGTTAGGGCAGCCCTAGCAAACTAATAATACACGAAGTAAGAGGGAAATCACCTGACCTGAACTTCCTTTTCCTAATTCTAATTAATTTATATTAAAAACGATTTCCATTTTCCAAGGACAAATGAACTCTCTGAGGGTAAAGACATGTTAGGTTTTAACTTCACGGGAGGTACTCTATGCAGTAGATGGTCCACCCAACTGATAAATTGTCTGTATTTTCTGGTTCTTGATTTCATAATTCCTCTGACAGGCAAATGTTGATTTGTGGGCTCACTTGTAGTGAACCTACAGATTATTGAGTTTTTGAGGAATGAATGCAACCCATCCCTGGCTCTTCCATTACCCATGAAAAGCAGGATTGGCCACGTAGGGTCCCCATGTACCTCTGCGCCCACCCCAGCCCCCAGTGCGTGCAAGCTTCTTACATGTACACTTTCAGGATGAGGTCATCTTTTGTCTCTCCTGTCAGCAGGTCAGCAATGCTGAGAACTGCACAGCCAAAGGGTCGCCGGTACTGAACACTACAGGCATTCTTTTTTTCTCCTGCCCCCATCCGACCTGTTCAATTAAAAAGCACATATGGCCCAAGGAGCCATTTGATTAATCCACCTTAAATAGAGATACATATAGCTATAAAATAGGCCATATGAAATGTAACTGGGTGATGGAAAAGACACAGCTTTGGGGCAACTGAAGATGTTGCTTTAGCTCTGGACTCTCCCCTCCGACCACCTAGCATGCCCAAGGTCACGCAGCATAAACTCTGGCCATCAGCTGTTATCTATAAAACATGAAGATGGGAGCTGAGCCTATGTCTGGGTACCTTCCCTCACGCATTCATGAAGGCATCCCAGAAGGCTCACATCAAAAAAGGCAGTAGTGGTGCCTATCTCATTTTCTACTTTTTAAAATTGCCATATTTAAAAACCACCTCAAATATTTCACCTTTGAAAGGAAGCAGTTTGAGACTCCCTGAAGGTATAGTGAGTAAACACAGGTGATCAAATTAGCTCGCTCTTCCCTGACTCTGTACCCAGGCTGAAATCTCCAGGGATGGTTTTTACTCTGACACAGTTTCAACTTGTTTAAATTGTTAGACATTTTAAGATGTGTGGTTGAGATACTGTTTTAATTTATCATTGCATTCAATCACCAATGGGTTATTTTGAGAACTGAAGGCAAAAAGCACACTGGAGCTGTAATATAGCAAGTTAATGTGAGGAAAAATAATGAAAAAAGTCTGTAAGTCTGTTTCCAGATGCTTGGTAACGGATCCGTAAGTTGTTTCCATCTGAGTGAAATTCTCCTACAGCACATCTGCATATCTCTAGCACTCCCCAAATCCAATGTTAAATAGAAAAAAAAAAAAAAGGAATGGCAACATCCAATTTGGCTTTCTTTTTTTTTTTTTTTTTTTTTTTTTTTGTGCGATACGCGGGCCTCTCACTGTTGTGGCCTCTCCCGTTGCGGAGTACAGGCTCCGGACGCGCAGGCCCAGCGGCCATGGCTCACGGGCCTAGCCGCTCTGCGGCATGTGGGATCTTCCCGGACCAGGGCACGAACCCGTATCCCCTGCATTGGCAGGCGGATTCCCAACCACTGCGCCACCAGGGAAGCCCTAATTTGGCTTTCATTCTTCAGTAATAAAGGAGAATTGCCTCTGCAGTATATCATCTGCAGAGAAATGCTTATAAATAAAAGCTGGAATACCACTTAAGGTGATAAAAAGCACAGAAGATACCAGTAAAAAGAGGACCTCTGAAATAATGGATTTTTCCCTATCGAAGTCCCTTTTGAACGACTGATGTGTGATAGCCTTGAAACATACTTTCTTGGATGATGTCTTGTCATCATTAATATATTATTAATACATTGGTTAACAGGCCTAAGGATAATACGAATGTTGAGCTAAAATAGATTCATATACTAGACCGGATACTGTAAGAAGAGCCAAGAGGGCTCCTCTGAGGTCAGGAGCTGGCGTTTACTACGTGACATGCATGGTTTTGGTGGGTCATTAGGTATTACCATGTAGGTAAAGGCTTACTAATAGGGTTAATACGTAAACTTGACTACTGTGAATTCAAGAATACTAAGTAAAATAAGAATAATAAATGTAATGAAGGTTGTAGTAGAACTAACGATTATTAGGGCTAGCGTTGCTCCTCCGATGAAATGAGTTAGTAAGTGCCCAGCTGTAATATTAGCTGTTAATCATACAGCTAGGGCTACTGGTTGGAAGAATATGCTGATAGCTCCGATAATTACTAATATACTGATAAGAGGGATAGGTGTTCCTGGCGGTAGAAAATAGGTTAGAGATGCTTTTGTTTTATGGTGAAAGCCAGGAATGACTATTCGTGTTCAGACAGGGATAGCCATTCCTAAATTTATTGAAAGGCGTGGTGGGTATAAATGAATGGTGGTGAAAGACCTACTAAGTTTGTTGAGATGATATTTAAATGATGTAAGTATTAATGTTCATGTCTGTCCTTCAGAGTTATGAATGGCCATTGTTTTGATGTAAGTTAAACAAATCACTGCTGAATAGAAATCATACAGTTATTCACGAATCCGGCGTGGGGAAACTATTTATTTCTCTTTGTTTCCTCCCCTTCTTTTCAATCAAATATCAGGGCTTAAATTCTGAGGCAGGTGCTATTACTTCCTGCTCTCTGCAGCCAGTGAGGGTCAGCGTGCCCTTTTCCCATTAAACAGTACAAGGAATACTCTAGAAAAAGTAAGAAGTATCTGTCCCTGGTGGACAAGAATCTTCCACTCCTTAATTTCACTGCAGCAGACTAAGTCTTAATCTTTCTTAGAGTTTCTTACCTTCAGTCTTATGGAGTGATCATCAGACAAGTTTTTGCAGTAATGTCAATAAAGAATTAATTTGACCAAAGCTCAGGGAAGGAGGGTAGATAATTTCTAATTCAACATTCATTCTGATGACTCAATGATCATACAAATCTTAGTAAAAACTACAAAATCAAATGCCGGGTATTTGAAAGGCAGCCCTGTGATGGATAATACTGTGAAGTGGTTTCCTCAGCTGTATCCTGGGAGTGAAGGACAGAGGTGCCCAGGCCATGGGCAAGCAGGGCATGTGGTCACTCTACGGTGTGTGTTTCTATCACCAAAAACCTATAGATACCTTTTAAAAAGTTCTGAAAGCTAAATGGTTTACTTTTTTTCTCAACGCTGTAGAAGATGATATTCAAATTTTAGCAATTTTACATGAAGATATCCAGAACCACATTTTACATTAACAATTGATATTATAAATTTGAATAAATTTAAAAAAAACAAAGAATTACATAAACTGCACCCCTGCCATCCTGGGAACAGAGGCTTTATCTCATAAATACACAGCAACACGCACTACAACTTTTCCAAAGCTTTGAAAGATTCTTTCCAATTTCCACCCCACCCCATACTCATCTATAAAAAGAAAATTAAAACAAAACCCAAAACCATTTACTTTTTAATTTATTTCTATTGTCCCTCAAATATAAAAACAGGATAAAATGAAATGGGTTTTCAGAACAGATTTTTATGAGAAAAAATACTTAGAAAATCTATGTTGAAACGACATGTTTTATAGTCTCTCTCAATGCACAATGTGGTTATCATGTGCATAAAATAAAAAACTATAAAAATAAAGGTCACTGTGCAGGACCGCATGGTGAGATATCACTATCCTGCAGAAGTATCCCCAGCAAGTCATGTAGCACAGTTAATGAGGAAGCGGGAACCAATTCCCAGTATCGGCTGGTTAGCTGTAATAGAAAAATGATGTAGGCTACAACATGTAGTTCCTCTGCCATAAAATGCCTGCTTTTAGACGCCCTATATGTGTAAAAACTAGTGACCACATTTTGGCTCTGATGTGCAAGTTCACTGTAGAACACTCAAAGTGTGTTCTGCAAGATGTTAATAAATGTTACATCATATAAATGTTTCCACAGTCAAATCAAATTTGGAGAAAGCTAGCGTCAACAAAGTTAGAGAAGTATTTCTATTTCCCTGTAGGACTTCTCAGATCCTTTAATAAGCTGATGGAATTATACAAGTGAAAAATAGATACAAAGTTTTTGGTATTTCATAACCCTTTTCTTATAGCACTTTCTGTAATAATGCTCTGCAGCCTCTGCACTTTGGAAAATGCCAGTTGGTTTCATAAACTTGTAGGAAATCCAGCTCCTAGAAGTTTAATTTATGCTGTTAACAAAAATTAGAATTAAAAAAAAGCCAAATACCAAGTGTTTGAATCAAATATGTTTAGAGAGTCCAATAAAACAATATGAAACACAACAAACTAACTAATGACTTATACGGAAAGAGAACAAAATCTATTTATGGTGATATGAAAGAAAGTCTGGGGAGACCAGGGAACAATTCCCAAATTCTGTAATTACTGGATTCAAATGTGGCCTTAACTTCTTCCTGATCTAGACATCACATAAATCACAACCACATAGAGACATCTCAGCAATTCTCCCTGTCGTGCTCCTGTCACACCAAGTATCACACCTACCGATTCGGATGATGTGCACGGTGATGTAGATGTCCCTTCTTAGCTCACTGCTACCCAAATCCTACCAAAAAACAAAGTCTGGTCATTTTAGAACTCCTAATTTATGCAGAAGCATTTAAAACGCATACAGAGCACATAATCTTCAGAAATAACAGAAGAAAGACAAAGATAAACATAGACATTCTTAATGGAATTTCTGTAGCGGAAGCATAAAGTTCAAATCCTGTTCTAAAATACCACTACAATCAACTTTACTGTAAGCCTATGATGTCAAATAAGACTTAAAAGGAAAGCCCATTCTTATTTCAGTCTCTCACTCATTCTTTAAACACTTATTAAGTACATACTAAATACCACCTGCCACACTGAGCCCTATCACCATTGGGCTTTGGCCATAGTGCGACAGGCTCTAATACACACTAAGGGACAAAGGTGTGACTGTGAATGCTGGTATTCAGATTTTGGGGCACTACTGTAATTTATGTGTTATTTACAAAGTTTAAGCAAATCTACTATGTTCTCTCACAATAATTTATTTCTCTTAAATAAGATAAAGTACTTAAGAAAGAATCTGCCTCCTGGATAAAACAAGATCCACTTACCACAAAGAGAGAGCACTGTCGTTCTGGTTTATCTGGGGCTTTGGGAAGCCCATTTCTATTCAGCCTCAAGAAAAATCTCTCACTACAAGAGAAAAGAAGTTTAATATTTTGAAAATTATTTAATATGTAAGGACTCATTACTTTTCTAGCTGCTCTTCATCCTAAGAGTTAAACTCAAAACTTACTAGGTCTTTCATTTGACATCAAAACTGCGGATATAATTTAGGAGAGAATCCAAGACAATAAACATTTGCTTCACTTCTGACAAAACCGGCAAAGAAGCAAGTGCTAAAGCAGAAAACATAAATATATATACAAGCAAAAAATTAACTTTGAAAAGAATAAGCTTCTATATCAGTAATACCATTATTTTTAAAAGTAGAAAAAAGTACACTAAAAGAAAACATGTGACAATGTGTTTTGTGTGTTTGTACCTAAGACTTTTTTTTTTCATGTTTTGTGTCATAGTTTTTAATAAAATACAAGGACACCATTCTGAGTGGTAACCATTCATTAGAAGGCTTAATATTTTATGCTCTTATAAACCTATAATCCAAAATACAAAAAGAGAGACCAAGAAATGAAACTTGAATTTTCTTTGGACCACAAAGGAACAGAAGACCTCACACTGTCTATAGAACTTGCACTGAAAATACAGTGACACCTAGATTTAATGCAAACACAAATAATGCTGTTGATCAGCCACTAATTCAAGTCAATAAATACTTGTGGACACCATTTATACCCAAGATAATGTGTCACACTATTTATGTTCAAAAAAATAAAATGAATGTCACCCTCGCCCCCAAATTAATCTACCAGATACCACAAGCTTCTGAATTTTAATAACCTGGTGCCCACAATAGAATCAAATGGCTGGCTGCCTCAGGCAGAGAACACACAGCCAACATCCCCAAAATGTGAAATTAGCACATGGTATGGACTTGGTCAGTGTAGCTTCAGCCTAGGAATCAAGCAGGGAAAGGGAAGGTAGGGCATTAGTAATGTTCAGACCCTTCCAAGTCTCCAAGCTTATTTATCACTTGGTCCTTGCCATAAATAATGGCTCTGTCATCCAAAATCACCCTTCTCCCCTACAGGGGGAGAAATGAGGACCATAATCAGATCTCTAAGGAAGCATATGGATTTGAATTTATGGTTGTTTTGGAACATTTTTATTCTCTTTTGCCATCTAAATCTAGATAGATATATTTAACAGATTCAACTACTTGGCTCACCCTGTCCTTTTCTTTTTTGTTTTTTCTTTTTTTTGCGGTACGCGGGCCTCTCGCTGTTGTGGCCTCTCCCGTTGTGGAACACAGGCTCCAGACGCGCAGGCTCAGCGGCCGTGGCTCACGGGCCCAGCCGCTATCCCAGACCAGGGCACGAACCCGTATCCCCAGCATCGGCAGGAGGACTCTCAACCACTGCACCACCAGGGAAGCCCCTGTCCTTTTCTTATATTATGCCTATCCCTGATCTCTCACATGAGAAAGGGCAACCAATACACATTTCTACGGGGTCATTTCCACACTTAGTACCTATGTCTTGTTCCACAGAACAGTGGCTGATGTGATACGAATGACGAGAATATAAATTGCTGCAAGGATTCTCAAATGAAGACTATAAAGTTCCCATAGGATATAATTCTGAAGCGGAGGCTGTAAATGACAGATCCAACCTCTGATGCAGAGTTAAATCAATCTTATCCAATTGTCATTTATTATAATTCATGGCAAAGGACTGCAAACTCTCTTCAGAGTGGAAGAATGTTTACTATTATTTCAAATTTAATATGTACTAAAAGGAAATGTGCAAAAATTCAACTTGGGATAAATGAATTACACTTTAAAATACTCATTATTAGGTAATACTATTTTTTTAAGAAAACACTATTTTTTTGAGAATGGGCACTCTGCTAAGGACTTTACATGGATTAACTCCTTTTATCCTCACTATGCCTTTAGGAAGTCGGTACTATTATTATGGCATTTTATAGTTGGGAAAACTGAGAAATAGTAAATAGTTTTGCCCAAGATTACAGAGCTGTTGGAGAAAAGACAGTCTCTTCAATAAGTGGTGTTGGGAAAACTGGACAGCTACACATGTAAAAGAATGAAATTAGAACACTCCCTAACACCATACACAAAAATAAACTCAAAATGGATTAGAGACCTAAATGTAAGACCAGACACTATAAAACTCTTAGAGGAAAACATAGGGAGAACAGTCGTTGACATAAATCACAGCAAGATCTTTTTTGATCCACCTCCTAGAGTAATGGAAATAAAAACAAAAACAAATGAGACCTAATGAAACTTCAAAGCTTTTGCACAACAAAGGAAACCATAAACAAGACGAAAAGACAACGCTCAGAATGGAAGAAAATATTTGCAAACGAATCAAGGGACAAAGGATTAATCTCCAAAATATACAAACAGCCCATGCAGCTCGATATTAAAAACACAAACAACCCAATCCAAACATGGGCAGAAGACCTAAACAGACATTTCTCCAAAGAAGACATACAGAAGACCAAGAAGCATATGAAAAGCTGCTCAACATCACTAATTATTAGAGAAATGCAAATTGAAACTACAATGAGGTATCATCTCACACCAGTTAGAATGAGCATCATCAGAAAATCTACAAACAACAAATGCTGGAGAGGGTGTAGAGAAAAGGGAACCCTCTTGTACTGTTGGTGGGAATGTAAATTGATACAGCCACTATGGAGAACAGTAAAGAGGTTCCTTAAAAAACTAAAAATTGAATTACCATATGATCCAGCAATCCCACTACTGGGCATATACCCAGAGAAAACCATAATTCAAAAAGACACATGCAGCACCCTAATGCTCATTGCAGCACTATTTACAATAGGCAGGTCATGGACACAACCTAAATTTCCATTGACAGACGAATGGATAAAGAAGATGTGGTACATATATACAATGGAATATTACTCAGCCATAAAAAGGAATGAAATTGGGTCATTTGTTCAGATGTGGATGGATCTAGAGACTGTCATACAGAGTGAAGTAAGTCAGAAAGAGAAAAACAAATATTGTATATTAATGCATATATGTGGAAACTAGAAAAATGGTACAGATGAACTGGTTTGCAGGGCAGAATTGAGACACAGATGTAGAGAACAAACGTATGGACACCAAGCGGGGGAAGTGGCGGGGTGGTGGTGGTGGTGTGCTGACCTGGGCGATTGGGATTGACATGCATACACTGATGTGTATGAAACTGATGACTAATAAGAACCTGCTGTATAAAAAAAATTAAAAAGGGCTTCCCTGGTGGCGCAGTGGTTGAGAGTCTGCCTGCCAATGCAGGGGCCGTGGGTTCGTGCCCCGGTCGGGGAAGATCCCACATGCCGTGGAGCAGCTGGGCCCGTGAGCCATGGCCGCTGAGCCTGTGCGTCCGGAGCCTGTGCTCCGCAACGGGAGAGGCCACAAGAGTGAGAGGCCCGTGTACCGCAAAATAAATAAATAAATAAAATTAAAAAATAAAATAAAATAAAAAAATAATAAAAAATAAGATTACAGAGCTGGTGTGTGGCTAAGTAGGAATTCTATGCCACATATAATTCAAAACGCTCGTACTTCATTTGAATGCTATAAAATAAATTCTTTCTCTGCTTCATAGAATAATTGAGCAAATATTTACAGAATACTGAGATAAGCGAGAAGTCATTCATCCTCTGGGACTCCACTGACTCAGTCAAGCTTGGTCCCCAGAGGGACCCCACGTCCTTCCTGGGCTAAGAGGAATAGAAGAAGTGGAAATCCTGATTTAGCAGGTTTCAAAGCCATCCCTGGTTTGAAACTGTTCCTTTGTAGTTTTTTCAATTAAACATACTTAGAAAAATGACTTGGGAAATAAATTATTTTACTAAACAAATGCAAACCTCCAGAAAGATTTAAGTATTTGGCTTTAGTTGGTCAAAACTCCAGAGGTGTAAGACCAGTGTTTGGTTCTGCTTCTTAGTCATCAGTCACCTACTAACATATAATGTTTATTGATTGTATTTTAGCCCCAAACGCAAGCAGTGTGACCATTTTCCCCTCTCCTGATTATGGGCCACGTGCTCTCTTTTATATGTTTGAGGCACACACATGGTTGAGGCTCCTCTTTATCCCTACTGAAACATTTGAAACAAATGTCACTTTATCTTCTGACAGGTCAGTCAAAAATGATAAATAACAATAATATTAATATACAAAAGTCAACATGGCATTCTACATATTGAGACCTTAACTTTAATACTGATATAAAATACTATTCCATATTCACAAATTTCATCAATCTTCTGGTAAAATAATGTTTCCTAAAGCATTCTATTTCAGACACTCCTTTTGCTCTGTCACTATTTTAATTTCACTAGTCTAGACAGAATCCTGATTATGCAAGTATTATTATCATATCCTATTACAGAAAGAATACCAATATGTACTAAGCCATATCCCTTAGCTTAAGCATGCCTTAAAGGGGAGATAAAAATAGACTGAATATGGGTACTATGGAGAAATAAGTCATGTGCAATTTTTTAAAAACCAGACTTCTTTTAAAAGGAAAAAAAAAAAACCTTTTATGGCCAATTAAATAAAACCTTTTTTATTCATTTGGTAAAAGTTGTTGGTATACAAACTCAATCAATTTCTCTTCAGCTTTGGTGATACAGCAACCACTTAATCAGCAAAATGGTTTCAGAGAAAAAAAAAGAACTACAGCAACACATTTCAGAATCTTCAAATTACAATAAATACCACCCACAGGCTCACACACGTCTGGAGAATGCCTAACTGTTGCCTTCAAGGCGGGGGGACTAAACGAATGTATGACATTTCACTCTGGCACATCTTCTAAAATTCTCTCACAAACTTTTGTGGCCATACACAAAGGTATTTTCAACTGTCTACTGTAAGTCAAAGAGTGGCACCTCATCAGAAAACAGAACTAGCTTTTGTGAATTTAAGAAGTGTCCTATTATAAGATGTGCATACCTACATTACATCATTTATACTTTTTTCCCCCTAATCATACGAGGTATGTGTGTTTCTTTCTATTACACTGTGACTAACTAGAATATAGGCCCATGACAATTAACCTTTACATTCCCAGCTGCTAGTCAATGATTTGGTACCTCCTTAGTGTTTAAAGACTGAACAAATACAATCTTTTAGGAAAAAGTAGAGCAAAATATAAATTATTGGGAAGCAACTTTTGCTCTCTTCCCTATAATATCTTTTACTTCACAGTAGTGAAATGTATGAAATTCTCGAGACATTTCAATCAATGGCACCTTACCACCAGATGTGAGAGTCACATAATTAACTTCATAGCCCCTCCAGATTCTAGATCATGCCATTTAACTCTGCCACGCATATCCTATGTCTTTATTATAGTAAAGATACAGTAACGGAAATATCTATGGTGACATAATATGTTTTCAAATGAGAATACTGCCTTCTTCATCAGCAAAGAATGAATAAGCACACAGAACACTTCTAGACACATTAAGAAATGAGAGTTGATATTATTACCAGCAGAGAAAAAAATCATAATTTGACTTCCTGTTATGGTGTCATGTCCTCCCAGAGGAAATACCACTGTCAGAGAAATTTAGTGTCCACCTGAATTCCTTGTGTGAGCCATTATAAATCACCATATTATAAGTCAACAATCTCAAATTCTTTCTTTGGAAATAAAGAACAAAAAAAATCACAATTATTTATTATTTATAACCTGCCTTCTTCTAACAAGGATTTGAGAAAACCAAGATAATGAAATAAGAGTGTGCAAGATTATCCCCAAATATCCCCGGGGAAAAATAGTAAAAGTCAAAATATACCCTGCCCTGGTGTATTTATATATGCTTTACATGGATTTTCTCATTTAATTCTCCCAACCACCCTATGAGGCAGGAGCCCCTCGCATCCCCATTTTACAAATGAGAAAGCTGGAGCTTGGGGATACTGGGTCAGTTGGCCAAAGTTGCATGGTCAGTTAAGGTTGGAACCAGGAAATTAATTTCCAGGGTCTGATTCCAAAGTTTCAGCTCTTAACCACAATGTTATGCTGTCTTCAAAATAATAGAACACCTCAAAACAGACAAAAAGAACAAGCCTACCCATGTTATGTGAACCAAGGATTTTATTATGAATATTTTCAATAAAATACAAAAATAGTAATTAAAAATGCATGAAGCCAGACAAAAAAATAAATAAATAAAGCCACAGACATATCTGTATTTAGGGAGTTTATGTCTGTGAACCTGCCCAGCTGCACTACTGACCTTCTGATGTACTCAAAACAACCTCTGATAATAAAGGGTGTACTTCAACAGCATAGTTTGGTAGAAAACTTTTTACCAGTGATGCAAATAATATGGGAGGCACAGTAGGGTTCTGAAGACCCTAATGGCTTCTCCTTCCCCTTCACAGCAGGATAGGATGCTCCTATCTTCCCACCCCCTCCTCCTATCATAACACTCAGAAGCAGCTGTCCTGTAGGAAAGGCCCTACCTAGGGTCTTGGAGGCCTCCAGGCCAGATGCGGGAGGGTACTCCAAGCCTTCTGACTAATCACATAAAGTGGCTCTCCCATATGGCATTCCTAGGACAATCATTTGCCTTCAAAGAGTAATGCACCTAAAGTTAGGAATGACCAACGCCAAGGAGATTTTTGTATTTCTCTATATGGATTCATGTTTATCACTCTGTAGCTCCCCTCTCACAAGAAACAAAACTGCCTAGTGGTTTAATGTTTGTGGAAGTTACACAGTGTATACTTTATCCAAAAATATATGATTGGACAATATCTTGGGTTGAAGTCTGATTAATCTACAAAAAATTACAAAGAATATTTCTACAATCATTTTGAATAGTTAAGTCATTGAAATAAATTTATGTTCTCCAAAAGTGACAGTAACAAAAGAGAGCAAGCACTTCGGTAGTCGTATTCTGGTACACTAATTGGAAAAAGAACTGTCTGGTTCTTTTATGCTTACACTTTTTTATTTTTTAACTAATTAATTTATTTTTGGCTGCGCTGGGTCTTTGTTGCTGTGTGCGGGCTTTCTCTAGTTGCAGCAAGCGAGGCTACTCTTCTTTGCAGTGTGCAGGCTTCTCATTGTGGTGGCTTCTCTTGTTGCAGAGCACAGGCTCTAGGCCCACGGGCTTCAGGAGTTGCAGCACACGGGTTCAGCAGCTGTGGCTCACAGGCTCTAGAGCTCAGGCTCAGCAGTTGTAGCACACGGGCTTAGTTGCTCCGCAGCATGTGGGATCTTCCCAGACCAGGGCTCGAACCCATGTCCCCTGCATTGGCAGGAGGATTCTTAACCAACGCGCCACCAGGGAAGTCCTACGCTTACACTTTATAAAACAATTGTAATTACCAAAAAAATAGTAGTGTCTTTGAAAAAGCCAAGTCCCTTGTCTTAAATTTAACTATGCTGTGTGTGAGGACAATTAATATCTACTCTACACTGAATAGTAGTGCAGGGAGATGCACCAGCAGTCAGGGAGGAAACAGTGGGAGCAAGAAGACGGAAGGAGAATAGTGAGAGGAGGTAGGAGAATGGTTCAGCTGCGCTGACTCTAGGCCCAAGCGCTTCTATTTCACTGCTCCTCCTGCATTTTCTCAAATGCTTTCTGACTGACTAACAGTGTAAGAAGCTTCCAACCATCCATGCAGGGGACTGTTACTATGTTCTTTCCTAGAATGAGTGGCAAAGGACAACTCAAGGAGCATTCTAAATCGTCATAGTAACACCCCCAAGGAGCTGCTGCTACCGCAGACCCGGCAAGATACTCTGGGAAAGTGAGTGGAAGGTGCGCTCGGTACCCTGGGGTGGCCACTAGAACAAGAGTTTTGATGCTCACCATGGCACAGAAAAAGGGGCTGTCATCCAGGCCATCTCTGAACATGGGTGTGTACAACATTCTACTGGGAGCTGTATAAAGCCCAGGCCCTAGCCTGGGGATCCTGACTTACTATGGACCTAAAAGCTCCCTGTGTGTTTAAAAGCACAGTCATATTTAACAACCACTGTTTTGACCCAAATGCCTAGGCACTAATGAGTCAGAATTGCAGACTGTCTTTTATGATCGTCATATACAGCCAGAAAACAGGCAACAAATGCCTGATATCTTCAGGTCAACGATTTCTCCCTTTTCTTCTCCCAACCATATGACTGATACAAATGAAGTTTTTCCTTGGCAATAAATGAAAGCAACTCCTCAAGCAAGTCTTCCTAGATAAAGTTATTAATGTGCTCTCTAATTTTAAAACAAAAGCAACACAAGGGTCATGAGCTCTTCTGATGAAAGGGAAATGAAACAAGAAGGGATCCTTGATACCAGGGTTTCCACAGTAGTTTACCTAAAGAGCAGAAAGACTCTGAGTTTTCTTTTTTAATATTAATACCCAAGTCCAGATTCACTTTACAAATATTTGAAGTTGAAGGACTAAGCAACCAACTGATGGGATGGCTTTGTCAGGACAATAAAGGATTTTGCTTTAGTTGAATAACGAAAGGGGAGATCATTTTTTAAACTACAGTCAACTCTACTGCCAATGTTGAACATCAAGCTGATTCTTTCTTACTACTTAGAATGACTTAAAAGCACTTGATGTTATTTTTCTTTTCAGAGAATAAAGCTAACTGAATCAGAATTCTTTTGGGGAATGTAAAGCTCAAAGAAAAAGAAGTGCAATTCTTTCTAAAGTTATAAATAAGTGACGTACAGATCACCTGCTGATTGATGGATGAATTAAAGATTTGGCTCAACTGTTGATTTGAGAAAAACAATAATGACTCTAAGTTCTAAAGACTCGAGACCCTAAAAATCTCATTGTTGAATTCAAGTAAAATCCTTAGAAACAGCTAAACTGTTTAACTGAGCTACTCAGGAAAAAACTTGCTTATGTCTATCTCTAGAGATCTCATTAAGAATTTCACTAGAAAACAAGTTTCTTAGAGAAGCAACTAAAAGTAGGTGATGATAGGATCTGGTCAACAGAAACAAGGACTGTGAAATAAGAAGGCCTGTTTACAGGCAGAATGTCTTATGCTTATTCTTCTTGGAATTTACATAATTTGATTATGGTAAACACTATACCTTTGACATTTCATGAGGGAGGAATGCTCTGATTTATATACAGTAATTATTCTGACCTTTTTAACAATGTCTCTTTTGTTAGAAAGTATCTGTAATAAGCAATCTTGAAAGCAAAGCAAACCTGAGCTCTTTACAACTACTCTGGGTTAAAGTATGCAGTTCTTCGCAAAGGCAAAGAAACCTTAATGAAAACAGACTAAATGAAAAAATCTAAGTAATTCAAGCCCTGCAAAAACAGTAAGTATAATGTCTTTCATATATTTATTATCTCAAAAAAAATTCTAATTTTTAAAATGAAAGAAGCCAAAATCAAATGTTCCTTCCAACAGCTGATACTGATAGATTCTTTATATTCATTATAACTTAAAAAAATGAAAACTTATGATTACCAAAGGGGAAAGGAGTAGGGTAGGGATAAATTAGGAGTATGGGATTAACAGATACAAACCACTAGATATAAAAATAGATGAACAATAAGGACTTGCTGTATAGCACAGGGAACTATAATAACCTATAATGGAAAAGAATCTGAAAATAAAATATGTACATGTATAACTGAATCATTTTGCTGTACACCTGAAACTAACACATTATTATAAATCAACTATACTTCCATCTAAAAAAAAGAAAAGTATCTAAATCATCATTAAATACTATTTATTAACAAGATGACCCATGCAATTGGACTTTCTAAAGGTCAAATCCTTTTTCTTTTTAACCAGGGAGCTACAAAGCCTCTACACTGATACGCAAATGGTCATGTGTATGAAGAGAGGTACATTATTTTCTGTAGAGCTCCATAGTTTTCATAAGTTTGAAAATGAACTTTAGGCACTGAAAAGTTTAGGAAGCATTGCTTTAGACACCACAGTATTTTTGGTGAAACAAAAACAGCAATACTGGTTACCATACAAAGAGAAACTCTAGCCTTTAAAAATATTTCTTGACTTAAAGCTTAATAGTATTTTGAACATCAACAGAATGAAAGTTCTGGGAGTGCAAGAATTTTTTTTTTTTTTTTTATTCATTGATGTGTCCCCAATGCCCAGATCAGTGCCTTTCCCAGAGGACAGCAGTAATTGTTTGCTGAATGAATGAAGATCAGTGATTCAACAGCAATAGCCTGAAATCTCTGTTGCTCAATGGAAATAAAAAGATGCAGTCTGTGTTTAACTTGTAGTCAAAGATCTCCAAATGGAAATACTTAGAAGACGCTACACAGATACTCCTCAACTTACAGGGTTACGTCCTGTTAAAACCATTCAGCTTTACAAGAGCACTGTACCGAATATGGCTAGCCCAGGGAAAGATCAAAATTCAAAATTCAAAGTACAGTTTCCAGTAAATGTGTATTGCTTTCACACCACTGTGAAGTCCAAAAGTCCTAAGTCGAACCACTGTAAGTCGGGGACTGTCCATAAATTTATCTGCTAATTTTTATTTACTTTTTATTTTTTTAGCAGGACAGATTTTGCAAATGATGCTCCCATAGAGACATGTCTGAGAGCAGAGTTCTGATTAACACAGGAGAACCTGAAACAAATCCATTACCATTGCTGATGCACTCAACCTTGAGTTCTCTCTCTTATTAATAAGCACACCCCCACTGGAGTGGAAGGAAGACAGAAAAAATTAAGACAATAATGACACAGTCTTGTAATACTTTGCCTCAACAACAGTGAGAGACTTGTAAACTTCCTTTAACTGCATCAATGCCCAGTCTGTGTAGGGCACTCTGCAAGGTGCTGGGAACAGAAAGATAAGGAGAGGGTAAAGTCTTATCTTCAGAAAAGGAACTAACGAGGACCGTATCATGAATAATTCCTTTGTCAGTGGTGAATCACCTTACAGCACAAATGGCAATGAAGAGCAAAGAAGTCCTTGTAAGGTGGGTTGCTATGTGTGAGCATGATTTGATTGGTAGTGAATTTAGGAAAACTAAACTAATCTGAATTCTCTATAGGCAGCAGACACAGGGCAGAGGAGAACAGACAGAGACGACCAGAATCCTGGTGAAAAGAACACCCATTTGGTCATCTTTCAAAACACAGGAATAGGGCTTCCCTGGTGGCGCAGTGATTGAGAATCGGCCTGCCGATGCAGGGGACACGGGTTCGTGCCCCGGTCCGGGAAGATCCCACGTGCCGCGGAGCAGCTGGGCCCGTGAGCCATGGTCGCTGAGCCTGCGCGTCCGGAGCCTGTGCTCCGCAACGGGAGAGGTCACAACAGTGAGAGGCCCGCGTACCGCAAAAAAAACCACAAAAAACAAAAAACCCCACAGGAATGGGGTGGAAAGCCCTTCCGATCAATTTCTAAAACTCTGCACTGTTTAAGTACAATGAGACAAGTCGGCTGAGTAAGTGTTTAGAGCTAAAGGGGATGAGAAAGCCAGTTTTGAATACATTTACTCTATGAGTTTTTGGTTTTCTGCCATTTTAAAGTTCCAGCCACTTATTCTTATAATAAGGTAGTAATTTAAAATTTCACAAATAATTGGAATTGTGTGGCTTTTAAAATGCTACAGAGAAAAATTGTGGATCACTTCTACTCTGGGTGTTCTCAGCATGAATAAAGTTATTTGTTTGCTTGTTTTTGTTTTAATTTAGATCCTCCTGTTGGTCCATTTCTTAAAATCTCTCCTATTAACATCACTACATCTCAATTTTTTTTTTTTGTATGCAACAGAAGTGTGACCAAAGGGGGAGCAAACCACAGAATCTGATTAACTTCGAAGTGACAACAATCCCAATTTTCATGCACCTGCTAGAAGAATCAAATGATAGCAAAGAAGGGGGAGAGCGGAAACCATTCATGCCTTTAAAGAGGAAGCCTGAGGGAAGGTCACTGTGGGTCAGTGATGTACAGACACCCACAGGGAACTCTGTGCCAGCATGTCTACACACAGCAGGAAGCACTCTGGGCTGCATGGAATTGTTGATATTGCCACAGTCCAAGGAGGACCTCTGAATGCCTTCTTCTATTTCTGTTCTCAAATAGAGGTGTGCTCCCTGCATGCATGGCCAGTCAGACTTTTTCCCCTCCGTTATTGCTGTACTTTGGAGAGGTTATAATTTTGAGTTAATTTTATAACATAAAACTATAAAAAGAGATCTTTGCCAACTATCTACATTCAAAACAACAAATGCTCCTAATTTATGTACAAATATAGAGGCTGAACGTGTGTGATCACACTATAATAAGTTGTAAATGAGGTATGAAATGAGAAATTCTAGCAGTGCTCAGAGAATTAAAGAATCATATGTGCTCCCTTAACTGTGTTATGTACTATAATATAGACACAGAAATATTAGCATTTTTTCCAAGAGTCGGCTAAATAACTATTCTCTCCAACAGCTCCTTCCTGTAAGGTCTTAAAAAAATTTCCCAGTAACTAAGTCTTTTCAAATGAAGCCCTAATTCTTTAATTTCCTCTTAAAAATGAAAGGCAATTAGATCACATCAGCCTCTGAAGAGACCAAATGGAAGCTATCGTTATAATGTCTTTAATTCTCCTCCTCATTATGCTAGATTCCCAGTCTCAGTTTTTTCCAACTGTGATGTGTCAGACTCCAACTCCACCACCTGATACCTCTTTTCTGAGCACACCTGGCAAAAGCTGTCTAACTTGGGAGCCAGGATTCACAACCAATTTCAGATGTCTCTCTTTGGAGGTCCTGTCCTGTACTCATCAGTTCCATTTTTCATCACTAACTCACTTCCTATCAATTTTTTGCTCAAAGGCTGCTGATCTTGTCCCTGTAACTCACTTTCAGCCCTGAACTCCCTATCATTCTCTCTTTTGCTCTCCAGCAGCAGCTCATCTTGTTTCCCCACTTTCCTTATAAAAGATCAAAGCCACAGACCCAGTCCCCATTTTCCATTTCAATATCTTACACCCATTTCAGTGCCCACCCTCCCTCCCACATTAGTAGAAGAAGTGACCTTCCTCCTTCTCGAAATAGCTGCCTTCACATGTGTCCTGGATCCCTTCTGCCATCTGCTCCAGGAGTCACCTTTGGGTCTCCAGCAGGGCCTCACGCTGCTGGCACACAACTGTTACTCCTGTGCACTGTGTGATGTGTGAATGAATGACAAGGGAGTGGTGAGTGGTTTCCTCACCTCTGGGAGAACAAATCTCTATGTTTTTTATTATTATTTTTTTAAATGTATTTAAGTATAGTTGAGTTGAGTTATAATGTGTTAATTTCTGCTGTACACCAAAGTGACTCAGTTATACATATATACAATCTTTTTCATATTCTTTCCATTATGGTTTATCACAGGATATTAAATACAGTTCCCTGTGTTATACAGTAGGATCTTGCTGTTTAGGACAAACCTTTATTAATTCAGAGTTTTTGGGAAGCTGGTCCTTATATAGACACAGGATTTTGCTTAATCGTATAAGGTATTCCCTCTCACAGAACATTAATCTTCTAAATGTAGCCTTTTTTTTTTTTTTTTTTTTGCGGTACGCGGGCCCCTCACTGTTGTGGCCTCTCCCGTTGCGGAGCACAGGCTCCGGACGCGCAGGCTCAGCGGCCATGGCTCACGGGCCCAGCCCCTCCGCGGCATGTGGGATCTTCCCGGACCGGGGCACGAACCCGCGTCCCCTGCATCGGCAGGCGGACTCCCAACCACTGCGCCACCAGGGAAGCCCGCCTATTTTGTTTTATATGAGTCAAAGCTTATGCTTTAAAGATAATACTATTGTAATATATGTGTTCTTATAATACTGAATGTCCTAGACCTTCAGAAAACATTCCTGTTAAGTTCTCGCAAAAACATTATCAAAAATATCATTGTCAGTTCAAAGGAACCCAGGATTATTATTCAAGGCAGAATGGAATCCAAATCATGTATGGGGCTAGTGACTAGACCAGATTAATAAACCCGTCTTCTTTCAAAGAGATTGAAAAAAAATGCCTGCCCTCATTGCTTTACTGCCCACATGCATAAAACATTGATAATTTTAAGGAGGTAACTCATTAACCATACATACTATATGCTAAAAGGTAAAGCAAGCACCCATAGACCTGTCACAAGGAATTCACAACCATTCAATTCTGTCACACCACTCTACCTATCCCTTTGTTCTTTCTTTGTTTTTCTCTCTCTTTTTTTTGTTGCTGAAGTATTTTAAAGCAAATCATATCCCTGATGCCATTCAACCTGTTTACTAGTCTCTCTAAATCTTATATAACTATAATAACACATACCTTAAAAATTAATAATTCCTTAGACTATATGATTTCTTTAAGAATTCAAGGCCAAACACCACATATCATTTCTGGTTATGTCAAAGTACACTTCCCATTTTTAATCATCATCATCATAGCTTATAATTACTGACCAATGACCCGGTGTCAAGCATTAGACTAAGAAGTATATGCATTATCTCATGTAATCCTCAAATAATCCCATGAGAGAAGTACTATTATTATCCTCTTTTAGCAGATAAATTACAGACATAAGAGACATGAGTTAATTTGCCCAGGCTGATGCAGCTACTGAATGGCAATGGCAGATCCTCTGACTCTAGAGCCTGGCCACTTATGTACTATAGAGTGGTATCTGCACAAGATATAAGATCTGAGTCTTGAGGATGGAGAGAAATTCATATATAGTCCAGAATGAGTTCATATTAAAAAAAAATCTGTGCCTCACCAATAATATTCACTACTTTTTCTTAAATGACAGAACTGGAGTATACTAAAAAGAAGGTAATTTTAGGCAATATAAAATTTATATGGAAATGAAGCATTTAATGAAAATGGAGAGTTTAACTGTGTGATGGTAGAAAAAGCACATAACTTCAGTCGAGTATGTGAATAAGGTACCAGCAAGAAAGTCAACTTTATCTGAACTTAATTACTATGAAAGAACTTTTTGTATTTAATCACCAGGATAAGACTTTTTAGAGAAGTACTACTCTGTGCTATTTTCTCAAATAAAAGCCCATGCCAACAGTTTACATGTATAAGCAGCCCTATACTAGGCTGAGGGCTCACTGGTGGCACTTAGGTCCTATTAAATACATCCTCTGATGAGAATGAAATACAGTAACAGATTAGTCCTGAAACTTAGAATATAGCAGTAACCAAAGTACTGAAAGTTATAAGGGAAATAGTCAACAAGTGGACTGTCATTTTCATTGGTCCATGTCGCTTATACTCTGTTGCAGATTAACTGACATATTAATATGTCAACACAGGAAAGATAAGAATACACACATCCACAGCTGCACAGACTATGAAAAACATAAACTCTACGACTATTTCTATCACCAAATAGTACGACATTCAATTTTAAATGCAAGCTGAAAGAAACATTTGTAGCATATGATGCTAAGTACAAGCAGACCTCATCTGATTGTGCTTCGCTTTATTGCACTTCACAGATATTGCATTTTTTACAAATTGAAGGTCTGTGACAAACCTGTGTTGAGCAAGTCCATCGGCACCCGTTTTCCAACAGCATTTGCTCATTTCAGGTCTCTGTGTCAGGTTTTTGTAATTCTCGCAATATTTCAGACGTTTTCATTATTATTATTATTATATTTGTCATAGTGACCCATGATCAGTGATCTCTGATGTTACTATTGTAATTCTTTTGGGGCATCTTGAACTGCGCCCATACAAGATGGGTATATAATCTGACTGCTCCACCATCATGAGATGTTCCTCATCTCTCTCCCTCTCCTGGAGCCTCCCTGTTCTCTGAGATAGAATAATACTGAAATAAGGACAATTAATAACCCTACAGTGGCCTCCAAGCATTCAAATGAAAGGAAGAGCTGCATGTTTCTCACTTTAATTCAAAAGCTGGAAATGATTAAGCTTCATGAGAAAGGCATGTGGAAACCTGAGACAGGCTGAAAGCTGGGCCTCTCACACCAGTTAGCCATGTTGTGACTGCACAGAGGGAAAGTTCTTGACGGAAATGAAAAGTGCTACTCCAGTGAACACATGAAAGGTAAAGAGCAAAACAGCTTTATTGATGATACGGAGAACATTTTAGTGGTCTGGATAGAAGATCAAACCAGCCACAACATTCCCTTCAGCCAAAGTCAGATCCAGAGAAAGGCCCTAACTCTCATCAATTCTCTGAAGGCTGAGAGAGGCGAGAAAGTTGCAGAAGAAATGTTTGAAGCTAGCGGAGGTTGGTTCATGGGGTTTAAGGCAAGAAGCCATCTCCATAACATCAAAGTGCCAGGTGAAGAAGCAAGTGCTGATGTAGAAGCTGCAACAAGTTATCCAGAAGATCTAGCTAAGATAATCCATGAAGGTGGCCACACCAAACAACAGATTTTCAAGGTAGACACAATAGCCTTATACCGGAAGAATATGCCATCTAGGACTTTCATAGCTAGAGAGAAGTCAGTGCCTGGCTTCAAAACTTCAAAGGACAGGCTGACTCTCCTATTTGAGGCTAACGCAGCTGGTGACTTTAAGTTGAAGCCTATGCTTGTTTACCATTCTGAAAATTGTAGAGCCTTTAAGGATGATGCTAAATCTACTATGCCTATGCTCTATAAATGATACAACAGAGCCTGGATGACATCATATCTGTTTACAATATGGTTTACTGAATATTTTAAGACCACTGTTAAGACCTAGTATCCTGGAAAAAGAGATTCCTTTTAAAATATTACTGTTCATTGACAATGTACCTGGTCACCTAAGATCTCCAATGGAGAGGTACAACAAGACTCATGTTGTTTTCATGCTTGCTAACACAACATCCATTCTGCAGCTCATGGATCAAGGAGTCATTTCGACTTTCAAGACTTATTATTTAAGAAATACAATTTGTAAGGCTATAGCTGCCATAGATAGTGATTCCTCTTGTGGATCTGGGCAAAGTCAATTGAAAGCCTCTGAAAGGATTCATCGTTCAAGATGCCATTAAGAAAACACTTGTGCTTCATGGGAAGATGTCTAAATAACATTAACAGGAGCCTGGAAGAAGTTGATTCCAACCCTCATGGATGAGTTTGAGGAGTTCAAGACTTCAGTGGAGGAAGTAACTGTAGATGTGGTAGACACAGCAAGAGAACTGGAATTAGAAGTGGAGCCTGAAGATGTGACTGAATGGTTGCAATCTCATATTCAACCTCGAAAGGATGAGAAGTGGCTTCTTAAGGATGAGCAGTCAAAGTGGTTTCTTGAGATGAAATCTACTCCTGGTGAAGATGCTGTGAAGATGGTTGAAATGACAACAAAGGATCTATAATATTATATGAACTTAGTTGATAAGGCAGGGTTTAAGAGGATTGACTCTCATTTTTGAAAGAAGTTCTGCTGTGGGTAAACGCTATCAAACAGCATTGCAGGCTACAGAGAGATTGTTCATGGAAAAAAAGAGTCAACTGATGCAGCAAATTTCACTGATGTCTTAGTTGAAGAAACTGTCAGAGCCACCCCAGCCTTCAGTGACGACCACCCTCATCAGTCAGCACCATCAATATGTCTTGCTGGTGGCAAGACACTCCACCAGCAGAAAAGATGAGGGCTCAGATGATGGTTAGCATTTTTTAGCGATAAAGTATTTTTTGATTAAGATATGCACTTTTTTTTTTCAGACACAAAGACTATAGTATAGTGTAAACATAACTTTTGTATGCACCAGGAAACCAAAAAATTCGTGTGACTTGCTTTATTGTGATACTTTATTTCAGTTGTCTGGAACCAAACCTGTGGTTTGATTTCTTTATACAAATCCCCTCTCCCCTGATATTCCCAGTCCTATACCCCAGTTTATGCACATCTACTCTCTGCCCTTTCTCCCTTTCTCCAGTCCTTGGCTGATCTTCCCGCCTGCAATTTCAAGGTTGTTTCCTGATGTCTTCTAAGGCACCTTGATCCAGCAATGACCTCCCCTCTCCCATGAGTGTAACCTCTCCCAGGTTACTGGATCCTTCCTGTCAATTCTTAATAAGCTCAAGCCTCTTCTACTTCAGTTTCTTAAAAAAACAAAACAAAAGAAAAAACCCTCAACAGACCCCTTGCTATACACTGGTGAGTAAAAAATTGGTTGTGGAAGAAAACAGATTACTATTAATATCGAAGTTCATGAGAATGGGTATAGAAAAGTGATTAAGAACAGTGATGCCTGATCAGACTGCATGTTAAAATACAACTCCACTATATACCAGCTGTGTGGCCTTGGGCAAGTTATTAATTTCTGTGCCTCTTTCTCCATCTATAAAAAAATGGGGATATAATCAGCTTTCCGTATCTGTAGGTATTGCATCCGCAGATTCAATCAACTGCAGATCGAAAATATTCACGAAAAAAAATTCCAGAAAGTTTCAAAAAGCAACTATTTAAATAGTATTTATATTTTATTAGGTATTATAAGTAATTTAGAGATGATTAAAAGTATATGGGAGGATGTGTGCATGTTATATGCAAATACTATGCCATTTTATGTAAGGGACTTGAGTATCTGTGGATTTTGGTACCTGAGGGAGGTCCTGAACCAATTCCCCATAGATGCCAAGGGAAGACTGTATTAATATTACCTACCTCATAAGGCTGTTACAAGGGATAAATAAGTTAATATTTATTAAACAGCTTAGAACAGTGTCTGGCACATGGTTGTGTTATATTGCATATAAGTGTTAGTTAAATAAACTGAATAGAACTGAATAAAATGAAATTACAGATGCTATCTAGGGAAATGATTTCCTGACTTTTCTAGCTATACCCTTACAGCTTGGAGAAATTACAAACTTTCAACCAGATAGATGCTCTCTAAAAATATTTTACTCATATAAAACTTAATTTGGCAAACATTATTTAACTAAGAAATTATCTTTTATGGTGAGAAATCATGTCAAAGACTGTGCAAAACTCACTCAAATAAATTAAAGTATGTTATTCCTGATGATAATTGAGTCCAAAGTAGCTGTACCTGCCAGGGGCTCTGTCTGGGCAGATGCTGTTACCTGAACAAATGAGGGAGGGAAAAAGGAAAAGAAGTACAGGGTAGGTGTATGTTAGCAAGATGCTGTCAGAATATGCCTGCATCTTTCTGGTACAGTAACAGGTGTCTGCAACATGCATCAGAGGCTTAATATTCTAGGTCACCTTCAGGTAGAAACTGTTTTGAATAATATTAATGGGCTTTCTAAATATAGCTCAACATCAATGACAAATTGTTTCAAGTCTCTGTCAGAAAACATACCCTTCCTGGTACTGAGGAAACACCATGTGCTTCATTTCTCCACACAGTGAACTAGGGGGGTAATTTTCATGTGTTGACTCCTTTTGCATTTGACATCTCCAAGTACTGAATCTAAGGATTTTGATCACTGGCACACAGTAACAGTTGATGCTTTTTTGCTATTCTTAAAGTATCTTGAGAAGGACTCAATTTGAAAAACCAATATCTATAGCATAGAATATTTCTGAGGCCCTATATTAGTTTCAGTGTTATCACTATCAATAATTTATAACAACTTATTATTAGGGCTATCAGTCTCTGAAGCTCTCACTCTGGGCAATAAAATCCTGTTCAATGATGGAAATGTTCAGACAAACACTGAAGCCCTTGAGGAGGAATGTGGCTGAGGCCAATGCAGGAAGGGGGTGTTCACAGGGCAAACTCTGGGGCCAGATCACTGGCTTGCCACTCTGTGCTTTGCCTCTTGCCAGTTTGTGAACTTAGGCAAGTTCCCTAACCTTTCTGTGCCTTGCTTCCTCACCTATACAATCAGTGCTGATAATATATTTAAAGCATTTAGAACGAAGTCTGGCAGATGGTTAGTGCTCAGTAAAATGCTGGCTGTTTGCTTCTTAGAGGAGGTAAGTTAAATGAAAAAGTCCAAGCCAGTTGTCTGCCACAGGGTTTGTATATGTTGGTCCCTCCACCTGTACCTGGACAAGGTAATTTCCTGTGATTAATGGTCAGGGCAACACCATAAAGATTACACTTAGATTGTATTTTATTTTCTGTAAATTACAGCACTAATAATTCTATTTAACAACAAATGCATTCCCTGAACTATACCATCTTTTGCCTAGTAAATTTTATGGTTTGGATTGGACTTCGAATGCTGAAAAAGAAATAAAAAATCAGATTATCCATTCTCTTCAACAAATAAATTACAAGGAATTTAAGAGAGAGAGGGAAAGGGAAACTATAGCTGAAAAGTGACTGGCAAACTTATCAACCATGCAATGGATGGACTTTATTTGGATCTCGTAAATTACAAATTCCGAATTTGGAATCTGTAAAACAATATACATCAGTCAACAGCAGAACTCTGAACAGACTGGAAATGGATATCTGATGATGTTAAGGGAGTATTTATTTGGGGGGTGGCAATTTCTTTAGAGAACCTTTTTTTTTTTTTTTTTTTTAAACAGATAGGTACACCCTGTAATATTTACATATGAAAATTTGATGTCTGGGATTTGCCTCCAATAAGCTGGGGGCAAAGAGGAGGACTAGAAAGCGATGTGGTTAAAACAAGATCAGCCCTGAGTCAATCACTCTTGTCACTGGTGGTAGGTCTATTAAGCTTCATGATACTATTTTACTTTTTATACATCTGAAATTTTCTAAAATAAGAAGTTTAAAAAAGTAATACGAGCTGACTTTAAAATACCCACATATCCCACACTGCATTCATTGTTGGACATAAAAAGAAACACAACAATGCCTCAAAAATCATATCTTGCATTTACAATACCTTTTTCTGTGAAGATGCAAATACTTTACACTCATCAGCTACGCCAGAAGCAGTGAAGGAAGCAAGATTTGTCACCAGTTTCAAGATGAAGGAAAAGACAGAGGTAAGTGAAAGGATCAAGGCAGCAGCAGTCAACTGCAGAGACAAGAATCAAGCCCAGTCCTCAGATCTGTGCATCCTAAGGCCTCTTCAAAAGGTAATGGTGACACCACCCTGTGCAGTGTGAATCCGAGCTACTCAAAGCAAGGTTTTGAACACTCCCTAAAAGAATAATCGCCGTGCTATCTGAGGCCTCAGAGAGTCAAGAAAAGAAATCTGAGATGGTTCCAAACACCTAGTAAGTGGGTATTTTCACTCTTACTCATTCTTTTGTCAATCACCTTTATAGTGATTATGAGTTTGGGAGGTGAGAGCCTGATGGCCAAACTCAGTGAGTAGAAGCCGGGGAGAGAAATTCAGGCTTGATTTCTCCTAGGGTCACTCTGTATCAGGTGTGTGCGACAGAGGGAAAGGGAGACGGGAGGTAGAGGGGAAGCAAGAGGGGAGGGGGAAAAAACCGGGAGGGGGAAGGAGGGAGGCAGGCAAATAAGGTAGCCCAACCACATCCAGAGCAGGTAAAAGGCCCAGCTCCTGGCCTGAACCTAGGGACCACAAAAACAATATTTTGGGGATTCTGCAGCCAGGTTTTTTTTCCTACTTTCACCAAGTAAGTAGGAATAAAAGAAAGGGAACTCTGTCGACCAAAACCTAAAAGAACATTTTAGAAAATTTGAAAATGTAACAAGATAAAACTGAAAGGCCAGCTAATATTAATCCTACATAAATGCAATTTGAGTGGCAAAGGGGAATGTATATTCCTCAAAAACTTTAGCTGAACAGGAAAGAGCAAAAGAGTGACCTCATTTCTCCCTGTTACAATCCATACAAACAATAGCTTGTTAAATATTTTAGAAACCACACATTATACACACAATGTTATGAAGACTTTGGTTAAACTACACTACCTGGAAATCAAGCCCTCTAACATACACTTCAATATGTAAGCAGGCATTATCTCTAAATAATCTTTCACATTTCTAAAGCCAGTGCTAAGCTGTAACTTGAATCCTTTTTTCAAGCCTTTATCTTCCCTTTTTAGGGGTGTTGATTTGGGAAGGGGGAAGCGTTTTTTTAACTCACTGATTCATTTTCTCCAACAGTATATAAAGTAGATTTTGAAACTGAATTATCATTGTTATTTCCACACCTCATAAACCCTGTCCTTGCTGCACAAAACTACCACCTTTAAATTCTATGAACATGGGACTTCCCTGGTGATGCAGTGGTTAAGAATCTGCTGGCCAATGCAGGGGACATGGGTTCGAGCCCTGGTCCGGGATGATCCCACATGCCGCGAAGCAACTAAGCCCGTGCTCCACAACTACTGAGCCTGTGCTCTAAAGCCCATGAACCACAACTACTGAGCCCGCATGCCACAAATACTGAAGCCCAAGTGCCTAGAGCCCGTGCTCCACAACAAGAGAAGCCACCGCAATGAGAAGCCCGCGCACCACACGAAGAGTAGCCCCTGCTCGCTGCAACTAGAGAAAGCCCACGCGTAGCAACAAAGACCCAATGCAGCCGAAAATAAATAAAATTTTAAAAATTAAACAATTCTATGGACACAGTCCACTGCAAGAAATAGAAAGTACACTTTCTAGTAGGTAATGAATAACATATAAGTTAATTCACTGAAGATTTTATGGCTATAAATGCACTAAAAATAAACTTCACACATATTTCCTAGAAAAAGATTTTTTTTTTTACCAGAAAATACTCCAGGATTATTTTATATTTACAAAACAATATATGTGGCTCATTGTTGCTTAAATTTGTCAACGTTTTTTTTAGTAAATATTATTTCTTTAAAGTGTGGTACAATTGGGTCATTATGTGTAATCTGTGGTACAATTTTAATTCCAAATAATTCAAATTTAAAATTTTTAATGTAAAAGATGGTGTGGATTGTGCTCAACTTTAAGATTTAAAACATTTTAAACATAAAAAAAAGTCTCGGGCTTCCCTGGTGGTGCAGTGGTTGAGAGTCCGCCTGCCGATGCAGGGGGCACGGGTTTGTGCCCCGGTCCGGGAAGATCCCACATGCCGCGGAGCAGCTGGGCCCGTGAGCCATGGCCGCCGAGCCTGCGCGTCCGGAGCCTGTGCTCCGCAACGGGAGAGGTCACAACAGTGAGAGGCCCGCGTACCGCAAAAAAAAAAAGTCTCAAAAAAAGTTGAGACCTTTGGATAACAACCAAAACGTCCATTGTAAGTTTCTCCTAAATACTGAAAACTTGCCATAAGAGAACTACAACAGGTAAGACAGAGAAGGAAAAAAAAGTTGGTGAAAACTTTATTATTTCCCAGCTCTGAAACTCTCATGGGAAGGTTTCCAAGTATTTAGTTGTCTCTCAATATCATTTGATGCAGACAGGGTAAGAATAATATAATTGCTTACTGAAAATTTGAAAAATACAATGTATTGAACTTGATAAGCAAACAAACTTCAGAGTTTAGAAATATTATATCCTCCTTGCATTATCAATACCAAATAACAGACCTGATATCAATGACATACTTTCATTTAATAATAATTATGGTTCCACAGCACTTTTGAATTTTTCAAAAAATTTGCATGCATCATTTCATCTCATTTTGGGGGAAATGCCCAGAAGTTAGGCAGCTTAGAAATTCACAGAGTTCTACAGATGACAAAATAGGCTGATAGAGGAAAAATGTACACGGTCATATATTCTGAAGCCTGCCAGTTGCAAACATCCACCAATTCCAACATTAAGAAGTTCAAGTCATATCTCCACATGCAGTTACCTGATTGGTCGATTCTCTTTACTGTCAAAGAGTGAAAAGATGACCTCAAGCTCCTCTCCCAGGTTGGAACACATGAGGCTTTTCATCTGCACAAAGAGGTGGTGACTGCTGGTCTGCACTGGGGTATCTTTCTTCCGATGTCGATGCTCCATCTGAATGACACCCCCCCAAAAAACATGATCAGCATGGACCTAATTAAATAATGGAACCCAACAAGCTAGCTAGCTATGGTGTGATTATGATGTCCTGTGCTTTTTTTTTTTTTTGCTGTGTATTTGGTATCTAGTTGGATGTTAAATTCCAAATTTTCTCCCAACTTCTAAAATAAAAAACTGAAGTTTGCAGACCATCAAGGAATCCTGCTTTAAGATTTGTTTCTTAATCATTAATGTTAAAACGATATCAACTCACTGAGTAGGTTCAGGCAGTGTGAAGTTCAAAGGATGCTATCGGTCCCTCATCAACTCCCAGGGTGAGAACAAATTATTAGCCATCTTTTAAAAATCAGACTAAATTGTATCTAGCTGATCTTTTCGCTGAACAATGTAGCTATGACTTCACATTTCTCATAATTCAAAATTCTTTTAAAGTATACTAAATTTCAAACTTGTGGTAGTTTTCTGAGGCGGGCAGTATCAAATGATACTCAATCACTAGAGCAAGAAAATGTTTCTAACTTGCTGCGGAGCTACAGGGAAGCAGACCTAAGAGAGCCAGTGAGGGGTCTAAAGGCAGGAAGAGTCTGTGTCCATCTCTTATTTCCGTGCTTAATACAGCTAGCCTAGGCTATACCTGGGAGGCGGGACCGGAAGTAAGAGTTCCCACAAGTTGAGGAAGGAAAGGACTCACCCATGGTTCCAGGGGTAGGGAGAACATGAGAATGATCATTTAGTCAACATATACTTGTTACGTATCTGTTATGAGCCCAGCACTGGGAATGCAACGATGTGTAAACACAGAAACAGCCTGCCTTCATAGAGCTTTTCTACTAGGGGGAGCAGACATCAACAAAATTGTCGCACAAACGGATAGAAAACTGCAACTGTGATGAATGGAGAATTTGACTTGTGTCTGGGCAGTCAGAGAAGGTTTCTTGGGAAAATGACACTTTAGCTGAGAGCAAAAGAGTGAGCAGGAATTATGAACCATCTAGGAGAGTACTTCTCAAACTACCTGCAGTGAAGGACCAGGTTGGTTTTTCCCGCAACCTATAGCAGATTGATATTTTCACAAAATACCATAAAAATGCCATGGCAATGTCAAAATGTTATAAAGGTTTCTAAACGTTTACTCGCCATTTTTGTACTTGGGCCACTTACAAACAGTTCACGGTCCAGCTAGCTCTTGGACCACAGTGTGAGCAGAACTGACTCAGGGTAAGAGCACAGGGAAAACATACAGAAAGGCTGTGAATTAACAGAACAGGTGCTAAGAATGTGTAAGACTATTGCTTTTATAACACAGACTACTAAAGAGGCTACCTCTTGCGGATCACTTGACAATCAAAAAAATATATTAATAGCTCAGGGCTTAACTCCAAAGGAGTCATATCCTTTGTTGAGGTTACGGTACAGAACTCTATGTCTTCATTAGCCACCTTTTTATGTTTCTAAGTATAGTTCAATAACTAATGACTAACTAACCAAGATTTGAATGCAAAAACATGCCATTTACAATTATAGATGCAACAGCATAAAATCACCAGAATTTTTTCATGCTTTTATTTTTAAAATTGAACCACTTGAAAAGTAGACAGCTAAAAAAATGCAATTAACCAAATGCATCTATAATTATTGTATACTCAGCAGGTACACTGGACACGCCTCTGTGAAAGTGAAGAGTAAGTGCATTTTCTTTTAAAATGGACCTCAGCATTGTGGTATGTGTTGGCCATAATTACTAGAAAAGGCTTTCTGCAGAGAAATATTCTAACTAGAAAAAAAAGCATAATTCTGTCTTTTTCTTCTGTGAGGGTTGCTCTGTTTTGGGCTTTAAAAATCCTTTATAACAGGGCAAAGGAAACATAACGCATTCATAAACCTACATCTCTTTAACTTCTCAAGCTTTTTATTTTCTGAAGTTGCTAACTTATTTACTGATTTACTTAAAAGTTCAGGGTAACAATGCACAAACTGCTATGAAGAAATGAATAACTACTAAAGGCTAGAGCTGAGAAAACAGATATAAAAACATTATGAAAAGAACAGACCTCAAAGAGATGTCTGGTCTTTACTTCAAACAGTGCAAAGTTCCCAGCATCATTCATGACATTTACTAAAAATTGAGGAGAAAAATTAGCTCCCTTATTCCTGCAAAGAATCCAATCTATCTAGATCAGTGGTTCTCAACCTTGGCTGCACTTTAGAATCACCAAGAGAGCTTTTAAAAAATACTTATGCCCAGGTCCCATCCCGGAACAACTAAATTAGAATTTCTAGGGGATGGGGGTCCAGACAGTTGTGGTTTTAAAAGCTCCCCAGGTGATTCTAATGTGCAATGAGGGCTGAGAATCACTGATTGAGATCATGTGCAGAGAGATGCAAATTCTAGAAGAGTGAAAAACGTATTGTTGCGTAATTACTGCCTTGGTCTTTGCATGCATGCTAGTAATAACCCACTTAATTCTACCCCTTGTACGTGTGACACGGGCCCTCACAAATGGCACTGAAATCTCCACTCTTCCTCACCCACCATCCTTCCGAGCCTGAGACAGATTTGAACTTACATAGGTTAGGATGCCTTGTTTATCTTTTGGTAATTCACTACTTTGGGGAACTGCTAAAAAGTCCCTCTGTGAATATATTATTGCAGTAGCAAAATTTAAAAGATGTGTCCACACTTCAAGAGCTATGATTTGGTAGTTTTAACACATAGACAAAAATCCATCTCTGAAATAATTTATGGTTACAAAGGCACCTAGCAGTGACTCTAAATGTGCTTGCAGTTTAACCAGACCTTTGATTAGGAAAAGAAACAGATGCATTCTGAAGATTTATTAAAGTGATACAAATTATTAACCTTCACTAATGCATTAATTACTGGGTGAATGGTCCACACCAGGGTTCGCACCTTCAGCACTCCTGACAATTTGGGCTGCTAATTTCTCTGTCGTGGGGTTGTCCCGGGCTTGGTAGGATGTTTAACGTCTTTTTCTGGCATCTACTCTCCGGATACCAGTAGTACCTCTCCCCACTCCACACCATCCCCAATAGCGATAACCAAAAATGTCTCCGACACTGCCAAATGTACCCTGTTCTCTGTTAGAGAACCACTGGCCTATCCACTAAGCATCACAAAGCAAGCAGCTAACCTGATCTTATAAAAACCAAGAAAGGTTCCTAAAAAGATACTCCTCATGCCCAAACAACCAGAGAACCCAGCCAATAAAGACCTCTTTACTACAGAAGGATTGAGCTCTGGTTGTTGGCAGTAAACCATATGTTCCAACGGGACATATGCCAACACGGTGAGGTTTAGCACATTTTACTGCTTAGATGAACACAATCAGGTGAGAAAGATCTGCTAACAGGGCTATCAAAAACCCAAAACAAGACATTTTTTTCCTAATGATGAAGTAGGGAGTTTGTAAGATGCAAAACACCTGTGTTTCAAATATTACAGGGAGAAGACATAGTAAAGAAAGAGAAGTGGCAACAATTAATCCAGCATCCTGTGTTGGGGCATTTTACCTCCATGATTCTTGATCTAGGAGTGACAATAAATCACTACCCCACTCCAACTCTCACCATAAGGGACTGGTGGTGGTGCCTGCCAACTCCCCCTGGCAAAGTCAATACAGTCAGTCACGTTTAGGCTGCATAGAGAAAAGGGCCAGTACTACAGAGAACCTGATTACTGCTGGGCCAGGACGTAAATAGGAACTTGAAGCTGCCTTAAAGAAAAAATATGTCCTTCTGAAGCTTATAATCATTTGGGGTTCTCCTGGGTTATTGTCTTTGCTTTAGAAGCAGTAAAATGCAACCACTATGGAGGAGAAATTACAATTTCACGTAAAATGACAATGTTTTATTTTCCTCGTCTGTCAAATGAAGGCTGTGGACTAAGTTCTGAGCTATAAAATATGAAAAAAGCCCTCCGATGGCAGCCATTGCTAATCAATCACAGCCTGGATGATACCCCAGAAACTTATCAATATAACACTCCCAGCAGCCACAACTAACAAATCGGAATGTTCAAAGAGATGAAATAAATTTCCCATCCTATATATGACATTAAGTAAAAAGAAGAGAGATGAAATCACATGCACACAAAATCAAACTTGGGAAAATAAAACATATTTGTGTCAGACACTGTTAGTTGCTTCTCAAATATTTGAGAAGCTAAATATGGGGATGTGACTGTGTTCTGGCCAATGAAATATAAGTGCAAGTATTGTGTGGTAGTTCCAGGAAGGCTCATTAAAATAGTTGAGTCAACTGAGAGAAATCTTTCTCCTTCTTACAGCTGGAGAGCAAGGTCATGGCTAGAGTTCTTGCAGCTATGTTGTACTTTGAAGTATCCTTGATGATGGAGCCTTTTTTGCTTCTGACACCATGAAACCACAAACAAGCCTAGGACTTCCTGCCTCTGGGCTTGCATACTGTAAAAGAGAAATAATTTCCATCATGTCTAAGCTTCTATTATTTATTTATTTCATTGAATACAGCCAAATCTAATCTTAAGATTTAGCACATAAGGCAGCAATTATTCTTGCCATCTTACCTCCTTAATAAGGATGAAATAAAGATGACAAAGGAATGAAAACTGATTGAATGCTTAGGTGCTTTGCAAACATTGTCTGTCAAGGAAAGGCATTTTACATGCATTTCTTATTTAACCTTCCTAACAAACATGGTTAGAATTATTTCTCCATTTAATAGACTAAGAAACTGAAGTTCTGAAAGATTCAGCAGTAAGTCCAAGATCAGAGAGCTGGTGGAAGGAAGAGATGAAATTTAAATCTAGTTTTTTGGATCTATACCCATGGTCTTCTCATAATACCGTAATAACATCAAAATCATTAAGTGATTACTTATTAAGTGCAAATCACTGAACGAGATTATGTTGGACATAACAGAGGAAGTATCAATATAGGACACGGTGCCCACTCCAAAGAAACTTCAAATTGAGTGAGATATTAAAACAAAAGTGAGAGACAAAATCTGATGCCCAACAGTTAAATAAACTATAATAAAAATGTCCCATTAGAGGATGTCACTGACAAATAAATTCTAGAGATTCTGTTTGTTATATAAGCTAAGAGTTAGTGGTGACTTTAACTGCAGATATTCTCCTTGTGTGTCCTTCCTCCATCTCTGCCCTCCTCCCTCCAATCAACCTTCAACTGTGTTTTTGCTCTGGGCGTGATACCCTGCTTAACACTGACGCCACAGAGGGGTGCAGCATGAAACATCACTCTCAAGAAGCTCAACATAAAGCAAAGGAAATTCTCCACAGAAACGGAATTTATTCCAACGGAAGTAATGAGCTGTAGATAATCTGAACAGATTGATGATGAGGGGGAAAACTGAAAGCGGTATTAAGAACTGCTTTCTCAAATCAGACATACGCCTGATGGATTTACTGATGATTTTTTCCACGTTTTTCAGATAATCTCAGGTCAAGAATAATCTGCAATTCTATGAAGAATATTCTAAGCTTGGGAAGCTACCCCCAGAGAGGTAGGATCTTCCAAAGAGGAGTCAGCTATTTACCACAGTCACTCCTCCTTGGAACGCAGGGTAAGATGCAGCGGTAACTAGAGCAAAGCAAAGTTACACCTGGGATACTGGCTTCTTTGATTTGAGGTTTTAAAATAGCTCAGTGAGTATCTAAAGATTAGGTAAAACTTTATATAAATATTAAGAGTACAAGGCTAGGGACTTCCCTGGTGGCTCAGTGGTTAAGAATCTGCCTGCCAATGCAGGGGACACAGGTTTGAGCCCTGGTTCGGGAAGGTCCCACATGCTGCGGAGCTACTAAGCCCGTGTGCCACAACTACTGAGCCTGCACTCTAGAGCCCGCGAGTCACAACTACTGAGCCTGTGTGTTGCAACTACTGAAGCCCATGTGCCTAGAGCCCGTGCTCTGCAACAAGAGAAGCCACTACAACGAGAAGCCCACACACCTCAACGAAGAGTAGCCCCCGCTCACAACTAGAAAAAGCCCACGCACAGCAATGAAAACCCAACACAGCTAAAAAAAAAACAAGGCAGATGGGACCAGATTTGGGGAACCTAGATGCCAAGTAAATAACTGGACTTCAACCTACCATGTAACTAGACAAAAAACTCAAGTCATGGGTGATGCCATGATGGGCAAGATGACCAAATATCTCAGGATTATTAACAAGCTTCAGCACTTAGGGATGGCCTGGGGTTTGGGAGAGGTGGGGGATAAGTCTAGCATTTGGAGAACAAGGAAGAGATACTTTCAAGAGTCTGTGCATACAGTGATAGCAGGGCAGGGAGGGGAGCTAACATATTGGTGAGCACTAACTGGAAACCATTAGTCACAACAATGTCCTGAAACAGAACAGATAAATATGTATGACTTCTAACCATTCCACTAGACTAGGCAAAATACAAAGATTTCACTAGACTAGGCAAAGTACAAAGATTTGCAAAATAAAACTTAAAACTTCTTTGGCTTTACTTCCTAGTGCCTGGGCATTGAGGGCTCAGTAGGAACATCAGGGCATTCTGAGATGGGTAAATTATCTCAGTTTTGTACTTGGGGCATGGTCACCTCAGCTCTCAATTCTCTTTACTTGTTCCAAATTAAACCGGGAACATCCTGTTCTTACAAAATCAAGCAAGTATGAAGAGTGTCATGGAAACCACAAAATTAGCAGTGAGGCTGTGAGCCAACGATTCCTATACCTACCAATCGGTAGAGCTCAGTAATGCTGATGTCCTCTGGATCCACCATCGCGTACTCTTTCCTAGGCACCAGGTCCAGTCCCAGTTGTCTAGAAAACAGATTGCAAACATTTGGCGGAAGAGTCACCTTGATAGAATATATTAAAAATAATTATCTTTACTGTATCACCCTAACATTCGATACATCACCCACCATGCTTCTCTCACCCATATTTTTTACCTTATATTAACCTCTCACCATGATTGGAGTAAGTAACTAGGCTGAACACTGGTCATAACTTGAGAAACAGAAGATGACAAAGGCAAGTAAATGGGGTCGGGTGGGAATGGGCTGGCACTCTTGGTGGAGCGCTCCTGCCACTGGCGGCCTTGGTACTCTATGGTGGGGAACCTTTAGTACCCTACAAGCTATTACCACAGAAACCCTTCCTCCTTGTACTGGGGTGGAAACTAGAGAGAGACATAATTTTGTTCTAGAAAACAGAGTTGAGGAAAGGGAAGTGTAGCCTTTAGGATTTCACCTGGCACCAAAATACCTAGTTATATCCAGAGCTAACACATTAATAATGGGAATCTCTGGCAACACGTGCATGGTCCTTATTCATGGCAAGTTCTGGGGTCAGTCGTTAGGAGAAACTCAGTAAAGGCAGTGGACAGAAATTAGGACAGCATAGGTCTACGCCTGGGGTAGCAAAAATGGCTTGATCTCTTATGTCAAGTTTCACTGTGACTGATACGTGAATTACTATGATAAGAAATATTCTAAGGTTATATCCAGCCTCAGTGGGACCAAGTATGGTAACAGATTTGTGATGTCTTACCACGGACAGAGGAAAATGAGTATAATCTTGCCAGTTTCCCTCTAGTGACCTTGATAACATACTCCTCTCCAGGCATCCACCTTACTACACTGATGTCAAGGCTGTATAATTCTACTCATCTCCTTAACCATCACAACTATCCCAAAGGCTTCATGATGTCTCTCTACCAGACTCCCCTCAATTATCCCACTCCAGGTCTCACACTTAATTCTCTGAGGATAATTTGCTCTACATCCCTTCCACATCATTACTCTCTCTAACATGGAAGCCTTCCTGCATGGCATTTCCAATTATACAACCACAGCTTTCTCACTTTTGTATTTTTAAAACATCCTAAAATTCTGTGACCTCCCCAAAACCTCATTAGAGGTTTCAAAAGTAAAAACCTCTTATTAATTCAGCACATACTTCAAGCCAGGTACTTCCCCAGCCACCCTCAGGGATTGTTGGTCTTAAGATTACAAGACTGTGGTCCTCTTGAGGTAGGACTTGGCTTTTAGATACTAAAACAGTTTCTCACTTTTCTTCAATTATGTTTCTCTTTGAGAAACTTAAAAATCACACTCCCATTCTCTAATTTTTGCTGAACTTTCAAAGCACTAACTCGGTAATTCATTTTCAAAATACCCATGTCTCCCTGTTAGCTTCTGAACTATGTCCTCCCCAAATCTGTATGTTGAAGACCTAACCCCAATATGACTATATTTGAAAAGAGGGACTATAAGGTGATAATAGAGGTTAAGAGAGGTCATATGAGTGAGGCCCTAATCCAATAGGACTGGTGCCCTTAGAAGAAGAAGAGACTCCAGAGATTGTCCTTGTACGGACACAGTAAGAAGGCAGCCGTCTGCAAGCCAGCAACAGTGTACTTACCAGAAACTGAATTTGCTGGTACCTTGCTCACGGACTAGTAGCCTCCAGAATTATGAGAAAATGAATGTCTGTTGTTTAAGCCACCCAGTCTGTGGTATTTTGTTGTGGCAGCCTGAGCAGACTAATAAATCCCCCTTGCTATACCTCATCAGGGGATTCTGATAGGGCCTGTTCGCCATTCTCCATCCCGTCCCAAGAGAGGACCACTGCACTAACAATGTAAGATATCAGAAGACACCAGATGAGTATTGCTGAGGAAGGATTATCTAGCAAAGGAAAGAGGATACAGGCATACCTTGTTTTTACTGCACTTTGCAGATATTACATTTTTTTTTTTTTTACAAGTTGAAGGTTTATGGCAACCCTGTGTCAAGCATGCCTGTTGGCGCCATTTTTCCAATAGCATTTGTTCACTTCATGTCTCTGTGTCACATTTTGGTAACTCTCAAAATATTTTAAACTTTTTCATTATTACATTTGTTATGGGGATCTCTGATCAATGATCTTTGATGTCACTACCTTAATTGTTTTGATATTTTTCAGCAATAGAGTATTTTCAAATCAAGATATGTATGTTTTTAGTACATATGGCCATTGCACATTCATAGACTACAGTATGGTGTAAACATGACCTTCACATGCACTGGGGAATCAAAAAAATTTTGTGACTTGCTTTATTGCAATATCCGCTTTATTGCGGTGGTCTGGAACCAAACCTGCAGTATCTCTGCAGTGTGCCCGCATACAACCATATGTGAATCATGGCACTTACCTCCTTCCCAGTGGCACATTCCATGAGAAGCTGCCCTACCATACTTTCTTCTGGAAGGGGCAGGGGGCAGCTGAAATAGTTTAGTCATCTGACCATCTCCCCTTCCCGAGCCACACCTGACTGGCCCACAGGTAGGCACCTGACCAAAGGACAGATAGTCCCTGGACTGGCCAGCAGCTCATGAGTGCCTGGTATAAGATGCTCAGTTTGAACATGAATAACGGATACTGGCTGCCAATGAGATTCCTTCTTTGAGAATTTGAACCTGAAAATTCACATAGCATCAACCATCTGAGAAACATGAAGGACAAGTGATCTACATCACTGCAGAATGACTGAGTTAAGACCAACTCCAGCAGCAGAGGTTCTGGAGTAGGTGTGGGATCCAGAACCTTCCTCAGCTTTGGGGCCCCAGGAGCTGGTGATCTGCAAGTCTTTTCCTCTCATAACGCTTGGATTATTCAATTTCTGCTGGCTTCCTAGAGTCCTAGCTGTGTGAAGAGACTTTTATATGTTTCTATTTTGTCCTGTTAATTCCTAGGTATATCCTTAGGATAACCCTCCCAGTGTGAGAGGCTTCTGAGCTCACACAAGAGGGTCAGGACAGTGCTCTAAAAAATAAGAAGAAATGAGGCAAAGAGGAAAGGAACAGGATGGAAGGAGAGGACATAGGACATGGGAAGCCAGCAAGGGAAATGGGTGGGTGGGGGGTTAGTTTTATATTAACTCAGTCACTGAACTGCTCTGGGACATCAGGAAGGAAGAATGAATTGATTCTCCCTCCTGTATCGTCATCACAGGAAAGTCAAAGGACAGCACAGGACTCTACGGAGAACCAAGACAGGTGCTATTATTTTAAGTCTGTTTGAGGCTTCCAGGCGAGAACACTTCTTCTGATGGCCCCTTTGGGGAACAAGATGGGTTATTTCCTCCTCCTCCTCCTCCCCCTCCACCTCCTCCCAAGCTTCCTCCATCTAAAGGGCTTCTCTTCACCACTCTTCAACAGTTTGACATACAACTTGAGATTGAACACATCTTTCACTTATGTTCATCCTGAGATCTACATGCTGATAGACAATTTTGCAAAACAATTTAGTTTAATATGCAAGAGAATTAACTGAATTTGCTTTCCACTTTTGCTTTTCCATTCAGTAAGAAAACTATATTTAAAGGAATACAGTAAATGCACAACCTGTAAACTGTAAGTCATTTTAAATAAGTTGTCAAAGAAATTCAAAGAGAACAGAATGAGACCTCAGAAAATTCATGAATTTGAGGATGATCTAAATAAATTATATTGTTCTCTTTCATGCATCAATGTTTTACCAACTTACCATAAATTAGCCAAAGAACAAGCTAGAACTTACATGAGTCAAAATTGAGCCATGATTCAGTCATAATTAATGTTTTTCCCTCTTTTCCCTTCCTTCTGTCATCATCTTCCTTCCTAAAACTGAAAAAGTATCATCTTCTTGCCTGCTCTATATTTCTAAGGTATTTTTGATAAGCTAACTTCATCCAACTTTCTTCCTATTTACAAACTAGTCTTTTAAAGGAGGACCAGCACAATGACTAAGAGCCAATATAATTCGGAGAAAGCTCAAAGTTTTTTCAAAACAAACAAAAAAAAAACACATGAAAGATGGGCAGCCTAAGTCGCGGTCAAACAGTCTTCAGATCTACCCCTCAAAGTGCTATCCCATCTCACACAGCGAGACCGGAGGTTCCATGCACGTGGCTGGCAAATCGTCTCTCTCAGGAAGTGCTATGTGCTTTGAATCACGTTTCCCCGGAGCGGAAAGGGGCCTTGGATCTCTTCTAGTTCAACTTACTCCTTCGACAAGTGAGGAAACTGAAGTCAAGGAGGGCTCTGGAATTTGCCTCCCATGGTAAAAGAGCAGAGTTCCTAGTGCAATGTCTTGCTGCATTCCAAACCTGCTCTTGTTTTTGATTCCCCAGAAGGAATAAATCTCCCTGAGATAAATGAATTAGGGCTGCTCTCCCGACTGTCGGTAAAAGGATGAATGGCACAGCTCACCCAACGAAATACCAGAAGGACTATGGATGAGACAGAGGTTTAAAATGTGTTAGTGGGTCCATGTCTTCATACCTGTAATATGTGATGTCTTGGCAGGAAAAAAATCTGGCTTCTGATAAAGTGACTTGCAATGGTTAGACGAAGTGCTCTCTCGTTTCAGATCAGTTTTTTCAGATTCAGTAAGAGGCAAATTTATCTGTGGTGCACATTTTACTGCCTTCTCCTTCTTCTGTCGGCTTTCTTTTTATTCTGTTGCCCTAAGATCCTTTGAAGGTCCAAATAGCAAATGGGGATTTGGGGAGAGGAAAGGGAGGGAGGCTATGACCTTGTAGGATACCAAGGGACCATTTACCTTCCTTAAACTTAAGCCCACACAAGCCTAACATCATAGTCAAAGCTGGTTTATTCTAATTTCTCCCCCATATGTTAACATTTATACTTAGCACAATATCAGCCTTCATCAGAGCTTTAAGTGATTAGATATACTATTTAAAGTGCTTGGCTGTTAGTTTAGATTAGTCACTTACAGGTTTATTTAAAAGTAAATCTTGGTCAAGAACAGCTTTTTAACTGAGCTCTCCCAAGTAGCTCCTCAAAGAGACTAATATGTATACACAGGCAGGATCAGGGCAATAAGGAGAGCACGCCCCCCTCCCACCCAGGGTACCTGTCCTAAGACTTTTAACAGAAGCTATTAGCATTAGTATTTCCCTCCAGATTACACCAACAACCTACTACCACAATAAAGAAGAGGAATATATTTAGAGGGAAATTCACATGCCAAACCTAAAGCCTTGAAACAAGATGCATTTTTAATGGACGCCATATCTGATTGACCCCAGTGAATATTTTGTATTTCACGAGCACTTGCACACTGTCAGAGCACACACACGTTATCAGAGAACCGACAACGTCCTGGGACCCATACCAGCCCTAGAGGATGCGGTTCTCGACTCTGCTAGTGAGCGTTTGCACTAAGCCCCCCAAAGGGGAAAGATGGAAAAGCCTCCTCTGGTGTCTTCCAGAGATATGACTGCATAGTGGCTCACACCTGTGTTGCAGCCACATCTGTCGTGTTCGGCCACCTGAGACCACCCCCTCAGTGGCCAGTACTCACTCGTTGCCCCAGTCCAGGCGGGCGGTGATGTGGCGCTTCACGTCCTTCATCCGATCATGGGTGAGATGCCCCACAAGCACCTGCCGCCGCAGATCCAGGATTTCATTCATGATGTGCCACAGCCGGTGGAAGAGATCGCCTTCATTTCTCTGGGAAATACGCAAATGCGGAAATTCAATGGTCAGTCACTGAGACAGGGGGTAACCACAGAGGAATGGGGGGCAGTCCTGCTTACCCTCTGTGTGCTGGCCACTCTGTGGACAGATTCTCCATTAACAGACAAACTCTCCCCTCGGGTCTTCAAATGCACCCACTGCTCTACATGCTTTCATCCCATTTCACAATGCTGTTCTCCTGCCCAAGAATCCAACTTCACTTCTCAGACACCCCAACACAGACATTGGGTCCCAGGGTCCTCACTAAGCCTCCACACCCAACTTTGGTCTCTGGCTTTACTTCCTCTGCTTCCCTTTCCACCTCAAATCCTCTTTCTTCAGCTCCATCCAATTCTACTAGCCTTCAAGGCTCCAACCGACTTCCACCTCCCTCAGGAAATCTTCCCCTTACAACTCTTGCTCACATTCTTTTTTCCCCTTCACTGAAGTATGCCTGCATGTAATTAAAGCCAATTCAACAGAAAACACTGTTTTCCAATTATTTCTTGCATGTTGGTCATAATGATTTACTGTGTTCCCATCAGAAGCTGGGGTACACAGAGGGCTCTCACACTCGTTCATTGATGAATTTTCACTGCTATTATCTGGTCAGTATTTAGACTTAAAAAAATGTTTTATTTCTTACTTGTTAAACATTCATGTAAATTCAGGCTAATCTCCTGTGAAATTCATCAAGCGAGGAGGCTTAGTTGGAAAAAAGACAGGTTAAACTACTGGCTTCAAATCTTGGTTTTGCCACTCACTAGTTTTATAGGCTTTGAGTATGGCTTTTGCCATCTGTAAAACAGGCACAGTACTAACTTCCTGTAAGGCTATTTTATGGATTAGAGATAACATTTGTGAAGAGACCCCGATACTACACTGGTTAAGAGCGTAGACTTGAAAGACAAACTACCTCAATCTGCATTCTAATTTTGCCCTTCACTGACTGAAAAACCTTTGGCAGTGTATTAGCCTCTTTGTGCTTCTTTTCTTATCTGTAGAATGAATGAATATCATAGTACCTAGCTCATAGGCTTGCTATAAGGATTGATGACTTCATATATTAAAACTCTGAGAACAATGCTTGGCCCAGAATAAATATCATGTAAGTATCAGCTGCTACTAATGCTGTTATCATTATGGTTTTGATCCAGAATAAACCCTCTTATAAATATTGTATCTTTTTCAAAATCTAAGTGTATGTCTCTTCCCCAGAGATATTTAGCGTACACCTTTTATACGTATTTCATCTTCCATCAACCCTTCATCTTTCTTAAGCAGAAGCCATGCTTTTACTTTCTACAAAAATTATTAGTAGGCTATATGAATAGTGGTATGAAAGTATTGAGATTATCGTTCATCTAAAGTCCTCTATAGAGATAAGCTGCCAGAAATACCAAGTTCTGGGCTTCCCTGGTGGCGCAGTGGTTGAGAATCCGCCTGCCGATGCAGGGGACACGGGTTCGTGCCCCGGTCCGGGAAGATCCCACATGCCGCGGAGCGGCTGGGCCCGTGAGCCACGGCAGCTGAGCCTGCGCGTCTGGAGCCTGTGCTCCGCAACGGGAGAGGCCACAACAGTGAGAGGCCCGCGTACCACCAAAAAAAAAAAAAAAAAAAAAAAAAAAAGAAATACCAAGTTCTGTGTGATGGGTAAAGATGGTCAGTCATAACATTCTTTTTCTTTTTTTGGGGGGGTAAGAAGTAGTGATGGATCTTCTGCTTTATCAATGCTTGGTGACTAGAAAAGCATTTTCGTGTACTGTGCAGGTTAGACAATGTGCCAGCTGACCAAGAAGCATTCTCCATGACACCACCCCTGATCCTCTGAGCTATCAATAATCTTGCTCTCAACTCCTAGAGCACTCTCTTGAGCCTGTTCTTCTATAACCTCTCACTCTCTACTCACGTTATACACTCCCATACAAGTCATTACAAAGGTGCTATAATGTTTTTTTTGTTTGTTTGTTTTGTTTTTTTGCGGTACGCGGGCCTCTCATTGTTGTGGCCTCTCCCGCTGCGGAGCACAGGCTCCGGACGCGCAGGCTCAGCGGCCATGGCTCACGGGCCCAGCCGCTCCGCGGCATGTGGGATCTTCCCGGACCGGGGCACGAACCCGTGTCCGCTGCATCGGCAGGCGGACTCTCAACCACTGCGCCACCAGGGAAGCCCTGGTGCTATAATGTTTTAAGTCACTGGTCAGTGTCTGTGTGCTTCACCTGGTGTAAGCTCCTAACCACAGTGGCCGAGACTGCACTACGTAGTCCCAGCAGCTGAAGAATGAAGGAAGGAATACCTTGATTTAGAGCTGTTAGTTTTGGTGGATCTTGAGAGGTGGGTTCTGTCTAGATCATATGAAAGAACAAGCAGGGAAGATCAAGAAAAACTTGAGGAGGATGGACCTAGAGATCATCATACTAAGTGAAGTAAGCCAGACAGAGAAAAACAAACATCATATGATTTCACTTATATGTGAAATCTAGAAAAAATGTTGCAAATGAACTTATTTACAAAACAGAAAGAGACTCACAGACACAGAGAACAAGCTTACAATTATCAAAGGGGGAAAGTGGGGGGGATAAATTAGGAGTTTGGGGTTAACAGACACATACTACTATATATAAAACAGATAAACAAGGACCTACTGTATAGCACAGGGAACTATATATTCAGTATCTTGTAATAACCTATAATGGAAAAGAATCTGAAAAAGAATATATATATATATATGTGTGTATACACATACATATACATATATATAACTGAATCACTATGCTGTTCACCTGAAACTAACACAACATTGTAAATCAACTATACTGCAATTAAAAATTAATTTAAAAAATTAATTTAAAAAATTAAAAAAAAAAACTTGAGGAACTCTGTGGTCAGAAAGAAAAGTTCACTTGAGTCAAAGAAATTACATAAGGAAAATATAAGTCAAATCTCATGCAGCCGGGGAGGGAGTCTCAGCTCTGCTTAAAATGACTGTCACAGTGTGAAAGTCACTTGTCCTGCTCTTGGGGAAGGCGTTCTGCAGTTGTCCAGAAGAATGGGCTTGATTTCCTAATAATGTCACCCTAGTCCTTAAGTGTAAGAGAACATTGAGCTGAGAAGAAGTCAGATCCTTTATAAAAGGAAAACAAGTTGGTCTGCTTTCCCTTTCAGGAAGGGGTGGCAGGAACAGTGACATACTGCAGCCCTGACTGGCAAACTCTCACTACTAGTGCATGAAAACAGTACATATCTGTTTTGACAGCTAGTCAGAAAATGATGCTTCTTTAAAAACTGGATTTTAAAAATTGGATAGTTATGAAGACTGTTCAGGAAACGTGAAGAATCCTTTTGATTTTATGTCACATGAAAAAGGTAGGGTACAATATTAAACACTTAAAATAGAAAAATATCTAAACATTTTTACAATACATCAGAAAATTTCTGCAATATTTTTTGCAAAAAGTGAACTGTAAGTATTTTAGTGTTGTAGAGAATGGGTAAGTTTTGATTTGCCTCAAGATGAAAATAATATAATTTTTGGAGAAGCAGACCTCAGTTTATAGCCAGGCTTTCCCACTTAGCATGGGACCCTGGATAGGTTATCTTTGATGAGCTTCGAGAATAAAAACTACCTGGCAGAGTCCCACAGAAGAGAGATGTGAAATACCCACCCAAAGGCCTGCACAAAAGTACTTGGTAAAAGATGGCTGCCGTATTTCTCCTAAACATTTTGTGGTTAGATTACTGATACTTTATTAAGTGATATTTTAAAGGACATTAATTAGGCCATTACCAATGTTATTAAAAAGAGCAAATAACATTTCTCAAGCATCTGCCATGTGCTTTTTTATGCTAAACGTCCTACATATATTAAGTATATCTCATATACTACTTACAATTGACAAGGTATCAGTAGCTCATCAAGCACCTTCCAGTGGAGAAGCTAGCCTTAAAACTGTTAGGAAAGACCACAGACAGTACCCCAATACACTCAAGCATGATGAACTTGAACCAAAACATTTAGCAAAAACGTTTACATCAGGAAAAGAGAAACCGAAAGGTCCAACAGAGTCAAGTCAGCCTCCTTCTCACGGTCAAAAATCTGGTACTTCCAGGTTAAACTTTGTATTTTTTCCTAATAGAACTGACTACCATTCCAGTATCCAAGGAAACTTTGAAAAAATTCTCTCTGTTTCCGTCACTTAGGACAGTAGGAGGTGAGAAGGTTACTCCTAGAGCCTACAACACATAGGTTTTCAAGCCAATCAAGTATGTCCCCAAAATAGATGCTCACAGCCTCAAAAGCAGGTAAAAATAGCTAGATAAGGAAGAATCAAGTGGAAATTCAACTCTGTTCCTCACCATCAGCTGCATAAAAGGAAAAGCGCTGGCGCCTTAGCTCAGCTAATGGTTGACACTTACACTGTCATTATTTTTATAGTGGGTACTTAGGATGCAGTGATTTGAAAATTTCACATAGTTTCATTTTCCATGTTAGTGTCATGTACAATATTAAGTGAAATAATTCTTGGGTTTTATATTCTTTCCAACACAATTTTTTTTTAATCTAAAAAGGAGATCTCCATTTCCTTTGTAGTCTCCCAGAACAGAGTCCTGGAGTTCATTTATCTTGACAGTGCATTTACCTCACCCCAGCAAAGCCTAGACACTGTGTTTTAGTAGTGATCCCTAACGCCACCAGCTCCAGGCGGGCATGGTCAGAGAAATCCAACATCAAAAGGGTTTTTATTAGTGACTTTTAAAGATTTTCTTGCCTCAATGAACTATCCTATGGCATTTTCTTTTTTAAAAATTTATTTATTTATTTATTTATGGCTGCACTGGGTCTTCATTGCTGCGCACAGGTTTTCTCTAGTTGTGACAAGCGGGGGCTGCTCTGCGTTGCGGTGTGTGGCCTTCTCATTGCGGTGGCTTCTCTTGCTGCAGAGCACGGACTCTAGGCATGCAGGCCTCAGTAGTTGTGGCTCGCAGGCTCAGTACTCGTGGATCACGGACTCTAGAGCGCAGGCTCGGTAGTTGTGGCGCACGGGCTTACTTGCTCCTTGGCACATGGGATCTTCCCAGACCAGGGCTTGAGCCCATGTTTCCCTGCATTGGCAGGTGGATTCTTAACCACGGCACCACCAGGGAAGTCCCCCTATTGCATTTTCTATGTAGCAGAAAATAAAAACGGTCATTTTGCACCCATGTCCCTCACTAATTTGGATTTTCTCTTTGACAGGCTATTTCAAATCATTTTGTCAGGATAAGTACACCTTTATATTTTGAGCACATTCTTTCAAATGATTAAGCTGTTTTATAAATTCCTTTGAAAATCAGAGAAGAAATAAATTCATCTTCCCGAAAATGTCACCCCCAATTCCCCATATACAGTGGTTCAGAGTGAGGGGAGGGTGCTAGATTTACATCTGAATCCCAGCTCAGCCATTTTCCAACTACTTGGCCTCCAGCAAGTTCTTCACTCTCGGCCTCATTTTCCTCATTTGTAAACTCAGGATGACCATAGTCTTATTTCCTTGAGTGGTAGTAAGGATTAAATGAGATACTACAAATAGAGTACTTCCCACAGGGTTTGTACCACAAAAGACTCTCAGTAAGTATAACATGTAAATAGGTGTATGTATATATATATATATATATATATATATATATACACAAAACACTGACCCCTTTTTGCCCCAAGAAACATTCCTCTCTCTTGTATATTTAGAATATTCTCATTGATTCTGGCTAAGCAGCCTATCATTTTTATTATACTTGAATAATTTATGGAGAATTAGAACATAAAAAATACCACCAATAAGAATATTGTATTGAAAATAAGTTTAGTTCCCCCTGAAAATTAAATGTATTCAGAAAGCCTAACCCTGGTTCCATGTAAACCGTTCTATTTGATTAGATGCCAGGAAAGTGATCTTTTTTACCTTTGTGCGGCTTGAAAAGGAACTTGCAAAATCCATTCTAGATGGACACAGGATTAAAACAACACTGAGTCTTATTAAGCTCTCTATCCCCAATTCCTGGAGGTGTACTAGTGACTTACAGCATATGTGCTCAAATGCTAGTTGACACCCTTGTTCAGATATTTCTTAAAACAATTCTTTATCGGAAAAATGACGCCATTAAAAAGTTACGTACCACATAGAGTTGTTTCCACATGGTTCCCCAGTCTCTTAATGTTGATGTCATTTCTGTGATCACAGAGTCTTCAGTGGGAATAACCATTTCAAACTGTCTGTGAAATTGAACAACAACAACAAAGTGTGTATGCAAATGACATAGAACAACAACAAAGTGTGTATGCAAATGACATAGACAATAATCTTCTTTTAAACACTCTAAAAGACCAACCAGGAGAGGAAGCTGCAGAGTTATTTTTGGTTCTGCAGACAGTAACCAGGACCCGATTATGAACTTGTGTGAGGAATGTAAAGTGGGTTACGGCAGTACCATAACAGAACGACCAGCCACTTTATCCAGATCAAGTCTGAGAAGTGTGGTGGAGAAGCAACAATAGCAGAAGAGTTCTGCTCCAGCCACAGTTTGACCTCTAAAGAGCAACTCGTTTAACTTCTCCAAGTCCCAAAGTCCTTGTGTGTAACATGAGGTCATCAGGCTACATAAACTGTGAGATGGCTTTTGCCTTGCAAGCTCTATGACCATAGGACTCAAAGGGAGGGACAGCCTCATTCAACGATCAGGCTTTGATGGCTGAAAAACATCTAAACTAACTCACCGTTATAAACAACTAGACACTGAGATACTGACTGAACACTCACTTGTTCTCATTAACACTTCATTTTCATGACTTGCCAACAAGACCATGACAAATGATTACTGCTATCAGTAATGTTGTCATGCATCACAGAACTTATTAAGGGTTTGACATCACAGATATTTGAATATCCACTGCAGAACGCTCCGCTCCATGATTAGGGTAATATATTTCTCCTATTTCTTTTCTAAACGTCAGAAACTATACTTGGAAAATATTCATACCAACATCTAGCAGGGTATGTATGGTGGTCCTAATATCAAGGAGACATAGAAGGAGATGGAGGGACAAAACAGAAGATTGAATTGGTCTTCTGTATTCTATCTTTGACATACAATAACCTTTTTTTCTCGTCTCTAGTTTCTTTTTTCAATTTCTTCCAGTTTTTGTGTGGCTTAAGATGGGTAAGTGCCTATTAATACTACAGCTTCTCCAAAGAATGCTAACCGACTGTACTGATGGGGATTATCTTCTTCAACTGAGTATTTTTTTCCAAGGACAATATCTAATATGTAGACACTGAACCAGGTTACATGGATGATCAAGGGAAAATTACTTCTTAGCATGAGGCTAATAACTGCTCTGCATTCCTTTTTGATGTTATGTTCAAAGTACACATAATTTTTTTTGTAAAGTTTTCTTGACAGCAAGTATGGGAATTAAAATCTTGCCTTGATTTCTTCACCAACAGAGCCTCTTCTCATTTCATACTGCTGCAAAAGTACTGACCCTGTGAATGTTTTACTCCTTTCTAGAGCTTAAACACTGCTGAAAATGTAAAGCTGGGTTGTAAAACTAGAAATAAAAGTAAACAGTAATATATGAACTGTGACATATATAGTACCTTTTATCAAGTCTATATAATATGACATTTTCAAATGGTAGTTCGTTTATTTTGCTTTTGTAGCAGCTGTTGCAATTTAAAGGATGAATATCTGGAGACAGAGACTATAAAATGATAGAATGCAAGGTCAGGAGGGAACAGTGAATTTCCAGGAAAACTCAACAACCTACTTAACATCTAAAAACTGAAATGACCTCAGCAGGAATTAAACAATAGAGAAGTGACCTCACAAACTATAACTTAAGGACCGCTGTCAGTCCTGCATTGCTCTGAAGACCCAGGAAAGAACATAAAGGCAATTCAGTCTGTGGGAAGTTGATTTGGGGTTTGTTCAACTAAAATGTAAATTTTTAAGAAGCACAGAATTGCCATTTTAGGTGAGGCAGCTGTTTCCTTTTAATTATACCAAAATCAACATTCAAACAGTCTGTCATAAGTAGCTGTCCCTGAAACTATATTTTGTTCAGTTATTCTGAGATGAACTTTGCAGCTATTTCATCCTGGTGGGCAATCAGGGTGCTAATCCCCTGAAAATAATGCAGGTAACATCAAAATCCCAAAGAGGTTCCTTTCTGGGAAAGCAATCACCTGGCAGTATGTGTTCTTGAATGTTTTCAGGCTAAAGTTTTTCTTCCAGTTAATAGTCCTAGAACCTGAAGTCTCAATGAATTCCAACATTTTTTATTTTTTAAGAAAATAAATTTTGGTTCTACCCTGAAGTTCTCTTGCTGTATAATGCTTATCATGCCCTGTGTCAGGTGGAGAACCCACAACCAAGTCTTAAACTTACATGACCAAATTCTGAGACCCCTTTACCCATATTTAAACTTCCTCGGACTCAAGGGAGCCAGATACTTACCACTTACTGGCTGGGACAAAAATAAAAATTAAAAAATAAAAGAAGGTACTTGTTTCAATTAAAATTATGTCCCACCCCAATACAGTTTGAGAGAGAGGACTTTCACTGGGTGAAGTGATGCTTGACGTTTTTGCTAGCATCTTCTCTTTTCTCTTCCTTGGTCAGAATGTAAGATGGGGGCTGGGTGGCCCTCTGCTCTGGAGAGCTGAGGGGATCAGGGCAGGGCTTGGGGCAAAGGCAGCAAAGAACTCTGGCTGCAGGGGATCTGCTCAGGTGGACTCTTTAAGGGACACGGTAGAAACCCTGGGTTTCAACATTGCCTAGGCCAGATCACTAGGGCATAAAGGTCAGAACAAAGAGTAAGCGTGTGTTTTCTGGAGTGTCCCTTGGTTTACTTGAAGGGAGTTGGATAGAGCCTGGTGGGAGAATTCCAAAAAGATTGATAACACTGCTTGACTCACTTCTGGTGGATTATAACTGCACAACATTTCTGACGGACACACGTTTATTAAAAGAGTAATAGTGGTGGTAATTATTAGTATTAGAATTATGTTTTTAATCTACTGTTTTAAATAATTACTACTACTATCAAAATAATAATAATAATACTGCTTAAAGTAACTGACATATATAAGACATATAACATAAGAATCTCCTAGATGCTTTAAGTTTTATCCAATACTCAAAGTAGCTATACCATATACTCTCAGCCACCTGAAGAAGTTATTTCACTGAGCTAAGATTTAATACTCTACCTTAATAGAGAGTGGATATAAGAATAACCCATTTGAATAGCCTCCATGGAAATTTTCTGAGAAAAATAAAGTTTGAAGATATAATTTACTATGCCTTAAAATGTGCTTTAATAATTTAATAAATTCCTATTTTTTTGCTATTTGATGAATAATGCAATTTTTAGGGTACAACCTGTATTGTTTCTTTTGTCATAAAATGAAAATTATTCAGTGATCCAATGCATATTCCTTGTGACATTGGCAGCAAATATTTCGATTCACTTTAAATGAATAATCTGCTTACGTTAACCACTTAAATAAGCAAGTGCTACTCTTTCATTCTGTGATATTTTATTTGAATAATCTTTTATCATAACAGCTACTTTAAGTCCTTTTGGACACAGACTGGGAAAAACTTTTTAAATATATGAGAAATCCTAAGTGATCAATGAGCTCAATCAAACGAATAGCATAGAAATGACGTTCTCTAAAGCAGAATAGTGGCTTTGTGAAATGGTCACACAAGGATATGGTATTAACCCCAAATAAAATAATGGCAGACTTGGCTGATTATAATTCAGTAGTGAATCTAGGAAATTCCTGGGGTTGAGACATGACTCAGCATTTGATCGGTGTGACTGCCATGCTTCCCTACACAGCAGGAAACCAAGAAAAACCAACTCCTTTTGCTTAAAGCAGAAACTAACACACCATTGTAAAGCAATTATACTCCAATAAAGATGTTAAAAAAAAAATTAGGCCGATTCAATGATTTCTGGACAATGAGAGACTGCCAGTGCCCTAGATCCTACTGTTGTCCAACACGCAGACGTGGTTCTTTAATTTTCTCCACCAACTGACTTAGTGTTATCTGTCTTTATCAAACAACACAGACGATGGCATGATTTTCTATAGTTCGTTTTTCAGGACAATTACTAAGTCTTCAAATTCCAAAATAAGTAATGGTTCTATGAAAAATACTTCAACTATTAATAAAATTCATTTCTTACCCTTTGTTCTTTACACAGGCATTTTTCAAGTGAACGTAGCTGGAAGGAAATATACCCTGGAAGAGAAAACATGCAGGTTATGGTTCTAGCTGTCTATTACAGCAGAGTTAGTTTTGTAAGTCATATGTATAAAATATAGCCACACAACAATAACAATACTAGGAAGAAGGAATCTCTAACACATTCTTTAGGATAAATCTACTGTAGCTTAGACCCATTCATTTTATTTTCTACTACTTACCAGTTTACAAATTTAGAGATACTTTAAAATAAATATAATCAAAAAATTAAATCCCACTCAAAAGTATATTCTTTATAAAACAGAACATTTTTATATTTTCAAGAATTCTATATAGGAAGCATGTGGAATAAGAATTTTTTTTTAATACTGCAGTATTGAAAGAAGGGGGTTTTTCTTTGTTTGTTTTGGTTGTAGTTCTTTTTCTTCTCTCCAAAATACTCATGTGTCTATTTAAAAATATATACTAAAAAATACCACTATGAATCTGAAAACAATATGTGTATTACATGTTAGGGAAGATCTTTGATGAAAACATAGCAGCAATTAATCACCAGGCTGCCATTCTGATGGAATAAAAATTAAACAAAAGAAGCCACGCTAGCTTAAAGCTTTTTATTGTAGGGAAAAGCTAGGGCAAGGAAATTATTCCTTTGTTCTAAATGAGAAATTGAAAAAAACAACATTAAAAAGAAGAGCATCAATTTTATTATCCATTAAACAACAATATTCTCTGAATGATTTTTTAGGTACAATTAAATGACAAATTCAATTAAATATTTAGGAAAACAAATGTCATTTGAATACATTATCACCATTGTGGATCCAAGGATAATATAAAATTTAACTAGCAAGTTCTGTAATATACAACAGTAGTAAATAGGTATATAGGTTAAAAAAATAACTTTTTTTTCCTTTTGAATTTAAATTTACCTTAATATGGTAGGAATAACAAATAGAGTAATTATAGTAATTAACAAGAAAAAGTCAGAACTTGAGGTTCAAAGAGTAACAGAAGTAACAAACCATAATACATTTTTTTCTCAAGCATGTACTAAATGAAAAATTAAATACTGCAGCTACATTTGCATGTGCCTGCAGATGTCCAAAAATAACTTTAAATGAGGGCTAAAGTATCAGGCTCTCCTTTAGAATGACCTAAAATAAATCAAATAAAGTAATAAACACAGTTGGATGATCCAGAAAAAAAGGTATATTTAAGCAGAAAGGCAGACAGAGTCTAGATTACTTATATTAGACTTTGGTAATGAGAAATGATACAATTTCTTACCTACAATCCTAGTAAAACCAGAATTAAACCAAAAAATGAACATGACATGTAAAAAAATATTAGAGAAATGTGGGTAGCATGGGTAGATTAGAACAAAGTATTAGAAAAATACAGATATTAGCGAGGATTAGTGTCAAAATCATAAAGCTACATAAATGAAAGGTAAAAGAAAAATCATATTACTTCCTACTATAATTCCTTAGGATTTATATAAATATATAAAGGATAATGAGTCTTAGTTTTTGTCTGGAATGGTAAGAAAGATGGACTCTTTATATGATTTTCCCACATTTCAGCTCCTCAAATCCAAAGGGACTCTTGACATACCCGACAGGTTTCTCCACAACAACTTTTTACAAATGATACCACAGAAAACTTCAAGATTAAATACCTCTATTCAGTGTTTCTTTTGGAATATATATATTTCCCCTGTCTGAATTTTACTTTCACTCTCTGTGAAACTAACACTTCAAAAAGATTTTTTTAATATATAATAAGCCTATTAAGGTCTTCTCAGTATAAATTTCAAGAGCTACATAGAATTATCGTTTGAATAGCATGTCTTAACTATAAACCAAATTCAAAGGAATTTCCAAAATTATGAAAATCTGTATTGCCATTTAGTATTTCAACTAAGAGTCTCAACTGTAATTTCAATTGTATGATGAAATAAAGTAAATTAACTATCTTTCTTAAAAATCCCATAATTATGGTTAAAAGCAATAATTTTTACCTTGATATTTGGGTTTTTTAAGGCAAATCCTCTGTACCAGCCTGTGGAGAAATAATCATGGTCATATTTCAGTAAATCATTACAAGACTTTGAAGAAATGATTAGAAATCAATCTGTCCTTTACTGATGGAATTTGACCCTACATATAAATATTCTAGGTATAAACATAGTGGGGGTTCGGATTAGGCTAGACTAACAGTCAAGTGACTACTAGTTTAAGTCTTCTGTTAATAAAATCTTACAAATTGTACTGGAAACGTACATGAAAAATAGAAGCATGCATAACGGAAGTAAAGGCTTTGGAATCAGAGTATTGCACTTAAATTCTGGCTTTGCTACTTATTAGCTGTTGAATCTTGGGCAAATTAATTGACCTCTCTGAGTTCAGTTTCACTTCATTTTATAAAATGCTACACTACATCCCAGGGAAAGCCCAGACTCTACCATCAAAGAACAGTGCTCAGCCATCAGTTCTGTCGTGAATTCACACATTTCTTCAGCCTACCATCTTGGGTTAGGATCAGTCTGATAGCCTAAGAAGAGTGAAGCCAAGTCTCATCCACTAAGAGAACTAATGGCACTCTTTCATCCACACATAGTTTTTATTCTGTAGAATGCCTGTTACTTAACCTCCAAGGAACTCTGAATCAATTTTACAGCACTATCCTTAACGGGGAACATATCTTTTTATAGTTTAAAACAATTACAGGGTATGTGTGTGTATACACACACACACACATATATATATATGGTTAATATATAGCCCCCTATAAATGTATTATTTTCAATTTATTTTTTCTTCAAGAATAGAAACCATTTTGCTTATTGGTAAGAAATTATTTTATCATGTAACAAATGTTCTATGGAATTGAATTTTTTTTGATTAATTGAGCTTTTAGAAAGAAGTATTTGAGATTTGCATTTAAATATTTTTGTTCCTCATAAGTTTTCTCAAAAGAATATATTGTAAAACATCATTTTGAAATCAATCTGGAGAGAACAGAATGAATTGGGAATTGGAATCTCTATAATGTCAGGGTTTACTACATCCCTTAAAGACATCCATCCAAGAAATATAGCCATTCTTAAACAACTATTTTAACAGAAACCAAAACTTTTTGAGAATTGCAGATATGTCATAGAGAGGCGTCTGTCCAACTGCATAATACAGAAAGGTTTTCAGGTTATAAAACAGCTCCAATTAGTTGTGAAGCCCATTTTTACCAGTTCAAAACAGACTTTATATTTATCTGTAAAGAAAATAGAAACAAAATATATCTGGCAATGACAGAGAAAACCTTTTATTTTTATTAGTTACATTGGACAAAATAAATGTCCATGTATCACCATCATTTAATGACAGGCTCTAACTAAAAGTAATAGTTCTATTTGGGAGAACACAATTTTGCCAATAATGAACCTTGATATGATATAATCTTACCATATTATAAATTCCTAATAAGGACAACATATTAAGAGGAAAAACAGTTATCTTTGGATATACTGATAGGACTTTACAATGTGGCCATTTTGATAAGAAAAAAAGAGTAGTCATTTCATCTGGGATCTTTTTTTTTTTTTTTTGGCGGTACGCGGGCCTCTCATTGTTGTGGACCCTCCTGTTGCGGAGCACAGGCTCCGGACGCACAGGCTCAGCGGCCATGGCTCACGGGCCCAGCTGCTCCGTGGCATGTGGGATCTTCGCGGACTGGGGCACGAACCCGTGTCCCCTGCTTCGGCAGGAGGACTCTCAACCACTTCGCCACCAGGGAAGCCCTGGGATCTTTTTAAGGACTAGAGTTTAAGGATGTTTTGCTGACCAGGAATAGAAGCATTTGAGAACATACATATCAGGTCGATTGAATGAGATACCTGTCACATAAATTAATCATACAAGTTCATTTAACATTTCAAATGCAGTGAATAACTTCAGCCCAAATTTGAGGGAGGTGAGGAGATGGCTGCAGGACTAGAGCAGAGTCGGCCTGTGCAGGAGTCCCACCTGGAGGCATCTGGTTACCCAACCTGGGGTACGGCATTTCTGCTCTGGACCTCTGTTTCTTTCTGTCCTGGGGAACCCACCAGACTCTTGACATTCTAAGAAAGGCCTTCTTGTTTGGCCCCGAGTCATGAACTCTCACAAATTCAATAGTCTCAATTGCTTTCTATGTTGGCGTCTAGTGAATATAAGTAAATAATATTAGGAAAAAATACAATCAGCTTAAAAACACCAAATAATGCTTTCCTATAAGCCAAACATTCAATATGCAAGAAAAAAGTTTTGTTAAAAATGGTTCGCTGTGACTACTGGGGAAATTCCAGGGATTGATAGAAGTACGGAAACAATCTGTAAACTTTATGAGCTGTCCAATGTTGCAGGAGATTGTTTATACAACATCAAACAATCAACACTAGTCTACTTACCATCACACTTCTCCAGGATCTGAACTGTATCTCCAATTTCCAATGACAGGCCATACGGGACAGTTCCTCGAAAACTGGCAATAACTGTAAGAAATGACATAGAATATATGGAGATGATCATCATATCAGTTGTAGCCAGTTATACTGCTTACTATTAAATGTTATTGACTAGGAAAAATGAATGTGAGTAGGAAATACATATTGATAGCTAGAGCCGGCTGTCATATTCTAATTTGACAGATTCTTTAAGAAAGCCAATCTTTAAGTTTACATACTTCGCCAACTTCTTGGTCGAATTAAGTGTTATTAATACAAATTTCAAAGATGTGGAATTTACTAAGAGAGTAGACAAAATATCAACAACATCACCCAATAGCATATATGAACAAAAATATTGCCTGAAGAGCTTCACAAGGAGCTGTGCCCCTCTTGCACACTGCTACAATCACTCCCCATCCAGATGCCCACCCCACGGTAGTTACTCTATAAATATGTGTTCAATAATAAGTAAGGAATATATTTCTTACTCATTAATAAGCTTGGTTTACCTTTCTGCTATGCTGTTTGCAGGATATTTCTTTTCCAGAAAGTCCTCAAGAGAAGGGACTGCACCTATTTGGTCATTAATATGTCCCCAGAGCCTAGCCCAGTATGTAGCATTAAAGCAGTCTTCTGCTTCTGTAGTAAGCAATGGTGATGCCTGGACCTCTCCCCTGGGTCTAAACACACCGCCACCGTGACAGTTCCCACATGCCTCAGCTCTCAGACCATTTGGAATTGGGGGGAGTCACCATTTAGCCTTACCTAATGGTTACAGATTGATTGGTTTCTGAAACATTTCACAGGGCTGAGCAGGGCTAGGATACCAGAGAGAGAGTGCATAGGTTAACCATCCCTAGGCAATTTGAGTGGTTAAGGGAGAATAAAAGCACAGTGATTCTCCCTGGGAAAGTAACACTTGAGTCATAAAGGAGACAAGGATAGAAAATTTTAAAAATGTACCTCAACACACAAAAAGAGAAAGAGACATCTCCTGTTAAATACTATACACGCTGAAACCGCCTTGCAATTCACATCCATAAAAATGATAGTAAATGCTTTGACTGCATGATTTTTAAAAGCCCAAAATTTTAGAAGTGAATTTTATAATTCTCTTTCAGATAGTGAGACTTAGATACAACTCTAATCCCCCAAATAAATCATTGCTCTTGCTATGAATGTGTTTTAAAAGCCTGAAGGAATACATGAACCTGTCAAAAAATCAAAACATGCCAATAAGTAATGGGCTTTCAGAGAAGTCTACAGTTGTTTTACGATCTCAAAACAAAATTAGCGGTAGCAGTCAAAACACAGGACAGAAAACATAACCTAAAGTACATGAGATAGATAAAAAATAACTACATCGTAACCAAGTTAGAACATTTTAGATAAGCACTAGTTCATGATGTCACTTTCTATCTATAACCATAAATACCCTATGACCTCATGTTGATGTCCTAGAAGACATGCCTGCTTGAAAAATAATCAAAGGTCTGTATATCTTGACAGATTACTTCAAATAATAATTCAGAGACCTCTTCTTATAAGGGATCAACAACTGAATAGACAGCAGATTGAGTACAATTTAAAAGACTACAAAGCAAGCTTGTACCCAGAATTGCCTGTCTACACTCATGAAGTTACCTTAACCTCTCACAACCCTAGTGTTTCAACCCTGCACTACTGATGCTTCTATGAGAGGTCTAAGTGTACGGGCACCCAACCCAGCTCTGTGTACAGCTCTTACCACTCACAAATGCTATTGTAACTCCCAAGGCTGCCATGAATACGTCCCATACTGCTGGTAGCTCTCTCCTACCCCTCATTGCCTTCTTGAACATGGCAGTACCATTCACGAATACCATTTCTTCACCATCCCTTCATGCCTCAGCCCTTCACTTCACTGTGTTCTGAAACTGCTCTGTCTCTCACTGTGACCACATTCATATTGCCTTTCAGGAGTCTATCTTCTTCTGAATCTTCTACTGCTTCTCTCATACCCTCCAGCCTTCTTCTGTAGACCTTCTTTCCTTAACCCTCTTCTTAAATGTTGGTGTCAAAAAGGCTGGGTGTAGGAAAATAACGTCAAACTTGGCATCATGAGACGTGGGTTTGAACCCAGATCTGACCACTTATTAGCTGTGTGACTTTGGTCAATATACCAACCTCTCAGAATCTCCATTACCTCATTAGGAAAATGCGGGTAACAATGAAGAAACTGCAAAAGGTAGTGGAGGATTAAATAAGGCACCTATCAGAAGTAATTTACTACACTGTCTGGTATATTCTAGCTATTTAATAAATATCTCAATTGTGAAACTATACTTTTTTTCCGTTGATCCATATACATTCTCCCTATTTGGAGAAAGTGCTAAGACTTCCAGAATCACCTGTCGCTATATGACTTGCCAAGTCTCTCTCCAGTCCTGATCTGTGGCCTCAGCAGCTGACACAAACTTCCAACTTGTATATCTCTATTTAGAGGTCTAAGCACCTAAAACTTAGCATGGCTTCAACTGAATTCATTATCTCCCCTCCGCCTCCAGCCAAATCTAAGCAATTTTCTCTCTCCCAATCACCCATTCTCAAATGTTAGTCTTCTGCTGTTAGTCCTGCTTTATCTCGCTATTCCTAGGTGGATTTCTCTGCATCACTCCAAAGGGCTGCTGGAAAGCCTTCCCGGAAGGCTCTCTGTCTCCACGGTTGTCCTTCCTCAACACAGTATCTATGAGACCACCAGAGGTCCCTTTGATTCTGTCACACTTGTCCTTAAATGCTTTTTGGATATGTGGCATCAGGAAAACTTTATTAGGTTCCATTTCTTTTCTAAAGGAATAGGTAATAAGACATATCATGCTGTATCAGACAACAGTTTGATGGGGTTGTTTTCCTTTTATTTCATGCCACCATTTAGCTGACACAATCCTTACATGTCTCCAAGCCAGATCCTCATCCGTTGCTCCCAATTCTGTCGAATGGTAGCACTGTGTCCAATGACTCTACAAGCCAGAAACCCAGGAGTCATTCACATGCCCCCGACCCACATATCCAGTCCAAGACCCACATCACAATGGCCTTATCTCTTTGATATCTCCCGAAGCCATCTTCTTCTCAACATCTCCACTCCCACCATTGCCCTAGCTTCCTTATCACCTGTTGCCTGGTCTTCTCTAGTAGTCTCCTTGTAGGGCTGTGCCCATATACTCAGGCTCTTCTCCAATCCATTTCTCACATAGCAGTTAGAGAGGTCTTTTCAAAATTCACATTTGATGATGTCATCATCCTCATAAATATATCAAAGCTCTGAGAATAATAGAAAAAATCAGTACTACAGCCTGTAAAGCCCTGCCCTTTTCTGGTTTCATCCTGTACTTCTCAACCCTGACTTTCTATACTCTGGTCACAAAGACATTCCTTGTTATACTCCCTCCCACACAGGACTTTGCCCATGATCGACCCCTTGCAAGGAATACTCTTCCTTTCCCTCCTCACCAAGTTAAGCTGTATTCACCCTACAGATGTCGGTTCAGTGGCCACTTCTCAGAGCAGCTTTCCTTGACACACATCCCCTCACCCTAACTGCACACTCTCATAGCACCATATACCACTCAACCAACCCCTCTTATTTGTGCAAGTTTTTGAATGATGTCTCCTGCAACAGACTGTAAGTTCCATGGATATAAGGACTAGGTTAGTTCTAGCTCCCAGTTGTCTACCTAATTCAGTTCAGAGCCTGCCACACAAACTGAACTCGGTAAATAATCGTTGAGGGGATGAATGAGGGCAGAGCCATTACTGTTACGTGTTCTGGTCTTAGGCAGTCAGGTTCCTTTATTATGGGCAATTCTATTTTAAGAGGGCGCTCAAAATTCTAAGAACCAAACTATATTACCTGTGAAAACTCATTCTTTCATAGGAGCTGTTTAAAACTGGGATGACAGGTTGTCTGGGTCATAACTGTGTATCGCCTCATTTCTTACCCAAGAAGTCTACGTGGGTGAATTCTGACTTCACTCTTCAGCTATATCATATTTGATAACTATTAAAGGCAAGCTATTAAGTTCTTCAGTCTCACTGGGCTTCAGATGGCTCCTCTATAAAACCAAGGAGCTAGACAAGGTGAAATGAAAGGTCCCTGCCAGCCTGCAATTCTGAGAGTCTGGAAGAGGCCCTTCAGCTCAGCACTACAGAGCATGATATATAACAAGCACTCTGTCCCCAGACCAGCCTTGCTTTGGTTTTAGTCACTGCCTGAGTTCTGAAAGAATGGACATCTGTCCCCACCTGCAACAGCCATCTGATGAAGCAGAGGGAAAGCCTGTTCTCAGTATCTCCTACAAAGTCCTTTACCGCTGCTCTCCTGCTACCTTTCCAGGCTCCCATCCCAGCTATCTCTCCACACACTGCCCTCCATACTGTCATACCTAAATTCTCATCAAGCTCTTTCATGCAGGCCTCAGTGCCTTTATACATATTATCCCCTTTGTGGGAGTTGCATTCCCCAGCCCTTCTACACTGGATACTGCAAAGTAGACCTAGTTTTAGGTCTAGCTCCAAGGTTAGCCCTTTCAATTTCCTGATGCTACCCCTTTCCTTTTCCCCATCCTTGGGCCCAAATGGAATCATTTACTCTTTCACCTGTGCTCCAAGGGCGCTCTGACCACACCTTAAATAGGGCAAGGTGTCACATACTATTTAGCACTTTATTTATCTGTGTCTTTCTACTTGAGAACTTGAACGAGTTTTAATTCATCTTCCATAAACCAGCATACAAATGTGTCAGTGCATGAATGGAGAATGAACACACACATGGAATGAATGAATGAAGCCACTGAAAAATGGTAGTCAGGTTTTAATGGATTCAGAGAATGTCAGGGGCACCTCTCATAACTTAAAATATCTAAAATAAATATTAAACTGCAGTCATATTGGAGAGTAACACTTTTTATGGCTATAGTTGAAGGCATGACTTTGATCTTTACCTTCTAAAATGGCAAGTCATTTCCAACCTTGAATTACACAAGTAACTCTACCTTGCAATGTATGAAAGTCATGAATGGATGGATGAATGCTATCCTCTTTATGTTTCAGGTTATGAAAGAGAAAGTTGAAAGGGGAAGGCAGTTCTAGATAAAAGAGCAAAAGATCTGAATACATGATTGGCTCAAATTTACTAGTGGTAGCACATAATCATAAAGTAAGGAAAACTGGTTTAGTAAAGCAAAGATTCAAAGAAAACACAGGCATTCATGAAACCTCAATTTGCATTTCCATCAAGTGCACTTGAAGAATATGTTATGTTTAGATTCCATTTTGGATACAACTTTCCAACTAAATCCCAAAATCCTCCAAGCACTTTTGCATGAAACAAGTCCACAGTTGAAAATTCATCTTGTGCCCAGTTGTTGTAAAGTAGCTCTGTCTTTATCCAAAGGTCTTCTCATCCTACACTTTCCAGGGGCATTTCCCCACCAATAATATGTGGGTTTACTGAACATGACCACACATTGTCTTGATCCCTTGACTTCTTTTTCTTGTTTGTTTTCTTATAAATTGAACAACTTTAGTAGCTACAGAAAAGATCATAGAGAATGAATCATTCATAGAGCTGGAAACATAAAGGTTCAATACTATTGTTTCAGTCCTAAGGATCCTGGGAGTACAGTTTTAAACAGCACACAAAAACTACTATATGGTATTGTTTTCATCTCTGCCCCTTTGCTACTATATAAAAATGTATTTGGATTAACAAACATGCATATAAACATAGCTTATACTCAAATCCTTTAAAATTGTATGTGGGGAATTCCCTGGAGGTTCAGTGGTTAGGACTCCACGCCTCTACTGCATGGAGCACGGGTTAGGTCCTTGGTCAGGGAACTAAGACCCTGCATGCCATGTGGCACGGCCAAAACAAAAACAAAAACAAAAACACTGGTTAACATTATATGTGTAAGCTGAAAGTGTTAAATGTATAGGGAAACCATCTTGAAAATCATATCATAAACAGCTGCCTCTTACCACTTACAGTGTTATTCGTGTATACAATATCAGTTTAGTACCTAGTGACAGTTTGTTAAAAATTAAATGTCTGTGAGAAACATCCTCATATATAACTCACGAGTGTTTTCTATGAAGACGGTGAAAAAAAAAGCAAAATTGTGCTGTGAAACAGGGACTCATTTCTCAGTTTCAGAGACACAGCTTGCTCATTCAAAAAACAAATTCGTACTTTAAAACTTTTAAACTTAGTACAGAGAAACTCAATCACAGAGTTCTATGACCTTTAAAAGCAAAAAAAGAAACAAATTATAAAAAAACTACTAGATGACAATCATGTAGCTCTATATCACAGACGATAACATATTCATCAACATTGTCAAAATGATATTTACCACGATGCTACACACCATGATTCACGTCAAGCCTGGCAAATGCTGCCCTTGCCCTTTATGGGTTGACAATTTAAGACGAATGGAACATAATGCAGAAAAAAAAAAAAAGATAATGAAATACTCTGTCCCTTGTGACACGAAGGAAGGAAGCTCATCCCTCAAAGTTGGAGTTCTGGCTTCATCTTTCTGATAAAATGATCTCCAACTCAGGAACAGGCTACGGTCTGAAAGGTCACTTGTGAGCTATTTACAACACAGAACACAATGCTATTATTCTCAAGTTCTGAGATTATCCCATGGAGTCTCACTTAATACAAAAAATGAAACTCCTGTTTTTCACAACAGAAATGAGCTATGACTGCATGAGAATTTAAATAAACATTTCTATGTGAGTAGTTTTAAAATTCTGAAAGCTGGTACTTGAAACATGGCAGTGACAATGAGAAGGCAGTGAGAAAGCAGGGCATCGTAAAGGAACTCCGTCTCTCAGAGGACATTTAAAAGTGGTCCTTCCTATGTCCACATGCATTTCACACTGTACTTGGCTTTGGTTTGTCATGGATGTATCTACATTTAGGTTTATCAGTTTTTCTGAGTATCACTGCAGTGGAGGGTACACAAATGGAAAAAAGGGGAGAAAAAGGTAGAATTTCTGAAGGATAAGAAGATTTTTTTCTGGATAAGAGCTGGAGGAAACAGTGAAAAGGGGAAGTGGATTAAGGAAAACTAAATTCTTTTCAGGGATTTTATTTCATAAAATAGTGAACTGTAGAAAAAGAGGACAAGGGGTCATCTCCTCTGCACATGCACAAAATTCTCCTGTAGGGAAAGATGAAATACGGTGGGGAAAAACAAGTTAATAGTCTTATCAGAGACACTATCTGTTTTTTAGCTGTCTGGATAGAGCTTAAGGGAGGCTGAAATAGAAGTCATCTGGAGATTTCTATTGGTACGATCACTAGCACAGGATGGAACTGTCTTTCTCCCATGTCCCTTTCCATCTTGCCCCTCATGCGATGAAGTTAAGAGCAAAGTGTCGTTTCTAACTTGAAGGGACTCCCAGCTGGTCATCAGTATGACAGTAGGGCCATGGGAGCAGGCTGTCCAGAAAGACTGAAAAAGAGGAATTCAAAGGAAACATGCGAGGGGGAGATGGGGTGCTAGCTCCTGAACACGGTTTTGATGCTGAAAATGAACTCAGTAGGAAAATCAAAGAAACGCTCGCTAGGCTCCATCCTCTCATCCTTGAACTTGCCATGCATTTGAGATCAGCCTCCATTCTGGTGATTGTCTATGCAGGTCTCACACACCTTGCAGGCACGCCTGAGAGGCAGACATATGCACATTTACAAATAGGACCCCATTCTTATGCCACAGGTACGATGGTCAGGTCTTGAGACAGGTCACAGGACTCTCTCTGGCCCTAAGTGACTTTGAAAAATCAGAAGCACACTGAATAAAATGTATTCATTTTCTGACATTTTACAAGTACCACCTTGAAAATATACTGCTGTCCTTGACTGTTAAGAGGACATTTCTACCAACTGAAGAACTTCACTCTGCTTGAACCACTGCCCTTTGGACTCAAGGTAAACGTCAGAGACAGTGGTGGGTGCTGCCACAGCAACACCCCTCTTCAGAAATGGATGACTTATTTTCCCAGCTGCCGAGAGCATTAGGGCATGCGGCCAAGGGGCAGCCTTCTGGGGTTGCCTCAGCTGAAGAGAGCTGTTTTGCCCAAGGCCATGTCCTCTTCCCAGGGTGGCCTGCACCCAGTGACTAGGAGGGCCGGGCCCTCCTGCCACAACTTGGTACAATTCTGAAGGGCCACTCCAGATGAAGTGATGATGGCCATCACGGGGCCGGCATCACAGGTCATCTGTCCCCTCTGCCCTGTTCTGCTTCTCCTCCATCCCTGCCATAGGGGTGACACCCAAGAACATTCCCTGATAAACAGCCTGCAAGCTAATCTCCATCTCAGAGTCTGCTTTCTGGAGAGCCAAACCTGTTCCAAGCTTACAACATCACCCATTCAGAATTGACTTCCTGCCAGATGCATTTTCAAGGGAGAAGGAAAGTAGCATGACTACAGTACTATCTTGTGGTCTTAGTAAGTTCTTTATGTATTATTTCTAATCTTCTATGATGTAGGTGTTTCTATTCCCATTTTAGTGATAGAGAAAAAGAAGAGGAAAGAGGCTAACAAGGGAACCAATGAACATCAAGAGGGAATTGTTCCCCATTAAGAGTCATTTGAAGACATTGTCACTGTGGCAGTAAATGAACCCGTTTTATGCCCCAGAGTCATAAACATACTCTTCCCCTTGGTTTTAATGTTACAAATGCAAAGGCATGTTCCTAAGTGGCTACAAGAACAACTAAAGGTCAAACAGTAAAACTCTTGAACTGATGATTGCATCCACCCATCAGTACTTTTAAAAACAACTTAATATGATAGAGAAGGTTATTGTTTTGGCCAACTGCCAGTCAAGAGGAGCGTCTTGGAAAAGACAGAGTTTAAACAATTATCTCAGAAGTATCCCAGCACTTAGGAAAGGGAGATAATATTAAGAGCTCACAGCCCACACCACCCCCCTTTTTAAAACAATTTTTTTTTGGCTGTGCAGCATGTGGGATCTTAGTTCCCAACCAGGGATTTCATGTGTGCGCCTTCACTGGAAGCACAGACCGCCAGGGAGGTCTTAACCACTGGACGGCCAGGGAGGTCCCCTAGGGAGACAAATACTGAACAGGGAGATGGGAGGCCCGGGGCTTAGCTCCACTACTTACGAACCATATAGTCTTTGGGCCTACCGTTTGCAGGCAGGATGACATTACCTGCCCGGCCTACCTCACAGAAATGTCATGAGGATCAAATAAATGTATGGGAACTGAATTTGTAAGCCTATAAATGTAAGTAAATATGGGATATTATTTTTCCATCACCACTGCTAACTGGAAGCTTGGAGACTAGATCTGAATCTGTCATGGATGAAAATAAGGTTTCTGTTTACAATTGCGTAAATCAAAAACCCTTGCTCTGTTTTGTTATTACGGATTCTTGGAAATCATTATTAACAAGTTAAACTTAGAAAGATTCAGGTTCAACCACTCCAGAGGGGAAAAAGGCTGACACTATTGTTTTTTCTAATAAAACGGGAAAAAATCTTTGGCAAATGAGACAGATTTTTTTAAAAAGTACCAGAGTTAACAGAGATTTTCCTTAAATGCTAAGGCAGAGATAGGAAGGGAAGGAGATTCAGCTTTCAATACTCTGCCAAACAGCCCAATATTTGTCCAAGGGATACTATACAGCATCAGGAGGAAAAATTACAACATAGACTTCATGTCACAAAGTGGAATGAAGTTACAGAAAATAATAATTGCTTTCCCCACACTCCAAGGGAAAATTTTTCACTAAGAAGTAAAATACCATTCTCCAAGCAAGCATAATAAATCTACCACCAAGTATTTGGTTTACAACATTTATATATACATTTTATATACATATATAAATCTACTTAAATAAAATACATATCCTTTTCCCAGTGTGAGCTGGCTAATGTTAAAATTATATTATTTAAGACAATTTTTGAAACACAGGATTAAGTTTCCTGACCCTTTTTTTTTTCTTAATGCCTTGCTATAAGGGAAGAGAGAAAAAAAAATGGTTACATCCTTCTGTGCTTTGTTCTGATTTATCTCTCCAAGTACTAAATACTCAAAGTCACAAAACAGCACAGGAGAACTGAAGGGGTAAACCTGCACCCAGCCCTCTCCCTCTGCACCAGAGGGACTCACAGTTTGCCCCCAAGTGGGGAGAGGTCAGCTTGTTCTCACAGCCTCTTCTAACGCCCTATCCAAGCTAATATTTAGCCCTGTCTCATCTGGTCATTCATCTGGCCCACACAATAAAGCACTCATATGTCTAACTTTCCCTCCATAGGCTTTTCTTTTTCCAACTTGAATTTGACTTCCATTCCCAATTCTCACTTCTCAACAAGTCTGCCAGGATACTACCTACAAACCGCGTGGCTTCCGCCTAAAGAGAACCAAACCCTACGTTCTTACTACTCATCACTCCCTCTTCTGTTGACTAAGCCAGTTTCCAGTTTTGAACAAACACTAGTTTTGAATGGTTTTGACCACTGAAAACCAGTCAAAAGCAATTTCTCTAGAAAAAGGGGAACCAGTGAACAGGTCAATGGAGAAAAGGAACGAAGTTCAAAGTTCTCTAAAAATCTGGTCCCCGCACACTTTTCCAATCTCAGCCTTTACGAACCACATTCAACAGTCACACTCAACCTCTAATCCGGGCCTTAGCAAGTGCTGCAAATGCTTTGCGCTCTCGTTGGGATTCCCTTTTGTCCTTCCTTCCCCACAGGGTGTTCTTCATATCAACTCCAGCCTCCCTGACGCCACAGTACCCCTCCCATTTTCATCCCTCTAACACTGACTACACCCAGGGTCTCTAGGTTTGAGGCCCCTTTATGCTCCCAACACCACCTAGTGGCTACTCAATAAATAATGAACGAACGCACAATGTAGTTTACTCATTCATTCACTGCTATGTGCTGGCACTGTGGCAGGCACTCGAAAGACAACAGTGAAGGTAACACTTTGCATCTGTTTCTTCTAGTTTGTAAGTCACGAGAAAGAACGTTTCCTATATCTTTTGGTTCCTACAAAATACAATGCTGAATTTTGTATCCCCAGTGATTTTTAAATGTATGTACAAAACTGACACACTTATAATTCTATCATTCTTGTGTGGGGGAAAAAGTTGATTATTGTCTATTTTATTTTAACTTTTAATTTTCAAATAATTGAAGATTTATAAAAAACTTACAAAAATAGTATAAAAATTGATTCAGCCTTAAGTTAGCTTTAGCAAATGTTAAGATATTAAATAAATAAAGCACACTTACCCAAACCAGGAAATTAACATTGATACAATATTCTTAACTATCCTACTGATCGTATACAATTTTCACCAACTGTCCAACCGACGTCCTTTGTCTGGTTAAAGATCCAACCCAGGATTCCACATTACATTCAGTTGTTATATTTCTTTAGTCTCCTCTCATTTGACAGGTTCTTTGTCTTTCATGACCTTGATGCTTTCAAGAATACTGTCCAGTTATTTTGCAGGATGTCTCTAAATTTAGTTTTGTCTGATGTTTCCTCATGATCAAGTGTAGGATGTGCAATTTGGGCAAGAATACCACAGAAGTGATGATGTGTACCTGTTCAGTGTACCTTAACAGAAGACATATGATGGTAATGCGTCTCACTGCTTGTGATGTTAACCTTGATCACTTGGTTAAGATGATTTCTCCACTGTAGAATTACTACTTCCTTTGTAATTAACAAGTATCTCGTGGGGACATACTTTGAGACTATGCAAATATACCATTTTTTTATCATACTTTATAGCAACCATTAATGACTCTTGTCTGCAACCTTAGCAAATTTAACTCTGACATTTTTTCATAGGGTTATCCAGACACAGCTGGTTTATTTTAATTGCAGTTAAAACCTATAATGGGTCCTTTTTGAAGGTGGCGCATTATCCTGACTTTAGCCTTGATTTACTAAGCATAAAGCATAAAATTAACACCACTACTACCATAGGTATTCTTGAGATGACCTACACATCATATCAAATAAAACCTCAATCTCAACATTTCATTCATTTCAGAAAATCAACAGAATTAATATTTTTGCTTAATTTCCAGTATACTACATGGTCTCCTTAAATACTACTTTCTTAACCAAAGAATGGATATATGTGTGTGTGGTGAAAGATAACTTTTGAACTGTTTCAGCCAACATTTTCAAGAAAGACTGAATGTATCTGTCATTAACTATAACCATCCACAGATGTGAATTAGGCCTTTCTGTCTTTACAGTACTTATGGGTCACTGATAAGGGAATTGTGATAAAATTTTCAATTTCTTTTATTTCAGGGAAGGAATCTAGCCTTCTGTGATGGCTAATGTTATGTGTCAACTTGACTGAGACAGAGTTCCCAGATGAAACATTATCTCTGGGTGTGCCTGTGAGGGTGTTTCTGGAAGAAATTAGCATTTGAAGCAGTGGACTGAGTAAAGCACACTGCCCTTCCCAATATGGATAAGCATCATCCAATCTGCTGAGGGGCCTGAATATAACAAAAAGGTGGGAGGAGGAATTTGATGTCTCTGCCTGTTTGACCTGGGACATCAATCTTCTCTTACCCTGACTAGGACTTAAATCATCAGCCCTCTGGTTCTCACAACTATATCACTGGCTTTCCTGGGTCTCCAACCTCCATCGTGGGACTTCTTTGCTGCTATAATCATATGAGCCAATTCCTTATAGTAAAATCATATAAATATACATATACATATATACACATACATATAGGTATGTATATGCACATACATACACACTCATGTATATACATATATTTATATGTATGTATGTATGTATATGAACATATATATGTATGTATATATATATGTATCTCCATATCCATCCTGTTGGTTCTGTCTCTATGGAGAACCCTAATACACCCTCATAATAATTTTGTACGATAATACTGATTTTTAACTAAAGTCTTGGGTTTTACTGATGTTCCCAACAGTTCTTAAGTTATTAATTCTGTTGCATACTGTATTAGAACTGGTTATAAAAATCTTACTTAAAATAAGACATTGACTACAAACTAGAGTAAGTCTTTAACTTACAAGTGATTTGCATTTTGGAAATTTTATAAAGTTGGTTACTTAGAACAAATGGATTCTCAAGCTGCCACATAATAGTATACTTGATAGATGAAGCAGCTGAAACAGTCATTTCATATGCAATGAAGACTAGGGGATGGAGGCACTTATAGTAGGGGAGGTACATACTATGGCAGAGGTGGAGAGGTACTGGCAAATGTGGGGAGACAGCAGGCATAAGCGAACTCCTTCCCAACACCATGCTTCTCATCCTGGTCTCCTAGAAAGCCCCAAGCCCAGAGAAGGCCACCGTAACCTCGACTTTGCCACGACCTGGTGATCCATCCACACCAGTCAGTGCCCCCAATACAGATTGTATAATTATGAATACATGTTGGCCTTCTTTCATCATTTCCTTTTCCCCAAGGAAATGTAGTTGTATTAGAACACCTCTCTCAACTTTACTCCCACCCCTATCCACAGGGCAAACCCAGCAGCTATCTGACCAGTGGGATGGGAGTGACTGAACATCCGTGTCCTCTGGAATCTGGTAGAAGCCCAGCCCAGCCATTCTTTAGATTTACAAAGTATTAGGACTGGAAGGACTTTATAGGAATGATCACATCATTATATATGTGGCATTTGTAAACCTGGTATTCATGTGGCTTATATTATCCAGGAAATTCATCTAAGCCTGTTATTTTTACTTTATAAATTCTCCATGAAACCTTTCTGCTTCTCCTCAGTGACTATTTTTAAAATTAAAATATATTAAGAAAAGAATGCTGCTAGTTTATCATTGAGATTTTAATGACAAGTTAAGGCAAAACTCATGAAACTGTAATAGCCAAATCAGGGAACCAGGATAAAAATGAACATTACTGACTCAGCACTTATCAATTATAAATGAACTTTTAAATCCTTCTTCAGGGTTTTTTGAGGGCACCAAGTTCCCCTGGGGATCATGCCCTCTGTTCTTCGCCTCTTCCAATTTTATAAACTAATGAAGCAGTTGCTTCCCATGCCTTTATTCTCTCTAAATTTCAGCTAACTATTGCTCCCAGATGTTGTCTACAGTAATTGAAATCTGCATTCTTTGTTAGCAAATTGATGCACTACTGAAAAGAAACTTTTAAAAACTACCCCCCCCAAATATACTCCTTTTTTTTTTTTCATAGAGATTAAAAATCACTGTGCTTGGCTAGGGTTAAAAATCTTTGTAAACATTTGTCCTTTCCCCCCTCTACAGTGAAACTTGCCAAGCAAATTCGGTAAGTTTTCCAAAATATTTTCAAAAACAGACAACAGGCCTGGTGTTAGGGCCAAACCCCGTCATTTGTTTCACAATATGTTAATTAGGAAGAATCCATCTATTGCAATTCTTTGGTTTGAAGGATAATTTTGCACTTGTTTCTATTTTTCTGAGCATTACTGGAGGTGACTCAGTCTGTTCATGAACTAAATGTGACAATGTGAATGCCCTTGGGGGTTATGTACAAAGTGAGTGCCTTTAATATTCCAGCCAATACAGAGTGAAATAACAAGTATCTGAAGATGATAAGATTAAAAAGAGAAATACATTTCAAACAACATAGAAATTTTTATTTTTTGGAAGATAACTCAAATTCCCAAAAAACAACCTCAATGTAAACAATGAAATTGAAAATGGAATGGATTCTTCCACAGGTGTGTGGGAATTTAAAGATAATTCCATTTAACAGAAAGAAAAATGAGTATGTCAAATTCCTAAGCATCACTGGAAGAAGTTACATCTACACGAGAAGTACAGGGCTTCCCTGGTGGCACAGTGGTTGGGAGTCCGCCTGCTGATGCTGGGGAGTCGGGTTCGTGCCCCGGTCTGGTAAGATCCCACAGGCTACGGAGCGGCTGGGCCCGTGAGCTATGGCCGCTGAGCCTGCGCGTCCGGAGCCTGTGCTCCGCAACGGGAGAGGCCACAACAGCGAGAGGCCCCCGTACCGCAAAAAAAAAAAAAAAAAAAAGTACATATAACAAAATATGGCTATTTCTTATTTTATTCATGTCTATAATTAAAAGTATTATTTTAGAACCTCTGATAACAACCATGTGTTAGTTATGCTTTATAAAGTATTGACAATTTACTAAAAGTTTCACTATTAATAATAATAATAAATGTAGGTAAGTGTAGAGAATTCTTGAAGTTAAGAAGCTATATATTCATCTATATAGATAATAATAATATCTATATAGATAATATCTATATAGATAATAATAATAATAAAATAATCATCTATATAGATAATAAAAATTAGGTATTTCTAAATATAAATAAATGGATCAAAAAACTGATCAGAGGCTATCCAGATCCCATAATAATATGCTTAAAAATCCTGAATTTATGAACTTCTTGTAAACTTCAAATACAAAAATTTAAACAAAAAAGTAAACAAATGTTCCTGCCATCTCTCCTAGCTCTAGCTTTGACATTTGAGTGAAATATTAGCAAAAGATTAAGATACTTCCTAAAAGAGTTGTCAATCGTTGAGTTTTAAGGTCATTTTGTGTACTAAATATTTGTGCTTTTTTTTTTTTTTTTAACATTTTCAATGAATCCAGAGTAGCAGATCTGGCTAAAAGAGAACACAGTTTTTAAAAATCCTGCATTTTTCTATGAGTTCTTCTTAAAAACATTCACAGCTAGCAAGGTGAACTTTCTATTTGTTTGTTTATATAGGAGATATTTGTAGGACTAAGTTATTTCATGCCAGGAAATGCCAATTTACAATTAGAACTACACAGTTAAAAATACCAAACATTATAGGGAAAAAGTTTCCTACACTGCATTCGAAGCTGTGCAACAGATATATGTCTTAACTGTTTCTCAATCATCTCCTCCCCACCACCTGGCCCAATTCTGACAAACACAGTTAAGCAAATAGGACATATTAACCAAAATCTCATCAAAACAGATAAGTTAAGATGTACCTATTCTTCCCTCCATCAAGCTAATATTTTTCTTTCTTTGCTGTAAGACTGAACGTTTTTTAGTTCCTGAGACATATGTAAAAATAATAAATCATTCTGTCAGCTTCCCAAAGACTAGTGGGGTTCTGCTTGAAGTAACATATGTCAAACTACTTAATGTGCATGCGTCTCAAAGCCCCGAGGTGAAAAAGTTCAGCTTCATACAATTCCTTAGCCGTGGCAGGTCCTTCTGTTCGTTAAAAAACAAAAAACAAAAATCTCAGTTGGAATCTCTGATGCCCTTCATTTAGTCTGCAGCTTGCACCTCCTGGTCTTACGAAAAACAAATGTCTGACTTACATTTGATTTTGGAAAATGAATAGACGTCAATCATTTCTTGAAAACTAGTCTTAGGCTTAAATGATCAAAACTTCAGTATCCCAAACCCGAGGGCCTTATAAGATCATGTGGCAAAGAAAATAGGCTGAAATTGATTTTGTTTTTTATGCTAAAGACCCACTCATAGCCTACATGTAAAATTTTTTAAAGAAATTTAATAGATGAACAAAAAGCTGGGCAAGAGAGGGAACTAGAAATAATGAGAGGGTGTGGTAGCCACTCATCACAATGGCCTGGCTCTAGGTGAACATTATGTCTAGAGATTAGGTCCTTAAGACTTTAGGGTCTATACAATAGTGTAGTTTTAAAAAACTGCAATCGACTCATATAATCAAAAAAGAGCATCCTTCACTTTGCATTTCTGCTCTCTCCACTCTCCACTCCCACTACGCAGCAGGATACCATCATCAGTAAATTTCAACATCAGGAAATTTGGGAGGAAGGTTCTTGGGTTTACCCATCCACATCTGATTCTCAAGCTGAACAATATGTTTACATATCACTGGGTTGGCCAAAGTGACAGAAAAACCGAACGAACTTTTTGGCCAGCACAATATCATTTGTGTTTTTCATTCTCAGTAATTTCCTGTGCTCCTTAGCCCTCCTCCCACTGAGGCAGCTGCATTGCTTCATGGGGACAACAAAACAAAGGAGACGATGCTCAGTCTTCCACTTCCCAAACAGACGTGGCTCATTTCCCAGGCAATAGTAGGGAAAGTCAAAGCTTCCATTTGCCAAGGCTTTCATTAACAACAGCCTGGCTTTACTGGGAGAAGTGTCTTCTAAATTCCAAAGGCTGTCCTTTAAATATCCAGATTAGAATCTGGAGAACTCAGACTTTTGGTATAAACCACAGAGCATGAAAGATGCAGAATGGTTTCCCAACATTGGAAGGAGAAAATCTCTACCAATCTAGAAAAGGAGAGAAGGGGATGGGGGAAAGAAAGATGTGACCCAGGGGGTTGTATACAAGCATAGCGCCTGCCTGGTATCCTACTGGGGCCAAGACCCAGGAATGGGGAGAAAGGTTGAATAGGTTCCCTAATGGAGTTTGGAAATTCCAAAGCAAAGTGATCTGAGCTTTCTGTTCCGTGGTACTTTGCAAAGGACCTCAATAAGAACAGTAGCCAAAGTACAGTAGAAATGAATTGGGTCTCAGTAAGGTAACCTTCCTCCCTCCCCTCTCCCGGGGACAGTAGAAGGCAGCTGAGAACACAAAAATCACATTTCTGCCAGGTCTGCAGAGTCAACAGCCCAGAGCCTGTGCTGGATGAGGTCTGCAAGGTGACTCTTGAAGGGTCAACAGCACCTGCTAGACCTAAAGTGGAGGCCAAGTGAGGATGGGAAAGGGCCCATCACCACGTCCCACCCATGCTGGGAGACAAACACAGAGGGTACACAGAGGGCAAGGGGTAATACCCAAAGCCATTGTAATTTTTCTCCTTTAAATTATTTTGGTCCAGAAATTATCCCTTTAGATTTAGACATGACAGAGAATCAATAAACTGCTAGAACGAGTATCATGAGCTTTAGAGCATGGACTTCAGCAAATCTATTCTGTTAGTTCGGAAAATTACTTGTTAGTTCTTGTCCGTGTGGTAGAAAGGCGAGGTGAGTCTCAGAGACATGGGATGTTACAGATACATAAGACTAGGTACCTGTCCTCAAAGGGCCTCTACCTAGGTGAAGAAAAGGGCAGGTACAAATGAAAAATAAGTAAAAAATAAATCCTGTCAATCCTTTGACTAGCTTATTAGAAAAGGAAAGAAGTAGTATATGAATTTCATACGTAGTTCTCTAGTATAAACTGAATGAAAACTTCCTAGGTTACTTGCAGTTCAGGAGGAAGTATAGCATCTTCCATCAGGCAAGTTAGACTAATCCAACTCCATGAGTCTGTTAACTTAAGCATTTTTTTATCATCCACAAAGGGTCTCATCATCATTTTCACAAATTCACCCAAATCTCAGTAAGCTACTTTTCCTGCATCTTTTAACAGCTTCCTTAAAAATCTATGTCTTTTCGTTTACCTACTGCACAGAGAGTCCTGGTCTAGTATATCCTTAGACGATCCCCAAACCATTCCTATGTGTCAAACATGGCTCTACACAAATGGACCACGGCTCTTTCTTACAGGTGTCCTGCCCAGCACCTTCTCCCTAATTTCCCAGTTTAAATAAGCCAGTTGGTCCCCACCACCCACAGACTACCGGGCAGGCAGCTGGAACAATCTCCAAAAAGCCCAACATCATGTTCAGGGCATACAAAATGCTATTTTTATCAAATATGTATTTGATTATTTATGCTAATTAATGTCAAAATTGTAAGTAGAGAAAGACCACTAACTAATTGCAGGGACGCGCTTTACTTAGCGCTAGTCTGTATCATGATGGTGTGAGAGACACTTCTAATGGAAAGTTTTACCCTTCCCTCTTCACATGCAATCTCCTCTGTCCCCACCTGGGTTTCCCCATAGAGGATGCTACGGTATGTGCTTAGCACATTAGAATCACCCACTCAGTAAATGTTTATTAAAGATCTACCACAAAACAAAACAAAAATAGAGATCTACCATAGACTGGGCACTGCTCTCAGTACTGAGCCAGGAGCATCCACAAATGTATTATAATGACTCCTCTCAGCAACTCTGCAGTAGGCACTTTTATCTGTATCTCACAGAGGAGAAAAGCTGGGCTTAGACAAGTGAAGTCATTTGCTTAAGGTCACAAAGCTTGAAAGTGGTACCCAGGAGGGTTCAAACCTCAGTTGGTTAATGTGTGTCCCGGCTGTGATTACTGCTGCTTGAGAGGAAAACAGGTACCACAACCATGGAAGAGCATCGTTCGGACTTTTGCATAGGTGAGCTCAAATCCCATTTCTGTTACACGTATTCACCAAGTGCCCTCAAGCAAGCTATTAATCTTGTTGTGCCTGAGTTTCCTCAAACTGTAAAAGTGAGGTGATAACAGTTATCTGCCTCACAGGGTTATGTGTCCATGGAGAACAGGGAAGGCGTTCAGCACAGTGACCCGCACACCTGCAAAGTCAGTGTCTGTGAGCTGTCATCATGCTATCTCTCCTACCACCACTACTACAATCACATGGCAAGTCACTAAGGTCAAGGAATGTTTCCCTGACAAAATGCTCATTTCCTAAATTTCCAACCTCTGTGATTTACTGGCTATAATTTTCTACTAATAAGCACTCAAAGTTAAAGGTCCACAAGTTGCTCCAGAAATAAAGTACAACTTCTATCAAAAAGAAGCGTTTTCTAAGGAGCCTTCCTGACAGAACTTCCAGAGTCGCTACCAGAAGCCGAGGGAGGCATGTAGAAGTAGAAGCCCGGAAGCTGTGACATGTACTATGACACGGTGCCGGGTTCCTGCAGGGCACATTGCAAAGGCCTCTGTTTCCCCGCTAAAGATTTGGTGTTTATGCCCATTCAAATTGTAAAGAGCATCTAAGAAAACCAGCACCTTAGAAAACCATCTAAGATACGGGGCAAAGTTGCACTTCTCACTCATCAAGACACTTACTTCATCTGCTTCTCATGGGTCGAAATCTCAGTAAGAAAGTAAACTATTAGTTAACATTATGCCTTCTCAATCCGAGAACAGAGACTTTAGGTTACTGTGTTTACTATTTTAAAAATCAGTAACGGTGAAGGCTTTTTCCTCCCTAAACTTTGTCATTGGAATCTAACTAGAATTTCACTAGAATACTAATGAAAGAGAGACGGGCATTTTGTACTCCATCCCTTGAATGATGGTAGTATGTAACTTGTGCAGCATTATTTCTGCAACTTGAAACTACACAGAGAAAATCCTCAACATGTCAATTCATGATATGTCTTTGAGAATGATTTTTGTTAATTCCTCAAAGACAGACTTGTTCTTTCATTCACATTCTAGCTCTTTTCATGTCATTACAAAATAATACTTTGATATTTATTGTTGTTAACTGCTAGCCAGGAGACCAAGTGATACCAGCACATGAAAGTATTTCTCTCCCTTGATTTGTCAGTCATATGCTGGTCAATAGCTTTCCTTCCTAAACTCTTTTGTTTATGCCTTTCATAGGCAAGAAAAATGTTCATCACGTACATGTTGGTTTGTCTTCAAGAAAGATTACTTACGTGCACATCTTTTAAAAGACATGATCAAGGATATAACCCTTTCAATTTTCTAATAAAATGACTTCATAAAAATAATCAACTTGCCCTAAAAACTTAATAAGTATATAATCCAAATGTTTCAAGAGACTCTTTCTCAGCCTACTGGCTTTATATATCATCTAAATGCTAATGATTCCCAAACTGATCTGCCTACTTGGGACCTCTCCCTTGAATCCCAGATTAGTATATTCAACTTTCTGCTTGATTTCTCCATTAAACTGAACTCTTAATATGTCTTTCCCACACTACCTGACTCCACAGTCCAAAACCTGTTCTACTCTCAGCCATCCATCTCAGGAAATGGACTGCATCCTTCCAGCTGCTCAAGCCCAAACCTAAGAGTCATCCTTGCCTCTCTTCCCTTACATCCTTTAACCAACCCATCAACAAATCCTGTCCTCTGATTGTAGCATATCTCAAGTCTGCTCACTTCTTACCCTCTCCACCAATACCTATCTGATCCAACCACCTGATCCAATCTCTAACCTGGATTATTGCATTCACCTCCTAAAGCTCTCCCTGCTTCCAAAACCTTGACTTTCAAGCAGTCACTTCTCATAGCAGCCAGAACGATTCTTCTAAAACTGAAGACAGATCATGCCATGCCTTTGCTCAAAATAACACAATCTCTTCCTTGACTGTCCACTGACATTGGTTATTTTCATACATTTTGCTTTTGCGCACAGTGCCGCCATCAAGACTCGTGTTCTTAGCCATGTAAAATTAGCAAAGTGATACGAAATCTTTCACAAAATTAGCAAAGTGATACAACTCCTTCCTTGGTATTTCATGCTACTAAATACATTTACAAAACAACCAAATTTCCAAGTTTAGAAACTTGGTTTGCATAACCCACACAGCTGGTCACTGAGAAAGCACTAATCAACAGAAATGTTGAAGACCAACCTAAAGTCTTCAGTGACACTGATGATAGTACAGATGTCTTCCAAATGCTGACACAAGCCAAATCTTCAACGTTCACTCAGTACCACTGATATGGCAGCACCATGCTAGGGGCTAGGGATCCAGTGATGGATTTTAAAAAGCTGCTGCTTCTACCTGACCCTCACTGAGTTTCCTAAGCTCTCACGCAACTCCCATTTCAACTCTATACTATGCGTGTGAAACCCCCACCAGCTCAGAGACACCCTGGATGAAGACAAGGATTAAAAACAGACCCAGCTTCTGATCTAAATTGTGGATGGTAGCGACACAGTGTTCATTGGAACTGTTTTGGATATTTCTTGACCTTTCTGTCTCAGTTCAAAGTGCTTAGTTATCAGCCCAGCCAAGGAGAGGATAACCTACTTTACCAGGATGATAAATTCGTTTTTCGGCGACCCTCAGGCTGTCTCCTGCCTCAGTACCTATGATGCTGTCTCCATTAAGGTGCCAGCATAATCTACCCCAAGCTGAGCTGATCAGGTCTCTGCCACACAAAACCCTTCAATGGCCCTCCACAACTGCTAACATAACGTTCTTATCCCCTGTGGCCTGGCCCCGCTGCCTGCCTTACCTGCGGGCCTCCTCTCTCACCATCCTTTATTTTCCATCAGCAACATCAGTTCCTTGTATTGATAGTTCTGATCACACATGATGCTGTTTCTTAACTCCTACTGGCTCATGTGGGTCCTTCTGCTGGGAAGAGCCTTCAGCCCATTCACTGTTTGGTTTATTCTAAATCATTTTAAATTCAGCTAAGAGGGTGTCACCTCCACCCAGGCAGCCTTCCCTGCCCATCTGTACACACATACAGCTCTCTCTTTACTCCCTTAGGCTGACAACCTAACAGGTGACAGCAAAGGTAAGAAATGGATCCCAATCTTCCTAGAACGCTATGAAAACATACTACTTTTCCAAGAGCAAAAAGCATTTTGTTGGCTGAGTGGAGGCCAGAGCGTGCACCAAAAGGACCAATCAGTATATGTTTGAAAACTGCTACTCCACTGTTCCCAACATAGGACTATCTCATCTCCCTAGCATTAGCTCAGCATAAGTAATGGGCCACATTGCAATTGCCTGGTAATGCCTTAAAAAGATGTAGTTAACCTCTTCTCTTAATCATCACATGGCTGAAATCAAGTGGGAAAAAATTTAACCCAGAAGGAGAGCTTTCTGAAAGAACCTGGATCAAGTGAAATGAAAACTTCGAGAAGAATGAACATCTCCAATCATCCTCTCTACACAGGAAGTCACAGCGGTATTCTGAGTCTAATTGCCTCCCTGGGCTGCCTTCGTCCATTTCTCGCTCAGCATGGACAACACACATTTCACACTGAATCATACCACAACTCTAATCATTTGAAAATAATAATGTTAGAGTTAGCATTTTCCAACTGACTACCCCAAACGTAAGTCAGATACCCAGCCAGCCTGGTCCTGCAATATTATGATGAAAGCAAGGTACATTCTGAGTTTTTCCTCCTTTCTCTCAGCACCCAGCTCCTTCTAGCTGCCCTCGAAGGATCTATCACTGAGCTGGTGGCCCCCAGCTCAGAAATATGCCTTCTCATTCCTTGGTTCTGTGTCCCATCACTGGACCCACAGGATCCAAAGCAAATCTGATAACTTAATCGTTGTGAATGTGCAAGTACAGAAAGGCTAACCAGCCACTCTCAGGGAGCACAGTCACGTCAACGATAACCTTCTGGGTGAAGAACACACACCCAAGCTCCCACTCCAGAACATCTGACACCCTGGGCACCCACAGGAGGAGGAAGAGCCTTTTGGACCTCTCAAACAATGCAGCATAGAACCCCTTCTTTCATAGGTACGTCCTCGATATAAATCTGCTTCGTCAAAATGAAAATCCTAAGCAGCCTCAAGGGATGAAAATAAATGGCGAAATATAATTCATAAAATGTCATCATCCATCTTCTGCACAGGACCAATGGCTGGTGTTGGCAACATCTTCTGCAAAGTCAAACTGACATTGGATGAGAATTCTTATTAACCCCTGAACCTCCATGCTAATGTGAAGGACAGAACTTGTCACTTGAGTTTGGATAATCTAAAATGTCAGCCAACAGTTGCTCTTGAACTTACATGGAAATTCATTAGTTCCAATAGACAGCAGTGTTAATAAAGAAGATAACTGTACTCACTGGGTGGTTTTTTCCTTGTGTCGACAGGAGATATTATTACGAACGACTCTGATCCCACTTAATCCTTGGAAGTACAAGGGTAAACTACTGATGCATTACAGAAAGAAATTATTTGTAACATGGCTGAACCTAAACAGGATCATGAATAATTGTTTCTCTAAACATTCATGACAATTAAATAGCTGTAATATTTCAAAAAAGATCCAGATGTCTAAATCACTGCAAACGTAACTTTCTGGTTCAAAATGATTTCAGGAATTCACTTTCTTAATATAAGCAAAGCAGTTAAGTGCACAAACCACTACAGCTGTGGGAAAAACTACTGATGTCAAGAGCTGTGATACTGGTGTATCGTGTCTCTTATTTAAATGCTGGCTTCAGAGTCATACTGACCAACCCAAAGAACCAGGAACTTGGTTTTGCAGAAAGTAACAAAGATGCACTTTTGGGCTTCCCTGGTGGCGCAGTGGTTGAGAATCTGCCTGCCGATGCAGGGGACACGGGTTCGTGCCCCGGTCCGGGAAGATCCCACATGCCGCGGAGCGGCTGGGCCCGTGAGCCATGGCCGCTGAGCCTGCACGTCTGGAGCCTGTGCTCTGCAACGGGAGAGGACACAACAGTGAGAGGCCCGCGTACTACAAAAAAAAAAAAAAAAGATGCACTTTTAAGCCTAAACTAGCATGTGGGCGTGGAACAGCAAGTTCTACAGGTATTTGTTTCCTAAGGAGAACACACATCAAGACGGAGAAGAGGGCCGGCCTGGGAGCTCAGGCTGGGTCTGAACAGTGAATGCTCATCTGTGGTACACACATTCCACTGTACAAACACAGTCACTGTCCAAAGCCAAGCACAGAGAACCTTTGGCTATGTTAATACTGCCTCAACTAATGCAGCTAAATAATGGATTCACGTTTCCCAAGTGTTTCTAAACCACAATGAAACTACAAAAATCATGAAACGCGAACAAGATGGCTGGAGTGAACACACTTGTACAGTGTGCCTCTCATCTTTTCTAATCACTCTACACGGTCCATGTAGTTTAAGGGGGAATGCCCCACACATCTGACACCCCCTCCAGTCCAGCAATGAACAAGGTCTAACAGATCCTTCCCCTTTAGCCAGAGCTGATGAGAAAGAAGATCTTTCATTCTTTTGGGACTTGCAGGTCTAAGAGACGTGAAAGGCTACAGCCACAAAGACAGAGCTTACTAGAAAAAGAAGTCTTCCTAGAGGGATGAAGAGAGCTCTGATGGTACACTGAACTCCTGGATCCAGTAGTTGCTGTAATAAGAGTCCACACCTCAAATTTCACAGTTTTAATGAACATTTTTTAAGCTCGTTTGAATTTCGGGGGTATTGACACTTGTAACTAAGAGTACTGGCCATATACCATGGCAAATACACAGAAAGGGATGCAGTGGAAGACAAGGGATAGAGCTTTATGAGGCAGAAGATATTGTATCCTCTTACGACTTGTATTCTCTTATGACTTAGAGTTCATCATGCCGAACACATGCATGTCGATGCCCTTCATTTAGTGCCACCAAATCAGAATAGAGCAGAGGGGAAAATAGCAGGAATATTATGTAAGTAGCAGAGAAATTATATAACCATGGTCATTACCTAATAACAACTAGGCAACAAAATCAGGCATACCAGCAACCATAAAAAAGCATGTAGCAATGATACTGGATCCATGGATGCTGAAAGAGGAGCTGGTTCAGATCCTGTCTTAGTCAGTTTGGGCTGCTATACCAAAGGACTGGGTGGCTTATAAACAACAGAAATTTACTTCTCACAGTTCTGGAGGCTGGAAGTCTGAGATCAGAGTGCCAGCATCGTCTTCCTGTTTGCAGATGCCCAACATCTCATTGAATCCTTACATGGTGAAAAGAAAGTGAGTTAGCTCTGTGGCTCCTTCATATAAGCACATTAATCTCATTCATAACGGCTCCAACCTCATGACCTAATTACCTCCCAAAGGCCCCTACCACCAAATAACATCACAATTGGGTTAGATTTCAACATATGAATTTGGAGGGAACACAAACATTCAGCAAGTAAGATCCCCAACAAGTAAGGTTGGCTTTCACCTTAATTCAATGCTAACCCAACTAAGATACCTTCCATGCAGTCAATGGATACCCTTTCTTCTCTATTGATCTTCAGCTGAGCTAGAGTATCACTCTCCCACCTATTAAGGTTAGATGCCAGAGGGTTTCTTCTTTAGAGAACCTTAATTCCACTCTCTTATTCTTCACAGTACTCTCCTTCCTTCCTTACTTCTTTCCTCCCTTCCTTCCTTCCCTCTAATCTGTCCTTCATATGAGCTTTATTTTGTTAAAGATTAAATCTTCTAGAACACCAGAATCACAACTAGCTGCTGGACAATCATCAACAGGAAGACACTAGAACTCACCAAAAAGGATACACCAAGAAAAAGAAGAAGCCAAAATGAGACGGTATGAGGGGCACAATCACAGTAAAAGCAAATCCCATAACTGCTGGGTGGGTGACTCACAGAATAGAGAACACTTATACCACAGAAGTCCACCCACTGGAGTGAAGGTTCTGAGCCTCATGTTAGGTTCCCAACCTGGGGGTCCAGCAACAGGAGGAGAAATTCCTAGAGAATCAGACTTTGAAGGCTGGTGGGAATTGATTACAGGACTTTGACAGGACTAGGGGGAAAAGAGACTCCACTCTTGGAGGGCACACACAAAGTAGTGTGCACATCGGGACCCAAGGGAAGTAGCAGTGACCCTGGGGGAGACTGAACTGAACCAGACCTACCTGCTAGTGTTGGAGGGTCTCCTGCAAAGGTGAGTGGTGGCTGTGGCTCACTGTGGGGACAAGGACACTGGCAGCAGAAGTTCTAGGAAGTACTCTGTGGCATGAGCCCTCCCAGAAGATGCCATTAGCCCCAGCAAAGAGCCCAGGTAGGCTCCAGTGTTGGGTTGCCTCAGGTCAAACATCCAACAGGGAGGGAACCCAGCCCCACCCATCAGCAGTCTAGCAGATTAAAGTTTTATTGAGCTCTGCCGACATGAGCAAAAATCAGCTCTACCCACCACCAGTCCCTCCCATCAGGGAACTTGCACAAGCCTCTTAGATAGCCTCATCCACCAGAGGGCAGAAAGCAGAAGCAAAAAGAACTACAATCCTGCAGGCTGTAGAATAAAAACCACATTCACAGAAGGACAGACAAGATGAAAAGGCAGAGGGCTATGTACCAGATGAAGGAACAAGTTGAAGCCCAGAAAAACAACTAAATGAACTGAAGACAGGCAACCTTCCAGAAAAAGAATTCAGAATAATGAGAGTGAAGATGACCCAGGACCTCGGAAAAAGAATGGAGGCAAAGACCGAGAAGATGCAAGAAATGTTTAACAAAGACCTAGAAGAATTAAAGAACAAACAAACAGAGATGAACAATACAATAACTGAAATGAAAACTACACTAGAAGGAATCAATAGCAGGATAACTGAGGCAGAAGAAAAGATAAGTGACCGAGAAGACACACCAGTGGAATTCACTGCTACGGAACAGAATAAAGAAAAAAGAATGAAAAGAAATGAAGACAGCCTAAGAGACCTCTGGGACAACATTAAACGCAACAACATTCGCATTATAGGGGTCCCAGAAGGAGAAGAGAGAGAGAAAGGACCCAAGAAAATATTTGAAGAGATTATAGTTGAAAACTTCCCTAACATGGGAAAGGAAATAGCCACCCAAGACCAGGAAATGCAGCAAGTCCCACACAGGATAAAGCCAAGGAGAAACACACCAAGACATATAGTAATCACACTGGCAAAAATTAAAGACAAAGAAAAATTATTGAAAGCAGCAAGGGAAAAATGACAAATAACATAAAAGGGAACTCCCATAAGGGTAACAGCTGATTTCTCAGCAGAAACTCTACAAGCCAGAAGGGAGTGGCATGATATACTTAGATGAAAGGAAAGAACCTACAACCAACATACTCTACCCAGCAAGGATCTCATTCAGATTCGATGGAGAAATCAAAAGCTTTAGAGACAAGCAAAAGCTAAGAGAATTCAGCACCACCAAACCAGCTCTATAACGAACGCAAAAGGAACTTCTCTAAGTTGGAAACACAAGAGAAGAAAAGGACCTACATAAAAAAACCCAGAACAAATAAGAAAATGGTCATAGGAACATACATATCGATAATTACCTTAAATGTGAATGGATTCAATGCTCGAACCAAAAGACAGAGGCTTGCTGAATGGATGCAAAAACAAGACCCATCTATATGCTGTCTACAAGAGACCCACTTCAGACCTAGGGACACATACAGACTGAAAGTGAGGGGATGGAAAAAGATATTCCGTGCAAATGGAAATCAAAAGAAAGTTGGAGTAGCAATTCTCATATCAGACAACATAGACTTTAAAATAAAGAATGTTACAAGAGACAAGGAAGGACACTAAATAATGATCAAGGGATCAATCCAAGAAGAAGATATAACAATTATAAATATATATGCACCCAACATAGGAGCACCTCCATACATAAGGCAACTGCTAACAGCTGTAAAAGAGGAAATCGACAGTAACACAATAATGGTGGGGGACTTTATCACCTCACTTACACCAATGGACAGATCATGCAAAATGAAAATAAATAAGGAAACAGAAGCTTTAAATGACACAACAGATCAGATAGATTTAATTGATATTTATAGGACATTCCATCCAGAAACAGCAGGTTATACTTTCTTCTCAAGTGTGCACGGAACATTCTCCAGGATAGATCACATCTTGAGTCACAAATCAAGCCTCAGTAAATTTAAGAACATTGAAATCGTATCAAGTATCTTTTCTGACTACAATGCTATGAGACTAGATATCAATTACAGGAAAAAAAATGTAAAAAACACAAACACATGGAGGCTAAACAATACATTACTAAATAACCAAGAGATCACCGAAGAAATCAAAAAATACCTAGAGACAAATGACAGTGAAAACACGATGATCCAAAACCTATGGGATGCAGCAAAAGCAGTTCTAAGAGGGAAGTTTATAGCTATACAAGCCTACTTCAAGAAACAAGAAAAATTTCAAATAAACAATCTAATCGTACACCAAAAGGAACTAGAGAAAGAAGAACAAACAAAACCCAAAGTTAGCAGAAGGAAAGAAATCATAAAGATCAGAGCAGAAATAAATGAAACAGAAACAAAGAAAACAATAGCAAGGATCAATAAAACTAAAAGCTGGTTCTTTGAGAAGATAAATAAAATTGACAAGCCATTAGCTAGACTGATCAAGAAAAATAGGGAGAGGACTCAAATCAATAAAATTAGAAATGAAAAAGGAGAGGTTACAACAGAAACCGCAGAAATACAAAGCATCCTAAGAGACTACTACAAGCAACTCTAGGCCAATAAAATGGACAACCTCGAAGAAATGGACAAATTCTTAGAAATGGGGAGGGGGAAGGGTAAGCTGTGACGATGTGAGAGAGTGGCAGGGACATATACACACTACCAAAAGTAAATTAGATAGCTAGCGGGAAGCTGCCGCATAGCACAGGGAGTTCACCTCTGTGCTTTGTGACCACCTAGAGGGGTGGGATAGGGAGGGTGGGAGGGTGGGAGATGCAAGAGGGAAGAGATATGGGAACATATGTATATGTATAACTGATTCGCTTTGTTGTAAAGGAGAAACTAACACACTATTGTAAAACAGTTATACTCAAATAAAGATGTTTAAAAAAAAAAAAGGACCTGCTGTATAAAAAAAAATGAAATAAAATTTAAAAATTTTTTTAAAAAATTAAATCTTCTTACAAACCTCTCAAAAAGAAAACCAGCCCTGGTTTTTACAAACTTTCAGAGTTTGCTCTGCTTTCTAACCTTTAATCAAGTTGCAGCCTCTTCCCTCACTCCTCACCCTCCTCCTTTTCCTCTCTTGAGTTGTAACTCATGGAGTGGCTTCTTTTCAAAGAGAATTCATTATGTGTAGTTCATCATTTCAAGCCTCTTCAAATTAATCTCATTGCTACAGAGTGATTTCTTGCTTTACTCCAAGAACATTTTTGGAAGTATTAGATTAACCCTTGATAAATACAGCCTTATAAGTAAAAGTGCTGACAAACCAGAATTAAAGTGAGGTGAACATATCATTAAAATGTTTCCAGTCAAAATAGCAAAAGACACACGCAGGGTACCTTAGAAACTCAAATCAACCAAATCAAATGATATTGCTTCCTGAGAGTCACAACACAAAGCATGTCTACCAAAAAAAGAAGGCAGTGGGTTTGCATGACAAGCCTGGCCATTATCTCCATAGGAACAAGACTGGAAAACACAAAGTGCAATTGCTGAATCCACTGCAGTCTGCCGCGTGCAACTCACCAGAATTTTTAATCTTGTTATAAGACCCTTAAGTAGGTCATAGCAAGCTTAAAAATTTTTGACAGCAAGAAAGTGTGATGGGTGACAATGTGTACATCATCTTGGAGGGAAAGTCAGTATTTTGTTTTTCTGACCAAACCTTAGCTGCATTAAAATTATTAAATATTTAGGAAGAGGATGTACAAAAATATCTACTCTAACAGAGAAACTAAAAGACGTATTATACCACTTTCAACTAAAATATCTGATAACTAATTAGGTTTAAGGTGCTGCTTATCTAAAATTGGAAATCCTAAGTGAATGACTATAAATACCAAATACAATTAAGAAGTTATTTATACAAATGAGCTGATTAAATAAAACTAAATCTTTAATGTCTTATTAGAGTGACATGTCACATAAATGCTGTCCTTGGCTTCCACATCTAGGGCTGCTTGCTTTGTTCTTAATAAGGGCCTTTTGGTGTTTTGGTATTCCTTGCAAGGCACCAAAGCATTCAGGAAAGATCTGTCTTAATCTGAATTCCTCCCTACATGATAGTGTGTTACAGTCAGATTCCTCTGTGTTATATGAACACCATATAAAACAGCAAGTAAGGAAGTGGCTGAAAGGTAGACTAGGTTTTATTTCATTCCACTGTGACCCTAGATTTTATTCCATTCCACTGTGACCCGACCTTAGTTACTCTTCTCTCATTTTACACCAATGTCCCTCACTCACCTAAAAAGGGAGGATGGGTAAGGAAGGAGTGAAAACAAATGTCCCGTGGTCCCTCAGTATCTGCTGGGGATTGGTTCCAGGACCTCCTGCAGATACCAAAATCTGAGGATGCTCAAGTCCCTTCTATAAAATGGAGTCGTATAGCTGGCCCTCTGTATCCACGGTGGGTTGAATCCACAGATGCGGAATCCACAGATATAGAGGATATAGAGGGCCTATTATATTGCCTTCTATTCATAGCTTCAAATTAACATTTAAGTATTAACTGAATAATTTTCTCTAATATATTTTACTTTCCATAAGAAGAATATTGTAACCTCTGAGGAAAAAAAAATCTTTATTACAGTATCCCCAAAGGGAAGGGCAAGGGCCTTTATTTATTTAGTTAACAAATGTAAACAAAATAAAACTCACTGGAATCACCTTTGATTACATTCTAAATGTATCTCTTTTTTTAGCTGTAATAAATTGAACAAACAATCCAATGGGACATATAGGTACATTTTAATTATTTATTTTAATTAAAATAATTGCATGTATTTCTGAAAAGCTCAATATAAAGTAAATAATTCCAAAAGATATACAAATAGAATTTAAAAATAGGCCAAACTCCCTTACCTTTCTTGACTAGAAAAAAACAGGCTAACAAAAGCAAATATAAAAACGATTATTTCCCTTGCTAGCTATTGTTTGAAACTTGAAGAGAAAGATGAAAGAGCATAAAACTTCAAATTTATAAGTGAAGTTTCAATCCTCCCAGCCCCTTCCCTTAAAACAAAAGAAAGCCAAACACAAAACCCTCTTCAGGAGGGTAGAGGTAAATGTCTTTTATTCTGATGGCATATGCTATGTCCTACTGACAAATTCAGCAATACTTTTCAAAGTGTGCCTTCAACTTCTTCCTGAAATTTACTTGCAATGCTTTCTCACCTTCATTCAATATTTCAAACCTTCCCCTCTTTCAGGCTGTTATCACTGTAGAATTGTTTTCCTGACCCTAACATTTAAGACTGGGCTTCTCTTTCGACTTCACCACTTATGACTGCTTGATCAACTTTAGAGGACACAAAATTCTTCAAGCAGTTGTGCAAAGGACATGGACAGAGAGCCAGCACTAGTTTCCAAAGTTCATACTCACTGCCCGGAGTAGCACAGTCCTTGGAAATTTGAGCCACTACTTCACTATTGGGGGATCACAATCTTCTTAATACTTAAAAAAAAAAAAAAAAAACTTAAGAGAATAAGTAAGCTCAACATAAAACCCACATTGGCATTAATGTTTCAGTGTTAAATATAGTGCTCAGTCTGGAAAAATCCCTAGAAATAGAAGTCTTAAATGACAGCATCTCAATTGACAAATCCTGCAATAAAGGAGCTCATTTTCAATTCATGGGCTAATCTACTATGCTTTTGATTGGGTTTTGGTTACAAGCCCACTCTCAAACCTCTATTTTTATTTAAGGGTCCTAATATTTTCACTTGCATACATGTATGAGAAAGAGAAAATGAGAGAGATGTGTGTTTTGGGAGGGGGGAGAACAGAAGATGAAAGAGAGAATATACAAGGATGAATCATTTGACCAACTTTATCAAAGTTTTATAATGGACTGGGTAACAGCAGAGGAATCAAACAGGATTACTGAATCTATTTCCTCAAATGGCTAAATGGAAATTTAAAAATATCCTTTTAAAGTAACTAAACAAAGAAAGGAAACTAACTATGTACCATCTTTTGAAAAGTGCAACTGGAGGGATGGAGCAAGATGACTCTGAGCTCCATCCAGCACAGCTCTGAGTCCTATTCATATACTCTGCCTCAGAAGTGGTCATGAGGAAAAGGATGAGCTGATGAAACTCTCAACATTCTCACTTAATGATCGCAACTGGAGAGAAGCTGACTTGGAATTAGAACTCCTAAAGAAAAAAAAAAAAAAAATCCATGAGACTAGAAGAGTCCTATACTTCCTCAAGTGCCCCAGGCTTGCCACATTCCAGGATACTAAGGAGAATTGGGGTCAAGCTGAACCAGCTGCAGCCAAATGGAGTGGAAGGGGCCTAGAATATTTTAAAATTAGTAGAAAATAAAGTCAATCCAGATAGGGTGACTAACCATCCTGGTGTGCCTGACACTGAGAGGGTTTTCTGGGATGCAGGACTTCCGTTGTGAAATTTGGGAAAGTCCTGGACATACTGGGATGATTAGTCACCCTAGATCCAGGTCCTCCAGCAAAGACTGTACTCAGCTCCATTGAGATCTTATCACTCTTGTGCCCTTGGATTATGAGTACTGCAGTGAAGCTGACAGCCAGCTCTCAAATTGTATATAGGAATTTAGAAGACAATTTAGTCCCACATAAAGTAGAAACAGGATCAAGTGAATTCACTTCTACTTGATCAGAACAAATAGATGATGTGGAGAGTGGCCTCTATCATGCATGAGTGAGAAGAAATAAGAACAATTATAAAACTCTGCTAAAACAAAAAAATGTAAGAAAAGGATCCAGCATGTGAATGACAGATGTGGAACTAAGACTGTAAGGGGGACATCCCTGGTGGCGCAGTGGTTAAGAATCCGCCTGCCAATTCAGGGGACACGGGTTTGAGCCCTGGTCCGGGAAGATCCCACATGCCACGGAGCAACTAAGTCTGTGCACCACGCTACTGAACTTGTGCTCCTAGCCCGCTAGCCACAACTACCGAGCCCGTGTGCCACAACTACTGAAGCCCACACTCCTAGAGCCCACGCTCTGCAACAAGAGAAGCCACCACAATGAGAAGCCCACGCACCGCAACAAAGAGTAGCCCCCGCTCGCAGCAACTAGAGAAAGCCCACATGCAGCAACAAAGACCCCACAGAGCCAAAAATAAGTAAATTTATATATATTTTTAAAAAGACTGTAAGGAACATAACCCTAGAAACAGAAGACTCTCAGTGAGTGTTTCACATTCTGTTTATAACTTCGTAAGTCTAAGAATTCTATAAAACAAGGACTCAAAGACTCGCTGATGACAGAACAAAAGTTCAAAATGAAAGGAAGATTATAGAAATAAGGAGATGCATACAAAACAACAGTATTAGGTACTTAATAAACAAATTAGAAATAGCAAGGGTCAGAAGAGAAGAAAACCTAATTAATGGCCCAGAGTAAAGGTTAGAGATAATCACAGTGAATGTGGCAAGAAAAGACAAAGGAATTAAGGGAACTAGAGAGAAGGTGACACATGGAGAATCAAGATAAGCAAATGTAAGGATGATTGTTGTTCTTGAAGCAACACACACATATATACACAAAGGAAAGAGAAAAGAAGGGTTCATATTCAAGAAGTGGAGACTTTACAACACACTCCCCCAAAGCTCTCTAAAATAAAGAACTGAAACTGCAGATCAAAAAGACACTTTTTTAAAATAAATTTATTTATTTATTTTTGGTTGCATTGGGTCTTCATTGCTGCGCGTAGGCTTTCTCTAGTTTCAGTAAGCAGGGGCTACTCTTCATTGCAGTCTTCTCATTGCTGTGGCTTCTCTTGTTGCAGAGCACAGGCTCTAGGTGCACGGGCTTCAGTACTTGTGGAACGCGGGCTCAGTAGTTGTGGTTCGTGGGCTCTAAAGCGCAGGCTCAGTAGTTGTGGCTCACGGGCTTAGTTGCTCCGTGGCATATGGGATCTTCCTGGACCAGGGTTCGAACCTGTGTCCCCTGCATTGGCAGGTGTATTCTTAACCACTATGCCACCAGGGAAGCCCCTAAAGGACATTTTTTTATGCCAGGGAAAATTTATACACAGTTAAAAAAATAAAAGAAAAAAAATCAAGCAATAGCTTAAGTTATTAAACATAAGAATTAAAAATTTTTTAGACATCAAGTATAAAAAAGCAAGCCATCTACTAGACAGAGAAAGACAACAAAACTAGGCTGACTACAGACATTGTCACAATAATATTCAGTGTCAGAAGACAGTGGGGCCATGTCTTTAAACAACAAAACATATGACTGAAGAATATTAAATCCAGCTAACCTACAGTTTAAGTGTAAAAACAAAAGGCAGACATTCGCAAACATTTGAAAACTCAGGAAATAGGATATCCATGAGTCTTCTTTTAGAATAAACAAACCAAAAAAAACCTGCTTGACCATGAAATCTGGATAAACAAGAGATGAATCCAAATAAAGAACTCAGAAATGGAAAACCTGTGGTCAAAGGACACATGGTTCTATTTAAATACAGAACTAAAACTAAACAACTAGGGAATTATGATTGCAAATCAGAGTATGAATGTTGTGAAGCCTGAAAAAAGAAAAACTAATATAAGCAACATAAGGGGAGGTGGGAGGAAGCACAGGTTTGTTAATTCCTCTCATTTCCTAACAGGGAGACAATCCATATATCTAAGATGTTTAAATTTAGTTTGTTTTTTAAATGTTTAAGTTGAGATTTAATTATATATAATGAAATACACAGACCTCAAGTGTACATTTGATGGGTTTTGACATATATATACACTCATTTAATCAATATCCCGATTAAGATATAGAACACTGACATCATCCTAGAAAGTTCCTTTCCAGTCTATACTCCATTCACCTCATAGGCAACCCCTATTCTGACTTCTATTACCAGAGAAAAGTTCTGCATGTTCTAGAACATAATATAAATGGATTTAAGGAATATATACTCTTGTGTTTGTCTTCTTTGCTCAACAATGTCTATGAGAGTCATCCGTGTTGTTGCATGTCTTAACAGTCCCTTCCTATTTTATGATGGATGCTATTCCACTGTATAAATGTACCACAGTTTATTTATGTACATTGATTGTTTCTAAGTGCTTATGAATGAATCTGAAATGAACATGCTTACACAGATCTTTTTGTGGATATGGGTTTTCATTTTGGGGAGAAAATAACAGCGGAATTACTGGATCCTAAGATAGGAGTACATTTAATTTTATAAGAAACACTTTCTCATAGGGTCTGAATCACTTTACATTCCCACTAAGAGTGTACAAGGATTCCAGCTGTTCCACATCCCCATGTAAACTTTGTATTTTTAGTATTTTTAATTTCAGCCATTCTAATGGGTGCACAGTCGTAATACTGTGACGGCTCCAACCTCCTAATGCTTCTTAACTCTTTTCCTTACCTTGGAGGCATTATTTTAAATATTATTGTTTTTATGATAAAGAAACTTAATCACAAGTTCAAAAATTCCTCCAGTTTCATTTCATTAAATAAAATGCTTTAAATTTTATTTTTAAAATTTATTTTAATTTATTTTATTTTTTTTGCGGTGCGTGGGCCTCTCACTGTTGTGGCCTCTCCCATTGCAGAGCACAGGCTCCGGACGCGCAGGCTCAGCAGCCATGGCTCGCGGGCCCAGCCGCTCCACGGCATGTGGGATCTTCCCGGACCAGGACACGAACTCGTGTCCCCTGCATCGGCAGGCGGACTCTCAACCACTGCGCCACCAGGGAAGCCCTGCAGATTGCATTTTACTCAAGTTTCTTTGCAGTCTGGGCTAAAGGCCTGATTTCTTAACGTGAAATCCACGGATGCCAGAATATTCTTATTTGAACGCAGAGGTCACCTAACTGCTTCCTGTTTTGCCTTCATCGTTGACAAGCTAGATTCTGCTGAGGAATTAGCTCTTGTGTTAAAAAAGCTTCCAGACTGCCATTTTTTAATCCTCTTTTATTTTTATTATTATTATTTTTTTTGCGGTACGCGGGCCTCTCAGCAATGTGGCCTCTCCCTTTGCAGAGCACAGGCTCCGGACGCGCAGGCTCAGTGGCCATGGCTCACGGGACCTGCCACTCCACGGCATGTGGGACCTTCCCCGACCGGGGCACGAACCCGCGCCCCCTGCATTGGCAGGCGGACTCTCAACCACTGCGCCACCAGGGAAGCCCAGCTATTTTTTGTTTAGTGGGGATTGGACACCATATAAAGGCACAGAGAGAAAAATATGGAGGTGAAATCTAAGTACTTTCGAACAATTAACAGACATATCAACAGGTCATCTATATTGTGGGGACTTGTGATTCTTCAAAGACTTTGTAGGGAGGAGCAACAGAACAGGCTTAGGGGTGATGAATACTAATATCATCCTGCCACACAAATGGATGAGGACACAGATCAATATGCCAAGTGAGGTCAAGAACAAACAGCTTGGACGTGGCAGAATTGTCACGCCGGTACCACTGCTGGCTGGGGAACTTCAACTACACTCAGGACAAGCTACACCCTACTCTGTCATTGAGTTTGTATCCTGAAAACCAACACCAGTAGGAACATGTTTCTCCTCCAGGTGACAAAGTGACAAAAATATAAAATCCAAGTAAAAGGTGAATAATCCTCAATCAGAGATGTAAATCAAACAATATTTAGTCCTATGGAAAGGACATAACTTTTGGCACCAGCTAGAGCCCATTTCAACCCTTGCTCTTAGTTACCAACTCTAATGTTTTGTGACTACAAAGAGGATCATGTCTATTTCACTCAGTAGGAACTTTTTAGAAAAGCAGCATATGGGACCAATGTCACTACCTTCTGGGCCTAAGAACTGGTGCATATCAACAAGTTCACTCACACAGAGGTCCTCACGTCCACTCTAGTCAGGTCCTTAGCTTCCAAGAAGTGGTTTAGTCTCTTCACAACACAGAGTAAATAACAGGAAAGGGATTTAAACAGGGGAGCCAGAACAGAGAAGCTGAGTGTTAACATTCATACATCATGATATATTGTATTGTTTTAGGCTCAATGAATTTCCAAGATCTCCCAGAATCATCATGCATATTTAAACACATACTTCAAATGCATTCCACTCAAGTATAAGGATGTCAAAATTGTCTCCAACTCTTACATTATTATTTCAATGGAAAGATATTTACTGATTACCCACAGTGTAAGGAACCCTGACATAATTTCTGCTGCTAAGGTTGAATTATCAAGCACTTACTGTGCTACATAGAAAACTGAAGGTTATATACCTATCCTTTTTTTTTTTAAGGTATGATTGTCGACATTAAATAAAAATCTAGATGGCATCACTAAGAGATGATTGGACTTGCTGGATTTCACATCTCCGGGTGAAATGGGGATTCACACCTTGGTCTTCGTACTCTCAATCGTGAACTCTTTCCATTAACCATTGCCAATAATAGTTTTCACAAACATCTTATTTTGGCTACATGTCATTCATGTTTTCCAGAAAACTGCACAGGCCAGGGGAACAAAAAACCTGGATGTGAAGGTGCCCCAGGTGGCAGGATGTTAAAGACAACTGGTTTCCACAGCCCCATTTTGTCTGATGCTTGTTGGCTGCAGGAACATTCCCCACTTCAAAGGTCACGTCTCAGGGTAATTGGTAAGTTTCTGGAAGGTGGTACCTGTGGAGGTTTTATCATCTGAATATTACACCTATCCTTAAAGTAACTCTGGAAAGATGGATGTAGGAAGCAAAGCCTTCTCTTTCTGAAGGATTTCCTGATCTCCAAAGAGCTGAAGACTTGCCCGTGGGGCTATCTCTACATAGACCTGTGGGGTAGATTAGATCCACAGATGTCTCTTGTTTTACCTGCACTGTGTTTTAAAACAATTATAATTATTACCAACATTTGAGAATTAGGAGTTTTTCATAAATAAATTTAATTTTCAGCTTTTCTTGAAAAATGAGAAAATCCAGTTAATTGAGTCCTTATTTCCTATGCTAGCAACTTATTTTGATTTAAATAACAGCTGACCTCTTCAGATGAAAAAGATCCTTCCAGCTACTCCTGTTGCTTACCCCTGGCCCTTTGCACTCAGGCCTGGCACCAATAAGCATTTGAATTTCCAGCCCCTCACCACACGTCAGGTGTATTCTACTGGTAACTACCTTGTTCATACTGCATACATGTTCATTAATAAAATGTGTGACTTAGACATGGCCTCAAGCCATCTTGTATGTAGCCACTAGCTGGAAAAGTAAAGACTCTCCACATATGTATGCTGACCCAATTTAAAGTGAGGTCAAAATGTTTTACAGAGAAAATTTAATGAAATCAATACGAAAACCAATAAGTGATTAAATGGAAATCCTCCAACAGGATTCTCAAACAATCGAGATTAAATCTCTAGTTTCTATGGTATCAAATCTTATCTTCTAATTGATCAGAATTCTAAATAGAAAGGCCTTCATATTTAAGTGACACAAATATGGGAAGTTATGTCACAGGTAGACTCTGCCCTTTTCTTTTAAAATAATAATAATAATAGAGGTTTAATTAAATAAATCATCACTTTCCATACAGAAGGATACTAGCATTAAGAATGATGTTATAGAAGGAAATTTAACTCATGAAAAACTGGTATCATTCGGTGAAAGGATCACATTCTAAAACAGTATATTCAATGTAACTCCTTTTAAAAAAATGTATAAACTATACATACATGCATTAAGAATGTACAGTTGTATATATTAGACTCTATAAACACACATTTAAAAAGAGAGAAAGTACATACAATATCTAAAGTAGTTATCTCTGGGTGGTGGATTTAGAAGTACTTACTATTTTTCTTTTTCTTTTTTTTTTTTTTTTTTTTACATTTTAACAGTAACTAAATATTATTTTTTAGTAAGACAATAACATACCAGCTCAGGCTGAGATGAAGCCCTAAGATGAAACCATTAGATGAAACATCTTATGAGCTATTTTCCTTGGGTTTAAAAGGAAAACATTGATGAACACTGCTGATGAAAATCCTTCCAGAGTCTCAAGTACCCATCTATTGTGACAGGAAGGTCACAGAATGCCCAATTATTATAATTCTTTTCAGGAGAGGTGAGACCCTGAGGTGTAGCTGTCAGAGTAGATAAGAATACACAATTATAGGACTTAAAAAATGTACTTCCTCTAACCTCAAGGAAATGGGGAAGAGAAGAAAATGAGGTCAAAGTATCTTTCCATATTAGTCAACATTTTTCATCCAGTCACAGCCTGAACAAATTTTAAGTATCAAAATATGATGTAACTCAATGAACAGACAACAGACAAACTTTAGATGAAGGCAGGGTTATTGACAGATCTACCATTCAATGGATAATGAACAATTTCAAAATTGATTCATTTTTGAATCATTCATTCATTCATTAAGAAATAATTAATTACTTCAAGTCATACAACTACTATGTAACAACAGACCTGGGCATAAAACCCCCAGTAAACCTGATACTATTCCTACTCTATCACTCTATCTCTTGCTCCATTTTATCAGCAGGGTAACACAGGACTAAAAAACTTTTTAGTTATGGTCCCTGTACTGCTATTAACTCTCATTTTACCAAAGACATTTCCCACTTATGAGTTTCCTTTCCTCATCAGTAAAATGAAGAAGCAAACCTACATGATGATATCCATGACCCTCCCAGTCCTAGAATTCTATGATTCGATTGCAAACAGAAGACATTTGCTTGGGCCCCAGACTGCCCCCTTTTGCACTGCATAGCCTATTTTTGGAGTGCCAAGCTGTACCCCCATTGGTTTAAGAATGCCAGCATATGGGCTCATAGGGGAGCAGCTGCCAAAATATTCTCCAGTTCATGACAGAACGAAAATAACAACCAGTTGCAAGGTGATAAAGAGTAATAATCTCCGAGGATGTTAACCTACCATTTTAGTGACTCCCCAACTCTACTCACTGGAACAGACATCACTGTAGTCCAGAGGGGTCAATGATGGGGAGATGAAGACATTATTCTCATGCCTTTTTTGCCTTGGGACAGGAAGATCAGGTCAAAAATATGAAAGAGGATAGTGGACCATGGACAACAAGAAAGGATCAAGAGCTTACCAAACACCACTGGTAAAACTCACATCCAAGACAGCAAAGATTAACAAAACTTATAGCTATATGGGAAAAAGCTAGGCCAGTATGTGCTGAGTGAAAATTCCATGAATGCCACATGACAAAAATTAGAGCTAATACAATGGGGGGAGGGGAAGGTATTTAGTTGATAATGTACACACTATACAAAATTAAATCTTTGTTGTCCAACTGCTTGCTACAGGAATGACCAATTATCCATGGACAATAATGGCTCTATTCACTCACCTTACTTGTCAATTAGCATGTCAGGCAGAAGTGGAAAATAAACAGACATCATCACCTACCCAATGAAATAGAGAGACTTTCATGTGTCCTGACCAAAACAATGTCATTAAATCTCTTTTATAATCAAAAAGAACCTAATCAATAATCTCATTATTCCCTCTGAAATACTTAACAGTTTCACTAACAGTCATATTCAATTCTTCTGCACTCAAGAAACTGCCACAAATCAATTCTTAACCACAAAAGTGGGTCTTAAAAACAGGAGCTTGCTTGTTTTGATCCAAATGCGATGATGCATTGATAAAATAAAAACACACAAACAACCCAATCCAAAAATGGGCAGAAGACCTAAATAGACATTTCTCCAAAGAAGATATACAGATTGCCAAGAAACACATGAAAGGATGCTCAACATCACTAATCATTAGAGAAATGCAAATCAAAACTACAATGAGGTATCACCTCACACCAGTCAGAATGGCCATCATCAAAAAATCTACAAACAATAAATGCTGGAGAGGGTGTGGAGAAAAGGGAACCCTCTTGCATTGTTGGTGGGAATGTACATTGATACAGCCACTATGGAGAACAGTATGGAGGTTCCTTAAAAAACAACAAATAGAACTACCATACAACCTAGCAATCCCACTACTGGGCATATACCCTGAGAAAACCATAATTCAAAAAGAGTCATGTACCACAGTGTTCATTGTAGCTCTATTTACAACAGCCAGGATATGGAAGCAACCTAAGTGTCCACCGACGGATGAATGGATAAAAAAGATGTGGCACATATATACAATGGAATATTACTCAACCATAAAAAGAAACGAAATTGAGTTATTTGTAGTGAGGTGGATGGACCTAGAGACTATCATACAGAGTGAAGTAAATCAGAAAGAGAAAAACAAATACCGTATACTAACACATATATATGGAATCTAAAGGGAAAAAAATGGTTCTGAAGAACCTAGGGGCAGGACAGGAATAAAGACATGGACATAGAGAATGGAATTGAGGACATGGGGAGGGGGAAGGGTAAGCTGGGACGAAGTAAGAGAGTGGCATGGACATATATACACTACCAAATGTAAAACAGATAGCTAGTGGGAAGCAGCCAAAGCACAGGGAGATCAGCTTGGTGCTTTGCGACCACCTGGAGTAGAGGGGTGGGATAAGGAGGGTGGGAGGGAAACTCAAGAGGGAGGGGATATGGGGATATATGTATATGTATAGCTGATTCACTTTGTTATACATACAGCAGAAACTAACATACCACTGTAAAGCAATTACACTCCAATAAAGATGTTAAAAAACAAAACAAAACAAAAAAACCCACACCAGTGAGAGGTTATGGTGTACATAACCAAGACATTGTTTAAAATGTTAAAGGCAAGATTAAGATCTCTATTAAAAAGGCATCCATAAAAGCCATCAGTAGAAAGAATGAGGTGTCACAGAATCATGAATGTTTAATGAAGAGGCAGATAAGCCATTCTCACAGAACACAATCAATTAAAAGAACAAAATGATGCAAAAGAGCAGAGTTTGTTATGAGCACTAATTATGAGCACCAGTATATCCAAATGTCACGAAGAGAACAGGAAAGCCTGGATAGAAGGGATACGAGAATATCTGACTTCAATATGGTTTATAGGTAGTATTTGAATATCCCCAGATACTAGCCAATTCTGGGTCTCCCAGAAGTTGTAATAAAAGCTCTTAGCTTCAGAGTATTTCTTACTCTGAAATAAGAATCTTAAAGACAACATTTAGCAGGATACATTATTTTGCATGTGAGCCATGTACACTCAGGTTAAAAAACAGACTTTGTGAAGATCCCCCAACTAGTTAATTAGAATAATAATAAAATTAATGATAATAATTGTTGTTATTGTTATTTTTATTATTGTTGCTGCAGCTTCACTTGGCTAGCACTAAGGTATTGTTTGAAGTGCTTTATATCTATCCCGTCAATTAATCTTCCCATTTACTCTATGAGTTAAGTACTATTATCAATCCCACTTACAGATATGGAAACTAAAGCACAGAGAACCTAGGTTATTTATTCAATGTCACACATAGGGTGAATGAGAGAACCAGGATTAGAACTCTAGGAAATCTGCTCCAGAATTTACGCTCTTCACCACTGCCCACTATCCTTGGCTTTTATGTTAGTGAGGTTCCACCTATTCTATTACTATAGCAACATGGATGGTAGGCTGTGCACTAAGATGGAGATAGTACTAGCTGATGAGTTGAGTGACATGGGTTCCACCAACATCCTGTGTGTCCTTGGGCAACTCACTCTACTTTCCTGGCTTTAGAGTCTTCATTTGCAAAAAGTGTGTTCTGTGTTAGATAATGCCAAATATTGTTTTTATCTAGTGCTGATCAATGTGCATGAATTTGTTCCTTCCAATTTCATGATAATATGCCATAACACATTTTTATCTCTAGCCCAAACTTCTCCTCTCACTTTACACTCATATATCCAAGTATCTACTCGATATCTCCATTTATGTCTAACCTACATCTCAAACATACCAGGTCGAAAATCACAATCTTTCGTCCTACCCACCCCCTCCAAATCCCCTGATCCCACCCCAGTCTTAAACTCCCTACTAAACAGAATTCTCTTCTACCATTTGTAAGGTCCAAAAACATTAGACCCATCTTTGATTTCTTTCCTTTTCCACACTCTACATCCTTCAGCAAACCCAAGGATGGGTTCTTCAAAATATATCATGAATTCCTGAATTGACCACTTTCATCATACAACTAGCCTTACCCAAGCCAAAGTTCTCCATATTCTCTAACCTGGACTATTTCCATAGCCTCTCACTGCCCCCGACAACCTACAAAGCCTCCTCCCTTGCTTCACAGGACAGTGACCAGCGGGATTCCTTCTAACACCTTAGTTCCTCAGATCTCTTCTCTACTCAGGATCCTCCAAGTGCCTTCCCATCTCACTCACAATGAAAGCTCACATCCTTCCCACCAGGGTAATAAAGTCCAGGTGATCCGGTTCCTCACTCTACCCCTTCTTTTTGTGGAGCTCACTTTCTGCCATTCTCCCCTTGCTCATTCCACTGGCCACTCCACTCTCTTTGTGATTCTACAATCAGCCTCAAGCACGCTCTCCCATTTCTGGTTTTTATACCTACCTCTGTCTAGAACACTCTTTCCTCAGATGGCTGCGTGATTTGTCCTCTTACTTTTTTTTAGGTTTCTGCTCAAATGTCATCTTACAAAGAAAGGCTTTCCTAACTAGAGGAAAATATTTAGAAACTTCGCACTATGAAGATCTATCCCTTTACCCTAATTTAACTTTACAGCATTTACTATTTCTCCTTCCTATCATCCCCTCATTGAAATGTTACTCCATGAGACTAGGGAACTGTTTCCTGCTATGAACACATAGACTGTAATAGCATCTGACACATAGCAGATTCTCAATACATACTTTTTAAACAAATAAACCAGTAAATAATTATCACAATGTGTTATAACAATCATTTGACACTAAACGCTCCTTGGCTGAGGACAAGGATCAAGTCTTTTCATCCATATGCACCCAAAATTTAGCACTTACCTGAAAGATAATAATCGCTCAATAATATTTATCAAACATGTCAGGGCATTTTCCTCCTGAAACATACTAACTCTTTTCTATGACATGTTAAGAACTAGTAGATTCAAGTCATGCCTCTAAATCTGATAGGGGTGAAAGTTTGCCATTTTATTCAAGAGAGCACTGTTACTGCCCGCCCCCCGCCCCCCCCCCCCCAAAAAAAAGCCCTAACAGATATCAAAGGCACTGCAATAGAAAATACCATTTAAAAGATGAGGGAATACATGTCAATTGCCATTTGGCAAAAAAAAAAAAAAAAAAAAAAAAAAAAGTACATTAAAATGTATGCCTCGTGATATGAAGTTAAGGAAAATAACAGTACTTTTTCCATGGAACAAAAAGCAAGCAGGTTCCCCTTAGCTATCATTTATCATTCATAAGTTTATATTCATGGTATATTGAACTACTGCTTAGGGAAATCATTGTTCAGTACCCTCTCTCTTGAATAACAACTGTACTTTAAAAAAACAGAAAAACTTGTCAGCTGAAAACCTACATCTGATTAATCACATCCATGCAAGCAATCATCATCCATACAACCTTGGAATTAACAAAAAGAGCATCCATCGGGGAGCACTGGGTACCAGGTAGCCTATGTTCAAGTCTGGTGCTGGTACCAAGAACCAAAAGTCCGTCTCATTTGTCCCACCTTGAAATATTTAAGAAAATTCAGACAGTAGAAAAAATAGATTTAGGGAAATTGTATTCTTGTAATAAAAGATAAAGGCCAATAATAAAAAAGTTAAAACCAAGGTAAAGGTAAATAGTCTCCCAGGAAGCTGCCAAAGTGGAAAAGAAAAAAAAAATCCTTCAGTGAAAATTTACACCTGATACTTCTGTTTCCAACTGAGATGGAGTAATAGGAAATAGATATAACCTGCTACCTGAAACAACCAAAAAACTGAATAAAATATATGTAATGGTAGTTTTCAAGGCAGTGGACATGACACATCAAAGGACAGTAATCCTTGAGAGAGGAGATACACATGGAGTGAGCCTTATGATTTTTCCAGTTTTCTGCTTTAAAAGATGGTCCAGGCCATGGCACCCTGAGGAGAAGCCTGAATGGAGCCCAGCAGACTCTCTGAGTTGAGGAAATAGAGTTGGGAGTCTGGGGAGATCAAGGAAGCTTACAGGAGCAGAGAGACAGAAATACACAGAAAGAACTGCAAAACTCTACAGCAGGTCTACCTCAAGTATTCAGAATACTAATCAGTACATGCATGTGCAGAAACTAAGTAAGTCTGGGGGAAAAAAACACCCTGAAGGATTAGAAAGAATAGTGTCTGGAACTCACACAGACCTGTTCCCAATAGTCAGACTGGAAATCCTCATAATTCATAGGGAATTAGGTCGAGAAGGGTTTTCCCTCAGTAAAGAGGCAAAAGTAGCGCTAGACTAACCACTTCTCTATTCTGATAAACAAATCTTAAAGGCAAGACCCAAGGGGCTTCCCCTGTGGCGCAGTTGAGAATTTACCTGCCGATGCAGGGGACATGGGTTCGTGCCCCAGTCCGGGAAGATCCCACATGCCGCGGAGCAGCTGGGCCCATGAGCCATGGCCGCTGAGCCTGCGCGTCCGGAGCCTGTGCTCCGCAACGGGAGAAGCCACAACAGTGAGAGGGCCGCGTACCACAAAAAAAAAAAAAAAAAAAAAAAGCAAGACCCAAAAGGATCAAATTAACTTAAATGCATCCCATAATGAAGGTTAAGAATATGTATACAAAATCAAAATGTCCAGCACCCAAAAAGGTAAAATCTACTGATATACCATTTAAAAATTATCAGGAATGCAAGTAAGCAGGAAAATACAGCCCTTCATGTTAAGACAAGTTAACCAATGTAAAATGACTCAGAAATAATACAGATGTTAGAATTAACAAAGACATTGGAATAGTATTATAACTGCACTCCATATGTTCAAAAGTTAAGTAGAAACATTAAAAAGAAGATATTAAGATATTAGAAAGACTTAAATTTCTAGAGTTGAAAACTATCATGTGCAAGGTGAAGGGACAGAGGGAGAAGAGCCAATAATGGGATTAACAGTAAACACTACAGAACAAAGGTTAAAGGATTTGAAGATATAAAATAGCAACGATCCAAAATGAAATAAAAAGGAAAATTTTTTTTTAATAAACACAGTATCAGTGATCTATGTGACAACATCAAGTGGCCTATTACATGTGTAACTGGAGTCACCAAAGGAGGGGCAAGAAAAAAACATGTGTTGAATAAATAATAGCTACAACTTTTCCAATTTTGATAAGAACACAAACCCACATATCCATTAAGCTTAAATAAACCCAAGAATGAGAAACATGAAGAGAACTACACCACCCACATTATAATGGGGTTGCTTAAAACCAGTGGTAGAGAGAACATCTTAAAAGCAGAAAGAGAAAAAAAACATGTACAGAGAAATAAGGATAAGAATGACAGCAGACTTTTCTCAAAAAACAGAGGCTAAAGATTTTCCAGACATACAAAAGCTGAAAGAATTCATCACCAGCACTACAAGAAATATTACAGGAAGTCCTTCGGGCAGATCAGTATGTGAATGTACTCAAAGGAATAAAGAGCACCAGAAATGGTAATTACATGGGTAGATATATTTTAAAATTTTTCTATTATTTAAGTCACTTTAAAAGTTAGTTGACTGTTTTAACAAAAATAATTATAATGTATTCTAGAGTTTAAAACATATGTTTAAATAAAATATATGACAATAGTGCAAAGGTCTGGAGAGGAGACATAGAAGTATATTACTGTAAGGTTCTTATACTATATATGAAGTGGTACATCACTTGAAGGTAAACTCTGATAAGTTAAAGATATATGCTAAAACCTTAGAGCAACCAGTAAGTAAGCGAAACAAAGAGTTATAGTTGATAAGCCAACAGAAGAGATAAAATACAATCATAAAAAATACTTAATCCTAAAGAAGACAGAAAAAGAGCGAAAGGGACAAAAAAACGGATGGGACAAATAGAATACAACATATCAAGATGATAGATTAAAATCTAAACATATCAACAATCACATTAAATGCAATGGTCAAAACACCACAATTAAAAGGCAGGACTGTCAGATTAAAAAAAAAAAAAAAATCAAGACCCAACTATATGCTGTCTATAAGAAAAGCACTTCACTATAAAGGCACCAGTTAACTTTAACATGGCAACAGTAACCAAAAGAATGCTGGAGTAGCTATCAGGCAAAGTAGATTTCAGAGAACAAAATATTAGCATGACTAAAGAAAGTCATTTCATAATGATAAAAGAGTCAATTCATTAAGAGGATATAATAATCCTAAACATTTACATACCTAACAACAGATCTTCAAAATACATCTAATTACAGTTCTATCAAGTCATATGAGCTGGAAAGAGTATGGTGCTTAGAGGCCTAGAGACTTAAATCCGAATATTAGCCTTACCACTGCTTTTGTAACCCAGGGCAAATGATAAAACCCCTCAGAGCATAACTTCTTTGTCTATATTACAGACATCCTCAAACCTACCTATTTTAAGGATTTAGGAGGATTTGTCTCAACACTTACCATGTCTGATACAGAGCAGGAACTCAAAATTGGTTATTCTCCCTTCCTTTTGGAATGTCTGTTGCAGCATTCCTTCTAAAATAAGTACCTACATAAAAAAACCTACAAAAAAAAACCCCAAAACAAATAAGAAAATGGTCATAGGAACATGCATATCGATAATTACCTTAAACGTGAAAGGATTAAATGCTCTAACCAAACGACAGAGGCTTCCTGAATGGATACAAAAACAAGACCCATCTATATGCTGTCTACAAGGGACCCACTTCAGACCTAGGGACACATACAGACTGAAAGTGAGGGGATGGAAAAAGATATTCCGTGCAAATGGAAATCAGAAGAAAGCTGGAGTAGCAATTCTAATATCAGACAAAATAGACTTTAAAATAAAAATTATTACAAGAGACAAAGAAGGACACTACATAATGATCAAGGGATCGATCCATGAAGAAGATACAACAATTGTAAATATTTATGCACCCAACATAGGAGCACCTCCATACATAAGGCAAATACTAACAGCCTTAAAGGGGAAAATCGACAGTAACAAAATCATAGTAGGGGACTTTAACACCCCACTTTCACCAATGGACAGATCATCCAAAATGAAAATAAATAAGGAAACACAAGCTTTAAATGATATATTACACAAGATAGATTTAACTGATATTTATAGGACATTCCATCCAAAAACAACAGAATACACATTTTTCTCAAGTGCTCATGGAACATTCTCCAGGATCGATCATACATTGGGTCACAAATCTAGCCTTGGCAAATTTAAGAACATTGAAATCGTATCAAGTATCTTTTCCGACCACAATGCTATGAGACTAGATATCAATTACAGGAAAAGATCTGTAAAAAGTACAAACACATGGAGGCTAAACAATACACTACTTAATAACGAAGTGATCACTGAAGAACTCAAAGAGGAAATCAAAAAATACTTAGAAACAAATGACAATGGAGACACGATGACCCAAAACCTATGGGATACAGCAAAAGCAGTTCTAAGAGGGAAGTTTATAGCAACACAATCATACCTTAAGAAACAGGAAACATCTCGAATAAACAACCTAACTTTGCACTTAAAGCAATTAGAGAAAGAAGAACAAAAAAACCCCAAATTTAGCAGAAGGGAAAAAATCATAAACATCAGATCAGAAATAAATGAAAAAGAAATGAAGGAAACAATAGCAAAAATCAATAAAACTAAAAGCTGGTTCTTTGAGAAGATAAATAAAATTGATAAACCATTAGCCAGACTCATCAAGAATAAAAGGGAGAAGACTCAAATCAATAGAATTAGAAATGAAAAAGGAGATGTAACAACTGACACTGCAGAAATACAAAAGATTATTAGAGATTACTACAGGCAACTGTATGCCAATAAAATGGACAACCTGGAAGAAATGGACAAATTCTTAGAAATTCACAACCTGCCGAGAATGAACCAGGAAGAAATAGAAACCATAGTTTCAGAACAATCACAAGCACTGAAACTGAAACTGTGATTAAAAACCTTCCAACAAACAAAAGCCCAGGACCAGATGGCTTCACAGGCGAATTCTATCAAACATTTAGAGAAGAGCTAACACCTATCCTTCTCAAACTCTTGCAAAAGATAGCAGAGGGAGCAACACTCCCAAACTCATTCTATGAGGCCACCATAACCCTGATACCAAAATCAGACAAAGACGTCACAAAGAAAGAAAACTACAGGCCAATATCACTGATGAACATAGATGAAAAAACCTCAACAAAATATTAGCAAACAGAATCCAACAGCACATTAAAAGGATCATACACCATGATCAAGTAAGTGGGGTTTATTCCAGGAATGCAAGGATTCTTCAATATATGCAAATCAATCAACGTGATACACCATATCAACAAACTGAAGGAGAAAAACCATATGATCATCTCAATAGATGCAGAGAAAGCTTTTGACAAAATTCAACACCCATTTATGATAAAAAACCTGCAGAAGGTAGGCATACAGGGAACTTTCCTCAACATAATAAAGGACATATATGACAAAGCCACAGCCAGCATCATTCTCAATGGTGAAAAACTGAAACCATTTCCACTAAGATCAGGAAGAAGACAAGGTTGCCCACTCTCACCACTCTTATTCAACATAGTTTTGGAAGTTTAAGCCACAGCAATCAGAGAAGAAAAGAAATAAAAGGAATCCAAATCGGAAAAGAAGAAGTAAAGCTGTCACTGTTTGCAGATGACATGATACTATACATAGAGAATCCTAAGGATGCTACCAGAAAAGTACTAGAGCTAATCAATGAATTTGGTAAAGTTGCAGGATACAAAATTAATGCACAGAAATCTCTGGCATTCTTATACACTAATGATGAAAAATCTGAGAGTGAAATTAAGAAAACACTCCCATTTACCATTGCAACAAAAAGAATAAAATATCTAGGAATAAACCTACCTAAGGAGACAAAAGACTTGTATGCAGAAAACTATAAGACACTGATGAAAGAAATTAAAGATGATACAAATAGGTGGAGAAATATACCATGTTCTTGGATTGGAAGAATCAACATTGTGAAAATGACTCTATTACCCAAAGCAATCTACAGATTCAATGCTATCCCTATCAAATTACCACTGGCATTTTTTACAGAACTAAAACAATAAATTTCACAATTTGTATGGATACACAAAAGACCCCGAATAGCCAAAGCAATCTTGAGAACGAAAAATGGAGCTGGAGGAATCAGGCTCCCTGACTTCAGACTATACTACAAGGCTACAGTAATCAAGACAGTATGGTACTGGCACAAAAACAGAAATATAGATCAATGGAACAGGATAGAAAGCCCAGAGATAAACCCACACACATATGGTCACCTTATCTTTGATAAAGGAGGGAAGGATATACAGTGGAGAAAAGACAGCCTCTTCAATAAGTGGTGCTGGGAAAACTGGACAACTATCCATAAAAGTATGAAATTAGAACACTCCCTAACACCACACACAAAAATAAACTCAAAATGGGTTAAAGACCTAAATATAAGGCCAGACACTATCAAACTCTTAGAGGAAAACATAGGCAGAACACTCTATGACATAAATCACAGCAAGATCTTTTTTGACGCATCTCCTAGAGAAATGGAAATAAAAACAAAAATAAACAAATGGGACCTAATGAAACTTAAAAGCTTTTGCACAGCAAAGGATACCATAAACAAGACCAAAAGACAACCCTCAGAATGGGAGAAAATAGTTGCAAATGAAGCAACTGACAAAGGATTCATCTCCAAAATTTATAAGCAACTCAGGCAGCTCAATAACAAAAAAACAAACAACCCAATCCAAAAATGGGCAGAAGAACTAAATAGACATTTCTCCAAAGAAGATATACAGATTGCCAACAAACACATGAAAGAATGCTCAACATCATTAATCATTAGAGAAATGCAAATCAAAACTACAATGAGATATCATCTCACACCGGTCAGATTGGCCATCAACAAAAACTCTAGAAACAAGAAATGCTGGAGAGGGTGTGGAGAAAAGGGAACCCTCTTGCACTGCTGGTGGGAATGTAAATTGATACAGCCACTATGGAGAACAGTATGGAGGTTCCTTAAAAAACTAAAAATAGAACTACCATACGACCCAGCAATCCCACTACTGGGCATATACCCTGAGAAAACCATAATTCAAAAAGAGTCATGTACCAAAATGTTTATTGCAGCTCTATTTACGATAGCCAGGACATGGAAGCAACCTAAGTGCCCATCAACAGATGAATGGATAAAGAAGATGTGGCATATATACACAATGGAATATTACTCAGCCATAAAAAGAAATGAAACTGAGTTATTTGTAATGAGGTGCATAGACCTGGAGTCTGTCATACAGAGTGAAGTAAGTCAGAAGGAGAAAAACAAATACCGTATGCTAACACATATATATGGAATCTAAGAAAAAAAATGTCATGAAGAGATTAGTGGTAGGACGGGAATAAAACACAGACCTACTAGAGCATGGACTTGAGGATATGGGGAGGGGGAAGGGTAAGCTGTGACGAAGTGAGAGAGTGGCAGGGACATATACACACTACCAAATGTAAATTAGATGGCTAGTGGGAAGCTGCCACATAGCACAGGGAGATCACCTCTGTGCTTTGTGACCACCTAGAGGGGTGGGATAGGGAGGTGGGAGAGAGGGTGATGCAAGAGGGAAGAGATATGGGAACATATGTATATGTATAACTGATTCACTTTGTTGTAAAGGAAAAACTAACACACTATTGTAAAACAGTTATACTCCAATAAAGATGTTTAAAAAAAAAAAAAAAAGAGATTCATCATCAGAAATAAAATCTGGCATCTCCCCCAAGAACTTAAAGAGTCTTCCCTCTCCTAAAAGTCTTTAAAGTAATGGTCATGTTTGGACCAGCTTCGTTTTTGTTTAAATATTATGGGCAGCCTCCAACTGAGATAAAAGGAAAGTGGACTAGGGTGTTAGCTCTGTTGCCATCCAATGCTAAAGTCACTGGGTTTATTACCTGACTTTAACTGTACACAAGTCAGAACAATCCTCAACTTGATGTTTACTTGCTCAAACACCCTTTTAGTATTCTGTTTCATCTGCATAGGTTATAGAACATTATACACTGATCCAGAAAGAAATACTTTTGGGTATTGAATTCAAATTGTTCTTCCACATTGTGAAACAACTATTTATGTAGAAAATTAAAGGTAGCCATTGAAAAGTAGTCATGATAATACTTTTTTTTTTTTTTTTTTTTTTTTTTTGCCGTACGCGGACCTCTCACTGTTGTGGCCTCTCCCGTTGCAGAGCACAGGCTCCGGACGCGCAGGCCCAGCGGCCATGCTCTGCGGCACGTGGGATCTTCCCGGACCGGGGCACGAACCCGTGTCCCCTGCATCGGCAGGCGGACTCTCAACCACCGCGCCACCAGGGAAGCCCGATAATACTTTTTTAAACAAAAGCCAAATGCAATTCACTGGGTAGTCATTTAAAAAAACAAAACAAAACAAAAAACAAAACGGAGAGCTCTAACTCCCAGTGCAAATTTCCTTTCACCATTAACTATCACAGTAAGGAAACTGCTGGTGTCAATTCTGATTTTTCACTGATTTAAAAGTCTACATAAGATTTCATCTCATCAAGACAAACTAAGATTGTCAAATATTACTAAAATGCAAATTTTGAAGCTAGAATATCTATGGGCAGTTTTTTGTTTAGCTCAGTATTTCACAATTAATAATTTCTGATTATGGCAATATACAGATGAATCAATGATTTGCGAAAATTCTTTGTGGATTTGCAATATGGCCTATTGGGTATTTAATTCTAAGAGTAAAATATGGCCATTACTCAAGGTTTAAAAAAAAGACACTATTAGGTACACGTATGTATTAGTGCTATGTAATACTACTGTACTATACAGTACTATACTCATACCTGCATCAATTAGTGGAACAACAAAAAATAAGGTTATTGTTAAGGTTTAGAAAGGTAGGGCAATGAAATAGCAAAATGAGGGTGGATGGGCATCGTAATGAAAAGTTTCATAAACATGTTGGGAATTCCTCAAGGCTTTGTTGGAGGAAGGTTAAAAACTCTCAGAGAAGATGAGGTAGGACATTTCAGCAGCAGGATTTAGTTATATGATGGAGGGTAAATTCAGTGGCATCAGATTACAAAACACCTTGAAGTTTCTACCTACACGTTAGTTACACATTTTATATGGGGAAGTATCAATGACACTAAATTACAGATTGTTTTTAAAGGACCTCTTTTATTGAGGAGAGGAGCCAGGAAGAGTGAAGAAGGAGTTAGGAGAAGAATGAGAGGGCTCAATACACTTTGATGTTAAGTTCTGAAATAAGATATTTAAAAATGTTTGCAATCATTTTCAGAGAAGCCATTAATAGGTCAGAAAAAGATCAGAGAAAAGAATGACATTTTGTAATAATAAAAAAGTTTAATTTGCACCTGGCTGCAAATACTTTTTCAATAAAAACTTGAGGGTATGAAGGAAAGAACCTCAGGAGCTGTTCAAATGATTATGAGATGATTTGCTATTGCTATGAAAATTATTCTGGCATTTCTCAAAAAGGCAAAAAAAAAAATACTCTTACAGTTTCCCCAGGCTATTCCAATTTATTTTTCAGAAGACTTACTTTTAATTAAAACCTAAAAAATGTCTATCTAGATATATCTGTATATATTGATATCTATATTTATAGATCTATATCCATAATATTTATATTTATGTAAATATAGAGAAAGACAGGTCTTCTTTTTTTTTTTTTTTTTTTTTTTTGCGGTACGCGGGCCTCTCACTGTTGTGGCCTCTCCCATTGCGGAGCACAGGCTTCGGACGCGCAGGCTCAGTGGCCATGGCTCACGGGCCCAGCTGCTCCCCGGCATGTGGGATCTTTCTGGACCGGGGCACGAACCCGTGTCCCCTGCATCGGCAGGCGGACTCTCAACCACTGCGCCACCAGGGAAGCCCGTCTTTTTAAAAATTTTATTCAAGTATAGTTGATTTACAATGTTGTGTTAATTTCTGTTGTACAGCAAAGTGATTCAGTTATACATATACATATAAGACAGGTAGTTTTATACACACACACACATATATATATATATTACACACACACACGTATATTTAAGCTATCTTTTAACATCCAAATCCCAGTACTCTTAAAGAAAGCTCTTTAAATATGTTTTGCATTCAGTAGAATTTTAAACTTTCATTCAACAGTCTTTCCTATTTCCCCTTTCTTCCCCTTTTTGGGGCATATTATGTATTATAGATTTCCATGCTATATGCCTTTGAAATCCATTACAAGGTTATGTTATTTCTGTGCTGGATCACCAGATCTATGTTGGGTCAGACCTGTTTCCAAACATATCAATTTACCGTCTGTATCTCCACATTCTGTCATAATGCCCTAGACCCAGCCCCAAACTATTGTATAAAAAACTGGCTTCCCGGGGCTTCCCTGGTGGCGCAGCGGTTGAGAATCCGCCTGCCGATGCAGGAGACACGGGTTCGTGCCCTGGTCCGGGAAGATCCCACATGCCGCGGAGCGACTGAGCCCGTGAGCCATGGCCGCTGGGCCTGCGCGTCCGGAGCCTGTGCTCCGCAATGGGAGAGGCCACAACAGTGAGAGGCCCGCATACGGCAAAAAAAAAAAAAAAAAAAAAAAAAACTGGCTTCCCTGGTGACACAGTGGTTAAGAATCTGCCTGCCAATGCAGGGGACACGGGTTCGAGCCCTGGTCTGGGAAGATCCCACGTGCCGCGGAGCAACTAAGCCCGTACGCCACAAGTACTGAGCCTGTGCTCTAGAGCCCGTGTTCTGCAACAAGAGAAGCCACCGCAATGAGAAGCAAGTGCACCACAAAGAAGAGTAGCTCCCACTCGTGGCAACTAGAGAAAGCCTAGGCATAGCAACGAAGACCCAACACAGCCAAAAAAAAAAGAAAAAAAAGCTTTGTTGCTTCCCACTCACCCACTAGCAATAATGGTTACAGCTTCCTCACAACAGCAGCTGGACTTGTACACCCACCCCCTTCCACCACTCCCCTTTGATATGTCCCTACACTGACTTCACACTCCTCTCCAATATTATTATTAAGCTCTTCATTCTTCCTCTCAACACTCTCATGTTACTGTTTTACAAACTAAAGCCCAATGAAATTTGCCTAAGTCACACCACATATCAGGTCAGTCTGTTTTAGAATCAATTGACAGAACACACCCATATGATTCCAATTTCTTGCTCTGCTTTCTATATCACCAAACTGACAGGAGTTAAAAAGCCAATAGAAAAGCCAGTTAAATACTACAGTTTCTCCTACCCAGTGTTTATTCATTTCAATTATTGTTATTTCAAAGAACTCATATATAGAGACTCAATTCTCTTAACCATTCAGAGCCTGGAGCTAACAAAAGCACTGATTCTTACTGACCGGCCATCATTCTGGAGAGGCAACAGCAGGCTATGAACCTTACTAATTATAGTATAATATTTGGCCACATGCAAGACCCTAGGGTGCTATTTATATCCTACTCCTCAGATCAAGTTCAAGGGTTTGAAGTTCAAGGGAAGAACAAGCGAGGTGGCACAACCAGACTTCACCACTGCAGACCATACCACAAAGCAAGTAAAAACACCCTTGTTCTTCTCATTTTTATGACTTAATCCACGTGCATATCTTTAAAAGGGTTTTCTGTAAGGAAAAAAAAAATATTCCACTCATTTCCTCCCTCCTCCAATACCTATTTCTCAAAAGTTCAAGAAGTAACTCTACCCTCTCTCATGAAGGAAAGCACCACTAACTAGTACAACCCAACAAGGCATTATCCAGCTTAATTACAAAGTGTCACAAACATCACAGTAACAACAACAAAAAAGGCTCTTTCTAAACAATTGACAATACTCAATTTAGGCTATAAAATAGGAGGATTTGTTTCCATAGCTTATTTAGAATTTTGCTTCCTTTCCCACTCAATGATATGCATGCAATTACTAGGTCTAACAAAACCAGTTATGTGTCAGAACCTGTAGGAGGAAGGTCCCGGGGAAAGGCAGTGTCAAGCAATGTCGTCATCATCACACCATGAGTCAACACCTTGGGCTGCAATCTGACCTAAGCACCTGGGTAAGTAAGGAGTAAAGAAGGACAAATCGCAAATGAAGAGGGGAGCTAGTCCCAGGAGAGGGGGCAATGGTTGCTGGAGGGGCCAACAACAAACGTCCAGAACCTCAGCCTCTGAGCTTCTCCAGTTCCCTATGCGGGTGAAGTCTCAAGGCTTCTTAGGAAGCACTCCTCTGATGGGACAAATGAACAAATTAATGTATTCAGAAGGGAAGTTCAGAATACAAATTCCTCCACTTCTGAGCTGGGTCACAAAATAATGACTTGCTTAGCATCAGGTTTGGGACTACCAAACCTTTAATTCCTCGGATAAAAGTTATTTAATATTGCTTTCCTATTCCAAAATAACGAGATCCATCATTACAGATACTTTGGTAAATCTCCATTTGTACCCACCAGAACTGATCCCAATTTTCAGAGAACACAACCTCCGTTCTCCAAGTAATCCCAGCATTAAACCCCTGACCCAAAACAACACAGAAGTCATGACTGTATTAGCTGCTAACGTAGAATGAGAGAGCTTGGATGTTCCTTTTATATAAACTAGCCTCTGAACTCGAGAATTACTGACCCCCACCAAAAAAAAGAACTACAAAATAAAATAAAAAACGATGTATTTCCCATTTCTTACAGGGAGAAAAAACAATTTTCATGTAACATCAAATTTACCTGCCTTTGCTCTCAAAGTAAGCCTAAGTCATTCGTTATGTTTTGAATTTGCTTATTTTACATTTATTTAGAACTTTCCTTCTAAATGTCATAAGGTTGATTTTTGAATAACAATAAAACAGGTGCTATTTTCAGAGCCCTTGTACTTATTCCAAAGGAGACTAAAGTAATTTAAGCTATATATACATATATTATGGGACACTAAAATAAATTTAGGGCTTCCCTGGTGGCGCAAGTGGTTGAGAATCTGCCTGCCGATGCAGGGGACGTGGGTTCGTGCCCCGGTCCGGGAAGATCCCACATGCCGCGGAGCTGCTGGGCCCGTGAGCCATGGCCGCTGAGCCTGTGCGTCCAGAGCCTGTGCTCCGCAACGGAAGAGGTCACAACAGTGAGAGGCCCGTGTACCACAATAAATAAATAAATAAATAAATAAATAAATAAATAAATTTAAATTGTTTAATACAAAAAGAAAATGTAAATTAAATATGAAGCAAAGGAAAATAAAGGTATGAAAGCAAGATAAAGCCAGGAGCAGGCCTGGTATCAAACATGTATCCCATGCATCTCCATATACTGCAAAAGATATAACAGATGGAACTGAACACCGTACTGCTTGGTACCAAAGATGGAGCTGGCACTAACCTCTTCCTAAAGGAAGGCAAAGAGGAAAATGTGATCACTGACAAGAATCTCAGGATCCTGGGGAGAAAAACAAAGAGACAGAAAAGGAGAAGCACAGTGAGATCTGATACTAAGATCAGAGAAGACTTTTTCCTTCCTATCTTGGTCAAACTGTGCTCTGCTACCTTTGCCTGGGAGGGATGGGGAGGGGGGAGGGGGAGGCAGGTGGGAAAGGGATGAGGCACATGAGATCAGATGAGACCTCAGTCCTTCAACGCTGCTGCCCCAAGAAGAGCAGCTCTGGGTAATCTTACATAACTGGCCTCTGAGCAAGAAGTTATTGGGGTTGGGGGAAGGTTAGGTGACTTGACTTTAAACAATAAATTGACAACCGTTGACAGAGTTGGGTCCACAAGATGAGCCACTGAGGCACAGGAGAACAGATTAGAATTTCCGTGTGTCTGGTATGATATATATATATATATAAAATTTATTTTACCTTAAAAATAAAGTAAGCTCTCCTAAAGTCTCTTGTTTGAATTTTCCCTGGTGCATTCCCTAAATCACATGCTACTGGAACTGTGAGGCATGGAGAGAGAAAAGGGGATTCTGCCTGGAGGGACGAATCCATGCAGTTCTTCACTCCCAGCATATGGTGAAAGACTGCAACACATGTGGGCCTGGCTAAGAGGATGTACAAATAAGATTACATCAGTTTAACTGAACTCTTTTACAAATGTACAAATGGCTTAAAAAGATTCCTGCAAAGGAAACATGGACTAAGGATAGCACTAATAACATAAGCACGTGCAAACAAACAGAAAATGGTAAAATGGACCCTTCTATGGATTTACCTTAATCAGCCATATGTTATAGGTAAAAATTGAAAATCTAATCAGATCTGAAAATAAGAGGGCAAAAACAAATCATGCAACACAGGCTGAATCATCAGGAAAACTACTTGAAATACGGATTATATACCCACTATCATTAATTATGAATTGTGCCCTAATTATCACTTGGTGTTTTAGACATCAGCTATTAAAACCAGATATCAAAATAAACTACTTGGTCCAAAACTCATCAAACTACATACTTTAAAATAGGTGCAGTTTTCTGTACATAAATTATATTAAAAAAATAATGACGCAAAAGATATAACCTTTGAATGCCTGTATCACAAAGAAGTAAGCTTAGGTTAAAAATAATGAAGCATATTTAATCACATTGCTCTCACTAAAATCATATAATTTTGTTACATGATTAAAAGGGCTTTACAGTATTAATAAAAATTAAATAATAAAGTTTATTTTACCTTTATCTCCTCTTATAAAATCTGTTTTTGGAAGTGCTTTATATTATGCTTAATAAGAGTATATAGTATATACACATAACTTGTAAATAAAAATACATGTTTTATGAGTGCAGACTCCAATGTTCTACCAATGGAATTTCACTAATACAGGAGATATTGTATGAATTATGTGAAGCAGAAATGTTTGGAGTGTTTGGATAGGTCCTTGGAGAGAAAGAAGTCCAGTAGCAGTGACAGCACCTTATCTTTGCATCCCCCCACCTTTTTTATTCCTCTATCTTCACCCTTACCATGGCAAATGTTTTTTTATAATATATGGTCTAGCTAATTCTTTTTTTAATAAATCATTAAAACCTCTGTTATAAGGAACGGCAAGCATAGCCTCCACTACTCCTGGAAGGTTCCAAAAGCAATATGCAGTGATATATGTGATGATGATACATAATGTCATGTGCCTAAATTATTTTTGTAATACAAATTACCCTAGCATAATTCACATTAAATTTCATTTGAGACCTTTCATCTAAGCCACTCTGCTTGATTAGGATCTCTGGTATGTCTTTTCAGCCCTTTCAAATGCTTACTGTCCTGAATGGGACTTCCATAAACTAAATTTGTCACCTGCTCCGTTTCATTAACCCAATCATGAACACATTAAATATTGAGTCCCTTGGGCAAAGGCCTCATGTAACCAAGTCCCAGAGCTTCAGTAAGGCAAGTGCCTTGATTACAGGCTTGTTTGCTGTCTCAGAGGAAACATGGACAGATAATGAGTAAGAAGACAAAGTAAGCAGGAGAGAAGAACGGGAGAGAGGAGGAAAGGAAAAAAGCCAACTCTGGAAGTGGGCTCTAGGGGAATACACTGACAGAGGTCAAAGACTGCTTCCTCTTCCTCTTCCCACATCTCCAAGGATCACACTGTGAAGCTGGGAAGTGAAGGTGGGGAGCTATGGTTCAGAGAGGAGAGAAGGGCTTCCCTGGTAGCGCAGTGGGACATGGACACAGTTATAAAGATGAGGAGATGAACACTTTCCCATGGCTGTGTCTGAAACTTTGAGAAATCCTCCTTTTCAGACACTAACATTTTCTAAACTCCCTCACAGTGCACTGCACAGATATAACCACTCACAGGTACTGCTGTCAAAGTCTACACCAACTCAAGAAGAAGAAGAAAGAGAATATATTTAAGAGCCAATAAAATTTTTTCTTTAAAATTAAAATTAAGGGGCTTCCCTGGTGGCGCAGTGGTTGAGAATCCGCCTGCGGATGCAGGGGACACGGGTTCGTGCACTGGTCCGGGAAGATCCCACGTGCCGCGGAGAGGCTGGGCCCGTGAGCCATGGCCGCTGAGCCTGTGCATCCGGAGCCTGTGCTCCGCAACGGGAGAGGCCACGGCAGTGAGAGGCCAGCGTATCACCAAAAAAAAAAAAAAAAAAAAAAGAGAGGAGAGAAAAGCTCTTTCTAAGTCATAGGTCAAAACTCTGAAGGAAAAGCTGATTGGGGTGAAAGATTAAGCTCCACTCTGGAGCTTAATGTTGGACAAGGGGTTTCCTCACCCAACATGGCCTGAATTTCAGAGGATTCAGGAGTTCAATCTTCTTTTGAACCACTCCTGATATTTTTAGGCAAATGAAATCACAATAATGTTCTTAAATACATGTAACAATTTCACATTCATAAAGTTACACTGCATTTCAGAATTTTTTCACTTCAGTGAATATAAAACCATCAAGGCCAAACTTAGGAACCTATTCTCTATCATGTATCAAGTCAAGATGTAATGATAACAATCATCCTATATTTACCTTCCATTTCACTTAACAGCAAAAGTGATATATAATTATTTCACCAACTCATGATATAGTTGATCAAAGAGAATTCTAGATATGCAGCCCTAGCCAACCCTGTCTCCTCAAAGAAGTCTCATCACTGGATTTAACAGGGATAGTTGACTAAAGGAATATTTTTTTGATTAATATAAAAATTAATTTAAGATAAACATGGACACATAAAAAGAAAAAAGATGAAAGCCATGGGACACGGACACAGTTATAAAGATGAAGAGATGAACACTTTCCCATGGCTGTGTCTGAAACTTTGAGAAATCCTCCTTTTCAGACACTAACATTTTCTAAACTCCCTCACAGTGCACTGCACAGATATAACCACTCACAGGTACTGCTGTCAAAGTCTACACCAACTCAAGAAGAAGAAGAAAGAGAATACATTTAAGAGCCAATAAAATTTTTTCTTTAAAATTAAAATTAAGAATTTCTTTAACTTTTAAGAGCAAACTTTAGAAAAATTCTCAGTTGTAACGGAAAGAATTAAGATCATTTCCAAAGTGGTGGCTAAAAGGAGCACCACATTCAATTGAGGAACTTCACAAGCTTGACATCAAGCCCGTATAGCACGTTTCACAGTTAGGCAGAGAGAAAACACATCTGCAAAGCACCGCCAACTCCAATAGAAAGACGATTTCATCTCCAACTCCTTCAAGGAGACTTACAGAGAAAAAGTATGGATGAGCTTCCCTCCTTCGTTTTAAGCCATTTAAAGGTTAAACGTACAATCTAACAGGAAAAGAATGGCCTGAGTTCATAAGGTTACGAGGTATTTGAGATAACTGTGAATAATCTCTCATGTCCTACTTTACCACTTGTTCTCTTTTTTTTGCATTCCTTCATTGCACACAAATGGACACTTTCCAGTATAAAAGGGAACAGATGGAGTTAAAAACTACTCATCTCCCCCGACCCATCTGCGTGTCTTTCCTACAAAGTGATGGTCACACGTGTGTACATCATCATTTCCATTAGTCACCACTATGGATGGATTCGAGGCTGCAGCCCATGGATAGAAGGGACTGCTGTGCACCCTTTGGAGGACAGCTGCATCCTGCCCCAGCTGGCCTGCCCAGTGCCCAGAGGACTGCAGAAGTGGGTCAGACGAGCAGGCAGTGGCAGAATTAAACCACAGAAACATTCAGTCACAAAGAGAATGAGGGCCACACTGGAAAAGACTGTCCCAAAGTGTCAGGCTTTGGTTTATGGGGTAGCTCAAGACAGATGCCCAGGAGTTGGGATGCAGACAAGACCTTCCTTCAAGGGAGGTGAGCCCTGGGCCTGCTACACACCAGCCTTCCTGTCCCCTGATTTCCACTATCCCATCCTTCCATGTGATACCGAACAAGGGTCAGCACACACAGCAAAGTCTTTTTAAGCTCTCTCTGGCCACTTAAAACGTCTTCAAAATAAATACACCAAAGTTTTCCTTTAAAAAGAATTATGAAAAATAAAAATAAATAAATAAAAACAAAAAGAATTATGAATGTAACTTTGACTCATAGTAGCCTTTCCCAAATTTTATTTTGTGGAACAATACTCTAGGAAGATGTTAAAAATGTTCCATATACACACACACAAACAGGTGTGTAAGATTTTTTAAGATGTTAAGAGATTCTTTTGCTGGAGAACTTCCCAGGGTCTTTTTTATGTTAATCTTCACTGGGAATTTCCCAGGGAAGAATAAAGTGGTGATGGTGGTGGGGATAGAAATGTTTACTGAGTGGTTCAACAGAAACCAGATCAACATCACCTCATTTTTTTTTTACATGAATTAGCTTATTTAATCCTCAAAACAGAGCTATTTAGTAAGTAAAATTGTACAGTATAAAGAGGAGGAAACTTAAACTCAGAGAGATCATTATAACGCAGCTAATAAGGAGCAAAGCAGGAACTTGAACCCAGATGTGGCTGAAGAGTACTGTTATTCATTCATTCATGCAGCAAGTTGGTAAATATTTACTATGTGTAGGACACTCCTAAGATATATATTTCTCTAATAATAATGTTGCTAATTATGACCAACATCTTTCCTCCTATCAACTTCATATTTTTAAAATGTCAAACTTACATGAAAAAGCTTAAAAGAAAACCCCAATGAATATCCATTCCTCCTGCCTGTGAAATTCACTTTGTATAAAGTAAAGTAAGTTTCAAAGAGGAAAAGAACAAAAGGGAAGTCACTGAAGTGGGAAAAAGCACTAAACATTCAGAAGACATTTTGAAGGGTCAGTTCTGTCTCCAATAAAAGCAAGGCTAATTTCTTAAATCTTGCAGTTGTCAATAAGTGTATATTTAGCTCATGCCTTAGACAGCACCTCTTGATGAATATATTGGAAGGATCATTAAGATGTGCTAATATATCCTTATTGCTGCTCTATCTCTAGCACCAAAAACAGTGATACCTTGAGTGATAGCTGAGGGTCAACATTAAACAATTATATTTGCAAATGTGTGCATAAATAGAAGTATATATTCTGTGAGTTTTACTGTGTCCTTCCTGATAAGACAAGAGCACTCATTGCCTTGACCTCACCTGTATACTCAGGTGTGGCTGAGCATCTGCACACAGGTGGTCCCCCCTCCTCCCCTTCCCACCAAAAGATAGAGAAGTTATAAGCAGAAAACTCATGAACAGAGTCCACCTAAAAGTCACAAAGCATGAAAAATTCCCCAGTTTAAAATAAACCACAAAAGGCGAAGACATCTACAATACCTTCCACTCTGACCAAACTGGAAAAGACTATCTTGAAGATAAAGCTAAGGTTCTAGAGAAGCCTCAAGACAAGCCCGGTAGGCGGGGGTGGCGGCTCCAGAATGCTGAGTCTGAACTTACTACCTGTCAGCCTTTCTCTCACAGCCTTCTACCCTCCTTCTCTCCTGCATAATACAATCATAAAAATGAAACACATTTACTAATGGGACGCTTAAGATCTCTCCATGTCTCATCTCCTACTTGATGCTCTTTGTATCTCATCTGCACCCTCGTAAAGATGAATAGATAATGAATATAGACTCTGCTCATGCCCTATAATTCTGCCAGTGTATGGCTGGGAGACTTACACTGTGAGCAAATCTTGGAAGCGGGGATTAGAGAGGAGGACACCAGTTATAGGACATTTGGGGCGTCCAAAATCTTCTTCTTTCTTGTCTATTTTGAAGAGGAAGGGGCTATCTTTGACAGCACTCTATACTGTGAATCCTATCCTCCCTTCTATCACTCAGATGTGAGTTTTGATTAGGAAGTAAACTGTGTGAGGAAAGAGCTAGGCCCTGGACACCCTTTGTGCTGGCACAGGGGATGGCAGAGGTGTGGGTACTGAAGTCAGACGTGCAGCAGCTTCGTGGGTCACGGCAGAGGCAATGTGGCTCAGGGGTTGTCAACAAAGGCAGCTCTCTTGTCCTTTCAGAGTCTGTAAGCCAGCTAATATCCCATAACAAATCCCATTTAAACCAGCCAGGGTGGATTCTATTATCTGCATCAAAGAACTCTAGCAGATACAGAACTCTCTGGTAATGAAAGGTTTTGAAATTGCAAAAGATCCCAGTCAGTGGAGCAAAAATTTCATAAACCAGTTCCACACCACTCACCACCCCTCCATCTACATTAGACGTTGTAAGGACACTAAGCCAGTCTTTTGCTTAGGGTTCTTTTAATCCAAAAAAGTAATACAGATTTCTCTCTTGGGGCTAATAGCAGAAGAGAAACCGGTGCTTTGTCTTGTTAGACAAGTTCCAATGATGATGGGGGACTGTCAACTACAAGAAGGCAGCTCTTACTGGCTGAATTGTGTGTTCCCCCCACCTCAAAATTCATATGTTGCAGCACTAATCCCTAGTACTACAGAATGTGATTTTATTTGGAGATAGAATTTTTAAGCAGGTGACTAAAATGAGGAGGCCAGGGTGGGCCCTAATCCAACCTGACTGGTGTCCTTCTAAGAAGAGGAAATCTGGACACACGAAGAGACACCAAGGAGGAAAGACCATGTGAGGACACAGCGAGAAGGTGGCCATCTGCAAGCCAAGGAGAGAGGCCTCAGGAGAAAGCAACCCCGACAACACCCTGATCTTGGACTTCCAACTTTCAGAAATGTGAGAAAATAAATGTTATTTAAGCCACCCAGACGGTGGTCTTTCATTATGGCAGCCAGAGCTGCCTAATACAGAAACATAAAGGGCATTGATTGGACATGCGATCAACAAAGTAGATTTTGGCCTTTATTTGCCAGTTACCAGTTCTGGTTCCTGGGTAACTAGTTACAACTTTGAGCTCGTCTCTGCATTCTTCTTCTCTCACTACACTTCAGACACACTGCACTCTCAGTTCCTGAAACATGCCAAGCTTTTGCTCCTACCAGTGCATCTGTGTACGCCATTCCTCAGCTGAAGCCTCCTTCCTATGCCCTTCATATAGCTGGCTCTTTCTCAACCTCAAGTTCTGAGACTTTGTGTCTTTTTCTGAGAGGCTATGCCCGACCACAGTAGCTAAAGTCACTCTCTCTTACTGCTTTATGTTCAAACTACATACCATGATTTTAATTATTATTTTTGTTTATTTGGTATTTTGTTGTTTTCCTTGTAAGACATAGACTCCAAGAGGGAGGATACCATGTCTACCCTGGTCATTGTATTCCTAAAGCCTAGCAGAGTGCCTGGCTCTCCATTAAGCTGTCAACAGATATTTGGTGAATAAATCAGTGAACTGGCTCTCAAACTCTAGTCCACTGAATGAATGGTTCTCAGCTGAGCTGATGGTAGAAACTGCCTAGGCACCTTACTCTTCTCAGGCTCCATCACTAAGATTCTGATTCAACTGGCCCCAGGATGGTAGCAATTTAACAAGTTCCCCAGATGTTCTCATGCACAGCTGGATTTGGAGTCACTGGATGAGACAACTTCCAAGATCCATTTTAAAACTTATTTGTCGGGCTTCCCTGGTGGCGCAGTGGTTGAGAATCTGCCTGCTAATGCAGGGGACACGGGTTCGAGCCCTGGTCTGGGAGGATCCCACATGCCGCGGAGCAACTAGGCCCGTGAGCCACAACTACCGAGCCTGCGCGTCTGGAGCCTGTGCTCCGCAACAAGAGAAGCCGCGATAGTGAGAAGCCCGGGCACCGCGATGAAGAGTGGCCCCCACTTGCCACAACTAGAGAAAGCCCTCGCACAGAAACGAAGACCATTTGTCTCCATGGTACTTTCATGTCATGGTATTTTTCCTCCCTCATGTCATCATATAAGCTATTCTAAGATAAAACAAATGCTGTTGGCAGAATTATGAAGGGAGAATCACTGTCATCACCATGTAATGACACCAAGTGTGCAAAATGAGGCTTCCATCCAAGGATCAAAAAAATTAAAAGAAATCCATGGCATTCCCACATGATAAAACTTCAGGTGTTCAGCTTCTGTCCAAAGACAGAACAAACATAAACAGTGACATTCACACCTGACACTAAAAGCAAATGGCCCAAAATGTTAACTCTGGTTATCTCCAGATGGTGAGTTCATGGGTGATTTCATATCCTTTCTTTTAATCTCTTCAAAAAATGTTACACAATGAACATTATTACATTTATAATCAGGAAAAATAATCATGTTACTAAAAATAATCTTATTCCTAAAATCAAACTGGAAAGTGCCATGACACCAAGCAAACAAAACACACTGGCATCCGAATGTCAAGGGCCCGGCCAGAAAGGCCATGGAGGCAGTGCATCCGACCCCCTGAATGGTTGGCCAGAGCAATATGAGGCATTCAGAGATGGGTAGGAGACAGGAGGAGGTTCAACTTCAGCTAAGCTGTAAAGGAATGGAAAATGTACTGAGCAAAAAAATTAAGTCTTTTACCTGCTCATTGGGTGATAACTGGAAGACTAAAAAACAAAACAAAAAATGTGTAAACGACAATGGTAAAGTACTGGGACTGCTGACTGCAGCTAAGAGGCATTCATTTCTTGCAGGAAACAGGCAGGGATGGGTTTCCTGCCAGCCGTTCTAGAGCTGATAGCTTTGACTCGCCTCCAGCACCTATGGGGAAAAGGAAAACTCCCCAGAGCAGCAGAGATGTACAAAACATGCCTTCAAAGGCCACCACGTGAAATCCCCGGGAATTCTTACACCCTTGCCTTCTGTTTGCCACAGAAATCTCCAACAAACACCTATCAGATGAACTCTGGCTGTCTGCTGCCACTAGCAGTTTAATGTCTGCTGCATTATTAGCATTTTCGGTGAAAGATATTGAATGACTTTGACTGCAGGGTGACTATATCCCAACTCAGCCCATTACTCACTGCACTTAGAGTGTTCATCTCAAAGCAGGTATGTAATTATATACAGAGCCAAAAAATTATGCATGGCCGACACAATAAGGGAAAGGAAAAAATGAATTGAAGGAAAATATTATAAACTCTAGATTGCTTTGTTCCTGCATAATAAGTTGTTCCTGTTTGTTTCACTGCTACTGGGAGTTGTATTAAAGACTGGACTGCTATGTTCACAACCCAGTATCACCAGTTAGTAACAGGAATATAACTTCACTCCAGACAATCCCTCTGGGTCAGTTTCTTCAACTGTAAAATGGAAAGAGTGTCTTGTATCCCTCATTGAAATGATCATTGAAATGATCAAATGATGCTAAAGCATCCTGTAATGACCCTGAAAGTTCTATTTTCCTAGATTGCTTTGGGCCAAATAAGGAGGTAGACTAATACAGGGATTAAGAGCACTGGCTTTGAGTGTGATTCTAGCTCCATCCCTTGTAGGTATGTGAATGTGGACAAGTTATTAACCTCTCTCTAAGCCTCAGTTTCCTCATCTGTAAGACAGAGATAATAATATCTATCCCATAGGTTTATTATGAAATTTTAAAAAATAATTCACATAAAGTGCTCAGCACAGTTTCAGGCACATTACAAATACATACTTATACTAATGATAACTTCTGTCTACAGCAAGGGTCAGCTATAAGGCAATCTAAAGCAAAACATGCCATCCCAGGTAGATACTTTCAGGAAACCCCCTTCTGGCTGAAGGGAGAATCACCTTTCTAGAGACAGAGGTGGTGTCCTATTCATCCCTGTATCCCCGAGCATCTCCTACAGGTCCCTGCACTCGGTGAGTGTCCATACTCTGGTCCAATTAATGGTCCCAAGATCCTTCTTGTTGATTCAGAGACCCTCTGATAGGAAGCAGGGTCTCTGTCTCCTTGGATTACCCCCAAGTGGTTCACCAGGAAATCACTTCTTTAATGAGTTAAAATGAAAGTACCCGAGTGAAACAGTTAAAAACAACAAAAAAGAGCGATATTAATGCATGATCTCATTAGGATGATTTCCCAACTTTCATCTCTAACTCCTCCGTGCTATACAAAAATGTGTCTCCTTCAGAGCAGTAAATGTGCCTGCCATTTAAAATGCACTCTGAGAGCCTTGAATAACACTGACTGGCTATTCTGAGCACCCAAATGATTACCTGTTGCCTGACATGGGTACTGCCAGACAATGAATAAACCAATAAACCAAATCACCAATAAACCAATAAAACCAATAAACCACCAAGGGTGGATGCAGGCTCAATGTTTTTCTCCTCAGAAGAATGAGTTATCTTTGGCTCTGTATGCTAAATACATTTATAACACTCACACCTTTGCTAGCCTCATTCAAGCAGTCATTTGACCAGCTATTAATGAAAGACACAATTCTTGCTTTCAAGGGGCTCTCAGCCCAATGAGGGAAGCAGCATGGGGTCATTGTTAAAAGGCAAGGCTCAACAGTAAGAATAACTTCTTGAAATCTCAATTCTGCCTCTTGTTGGAAGACTTAGAGAAAATGGCTTAATTTCTCCAATTCTCAGTTTCCTTATATATAAGATGGGGAAAATAAGACCTACCACTCTCATGAGATCAGAGAGCTACCTAGCTCTCTTTCTGTTTTGTAAAGACACAGCAAGAAGAGCTCTCTGTAAACCAGGAAGACGGTCCTCGCTAAAGACCCCGACCATGCCAGCACCCTGACCTCAGACTGCCAGCCTCCAGAACTGTGAGAAATAAATGCTTGTTGTTTAGGCCATCCAATCTCTGTTAATTTGTTAGAGCAGCCCGAACTAACTAAGACATGATCATCATTAGCAGTCGTGGTGGTGGTGGAGGAGGATGTGCCACTGACAGATGTGGGCTGGGGTCAGAGCACAGATCAAGAGCATCCAATTCAGTGGGAACTCACGAAAAAGACTTCCTGGAAAAGGAACTACTTACCTAGAAAGAGTCAAACCGGCGAAGAAGAGGGAACAGGAAAGATGGCAAACCAAAGATAGCATTTGCCCACAAGCGTTTTTTACTTTGGAGGTAGGAAGAGGATATAGCTGGGTGGTCCACACTTGCTTGGGTTTTTCTTTGAGAAGCTGCCACTGCATACCTCAGGCAGGCAGGTGCTTAGAGGAAAGCACTGGGGCAGAAGATGCTTCATTCTATAGAATTTCTTGCAAACAAATCAGTGTTTTAGGTTATATGACAGACGGAAAAACATTTTGTTCTACAAAGCCATTCTGTTGTTTAAAATAACGGCATTGGTTATAATATGATTTTACCACAGCCCACAATGGGGCTCTCCTTCTAAAATAGCTGGCAGTTTTATTGATAGATCTGATACTGTCCTCTTACACCACTTCTTTCTGCTCTTCTTAACCATTATTATTTAGTTCTCCTTCATTTTATCTTCCTCCCAACTAGCAGTTTTAAGTAGTTTTGGATCAGGAACTTCTTCTACCTTTTGTATTTTCCAAAGCCCCTGCCTGACAGGGTGTACTAAACTTGTGAGAAGCATCAATAAAGGTTGTCTAAAGAAAAAAAAAAAAGAATTTTTTTAGCATCATTAAGGATAGCTTGAAATTTAAATGACTCTACCAGATTTAAGTTATAAATCTTTATGGTTCCACCACCTGAAGGCAAAAATGTTTTTTTAAAAAATTATAGTTCTATTACTTCTCTAATTGGAATGAACTCAAGAATGATCCTTGTATAAAGCAGAAACTAACACACCATTGTAAAGCAATTATACTCCAATAAAAATGTTAAAAAAAAAAAAAAGAATGATCCTTATTTCAATAGGAAGGCTATACAAACTGTCAAAGTGTTACATTCCCAGAGCACTCTTCAATCTTCTCAAAGGAATGCAAGTATAATCTTCTTAAATATTTTCTAACTTTTGAATTGATTTTTATTCACAATTACCTGCTAAATACTTACCTTTTAACTTGCATGTCCTTGCCCTTAACATAGAAAACTAAAAGTACACTAGCTTTTGAAAAATGTACCAGAAGCAATATTCAATACCGTCAGAAATAAAGCTAGAAGGAAATTACCACCTGAGCCTTGTCAAAGTAAGGGGAGCCTTACTTGATATTTTCAGTTAAAAAGATTAGACTGATGAAACCGCAAATTACTCCTCTTCCTACATGTTTAAAATTTGACTGGAATTTTCTTGACTCTCTTAGGTTCAAGTGAAATACATACCCCTTCATCCTGCCGAAATCACTTTACTATAAACTGTTAGGAAAATCATTCCTGAGTCATAATCTGCCAAACGACATACAGACTGGGAATCCAAAATACCTTCAGGTTTTTTCTCAAGGGCTCTAACTAAAGAGCTTCCATTTCCAGTAGGAAAGCTCTAATAAACCTTAATAGTTCTGTGTACTCAGGAAGTACAAATGCTCATAAATGATCTCTTCAGAAATTCTCCTATTTAAGAAAAACTATCCATGACCAGATTATCAGCTTGCAAAATAACATGACAATAGCAAGTCAGTCAATAGTTTATTTGCATTTCACTGAATCTTTACTGAACACCTCCACAAGATGACAGGGATGCTAGGCCCTTGTGATCCAGGATCCCTTATCAGAAACCTTGGGATCAGATGTACTGTGTAATTCAGTATGTTTCCAGGTTTTGCCAAGTAAGTTGGATTAAATATCATGTTTTACTAACTCTCCCAAGCAGATGTGGGTCAGTGTTAATATCTCTGCACCAACATGTATGAATATCATATCAACAAGTTAGATTATACTGTCAAATGAGTTATGGAAAGATGTAGATTTTAGAGGGATCTAGGGATGACAGATAAATAATATACTACTCCTATATCAAGGAGCTCACAGATAAGAGGAAGATATTTATTTATCCCTCTGAGTCAGTTAATAAGCCAGTATCAATCAGCCCCAAGTTCAGCCTTCTACACTCTGTTCTGGGATGCTCGGCTCAGCAAACCCCATTTCTGCTTTGCCATCTGCTGGCTCCTCTATCTGCCAACAAACGATGTCATGGGAGACTGGAAGACCAGAGAGGGAGAAGGGACACATTCCCTCTGGTGGATGGATGTTCCCATGTTGCCTCCTGTCTGTTGGCAGTTCCTGTGAGTATCATCCAGGCAATGCTTCACCTCTGGGCAGTGGCAGGTCCCTTCAGCAGCACTGGAATCCAGTTGGCCGGTTTCTCCACAAAAGGAGAACCCACCACACCCAGAGACCTCAGCAGGAGCTGGACCCCAGCCCACTGGGACTCTCTTCTAAACTCAGCCAGGGTAGCACCCTCTCCTCAGGTCTGCTTCAGTTCTATAAGGCCCCCCTCTAAGTTTCTAAGTTTTAGTAACCTAACCTCTTCCCTCCAGTTGCTACATCCTTGACACTGTTAGTAGTCTCTTCTTGCCTTGTCAGTTTCCCACATCACACCTTTATACCTAGTTAACAATTCTTTATATTAAAGTATCGCTGTTCAGATAACTAGTGTGGTTACTACCCCTGATTGGACTCCTGCTGATACGCAATTCCCAACTTGTTATAATAAGTCTGGAAACACAGATTATGAAAGAAAATATTACAACAGCAGGACCAGGGAAAGATTCTGAGGGGCTAATATCGGTAGTTGAACTAGAACCTTACAAGACAAGAAAACAGGAGAAAGGGAAATTCTGATAGAACATACAACAGAAGCAACCACACAGTAAAGGCAAAGCCCTGCTCACAGAAAGAATTTTTGTGAGGGAGGGAAAAGAGGCAAGGCTGCAGGAGAGACTTTTTTCTAGTGCTAAGAAATGTTTTCTGGAGACAACAGATAGTTATTGGATGTTCACATGCAGTTCCCTGCTTTGTATGGCACAGCACTGAGGGGAGTGTAGAGGACAGCTAACAAGGGAGTATAGCATAGAGGAGAGCCTGGAAATCAAGTAGAAAGCTATGTGCTAGGACAAAGTCTCTCCTCTAAAAATTTATATAATAGCAGGAAATTCAGACACAACTCACTAAATACTGTATAATTAAATATAAATAGATCCTAAATGTTGACCCACACTCATTGGCAGCAAACAATAGAATTTTAGTCCACTTCAAAAAGTGGTATGACAACTTTAATTTCTAAACTTAAGATTTTCATTAAAAAGTACTTTCACATAGAGCCAACCACCCTCCCACATACACACATAACCATGATGAAACTTGTGATTATGCAAATGTCAGTAGGGCTAAAATCTGCATTTATTAAAAAAGAAAGAAAGAAAAATCCTCTAGAGAAATAAATATGTAATATAACAGGAATAAACTCTTCCAGTCCAAAAGAAGTACCCAAATAAATTCAGTGACTACTGATTTCCTAACTTGATTTTCTTTGGACTCCTGTAGCACTTCTAATTTTAATACAATTATCATTGACTCATGTCCTTGTATTATCTGTTATTTTATCTTCTCTTTTAAGCTAGATGACAAAAGTACTCTGTCAAGGGGAAGAATCACACATGACACTTCTGCTATATTCTCCTAGAATCTGTCACAGTGAGTAGAAACTCCTAAAATATTTGTTGATTTGTATGCTAAAATATATAGTATTTTCAGATATCCACTTAAAGAACTCTATAACAAATATTATGTGAAATTATTTTGTTAGAATAGTTCTCAGTAATTTGAATAGTGTGATTTATTTACTTTTATATTCCCTGAAAACAACCTCTTGCTCATAGTAGGAATGCAATAAATATTTGCTGATTTGAGTTGACTGAGGAAGAGAATCAAGGGTCATTTAAATATTCTGAAATCAAATTCTTCATTAATTTAGGATCTGGACAACCAGAGTTAATAAAGACAAACTGGACTTGAGAAAAACAGTTAAAACTTTTGGAACTCATTTTCATATTAAATAGCTTATTTAAAAAAAAAAAACAGATGAGGAAAGCTTAGGACACACTGGCGCACTTCCACAGGTTATTTGATGAACAAAGACATCTGGCTTCTTTGATGATTTATGGAATTCCACCCTTAAGGCCCACTTGATAGTTCCAAAATATGTTTTGCAATATTTGGACATCGTCCAGGTGGCTGGTTTAATTCACATTTCCCCAAACACTCATCTTATTGGGAAGTTTATTATTTCTTTATGGTTACAATTAAGTCCTAAATTCTAGGTAAAGTGTGTTCAGGGTTTTATGAAACAAAATGAGAACTTTTAAAATTCATTTTTAATTTAAAACTGAAATTAAGCTTAGATCTGCTTAATTTGTCCTAAGTCTCAGTTTCCTGTGTATGATGTAGGGAAAAACTAAACATTACACAGAATTTCATTTTTCAGGGAAAAATACATTTAATCAAGAGATAATTAAATATACTACTTCTTAAAGGCTGACAAGTACAAGTATTATTTCCAACAGTATACAATAAAATAGTATAGTTTGGAGATTCTTTTCTCCAAGAGATCTGTTAAACATAAATGTCAAGGTATATATAGTAAGTAAAGTAGTTACACGTTTGATTTTATTCAATGTGAAGCCAAATGAGAAAAAGGAAGAGAAAAGTCAATAGGACAGGGAAAGAGCCACTGAATGCCAACCACTATGCAACAAGTAAGGTTAATCTCTGTCAGTAGCCAGAAGTTTGAAATCCAAAAGCAATACAGTTTTCTGACAAAATTAACCTTTGGGATAAATCTTCCCCTCAACCCCAACATGGATGATTACAGAATAAATTAAGTTATCCAAAAAGGAAAAATGTCATATGACTTAGCCAAATACCCTATTAGCCAAAAAAAGCAACGTATTTGGGCTTCTTGGAACATTAAGAACAAAAATGCAATGGTATTCACATCTATACAATGGGAAAAATAAACCATATAAAAGGAAACCAAATTAGAACATTCTTTACTTTATAGTATAAAAACATTTTAGGAATTCCCTGGTGGTCCAACGGTTAGGACTCTGTGCTTCCACTGCCAGGGACCTGGGTTCGATCCCTGGTCAGGGAACTAAGATCCGACAAGTCGTGCAGTGCAGCCAAAAAAAAGAAAAGAATATTTTTAAATATTTGTAGAAGTTAGCGTGTCTTTTTAAAAATACACTGTTTACAAAACAGAAAATTATAAATCTGTAGTGCCATGTACTTAAGAATGATGGAATAGGATTTTGGGGGGACCTTCAAGATGGCAGAGGAGCGTGAAATGGAGATCACCTTCCTCCCCACAAATACATCAAAAATACAACTACATGTGGCACAACTCCTATAGAACACCTACCGAATGCTGGCAGAAGACCTCAGACTTCCCAAAAGACAAGAAAATCCCCATGTACCTGGGTAAGGCAAAAGAAAAAAGGAAAAACAGAGACAAAATAGGGATGGGACCTGCACCTCTGGAAGGGAGCTGTGAAAGAGGAAATGTTTCCACACACTAGGAAGCCCCTTCACTGGCAGAGATGGGGGCTGGGTGGGGGGGCGTGGGGGAGAAGCTTCATAGCCACAGAGGAGAGCTCAGCAACAGGGGTGCAGAGGGCAAAGTGGACAGATTCCCGCACAGATGATCAGTGCCGACCAGCACACACCAGCCCAAGAGGCTTCTCTGCTCACCTGTCAGGGCGGATGGGGGCTGGGAGCTGAGGCTTGGGCATCAGAGGTCAGATCCCAGGAAGAGGAGTGGGGTTGGCTGCGTGATCACAGCATGAATGGGACTAGTGCGCCACAGCTAGCCAGGAGGGAGTTCAGAAAAAAGTCTGGACCTGCCTAAGAGGCAAGAGACCATTGTTTTGGGGTGTGCGAGGAGAGGGGATTCTTTCCCTGTCTGCCCACAGAAGGCAGAGCACTCCCTAAACAGCTGGGACCCCAGAGACAGGCATGAAACGCTAGCAATGCTGCTGCAGCCACCAACAATCCTGTGTGCAAGCACAGGTCACTGTCCACACCTCCCCTCCCAGGAGCCTCTGCAGCAAGCCACTGCCAGGGTCCCTGGATCCAGGGACAACGTCCATGGGAGAACATATGGCACGCCTCAGGCTCTTGCAATGTCACACCGGCCTCTGCCACTACAGGCTCACCTGCATTCCTTACCACTCCCTGCCCCAGGCCTGAGTAAGCCAAAGCCCCCAGTCAGCCTTGCTTTAACCCTGTCCTGACTGGGTGGGAACAGACGCCTGAGGGCAACCCACATGCAGAGGTGGGGCCAAAACCAAAGAGGAACCCCAGGAGCTATGCCTACAAAGAAGAGAAAGGGGAATCTGTCCCACCAGCTTCAAGAGCGGCAGATTAAATCCCCACAATCCCCACCTGGCATCGGTGGAATACCGGAATAGACAAATAATCAAGCCAAAATTGAGGCGGTGGATGTTGGAAGCAACAGTACACTTGGGGTTTGCTGTCTGCGACTGACTTGTTTCTGATTTTTCATGCCTATCGTAGTATAGTTTACAGTGAACATTATCATCGGTAGAATTGTTTATTGGTTTGGTCATGCTCTTTTTTTTTTATAGCATTTTTTAAGTTTTAATAACTGAAATTTTTTTTTTTTATTTTTGTGCTATGCGGGCCTCTCACTGTTGTGGCCTCTCCCGTTGCAGAGCACAGGCTCTGGACGCGCAGGCTCAGCGGCCATGGCTCACGGGCCCAGCTGCTCCGCGGCATGTGGGATCCTCCCGGACCAGGGCACGAACCCGTGTCCCTTGTATCGGCAGGCGGACTCTCAACCACTGCACCACCAGGGAAGCCCATGAAAATTTTTAATTTTTATAATTTTACTGTATTTTAAAATTATTTTTTCCCTTTCTATTTATCTCCCTTTTCTTCTGAACCATGTGGCCGACAGGGTCTTGGTACTCCAGCCTTGTATCAGGTCTGAGCCTCTGAGGTGGGAGAGCCGAGTTCAGGGCACTGGACCACCAGAGACCTCCCAGCCCCATGTGATATCTACCAGCGAGAGCTCTCCCAGAGATCTCAGTCTCAAAGCTAAGATCCAGCTCCATCCAATGGCCAGCAAGCTCCACTGCTGGATGCCCCATGCCAAACAACTAGCAAAACAGGAACACAACCCCATCCAATAGCAGAGAGGCTGCCTAAAATCATAATAAGTTCACAGACACCCCAAAACACCACCGGACGCAGCCCTGCCCATCAGAAAAACAAGATCCATATACATCCACCAAACACAGGCACCAGTCCCCTCCACCTGGAAGCCTGCAGAAGCAACTGAACCAACCTTACCCACTGGGGGCAGACACCAAAAACAATGTGAATTATGAACCTGCAGCCTGCAAAAAGAAGACCCCAAACACAGTAAGTTAAGCAAAATGAGAAGACAGAAATATGAAGCAGATGAAGGAGCAAGGTCAAAATCCACCAGACCAAACAAATGAAAAAGAAATAGGTAATCTACCTGAAAAATAATTCAGAGTAATGACAGTAAAGATGAACCAAAATCTTGGAAATAGAATAGATAAAATACAAGAAATGTTTAACAAGGACCCAGAAGAACTAAAGAACAAACAAACAAAGATGAACAACAAAATAATTGAAATTAAAAATTCTCTAGAAGGAACCAACAGCAGAATAACTGAGGCAGAAGAATGGATAAGTGACCTGGATGATAAAACAGTGGAACTAACTTCCACAGAGCAGAATAAAGAAAAAAGAATGAAAAGAATTGAGGACAGTCTCAGAGACCTCTGGGACAACATTAAACGCACCAACATCCGAATTATAGGGGGTTCCAGAAGAAGAAGAGAAAAAGAAACGGACTGAGAAAGTATTTGACGAGATTATAGTAGAAAACTTACCTAACATGAGAAAGGAAATAGTCAAGTCCAGGAAGCACAGAGAGTCCCACACAGGATAAATCCAAAGAGAAACATGCCAAGACACATATTAATCAAACTATCCAAAATTAAATACAAAGAACAAATATTAAAAGCAGCAAGGGAAAAACAACAAATAACATACAAGGGAATCATCATAAGGTTAACAGCTGATGTTTAACAGCTGATCTTTCAGCAGAAACTCTGCAAGCCAGAAGGGAGTGGCAGGACATGTTTAAACTGATGAATGGGAAAAACCTATCACGAAGGTTACTCTACCCAGAAAGGATCTCATTCAGATTTGATGGAGAAATTAAGACCTTTACAGAAAAGCGAAAATTAACAGAATTCAGCACCACCAAACAAGCTTTACAAAAAATGTTAAAGGAACTTCTCTAGGCAGGAAACACAAGAGAAGGAAAACACCTACAAACAAACCCAAACAATTAAGAAAACGGTAATAGGAACATGCATATTGATAATTACTTTAAATGTAAATGGATTAAATGCTCCAAACAAAAGACACAGACTGGCTGAATGGATACAAACATAAGACCCATATATATGCTGTCTACAAGAGACCCATTTCAGACCTAGGGACACATACAGACTGAAAGTGAGGGGATGGAAGAAGATATTCCATGCAAATGGAAATCAAAAGAAAGCTGGATAGCAATACTCATATCAGGCAAAATAGACTTTAAAATAAAGACTATTACAAGAGACAAGGAAGACATAATGATCAAGGGATCAATCCAAGAAGAGAATACAACAATTGTAAATATTTATTCACCGAACATAGGAACACCTCAATACATAAGGCAAATGCTAACAGCCATAAAAGGGGAAATCGACAGTAACACAATCACAGTAGGGGACTTTAACCTCCCACTTTCACCAATGGTCAGATCAACCAAAATGAAAATAAATAAGGAAAAACAAGCTTTAAATGATACATTACACAAGATGGACTTGATTGATATTTATAGGACATTCCACCCAAAAACCACAGAATACACTTTCTTCTCAAGTGCTCATGGAACATTCTCCAGGATAGATCATATCTTGGGTCACAAATCAAGCCTTGGTAAATTCAAGAAAACTGAAATCGTATCAAGTATCTTTTCCAATCACAACGCTGTGAGACTATATATCAATTACAGGAAAAAAAAACTGAAAAAAATACAAACACATGGAGGCTAAATAATACGCTACTAAATAACAAAGAGACCACTGAAGAAATCAAGGAGGAAATAAAAAAAATACCTAGAAACAAATGACAATGAAAACATGATGACCCAAAACCTATGGGATGCAGCAAAAGCAGTTCTAAGAGGGAAGTTTATAGCAATACAATACTACCTCAAGAAACAAGAAAAATCTCAGATAAACAACTTACCTTACACATAAAGCAATTAGAGAAAGAAGAACAAAAAACCCCCCAAAAGTTAGCAGAAAGAAAGAAATCAGAAAGATCAGATCAGAAATAAATGAAAAAGAAATGAAGGAAACAATAGCAAAGATAAATAAAATTAAAAGCCGGTTCTTGGAGAAGATAAACAAAATTGATAAACCATTAGCCAGACTCATCAAGAATAAAAGGGAGAAGACTCAAATCAATAGAATTAGAAATGAAAAAGGAGAAGTAACAACTGACACTGCAGAAATACAAAGAATCATGAGGGATTAGTACAAGCAACTATATGTCAATAAAATAGACAGTCTGAAAGAAATGGACAAATTCTTAGAAAAGCACAACCTTCTGAGACTGAACCAGGAAGAAATAGAAAATATAAACAGACCAATCACAAGCACTGAAATTGAGACTGTGATTAAAAATCTTCCAAGAAACAAGAGCCCAGGACCAGATGGCTCCACAGGCGACTTCTACCAAACATTTAGAGAAGAGCTAACACCTATCCTTCTCAAACTCTTCCAAAATATAGCAAAGGGAGGAACACTCCCAAACTCATTCTATGAGGCCACCATCACCCTGATACCAATACCAGACAAAGATGTCACAAAAAAAGAAAACTACAGGCCAATATCTCTGATGAACACAGATGCAAAAATCCTCAACAAAATACTAGCAAACACAATCCAGCAGCACATTAAAAGGATCATACACCATGATCAAGTGGGGTTTATCACAGGAATGCAAGGATTCTTCAACATATGCAAATCAATCAATGTGATACACCATATTATCAAACATAATAAAAACGATATGACCATCTCAATAGATGCAGAAAAAGCTTTTGACAAAATTCAACACCCATTTATAATAAAAACTCTCCAGAAAGTAGGCATAGGGGGAACTTATCTCAACATAATAAAGGCCATATATGACAAACCCACAGCCAACATTGTTCTCAGTGGTGAAAAACTGAAACCATTTCCCGTAAAATCAGGAACAAGAAAAGGATGCCCACACTCAACACTATTTTCTCCATAGTTTTGGAAGTTTTAGCCATAGCAATCAGAGAAGAAAAAGAAATAAAAGGAATCCAAATAGGAAAAGAAGAAGTAAAACTGTCACTGTTTGCAGCTGACCTGATACTATACACAGAGAATTCTAAAGATGCTACCAGAAAACTACTAGAATTAATCAATGAATGTGGTAAATTAGCAGGATACAAAATTAATGCACAGAAATCTCTTGCACTCCTACACACTAAGTATGAAAAATCTGAAAGAGAAATTAAGGAAACACTCCCATTTACCACTGCAACAAAAAGAATAAAATACCTAGGAATAAACCGACCTAAGGAGAGAAAAGACCTGTATGCAGAAACTTTAAGACACTGATGAAAGAAATTAAAGATGATACAAACAGTTGGAGAGATATACCATGTTCTTAGATTGGAAGAATCAACACTGTGAAAATGACTATACTACCCGAAGCAATCTACAGATTCAATGCAATCCCTATCAAACTACCAATGGAATTTTTCACAGAACTAGAATAAAAACTATCCCAATTTGAATGGAAAGAAAAGACCCTGAACAGCCAAAGCATTCTTGAGAAAGAAAAATGGAGCTGGAGGTATCAGGCTCCCTGACTTCAGACTATACTACAAGGCTACAGTAATCAAGACAGTATGGTACTGGCACAAAAACAGAAATATCGATCAATGGAACAGGATAGAAAGCCCAGAGAAAAACCCACGCACGTATAGTCACCTTATTTTTGATAAAGGAGGCAAGAATATACAATGGAGAGAAACAGCCTCTTCAATAAGTGGTGCTGGGAAAACTGGACAGCTACATGTAAAAGAATGAAATTAGAACACTCCGTAACACCATAGACAAAAATAAACTCAAAATGGATTAAAGACCTAAATGTAAGGCCAGACACTATAAAACTTTTAGAGGAAAACATAGGCAGAACACTCTGTAACATAAATTACAGCAAGATTCTTTTTGACCCACCTCCAAGAGAAATGGAAATAAAAACAAAAATAAACATATGGGACCTAATGAAATTTAAAAGTTTTTGAACAGCAAAAGAAACCATAAACAAAATAAAAAGACAACCCTCAGAATGGAAGAAAATATTTGCCAATGAAGCAACTGACAAAGGATTAATCTCCAAAATATACAAGCTGCACATACAGCTCAATATCAAAAAAAGAAACAGGGCTTTCCTGGTGGCGCAGTGGTTGAGAATCTGCCTGCCGATGCAGGGGACACAGGTTCGCGCCCCGGTCTGGGAAGATCCCACATGCTGCGGAGCGGCTGGGCCCGTGAGCCATGACCGCTGAGCCTGCGCATCCGGAGCCTGTGCTCTGCAAAGGGAGAGGCCACAACAGTGAGCGGCCTGCGTACCACAAAAAAAAATAATTAATTAATTAATTAATAAAATAAAATAAACAGACAACCCAATCCAAAAATGGGCTGAAGATTTCAACAGACATTTCCCCAAAGAAGATATACAGATTGCCAACAAACACATGAAAGGATGCTCAACACCCCTAATCATTAGAGAAATACAAAGCAAAACTACAATGAGGTATCACCTCACACCAGTCATAATGGCCATTCTGGAGATTAAAAAAATTAAAGATGATACAAACAGTTGGAGAGATATACCATGTTCTTGCACTGGAAGAATCAACACTGTGAAAATGACTATACTACCCGTAGCAATCTACAGATTCAGTGCAATCTGGAGATAAATAAATAATAAAGACAATAAATGCTGCAGAGGGTGTAGAGAATAGGGAACCCTCTTGCACTGTTGGTGGGAATGTAAATTGATACAGCCACTATGGAGAACAGTATGGAGGTTCCTTAAAAAACTAAAAATAGAACTACCATATGACCCAGCAATCCCACTACTGGGCATATACTGTGAGAAAACCATAATTCAAAAAGAATCATGTACCACAATATTCACTGCAGCTCTATTTACAATAGCCAGGACATGGAAGCAACCTAAGTGTCCATTGACAAATGAATAGATAAAGAAGATGTGCCACATATATACAATGGAATATTACTCAGCTATAAAAAGAAATGAAATTGAATTATTTGTAGTGAGGTGGATGGACCTAGAGTCTGTCATACAGAATTAAGTAATTCAGAAAGAGAAAAGCAACTACCATATGCTAACACATATATATGGAATTTAAAAAAAAAAAAGGTTTTGAAGAACCTAGGGGCAGGACAGGAATGAAGACACAGACGTAGTTGAGAATGGACTTGAGGACAGGGGGAGGGGGAATGGAAAGCTGGGATGAAGTGAGAGAGTAGCATTGACATATATACACTACCAAATGTGAAGCAGACAGTGGGAAGCAGGTGAATTGCACGGGGGGACCAGCCTGGTACTTTGTGTCCACCTAGAGCGATGCGATAGGGAGGGGATATGGGGATATATGTATACATATAGTTGATTCACTTTGTTATACAGCAGAAACTAATGCAACATTGTAAAGCAATTATACTCCAATAAAGTTGTTTTAAAAAAAAAGAATGATGGAATAAGTATTTAGAAAAAGTCTCACTAATTTCTAAGCATTCTGTAATGAGCTGTGGTACCATGTATTATAAAATCTTATTTTAAGCCATGGTTTGTTAACAGATTATCTTCAAAGAGTACCTATCATTTATTTATATATGTGTATGTGTATGCATTTTTTAATATGTCCATTATTTGTCTGCAATATTATGGCAATATTTTAAGCTGAATGATACTAAAAAGCACTGAGTAATACTTATAATTTTATCCATAATCCTCTCAAATTTTTATAAAATATTATTCATTTTAATACTTTTGGGAAGTAAAAACTATAATCAGTAAACTTCATGGATAAAAGGTAGCTAATAAATAGCAAAGTAGTACCAGAAAGAAAATAAACATCAATTATGCTGTGGTAGGTATGAATTAAAAGTACAAGCCAAAGTGAGTGAAATTCTGACTACTATATTTATTGAACACATTTTCATAGATGCTACACTATTTATTGATAAAGCTGACAAATATATAAAATTGTTCTCTATTAAAAAGGATACTGATAGATGGATTTTATCAAATTCTTTTTAGAATTTTAGGCTTATCGGTGTATGAATATAATTTTCTCTCTCCTCCATTTTTAAAAATTAAGAGATGTTAAAAGATGCTCAATTAATTGACACCTAAATTGGAGCTTTTCTTAAAACAAACAAGAAGTGCCCTTTCTCTCACATTCTACCCCATTTCTCTTAATATATTCTGCCCCAGCTATATTTAGTATCACTAAAGCTGTTATATTTCCTTACATGAAATAGAAATAGTCTATACTTGCCCAGGAAAATACATTTTCCTATTATTAACTCTCCCACTTTGATTACTATGAGCAAAGTATTATGAGCAACAGTTTTATTATTTTGGGAGAAACTTTACAGCTGCAAGCAGGGCACAGAATGACATGGTGATTCAGGAATAGTGTATCTGAATAGGCAAGATTTCTGTGTATTATGAAAGGAAGGTGATTTGAGAGTTTGTCAGATTATAAGCGAGAAAAATGCTATAACATAGATCCAACCTTCTTACCTAAAGACGATACGGTCAAAGAGTACATACACACTGATGTCACTCTATAGGATATCTACATAAACCAACTGCAAAGACAGGCAGAGGCTATAAATGGTCCAGGGTGAAGAAGAGCCCAAGAGGGGCTCACACATCATACACATGCTTTCCCTCGGAGTCTGGGTCTCTGTTCTCAACACATATTACTACTACCATTACGATATCTTATAAAGCATTATACAAGATGATATCAGGCAGGGAGAGTGAGGTACAACAAACACTTCCTAAAAATTATACAAATAAACAAAACAAAACAAAACTGTATGTGTACAAACTGAGGGAGACTTAACTTACTTGCATTTTGTGTAGATAGACACCCTAGAAGTATTATATGACTAAAAGTTCAGTCTGAGGCAATGGCGTTATGTGGAAGTATATTCGCCACAAAAACAAACAAACGAACAAAATCTCATGTAAAGCTTGGGCCACTATTAGAACTACAGCATCCAGTACAAAGACCATTAAAAATCCTGCTGTTCCCTGCATATAAACTTTACTACATGTGAAGCCAACTTTTTTTTTTTTTTTTTTTTTTTTGTGGTACGCGGGCCTCTCACTGTTGTGGCCTCTCCCGTTGCGGAGCTCCAGACGCACAGACTCAGCGGCCTTGGCTCACGGGCCCAGCCGCTCCGCGGCATGTGGGATCTTTCCGGACCGGGGCACAAACCAGCATCCCCTGCACCGGCAGGCGGATTCTCAACCACTGCGCCACCAGGGAAGCCCGTGAAGCCAACTTTCAAATTTTGACCGTAACATATTCAAGGGCACTGGCAAACTACAGCAAGCCCAGAGTTGAGCGAAGACAGAAAGGGGTCTAGAGACCTTGTCCTGTAAGGTATAAAAGAAGGAGTTGAAAGCTTAGAAGACTACAAAAAAGAAAATACTTCAAGAGTTGACAGAGAGATGTGGCCTTGGTTAAGCTAAGTAATGTCTTCGTGCTTCAGTTTCCTAATTTGTAAGACAGAAATCATTAAAGCACCTATTTTGTAAGGCTGTTGTAAAGATTAAATTAATTAAAGCAAACCCTAGAACAGTGCCTAGCATGTAACTGATCTCAGCAAGTGCTATCATTAATAACATCATCTTCATTATTTTCTTCTATAGCCTCCAGACGACAGAATTAGGAGCAATGGGGAAACGTTAAAAGGAAAACAAATATTGATTGAATATTAACTATAAATCCTACTTTCCCATATCAGGGATTCCGTCCCGTCCCTTAATTTTAATCTAATCAAGTTGCAGTCACGTCAGCTTTTAAATGCCTACGCTTCCTTGGTTATCTAAGTTAAATTTCTATCAGAAGAACTAAATTTAGAGCAATTGCTTCTGTAAACATTATTTACATTTAAAAAAGAATAAATACTCTAACTTACCTAGTAGGTAAATACAGATCATTAAACTTTTTTAAAAGTAGGATTTCCAGATAAAATACAGGATGCCCAGCTAATTATAAATTTCAAAAAAATGACAAATAAGTTTTTAATAGAAGAGGGTCCCCAAAATTACACAAGACATACTTTTATGAAAAAAGTTTTCATTATTTACCTGAAATTAAAATTTAACTGGGTGTCCTGTACTTTTATTTGCTAAATCTGGCAAGGGTTTAAAAGGGTAAATGTTAACAAAACGCAAAGTAACTGAAAACATTTTTTTAAACAAATTTTTGGAAGATCCTTTTACATTTAGGATGTTTTCTAACATGGATAGGGCAATGTTATGCACCTACCACTTTTTGTTTAAACGTCATTTAAGAAATTTTTCCTCCCTGACACATCCTTTAGTCATATCTCAGATTTCCAGTGCCACCTGAAACTGATCAAGACAAGGTTTTCGTCAGCCAGGTACTTGCGGCAACTTGTAGGAACATCACTTCCCACTTGGCTAAAGGAAGACAGACCTTGTGGTCGATTTCTGTTTTCCCCTCTGTTAGGTACAGATAACACAGTCCCTCTGCTCTAGGAATATTTACACGACCAATGTGTCCAAATATTTGAAATGACCATTGTCAAAGAACACATCTTCTGTCATTTTCCTCAGGCTCTACAAATAGATCCACCGTTACCTGAACACTATAAACTAGTGACTAGTAAATAGAGACAGTAAGATAGTTTGATGTTTCAACAACCTTTACATTTATGTCATTAAAAAGTTATACTGTGGGAAGTGAGAAATGAAAAAGTAGATTTAGGTAACTTCTAGCTATTGTTCAACAATGTAAAAAATTTTTAAAGATACAAGTGACCAGGGCTTCCCTGGTGGCGCAGTGGTTGAGAATCCGCCTACCCATGCAGGGGCCACGGGTTCGATCCCTGGTCTGGGAAGATCTCATATGCCACGGAGCAACTAAGCCCATGCGCCACAACTATTGAGCCTGCGCTCTAGAGCCTGTGCTCCGTAACAAGAGAAGCCACCACAATGAGAAGCCCACACACCACAATGAAGAGTAGCCCCTGCTCGCCACAACTAGAGAAAGCCTGCGAGCAGCAACAAAGACCCAACGCAGCCAAAAATAAATACAATTAATTAGTTAATTAATTTTTAAAAGATACAAGTGACCATCGAGGGATATTTCTGGAGGGTCTGCCAGGTGGCCCCTAGGCCATGGAGGAGAAGCTGCCATCTGAGGAGACGAGGGTGAAACCAGTAACAAGTGTGCTGAGACGTGAAGGGGAGTGGGGCTGCTGCAAAAAGCCCACGAAAGAAGAAGCGAAACAGGAAGAAGGAACCCCAAGTCAGAAGAATGCAAGTCCAGTGGATAATTCAAGGAAACAGTGAGGCTTGGAGGAGCCTGGCAGAATGTGGGCAAGCTGTATTTACATGACTCAGTTTCGGTATGACTGCTGCTTCTCAAAGTTGTAGGGAACAAACAAGACAATCCATGAGAAAATATTCTGCACACTACAAAATCTACAGGAGATGCTGGTCATCATGATCATGAATCAGGAGGGCTTGAACCCAGGGCTCAAGGTAAGGGTAGAGACCTCTAAGTAAAGTCTGAGATGGAAAGTGCCCACAGAAGTATTCTTTATGTTCTGCAGAACAGACCAGATAGACAAAGAACATGAAAAAATGACCTGCAAGTGGGACTCTTCTAGATAGTTCCCTTGAAGGAAGCCATTACATCTTCATGGTCTTTGAGATTTATTTTTATCTTTATTTTATCAGCTACCTCAAATGTTTTATAGACTGTGATAGAAAAACAAAAAAAACCCCAATTTTTGTAGCTCCAGTTCCTAACACAGTACTACTCCTCATGCAGCTGATGTTTAATACATGTCTATTAAATTAAATGATTAAATAATGGCTGTTCCCTTTAGCAGACCAAAAAGAAAGATGGTAACTAAACTTGGGACTCAAGAATGAAAAGAGGGAAAACTGCCTGAAGTACCATAATTCGAAATGTGAAGACCAAAGGAAGTGGATCACAGAGTAATGGGGCACATGGCATAGTGCTCACGGGTACAGCCTCGACAGAGACACACACTTAAACTGGAGCCCTACTCTGCTTCTTACCAGCCACGTGACAAACTGGGCAAACTGTTGATCCTCTCTGTGCCTCCAAATCCTCATGCATCCAATGGGTTGGAGGAACACTTACCGAAGAGAGCTGTGGGAATTAAATGAGATTTCTGTACATGCACAGTATAGGAATCTTTAGCACAGTGCCCAGCATGGAATAACCCCTCAATAAATGATAAGACAAATAGTAATAAAATACTGAAAAACAAAAAACCTCTTTTAGAAAAACCTATGTCAGGACTGGGATGAGAGAAAATCTATGCCAATTGAACCATGCTTTGTGGGATCTCAAATACCTATTTTACCCTGAAATTCTCATAAATCATAATGTCAGCAGTGGACATAACAGCCATCACCATGCCCTCATCTGTGGGTCTGGAAGACTGAGAACACACCAGGTAGGGATTGGTAATTCCACAGGAAAGTCATGGGCAGAAGAATGGCTAAAAATAGGGGTAGTGGTTTCTGTGGTATAAAATCTTCCTTTTTTAAAATCTCTACTGGGGGATGACAAGATTGGAAATTCCTCAGCAGGCTGGGATTTCCCATCAAATCAAACATCATAGTAGTTTATTACAAAATTCTCTTTTCTTCTTGTAAGAAACTGAAAGGCCTAAGGAGAATTTATTGTGTTTTTGTTGTTGTTATTTATTTTTTGAACTTTATTTTACTTAATTTTTTATATAGCAGGTTTTTATTAGTTATCCATTTTATACATATTAGTGTATAGATGTCAATCCCAACTCCCAATTCATCCCACCACCAACAACAACCCCCCACCCCCACCATTCCCCCCCCTTGGTGTCCATACGTTTGTAGGAGAATGTACTGTTAAATTAAACCCCTAGCTAATGGAGATAGGGAGGTACTTATGGCGGTGACAGCTCCTCCTCTCTCCCACTTAGATTACATTACATTTGCTACATTTAAAGCTTTATACACACACAAAAAAAAGAGAGAGAGAGAGAGAGAGAGAGAGACAGAGAGAGAGAGACAGAGAGAACTCAAAGGGAGAGAAAAATACTAGCCACCAACCATATCACTTGCTGAGCCATTTCATATCAAAAGTAACTGTATGAGATTGGCAGTGCTTTCCTTGTGTGTGAAAAATATATAATTTTGTAAACATGGCAAAATCCTACCCATGTGATTTAGTTAAAAATAAATTTTGAATTAAGAAAATATGATTTATTATGGAACATATTTAAATAAAAAACACTCTATTACTTTTAATTCATTGTGGAGATTGTGAATTTAAAGTCCATTGGGTCTGCTTTGTGAACAGATTAAGCACACTTGAAATTAGCACTAATTATAATTAGCAATGATTATACCCCCAAATAAATGTTCTAATTTTTATAATGTATGTTGTTTCAGTGGTTCATAACACTAATTTTTTAAAATAATGCCTTTCTCCATTGATTGCACTAAGGTAAAGTAAATTTCAGTGCATCTCAGGCAAAATAATTAGAAATTAGAATTTTATATTAATATGATTTATAAATAGTTGAAAATAATTTTATTTGATATTTGATTGCTACCACAACTCCTCAAGCTTTCATACTGATCATCTCCACTGGTTACATTTACAAGAACCCCCCAGGCAATTTGCCTCTGTTGTTCTATAAGTCGGCTGAAGATAAAAGATTAGAATCTGAAAATCTAGAGTTACTGGTAGATTGCATGACCCAGTTACTGTAACAAAATGAATTAACCTCTGTTTCCTAGAGGTTTACCTTTACAGACTGAGTTAACCTCTTACTCCCAGAAGTCAAATTTCTGGCAACATCAGGGATTCTTTTTAGAACAAATTATATACAGAAAAGTAAAGGAAAAGTTTACCAAGTATCCAAAATAGCCATGAAAATGCTTCACTTCCCAGGAGAAGGCCTTAAATCCTCATATAGAATTTATTTATCCTTACCTAAAAATGATTCTTAAAAGACTTAGCTATCTGTGGTACAGAATGAACAAGGTGAAAGGGAGGATTGATGGCAACTAAAGGTACAAAAAATAATTGTACATATTATGTAAAACCATGTTAGATAATCATATCAATGACCTTGGTTAGTATGATCTACTGTTTAGCAAACTCTTTCCTTCCCCACATTTATGAAAGAGATATACTTCCCTGTGCCACTGATGTTAGGCTCAGTAAGGGACCTACTTTGACCAATGGAATGGAATCAGATGTGATACAAGGAGAGATTTGAAATGTGCTTGCACCGCCGTTGGGCTAGCCCTCTTTTATCTCTGCCATCGCCATAAGAAAAGCTTTCCTTGGTTTGCTGCTCCTTCAGATTGGGCCTCAGACCCAAGCCCAATCCACAGTGAGAACACAAGCTCAGATAGGCCTGCAACATAACCTAGAATGACCCCCAGACAATCAGCATCTGGGGAAAAGAGAATGCATGAAAATTATCTTAGGCCACTGAGTTGTGGGATTTGTTACGTAGCAATAACTGTCTGATGCAGTCATAAAGAAAAGGTTAAGAGATGTTTCAATTGTCTCTGCTTACATTTTTTTTTTTTTTTTTTTTTTTTTTTTTTTTTTTTTTTTTTTTTTTTTTTTTTTTTTTTGCGGTAAGCGGGCCTCTCACTGCTGTGGCCTCTCCCGTTGCGGAGCACAGGCTCCGGACATGCAGGCTCAGCGGCCATGGCTCACGGGCCCAGCCGCTCCGCGGCACGTGGGATCTTCCCGGACCGGGGCGCGAACCCGCGTCCCCTGCATTGGCAGGCGGATTCTCAACCACTGCGCCACCGGGGAAGCCCTCTGCTTACATTTTTAGTAAAACTTTTATCAAAAGCTATCAAAATATTTTTAAAGTTTATCATTTGAAGAGTGTAACTTTCAACTGACTGGAAATTTCATTTATATGAAAAGCATCCCCAAGCCACTACTTAACAATGTAGTGCATAGTTCTTAAGAGTTGTGTGTCCAGAAAAAGAGAACAAGCACTTTCTTTAAATAAAGTCTGCTTAGCTTTGCTGAACAGTTGTACTGAACCCTGAGTTAACATACTTCCATCTGAGGTTTCACATTGTTAGCCAGAAATAAGCAAAAGTCGCATGATGCTGTGGACTGAGAAAACGTTTTCTTCTATTCCCACAAATCAACCAACACAGGAAACTTCAAGACCTGCATAATGAAAATGAAAGAAAATCCTTGTTTTCTCAGAAAATCCTCCTTCATGTCTGCACAAAGTGAAGTAACAGATTCAGACTTCATGACAAATCCCATGGATATGACTTGCTGCCATTTTTAAGCTACCACTTACTGAACATTTCCCTTGTGTGGCAGGCTTTGTTCTGGGTGTTTTACTACTTCAAGTAAATCATGCAGCCACTCTAAGAAGTACGTATTATTACCATCTGCACTTTAGAGAATGAAAACATGGAAACGTGAAGAGTATGAATAACTTGACCAAGCTGTAGAGCTAGGAAGTAGTCAGGCAGGGATTTGGAGCCAGTATGTCTTACTCCAGACCAGTGTCCTTACTCATACCCTATTCTATGAGAAAATAGTTCCATCATCTTCACTTAAACATCAGAGCCTGCCACGGAGATCTTAACACAAAGCTACCTTCTAATCTTTTGTCCTCAAAATGAAGATCTAACATGGTAATATCTGGAGAAATACTTCCTTGCTCCCTCTCAATCCCCAAATGCCTACTTGTCATCAGATAGTCAAGATGCCCAGAGAGTTATTTCAAGCACCCTTTAGAAATCAGTAAACGAGATTAGAGATTAAAAATCCATACTTGATCAAAGATTGATAAGGTTGTGTCAAAAAGACACAGGGGTCAAAGTGACCTAAGACAGGGCAACTTGAGCAAAAAGAATAATGACTGCAATGGATTGAAACATATTCAATGTCTAAAAATGCATGAGTTCATGATAATACTTATGGGGAGAAGTTAATTACCCCTTACTGGAGGTTCCAAGGACACAAATTTATTACTCCCCAAGTTTATAAATATGGAAAAAGAATCAAGTATTTATCTTGCCTTTTCTGTGCAAACTCTATATCAAGGTAATCAAACAGTAGATGAGAGAGAATTCTTCTTTATAGAATTCCAGTCAATAAATGTTGAAGAAATGACAGAATTAGAAAAATCACCCTTTTCTAATTCTGAAGAGAAAGAATGGGCAGTGATTATCAACGGATACCAAGTCCATGAGGTGAGAGAATGATGGGGAACTTTATAATGGAATCAGGCTGACAGCTTCTGCACCTCCTTGAGCAGTGCCAGTGAAGGAGGGACAGCCAAACATCTTGTCCTTGTTGAAGGAAGGTAAACATACACAGCACCACCTATGAGATATTTTTCCCAAAGTAAATAAGTAAACAAAAAGGCTGAATCTAATCACATCTCTAGACCTAATATCCAACTTACAGAAAATACAGGTTATAGAGGAACCAGTGAAAGGTTAACACACCATGAGAAAGCCATCAGCCAAATCCACAATATGGCACATCTGAACCTATAAACGAGCTTTTCTGCCAACAAGTCAAAGGCATAAGATGAAAAAACCAGAATACCAGGGGACAGAAGCAAATAATAAAAGAAAAGACTTAAGAGACCCAATAAGCACTGCAAAACGTAGACTCTGTTTAGATCCTGAATTGGGACAGGGACAGGGAACAATGATAAAAACATATCCTTGAGATCACTGGAAATATGGACTGCTATATTAACCCTTGAAATTAACGTTCATTATATTAGGTGTGATGAGGAAATAATAATTAATTTTTAAGAAACGGTCCTTCTCAGTTAGAAATGCATATTGAAGACTTCTGAGGTAAAATGACATACTATCAAGGATTTGCCTTAAAATACTCCAGAAACAGGAAAAAAAACAAAGGCCATTATGTGATGTTAGATAAATAAGATTAGCAAACTGCAGCTAATTCTTGACGTTCAGAAAGTACGTGAAGATATATTATACTACCTTTGTATACATATGTGTTCAAATTGCCACAATAAAATAAGGCAGAAAGGGAAATTAAAAGAAAAAAAAATTAACCCACGACAGCTAATGCTCTTTAAATCTGGGGACTGTTAGTCACATTTCAGTAGGTGTTTACCTGCTTGTCTCTCTTGTTTTTTTCTTTATTTTCAAAATTATAGTTTTGTATTAAAATAACTAAATTTGGGAGTTGTGTTTTCTATAACAAGAGTGTCAATGAAACAGAAATTTAAAAAAAAATAGAACAGAGAGCACCAAAATTCATTCATTTAATATTCACTGAGTCCCTACTTTCTCCTCACCAGTCCAGGGCTGTGCGGAAACCTCAGTGGAAAAGACAAAGGTCCCTCTTGTTAAAATCATGGTTGCTAAAAATGTGGCAAATATCAGCTTCCCCATTAGGGTCAGGAATAAGGGTGTGGTAACAGATGCAATTTCCCAAATCAACTTTGGCATGTAAAATGTCAATAAAACCTAACTCCAAGGTCACATCAAACTGATCCTGACAGGGTTTATGCTGAGCCCAGGCCATTGTGCCCCAGCTCATTAAATGTTAACTGTGAATGAAGCCCACACAGGGGAATTAAATAATATTCAAAGATCAGAATGTCACAGTATTCATGGTCAGGAGCACCAGGGATAGGAAAGCAAAAGCACTCAGGAGGACTGGAACATTCTACCACCACCACCACCACCACCACTACCACCCCACCCCCAGAGGAAAAAAAGATCCATAAAAGACAGGATTTCAATGAGGAACACTGCATGCTAAAGCCAGCGCAAGAAGGAAGAAAAACAAAGAGGAAACTCTTAGGACTATCGGTTCTACATTTTGTGGTGCAGACAAGACAGCTCACTACAGCCGGGCTGTGGTAAAGGATTCCATTTTTTACATTCCCAGATGCCAATTTAGATGATGTCAGTCTCCAGCACTGATCTCTCTTTTCAACGGCAAAGTTCCACTCATTCAGGGTCCTACCCCGAAGAATGGTGTTAACTGAGGCAGGATAACCTGCTATTAACATCACACATTCTGGAGTTGGATTGCCTGAGACTGTATCCTAGCTTTGCCACCTAGTTGCTCTATGACCTGAGGAAACTTCCTTAACCTCTCTGAGTCTGTTTTCTCATCTATATAATGGGAATAATACTAGTACCTAAGGTCTGATATTTAAGGTCTGATTCAATACCTTAACGCATTTATTTTTTGTTTTTTTGGGTTTTTTTGCAGTACACGGGCCTCTCACTGTTGTGGCCTCTCCCGTTGCGGAGCACAGGCTCCCGACGCGCAGGCTCAGAAGCCATGGCTCACGGGCCCAGCCGCTCCGCGGCATATGGGATCTTCCCGGACCGGGGCACGAACCCACGTCCCCTGCATCGGCAGGCGGACCCTCAACCACTGCGCCACCAGGGAAGCCCAAACTTAAGGCATTTAAAGAGCTTACAATGATGCTTGGCAAGTACTAAGTGCTCAACAGAACTTGTTATCATATGTTGTCAATGTAAAAGGCACACTGGATTTTGAAGATTTGGTTCTAAAAAAAACCAAAAGAATATAGAATATCTAAATTTTTTTATGTTGTTACATATAGAAATGATAATATTTTGAATATATTGGGTTAAATAAAATAGTATCGGAATTATTTACACTGCTTCTACTTCTATTACTTTTTAGTGTGGCTACTAAAAAATTTAAAATAATATGTGTGACTGGAATTTTATTTCTATTGCTCAGGGCTGCTCTAGAAAGTTGATCTTTGAAACTAGAGATCCATCATCTCTCCTCCTATCCAGAGCTGCAAATTAGGTTTACCTGAATTTAAGAATACCTGTGTATATATGATCAATAAGGTAATCTCCACCACACCCACCCATTCCACAGCCTTGAAAAGAACAGAAGATATTCACAATCCTCTATCCCAGGTCTTTCTTCACCTAAAGAAGGCTCTGCCCGTCTAAGCCCCCAGTTAACGATGTACATGCTCTTGAGATTTGAAATGAATGGCGGTCCATAACTGACACCCAGAATCTTTCCTGTACCTTCTGAAGGCATCAAGAGCTGAAAAGCATCAAACCTATGAAGTCCATTTCAGAAGCTTGTTGTCTCTGAGTATCATCAGAGCAACCTAACCAGCCTCCCCGCCCACCATTTGATCACATCAGCAAGTCATTCTGTCCTAGGTGGGATGCTCTCAATGACTCACAGAAAAACCAAACCTGAGCACTCCACAAGCAAACTGCCAGAGATTTGTGTGTGTGTCCTTAATAGAGTCAGGCCTACTTTAAGCTCTGCTCTCTAACAATCCACATCCTCACCAAGGCTGCTTGTGCAGTAACTTCGTTTAATCAGTGAAGATGTCTGAGACTGCCATGAATTATTTCTTGCCTGACTAACACACTGTAAATATTCTTACTCTGCCTCTTGCTTATCCACCATGGAGATGTTTGCTACACTGGTCTGTCACATGCAAGGAAATAAGTGAACATTTATTGAGTGCTTCTCATGTATGAAGAACTATTTGGGGTTATCACATTTTATTTTTTAATCTCCTCAAGAACCCTGTGAGATATTTTTACCTACACTTTACCACAGATGAAGATGTTAAAATTCAATTATGTGTCCACAAAACAGGTCCCTGTAGACCTGACTTGTGCCTACTTTTGGTGTCAAGGATCAGAGATCTCTAACCAAGGGAGTGACAGCCTGTCTCCACCTGAACATGAAGAATCTGGGCTCTGGCTTTTCCTTGGGCCTACATGAGGACTTTCAGCCCCAACCTTCCAGTTTCTTCAAAGCAACATCTGAAAGCACCCAAGTGAAAAACAGTTTCTCCAAAGGGTACTGCAGTGTGAAACAGCTCAAGATGACCTGGCCTCAAAGAGACAGTGATTTGCATTAAACTTCCCTTCCTTTTCTTGTTTAACATGCCGGACAGACAGCAGTAGATCAGAAAGCCATAACCACCATTCCAGTTTTGAAGCTGCACTGTCCTTCCCCAAGAAGACGGAATAAAAAGCACAGCCAGCAGGCTCTAGGTACTGGTAAATTATATCCCCACGCACCTCAGGATGTCAAAGAGGTGTTGCTCTCAGGTGGGAATTTGGGAGGAGTAGGAACGGAATACTGAAATCCCTACCAGCCTAGAAACTCAAGGTGTCCTGAGGAATCAAACCCCACTTTAACAGCAAAGGATTTACCTTTTCTATCTTTTCCATATTGGTGTCATGATGGAAGATTTGAGCACAGGTGGAGATAATTATATCAGAAGGCAGGAAGGAAAGTAGCCCAAACGCAGTGAAGGTGTGTTGCTGAATTCTTAAATAGGCAGATAGTTACCCTGCTGCTTGAAAGAATACAAGTGGGTATATTATTACCCAGAAATCGCTTAACGGTCACCTGATCACAAATAAACATTAAGGGGTTCTTGTCAGATGTGCTCTTTCTCAATGCCCCTTCCCCCTCCTACTCCTCCACAAATCATTATTCTTAATAACGCTGTAATTAATTCTCTCTGGGCAACTAACTTGTTAAAAGCATCATTTAAGCTGGTCTGCAAACCATCATTAGTACCCTCTTCACAAAAATAACCTATGACTTAATACTACAGATAAAATAAAAAGTCATCACATGTTTCAAAAAGGGAAAAAAAAACAATTATATTAATACTACCACTTTGAAGTTAGTTATAACTATGCCCCTGACTGATTCATGTGAGCCAACAAGTCTAAGTAGGACTGTATTCTGTTTTAAAACATTCCTGCAGTAGAGCAGGCAGTCAGCAGATGTTTCTTTTAAATGAGAAATGCTGTATAAGCAAAATTACCTTTCCATAAGGAAACTCTCATTAGTGTAATATAATGATTATTATAGATAATAATGGCACTACAATGAGAAAGAAAGGCAATTGTATTACTTCAAAGAAAGGCAATACAATGAGTTGAGAGGATAATGCTGAATTATGGAGGAATGGATAAAGACATTCAGTTGCTAAAAGAAAATAAAAGGCTTAAAAAGGAAGAAACAGGGGACAGTAAGGGATTTCAAATGCTGTAAGAAATATTTAGTTTAGATTTACTTAAAAATCAAAGAAGAATCAAAGGAGAATGGTGAATAGGACACAAAAGAGAGTTAAACCCCAAAGTTTTAATCTACTGAGAGACAGGATATGTAATTAAGTGGCCCATGACATTCTTGAAGTTATTGAGCTCTATGAATCCTATGGATAGAGAATTCAGCAAACATTTCACAGAAGTCTTCTTTCTCCTATTGTTACAGGGATAAACCCATCAAAAAATGGCTTCTTTCTTTCTAACACAGTTCAAGTGTATCCAGAACTGATAAAGCATGGGTATAATTGGGTCTTTCTGAAGCAAGTTCTAAAATTATATAAAATTATGTGTGTGTGCTTCATTTTTTTAGGCCTTTCCTTTACTCATCATGTATCATGTACCAATTTTATTTTGTCCTCTCAACTGATTATGTGGTTCTAGAAACTGGGATCAGGTCTCACTCAACCCTCTGTCACAATACAAAGCATTGCCTTATACCCAGCTGGTGCTCAATAAATGTTTATTCAGCCAAAAATGAATTCTAATACCTTTGAATTCCACCCAGGAGCCAACAATCTTAAATGTCAGTGCGGTACTCCACGGTGAGTGAGATTTGGTGTTGGCAAAACCCAAAGACCAAGATGTAGCTGATCGGTAAAGAGCCCAGTGAGAAGATCAGAAAGACACAAGCCAAGCCAGCATGGAGATGGGCAACACGATGTTCCAGCAATGGACCACAGGGCACAGCACTGGGAAATTCAGGAACAGAAAGTCAACTGGTGTTGCAACAGAGAAGTAAACAGTACGTGTACGAGAGGCACAGTGGCAGGGGTTTCGGGGAAGATTCAGTCTGAGGGGGTCTGTGTATAGAAAGCAGGGCATCAATACAGAATAAATGGAATGCATATCAGATAGAACACACCAAGGCAGGGCAGAGGAATGAACATGGGACCTGGTAACTACAACTAGAGCCAACTCGCATTGAAAGGAAAAAAAAAGAAGGTTACTCGATAGAACCCAAGTAACCAATCAGAAGAAAGCAAGTGGTGAAGAATACTGGTCCTAAATCATAAAAATGAGGATTCTTAGACTTTTTTGGCTAAGAAAAGGATTACTTTCAGATCTGAGGGAAGGTCCAAACTGTTGAAATGTTTAAAAAGCTCTAGGGGGCAGTGGTTAAGAATCTGCCTGCCAATGCAGAAGACACAGGTTTGATCCCTGGTCCAGGAAATCCCACATGCCGTGGAGCAACTAAGCCCGTGTGCCACAACTACTGATCCTGTGCTCTAGAGCCCGTGAGCCACAGCTACTGAAGCCTGCATGCCTAGAGCCTGTGCTCTGCAACAAGAGAAGCCACTGCAAAGAGAAGCCCATGCACCGCAACGAAGAATAGCCCCCGCTTGCCACAACTAGAGAAAGCCCGTGCACAGCAACAAAAGACCCAACGTAGCCAAAAATAAAATAAAATAATTTTTAAAAATAAATAAAATTTTTTAAAAATTTTAAAAATAAAAATAAATTAAAAGCTGTAGATAAAAGGATGAGGATTCAGGTTGTTCTATAAGCCTTTTGTAGACTAAACTTATGTTTTGAACATTTTTAAAATAGCAACGTGGTATGCTTAGCCATGCATACTTCTGGAGATTGCAGAGGTGAACATGTGAACAGAACTCTTAAGAAGCTGTGCATTTATAAATTCAAGGCCAATTGGTACCCCCTAAGCTGGGAACAGCTTATTAATAATTTTCCTGTCATTAGGTCAAGATGCAGGAGGGAATGCTGAATGTCAGAATGCCACACTAACTCCCAATTCTAACAGAGTTTAGGACACCAGAGGTTTGCCCATAGGAAGCTGAAAAGTTTTGGTAGAACTCAAAGGACTCCACTGTGTATTTCAGCATGGAAATTTTGTTATATAACCAAGGCTTTAAATATGCCATGCAAATAGTATGCTCTTTTAGAAAATGCTTTCTTTCTCTTCCACCTGTGTCTCAAATGTCTCCATCCTGCACAATTATTAGAAACTGCTTACATGTGAGCAAATGCCAAAATTAAAAGTCCTAAGTGCTAAAAAAAGAACAAAAAACAAAGATAATCCACATTCCTCTACTCAAATTCTCAAAAAAATAAACTATTTACCACTAAAGGAAATTTTATTTTTTATTCTATAAATTATATATATTTTATAATTAAATTATATCACTTCCTTTAGCAGTGAATAGTTTAATATACACATCACACAATTTGAGATAAGATAAATACTAGACTCAAATTAACATATACTGAACTTTAAATAATCCAAGAAATACTTTCACAACACCTAAAAAGAAAAAGTGCAGAAGAAATTTAAATTCCTAAAACCGACTACCACCATTTACAGTCTAGAAAGGTAAATAAATAAAAGTCCACAAAAATAGCAGCAGACATTAGCCCTGATAACCACATCTACAGTAGGATCCTCCAGACACATGCCTCTCTTTAATAATAGCCTCTTATTCTCTTCAACAGGAAAAAATAGTTTACTGTATTCCTAAGCACAACTGATAATCTGTTATTTACTTGTTTTTTAACTTATTCGATGCCTGTCTCCAGGACCTCATTGTAAGTTCCATGAGGTAAGGGAAGGTGACAGTTCTGTTCACCACTAAGCAACTGTCCTAACACATGAGGGCATTCATTAACATTGATAGATTGATTGACTGAATCCATGAAAAAACACTATTTTCTTTTAGGTTGACAGACCTTATACAGACATGTCAATCAGAAAAACTTGTCTTTTAAATCAAAAAAGTACGAAGAAACCCCATAATATGTACACATATGAAAAGTAACAGGGCTTCCCTGGTGGCGCAGTGGTTAAGAATCCGCCTGCCAATGCAGCGGAGACGGGTTCAAGCCCTGGTCTGGGAAGATCCCACATGCCGCAGAGCAACTAAGCCTGTGCGCCACAACTACTGAGCCTGCTCTCTAGAGCCCACGAGCCACAACTACGGAAGCCCACGCACCTAGAGACCACAATGAGAAGCCCGCACACCACAACGAAGAGTAGCCTCCACTCACCGCAACTAGAGAAAGCCCCGCGCGCAGCAACGAAGACCCAACGCAGCCAAAAATAAATATTAAAAAAAAAAAAAGTAACAGATGCAATTAAATAGACAAGTAGCTAGATGGACACAACAGCAGGTAAAACTACCCCCTTACTCACATTTTAAAACATATTTGGAGGTATTTGAGCCCATTAATATATTACTACTGACATAACTGTTGAAAAGATGTAAAAATTAAAAAGCAACAAAAAAATAATGAACGGGTTTCGTTTCTGTGGATTTTTTTGTACAAATTAAACACTTAAATATTTGCAAAACAAGGGCTCACAAATAGTATTTTATCCTCTTAATTCCAGGTTTATTATAATCTTTATTTTTAGACTCCATGGAATAGTATAACAAAAATAAATTCTGGCAATGAAAATGAGTTGTGTTTCAAACCTACATATGCCAACTATCATACGTCCTTCCAACTTTGAATAAGGAATATTATATTATGCATGAAGCATTTCATAGAATGCTTTGATATAGTTACAATTCAGGTATTGGTAACTATGTAAAGCACTTGTTAAAAGTGTGAGGGTCTCCCAGGAACTGAATGTGTGTGTGTTATGGAAGGACATTATGGAAGGACAGGGTGAGGGAACACACACAATGAGAAGATTTCACTTTTGGCATCACTTCTAAAGATAAGAATTATTACAGTCAGCAATCCACCAAAAAAAGAAAGAAAAAAATCACCTACTAAGAATTAACAAGCAATTTTATCACAGGCAGAGAGGACCCAGGTATAAATTCAGCTCCATTATACCAGTATAAGGTCATGCTGACTTACTATATATTTCACATGCTAGTTAAGAAATTCATCTATAATACATACTTCAAAATGTCTTTTGAATCAAGATGATGGTGACCCTGCCTACATCATAGCTCTGGTCCCCAGGGAGTTGAAGTATGTGCTATGAAGAAGGAAGGCTTGATTTTTACATGCGGTTGCTTAGCACCAAGTACTTTTATGTCAAAAGACAAATGGCACCAATAAAACAGCTTATTACAAAGGCTACCAATCAGCCCTAGAAAAGTCATGACCCAGTGCCAACTTCCCGAAGCAATTCTTGGTTGAATTTGATATTTATTGTTGTTATGATTCTCCACACAATGAAATCCCTCAGAACCCCTCTCCCTTGGTATTTTTAACTCCAATATTTCACTTCCCAGCCATAATTTTTTTGCCTTTCCCTTACTGGCAAATACACTCACTTTTCCTTTTGCCTTCAAATAGAACTGTAGTTAATTCCTGAACTTTCTACATTTTATGCCCACTGACTAATTTTCTTTTTTTTACGGTACATGGGCCTCTCACTGTTGTGGCCTCTCCCGTTGCAGAGCACTGGCTCTGGACGCACAGGCTCAGCATCCATGGCTCAAGGGCCCAGCCGCTCTGCGGCATGTGGGATCTCCCCGGACCGGGGCACGAACCCGCGTCCCCTGAATCGGCAGGCGGACTCTCAACCACTGTGCCAGCAGGGAAGCCCCTGACTAATTTTTCCTAAGGTCTTTTTTTGCCCAGCCCTTATCCTTCGCTTTCCTTTAAATGCTGATGCTCTGAGGTCTTTCCTGAGATTCACATGCTCCCCCTCTTTCCCTAACAGACTGGGTCTGCCTTTCTCCTCTCAACCTCTCCAACAGTTCTTGCTCTACTTCCTGAATTCAAATGCTCCAGCCCTACAACTATTTATGTATCTGTCTCCTACTAGTAGTCTGATGTTTTTGAGGACAGGACATATACTCAACCGCACCACCTAATTAATAGCAGGTCTCAGTAAATGTAAGATTAGTGAGCAAGTGGCTGAGACACTGAGAAGTGGATGAGGAAGAAAGAGAAAGCTAGAGACATTGTGAGTTCTAAAAGTAAGCACAACACGGTAATAAAGAAGAAAAACTCCAGAACAAACTGCCAAGGTTCAAATCCCAGCCCTGCCATCTTCTAGTCCTTAGGAGACGCACCTAGCTGGTGAACGTCATGAGGAATAACTGAGTGAATACATGTTAAACACTTAGAAAGGTGTCTTTAAGCACTACAAACATGCTGTGTGTTGGAAATGAACATTTACACAGTGGATTAGCCCTTTAAGAATTCTGGTTACTCTATACTAATAAAGTCTTGTAAAATATTAATAAAATCACAAGTTCAAATTTTTTTAAAAGAGTTTTCTTATTGAAAGGAAGCAAACCCACAGATGCCTCAACTTCTGCTCTGGTAATGCTGACTTGTGCACACACATGAGTGTGTGTATGAGTGAGTGTATGACGGCAAAGAAGTCACTTAAAATAGCTACAAAGTTAACTCAAGTTACATGAAACATTGCCATTTTTTCAACTTATCAATTATACCCATTTTTCCCACAATACCACAGGACAATAGCACATGATTAGCTTTTCTAATTCTCAGGTTACAGCCCCCAAAGTTCAGAGAGCCAATGTAAAGTAAGAACAAGGTGGAATTTTCCTATGACTATGGATGCAAAAGTACTGAAAAATGAATGGGAACTTGAGTCATAATCACTAATTCAGATCATCTCCTTCCTCCTTTTCTAATCCCAGCCCCCCCTGAGAGCCAGTGGGAAAGCCCGAAGGGCCACCTCTTAGCCTGGGCAGGAGGCCTATTTACTCAGGGGAATCAGAGCTGCAGAATATTTGTTCACGGCCCTCAAAACCAAGGGCTCAGTCTTGGGATAGGGTAGATTGGTAAAAAAAAGATGGTCCATTTATAGGATTTTTTTAAAAAGATAAACTCATGAGTGCTCTTGCCCTAAGAATAGCCCTAAACAATTGCCCTTTTTCTGAGACCAGGGGCCCAGTCCTGCCTATCCCTTCGGGACACGACACAGGGCCAACTTCTCAGAGGTGGACCCACCTTACCAGGCTGAGGACAAGGAGAGTAAACCCAAGCTCCTGCATCCCATCCACAACACACTTCTCCCTGCTGAGGCCAGTGCATGCAGGGCAGGGTCTTTAGAAAGATGACAGTATTGAATTTTTTCCTGGAATTGTGGTCATTAGAGAACACAGGGTCGGTAGGTTAATGCCCTCTCGATCTTATAATGGTACTTTCACAACAGATGTGTTATTGCTACTGTGTGTTCTGGAATATGAATCATAACATGCAGCAATTATTACTGAATTACTTTTAAGTACACCACTGAAATAGAATGCCTCATTAACTAGCCCTGCTCTCTCCATTAGCAAATTAATCATAGAGTAGGGAGGGCCCTCTAAGAGGAAGGGGGGGTAAAACTCCCAACTCACAACCTTTACAGCTTCTTTGCACATAATTGTAGGCCACGGCTTATGAAACTTGGCTCTCTGACTGCAGGGGAAGCGCCAAAACTCAAAATTAACCTTGGCTGCTAACAACCCCAGAGAATCAGTCATCAGAAGGAATCTGCTCCACCCGCTCCCACGTATTGTACAGCACGACTTAGAATGGACAAGTATAAAATACCACTTTTTAGGAGAAAAATATCCAAATGATCTCCTGTATTTTAAATCTGTGCTAAGGAATATAGAAAGAATATAAAAAGTATAAGGCACAAGTTTCAAAATGCTTATAATCTGGGGTAGGGGAAGGGGGAGAAAAGACTAAAAAGTAACTTTGGAAAAATATAAGATAGTATATAATTACCCCAATGCCAAACAGTGTGATCTATCAATACTAAACAGTAAATGGGTTCCAACAAGGGTGAGATCAGTAATGTTTGGGGGATGACAGTTTCAAGAATATTATGACTCAAGAAAGGGATTGAAGCATCATTTTAGATTATTACCTTGAGACTATTAGCTTAATAATCTACTGGATCATTAAAAAACAGGAAAGACTTGCCATTAACAGAAACATGTCAGAGACCATACTGAGGACATTATTCTGTGCTTGTATCTGAGGAGAAAAACTCCTAATCCCTTTCACCTTGGAAGGTGATCTGAAACATGTTTAAATTAACTCATACGTGACAGATCCTATTATTTTTCCTTATTTAACAGCTTTTTTCAACCTTTCTCTAAATAAATTATGGAAAATTACAATCAAGAACTGAGCAATAAGTTTATGCAAATTTAAAAATCAATGTGAAAATCTAAAATTTCCTAAAATAAAACATGAATTTTTTTTTTAAGTAGACACAGGGCTTCCCTGGTGGCTCAGTGGTTAAGAATCCACCTGCCAATGCAGGGGACACGGGTTCGAGCCCTGGTCCCGGAAGATCCCACATGTCGCGGAGCAACTAAGCCTGTGCGCCACAGCTACTGAGCCTGAGCTCTAGAGCCCACGAGCCACAACTACTGAGCCCTCACACAGCTACTGAAGCCCGTGCACCCAGAGACCATGCTCCGCAACAAGAGAAGCCACTGTAATGGGAAGCCACGAAGAGTAGCCCCCACTTGCTGCAACTGGAGAAAGCCCGTTTGCTGCAATGAAGACCCAACGCAGCCAAAAATAAAATTAATTAATATTTTTAAAAAATAAATAAATAAAAAAAATAGACACAAAGCATGAGAAAAGCTGAGTAATGGGTACACAGGACTTCTTTGTATTATTTTCACAACTTTTTACTAGTGTATAATTATCTGGAAATAATCTTTTTAAATCATCAGGAGAACAAAATTAAAATGCAAACATTATAACTACATGAGTTGAATAACCATGATAAAGCTTCAAATTTGGTGCTAAGCTTCCTTGAAGCAAAGGCATAAAGCCTCCAAACATTATGAGAAATATAAGAATCTTTACAGTTCTATGAAGGATGGGAAGGCATGTCGTGGGCAGTGGACTCCACAGCAGATTCTAAGGGGCAGTTCCTAATTGCTATGGTCTGAATAATTATGTCCCCCCAAAATTCATATGCTGACTCCTAACCCCCAACATGATGGTATTAGGAGGTGACTAGGTCATGAGCGCAAAGCCCTAATGACTGGGATTAGTGCCCTTATAAAAGACAAACGAGGAAGCGCCCTACCTCCTTCCACCATGTGAGGATACAGTGAGAAGACAGTCTTCTCTAAACCAGAAAGTGGGCCTTCACCTGACACCAAACCTGCCAGTACCTTGAACTTGGACCTCCCACCCTCCGGAACTGTGAGAAGTAAAGGTCTGCTGTTTATAAGCCACCCCATTTGTGGTGTTTCTTTACAGCAGTTTGATCAGACTAAGACACGTATGCAGCCTTTAACAAGAGAAGAGAGCATAATCTTCAGGATCAGCTCAGGGGCCAGCCATGGAATCTAAAGGGACCTGATACTTTGAGGCGTGAACGGATACAAGTCTTTAGGCACACTAAATGCCCCTTTCTCCTAAGGCAGGTTTCTGATAAAAGCTGGTTGTCAGAAAGGTTGAGGGTACACTCTAATCTGCGCCCAGAAATTGATATTCCAAACCTCTGATGAGGACAGCTCTATAAACACACAGAAGATCAGACTAGCAGACGGCAGAGCAGGACCTTGCAAATCAAGTTGAGAAATGGAACCAGACCTTTCCAAACGAAGCATCCACACAGACGTGGGACACTGAGGGCTGAACAATACATCTTCTTGGGCAGCAGCAAAAATTCTCCTCTGACACACAGACATGTATTTGACGGTGCATCCAGGAGTCCACACATTGGAAGTTGGCAGGAATGCCTGGAATCTTGCAGGTTTTTAAAATGTAAATAATGACTTTCTTAACCTAACCAATGATAACTTCAAAAATATTCCCAAGGAACATCTAATTCTGAGTAGCATGGCTTGCTGGATGAGGCCTTTGATGTCACTAGCTCCAGAGAGCTGAGTGTATTGTCTTGTTACACCCAAACGTTAGTTAACATTTGCCAGTCGAAAGCAGAGAACGACTGCCAAAGGCAGAAAAGATTCCTGTATGGATTTAAAAGGTACATGTATTAAGTTCTGTCTTGACTTCTATTTTCACCTTGAGTTTAGAAGACGGAGAGAGGATATGTGTGAAAAAGAACAATGAGCATTACTTAAGTCTGAAGGAAAAAGCAAGAGAAGAGTAACATAGTATTCTGGCAAGGTTTTGTTTTATAAATTACTTGGCAGCATTTGGCTAAATCCATAAAGAAATTTTAAGTGCCCTGTTTTGGCCATAGATCATTTCCTTAAAAGTATAATAACTACACTAAATTTTTGAAGAGTTGATTTAATTAACATTAAATCCAGCAGATATTTCTAGACTATTTATTATGTATAAGGCATTATACTAAGATCCGATAAGCCCATTTGTACAAGGCCTTACCTTCAAATACCTCACAATCTAATCAGAGAAATGAAAGAGGAGAAGACATGTAATGTATACAAAGAGCCATTGTTTTGGACTGAACTGTGTTTCCCCAAAATGCATATGTTGAAGTTCTAACCCCCAGGACCTTAGAATATGGCTGTATTTGGAGACAAGGCCTTCAGAGAAGTAATTAAAATTAAATGAGGTCATATGGGGGGGCCCTACCCAATCTGACTGATGACCTTCTAAGAGGAAGAGATCCCAGGATGCAAGGGAGATGCATGCACAGAAAAAAAAGACCATGTGAGGACACAAAGGGAACTCTGAAAGTCAAAGAGAGAGGCCTCAGGAGAAACCAACCCTGCTGACACCTTGATCTTGGACTTCTAGCCTCCAGAACTGTGAGAAAATAATTTCCATAGGTTAAGTCACCCAGTCTGTGGTATTTTGTTATGGTCACCCTGGAAGACTAAAAATAAAGCCACTCTGTAGGGGGAGTAATGATACATACCATAAGAGGAAAGTGATATTTTATTTAATTAAAGAAATCAGGAGAGATTTCATGGAAGAAGCTCATGGGATGGATGGGTGGAATTCTGAAACATAAAGTTGTGGGAAGAGTAGAGAAAGAAATCATTCCAGGAATAAGCCACAATTCCAGGGTAGCAAAGAGTAGGCCATTTGGAAAGCAGCCAGTTGCCCAGTTTGGTGACACTCTGTTTTCCTGTGGACAAGGAAGTGAGACCCTATTAAAGTCATACAGCAAAGGGCTTTGAATGTCAGCATGAGGAATTTATCCTGAACTTCGTAGAGGCAGGGCCGCACATAAAAGAAATAAATTGTCAATTATACAGCCTTCAAGTGCAACATGAATGATTATTTCTGAATATGGAGAAGAGTCTTATATAGGGCAATGAAGTTAATAAAGTTTCTCAGTTTTTCTTTTTCAAAACACACACACTAAAGTTCTAAGTATACATTTATTATAATGAGTCTAAGATTAGCATAATACAAACATTTCTGGGATTACATCCTTAGATAGACAGTGATACTATTTCACTGCAAGCTCATCTGAATCCTGAAGAGCTTGCAAAAAAAAAATGTCCCTCTCTAAAAAAGGATACTAACCCGAATTCTAAATTCATATTCGTTACATAATCCGTTAGGTGTCACACACTACACTGGAGTGATACATATCTTTCTAGGAAACTGAATAGAAAACGACTGAACTAAACAAATCCCTCATTAGAAGCGTGCTATGCTTCTAAGCTTGACAGTACAAGTCAAGGAGACACACTCCTTCAGAACTGAAATTTCCACCTCAATTATTACACCTTCTCAATAAATGAGAAGGTATAATATTTTAGACCATTAACTATACTACTTATTATGAGAGCACTGAGGATACTGTTAGAACACTCTCCTGGCCATAAGACATTTATTTATACTCCCTTAATTTGCAGACCCCAGTGAAACTTAGATAATTAAAAGGGTATTTAAAACTTAGGTCATTAGAAGAACATTGGCCAAACACAGCAAGTTTCCACTGATATCAAAACAAACTAAAAACCTACTCCAGGAGCTAACCTTCCATCACATCCTTTCTATTTATTGAAGACATATATCAATATACCCACATTATTGCATTCCAATGTGAGGAGAAACCCAACAACTGCTAAATCGCATCCATGAAAATGGATGCTGTAATCCTGCTTCTTAGGGATATAATCTAGTAGAATGTAGGGAATTTTAATCTACAGTAAATAAAGTCAGACACCCTATTTCTGCATGCTGCTAGGAACCAGGGAGGTAAAGGTGACCAATCACTTCCAGTACTTGGTCTAGTTTTACTTACTGGAGGAGGAGAAAAGGAGAGAGAAAAAAAACCCAATTATAACCCCATTTCAAATGACTGATGTGAGAAGAAAGTGCCTTGTCATTCTTGAAGGATTTCTCTCAGAAAGAGAAGCTTCCTTCATTGAAGAGAATAAAAAACACCTCCCTGGCCACCTGACAACCCCCCAGTGGCGTGGCCAGGAGGCCGAGATTCCCCAAGTGGAGCAAACGGGCAGGCAGGGTGCCCACGAGCACCGTAGCACTGGCTCCCAAAAGCCCTCTTTCCGCCTTCCGCTGCCATTTCCCCAAGCAAAACACACACACACACCCAAAGGTGAACAACAGGGGAAACTCCTTCCCGATTGCCAGACAGACAAGATGAAAGCTCTTTGCTGATCAGGCTTCTTCCCTCCAGTTAGGATTAAGGAGGAGACAACACTGAGGGCTAAGCCACTGGCCAACTCAATTCCTCCACAGCCCCAAAGGAGACACAGAGAAGGAAAAAAAAATATGGTAAGCCTAAAATATAAAAAGCAGGACCGTTCTCTTGAAGAAAATGCTCTGTAAAGTCAGGCAATCCAACTCTCACATAAATGCAACCAGCTTTCAGGATAGAGACTCCTGGGCCACCTGCTCTCTCAAGGTAAAACTACTGAACTAAAAATAAGAATGTATTGATTTTTAGGGATATTGCATCTCAGCAGAAAAGGAAGGTCCTCAGGTTTTAAGAAAGTTTGGAGAGAGGCTGGTTATTGAACAAAAGCCACATATTTGTGAGCAACCAGGGTGCATTTCTATATATAGCAATATTTTTCTGTTAAGTTGAATTAAAAATCATCTTTGGACACAATATTGTATCCAAAAGGAAAGTCATTTGTGGATGGCCTCCCAGAAAAGCCAAAGGACTGCCAAACATGAATATGAGCCCCCAATCTCCTGATACTGGGTTTGGTTTGGTTTTGTTTCATTAAAATGTAATATATTAACAGATATCTTTCCAATAAAGGTTTAAAAAAATTCAAATACTAGGAAATCCTGTCTTAAAACACTGTTAACGCTTGCAGAACTCCATTATGATTAGAATAAAATTCCAAGGCAAGGAATATTTCATAAAAATACGTACAGGGACATGCATCTCTCCACTCATATGCCTCACTCTGTGGACTGAGTCTGGGGTGATGCAGGTCTACCACGCACCCACCCATCTCAAAGCCTTAGGCTTCAAAGACGTGACTAGGTTATTATATGTCAAGAAACTAAACTAAATAGAATAGAAAACATTTATGTGTTATTACTCCAGTATCAGGCCCTGGACACTGGGCCTGTCTAGGGAAGGGCCACATGGCAGACAGATCTCCAGGCCACCTGCATCAGCAGAGGAGGCAGGTTAAAGGCTGAATCTGGCAAGCATCATGCACAGTGGGGGTCATCCAGAAATCTCTGAGCCAAGAAGACAGTGGCCCTGTTTTCAGAGGCAACGTTGCTCCTGGTTGGGGTGACTTGCTGACTGTAGCCTTTTCAGATCAGACACTCCTCACTCCCATCCTTTAGACACTCACAACAGACCCAGGGTCCGTGCTCAGGGAAGTCAGACAGGCATTCAGCTGGAGCGTGGGTGCAGTCCACATGCTGCAGGAGGAGCCTGTCCCATGGGCTCCACGCAACTCACCCTCCACAGTGAAATGCAGGTGCAGCTGCCTGCATCTTCCCCATTCAGAACGCACCTGGACCTCAGCAAGAAGTCCCACCTATGTCCCATCTATCCCTCCCCTCCAAGCTCCCCTCACCCTTCCGACATCCACCCTCGGGTCTTCACATAACAGAGTGCAGGATGTGCAGGTGACCCACATGAGGAAAAGGGTGCAGTCATTTCTAAAAAGCACCCACAACATGTGAGGTCACCTGGACACAGGAAGAGTTGGCCCTTTCAGCTCTTCACATCTGGGGCACCTGGTCCTGCCTCAATCGCTGGTTCTTGACAGCATTCACGTAGACCAGATGACACTAAGGAGGAGATGCGAGCTCCTTGGGGAAGAATGGAGCCACCTCAAGGGTCCCAGGCTGGCTAGGAATGTCTTGAGGTGTGAGCAGTGGACATGAAGACACTCCCTTTATGTGGGGAGGGGATAAGGGACTGCCTTAGTTCCAGTTATTTCTGCCTGCTTGTCCTCAGGACATAGGTGGGAGTCCTGGTCTCAATGCTGTTTCCATCAGGCTGAGAAAAACACTGCCACTTTACAAACTGGTGGAAATCATTAGTTCGCAATGACATCAGTTACCATACATAGAACTTCTTCCTATGTGGGGCATTTTTGCTAGTCATTTGTTATCTCTTTATTTTAATTCCAATCAGTAATTTCTATTTTACATAGACATCTTTTGCAATTTTTCATTGAATAGTTAATATTTTTGAAGTGTTTATGCAGAAAACCTATCACTCCATGACACTTCAGTTACCATCCTTGGCTTTTGCTCTCAGAACTCCATTAATAGGACCCTGGAGAGGCCCTGGTTCTACATGTAAGGGTCAGGGCTGAAGTTCCTACTCTGGACAGAGCATGACCTGCCTGTCTAACCTCGGATCACTAGCTATTTTAATTAAGCACAGACTTCTTCATTCATAAAGAAGAGGAATAAGTAGTCTACATAATACTCCACGGTCTACATAATCTGCAGAATACTCTCCAAGGGCCTCCACGTTGCTCCTCAGCCCAAACCTGGAAGAAGAGTTTTCCACATTCATCAAGAAGATTCCTGGGACTTCCCTGGGGGCGCAGTGGTTAAGAATCCACCTGCCAATGCAGGGGACACGGGTTCGAGCCCTCGTCCGGGAAGATCCACATGCTGCAGAGCAGCTAAGCCCGTGCGCCACAACTACTGAGCCTGCGCTCTAGAGCCCGCAAGCCACAACTACTAAGCCCACGTGCTGCAGCTACTGAAGCCCACGCGCCTAGAGTCAGTGCTCCACAACAAGAGAAGCCACCGCAATGAAGAGTAGCCCCCTCTCATCACAATTCGAGAAAGCCCGAGCAGCAATGAAGACCCAACGCAGCCAAAAATAATTAATTTTTAAAAATCGTGAGCTACTTTCAAAAAAAAAAAGAAGACTCCTCCAAGTAAACTGTGAGGAAGTGAATTTTACTAAAGATTTCACAGAGAGGGGCTTCCCTGGTGGCGCGGTGGTTGAGAATCTGCCTGCCAATGCAGGGGACATGGGTTCGAGCCCTGGTCTGGGAAGATCCCACATGCCGTGGAGCAATTGGGCCCGCGAGCCACAATTACTGAGCCTGCGCATCTGGAGCCTGTGCTCTGCAACAAGAGAAGCCAGGATAGTGAGAGGCCCGCGCACCGCGATGAAGAGTGGACCCCACTTGCCACAACTAGAGAAAGCCCTCGCACAGAAACAAAGACCCAACACAGCCATAAATAAGTAAATAAAATGAATTAAAAAAAAAAAAAAAGATTTCACAGAGAGAAGTGCCAGCGTGTTGTTTACACCCTCACGGTCACAGCAAGCCCTGTAGGCAGAGCTCTTCTCAATTCTTTCTTTTCAGCCTGCCGCCACCAGTCTCCTCTCTCTTCGCCTTTCCATAAGAGGTCTTTGAATCCCCTTGGCTTTTGTCCCCCCTCGGGGACCTTTTCAGGGACCTCTCAATCTCCCCCACTTTCTTATATGGAAAAACTTAGTTCTACCCTAGTTTCTACCTCTTATCTTGTACCCTTCACCTGGCACTTAACACTGTCTTCAAGGACATGACAGGCTATCACTGTGAGAGAGCTGATTCTATGCTCAGCAAACCACAAATTTTCCACAGTTAGGACCCTTGGAAGGCAGTGGTGGGTTACCAGTAGAGAAATAAAAAATTACACTCCCACATATTCAATAAAAACAAGCTTGCAAATTAAAAAAAACAAAAAGCAAAAACAAATCGCAACAAATTAGGTCAGAGGCTATGGTGAAAGACTCCATTATTAGGGAATTCCTGAGGCAAAGTGGGGCACAGGCCAGTTCTGGCAATTTAAAAAACAGGGAGATCTGCTCCGTTGTCTCAAATACAATGACCAGTATCTGAGACCAGGAAGGAAAGTCCCAAGTGAGGAGAAACAATAGAAGAACTGGGGCCCTGGTGAACCGGCGGGGCTGAGAAGGCGGCTCCGCAAAATTCAGGGGTTCAGACAATGAGGTCAGTAGCCCAAAGTGGGCTGATTTTTGTCCCCATAAAAGATTTTAAAAGGCAACAAAGGGCTTCCCTGGTGGCGCAGTGGTTGAGAGTCCGCCTGCCGATGCAGGGGACACGGGTTCGTGTCCCGCTCCGGGAAGATTCCACATGCCGCGGAGCGGCTAGGCCCGTTTGCCATGGCCATTGAGCCTGCGCGTCTGGAGCCTGTGCTCCGCAACGGGAGAGGCCACAACAGTGAGAGGCCTGCATACCAAAAAAAAAAAAAAAAAAAAGGCAACGAAAAGGAAAATTATGACTATTAACGTAAGTAAGAAAAGGAAAAAACCTTTGAAAATTGATTTCTCTATATCTAACTCCATAAAGTCATCCCCAAACAGAAAAGCTTCAATAACTTCAGCTTCTTTTCAGAAGATTTGATGAAGGATTAAGAAAATTTCATATCAGGATTCAGCCAAAAGCAGAACATCATTTTCCTTTACCCTCTCTCCTCCCCCTCCAGCTCCCTTGGTTGACTTCCATTTTTCATTAAAAGGACTACTGCTTTCTAAGTCCAGGAGGTCAAAACATCTGTGTGGTTTTGGGCTTTCTGACTGACCATCCCCCATGCAGGGGCCAAATCCTGCAAATTTGACCTACTTCATTGTGTTCCCTGAACTAAGGCATGAATACACAAGCCATCCCGGTCAAGCCCTCGTGACACAGTCACTCCCAATGACTAATATTAGAAAACACTGGTTCACTTAGTAATACAGCGCTTGCAAATGCTGATGCATCTCATTATACAATAGCAAAATATCACAAATCTCATCCGAAAAGTTTAAAAATATTGGTACGCAATAGGATCACAGAGGCAGATACAAAACTTTTTTAACTCTAATTTTTCTCAAGAGGGCAAATTTTATCATTGGCAATAACTGCTGTCAAATGTCTTGAAGTGACAGGCTCGTGATGTTCATTTCCAAGCAAATGTCTGCCAAATACCCAAGACTAAGGGACTAAAATATGTCGGTTTGTCTTCCATGTAAAAAGGATGTTCCTTGAAAAAAGCAGCTAGTTCAGCTTGCAACTCAAACATTTGCAGAAGTGCTTTTCCTCAAAACAGCCAATGTTGTTTAGCATGCAGCAGAAGGGCTTTAGGAGGGAATTCCCTTGTGGTCCAATGGTTAGGACTCCATGCTTCCAATGCAGGGGGCTCAGGTTCACTCCCTGGTCAGGGAACTAAGATCCCGCATGCCACACGCGGCGCAACCAAAAAAAAAAAAGTGCTTTAGAAGTGTTTCCCATTTTGTCACACAGAATATTAAAAAGATGTGAACCTGAGATTTGAGATTTTTACTGGTCCATCAAGGATATTCTTAAGTGAAACTAGTATTTTTTTCTGTAGGTGCATGGAAGTGAAAAATACAAGGACTACAGCTCCACGCCATGGCCTTGATTTGTACTAAGGCACCAAAAGTTCTCCCAGCATTGCTTTTGTACCATCAATACAAATGCCAAACCCAGTGGAAAAGGCAAATAACATCTTAGTATTATGAAAATAGCTTTGTCTTTGCAGACCCTCCCCAAAAGGGTCTAGGGGGACCCCTAGGAGCCTGCAGATTTTACTTTGAGAAACTCGGGTCTAGACCCTTAAAATTCATCCCTTACGGGCCTTCCTTTCTCCAGTGATCTATACAGCAGATCATTTTTATCTCAAAATGCTGCCAGATTCATCTATCTAAAGCACAAGTACAGATATCTATTCCTCCCTCCCCCATCAAAATCATTTGAGTCCTTCCCACTGACAACAAAATTAACTGCAGATTCCCACACTGACATGAAAGATGCCCAGTGAGGTTGCTTAAGCTGCTTTTCCTGCCTAGCTCCCCCATCTTTTGTATTCATATCCTTCTCTCTAGTCAAACAGAACTTAGGTTCTTCCCAGCTGGGCATTTGCTTCTTTAATTTCCTCTGCCCGGAATGCACCTGTCAATATCCCACTGTTCCTTAAACCTGTGGTCCTCACTCCAGCTGCATATAAGAATCCCATAGGGGTCTATTACTAAGGCCCTCCTTCCAGAGATTTTTTTTTTTTTTTTTTTCTTTTGCGGTATGCGGGCCTCTCACTGTTGTGGCCTCTCCCGTTGCGGAGCACAGGCTCCGGACGCGCAGGCCCAGCGGCCATGGCTCACGGGCTCAGTTGCTCCGCGGCATGTGGGATCTTCCCGGACCAGGGCACGAACCCGTGTCTCCTGCATCGGGAGGCGGATTCTCAACCACTGCGCCACCAGGGAAGCCCTCCTTCCAGAGATTTTGATTTTATTTGAATGGGGGCCAGGCCCAGGGCTAGGTAGTTGTTAGAGCTTCCTAGGTGATACTCAGTTGAGACCCAGTGATTCCATCTTATGTGCGACTGCCTAAAGAAAAGCCTTTTAGATTCCTCCAGAAGAAAAGATGTACTTCTTTTTGCATACCTGCAGCTGACTATTCTCACCCCCTCTGTGGCATATTTCATTTCTGCCTTGTAATCTAGTTCGTGTTCCGTTTATCTCATCTCCCAACTAAGCCAAATAATCCTTTGAGACAGCACCTCACCACACTCCTCACTGTGTTCCCTGTAGTGACAAGGACAGAGCCCTGCCCAGGACACAGATTAAAGATATGCTGTTGCTTTTGTGTGTGTGTGTGTGTGTGTGTGGTAAAGTACACATCACATAAAGTTTACCATTTTAACCATTTTAAAGTATACAATTCAGTAGGACAAAGTACAATCACGATGCTGTTGCAACCATCACAACTCTCTAGTTCCAGAACATTCTCATTACCCCAAATGGAAACCCCATATCCATTAGCAGTCATTCCCCATACCCTACCTCCCCCATCCCCTGGCAACCACTAATTTGTTGTCTCTGTGGATTATACAGAGATATGGTATATATGCCAACATGTGTATGTACAGTTGACCCTTGAACAACATAAGTTTGAACTGCAAGGGTCCACTTACATGTAGATTTTTTTCAATTGTAAATAGAACAGTACTACACGATCCACTGGCAGTTGAATCCAAGGATGAGGAACCTCACATACAGAGGCACCCAGGTACAGAGGGCCAACTATAAATTATATGTGGATTCTCAACTATGTGGAAGGTAGGTGCCCTGACCCCCACAATTCAGGGGTCAACTGTATAATATATTTTATATATCTCCATATGATATATGATATATAAAAGCCACACACATCAATGACTTCCCTCAGAGTTCTCATATCTTTCCTTCCACAATAACTCCCACACTGTAGCCCTCTGAGGCTGACCTTCACAAGCAAACTTCAGGTCTTTGTCAAGTGAAAGTGCCATATTTTTTGTAGTATTTATGTATGTCTTAACCGTTTAACATGTGTAAAACCATGCCCCATTTTTATTTGGTTCCTGTCTTTTTAAAAAATGTGTCATTGATTACGTTTTTGAATGTTGCGTCCCAATTTTTCCCATAAGTGCTGTGGTTTGCATTGTGCAACTTTGTGCAGCATGGTGATTTGGGGGAAGGCAGAAGTTGCATTATAGCAGAACTGACTGGATGGCTTTTACTTCAAAGTAGAAGCTTCGGTCCAAGACCAAGTTTTCATGACCTGCTTCTTCCTTTGACTCAGTCCTGGACATCCAAACAAAGATGTCACTGCACTTATTAAAAGTACATTCAACTCACTTTAAAACTTATTTTCACATCACCATAAGTAGGAACGGCCTCCTCCTCCACAGTCAGAAAAATCCGTGCAAGATTTCTCCTGCACAAGATGCAGTGCTGTTATGTGAAGAAACTCTTCGCGCTTATCAAATCATCCCCGTTTTCCACAAAATCTGTGATCTGCTTGCAGATCTCGTTTACAAAGGAATGACAGCAGAACCACAGACACAAAATTTAAAAAATCGTTTCTCTGAAAATCCCTGGGGCTTACTTATACCGTACTCCATTTTCTCCTTCTTAAATTTTAGAGAATTTATTGAGTAATTTATTGCCACACTTAACAAGACTTAATTGGACTACTTCAAATGAAAATCATCCAGAGAGAGGCAAGGTGACAATTAGAGATTTCAGATTAATTTGGGAAGAACATTTCAGCCTCGTACTGTACCCAAATATTCCACTTAAATGAAATTCATACTTCATATAAAAGTAGAGTAAAAAATACTCAATGGCTCTACATCATACACAGTAATAACTGCCCCAAAAGCCTTCCTCCTAGACCTCATAGTCGGGTGGCCACTAGGATTTCTCTGCTTACTACGAATTCCCCTCCTGCCTTCCTGCTCTCTGCAGCCCAAGAGGTTAAGACTATCATCTTTTCTAACTCCTAGAACCCCAGTCCAGGGCCTGTCTTCAACCTATAGATCAAACAAGCCTATCTGGCAAACACAGGCAGCGGCAAGGAGGGGAGAAAGCTCTGGTAATTGTCAGTCCTCTACTCCACCCCTCCTGCTGCTTCCCAAACTTTACATCTGCTGTGTACATAGAGTTGCAGCCCAACTGCTTCAACGACCACCCAGAAGATTGCACAAAACCTTCATTTTCCCCACAATGTAGATGTGTCTTTCCCCAGAAATCGAAACACAGTGCCCACAGATGGCTCTCGTATGTCTTCATCTTTTCCTAATGACCTTGTGCATCTAAAAAGAGATGGGATGGGGCCAGAGATAGTCAGTCCTGTTAGCTGCCTGTTTCCAACAATTGTTGGCAGTAGAAACATCCTTAGACAACAGCCAAGGAGTTATGTCAGTTCATCAAGGCCCCGGGACAGGAGAAAGGAATTCCACTCAAGAGAAGAAGTGGAAACCATAGCAGAAAACGCAGAGGAGAATAAAAGGCAGAGGAAGATAGGGCACTGACTGAACTGCAGAATCCCAGAGGCTTTGTTAGAAGCCTATATCCCACTCCCACCAAAGCCCAGAGCCCTTAGCCTCTGTCCCCACTCCTCTGCTGCAGTAGACCACCACCAGCCCAGACAGTAGGTGGAGGAGTGCAAGAGAAGGTAGAAATTCCTGGGAACGGGATAGCACTGTAGAGAGAGTAGCTTCTGGCCCTCCAACGTGAAAAAGCAAACATTGTCTCAGGATATCAGAATGGCTTTAAGATCTATGGTGCTGTTGACACTTGGATGCCTCAGAAATGTTAAGGCTGACCCAAGAACCTAACACTGATCAGAACACAGCGTCTACGGCAACATGTGTGCCAAATCCATTCAACTGCATCCTAAATGAGTTTTGGAAATGCAGTCCTTTCATATAAAAGCAGTCAGGGCGGTGATGAAGTGTGGGCTCTGAAGTCAGACAGCATGGGTTCAGTTTCTAGCTCTACCCTCTGTGGCCTTGGCTTCAGGCAGTCAACTTACAAAGGATGGATTAGTGAACTAGCAGCACTCGCGTGTTGAGCACCTACTGTATACCAGACACCACACCAGATGTGTTATATATGTTCTATCCTCATAATCAAACTGTAAGATTAAGTAATTTCTCCTACATCACATATGTAGAAAATGACAAAGCTGGGATTTGAACTTGGTCAACCTGACTCCAAATCTCATGCCTCCTTCCTGTCTCAAATAGCATTTCTACATTATATATGATAGCTTCTGTATGTCTCAGGAAAGAGTCTCTAAGCTCCAAGCGGTCTTCTTCCTTCTGGGGACAGGAGTAGGACTTCATCCTGTGATTAGATTCAATGAGTCCTCCTCTGTGCTCTGCTGAGCACAGGGTCCAAGCACTGATTAAGGAGGTCCACACGCACTCTCAGACATTTTGTCAACACTGACAAAATGTTTTGCAGTTTCCTACAAATCCACGGGGGGCAACACTTCACCTTTTGTCCACTTCATGCTCCCACAGTCACAAACCTGTTGGCATTAGGTTCGATTCCCTTGAACTTTCAGAAACTTCTCACTTCTATTATTTCATCCTCCTCGTCTAGGAACCCTCACCTACTCTTACATGAGAGAGAACAGAAACACTCTGTTTGAAGACCTTTACTGTTCACAAATTAGACTGTATTTGCACAGATCAGCAGAGAATAATTCTAGGCAGGAAGACTCACAGACCAATATGTAGATATTTTCGTTTGTGGGTCCCTTCTTTATGGTTCCCCTTCATTCCTCTACTTGAGGCATGTGGTTTTTTTAACATCTTTATTGGAGTATAATTGCTTTACAATGGTGTTAGTTTCTGCTTTATAACAAAGTGAATCAGCTACATATATACATATATCCCCATATCTCCTCCCTCTCGCGTCTCCCTCCCACCCTCCCTATCCCACCCCTCTAGGTGGTCACAAAGCACCGAGCTGATCTCCCTGTGCTATGCGGCTGCTTCCCACTAGCTAGCTATTTTACATTTGGTAGTGTATATATGTCCATGCCACTCTCTCATTTCGTCCCAGCTTACACTTCCCCTTCCCTGTGTCCTCAAGTCCATTCTCTACGTCTGCGTCTTTATTCCTGTCCTGCTCCTAGGTTCTTCAGAACCATTTTATTTTATTTTAGATTCCATATATATGTGTTAGTATATGGTATTTGTTTTTCTCTCTCTGACTTACTTCACTCTGTATGACAGACTCTAGGTACATCCACCTCACTACAAATAACTCAGTTTCATTTCTTTTTACAGCTGAGTAATATTCTATTGTATATATGTGCCACATTTTCTTTATCCATTCATCTGTGGATGGACACTTAGGTTGCTTCCATGTCCTGGCTATTGTAAACAGAGCTGCAATGAACACTATGGTACGTGACTATTCTTGAATTATGGTTTTCTCAGGGTATAAAGCATGTGGTTTTGGCCCCACCCATCTACCAAAACTGCTCTCACCAAAGTCGCTGATGATGTTCTGGTGCAAAATGATAACTCTTATTTAACATAGATGAAGTTACCCTGTATTTGAATATAGAGTATAAAAGTTCTCCAGGGCTTCCCTGGTGGCGCAGTGGTTGAGAGTCCGCCTGCCAATGCGGGGGGCGCGGGTTCGTGTGTTGGTCCGGGAAGATCCCACGTGCCGCGGAGTGGCTGGGCCTGTGAGCCGTGGCCGCTGAGCCTGCGTGTCCGGAGCCCGTGCCCCGCAACGGGAGAGGCCGCAACGGGAGAGGCCGCAACGGTGAGAGGCCCGTGTACCAAAAAAAAAAAAAATAAAGTTCTCCAGCACTACTATACTTTGATCAATTTCTCCATCTACTTCTATTAGTATTTGATCTACACTTATTCCTAAGTAAAAAAAATGCTGCAAGCAATATTAATTAAATTCTGCTTTGTCTGATATTAATATTGTCACATTTGACTCTCACTGGTCACTGCTAATAAAGCTTAACTGGTCTTTTTATTTTTAATTTTGACATGTCATTATATTTGTCTACTTGTGGCAAAAAATACAACATAAAATTTTCCATCTTTACCAATTTTAAGTGTCAGTGCAGTGTGTAAAGTATATGCATACTGTTGTTAAACAGATCTCCAGGACTTGTTCATCCTGCAAATCTGAAACTCTATACTCATTAGACAGCAACTCCCCATTCCTTCCTTCCTTCCCCCCACCCCCTGGAAACCACCATTCTACTTTCTAGTTCTATTAATTTGATTACTTAAGAGTTGAGTCATTATGTTTTAAGACTGTGTCTTATAAACAGTATTTAGTTGGATTTTTTAAAACCCAATCTAAGTCTGAACCTTCTAGTGTTTAGCCCAAATACATTTATTAAGATGACAGATATGTTTGCATTTATTTTTGATATTGTACTGAATCATTTTTGTGTGTTTATACACTATGGACTTTATCTTCCACTTCATTATAAAGACTAGGTTTTTGTCTGCTTTTATTTACTTTAGTCTTGAAATCTTGTTTTTATTTTACTGGTGGCTATCTTTAAGTTCTCAAATAGACACTAAACCCTCTAATGATGAAGTCAAGAGCAAGATCACTTGCAATTGTCTCACAGTCAGGGATAAGAAATTTAGGATCACAAAAGAGTGACCTGAAGGGATGGTCTTTGTAAAAAGTACCATGAGCAAACTTTTGACCCAAAATCAAAATAAAGGTCTAGTTAACTAAATTTAGTTTCCATCAAACATTTCTATAATTCAAGCAAATAGCATCTGGAGTTTTACCTATTAAGATAGGAAACCTCTTACCCCTGTATAGAAGAGGAAATGATTTTCTAAATGACTCTACCCACTGTATCAATTATTTACTCAATAAATTGTCCACCATTTACCCATGGAATATTCATGGTAAATTACACTTGCTGGATCCAGTATACCCTTGAACTATCTTCTTACTATGTCCTCCTGTTAGAATTCAAGGCAGTCAAACTAATTTTCATTCTCCCCTAAATCAGCTGTAACAGGGAAGGAAAAATCTGCTTTAAAAACTAAAGAATAGGGCTTCCCCGGCGGCGCAGTGGTTGAGAATCCACCTGCGGATGCAGGGGACATGGGTTCGTGCACCAGTCTGGGAGGATCCCACATGCCGCGGAGCGGCTGGGCCCGTGAGCCATGGCCGCTGAGCCTGTGCGTCCGGAGGCTGTGCTCCGCAACGGGAGAGGCCACAACAGTGAGAGGCCCGCGTACCACAAAAAACAAACAAACAAACAAAAAACCCCCCAGAAACTAAAGAATATATTTTAAATCCTAATAGAAGGATTCTGTCTAGATAGAAGGAATTTGTCTAGAAGTAACAGAAGGGACATCCACAGTTAGGTGGCACCCCTACTGCTCTGTCCTGGTACTAATTACAATCAGGAGTTTATCATGAGAATAGGGTATCCGTTTTTCTGATCATGGAGAAGACATTTTAGGTGACATCATAAACCAACATTCTCTACAACTTATTTTTCTTTATTTTATTTTTTTTAATTTTTTTTTTTAATTTTTTTATTTTTTGTGCTAGGCGGGCCTCTCACTGTTGTGGCCTCTCCCGTTGCGGAGCACAGGCTCCGGACGCGCAGGCTCAGCGGCCATGGCTCACGGGCCCAGCCGCTCCGCGGCACGCGGGATCTTCCCGGACCGGGGCACGAACCCGCGTCCCCTGCATCGGCAGGCGGACTCCCAACCACTGCACCACCAGGGAAGCCCTACAACTTATTTTTATGTGTAACACATCGGACAAGTGAGAAGTGGTAACGTGGACACATTCTGTCACTATCATTTAGATAAGAAATGAATTGGTTAGAGTATTCCACCTGTGACCTCGTGACCACATTAAAGGATACTCCACCAGCCTCTTTTGGCCAAGGACCAAATCCCAGCTCTATTTCTGCTTCCTCCAGTGTAACAGAGGGAAGATCATGGCCTGGAAACAGAACAATAAATGAAGGAAGGTTTAGCCACACACTGGCCACATGACTTGGGAAACCTCGTTTTCTCATTTATAAAATGAGGATATAATATTACCAACTACTTCATAAGACCATTTTAAGGATAAAATAAAATAATGTATTATCGACCACCTAGTATGGTGCCTGGCCCATAGCAGGTATTCATTAAATACTGTTTCTTAAAAAATAAACAACACTTGGTCAATTTCCTTGTTTTTAATATAAAGAACAAACCCACATTCATTAAGGTAATACCTTCATTGACACATTTCATGTATAACTTAAGATTCTTTTTTTTTCCGTCACTTTCCTAACTACAACCTGCTCAGTCTTGTAAAAGATAGGCTGTGTTTTCAAATGAACTTATTTACAAAACAGAAACAGACTCACAGACTTAGAGAATGAACTTTGGGTTACGGGGTGGGGGGAAGGGATAATTAGGGAGTTTGGGATTGACATGTACACACTGCTATATTTAAAATGGATAACCAACAAGGACCTACTGCATAGCACAGAAAACCCTGCTCGGTATTATGTAACAACCTAAGTGGGAAAAGAATTTGAAAAAGAATAGATACATGTACATGTATAACTGAATCGCTTTAAAAAAAAAAAAGATAGGCTGTGTTTGAATCTATTAGCATGCTGATAAATGATAAGGAATGAACAGACTTAGATGAGACATTCATACCAAAAATGAGCTTGGCTTACCAAGTATCAAAACCTCTTTTCGTAAGGAAGCTTCCTGTGTGAGCACAGCCCTGAAACACTGAGTTAAACCAGGCCTCCCTGTGAAAAGAATAAACCTGAAAGCCCACAGCTCCACCAAGTTTGAAATTATAAACAAGAGTGAATTATACATTTTTAAAGTTCTGTGCCTGATAAAAAGATGGGTGAGTTGACTCTCAGGTAATTGTAATATCTAGTACTTTCTATAATATCTTTATGATTTAAATTACAGTGTGTGGGAAAAATCATATGTTTTAGAGACAATGCCTCCCTCCCCCACCCCAACAGGGTGACCCAAAGCCTTCTCTATCACGTCATTTAGAGCAATTATCTTGCCTCTCAAAAATCCAAACCAGCTATTTAAAAAATATTAAGGTTAGTTGGTTTCTTTCTTTCTGAAATGTGAGCTGATTTTGTATGTGTGGTTGCTTCCACCGACCTGTAGACAAAGCTTCAAAGCACTTCTTAGGGGAACTGGCTCCTAATAAACGCAGCAAGTGTACCTAGCACTTCAGTTATCACTACACCGTGCAGAGAACTGCATTTGAAAAAGCAACTGACGCTAAGGAAGAGGTACAGGTTACTGATGAGAGAACTAGACTCAGACTGTCTAGGTTCAAATTCCAGCTTCCCAAGATATGTGACCTTTGTCAAGATAATTAACCTCTCTATGCCTCAGTTTCCCTCATCTGAAAAATGGGTATTATAAGAATACCTAGCCGTGGATCTGCTGTGAAGCTTAAATGAGACAGGTAATTCCCACTCATCAAGCATGGCATCACACTCAATATGCTACCAATAATGGAAGGGTCATCATCACTATTCTTTTTATTTTTTCTTTAAAAAAATTTTTTTTTGGCTGCGTTGGGTCTTCGTTGCTGTGCGCAGGCTTTCTCTAGTTGCGGCAACCACTTCTCATTGCAGTGGCTTCTCTTGTTGCAGAGCACGGGCTCTAGGCATGCGGGCTTCAGTAGTTAATGGTGCGCGGGCTCTAGATTGCAGGCTCAGTAGTTGTAGTGCATGGGGTTAGTTGCTCCGCAGCATGTGGGATCTTCCCAGACCAGGGCTCGAACTCATGTCCCCTGCATTGGCAGGTGGATTTCTAACCACTGCACCACCAGAGAAGTCCATCATCATCACTATTCTGATCGTAAAGAATTATCAGTGAATTTTTCTCTCTTCTGGAAAACTAGAGCTAATCAAAATATTAGCTATTTCTAATCACCATAAAAATTAATCAAAAAGGCATAACACTGAAATCCTCAAAGACAGAGAATCTCTGAGTACCTACCATACTCCAGGAAAACAGGCTATTATCCTGCTTAATCCTCCCAAGAGCCCAGTGAATTAGGTATTATCATTTCCAAATTAAAGATGAAGCTAAAACTAAGATAAATAACCACAACTAAAATGGGTAAGAGCTGTGAGTTAAACACCATCTCTGGGCTTCCCTGGTGGCGCAGTGGTTGAGAATCCGCCTGACGATGCAGGGGATACGGGTTCGTGCCCCGGTCCAGGAAGATCCCACGTGCCGCGGAGCGGCTGGGCCCGTGAGCCATGGCCGCTGAGCCTGCGCATCCGGAGCCTGTGCCCCGCAACGGGAGAGGCCACAACAGTGAGAGGCCCGCATACCACAAAAAAAAAAAAAAAAAAAAAAAAACACCATCTCTTTCACTCCCAAATCTATATCCGCACATGAAATCAGGTTGCCCCCTTGGTGTCTGATACTGCATATTAGACTAAATGTTTGCCAATGAAAACACTGAATAATATCAACAAAATAAATCAATATTATATAACCAACAAGTACGTGAACATGTGTCTTTGTAAAGAAAGTCTAAGCTATGGCTCACTTACTTAAAGCAACATTCAATTAGACAAACAGCACCATAAACACATAATTTAGACAGTCCCTTAATATCTCTTGGCAAGGGAAGATTCCACTACTATCCTTCTCTAATCCTAGAAGATTCTGAATCCTGTACCCAGGTGACTTTCTTAGGGCACAAATTACTACCACCTTGAAAACTGAGCCCTCTCATACATTGCTGGTGAAAATTTAAAATGTTAGAGTCAGGGCTTCCCTGGTGGCGCAGTGATTGAGAATCCGCCTGCCGATGCAGGGGACACGGGTTCGTGCCCCGGTCCGGGAAGATCCCACATGCCGCTGAGCGGCTGGGCCCGTGAGCCATGGCTGCTGAGCCTGCGCGTCCGGAGCCTGTGCTCCGCAACGGGAGAGGCCACAACAGTGAGAGGCCCGCAAAAAAAAAAAAATTAAATTAAATTAAATAAATAAATAAAATAAAATGTTAGAGTCACTCTGGAAAGCAGTTTGGCAGTTTCTTATACAACTAAACATGCACTTACAATATTACCTAGTAACTGTACTTCTGAGCACTTACCCCAGAGAAATAAAAACTTATGTGCACACAAGAACTTGTATATGGGGACTTCGCTGGTGGCGCAGTGGTTAAGAATCCACCTGCCAATGCAGGGGACATAGTTTCCAGTCCTGGTCCGAGAAGATCCCACATGCCATGGAGCAACTAAGCCTGTGCACCACAACTACTGAGCCTGCGCTCTAGAGTCCACGAGACACAACTACTGAAGCCCGTGTGCCTAGAGCCTGTGCTCTGCAACAAGAGAAGCCACCGCAATAAGAAGGCCACGCACCACAACAAAGTGTAGCCCCGCTCGCCGCAACTAGAGAAAGCCCACTCACAGCAATGGAGACCCAATGCAGCCAAAAAAAAAATCAATCAATCAATAAATTAATTTTTTAAAAAAGAAGAACTTGTATATGAACACTCCTTTCAGCTTTATTCCTTATAGCCCCAAACTAGAAACAACCCAAATGTCCCTCAAGGGATGAATGCTTAAACAAATTCTGGTACAGCCATACTATGGATCAGTACTCTGCAATAAATAGGGATGAACTACTGATCTGTGCAACAACCTGGATGGATCTCAAGGCATTATGCTTAGTTTAAAAAAAAAAAAAAAAAAAAGCCAATCTCAAAAGGTTATATACAGTATTGGGCTTCCCTGGTGGCGCAGTGGTTGAGAGTCCGCCTGCCGATGCAGGGGACACGGGTTCGTACACCGGTCCGTGAAGATGCCACATGCCGCGGAGCAGCTGGGCCCATGAGCCATGGCCGCTGAGCCTGTGCGTCTGGAGCCTGTGCTCTGCAACAGGAGAGGCCACAACAGTGAGAGGACTGCGTGCCACAAAAAAAAAAGGTTATATACAGTATGATTCCAACTAGATACCATCTTCAAAATGAAGAATTATACAGGTGGAGAACAGACAAGTAGCTACCAGAGGCCAGGGCCAGGGGAGAGATGGGTGATTCTATAAAGGCGAAGCTTAAGGGAGGTCCTTTGTGGTGATGAAACGGTCCATTATCCTGATTATGGTGGTGGTTACATGAATCTACACATGGGATTAAATTGCACAGAACTATATACATATACACTAGCGCATGGTACAAACTGAACAAGGCACATGCCAATGTCAATGTTCTGGTTTCAATACTGTATTACAGCTACATAAGATGTCATCATTGGGGGAACTGGGTGAAGGGAACATGGGCCTCTTCATGTAGGAGTAACCTTCTATGAGTCTATAATTATAATTATTTCAAAAGTAAAAGTAAAAAAAAAAAAAAAAAATCCCAAGCAGCTTTTTAGCTCATCCTTATGTGGATACCTTTAAACAGCCTGAGCAGCATTCCTCTTTTTATGAGGTTGCAATTTCCCCAAAACTCCTCAAACTAGCAGCAGCCTGGAGACTAGAACCCATGCCACCTAACTCACCATCCAGTTCTCCATCACACCTTTTATAATGGAAGACAGTGAAAACACAAACGTATTAACATAGCCATAGTCTCTGGCTTTCAGTAATGCCATTTCCTTGGTGTCAAGTCCTTGGGAATCCGTACCCAAATGAACAAGCCCTTGAATACTTCTAGACTTGGAAGCAATTGACTCTGCCTGAAAAGGTCAGGGGAGACTTGTTCCAAGAAGAGAAATTTAAGCTGAGTTTGAAGGTTAAGTAGGACGTCACCTGGCAGAACTGGAAAGAAGGAGCATTCCAGGAAGCAACAGGCCTGGGACAGCACCCCAGGTTTAGAAGGCTGCAAGGAAGAGGGAAGAGGGTATGACAAAAGTGCAACGTAGCCGTGGGAAAGAAGCAGGCACCAGGTCTTAAAGGTCCATAGTGCTGTGTTAAAGGCAGAAAGTTTTAAAGTTCAAGGTCACACACCGACCACACTCCACTGATGACAGGAAGTCTCTTAACACTTCTTCTCTTTATATTTTGTTTACAATACCCGCATGATATTTCTTTTCCTCACATGCATCCCTTCTGCTAGTTAAGATAAACAAGATATCATGGTTCTAACAATTCTCCCAATAATTATGATAATGTGATGCTTTGTCAGTTTGTCTTTTAAGCAAAGCAAGTAGATTCTTCTGGGGAAGTAAAATTAAGCCAAGGAGGAATGATATCCAAATCACTACCCCAAATTATACACAAAAGCTAAAGGAATCTCATGTAACATATGCCAAGCATATTTATTTTTATTCAATCTTGTCCTTTCTCAAAGCTTGTCTATACTTGCAAAATAAACATAAGCCATGACTTAAGTTAGTAAATTGGAAAAAAAAATGTACAGGGGGTGAGTAAAAATACAGAGAACATCCTACCAAAAGGAACCAATAATTCCTGATTTAAATTTAACAGCTTTGTTCACTGTGGCAGTGAAGTATTAATGGCATTGCAAAGTTGAATTCACATGGGCAGTAATTCACAATTTCTGGAAGAGTCTTTATTTTATGTCAAGTCACTACATCAGTAAAAGTTACCAAAAATAAATCCTTTTGACTTCCAGTATTTTAGACAATAAATAGAGCCATTTCTCCCGATGTCAAGTTAGCTTTGAAATACACAGGCTTATAATAGTGAAAACCTCCATGATATCAAAGAAATGGCATGCCATATGTCATAAATATGTTTCAAAACTAACAAATGTGATTCTGCTTCTTGTAGTGTTTGAGGTGTCTTCTGCTCTTTGAATTAGCCTAAAACTCCGAGTATGAAATATATGCTGTGTGCTGAATGAGATCAGCTCTATGTTCAGCACTTTAGATTGTTTTCAAATGTGCTTTGGCCCGTGAATGATCAGTCACTCTGCAATGACTAGAGAGCACCAGGTACATGCAGTCATGTGATCCCGTCTACCTAGAAGCAAGCAATTCCAACAGGATACAGGGATGCCAACTTTTTTTTTTTTTTTTTTGCGGTACGCGGGCCTCTCACTATTGTGGCCTCTCCCGTTGCGGAGCACAGGCTCCGGACGTGCAGGCTCAGCGTCCATGGCTCACGGGCCCAGCCGCTCCGCGGCCTGTGGGATCTTCCCGGACCGGGGCACGAACCCGTGTCCCCTGCATCGGCAGGCGGACTCTCAACCACTGCGCCACCAGGGAAGCCCGGGGATGCCAACTTAATGATGTCATTAAGTTGTCATTAATGATGTCTGATGTCAAACATCAGAGTGGGTCATTCACCTACGTGAGGCACTAAATGGCCCCCAGCTTTATAAGAAAGATAGGAACCAACTACCTTCACATCTAATAAACCACGGGCTTCATTAGTAATAAGTCTTATCCCTCTTCATATTCTCCGTCCCTCATATGATGCCTCTCAATACATGTGTGTGGACTAAATGGGTGACTGATAGAATGAATGCATGCATGGTGCAATGCAAAAAAAAAGTTAAAAGGCGGTACATACATTATTAATTCACTTATTTTTGTTATAAACATTTATCAGGTGCTTGTAATGGGCCAAGTACCATCCTAGCTAATGAGTAAGAGACAATAGGAAAGAGCAGATAGGTGACAGCAGAGAAAGATAGGACCCAAGAGAGGAGAAAGGGAAAAGGACTAAGTATGGTTCGAACAAATGTCATGATTTCAAACTGATATACTGCTACAGGGGCAAAAGGAGATGCTTTTAAATTCTGTCCCTGGAAAGAGGCTGATGTCCTGTGGGGAAGAGAACATGCAGGGTCTCGGGGCAGAAGACTAACTCACACACAAAGGTCCTTCATCATCACCATGGGTCTGAAAGCTTTAAAAATCTCATTTCAGAAGTATTTATTAATACTGCATGAGGGCTAAGATAAAAGTGATGTGGGGAGGGGGGCTGGCAGCTCCTCAGACCACTAGGAAAACAGCGGCCTGTCGTGGTGTCTGGTTTAGGAGTCTCATTTAGATAGGATCCCTTAACCCCACGTACATTGGCCCCCTACTTCAGAACCAGAGGTCATTTTCTCTGTGGTCAGTTTGTCTTTTTTTTTTTTTTTTTTTTTAACATCTTTATTGGAGTATAATTGTTTTACAATAGTGTGTTAGTTTTTCCTTTACAACAAACTGAATCAGTTATACATATACATATGTTCCCGTATCTCTTCCCTCTTGCATCACCCTCTCTCCCACCCTCCCTATCCCACCCCTCTAGGTGGTCACAAAGCACAGAGGTGATCTCCCTGTGCTATGCAGCAGCTTCCCACTAGCTATCTAATTTACATTTGATAGTGTATATATGTCCCTGCCACTCTCTCACTTGGTCAGTTTGTCTTAACTAAAGGATTCTTAAAGAGGTTTCAGCCACACAATTTCAAAGGCACAGTTTTGCTTGAAATTCGGTTCAACACAGTCAAAAAACAGATTGCCATCCCAAAAGGACTTCGAGCTATCATGAACAAAAGAATGGAACTTAACCAGGAAAAACCTGGGAGGGAAAACAGGACATTTGGTCATCCCAGGCTGGTGGCAGCTCACACAAAGGATGCAATGTTAAAAATAGAATCAACAAACATTCACAGGGAGATGGTATCTAGAAACAGCACAAAGATTGATGGCATCCCTCCCCTGAAAGGACCTTGAAGGAGGAAGCTACAGACCACAGGCATGCATGCACACAGCAAGACATTTGGAGAAATGCTTTAAAGAAAGAAAAAAAAAGGCCTTTGGTTTTGCTATTTCACCTACATTCAATATGCTTGGTTAAAAAGTAGGAGGGAGCATGGGACAGACAGAGGAAGATTACTGAAGGATGAGCAGAATACTCTCTGACCTTAGGGACATTTATTCCTGGTTTATACTGCTCCATGGGCACTTGGTCCCACGGCTGGACAGACCAGGTCTCCTTGCAGGATTCATTAAGCAGAGAGGCGCACACAAACCCGTCCTTAGTCTTTGTCAGAAGTTCCAAATTTTACTCCCAGGTTTCAATTGACAGTGGATGGAAGTGAAATGGATGAATCCAGACGTTTAGCATTCAGGTTCCCTAGAATTTAGAATCCCAAATTCCAGAATCACCACATACCCTTAAATTTCAGAAGAATTATTGACATCTCTAATACTGAAGTACCCCTGAGACTTCTATTTCTTCATTCCAACCTAATTCCCGGAATACGGACACAGGTCATATCTCTTTCTCTCAAGTGTTAGAGGATGAGGAAGATGTGGCTACCTGTGGGAGCCACCAAGCCTCCAACATGCAGAAGCATGTCTAGAAAGAAACCAGAGTGGAATCCAGGACTGACGGAGTCAGAATGTATCTTGCCAGTCCATAAATGTTTCTGTCATGAGTCTTCTCAAACTTCCTCAAATACATAAGCCATGCTTTCTTGTTTAATCTTATAATGAGGCTTTGGATCTTACATCTCCTTGCCTGCATGAAAAAAGAATATGGTATAAAAAGGCTGCTTGGATGTACACTTTTAAAGGACAAAGATTGCTTTTCGGAAAAGCATCATATACAGGCAGGTGTTTATTACTCTGAATCGATGGTTCTCAAACTGTGAGTTGTATCTCTTTGATGGTTCCTAAAATGGTTCGTGAAATCAACCTTTTGAACGGAATAAAGTGCAATGGAATGGAATAGAATGGAAAGGAAAATATTAGAATGTATCACATATTGTCAGGTTAACTATTATTTGGTGAAAGTTTTACCATAGTGCGGAACAAGATTTGGTTTTTAAAATAAAAAGCCACTACTTTGGATGATGTCAACTTGACATTTTGAAAAATATAAATGCACTATTCATACTATTCACATTACTTTGAATTCTTCACTCCATTATGATGTTTCAGAATCATTTCAGCTGTAATTAGACAAAGCCTCAAACGCTTTACACTTTAGTCTCAAGATAAAGAAAATTAATAAAATGGGCTGAGCCTTTACAACAATAACAACATTCCTCATCCCTGAGGCGTGGAAAGCCTGCATAACAGCAACAAATTGAAGAAGGGGTAAATCCACCATCCAAAACCATCAAGATCCTATATCTCTTAAAGCGATTTGTTCTAAAGACATCAGACTTGAACATGGCATCCTGACCCCAGGAACTGTGGAACTGACCCAATGAACTGTAGAAGGGTTTTTACTAATATTTCAAATGACTTTAAAAAATTAAAATAGATAAAATATCTAAGACCAGAAAAGTAAAGAAGTGGATACTAAAATGGTTAAGTATATCAAGGTATGTTTCAAAAATCCTCATGGGTGTTACCTTTTTAGTAAGAAAAATGCCTGACCTATGATTCAATCAGGCATATCTCAGAGTAGCAGTAAAGTGTCATGATAAGAAAACATTTACTTCCATAATTTTCTTAATCATTTACCCTTGATTGCTATAAAACTTGTTCACCCTTAGAACATATATATACAAATAAACTTTAAATAAAAGTACAATCTTTATTGAATAAAGTCCTTTCTGTATAATTCACTATTTCTAAATCCTTAGTCAATCAATTTTGCCTTAACTAGGACATAATTTGCTTTAACTACAACATAATTATTCTGATGGGGGCTCTTTAAATTGATTCTTTTACATTGCTAAATTAAAAGTCAGTGTATTTTTCAAATAAATATGATTCAAGCTTATTGATAAAGCTCATTGATTCAGAAGGACTGAACTTTAAGTCAGTTAAAAATAGCTAAAACTATGGAAGTAAATGGCTTATTATTATCTATTTAAGCTTTTCCTTTCTCTCCCTCTTTATGCTTTTGTCAAAGCTAGGGCATTAAAATATCCCTATCGGGGCTTCCCTGGTGGCGCAGTGGTTGAGAATCCGCCTGCCGATGCAGGAGACACGGGTTCGTGCCCTGGTCCGGGAAGATCCCACATGCCGCGGAGCAACTAAGCCCGTGAGCCACGGCCACTGAGCCTGTGCGTCCGGAGCCTGTGCTCCGCAACGGGAGAGGCCACAACAGTGAGAGGCCCGCGTACCGAAAAAAAAAAAAAAAAAAAAAAAAAAAAAATATCCCTATCTATCTATCTATCTATCTATCTATCTATCTATCTATCTCTTTCTTTACATTTCCCTGACATACAACCATATATATAGTAGGTATTTGAGAAAAAAATTACTTTCTGAATGGAAAGATTACATAAGACACATTAAATTTATTCTAATATCCAATTAGATTAACTTATTTATTAAATTTTATTCCCTAAAGCAAGTTCTTGTTCACTCTAAATCCTATCTCCTTTAATCAACAGAAAGCCATCAATCCAAGCATTGACTATTATATCCACTCAATTGACAGCCTGTTGTCTTAAGCTGCATGTAGACTATTATGCAAGGAATTAAAGAGCATATAGAATAGAAATTCAACCACCAGAAATGTTTAAAAAGCAAACAAAAAGGCTTTTTCTAACTCTCTTTTCCAAGGGTTATAAAATTAATCATTCCTCTCATCAAAAAATTAAACCACTCTAAATTACCCCAAATACATCATGATGAAAAACCATTTTGTTGCTTTCCCAGGAATATGTGAAAGGCCAACTGAAAAGGCCAATCGGTATAGAAAATAATATAAAACATCAACCATCCCTATCAGTTCTCTTCCACATTCATCCTAATCACAGGCCACCTGCCCCCAAATAATCATCTAAATCTTCAGCCAAAAGGAGAAAACCAAGCATTAGGCAACAGTCAAGAACTAATCAGATTTTTCTCTCGTGTCATACACCACTGCCATAGGTTTAAAGGAGAATTATTTGGGCCAATTTCCAAAGATGTCACTATAAATTAAACATACTCTCAGAAGTTTTTAGCTCACTGTAGTTTATAAGCCAAATCAATAGCTTGCATAATTTCAAAGCTCTGAAGAAATTGAGAACAAAATAAATGAAACTTGTTTTACGTCTAATAGAAGTGTTTTCATATATATATATATTTTAAATAGAAACTATGAAGGACTAGCAACACACAAAAAGCCATTATCTGCTTGTGGATTTTTCTCTCTGTGGTTTATTTCATGTCTGCAATCCCAGACTGGCTTGTAAATCACTCAGCCTAAAATCATGCCACAATTCCCACTCCCACAGACAAATACAATGCACTCAGGGAACACAAAATAATTTTTGTTAGCTTAATCCAGACATTTATGAAAAGATAAGTCTGTCATGAAATGCCGTAACTCATTCACTTATTCACATATCTCTGTGACACCTGCTACGTGTCAAGGTCTCTGCTGGAGGATGATGTGGGGAACAAGATTTGCCTCCGCCCCTCTGAGTTTATAATCAGGTGGTGGACAAAAGACCGGAAACGAGAGTTCAAGGTCAAATGTTGTAAACGGCATCAGGATGAAATAAACAAAGTACTCTAGGAGTCAAGAAGAGGCAGATTATCACCGGTTTATGTGATCAGGCAGGGTTTTCTGGAGGAGATCACATTTAAATTGGGTCCTGAAGGATGAACAGGATTTTGAAAAGCAGAGATGGATGGATAATTTGAAAAATGGGAAGAGACCACTGACATTTCCCAGAGGTCTAGTACGTATGCTGACACTGGGCTATGAGCTTTTATTTATGATATCTCATAATTCCTTTTCAATGGGGAAGCACAACGGGATTCAGCTGTAGGATCTGGCAAAGAAGCAAAAAGGCAAACAAGATGAGGCGAGTGCAAGTGTAGAATAGCGCTGAGCCAAAAAGTCTGAACTTTACCAGAAAGAAAAATTGAACTCAGTACTTCAGTTCCCTCATCTGCATAATGGGGCTAACAGCCATAGCTGCCTCACAGGCTTTTTGTAATGATCAGTACATGGGATAACACACGTAAAATCTTTTCCACACTGCTTGACACACAATCAACATTCAGTGAAGTGTTAGCCATTATCATCATCTACCTGTAGACTAAATAATCCCCTCCTTGCAATCATCCTCCACGTGACATGGTTTCTAATAAACACCTGCCCACTTCTCGGTCACTCCAACCTGTCAACATCCTCCTAAGATATGTTTTATCCAAAAAGGAACCAATATACCCTCAGTGGTTTGGTTGGAATATTATACAAAAGGACAGTTATTGCCCTTACTCTTGACACTGAATAGAGAGCATGGGCTTTATTCTCTTCGGTACAGCTAATGTAGAAAGACCAAGAGAGAATCTGCAGAAGAAATGTTACAATTCATATATTCAGATGACACACGTGGAGCTCAAGGATGAATACCAGAATGGCAGAACACCCTACAGGAAGAGGCCATGAGTGGTTGCTGACTCCAAATAGACTGGAAAAGCTCATTACACATCCCAATTGTGAGAGGAGCCACTCGCAGCATCCCTGGCCACACCCAACTCCACCACAACTGCCTGCCCTGCAAGAAGCTGGCAGCATCACCAGCAGGAGCAGCTCCTGCAACCAATTTACACACATTCAAAACCTCAGCTTCCAGCTGGTAGCAGCTCTGAAGTCAGACAAGCAGCGACTCCTGGGCCGTTGCAAGAGGATGGTAAGTCCAGGGCCTACATGCCAGACTGGCTTCCAACACCCACCTAGATAATCAGCTAAGTCCAAACAGGACTTCATAAAGGTGCCAGGGTCTCAGGCCAGATGGTATATCTAGACTAGAAAAAAACAGAACATGTGAAGCTTGCTCAGCCCTGGCTGAAGCAGACAGAACAACAGTTCAATAAGCAGTTTTCATTCCATATGTCATTTCACCTGCCTAACAACCCCGAGAAGGGTTCTGCTGACTCTGACCCTCACCATGCCAAGAAGCCCCTCCATGCCTCAGTAACCGTCTTTGTAAAGTGGAGACAATAAAAGCACCTATGTCACTTTCTAAAAAACAAACGAACAAAAAAACTGGTTCTCAGGGATTCAGGAAACAAACTGCAAATGGCATGAAGTCTAGCTACCTCTAAACTGACAAAGAAGCTACCTCCTGGGTGTAAAGTAGGAAGCAAGAAAATACCCCCCAAGAGGGGTGACTCCTTTGAATAAAACCATTATGAGTCCCCAAAGCCAGGCAGTCTGCCACAAGAAAAAAGAAGTTCTAGTTCCAGTAACCATTAATCACAATAGCAGGCACTCCCATTGTTTCTTTAGGCAGCAGTGTCCTCAAAAGTATCATTTCTGAAATATTAAGGACAACATGTGGACAAGACACAGCTTAGGAAAAGGGCAATAGTTAAGTCTAACCTTAGAATACGTGAGGATGCAATTTCATTTTATCTAATCTAAAATGAGAGGGAATGGGAAAAGTATCACATTAACAAATTCAGCAGCAGGCTGATAGTTCTGTAGCTTGGTGTGACAAAACAGTAAGTGCTTTACAGGTTAACAGTGATAATTAAAAGTTTTCCTGGGGGGGGAGGGGGCGGCGGTGGGGAGTCAAAGCCATACAACTAAGGGAACCAACAAAGATATCCTGAAATGACAGTAAAGTCCTTGAGGAGGAGAAACGGAGATAGCTGAGTCTGGGGCTTGAAGAGAGCAAGAGAATGGAAATATCGACAAGAGAGCAGTTGATATGCTAGACCGCAGGTCACCACTAAATAAAGAGAGGATGTTAGCCAAAGGAAAAGTAGAGGAATCAAGGGACTGTGAGAGGCTCCAACCAATCTACAGGTTTTTGCCAAGGCGCAGTTTATAGAGCAAGGAAAATATAGTATCTCCAGAACTTTAGTTACCAGCCCATTCAACCCCCTTGTGCTTAAGAAGAGGAAGGAAAGGCCCAAGTGACCTGCCTAAGGCTGCGAAGTTAAGGTACCACTCAAGCCAAGATAGGACACCCAGCTCGCAAGTCCAAATTCACTGCCCTTTCTTCCTACTGACCTAGTCCAAGAATAAAAATTAATGCAGGGCTTCCCTGGTGGTGCAGTGGTTGAGAGTCTGCCTGCCAGTGCAGGGGACACGGGTTCGACCCCTGGTCTGGGAAGATCCCACATGCCGCGGAGCAACTGGGCCCTTGAGCCTCAACTACTGAGCATCTGGAGCTTGTGCTCCGCAACAAGAGTCCGAGATAGTGAGAGGCCTGCGCACCACGATGAAGAGTGGCCCCCACTTGCCACAACTAGAGAAAGCCCTCGCACAGAAACGAAGACCCAACACAGCCAAAATTTAATTAATTAATTATTTTAAAAAAAATTAATGCAGTTGGGAATTCTCCCAAGAAAAATCAAGGCTAACCTGCATGGTTCTAATGAAGGATACAAGTAGAAGATCAGTTACAATACAAGGCTCTATGCTCTCCCCTCGAACTGGCAGCTCTGAAATGTAGAAACATTGGTTGGTGCCTCTACCCGCTATCTGTAGGACACTATCCCTCACGCCAAGCAGCCAATGTCCAGACTACACCCAGAGGCCACAAACTTGACTCCTACACTCCTACGCTCCTCGGCACCTTAGTATGTCCCACATAGAACATGCTTTTTGAGATTAAAACTCTGAGGCTGAGCTGCTGGGGATTTTGTGTCATTCCTTAAGATTAACTCTGGATCTTCTAGCCAGTCTATTTTTTCACAGAAATAAAACACAAATAGCCAGGATTTTAAGTTGTCGTGAATTAGCACAAGACATGTAGGAATGGAGTCTGGAGGATTTATTCAAACTCCCTATTCACCTACTCTCTGCAAATAAAAAACTAAGCTCAAAATCATCTTACCTGATGCATTACAAAAAATAATAATGCAGAGACAAACACACATGGAAGATTGTTTCTGCCTTGCCTTTCAGCTTCTCTTTAGCAGCTTTGCAAAAAGCTCTGAGAAACAAAGAAGGCTTTGGGAGAATTCCCTCTGAGCTTTGTTAGCAGCCTTCCAATGCACGAAGCCATATGAGGCTAACAGTGGACACAGGTACTCAGAACCTGCATTAATACCTGACCTGAAGCAGGAACAGCACACACCTGTACACCTGGTTTGTAGGAGGCTCTACAACTGGTATAGAAATCTAGTTCTTCCTAAACGCCCTGTTTTCCTTCAAAACTCCCCTGAGAGTCTATGCATGATTATTTCCAACCTTGAGTGGCATAGGCAGTGCTGCCAAACCCAGGATCTCCTGTCACACTCCACCTGGAGGAAGCATTCTGCATCCTCCATCACCAACATGCAGCCTCTTAGATCCCAACCCAGACATAACAGCTTTACTTGCAAAGCTCAGAGGTTCTTAGAGTTTTTTACACTCAACTCCTTCAAAACATCCTAAATGCCACCACCCTCCTCTACTATAAAGAACAGAAAAAAGTCTATAGGTTCCGCATATATATATCATAAGACTGCTCTAAAAAATGTAATCTGTGATGGTTAGTTTCATGTGTCAACTTGGCTAGGCTATAGTACCCAGTTATCCAATCAAACACTGATCTAATCAAAACTAACTGCTCTGAAGGTATTTTGTGGATATGGTAATATCTGCAATGAGATGACTTTAAGACAATTATTCTTGATAATGGGGATGGGGCCTTATCTGACCATTTGAAAGGCCTTAAAATAAAACACTGAGGTCCTGAAGAAATTCTGCCTCAAAACTGCAGCATCAATTCTTGTCCAAGGGTTTCCTTATATATAAAGGGATATAACATAAATATAAATATTAAATATAAATATATAAATATATAAATATATATATATATATATATATATATATCACCAGTTCTATTTTTTTGGAAAGCCCCATTACTGATACATAATCAAGTTCTCTATTTGCATCACTACAGACCTTTTAAAATCAGGATTGTAAACACAAATGCCAATGAGGGTCAAGTAGGTAATGTCACTGGGGAGAGTGGCTGTTAGACATCAGATAGCAATGAACAGGCTGCCTCAGTGCCCAGAAGACATGAGGGAGTTCCTAGGAATTACACTGAACAGTGCACACTTCTACATACAGGGGACAGCAGTGTTGCCAGGCTGCAATGGGGAACCAGTGCCAGTAGATGTTCCATTTGTTCAAGAGAAACCAGAAATCCGTACTTTTTAAAGGTAACCTCCCCCTAGTCAAATTTAACGCATCCTGTAATCCGGTCCTACGGAGATCAGATAAAACAAGTCTGTAAGCCAGATGGGAGAGAGGAGGAAAACAGGCTCTACGGATTCTACATGCAGTAATTCATTTAGTCTTGAAAACATAGCCATAGGCAGGTACTATTATTATGCCCTTTTTGCAGATCAGGAAACTGCAGCATAGAAGGTAAGGTCACATGACTAGTAAGTGGGGCAGCCAGGACATCAATTCTGGCAGAATACAGGGCCACAGACAATTTTGCTTACCTTTTGTCTACAGTCCTCATCCTGAAGCGTTTGATGCTCTGACTTTTCATTTCTGGATGTTATAATAGGCTCGTAAAGGCAGCCATGGAAACTTTACAGGTGGAGAAAATGTGACACAGAAAACTAAAGACATACTGAAGGGCTCACCCATGTAAATGAGCCAGTAATTCAACTGACACCTCTCTCCTCTGCCTTTCAACTCAGAAGGTGCACCATACTCGTAAGTATTTACCACTTATAGAAGAAACCGGAATCCTGAATTTTGTGTGTATCATTCACATCTCTGTGGCAGGGTTTACACCGTTACTTCACACGCACGTATAGCATCTAATACCACTTTGCATGCTTTTAAGCCTGAAGTAAATGGTATCGTAAGGTGTATACACCCTTCTGCAACTTGCTTTTATTTTCTCGCTGTGATGCGTTTGACATTTCTTTCTTTCTGTATTGCATAACATTCCATTGCATGAAAATAACACAGGGTATTTATCCATTTGTTTGCTATTAGATATTTAGTTCACATTATGCACAATGCAAGGAAGCACATTCTTACACGCGTCTTCTTGTGGACAAGTATGAGGCTTCCTCTGGGGGTGGACAAGTGGAGGTGACAATTATACTATGGTAATGAGTGAGAGATGTAAGGGGATTCTGTATAATTTTGCAATTCTGTAATTCTAAAATTAGTTCAAAATAAACGGTTTTTAAAAAAGGAAAAGAACACATTTTGGGGGGCCACTCAAAGCAATCTCCCCATACAACTACAAAGCTGTGGGCTAAATACCAGACACAGACTAGGCCTGTGAACAGGAAGAGGCTAGCTCCTCAGCACCCAAGCCCAGAAATGTCACAACTCCACTATGTGAACACGGCTGTTTAGAATGCCTCAAAGAGTTGAGCTTACATATGGTCAAGCTTACATATGTTGAGTAAAAAAATCAAAGCAATTCTTTGAATATTTATGAACCAAGACAGAAAGAAGTTATTTAAGTCGAAAAGACAGCAAAAGTTCATTAGGGTCAAAAAGGCTCTCAAGTTATAGCACTTCTCTGTCCAATATATGTAATGATTTGCCTTTTTCATAGGGTTAAACTGAATCTAAGATTTAACTCTATGCATGTAGGGGCACATCTAAAAGTTTGAGGTCCCCTAAAGTATGAGGGGGGGGGAACCCTCTGAGTTCAAACATCTTTTTCTTCCTCTTCTTTCCAACCAGGCAGATTCCTCGTGCTATGAGAAAATTGTGTTTATGTAAAGGTCCAGAGAGAGGGACTGAGAAGAGCTAATGGGCCAAATCCAAGCCCAGCCACCTCCCCTAGGAAGCCTGCCAGGACTAACCTCATCTGAACTACATCACTCAGCTCCTCCTCTCTCCCTTCGGACTTGCACATTCCCTTTGGCCTCAATCACTTAGCACTTGTAGATGTTTTGATTTGGATCATCTGTAAGTCCCTGTTATGTTTTCTCTTCCTACACAGACTGTAAACTTCTCAAGGCACTATGTCAATCCATCAACAAGGTCAATTGCCAGAATACAGCAGAAAGAAGCCGAACTGGAAAGGAGGAGAAGGCGTGGTTTCCAGTAAGATCTCTGCAACCACAGCCTAAGTATGTTATCATCTTTGTGGGGACTTAGTTACTTCAAGATCTTTCTTCAGTTTCTAATACGATTGTTTTCCATTCGATTCTATTTATAAATCATCCATTCATTTCACCTCTGCTGCTGACAGTTTATTACATGCAAGATACATGGACCCTGGGAGATATAATCCTTGCCAATAAGAAACATCGGATGATTTTATTTTTTGATACCTCTCACAATATAAGTAGCTCACTATCAACCAAAGACTACTTAATAAATGTTGGTTAAAGTAACTAAGTGATGAAGCCAGTGGCTGGGGAATAAACAATCTCAGCCGATCTTTTATGTGAAGTGTGTTTTTTCTATCTAGCCTCCTCAATCGTGGCCCACACTCAGGAACAGTTTGACATTTTAGCACCATATGGCTCAGTGAGGATCCAAAGGCCACACTAAAACTTGCCAGGCCGTCTGGCATTTCCCGCACTTGCCAATGCGGATGGTAGCAGGCACCCAGCTCACAGCTGCAGCCTGAGTCAGGTCCAGCAGGACCAGGGGTTCTCCAGGGTGCCAGGTCAGCAAGTAGCAAGAGCAGTGGCCACAGAGCTTTGTGGTTCAGCACCATAATGCCAAAACTAATAATCTAATGCTCATTTACCCAGATTTCTGGCACAGCTGGGAAAATACCCTGGTGGTTTTGAAACCAAGTGGCTTTCCATCAGAGGTATCCCGTAATCGCCGAAATGCCATCCCTCTGAATCACTCTGCGGTATGTTCACCCTCCTTGGAATGCTTGCCAACATCAAGGAAGCTATTGGGACTATCAGGACAGACAAAGCACCAAGGTGTGAAAAGAGGGATCCCACCCCCAAACGACCTCCTTTTCCAAAAGCCTGGGTTTCGTCATCAGAAATTTATTTCCTACTGGGTTATGAAACACTTTTGCTTGTTAAAATTTTAAAGAGTGCTATACTTTATAAGCTATAAACTCAGACCTCTTCTTGTGCCTCTGTAAGGGCAGCTCCCTCTGTGAGGAAACTATACTTATGTCGTGAGAAGGAGGGACACTGTAGGAGCCGAGGCAGGGACTGGACACCTTGGGAAGCGATACAGGTAGTAGGTGTCAGAGGGGAGGGAACCAGCAGCAAGAAAGCAGTGCAGAAAGGCGAGGCAAGCGTGAATGGAAGACAGCTCGCCTACTCAAGGTCTGTAATGAGGGTACTCCACAAACATAAGTGTTCAGGATCCGGCTGTGATCATGAAACCACATCCCTAAGCAATGCTTTGCTCTAACTGGCCACATCTCATTACTCCAGGCCTTAAAACCTCTCTTCAACAACATACACAGGCACATACACACAGACTAATAAACTCCCATCCTAGACCTGAGATTGGTTCAGCTCACGTAAAACCGACCTACATGCAAGCATACGTTGTTCAGGAAAAGGGCCTCAAGGTTTCCAGTACTGCCTTGTTATATATTCAGAGATAAAACAGAAGTCCTCTCAGTTTATAGTGCCAAAACTGGCTATTCAGAGGATGAGAAATTCCAGACGGACTTAGCATTCCTTACTTGATAACAGTTAATCTGTATAAAAACCTAACAGGGTCATTAAACTGGATTTTTATACTTCCTTCAGGCTCACCTAATTTCATCCTTTTCTCTAGTAAGCTCTGCATTCCACTAGACATACAGGCACTCCAGGGATGATTTTAGAAACATGATTTGCACGGAAATGCTTATTTTCATCTGACTTTGCCTTTCAAGTTGGAAGCCCAGGTCACAGCATCCAAGTCAAAAAATTAAAACAAAGTGGGGGAAGGGTAGGAGAGCAAGTACGCAAACATATATTTATGACAATCTATTATTTGAAGTCATCTAGCTTCTCTTAAACTGCCTTCTTCATTAGAATGTGTTCAAATGTTTATTTCCAAAACAGAAAATGAAATAGACTGGAAGACATAATAGTCTAACAGGATAAAATGTGCCTCCTACAGTGAGTGGCCCACGTAACAAATCTGAAGATCTGACATCTAAAATCACAGTGTGGCAGCATTTATCACACTTACAACATCCATCAGTTTTTGCAGCAGGAATCCAAGGTGACTTTACAGAGGGACTCAGCTTTGGAAAGCAGTTGGATATTAAATGCTTCGCCAGAAAGATTTTGTAAAATCAGCCTTTTCATAAGGCCGGCATGGGGAGGAGTTTTGAAATCTCCATCACAGAGCTACAGAAGTCCCCAGAGCTTGGTCATCCTGCAAGGGGTTTACCAAGGCTTTCCTTAATAAACTGGCAAAACTTGATCCCCCTCCTTTCTGGTCACCCCAACTTCAGGAATGCCAAACAAAAGGCAGGAATTTCAAGGAGATCTGAACCTAGGCTCAGATCTATTACTAGAATAAACATTGCTATTACTGGAATAGACATTTTTTAAATTCCTAGAATAATTAATCCCTAGAATTAATTTTTAAGCACAGCCATTTATAGATATATCAGTACATGCGTGTCACTTTACATTCTGGCCTCACCCAATTGACCTGTAACTTTTCTCTTTTGGCTTCACAAAGACTCAACATTCTTATTGTTACTGGATAGTCTGCCTAAAAATATTTTCTTCTGGAATTATTTTTTACCCATTTCCATGCCCAATACCTTGAAATACCCTCAAAGGTAGACAATATTTCCTACAAGTCAATAGTTTGCCTATTTTGCCCGGTTTGGTATAAAATCTGATAATACCACATCAGAAGATTCTGGCAACAACGTGAGCTAAAATAAGGGAGTTATCTGGAAGGTAAGAGAGCCTTCACAGAAAGCCTTGAGTCCCAAAAGCTCCATACTGAAGTAATTATAGACACAGGTGAAGAATCCATCCTTAACTACACACAGGAACAGTTCCCAGGAACAAACGTAGATTTTGATAAGAAGTCTCCATCAGGAGTAGGCTGGAAAGCCTCAATTTAATTACCTCTCCATCTTCTTATTATTCCACCCGACTTCCTATTTCCCCATCTCATTTCACAGCCTCTACCAGCTCTCCCCTGGGGCCTCATATTATCCCTTTGTACAAGCACACACTCTGGCTCCCCTCCTCCACACTCCCATGGCTAAATGTTCTCTGCTTTCTGTGTCTTGCTTTCACAGCGTCCAGCTTTCCAATAAACTGTCATGAATCAACACCTTTCACTAGAAGTTTCTGTAGACAGTACTGTCCTAGAGAGGCAGAAAAGCTAAAGTCTCCTCTTATTTAAGACATGTAAACCACAGGCAAAGCCAGACAAAGAATCCTTGTTGCCAGAGTCAAGAATATAGAACAGATTCTAGAGATGGGATTGATGTTGAACTTTTCAAAGTCCGTATCTCAGCTCTCCAGAGTGCAGGCAGAGAGACACTGTGTAGAAGAAAACAAGCATGGCTAAGAATCAGGACCAACACAGAAGCAAACTACCAGAAAACAGCGTTCTTAACTTTTTTACCCCAGAGCCCTTTGGCAATCTGGTGAAATCTAGGGACCACTTCTCAGAGTAATGTTTTTATAAGCATAAAAAACACAGGATTAAAAAGGAACACAATTACATTGAGACACAGTTATAAAATTATATTAAAAGAACGAATTCTAATATAGTTGTATTTGTGCTTCTTTATTGCCACAGTGAATAACAGGATGTAGTAGCATATTTCATAAGTACTATAATTTCAAAGGCTAAATGCTACTACGATTGTTGCCTACATTCATACTTAAAGTAAATTCTAAGTTTTTATTTAGGAATTAGTGAAGATGAAGATTTTTTTTTCCCATCCAGGTTCAGAGACTCTAGAATTCTATCCATGGGCTCCCTGATTATGAACCCCTGCCACAGTTATTCTTCCCAGAGCCTAAAATGATTAAAGTTCTTAAAGGAATGACCTCTAGGTTCATGTCAATACAAATCCATTGCCACATCCAATTCAGTGATTATGGGTCTCACAACTACTGGACCAAAAGGTGTAACATTAACTCTAGGGTTTGGTGAATACAATGAAGCCTCTGGAGCTCTAAAGTCTGATGCCCTGGAACTCAGGTGAAGGCTCTGGCCACTGAATATGCTGCTCCCCACTTCAACACGTAAATGCGTCAACTCCCTTATTCCTAGACATTAATTTTGTCCTTTCCAACTGAAGATACATGAGCACATTTGTGTGGACTCATGAATCACTATGTTTCCTATTCAAAGACAAGATCAATTTTTTTTTAAATTGCAACATTAAAAATTAAATAAGAGCTTTATGGGGGCAGGGGGAACACTACATTAAGTACATCTATGGATTTTAAGATACATACAATTTTCAGACATTAAAGATTGTGGGGGGACTTTCCTGGTGGTCAAGTGGTAAAGAATCTGCCTTCCAATGAAGGGGAGGCAGGTTCAATCCCTGGGTCGGGGAACTAAGATCCCACATGCCACAGGGCAACTAAGCCCGCGCCACAACTAATGAGCACGCAGGCCTCAGCTAGAGAGAGAAAACCCTACCCACACGCCACAACTAGAGAGAAGCCCACACGCCACAACAAAAGATCCCACGTGCCGCAACGCAGATCCCACATGCCACAACTAAGACCCGGTGCAGCCAAAAATAATAAAACAATAAAAAGATTGTGGCAAGGAGCAGAATGCCTCAGACTTAGAGTTGAATAAAAAATATAAGTGATTTTATGTTATTCTGAGTACGCCAAATATTGTGCTTAGGCTGAAGATATTTGAGAAGTGAAATGTATGAGGTTTCAAAATATTAGCCAATAGATTTTATGAATCATGGAATCTATTTAACCAATGCTTAATTGTGTTTTAGTCTTATGCAGAAACATGCCAACCAATCAGCTCAGCAAATACCCATTATTGTCATTTTCAGTATTTAATATTTAACGAATACTTATATAGTGCCAGGTATCATTCTGAACAGTTTATAAATGTTAACCCAGTTAATTTTCAAGATAAGATTATGAGATAATAGCTAACATCCTCATCTGTATGATGGGACACACAAAGGTTGAATGACTAGCTCAGGGTCATGCAGCTACTAAGTTGCAGAACTTGATTCGAACCCAGGCAGTATGGCTGCAGGGTCCATATTCTCAGTTATGCTCTATTGCTTTGTCTTGCTCCATTCCTGGCTAATTGAACAACACTTTTAAATTTCTTTTTCTCACATTTTAAAAAGTGCTATTTGCTAACACTTCTCATTCTGGCGTGTGGATAGAGAGACTCTCCATGGAAATTTTTCATGCCAGTCAACAAGGATTTATGACTCTTTAACATCTGTGGAGTAAGAGATGGTGCAGCTGCAGGACCAGTCCCAGGCTCTGCAAGAGAGTGTCATTGCCGTCCCTTTGTCATTATGAATTCTTGGCTTCCCACTTGAATATATCACTATTTCTACGCTCAAGGATTGAGCCCGTAGACTGATATAACCCAGGCACTCAGGGGGGGAAATGCAAAACAATCATGTTTTCAGCAGTTGGGCCCTTCAGAGTACAGATTTAGAGCACACATAATAACTTCTGTTATCACATGCCAACATGGGTCTGTCTCTCTGTGTATGAAAATATCGGGTCTTAAAGTTTCTATAGAAAAGAAAGAAACATCTTACAAGGAAAATTAAAAGAAAAGGAGAAGAAAACAACATTATAAAAAGTATACAGAGAATCCTTATTTTGCAGAAAATAAGACTACTATCATCAACAGGGGAACAGAAGTTCACATAAGCTGGGAAAAGAAGATTAATCTCATATTAGAAGACATCGTTTCTAAGGTACCTATTCCCTGGATTCAATACATCTGGAAAAAGGGTGAAAAATACTGCTAGAGAAAATAGGAACAGAATAGAATAGAATCTGGCCAAGCCACCAGATCTGCTTGGCAAGTACACAGAGGCTTCTGAAATATGCCCTAAGGGCAACTCGCAGAGGTGTCTGGGTCAGGTTCAACGGCCTGTGCTTAGCACATCCTCCCGAGGATGGGAAAAGGCAATAGCTGCTGACGTTCACTGAACATTTACTATGGGCCAGGCAAGGTGCCAAGTGCTCCACATGCACAATCTAATCCTCACAAAAGCGCTACTGTCCACCATTTTAGAAAAGAAAACATTGACTTAAGAGAAGTTAAGTAATTTTCTGAAAATAACAATACTAGTAAGAGCCTAGGTCTGGATTTGAACCTAACTGGGACTCCAAAGCTTTGAAATACTTCCCTGCCTGAGGAATTTCTCCTCCTAGGACCCTAACACTATCTTTTTAACCAAGCATCTCCCAAAATGACCACTGCATATTGCAATTGCAGTGGTAAATGCATAAAAACATGCAAATGTTTTATTATAGTTGGCAGAAATATCAGAGTACAAATTACCCAACGATTAGGTAGTTTATGGATAAATGGTTTCAATATTCTCAATTATCTTTACTTCAAGAATGAGTCTTTTTTTCACAGACATAGAAAACAAACTTATGGTTACCTGAGGGGACAGTGTGGTGTGTGGTGGGGGGAAGGGGGAGTTAGAGGATAAAATAGGAGACTGGGATTAACATATACACACTACTATGTATAAAACAGATAAATAACGAGGACCTACTATATAGGGAACTATACTCAATGTCTTGTAATAAACTATAATGGAAAAGAATCTGAAAAAGAATATATATATATATAACTGAATCATTTTCCTGTATACCTGAAGCTAACACAACATTGTAAGTTAACTAACTTCAATTTTTTTTTTTTTTTTTTTTTTTGCGGTACGCGGGCCTCTCACTGCTGTGGCCTCTCCCGTTGCGGAGCACAGGCTCCGGACGCGCAGGCTCAGCGCCCATGGCTCACGGGCCCAGCCGCTCCGCGGCATGTGGGATCCTCCCGGACCTGGGCACGAACCCGTGTCCCCTGCAACGGCAGGCGGACTCTCAACCACTGCGCCACCAGGGAAGCCCCTAACTTCAATTTTTTAAAAAACTGTTTAAAAAAGAATGAGTCTTTCTGAGAAATGCAAATCAAAACAACAATGAGATATCACCTCACACCTGTCAGAATGGCTATTATCAAAAAGTGTACAAATAACAAATGTTGGAGAGGATGTGGAAAAAAAGGAACCCTCATGCCACTGTGTAAAACAGTATAGTTTCCTCAGAAAAACTGAAAATAGAACTACCATATGACTCAGCAATTCCAATCCTGGGTATATACCTGGAAAAAAACAAAAACCCTAATTTGAAGAGATATATGCACCCCAATATTCATAGCAGCACTATTTACAACAACCAAAATATGAAAGCAAACCAAGTACCCATCAACACACAGATTAAGAAGATGTGGTACAGCTATACAATGGAATATTACCTAGCCATAAAAAAGAATGAAATACTGCCATTTGCAGCAACGTGGTTGGACCTAGAGAATGTTATGCTTAGTGAAATAAGTCAGACAAATACTGTATGATATCCCTTCTATGTGGAATCTAAAATATATATATAAATGAATGTATACGCAAAACAGAAACAGACTCAAAGACTTTTACAGAAAACAAACTTGTGGTTACCAAAGGGGAGAGGGAAGTGGGGAGGGACAAATTAGGGTTATGGGATTAACAGATACAAACTATAATGTATAAAATAGATAAGCAGCAAGGATATACTGTATATACAGCACAGAGAACTATAGCAATTATCTAGTAATAGCCTATAATGGAGTATAGGAAGAAGGGTAAGGAAGGAAGGGAGAGAGGGAGGGAGGGAGGGAGGGAGGGAAGGAGGAAGAAAGGAAAGAAGGAAGAATTTTTCCTGTCAACACTGGTTCCAGGGACTTCCCTCGTGGTCCAGTGGGTGGGACCCCCTGCTCCCAATGCAGGGGGCCCGGTTCCATCCCTAGTTGGGGAACTAGATCCCACATACATGCTGCAACTGAGACCCGGCACACCAAAATAAATAAATAAATAATAAAAATTTTAAAAACCTCCACCCGCATCCTTAAAGATAACCTTGTCTAGTCTTTCTTTTTTTCTTTTTGGCTGTGTTCGGTCTTCCTTGCTCCACACAGGCTTTCTCTAGCTGCGGCGAGCAGGGGCTACTCTTCGCCGTGGTGCATGGGCTTCTCATTGCGGTGGCTTCTCTTGTTGCAGAGCATGAGCTCTAGGCACGCGGGCTTCAGTAGTTGTGGCATGAAGGCTCAGTAGTTGTGGCTCGCGGGCTCTAGAGCGCAGCCTCAGTAGTTGTGGTGCACAGGCTTAACTGCTCCACAGCATGTGAGATCTTCCCGGACAAGGGACTGAACCTGTGTTCCCTGAATTGGCAGGTGGATTCTTAGCCACTGCGCCACCAGGGAAGTCCCACCTTGTCTAGTCTTGCTTTACCCCTCACAGAGTCCTGTACTGAACTGTTTGCTTCAAAAACAGAAACAAAGTCCACCATTTCAACAGCAAGTCAATCTTGCTCTCGCTTGCAAACCTTCTGATGTGGGACTGCCCAGTATCCTAGTTTCCACTCACAGACCTTCCCCACTTTCCCAGCATCTGGTCAGCTTACCCCAGCCCTTGAGCCTAGCTTCTGAATGGCTCCAAGTCCTCTGCTCCAGCATGCCTCACAGCCCTAAGCTCCAGGATGACTTAACAAACCCCATCCCTAACCTCCCCAGAACCTTCAAAGTCCCAATGTGGGACTAACAGTGCCTTCTCGGGGCTTCCATTCGTTCAGATGCCAATTCCTAGCCACTTTTCTTCTAAAACATTAACAAGACTAACATCATCTTCACAACTTATTTACAAGGCACCAGTTGGCACCAGCCAGACTGAAAACCTTAGGAAGGAATATCTTCAAGATTAGCCTTGCAGAGTTATTAAGTAGAGGGTAGGAGCACCACTTCTATGTCTAGAGCACAGAACAATATAAAGTAAGTGGCATTCAACTAAGTGGGGAATAACTTAATTCTGGATACTTTTACTATACCCTGGAGCCAGTTCCTAGGAGGGATGATGCAATAGCCATCTCTGAAGCAGTTTTACAACAGCAAAGATCTGCACTTACAGCTAGGTCAGTTTAATGGCTGAAGCCTGAGGCTATGGCACCTGAACCTGAGCGGGTAGCCCATACTCAGCAACTACCTTAGTTTCTTGCAGCCTCAGTTTCCTCACGTGTACAATGGCAATAATAATAATACCTACCTTATAGGGCTGTAGAGAGCAAACAAAATAATGTATGTTAGATACTTAACACTCAAAATATAGCAGATATTACTTACTAGCAGTAGTTTAAAAAACAAAAACAAAAACGGAGTAACTCAATACATATACACTGCCCCACAAGGGTCACAGAGCCAGGGGAAGAAAGACACCTGCAAGATTCATTTAACTTTTAGTTCAGTGGGAAGGCAGGCACATTCGAGATGCAGATGGACAGCCCTGTGTCTGGAGCTCACCACCAACACACACCTCTGAGTCATGCACAGCAGTGGAGCGTCTTTTCCCAAATCCCGCTTTCATGCCCAGGTTAAATCCAGCAAACATAAACTTCGGTTATTGTGGGCCTCTAAATGCTTTTCTCGCAGAGGACTCTGCTGTTTTTGCTTTTATCAAATGGATATCTTTTTTCAATAATGAGGAAAGTTCAGCAAACTGCAGGCATGTGGTTGAACATAAAGGTTTCTAAGAACCAACCACCTACACAAATCTGATCATGAAAAAAGGACCCATGTCTGGCTGTAAGCAGTCACACACAAATGCAGAATGTAGAATATATTTAACTACAGCACCAAACTGCTGCTGATTTGTTAGAAAACAAACTCCAACTGATTGAAGCTATTATGCAATAAGTTGATGCCTAGTTGTATTTGAGACAGAGGGGAAAACTAAAATCCATTCAAAGACGTACAAATGAAAAATGAATGCTATTTTCCCAAATACTCTATTTATATAAAGGCACATACTCAAGTTTAAGTTGAGAAGACCTCAAGAAAAAAAATAACTCTTCAATTTACTATGTAAGTAACAATCTCAGAAAATGGACAATTAGACCATTCCATGACAGAGAATATTAGCATTTAACAAACTCTTCTATAAATATAAGCAATGAACAGTTTCAGCACAGCTGGCTTCTGAAGACTTCAATATTAACAAACAGCCTTAATATTCTTGATTTAGTACAGATTTTTCCAACAAGTGAAATCGTCACGAGGATGATAATTGGGCCCACGTGCCTCCTAAGGACAAAGCTCAGTGGTGTGACGGGGGGCAAACCACAGAGCCCCACAGGAAGACCGTGTGTACAGCAATTCTTAGTTTACAGTACTGAAAAGGCTCTGTCTCCTCAACTCAACTAAAACTAAGCAAATGGGGGTATATGCAGTCCCAATGTCCCCATCACAGATTTTAAACCACAAAAACTCATCTGTTACTCAAAACATGCCAAAGATTGACTCTTAAGACTACTTTTGCAGTTTATATCCATCAAGCTGAAGGATATATCTTAAGTAGTAAACAATGAAACCATCAACATTTATTCAAACTAAGGTCCTGTGAGAGTAAACGTATAGAGTCTATGATGTAATAAGAATTTAAACATATTTTCATGTTGAGCCATTTCAAAAACATGTCACAAATAGGATCAGTATTCACACAGGATACTGATGTCAGTTTCAAGAGTAATTTAAGGACTACAGTTTGGAATGGCAGATGGGAAATATCTATATAAAGTAGTCTTTATAGATCAACATTATTTTACAATAAACTGTATTTATCTTTTCAGGATGTAGCACAATAAATTCTCAGATTTATGTCTTTGCTACCACTACTATGTATTGTCTTGTTGAATTTGTAAGGGATTCTCTTTACAACGAAGGAAAAACAGTGTAAATCAATGAAATGAGACCATTTTAAAATTATATCTAATGAAAAGGCAGAAAAAAATTTAAAAACCACAGCGCTAGTTTTTAGCAAAACTTTGACAAATAAACAGCAACATTAAATTTAGCTCAGCATCCACCAGTTGCAAAATTTTGGTTTGTTTTAGATTGCAGGTTAAAGTTCCTATGAAGGAAGGTAATTCATACACTGAGAAGTCAGAAATAACTTAAAATGTAAGAGCTATGACAGTTATTTGTAAATCATATTATAAAAATGAACAGGCAATTCCCAACTTACCAACATTATTAGCTGTGTAAAATTTAGCTCTGAGTCAGTTTTTGAGAGCACCTCCAGATTCTAGCAAATATGCTTCTCCTTCAGCTAAACCATATTATGGGTTAATTTAGCTTGGTGGACCATTCTGGGAACCCATTATTTATAATATTATTCCAACTGCAAAATTAATTGCCAGTTCCAATACAGAATGTGGGATGTGTGTGAAGGACACATTGTCCTAGCAAAACAAAGAGATCACCCTCCAATTTCTACCAACCGCAGTTATTGAATCAGCAAGCGATGTGTGCAAGGCATCATACGAGGTACCTTGGAGGACCCAAAGCAATAATATTTGGGCAGAGTCAGCCTTCAGTTTAAAAGCTGGAAATAATAAAAACAAACCACTGAGATGGAGATAACAAACTTCCTGTCAAAATAATGATGTAGCAAATTTTTAATATTGTTCTAGGTTAAAAGAATAAGTAATCTTTAAATAACACCATACCTAAAGAAAACCCAGGTCTGAGAGTTACAGTCATCGCTAATTAAGACTCTGCTGCCTTCCCAGCTAAGAGCAACGTCTCCATTCTGCTTAGATTTTGTCTGAATGACTCCTTTTTCTTTGCACTTGCTTTCTGAAATACAGATCACTGGGAAATTCTACAATGTTGTTCTACATTTGTCACACATCCTTCTAGGCCTAACTAGTGAAAGTATTAGATAACTCCCCCCTTTCATGAATAAAGTTGGCAGCTACTACATAGAGCACTGTCTACTATATATCAAGAAAACTGTTCTCTGCTATACATGTGCTAAGATGGAGACTGGTATTTATTCCTCCAAGAGAGAAAGACTCTCTCATCTCCCAGAAACACTGGCTCATGGTGAACAAGTTAATAAAGTGAAGCCAGCTCATGTAGTCCATGGCATCAAGACTCCTCCTCCCCAAACCATTTTTCATCATGTCAATCGTATCACTACTGACCCTCTCTCAAGAACAAGATCTATCACTGCAAGCGCATGCCAGAACATGAAACAACAGAGTGCCCTGAAGGAGAGTTGGACCTCATGCAAAACCTTGCTGTTCTTTAGATTTTAAAAGGATTCAGAAAATAAAGGATCCATGACATGATGCCATATTGACATTTACAAAGCACCGGTAATTTCCCAAGCACTACCACAAACATCACTTCATTTGAGTCTCCAATGACTGACAAGCAAGGCAGACATTATTGTTCCAATTTATTGATGAAGAAATGGATAAGGAAATTGATAAACCTTAGAGGAGTTAAATGACTTCTTAAGAGATCCATAGTAAAGCATTTTTTCTTTTATAGGACACTGTCTCACTTGTCAAAATGATCTCTTTTACTGAACTACTTTTTTTTTTTTTTTTTTTGTGGTATGCGGGCCTCACTGTTGTGGCCTCTCCCGTTGCGGAGCACAGGCTCCAGATGCGCAAGCTCAGCGGCCATGGATCACGGGCCCAGCCACTCCGCGGCATATGGGATCTTCCCAGACCGGGACACGAACCCGTGTCCCCTGCATCGGCAGGCGGATTCTCAACCACTGCGCCACCAGGAAAGCCCTACTGAACTACTTTTGAAAGCCATAATAATAAAATACATAGACATTAGGTTAAAACTCCTTTTATGTAACCACCCTCCCCAAAAAAGTCCTTTAAAAAGTCTATCCTGGGTTTCCCTGGTGGCACAGTGGTTGAGAGTCTGCCTGCCAATGCAGGGGACACGGGTTCGGGCCCTGGTTCGGGAAGATCCCACATGCTGGGGAGCGGCTGGGTCCGTGAGCCATGGCCGCTGAGCCTGCGCGTCTGGAGCCTGTGCTCTGCAACGGGAGAGGCCACAGCAGTGACAGGCCCGTGTACCACAAAAAAACTGAATGAATGAATGAATGAATGAATGAATGAATAAATAAATAAATAAATAGTCTATCCCAGGGCTTCCCTGGTGGCTCAGTAGTTAAAAATCTGCCTGCCAATGCAGGGGACATGGGTTCAAGCCTTGGTCCGGGAAGATCCCACATGCCACGGAGCAACTAAGCCCGTGCGCCACAACTACTGAGCCTGCACTCTAGAGCCCACGAGCCACAACTACTGAGCCCGCATGCCACAACTACTGAGCCCGTGCACCTAGAGTCTGTGCTTCACAACAAAAGAAGCCACCACAATGAGAAGCCCGCGCACCACAAGGAAGAGTAGCCCCCGCTCGCCACAACTAGAGAAAGCCCGCTCACAGCAACGAAAACCCAACAGAGCCAAAAATAAATAAACTAATTTAAAAAAATAAAAAATAAAAAGTCTGTTCCCTGTATCAGAAAAATTTCCTGAGGAGAATGCTAAGGATTTTAGTATTCACCAGAGTACACTCTGAATTTCAGTTCTCACTAATTCTTCCCCATTTTGGTTTATCCTTCCCCAACTGAATTAAGACCCCATGTTGAGAAAGTATTAAGCAAATGTAAAAGAATAAAAGAATAATTTGTATCTGGTTTATCACAGTTTATCTGGTTTTACACAGTTTATCATTTATCGGGCAAAGAAACAAATCATTACTCTTCTCATGGTCTGACCTACTCAAAATAAAAATGCTCTTTGGGCAATATTCCACATATACTAGTATTATGGTTATTATGGTTATGCTGCAATCCCCAACCAGTGGGTTATGCAAGCCCTCACCCCTCCTCAGTCAGGAGGCTCCAGACTATGGACAATGTAGATTCCAGAGTTCAAAGAGATATGAGAGTGCATGAGTAGCTAAGAGTGAGTAGAACTCAGAGTCCCAAATAGTATTTCTAGGTGTATTAGTAATTCTACCAATGAAGATAGTGGATGGTAGCCTATAAGGGATTTTCCAGAGGCAGCCTCCAGGCCAGGCTTGTCCAACAGAACTTTCTGTGACAAGGGAAATGCTCTATATCTTCAGTATCCAATGTAGTACTCCCTAGGCGACACGTGACTACTGAGAGCTTGAAATATGGTTAATGCGGCGGAAAACTATTGGGTTGGCCAAAAGGTTCATTCGTTTTTTTCCATAAGATGGGTCTAGTAGAGCTTAGTTGTCTTTAACTTCATTCCAAACAATTTTGCTAGAATGTATTGTGACAGCTGTCATATCAGCATGCATTTTTATAAAAGGACATCAAAATTGGTGGATTTTTGTGTAACCATTTTAATATTGAAGATGGAAGGAAAAAAGTAACTTTTTCAGCCTATTACACTTTATTATTTCAAGAAAGGTAAAAACACAACTGCAAAAAAAGATTTGTGCAGTGTATGGAGAAGGTGCTATGACTGATCAAACATTTCAAAAGTGATTTGCGAAGTTCCGTGCTGGAGATTTCTCTCTGGACAATCCTTCACGGTCAGGTAGACCAGTTGAAGTCGATAGCAATCAAATCAAGACATTAATTGAGAACAATCAATGTTATACCATGCAGGAGATAGCCGACATACTCAAAATATCCAAATCAAGTGTTGAAAATCACTTGCACCAGCTTGGTTATGTGAACTACTTTTCTGTTTGGGTTCCATATAAGTTAAGCGAAAAAAACCTTCTTGACCATATTTCCGGATGTGATTCTCTATTTAAACGCAATGAAAATGTTCCATTTTTAAAACAAATTGTGACGGGCGATGAAAAGTGGATACTGTACAATAACGTGTAACAGAAGAGATCGTGGGGCAAGCGAAATGAACCACCACCAACCACACCAAAAGCCGGTCTTCATCCAAAGAAGGTGATGCTGTGTATATGGTGGGATTGGAAGGAAGCCCTCTATTATGAGCTCCTTCCAGAAAACCAAACGATTAATTCCAACAAGTACTGCTCCCAATTAGACCAACTGAAAGCGGCACTGGTCGAAAAACATCTGGAATAAGGCGATGGAAAAAGCATAATCTTCCAGCAGGATAATACAAGACCACATGTTTCTTTGATGACCAGGCAAAACCTGTTACAGCTTGACTGGGAAGTTCTGATTCAACAGCCATACTCACCAGACACTGCACCTTTGACTTCCATTTATTTCGGTCTTTACAAAATTCTCTTAATGGAAAAAATTTCAATTCCCTGGAAGACTGTAAAAGGCACCTGGAACAGTTCTTTGCTCAAAAAGATAAAAAGTTTTGGGAAGATGGAATTATGAAGTTGCCTGAAAAATGGCAGAAGGTAGTGGAACAAAAGAGTGAATACACTGTTCAATAAAGTCCTTGGTGAAAATGAAAAATGTGTCTTTTATTTTTTGTTAAAAATCGAAGGCACTTTTTGGCTAACCCAATAAATTTAATTTTATGTAAATTTACTTAACTTAAATTTAAATGTAAAGACCCACATATGAACAGCCTCTCTCAAGAGTAATGACATCACTCTACACAGGAAGCACAGCCCAGTTTGTTATCACAGGGCTGAGACCCATGTAACGAAACAAGCTTGGGCTTTGGAGGCTGGCAGACTAGGGTCTCTTACAAGCTGTACCACCTTGAAAGTTTACTTTACTGAGCCTCAGCTTCTCCATCTCTATAGTGGGGATCTCAACACCAATTTCTCAGGATGGTTGGGAGGAAAGGGCTTCCCTCCCACTATGTCTACCACACAAAACACTGTAAAACATTAGTCTCTCTCCCCTATCACGCCCCCCTCATCCTCTCAATCCAAACGAACTGTACACTTGGAACCTACCAGGCAATTATGAGATATAATGTCATGAACAATCAATAAAAACATCTGAGCTTCTTAGAAGTAAGCTAAGAAAGAAGAAAGAAAATCATATCTGGGCTTACATCTTAACTTGGCAAAAAGTTTTATGGCATCAAAGAATTATAAACTGTACTCGTTTTTCAATATTTGGTTAATTACAACTGCGCTTTAGTAATGAGCCAGAAAGCTAAAGCATGCTCTTCTCTTATCTCACAAAGCATAACATTCTATAATACAGACTATAAAAACCACATAATGTTGTTTAAATATTACTTTATATGATACAGTCTTCACAAGAAGCAGATTGAAAATTCTCTACATTCCCGTGTAAGGGATGAACTATCCAGCATTGCTCTAGCGCTCAGTAAATGTCTGATTGATTGTAAAGTAGATAGAGTTCAAGAGTAATTACTGACATCCTTAACTGTATACCTGGCCTTAGCGATTATTAAAAGACTATTCACACACACGTACATTATTCACGATATTCAGTGTAGTTTTATTCACAATGAATAAAGTGGACAACAACTTTAGCATTCCACTACAGTGGAATTATGTAAGTAAGCAAAGAGACCTTTATTCAATGGAATTTCATGTCATCATTAAGAGTTTATAATGAGAGGCTTACAGTATAATAAAGAAATAAGATTATAAAGTTATATACAGCATAATGTTTTAAATTAAGAATATACATAGAAAAAAGGTGAAAAGATTAATAATAATAGTTATTTTCATTAAGAGATGGAGGAACATATTATTTTTCCCTCACACGTCTATCTTCCTAGATTTCGGTAATGAATACGTATGACTTTGAGAGTGGGCGGTGGGGCACAAATGCTTTTAAAGTTACTCATTTTGGTGGAGCCCCAGTCATCTTTTCCCATCATTTGAAAGCAGCTCACCATACTGAGGAAAGACAAGCGCTCAAACCACAATACCTCAAATATGTTTTGGTCCCCTGCAGCCTGGCAACCAGGCAATGAGAGCGATTACAGAGCGCTCAGACCATACCCTCCCCGTGGCCACCACTGGCAACATCACCTTCTCCTCCCTGCCCTGAATGTTGGCACACCAGGTTCTGCACCAGCTGTTGGCTTGCTCCCCAGAGATAGGAACATATTAAGGGTGAAGATGTACCCTCCTATAGCAACTACACACCTAGGTAGCCTGCGTGAAAAGTCTTCATTGGGTCCCAAAGTTTTTTAAAATAGGAAGTCTGTGGCCTAATAATTTTTGGAATGACAATTTGGAGGAAAACCACTATAAGAGCTCAGAGAATGGAGCTTCTAACCCAGCTTGGGCTGCTGAGGAATACCTGGCTATAGAACTTCTGTGTGAATATAAGTTCACCAGGCAAGAAAGAAAGGGAGGAATGTTCCAGGTAGAGGAACAGTCAGTGCAAAGGTGAGATGTCACAGGACAGTCAAAGAACTGTGGAGTACCTTCGGCTGAAGCCAAGGTACAAGGTGAAAAGCTGAAAAGCCTAAGAAGGGAACCTGGAAATGCAGACAACGTCTAGGCCATGAAAACTTCTTGCAAGCCATTCTAATGAATTTGGACTTGATCCCATCTGATCCGTGACTGATTTGAAGGAGTTAAATAATTGGCCACTAAGAACCATCCCTTCCGCTGCAGTGGGGAGATTGAGTTGGGGGAGTAGAGAGCCTGCTGAGAGGCAGGGTACTTAGGTTGTGACTGCAATAGTTTAAGAAGGAAATGAGTCTTTAGCTAAACAAACAAGTGGGGATAAAGAAGAAAGGGCAGATTTGAGAGATACCTCAATAGTAGAATCCACAGGATGTGATGAACTGATAGATAAGAGAGAAAAGGAGGAGGGAGAATGGAAGGAATGTATGCCCACGGGATTCCTAACCAAGCTCTTCTGTGCCATGGACCGCTTTTGTAGTGGTGAGGCCAAGAATGTTTCTCAAAATGTTTTTAAGTGCATAAAATAAAACATGTAGAATTAAGAGAAACTAATAACACCAAAATACAGTTCTCCCCATAGAAGCCCTAAGAGCCTATGGCTTTCAACATTTAGTCCATCTCAGAATCACTAGGAGCGCTTGCTAAAAACAGACTGCTGGTTAAATAAGCTACAAGGGTATATTGCATAACACAGGGAATATAGCCAATATTTTATAACTATAAATGGAATATACCCTTTAAAAATTGTGAATTACTAGGTTGTACACCTGAAACTTATAAAACATTGTACATCAACTACAGCTCAATTAAGAAATAAAACAGATTCCTGGCCCCCACCTCCAAGTTCCCATGATGCTGATGGTGCTGGCCTGGGGAACACACTTAGGAACCATTGTACTAGGGCGACGCCTAGGTTTCTGGCTAGAAACCTAAGTGGACTTGGTACTACTGATATGCTTGCTTACCTCTGTATCCCTAGAGCATATAGCTTTGTACACTGTATGAATTCAATAAATACTTTGTGAACAAATGAAGCAGCAATACAGATACAATAGTGAATTTACTGCTTAATGTTTGTCTAAGTTATACCGTCATTTGGTTTTTGTTATGCTTTTTCTGTAATCCTTGGAAGTCCTAACGACAGTGGATTACACTGTTCAGATCTAATTTACAAGTCCTTGTTAGATTCAAAAAATGGCCTCCAAGTTGCCAGTTATATTCCTCTATAAATAAGATAAACACTCAAGAGTACACATTTACTTTTCAAAATAATTCTTGGGCAATCCGTGAAAATGCTGAATCCTTTTTATTCATATATAAGGAATCTCTCTATTATTAAGGCTCACAGTGTCAAACACTGAAAACTTCAAAGAAACTATCACTTTTAACAAACTCAGCACAGTTCAAAGAATTGCCCAGTAAAAAGTTTTTAGGGAATCTTTTGTAATAAATGGCTGAAAACTATTTTCAATTAGCATCTCAATAGTTTAGTAATAAATGGTTGCTTCTCTAGCTCCTGACAGCACTTAAAAAAAGCATTTGTTTCCATAATATTTTAAGTATTCTGGTCCGTTCTCATTTACTATAACCATAGTGTAAAGTTGACACTTAGGTAAGATTTAGCCCAGCTTCATCTAAGTTACTACAAGCCAACTAAAAGCCCACTACTGAAGTCCACATGTATTTGTAAGGTGGCCTGCTCTGTGCTGGTTGCTATGGAGATTACAGAAGCCACAGAGAAAGTCAGTGACAATTCAGCTCTGTGAGCAGTGTTACCAGATCCCTTTGGTATTCTACCAATAAGTGTATCTCCACAAACAAGTCCTTCTCTGAAATATGTTATCTTCCTTTGGAATGAAGTTCCAGGACCTTTCCAAGTCCACACCACTCTACAAATTACACACACCCCCCCCCAACACTTGCCTGGGGCTGTCATTTTTCCTTCACATCTGCATTCCGCCCACCACCGCCCCCCCCCAGCTCCCATCATCTCCATCATCAGTACCTATCAGGCAGCCCTCTGCGGCTGTCCCTTATCTTTCTCCTCCTCCCCAGAAGCTCCCTGCTGCACTCCCACTGCACAGCCTTTATCACATCACTCTCTCCCTCAGACACATTCCTGGGCCAACTAAGAGCCTTGATCTGGCAACCAAGGTCCGTCATCATTTGATCCTAACCTGAATTTCTGACCTAGTTCCTTCCAGCTTCTCCAAACTCTTCACTCCAGCCAAACTGTCCTACTTCCTCTGATCAAAACATGCCTTTTGCTTCCATATTTCTTTGGCTCTATTTCCTCCCTGACAATGATGCCCTGCATCTGTGACAGTCTTACCTATCTATTGAGATCTAGCACATGTATGACCCCTTCTCCCCCAAGAGACTTCCTTATCCCAATAAACAATCTCCTCCCCACTTTCCACAAAGTAAATTGTCACATATTTCAGATAACTGTGCACACGTCTCTTCTTGGCGCAACTGTAAGCTTCTACACAACAAGGATTGTGTGTCACGCTTAACAACACCCATCCATCTGTTCAGCACAGTGCACTTGCATTGAGAGTAATTCTCCATAAATACCTAACCCCCGGAACCACATCTCTGGGCCTCAGTACCTCTGCAAACTAGGCTCCTGTGGTACCTCTCTCAAAGGGCTTTGGTGAACTTCAAATGACATAACAAAATATTCCTTTTGAAAACACTCTACAAACTGAATTGGAAGGGTAACATAATTGGGGAGGCAAATGTGCATATACACAATAACAGAGACCCAACAAGACCCCATGCCCTCAAGCTCTAATGGTATCAGATGGCACAGGAATTCCAAGAGAGCAAGGACCACTCCTGGCTCCACAGGATTCCTGGGGAAAGTTTTCTCTGGAGAGAAGAATTTGAGGTAAGCCCTGAGGGAGATATAGGATCTCTATTAACATACTGAAGAGGAGCAGCTAGGACAAAGGAAACCTACCAAGCCTGCCCAGCCTCTCTGAAACATCTTAATCCCCTAGTTTGTCATTGAGAATCTGAACACAGCAATCAGAGGTTACTTAGAAATCTTTGGAACAGCACTGGTGGTCTCCTTAGACAAGCACCACCACTACCCCAGCCAGAGGTCAGCAGTCACTGCAGGAAAGGAAACTGAATGTTCCTTCAGTGGGGAACAACAATAAATTTGTTAAACTTTAGCTTTCTATACACTTATCTTTCTAAATGACTTACTTGTACTTGGCTACGGCCTCTATTAAAGAACCTATCATTGCATTCATCAGCTTGCATTTCACAACTTTTTCCTGAGAGTGCAGGCTTAGCAAATATTTTCATGGGCCAACATGGACTCTAGGTTCTGTAAAGCAGGACCCGAAGCCCACCATCAGGATCACCACCATGATCTTGCATTTCCTCCGATATAGACATTGAACTAATATTTGCAGGAAGACAGAATTAACAACTAAGGTGAGTCATAGAATTTTAATTACGAAAAAATAGCTTTGAAAGCAGACGTACAGAAAAGGCCAATCAGTGGCAAATTTCCTATTGTTTCCTTTCCTGTTATGTCTACATGGTGATAGCTAGCTAGTCTCCAAAAATACCCCATACACAAATATTTTTAGAATATTTGTATAACATGATTATCACTACCTATATAAGTTTAATATAAAAGAAAAGGTTGAGAAAACACTTCTGTGGACTAGTAAGCTTGCTGTACTTGTTTAGAAAACTGAATAGCACATACGCCTGTTGCAGAATCCAAATAAGACAGTTTACTTCACTTTACTGCATAACCTAGTAGCTAATAGCACGAAACAATCTGGCTAGGCACACAGTAACAGGAAGGAAAGCTAAATACATCTTTCATGCCTGGCATGGAAAATCTAATGGAAGGCTACATTTCCTATAAATTCTAATTAGATGAGAAAGGGAAATCAGAGGATTTTGCTTTGATCCTGGGATCTGTCTTTATCATAGTATCAACCTGTGTAACACAAAAGCAGCTTATTAATTCTGCATTCCAATTTCACACAGCAAAGCCTTTCAGGCTAAAACAAAATGCAGTCCATGCTGACTGTCTAGAGAAATTGGGCTAATTTACCTGATGTAAGGGATGCTTTATTTATGGAAGGAAGGTAGGTTAAGCTCTCCGGAGATAACAACTTCAGCTCTGGAACAGTCGCTCTGGACCACTTAAGCAATATCAATAGTTCACTTACGACATTTACACATCTTGGTTAATGTGGCATAACAAAACTGGAGGATCTTTACGCCAAAGTAATTTTTTCCTCTGTGACTATAAGAAAAGGATGACAAAAGCCTTCATCCTGAGCATGCTAACTAAAGAGTACAGTATACTGAAGTCATAGTTGCTACACCCACCCAGACTGGTTTCAACTTTTAAGATTTGGAGGGTGGAAAGAGGGTACATCATTTCCAATGTAGTGGTTAAAAAGCTCGTGAAAAAAGGTTCACTTTCCATTATACTATATGTAATAAAGTTTGATGTAAAATGATAGTGTAATTTTTTTTTAATGCACCACAATTTTTATTTTGCATGTTCCCAAAGGGAGTAACTCCAAACAGTGTGAAACCTTATTTATCTGGCATCAAGAGAGTAGAGCTCTGGAGGAGTGGTTTCCTGAATAACAAACACTCTGCCATTCATTTGCCTGGAGTGGAAGCGTCTCTCTTGCCAGCACTCCTCCCTTCTGCGCCTCCCCTCCTCCACTCTGCCTGGCCAGGCTGGCTGTCACTCATGGCATCTCAGTCACCTGGCCTCAGAAGTAGCATGTGACCCGAACTGGACCAATCACAGCCAACACTCCCTGGATATCGTGGTACATCTAGAAGTAGGCATGTGACCCAAACAAGGTCTGTGCCCTTTCACTTAATTTTGTGTATGGACATTGAGAGGAAGAGAGTTTGTTTTCTTCTCTATCCAAAAGCCCCAATCTTATAGATTTGAAGCAAAAACAACAGAACCCTAAGAAATTCCACTTAACCTCCTGAGTATTGCTTTGCCCCAAGCCAGCCACACCTTTGAACTAGTAGTTACATGATCAACATTTTCAAGATGGGTTTTTATCACTTGCAACTAAAGGAATTGTGATTCAATGTCTAGACTTCATCTGATTTGAACTTTACCTGATGTTACAGGAACACTTCCCCAAACAAACTGCATGCTTCTCTACCTTAGTTTAAAAAAAAAAAAAAAAAAAAAAAAAGCCATAGTCAACATAAATTAACCTTTTCTTATTGATCTAGTCACTTACATCATAACATATGATATTCTCGAGCCCTACTGTATTATCCAGGGATAACTGACTCTTCACTACATAGGTCAGTACTGCTTTGTAACAGATTCCTGTGTTTATGACATTGTAAGCAACATAACACTGCCTGAGTGTGTGGGAGCCAGATGTGAATTTGTCCTCCCTTGTAGCTGCCTCTATTGCCATATCCCACGACAACAGACCATTTACTGACCAGAAACCATTTATTAAAGGGGAATAAATTAAGACATGCCAAGCTAGTTGCTGTGAATGACTAATCACACCCCACCCTTTGTTTACACAAGGAACAGAGCTTCACTCAAGTTAAACGGCAAACAAACAAACAAACAAAAAGATGGGGGGGCAGGAAGTAAGGCTACCCAAAGGCAGCCACTGTAACAGAGCCCAGCCCCCCATCTTCTGCCCCCCATCTGCTTCTGTCTGCACAACACGTACCACCCTCACCACTGCCCAGGCCGGTGGCAGCCCTTGTTGCCTCTAATGGCCACCCTTCTCTGGGTGGTGAATCACCTTTCTCACAGCTAATTGGCTTCATTTCTCAGCTTCCCAGGGGTAACTTCCTAGAAGAGGAATGTGGTTTAGCTCTTCTTTTTGAGCTAGACCAACATCCTGCCAACATCACCCCAAATCAGCTTTTGGACAGCTATCTCTGGCTTGTGTGTCCACCTGGACACTATCAGTGGTAGCCAAAGAGAGGTCCCTTTTATTTACTCATTCATTATTTATTTAATAATTTATTTAGCAAACATTTATACAGAACTTAGTAGAGGCAAGGCAAATACTTTTCTAAGTGCTCTTCAAATATTCATTAATTTAATACTCATAATAAACTAGTGAGGTAGGTACAATTATTTTCCCATTATACAGATGAGAAAACTGAGGCATACAGAAGTAAATAATTGCCCCGAGGTTCACAGTCAATAAGTGGATCTGAGATGACACTGTCTTGGGGGGAGAATTTACACTGTTATTCACTAAGCCACAGAAAATTTCACGATCAGTTAGGACTGCATGAAGCTGGGCGTGCACACATTCTGAAATGACTTTAGTATACATTCATTCACCCATTCATTCATTCACTCATTCAAACTTTTTGAGCATCTATTATGTGCCAGACACATTTTAGTCTCTGAGGAGACAGCAGTGAACAAAACACACAAAGACCTTGCCTTGAAGGAGTTTATATCTGATCATATTAAGATTACCCTGCTTATCTTTATTGGTTCTGTAGAACACTTAGTGTGCTTTAAATACATACTTTTATTCTTGTTCTATAGTCTATATATAGCCATATTAATAAGATATGCATTTGTTAGACTTCCAAAAAACTGAATAAATAACAACAATCAGAGTTGTTGCTCTAACCTATCTGGATTACTTATTCACTCTATCAGGAACTATACTAAGTGTGCATTCTTTAATTTATACATATATACTCCAAGCCTATGTGCTCTATCTAAAGTTCAATAGATGGACATCTAATCTACCCAATCTTGCAACTGTCCTGAGAGCCTATCTCATGCTCATTATTTACAATTAATTTAAAAAACCTTTCCATAGCGTGCCCCACAATGTATTAAATGCGTTACATGTCTTACTTCATTTAACATTCATGCCCATCCTGAGGTGGGTACTATTATTCCTTTATACAGATGAGGAAGCTAAGGCTCAAACACCTAGTAAGCGGCAAAGCCAGAATACAAACCAGGATCTGCTTGAGCTCCACTATAGACTATTGGGAAAATGTCACCCACTGTGATAAACATGTTATTACAACCTCTTGGGACAAAGAACTATCTGCTAAGGCGTAAAATAATCTTTATCTTTCTAAATACTATCATCAGCATAAACTGCCTAATTAATATTAATAGTCATATTAGTTAATATGACTATTAATTAATTAATATTAAGCAGAGCATAACCTTGGGCTTCAGTCTAAGAATACAGACAAAAATTGTCCACTACATGGTCTATAAGGTGGATTGCTTTCTTTGGGCGATAAACTCCAGTATGAGATTACTCATGATAATGAGTAATTATTAATGTAATGTAATGTAATGGAGAGGATATGGAGAAAAGGGAACCCTCCTACACTGCCAGTGGGAATGTAAATTGGTGCAACCACTATGGAAAACAGTGTGGAGGTTCCTCAAAAAACTAAAAATAGAACTACTGTATGACCCAACAATTCCACTGCTGTGTATATAGATGAAAAAAACAAAAACACTAATTTGAAAAGATAATGCACCCAATGTTCATAGCAGCATTATTTACAATTGTCAAGATATGGAAGCAACCCAAGTATCCATCAACAAATGAATGGATAAAGAAGATGTATAGATGTATACAATGGAATACTACTCACCCATAAGAAAGAATGAAATTTTGCCATTTGCAGCAACATGGATGAACTTGGAGGGCATTATGCTAAATGAAATAAGTCAGACAGAGAAAGACAAATACTGTATGATATCACTTACACGTGGGGTCTAAAAAGTACAACAAACTAGTGAATATATATATAACAAAAAAGAAGCAAACTCACAGATATAGAGAACAAACTAGTGGTTACCTGTGAGGAGAGGGAAGTGGGGAGGGGCAATACAGGGGTACAAGATTAAGAAGTATAAACTATTAAGTATAAAATAAGCTACAAGGATATATTGTACAATACAGGAATATAGCCAATACTTTATAATAACTATAAATGGAGTATAACCTTTAAAAACTGTGAATGATTGGGGCTTCCCTGGTGGCGCAGTGGTTGAGAATCTGCCTGCCAATGCAGGGAACACAGGTTCGTGCCCCGGTCCAAGAGGATCCCGCATGCTGCAGAGCAGCTGGGCCCATGAGCCATGGCCGCTGAGCCTGCGCATCCGGAGCCTGTGCTCCGCAACGGGAGAGGCCACAACAGTGAGAGGCCTGCGTACGGCAAAAAAAAAAAAAAAAAAAAAAATTGTGAATGACTATATTGTACACCTATAACTTATATAATATTGTACAGCAACTATACTTCAATTTTTAAAAATTCTTCTGTTTTCAATAATGGCAGTAGAAATGAAAAACATATTAAATTTTTTTTTTTTTTTTTTTTTTTTTTTTGATTTTTGGTGATACGCGGGCCTCTCACTGTTGTGGCCTCTCCCGCTGCGGAGCACAGGCTCTGGAAGCGCAGGCTCAGCGGCCATAGCTCACGGGCCCAGCCGCTCCGGGGCATGTGGATCTTCCCAGACCGGGGCACGAACCCGTGTCCCCTGCATCGGCAGGCGGATTCTCAACCACTGCGCCACCAGGGAAGCCCCATATTAAATATTTAAAGTAACTTCTCTTAGGTCACAATAGTTGCTTGGAAGAATAAATTCTGATAATTATAACTATTTAAATTCTCATTACTTTAATGAAACCTACTGCATATTTATTGAGGCAGGTGTAAAAGAAAAACAGGTGAAATGGTTTATAATTTTCAAGGTTTCCATCAGATACATCTCCAACAGTTCACAACTACAGAAGAATTCCTTAGTGGACAAAATTTCATTCAGTCCAATGGCCTATAGCTGGACCAATGTCCCAGAGGTCTCAATTAAGAGTTGTTATTCTTCAGGGAACAAAGCCAGGAACAACGATCAACCTTTTGGCTCCCCTTTCCAAGTTCTTCCAAGGAATTTTTTGGAAACTGATGTTGATGCCCTAAGAACAACAACCAACCTCCATTTGCAAGTGGAACAGAAAAACAGAAGCAGGTGGTCAAGGAGCTAAACTGGCAAGGTTCTAGCCAGTAGCCGGATGGCCTGACTTCAGTCTTGGCCAAGGTCACCAGTGACTCCCCAATGCACAGCTATACAGTGGCCAGTCCTTCCTTTACAAGAAAATGCTTGTGCACCGCAGTGAGAAGCCTGCGCACCGCAACAAAGAGTAGCCCCTGCTCTCCGCAACTAGAGACAGCCCGCGCGCAGCAACGAAGACCCAACTCAGCCATAAATAAATAAACATATAAAGAAATACATAAAGAAATAAATTTTAGAAAAACTCTTGTGAAAGACAAGAAAAGGCATGGCCAAGAAAACACACACCTGAACATAGAATCTGCTAGTGTCATAATGGCCATTAGAAGATCAGCCCATTGATTTAAAATGCTCATGGCAAAAGAAGGAAGAGCAAAGATGCACAGAAATTCTTGGTGGGGATGGGTCTAATTTATATTCAAGGAATTTATTTTAAGATATCAATCATTAAAACTGTCCATCTGTCCATCCCTCACTCTTAGTGATCATCCTTTATACAGTTCACAGTTCCTTTTACGTGCCTCTAGGACTTTGTACTGTTGCCTTGATCGCTGGTTCACACATACCTGAGTAAACTTAAGAAATTCCATTACCACACTCTGGGCCTTGATAGTTTCTTCAGAAAAAAAAAAAAAAAAAAATGAGGTACAATTGACCTTTGAACAACAGGGCTTTGAACTTCACTGGTCCACATGTATGCAGACTTTTTTCAAATACTGCAGTACCACAGAATCTGCAGCTGATTGAATGAATCAGCAAATTCCGAATTGCAGATACGGAGGGCCAGTTATAAATTATACTTGGATTTTCGATTGCACAGAGGGTTGGCACCCCAACTCCTTCATTGTTCAAGGGTCAGCTGTACTAGACTAAATAATCACTATGACTTGTTCAAGCCTTTCCATTTCATCATTATAAAATTAAAACATGTTGACTTTCTCCTATGCCAGCAAATTCCTCACCAGCCCCTCCTCACTCTCCATGACTCTACATAACAACTGTCCTACACTTTAAAACCTATTGACTAGGATGCATAATACAGTCATGATCATGGTTCACTTAAATTAAAATTTGAAAACCATACCACAGTTTTGAATCATTGAATCCATCACACATTACATTCTCAGGCAGAAAAATACTACTCTTCATGAGTATTTGAAGATCATCTCTCAGTTTGGAATAAAACCTATCTGGTACTTCCTAGTAAAAAAAAAACCCCAAGTATTAATCAAGTTTTAAATGCAACATCTTAGACCCATCACACCCATTCTGCTGTCTGGATATACTGTTTGGAGCTGTATAAGTCAAAGTGTCCAGAGAAAGAGACTTTTCAGTTTTGGACGAACTGCCAGCACGTATACAAGATGTTCCTCTATAAACACGGTTAAGCAATACAAGGAATTAGGCAAGGTAAGTGCTGCCCATGGCTGATGAAAAGAATAATTTTTAATTCTACTTACAGCTATATTTGTAAATCACTGAAGAAGAAAATCAAGTACATCTGTTTTCCCCCATTTGGGTCAGAAGTCCATGAAAAATTGCAAGTTAACCATGGTGATCTGAAAAAAACCCAGTACCCTGGGTGGTCCTTTTTAGGAAGGTACACACACATACATTTATGTTATCACTATCACTCCAAAGCTATAGTTTTCCAAGTAAAACATCAGTAACACAGCTTGAAGGATGAAATTTTATAAACAGAAATTAAGATGCCTCTTAGAACAAGCTCATTTAAGTCTTAGAAGGATTAAAATGAGAATTTTACAGCCCAAATATTTGATCTTTTAAAGGAAGCACTTTCTATGGAGGAAGATTATAAACTATTCTGTGGTTTATTCCAGGAAGAAATTTTTGAAAAATATGCCAATAGCTAAGGTATGTGGAATTAGGCAGATAAGTCTAAATTATGCATTTGTGGACCATTTAAGGCCTTTCCCTTATAGCCTTGGATGAGACTTTTGGCCTCTATTCCAAAGTACAAATCAAGACTGAGAGAAGCAGAAACTTTTATTTTTCAGCTGCATAAACGGTCATAGCTAAAAAGAGAGCAGGGAGACAGATCACCTCTGTGCTTCACCAGCTCCAATTCAGGGAGCTGACCAGCACCAGCACTGGGTGGGGATCACCTATAACAGGCACCCAGTAGAAGTTATATTAATCTGAACAGGTGAGTGACTCAACTAGATACCACAAAGTCCATTAGCACTTCTTCTTGAAGTAGAGTTTCTTAGGCCTCTCAGGTCACTGATTTATACACAACCACTGTAAGTTCAATTATTACAATCTCCATCCCCATAAGCAAAGCAGAAGCAGCAAACTACAAGGAGGGAAGCGGCTACAAAAAGCGGCAAAGAAAATTCCAAGTGATAATCTGATAACAAAATGGGAAAGGAAAAAAGTAAAAGGGAAAGGAAAACATTCAAAAATCATATATATTGAGGGTTATTTATTGTAGGAGCAAACTCTACTGATCTCAATACCTCCAAAGACATCACTATATTGCAGAACAAGAGCTGCTTTCATAAATAATGATGATCTTGATTAATTACACAAAAGGTCAAGCTACATTCAGAATAGCTAAGAGGGAAAGGATAATTAACATGTTTTACAAAAATTTTCTTAAGACATATTTTGAAATTAGGGTGCTAAAGGGAGAAACTTAGCTATCCGGAAAGCCTGATAAAATGCTTTAATCTAAGAAATGTTAGTAATCTAAGAAATGTTAAAGCCCAAAGCTCCCTATGAATAATTACCTAGCTATTGAGATACGCAGAAATGTTGTCAGCTACTGCCTCAGAGGATAGAATACTCAGAAGCAGTACCATATGTGCCAAAAGGGGTGTTTTTCCAGCACAATGATCCAGTCAATTCTACCTTGAAACCACTGCCATGAATTTCAAATGTGATTTATCAATGTGCGAAATCTCTAGAGTCACAGTACCAAAAAAAGGCTAAACTGACATGAATGTGGATTGGACCCCCTTTCACTAAATACCCACACCCTGACACCTAACTCGCCAGGTTATGGGAAATAGTTTCAATTCTAAATGTCAGAAAAACTTTAAACAGTCCTGACCCTCCTTCACAGCAGATATTTTAGGATCATGCTTCAACAGCATAAGCTTCTGCACTTTCATATCACATTGGCAAGGCTGAATGGCTCACTTCTGATATTAATTTTCTCCTTAAATGGAAAAATAACTAATCTATTCCCCATAAAGAAATAACTAATGAATACCACTATGACTCGCATGAGAGAACAGACTAGCTATTGAAAAGAAAAACTATGTAAATGATAGCAAAGAGAAAGTAGTCTGACCATGTCATATTTTATTTCACTAAATATAATCCATATAAATATGTTTTTTTTCTTTTTTTATATTTAATGGGTTTTTTTCTTTATCTTTAATATAATGTTTGATCATGGAAAATAACATAATGTTAAAAACATGTAAGTTATAAAGCATGATAATGCCATGGAACACAATGAACAGACCACAGGATCCAGGAGGTGGAGCTTTACCAAAACCCTGCATCATCCAGGTACACCTCTCCCTGACCCCTGGCGCCTAAGGTGATTTGTTCACATCCACATAGAAATGTTCCCATATTATTATATTTGGAAAATGTACTACCAAATATTTCAAACAATTCTTCTACCTGCGTTATTAGTTTGCTTGGGCTGCCATAAAAAACAAAAACACAAAAAAACCCACAGACTCTACGAAACAACAGAAATGTATCTTCTCACAGTTCTGAAGGCTGGAAGTCCAAGGTCAAGGCAGTTGGTAGGGTTGGTTTCCTCTGAGGTCTCTCTCCTTGGCTTGCAGATGGCCACATTCTGTGTCTTCACATGGCCGTCCCTCTGTGCAAGCACACCACTGGAGTCTCTGAGTGTACCCCAATTTCCTCTCCTTATAAGGACACCAGTCAGATCAGATTAGGGCCCACTCTAAGGCCTCATTTAACTTAATCATCTCTTTCAAGGCTCTGTTTCCAAAGACAGTTAATGATACATTCTGATGTACTGGGAATGAGGGCTGCAGCATATAAATTTTGGGGGGACACAATTCATCCCATACCACTGCCCAAATGAAATTCAAAGCAAATATTCCAGTGAGTTTCTGGTGCTGTGCATCTCAGGATTCTTCAAAGCGAGTTAAGGAAATGTCCCATCTAGAAGGCTAACATTCATTCAGCCACAAGAAATGCCCACAAAAACAAGAGAAGCACTTCCAGAATAAGAAAAATGTATCTCTTCTTTGTGGGCTTACTTTACTGTGCCAGCCTCTCTCTTTGGGTCCTGTAGTAGGTCCCTGTAAGAAGAGGGTTTTGACCAAATCTCTGAGATCTATCCTCTCTCTACTTCTGTTAGACAGCAAACCACTGGAAGCACGTGATCTCAAATAAAGGCCACGTAATGCCATTTCCAGTGTATGAAGAAAACAAGTGACTTTTAGTTCCTCACTGTCAGTGTTAGAAACAGAGGTAAAAATCAGGGCAGACTGCTCCCTCCAAAGCCAGGCTACGCTAATTAACTAAAATTACAGTAATTCACATTTTCAAGTGTTTATCTTCTGCAATAGAGAAAAATTCATTAGCTTGCAATCTATCATTAAGTGGAAGAACCATAACACCAAATGGTAAATATTATACAATACTGTTACTAGAGAGAATACATCAAATATAGAAATAAAAAACACAAAGACAGAAGAACAGAAGAATAGACCTTAAAAAATAACAGTAGGTTATTTCTGGTGGTGGGATCACAGATAGATTTTGATCTCTAATTCTTTATACTTTTTGATAGTTTCACATTTTCATACATGAAGTGTTAAATCTTATTTTCGGCTATATGGATTCACAGGTCAAGATGACAGCCTACTGTCCTGAAGGACCCTCAGGGTAGACCCTAGCCCAGAGGACAGTCTCATATCCAAACAAAATCTGGGAACTAAAAGAAGCTTACTCACCTCCTGTGAGCCTTTCATGACAACCAGTCTGATCACATGGACATTTATCATTTCACTGATACAAAGACATCTGGCATGTCAACAGCTCAAAGGCCAACCAATGATTACCCAGAATCCAATGTAATCCCTCTGATATTCTATACATTTGCCTGATTAATTTAGTGTCAGATTTTTACAGGGATTCTGTTCAAAAACCAGGGAGGAAACAAACCGCTAAAAAGCATGATCTTGGGTTTCCCTGGTGGCGCAGTGGTTGAGGGTCTGCCTGCCAATTCAGGGGACACGGGTTTGTGCCCCAGTCTGGGAAGAGCCAGCCGCGGAGCGGCTGGGCCGATGAGCCATGACCGCTGAGCCTGCGCGTCCGGAGCCTGTGCTCCGCAATGGGAGAGGCCACAACAGTGAGAGGCCCGCGTACCGCAAAACAAAACCAAAAAACCAAAAACCAAAAAACAAACAAACAAAAAGCATGATCTCCCTTGTGCGTTGTGCAAGAAAGAAACAGCAAAAGGGATGATGCCCCCCATGCCGCAATTTATAATTACTTTTCCATGTTTCAACTCAACTGTTTCAACTCAAGGGAAGGAGGGAAATGTCACTTCTGGACAATAGTCCTTGTTTTACTAGATTATTTTCCATTGTCTCTCGTAAAGACTCAGTGGCGACACAGCTGTCTTGTAGGCAGCAGGTCCTCTTAACCTGCATCCCTAAGGAATCACTTCCTAAAGAGATTAATAACAGAGCCAAACAGAAGTGGCTTTGAAGCTTACACTGCGCTTTTAAAGGCAGGCAGCACTCAGTTCAAAAGGGTTCCACTGGGATCCAGTCTGGCTTTCCAAATAGTTATTAGTTGGGCAATATTTAGAAATCACCTGCTTCCAAAGGCTACCAAACACTCTGAATACACTACAAAGACCTGCCAGAGGCCCGAGTCACAGCTATACCAGCTGATGGAAGGCTTGGAAACGCCCAAGGGCAGGCGCTGGCCCAGCACAACCCCACAGCAAGACACTTTCCACTGGCAATTCCAAGTGGAAAATGGCCCCCAAGAAAGTTACCTAAGCAGCGTTACATCCAACAATACAGTGACCAAAATTAGTCAAGAGAGCAAGCAGGGTATCTGTACAACCTGACAACAGGGGGACTGGGCCTCCAGGAGCAAACCCAACAGGTGACCCACAGGACACCTCAGAGAGGACAGCTCTGGCCCTCTCAATGCAGGCTTTCCCCTCCTCTTTGCCTTTCCCTACCTCCCCTCCTCTACACCAATTCCCTCCTGGTTCTTCACCTCTGTCCTGCTCCGCTCTGGCCTGCCAGGTATGGTCTGGACCACGGCCAGGACCATGCCATCTGCAGACTCCCAGTCTTGACCAGCTGAAGCCCTTCAACCTTTCAGCTGGCCGGGAGAGACTGTGGGATCCCATCAGACATTAGTACACAATCTGAGATGGCCCCTATCATCTAAAAACAGAAACTGTTCACAGATGCAAGCATCATCTGGAAAAGACGGCCATGATCCTTGAATTGCACTCTGTCTTTCCTAGCTTGATCTGTTCTCCCCCTAAGACCTTAATGACTGAGAAGCCCTTCCAACTCACTGCTTAAGGGTCAGCTGTGGACATTCCATCACAGAGAGGTATGTGGGTGCTGCGTCACACACAAACACACTGTTTTTTTTACTTTTGGTAAAAGGACCCCAAAACCTTCTATGTACCATCACACCAAACAATGACACAAACACACATACACACACACACACACGTCCATATATATGAAAGAAAGCATGATTTTAGGGAATAAAAGCAGGCCTTAAATAACAGCAATAATAATAATTATTATTATTACTATTTAATTAGAAATTTTCACCACCTCCTTAGGACAGTAAAAGATGCTTCTCCCAGCACCTTTCTTTATGTGACCCTAAAGGGCTCCAGAGACTTCTAACATCTCCTGATCTTAAGGTTCTGTCACTTCCGTATTATATTCAAGGATGACTGGCACCTGGTTCTCACTAGATGATGCTTTATCTCAACGTTTTCCAGAATTTTCTCTTGTATGTCTGCTAAAAGAACACGACAACTATGTTTCCCCTTGCACATGTTTAAGTTGACACTTAAGTTTTTTCATCTCAAATTTCAATAGCTGAAAGAATCTAATTTCCAAGGAATCATATAATGACATTTGAAACTTAAAGTGTAACATGATTCTCTAAAATGTATCCAACTGAATCAAAACATCAGAGCTATTTGCTATATACCACTATTCATTTAAAAAAAGCTGAGTTAAAAAAAAAAAAAAGCTGAGAAGCTCTTGCATAACAAAAATTTTCATTCTTCCTTATTCTCTTTGAATTTATATGTCCATTCCAGCATTCCCACAGAAATTTATCTTAACATAAATATTTTTGTTTGAAAATTTTATCATTCTATCATATATCTCTGCAAATTAAGTATGAACAATATATATGCATAATTTACAGAAAATTTTATATATATGTAAATATCTTATGGTCTCAAGAAACTTTAAAATTTACATATAAATATAAATATTGTGTGGTGACAGGATCTTTTTAAATTTACATACATAAAAATACAAATGTGAATATCTAAGTTTCCTATAACCATGTCTCATTTTTTATCTGAATTGATATACATTAGTTATTAGTTATATACAACTGATAAAACCATAAACATAATTTTATAAATGATTATTAAAATAAAAACTAGTTGCTAGAAATGCATAACTTCATGAGATGAATGAGCCACTTTTTCCAATTAAATTATGCATCTGTACATAAATATTGCTAAAATGAGACAAAATTCAGCATTAGTTTTATTCCTATCTGGCTCTCCCCCTTTTTTAATCTAAAAGCTGAGAAATCTTCTTCAGAAAAATAACTACATGGAAATTCAAATTTGTTGTAGTAATTTTCCTCAATAGTTTGAATTCCTTCTGGGACATATGCCAAAAACAATCTCAGGGTGATCTGTCATCAAAATTATTTTTAATGATCAACTGAAAACTCAATTAAGTCTTCTTTCAATTTGTGGAAAATAAAGGATTGGACGCCACCTGAATTGCAAAAGTATTTGTTATCCTGTCATTAGAGTCATTAATTTTCATCAACACCAACAGCATTATTTCAATCATCCTTTTGTTTGGAACACAGGAGTTTTTCTAACCTTGGGGTCTAAAGGGTTCCCTAGTAACATTAGAGATGGGTGGGAGATTGGCCTTTCTCTTGTCCAGAGGTAGATCTATCAGGGAAAGGAGTACGGTGGGAAAGGAGACTACAGTAATAAAGAAAGAACACATATGAAAGTTGAGATCTAGAAATAGATTCCCTGAAATCCGCTCATACCCCTCACCATGACCTCATACTAATCAACAGCCTAAGGGTCCGTGAACCCCTGTCAGAAGATCTCCCCTTGACGCTGCAATGTTCTATTTGATCATGATTTCGAAAGCAATACGGGGCTGGGAGCTTTGCTCTTCCCTCCTACAGTAATGCGATTCTGTCTGCATCACCTCTTATTTTACCTTCCCATTATTAACAATACAAAACTTTTAATGGCTTTCAGTTTATTAGGGGAAAAAAGCTCATAGAAACAATGCCCTTATTGAGCTTTTTCAGACTCAAAATAGAAAACCGTGTATTTTGTACAGACCAGCCAATTACTGCATTTGATTTTTTAACATCTTTATTGGAGTATAATTGCTTTACAATGGTGTGTTAGTTTCTGCTGTATAACAAAGTGAATCAGCTATATGTATACATATATCCCCATATCCCCTCCCTCCCTATCCCACCCCTCTAGGTGGTCACAAAGCACCCAGCTGATCTCCCCTGCAATGCAGCTGCTTACCGCTATCTATTTGGTGGTGTATATATGTCAATGCTACTCTCTAACTTCCTCCCAGCTTACCCTTGCCCCTCCCTGGGTCCTCAAGTCCATTCTCTACACCTGCATCTTTATTCCTGTCCTGTCACTACATTCATGAGAACTATTCCTTTTTTTTTTTTAAGATTACATATATATGTGTTAGCATACGGTATTTACTTTTCTCTTTCTGACTTACTTAGTTCTGTATGACAGACTCTAGGTCCATCCACCTCACTACAAACAACTCAATTTCATTTCTTTTTATGGGTGAGTAATATTCCATTGTATTTATGTGCCACATCTTCTTTATCCATTCATCTGTCGATGGACACTTAGGTTCATTCCACATCCTGGCTATTGTAAATAGAGCTACAATGAACACTGTGGTACATGACTCTTTTTGAATTATGGTTTTCTCAGGGTATATGCCCAGGAGTGGAATTTTTGGGTTAGATGGTAGTTCTATTTTTAGTTTCTTAAGGAACCTACATACTGTTCTCCATAGTGGCTATATCAATTTACATTCCCATCAGCAGTGCAAGAGGGTTCCCTTTTCTCCATACCCACTCTAGCATTTACTGTTTGTAGATTTTTTGATGATGGCCATTCTGACCAGTGTGAAGTGATACCTCATTGTAGTTTTGATTTGCATTCTTCTAATGATTAGTGATGTTGACCATCCTTTCATGTGTTTGTTGGCAATCTGTATATCTTCTTTGGAGAAATGTCTATTTAGTTCTTCTGCCCATTTTTGGATTGGGTTGTTTGTTTTTTTGATATAGAGCTGCATGAGCAGCTTGTATATTTTGGAGATTAATCCTTTTTCAGTTGCTTCATTTGCAAATATTTTCACCCATTCTGAGGGTTGTCTTTTGGTCTTGTTTATGGCTTCCTTTGCTATGCAAAAGCTTTTAAGTTTCATTAGGGCCCATTTGTTTATTTTTGTTTTTATTTCCATTTTTCTAGGAGGTGGGTCAAAAAGGATTTTATTGTGATTTATGTCATAGAGTGTTCTACCTATGTTTTCCTCTAAGTGTTTTAAAGTGTCTGCCCTTACATTTAGGACTTTAATCCATTTGGAGTTTATTTTTGTGTACGGTGTTAGGAAGTGTTCTAATTTCATTCTTTTACATGTAGCTGTCCACTTTCCCCAGCACCACTTATTGAAGAGGCTGTCTTTTCTCCATTGTATATTCTTGCCTCCTTTATCACAGATAAGGTGACCATATGTGTGTGGGTTTATCTCTGGGCTTTCTATCCTGTTCCATTGATCTATATTTCTGTTTTTGTGCCAGTACCATACTGTCTTGCTTACTGTAGCTTTGTAGTATAGTCTGAAGTCAGGGAGCCTAATTCCTCCAGCTCCATTTTTCGTTCTCAAGATTGCTTTAGCTAATCGGGGTCTTTTGTGTTTCCATACAAATTGTGAAATTTTTTGTTCTAGTTCTGTAAAAAAATGCCAGTGGTAATTTGATAGGGATAGCATTGAATCTGTAGATTGCTTTGGGTAATAAGGTCATTTTCACAATGTTGATTCTTCCAATCCAAGAACATGGTATATTTCTCCACCTATTTGTATCATCTTTAATTTCTTTCATCAGTGTCTTATAGTTTTCTGCATACAGGTCTTTTGTCTCCTTAGGTAGGTTTATTCCAAGGTATTTTATTCTTTTTGTTGCAATGGTAAATGGGAGCGTTTCCTTAATTTCTCTTTCAGATTTTTCATCATTAGTGTATAGGAATGCCAGAGATTTCTGTGCATTAATTTTGTATCCTGCTAATTTACCAAATTCATTGATTAATTCTAGTAGTTTTCTGGTAGCATCTTTAGGATTCTCTATGTATAGTGCCATGCCATCTGCAAACAGTGACAGCTTCATTTCTTCTTTTCCGATTTGGATTCCTTTTATTTCTTTTTTTCCTCTGATTGCTGTGGCTAGAACTTCCAAAACTATGTTGAATAACGGTGGTGAGAGTGGGCATCCTTGTCCTGTTTCTGATTTTAGAGCAAATGGTTTCTGTTTTTCACCATTGAAAACGATGTGGGCAGTGGGACTATCACATTGGCCTTAATTATTTTGAGGTAAGTTCCCTCTATGCTTACTTTCTGGAGAGTTTTTATCATAAATTTGAATTTTGTTGAATTGTGTTGAAAACTGTTTCTGCATCTATTGAGATGATCATATGGTTTTTATTCTTCAGTTTGTTAATATGGTGTATCACATTGATTAATATGCGTATACTGAAGAATGCTTGCATTCCTGGGATAAACCCCACTTGATCATGGTGTATGATCCTTTTAATGTGCTGTTGGATTCTGTTTGCTATTTTGTTGAGAATTTTTGCATCTATGTTCATCAGAGATATTGGTCTGTAGCTTTCTTTTTTTGTGACATCATTCTCTGGTTTTGGTATCACGGTGATGGTGGCCTCGTACAATGAGTCAGGGAGTGTTCCTCCCTCTGCTATATTTTGGAAGAGTTTGAGGATAGGTGTTAGTTCTTCTCTAAATGTTTGATAGAATTCGCCTGTGAAGCCATCTGGTTCTGGGCTTTTGTTTGTTGGAAGATTTTTAATAACAGTTTCAATTTCAGTGCTTGTGACTGGTCTGTTTATATTTTCTGTTTCTTCCTGGTTCAGTCTCAGAAGGTTGTGCTTTTCTGAGAGTTTGTCCATTTCTTTCAGGCTGTCCATTTTATTGGCATATCGTTGCTTGTCATAACCTCTCATGATCTTTTGTATTTCTGCAGTGTCAGTTGTTACTTCTCTTTTTTCATTTCTAACTATTGATTTGAGTCTTCTCCATCAATTTTGTTTATCTTTTCAAAGAAACAGCTTTCAGTTTTATTGATCTTTGCTATTGTTTCCTTCATTTCTTTTTCATTTATTTCTTATCTGATCTTTATGAATTCTTTCCTTCTGCTAACTTTGGGGGTTTTTTGTTCTTCTTTCTCTAATTGCTTTAGGTATAAGGTTAGGTTGTTTATTTGAGATTTTCTTGTTTCTTAAGGTAGGATTTTATTGCTATAAACTTCCGTCTTAGAATTGCTTTTGCTGCATCCCATAGGTTTGAGGTCATCGTGTTCTCATTGTCCTTTGTTTCTACATATTTTTTGACTTCCTCTTTGGTTCCTTCAGTGATCTCTTGGTTATTAAGTAGTGCATTGTTTAGCCTACATATGTTTGTATTTCTTACAGATTTTTTCCTGTAATTGATATCTAGTCTCATAGCATTGTGGTCGGAAAAGATACTTAATATGATTTCAATTTTCTTAAATTTACCAAGGCTTGATTTGTGACCCAAGATATGATCTATCCTGGAGAATGTTCCATGAGCACTTGAGAAGAAAGTGTATTCTGTTATTTTTGGATGGAATACCCTATAAATATCAATTAAGTCTCTCTGGTCTAATGTGTCATTTAAAGCTTGTGTTTCCTTATATATTTTCATTTTGGATGATCCGTCCATTGGTGAAAGTGGGGTGTTAAAGTCCCCTACTATTATATTGTGTTACTGTCGATTTCCCCTTTTATGGCTGTTAGCATTTGCCTTATGTATTGAGATGCTCCTATGTTGGGTGCACAAATATTTACAATTGTTATATCTTCTTCTTTGATTGATCCCTTGATTATTATGTCTTCTTTGTCTCTTGTAATAGTCTTTATTTTAAAGTCTATTTCGTCTGATATGAGTATTGCTACTCCAGCTTTCTTTTGATTTCCATTTGCATGGAATATCTTCTACCATCCCCTCACTTTCAGTCTGTATGTGTCCCTAGGTCTGAAGTGGGTCTCTTGTAGACAGCATATATACGGGTCTTGTTTTTGTATCCTTTCAGCCAGTCTGTGTCTTTTGGTTGGAGCATTTAATCCATTACATTTAAGGTAATTATGGATATGTATGTTCCTATTACCGTTTTCTTAATTGTTTGGGGTTTGTTTTCGTAGGTGTTTTCCTTCTCTTGTGTTTCCTGGCTAGAGACATTCCTTTAGCATTTGTTGTAAAGCTGGTTTGGTGGTGCTGAATTCTCTTAACTTTTACTTGTCTGTAAAGGTTTTAATTTGTGTCAAATCTGAATGAGATCCTTGCTGGATAGAGTAATCTTGGTTGTAGGTTTTTCCCTTTCATCACTTTAAATATGTCCTGCCACTCCCTTCTGGCTTGCAGAGTTTCTGCTGAAAGATCAGCTGTTAACCTTATGGGGATCCTCTTGTATGTTATTTGTTGATTCTACCTCACTGCTTTTAATATCTGCTCTTTGCATTTAATTTTTGATAGTTTGATTAATATGTGTCTTGGCATGTTTCTCCTTTGATTTATCCTGTATGGGACTCTCTGCCCTTCCTGGACTTGACTATTTCCCTTCCCACATTAGGTAAGTTTTCTACTATAATCTCTTCAAATATTTTCTCAGACCCTTCTTCTCTTCTTCTTCTGGAACCCCCTATAATTCGAATGTTGGTGCATTTAATGTTGTCGCTGAGGTATCTGAGACTGTCCTCAATTTTTTTCATTCTTTTTTCTTTATTCTGCTCTGTGGTAGTTATTTACACTATTTTATCTTCCAGATCACTTACCTATTCTTCTGCCTCAGTTATTCTGCTATTGATTCCTTCTAGAGAATTTTTAATTTCATTTATTGTGTTGTTCATCATTGTTTGTTTGCTCTTGAGTTCTTCTAGGTCCTTGTTAAACATTTCTTGTATCTTCTCTGTTCTATTTCCAAGATTTTGGATCATCTTTACTGTCATTACTCTGAATTCTTTTTCAGGTAGACTGACTATTTCCTCTTCATTTGTTTGGTCTGGTGGGTTTTTACCTTGCTCCTTCATCTGTTGCATATTTCTCTGTCCTCTCATTTTGCTTAGCTTACTGTGCTTGGTGTCTCCTTTTCGCAGGCTATAGGTTTGTAGTTTCTGTTGTTTTTGTTGTCTGCCCCCAGTTGGTAAAGTTGGTTCAGTGGCTTGTGTAGGCTTCCTGGTCGAGAGCACTGGTGCCTGTGTTGTGGTGGGTAGGGCTGTATCTTGTCTTTCTGGTGGGCAGGGCTGCATCCAATGATGTATTTTGGGGTGAATTTAATATGATTTTAGGCAGCCTCTCTGCTAATGGGTGGGGTTGTGTTCCCGTCTTGCTAGTTGTTTGGCATGGGGCATCCAGCACTGGAGCTTGCTGGCTGTTGGATGGAGCTGGTCGTAGAGTTGAGACGGTGATGTCTGGGAGAGCTCTTGCAGACTGATATCACATGGGGCCCAGAGGTCTCTGGTGGTCCAATGTCCTGAACTCAGCTCTCCCACCTCAGAGGTTCAGGCCTGACATAAGGCCGGGGCACAAAGACCCTGTCAGCCTATGGAAGAAACAGCATTTCCACTCAAATGAATCTTTTAAAATGAATATTCAGTATTTACTGTATGATATATTCTCCATTGCAAGTGTGCATTCAGGTCAAGGGAGATGTAAGCTTTCCAACCAAGAACTCAAGTGCACGACCAAGAATGCTGTTGGCTCAAAATGCTGGCGTTACCTCCTACTGTATTTTAATTACGGCACTTTTTACCCCCCGAAGTCTTTTACCCACCAAGTCCTGCTGAGTAACAATGTTGGAACTGTCTCCTGAGTACATACTTCTTTAACCAAGTGCATTTGCTCTGAGAGCACTGTACTCAGTGCTGAGACAGCACTTAACACAAAAGCAAGTTTAGTGATTGTTGTTGGTTGTTTGTTTAACAAAATTGCTGCACAGATGTTGATCATCTAGGTGTACGCAGCCTGCTATACCATTTTGCATCCAGACCTTGGGTACGGTCATCCTTTTGGGAACTAGGTTGCCCTAGATTATAGAGACAGTGAGGTGGGGTGAGGGTAGGAGGGAAGAGAATTCTCCTGCCAACCAACTTCCAATTCCAGTCTTTACGGTCAGACAATTAAGGTCCTGGGCACATAATCACAGTCAGACCAAGGAGTTAGGCAGAGACAGTGGGAGTATGTGTTGTCCCTAAGAAGCGGCGCCTGTCTTGCAGGTAAACACACCAGGCCACAATCAGGACAGGCTAAGGGATTTGCTACGAGTTTATGCTCAGGAATCAGACAACCCCGGGGGCAAAGGTTGGTATCATCCCTTACTTTACCTGTGACTTTGCCTTGGTCAAGCAACCTTTCCAAACCTTAGACAGCTCTCCTGAAATATAGAGATGATACTAATAGCACTTACTTCACAAGGTTACTGTGAGAAGTAGACAAGGTAATAATCCATTTAAAAGCACTTAACCCATTGACTGACCAATAGAATTACTCATTTAGCAGCAGCTATTGTTGTTAAACAAAATATTCTTACATATTTGCAAACTAATTTTTCTTAAAATTAATTCATAAATGATATGTCAAATACAATAGGGGAATATTGATTTTTTTTTCACAGAAATTTGAAATAAGCCCTTTCACAAGGTTAAAAAAAAAAGAGTCACCCTTTTGGGGAAATCCAGATCTTTATCAACATGACATTAGGTTTACTTAAAAGAAAGGATACCTGCTTTACAGAAATTCTGTTCTTCTTCATGCTATGGGGACACCATGGGCAGCCTCTTGGCTGCCACCAGCCATCATGTGCTTAGCATGAGCTGCGTGTGTGTGTGTGTGTGTGTGTGTGTGCATGCTTGTACATTCAGGCATGCACACACATATCCTAAGACACTCATCCCCTGGGACTTTCACAGTGATAGTTAAACAGCTGTGGAATCATGGTCAATCCAATAAACAAATTGTTTTAAGGAGAATCCCAAAATGCTTACTGATGCCAGAAGCATTCTCTCATTCCCTAAGACCTTTCTGAAGACTGCTTCTGGTCTCATCTTCCTTCATCACATTTATAGATGAAATGCAACACAGTATTATAGTCATGGATGCACTAAAAGTTGCAGTGTTTCTGCTTCAAGATGTAAGGAGGAGCCTGGCCATATCACTCACCTATGTACTTACAAAGCGAAGCTTATGGTATGCCTTTCTGCTTATTTAATTGTGAATGGTCCTAAGTCATTCTATAACGTACATGAATAAAGAGCTTTCCCAGAAGAGAGTCAAGGAGGGGAGAAGACAAGACATTAGCAAGGGAGTGAGGGAGATGTGAGAGAGAAAATCAGCAGCTATAGTACCTCTGTCTCCCAGCCATACCTATTCAAAAGACAGACTTAGTAAAACTTTTCAACTTCTCTGCTTCCAGCCTCTACAATTTAGCCAGGAACGGAAACACCTACCAGAAGGAAACTGCAGAGAAACACTGGCAAAAGAGCTCAACTGAGAATATACCATCTCCTCCTATCAATCTGCAAGTACCAGATACACACATCATACAATGAGTCCCAGACTTACAAAGGAGCTGCCTGAACTACAATGACAAGGACATTATTTTGTTGCTGCAAGCAGCTGGTCATGTGGAAATGATTCACTTGCATGCTTTGAAAAAAAGTGTTCCAAGAAATAAAAATAAATTTTCTATCCATCACGCATCACACTTCCCTTCAATCGTCCCTTTCATTCTCAGTTCAGAACCACAGAAGAGCTCACACACGGAATATATGTGCAAAGAGCAGCAGGCTGCTTAACTAGAGGCTTTTGTAAGATCTCAATACACTGACCGATCCACAAGAAATCAGGACAATATTCATTATAAAGGTTACCTGAAAGATGCAGCAACTTCAGACATAAAATGAACCTATGATGGTAAAAAGAATAAATTTTTTTAAAAATTGTGTTTGCCTATAGCCAAGTCCTCAAAAGTTATAAGTACCCCAAAAGTTAGAACACTTATTTAGGAATAGAAAGGCACAGAGGTGACCATAGGAGAAAAGTTTCTATGTGAACTCTCTAGAAAACCTCCCTTATAGATATTGAGTAATACAGTGTTAATGTATCATTATTCATTAGAGATATTCAGCAAAACACCCAACACAAAAGAGTTTTCTTTTAAACCTAGACACACACATACAAAAACCTGAATTAAAGATGCCTGGCACTCAAAGAAACCCTTCAAGAAAACAACTGCTTCAAAAGGAAGTTTTTCTAGAATCACTACATGATTTTTAACTGACACATAAGGGCACCTCAAAACCCTTTCTTCCACAACTTACAAAAATCTAGCTTAATTAGAAATATGGAAATAAAACTGGCAGTTCTGTCAAGATTTAGGAGATTAGGATAGCTTTATTGAAAAGCCTCAAAATCAGCAATGTGCCAGTGAAACAGGTACCTGAAATGTGTGATGAATATTAAACTTACACTCGTATCACTTTAGCATAAGCATAAACACTTTTCAATTTAGACTCTTCCTATTATATGTACTTCTGGCATGTCGTTAGGAAACTGACAAGTTGTCAGTTCAGTTTTAAAGGTGGAGGGAAGGGGCACAGCATCAGTTCCTTGTTCTGTAGCAAGTCCAAAAGTCTAAATTTAATAGAACGTGACTAGCAAACAAAATTCCGAAGTAAAAACTAAAACTTGAGAACTTCAAAGTCAACCTGAACGGGCTTCCCTGGTGGCATAGTGGCTAAGAATCCGCCTGCCAATGTAGGGGACGTGGGTTCAAGCCCTGGTCTGGGAAGATCCCACATGTCACGGAGCAAATAAGCCCGTGCACCACAATTATTGAGCCTGCGCTCTGGGCCCGTGAGCCACAACTACTGAAGCCCATGCACCTAGATCCCATGCTCCGCAACAAGAGAAGTCACTGCAATGAGAAGCTTGCACACTGCAGAGAAGAGTAGCCCCCGCTCGCCACAACTAGGGAAAGCCCACGCACAGCAACGAAGACCCAATGCAGCCAAAACTAAATAAATAAATTTAAAATTAAAAAAAAAAAATTCAACCTGAGCAGTTGTCAGTACCACATACCTGGAGTTCATTAGGCAGAAAACTGACCAGACAAGAGAAATGGCATCCACTGAGCCCAAGGTTGGGCAGCAGCAGAACACAGCAAGGAAGGACCCAGCTCACCCCAACCCAGAACTCCCTGGTGGCTGCAAAACCTCTCCCCTCCCAAATCACCTAACAAGCACTCAAAGGACCGAAGACCTCAGAGGCACAGCACACCCTGATACACAAAATTCCCCTCTTCCTTCAGCAAACAACCTTGTACCCCACAGAACACAATCTGGGATCTGGCAGGCAGATCAGATGGAAATTCTGCTTTTCCAGGCTTGAAAGTTACTGTGAGTTGATCCTCTGGAGCCCAAGAGTTCCAAAATGAATCTGTGGGCATGTAGTTAAAGGCACTGGCATTTCCTTAGAAAACGCTCAGAGAAGAAAGGCGCTGGTGATAAAAGCACAAGCTGGAGAGTCACTTACGAAGCTTTCTCAGTTCCACGATGACAGCATGAGCTTCCTGTCAGTTTGTGTGAGGCACTGTCCCAATGACGGCATCCTTCTTTTGAGTAGCTGGGGGGCCCTCAGTGCCACCCGGGACTTTGTTGGTTACACACTGCTTCTCTGCCTTCAAGGGAGGGGTTGGCTAAGTGGGCTGGTTGTATAAGTATAGACTCCCTCCCTAATCAATAATAACTGCCTGGCCCTAGTTTAGGAAGCATTCCCTGGTTGTGATGCAGCAAAGGCAGTTTTCCTAAAGTAGGTGAAAATGACACATGATAGCTGCACTTTAAAGGAAAAAGAATGGAAGATAATTCTTAGTAACGCAGAGTGTTTCTGCATAACTTACACATAACTCTTCTTGAGCAAGTGAATCCTAGCATGACTGGATAAGCTAAAAGATCACCAATGTCAAATGTTACCGATTTTGCTCATTTGGGGTACTGACATCACTTTTATAGACTAATAAAATACTAGCGATAATATCCAATGTTGGCACAGGAAGAGGAAACAAGTACATCAGTCAGAATAAAAATGGTAGAGACTTGGGGGACTATAATTTGTCAAGACCTATAAAAAGTTTAAATGTGCATCCCTTTTGACCAAGCAATTGTACTTCCAAGAATATTTTCTACAGAGATATTCACACATGTGTAATTACATGATTGCATATAGTTGCATATTAATATAAATGCAGACGTTTTTGAGGCAATATTGTTTAGAAGAACATGATATTGGAAACCATAAAAAAGAGGTGTTTAGGGCTTCCCTGGTGGCGCAGTGGTTGAGAATCCGCCTGCCGATGCAGGAGACGCGGGTTCGTGCCCTGGTCCGGGAGGATCCCACATGCCGCGGAGCAACTAAGCCCGTGAGCCATGGCCGCTGGGCCTGCGCGTCCGGAGCCTGTGCTCCGCGACGGGAGAGGCCACAGCAGTGAGAGGCCCGCGTACCGCAAAAAAAAAAAAAAAAAAAAAAAAAAAAAGAGGTGTTTAAATAAATTATGACACTTCCTAGTGTGGAATAGTATGCAACTATTAAAAAGAATAATTATTCACAATAATCAAGATGTGGAAACAACCTAAATATACATTGAGAGATGAATGGCTAAAGAAAATGTAGTATATACATACTTCTTTTTTTCCTCCTTAAAAAAAGAAGGAGGTGGACTCTGGGAGGGCTCACACCAAGGAGTGCTTCCCAGGACTTCTGCTGCCAGTGTCCCTGTCCTCACAGTGACACACAGCCAGCCCCCACCTCTGCGGGAGACACTCCAACACTAGCAGTTACATTGAGGAGGAACCAAGATGGCAGAGTAGAAGGACGTGCTCTCACTCCCTCTAGCGAGAACGCCAGAATCACAATTAGCTACTGGACAATCATTGACAGGAAGACACTGGAACTCACCAAAAAAGATATCCCACATCCAAAGACAAAGGAGAAGCCACAGTGAGATGGTAGGAGGGGTGCAATCACAGTAAAATCAAATCCCATAACTGGTGGGTGGGTGACTCACAGACTGGCAAACACTTATACCACAGAAGTTCACCCATGGGAGTGAAGGTTCTGAGCCCCACGTTGGGCTTCCCAACCTGGGGGTCTGGCAACGGGAGGAGCAATTCCTAGAAAATCAGACTTTGAAGCCTAGTGGGAATTGATTGCATGACTTCGACAGGACTGGGGGAAACAGAGACTCCACTCTTGGAGGGCATACACAAAGTAGTGTGTGCATCAGGACCCAGGGGAAGGAGCAGTGACCCCAGGGGAGACCGAACCAGACCTACCTGCTGGTGTTGGGGGGTCTCCTGCAGAGGCAGGGGGGGTGTGCTGTGGCTCACCGTGGGGACGGAGACACTGGCAGTGGAGGCTCTGGGAAGTACTCCTTGGCATGGGCCCTCCCAGAGTATGTTATTAGACCCAACAAACACCAAAGAGCCCAGGTAGGCTCCAGTGTTGGGTTGCCTCAGGCCAAACAACCAACAGGGAGGGAAGCCAGCCCCACCCATCAACAGTCAAGTGGATTAAAGTTTTACTGAGCTCTGCCCACCAGAGCAACAGCCAGCTCTACCCACCACCAGTCCCTCCCATCAAGCCTCTCAGATAGCGTCATCCACCAGAGGGCAGACAGCAGAAGCAAGAAGAACTACAATCCTGCAGCCTGTGGAACAAAAACCACATTCACAGAAAGACAGACAAGATGAAAAGGCAGAAGGCTATGTACCAGATGAAGGAACAAGTTAAAGCCCAGAAAAACAACTAAATGAACTGAAGACAGGCAACATTCCAGAAAAAGAATTCAGAATAATGATAGTGAAGATGATCCAGGACCTCGGATAAAGAATGGAAGCAAAGATCGAGAAGATGCAAGAAATGTTTAACAAAGAGCTAGAAGAATTAAAGAACAAACAAACAGAGATGAACAATACAATAAATGAAACGAAAACTACACTAGAAGGAATCAATAGCAGGATAACTGAGGCAGAAGAACAGATAAGTGACCTGGAAGACAGAATGGTGGAATTCACTGCTGTGGAACAGAATAAAGAAAAAAGAATGAAAAGAAATGAAGACAGCCCGAGAGACCTCTGGGACAACATTAAACGCAACAACGTTTGCATTATAGGGGTCCCAGAGGAGAAGAGAGAGAGAAAGGACCAGAGAAAATATTTGAAGAGATTATAGTTGAAAACTTCCCTAACATGGGAAAGGAAATAGCCACCCAAGTCCAGGAAGCACAGAGAGTCCCATACAGGATAAACCCAAGGAGACACATGCCAAGACACATGGTAATCAAACTGGCAAAATTAAAGACAAAGAAAAGTTTATTTATCTCTTGTAAAAATAAAATACAGTGTGTGTGTGTGTGTGTGTGTGTGTGTGTGTGTGTGTGTGTGTGTGAAACAACAACAAAAAAAGGAAATCCTGTCATTTGTAACAATATGGATGGACGTAGAAGACATTATGGTAAATGAAATAAGCCAGACACAGAAAGAAAAATAGTGCATAGTTTTATTTATATGTGGGATCTAAAATATTCAAACACATAGAGTACAGAATAGAATGGTGGTTTCCAGGGACCAAAAAAAAAAAAAAAAATGTAACAGGAAGCAGGATTACATGGCTGAAATGGATGGGAACCTCAATTGTCCCTATATCACTAACTTTTTGTACCTTTTGAATTTTATGCCATATGTTGTCAAGTATATTTAAGAGTATGCATTCTGGATCCATGCCACCTGGCTTCAAATACCAATTTTATAGTGCTGTCCTGCATGATCTTAGACAAATTACCTGATCTTTGCAACTCAGTTTCTTGAGCTGAAAAATAGTACTAACAGTACATATCTTGTAATGTTGTTCTAACACATGTAAAGGTCTTAAAACAGTGCAGGCACACAGTAATCCTCAAATTTAAGTTTTATATTATGGTTATTATTATCATTATAAATAATTTTTCAAATAAATAAATTTTAAAGTAAGTTTTTAAAAGAGCTCAATTTATAATGCACTTACATGGACAGACATATCTTTTTATTTTATTTATTTATTTTTATTTTTTTTTTTTTTTGCGATACGCGGGCCTCTCACTGTTGTGGCCTCTCCCTTTGCGGAGCACAGGCTCCCGGACGCGCAGGCTCAGCGGCCATGGCTCACGGGCCCAGCCGCTCCGCGGCATGTGGGATCTTCCCGGACCGGGGCACGAACCCGTGTCCCCTGCATCGGCAGGCGGATTCTCAACCACTGCGCCACCTGGGAAGCCCCAGACATATCTTTTTAAAGTTGCAGAACATAAAAAATGTGATCACATTTCTAAAAATATACACACCAACAGAACAGAAAAGGATCTAAGGCTCCACCCCAAAGCAATACAATGATAATTTCTTAAAAAGAGAGTGGGGGAAAGAGGTAAAGGGAGACTTCAGAGTCATAATTTACACTCTTCTATACAGTTAAACTTTTAATCACAAGCATGTATAAACTGCATGTGTGTGAGAGAGACAACATTTCGAGCTCACAGAGCACCAATGCCTCATTTCACTAAGGAAACTAAAGGTCATATAAAGTAAACAGTAGCACTCCTTTCATCCACTGAAGAAATAGAGGAAGCAGGTCAAACCAATGGGGATCAAAATGTCAGCTTTTGACATTCAACACCAGATGGAAGGACAAAATTGGGTGTGTAGACCTTTGGCTCATACCAAGGCAGGGCATGCAAGACCTAGAAGAGTTGACACGGAACACATGAGAACACAAAGGTGCCCTCTGGGGTTGCACAACAGGGTGGCCACTGGACTACACGATGTCCTCGTTCAAATGAACAAAAGGAACTGCTTGGGTCCCAGCACAGCTGGCTCGGCCCAGCGGAGCTCTGGCTGGCTTCCAAACGCCACTTTCCCCCTTTGTGCAGTACACAAACCACACCACTGTACACAGGACCCAGCTAACACTCCCCGATATTGAGTTTAGGTCATGAACATGCAGGTCTCCCGCACCATCACTAACCTCACAAATCAGAAGGCAGACTCTCTGCAGACAACAGCTCCCAGTGGCAAGGAAAGACTGAGCCAGGCCAATCTGGTCCGCAGCCTCAAACTAGCCAGACAACTGCCAATCAAACCAGGCAGGGAAGGAAGGAGAGAAGGGGCAGAGAAAGGACAGACTGTTTCATTAATGGAGCTCTCCACTTGGGAACAGGAGGAAAATTAAGTGTTTGCTCTTAACAAAGATACCAGCTACATAAGGTAATATCTAGAATTTTATAAGGCAGAATAGCAATAAAACATGGAAACTAGAAAGAGCAAAAGCAATTTCAAACATAAGAATAGTAATGCAAAAAGCATTCCAGACCCTACTGATGACCTACAAGCTGTGGACTTTGGCTTTTGTGTCTTAAAAAACAGTAGGCATACTCACTGCCTTGTTACCTCATGAGATTATGTCTATCAGAGCTTTGCAAAGAGCACGTCATAGGCATTTGAGATGGGAGGGTTCTTCCTTCTGAAGGCATGTAAATAGCATTCCTGGTCCTGTCCAACGAAGGCCACCAGAACTTCCCAATTATTCGTCAAAAACAACACATTTCCAAATACCCCTGGGAGTAGGGGTAGAGGGTGAGTGACTCAAGTTGAGAGATACTGATCTAAACTGGAATAAGATAATGTGTCAGCTACATGTAGCAGTATTAAGATGATGACAGTTTACGTGAGAGTCACCTATGTGCAGCTCCCCAGCCATTCCACACACACCTTTAGCTTACTTGCTTTTACTTATACTGTTTCTGTATCCAGGAAAGTCCTCTCCGATTTCTTCCACCTAGTTAACTCCTACAATTCCACTCAACTCTATTCAGATACCACCTTCTCCAGGACACTCGCCTGCCCAGACAGAAGGGTCCCTTCCTCTGGGCATGCCTGTCTCTCCCAGGACCACAATTAGTGATCCCTTCTCTGCCTTCTCCATGCAGGTTTGAGGTCCTTGGAATTCACCATTCATCTCTGTACCCACAGCACACTGCATATGCCTAATGCATGCACCTAACACATATTTAACGAAGGAGTGATTTTTTAAGCTTCCTGAGGTCCAAAACGCCTTCCCAGCCCGAAGATAACCCAGCAGAGTGCCTGGCAAAAGAGGAATTCATAAATCAGTGACTACCGCAAGGATGTGGCTGCATGGGTGACCGTCACTTGCTAACACATCTGGGTAGGATCAGGTTATTCTAAACCTTCCTTCCCTCCCTCCCTCCCTCCTTCCCTTCCCCCTGCATGATCAGTGGGCACTTCCCGTGGGTACTGTTCTGGGCAATTTCTTCACATTGCACTGTACTCTCCACCTCAGCTTCATACAGGAGCAGTACATAGGAAACACTAGCGTCTGGACTAACTCCAACGGACTCAAGGTTTAATAAAGCATGTGCTCCCACTTGTCTTTCATTTCTCTTCTTTTCTCCTTTTTGAGCAAAAGGTACAAGCTACTATATTTGTTTTGCCTCGTTCCAGGCAGCATGGCACTCACCCTCCTTACCAACACCCAGTTGATCCCTGGAAATCAGCTGATGACTCCTTCCTAACAGTGAATCTCTGTTCCTATGGTCACGTGCCTTGGATACTGGCTCCCAGAAGTGTGAGCCAGGTCTTTCCCAAGGGGCTTTAGAAGTCTCTCTGCTCCTTCACAAACACCCGTGTGACCCCCATACCTCCCCATGGGGCTTGGAGAAGGTCTTGAGAGAAGGAGATATGGATGGTATCATGACCAATTATTCTGACTAGTGTGGACTTCCATCTTGAACTCAAGGTCATCCATAATAATTCCTTACGCTTGTGAAGTCCTTTATAATTTACATGGCTTCACAAGAATGACCTCACCTGATCATGATAATTACACTGTGAATAAGCAAGGCAGGTATTACTACCCCTGTTTAGAGAGCAAGGAACTAAAGCTTTCCGTTAGTTTCCCTTAAAAGGACCCTTCCCACACTTTACAAAAAAAAAAATACAAAACCTGGGACTTCCCTGGTGGTCCAGTGGTAAGGAATCCACCTTGCAATGCAGGTGACACCGGTTGATCCCTGGTCGGGATACTAAGATCCCACATGCTGTGGGGAAACTAAGCCCTCGCATCACAACTAGAGAGCCCGCGTGCTACAAACTACAGAGCCCACGCACTCTGGAGCCCACATGCCACAACTAGAGAGAAAACCTGCACACCACAACTAGAGAGAAGCCCGTGCACCATAACAAAGAGCCCATGCGCTGCAACGAAAGGTCCCGCGTGCTGAAGCTAAGACCCAACCCAGCCAAAAATAAAAAGTAATAAAAACCTGACATGGGCTATAAAAATGATAAAGAAGCCATAGGACACCAGTAATGCTGAACTACAGAGCAGCCAGTATACACAGCACTGGCAGCGTGGTGCTGAGGTTGGTCTGGGGAACGCAGCAGCGAAGTATGGGCTACACACTAGTGTTTACATCTAAAGATGGTGACTACCCATTAGGATCTTATTGGATCCACTACCTAGACACACATATGCACAAAGCAAGTTCTGCAGATGTGGGAAATGAGTATACAGAGAAACAAACTGAGATAGTTCTTCAAATGAACAGCAGAGCTGGGCTGTCCTGACTGGTGACATTTGATTTACACTCCACTGGTCACTTCATTTGCCATGCCTTCACCATCTCATCCTTAAAAAAAGGAACAACTCCCTCCTAGCCATGTTCTAGGAGGCTGAAAGGATCTAAAAGGACAAGTGAGAAAGCACCACAAATAGTTAAAAGTCCCACATCAATGGAACGGGGTATTATTATTCTACACACAGGAAAGTTATGATTTCAGCAGTCAAGTCATTTTCTATCTATCAGGCCCAGTGAATTCACAAGGGAGTTGGAACGTGGGTCACACCCTCAGAGGGCTATCTGGGGCAAAAGTCACTTGAAAGGAAAGAGACACTCAGTCTGACCACAATCCTTGAATGATGGTTCATGGCTAGTTTTCCCTGGTACTGCCCAGATCCCCCCGACCCCACCCAAAGGCCCAGCAGGTCTCTACTGTCATGCATTCTATTTTCCTAACCTGCCTTTCCCACATTATGACAACATAGTCCTAAACTGCCTTTCCTAAGCGGCACCTAATCTTTTATACAGCACCTGAAAAATGGGGCACCCTACCACAAGTTGGGAGGGTACCTGTCACTGCCGGCTGCAGCTGAGGGAAAGGATCACTTTGATGGAGGGGCCATCTCAGCTGCACACTTAGGGATGCTCCAACCCCAGGCTCCTGCAAGCACTCCCTGATTGGCTGAGTCTCAGCCTACACTTCTGATGAGCCCTGTAGCCATGATGGGCTGGGCTGGGCTGGGGTGGAGAAACTCTCTGGGACATCATGGGGGTTCTCCAAGGGAACAGATGGTCAAGGGCCCAACCCAATGCAAAGGTTTCAAAGTCACAGGCTGTCCAACCACTAGCCTTGGCTCTGTGTCAGGAGCCACCTTACATCTCTTTATCCCAGTGGACCTGCCTGTTTCCAAAAAAAAAAAATTAAGTGCTGCAGTAATAACTATGCCTTATGTTGACAGCTTAACTTGAGGGTAATTTACATGCTCCAGTCCTACACTACCATCAGCAAAACCAAAACAAATCAGCAACAAAGACCTGACCGGGGAGACACTGTGACACAACGGTGAAGGCATGACAGCAAATCATAGTTCCACATCTCATTAGCCTTGAGATCTTGGGCAGGTGTGTAACATCTCCGTGCCTCAGTTTCTCATTTGTAAAATTACAGGTAATAATCAGAAAAGCACCCACATCATGCAGTTGTCATGAGCATGAAATGAAATAACATGTACACAACCTTAGCATGATGCCTGACACATACTAAGAGCTCAGTAAATACTATTATTATAAAAGCAAGGTACTGCCTGTAATCATCTATATCATCACAAAATAAGGTTGCATCAACAATTTGACATCAAATTAACATTAGCACTAAGGTAAAAATATAAATGCAAGAAACTTCCCATTGTGCTTGATGAGACACTCAAAAAAAAAAAAAAACAGCAGTATCATGACAAATATGTCATAATAGTTTTCCTTCTTTCAGAGATTAAAAACTCCAAAAAGGTCAGTACCCTCTTTAAAATGCAGCAAGAGCTCTGTGTGAAGGGGGATAGAACTTCAGGGACATATAAAAGAAGTTGCTTACATTAGAGAAACAAAAATCTTCCAGCAAAAATGCCATTACTATAAAAAAAAAAAGGTAAGGGGACGAAGAGGTGGTCTCTAATCACATATTTTGGTACACATGCTTATATTTGTTTCTCGTTTTTAAAAAAGCTAATGCAAGTTAATATTGATGCCCAGAGAAAAATATATATTTTTTTAAAAGCTAACCACGAAAAAAAAAAAAAAAAAAAAGCTAACCACGAGATAAACTAGCACTTGTCAGTTACCTTTTTCTTTTAAATCCTGCTTAAAATGTGCAATGTGCAATTGCTCAAGTAAATTTTAAGTATGCCAAAACACTAAGAAATTACAAAACTCAATACCAAAATAATTCATGTGTTACAACCATAATTACTTCTATAGTTAGAAAATTATTATCCTCATAAGAAAATCCTGGCAAATTGCTTAAAACATTTCCCTTCTGAGTGGATCTAAGAGGAATAAAATGAAAATTCAGAGTTCAGTCATTTTGATGTCCCCATGCCTAAGAAGACTTTATCTCCATTAATTAGCTACCTGCAATAAATTTAAATGTCTATGCAATAGCCACATTTCCTTGGTTTGTGAGATCTTCCTTCCCTTCCCCCATTTTCATTTTCACAGATGTTTCTGTGGAATACAAAACGAAGGAAAGCTTTCTTCTTCTGTTTCTGTGCCCTCTGCTTTTTTAAGTCTTTGTCTGATCTACTCCACAGAGCTACAGCCAGAAAGAAAATGGGAAGAGAAAGTGGAGAAAGGAGGGTTTGGTTTTGCCCTTAGAAGCCACCATTTCTCAGGTGGAAAATAAGATTGTCATGCCATGATGACATTTTGCCTTGTGTCACAATGATTAATAGTCCTAATTTTTTCCAATTAGGGAAGTAATCGCAACCAGTCGATAGAATCTGACCAACCTTGTACAGTGTGGTCTGTGAGTGCTATAATGCTATAATTTCAATGTGGAATAAGATCTAAGACGATTCTTTTCCTTTTGACAGCTAAGTGTAATATTGTATTTCCATTCTTGAGTTCTTTTTTTCACATCTGAAAAAGCAAAGAAGCTTTTCAGAAATAAATTATTTCCAAATTTGACCCTTTTCACAAATTGGTTTTCTTTGAATTGGTACAATGTGACTCAAAAAGGGAGTATGGGGCTTAGTTTATTCATTTGAATATGTTAATAACCTTGGCAATCCCTCAATAGGGATAGAAAGACTTAGGGGAATAGAGTAGTTTTATATGATATTTATAAACACTTACCAAAATTTACAGAACCAAATTCTATAGGGAACTGCCCAAGAGCATCAAGAAACACACAAGGCTGCAAATGCATTGTCTGGCAGAAGAGAACACTACAAAGGGTAAATATCTCATACACTTCACCTTCGGTTCCCTAAACACAAACCAAAACATTTCAGATACAGAATAAGATAGTTCCACCGATATCTAGTCAGAGGAGTGCCCAAGGAAATCTCTAATTTACAGTGAATTTTAGAATTTCAAGGAAACCTGGAAATCACCTCATCCAACTCTCATTTTACAGGGGCCCTAAGAAGGCCCTAATGGATAAATGCTTTCATACAGTTCAGACAGTTATTATGAAGGAACCAAAATTAGAACCCTAGGCTCTTACTTTCATAAGATAAACTTATGTTAATCCTTTCAAATAGGTAATTTATAGCATGATGGTATCAAATGGTTTTTTCAGACATGAATAGCTTTACTACATCAATATAAATGGAGCAAAATGTGCCACATGGCTTATGTGCTCTGGAAAATACAATAATTCCATTACAACTAATAGCCCAAACCAGAAGATTTCTCTCCACCACCACTCAAAGCAGAAAGATATCAGCTGATCAGGAGAATTCTGACAGGAATTTCAAAGCTCGCTGTAACAGAAATTTACCTGTGATCCTCCAGTCTCATTTCAAGGCATTCTGCCATGTCAATGGTATTCAAATTTTGGTTTTCGCAGTAAAGTTTTCCTGTTTTTTGTCTTTTAATGAACTCTTAGATAGAACCTCAACATCTAACATCAATAAAATCAGCATTTTATCCTAATCGATTTATATTTTCAAATTTTTACCTGCTCAGCATCAAATCAGTCAGTGAGGACACTAAGCAGGGTTCCTGTGAGCCCATATCACACCACTGTGCAAAGCAGAAAGAGGACATCTCTCCTTCCCAGCACAGACTCCCAAATCCAGCCACCTTGTGCAGAGCACATCCTGCAATACCATACGTGGGGTATGACAGATGGCTTCTAATAAAAAGTTCTAATGAATAAGGCTGTTCCCATGAAAACAAAAATTTTAAATGGGAAGCTATAAATGACAACTGTAATCTACCTCTTCAGCAGGCCACATATCTCTATATTTTGTTTTGGTTGCACAGTAGAGTGAAAAATGCTGTTTCTCGCCAATGGCTAATTGCGTATTTGGTAGCAGTTTTGTTTCTGTCATTTGATAGTAGCTTGCCTTGCAATCTCAGGATACTCTTATTCTGAAAAAGCAGGGGTAGGAAATTTTGTTGCAAAATTGAATCACTAAAAAGTTGGAAATGTACCCCAAACTTGCTGGAAGTTTGCTAAAAATGTCTAAGATACATTGTTCCCCAGAAAATTTTCTACAATTGACCAGTACATGGTGACCAGAGCATGTGAAAAACAGATGTGCCTGAACATCTGGTGTTTTAAGTGGAGTCCAAGAGCCATATGCTATTGTGAAGACTTCACTTAAACACTCTTAAAAATTTAGACCTGCCCATGCCGACTCAAATAAAATTTATTTTATTTTTATATTATAAATTACAAGTTCTTACGTAGCAAATATTACCCTAAGAACAGAAAGTACAAAAGAAAAAAAAAAAAAATCCAGTCCTGTCTTCATGGAGTTTAATGGTTAGCAGTAGGTTTCTTCATGAAATAGCACTCACAACTTTCTGGTTTTTATTCTCCATCTGGATTTTTGGATGCCAACTTTATACAGTCACAGAACAGACAGAACCATGCCACAGGCTTTGGAATTTCTGTAGGTAATTTCATATACTTTTGACAAGTTCTGTCGCTCTGACAAATATTTGTCTTCATCTAGATCAGCCCTGTAGGATGTGGGGGCCAGGCCCTGGCTAGTCCGGTTGACCTCATGTCCTCAGAGCCTGGTTTATACAGTCTGGACAACCTGGTAGATAAACTTAACAAAAAACTACAACACACTGAGCTTAGAGTTTTCTCCTTCATCCAAGGAACCCATTGGCTATGGTCTCAATGGTCGTTTCCCCCCTACATTTATATGTTGAAATTCTAATGCCCAATGTGATGGTATTAGGAGGAGAGGGCTTTGGGAGGTGCTTAGGTCATGAGGGCACTGCCCTCATGAATGGGATTAATGCTCTTATAAAAGAGACCCCAGAGAGTTCCCTAATCCCTTCCACCATGTCAGGATACAGCAAGAAGTCTGCAACCTGGAAGAGGGCCTTCACCAGAAGCCGGCCAGGCTGGATCCCCAGCCTCCAGAACTGTGAAAAATAAACTTCTGTTTATAAGCTACCCAGTCTGTGTTATGTTGTTATAGCAGCCTGAATGGACTAGAATATCATTGATTCATTGATTCATTGATTTACTGAGCCTACTAAAAGCTAGCTCTGTATTACCCCCGCAGGAAATCAAAGCTGGACAGCACAGCATCTAAGGCTTCACAAGCCTGTAGCAGAGGTAGACAGTTTCAAATGGTAGTAAGAAGAGCCCTGAGAGAGGCAGCTGCGGGCGCAGATGTGGAATAAAGAGCAGTTTTCATTTTTGCCAGGAGGAGTCAGATATGGAAACTCTTAGAGAAGAGACACCACCGTTAGGTTTTCCAGGTAAAGATGGCAAAGGAGGATGGACCGGCCAGGCAGAGTTCCGGCAAGTGCAGAGATCGAGAGTTCAGAAGCAGCATGGCACCTCTGAAAAGCTCTACCTGGTTCCCTAGGATAGAGCACAGGGTGCAGGAGGAAGAACTGTCTGAAACGGGACTGGACTGCAGTCAGGAGCCAATTTAGGAAGGGCCTGGTGTGCTTTAAAATGACTTTGGACTCTATCCTGACTGCAAAGGAAACATTACAGGTATTTTTGTGTTTTCAGATGAAGCACACCAACAAAGTTGCTCTATAAAAAAGATCACTTGTGGTTAAAATGCAAGGCATGTGCTAGAGAAAGAAGAGACTCTAGGTAGGAGACAAATGAGGAAGCTACCACAGTAATCAGACAAGAAGTACCAACCCAGCACACCCAGGTTGCCATGGCATTGGATCCTTGGCCCTGCAGGACGAGGCTTCCCTGAACATGGATGGCGCCCAGGTCCATGCCGAGCAAGGACTTCCAACATCAGAACCACCAGCCTCAGAGATTAGGGTCTCCATGGCTGCTCCAATCAATGCTGGTCAGCCCTCCCTTCTAGCTCTTTCTTCTAGTCCCCCCATCACTGAGAACTTGCATTTTGCTCTAGGGTTCCTCCTTGGTCCTGGTCACACTTGGCCAAGGTCCATCCTCATTCACAGATGCACATTTTTACTCCCTTCCTGTCATGCAGCCCTGTTCGGTCCTTGGCTCTCATCCCCCCATTCCCCCGACCCCTTCTGGTACCCATCCATCTCCTGACCCACCTCATGACCCCTCCAGCACCACTGTGCTCCATATCTCCCAGCCACATGCAGGCAGCACATGAGGGGCCTGACCATGACCATCAGAGACTAAGGCTGAAGTAAAAAGACAATGAAGGTACTTATTTCATATAATACTAGAATTAATACACGCATCTTACTCAAAAAGCAAAGTATGGTGAGCAATTTCTTCACCACTGTCCACAGGCCCCAAAGCTGGGCCTCCAGATTCTGGCCATAGGCCTGTGTGTGCAGAAGAGTGTGATACCATGACAGGGCCACAGGCTTCAGACCTAGATAATGTGTCCAAATCTCACCTTGAACAAATCACTCACTCTCTCTAGGTTTGCTAACGCTTCAGTGCATATATCTGGGATCAATCACACAGGACTAGCCCCTGGTAAACATTCATCTTATGGCTGTTTTTTCCTCTGCCTAGCCACTCTTAGTTAATATTGAATCCATCTTTCTTCCTCTGCCCAGTCTTAGAAGGAAATCACAAAAAAAGACAATCCATTGTCCAAGATACTTAACATTGGTCAGGTGACAGGAATGAATCCAGGGTTGGTGGGGGGCGGTGGGGGCAGTGTGGGGGAATGGGGGCGGAAATTACCCAGTAGGAAGAGGAAGAAGATTTTCCAGCTATTTAAAGTACAGCTCCACTCAGGTGTTTATACTGGACAATCTCAGCAGCTGGTGACTCACTCTATGGGAGTATCTTAAAAATGAAACCTCTATTCTTCTGGACAAGTTCCGAGTTTTCCAGGATATGAGACACTCCCTCCTCGGGGCTATTTCCTCAGGCTCACAAGTGAATAGCATCACCATCCCAAGTCCTTATCTTCCTTTTAAAGCTTGAGGGAAAATATGTCTTGACCTTCACACTGATTTCTCTATGATATGTTTATATATTGCCTTACTAAGTGAAATTTTTTTAAAAAGGCTAACACCTACTTTGAAAAAAATGTTGTATAAATTAAATAGTAAACTATGAAACACTTCCTTCTTCACCTGTCCAGGGACTCAGTTCTACACCTCTTCGTGTGCCCCCCAAAAGCTAGCATGATGTCTTATAGACAGCAGGCATACCCAATAAATAATCACCCAACATAAGTTTTTCCATCAATGTGTCATTAGATATGCCTTTATACTTATCACTAAGGAAAAAAAATATGCAAGTAAACTCTTAGAGGGATTGTACTACCTATCAGGATACGCATATTTAAGGACAGAAAATGGACAAAAAATTACCCCAATATTGCTTTATTCTCCTCAGGGACTTGGCATTTACTCCCCAGGCAGGCCTTTCAAAAACGAAGTACACCTAAAGTGATGTCTCCAACCAAATTTCCATATAATAAAACTTCAACTACCTGTTCTAAATGCTAACCCACATGGTCAAAACTATTACCCTGAGTTTCTCATAAATAATTGTAGCAGGGAGAAATGACTCATTTCAAGACCCTACTTCTATTGGTTGCTTTGAAGGCACCCAAATTGATTTAATGATTTAAGACAATATGAGCAACTTTGCACAAATGCCGTTATTCAAATAAACATATTCCTGGAGTTATCAGCAGATGACCAACATCAAACACTCTGACTCAGTTAAGTCTGTGCTTCCGAGGGTGGACCAAGGGAGTTAGTTAGATCTCAGACCATAGACAGGGGCTACAGTGATTAGATCTATTAAACAGAGGCTCAAGATTCTGCTTCTATTTTCTTTGTTCCTCTTCCTACAGTGCCTAAAACTGCTCTAATCCATTGTATTAGTCAGCTCAGGCTGCCATAATAAAATACTATAGCCTGGGTGGCTTAACAGCAGAAATTTATTTTCTCACAGTTTTTGAGGCTGGAAGTCCCAGATCAAGGTCCAGTAGGGTCAGTTTCTGGTGAGGGCTCTTTTGCTGGCTTATAGACAGCTGCCTTCTCACTCTGTCCTCACATGCCCTAGGTACATGCATGCTTGAGTTCCTGAAGAGAGCCAGTAAGCTCTCTAGGGTCTCTTCCTATAAGGACAGTAATCTAATTGGAACAGGGCTCCATCCTTATGACCTCATTCAACCTTAATTACCTCCTTACTTCAAATACAGCCAGTCTGGGGGTCAGAGCTTCAACATAAGAATTCTGGAGGGACACAAACATTCCATCTGTGACACCCATAAATAAGCAGTTATTCCCCATAATTGCTTAATAAAACCTCTTCCAGTTCTTGACTCTCTTGATTCTCTTGATCAATTTCTCCTGCATAAATTATTCCAGGACCCACAGTCTCACTGGACAGAGTTTACAGACAATGGAAAGTGAGCAGTGACACCAACATTCATCTTCTAAATAAACACTTCTTGGAGAGAACAGTATTTTTATCTTAGATGATTTGTTTGAAGCTCCTTCTCAAAGAGGGATTAGGGCACTTTTCCAAAGATTTGTACCCCACGGCCATCTGAAAACACAGCTTTGTAACTACTGGGAAATAAACAAAGCCCCAACATCACAAGTAATCAAGCAGGTATAGCAAGGAAAGCCACTTTGAAACTTTGGAACACAGTACTTTCTGGGAATAAATGACAAACGAAATCCAGTTCTTCCAGACTCAACTTCCACCAGTCTAACCTCTAATCCTGAGAGGAAAACTCTATATAGGAAATAAAGCTCGGTTTATAGAAGAGTTTATATAATTATTTCTGATTACAAAAGCAATTCATGTTACTTTTTGGAAATTATTAAAAAGTAGAAAGTATAAAAAAATAATGCCACCTCTCAACTGTAACAACTGGTTGTAACAACACTGCAACATGTAATTTTGTATCCCAATTCTTCACTTCTCTTAAGTATTTTCTCATTTTAAAACTCATTACCATAATTTTTACATAATTTATACATAATACTTCCTCTTCCAACTTGGGGCCAAGAACATAAATGGTTAGTTTTCTGAATCAACTTACATAAACTATGGATGGGACTATTAAATGAAATGTAGGATGTAATTAATACAAATACAATTTTCCTGAAAAAAACAACTTTTACCTGTGTGTGGAGTTTTATAGGAATCCTATCTTGTCGTTAGTGTTTATCATCCAGATTTCTGGAGTAAAATCTCAGATATTTCTCCTCTCTTGGGTCTTTACAGAACTGCCTATGCATGTTTGGATTTTCCTATTTCTTTGAGAGCCTGGCTAAACCCTAAGCCGGTTAACAAGGAAGCCCTACAGACTCTTCAACCAACTCTGGACACCCTCGGAGAAAGATCAACAGGTTCTTTCCCCTCCCCAGGATAGTGAGTACTGTTTTCTCCGGAACCTGGGTTAGGGCTATTTTTAGTTGCCTCACAAACATGCATGCCCATGTTCCCAAACAAACATGTTCACCTCCAGTCACCAAGGCAGACAGGATTCTTTCATTTTGGAGGGAAAAAAAAAAAAAAAAGAACCAAATCTCTACATTTCTGCTTAAAGATTTCAAGGAGATCTTTATGTTTAGATTAATGCCCAGTTAACACTCTCATAAAATCGAACAATAAATTGTTTGGTTAAGAAAACGGTTCACTAGAACTTCCCTGGCAGTACAGTGGTTAAGACTCCTCCGAGCTTCTAACGCTAGGGGCGTGGGTTCGATCCCTGGTCGGAGAACTAAGATTCCACATGCCATGCAGAGCAGCCAAAAAAAAACAAAACGGTCCACAACTTGGGGGAGTAATGGTTATCAAATTCACCCAGGAAGACGTGTGACTTTCATAACCAGAAGGGTTCTCACCAGCCTCCATCCACCAACCTTCTCTTTCTGGCACACACACAGGGGACACGAATGGGGGTGGAAAAGAAATACACATGTGTAACTGGCAGCTTCCCAAAGCCTCCCATGTGAATGTCATGCTTTCCCTCTTCCTCCCCAGCTGAGAAGCAGCCATCTTAGTTCACTATGGAGTGACAGACGCCTGTTTCTGGATTTAGCGGCTTTCCTTCTTCGATAGGGATACAAATGTGATCACTGACTGATGCAACCCGGGTCTTGAACCTCTCTGCAGTACCAAGGATGGGGCTAAAAATAAAGGTGTGGGTTTGGTCCCACTTACAAGTCTTCTTTCCTGGTTGAAGTGCACAGCTCCAAGCCAAGTTCCCAGTGATAAGTCATCAGGTGCCATGGATCATGGTTTTTGGCAATTCAGACAAGATTATCTCTTATTCCACTACATCTTTCTCTGTCACCAATAGACTGCAAGCAAAACTATAAAATCCAGCATGCTTTGTTACTGCCGTACTTCAAAGGTGCCTACAAAATCACATTTTTTATGAAGACCACAGTACCTGTCAAAGACAAGATGGTATTCTCCGTAGACTCCTTTCCACCCAACCAACCACCCACCTTCCTGTCCCAGTTGTTTCTCCAACTGGTCATCTCTCAAGAAAATACAAAGATGAGATGGAACGAGAAGGACCATAGAGGCCTCAGGCGGTAAAGGACACACACCAAGTTGAATGTACTGACCTGGCCTCGAAGGTGGTGACAGTGGGGAGGGGCAATGGGTCTTCCTGCCCAGGTCACTGAGGTCACTGAGGCTGTTCTGCTTAATGAGGGAAACCAGAGGGAAGCCACCAATTGGTTTTCATAATGCAGTTCCACCTGCCTTGGAGAAATTCCTCCCGAATTTTGACAATAGGTTTTCTGTCAGACTTCATTTCTAATATTATCAATGTTTGCCTCTTTGCGTACATTTAACAATCTTTCCATGGGAAGTAATGCAGGCTATATTAGGGGAAGGGAGCCAAATGTTATCATAAGCTGGAATCCCTTACTTAAAATCACATAGTTTTCCGTAGTACGGGGGTATAACTTTAAGAATTCTAAATTTGACCTTGGGGTTCCTAAGAGTTATTTCATATTTACTACACACACACAGTCTGTATGCACAAATATATTGCTTTGGATATCTGAGCATTTTCCCATTTGTGGATGTGTATATACACCTATATGCTGTTTGAGGGATGTATAAATCTTGCTTATTGAAATATTATTTGTGGTTTTTGTTTTTCAACATTCTGTTGGGGAAATCTCACAAACATGCACAATATGGCATGAGACACTTGCTTAGGAGAGAACTGTCACAGAAATAGAAATAACTTATACCTTAACCAGGCAAAGCACTCATGGGAAGCAAGAAAAGACCATAAAATCTAGTTTCCTACCAACTGCACATGGACAGCTAATATTTCTTATTTTACAGTCCCCATAACCATATTAATAAAGTGCTTCAAGATGACTGAGCTTTGAAAATTTAGGACCTGTCACTTTAAAACTTAGACAAGCTGACCACATAATCAAAGTCAATACAATTAATAAAGTGGATCACTTCAGTCATCACACACAAACCACATGACTCTCTAATCATGCTCTTTAGTCTAGAACTTCTCTCCTTTGCTCCAGAGTGATATTTCATGTCTATGCAGATATCGCCACCTGAATGTTTGATGAGTCTGGACAACTCTAGGCCATCACAAACACTTAATCTTACACCATAAACCTTCCCCACATACAAAAACGTCTCTGGGCTTCCCTGGTGGCGCAGTGGTTGAGAATCCGCCTGCCGATGCAGGGGACACGGGTTCGTGCCCCGGTCCGGGAAGATCCCACATGCCGCGGAGCGGCTGGGCCTGTGAGCCGTGGCCGCTGAGCCTGCGCGTCCGGAGCCTGCGCTCCGCAATGGGAGAGGCCACAACAGTGAGAGGCCCGCGTACCACAAAAAAATTAAAAAAAAATAAAAAAAAAAACGTCTCTGTCATTGAACAGCACCTATGTTTACCCAGTTGTTCAAGCTGGAAACCAGGAAGACACTAAACTTCTTCCTTTCCCTAACTCCTCACAATCAATTACTGTTGTTTCCATCTCCTAAACATCTTAGATTATCCACATTTCACCATGCAGGATGGCTCACCAGGTTCAGGTACTTATCTCTCACCTCATTCACCACAATAATCTCTCTTAGAGCATTTTTATGCCCCCCCCCATCATCCAAAAGCAACAATATGTGTAAATATTGCTCATATCTCTAACCAAAAGGAATTCTTAAAAAACAGAATTTGCTGGTAATCTTTATAGTCTAACAATTCTCATCTGTGCATTAATTACATCTTCTCTGTATGCTACACATTAACGACATCTTCTCTATAATGCTACACATTTTATGTAGTTTCAATCACTGTCTGTATTTCCTTTGATTTATTTTGTCACTTGACACTACATACCTGGAATGTATTTCAGAAATAGTATTATTTATGGAATTATTCCATTTCTTGACTATAAATACCCTGCTGTGCTGATAATCAGAAGTGATTAAAGTATTCCTGTATTGGAATTGACGTTGTTTCACAGACAACATGGCAACGAATAACTCTGTGCAAAAAGTGTTGTGTCCCTATTGATTTTTTTTTCATGTAAACTTTGAGGGGTGGGATTACTGATTCAAACTCCTCCTAATGACTGCCATGTTAGGCAATACAGAATAGTGGCTAAGGGAACAGGCTCAGTCTAAAACTTTTTGGGTTCCAATCCTAGTTCCACCATTTCTGTGTGACCTCAGACAAGTTACCTAACCTCTCTATGACTCAGTTTCCTGTAAAATATGAGTGATAACGGAACCTTTCCTCATGGAGCTGTCACAAGGATTAGACAGAAAACACATGACAAGCTCTCAGAACTATGCTTGGCAAATAGATAGTGCTCCACAAAGGCTATTAAATACATACATTCATTTCCAAAAGGATCACATTAATATTCAATACAACCAGCAGGGTAATGCATATCAGTTTTACTTCAACTTTGTCACCAAAAGGCATTAACACTATTTTTGGTGATTCTTATTTACTCCGTAGATATCCAGTGTATCTTAGCACACATTTTTTTTAAATGCCAGAAAGTAAAACAGTTGTTCCTTAAGTACATTTAAATTGCTTAAATAAAAATAGGCTTGAGGAACTTTACTTCTTTATTCTTTAATGTTATATATACTCTGACCAAACAAGTTTACCAGTTTAGATTTTTAAGAAAACAAGTTACATGAGCTACCTTGTTTCTTCTACTAGTGGTCAACAATATGTAAAAGGGTAGAAAAGAATGGTGCTGGTAACCCTACAATTGGCAAGCTCATTATATCTATTATATTTATTCTTCTGCTATAGTGGCCAGAGATCACTGTCAAAGGAATCTATATAGAAAAATACAAAATTGGTCATTATGCAGTTGATCCCAGCCCTTGTCAAAAAGATCCTAGTAGAAAGACACATGTAACATTAAAAAGACAATTTATACAATGTATCTGATGGCTTTGTATACTTGTTCCATTGTAAATGAGAAATATTATATAAAAAGACAGATTTTGACTTGTATTGAAAGAAAAAAGTATGATTAAAGTTTAAGGTAAAATAAACACAAATACATATTTGTCAAAAAGCAACTACAACATCATGAATGAACTTAACTAGAAACCCAACAAGGTCTAAGTTCCAGTCCTTCCTGTTTCACAAATGTGGTAGCTAGACCAGTGCTTTTCAAACTATGGGTCAGGACCCATTAATGAGTCATTACGCTAATGACAAACTTTTTTTTTTTTTTGCGGTACGCGGGCCTCTCACTGCTGTGGCCTCTCCCGTTGCAGAGCACAGGCTCCGGACGTGCAGGCTCAGCGGCCATGGCTCACGGGCCCAGCCGCTCCACTGCATGTGGGATCTTCCCAGACCGGGGCACGAACCCGTGTCCCCTGCATCGGCAGGCGGACTCTCAACCACTGCGCCACCAGGGAAGCCCGACAAACTTTTTAAAGTTTATAAATAAATTAATTTTGAAGTATAATTGACATACATTATATTAGCTTCAGGTATACAACATAATGATTTGATATTTGTGTGTATATATATACATATATATATATATATTTTTTTTTTTTTTTTTTTTTTTCCTGTACGCGGGCCTCTCACTATTGTGGCCTCTCCCGTTGCGAAGCACAGGCTCCGGACGCGCAGGCTCAGTGGCCATGGCTCACGGGCCCAGCCGCTCCGCGGCATGTGGCATCTTCCCGGACTGGGGCATGAACCCGTGTCCCCTGCATCGGCAGGCGGACTCTCAACCACTGCGCCACCAGGGAAGCTCTGTATATATTTTTTTTTAATGAAAAAGAATAGAACATCACAGAAAGTATGAACAAATATTGTTTCACTTATATGTGTGTGGGGTGGTGTTGGTGGTGTCAGGAAATAAAATGTATTTCCTATTATGGATGACAGTTAAACAAGATTAAAAGCCACTGGTCGGGCTTCCCTGGTGGGGCAATGGTTGAGAGTCTGCCTGCCGATGGAGAGGACACGGGTTCGTGCCCCGGTCCGGAAAGATCCCGCATGCCGCGGAGCGGCTGGGCCCGCTGAGCCTGCACGTCCGGAGCGTGTGCTCCGCAACGGGAGAGGCCACAACAGTGACAAGCCCGCGTACCGGGGGGAAAAAAAAAAAAAAAAAAAAAAAGCCACTGATCTAGAGTACAGGCATATTCCATTTTATTGTGCTTCCCAGATACTGCATTTTTTTTAACAAATTGAAGGCTTGTAGCCACCCTGCAATGACGTTATTTTGTTTTTTTAGCAATAAGATATTTTTAAATTAAGGTATGTACATTGTTTTATAAACATAACACTATTGCATTCTTAATAGACTACAGTATAGTGTAAACATAACTTTAATATGCACTAGGAAACCAAAAAATTTGTGTGACTTGCTTTATGTGATAATTCGCTTTACTGTAATGGTCTGGAACTGAACATGCAATATCTCCAAGGTATGCCTGTAAGTCACTTAACTTCTGTGAAGTTGTTTCCTCATGTCTTAAATGGAAGTTATCATTCTACTTCAGAGAGCAGACCCAAGTAAAATAATTTCACAACATTTTTTTACCTATAAAACATTGTATTAATATGGTAAGGTTATAGCATCTTGGTTGGGTTTCCTTAGAGTTTAATGTTTCTCTGTTATATATGCTAACAGCATAAAGTCACTATGCTAGAAATTTGGACATAATGTAACAAAGATAATTCTGAAAATGTAGTCTCCTAAGAAATGGAGCTAGAGACAGGAAAGCCTTAAGTTTCTTGAAATTTTTATTAACTCCTTTGTAGTACTCACCACACAGCCTCTGGGGAAAAAACAAGACTAAAGAAGAAAGGCAGCACCTCTGTGTTACTGTGGGGCCTCATGAAAGAATCATCACTTAGGAGAATGACCAAAAGGGGGAAACGTTTATAGGCTATTCCCACAGGAGGCCAGATCAAGAATGTCAGCTGCCATCACACTGTCTGCACAGCCCTTCAATGGTACTTTACTTGGAGGTATAAATCACTCCTCTTTGCTTCTCACTGAAAGTTTAGAATCCTGTGCCAAGCTCTAAATGCCACAAACAATTCCAGGCAGCACATCTTTATCTAGCTACACATGTTATCTGCACACATCACAGTACCACAAATAGGAAACATTTTAAGGCTGCTAGCTAACAAACTGAAAACAGCTAAGAGGAAAGGTACACTCCCTCATAACTCCCACACAGGCTACCATTAAAGCACACTTCTGAAGGAAAAGACATTCTAAAGATCCTGTGTAGGGTTTCCCTGGTGGCGCAGTGGTTGAGAGTCTGCCTGCCGATGCAGGGGACACGGGTTCGTGCCCCGGTCCGGGAAGATCCCATATGTCGCGGAGCAGCTGGGCCCGTGAGCCATGGCCGCTGAGCCTGCGCATCCGGAGCCTGTGCTCCCCAACGGGAGAGGCCACAACGGAGAGAGGCCCACATACCGAGAAAAAAAAAAAAAAGGATCCTGTGTAAATAAGAGATAGTACCTCTCCCCCTAAATATAGAAGGGGCTTTAAAAAGGAACAGAATTCCTACTTGGATGAGTTCAAAAAGCATTTCAGGATAAATGGAAGATAGGAATGTTTGTGAGTACTCTGACACTGGTACTATAATAATTCATTTTTTAAATGACATCCATGATCTTCAGATCTGCTTGTTCTGAGTTTTGTTTCTTGTAAGCCTCATGGATTTTTTGCAGTGATCAATCCAGCCCATATTCCCCCTCTAAGCTTAACTGGATTCACATATGTAAAACATCTGGCTGAATGTAGAGGAGCAGTTTGCAGCTCAGTAAAGCTACTGGCTCACCTGGGAATGCTGCGTGAATGCCTGCTGAGCAAATGAATGTAGAAACAGATCTGCAATGGTCCTAACTTTCTCTGTGACTAATTCCCACCACTTTAAGGGAGGGGACAGAAGGTATGACAGATGAGGACAGGCAGAGGCAGACAGTGGGCGTGAGGAAAGTTGTGAAAGTTGTGAAGAGGTGATCAAGAATGCTTTAGTCATTGCCCACGGAGTTCCCGCTGGACAGACTGAAAAAGCAAGCAATAGTCACCTTGGTTCTGGCAGCTTGCCAGGCAGTTTGCTTACCTGTGATCTTAGTTGAAAATCATGGGGGATGTGTCACAGCAGAAGTGTCTTTCTCATAACAATCTTGACACAATAGAAATATCTTTCTTACCAAAGGACACACTTGTTTGGAAGAGCTCTACAGAATTAGTACTGGGAAGGACCTTGGATATCATTTGGCCATGATGTTGAGACCCTGAAAAGTTAAGTGACTTACCTAAGGTCACACAGCTGGCAGCATTGTCTAGACTAAGACCAAAAGCTAAACAGAATCTCCCAAGATAAAATATCCCTATCATTGTGCCTACTAACATGTTTTTAAAGAGACAAGGTTCCCTATCACTCAGGACTCCAGCTTTATCACTATACCTGTCTAATTCCTTACAACACTTAGGTATATGACTATGTACACATTGTTTTGTTTTGTTTTTTTTTTTTTGCGGTACGCGGGCCTCTCACTGTTGTGGCCTCTCCCGTTGCGGAGCACAGGCTCCGGACGCGCAGGCTCAGCGGCCATGGCTCACGGGCCCAGCCGCTCCGCGGCATGTGGGATCTTCCCGGACCGGGGCACGAACCCACGTCCCCTGCATCGGCAGGCGGACTCTCAACCACTGCGCCACCAGGGAAGCCCGTACACATTGTTTTAAGACAGTTCATCAGTTAAATGGAAGAGATAGTGCCCACACATCAGGTTTGAAAAGGAATTTCTATCTCTGGTACACCTTACTACAGGTATGAAATTTAAGTCATTTTATCCATGTTTACAATACATTGCTTAAAACTGAAACACTAATATATAAAGACACATAATTATCTCATACATAATTGATGGTAGATAAGAAGTATATTAGAAATATACAATTTGCATGGAAACTTCAGGCACTCAAAGTCACAAAGACCAATTTATTTCAAAGAATGAGGAAAGTGAATTACTACTACACCTGATATCAACCAAACATTTGTGCCCATAAAATATATTTTCCTTAGTATTTATAAAAAAACTAGACAAGAAAAGCACATACACTAACCAAGTTTATAAAAATAAATAAATCAATAACAGCTTGCAGCATAGGCAGCTACAAATAGTGCTCTCCGTGGTGAGAAATAAAGTACACACATAAGAATCCTAGCAAAATTTTCACCACACACACCTAACAGATGGATTCTAAAAAACAGCTAAGCATTCATAAGCCAAATTCTCAAAAATTAATAATAAAAGATGGTTAACATTCCATGTTACGTGTGATATTGTATAAATGAGCACAACAGACCCCCCCCCCAGCTTTCGCCGCTCATCTCACTCAACCTTTTTCTAAATGTGTGCTCATCCTTCCGCCTCCCCTACTCTGCAACCAAATCACAGCCACCCAAAGGCGAGGTGTCTGCTGCAGCCCAAAACACTTGAGTGATAACATCCAGTTTGCCATTCCAGGAAATCCCAGAGTATGTTTTAATCCTCTGCCCACAGCTTGCAAAGAAAGGTGAGAGAAGAACTAATGGATACCAGCATCCCAGCTGTGACCTGGCACATAAAGACATCAAGAAAGTAAATCCCATCCATAATCTGTATAATTTAACACTTGGAAGAAAGCAACATCTGGGATCAACTCCAAGCGGGACAGTGTTGCTGGATGTATCTGTGCTTCCTGCACTGAGTGATAACCCGGTGACAAGGGAACACTCCAGGTCCTCACCAGTTCAGCAAAGGCAATGTCTTTTCCTAGCCAGGGGTAATCTACTCCAAAAAGGGGGCGAGTGAAGAGAAGGAAACATCTACTCCTTGCCAGTAGAGTGCCTGGCAAAGGCTCCCCTTACACTTCCAAGAGAGGGAAAGGTGGAACCCCTCCCCAAAGGTGGGTCCTGGACAAACTATTGTCTTGCTAACCAGTCAAAATCCAGAATGAAAGCTAATGTAATATACAGGAATGACTTTGTTTAAACCTTGCAGGGGACTCCAAAGTCCTATCCCCAGGTGAAGTTGGAAAAAAAAAAATTCCCTGTAACTATGACTCCCTGGAAAGGCTTTCCAGATTTTTTTAATTACAGGAAAATGAATTTAGAACATAAGCTGATACGTACACATCATCTAAATCACTAGATCTATACCCAATTAAAAAAAATACACCAATCACCAGGACGGGGCATTATAGGAAATAGAGATTGTTAGTAAAATCCATAATGCGTTCTCTCTGTTAAACCTTCTGAGAGGTTATAATTGCATTTGGCTGCTGCAGGCTTGTCAGAGAGCCTGGCTTAATAGTCGCAACCTAAAAGGAGTAACTGCCAAGGGGCGACTCAGCTGAAATCAAACAACAAAAACGGGAACTGTAATCGGCCTGAAATGGAAGGAGGGAAAGGAAGGGAGACTCCTGTATTCATCAGTCAACATTAATGTCCTTTGTTGTTCACCTTTGCACAGAAGAGTGAGCGCTACCCTGCTCCTTTTCCTCCGAACACCAGTGTCCGGATAGTCCTTTCCTAAGAGCTGTCTCCTTGCCTCGAAAACCCAAGCTTTCCGATTCCCTCTCCCCATTAACACTCCACAGCTGTCCTCCACCCCCCCACCCGGCTCACCCCGGGCAGAGAGGGTGGTCAGAAGTAAAAACATTGCTGAAATACCCGTTCCCCTCCAAAGACCAAAGAGCAGAGCTGCACAGATGTTGAAATTTACCAATTTCCCCCCGCCCCTCAACACACACTCGGTAACCCGGGATGGAAGGGAGGAGGGAGGCTCGGGCCGGACTCTGTCAGAGCGGCTCTTTTGAGGACGGTGCCACATTCCGCTCTCCGGGAATGCTGAAGGGACGCGGAGGGAAGGTTTTGCGCCTCCCTTCTGTTTTGGGGATGTTCTCGCTACGCGATTGTTGTTGCCTCCCTTTCCACCCTGGGAAATCGTCACAGCCCTTGCCGTCTTTGGGGAAAAAGGAGGGAGAGGAACGCCGTTCGCCCTCCTCTTCCAACTTGACATACACACGCCCCGTCGCCACTCCAAACTCCGCAGGCAGAGCCCGCAGCAGGCGGACTGGCGGCGCGCTCCCCTCAGCCGTCCGAGCGCTCCCTCCGGGAGCCGGTGCCTGGAGCGCCCATCCGGCGTTAAAGCGCGAGACCCCGGCGCGCACCCCTCTGCCCCGAGCTGGCTGGGCAAAGCCCCGAACCCGCAGCGCGATGCTACGATTAGGCATTTCCAGCCGGGTGGAGAGAGAGGGGCGCGGGGGCAAGAACGCGAAATACGCACACGCTCTGGCCAAAGCGGAATAAAAGTTCGCCCAGCTGAGACTCACCCACGCCGTATTTCTCGTGCTCCGTAGGTATCCACATGGCTAGAGAGGGGTCCGGGGTCTTCGGGCTTTGGAATCCCCGCGCCCCTTCTCCGACTCACAACAATGCACAGCTGCCGAGTAGCGGTTGCAGCGCTGGAGCCCGGCGGCTACGCGCGGGCTGCAGGCGCTGGGCAAGGTCTGCGCTGGAGGCTCCCGAGCCCGGCGTTGACACCGCGAGGCCAAGGCTGCGCCACCCGCCGCTCTCCCGGCGGCGGCTATTCACAGTCCTCCGACGCGCTCCCTGGGACCCGGAGTGCAGTCATTGTTCTGATTCACTGAACTAAGCGAACACGCCGGGGCACTCTCGGGCGCACCCCCGCCCGCCGGCGCCTCTTCCAGCCCTCCCTGCCTAGCGCCCCCGCAGCACCCTGGGAATTGTAGTTCTGGGCCACTCCATCCCGGATGGAGGCGGGGAATTAGCGGCTGGGGGCGGGGATACGTTCCGCCCGCCACCTCCTATTGGCCCAGATAGTGACGGCACGGCGTGGGAGTGGAGGAGACGCCGCGTCTATGGGGAGTTCATTTCCAATCGCGTTTCCATTGGTTCCACGCCTGTCCGCAGCCCTCCCTTTTTTTTCTCAGCCGCGTAATGGCTGCTCCCAAGACACAGGGGGCTGCTACCCAAGGAGAGGAGGACAGTGATGGCAACCGTGGCGGAACTGGGGGTGTCAGTTATGAGGGTGAGTACGGTGCTTCTGAGGTGTCTTCCTTTTTCTCCGACCTGGAGTGCCGCTGACTGCTGAGCAGACCCTAGCTTTAAGGCCACCTGAGCACGAGGGAACCTCGGGCAGGGCCCAGCGGGATGGGGTGGAGTCGGAGGCGGCTACTTGTTGGGGGCTGTCTGGGAGGGAAGAGAAAATGGGATGCCATAGCCTCCGCAGCCAGGGAAGTTCGCTGGGCGTCTGTCCCACGTTTGGAGCTCCCACCTTTGCGCTCGCTGCCGAGTGGGCGTGGGTCATGTCACGTTCGTGCGTGGGTTATTGTAACTCTGGGATTAGCCGCTCTCTTTCCTCACGAGTACCCTACGCCTGCCTCGGTTTGCTTGGTTTGGCCTCGGGAGATAGGTTTTATTTGGGTTCGGGTGGATTTCCAGTTGCAGACTGGTTGGTCGCTGCTATCCACTCTACAGATTTTCTCAACTGCTGGCTGGAGTAGCCTCTGAAGGGAAAGTGTGTGTGCCTCTCACAGTTTACCCCCTCGCTCGTTGACTGCCCCTGGCGTTCTGCAGGATTGAACGTGGAGCCTGGGAGATCTTCCCAGACTGGGTCCTTAGAACGAGAGGAAGGGAAGTGGTAATTTGCAGTCATGGTTCCAGAGAAAATCGTCACAGCTACTTCGGCTTCACTTGACTTTCAAGTTGTATTCTGATCCAATGTAGAGAGCAAAAATCACACGTTGAAAGCTGCAGGGGATTTTCTTTAGAATTCCCAGTCCCATACTTTTACCTTTAGTATATCTATCCCCATCCCACTCTCTTCTTTTTTGATTTGATCATTTAACACAGCTAGTTGTCTTTTTCTAATGGACATGGTTTGGGGCTTAAATTTGGTTCTCTGTCCTTGTTGGGGTTTTTAAAAATTTCTTTCTTTGTTTTTGCTTTCATGGTTAAATTGACATTTAGTCGTAAGTTTTTGTCTTAGCACAGAGATTTCTTCCCACTTCTTATCAATGGAACCCCTAGCTTTGAAATTATTTCAGTACCTCTACCAAAGAAATCTTTGGCGAAGCTCCATACTTAAATGTTGTGTTATATTCACACCCTAAACAGTTCATTTTGGGGTTGGCCATATAGTCAACTCTTGTAGTAACATGCTAAAGGTTTTCCATATTCTCAAAGTACCAGAGGGCTACCAGTTTAACATTTGAAGGTGAAATCTTTGGTGAATTTATCTCACAGATTAACTCATAAAAAAGAAAATTGGGTATGCCTTTCAAAAACATTGTATAAATTTTAAATATCATTAGTTATTTTAAAATTATAAAGCTTTTCATCATGAACAGTTCAAAACCATTCAGAGATGTGTAAGGTAAAAAAATGAAAGTTCCTGCATCACAAACAGTCCCACTCCCAAAGTAACAACTCTTGTGCTTTTTCTAATAAATTTTATATATGACACACATCTGTATGGTTTTGATTTTTTTTTAATAAAAAGGGATCATTCTGTGTAAGCTTAAAGATCTGCCACCATCTTTCTTCCAGTGTTCTACTATAGACAGCCTTCCCTATCAGTATATTTGTTAATTCTTTTTAAGGATTGTGCCCGTAGTATTCCATAACATGGACGTCCCATACTTTAACCATTCCTCTGTTAATGAACATGTAGTATAGCTTTAGTTTTTCAGTGATGCAGTGAACAGCTTTATATACATATCCTTGTCCACCGGGTGTGTGAATTTCTTGAGGAATTTGGTCAAAGGTGACACATGTTTAAAATTGTGATGTCACATTTTTCTCTTAACGGGTGTGTGTAGACATTCCTACCAGTAATAATATGAGTGTCCTTTTCTCCATATCATTACCAAGCTGTGATGACCAGTATTAATTCAGGATCAGTGTTTAGATGACCATTAGATTGAACTGAGTAACTGATAGCATAATTTTAGGTTGCAGTTTATTTTCACCAGAAGTATTGAGCAGTGAATTTTCTGTATCTGTAACAAAAAAAATCCTCACCCTGGTTCATAACTGCCCATCTGGCTGGTTTTTATGTCATTCTTACAAGGTAAAATTGTCATTAAAAATTCCCTTGATACATATATATATACACTAATATGTATAAAATGGATAACTAATAGGAACCTGCTGTATAAAAAAATAAATTAGGGCTTCCCTGGTGGCGCAGTGGTTGAGAATCCGCCTGCCAATGCAGGGGACACGGGTTCGTGCCCCGGTGTGGGAAGATCCCACATGCCGCGGAGCAGCTGGGCCCGTGAGCCATGGCCGCTGAGCCTGCGCATCTGGAGCCTGTGCTCCGGAAAGGGAGAGGCCACAACAGTGAGAGGCCCGCATAAGGCAAAAAAAAAAAAAAAATTTAATTTAAAAATTAAAAAAAATTCCCTTAATAATCTATGTATCATTCTGTGATTTTATCCACATTCTTTTCGAAGCCTGCAAAGTGTGATACAAATTTTGGGTGGAAATAATGATGTTAAAACTGTGCATATTCATATTTTTTGTTAAGCAGCCACTTCGCTATCAAGTATGTCTTTCCCTGTAAAATCATTAATGTCTTGAAAACTGCCTCTTTTAAGAGGTTTCCCTCTAATTCTAATTAAAATGTCAATCTGTGTGTTTAATATTCTGGGACAGAAGTGACTAGGGAGTCTTTTTATAGGAATCTGTGCAATTCTACAAGATTTCTGCTAGAATGAGTCACTGGGCAGTATGCAGGCAGGTACGCCTTCCCTGAGGTCTGTGTGCCAGACTTCCTGAGGCTCCATCTCTCAGGGAAGCCCTTGCTTTCCAAACATTTGAACGGTAACTAGGATTTCATATTGTCCCCTAAAATTAAGAACAGGTAATAGACTCAGCATTTCTCACATTTGGGGATGTTACTGGGGAAATTTTTCTGATGGCAGTGATTTCGTCTGACAGTGTTAACCTGTGCTTCCATATTGTAGTGTTCTGACAGAGTCAGCTTTTTTCCCTACAAATGCATGTCCCGTAGATGATGATCATGGTAATGCCTCTTTGGATTTATAAAGCTTTCCATCTGGAGACCTTATTAATTCATTTGATGTCTCTAGAAGAAACGGGTATAGCAGGTGGCGTCAACTCCTCATTCTTGTATTTCCTATTTTGATAAATGGCATCAAGCCTTTTATAGAAACCAAGGAAGCACCCTTGATTCCTATCTTGCCCTCAGGTCCTGAATCTGATCAGTTACCACACCTTATTTTCCTGTGCCTGAAAGAATCTTTTGAATCTGTTCTTTCTCTCCATCTCTTCAAGTAACCACTATTCTGTTTCTAAACCTCACCGGTTGCTGCTGAATTACCTGTGTCCCCACGCTCCAAACTGTACTCTTGGGGACCAAGACCGTGTCGTTTGTTTTTGTCTGCTTGACCCTGTTCTTGGCACCTTGTCAGTGTTTAATAAATGTTTGACCAGAACTGAATTCTAGCCTGGATGATTGCAAAACCTTCCTATTGATCTCACTGACTTTTTTTTTTTTTCTTTTTGGCTGTATTGGGTCTTCTTTGCTGCACGTGGGCTTTTCTCTAGTTGCGGCGACAGGGAGCCACTCTTCGTTGCGTTGCCTGGGCCTCTCATTGCGGTGGCTTCTCACTGCGGATCAGAGTCTCTAGGCACACAGGTCTCTGTAATTGTGGCTCACGGGCTCTAGAGCACAGGCTCAGCAGCCGTGGCGCAGGGGCTTAGTTGCTCTGCCACATGTGGTATCCTCCCAGACCAGGGCTCCAACCCGTGTCCCCTGCATTGGCAGGCAGACTCTTAACCTCTGTGCCACCAGGGAAGTCCTGATCTCACTGACTCTCGATTTTCCCTTTCTTAATCCACCTTCAAAAACTCAAATGTATTCATGGATCTTCACTTCAAATCTTCAGTGTAACTCTAACGTGTTTCATTTAGGTTCCAATCTACTTTTCCAGCCTCATCTTCAGTCACCCTGCTACCCCTCCCAAATCTCCATTATCACACTTATACCATATCACATTGTAGTTATTTGTTGGCAGTTTTGGCTACACCAGTAGACTGAACTTCTTGAGGGCGAGAGTTGTCTTAGTTTAGTACATCCAGTGCCTATCAGAACTGTGTGTAGTAAACACTCTATAACAATTTAATGGTTAGAATCTTTGAAATTTATCCAAAGTACTTAGAATGACTGCTATTTTAAACAGAGGAATTGAAGTAGAATAAAAAACTGAGTAGATGTTGTGTGCTTGTGAAAATTATGCATACCAACGTGTGCTTGTGAAAGTTACGCATACCAACTGGAAAATTCAGACTGTCATCATGAAGTATCAACTTTGTCAGAGATAATCATAGTTAGCATTTAAGCATAGTTTTTCAGTCTTTTTTTTAAAGTGAAGTGTTAGTGTTTAGATAATGATAAAATATTTAAGAGAATACTTCAGATCTGTCCTTTATAACATTGAACCCATAACTGAGTAGACTGCTACAGAGACCTTGAAATCTGTCTTCCATCATCTGTGTGGCTCTTGTCCAGTTTTCCACAGGTTGTCATCTTACTTCCAGCATTAAGGCTTAAGTCCAGTCTTGTATATTTGGCATGACAGTGGAAAGAGGACTAGACCCTATCTTGGAAAAACTGTATTTAAATTTCAATTCTGATATTTAGTAGCTGTATAATGTAGATTAATTACATATCTGCTACATTTATGAAAATAAGCTATAATATCTACCTTGCAGAGTTACTGTGCTTATGCATTGAATTATACATTTAGGAAAGCCCAACATATTTCCTTTTATAAAGTTGGAACTCAGTAAATATCAGTTGCATTCAATATAAAGATATGCCTAATTGAACTGTAAAACTGCCTGCTCTGATTAACTTAGAAGCAATCTAAATTGCGGTGTAACCAAGGGGAAGCTTAGGAATGTGGTGGTGATAACTGCTTAGGCTGCGCATGCATTCCTAGGGGTTGTCAGGGTGTCTGTTGGTGCTCTGTACTGGTATTGCAACTATGTGCTCTGAAGGCGTTTTATATTATCTTCTATACCCTTTCTCACCCCTGCCAAGCACTGCCCCCTCATACCCAGCTCCCAGCTCTTCACACATACACCCACATTCAGAGTCAGCAAGAAGCTTAGATAATCCTACATATTCAGATGGCCTTGCAAGGTATAGGCCAGAGGGTGTCAAGGAAGAAAAAGAATTATAAATACTAGGTTTGGTGTAAGGTTCTGAAGGGGCCTACTTCAGAACATCCTTTTGTTTTCCTTTAAAACATACATGGGGGCTTCCCTGGTGGCGCAGTGGTTGAGAATCCGCCTGCCGATGCAGGGGACGCGGGTTCGTGCCCGGGTCCGGGAGGATCCCACATGCCGTGGAGCGGCTGGGCCCGTGAGCCATGGCCGCTGAGCCTGCGCGTCCGGAGCCTGTGCTCCGCAGCGGGAGAGGCCACAACAGTGAGGCCCGCATACCACAAAAAAAAAAAAAAAAAAAAAAAAACATACATGGGACCCAGCTTGCAGGATATTAAGAGAAGATATTATAAAAGAGGTATTATAACAATGATGATACTGATGGTAGCTAACATTTGTAGAGCAGTAACTGTGCCAAGTACTGTTTCAAATGCTTTTAGAGATCATTTTGTCTCACAAAATCCCTGAGATAGATACTCATATTATCCCCTTTTTATTTAATACAAATGAGAAAACTGGTGCAAAGAGCAACTTGCATAAGGCCACACAGTAACTGAAAGAGAACTTTTAACCCAATTACGACTGTAAAGATGTCTCATAGTAACTAAATTCCATTGGATGAGGTCTGAAACATACTTTCGTTAAACATAACTTTGTTCTAAAGTTGATGTTACTATAGAAAGATATTATGGTATGAGGAAAAAGGTCAGGACAACTTAGGATCAAATCCTGGTTACTCACCAGCCACAGGCAAGTTAAGCAACCTCTGAACCTTAGTTTCTCATCTGTGAAATGGGTAATAATCATAATGTGTCTTGCTGGAATGTTGAATTGAGTAGTGAGATCATAATTATAGTACCTAGTCTTCAATAAATGGTGATTTTTACTTCAGTCATAGGTTTAGGGACTTCTTTGGCATGTGCCAGAGGTGATACAGGTGTTGGTTTTGAGTGCTAGAATCTTAATGTGTCTTTTCCATTTTAAGATCAGGTTTCTGTTACGGGATTTGGTAGGTACTTGTAGTATCAGACGCTGAGTTTACATACACTTCTAATTGTATTGACATAGATCTTGCGTTCATGCAGAAGAATAGCACTGTCCTCCACAGCACATTCTCATACATGTCCCATCTTGAAAAACCGAAGATGATATTGACCAGATTGATGAAATAAAAATCATACTTTCTTCTAAATGTAAATCCATGAGTATATAGAAATAAGAAGTACACCTAAACTGCCCTTCCAGTGATTGAATTTTTAAATACTTCTATTAGTTGTTTCTGGAAAACTTTACCATAGAGTTAGGATTCAGTTTTGCTGTGATTTATTTAATAAACTTATGAGACTGAATGGATTGGCATTTCACTGTCAGTTCCTTGAAGAACTGCCATCTCTTGCTGAAATAAGTGTGTTCTACTGACTTCATTGACCCAAAGGTGAGCAGGACAGTGAGTGGTGATGTATTTGACTGATCAGTCTTCTGCCTTTCTTTACATCTCAACCAATGGTCTTGTGACCAGTGTCGTTATTTGTAAGATAGCCAACTGGGACTGGGTGCTGTCTTTAGCTCTAGGCATCAAGTAGTTTCTGGAATTAAACAGGACTTAAACCTTTGCTCGATTGTGGGGGTGGAGGGAGGTTGGGAGAGGTGTTCAATAATAAGTGGTAGAATATTTTAAGTGCCATAAGCTGATGTGGGATACTTTGGGGCTTTCTTTACGTGTAATATATTTAAATTCATCAATACATTGAGTAAAAATGTATGGAAGGAAAACCTGGATTAAGAGTCAGAAATCTGGGCTTCCCTGGTGGCGCAGTGGTTGAGAGTCCGCCTGCCGATGCAGGGGACACGGGTTCGTGCCCCAGTCTGGGAAGATCCCACATACCGCAGAGCGGCTGGGCCCGTGAGCCATGGCCGCTGAGCCTGTGCGTCCCGAGCCTGCGCTCCGCAATGGGAGAGGCCACAACAGTGAGAGGCCCGTGTACCACAAAAAAAAAAAAAAAAGAGTCAGAAATCTGGGTTCTTAGCCTGCTGCTTTGTGGCACTGTGAATTTGGGGAAAATCCTTTAACCCCACTGAGACTCAGTCTCATAAAAATGCTGCAGGTAAATACCTTGCTGATATTGCTGGGAGGTTGAGTGAGACACTGTATATGAAAGCACTCTGTAAACTTTGATACAGTATAAAAATGTAGAGATGAATGATGCTGATGAAGGTCTGTCACAAGAGGCAGTGGTGAGTCTTTGGAATTGGACAAACTGGATTCCAAAGTAGCTGTCGGTTAAAACCTGTGTAACCTTGAGCGAGTCAGGTGACCTCACTATTATTATCATCACAACTGCTGCTACTACTACAATAATCTGGAGATATGACTTTAAAATGATTGCAGACTAATGAACATTAGAGTTTGAATCAAGACATATCCCTGATTTTATAATATACCGTTTGAGGACAGGGACTGTCACATATAGCTTTGGATCACCTCCTTTTCTGGGACAGTGCCATGCTGTGTTGTCATTTGGTGTTGGCTGAGTGGAGACTGTGGATGGGCTCCGTGTTGGGTGCTGTATGGGGCACAAATGAAGAAGAACCCCTGGCCTTAACCTTGGGGAATTTTCAGTGTAATGGGTGGGGCTCCATATTCATATTTTACCAGAGCTAATTGGAGAGTCCTTTCTGTTTCCATATTATACTCTGGGAAGAATTGGATACATTTGAATCTGCAATTTGTATTCATTGACTGAGGAGCTGAGCAGAGTAAAGCTTTTAAATGTGGTTATTTTTAAAAGAAAGGAAATGCATGCTCATCTCCTGGTTTCCCTAACACTGTCCTTATTTTGTGTTTTTTCTAAACTGAAAGATGATTACAGAGTAATTACAAGTAATTACAGAGGCCCTGCCTTTAACAATTTTTTTTTTTTAGTGTTTTTATTCAAAAACTTAAGATTTGTTTCTTAAGAGAAAGACTTCGGAATTGTAATTGTGGTTATTGATTTAACACAATCTTTCTGTTATGTAACAGGCTGCTATTCACCAGTAATAGCCAATTAGAAAGGAAAATATCTTGTACCACAAATCGTAATTACCATTTTAAAGCAATTAATAGCAGGAACTGTTGCTGAACAGTAACTTAACATCAATCGGGCTGTCTTTGCTAAAGCACCATACAACTAATTTCCACAAATGGAGGAGGGGAGAGGAAGTTCAGTGAAAGAGTCTGAAAGCTTATTGGACTTGCTTACAAACTAGTTGATGGATGGCTTTTGAAGCTTTATAAAAATGCACCCACATGAAGGAAAGTAATGCTGATAATCTACAGGCACTTTGAGTTATTTTTCCAACATCAGTGATCATAGACTATATTGTTTAGTGGAAAGCCCACTGGACAAGGAGTTAAAAGACCTGGGTTTTAATCCCACTTATGCTTCTGACTGGCTGTGTGATTTTAGAGAAGTTATTTGCACTTGTATTTAAGATTTCCTGGTTTGTAAATGAGAGAATTCTTTATATTAGCATCCTTTCAACTGATCTTCCAAACATCAATAAAAGAAAGAGAAGGTAGACTTACAGCTAGGGAGCCCAAGTATACATATCCTAGAGTCTGTGTAGAAAGAAAGAATATATATCTGGATTTTTCCGTTAAGAATTAGTTACACATTAGTTGTACATGTGAATGTCACTAATCAGGTGTATCAAGTTAGAAAATTGGTGGAGAACCACTGGCAATAGATAACTTCTAGGGTCTCTTAATCCAAAAGATTATCGATAGATCATTATGATGCATACCATCTTCCCCATCTCCTCTCCTTTCCATGTTTTAATAAATGATGCAAATCTGAAAGAGCTTTGATAGAACTGAGAATTAGTTCATTCAGAAAATTTTATTAAGCATGTGCTGTGTGCAAGCCTCTATATTTTAGATGCTATCGAATACAAAGATGAAAATAAGATAGGTCTTGCCATCCAGGATCTTATGGCCTAATAGGAAGATAATAAGTGCATAAATAACTGTATTACAAAGTAGAAAGTGTTAAGGACCATCAGAGTGATCAAGATGGGGTTGAGCAAGAAAGAGATTGTGCGCAACAGGTGGTACTAGGTCTTGAAGTTGAAGAGGATTTGGACATGCAGAAATAAGGAAAAGCATTGTAGACCCAAGCAAAGGGAGGGAACAGTAGAAAAACTAAGGGCATCTACAGCAGGTAACAAGTCAAATTCATTTTTCCTGGAGGAAATGGTAGGTAAATGGAAGCAATGAAAAGAAGTTTGGACAGTTTGAAGCTAGATCATATAGCCTCATACGTTAGACCCTGACTGCAGACTTGAGGAAAGGGAATGACAAGATTAATGTTTAATCAGATAACAATGTCCTGAAGAGGGAAAGTTGAGTCAGGAGGCAGGGGTATTTGCCAAAGAAAAAGTTAATGAAGACTCATACTAGACTTTAATAATATGCCCTTGTTAATGAAGTCAGGTGATTAATCAGTCCTGTAAGGAAATTCCTGAGATTAGAGAAATATACCAGGACAAAACAGGTTGTATATAAAGATTCTTTCTTTGATAGGTTGGGGTCTGCTTGGGCTCTGTCATAGGAAGGCCCAGGGAGTACAGGCAGAGAACACCATAAAGATGACAAAACAGGCATCAGAGTACAGACAGGTGGAGAGATCTGGGAGCAGGTAGTATTAAAGAAAACCAGAGCTGGACAGTAGTTAAAGTGGTAAAGAACAGAGTTTATTCATCAACAATTGCAATAGAAGGGAAGAGTCCTCTGTATAGAATTGGGCTCAATTCCAGATTCAAAGAAAGGTGGAGATTTTTAGACAAGGAGCAGGTTGGGGAGGTTGGGTGATGGAAAATTAATAATAGGAAACATCAGGGGGATTCTGGTGTAACGGAGCAAAGGGTTCATGTGCCTGTGGTGCAGAAAGCCAAACTCTGACAGTGGGAGTTTGCAGCAAAGTCAGGATTTATTGCAGGGGGCCAAGCAAGGGAGTGGGAGACAAGCCTCAATCCACTCCAATTTGGTCTTTGAGTTAGGGTTTTTTTTTAAAGGGAGGGGGTTTTTTTTAAAGGGAAAGAACAAAGAAGCTGGGGGTAATCATCATCTTCTTGTGACATTTCTGTGACTTTTTTTTTTTTTTTTTTTCCCCGGTACGCGGGCCTCTCACTATTGTGGCCTCTCCCGCTGCGGAGCACAGACTCCGGATGCACAGACTCAGCGGCCATGGCTCACGGGCCCAGCCGCTCCGCGGCATGTGGGATCTTCCCAGACGGGGGCACGAACCCACGCCCCCCGCATCAGCAGACGGACTCTCAACCACTGCGCCACCAGGGAAGCCCTCTGTGACATTTCTTAATCGCCATTTTGGGAGTTAGGATGTCTCTGGTTTACAGTTCTCTGGCCATGTGGACCATGGCTTGGGGGTCTATTAGCTCATGCCCTGGAGAAATAACCTGAGTTTGTACATTAATGATGATATCAATGACAGCAGTTTTAGTCATCTGATTCTGGTTGATTAGTGTTCAGTTAGTACAGGATTGAGGTCAGAGGGGGACAAGAAAGGGAATAAAGTTTCAGATAGAGAGGTTAATCATAAACTCAGCAGGGCAACTCCATTTTAGGGGGACACGGTTTCACTGTCTAAATAGACTCGACAAGGTTCTTGCTGCAGGCCGGCCTGAGTAATATCACCTGGAGGATAGTAGGGGCAGAAGAGCCCCATCAGAGATGGAGGGTGGGGGATTCTCTCCAGACTGATTTAGCAGTATTCTTGCTAAAACCTGGCTATGCAGGTCTAGCATGGCCTGATCCAGAAAAGGGTTCAGAGTATCCCAACTAAAGTTTGGTCAAGGAGAGAGCCTTTGTCATTAGCAGGAACACAACCACAGTAAACTGGACTTTAGAGACAGGATTCAAGTCAGTTCAAAAGCCTTAGAGAAACAAGTTTAGAGGAACATGGATTCTGGGTGAGGCGTGGATTCTGGTTTATGGTATCAGGGCAGCAGGTTAAAAACTCATTTACTAGAAAAGTTATACAAGTTGAGGCTTGGTTCCAAGAAATTAGTCACATGCACAGTGACTAGCATCCCAGACCCAGATGGAGGTGAAGCCAAGAAGACTGGGTTGGTATAGAGCCACTGGCTTGAGGTGGTCCCCTGCTGGAGCAGAGCCAAACTGCTGGTGAGCTTAGAGATCCCTGCAGATGCTGATTGGCAGTGTTAGCAGGGGCCTAGCTGCAGGCAACTCATTACAGTTGCCCATATGGCCACTGAACTCCTAACCCTGTGCTCATTAATCCCGAATAATCAGCCAGTTGTAATATAATTCTCAAGTATAGGGTGATAATACCCTTTCTTTTTCATGACCCCTAGACTACTTGGCTATTTGATACCACAGAGAAAGATTCCTGTTCTTGATCTTTTTCCTTTTGAAACATCTTAGAGTTTATTGACAAAACAGATTAAAGTATGTTAACTATTTCCCCCATTTATAAGGTGTGTTTAAGTATCAGTTGTTATAGTTGTTTCCATAAATAGAGCACAATCCTGTTTTCCTTTCATTACATGAGTCCCAGAGTATATCCAACCATATAGATTTACATGTTCTTAGAGTCTAAATGAATTTAAAATGAATAAAACCTTTAAGTAATGGACTGAAAAGAAATTCATTTCTTTGATATCATACTTTTGAGATACATTCATAGAAAATTGTGTTCTTGTTTTTGTTCATCTGTGTGATGGAAGTAGGTAGGCCTAATGTAAATTTAACATCTATTTATGTTTTTAGGGACAATATTTCAGAACTCCATAGAATTCTATGACAGAAAAAGTATTAATACCATTTTACACAAATAAATTCTCATGTGCAAATACTGAGGTAAATAAAGCTACGTAGCATTCTTACTTCAGGACTTTTTAGTATGCAAATTTTTGTGACCATCCAAGAGATAAATATTACATTGCAGTTTCCCAAATATTTAACTACACTACCTTTTTCTCAAATAACACCTATTAACATTTAATGGGATGCTAGTGTTCTGTGGAATTTGATTTGGCAAATGCTGATCAGAGTCATCTTCCCTTAAACGGATCATATTTATTAAGAACTTAGACACACCCAAGAGTTCCATCTGTGAACATCTTCAAGAAGAAATCATTCACCCTGTATCTATAATAATAACCATTGTCGTTCATTTTATAGCTTTCCTGTTTTACTTCCAGCCCTTAGTGGGGAAAGAATAAATGTAGAGTATTAAGCCCAAGGTAAACACAACAAACATAACTGTTCTGTCTCAGAGAGATGTGACATCCTCTAAGTAGCATTTTTCCCCCTTTCAAAAGCTAGAATTTTTTTGAAAACGTTCAAGATAACATTGAAATAAATATTTGTATAAATAAAACCTACCACTTTAGCACAATATGAGGACTCTTCAAATTGTTTTTTTTTAATTTTAGTGTCCCTTCCTTAGTACATTAGAATTAAGATTTGAATACTGAATAATAAAAAAAGGAAATTGTTCCCAAGTAACCAATTTCTGATCTACTGTTCCAGAGCCTATGCTTCTTTTTAAGCCAGGTAACCATAGCTATTTAATGCATTATTTAAGGTTATAAAATTTTAATTCACATTCTTCTATCAGCTTTCTTTGACTTCAAGAATGTAGGTTAGTTGCAATTTTTTTCTAATTGCCTGTGTTTGGCATCATTGTCAGAAATGTCAGTTTCTGAATTACTGTTTATTAATGAAATGATGAATCCAGGCATCCCTTTGATGTAAAATCCACAACTAGTGTGATATAGAGGAATTTTTTAGTGAAAGGTTTTTTTAGACAGCTTAGAAATGATTCATGGGACCATTGTTATTCACATCTAGTTAGCAGTATTCAGATCCAACTGGCAAGTCTCCATTTCTTCAGGATTCTCACTGTTACATTAAATGTGGTTTCAAAGTAGACTGATTTAGGCAAGCAGCGTATAAGTGAAATAACTGGATTGCTCTCTTCATCTTCTCACCTTTAATAAAAATTACATTTGCTGATATCCTTTGTGACAATACATTAATGAATCAGATTCTGAATTCATCTTACTTATAGTTATCAAAAATTATTATGTTATTAATATTAGCTGACCATTGGACCCTGCTGTGAAGTGCACACATACTTGTGGAAATTCATACACATTTTCATATACTTATGGGCAACATTTTTTAACGTTATATCCTTCATAAGTTATACTTCATAAATATTATAATCCTCATAAATATATAACCTCCTCCCTTTCTCTTTCTGGGTTAGTCATACTCGTATTTCAAATCTTAGCTTAAATGTCACTTTTTATGTGAAGCTGTTCTTGAAACATAGTGTGAATTAGCTACACACTTCTTTGTAGCTTAATCATTATACTATATAATTATCTAGGAGAATCCCATTACCTGCTTTGTAGAGAGAGAAATTTTAATTCTAATAGTTCCATTGATATATACTATGTTACTTTTCAAGTGCTGCCTGTAACAAATTACACAAACTGGTGGCTTAAAGCAGGAGAAGTTTATTCTCTCACAGTTCTTAAGGCCAGAAGGCGGAAATCAAGGTGTCAGCAGAGCCACACTCCCTCTTCTCTAGAGTAGAATCCCTTTCCTTGCCTCTTCCAGCTTCTGGTGGTGCCAGGCAATCCTTGACTTGTGGCAGCATAACTCTACCTCCGTCTTCAACCTGTTTGAGAGGTTAGGTAGGCTTCACGAGGAGGTGAGACCTAAGCAGTGGTCTTTGCCAGGTGGGGTAGGTCTTCTTGATAGAGGACGCTGCATGAGGAAGGGCTTGGAGAACCTCTACACCTGCATACTATCAAAGCCTGAAATGATGTGGTAGAGTAGGAGACAAGGCTAAAAAGGGCACACAGGCTGTATTTAAAAGGAGTTTGTGGGCCATGCAGAAGAACTTGGGTTATGGCCTACATAACGGGGAGTGTTTTAGGCGGGTGAGAAACATGAATCAGATTTGCTGGATAGGAACAGCCTTGTGGGCAGTTCTAATGTGAAGATGAATACAGACTTCAGAGGCTCTTGTGAGAAAAGCACATTCCTTATGTAGCCCAAACTGGGTGCCAAGCTAAGTAAGTCTCTCTAAAGTGTGTAAACCATGATGTAACCTTCCAGCTCAGAAACCAGCTATAATTTCTCTGTGCCTATAGGAAAAATCCCCAAATGAGAGGATATCTTTATTCAGGACTCCTCATTGCCTGACCCCACTAATTTAATCTGCTGCTTCTCAACCACAGAGATGGCTTTGAGTTTTCTTTTACTGACTTGTTTGTAACCACACCTCAGGTGTGAGTCCTACACTAGAAGAATAATCTAAAGGGCACAGATGGAAGAGTAAAGCCTGTTCATTGCGTGCTCACTTGACTTTGTCATGTGGAAATCTGCACTTTTAAATTTTATTTTCTAGGGCTTCCCTGGTGGCGCAGTGGTTGAGAATCCGCCTGCCGATGCAGGAGACACGGGTTAGTGCCCTGGTCCGGGAAGATCCCACATGCTGCGGAGCAACTAAGCCCGTGAGCCATGGCCGCTAGGCCTGCGCGTCCGGAGCCTGTGCTCCGCAACGGGAGAGGCCACAACAGTGAGAGGCCCGCATACCGCAAAAAAAAAAAAAAAAAAAAAAAATTATTTTCTAGATGAAAGTGAATTTTTAAAGTTATGTTTTTCTTTATTATTTCCAAGAAATTTTTGTTCTCTAAGAAAAGTTGGTATTTTTTCCATAATTAAAAATGGCTGTATACCCCTGCAATTCTGTATTTTTGTTTTGATCCATGGCAAGTTTTACCAGATACTCCTAATTAAGCTCCAGATTTTATACAAATCTTTTAAGAATTTTCAAACAAGATCTTACATCATTTGGGAGAGAGGGTGATTGTGTATCTTTAAAATTGTGTGCATGCACATGTGTATATATAAAAAAAAATGTTGATTTGTTGTAAACATTTTAAAATGTTGATGTGTTAATTGGAGTGAAGTTTAGTCTGACTAACCAGAAAGAGGAAACGCTGCTTTATTGCTGTAATTTTTCTCTTATTGAAAACTGTTTACATACATATCTACTGCAAATCCTTAATTCTGATTTAGCACAACTGATAAATCCAAGGTCATCCTTTCAGAGGCATTTAATCCTCCACTGTAGTACCTCTTTTTAATGATAAACTGCATTTTTGTGAGTAGCCCAGTTACTTCTGAAGACTCTGATGAATGCCATCTGGTCCTAATGATGGATTGCAACTTCTCAGATTGCTTTTTTTGTGTGCTTCCATCTCCATGTTCCCCTGTTTTTTCCCTTTTGATAATTTATTGTCATAACAGATTACTTCATCACCAATAAGTGTTCTTTACTGTTTTTCTTTAAATTTTCTTTAACATGAATGACATCTCCTTTCATTTCTGAAAGTAATCAAACATCAGCATGGTACTGTTTTATATCATGTATTAGGATCAAGTCACCCATAGGACTTACCAATTAAAGGAATCTTTCAGTTTATCATTTTACAGCTTATCTTATATATTCCTTCCTAATATCAAGTGTATTTGCTGGAAATCAGTAATTTGGGGGAGGGGAGTTTAATCCACTATTTCAGAAACACAGACAAGATAGTAGTTTCCACTTCATTAGGAAAGAAGATTGGTATCAATTTAAAATAGTCCGCTGTTTTCTCCAGTTAGTTCCCTTGGTAAAAACGGAGTAGTATCCAGGGACTGCCACCCCCTTCCGCCGAAAAAAAGGGTTTTTTCCCCTTTAACTACAGTGATTTCAAAGCCTTTGTCCCATAAGTGTCATATATTAAAGACTGGACAGATGATTTTAAAAGTGAATAATGAGATCTGGGGAATTAAGATAGAGATTGGGAGCCAATATAATTTGAATTAAAATCTCAGGGGAAGACAACATGAATTGCAGGAAAAAGGAACAAGGTATCAACGAGACAATAGAATAAACCTTGTGAAATCAAGATGTGTTCATTTGGAGAATTAGAACAAAGTAGTCTGGAATAGTTTGTAGATTAACAGTTAAATTCATGTAGGATAATGCTCTGAATTTTCAAGTGTTCCTCTGTAGTACCTGTTTTGAGTTGATTTGCCTTCTTTGAATTAATTTGAAAACCAGATTACAAATGAAATACTGAGAATTGAGGCCACTTCTCTGAAGTTACTAGAAGTGTAGACGTGTATGTGAACAAACAATAGCACAACTACTAGTTGATGATAATGTAAGTGCTGCAAGCAATGGGCAAGAGTTGAAACTGCATGCTGTCTGGGATGTCCTCTCCTCAAGATCCCCTTGAGTCCTGAATCTGAGTAATAATTTAATAGCAGTTTTGTTGTTAGAGTGGTTCTGAATCAACTGTTGTATGCAGTGTCCAAAGCAAGAATCTAGTGATGCAGTTCTTACCCTGTCAACCTCACTACACTGAACTTTTTTTTTTTTTTTTTTTTTGCGGTACGCGGGCTTCTCACTGTTGTGGCCTCTCCCATCTCCCGTTTTGGAGCACAGGCTCCAGATGCACAGGCTCAGCGGCCGTGGCTCACGGGCCCAGCTGCTCCGCGGCATGTGGCATCTTCCCGGACCGGGGCACGAACCCGTGTCCCCTGCATCGGCAGGCGGACTCTCAACCACTGCGCCACCAGGGAAGCCCTACACTGCACTTTTGTCTGTAGTCACTGGAGTACCTTATAATCTTGAGAGTGATGGCTGGTGGTTCCAAAAGCCTACAGTTATTTGAATAGTCCACTTCCATTATCCCTGCATAGTTTGAGAAATTTTGTCATCTTCTGACCAGTCTAACCCTAACTCATATTCTCTCTGACTAGAGTATCTTTTCCCTGCCTTTCTACTTTACAACCCCTGCTCATTCCTCAAGAGTTAGTTTAGATGACACCTTCACCTTTTCTGTGAAATGTTCTTGTTGACTCCTTGTCTCCACCCAAAAGTTAACCCAGCATTTTCTGTTTTTTTTAATATTTATTTATTTTATTTATTTTTTTGGCCACGTCAAGTCTTAGTTGTGGCGCACAGGATCTTCGTTGAGGTATGCAGGATCTTTCATTGCACCGCGCAGTCTCTTCATTGCAGCACTCAGGCTTCTCTCTAGTTGTGGCATGCAGGTTTTCTCTCTCTAGTTGTGGCGCATGGGCTTCAGGGCACGTGGGCTCTGTAGTTTGTAGCCCTCAGACTCTCTCGTTGACGCGCAGGAGCTCAATAGTTGTGGAACACAGGCTTAGTTGCCCTGCAGCATGTGGGATCTTAGTTCCCTGACCAGGGATCAAACCCACATCCCCTGCATTGGAAGGCAGATTCTTTATCCCTGGACCACCAGGGAAGTCCCACATTTTCTCTTAATGTTTTGTTTCCATCATCAGTTTCTCATTTCAGCTGCCATTTGGGGATTGTGACCTCAATACACTTTGCTCCTGGTTTGTTTTTTTTTTTTTTTTGTGGCTGTGTTGGGTCTTCGTTTCTGTGCGAGGGCTTTCTCTAGTTGCAGCAAGCGGGGGACACTCTTCATCGCGGTGTGCAGGCCTCTCACTATCACGACACTCTTCATCGCGGTGTGCAGGCCTCACTATCACAGCCTCTCTTGTTGCAGAGCATAGGCTCCAGACACGCAGGCTCAGTAGTTGTGGCTCACGGGCCCAGCCGCTCCGCGACATGTGGGATCTTCCCAGACCAGGGCTCGAACCCGTGTCCCCTGCATTGGCAGGCAGATTCTCAACCACTGGCGCCACCAGGGTGCTCCTGTATTTTATGTTCAGATGCTTAGTCAGTGATGTCAACATTACTCCTCAGTTGATACTTGACACTTGGATGGGATTAGACATCGGTCTGCTGTATATCCAGGGCTGAGGCACCTCTGGATTCATCTTCTTTCTCCTGCCTTTTATCTATTCTAAGCTACTGTCCTTGCAGAGCCAATACTACACTGACTGTCCTCCACAATCTTCCCTATATTTTCCAAGTCATATGGAAAGTCATAATCCTCCAAGTCATATTTTCTGGAGCATGAGTCCATGCTTGATCTCATTCTATCACTTCAACTACATTTAGAAGATAAGCAAGTTACTGAGCAAAAAGCACAAGTTACACAACTAGTTTTTAGCAAGCAGTGCTATCATTGGAACCCCTATATCTATTTACTCTTAGTGCATTATCATTATACCAAACCACAAATTCTCTCATGCTATCGTTTTAAATATCTCTGCTTTGAATGAATTTTTAGTTAATTTTTGTGTATGGTATAAGGAAGTGGTCCAGGTCTATCCTTTTGCATATGGACATCCAGGTGTTCAGCACCATTTGTTGAAAAGACTATTGTTTCCCCAACTGAATTGTCTTGGCATCCTTGTCAAAAATCAACTGATCATAAATTGTGAGGATAAATTTCTGAACTCTCAATTCTCTTCCATTGATCTATATTGATCTTTTTTTATGCCAGTAGCACCCTGTCTTAATTACTGTAGCTTTTTAGAAAGTTTTGAAGTCAATTAAGTGTGAGATCCTTAACTTTGTTCTTCTTTTTTTTTTTTTACTTACCTGCTGATTTTTAGCATTCAAGAACATCAAAAGAAAGACAAATACCAGCAGTAACTGTTTGTTTTACCATAAAAATAATCTCTTGAAATCTCTTCTTAATTGGCTATTTTCAGGTACTATTCTTTGATTACACTAGACCCAGGTAGTAATCTGGGGCAGGTGGTATCTGAACCTTTCTGGGCTTTAGTTTTTTCTGGTGGTTAGACATTGAGTCAGATACCCTTCCAGGCCCCTGGTAGCCTTTAAAAAACTCGGACTCAGTAATTTCTATTTCCTTTCTTCTCTAGTGAACAGGTAAATAAAGTATAGGCAAGAAAGAGGATTTCCTGGTGAGTCAGTATTAATGGAGCACCCATGTTGTACAATTCGCAGTAATTATTAGAATGAAAAGCTTAAATGGTTGTGAGTGCTATGGTAAATAGCTTAAGTTTTGTTGAACCTAAAAATTCTACAAATCCTTTCACTAACAGTCATTCACCTTCCATGTTTGTAATTAAGCACAATCTAATATTTTAAACTAGAACCCAAATTACACTTTTAGAAACATTTACACTGTAAAAGGGGGTCTCTGTGCAAGTAAGATATAGTTCCTATGACAATGAATGCAGTATTAAGCCTGATTATGTATGATATTTTTATTTCTTTGTCACCCATATTTCTCCTAACAGGCATTCTTCTAGGTTCTGTATTTATGTAACTTATTGAGGTTTGAAGTAGTGTTTTCTGTTGTAATTTTAGATCATTATATACTTCTCTTCATCAAGTTGGACCCTTTGACATTCTGGGTACCAGTGACTTCAACTTCCTTAGAATTAGAACAGAAAAATTACTAGACGTGAATTTTTATATACAGAAAAGATACACAGAGTAAAAAAAAAGAATAGATATATTTTCTTTAACCAGATTTCTCCCGTTGCGGAGCACAGGCTACGGACGCGCAGGCTCAGTGGCCATGGCTCACGGGCCCAGCCGCTCCGCGGCACGTGGGATCTTCCCGGACCGGGGCACGAACCCGTGTCCTCTGCATCGGCAGGCGGACTCTCAACCACTGCGCCACCAGGGAAGCCCAACCAGATGGTTTTTAAATATATATATGTATATAGTTTTCTTCATTATATCTTTCTGATAAGATACCTGATGATATCTATCTTTATGAAGTCACTTAGTTGCCTAATTGTATTAATGTATCTAGATTAGAATTTATGGTCATGTGATTAGTTGATAAGCTTCTTAAAACATTAATCTACATTTTCTATTATAATCTTGATATATGCATTAAACATAATTTTTATAATTTAGTAGTTTAAAGCCTAATAATATGCAGTTATTTGTGTGATTAGAAAAAAATTTCAAAAGGCAATTATGAACAATTTTCAAAAATGAAATGTAATGTGTTGTACACATTGCTAACCTAGGAAAAGAAGCACAAATCCTGTTATTTTATTTCACTTTGAATACCTGGTTACTGGCAAGGAAGAGGTCAAATTATATGTCTTTTGAACAATTATTTCTGTTTATAATGTCCAAAATAATTTTTTTTTTCTCATACATGCTCTTCTTAACTAACTTCCATTCAGAAACTTACTCCTCTTCCTGGCTTTCTGATGACTTAGTAACTACTCTTCTCCCAGTTATTTTGGCTCATGGTTCTTCAAGTCCTCATTTCCTCTTTTCAGTTGTTCCTTCACCTCCACCCCAAGCCACTGACAGCAGTTAACCCATACGTTGCTTTGGGATCCATCGGCTCTGAGGGCCAGTACAGCTGGGTGAAGATGAGAGAGAATGCTAGCTGAAGCTCCAACCACCCTTCCCTCTTCCTGGGATTCTCACACAGGTTGAAAGCGGAAGAAGGAAGAGCAGGCAAGGGAAGGAAGTGAAGAAGAACTCGGGCTCTATGTGGTTGCAACCTCTTAGATCCTGTTCTGATGTCCTTTTCACGCCATTACAAGGGAAAAGCTCAGGTCCGCGATTGTGGGTTTATTAGTTTGCTCTGGCTGCCATAACACAGTACCACAGACTGGGTAGCTTAAACAAGAGAAATTTATTGTCTCAAAAGTTCTGGAGGCTGATAGTGTGAATCAAGGTGTCAGCAGAGTTGGTTCCTTCTGAGGGTTGTGAGGGAGAATCTGTTTCCTACCTCTCCTAGGTTCTGCTGGTTTGCTGGCAGTCTTTGGCATTTCTTGGCTTATAAGTGCATCATCCTGATCTATGCCATCAACCTCAGGTTGCATCCTCCCTGTGTGTGTGTGGCTTCTCTGTGTCCAGATTTCCCCTTTTTGTAAGGATACCAGTGATGTTGGATTATGACCTCAAGTGAACTCATTTTAACTTAATTCTGTAAAGACACTGTTTCCAAATAAGGTCATATTCTGAGGTACAGTAGGGATTAGGTCTTAAATGTATCTTTTTGGGAGGACACGATTCAACCCATAACTTTGGACATCTTATAATAGTCAGTGCCCATAGCATCGAAAACTGAGACACTCACCTTCTTTCTTTGATAAGCAGTTACCACCATGGAAGGAGATTGAGGGCAAGTGTCATTAGAAAATTAGTGGCCCTTCTACTGCATAGCACCAGGAACTCTGCTCAGTGTTATGTGGCAGCCTAGATGGGAGGGGAATCTGGGAGAGAATGGATACATGTGTATGTGTGGCTGAGTCGCTTTGCTGTGCCCCTGAAACTATCACAACATTGTTAATTGGCTATACTCCAATATAAAATAAAAAGTAAAAAATAAAAGAAAATTAGTGGACCTTGATTGTTTATGCATCATCATTCGCCTGTGGTTTAGAAGGATGTCTATAGTAGAATTTTAGACTTCACCCAATTTTAGCAAACAGAAATGCCAGTCTCCACGGAAGTTTCTCCACATTTTCTGTTTCAAATTTTAGTTCTTTGATTTTAGAAGAAAATCAAACTGCTAAATTCTTAATTATATTTATACAACAAAGAACCAAGATTTATCATACCTCAAATTTGATGTTGAATACCTAGCAACATAGACTTCAAATAAACCTCCTCTTGGAGGCTTCTTCTCCTCTGTGAAGACTTCAAAATCATATTCACCTCCTCCATGAGCATTCTTTGTCAAAGATACCTGCCTGTCACTTCCCTTCACAAGACACCACTCATTAGACCATCTTGGGCTTTGCCTGGTTACAGGCCTGCTTTCTGCTCTGGAACTTTGTCAAGGACAAAATCAATGTTTCTTTCATTATTCTATCCCCAGTAACTAGCCCAGTTCCTGAGACACTCTATTTAGGTGCTTCGGAAATACTCTTTAGTTCATTTGTTTCTCTGTGCAATTACTCTCCGACTTGACAAAGCCTGAAATGCTGAATATCTTTAGTGTCTTACTGGATCTCTTGGTCAGGATCTTATTCATATTGTCACTGCACTTGAATACAATGGCCTAAACACATTTGAGGAGTGTGCTTCGTCACTACTTTTCAGGTAAGGAAACAGAAGCAGGGAAGGATCAAATGTTTTGTCTGAGGTCCAAGGCTATCACTGGCAGAGAACATTGAAGGTCCCCAGATTCTAGGTTTGCTATTCTACCTTGACAGACTTCAGGAATCAGGCAAAATTGGTTTTCTCCTGGAGACAGTATGGGCATATATGTATAACGTACCCTTTTGCCAGAAAAGAGTTTTGTTTTTGGTTTTGTTTTGTTTTGTTTTGTTTTCTCTCAGTGACTCAAGAAAACCACAGCTCTACTCCTGTACTGGATGCAGGAACAATATTACCATGCTGTCCTGCTCTATTCACTCACCCTTTTAAGGAAATGCTTAAAAAACAGCAGGGTCCTATGGTGACAAAGGCACTTTATTCTCTGTTCAGTATTCCACTTGGCAGCCTTGTCTTTCTTTTCCTTAATTGCAATAAGCTAACCTCTTGCATCGCAAATGTAGTTGTAATCCAAAGGAAATAACCAAAGTGAATGTTTTATTAGTTGTATATTTCTTAATGAGCTAAGAAAAACATAAATAACGGGTCTTGGCAATGCATGTAGTTTAGCAAAATGTAGCAGTTCATATATTCGTGCATCAATGTACAAAAAGTTATGTAAACCCAAAAGGCATGAATAAGATTAGTAAGTTAACTATATGTCCCCAAACTGATCCAGTACCACAGACTGCTAATTTGGGTGGCCTGATTTGAGAGACATTGAAAAACCTCCATTCCTCAAAAATCTTTCTTGTTTGCTGCTATTAAAAAATCGTATCTTTATCAATCCATTGCTTTGCGTTACACACCACCCCCTGTGAAGCACTGTTTTTAAAAATGTGAAATATTCATTGCAGGGAGGCAATACATTGTGTCACTCACCTCAGTAGAGGTCGCCTCAGTATGAATTTTACCAGATCATTTACAAGATGAATTTTTAAATGAGTCTGTCAACAAAACAGCATTTTGCTCATTGCTGAGCTGAGCACAATGGGGAAAAGAAAGATCAGCTTATTTTAAGGAGTTTCCAGTATAATTTATGAGACAAAACATATACACATGAAACAAAAATGCCAGTAACAATATTTTCTTGAGTGACAAATGGTTTGGTACATTAGAGAGCAGTATTTCTCAAACTTTTTCTTTGAGCAATGGACCTGTTTTCCAAATTATCTTACACAAAATCCCAATATATAAAAACCTATGAAAATTGGGCTTCTTTGGTTCGAGAGGGTGAGGGGAAGCCAAGGGAGCCGTCTGCTCCAGTTGTCCCTTCATCCCTGGTGAGACTCCTTGGGATCTAAGGCATCTGGGATCACAGTTAAGAATCATTAAATTTAGCACATAAACATGGGGTAAGTTGACAGAAGGGAAAATTCACTCTGGGTCTGAACAAGAGAGGAAAATCCCAAGTAGGAATTCCTCCTTGAGTTGTTGTAAAAATAAGTCATAGGGATAGTGAAAAAGAAGTTGTATAAGGAAGGTTAGGTAGACATTAGCTCAAGCCAGAAAAACAGGCAGAAAAGTTGAGATTTGTTGAGACAGAAAATACGGAGACACTGGGGATTTAATCTTAGGAACTGATGTGGTGAAAGCAGACTTGAAGAAGGAAGACTGGTAGCAGGTTCACGATGGTTTAGAAAGAGAATTGAGTCTTTTTTTTTTTTTTTTTTTTTTTGCGGTACGCGGGCCTCTCCCGTTGTGTGGAGCACAGGCTCCGGACGCGCAGGCTCAGCGGCCGGCCATGGCTCACGGGCCCAGCCGCTCCGCGCATGTAGGATCCTCCCAGACCCGGGCAAGAACCTGTGTCCCCTGCATTGGCAGGCGGACTCCCAACCACTGCGCCACCAGGGAAGCCACAGAGAATTGATTCTTATTCTCAAGTTATTCCTTCCTCTCTGGCTTTTCTCAGTTTCATTATCTGAGAAACTGAGAGGAGGCCATCCACCTATCCTTCCCCCTTTCTCAATCCCCAGAGCTGTGTGTTGTACCTGCCTGAGCCTTCTCTCATTCTGTGCAAAGCTGAACCCAGTTGAGCAAAATGCACATCCTTTCCACATAGCCCCTGGCTTCAGGGTCATCATGACTAACTGATGCCTAATAAACCCCATGATGCCACTTTCCTTTTCCTTTTTTAAAAAAAATTTTGTTTTTATTTCCCTCCCTGAACTGCAAAGGGATTATGCATCTTCTGAATTTGGAAAGATTTATATGTGGATCTTTATAGATCTACTTATTAAAGGAGAATTTATACCTTAAGTTACATAAATGCCAGAAAATTAGCGATATGACTTGACTTTTATTTTCTCAGAAATGTTAAGTTCTTTTTTTTTTTAATTCATCAATTCCCTCTTTTCATTTTCTTGTGTACTGATGATTCCTCTCCAGTTGGTCCCCATAGCAACACTGGATAATGCTAATGAAACTGCAACATCTTAAGCTCTCCCACAGAGCATCTCTGTTAAAACAGCCATGAAACACAGTTGCTTTATTTTCTTTGCTTAAAAGAAATCGATATTTTGGGATCTTTCCCATGATGGAGGCTTAACTTCCCAAACTCTCTGGCTAGAATTGGAGCCTCTAATTTAGAGAAGATTTTTTGAAGGTGATAAAACACTATTAGAATACCACTTCCTCCCCTTCATTCATGCCCCATGTTGGTGTACAGTATGAAAATGGTTCTCAAAATGTGATTCCGCAGCAGCAGCAGCAGCAGCAGCATCTGGGCATTTGTTAGAAATGCAGATTCATGTGCCACACCCCAGACCTTTTGAATCAGCTACTCAGGATGGAGCCCAGTGCTCTGTTTTAACAAGTCCTCCAGGTGATTTGGATGCACACTGAAGTTTGAGTACCACTGGTGTAGACGATAGAACTGTAGTAAGCAACAACATGACATCCAGTTTGATGGAGTCTGCTAACACGATTAGAAATTATTTTACTGTTTGTTTTTTATATCACCTAGATTTATTTATACTATGAAACATTAGCTAAATGTCAATTTGTGTTAAGATAAAATATGGCAGTGGAGAGTGTAATTGATTTGAGCTACTTGAAAATGTCTCCTGATCCTTATTTATCCATTATTAACAAGCATTAGAAAGGCCAAGTAATTGCCAGTAAGTCTATGCTAATAGGTAATGGCTCAGACTATGAAAGCATGTGTTTTTTTCTGTTTTTTATGTTTAATGTATGGATGCTGACAAGTATTCGCCTTTTAGAAAGGAGTACAGTTGACCCTTGAACAACACCATGGTTGGGGCTCTGACCCTCCACATGCTAGAAATTCAAGTATAACCATATTCACAGTTCCACATCCGCAGATTCAACCAACCTCAGATCGTGTAGTACTATAGTATTTACTATCGAAAAAAATCCGACTGTAAGTGGACCTGCACAGGTCAAACCCATGTTGTTCCAGGGTCAGCTGTATTTTAAATAGTGCCTCTTCTGCTTGTAGTAAGTAATACATCCCTTACGTGCAGAAACACACCACAAGCAGGCAGTAAAAGCAAGAATCTTTTTGAGGCCATGATTTAGAGAACAAAAAAGAGGAGTCAGATGTAGTAGAAAATTACAAAAAAAGACAAGTTTATTTTGTTTTCTAAAGTTTTAAGTGGCAGGTAGGCCCCAAAACATGGATATCAAGGCAGAAATTTGAGCTGGAGAGAGGCACTCTGAAAGTTATTTTAAACTGCTGGTTATCACAAAGCTGAACCATCTGTATACCAGGATGTTGGAACAGAACCTAAGGAAGTTATACTTGTTGGTGGTCAGGTCCGATCTGAAAGCCAGGCTGTCAGGCATTATTAAAAAAAGAACCAGATGGGGTTCAGAAGCCAAGATAAGTAAGATTCTCCTGGTCAGGGATCCAGAGAGTCCAAGCAAACAATACAAGCAGAGTGATTCTTATCAGCACCTGACATTTGCTCCTACCTCTTGATCACCACTGCCCTATTTCAGATCCTCTCTGTATCTCACCAAGACTGTTCTTATTGCTTCCATATTGGAGTCAGATCCCTGAATATTAGTAATATTCATAGTTCCCTGAATGTACTGTCTCTGCCTTTCTGCCATATTACTCCCTGAAGTGCCTGGGGGTACCCTGCTCTCTCCAACTAGGTTTGCTCCTCTCATTACTCATTATTTGCCCTTAAGGTCCTAGTTCAAATAATAACTTCTTCACCTTTGACAGGCAGACTTAGGTCCTCTCTATACCCTGGATTTCCCTTATACCTTGTACTTACCATTATTTATAACAAATGCCATGTATTGTAATTGTTTGTGTCTCTACCTGTGCTTTGGTAGCTGGATCCATATCTTCATCTCTAATCCTTTCTCTTCTCTTGATGCCTAGCACACTGTAGATTTTCAATAAACATTTGTTAAATGAATGTTTAAGAGATTTTTGTGTATTATAGGCATGGCAAACAAATTATGGATTTTCTGAAATCTGATTTGAAATTTTTTTTTCCTTTTCTCTCAGCTACTGTAACTTCAGCTGTTTCACTGCCCCAAAATTTATCTCCTAAGTGTCTTATATGCAGATATAACAAAAATCCTTTAAAGTTACTATATACCAGGATCTGGAAAGATGGAAAAGTATATCTCTGCTGTTGGGGAAGGGTATGTTAGCCATTTAAGAAAATCTCTAGGGAAGTCCATTAGTAAAATCTGAAGGTGGGATGTTGGAATAGGGTTTTGCTGTGCTTGTTTGAGGTATTTAATTAATATACTTCTTGGACCGAATTGTTCAAACCTTATAGAAAAGCTCTTCTGTTCTTTCCTCTCTTTGCATTTCCATGCTATTACAAAATTTAGAGTACTAGGGGAATGTGGTTGGAGTTGAGAGATAAAAAGAAATTCTAGATTCTTTCCATGGGTAATGGTTTATAATGCCCTTTAATTTATCTGGCAGCATCTCAGAAAACAATATGATGTTTTGTTTAAGTAGCTTACCAGGTTTCTGAAAATTATTACATTGAGTAGTTTTTCAAAGGGCTCTACATAACTGACTGCAAACATCATGTCTTGATGACTATCAGCAGAATAAACACATATTTTTACTTACTGATTCCACTCAAATATTCCTAAATAGCTTTACTTGTTTTGGTTTTTGTTGCCATAGTTATTCTTCTCCCTCTTTGATGATTATTCATTTATTAATCAAACAAATATTCACTTAGCATCCACTGTATGCTGCACACTGGCCTGGGGAGCTAGAAACAGAAGAATGTACAAAGCGGACAAACTTCCTGCCTTCTTCAAATTTTAAAACTAGTGGGAGGGCTTCCCTGGTGGCGCAGTGGTTGAGAATCCGCCTGTCGATGCAGGGGACACGGGTTCGTGCCCCGGTCCGGGAAGATCCCGCATGCCACGGAGCAGCTGGGCCCGTGAGCCGTGGCCGCTGAGCCTGCGCGTCCGGAGCCTGTGCTTCTCAACGGGAGAGGCTACAACAGTGAGAGGCCTGCGTACCACAAAAAAAAAAAAAAAAAAAAAATACTAGTGGGAGAGGGACTTCCCTGGTGGTGCAGTGGTTAAGAATCCACTTGCCAATGCAGGAGACACAGGTTCGAGCCCTGGTCCAGGAAAATCCCATATGCCGCAGAGCAACTAAAAGTCCGTGTGCCACAACTACTGAGCCTGCGAGCCACAACTACTGAGCCTGCGTGCTGCAACTACTGAAGCCCGCGAGCCTAGAGCCCATCCTCCGCAACAAGAGAAGCCACCGCAACGAGAAGCCTGCTCACTGCGATGAAGAGTAGCCCCTGCTCGCCGCAACTAGAGAAAGCCCACGTGCAGCAACAAAGACCCAACGCAGCCAAAAATTAAATAAATTAATAAATAAATAAATTTAGGAAAAAAAAAAAACTAGTGGGAGAAATAGATTTTAGCAGAATTTCATCTTCTCTCCGTATCATAATTTGTGGCTTCAGATCTTTGGTGGAGAGAACTGGGTATAAAATGAATATATATAGCAGAACCCAGGCCACAAACTCAGTGAAATTCAAGGGACTGCCAGGTAACAGAAGTGATGGAAGTGGGGTGGAAAACGACCACTTTGAATTACTGCTACTTACAGCTTGATTTTGGAATAATAGTGGGTGGTGAGGACCATGGCAAATGGGAACATACCTACCCTGCCTGAGGAAGCAGCCATCCAGATCTGGATTATTGACATGTGGAAATGGACTCGCAGTGTTATCAGAGTCTGGAAATCTTTTTAATGTGTACTCTTTCAGTTTTAATGATGGTAGCAAATTGAAATTAAAATACTGTACATATCAAATAAAATATATCAGAGGGGTGGATTTGGCATGAGGGTTGCCAGTGTCTAGACTCAGAGTCTGAGCTTCCTGTGAGTAAACTGCATGAGTTTTAGCATCTAATTTGAATACACAGAAGCCTTGTTTTCTTCCTTCCTTGTTAGAATTACCAGATTAAGCAAATGAAAATAAAGATTGAGAACCAATTATATGTGCATTTCAGATAAGCAGCTAATAACGTTTTTAGTATATACCCCAGATATTGCACAGGATATGCTTATACTATGCAATACCATACAGTATTTGGGACATACTTATACTAAAACAGTATTCGTTGTATATCTGAAATTCAAATTTAACTGGGCATCCTATATTTTATCTGGCAATCCTGTTCCTAGTACTGTCTACTGTTTTGAATTTAAGTTTGCCAAATAAGTGGCCTATGGGTGAAATACTTATTTTCCCAATTTATTAATAATTAATGTAAATAATTAAAATTTTAATTTTTATTAAGTGATAGCTGTATGCCGAGCTGGGCATACCTTCAAATAGGAATAGGGGTTTTTTTGTTTGTTTGTTTTTTGTTTTTTAAATCTGGCTATCTATGGGGAAGCCTTCTTATTTAGCCTTTATATATAAACTTCTAAAAATGTTTTTACAATGTATTATTATTTTGGCACAAAAATAATAATTCTTTCTGTAGTCCAAATGAACATTTTTATCTACGTATTTATCCCCATGCTACCAACTTGCCTTTATGACCTTTAAAAAAACAACATATCTTTGTAAATGTCCTTTCCATGTTAGCACATTGATTTTTATTTTAATCTTTGAAAAGCTAAGTTCTGAGCACTTTGCTTTAACTAGTATTCTCCCTGATGCCCACGTCACTGTGCAATTTCTTTTGTACTTTTTGAGATTCTCCTATTCTTCCCTTCGTGATACTAACCATCTGTATTAATGAGATAATAAACCAGGCTTGTTGCTAATGAATCGATTCATTCAACTCTAGATTTAATTAGAAAGACATTTAACATGCCAGCAGATGTTCTGGTTTTGTTTAATTGTCCCCAAATATAATAAAATACAATGAATTTTTATATTTTTGCATAAATTAAACTAAATCAAGATTTGTTACTCTATCATGTATTATAAAAGGCTAACTGATGGAGTTTTGTTACCATTGTATTCCAAGTATCAGAAGGAAAATCAGTTTCCTTCTAAAAACACTCACCTAACTCTTAACTGACGCAAGAGTAGAGTCTAGGAGTAGAGTATCCTGACCCTCAAATCTATATAAAGGAAACTAAGCCATGGATGCATCCCAAAATGTTGGGTTTTTTTTTTCCTTTCAGCACTTTGATAGGGGATGCGTCTTCTAAATTAATTAACCAATAAAAAAGTTACTTAAGAACTGTAATTCCAGAGACACTATCTAGTGAGGTTTTTTTTGTGTGTGTGTGTGGTATGCGGGCCTCTCTGTTGTGGCCTCTCCCGTTGCGGAGCACAGGCTCCGGACGCGCAGGCTCAGCGGCCGTGGCTCACAGGCCCAGCCGCTCCGCGGCACGTGGGATCCTCCCGGACCGGGGCATGAACCCTTGTCCCCTGCATCGGCAGGCGGATTCTCAACCACTGCGCCACCAGGGAAGCCCTAGTGAGTTTTTTTAATTATTTGCTTTTCATGGTTTTGCTTGCAGTATTCAAAGGACTTTTACTTTAAAAAAAAGAGAAAAAGAAAAAGGCAAAGTTTTAGGAGAGATTTTAATGTTCAGGACTTTTATTAGAGAAATTGGCAGGGAAGCTTTTAAATATGTTAGTGCGTGCACAAAAGTAACAGCTCAGACAAATTGAGCAGTCCTTACTTTGGACCTTCAGCCTCTAACATGCCCTTCCTCGAAAAGAAATGAAAGGATTCTATGCAGTGTCCCAGATACCAAGTCAGTAGATGACGTGAATTAAGCAATACTCAGATACAAAGCAAATTACAGATACATTAGGAAAAAACTGTCTTAAAAATATTACCAAATGGGTAAATTCATCCATCCTGGGCACACTTCCTGAGGTAGGGGTATAAAGACTTGCAGAGTAGCTAAAGAGGAGGAGGAAGACAATAGTAATTTCTTTCACCCTTCCAGCTCAGCTTTTTTTGTTCTTTTGTTTGGTAGTTCCTTTTGTTTAAAAATATGTATTTTTTAAAAATAGGGATCATAGTATAAATATGGATTTATACAGTTTTTTCCTGAGTATTTCCGCATGCCACTAAACCTCTCAAAACACATTTTTTTTTTTTTTTTTTTTGTGGTACGTGGGCCTCTCATTGTTGTGGCCTCTCCCATTGCGGGGCACAGGCTCCGGACGCGCAGGCTCAGCGGCCATGGCTCACGGGCCCAGCCGCTCCGCGGCATGTGGGATCTTCCCGGACCAGGGCACGAACCCGTATCCCCTGCATCGGCAGGCGGATTCTCAACCACTGCGCCACCAGGGAAGCCCTCAAAACACATTTTTAATGACTTTGTTTAATGTCTATAATTCATTTAATCATTCTCTTGTTGTTGGATATTAGGTCATTTTATTTTTTTCTAACATTAAATTAACATCAATAGATATTCTTTAGTAAAACCCCCAATCTTGCTTTTATAGGGTAGTTATTTCGGGGAAGTGATCAGCCTTAGGTACCAGTTAAATTTTGGTTTTCACATTACATTTCAGAGTGTAAGGAATGCAACAGTTTTCTAAAACTAGGGCAAGAAGAGAATGAAATCAGGCAGGTAGGCCAGGCAGAGAGCAAAGGTGATGGAACAGAAAGTTGTACCTACTCTGGTTTCTGTACCATCCCAACTTCTGCAATGAAGTTACAGCATAGAGTGATTGCTTTTTTTTAATCTGAGGTTCACTTCTTACAACTTTGCAATATTTTTCTTTTAGTTTTAACAGTTCTTTCAAGGATTTGGTAGGATTGTTAATATCATTCATATACAACCACAGAAATGTGTGTGAGACATAGAGATTAGACCTTGTCATGATAGGCTACCATAATCCCTAATATTTATTTGTAGTTTTTTTTTTCCCCTAATATTTAATAATCTCTAAGTAGAACTTGTCTCAGTGGTTCTCTTACTTCTAAGTTTGCTCAGGCAGCTTGGAGAAGATTCCAACCACCATAAAAACTTGAGGCATTAAGTAGCTTCGTGAATTTCGAGTGTCTTTCTGGGCACTGCTCTAGCATCTTTGAATTCCCTTCTGGGCTTCCCCTATATTCAATACTGTAGGGCTGTCTGGTGTTGTTAGCTTCAACCAGGTGCTTGGGTCATTGGAATGAAGGTTCAGCTTTGACATTTATTTGCCTTCAAAACTAGTAATAATGTACCTGGAGACCAACTGTGTCTCATTTCACAATTTATAAAGTCTGTTTTACCTAACAGCCAACAATTAGGTTTTCTGCCTATAAAAAAAAAAAAATGAGAGGATGCAAAATACATTTGCTATATCCCATAAAGAGCTAATGAATGACATTTTATATGCCTAGCTATGTCTACTTTCTGGCTGTGTTTTTGATTTTTCAGATTGAGAAAGGTGACTGTAGTTAACCTTTGAACAACAGCGGTCTGAGCAGTGAGAGTCTACTTTTACCTGGATTTTTTTTTCTGTAAATACTGCAGTACTACATGATGTGCAGTTGCTGAGGTTGCTGTGGAACCACACGTAAGGAGGGCCTGCTGTAAAATTCTAGGCTGATTTTCAGCTTCGAGGGGGCCGGCCCAATCCCCGCCTTGTTCAAGGGTCAACTCTACTTAATTTGGGTCCTTATTTCTTGCTTTTTCTGGGAGAAAAATAATAACTTGTATCAAAGGTAGAAACAAAATCTCATTTTTTAGAGATTTTTAACCTCTCCTCTAATTTATTTTCTTGCTTCTTGTCTGAATTTTACCACATGTAACATTTTGCCCCAAATCCTTATATTCTTTAACCTTCATGGTCCCTTTAGAATTGTGTTTTTAGGAGTTTCTTTATAATCTGCTCTCCATCAAAAGACACCAGTGCTCATTTGTTTAATCCTCTTGAATATCAAAGCCTCTAGTCAAAGCTTTTGTGTCATTCTGCTTGCTTTTACTTGAATATTCTGTAATAGAAGACGTTTTTAAAGCAAGGTGACCTGAACTACCCTTTGTTCCAAATAAAGTTGCTTCATTTTTAAGTAACATCCTTTGATTTATACCAAGACAATAAACATTTTAAAAATCTACTTACTTTTTTAAGTGCTGTGCTAAAAGTTTAAAGTCTTATCCTCTACTAAACATTTATTCTTCTGTTCAGTGCCTTGTAGCATATGAGTACCAAGGGTGTATTCATTTTCTGTAGAATTTGGTGTTCCCTAACTCATTGCTTTATATTTCTCTACAATGAGTTCTGTACACTGCTCTCAGCCTGCCTGCGTAGCTCTCCTCCTTCCTACAATCTGCCCTTCTAGTTTTGTGGCCTCAGTAGATTTCATCTCCCTTCATATTCTGTCTTCCAAATTACTGAAACATTTTTTAAAGCAGTTAAATTTAAAGATTATTATTGATCCATGTGTATAGACTGCTTGCCCAAATTTATGGATCTTAAAATTGTCAAGCTGCTGGCCAGGAATTTTCAGCCTTATATTAAAGCTCAGAAAGAAAGCCAAGGGGAGAACAATGCAGGGAGTATTGTCTTACAAAGAGAACTTTGGGCTTAAAGTTCCCATTGTAAATAATATTTTTAGTTTCAGGTTATTTTAAGTTTTTTTTTTTTTTTGGTCTATTTGCCTTAAGTACTTTTTATTTACGAAAAAATTACTGCATGTGATTTATTTTCTCGATTAATATGTTAAAAGCCTAAGAAGTGAATTATATTAATAAAGGTAATTTAATGGCATAAAACATTTGTTCCATGGGATTGTCTCTCAGAATGTTTTATAAACGATGTAGAGGATTATATATTTTTTTAAATACATTTTGTCTTATTAGTACAAATGTATGCTGTTAATCATATTTAGATACTCTTCAAAGCTTAGTATTTAAGAGGCTATTTTGTTTTAGATTTGTTTCAATTAAAAATATGGATACTTTTGGTTGTAAATGTTGATGAATAATACTGCCTAACTTCATGGGGACTCTGCCATTCACGGTGTCCATTAAATAGTAATAAAATTAGAAAGGAGCAATAATAAGTTACTATACACCACATTTAAATAACATTTCTATGGTCATGAAAGGGTGGGGACACCAAGGTCTCTCCATCATAATCCAAATATTAGGATATTTGCTCAGGAAGAGTATAATGACTCCAAGGTTAGGCTCTGGAATCAGACTGTCTGCATTCCAATCCTCTGTGGAAGCCTTTGGTCTAGGAGGTCATTGCTCAATCTCTGAATCAAAAAGCTGGATTTACTGTTGCTGGACAGTGGAGACCTGTACTTAAAAGGCATAGTCTTTCTGACAAAGCAGACTGCTGATCTTGTTTTGGGCTTTGGGAATCATAGAGATCAGAGACCATTGGACTCTCAGAAGCGGTATTGTGTGGGGTTTGGTAGACCTTTAGCTATAGCAGTATAGTCGCTGAATGAAGCCGTTGCCAGTTAACTGACTTTCAGAAGTATGGTAATGGATTGAGTTGTCACTGACCCACTGCAATAAGTTTAAAACTGTGATTCTCTTACTACCTAACAATAACAAAACTGCCTTCCTCGTAGAACTTTTTTTGATAATTAAATCAAAGATTGTATATAAACATCCTAGCATAATGCCTAACAAAAACAAGCCATCATTGGGGCTTCCCTGGTGGCGCAATGGTTGAGAATCCACCTGCCAGTGCAGGGAACACGGGTTCGATCCCTGGTCCGGGAAGATCCCACATGCCACGGAGCAACTGAGCCTGTGAGCCACAACTACTGAGCCCACATGCTGCAACTACTGAAGCCTGCACGCCTAGAACCATGCTCTGCAGCAAGAGAAGCCACCGCAACAAGAAGCCCACTCATTGCGATGAAGAGTATCCCCTGCTCGCCGCAACTAGAGAAAGCCCATGCGCAGCAAGGAAGACCCAAAACAGCCAAAATAAATAAATTAAATAAATAAATAAATTTTAAGAAAAACAAAAAACAAGCCATCATCTTCATCACTCTGGCCTTAAAGAAGGGTAGACTGTAAAGCCTTTAGAGCATTCGATCATCATACTGGGTCAGTATAAGCACCTCACATTGGCCTCATTCCCCAGTGTTATATAATACATACTGCTCATTTTCACTTTTTAAAAAAAATATTTTTATTTATTTATTTGCTTATGCTGGGTCTTAGTTGCAGCAGTTGTGGCTTGCCAACTCCTTAGTTGTGGCATGCAAACTCTTGGTTGCGGCATGCATGTGAGATCTCATACCCTGACCAGGGATTGAACCCAGGCCCCCTGTATTGGGAGTGTGGAGTCGTAACCACTGCACCACCAGGGAAGTCCCCATTTTCACTTTTATGTGTGCTTAATACACGGCTCTACAGTGTCAACATTTTATGCAGTGTTTATTTCACTTTTAAATAGATACCATTTGCTTTCTAGACCAGTGGGCTTTTTGTGGGTTTGGTTTGGTTTTTAAGCTTTTGTGAGAATCACAGATCTCTTTGAGAACCTGGTAAAAGCTGTGAACTCTTCCCGAGTGATGTTTGTGTGCATATACATATTTTTATATACAATTTCTTAGATTCTCAGATTCTATGAAAGCTCAGGCCCTGCTCTTCAAAACTACCTCTGTTCCAAAAGATAGTTTTCTGTGAGATTCTTTACATCTAGAAGCAATAGGTTTCAGTTGTAGGACATTGGGTAATACCAATAAAAATAGCCCTTTATGATAGAAAACATAAAATGTATCTTGGAGATTGAGGGTGAAGGTTGAAATGGATTAGACAAAAAGGTGCCAGTTCCTAGAGGCCACAGTGGCCCTTTTTAGGCAACAGTGCAGGCTGGGCAATAGCTTTTGAACATTAGTATACAGAAGCACACCTGGGATCCTGCTCTGGGCACAACACCCCAAATTTGGTTAATTAGATCTGGCACTGGATGATTCTGATCCTAACTACTCTTAAAGGAAAACTAAAGTAATCAAATCCAAACACTGTTATGATATAGCAAGTTCTCCCCACTTTCCTCTCCAGTCCAGTTTTTTTTTAAATATCTGTCTCTCTTGCACCGTAAGGAATCCTCTGAAACAACATAAGCATTTCACTAGAAGATTTTGTAGTGTCAGGTCACTAGGCCTTTGGTTCTTAAATTACATCACCTGTTAAAACAGGTTGCTTGTTAAAATGCAAATTTCTGGACCCCACCCCCAGAGTTTCTGATTTAGTAGGTCCTGGTCTGGGGCCCAGTGATTTGCATTTCTAACAAGTTTTCAGGTGATGCTGATGCTGCTGGTCCAGGGCCACACTTTGAGGAGTGCTGCTCAAGGCATTGATGCATCATTGGTCCTCTAGGCCCACTTACCACTGGTCACAAACACGAGATTGTTTATACCAGCTACTCAAACTCAATAATTTAACTTGTGTTAAGTAATTATTTGTAATAACTCCAGGTCAGTTGATAGGGATAATTGCTCTTGGTTAGTGCCTAACAGTCAATAAAAGTGTTGCAGAAATGTCTTCAGGCTTGAGAGAATGGGACAAGGGCAGAAAGAAACTTTTCAGTAAATTATTTAGTAAGATTTAAAAAAAGGAACCACAGCAACCCTGACTTTAAAATGCAGAGTGCTTCCTCTGGACCCTAGCCTGACTCTAGTTGAGAGAAACTTTTGAGCAAAGGCTGCATCCGTAACCGGGAATAGGTCACTTATAATATGGCCCTACCTAGGTTATGCTTCCCTAGAAAGGAAATAAGGAGCTCCTATAGCTAGAGAGATTGTTGACCATGTTTTCTGACCCTCTTCATATCAGAATAAAAGAAAGAAATCAAGTTCATGTTCAAAGTCAACAATTATGATATCTGGTTACCCCTGCTAATCTCACCTCCTAATTGCTAATGACCAGACTTTTTTTTTTTTAAAGAATCAATTTTATTTATTTATTCATTCATTCATTCATTTGTTTATTTTTGGCTGCGTTGGGTCTTAGTTGCTGCACACAGGCTTTCTCTAGCTGTAGTGAGCAGGGGCTACTCTTCGTTGTGGTGTGCGAGCTTCTCATTGCCGTGGCCTCTCCTGTTGCAGAGCACGGGCTCCAGGCGCACAGGCTTCAGTAGTTGTGGCACACAGGCTCAGTAGTTGTGTCTCATGGGCTTAGTTGCTCCGCGGCATTGTGGGATCCTTCCGGACCAGGGATCAAACCCTTGTCCCCTGCATTGGCAGCCGGATTCTTAACCACTGCACCACCAGGGAAGTCCCATGACCAGACTTTCTTTAACCACTTCCATAACTAAAGATATAAATTATCCACATTAAAATATTGGTACCCTTTGACCTAGAAATTCTACTTCTAATTAATCCTAAGAAAATTATTATTTTAAAAAGAGCAGAGATTTAGCTAAAGGCATATTCACTGCAATTTTGTTTATAATAGCAAGAAATGTATACAATTGGTTAAATGTTATATTCCATTGTTAGAATACTCTGGTTATTTTAAGTAATTTTATAGAAGGATGTTTGGTGGTGTGGAAAGTTCTTTATGGCATATTAAGTGGAGGGAAAAAAACATGTATCAGGAAAGTATTTTGGGGATTTTTAATTAAAAATGTGTGGAGAGGGCTTCCCTGGTGGCGCAGTGGTTGAGAGTCCGCCTGCCGATGCAGGAGACACGGGTTCGTGCCCTGGTCCGGGAAGATCCCACATGCCGCGGAGCAACTAAGCCCGTGAGCCATGGCCGCTGAGCCTGTGCGTCCGGAGCCTGTGCTCCGCAACGGGAGAGGCCACAGCAGTGAGAGGCCCACATACCGCAAAAAAAAAAAAAAAAATGTGTGGAGATATATATGAAGAAAAATTATCATCATGTTAAATATGCTTATTTCTGAATCGTGGGATTATGGGTGCGTTTCCCCTTTGTTTTGCTTAAAAGTTCTACAATGCACATTTTTGTTGTCTGAAAATTTTGTTTTAGAAATCTGTACGATTTAAACTATTTTAGTGAGAGTTTTAATCAAGTATTACACCAGTCAACCAAGGAGTACAGAAAATAACTGAGAGCATTTTCTTACATTTTGAATAAGAAGAAAAAGTGAAAGTCTCAGAACAGTACTGGATGCTTCTCCCTATTAAAGAAAGGTCAGTGCTGGGAGAGGGAAGGGTGCAGAAGAAAGCTGCTGGAGACTGCCCTGTTAGCCTTTAAATGGTAAAGGCAGACAGAACTGAGTGTAGTATTGCCATCGAACTACAGAGAGAACTCTGCCTATTACCAACATTTCTACATTTATTAGTTTAATTCTTAAGATGACTGTATAGTTACTGTCTGGCCAGTGGATCACTAACAATGGTCCAGGGGTATCACTGGCTATAAAATCACAGACCAGGAAATGAAGACATTTTTTGGACATTGGGTAAGAGTTTCAGTATCTTCAGCAATTTCCAGTAAGATATCTGAAGACCTCACCAGCGTATCATAATAAACTTTTGAAAATAATTATAAAATTTAGCTTTGTTGAATACTGAAAACCTCACTGATAGCTCTAAAGTTTTACTGTACTCCTAAAACAATTGCTTACCAGAAACTAGCAGTGCCAATAATTTGTTTTGTAAAATATCCCTTGGCTATTTGTAGTTGGAGGTCTTCTCCTGTGGAGCTCTTTGTGTCACAGGTATGTTAGATTTAAAGAGCTCATCCTTGAAGTTTCTTAATAATCCCTTAATGCAACAAAAAAAGTATATTTATCTTTTAATGAATGTAGGACTCATCTCTTTAATATTAATAAACTTTATACTCTTTATTCTTTTTTAAGTAAGAGTTTGTTCAACCCAATGGCTTTCATCTGGGTGAGTGGTTTATGAAGCTTCCCAAATTATTATAACAATATCCCTTTCCCCCACTGTAAATTACATGTTTGGAGCACAGCAGAAATGACAGCTTGCAGTGAGATTCAGAGTGAAGCACCTTTCTGCTCTGTAATAGATTCCTTTGACCACTGCTATATCCTTTTATATTTAAGTATATTGGGTATGTTGAATAGAATTACTGTCCCATTAGCTTATTTTATACAGTCCAAATAACTTATTTTGTGTTTTATATTTTATTTAGTAGCTATCATGCATGATCAACAACCAACGTTCAGTGGAGTGCTAGGATTTGGGAAACCTAATGTCTTTTGATGCTGATCTTATCTTTATTGATTTTATCAGTCAATTATTTCCCTATTGTGTTTTAACTTTAAATACATTCTGTTCAAAAAATCTTATTTCTTAATTGCTTTACAGCTTTGTAGAGTCAGAGCTGAGAATGAGAAGAGGTTGGAGAATGGTCAGAAGAGAGCAAGGGCGATGAACAGCCCTTTTAAGAATTGCTGACATTTGACTAGCTTTATTGGCTGTTTTGGGGTTTTTTTGGTTTTGTTTTTTTAATCTCTTGTCTGATTCCAAAAGTCGCCTTCTTTTTTTTTTTTTTTTTTTCGGTACGCGGGCCTCTCACTGTTGTGGCCTCTCCCGTTGCAGAGCACAGGCTCAGCGGCCATGGCTCACGGGCCCAGCCGGACCGGGGCATGAACCCATGTCGCCTGCATTGGCAGGCGGACTCTCAACCACTGTGCCACCAGGGAAGCCCTCCCCTTCATTTTTTTTTCCCCTTTCCTGTTTTTCCATTCTTTTTTCTTAGTGTACTTTTAATTACTAGGGAATATCTGCTGACTGGAAGAGCACTAGGAGGTTTGAGTCATCAGACCTAGGAAGCATAGAGGAAGACAGGGTGTTCTCTACTGTTGACATCACCTAATTCCACAAAGGGGATCTGAGCCCACTGCACTTTCAAAATAACAGTGGTGGCAGCTTGCCTTATCAGAGATCTTCCCCAAGATTTCCCTGGATGCTCCCTCAGATGACTGAAATTCTCAAGCAACTGGAACTCACCCTCTCCTTTCATGGGGAAAGCTATAGTTTTGTTAACTCTAGCCCAGTGTAAGACCCATCCAAATGATTCTGAATGGTTTTGAGTGTCATTTCTGGAAAGTCAAAAGTACCTTCTGACAATTTGACTTGAAGGTGACTTTATCTATATGTTCCTTAAGGATTTACAACATGTTGCTTTTCTGTCTTTTCTGTTCTTTTTGTACAGAACTTTATCCCACATAGGATCATTTGGTGAACACTCGAAATTTGGAATGAATTTATAACACAAGAAGTACAAAGAATAATTTATAGATCATTGCTTCTGAACTGTTTTTTTGTCACCTCCAAAATTAAAATCCAAAGTGGATTTTGTGCAATTATATGTCTTCAGATCAAAGTAAAACATACCGCAACTATGGATGGGTTGCTGCTGTTTTGTCAGTACATATACTCTTTCCTTGGCTTGCTTATTTTGAATTGCTGTCAATTTTTTGAAGATAATTTTGTGTATCTATTTTAGGTGGTTTATAGAAATATCTGGTGAGGTTTCATTGATTGCCACTTAATAACTTCAAATACACAGTCATTTAAGCATTTTGTTTTAATATAAATTTCTTGAGAGGTCTCTTCACTGTTAAGACTCTGCGCCTCTTTGATATCAGTGTTTTTTTATTCCATGAGTCAATACCCTGAATCTTACAGACTGGCACTCTTGAGTGATACTTATTATCTTCCTCTATTTAGTATTTTTCTCTCTCAGAATGGCAATTTTATATCTGTATTTTGGGGGATAAATCCATTCCAGTAAAATTGGTTATAAAGCATGTTTTGATAAAACAAGTGCTATTTTCTCATTGTTTTACAGAATAAAACTGGAACTGCATTGGGGAAGGACAAAGCCTCCTTGTTGGCTTGGCTGTAACGTGATGCAGAAACTGTTAAGATGGCCAGTTATTTGGCATAATGAGCATTGGCCTATACAAGAAGGCTTGTTGTAACACTTTACTAGGGAGGCAAGAGGCGAAGTAGAAAAAAACTTGTAGGTTGTAGTTTTCTCATCCCTGAAGTGGAGTTTTGATTCTAGGTCCTCACTCGCTGTAAGCTGTGCTATGCTATACCAGAAGCACTTTTTCAATATGTGGAGTACCGTGATTCCCTAGTCCCACATTCTTTTATTAAGGGTGTTTAAGTCTAAAAACTGAGCTATGTTATCAGTAGATGCCCTCTTCTGTCCCGGTGTATTCGGCCCTAAAAATACTTTGTTATATACAAATAACAGGTGCTTCTACTCTAGTAACCTTATGCATTCCTGAAAAACTGCATTCTACAGAAGTACGCGACACAAATAACAGGTCTTGCGCGTGGCAGGGAGTGGGGGATTGGGTTAGGGATAGATCACTCAAAACCAGTAGAACTTTGTAAACCAGAGCAATCCTAATAAAAAGAGCAGCATGGTTAAGTCTCCACTGGATTTACAGTCCAGTTAATTCTTTGTATCACTGAACTCTGGAATTCATGCTGCCTCCTTCAAACTGTAGTTCCTTGGAGACATTTGCTCCTAATGAAGACCAGTTTTATCAAAATTAAATAGCCAACTCACTGTGTAGACTTCTGTCAATCAGGTGTTTTGTTTTGTTTTTAAGACTTTATTTTTTTAGAGCAGTTTTAGGTTTATAACAAAATCGCAGAGGTACAGAGGTTTCCCATATACTCCTTACCCCCATACATGAATAGCCTTTCCCATTATCAACGTTATTCACCAGAATGGTACATTTTTTACCAAGGATGAACATACGTTGACCTATCATAATCACCCAAAGTCCATTGTTTACTTTAGGGTTCCCCCTTGGTGTTGTACATTCTAAGGGTTTGGACAAATGTATAATGGCATATGTCCATTATTATAATATCCTACAGAGTATTTTTAGTGCTCTAAAAATCCTCTGTGCTCTGCATAATCATCTGTTCCCACCCGCATCCCAGCTACCACTGATCTTTTTATGGTCTCCATAGATTTGCCTTTTCTGGAACGGCGTATAGTTAGAATCATACAGTATGCAGCCTTTTTAGATTGGCTCCTTTCACTTAGTAATATGCACTTAAGATTGTTCCATGTGTTTTTATGTCTTGATAGCTCATTTCTTTTTAGTGCTGAATAATATTCCATTGTCTGGGTGTACCAAAATTGATTTACCCATTTGCCTACTGCAGGACATCTTGGTTGCTTCCAAGTTTTGACAACTATGATTAAAACTGCTGTAAACATCTGTGTGCAGGTTTTTGTGTGGACATCAGTTTTCAGCCCCTTTGGGTAAATACCAAGGAGTATGATTGCTGGATTGTATGATAAGAGTATGTTTAGTTTTGTAAGAAGCTGCCACACAGTCTTCCAAAGTGACTGTACCATTTTCATTTCCACCAGCAACGAATGAGAGTTCCTGTTGCTCCACATCCTCAACCAGCATTTGGTGTGTTCCGTGTTCTGGACTTTGGCCTAGTGGGATCTTGTTTTAATTTGCATTTCCCTGATACCATATGATATGGAGCATCTTTTCATATGCTTATTTGCCTTCTGTATATCTTCTTTGATGAGATGTCTGTTAATATCTTCAGCCCCATATAATATTGTAAATCAACTATACTGCAATTAAAAAATAATAAAGATCTTCAGCCCGGTTGTTTGTTATCTTATTGTTGAGTTTTAAGAGTTTTTTGGTATATTGTGGATAACAGTCCTTTATCAGGTGTGTCTTTTGCAAATCTTTTCTCCCAGTCTGTGGCTTGGCTTCTGTGGCTTGGCTTCTAATTTTCTTGATACTGTGGAAGTTTTTAATTTTAATGAAGTTCGCCTTATCAATTATTTCTTTCAGGGATCCTGTCTTTGGTGTTGTATCTAAAAAGGCATCATCATGCTCAAGGTCATCAAGGTTTTCTCCTATGTTATTATTGACTTAAAAATGCACAACATAAAAGCTGTGAGTCTGGTTTATTCATTTTCTTACTAAGGACTGTAGCACTGGAGACAGCCTCTCAGGTAACTCTGAGAAACTGTTCCAAGAAGTAAGCAGGGAGGTCAGTATATTTGTGATTTTGGCAAAGGTGGTCTGTGCAACCAAGCACACCTCTTGGTAGAAGGTTGCTGGTAGTCACGAGGAGCAGATATCTTAGTTCATGGTTTTAGTGCTTTTCTGAGTATGGGAAGATGCAAGAATCCAGGTTCATAAAAAAGTTTCTTCTGAAAATATCTCACTATCTGAAGGCCTGTTCTGCCAGTTTTCCCAGAGCCTAGAGAGCCTCATTCCTGATCTCCACCCTGAACTCCTTTCAGGACGTGTTGAAGATCAGCAACTACAGTGGCTAATGACTCAATCCTTGTGGAGCTGGATGGCCAGTGGCATTTTTTAGTTGGCATTATTGTCTAAGAGTTTTACAGTTTTGTGTTTTACAATTAGGTCTGTGATCCATTTTGAGTTAATTTTTGTGAAGAGTGTAAGGTCTGTGCCTAGATTGATTTTTTGGTGTGTGGAGAGGGGCCTGTGAATGTCCATTTGTTCCAACCATTTGTTGAAAAGACATTCTGTCAGTCAGGTGTTATTTAAACACGGGCAGAAATGCCATTGCACCTTGTTCATCTGTATCATCAGCTTCCTTGAATAGCTTAACATAATGGAAAGAGTAGCAGTTCTTGAAGTCCCTACTTGCTGTAAGGAAGAATTAACTAGATTTTCAGGAGTTTTGTTAAAGATTGTTGTATATTGCTTAGGCTTTCTTTAAATAATAAGAAAGCATGCCGTGATTGCTTCAAATCACTATTTTGCTGGAAAAAAATACACATTATCTAATACAACTTCTGTGTTATGCTGATGTTATTCTTCAGTTTATCAAATGTGTATGGGCAGATTCACAGTAAAGAAACATATTGTATCAATGACTTTAATTTGATTACCTTTCATAAATGAAGTGCAAAGATGTTGTTTTCCCCAAAACCAGAAACCATTTTTTAATCTTCCCCCATAAAATGTCTTCTTACACTAAATTATGAAGTCATAGAATTGATCATAACAGGTTTTCCTTAGAACAGTAGTTTATGGATTCACATAAAACATGTACCAGTCACCACAGAATGATTACATTAGAATCACTGTGTGAAAAACATCATGTTTCCAAAGCTCCCTAGTTGATTTATATGTACCATCAGGTTTGAGAATCACTGCCTGAAAATAAAAATAACTAAAGATATTCATCAAGTATCATTTTTAGTAAAGTTGCATTTGGACATCCAATGAAGCCAGTACTAGTCAGATGAACTGCTGACAAAATTCTGTGTTTGCTGTTGCATGAGTAATTTGCAACATGTACTATCTTATGTCAACTAACTTCCACCCATTCTATTAGGGATACAAGATATATATCACTTTTTGGATTAATTTTTGTAATTATGAGGTAAACCATGGGAAATTAGTACTACATCTGAAATTCTAGGATTAAAATCTGTTGTATATTTTATTGTCCAGCAGCTTTTTATTTCCTCTTCCTTTGTATTGGAAGTCAAGTGATTTTTGTGATGTAATCACATTTACAGAAGGTTATTTTACATCATGGAGATGGGATTTGTACTAAACTCACTGAAGATACGGGAGAGGTTGTTGGTAGACAGGTAAATTGAGAATTATATTTTTTTAAATGTTCTGAAAAATGATTGGATCACAAGTGTTTTGCAGAAGCTTTAAAAGACTACTCACAATTGTCTTTATAAAAGCAGCAGCTCCAGATAACTTGAAGAAAAAGGATTTGTTAAATACCTCAAAGTAAGACCAAACAACTACCCAAGCAGTTTGGCATGTAACTGGAACTAAGGAAGTGCATCCAGTGCTTCAGTATTTCACTTGCTGGAGATAGGCTACCTTACCATTGTATGTTCTTTTCTCTCCTCTGGTGCTTCTTACATTCTAGGTCGTATGAGATGCATCTGTGAACGTGACCAGCCTCCCTGGTGGAAAAGATGTAGGTTCCTTGAGGGCAGGGTCGTTCTTATTCTTCTTTATTTGCTCTCCAGTATCTAGCACAGCCTTTTGCCTGAAAGTGGGCTGGAAGGAAAAATTACTTTCTAGGGAAATATTTTTATAAAACAGAGTGATACAATGAATATCAGCCAAGACTTCTCCTAACTTCCAGAAAGTTTCTATTTCAGTATCAGGGCTGAGAAGTAATCTGTTATTATTTTCATCCTCAAATCCTCTAGAGCCTTGCTATTACAGAGCTGCTTTATTGCTGAGAAGGCTATTATAAAGAGGTCTTTTACTATTTCAACAATTAAAATCTGTCAGATGGAATCTCAGCTGACTTTAACCAGTGCTGGATAATCTAGTAAATACTGTCATAGCCAAGGTTCACTGTATTAATAATAGATTTTCTAAAGAAGTTAGAATAAATTAGTAATTGTTAACTTTAACATATCACCCAAAGAATTAGCAAATTTTCTTAGTTTTATAATTTGCTGTGATATTTAGTGCTTAAGATAGCAAAATTGCTTGTCAGAAGAGTAGAGAACGTATTCAGTGACTTTTCTCCACATGAAAAATCTGTTCAGCACAGATACTCATTTGAAACTACGGCTTGATTTTATTCTAAATTATTATGTTTGGGACATAAGCCAAAGAGAGAAATGCGTTTGTAGAGTTGTTAACAAGACAACACTTTTCATTCAGTGAAAGACAAAAACTCATTTTTTTCAAGGAGCTAATTGATATCTGATATATACATACATATGTATGTATATAAGTGTGAGGAATTAAACTGTTCTAAAACAAGAATTTAAATCACTGATTATGTGATACTTTTGAAAAGTTCCTATTTATTAATATGCTTTTCTGTGCCTAAAAATAATTATTCTTAACAAAACTATTGTACTAATTATTCATATTGATGAATTAAGACATCAGACATTAAAATTAAAAGATGACATAGCTATTTAAATAGAGATATGTAAGTCCCACAACTCAGAAAACTTATGATTCTATCAAAAACACTAATTATACTTAATAGGGAAATATCAGATAAGTAATCTACAATTTTCTAGTTGCCAGCCCATTTCATTAAAATATTGACTAGAATACTAATTCCAAAGTAATTGCCTGTCAAATCGAACCAATTAAATTAGGTTAAACCCAGCCTCTGTGGATGCACTGTGAAATCTCCACTGGGCACTACTTATTTAGAAAGCATAAGGTAGGCCAATAACCAGTCAGGTGTTTATGAGTCAGAATTTACCCTTCCTTCCTTTCCATCTTTTCCCCCATAGATTTCAGTAAATAAGAGTATTCATCAGTTTGCTTTGTTTCTCCATTCCTGCCAAAAAATCTTATTTGTCAGTGTCTTTTGTTACATTGGCCTCCTGTCAGGATCACCAGGAGATGATCCTATGTTTCAAATAGGTTATCCTGATAAATTAAATTTTCCATTAACTGAGGTGAAAATTTTATTACTTTTTTTGCTTATTTCCAGATTTATATTCCCAAATTCCTGATGTCTGCCTCCTGCCCACTACTGCCTTCTACTGGTAGATGGGAGATAATGTTGAGGACTTAGTTACGATTTGTTCTGTTACTTAGAATGAAATATATATATACCCAGCCTTGAATTCCAGTTGGAGTCCCAGCATTCCTATCACATAAAAACTTGTAGTAGTTTTACATTTAAGTACTCTGAAGTATCTTTGATAGTGTAGAGTAGGAGCAGTAGAAGATGTGAAATATCAGTGATGTGAGAGAATAAAGTAATAACAGAGTATGGTTTTTTATCTTTCATTCCAACTCCTTTTGGATTCTAAATCTCTCATTGCCGATAAACTTTAGAGTTAGAGAAAATATTTCTGAAGAAATGAATATACTTAACCATGTATGTTTTAAAGTACTTTTTTTTAATATGGTAACTCTATTTTTATTTTTTTAAGGAACCTCCATACTGTTCTCCATAGTGGCTGCACCAGGTTACATTCCCACCAACAGTGTAGGAGGGTTCCCTTTTCTCCACACCCTCTCCAGCATTTATTATTTGTAGACTTTTTAATGATGGCCATTCTGACCAGAGTGAGGTTATATCTCATTATAGTTTTGATTTGCATTTCTCTAGTAATTAGCGATGTTGAGCATTTTTTCATGTGCCTGTTGGCCATCTGTATGTCTTCTTGGAGAAATGTCTCTTTAGGTCTTCTTAAAGTACATTTTTAACAGTAGAAATCTTAATTTGATTTAAATTTACAAATAATCATTTATCATATTAATAAGGAAGGATTTATTTTTATCCATTTACTTTCTTTTCCTAGGATTTATTTCCCTCTGAAATGTCATGAACTTATATTTCAAACAGCTATTGCTTTCACATTATTGTTACTACTGCATTATTAAAGTAGACACTACTAATTCCTCTTTATGGAATGGATTAAGATAAGAAGGTATCATGTGTAAACCAGAAATAAGTAATCGATAGCCAGAAAAGCAGCCTGAGAAAGGAAACTTAATCACATTTCACTGTTACGTAGTTTTGAAAGTAGGAATTGCAACATGGAAAGGGAGGCCCCAGCCAGTATTTTAGATTCTTCAGTGCTTTCATATTACAGTAAGGAAAAGGAGCTTAATATCATCTCCGTCATAATCTGAGCAGGAAATCAAGTCATTTCTGCATCCTCTAGTCTACTACATCATTTGTTCCTGAGTTTTTTGAAAAATTTTTGTTGATTTTTTTCTATATTTTTTCTATTCTCTATTTCATTTATTTCTGTCCCAATCTTGTTTGTTTCCTTCTGCTAAATTGGAGATTGGTTTGCTCTTCTTTGACTAGTTCCTTGAGTTACAAAGTTTGTTTATGGGAGATCTTTTTTCCTTTTAACATACTCATTTACCACTATAAACTTCCCTGGTTTTCCTGCATCCCACAGGTTTTGGTATCTTGTGTTTTCCTTTTGTTGAGACTTGTTTTGTGACTTAATATGTTGTGTTACTTCCTTGATGAAAGACCTTCAGGATGTACTCACAGCTTTCAAATTAAATACAAATCTTTGGCCTGGCATTAAGGCTAACCAACATGCGATCCATCTACCTTTACAGCTTTCTCTTACTTAGACTCTAGCACTATTTGGACTATTTTGATATTTAAACTACCCATATGTACTTGCTGGAATTCTTTACCATTTCAGGAATCCTCTGTGATGACTACCCTTTATTTCTCCAGTTTTAAGTTATTTTTTTCCTCCCTATTCTAAGCCCTTGATTTATATGGTCAACTTCACATATGTTAACCTGTATTATAATTGTTTGTACAGTTGTCTCATATTTTCTTCTAGACTAACAATTTCTTCAGGATAGGGATTTTTATTAATAATCTTTGTATTTCTTTTAGTATCTAGAATTTATATTATGCATAATAGGCATTCAATTTTTAAATGGTAACTTTAATCAAAAATTTTCATCTTAGATCTTAAGACTTAGAAAGTGACTGAATAAAATGTTGCTTGCTCCACTTCTTTCTCTTATCTGTCACAGTCACATTTAGGAACTCAGTTGGCATGCTTTTTATTTAAGAATTTTTCAATGTTAAAAAAAATTGGGGGTAAATAAATGCATTCTTAATCTCATTGTTTTGTATATTTTCTTTCAAACCTTGTACTTGTATTTGAGTGTATGTACATGTATGTTTATAATTGCCAGTTAGCAAATGCATAATGTTATATAACACAGATATGCCAGATATTATAGAACAGTTTTCATTTGCATGACATTTAGGTTGTTTCCATTACTTTACTTTATAGGTGATGCTGTAATAAAGTTTTCATAGCTTTTTGCCTGTTAAATTAGCTCCTTAAGTTTTCAAGCATGGGTTTATTAGGTTTAAGGGTTGAATATGTTTGTAACTGTTCTCATACCAGAGGAAGCGGCAAACTTTCCAGCTGTATAGATGAGTACTAATCCAGCACAGCCTCATCAGCAGTCTCAATGTGGTATTGAGACTATGTAACAATGCTGATCTAAGTCCATACCCCCACATTCCCACTTTTAGTAGGAGTATAGTAAATTAATCTTTTAAATTTGGGGCCTCATTAATTTACAAAATGAATTATTAGCCCAGGGGTAATTAAATAAGGGTGTTATATTCTTACTATGAACTTTAGAGATTGATAATGGTTAAAAACACTAGACCTAGTCTTTGCAATTTTCCAAATGCATATGCTGGGGAGCCACTTTTGGAAATCAAAGAACTGACTTGTTTAGGAAGTAGAAGGCCATTTTTTGGTGTAGGAGCAAAATACTCTCAAGAATTTAGAAATAAAGTTACCTTCTTGGAGTTTAATTTTTAGAATAAAATCAACATATAATCAGTGAGATTGATTAGGCATTGAAATCCTATGGAAATATATGATATCTGTCAGATCAAAAGCTTAGAGAACAGGCCTGAAAATATTATCCAGACTTGTTAAAATACGTAAGTGAGCTATAATCAAATAAATTACACTAATATATAGAGAGAACAAATGTAAAGAAATGTTTACTTTGGAAACTAGAGTATGTTTACAGTGTTTTCAGAATTAAAACAGTAAAAACAAACAAAAACACTCCACCTATCTCAATATTCCAGTTTTTATGATAGATATCAGTTAGATGATCAGAGTGTGATGAGAGTAGCAACTAAACCAATTTTACCTGGGTTGAGTATATCACCAAATTACTGCTTTGTTTTCACAGTTTCAGTAGTGGTGTGGTGATAGTGTGCAAAGCAGGTTTCAGGGACTTTTTAAAGGGGAAATGATGTGTGAGGTGTTCTACAATTCCTTACGATGGAATGCTGTAAAAGTTCTTATCAATTATTTGTTGATTTGGGCTTTTCTTCTCTCATTCAACTTCAGGGAGACAGAAACCTCAGTCTTCTTATTTTTTCTTCAGAGCACCAGCAGCCAACTATTTGTTTGGCAGTAATGATATATTGCAAAGTCTAGAGCTGCCTATTGTAGCATATAGGTATATTATGAATTCATGACTGGTTTGTTCCCTAGATGGAACTTTGCTACTCAAAGTGTGGTTTGTGGATGAGTGGGCTGACAGCATCTGGGAACTGAGACATGCAGAATTTCAATCCTGTCTACCTCTTAGGCCAACTTCGTTAGTTCATGTACTCCAAGAAGCACACACTAAGATGGAATTTGACGTTTTAAGAGATTTATTAGGGAAGACGCCAGAGGGAAAAAGGAGAGGTAGGTCTGGCCTGTGTGAAGGAAAGAGGGAAAGGAGGGTTGTATAGGAGCTCAGAGTACAGCACAGTTCTAAGCAAGTTTCTGGCAAGCCAGTGGGGAGTCCTCCAGCCAGTGTCCCATGTCAGTGAAGTTCCATCTCTCACAGGAATGAGTCTGCCTTGCTATTTCTGCTGCCTCCAATCATTTAATGAAAGCAGTGTATGGAAAGCTTGGCTTCAGTACAAGTTGGATTTCAGAGCACAGCACCCAAGGCCTTCTTTGCATTATGGTCACAGCAGCCAGAGATTTGATTGGCACAGTTCCCTGGCCACCACACCTACTGAATCAGGTGCATTTCAACAAAATCTCCAGATGATTATATGCACATTAAGCTTTGAGAAACACTAGCCTAGAATAATAATTTGACACTTTGAGGATCTTACCCAGAGTCAATAAAATTGTTTATAAGCAGCATAGGATCTCCTCAAAAACTCAGCTCTTTCGGTGTGGTATTTTTTACAGTTCATTTGAACAGAGTTGCTGTTCAAAGTGAGAACTAGAGCAGATAATTTGTTGTTAATTTGTAACAAATGTGTGAAGCAGATTTTGAGCCAAAGCAGAATTTCCAAGATACTTTGCCTCTTTGCTGAAAGGAGCTAGATATAATTTACTTCCTTTGGCCTTTTAGAGTTCAAAGTTCTTGTAACAAAGAATTACGTATTTCTGCGTCTGTTGTCTATTTATCATGTGGTAAGATGTAGATATGATTCTTGTGGTGACAGCTGGAAATAAACTGTTAGATCTTATTGAGTTTCCTCTGCTGACACAGTGCTTAGCATTTCAGGGGCTCTCTTTAGGACAGACTACACTATAAAGTTAGCTTTGCCACAAGGCATTGTCACCTAATTTTTGGATTTTTCCATGAGTCCAAGGTATCCACACTCTCGTATATATATGATCAGGAGACCCACAGTCCCCATGTGATCATCCTCTGAACCATTGATTCCCAGGCTTCAGTGTAGAGACTACTTTTTGGTAAAAATTACAGTTCCTCTGTCTACAATAAGGTCTTGAAATCGGTACTTTTAAAAAGCCTCCCAGGTGATGAAACTTAATTTGGAAGTCGCTGCTCTCAAGTAAAATATATACAGAGGATTGGGGTCTATCCCATAGAAACATCCTCAGATGGAGTGGTTATAACTGACTCAGCATTCCAAATAATGCTTGTTCCTTGTTTACTAGAGAGTATCTTTACATGAAAAATTAAAAATAATTTTAAATCCCTAATTAAAGATGAAATACTTTTATTACACTCAAAAGTATTTATTGTTATCTCAGAATTCAATGTAATTTTTACATCATTATTTATTAATTAGCAGTGGACCTGTTAACAGCAAGGCCCACAGGACTGAATATCTGGCTGTAATTATAGTTGGACTACTCTCAATCCTGGGCATAGAAAGTTCTCCTAAAGACAGACAGCCACAGGTGTTCCCTAAAATAGAATTTACCTAGAAACTGAGTTAAAGGTGTAACTCTAGTTGTAAGTACCTCTGGTCCATTATTCATTCTTTTATTTCTTCGTTCAACAAACACTTATCAAATACAATCTATGTTTCAGGCACTGTATAATCGATACCAGAGATCTGAAAATAAGTAAGACTTAGTCCTTGACCTTGAGGAATTCACAGACTACCCTAGTGGCAGAGATATGCATGAAAACAATTAATTACAACAGAGATATTTGTATTGTTGAGCATGGAGAGATGGAGTAGGTCAAGCCCACAAGCAGCCGTGGGGCGAGGGTGGGGGGACAGAGTGAGGGACAGCTGGCAAACACAAAGAGTGGCACAGGTGCATCGCATGAGACACCAGTTACTGCTGCCTCTGTCACAAGCCCTGTCAGGAATATCTAAATTCTGAGCAGATCACCTGAGCTATCAAAACTTAACTCATTATCCATCCCTCTCAGAAGACAAAAATCCTGCTTCTCTACATGTATTCCTAGATTTGGGACTGGTACCCCCATTCATACAGTCTTTCCAGCCATAAACCCGGGAGGCTTCCTTGTCTCCTTCTCCTTTACTCCGTGGCCAGCCATTAATCAGGACCTGTCGGTTTCATCTTTGTAGCCTCTTCTCTGTTCCTCTCTTCTAAGCACTGCTAACATTGCTGCCTCAGACAAGCTCTCAAACTTGGGCATCTGCAGTAGTCTCCTAACTGGTCCGTCTCCCCATCTTTAGACTTGGCCTCTTTCCAATCCATTCTCCCCATATCAGTTTAAAACAGGAGAGACCCTTCTTCCTACAGGGAAAGGTCTAAACTCCTTAGAGTTAGGTATAGGTTGAGAGTGCAAATGCTTGAGCCGAACTGCTTGGATTCAAATCCTGACTCCACCACTTACTAGCTATCTGAAGGGCAAGTCACTTAGCCTTTCAGTGACTAAGTTTCCTCAACTGTAAAATAAGAGTAGAAATTGACTCTCTGTCATAGGATTACCATAAGGGTTAATTGAATTAATACTGTATATGTAAAGTGCTTAACAATGCCTGGCACGAAGTAAACACAGTGATGGTGGGTACTCATGGTAGGATAATAATACACAGTATTTGTGCCAAGTAAATAAAGATGACTAGGACTCACCTTGTCTTCCAGAGCCTAACAGTCTGAAGGTAAACAGATTACTTCTTATGATCAATGCTGTTATAAGTTTGAACAGAATGCTAAATGATTATGGAATCAGGAGAAAATTGTAGAATCTTGTGATCTAAAAATGTTTTTTTCTATTAATTTTTTTAAATTTTATGGATGTATAGCAACTCAAGTTCCCAAATACAACTTAGTACCTCTCAAACCACAAGTTCCTCATACATGAAATCTGTAGATTCATGATTTTGCTCCCGTATACCCTTACAGTGACAGTAAGCAATTTGGTTCTAGTATGTGTGAACATTTAGGTCCCTTCTCTGAGGAATAATTTGAAAAAAGAGAAACTGGCACTGAACAAACAAGGGAAGAGACATGAGCCACAGAAGAATAGTAGGGAGTTTGCAGTAAAGTCTCAGGAAAGAAGACAATGGTAGAGTACCCAGTGGTTTTGAAGGATGTGGACTACTGAGGTTTAAGAGTTGCTGGTGGAGGTGGTATGGGGGAGGCTGCAGGACACGGCAGAATGCATATAAATTTAGTATGACTTATAAGTACATATGAATTCAAAACAGCACGGAACATAATTTAAACAAGAAACACAGTTGAGGAATTGCCTTTTGGGGTTGGAGGCAGGAAAATGTAGTGTTTGAATTTAGGCTCAAATTAGTAAGTTTAGGCCATTTACTAACACTGTGACTTGGGGAAATTACTTAACTTTTCTAAGTCTCAGTTCTCATCTGGAAGATGGAGGTTGTAATAGTACTAATCGAATAAGGTAGTTAGGATTAATTGAGAAAGTGCCCTAAAACACTTGGCTGGTAATTTACAAATAGCAAACACCTAGTAAGGTTAGTTCTTGCTATTGGTGGTGATTATTAATATAGTGTCTGCTTTCTTCAGTTAAGAAAAATGAATTTACAGATACCTCAGTCAAATTTGGGAAGAAGAATATAGTACAGTACTTGTTATTTCCTAGATGGCAGGTAATGTTACTAACGTTTATTTAGAATATGCTGTCTTTTGTTTTCCTATTCTAGGGAATGTAAAATATTATTACAGAGTTTCATAAGTATATCATTTACCTCTTTCCCCATCCTATTTTTCACATGCAGGTTTAAGTTCCTGCAGAACTTAACCTATAACTGAAAAACATATCCTGCAACTAAAGAGCTATAGAATTCCAGAACTCCTTGATTTCATTACCTAATTTATGAATATAATAATGGGTAACACACCAGTCTTACTAATAGTGCTTCTAAAGTGCTTAAATATTTTTAATATTCTCCCTATTGTCATGTGTACCCTGTTTTCTTCTTTCCTGGTATTTAATAATTTTAGGTAACTAAGATAAATAGTTTGATTTAGCATACTTTATTATGAGTGATGTATTAGAGGACATCCCTTATGGGACACCTTCCCTCTCCAGCTCACGTAGGTCACTGCTGTATCCCCATGCTCCCAATAAATCCCATACATTCTCTCTCTCTCTTTATCCTTTTAACTTATCTGTACCTTCAAAGAAATTTCAAGCACTTAGGCCTTGATGGTAAGAATAGTGTCATTCAAAGTCAAGCAGGAAGAAAACTCAGTAGATACCTAATTTTTGTTCAGTGAGTAAATGAATGCTGCCCTCTTACATCATTTATCCAGTTCTTAGGCCATGGTCAGCAGTGTACCAGTAACTGATTCAATTAATTATTCAATTAAGAAGGCCTTTAGAAATAGGTAAAGTAAAATAAAAATAAGAAATAAAATTTAACAGTAGAATTAATAGTAACCTAATTCCAAAGACTGCTGTCTGTAAAATAGCTGTCTTTCTTTCCAAAGAAGGTCTCCTGCCCTTCCTCAGATGCCAAATGCCTTAACGCTAGTTACCTTGTTGCTGACTACTCAGTAGCCTGCATAAGGTGACAGGTCCAGCCTTCCACCCTAGAAGACTGAAGAGGACTCCTGACACAACTGGCTATAGTTTGAGGCCCTGAATTCAGAGCTGTAGACCTTACATACTTCAACTCTTAAGAATACTGTAGGTGATGTTAGGAAAAGGAATAGTGTAGACAAGAAAAATGTTTATCATGTATGTCTAGTAATTGAGCATTCATCTCTTTGTTTGCAAGAACTTGAATTATGATACATAATTATATAATCAAGTGATAGATATAAATCAACATCAAAAATTGCCACCTGGGCCACCCAGCACATGCTGTGTTAACCCAATATGAGACCTGTCTTCTTCGCACATGACAAATAATCAGAAACAGGAAAGAGTTTGCAGGTGTAACGGGAAGCAGCTTAAAAGATTGTCCTGGCATCACCTGTAGCCTCCATATATACCATTTGCCTCCCAGCGTGATGACTTTCAGCCATAGGTCACAAATGGGCCTTAGAACCTTAACCCAATGTGTTGCAGCCTTCCCCCTCCAAGTACCCCTAGATTTGCTGCCATTGGCTGGTATTCAAGAAGAAGGCTTGAACAGCTGTCCTGACAAGTGGGCTTTCCCAATTCAAGCTGGCAAATGGGGAGTTTGAGCTGCTTTGTTATACTCCCTGCCTCTGGGTTACAGAAGCTATTTAAAATGGTAATAAAGTATCCTGCTCTCTGGTACTGTGTATTTTCTTTTTTGGAATTATGTAAATATCTTTAGGATCCTTTTAATGCAGGAGGTGAGAAATCATCCTTCTAAAGAGAGTTGATTTCAGCTTTTTTTTTTCTTTTTCTTTTTGTCTCTCCCAGACAGTGAGGATTGTATCCTGGAGCCGCTTTCCCTGCCAGAAAGTCCAGGTGGCACCACCAGTTTAGAAGGTTCTCCATCTGTGCCTTGTATTTTCTGTGAAGAACATTTTCTTATAGATGAACAAGACAAACTTCTGAAGCACATGATCATTGAACATAAGACTGTCATAGCTGATGTTAAGTTGGTTGCTGATTTCCAAAGGTAAATTTTGTTTTTATCCATTAAAAAATTGTTTATTATTTCTTAAAGGAAAGGCATAACATATATAAAATTATTCCTATAGAAATATGAAAATTCATATTATCAGGTTTCACCTTAGTCTTTTTTAAACTTTGTACTTATTTGCCTTCTTGAAGTGTGTGAGTTATGTTTGAAAATGTCACATACCTTTGCATGTCCTACAAATTCTGGAAGCAGACCAACTTTCCGAAGAATCAATAATATTCCCTTTACCACAGTCCATGAAATTTTGGACATTGTTGATCTCTATCAGATTGAAGTTCTTTTCATGTTTCAGGACATATTCATTCTCCAGCTAAGTGAGTTCTTCCAGAAAGGTGAGAATGGACTTGGTAAAAGGCTACCCAAAGGGCAGTTTTGGGGGAAAGAGATTCTTGGAGCCTTTTAAGCCAAAAGCTTATCATCCAAACAACTGTCAGCTTAAATGCTGTTATATGGTTGAAAACCAGGAAAATATTGAGTCTTTCAACAAGCCAGAGGGCTATAAGAGTAGACAGCAATTAATGTCAGTGACTGAGGTACTTAGAGGAAGAGGATGAAGAGTAGATAGAGGTGAGTAGTTGAGGAACTGCCAACATTGGGCATGTGTGAAATGTAGGAACCTGACCTATACAGCCAGGGCCCAAAGTGAGCTAATTATAGTCATTAATTCTAGACTAATTCTTGGTAGTGATTGTCTAAGAGAAATGCCTTCTCTTAAGCAGATATAGTGAAGTAGTTATGTACAGGTCATTATTAGTTGAAATTTGGAATCATTTTCCATATAAACAATATCAGTGTAGTTAACTGGCTTTGTATAGTTATTGAAAGCACATATTTTGGTATATCTGGTAGGGTCCCATTTTGAGATGTTCTGCATTGATTTCCCTAAAAAACGTTAGAGTAGCCCAGATATTATAATATCCCTGCATCTAAACTCTGTATCTCCCAGACCACATTATCCTTAGCAAGCAACTTCTTTCTTAGGATGCGTTTTGCAAGCAGCAAGCTATATTATTAAGAGTGGACTGTGAAACCTGGAAGGCCTAGGATTGAATGCAGACTCAGTGACTTTCTTATTACCACATGGCTTCCAGCAAGCTACTTACCACCCTAAGCATCAGTTTTCTCATCTATAGAATGGGGGTAACACCAGCCCTCATAATAGTATTGAGCATTATATAAAACAGGGCATGTATAGCACCAGTGTCTGAGATATCTTTTTTTTTTGAATGATTTATTTATTTATTTTTTTTTTTGTGGTACGCGGGCCTCTCACTGCTGTGGCCTCTCCCGTTGCGGAGCACAGGCTCCGGACGCGCAGGCTCAGCGGCCATGGCTCACGGGCCCAGCCGCTCCGCGGCATGCGGGATCCTCCCGGACCGGGGCACGAACCCGCGCCCCCTGCATCGGCAGGCGGACTCCCAACCACTGCGCCACCAGGGAAGCCCTGAGATATCTTTTATACACAATAAATGGTAGCCAAATTTTTAATTATATTTTGATTACAAAAGATATATTTGAAGTCTTAGCTTCCTGCAACTGTAGATTAAGATTTCAATAGGCATTTATGCTGGTCTGAAGACCTAATTATCGTTTGTAAAATTTGTTTTGAGAAATTTTCATTTAAGGTTCTAAGTACTCTAAACTTCTAGAATGGCAATTTGTTTTTAAGGACAAATAGCCACAGTGCTCAAAGGGGTAATATTAGCTATTCTCTAGCCCTTCTTGTCCTTCTCAGGTGCATAGCACCAATAATCAACGTCTGCTGTGTGCCTTCTGTGTTATGGCCCCTTATATCCACTCAGCATTGCTACTTGTGAGTAGACTTTGGGGCTGTATGGTTAGGGGGCAGAGACAGAATAGGGAAGGAGAGTTATATGAACAATATATGCCACCAACTACTGGAATAAACTAATTCTTACATGTTTTCAGAGGAAACACTCTGTGCTTCTCATTCTCATTCATTATTCTTTATTTTCAATTAAAATTTGTATGTGTGTGTATATGTATATACACGTGTGTGTTTGGGGAGTATTCTGGGAGTTTTCTCTTATATGATACCTAGTTATAGGAGGTCAGATCTGTCAATTTTGTTTTAGACACTTAGGCTAGAGAGCTTTGAATTCTTTTCTTATTCAAATAACCATTGACAGGACAATCAAATGAGTTATTCTTTTATAAATTTTGTATCACTTGGCTTTTCTTTGATGTAAAACTTTTTTTTTTGCTCTTTTTTACCACATAAATGCAAATTCTCCCTCAGGAATTGCAGAAAAATATGATCAGTGATAATTGAGTAATGTTAAGATTTTCTTTCTCTTCTAAAATCTGTGAGAAATGTCTGAATCAGTTCGTATTTTATCCTTTGTACTTATGTATGATGGCTAAGTGGCTATATTTGTACTAATCAATTTCTCTTTTATCTTTGTTGTCAATCTCATCTGTATGTGGGCAGGAAAATCAAATTATTTACTAGGTCTCAGGGCTTAGGAGTTAAAAATTATATATTGGGATCAATCACACTGTAAATGCAGTTGTGTAATAAAATGAATGCTTTAATTAAAAAGAAGAAGATGCATGTCTGATATAAGTGCTTTCTAAATAAAGTGTGTAGTTAACATGTACTTTAAATTTGGAAACCTAGATTTTCCTTGTCAACTCTCCTCCTAATTAAATAAAAGTTTCACCCTCAGGAAGTAAAAATGTGATTAATTCACACTGACCAGGAATGGATATGACTAAACTCTGTTGTTTTTAAATACCATTTAATATATTAACAATGTTATGATTAACAATGTTGTGTTAGTTTCAGGTGTACAGCAAAGAGATTCAGTTATACATATACAAGTATCTATTCTTTTTCAAATTCTTTTCCCATTTAGGTTCCACAAGGACTTACTGTATATAGCACAGGGAACTCTGCTCAATATTATGTAACAACCTATGTGACTTTTTCTTAGCAGTTATTGAGGGGAGGGAGGGATAGTGAGAGGTTCAACTGGAATGAGTTAATTCACTCAGAACTTCTTTATAGGTTGAATAATTCTTATATATATATATAAAACTTCTTAGAGAGGAGTCATTGCTTCCGAGTACAATAAGTAATAAAGACGATAAATAATAGATAAGAGATGGACTTACCTTACAAAGGACACCTTTGTAAGAAATAAGCTCTAAAGTTTCCGTTTAAATATATTTAACATTTTCTTTATTGGAACAAAGTAACAGTAAAATTTTCTCAGAGAAAATAAAACGAAAACAAAAGTAAAAGTCTCTCCTTTGAGCCATTTATTAATGTAGTTATTTATACTGAGCTACTTACTAGCTTTATTCAGTAGATAAAATTTTTCCAGAAGAAAAATGTTAACTCCTTATTTCTTGCTCCTTTCTATATTAGAGTCCACTCATTCAGTGCTACTTAATTAACGACTATATCTCAAATCTTTATGCTTCTGTCAATAAGCACACCAGTTACAGTGGGGAGCTGGGCAGGCAAGATGATATTACTACAAGGATTTCTTGTGAGATGTGATTAAAGTTCTTTTAAAAGAAAGTATTTGCTGATGACCTAATAATTACTTTTATGGCTTTTTAATAAAATATGAAATGCTGTGATAACTGTCCTTCAAATAAAGGGTTCATACCACATATTATTTCTTGGCTTCCTTTATGTATTGAGTGGTTGCTTTAAACAAACTAAAGAAGTAGGAAAAAATGAAGAAGTACTAAATGATTTCTTAACATGGAACAATACATTTTAGTGGGTGGGAAAAAATGCCACCAGTGCATGTATTGAACATCTGCTATCTTTAAGACATCTCTCAATTGAATACAATTTATCTGAATGCTTTTACCAACCACAGGGAAATGGCTATATTGATACCTCTTAATTTTAATTATAAACTTTAAAAGTACTATTATGTGATAACTAACTAGGATACATCTTAAATTTAGACTTAGGTCAAAAGCTTGTTTTAATTCAGATCTATTTATATAGTATACCACAATAAGATATGATACATAATTGTATATATTTAAGTTATATGGTAGTTTATGGTTGTATTTTGCTTTTGTAACATGATTCTTTTTCCCTTTGATGTTATTGTCACCCCGCCTTTGGTCAGGAGGAGACCACTCAGTTGACACCTTTGTCCCTATTGGACTGGCCTGTTACCTGCTTTATCCTTCTTCCCCCAGAAGCTACCTAACAACATCTCAGAGATGCTCTTAGAGATGGTATCTGAAAAACATCCTTTCCAGAATTCATGACCACTTGTTCATGGAGCAATAAAATAGCTTTTAACCAATGTAAAGACTACCAGGCATGAGCATATAACAGTATCTTCTCTTTCTTCATCCCATTGGACGCCTTAACTATTTGAAGGGGTTAACTGAGGTTCTGTCAGACAGAATCTCCCCATGATTTTAAGTCAGCCAATGTTAGTAATCACTTGTGCCTACCACACTGAGGTAAACTGTGATACAAAACAAATACGTGATGTGAACCTTCTCTTCGAAGATCAAGGAGAATAGGACCCAACATGGAAGTCCTTAGAGACTAAGAGCCATTGACTTTTGGAATCAGGACATCAGAGGAATCAGTGCCTCTGTAGGCATGGTACCTTTTGCCTAGTCAAGCAGTTCCAATTCAACAGCCCCAAACAGCTGGTGTCAACTTTCAATACTTGGGCAGGAAGTTAGGAGCAGTTCAGACCAAGAGCTGCTTTTAGGTAATATGCTTTTCAGAAAGGGAAGACCTTCCCTCTCCCTTCAGACTTCATGTCTGTACTTCAGTTTTGCCATGTCAAAAAGCATTCTCCTTGGTCTCTAAGGAAGAAAATTCTTCAAGTATCCATTACAACTGTAATTCTAGAGGCTTTCTCCTGTTTCTGCCTTTTTCTGAAATTCTTGTGTAGATTGGTCCTCACGTGACACGAGAGGCATTGTGTTGTAGAAGACTTGAGTTTGGATTTGGGGACAACAGATCCAATTCTCATCCCAATTCTAACATTCTAACTGTGTGACCTTGAGCAGGTAGGGCCTCAGTAATGGTAACTGCTAATAATTAATCTCCTTATGATCATCATCATCATCACTCTGCTCTTCCCCACCTCAGCCACTTGTGTGTGCCCTCTGACACTACTAATATAACTGTTTTAACTTGCTTATTAAATGTTGATGAAACATTATCATTGTTTTTGTTGTTGTTTTAGATACCAGTATTTCTCTGGAATAAACAAATTCTTTACTACTTTAATCTTATCTAAATATGTTACTTTTTCTTATAATAATAACTTTCATTTATTAAACACCCAGCATGGTGGACACTGCTTTACATGTGTTATCCTGTTTAATTATCAACAATCCATTTTGCAAATGAGTAAGCTGAGTGTCAGAAAGGTTAAAAAATCTTTTAATTCAGGTTCATATCTCTGAATGCCAAGTCCCTGCTCCTCTCTTCCCTGTTACCTGCAGGGCTGGTGGAGTCAGTTAATAAAACGTCAACCACAAGGGTTGGACCATAGTCTTAATTTAAAAAGCACAACTACTTCTAGCTCAAGATCTGTGCAGGTAAGCGGCTCTTATTGTGTTGACTGTTACAGAATTAGTCAATGACAATTCAAAGGACAGTCTGGTCACTAGTATCTGCTCTTACCTGGTCATCTGCTTCATGTAGTTATTATCACTGCCTTTTAACGAACTGTAGGCTCATAGTGGAAATAATATAAAGGGCTGACAACAACTATTCTGTTTTCTCCAGAGGGTGGCACCCACACAGCCTTCAGTGGAGTAGTAATCAAGAGTGATGAACCTCTCCTTGGTGTATTCTAGTGGTATGAGGAAACTCCAGATAAAACTTGACTCCCTTTTCTTCCTGTTTCCCCTGGAGGGGAAAGAAAAGCAACTAGTGGGGAATGGAAAACAGGAGAATAGGAGTAACTGTGTAAGATAACTGGGGAGTGGAGCGTGCTGAAGCTGGCCAGGATGGCAAAGGGAATAACATGTCAGCCTTTTGTAGGTGCTTTTCCTCTTTTTGTGTACTCTGATGGGCCTGAAATGCCTTCTGCTCTGTTACTTCTAATATGGGAGCCAGGGAGCTAGACATAGGGTCGTGGTTCATCATTTATAGTATTTATGGTTTGAGGCTGAGCTGGAGCCTAGAATACATCATTTTCAGATCTCTTAAAATAAGGTCTAGCACTGTTTTATAAGGAAAGAGTTCTACCCTTTCTTACCCATCCAGGTTGACAGCATGGTTATACATGAGAAGGAAGAACTAAAGCATGTGGTTCTATTGTTATATATTATTCTTGTACTTCTTTCTTTTATATAAATTTATTTATTTTGGTTGCATTGGGTCTTTGCTGCTGCGCGCGGGTTTTCTCTAGTTGCGGCGAGTGGGGGCTACTCTTGGTTGCGGTGCACGGGCTTCTCATTGCGGTGACTTCTCTTTTTGTGAAGCACGGGCTTTAGGCGCGCAGGCTTCAGTAGTTGTCGCACGCGGGCTCAGTAGTTGTGGCTCACAGGCTTAGTTGCTCCTCAGCATGTGGGGTCTTCCCAGACCAGGGCTCGGACCCATGTCCCCTACATTGGCCCGCAGATTCTTTACCACTGCACCACCAGGGAGGCCCATCTTTTACTTCTTTTACTATATATTCTATATTCAGTATTGTCATCCATTTATATTTTATATTATTAGCTCATGTCACGTTTCTCTTTCTCTCAGACCTCTCTCCTGGCACATTTTTTTTTTTCCTAATGTATAATGAATGCCCTTTCTATAGAGCACCATGGGTTGGGAAAATAAGAAAAAGGGAGATTAAAAAGGAGTCAAGGGCTTCCCTGGTGGCGCAGTGGTTGAGAGTCCGCCTGCCAATGCAGGGGACAGGGGTTCGTGCCCTGGTCCGGGAGGATCCCACATGCCGAGGAGAGGCTGGGCCCGTGAGCCATGGCCGCTGAGCCTGCGCGTCCGGACCCTGTGCTCCACAACAGTGAGAGGCCCAGGTACAGCCAAAAAAAAAAAAAGGAGTCAAAATACTGGGAGCTGGAGGCTACTTAGAGAACCTTACAGGAATCTTCAAATGCTCTTCTACCTCTTTAAAACATTTAGTGTGGACCTACTCTGTGCAGAACACAGGTGCTATATCAAGCCATTTAAATACACTCTTTCTGTGTGCTTTGTCTGTTTAACTAAGTTCCATCTCTTGTGCAGGTTTTGATCCTTTGTTGTAAGTTTCCTTTTTTATCCATCAACATGTAGCCTGATAAATGGTCAGCTATAGAGTCAACCTTTCCATTTACTTTTTCCCCCTTGAAGCAAATCACATTCTCTTCTTCTTTGATAAATGAGATTGTAATTGTCAATATAAATCTTGTTAGATAAATGGAAAGATGAACAGCTTGTTGAATCCTGTCATCTTACTCCCTCTTTCATCAAATAATGCAGGTCTGGGTGTTATGCTTTGCTTTTACATTTAGCCAGTGTCCTTCTTCTAACTCAGCTCATTAGATATAGGAATTGCAAGCTTGGCTGGTTTTCTAAAAGCTAAATTTCAGACACAGTGTGGATGTATGGAATTGTTCTATCTTGTTATATAGATATTGAATTTAGACTGACTTCTCATTGCATTATCATCATCTGTTCTTTTGATATATAAGATAACCACCTACCTTTCATTTATTGGAAAATGTGTGATAAAGCCTATTTAATCATTGTTGCATGTTAAATTCATATAAACTTAGATGTGATTTCAAAAAAACTTCATTATCACATAAAAGTAACTCATTTTAATTTTCCCATATATCTGTTTATTGAATTTGGGGATGGTAAAATTTAATCATTTTCATGCCTTTACAGGGTAATGTCATTTCATTAAATATTTATTTCATATTTCTACAATGCTCTACTGCCTTTCTATTTACAAATTTTCTAGCTAGCAGTTTTCAGTCAACATTTGATTTATTGCTTTAGGGTAATTAAATGTTCTTATAAAATCCTTTCATTCTAAAGTAAGTAGCGTATTGAGTCTTCTCACCATTCTTTCTTTTTGATTGTTCTAAGGTACATTTCATATTGGAAGAGAAGGTTCACTGAACAGCCCATTACAGATTTTTGTAGTGTGATAAGAATCAATTCCACAGCTCCATTTGGTAAGTGTACATCTTGACTACCATCTTTTCCCTGCACTCCAAAAGTTCAAAGGAATAATCTTTCTTAAATTATAATTCTCTAAATTAATAGCTAAAATTAAATTGCTCTGTTCATGTTGTATAACCTCAGTAAAGCTAAAATAGAACTATATACCAGAAGAGAGATCGTCATAGACATAAATAGATATATTTCTCTTAAGAAAGATAAATTTTTTTTGAAAAAGTGATAAATGTCATTTCTTATTTATTTTCCTGATCTCTCAACAGAAGAACAAGACAATTATTTTTTGCTGTGTGATGTTTTACCAGAAGATAGAATACTTAGAGAAGAACTTCAGAAGCAGAGACTGGTAAGAGTTTTGGTTTTTTGTTGTTGTTGTTGTTTTGCGGTACACAGGCCTCTCACTGTTGTGGCCTCTCCCATTGCGGGGCACAGGCTCCGGACACACAGGCTCAGCGGCCATGGCTCACGGGCCTAGCCGCTCTGCGGCATGTGGGATCTTCCTAGACCGGGACACGAACCCATATCCCCTGCATCGGCAGGCGGACTCTCAACCACTGTGCCACCAGGGAAGCCCTAAGAGTTATCTTAAAGAATGAGCAGTGTGTTAGAAACACATACAAAATCATTTTTGTTATTGCCCTTTTTTGTTTGTTTTTATTCTGGAAACTTTCAAACATACACAAAAGAGGAGATAATACATAAAGATCTTAAAACAGAAAAGATAGACACTTGAAGATTAAAACATTTCATGTTAAAAATGCAGAGAGAATTTTTGGCTTTGTTTTGTTTCCTGGATTATCTCTAAAATAATAACAGAGCTTACACATTTTAGTGTAATTTTAGCTGCCTGACACATGCTAGGGTTCAGCAATCGTGGAAGAATGCCCTCAGCTAAAATTGAGTTGAATTGATTAACTTTTTTTCTCCCTCTGGAATGTGCTATACACTAGCACTTCTTTTGTTCCCCTTTATGAATTAAGCATATAGTTTGATCATAATAATCTTTCTCATTTTCAGCCTTAATGATAAGGAAGCTGACTTGAAAATCTCAGCATCTTTAGTCTTTTAAAAAGATAACAGCATATACAGGGGTGGAAATTTTCATTTTCTGAAGTTGAACAGAAATTGGTTAATTTTTTGAAGTTACTAATTTTATTTAAGAGTATCCAGTTTTCCACTATTGGTCACTAAATCTCAACTATTACTTGAAAATGACTTGCTCTTCCTTTAGTGGTTACTTATAAGTGTTCCCTGTATCTTTGGACTTGGCTAGATATGTTGTGAAAGAAAGCTATGATTTCAGTGTTTCTGCTAAATCCTCAAGAGATCTAGTAGGAAAATAAATCCTGTCTACCGAAGTCATAAGATTTGAGAAAGTCCCCTGTAGCACATTATATTATGTAAACATGAGGTGATGTTGTTGGATACTGATTTATTTAAGAAAAAGTGTGCTTTTCCTATAGCAACAAACCCAGTGAAGAAACAGGACTTCCCTGAGTTTCTCTTCTTTCCCTATTGTAATATCTAAGAAATCTGCAGAATAAGGATAAATTGTAAAATTTTATGGATTTTGTTTGGTAGCACTTATTCATAATTTTTTATTTCCAAGAGTTTTTTCACTCTTACTCACAGTGGTCTTAATCAGAAATGATCAAACTGACATAATCCTAGTACCGCTATGTATTTCTTTATAAGAACTCAAACTGTAACACAGCAGCCATTACTGTTACTCAATACACAGAATCTTTATTGTATGTCTGTAGACAGACTCAAGTCCCTAGAAATATCTACACCTATAAAACTTAGATAACCCTTTTTTTTTGGTGGGGGTGGGGCACGCGGGCCTCTCACTGTTGTGGCCTCTCCAGTTGTGGAGCACAGGCTCCGGACACTCAGGCTCAGCGGCCTTGGCTCACGGGCCCAGCCGCTTCACGGCATGTGGGATCTTCCCGGACCAGGGCACAAACCCGTGTCCCCTGCATCGGCAGGTGGATTCTCAACCACTGCATCACCAGGGAAGCGCCTAGATAACCTTTTAAGATTCTGAAACCAACTCCAACATGTGGGTTCTTTCCCCACACCACCATGTAATTCTCTGACACCAGCTGCATGTTCTACAATTCAACACAGTCCTGACACTGTCTACTCAAAGATAGCATCAGATCCCACAGGTAAGGGCTCAGTCCCGCAAGACTGCCATCCACTTCATATACCAATTGCAAATCCAGGCTGTCACCTATACTTCTGACCAACTGGCTGTGAACCCCTATAAAGGGGTTCTCATGACCCTCCTTCCTTGGGTTTGATTAATTTGCTAGAGTGGTTCACAGAACTCAGGAAACTAGTTTACTCACTAGATTACTGGTTTATTACAAAGGATATTAATGAATGTGAATCAACAGCCAGATGAAAAAATACATAGGGTGAGATCCTGAACAAAGAAGCTCTGTCCCCATGGAATTTGAGGCCCACCAAGGCAGCATGTAGATGAAGTTCAGAGAGCTTCATCAACCTGGAAACTCTCTGAACCATGTCCTTTTTATGGGTTTTTATGGAAACCTCATTACTTAGGCATGATTAATTAAATCATTGACTATTGAGGGGAATGAAAATTCCACCCCTCAAAATGACATGGTTGGCCCTCATCCTTAGGTTACCTAGTTGTCTTCAAAAGTCAGTTCGTTAACATAACAAGAAACACATTTATAGCTCTCAACACTTAGTAATTCCCTGGATTTTAGGAGCTAAGTGCCAGGAATGGAGGCTAAAGCCAAATATACATTTCTTATGACAAATCACAACATCCCATCTTTTTACCAACTTTATACTTTGTCAAAGTAGTAGATTTGATGAAAGTGAGTGTTATGGCAGCTTAAAAGAAACAAAATATGATGAAATTGCAGTCAGTGTATACATACATTCATATTCATTGAATTCCTACTTAACTAGATGATCATACAAAGAAGCACAAGGAATGGTTCATGTCATAAAAGAGTGTACAATATAGAGAAAAAACGCAAATATGTATTCTTGGGAGTGGAGATAATGATAGAATGTAGGGCTTGTGAAGATTAAGTGAGATAACGCATGTGATATACTTACGATAGTATCTGCTATGTAGAAAGCACTCAATAAATGTTTCCAGTAATACAAATAACAATATATTGTGTCTTAACAGTGAGATGGATTTGGGTATTTGGAGAGTTGTAGAAGGGAGGAAAATACATATGGATCTGTATGTTCAAGGTATATTCAGGAAGGTTAAGTCTGATCTGAAAGATTTTTGGAGGAGTGTGAGATAGGTTTGAAGAGGTAAGATGAAGCTGAATCATGGAAATCCTTTGGTGCCAGGATTGACTTTCTAATGAGAAAGACCCATTGATGTCTCTTCATTGCCCATGAGAGTGAAATGAAGAAAAGATGGTAAATGTAGCTGTATAAAAATCCATTTAAAGCTGGCAAGTTCTGACTGCAGACCAACTTGGAGATGTGGAAAGAAACTAACAATTACTGAGTGCCAGCCATATGCCATGCCTTTGCATTAGATCCTTGCTTCATAGCAACCCTGTGAGATAACTATTAAATGCTGTTCTACTGATGAGGAAACTGTGGCATAGAAAGATGATTTTGCCCAGGAGCACTTAGTGAATGAGAAGCAAAGCTGAGGCTTTAAGCTAAGTGGTGTGCCTAATACCTGCCTTTTTAAGTCATGCCACACCATGCGAGTCTAGTAGTTATTTACTCTGCTTCCCACAACTCTTGTACTCTTTTTTATTCTAGTCTCTGATAGTTGCTCTGTCCTGGATGCTCATTATCTTATAGGTCTGTGTAGGGAGGGGATTCAGGCTAGGATTGGACTTCCAGGAAAGCAGAAGAGGCTTACAATAGGCTACCACTGGGAATGGTGGCTAGAAGATCAACAAAAAGAAAAGATTTGCCAAGTAACAGGAAGACAGGCTGAATTTGCAGTCAGACATTTCATTGTGATTTTATGCTCTGTAGTGTGGAAGCAGGAGGTTGGTGTGGGTGACCTTCCTTTGGGAGTTGGCAATGGTGACATGATGTCTCTTTTTTACGTACAACGAGCTCTACAAGTCAGTAACAGATATTTCCAGAAAGAAGTCCAAATGATCAAATGAACCAGTCTTCAACAAAAGTAATAACACACCTTTTTTCTTCTATCAAGTTAACAAGATTTGAGAGCAATTACACTTAATGGTGGCAAGAATATTAAAAGACAAGCACTTTTTCAGCCACTTAAAAGAGTGTGAATTGGTATACCATTCCTGAAAGGCACTTAAATGTAGTTTAAACCATTTAAATTGCTTCATGGTAATGGGTATATAATCCAGTCTGTGTTTTTCAATGAACTCAGCTCAGTGTCAGTAGGATCTCAAGTCCATGAGAGAGGACCCTCAAACTAGAGTGGCATTTGCTCTCCTGATTTGCATTAGTGATGACTTGCATAGGTATCATTCATATGTACGCTCTCATTTGGAACTCTAGGGAATTCCCTGGCAGTCCAGTGGTTAGGACTCTGTGCTTCCACTGCAAGGGGCACAGGTTCAATCCCTGGTCAAGGAACTGAGATCCCACAAGCCATGTGGCATGGCCAAAAAAAAATTTTTAATAAAAAATGATTTGGAACTCTAAATAAAGGATTTAGTATAAATACTTGTGTATGATTTGCTGTTAATTCAAAATGACTTTGTAATTTCTTTGAGGTAGGAATTATGTCTTATATTTAAATATCCTTCATTAGCACTCACTGTATTGCTGAGTTCACATTGGTTTTTCCAAGCCCCATTTTTTTGGGAAAAAAAAAAAAATCTGTTTCTGTGTGAGTGGCTGGAGGCATATAGAATCTAAATGATCCACTTTTTCCATTTTTTCTTTAGACCTCACTGGTTCCTTGTGACATTTATGAGATTTGTCTGAGTTCCCAGTTTTCTTTTTGAAGAGCTTGATTCCTACTTGACACTTTTTGAAATTTTTCATCTGTACTCTGAAGGTGGAACTACAGAATTAGGAAAGATTCTTAAGGGTTTGAATAGCTTGTATACCTTCCTCCTTTTTAGCTTCGTTCTTTAAAAATATTCCCTTGATCCCATCATTCTACCTTAATCTCCTCCAGTGGTTCTTTTCCCTCTTTTTTTTTTTTTCCCCCCCGGTACGCGGGCCTCTCCCGTTGCGGAGCGCAGGCTCCAGATGCGCAGGCTCAGCGGCCATGGCTCACGGGCCCAGCCACTCCGCGGCATGTGGGATCTTCCCGGACCGGGGCACGAACCCGCGTCCCCTGCATCGGCAGGCGGACTCTCAACCACTGCGCCACCAGGGAAGCCCCCTCTTTTCTTTTAAATGGGTAAGTTTTCCAAGGTCCCCGATCCAGGGGATGCACTCTCATCAATACCACTGCTATGCTGATGGCTTAAATTTTGGTCCTGGCACACAATAGGCAGTCAGAGTAAATATCCATTGATTGGTTCATCTCCAGCTTTCTTCCTGGCTTACCTCTAAACTCCAGTTCTAACTTGCATTATGTTGAACTTTTCCATATGAATTTTCAATCAACACCTTAATTTTAATGTGCCTAAAACTGAACTTATTTTTTTCTCTACCAAAATTTGTAGTTTGCTTGTTTTCCTTTTCTTATATAATAGTACCACCATTCCCCTGGTCACTCAGTTTGGAAATTTCTGGAATCCTCTTTAACTCATCCCCATACCTAAGTCATTTGTCAAGTCCTGTCAGTTCCACCTTTGAGTCCCATATACATCCTTTTCTTTGCACTCCTAGTGCCTTTTACCTTGTATGTGGAATCACTTCTCTAATCAATTGGCATTGCCTCCAGAATTTTAATGTTAAAATACATAGCAGATCATTTTATTCTCCTAAAACCTGCAGTGGTCTTTTTCATCTACATATTCTTAAGCTTTTCTGGGCTCAAACTACATTTCCAGTATCTTTCCCCATTTTTTCTTTCAGTTACCCAGGGTCCAGTTTATTCATTTATTTAATAAATATTTATCTTGCCCCAGACTCTGTTCTAAATTCTGTTGATATAGCAGTGGATGAAATAAGCCACAGCTCCTGCCCATCTAAAGATTGCACTCTAGTGAAAACACTACTTGTCTCACAGTTACTCGCATGTTAGGTTGTTTCAGGAATCTGCTTCATCAATCAGGAATGCCAGCCCCACCTGTGTAAATAACATACGCCTCAAGACATTGTTCAAATACCATACTTTCCACAAAAGCTTCCTGATGCCACCAATCAGAATTAATAACCTCTTCTAAGCTCTATTAATACAGTATTTTACTTGGCTTTTCAATTATATTTAGTTGTTTAAAAATCTTTCTTTCTTACTGGATTAGATGCCTCTTAATGGCTGGGACTATCATGTTCAGTTTTGTATCTTCTCTGAGGCTTGTTCATAAAGTATTAACTTAAATTTGATCCTGAAGTATTTGTGTGGCATTTCTATAGAGCCATATAGTCAGATCTCCCTGATTTAAAGAAGAGAGGTGAAATAACCTAGGCAGACATCTTTAACACAGGTTACACTTTTCACTTAATCATTAAAAAATACTAGTTTTTACATTTGCCTACTGTAGAAGATAAATGGCAGTCGTAAGCTCCCAGAGCAAGATATAACTTTTAATTAAACTGGGCCGAGGGGAAACGTCCATTTAGCTGCATCAAAGTGGGTTTTTTTAATCACTATTATAAATGTCAGCTTGAGAGGTCATTCATGACAGCTATAAATATTTTATGAAAATTTTAACCTATATAACAATTTGATCCTCTGGAGAGGAACAGTGGGGTTTTTTTGTTTTTTTTTTTAATGCTACTTCATATATCCCACCTCCCCTGACAGTAAAACAGCAAAATGAAATTACATATCTCCCACTAAGAAGATTATTCTCCCTTGTGCCACTTTTCTGTATAGATTTCAGAGATTTTTAATAAAGGATCAAATTATATCAGTGACTTGTAAAGTGTAACGTTATACCTTTCCTGCATAATTCCTAGCTTTGTAGCACAAATTTTCTAATTGCACCTACAGTAACTTTCCCAAATATAAGATGATGTTTCCCATTGAATGTAACGTTATTATTAACAGTTCAACAAAGATCAAATTAGCTAGAGTGACCACTGAGTAATATTAACCTTCAGATTAATTAATGTTTTCCTTTAGGAAACAAATGTAAATGCAGTCTGAAACAATACTAAACTGAATCTTAAGGTTTACCACTTTGAACTTCTTCAACAAGAACTTAAATTTTGCATGGCAGTCTTTATATATATTGGCTCTGTGAGATCACTAAGGCAATATCATTATCTCTGTTTAGATGGAAAAACAAGTTTGAAGATATTAGGAGATATGCTCAAGGCCACAGTTATATAATGTATTAAATAGGAAGGGAGGATCTCAAACTCCTGGTTTCCAACTCTAAGCACCATTCTCTATCAGGATTCTTTATCAAATTGGATCTTCCTTCTATAAGGAAATGTGACATTTTCAAAATAGTCAATTTTTAGAATTAATAAAAAATGGATGAACAGGACATAAATACATATGTAAACAAATAATAGTATTCTGTTTCCATTGCTAAGAATTTTTTTCATCTACTTTCTTATTATCTTAGGTCAGTCATAGATAGGAATTTCTTATTCCTTTGGGCCTAAGCTGCTTATATTTTCTCTTAACACTTGAAGAGAGTGTGTTTGTGGAGTTGCCTCTATCTTTAGAGAAACATAGCTATACCTGAGCTTGAGTTTAGCCAGTAAAATACTTCCTCAGACAGATAATACTATACTGATCCATGGCATGCTGATAGCTTCTCTTTTCTTCAGTGTAAATTATCTTTCAGTCTCCCATAGCCACCTTTTCATTTTTAAAAGTCCTCTTCTTGCCTAGGCTGGATTCCCTTTTATTTTTAATACAAATAGAAATAAGGCTTTTCTAGCTCTCACGTGTTTAACTCTTGCATTTTTTTGTTCTGTGTTTCAACTTCTCTTTTTTTCATTGTGATGACCTATTCCATGTAAATGATATATCTATATAATTTTTTTCTCCACTAGTTAATTTTTTAAAGATGTTCTGTCTATTCTGTTTCTTCCTTACTCTTCAAAAGCCACCTCACGGAGATTCAAAGTAGAAGAAATATACTGACTGTGTATCCTATGTAGCAAGCAGATGGTTATTGCCTTTATTGTTGCAGTTTCAAAAAAGGTAGGATGTACTGATATCTTACAAAAAGGTGAGACATTAGATCAAATCTCATGGATTTAGGGGAGTATATCATCATCCAGTTAAGAAATTTCTTTCTGGCTTTTTTGTTTTACTGTTTTTCTTTAGTCATTGACATGTGTTTTCTTACTCATTTAAGATGTCTTGATATTGCCATAAACTTAAGTTTCCCTCATCTCAAAATGCTGAGAACACTGGGTTTTATTTTATTTTAAGAAACTGTATTGCGTCATTGATAATCCTTGTTTTAATACAGTTATTCCTGCCTCTACATGCAACTCATCCTCATGTTTCTTTGCCCTAGTCCCAGTCTTTCTCCCGAGAACTTGGAGGAAACCTGTGGAAAAGAGCTGGATCCTTTTGTGTCCAAGGCTCCCAGGGACTTAGCCTTTAAAACTTCTTTTAAATTTCAGCTATTTTCTTCCTACCTGCCCTTTTCATCTCATGCTCTGCCAAAGGTGAAGTAGTTCTTGAGTCCCTGCCTCTATTCAGAGAGCTTGTCACCTTTTGGAATTCAATTTGTCTTTTTGCCCTTTTTTTTTTTTTAAGATTTATTTTAATTTATTTATTTAGTCTGCACCGGGTCTTAGTTGTGACACGCAGGATCTTCTTTGCAGCATGCGGGATCTTTTAGTTGCGGCATGCATGCAGGACTCTAGTTCCCTGACCAGGGATCGAACCCGGGGCCCCCCTGCATTGGGAGCACAAAGTCTTACCCACTGGACCACCAGGGAAGTCCCTTGTCTGGTTACCTTTTGAGTTCAGCTTTTTGGAGTCAAAATAAGTTGTGTGGGGCTTCCCTGGTGGCACAGTGGTTAAGAATCCACCTGCCAGTGCAGGGGACATGGGTTCAGTCCCTGGTCCGGGAAGATCCCACATGCCGCAGAGCAACTAAGCCCATGCACCACAACTGCTGAGCCTGCATTCTAGAGCCTGCGAGCCACAACTACTGAGCCCATGTGACACAACTACTGAAGCCCACGCGCCTTCAGCCCGTGCTCCGCAACAAGAGAAGCCACCGCAATGAGAAGCCCGCATTCCACAGCAAAGAGTAGCCCCCGCTTACCGCAACTAGAGAAAGCCCGCATGCAGCAATGAAGACCCAACACGGCCAAAAATAAAAATAAAATAAATCTATTTTTTTTAAAAAAGACAAACATGATTGGCACAAATGTGTTTATCCCAGCTTCGCTTATAGCTACAACAATCAAAAGTTGCATGAAACTCAAATGGTCAACGATAGGGCAATGCTTTAATAAGTTACAGTTTAATCCATATAATGGAGTATAACGACAGTAACCCCTGCTCACCACAACTAGAGAAAGCCCGCACGCAGCAACAGAGACCCAACTCAGCCAAAAATTTTTTAAAAAGTTGTGTGTGGGTTTTTCTGTTTGTTTTTCTAGGGTTTTTTATTATCTACCTTTTTCTCATTGTAAGGATATTCTCTTGTGGCTTTCCTCATCCTAAGCAGAGTGAAATTCTTCCTCCTTCTGCTTTATTTTAATTAATATCTTAGTGATTTGATTAAGTGCCACTTTTGGTTAAAGTAGATGCTTTTCCTCTTTTCATACAATTCAGAAAGATATATATATATACATATGTATCTGTCTACTAAAAGAGACAATTTTACTCTACTAACTAGTTGTCGTAAATAAATTCCAAAACCTGTTATTGTTTAGTATCTAATCTTGGACTTTTGACCAAGGTATCAGTGAATATTGTATCAGTAAATTACCACATTTGGTCACCTTGGTATACATTTTGCCAGAAGTTTGTCTTTGGAGTATATGCCAACAAATTATGTCACTCACTGTCAGGTGTTCTTTGGGTACATTCCTGACAACACCCCGACTCACCCACCCAGTCAGGGCTAGGCAACTGGTGACACCTTCCTTAAAATTTAATCCATGTTAAAAATTGTGACCATGATAACTGAAGTACAACTTTGGAGGCTAGTAGTTGGTGTTGGGAGGGTGAGGTGGGGATTTAAAATGATTTTTCTAGGGGACTCTTTTGTCTAGTGTGTGGCTATCCCCTTGAGTCATTTTTGACAAAGAATTAAATGATTTTTCATGTCGACTCCAGTCCATGTTTAGGACTACGCAGTTTTTATAAGAGTGTCATCTCAGATGTCTCCTGGTTACTTCTAAGTCCAGTGGCTCTGCATCCAAGTGAGAGCTTAGAAAAGTAACATTCCAGCTACTTGACTGGAAGGACAAAGTCAAGAATATTATCAACCGATATTTATAAAAACGATGTTCAGGGAAAATTGTTTAGGGAAGTTCATAATTTTTCTAGCAAATCTTAAACTCTCAACCTCCAATCAAGAGGAAGCAGATATCTGTATTGTATCATAGCAGTTCTTATCCCACCCCTCTGCGTTGACTTTCACTAAGTTTTAGGATATGCTTTGGCACAAGAGACAGCTTTGGAGAATCAATATGAGAAACAGTCCATCTTGTTTGGCCTATTTATTCTTGGTATATCACCCATTATATCACATAGTATACTTATTTTCAATGACGTCTAGCTTCCCAGCATTAGGCCAGACTTCACAAGACTATCCCCACTTCAAACATTAGCCACAAGTTGGGGGATCCCCAGGCCGCCTTCACTTCTGACCAGCTGGCTACAAATTCAAGGGGTTCCCACTAACCCCCTCAGGTTCATTTATTTGCAGTAATGACTCACAAAACTCAGGAAAGCACTACATTTTTGATTACAGTTTTATTGTAGAAATAGGTCCAAATCAGAACCAGCCAGAGAGATACATAGGGTGAGGTTGGGAGAGCCCCAAACACAAAGCTTCCATTGTCCCCAGGGATGTATTGCCCTTCTGGCACATCCATGTGTGTCATACACACAGTATTGGCAACCAGGAAAGCTTACCTGAGCTTTGGTGTCCAGAGTTTTTAATGCAACTTCATTAAGCTTGATTGATTGACTAATTGACCACATGGTTAAACTCAAACTCAAGTTCCCCTCCCCTTCCTGAAGTCAGACTGATATCCTGTGGCTCAAAGGCCTAACCCACTAATCATATGGTTGGTCTTTGTGGCATGGCAGTCCCCATTCTGAGTTATCTCATTAGCACAAACTATCAGGTGGAGTCAAAGGGCCCACCAGGAATAACAGAGACACTCCAGCCACCCAAGAAATTCCAAGGCTTTAGAGATTATCTCCTAGGAACAGAGGACAAACCAGCCAAATTCTTTGATACACAAACCCCTGTCCATCTGTTTCTCTCATCTAAGAAAGCTGATAGACAAATTTGAGGCCCACCTATAAGTGTGAATGTGTGGGTTTGAGTGTGTATATACGTGTACATGTATATTTCTTCTTTTTATTTTTTATCTTCAGTTTATATGCCCATCCCACACGAATTTTTCTTTCTTCCTTTACTCATTTTTATGCTATATTGTTTTGTAATCACCTGAAATACTTAAATGAAATCATTCCAAATACCTCAGAGATAATACATGGTTCTAGAAATAGAAAGCAGGAGGAATAAGGAGTTCTACTGCCCTTCTGTGGAGCCTTTGGTCCGCTGCTCTACCTTTATTAGGGAGATTTGTTGTGTTCTTTATTGGAGCAGGGCAACTGGGCTCCTGGACTGAGAATTCCTGGCTGATTCTGCCATGCTGCTGCCTTTGAGCTAGGTTGGGAGGGAACCTTCGGAGTGTGCGATTTTCTCTCATAGTCACTCATACAGCCATTTAGCCAGGAAACTATTGTGAATCTAATATGTCAGTATCAAAAAACTGTTTTTGATATCTGTAATTAATAACATCAGCCTTAGTTTTACTTCCTTATGTTAATGCAAGCTGTTTCCATTGGATTTGTCATTTAAGCATCAGTTTTTTCTTTCCTGTGTACAAATACTTATCTAAATTGACATTTTCTAAATTGCTTTTTCCCAAATTGGATGATTTTTATAATTCCCAACCTAAATCAAAAATTTCATTTTCTACCTATATGTCAGTCCCCTGTGACTACGTTGCATGCCATCTGCTATGTCTGCTGTTTCATTAACGTTTCCTCTATTTCAGCTTATGAATAAAGATAAAAGACTATGCACTGACCCCTTTGCTACCATTCTTGACATTTTAAACCAATTACATAAACATACAGCTTGTTATTATGACTCTTTGCCTAAAACATCAGCTGTATTCTTACAGGTATGGTTTTTATCCAAGCCTATTTTGTAATGAAAATTTTATCTGATTTCATCAGCTGCTTTGAGAAGTCCCAACGTATAATATCGGTGACGTTCTCTTCATCCCTCTATTCTATAAATCCATGAATAAAATCTAGTATATCTATCCAGCATGGGATTTTTTAGAAGCACAAAAATGGTGGCTTGGATTTGCACATCTTTTTGATGCTTTCTATGGATTGTCTCTTAATATTATATTTTTCTGCTCGTAAGTGATTTCAAACATATGCTATGATTAATCCTATCAGATAACAAGCTTAACAAAGGAAGAAAGGAAGGGAGGGCAGGAGGAAAGAAAATAATTTATTCTTTTTTTTTTTTTTTTTTTTTTTTTTTGCGGTATGCGGGCCTCTCTCATTGCGGAGCACAGCCTCCAAACGCGCAGGCTCAGCGGCCATGGCTCACGGGCCCAGCCGCTCCGCGGCTTGTGGGATCTTCCCGGACCGGGGCAGAAACCCGTATCCCCTGCATCGGCAGGCGGACTCTCAACCACTGCGCCACCAGGGAAGCCCCAAAAATTTATTCTTGATTGCCCAAGTGTCTTCCACCCAGTTTCTTCCTCACTAATGCTTGATCAGCAGCAATCAACATGTGTGCTACAGAAGAAGGAAATACAGAATCTTTAAAGCTGAGTGTTGTTTTGTCACATCATACCAAGTTAGCAGCAGTGGGAATAAGGGTGGAGGGACATAGTGGTGATGTGGCTCTCTTTTACCTAGATTCCTCCTTACTGTTCCAGGGGTCTGAGGAAGTAGAGAGCATAGGAAACAGAGCACTTCCATTCAACAGTTATTGCTTAGTCCTGTCGGTGAGGCATGGTAGGGACTACAAAGATGAACCAAGCAGTTCTGCCCCTTAGCAAGCTTTTTATCTGGTGGGGTACATTACATAGAAGTGGTAAAATTAACAAGGTTTTCCTAGCAGTCATCCATATACTTTAGAAAACCATTATTGAGTTGGGAAAAGTTTCCCTTTACCAGACTTCAGAGCCTAAGTCCTAGGCTGGTTAGTTATTTTGTGGTTTATGATTTAGAGAGGGGGGGAATCGGATGGATGGAAAAAAAAATTTTTTTTAAGAGGAAGGGGAGGGGGACAAAGAGCACCCAACAACCAAATGAAATGTGTGAACCAAGGATGGTCTTGGTGGGAGTTGGGGAAGAGAAGAACATTAAAAGACATTCTTGGGACAGTTGAGGAAATTTAAATATTGCCTGGATGTTACATACTATTTTGGAATTATTACTGATTTTCTTAGGTGTGATGATCGTGACACCATGGTTGTAGGTGAAAGGAGAAAGTTCTTATTAGAAGAGGGATGCTGAAGTATTTGAGTGAAGTGTCATGAGGTCTGCAGCTCACTTTCTTACTTTCAAATGATTCAGCAAAACAAAAGATATTTAGTGCTAAATATATATGTGTGTATAGTGTGTGTGTGTCTGTGTGTGTGTGTCTGTGTGTTTGTGTGAAGAGACGGGGAAGCTGTGGTGAAATGTGAACAATTATTGAATATATATATTGAGTATAGGAATGTTCATTGTACTAGTCTTTCAACTTTCCTGTTTGTGAAATTTTTCATAATAAAAAATGGTAAGAAAATAAGAGACACTGACAGAGTTACGTGACTTGAATAGCTTCCAGGTTTACTAACTCATTTGGCATATCATGAGATAGCTGTCAGCAAAGCCAATTTCAACAAATAAATGAGAACTATCTTCTTAATTTACTGAATTGATTACAACAGGATGATGAAAGCTATTATAGGATATAATAATTGCAGAATTAAAATAATTTCATCTTCACATGATTTATTTCATATATAAGTAAAATTTGATTAAAAGTATATATATTTTGTGTTCCTGTATTAAGAAATAAGAATAATTTCCTATTTGTTTTCTAATGTACAGACAGACATTTCATAGATTAGGCTTTATTAGAGTAAATAAGAGGGAGAGTATATTGCCATTATTTTATTTCTTAATATGTTTAAAGAGTAAAACAAAAACAATAATGTTCTACTTTAGTATACTTAATTTCCTTAATTGTTGGATTTAATAATTATCATTCTAGTTCATTTCTTTATCTTGACTTGCATCTCCTGTTTCTCTCAAACTCATCTTAGTGAGAAACATGAATTGATAGTTATGCTTTTAAGATATATACTTATTAAAAGTATATATACTGTATTAAAATGAAAGCGATTAAGTGAAAAAAAGTAAAAACTTGTTCTCCAAATTCCTATCCCATAACAATATAAAATTCTCTATGTAACTCTTTATATTTCTAAAATTTATCAGTTGTGAGTTTTTTAAAAAAAAAACAGCTACTCTAGAACTTTTAATAACCAATAATAAATTCCATTTTTTAGGATAGTTTACATATACAGTAGGCTATTATCTTTGTTTAAATAAATATCAACTTACTATTGCCGTGGAATGCTCTCCATTTTATAGTCTATATGAAGTGCCAGTCCTATATGAGTAAGAGATGATCAATTGTTTTATAAACTCCTCTCCTTTGAGAATTTCATTTTGATTTTCAGGAGAGCATTCAGATTTGTAGTGTGTATGTTGTTGCACTGGGGGGTGTAAATTTAGTTATCATGTATTATTAAGACTCTACTGTAATAAATTGTATACATGTGACATAAAGAAGCTCATGTTCTCTTAGTAGAGATGGATGGGACATAGTTTTCTTGAAGACCAAGCAATATAGATGTCTATGGAACACTACATACTGTGGTGGCAAAAGAAGATACTCTAGCACAGAAGTGGTCAGGGTCAGTCCACTTTATGATTTGTAGAATGTTTCAGAAGCAATTTAGAGATCACCAGAACCTAAGTCCTAGAGAAGTGGCATGCTTAAGGCCACATTTAGAGCTAGTTAGTCACAAAACCAGGACAAGAATACACATCTCCTGAGTCCCCATCAGTTGTTGTTCCCACTTACCAACAGAGATGTAGTGTTTGAACTGAGCTCTGAAGGATTAGGGAAGAGAACTCCAGTTGGCAAAGATGGATGAAAAAAAGAAAGAACAGTTACTCCAGACCATTGAGTGGCCTGAGGAATCACAATAAGTAATTGAGAACTGCTACTGAGAAGAGCAATACACAGATTATAGCAGATGTTCTTGTTTTTCCATGTAACAGAGTTTATATGGGGAAGCAATGCAAGAGAAGGCTTTTAAAAACCTAGAGTAGAATCAGGTACAAAGCAATGTGAATGCCATTCTAAAGATTGTGGATTTTATTCAGTAGAAAACAGGGAGCTATTTCATGTTACTTTAAGTACCAGTTCTAATTGTTTCACTTTCAGATATAGTCATTACATATTTGTATACTAGGGTTTTTTTTTAAGGTCCATTTACAGTCAGATTTTGACTTCCATCTCTCTGGACATGCTTCGGATAAACATACTTTTAAAATGTGTGTGTACAGGGAAAGTCTTTCCTATAAATCTGTCCATCTGGTATCTGGTAACCTCAGTAGATCCAAATAGCACAGAAGACAGAAATCAGAGAAAAAGCATCCCTATGAGGTAAAAATAACTTCCACAAAGCCCATCCAAATACTGGGAACTACTCTTTCTCAGATACCAAACAAATTTGACTTAATTTTATCCATAGAATTTGATTATCTATTTTTCTTTAGCTGGATTTTTAGGAATTCCTGTAATCTTGTTCTAGTTTAAGGAGAAAAACAGAAGGTCTGTGCAGAGGATAGCAAATGAAAAGGAGGTGTAGATGGCAGAGCCAATTGGTGGGTACAGAAGTAGACTCATTGACAGTGATGACCATAAAAGAGTGAGAAGGAAGGCCAACCAGAAGAGCACAACAGTTTAGAGTCATTTGTAGGGACAGAGAGATCCTGAAAGTAAATTGATACGTTACAGTACAATATAGTAGTAATTGTTCATAGCAAGGACCCTACATCATACAGAAAAGGTTAAATCATATCTCAAGTTTTGAAAGTAGGGAAAACATGAGAGGTGTCTTGGAAACCATTTTGTGTAAAACTATTAACCCTTTAAATACCAAATTAAAATTTCTACGATCAAGAAAATCTACTTAGCCAGTAAACCTCTTTTGATAATTGTCAGAAATAAGACATGATCACATTTGTATATATTATCTCTCCTGTTATTTTACCATGTTCTAAAGCCTCAAATGCTGAGAAGTAATCCATCTAAGACTGATCTAAATGAAGTTTTTGTGTGGATATTTTGTAAGAAAGATTTTTATGTTGCCCTACCTTTCCAGATATCTATCCCCTGGATTCTGAACTTGTTTGTTCACTAACTAGAAAGGTTATTGTTATATGCTATTTGTCTAGATATGCTACAGTGGGTATGTTCTTAGAAAAATAAAAGCAAACGTGGTATCCAGATATGGCACCAAGTAGCTTTGTAGCTATAAACAGGTCACCCTAACATCCCTTTATAGGGAGTTAGTCTGTAGTTTCACGAGGTCCCTTTCAGTTCTCAAATTCTAAAATGCCCACTGAGCAGCATTGGTCAGAAGGAACTCTTACTGGAGAGGTTAGATGTGGTTAGTAGAAATAGAATATGTTAATGGGGGGACAGGAAACTAGCCAAGAAGGAATAGGTAGAGTATTCATGTTATTTCAACCACAAGAGTCAAATATGGCAAGAATACAAGTTGGAGCTGAACAGTTGCAGCAGAGAATACAACCAAAGCTGAACTACCTGGTGGCCATGTCCATTTTTCCCAATTATAGAACTCTTTCTTACATTGATGTTATTAAAATGAGAAAAGTCATATGCAAGTGAAATAAACAGAAAGCAGAGGTGAAACAGCAAATGGTTTAAGTAGCTCCTCTTGGCGGAAGGTCTGGGAAAGAGTTTAAAAAGAGTTTGTGCAGGGCTTCCCTGGTGGCGCAGTGGTTGAGAGTCCGCCTGCCGATGCAGGGGACGCGGGTTCGTGCCCCGGTCTGGGAGGATCCCACGTGCCGCGGAGCGGCTGGGCCCGTGAGCCGTGGCCGCTGAGCCTGCGCGTCCGGAGCCTGTGCTCCGCAAGGGAGAGGCCACAACAGTGAGGCCCGCATACCACAAAAAAAAAAAAAAAAAAAAAAAAAAAAAAAAAAAAAAAGAGTTTGTGCAGTGAACAAAAGGCAGATCTTGACAGAATGAACTTAGATAAAAGTGAAAGGAGTTGTATGGAACCTGCCAGATTAGGGACAGCACAGGTACTCTAGAGCCCTTGTCTCTCTTCCTGTGGTTGTAGGTGGTGCAGATAAACTAGCAGAGAATTCACAGTGCCACCTCATCACCATGTGAGACAAGCTCCAGAATGCGAACAAAAGAACAGCGTGGTTTTAGTTACTTGCCATTAAAAAGTGGCTTCTTGGGGACTTACCTGGTGGCACAGTGGTTAGAAATCCTCCTGCCAATGCAGGGGACACAGGTTAGAGCCCTGGTCCGGGAAGATCCCACATGCCATGGAGCAACTAAGCCCATGAGCCACAACTACTGAACCTGCGCTCTATGAGCGTCCACATGCCACAACTACTGAAGCCTTCACGCCTAGAGCCCGTGCTCCATAACAAGAGAAGCCACCGCAATGAGAGGCCTGTGCACCACAACGAAGAGTAGCCCCCGCTCGCCGCAACTAGAGAAAGCCCTCATGCAGCCAAAAATAAATAAATAAATTTTTTTTTAAAAAGTGGCTTCTTGCTTTAGTGCCCTGTCTACTCCATGCTCCTTCTAATTCACCAAAATGTAAATTAGGCTCTCCTAAGAAGAATCAATTTATACACAACTTCAGGTGTCTACACTCAGGTTGTGCAATTCAGGGTCAACTGATAAAACTTAAATTTGGCCAAAGAAAACTGTAGATGGCTTAGGATCACTCTGGTTTAGACTCACAAATCTGTTATATTTGTGCTGAGTCAAAACCAAGGAAATATTAAGTTGAATAAGATTTTTCTTAGCCAACTTTGGGTTATATCATCACCAGTCTGAGAAATATGAGATGATGATTTTTAATAAGCATTAACAGGTCTTGTAGGCTGAAAACAGAAACAGGCAAAGTATTGCTCAGCCTTACTGTGGGATATTTACAGTGATCTTTATCAAGAGCTTTATCTATTGGGTTTTTGGTTTTGCTGCTACCAAAGTTGTAGATATAGGGCTCTGAAATGTGTTTTCTCTTTTTTAGTCGAACTATACATGTTTGTAAAAGTTCGATTTTCCTTTGACTTTTACTGTCACTTTCAGTTTTTATGTAAGATTCACTTAAACTTGAAAAGCAATAATTAAAATTGTCTGATACATCAACCTTACTACCTTTATTTCTTTTGCTTTTATCTATCCACTTGCTGCCAGCATAAAGCCCTAAATTTCATGAAGTAAACAGTGTTCTTTTATATTTGCTGTGTGCCTGAAGTGTTGAGCAAGGTCTCTCCATTCTGTATGTCAGAGCTCCAACATATTCCAGTGCTGTAATTTCCAGAATCCCCATTAAGCTTCACAGCCCCTGGAAACTCCTCTGTAAAGTCTCACAGAGTCCTGCCCTATACATGTACAGCTCAGTATTTGAACCAAGGTAAAAAGAATCCCAGTCCAGGTTTCTTGAGTTCCTCCTCTGCAGCTCTCTTCTTTCTAGTACCTTGTCCCACAAATGCCTCTTGCTTCTGTATCCTGAATGCCAATCTATTTTTACTTCTCCACCAAGTGAGGTAGATACATAACCTTCATTTGGGTTTAACTTCCCTGTGTTGCAATTTGGAAAACACTACCCAACAGAAAACTGGCAATGTATTATTTTTTTTTACTCATCGATCACAGCCATGTGCTATTATCCATTTTCTTTTTTTTGTGGGCCGGGGGCTGTGTTGGGTCTTCGTTGCTACGCATGGGCTTTCTCTAGTTGCGGTGAGCGGGGTCTACTCTTCGTTGTGGTGTGCGGGCTTCTCACTGTGGTGGCTTCTCTTGTTGCAGAGCATGGACTCTAGGCACACAGGCTTCAGTAGTTGTGGCATGTAGGCTCAGTAGTTGTCACTCGCGAGCTCTAGAGCGCAGGCTCAGTAGTTGTGGCACACCAGCTTAGCTGCTCCGCAGCATGTGGGATCTTCCTGGACCAGGGCTCGAACCTTTGTCCCCTGCACTGACAGGTGGATTCTTAACCACTGAGCCACCAGCAAAGTCCCTATTATACATTTTCTGAAAAAAGATAAGATATATGAAGCAATTTGTTTTACAATAGTTTACAAGGGGAGGAGAAGTGTGATATCCATTATTTCATCATGGCTGAAACCAGAAGTTGATTGAATTGATTTTTATCCTGGCAGCTTCTTGGTGATACATTTCCAGAAATGCCACATGGAATTTATTAAGCTTCTAGATACAAGCTCATTTTTTATGCTGTCCTAAAAATATTTACAGAATCAGCAATAAACTTTAGGAAGTTCGTATTTTGAGCTTCATATTATAAGAATAGCTGGAGAGTCGTATGCAGGTGTAAAATAAGAACAGCATAAAGACTTTCTTTAATTTCAAAGAGTTTTCATATCCATTCAGAAGATAAAAACAAGCAAAAGAGTTGATGGTAAAGCAAGTTACCAGTTATTGGGGAATTGACATCAGGTGAGCTCATTAGTTACCAGGGAAACCAGTAGAGGGGCACACCCCTCAGCGCCCCTTTGATGAGAACAGTCACTAGCTGGGGCCTGGGGCAAGTACACAGGAAGGTCAGTTATGTGTGTAGGGTATAGGTGAAGCAGGCACTGGTTGGACAGGGGATGTACAGAGAGCAAGAGAACAGCCATCTGAGTGGCCTGACCATACAGATGCACAATTTGAATTCTTTACATAAATTTCTGATCTAATCCTATAAACAATGCTATGAGGTAATTTCATTTTCATCTTAAAATTGAGAAAACTATTAAAGACATTAAATAAAATATTGAGTACAGGTGAGAGCCAGATTCAAATCTAGTTCTGTTTGATGTTTCAGATTCTGAGCTCTTAACTATTGTATTGTAGTCCAGAAATGACTACATGGCAGAAATGGGAATCAAGTTGGACCTTAAAGAACAGTTAATATTTGTAAGAGTGAAAAAGCAAAGAGGAAATAAAATTACCTTATGGAAAAACAATGTGTAGAAGAACCACCCTGATTAGAATAGGGTGTTACCAATGTATATTTTAAATTATTTGAGTTGGAGAGTAACAGGATAATTGTACATGAAAATAATTTTAAGAAGTTTTTCTAGCAACAAAAGAGAGGATGGATATGACAGAAAAAAAGGATTGAAATAAGGCAGACCCTCTAAGAGACTTACTTATAGTCATCTCATAGTGACTGATTAAAGACTGGATTCAGGGTGATGGCATTGGGAATGGTGGATAGAAGTAATATGAAAGACAGTCCAAGTGAAAAATTGATCAGAACTTGATTACAAACTAAACTGAGAATTACAGAAAGGAGCACATGTTTGCTTTTGGAAGAGAGTGAGGTTGGGAGGTGATTAATAAAGACAGGAGGAAGGACAGAGTAGTGAAGGATGGTGAGACCCTATTGACTTCAGTTTTCCTACATAGCTATCCTAATGGTATGTTGTCTGGCATTTAACAGTATAGACTTGGAGTTTAGGTACAAGGACAGCAATGGAGAAATTCAAAATATCATCAGTGTTCACATACTTCCTTTATGCTTCTACCCCAATTTCCTCCCATCCAGACTATGACATTTTTCATTAACTATGGATTTATTAAAGATAATATCATATATCTGTGTTTCTACTTTACAGAAAGAAATTCTGGAACAACAGCAACAAGAACGAAATGATAACAATTTTCAAGGCAGTTGTATGTTTTGCAATGAAGAATTCCTCGGAAACAGGTAGCAGTTACATATGTCTACTGTTTTTCATCTGAAGATTTACCAAAATATCCACAATGGCTATATAGACTAAGTTCTATGGATTGGCTCAGAACCCTTTCATATATATCCACAGTAATTTTTTTTTAATCCACCAGACATCAAAGATGGAATGTAGTTGCTCTAAGCAGAGTAGGGGATTAAATTTTTTAAATGCCAGAAATAGAATTGTGTTTAATGTTGTAGGGCTTTTTAAATTGTCTGACAGGCAAGACCACGTGCAGCAAACTACAACAGACGTGCCCTTCTGTATTAACCTGTTAACTCTAAACCTTTGGCTGGGACTTCCCTGGCAGTCCAGTGGTTAAGGCTCTGTACTTCTACTGCAGGGGCCACAGGTTTGATCCCTGGCTGGGGATCTAAGATCCCAATTGCTGAGCCAAGTGGACAAAAAAAAAAAAATCCTTTAGCAGTTTTTGGTGTTTCACTTTTGAACATTAAGAATGATAAAGATCTAAGGGGGAAAAAATGGGGAATTGGTAATTTTGTCACCAACCCCAACTGGCCCAAAACCAACTGGTGTACTGTAATTCAGTTCTAATGCTAACCACCCAGAGTTAGCATCAGACTCTACAGGTTTAAGGGTATCATCCCCAATAAGCCTGCCCACACTTTAGACACCAGCCACAAGTTTAGGGGTTCCCCAGGACACCTGCACTTTTGACCAACTGGCTACAAATTCATGGCTTCCCACCAATAATTTACATAGGTTCATTAATTCACTAGAATGGCTCACAAAACTCAGGAAAGTGTTTATCATAAAGGATACAGATGAGGAACAGTTAAATGAAGAGACACATAGAGCAGGGTCTGGATGAGTCTTGAACACAGAGCTTCTATGCCTTCTCCTCAGAGAATCAGGATATATCATCCTCCTGGCACATCAGTGTATTTACCAACCAAGAATCTTCACTGAGTTTTGGTATCCAGAATTTTTACATGCTTCATTATGTAAGCATGATTGATTTAATTATTGAACTTAATCTCCGGCCCCTCTCTCCTTTCTGGAGGTCAGGGTGGCTCTAAGTCCCAACCCTTTGATCACATTGTTAGTCTTTCTGGTAACCAGTCCCCATCCTGAACCTTTCTAGAGGCCTACCACAAGTCACTTTATTAGCAAAGGTAATCTTATCATAGAGAAATTCCAAGGATTTTTGAAGCTCAGTGCCTGGAACCAGGGACAAAGACCAGACAAATTTCTTTTTATGCAACAGTAATATTTATAAATGTACATTCACTTAAATATAAGTCATGAAGTTGTAACCTCTAGGAAATGGGAATAGTTTCAGTGACAGCATACAATGGACAGTCAGAAAAACATCATTCTTCCACCCACTTGAAAGAAAGCAGTCTTTGGTTTCTTAAAAAAGAAAGAAAAGCCTAGCACAAACTGACATCATTGTCTGAAAAACATTGAGGAGGAGAGGGTAGCTATTTGTTTGAATTTAGAAAAGGGTTTGGATGAAGCATCAATGTTGAAAACACCAGTGATGAAGATTTGATTCTCATATAGATCAGTTAGCATAGAGAAAAATCTGTGCCAAGGTCACTAATTATGCTTCTAACCCTGTCAGTTTCAAAGGGCTTTATGGGGATGGCAGTGAGGACCACCTCACTATCAAAAAGTTTACCAAGCATTGCTACTTCTTTTTAGCATGTTATTTCTGATTTTATATTAAAACTGTTATTAACCTAGAGAGGAGATGTGTGATTATTATTAGGAATCTCTAGTATTAAAAAGCTATAAATATTTTTGTTTTCTACAGCTTAAGTTTTTATGATAAATGTCGGTACTGATGTGATTTGAAGTATATGTCCATATGATATGAAATTCTGATAATATTGGTATTTCAATTTACTGAATATTGGTACTCCTGTAATTCCTAATATAATCCTCCTGTTCTTTTCTATCTGTATCTGTATTCTCTGTTGAGTGGGTGACATGGGAATTAAGTGAACTCCTCAGTAGTTTTGATTGACTATGTCATTGTTCTCTAATAAATGAAATTTTTAAGAAATTAACCAATGACAAAGATAAGCAGCATCTCATTTTTATAAAATGTCCCCTTCTGCAGTTCTTGTTTATGAAAAGGTCAGTTTATAATAAAAGATTAAAGATATAACCTGATTCCAGCTATGTACTTCATTAGCAATATTTTGGTTTGTTTGCTTTTTTTTTTTTTTTTTTTTTTTTGCATTACGTGGGCCTCTCACTGTTGTGGCCTCTCCCGTAGCGGAGCACAGGCTCCGGACGCGCAGGCTCAACGGCCATGGCTCACGGGCCCAGCCGCTCCACAGCATGTGGGATCTTCCCGGACCGGGGCACGAACCCGTGTCCCCTGCATCGGCAGGCGGACTCTCAACCACTGCGCCACCAGGGAAGCCCATTAGCAATATTTTGGGATTATATTTGTGTCCTCCCAGACAAGGGACATAAAAAGAATAGAAAGACAAAGGACATGGGTTAATGATAAGGAGAGAAGAATAAGTACTTTCTTGCTATCCTACATCTATTTCCCCTCTCCTATACACTTTTGACTCTGGAATGTATGAAACTCTTTCTTTCAACCTTAATCTAAAATGTGTCTCCTGTTAACAGCATATAGTTGGATCATGTTTTTTAATCCATTCTGCTAATCTCTGCTTTTTGGTTGGAGTGTCTGATTTATGTTTAATGTAATTATTGATGAGATGGAATTTACTTAGACCATTTTGCTGTTTGTTTTCTTTATGTTTTAAGGTTTTTTTTTTTTTATTTCTCCCCTCCATTACTGCCTTCTTTTTTGTTAAATAGATACTTTCTAGTGTAGCATTTTTATTCCCTTGTTTCTTTTACTATATTTTTTGAGTTATTTTCTTAGTGGCCCATTCACTGGAGATTACAATTAACATTTTATTTATTTTTTATTTTTTTATAAATTTATTTATTTTGGGCTGCACTGGACCTTCGTTGCTGCGCATGGGCTTTCTCTAGTTGCAGCGAGGGGGGGGCTACTCTTCATTGTGGTGCTCAGGCCTCTTATTGTGGTGGCCTCTCTTGTTGCGGAGCACGGGCTCTAGGCATTCAGCCTCAGTAGCTGTGGCACAAGGGCTCAGTAGTTGTGGCTCGCAAGCTCTAGAGCACAGGCTCAGCAATTGTGGTGCACGGGCCTAGCTGCTCCACGGCATGTGGGATTCTCCCAGACCAGGGCCCAAACCCATGTCCCCTGCATTGGCAGGCGGACTCCTAACCACTGTGCTACCAGCGAAGCCCCTAACATTTTAACTTAAAACAATTGAGTTCAGATTAATACCAACGTAATTCCAACAGTATACAAAAACTTGGCTCCAACGTAGCTAGCACCTTCCCTACCCCTTTGTGCTATTGTTGTCATACAAACTACATCTTTATACATTATAAGCTCATTAACATGTCTTTAAAATTATTACTTCATGCAGTTATTTTTACATCCAATATGGGAAGAAAAGATTTATAAACAATAATTCATTTAATACTGCCTTTTATATTTGGCTGTGTAATTACTTTTACTGGAGCTTTTTACTTCTTTATGTATATTTGAGTTACTATCTAGCATCCTTTCATTTTAGCCCAAAGGACTTTTAGTTTCTTGTTGGGCAGGTCTGTTAGCAGTGAATTTTCTCAGGTTTTGTTATCTGGGACCTGTCTTGATTTCATCTTCATTTTTTTTCTTGGTATGGGTCTCTCTGATTTATTATACTTGAAGTTTTGGGCTTCTTCTGTTTGGATTAATGCTTTCCATCAAATTTGGGAAGTTTTTGGCCATTATTTCTTCAAATATTTTTTCTTCCCCTATCTTTCTTTGCCTTTTGGGAATCTTATTATACAGGTGTTGGTAGATGGGATGGTGTCTGAGGCTCAATTTATTTTTCTTCATTCTTTTTTCTTCTATTCCACAGACTAGAAAATCTAAATTGATCTTCAAGTTCATTGATTCTTTTTCTGCCAGTTCAGTTTTTCTTTTGAGACCTTCTAGTGAATTTTTCATTTCAGTTACTGTACATTTCATCTCTAGATTTGTATGTTTTTTTAAAATTTCTGTCTTTTATTAGTATCCTTTTTTTTATAAGATATTATTCTCATACATTTTTTGATTGTTTAGACATGGTTTTCCTTAATTCTTTACACATATTCTTATTGTCTGATTTAAAGTCTTTGTCTGACAAGTCCAACATTTGGGCTTCCTCAGCGACAGTTTCTGTTGACTTTCTTTTCATATGATAGTGTTTATATGCATACTTACTTTATAACATGTCACTCTTTCATAACCCAAATGTGTGTTTCAGTGTTTAACCTTTGCTTGTACTTCTAATTAGTGTTGTTATCATTATACAAATGCTACTCATGACCTGATTTGTCCCTAGATAAGTTATAAATAATGCAAATTGCTCAAATTTCTTCCTAGATCTGTTCTTTTGAACCACATGGCCAGAGAACACACTTTCAACATTGGGTTGCCAGACAACATTGTAAACTGCAATGAATTTCTGTGTACATTACAGAAAAAGCTTGACAAGTAAGTACTTTTTTATGAAACACAACCTGAAGCTGTCTTAATCTTGGATTCTGTTGTGGATTTTTAAAAATTAATTTAATAGTCAGAAGTAACTCAAGAAATGGAATTTTCTCATTTCTTGTGTTGGAGGAGTTCACATTTTGTATGACAATCCTTAATTTTTGTAGATCATATTGCCTTTTAGTAGTTTTAAAATATAAATATCATATATACCAAACAATGTATATGCCATTATAAGGTATGTTATTATATAGGGAATGAAAAATATACTTAACCAGCCTAAGAAAGAGAATGTTATTATTTCCTTTGAATCTCCCTGTGTGCCCTTCCTCATTAGTATCTCCCCCAGAAACCATTATTCTTCATTTCGGATTCATAATTTCTTTACTTTTCTCTATAATTTTTCTATACATTTAGTAAAGTAAATATATTGTCACATTGCTAGATGTTATTCAGTTTTAGGTGAAACATAACATACTGATTGCATTCTTTTACCTTTTAGTATTTATTCACATTTATATATCATAACACTCCACTTTTCTCAAGGTCATATTCTCTCAACCGTGAGTATCTAGAGTTTAGCTTGTAGAAATAGGGAAGGAAATTCTCTGCCTCACCAAAGTGGCTTTCAAAAATCTATCCACTTTTCTTTCTAGGAAAGGGCCCAAGATTTTACTCTCAAAACTTAGTTTTATTCATTTAATATAAAACTAATGAATGTGGTATCTCAGGCCACAACATTTGGAGCAATAACACTGAGAAAGAAATACCCATTATAAAAAGTTCTGAATTCAAATTCTGGTATGAACAGTACATTAAAACAAGTCTCTTCACTCTTTCATTGAATGACCCTTCATTTATAAAATAATACCAGGTGTGCTTTCTAGCAAGATTAGCAGTAATGATATCCCTAATCAACTTAATGCCTATAAATTGTTTACTATAAAAGAATATAGTTACTTCTGTGGCATAAGAAATAATTGAAAGGGTGTTTAGTAAAGATGAAAAGGAATTCAGAATAGAAATAACAGCTGATTTCAGTCATTTTGTTGTCGAACCCAAGTTCATGTGCCCAACACACAGTGAGGCCAAACAAACCAAAACATCAGAATTTAGAGCAGAGAAAGGTTTATTGCAATGGCCATACAAGGAAAACAGGTGGTTCATGTTCAAAAGACCGGAACTCCCTGATGGGTTTCAGGGAAGCATTTTTAAAGGCAAGGTGAGGGAGGGGAGTCCCAGGTTCTTTGATCAGCTTGTGCACAGTTCTCTGATTGGTTGATGGTAAGGTAACAGGGCAGTGTTACAAGGGTTAACTTTATCAGTCCTCATGCTCCAGTAGGTCTGGGGCTTATATGCTCATGGTCATCAAGTAGTTAATTTCTTCGTTTTGGTGGCAGTTTTAGCATCAACATGAGTCACTATTATCAAGGTACTTCAGGAAGGAACTAAAGATTCCGTGACTGCCATATGGCTGATTTACTATTCAAATTCTTACAAGTTCTCTTGGCCCGACTGCGATTTTTGTCATTACACGTTCACCTCCTCTTGATCATTAATTCTTAGGCTTTTGTGACTCAGGGGAGGCCTGGAAGACTACATTTTACAAACAAGAGGTAGGCAGAGGACAAGGTGGGAGGAGTGTGTCCTGGGAAGACCCTATAGGGTCCTGCTTAGTTGCAATTTCAGTGTTTTCATGTATACTTATTCTGTGTTGCTCCAGGAAGTAGAACTCTAATGACTGTTGGGTAATCCAGGCAGTATCAACTGTCAAGCTTAGTATGAGAAAGACATTTTGTTAGTAATCTGTTCAAAACTGGTAATTACTGCCTCATTAGGTACTGAATTCCCAGTCAGTGAAAATATTCTAGCAGAAGATACATGTGAATAAGATAGTTAAAAGTAGCAGTTACTGTATGCTATGAATGTGCTAGGTATTTTATTCATATATATTTCAATAAACATGTATACATATATTTATATTTTGTGTGAATTATTCTCATGATTATGAATTTATGTGCGCATATATGTATACATTATCATAAAAATTCTCTCAAATATAGGTTTTATCATCAGGTTAGAAAGCAGAAAATGAGTGGTAACAGAGGGGTCAAGTAACTTGACCAAGTCCCACAGCCGGCAATAGGAATCAGACCCTGCAAATTAGGTCATAGGATATACCAAACCATGGACTAAGTGTTATACTCAATGGAGGCAACCAATGCTAGTTATCATATATTTATTTGAAGAACATACCTACATTTTCATTTTTAGAATTGGTAATTCGATTAGTAAAGCACCAAAATCATTTTTGGATAATTGCTATCTATATCACAGTTTTAACTAAATAGCCAAGTTGGCCAAGTTAGCCAACTACAAAATAAACCACAGCATGCATCCTCTAAAGCCAAATGAATAAAATGAGAGGGATTCCAGAAGAGTATCATATCCCATTTGACGATTCTGTAAGACCTAAAATGAATAAATTATAAGACCCAATAATATAATAATACAGGGCTATTGCAACAACTATTCTAGAGACTTATTTAATCTCAACATTTGTGTCTTTCTTGTAGCTTGAAGTGCTTATACTGTGAGAAGACCTTCAGGGACAAAAATACACTTAAAGATCACATGAGGAAAAAACAGCATCGTAAGATCAATCCTAAGAACAGAGAATATGACCGATTTTATGTCATCAATTATTTGGTAAGGCTTTCTTTTCTCTTCATAATTTACAATTTGATTGCATAGCTACAAACATCAAAATGTAATTGAGGGATTCTTTCAAGCAATAATTATCTTTAAAATGGTTAGTTTACAAAGCGTAACTTGATTTGATTTGTCTTTGATTTGCCAGATGTTTATATAGTAAAGAGGTCATGTCTCTACAACTCACAGTGATCTTGATAAAATAAATAAATAAATAACCATAAATACCTGGATAGCCATGCATTGCCCCTCACTGATTGTTCATTACCATGAGTACAGGGACTTCTGTACTCTACTCAAAAAACGTTGTTGACTTCTGGATGTGCTAGATGCTATGCTAGATAAATGTTTATAGACAGTCTCTTCACTCATTCCTTTTTCCTCCATTAAAATATCTTCCCGGGCTTCCCTGGTGGCGCAGTGGTTGAGAGTCCGCCTGCCAATGCAGGGGACGCAGGTTCGTGCCCCGGTCCGGGAAGATCCCACGTGCCGCGGAGCGGCTGGGCCCGTGAGCCACGGCCGCTGAGCCTGCGCGTCCGGGAGAGGCCACAACAGTGAGAGGCCCGCGTACCGCAAACAAACAAAAAAAAAAAAAAAAAATATCTTCCCTTTTCCCATCAAATGAATAAATAAATAATAAAAATTTATCTTTTTCATTCTCTTGGGCCAGCTTATTTTTAATGGAAATTTTAGAGAAACTAAGTGATTTCACTCAGCAAGAGGACTTTCATTTTTTGGACTAATAGGATGGACTAATGGGGATACCATGTCAAAGATTTTAAATACTTTCAAAGCTCTTCTAGGCCAGAAACCTCAGTACCATTTGCTGGCCTCTGTAGATTACAGTCCCTTTTATTTAAGAAGACATATTCAGTTGGACACAAATGTCCATCTCTACAGGGGCATTTGGAAATTTAAGAAGGGATTTTTGATTGAAACAATAACTGGACAGTGCCCCCAGTCTGCTGATTTTTTTAGGTATACATAACAAAGGAGGGAAACTGTTGCAGGAAGGGACACCCCTTCCAGGGCCGAGAGTGGGCTCTTATCTAACACTCAGAAATGTATTGTCCAAGGAGACACACGTGCTGACAAAGCAAGAGACTTTAGTGGGAAGAGGCACCTGGGTGGAGAGCAGCACAGGGAACCCAGGAGAAGTACTCTGACACATGGATCACAGTCTCAGGTTTTATGGTGATGTGGTTAGTTTCCGATTGTCTCTAGCCAGTCATTCTGACTCATGGTTCTTCCTGGTGGCGTGCACATCTCTCAGCCAAGATGGATTCCAGCAAGAAATATTCTGGGAGGTTGGTAGGACATATGGACTGGCATCTCCTCTCTCCTTTTGACCTTTCTCAGATTTCTTCCAGTTGGTGGTAGCTTGTTAGTTCCACGTTCCTTACCAGGATCTCCTCTTGTACAATAACTCATGAAAGTGGTTATCTTGCCTATCCAGGGTGGGCAGTTTCAGTCAGTGGTTCCCTAACAAAACGACTCGTGAAAAGAGAGAGAGTTAAGTAATTCTCCAGTAGAATTGAAAGAAAGATGGGCCCTGAACCAAGATGGTGGAGTAGAAGGACGTGCTCTCACTCCCTCTTGTGAGAATACCAGAATCACAACTAGCTGATGGACAGTCATTGACAGGAAGACACTGGAACTCACCAAAAAATATACCCTACATCCAAAGACAAAGGAGAAGCCACAATGAGACAGTAGGAGGGATGCAATCACAGTAAAATCAAATCCCATAACTGGTGGGTGGGTGACTCACAGGCTGGAGAACACTTATACCACAGAAGTCCACCCACTGGAGTGAAGGTTCTGAGCCCCAAATCAGGCTTCCCGATTGGGGGTCTGGCAACGGGTGGAGCAATTCCTAGAGAATCAGACTTTGAAGGCTAGTGGGATTTGATTGCAGGACTTTGACAGGACTAGGGGAAACAGAGACTCCACTCTTGGAGGGCACACACAAAGTAGTGTGTGCATTGGGACCCAGGGGAAGGAACAGTGACCCCATAAGACACTGAACCAGACCTACCTGCTAGTGTTGGAGGGTCTCCAGCAGAGGCCGGGGGGTGGCTGTAACTCACCATAGGAACAAGGACACTGGCAGCAGAACTTCTGGGGGTGAACCTTCCAGAGTCTGCCATTAGCCCCACCAAAGAGCCTAGGTAGGCTCCAGGGTTGGGTTGCCTAGCCACACAACAGGAAGGGAACCCAGGCCCACACATCAGCAGTCAAGCGGATTAAACTTTTACTGAGCTCTGCCCACCAGAGCAACAGTCAGCTCTACCCACCACCAGTCCCTCCCATCAGGAAACTTGCACAAGCCTCTTAGATAGCCTCATCCGCCAGAGGGCAGACAGCAGAAGCAAGAAGAACTACAATCCTGCAGCCTGTGGAACAAAAACCATATTCACAGAAAGATACACAAGTTGAAAAGACAGAGGACTATGTACCAGATGAAGGAACAAGGTAAAACCCCACAAAAACAATTAAGTGAAGTGGAGATAGGCAACCTTCCAGAAAAGGAATTCAGAATAATGAGAGTGAAGATGATCCAGGAACTCGGAAAAAGAATGGAGGCAGAGATCGAGAAGATGCAAGAAATGTTTAACAAAGACCTAGAAGAATTAAAGAACAAACAAACAGAGATGAACAATACAATAACTGAAATGAAAACTACACTAGAAGGAATCAATAGCAGAATAACTGAGGCAGAAGAATGGATAAGTGACCTGGAATACAGAATGGTGGAATTCACTGCTCCGGAACAGACTAAAGAAAAAAGATTGAAAAGAAATGAAGACAGCCTGAGAGACCTCTGGAACAACATTAAGCGCAACAACATTTGCATTATGGGGGTCCCAGAAGGAGAAGAGAGAGAGAAAGGACCAGGGAAAATATTTGAAGAGATTATAGTTGAAAACTTCCTTAACATGGGAAAGTAAATAGCCACCCAAGTCCAGGAAGCACAGCAAGTCCCATACCAGATAAACCCAAGGAGAAACACGCCGAGACACATAGTAATCAAATTGGCAAAAATTAAACACAGAGAAAAATTATTGAAAGCAGCAAGGGAAAAACGACAAATAACATACAAGGAACTCCCATACGGTTAACAGCTGATTTCTCAGCAGAAACTCTACAAGCCAGAAGGGAGTGGCATGATATACTTAAAGTGATGAAAGGGAAGAACCTACAACCAAGATTACTCTACCCAGCAAGGATCTCATTCAGATTCGATGGAGAAATCAAAAGCTTTAGAGACAAGCAAAAGCGAAGAGAATTCAGCACCACCAAACCGGCTCTACAACAAATTCTAAAGGAACTTCTCTAAGTTGGAAACACAAGAGAAGAAAAGGACCTACAAAAATAAACCCAAAACAATTAAGAAAATGGTCATAAGAACATACATAGCGATATTTACCTTAAACGTGAATGGATTAAATGCTCGAACCAAAAGACAGAGGCTTGCTGAATGGATGCAAAAACAAGACCCATCTATATGCTGTCTACAAGAGACCCACTTCAGACCTAGGGACACATACAGACTGAAAGTGAGGGGATGGAAAAAGATATTCCGTGCAAATGGAAATCAAAAGAAAGCTGGAGTAGCAATACTCGTATCACATAAAATAGACTTTAAAATAAAGAATGTTACAACAGACAAGGAAGGACACTACATAATGATCAAGGGATCAATCCAAGAAGAAGATATAACAATTATAAATATATATGCACCCAACATAGGAGCACCTCCATACATAAGGCAACTGCTAACAGCTATAAAAGAGGAAATCGACAGTAACACAGTAATAGTGGGGGACTTTAACACCTCACTTACACCAATGGACAGATCATCCAAAATAAAAATAAATAAGGAAACAGAAGCTTTAAATGACACAATAGACCAGATAGATTTAATTGATATTTATAGGATATTCCATCCAAAAACAGCAGATTACACTTTCTTCTCAAGTGCACATAGAACATTCTCCACGATAGATCACATCTTGGGTCACAAATCAAGCCTCAGTAAATTTAAGAAAATTAAATCCTATTAAGCATCTTTTCTGACCACAATGCTATGTAATTAGAAATGAATTACAGGGGAAAAAATGTAAAAAACACAAACACATGGAGGCTAAACAATACGTTACTAAATAACCAAGAGATCACTGAAGAAATCAAAGAGGAAATCAAAAAATACATAAAGACAAATGACAATGAAAACATGACAATCCAAAATCTATTGGATGCAGCAAAAGCAGTTCTAAGAAAGAAGTTTATAGCTATACAAGCCTACCTCAAGAAACAAGAAAAATCTCAAATAAACAATCTAACCTTACCTAAAGGAACTTGAGGAGGAAGAACAAACAAAACCCAAAGTTAGCAAAAGGAAAGAAATCATAAAGATCAGAGCAGAAATAAATGAAATAGAAACAAAGAAAACAGTAGCAAAGATCAATAAAACTGTAGGCTGGATCTTTGAGAAGATAAACAAAATTGATCAACCATTAGCCAGACTGATCAAGAAAAACAGGGAGAGGACTCAAATCAATAAAATTAGAAATGAAAAACAAGTTACAGCAGACACCACAGAAATACAAAGCATCCTAAGAGACTACTACAAGCAACTCTATGCCAATAAAATGGACAACCTGGAAGAAATGGACAAATTCCTAGAAAGGTATAACCTTCCAACTGAACCAGGATGAAATAGAAAATATGAACAGTTCAGTCACAAGTAATGAAAGTGAAACTGTTATTAAAAATCTTCCAACAGGGGCTTCCCTGGTGGTGCAGTGATTGAGAGTCCGCCTGCCGATGCAGGGCACACGGGTTCGTGTCCCGGTCCAGGAGGATCCCATGTGCCACGGAGCGGCTGGGTCCGTGAGCCATGGCTGCTGAGCCTGCGCGTCCGGAGCCTGTGCTCCACAACAGGAGAGGCCACAACAGTGAAAGGCCCATGTACCGCAAAAAAAAACAAATCTTCCAACAAACAAAAGTCCAGGACCAGATGGCTTCACAGATGAATTCTATCAAACATTTAGAGAAGAGCTAACACCCTGCCTGCTCAGACTCTTCCAAAAATTTGCAGAGGGAGGAACACTCCCAAACTCATTCTGTGAGGCCACTATCACCCTGATACCAAAACCCGACAAAGATACTACAAAAAAAGAAAATTACAGACCAATATCATTGATGAATATAGATGCAAAAATCCTCAATGAAATACTAGCAAACAGAATCCAACAACACATTGAAAGGATCATACACCATGATCAAGTGGGAATTATCCCAGGGATGCAAGGATTCTTCAATATACACAAATCAATCAGTGTGATACACCATATTAACAAAATGAAGAATAAAAATCATATGATCATCTCAATAGATGCAGAAAAAGCTTTTGACAAAATTCAACACCCATTTATGATAAAAACTGTCCACAAAGTGGGTATAGAGGGAACCCACCTCAATATAATAAAGGCCATATATGACAAACCCACATGAAACATCATTCTCAATGGTGAAAAAGTGAAAGCATTTCCTCTAAGATCAGGAACGGGACAAGGATGTCCATTCTTGCCACTGTTATTCAACATAGTTTTGGAAGTCCTAGCTACGGCAATCAGAGAAGAAAAAGAAATAAAAGGAATACAAATTGGAAAAGAAGTAAAACTGTCACTGTTTGCAGATGACATGATACTACTATACATAGAGAATCCTAAAGATGCCACCAGAAAACCACTAGAGCTAATCAATGAATTTGGTAAAGTTGCAGGATACAAAATTAATGCACAGAAATCTCTTGCATTCCTATACACTAATGATGAACAATCTGAAAGAGAAATTAAGGAAACACACCCATTTACCATTGCAACAAAAGGAATAAAATACCTAGAAATACTCCTACCTAGGGAGACAAAAGATCTATATGAAGAAAACTATAAGATACTGATGAAAGAAATTAAAGATGATACCAACAGGGCTTCCCTGGTGGCGCAGCGATTGAGAGTCTGCCTGCCAATGCAGGGGACACGGGTTCGCGCTCCGGTTCGGGAAGATCCCACATGCCGCGGAGCGGCTGAGCCCGTGAGCCGTGGCCACTGAGCCTGCGCATCCGGAGCCTGTGCTCCGCAGCAGAAGAGGCAACAACAGTGAGAGGCCCGTGTACCGCAGAAAAAAAAAAAAAAAAAAAGATGATACCAACAGATGGAGAGATATACCATGTTCTTGGATTGGAAGAATCAGTATTGTGAAAATGACTATACTACCCAAAGCAATCTACAGATTCAATGCAATCCCTATCAAATTACCAATGGCATTTTTAATGGAACTAGAACAAAAAAATCTTAAAATTTGTATGGTGACACAGAAGACCCCGAATAGCCAAAGCAGTCTTGAGGGAAAAACCAGAGCCTGAGGAATCAGACTCCCTCACTTCAGACTATACTACAAAGCTACAGTCATCAAGACAATATGGTACTGGAACAAAAACAGAAACATAGATCAATGGAACAAGATAGAAAGCCCAGAGATAAACCCATGCACCTATGGTCAACTAATCTATGACAAAGGAGGCAAGGATATACAATGGAGAAAAGACAGTCTCTTCAATAAGTGTTGCTGGGAAAACTGGACAGCTACATGTAAAAGAATGAAATTAGAACACTCCCTAACACCATACACAAAAATAAAATCAAAATGGATTCGAGACCTAAATGTAAGACTGGACACTATAAAATTCTTAGAGGCAAACATAGAAAGAACACTATGACAGAAATCACAGCAAGATCTTTTTTGATCCACCTCCTAGAGTAATGCAAATGAAAACAAAAATAAACAAGTGGGACCTAATGAAACTTCAGAGCTTTTGCACAGCAAAGGAAACCATAAACAAGGCAAAAAGACAACCCTCAGAATGGGAGAAAATATTTACAAATGAATCAACGGACAAAGAATTAATCTCCAAAATATATAAACAGCTCATGCAGCTCAATATTAAAAAAACAAACAACCTAATCCAAAAGTGGGCAGAAGATCTAAATAGACATTTCTCCAAAGAACACATACAGATGGCCACGAAACTCATGAAAAGCTGCTCAACATCACTAATTATTAGAGAAATCCAAATCAAAACCGCAATGAGGTATCACCTCACACCAGTTAGAATGGGCATCATCAGAAAATCTGCAAACAACAAATGCCTTAGAGGGTGTGGAGAAAATGGAATCCTCTTGCACTGTTGGTGGGAATGTAAATTGATACAGCCAGTATGGAGAACAGTATGGAGGTTCCTTAAAAAACTAAAAATAGAATTACCTTATGATCCAGCAATCCCACTACTGGGCATATACCCAGAGAAAACCATAATTCAAAAAGGCATATGCACCCCAATGTTCATTGCAGCACTATTTACAATAGCCAGATCATGGAGGCAACCTAAATGCCCATCGACAGACGAATGGATAAAGATGTGGTACATATATACAATGGAATATTACCCAGCCCTAAAAAGGAACGAAATTGGGTCATTTGTTGAGACGTGGATGGACCTAGAGAGTGTCATACAGACTGAAGGACATCAGAAAGAGAAAAACAAATATTGTATATTAATGCATATATGTGGAATCTAGAAAAATGGTACAGAAGAACCAGTTTGCAGGGTAGAAATAGAGACACAGATGTAGAGAACAAACGTAGGGACACCAAGGGGGGAAAGCGGCGGGGTGATGGGGGTGGTGATGTGATGAATTGGGCGATTGGGATTGACATTTATACACTGATGTGTATTAAATGGATGACTAATAAGAATCTGCAGTATAAAAAAATAAATTAAAAAAAATTTTTTTAAATAAAGGCTCAAAAGAAAGATGGGGAGTTCTGGTTCTGACACTTTTCTAAAGCAAATGGAAATTGTTTTTTGCTCTTAAATTTGAATGAATTTTAATCCAAACCCATTGGCCACAAAAGGCATAGTTGATAATAATGAGCCATTTTATATATTGGGCAGAAACAAGCATATCCTGGATTATGTTGGAAATCTCTGCTTTAGGATAGAATTTTTGCCTTTTCTAACGAATCCTTCGCATATTAAAATAAAATTCCCCTTGACAAACAAGTGGAATAAGGGTGTCTGAAGATTAGCTCTGAGAGGTCGCCATGGTTTGCTATACATGTTTTACAACTAGCTATAGGCAAAAGCACCCTTTGAGTCTTTCAATCTTCTCTTGAAATCACTCAGTTGTTAATTCCTAGAGCAAACGCTGCTTCAGGGCCCAACCCAATCCTACAGGGGATGGACTTCAGTGTTAACTCTAAGAAATATTCAGCTACTGCAGAAAGCTGTGGAAGCAATTTAATAGCACTTCCTTCTGGGGCTCTTTTAAACTAATAGTCAAGAACTTGGGACTAGCAGAACATTGTACATAGCTGGAGGTGTTTATCTTTCAGAGGAGACTTCAAAGAAACTGTTCACTCAAATTCTGCTGTCACTTTTAGAAAAGTTTGATACTTCATTCCCTGGGCATCAAGTAGTGTGACTGTGAAAACTGAAATTATCCGTGAGGACCAGCTGTCTCTAGATGAGTGTGCTAGATTGTACTGCCCACAGAGTGCCCAGATTTCATGTGGGATGAATCATGGCTTGAGAGAAGTGCTTCAAGAGAATGTAAAGGCTTCAGTAACATATAAAATGAAAATTAAATCATTTTAGGATAATATTGGTAGAAGTTTTTGGTTTGGTTTCAACTAGCAGCATTTGAGTACCTGCTATGTGCCAGGTACTGTCTTTGGTATTTATATTAAGTCTTTTACTCTTAACCACAGCCTTATGACACAGGTTTTGTCATTATCCTCATTTATAGATTAGGCAACTACAGCACAGAGTTCAGTAATTTTTCCAGGGTCACATAGCTGGAGCTTTCTGCATCAGTTTCCTTCCATTTTTCCTCAGTTTTTACAATTGAAATAATAGTAGTACCTACCTCTTATACTTTGGGTTGGGTTTTTTGGTCAATTAATGGTGATATATTCATAATGATCTCCACACACACACACACACACACACTTTTGCCTATGATCTTTTACACCAAACTAGAAAGTGAGCCAAGGTCAAGGTAAAACTAACTTTAATCAGCTCCTTAAGGGCTCTAACCCACAACCTTAGCCATCTTAGCTCTATATGCTTTCCCATTGAGGCCAAGAGTAAGATTTGTTTTTCTTTTTTGGCCACGCTGCGCGGCTTGCATGATCTTAGTTCCACGACCAGGGATTGAACCCAGGGCCCCAGCAGTGGAAGTTCCAAGTCCTAACCACTGGACCACCAGGGAATTCCCACTTTGTTTTTTAAAAAGCTAATAAAAAGAAAAGAAATGAGAGACATTGTTTATTCCTCTGAGGGAAAAGGCTGACATGAGTATGTGGATGTGGGCAAAAGATTGAATTGTTGTATTAGTAACTGGTGTCTGCACATCCATTTCTCACATCCTCTTCCCTTCAGAAGGAATTTCATTGGCTGCATACATTCTACAAATGTTTGAGTGACTTCTAGGTACCAGACCCTGGTGGAACAGAAAGAAAAATATGACAGAACAGGTGGTTGATTTAAGCCACTACTTTCAAGGAATTTAGAGGTTGGTATGAGAACCAGACATGTAAACACATTAATTTCAACACTTTGTAATGGTGTGTACAGAGTTAATGTTTCAACCTCTCCTGTAGCAGTTCTATATAGCCATTGAGTCATGCATCCACAGTGTCTCACCTCCAAGCAGAATTTTCAGACCAGCAGTAATGGATGCATCCAGGATATTCCTGGCAAGATACACTCTGAGAGTCATAAAAGGTGGGAGAGCCATAAAAGTTGTCCCGATCCGTAGTCGGGACATGAGGCTATTTTTTGTCTCTTCTCAGCTCAGCAAATTGATAAGATACCTTTTTCTTTCTTGGGTGAAATAATTTCCATGTTTAATTACTCATATCAGTTTTTTAATATTAACAGACTTGCAAATAAGTATATTAAAGGTCTTTTGCATAGTCTAGATTATCTGCTTAGAAGTTCTTGCTTTATTTTCTCAGAAACAGAAGGGTTCAATGGAGAGTGGAGCAAGTTAAGGGGACAAGGTCCCAGGCAGTTTCACATTCAAATACCCCTGCCTCAGAGGGCAGCAGACTGCTTAACATCATCATTGAGGCTTCACCTACATATTCCTAAAGTGCTCATGTTTCAAGCCCTGAATTTTTCTAAAGGGAACTATTTTTACAGTGATATTATCATTTTGACTTAAATTTTTTTTTTAATTTTTTAAATACACAAAGCCATTTGTAACAAAAGTAGGCTCTTAACCTGTTTTTCAGTTTTGTTATAGTTCTCTCTACTGCAGTTATTAATATTTATATTTAAAACACTGTCTCTGTTTCTGGTGGATTTCTTGTGTAAGCATGTGTTAAGTTTTTTCCATGTTTTTTTGCACCCTGTCATTGATCATAAGACCACTGATACAGAGGTTTGAGGAAGTGTTCTGAACATCTTTACTGGCATGCCTTCCAAACTTTGTTTTTCTTGTATTCTTTTCTTTCCTAACATGATTCATTAGCAGGCACAGTGTCTTAATTAGAGACTAAGTTTTTTTTCTCTTTGGGTCTTATTCCTGTAATAAGTCATATATTTAACTGTACCAAGGCAGAGCACTCTAGGAAAGTCTCAGCTGCTGTCACATGCAAATCACTTGTTTCCTATTCTAATGAACACAGAGTTCCATTTTCCTCTCAAATGGTAAATGGTTAGTGCTGTATTGCCTTGATAAATCCCCGTGTTGTACTTAATACTGAGAAAGCTGCAGAGTAATGCTTTGAGTTTGGAAGTTTGACAGTGAAAGATATTTTTCATCATTTGGGGCTCAAAACATTTATTGATAAGTAACATTTGCCTGTATTGTTGAGAATGATAGTACCCCAAATGGCCCATCCGGGTATTAGTCCAAATCCAGAGAGACTACGTAATACATAAAAGATTTAATTCATCACCAAAAATTCCATCTAACAAGGATCCTGTTGGCAATGGTGAGGCCATTCTTGATGTTCATAATGATGCTTAGACACTTCATGATGACTCTGGGAAGTACATTATAGAGTCCAAATTAACTGTCTCTAATGACATTATGGTAAATCTCTGCATGTCTGAGTTTATGCATCATTTAGCTGACAGATAATGACAGCTTCAAAACCTCTCATTAAGTTGATGAATGATAGATTTTCTGTTAGTCATAATGGCTCTTGTAGTTCTTTGTTTTTAGTTAAATGAATACCTTTTTAGAGAAAAAAAATGTTCATGAGGTGAATTCTGGTAATGTTTTTCCAAAAGAAGGTTATCAAACAAGGATATCTGTATTATATCAGGTGAGGTTGGACTTGACAGTTGCCATAGTTTAACTGCTTGAAGAAGTGCCCACTAGTATTTCTACATCCTTCTTTAATGCACCGTTTGCTTTTGCATGGCACAGTGGGCAGATTGAGTGGAGAGAGAAGAAAGGACCAGAGAAAGAAAGAAAGGACTCAAGGGATAAAAGAGACATGGTTGGGCCAAAAGAAATCATTCCTTCTCATCACTACATAAAGTTTTGCTGAAGCTATGACTAAATTTTCCAGACATAGCTCTAAAAGGGTGGAACTCCTCCATGAACTGTAAGAGATAAAAGGAATTTGAGTAGATATTTGAGTACCTACTATTACCTGGTACCATGTACCATGTGCTTTTTATACATTAACTATTTAACCACATTACAGAAACCTTTTGAGGTAGGATCTAAATTGACATCACAGTTTTTAGATGTTTTCAGTTAAAATTCAATTCAGAAAAATACTTCTAGTACCCACTGTGTGCCCGGCTCTGGAAATGTAACAGTGAACAAAGGCCATGTCCAAATAGACATTCTAGTGGAAAAGACAGAGAGCAAATAAGAAAACAAATAGATACACAAAATGATTTCAGGGTGTGATCAATGCTTTGAAGAAAAATAAAACATCCTAGAGGAATAAAAAGTAACTTGAAGGAGGGGTGTTTTAGACAGAGTAGTCAGAAAAAGAGGTAGTAGCATTTAAGCAGAGACCAGGTTGATGATGGAGCCATGTTAGGATATGTGAGGGAGCAGTGTTTCAGGCAGACGATGCGACAAGTACAGAAGTAGCTGTGGGTGAAAGTCAGCTTTCTGTGTTCAAGCAATAGCAAAAGAGCAGTCTGGCAGCAAGAGAAATAGTGGTGGGACATAGTGATGGAGAGGGAGCCAGGGCAGAACATGGAGGTCTTATAAGCCATGGTAAGGCCTCTGAATTTTGTTCTGAGTGTGTGAGAAGCCCTGGGAGGGGTCATACAAACAGGGAGGTGCCCTTTAGAAAGCTCACTGTGGCTGCTGTCTGGGAAATAGACTGTAGGGGACCGCAAATAGAAACAGAGTCCAGCTAGGAGGATGTTTCAGCGTCTCTGTCAAAAGATATTTGTGGGTTTTTTTAAAAGATCCCCAAGAGATTCTTATGTGGATCCAGGGTTGAGAAACGCTGATTAATATTTAAGAGAAAAGAATTTCACTGAAAGGTTATCACTGCTTCTTCAAGAAGAAAAACATATGAAAATATTATTAAATATTTTTGCATATTTTTTAAATGTTTGATTTAGGATATATCCCAAATCCTAACCATTTAGGATATATCCTAAATCCTAAAATTTGATTATCATTTCTTATCCCTGAAATACAGCTTTAATATATTCTGCTTGTATTATTTTAAAACTATTTGCATTTGGGTTCTGTCTTGTTTTGAGTTCTGTCTCTACTTTCTCCTTCCCCTCTTCCTCCTTCGCCCTCCTGTTTATCTCCAATCCCTCTGTTCTTCCTGCAAAGGAACTTGGAAAATCCTGGGAAGAAGTTCAACTAGAAGATGATCGGGAGTTGCTAGATCATCAGGAAGAGTAAGACTTATTATTGATGCTACTTAATTACAGTGGTTTAAGAGAAGGAAAACAGTTCTTTAGTTTAATTTAACATTACCATTCTGAAAAGACAGAGTAAAAAGAAATAGAACCCTCTCTCTAAGCCGTGCATCATTTCATGTAATATAGCAAAAACTTGAACTCAGAATAACTTTGACACCTCATACCATTCAGAATGGCCATCATCAAAAAGTCTGAAAATAATAAATGCTGGAGAAGGTGTGAAGAAAAGGGAACCCTCCTACACTTTTGATGGGCATGTAACTTGGTGCAGCCACTGTGGAGAACAGTATAGAGGTTCCTTAAAAAACTAAAAATAGAGTTAGCATATGATCCAACAATCACCCTCCTAGGCATATATCTGGAAAAGACGAAAACTCTAATTTGAAAAGATAAATGGGACTTCCCTGGTGGTCCAGAGGTTAATATTCCTGGTCAGGGAAGTTCCACGTGCCGTGAAGTGTGGCCAAAAACAGAACAGAAAAAGAAAGAAAAAGAAAAGATACATGCATCCCAATGTTCATAGCAGCGCTATTTACAGTAGCCAAGACATGGAAGCAACCTAAATGTCCATGGACAGTTGAATGGATAAACTGTTTGTGGTATACAAACAATGGAATATTACTCAGCCAAAAAAAAGAATGATATAATACCATTTGCAGCAACATAGATGGACCTAGAGATTATCATACTAAGTAAACTAAGTCAGACAAAGACAAATATCATATGATATCACTTGTATGTGGAATCTAATAAAATGATACAAATGAACTTATTTACAAAACAGATATAGACTCACAGACATAAAAAACAAATTTATGTTTACCAAAGGGGGAAGGGGGGGACAAATTAGGGGTTCAGCATTAACAGATACACAGTCCTATATATAAAATAGATAAACAACAAGGTCGTACTGTATAACACAGGAAATTATATTCAGTATCTTGTAATAACCTATAATGGAAAAGAATCTGATAAAGAATATGTATATAAATATATATGTATATAAAAGAATATATATTATATAAATATATATGTATATAAAAAACTGAATCACTTTGCTGTATACCTGAAACTAACACAGCATTTTAAATCAACTATACTTCAATAAAAAATAATCATAATACCAAAATAACTTGGACATAAGAATCACTAAAGCAACTGTTATTCCAACTAAATAGTGTTTTGCTACTAAAGCTATTCATTGAACACACAGGTAGTATATAATTCAGAGAAAAATATATTCCAAAGTGCTTTGCTTAGTAGTCCATTGGTCCCTAGACCTTAAAGTGATATGATCTTTGAACTGTCTCCATGTTGCTTGCCACTGGAGTAGTGAATATAACTAAATTGAGGTTAACCTTGTTGTGTGTTCATCCCGTTGATGACTAACTTAAAACAGTCACAGCTTCTTTGTTTGAAATTATAAGCTTGAGAAGTATTCTTTTCAACCTAAAAGGATTCCCTGTTATTCATCCTCTTTTCATTCAAAGCTGCTCAGCCTTTTGTCTCTCCCAGGATTTTGGTTCTCCTGGTTTAGGAATAACAAGAAGTTGACAGTATCTCAAAAAATAAATGCAAGGAGGGGAGAAAATGGTAAAAAGGGCCCTGTATGCCTTTTGATTTCTCTATTTGCCATCAAATTTAACACTTGCCCCATTTTAAATGATCAGTATTTCCCGCATGATAAAGGTTTGCCTTTTTAAAATACACCATTTGTCATGCAGAAACACACTCCCAGCACTGCACCTCACAGCATGTGCACTTAGTGGTCATGGTTAATGAGAGAGAGCTTACATTTCCTGATATATCTACTCTGCAAATTAAAGCTGGTTGTCTCAGAAAGACTGCACTGATCTCGTAGTGAAATAGCTGCTCGGAGGGGCAAATGTAAGAAAATGGAGCAGCACCTGTTTGCTATTTATATTAATTTCATGGTGCTACTTTGAATTTCAAAAACTGTATCAAAAAGTCATAATATGATATGACAGTCTTTACAGAAATGTCAGAGTTGAAAGAGAATGGCAGGGTTTCCTAGGGAGCAGAAAGCAATACCAAGTCACTGTGCACGACGCCCTCTTAATGAAAAGAATCTCCATGTTTGCCATTTTCTTTCTAACACAGTGACTGGTCTGATTGGGAAGAACACCCTCTCTCTGCTGTCTGCCTATTTTGTGAAAAGCAAGCAGAAACGATTGAGAAATTATGTGGCCACATGGAGGTGAGACACTTTTACTCACTTGAATTTGTTTCATTGTTCCAACAGGGAGAAGCTGATGATAACTGCAACCTCATCACCTTATACCTTTAGTTTCTCAATTATTTTCCCCTTCTTAAAAGTGCTATAAGCAAAACAGAAGAGACAGGACAGGTCCATCGAGGAGAACTAGAACTCAGGGCAGTTAAGTACAACTGACTGGACCTGGGTGAACTGTTAGTTTGGGATTTCACAGACCACTGATGCCATCCCACCTCTGAGATGCTTATGAGATCGTTCTGGCTTAGACTGTGGGATCTGCAACCACAATTAACAATACCCAGGATATGGACAGGTTCTGAGTCTTTTTCCAGTGCTTCCCATGCTGGTGAACAAGGAGAGCAGGAAGAGAAAAAGTTGCCGTTTACAGAGCCCTTGGGGGAAATGGGGGTGGGGGAGCCATGGAGGTGGAGAGGGCACAGGGTGTGGTCTTGCAGCTCCTTCAGTTAAAAGGATTTGGAGAGAAGAAATTTGAGGACATTTCCAGTTTGCACTTTCCTTTCTGGAGGCCATCTTTATGTTATATTGGGAGTAGAGAGTTGAATGTAATAGAAAAATATTACTGTATTATTCTGATGTGCCCTCCCTCCCCTCCCCCCTACTCAGCTCTGTCATACTGGAGCAGACTCTCCTTTTTCACCCACTTTCATTCCATTCTCATTCATAAAAACAAGGACCTGAAAGGTGTTCAAAAGGCTATGGGCATTTACTCAAGTGAAAACAGAGTCATTTTGTCTGAATTAGGTTGCCACTAGTATGTGTGTATAGTTTCCAGTGTTTAAATGTAATTCATAATATCCTAGTATCTTTGAATTAAAAGGAGCCTCGGTCCCCCTATCCTGTGTAAGAATTCCCTTTGCTGTATCCTTGACTGGTGTCCTCAACCTCTGCTCAGTTACTTTCGGTGATAACATATCATGCAATTTTTAATTATCCTGACTGTGATGCTACACTGAATACCTTCACAGGGAGTTAGACGGTCTTTATTCTCCGTGAGCTTATAAGTTGAAGCATTTACCCGGATGGGCGATTGCAGGGATGGAACAGAATCAAAATAAGTCTATTCATCATGAAAATCAAAAGACGTGTAATTTGTGGGAAGATATGAGTGAAGAGAAACTTGCAGATTTAAACACTGTATTTGACAGCATAAAACGAAGAGCAGAATTTTTTTAATTACCTCTCTGCTTGTGGAGCAAAGGACCTATATTCATAATTCTAGTCCAGACACACAGTACAGTAGGGCCACGTCTTACCTAGCGACTGGGGATACTTCTGTCAGACTGCAGAATGCATACAGAGTAAATTGTAAAGACTGTAGATACAAGCTGTGAACAATTAAAATGTTTTAACTGATTGACATGACTTGTTTGGACTGTGCTTTATAAAGCAGTTGGATGTGGAGGGAAGCAGTTAGATTTCGAAGACTTCAAAAGCAGATGATGAACCGAGACTGAGTTTCTACAGTGTTCAAACTCCTGTGAATAAGCTGTCTGTTTATAACTTCAGCCTGAAAGATTAAATAATTTATATGCTCACAGATATATTCATTCCTTTTTTTAGGATGCACATGAATTTGATCTCCTCAAAATAAAGTCAGAACTTGGTAAGTTTGATTCGGAAGTTGTTTTCCATGATGCTGCATTTTTTTATACACCATCCCGTAAACGATGCCTGCGTTGCGCAGTTGTGATTGGAGAGTGCACAGCCGAAATGTGTCTCTCCACAGATGGTCTCAACAGAACTGCCTGAAGCAGTGATTCACAACCATTTTGAACTATAATATTCACATATGGTTTTGAGTTCATATAGTCTTTCTTCTTTTCTACATATATGATTGCTTCAAATAAAATACAAGTTAATAGTTAATATGTATCATAATGTGGTGGGGACTAGTGGAAAAAACGTGGATTTTGAAGTCACACTAGAGTTCATATTTCAGCTCTAGCACCACTTACTGGCTGTGTGACATTGGGCCTCAGGTCAGCAGAATGTTACAGAGAGTGGATAGAGTATGTAAAACACCTACTGCGCTGCTTGGTAGCGTAGCTAGATTATTTAATATAGATGTACCCAATTGGATCACAATGACAGAAAGATTAGGGTCATGAAGACATAAAGTACTGACTTGCTAATGTATCCAGGACCATAAAAAGCTCACTTCCCCGGGCTTCCCTGGTGGCACAGTGGTTGACAGTCCGCCTGCCGATGCAGGGGATACGGGTTCGTGCCCCGGTCCGGGAGGATCCCACATGCCGCGGAGCAGCTGGGCCCATGGGCCATGGCCGCTGAACCTGCACGTCCGGAGCCTGTGCTCTGCGGTGGGAGAGGCCATGGCAGTGAGAGGCCCGCATACCGCCAAAAAAGTTAAAAAGCTCACTTCCCACACCTCAACTCACCGAGTACTTTCCTAGACTCTTGGACATGTTACTTTACTTTACCACTCTTATAGGCATGTGTATATGTTATATATGTTATATATGTAATAGATTAATAGTCAAGAGCATGGGCTTTGGAGCCAACAGCCTGGTGTCAAATCCTGGCTCTACACTTACTGGTTGTGCAATTTTGGACAGTTTACTAATGTATAATGTGGATACGGTAACACCACCTATATGATAGGGTATTGCAAGGATTAAACGTATTAATGCATGGAAAGTGATTAGAACAGTGCCTAGCACATAAGCCCTATATAAGTATTGGCTGTTATTATTTGGTATCTATTAATATGCTTTAAAACTGTACTGCCTCTGGGCTTTCCTGGTGGCGCAGTGGTTGAGAATCCGCCTGCCGATGCAGGGGACAAGGGTTCATGCCTCGGTCCGGGAAGGTCCCACATGCCGCGGAGCGGCTGGGCCCATGAGCCATGGCCGCTGGGCCTGCGCGTCCGGAGCCTGTGCTCCGCCATAGGAGAGGCCACAACAGTGAGAGGCCCGTGTACCACAAAAAAAAAATTAAAAAAACTGTACTGCCTCTTCAGATTGGTTAACAAAGAGAAGTGGTTCTTTTAAAAAATTATAAAAATGCAAAAATGGGTCTGACCAGTTGTCTGATGATTCTGTGTACTGTCATTTTCAGGACTGAATTTCTATCAGCAAGTGAAACTAGTCAATTTCATTCGGAGGCAAATTCACCAATGTAGATGTTATGGCTGCCATGAGAAGTTCAAGTCCAAAGCAGACTTAAGGACTCACATGGAAGAAGCTAAACATACTTCACTGCTTCCTGAAAGACAGACATGGGATCAACCACAGTGAGTACTGCTCAACCAGACATACATTTCTTTGCTCCTTCTCCGTTATTTCATCCCTTTATTTAATTCCTCTTTAGAAAATCCCAGATTTATGAGAGGCAGGGTCAGCCCTGGAATGACCTGATACCATGTTCCTATAATTCTTCTCATACAGGTTGAAACCTTTAGATTTCAGAACTAATGACAAAGTGTGTCCAGAGAAGGAACCAGAGTAATAGACTTAAAATTCTTTAGCTATTTTAATTTTTGATAATTTATAATGAAGGGAATAGTGATGATTAGGTGGGGGGAAGGAAAAAAAAAAACCTCACAAGCAGAAGCAGTTGTTTTTATCAGATATTTGAAGGAGTAGTGTATAAAAGAGTAACTGTATTTGAACTTTGTTAACCTTAGGGAAGAACCGGGACCTTTGAGTAGAAATAAGAGAGATGTCATTTTTAGCTTTATGCGAGGAGGTATTATTTAATAGCTAGAGTTGCCTAATAGTGGAGCAGGCTGCCTTTTAAGATAGTAAGTGTCTTGTTATGGTAGATATCAAGCAATGGCTGAATTGCCAGTTAGCAAGGATACTAGTAAGACTGATGTCAACCAGTAAAGGTCAAAGTAAAAGTAATTCAGAAGTTCTCTCCCTTACAGACTTTGCAAAATGCAATTGAAATTGTTGGCAAGGAAACCTAGCAAAATTATAGTGATGTGTACATTCAGCTGCCTAGAACTTTTCTGGATAGTATATAGTTTTGGTTATTCAGTATATCTGTGGTTGTTTTCAGGTATTATTTTCCAACCTATGAAAATGACACTCTGCTATGTACCCTGTCTGACAGTGAAAGTGACCTGACAGCTCAGGAACAAAATGGAAATATCGCCATCATTAGTGAAGATACATCTAAACTGCATGCTTTGAAACAAAGTAGTATTTTGAACCAGTTGCTACTACATGAGTCCTTGAAAAACTAGAAGAAACTGCCACAGAAGCAATGTTTCATGTTTTCTCCAGTGAGACAGATGCAAAAGAATACTTTAAATTTGAGCATCAGCAAAGGATTAGTCTTTGGTAAAATAAACTTTTTTTTTTTTTTTTTAATTGGCTGTCTTGGGTCTTCATTGTGGTGCACGGGCTTCTCATTGCAGTGGCTTCTCTTGTTGCGGAGCACAGGCTCTAGGCTCGCAGGCTTCAGTAGTTGTGGCTCGTGGGCTCTAGAGCGCAGGCTCAGTAGTTGTGGCACACGGTCCTAGTTGCTCTGCAGCATGTGGGATCTTCCCGGACCAGGGATTGAACCCGTGTCCCCTGCTTTGGCAGGCAGATTCTTAGCCACTGCACCACCAGGGAAGTCCAAAATAAACTTTTTTTTTTTTTTTTTTTTTTTTTTTTGCGGTATGCGGGCCTCTCACTGTTGTGGCCTCTCCCATTGCGGAGCACAGGCTCCGGACGCACAGGCCCAGCGGCCATGGCTCACGGGCTTAGTTGCTTCGCGGCATGTGGGATCTTCCCGGACCAGGGCACGAACCCGTGTCTCCTGCATAGGCAGGCGGATTCTCAACCACTGCGCCACCAGGGAAGCCCCAAAATAAACTTTTAAAAAATGAATTTTTTTCCCAAAAATAAAGTAGAAACTAAATAAAATGAAACTTTTTGTATATGGGCTCTGAAGTTTTATTATGTAATCATAGTAAATGATCTCATTTCATTAGACTCATATTTATCTATAATAAGGAAGACGTGCAAATCACAAAGAAGTGAAATGTTCAAATTATTTATAAACCTAATTTCAACCAGTAGTTTCAGCCTCTTCCCCACAGGCTTTCATCATCCAGCAAGTCACAAAATTTGACAGACGTGTGCTTTCTGTACTGCATTGGGTCAGCTGTGAATGTAGTGACCAAAAGAGGAGCCACAGAAGAGAGGAACAGTGGTCAAAGTCCTGGATGATGCACAAATTGGACACTATTTCAGAAAAATCAAGATCTGACTATATTATTATTATCGCTTTCCACCTGGAGTTACTAAACTCCCTAGAAATGGACATCAAGACAAATAACTTCACTTTCCCCTACAGTGTATATACGGCTAACAAATGAGTACCATTTTTTAAAAACAACCACAATACCATTATGACATCTAACAAAATTAACAATAACTTCTTAATATCATATGTTTTCAGTTTTCCTTAGTTGTCTCAAAAATGTCTTTTTACAACATTACCAGTTACAGGACAAATATTGTATGCCTCCTGATAAGATGCAATGAGGAAGACAAAACATCACTTTTCAGGGTTCTTCCCCCAAATGTATAATGTGAATATACTGAAGAAACATCAACTAAACCCAAGTGTGGGACTGTCTACAAATAATTGGCCTTTACTCTTCAAAAAATCAAGGTCATGAAAAACAAAGACTGAAGTAACTGTTCCAAATTTAAGAAGACTAGGGAGGTATCACATTGTGTAATCCTGAATTGGATCCTGGACCAAGAAAATATGGTTTTCTTCTGCTGTAAAAGATATTAGTGGGACAATTAGCAGAATTTGAGTAAGGTCTGTAGTAAATGTTATGATATTCATATTAATTTCCAGATTTCAGTAATTGTACTGTAGTATGTGTAAGAATGTTCTTGTCATTAGAAAATACACATTGAAGTTTTTAAAGGTAAAGGAGCACTTTGTTGGCAATAAAAAACTAATATGGGGAAATCCCTGGCAGTCCAGTGGTTAGGATTCCGGGCTTCCACTGCAAGGGCCCTGGCTTTTTTTTTTTTTGGCTGCATTGGGTCTTTGTCGCTGCACGTGGGCTTTCTCTAGTTGTGGCGAGCGGAGGGCTACTCTTCGTTGTGGTGCACGGGCTTCTCATTGTGGTGGCTTCTCTTGTTGCGGAGCATGGGCTCTAGGCACGCAGGCTTCAGTAGCTGTGGCACGTGGACTCAGTAATTGTGGCTCGCGAGCTCTAGAGCGCAGGCTGAGTAGTTGTGGCGTATGGGCTTAGTTGCTCCGCAGCATGGGAGATCTTCCCGGAGCAGGGCTCAAACCCGTGTCCCCTGCATTGGCAGGCAGATTCTTAACCACTGCCACCAGGGAAACCCAGGGGCCCGGCTTTGATCCCTGGTTGGGGAAATAAGATCCTGCATGCCATGCAGTGCAGCCCAAAAAAAAAAAAAAAAAAGAAAGAAAACACACACACACCTAATATGGGTATGTATATGTAGAGAGAATGATAAAGTAGATGCAATAAGATGTTGACATTTGGGGAAATCTAAGTGAAGGGTATGTGGGAATTCTTTGTACTATGGCAACTTTTCTATAAGTAAAAATAGATTTAAAAACACTTTTCAAGATGTCTTTTTACTTGGTTTGCTTAAATCAGGATTCTAGTGAGATACATACTTTGCATTTGGTTGGTGTGGTCCTTAAAGGTCTTATGTATAACAGTTTATGCTCCCTTTCATTTTAACTGCCACTTACTTGTTAAAGAAATTAGGTCATCTTTCTCACTTTCTGAATTTGGATAGCGTATCCTCTTTGTGTCACGTAACATGTTCCTCTATCACCAATTTTTCCTGCAAACTGGTAGATCTAGAAGCTCCATTAAAAAGTTTGTGTTCAGGGCTTCCCTGGTGGCGCAGTGGTTGAGAGTCCACTTGCCGATGCAGGGAACACGGGTTCGTGCCCCGGTCCGGGAAGATCCCACGTGCCGCAGAGCAGCTGGGCACGTGAGCCATGGCCGCTGAGCCTGCGCGTCCGGAGCCTGTGCTCCGCAACGGGAGAGGCCACAACAGTGAGAGGCCCGCGTACCGCAAAAAAAAAAGAAGAAGGCAATTAGTCCTGTGCCTAGAAACTTGTGTCTCTAGGAATCAGATTTGTTTGGAAAATCAAGGAATGTCTGGGGTGTTTCTAGAATGTGCGTCAGTCTTAGAACAGGAGCAATGACGTGATGAGAACAAAATAAATGAAGAGTAATTAAGCTTGAGAAGGAGAAAGCGTTTTTGGAGATAAAGTTGAGATTTTAGAGAACAGATCCAACAGATATTAAAGGAAAAATGAAATTGAAAGACAAGATAAAAGGGACAGGATACTGTACTTGGAGTTTCATTCATTTTAGAGTTTTTTTCTTAGCTTGGTAGATATTTGGGGGGGATCATCTGGAACATAAGAACAGAAATAATAACTTAGTTCCAAAGAAATTGAACAAGAATATAAGCAAAGTCTCAGCAAACTGTACTGACTGTCCCAAAGGGAACACGGGTACAGGTCACTACTGGCAAAGTGCTCTCTTAGAGCCACGCAGAGACTCCTTGGGAAGAACCACTGGAGAATTGTGCCTTAAAGACTGGGACAGTGGTGCCAAGTGTACCTGAAAGTCCGGACCATTTGAGAGGGGGAATAGCAGTCAAATGCAAGTAGACTGTTCAGGGGGTATTGAATGAGTGTCCAGATGTCGCTGTGATTGTAGGTAAGGGCGTTAGTGCTGCCTGTGCCCAGAGTGGGGCACACCTGAGAAATTCTGAGCATTAAGACGCTACAGGAGGGCAGCAAGAAAGATGAAGCATAATAAACGAGAGTGAGCAGGGCAGTGATAAATGGAATCCAACCCTGATTGGCTGTCAGCCCAGTCAGAAAATACATGCTGATTATCCCACTCGGAAAAGTGAGAGTGCTCAAGCGTTTTTTTGGACAGTAGTTGCCTTTGACAGACCAGAACCTAATGACTTATCTCTCAGAACAGAAGACCCCGTTAGACAAAATCTAGACGAGAAAGGTAAACATTATCTGGGCCAGAAAGGAGAGAAAGTTTAAGGAAAAAAAAGAAAGAAGGAAGGAAGCATCAGATCCTACAAATACTGTTAGGCCTATATGTGTTAGGGAAGGAAAGGGAACAACTTAAGAAATAAATTATACTGTGACAAACTCAGGTGTTCCTCCCAGAAAGGTGTAGAGGGAAATCGAGCCCTAGGACATATCCACTATTGCTGGAAAAAGCAGAGCCGAGAGGAATACTTCTGGAGGCTGGACCAATCAAAAGCTAGGGAAGGTGGTGTGCTGAGGGGGGCTCTCCAGAAGTTTGTGTCCTCACCAGTGCAATTAGTCTGGTAGCCCAGTTGCCCCCACTATTTATATATGTCTTCAATAATAATAATAAGTTTAGTTGGGTATATGGCTGCCTAGAATGAACACTACATGTCTCAGCCTCTCTGGTAGTTCAGGGTATAGGCATACCTTGTTTTATTGGCACTTTGCTGTATTGCGTTTTTCAGATGCTGTGTTTTTTACAGACTGAAGGTTCGTGGCAACCCTGCGTCAAGCAAGTTTCTCCGTGCCGTTTCTCCACCAGCATTTGCTCACTTTGTGTATCTCACATTTTGGTAATTCTCACAGTATTTCAAACTTTTTCATTATTACTATATTTGTTATGGTGATCTGTGATCATTGATCTTTGATGTTACTATTGTCATTGTTTTGGGGTGCCATGAGCACGCCAGACCAGCCCATCTCTCTCCCTCTCTTCAGGCCTCCCTATTCCCTAAAACACAACAATATTGAACTTAGGCCAGTGAAGAGCCCTACAATGGCCTCTTAAGTGTTCAAGTAAAAGGAAGAGTCACATATTTGTCACTTTAAATCAAAAGCTAGAAATGATTAAGCTTAACGAGGAAGGCATGTTGGAAGGTGAGAGAGACCAAAAGCTAGGCCTCTTATACCAAACAGTCAAGTTGTGACTGCAAAGGGATAGTTCTTCAAGGAAATTAAAAGTGCTACTCCAGTGAAAACATGCAAAATAAAGCAAAACAGCCTTATTGCTGATGTGGAGAAAGTTATAATGGTCTGGATAGAAGATCAAATAAGCCACAGCATTCCGTTAAGCCAAAGCCTGATCCACAGCAAGGCCCTAACTCTCTTCAGTTCTCTGAAGGCTGACAGAGGAAAGGAAGCTGCAGGAGAAAAGTTTGAAGCTAGCAGAAGTTGGTTCATGAAGTTTAAGGAAAGAAGCCATCTTCATAACATAAAAGTACAAGGTGAAGCAGCAAGTGGTAATAGAGAAGCTGCAGCAAGTTATCCAGGAGATCTAGCTAAGATAATTTAAGAAGGTGGCTATACCAAACAACAGATTTTCAATGTAGACGAAACAGCCTTCTACTGGAAGAAGATGCCATCTAGGACTTTCATAGAAGTTAATGCCTGGCTTCAAAGCTCCAAAGGACAGGCTGACTCTCCTGTTAGGGCTTAATGCAGCAGGTGACTTTAAGTTGAAACCATTGCTCATTTACCATTCCCAAAACTGTAGGGCCCTTAAGAATTATGCTAAGTCTGGGCTTCTCTGGTGGCTCAGTGGTTAAGAATCGGCCTGCCAATGCAGGGAACACGGGTTTGAGCCCTGGTCCGGGAAGGTCCCACATGCTACGGAGCAACTAAGCCCGTGCACCAAAACAACTGAGCCCGCGTGCCACAACTACTGAAGCCCACGCACCTAGGGCCTGTGCTCTGCAACAAGAGAAACTGCCTCGGGCTTCCCTGGTGGCGCAGTGGTTAAGAATCCGCCTGCCAATGCAGGCGACAAGGGTTTGCGCCCTGGTCCGGGCAGATCCCACATGCTGCGGAGCAACTAAGCCCGTGCGCCACAACTACTGAGCTTGTGCTCTATAGCCTGCGGGTCACAACTACTGAGCCTGTGTGCCACAACTACTGAGCCTGCGTGCCTAGAGCCCGTGCTCTGCAACAAGAGAAGCCACCTCAGTGAGAAGCCGCGCACCGCAATGAAGAGTAGCCCCTGCTCGCCGCAGCTAGAGAAAGCCCACGTGCAGCAACAAAGACCCAATGCAGCCAAAAATAAATAATTTTTTTAAAAATAATTATGCTAAGTCTACTCTGCCTGTGCTCTGTAAATGGAACAACAAAGCCTGGATGACAGCACATCTGTTTACAACATGGTTTACTGAGTATTTTAAGCCCACTGTTCAGATCTGCTCAGAAAAAAAGATTCTTTTCCAAATATTACTGTTTGTTGACAGTGCACCTGTTCACCCAAGATCTCTGATGGAGATGTGCAATCAGAGTAATGTTGTTTTCACACCTGCTAATACAACATCCATTCTGCAGCCCATGGATCAAAGAGTCATTTCAACTTTTAAGTCTTATTAAGAAATACACTTTCTAAGGCTATAGCAGCCATAAATGGTGATTCTTCTAATGTATCTGGGCAAAGCCAATTGAAAACCTTCTGGAAAGGATTCAGCATTCTAGACACCACTAAGAGTATTTGTGATTTACGGGAAGAGGTCCAAATATCAGCATTAACAGGAGACTGGAAGAAGTTGATTCCAGTCCTCAAGGATGACTTTGAGGGGTTCAGTACCTCAGCGGAGGAAGTCACTGCAGATGTGGTGGAAATAGCAAGACAACTAGAACTAGAAGTGGGGCCTGAAGGTGTGACTAAATGGCCACATTCTCATATAAACCTTGAATGGATGCAGAGTTACTTCTTAAGGATGAGCAATGAAAGTGGTTTCTTGAGATGGAGTCTACTCCCTGTGAAGATGCTGTGAAGATGGTTGAAATGACAAAGGATTTAGATTACATAAACTTAGTTGATAAAGCAGCAAGGTTGATAAAGGATTTAGAATATTACATAAAGTTAGTTCATAAAGCAGCAGCAGGGTTTGAGAGGATTGACTCCAATTTTTTTTTAATAAATTTATTTATTTATTTATGGCTGCGTTGGGCCTTCGTTGCTGCACGCGGGCTTTCTCTAATTGCGGTGAGCAGGGACTACCCTTCGTTCTAGTGCGCGGGCTTCTCATTGCAGTGGCTTCTCTTGTTACAGAGCACGGGCTCTAGGCATGCGGGCTTCAGTAGTTGTGGCACACGGGCTCAGTAGTTGTGGCTTGCAGACTCTAGAGCGCAGGCTCAGTGGTTGTGGTGCAGGGGCTTAGTTGCTCCGTGACACATGGGATCTTCCCAGACTAGGGCTCGAACCCAGCTCCCCTGCCTTGGCAGGCGGATTCTTAACCACTGCACCACCAGGGAAGCCCCTGACTCCAATTTTGAAAGAAGTTCTGTGGATAAAATGCTATCGAACAGCATGCATGCTACAGAGAAATCATTCATAAAAGGAAGAGTCAATCAATGAGTCAGACTTCATTGTTGTCTTATTTTAAGAAACTGCCATGCCCACCCCAGCCTTCAGCAGCCACCCTGACAAGGCAGCACCATCAACATCAAGGCAAGACCCTCCACCAGCAGAAAGATTACAGTTCACTGAAGGCTCAGATGATGGCTAGCATTTTTTAGCAATAAAGTGTTTTTTAATTAAGGTATGTACATTCTTTTTTTAGATATAAGACTATTGCAAACTTAATAGACTACAGTATAGTGTAAGCATAACTTTTATATGCACTGGGAAATCAAAAAAATTTGTGTGACTTGCTTTGTTGAGATACTTGCTTTGTTGCAGTAGTCTGGAACCAAGCCTGCAGTATCTCCAAGGTATGCCTGAACTCGTGTGTCTTCCTTAAGAAACTGGACACAAGCACCGTTTGTTTTACTTGCATCCTTTCCTACCTTCTTTCAGTTAGGATGTAGATGTTCTGCATAGGAGACAATGAGGTCCAAGCCACACATGGTGGGGCAACAGTGTCAACGGAATCTGGATCCCTGACACTATGGAAGGGTACACCAGCACTGGAATGCTGACCTAGACATTTATGTGAGCAGAATAAACTTCAAACTTCCCCCTGTTATTTTGGGTTTTCTGTCATTCATACCCAAAACTAATCCTAACACACCTAGAGATTCAAGCTGCAGAAATGTCAACAACAGCTTTAGTTCAGGAATCTGCTGAGGATGTTTTCCAGCTGAAACAAATGAGGAAATGAAGGAGAAACTCACCTTGCCGTGGCAGGCTTCACATGCCCGGGCAATTTCACAAGAGGCAACAGCAGGAGCCACTGTGTCATTATTCAGAGCCCAGGTTCCATGGATCAGGGAATGTTGGAGACAGAGGACTCAAAGGGGAAATGGAAGTTAAGAGGTGTTTAAGATTCAAGATCGGAGAGGGACTTCCCTGATGGCACAGTGGATAAGACTCCGTGCTCCCTATGCAGGAGTCCGGGTTCAATCCCTGGTCAGGGAACTAGATCCCACAACTAAGAGTTCACATACTGCAACTAAGGAGCCCTGGAGCCGCAACTAAAACCCAACATAAATAAATAAATTAATTTTTTTTAGAAAGGTTCAAGATGGGAGAGAAAGATCTCAAAACAGACTAATGACTGGGCTTGCCATCACTACTATTTCTAAACTTTGCAAGAGGGTAAAAATCTTTTGGGGAAGAAAATTCTCTTCTGCCCTCTTAGATTCTCTGGCTGGGTCTGACAATGACATATTAATATGAAAAAAGACACAAATTTCTTTGATGTTAAAAGGTTTACATGATGTGGGATCTTCCTAGAAAGAGAAAACTTACAAAGAAACAGCTAAACTTGGAGTCCTTTGTAGCATTTGAACATAAGAGGTTACATTTAAAAAGAAGTGTCAAGACAAATGGAAAGGACTTTGAGCTTCTAGGGGCAACAAATTGTAGGAAGGCAAATATTTGGGAAATTAATGGTACATAAGGCCTAGTTGGTAAGGTTTGTTTGTGTAGACTCTTGCGGGGCCATCCTGTCTCCTGTATCACTGGAAGTTGTTACTCCCTTCCCATGGACAGTGGTGGGGTGGGGTGGCAGTGGGGAGACACCTTCACAAGGGGAATTTGTGATCTTATTTTCCAGAAGATAGGGTACAGCAGAGAGCTCATACTGTGCCTGCTTTTTCTCAGTTGCCTTCAGCTCAAAATAATCCTTATGCCAGAGTGGCCTATATTGGGATGGTGTATTCTGACCTCCTCCTACAGTCTCATATGTCACCCTGAGAGAAATATGTGTTGATTCTTCCCATAGGAATGGTAAAACAGGTTGCCAATGTTAACTTCTTGAGGGAGCTTCCTCCTAGTTGAGTTTGTTTACGGATCAGGGATTTCAGATAACTTACACAGATGGACTAGCATCCTGGTGAAGCCCAAATCAAGATTTCACTGTCTGTTTTATGGCAAGTGCAAGGTTCTGGGAGCACCACTTTGTCTTGATAATTGAAAATCTTGGTATTGGGTTTTTTTCTGTTGTTTAATTTTGTTGGTGTTGAGTGCTCTGATGATACTCTTTAAAAAGTGAGGTGTAACAGAAATTTGGTCTTTAACTTCTGAGACTTTGAAAAAAACCACACTCGTGGTTCTAGTGAGACCCTGTCCAGACCCTGCCCTGTCCAGTGCTCTTCAGGTATGAAGAACCCCTCTGGTTCAGAAGGAGCAAAATCAGAAATTGGGAAGGATGAGTTTTAGACTTTAATGCCTTTTAACTTTAACTCAAGCAGACAAGATAATCCAATCTTAGAACTTTAATTTCTCCCTGGGAAATTCACAATGGTAGAGGGGTTATTTTTAAATTGGGGACATCAGTATTTTACTGGAATGTTCTTTATTGAAGCATCTTTACAGTGTCATATAATCTCTGTGCAGAACCTCTGATAGACTGTTCTAAACAACATGGTTAGATGTAATTTAGAATGAAAAGTGAACGGGGAGCTTTCAGCTGGAGGTCAGCGTGGCCTGTAATTACTTCGGTCGATAAATTGCCTTCCGAGGGCAGTAGCTACCCTCTTCACCACCAGACTCAGGAGAACACACGAAGGAAGAGTAGTTGGCATTTGGGCGGAGGGATCGGGGGTCTGCTCATGGTAAGGGTTGCACTGTCATCCTAGATTGTTGATCTCCTCCTGCAGGGGAGACTGGCACACTCCCAGTTGGCCTGGAGTTTAATGGTTAAGCCTAAGGAGCTTAGAGAACACAAACCTGCGGAATGTGGGAAAAGGGGAACTCCTTTCCCCTAGCATCTTGCTTCCATGAGAAAGGAATCCATTACAATAATATTCTGGGTTTCTTTCTGGCCTCTCTCATTCCTGAAAGGGAGGAATGGGAGAACAGGAGCTTGGCATGTGTGACTCTGCCCCTTCCTCCTTTTTCTCTTTGGGATCTGTCTCTGCATACAGAACACATCCTGTTCTGCTCCTGCTTTCTGCAAACTTTAGACTGGCAGGCTCTGCCAGGGCAGTTGAAGGCCTTCAGTTGTCCAACACTCTCTACAACTGTGTGGGTAAGTCTGCCTGACTTTGGGGTTCAGTGTTAGAAAGCTCAGTTGCCCACAGCTACAAGCCACGTTCTCCAGTATCATCTCTATTAGCAATAATGGTGATATTTAATCTCCATCTGCTTGACTCATGTTTCAGCTGGCCCTTCTATAAGGTATATGGTCTCTCAGGGTATGGTGTGTGTGGCCAGAATTACTTGGAGACCACCTTTCAGAGAGTTACCACTAAATACACTAAATCCCAGCAATCAGGAGGCAAAATAGACTTAACTTCCATCCAGGACTAAGGCTGGGCGATAAAGCCAGAGAATTCTAGCATGTCATCGGTGAGCTAACTGCACATATACTTTTTGAAAGACCATTAGAACTAGGGTCTTAGGTTGATTTCCACCAGAAATAGACCTTAAGATAAGAATTTTTTTTTTTTTTTTTTTTTTTTTGCGGTATGCGGGCCTCTCACCGCTGTGTCCTCTCCCTCCACGGAGCACAGGCTCCGGACACTCAGGCCCAGCGGCCATGGCTCACGGTCCCAGCCACTCCGCGGCACGTGGGATCCTCCCGGACCGGGGCACGAACCCACGTCCCCCGCATCGGCAGGCAGACTCGCAACCACTGCGCCACCAGGGAAGCCCAAGATAAGAATTTGAGGGCATGTCATTCGTTTGAGAGGTAGACCCAGGAAATACCAGTTCAGGTAGTGAGGAAGTAAAACATAAAATGGAACACAAAACTGTATGAATGAAGTTACTACTATGGGAATGGGGCTTAGCTTACTGAGGACCTCTGGGAGCCTGCATAGGACACTTCTTAGAGTTGAGCCACACCTACCAGCACCACCAAGGGGCAAAAGGCTGGGATATTTATCCACCAATTCCACTGGCCATGGGTTGAGCACTACTCTCAGGGGCATAAATTCCCTGGCACTTCAGCCTGCCTTGCACATTGGTCTGGTGTCCTCAGGAGGCTGGAGAAGTCCCTCATACAAAGACTGAGGAAGCCGTAATGCAAAAGGGCCCCAACGGTAACTGCTACAACTGCAGATGCTGCATTATCACAAAAGTAAAAGTTTTATGGAGACCTTAGCAGTCCTCACAACTTTTCCATGTATCATCTCACTTGACCTTCAAAACAATGTTGTGACGTATCTAGTCAGGAACTTGGATCCTAATCAGGGGTAAAGAAAGGATGAGAACACCGAAGATAAAGAGAGATGGGGCAAAGCACAACGAAGTAATATATGACAAAATAATATACGGAAACTTAAAATGAGACCAAGCCAAGTCCCGGACTTCTTCAGTGAATGGAGAAATAGCAATTCTTTTTGAGAGAATGGAGTCGAACTTGAATGAGAACAAGAGTAAATTCTTTAATGTAAGTGCTTCGCTGAATTCATGTGCAGAATTAACATACCAGTCCACTTCCATCAAGGGCATCAAATTGCAGCTATTGTTTGCTTAGGCTGCAAAAACAGTCACCCTATATCCTTGAAGTTTAATTCAACTATTTCTGTAAGCTTTAGATGATGGATAGCTAAAGGGTTAAACCAGAAGCTGCCGTTGAACTCTTATGCCTTATAATTGATATTTTGAAAAGCCAAAGCACATTCAGTTCCTGAGGATAGCAATTTTCAAGATTGAATGGCATTGCAGCATCCTAATTCAAACTGGAAACATTCAGCTAAGTTAATATTAATCTCAGAGTATTCTAAGATTCAAATGAAGATGTGTCCTTTGGTCCTTGTAAAATTAGACTACAAAAAAACAGATTTTTGAGGATATTTTCAGTCACTTGGATACACAGTGAGCAGTAAATAAAACTCTTCTAAAACCATAGATTCTGATTTTGGTGTTTTCATCATCTGGAAAACATGACAAGAACAAAAGAATATGCTGTGGTAAATTGTAAAAAGTAAAAAGTAAAAAAAAAAAAAATTTAAGGAGGAAGAGAAAGTGAAAGACAAACCAAAAAAATAAAAATTATTAATCTCTTACTCTCACAAAAGGCAGCCCACTTTAACACTTCCATCGCTGACTACAAAGATGAAGTCCAAAACCTGGTATTTGAGATCCCGCAGAGTCAGGCCAAAACTACCTCCTCCAACACCCCATCCATCACGAAGTCCAGTCAATTCTATCTCCAAAATGCATCTCAATTTCTACCAACATCATTTCGGGACCGAACTACTACAACAGTCTCCTAATTGATCTCCCTCCTTCCTTGCTGGCTCCTGCAACCTGTCCTTCTCAGAGCAGCTTTAAAAATCCTTCTCTGGTATAATGAACTTTCTTGATTACCTACCTGGCATCTTCCCCTTTCTTCCTTGCTAATAGTTTCCAAATTATTTGGGGGAAACCTATTCTACCCTTACTAAGTAGCAGCCATGCCACTGGGATTGACTCCAGCCCTAGCTTCAGTGGGGTCCTGATTGGAATAAGAACTTCACTGCAGAGTTACGCAGAGAGGTGCGTAGCAAGGGCCTGCCCACAGTGACTGGTCCGGGCTGACCCAATCACAGTGAAGGTGAGGAATTCTGTTACATTCCTCACCTGCTTAAAGAAGCTAGACCCTCCCTTTCCTGTTGAAAAAAAGACACCCATACCCTGGTTGCTGCCAAAAATCATCTTGCCACCTTGAGAGAAACTAGCCCAAGGACTCGCAGAAGAGCAAAGAAGAGAGTTCCTGAGAAATGAAGCCAGAGCCCTCACCTCAAGGTCCTCTGAACTTTTCAGTTACTCAGGTCAGTAAATCCCCTTTATTGTTTAAACACTTGACATGGGGTTTTCTTTCTCATGTAGTGAGAGCTTCCCATTGAACACGGAGGCAAGTCTAAACTTCTTACATGATCTGCAAGGCCCTCAGGAATTTCTTCTCCACCCTTGTTTCATGTTACTCTCCTGTGCCCGCTACTCTCCAGGCAACCAGGCTTCCTTGCGTTCCTTGAACCCACCATGCTTTTCCCACCTCTGTGTTTAGAGCACTTCTGTTTTCTCTGTACTCTTGCCCCAGCTCTTTAATGTCACCTTGTCATCCAAGCCTCACTTTGACTCTCCCCACCTGCTGGCCCAGTCCACTTTCTATCCCTGCACTAACTCTTCTGCTGCCAGTGCAGTTTCAAATTCAACAACCCCATAAGACTGCTGCAGAGGGGGACGGTCAGGCTGTGAGTAAATAATAATCTTGGGTGCCACAAGCAAATATTGCATTTGTTCTCCTTCCACTGTCACCTCTGGGAGGAAATTATACAATAGATTTGTGGGTACATCAAATTTTGGGGGGGTTAAGATAGAGAATTTTATTGCCAAGAATTCCAAGAGGCTGCTCCCTGTGAGACAAAAGCCAGCCTGCACTTTGCTGCCAGTTGTGTGGGTCTAGAACGTCTCGGCTGAGAGCTGATGGGGTGGGACACGAGGAGAAGGTGGAGGGAGAGAGAGCAGCAAGGCACTGAAAGGTGAGGGAGGTTGCAGGGGTCAGAGAGAGCAGACCATTCAGCACCGGAGAGAGTTGAAGAGTACTTAGAATATATTTTGATGAATGATGCCTGGTGCACAGTTGTCTCCTTAAAAACATTCCATGGGAAACAGAAAACAGACTAGAGGTTACCGGGGGTGAGGGAAGGGGCATGGGAGTTACTGTTTGATGATTACAGAGTTTCTGTTTGGTGTAATGAAAAAGTTCTAGAGATAGACAATGGTGATGGTGGCACAACATGTGAATGTAATTGATGCCACTTAAAATGTCAAAATCGTCCATTTTATGTAATGTATATTTTACCACAGTTTTTAAAAATACCAAAAAAGAAGAGTTTTTTTTTAAAAACCTAGCTAACTGTGTATAGGATGAACTGGAGTAGGTCAAACTTAGCAAGGAGGAGGCTGGAACATTAATCTAGTCAGGAGGTGACGAGAACTTCAACTAGAGCAGTGAAAGTCAGTCAGGGGAAAAATTAGAAATAGAATGGCCAGGAACAAAAGCATTTAGTTTTGGACCTGCTGAGTTTGAGGCATGTGGTGGATATTGCCCAGCTCTCTCCATCAGGACTGAGGTCTTTACTCCCTCAGCTGCCCTGGATGCAGGTTGATAACAGCCCACATCTGCAGCCCTCTCTGGACATGGCCATTGGCCAAATGAAGCTGCATTGTACAAGGGGTCGTGGAAACTTGGGAAGAAATGATTTCTACCAGCAGGAGGGAGTGATGAGCAGAGAAGGCAATCTGAAAAACTCCGTTGGATTTGGCAACGTAGAGGTCGTTGGTGACCTTGGCAGGAGAAGTATATCTGCGGAGGGACAAAGTCTGGATCGCAGTGGGATGGAGGCCACAAGGGAGGCAATGAGGAAGAGCTGGACCTGCATCTGGAAGGAAGGGTAGGAAGTAGGGCACAGAAAGACCTGCCAGGCAGAGAAAATGGTGTAAGCTAGGAAACCCAGGCTGGGGAATCACCCAGTGTAACTGGAGGAGGTCGGAGGAAGGCAGGAGGGATGGCTAGAGACATGGATCATGCCCATGCATGGCTGTCTTAACTGGTAGGCTGTGGAGTTTGAGCAGAATTAACCAGGCTGTTTCCACACTTGTGCCTGAGTCCCACTGGGTTCAGGAAACTGCCTTCTGGTGGGAACTGGGCATTCTCTCCCCAGAGTGTGGCCTTGACCATTTGCCCCAGCTGAATGTTTTGGCTGCAGTCCCTTGGACTCCTTGTTTATGAATGCAAATGTAATACATTTTCTGAAGTGAATTCAATTAAGCCAATTTAATTCCTGCATCCATCCTATTCTGTCATGTAAACTTGTATCTAATACTTTTTACTTTTATTTTTATTCTACTAAAATTATTTTTAAAGGATTTATTTCTGTTTTGTATAAATTGTACAGGAAGTATTTAATACTTCTTTCAAATTACATCCATTATAGCTTCTGCCATTGTAAATTTTCTTTTGTGACCTGTGTTTTTATCAAATCCAATTTCCGTAGACAAATATTTGCAGATCTAAATTTTATTAAGTCTCCCAGGAATGCGAGGATTCTTCAGTATACACAAATCAATCAATATGATCAACCATATTAACAAATTGAAGGAGAAAAACAATATGATCATTTCAATAGATGCAGAAAAAGCTTTCAACAAAATTCAACACCCATTTCTGATAAAACCCTCCAGAAAGTAGGCATAGAGGGAACTTACCTCAACATAATAAAGGCCACATATGACAAACCAACAGCCAACATCATTCTCAATGGTGAAAAACTGAAACCATTTCCTCTAAGATCAGGGACAAGACAATGTTGTCCACTCTCACCACTATTATTCAACATACTTTTGGAAGTTTTAGCCACAGCAAGCAGAGAAGAAAAAGAAATAAAAGGAATCCAAATCAGAAAAGAAGAAGTAAATGGGAGATGATTTGCAGATGACATGATACTATACATAGAGAATCCTAACATGCTACCAGAAAACAACTAGAGCTAATCAATGAATTTGGTAAAGTAGCAGGATACAAAATTAATGCACAGAAATCTCTTGCATTCCTATATACTAATGATGAAAAATCTGAAAGAGAAATTAAGGAAACACTCCCATTTACCATTGAAACAAAAAGAATAAAATACCTAGGAATAAACCTACCTAAGGAGACAAAAGACCTGTATGCAGAAAATTATAAGACACTGATGAAAGAAATTAAAGATCATACGAACAGATGGAGAGATATACCATGTTCTTGGATGGGAAGAATCAACATTGTGAAAATGACTATACTACCCAAAGCAATCTACAGATTCAATGCAATCCCTATCAAACTACCAATGGCATTTTTCACAGAACTAGAACAAAAAATTTCACAATTTGTATGGAAACACAAAAGACTCTGAATAGCCAAAACAATCTTGAGAAAAAAAAAAACAGCTGGAAGAATCAGCCTCCTGGACTTCAGACTATACTACAAAACTACAGTATTCAGGACAGTATGGTACTGGCACAAAAACAGAAATATAGATCAATGGAACAGGATAGAAAGCCCAGAGATAAACCCACGCACATATGGTCACCTTATCTTTGATAAAGAAGGCAACACTATACAATGGAGAAAAGACACCCTCTTCAATAAGTGGTGCTGGGAAAACTGGACAGCTACATGTAAAAGAATGAAATTAGAACACTCCCTAACACCATACACAAAAATAAACTCAAAATGGGTTAAAGACCTAAATATAAGGCCAGACACTATAAAACTCTTAGAGGAAAACATAGGCAGAACACTCTATGACATAAATCACAGCAAGATCCTTTTTGACCCACCTCCTAGAAAAATGGAAATAAAAACAAACAAATGGGACCTAATGAAACTTAAAAGCTTTTGCACAGCAAAGGAAAACATAAACGAGATGAAAACACAACCCTCAGAATGGGAGAAAATGTTTGCCAATGAAGCAACTGACAAAGGATTGATCTCCAAAATGTATAAGCAGATCATGCAGCTCAATATCAAAAAAAAACCCAATCCAAAAATGGGCAGAAGACCTAAATAAACATTTCTCCAAAGAAGATATACAGATTGCCAACAAACACATGAAAGGATGCTCAACATCATTAATCATTAGAGAAATGCAAATCAAATCTACAATGAGTATCACCTCACACCAGACAGAATGGCCATCATCAAAAAATCTACAAACAGGGCTTCCCTGGTGGCTCAGTGGTTGAGTGTCTGCCTGCCGATGCAGGGGACATGGGTTCATACCCCAGCCTTGGAAGATCACACATGCCGCGGAGCGGCTAGGCCCATGAGCGATGGCCGCTGAGGCTGCACGTCCGGAGCCTGTGCTCCACAATGGGAGAGGCCACAACATGAGAGGCCCACGTACCACCAAAAAAAAAAAAAAAAAATCTACAAACAATAAATGCTGGAGAGGGTGTGGAGGAAAGGGAACCCTCTTGCACTGTTGGTGTGAATGTAAATTGATACAGCCACTATGGAGAACAGTATGGAGGTTCCTTAAAAAACTAAAAATAAAACTACCATATGACCCAGCAATCCCACTACTGGGCATGTACCCTGAAAAAACCATAATTCAAAAAGAGTCATGTACCACAATGTTCATTGCAGCTTTATTTACAATAGCCAGGACATGGAAGCAACCTAAGTGTCCATCCACAGATGAATGGATAAAGAAGATGTGGCACATATATACAATGGAATATTACCATAAAAAGAAACGAAATTGAGTGTAGTGAGGTGGATGGACCTAGAGACTGTCATACAGAGTGAAGTAAGTCAGAAAGAGAAAAACAAATACCGTATGCTAACACATATATATGGAGTCTAATAAATGGTTCCGACGAACCTCGGGACAGAACAGGAATAAAGACGCAGACATATAGAATGGACTTGAGGACATGGGGAGGGGGAAGGGTAAGCTGGGACGAAGTGAAAGAATGGCATGGACATATATGCACTACCAAATATAAAATAGATAGCTAGTGGGAAGCAGTTGCGTAGCACAGGGAGATCAGCTCGTGCTTTGTGACCACCTAGAGGGGTGGGATAGGGAGCGTGGGAGCAAGATGCAAGAGGAGGAGATATGGGGATATATGTATATGTATAGCTGATTCACTTTGTTATACAGCAGAAATTACCACACCATTGTAAAGCAATTATACTCCAATAAAGATGTTAAAAATAAATAAGTTTTATTAAGGCAGTTTGATCTTTTTAAAAATCTCTAACAAATTGTACAGTGTGACATTTGAACTATTATCCGTTCTATTTTGAGATTATTCCTTCTAATAAAATTCATTAAGACTGGGGGAAAAAATCCTTGATAAAAATCTGTTGTCAAGGCTTCTGGACTTGTTCTGTGTTCTTTTTGGATGTGTCAGGCAGAAGGTGAAACCAAGACAGCCTCGTGGTAGTCCAGTTACAAAGGAATAGACAGAAACTTCAGGGTGATACTTAATGTATCCTGTTATCAATGAAATTCTGAGGCACTAATCAAAGAGTTCTTTTGACTCTCCATGCCTCTGCCTTACAATCAATGAATGATTTAAGCTCTGAAGAGAATCTGGCTGATTAATTTATAAGATAGCTTTCATCTTTGTACATTCTTCTTTTCCTCAGAAAGTGACAACATAGTTATTTTAAATCTCCCTTGAAACCAGTGATAATATTAATCATGTTTTTTAAATGCCTTGGTTAGTGAAATTCTTTCAGTAGCATGTTACCATCCCAGGCATTGAAATAACCTGGTTTAAATTATTAAAGCAAGCTCTCACCATGATGTATATAATAAGCAGACTTATAAGTAGGTTGACCTCCACAAAATCCCTTTCTTAGCATTTGGAACCTTAAAAAATGGCAGATTCATGTGAGTCAAGCTGAAAGGATTGGTTTTAAAAGTTAAGGGGGGGGGGGTGCTTCCCTTGTGGCACAGTGGTTGAGAATCCGCCTGCCAATGCAGGGGACATGGGTTCGAGCCCTGGTCCGGGAAGATCCCACATGCCGTGGAACAACTAAGCCCGTGCGCCACAGCTACTGAGCCTGCGCCCTAGACCCCACGAGCCACAACTACTGAGCCCATGTACTGCAACTACTGAAGCCCACGCGCCTAGAGCCCATGCTCTGCAACAAGAGAAGCCACTGCAATGAGAAGCCCACGCACCACAACGAAGAGTAGCCCGCTGATCGCCACAACTAGAGAAAGCCCACGTGCAGCAACAAAGACCCAATGCAGCCAAAAATAAAATAAAATAATAAATAAATTTATTGAAAGAAATTTTTTTGAAATTAAAAACATGGGGGGGGGGCAAAAATTATCCAGCAGCACACAACATGCCAAGATGAGATTATCTTCATGATGTTAAAGCCTCAGTTCCCACAGCTCCATAGTTAATATGAGTGAGTGAGGTGGGCTGGGCAGATTGCAGCGGCCCCAAGGCACACCTGGCATCCTTCCTCCAGGGCTCACTGCTGGACTCGTGCCCACTTTCCCTGAGCAGCCCCTGCCAATCGTTAGATCAGAAACTCTAGCCCAGGTGGCCATATCTACTATTTTTTCAAAAGAAGTCAGAAATCTGGATTTTTATGTGAAATTTTCTGATTTTTAATTCCTGCCTGAGGGCTAATTCCAGTTTATGATTCTTGATATGAATGACATGATAAAATAGAATAGCAAAGTCATGTTGTACTGACTATAGACCAGTGTTCTCAAAGGGCAAGTGGAGTGAATACACTCAGGGGATACTTTTAAATTTGTATTGTGAAAAAAAAATTGTTCTGTAGAACCTAGGGGCAGGACAGGAATAAAGACACAGACATAGAGAATGGACTTGACACGGGAAAGAGGAAGGGTAAGCTGGGACGAAGTGAGAGAGTGGCATGGATGTATATACACTACCAAATGTAAAATAGCTACTGGGAAGCAGCCGCATAGCACAGGGAGATCAGCTTGGTGCTCTATGTGTCCACCTAGAGGGGTGGGATAGGGAGGGTGGGAGGGAGACGCAAGAGGGAGGAGATATGGGGATATATGTATATGTATAGCTGATTCACTTTGTTATACAGCAGAAACTAACACACCATTGGAAAGCAATTATACTCCAATAAAGGTGTTTAAAAATTGTATTTGTGTATATATATATGGCATACATAATACATTAGAACAATGGCATCTATATATTAAATTGTAAAGAGTAATTTATAAAGATAGATATAATTTGGAGAGAGAATGGGAACACACTGAGGAAGACATATTTTAAAACATTTTACAGATAAAGGTGTAGAATCAAGAAAGTTCAGAGAACTTCTGATGAAGAAGTCCTGGAGCCACAGTTCTCAAACTTGGATGTACCTAAAAAACATTTCAGATGCATATTCCTAGGCCTCACACCATGGTATTCTCATGCACTAATCTAGGATGAGAGTGAGAAATCTGCCTTTTTAACAAATGCCCTAGTGGTTTTGAGTCCAAAAGCCCATGGACCAGACTTAATAAACACAGGCATATTGTTAGCAGAGGCTCTTCAGTCAAAAGATACTGGGTTCAAATCTTGCCTCTGACATTGATCAGCCACGGGGCTTTGAGAAAGTGAACTTTAACGTCTCAAAGCCACAATTTTCTCATTTGTAAAATGAGCATAATAATAATAATGGCTACCTCATAAGTTTGTAAAACAGTGCTTAGCACATAGCAAAGATTTAATAAATATTAACTATTTCATTATGATGGATTTATTCTTAAATCCTGTGGGAGGCATCACAAATGTGCCTAGGGCAAGGTGAGCCATCACCATTGTGGCCTTTGTCATCCATCTTACAAAGAGACTTTGGGTGGACCCGTCCCTTTTATCCCACCTTCCTTTTTCTCTTTTTTCTTAAATTATTTTCCTCTTCAAAGCTGCCCTTGAAGTTCTTTTTAACTTGATTTCATGTACATAAAAATATTCAGACATGGGCACTCGTGAGACTACTGTCTCTACTTATGAATATGTTAGAACTTTTCCTTAACAATAAGTTTTTAAAGCTCATTATTCACTTGAACTGCTCCAAACACCCTCCCTAAGGATGGCTCTGACTAATAGCACGTGAAATTTACACCTGGGCAATGAATTTCAGGCACCATCTCTGGAGCTACTACCACATGTGAATCACTGGAGAGCTGATATGACAACAATACATACAAGGTATGAGGCTTATTCATGGCCCTAGCAGGGCCCTCTGTGAAGAATGTCAACCATCCCAGCACATACAATGCCAATTTGTCAGAGCTACGGGAGTCAGGAGTCAGTTTTTCCAGGCAGACTATGATCTCACTGCTGGGATAATCCAGCTCGCAAGGACCTGTCTGGGGCCCTGGGGCCAAATCTCCAACTCCGGTCAAGACTCCCCACATGGGCTTCCCTGGTGGCGCAGTGGTTAAGAATTCACCTACCAATGCAGGGGACACAGGTTTGAGTCCTGGTCCAGGAAGATCCCACATGCTGCAGAGCAACTACTGAGCCTGCTCTCTAGAGCCCACATGCCACAACTACTGAAGCCTGCGCGCCTAGAGGCCATGCTCCTCAACAAGAGAAGCCACTGCAATGAGAAGCCTGCTCAGCGCAACATAGAGTAGCCCCCACTGGATGCAACTAGAGAAAGCCCATGCAGCAATGAAGACCCAACACAGCCAAAAATAAATAAATAAAATAAATAATTTTTTTTAAAAAAAGACTCCCCACAGACAAAAGCAGATGATTATAGGAACAAGGTAAAAAGAATGTAGACAGATGATGATGATAATAATATTCATTATTACTAGTGAGAAAAATTTAAAGCACTTGTCTGAACTTCCATAGCTCAGTGCCAACATTTTTGTGAAAAGGTACTAGATCAGTGCCTCTGCTTTCTTATGTGTATTTAGGAAATAATAATAGAATGTATCTCATAGGTTGTCATAAGAAATAAATGAGGTTGTATTTTTAAAGTGCATCCCTATCAAAATATCAATGGCATTTTTGCACAAATGGAAAAACTCTATCCTAAAATTCATATGGATTCTCAAGGGACCCAAATAGCCAAAGCAATCTTGGAAAAGAAGAACAAAATTGGAGATATCACACTTTCTGATTTCAAAACATATCACAAAGCTACGATAATAAAAGCAAGGTGGTGTTAGCATAAAGACAGACACCAAGATCAATAAAATAGAATAGGGAGCTCAGAAATAACATAGTTTCCAGCGTGTATGTATAAGGCATTTAAAAAAAATGTACCACCATCATCATCATCATCACCACCATCACCGTCACTAAGCTTGATTATAATTACCCATTTTTCTCCCAGCCTCCTTTTCAGTATGCTGTGTACTGATGCCAGTCATTTATTTCAGGTTCATTTCTTCACTTCTTTTATAGACTTTGAGTTTGGCAAGTGTTGAGTAGGTATAAGGAGACCTGTGATTCTGGCAGGGATTAAGTGAGGAAGAACAGGTTCCAATCTTATTAGGCCCCAAGGACTCAGCCTGACAGAATCTTTTCTACCTTCCAGGGTTTTGAATAGAAATGAAGGAACTTATCTTTGTCCCACCGTTGGGAATTACTGGATGAGCAGTGGTGGTCAGCAAGTCTACAGGCAAAATCATAGCTCACACAAAGCCAATTATGACCCCTGGGTGCTGTTCACAACTTTATATAGTCTTCAGCATATGGGAGGCCAAATGGGGTTTGTGCTCTTAAATGTCACACTCCTGGGTACATTCTCAAGATCTGACTGCACAGAGAATGAAACAGTCAAACAGTCTAAAGGAGAATTTTATTGTGCAGGTAATTTCAGAGCATTCTTGAGGTCAAGGAATAAACTGTTGGGCAGACAACTCAGACATCAAGGCCTGCGCATGTGTTTTTCACTGCCTTCAGCTACAACTACTCCTGGAGTTCCAAGAGGTGCTTAAAAAGAGCCAAGAAAATTTCCGAGGTTTATCAGCAAATGCCAGAATTTTGGGTTGGCATTCTCTCCGAGCAGTTTTATTTTTTAAAAAAAAATTTTTATTGAAGTATAGTTGATTTATAATATCATGTAAGTTTGAAGCGTACATACAGCACAGAAAGCAACATTATTTGATGTCCCAGGTAGAAGCTGTTTGCTTTTTTCTTCCCTAATATAATAGCTACAATTTAAATATAGTCAATTGTAATGACCAAATTTGAGTTTCATTTCATGTCGCAAAATTTGTTAGTCCCAGTTTACTTCACTCATGCCACTGTAAAATTCTACTACTGCTGAGTTTTGTTTAAAGGTCTATGTGTGGGAGATGGTCTGTCTTCAGTCCTATTTTTCACCAGGAGATAATTATAAATTCATCAACCTGCAAGCAGGTATAACTCTTACAAACACAGCCAAGGAAGGGGTACTAGCCATGACGTGCTGTCAATGCCATCACAGGTGGATTCTATTGGAGCTGCCCTTCTCTCATGGCGCAACACTACCCAAGGCAGCTGGTGACTGTTCCCACACTCACACACTATAACAGGGAGCTGTCACCTCACTGATTACCCAGATCCTTGCTGTCTGCAGCTCTATACTGGAGACCCTAAGGCAACCTGAGCTTTCCAGGGAATTTACACAAAGGGAGAGTTTTCTGTTTTGCCAGGAACTGGGCCATGATGAAAATCAGAATGACACTGATGTGCCCCCCTCACCACCTGCCAAGGAGTCATGGGATGATAAGCATTTAGGTAAATAAATAGGTACCAGCTGCTGGTGTGCACAGCTCTGGACTTCAGTGGACATGAGTTCTGGATGTCTTAAAGAATCTGACACATCAAGGGCTGGGTGTGTGGTACAGTCTCAACTGGAGATTAGTAAACTGGGGTCCCAGGGCTCTCCCCAAGGGGCATCTGAATGTGAATGGGAAAAAATGACCTCTATATTGTCATTAACCTTAAAGTCAAATTTGGCACTTCCTTCCACTGTGAATGTAGGCAACAAATCACAGTAGAATTAGCAGTGCTTTTGATAATAGAAACCACAAACATATTCATATTACACTCAGCTGTCTCAGACATCTCAAAATATCATTTACACTCATTACTAATTCAACAGTTACTGTACCCACCACTGGATCTTGTTGATGAATGCATTAATAAAGATGCACATATATTACAGTGTCTTAACTTTTATTAATATTTTTATAACTATATTTAACATATTTTGTTTCCTCTGTATTTAATTTTATTTTTGAAAGCTATTGCTCTGAAAAAATGTCCATAGTCTTCACCAGGTGGCAGCGGGCCCATGACATGCCAAAAAAGCTTTTTAAAAAAAGCCCAAGTCTAGAGGAAGGATGTCACCACCGCAGTAATCATGGGACAGCTTCTCTCAGAGACTGGATTTAACTTCAGAATCCTACTCAACACAGTGCATCAGACAACCACCAGCAATCAACTGGAGTTGGCCTCTGAGATGATGTCTCTTTACCATCTCTGGTCAGTAAGAACGAACTGACATAATGACAGGCCATCTCCTGCTTCTACAAGGTTCAGGTCCACTTGGAGATTAAGACATAGCCCTGGATTATTATAACTGTCCTGGGATTCTTCTGCCAATGGGGAAGTCTTTTGAACTTTTGCTGAGTATTTGCAGTGAGTCTCCAGGTGTCTACAAAACTCCTGAAGAAGACTGGCCCCTGGAAGGAATGATCAGTCACTCAGGGATTTCTGGTCACGGCGCTGTGCAGAGATCTTCCAGTTTTCCTCAGGAAGCCATCCTGTGTCCATGTGTTATAACCAGGGCTGCTCCCAGTACAGCAACGAGCATTAAGAAAATATTAAATGCTCCTTACTGGTTAGTGAATAGGCACTGGCCTGAGCTCCCTGCGTGCCCTTCCACCTCTCCAGACACCCTGGCCCTGGAAGCCCTCGTGGGCATTAAAGTGGAGGACCCCTGGAACTGGCTAACCTCCAGCCGCCTGGGGTTGTCTTGCATGTCCCCCCTCTTCCACCCACCTTCTACCATTGCTGCCAGAGCATGTCAGACCCCAGCCCTCCTGGCAGAGGGACTGTCATCCTGTAGGGAAATATGCCCATTGCCTACCTGGACACCCCAAGTCTGTAGTGTCCTGCTTGCCTTCCCCCAAGGGTCACTTTTGCATGGCCTCATTGGGTCCATAGTGTTGAAATATTCTGACTGTCCTCATGGTCATAGCCACCCTCCCCTGCCCCTAAATCTCTGCCACTTTCACAAGGCAAAGTACTTGCTGAGATGATTGTGTAAAGGACCCCAGTGTCACTTCTGTACATTTTTCTAAAAATACTACCACCTGATGAACTGAATGAAATTCACAAGGAAGGGCAATGTTGCATAGAAAGGGAGGCAGCTCATAGGCACTTTGCCTCTACCATGTCAGCTGTCATTCACTGAACCAAACCTCTCACTGGGGCTCAAGCACTGTGGTCCTTGGAGGACTGAGGCCCTGGCATTCTCCTTGGCTCTGAGCACATGTCTAAAACAACTGACCTTTACTAAAATCTAGACTCGGATCTCTGAGTGAAAGTGGCTAAATAGCAGCTCTCCAGCACCACCTATGATACCTCCCACCCTGAAATGGGGGCCTTTTTCCTAACTCACAGCACACGTATAGGTAGATAGCTTCATTCTTGCTTTAAAGTGAGGAAATTAACACAAAACTTTGGAAATTTCTCTGTCGATCCAAGAATGTCCCACCCAAACATTTTCTTCACAGTCTGGTATATTATTTCAGACCCTAAATGATGAACAATGCCTTCTGGACATTATTCAACAATAAAATGTGTGCCAATCTCTGTGGTGTGCTGCTGAGCTGTTGCTAAGGCAGCCGTGCTTGTATGCCAGCCGGGAGTGGCTTTCCGGCTGCTTCAGTGGGCCGGGCACTGGAAGTCAAAATAGCTGAGTGGATTTTCTCTCTGCCACTTCCAAGCTGCTTTCCCCTGGGGAAACATTTGGATTTCCAAACCTCAGCTATTTATCTCACCCGAAGTTGGTGTGGAGTTTAGAGGAATGTAAAAGGCCCAGCCCAATGGCTAGCATAGAATAAAGACCCAGTCATTTGTTATTTTTGTTGTCTTAATGCTCTTTGGTATTTGAGCCAAAGGGCTGAGTGCAGGCAAAGAAACGGTACATTTTGAAGGATACAGGGAAGGCTCAACCCAGTCATTATGTCATTGTTGCCTGAAATTCTCCATTAGAGAGGCGTTCTTGGGGTTAGTAGCTTTTTCCAAAACACAGATAACTCTAGGATGTAGTTCATTAAACTATTGGTACTGATTTGCACTGATAGGATATGTGTGATTGGGACAAAAATATAACATGTGACTGTCCAGAGCTTCCCCTCCTCTGGGGATTGGCGGTGAATGAGGTGAAATATGATTTGAGAGAGAAAGAGAGAATGGGAGGACGGGCGGGCCTGAAGTCTGGAGCCCCCGGTGGTTTCCTGCCAGGTAGGCCTGAAGTATGGAGCCCACTTTCCACTGCGCAGCCTGAGAAGGAAGAAAGAGTGCTTTGGAGAAGCACTAAAAAAAGAAAACCTGAAGTGGTTAAAGTTTAGGAAGAAAGTTGGGAGAAGTGGGAAAAGGGACTATGATGAATCACTGCTGTGATGGACATAATCCTTGTTTCAGCTGGGGTTTTCCAGAAGCAGGGCTACGATGGAGCCTGGGTTGCGAAGATTTATCAGTTGGTACACCTGGGAAGGGACGTGGGTGCCCTTGAAGGAAGGACTGGCCTGGCCTCCAAGCCTTAGCCAATCAGTGTGGAGCTCGTCCAAGCCTCGGCCAATCAGTGTGGAACTCAGGTGAGGCCACCTCCCCCAGGCCCTCCCACTCCGCCTCTCTCAGTCTCCGTCCGTCCCTCAGTCCCTCCGTCCGTCTGGGAAGAGTTGGCTGCTGACTAGACTCCTCGGCTCTGTGACTCTCACATCCTCCCAGCCCAGGGCTGGGAGCCCCATTTCCGCACCCATTTGTTGTGCGGTTCCTCCATTGCTCCGTCGTGAGCCTCGCTTCGTGAGGGAAACCTGGAAGAGGGAGGTGAGGGGACAGAAGGCAGCCACCACCGCTGGGCCGGTCACAGTGGCAGCTACTATTCATTGTTGTCCTCCTTCACTGTCCATTCTAAGCTCACCTCGTCCCCAGCCACCCCCTCTGCTGGCCTCGGTGGCCTACCTGGTGCCATGACCTACCCAGACCTTTATTTTTTTTTAATTTTTTTGTGGTATGCGGGCCTCTCACTGTTGTGGCCTCTCCCGTAGCGGAGCACAGGCGCCGGACGCACCGGCTCAGCGGCCATGGCTCACGGGCCCAGCCACTCGGCTGCATGTGGGATCTTCCCGGACCGGGGCACGAACCCGTGTCCCCTGCATCGGCAGGCGGATTCTCAACCACTGCGCCACCAGGGAAGCCCTACCCAGACCTTTATTTCCAAGAGGCCTCAGGTTCTGGTCACCATGCTCTTCTTGGGTGGGGTCTGGTACACACGCCCATTTTACCGTCACAGTTGGGCAAGGGAATGCCAGCGAGTGCCCAAGGGGGGCTCACCTATATTCCTCACCGTCCCCACTGCGTGACAACAGGCCAGCCTCCTTCTGATGCCAGAGGCAATTACCTGCACCAAGATGCTTAAGTTCTCTTCTTCCTGTTGGTCCCTGGACACAAGGAGCCCAAACTGCCCCAGTGGAAGCCATAGCTTATAATTCAAGAGACTCTTGCTGTGTCCCCAGCCAGAGTGTGCCTGCTTTGAGTACCAGGTCTTCTAACCCTGCAGAGCCCGGAACTGAAGGAGCTGGGTCACTCAGAGTGACAGTGAGTGGGTCAACTCTTGCTTCCACTCTTGTTCCTCATCCCATCTATTCTTTCTCTTGGAGACAAAGCATGTAAGTTCTTTTATTTGATGAGTATGCTGCACCCTAGAGATTGGGACCCCACCCTATCAGAGTAATGCCTCTGATGGTGCTTCAGCTGTGCCCTCAGCAGGCTGTTTCAGTGCTCTCTCAGGTAAGCAGTTTCTGAGAGATGTGGCCTGTGCTGCAGCCCATGGATCCCATGATCCTGGGCCTACCCTTGCTCCTCCTTTGCTGGGAAGTTGTCCCATGGTCTGATGCAATGTTACATAGAATCTCATACCAGTGGATCAAACACTGTGTAAGCCCTTAGATAGTGGTCTTGGCTGAGGCCTACAGGTGGGAAAGACACCTCTGTATCCAGAATACATGTATATTCCTGAACTTCTGGCTTTTCCCGGATTGAAAGGGCCCAGTATAGTCAATTTGCTGCCAAGTTAGCCACTTGGTCTCTTCAAGGAATGGTACCATACTGGGGGCTCAGTGCTGGTCTCTGTTCAACAGTGGAAATTTTTAACCATAGGCCTTTTTTCTTCCACTGAAAAGGGATGACCAGTAGGAATATCAGTCTCGGAAAATAAGAGTGCATACTGCTGGCCCATGCGTCACCTCCATCTTTGCCACTGTGGCCAGAATGGCTGCTTGCATCACAGCCTGGGCCTGCTGTAGAGCCCTTTCCTGCTTTGCAGCCCTCAGATCCATAGCCACTCACCTCACTCAGTACATGGACCATGAAACTCTCACTAGCTACAGAACACAACATCTTTAGAACCCAAAGAGGCGTACCAGGCATTGTGTGTCCTTCTTCATGGTAGGTCGTGAAGGATGTAATAATTTGCCTTTCCCCGGATTTCAGCATGCCCCTGACCACTGGACCATAAAAGTTTAATGGATGAAGCAGGCCCCTATATATTCAGTTTATCTCCCATCTTCTGGAGCACCTGTGAAGCTGTTACCAAGGCCACTAGGCTGCTGGTCACTTCTTGCTCATCTGGCCTAATCAACATAATGCCCATAGATGTAATAGGTAAATATCATGTTCTGAGGAATACCGGGATAGTCCAGAGATCTCCTGTAATATACCTGTGTAATATATATGACAGAGGGCAGAAGTTTACATAGCTCTGGGGTAAAACTTAAAATGTATATTGTGGTCCATTTGTTATGAATGTGAACTATCTCTGATCCCCTTTCTTGGCTGTAATAGAAAAATATGCATTCACCATGTCAAGACCACATGCCATATTCCTGAGGCCATGTTACTATCTCTAGCAAAGATGCCACATCTTGCCTGGTGGCTGTAATTTAGGCTCCTGTGTGGCCGTGCTTGTTGTGGTCTGTAGCAGGAGTCAGCAAACTCGAGCCTCAGAGTCAAATCCAGCCCTCTGCCTATTTTTGTATATAAAATTTATTTTATTTTAAAAATACGTTACTGTGTTTTATTGGGACCCAGCCACATTTACAAATTGTCTATAGTTGCTTTCATGCTACAACAGCAGAATGGAGTAGTTGAAACAGAAACTATATGGCCAGCAAAATCTAAATATTTATTATCTGGCCGTTTATGGAAAAAGTTCATTGACCCCTTATCTATAGTAATCTTCCACGAGCCATCTGGTTTCTTCAGGGCCTGGATTAGCAAATTAGATGGAGATATTTTGGGGACCACCACTCCTGCATCTTTTTTATCCTTAAGAGTGACGCTGGGGCTTCCCTGGTGGCGCAGTGGTTGAGAGTCCGCCTGCCGATGCGGGGGACACGGGTTCGTGCACCGGTCCGGGAAGATCCCACATGCGGCTGAGCGGCTGGGCCCGTGAGCCATGGCCGTTGAGCCTGCGCGTCCGGAGCCTGTGCTCCGCAACGGGAGAGGCCACAAAAGTGAGAGGCCCGCGTACCGCAAAAAAAAAAAAAAAAAATGACGCTAATCTCTGCTTTTTCTCCCAGGATGCAGAATCACTATCTTGAGCGGAGAAGGGGTTCAGAGCCTTCCGTATGGCTTTTCCCATGACAGCTGTTACCCCACAGACCAAGGACTGGGAGTTACAGCAACTGCGAAGTATGTCAATCCAATTGTACATTTGGTGAGAGGGGAACAGAGCACAGGGTGGGTTCACTGACAGAGTAGACCACTAAGCCAGGACTTAGCTAGGATTTGATTTATTATCTAGTCTCCATATCATTTCACTGTAATCAAGGGCCTATGGTAATGTTTCAAGTCTCTGTGTATCAGTGCCTACTCAGATCTTGTTCCAACTGTCCTTTAAATGTCTAGGAATTCCCCTTTCTCCATTGCACAATTATGTGACAAATGCCACATGAGGCCTTCAAGAGGGAGAGGCTTCTGCTTTGTCTTCTGGGGTGGGGAGATGGAGGGGTAATAGCTCTTAGTAGTGTAGATGAGCAGCTTCTATAAGTCTGTAGGCTCAGCAAATTCAGAGAAGTCTGAGAGTCAAAATCTCAGGGGCCTTCACTGGGTATTGAAGCCTCCTGAACTTGGCCCTTGGCTTTCTCCACCTTCCTAGAGGAGATGAGACCTTCATTGTATACACCTAAAGAAGCCCTCTGGCTTCCATGCCTGGCTTTCTGTTGCCTCTTACTCAGCCCTTCTATGTTCATTATACTTCTGTAGAGCATCGCTGGCACTTAGCAATCGCTCCAGTACTCTTATCCATGCAGCTGCTCTTTTCTCCATACATCTCAAACGCCTGATAAATCATTCTAGTTAGTTCATTCCCTTCTACCAGTATGTGCTCCCACAGGTGAAAGTTTTAACAGTTGGGCTGCCACCTTGCCCCAGGGCTGTCTGTGTTCCTCCTACCACCAGCGATTGGTGTCCTCACAGCCAGCCCAAGGTGACTGATTGATAAACTGCTCCAATACCCCATCTTATTGCCTACTTTCTTGGACCACTCCTGGTACCAACTCTCATAGCTTAGCTTCTCTGGAAGTAGATGCTGAGATGGAGTTGGGAGTGTAGGGTGTTTATTAGGAATCAACACCTGTGAAGGGAAGAAGACAAAAAAGGGACTGGAAGAGGTCAAAGTTGAACTGCAGTGCAGGCTCAACATAGCCTTGGCCAGTTGGCAAGGAGCTGTGGGGAGAGTGTTCTGTGCCGAACCAGAATGAATGTGCCTTTAAATCCCCAATTTGCTCAGTCACAGTGTGGGCTGCCTTGAAAAGGGAGAGAACGCAGGAGAAGCAGCTCCCTGCAGCTGACTGTACCACATGTTCCTTCCCCAACTCCCAGCTGGGAAGCAAGTCCTTCTTTAAAGGGGGTCTGGGCCACCCATCTGTGTGTCTATCCCAGCCCCTTTCTCAGTCAAGGAAAGAACTTGAGTTATTGTAAAATGATGTTTTGGCTTGTTAACCTTTGCTTCTTGAATGTGACACCCCTCAGAGTCTTCAAGGAAAAAGCCTAATGGCTGAGGAATTGAGGAAGAATCAGTGCTCTAGAGTTTGGGCAATGGCAGCTTATAGGAATGGAAGGAGACAGGGCACTGGGAAAGTCACTGGGTTCTTGCCAGAAGACCTAGTTAGGAAGGAGAGGGAAGAAAGGGGAAGAGGGGGGTCCAGGAGTCAGAATTTGCCTACCTTACAAGACTGCCTATGTTCAAAAAAAAAAAAACAGATAAAAACAGGAGTGAATGAGGATGGGGAGCAATTGGAACCCTCATACATTGCTGATGGGATGTAAAATGGTGCAGTTGCTTTGGAAAAGAGTCTGGCATTTCTTCAAAGGTTAAACACAGAGTTAACGAATGACACATAAATTCCACTCCGTTATATACCCAAGAGAACTGAAAATTTATGTCCACAGAAAAACTTGCACATGAATGTTTATAGCAGCATGATTAATAATACCCCAAAAATGGAAACAACCCAGATGTCAAACGGTTGATGAATGGATAAACATAATGTGATATGCTCATGCAATGGAACATTATTCAGCAATAAAAAGGAATTAAGTATGGATACATATTACAACATAGATGAACCTTGAAAACATTATGCAAAGTGAAAGAAGCCAGTCACAAAAGACCACATATTCTCTGATTGCATTTTTATGAAATGTCCATAACAGGGAATCTATAGAAATGGAAAGGAGATAAGTGGTTTCCAGAAGCTGGGGAAAGGAGAAATGAGAAGAGGCTGCTGATCAGTACAGGGTTTCTTTTGGGGGTGATGAAAATGTTCTACAATTCTTTGTGGTGGTTGCACAACTCTGTGAAAATACTAAAAACCATTGAATTGTGTACTTTAAATGGGTAATTCACACGGTATGTGAATTATTTCTCAATAAAGCTTTAAAATAAGAAAATATTTCAACTAAAAAAAGATGGCTTTTCATTGACCCTGACCAGAGCTGTCTCTGAAAGGCCTTAAAATCTCAGAACTTGCCCAGCCCTTCCTGAAGTATGAATACCATTGGTTTCTTTTAAATTGGGAGACTATATAAATCAAAATAAAATAAATTATGGAAAAGCATCTGTAATACTTAAAAACTCGAGATTGATAATGTGTTGCCAATTGTGAGAATCAGTTTTTAAGTTTGGATTTCTAAGATTTCTCTTCCAATACTTGGAAGTGTGTGTGTGTGTGTGTGTGTGTGTGTGTGTGTGTGTCTGTGTGTGTGTGCGCTAGGCGGGCCTCTCACTGTCGTGGCCTCTCCCGTTGCGGAGCACAGGCTCCGGACGCACAGGCTCAGCGGCCATGGCTCACGGGCCCACCGCTCCGTGACATGTGGGATCTTCCCGGACCGGGGCACGAACCCGCGTTCCCTGCATCGGCAGGCGGACTCCCAACCACTGCGCCACCAGGGAAGCCCTGGAATTTTTTAAACACCAGAAATTTGAGCAAAGTGTTGTAAAGAGGTTAATGATGTCTGAGAGATATTTGTGACTGTGGCATTGGCAGTTGAGCTTCCCATGGGTATGAGGAAACTTTCCTATTTATTGTAGCCAAGGATTGTGCAGCTCCCTAACACCAGAGATGCATGAGCTAATCCACTCCCCTATCCACCCATCCACCCATCCACCCATCCATCCATCCATCCATCCATTCATCCACCCACCTACCCATCTACCCATTCATCCATCCAGATACCAGTACCTACCGTGTGTTAGACCCTGTGTGATTATTGGAGACACAATGAAGAACACAGTAGTCACCATATTTCTCCGTAAGCTTAGACTATAGTGGTAAAGAAATCAGATAAAAAGGTCGTAGCAACACAATGTAATTCACATGCTATAAGAGGTGAACATAGGAGTTATGAATAAACATAGGTCCACCTTAATAAATCAATCCACTCAGTGCTCACCTCATCCAATCATCTTTCTGTATAGATGAACTCCTTCCATTTTCTCTCTTCCTCTTGCTCTTTAATAACCATTTTCCCTTATTCACTTAACTTTAAGATATATTCTGTTAGTGAGTAATCAGAATACCAAATTCTAATTGTATATATTAATAAAGTACTCCTGTGATATTATAATTTTGTGTCAGATCCTTGCTGCTATATTATAAATAGATGACCATACTGTCAAATCACAGTCACATGGATGTTTTAGAAATATTTTAGCAAGAATCTCAAGTTTATTGAAATAATTGTATTAATTGCCTTCTCTTCTGAGACCTGGGATTTTTCTCCCCCTAGTAACTTTCTTTAGAGAAAGTTTTATTGCCTAGCCCTATGTATTTGTCTCCACCTGTCTTAGATGGCTGTTTTGGGTTTTCCTATGTGCTTTTAGTGGTTCTGTGAAATTGTTTGCCATTACTTCCTCAGCTCTGTCATGATTTGAGATACTTTGAAAGAAGAGTAGTTCATTGCTGTCTGCATTATGTTGACCACATCCTCACCTGTATCAATTTACTTCAGAGTTCCTTTTTTAACAACATTATCAATCTCGAGTTTTTAAGTATTACAGATGCTTTTCAATAATTTAGTTTATTTTTATTTATATAGTCTCCTAATTTAAAAGAAACCAATGGTATTCATACTTCAGGAAGACCTGGGCAAGCTCTGAGATTTTTGAGTCCTTTGAAGTACGATACTGAAGGAGGTGTGCTGTTTCTAGTTTTATTTGTAATATCTCAGCATTGAAAATTTGGAAATGAGAAGAATTTAAGAAATACTGTATAGATAATAGACATCAATTTGAGAGATGATGAAAAGGGCAATTGAGTGCTACTGATTTATATGATAAAGTTTAAATATTTTAAAATAATTTTTGCAATAAAGACCCCATTATAATATTTGGACATAATATTTAAATTCCACAGTTTATTTCCAATCTAAGTTGCTTTAAAAAGTTATTGACAATTCTAGTTGTTTCTGCCTCAGCAGGGCAGTTTCCTCAAATAGAAACTAATTAAGGAAAAAACTTGAATTTTTCAAGAAAGATGTCTAATATACTATCAGTAGAACTGAAAATATGTGAAAATCTTGATTAAAACGACATAATTAGTGGTTCTATTGAAATAAAGGCCAAAAAATAGTGTGAAATAAATACAAAACACATTGCAAATTATGCACATCGTTATTTTATTACTCTTCCAAACATCACCAAACCATCCATTATACACAATAATTTAATCCTTTTGTGTTTGGTATTTTGCCAACTTTCAATTTTACATTTATTTATCTGTTTTTGTCATTAAGAAAGTTTATTTTTCAAGGTAGGAGAAGAGAACATGTTTTACTTAACAGTTTGTTAGTTTGATTTATACTTCTACATAGTGTATGGCCATACCACCCTGAACACACCTGATCTCATCATGTAACTTCTACATGTTTAGATTTAGAGTCCGTGGGCCTTCATTTGTGCTCTTGGCCCAGATTCCACAAAAGCTTGAGGGAAGCCTACCCCCTCATTCCTTAGTTAAAAAAAAAAAAAAAGCACAATGTTCACATGACCCTAATTTTTTTTAATTAGAAAAAGGCAAACATTGAAAAGTCTAATTACCACCCTTTCCCATCCACCCCATTCCTACCTCTGCCTGCAAACCTTTTCCCACATAACCATATTTATTAATCTCTTATATTTTGTACATGAATAAAACTATATATAAATATGGCTTCTTTTCTACCCCCAAATATTAGCATACTATGTACATCACTCTTTTTCCACGTAATATACCATTTTGCAAATCTTTCCATATTAGCATATAGGGAAGTTTCTGAATCTTGGTAAACAGCTGCATAGCATTCCATCGTTTGAAAGTACTGCAAATTATTATTTAGTCCCATGTCAAGAAGGACATTTGGTTTATTTCCGATCTGTTACTATTCTAAACAAAACTACATTGAATAAACTTCTACATTTATCATTTGTTTGTGTGCAAGTAAATCTGTGGGAAAAAAATGACAAGAAGTGGGAATGCAGCGCTAAGAGTTATGGCAGCGTTTCTCTGCTAGTGACCTTAAGGGAGTGCAAATTCCTCATTGTTCAGGACTGTCCTGCTTATTGTAGCGTGTTCGCCATAGCTGTTCTTCCTCTGCTAAATGCCAGCAACACCCTCTAGTCTCAGAGGTCAGCTGATGTGTGCCCTCTCACCTTTCCAGCTGCCTCTGAGCAGCTACCTACCAAAATGTACTAATGGACCATTTGTAGGGAACTGGTTAGATAAATTATGATATATCCTTATAACGAAATATCATTTGGCCTGTAGTTAAACGTTCTTGTATGTTAAGTTCTGTTCTGAGCACTTTAAATCTTAATATGCCTTTGATCTTCAAGATACTCTTATGAGATAGATGGTGTTGTTACATTCTACAGACGTAGAAACTGTCAGATCCAGAGATTAAACAACTTGCCCAAGGCCACATAGCTGATAGACATGGGAGCTGGGAGTGGAACCCAGGCAGTCTGACTTCAAAGCCCACATGTTTGACCCCTCCTCTGTCCTCTCTTAAGAAGTGTGAGGCACAAAGCAATGTGAATATACCGAACACGACTAAACTGCACACCTAAAAATGGTTAAAACGGCTGATTGTATGTTATATATATTTTACCACAATTTTTAAAATAAATCCTATTTTTTTAAAAACAGGAAAAAACATAAAGTGAGGCAGATCTCATCCTAATCCGGAGAGAAGACCATGAAGAAGTAAGTGGAAAGGGAAGGGGAGAACAGTAAGTAAAGCGTACCTCATTTTTCATTGTCTAAATAATTTTGTGTATGTGTCTGTAATGTGAGTATATATGAAATATACATTCATAGGTAAGGCATAATATATGCACAGAAAAATATCTAGAAGATAAACATCAAATTGTTAACTGTGATGACTTGTGGTTAGAGAGGAAGGATTTTAAAATTCATATCCTCCTTTAATTTTTAGGAAAAAAATTACAGTGAATGAACATGACTTTGGGAATGAAATAGAGAAGATATAATAGGGGCCCGCAGAAGACACCCATCTCTACATCCCACACACCCTCTCCCAGGGGCTTTCATTCTGTCCTCCATCCTCTGCTTCTTTACCAGGGACAGGGACCAGTGTCCGATTGGTCAGTTTGTCTGAGATTACCTATCGGAAATCCCCTTTCACTCTCTGGGTTTGCCCAGCACTGGACCTTGGAATTTCTTTATTGTCTTCCCTTATATACTAATCTGTCTTGGAATATTCCAAGGGCTGATTATAAAATGGATATTTTGTATCTCACCAATAGTAACCGGTGTATGCTTATATGTAAAACAGCTTAAAATTTTAACTAAAAGCAGACCCTGCATGGAACACAAATGCTACAAGTGGTGGGCCATGTCTGGCAGAATGTTCCCAAAGAGAGTGTCACCTCATGATACAATAAAGTGAAAACAACTCATTTCTTTGGGTCACAATTTAACTTTTTCTTTATGAGTCAAAATCCTAATTTTCCTGGGCTATAGAACCCTCCAGAGTTATAAGGTGAGCTAGAGGTTTGGCTCTCCGACACCTGTGTTCATATCCCCTCCATCTCCGTGACAGCTAACATTGCCTCAGCAAATGTGGACCCTGTGTTCTTTCTTCTGTCCTTCATCACACCCCGCCCACCTGTGCCCCTGCTGTCTTCAGGCTGCCTGCTTTCCCTTCTTTTCTCCTTTCTCTCTTCTCCCATGCTTCCCCTGCTCTTCTCCACTTGGGTGCCATGGCATATCTGGAAAAGAGAACATTTTAAAGATCATTTTGTTCCAGGAACTGATACGTGGAATTTTATCTTTCAGACTCTCTGTTCTCTCTTATTCTTTCTCTCCGGATTCTCAGTCTCTCTCTCTCTCATGCAAAGTTTTTTGCTAATTAGCATTGTATTGTTTGTTTTATCAAGTAAGGGGAATGTTTGGTTCTTTGCTAGTATTTGTTTGCCTATTATTATGAGTCCATTCAAACACATATTGATGCGATATTTTCTAAAATTTTCTTAGGCTACAGCATATATAAATTTTCTTTATGGATTCACACTCAAGCATTCATTGCTTCTTAACATTGTTATGCCTGTTGGTATAATCCACTAGTACATGTGATATTTTTCTTTCATTGTTGCAGAAAACATAACCAAAATTATAATTAGTTGATTGAACAGTGCATGAAATATGCAACATCATAATCTCATGCTTAGATATTACTAATTATAATCCAGTATAATGAACTCTTTTAAATTATACATTATTATTATTTATTTGGGCCAAAAGAAAGCAGACTCTGAGGTTTTTGGCTCTCTGCCTAGACATTTTAGTATGGATGATAAAAGTGCCAAATTCTATAGTAATATATGTACACACAGACACACACACGTGTGTGCACACACATATTTAATTTTTTTCACAGATTTCATCCTTGTGTGAGGCAAATGTTCTACCTTATCAATTAAAACCCGTTAGTGAAACTGCTCATTTGGGTAAGGAAACATGAAGTACATGTAATGCCCTGAGGTTTTATAGGTAGTTTCTAGAAAGTTGCATGGCTGTTGCTGTGTAACTGTTACTACAAGTTTGTCATTACTCGATTGGCTCACTGCAGAGAAGTCTTGTACTGAGATTTTGCCATGGATCACTGTCTGCATTTGATAGCTTGTCTCCTCAGCTGTAGGAAGAACCCATCAGTTCCCTCTGGAGGCTCAACCCGGGGATGTTGCCATCTTATGCTCTAAGGAAGCATCCCAAGTGTGATTAACCTCTTTTAGGCTGGTTAAAAATGAATTTCCACAGCCTAATTTGGAAAAAGAAAACACGTTTTTTCTTACTTGTTGATAGTCTCAGAAACAACTCTTAAATATGTAGAAGAAATATAACCATTTTCTTGAGTAGTTAGAAACCTGGTGAAAAAGTCACTTTTGGTGATAGCTCTCTGTCATTAAAGGAACCCTTCTCTTGTCTTTTGCCTCAGACCCAGCGCCTAGTTTTGTTTTTTTCTTTTTTTTTTTTTTTTCGGTATGCGGGCCTCTCACTGTTGTGGCCTCTCCCGTTGCGGAGCACAGGCTCCGGACGCGCAGGCTCAGCGGCCATGGCTCACGGGCCCAGCCACTCGGCGGCATGTGGGATCTTCCCGGACCGGGGCACGAACCCGTGTCTCCTGCATCGGCAGGCGGATTCTCAACCACTGCGCCACCAGGGAAGCCCCCTAGTTTTGTTTTTTATTTATTTATTTTTTATTTTATTTTTATTTTTTATTTTTTTTTTTTGCGGTATCCGGGCCTCTCACTGTTGTGGCCTCTCCCGTTGCGGAGCACAGGCTCCGGACGCGCAGGCCTAGCGGCCATGGCTCACGGGCTTAGTTGCTCCGCGGCATGTGGGATCTTCCCGGACCAGGGCACGAACCCGTGTCTCCTGCATCGGCAGGCGGATTCTCAACCACTGCGCCACCAGGGAAGCCCAGTTTTGTTTTTTTAATACAGTTCTATAATAGCTGTTTCTTGCTATTTGCCTTGGTATGCAGTATCAAGCTTTCTTACTATTTTTTCCCCAGCATCAGTACACTATAATTTATTTAGTTTATTTTTAAGGTAACACTTACTTGCTTTGTAAAACCCAATTACAAAAATAGTAGGTACTCAGAATAAAAAACACGGGGATCAAAGATCCAGCGAGGAAAATACAAATCACCTCTAATCCCTCCTCCAAGAGATGCCTGTTGTTCACATATGAAGCCGTGCTATGATTGAATTATACATAGCTGTACTTTACATATGTTAATTAACAAAATTCTCTTTTATTGCTTCCCTTTGGAGAATATATTTAGAAATAGAGGGCTTCCCTGGTGGCGCAGTGGTTGAGAGTCCGCCTGCCGATGCAGGGGACGCGGGTTCGTGCCCCGGTCCGGGAAGATCCCACGTGCCGCGGAGCGGCTGGGCCCGTGAGCCATGGCCGCTGGGCCTGCGCGTCCGGAGTCTGTGCTCCTCAACGGGAGAGGCCACAACAGTGAGAGACCCGCGTACCGAAAAAAAAAGAAAAAAAAAAATAGAGAATAGTTTCAGACATCTTGTGAGTTCTGAAGAGCGGTGACATGTCTGAGGAGCAAGTACTTTTTCACTTAGTTTCCTAATTAAACATTTTGGTTTATTCCTTAAGGCTCTTGTTCAAGCAGCAGAAACCAACTCTCGATAGATTAAGCAAAAATAGACTCTACCAGAAGAATATAGGTGTCTCCTGAGATTGAAGAGAAGCTGAAGAACAGGGCTTATAATGGACAGAGATCTAGAGGTCCTGGCCTGGCCTGCCTTCCTTGCTTACCCATCTCCCCTCAAAAATCAAAGTACCAGGAGAGAGTGGTTTTTGTTTTGTTTTCTTTTGCTGAATTTAAGTTGTATAAAACTAGTTGCGGGAAATTCCCTGGTGGTCCAGTGGTTAGGACTTGGTGCTTTCACTGTGGGGGCCTGGGTTCGATCCCTGGTTGGGGAACTAAGATCCTGCAAAGTGCGCAAAAAAAAAAGAAAAGAAAAAAAAAACGGATGGACTTGATGATAGACTGACTATGGGTGGAGAGGGAAAGAAAGGGACCAGGAATGATCTCCATGTTTCTGGCTTCCATAGATACATTGCTAATGGTGCCATTTCCTAAGATTAGGAACATGAAAGAGCACCAGGCTGGCTAAATCTTGGGAGGGGTTAGATGAATGGTTTGGTTTGGTGCATGCTGAATTTGAGGTACCTTGATACGTGAAAAGATGTGAAGTAGGCAGCTGGATACATAGGTTGTGCTGCAGCTTTTCTATCTGCATTTCCAGCCTCCTCTCTACCCTGCCTGCAGCCCTGGGAGGCTGACCTGCAGCAACCAACTCCCTTTGCTTTGGGCTTCAGATTGGGTCGGTTCAATGGAGAGCAATGGCTGGAGATCAGAGGAGGAAAAGGAGTGAAGTGGGTCTTTATTTTCCTGGCTTCTTCCCTGCAGAGTTTCTGTGGGCTGGCTGCAACCCTGAACGGAAGATCACAGCTCTTGTCGGACAGCCTTCTCCACCAAGCCCTCTCTCTCCAGGGTCTGGCTGTGCTCTTGCTTCTTTCAGAATACTGTGCTACCTTGGATAATTTCCCTATATTCTGTCCACCCACTCAAGTTGCACCAATCTGAGGGTATTATTCATTTCTGCCAGCATCCTGACTGATACATGCATACAGACTTCAAAGGAAAGGTTCAGGCTGGAGATGTATTTTGTGAATCACCTGTTTATAGATGTAGCAGAAGCAGATGTGGAGATTAAACTCCTTTGTGGGGGAACAGAGTGGAGAGTGTTTAGGATAGAGCTTCAAGAATCTCTACCTTGCCTCCCACTAAAACTGGGCAGTGAGAAGAAGCCTCACTGAACAGAGCCTCTGGGGACCCCCTTGGATCATTTAAAGGGAGACTAGGCATCTAGTTTTGACCATCCGCCATGGCATCACACAGCAAGAGAGGGACAGTTCACTAAAGGGAAATCAGAATGATATTAAAATGGGAGAATGGATGCTGGGTGACTGTATACAGCACACACACACACACATCCACACATGTATGCATACACACCTACATACGTTTATTAAAATGGGATACACATATTTCTGCTTTGTCAGCAAGATTAATTCTGCTGTAAGTGGCAGAAAATCCAAAATGGTAGTAACATAAACAAGGTAGCAGTTTATTTCTCTATCACGTAAATGAAGTTTGGAGATAGTTCAGGGCTGGTATAGACAGCACTCATGGTTTAAGGTCCCTTTATCTTGTGGTTCCACCATCCTCAGCATACAAGTTCCACTTCATCGTTCAGGATGGCTACTTGTGCTCCAGTCATCTTGTCTGCGTTCCAGCCAGCAGGACGTTTTTCAGATGTTGCACATAACAATTATATTGATACTTATATCTCATTGGCCAGAACTGAGATATATGACCATATCTACTGGTGAGCTATTGAGGAATATCTTTGCTTCAGATGGTGGTGTGCCCAGCGTAAAACCAGGAGTTCTAATATAAAGGAAATAAGGGAGAATGGAAATTGGGACACCACTAGTGGTCTTTGCCAAACTTGTTATTGTGTAACTTGTTTTCTTTTTCATTCAAAATTTTTTTCCAACTTTTGATGACTCTTTACCAGTCATAGCTATGCTGTAATATCCTTCCATGATGTACTGTGTCTTCTAATCCAAAGCACCCATGAAAAATATTAGATGACATCAAGGATCCAACACACGGCTAGCACAGCTTAGGAAGATTTATTAAACCAACTCAGCTCAACTCCACAGATCTTACAACATTAGAGTCAAAAGGACCTATAGAGAACATCCAGTCTGGGAGATGGAAGGGTGACAGGTCAAGGCAAATAGTTCAGCAAAGTGCAGCCTGCCTGCAAAAGCCTGCCTCCTGCAGCTAGTTCTGACTTTCTGTGATTTAAAAATTCTAGAGGATCTTTGATGCATGGGCACATTTTACACCCTGCTTTAGGCAGATGTGAATGTGCACATGTTACCCCTGGCTACACATCAATTTCTAGACAGGAATAAACTACTTATTGCTTCTTTTTCTAGGAGGCATATGATGCTGTGGTGAATGGGGCCATAAATTTCTGCAGGAGATGAAAATCCCACAGTAGGCACTCATTACCATGTCTTTGGACTGCCTTTTCCCATAACAAATACGGTCAATTTTGTTTATGGGGCTGGTAGGGAAGGTAGTTGTTGGCTCAAAGACTTTGGCTCATTAAGTCAGCATAAAGCAACCAAAAAAAAAAAAAAAAAACTTAAGTGATGTGGAATAGAAACAATTACAATTTCAAAGTCCAGCCTTGGGAAGTGGGTAGGGTATCAGGATTTTTCTCATTATGATGTATCTATTTACTTCTTATGCAGGCATTTCATGTCTTAAGGGATCAACAACTACTCTGTTTGTGGCAAATGGTCTTTGAATTCTAGAGTTATCAAACCTTGTCTTAGATATATGACAAAGAATGTAGCATGGTGAAAGGGGCTTATAATAAAAATGGTATCTAGTATGTAAGATTTTTGGTGAGAAACAAATGAAACTGTGAATGACAAATAATATTATCAACTTTAGACTGCTCCACCAGTGTTATTATTTTTTATTTTTATTTTTATTTTTTTTTGCGGTACGCGGGCCTCTCACCGCTGCGGCCTCTCCCTTTGCGGAGCACAGGCTCCGGACGCGCAGGCTCAGCGGCCATGGCTCACGGGCCCAGCCGCTCCGCGGCACGTGGGATCTTCCCGGACCGGGGCACGAACCCGTGTGCCCTGCATCGGCAGGCGGACTCTCAACCACTGCGCCACCAGGGAAGCCCCACCAGTGTTATTTTAATCATCATCTTCTTCGTGTCATGGCTCCAGCCCAGATGTTACTACTTAGCCAGCAGGAGTTATATGTATTAGTCTGATATACTTATTAGGTCCTAGAGAGTCCTGGGTTATTAGTCCCAAAGATCTATCTTAGCCAGATGGCCAAAAGGTTGTGTGCAGCTCTGTTCAGTGGGAGAGTTAGTGAGTCATCATGAATTCTACCCATTTGTGTGGGTAGAAAGTTGTTTAATTTGAACTTAGCATCAGCAATTAAAGATATCTCTCTGGAACACTTTTAAAAGAACCTAATAATTCTCTAAGATTATAAAACAGTAACAAGAGTTGGATAATGCGAGAGTTACTTTGGTTCCTGGTAAATTCTGTCCTCTTACCACATTGCTCATTGGTGACAATAGTTGAATAGATCGTAGTGCCAAATTATTATAGATTTTGAATCTCCATGTGATAGCTTGCCACATGCTGACTTGTTTACCCATCCATGAAAATACCATCGTACACAAAGTAGCAAGTAGAATGGTTGCCTCATATATTATGTAGAAAAGGTCTTCAGGATTTCTTTATGAATAAGATAGTGGAACTGCTGAATAATAGCTTTATTAGTTATCCTCTGCTGTGTAACAAATCACCCCAATCCTTAGAGACTTAAAAGTATTCCTGTGGGTCAAGAATTCGAGCACAGCATAGTTGGGTGCCTCTGGCTCCAAGTCTATCAGGAGTTTGCAATCAAGCTATCAGCCGGGGTTGTGAGCTCATCTAACAGCTCAGCTGGTGGTAGTGCTGGGGTCCACCCTAAAGCTCACTCACGTGGTCATTGACAGGCCTCAGTCACTTGCCATTAGGGCCTTTCTACAGGGCTGCCTCATGACATGGCAATTGGCTTTTCATGGGGCCAGTGAGAGAGAGAACTAGAAGCTAGTCTTTTATAATTTAATCCCCAAAGTAACATGTTATCACTTCTGCCATATTTCATTCATTAGAAATGAGCCAATAAGTCCAGTCCACAGGACTGGGAGGGAGTACACAAGGGCATGAATATTAGATAGTGGGAATCGTTAGGGATTTTCATAGAGGCTTCCTACAGCAACGGCATTGGAGTTTTATAAGTTTGAAATAATTGTTTGGCAGATGGCCTTCATTTAAAAAAATTTTTTTTTTTTTTTTACATAATAGCTAATGTTGAATATGTGTTAATGAAATGAGGCTCTGTGAAGTTAGGTATCTGCTGATAATTTCCTAGAACGTGCTTAATGTCAGCTAAAGTTTTATGGATGCACTGAACCTGTAAAATCTACATAGTATTTTTTATAGGTTCATTACCGTTCATCTAGTAAAATCTCCTTCAGTAAATTAAATAATGAACTAATTTCTACTCCTACCATTTTAAAAAAAATTAATGAACAGAAAGTACATTTTACTTGGTAGGAATTTGGCTTATTGTATATTTGGCATGACTGGGTTAAATGTTATATATTCTTCCTAAATGTAAGATAAATGTGTGTTTGTGTGTTCATGACTTTAATCTCTAGGCGCTTATATCAATTAGCAGAAGATACATTATGATAAAACTAACCAATATCATTTTCTTTGCCTGAAGAGCTTCATTTAATATTTATTTTAGTGCAGGTCCTCTGGCATGAATTTTCTGTTTTTATTTATCTGATATTTTCTTTGAGTAAAGCATTCTAGCACAACAGTTTTTTCTTTCAGTGTTTTAAAGATATTGTACCAGTCTCTTCTAGCCAGCATAGTTTATGATGAAAAGTTTGCTCTCATTCTTATCTTTGTTCTCTGTACATATGTTTCATAATTTGGCTTTTTTTTTAATGTATGTTCTGCTTGGAGTTTGTTGAGATGTTTGGATCTGTGGATTTATAGTTTTCATCAAATTTGGAAAAATTTCAGCCATTATATCTTCAACTATCTCCCCTCCCCAGTTCTTCTGGGATTCAAACTACACATGTATTACAATCCTTGATATTGCTTAGTCACTGATGCTGTGTGTGTATGCACATGTATGTTAGTCTTTTTTCTCTCTGCTTCACGGGTAAGTTTTCTATTGCTGTGTAACAAATTACCACAAACTTTGAGACTTAAAATAACACCCATTTATTAACTCACAGTTCTGTAGGTCAGAAGTCTGGCACAGTATGTTTGGATTCTCTCCTTAAGATCTCACAAAGCTGAAATCAAAGGGCTGACTGGGGATGAGGTTCTCATCTGAGGCTCAGCATCCTCTTCCAGGCTCACTGGTTGTTGACTGGTTCATTTTCTTGGGGTTATAGAATTGAGGTCCCCATTTCCTTGCTGCTTCTCAGCATGTTGCTGGTCTTTGCAAATGGAGGCTGCCCACTTTCCTTACCACATGGGTTCCTCCATTATCAAGCCAGCAGCAGTACTTTGGATACTTCTCCTGCTTTTGATCCCTGACTTCCTCTCTGTGATCACCCAGAGAAGCTTTCTGCTTTCAAAGGGCTCTGGTGCTCACGTCAGGCCCACCTGGATAATCCCTCTTTCTTAACATCATCTGTGTCCTCAGATATAACAATCACCACGGTGGAATCCATCATATTCATAGTCTTGTGGATTATGTTGGGGGTGTACACCCAGGGCACAAAATCTTGGGGGGACATCTTAGAATTCTGCCTACCATGGATAGTTTTACTGCTATTTCTTCAAGTTCAGTTATTTTTTCTTCTGCAGCATCATACCTGTTATTAATCTCATTTAATATATCTTCTATCTAGACATTGTATTTTTCATCTCTAAAAGCAGATGAAAAGTTTTTTAAAAACTTTAAAACTTTAAAAAAGTTTTAAACTTCTAAAACTCTTTTAAAAGTTTTAAAAACCTCCCATTTCTCTCCTGTTTTCCTCTACCTTCTTGAATATAGACCATATTTAAAATAACTGTTTCAACATCCTTGCTAATTCCATCATGTTTTTCATTTCTGGTTCTATGTTTTTTTAATCAAAATTTCTCTTGGTTATAGATAATATTTCCTGCCTCTTTGCATGCATGGTGATTTATGGTTAGATGTTGGACACTGTGAATTTTACATCTCTGAATGTTTGGTTTTGTTGTATTCCTTTAAATTGTGTTGGATTTTGTTTCGGCACACAGTTAAGTTACTTGGAGTCAGTTGGATCCTTTCAACTTTTGCCTTTAAGCTTTGTCAGGGCAAGTCTGGAGCTGCCTTCAGTCAGGAAATAATTTAGCCCTCCCACTAAGGTGGCACACTTTTGATAATTCTTCATAATGCCCCATGTATTAAAAACCTTTCCACTCAGGCTTGTGCAACACAAACCATTCCCAGCCTTGTGTAATCTCTGGGAATTGTTATGCCTTCGCTTTTTCAGTGGGTCTTTTCCTGGCCTTGGGTAGTTTCCTTTCACACAAGCAAACAGTAGAGCTCAGCCAAATACTTGAGGGTGTTTCTCTGCAGATCTCCAGAGCTCTCTCTTTCTCAGGAGCTCCCTCCTTTCTGGTAATTTGTCTTGAAAATTCTACTTGCCTTAGCCAATATCTGCCTTTCAACTCAGCAAGACTTCTGTGGTCTGTTTGGGTTCCCTGCTTTTGTACTGCAGCCTGGAAACTACCTCCAGGCAGTAAACTGGTACAATTGTAGGGCTGACCTTGTTTATTTCCTTTCTTTCAGAGATCTTAGATCTGCTCTGCCTTTTCTCCAAGGTGTGAAAATAGTTGTTTCATAGATTTTGTCCATTTTTCTAGCTGTTTAAGGTGAGAGAATAAATATGGTCCCTGTTATTCCATCTTGACTTGTAGCGGAATTTTTATGATGAAACCAAAATAAATATAGAATTTTATTTTTAAGAACTTTTAGAATATAGAATAATTTTCATTTTAGGTCTAATTGAACTCTGATTAGTCTGCTTTTCAAATATACAGCTAGTGCTAAGTATTAGGGTGTAGTTGCTTTTCTGTGTCTTAAATAGCAAGGAGTTCACATAGGAAGAGGGTGTGTAGGAGGTTTTTGAAAGAGTGGAAAAGTGTTAAGAAGAGCATGGAAAAAGATACCATGTCAAGGGGACTGTTGCATTGGCTGGGCTCATTGATTCCACAAGTATTCCCTCAGCAAACATTTTTGCCAAGTACCTGTTATCCTGGCTTTCCCATAGCTTGGAGCAAGCTAAGGAGCAGGTGCAGCTGGAAACTTTTGACTACCAGGTGCTCCCCTTGTGTTCAGGAGCTGCTGTGGCTGCTTCCCTCTTTTCGTCCTTTGGATGCCATTTTTAAGGATCAGCACCATCCTTAGATCCAGGCAAGATGGTTTTTCTGTCCTGAGCCCTGTGCTTTCGACATCTGTATTTCACAGATACAGAAAACATACATATATTAAAAACACACCATATCCTGTCACTGGGATCCAGAGCTCAGCTCTGGCGTAGTACAACGTGTAGCATTACACATCTACTCTCGTGACTAATACTGTTCAGAACCCAGGGAAACACTTATCCACAACTTTTGCCCCAAGTGCTTTTAAACAACAGGTGATGGTATCTGAGTGCCCTGAAGGTCTTTGTTTTACCATGGCAGACGTTAGAGATGGATGCTGCTTTGGCATGAGGATTTGAGTGGCAGAAATGTGTAGTAAAGAGAAGGCAAATTAACTGTTGAATGCCTCCTCTCAGATAACTTGAATGCAATAGATTCTAGCACAATGAAATATCATTTTCCAGTAGTGCCGTGTGTTCATGTTCTTGCTTCTCCTCATGTTCCAATCTGTGGTTCCAGAGCGCAGCATTCACAGCAATCGCATATGGTGGCCGAGGAATAGTTTGCAATATTAATTCGTATTATTTTAAAATTTGTTTGTATGTAGGCCTAGATGTAACATGAGTAAAATGCAATACCAATGCTTTGCACTGTTGACTAAATGGATAATATTGTGCGGGTTTGAGTTTTCCAGGAAGCAAATGCCAAGACAGAGTCAGAAGAGCAAGAGATTTGTTTGAGGAGATGCCTGTGAAAGATACAGGGAAGAGAGAGCAAGAGTGGGCAGGAAAAGTCTTCAGACCACAAAGTAGGTCTAACACTGATGAAAGAAGAGAGGAAAGGAAGGAAGTTTGGGTAGGAAAAGTCTCAGACTGAAATACAGCTCGGAGAAAATCTTGACCAGCCCAATAAAGAATAATTTTTAGTTTTACTTGGGCCCTTGGTCCTACAAACATTAAAGCCTGCTGAGTTTCCATTTCTCTCAGAGTTAGACATCTCTGCCCTAAGTGTAGCAATCTGACCCTAACGGCCTGTTTTTCTAAGCCCACTTTGTTGATTCAGAAATCTGATTCTTAACTATAACTTGTCCCAATTCATTTAAAATGTGCCAAAACCCCTTTTCCTGGCCTAAGCTGAGTCAAATGGACAGAGGGAAGGGCAAATTGGGAGGAATAAAATCTCAGGGGTGGGCAGAGCAATGTAACTGGTGGTATTTGGTGTAAATGTTGACAACATTGAAACTATCAGTGAAGAGTGGGTGTTATCAGGGAGTGCACCTCTGTGCTTTGTGATCACCTAGAGGGGTGGGATAGGGAGGGTGGGAGGGAGGGTGACTAAAGAGGTAAGAGTTATGGGAACATATGTATATGTATAACTGATTCACTTTGTTGTAAAGGAGAAACTAACACACTATTGTAAAACAGTTATACTCAAATAAAGATGTTAAAAAAAAAAAGAGTGGGTGTTATAAGGCAGGAAAAACATATTTTCTTCAGAGGAAATTGAATAGTGAACTTAATGACAGTGCACAACTGACATAGCTGGACTTTTCATTTGTCTTAAAGAGAAAAATAGCATAACGGACTCGCTGTTAACACACACTTTCAAGTGTCATTTTAAGATGTCACACAGATCAGTGCATGCTCAGAAATATTAATGAGAAACCTTGAACTCATTCTCAAGATTTTCATTAAGTCAGACTCGCCTGGCTCTGTTACTGTTTTCAAAAGGCTGAATGCCTGGCCCAAAGATGTAGGTATTGGGGGAAATTTTAGAATGGCATATATTGGAGCAGATTGTTTGTGTCCAGAAAGTGCTGTTACTGGGAGCACTGAATTATTATGTTACTGTGCAAATGAATACAAAATAACAGGCCTGGCTGGGCAGCATCCAGATGGCAGCCCTTACAAGTTGTTTGGCTTTGGAATAGTCACTTGATCTCTCTGTACCTTGGGTTCCTCATCCATAGCAAGGAGGGATAATGATAGCTCTTATCTCATTAGACTACTGTGATGATGAAATGAGATTATACACGTGAATAAAATAGTAGAACGGCGCCTGACACATACCAACCATTCAATAAATATTCTTTATAATGATTGTTTCTTTATCCATGGGTATTTGCTCCCCTCCGTGGATTGATTATACTTCTAAGCTTAGCTGGCTGCCTTGCAATATGTGTTCATTAGGAGAGTGTTGAGTGGATCAGTTTAAATTCATTACCTCTACAAATTACTAAAATAAAACAGCTCAAGGATCCTGTGATAATAGCGGTGGGTCACCCTTGCAGCAAAAGATGAGGTGGATGAGGGTGAATCGTCCATTTAAAATCACTGCCATCAGGGCTTCCCTGGTGGCGCAGTGGTTGAGAGTCCGCCTGCCGATGCAGGGGACACGGGTTCGTGCCCCGGTCCGGGAGGATCCCACATGCCGCAGAGCGGCTGGGCCCGTGAGCCATGGCTGCTGAGCCTGCGCGTCTGGAGCCTGTGCTCCGCAACGGGAGAGGCCACAGCAGTGAGAGGCCCGCCTAGCAGAAAAAAAAAAAAAAAAAAAAATCACTGCCATCAATCTACCACACAGATTTTGAAATGATTCTTCTAAAGGGCATAAACGTAGATTATTTTTCATGCCTGTTCCTGCAATATGCTACAGATGCTATGAAAAACAAGAACAAGAAGTGGGAGACAGGAGTCCTTAGATGAGATTTAAGATATTACTTGCCAAAGAGTTTTGGTCTTGCGTTCTTATATTACAAAATTGTTTCCCACGGGTCTCAATAGCGACATCTTGAAGTTGGTTGAGTGGCAGATGAGAAAAACATACGGTTCTCTCTGACACTCCAGGGCCTCTACTCTGCTACTGTCCACCATTCACCCCCAAAGACCAAGGAGCCATGGGACCAGAAATCCCTATATTCCTTTGGAATTCCAAATTAGTAATATCAACAGGGAATATGGGAATTCGGGGGCCTTGAAAGTAACTTGAAATCAGTAAATCAAATTCTATTTGACCTGCTTAGATTTGATAAGATTTCTTTCTTCCATTCTGGCCAACCTCACTATGGATTAGAAGCCAGAATCCCTCCCATTCTTCCCCAGGAGTCAATTCTGAATGCTTTTCTTTCTTGAGTTGCAGACCTAGGAGAACAAAACCTAAGGTATGCAATTCCCTCCTTGCCTGCTTCTCAGCCCACCTTTGAGTTCTAGTTCCATGTCTGAAGAATTATTCTCTCCTTGACACTGGACATTTCAAGGGAGAGGGAGCTCACCAGAAGGAATGGCCTCGCGCGTTAGGTCTGAGGATAACCATCTCTCGTAAAAGATAACTTGGGGTCAATTTGACACAAAGGTTCTTAAGACAAAATTCTCCACCCTCTAACACTCACAGTGGCTGGCGTGCCATCTGGAAGCACACATATGACTGCCGCTGTGAGACAGGCCACAGCTCTCAAAATGCATCCCTTAAGTCTCTTACAGGCTCAACATCCCAGGTTTCTTCCACTTGCTCATGCATCCGGGCTTGGAATCTTCTCCCTCTCCTGTTTACAATTCTTATATTACTTTGAGGCCACTTGCCTCTAAAGGTGAGCCTCCTGGAATGAAATCCTTGACTCCAGGTGTGTTGTGACAGGGCCAGGTAGATAAATGATAACCAGTGAGGCAGATCATTTCTGCTCAGGAATCTTGTGGAGAAATCCTAGACTAGACTAGACTCAATGAATACTTTTGTCTACTCTTAGGATGGTTAGGGTACCCAAGCTGTCATTTTCATCTTCCTGCTTTGAAGTTCCAGGGAGAACTTGACGTCACCTACCACTAGCCACTCTCTTGAATTAAAAGTCTTCTCCATGTCACCCAAAATCCTGCCCAAGAATTCAAACACTTTGTGTTCTAGGAAAACTGACAGAACTGGCCCTCAGGTAGTGAGATATTTTCAGGAGAAAATTTTCATGAATCTGGATTCTTGCATCCTCCTGTACTTAGAAAAGCACTAAGACATTAACTAAGATGACTGTTCCTCCTGAGTAGCAGTGACCTTCTACCGAGATATATGCCTGGTTGCATGTACCCCCTTCACCAAAGTCACACTCATACCAACCTCCCCTCTTACCTCTTCAGAGCAGTTCTCCGAGCTCTCTGAGAGACCACCTTCTAGGTTATAATCCTCAGGTCGGCTCGAATAAAATTTTCCATTTCTTTTTTAGATTGACTATTGATTAATTTTTTGTTGACATCCTCATCCCAACTGACGTTCCTTTGGAGTCTTAGGAAGATGATTACAGCATGATGGCCCTCTGTGATGTCAAGACGGCCCGTGGGAAACAAGCACCCTTGCCCACCGTTCGTGGGAGTGTTGCTTCCACTGCATGTCTCTTTTCTTGCTCTAGCAGCTCTAGCCAGTCCCTCACCTTACATCCCCACAGGTGAGAATCAAGTACCAATTGCCGTATTCTTCAATCTCTGGGGGACGAGTGTCAAGCAGTCTTACTTCGGTCTCATGGCAGTCCCTTCACTGGCCTCTCTCTCCTCCTGTAAAGCATTTCACTGTAGGCTGCCAGCTCCTTCAGGAAAGTTCTCTCTGATCAATTTCCTTGAGAGTAATTCTTTTTTTTGTTAGTTGCTGGGGAACTCTTTTTAAAATTTTTTTATTGAAGTATAGTTGATTTACAATGCCGTGTTAATTTCAGGTGTATAGCAAAGTGATTCAGATATAGATATATATATATATATATATATATATATATATTCTTTTTCAGATTCTCTTCCCTTATAGGTTATTACATAATATTGAGTATAATTCCCTGTGCTATACAGTAGGTCCTTTTACATATAGTAGTGTGTATATGTTAATCCCAAACTCCTAATTTATCCCTCCTCCCGATAGTTTTTTTCTGGCCATTCCATATGGCATGTGGAATCTTAGTTCCCTGACCAGGGGTTGAAACTTTGCCCCTTGCATGGGAAGCACGGAGTCTTAACCACTGGACCTCCAGGGAAGTCTTGTGATAGTAATTTTTCATCGACCTTTACGCAATATTTTTGTAATTTTCTGCAAGTATGCTAAACTTCAATAAAGAAGTTTATTTGAACATTTATCTTGCATTGGCAGTTACAACTTAGCTTCTACTTGCTTAGCTACAACCCCTGACAAGCTTAGGAACACACACATGTGAGTAGGAAGCGTCATTAGCTATACAAGGACATGCCACAGGGTTTCTTTAAAGAAGTGGTGAGCATACATATGTGACCTCGGGGTTCATTTGCAATCACCATTAACCAAAATAATGAGGCAATGTCTGTGTACCCTAGAGAGTGTAACAGAGGAATTAGAGGTTTTCAAGAGCTGCAAGCTGCAAGTGAAAGAACTCCAGCAGCTAAAAAGGCTTGTGATTTGATAATGAGAATGCTGGGGTATTTGTGGTTTTTTGTTTTGTAACTTCAGACTTGTTGAATAGGTTTTTTAGAACTGAGATGTATATGAACTCTTTTGTTGAAATCAAGAAGAGTCAGTTCGACTGAAAAGTAAGCTAGGTGACTGAAAGGCATTTTATTACCTCAAATAGAAATATCTACTTTTATGTATATGTATATATATACATTTTTGCCTTATCGCTTAAATACTAAGGATAGTGACAAATGCGTTAGACCTTTTATATCTTGCCTCTCATTAATCACTCCCTCAAAGGAAGTGTCTTACCCCAGTAGAAACAAAAACTTCCCTTTGGCGAGATGATTCTGTATTTTAAGTGTTAGCAATTGTCTGGGTACCAGTGGTGGTACCGTGCTTTGGTTGAGTATCTCTGACTTAACCTAGAGCACCTCTTTATCTCATTGGATAACCTTGAAAGTCAAGCCACTGCCTTGTCTTTGAGTGTTTCTTTTTAAAGAAAGATGGTTAGAGAAGGTGACCTTCTGGTATACTCCTCATGGTTTAACATGAGGTACACCAGCTGTGTTCTGTGAAATAAGCAACTTTACCAAACAATGACCCTTATTCATCATTAAGGCTTTCACAGTTAAAAATAGGTTAACCAAATTTGCCGACTACTCATTTTAGTGTACTGTATTACTGTGCAATTTGAAAGGTAGAAAGATACAGTCTAATGGCTTACAGTGGAGAATTTGCTTATAGGTTGAAGACTTTTTGATGAGTTATAAATGAGATTTCACTCACAGGGGCAAATCTCTCTTGTAATCCTGAAGGCATTGTTCTTTTTTTAAAAAAAATGCACAGTTACCTTATGCACAATAGTTTTGACATTTTATCAGCATGCAATTAAAGTCCCTTTGTCTAAGGTGCTGGCTCTAAACTCTTGAATAGATAGAAGCTCAGAATGAACTGTGCTGTGCGCTTCAAGAAAGAAGAAAGAAATTAATTTGACAGTTGGTACAGTTCCGTCCCCAGGAGGGAGTGAACAGCGCGGTGCTGCTCTCTGTCGGGCCACTGCAGCGACATACAGGACGCGTTTTGTTTGTCTGCCAAGAAAGTCTTCCCGAGGAAATTTTCCCAATCCCTTCCCTGGGAATAATCTGGCTGCTTATTCAACACAGAGACTACTTTCAGCCGAAGTGCAAGAGAAACCCAATAAACTAAGCAATGGAGCGGAAAACAAAATATGTTAAAACTCCTTTGGTGGGCGCTGAATGTTTGTTTCCCCCCAGATTCATATGTTGAAGCCCCAGTCCCCAATGTAATGGTATTTGGCATAGGGTCACTGGGAGATAATTAGGTTTTGAAGGCACAGCCCTCGTGAATGGGATTAGTGCCTTTGTAAAACAGATGCTTTCACACAACACTGTAAATCAACTATACTCCAATATAAAATAAAAATCTAAAAAAAAAAAAATGCTTTTTCTGCATTGATTGAGATGATCACATGATTCTTCTCCTTTATTCTGTTAATGTGATATATCACTTTTATTGATTTGTGATTGTTGACTCATCATTGCATCCTAGTGATCAATCTCACTTGATCATGGTGTATGATCCTTATATAATGCTGTTGAATTTGGTTTGCTAGTATTTTGTTGAGGATTTTGCATTCATTTGGTACCTTGATCTTGGACTTCCCAGCCTCTAGAACTGTGAAAAATAACTGTGATCTAGTTCTGGCCAATGAAATATAAGAGGAAGTCAGGGGGTGGGGTGGGGGGAGAGATTTTCCTCCCTGATAAGAACAAGAGATGCAGGAGAAGAAAGTTAACTTGCCCACCCATCCCTCCCTGATTATAAAGCTGGTACGTGAGGCTGGGCTGCCTCGAACCTGGCAGACATCTGGTGACCATCAGGTGTTAATTCTCTGGATGAAACCACTGAGCTGCTGACCACCCTGGAAGAGCTAGCTCTGAATTTCTTGTTCCTATGGTTTAAGCGTCTGTGGTTGAGTATTCTGTTAATTAGAGCCGAATACACTGTAGCCACTACAGATGGTCTAATGTCTGGGTAGGAGATAATGGTCCTCACACTGGAGCCTACAGGAGTATTAGAACTGGCTGACCTACCTTCTATTCATTCTCTTAGTTGCTACTTTGATTGCTCAGCAACCTAAGAGCCCTAAGGATTATGGTTCAGTAAGATTCAGGGATGTGTAAAAGCAGCCTGTGTATCCAAGCTGAAGCTGGCCTCTAAAAACGTGGTTTGAAAGGCACCAAAATCCTCCACCCAGCATATAAAATAAAATAAAATGAATTTCCTTATATCCTGCTTTCAGGTCTGAAATTCTATTGCTAGAGATTAATTTTCTCAGAGTCTTCAAGAGTCCTTTCTTAAATTACATATTTGCTTGCGCAGAGACTAGCGTGTTACACTCTTATTAGCTCAAGTGTTAACTGAGATGGGGAAATGTAAGATGGGGACAAAATGAACAGAATCTCAGGCTCTGTGAGTTAGTTGGGATCTTTGAGGTCACCTGGCCTCACACCTTTCTTTTGTAGATGAAAAATACTATGGACCAGAGAGGTTCAGTGGTTTACCCAGATAATCTCCACCTTAGAGCCAGAACCCTGGTTTCTAGACTTCCAACCCAGGGGATTTTATACACTCCTACCATCCCCAAATTAAGTGGATGGCACATTTTAAACACCTGGAGGAACTTTGCTGCAGTTTCTCTAACTGGGTCTGGAATCTGTGGGCTTGAAGCTTCATTTGAATACTAAGTACAGTTTTTGCAACACGAGGAGAGCTGATGGACCCTGGAGAGAGCAGACACGTGGCCAGTTGCCTCAGGATTTCGCTGAGGTCTAAGCTTGCTCTTGCCCTCTATCCACTGGAAAGGGAGCTCTTCCTCTCACTCCTCCCACCCTCCACTCTTACTTACCTGGTAGATTAAACATGTTTGGTTTTTTGTGGTTTTTTCGGCTGTATGCGGGCCTCTCACTATTGTGGCCTCTCCCGTTGCGGAGCACAGGCTCTGGACGCGCAGGCCCAGCGGCCATGGCTCACGGGCCCAGCCGCTCCGCAGCATGTGGGATCTTCGCGGACCGGGGCACGAACCCGTGTGCCCTGCATCGGCACGCAGACTCTCAACCACTGCGCCACCAGGGAAGCCCAACATGTTTGTTTTAAATAAATACTCATTTAACGTTTTGACATTTGTTAGCCCATTTTGACAAACATGCTGTATTTACAATAGCATCATGTTCTTCAGAGTAATCTATTTCTGAGACTTATCAAATTAATCACTGCTATGTAGGCTTATTAAAGTTTTTAGAGACTATCATTTTTATGGGATCTTCAAATGAAAGTGTTTCTTAAAATGTTAGGTCATATATTCAGACATATTCTCATATTTTTGTCAAGCAGTTAAGGATTTCTAAAGAAATGCATGCATCATTTAAAGAAAGTCTGACTTTATAAAAGAGAAAGAATTTGTTGCAGCATCAACAGTAATAAGTCTCTGCTTTAGACATGCAGTTTTAAAATATATTTGTTTCCAAAGAGCCGCATTTGTGATTGTTTTTGTTGTTTGCTTTTGCAAAGGCACCTATACAGTCCTTCAATTCCAAACATTTCTAAGATCATAAATCCTGGAATGGTTTCTGTGTTCTCTTGCCCTCTGCTGGCTAAATTGAGACCTTCTTTGTAAAAGTGTCCATCAGTTACATTATGGTCACCAATGTACACCCTCCATCTTGTTCATTTTTAGGTCCATTTGACAAAAGCCTCCTTAACAGTCTTTATGCCAGAGATAAAAATCTAGCTTGAGGCCACCACTTCTCATCAAGATATCCATGACCAGCTCAGGACATCTGTCCATTCTCAAGCATCTTTTGTATTTACCCCTGCATCCTATGATTAGCACCTTATTATATACTGTACTATTCCTGAATTGTCTCTACTGAATGATTTAACAGATATATCAGTGTGTAAATGTAAGCTGTATCATTCTGTCTTGGTTATTAATTGCTTGGTGTTTGTCTTGTTTTCCCAGTGTGACTGTCAATTCTCTAGGACTTCAACCCCCTCAGCTGAATTTAAAAGAGGCCTCGGCCATGGAAACTAAGCCCTCACGCATCCCCTACACTAATGGAGTGATGAGGGAGCCCTCGTTCTTGCTGTGACCCTGCCATGACCAGGCATCCTCCAGTCTACTTGCAGTGGTCAAGATGGAGCGCACACACTTGGGTAAGGTCCGCCTTTCCCTGGTGAGCCCAGTGGAGGAGAGTGAACGAGCTCACAGTCTTAGATCTGATTCCCCCACTCTCCCGCTGGTGGTGAACCCCAGCTGATGTTATTTAGGTTCTGCTATCCCTGAGAACCTGCTGCTCTCTCTTCTCTTCCACGTTAATTCTCACAAGTCTGATGTTCTGGGGAAACTCTGAGTGACTGCTGCTCTGGATTTCTACTTTCCCATTTACATCTAAATTGCAATCCTCATTATTCTGCCTCCTAGTTATTCTGAAGGTGCAAGCTTCTCTCTCTCTCTTTTTATAATCTGTACCTTCCCCCCACCCCCCAGAGGGAGGGTGGGTGGATAGATCTGAATTTGGGAGGCTGGCATTATTATCCTATGGAAAAGCTGCAGAAGTTCTCTTCTGATCTCTTCCGAGTTTTTGTTTTGTGTTGTTTTCTCAGTGAGGTAGAAAACAAGTCAATCAGCTGAATGAGGATGGGGGAGGAGAGAGGAGAGGGTATGAATAGCCGTCTGGGAGAGCTGGAGACTGGAGGACTGTATGACTGCCTAGGAGCACGAAGGCAACACTTGAGGTTTGTGGTAATAAATGTCAAGTAAGACCAGTCAGCCACATTCCGTTCAGCTGCATCCTGTTGTGGTTTTGCCAGATGAGTACAGAGAAACATACAAAACAGCTAGGAGGAAAATTTCAGAGCACTCTGGTGAAGCACGAAAGTAGAGTTGACCAAATAGGGAGACATGCCACGTTCTTGGATTAGTCAACACAGTGTCAGGAAGACACCAATTCTCCCCAAGCTAATACGTACATTTATTGTGATTGTGTTAAAAGTGGCCTTTTTTTTTTTTTTTTCTGGAATCAGAAAAGTTGGTTCTAAGCAAGAATACTCAGGAAAGCCCTGAAAAAAAGGCGCAGTGGACTAAAGATATGAACAAGCTCTTCAAAGAAGAAAAGAAAAAAAAAGAAAATGGCCTTTACATAGCTAAAAAGCTACTCAGTCTTGCTTATATTAAGAGAAAATTGAATTAATAAGTATTTTGAAATATGAATGCTCACCTATCTGATTGGCAAAACTCAAAAAGTTTGATAGGGCTTCCCTGGTGGCGCAGTGGTTGAGAATCCGCCTGCCGATGCAGGGGACACGGGTTCGTTCCCCGGTCCGGGAAGATCCCACATGCCGCGGAGCGGCTGGGCCCGTGAGCCATGGCTGCTGAGCCTGCGCGTCCGGAGCCTGTGCTCCGCAACGGGACAAGCCACAACAGTGAGAGGAAAAGTTTGATAGTACCCTCTGTGAGTGAGGCTGTGGAGAAGCAGGTGCTGTCATAATTGTTGGGGGTGCAAAGTGGTCCAGCCCCTAGAGAGAGTAATTTGGAATTAGCTAATAAAGCTACATATGCATTTCCCTATTGACTTAGCAGTTCTACTTTTAGGAATCTGGATAAATTCATGACTATGTGCAGGGAGTTATTCATTCTGACATTATTTATAGTAGAAAAAGATTATAAACAATCCAAATATCCATCAGTAGGGGACTTGTTACATAAAAAACAGAGCAGCTGTTAAAAAAGAAAAGGAATGAGAAGAAATGCTCCCTAAAAGCAAGATTCAGAACCACAGATTAGATAGATAGATAAAAGATAGGTATAGAACACTATCTTTTATGTTAGGAAGGAGGAGAAATAAGAATATTTGCTTATTTTTGCCCCAAATTAAAGTCTTGGAATGTTAAGCCAAAAATTAGTGAAAATGGTTTCCTGGAAGGGGCAGGAAAAAGGGCCTGAGAAGACAGAGATGGAGGTGACACTTCTCTAAATATATTGAACAATGGAAAGTCTTACTAACTTTAAAAATAATAATAAAATAAAATGAAAGAGGAAAAGCAAACCCTAACAATGAAAACAAATTAATTTCACGTGAATAACAGATTGAGGGACCATGAGCATCTTTTTGTTGACCTTCCACTTGTGAGCTTCCCCAAGTAAGTCTTGCTCTTCATCCCCAAACCATGGAAAGCTGTGGAATTTGCACAACTTGCCTCAATTATGTTTACTGTCTGTTGTCTATCTTTTCCTACTGAACAGTCAGCTCCACAGGGCAGGGATCTATATTTGTTTTGTTCACTGACATATCGAAACAGCATATACAGTGTTTTGCATATAGTAAGTGCTCAATAAATATTTGTTGAATGAATGAAACTCCTGTGGGCAAGGAAGCCATTTCTTCTTCTATTTTTAAATCCTTTTTTAAAAAATTGAAGTATAATAAGGACCTACTGTATAGCACAGGGAACTCTACTCAATATTCTATAATGGCCTATATGGGAAAAGAATCTATAAAAGAGTAGATATATGTATATGTATAACTGATTCACTTTGCTGTACACCTGAAACTAACACAGCATTGTAAATCAGCTATATTCCAATTTTTTAAAAAACCAAAAAATAAAAACTTTAAAAAAATTGAAGTATAGTTAATTTACAATGTTGTGTTAGTTTCATGTGTGCAGCAAAGTGAATCAGTTTTAGATAGATAGATAGATAGATTCTTTCTCTTTCTTTCTTTTCTTTCCTTTATAGGATATTATAAGATATTGAATATAGTCTCCTGCGCTATAGAGTAGGTTCTTATTGTGCATCTATTTTATATATAGTAGTGTATACATGTTAATCCCAAACTCCTAATTTATCCTCACCCCTGCCCGCAACCCAGCTGTCCCCTCAGGTAACCATAAGTTTGTTTTCTATGTCTGTGAGTCTATTTCTGTTTTGTAAATAAGTTCATTTAAATCATTTTTTTAGGTTCCACATATAAGTGGTACCATATGATATTTGTTTTCCTCTGACTCACTTCACTTAATAAAATAATCTCTAGCTCCATCCATGCTGCTGCACATGAAGGAAGCCATGTCTTGTTTGTACTTTATTTAATGCCCCAAAGCTGGTAGTGGGCTAGCACAGGAATTACTAAATATATGTTTTTATCTGAGCCCAGATGTTTTTAGCAAAACTCCAACTACATTTCTGTCCTCACTGTCATTATTCATGTCTGGCCAATAGCCTGGGACCCCACTGCCGTGACTTTATCTGCAGCTGGCAGTCCCTGGCAGCCAAGACATTGCCCAGGCCCGTGCTGTGTTGACTGTGGCCCAAACTGCTGAAGATTTACTCTCCTTTCTCCTTTAGTGTACAAACTTCCAGCTGAGCTGCTTTGCAATTTCAGAGGTATCTCTCCACTTCTTTCTAGTCAACTTACAGTGACAAGCAGTGATGCTTTGGATTCAAAAAGAAATAAATCTCTTTTTAAAATGACTATTTACAGATAAAGAAATTTCTTTCAGTAGGTCGGATTTCATAATAAACTGCATAGATCTGACAGTGCAGTCTCACTAAGAATAGCATCAACCTGGTGGTCCAGTGGTTAAGACTGTGCTTCCAATGCGGTAGGGGGGTTGTGGGGGGGGTGGGTTTGATCCCTGGTCGGGAAGCTAAGATCCCACACGTCACGTGGCTCAGCCAAAAAATTTTAAAAAAAGAAAAGAATAGCATCGATCTGCCCACATTCCTCTCTCATCATTTCATTCTCTCCATAAAACTGACTAAAAGGCTTCAGTGTGAAGTCTACTTCTTAGAAAATTTTGCTCTGGCAGTAAGATATGTGGCTTTGAACTAATTCATCTTCCTGGGGCTCAGTTTCCACAATTTCAGCAACCCCTATCTTTCCAAGTTGCTGGAAATGCAAGCAAATATATATGTCACTCTCCTAGCACAGCGCCCATTCTTGGCTGAAGAGTGCTTTTAATAAAAACAGGACTCCTATTCCCACTAAAAATTGTAAGAAAAAGAGATTGGAAGGAAATATATCAAACTGTGGACAGTTATTACTGTGGCGTGTTGAGATTATTGTGCCTTTTATCTTGGTGATTTAAACTTTCCTGGGCTTGTCATATCTTGTAAAACGATTATATAGTAGGGTTTTTTTTGTTTTTTGTTTTTTTTGCGGTACGCGGGCCTGTCACTGTTGTGGCCTCTGCCGTTGTGGAGCACAGGCTCCGGACGCGCAGGCTCAGCGGCCGTGGCTCACGGGCCCAGCCGCTCCGCGGCATGTGGGATCTTCCCGGACCGGGGCACGAACCCGTGTCCCCTGCAACGGCAGGCGGACTCTCAACCACTGTGCCACCAGGGAAGCCCTATAGTAGTTTTATAATCAGAAAATGTGAATAAAAATGATAATTTGTATAATCCTTAACAGTTAAAAATTATTTCTCCTTCCATGATTCCCATTTCTCAGTAATAATTCACAACAAAAATCAAACTAAATAAGGGAATTCCCTGGCAGTCCAGTGGTTAGGCCTCTGTGCTTTTACTGCCGAGGGCCTGATCCCTGGTCAGAGAACTAACATCCCACAGGCAGTCCAAAAAAAAAAAGAAAAATCAAACTAAATAAGAGAATTCATGTTGGTTCATTTCATGTACCACCAAAAGAATTAATATGAACACACAGACCCAGGGCCAGAAAAAAAAGCAGCCTGCAAACAAATGTGAATAAGAATGAAAACTGAGGACTTGATCTTTGGCAGAAATGTTGACGTCAGAACTTTTAGGACTCAGTGGGCCGATGGTGAGTCTTTTAAAGCCTTGGCCGACAGAGTGGCCTCTGTGAGGCAGAGAGCAGAGTAGGGTGCACGTCTCCTGTCGAGAGCAGCACCCTCTCTCTGCAGGGAAGGCATCCTCTTCAGTGGCCCTTTCGGAGGGTCATACATGGAGCAGCCAGGTGGGAAGCACTCAGCCACACTGCAGCCACCCTTGGTGATCAGCGTGGAGAAAGATGTCACAGCCAGGTGGGGGTCAGGGGGCAGTGGACAGTTATCAGAGATTGGAACCTGAGAGAGAAGGAAGTGGCAGAGTTGGTGGCTGCTGCTCTTAGGACCTGCCAGCCACTCCCCCCTGCTGTCTCTTGCAGGGGCTGTGGTCAGGGTTGCAAGAGAAGCACTGGGGAGAAAGGAGGCATTGGTGGCCGCACAGACCTCGTGTGTGAGAGTTCTGACCACCCCGCATTTCACAAGAGAGGAAATAAGAAGTGAGGGCCTAGAAGGGGACATGGGGCTGGCAGCCGTACACTCAGGACTTCAAAGGGCAAGCATTTTTGCCAGTACAGTTCTCCTGTAAGTGGAGATGCTGAAATTCATTTCCCGTGTGGCTTCCTTTTTAGAGTGCTGACCAGCCCTCTAACTCTGGGCATCTGCAGTCTGTCGCAGAGCTTTGCAGCCTGAAAACCCAAACCAACCATTCATCTCACAGGCCTACCACATAAAAAGCAAGGGTCAGTTAGTTACCAACATTGATATTTATTATGGGGAGAATTTTTAACAGGAGATGGCAAGCCACCTTTATAAGTCTGGCAGCACCCTCAGACTGCACAGATAGAATTAGGACATTAATAAAGTAGTTGCACTCATCCGTCTTCTGCAAAACACATCGAACTTTTTCCCTTTCCTTCGCTTTCATCCATTTCCACTATGAGCAGGTTTTTAAATTTGCTTCCTCCTTCCTCTCATTTAACTCTTTTAAAGGAAGAACCTGAGCAATGTTCCCAGGAAGAAAGTTAGCACCTTTCTCTGCTCAGGGCCTCCCCTAATTAGCAGGTGGAAATTCCCAGATAAGAGCACCTGGCCATTTGGCTGTGGCTCAAGAACTGAGGTCGGGAGGCTTGTGCCTACAGAAGGAAAATAACCAGTTGGATCAGTGGGTGAGAGATGAGAGCATAAATAGGGTTGAGACAAAGAAAAGGTTAGCTGCAAGTGGGTCAGGAGATCAGAGTGGACCAGTAGGCCCTGGAAGGTTCTGCTGGGAGGCCTGCCACAGAGGATTTCAGTCCTCACCCCACTCAAGGGGCAGGATGACTCAGCATTTCCTATTACTATTATTAAGGCCAACCCCAGAGGCCCTAGCAAGGCTGACTGCTGTTAAAATCGGACTGTTCTGGCCCCTGGTTCATTCTAGGTCTACATAGTAGAAGGCTATTCCAGAAGGGATGTGTAATTCATCCCGGTATTTAATGCTCTTTTATTACTTTTTAAAAAAACTTCAGCCAATAGCCTGAACTGGTCAGGCTTTGGGCTGACATCTGCTGCTTTATCTGGTTGCATTGTCACATAATAATAAGTAACCTTTATTTGTGATCATCAGGTGCTGACATTTTGTGAAGACTTTATAGGAACATTCCTTTCAATTCTCAGAAGCAGGCCACAAGGTAGGTATTATTATTTCCATTTGCAGATGAGTAAGCTGAGGCTGAGAGATGTTAATTGCTCAAGGACTGACAATCTAACTCAAGCCTTTTCACTTAAGAGTCTGTGTTCTTCAACTGTACCCTCTACTGCTTGGCAGAGATTAGAAATGGTTTATGGAGCTGAAACACAAATCAGAAGGTGATCACAGGCAGGAGAGCATGGAGAAAATGAAAAGCAAACAGTGGGGTAGGAATGTGATGAGAAAAATAGAGGGAGGGAAGCATATGCTGCTGGCAGAAAATCAAGGTGGGAAAACCATTGGCCCTTTATGGCCACGTATGGTCCTACCTAGAGGCTAGGTTACCTTGTTAACATGTCTTCAAGATGGACAGGTTTTGTTATCTCTGTTTTCCACGTATGCATTCCATGGATTTATTACCTGGATCTGTATTCTTCCAGCTACCAAGGGACTGGTGTGTATTCAGTGTGACTGGAGAGGCATCTGTCATACTGTTGCCCCATCTCATACCCTCCCTGAAATTTCACTCTTAAAATAACTGGGTGAGGCTGTGGAGGCTGAGCATTGTCTTCAGAAGGTTATTGTTGAAATGTACATGTTGTCCTCAAAGTTAAACTCCATGAAGGCAAGGATTTTGTCTTGTTGCCTCATGTCCCTAGGAATGTAGAAGGTGATATTTATGTATGCAATTAAGAATGTATAAATAAATGAATTCAAGAAGTGAACAGTAGGCAGGGTGTCCCTTGAAGTCTTTGTTGATACTCTTGTCTAGCTGATTCATTGACTTTGCAAAGTAGAAAATGAGGAGGAATGCGTCACAGGTAATATGTTGGTTGGAGGTGTGTTTGGGTAGGATTAGGGACAGGAAACTTTGGAGTTTGGGTCTCTAGAGCAGGAGACCCTGGAGAGCTGGTGGGAAGTGTCAACTTCCCAATCCACCTTCCTCCCCACTTCAGTATCAAGGTACTCTGTACTGTCCTGTCACCCTTCCTTCAATTTCAGGAGCAGATTTCTGATTTACCAAGGCTTAAATCACTCGTTTTAGGCGTTCTCCAGCATTTTTGATCTTTCTTTCCACTGACATCTTCAAACAAGCATAGGTATTCCTCCTTCAAGAAAAACAAAACAAAAACAAAACCTGGTTTGCCTCTCATTCTTTCTAAGCCATCACTCTATTTCTCTTCTTCCATTTACTGTTAAACTTGAATAAATGATCTTCACTTTTTATCTTCATTTTTCCACTACCTAAAACTCTTAATCCCTTGAAATCTGGCTTCTCCTTCTGTTTCTACTACAATACTTTACTAAAATATTCTTTTTCTCTCTCTTTTACAGAAAACAGAACAGAACATTACATCAGAACGCTAGTTTTCCCTGGTATTCCTTTCCTGTTCTTTTTTTTTTTTTTTTTTTAACATCTTTCTATACATATACATATGTTCCCATATCTCTTTCCTGTTCTTCCTTTTAATGAATAAAACTTTCCTGAGTTTTAGCTGGGCATATGGGTGCCCAACTAGAGACTACAATTCTCAGTCTTTTTTTGCAGCTGGATGTGGGTATTTGGCCATAAGCTGGGAGCAAATTCCTGCTTCTCTGAGAGCTAACTGCCCTGTCTTTCCTGTTTTGTTCTCACTCTTCCTTAGAAAAGCAGCCTTGGAAATTGGTGGTCAAGCTGGCGCGGTTGGCATGTTGAGGACAGCAGTGCTGCCCCACCAGCCTGGGACAGATCACCTCTGGATCTTTACATGAGAAATAAACTTATACTGTATTTTAAACATTCTATTTGGGGGTCTTTTTTTGTTAAGCAGCTTAGCCTGCACTCTCATAAACTCCTTTTACTTATTTAAAAAGTAATATGCATTCACTGTAGAAACTTAATGATAAGTAGAAAGAAGATGACCCCGAAATTCCTGTTGATCCTCCTCCTTTTCTGATTGATTAGTCCCACTAGCCTATGCCTAACTGCCTTCCTTTTTTTCTTCCACCTACAATCTTGGGCATAGCCCAGCACTAAGTTCTCTACTCTCTTGTCTCTCTGTACTCTGTCACAGAGAATGGCTCATATAGTGATTGATTTAGTCATTAATTAGTTCATTCATTTCAAAAAATGTAGTGAGGCCCTACATTCTGCTAAGTGCCAGGGACATACATTCTGCTAAAAATTAACTAGACATGTCTCCTATCCGCAGGAAGATCACCAGCTGGAGAGGAGAAGGAAAGGCAGGTTATAAACAAGTCTTTTGAACATAGTGTGCTGAGTACCTGATGGAGCTCTCATGTGAGATTACAGAGGGCACCTGACCGGCTTGTTGGTGTGGAGGGCTGGGTATTGATGAAGGCCTCCAGGAGAAGGTGAGCCTGGTAAAGAAAGAAGGAGGGTTGAGGAGAAAGGGAGGTGATTCCAAGCTAAGAGGTCAGCAAGGAACCAAAAGCTTGGAAATGAAAACTTTCAAGGTGTTTGCAAGGAACTATAGGCCGCAAGGTGCTGATACCGTGAGGAGTTTTGCTGCTGGTGGAGAGATGCAGGTCTTGGAGGCTTTGCTTGTCATGCTAAGGAGGCTTGGGCTTTCTTCTGAGGAGGCCTTACTGAAGGGTACTCAGCAGAACCGTGAAATTGTAGATCTACCTTTTAGATAGACGTTGTATTCCAGGTGGTTGGGTGAAGGATAGATTTCTGGGAGGTAGACAAAAGTGGAAACAGGGTACTTGTTAGGAGACTATTTGCAGTGGAGTAGGTAAGAGGTGGTTGATGGCTAGATCCAAGGTATTGGCAGGAAAAATTAAGAAGGAAATGAATTTGAGAAACATTCAAGAAATAAAATGGGCATGGCTTGGTGACTGAAGAGAAAATAGCAGGAAGGATCAAAGATGACTCCCAGGTTTCTAGTGTGGGTGCTGGATAGATGGGGGTGATGGCGTTAGTGGCTTTAGCTGTCACCCCTGAGGTAGCTTATTGTGAAGGTGAGGTAGCTTAACCTTCAGACCTCCTTGCAGGCATGAGCCCGTTCAAGGTCTCTGGGACTGGCCCTAGCAATTTTGTATTCTTAAGTCTGTATTCGTTTTCTTAAAGAGGGCCCAGACCCTCTTTACACTGGTATTAACTTCAGTTGCACAGAACCTGAATCCACCCCTGCCCATCCTCTTTCAATTCATTGTGCTGATTACCACTAGATTAATCCTCCAAAGAAAACCATTGAGTCGTGTCATTCTTCTCCTCAAAAGCTATTGTCATTGCGTCAATGGCCTTTTGCCAACTTGACACTTTTACCTTGAGGTTGCCTTTTACTGAAATGCTCTCCAACAAGTGTTTAGAGTTTCAGACATCCCTGTCTACCAAAGGGTCTTTGGCCCTTTAAGACCTATCTACTAGTAGAGCTGCTTTAGTTGCAATTACAGTTGATCTTTGAACAACACGGAGGTTAGTCTGTGTATAATTTATAGTCAGTTCTCCATATCCTCAGTTCCTCAGCATCTGCAGATTCAACCAACCACCAACCATGTGGTATTTACTATTGAAAAATATTCGTGTATAAGTGGACCCACGCAATTAAATGCCGTTGTTCAAGGGCCAACTGTACTCTGTTGAACTTTGTTTACTACCAGTCTTCTTGCTTTATTATTATTATTATTATTTTTTTTTTTTGCGGTATGCGGGCCTCTCACTGCTGTGGCCTCTCCCGCTGCGGAGCACAGGCTCCGGACGCACAGGCTCAGCGGCCATGGCTCACGGGCCCAGCTGCTCCGCGGCATGTGGGATCCCCCCGGACCAGGGCACGAACCCGTGTCTCCTGCATCGGCAGGCGGACTCCCAACCACTGCGCCACCAGGGAAGCCCTTCTTGCTTTATTTTTATACCAGTTGTGGCTTTTCTACCTTAAATATGTGTCTAATCTCTGACTTGGCCTTTCAGTGGTGACTTGTGTCAGGAGTGTCTCATACCCACAGAAGGCCTCTGGCATAAGCAAACATCACTACATCGTGTGGCCCTGGTGTACATCCAACATGTGATGACACTTTAAAATTCTGGTTTTTGATAATGTTGAGTCAAAGGCAGTTTGTACTCTAGAATGTTCATTCTGGGCTATAAACCCTTGAACATTAGTTATTCAATAGTTCTGATATCTGGAATATGACATGCAGTCATCTTCAGTCACAGAGCTGTCCTGGACCAGCCTCTCATCTGAAAGAAGAGTTGTCTTCAGTGTCCGTTGCATTGCTGCCTGATGAGTGACTTCATAGAATTTTTCTGCTATCTGAATAGCTCCTACTCTGGGTATGAAAAATCTAATTCACTTCCTAAGCTTTTTCCCCATAATGTCCCTTCTGCTTCAATAGATTCTCATTCAGACACACCAAAATGAGACTCATAATATCGATTTATTATCTTAGCAATCTCGGTAAACAAGGCAGTCTCACCATGTTCTTTTTTCTTCAGGGATAAGGCGGGCCTAGCATCTTCCTAAAAAGAACATACTGTATGGCCTCATGTTACAAAAATTGCAGCTTGGTTAAAATTTCCACTGACAGTCCTTCAGGTTTTTTTTGTAAGGAGATAACTTATTATGGAGAAATGTTGTTCTATAAATAAAATAAAGCTATAATGTTACTATTAGGAGACAGTGCTGAGCCCTAGAGCACAGTGCTGATGTTTCGTACCAGATCTTTCTCATCTCCTCCCTCTCAGCATCTTTGTACTCCTTCAGTCTCCCCATCTCTTTGTTACATGTTAGCAGATACAAATCAAGGGTGTGGTGAGGCTGACAGCACCTGCAGAGGCCCAAGGCCTTCCCTGGGACAAAGGGATTTGCGTCTGCCCGCTGGAATTCTGCAAAAGGAGTTATGAACCAAGGAAGGTAAAATTTATGATTCTAAGTGACATAGAACAGATGCAACCTGGGGAAGGAGGAGGATTGGGGAGCCCAATTCTCTTTGGGGAAAATACTGTTTTCTATGTTGTAATTCTCTTCTGTTAGCCCGAGCCTTCTGATCTCTGCGGCTTTGAAGGGTTCAGGGACGGGTATGCGTGGGTGGCTGAAGTAACGCAGAAAAGGAAGCCTGGCAGCAGCCTGGGAAGGTAGTTATGAGATGGGAGAGGTGACCTGCTGAGAGCTGGGCCTCGCTCCCTGCCACTCCCGGGGGACAGACAGCAGCTGGTACAGAGGTGGGAGTGGGCGAACAGCCCTCAAGGATTCTCAGAGGAACCTGGTAAAAGATAAAGTTCCGTTTTGTCACACATGACATGAACTCTGATCCTTGTTGCCTTTGGAAGACTAGAGAGGTCTTTGACATCTGGCCTGCCCAGGATAAACGCTGCTGAGCCCATGTCCAGGAAAGGGGCTATTTCCCACCTCCCATCCAAGCACACACACTCACTCCTAGCTGCCTTTCCTGCCACTTCTGTCTCTTCCAATGGGGGCTGCCCAAGCAGGAGGAGAAAACTAGCAGGTATTTTACATAAAGGGAGCAAGGAGGATATCAAAGACTCACATCACCTGTTTGCAGCTTGCTACCCGCCCCCAGAAGTGGCCCTGGGCACTCATGTAGCCTGCTGTCTGAAATCGAGGATTCTCCCAGCATCCTGTTTCATATAGGTCAGAATCATGTTTCTTAGCTAATTGATAAGACAACCCCCAAAGGCCAGTGGGAGTGGAAGGGCTATTTCTCAGAGCTCCTTCAGCTCAATGTTTTACATAATTAATCCTTGAGATGGATGGAACTTGTTAGGTCCATTTATTATTTCCTTCCTTTCTCCCTCTTTCTTCTCTCATCTTTCTTCTCCTCTTCCTCCCACCTTATCTCTGGCCTCCCTTCTTTCCTTCTCACATCGTTGGTCCTAGAAATTTTCTGCTCATTATCTTTCAAGCAGTGTTGCTGCTGTTCCTAGTGTCCTGTATTCCCTGCAGTGGCCAGAAATCTGCTCCCATCATTAAAGGCTTAGAGAGCACAAAGGGAGCCGAGGAAGCTTAAGTCTAGGCTTCAAGGTTACTGCTTAGATCTTTTTGCCTAGAAATGATTATATGAAGACATAAAACGTTGTTTTAACTCTATGTCCTATTATATGCTTTGCATTAAGAATCTCAATATAGGGATATGTAAAATTCAAATTGTTAACTCAGCCTTGGACTTTTCCCTCCTCTTTGATCAGTAGTACTCCAATATGGTTTATGGAGTCTGCTTTCCTATCTTGGAGAACAAGAATGACATGCATCGATTTGAAATGTTTTAGGTGAGATCACCTAGGAGCCAGGTTACAGATGAAGTGTAATCATTTATCTTTAGACTCCCAGCTTTGATTTACCCACCCTCCACCCAGTCCTCATATCTACATAGTCCCATATTGTACTAATGGGAGGGTAGTATCCAGGGCAGTAGGAAACTCCCTTGTCCTGACCTCCATAATCTGTGTTTCTATGGTATCTGTATTTGTGACAAAAGTCATAGGGGCTACCTCCATTTGCCTAAATAGGTGGGAGAAGAAAGGTCACAGTTATGAAAGTCATATTTGAAATAAAGAGAGAAAGGACAGGTATTGTCTGTTCATTATGCTCTTTTTGGAATCTCCTTTTACATGGAAATTCCAGACATCTGTGATCTCAGATTCTTGGAAAGCAAGCACCTCCATGTTCTGTCCCTGATATAGATGTATTTATTCCTAAATATTTTATCCACCTTGGTGTTCGCCACAACCTTAGTGCTCCATAAATAGTGACTAAACAAATGATTCTTGCTGCCTGTATCAGTGTTGCATTGGGGGTATGAGCACAATTTAATAGTAGAAGGCACTAGTCATTGGCCAGCCATGTAGCTGTGTCCTCTATCGCCTCTTTCTGTAATTACAGCTTGGTTTTATGTAATAATATGGATTCAATAACATTTGTTTTTTTAGTAAGAGTATGTGATAAATACATGGGTGTGGATGCTCATAGCATTTTTAATCCTATTTTTTCGTATCCATTTGTTTTGACAATCAAAAATCAGTGTGGCTTACTATGTACCGGGCACAGTAACCATGACTGGCACTTTATATATACATTCTTTGTAATTCTTGCAATAGTGCTGTAAGGAATTACCTTCATTTTTCATTCATTCGTTGGTCCATTCATCAACTGCTAGGTTCACTGTTAGATGGTAAGGGCACATCAGTCAATGAGACAGACAAAATCTAACATTCACAAGGCTTAGAAGCTGAGGCTTAGAGAAGTGACTTGTAGTTAGGGGACACACTGAGTGACCAAGCTGGGATTCGAATCTATCTGATTACAAAACTCATGCTGCCTCCAAAACATAGCGATAGTTAGTTACAAAGACCCTAAGTGCCAGTCCTTCACAACTTCACTCGTTTTCAAGCCTTCAGACCAATCTCATATGTTCGGTGTTATTATCTCCAATTTACAAGTGAGGAAATGGGACTTGGAGAGGCTGAGTAACTTACTCATGATCTTAGAGCTGGTAGACAGCAGGGCCATGATCTGGATGCAGGGCGTCCCGGCTCCAGAGCCCATTCTGCTTCCACTTGACTGTGCTGCTGCCCCATGTAGCAGAGAAGACCATGGTCCACAGGCCCTGCCCTGCAGGAGCTTACAGGACAACAGACAAGAGAAGTAAAATACAATTACAGTACAAAACAGAAAGGAATAAGGCCACAAGAAGAGTATAAACAAAGTGCTTTGGGGTTGAGGAGGGATGATTTTAGTCTAAGGAGTAATTGAAAACAGAGGACAGGGGAAGTGCTCTATGTGATAAATCTACAGGGTATCATTTTTCAAGCAGGAAATAATCTGTTATTCTTAGTGAAAACATAATAAATAGAAGTGAGAATTATTTCACTTCCTTTTTTTTTGGCTTAGTAAGTATATTCATTATATAAAATTTATTGAGTGGCTGACTGGGTATAAAACTGTAAGAAACATTTCAATTTCAGAGATATTAAATTGCTAAAAAATATGCATCTTAAAATCAATTAAATACAGTTTTTTTTCTTTTAGTAAGCGTATGTCTTGGTCTCTGTTCAAGGTATTTTAAGTAGACAAAGTAGAAAAGTCATAATATATTTTCACTTTCATTGGGGTCCCAGAGGGACTGCTGTGTACAGTTGTACAATTTGTGTACTATACAAAAGTACCCAGCTGAGGGGGTGAGAGGGGGCTGAAATCCAGTCTGCATTTCCCATGCCAAACAATGCTCCCCATTGCAAGATTGCCTCCCTCCCAAAAGGAAGGACATCTGGGTGCCTTTTAAAATTTTGTAGGAGTTAGAAAAGATTGTTTATGGGTTTGCAGTGACCCTGGGTCCCACAGCAAGAGCAATAGTAATGATGCTGTAGCAGCCATGGTTGAAGTGTGGTGTTAAATATGACAGGTTTTTTTTTTTGTTTTTTTTTTTTTTTTTTTGCGGTATGCTGGCCTCTCACTGCTGTGGCCTCTCCCGCTGTGGAGCACAGGCTCCGAACGCGCAGGCCCAGCGGCCATGGCTCACGGGTTTAGTTGCCCCGCGGTATGTGGGATCTTCCCGGACCAGGGCACGAACCCGTGTTTCCTGCATCGGCAGGCGGACTCTCAACCACTGCGCCACCCATGACAGTTTTTTTAATATGCCTACTGTAGACTTTAAAATACTGTAGGAGTTTATTAAATTCTAAATTAAATATAAGATTAACTCAGTAATTGAGTAATAACTAACAACATTGTAAAATCTGTTAATGAAATATTTTATTGAATCCATGTTATTACATAAAACCAAACTGTAATGTGGGATAAAATGAAATATTATAACTTTAATTCTCAACTACACAGAATTTTTGCATATAATTTCAGGCATTTCACAGACCATCTAAATCCCACTTTGGACCTCAGATTAGCATACCTATATTATGGGACAGAATGATTCAAAAAAGAATTGACAATATAATGTATTTATGTGTTTGTAGTATTTGTTGATAACAAAATATAAACATGTGGTCAAAACTAATACTTTCACTATGGCTAGACACTTAAAAGGTCACCCACATGATATATATTTACTGCTTACTGAGTAGTCCATTTTGGAAGTGTTTAATTCTTTTTGAATCACCCTGTGTCATTTAACAGCTTCCTCTGAGAGGGTTTAAATGGCAACTCAGCACTCTGGGTTTTGGGTGCTAGTGTGCCATGAATACATATTTATTGTGGCTTACTTTGCAGGGTGCCTTTTATAGGTTGGGTTAATGGTAAACAGAATAATGCTTTATCAGATAACAATAATTTTCCTTTAGATTTCAATGAGTGACGGTGCCATTACCTCCCACCACAACGCTCCCTCAAGGTCAGATCCACAGATCCAGAGTGTCTCTGAAAGGTTCAGAGTTGTCACAGTGACCATGAAATTACGAGCTACTCCAGAGCTCATTCTCATAGAATGGGAAGTTTTCCTGGACAATGAGTCATTATTAAAGCATGGCTCCCTTATTAGACCAGCCAGTGTGCGACTGTAAAACACGCCTCTGGCAGTGTGGTTATGGTCACTAGCCAGAGGCTGTCTTCCACATCACAAGCTATGTCATGAAACTGACATGTTAAGTGTTTATTTTCCTGGTCACATGTCATCTTTAAGAAATATTTCATTGGAGAGTTTGCTGAGAGTTTGCTGAGTTTGCTGAGACTGGCTTGGGATTTTTATCATGAGCTATATGAAATCTGCTGCGAGTGGATGGGGTGGGGGACCCCTAGTTGCAAATGCCCCGTGATCTGACTGCAGCCACACACATGAGCTGCATCAGCGAGTATAAATTAAAGCTGACCTTAACAACAATATACTTATCTGGTCAATTTAGAGAATAGCTCTTTATAAAGTTTTAACTGACTCTTATTAATATGAACATTCATACTTAAATGTGTCATTAATATTGAAATGTTTTATTAATTTTACTCTCTATCAATGTTTTTCTTTTTGAAGGTATCAAATAATGGTGACTGATTAAAGTAGACACTATTTCCTTAAATTTTTCCTTTGTAAAAAACAAGGGGGAGTATTTGTTCAAAGAAGACATGTTTTGGGGCTTCCCTGGTGGCGCAGTGGTTGAGAGTCCGCCTGCTGACGCAGGGGACACGGGTTCGTGCCCCGGTCCGGGAAGATCCCACATGCTGTGGAGCGGCTGGGCCCGTGAGCCATGACCGCTGAGCCTGTGCGTCCGGAGCCTGTGCTCTGCAACGGGAGAGGCCACAACAGTGAGAGGCCCGCGTACCGCAAAAAAAAAAAAAAAAAAAAAAAAAAAAAAAAAAAAAAAAAGAAGACATGTTTTAATCATGAATGACATCATGAATGCAAGAAATGCAGTATGAGATCACCAGGACACATGCCAAGCATTTTGCTGCACTACCTAGAGCAGCAGGGATGAAAGTCATTGCAGGGGGGGATTTGTGCTGGGGATATTCACTATCAATGATTCAGTGGGTGGCTGTTTTCCTTGCCTTATACATAGAGGATCCATAAATATTTATTGACATTTAATTCATTCAAAAATACCTGGTGAGTGCCTCATCTGTGTCAGTCATGGAGATGGGTGGTTGGGATACAAAGATGAATAAGGCAGAGCCTCTGTGTGCTGAGTCTTGAGTCACCCATGCTTCTCAAAAGAGGCAAAGAGTGATATGGGAGCATGAAGAAGGGAGGTATCAGTTTTAGCTACAGGGTGGCCATGAAGTCTGGAAATGAAGATACCTTATTTCACCCTGTATTGTAATATAATACCAACAAACAATTTATTATGTATTTGCCTGTGTTTTTAGACTTGCTGGTTATCTGTAAGAAGGTCAGGAAAGACTTTAAAGAGAAGATACTTGATTTGGGTCTTGAATACCAGAAGAAGTTCACCAGGTTTGGGGAAAGGGCCTGGAAAGACATTCAATGCGATAGAAGGAAATGTATGTTTGGGGAACTGCAAGTGATCTTGTTTAGCTGGAGTGTAGAAGATGAGGCAGCATAGATGGGGAGGAGCCAGATTTTGGAGGTTTTGCAAACCATGCTAAAGAGTATGGATGTTATACTACAGGCAATCAGGAGCCAATGAAGGGTTATGAGCCAGGCAGTAACATAGTCATTCAATCAAAAAGTATTTATGGAGTAACTACAGCTTTTCAGACCAGTGCTAGGTGCTGAGCTACAAGGATGAATTAGATATAAGAAACTCAAAGCCTACTAAAGAAAACAATAAAAAAGTTAGTGCAATGGAAGTCATAGATTTTCTGAAATAGTATCATTATTATTATATTTATTGAGTATTTACTGTGTGCCAGGCATAGATGCATAGTGCTGAGTGCTAAAATGCATTGTCTTATTTAATTCTCCCAATAACCCTAAAAAACACTATTGGTTAGTGCCATTTTATAGAAGAGGAAACTGAAGCACAGAAATTTGATACTTTGCCTCTGGTAAGTGGTGGAGCCAGGTTCAAATCCTAGTGGTCTGACTCTAGAAAATACACTTTTACCAATAAGGACTATGTTGCTTTCCCCATGACAGAAATCTGTCTGATTTCTAAGAGCACTAGGGGCCACATTATCCATTCTGCACAAACAGAGGTAGGGCTTGGAAAGTCTTCATGGAGATAGTCATGGGATTTGTCTTATGGAAGATCACTCTGTCAGCTTGGAGCTGGGCAAGACCAGAAGTGGGAATTTGAGTTATGAGGCTAGGTAACAGTTGGTAGTATCAGTGGGAATGAGGGGAGAGGATAGAATTCAGAGATATTTTAGGTGTGAAATGGTTTATTGTGCTGGATGAGGTTAGGTTTCTGACTTGATATAAAGGTGGATAGTAGAGCTGTTAACCATGATTCATAATACCAAAGGAGAATCAGGTAGGTGTGGGGTAGGGGTAGAGTAGATATGTACATTTTTAATTTGTTGAATCTGTGGAGTCTGTAGGGCAATAAATATAAGTAAAAGCCAGTGACTGGATATACAGTTCTGGAGTTTAGGAGAAATATCAAAGCTAGATATTATATTGGGTGTCACTTTGAAGATTTAAAAACTAATATATTAGTTAATTAAAGGTATCTCTCTAAATGTCAAATCATAACTATTGATTCTATCCAAAAAATTGGGTCAAATACAACAAATGGATAATACCACTAGAAAGCAAATAGTGAAGCTGGCAAAATGGACCACCCCATTTTAAAGAAAATATGTAGGCAGGTATTCTAGCTTCCGGGGCTGTGAAAAAATGTTATTGTACTGTGCATAACTTGGGGTGGGCGAACACCAGGGATGGGGAGAAGGTGGATTAAGATATAAGAGGTAGAACTTCAGAGAACAAGAGTAGGGAAAGAACATTACTGAATGTTGCCTTAATCATATGGAAAGCACAAAAGTATAAAAGTTGTTGGTTTACTTCCTATTTTGAGAGTTCATTGATCAACCTCAGGGGACAAAGGCAAATTTGCATGGATACATGAATGGAAATAATTTGAGACTAGAAGATATCTCCTATACAAAAAAGACTAGGCTATGGAAATCAAGCCATCAAAAAATACTCTTCAAAGAAATTACAGTTATGACCTATATATTTAGAATTAAATTAACCCCATTATCATGTGGGTAGAATACATTTTGTTTCCTTGGTCTTTAGAATATAGAGAGGGCATCATTGCTCACCCATCATGGCAGCCCTTGTTTAGAAGGAAAACTACCATTCATGAATCATCAACCTAAGCATAATGAAAGTTAGCCACCTGGGATACCATTGACAGAAAAATTGATTCTTCTCATTGAAAGATGTTTCAGTTACAAAAATTCTGATGCCAATTAACAGCAACAAACGACCCTATTAAGAACCATTAAGGAAAATAAAAACTCTTAATTAGGAATGCCAAAGATGGAGAAAGAAAAGGACACTGGGGAAAAAAAAGCCCACAAAACATTCGTGCATGATAATGGTGGGAGTGGAGGAAAGGCAATTCTCCAAAGAGAGTTTTAATGGGGTGTTCTTGGACAGAATTCTGTGGAGGCATCACGAAGTGGCTAGTGGTTCTGTGTTGGTACATTCCAGGTACAAAACAGCAGATGACAGGAATGAGGATTTCAAAGACATTTCCTCTCTTAGAACATATGGGACTTTTAAGGGTTGCAGGGGAATAGTTGGGGGATTTTTTTTTCAACTCACTTCTGAACACATATAAGAATGTTAGAAATTGTCAAATAGTACCATCTTTTTAAGGGGCTTATTAGATATAACAGTATCAGTTGGGATACTTTCAGCCCCAAGTCACAGAAATCTCCAGTTAAAATTGACTTAAATATATAGGGTCTTCATTCTCTCACAAAATGGGTGGTCTAGAGGTGGTAGGTGGTGCCAGTTGGTGAGTGATTGGGTGAGCGATGCAAAAATCTCTTATGGGTTCTTTAATCCTTCCCTTTGGCCATTCCTGGTATTTTAACTTTGTTTGCCCTCATGGTCACAAATGACAACATCCAGAGAAAGAGAAAACCATCTTTTCATTTATATTTCTCTTGGAAAGGAGAAATTCTTCTGTAAAACCCCTCAACTCTTATACTTCATTGGCTAGAATTATGTTGCATGTCTAAGACTACACCAACAATTTGTAAGAGGAATCAATCATGGGATCAGTTATGACCCAATTCCTGGAGCTGAGGCCAGGTCCATCTTTCCCTGAAGCACATGGCCACTCATAGCAGGTTGGAAATCTGGACAAAACTGGGGTGTTGTGAATGAAGAAAGAGAGTTGGATAGTTTTGGAGTAGGCAACCAATGGTGTCTGTTACAAATGAACTACAAAAACCTTTCTTGAATGGAATGAAAAAACATTTTTCATTAAATGTTTCTTACCAATAAAATTTTTAGTCTTTATGTGTTCAATGGCCAGTTTTCTCTTATTTTTAGTAAAATAATAAAAATGATAATTTTAGAACTATTTAATGTAACTGTTTCAGTGTGATAAACCTGGTATGGTCAGTTTAGTTTGGCTTAAGTTTTGGTTTTTTTTTCCGGCCACACCGCACGACATGCCGGATCTTAGTTCCCTGATCAGGGATCCAACCCAAGCCCCCTTCAGGGGAAGTGCAGAGTCTTAGCCACTGGACCACCAGGGAAGTCCTAGTTTGGCTTAAGTTTTCTAAAATATCTTTTCAGAATTCTTTTGGCTGGGTTGGTTCACATTAATATCACTGATGATGAATGAAATTTGGCAGTTCTCTCATTCTCCATAATTAGGAAAAATGCTAACGTACCTCCGTGTTGCAGAATCTGTTCCTACCTCCTACTGCCTTTCATTGGAGACTAAAAGATAGGTTTTGCAAGTCCAATTTGCAACTACCTGGACAGTTTCCTGGGTTTTCCAGAGATACTAGACTCAATAAAACAGGGGGAGCACTATGAAGAATTATCGGTTACTCTGGCTTGCAAGAAATAGAAATCAACTGGACCTAGCTTAAGCATAAAGAAAGAGTTTGTTTTAACAGTTCAGGGGTGTATCCTGGAACCCGAAGGCAGGAATTCAGTTGAGTCTTTGGAAGTTCTGCTGCATGGAAGTAGAGGACCACTGGGAGCTGGGCTGTTCCATTTCTTGTCTCTGCTTCTCATTATAGTCCTATTTCGTTCTTTTCTTTCTGCAAATGCTTTCTTGTTTTATCATGTCTGTGGTGGGCAGATGAGAGCCACTTTTTATTCCTTGACATCACTTCTCCTCATGTCTCTCAGTGTCTCTCAGACCCTCAGTGTCTCTCAGTTCTAATTCTGAATTCCCAGGAGAATCTGATTTACAAATGAGGAAACTGTGGCTTAGATGAAGCATCACCCAACTCAAGGAAGGCTCAAGGTCACCCAACTAGAAAGGCCTGTTTTTTTTGGTCAAGTTCCCCCACCAGAGATCAAAGCTGCGTCCCCTGCAGTAGAAGCAGAATCTTAACCACTGGACCACCAAGGAAGTCCTGATAAGGCATTTTGACTCTAGGTCTGTTTGGATCTAAAATGTGGTGACCTTCTAACAACATATGTGAACACCAGTGAGATTTTCAGGAGCAATGCTTGATACCTTGTTGACTCAGTCCAGTCTTGTGTTTGTAGGTGAGCCTGATTTGGAAGCTTGGTACAGTTCCTCTTCTCACTGCCTCTATCAACGCCCAGCCAAAAGATCTTCCCTTCCCGTCATTAGAAGAGTCATTTCTTTCTTAACACAAGGAGTTATCTCATCGTTATAGTGTACCTGACAGGTTCCAAAGACCACATGATGAGCTCCTTTTATTTTATAACAGTCCAGTGATGTGGTTGGCTGGAATTATTTACTCCCATTTACAGATAAGGAAATGAAGGTTCACAGGGGCAAGGTGATTTGCTCTAGTAGAGAGGACTAAATTCCCTGGGGAGGTGGACTAGTTCCTTAGGAGTAGATGAAGGATCTTCTTGGTCATGTCCCTGGGGGACCCAAGTGGGCTGACAGGGCAGGACAGCCACAAGCCACATGGTGCTGAGCTTTCTTGCTAGACTGGGAACTTCTTGAGGCCAGATACCTTGTTCTCACTCATCTCTTTGTTCTCAGGTTCTAGCACAGTATTTGGTACATAGCAGACTCTTGATGAATGTTTGTTGAAGGAATATGAGACTTTCCTAAAAGTGATAACTTTTCAATATTGGAATGAACTGCCTTGAAAAGTTGGATGATTCCTAGCACTGGCAGAGTTTAAGAAAAGATGGATAAATATCTGCTTGCTAATAATAAAGGCTAACATTTATTGAGCATTTGCTATGTTCTGGGCACTGGGTTAAGTACTCTACATGCATGTATTATTTCATGTATTCCTCACTCCATCCCCCGAAAGTTTCTATTATTATCCTCATTGAAACCGAGGCATGGAGAGATTAAGTGACTTGCTTAAGAATCCACTGCCAGTTGTGTGGCCATGATTTGAACCCTAGAAGACTGAGTTAGAGATCTCTGGATCTTAGTCATGTTGTCCAAGTGTTTCTAGATGAGGCAGGAGATTGAAGTAGATTAGCTCTCAAGTATTTTTCAACTTTGAGATTCCCTGATTGTTTGGCCAGGAGATTGGTGCCAACACATACAGAGAAAGCAGGGAAGGAGAACTGGTTGTATAAGGATAGAGGGATCAGTAGAGAACAAGTTGATTTTGATTATGTTTGGTATGAAGTGTCAGAGGATATCCAAATGAAAAAAATCCAACGGTATCTTTACCTTGAAAGAAAAGATAATTCACACATGTACTGTTGCCAGGAAAAGCTCTTTCAACACAGGAAGTCATAACTATTACTGCCTGTTTGTGCATTTAATGGTAGTTACAGCTCATGTTACTTTTCTAACACAGCCTTATACTGTATGGGGGATAATACCATAGCTTTGTGAGATAAGCAACATTCTCTTTTTAGAAAAAGATAATTGAACTTACCCTTATTGTCTTTTATTTGTCAGAAATTTCATTAGAGAAAGTGTATACAATTCCAAAACTGAAAACCACAAAGAAATATCTCCTAAATAAGAAAAAAGGCAAACAAAATATATTTTAAGGCTTAAGAGTTCTAACTAAGTTTGCCACTCTATCCTTTCTTAAAAGAAACAAACAGGGACCTCAAATTTAGCATGTTGCATTATCACCATTCCTGGCAATAAAACAAAACTTGCAAATGTTAAGAAAGCAATGTAACCAAAAACATAACAAGTGATAATCCATTAAAAAAATTATTTGATTAACATTGCTATTTGATAATACAATTCTGCTACAGCCTTAGAAATATCAGAAAAATCTAAATCTGCTAGTCATCACGCAGTCAACAACACTAAGGGCTGAGAGACACTGAAAAAAAGGAACAAGGCAAGATTTTGCCCAGATGGGCCTGTCGTAGCAGGACTTCATACATAACCCGTGCCTCCTGGGAACAGGCAGTCAGGTTCCCATGTAGCCAAGGCCAGCCAGGGTCAACCTTGAAATCAGATGGGCCTGGGTTTTAATCACAGGCTCACTGTTTACCAATGGTATGACCTTGGGAAAGTTGCAAAACTTCTCTGAGCCCATTTCTTCATCCACAAAATGGAATGACTAATCTTTCCTTCATGGGGTATTGTAAGAAGTACATGAGATGTGTGAAAAGAACCTAGAATGAAATGTTCTTAACACACAAGTACACATGTGTGCACACACACACACATAAGGGTGAGAGGAAACTTTTGGGATGATGGATATGTTTACGGTATTGATTTGCTGATGGTTTCATGGGTATATACTTATATCCAAATTCATCAAATTGTATACATTAAACATGTACAGCTTTTTATATTTCAAACATACCTCAGTAAAGTGGTTTAAAAAAAAATACCCTAATTGTCTCATTCATTCCTCCACCTTAGTTTCTTTGCCTTTAAGAAACTAAGATATAGAGGAAATTCACTCCCTCATTGAATTAAACAGTTGGTGTCTACCAGGGCCACTATGTACAGGTGTAAGGTTGCTCCCTGCTGAAGTGAGGGGGGTGCATTCCGGCCCATTAGCACTCGTCAAGCTGGGTGCCCTGGCTCTCTTTCTAATTTGCAGAAACGTGCTACGTGTGCTTGTAAAGCCCCGGCATCTGATTCAGGGATAATAACTTTGAACTTTGCCCACTTTGTGACTGATGGGACACGGACAAGTAATCAAGGGTTATAATACATGTAATTAATGCTATTATAGGGGAGGTACTATAGGCACACAGAAGAGAGACACTTGAATGAGATGGGGTGAGGGATGGGATATTCAGAATCTGTGACTTAAAGCAGCGGTCCCCAGCCTTTTTGGCTTCAGGGACTGGTTTCATGGAAGACAGTTTTTCCACAGACGGGTGGTGGTGGGGGAATAGTTCAGGCGGCAATGCGAGCGATGGGAAGCAGCAGATGAAGCTTTGCTCACTAGCCGCTGCTCGCCTCCTGCTGTGCGGCCCGGCTCCCAACAGGCGCAGACCAATATCAGTCCTCAGCCCCGGGGGCTGGGGAACCCTGACTTAAAGGATGAGCGGGGAGATTGTGGACAATGTTTCAGGCAGAGCAGTGACATTCAATCATTTATCCATTTATTCATTCAGTAAACACAAATTGAATAGCTACCAACTTCCAATACTGAACTTGAAGAAAGAGAAGTACATAAAACAAACAAAACCTCCTTTCTCTTAATCTTAACATTCTGGTAGGGCAGAGAGACGATGATAATTGAACTAGAAAAATATTAGGTAGTGAGATGTGCTTTGGGATAATAACACAGGCAGGGTGGTGGTGGGTTGGGCGAGGGGGTATATGAGAGTGGAGGGTGGGACAGGCATTGCTAGGGAGCTGTCATTTAGGCTGAGATTTAAATGGCAAATGTAGAAAGCTCAGCTGATGATCTTATCAGGTGGCGGGAGGAGCTGTTACAAAAGTCTTAAGGGGAATGAACTGTATTTTGAGTTGGCAAAGAAGATGCTTGAGGTGTGTTTGAATTGGCATGGGTGAGAAGAGGCTCCTGAGACGAGAAGGAGAGGTGGGCAGGTACCAAACCTGTGTGAGCATGGTGACCTCACAGACCTTTGAGGCATCCAGTATGGCAGGAAGGAAGGGCCTTGTTGTTAGGGGATGCGAGGTGAGTTGAGAGAGACAGGCAGGAGCCAGATGATGACAAGTCTTAGATGGAGAATCTGGGAGGCATTTATTTCTGCTTAAAGCTCTGCAAAGAATCCCAAGGAAGCCATGACTAAAGTCAGTCAAAGAACTCCGTTCATGTTCATGTCTTCAAGGGAGGTTTGAATACCAAATCTTGTGTTACGTGTTCTTGAACCAAAATCCTCAATATATATACCCCATGAGAGATTAGAACTCTTCTCAAGTCCACAAATTCAGATTAATGTAAGGTTTATTTTTGCAACATCTGAATATATTTACCATGATAACTGTTCGGTGGAATGTTAAACTGGATTAGGTTGTGTTTATAGGAGGAGGATACATCTTCCTATGAGTAAGCGCTATGAGGGAGCACATAACATCAAGTTGGTAACAAATATGTGATATTTATTAGAGCATTTCAAGGGAGACCTTTGCCTCATAGTACCTGAGGCAGACACTGCTAGCTGCCTGTCTTATAGGCGTGATCTTCAGTCTCATTGACAGAACCTCAGATTTGATTATCAACGAACTTAATTAAAAATACTTGTCTTCTAGACTCCCTTGTGACTAGGAATCGTATTTGACAAAAGTGTAGCCAATAAGATATAAGCAGAAGTCCCTGCAGAGGCAAAGTCTGGCTAGGAGAAAATCCCTTTTTCCTGTTCCTCTTCCTTCCTGGTTATTTGTAGTTGTTCTGTGCTCATTTGATGTTGTTTGGAGTCTTCTAATTTCTTCAAATATATTGCAAAACCAATACGTTGAGTTAAGGACCACTGTTTTTTTTTTTTTTTAACATCTTTATTGGAGTATAATTGTTTTACAATAGTGTGTTAGTTTTTCCTTTACAACAAACTGAATCAGTTATACATATACATATGTTCCCATATCTCTTCCCTCTTGCATCACCCTCTCTCCCACCCTCCCTATCCCACCCCTCTAGGTGAGGACCACTGTTTTATGATGTCTGTGGCTAAATCTTTCTGGTACTTGTACTGATCTGGAACTAAACTATGGACATAAAGACAGTAAGATGATTTTATCAAAAATATCTCTCAGAGTTCATTATACTAAAAGTAACACTCCACGTCTGTAATGTTGCTGCCTTTTCTTGACCCAGAAAAATCTAGTCAACAAATATTTCTTAAACATTCATTTAACATATACTGACCCTCTATAATTACAAAGATAACACTTCTTTACATGCCATCAGGGAAAGAGATGATGCAAACAGGGTTCTTGTTTTGGGGGAGTGTCGTTTCATGAGATGACGGATGAGTTTACAAACAAATGTAAAGCAAGTATGTATATGATGTGGTAGGTCATAGCTAGGCCTGCCCAATAAAAACCTCCAAGTGGATGTGAATGGATGTAGATTAAAGGAGCATGCCCCAAATGTAGGCAAAGCACAAGTTTCAAGGCCTGAAACCTGGACAGTAAGCCTGGGTGAGGTGGCTCACAGAGTAGCAAAATTATTGCCTTACTTGTAGTATGAGTTGTTTCTGGATGACCAAGAGCCTGGGGTTATGAAAGGTATAACTCTTATGATCCTCCAGTCTGGGGTCATCTCACTCAGTGTGGGCCAAGGCCACTGGGCTTCAGACGTACAGTCATCTGAAGGGATGATATAAGGGCATCAGTGGGAGCTGTGTCCACCAACCTGCATCCTTATCTGGTTTACTTGCGGCTTCAGGATTAAACAAAGTAAAAGCAACCCTGAAATAATGCCCTTTGAATAGCACCCTTGAATAGGCTGTGTGGCCTGTGCGGGTGTAATAAGTGCCATTAGAGCATTACAAAGAGTTTTAAGAGTTATGAGGAAAAAGAAACAATTTTGGTTGGAGGCTTCAGGAAGGAAGGAAGTTGAATTTGAGCTAGATCTTGAAAGATGGATAAAATTTTCCAAGGTGAACGTGGGAGGAAGGACATTACAGAGCACTGGACAACGTGAATGATAAAATGGAGGCAGGACAGCACGGCTGTGTACTGGAAGCGAGGAGCAGTGCAGTGTGGCTGAAGCACAGGGCATGTACCAGGAGGCAGTGAAAGATGGGCTGAAGAGGGAGTCCAGGCCAGGGGAAGAAGATTGGCATTGGATATGTCGGTAATGGGAACCAAGGAATGGTTTTGAGCAACTACTAAACCACGTGAATTAGTAAAATAGAGGATATATGAATAAATCCGGAAATATTATCAAGCATTAAATATGGTGAAATGACTGGCAAGATCCCTTAAAACGCTCAGGCACCAACTGAGGTCATGTGTGATCGGAGAAGAGGACATGAATTTAGGTGTTTTATGGTAAAACTGATTGTTTTTAGGGAAACCAGGTATGACTTTGAGTTTTTGAATTTGGACATATGGGAGGACAGTAGTACTGTGAACACACAAAGGGAAGACAGGAAGACGGAAACAGTATTAGAGATGCTGGAAAGAGGTGCATATGGAACATTCAGGTGAAAATGTGCTACTTGCCATTGAAAAGAAAATAAGATAAGGACTCAGGAGAGAGGTGGAGTGGGGGATGAGTCACCTACACTGAGATGAGTCAGTGAGTTTGGTCTGTTATAAGCATAATACATGAACTTAAAAACAGGTCCTAGGGCTTCCCTGGTGGCACAGTGGTTGAGAGTCCTCCTGCCGATGCAGGGGACACGGGTTCGTGCCCCGGTCCGGGAAGATCCCACATGCCGCGGAGCAGCTGGGCCCATGAGCCATGGCCGCTGAGCCTGTGCTTCCGCAACGGGGGAGGCCATAACAGTGAGAGGCCCTCGTACCGCAAAAACAAAAACAAAACAGGTCCTAAATACATGACAAATGTAACAAGGAAGACAGAGATCTTAGGCACACCTTGGAAAATAAAAAACACTGAGAGTATTGGTATTCATAGCTCATGTTTGTTTTACCAGCTGTTAAATTCCCAAAACCCAATCCTTATCTCAGATTGACCTCCTAACGGGCAGGAAGAATTGACAAAGGACACATTCTCGCATAGAAATCTGAATTGCCAGATCTTTCTAGTCTAGAGCAGGAGAAATACAGGAACTACATGACTAAGTAGATTAAAGCACATCTTTTTCAAGTGGGGGGTGGCACATAGCCTTGAACCACAATTAATTTGAGATTTTTCTTGTTTCTTGAGGTACGATTGTATTGCTATAAACTTCTCTCTTAGAACAGCTTTTGCTGCATCACATAGGTTTTGGGTTGTTGTGTTTCCATTGTCATTTGTTTCTAGGTATTTTTTGATTTCCTCTTTGATTTCTTCAGTGATCTCTTGGTTATTTAGTAGTGTATTGTTTAGCCTCCATGTGTTTGTATTTTTTACAGTTTTTTTTTTCCTGTAATTGATATCTAGTCTCATAGCATTGTGGTAGGAAAAAATACTTGATATGATTTCAATTCTCTTAAATCTACCAAGCCTTGATTTGTGACCCAAGATATGATCTATCCTGGAGAATGTTCCGTAAGCACTTGAGAAGAAAGTGTATTCTGTTGTTTTTGGATGGAATATCCTATAAATATTAAGTCCATCTGTCTAATGTGTCATTTGAAGCTTGTGTTTCCTTATTTATTTTCATTTTGGATGATCTGTCCATTGGTGAAAGTGGGGTGTTAAAGTCCCCTACTATTACTGTGTTACTGTCGATTTCCCCTTTTATGGCTGTTCGTATTTGCCTAATGTATTGAGGTGCTCCTATGTTTTGAACCACAATTCAATGATAGATACTGATGATCTCTAAATTAATTCAACAACTAAAACCATGGAAACGTACCTAAGGAGGGGTATGGCTGAGCCTGGGCAGAGCCCACAGGCAAGTAGGGTAAAGGTTAAGGAGAAGAACACGAGCTTCTGGAGACAGACCAGCAATGCGGATTGCGTAGCTCCCAGCTGGAAGCAATCCCAGTTGGAAGCTGGCTGTCGTCATTCGGCATGCTCCTCACTGGCTACCACTTCTGTCAATTCCAAGGCGGGGCCACGGGGAGGCAGGGGAAGGGTCTAGAAAAACGAAGCAAGCGCGTAGAAAAGCCCGTTGGGAGGAGCTGGGAGCCGGCTCCCCAGGGCTGACTACATTTCCCAGAATTCAAGACGGCAACGAAGACCGGCTCCCTGGCCGCCGCTGGAAGACTTGTGGCATGGGATCGGTAGTCAGCATCTTTCGGCCGCCCTAAGTCCGCCTCTGGTGGGGAGGTCTATAGGGATTGGCTAGTGAGAGTTCGAGTCCCGCCCACGTATGGTGACGACAGGCGGCGGTCTTGCTACTTAAGGCGTCGTGGCCGCGCCCGCCCCGCCTTAGCTCCCGCGCTAGAGAGAAACATGTATCGTTTCCGATCACAGCTCTTCACGGGGATTTCTGCTGCCGCCACCGCCCACTCTTACCCGCGCCGCTTCTCGCCTCTGTTGTTAGTCGAAAACTCGCCTCTCAGCCGCCCGCCGCACAGACGCACGAGTAAAAAGTGCAGCTCCATCGGCTGATCTTCGCTAAGCTCCGAGTTTAGGCGGCACCGGGCGTCCCACGATGCCGAAGAATAAGAAGCGGAACACTGCCCATCGCGGTAGCAGTGGTGGCGGCGGCTCAGGGGCAGCTGCAGCGACGGCGGCGACAGCAGGTACGAGGGTATCCCCGCCGCCGGCAACCCAGTTGCCGGCCAGGCTGGCAAGTCTCTTATCCTTGGGTACCGTGGGAGGTGTAGTTCTTTTCCTCTAGACGTTTGCGTCGGCGGGGCACCTGCCGTGGCCGGCGAACTACACTTCCCAGTGTGCCCCGGTGGCCGTACCTCGCGCGATTTGGATCTGGCATGCGAGCCGAATTCGGGCACCGGCCTTGGAGGCTGGGAGGGGCGAATAGGTCCTTGGGTCTGGGAAGGGGTTGGTATCGGGGGTGACCGGGAGCTGGCAGGAGGGGAACTGTTCTCAGAGGCAGGTGCTGGCTCTCTAGAGCTCTCCTTGACGGAGGGTGAGGCCGGGCTCGGAGTTCCGTCCATGCTGTCACTGGTCACCTTTGACCACCCGGCTCCAACATGGAGTTCTCGGGAATGCCAAACGTCCGACGGGTTTGGACTGGCTCTTGCGTCACGCGGCCTGGGCCTTACGTGGTGGGGCTGGGGTGACGCAGAGGCGCCCATGTGGTATCCCGTTCCGCTGCCTTCTTGCACATCCCGCGTGTCCACCTGGTCTGGCGGAGGCGTCGGAGGCTGTGGGCCACTGTCCCAGAGTAGGCTCTGCTCCTGTCCCTATCTGGCACCCGAACAAATCCCGAGCCCCCAGCTCTCTTGCGATCAGTCGAGGCGACCTCCTACTCCCCGGGGCAGAAACCGCTTTCTCCTTTGTGCCGTATTCTGTAGGTTCTCTGATGGGAGCCCAGGATAGGCGGGAATGGTGAGGAGCTCAGATTGCAATTGGCCAAAAGTTTAGGGTTTTTTTGTCTCCTCTTTGCAAAGTTGAAGCTTTTCCTGGATGGGTAGGTGCTTAACTGAATTAATGATTCTTTACTCCTAACTATACGGCTAAGATGAAAGGACATAAAGTAGAAAGCCCTACGAGACACAGCATACTGAAAGCTAGTGTTAAACTGGGTAAAATCAGCACGGTTAATAATTGCTTTGTTGAAACTTTGAAATTAAATGTTGGAATATCCTCAGATGTTATCACATCGGATCTACTACCAGCCATATATACTTGTCAACACAGTTGCCTCTTTGACCCTCAGAATGATATGCCTTTGTTCTTTAGCAGGTAAATAGGCCAGTTTTCTTGTTAGAGATGATTGGAAGCTGGTATTTTAAAAGCTTTCCTGTAGGATTTATAGCAGCACGAAAACTTTGTGATCATGTATTAAATATTTAATAATTGACAAGAATGAATTATTATAAATGTACCTTTTCCCCTTTATATCGCTCTTTATTTTGATTGAATGCTCTCGGTGTTAATGAAATTCATTCTTGATCAAGATAAAATACATTGTTGTGGCATCTAGTTGCTCTGTGTGAATTGAGGATACATACCTCTCTACCTTTCTGCTTCAGCTTTCCTCATCTGAAGTAAACATTTAAATTCTGTCTAGAAGGTCCGTATTAATTTTATTCTTCTTTAAGTTTACCTTTTGTTGATAGAACAAATTATGGAGATGCAGCAAGCAAGCTAAAGTCATTTTGAAAATGGTGATGATGTTACTAATGGCTTTCTTGAATCACAAACAAACCTTTATTCCCTTCTGGAGCTTCCTGTCCAGCCTCCTTCCTTCCTGGTACTTAGAGAATAATATCAGGAGGCAGTGGGGGATTGCCTTTCAGATTTTACCTTGAGGTTCATTTGCGACCTTTCATCATCAGGAAAAGAATTCTTTGATTAGTTTATAAAACTATACATGCTTTGACTATCTTTGGAAGTTTACACTAGAACTTATTAACTGTGCTTGCCTCTAATTGGGCCTGGGGGGTGAGCTTTACTTTTTGAAAAGCTTCATTTGGTTCTTTGTGAATGTTACTTAACTCAAATCAATAAATGAATAAATAATAGTTGAGTAGAAGAGGCAGAAAATTGTCACAAACTTGTACTTAAAAGTCATTTATCTTACTGGTATTTTAAAGTGACATCTAGAAGAAATGGGATTCAAATGAGGTCTTCCCATGTACAGCCGAAAGATAACCAATTTCTATCACTTTGGGTTTCCCATTTAAATTCTCTGCTTCTTAAGTTAGTGGACAGGTCTAGGAAACTAATAAAATTGACCTTTTGTTCAAGTGTGCTTATTTTTCATGGCACTTAATTTGAAGAGAGCATTTTTAGGCAAGAACAAAACTTTGTTAATCCGTAAGCCCTTTAAGAAATAAGGACTTTATGTGTCTAAGTGCCACCTCATTAATGGTACTTAGGATCACAAGGTGGGTGAGTGTGACCTAGATATCAGACATTCATACAGGATTTTTTCCCTCGGTTTTTTTTTTTTTTTTTTTTTTTTTTTTGCGGTACGCGGGCCTCTCACTGTTGTGGCCTCTCCCGTTGCGGAGCACAGGCTCCGGACGCACAGGCTCAGCGGCCATGGCTCATGGGCTTAGTTGCTCCGCGGCATGTGGGATCTTCCCGGACCAGGGCACGAACCCGTGTCTCCTGCATCGGCAGGCGGATTCTCAACCACTGCGCCACCAGGGAAGCCCGGTTTTTTTTTTTTTATAAATCTCTTTTTCCCTTGAGCCTTGGGAAATCATTGAAACTTAGAGAAGGGAGCTGTGTAAGACCTGGATAGGAAACTCTTCTTGACAGTTTAAAAATAGGCTGAATATGAAAAATAAAAAACGTAAATTGATTTGTGAACAAATGTTAGTAAAAGTTAAGTAGATGACTCAGCTGTTGCCATGACTTCGAATCATGAAAACACATGAAGATAGATCCAGAAATAGAGTATGATGTCATAGATCTTTGTTTATTTGTTTATTCCTGTCCTATGCACTATGATTAAGAAGTTTTGGGATCTTCGTTTCATTGCTTATTCTTTTTTTTTTTTTTTTTTTTTTTTTTTGCGGTACGTGGGCCTGTCACTGTTGTGGCCTCTTCCGTTGCGGAGCACAGGCTCCGAACGCACAGGCTCCGAACGCACAGGCTCAGCGGCCATGGCTCACAGGCCCAGCCGCTCCGCGGCATGTGGGATCTTCCCGGACTGGGGCACGAACCCGCGTCCCCTGCATCGGCAGGCGGACTCAACCACTGCGCCACCAGGGAAGCCCTCATTGCTTATTCTTTATGCTTCACTACTTTGATTGGCACACTTTATTCTCTTTCAGATAGCCGGCAGATTTGAAGGCCACTTGCTTTCTGTGTTGATTAAAAAATTTGCTAAAGTCTCACCTCTATTTTGATTAAAAAAAAAAAAAACCCATTTAAAAAAAAAAAACAGCAACAGGCTTAATTAAACTTAGAGAATTTTTGAAAAGCTTATCTTATGATACAGTAAACGATACAGATTTCTTGAATATAGAGACCTAAGTGATACAATCTTAGGTTTGTATTGTATCATTGTACCTAAGGATACAATTTTAGGTACAATCTTTGATTCCAGCTCAGACGTAAATCAGATGACTCAAGTTACTTTGGGGGCAGAATTTGGGACTTATTTGAACTCAGTGCTCAATATAACTGATGACTAGGTAATCTTTTTATTAATACGAAATTCCCACAAAACAAAAGTGACCAGAAATGACAGTGACCAGGAACGTACATTTACTCCTTAAGTTAATGAAGTGAGAGAAAGGTTCTAGCTTAAAAAAAAAAAAAAAGATTTTAATTTTTTATTAATAGCGCTGATATTTTAAAACTGTTTGATTTGTTAGAACCTTTCTTTTAAAGGTAATTTATCTATCAGGCTTTTATCTATCTTTTTATGCTACATCAAATACCAAAACTTTTTTTTTTTTTTATTTCTTAAATCTTGGCTCTTTATTGCTGGAAAATACTCACACAAACTTTAAAAGGGCATTATCAATTTTCCCAAGGAAGCTACAGGAGTGTCAGCACTTGTGACTAGGAACAAATGTTCACGTGTGCAGCCATCGTGCAGGAAAGTCATCCAAATTAGTCACTAGTCACCACAGTAAAGTGGTTTTTAAAAATACTGTAGTCACTTTTTTTTTTTTTTGGTGGTACGCGGGCCTCTCACTGTTGTGGCCTCTCCCGTTGCGGAGCACAGGCTCCGGACGCGCAGGCTCAGCGGCCATGGCTCACGGGCCCAGCCGCTCCGCGGCATGTGGGATCTTCCCAGACCGGGGCACGAAACCGTGTCCCCTGCATCGGCAGGCGGACTCTCAATCACTGCGCCACCAGGGAAGCCCTGTAGTCACTTTTGAAATCGGCATGTGAAAAAAGTCAAATCTTAAACATTGCTCACTTAAATAATTCAAAATCTTCGAAGCAAAGTCCCAATTTTAAACACACCATGTCTACAGTCTTGATCAGCTTGCAGCTTGCCCAGAGTTCTTTACTTGCAAAAATGAGGCAATTCTATAAAGACTCTCAAATTGATGCTTTCTATCTCCAGTGGACGTGGCCCTATGAAGTCCACCATAGTGTACTGGGCAAGAGGAAGGAGGACCTCTGTGCCGTGCTTGAGGACCATTTAAATGGTCCTCACTTAAGAAGCCCTGCCTCTTAAGTGATTCACATGCTAGTTCACACGACTTCTCAGCTCTTCCGACTTTCATGACTCAGGAACAAAAATCCTGTAGTTCACTGCACTGGGTATCACCCAAATAGCCCATCAGAGCTCTTTATAATTTCATACACATCTCATCAGCACTGTAGTTCTTCAATTTTTTTTTTTTTTTTTTTTGCGATACGCGGGCCTCTCACTGCTGTGGCCTCTCCCGCTGCGGAGCACAGGCTCCGGACGCGCAGGCTCAGCCGCCATGGCTCACGGGCCCAGCCGCTCCGCGGCACGCGGGATCCTCCCGGACCGGGGCACGAACCCGCGTCCCCTGCATCGGCAGGCGGACCCCCAACCACTGCGCCACCAGGGAAGCCCAGCACTGTAGTTCTTTAGTGATCAGTTACTTCATCCAGTTCCTGTCATTACTTTCTATGCCATTTTGGATCCACTTGTCAACATCCCCATCCAAAACTTCAATTTTAAGCCTTTTTGACCCTCTCAATTCAAGTTGTTTTTAAAACTACTACCATCCCTTAACTTCTTCAATTCCCCTTCACATAAGACATGTGTAACCTAAAAACTAACCCATTCATCAGTTAATGTTTACTAAGCTCAGTTATTCTCATTGGAACATATATTCATCTTATTCTTATGATGGTCTGTTTTCTTTGTCGTCATGATTTGAAGTAGTTTTTTCATCTGTAATACCACTTTTTGTATCACCAAAATGGGTGCTCCATGTTAGAAGATTGATATATTTCTGAAGTTGATGTATATTGTAAACAGTTGGTGCTCTGAAACACATATTAGGTGAATTGACTTATGTTAGGAATTTAAGTGTATTCTTTTGTAAAAAATCATCTCATAAAGAAGTTTGGGTTTTTGTTTTTTGTTTTTGTTTGTTTTGTGGTACGCGGGTCCCTCACTGCCGTGGCCTCTCCCATTGCGGAGCACAGGCTCAGCGGCCATGGCTCACGGGCTTAGCCGCTCCGCGGCATGTGGGATCCTCCCGGATCGGGGCACGAACCCGTGTCCCCTGCATCAACAGACGGATTCTCAACCACTGCGCCACCAGGGAAGCCCAGTTTGAGTTTTTATTACTGGATTTTTCGTAAGTAAATTTTAAAATCCCAAGTTAAGTATTTGCATATATGACAGCAAAATCATTTACCTTAACCCTCTTTTACCTATTAGGTGGCCAGCATCGAAATGTTCAACCTTTTAGTGATGAGGATGCATCGATTGAAACAATGAGCCATTGCAGTGGTTACAGTGATCCTTCCAGTTTTGCTGAAGATGGTATGAATTTTCAGTTAAGATTTGCAACGTTAGATAAAAGGATGATTTAGGTGGAGGAATTCTTGTAGCTAAGTATACTATTACCGCTCCCTATCTGCTTTTTTCTATTTAAATTACAGTGGTTGGTTTTTATTATTCCTTAGGACCAGAAGTCCTTGATGAGGAAGGAACTCAAGAAGACTTAGAGTATAAGTTGAAGGGATTCATTGACCTGACCCTGGATAAGAGGTAGGAACTACTGGAAACTCTTTTCTTCTGGGTGATTTCTGTCAGCCACTTTTAATTTAAAATACGTGCAGTTCTTTCATTTAACATTATGTTTTTCTAAAGCTCGATTTGTTTACTTTGTATATTTTAGTGTTTCTTATTCCTTTGGACTTTTAATGTAACAGTAGATAGGAACATGCCACTAGAATTTAGATTAATAGCCTAAGATTAGTCGTTGTTCAGTGTAAGAGCACATAACTGTATTTGATAATTGAAGTGGATTTGTTGAATTAAAAGTTAACCTTCAACTAGAAAGTATAACTAAACTTCAAAAAGTATCAAAGCTAAATTGTTTTCTTACTTAACAGTAGCTCTAGAACCAACTTAAAACAAATGGAATTTAAAAGCCCGGAAGATTCAAACAAGAACTCTAGACTTCTGTAGTGTTAAAAAAAGTGTGAGGGCTTCCCTGGTGGCACAGTGGTTGAGAGTCCGCCTGCCGATGCAGGGGACACGAGTTCGTGTCCCGGTCCGGGAAGATCACACATGCCGCGGAGCGGCTGGGCCCGTGAGCCATGGCCGCTGAGCCCGTGCGTCCGGAGCCTGTGCTCCGCAACGAGAGAGGCCACAACAGTGAGAGGCCCGCGTACTGCAAAAAAAAAAAAAAAAAAAAAAAAAAAAAAAGTGTGAGTTTACTTGAATATGTAATGTAGGAGAACATGTCTTATAAATTGAAACTATAAAATTTTATGTGGTCATTTAACATTGTGGTTATTAAACTAATAAACAAAACGTTATGATATAGAGTAGCTTAAAATCTTTTGTGTAATAAGGTGAGTTGTAGATGAAAATTAAATTATTATTGAAAAACTGTGAGAGCTTGATGAAAATTAGATTTTAAATAATCTGTAAATAGAAAAAGTTGAGAGGGAAATAAACTAAGTTTTTAAAAGTCTCATTGACCGATGGTATACTCCAACTGGATATTCTTTCTCTAACATTTTGTTTTAAATAGTGCGAAGACAAGGCAGGCAGCACTTGAAGGTATTAAAAATGTACTGGCTTCAAAGATGCTTTATGAATTTATTCTGGAAAGAAGAATGACTTTAACTGATAGCATTGAACGCTGCCTGAAAAAAGGTAATGTCCATATTTTTGAGTCACAGTCACAGAACTGAAAAGGAATTTGTTACCTTCTGTGCAGTAATATTTGTTAATAGCTCTTAGAAGTCTGGCTCACTCTTATAACTTTGTAATTGGCAGGGAATATGCCAGGCTTGTTAGAACTCAAAATCAAACTTGTTAGCTTTGTTTTGTTTATGTAATAAACAGTTTGAAACTAGGAAGGATTGGGGTGGATTATCAACTTCAGTTGTATCAGAAGAGGTGTTTGCCATCCTTTTGTATATAAGAAAGGCTTGAAACCATGTCTCAGATGTCAACAAAAAGTATTATTTATAAGCCATCCTACTTAATTTTTCTAAAATTAAAGAAGTATAATTATCTACCTCATTTCCTTATTTAAAACATCGATCATACCTGTCAATGACATCATTTCAGGATATCCCTTGGAATATTTGAATTCTAGAACTTTGTAATGGAGATTCTGGAATTCATATTGTGATCATAGAACTTTTATGATTATAGAACTTTTAAGAATGAAGAGAGACCTTAAAGATTAAGTCTAGTATTATCAAACTTTCAATTTTAGGAACTGCCAGATTTAGAAAGATTTGGGGCTGCCAGCCTAATTATTTTGCCAAGTAAGAACATTATGAAAATAATTAGCTTCAACTATCATCACTTTATCAACAAAATATTTCTAGCACCAAAAGTGTAGGAAGCACACATGTTCCTTTAAATTGAATGTGCTTAGCTTTATGTTCTTATTCTCATTTTACTTCAGATGAAAGCTTTGTCAAGAATGGGTGTTTGGAAACCCTTGATCTAATCCACCTCTCATTGTATAGGAAAAAGAAAGGCCTAGGAGACAGGAGACTGGTCTAAAGTTATATACCTTGTTATTGGTATAGTTTGATATCAGAGCCAAATTTTTTGAGATATTACAATGGCTTTGTTAAAAGTGTTTACATTGAAACTGTATCCACAAGGTAATTGGACTAGGTGACTTTTAAAAATTTCTTACAACCTGCATAAATATTTAATTTACCAGATAATAACTTAAGTTCAAAATTTGCCCAAATCCTTTGGTGTATACAGTTCTCAAGAGTTAACTTACATTTACCTTTATATTAACGTATTTTCTATAGTTTTAAAGAATCCCTTATTTTTAATCCCTTATTTATTAAAAAAAAAAACACAAAACGCTGGTGGAGGAAGCCCTGAAAGTTTAGTTTACCTCATGGGCTGTGTACATCCGAAATGCTTGTCAGATTAATTCAAGGGCTACTTGAACACTATTCAATGAGTACATGAAGGATTTGGAAGGTCAGATCAGTTTGAAATACATTATTTGGCTGAACTGTTACAGTACTCCCTTAAAATTGGTGTTAATCTGTATTTCACAGATGAGGAAATGTTTTGAGAATAAGAGTAATTGGTTGAAGATCATTTGGCTAATACGTGGTAGATCTAGGATTTGAGTGAGATCTGTTTCCAGAGTTAGAGCTCTTTAACCTCACTAGATTTATAGCTCATGTCAAAGCCTTGAGCATATTACGAGTTTCATAATTGGTAGATGCTATTTTGAAATTGAACAAATTTGGGAGATTGCTGCCTTAATAAGTCTATTGAAAATGATTTGTCATAGTTGCATTGTGGCTTCTTTTATAGGTAAAGGTGATGAGCAGCGTGCAGCTGCAGCACTAGCATCTGTTCTTTGTATTCAGTTGGGCCCTGGAATTGAAAGTGAAGAGATTTTAAAGACTCTTGGACCAATCCTGAAGAAAATAATTTGTGACGGAACAGCTAGTATCCAGGCTAGGCAAACTGTAAGTATAGGATTTTTAAATGTATATAGATCTATCTAGGCATGACAGCCAGACCTTGTGATGAATGATCTAGGAAAATAGCATCTTTAAAAAATATAGCAGGTTTTTAATTAACATTTTATTCTCATTTGTCCCTTTGTTTTTTTGAATTTTATTTTTTTAATTTATTTATACCACAGGTTCTCATAAGTTCTGTATTTTATCCATATTTGTGTGTATATATCAATCCCAATCTCCCAATTCATCCCACCACCACCCCCATTTGTCTTTAATTTTAGTGAGCAGGCTCAATATGACAACTGCCCTCTTAAATTTTCTGAGACTCAATAGAGCATCCCACATAGAGAAGATTTCTACATCTTTGAAATTGAACATCATTTGCCGATATGAAATACAGTGCTATGCTGAGTTATTTAGGATAATCCAGTTTTTATTGGAGCTTAAAGAAATGGTCTAGACAATGTTTATTGTGTGGTTATTTTTTATTCTAAGAAATGTAATGGAGTGGTTTCTTTAAAAAAAATTCTGGCTGTTGTGGCCTAAAAGTCCTTATGAGAGAGCTGAATGCTGTGGTTACACAGGTGGATTTGATAGATGTAGGAAACTCTGACTTGTGAAATATTTATCTGGTTTTGGGGTTTGGAAAAGCTTTCATTCTCTAATTGATATATACCACTTGCAACACTTAAGACTGTGGGTTTTGGGGGTTTTGTTTTTGTTTTTTGGTTGTTGGTTTTTGGTGTGCTAATAAGTGATTTAAATGATCACATGAACATGTTTTGCTTTATTCACAGAAACGTGAGGTGGTTGTAGTGGATTTAGAAAGTGGATTTGAATCTTAATGGATTTTAAGATTTGAATGTTACAGATCTTAAGAATCTTAAGGGTCTTAATAGATCTTAAAAATTTAATTTTAGTGGATTTGAATTTTAAGCTGTTTTCCTAACAAGATAACCAGTTTAAGTTTAAAGCTTTTTAATATTGATTATTCAAATTAGCTTCCTCTTTAGTATTACTTATGGTAAATGACATTAATCTTTGTATCAGATAAACCCCGAAGTCTCAGTGGCTTAATAAAAGTTTACTTCTTGTTCATATCACTGCCCAGTCAAGTCAGCAGGGTCCCTAGGCATCCATCCTGCATCTCTGCCCTACTTCTGGGTCCTTTCAGATGGCAACTATGGTAGCTAGATGGGGAAAGCTAGAGGACAGAGACATATCGCTTCTGCCAAGAGTTCCTTGGTTTACCAACTACATGGATGCTGGGAATAGCCTAGCTCTTTCTCCCAGAGGCAAAGGAATAGGAGTTCAGTGACATTATAGGAATCTCTGCCCCCCAATGGTTAGTAATCCTAAAATATTTAATCACGCTTTTGCTCTTTACCTTTCTGTTCTTCCTTTTTGTGTAATTTCATGCAACTTTTAAATTGTACAGGAGTATAGGGGTATTTGAAATGTTTGACAGAAAACACCATTGATTAGATATTTGAGGTGATCACTTAATTTTGGTTGCATGTGAGTTTGTTATGGTCATCTAAAGGCCCTTTCTTCATCCTTCTCACTCTTGCTGTGAATTAAAATTTTAAAAAACTAGCATTCTTCTGCATATTAGCAGAAGGAATCTTTATTAAATGTAGGCAGTCCTAATTTTTAATATGCCATTTCTCTTAGTAATCAAAAGGAGAGATGTGGCCTTGCTTCTGCTGCTTACTTAGGAGAAGGGATAATAGATTGAAATTTTTCTTTACTAAGAATAATGCATAGGCTACTTTTGAATTTTAACAATGTCCAATTTTTACCAGGATAAACTAATGAAAATAAAATTGTGACACCAAGCAGATTACTATTACAAGTGTCCTCATATTACTGGAAGAGAACTAGCTGAAACCTGGGCATATGAATGATGAATTTAAAGACTTAAGCTTTAAGCTTTAATGGTACTTGGAACAACATGAGGGAATTTTAGTGATAACATGTGGGGAAAAGGGAAATGAAGAATAATAAAGCCTTACGAATTTCAAATTCTGTTTTTATATGATTAATTTGTTAGAGCAGTGTTCTGAGAATTCATGGCTCCTATTTATGTTGCAGGTAGATTGTATATAGATATTCTGAATCTGTTTTATTAGGTAAGCTTTACCTTGGTAATCTTGGACTGTGTACTCACTTGTTTAGCATCCCCCCCTCCAAAAAAAAGAAACAATTATAGGATTCCCAACCTCTTTTCCAACATATTCCAAAATAAGTAAAATCTGAGTTAATGAGATCCTTCTTTAAGTCAGAAGTTTGAGGACAGCTATTTAAATTTTTTGAGATTTGTGTTTTAAAGGTTTTTAATAGAGTAGGTTTCTTTATCTCAAATGTCCACACTTCATCTCTGTCTTTGAGTTGGAGTTGAGTTTGAAATGATCTGGTAGATTAATGAAGGAAAATCTGAGAGAAATGGAGTAACTTTCCTAAAGTCATACTCTGAGTTTAGTAGCAGACCTTAGTGGGTTTTAGCCAAAACCCACTTCCCTTAACTTTTGACCTTATATTCTTTCTTTCTTTTTAATACTGTACTTGGGACCTAATGTAGTCATGTAGTTGAGAAATTATTTACATTGAATTATAAAAGCAGGAAGATGTAGAATTAATAAGAAAATGGCAAACATTAATGTCTGTTTTTGTTTTGCTATTTTTAGTGTGCAACTTGCTTTGCTGTTTGCTGTTTTATTGCCACAGATGACATTACTGTAAGTAGACAACCTTTTGAATCCAGTTGTTTGCACATTTCTCATTTAAGATGGTATCTTATTTCCTGTTCTTATGCATTAGGAGCTGTATTCAACTCTGCAGTGTTTGGAAAATATCTTCACTAAGTCCTATCTCAAGGAGAAGGACACTAATGTTGTCTGCAGCACCCCTACTACAGCGCTTCATATCAGCTCGCTTCTCGTGTGGACATTATTACTGACCATATGCCCAATCAATGAAGTGAAGAAAAAGCTTGAGGTGTATGTATTTTTAGTTTCTTATTTTATAAAATCAACATTTATTGACATAATCGGTTGTGTTCACATAATAATGACTGACTATTTTCTAGGCATTTCCATAAACTTCCAAGCCTCCTCTCTTCTGATGATGTAAACATGAGAATAGCTGCTGGTGAATCTCTGGCACTTCTGTTTGAATTGGCCAGAGGAATAGAGAGTGTAAGTATCTGATAGGTAAAACAAAAAGCTTGCATCACAAGGACCATTATTCCATCATAATCCTCACAATGAAGAAGTGTATGATAACTTTAGAGCATGGCCCACTGAGAACCTAGTGATTGATCGTTCTGCTTCTTGGCAGTGGTGATGTAATACTTTTAAGAGCATAAACCAATAAGGGTTGGTAGAGCAATATTTAAGTGTAGTTCATTATATTTAATTGTTGCTGCCTACAGAACTGAAGTTTAGGTACACTCTTATTACTCATGGAGAGAGTTGTCCCGTATAATCTTTTGGATCTGCTTGGATTTCTCAGACATCAGACATATTAAGGTAATTCATGCATGGATGCTTTATAATAAATGTTGGACAAATGGATGAAATATTATGTCAATATAGGTTGACATAATATTGAAAAGAATAAAAGTCTTTGTAGTTGAGTAGAGTCAGATAAAACCATTCTAGAAATAGTAGTCAGCGCTTTGCAGTGAAGTGGGGAAGAGATCAAATTCTGTTTTAATGTTAGGCTTCCCTATGATTATTATTATTTTTATTTATTTTTTTGTGCTACACGGGCCTCTCACTGCTGTGGCTTCTCCCATTGCGGAGCACAGGCTCCGGACGCACAGGCTCAGTGGCCATGGCTCACGGGCCCAGCAGCTCCACGGCATGTGGAATCTTCCCGGACCAGGGCACGAACCCGTGTCCCCTGCATCGGCAGGCGGATTCTCAACCACTGCACCACCAGGGAAGCCCCCTATGATTATGTTTTAACACATAGGACAGCTGTGCAAGATCCAGCTTATTGCATTTTGTTTACAATCAGTGCTACAGTGACTTCTGTGTAGAAATACTAGATTGGGGGATGATTTTTGTGACCTTAAGCATCTAATCCTGTGTATTTAAACTCTTCTGAAAGTTTTCTGTGGTTTCATTTCATTCTAATGCCACTCAGCCTTTGAAACCATTTAACTTATAGTCATTTTAGTATGAAATAATTATCCTTAGCTGACCTGTTTGAAGCAATTATATTGTTAGACTGAAACAGCCTATATCATAAAAGAACTGTAGCATAATGGATGTTTATGTACTGTGTTTTATATATTTTTAGAATATATAAATATATTTTACTTAGGCCTTAAATAAACCTGTGAGATGTGGGTGGTATTAACTATCCCCTTTTTATATCAGAGGACCTGAGACACAGATTGCTAATGTAATTATGCCCAAGGTTATGTATGTCTAAGTAATGGATGTTTGTGATTCAAACATAGATGTTCTGACTGCAAAACCTGTTTTGTATGACAATAATCTTCCTCATATAGCTGTAATTACTACACTGATTTTTTAAAAGTCCAATTCTATGTAAATTCCTCTAAATCTAGAATGTTGATGTAATAGTTCATGCTTCATAATTTATTGGGCCTGTCTTATTTAATCCTTAAAACTATCATGTGGTGGGGGGGTGGATATTTTCATTTTACAGGTGATGAAACAGATTCGTAATTTTTAAAACTTGGTGTAGTGAGTAGTAGGCTTGAGGTTCTCATCTAGGACTTTTGATCCTGTTGTGTGGCAATGACTATGCAATTTTCTTTTCATTATTGATAAGAGTTAGTTAGGTATTTGTCCCTCTAGGAGCCCATTTTTCATTTGTCCCTGAGTGTAAAGTTTTACTATGCAGTTATCCCAAACTTCAGTAAATTGCCTTTTGGATGCTGTTTATGGACTATTTTTGTTATATTTTAGGTTCTCTTTCTTTTTAAAGCACAGGCACTTTATGGAGACATTTCCCTACAGTACTTAATATTTATTTTCACAAGTACTATATTCAACTCAATGGTTCAGACTCTGTAAACTAGATTGAGTTTTATTGATTGCTAAGATTATTTACCATGGAGTTTCTCAACTTCAGCACTGTTGATACGTTGGGCTGGATAATTTTTGTTGTTGGAGGGGTGCTATCTTGTACATTTCAGGATGTTTAGCAGCTTCCCTAGCTTCTACTCATTAGAGGCCAGTAGCACCTCCTGGCAGATGATGATAACCAAAAATGTCTTTAGACATGGCCAGATGTATGCTGGGAGGTAAGATTGTTGAGGCCACTAGCAGTAGTTCCCAGTTCTTAGAACAAATTAAGGTAATGCATAAGGTCTTGTTAATTTTTGGTGTATTCTCCCATATATATATTTTTAAATCTTCCATAAATTTTCTTTTTGAGAATAATACAAAAGAACAAGTAGTCAATGAAATGTGTAGAGAACTTCCAGTCCCTGAAATGTATTTGTTTCTAGCAGTAAAATGATTCCCATTTTGTTATGATGGAATCAAATTTATTAGAATTTAAATATACAGATCAAAGTATCGTTGGACTGTTTTAATAACATCTTATCAGCTTTGGTACCTGCTTTTCTAGATTAAAATCTTCTTGACAGGTGTTATTTCCAGCTAACTCAGACATAGGAAGTTGAATCAGAACATTTGAAGAAAACATTTGTTAGAACAGTTAAGAATATACAATCTCTAAAATACTGACAATGAGAAAATACTTTAAATTAAGAATATCTGTGTTAATTTCAAGCCTATTTTCCATGAGTGTAATAACTTTTTTCATTTTAGACATTAAAAGAAATTATATTTATAGTTTTTGAGATTGAACAATTATGTATAAAGTGTGAAGAATGCCTAGAATAAGAGCTGCTTGTTTTTCTTTTTTTAAATTTTTGGCTGCGTTAGGTCTTTGTTGCTGCACGTGGGCTTTCTCTAGTTTCAGCGAGTGGGGGCTCCTCTTCGTTGCGGTGCGTGGGCTTCTCATTGTGGTGGCTTCACTTGTTGAGGAGCATGAGCTGTAGGTGCACGGGCTTTAGTAGGTGCAGCATGCGGGCTCAGTAGTTGTGGCATGTGGGCCCTAGAGTGCACAGGCTCTAGGGTGTGTGGGCTTCAGTAGTTGTGGTGTGCACGCTCAGTAGTTGTGGCTCTAGGGCGCAGGCTCAGTAGTTGTGGCTCATGGGCTTAGTTGCTCCATGGCATGAGGGATCTTCCCAGACCAGGGATCGAACGCATGTCCCCTGCATTGGCAGGATTCTTACCCGCTGCGCCACCAGGGAAGTCTGAGCTGCTTGTTTTGATAGAATAAGTTAAGTGATTGTTACCACCAATGCAAAAAATGTTAAATAGGCATTAATAACTAGAACTGGAGATGGGTCACCTTCTGGCTTCCATGAGTGTCTGCTCTAGTTTTGGTCAGCTAAAGAACTTGGAATCATCTTTTAGTTTAATGTGGTTGTAAAATTTAATCAGGGAGTAAAAACACCCAAAATAAAGAGACTTTCAAAGTATAGCCACTTAAACTGTAAAAAGGAAGCCCATAGTCAACTTAAGGTCATAGCAAATAGTAATACATTTTGTGGCTTCCCTACAAAAGGGGTTAAAATATCTTCCTTTCTTAAATAATTTAATCACTTGAGTTGTACACCTAATGTAAATACTCGGTTGCTTATTTGAAATATGGCCAATAAATTAGAAATTAGGTGCTTTAAAAAGCATTGCTGATAGCTTGCCCTTTTGGAATAAGAATATTTGGAATTCTGGGAATATGTGCTTTGGGGACTGTGCTTTGGGGACTAGGGAGCCAGGGGGTAGAAGCTGTATTGGTTTATGTGTATCTGACTATCATTGAACTTGGAAATCCCAGTAATGTCTTGAATACAGTAGGACTACAGTAAGCATTGGTTGATTGCATCTGGTTATACTTGGAAGAGGAATATTCATTGTTTGGTGGTAGTGTATCATCTTGTAGGCAACATTTCTGGATTAAATTTTTGCATGACAATAAGTGTTTATGTGTGTATCTATGCCAAGATCTCTAAATAGCTCAAAGATTTGCATTGCTCTGTGTAACCCTGTTGGATATTTCCAAGGAGGACTGTTTTTTGTTAACTCTAGAAGAGGTTTGGGGGAAAGAAACAACAAACCACAAACAAAAACAAATTTTTTTTTTTCTGACCAGGACTTTTTTTACGAAGACATGGAGTCTTTGACTCAGATGCTTAGGGCTTTGGCTACAGATGGAAATAAGCACCGGGCCAAAGTGGACAAGAGAAAGCAGCGGTCGGTGTTCAGAGACATCCTGAGGGCGGTAGAGGTAGGCCACTTAATGCTGTAATAGATACTCCTGGATGGTTGGTCTATAAACCCCATTTATCTTCCCTTCCTTTCCTAGATTTCTGCTTCCCCCAATTTCACCACTGGCTTGCGAAGATATCTTGTCTTTCTGACTTGTCCTGTAACTTCCCCTCCCTCCGCCCTTGCCAATCCTAGACCAGTACAAAAGTATCTGGCTTTTTCACCAAGTTTGTTGAGTGCTTTTGAAATTTAAAAACATTCACAACAATGTGGTTTTGCCATTAATATTTATCCAAACTTAGTTGTGTCTTCAAGTCTACCACAACTAGGCAAATTCTACACCCTTATATGTGTGGTAGTACTTCCACTTTCTAGTCTATTCCTATTTCAGGGATGGAGGTATTGGTTTAAACCACAGTATTCATTTCAGCATATACATGTCCATTTAGAAATTGTGTTTATGTAGGATCTCTTTAGATCATTTTGGTTCCCCTTACAATTGTTGTTCTTCTATTGGCCAGGAACGGGATTTTCCAACAGAAACTGTTAAATTTGGTCCTGAACGCATGTATATTGATTGCTGGGTCAAAAAACATACATATGACACCTTTAAGGAGGTTCTTGGATCAGGGATGCAGTACCACTTGCAGGTGAGTGGGTGACATCCTTTCTGTATGTTTGCTTTTAAATTAGGGAGGAGTTTTAAATCTACCTTACTTAACTGGCTTTTGAAGTTAGTTTGAATATACAGAATGTTTTCAGCATATGATATGCAAAATAGCAAATTTATTTTTGAAAGTTAAATTGAATAAATATGAAACTCTTCTTTTTGTTTTTGTATTGTGTAAGCCTAGTGGAGCATCTATATGGCTGTTGGAACACTATTGATATCTTTGTAGGGAAGCAGATAGTTTGACATAGCTTTCTTGAATTCAAGGCATTGGAAAACCATTTGGTCTTATGAGAAACAGAAAGAAAATAAGTGACTTAACATTCATATTTATAAGCTCTGCATAACTTCTGTTAACCAGATTTTAGTTTATGTAGTTAAAAAAAAGAGCTGATATTTAATACTGAGCCTTATTACCTTTCTCTTTTATTTAAGTCAAATGAATTCCTTCGCAATGTTTTTGAACTTGGACCCCCAGTGATGCTTGATGCTGCAACACTTAAAACAATGAAGATTTCTCGTTTTGAAAGGGTAGGTTTGGTTTTTGTTTTCCATAGAACTAAATGCACAGAAGAAAAGTGGAGCCAAAGCTTTGATTCTGCCAGGTGATAAGTATTTCGCTATGTCTGTGAGATTTTAGTTCTCATGATGTTTCAGACACAGAGTAGCTGGACTAAAAGTATAGAAACTTCACTGCATTTACAGTATGGAGGGTTATGATGAAAAATTTTTATCTGTAATCCTATTAACATAGAAACTATTTTCATTTTTTGTTTCCTTTTGCTCTATGAAGTTTATATAGTTAAGGATAAATATTTACACAGTGCTTCTTTCATATCAGATAACTGAGCCTAAACTTAGTAAGTACCAGATTCATTTTACAAATGAGGAAACAAATGTTCTCAGAGAGTTTGTAACATTAAATAGTGGTTAATATTATTTTTATTTAACATTTCAAAAACCCTTATATTTTTATTTTTTTTTACTAAGGTAAAATTCACATAACATAAACTATTCTACACTCTACAATTTAGTGGCATTTAGTACACTTACAGTGTTGCACAACTGTCACCACTATTTAGTTTCCAAACATTTTCACCACCTCAAAAGGAACGTTATGTCCATTAAGTATTCATTCTCCATTCCCCTCCCCTCTTCTCCCCCCAGCTGCTGACAGTCACTAATGTGCATTCTGTCTCTGGATTTACCTATTCTGGATATTTCATATACATAGAATCATATAACGTGACCTTTTGTGACTGTTTTTTTTCATTTAGCATAATGTTGCCAAGGTTCATCCATGTTGTAGCGTGTCATTACTTCAGTCCTTTTTGTGGCCGAATAATCCTTCATTGTGTGGCTATGCCACATGTTTATCTGTTCATTAGTTGGTGGACATTTGGGTTGTTTCCACTTTTTGGCCCTTTTAAATCGTGCTGCTATGAACATATATATACAAGTTTTTGTTAGAGCACCTGTTTTTGATTCTTTTAGGTGTATACCTAGGAGTGGAGTTGCTTGGTCACATGGTAATTCTGTGTTTAACTTTTTAAGGAACCACCAAACTGTTTTCTACAGTGACTGTAGTGCATTTTGCATTCCCACTAGCAGTATAAGAGTTCAAATTTTGACATCCCTACCAACCCTTTTTTGGTTTTATTTTTGTTTTAAATTATAGCCATCCTAGTGGGTCTGAATTGTTTAATTGTATATTATAAAGAATCTTTACATTTAATCATTTTGATGGCCATATAATTGTTGGGTATTTTAAAACTGTTTTTAATAAATACTAATATTTTTACATAATTTCTCTTTTGAATTATTTCTTGGAAGAAATCCTTGCATAGGACTACAGGGCTTGATTATGATTTTTTGATATGCATTGCCAAATTACCTTCCAAAATAATTATGTCATTTTAAATTATTTTCAGTGGTGAATGAAAGCATGTAGCTATTACACACATATTTGACAGCATTGGGTTTTATAATTTTAAAAATTTGTTAGTTTGAATGAAACCTTATGATATTTTTCCTTATTTTAATTAACAGCAAAGTTGAGTATTTTGTTCACATTAATTCATGATTTGTCTTTTCCTTTATCAGAATAAATGTTTATATACTTAAAAAAATTTTTTTGGCTGGAATTTTCTTGGTATTTTATTTTACATGTTTGACTATTTTTTTTCATACAGAATAGCCATGAACTATAATGTGTTAATTTTCCCCCTCATTTTTTGTGTCTGTCTTATAAACATTTAAAATATTTCTAGAGTCAAATTAGTTTATTTCTTTCCTTTGTGATTTTTTTAATTTATCTTTTTTTTTTTAACTTTATAAGAATATCTGAAGCCTTAGTGGCTCACCTGTATTTTCCTTTTCTTCATTTCAGCATTTATATAATTCTGCCGCCTTCAAAGCTCGAACAAAAGCTCGAAGCAAATGTCGAGATAAGAGAGCAGATGTTGGAGAATTCTTCTAGGTTTTTAGCATTTGAAGACCACTTTCTAATTTCCCTTTTTTTAAAAAAAAAATAATTTCTAATGTATTTAAACTCTAGAGACAGTTTTTTATCTTGGGTTAACAGATAGCTTTTGTAGTAGGGGTTATATTATAATTTAATGTATAGTATTGCAAATGGTGAGTTCTGGTTATTGAATATTCTCCATATATATAATCAGTAAACATGAATAAAGTGTTTGTAGTGTGTGGTCATTTTCTATTTATGAAGGGAGCAAAAATATAGTATTTCACTTGATTTCATGATGAGAAAAACTATTAGCTGAGGTTAAATTTCTTACGCTGTGGTTGTCAGAAATATTGATTATAATGATATAGATATACAAGGTATTTAACTTAAGATCTTAGACAGATGAGTTCTGGATACAATTTTGGGAGCTAGATCTTCTGGAAAAGCTGCTGTTATTTTCAATTTTAAATGGAACCTAATAATTTTGTCACTGGGATCAACAAAGGGAATTATACCATGAGACCTTACAGCTGCATTTACAGGCCATTCAGTCCATCTGTTATTCATAATGAATTTGTATATGTCAGAAAATTTGCTAACCATGACCTCTGAGGGCGGTAACACTAATTTTATCTGCTGTGTAAGACCTTGTGCTCTTTATTTTGAAATAAAGATCTTTTCAAACTAAAAGTGCTTCTTTTTTAATAAAGAAACTTTATGGGTTTGAAGTTCAGAGTTCAAAATGATGAAATGGGGTAGGGAGAGAGTGAAAGAACTTGCTTTGTATATTTGGAAACATGAAAATAAATGAAAAAGTGTAGCAATATATCATTGGCATTCCAACTATTAAGACTATTGCTGCTTGGTTGCCCATGAGGTGATTTTTTTACTTTATGGGAAGTTGTAAGCATTTTGACAATGTATTAGGGTTTTGTTATTATTAAACTTTATATTAAAATTACATTGCACAAGTAATACCTGCAGTTTAGAATGCATAGATTTATTTCCTTATATTAATGCAGAAAATAGTGATAAGAGGGGTGGGGAAGCATTGTAGATAAGGACAAAAATAGAGGTATTTTTTCTAAACTAGCATTCCTCTACCACATCTTCAACCTCTCCTGGAAGGTCTGATGTGCCCCCTTCATTGAAAATCGTTGGCCGGCCTGTGCAACCACTCTTGCTTCTGGGAGTATGAGTTCCATCCCTCAGAAACAGTGCAATGGAAAACAGACTTGGAATCTCGAACCTGGCTTTGTATGTTGTCACTCTTTATATTCCAAGTAGGTTAGAACCATGGAGAAGAGATTGCAAATAATATTTTTTTCTAAATTTTCAATTTCATTTATGTATATTTTAAAATACTAATGAATTTTTATTCAAGTGATGTATATACATAGTATAATAATATTTCAAGGCTTATAAGGAAGTTAGCCCCCTGTTGCCATCCTTTCCCATTTCTCAGGAGGCATTTCGTTCCAGCCTTTATAGTTTTTTCCTAGCACCTTGGTTTCAGATTTCTAAATAGTATGCTTACACAGGTATTTCTTTATTTGATAGGTGAAGATTTCTGCCTTTTTACTTTTCCCTTCTCCCATTTTTTGTTTTTTGTTTTTTTTTAGTTAAATCAGCATCATTTGCATTATAGTGACCATATTTCTATTCATTTCTGAACTAGATGGTTTACTATGCTTACATTTCCATTCTCCTAGGATATCTTGTCTTCGTTTTACAAACATATCGCTAACTTTTCCAAAATAGTCCCAAGAAAATTTGTAAAACTCTTCTTTAATCTATCTTCCACATGGTCAAAGCCCAACAGAGTACTTGTTTCAGTATAGACTAACTTCTCTCTCAGCTTGGTATATACAGCTGTTTCCTGAGACTTCATCATCCTGGGATTTGTTTTCCTCTCACGAATTGGATTCCACATCTCCTGGACCCCCTGTCTTCGTTATTAGGTTACTTTCCTGTTAAAGTGGAACACTTCCTTCAGTAACTTCTGGAAATGAGTGTGTAGGGAGGTCAGTTATTTTGGGACTTTAAATGTCTGACAGATACTTTGGCTTGGTATATAAAATTCTAGGTAGAAAACCAAATTCAGGATTTTGAAGGCATTGCTCTATTCTAATGAAAGTGTTGCTGCGATATCTGATGGGATTTTAATTTCTGATTTGTTTCTTTTGTTCTTTGAATCTGTCTCTGCTGTTCTAAAAGTGGGTGGTACTGTGCTTTGGTGGACTCAACAATCTGGAAAATACTAAGTTCTTGACCTCCCCTCTGCCTTCACACACACATACACATTTTCTTTGATCTGGAACTCCCATGAGATACTAGAGCTTCTGGGTTGAGCCTCTGGCCTTATTTCTTGGGAGATTTCTGTAACATGGTTTTCCAGTCTTCTTATTGCATTATATTTTTGGCTAACGTGAAATTACCTGCCTGTATTTAGCTCCATGCTTCACTTTTGCCTCCAGTTTCTGAGCCTGCCTGAATTCTGCGGGGTCTGTCACTTCACTCAGCAGTGTTGGTCCTCCAGAGGTCTGCTAAGGCAGGTACCAACCACCCTTTCCTTCCCATATTTGATACATTTGTTGAAATCTTGCTCAGTGTTGTTTCCTCCTATTTTTATACTTGTGGTTTTATCATTTTTAATCTGCCTTTTTACTGGGATTTTAGGAGGAAGACGATATAAGCAAGTGTTAATTTGTATATTAAATTTATAGACGGGTGCCTTTTTTGTCAAATTGAGGGGTAGTTGCTAGACAGGATAAGTGGGGATTCAATGTGAAAGAATGCTTGAGTTTTCTTCAGAGCAGTAAAATAGTATATGAGAGACCAATTCATTCCTTGATTCTTGGTTAATCTTGCTGGCTTAAAGGAATTTAAAATGGTCCCTGCCTAGTAAGTTCTTCGAGGTTCAGTCATTAATTTTGAACCAGTTGGTATCTTTGACTCAAGTCTGGTGGCATGTTTTAATTTCCTGGGGATGAGATATAATATTTGAAAGAAAAAGCAAGAAATACTTGAAAATATCCCCAGATTGAACAGTTCATGTGAGAATACCTATTTTCTTTTTGTGACTCAAAACTCTTCTGGATGTGGCCTTTCAGATACGGAGTAGATAAAATGAGGTAGGTTGTCTTGTTTTGTTCTTCACTGGTTCTCCAGAAGTCTAACGGCTCATAAGCCTTAAAAAATCTCATCCCCCTCACTGGTGTAAAATAGGGTTGAATTCAGACTTTGGCAGGAGTTGCTTAGTCTCCATTTTCCTCACCTTTGAGGCAGAGTGGAGGTGACTGATACTTCAAGGGTTAGGTTTACAGGAGAGAGAAAAACTGTTCAAAATGAGGCCATCCTATTATTTTTTCAAAGAATAGATGGTTTAAAACAGATGAGGTAGTTGGGAGATTAAAGCTGAATATGATAATTAAAATAATAGCTAACAAACATTCTCATTTTCCAAGAAATTTGGCATGGCTTTTAATGTATTATATGCTTCTGAGAAAAAGTTACTAGTTACATTGTCTTTCTTCATGAACTGGTCCTCAGGTATAGATGAAGCTTTGAAAGATGACACTCTTTTCCCCCAAAAGGAGAGTGAGGTCCATACTGAATCCAGACGTAAAAGGAATTTTGTGGAGCAAACATTTTCTAATTGACGTGCAATATGTCTCAAGGATGAATTAATGTATGTCTAGCGATGGCAATGGAGGGTAGGATTATAAAGGGTTACGTATCCGTTTACCACTTAACCCTCAGTATGCTGCCTGGATAGTCGGGGGTGGGCTTGTGGTATAGTCTACTCCTCACTGTGCTGCTTTTATGTACCCCAGAGGGCAGACGGTCCTTGGCACGTGTGAGAGGGAACCACGTCAGAGGCTGACATTCCTGAGAAAGGAGGATGCATTTAAAAACTCACAGAATAAAGCCTTTGAAAAGGAAAGAAAGTTGAGATAAAGTGCTTCCATTGCCGGCAGTGGAGGCACTGGGTCTGTAGCCATGCAATCTCCCACGCACAGTCTGCTTCTGTAGCTACTGCAAGCCCTAGGCGTCCTCTGATCTGCCCTCATCCTGGTTAGACGGTCAGCCTTATTCTTTTCCTGTTGACTGGAGTCCTGTGCAAGTTAGTTGTCAGAGCGGCAGCTCCAGCCTGCTACCCGATATATATGGGAACACCTGGCAGAAGTGCAGGAACTGTGTCAGTTTACACATCGGCCAAATAAGGACATAAATCTCAGTCCAATCAGAACCTCATCAGTTACCATTAAATCAAGGCATGGTGGTTTTTTTCTTTTTGAAGCATAGTCCCAGTACTATATTTACTAAAAACCTTAGGCACTATGAAAAAAAGTCAGTATTTGGAATCTTATACTGCTTGGCTAAGTTAACACTAAATATAGACCAGCAGTTTCATGCTGGGGTTTATGGGCCTTATAGGAGCACCGTGTGCCGAAGGGAGGCAAAGAAAGAGCTACAGAATTTCTGGCAAGTCATAGTTGCTTCTGAATAATTTGTTTTTCCTGGTAACCTAGCAGTCAAAGCTCACATTTTTGTAAGTAATTTGCATGCTATTACTCTACTGAGACTGAATTATAATTCTTGAGGCTGGGATGTTTTTTGTTGCATGTGCTCTGTGCTTTTTTTTTTTTTAATTTTTTAAATTTATCTTTGGCTGCGTTGGGTCTTTATTGATGTGTGCAGGCTTTTCTCTGGTTGTGGTGAGCGGGGACTACCCTCCGTTGCAGTGTACAGGCTCCGCGTTGCGGTGGCTTCTCTTGTTGTGGAGCACGGGCTCTAGGCACGCGGGCTTCAGTAGTTGCGGCACGTGGGCTCAGTAGTTGTGGCGCACAGGCTCAGTAGTTGTGGTGCATGGGCTTAGTTGCTCCGTGGCGTGTAGGATCTTCCGGGTCCAGGGCTCAAACCCGTGTTCCCTGCATTGGCAGGCGGATTCTTAACCACTGCACCACCAGGGAAGCCCTACTCTGTGCTTTTTAACTTTTGATACAGATGATTTAGACTTGATTTTAAAAATTACTTCCTGGATGTGAAGAGGCACTGACTCTGAAATGGAATTATAGAACAAATTACCATGACTTGCTCAATAAAGCTTCCTATTAGCTTTGAATTAAATCCTATTATAACAATTTTGATTTTGTGGCAAGCAGTGCTGGTTTGAGTTATTTCTCTGGTTTGATACCAAGCACCTATGGGAAAAAGTAAAGAGCAAAGCAAATTTTCATAGACAATGATATTGGTCAGAATATTTATTAGTAGGTAGTCAAAGAATTCTTAAATGACAAAAAGAATCAGCTGTTAGCATTGATCTAAACTGGAGGAAAATAAAATTACTTACATGTTTCAGGTCAAGGTATTAGGGTTCTATGAAAAGGATGCTACTTTGGTTGGTCAGTCTCACTTCATGAGCAAATTTGCACACCGCAGTCAAGAAGGAGGGTCAAGTCAGTGCAATGCAGAATTTAGTAACACTCTGGCTGCTCCAGCACTGCTGGTTGTTCCCAGATGCTCTCATGTGGAGATGCAAAGATAGCAACAACTGGGTGTCAAACAGCTATGGGTCCTGGCTTGAGGGCCATGTGATCTTGTATCCATTTACTCACAGGGTCATTTGCAGGCTCAGGGTCATTTGCAGGCTCTTGGTGTCCGTGAACCACACCCAACTCAGTTTTCTCTACTGGCTCTTTATTTTTCATTTGCATGTTGCATTTAATTAAAAATTAATTTATTTACATGCATCTATTTACATTGTGACTTTACCCAAATGAAGAGATTTCCATTCATAGCACTTCAGAGTTCACTCTTAGTTGTTATGTTAGTGCTTCTGGGTTTGATGTCGCATTGAATCACCTTTTGAGTTAGCAGCAAGGCCAGTAGTTTGGAGATTTTATTAGTCATGCAGCTCTTAAGTCAGTTTTTGTAGCTATGATTTTCTAGCTAGTCCTCTACTTTGTAAACACAGATTCAAGCCTCAGTATGAGATTTAAGCAATAGTAATTACATCCCTAGAGGGGAAGCTAAGGCTCAAGGCTGTCAAGTCAGAGATCCAAAAATGAACCATGTGTCAGCCACCAAGCCTAAAATAGACGCTGTGTCTGAAACAATGATCCTATGATGGGACACAACCTTTGTGCCTCATCAGATTAGTGTTTGGGATAATATATAAAGAGGATAAAATATAAAACATTTTTAAAAGAATAGTTTAGGAATCTGTGAGCATGCATCAGTCAACTCTTTTGGTTTTATCTGTAAAAGGATGAGATTTGATTGATCTCTAAGGCCCCTCTGTTCTATATGCTGTTACTTTTTTTTTTTTTTTGTCACTTAAAGTTATTCCCTTAGGAATGATCCATGAAGTATATTTGGAATTCAGTAATATCTATATCTAAAGTGCCTCAGCAGTATCTTACCTAAAATATTCAGGGAGTTAGGTGTTCTTGTTAATTAAAATTTCAGCATAACTGAAACACCCTTTTAGATTTTTACTTTGAAAAAAATTTTAACTAGTTCATGACTTTTCGAGCTCACTGTTTTTCTTAGCTAGGGTTCTGGGGGAACTTTTTTTTTTTTTTACAAGTACTAGTAGGTTTTTAGTTATTACTGGGAAATTGTTTGGTCTTAATATTTTATCGTGCAGTTTAATCTGTTTAGTAAATGGCTGATACTTTTTTTTTTTTTTTCAGATCCTCTATAGGTGTGCATCTTTTTTTTCCTGAATTTGGTTTCTCCTAACTCAAATCATATTTGCCTTCATTCTGCAGCTGGGCATTAAAGGAAATTTTTAAAATGTTAAGAGGAAGTCAATAGTGTGTTGCCTCATATGGGCAGATGTGAAGTTTTCTGCATTGCTTTTACTAAAGTCCAGATAGATATGACATGAGGATTCTTAACCTGTTTTATGTTAGTGTACTTATTATTAACTGCCTCAAATTCTTTTGGAAATAGTGAGATTTAAATCCTAAATAAAATATTTTAGGTGTTCCAACTTAACATAAATCACTGGCTTCTAAACTTGGCACTGGGCATCTGAAGAATAGGATTGGAGATTACTCTATGGAGTTTTCAGTCAACTGGGGAAATCAAAGATGTAAGCAAATAAATGCGATAAAATAGAACAGATGTTCTGATAGAAGAATGTACAGTATCCAGCAAGGGCACAAGGGAAAGACAGGTTGATTCTTAATGGAGGTGAGGTTTGAGCTGAGTCTTGACAAAGGATTCGGGAAGGGTGTGGAGAAGAAAGGTAGCACAAGGGAAGGGGCAGTGAACTCTGAAACGTGAGGCCTGCTTCCAGCCCAGCAGCTAGCTAATGTATGATCTTGAGCATTTACCTTCTGAGCTTCAATTTTCTCATTTGTGGAAAGGATGGGGGCTAGATGAGAGCATGTCTAAAATCCTTTCCCGATCAAAAAATCCCACATCCATTATTAGACTTATTTTATGAAAAGAGATAACTGTGAAGGAGAAAGCTTTGATAGCAATCGGAATTTGTCTTCTTCGAACCTTCTTTTCACATAATTAAAAGGTCACAAGTTCTCTGTTGTGCTAGAGAGACATCTTAAAATAGAACTTTTTAATCCATTCAGATTTTTCAGTGTAGCTTGAACTTGTGCTATCATTAGAGAATATTATCTTCAATGTAAACCACAATTTTAGAATACTTATTACGTAAGTGACCTCACTCTAAGGAAACACAGAAGGAAGAGACCTGAGAGGTGCTGAAGTTTAGCCTCCAACAACTGCAGTATTCATCTCCGTACTCAGTTTGCTAAGATTTTTGTCTTGAGGTCTCAGAGCCAGTCTGTAATGACTACAGGATACCTTTAAGGTAGGGACTCCTATACTATAGGGACTCCTATACTATATTGAGGGAGAATATAAAAAGTATAGTTTTGTATTAAAGCCTCATCAGTTAGAATGGTTCACAGTAACATTTTCTTCTCTCAGAATCTTTATGGCCACAGGCTGCCTAGCTTAATTTTATCTTTTTATGTGTTTATACATCATCTTCTTGCACAAAGGATTTGAGAAGTCTCACCAGAATACGAACAGTGTAATAAAGGGAAACATTCAAAAATCAATGACAAAAAATTAAAAGAGGCCCAGGGAAAATACAGACAGAATTGAGAAATCTGAGCAGGAAGAAAGAGCAAGTGCAGATAAGCAGGGTATTAAAGCGTTAAAATTGGGACACACACTTGACTCTGAGCTTCCTGGCAAGCAAAGCAAAAAAGAGTTTCAATGTTGTCCCCCAAAGGAACAGCTAAACTTTTCCAGCCCTTCATTTGGCAGTAGTATGTGTGGGTGGGTCTTCACGGGCCAGCCCAACTTCCTGTGGACTGTGATCCGTGTGAAGGCCGGCTCCCCAGCCCCGCCTCTCGTGTTTAACAGCAGTGTTTTCTTCCAGGGACAATGAATCCTTCCCGGGACACCGGCTCTGGAGGCATTCCTGAAGATAGAAAGCTTTATGTTGTGGATTCCATAAATGACTTAAACAAACTAAACCTCTGTCCTGCCGGATCGCAGCATCTGTTCCGTATGTGTGCCTTCCCAGGCTAGGCCGCCTGTCCGGGCTTCTAGGCCACCTAAAAATAGCAAATGCTGAGCTGGACCTGTGGTCATGGGCTCGGGGTGGGGTGGGCGTTAGGAAGTCTCTGTGTTAGAGATGCTGTTTAGTATTAGGCAATTTTTGCTTTTGTTTTCTGAATACTTGCCAGGCTTGTGGGCTTTCTTGGCTCTTAAGCAAGATTTGAACTCTTGTCTTTAAAAGTTCTGAGAAGTTCCCTGTGGAGTTTCTTTCCCTGGAAAGCAGTGGAGGCTGCTGAGATGAGGCTTACTCATCCCTCTTGGCCACTTTTATGCCTTCTAGTGACCACAGCCAGGTCACCGAGGGTGCCCACTTTCATAGAGAGGTCTTACTTTGTAGCGGATTGTTCCACACGTTTATCTAGTTTGAAAAAAAAAATCATTAAGATTTTGTTGGGCAAAAAAGTCAGCTTCATTTTTTTAGATTACAGATTGCCTCAATTAAAGCATTAGAAAGAGGAGGGAGAAAACAAAATAAAAAGCTGCTGAATGCTAAATACTACATGTGTACTTGTCCCCTAAATATTATAAATGAGTTTTATCAGGTTATTCTGAGCCCCATCTTTTCTAGTTTAAATGCTGACATTCCAACACAGGTGATAAATGCCCACTTGTTGTTTGTTTCACATGCACTCGAAACTCTTACTGTCCCAATTTTATGTCCATTATTTCCCTTCTAAATCCTTTTTGGTTTTATTTTATTTTTTATTTTATTTATTTATTATTAGTTTTTGGCTGCGTTGGGTCTTCGTTGCTACACGTGGGCTTTCTCTAGTTATGGCAAACGGGAGCTACTCTTCATTGCAGTGCACGGGCTTTTCCTTGCGGTGGCTTCTCTTGTTGGGGATCATGGGCTCTAGGTGCGCGGGCTTCAGTAGTTGTGGCGTGCAGGCTCAGTAGTTGTGGCTCACGGGCTCAGTTGCTGGGCGGTATGTGGGATCTTCCTGGAGCAGGGCTCAAACCCGTGTCCCCTGCATTGGCAGGCGGATTCTTAACCACTGCGCCACCAGGGAAGCCCCCTAAATCCTTTTTGAATTCTTGTTTTTCTCTTCATTTTAATTTGTTCAGATTTTCACCTGTTTTTACTGCAGTTGGTCTCAATAAATGCAGGTGTTTGGGTGCCAGCTTATGCCGTGGCTATGATTAGGAAGGAAATGCTCTGGAGGGTGTGACTCAGGATGTCCCTATAAAGCGCAGGACCTAAGCCCCCACCTCTCCATAATCAAGTAGCAGAGGGTGTGGGACTGTTACAAAGTAGGAGGGATTACAGAAGGCAATTCAAGGATCTCCATTACCGCGAGTTTCTGTATTTCTTTTTCAATTTAGTTTGGGTGTTATTAGGCAAATAGGCCTTACAAAACAGTGACCAAATGCAGACAATTCATGGTTTGGGTGAACCAAACTGGTTTATAAGCATGGTTGCATTTTCAGTTCAACTGTAAAACATTCAAGAGAACCTTGCTTACAGAGGGTGTCCATCCTGAAAACAGCTTTTAGAAACCAAATTACATCAGGGTCATTTTTTTTTTTTTTTTTCAGTATGCGGGCCTCTCACTGTCGTGGCCTCTCCCGTTGCGGAGCACAGGCTCCGGACGTGCAGGCTCAGCAGCCATGGCTCACGGGCCCAGCTGCTCCGCGGCATGTGGGATCTTCCCGGACCGGGGCACGAACCCGCGTCCCCTGCATCGGCAGGTGGACTCTCAACCACTGCGCCACCAGGGAAGCCTATCAGGGTCATTTTGATGTTGTTGTTTAAATGGATATAAGCATAACTGGTTATTTTTATAGGAAGTAAAAGTTTTCTGGGAGATATCTCAGAGTGTTCAGCCTTTCACCCAGAGTAAGTGGCCCACAGCCAGCTGTGTTTTATTCTTGGCTCACTTTGGGAAAAGGGCAATAGAGCCTCCCTCACTCTGAACCCTTAACTTCTTTATTCCCTGCCCGCCACCCACCTCCCCCAAGCAAAAGAAAAATCCAAGTCTGACTACATCAGTGTTAACACGATCTTCAAAGAATTTTCCAAATAGGGGCTGAGGAGATAGCTTGACCCAACTTGTTCTTTGGATACTGATATAGAAGAAGGTGAAAAATTCTCAAAGAGCACCTGATCCAAAGACATTCCTCAGACATAAGTCTCTTTCCAGAGTGATCAGAGGGAAAATGGGCATATCCCTTACATCTCTCTCTCTCTCTCTTTTTTTTTTAATGCTGAGGAGTTTTTGTTGCTGTTTGTTTCACATTAGCTCTAGAGGAGAAAATCCCGGACATCGGCACTAACTCAGGAAATGGAAACCACAGTCTGGTTTTGGTGGGGCTGATCATCGTGCTGATTGTCAGCCTGGTACTGGTTTCCTTCGTGATATTTCTGATAGGTAAGTACCATCGACCCACTTTTCATCACTGCTATGCGCTTACTTTGTAGCTGGTTGTTTAGCTTTGCTCCGGTAAAGAGGCAGTGCTTCCTGGCAGTCAGTGCTGCCACTGAAGGCTGAGGGGGCGTGAATGCCTAGGGTACCTGCTGCTCTGGGCCGGGTCGCTGGGGCACACATAAGCCCTCGGTGCCAGGAGTTCACAAACATGGACATTAAATGTTTCTATAATGCTTTAATTTCTCACCTGGAGTCCCCAGCTGCCAATGGTAGGCAGCTTATTCTAGCTAACTCGGGGTTTTCTTCATCCAACACATGGGTTCTTCATGAACTCAGGTCTATAATTTTCAGTCACAGTCAGGTTCACTCCCTCTTCCAGTTTCCCTCGCTTCCCTGAAATCCATGAGAAGCACTAATTGGGCTTGTGCCAGGGCCCAGAGGCAGTGCTGGGATGGGAGGAGATTGCTCCTGTCTGACACCGCCCAGGCTGGCGTCCTGTCTGCCCTTGGCCTGGGCCCTGCATGTCCGCCCTTGAGTGGTGACCCAGGCTTTCCCACACAGCCCCTCAGCCAAGAGATCCCCTGAGGTCTCAGTGCCACTCTCCTCTCTGCCTCAGGTGGGGGAGGGGTGCTGTCCATCCTGAGGCATGTTGCCCTTTCAGGAAAGCCCACCAGCATCCTCTCTGAGCTGTCCCCTGCAGACCACCATCTGGAGTTACTTCAGTTCCCTCCCACCCCTCTTAAGAGTGGACGGAGCCTGAGAGAAGGAGTCACGCTTTATACCCTTTTGCCTGGATCCACCACACTTTCTTCTGCCCTGCAGGCCTTGTAGCCTTCAGAACTGCTAAATGAGAGGTGGATCACATGTCTCTGAAATGCCTCTATTTCAAATTCATTCAGGATCAGTGGAGGTAGCAGTGGTGGTGATGGGAAGTGAGCAGAGGGCCTGACTCTTACAGCTTCTAACCCCTTTTCCTCCCCAAAACTTCGTCTCCCTTCTAGCTTAAACGTCTTTTCCTGGTATAGGTTTCAGAGCTGGTGAGAAGGAGTGATGCTTAATTGCTTCTTTGCCACCCTGCTGATGCCCTTTTGCACTTAGAAGCTACCGTGTGAACTCTCCTTACAATAATGGTGCCCTTGTATTTGATTATTCTTTGGAGGAGGGTTGGCCCTGAGCCTGCAGGAAAGAGCACATGCATTACTCTTCTGAAATGTGATACCACGTAAGTTGATGCTCCAAATATCATCCTGCCTCACCTGCCCGGGAAATGACTAAGTTAAACTATTGAGAAATTTTAGGTATGCCTACTGACTTGGGAGCAACCCAAAGGGACTGCTGTTTTTTTGTGGGAAAATAAGTAGTAAGATTTAGGGCAATGATAATTAAAAATGCTATGTATTGGGTGCCCACTCTGTCCCAGGCACTGTGCTAAGCATTTATGTCTGTCTGCTCACCACCTCATAACAACTCTATAGTGTAGGACCTATTGTTATTTTGGTTTTATCAATGCTGAAACTGAAGCTTAGAGAGATTAATTAATATGACCAAGGCCAATAGACAATGGTGCCTAATCAGGGCTCAGAGACACCCCTGCCTGACATCAAAGATCATTCACTTTATCACCATATTATACCCCCTTGTATGAATAGGATTTATTTTATGTTTGCTTCTAGTGTTTTATATTGAGGGCAAAGTCATATCAAGAAACAGCAAGAAGGGACTTCTCTGGCGGTCCAGTGGTTAAGACTTTGCCTTCCAATGCAGGGCGTGCATGTTTGATCCCTGGTCGGGGAGCTAAGATGTCACATGCCTTGCGGCCAAAAAACCAAAACATAAACAGAAGCAATATTGTAACAAATTCAATAAAGACTTTTAAAAAAATGGTCCACATCAAAAAAATCTTAGAAAAAAAAAGAAAGAAAATGTGAATAAAGAAGAGTGTCTTTTTATTGGACAATTACTCTTTGCCAGACGCATTAAATTCATTATCTTAACTCCTTACTCTACCCTTCAAGGTAGTGTCTAATATTTCTATTTTACTGATGAAAGACTAAGGCCCAAGAGAGTTTAGCTCTCCACATTTATCCAGCTAGTCAGAAGCAGAACTGAGATTCATACCCTGAGCTGTCTGCCTCCTGACCTCCCTAGCCCTCCACTGTCTGTGCTGAAGTAATAATAAAGGCTTCCTGTGGTTTTCAGATAAACCTTAGCCCAACCTAAGATCAGAGTTGGCACAGGCAGCTATAAATGAACTTGGCCTGTGCTCATCTGTGGGATTCAGTGCAAATTTGTGTCATTTTAGCTGAAGTGTAAGAACTTATATTCTTTATAACCCTGACATTTTTTTTTTTTTTTTTTTTTGGCGGTACGCGGGCCTCTCACTGTTGTGGCCTCTCCGGTTGCGGAGCACAGGCTATGGGCGCGCAGGCTCAGCGGCCATGGCTCACGGGCCCAGCCGCTCCGCAGCATGTGGGATCTTCCCGGACCGGGGCACGAACCCGTGTCCCCTGCCTCAGCAGGCGGACTCTCAACCACTGCGCCACCAGGGAAGCCCATAACCCTGACATTTTTATGCAAGAGAAATAAGGTTATTTTATACTGATTACATTGAATAAACTGTTGGGCCTTGTGTTTTTGTCACAATCTCTGTCCTAAAGAGGAATAACGGACAGCAAGCATAGGTTACCGTGGGTGCCCACCTACCTCTGTAGCAGTTTCCAGTGGCCAAGCAATGTAGATATGTGGGATGTGATTAAGTATTGCCTTAATTTAAAAGAGGGTTCTATGGTCAAATGAGTTTGAGAATTGCTGGGTTAGTAATACTTAAGGTATTTTATTTTGCTTCTTGTGAATTTCCAAAAGGCAGGTCAGGCATGATTTTTCTCTAACGTTTTTGCATATAGAAACCTTTTTCTCTTTTGGAATTTAACTTGGAACCACTGTATTGTGGAACAGACTTAGTCCAACATGGCTGCTACTTCCTTCTGTGTTTGACTAACGTAGAAGGTTCCCAAGAGAGGAAGTATGTCACATGCTATGGATTTATTTGTTTCACACTTTTTTCCAGAAGCAAGTGATATCTCTGCCTGGCTCTGCTCAATTAAAACCTTTCTGTCATGTCTTGGACCATAATTCATCCAACATAATTTTTCAGATATGGGGGAAAGGCAGCTTCTGTGCATCAGTTTGTCCCAAGCCTGGAAGGTGAGGCTCTAATACTTTCCCATGTTAGTTTTTGGCTAAACCCAGTAGCATGTTACCACCATCATCAGTTCCTGAAAGATATCTTGGAAAAAACTTGCCTGCAATGGAAATGATAAGGAGCTCACATATTAAATACTGATTTTGTGCTGCTTTTCTTGGGAATTTTAACTCATAAGCAGACCTCAGAGTGTTCCATTCCCTGACTTACTCAATAACCAGGAGTTCTATTTATTTTGGAAATATGGACTCTCTGCTCTCAGGGTGGTCTGAGGGGAATTATTATACACTCATAATGGACTGGTAATTTAGAACCAGGAGAGCTGTGTATATCAAAGTAGTCTGGAACCCCAAATATCCCACCTCCCACATGTGGAGTGAAAAACCTTTTCTGAGAATGGGTCTCAAAATGAGGCAACATAACAGTCACTTCGGTGGGGATAATCGGACGCTGGTGGTTTCCTTTGGTTGCTCATGGCAAAGTCTTTCTTAGCGAAAATCTGTGTGGAGTCTGCCAAAGGTAGTCAAGTCTTTCACCAAGAAGTCGTAAAAATAATTCACTTGATAGGTAACTTCAGTCTTCATCAGTTTCTCTTCTGGGCTTCTGGGCTGCGTGGGATGCTGGAGCAGGGGATTGGCCAGGAGGGCCTCTCAGCTCTCAAGCCGAGCACCCCAGCGGGGCTCTGATGAGTCCCGAGGGAACACGCTGGAAACCAGTTTAACACTGTCTGTTTTTCATTTTAAAGTTCAAACTGGCAACAAGATGGAAGATGTATCAAGAAGACTAGCAGCTGAGGGGAAGGACATAGATGATCTTAAGAAAATCAACAGCATCATTGTAAAGCAACTCAACCAACTGGACTCTGAACAGAACTAAAGGAATGATCTTCCAAGAGCAACCGCTAACACCTGAGCTTCTCGCTGTCCTGGGATGGTACAGGGTTAAGAACTGACCAAGGGCATATCTGCAGGCAACAAAAGGCCAACTTTCCACTACAGGGATGGGAGCAGCTCCAAGGCAAGGGGGGCTGGGGACAGCCGCCAGAAGGGGGCTGATTTTGTGGTAGGGTCCTTCAGCTTTCTTGGGGTTAAAGGTGGCTGGCATGGAAACAAGGAACAGGAAACAAGAATGGGAATTTGGCTCTGTATGTACAGCTTCTTTTACGAAAGGAGCTTTGGCACCAGAATAAGTTCACTGTGGCCAGTAAATTTCACAGCACCTCATGTAACTTTATGAACTCCCTCGAAAGCCTAAGGAATTCATTGAATTATTTGTGTTCAAGGGAATCAGGTGATAACTCTTTGCAATAAAATAGATTCTGCTCAGGTGATTACACTTTGACTCATTTCTCCAGGGACGTGGGGGTGGGCGGCCTCCAAGCTAGCTGCCTACTGGTACTTGCTAATAGTCGTTATGTGCCTGTGGTAGGGTGGGGTCAAAAGAGAGACTCCTATTTATTCAACTAACGTTTATTGAGCTGCTGCTTTGTACAAACCACCAAACTCGAGAGAAGCTTACATTCAAGTGAGGAACAAAGGAAATGTATAGTTATATATAGATAGATAAGCTTTTTGACTTTGTTTCTGATGGGAAAAAAATCCTTCAGTACCCTGCTGATTAATTGTGAGGAAATCTGATAGGTGTGTAGCTTTTATTAAACTATAGTGGTAAACTGTATATTTGGAATATTTGGAACCTGCCTTGTTTTAGCACAAAAGGTAAGGCACAGAATTTATGAAATTGGATATGTTATGATATAAATCAGCTTTAAAAGCATGAGTCTTAGGAAATATTTTATTTAATATAAATATATTGTGTAAGTCTGTTGTGTGAAGTCTTTTGCAATTCTATCATTTTGGGTTCATCAGAAACATCTGGGTTTATTCTAAAGTTACACACATACATAAACACACATTTTATAACACTAAATAGTTAATGAAATAAACACAAGACATTTCACCTATCCATTTTTGCACTCAAAAACATTTGTACTGCATACTTAATTTTTAAAAATTGATATCATGCAGAATATTTTAAAAATCTGATTTGTATTTATTGGAAAATTCTTATTGACCTGTTGGTGGGGTGTGGCAAAATAATTTATCAGGATTTGCTATAACATTGTTTCACAAACTACAGATGAGCTGATGCAACAATTCTTTTTAAAAATACCCATTTCTTTCTTTGAACCCGTTTGGTCTTGTTATGCCGTTTTTTTTTTTCTTTCGCCTACACAGTAGATATTTTGTGCTCAGTAATAAATGATCTTTATTCCAAGGAATTTATGATTTTTATGACATGAAGTAGTGTAGTGTCTGCTAAATCATTTCATCCATCTTTTTGCAGCCATCTTGTTGGATCTGCACTGTCCTGCCTGTATGGCATCGATGGAGCCGTGGTCACATACGCAGCCTGGGGAACTCCAGGCATTACAGCTCCTGGTATTTGGATTCACAGATTCGCAGCTTCTGTCGATCCTGTTTTAAAATATTGGCTGGCTACATGTAGTCTTTTTTTTTTTTTTTCAACACAGGGATTTAAATTTGCTATTAAAGCTATTATTGGAACAACAGGAATAATCTGAATAGGGTCTGTAGACTAGATAATAGTATTATATCAATGTTAATTTCCTGATTTTACTAATAGTATCATGGTTATATTGAGAAATTGGTTTTAGGAAACACACATGGAAACATTTAAGGATAAAGGGACATCATGTCTTCAATTCCAAAATGGTTCAGAAAAATAAAAGTGTGTGTGTGTGTGAATAGATAACTAATAAGAACCTGCTGTATAAAAAAATAAAATAAAATTCAGAAATTCAAAAAAAATTTGTGTGTATAAAGCCACTATGGTAAATGTTAACATTTGGAGAATTTTTGTTTAATAAAATCAACCATTTTTTTCTTTCCTTTTTTTTAAAAAACAGCTTTGAGATATAATTGACATATAAAAACTGTATATATTTAAGGTGTATAACGATGTTTTGATCTATGCATATGTTGTTAAATGATCACCATAATTAAGCTAATTAACATATTCATCACCTCTACATAGTTACTATTTTTATGAATGTGTGTGTGTGGTGTGTATGGAAAGATCTAAGATCTATACTCAGTAAATTTCAAGTATGCAATACAGTAAACTATCGTCACCATTCTGGACATGAGGTCTTGAGAACTTGTTCATCTTGCATAGCTGAACCTTCATACCCTTTGGTTACATGTAGTCTCACTGCAGTCAAATATGGTGGTTGAGACATGGGCTGGGGAACCCAACTGTCTGGTTCGAATCCTGGTGCCACCATTTACTGCGGCTTTGGGAAAATTAACCTCTTTCCTCCTTTATCAATAAAATTAGATCATTATGAAATGTTTTTTAGTATTGTTGTAAGGCTTAAAAGAGGTGATAAATGACTTACACTGTGTCAGAAACAAAGTACTCAATAAATGCTAGTTACTGTAATTATTAATGTTAAAAGTAGTAGGTGTTGTATAAAGGAAATAACCCACTAAATTTAACATCTCCTGATGGGGACTTAGGGCCAAATGTTTTTCTGCTGCCCTTAAGACCATAGCATCCTGATCTGATCCAACCAGGGATGGTGGGGTAAGAGCTTTTGGCAAAACAACTTGTTAAGCTAATTTACAAGAGGTGATCAATACAAGCAGGAGGGTTTGTTGTTTTCCAAACGATCTAGTCTGAAGAACATATCAATCCACATTTGCTTCGCTGAGGTCTGTCCTGGACCAAAGCACAACGCACACAGTGGCAGGAGGGAGCTGGGACAGTAATGTGAGGCAAAGGAGTAGGAAAAGAAAGAAGGGACTGCTGAACTGAGACATGTCCTGATAGGGAAAGAAAAGAAAGGTTTGCATGTTTCTTTGGACTTTGTACATGTTCACAAGAGGCTCAGAGTGAGCTGATTTTTTTCTGGCAATGGGCTCTGTCTGCATGCCCTTCCTGGTGTTGCTGTGATGGAAGGATTATCCACGTCTTCTGACCCCAGGAACCATGCCATGCACTTTTCAGTCCACCATGAGGACCCTGGGATAGCCTTCCTACAGCTCCTCTAATTGCTCTGATTGGCAACCATCTACAGGTGAGCCGGCCCCAGGCCCGCCCACCACACTCTGCTGTGACACCTGGAGGCCATTGGGGTGTGGAACAACCCAGAAGGAGGAGGCTTCACCTTGCCAGTGTGGCTGCCCGGCCGCAGATTAGGGAATACGGGGTACTTCTCTCTCCTGGAAAGGCCAGGGTCATCTGGCCAGGACTACACCAGTGGACACCAATCTCCAGAGCAAGGCTCTTAGGTAAGAGCAAGAAAACCAGGAGGATTAAAAATTACACAATTGCAGGAGCTTCCCTGGCTGGCCGGTGGTTAAGACTCTGCGCTTCCAACGCAGGGGGGGTGGGTTTGATCCCTGGTCGGGGAACTAGGATTTCACATGCCGGGGGGCCAGAAAAAAAAACACAATTGCTTTTTTTTTTCTAACAGTAGTCTGTGGTGGAAAAGAGAAAAAATTTGGTGTGCATGACATTTGGACTGAGGTGTCTTGGGAAATATTGCACAAACCATTGTGTTATAATCCATTTTTATTGCTTAGAAAGAAAATTTTAATGGAAACAAGGTCTCTCTCAGTCACGGTGTATAAAATCATTTTATTCCCGCTTCAAATAATGATCCCATTTAAATTCAGTAGAGGATGACCAAAAGAAACATCATCAGAAAAGACCGGTAATCTATCCCCTCTGTGAAAGAGTTTGCTCAGAAGAAGCTGTGAAAAGGAGAAAGAGCATTAGACCTGTGAGCTACCTTTCCACAGAATCAGGAAGTGTGTTTTTTTAAAAAAAGAGGAAATTAAAAATATTCTTATTGGAACCCATGTGTCTACTTATTTGGTAAAGATAAAAACTTCTCAGTAAATTTTTTTATAGGCAAAACCTTACTAAAATATAATTCTGCTTTTCACGATGATGAAAAGGATTAAAAAAAACAATGACAAGCAATTTAGAACAAACTTAACTCCCTGTAACAAGCAGGTGTTGAGCGTATATGCGGCGCCCCCCTGTGTGGGCTGATGCTACAGAGGATTCAAGAGGAGGCTAATTGGTCGTGCAAATAGGACACGTAAGAAGCCAGTAATGACCTGTAATAATGAACAGGAGAAAGCAGCTCCCCTGTGTGGCTGTCCAAGGATCAGCTGGGAGGCCTTAGAAAGACCCAGGTTCTTGGATCCTATTCTCAGGTATTCTGACTTGGCAGGCAGGGCGGGTGGGATTGAGAATTCACGATCTTCAAAAGCTGCTGTGATGAGTACGATGCTCAGTTTGGTTGAGAGGCTGAACAAATGATGTCTTCAGAGCAAACTTGTGTTTGGATTCTTGTTCTGTGCACAAGTTACAGTGAGGCTCTCACCTCTCTTGCGTCTGTTTCTTTTTTTAAAAAATTTCTTTGCTTTTGGCTGCAATGGGTCTTCGTTGCTGCACGCAGGCTTTCTCTGGTTGCGGTGAGCGGTGACTGCTCTTTGTTGCAGTTCACAGGCTTCTCATTGCGGTGGCTTCTGTTTGTTGCAGAGCAGGGGCTCTAGGCGCACGGGCTTCGGTAGTTGTGGCTCACGGGCTCTAGGCAGGAGTTGTGGCTCACAGGCTACAGAGCACAGGCTCAGTAGTTGTGGCGCATGGGCTTAGTTGCTCCGCGGCATGTGGGATCTTCCCGGACCAGGGCTCGAACCCGTGTCCCTACATTGGTAGGCAGATTCTCAACCACTGCGCCACCAGGGAAGTCCCTTGACTCTGTTTCTTAACCTCCCTGACTTTTGGGAGTTTCGTCTGTATAGTGGGAGGGTGTTGCTGCTGGTGAGAACAGCGAAGTTGACAGAAAGTCTTTCAGGCTCTGTGTTGTTTCTAAGCGGCTAATAAATTGTATGTTAAAGAGGGGGCCCAATTGTGGATGTTATTTTTAATCCTCAGGGAACACTATTAATCTCTTGTCAAAGGAACCATGAAAGTCTTCAGAAGAACCCTCCACTTCCTCCCTCACCTGTCTTTTCTCTTTCCTCCCCCTTCTTCTCCCCCTTCTCAGCTGTGCTTGGCTGAGGATCCAGTTTAGGGGGCTGTTCAATTTGGCTGAAGAGCTGGTCGAGGGCCGTTCTGAAAGCAGAAGTTGTCAGTGAGAACCTGGGAATGCTGAAGGGCGAGGAACCTAAGGAGAAGCCAGACAAAGGGGTCTGCTTCACTTCCTGCCCCAGGAGAGCAAAGAAGAATCATTCTTGCCATAGAAGCTTTGTGGCTCCATGACCTAGGGGCTTCCTGGGAATGTGAGATAGCAGGCCTGGCCAGGCTGATAGACTGCCCAGCAGTTTGTCTTTTCACATGTTGGAAAAATTGTGATCAATGTTGATCTTAAGACACAAATGATTAAGATTTCTGCTTTGTTTTGTTTTTAAGAAAACTAATGCTGCTCAGGGCCCTACCTGTGAGTGGCCTGGTGGCACCTTAGAATGCCCCCTGCCCTGGCCCCAATTAAGTCAGAACCTACCTCCTGGTCATTTGGAATGGGAACCTCCTGTCTTGAATATTTTCATCTGAAGACATTTTGTAGGTCCTTTGACAGAATATTGACATTCCCTGGACATAGAGAATCATGTCTGGGAATGGTCACCCTCCTCTTTGATATAACAGTTATAAATGACTCAGAGTTGGTGGGATTAAAAAAAAATCAATACCCAACTATTCAAGAATCACCTGAAACCAATGACAGTCATGGGCCATGAAGTGAGGCAAATAATTAGTTCAATCCTCAGTACCTGAGGAGCAAAATCAACAGTTGAAACAGGGACTAGGCGAGGTGCAACTCTTAAAACTGCAAGGATTAGAAACCTGTCTTCAATTTAGGTGCATTTTCTGTCTTTGCAAGAGTTCGTTTGGACACAACTTGTGTTACCCCTAAATTTCTCACCACCTAAGAGAAATCAAACTGCCCCTAGAGGAAGGCACGTTATTGGTCAAAAAGAAATCAAAGAAACTGTTAATTTTGTTTCATATCTTCTCTCTCTCTTTTTTTGCCTTCAAGGCTGGTCTTGCCAATAAAATACGTAGGGATTTTTCTGTAGACATTTGCTTTTAGACCAGGAATGTGGTAAGTAGGATGTTAGGGTAAATAAGGGCAGAGAAAGCAGGCCTGGCGTGAAGTATAGATCCCACCTGTCAAGCTGTGGCGTTTTAAGTCTTGCTGGATGAAGGCAGATGAGCTCTGTCCCGCGTCTTTCCTTGTACGTGAAGAACGATGTAGAAAAGGGAGTCATGATTCTAATTTCTCTTTGTTTCTTGGCCTCCTCTGACTCTCACATCCCCTTTCAAATTATGAAACATGATTCATTCTTCATGCATTAATCCTCAAAGAAATGGATTGTAACAGCTTATTCCATGAGGAATATCCTTCCTGAATATGGAATACTGCTGCCACAGAGCATTTATTGCCTGATGAACAAATGGGGCAGGTCAAACAATTGAAAAACCAATTAATAATCTAATTATGGCCTCTCAAATGCTAAAAATGTCTAATGTTCCATGTTCCAAAGTGGTTTAAAATATTGCCACAAATAGACTAAATTAGAATGCTACTCCACATCCTCCCTCCCCCCAGTTTAGCAAATTTCTTTAATATTGATGAGTTGGGGTCAACTTCTGAATTACTATAAATCCATTCAGGGGCTCAAAGTTTCTTACAGGCTCAGAAAAAACAATGGAAAAGACATTAGGTAGCCTTTGAGGTACATTCCTGGACCTATGTTTAACCTTCATTTTTTACAGATGAGAGAAAACCCAGGTTCTTTCCATATTACTTGTAGAAGTCACAAAGGAGTCATTCATAATTGTTTCCCCAATGGCCTCAATGCAATCAATCTGTTCCTCCTCTGAGCCTAGAACATCATGTGAACCTCTTGGATTTTGCCTTGTCATTGTGTACCTGTGTTGTACCCTTTGCATGATGTTCTCGTCTGGGCATCCTCGGGCTATAGTGATGGCTCAGTAATGGGAATTTGTGTAATTAATCTAGGGCGCGTTTCCAGGCTGCCTGCATTGCCTCTGACTTGCAATAGAGCCAAGTGCTGCTCACTAATAAGAAGAGAGACACCTGGTGGCAGTTGGTTATTTCAGGGGAAGGAGGTCAATTGGAAAGGAAGAAAGAAGGCAAGAGTTAAAATATAGTGTGTGATGCTGGAGGGAGAGTGGATGGTTGCATCAGACATAGGACAGCTGGGGGCTACATGTGGGAGAAATGGCCACCAGGCTAGGAGGCCACCTTGACGGTGGTGAAGACCATGGGCTTTGGAGTCGAAGGACCTGCCTTTGAATCTGGCTCTGTTGCTCACAAGCTGTGTGACCCTGGCTAAGTTACTTACCTTTTCTGAGCCTTGGTCACCTCATCTGTAAAATGGGAATAATACCTGCCTCACAGCGTTGCTGTGAAACACCTGGTGCTTGGTAAGCTCTTGATTAATGAGAGTGGCTATTACTTCCCTTATTCACATAAAGAAGGTGAGAGCAGGGTTTAAGGTGAAGGAAAGGTTTTCTGCTGGCTCTAGTGAAGGGCTGATAGTTCTTTTGAATTTGGAGAAATTCCCTGGAAGGGGCCTCTCTGATCCTACTTTTAGGAAGGCCCACCGAAGGTAACTTATTGTCAAGCCTCTGTTGGGAAGTATCTTCCCATGAAGCAATAAGAATTTATTAATTTCCAATGTCTTTTCACCATGCAGACATGCTGCCCTCATGGAGCTTACCCCTAAGTGGAGAGACAGGATTACCAGACAGAGGCAAAACAAGAAATAAGGCATGGTTACGTTCCTAATTTTGTGATCTAGAGAATAAGAGCTGGAACAGTTCAGGGGAGGGAAGGCATCTTCCTGAGCTGACAATAGGCTAGCCATCTATCCTGGGAAATTCTTCATTCCCTGGCAAGCTGGGATGGTTGGTCATTCTACCTTCAGAGAGAACATTGATGCCGCCAGAAGTGTTCCTCTGGATGGCCACCTTCTCTCTCTACAGACTTACCTACAACTTCACCCCAACCATGGCTTTTCCTCAAGAATCAGATCAAGGTGAACTGCTTTCTATCCTTGATCCCAATCTCTTTTTCTTATTAGGGACCATGTTCTGTTTAGTCAGTCTGTCACTTTCCACTAGGTACTTTTCCTATAGATACCCATTTAAGTCTCTCTTATCCTTTTAAATCCTTCTCCAATTACCCCCAATGGCCACTATCTTTTTTTCTTACTTTCCTTGTCTAGACTTGTCAAAAATGGTAGGCTACACTCATTGTCCCTTACTGTTTAACCTCCCATCCATTCCTCAGAGATGTGACATTCACCCCCACCTGTCTATTGAAACTGTCCTTGCTAAGGTTATAACTGATGACCTCATTGCCAGATCCAATGACCATTTGTCAAACTTGTTGTTAATGGATCTTTATGTTGTATTTGACATTGTTGATCATTCCCTTCATGAAACTCCTTAGTCCCTTGACCTCTGGGTCAGCACTCTCCTGGTTTTCCTTGTATACTTCTAGGGTTTCTATTCTATTTCCTCCTAGGGCCCCTCTTGCTCTACCTGCCTCTTCAATGTTGCTGTTCTTGCTCTTCTGTCTCTACACACTATTTCTGGGTTAGTTCATTTTATGGTTTCAAATGCTATTTTTATTTATAGGTGACTTCTACATCTATTTCTTCAATCCAGATCTTTCCACTGTGCTTCAGATATAGAAAAAATTGCCTGCTCAGTATCTGGACCTAAACTCAACAAGTCCAACACATAACAGATTGCCTTTCCTCATGAAAATTTCTCCTCTTCTTGTATCTCTTTGCTTAGTTGGGGGCATCACCAACTGCCCAATTACCCAAGCCAGAAACCTGGGGGATCACCTTTGACTTCTCTCTTTTCCTTACTTACCATATGTAGTTAGTCATCAAGGATTTTTTATTTACCTTCTAAATCATTTCTCAAATCCATCCTTTCCTCCCTATCCCTCCGACCTGTGCCCTACTTAAGGTCATCATTGCCCTTTGTCCGAATGATCACAATATCCTCCTAACTGGTCTCTCAGACTCAATGTTTATTTCTTTCAAGTTTTCACTCTGCAAAGTCATTAGAATAATCTTTCTAAAAATATAAATCCATATTCTCCCCAGTGAAAAATCTTTAATAGTTCCCAAATCCTGCTTTGTGGGTCCTTACAGCATGTCATTTCCACTGCAATGCCTTCGTTCGTAGAGTCTCTTCTCTCTGGGGGACCTTTTCTAGTCCCTCCATCTCAACACCTCTTCTTTAGGTATCGAGGCTTCTCTGACATAGTCTCTAAAACATTTTTGGATTTATCACCTCAAAGAGACCTATCCTAGTATTTTCAGGCACCAGAAAGACTTAGAGTCAGGCACACTGGATTAGTATCTTAGGTCTACTTCCTGATAGTTGCATGGCTTTGGGAAGGAAACTTAACCTCTCTCCACCTTAGTTCTCTCCTCTATACAGGTGAGAATGATAATCATCAACCCCATGGTGTGTGTGAAGGGAGATGACATGTTCGTGAAGAACTTAGCACAGGTCTTGGCTTATACTTTTACCCTGGACTCTAGCCACCATGGCAGTAGAAACCATGTCTTTATTTTTCTTTAACCAGTTAAGGCGAAAAAGGGACTTGACTGGCTCACAGAACCTGGGTCCCAGGGATGGTTGAGACTCGGAACTCAAAAGCCATCAGTACCATCCCAGTCCCCCTCAGTCCTCTTCTTCTGTGTGTCAGTTTTATCCTTTTTAATTTTTTTTTATTCTCCTGCAGATTGATCCTTCCAGGTATTGGAACTATGGCACCAGCAACTCCTGCCTTAATGTGAAACCGTGTCTATCTTATTCACTCTTTTTTTTTTTTTTTTGTATGCGGGCCTCTCACTGTCGTGGCCTCTCCCGTTGCAGAGGGCAGGCTCCGGACGCGCAGGCTCTGTGGCCACGGCTCACGGGCCCAGCCGCTCCGCGGCACGTGGGATCCTCCCGGACCGGGGCACGAACCCGTGTTCCCTGCATCGGCAGGCCGATTCTCAACCACTGCACCACCAGGGAGGCCCTCTTATTCACTCTTGAATCCTCAGTGCCTGACGGTGTCTGGCAACAGAAGGAGACTTTTTAAATAAAAGAATAAAGAAATGGTAGCTATTAGGAATGTTTTTATGTACATGTATCTGTGCTACAATTTTCTGCTTATTCATAATGTTTTAGGATAAGAAATCTATAATTCTCCTAGGCCTTGAAGGCCCACTCTCCTATTTAATAGTGTAGCTCTTTACTCATCACATTCATTCTGCAAGAAAGGTGATTTAATATGGAAAGATTAGAGATGTCAGTCGACCAAAGAAAGACTTTGTTAACATGTAGTGACCTCTGTGGAGGAACCCATTGCTTAGTGGACTCTGACCAGGCAGCTTTTGCTGTTAAGGCACATCCTCTTTAAACATGTGTCTGCTGTCCTGGGGCAGGATGACTGGGTGGAGCTCAGTCAACCCGGAAGACAGGAAGGGGATCTTGCAGAGAAAGGAGGTGAATGGATTGTCCTTGTTCTTGCTTTAGTCTGTCTCTAGATTTGTCTGTTATTTCAGAGGTGGGGAAAAAAAAAGACCTTTTGCTAATAGTGGTGAAGTTATTTACAATCTGAGTGTATTGAAGGATCAACTATATAATTTGTGGGGTCTGGTGCAAATTGGAAATGCAGGCCCCTTGTTTGTAAATTACTAAGAATTTCAAGATGGCAACAGTAGAGCATTAAACCAAGCCCAGGGTCCTGTGCAAATGCATGAGGTGACCACCCATGAAACTGCCCAGGTTTAGAGGCTGTAAAAGTGTTGGCAGATAAAAAAGTTGGGGCTTCCCTGGTGGCGCAGTGGTTGAGAGTCCACCTGCCAATGCAGGTGACATGGGTTCGTGCCCCAGTCCGGGAAGATCCCACATGCCGCCGAGCGGCTGGGCCTGTGAGCCATGGCCACTAAGCCTGCGCGTCTGGAGCCTGTGCTCCGCAACGGGAGAGGCCACAGCAGTGAGAGGCCCACATACCGCAAAAAAAAAAAAAAAAAAAAAAAAAAAAAAAAAAAAAAAAAAAAAAAAAAGAAAAAAGAAACTTGGTGTGTTCCTGGCATTTTCTACTGTGTTCAGCTCAATTCCTGACCCATGAAATGTAGAAAAAGAAATAGCCAGGAAGTCCTCTCTCCTTCATAAAGCTAGGCTGTGTTCCCTATGATTCACACTCTTCGTTTTCTTGCCCCAAACCCTCAAAGTCCTTGTATTACAGGTTTTGCAGGTTTAATTCTTTTGTCCTCATGCCCTTGTTCTGCTCTCATCCTTTCTATTAAGAATTTGTGTACTGTTTTTATTATTAGATTTCATCTGTGCCTCCTTCCTTCTTTGTCTTTGCTGTCTTTAAACCAGATTTTCCATCTTTAATTCATTTAGATTATTTTAAAATATCTACCCTTCTGTGGTCACTTTTAGTTTTCTTTGGATTCCTTCCAATTTTCACTTGGTCTTCAGCAAATAAAATGGATGTGTAGGCAGTGCTAGGCTGCCTTATCTCAGGAGACCCAGCTTATCAGTGGATGGCTCACCAACTCCTAACCATTGTTATGACCCAAATTATATCCACACTCTTTTCTCATAATTGTCTCCTCTCTCACAATATACTTGGCATCTCCTCTTTTCAAGCTTTTCCTATATCTATTCATCTCTACGGTCTTTGGCTCCGTATCTACTTATTTTTTCGTCTTTATTGTTGTCCTAGTTTAAGAAAGTCCACCCTTTCTAAGAAAGGGTTAGGTCAGAAATTTATTTAGCTTAGAATTCTGCCTCTTACTCTCAAGGATACTTTATGGGTGAATACAGTGGTTCTCCATAGCTCATCTGAGTGATTAGAAATTAAAAACACATTATGGATCTGTAGTCTATGATATTACTTGTATTCTTCTTTGTAGTTACTTGTTTACATATTCTATTTTATTTTGATTTTTGACTTCCTGACATCCCCTGCCAAACTATGACCTAAACCAGGGATACAAAATGTGCCCTGCAATCAGCTCTCTTTTGTCCCTTTTTAGGAAGTTAGGTATACATGGAAGGATGCTAATGTTGAGTATTCCCATGCAGACTGTCTGGTCTGCATCTTTCCCCCCAAGATCAGGAGAAGAATGGTTACCTTCCCTTGAAGAGATTTAAAGGTACAGGAGAAAAAAAAAGTATAGTTTTGCATATTTTTATTTTAAAAATTCATTTAAAAAGCACATGAATTCTACTTGTTCAATGTATCAGATATTTTGCTTAGGGAAAAAACAGAACTTCTTTGAAGGACATTGGTTAATGTGAAGAAATCCAAGAAAAAATTGACAACAAGCCTTAGGAAATGGGAGATGGGACTTCTGCTTCTGATCAAGACTGAGTAACTAGGACTGGATTCGCCCCTCCCCTGCCACCTGAAAATATATGCAGCTATGATTTCAAGACAATTGGCATCAGGTGTTGAGCAACTGTTATTTCTAGACTGGAAACAAAACAAGGTGAGCCTACAATTGTCCCAGTGTACTGCCTTGAACTGTATTGCATATGTTTAAAAAGCTAGAGACAATAAAATATTTAAAAGACCTAAATTAAAGCATCTAGAGATGAAAACTACATGTGTGAGATGAAAACACAGTATGTGATATTAACAGCACATTAGACACTGCAGAAGAAAATATCAGTGAATTTGAAGACATAGCAATAAAAACTATTTAAAATGAAACATGCAGAGAAAAGAGGATCAACAAAAGGATATAGACCAGCGGTGAGCTGCAGGACAACTGCAGCAGTCTAATATTTGTGTAGTTGGAGTCTTCAAAGGAGAGGAGAGAAAAAATATTTGAAGGAATAAAGGCCAAACATTTGATGAAAAGTAAAACTCCACGGGTCCAAGAAGCTTGACAAAACCCAAGCACGAGCTAGATGAAGAAAGCATATTATGATAAAATTTCTCAACCAGTAATAAAGAGAAAATCTTGAAAGCAATCAGAGAAAAAAAGACAAGTTAAATGCAGAGGAACAAAGATAAGGATGACAGTAGATTTCTCATTGGGAAAAATACAAGCGAAGGGAGGGATAAATTGGAAGATTGGGATTGATACAAACACACTACTATATATAAAATAGATAACTACTACGGACCTACTGTATAGCATAGGGGACTCTACTCAATACTCTGTAATGACCTATATGGGAAAAGAACCTAAAAAGGAATGGAGCCGCATAGCACAGGGAGATCAACTCGGTACTTTGAGTCCACCTAGAGAGGTGGGATAAGGAGGGTGGGAGGGAGATGCAAGGGGGAGAAGATATGGGGATATATGTATATGCATAGCTGATTCACTTTGTTATAAAGCAGAAACTAACACACCATTGTAAAGCAATTATACTCCAATAAAGATGTTAAAAAAATAAAAAAGATTGAATATATGTATAACAGATTCACTTTGCTGTACACCTGAAACTAATACATTGCAAATCAACTATACCCCAATAAAAATTTTTTTTAAAAAGACCGTGAGGGTGAAACATCTTTAAAGTACCAAAATTTAAAACAAAACACAAAACCTCTGAACCCAGAAAAAATGACTTTTAAAAACAAAGTAGAATCTTTCAGACATACAAAAGCTGAAAGTATTCAGTATCAATAGATCCACACTACAAGATGTTAAAGAAAATCCTTACCAGAAAGAATTGAGAGATTCTAGAGACAAGGAAGACTGATGGAACACAGGCATCTCATCAGTCTGTTTCCTGTGGGAATATGTGGTTCTTCTGTCTCTGCAGACCAGTCTAGGCTTTAGTGTGGAATAACTTCTCAACAGCTTCTGAGTTTATATGTCCTTAGCTTCAGAAACAATCTGGCTCTCTTTGACCCCATTCCAAATTTCTAGGAGAATCTGTGGCTCAGCTTTTACCAAGTGACCGACTATTTCTGGTTCATTCACCTGTGGCTGAATTGAGGTGTGGGGTCATACTATACAAGCATGGCTTTTGAGGGGTAGTTCTCAGAGAAAGAGCTTTATTATGAGCTGGACATACACCTAAAGGTGACTGATTGAGCCTTTATTCTCCTTATATCCTATCCTTTCATTGAAAGTGTCCTAGAAATATCTTGATCTGAATCAATCCTAAAAATCTATTGAGAAATAGGAATGCCAAGGAGAGATCATCAAGGATATTTGGTGACCAAATTTTATGGCAGAGGGTGAGAAGGGAGAGAGAACATTAGTTTGGGCTCAGATTTGCCAGAAGCAAGCACATAAACTCTGAATTGGGTAGACATTGGTGTTGGTGACTCTAAGTGTGCTGTGACATGGAATTCAGAAGATGGGAGTTGAAGAGGATATTTGTGATCTCATCTCCTCATTAAGACAATATAATCCAGAAGAGATTAAAGCTCCATTTTAAAAGGCAGGGAGGGAATGTTGACAGGAGGCAGCCAGCATTTTCCTCAACAGAGGAGGCAGGAAGAAAAGGAAGACACATTTAAGATAACAGGGCATTCATACATGGTGTAGGGAATGGAGGTAGATGACTTTTAGAGTGTAAAATGTGAAAGTAAAAGATGAACGGGGAAACAGGACACTGTATTTCATGGTGTAGAAATCCCAAGGTGAATGAATCAAATGCCAGGTGATGTGTAAGCACCTGGATATTCCAGAAGATAAGCAGACAAGGCATTAACACATACCAGGCAGGATGTTGGAATACCAGAAGTATTATTCCTATGTCCCTATTGACAGGTGTTTTTTTCTTCTACCTTGTCTGGAGTCATCTTGGGCTGGGGCCAGTGACGGCATGAACTAAACCTAAAATTCCATCTGGAAGATGGAAGGAAATGTGGAGAAGTGCAAAGACCTTGTGTTTCTTTCAATGTCAACTCATGATGGTTTAGTGTTGAAATAGACTGAGGTCTCCCAGGAAAATTAATCAGTTTCTTCCTCTTCTCTCTTTCTCTTCTCTGTTGCCTTAATCAGATCATTGGTCCATAATTTCTGTGGCAAGTTTTATGCCTTCAACACTTGCCTGTGATGGAGTAGCCAAACTAAACAAAGCATTGGAAAATTCATATCTATGAATCAGCAGAATTGTTTACTCATTGTACATGTGTAATCTCAAAATCTATTGAAAGAATGGGACCCTGCTTCACAGACTTGAAGGAGAAGATTTTGTCTTTTCTCTCAGTTTGATTGACTCCCAGAGACAGATGTGGATGTGAATTTATGCTTAACATGTGTAAGAGGTTAAAACCATGCCTGATGTCACCCACTTGTGTTGTCAACACAAAACACAAAAATGGAAAAAAGTCCTAACGATGGAAGTAGATCTCTGCAGTTCCCAGTAACTACTGCCCATCTAAGAGGTGGTAACATTGCTGAAGTCTCTGAGGCCAAAATTTACACAATCTTTCATTGATTAAAGGTGTTTTTAGCAGCTCATTTCCTTAAAACTTGCATGTGTAGCTAGTGGCTAACAGCTAATGCATTCTAAATTCTAAAAAGGATTTAGAATAAAGAATGGAGAGTTTTTCTACTAGGTGGTAGGCCATGGTCCTAAGTCTCAAAATGTTGGGAGGAGGGAAAGTAACTTAGAAAGAGTTGAATCAAGAAGGAAAGTGACTGTAATAATGACACTACACATTGATTGAATAGATTTTTTTTTTCTTGGTACAAACACAGAAAATTACTCCTAATTCTCTTCTTGAAGTAGGCCCCAAATAATGCAATTCAAAGATTCTAAAATTTCAGAATAAAACTGTGACTTTAAAGAATACTCTTGGAGGGAGACTTAGTTTGTAGTTTATGCTCTTTAATACCGATTGAATTTTTTTTTAATTGAAGTATAGTTCATTTACAACGATGTGTCAGTTTCTGGTCTACAGCAAAGTGATTCAGTTATATATAATATTTTTCATATTCTTTTCCATTATGATTTATTACACCTGTTGTATTTTATATCATGTGTGTTTTACATATTCAAAAAATTTGATTCTTTTAACTTTTTAAAGAACCATCTTGAATCTTTGCAAGACTTCAGTCCTCTCTGATTGTTGAGTGTCTTTTAGCAAGTATGTCACTCTAGCATTTGCCAGAATTGATTATTTTATTAACAACATCTTTTTGATATTAGTACTTCTGAGAATGAAAACTCAGACGACTGGAGAAAGAAAAATCTCAAAAGATAAAATTCTTTACTATCAAAATAGTTTTTATTGAACATCTAGTTTCTTGTTAAGGAAATCATCTAAATCAACCTCCTTTGTCTGATTTACTTAAATGTTATTGTGTTGATAGTAGTAATTACTGTACATCCCACAAAACATGCTTTTAATCCATTATTCCTAGTTCTAATGAAGAAATAAGATAATATTCCCAGTTTTTAAAGTTTTTTACTTGGCCAAGGAATTAAAGTGTTTATATTTCCATCTAATTTCTCTGAATAAAATCTTGTCTCTTTAGCTAAACTCCTTTAATTTTCCTTATCCTTTCATCGTTCCCCTGGTGACACCCTGGCCCTTTTCCCTGGATCTTTAGAGCACCACAGAAGACACTGTTGAAAACAAGATTCAGCTCTCACCTCAATATATTTGGGTCAGGCTCTATGACTAATAATTTCAGGCCTTAGATAAAGGCTGGCTAGACATTGTTTCTCTGAATCCTTTTGTGGTCTAAATTCATAGTATAATTTGCCATCCAGAGCCATAGCCCTGAACTTTTGGCTTTTCTGCTATCTGGGTCTTTCTTCCAGGGCAGAGCTTGCTTTCCTTTCATGAAAAATTCACAAATTGAAAGCTATTTTCGTAGTGGAATTGAGCTTAGGCTCTTGTTAACCCTCACACTGACTTGAGATGCTTCCCTTCATACAGTAAAATGATACATCTGACTCACTGGGTGCATGTTCTGGACTGTTTTTCCTGTTGTATGATGTTTTGGGGAGGTTGTCCGGTGCTCTTGGGGCATTCTGTTATGGGATATTTGTTGGAAAATTGTTATTGATTGCCTTTTTTTTTGCCAGACACTGCAGAGTGCTGAGGAGACAGATGTGTAATGTGGTCTCTGACTTCACAGATAATATCTAGCATGGGTTAAAGATGAGTGAGTTGACAGTGATAATTCAGTATGAAAACTTAGGATGGGAAAGGCGCAAGTTGCCATGGGAGTCCAGAGAATGGGAGTCTAATTCATACCTGGGTGGCCAGGAAAGTGTATCAGTTTCTAGTGCTGGGTAACAAATTGGACCAAAACATAGTGGCATAATACAACCATTTTATTACACTTAGAATTTGTTGGTCAGAAATTTGGGAAGGGCTCAGTGGGATCAGTTCTTCTCTGTTCCACAATGTGTGGGACCTCAGCCAAGAAGACTCAAATGGCTGGGGGCAACTCAATGGCTGAGGGCTGAATCCTTGGTGTTTTCACTCACATGTCTGGCACCTGGGCAGAGGGTATGAACTGAAACACCCACATGTGTGCTTCCTCACAACATGACAGCCTTAGAATAGTTGGATCCCTTATGTGGTCAGCTCAGGGCTCCAAAGAGCATGTGGGGTAAAAGATATCATTGTGGCCATCTTTGGAAAATCCTTCCTAACTCAGTTACTATCTAGTGCCTCATAAATCACACATTACCTTATCTGATGTAGCCCAAGGCCTCCAGCTAAATGAAGGCACTCTCATCAGGAAGGACATTTCAAGGGCCTAGAGATCACCTTCCAGGAGCCAAGGGCAAAGGCCAGACCTCTGTTTGGGTGAGTTTAGTTCTTTACCACACAGTAGGTTTATGGGTAGGGTTAGTGGAGAGAAAGTAAAAAGTCACTTGATGGTTTCAGTCTGGTGACTGAGAGAACTCAGGTGCTATTGTCAGAAGCAGAGCTAAGAAGTGGACCTGGTTATGAGATGAGGACAGGAGGAAAGGAGTATATTCCTGAATTCAGCTTTTGCATTTGACACGGTCCAGCATCCAAGAATGTTAACTGACTTCAGAATGGCAGTGGTGGTGGAGGTGGCAGCCCTGTCCCAGGAGCGTGGGAGGTGGAGGCCAGCGGCTCAGGTGGGAAGGGCAGCTGGTGTCAAGGCCCTGAAGAGAGACAATGAATGGAGTCGTTTCTGGGGCACCAGGAACCACCACTTACCCCACCCACAAGTCTCAGATTAGGAAAATGACCTCTGAATAGTCCTCCTACCAGGCACTGTGGGGGGAATTGCTCTTGATAAATGCCTCCAGTGACAAACCTGTCACTTTGAGCCATTCTGATGTTCTGTAAGAAAGTTTTATCTATCATATTGATGTGAATGATTTTCTAATCAATAACATCAGTAACAGCTTTGAGGTTTATTTCTCTTCAGGTATTCCACCCCCCCCCCCCGCCCATTTCAATTTACAGCTTCTTCAATATCAGTGGTATCTGCCAGATAATTCAGTCTTTATCCAGAGCACAGGATATACAGATCTGGCTTCTCTCAGTAACTTCCAAATGTTCATTTTCCTAGCAGACCCATAACACTTTGTGTTTACAATATCCATAACTTAACTCGAGTTTAAATTTGCCTTTAATTTCTCTTTGTAAAGATGCTTTGGGGATGAACAGAGCTAAAATGACTTCCCTGGGTATGCTTCTGCTTTCTGTGTTTCCCCCAACCAAGCAAAATTTCCCAAGACCCTTAGGCCCTCTCATCTACAGAGTCATTGAATTGCCATTGCTTTTGCCCAGAGCCTTCCTGATGGTGGCAGCAAAACCATAAATTAAGTAAAAGCCAAAGCCAGGGATTTAAATGGGACTCTGCAAAGCCCCAAGCAGATGTTCCTGGAGCTTGGAAAACAAACATACCCAAGTTCCCAGGGAGGTAACAGGCTGGGCTGAGGCAGGAGACAAGGGAACTTCTCCCCTTTTCCTGCGGGGCGTGGAGGAAACAATGCACTGAATCTTTCATTCTCCTGAAAGTCTGCAAATCTCCCTGCTGTTGACTGTCTTCCATCCTTGCAGGGATGGGCTGGCTATGTGCCTCTCAGAGTGTGGAAAGGAGATGACCCTCTCTATGTGCTGTCTCTCAGAACTTCCCATACTCTTGGCAGAGTCTTAAGTTGGGAGGAAGGGACCTATTGAGGAGGGGTCCCTCAAAGCCAGTGTTTCTCACACACTCTCCAGGTACCTGGCCACTGTTAACTTCCTCTCTGTGCCCTTCCAAGTGCCGCCTACCCACATGCCCTCAACTCTTCTCCCAGAATTACCTGTACATAAATTTAATTAATAGGTCTCAACATGGCAGAGGCCAGACTGGTAAATGTGTATCTGTGTCACAAGGCCTAGAACAGAGATGCAGCTATATCTGGCATATGGGGTGACAACCCTACCCCTCATGCATCCTTTTGCCTCCCCTTATATAACAAGTGTCCCATAGGCTGCCTTCCTTGAGTCTTTTTTGTTTGAGAGCAACTGACAGCTGTATTCTTAGTGAATGGAATCACATGGGACCGGATCTTTCATTGACGGGTCAGTGGAGTGACTCAGCTGCCTGATTGTCATGAGATTCATATGCAACAGAAAAGGAATTGTTCCCCCAAAGAAATAGAGTCGCCGGTGGGCAAAAATAAGAACCATCTACTGTTGTTGATTGATAGCAAGATGTTGGGTAAAGAGTTGAACAGCTTCTCTCTCCACAGACCTGTGCGCTGTGGCAGTAGATTCAACCCATATCTTGGATGCTGCTTCTACAATAGGTGGGGGAAATCCCCAAAGGTTGACTCCTGGAGATAAGAGTGGTGAAGGGCAGGAGGGACCGCCTGTGTGACTTGACTTTCCTTCTGTGGGTTTGCAGATGAATTATTGGGTGCTGTCTCTGACTTTCCCCTGGGAGTGTCTAGTAGACACTGGTGCAGGGAAGGTGAGGGGCCCCAGGCCACCTCCCAGCAGCTTTGTCTCATGAACTGTCACCCACACAGACCTCCCTTGTCTTTCACTTGCTGTTTCTGTGCAGGGTTTGGAGACAGAGCTCCTCCTGGTGCAGTGAGGAGACCCTGGATTCATCTGATTCATTCTGTTTTTTAAAGGATTATTTTTATCAGCTGTGGGTGATTCGGAGTTAGAAGGTAGTTGACACGGTTTAGGTTTGAGTGGTAACCTGCCTCTTATTTCCGTTCACTGTAAATGGATGTGGATGGGTTTTTGAGGAGAAGGTAGGATGAGAGGGGGCTTAAAGAAAGGAGGGGAGGGCCCACGATGGGAGATGGCTCCAGGCAGAGCAGCTAGAGAGCAAGGAAGATTTATAGCTGGAGGTGGGTGAAGCCAACAGAAAGGGCGAGGAGGAAAAGGCATCTTCCCGGGAGGGAAGGCTGTGGGTGGAGATGGATGGAGATGCACAGGGAGGGGAAGGTACAGAAAGAGGGGCCGATGGAGGATTTGCCAGCCAGGAGTGATTTAGTGAAGCGGCCATATGGAAAAAAGGATTTGAGGAGAGTTGTGACATTTGTGAATCAGCCATTCAGATAAATAATTTTAGCTGTCATGGTAGAAAATGCACATCACAGTTTATGGGGTGTACAGAGTAAAATCTAGGATGGGAAAGATTGCAGATGGATGTCCACTGTCACCTGTAATTTGATAATTTGATTCTGTGGCCCCTTAACAGGAGCTAACTCACATTTATTGAATGTTTACTATGTGCCAGGCGCAGGGCTAACCATGTGACCAGGATTACCTCATTTAATCCTCATAGCAATCCTCTAGAAAGGCACTATCTAAGCAGCCCTATGTTATGGTTGGAGGAACAGGCTTGCAGAGCTAGCCAATTGTGTAAGATCACAGGCTGGGTTTCGGAGCATGGTGGCTGGATTCCAGTGCCAGGGGATGGAGCCTTCCTCCACCCACTCAGACCTTCATTGGCCCAGTGTGTATTTCCCAGGGCTGCCATCACAAAGGGCCACAAACTGGGTGACTTAGAACCACAGAAATTTATTTTTTCACAGTTCTAGAGACCAGAACTCTGAAATCAAGGTGTCAGCAGGACCATACTCCCTCTGAAGCTGCTAGGGAAGGATCTGCTCCAGGCCTCTCTCCTAGGTTCTGGTCGTTCCCTGGCTGGAGGAGTATAACTCAGATCCTCATAAGGCATCCTTCTGATACACGTGTTTGTCTCTTCTCATGGTGTTCTTTGATAAAGACATCAATCATGCGGGATTAGGGACCCACCCTCCTCCAGGATGACTTCATCTTAACTAATTACATCTGCAACAATCCTGTTTCCAAATAAGGTCACATTCTGATGCACTGGGGATTAGGACTTCCACATACTAATTTTGGGGAGACAATTCAACCCATAACACCCAGGGACCCACAGACAGGGGTCCTGCGTCTAGGCAGTTCTCTCGGCCTATTCTCACCTCTGATTGGACCCCTGGCAAGGTCCCCTTTGCTGAAGAAGCAAGTGTCCCTCTGGCTCCGCTGCTGGCTCTGGGGCTCAGCTGTGGCATGCATGCTGTAGCCATGGCCTTGGCTGGATAGATTGGAGTCTCTGCCAGGGACAAATGTTCTTCCCCTGCCGTCACTGCTAGCTGCATCTTTGTCATCACCATCACGTCTCGCTGACCTGCTGGAGAACCTCCTGCTATTCTTTGTTCACCATTCCTGTTTGTCATCTGCAAAATAGACTCCCAGCCTCCATCTGTGTGCTTGTGTGTCTGTGATGCCTGTGTAACTGTTTAATAAATGCTTTTGGAAAATGACTTCATCCCAATTGCAAGTGCCCCATGATCCATTTCTCCCTTTCTCTCTGTGGCCTTAAAATGGGTCTCTTCCTCCACCTGCTAAGACCCCAGGAAGGCACATGTAAACAGCATACCTGCTTGGGGGTCCCACTGTCTTTGAGAATGAAATTATAAGCATCCTTTCTCTTTCTTCGACTGACTTTAAGAGTGGTGGCCAGTTGATCTAATTTCCTGGCTGGTTTCTATGCAGCAGCATATTTGATAGGAAACTGATTTGAATGATTCTGTTAACTCCCCAGAAAAGCCAGTCTTTTTGTTGTCCCTCGACTTTCTGATTTGGAAGTCTGCAGAGGACACACTGTCACATTCCCCTTTCCTGTAGAATGTTCCAATCAGCAGCCAGCATAATGAAATCCAATTAATGTGTTAGGCTGTTGTGATTCTAAAAATATTTCACATCCCTTGGAGGGGCTGAGGAAATTGGAGGAATCAAGGTATTATAGCAAACCCGTAATTTGCAGAGAGGTTCTTCAATCATTTTGAAGGTGGTAGATTTGTTCTTGAGAAAACAAAAATAGATCACCTCTCCAAAACGAGGCTGTCCCTGAGATCATTTCGGTGATCCTTTCTTCAGATGCCAGCCCTTGTGTGCAATGTAATGATCCCTTGGTTTGGATATATATGAATTATTAAGGTCAGTTAATTAACACATTTTTCTTCTGCTGAAGCAATTAGATGAATAGAGCTCTTGCCCTCTTTTTGGCATTACTGCCAATTGCTCAGGGCTGAATAGAGGCAGTAAACATATTGCCACACAGATGCTAACCAGAGAAGTAATTTTTAGGTTTCTGTTTGATTTCTGAAGTGTCATCTTGCAACCCAAGGCAGCTTCCACCTGGGGAGAGCAGGGGGAGGGCCGTGGGGAGGCAGAGGGGAGAGGAGAGGTGAGGAACAGGCAACAAAACAAGCCTTCACACAAAGCTGATGGAGAGCATCTTCTAGACGCCCAATATTCATTTGTCGTTCTGCCCAATTTTAGGCTTTGCATTTTACAGTTTTGTCCTTCCCTCACAAAGCCTCTATGTCATTTCTCCACAAGTTATCCAACGTGAATAGTTATTACAGCTGCATGTATTAATATTCCAAGGTCATTTTCTTTCTCTCTCTCATGAGGCCACAGAGTTCATAGTGGCCAGAAATTAGAATTTGGTATGTTTAAAGCGATTTGTTCTGTAATCTGTGTATCCTGATTTTCTAGGTCATTGGTTCCCAAGACTGACTATGTGAGAATCATCCAGGGAGCATAACGAAGTGCAGATTCCCGGCCTTCACCTCACATCCTCCGTCTCATGGTCTCTGAGGATGGGGCCTGGAAATCTGGATTTAAAAAATCTCCCAGTGTTAGGCTGGCGCTCAGTCCAAGTTCGGGAACCACTGTTCTTTGTAATAACCATGGAAATGGCAATACTTAGCATCTCTCCTGTTCTGTGCTGATGGGTAGCCTGCTGTCATTTTTCAGGTCAGGCCTGATCTCCAGTCCAGGAGGTCCCTTGATCCCCAGGCAGACACACAAAATGTCTTGGTTTGTGGGTGTGAGAGGTCTTTGTCTGCATCACTTGACTTTTTTTTTTTTTTTTTTTTCTTCTTTTTCAGTACGCGGGCCTCTCACTGTTGTGGCCTCTCCCGTTGCGGAGCACAGGCTCCGGACGCGCAGGCCCAGCGGCCATGGCTCACTGGCCCAGCCGCTCCGCGGCATGTGGGATCTTCCCGGACCGGGGCACGAACCCGTGTCCCCTGCATCGGCAGGCGGATTCTCAACCACTGCGCCACCAGGGAAGCCCGACTTTTTTTAATCTATGGCTTCTGCCCACCCAAACAACCAGCATTTTATGGAAATTACCAGCTGTGAGAAGGCTGGCTGACTGAGGAGATCATGACCATAGAAAAGAAGGATAAGACATAGGTACCAACCACCAGACTTCCCACAGCTTCAGTTTCCTCGCCTGTGAAATAGATTTCATGATAGCGACCCCAGGTGGCTGTGAGGCAGAAACAAGGTGACGTATGTAAGAATCCTAAGTAGATTTTAAAGCACTGTATCATGGAAGCACGATGATGGTGATGGTGATGATGATTTAGCAGAACACTGATTGAGGCAAGGGAGCAGAATGGAGGACGGGAGAAGATAGGAGGAAGACACTGTGCTGTCTTAGGGTAGGGCAGGTGGACAAGCGGCGCCATGCCTGGTCCATGGTATACAGTCAATAAATGTTTCCTTGCTGATCATTGTCTCACTGAGGTTTTATGTGGTTTTCCTGGTATTTTTCCCCCACCTTTTACACTTCATGCTTGCTTTTGCTGATTTTAACAATATTTTGCTTTTAAAAACGTTTTGGATGCAGGAGAAGGTCTCCCTTGGTGTGATTCACCCCAGTTTCACACCTCCCACGATGGCCCTGCAGACAGGTCTATGCATGGGGGTGAGGGCAGGGCTGGTCACTAACGCCCACCTTAGGAATTTGGAGACTGTTTGCACAGACTTGCTAGGGCTTCCAAGAAAAATGGTCGTGGGCATTATGATTGGTGGTAGGGCTCAGAGCCTGTAAAGATTAGAATTCATGATAAAAGGGGTGATTGAAGACATCTCCAGCTTTGGGAGCTCTTTGAGATAGCAGAGTTGAAGCTTGGGCTCTGTAAGTGGGATACTGGGTCTCGTTTGTTGTCAGGCAGGAGAATATCAGATTCCAAGTGCTTTGTATGCATCACCTCATTTAAGTCTTAAAACAACGCTGAAACAAACAATATTATTATAAGAGGGGCATAATCCTTTATCTGTAATAATTAAATCCCAAAAGCTTTGAGAGTTTTTAACTCATTTGAATGTAAAACTGACCTGAAATCTTTTGACAGGAAAATTTGACTTGAACTTATGTGAGGTTATTTATAGTTTTGCTTTCCCCACTCAGTGTGAATATTCACATATTTTGCTGCAGAAACATTGATGGATTTGATTATACAGGACTGCGTCAGACCTCGCTGTTTGCATAGGTAACATATGATAAGGGCAATGAGTTTCTGTCCTATAATCCAGAAAATCTGAATTCTGGAAACACATCTTACGCCACTCTGAGTTTTGGAAGAGGGATTTTCATTCTGTCCTCTGCTTCTGTAGAAACACTGAAGCTCAAAGAGGTAAAGTAATTTGTCTGGGGGTCACAAAGCTGCTACATTGAGAGCTATGGTTCCAACATAGGTCTGTTTCGAGCTTTCGGCTAAGAGTTGCTATTTCTGCCTTCGTTTTGAATCACGTCCCCCAAAGCTGCCCTTTTTGTTATCCTGGCTTGTGTGGCAGGCCCCAGGAGGAGGGTTGCATGTGGCTGTGTGGTGGAGAGTGGATTTGTCTTCTCGCTGCGTTACCCACCCTGGTTCTGCCCTCCATTCTGGAAACACATTACGTTTGGCCTAAAACAGAAGTCTGATCATTCTGTTTATCTGCTTAAAGTCTTTCAGCGCTGCTGGAGAGTCCAGTCCAAGCTCCTTAGGATGGGATGTAAAATCCTCTCTGAACTGGCGCTCGCCTGACTATAGGAGCAGTGCTTAAGAGTGTGGACTCGGGCTGGGTCAGCGGGTAAAACCCCCTCTCTGCTGCTTCCTAGGTGTGTGTGACCTTGGGCATGTAACTGATTCTCTGCCTGGGGTTTTTTTTTGTCTGTAAAATAAGGGTAATGGAGTCATCTACCTCCTGAGGTTGTGCGAGGAGTGAATGAGTTAAAGCAGTGTAAGCTATCTAGCGCACACGATAAGCACTCAGGTGATATTATTGTTAGGCTTTCTCCAGCCTTTTAAAAATATCACCCAGCTTTACGAAGATGTAATTGACACATAACACTGTGTAAGTTTAAGGTATACAGTGTGTTGATTTGATATCTCGAACCTTTTCTCTTGCTGCCCAGACTCCTCCTTCTCCGCCCAACCCCAGGCTTCGACTGTCCCCCCTGAACGAGGAAGACCATGGTAGTCTCCTTGTTCTCGCTAATGCTGTTGCCTTCGTCCTATCGCCCGCCTGCATGTCGACCATCTGTTTATATTTTACATCGCAGCTCAAGAGTCATCTCCTTGAAGATTTTCTGAACTTGCCCTCCTTCTCCCTATCTTTTGGGTCCCCATGATGCTGCATTTGTATTTCTGTCATGGCCATCTACGATATTTTAAAGTTCTCCTTGGTTTGCTGATTTGTCTCTTTCTCTGAATTTTAAGGCCCTTGAGAACGTCCTGTCAGTGTTTGCATCCCCACTCCCTGGCAGAGCCTGACACAAGCCACATAATTAACGTGTGTGGGTAAATGCTATGGAGAGAAATCTTTCCAACTTGGTGGGAACTTCTGCTTCGGATGCTATTCGGAATCCACTCTTGCTAATTTGAGCTGAAAAGGAATGTATTAAAAGATATGAGGTAGCTCACAGGATTTCCAAGAAGCTGGAGAAGGGGACTTGGATTATTTTTTTATAGCCAGGAACAAGATGCAAGCTATGGCAGTTCAGTGTTCCGGTGGAGGTCTTCCTACCATGCTGGTCCTGACACTGAGTGTGGGCACTGCCTCCAGACCATCCCCACTGCTGCCTCTGTAAGCTGACGGTCTCTCTTGCCACCCTCCCCCCATCCTTGCCAGCAGGTTGTCATGCAGTGCCCAGGTGTTACCTTCTAATTGTGTGGCTTTCTCCCACATTGAAATCTCCTTGGATGCACCTGATTGGTGGAGTGTAGGTCACGTGCCTCTCTGTGGCCTGCAAGGGAGGCTGGCAAGGGGAATGCATCTACTTTGAGAAAGCATGGGTTCATTTACTGTGCGTGCCCAGCAAAGAAAGGAGTTTCAAAGGTACTGAGGAGCCAGAGTGTCTTGGCGAGAATGGCAATGAGGGCCAGAATTTATACCAGTGGCAGCGGTAGTGGTGAAGGGGTGATGGGTGAACAGGTCATGAAGTGGTGGAGGGAGAGGGTTTCCTGGGCAGCAGAAGGAGAATTTTCATAGACTTGGAGTGGGCAACTTCTAAAACTATGTGGAAAAAATGAGGGAGACATTCGAGCTTAATGTTCTAGACCCCTGCTTTTCTTACCTGTGCTCGTCACTGTCTCTTCCATATCAAGACGGATGTTGTCTGGAGAAGTGAGGATCGTGCTCACACATCACAATTGCTCTCCTCTCTGAACGGTTGACTGTGAGGCATTCATTGATAACAAAGAAAAGGAAGGAATTATTCCTTGTCCAAATTAGTGCTGTTCAACAAATGTTCTATATCTGCACTGGCCACTGGCCACACATGGCTAATGTGACGGAGGAACTGAATTTTTAATTATGTTAATCAATTAATTTAATCAATTTAAATGTAAATAGCTACAGGTGGCTATTGGCTACCTTGTTGGATAGTGCAGGTCTAGATAATTTGACCTGTTTAGCAAGGCACAAGGGATCACTTTTTTTTTTAAAGAAGATGTTGGGGGTAGGAGTTAATTAATTAATTTATTTATTTTGGCTGTGTTGGGTCTTCGTTTCTGTGCGACGGCTTTCTCTAGTTGTGGCAAGCGGGGGCCACTCTTCATCGCGGTGCACGGGCCTCTCACTGTCGCGCCCTCTCTTGTTGCGGAGCACAGGCTCCAGATGCGCAGGCTCAGTAGTTGTGGCTCACGGGCCCAGTTGCTCCGCGGCATGTGGGATCCTCCCAGACCAGGGCTCGAACCCGTGTCCCCTGCATTAGCAGGCAGATTCTCAACCACTGCGCCACCATGGAAGCCCCCACTTTTTTTTTAATGTGAAAAAATATTTTTAAATGTATCACAGGTTAGCTTATAATCAATTGTTGCTTCTTGGCAAGTAAAGCCTTTATTGATGGAACTGTTTCGTGGCATGTTGATTTAACAACAAACAAGTGAATGGTGAGATATTGGATTTAATCCTCAGTAGTGAGTCCTCACTTGAAGGTTTGTTAAACTAAGAATCTAAAAGCTAGAGTTTGCAATAACAATATTTTCCAAATAAATCACTTTGGAAAGCGCTATTATTTGCCAGAAGTAGAAAAAGGGACAATGTTTAGGACAGTGAATCTCAAACCACTCATCGGAGTCACCTTGGAGGGCTTGTGATAACACAGACTTCAGGGTCCTATCCCCAAACCTTGGATTCTATGGGTCTTGGGTGGGACAGCAATTGACATGTGTAAGTTCTCAGGTGATGCTCCTGCTGCTGGGCTGGAGCCACACTTCAAGGACCTCTGGCTTAGGAAATGCTCTTTTCAATAAAATTAAACCAAGTTTTTCATTGTAGGACATCTCTGAATCTTTCATCTACAAATATTACTCTGGTACTCTGAAGCTCCCAGGGAGAACTATGTCTGCGGCACATCACACACCGATTTGTTCATTAAAACCCTTTTCCCACTGAGTATCCCATGGACTAGAGTTGGAAAACACAATTCTATGAAATTCCGCTGAGTTAAATATAAAGCTTAGTTTTCCATTCTTCCACTTCCTCTGTCTAGTCACAGAAATGGTGTTCCCTGGGGCTCAATGCTGAGAGGCTTTTCTTTTCTATCTGTCCTCTCCTCACAGGAGGGCTCATCTAAGGCCATGGCTTTAACTGTGGATGGACACCCAATTTGACATCTCCACCTAGTCTCTCCTCTGAACTCTACAGAGTGTATCCACTGCCTACGTGGCATTTTCATCTCAACCAGAACACATCCTGAGCTGAACTCATGTTTACAGCTCCCTACTGACCCAGTCTGACTCTTCTCCTGATTTCCTCTTCTCAGTAAATGGCATCACCGTCCACCGCCTGGACTATCATCAAATTCATCAGCAAGATCTGTCATTTCTGCCAAAAACAAAGGCGTGTATAAAAGTGTGTATGTGTATACCCTTAGGTATACATGAAAACAGCCATAATACATATGTGTATTATGGCTCATAAATATATGTATATCTCCTTTTATTCATCCATATGCCATATGCTAGTCCAAGATATGAGCCATCTTTGATTACATCATCACATTCTTTTTTAAAAATCGTGATGATTCCTATTTCCCTGGGCCATGCCATCCTGGAGGTTATAATGGGGTCATAATGCAAGAGAGGATAGAAAGGCATTTCTCTAGCTCTGCTCCCATCTATAATTATGGAAACTCACATGGTTCCCAGATCTTTCCAGCTGGTTCAGGGAGATGCTGAAATGCTTCGCGTGTGCTCAGGAGCCGGTCCTCTCTGCCAACTTGCCCTCTCTCCCTGCCTTGGCTGTGACCATCTCGCCTGTCACCCAGAGAGGAGCCCAGACGCATGTCATTCTCTCCTACTTTTCTGTCCCAGAGAGAGGTGAATCCCACTTTGTGACCAGCCTGCTCTATCCCTTTTCTCTAACGAACTCCATCCACATTCCTCTGACAAGGGGTATGAAAGGGTACTGAACTCCTCCATATTGTTTTTAATGTTCTCCATCTAACTAGAAATTTAGTGAAATAGACCTTCTATTTTTCCTTTCTTGCAATTCAGGCTCTTTTTCTGGGACTCAGGCAAACAGCTGTCCCTAAATCTCCTCTCCCTTCCTACCCCTACCTGGTGTCCTTGGATCAAGTTTGTATGACTTTATTCTCCTTTCTTTAGGAATACTTTTAAAAAGTGGGTTCTGATTCCTCATACATATAGAACCATGGGGGTCAGTCCCACACTGGCCTTTCTTGTTTTCTTCCTGGGGTGAGCCCAACCTCCTGCTTACCTGCCCCCCAACATGCACGTAAATGTTCACATCTCCGTGCATGTGTGTTATATATAAATTATATGCCTACTTCTCTCCATTTTATTTGCATCACACCATAAATAAAATTCAGGAGTAGGCTCCACTTCTTGCCCCCTTTCTTTTGGACTGTCTTGAATTGTTCTTGGTCACCTTCAAAAACAGTGTATGAAAGTCAGAGAAGTAGATTTTGTTCTTCCAGCCATGTTGGAACTCTAAAGCCCATTAGGCCTCTGAGCACAGAGGTTGTTCAGATTTTACTGGCTTTATTTACATCGAGGGAAAGAGCCAAACCGCAACCTGAGCTTCGAGGAGAGCGCCATGGAAGGGCATCTCCATCCGCCTCTCCCTGTCCACCCCTCAGGTGCGCTGCTTCTAGCGGAGCCGTCCTTCTCGCAGCGGCGGGGGCGCACGCGGGCTGCAGAGGCTGCCAGGAGTCATGCAGGTGGAGCGGGGCTTTGTGCACAGCTTCGCTGCCTGACTGCTCATCAGGAAGCTCGGTGGACAGATGGGGGCTCTTTTCAGTTTCTCACTTAGTAGCAGTTTGTCATGTACCATAATCCCACTTAGGCAACTTGGCGCAGTTCAGGCTCTGTAATTTAAAAGATCAATGGGGCTTCCCTGGTGGCGCAGTGGTTGAGAGTCCGCCTGCCGATGCAGGAGACGTGGGTTCGTGCCCCGGTCCGGGAAGATCCCACATGCCGTGGAGTGGCTGGGCCCATGAGCCATGGCCACTGAGCCTGCGTGTCCAGAGCCTGTGCTCCACAATGGGAGAGGCCACAATAGTGAGAGGCCCACGTACTGCAAAAAAAAAAATAAAAGAATGAAGGAGTTGTGAAATAAGTGTGCTGTGGATTTTTTTTTCAAAGTTAAAACAGCACCTAAGTAGACATAAAACACACATTGAAAGGGAAACCATGTCTGTGCTCAGTTGTTCCTCTTCCTGTCACGAATAAATAATTTAGAGATTCATTTGTCGTGACCCTATGCCAGCTTAATCCCAAATCATTCATGTCATTGAAGGGATCTGATTTTCACTTGAGACTTTTTCCAACAATTAAAAAAAACCATAGTTTTCTACTGTAGAAGGCGATAGAAACACCTTCTACTGGATATCTAAAAAACGGGGAGATTCTTAATCTCTGGGAGGGAGGGGAAGGTGTGGGGAGAATTAAACCAAAGAGCTGATTCCTGACCACATGGTCCCTGAATGTTCTGAAGTCCTGCTTTACTGTCACCAGAGAGGTTACTAGCAGTGCCAACATTAGCTTGATATTTTTCTCTCCAGAGCAATAGTTTCCAAACCTGGCTGCTCAAGAGAATCACCCAGAAAAGCCTATTAAAAATACAGCTTCTTAGTCCAGTTTGGGATATCGGATTCAGTAGGACTGGGCTAGATGTAAGGACCTATGCTGTCTTCAGGGTAGGTAGCAGCCATTTGAATTTCCTTCCCTCTGGGATTTTTGCCCGGGAGAAAACACAACCCAAAGCCTAGAGCTGGTCTGCTAGCCGACTCTGGTCCCAGTATGATTTCTTGTAAAATATTTGGAACAGCTTTCCATTTCTTTTCAACTTTCTTGCAACTCTCTTTAAATTAGATACTTTGTTCAAAATTTTCTTGCTTGCCTGGCAAATAATTGGTGGGACATCATGTACCTCCCAAATACCTTCATTATCATTAGTGACTTATTAATTAATTGTTTCCAAATAGAATCCTTCAGAAAGTATTGCTTCTTGGCAAGTACTGTGCATTGCTTTCAGAATTATATCACTTATTTTAAGAACTATTTCTAGTCCATTTGGCTATGATTTATTTTATGATGTTATTTATTCAATTTAAATTTCAGCACAGAGTCTGTAATAAGCATGGTATTTCAAATATATATATATATATGGATGTTTGCTTCTCTTTATATAAGTAGATAAAAACATAATCAGTCTTTTCTTCTCTAGAAGTGACATAAAGGAAAAATGTAATCTATCCTCATGTTAGTATTTTGAGAAATGGTTTGGAAATCAGTTATTTAAATATTAGTTGCAAATGTGCATTTTTATGAACATTTCTCTCCATTTGAATGTTCAAAAATCTAAAAATTCTCATCATATCTCTTCAAAGAGTGATTAGAGGAAATACAATCCTCTGTTTAAGGCAAAAACAACTTAGAACTTTATCAGTTTTTCCTGTTACTGTGAGGCTAATTTGAATAATTTTTTTTTTTTTTACAGTGTAATAACTCTGATTTAAAACTCACCATGCAACTAAAGGACTAACATCACCTGTGTACTCATTAAATTTGAAATGGTTCTGATTATGTCAACTTCTTTTTTCTACCCTGGACCATTTTCTTTATTAGGAGACAACTCTTCATCCCCTGTCAGGTGCAGATCCGTGCCTGATAGCCAATTGCATGAGTGACCAGGAGCAGCGATGTTTCCGGACTCACAGAAAACAGAGTGCTGAAATTACTTGCTGCCCCTTCTATTTCACACTTGATTTCCTAGTGAACCATTGATCACATTCTACCCAAATCATGTTAATAGCATTTAAACATTTCTTCTTGCTCTCTATCTTCCTTTTTTAAAGAAGTGGCTGTTTTTCTTTTTCTTCTTTTCTTGCTTCCAAGTTAAGTTGTCTCTCAAATTCAGAGCTTTCGTGTAGGAGACAGTTTTTCTCGCAGGAAACAGTTTTTACCTTCAGACAGTTCTTTCTGCCGGAAGCACTTTGTACATCAAGTAGGAGTAGACTCCTCTAGGGTACCTGCTCAGCTCACGATGACCACCCCACTGCCTCTTTCATTTGGGAACGGTCTCCTGATCTGCAGGGTGGCCCCCCGGAGCCAGGTTGATGCTAAGAGTCTTGACCACCTCCTCTAGCCATAAGGGTTGACACTTGACCCATCCTGGGTCTGCTGTAGTCTCTCTCCACCGAAAGTGAGTGTGGGACTTGGACACAGACGCTTAGTGTCTGTGACTTCCCAGCCTCCAGAACTGTGAGAAATAAATTTATCTTGTTTATAAGCCATCTAGTTTATGGCATTTTGTTACAGCAGCCTGAAAGGACTAGGACCCAGGGCAAGGGCAGAGCACAAATGTACACGCAGAAGTGAGGCAGGCCTTACGAGCCTGGGTTTGGAACTGGCACACTTTCACATCTACCTCATTCCATTTGCCTGACAAGTCAAGTGTTGAACCCAACATTAAGATGTAGATTCGTGTACTCTGCCCTTTGGTAGAACTGTAGTCATGGGGCACATTGCATGGATATGAGGCCCAAGGGGTGAGTGGTGGGTGGTGAGAAGAATCAAAGCCAATGATGTAATCTATTACACACGTGGACTTGGGTTTATCTGTGGGGTGGCCCACATACCCCTCCCTGTGGGCTAGAAAATAGAGAGAATGCATCTGCCCTGAGAGGAAAGAACAAAGCAGATACAAAGAATCAGAAAGGAGTGATAGAGAGTTCTGATGACTTCCCTGTTCCCTATTCCAGGTCCTTTTTTAAAAAAAATTGAAGTACAGTTGCTGTACTATATTATATATTACAGGGGTACAAGATAGTGATTTGCAACTTTAAAGGTTATACTCCACTTATAGTTATTATAAAATATTTGTTGTATTCCCCATGTTGTATCCTTGTAACTTATTTTATACCTGATAGTTTGTACCTCTTGATCCCATAGCCGCCCCATATTGCCCCTCCCTTACTCCTCCCCATTGGTAACTACTAGTTTGTTCTCTATACCTGTGAATCTGCTTGTTTTCTGTTATATTCACTAGTCTGTTGTATTTTTTAGATTCCAAATATAAGTGATATCGTACTGTATTTGTCTTTCTCTATCTGACTTATTTCACTTAGCATAATGCCCTCCAAGTCCATTCATGTTACTGCAGATGGCAAAATTTTGTTCTTTTTTATGGCTGAGTAGTATTCCATTGTGTGTGTGTGTGTGTGTGTGTGTGTGTGTGTGTGTGTGTGTGTGTGTGTGTATGCCACATCTTCTTTATCCATTCATCTGTTGATGGGCACTTAGGTTGCTTCCCTATATCGGCAATTGTAAATAATACTGCAGTGAACATAGGGGTGCATATATCTTTGTGAATTGGTGTTTTTGTGCTCTTTGGATAAATACTAAGAAGTGGAATAGCTGGGTCATATGGTAGTTCTGTTCTTAACTTTTTGAGGAATCTCCATACTGTTTTCCATAGAGGCTGCACCAATTTACAGTCCCACCAACAGTGCATGAGGTTTTTCTCCACATCCTCTCCAACATTTGTTATTTCTTGTCCTTTTTGATGATAGCCATTCTAAAAGGTGTGAGGTGATATCTCACTGTGGTTTTGATTTGCATTTCCCTAATAATTAGTGATGTTGAGCATATTTTCATGTGCCTGTTGGCCACCTGTATATCTTTTTAAATGTCTATTTAGATCCTCTGCTCATTTAAAAATCAGGCTGTTTGGTTGATTTGGTGTTGAAGAGGTTCTTGCTTTAAGATTAAGCAGAAGTGGCAGCAGGCTTTGTTTGAGGGATCTTAAGTAAAATTTCAGCCTCAAATGTTTGCCTGGATGTCAACCCCAATTGAAACAAAAAATTTTTCTTTACTACTGCACCCTTTGTTTTATATCTTTTTCCTTTTCTGTTCTCTTTCAAAAATACCCTGGCAATTCATATGTGGATGGATATCTTCACAAGGGAGTGTCCACTCTCTTTCATGTCTGAAGAGAAAATAAATTTTAATTTAATACAGTACTGAATATTGTAGAATTAATGAATTGTCAAATACTCTGAAGCCTTACCATAATACAGAATTTGGGAGTGGTGTCAAAGAATTATGGATTCATTAAAATATAGTGAAGTGATTTTTTTTGAGAATTACAATCTATAGTACCAGATCCAAGACTGGATTTTGTCTTATACCAATTTTCAAGCTTTATGGGACTAGGTTATAGTGGTAACCCTCTAGCACCCTCCTTGTGGTTTTAGGGTAGTCACTTAAATTGATGGTGGGCTGGTATGTGTAAACAAGACAAAAATGACTCTTTTACAGTCTTCTTGAAAGACCAGAGATGAACTCATGATTACAGTGTTTTATTTATTTATTTTTTCTTATTTATTTTTTAATTTTTGAGTTATATTTTATTTTTTTTATACAGCAGGTTCTTATTAGTCATCAGTTTTATACACATCAGTGCATACATGTCAATCCCAATCGCCCAATTAATCACACCATCACCCCACCCCCCCACGTCTTTCCCAATTTGGTGTCCATACATTTGTTCTCTCCATCTGTGTCTCAATTTCTGCCCTGTAAACTGGTTCATCTGTACCACTTTTCTAGGTTCAACATATATGCTTTAATATACGATATTTGTTTCTCTCTTTCTGACTTACTCTGTATGGCAGTCTCTAGATCCACCCACGTCTCAACAAATGACCCAGTTTCGTTCCTTTTTAGGGCTGAGTAATATTCCATTGTGTATATGTACCACATCTTCTTTATCCATTCATCTGTCGATGGGCATTTAGGTTGCTTCCATGACCTGGCTATTGTAAATAGTGCTGCAATGAACATTGGTGTGCATGTGTCTTTTTGAATTACAGTTTTCTCTGGGTATATGCCCAGTAGTGGGATTGCTGGGTCATATGGTAATTCTACTTTTACTTTTTTAAGGAACCTCCATACTGTTCTCCATAGTGGCTGTATCAATTTACATTCCCACCAACAGTGCAAGAGGGTTCCCTTTTCTCCACACCCTCTCCAGCATTTGTTGTTTGTAGATTTTCTGATGATGCCCATTCTAACTGGTGTGAGGTGATACCTCATTGTGGTTTTGATTTGCATTTCTCTAATAATTAGTGATGGTGAGCAGCTTTTCATGTGCTTCCTGGCCAACTGTATGACTTCTTTGGAGAAATGTCTATTTAGGTCTTCTGCCCATTTTTGGATTAGGTTGTTTGTATTTTTAATACTGAGCTGCATGAGCTGTTTATATATTTTGGAGATTAATCCTTCATCTGTTGATTCATTTGCAAATATTTTCTCCCATTCTGAGGGTTGACTTTTCATCTTGTTTATGGTTTCCTTTGTTGTGCAAAAGCTTTGAAGTTTCATTAGGTCCCATTTGTTTATTTTTGTTTTTATTTCCATTTCTCTAGGAGGTGGATCAGAAAAGATCTTGCTGTGATTTATGTCAAAGAGTGTTCTTCCTATGTTTTCCTCTAAGAGTTTTATAGTGTTTGGTCTTACATTTAGGTCTATAATCCATTTTGAGTTTATTTTTGTGTATGGTGTTAAGGAGTGTTCTAATTTCATTCTTTTACATGTAGCTGTCCAGTTTTCCCAGCACCACTTATTGAAAAGACTGTCTTTCCTCCAGTGTATATCCTTGCCTTCTTTGTCATAGATTAGTTGACCATAGGTGCGTGGGTTTATCTCTGGACTTTCTATCTTGTTCCATTGATCTATATTTCTGTTTTTGTGCCAGCACCATATTGTCTTGATTACTGTAGCTTTATAGTATAGTCTGAAGTTAGGAAGTCTGATTCCTCCAGCTCTGTTTTTTTCCCTCAAGACTGCTTTGGCTATTCGGGGTCTCCTGTGCCTCCATACAAATTTTAAGATTTTTTTGTTGTAGTTGTGTAAAAAATGCCACTGGTAATTTGATAGGGATTGCATTGAATCTGTAGATTGCTTTGGGTAGTATAGTCATTTTCACAATATTGATTCTTCCAATCCAAGAACATGGTATATCTCTCCATCTGTTGGTATCATCTTTAACTTCTTTTATCAGTGTCTTATAGTTTTCTGTATACAGGTCTTTTCTCCCTAGGTAGGTTTATTCTCAGGTATTTTATTCTTTTTGTTGCAGTGGTAAATGGGAGCGTTTCCTTAATTTCTCTTTCAGATTTTTCATCATTAGTGTATAGGAAAGCAAGAGATTTCTGTGCATTAATTTTGTATCCTGCAACTTTACCAAATTCATTGATTAGCTCTAGTAGTTTTCTGGTGGCATCTGTAGGATCCTCTATGTATAGTATCATGTCATCTGCCAACAGTGACAGTTTTACTACTACTTTTCCAATTTGTATTCCTTTAATTTCTTTTTCTTCTCTGATTGATGTGGCTAGGACTTCCAAAACTATGTTGAATAATAGTGGTGAAAGTGGATATCCTTGTCTCATTCCTGATCTTAGAGGAAATGCCTTCAGTTTTTCACCACTGAGAATGATGTTTGCTGTACATTTCTTGTATATGGCCTTTATTATGTTGAGGTAGGTTTGCTCTATGCCCACTTTCTGGAGAGTTTTTATCATAAATGGGTGTTGAATTTTGTCAAAAGGTATTTCTGCATCTATTGAGATGATCATATGGTTTTTATTCTTCAATTTGTTAATGTGGTGTATCACATTGCTCGATTTGCTTATCTTGAAGAATCCTTACATCCCTGGGATAAATCCCACTTGATCATGGTGTATATCCTTTTAATGTGTTGTTGGATTCTGTTTACTAGTATTTTGTTGAGGATTTTTGTATCTATATTCATCAGTGATATTGGTCTGTAATTTTCTTTTTTTGTAGTATCTTTGGTTTTGGTATGAGTGTGATGGTGGCCTCATAAAATGAGTGTGGGAGTGCTCCTTCCTCTGAAAAGTTTTGGAAGAGTTTGAGAAGGATGGTTGTTTGCTCTTCTCTAAATGTTTGATAGAATTCACCTGTGAAGCCATCTGATCCTGGACTTCTGTTTGTTGGAAGATTTTTAATCACAGTTTCAATTTCATTACTTGTGATTGGTCTGTTCATATTTTGTATTTCTTCATTGTTCAGTCTTGGAAGGTTATACTTTTCTAAGAATTTGTCCATTTCTTCCAGGTTGTCCATTTTATTGGCAGAGAGTTGCTTGTAGTAGTCTCTTGGGATGCTTTGTATTTCTGTGGTGTTTGTTGTCATTTCTGCTTTTTCATTTCTAATTTTATTGATTTGAGTCCTCTCCTTCTTTTTCTTGATGAGTCTGGCTGATGGTTTATCAAGTTGTTTATCTTCTCAAAGAACCAGATTTCAGTTTTATTGATCTTTGCTATTGTTTTCCTTGTTTCTATTTCATTTATTTCTGCTCTGATCTTTATGATTTCTTTCCTCTGTTAACTTTGGGTTTTGTTTGTTCTTCTTTCTCTAGTTCCTTTTGGTGTAAGGTTAGATTGTTTATTTGAGATTTTTCTTGTTTCTTGAGGTAAGCTTGTATAGCTATAATCTTTGCTCTTATAGCTGCTTTTGCTGCTTCCTGTAGGTTTTGGATCATCGTGATGTCATTGTCATTTGTCTCTAGGTATTTTTTTTTTTTTTTTTTTTGCGGTATGCGGGCCTCTCACTGCTGTGGCCTCTCCCGCTGCGGAGCACAGGCTCCGGACGCACAGGCTCAGCGGCCATGGCTCACGGGCTTAGTTGCTCCGCGGCATGTGGGATCTTCCCGGACCAGGGCACGAACCCGTGTCTCCTGCATCGGCAGGCGGACCCCCAACCACTGCGCCACCAGGGAAGCCCTCTAGGTATTTTTTGATTGCTTCTTTGATTTCTTCAGTGATCTCTTGGTTATTTAGTAACGTATTGTTTAGCCTCCATGTGTTTGTATTTTTTACGTTTTTTTCCCTGTAATTCATTTCTAATCTCATAGCATTGTGGTCAGAAAAGATGCTTCATATGATTTCAATTTTCTTAAATTTACTGAGGCTTGATTTGTGACCCAAGATGTGATCTATCTTGGAGAATGTTCTGTGCACACTTGAGAATAAAGTGTAATCTGCTGTTTCTGGATGGAATGTCATCTAAATATCAATTAAATCTATCTGGTCTATTGTGTATTTAAAGCTTCTGTTTCTTTATTTATTTTCATTTTGGATGACCTGTCTATTGCTGTAAGTGAGGTATTAAAGTTCCCCACTATTATTGTGTTACTGTCAATTTCCTCTTTTATAGTTGTTAGCAGTTGTCTTATGTATTGAGGTGCTTCTATATTGGGTGCATATATATTTATAATTGTTATATCTTCTTCTTTTTTTTTTTGTGGTACGTGGGCCTCTCACTGTTGTGGCCTCTCCTGTTGCCGAGCACAGGCTGTGGACGCACAGGCTCAGTTGCCATGGCTCACGGGCCCAGCCTCTCCATGGCATGTGGGATCTTCCCAGATTGGGGCACTAACCCGTGTCCCCTGCATCAGCAGGCAGACTCTCAACCACTGCACCACCAGGGAAGCCCTGTTCTTCTTGGATTGATCCCTTGATCATTATGTAGTGGCCTTCCTTGTGTCTTGTAACATTCTTAATTTAAAGTCTATTTTATCTGATATGAGTATTGCTACTCCAGCTTTCGTTTGATTTCCATTTGCATAGAATATCTTTTTCCATCCCTTCACTTTCAGTCTGTATGTATCCCTAGGTCTGAAGTGGGTCTCTTGTAGACTGCATATATATGGGTCTTGTTTTGGTATCCATTCAGCGAGCCTGTATCTTTTGGTTGGAGCATTTAATCCATTCACGTTTAGTAATTATCGATATGTATGTTCCTATGACCATTTTCTTAATTGTTTTGGGTTTGTTTTTGTAGGTCCTTTCCTTCTCTTGTGTTCCCACTTAGAGAAGTTCCTTTAGCATTTGTTGTAGAGCTGGTTTGGTGGTGCTGAATTCTCTTAGCTTTTGCTTGTCACTAAAGCTTTTGATTTCTCCATCAAATCTGAATGAGATTGTTCCTGGGTTGAATAATCTTGGTTGTAGGTCCTTCCCTTTCATCACTTTAAGTATATCATGCCACTCCCTTCTGGCTTGTAGAGTTTCTGCTGACAAATCAGCTGTTAACCTTATGGGAGTTCTCTTGTATGTTATTTGTCATTTTTCCCCTGCTGCTTTCAATAATTTTTCTTTGTCTTTAATTTTTGCCAATTTGATTACTATGTGTCTCGGTGTGTTTCTCCTTGGGTTTATCCTGTATGGGACTCTCTGTGCTTCCTGGACTTGGGTGGCTATTTCCTTTCCCATGTTAGGGAAGATTTTGGCTGTAATCTCTTCAAATAATTTCTCTGGTCCTTTCTCTCTCTCTTTTCCTTCTGGGACCCCTATAATGCGAATGTTGTTGCATTTAATGTTGTCCCAGAGGTCTCTTAGGCTGTCTTCATTTCTTTTCATTCTTTTTTATTTAGTCTGTTCCACAGCAGTGAATTCCACCATTTTGTCTTCCACGTCACTTATCCGTTCTTCTGTCACAGTTATTCTGCTATTGATTCCTTCTAGTTTTCATTTCAGTTATTGTATTGTTCATCTCTGTTTGTTTGTTCTTTAATTCTTCTAGATCTTTGTGAAACATTTCTTTCATCTTCTCGATCTTTGCCTCCATTCTTTTTCCGAGGTCCTGGATCATCTTCTCTATCATTATACTGAATTCTTTTTTCTGGAAGGTTGCCTATCTCCACTTCATTTAATTGTTCTTGTGGGGTTTTATCTTGTTCCTTCATGTGGTACATAGCCCTCTGCCTTTTCATCTTGTCTATCTTTCTGTGAATGTGGTTTTGTTCCACAGGCTGCAGGATTGTTCTTCTTGCTTCTGCTGTCTGCCCTCTGGTGGATGAGGCTATCTAAGAGGCTTGTGCAAGTTTCCTGATGGGAGGGACTGGTGGTGGGTAGAGCTGACTGTAGCTCTGGTGGGCAGAGCTCAGTAAAAGTTTAATCTGCTTGACTGCTGATGGATGGGGCTGGGTTCCCTCCCTGTTGGTTGTTTGGCCTGAGGGAACCCAACAATGGAGCCTACCTAGGCTGTTTGGTGGGGCTAATGGCAGAGTCTGGGAGGGCTCACGCCAAGGAGTACTTTCCAGAACTTCTGCTGCCAGTGTCCTTGTCCCCACAGTGAGCCACAGCTACCCCCGCCTCCGCAGGAGACCCTCCATCACTAGGAGGTATGTGTGGTTCAGTCTCTCCTGGGGTCACTGCTCCTTCCCCTGGGTCCCAATGCACACGTGTGTGCCCTGCAAGAGTGGAGTCTCTGTTTCCCCCAGGCCTGTTGAATTCCTGCAATCAAATCCCACTAGCCTTCAAAGTCTGATTCTCTAGAAATTCCTCCTCCTGTTGCCAGAACCCCAGGTTGGGAAGCCTGACATGGGGCTCAGAACCTTCACTCTAGTGAGTGGACTTCTGTGGTATAAGTGTTCTCCAGTCTGTGAGTCACCCACCCAGAAGTTATGGGATTTGATTTTACTGTGATTGCGCCCCTCTTACCATCTCATTGTGTTTTCTCCTTTGTCTTTGGATGTGAGGTATTTTTTTAGTGAGTTCCAGTGTCTTCCTGTTGATGACTGTCCAGCAGGTAGTTGTGATTCTGGTGTTCTCACAAGAGGGAGTGAGACCACGTCCTTCTACTCCACCATCTTGGTTCCTCCCTATTTTTTTTTTTTTTTTACGGTATTTGTAATGGCTTTAATCTCTGGAGTGTGAGTAGGTATACATGGTGTGTGTGTGTGTGTGTGTGTGTGTGTGTGTGTGTGTGTGTGTGTGTGTGTGAGTAAAAATTTAGAAGAGGATGGGAGAATTTATATCTGGTAAGGCAAGTCTCCAATTTGTTATCTTTTTTTTTTCTATGTTTTAAAAAGTTATTTGTTTTATTTTATTTTTGGCTGCATTGGGTCTTCATTGCTGCACACGGGCTTTCTCTAGTTGCGGCAAGCAGGGGCTACTGTTTGCTGTAGTGCGCGGGATTCTTATTGTGGTGGCTTCTCTTGTTGTGGAGCCTGGACTCTATGTGTGCGGGCTTCATTAGTTGTGGCTCGCGGGCTTTAGTAGTTGTGTCTCACGGGCTCAAGAGTGCAGGCTCAGTAGTTGTGGCACACAGGCTTAGTTGCTCTGTGGCATGTGGGATCTTCCTGGACCAGGGCTTGAACTCATGTGCCCTGCATTGGCAGGCGGATTCTTAACCACTGCACCACCAGGGAAGCCTCCACAACTTGTTATCTTCTAAAAGTATTTTGGCTTTTCTTGATCCTTTATTTTTCTAAGTGAATATTAGCGTGAGCTGATCAGGTTTTGTGAGAAGTTCTGTTGGATTTGCACTGATTGCACTTAGTTTTTTGGGGAGAACTGACACTTTGTACATGTGTGGATTTTGTATCCAACCACCTTTCTAATGCTAATATTTTGTCTATAGAATCTCTTGGATATCTCTGTGGGCAGTCATATATTCTCTGCAAGATGACAACTTCATCTCTCCACATCCTATTTTGAAACTTCATACCACATTTTTTAGTGTTGTTGAATTAATTATGACTTTCAGTATACCTTGAATAGTACAGGGAATAGTGGCAATTTTTCTGGTTTTTATTTCAGTGAGGGAATGTTGCTAAAGATGTATCCTTTCCTGTTGGTTTTTGATAGACTACTTAGAGTTAAAGTTGTTCCAGAGCAGTGATTCTTATCCTGGATGCGCATTGGGCTGTCCTGGGGAGCTTTATAAAAATACCGATGCCTGGTTCCAACCCTAGAAATTCTGGTCTAAGTGGTTTGTGATGCAGCCTGGGCTTTGGGACTCTTAAAAACTCCCCTGATGCTTCTAATATGCAGCTGCAGTTGAGAACTACTGTTCTTGATTAATGCCTACATTTATTGGCCAAAAATCTATTAGTGATTGGTGACAGAAGTGCAAGTACAACTAGCTGAAGAAAAATAAAGAGGAGAAAGATTTATAAGTTTATAAGGTCATGGCAGTTGCAGAGCTAGGAATAATTGAATCCACAGATTAAGGCTGTCTGGATCCTCTTTTTCTTCATCTCTTGTCTTTGCCCTCTCTGTGAGTAGCAATCATTCTCTACTACATCAGTGAGCTATCTCCAAAGACTGGTGGAAAGCTCCGAACTCGTCTTGTAATAGCTTCAGTGATGAGAGCATCTCTTACCTGATAGCTCCAGCAGAAGTCCCCAAGAAAGGTTCTGATTGCTTGACTTGTGTGCCTGTCCTCCTCAGAACCAAGCAGTTTGGCCCAAATATGGGCAGGTGATTGGGGGGAAGGCTTGTTGGGCAAACTGAGAGAGTAATTTATCTAACATTTAGACTTTGGTTAACTTTAACCTTCTTGAATATAGTTATAAACCTGACAGTAAGAACAAGTCTCTAAGAAGGGATGAAAATAATGTTCACAAGAGAGATGTGAAGACATTCTTAAATACTGTGTTAAATTATGTTGCTCATTTAATAAAATTGGTAATTTGATTTTCCCTGGCAAGTTGCTTAGGTTTCAGAAAAAAGATATTAGAAGGGAAGGATTACTGCTGAAGCTGATATATTGAAAAGTGATCATTGATATCAAGGGAGGAGAGAGGATAAATCATCTTGTAAACACTCAGTAATCTGGCCTGTTTAGTTATGGGGTAAACAGTCTCTGAGGGAACCCCCAGCAAGAAGTAGCTATAAAAAACAATTTTCAAAAGTTGGAGGGGAAAGCAGGAAGGGAAATAGGAAGGCTTTGGAATCAGACACTAGATATAAATTCTAACTAAATATATGTTTGATTTTGAACTAGTTAATCTTTCCAAACCTCAGTGTCTCTATCTGTAGAATGGAGATGGTGCCTAGCGTATAGGATCATTGAGGAAGTTAAGTGTTATGTATTAGGCACATAGTAAGTGCACAATAAATGTTATCTCTCATCCTTTATATCTTTTACCATAATAAATAATGATCATAACAATGATCCTGAGTTTGCAAGCACTATTATATTATGTCTAATGTTCTGTGTATTGGGAAGGTAGGGAAATTTTAGTGAGCTTGACAAAACGATGGCTAAAATTAAAGGTTTAGTTCCTAAAGTAGTAAACTTTATCTAGAAAATTCACTCATACAAATAAGACATTGTTCTACTACTATAACATAGAGGAATTTGAGGGTGCCAACTTTATATTTCCAACAAAACTGTAATCTCTAACTTATTTGTTAATAGGCAGGTGGTTTTGTCAACCTTCCATGATTCCATGCTTTTTAAGAGTTTTCCCACTGAACTGAAGCTGCCATTGGCCAGCTGCTGAACAGTGGGATAAACTTTTCTCTCTGCTTCAAGGAAACCACAGGCCTTCTGGCTGACCTGAGATATGAGTGCAGAAGAGGATTTTCTGTCCTGGGTCATTGCTGTCCTGGAGGCTTCCAGGAAGCCTGCACCCCAGGGGCTGCTCTTGGATACTTGGGCCTGAGGTCCTAGAGAAGACTCAAACCTTGTTCATTTCTAGATAAAACTTCATTTGGGTTGATCTGATGAGGAAGGAATACCTGATCAGGCCTTTCTCTCTCAAATGCTCCCCTTTTTCTCCTGTGTCACCATGTCCTCCTGGTTTCCCTGCAAGCTCTCTGGTCTTCCTTCCCACCACCCCTCTCCCTTTTCTACATGCTGTATGTTTCTCTTGGTTCTCTCATTCTCATTTACATTGATGGCATCAACTACCAATTATGTGTGGCCACTCACAAGTCTATGTTTCTAGACCACAACCCCTCTCCTGACTAGTTTTCACATATGCAACATATGCGTGTTTCCCAAGCACCTCTAACTCAGCATCTTTTTCATCTTTCCTTCCTCTCACCCAAGCCTGTTTTTCCTTCTGTATTTCCAGCCCAGTGAAAGGCATGTCTATTTAAAAGTCATGTAATCCAGAAACCTGGAAGTCATCCCTATCTCTGTTTCTATGCAATATACCTAACAGTACTCATAGCTGCTGTTTCTGTTAGTCTTACTAAGCCAGAATTATTAATAATACAGAGCCATAATTCACTGGATCCAGAGTCCTGCTCTTAATCCCTTTACTTTAACTGCCAGTCAGTTCTCAGATCTTACTGACTCTACCTGGTTATTATATTTTAGACCTTTCTTCTTAATGTGTGACATATTTGACCTGTCCTTGCTATCCAACTCTTACTGCCTTAATCCAGTCCTCTAAATGGTCTCTCTGCTCCATCTTGTCCTCTTTCAACCCTCTCCACACTACAGCAAGATCTGAACCCCTTTCTGAGACTGAACACAAATCAAGTAAGCCTTTGGCTTATACCGCTCTGTGTTAGACTACTTCTTTATACACCCTCAAAGCAATGTCTCATGTAATACTTTACCCATCTTCTCTTTTCTTCTACAACCCCAGCGTGATAAACATTTTAATTCATTTTAAGCAACTGAAACAGTAGCTGATCAGCTGTCCTTTCAGAGATTAGTCTCACTGTATTTAGTATTCACAGAGGGTTCATTTCAGCTTTTCTCAGCACCTTGCTGAGTTCCTCCCAGCTACGGGTCTCACTGATGGAGATGAGTGCTGTGGGCAAGGGAATAGATGAAAAATCGTCTCATAATCTCCATTGACACAGGGATTGAGATGCTACATTACCAGGGGAAGTGGAGAGCCATGGGAGAGCTTCAGAAGAGCTGGTGCTAAGCACAGATAGGCTGATTTTCAAGTAGAGATGAACACTACATACTAGAATCCTCCCCATGGAGCTATCGTGGTTAATTAAAAATATGTTCAGGGTCATAATATCCTCAGTAACTAACAATAAACTACTGTATGGTGGTTGGAAAATTGAGGTAAAATTTCTTTTTTTAGAAAAAAATTAAGATGAACAAACAGAAAACTTTGTCAGAATTTGTTAACTTGCTACAATTTGGAATGATTTTAATGAGATATAAAAAACACATCACATGTTACAAATAATTTTCTAGAGGATTTATGGAATGCATAGGATTTTAGAAACCAATCTTTTTGAGTAAATAATACACAGACATAGAATACAAAATTCAAAAAGTGAAAAAGGGTATACTATAAAAATTAAGTCTCTTCCCTAGAGGTAAACCTGTTAACAATTTCTTGTGTTTCCAGATATAGTCTGTCATAGAATGAATTTTGAGTTAAAGCTTTTATCAAAATAAGCCTCTCCATTTCCCCAATACCTAATGTATTACCTGTTTTTTAGTAGGCATTCTATAAATACTGATTAAAGGAAACTAATTCTGAGGGATGTTTTAGCCAGTTTTATGAAAGTTTTTTTTTTTTTTTTTTTTAGCTGCAGTGAGTGGCTTATGGGATCTTAGTTCCCTGACCAGGGTTTGAACCCAGGCCCGTGTCAGTGAAAGCATATGAGTCCTAACCACTGGACAACCAGGAAATTCCCAAATATTGTTTTTTTTAAACATCTTTATTGGAGTATAATTGTTTTACAATTGTGTGTTAGTTTCTGCTTTATAACAAAGTGAATCAGTTATACATATACATATGTTCCCATATCTCTTCCCTCTTGCATCTCCTTTCCTCCCACCCACCCTATCCCACCCCTCTAGGTGGTCACAAACCACTGAGCTGATCTCCCTGTGCTATGTGGCTGCTTCCCACTAGCTATCTATTTTACGTTTGGTAGTGTATATATGTCCATGCCACTCTTTCACTTTGTCACAGCTTACCCTTCCCCCTCCCCATATCCTCAAGTCCATTCTCTAGTAGGTCTGTGTCTTTATTCCCATCTTACCCCTAGGTTCTTCATGATTTTTTTTTTCTTAGATTCCATATATATGTGTTAGCATACGGTATTTGTTTTCTTTCTGACTTACTTCACTCTGTATGACAGACTCTAGTTCTATCCACCTCACTACAAATAACTCAATTTCATTTTTTTTAATGGCTGATTAATATTTCATTGTATATATGTGCCCCATCTTCTTTATCCATTCATCTGTTGATGGATACTTAGGTTGCTTCCATTTCCTGGCTATTGTAAATAGTGCTGCAGTGAACATTTTGGTACATGACTCTTTTTGAATTATGGTTTTCTCAGGGTATATGCCCAGTAGTGGGATTACTGAGTCGTATGGTAGTTCTATTTTTAGTTTTTTAAGGAACCTCCATACTGTTCTCCATAGTGGTTGTATCAATTTACATTCCCACCAACAGTGCAAGAGGGTTCCCTTTTCTCTACACCCTCTCCAGCATTTATTGTTTGTAGATTTTTTGATGATGGCCATTCTGACCAGTGTGAGATGATATCTCATTGTAGCTTCTTTGATTTGCATTTCTCTAATGATTAATGATGTTGAGCATTCTTTCATGTATTTGTTGGCAATCTGTATATCTTCTTTGGAGAAATGTCTATTTAGGTCTTCTGCCCGTTTTTGGATTGGGTTGTTTGTTTTTTTGTTATTGAGCTTCATGAGCTGTTTGTAAATTTTGATTAATCCTTTGTCCGTTGCTTCATTTGCAAATATTTTCTCCCATTCTGAGGGATGTCTTTTCGTCTTGTTTATGGTTTCCTTTTCTGTGCAAAAGCTTTTAAGTTTCATTAGGTCCCATTTGTTTATTTTTGTTTTTATTTCCATTTCTCTAGGAGGTGGGTCAAAAAGGATCTTGCTGTGATTTATGTCATAGAGTGTTCTGCCTATGTTTTCGCCTAAGAGTTTGATAGTGTCTGGCTTTATATTTAGATCTTTAATCCATTTTGAGTTTACTTTTGTGTATGGTGTTAGGGAGTGTTCTAATTTCATACTTTTACATGTACCTGTCCAGTTTTCCCAGTCCCACTTATTGAAGAGGCTGTTTTTTCTCCACTGTATATTCTTGCCTCCTTTATCAAAGATAAGGTGACCACATGTGTGTGGGTTTATCTCTGGACTTTCTATCCTGCTCCATTGATCTATATTTTTGTTTTTGTGCCAGTACCATACTGTCTTGATCACTGTAGCTTTGTAATATAGTCTGAAGTCAGGGAGCCTGATTCCTCCAGATCCATTTTTCATTCTCAAGATTGCTTTGGCTATTTGGGGTCTTCTGTGCCTCCATACAAATTGTGAGATTTTTTGTTCTAGTGCTGTGAAAAATGCCAGTGGTAGTTTGATAGGGATTGCATTGAATCTGTAGATTGCTTTGGGTAGTAGATTCATCTTCACAATGTTGATTCTTCCAGTCCAAGAACATGGTGTATCTTTCTTTTTTTATTTTTTCTTTTTATTTTTTTTGTGGTACGCGGGCCTCTCACTGTTGTGGGCTCTCCCATTGCAGAGCACAGGCTCCGGACGCGCAGGCTCAGCAGCCATGGCTCACAGGCCCAGTCGCTCCATGGCATGTGGGATCTTCCCGGACCGGGGCACGAACCCATGTCCCCTGCGTCAGCAGGCAGACTCTCAACCACTGCGCCACCAGGGAAGCCCTATCTTTCCATCCATTTGTATCATCTTTAATTTCTTTCATCAGTGTCTTATGGTTTTCTGCATATAAGTTTTTTGTCTCCTTAGCTAGGTTTATTCCTAGATATTTTATTCTTTTTGTTGCAATGGTAAATGGGAGTGTTTTCTTAATTTCACTTTCAGATTTTTCATCATTAGTGTATAGGAATGCCAGAGATTGCTGTGCATTAATTTTGTATCCTGCTACTTTACCAAATTCATTGATTAGCTCTAGTAGTTTTCTGGTAGCACCTTTAGGATTCTCTATGTATAGTATCATGTCATCTGCAAACAGTGACAGCTTTACTTCTTCTTTTCCGATTTGGATTCCTTTTATTTCTTTTTCTTCTCTGATTGATGTGGCTAAAACTTCTAAAACTATGTTGAATAATAGTGGTGAGAGTGGACAACCTTGTCTTGTTCCTGATCTTAGTGGAAATGGTTTCAGTTTTTCACCATTGAGGACAATGTTGGCTGTGGGTTTGTCATATATGACCTTTATTATGTTGAAGAAAGTTCCCTCTATGCCTACTTTCTGCAGGGTTTTTATCATAAATGGGTGTTGAATTTTGTCAAAAGCTTTCTCTGCATCTATTGAGATGGTCATATGGTTTTTCTCCTTCAATTTGTTAATATGGTGTATCACGTTGATTGATTTGCATATATTGAAGAATCCTTGCATTCCTGGAATAAACTCTACTTGATCATGGTGCATGATCATTTTAATGTGCTGTTGGATTCTGTTTGCTTGTATTTTTTTTTTTTTTTTTTGCGGTACGCGGGCCTCTCACTGTTGTGGCCTCTCCCGCTGTGGAGCACAGGCTCCGGACGCGCAGGCTCAGTGGCCATGGCTCACGGGCCCAGCTGCTCTGCGGCATGTGGGATCTTCCCAGACCGGGACACGAACCCGCGTCTGCTGCATCAGCAGGCGGACTCTCAACCACTGTGCCACCAGGGAAGCCCTGTTTGTTTGTATTTTGTTGAGGATTTTCGCATCTGTGTTCATCAGTGATATTGGTCTGTAGTTTCTTTCTTTGTGACATCTTTGTCTGGTTTTGGTATCAGGGTGATGGTGGCCTTGTAGAATGAGTTTCGAAGTGTTCCTCCCTCTGCTATAGTTTGGAAGAGTTTGAGAAGGATAAGTGTTAGCTCCTCTCTAAATGTTTGATAGAATTCTCCTGTGAAACCATCTGGTCCTGAGCTTTTGTTTGTTGGAAGATTTTTAATCACAGTTTCAGTTTCTGTGCTTTTGATTGGTCTGTTCATATTTTCTATTTCTTCCTGGTTCAGTCTCAGCAGGTTGTGCATTTCTAAGAATTTGTCCATTTTTTCCACTTTGTCCATTTATTGGCATAGAGTTTCTTGTAATCTCTCATGATCCTTTGTATTTCTGCAGTGTCAGTTGTTACTTCTCCTTTTTCATTTCTAATTCTATTGATTTGAGTCTTCTTCCTATTTTTCTTGGTGAGTCTGACTAATGGTTTATCAATTTTGCTTATCTTCTCAAAGAACCAGCTTTTAGTTTTATTGATCTTTGCTATCGTTTCCTTCATTTCTTTTTCATTTATTTCTGATCTGATCTTTATGATTTCTTTCCTTCAGCTAACTTTGGGGGTTTTTTGTTCTTCTTTCTCTAATTGCTTTAGGTGCAAGGTTAGGTTGTTTATTTGAGATGTTTTCTGTTTCTTAAGGTAGGATTGTATTGCTATAATCTTCCCTCTTAGAACTGCTTTTGCTGCATACCATAGGTTTTGGATCATCGTGTCTCCGTTGTCATTTGTTTCTAGGTATTTTTTGATTTCCTCTTTGATTTCTTTAGTGATCACTTTGTCATTAAGTAGTGTATTGTTTAGCCTCCATGTGTTTGTGTTTTTTACAGATATTTTCCTGTAATTGATGTCTAGTCTCATAACGTTGTGTTCGGAAAAGATACTTGATACGATTTCAATTTTCTTAAATTTACCAAGGCTTGATTTGTGACCCAAGATATGATATATCCTGGAGAATGTTCCATGAGCACTTGAGAAAAATGTATATTCTGTTGTTTTCCGATGGAATGTCCTATAAATATCAATTAAGTCCATCTTGTTTAATGTATCATTTAAACCTTGTGTTTCCTTATTTATTTTCATTTTGGATGATCTGTCCATTGGTGAATGTGGGGTATTAAAGTCCCCTACTATGATTGTGTTACTGTCGATTTCCTCTTTTATGGCTGTTAGTATTTGCCTTATGTATTGATTTTCTCCTATGTTGGGTTCATAAATATTTACAACTGTTATATCTTCTTCTTGGATCAATCCCTTGATCATTATGTTGTGTCCTTCTTTGTCTCTTGTAATAGTCTTTATTTTAAAGTCTTTTTTGTCTGATACGAGAATTGCTACACGAGCTTTCTTCTGATTTCCATTTGCATGGAATATCTTTTTCCATCCCCTCACTTTCAGTCTGTATGTGTCCCTAGGTCTGAAGTGGGTCTCTTGTAGACAGCATATATATGGGTCTTGTTTTTGGATCCATTCAACCAGTCTGTGTCTTTTGGTGGGTGCATTTAATCCATTTACATTTAAGGTAATTATTGATATGTATGTTCCTATTACCATTTTCTTGATTATTTTGGGGTTGTTCTTGTAGGTCTTTTCCTTCTCTTGTGTTTCTTGCCTAGAGAAGTTCCTTTAGCATTTGTTGTAAAGCTGGTTTGGTGGTGCTGAACTCTCTCAGCTTTTGCTTGTCTGTAAAGGTTTTAATTTCTCCATCAAGTCTGAATGAGATCCTTGCTGGGTAGAGTAATCTTGGTTGTAGGCTTTTTCCTTCATCACTTTAAATATGTCCTGCCACTCCCTTCTGGCTTGCAGAGTTTCTGCTGAAAGATCAGCTGTTAACCTTATGGGGATTCCCTTGTGTGTTATTTGTTGTTTTTCCCTTGCTGCTTTTAATATGTTTTCTTTGTATTTAATTTTTGATAGTTTGATTAATATGTGTCCTGGCTTGTTTCTCCTTGGATTTACCCTGTATGGGACTCTCTGTGCTTCATGGACTTGATTAACTATTTCCTTTCCCATATTAGGGAAGTTTTCAACTATAATCTCTTAAAATATTTTCTCAGTCCCTTTCTTTTTCTCTTCTTCTTCTGGGACCCCTATTATTTGAGTGTTGGTGCATTTAATGTTGTCCCAGAGGTCTCTGAGACTGTTCTCAGTTCTTTTCATTCTTTTTTATTTATTCTGCTCTGCAGTAGTTATTTCCATTATTTTATCTCCTACGTCACTTATCCGTTCTTCTGCCTCAGTTATTCTGCTATGGATCCCTTCTAGAGTATTGTTAATTTCATTTATTCTGTTCATCATTGCTTGTTTCCTCTTTACTTCTTCTAGGTCCTTGTAAAATATTTCTTGCATTTTCTCTATTCTATTTCCAAGATTTTGGATCATCTTTACTATCATTATTCTGAATTATCTTTCAGGTAGACTGCCTATTTCCTCTTAATTTGTTAGGTCTGGTGGGTTTTTACCTTGCTGCTTCATCTGCTGTGTGTTTTTCTGTCTTCTCATTTTGCTTATCTTACTGTGTTTGGGGTCTCCTTTTTCACAGGCTGCAGGTTCTTAGTTCCTGTTATTTTTGGTGTCTGTCCCCAGTGGCTAAGGTTGTTTAAGTGGGTTGTGTAAGCTTCCTGGTGGAGGGGACTAGTGCCTGTGTTCTGATGGATGAGGCTAGATTTTGTCTTTCTGGTGGGAAGGTCCACGTCTGGTAGGGTGTTTTGGGGTGTCTGTGGAATTATTATGATTTAAGTCAGCCTCTCTGCTAATGGATGGGTCTGTGGTCCTGTCTTGCTATTTGTTGGGCATAGAGTGTCCAGCACTGTAGCTTACTGGTCGTTGAGTGAAGCTGGGTCTTGGTGTTGAGATGGAGATCTCTGGGAGATTTTTGCCATTTGATATTAGGTGGAGCTGGGAGGTCTCTTGTGGACCAGTGTCCTGAAGTTGGCTCTCCCACCTCAGAGGCACAGCCTTGACGCCTGGCTGGAGCACCAGGAGCCTTTCATCATCACTTCTCAGAATAAGGGGGAGAAAAAATAGAAAGAAAGAGAACCTTAGGACAAATGGTGAAAGCAAAGCTGTACAGACAAAATCTCACACAAAAACATACACATACACACTCACAAAAAGAGGAAAAGGGGAAAAAATATCTTGATCCCAACAAACAAAAATCAACTGTGTTTCTATACACAAACAATGGACTATCAGAGATGGAAATTTTTAAAAATCCCATTTACAATAGCATCAAAGATAATAAAATACTTAGGAATAAATTTAACCAAGGAGGTAAAAGATCTGTACACTGAAAATTATAAGACATTGATTAAAGAAATTGAAGAAGACACAAATAAATGGGAAGATAATCTGTGTTCACAGATCAGAAGAATTAATATTGTTAAAGTGTTTGTACTACCCAAAGCCATGTTTAGATTTGGTGCAATCCCTATCAAAATTCCACTGGCATTTTTCATAGAAATAAAAAAAAGAAAACCTAAAAATTTTTTGGAACTACAAAAGACCCCAAATAACCAAAGCTATCCTGAGAAAGAACAAAGCTGGATGTATCATTGTTCCTGATTTCAAACTTTATTACAAAGCTATACTAATCAAAACTGTATGGTATTGGCATAAAAACAGACACATAGATCAATGGAACAGAACCAAGAGCTCAGAAATAAATTCCCACATATGTGGTCAACTAATATTTGACAAGTGAGCCTAGAATTCCCAGTGGAGAAAGGAGTCTCTTTACAGGTGTTGTTGGGAAAACTGGATATTCACATGCAAAAGAATGAAACTACACCACTCACAAAAATGAACTCAAAATGGATTAAAGATCTAAATTTAAGCCCCAGCACTGTAAAACTATTGCAAGAAAACAGGGAAAATTCTCCCTCACATTGATCTTAGCAATGATTTTTTGGATACGACACCAAAACACAAGCAACAAAAGCAAAAACAAACAAGTGGGACTACAAATTATAAAGCTTTTGTACAGCAAAAGAATCAATCAACAAAATGAAAAGGCAACCTGTGGAATGGGAGAAAATATTTACAAACCATCTATCTGATAAGGAGTTAATATTCAAAATATATAAAGAACTCATACAATTCAATAGCACAAAAAAATCCAGTTAAAAATGGGCAGAGTAACTGAATAGACGTTTTTCCAAAGAAGACATACAAATGGTCAAACAATACACAGAAAGATGTCCAACATCACTAATTATCAGGTAAATGCAAGTCAAAACCACAAAGAAATATTACCTCACACCTGTTAGAATCATAAAAAGACAAGAGATAACAAGTGTTGGTGAGGATGTGGAAAAAAGGGATCCCTTGTACACTGTTGGTGGGAATGTAAATTGGTGCAGCCACTATGGAAAACAATATGGAGGTTCTGCAAAAAATTAAAAATAGAACTACCATATGATCCATCAATCCCACTTCTGGGTACATATTTGAAGGAAATGAAACTACTATCTTGAATAGAGATCTCTACTCCCATGTTTATTACAGCATTGTTTACAACATTCAAGACATGAAAACAACCTAAGCATCTAATGATGAATGAATGGATAAAGAAAATGCAATACACACACACACACATACACTATGGAATAATATTCAGCCCCTCGAAAGAAGGAAACCCTCCTTTTTTGTGATGACATGGATGGATCTTGAGGACATTATACTGAGTGAAATAAGTCAGACAGAGAAAGACAAATACTATATGATATCACTTATATGTGGTATCTAAAAAAGCCAAACTCATAAAAATAGAAAGTAGAATGGTCATTACCAGGGGTTGGGTTTGGATGAGTGGGAGAAAGGGGACGTTGGTCAAAGGGTACAAATTTCCAGTTGTAGAATGTAAGTTTTGGGACCTAATGTATAGCATGGTGACTATAATTAACAACACTGTGTTACATACTTGAAAGTTGTTAAGACAGTAGATCTTAAAACCACACACACACACGCACACACAGGTTATGTGAGGTGACAGGTGTGTTAATTAACATTATTGTGGGAATCATCTAACAATATGTACTTGCATCCAGTCATCACATTGTAAACCTTAAATTTACATGTATGTGTCAATAATATCTCAGTAAAGCTGGAAATGAATACCTTTCAGATGAGTAAAAGATTTTAATGTAAAAATAGAACTATCAAAGTTATAGAAGAAAACTTGAGAGGGAACTTTCTGGGGGATAAGGAGTCAAGGAGGCTTTTCTCACTGTAGACTCTTGTACTTTATGAATGTTGTACTATGAACATGTATTACCTATTCAAATATATTCTAATAAAATGAAATAGTTAATAAGGATATTGTCTTTGCCCAAACAGTCAAGTCTAATTTCTACTTCAAAAGCTGAGTACTAACTCATTTCTTTCCAGCTTCATTTCTGCTGTAACAGCGTGAACTTGAAGGCAGTGAATACAAGACTTTTTTTGTTCTTGCTGCTGCTCTCTGAATGGGGAGGTGGAGGGGGGAGAGGAATTACAGTAGGGCAAGAGGAAATACTGGAAGTGAGAAATAAAACACATTGCATAATATTTCAAAATATTTACCTAGACTGCCCCTCTCTCTTCACTACCTTACCTCCCCGAGGATATTTCTATGTTTTATTATCTAGTGTTTCAAGAGGATGACTGCATTATTTGGGCTTCCTGATCAGTGAGTCTGTTCTGATCTGTGTAATTCACAAATATAAGACACTTGGTAGAAGTTGTTTTCTATGTTTATATTGTTCTTCCCATTTCAGATTGTAGCTGACTAAAACTAAGATGTTATCTTAGTGCAAGCATATGAATAGATAATATTCAACAGTTTGAACCCTGAAAAAGTTGATAGAACTTAGAGCAGAAAGGATCTCTAATTTTTGCTCTAGATTTGTTAATTATTACTTAAAAACTTTCAGGAATTTGCTTTTAATAATAATGGAGACACGAAGTGGTCCCATAAATTCTGAGTAGATAATTATAAAATCTTGTTAAATAGTTAAAAAATTATTTAAAGATTATGGAAATTATCCAAAGCAGATGAAAGTCAGAGGAGTGTTTAAAGGAGTAAGAGGTGTGAGTTTGTCTAAAACCCAGAACAGCCTGAGGAAAACTACAAAATACTGCTAAGAGAGATTTTATAACATTTATTTATTTATTTATTTCTGAAGTATAGCTGATTTACAGTGCTGTGCCAATCTCTGCTGTACAGAAGAGACTCAGTTATACACACGTAAATTCTTTTAAATATTCTTTTCCATTATGTTTTATCACAAGATATTGAATACAGTTCCCTGTGCTATACATTAGGACCTTGTTTATCCATTCTAAATGTAATAGTTTGCATCTACCAACCCCAAACTCTCAGTCCATCCCTTTTCCTCTCCACCTCCCACTTGGCAACCACAAGTCTGTTCTCTATGTCTTTTGAGTCTGTTTCTGTTTTGTAGATAGGTTCATTTGTGCCATATTTTAGATTCCACATATAAGAGATATCACATGGTATTTTTAAAAATTTATTTATTTATTTTTGGCTGAATTGGGTCTTCATTGCTGTGTGTGGGCTTTCTCTAGTTGTGGTGAGTGGGGGCTACTCTTTGTTGTGGTGTGTGTGCTTCTCATTGCAGTGGCTTCTCTTGTGGAAGAAGCATGTTGTGGAGCATGGGCTCTAGATGCACGGGCTTCAGTAGTTGTGGCTCATGGGCTGTAGAGCGCAGACTCAGTACAGTAGTTGTGGTGCATGGGCTTAGTTGCTCCGAAGCATGTGGGATCTTCCCAGACCAGGGCTTGAACCTGTGTCCCCTGAATTGGCAGGTGGATTCCCAACCACTGCGCCACCAGGGAAGCCCTATCATATGGTATTTGTCTTTCTCTTTCTGACTTCACTTAGTATGATAATCTCTAGTTGCAACCATGTTGCTGCAAATGGCATTATTTCATTCTTCATTATGGCTGAGTAGTATTCCATTGTATATATATACCACATCTTCTTTATTCATCTGTCAGTGGACATTTAGGTTGTTTCCATGTCTTGGTTATTGTGAGTAGTGCTGCTATGAACATAGGGTTACATGTATCTTTTTGAGTTATAGTTGTGTCTGGATATATGCCCAGGAGTGGGATTGCTGGATCATATGGCAACTCTATTTTTAGTATTTTGAGGAACCTCCATACTGTTTTCCATAGTGGCTGCACCCACTTACATGTCCACCAACAGTGTTGGAGATTTCCCTTTTCTATAAAATTTAAATAAATGGAAAGAAAGGCCATGTTCATGGATTGGAAGATGTAGCATAATTAAGATGTTAATTATTCTAAAACTGACTTATAGATTTAATAAAACCCCAATCAAATATCTCAGTGGGCATTGAAAAATATAAATAGACAACTGATTCTAAAATTTATATGAAAGTATAAACTACCTAGAATAACCAGTTTTGATTGAGAAAAAAGAACAAAGTTGGAGAACTCATTCTACCTGATTTCAAGATTAACTATAAAAGTTACTGTAATCAAGATAGTCTAATTGGTGTAGGGATAGACATATAAATCAGAGTCCAGAAATAGACCTATACATACTTTCAAGTGATTTTTGACAAATGTGCTAATGTAATTCAATAATGGAAAGAAAAGATGTTTTTTCAACAAGTGCTAAAGCTATTGAATATCCATATGTGAAAATAGTAAAGTCCACCCTAACCTCAAACCATATAAAATTTTTGAGGCAGGTTAGATGAGAATCCTAAAGGCAAGAGCTAAAACTATAAACCTCTAAAAGAAAACATAGAAGGAAATATTTCTAACCATTTATTAGTCAAAGACTTCTAAGGCAGAACACAAAAAGCATGAAGAAAAAAAATCGATAAATTGAAATCCATTACATTTAAAAATACATGTATTTGATGAGTCATCTATTTTATCTCAGCTCCAAACCCACTCTTCTAGTCCAGGCTTTGTAATAATGGAGCTGCAACTGGTAAACATTTCTTTGTCAGTTAGTTTGATGCTAGGCTCAGTAGAGGGCCCTGGAGTAACGTTGCAAGATGATAGCAACAAGAACTTTTTGGGGTGATGGAAATGCTGTGCACTAATATGGTAGTCCTGCATTACATGTAGCTGCTTAAATTAAGATTTAAGTGAATTAAAATTAAAGTTAATAATTCAGTTCCTCAGTCCCCAAGCCACATTTCAAGTGCCCAATAGCCAATGTGGTCAATGGCTACAATATTGGGCAGTTACAGAACATTTTCACCAGCACCAAAAATTCTATTGGATAGCGCTGCTCTATATCTTCATTGTGTTGAATGGTACACTGCTGTATATATTTATCAAAACTCATCAAATCGTACACTCAGAATTAATGAGTTTTGTTGTATATAAGTTACACTTCAATAAAAGTTACTCTGATTGAAAAGGTGTTAGTGAGCTAGTCTAGGGTTTTAGTCATTTTTATCACTGAAATTGCGCCATTAAATAAAAGTCTTGCAAAGCTTAATGTAGCCTCCCACCTTTTTGTTTGTTTGTTTTTTGAGCCAGAGTCAAGCAGTGCTGCAGTGCTTTACAGTCTTGTGTTAATATTTATTCTGAATTTCCATTTTTAAACTAGATTTTCAATTCTTATCTTGCTTTAGAAAATTAAAAACATATCCTTTGGAGATTTAAACAATTTTATAATCATTTTTCAATGCTATTCATAAGGTTTAATATCCTAAGAGAACTGCCAACAATTTACATGTTTCTCTAAGATGGTTTAAGCAGTTATTAAAAAATTATTTGGTGCATGAAATAAAATATTCCTCTCTAGTTTAACTCCCAGATGCTAGATGATTGCCTTTCCCAGAAAAATGAATAGCTTTTGAGTGAGAAAAAACGTGGAGATGTTTCCATGGAGAGGCAGAAGCTGTGTAGGTTTTGTTCAACAAATTGCATCTTGAGCACCTAAACAGAACCTGACAGTCAGTAAACTTCTGGTGAATGATTGACTGAGTGAATGAATGAATTCAGGTACTGGGGGAAGTCTGTGATTAGTTATGGATTTTGAAACATATACCACCAGCAAAGAACAGAAGAGAACTGGGGAAATGCAAAGCTATTGTTTTTTAAACACTCCCCCCAAAATTGCTTTTGACTGAGTACCTGGGAAAATTTCCTAATATCTTCTTTTAAAAATATTTATTTATTTATTTGGTTGCACTGGGTCTTGGTTGCAGCAGGCAGGCTCCTTAGTTGAGGCTCACCAGCTTCTTAGTTGTGGCTCGCCATCTCCTTAGTTGCAGCATGCAAACTCTTAGTTGCAGCATGCATGTGAGATCTAGTTTCCTGACGAGAGATCAAACCCAGGCCCCCTGCATTGGGAGTGTGGAGTCTTTTTTTGTGTGTGTGGTATGCGGGCCTCTCACTGCTGTGGCCTCTCCCGTTGCAGAGCACAGGCTCTGGCCACGCAGGCTCAGTGGCCATGGCTCACGGGCCCAGCTGCTCTGCGGCATGTGGGATCTTCCTGGACCGGGGCACGAACCTGTGTCCTCTGCAACAGCAGGCAGACTCTCAACCACTGCGCCACCAGGGAAGCCCAAGGGAGTGTGGAGTCTTAACCACTGAGCCACCAGGCAAGTTCCCAAATTTCCTAACTTCAAAATCCATTTCCTATAGCAAAGGACAAGCTGGAAGGCTCATTCTAGGCATTTAAAATAGCAAATACTGAGCTTCTGTGTGTCTATGTAGTTTAAATATTTGAAACAGACAACTGAACTACTACCTCCGGGACTTCTATCCAGCTGCCTGCCAAGTCACTCCCCTTGCTATCCCCTAGACACCTCAGTGTCAGTGTGCTTCAATCCAAATGCTTCCTCTTTGCTTAACTCCCTCTCCTGGTCTAATTTTTGCATCTTAGTAACAAGAACTGCTACTTTACCAGTCACCCCTGCTAGAAACCAGGAAGTTACTAGAAGAAGAGGAATATCCTTCTCTCTTTTGACTTTCCAGAGCCAATCAGTTGCCAACTCTTGCTAATACATTTTAAACTGGACTGTCTCTCGTTGTGTCCAGAAGCATCGCTGAGGGTGGGTGAACACTAGGACAGGCGGGAAAGCAGGAAGTGATGGTAGCTGGGAAGTGGAGGCTCCCTTAGTGCACATTCTCAAAAAGTGGTCCTCCATTTTTTCTGCAACAGTTGTTAAAATTATGATGAAAAATTCTTAGAAGAAACAATGTGAAGTAAAGACTCTGATATAGAGAAAGTAGTTGGAGCAATAATGCCATTTTAACTTCTTACCTTTTCTAAGCAACCAATGACAGAGTGAGGTTCATTCTTTGTTAGAATCCTTTGTCTCTAGTCTCACTTCTATTTAATTCTTTTCACACCTTGATGTCAGTATCATCCTCCTAAAACTAAAACTTTTATTTCTTCCCTTTTTAAAAACCTTTACTGGTACTCCTTGATACCCAGTAGGATGGCTAGAATAAAAAAGACCAATAATAGCAAGTGTTGACAAGGATGTGGAAAAGTTGGAACTCTCATACACCACTCATAGGATTGTAAAATGGTGCATCCACTTTGGGAAATAGTCTGGCTGTTCCTTGAGTGATTAAATATGAGTTACCATATGATCCAGCAGTCTCACTCCAGGGTATACACTCAAGAGAAATGAAAATTTATGTCCACAAAGAAACTTGTACATAAATGTCTATGGCAGCATTATTCATAATAGCCAAAAGGTAGAAACAACGCAAATGTCCATCAAAGGATGAATGGATAAATAAAATATGGTAAATCCATACAATAAAATATTATTTAGGCATAGAAAGGTATTAAATACTTGCTACATACTACAATACAGATGAACTCTGAAAATATTATGCTAAGTGAAAAAAGCCAGTCACAAAAGACCACATATTATATGATTCCATTCCTATGAAATGTCCAGAACAGGTAAGTCTACAGAGACAAAAAGTAGATTAGTGGCTCCTTAGGGCTAGCAGAGGGCATAGGGTATGGGGATTGAGAGCTAAAAGTTATGGGGTTTCTTTCTGAGGTAATGAAAATATTCTAAAATTGTGGTGATAGTTGCACACATTTGTGAATATACTTAAAAACCAATGAATTGTACATTTAAATGGGTGAATCATATGGTATGTGAATTGTATCTCAATAAAGCTGTTAGAATAAATAAAAAATTTAAAACCTTTAGTGATCTACATAGTAAAGCCCAATCTCATCTCACCCATTCTGCATTCTGTGCAGGGCTGGCTTCATGGCCGCATGCTTAGCAGTATATACCATCACTGGGCTCCACAATTATGTAATCAGTCTTGACTCAGTGTTTCATCCCCATACTGTCCCTGGATGTTCCAGAGTGCTCCATGAGTCCGGTTAACTCTTGTTCATGCTGTTTCCTGTGCTCAGAATGTCTTTCCCAATTGCTCCTACTTTCTGAGTTCTGACAGGGAAACACCTACTTATCTTCCAGGTTTATTCGCTGGTCACCTCCATTTCAAAACGTTTACCCAACTTTTCCAGGCTGAATTGACCACTCGGGCTTTTGTGATCTATTCTACAAACTTCTATCACAGCATCTCTGGAGCTTGTTTGGTCATGTGTTTCTTTCTCCCTATTTAGACTGTGAGCTTTTCATTGGCAAAGATATTGCCACTGTGTTTTTCTTCTGCATCTTTTCACTGCTTGACTCTGTATGACGTCTGCTGGCTCATCCCTGCCACATACTGAAATTGAAGCTTAAGAAGAAAGATCAGACAGTTCTGTCTTGGTTTACCTCACACCCTGCCCCTGCTGCTCTGTGGTCCTATGTGTTCTGATGATTGCAGAGAGCCTCCTTCCAGATTATCTGTCCAAATGCTGAATCTGAATCTGAACTCTGACCCATGCCAGCAAGCGTTTGGCTATGCCGTACACCCTGGCTGGTGTCTGTTGAACATATACCTCTGGAAGTTGACTGCAGAACTTGTACTGGACTGCGAACTTTGCCAGGCCTCTCTAGTTCAGCTATCAACTCTGCTTTGATTTAAGACTGATGGGACCAAGATCCATAACCTGAGCACTGCCCAAGCTGTCCCAACCCAGGTCCTGGTTCTGTGTTCTTAATCAGGGTTATCCCATGTTAGCTGTGGCTTGGCACAGTTTTCTCTAATCCTAACTGCACCCTCTCCTATCAGCACAGTTTTCTCTGACCCTTTCTGTCTTTTATAAAAAAAAATAATACCCTTTTAGAATCTTTTTAAAAATTGAAGTATAGTTCATTTAAAATGTTGTGTTAATTTCTGCTGTACAGCAAAGTGATTCAGTGATACTTATATATACATTCTTTTTGTATGTTCTTTTCTATTATGGTTTATCACAGGATATTGAATATATTTCCCTGTGCTATACATTAGGACCTTGTTGTTTATCTATCCTATATATAAAACAGTGTGCATTTGCTAACCCCAAATTCCCACTCCATCACTCCTCCTCCTCCCCCTTGGGAATGACAAGTCTGTTCTCTATGTCTGCAAATCTGTTTCTGTTTCATAGATAAGTTCATTTTGGTCATATTTTAGATTCCACATGTAAGTGATATCATACGGTATTTGTCTTTTTCTGACATACTTCACTTAGTATGAAAATCTCTAGTTCCATCCATGTTGCTGCAAATGGCATTACTTCATTCTTTTTTATGGCTGAGTAATATTCCATTGTGTATATGTACCTCATCTTCTTTATCCATTCATCTGTCAGTGGACATGTAGGTTGTTTCCATGTCTTGGCTATTGTGAATAGTGCTGCTATGAACATAGGGGTACATGTATCTTTTTGAGTTATAGTTTTGTCTGGATATGTGCCCTGCAGTGGGATTGCTGGATCATATGGCAACTGTATTTTTAGTTTCTTTAGGAACCTCCATACTGTTTTCCATAGTGGCTGTTCATTCCCACCAACAGTGTAGGAAGGTTCCTTTTTCTCCGCACCCTCTCCAGCATTTATTGTTTGTAAACTTTTTAATGATGGCCATTCTGACTGGTGTGAGGTAATATTTCATTGTAGTTTTGATTTGCATTTCTCTAATAATTAGCAATGTTGAGCATCTTTGCCTGTGCCTGTTGGCCATCTGTATGTATTCTTTGGAGAAATGTCTATTTAGTTCTTAGTTCCCATTTTTTGATTGGGTTGTTTGTTTTTTGTTGTTGAGTTGTATGAGCTGTTTGTATATTTTGGAAATTAAGCCCTTGTTAGTTGCATCATTTGCAAATATTTTCTCCCATTCCATAGGTTGTCTTTTCATACTGTTTATGGTTTCTTTTGCTGTGCAAAAGCTTGTAAGTTTAATTAGGTCCCATTTGTTTATTTTTGCTTTTATTTCTATTGCTTCGGGAGACTGACCTAAGAAAACATGGGTACAATTTATGTCAGAGAATGTTTTTCCTATGTTCTTTTCTAGGAGTTTTATGGTGTCATGTCTTATATTTAAGTCTCTAAGCTATTTTGAGTTTATTTTTGTGTATGGTGTAAGAATGTGTTCTAACTTCATTGATTTACATGCAGCTGTCCAACTTTCCCAACACCCCTTGCTGAAGAGACTGTCTTTTTCCCATTGTATATTCTTGCCTCCTTTGTCCAAGATTAATTGGCCATATGTGTGTATGTTTATTTCTGAGCTCTCTATTCTGTTCCATTGATCCAGATCTCTGTTTTTGTGTCAATACCACACTCTTTTGATTACTGTAGCTTTGTAGTATTGTCTGAAGTCTGGGAGGTTTATGCCTCCTGCTTTGTTTTCCTCAGGGTTGCTTTGGCAACTGTGTGACCCCTTTCCTTTCTCTGCCTGCCCACAGCATCCTGTGTTTACACCACGTGCTTATGACTGCACCTAATGGACTATCCTGTAATCATTGTTTGTCTGCCTGTTTCCCTCTCCCACTAGATCTATGCTAGAGCTTGTCAACAATTTTTTCTACTTTGACATGTGATAGTGATTTTCATTTGCTGGCACACCTCCATGGATTTATCCAGATGAATCATAACTCTATCCTTTCTATTCCAACTCAAGAATGTATATCATGATGCCAGTAAATGAGTACAAAGTTATTATAAGGATAACCAAATCCGTTCTAATCTTTTAAAGTAAATATTTCACCAACTTCAGTACTTTGTTATTAATAACAAATCACTTGTGCTAGCCCTCTTGGGTGGCTGCACTACACCAATGTTTTATGAGGGCCTCTATGCAGAATCATGGGTTCCCAAGAGCTGGAGCTACATCACAGCTGTCTCTGTAAACCCAGTGTCTAGCACATTTTCTGACAGTAGCAGGTGCTCAGTATGTGGTTGTTTAATTGGTCGTTGATGATGAATTATAAAATAAGATTAATTTTTTTTACAATTCCTTGAGTTTTCATAAAAACAAAAAGGAGGCCGAGGGTAACTATCTCCACATATGTCCAGCTGTCTAATGGAGGCAGCTTCTAAGGCCAGAGTTCTTTAGAATTGAGTTTCCTTTCACAATAAGGCCATGAAAGAGCTTACTGTTCAGGAGAAGTAATATACAATGTAGTTAATGAGCCGGTCCACTCCTGGAATGTTGTTAATTTTACACATGGGTGAGTGGTTTCCAGTCTGTAATTATGGATCTCTTTTTGGTATCCATATGGAATCCACTATGTGAATCCATAAATCTATTTCATATTCTTTTGATCAGACACTTATATAATAATACTTCTAGGGTATTATTACTCCAAGGAGCTCACAATCACAAGTAGCACAGTAGAAATAGCTTCTGTCTTAGAGAAAATGATTCTAATACTGTGTCACTAGTATAAAAAGTGTGACTTTAGCCAAGTCATTTTGCTTTGCTGAGGCTTTAAAATGGGAGTTAAATGAATAGTCTCTAATCTCCTCACTCACTCTAAAGTTCCTGAGTCTAACAAGTATTGAAAGACTTTACAAAGTACATGGACAGATCGTCGCCCTACAAAATGAGAAAAAAAATTATAAAGGTTAGTCAAAATATTTATGTAGCTTTCCAACGAGGAAAGATTGGTGCCTTAGCCCCCAAGTCACAGGAGACACTGGGCTCCCTTGTCCATTTCTGTACAGAATGGGTACCTAGCCAGGGATGGGGAAAAATTAAGTAATCACGGCAGTGGTTCCAGGGCTGGTACACATGGATTGTGTCTTGGCGTGGCTCCATAATTAGAGCCAGACAAGATCCTTTGGGGAGTGTAGTAGGGTTTGGATTGTGGTTTAGACAGAACATTGCTTCTTCTGGCATTTAGGATTCACCAGCCTATAGTTGTCCTCACCAGTCTGTGAGATTTGTGAGAGGGCAGCCTGTCTAACTTGAAAGAGTGATGTGATGGGAACTGGAGTCCAAGGGAAAGATGAGACTTTGAAGGCAGAGAGATAAACCTTCTGCTGTAACAGGAGGAAGGATGGAGAAACAGGTATTGACACAGGTAGGTTTCACATATGGAGGTGAGAATGTGAGAGTGTTCCCATCTAATAATGTCTGTTTCCTCAAAAAGTCAAGAGTCAAGGTCATCAACTGAGAATGAAAAGGGAAGGGGGTATAGGAGGTTTTTTGAGAGGGAAGGGGTATGAAATAATTGTCTTAGAGAGTGGGAAAGTGAGCTTACTAGGGAAACACTGTAGACTTTCCAGGATGTGTTGCATTCCCATTTGAGTTATGTATTCATGAATTTAAGTGATGTGCTCCAGCGTCACCAAGATACAGGAAAAGTGGCTATTCAGGTTCAACCAGGGTTTTGTTAAGATTGTACGCTCAAAGGTGAAAGCATAAAGGGAGTGATAGTCTTGATGATTACCAAATAGATAGCTGAAGACAGAACAAGGGTTTGTTAGCAATAGATAGAAGGGTCATTGAAAATTGTAGCAGTGGAGGAGGTTGTTAATAGAATAAGTGAGCTCAAAGAAATAGAAGGTGGGAGCTAGAAACGGGATGTTTGAAACAGATTATGGGAATGGCTGGCTGAGATGCTGTGTAAGAAGTCTCTGGAATTGAGTGGGTTGAGAAATTGAGACACTGAGGTGTATGATGGGTCATCTGTATGGATGTCATCATCACTAAGAATGATGACAGAAGTCGGAGTGATAAGGAAGACTCTGCTCTAGGATTTAGGATCTAATCCTGTCAAAGAAGGATCGGGGTAACTAGGAGATAAGAATATGATAGCATTGAGAAGGTAGAGCAGCTAGGATAGCGGGCTGGCATGAGTTTCAAATTCATGGAAGGAAGGGGGAAATGATTTGATGTTGCAATGGAAAGCATGGAGGATAATCTACCTTCTAACCCTTTTGTAAGTGCAATGTGAGAGGGGAAAAAAATCACCTCTACTTGAGAAGATTACAGAAAAGGCAATGCTGTTAGGAGGTAACCTGGTGTCATTTAAGACAAAGAGAAGGGAATGTTCAGAGAAGACATTGAAGATACAGTGTTTACTGATGAGGAATTTTAGAGAATTCAAGAGCAACATTTGGAAGGGAAGGTAGGGTGGTGTGCTGGGTCAGATTCAGGGATGTATTGGGTGGAGTGGGGGAAATTGATGACAGTGGAAGGGTGTGGACTTCTAAAAGGGCAGGGATAGAATCATGGATGTGAAGTCCCTACCCCGAGAGGGCCAAAGGGTCTCAACACTTATCTCAGTGGTAAGATATCTTAGGAACCTTACCTTTCTGTACTTTCTATGCTGCATTGTGGAGGCTTTTAGGTAAGAGTAGGAGTAAAGCAAACCTCTGGGGCATGAACTTATTTTCAAGTTATAATTACGAACTTGTGGTTCAGTAGAACTTGTTTAATAAATATACTGGTAGAAACCGTTAAAGCTCAGAAAATAATAAGGCATTGGTAGTAGGAGACTATCTAATAATATACAATATCACTGGTTGATGAGTTGATTATCTCCACCGTAAGTTCTTCACCTGGTCCAGATTTTCGGGAGGGAGAATCCATAACTTTCACTAAATTCTCAAACCAGTCTTCAGACCTCCACAAGATTACCAACCACTGGTCTACATGATCAATCAAACATTGGGTGAGGTTTTTTTTCTCTGAATTAATTGAAATTCAGACTGGATTTACCAAGCTTTTTGTCATCACTTGGACACAAATGTTAATCTTCAGTTTACATAATCGAGTTCTCTATGAACTCTTGTTGGAGTATAATGAGAAATACTATGCAGAGGAACCTTAGTGATTTCCCATAATTCCTAAGAGAGCCTTTTCAATGTACTGCACTTCATAAATCAATGAGTAAATAAACAGAGACATGGTTAACAGACAAGGGCATGTTGTCCCTATGAATATGCTTGATTGCATAATAAAAAAGCCTCCATGAACTGCTTGGGATGTACATTAATGGTTTGAATAGTACTCTACACAAAAACAAATACCTCATTAACAGACTTCATTGGAATCGATGATAATTCTGACCTGTAGTCAGGATTTTTATGTCTTTGCATTAAGAAAAATATGTTTGATATGAATATTAAGCATGTAAGCAAAGGAAATGAACAGCTTATTTGAATGAAGTCCTTTAGTCCAATAAGCTATTTTCAAAAGCATTTGGAAAACTATAGAGTTTTTGAATAGTACCGATGAATATGTTAATGACAAATGGTTATTTATTTACTAAAGAACTCATAAACATTTTTTAAGAACCACAGCCCTGCTTCACTCCCCTGCGAGTCAGAAATGTGACTCTAGGTCCTCACGCTATAAGCCCTACATGCGCCCTCCAGTTAGTGTAAATTTATTACAGTTAATCAATTTTAAGTTTTTCTTTTCTCTCAAATCCATAAATATAAAAATAGGCAATAATTCTATTGTAAGAGACTATTTTGACACAGATATTCAGGCTTGTGAGTTACTAAAACTAATAGTTTCCTTTGGATTGTGATAATTTCAAATGATTTGAAACGATTCATAGATGGTTGGATAAATTGAAGTTTTTTTGTTTTCTTTTTGTTTTTGTTTGTAAAAACAGCTGGTTTATTCTTTTGATTTATTGTATGTATTAAAAGTTACTTCCTTGAGATGGCACCTTGGCAGGTTTGGTGTTTCCTGACACTATGAATATTTAAAAACAAATTATTTTTGAAAGTTTTATCATCCAGAAAGAAACAGGAAGAATAAGAGTTTTACTACAGTTGAAATGGTAATTTTTCAAAAAACGTTGAGAGGAAAAAATACAAACCATTCTTGATTAAAGCAATGAGGCAGTTTCAAATTAAAATTACAAATTTAAATGTAGTAATTTTATGAAGTAAATAAATGAAGTAATTTTATAAAATATTGAAACTAGTTAAAACTACATGCATAGGTATTTAATCAATAGTAAGAGAGGAACAGCAGTGGAACTAAATATAGGATTTATCAACAATAAATAAACATTTTTAGTGCAAATAGTGCAGAAAAATTTCCCAAAGCAAAGATCATAGCAATCATTCTAATCTGTACAAAATTACTCTCAGTTCTGTATACAATCTATATAGTTTATCTATGAATTCAGCCACTGTGATGAAATGCCAATTTGCAAATCATAAATATAAATGTGCTTAGTTTTGTGTCCCATTCCTCTCTTGGCAGTTCATGTTTTCAGGAAAATCTATGGCGGAGCATGGAATTGGCTTGGCATTGCTATCACATGTTGAAGTTTCTCTTCCTTGGCTCTTCTACAGTGGCAAATTGTTTTCTTTTCCATGAAGCTACTGAGAAAATCATCTATATCAGTTCTTCCCTCCAAGAAATCTTCTGCAATATTATCAGATTCCTCCTCAGCTTCACGTGCAGCTACTTTCAATCTTGCCTATTGGGCACTCGCACTACAGCTCTCGCTAAGTTCATGCTGGCTTTGCATCTTCTTTTCAAAAGTTGATTTCATTTGTGTAAGTAATTCATACTCGTCTAAAACAGTTTGCCTTTCGGCTTCCAAGCTGGGCTCCAAAAGGAGATTTTTTTCTTGCTAGCTCCTCAATACTTTTTACTAAGTCATCCTTGTCAGTAATAATTTGTTTTAGTTGAGGCAAAGTCAGAAACTGTTCTAGTAATACCTCCTCTTGTTCATTCATATCTGTAAGTTGTGATACACTTAGTTCTGAGAGTTTCAGAAATGCGTCAGGGGTATCAGGCATCTTGTAATCAGAAGCATTTTGGCTTATCAGTGCTGAAGTGTCTGTTGTGGGAACGGGCAATGGCAGATTTGAAAGGACACCAAATGAAGGAGCAGCAGAGCGGGTTTGGCTGTTGTATAACTTGTTGAAGAAGATACAGTGTCAGCAACAGATAAAGAACTGATAGTCCTGGTAGCTTCTTATGCGGAATATGGAGGAAGAAATGGAAAACGCTGAGAAGCATAAGGAGGAATCCCACCTGGGTAACTGTGCATGTATGGGAATGCTGTTGAAGCAGGACCTGAAATTGGAGGATTCTTCCAAAACTCATCCAATAGATTCCGAATAATTTTCCCAATGTCTGAGCACATTGTTAAAATTGTTTCCTAATGGGGAGGTAACATACACTCCTTGTTTATCCACTAAGCGATGTCGTATTGGTGGATAAACACTGATCACTGGTTTTTCCTGAGGAAATTGTGGAGGAAGCAATATATTAATGCTAATTGTCAGGGTGTTTACGGTGAATGGCAACCTGTATTCCACATCTTTCTGTATTTCAGCTACACTGGAGTGTGCGTTCCAGAGGGACTCGATCAGGTGCCGCTCCTGCTGTTGGAGGCTGGGGAGACCACTGGGGGTCCCCGCCGCGGGGGAGGAGGCGCTCTTGGTCAGGGAAACAGCCAGCTCATTCTCCACGGGTGCCCAGGCCCGAGGCCCTAGAAGGCTCTGGCTTGCTTCTTCCAGCCACTCAGCACGGCAGTTCTCTAGCGACAGAGGGGGAGCAGGCAGGGATGCCCCAGCTCAAGTGCTGGGGAACCGCATCTTCTCTAAGCAAGGTGGCCGGGGGTCCTCGGTCAGGGGGCCATGCTCTGACTGCGGACAGTTGGAGACAGGGAACTCGCCGCCCAGGACTGGCAGTCCTACCTTCACGGCCCTGATGGCCCAACCAGCAGATAAACTGAAGTTTTCAGATAAGGTTTTATTTTACTGTTCTTAGGACAATGAAGGTAAATCAAATTGTATAATCTTACAAGCTAAAATAATAAAATTTGGAATACAAATATAAAACGATCTCTGTAATATGAGCTAGATCGTCTTTTGTTCCCTATATATAACAGAGGGCCTGGCTCATTGTGACTGCTCAAAAAATATTTTCTGTAATGAGTGAGTAAAATATAACAAATTATTCACACATTTTTTTAATACAGCAGGTTCTTATTAGTCATCAATTTTTTTTTTTTTTTTTTTTTTTTTTGGCGGTACGCGGGCCTCTCACTGTTGTGGCCTCTCCCGTTGCGGAGCACAGGCTCCGGACGCGCAGGCTCAGCGGCCATGGCTCACGGACCCAGCCGCTCCACGGCATGTGGAATCTTCCCAGACCGGGGCACGAACCCGTGTCCCCTGCATCAGCAGGTGTACTCTCAACCACTGCGCCACCAGGGAAGCCCTAGTCATCAATTTTATACACATCAGTGTATACATCTCAATCCCAATCTCCCAATTCATCCCACCGCCACCCCTACCACCCCGCCGCTTTCCCTGCTTGGTGTCCATATGTTTGTTCTCTACATCTGTGTCTCAATTTCTGCTCTGCAAACCGATCCATCTGTACCATTTCTCTAGGTTTCACATATATGCGTTAATATACGATATTTGTTTTTCTCTTTTTGACTTACTTCACTCTGTATGACAGTCTCTAGATCCATCCACATCTCAACAAATGACCCAATTTCGTTCCTTTTAAGGGCTGAGTAATATTCCATTGTATATATGTACCACATCTTCTTTATCCATTCGTCTGTTGATGGGCATTTAGGTTGCTTCCATGACCTGGCTATTGTAAATAGTTCTGCAATGAACATTGGGGTGCATGTGTCTTTTTAAATTACAGTTTTCTCTGGGTATATGCCCAGTAGTGGGATTGCTGGATCATATGGTAATTCTACTTTTACTTTTTTAAGGAACCTCCATACTGTTCTCCATAGTGGCTGTATCAATTTACATTCCCACCAACAGTGCAAGAGGGTTCCCTTTTCTCCACACCCTCTCCAGCATTTGTTGTTTGTAGATTTTCTGATGATGCCCATTCTAACTGGTGTGAGGTGATACCTCATTGCAGTTGTGATTTGCATGTCTCTAATAATTAGGGATGTTGAGCAGCTTTTCATGAGCTTCTTAGCCATCTGTATGTCTTCTTGGAGAAATGTCTATTTAGGTCTTCTGCCCATTTTTGGATTGGGTTGTTTGTTTCTTTAATGAGCTGCATGAGCTGTTTATATATTTGAGAGATTAATCTTTTGTCCGTTGATTCATTTGCAAATATTTTCTCCCATTCTGAGGGCTGTCTTTTCGTCTTGTTTGTGGTATCCTTTGCTGTGCAAAAGCTTTGAACTTTCATTAGGTCCCATTTGTTTATTTATTTATTTATATTTTAAATATTTGGCTGCATTGGGTCTTCGTTGCTGCCCACAGGTCTTTTTTCTCTAGTTGTGGCTTGCAGGGACTACGCTTCATTGTGGTGTGTGGGCCTCTCACTGCGGTGGCCTCTCTAGTTGTGGAGCACAGGCTCTAGGCACGTGGGCCTCAGCAGTTGTGGTGCACAGGCTCAGCAGCTGTGGCTCGCAGGCTCTAGAGTGCAGGCTCAGTAGTTGTGACGCACAGGTTTAGTTACTCCACTGCATGTGGGATCTTCCTGGACAAGGGCTAGAACCTGTGTCCCCTTCATTGGCAGGAGGATTCCCAACCACTGCGCCACCAGAGAAGCCCCTATTTGTTTATTTTTGTTTTTATTTCCATTACTCTAGGAGGTGGATCAAAAAGATCTTGCGGTGATTTACGTCAAAGAGTGTTCTTCCTATGTTTTCCTCTAAGAGTTTTATAGTGTCCGGTCTTACATTTAGGTCTCTAATCCATTTTGAGTTTATTTTTGTTTATGGTGTTAGGGAGTGTTCTAATTTCATTCCTTTACATGTAGCTGTCCAGTTTTCCCAGCACCACTTATTGAAGAGACTGTCTTTTCTCCATTGTATATCCTTGCCTCCTTTGTCATAGATTAGTTGACCACAGGAGCGTGGGTTTCTCTCTGGGCTTTCTATCTTGTTGCATTGATCTATATTTCTGTTTTTGTGCCAGTACTGTATTGTCTTGATTACTGTAGCTTTATAGTATAGTCTGAAGTTAGGGAGTCTGATTCCTCCAGCTCCGTTTTTTTTCCCTCAAGAATGCTTTGGTTGTTTGGGGTCTTTTGTGTCTCCATACAAATTTTAAGATTTTTTGTTGTAGTTCTGTAAAACATGCCAGTGGTAGTTTGATAGGGATTGCATTGACTCTGTAGATTGCTTTGGGTAGTATAGTTATTTTCACAATATTTATTCTTCCAATCCAAGAACATGGTATATCTCTCCATCTTTTGGTATCATCTTTAATTTCTTTCATCAGTGTCTTATAGTTTTCTGCATACAGGCCTTTTGTCTCCCTAGGTAGGTTTATTCCTAGGTATTTTATTCTTTTGGTTGCAATGGTAAATGTGAGTGTTTCCTTAATTTCTCTTTCATTTTTCATCATTAGTGTATAGGAATGCAAGAGATTTCTGTGCATTAATTTTGTATCCTGCAACTTTACCAAATTCATTGATTAGCTGTAGTAGTTTTCTGGTGACATCTGTAGGATTCTCTATGTATAGCATCATGTCATCTGCAAACAGTGACAGTTTTACTTCTTTTTTTCCAATTTGTATTCCTTTAATTTCTTTTTCTTCTCTGATTGCCACGGCTAGGCCTTCCAAAACTATTGTGAATAATAGTGGTGAGAGTGGGCAACCTTGTCTTTTTCCTGATCTTGGAGGAAATGCTTTCGGTTTTTTACCATTGAGAATGATGTTTGCTGTGGGTTTGTTGTATATGGCCTTTATTATGTTGAGGTAGCTTCCCTCTATGCCCACTTTCTGGAGAGTTTTTATCATAAATCCATGCTGAATTTTGTCAAAAGCTTTTTCTGCATGTATTGAGATGATCACATGGTTTTTATTCTTCAATTTTTTAATATGGTGTATCACATTGATTGATTTGCATATATTGAAGAATCCTTGCATCTCTGGGATAAATCCCACTTGGTCATGGTGTATGATCCTTTTAATGTGTTGTTGGATCCTGTTTGTTAGTATTTTGTTGAGGATTTTTGCATATTCATCAGTGATATTGGTCTGTAATTTTCTTTTTTTGTAGTATCTTTTTCTGGTTTTGGTATCAGGGTGATGGTGGCTTCATAGAATGAGTTTGGGAGTTTTTCTTCCTCTGCAATTTTGTGGAAGAGTTTGAGAAGGATGCCTGTTAGCTCTTCTCTAAATGTGTGATAGAATTCACCTGTGAAGCCATCTGGTCCTGGACTTTTGTTTGTTGGAAGATTTTCAATTTCATTGCTTGTGATTGGTCTGTTTATATTATCTATTTCTTCCTGGTTCAGTCTTTGGAGGTTATGCCTTTCTAATAATTTGTCCATTTCTTCCAGGTTGTCCATTTTATTGACATACAGTTGCTTGTAGTAATATCTCAGGATGCTTTGTATTTCTGCGGTGTCTGTTATAACTTCTCCTTTTTCATTTCTTATTTTATTGATTTGAGTCTTCTCCCTCTTTTTCTTGATGAGTCTGGCTAATGGTTGATCAATTTTATTTTTCTTGTCAAAAAACCAACTTATAGTTTTACTGATTTTTGCTATTGTTTTTTTTGTTTCTATTTCATTTATTTCTGCTCTGCTCTTTATGATTTCTTACCTTCTGCTAAATTTGGGTTTTGTTTGTTCTTTCTCTAGTTCCTTTAAGTGTACAGTTAGATTATTTATTTGAGATTTTTCTTGTTTCTTGAGGTAGACTTGTATAGCTGTAAACTTCCCTCTTAGAATTGCTTTTGCTGCATCCCATAGGTTTTGTGGGGTTTTTTTGTCTGTTTGTTTGTTTGTTTTGCGGTTCATGGGCCTCTCACTGTTGTGGCCTCTCCCTCTGCGGAGCACAGGCTCTGGACGCACAGGCCCAGCGACCGTGGCCCACGGGCCCAGCCACTCCATGGCACGTGGGATCCTCCCAGACCGGTGCACAAACCCGCGCCCCCTGCATCGGCAGGCGGACTCCCAACCACTGTACCACCAGGGAAGCCCATCCTATAGGATTTGGATCATCGTGTTTTCATTGTCATTTGTCTCTAGGTATTTTTTGATTTCCTCTTTGATTTCTTCAGTGATCTCTTGGTTATTTAGTAACGTATTGTTTAGCTTCCATGTGTTTGTGTTTTTTATGTTTTTTTCCCTGTAATTCATTTCTAATCACTTAGCGTTGTGGTCAGAAAGGATGCTTGATATGATTTCAATTTTCTTAAATTTACTGAGGTTTGATTTGTGACACAAGATGTGATCTATCCTGGAGAATATTCCATGCACACTTGAGAAGAAAGTGTAATCTGTTTTTGGATGGAATGTCCTATAAATACAATTAAATCTATCTGATCTGTTGTGTCATTTAAAAGTTGTGTTTCCTTATTAATTTTCTGTTTGGATGATTTGTCCATTGGTGTAAGCGAGGTATTAAAGTCCCCCACTATTATTGTGTTACTGTCGATTTCCTCTTTTATAGCTGTTAGCAGTTGCCTTGTGTATTGAGGTTCTCCTATGTTGGGTGCCTATATATTTATAGTTGTTATATCTTCTTCTTGGATTGATCCCATGATCATTATGTAGTGTCCTTCCTTGTCTCTTGAAACATTCTTTATTTTAAAGTCTATTTTATCTGATATGAGTATTGCTACTCCAGCTTTCTTTTGATTTCCATTTGCATGGAATATCTTTTTCCATCCCTTCACTTTCAGTCTGTATGTGTCCCTAGGTCTGAAGTGGGTCCCTTGTATATATATGGGTCTTGTTTTTGTATCCATTCAGCAAGCCTGTGTCTTTTGGTTGGAGCATTTAATCCATTCACATTTAAGGTAATTACAGATATGTATGTTCCTTTGTCCATTTTCTTAATTGTTTTGTTTTTGTAGGTCCTTTTCTTCTCGTGTGTTTCCCACTTAGAGAAGTTCCTTTAGCCTTTGTTGTAGAGCTGGTTTGGTGGTGCTGAATTCACTTAGCTTTTGTTTGTCTGTAAAGCTTTTGATTTCTCCATTAAATCTGAATGAGGTCCTTGCCGAGTAGAGTAATGTTGGTTGTAGGTTCTTCCCTTTCATCACTTTAAGTATATCATGACACTCCCTTCTGGCTTTTAGAGTTTCTGGTGAGAAATCACCTGTTAACCTTATTGGAGTTCCCTTGTATGTTATTTGTCATTTTTCCCTTGCTGCTTTCAATAATTTTTCTTTGTCTTTAATTTTTGCCTATTAGATTACTATGTGTCTTGGCATGTTTCTCCTTGGGTTTGTTCTGTATGGGAGTCTCTGTGCTTCCTGGACTTGGGTGACTATTTCCTTTAACATGTTAGGAAAGTTTTTGACTATAATCTTTTCAAATATTTTCTCTCATCCTTTCTCTCTCTCTCTTCTCCTTCTGTGACCCCTATAATGTGAATGTTGTTGTGTTTAATGTTGTCCCAGAGGTCTCTTAGGCTGTCCTCATTTCTTTTCATTTCTTTTTCTTTATTTTGTTCTGCAGCAGTGAATTCCACCATTCCATCTTCCACATCACTTATCTGTTCTTCTGCCTCACTTATTCTGCTACTGATTCCTTCTAGTGTAGTTTTCATTTCAGTTATTGTATTGTTCATCTCTGTTTGTTTGTTCTTTAATTCTTCTAGGTCTTTGTTAAAGATTTCTTTCATCTTGATCTTTGCCTACATTCTTTTTCTGTGGTCCTGGATCATCTTCACTATCATTATTTTGAATTCTTTTTCTGGAAGTTTGCCTATCTCCACTTCATTTAGTTGTTTTCCTGGGGTTTTATCTTGTTCCCTCATCTGGTACATAGCCCTCTGCCTTTTCATCTTGTCTATCTTTCTGTGAATGTGGTTTTTCTTCCACAGGCTGCAGGATTGTAGTTCTTCTTGCCTCTGCTGTCTGCCCTCTGTTGGATGCAGCTATCTAAGAGGCTTATGCAAGTTTCCTCCACACATTTTTGATGTCCAGAAAACATTGTCAGTTTGGAGAGACATATTCTAAGTCTTTTTCTGTGGCTCAAACTATATATAATTACAAATACATATTTAAATTAGCTTGGTATATAGAATTAAGGGCTTTCTGACTGTGCATTTTGTAAGCCTACTGTACATGATCAGCAAATACTATAACAATTTTTACTTATTTACATATGGATGAAGAAATACCGAATAGTGAAGTAAATCATGGTGCACCAACCAGATTTTCTATATCTAAAGAATCTTGTGATATGTTTCAACAGCAAAAAGACAAATAACCAAATTTTAAAATGGACAAAGGACATGAATAGACATTTATTCAAATAAGATATATAATAGGTACATGAAAAGATGCTCAGCATCACTAGTCATTGGGGAAATGCAAATTAAAACCACAATAAGATATTACCTTATATCTTTTAGAATAGCCATTATCAAAAAGACAGGAGATAACAAATACTGGCAAGGATGTGGAGAAAAGAGAACCCTTGTGAACTGTTGGTGAGAATGTAAATTAATACAGCCACTAGGGAAAACAGTGTGGAGGTTCTTCGAAAAATTTAAAACAAAGCTATTGTATGATCCAGCAATTCCACTTCTGGGAATATATCGAAAGGAAACAAAAACATTAACTCAAAAAGATATCTGCAACCTTGTGCTCATAGCAGCATTAGTTACAATAGCCAAGACATGAAAACAACCTCAGTGCCCAACAACAGATGAATATATAAAGAAGTTATGGTGTATATATATATATATATATATATTTATATATTTATATATTTATATATACACACACACACACACACACACACACACACACACAAAGGAATATTACTCAGCCATAAAAAATGAGGAAATCCTAATATTTGCACCAACTTGGATGGGCCTTGAAGGAGTTATGCTAAATATGTCAGACAGAGAAAGCCAAATACTGTATTATCTCAATTATATGTGGAATCTAAAAAGAAAACAAAGCAAAACAAAATAAAAACCAAACTTATAGAAAAAGAGTCAGACTTGTGGTTACCAGAGGTAAAGAATCAGGGGAGGAAAAATTGGAGGAAGGAGGTGGTCAAAAGGTACAAACTTCCAGTTATAAGATAAATAAGTACTGAGGATGTGATATATCCAATACAACATGATGACTATGGCTAACACTGCTGTATGATATATAGGAAAGTTATTAAGGGAGTAAAATCCTAATTTTCATCCCAAAGAGAAAATTATTTTCTTTTTTTCTTTCCTCCTTTCTTTTTATTTTATGTATATGAGAAGACGGATATTAACTGAATCTATTGTGGTAATCATTTCAGAATATATGTAAATCAAACCATCCTGCTGTATACCTTAAGTTTATACAGTGATGTACATCAATTATTTCTCAACAAAACTGGGGGAAATCTTATGAAAGATAGAATTAACTATTACAAGTGTATTTGAAGGACGAATAGAGGGGAAATGCATTTAGGTTGTAGTTACTGGGAATGAAAATCTTCACTACATCTTTTAAAAATTTGAGTTAATTAGGACTACAACTCGGAGCCATAAGAAATTGCTTAAAGACCAAGTTTTCTTACAGAATTAATAGTTTCTGGCAGAATTTATAATTAGTCATATTACCTGGTATTGGTAGAGTCCATATTCCCATTACTTTCTTTCCTTGTTTGTATGGATTTCATTAACAGAAATGTATTTGGGAAATGTACACAATAGGTGTTTAATAAATATTAAGTGAACAAATGAAAAATGATGAAGGAAAATGATTTTGTAACCAATTTTTATAGTTGAATGTTCTGGTTTATTCATTTAGCAAATATTTATTGGGCACATACTTTGTGCTGGGCACTGTCCCAGGACCGCAGATACAGACAGAGTGGAGCCCAAGTTCCTACCCTTATGGCACTCACATCCTAGAGTATCAGGCTAGTCCTGATGGAGTGCTTAGTTAGTGCCTGGCAGAGTTCTAGTGCATTACACATATTAACCCATTTAATCTCCACAAGTGCTCTATATTGTTGGTGCTATTATTATCCATTGTCATTTTACTGATGAGGAATCTGAGGGTCAGAGAAGTTGAGAAACTTGCCTATAGTCACACAGTTAATAGGAACTGACAAGTTCAAACCCAGGCAGTATAGTTCCAGAGCTGTCTCTGTGACCTGTTTATGACTACAGGAGTAAGTAAAATAGGAATAGGTTTGGTGATGAAACTCCAAATGGGCAACTATTTTACTAATGGGTGAAAGTTTTATAGTAATTTAGTGTCCACTGTCAATCAGAAATCTTCTCACGTGTATTGCTTGAATAATTGAGTGACTCTTACTAGACACTGGGTGAAAGTTTTGACACTAGTACTTAAGATTCTCGGACTAAAATTTCTCTTTATAGCCCCAATATGACAATTCTCACTGTTATGTTTATGTATTTTTTAAAACAAGGAGTGTGATAATATATTGTCAATATATTTTTCTTTCACAGTTTAATTCTAAAGATTTGAAAGAGTGAAGGTCCTGATAAAGAGTAAATAGAAGGATATAATGCCATGTTAGACATTCCTGAGTGATAATAATGGGAGTAGAAGCTTTTAGATATTATATTTCCAAAGGAGTTACATTAAATCTATTTACTATAATACAAAGAAATGTGATGCTTTTGCTTATTTTTCACACATTGACCTGAATTGGAGATTGCTTCTTCATGTAATTTATAAATATATACAATTTCAGAGCTGTAGTAAGATGCTAGCATTATGGCTAGAGAAATGAAGAAGGGTGGAGTTGGACTATTTTGTTGATGTCTAGGCAGCTAGTCTGAGCAGGTTAGGAAAGAAGAGGACTGAGACTAGTTTGAAAAAGTGGATGGAAACCTTGAAAGACTTACACAGAGGTGTGTGAAGAACAGTAAAGAAAGGTGCTGAAGAATAGATATTAATTAGTAAGATTGCAAGCTAACTTCACTAGGATGAGAGGAATAATATGTAGTATCCTTAGATAGGCTTCTCTGGCTCTAAAGTTCCAGAGCGTTCACAGGGGAACAAGCTGTTGCTGAAGCAAGAAGCTTGATATTTTTAAAATTCAATGTACATTCTTTTTTTTTTAATGTTTGAGAACAGTAGTTAATTTAATTAATTAATTAATTAATTAATTTGGCTGCACTGCACAGCATGCAGGATTCCAGTTCCCCGACCAGGGACCAAACCCAAGCCCCTTGCAGTGCAAGTGCACAGTCCCAACCACTGGACCAACAGGGAAATCCCTTGATGGCCTATTTACATCCTCACCCAACAGTCCTGAAGCACCGGCCGGCCTCTTCACCTTCTGTAAGCGCTTGGGAGTAAGCTGCAGAGGCAAACAGGGTCAGGATGGCTCAACAATGACTTGCCTGAGCCCAGACCACACTGTGTTTTTCTGTTAGTGTTTGGAATAGAATTCGAAGTCCTTAAGATTTTATATTATTTAGCCTTCAATAGATTTTCAGATACCTAAACTTTAAAGTGTCCGTCCTTCCCTTTGCTCCTCCATCTCCTACTTTCATTGTCGCTAAAAGCAGCAGAAATGACAGCAATAAAAAGTCTTGGCTTCTATTCTAATCTATGACCAATCCTTTCCTATCTAAGCAAGCCCATGTGACAGAAAGCAGTGATCTGTAACACCATTATCACTGAAGGCCAGCCAGCAATTCTGTTACAAAACCTTCTGAGGCGGTTTGTAATTTGGCTGTTTTAATTAAACTTTACCAGCCCAGATTGCAGAGGGAAAGTACTGGGAATTTTCCACTGAAATGTCACTCTTAAGACAGTGTTTTACTGTAAATTTGATATCAGAAATCATAACAATATTTAATACCAGATAATTGGCATAACAATGATCTTGACTGACAGCTTGTGAACTTGGGAAGTTAAATTAAAATTGATATGCTTATTTGTCTCTTGAACTGTCAAATCAACACAAGCACCTTTTTCTTTTTCAGCACTGCTACAGCTTGGGGCAGTTGGCTGCAATCCATAGTTAATACTGTGCATTTTAGCAGGAGATGGGATTTGAGTTCATTTTTCTCTTTTCTTCTTGTTTTTGACCTTAGAGAAGGATAATGAGAATTATGGTATTGGTAAATTTACTAGTACAAATGGGGCCGTAGAAAGCTAAATGTCTAGAAGAATATTTTCTTGGCTTAATTCATCTCTTCAGAGAGTTTAGGACATGTAAAGCAGCTAATAATGGCAATGGCTACCATTACTGAGTGTTTACTGTGTGCTGGGTACTAGGCTAAAACCATTCCTGCATTTATGACTATAGAACCACTCTTATAGAGGAAGATAACAGCACCACTTCATAGATGAGGAAATTTGCCCAAATCCCCCAGCCAGTAAGTGGTGGATTTGTGAGTTCAACTTTGCTCTGCTTAACCCTGGAGACCATGTTTTAAACTATATCATAATGCTTCCTGTCACAAATTACCCCCTTTCTACCAAAAATCAAATTCTTTTTCCAAGAGTCTAAGTTAAGGTGAGGTTTTTCTTATATTGTCTTTTATCTAAAGGAAAGCTATTTATTCTAGAGCTACATACAAAAAAAGAGAGATAAATATAAAACATTCAATTCACCTACTTTTAGCTTAAGAACAGTCATAAAACAATATAATTTTACAAAAGTGAACATTATTATTTTTTTTTACTTCTATATTACAGCTGGTTGGGAGAGAGAGAAGTAAGGTGAAGCAAAGAGAAGATGAAAAGGAGAAATGAAAATGAATGACCAGGAAGTTGAGGGGAAAGGAAGATTGATAGGAGTGAGGAAAGGAAGCATGGAAACAATTCCTAGAAACAGTGAGGAAGGCTCTTGTACCATCTTTGACCTTCACCACTGAGAATTTTTTCCATGTCTCTTTTTATTCAAGTTCTTTCTTTTAACATGATCAATTTCTTCCCTTCATTGACTTCATCTTCTCATCTTCTTTGCCTTCAAAAATACACAGCTCTCTTCTAACATGAAGAAACCTTCCCTTGGTCTTGAGTGCTTTCTATCACTGGTTGAATTAGTGATTGACTTGAGAACAAGGTCTGGGCATCTATTTACCAGGCATTAGCTGCTAAGTCCTAGGGGTAGAGAGAAGCACCAGGATGGGCTCTTTCCTTTTCCTAAGCAAACTTTCTGAATGATTGGAAATTAATCATGAGCAGATAGATATATCTAAGACCAAATTTTATAATGATAAATGAATTAAGAATAAAAATCTGCCAAACCAGCTTATAGTGTTATGTAGATAGATCAACTACCATAGCAATTGTTTTCCCTTTTTCAACCACTTATTTCTTCTTTTTGTGGACTGTGATTACTATCTTCATTTCCTTTCTGTCCTCTCATTATGACAGTTTGGTACATGACTATCCCCCTTCTAAGTTGCACCCTGAATGTCACCAATTACTTCCTTATTGAAAAATCAAATGTTTCTTTTACTCTCATACCTTCTCTTCTTTCTATTGTACACATTGTGTGTATATATTGTATGATTTCCTTCAGCTCTTCTCTCCACTCTCAAATTATTTCTTTCTAGAACTGTAGCTCAAACCATTCTGGTTTAGAGTAGCTTTATCTCAAACTGGATAAGCTTGGTTAGAAAAGCTTTATTTTGAACAATCTAAGTTTGGCTTGCTAAATTTGGGGCAAGCCACTCAAGTTGAGGTTCTGAGTATTCTAAGTCATATATTCAGGTCATAGATTTCATTCTTTTACATTTGGAATATACCTTCAAATGATGATGGTTTCTCTCCTGAAAGGAGATAGGGTCTTGTGTGCAGCTTTTCAGCTGGGGGGATTATTTTATATTTGATACACATATATCAGAAGTAAACATGAATTTTAGAAACCTCACTTTTTTTTTTTTTTTTTTTTTTTTTTTTGGTATGCGGGCCTCTCACTGCTGTGGCCTCTCCCGTTGCGGAGCACAGGCTCCGGACGCGCAGGCCTGGTGGCCATGGCTCACGGGACCAGTCGCTCCGCGGCATGTGGGATCTTTCCCGGACCAGGGCACGAACCAGTGTCCCCTGCATCGGCAGGCGGATTCTCAACCACTGCGCCACCAGGGAAGCCCAGAAACCTCACTTTTTAAAAAAATTAATTTTATTGAAGTGTAGTTGACTTACAATGTTGTGTTAATTTCTACTGTACAGCAAAATGATTCAGTTGTACATACATATACATTCTTTTTCATATTCTTTTCCATTATGGTTTATCACAGGATATTGAATATAGTTCCCTGTGCTATAAAGTAGGACCTTCTTGTTTATCCATTCTGTTTATGATAGTTTGCATCTACTAAACCCAAACTCCCACTCCATCCCTCCCCCACCCCATTCCTCCCCCACCCCATTCCTCCCCCTCGGAACCACAGGTCTGTTCTTTTTTTTTTTTTTTTTTTTTTTGCGGTATGCGGGCCTCTCACTGTTGTGGCCTCTCCCGTTGCGGAGCACAGGCTCCGGACGCGCAGGCCTAGCGGCCATGGCTCACGGGCTTAGTTGCTCCGCGGCATGTGGGATCTTCCCGGACCGGGGCACGAACCCGTGTCTCCTGCATCGGCAGGCGGATTCTCAACCACTGCGCCACCAGGGAAGCCCCACAGGTCTGTTCTTTATGTCTGTGAGTCTGTTTCTGTTTCATAGATAAGTTCATCTGTGTCATATTTTAGATTCCACATATAAATGATATCATATGGTATTTGTCTTTCTCTTTCTGCCTTACTTCACTTAGTATGATAATCTCCAGGTCCATCCATGTTGCTGCAGATGGCATTATCTCATTCTTTTCTTATGGCTGAGTAGTATTCCATTGTATATACATACCACATCTTCTTTATCCATTCATCTGTTGATAGACACTTAGGTTGTTTCTATGTCTTGGTTATTGTAAATTAGAAATCTCATTTTTTGATATCCAGTGATTCAGACTTTTTGGCTTTCTGGGTATAGGGTTTGCGGGTCCAGGGGGAAAGTCCAACTTTGCTAAAAGTAAGTTGAGTTCTAACTTTGTCCCATCCACCTTCTCTTACTCCAGAGGGAAGACCACCAAACTCCCTGGATTTTACCATAAGAACTTCAACAATATCCTTACTATAAAGGCACAGACTATCTGCTCAAATATTAGGTAACATTTTGCATATTTCTTTTCTCCATTTTGTGTATACTCTTTGTGGAGTTACTTATTTTGGGAATTGAATATCCCGTGAAGGTTATCAAATTTATTATAGATATAGTTACTCTTTGTCCTTCTCTCTTTAGAATTACAAAATTTTGCATTTTTAAATGATTCTGTAGGTTTTGCTTACTGACATAGTAAAGAGATTTGGGTTGTGTCCATATAAAGAAGAAATAAGTGGTTGAAAAGAGGGGAAACAGTTAATATGGTCATTTATCTATCTATATGGCAGTAAGTCATTTATCTATCTATATGGTTTGTCAGACTTCTACTCTTAATTGATTCAATTATCATTGTAAAATATGGTCTTAGATATCTACCAGCTGAAGATTAATTTCTGATTCACAATGCTGCCTCTTCTGACAATTTGCCCTTCGAAATTTTCCAATAGAAATGAAATCTTGAAAAATAAGTACTAGCTAATTTGAAGAACTTGGAATCCAGATGAAGGAAATAGAGACAATTTATATAATGAGGCTCCAATTTATTCAGCTTTAAAAGACTATACAACATTTGGGTTCTGGAATTCTTAAGAATATGGTTTAGACTTGGATTTGGTAGTAAATATCCACATTTACATTCGTTATGTATAATTATTACTCCAGTAGAGCCGTTGAGGTCTGAGTCTTATTAGCCATGAATAAAGAGTGAAAAAAGAGATAACACATGTAAACACACTTAGTGAACTGTAATTTCTATGTAACTGTTAACAACAACAGTTACTGTTTTAACAGACAGGCTAACTCTCTGTAGTCAATGGAAGAAGCATGCAGTCCGTGGCAGCTTCTATCAGTCAGGATGCAGACAAAAAATAAATGACTCGCTTAAACCAAGAAATAGAGGAGAACTTAATGAAAGGACTGTTTACAAAGATGCATGGAAAGTAGGCAAGGTCAAAGTGAACCAGCAGGGAATGATGAAGCACAACAGAACTAGCAATAGTAGGGAAATATCACCTCCCTAGGCCTGAAGCAACAAGACAAGAGAGAAGTTACCCGAACCCAGAGAGAGAAAGCAGCTGTAGGAGTCTTTTTGACAGGTGTTGTGGTCTTTAGTAGAGGGAAAGAGTCCAACCATGGTCAAGAGAACAGATACCTAGTCTCACTCTCCTCTCGCTCACTTTGATCTACTAGTGTCTCCCGTTGGCTGGACCCAAATGGAGGCCAGAAGACAACACAACCCATTGGTGCACTTCATGTACATCAGCCTCTGGAACACAAAGTAGGGAAGAGAAGCATCAAGAGTGAATTTGCTCTGGAAGAGCAAGTAATACATATAGCTCACATGTTAGACAGATATCTGTGGCCTATATCAATTCATTTGGAGTCAATTAACTTTTATTGGCCCGTATAGCATCACTCCTTCCTTTGAATGTCACCAATTACTTCCTTCTTGACAAATGTTTCTTTTACTCCCACACTTTCTTTTCTTTCTATTGTACATACTGGATTATCTCATCTACCTTTTTTCCACCCAAGTCATTTATTTCTAGAACTATAGCTCAAATCTTCATTCCAGTCCAGAAAAGCTGTATCTTGAACTGGATGAGCTTGTTCCTAAATTTGGGACAAGCCACTCAAAGGGAATTGAGATTCTATCTGATGTTTCCCTCCCAAAAGAATATGTAAAACTTAGAAGAGGTCGTTGCCTTGGGTGGACAGGTGAACCATGACTTATGAAGTCTATGAATACTGTGAGTTAGAAGCATGACAATATTGGTAGCATGCCGAAGTACACAATACTTGTCTTTACAGATCACTATCCACTGTACCAACCTCTCCTGAAACCATCAAGCAAATGGGAAAAAGAAAAAAAGTCATACATCTTAAATTTACACAGGAACTGCTGTATCAGGAAGTGTTAAGCTGTTAGAAGATTCTGAGTCTTAAAAATCATCTTATGCAGCCATATCAGCTTTGTCTTCATGTGAATAGAGTCCATTGGATAATGGCTCTTGTTGAGTTAACCAAGATGAGATTACCTTGAAGGAGGAGTAATCTGGCCCCTACTTTCTCTTCAATCTCATCTTTCGTTATTCCCTCTGACACCCATAGTGCACATGCACACACCAGACACACACCCTCAGACAGACACACTCCACCCCACTATACTAAGCCTCTTTCTTAACTCTGTTTTGTACGTGCTGTTCCTACTGCCAGGAACACTCTTTCTGCTCCTTGTATTTTTCCCCTCCCACCACTCACCATATTATATTATATTTGCTTACTAATGACATTATGCTGTGAACACCCTGAGAGTAGGGGCTATTTCTTACTTATTTGTTATTAAATCTCCAGAACCTTTTCCAGTGTTTGGCGTATAATAGCTTCTCATTATCTGTTGAATTAATAAATGAATGAAGGAAATAGCAATGGGAAAAACTTTACTGGCTGATATTTATTCTCAAGTTAGTTCTGCTTAGGATGATCTCATTTGTAAAGGTGAAAGAAAATTGCAAAGTGCCTGAATAATTTACAAATACAGTGTAGATCCCCAATAAGCAGCAGAACAATAGCCAGCATGTTGCATTGTGAGGACTCCAGACTTGTGAGACAATGGTGAGGAAACTGGCTCTGCCAGTGCTGTCCAGGTTAGATGCCCATCAGAATCGCTTCAGATTACTTATCTCAATTACTGAAGCCAGGCCTTCTCCTTCTCAGACCTTCTGAGTCAGCACCAGAGGGGATGTGTTCTGAGGGTCTGTGTTTCAGCATCTGCCCCCACGAACCCCCAGGTGGTGGTTCTGGAGCACACTCTAGCAAGAGAAGCTTTGCTTGATCCCCGAAAAGTCTTGAAGCTCCCTGAGGACTTGTGATCTTGCCATGGGCATGAGTCATTGACAATCTTAAGTTTGTAAATGATATTTGTAAATATTCAGCTTTATGTTTTAATTTTTTATGACTTGTCGGCTTTTCCCTGGGGAGATGTTTAACTTTCGTTTGCTGTTTTGTATTGCAGGGCCTTATTCACTTGATTAATTTTTAATCCAAGAATCGTGCTGAGCTACTTCCAGACTCTGAGTGGAGACAGCGCAGTACTGCTTTCCCGGTAGAATTCTCATTAATGCACCATCTCTGTGGTCCCTGCGGACCACCAACTTCCTCATCCTCCGATTAAATTTATTCTGTGGAGAGGAAGGCAGAAAGTTGGGGAAAGGTAAGCACAGCTGAGCAATGTTGAGATATGCTGGGTAGCAGAATGTTAAAACCTACTTTTGCATGTCTGTAGGTAGGAATCTACTTGTGTGTTTCCATGGAATCTTCCAGTATAGTTCTGCCTCTTTGTTTTCACAATCACTTGCTTTTATTGGAAAATTGGTTATTCTAAAATTAAGCATTTAATTTCAGTGAAGACCTCTGCTAAAGCTTCCTAATATGCATCCCAGTCTTGAAAATGATTGTTAGAGTCATTTAGTTAGATGGTTCTGCTGATTCTTCTATTTAGGCTTGTTACTGAAGCCAAGTGAGTCATTTTCTTATTATAGCTCATTGTAACTTAACAGATGATCTTCAGAATAGTCAACAGACCATTCCTGATGCTCACCTGGGGGCTTTGCTGTTTCTTCATGTGCGTCAGATTTTGAATGTTGTACAAAGCTGCATGAAAATGTTAGATATAAAAGAAGCCTGACATAAGATTATGGAAGGATAGTGGATTATTACCTCTTTCTATGTAACAAATTTCCACAAAGTTAGTGGCTTACCACTCATTTATTAGCTCAGAGACCCATAGATCAAAAGTCTGGCAGGGGCTTGGCTGAGTTTTCTGCTTAGGGTCTCTACAAGGTGGAAATCAAGGCAGTGGCCTTGTGGGAGAGGGGCAGTTTTCATCTGGAGGCTCTGGGGAGGAATCTGCTGCCACACTCACTCGGGTTGTTGGCAGAATTCAGTTCCCCGCAGCTGTGGGACTGAGGTTGCCATTACTATGCTGGCTGTTGGCTGGGGGTCTTCTTAGCTCTTAGAGGCAACTGTCTAGTCCTTGCATGGCACGCTCTCCATTTTCAAGGCCAGCAATGGTGCATCAGAATTTTTTTCATGCTTCAAATCTCTCTGGCTTCACCTTCTGCTACCAGCTAGAAAAAATCCTGCTTTTAAAAGGGCTCATGTGGGCTCCCCTGGTGGCGCAGTGCTTGAGAGTCCGCCTGCCGATGCAGGGAACACGGGTTCGTGCCCTGGTCCGGGAAGATCCCACATGCCGTGGAGCGGCTGGGCCTGTGAGCCATGGCCGCTGAGCCTGCGCGTCCGGAGCCTGTGCTCCACAACGGGAGAGGCCACAACAGTGAGAGACCCGCGTACCGCAAAAAAAAAAAAAAAAAAAAAAAAAAAAAGGGCTCATGTGATTAGGTCAAGCGTACCCATATATTCTCTATATCTTAGAGTCAATTGATTTGGGACTTTACAACTTAAAAATTCCATTACAGCAGTACCTAGATTAGTGTTCAGATGAATAACTAGGGGACAGGAATTTTGGAAATCCATCTTGGAATTCTGGCTAAGACAGGGACAGTATTTAAATGATAAAACAATTATTATAATTTATAAACATATGTAATCTATATTATATATGCAACCTATATTATTCGATTTTAACTGGCTGATAATAGGTTGCTATCTTTGGGAAAAATACTAGTTGTGACAGTATATAATATCATTTGTATATTATATGTAAGCCAGAAATTAGGGTACAAGAATGTAAAATCTTTAACCAAATTTAAAGGTATACTTCCTCTTGAATTTTGAACGAAATATTTCATCTCTACAGGCAGGACTTTCAGGTCATCTAAATGCTCACTTCAATGCTGAAATCTCCTAGAAATTTCCCAATAGTTACCTGCCAGGCCTGAGGACTCATTCTTTCCTAAGTCTGTTGCCCAGTATTGAGAATTCATTTATGGACCAAGATAACTAATACAAAACTCCCGTTCTGATTGGCTTATATTATGTTTAAAACCAGTGGGCTTCCCTGGTGGCGCAGTGGTTGAGAGTCCGCCTGCCGATGCAGGGGACGCGGGTTCGTGCCCCAGTCCGGGAAGATCCCACATGCCGCGGAGCGGCTGGGCCCGAGAGCCATGGCCGCTGAGCCTGCGCGTCCAGAGCCTGTGCTCCCCAACGGGAGAGGCCACAACAGTGAGAGGCCCGCGTACCGGAAAATAAATAAATAAAATAAAATAAAACCAGTAACATTTCGTGAGAAGTCCTTTTCCTGACCACTTCCACAGGCCAGCTAGCACATTGTGTCAAAGTTCTTACTAAACATATACATTTTTTTTCTTCGGTAGCATTGAGTGACAAGTAAAGGGGATCTGTTTACAATAATGTACTTAAAGTCTGTGAGAGAAAATAGTTTTTACAATGAGTAGAATCATAAGAACTGGGTCAAAGATTAGCACGTATGGTTGAACTATGGATTTGTATATTGACCTTGGGACCAAGAACAAAACTATAGCAAGGTGTGCAAAGAAGAGGGGAGAATCGGGAGAGGGATAAGACTGGCAAAATGCCAAGGGGAGGATGGCTAAGGATAGCTAAGGGCTGGGATGAGATGAGCTGTGCAAACTGCCCAGAGTGAGGTTGTGCTTCTATATCTGGGCATATCCTGAAGCTTGAGTTTGAAGCAAGGCAATAAATGAAACTAGAAAGAATGCAGAAACCAGGAGAACACAGATAATGAAGATCAGTGGTTCTTCACTTCTAATAAAACCTATCATCTCCCTTTCTAAATAAAAAACAACACACATACAAAACCACACATACAGTTTTGTATTTAATTCTGGATCCCATAGGAATTGGGACTCTGTTCAAATGTTTAGATCAGCAGTCACCCAACACAGGCTCTGGATTAGATGCAGACCCAGAATTCAGGGACAAGCCCTGAAACCACCTACAGAACCATAATGGGGCAGCAATCAGCAGCAGGCACCACTATCCTTGATTCTGAAGTTACCCTCTTCTTCCACCAAGAATCTTATACACTCTGTCGTTTAGAAGTCACTCTTACAGCTGGACCCCTGCAAGGTTTAGAAGGAGTGAAATTACAGAGGATGGACTTATGCATGTAAGATAGGAAGAAAGGTGAGTCCTAACATCTAGATTATATTCTCAAGCAGATATGATTGATATTTAAACTGGAACTCCCTTTCATTTTTTCCTTTACAGATTCTTATCCTCCTCACACATTTCTGGCTTCTTTATATCTAATTCTTAAACTTGCTCATATAAGAAAACTGTTAAAAGTCTTTTTAAGCTGGATGTTCACACAAGCTTATTTAGTTTATATTCCTGAGTTATTTAAATAATTAAGAAGAAGCCTCAAGAAATTGTCAAATGAAATAGATACCTAATAATTGATGAAATACAAATGACTTTGAACTAAAAAGACAGAGCAATGGCAGATTTAGCCTCCAAGGGAAGATAGTCAAGAGGAAGCATTAGAAAATATTGTTTGGGTTTTGTCTAAGGATATTTGTCAAGACGTCACTAAAGTTAGAATTTTAAGATGGCACTGTCTTCTCTCCTTTTTATCAAATCTGTAGCTGGAAAAACTAGGCCAGTTGAGAAGTTCATTGATTATGAGTATCTACACTGCGTACAGAGAGGCCTGAGAATTATCCACATAGACTGTTCCACCAGGGTGGACTCTCCCAGCCCATCTACATGTTACACTCAGACTAGGGAGTCAGTGTGTCAGTTATTCTCTCTGACTGGTATCACCATCAGTGGTTAAAGTTTAGCTTCAGGAAGGAAGAGTTTGGGGAACTTTAGTTCACTAAGCATGCCATAGCTGTCATAACTGAAGGTTAGTCTGTGTTCTGAGCTCAGTTTCTCTTTAGGAAGGAGACATTGCTACTGATGAGGAACATCCTGAATGCTTGGGACTCCTTCTTAGGTAAGGGACTCATGTATAAGGACAGATCAAGAAAGAGATTCCAGAAATGAGGCTGTGTTGGGGAAATCTATTACTAATGTGTTTGGAAAGATTCAACCACTCTTCTAGTGAGGAATCAGTTGCATTGAACATGACCTAATTGATTATAAGTGGCAACTATAATTCATAAATCATTTAGTACTTGGTGGTTATCCTTTCTGTGCAGGTGAGTAGGTGCACGATTATAGTCCTAAGCCTCATATGTATTCAGGATGCAGAGTGTTCTTAGCTGCAATATTTCATTGATGGTTATAACTCTCTGAGGTAGGCAGGGGAGTTATTAATGTTGTTATCTCTAACAGATGTATAACTGGGGCACAGAGGGATAAAGTAACTTGGCCAAAATTACAGATGTTGTAAATCACAGACCTGGGACTTGTACCCTGTCTCCTCACTCTTGCATGCCTGTAGGGGCACTTCTCTGCCACCATCCTCAGGGAAGGTGCTCTGTGATTTGTTTTTCCAGAAGTGATGATAAGATTGTGCTTTTTAGTGGTGCCTTGGGAGCCCCATTAACAATACCCATGTCAGGAGTGAGTGGCACAGCCTGTGCACCTTGAATGGGGCTTTTCTTCAGGTGGCAATTAACTGGCATGTCATTGTGATCAAAATCATGTTCTATTCAACTTTAGTAGATGAATGCAAGCCAACCTCACTGAAATGCCTAGAACAGTGCCTGGCACTTGATAGACAGCATAAAAACATATGTTGAATTCACTGTTATTAGTGTTACATATATGATTGAAACTTTTATAGAGTAGGTTTAGTCAGAAGAGTTTACTCATTAATTCTGTGCTTGGCATTGCTCTGGGCTCTAGGAGTTCAATGGTGAGACAGAGGTTCCTGCTCTCATGGAGCTTATTGTCTAGTACAGAGAAACAATATTTAATAAGTAAGAAAATGTCATAAATGGTGAGTGATCCAAAGAAAATTTAAATGAATCAGGTAATAAAATGACCAGGCCAGGGAGTGGGCAAGCATTTCAGAAATTTCCCTTCTGAGGTGGTAACGTGTATGACATGCGTGCTGAGGTGGTAACGTGTGCTGAGACATGAATGATATGATGGTGCCTGCTGTGCAAAGATCTGGGTGATGAGATTTCCAGGACAGGAATCTTGGAAGTTAATAAGCTGGGTGTGGTTTTTTTTTCCAACATCTTTGTTGGCGTATAATTGCTCTCCAGTGGTGCGTTAGTTTCTGCTGTATAACAAAGTTAATCAGCCATACCTATACACATATCCCCATATCCCCTCCCTCTTGCGTTTCCCTCCCACCCTCCCTATCCCACCCCTCTAGGTGGTCACAAAGCACCGAGATGATCTCCCTGTGCTATGCGGCTGCTTCCCACCAGCCAGCTGTGTGTGTTTGAGGGACCAAAAACCCCAGAGGCCCAGTGAAGTTGGAGTGTCCTAACTGAGGGGACAGGAGAACACGGGGAGGATGAAGAGAGAGTCAGGGCCTTATGGACTATGATAGGAATTCGAAATCTATTCTAATTATACTCAGAAGTTGTGGGAGGGTTTGAAGCAAGGTAGTCATAAATCTGATTTATAGTTTAGATAATTTAGACTCTTGTGTCATGAGTGGACTGTGGGCGGCAAGGGAAGTGGGTTCAAGTGAGGGGTGTTGTTGGCGGGGCAGATAGAGTGTCAGTGGAGGTGGTGAGAAGTGCTTGGGTTTGACATGTGCAAACTAGAAGTAGGACTTGGTTGTTGTGATTGACTGAGAGCGGGGCACAGGGGAAGAGATGAATCCAGGATGATTCCTAGGGTTTAGGCTTGAGCAACAGGTGGCTGGTTGTGTCATCATTTGAGGAACAGGATTTGTATGTATGGGGTGGGGATGGAGAATCAAGCATTATTGCCCAAGACACAAATGAACTTATCTACAAAACAGAAACAGACTCATAGACATAGAGAACAGACTTGTGGTGACCAAGGGGTGGTGGGGGAGGGAGAGGGATGGAATGGGAGTTTGGGCTTGGTAGATGCAAACTATTATATTTAGAATGGATAAACAACAAGGTCCTAACGTATAGCACAGGGAATTATATTGAATATCCTGTGATAAACCATAATGGAAAAGAATATAAAAAAAGAATGTCTATATGTGTATAACTAAGTCACTTTGCTGTACAGCAGAGGCTGGCACAACATTGTAAATCAAGTATACTTCAATTTTTAAGATTAAGAAAAAAAAAAGAATTATTGCCCAAGAGCATCCTTGCCACCAAGAAAACTCTGCTTGTAAAGGGAGAAGCTGAAGAACAGGCAGAACTAGGATGTCAGAAGACTGGGGCTTTCTTTGATCTCTCCCTGTTGCGGTATGTAGGTCCAAGGAAGTATATTCTTAATGCTTTGTGTCTATTTCCTTTCTTAAGGAGGCGAGGTTAAATACATAAAAGTGCATACGCACAATAACCTTCCCCAAGAGTTTTGAGCTCCTCGGGTTTCGGTGTTATACCAGTGTAACTGGTTCCCCCAAAGGTCAAGCAGTGTATCTCCTCGAGAGTGATTCATGTTAGCAGCTCTGGTTGTTTATCTCTTCAGCAAGTCTGCTGCCAGGAATAAAAAGAAAATCCTGAGACATCTTATTCTTCATTAGGTGGCAGGGGAAGTGGTTTAAAGTCCCTGTCTAAGTTATTAATTCGCCACTTAGCTCAGTTCTATACTGAAGTATAAGGAATTCTTTCTCCTCATCTTATAGGAATATTGAAGAAAGCAAAATATATCAAATAAGCAATATGAGTGTGTAGGTTACTGAAAAATAATACTTGTCTCCTCGCCACAGCTGTCTCCACAAAAGTAAGTCAAGGCTTTGAGCATCCATTAACATTTGCTTATAATTTATTCAGCCACTCATTCACTGTGGTAAAATAAGCTGTCACCAGGAGTTGATACTTGGGTGCCAGATGACTTCCCTGATTTCGTCAAAGACTCTAGATGGTCTTTAGATTGGTGCTAATTAATGAGTGAAGTCAGTCAGAATGATTATCCCCCGTACACTGATGTGGATGTTTTTCCTCTTCACATATTTAACACTCAAAGACCGCCAAACATTTTTAAGACCCTAAATTTGTGAGACATTTGACAGCTGAGAATTTGAGGCATTGAAGGGGTGGAGGACTTATCTAAAGTTAGGATGGAATTAGACTCTGAAGAATCTAAGTCTATTGTGGGTAAAAAAGTGGAAATTTACTTCCAATGACTAATGACCCCCACCTCCCTTATCTGAATCATTCCCCTCCCCAATGGACCAGGGCCTTACTGTGTATACTTCCTGGACCTCTCATTTCAGAAGAAAAGGTTATGATTAATGAATTCATGATTCAATCAGAATGGTCACAATTTAAACTTATTCCTCCAGACAGGATTCAACATTTTAAGAGTATATACTCAGGGAAATGCTTGGCTTAAGGGGAAAAACATGAGTCTTTGTTAGTGGACTTTTAGTCACATAGCCTCTGGTTGGACATGTGTTTGAGACAAGGGGCATCTTCCTGGTTCCCCAAGTCATGACGAATCAAAGATCGTCAGCTTTATCATTGTTAAGATTGGTCCTGGTGCATCTTCCATTGATTCTCTGAAGCCCAAGAGCAATAGAGACCGAAACATCCACCCCACCACTTGTAGGGCTTTCTGTAAAACAAAAAGAGTATTTTTACTGAAGCACCCTCTATTAAATGTTATTTACATACATGTATTTTAGAAAAATAGAAAAATGTTTCTTTCTTAAATTCTCCTTTCTGCCATGCTTCCTCCTTACCAGTGGTACATAAATAAAGATACCTGGTTAAATTAAAGCCAATACCTGGCTGTGCATCAATGACTGAGAGCTTACTTTAGCATGGTGAGTGTACAGTGTGCATCAGAATCACCCAAAGTGCCTGTTAAAACACAGATTGCTGGACCCCATTTCTGGAGTTTCTGATTTAGGAGGTCTGGAGTGGGCATTGAGAATTTGCATTTCTTGTCAGTTCTGAGGTGATGCTGTTGCTTCTCATCTGAGGACCACTCAGATGAGGTCTACTGGCCTACCCTTCACTCTCATCTGACTCCCCTCATTTGAGTCTCTGTTGGAATAATGAAGAGTGGATATTGCAGGAACCAGAACTTTTCACTTTGAACCAAAGGACCTTAAGTCTCAAAACTTAATCCCTAAATTATTCCCCGCCTTAATTTTGTCAAGAACATCTATTTCACACGACTTACTTTTTAAGAGTTAAGAATTGTATTCACCTACACAACTCTCCCAACTTGTTATAATACCAGTTCTAGAGACCCCACAGAGCTCAATCAAATGTACTTCTCTGTTTACTCATGGACTAAGTTTCTCTGACATGTTGGAAACTTGTGTTATCATTTGGTTTAAAAATTAAATTGCAAAGCTTAAGGTGTGTCGGTACTCTTTAGTGGGTTGATAAAGATCATATTACCTGGCGTCACAATTCCCTTCAGCTGCTTGTGATATAATTTCCTCAGGAGCTATTTCAGATGTCACCTTTTCATGAACCCTTCCCCATTTCTCTCAGGCAAGAGGTAGCCCCCTTGCAAGGTCCATACCGCACTTAGTTCACATGCTGCTGTTTATCACAGGGAACTACAATATATTAAATGACTTTGCTTTTTTGTTTGTTTTTTGTTTGTTTGTTTTGACCATGCCACACAGCATGTGAGATCTTAGTTCCCCGACCAGGGATTGAACCCGGGAAGCATGGAGTCTTAACCACTGGACCGCCAGGGAAGTCCCTCACAGGGAACTACAGTATATTCTACCACAGGTCTTTTACCTTTCAGTAGATTGTGAACTGTTCAAGGAAGGACCAACTGTAATTTTTTGTAACATCAGGGCCAATTATAATGCCAAGTATGTAATAGATATGTAATAAATGTTGCTAAATGAATGGGATTTTTAAAAGTTATTGTGAGGCAAACATTGATAAACAACAGAAGAGGAGAACCACATTCTATCAATAATAGTATACCATTTCCCTTTTGGACTAAATAATAAACTCAATAACAGATACAGCTGATTAATCTTGTGGCTGTTTTGAAGTATAAAGATGAATGAACTGGTGATGAATGAACTGGATTCGACTATTAAAATGGTGACATTTATTATAAAACTAATATATGTTTATTGTAGGAAATCTGAAAAATACAGAAAGGATGATATTTTAAAAGTCACCCCCTGGTTCCACACTCAAATTCAATAACAAATATATATAGTTAAAACAGAAGTCTCTTTTTCATCTCCTTTCCCCCCAGATATACCATGTTAATGATTTGGTTTACCAGTTTCACATGGATGAGATCCTATTTATACATTGTTCTCTCACTTGTCTTTTCACTTAATATTCTATATTTTGATTTTGCTGGGTGCCAATATCATAAATTTACATTTTATTCATCTGTTACTGTCAGGATGAGAATATTCTCATGTTTCTGCATAGTTTGAGTTCCTAAGCAAAGGAAACTGACAAGCTAAAGAATGTCTCCATTTTCCCAGATCCATTTGCTCCTCGCATTCAAGGAGTTTAGACCTGCAGCCATCTGCTCTCATCCAAAGAGCAATAAACTTATCTCTTATAAATAAATAATATAAATATAAATAAATAAATACATAAATATATAATTTATAATTATAAATAATTTATATATTATATATAATAAATATATAAATATAATAAATAATTATATAAATTTATAATTTATAATTTATTTATAAATAAACTTATAAACGTATCTCCTCCAAAAATGTGGAAGCATTCCACGGTTGTAAACTTGGAGATATTTCTCCTATCGTCCCTCTGGAGACATTTATTTATATTCCAAAGGGAAAGAGCCTAGTATCCCTTCTCTTTTGTTCCCAAGTAGAGTTTGCTTATTTTAGGAAACAAAGGTTTCTTTCTTCCTTAGGAGAGAAGCAGGGTGAGCAGCTGTTCCAGATTCATGTTTATGGGGTTCCTCACCACATATGTGGGATGACATCTGTCAGGCTCTCATTCTATCATCCCCAAAAGGGGAGGAATTGGGACAAGGGGGAGACACTGTGGTTATTGTGAGTAGCAATCTGTCCCTGCCCCAGAAAATTTTTGTCTATTTTTAGGATACTATGACTACATATAGATATTAAAAACTGATCGCTTGTTATTTTGTGTAATGGCCATACCTAAGTTATTTAACACTTTTTCTTCTTGAAAGCATTTAAGTTGTCTACATTCTACACAATCACAAATCATGCTTCATAAACAGATTTCTGTAAGTCTGATTCTTAGAAGTGAAAGTGTTCAGTTAAATGGCATGTGCATTTAAATTTTTGTCAGATGTTATCAAATGGCCCTCCAAAAAGGCAACACTGATTTATACTTCCATCAACTGTGTATATTACCAGTTAAAAAAATTTTTTTTGATAATCTGATTGATAAAAATCACATTACCTTGTTCCAATATGCATTTTACTCTTTATTAGTTGGGTTAAGAATATCTTCTTTGTTTATTTTTCATGTATATTTCTTTTTCTCTTTGCTTGCTCTGATGCTTTGTTCATTTTCTACTGTATTGTTTTTCTTAGTGATGCAGAGATCATTATATAATATATTATGAGCATTGATGTTCATCTACTCTCTATATTGTAAATATTCTCCCTCTGTATTTTGCTTGTTTTGTTGTTTATTGTATTTTGTTTATGGCTTCTATTGCTATATCAAAATTTTAAATTTTATGTAGTTCATTTATCAATCTTTTCCCTTATGATTTCTGAGTTTTCTATCTATCTTATTGTGAAATGAATTGTAAATAAACCCCCTTGGTGAAATTCCAGCCCCCTTGTAGCATGCCTTTCATGATAAAGTCTAGAAAGTAGAAAGGCTAGTATGTAAAAGACTACATTTTATAAAATCCATCAAAGCTTGAATTCTACATGTGAGCTAGTAATTCCTAGCAGACAAGCACCTTCTCCCCAAGATTTAGAAGATGGAAGTGAGGTGGGTCCACGCCTGTGCTATTCTAGCTGGTTCCACAGGTGGGCATGGTGGAAGGGGCACTTGGTTTTCAGAGACAACAGAAGTAGAAACCCCAATTCCTGGTTTTTACTTTCATGAATATCAAGAAACAAGGTAGATGGGGTGATGGGTTCAGTTAGCTTATATGGGAAAGGCTGAGGTGGAGTGGTCCTTTTTTTAAATTTTTATTTTATATTGGAGTATAGTTGATTAACAATGTTGTATTAATTTCAGGTGTATAGCACAGTGATTCAGTTATACATATACATGTACCTATTTTTTTTCAAATTCTTTTCCCATTTAGGTTATTACAGAATATTGAGCAGAGTTCCCTGTGCTATACAGTAGATCCTTTTTGGCAATCTATTTTAAATATAGTAGTGTGTACATGTCAATCCCAACCTCCCAATCTATCACTCCCACCTACCCTTACCCCCTGGTAACCCTAAGTTTTTTCTCTAAGTCTGTGAGTTTGTTTCTGTTTTGTAAATAAGTTCATTTTTATCATGTTTTTAGACTTCACACATAAGTGATATCCTATGATATTTGTCTTTCTCTGACTTACTTAATTTAGTATGATAATCTCTAGGTCCATCCATGTTGCTGCAAATGGCGTTATTTCATTCTTTTAACGGCTGAGTAATATTCCATTGTATATATTTACCACATCTTCTTTATCTGTGGAGTTGTCTTAAAGTTAGCCAATTCACCCACTTTCTGATCATGGAGTTTTCTGATCACAGCAGAGTTAGTTATTGATAATTTTGGTGGGCCAGATCTGCAGTGATGTTCTAGAAATCTTTTTGAAGTTCTACTTAGATCTTGCTCCACAAATCCCTTCTAATAATTTTCAAAGCTTTAGGTTCTCTATGTTTAATTTTTTTCTACTTAAGCCAGATAGAATAATTTCTGTTATGTTCAACTGAACCCTGATTAATATACTTGGCAATGCCTCCTTAAAGTTGGACACTCATTCTCATATTTTCTTCTAATACTTTTGTAGTTGTGGTTTTTCATTTAAATTGGGACTACATCTGGAATTATTTTTGTGTTTGGTGTTGGGTAAAGATATAATGGATAGTTATTAGTTCCAACAAAATTCTTTGAATAATCAATTATTTCTCATGGATTTCAAATGTTACATTTATCTTACATCATATCCCACTATACAGATATCGGAGTCCTTTTATGTCCCTTATTTTATTCAATTATTTATTCCTTGAAAGACTTGTCTATTAGTTTAAGGAATACTACAGTGTTTTAATTACTGAAGTTCTCCAGCATGTGCTTTGAAATCCAGTATGGCAACTTACCCATCATATTCATAAGTTTTCATAATGTCCATAGATAATTTTAACATTTATATATAGGTAGATGAACAAGAGTTATCTTTTTCAAGCTTCATAAAAGTCTTTTTGGGGTTTTATTTAGAACTGCATTGAAATTATAGAATTTGAGAATGGACATATTTTTTATTAATAATAATAATAATGATTATATTATAGTTTACATAAATTAATTCATTTAATTCTCATAACAACCCAGTGAAGTAGATACTGTTTTCATTTCCATCAACAAGGGAGAGGGCTTCCCTGGTGGTGCAGTGGTTGAGAGTCCGCCTGCCGATGCAGGAGACACGGGTTCGTGCCCCGGTCCGGGAAGATCCCACATGCCGCGGAGCGGCTGGGCCTGTGAGCCATGGCCGCTGAGCCTGCACGTCCGCAGCCTGTGCTCCGCAATGGGAGAGGCCACAGCAGTGAGAGGCCCGCATACCGCAAAAAAAAAAAAAAAAAAAAAAAAAACAAAACAAGGGAGAGAAGACACAGAAAGGTTAAATAATTTACCCTACTTACACAACTAGAAAAACAACATATCCAGAAACATAGTATGTCGTTTCACTTAATCAAGTGTTTATAAATTTCCTTCAATAAATTTTATGATTTTTTTCTCATAGGTTTAACACATTTCTTGTGATGTTTATTCCAAGATGTTTTATAAGTTTTGTTGCCAGTGTGAGTGAATATTTTCCCCATTACTTTACAGATTTGTTAATGCTGGCATGCAGAAAAGCAAGTCACATTGACATGTTGCTCTTATATTTGGCCATCTGACAAAATTCTCCTGTTCTCATAGTTTTAAAATATTTTTGCAAGTATTATATATTCACTGTGATAACTGATAAGCGAAATCCAGAACATCACACACAGCTGTGTACATACACATAAACGTGTGTGCACACACATGCATACCCAAAGGATACACATGAGTACACAAGCACACATGAGCATGCACGGTATGCTGCAGAGCACAAAGGACCTCAGCAGGCATCTGGGGTCTCAGCCCTGCTGGGTCAGTGTCTACATTTATTCCTCCAGCAATAGGATCCCTGCCAAATCCGAACCAGAGCAACATACCAGTTGGCTCAGGTCATTCCACACCCTTCAAGTCACTGCCTCTCTGAAAACTGCAGTGTTTTCCTCGCTTGAGTTCTCAGTCGAGCTGTTATTCCTTTCAAATTCCACCAAGTCAAAGCCCTTCTCTTGGATAGTATAGTTTAAATACCCCAGCGGGGCGGGGTGGCTGGTGGGAAACCAGATCTTCCAATCACAGAGAGTGATTGATTATATCCAGGGCAGCCAGTACTTGAGTGCTAACTTCCCATTCACTAGCCTGGAAACACAAAAGCTCCATCCATGCTAGGGTTAGGGAGAACATAGACCATAGCTTGGTTGCCCTGTTCGGAAGAGGTAACACTTTCTTTTATTCCTAGCTAACCAGTCTAAAGGAGTGGGAACAAAATTCACATTAATTTCTTACAGAGCATCCGATTCTCATCCTATTCCTAGATTATTAAATTTATTTCAGGAGTAGATTTGGGTTTTTCTTTTCTTTTTCTTTTTTTTTTTTTTTTTTTGCGGTATGCGGGCCTCTCACTGTTGTGGCCTCTCCCCCCCCTTGCGGACGCGCAGGCTCAGTGGTCATGGCTCACGGGCCCAGCCCCTCTGCGGCATGTGGGATCCTCCCAGACAGGGGCACGAACCCGTGTCCCCTGCATCGTCAGGCGGACTCTCAACCACTGCGCCACAAGGGAAGCCCGGTTTGGGGTTTTTTAACTCCTGTTTTCAACATCTATTGCAAGATCTTATAGAATTTCTCTGTTTTTCTATGTATACATGGAATTAATACATATTAATATATTATACATTATAATGTATTAATTAATACATATCCCATGTTTTAACCATTTAACCACACTTTAATTCTTATAAAAAGTCCTACCTGGTCATGATATATTCTTCTTGTAATATGCTGCTAGTTTTGATTTATAATTTTTTAAAATATTTTTACTTTTATAATTTTATGTGAAAAGGCTGTTTTGGGCAGTTTTTGCTCAATTTGGTGTTAAACTAGCTTTACAGAACAAAAAAAGGAATTTTATATTTATTCTATGCACTGAAACAATTTAAATAAAACATGAAAAAACAATCCATTATTTCAAGGTTTTGCAGAACTCACCCATAAAACAGTCTGGGACCAATGCCTTTTTTAAATTGTAGATTTTTTAAAATTATGTTTTCATTTTTTTTCTATGGCTGTTTATCCAGTTTTACATCTTTTCTGATATTATTCTGGTAGTCTATATGTCCTGAACAATTCTTTCCTCTAAATTTTAAATTTATTGGTGTAAGTATTAGATATAATTCTCTTTTGATTTTGCAATTATTATCTGTATTTTTGGCTATGTTTTAATTCTTATTTCTATTCTTATTTCTGTCTTCCTCTCTGTCATCAGAATTACCAGAGACTTATGAATTTTACTGGGCTTTTCAAGAACTGACTTTATTTTAATTAATCTGCATTTGGGGGTTATTTTCTACTTAATTTATTTCTATTTTTATCTTTTAAAATTCCTCCCTAATTTTTTTGTTTTGTTTGGTTCTCTTTCTATCATTGAGAGTTAAAAGTATAATGCATTTATTTTCTGTCTTTCTTGTTTTCTAGTAAATGTACTTAAGAATGTACATTTCTGCTGATTATTGCTTTGGCTGCATGTCATATAGGAGAAGTGCTGTACACTCACTGATGTTCATTTTATCAGTAATTTTGGATGTGATTTCTCTTTTGATGCAAGAATTACTTAGAAATGATTTTAAATATCTCAAAATGCCTTATTTTACCCTCCCACCTGTTTTTCAATAGATGATTTCAATTGTGCTCTTTAAATATCACAAACATTTCATTGTTTCTGTAGCTCCGCAGCTCCCAGATATTGTTCATCTGCCCACTGAACTGTTCCTTTATCAGAGACAGATACCATCCAGAACCTTTGATACCCTTGTTTTTAACTAGCATGGTTTTTAAAATTGAAGCAGCTTCAATACAAGTTTAAAGCTGTTTCCTTCAAGAACTAACTCATCTTTCTCAGCTTGAGATATTAAGCAAGTAATAACCTGGCCTTATCCCAACTTTGTGGATATATTTTTCACCCAAGCAATTTCAGATTTCAAAAAGAGAGACCATTTTCCTGAATAATGATGCTGATGGGGAAGTAAGCGTACATGGACCTCACCTTATAATGAAAGACCGATGTTGCAGCCTTGATGATGTTTTGTACATGACAACAGAGAGTGGGAATGATGCATAGCAAGTTCCTTCCTACTTCCCCACTTTTCATCAACCAGACCTAGTTCTTTTCTTTCTAAGGAGATTGAGTTCTATGCTGATGAAACTGAAGTCCTTCTGTGGTGTTCCTGTGTGGCCTTTTGTAATAAACGTGCATCCCTTCAAGTTAACTAAACTCTGTGTTCTTGGAGTTCAAGAAAAATAAAATACAGTCTTCCTAAAAGAAGCAAAATGCTAGCAAAGGGTGTCATTCTCCCATCTTTCAGGACAGGGAAGACTGCCTGGCTCCTCTGTAGCTCCTCAGGGGACAGAGGGAACAGCAGCCTTCACCCAGGGGACCAAGGATCTCCACTTGCCAAGCTTTCTCTAGAATACTCAGCCTGGTCTGCTCTTCCTCCTAAGCCTTTTCACTCCCAGTCCCCAGCTGTCACTTGGGTTCATCTCTCTCCTTCAGGACTGGCCAGAGCTGCAGCCTGCCCACACCCTCTAAGCCCAGGAGCCATTTGGCTGGAAAGTGGTGTGGCAGTTAGACTGAGGTGAGGGCCAGTGAGTATGAGAGCACAGAGACCAGTTCAAACCACCACCTTCCTCTCTCAGACTTTTAAGTTTTTGCCAGTCATAACGAGCATAAAATGGCATTTCATTGTGTTAATTTGACTTTCTTTAATGACTAGTAGGTGAGCATCTTTTTATACGACCCTTCTCTCTCTTTTTAAAATTGCTACTATCTGTTCCCTCCCATTTTCCTGTTGGATTGTTTATTTTTTTCTAAATATTTGTAGCTCTACAAATATAAATATATACATTCTGCTAACCCTTTGTTATTGTTGTTTCAGTTTTATTGAGATACAATTGACATACAACACTGTATGAATTTAAGATGTATGGCATAATGACTTGACTTATATATATTGTGAAATGGTTGGCACAGTAAATTTAATTAACATCCATCACCTCATGTAGATACAAAAAAGGAGAAAGAAAAATATTTTTTTTTCTTGCATTGAGAACTATTGAATTTATTCTCTTGGCAAGTTTCAAATATACCATATAGAAGTGTTAACTATAGTCATCATGTTGTACATTACATTCAGTACTTACTTATTTCATAACTGGCAGTTTGTATCTCTTGACCACCTTCATCCAATTCCCTCATCCCCCCCATCTCTGGTAACCACAAATCTGATCTTTTTTTTTAGATTCCATATATAAGTGAGATCATACAGTATTTGTCTTTCTCTGACTTATCTCACTTAGCTTAATGGCCTCAAGGTCCATCCATGTTGTCACAATCTTTTTTACAGCTGAATAGTATTCTATTGCATATGTATATGTGTATATATCACTTATATATCATATTTTCTTTATCCATTCATCTATCAATGGACACTTAGGTTGTTTCCATGTCTTGGCTACTGTAAATAATGCTGTTATGAATATGGGGGTGCAGATATCTTTTTGAATTAGTGTTTTGATTCCTTCAGATAAATACCCAGAGTGGGATTGCTGGATCATATGATAGTTTTTTAAGAAATTTTTTTTGCAACCTCCATACTGTTCTCCATGGTGGCTGCACCAATTTCCATTCCCAAAGTGCACAAAGGTTCCCTTTTCTCCACATCCTCACCAACACTTATTATCTCTTGTCTTTTTTTATGGTAGCCAACCCTTTATTGTGTTTTTTTTTTTTTTTTTTTGCGGTATGCGGGCCTCCCACTATCGTGGCCTCTCCCGTTGCGGAGCACAGGCTCCGGACGCACAGGCTCAGCGGCCATGGCTCACGGGCCCAGCCGCTCTGCGGCATGTGGGATCCTCCCGGACCGGGGCACGAACCCGCGTCCCCTGCATCGGCAGGCGGACTCCCAACCACTGCACCACCAGGGAAGCCCAACCCTTTATTGTTAATGCTTCATAACTCCCAGTTGGTGGTTTATCTTCATTTTGTAGTGTCTTTTGCTGTACACAAATTTTAAATGTTAATCTAAGTAGCTTATTTTTTTCTTTTTGAGGAAGGAAATAAAATTGACTGAGGATGTTCTGTATTCTCCACTGCCTCCAATTCCTAAGAAAATGTTGAAAGGGGAATATTGATGATTCAATTCTCTGACTACAATAATAAATAATAGGCGATGTCAATAGGAAAAAAAAACCCAGGCTGTTTTAACATTTTTATACAAGAGCTTTAAAAAGCTGCTTAAATGTCAATTTGCGCTAAATTACAGGCTTTAAAAGAGGCCCGCAAAATTAACTATCAAGGTTATAAATCCCAAGAAAAAACCCAGACCTTAGGTCACATGTGACCTTAGGTCACATGGACGTCTGCCAGGACTGGGTAATTTTCACTTTAACCACTTTTTAGTTAACAGGAGTAATCTGTAAATGTTGGAACCTTATTATTTATAGGACAGGGTGGCTCAGTCATCTTGATAGTCAGAGGAAAGAGTTTAAGTGTGTTGTGGATCACCTTAATGTTGTAATATTAATGGGGAAGACACATATAGAAGGAACAGAGTTGAAAACAATGGATATGAAACATTAATACTCACGTTTCATCTACAGAGAAGGGAGGGGCCATCATGGTAACTGCTCTTATATGAAAACTCATTATCACATAAGGATGCAGAGTAGACTAGAAATAATAAAGAGGCCAATTTTTACATTTCAAAAACAAAAGTGAATCCTTTCATACAAAAATGTTTTCATGATTATATATCTTATGGTCCCACATCCTCACCCCAAACTGCATATATAACTTGATAAAAGCATGCACATGTTTCTAGTTGACTAATTAATTTTGAGAACTTGCTTATGACCTTTTAAATAATTTAAAGCACTGGATTTGGCTATAATTAGCATTATTTTTTTATATCAATGCATGACATTGGAAAAAAACTCAAAATATTCAACCTCTGAACTAATAATTTAAGCAATTTATTTCTCTAATCTTTTAAAAGTGACCTCCTGCAAGCTCCTTTCCTCTTCCCAACACTCCAGGGCAAACTAAGCCCTATGTCATGAGATGGACCCTTCTTAGAGGGCTGGTCTTTTATTGGCTCCCCTTTGGGGAGCCAGCAGGCCAGGTGCACCTAGGGTTGGTCAGCTACCTCCTGTGTTGTTTCTGGATGATGATCTGGCACCTGATTCTACATGACCTTGACCCTAGTTCCATCTTCTAACTTCTAGACTTAATCCACCCTGGACTTGGACTTGGACTTGGACTCTGGGCAGTGCCAGGCAGCCTCAATCGTTCTGCAGGTGGTTCTTATTTCTTCAACCCTGGCATCAACCCCAAGCCAGTTCTTTAACCTGTTCTAAAAGGTGATAGGTAGCAGCTTTAAATCATTATAAAGATGTTCTTCTCTCCTAACAGTTTGTTCTTTTTAATTGGAAATGTTGACGTGTTGATGGGATTGGGGAACAATCCCCAATTAGTGCTCTGAGTCTCTCTTGGTGCTCTCCGTCTCGCTTGGGTAGGTTGTTTCTACCTGCTTCAATGCTAGGAGCTCTTTTCCCTCAGACAATCCAGCTCTGGGGGCGTCTCAGCTTTCAAATCAAAGGCTTCATATTCTCATCCACAGTGAGGGAGGCTCCAAATTCTCCAACCCCAAGTCCAAGCTACTCTCTTGGATGGGAAAAGAAAAATGCTTTCCTATGAGGACAGACGGGACTGGATGGAATGGAGGTAGGGCACCCCGAGCAGGTTCCCTAAATGATACAAAATCTAGTGAGGCTGTTGTCACAGCTGTTGCTGTTATTGCTGTTATCATTGTTAGGTTTTTCAGGTTGCACTCAGAAAACTGTTTTCTCTTCCAAACACACCTGAGCTTCCAGGGTAACGACAGTTAATATGTGTTAAGTTCTCTCTAAGGGCTTTACGTGCAATACCTCCGTCTATCCTCACAGCGACCCTATGAGGGATGGTACAGGGACTACTACCATCATCCTCCCCATTTCACAGATTTAGACACCAAAGTCTAGAGATGCTGAGGAGTTGCCAAGGTCACACAGGAGGTAATGTCACAGGCAGTTCAGAAGCTGCTATCAGGAGGGTCCAGGGGCCATGTTCTTACCTCCAAGACAAATGCCTTGCAGCTGCACCCAACTGCTGACTGCATCAGAACCTCTCCTTTCTTCTGTGCCCCATGACAGACTCTTCCTTCTCTAGGGGTGAATTCTCTCTCAGGGACTCACCTGGATTCTCTTAACTTCCCTGCTTCTGGCTCTGGTTCATCAGATGACTGACTTGACAATGATAATGATGAGTCTTTGAACTCTGTACAGCTGAATTTGACTTGTGGTTTGAAATTTTTTCCCCCAAGAGGCTCCTTCACTCCTATGTAAATCAGAGGATGAAAATAAGTATTTCTTGCCAAGCAATTCCAAGTTCTGGCTATAGTCTAACCAGAAACTCTGCTACGTGTAGGAATCACAATCCTAAAATGCAGTTGCTTCTCCCTCCATTCCTCTCTTCTTCCTCCTTTTCTTCCTTTCTTCCTTTCTGGAAGTTTTGTATTTTCTCCTACTCACCAGTCTACAGTGCAGAAACGTTATGTCAGGTGAACAGTAGCACACGGGTTGCATTTTTATGGTGTGAATATAGATTGGGTTCACTGAAAATACGAGTAGCCATCTTTACACTCAAATCAATCAATCTATTTATCCATCTATCTATTACCTATCTATATATATCTTATTTTCCTTGCAGAGCTGATATCCAGGAGGCATATATTGGTATGACCATAATGGTTGTGTGCAACCAGCTTCTGTCATGGTTAATTGATGTTGCATTAGTTGAAATATTTAAAATACCTACAGAATTATATATCTATCTCCATTAAAATAACAAATCCATAAACTTGGAATCATATAATTTTAGATTTTAGATTTATATACTCTGAACCATCCAATGAGAAACAAACTATCAGTGGCAGCATTTGGAAATGAGTTTTCATGGCTTATCCAAGGAGACAGAACTAATAAGAGACAGAATCAAGCCTGTAACCCATATCTGCCTTGTTCCTAGTTCAATGGCACTCTGCTTTCTCTTGACAACTTCCACTGACTATCAAGGTTTAAAGAAAGATAAACATCTAGGTATACTTAGGTAAGTTGCCCCCTACCTTTTAACAGATCTCAATCATTTTTATTCTAAGCTTTGCGTTTTCTGACCTTGGTATTTTAGCTACAGCTAACAACCGTGGATACAAATACTTCGGTGTAGGATATTTTCCTCTCAATGACAGTTCTCTCATCTTCCATCTCCTGCTCCCTGGCTTCTTCCTCTTTAACATTCATAGAATTCCCATTCTGTGGAAGGTGTCTTGTTAGCAAAATGTTCTCCCAGACCTGCCTGGGTCATCCTTCTGCACTTGAATTCCTATACCTAATTTTTTTCCCCCATACAGAAACAGTAATTCTTTCTTTTTTCACTTTCCCTTCCATCTAGTTCTTCTCTTTCTTTCCATTATATATTTACTTAAAAATACCATAGAATGGTTAAATTGGCTTATTTAACATTTCCTTTATCAATGCATCTTTCCTAAATTTTTTCAGTCTGTCTTTTGTGATAGATTGATTTTGAAAGACATTTGAGATACAAAATGGCAGTTTGTCCCAGGTATAACTTTTAAAAGTACATTTAAGGAAATATAATAAGATTTTGATAATAATTTTTTCACATATATTTTCTAGTCTGATAACTGAACTGATTTCCTATGTACAGCAGATTCCAGAACCCCTAAAATCATTTAAATCTGAATGGAAGTTTTTCGTCTTGATAAATCTTATGATTTAATTCAATTTGGGTACTCTTCCCATCAGTCTTTTGTATTTTAAAATCACGATCAAAATATTTATACAGAAACTCATTTTTCTCCTTTTCACTTAAGGAAATGGAAGATGAGCAATGCCAAACATATAGCAACATGGGGAGAGGTATGTATTACGGAAGAAACTGTCTGGACTATTAAAGAACTTACTAAATTCTATGTGTTAGAAGGATTCTGCCACTGAAAAAGATGAAAAAGCCTCATCTCTCCTCAAGGAAGGTGGGGTCGTCAGCCTTTTGCTTCTAAACATAAATTAAACAAGTTTAATAACGATGCTATTTAATGATGCTGTGCATCCATTTGAAACTGCAGAGCTGTGATTATAAAGGTGTGTTTATTCATGAGGCATTTAAACTCGTATAAGATAATTTAGTAAAGTCTGGACCATACACGAGAAGTAGAGGACAAAGCTCTCATACTTATGGATACTGTCTCTAGTTTGGCAGACAGCTACATTGAGCTTATTTAAACTCCTAACATAAAAATATAAACACACACAAAATCATCATATCAACAATCTTTTCACTAAGTGCCTGCCAAGTGTGAGATAATAATACTCTGTCCTCACTCTCCCCTTTTAACAACTTTGTACCTTATACCATATAAAAGTTTATGTTTTGGTGTTGTCCAATTTATTAGACTTTTTCTTTATAGTTTCTGGGTTTTGTGTGTGTCTTGCTTAGCAGGACCTTTCCCTTACCAAGATTTTGAAACTTTTCTTTTTTTTCAAAATCTTTTGTGCTTAGATATTTAATTTTATGTTTGGTAGGGAGAAGAGATTGAATTCTCCCCTACTTTAAGGTATAGCCAGTTATTTAGGAAAGTTCATCATTTCCACACAGATTATTATTATTATTATTATTATTTTTGTGGTACGCGGGCCTCTCACTGTTGCGGCCTCTCCCGTTGCGGAGCACAGGCTCCGGACGCGCAGGCTCAGCGGCCATGGCTCACGGGCCCAGCCACTCCGCGGCATGTGGGATCTTCCCAGACCGGGGCACGAACCCGCGTCCCTGCATCAGCAGGCAGATTCTCAACCACTGCGCCACCAGGGAAGCCCTCCACACAGATATTAAACATCAACTTCATCAAGTATTCCATTATGGAACTAGAATACCATGGAGCATCTGAAGAGCAATTTCTGGACTTTCTAGTCTGGTTCATTGATCTGTGTTTGTATATCTCAATGCCAGTTCCACTCTGTTTTTATTATTGGGGTTCCATAGCATATTTGAATACATGTTAGGGCAGCTCTTCTCTTATTCTTTTTATTTTCAAACATTTTTTGATACAGTTGAGTATTTTTTCTTCCAGGTGAACTTTAGAATCAGCTTGTTAAGTTACATACACAACAAAAATCCTGTTGGGATTTTGAATAAAATTATATTAGTTAAATTTATAATAATTCCCTTGGAGAAAACCATTCAAGAGCAATGTGGGCCTCTGAATTTATTAAAATATAATTTTATGTCCTTCAGTTGAGTTTTGTGTACTTCATATACTTTTTGAGCATTTTTGATAGGTGTCTTCCAATATATTTTATATTTCTTTGGCTATTATAAATGGTAGGGTTTTTTTTACTATATTAAAATAATGGATTATTATTAGTATATCACAATGTCATAGATGGTTTTATACACCTATCTTATATCTGCCTATGTTACTAAACCTCCTAAAAAACTAACAATTTTTCAGTTGGTTTCTCTTGATTTTCTAGGTAAGCGACTGTATTTCTTTGTAAATAATGAAAATTTGATCCTTTCTGTTATTTATCTCATTTAGCTAATTATCTAATTGCATTGGGCAGGATCTCAGGTACATGGCTGAATAGTCCTGGTAAGAGTGGGCATCTTTGTCCTGTTCATGACATCAAGTGGAATTACTTCCAATGTGTTCCACTTTGGTATGATATTTGTTCTCTGTTTCTGGTAGATAGCCTTTATGAATTAAAATTTCCAACTATTCCTAGCTTGATAAGATTTTGTATTATTTTTAGTCAGTAAGAGCTGTTGAACGTCATCAGTCTTGGGCTACAAAATTGATGGCTCTTCATTTTTCAGTCTGTGTAGTGAATCACATAGATATATTAATGTTAAATTACCCTTGCATTACTGATATAAACTCTACTTTGTCAGAAAATTAGTCCATGTTTTTATTTGCAAGCAACAAAACTAACTCATGTGGGCTTCCCTGGTGGCGCAGTGGTTGAGAATCTGCCTGCTAATGCATGAGACACGGGTTCGAGCCCTGGTTTGGGAGGATCCCACATGCCGCGGAGCAACTGGGCCCGTGAGCCACAACTACTGAGCCTGCACGTCTGGAGCTTGTGCTCGGCAACAAGAGAGGCCGCGACAGTGAGAGGCCCGTGCACCGTGATGAAGAGAGGCCCCTGCTCGCCGCAACTAGAGAAAGCCCTCGCAGAGAAACAAAGACCCAACACAGCCAAAAATAAATAAATAAATAAATTAATTAATTTAAAAAAAAACTGAGCTAAAACTCAAGCCCTCTTTAAAAAAAACATAAAAACAACCAACTCATGCTAAGTTAAGCAGAAAAACAATTTATAGAAAGCAATCAGAGAACTCCTGGAATCTCTGAGAAGTCAAAAGAATCAGGTTACATGGTCCAGAACAAAGCCTCACATTATTTCATAGAAGTGGTCCAGCAAAGATACACTGCAGAAACTGTAGAGCACAGATACCACAATTTTTATCACTTAAGCTGGTCAGCAGATACTTCCTTTGTCCCCACCATCCTTGTGCTTGGATGTAGCCTCTGCTGCCCAACAGATGGATTCTGAGCAGTCTCTGCTTCTTCATGTCAGTTGCTTTCAACTCAAAGTCTGGAGTGGTGCTATCTGATGAGCAAAGCCTAGGTCATGTACCTCTTGCTTTATCTTTGAGGGAAGCTGGGAAAGAAAATATGTGGCATGGGAAGCCTCTTTGATAGGAGATTGGGAATTCCCTAAACAAAGGACAGGTTGTCAGATACCAGGTAGCCCAGAAGAATGACTAATGTTCCTGATAGTTCTGACATATTACTTTAAAAACAACCTGTTGGATTCTGTTAGATAATATTTTATTTAGGATTGTTACATCAGTGTCTTAAAATGAGATAAATGAGATTATTTATAGCATTCTATTTTTGAGCCATCCTTATTTATTTTTGATATAAAGGTAAGCTGTTCTTATAGAATGATATGGGAAGATTTTCATGCTTTCTATACTCTGAAAGAGTTTATATAACATAGTAATTACCTGCCTTTTATAGGTTTAGTAAAACTTATAAAACCACTTGGGAGTGGAGCCTATTTTTAGGATAGAGCTTTGACAACTCCTGCAATTATTTTTACAGTTATTGCTATAGTCACACTGTTTTCTTCTCTCTGGTTTAGTTTGATAATCTATATTTTTAGGAGAAAATAATTTCATCTGTATTTTAAAATTAATCGGTATTAGAAAATCTGTATCCTTTTATAGTATAAACAATCTCCTCTGTATTTGTAGATATATCTCTTTTCTCATTATGAAAGGTATTTATTTTTTCTCATTACTTCTAAACAAAAGATTCAAAGCTGTTATCTATTTTATGGGACTTTTCAAAGTGCTGTGTTTGATTTTATTGATCAATTTTACTCCTTTATGTTTTCTATTGCATTCTTTTTAATTTAACTTTATGAATTCCTTTTACTTCTGTCTCTGAAGATATCTTATTACTGTTTTTCTAGCTATCTGACCTGAGAAATTAACTTATTTACTTTATTTTTTCCTTAAAATTATAAATTATATCAAGAAAATAGAAGAGTTTAGAGAAGGATATGTCTATATTCCTCATACAACTTAGACAAATCAGTATTTTGCCAAATTTGTTTCAGATAATTTTTTTAAGAAATAAAATATTTCAGCCAGCAAGTCCCTTATATACCCTTCACAAGAGAAAACTACTATCCTAAGCTATCTATCATGCTTTTCTATTTACTACATTTATACGTGCCCACAAGCAGCATAGAGTTTATATGAAGTTTTTAAGCTTTATATAATTGAATCATACTGTATGTATCCTTTTGCAAATTGCTTCTGCTAAACACATTATGTTTAAGATTTATCTATCAAAGTAAATGTAGCTCCATTTTATAAATATCGGCTACTCTATAGCTTCCTTTGATGAATGAGTCACAATTTATTTACAGTACCATGTTGATGAGTTTGAGGGAAAAAATGCTTTATCTGGAATAATACTAAAAGGAGCAAAAGAATGACTGTAGAAAAATATATTAGAGTTCAGACATTGCTATAAGAGTGCAGGCAGAACTTCAATTGGCATCATGCGTGGAAATTGACGATTTCTTTTGCTGTTTCTTTGTCAAAAGATTCAGAAATGTTTTTGTGGAATCCAAATGGAAACCACTTAGATAATGTAATTAATGGTATTAAAGTTTATTTTTCACTCCATGGTTACAAATTTTGTAAAGCCTGTTTATTTCCAGTTTAAAATTAGAAAAATAAAAATAATTTCAAAATGGTTGGATTTTCTGAGGTTAGGTAGGGATGACTTCAATACTGGTGAATCCACTCAACTTTTGTCCTTTCAGGATGTGATGAATACCGAATTTTCATCTACCTACTTTCTTAGATTTTCCTTTTTTTTCCTCTCTCTCTCTCATCTGTTACACTCTACCTTAACCTGAATATAGTACAGAGCTAAAATATAGAATGGCTTGATGTTCCCTGTTCTAAATTTAATACAGAATATTTCTATTTCCTCTTTAGTATAAAATTTGATGGATTTTTACTTAGGTCAGAAACCTCAATTTAAAAATGTATGTATGTGGGTCATCTGATTTAAAGATTTGAAACTAAAATAAAGCACCTGAAATTGATGGCTTGTATTGTTTCACAGAAGCCTTGTTCTATAGGGTTGACCTAAGCTGGATGGTTTGTCTGTATCATGGCATCAAACCTTTCATTAAAAAATTCTGCAATGTCTACACATCAAAATTATATATATATATATATATATATACACACACACATGCATATTTATATATATATATATTTTTAAGATTTCAAAACAACTTCTGTCCCTAGGCATTTAGGACTCAAGAAATACATACAAATTATTAAGAATGGATTATCTTTTTTTTAAACTTTAAGCATGTTATTGTAGAGCCAAAAAAAAAAAAAGTACTAACTATATGTTGCTAATGCTGGAAGACTAAGAAATAATGGTTGACACACGGAGAATAAGAAAGCTACAGGGGCTTCCCTGGTGGCACAGTGGTTGAGAATCTGCCTGCTAATGCAGGGGACACGGGTTCGAACCCTGGTCTGGGAGGATCCCGCATGCCACGGAGCAACTGGGCCCGTGAGCCACAACTACTGAGCCTGCGCATCTGGAGCCTGTGCTCCGCAACAAGAGAGGCCGCGATAGTGAGAGGCCCGCACACCGCGATGAAGAGTGGCCCCCGCTCGCCGCAACTAGAGAAAGCCCTCGCACAGAAACGAAGACCCAACACAGCAAAAATAAATAAATTAATTAATAAACTCCTACCCCCAACATGTAAAAAAAAAAAATGAGCTATAGCGTTTTGAGATGTATTATCAAAATATATTTTAAATTTGAAAACAAAACTTAAAAGAAAACGTTAGGCTCCAATGGAAAGGGTCAGAGAATTTGAAGAGAATCTCTGCCATTCATAAATGTTCCTCAGAGGAGATGCCAGCGAGTGAGGAAAGTAGAGAGGTGGGTTTCTCTTTACTGCCTTCTCTTGGCAGCAGAGCTAGACTTGGGAGAACTCAGGAAGATAGCCTGAAGTTCCTACTCACTTCTTTGTGACTTAAATTCATATATTGAAGTAAACTGCTGAGACTTAAGTCATTGATGTGTTGAGTGTTTCCTCTGTGTCAGGCAGCCCCTGTGCTATCTTCTGGGTATACACTGGTGAATTGAATAGATATAGGTCCTGCCCACAAAGGGATTTCCTGCCTGAGCCATTCATTTGTTTGGGTACAGCAGGAGTTTTATTTTTTTTAACCTCTTCTTTTTAGACTGGAGGCTTTTTACTGCTTTGCTTCTCTATTAAAGATCTGGAAACTGTCATTTGTCTTCTGCTTAAAAGATAAATGTGTTCTCTGTCTTCTTTAGTGGTCTTCCAGAGACAGACCCAATGAGCATAACCCAGTTAATAGCAGTAAGACAGCCAGCTGGGAATGTGCACAGTGTGAGCTCTTCCCATACCCTGGCACCAGACAGACACTGGAGGACCAATACATGTTGGAGGGCTGATATCTCATCTAGTGGGCAAAATACAGTGCCTAAGAATAATAGCAAACACTTCCATAGCACTTAATATGTTCCAGGTGTAAATAACATCAAGTGTGTATTAACCTGTTTACTCCACACCACAGCCCCATGAGGTAGATGCTAGAGTTTGCCTTTCTATCTTAATTCAGGAACCAAACAGATTCAAATAACACAGGATGCTCTCTGAATTAATCCCATTTTAGGGACGAAGAAACTGAAGCATGCAGAGGTGAGTGACTTGCCCAAGGTCACGTGGTTGGAGAACTCAAGGTTCAAATCCAAGTAGTATGGCTCTAGAATCTGTGCTCTAACCCCTGCACTACCGCCTCCCACCAACCACCATTAGTCTTTGTTATTGAACTTCCCAAACACTTTTCACCCCAGTCTACTTATCCTGCCTTCAAGGCCTCAGAATGGTTCTGTCCTGGAATTGGCTGATGCCTTAAGAAGTACCAGGGGATTTTGAATAGGATAGTAAGGATCTCTAACTATTAAGGAGGGTTTGTGATTGTTGTCCTGTGGCTATTGTACAGTTTATTTGGAGAAGGCAGGGGTGAGGAGGTGGAAGAGCTTTGTGACTCCTTGGCCTTTAGGGTTATTTTTCCACTGTGACAGTGGATTGCGTGAATTTGTATCCTGAGGGCAAAATGCTGGTCATGCCTTGACCTTCAGTCTTTTTGAGTGTTCTGTTTCATGTTCCCTAGCTATCCAGCTTATTGTCCTGGGTTCTGACTCCCCAGCATTACCGAAATTTTTTATCTCTTAGATTTCTTATTTCTTCCTTTATCTGATTTCTTCTATAGCAGAAATCAACTCTTAAGGCATTGGATCAAGGTAGGGGGAGCCTGTGAAAACTTCTTACATTGTATATGGACTTTTATGGATATGTGCATAGATGCATTTCTTTTTGTTTTTCTTCAAGGTGGAAAGCCTACAATGTATTAAATTCTCAGAGGAATTTCTGTGATTTTTCACAACCCAATTTTATAATCTGTTCATTTTTCACCTCATGTGTATATTCAATAAGCTGCTTTAAATTCTTTTTTTGAAGGATATATGAGACAAATATATATATAATCATAACTTATTTGAAGGATTCATCATTAATTCCTTGTGTCAGATGGACTCTAATGTGCTAAGGATTGCATTAACTATGCCCAACTTTAAATTCCTCATTTATTTTCAGGAATGTTTAAAGCAATTGTGATCCAAGATGATATCAATCTGTAAGCATCTGTGTTCTACCTAATGGGTAAAGTATTTTGAAGTTTAGGATTGAGGGAAATGGTAGAAAAAGATGGGTGAGAGAACCTTGGAAGATGACCGATTTTGAAGGAGGCAGTGATATCATATCTGAAACAAAAGAAAGTGTGGAGGTAAAAAGAGATATTCTAATGGATAGAAGGTGAGATGAAGAAATATGCTCAATATTTTTAGGAAAGAAAGGAGTAAGGGGAAGATTTTAAGTAAATCTGTGAAAAAGGGAGGGACTGGTCTTAGTTCTGATATAAACGTCTCACTGAGGTGAGAGGACTCAATAAAAGAGTAACAAAAAAAGTGGGGACGTCAATTCAACAGTTCAACAAATTTTCTATGAGCATTACTGTGGTAGGATACCGTGTAGGCTCGGGGTCACAGAAGATACAATCCCTTTTCTCATGGGTGTCACACTTAAGAGGAAAGCCACTACCAGGGCCTAGTTGAAAGCAAGTGAAAATGAAACATTAGCATAATCCTATGACAATCTTCAACAATGCTTGTTGGATTTAGGAGGAGAGGAAGTTAAGGTCTATGAAGATTCAGGTTTACTAACAACCTTATGGGACTATTCAAGGCAACACTGACCTTTGTGAACACGACATCCAGACTAGGAAAGGAGATGTGTAGACTAAGGGAAAGCACTGTTCCTGTGTGGAGGGAGTGGAATAGGTGTCCAGAAAGGTGGTGTCACCTTGAAGGGGGCCATCAAAATAGAGATCTGCTAAGTGATAAGAGGCCCCACAGTTAAGCCCTGATGATGGGTCTCCAAGGCAGTGTGGATGGATGCAGATGAGCAAGAAGTGTTCTAAAGATGTAATAAGGGCTTACCCATGTCATAATATGATCTAAACAAATAGGAAGTACACAGAGGTGGTGGGGAGTTGGCTTCCCCACAAATCTGAGAGAGACCAAGACATGTAAGGTCCTGCTCAAGCTTGAAAGTCTCTAAGAACAGGAAGACTGATTCTAGAATCATCTCCATTTCTATTGGTTTAGTTTTTTGAGACCCTTAGTTGTCTATGAGCTGCCTTACTATGAAGATTCATTACTTTTTCTTAGCTCTTCTTTCCTCTGGTCTGTTATCTGCCACAGGTAAGGCTTTAGCAGTAATAAGGGAAGAGCTGACATAAATGAGAAGTCTATATGAAATGATGCAACAACCATCCATCTCCAGTGGTACTTGGTAGATGCTCAATGAATGTTTTGAATGACTGAATCGTTGTTTCTTTACAGATAACCCCTTGAGAATTGAATAGAATTTGGAGAATTCTAGGATTCCCTTTCTTTTTCATACCGAATTTCTTATCTCAGCTATGAGGTAGAATCTTAAGATTGTTTCCAAGGGGAAATTTTAAAAAGAATGATTTTGAGACCTTGAATCCAGGTCTTCTGACTTCCGGTACACCATACAAATTTCACTGTCACTGCTTTGTTTCTCTGCCTATTATAAGGAAGGTACAAATAGTGTCCATTTCACAGACTTTTATTGTGACTCTTAAATGTGTTAATCTATGTAAAGGACATTTAAGAAATACTTGACAAATAGTGTTCAAGAAATATTAACTGTTATTATTATCATTATTACAATTTTTACTTCTCCTTTAATTTATCCCCTTTAGTAACTTTTCCTTTCAGTTCAGAATATCCTCAATCAGGATAAGCTCAAAAAAACCTGTGAAGTTATTGTTTATCTTTAGAACTTCAGGTGCCCATGAAGTGATAAGGCTTGATAGGGTTGAGAATGGGAAGCAAGGGATGGAGGAGAGAGATAATATCAGGAAGATCAAAACACTGATGGTACAGGGGACTTCCCTGGCAGTCCAGTGGCTAAGACTTCGCCTTTCAATGCAGGGGGTGTGGGTTCCATCCCACATGCCTCGTGGCCAAAAAACCAAAACATAAAACAGAAACAACACAGTAACAAATTCAGTGGACCATTTAAAAATGGTCCACATCAAAAAAAAAAATCTTTAAACCAAAACAACAAAAAAAACCATTGATGGTACAAAGATGAGAAGAGGGAGGGAGAGTTAGCCTTGGCACTGGGGATTAGGCTGAGTGTTTGAGGACGTTTTGGTGCCATTAATAGAAATGTGAATGCAGGGAAAGGGAGCTGGTTTGGTGATGAAGCCAGTTAAAATGATTTTAGAAATGGTTACTTTGAAGTGACAGTAAGACATCCAAGTGGAAATAATCTAGTAGACAGACAAGTGGAGATATGGAACTAGGAGAAAGCTTGTGGCTGAAGATAAACATTGTGGGACCTTCCAAAGAGTATGACAGTTGAGGTTATGTGAATAGATGACTACTTCAAAGGTAATTCTCCCTCTCTCCTCTCTCTTTCTCTCATGCATGTTGTATTCTGGGCTTGGTGATGACAAGCACTGAGTACTAGTGGAAGACAAAGGCAACACAGCAAACCATCATTCTCTTTTTCTTTATCTTCCTCTCCCACTCCTCCTCCTTCCTACTCTTCTCCCCTTCACCTTGCTCTTTCTCTCTATATTTTTCTATTTTTCCTGGTCCTGTACATACAAATTGCATACAGTAAGTTTTTTCAAGCTAAATAATTAGGAAGACGATTCCAGCAGAGGAAAATTAGCTTAGTAAAAAGTAATTTGGAACAGTGATGATATTGTGCTCCAAAATGATCCCTGGGTGAGGCAGCTGAAAGTGGAGGAGAGAGGAACTCCTTGATGTGGATTTCAATTAGGAATGGAGTGGTAACTCCTGAGACACTGCACCGATGCTTTCTGTCCCTGGTGTCCTCACCTGCCCGGAATGGCAGGACATCCAGCAAGGTGTGATCTTCTAGAATATCTAGTATTGGCCTTTCTCCTAGGATCGTCCCATAATGCTGGGCTTATTCAGTCCAAAGGGAGGGTGATCAGTCTTCTACACCAAGTCAGGCGACCTGTAGTCTCTGTCAGTTCTTTCTAGAATGTATTTTTAAAAATTTGATTAAAAACTATTTTGTTCCCATGGGACACTGTCACTGATAATTCCACAAGTCTTTATATTTGCAGTCTCTTAGACTTTGTGAAATATCTGCAAATAAATATAATCTCCTGTTTTTGCTTATGTGTTTATATATCTCCTTATTTTTAGGAACTGAAGATGGTCATGTCATCTCTAGCTTTCTGGAGTGTAAAAATCAAACACTGTGTGATTCTTCAGATGGAAAAGAAAGCTGCTCTTATGCTAATAAGGAGGTTGGAATATGTGTCTTGCATCTCAGAAAACATGCAAAGCAAGTAGTCATGAAGAAATAGAAAATTAGGGAGAGAGGACAATCAACTCCCATGTCTTATTAAAAAATAAAGTCAGTCTTCCTTTCTCTTTTTGTCTAAAGTGACACATTTACTGACAGTTTAGATAAAAGTTTGTCAAGGAATTACAATGAAAGCCAACATTTCTTCTTTAGTTCCAACAGATCAAATATTTTCCAAGATTAAGAAAACAAAAGAATCCCTGGTCTCTCTGAGTTGGGGTGAAAAGTTTGGGGGAGTGTGAGGTTCTAGAGAGAGGACCTGAAGGGGCATCTATAGTTTGTGTATGAGATACAGAAAGGGCAGGTGGGAACAGACATTACTAAATTTTACTGTAGATTATGAAGTTTTCCCTCCCTGTTTTGCAGATTTTGGTAAAGTCTTATGGTACTTTTTCATGATTATTTTTGGCTCAAAATCTTTGATTGTAATTAACATGTTAGTGTTTGTATCATAACCCGTGATTCCTTTTCCTGACTTTTTATGCCAAATACCCAAACACCACTGGGACCTGGTAAAGTAGGAAAGTGATTCTTTTAGCCTGGGATTCCTTTCCATGGCCTCTGGTGCCTATGAGGTCCATGCTATCCATAACAAATATAATCCACCAAACTTATCCACCAAAGTTCACTGATTCCGCTACACCAGCTTCCCTCTGAAACCGCTCTCTCAGCCTTTTAGAAATAAAACGTGATTGAACGTATCCAATTTGGGTAAAAAAGACCGTCTGTATTTTAAATAGAAAGCTTAGTGCTTGTAGGTGAATTTTAGGCTGTATAACGACAGTGAAGAATTTCAGGCAAATATGAGTATCAGTCGGGGTTCAGGCTGGAAACAAAGGAGACATTCAAAGAAGTTCCCAAAGGTCTGGGCGAGGCTGTAGTCCTCAACCAGCGCTGGGCGGTAAGGGTGGCGGGGGTGGGGGGGCGCGGGGGGTGGTGAGGAGGAAGCAATGTAGGAAGAAGCCTTTCATTGAGGCTCTGCACCTGGAGGCCCCGCAGGGAGGCTGGGAGGAGTTCCCGGACACTAGCCCTGTAATATAAGGGAATAGCAAAGGAAAAATTAGCAAGGTAACAACAATGATTTGTCTCGTTATTAATAGAACAGGGGGCAGCAGCAGGCTAATAAATGGAAATGTTGGTCCAGATGTGCTTAGAGGAAAGAGTTTTTGTTTAAAGAATTCAGGGCGGCCCCCCGCAGGCCCTGCCTTTGGGGTCTAGGTGGCCTCCTAGAGGGGCGCTCTCCCTTCTCAGGGTCTCCCCGTCCCCAGGGTCCCTTTGTGATGCTGATGAAGGTGCCCAGGAGGGGGATGTAACAACGACTTCCTTCTGTGCCCATCCTCTGTCTTCTCCCCTGTCACCGACCCTCAGGCCCAGCCGCAGGGGATCAGATGTCCCTGTCTAGCAGGTCGCTGGTCTCAGAGCGTTGGGCGGGGCAGTCCCAGCTGCAGCACGCGGCCTCCGTGGCGCTGCGCAGGGAGGGCCCTGGTCAGCGAGCGCAAGCGCTCCTGGACGGAGGTAACCGTGCGGGACCCGCGGGGCTGCGGTGGGAAGGCCGGGCCCCCAGGTGCTGCAAGGGGCTACGGCTGGACGGGGCTCGGCTGTCGCAGTTCCATAAAGCCCTCTCTGCCCTGTGGATCGTGGAGATTATAGCCCTGTTCCCGATGTCCTGTGTACTTTAGAAGCACCAGTGCATTAAAAACAGGTAAAATGTACTGTTCAGCTTCTTGCTGCTATAAATGCATCATTTTCTGTTTCTATACTTAACTCTGCAGCCGCACCCCTATCTCCCTAAATTCCCAGAGATGACTGCACTAGTTTTCCATCTGGTCTCCCAGCCTCAGGCTTACTCTCAGATGTATTCTTCAGTAGCCCACCAAAATAGGGGTGTGTGTGTTTGAAGGGGAGAGGTGGAGGGGGAGAGGGAGAGGAATCCTATGACTTCTCTGTTTCTTAGGGGGAAGAGGCTGAATTTTATATGCACAGACTCACGGGTTTACTGGTGTGTAGACTGAATGTCACTTACATTCTCTGGGAAATGAGTGCCAGAAATTCCCATGGACCTTGCTTTTGCTTTGGCAAGCCAGGGCACACCGAAATCAAAGTCCCTGCGTCAGCGAGACCAATAAATTAGAAAGGATGGACTGCTACTCCTACCATGGCTGTGTTGTAACCTAGATGGAGTTGCAAATAGTACATTCCTCACCTCCACCCCCACCCCCCCCCAAACAAACAAACAAGCAAACAGTAAAACTGAAAAGCAATGGCAAAGACAACTGGGCACAATGATGATAATTAACACTTACAGTACTTACTCAATTACCTGTGTGAAGTAGCTAGTATTTATCACTTGTGTACAGATAAAGAAACTGAGGCACCTGAGAGGTTATAGAACCTGCAGGTTGTAAGGAGTGTTGCCAGGATTCCAATCCAAGCAGAAGCTTTAACTCATTCTCCCAAGAAAGCAACTGGAAGCAACTGTTGCTTCAAGTGTATAACTTGAAGGTATACAAGTTATATACTTGTTCCATAACTGCTGGAACAAGTTCATAGGCAAAGTCAACTAGCTTGAGTAAGTAAAAGTTGGGGGTCCTTTCATTTCTATACAAGGAGAGGTATTGGCCTTTTAAGTGGAGCAGTAGGAAACTGGAGACAGCAATAGCATCTGAAGGTATTATACAGAGCAGGAACCACTTTTAAAACAGAAAAAGTATTTTTAGTCTATAATATCTCAAAATGTAATGCATTACAAGAGACTGCAATCTCTTTTAAGAAAAATAATCATGTACATTAATATCAGAAAGGTATCATTTGGAACCCTGATCTAGTCATATTAAGATTCAATGGTGAAGCCAAAACTTCTTATTGCTCTTAAAATAAGGCTCTGCCATGGTAATTATAAGGGTGACAATCAAACTCTAGAAATTAATATGACCAAGGTAGACAATTTATTAAACTTTTCCCCTTCCAATTTTAGGTTGTTGAATATTACACTGAATTACTGGACATTCTAAACCAAGTGGAAATTTACCAGATATACAACCCTGACATTCCTTTAGCCCTACTGATAATTTTTAACCTTCTTGCCAAAGAGTATTATTTTGGGTGGTAATGAGATGATCCCTGAGAATGGAGTTGAATCTCTAGAATGAAAAGTGTGAACTATGTATTACGATTTTCATTATTGAGTGTTGTTTATTATTATTATCCTAAGAAGTACTCAGTCGTGGATACAAAGTAGTGTTTCTTTGTTTGTGATTCAGAAAAACTAGTGAGACTGGATCAGTGCCATTATTAGGCCTCCTTAAAGGATATTTATGCAGCATAATTCTGTTGGATTCACCTTTTCAAAGAATAGAACAAAATAGAAATCAAAGTAGTAGACAGAAAAACCAAATCTATCCACTCTGCTCAAAGAGTGTGCAACATAATGAGGCTGATAAACATATAAACTTTGTATTGTTAAGAGCACCAATCCTCCAGAACAGTGCTTCTCAACAAGGGCTGCACATTAGACTCACTTGAGGGGCTTCTAAATGTTCAGATGCCCTGGCTATACATCAGAATCTCTGGGGGTGTGACCTAGGTTGTACATTTTTTAAAGCTCCCCAAGCAATTTCAATGGGCAGTGAAGCTGGAGAATTAAGAATAACTGTAACACCTTCTTAATGAATTTCATTCTTTTAAACCTTGAGAAAAGCCCTCTAAATATGAACCTGAATTTAAAATACATGTAAATTTCAGACAGCAGAAGCAAGAAGAACTACAGTCCTTCAGCCTGTGGAACAAAAACCACATTCACAGAAAGACAGACAAAATGAAAAGGCAGAGGGCTTTGTGTCAGATGAAGGAACAAGATAAAACCCAGGAAAAATAACTAAATGAAGTGGAGATAGGCGATCTTCCAGAAAAAGAATTCAGAATAATGATAGTGAAGATGATACAGTACCTCAGAAAAAGAATGGAGGCAAAGATTGAGAAGATGCAAGAAATGTTTAACAAAAATCTAGAAGAATTAAAGAACAAACAGAGATGAACAATACAATAACAGAAATGAAAACTACACTAGAAGGAATCAATAGCAGAATAACTGACTCAGAAGAACAGATAAGTGATCTGGAAGACAGAGTGATGGAATGCACTGCTGCAGAAGAGAATAAAGAAGAAAGAATGAAAAGAAATGAAGACAGCCTAAGAGGCATCTGGGGCAACATTAAACACAACAACATTTGCATTATAAGGGTCCCAGAAGGAGAAGAGAGAGAGAAAGGACCTGAGAAAATATTTGAAGAGATTATAGTCGAAAACTTCCCTAACGTGGGAAAGGAAATAGCCACCCAAGTCCAGTAAGTGCAGAGAGTCCCATACAGGATAAACCCAAGGAGAAACACACCAAGACACAAAGTAATCAAACTGGCAAAAATTAAAGACAAGGAAAAATTATTGAAAGCAGCAAGGGAAAAATGACAAATAACATACAAGGGAACTCCCATAAGGTTAACAGCTGATTTCTCAGCAGAAACTCTACAAGCCAGAAAGGAGTTGCATGATATACGTAAAGTGATGAAAGGGAAGAACCTACAACCAAGATTACTCTACCCAGCAAGGATTTCATTCAGATTCGATGGAGAAATCAAAAGCATTACAGACAAGCAAAAGCTAAGAGAATTCAGCACCACCAAACCAGCTCTACAAGAACTGCTGAAGGAATTTCTCTAAGTTGGAAACACAAGAGAAGAAAAGGACCTACAAAAACAAACCCAAAACAATTTAGAAAATGGTCATAGGAACATACATAGCGATAATTACCTTAAATGTGAATGGATTAAATGCTCCAACCAAAAGGCACAGGCTTGCTGAATGGATAGAAAAACAAGACCCATCTATATGCTGTCTACAAGAGACCCACTTCAGACCTAGGGACACATACAGACTGAAAGTGAGGGGATGGAAAAAGATATTCTATGCAACTGGAAATCAAAAGAAAGCTGGAGTAGCAATAGTCATATCAGATAAAATAGACTTTAAAATAAAAAATGTTACAAGAGACAAGGAAGGCCACTACATAATGATCATGGGATCAATCCAAGAAGAAGATATAATAATTATAAATATGTATGCATCCAACATAGGAGCACCTCAATACATAAAGCAACAGCTAACAGCTATAAACGTGGAAATTGACAGTAACACAATAATAGTGGGGGACTAACACCTCACTTACACCAATGGACAGATCATCCAAACAGAAAATTAATAAGGAAACAGAAGTTTAAATGGCACAATACACCAGACAGATTTAATTGATATTTATAGGACATTCCATCCAAAACCAGAAGATTACACTTTTTTCTGAAGTGCGCACAGAACATTCTCCAAGATAGATCAAATATTGGGTCACAAATCAAGCCTTGGTAAATTTAAGAAAATTGATAATATCAAGCATCTTTACTGACCACAATGCTATGAGATTATAAATCAATTACAGGGGAAAAAACGTAAAAAACACAAACACATGGAGGCCAAACAATATGTTACTAAATAACCAGGAGATCACTGAAGAAATCAAAGAGGAAATCAAAACATACCTGGAGACAAATGACAATGAAAACACGATGATCCAAAACCTATGGGATGCAGCAAAAGCAATTCTAAGAGGGAAGTTTACAGCTATACAAGCCTACCTCAAGAAACAAGAAAAATCTCAAATAAACAATCTAACCTTACACCTAAAGGAACTAGAGAAAGATGAACAAACAAAACCCAAAGATAGTAGAAGGAAAAAAATCATAAAGATCAGAGCAGAAATAAATGAAATAGAAACAAAGAAAACAATAGCAAAGATCAATAAAACTAAAAGCTGGTTCTTTGAGAAGATAAACAAAATTGATAAACCATTAGCCAAACTCATCAAGAAAAAGAAGGAGAGGACTCAAATCAATAAAATTAGAAATGAAATCACAAGCAATGAAATTGAAACTGTGATTAAAAATCTTCCAACAAACAAAAGTCCTGGACCAGATGGCTTCACAGAAGAATTCTATCAAACATTTAGAGAAGAGCTAACAGGCTTCCTTCTCAAACTCTTCCACAAAATTGCAGAGGAAGAAAAACTCCCAAACTCATTCTATGAAGCCACCATCACCCTGATACCAAAATCAGAAAAAGATACTACAAAAAAAGAAAATTACAGACCAATATCACTGATGAATATAGATGCAAAAATCCTCAACAAAATGCTAGTAAACAGAATCCAACAACACATTAAAAGGATCATACACCATGACCAAGTGGGATTTATCCCAGAGATGCAAGGATTCTTCAATACACGCAAATCAATCAAAGTGATACACTATAGTAAAAACTTGAAGAATAAAAGCCATGTGATCATCTCAAGAGATGCAGAAAAAGCTTTTGACAAAATTCAACATGAATTTATGATAAAAACTCTCCAGAAAGTGGGCATAGAGGGAAGCTACCTCAACATAATAAAGGCCATATACAAAAAACCCACAGCAAACATCATTCTCAATGGTGAAAAACTGAAAGCATTTCCTCTAAGATCAGGAACAAGACAAGGATGTCCACTCTTACCACTATTATGCAGCATAGTTTTGGAAGTCTTAGCCACAGCAATCAGAGAAGAAAAAGAAACAAAACGAATACAAATTGGAAAAGAAGAAGTAAAACTGTCACTGTTTGCAGATGACATTATACTACACATAGAGAATCCTAAACATGCCACCAGAAAACTACTAGAGCTAATCAATGAATTTGGTAAAGTTGCAGGATACAAAATTAATGCACAGAAATCTCTTGCATTCCTATACACTAATGATGAAAAATCTGAAAGAGAAATTAAGGAAACACATTTACCATTGCAACCAAAAGAATAAAATACCTAGGAATAAACCTACCTAGGGAGACAAAAGACCTGTATGCAGAAAACTATAAGACACTGATGAAAGAAATTAAAGATGATACCAAAAGATGGAGAGATATACCACGTTCTTGGATTGGAAGAATCAATATTGTGAAAATGACTATACTACCCAAAGCAATCTACAGATTCAATGCAATCCCTATCAAATTACCAGTGGCATTTTTTTACAGAACTACAACAAAAAATCTTAAAATTTGTATGGAGGCACAGAAGACCCTGAATAGCAAAAGCGGTTTTGAGGGAGAAAAATGGAGCTGGAGGAATAAGACTCCGTAACTTCAGACTATACTATAAAGCTACAGTAATCAAGACAATATGGTACTGGCACAAAAACAGAAATATAGATCAATGCAACAAGATAAAAAGCCCAGAGAGAAACCCACGCACCTATGGTCAACTAATCTATGACAAAGGAGGCAAGGATATAAACTGGAGGAAAGACAGTCTTTTCAATAAGTGGTGCTGGGAAAACTGGACAGCTACATGTAAAAGAATGAAATTAGAACACTCCCTAACACCATACACAAAAATAAACTCAAAATGTATTCAAGACCTAAATGTAAGACCAAACACTATAAAACTCTTAGAGGAAAACATAGGAAGAACACTCTTTGACATAAATCACCGCAAGATCTTTTTTGATCCACCTCCTAGAGTAATGGAAATAAAAACAAAAGTAAACAAATGGGATTTAATGAAATTTCAAAGCTTTTGCATAACAAAGGAAATCATAAACAAGATGAAAAGACAACACTCAGAATGGGAGAAAATATTTGCAAATGAATCATCAGACAAAGGATTTACCTCCAAAATATATAAACAGCTCATGCAGCTCAATATTAAAAAAACAACCCAATCCAAAAATGGGCAAAAGACCTAAATAGACATTTCTCCAAAGAAGACATACAGATGGCCAAGAAGCACATGAAAAGCTGCTCAACATCACTAATTATTAGAGAAATGCAAATGAAAACTACAATGAGGTATCACCTCACACCAGTTAGAATGGGCATCATCAGAAAATCTTAAAACAACAAATGCCTGAGAGGGTGTGGAGAAAAGGGAACCCTCTTGCACTGTTGGTGGGAATGTAAATTGATACAGCCACTATGGAGAACAGTATGGAGGTTCCTTAAAGAACTAAAAATAGAATTACCATATGATCCAGCAATCCCACTACTGGTCATATACCCAGAGAAAACCATAATTCAAAAAGACACATACACCCCAATGTTCATTGCAGCACTATTTACAATAGCCAGGTCATGGAAGCAACCTAAATGCCCATCGACAGATGAATGGATAAATAAGGTGTGATACATATATACAATGGAATATTACTCAGCCTTAAAATGGAACGAAATTGGGTCATTTGTTGAGACGTGGATGGATCTAGAGACTGTCATACAGAGTGAAGTAAGTCAGAAAGAGGAAAACAAATATCGTATATTAATGTATATACGTGGAACCTAGACAAATGGTACAGATGAACCGGTTTGCAGTGCAGAAATTGAGACACAGATGTAGAGAACAAACCTATGGGCACCAAGGGGGGCAAGCGGTGGGGGGGTGTGGGGTGGTGTGATGAATTGGGAGATTGGGATTGACATGTATACACTGATATGTATGAAGTGGATGACTAATAAGAACCTGCTGTATAAAAATATGTATATATATGTGAGAGACACAAAAAATAAAATAAAATACATGTAAACTTTCATGTGGGGATCACAGAAGCAAATGTGGAGTTCTTTTTATACTGTTTCTTTGACTGAGAATGGGAAGAATTAGGAACCCAGATGGTATGAATTTTAGGCAAGAAAGCAATGTGTAAAAAGATTCTTAATTCATTGTGATACTTCAAAACCCAGTTCCTTAGATTGGGGGAAGGAGACATCTGAGGAAAACTTGTTTCATGGCAGTCTCTGGAAACATGCTCATCACCATGACTTGAAACCTGAGTGTGAAAAGAAGTCTCATCCAATCCTGTTGTCTTTTCTGTGGAGACACTAAGGTTGTTGATTTTACAAGCACTCAGTTTTTTTTTGGCTGGCGGGCTCCAGATGATTTTCATTTATTCATATATTCAGGCTGGAATAACTCTTCCGATTAACTTATTTTCTTCCTCTTAAAGATATTGAAGAGGTAGAATTAAAGCTACGCCAAGTACTTGAATGTGCACTTTGAGGGCTGTATCTGAGTATCTTCTGTGATGATACCCTCTGTTTTGCCAACCCGCTCTTCTCTTAGAATCTCAGTGGTACTCATCCTCCTCAGAAAGCCACCCACTTATTCTGAGCTCAGTAGCAAGAGTTGAGGTTTTCATGCTATGAGCCATGATTGGTTTTCAAAAGCTCATTGGAACAAGCCATAACAAAGCAGAAATTAGTCCCAAGGCATTTTCCTCAATAAGTCTCTTCCAGTCCTACCACCATTAAGTTGGGTTTAGACATTTTTAATAAATCATCTTCTAACCCATTAATTACTAAAAATTATTAATTCGAGGTTTTGAATTCCTCACTTTTATTAAATACCATAAATTTTGTTGGTCTCATTTTTTAAGAAAGAATAACAAACCCATCTAAATTTATTAGGTAGCACATATTTCAAAGTATTTTTTTAACTGTGCTGAAGCTGTAGTTTCAATCAGTGAAATTCAACATGCTTTGTAAATAATTGGTTTCCATAAATATTATTCCAAGTATGTATTGGCAATGATATCTGATGGAAATATTAGAAAACAATAAAAATGGCAACAGTTATGCTTAAATAAAAAGTATTTTGGACCATATTACCAAAACCATCTTGGGCCTGATCACTATTGAAAAAACCCTGTTTGTTGAATTGCTGGTCAGATTTAGAATTCCTTGCAACCTGGCTTTTTATTCCTCACAGTGATAAGGGACATTTTTCAGAGATCATGGTTGCCTTTCATGATACCTCAAAAAGCTAAGCTGTCACTCAGACATTAGGTTAATAGATGAGAAAGTATGATTTTTTCCAAGCAAGTAAATACACAGACAGAAGAGCAAAGGAGAAAGAGCTGAACTTTATGGTAAATACAGGGTTAAGATGGGAGAAGTGGAAGAAAAGTCAGAGAGAAGCAGTCATAGAGGGGGAAGAGAATGAGAGTAGGGCTAAGACCCCACCCAGGAGAGACTTCTTGAGAGATGAGCAAGGAATAAAAAAGGGTTAAGTCTTTCAAAGAAATGGAGGAGAGTGATGAATGAGAAAAAACAGATTTGGTGATCTCCACGAACTTATAAATACTAAGTATAAGTAGCAGTAGATATAACTACATTTTATTTTGTCTTATTCATTTTTAAGTTGTATTTTGTCTCATTTCTGGTATTTTATTTTTTGTTTTTGACGACAGAAAGAGTGAATTATTGCTTCTCCGAGTGTTTCTGGGTCAAGCCCCAGAAATCTTGCCCAGAACTTAGGTACCAGCAAAGTCGGAGAACCACAGAATATTAGCACTGAGAAGGCCCTCAGGAGTGTGTCCTGCTTCATTTCATCTTATTGGTGGGGAAATCGAAGTACAGAGTGGTTGAGTGACTCCCATCTGAGAAGCTCCCTGAGATGAGCCTGGAGGTCTGAGCCAGATCCTGGTCCCTCCTCTTTCTGATGTGTTTCCATGTGGCTTTGGAACAATCGGTAGCGTCAGCTAAAAGCCTTAGGCTCTCTTCTGACTTACGAATTCAGTCCTTCCTAGGTTTCTACAGGGGTTGGTTCCCCAACCAGTACCAAAATCCTTGGATGTTCAAATTCGCCCCTTAAATAAAATGGCATAGTATTTGCATATAACCTATGCACATCCTCCCATATATTTCAAATCTTCTCTAGATTACTTATATTACCTAATACAATGTAAATACTATGTAAATAGCTGTAAATACAGTAGATCTGTGGATGTGGAACCTGCAGTTTCAGAGGGCAGACTGTATCTCGACTTGCACCAATCTCACATAACAGAGGGAGACCCTAGACCAAAGAAAGATATTTTAAAAAACCCAAAACTTTACTGTTGAATCAGAACACCAAGCTGTGTCTGGTTTGTTTGGTTCAATATTTTGACTGCCTCAGTGCCTCTTTTAGACATAATAACATATTTAGAATCAGTAGTGTCAGAATGAAATACATACTTTTTCTGGAAATGGATATCTATGTAAAGACTTTAAAATTGTGGCACATAACTTACAGCATTGGAAAATATTGAAAATAACAGTGGTTGCGATTTTAAGAATGAATTTCTGTGTAATTTTGTGTAGTTTAGCACATCGTGGTAGAAGACAGGCTGCTGGAATCAGCCCTGTTATTTTTCTACCTCTGCTGCCTGTCCTTCGGCTGTTAATGTATCTGTTTACTCACAAGCCAGGAGATTTGCTCTTACATGGTTAGGAATGTAAACTGATGGAAAAAAACTTTCACAGTATCCAGGAACCTATAGGGTATGTGTTGTCATACTTTCAAGAGGGAACTGTAAGCTAGTTTGTACTACAAGAGAATGTGTCTGCCATTTCAAACCACTAAACTCCTAGACTAGTGAGGGTTTGGAGCTGTTCTGTGTAGGGATCTATAGATGCATGTCATCATAGACTCATGAGCTTACTTTGGTTTAAGTGTCTTTGGATTGGTCTGTTTTCAGCGGCACTGGGGAGACTGAGGCAACTTCCCCGACATCATGGATGACATTAGTAAAAGGGCAGAAAGAACTTCTTTTTTATAGTTTAAGCTTAGGCAAAAGCTTGCTACTTCAAAAAACAAAACAAAAACACAGAAACCTTGAGTATTTTGACACCTTTTTTCTCTTCCAGCTCTATGAGGGTCATTTTCATTTAGCAGTTGCTCTCCAGAACCTGAATCTCCACAAGAAAGCCATCCAGCAATTAACGAACGCCTCAAGGATTGCCTCCATACCAAAGGTAAACCTGGGGGGATGTTGCTTAGAATTTTCAAAAAGGTGCAAATTGTAGGAGTGCAATGTGCTATTTGATGACAGCCATGTGTTTCCAGCAGCTATACATGGCATCATGTAAAAAACCTGAAATGCTCCAACCCAGAAAACACAGCACATTACGTGGTTCATATCAGGCATCACCATCAACCATTTTTCTGAATATTTTATGCTTTTTCATGCTTTGTTGTTGTTGTTGTTTTAAGTAACTATTTTTCCAGTTGTAGAGGTCATATGTATTGTGTTGAGAATATGGAAAATGAAGAAAGGTACAAATCTCATCAACCATAGTATCTTCTGAATCTCCTAAAACAATCACTCAAATAAGTAAATGAGAGACTTTCGTTATTAGTGGAATTTTTCTTTTCTTTTCCATTAAATTTGTGTCTAGTAGAGTAAGTTTAGGGAGAAATTGGCTCTTTTGACTGTTCTGCAGTGTCATTTTACTTACATTTACTTATAATTATTATTACTACTAAAAATAAACTTTCTCCCTGAGCACTTGGCAGGTTTGGGGCAGAATGCTAAGCACAGCATGTGAATTATTTCACTTAGTCCTCACCTAGGAGATTGGCAGGATCCCCAGTAACTTAATACAGGTGGATTAGTGGAAGCAGAGTGATAGTATAATGAGCCCAAAGTCAGGCAGCTGGTAAGAAGGAAGGTGGATTCACACTCAGTCCTCTGCAATCATTCCACTATCTAATTGTGAAAGGAATGGAGGGAAGGAGGTGATTTATGGAGCTTCTCCATTATGCAAGGTACTGTACTGGTTACTTCCCTTGCTGATCTCGGTCCATCCTCACAGCCTCACAAGGTAAGGCTTGTCATTTACATTTGTCATTTACAACCATGGAAACTGAGGCTTCGGGGGATTAAATACTATGTTAAAAATCACACAGCTAATAAGTGGCAGAGCTAGGAGACAGACTCAGCTGTTTCCAAAGCTGTCATTCCTAGTCAACCACACACACACACAAAACTATTTTTGTATCTCTTTTTCCCACATGGATTTATAGGACAAAAATGGCTTTCCTTTTTTTATATATATAAATTTGTACAGGATAATATGCACACTGGATTTGAAAACTCTTTAGCCCTGTAGATTCATGCTGACTTGGATTTTGAGGTCCATCTTGAAGAATTTCACTACACATTCAACATAATGCCTGAAGATTATAATGAATGCACAGTCTAATGTCTTGATATTTTAATGTTGAATCTCAATTTAAAATAAATTGGAAAGAATAGATTTGACACTTTATAAGAGATAGCGTTTTAAATATGTGTAGGAGGAATTTCAAGCACATTGCTGAAGTTTCCCCAGTCAAAAATGTTCTCTCATTTACCGATTAGATAACAAATGAAAATAGATTTGTCATAACTTAGAATATATTTTTGCCTATAAAATAATTTTTTAAAGAAATTATAAATAGTAGAGAAAAGTGATATGAGAAACCTGGCTTAAGAGTGGTATCATAGTTTATTCAACAGATATCTATTGAGTACACTTTTCTAGGCACTGAAGGTAAAGCAGTGAAAAAAGCAAAATCCCTGCTCTCGAGGAGATTACTTCCTAGTGGTGAAATGCAGACAGTAAACATAAATAGTATATCAGATGGTGAGCTGTGCTATGGAGAACAATGAAGATGGATAATGGGGGAAAGGAAGTCTGGAGTGTAAGAGGAGGTTATTGTTTAAATAGAGAAGTCAGAGATCCCCATGTAAAATGGAAGCTACAATTTCTGCCTTAAAGCAATGTTGTAAGAATGTGGGATAAATAAAAGTATCCAAAGCTCCCTGCACTGAGAGGAAGTTTATATTATATTTTATAGATGAGAAACAGATGTGGAATAACAAGGCAGAGTTCACTCAGTTACTGCTAATTGGCAAAACAGGATTTGAAATCAGTTTTTCTGACTCTAGAATCTGTGATCGTACCATTTCACTTTGCAGTTGTGCTGTTTCCCATGGGTTTTGATCACCCTTGGACAGACATTGAAGATAATATTTGCTTGCAACTGAACCTAACATAAATGCTTATTTTTCATTTTCATAATTTTTTCTGTGATGCATTTGTGTTTTGAAAGTATATTTACTGTTAACTGTAATTTTTATGTCTGTTAAATGTATTTAAAAAATTATAATCTCTAAGGATGTGAATTGATTTATATTAATGTGTGGCTAATGTTACAAGTTTTTAAAACAACCTCTTGAATTTTCATGTTTTTAAAAAGCGAGTGTTATTATAGGAAACATTTATGGAATGATAGCATAAGTAAACCCTAAAGGAATAGCAAAAGTCCTGGAGTAGTTTTGTAGAGACCTGTTAAGTATAATAAGGATGGTGATTTAAAACAAAGAACCAATTGTGCTCATCCATTACAATATAAAATTATTGTTAGATTTGTTACGAGGGATTTTTATATTTGGCAATTCTAGCTGTCCATTAAATTGCTCTGAAAAACTGTGCCACCAAAGAAATGACAAAGAAAAGCATTTTAGTGTATGTAATCAGAGCTAAAGATGACATATGAAAAGTACATTCAGTTGGAAGCAAAAAGTTGTACCCCAATATAATTGGCAAACACAAAATTTCATCCAAAAAGAAGTAGAACTATTTAGGAACCAGTAAAAATGTTTGTGGTTGCTAGTAATCATAGAATAATATTAAAAGGCAGAACAAGTTATTTTTCTACTCAGATTAGTTAAAGGAAATGGTTGAGAAGAGACAATGAAAATGGTATTTTTATACCTTGCAAGTGGGAAGACAAATGATACAACCCCTCATGAAAAGCAATGTGGTAACAGGAACCAAGAGCCATGAAAAGATTTGTAGTTTTGTTTTTTTTTTTTTAAATATACAGGATAGCCCATTCTCAAGGATCTGACCTTTACTCTTTTTTAAAATTTATTTATTTATTTATTTATTTTTGGCTGCATTGTGTCTTCATTGCTGCGTGTGGGCTTTTCTCTAGAGGCAGCGAGCGGGGACTACTCTTTGTTGTGGTGCGTGGGCTTCTCATTGCAGTGGCTTCTCTTGTTGCAGAACACGGGCTCTAGTCCTGTGGGCTTCAGTAGCTGTGGCTCACGGGCTCTAGAGTATAGGCTCAGTAGTTGTGGCACATGGGCTTAGTTGTTCTGCGGTATCTTCCTGGACCAGGGCTTGAACCTGTGTCCCCTGCATGGGCAGGCCGATTCTTAACCACTGCTCCTCCAGGGAAATCCAAGATCTATAGTATTTTATCCAGCAAGTCAATTTATTGAATTTATTCTGTAAGAGTAAACTAAAATAAGGGGAAAACCTTGTTGAGGAAGATGTTAATTGCAATATTATCGATAACAGCAAAATAATTAGAAGAAAAAATATCCCACAATAATATCATACTAGGTAAATTAGGGTGGACCTACTTGTTAGAAGACTGTGCAATTAGAAGAAATGATCGTGAATGTAACATAGCAATGTAGAAATACCCTTAATATCTTAAGTGAAAAATAAGTACAGGAAATAGAATGCAGGCTATTATGATAGCTATAAACAAATATGTAGAGAAGACGGAAAGGAAATATATAAAATTGTTTGTAACTTATTTAAGGATAGTGGGATTATATATTTCCCCATCGATTTTTCAAATATTCTGTACTATTGTTATAATGCTTTAATAATAAAATGTTAATTCAAAGATTATTAATAATCTGCATTCATTTCCAGTATGGCTGTAATGTTGGCTGTAAATATGAAACTTTCTTCCACACACCAATATTTTCAAGAATGGCATATTCTCATGCAGTATGTGGTAAAATGCATTGTTTCTCTCTGGATTGGGCTGATATATTTTCAACCTAGTAAACCTGTTTCCTCTATGAAATTAAGTTTCCACTGGAGACCTTACACTCACTGTATATAAGCAGTAGTTAACAAAAAGCCACTATTTTGAAATGTCAAGTGCTTCCTATACTAAGATGTTTTTATACATTGATAAGTTACAATCAGCTTGATTAAAGCACTGCATCTTAAAAGTGCATCGGGACAACATCTTCATATGCACAGGATAAACCCAGAGGTTCAAATACAGAACTACTATTTTTGAGGGAGGTACCACTTAGGAAAACCATGTTTTGTATGCCAGGAGAAATGTACTTAAATCCAAGGCTTTCATCCCTTGGAAGATGAATGAAGATCCCTTTGTTTTTATCCTTCACCTCCTAGATTTTCCAAAACCTGACTTGGAGAGAAATCTGCTTCTGTGGATTGAGCAGAGAAGGGTGCAAATAGCTTGAGCTCAAACAATAATGCTGTATCCAATTTCATACAAGACTCCACATTCCTGAGACTTTCTCCTCAAGTCTGCATCTCTTCCTCTGTTCTGTATCTTGATTCATGGTTCCATCTTTCAGGAATTTACCTAAGAGAAACACTTCAGAGATATTCCAAGCCTTCCCTCTCTTTCATCCAAAAACTGTCAAATTCTGTTGAATCATTTGATTCTTGAGTTGATTCCCTGTTTATTTCTATACCTGGACTATTGTATTAACTTTTTGATAGGCTTCTACCAGAGTTATCTTCCTCAAACACTATTTCAAAAATTTCTACTTTTATATTAAAAAATCTTTGATGGCTCTTTACTGGCTGCCAAAAAAGGTCCGTATTTCTTTTAATTTGAAAATTAAAGCCTGGGAATTTGTTACCCACCTTTACCTCTTCTAGCTGTGTTTTTTCCAACGCTTCCATAAGCATTTCACATTTAATTCTGACACAGCAAATTGTTTTAATTTCCTCAAACCAGGAGGCCTTTGCATGATTCCATGCCTTTGCTTGCATATTTTTTTGATAGCACATTACAAACACATGGCCATTATCTGCTTACATCTGTCCCCCTCACTAGATTGTCAGTCACTCAGCACAGAGACCATCACTGGATATCAAGCAGCTAACGGAGGTTACATTAGTTGAGTGAATGAATGATTTAATACATCCTATAGTGTAGACTGCAGATAAAGTTAATGTGATGCTCCAAAGAGATGACTCTGGTTTTCATTGTGGGAAACTTTGGGAGAGGAAAAGCTGGGAGTGGGGAGTGTCCACAGACGTGGCCCAGATTAGAGCTGGAAGCAGAGCTCTGACAAGTGTTCTAAAGCTAGGGAGGAGCAGACCAGACTAGGAATGTGGTGGGGCTGCACTGGAGGTCAAGAACCACGAACTAAAGATACTGACTGAGTCAAGAATAAAATTGAATATAATTAGAGGAACATAGATCCTGTATTATCTTTCCTATAGCCTCCCATAGATACCCTCTTGGAGCAGATGGGACCACCTTATTTTTTTCTGGTAAGAACTTGAGGTAGACAGAACCTGTGTAGGGAGAGTAGAACCCAATATTTTGACAGGCAGCTGAGTTAAGGGCAGAGCTGACTTCCAGTCTTGAATGTTAAGGAACTTAACCAACACATGCATGCACCACTGGCTAGAAGTGGACTGACGACATTCCAGTTAGAAGAAACAGAATGTACAAAGGTTCAGAAATGTGAAGGTGTGTATTATGTTTGAGGAATTTCTAATACTCTCATTCAGTAGGAAAATAGAATGTGAGGGAGCAGTTAAGGAGAAGAGGATTAGAGAATTTGGGGAAAGAGTGAAAGATCCAAGGTGGCCCCTCTGATCCCTGCCTCCTGGTGTTCACATGGAATCCTCTCCCCTTAAATGTAAGCAGAACTTGTGATATGATTCTAACCAGTAGAGTATGGCACAGGTGATGAGATGTCTTATGATAATATTACATTCTACACTACTCCATCTTGCTAGTGGACTCGCTCCCCCTTTTACTTTGATGGTTTTGAAGAAATAAGTGCCATGAATTCTGTAGCCAAAAGGAACTGAATGTTATCAAGAACTGCACGAGCAGGGAAGCAAACTCCTCTATAGTTGAGCCTCCAGATAAGGATGCTGCTGTTGTCACCACCTTGATAACAACCTGTGAGACTCTAAGCAGATGATCCAAATAAGTCATGTCCACACTACTGACCCACAGAAATTGTGAGATAATAAATGTATGTTGTTTTAAGTTACTAAGTTTGTGGTGATTTGGCATGCAATAGCAAACAAATACAGATTTTAGTATTTGGAAATGGGATGCTGCTATAACAAACACTTAAAAATGTGGGAATGGCTTTGAAGCAGGCACTGGGTAGTCTAGAGAGATTTTGAGTTATAGAAAAGGCCTAAATTCCTTCAAACTGTTAGTAGATATCTGGACTTTAAGGACTCTTGGAAGACTCAAAAGGAAGTGAGCCTGTTATTGGAAAATGGAGGAAGGGGGATTCTTGTTGTATAATTGCAGGAAGTAAGCAAATTGTTTCCAGCAGTTTGTTGTTCTTCAACTATCTCAGTAGGAGTCAAAGATAGAAAAAAGATTATCTTGAAAAGACCTGTGGGTATGGCTTTTGTCTAATGGAATCAACCCCCATTGAAATCCATGAGGGACCCACAAAATTTTTGAGAAAATTGTTTCAGCAGAAACACTTCCAGCTTGGGTGGAAAGGGGCAGAGAGAGAACAAAATGAAAGGAGGTTGCTGGACTCCCAACATTCTTCTGTCAGGAAGTAGACTGATAAAACTACCTGGCTGTAAACCTATGCTACCATTTATGAAAAAGTAAAGATGTTTTGAAGGGCAGAACCAAAATCGCAGAAGACTAGGCTGAGGGCCATGGAAGATTATTTATAGCCTTTGAAAATTAATAAAGGAACTCCCAACTTTTGTCTGGCTGGATTGATTTCTAAACTCCTGTAGACTAGTAATGGTTTTTGACCTTTGATTTTGCCCCTTTATGAACTAGGATGTCTATAGCAGTTTTCCTACACCTATCCCACCATTGCATGTTGGCTCTGTTTGGACAGGTAACTTTAGTTTCACAGGTCTGAATGTGGAGAGTAATTGTTTCTCAGGAGCTGTACTTAACAGATTACACCTAAGAGCTTAATCTGCACCTGGACTTAATTCCTAATTTAGATGATGAGAGTTTAGACTTTGAGCTGATGCTATAGTGCAGTGATACTCTTGGGAAACTTAAGAAGAGAAAAATGTATTTTGCATGTGGAAGAGATGTGAATTATTGATGCCAGAGGGTGGTCTGTGGCAGACTCTAAGGAAGCCCCTATGACCTCCGTTTCCTGGTGTAATTACCTCCTCTTACAAGACCTGTGACTAGCTTGATTCTAACCAGTAGAATATAGCAAATGTGATGGAACCCCACTCTACTGATTGTTATGTTATATTAAAATCTGTCTTGCTAGTTGACTTTCTCTCTGTCTCCACTTGTAGTCTTAAACAAGTCAACCTCTATGAATCCTATAACCGCAAGGAAGCAAATGCTTACAACAATTACATGAGTGGGGAAATGGATCCTTCCCCAGTTGAACCACCAGACCAGAACCCAACCCTGGCCTGGGTCTTTGTATTGTGGTAATTTTTTACTCAGCAATAGATAACTAATATATTAGCATAGGAGGCAAAAGCCCCTGATAATCTCTAGTTTCATCCCCAGTCTATAAAAATGGTTAAAATATTAAGCTTTGAGGGGGAAAGAGTTATATTTCATCTTATCAAGATTTGTCAAATCTTTCTAAAGCATTTTAGTAGACTTCTATTCAAAGAAGTAAAGAATTATTAAAACCAGTTTTCCTCTCAGATTAATCTTCTATTTTCTTCTCTAGCTCTTTTACATTGCTTATCTTCATCTCCAATTCAAGCTATGTCCAAAGCCAACCCTCCTGGTCTGATTTGAGGTGATAGGGCCTTTACTACCATCAACTGTATTTAGATTACTTCAGTGGTTCATTTTTATTTTAAAAAACCTTTTTTCACTTTATAAATCTGTAAGCATTTCAGCATGTCCTGCAGTGCTTTTCAGTAAATCAAAACCATCTATGCACATGTCATATAAATGAATATCAGAATATTATATGCATTTATTATCCAGTTTATCCTTGGCAATGAAATGTAAAGAGAGACTATGGAAAAATATACTTACTTTCCACCTTCTCTACATTGATTTAGGACAGATGAGAGAAGCAATAAAGGATGCTAATAAAGCTATTTCTTTGGACATTCTTAACCCGGTAGGTTTGATAAATTTTAAAGTAAATAAATGACTAATAATAGTGTACTATTCCTATGATTCTTTCCTTTGTCATCTCTGCTTGCTAGTTTTTAGATACTGTAATTACCTCTCCCTATTTTTATGTATGTCTGTGCCACTATGTATCTCCTTGACTAGTTTTTAAGTCAGTGAAAATTGTGCACCTTGGGATGCACAATGAAATCCCAATGAAATTTAGGAACACTTAAGTTAAAAACTGTTATAATCAGTAACACTATACTATAGCGATTTACTACCATACGTCATTTTCATAAAATGTGCCTCTAAAAACTTCACTTTCTGTGAAATAGATTGATAAAATGTTGCATTCACATTATTAACAATTTATCACCAAATGGCATATGCAGTTTTCTGAAAACATAGGCAGAGCTAAGGAATGTAGTGAATGAAAATGCATGGAGAAGATGGTTCTAAGTCTATAACTTGAGAAGCCCGAACTGATATCTGTGGCAGTTGTCTCACTTTGCAGATGAAGAAAGTAAATCCAGGGAACTGATTGGTTAAAGTTAGGTGGGCTCCAGGGCCACCAGGTTGTGAATGACAGCACCCCTGGGGGGCACGGTTCACATGATCTAAGTTTGGAGCATGTGAGTGGTGCTCCCGAGTTTCCAGGGCACAATCTGCATGGCTGCACAATTAGTACAACACTGTTAGTTAATGGAACTCATGGGACGAAATCCAGATCTCTGAACTCATGGGCTGGGGCTCTTTAAACTATGTTACTCTAACCTGTCTGTGTCTTTTTTACTTGTTTTGATTCTTTTTTTTTTTTAAGCCTAAAGATTAACCACATTTTAAAAAATGAGTTTTATGTTTTCCGGGATGTGTACTGTGTTAGAGCTCTCATGTGGAATTCATGCAAAGAAACCAAAAGAGCCATTTATGATTTAAACTATGGCTTCAATCTAAATCCTTCTCACATTTGTACTTTAATATTAAGAGGGGCTATCACTTAGTCTATTGGAAATGAAAATGATCAGTTTGATGAGAATAAAGATCATGAAAAGGTAAACAAAATGTTCAAAAAGGTTTTGACATCACAAATTTGAAATTAATATTTTTTCCTTCTATAATGTCTAAAGTTTTAACTCTAATAAGAAATGTGATGTGAAAAGCACTAAATTAGTAATTATAAATTTGGGGGGAGAAATGTAGAAATTATTGCATCATGATAACATTACCCAAGCCACATTATAAAACAAAGTAAGGCATTGTATACATGAGTGATGTAAAGGTATATCACATAAACTCTCAAAGTATAATACACTAACATACACTTTTATATATTAATTACCTTTGAAAGAAGATATTTAAATCTTTACACTTATAAATATCTTGGGAAGAAGTGCATGAAAAAAATGTTTACTGTTATACCTGTTATTTTGTTGTCACACTTATGGCATCTATCCATTAATTAAGCATGAAATGAGTTGCAAATAGTCCTTCTACTTTTACCGCAAGCCCACTTTGCAGAGTCTGAAGCTACTTTTTGGCATTATGGAAGAGGCACTCCCATGATGACTCTGAAGTAATCTCATGGAATGCTTTTGAGTTCAACTGAAAACACTTAGAAAGCTTAGACTTCTACCTTTTGTTTCAGTTGGATCTATTGCCAGTAATCATACTCAAAGCTCTTTTATGGACATAGTTCCTTCACCTCTGTTACTGGGAGAAGACAGATCTAACCTAATTTTCACCACACATCTTTACAAGGCTTCTCAGTCTAAGCACTACTGACATTTTGAACCAGTTTTCTTTTTTATCCCCAGCTTTATTGAGATACAATTGACACGTAACCACGTGTAAGTTTTAGGTGTACAACGTAAGGACTTGATATATGTATATATTGCAAAATGATTACCACGATAAAGTTAGTTAATACATCCATCACCTCACATTGTTACATAGTAGCTTTTTTTAGGTGGTGAGAACTGTTAAAATCTACCCTTCTAGCAATTTGCAAAGATACAGTACATTACTGTTAACTATAGACATCACGCTGTACATTACATCCCCAAAGTGTATTTATCTCATAACTGGAAGTTTGTACCCTTTGATCCCCTTCATCCATTTCCCCACCCCATCTCCTGTCCCTGGAAACCACCAATCAGTTCTCTGTTTCTATGAGTTCAGGTTTTTAGATTCCACAATTATGTGTGATCACATGGTATTTTTTTCTGATTTATTTCACTTAGCATAACGCCTTCAAGTTTCATTCATGTTGTTGCAAATGGCAGAATTTCCTTCTTTTATGGCTGAATAATATTCCAGTATATAATGTGTGCATGCATATCCATTCATCCTTCAATGGACACTTAGGTTGTTTCCATGTCTTGGCTATTGTAAATAATGTTGCAGTGAACATGGGGCTGCAGATATCCTTTTGAGTTAGTGTTCTGTTTCCTTCAGATAAATACCCAGATACAAGATTGCTGGATCATATGGTAGCTCTATTTTTAATTTTATGAGGACCCTCCACACTGTTCTCCATAGTGGCTGCACCAATTTACATTCCCATCAACAGTGCACAAGGTTTCCCTTTTCTCCACATCCTCACCAACACTTGTTATTTCTTATCTTTTTGAGAATAGCCATTCTAACAGGTGTGAGTAATCATCTCATTGTGGTTTTGATTTGCATTTTCCTAATGATTAGTGATGTTGAGTACCTTTTCATGGACCTGTTGTTTGAATATCTTCTTTGGAACAATGTCTATTCATATCCTTTGCCCATTTTTTGAATTGAATTGGTTTTTTTGCTTTTGTTTTATGTATTGTTTTTCTGCAGTTGTGCTGTATGAACTCCTTATATATTTTGGATATTAACCCCATATCAGATATGTCATTTGCAAATATTTTCTCCCATTCTGAGGTTACCTCATTTTGGTGATTGTGTCTTTTGCTGTGCAAAAGCTTTTTAGTTTGATGGAGTCCCACTTGTTTATTTTTGCTTTGTTGCTTGTGTTTTGGGTGTCATATTTATAATATCATTGCCAAGACCGATGTCAAAGAACTTTTTCCTGTGTCCCCTTCTAGGAGTTTTATGGAGGTCTCAGTTAAGTGTTTGTTGTGTAGGACTTTTCTGTGCATTGAAAGATGTTCAGCAGCATCCCTGGCCTCTACTTGGTAGATGCCAGTATCACCCTCTATCTCAGTTGTTAGAGCCAGAAGTGTCACTAGACATTGCTAAGTGTTCCCTGGGGGACAAAACTTCCTCCCAGTTGAAAATCACTGCTTTATTCCCCTATTTGGATTCATGTAAGGTTTTTGGAAAAAGCTTTAAGTAAAAACAATCTTATCTCCTGCTGTTTGGGAGTGCACACATAGTTAACCTTTTCCAACCTTGTCAAGCCCCAGATTTCTAGATATTGTAGCCCTTTACCTCTTGCAAACTGGCTAGTTCTTGCCTGATCTCACCTCTCTCTCTCTCTCTCTCTCTCTCTCTCTCTCTCTCTCTCTCTCTCTCTCTCGTAATAACTTGCCAAAAAGTGGCAAGAAGCTGCAGGTGCATGGTGACATTCTGGCTTTTTGTTTAGCTGCTTCCCCTCAAGCAGTAGGCATGTAGGCATATGATTTGCCATCCAGATTATCATGGCAGACACTGTCACCAAGAGTTTTGCTGTAGCATAATGAGTCACAAGATTTTTAGCTTGTAATGTCTGTGTCCTTTATTCCTGCCATTACACTGCTAAGCCAGTACCACATTTTAGGCTTTTATAATGGCAGCACTCCACTTCTGAGTATCAGTCTCTGTTACAGGAAAAAAATAAGCCATTTGAGGGTTAAGGAGAAGATTTGAACAGAAGGAACAGCTAATCGAAAGGTACAAGAGTGGGAGCATACTTGGTCTAGTTGAGGAACCAAAAAAAAGCCAACGTGGATGGAACTTAGTGGAAAAGGGGTGGAGCAATCTGAGATGAGGTCACAGAGGTAGGCAGGGTCTGGCTCTAGTCGGGCTTTCTAGCCAGTGTAAGAAGTACAGATTTGTCCTAGGAACAATGGGAAGCCATTGGCATATATTAAGGAGAAGGGGAAAAAAAACTTGGATCATTCTGGCTACCATGGGAGAAATGGGTTATGGGGAAACGAGCAGAAGCAGAGAGTAGTCCTGTAAGAAGTTCGTGTGAGATATGATAGTTGTTTAATTGTGGACTGTAGTCAAAGAGATGGAGGAAAATGGATGGGTAAGGGATGTTTCAGAGATAACACTGGAAGACTCCTTGATAAATTGAATATTCAGTGTAAGGAAAAAAGAGGGATGAAGGATAATTCCTGGATTGTGACAATTACCTGGAGGAATAATGGTTTAATGTATTTAGCTGAAAAGGATTCAGAGATAAAAACAAGAGTTTTATTTTTGTTTCTGTCAAATTAAATTTGAGATGCCATTCATCAACCACGTGCTTATATTGTGGCCAATTTGCTATATGATTCAAATTTCCCAGAAAGGTAAAAGGAACAGAAATTTTGACTGGAAAGTCATCAGTTTTTGAGGATATTGAAAGCCATCATCCTAAATGAGGTCATTATTGGAGAATGGAGAAGAGAAGGGAGCTTAGGATAGGTTCTGAGGCTTGCCGACATGTAGAATGTGAGTACAGTCAGAGGAACAAGCAAAGGAAACTGACAAGGGGCAGACAGAGAAGTAGGAAGAAACAGAGAGATTGGGAGTCTGGGATGTATAATGAGAGGTGAATCTTCTTTCTACTTCTGATTTCCAGTTCTCTTGTCAGTAGCGGTTTCGGGTATATCCTTCCAGGAGGTGTAAGCAGGTAGTTTTTTCCTAGAGGATTCATATGCTTTAAAGATACTCAAATCCAAATAGGAAGATACCACAATATTATTTTTCAACTTGCTTTCTTAACAGTATGTCTTTCCATATTAATACGTACACATTGACCTCTTCTTTTCTATGACTTCATAGTATTTGAAACTTCGAAGTCTAAGCAATGCTCCAATTTTCAGATGAGTCTTTTTAAAATGCTCTGTTTACACATGCACACACACCCCAGTGATATACTGAATAAGAAGCTACCAAACATGAAGCAATTTCAATTTCAATTAATGAATTTCAATTAATGAATACTTGGAGAATCAGCTCTGACCTTAACTTAAAGGTTTAATAATTGCCCAAACTGAGGGTTATAGAAAACCAGCCACAATGTTTTCCTCAATCTCCAGAAGAGAAAATGTGAAAAACAAGAGAAAATATTCCTTGTGCAAGTTTCATGTGCTCAGAAGTGATAGATAAATGAATACCCTCTGACAATGCAGTGGAATGGAGAGTTATTTAAGCCATCCAATCATAAACCTTGGCTGCTGGAATCCTTGCTCCAATTAAGTAAATACAGCAGCTTATTTTGTTTTTATTGAGATATAAGTAGAAAACCTCAGCCTGCTGTTTTCTGAAAAAATTAATAATCTTGGGTCTAAAAAGTTTCTTCTCCATGTATTACTGAACAATGATGTTTCTTACTGCAGTGAAGCAATGCGATGTGTAAAAAAATGAATCACTGGATGCTTACATTACCATCAAACTATTCAGATTCATTTATTAGATTCCTTGTAATTGGAAACAGCTTTTTGCACCACAGAAATAGACTTTGTATAATAATAAGTATACAATTAGTTGCCATAAACAAACCGATGACTTAAAACAGTACTGACTTTTGAGATTAAAAATTTCTCATACTTTTGTTCACTCAGTGATCACTGCATTTAAACATCATTAATGAATCATTAGCAGTTCACATTAATGCAGTTGAGATGCCATTTTTTTCTTTAATAGGTTTGTAAAATATGCCCAACTAATAAGCATGTCTTAGATGTTACAGACTTCAACAGTCCTAAAATGGCTGATTCCTATGACAAGTAAGTGGTGTAACAGATGAGAAGAATTTAAGTTACTTTAAAAGAATTCATTGTTAGAATGAAATCAGCTTAATTTTTTTTTCAGTCTGTTAGTATAAACATGCATCAACGCCAAGGCCTGAGAGCCTGGGGAGGGAAGGGGACTCAGGCCTGCCTGAGCAGCTGTATCAGATCTGCCATGTTCTTTTATCTTGAAATTATGTTCCAAACCCACACAAAGGCCACCCCATGACTTGAGGTCTATGTCTTCCCCAGAAGGGCTCTCATTCTGATCTGATGCACAAGCCTCCAGTGGCTTCAGGCTTTGCCTTACTCTCATTTTTCTCCTCTCCATCTGGTCAAGCTTATGTATACTGTCGAGAACATTATCTTGAAAATTCTTTTTCTTATACCCTCTTTGCTTGTCTTCTCCTGCTAGAAAGTTTCAAAGAGCAGGATCTGTGTGATTCTTTCAGCCCACGCCAAGTCACTGTCTGCTGATTATAAGGAAGAATTCTTCTCGGGGTGTACTTTGTTTTTTCACAGATAGCCACATGCCCCAGTCTCATCCCTCAAAGTAGAGTTTATATATATATATATATATATTTTGTTGTTGTTGTTGTTTTGTTTTGTTTTGTTTTGTTTTTTTCAGAATTTTGTCTTCCTTCTTCCACCCACTGTACTGTTTTCCCAAGAGGCATGTTGATTTCTGGCACTTTTTTTCACTTAGTTCCAAATTGCTCTGGTTTTAGATAGTACTTCTCAAAATGTGAAGTTTGAGTTTTGGACTCTTTCCTATTGGCAATGCTGATTGTTATTTGTAATTTTTGTTGTTGTTTTTCATCTGGTTTGGGGGATGGGTTTCTTCAATTCTGCACCAAACTACCAGTTACCAAAATACAAGCTCCCTGAGAGCAGGGATCTTGTTTTATACTCCACTCTCTGCCCAGTACGAGACTAATTTTGAATAATGAATGAGTCTTACACAATAGCTTTAGGAGTATATTGAATGTGACAGGAAGAATCAGTTATCCTGCAAGTCTCTGGAAACTATATTCAGTGAGTGACATGGACCTCCTAGACTAAAAGCATCAGGGTATGGATGTTTCCATTACAACCTACAGCTCCTCATCCAGGTGAACAGCCCCTCTTTCCAATCCATGGTCTCTCCTGCCCATCCTCCTTCTCACCAAAGGCTGCCTCTGGACACCCTCAAATCTCAGCCAAGCACTGAGAATTGCAAGGGGTGAATTCCATTTTAGGCACTTGGCCTGACTCAAATGAACACTGTATGCTAAATATTAAATACTTATATACAATTCCTCTGCAGAAGATGTAGAAGAGGCTCTTCCTCAATTGTGTAATATGTTTTTTCTCAGTGTGAACAATTGTGTGTGTATCGACTAAAGACAGATGTACCCTACCTGCCTGCTCTGCGTCTGGCCTTGAGTACAATCATGACTAAAATAATCTCTGCCCTCAGAGCGTTTATGGTTGAGTGAAAGAAAAAAGTAAATACAAATTATATACATCTGCAACCTGCTTTGATGGATTGGGTGAAAAAATTCAAATTAGATACATCCTGCAGGATTCAGGGATTATTGATAATAGAGGTGAAAGTTCAGAGAAGTCTTTATGTTTTATTCCCTTACAGATTGGAGGAACAGATTTGTGATTGTTTTTTAAAAGCAAAATGCTTTCAAAATTTTGCCTGAAATTCAATGGAAAGTTTTGCATAAAATTTCTGGGCTTCAATGAGAAAAAAAATATTTGGCAACATGAATATCTATTGTGTGGTTAGGAATCTTTTTAATGTCCCTTTTGTATGCACTTAAAAGTCAAAGATTCACACCAGCTATTCAATTCATTGAATTTAACAGCTGTGTCTTCTGCTTAATTACTAGTTTATCTTTCCCTTGCTCTTTGAAAGTGAATGCTGTATGCAAATTGCTAGGTATACTTGGTAAGGTGTAGGCATAAATGCTATAGTCTGAAATTGTTAAAATTCATTTTACCTATATAGCTGTTCCATGGAAGAAAGTTAACAATGACATTTTATTTACTATACCGGGAAAATGCTATGTTTATCTTAAATCGTTATCATTTCAAGATGGTATTTCCAACGTCTTGTCAAGTTTTTGCAATAGAAAATTTAAATTCTGCATTGTTGTTTTTTAAATAAGCATTTTTCCGTTCCATTTCTATTTCATTCCATTTTCCAAAAATCTGCTAACTTCATTATCTTTGAGAAACAAAGTACTGGTTCATCTTTAAACTGGTGGTTTTTTTTGTTCTCAGTAGCCTGCTCGGAACCATACTCTGCACCAAGTTTTTAGCTATTTGATCTGGAATCTAATGGAATTAGAAAACAGAAACATGTAAAACCATTACTTTCTCATTATCTCTCTTCTTCTGGTAACACTAGAGAGAGATTCAAAGCACGTCCTATTTGTGTGTGGCAACCCTCATTGCTTTCCTTGGGAGAGGAAGAGCAGTGTAATCCAAGGTCATCAGCAGGTTACTAGGGCAAATATTCTGGGTCTACCTATAATCCTGTGAGGAGAGGAAATTTCATGGACTGCTGCCTATACCGTTATCAGGTCCTGTAGGTCTTTGCAGAAATGCAAACCTGCAGAAGGCTGCCCTACACAGATTTCTTTCAGTCCCATATCCAGGTCTCAGGAAAAATGTGCAAGTAGGACAAGAAAAATAGAATCCCACAACCAAATATTTACTTGCTCACCCTTCTCTGTCTTGGGTCTTACCTTAATTCTCCTTTACTGCTTTGCGGTTTCAGGTCCAGGTAGAATGGCAAGGAAACTATTTGGAAGTGTTCTACATGCGGGAAGGTGTATCAGTTAGAGGTTGTTGGTTGCAAGCAACAGGCCAATAAAAAAGAAACAGACCATTTTGCTTCATGTATTTGAAAGATTAATACATTCATGTTTTGGGGCAGTGGCCTCATCTTAACACTAGAAATGTAATTTAAAAGACTCACCCCCAGGAAAAAAAAATCCAAGTAAAACAGAATCTAGCACACAGAAAAAAACCTGTTACTCCTGTTTTGGGAAGGGAACCTGGCAATGTGTATTAATAGTTAGGAAAATGATCATGCCCTTTGACATAATCTTAACCTGTAGCCATCAAAAAAGTTTGTTATTTATTAAGTTTACATTTTTGGTAAATTTTCAAAATGCATTTAACCTTGACTTTCATTTGGAGAATACCTTCATAAATTATGATTTGGTGGAATTCAACATTTAATCAACATTTCAAAATATTTTTTGGATAGCTCTGTGACCAGGGAATTTTTTTGTTTTTTTTTGTTTATTTTTGTTTTTCTTTCCATTACTCTAGGAGGTGGATCAAAAACAATCTTGCTGTGATTTATGTCAAAGTGTGTCCTTCCTATGTTTTCCTCTAAGAGTTTTATAGTGTCCGGTCTTACATGTAGGTCTCTAATCCATTTTGAGTTTATTTTTGTGTATGTTGTTAGGGAGTGTTCTAATTTCATTCTTTTACATGTAGCTGTCCAGTTTTCCCAGCACCACTTATTGAAGAGACTGTCTTTTCTCCTTTGTATATCCTTGCCTCCTTTGTCATAGATTAGTTGACCATAGGTGCATGGGTTTATCTTTGGGTTTTCTATCCTGTTCTATTGATCTATATTTCTGTTTTTGTGCCAGTACCATATTGTCTTGATTACTGTAGCTTTGTTATATAGTCTGAAGTCAGGGAGTCTGATTCCTCCAGCTCCATTTTCTCCCCTCAAGAGTGACCATGGAATTTAACACTCTCAAATTTGTGACTCAGAGCTGCAGTAATCACTCCCAAGGGGCACCATTCCCAAAGATGTGCAAAATATGAATCGTGGACTCAGGCAGAGAACCTTAATGCACAGAGAGCTGGTTTAGAGCCAGCTCCCTGAATCTGAGACTCACAAACATACCTCTGCCTTTAGCTGAGAGTGCTTTTAACTTGGAATTTGAATCAAATTTAGCACCAAGTCTTCTGAAGTGAAATGTCAGCTATTTAATGGAATAGTTTTAATTAAATGATAATGGCTTTTGTGTTATATAAAAAGAAAGTAAGCAAATTCCAAAATGGAAGACTGAACAGCTAATTCTAATGAGGAAATCAGACTTATGAACACAGACAACAAAGTTCTTATTAATTGCTTTCTTTAATGAAAATTTATTTTGTTCAATTTGCCTCTGTATTAACTTTTATAAGTAGAGTGTATTTCCTATATTTATATTAAGTTTTTAATTACAATAGGTTTTTCTGAGTCATCTTACTCAGGATGTGAAAAATAGAATAATACTGAAGTTAAATTGTTACTGCGACTTGAGATAAACTTTATGTCATTGATTAAAACTCACTTTCAATATGATTTATTTTAAAAAACAAATTTTTAAGCCAGATGTAGTATTAATTTAAAGTCAAAATTATTTTTCCTCCAAAATTAGCCATTAATATCTCAAAACTGAAAATATTTCTCATTTCTGTGGATAAGATTTTGGATATTCATTACCGAGTTTATGGTTACTATGATTAATTTAAACAATAGGAACCAGAGCAACTTTGAGAAGATTTGCACTCAAGTGAAATTAATAATTGAGTGATCAGCAACTTTAATGTGCACATACACAGATATGCTTACCACTGTTTATATTGGGATGACCTTTTACTGGGTGTGTTACCAACTCGGGTCCCTGGACCTTTTAATCAATAGAAATTGATAAGAGACCAGAGGAGAAATTCAGGCAAGGCCTTATTGAGACTCCTGCTGCAGCAGAGGGAAGAGAAAACAAGTAACAGGTGTCCTTGCTCGCTCCCTGAGCAAGGAGCTCCCTGAGCTGGTTCCTTAAATGGAGGGTGGGTAGGGGCGGATAGGTGGATTGGGCTGGAGGGGTGCCTTAGTTGGTCTGCCCACCTCACTGGTGGTACTGTGTGCAGTGATCCTGTGCAGTACCCTGCTTTTGCTGCTGGCACCTCAGAGGTGGCAGTAGGTTTGGGACTTTTTGTATCTTACTGTTCACAGTCTGCCCCAAGTGCACATGTACAATATGTGGTTATTTTTAGTCCCTTATAGTTCCTTGTGTTCTGTTGCTCTAGGAGACATCTGTTCAGGTACAAGCACCCCGGTAAAGGGCCCCGGGTCCAAGCCTATCTCAGTAGCTTCAATCTTTTCAACATTTATCTATCAACAGCCTCCATTTCTTTCCTACTTTCACCTTATATAAAAACTTTAAATCTGTCTTTTAGCCAAATTACTCTATTGAAAATGTTCTGAGAAATCCAGTGATTTTTCTAATTGCCAGTGCCAATAATTTTTAATACATTTTAAACAAGTTTAACATAAGACATTGAAAAATGCACAGATTATAACTATATAGCTCAATGAATTCTCTCTTCTAAAGGTAACCACTAACCTTTACCTTTATGGTTTAGTTTTGCCTGATTTTTGAAATTTATGTAAATACAACCATATAGCTTCCCCCCACCCCTGCTTCTTTTACTCCACACTGTATCTTTGAAATTCTTCTATGTTATTAGGTGTAGCTATTTATTTATCTTTCCATAGAGTATTCCTTTATAGAATATAATTACCCATTTTACTGCTGTGGGACATTTGGCCTTTGATCAGGTTTTGACTATTATGAATAATGCTTCCATGAACACTTTTGTGCACATATTCTATTGAGTTATATATTTAGGAGTAGACTGCTGTGTCATAGAATGAATATTCTCAACTGTCGTTGACAATACCAAAAAGTTTCTTAAAATTGTGGTAACAATTTATGTCTCCACCAGAGCTATAGGGTTCTATAAAAATCTTATTTTCAGTCTTAACTTTTAACTGTTTTGGTAGGTGATTAGTTATATCTCATTGCATTTTTTATTTGCATTTCCTTAATTACTAGTGAAATGTGTCACTTTTCACAAGTCTGTTGTTTACTTGGATTTCCTCTTTTATGCAGCACTGGTTCAAGGCTCATCCTCATTTTTAAAAAATGGGTTGTCTTTTTCTTATTGATTTGTGGTTATATGTGTACACATATCTCCTCCTAGTCTGTGGCTTGCCTTTTACTGTCTTAACTGTGTCTTTTGATGAACATACATTTTTAATTTCAATAAAGTCATATTTGTCCATTTTCCTTTATTGTTAGCACTTTTTATATTTTGTTAAGTCAGTCTCTCATCCCGAAGGCATGAGAATATTTCCTATATTGTCTAAATATTTTATTGATTTACCTTTTAAAAATCACTTCCAGACGTTGTGGGAATTAAAGAACAAATCAAACAAGGCTTGTAGGAACATTATTTACGAAAAGTGGAGGATCTTAAGTTCGATATAAATGGCTCTAAGTCAAGGGCTCAAGCAGTTTTTACTTAAAAAATTATATACTCCAAGGTTCAGAAGAAGGAAGATATAAATAGCATTTTTAGGAAGAATCGTGGTTCATCCTGGCAGCTGTGGACTTTGTGATTTTCCACTTAATTGGATTACAATATTCCTGAGTGTGCTAAAGAGTGAGTTGCTTGGACACGTCAGGAATGCAAGCTTAGCTTCACTGAAGACCATCAACAGGGAGCCGCATACCTCATACAGAGGAAGGGCTTTGAACTTGCAGGAAAGGCAATACATCTCAACTAAGATATATGTGTTAGGAGAAAAATCATAGTCCTTGTTTTTTTTCCATTCACTTGGATTTTTATCTTAATTCTGGTGTATATATCACTGAACAGAAAATAAAACAGGAGCCATTTACCTGAAAGATAAAAGTATTAAGGGAAATCAATTTCACTTTTACTTAAAATGGAATCAGTTCTACAATTTGGTTTCTTTTTTTTTCTTTACACTCCTATTTTACACTTCCAATTAGTAATACTTTCATGAAATATCTAACAGATGGAATAAAAGTATATATAGATATGAAGGTAAATATACTTACTGGTCCCACTTGCCTTGTTAAGCTAATTTTCTATTAGACAAAATAGATCCAACACTCTTGGTTAAATAAATTAATAATGATTAAAATAGTCAGGATTCCCGGAAAGGGGCAAGACTTGAACTCAATCTTGAGTGAGTTTAATTTTAGTCATTTGAAAGAACTTGAGTAAAGAAATCACAGAAGTGTGAATGACTTGGTTTGGGCTGGGTTCTTGAAGGGTGGTGGATGGTGGGGAAAGTCCAAATTTAGGTGACACCTGATTTGGAAAACATCAAAAACTAGGCAGGTGGGTGTGGATTTGATGCATCAGGAAATGTGGAAAGCTGTTAGAGAAATTGACGAGTGATGAAAGCATTGTTTAAGAAAAGCTAACTGTGCAGTTGTGAGCAGAAGGAACTACAGTGGTGAGATTCTGTGAAGGGCAGGCCAGCTGAGAATTGATCATGTGGACTGAACAGGGGCTTTCAAATCAGAAAAGGCTGGCTGTACTCCCAGCTCTACCATCTAGCCTCTCTAAACCTCCTTCTCCTTGTGTTAATCAGTAATCTTTTGCTGGCAAGTGACTGAATCTCACTTCAGTCTATGTTTAAAAAAAAAAAAAAAGTGTTGGACAGTAAAATGGACTGATTCCCAAATCTGAGGGAAAGTTGAACAGCCAAGCTTTGGGAAACACAAACCAAGGTAACTGGGGGGGACTCAAGAAATGAAACTAGAGATTTAAAACTGCCTGGATTCTCTCTTCCTCTCTGGGGAAGGGGTGTGAGAAGATTTCACTGTGAAGTAAGGGACGTGGCTACTGGTATGTAGCTCTTCTTAGCTCCTTCACGAAGAGAAGAGGACTCTTTCCATAGCTACAGTTCTTAAGTTTTGAGAAAAGACTAGCTTACGACCTTAGGCAAGTTCTCTCTGTGCTTCTGTCTCCTTATCTGATAAATGGGAAAAGTACTAGGACCTAAGTCATAAGGTCGTTGTGAGAATTAAATGCCTTAAAATATTTAAAATATTTGGAATAGTTGCCAGTAGCTCATCCCTGGACCATCATTATGGTTCCATGTTTGACCTAAACATGCCTGGGGGGAGGGATAAGTGCACTGTCATTGACACCATTGGGGGGATGGGAGATAATGCCCCAAAAGACTATGAGGGGAAGAAAGGGGTGTGGGGCAGACAAAAGCAATCGCTTTCTTCCATTCTTCATTCATAAAAGCTTTACTATTGAGTTATAATGTAAATGTGAGTATTAATAATAATTAATAATGACAATAATAATGCATATAAAGTGTCTGTCCCATCTCAGGCCTTCAAGATATGTCAGCTATGCAGTCTGCACGTGAAAAAAACCCAGGCCTGGGCTGTGGATACCAGTAATGCAAATTAACGAAATAAATATTTTGAAGAAAAATCAGATAGACTTGGATTGGTTTGTGGATTGTATTGATGGTGGACCTGGACTGTCACTATGGATGTTTTATCTTTTGGCTGTACCTTGCAGCAAAGAGCAGTCATATCGTATATGTTACATTAAAAATATAAGTTTTGATCCTTTCTCCTATGGGTGGGAGGGTTTCCCAGTAAAAGGTGCATCCTGCAATCTCTCCAGCTGAGTGGTATTCAGTCTGCTCTAATAGAGTCAGGCCTCAGCATCCTGCCGGTCCCCTGGGACCTTGGGTTATAGTTCCTTCTGTCATCAGGTCCCAGCAGAGAAGGCAGTGTCCATGGCTGGCTAGAGAGACTTTGCTAATCCAAACAAATTCATGGGAAAGGAATCTTCTTTTTATGAGGCTAATGGGGTATTGTGGCTCTTACCAGTTAACTACCAGATGATCCAGTCATTTACTCTTTGCTCCACACAAATATTTCACATTATTCGAAATGCAAACCAATATTTATATCATCATAGTACATTGTTTACAAATTTGAGTCTATAGGCTTCTACTAATTGAATCAGTACTCTTGTGGTTGTGTTTTTAAAAATCCACTTTATGGCGCACTGAGAAGGGAAATCAGGCCCAAGAGTGATAATCCCAGACCATTTGCAGGCTCAGAAATAAGAGAGAGGCCTGAGTCAAAGATAATTCCAGGTTTTTAAAGGCTTCAGTTGAGAAGTAGGAAACTATGTTTTCATTTCAAACCCTTTGGAATATGCAAATAAATAAGCATGCAAAGATCTCTGTGTATATTATGTGCTCAAAATGAGCAAGAAAAACTACAGATTTCAGCAAAACTTACCATTGTGACATTGCTCTGAAAAAATTTATGTGAAAGAAGGAGTTGGGTAAGGATTTGATTGACACAGATTATCCCTGCAGGAAAGAAAAAGCCTAGGGAGAGAATAAGGCAGAGAAACTGAATTTGTGATTTGTCCTACAAGAGCCCAGCAGACCAGAGGGAATTAAAGAAAGGAGGTTGGGAACGAAACAGGGAAGGTCAAATGTAGGGGGTAGAAAAAGAAGCTGCAGAGGCTTCCGTAAAACAGGAGATTGTGAGATACCTTTGCTTCAAGATGATACTCTCCAAAATGTGGAAAAGGAAAAGAAGCGTTGTTATTTGAGATGTTTATTTGACCTCATGTTAAACGTTTATGACACTCATTGACCAGAGTTTTATTTGACATGAAATATGCCTAGCCTGTACCTAACCTTTCTCATTTCTTTACGATCTTAATAATCCCCGGGGCTGCCATATGTACACAGTCCAGCCCTGCCCCTCGCCACACACCTGTGTATATGTGTATAAATATAATAATTCTTTTAGAGAAGGAAAAAGCAATGCTGATCTCACGCATTTTGGGAGTGTGCCTGTGGGACACGCAGCTCATTTACTTGTACGTCAGTTTCATGTGAAGTTTATTATTAGTGCATCAGCTCACTTTGGAATTGGAGTCTTCTAAATTAGCTAATTATATTGACCAAATGAATTAATAAGCACCAGTCACCATCCTAGTTAATTAACAGCAGCAGAAGCAGTAGCAGTAACCATTTCCATCTCTCTAGTATTTTACAATTTACAAAGCACTCTCACAGATTTATCTCATTGGATAAATGAGCATGCAATGAGTGCAGCATGCCTTCGACTGGCTCTTTACATAAACAAAATGATACATTTAAATAAGGGTAGGTAACCCTTTTCTCACAACCATAGAGATAGACTTCTGTCCCAAGGCCTGTTTCAATAAAAAGTTTATGTGGACCAAATATCAGTCGCAACAGGAATAACAGGTTTAATTAACATGAGAGACACAAAGAGAGCAGTTTAACATCCAAAATTACAGTGGCCTACATGCTGAGCATTGGACTGTGCTAAAGAAAAGTACAATGAGCTCCACTGCTGCTGAAGATTAATTGGAATGATTCCTATGTAGTAGGAAAGTGTGGCTCATTTTTGCTTGAAAAAATGTTAAATGTACTTAGCACTCATTCCTTTTGTGATTAATTTTTGGCTGATTATCATTTAAAAACAGTTTTTGGCCTAATGTTTTCTAACAGCTTTACTGAGGGTTAACTGACATATAATAGCTTATATTTACGTACACACTTTGATGAGTTTTGACATACGTGTGCTCTTGTGAAAGCATCAGCACAACCAAGATAATGAACGTATCCATCACCCTGAAAATTTTCTCAGTGCCCCTTTGTAATTCACTTCCCATGCCCCCCTCTTCAGGCAACCATGGATCTGCTTTCTGTCACTATAGAGTAGTTTGCATTTTCTAGAGTTTTATATAAATACAACAATACAATATGTACACTTTTGGTCTGGGTTCTTTCACTTAGCATAAATAATTTTTTTAAATTAATTTATTTATTTAGTTTTGTCTGCGTTGGGTCTTCGTTTCTGGGCGCGGGCTTTCTCTGTTTGAGGTGAGCGGGGACCACTCTTTGTTGTGAGGCTTGGGCTTCTCCCGTTGCAAAGCGTGGGCTCTAGGCGCATGGGCTCAGTAGTTGTGGCTCACGGGTTCCAGAGCACAGGCTCAGCAAGTGTGTCGCACGGGCTTTTTCACGGCATGTAGGATCTTCCCAGACCAGGGCTCGAACCCGTGTCCCCTGCATTGGCAGGCAGATTCTTCACCACTGCGCCACCAGGGAAGCCCAGTATAAATAATTTAAGATTCGTCCGTGCTGTTAATGAGTATACATAGTTCTTTTCTTTTTAATGCTGAGTTGTATTCCATTAGATAGATAGTTTATGATTTGGTTATCATTCACCTGTTGATGGTCATTTGGTTTTTTCTAACTTTGGGTTCTTGCAAGTAAAGCTGCGATGAACATTTACGTACAAGTCTTGATATGGCTATATTCTTTCAGTTGTCTTAGGAGTGGGATAGCTGGATCATACGGTAAATGTATGTTTAACTCTTTAAGAGACTGTCAAACTGTTTTCTAAAACTGGAAATCTAGCAGATTGTTTAAAAAACAAACATTTCTTCAACATAAATTTTAACTTGCCACTTTTTGAAACAGTTGATTCCTGGTGTGTTTGTGTGTATTGTTCAAATTAATTAATACAATTAGTCTTAATTGAGTTGATACGTGTTTTAGAATTTTTGATTGACATGCTCAAGTTTCCTCCAATAGATTTTTTTCAATCTATTTAGAGCTAATATGCCAAATACAATCTCATTATCCATTTGCAGCACCCATTCCATTGCGTGGGCTGTCACACAAATATGTCAGTCACTTGCTCTGCTTCTTCCCTTGTTTATTTTGAGGTTAACAGAAAGATCGTTACTAAAATATCCACATGAAGATTTGCATTATATGGAGATTTTAGTTATAAATACAAATTAATTGAAATGAGGAATCTCAGAAAAAGATTTATTTCTGGAAATACACATCTCCTTAGAAATAGTAAGTAACCAAGTTTGACACACAAGCCATAGAACATAGAGAGAGTTGAATGCAAATTTACAGATGCCTGTCCCCAGCTCTGCTTTCCTGCTTTATGGGGTTTTCTTCCTTTAACGTGAAAATTACTATCGTCCCCATTCCATGCATGGAACCAGCAACCCCATCCCTTCCCACGTTGCTGGAGATTTTGGGGCCTGCGTTTCTCTTGCTTTAAGTTCCTGCTTCCTTTGAACTCTTGCTTTCCTCTGTGTCTTGCCTCCTACAACTGGCTTCTTCTGTCTGCCCCAGACCAGCACAAATACATAGCAGCCAGCTTTTCTTCAATACAAATGCAGGGTTCTTGCCTATAGCAGAGTAGTAGTACAGGTTTGGATACATAGAGGACATAGGATGTGAAGGGCAAGGGATTGTTTCACAGCACAGCAAACAATTTAATTGAAAATGAAACATTATTTTTCTGGAGGTCTTTAACCATCTGCCTTAGAAAATTTTTGCTCGACACCATATTGCTCTCCCCCTCCCCCTTTCTCCAGATCCTTGTCAGTCTCCCCTTCTCTCAGCTGTCTAGAATCCCTTAATACCTAAAGGGTTTCCGAAGAGCCTTCATTTTCTTTTTTTTTTTTCTTTTTTTTTCCTTTTTTTTTTCTTTTTTTTCCCCACGGTACGCGGGCCTCTCACTGCTGTGGCCCCTCCCGCCGCGGAGCACGGGCTCCGGACGCGCAGGCCCAGCAGCCATGGCTCACGGGCCCAGCAGCTCCCGGACCGGGGCACGAACCTGCGTCCCCTGCATCTGCAGGCGGGCTCTCAACCACTGCGCCACCAGGGAAGCCCCATTTTCTTTTTTTAACATCTTTATTGGAGTATAATTGCTTTACAGTGGTGTGTTAGTTGCTGCTTTCTAACAAAGTGAATCAGCTATACGCATACATATGTCCCCATAGCCCCTCCCTCTTGCATCTCCCTCCCACTCTCCCTATCCCACCCCTCTAGGTGGTCACAAAGCGTGGAGCTCATCTCTCTGTGCTACATGGCTGCTTCCCACTAGCTATCTGTTTTACATTTGGTAATGTATACATGTCCATGCCACTCTCTCCAGAAGTGCCTTCCTTTTCTCGCATAGACTAAAGCAGTCCTTCTCAAGCTTAATGTGCACCTGGATCACCTGGAGATCGTTTTAAAATACAGATTCTGATTAATATGTCTGGAGTGCGGCCTGAGATTCTGCATTTCTAACAAGCTCCCAGGTGATGTTGTTCTGCAAGTCGAAGGGCCATGCATTTAGAACTACTGGCCTGGAACAGTCTAACTCTGGTCTCTATCCATGTCTGAGCCTACCTTTGTCTATCCTAGCGGTTTTGAACTTGGGTCAATTTTGCCCCCCGAGGGACATTTGGTAACATCTGGAGACATTTTTGATTGTCACAACTGGGGGGGAGAGTGCGATTTGCATCTCATGGTAGAGGCCAGGGATGCTGCTAAACATCCTGTTATGCACAGGACAGTACCCTTCCTCAAAAAGAATTATCCAGTCCAAATGCCAGTAGTGCTGTGGTTTACAAACCTTGATTTATTCCAATACTCGAAACTACTTTGCTGAATACAAGACCACCTACCAGTGTCTCCACCCTTAGAAGACCATTTATGTGGTGATTTTAAGTTTTAATAGGAGTCAACTCTGAGGCTTTGCTTCCTTAGCTCAGCTGCCAGTTTCTATGTGGAGAGTCCGTCTTTCCCTTCTATCTCCTCTCCCTTTATTTGAAGGCAGAAGCAGCTGAAGTCAGTTTGTTGTCTTTGTTTGTTTTAAATATCAATAAAAAAATTTCCCTGCCAAGTACAAGTGCAATATAAATGTATATTTATCGTTATGCACATAAAGGAGACCTCAAGCATCCTGCTAGCACAATTAAAAAATTTTTATAAATGTATGAGGAAAGGAACTAATTTACCTGACAGAGTTCTGGTTTAGGTTAAAGAATAATTCTCTCTGCTTTCCTCAACTTCTACCTGTGACCTACCAATTACCATTCTAGTTACCTGAAGGTCTGTTTAACTAGAGTATAAAATCAATATGCATGATAATGAATAGTCCCCAAATAATATAAAAGAATTGACCTTGATGGAATCAGGGACTTACCAAGAGTGAGCTTGGAGGGGTTGGTATTGCCAACATTCCTAGGAATAAGCCCATGGGGACAGGAATTATGTAAAAGGAAAAAGTCCTAGATTAGTATAATGGTTAAGGGTAGGGGCTAGAGCCAGAGTGCCTGGGTTGGAATCATAGCTACACTGATTACTAGCTCTATCACCTTGGCAGAGAAACTACATATAGCAGTGTAGGGCGTCTAATGGCACGCCCTGGAGTTGTGCAAAGCACAATCTGTACATGTATAGCCCTGAATCTTGGGCGCCTTTAAAAATTATTCTGTGCCTCTTTTTCCTTATTTGTAAATGAAGGATTTAGAACAAAGGCTGGCATATGGTAAACATCCAATAAATGCCATGTCATTAATTTTCTTTACAAGGTAAGCAAAGAGGTAATAGGGATTTCCATGAAACACAGGATTTTTTGGTGACTTTGGGAGGAACTACAGAGAAGGAAATAGAGAGGATTGAAGACAAAAGAATATTTGATATATACCCTTATTGTTAATGCAAAAATAATAGGACAAAATTCTATTCAATTAATAATTATGACTCCAAATACCAAGCTTCAGGACTCTTGAGTCAGAATGAGAGACAGTCCATTTACTTAGGAAGAAATTAGGTCAGGATCAAGAACAGTAGAAATAGCTAAAGGAGAATAATGTGGGAAGACTTCATTCAATATTATTCAACAAGTATTTATTGAACACAATGATAGGTGCCGGGGATGCAGTGATGAATGAGATGACAAGGTCTTGACCTCTGAAATGTATCATTCAGCTGGAAAGACAGACAAGAAAACAAGCAATTACAGTGCGTTAAGAAGGACAGGGTGATTTGAGGGCACGCATTTTGTGTTCAGCCTAGGATTTACTATATGTTTTTCTGAAAATTTTGAAGGGAAGTGTTTTAAAATTTTTAATGGTAACAATTATAAGGGAGGAAAGTTGTAACTATTAAATACCCTCTTCTTCAGATTTCACATGGGTCATGCTTCTTTCCTGCTATCTCCAGGTGGAGCATATGAATGCCGCCAAGCTCACTCATTCAGCATTCCTTCACCTCCCACACCATGCGAAGGAACAGGTTAGGAAAGGGCCATGTGTGATAACTTCCCATTGAAATTAAAGGTGGTTTTGGTTCACTTTGCGAGGATTATGTGAAAGTAATGGACTAGTTCTCTGTCAGTAAGATTCCAGAGAAGATGGAGAAATGGCCAGAGGTTCTTGAAGAATTGTGGCCAGCTAGCTTCACTTTCACCTTGTCCTCTTGTTCCTTGACTCTTGAGTCAAGTCTTAGCATCTCCCTTTTTCTCTAGAACGTGGGTTGGGTATCTCTGGTGCAAGGAGGGATACGCTATGGCTTGCAACTCCACCTTAGTCCAGCTCCATGCCCTAGTCCTGAACTGGCTCATTTATCACCCTACTTGATCCATACCAGCCTCATTTCATTTAGAAAAGCCTTCACGGAACTATGACAACACCATGCCCACAGATTTTCTTAAGTGGTGATCAATGCTTTGGCCACATGAAGAGCATTTTTTTGCATCTTTTTAAGGAACCACTACTGAGAGTGTATCTATTACATTACTCAGTAAAGATCACTGTGACTTTTTTCCAGAATTTACTGCCAGGCAAGTGATGGTCTCTGGAGAAAATACTATAGATAGTTACAGCTGTGAAGCCACCTGCCTCAGCTGCAAGGAAGTTCAGAGCTAAATTTAGTACTCAGGCAGAGGATTACATCATCCTCAGTTTCCTTTTTTTCTATTAATTTACAGTCTGTCTTAATTTTATTTCCTATGTACGTGCCTTTTCTATAAGAAGACTGGTTTCTTTTTATGAAAGTAGGAAATATATAAATTATACATTTATTTTTAAGGTAATAATATATTTGATAATGTCTTCACAGTTCTTCAAGTCATCCAGTGTCAAATCTTATACTCCTCTCTTCCCCATCTCCCTCATTCCCTAAAGCTATGTCATATCAGTTTTTTCTTTAGAAAATCTTTATAGCCATTCCCCCCCGCCCCCGCCATCCCTATTGCTCCTACTGAAGTCCCGGCTCTTACCATATTCCACCTGGGTTATTACAACATCCTCCTATCTGACCACTTGGGCTTAAGTGTGTCCCCCTGAATCTAGCCTCAATACCCACATTCAGTAAGTGCGAATTTCATTATGCTACTCATATGCTCAGAAACTTACAATGATTCTCCATTCGTATGCTAAGTTTTACCTTTGCCAAGCCCTTTGGCCATATCTTGCTTGCTTGTCTCTTATTTCCTTTTAACTTCTCTTATTCAAACTCCACTCTTGTTTAGCTTGTTTCCTACCACCCCATACCTGTCTCCAAATTTTCTCTCACCACGGATGCTTTCCTTCCTCCCTCCCCTGCTCAGTTTAAATGCTTTTTTGTTTTTAAGTAGTATTATCTTAGCAGGTGGTATCAGAGTTTCTCTTAGGAAGAGAATCATCTTTGGTCAGGAAACATAAAAACTAAACTTTGATAAGTTGCTTGGAGTGAAAGATGGGACCTTGGGGGCATGGGTCAGAAGCAGGTAAGGCAGAAAAGGAATACTTGATGCCTCTGCATTAGAGATGGGCAGAACTAGGAATGGAAAAGAGCAGAGGAGAGCAAAGGGGCAGCCTAAGCAACAGGTGGAATGTTTTACAAACAGGAGGTCCGATATTCAATTTGAAATTCTTTTCTTTGCGGTGATGGAAACTCCCTCCTCATTTTCCCCAAACTTCACTTTGACTGACTCTTTACACACAGGCCTAGTATGAGGGTTTCCTGATAGAAATCACAGAAATGAGCTGTTTCTCCTTTGATTCAATGCAGAACAGAATATTGTTTTCTTCTGAGCTAGATTTTAAGCTCCTCGAGGGCAGAAGTTACAACTTAACTTCCTTGAGATTCTTCACAGGGTGAAGCACAGAGCTGGGCAGTCACCTACCCAATTTACCAATGACAAAACTGGCCCTCAAGTAGATGTGATGAACAGTTCCCAGGGGTATTTACAATGGGCAGAGTAGGTAACATACTCACATGTAAGAGGCAAGTAAATTGTTGCAAAACCTGTTTTTAGGAAGTGAGCTACAATGTTCTCATTTACAGCAGAGGTTGGAAAACTTTTTCTATAAGGGCCAGATGGTAAAGATTTTTGTCTTGTGGATGATAATGTCTGTGTCACAAGTACTCAAGTCTGTGTTGTAATGTGAGAGCAGTCATACACAATAGGTAAACAAATAACCATGGCTGTGTTTCAATAAAACTTTATTTATGGACACTGAAATCTGAATCTCATACACTTTTCATGTGTCATGCAATGTTATTCTTCTTTTGATACTTTTCAACAGCTTTAAAAGTAAAAACCATTCTTATCTTGTGGGCTGTATTAAAAACAGGTGATAAACCAGCTTTGGCCCTGAGGCCTTGGTGGGTAACCCCTAATTTAGAGAATCTATCTTGCTTGCTTGTGTTTTATGAAGTAAGCTCTTATTTTTAAAAAATATACACTCTAAGCTCTTATTTTAAAAAATCAACACTCTACCCTGGGAATTCCATGTATAATTTTGTTTGAAAATAATGTTTTCCTGCTTTAAAACAAGTATGAGAACTCATAATAATGATTTTAGACCATCATCAAATGGTTTGATTTCCCTTGAGTCACTATTAGAACTATGAACTGCGTGTCAGAGCAAGCAACTATAAATGACTCAAACACATGGGTTGAGAGAGAACACATGTAGGGCATGGATACCTAACATTTGTATATTTGATGGCTACATCTCATAGACTGTTTTCTTTTTTTTCCCCCAAATCTCTAGACCAGTTGGAGACTCTGTTTCAATTAACTGTGTGCCCATTTGCATCTTTGCCACTCTTGGAGAACTTAAAATGTGTCTACATTAAATTTGTGCAACATTCCTGAGCTTGGTATCTAGTGTCTGGTGACTTTAGGAAAATTATTTAAGTTTTTAAGCCAAAATTCAGAAGAATATTTTGACTTCAGACTGAAAATAATGCAAGGTTGTAATTTTCTTACAGAAATTCCTAAAGTTAGAGCTTAACTTGTCTGGGGAAGAAATTCATAATTCAGGAGTTCCCATTAGTTTTTGGAAGCCCAGAAAAGCTTGAGTCTAATTCATATACTATCAAATTTTTGTTGTTGTTGCATTTTTTCCCACCACGGGTCATTTAACTATAAAGTCTCATTAACCATTTTTGTAAAGATATCACAATACACTGAAGAGATTATTGTAACATTAAAAAAAATATTCTGATAACCCATTTTACACTGATTACACTCCTGACTCAACATAGTTAGAACACATTCTGTTCTAAATTTGTCCAAAAGGGCTAGAGAAAAAAATTTTTTTAAGATAGAAAAGGATAATGATACCAGAAAAGCAAATACACATCAGTAAACCCACAGAAAAGAGCCATAGGTATGCTCTTGCCAAATAAATGTGAATGTATTGGAACCAAATATAACATGAATCATAACCTGAATGACCCCCCCACTCCCATGTATATCAATGTGATTTGCCTTCTTATTGCTATATTGAATCATGTTTGGAGAAGATAACAATTTCTTCCAGTTTTAATGTTTTTCTTTTTTCCTATTGTGAGTAGCATTTAATCCTTTTGTGTTAAAAATGTATGGAGTTCATATTACATATACAATAGCCAAAACGGTAAAGAAAATTGAGGCAAGTAAAGAAAACAGTTACATTTGGCTTACTAAAATTGTCTTTCTTCTAGATTCTAGTGGTCTCTGGACATCCCTCACACTATCACAGTGGTAAAACTATCAGAAAGATACTTCATCTTCTAGCAGAACGTATTCAAATCTAGGTACATATGCTTAAAGTTGGGGGTAAATGTTAATTAGATAAATGTTGATTTTCAAGCTATTAAAACCAATGATGACTAAATGAAGAAGGGAATGTGTATTTCCAACCAAAAGCAAAGCTACCAGAAGTTTCTGCAGGAAAAAAAAAAAAAAAAAGACAAGTTTGGATCCCAGCTGTGTGTATGGGTGATGATGTTTAGTGTCAGTTCAGTTTTGAAAATCCACTGAAACTAATTTATAAAAAAGTAAATTTATAATTTGGTAGGTTGATTTTTTTCACTTTTTTTAAAACAGTTTTATGTTCCTTAGCTACAACCTACATATTAGAAAGTAACACAGTGATTGGAAGTGTAAGGTTACGAATGATAATAAATCAAAGAAAGAAAGAGAGAGAGAGAAAAGGAAGAACTTGAGAAAAGGAAGAAAGTTTCTTATCTGGGCCCCCTGGGAATGATTAGATGATCTTTTCTTCCCCCACTGTCTAGTTTTCAAGATTACAGTGAATATAAAATTCACTCAGTTGAAGAGGATGAAAATCAAGGCAGTTTCATAGCAGTCTTGATGTTGGATATCATTAGTACTCCAACTTTGCTCTTCTCCTTCAATACTGTGTTGGCTCTTCTGGGTCTTTTGCCCCTCCATGTAAATTTTAAAATGAGTTTGTCAATATTCACAAAATAACTTGCTGTGATTTTGGCTGGGATTGCATGAAATATATAGATCAATTTCTGAAGAAGTGACAACTTGACAATTTTGAGTCTCCCTATCTATGAGCATTTATCTCTCCATTTATTTAGTTTCATTCATCATAGTTTTGTAGTTTTTCTCATATGGCTCTTTTTTTTTTTTTTTTTTTTTTTTTTTTTTAACATCTTTATTGTAGTATAATTGTTTTACAATAGTGTGTTAGTCTTCCCTCTACAACAAACTAAATCAGTTATACATACACACATGCTCCCACATCTCCTCCCTCTTGCATCACCCTCTCTCCCACCCTCCCTATCCCACCCCCCCAGGCGGTCACACAGCACAGAGGTGATCTCCCTGTGCTATGCAGCAGCTTCCCACCAGCTATCTAATTTACATTTGATAGTGTATATATGTCCCTGCCACTCCCCCACTTCGTCACAGCCCACCCCTCCCCCTCCCCATATCCTCAAGTCCATGCTCGAGTAAGTCTGTGTTTTATTCCCGTCCTACCACTAACCTCTTCATGACATTTTTTTCCCTTAGAGTCCATATATATGTGTTAGCATACGGTATTTGTTTTTCTCCTTCTGACTTACTTCACTCTGTATGACAGACTCCAGGTCCATCCACCTCATTATAAATAACTCAGTTTCATTTCTTTTTATGGCTGAGTAATATTCCATTGTATATATGTGCCACATCTTCTTTATCCATTCATCTGTTGATGGACACTTAGGTTGCTTCCATGACCTGGCTATTGTAAATAGAGCTGCAATGAACATTTTGGTACATGAGTCTTTCTGAATTATAGTTTTCTCAGGGTATATTCCCAGTAGTGGGATTGCAGGGTCGTATGGTAGTTCTATTTGTAGTTTTTTAAGGAACCTCCATACTGTTCTCCATAGCGGCTGTATCAATTTACATTCCCACCAGCAGTGCAAGAGGGTTCCCTTTTCTCCACACCCTCTCCAGCATTTATTGTTTCTAGAGTTTTTGATGATGGCCAATCTGACCGGTGTGAGATGATATCTCATTGTAGTTTTGATTTGCATTTCTCTAATGATTAATGAGGTTGAGCATTCTTTCATGTGTTTGTTAGCAATCTGTATATCTTCTTTGGAGAAATGTCTATTTAGTTCTTCTGCCCATTTTTGGATTGGGTTGTTTGTTTTTTTGTTATTGAGCTGCATGAGTTGCTTATAAATTTTGGAAATTAATCCTTTGTCAGTTGCTTCATTTGCAAATATTTTCTCCCATTCTGAGGGTTGTCTTTTGGTCTTGTTTATGGTATCCTTTGCTGTGCAAAAGCTTTTAAGTTTCATTAGGTCCCATTTGTTTATTTGTGTTTTTATTTCCATTTCTCTAGGAGATGGGTCAAAAAGGATCTTGCTGTGATTTATGTCGTATAGTGTTCTGCCTATGTTTTCCTCTAAGAGTTTGATAGTGTCTGGCCTTACATTTAGGTCTTTAACCCATTTTGAGTTTATTTTTGTGTGTGGTGTTAGGGAGTGTTCTAATTTCATACTTCTACAGGTAGCTGTCCAGTTTTCCCAGCACCACTTATTGAAGAGGCTGTCTTTTCTCCACTGTATATCCTTCCCTCCTTTATCAAAGATAAGGTGACCATATGTGTGTGGGTTTATCTCTGGGCTCTCTATCCTGTTCCATTGATCTATATTTCTGTTTTTGTGCCAGTACCATATTGTCTTGATTACTGTAGCCTTGTAGTAGAGTCTGAAGTCAGGGAGCCTAATTCCTCCAGCTCCATTTCTCGTTCTCAAGATTGCTTTGGCTATTCGGGGTCTTTTGTGTTTCCATACAAATTGTGAAATTTTTTGTTCTAGTTCTGTAAAAAATGCCAGTGGTAATTTGATAGGGATTGCATTGAATCGGTAGATTGCTTTGGGTAGTATAGTCATTTTCACAATGTTGATTCTTCCAATCCAAGAACATGGTATATTTCTCCACCTGTTTGTATCATCTTTAATTTCTTTCATCAGTGTCTTATAGTTTTCTGCATACAAGTCTTTTGTCTCCTTAGGTAGGTTTATTCCTAGATATTTTATTCTTTTTGTTGCAATGGTAAATGGGAGCGTTTTCTTAATTTCACTCTCAGATTTTTCATCATTAGTGTATAAGAATGCCAGAGATTTCTGTGCATTAATTTTGTATCCTGCAACTTTACTAAATTCATTGATTAGCTCTAGTAGTTTTCTGGTAGCATCCTTAGGATTCTCTATGTATAGTATCATGTCATCTGCAAACAGTGACAGCTTTACTTCTTCTTTTCCTATTTGGATTCCTTTTATTTCTTTTTCTTCTCTGATTGCTGTGGCTAGAACTTCCAAAACTATGTTGAATAAGAGTGGTGAGAGTGGGCAACCTTGTCTTGTTCCTGATCTTAGTGGAAATGGTTTCAGTTTTTCACCATTGAGAACGATGCTAGCTGTGGGTTTGTCATATATGGCCTTTATTATGTTGAGGAAAGTTCCCTCTATGCCCACTTTCTGCAAGGTTTTTATCATAAATGAGTGTTGAATTTTGTCAAAAGCTTTCTCTGCATCTATTGAGATGATCATATGGTTTTTCTCCTTCAGTTTGTTGATATGGTGTATCACATTGATTGATTTGCGTATATTGAAGAATCCTTGCATTCCTGGGATAAACCCCACTTGATCATGGTGTATGATCCTTTTAATGTGCTGTTGGATTCTGTTTGCTAATATTTTGTTGAGGATTTTTGCATCTATGTTCATCAGTGATATTGGCCTGTAGTTCTCTTTCTTTGTGACGTCTTTGTCTGGTTTTGGTTTCAGGGTGATGTTGGCCTCATAGAATGAGTTTGGGAGTGTTCCTCCCTCTGCTATCTGTTGGAAGAGTTTGAGAAGGATAGGTGTTAGCTCTTCTCTAAATGTTTGATAGAATTCGCCTGTGAAGCCATCTGGTCCTGGACTTTTGTTTGCTGGAAGATTTTTAATCACAGTTTCAATTTCAGTGCTTGTGATTGGTCTGTTCATATTTTCTATTTCTTCCTGGTTCAGTCTCGGCAGGTTGTGCATTTCTAAGAATTTGTCCATTTCTTCCAGGTTGTCCATTTTATTGGCATACAGTTGCTTGTAGTAATCTCTAATAATCTTTTGTATTTCTGCAGTGTCAGTTGTTATATCTCCTTTTTCATTTCTAATTCTATTGATTTGAGTCTTCTCCCTTTTATTCTTGATGAGTCTGGCTAACGGTTTATCAATTTTATTTATCTTCTCAAAGAACCAGCTTTTAGTTTTATTGATCTTTGCTATTGTTTCCTTCACTTCTTTTTCATTTATTTCTGATCTGATCTTTATGATTTCTTTCCTTCTGCTAAATTTGGGGGTTTTTTGTTCTTCTTTCTCTAATTGCTTTAAGTGCAAAGTTAGGTTGTTTATTCGAGATGTTTCCTGTTTCTTAAGGTATGATTGTATTGCTATAAACTTGCCTCTTAGAACTGCTTTTGCTGTATCCCATAGGTTTTGGGTCGTTGTGTCTCCATTGTCATTTGTTTCTAAGTATTTTTTGATTTCCTCTTTGATTTCTTCAGTGATCACTTTGTTATTAAGTAGTGTATTGTTTAGCCTCCATGTGTTTGTATTTTTTACAGATCTTTTCCTATAATTGATATTTAGTCTCATAGCGTTGTGGTCGGAAAAGATACTTGATACGATTTCAATTTTCTTAAATTTGCCAAGGCTAGATTTGTGACCCAATATATGATCAATCCTGGAGAATGTTCCATGAGCACTTGAGAAAAATGTGTATTCTGTTGTTTTTGGATGGAATGTCCTATAAATATCAATTAAGTCCATCTTGTGTAATGTATCATTTAAAGCTTGTGTTTCCTTATTTATTTTCATTTTGGATGATCTGTCCATTGGTGAAAGTGGGGTGTTAAAGTCCCCCATTATAATTGTGTTGCTGTCGATTTCCCCTTTTAAGGCTGTTAGTATTTGCCTTATGTATTGAGGTGCTCCTATGTTGGGTGCATAAATATTTACAATTGTTATATCTTCTTCATGGATCGATCCCTTGATCATTATGTAGTGTCCTTCTTTGTCTCTTGTAATAGTCTTTATTTTAAAGTCTATTTTGTCTGATATGAGAATTGCTACTCCAGCTTTCTTCTGATTTCCATTTGCATGGAATATCTTTTTCCATCCCCTTACTTTCAGTCTGTATGTGTCCCTAGGTCTGAAGTGGGTCTCTTGTAGACAGCATATATATGGGTCTTGTTTTTGTATCCATTCAGCCAGTCTGTGTCTTTTGGTGGGAGCATTTAATCCATTTACATTTAAGGTAATTATCGATATGTATGTTCCTATTACCATTTACTTGTTTCGGGTTGTTCTTGTAGGTCTTTTCCTTCTCTTGTGTTTCTTGCCTAGAGAAGTTCCTTTAGGATTTGTTGTAGAGCTGGTTTGGTGGTGCTGAACTCTCTCAGTTTTTGCTTGTCTGTAAAGGTTTTAATTTCTCCATCAAATCTGAATGAGATCCTTGCTGGGTAGAGTAATCTTGGTTGTAGGTTTTTTTCCTTCATCACTTTAAATATGTCCTGCCACTCCCTTCTGGCTTGTAGAGTTTCTGCTGAAAGATCAGATGTTAGCCTTATGGGGATTCCCTTGTGTGTTATTTGTTGTTTTTCCCTTGCTGCTTTTAATATGTTTTCTTTGTATTTAATTTTTGACAGTTTGATTATTATGTGTCTCGGCGTGTTTATTCTTGGGTTTATCCTGTATGGGACTCTCTGTGCTTCCTGGACTTGATTGACTATTTCCTTTCCTATATTAGGGAAGTTTTCAACTATAATCTCTTCAAATATTTTCTCAGTCCCTTTCTTTTTCTCTTCTTCTTCTGGGACCCCTATGATTCGAATGTTGGTGCGTTTAATGTTGTCCCAGAGATCTCTGAGACTGTCCTCAGTTCTTTTCATTCTTTTTTCTTTCTTCTGCTCTGCAGCAGTTATTTCCACTATTTTATCTTCCAGGTCACTTATCCGTCCTTCTGCCTCAGTTATTCTGCTATTGATCCCATCTAGAGTATTTTTAATTTCATTTATTGTGTTGCTCATCGTTGCTTGCTTCCTCTTTATTTCTTCTAGGTCCCTGTTAACTGTTTCTTGCAAATTGTCTATTCTATTTCCAAGATTTTGCATCATCTTCACCATCATTATTCTAAATTCTCTTTCAGGTAGATTGGCTATTACCTCTTCATCTGTTAGGTCTGGTGTGTTTTTATCTTGCTCCTTCATCTGTTGTGTGTTTTTCTGTCTTCTCATTTCACTTATCTTACTGTGTTTGAGGTCTCCTTTTTGCACGCTGCAGGTTCGTAGTTCCTGTTGTTTTTGGTGGCTGTCCCCAGTGGCTGAGGTTGGTTCAGTGGGTTGAGTAGATTCCCTGGTTGGGGGGACTAGTGCCTCTGTTCTGGTGGATGAGGCTGGATCTTGTCCTTCTGGTGGGCAGGTCCTCGTCTGGTGGTGTGCTTGGGGATGTTGGTAACCTTATTATGATTTTAGGCAGTCTCTCTGCTAATGGATGGGGCTGTAGACCTGTCTTGCTCTTTGTTGGGGATAGGGTGTCCAGCACTGTTCTTTGCTGGTCCTTGAGTGAAGCTGGGTCTTGGTGTTGAGATGGAGGTCTCTGGGAGATTTTCGCCGTCTGATATTACGTGGAGCTCGGAGGTCTCTTGTGGACTAGTGTCTTGAGGTTGGTTCTCCCACCTCAGGGACACCGCCCTGGTGCCTGGCTGGGGCGCCAAGAACCTTTAATCCACACGGCTCGAAATAAAAGGTAGAATAAATAGAGAGGAAAGAAAAGGAAGGAAGGAGGGAGGGAGGGAAGGAAGGAAGAAAGGAAGGAAGAAATGAAGGAAGGAAGCAAGAAAGCAAGGACGGAAGGTGCAGAGGAAGAAAGGGAGGAAGGAAGAGAGGAAGGGAGGAAAGAAGGGGGAAGGAAGGAAGAAAGGAGGGAAGGAGGGAAGAAAGGAAGAAAGAAAGGGAGAAGACAGAGTAGTATAAAGTATAGTTATTAAAATAAAAAATAATTATTAAGAAGAAAAATTTCCTTTTAAAAAACAAAACAAAAAAAAAAACAAAAACAAACAAAAAAAAAACCAAAACAAACAAACAAACAAAAAAAAAAACAGAAAAATGGGTCGGTCTAACCCTAAGACAAATGGTGCAAGCAAAGCTATACAGACAAAATCTCACACAGCAGCACACACATACACACCCACAAAAAGAAAAAAAAGGGGAAAATAATAGTATATCTTGCTCCCAAAGTCCACCTCCTCAACTTGGGATGATTCGTTGTCTATTCAGGTTTTCAACAGATGCAGGGCACTTCAAGTTGATTGTGGAGCTTTAATCCGCCGCTTCTGAGGCTGTTGGGAGAGATCTCCCCCTCTCCTCTCTGTTCGCACAGCTCCTGGGGTTCAGCTTTGGACTTGGTCCCGCCTCTGCGTGTAGGTTGTCCGAGGGCGACTGCCCTTCGCTCAGACAGGACGATGTTAAAGGAGCAGTTGATTCGGGGGCTCCAGCTCACTCAGGCTGGGGGGAGGGAGTGGCACGGGGGCGGGGCGAGTCCGCGACGTCAGAGGCCGACGTGACGCTGCACAGGCCCAAGGCGCGCTGTGCGTTCTCCCGGGGAAGCTGTCCCTGGATCCCGGGACCCCGGCAGTGGCGGACTACCCGGGCTCCCGGGAGGGCCGGTGTGGAGAGTGACCTGTGCTCACACACAGGCCTCTTGGTGGTGGCAGCAGCAACCTTAGCGTCCGACACCCGTCTCTACTGTCCGTGCCGACAGCCGCGGCTCGCGCC